>NC_079147.1:142261762-147803184 GCF_945859685.1 Eupeodes corollae | reverse complement strand
TGGGTCGAAATTCTGTAATTTTACTTTTTGACGAATTTTTCGGAAACGAGAGCTCGTAGAACATTTTTGTTTGCAGTTGTGGGCAGAGCATCTTAATACCTTTCTTTTGATGTATATATTGATTGGGTGGGAACAAGTTTTGAAAATACTACTTTTTTCGGCAAGGGGTTAGCCCACGATTTTCTCGAAAAACTGAACAAAAAATCATTTTTTCGATTTACGCATCAATTGAAAGGTGGGTCGATGCTCTGTATTATAGTGAAAACCGCATCATGTTTGGAGGCTTGGTTGAGGAAATAGAGCAATCGAAAGATAATTTGTGATGGCCTGGGTCGAAATTCTGTAATTTTACTTTAGGGCGAATTTTTCGGAAACGAGAGCTCGTAGAACATTTTGGTTTGCAGTTGTGGGCAGAGCATCTTAATACCTTTCTTTTGATGTATATATTGATTGGGTGGGAACAAGTTTTGAAAATACTACTTTTTTTGGCAAGGGGTTAGCCCACGATTTTCTCGAAAAACTGAACAAAAAATCATTTTTTCGATTTACGCATCAATTGAAAGGTGGGTCGATGCTCTGTATTATAGTGAAAACCGCATCATGCTTGGAGGCTTGGTTGAGGAAATACAGCAATCGAAAGATAATTTGTGATGGGCTGGGTCGATATTCTGTGATTTTACTTTAGGGCGAATTTTTCGAAAACGAGAGCTCGTAGAACATTTTGGTTTGCAGTTGTGGGCAGAGCATCTAAATACCTTTCTTTTGATGTATATATTGATTGGGTTGGAAAAAGTTTTGAAAATACTACTTTTTCTCGAAAAACTGAACAAAAAATCATTTTTGAGATTTATGCATCAATTGAAAGGTGGATCGATGCACTGTATTATAGTGAAAACCGCATCATGTTTGGAGGCTTGGTTGAGGAAATAGAGCAATCGAAAGATAATTTGTGATGGGCTGGGTCGAAATTCTGTAATTTTACTTTAGGGCGAATTTTTCGGAAACGAGAGCTCGTAGAACATTTTGGTTTGCAGTTGTGGGCAGAGCATCTAAATACCTTTCTTTTGATGTATATTTTGATTGGGTGGGAAAAAGTTTTGAAAATACTACTTTTTTTCGGTAAAGGGGTTAGCCCACGATTTTCTCGAAAAACTGAACAAAAAAATCATTTTTGAGATTTACGCATCAATTGAAAGGTGGGTCGATGCTCTGTATTATAGTGAAAACCGCATCATGTTTGGAGGCTTGGTTGAGGAAATAGAGCAATCGAAAGATAATTTGTGATGGGCTGGGTCGAAATTCTGTAATTTTACTTTAGGGCGAATTTTTCGGAAACGAGAGCTCGTAGAACATTTTGGTTTGCAGTTGTGGGCAGAGCATCTAAATACCTTTCTTTTGATGTATATTTTGATTGGTTGGGAAAAAGTTTTGAAAATACTACTTTTTTTCGGCAAGAGGTTAGCCCACGATTTTCCCGAGAAAGTGAACAAAAAATCATTTTTGAGATTTATGGATCAATTGAAAGGTGGGTCAATGCTCTGTATTATAGTGAAAACTGCATCATGTTTGGAGGCTTGGTTGAGGAAATAGAGCAATCGAAAGATAATTTGTGATGGGCTGGGTCGAAATTCTGTGATTTTACTTTAGGGCGAATTTTTCGGAAACGAGAGCTCGTAGAACATTTTGGTTTGCAGTTGTGGGCAGAGCATCTAAATACCTTTCTTTTGATGTATATTTTGATTGGGTGGGAAAAAGTTTTGAAAATACTATTTTTTTTCGGCAAGGGGTTAGCCCACGATTTTCCCGAGAAAGTGAACAAAATATCATTTTTGAGATTTATGGATCAATTGAAAGGTGGGTCGATGCTCTGTATTATAGTGAAAACTGCATCATGTTTGGAGGCTTGGTTGAGGAAATAGAGCAATCGAAAGATAATTTGTGATGGGCTGGGTCGAAATTCTGTAATTTTGCTTTAGGGCGAATTTTTCGGAAACGAGAGCTCGTAGAACATTTTGGTTTGCAGTTGTGAGCAGAGCATTTAAATACCTTTCTTTTGATGTATATTTTGATTGGGTGGGAAAAAGTTTTGAAAATACTACTTTTTTTCGGCAAGGGGTTAGCCCACGATTTTCTCGAAAAACTGAACAAAAAATCATTTTTGAGATTTACGCATCAATTGAAAGGTGGGTCGATGCACTGTATTATAGTGAAAACCGCATCATGTTTGGAGGCTTGGTTGAGGAAATAGAGCAATCGAAAGATAATTTGTGATGGACTCGGTCGAAATTCTGTAATTTTACTTTAGGGCGAATTTTTCGGAAACGAGAGCTCGTAGAACGTTTTGGTTTGCAGTTGTGGGTAGAGCATTTAAATACCTTTCTTTTGATGTTTATTTTGATTGGGTGGGAAAAAGTTTTGAAAATACTACTTTTTTTCGGCAAGGGGTTAGCCCACGATTTTCTCGAAAAACTGAACAAAAAATCATTTTTGAGATTTACGCATCAATTGAAAGGAGGCTTGGTTGAGGAAATAGAGCAATCGAAAGATAATTTGTGATGGGCTATGTCGAAATTCTGTAATTTTGCTTTAGGGCGAATTTTTCGGAAACGAGAGCTCGTAGAACATTTTGGTTTGCAGTTGTGGGCAGAGCATTTAAATACCTTTCTTTTGATGTATATTTTGATTGGGTGGGAAAAAGTTTTGAAAATACTACTTTTTTTCGGCAAGGGGTTAGCCCACGATTTTCCCGAGAAAGTGAACAAAATATCATTTTTGAGATTTATGGATCAATTGAAAGGTGGGTCGATGCTCTGTATTATAGTGAAAACCGCATCATGTTTGGAGGCTTGGTTGAGGAAATAGAGCAATCGAAAGATAATTTGTGATGGGCTGGGTCGAAATTCTGTAATTTTACTTTAGGGCGAATTTTTCGGAAACGAGAGCTCGTAGAACATTTTGGTTTGCAGTTGTGGGCAGAGCATCTAAATACCTTTCTTTTGATGTATATTTTGATTGGGTGGGAAAAAGTTTTGAAAATACTACTTTTTTTGGCAAGGGGTTAGCCCACGATTTTCCCGAGAAACTGAACAAAAAATCATTTTTGAGATTTATACATCAATTGAAAGGTGGGTCGATGCTCTGTATTATAGTGAAAACCGCATCATGTTTGGTGGCTTGTTTGAGGAAATAGAGCAATCGAAAGATAATTTGTGATGGACTCGGTCGAAATTCTGTAATTTTACTTTTTGACGAATTTTTCGGAAACGAGAGCTCGTAGAACATTTTGGTTTGCAGTTGTGGGCAGAGCATCTAAATACCTTTCTTTTGATGTATATTTTGATTGGGTGGGAAAAAGTTTTGAAAATACTACTTTTTTTGGCAAGGGGTTAGCCCACGATTTTCCCGAGAAAGTGAACAAAAAATCATTTTTGAGATTTATGGATCAATTGAAAGGTGGGTCGATGCTCTGTATTATAGTGAAAACCGCATCATGTTTGGAGGCTTGGTTGAGGAAATAGAGCAATGGAAAGATAATTTGTGATGGGCTGGGTCAAAATTCTGTAATTTTACTTTTGGGCGAATTTTTCGGAAACGAGAGCTCGTAGAACATTTTGGTTTGCAGTTGTGGGCAGAGCATTTAAATACCTTTCTTTTGATGTATATTTTGATTGGGTGGGAAAAAGTTTTGAAAATACTACTTTTTTTCGGCAAGGGGTTAGCCCACGATTTTCCCGAGAAAGTGAACAAAAAATCATTTTTGAGATTTATGGATCAATTGAAAGGTGGGTCGATGCTCTGTATTATAGTGAAAACCGCATCATGTTTGGAGGCTTGGTTGAGGAAATAGAGCAATGGAAAGATAATTTGTGATGGGCTGGGTCAAAATTCTGTAATTTTACTTTTGGGCGAATTTTTCGGAAACGAGAGCTCGTAGAACATTTTGGTTTGCAGTTGTGGGCAGAGCATTTAAATACCTTTCTTTTGATGTATATTTTGATTGGGTGGGAAAAAGTTTTGAAAATACTACTTTTTTTCGGCAAGGGGTTAGCCCACGATTTTCCCGAGAAAGTGAACAAAATATCATTTTTGAGATTTATGGATCAATTGAAAGGTGGGTCGATGCTCTGTATTATAGTGAAAACCGCATCATGTTTGGAGGCTTGGTTGAGGAAATAGAGCAATCGAAAGATAATTTGTGATGGGCTGGGTCGAAATTCTGTAATTTTACTTTTGGGCGAATTTTTCGGAAACGAGAGCTCGTAGAACATTTTGGTTTGCAGTTGTGGGCAGAGCATCTAAATACCTTTCTTTTGATGTATATTTTGATTGGGTGGGAAAAAGTTTTGAAAATACTACTTTTTTTTGGCAAGGGGTTAGCCCACGATTTTCTCGAAAAACTGAACAAAAAATCATTTTTGAGATTTACGCATCAATTGAAAGGTGGGTCGATGCTCTGTATTATAGTGAAAACTGCATCATGTTTGGAGGCTTGGTTGAGGAAATAGAGCAATCGAAAGATAATTTGTGATGGGCTGGGTCGAAATTCTGTAATTTTACTTTAGGGCGAATTTTCCGGAAACGAGAGCTCGTAGAACATTTTGGTTTGCAGTTGTGGGCAGAGCATCTAAATACCTTTCTTTTGATGTATATTTTGATTGGGTGGGAAAAAGTTTTGAAAATACTACTTTTTTTCGGCAAGGGGTTAGCCCACGATTTTCTCGAAAAACTGAACAAAAAATCATTTTTGAGATTTACGCATCAATTGAAAGGTGGGTCGATGCTCTGTATTATAGTGAAAACCGCATCATGTTTGGAGGCTTGGTTGAGGAAATAGAGCAATCGAAAGATAATTTGTGATAGGCTGGGTCAAAATTCTGTAATTTTACTTTAGGGCGAATTTTTCGGAAACGAGAGCTCGTAGAACATTTTGGTTTGCAGTTGTGGGCAGAGCATTTAAATACCTTTCTTTTGATGTATATTTTGATTGGGTGGGAAAAAGTTTTGAAAATACTACTTTTTTTCGGCAAGGGGTTAGCCCACGATTTTCCCGAGAAAGTGAACAAAATATCATTTTTGAGATTTATGGATCAATTGAAAGGTGGGTCGATGCTCTGTATTATAGTGAAAACCGCATCATGTTTGGAGGCTTGGTTGAGGAAATAGAGCAATCGAAAGATAATTTGTGATGGGCTGGGTCGAAATTCTGTAATTTTACTTTAGGGCGAATTTTTCGGAAACGAGAGCTCGTAGAACATTTTGGTTTGCAGTTGTGGGCAGAGCATCTAAATACCTTTCTTTTGATGTATATTTTGATTGGGTGGGAAAAAGTTTTGAAAATACTACTTTTTTTCGGTAAAGGGGTTAGCCCACGATTTTCTCGAAAAACTGAACAAAAAAATCATTTTTGAGATTTACGCATCAATTGAAAGGTGGGTCGATGCTCTGTATTATAGTGAAAACCGCATCATGTTTGGAGGCTTGGTTGAGGAAATAGAGCAATCGAAAGATAATTTGTGATGGGCTGGGTCGAAATTCTGTAATTTTACTTTGGGGCGAATTTTTCGGAAACGAGAGCTCGTAGAACATTTTGGTTTGCAGTTGTGGGCAGAGCATCTAAATACCTTTCTTTTGATGTATATTTTGATTGGTTGGGAAAAAGTTTTGAAAATACTACTTTTTTCGGCAAGGGGTTAGCCCACGATTTTCCCGAGAAAGTGAACAAAAAATCATTTTTGAGATTTATGGATCAATTGAAAGGTGGGTCAATGCTCTGTATTATAGTGAAAACTGCATCATGTTTGGAGGCTTGGTTGAGGAAATAGAGCAATCGAAAGATAATTTGTGATGGACTGGGTCGAAATTCTGTGATTTTACTTTAGGGCGAATTTTTCGGAAACGAGAGCTCGTAGAACATTTTGGTTTGCAGTTGTGGGCAGAGCATCTAAATACCTTTCTTTTGATGTATATTTTGATTGGGTGGGAAAAAGTTTTGAAAATACTACTTTTTTTCGGCAAGGGGTTAGCCCACGATTTTCCCGAGAAAGTGAACAAAAAATCATTTTTGAGATTTATGGATCAATTGAAAGGTGGGTCGATGCTCTGTATTATAGTGAAAACCGCATCATGTTTGGAGGCTTGGTTGAGGAAATAGAGCAATCGAAAGATAATTTGTGATGGGCTGGGTCGAAATTCTGTAATTTTGCTTTAGGGCGAATTTTTCGGAAACGAGAGCTCGTAGAACATTTTGGTTTGCAGTTGTGGGCAGAGCATTTAAATACCTTTCTTTTGATGTATATTTTGATTGGGTGGGAAAAAGTTTTGAAAATACTACTTTTTTTCGGCAAGGGGTTAGCCCACGATTTTCCCGAGAAAGTGAACAAAAAATCATTTTTGAGATTTATGGATCAATTGAAAGGTGGGTCGATGCTCTGTATTATAGTGAAAACCGCATCATGTTTGGAGGCTTGGTTGAGGAAATAGAGCAATCGAAAGATAATTTGTGATGGGCTGGGTCGAAATTCTGTAATTTTGCTTTAGGGCGAATTTTTCGGAAACGAGAGCTCGTAGAACATTTTGGTTTGCAGTTGTGGGCAGAGCATTTAAATACCTTTCTTTTGATGTATATTTTGATTGGGTGGGAAAAAGTTTTGAAAATACTACTTTTTTTCGGCAAGGGGTTAGCCCACGATTTTCCCGAGAAAGTGAACAAAATATCATTTTTGAGATTTATGGATCAATTGAAAGGTGGGTCGATGCTCTGTATTATAGTGAAAACCGCATCATGTTTGGAGGCTTGGTTGAGGAAATAGAGCAATCGAAAGATAATTTGTGATGGGCTGGGTCGAAATTCTGTAATTTTGCTTTAGGGCGAATTTTTCGGAAACGAGAGCTCGTAGAACATTTTGGTTTGCAGTTGTGGGCAGAGCATCTAAATACCTTTCTTTTGATGTATATTTTGATTGGGTGGGAAAAAGTTTTGAAAATACTACTTTTTTTCGGCAAGGGGTTAGCCCACGATTTTCTCGAAAAACTGAACAAAAAATCATTTTTGAGATTTACGCATCAATTGAAAGGTGGGTCGATGCACTGTATTATAGTGAAAACCGCATCATGTTTGGAGGCTTGGTTGAGGAAATAGAGCAATCGAAAGATAATTTGTGATGGACTCGGTCGAAATTCTGTAATTTTACTTTAGGGCGAATTTTTCGGAAACGAGAGCTCGTAGAACGTTTTGGTTTGCAGTTGTGGGTAGAGCATTTAAATACCTTTCTTTTGATGTTTATTTTGATTGGGTGGGAAAAAGTTTTGAAAATACTACTTTTTTTCGGCAAGGGGTTAGCCCACGATTTTCTCGAAAAACTGAACAAAAAATCATTTTTGAGATTTACGCATTAATTGAAAGGAGGCTTGGTTGAGGAAATAGAGCAATCGAAAGATAATTTGTGATGGGCTATGTCGAAATTCTGTAATTTTGCTTTAGGGCGAATTTTTCGGAAACGAGAGCTCGTAGAACATTTTGGTTTGCAGTTGTGGGCAGAGCATTTAAATACCTTTCTTTTGATGTATATTTTGATTGGGTGGGAAAAAGTTTTGAAAATACTACTTTTTTTCGGCAAGGGGTTAGCCCACGATTTTCCCGAGAAAGTGAACAAAAAATCATTTTTGAGATTTATGGATCAATTGAAAGGTGGGTCGATGCTCTGTATTATAGTGAAAACCGCATCATGTTTGGAGGCTTGGTTGAGGAAATAGAGCAATCGAAAGATAATTTGTGATGGGCTGGGTCAAAATTCTGTAATTTTACTTTTGGGCGAATTTTTCGGAAACGAGAGCTCGTAGAACATTTTGGTTTGTAGTTGTGGGCAGAGCATTTAAATACCTTTCTTTTGATGTATATTTTGATTGGGTGGGAAAAAGTTTTGAAAATACTACTTTTTTTCGGCAAGGGGTTAGCCCACGATTTTCCCGAGAAAGTGAACAAAAAATCATTTTTGAGATTTATGGATCAATTGAAAGGTGGGTCGATGCTCTGTATTATAGTGAAAACCGCATCATGTTTGGAGGCTTGGTTGAGGAAATAGAGCAATGGAAAGATAATTTGTGATGGGCTGGGTCAAAATTCTGTAATTTTACTTTTGGGCGAATTTTTCGGAAACGAGAGCTCGTAGAACATTTTGGTTTGCAGTTGTGGGCAGAGCATCTAAATACCTTTCTTTTGATGTATATTTTGATTGGGTGGGAAAAAGTTTTGAAAATACTACTTTTTTTTGGCAAGGGGTTAGCCCACGATTTTCTCGAAAAACTGAACAAAAAATCATTTTTGAGATTTACGCATCAATTGAAAGGTGGGTCGATGCTCTGTATTATAGTGAAAACTGCATCATGTTTGGAGGCTTGGTTGAGGAAATAGAGCAATCGAAAGATAATTTGTGATGGGCTGGGTCGAAATTCTGTAATTTTACTTTAGGGCGAATTTTCCGGAAACGAGAGCTCGTAGAACATTTTGGTTTGCAGTTGTGGGCAGAGCATCTAAATACCTTTCTTTTGATGTATATTTTGATTGGGTGGGAAAAAGTTTTGAAAATACTACTTTTTTTCGGCAAGGGGTTAGCCCACGATTTTCTCGAAAAACTGAACAAAAAATCATTTTTGAGATTTACGCATCAATTGAAAGGTGGATCGATGCTCTGTATTATAGTGAAAACCGCATCATGTTTGGAGGCTTGGTTGAGGAAATAGAGCAATCGAAAGATAATTTGTGATAGGCTGGGTCAAAATTCTGTAATTTTACTTTAGGGCGAATTTTTCGGAAACGAGAGCTCGTAGAACATTTTGGTTTGCAGTTGTGGGCAGAGCATTTAAATACCTTTCTTTTGATGTATATTTTGATTGGGTGGGAAAAAGTTTTGAAAATACTACTTTTTTTCGGCAAGGGGTTAGCCCACGATTTTCCCGAGAAAGTGAACAAAATATCATTTTTGAGATTTATGGATCAATTGAAAGGTGGGTCGATGCTCTGTATTATAGTGAAAACCGCATCATGTTTGGAGGCTTGGTTGAGGAAATAGAGCAATCGAAAGATAATTTGTGATGGGCTGGGTCGAAATTCTGTAATTTTACTTTAGGGCGAATTTTTCGGAAACGAGAGCTCGTAGAACATTTTGGTTTGCAGTTGTGGGCAGAGCATCTAAATACCTTTCTTTTGATGTATATTTTGATTGGGTGGGAAAAAGTTTTGAAAATACTACTTTTTTTTGGCAAGGGGTTAGCCCACGATTTTCTCGAAAAACTGAACAAAAAATCATTTTTGAGATTTACGCATCAATTGAAAGGTGGGTCGATGCTCTGTATTATAGTGAAAACTGCATCATGTTTGGAGGCTTGGTTGAGGAAATAGAGCAATCGAAAGATAATTTGTGATGGGCTGGGTCGAAATTCTGTAATTTTACTTTAGGGCGAATTTTCCGGAAACGAGAGCTCGTAGAACATTTTGGTTTGCAGTTGTGGGCAGAGCATCTAAATACCTTTCTTTTGATGTATATTTTGATTGGGTGGGAAAAAGTTTTGAAAATACTACTTTTTTTCGGCAAGGGGTTAGCCCACGATTTTCCCGAGAAAGTGAACAAAAAATCATTTTTGAGATTTATGGATCAATTGAAAAGTGGGTCGATGCTCTGTATTATAGTGAAAACCGCATCATGTTTGGAGGCTTGGTTGAGGAAATAGAGCAATCGAAAGATAATTTGTGATGGGCTGGGTCGAAATTCTGTAATTTTACTTTAGGGCGAATTTTTCGGAAACGAGAGCTCGTAGAACATTTTGGTTTGCAGTTGTGGGCAGAGCATTTAAATACCTTTCTTTTGATGTATATTTTGATTGGGTGGGAAAAAGTTTTGAAAATACTACTTTTTTTCGGCAAGGGGTTAGCCCACGATTTTCCCGAGAAAGTGAACAAAATATCATTTTTGAGATTTATGGATCAATTGAAAGGTGGGTCGATGCTCTGTATTATAGTGAAAACCGCATCATGTTTGGAGGCTTGGTTGAGGAAATAGAGCAATCGAAAGATAATTTGTGATGGGCTGGGTCGAAATTCTGTAATTTTGCTTTAGGGCGAATTTTTCGGAAACGAGAAGAACATTTTGGTATGCAGTTGTGGGCAGAGCATTTAAATACCTTTCTTTTGATGTATATTTTGATTGGGTGGGAAAAAGTTTTGAAAATACTACTTTTTTTCGGCAAGGGGTTAGCCCACGATTTTCCCGAGAAAGTGAACAAAATATCTGTTTTGAGATTTATGGATCAATTGAAAGGTGGGTCGATGCTCTGTATTATAGTGAAAACCGCATCATGTTTGGAGGCTTGGTTGAGGAAATAGAGCAATCGAAAGATAATTTGTGATGGGCTGGGTCGAAATTCTGTAATTTTGCTTTAGGGCGAATTTTTCGGAAACGAGAGCTCGTAGAACATTTTGGTTTGCAGTTGTGGGCAGAGCATTTAAATACCTTTCTTTTGATGTATATTTTGATTGGGTGGGAAAAAGTTTTGAAAATACTACTTTTTTTCGGCAAGGGGTTAGCCCACGATTTTCTCGAAAAACTGAACAAAAAATCATTTTTGAGATTTACGCATCAATTGAAAGGTGGGTCGATGCACTGTATTATAGTGAAAACCGCATCATGTTTGGAGGCTTGGTTGAGGAAATAGAGCAATCGAAAGATAATTTGTGATGGGCTATGTCGAAATTCTGTAATTTTGCTTTAGGGCGAATTTTTCGGAAACGGGAGCTCGTAGAACATTTTGGTTTGCAGTTGTGGGCAGAGCATTTAAATACCTTTCTTTTGATGTATATTTTGATTGGGTGGGAAAAAGTTTTGAAAATACTACTTTTTTTCGGCAAGGGGTTAGCCCACGATTTTCCCGAGAAAGTGAACAAAAAATCATTTTTTGAGATTTATGGATCAATTGAAAGGTGGGTCGATGCTCTGTATTATAGTGAAAACCGCATCATGTTTGGAGGCTTGGTTGAGGAAATAGAGCAATCGAAAGATAATTTGTGATGGGCTGGGTCGAAATTCTGTAATTTTACTTTAGGGCGAATTTTTCGGAAACGAGAGCTTGTAGAACATTTTGGTTTGCAGTTGTGGGCAGATTATTTAAATACCTTTCTTTTGATGTATATTTTGATTGGGTGGGAAAAAGTTTTGAAAATACTACTTTTTTTCGGCAAGGGGTTAGCCCACGATTTTCCCGAGAAAGTGAACAAAAAATCATTTTTTGAGATTTATGGATCAATTGAAAGGTAGGTCGATGCTCTGTATTATAGTGAAAACCGCATCATGTTTGGAGGCTTGGTTGAGGAAATAGAGCAATGGAAAGATAATTTGTGATGGGCTGGGTCGAAATTCTGTAATTTTACTTTAGGGCGAATTTTTCGGAAACGAGAGCTCGTAGAACATTTTGGTTTGCAGTTGTGGGCAGAGCATCTAAATACCTTTCTTTTGATGTATATTTTGATTGGGTGGGAAAAAGTTTTGAAAATACTACTTTTTTTTGGCAAGGGGTTAGCCCACGATTTTCCCGAGAAAGTGAACAAAAAATCATTTTTGAGATTTATGGATCAATTGAAAGGTGGGTCGATGCTCTGTATTATAGTGAAAACCGCATCATGTTTGGAGGCTTGGTCGAGGAAATAGAGCAATCGAAAGATAATTTGTGATGGACTGGGTCGAAATTCTGTAATTTTACTTTAGGGCGAATTTTTCGGAAACGAGAGCTTGGAAAAAAATTTTGTTTAAACAATTTAACCGTAATACCCGCGCTTCTAGGAATGCCCATCAGTTTACCCTTGAGCCCAACTTCGGACGTACTATGAAGTACAGAGATTCTTTTTTTAGCCGTACTACGCGAATGTGGAACGCCTTGCCACGATCTATCCTTCCCTGTCATTGCAATGTTCAGAAATTTAAAACCAATGTACACCGACACCTCCTATCCAACCCTTCCCTTTTTTCCTAATGCTCACACTGTGTCTTTGGCATATTAAAGGTATAAAAAACCCTTTTAGTGTTTGCTAATTATAAAAAAAAAAAAAAAAAAAATTACAGAATTTCGACCCAGCCCATCACAAATTATCTTTCGATTGCTCTATTTCCTCAACCAAGCCTCCAAACATGATGCGGTTTTCACTATAATACAGAGCATCGACCCACCTTTCAATTGATGCGTAAATCTCAAAAATGATTTTTTGTTCAGTTTTTCGAGAAAATTGTTAGCTAACCCCTTGCCGAAAAAAAGTAGAATTTTCAAAACTTTTTCCCACCCAATCAAAATATACATCAAAAGAAAGGTATTTAGATGATCTGCCCACAACTGCAAACCAAAATGTTCTACGAGCTCCCGTTTCCGAAAAATTCGTCCAAAAGTAAAATTACAGAATTTCGACCCAGCCCATCACAAATTATCTTTCGATTGCTCTATTTCCTCAACCAAGCCTCCAAACATGATGCGGTTTTCACTATAATACAGAGCATCGACCCACCTTTCAATTGATGCGTAAATCTCAAAAATGATTTTTTGTTCAGTTTTTCGAGAAAATCGTGGGCTAACCCCTTGCCGAAAAAAAGTAGTATTTTCAAAACTTTTTCCCACCCAATCGAATATCGAATACATCAAAAGAAAGGTTTTAAATGCTCTGCCCACAACTGCAAACCAAAATGTTCTACAAGCTCTCGTTTCCGAAAAATTCGCCCTAAAGTAAAATTACAGAATTTCGACCCAGCCCATCACAAATTATCTTTCGATTGCTCTATTTCCTCAACCAAGCCTCCAAACATGATGCGGTTTTCACTATAATACAGAGCATCGACCCACCTTTCAATTGATCCATAAATCTCAAAAATGATTTTTTGTTCACTTTCTCGGGAAAATCGTGGGCTAACCCCTTGCCGAAAAAAAGTAGTATTTTCAAAACTTTTTCCCACCCAATCAAAATACACATCAAAAGAAAGGTATTTAAATGCTCTGCCCACAACTGCAAACCAAAATGTTCTACGAGCTCTTGTTTCCGAAAAATTCGTCCAAAAGTAAAATTACAGAATTTCGACCCAGCCCATCACAAATTATCTTTCGATTGCTCTATTTCCTCAACCAAGCCTCCAAACATGATGCGGTTTTCACTATAATACAGAGCATCGACCCACCTTTCAATTGATGCATAAATCTCAGAAATGAGTTTTTGTTCAGTTTTTCGAGAAAATCGTGGGCTAACCCCTTGCCGAAAAAAAGTAGTATTTTCAAAACTTTTTCCCACCCAATCAAAATACACATCAAAAGAAAGGTATTTAAATGCTCTGCCCACAACTGCAAACCAAAATGTTCTACGAGCTCTCGTTTCCGAAAAATTCGTCCAAAAGTAAAATTACAGAATTTCGACCCAGCCCATCACAAATTATCTTTCGATTGCTCTATTTCCTCAACCAAGCCTCCAAACATGATGCGGTTTTCACTTTAATACAGAGCATCGACCCAACTCTCAATTGATGCATAAATCTCAAAAACGATTTTTTGTTCAGTTTTTCGAGAAAATCGTGGGCTAACCCCTTGCCGAAAAAAAGTAGTATTTTCAAAACTTTTTCCCACCCAATCAAAATGCACATCAAAAGAAAGGTATTTAAATGCTCTGCCCACAACTGCAAACCAAAATGTTCTACAAGCTCTCGTTTCCGAAAAATTCGCCCTAAAGTAAAATTACAGAATTTCGACCCAGCCCATCACAAATTATCTTTCGATTGCTCTATTTCCTCAACCAAGCCTCCAAACATGATGCGGTTTTCACTATAATACAGAGCATCGACCCACCTTTCAATTGATGCATAAATCTCAGAAATGATTTTTTGTTCACTTTCTCGGGAAAATCGTTGGCTAACCCCTTGCCGAAAAAAAGTAGTATTTTCAAAACTTTTTCCCACCCAATCAAAATACACATCAAAAGAAAGGTATTTAAATGCTCTGCCCACAACTGCAAACCAAAATGTTCTACGAGCTCTTGTTTCCGAAAAATTCGTCCAAAAGTAAAATTACAGAATTTCGACCCAGCCCATCACAAATTATCTTTCGATTGCTCTATTTCCTCAACCAAGCCTCCAAACATGATGCGGTTTTCACTTTAATACAAAGCATCGACCCAACTTTCAATTGATGCACAAATCTCAAAAACTATTTTTTGTTCAGTTTTTCGAGAAAATCGTGGGCTAACCCCTTGCCGAAAAAAAGTAGTATTTTCAAAACTTTTTCTCACCCAATCAAAATGCACATCAAAAGAAAGGTATTTAAATGCTCTGCCCACAACTGCAAACCAAAATGTTCTACGAGCTCTTGTTTCCGAAAAATTCGTCCAAAAGTAAAATTACAGAATTTCGACCCAGCCCATCACAAATTATCTTTCGATTGCTCTATTTCCTCAACCAAGCCTCCAAACATGATGCGGTTTTCACTATAATCCGGAGCATCGACCCACCTTTCAATTGATGCATAAATCTCAAAAATGGTTTTTTTGTTCAGTTTCTCGGGAAAATCGTGGGCTAACCCCTTGCCGAAAAAAAGTAGTATTTTCAAAACTTTTTTCCACCCAATCAAAATGTACATCAAAAGAAAGGTATTTAAATGCTCTGCCCACAACTGCAAACCAAAATGTTCTACGAGCTCTCGTTTCCAAAAAATTCGCCCTAAAGTAAAATTACAGAATTTCGACCCAGCCCATCACAAATTATCTTTCGATTGCTCTATTTCCTCAACCAAGCCTCCAAACATGATGCGGTTTTCACTATAATACAGAGCATCGACCCACCTTTTAATTGATGCATAAATCTCAAAAATGATTTTTTGTTCAGTTTCTCGGGAAAATCGTGGGCTAACCCCTTGCCGAAAAAAAGTAGTATTTTAAAAACTTTTTCCCACCCAATCAAAATAAACATCAATAGAAAGGTATTTTGATGCTCTGCCCACAACTGCAAGCCAAAATGTTCAACGAGTTCTCGTTTCCGAAAATTCGCCCTAAAGTAAAATAACAGAATTTCGACCCAGCCCATCACAAATTATCTTTCGATTGCTCTATTTCCTCAACTAAGCCTCCAAACATGATGCGTTTTTCATTATAAAACAGAGCATCGACCCACCTTTCAATTGATGCATAAATCTCAAAAATGATTTTTTGTTCAGTTTTTCGACAAAAATCGTGGGCTAACCCCTTGCCGAAAAAAAGTAGTATTTTCAAAACTTTTCCCCACCCAATCAAAATATACATCAAAAGAAAGGTATTTAGATGCTCTGCCCACAACTGCAAACCAAAATGTTCTACGAGCTCTCGTTTCCGAAAAATTCGCCCTAAAGTAAAATTACAGAATTTCGACCCATCACAAATTATCTTTCGATTGCTCTATTTCCTCAACCAAGCCTCCAAACATGATGCGGTTTTCACTATAATACAGAGCATCGACCCACCTTTCAATTGATGCATAAATCTCAGAAATGGTTTTTTGTTCAGTTTTTCGAGAAAATCGTGGGCTAACCCCTTGCCGAAAAAAAGTAGTATTTTCAAAACTTTTTCCCACCCAATCAAAATACACATCAAAAGAAAGGTATTTAAATGCTCTGCCCACAACTGCAAACCAAAATGTTCTACGAGCTCTTGTTTCCGAAAAATTCGTCCAAAAGTAAAATTACAGAATTTCGACCCAGCCCATCACAAATTATCTTTCGATTGCTCTATTTCCTCAACCAAGCCTCCAAACATGATGCGGTTTTCACTATAATACAGAGCATCGACCCACCTTTCAATTGATGCATAAATCTCAGAAAAGATTTTTTGTTCAGTTTCTCGGGAAAATCGTGCGCTAACCCCTTGCGTAAAAAAGTAGTATTTTCAAAACTTTTTCCCACCCAATCAAAATATACATCAAAAGAAAGGTATCTTGATGCGATGCTCTGCCCACAACTGCAAACCAAAATGTTCTACGAGCTCTCGTTTCCGAAAAATTCGTCCAAAAGTAAAATTACAGAATTTCGACCCAGCCCACCACAAATTATCTTTCGATTGCTCTATTTCCTCAACCAAGCCTCCAAACATGATGCGGTTTTCACTTTAATACAGAGCATCGAACCAACTCTCAATTGATGCATAAATCTCAAAAACGATTTTTTGTTCAGTTTTTCGAGCAAATCGTGGGCTAACCCCTTGCGTAAAAAAGTAGTATTTTCAAAACTTTTTCCCACCCAATCAAAATATACATCAAAAGAAAGGTATCTTGATGCGATGCTCTGCCCACAACTGCAAACCAAAATGTTCTACGAGCTCTCGTTTCCGAAAAATTCGTCCAAAAGTAAAATTACAGAATTTCGACCCAGCCCATCACAAATTATCTTTCGATTGCTCTATTTCCTCAACCAAGCCTCCAAACATGATGCGGTTTTCACTTTAATACAGAGCATCGACCCACCTTTCAATTGATGCATAAATCTCAAAAATTATTTTTTGTTCAGTTTCTCGGGAAAATCGTGGGCTAACCCAATGCCGAAAAAAAGTAGTATTTTCAAAACTTTTTCCCACCCAATCAAAATATACATCAAAAGAAAGGTATTTAAATGCTCTGCCCACAACTGCAAACCAAAATGTTCTACGAGCTCTCGTTTCCTAAAAATTCGCCCTAAAGTAAAATTACAGAATTTCGACCCAGCCCATCACAAATTATCTTTCGATTGCTCTATTTCCTCAACCAAGCCTCCAAACATGATGCGGTTTTCACTATAATACAGAGCATCGACCCACCTTTCAATTGATGCATAAATCTCAGAAAAGATTTTTTGTTCAGTTTCTCGGGAAAATCGTGGGCTAACCCCTTGCCGAAAAAAAGTAGTATTTTCAAAACTTTTTCCCACCCAATCAAAATATACATCAAAAGAAAGGTATTTAAATGCTCTGCCCACAACTGCAAACCAAAATGTTCTACGAGCTCTCGTTTCCGAAAAATTCGCCCTAAAGTAAAATTACAGAATTTCGACCCAGCCTATCACAAATTATCTTTCGATTGCTCTATTTCCTCAACCAAGCCTCCAAACATGATGCGGTTTTCACTATAATACAGAGCATCGACCCACCTTCCAATTGATGCATAAATCTCAGAAAAGATTTTTTGTTCAGTTTTTCGAGAAAATCGTGCGCTAACCCCTTACGTAAAAAAGTAGTATTTTCAAAACTTTTTCCCACCCAATCGAAATATACATCAAAAGAAAGGTATTTAAATGCTCTGCCCGCAACTGCAAACCAAAATGTTCTACGAGCTCTCGTTTCCGAAAAATTCGCCCTAAAGTAAAATTACAGAATTTTGACCCGTGGGCTAACCCCTTGCCGAAAAAAAGTAGTATTTTCAAAACTTTTTCCCACCCAATCGAAATATACATCAAAAGAAAGGTATTTAAATGCTCTGCCCGCAACTGCAAACCAAAATGTTCTACGAGCTCTCGTTTCCGAAAAATTCGCCCTAAAGTAAAATTACAGAATTTCGACCCAGCCCATCACAAATTATCTTTCGATTGCTCTATTTCCTCAACCAAGCCTCCAAATATGATGCGGTTTTCACTATAATACAGAGCATCGACCCACCTTTCAATTGATGCACAACTCTCAAAAATTATTTTTTGTTCAGTTTCTCGGGAAAATCGTGGGCTAACCCCTTGCCGAAAAAAAGTAGTATTTTCAAAACTTTTTCCCACCCAATCAAAATATACATCAAAAGAAAGGTATCTTGATGCGATGCTCTGCCCACAACTGCAAACCAAAATGTTCTACGAGCTCTTGTTTCCGAAAAATTCGTCCAAAATTAAAATTACAGAATTTCGACAGAGCCCATCACAAATTGTCTTTCGATTGCTCTATTTCCTCAACCAAGCCTCCAAACATGATGCGGTTTTCACTTTAATACAGAGCATCGACCCACCTTTCAATTGATGCATTAATCTAAGAAATGATTTTTTGTTCAGTTTCTCGGAAAATTCGTGGGATAACCCCTTGCCGAAAAAAAGTAGTATTTTCAAAACTTTTTCCCACCCAATCGAAATATACATCAAAAGAAAGGTATTTCGATGCTCTGCCCACAACTGCAAACCAAAATGTTCTACGAGCTCTAGTTTCCGAAAAATTCGTCCAAAAGTAAAATAACAGAATTTCGACCCAGCCCATCACAAATTATCTTTCGATTGCTCTATTTCCTCAACCAAGCCTCCAAACATGATGCGGTTTTCACTATAATACAGACCATCGACACACCTTTCAATTGATGCATAAATCTCAAAAATAATTTTTTGTTCAGTTTTTCGAGAAAATCGTGGGCTAACCCCTTGCCGAAAAAAAGTAGTATTTTCAAAACTTTTTCCCACCCAATCAATATATACATCAAAAGAAAGGTATTTCGATGCTCTGCCCACAACAGCAAACCAAAATGTTCTACGAGCTCCCGTTTCCAAAAAAAATCGTCCAAAACTAAAATTACAGAATTTCGACCCAGCCCATCACAAATTATCTTTCGATTGCTCTATTTCCTCAACCAAGCCTCCAAACATTATGCGGTTTTCACTGTAAAACAGAGCATCGACCCACCTTTCAATTAATGCATTAATCTCAAAAATGATTTTTTGTTCAGTTTTTCGAGAAAATCGTAGGCTAACCCCTTGCCGAAAAAAAGTAGTATTTTCAAAACTTTTTGCCATCCAATCAAAATATACATCAAAAGAAAGGTATTTAAATGCCCTGCCCACAACTGCAAACCAAAATGTTCTACGAGCTCTCGTTTCCGAAAAATTCGTCCAAAAGTAAAATTACAGAATTTCGACCCAGCCCATCACAAATTATCTTTCGATTGCTCTATTTCCTTAACCAAGCCTCCAAACATGATGCGGTTTTCACTATAATACAGATCATCGACCCACCTTTCAATTGATCCATAAATCTCAAAAATGATTTTTTGTTCAGTTTCTCGGGAAAATCGTGGGCTAACCCCTTGCCGAAAAAAAGTAGTATTTTCAAAACTTTTTCCCACCCAATCAAAATATACATCAAAAGAAAGGTATTTAGATGCTCTGCCCACAACTGCAAACCAAAATGTTCTACGAGCTCTCGTTTCCGAAAAATTCGCCCTAAAGTAAAATTGCAGAATTTTAAACCGTGGGCTAACCCCTTGCCGAAAAAAAGTAGTATTTTCAAAACTTTTTCCCACCCAATCGAAATATACATCAAAAGAAAGGTATTTAAATGCTCTGCCCGCAACTGCAAACCAAAATGTTCTACGAGCTCTCGTTTCCGAAAAATTCGCCCTAAAGTAAAATTACAGAATTTCGACCCAGCCCATCACAAATTATCTTTCGATTGCTCTATTTCCTCAACCAAGCCTCCAAATATGATGCGGTTTTCACTATAATACAGAGCATCGACCCACCTTTCAATTGATGCTTCAATCTCAAAAATGATTTTTTGTTCAGTTTCTCGGGAAAATCGTGGGCTAACCCCTTGCCGAAAAAAAGTACTATTTTCAAAACTTTTTCCCACCCAATCAAAATATACATCAAAAGAGAGGTATCTTGATGCGATGCTCTGCCCACAACTGCAAACCAAAATGTTCTACGAGCTCTTGTTTCCGAAAAATTCGTCCAAAATTAAAATTACAGAATTTCGACAGAGCCCATCACAAATTGTCTTTCGATTGCTCTATTTCCTCAACCAAGCCTCCAAACATGATGCGGTTTTCACTATAATACAGTGCATCGACCCACCTTTCAATTGATGCATAAATCTCAAAAACGATTTTTTGTTCAGTTTATCGAGAAAATCGTGGGCTAACCCCTTGCCGAAAAAAAGTAGTATTTTCAAAACTTTTTCCCACCCAATCAATATATACATCAAAAGAAAGGTATTTCGATGCTCTGCCCATAACTGCAAACCAAAATGTTCTACGAGCTCTCGTTTCCGAAAAATTCGTCCAAAAGTAAAATGACAGAATTTCGACCCAGCCCATCACAAATTATCTTTCGATTGCTCTATTTCCTCAACCAAGCCTCCAAACATGATGCGGTTTTCACTATAATACAGAGCATCGACCCACCTTTCAATTGATGCATAAATCTCAAAAATGATTTTTTGTTCAGTTTATCGAGAAAATCGTGGGCTAACCCCTTGCCGAAAAAAAGTAGTATTTTCAAATATTTTTCCCATCCTATCAAAACATACATCAAAAGAAAGGTATTTCGATGCTCTGCCCACAACAGCAAACCAAAATGTTCTACGAGCTCCCGTTTCCAAAAAAAATCGTCCAAAACTAAAATTACAGAATTTCGACCCAGCCCATCACAAATTATCTTTCGATTGCTCTATTTCCTCAACCAAGCCTCCAAACATTATGCGGTTTTCACTGTAAAACAGAGCATCGACCCACCTTTCAATTAATGCATTAATCTCAAAAATGATTTTTTGTTCAGTTTTTCGAGAAAATCGTAGGCTAACCCCTTGCCGAAAAAAAGTAGTATTTTCAAAACTTTTTGCCATCCAATCAAAATATACATCAAAAGAAAGGTATTTAAATGCCCTGCCCACAACTTTTTATTTTCAAATACAAATGTCACTAGTTATTCTTTCTATATTTTTGAATTTGTTATATTATTATATAAGCACAAAGTTTGTAAGATAAGAATAATGAAATAAAGAAAAAAAAAAAAAAAAAAAAAAACTGCAAACCAAAATGTTCTACGAGCTCTCGTTTCCGAAAAATTCGTCCCAAATTAAAATTACAGAATTTCGACCCAGCCCATCACAAATTATCTTTCGATTGCTCTATTTCCTCAACCAAGCCTCCAATCATGATGCGGTTTTCACTATAATACAGAGCATCGACCCACCTTTCAATTGATGCATAAATCTCAAAAACTGTTTTTTGTTCAGTTTCTTGGGAAAATCGTGGGCTAACTCCTTGCCGAAAAAAAGTAGTATTTTCAAAACTTTTTCCCACCCAATCAAAATATGCATCAAAAGAAATGTATTTAGATGCTCTGCCCACAACTGCAAACCAAAATGTTCTACGAGCTCTCGTTTCCGAAAAATTCGCCCTAAAGTAAAATTACAGAATTTCGACCCAGCCCATCACAAATTATCTTTCGATTGCTCTATTTCCTCAACCAAGCCTCCAAATATGATGCGGTTTTCACTATAATACAGAGCATCGACCCACCTTTCAATTGATGCATAACTCTCAAAAATTATTTTTTGTTCAGTTTCTCGGGAAAATCGTGGGCTAACCCCTTGCCGAAAAAAAGTAGTATTTTCAAAACTTTTTCCCACCCAATCAAAATATACATCAAAAGAAAGGTATTTAAATGCTCTGCCCACATCTGCAAACTAAAATGTTCTACGACCTCTCGTTTCCGAAAAATTCGCCCTAAAGTAAAATTACAGAATTTCGACCCAGCCCATCACAAATTATCTTTCGATTGCTCTATTTCCTTAACCAAGCCTCCAAACATGATGCGGTTTTCACTATAATACAGATCATCGACCCACCTTTCAATTGATCCATAAATCTCAAAAATGATTTTTTGTTCAGTTTCTCGGGAAAATCGTGGGCTAACCCCTTGCCGAAAAAAAGTAGTATTTTCAAAACTTTTTCCCACCCAATCAAAATATACATCAAAAGAAAGGTATTTAGATGCTCTGCCCACAACTGCAAACCAAAATGTTCTACGAGCTCTCGTTTCCGAAAAATTCGCCCTAAAGTAAAATTACAGAATATTGACCCAGCCCATCACAAATTATCTTTAGATTGCTCTATTTCCTCAACCAAGCCTCCAAACATGATGCGGTTTTCACTATAATACAGAGCATCGACCCACCTTTCAATTGATGCATAAATCTCAAAAATGATTTTTTGTTCAGTTTCTCGGGAAAATCGTGGGCTAACCCCTTGCCGAAAAAAAGTAGTATTTTCAAAACTTTTTTCCACCCAATCAAAATATACATCAAAAGAAATTTATTTAGATGCTCTGCCCACAACTGCAAACCAAAATGTTCTACGAGCTCTCGTTTCCGAAAAATTCGCCCTAAAGTAAAATTACAGAATTTCGACCCAGCCCATCACAAATTATCTTTCGATTGCTCTATTTCCCCAACCAAGCCTCCAAACATGATGCCGTTTTCACTATAATACAGAGCATCGACCCACCTTTCAATTGATGCATAAATCTCAAAAACGATTTTTTCTTCAGTTTTTCTGCAAACCAAAATGTTCTACGAGCTCTCGTTTCCGAAAAATTCGCCCTAAAGTAAAATTACAGAATTTCGACCCAGCCCATCACAAATTATCTTTCGATTGCTCTATTTCCTCAACCAAGCCTCCAAACATGATGCGGTTTTCACTATAATACAGAGCATCGACCCACCTTTCAATTGATGCGTAAATCTCAAAAATGATTTTTTGTTCAGTTTTTCGAGAAAATCGTGGGCTAACCCCTTGCCGAAAAAAGTAGTATTTTCAAAACTTTTTCCCACCCAATCAAAATATACATCAAAAGAAAGGTATTTAGATGCTCTGCCCACAACTGCAAACCAAATGTTCTACGATCTTTCGATTGCTCTATTTCCTCAAACAAGCCTCCAAACATGATGCGGTTTTCACTATAATACAGAGCATCGACCAACCTTTCAATTGATGCGTAAATCTCAAAAATGATTTTTTGTTCAGTTTTTCGAGAAAATCGTGGGCTAACCCCTTGCCGAAAAAAAAGTTGTATTTTCAAAACTTTTTCCCACCCAATCAAAATATACATCAAAAGAAAGGTATTTAGATGCTCTGCCCACAACTGCAAACCAAAATGTTCTACGAGCTCTCGTTTCCGAAAAATTCGTCCCAAATTAAAATTACAGAATTTCGACCCAGCCCATCACAAATTATCTTTCGATTGCTCTATTTCCTCAACCAAGCCTCCAATCATGATGCGGTTTTCACTATAATACAGAGCATCGACCCACCTTTCAATTGATGCATAAATCTCAAAAACTGTTTTTTGTTCAGTTTCTTGGGAAAATCGTGGGCTAACTCCTTGCCGAAAAAAAGTAGTATTTTCAAAACTTTTTCCCACCCAATCAAAATATGCATCAAAAGAAATGTATTTAGATGCTCTGCCCACAACTGCAAACCAAAATGTTCTACGAGCTCTCGTTTCCGAAAAATTCGCCCTAAAGTAAAATTACAGAATTTCGACCCAGCCCATCACAAATTATCTTTCGATTGCTCTATTTCCTCAACCAAGCCTCCAAATATGATGCGGTTTTCACTATAATACAGAGCATCGACCCACCTTTCAATTGATGCATAACTCTCAAAAATTATTTTTTGTTCAGTTTCTCGGGAAAATCGTGGGCTAACCCCTTGCCGAAAAAAAGTAGTATTTTCAAAACTTTTTCCCACCCAATCAAAATATACATCAAAAGAAAGGTATTTAGATGCTCTGCCCACAACTGCAAACCAAAATGTTCTACGAGCTCTCGTTTCCGAAAAATTCGCCCTAAAGTAAAATTACAGAATTTCGACCCAGCCCATCACAAATTATCTTTCGATTGCTCTATTTCCTCAACCAAGCCTCCAAACATGATGCGGTTTTCACTATAATACAGAGCATCGACCCACCTTTCAATTGATGCATAAATCTCAAAAATGAATTTTTCTTCAGTTTTTCGAGAAAATCGTGGGCTAACCCCTTGCCGAAAAAAAGTAGTATTTTCAAAACTTTTTCCCACCCAATCAAAATATACATCAAAAGAAAGGTATTTAAATGCTCTGCCCACATCTGCAAACTAAAATGTTCTACGACCTCTCGTTTCC
Source organism: Eupeodes corollae (assembly GCF_945859685.1). NCBI lineage: Eukaryota > Metazoa > Arthropoda > Insecta > Diptera > Syrphidae > Eupeodes > Eupeodes corollae. Next base: position 147,779,269 of record NC_079147.1, on the reverse strand, counting down.
GAAAAATTCGCCCTAAAGTAAAATTACAGAATTTCGACCCAGCCCATCACAAATTATCTTTCGATTGCTCTATTTCCTTAACCAAGCCTCCAAACATGATGCGGTTTTCACTATAATACAGATCATCGACCCACCTTTCAATTGATCCATAAATCTCAAAAATGATTTTTTGTTCAGTTTCTCGGGAAAATCGTGGGCTAACCCCTTGCCGAAAAAAAGTAGTATTTTCAAAACTTTTTCCCACCCAATCAAAATATACATCAAAAGAAAGGTATTTAGATGCTCTGCCCACAACTGCAAACCAAAATGTTCTACGAGCTCTCGTTTCCGAAAAATTCGCCCTAAAGTAAAATTACAGAATATTGACCCAGCCCATCACAAATTATCTTTAGATTGCTCTATTTCCTCAACCAAGCCTCCAAACATGATGCGGTTTTCACTATAATACAGAGCATCGACCCACCTTTCAATTGATGCATAAATCTCAAAAATGATTTTTTGTTCAGTTTCTCGGGAAAATCGTGGGCTAACCCCTTGCCGAAAAAAAGTAGTATTTTCAAAACTTTTTTCCACCCAATCAAAATATACATCAAAAGAAATTTATTTAGATGCTCTGCCCACAACTGCAAACCAAAATGTTCTACGAGCTCTCGTTTCCGAAAAATTCGCCCTAAAGTAAAATTACAGAATTTCGACCCAGCCCATCACAAATTATCTTTCGATTGCTCTATTTCCCCAACCAAGCCTCCAAACATGATGCCGTTTTCACTATAATACAGAGCATCGACCCACCTTTCAATTGATGCATAAATCTCAAAAACGATTTTTTCTTCAGTTTTTCTGCAAACCAAAATGTTCTACGAGCTCTCGTTTCCGAAAAATTCGCCCTAAAGTAAAATTACAGAATTTCGACCCAGCCCATCACAAATTATCTTTCGATTGCTCTATTTCCTCAACCAAGCCTCCAAACATGATGCGGTTTTCACTATAATACAGAGCATCGACCCACCTTTCAATTGATGCGTAAATCTCAAAAATGATTTTTTGTTCAGTTTTTCGAGAAAATCGTGGGCTAACCCCTTGCCGAAAAAAGTAGTATTTTCAAAACTTTTTCCCACCCAATCAAAATATACATCAAAAGAAAGGTATTTAGATGCTCTGCCCACAACTGCAAACCAAATGTTCTACGATCTTTCGATTGCTCTATTTCCTCAAACAAGCCTCCAAACATGATGCGGTTTTCACTATAATACAGAGCATCGACCAACCTTTCAATTGATGCGTAAATCTCAAAAATGATTTTTTGTTCAGTTTTTCGAGAAAATCGTGGGCTAACCCCTTGCCGAAAAAAAAGTTGTATTTTCAAAACTTTTTCCCACCCAATCAAAATATACATCAAAAGAAAGGTATTTAGATGCTCTGCCCACAACTGCAAACCAAAATGTTCTACGAGCTCTCGTTTCCGAAAAATTCGTCCCAAATTAAAATTACAGAATTTCGACCCAGCCCATCACAAATTATCTTTCGATTGCTCTATTTCCTCAACCAAGCCTCCAAACATGATGCGGTTTTCACTATAATACAGAGCATCGACCCACCTTTCAATTGATGCTTCAATCTCAAAAATGATTTTTGGTTCAGTTTCTTGGGAAAATCGTGGGCTAACTCCTTGCCGAAAAAAAGTAGTATTTTCAAAACTTTTTCCCACCCAATCAAAATATGCATCAAAAGAAATGTATTTAGATGCTCTGCCCACAACTGCAAACCAAAATGTTCTACGAGCTCTCGTTTCCGAAAAATTCGCCCTAAAGTAAAATTGCAGAATTTTGACCCGTGGGCTAACCCCTTGCCGAAAAAAAGTAGTATTTTCAAAACTTTTTCCCACCCAATCGAAATATACATCAAAAGAAAGGTATTTAAATGCTCTGCCCGCAACTGCAAACCAAAATGTTCTACGAGCTCTCGTTTCCGAAAAATTCGCCCTAAAGTAAAATTACAGAATTTCGACCCAGCCCATCACAAATTATCTTTCGATTGCTCTATTTCCTTAACCAAGCCTCCAAACATGATGCGGTTTTCACTATAATACAGAGCATCGACCCACCTTTCAATTGATGCATAACTCTCAAAAATTATTTTTTGTTCAGTTTCTCGGGAAAATCGTGGGCTAACCCCTTGCCGAAAAAAAGTAGTATTTTCAAAACTTTTTCCCACCCAATCAAAATATACATCAAAAGAAAGGTATTTAAATGCTCTGCCCACATCTGCAAACCAAAATGTTCTACGACCTCTCGTTTCCGAAAAATTCGCCCTAAAGTAAAATTACAGAATTTCGACCCAGCCCATCACAAATTATCTTTCGATTGCTCTATTTCCTTAACCAAGCCTCCAAACATGATGCGGTTTTCACTATAATACAGATCATCGACCCACCTTTCAATTGATGCATAAATCTCAAAAATGATTTTTTGTTCAGTTTCTCGGGAAAATCGTGGGCTAACCCCTTGCCGAAAAAAAGTAGTATTTTCAAAACTTTTTTCCACCCAATCAAAATATACATCAAAAGAAATTTATTTAGATGCTCTGCCCACAACTGCAAACCAAAATGTTCTACGAGCTCTCGTTTCCGAAAAATTCGCCCTAAAGTAAAATTACAGAATTTCGACCCAGCCCATCACAAATTATCTTTCGATTACTCTATTTCCTCAACCAAGCCTCCAAACATGATGCGGTTTTCACAATAATACAGAGCATCGACCCACCTTTCAATTGATGCGTAAATCTCAAAAATGATTTTTTGTTCAGTTTTTCGAGAAAATCGTGGGCTAACCCCTTGCCGAAAAAAAGTAGTATTTTCAAAACTTTTTCCCACCCAATCAAAATATACATCAAAAGAAAGGTATTTAGATGCTCTGCCCACAACTGCAAACCAAAATGTTCTACGAGCTCTCGTTTCCGAAAAATTCGCCCTAAGGTAAAATTACAGAATTTCGACCCAGCCCATCACAAATTATCTTTCGATTGCTCTATTTCCTTAACCAAGCCTCCAAACATGATGCGGTTTTCACTATAATACAGATCATCGACCCACCTTTCGATTGATGCATTATTCTCAAAAATGATTTTTTGTTCAGTTTCTCGGGAAAATCGTGGGCTAACCCCTTGCCGAAAAAAAGTAGTATTTTCAAAACTTTTTCCCACCCAATCAAAATATACATCAAAAGAAAGGTATTTAAATGCTCTGCCCACATCTGCAAACCAAAATGTTCTACGAGCTCTCGTTTCCGAAAAATTCGCCCTAAAGTAAAATTACAGAATTTCGACCCAGCCCATCACAAATTATCTTTCGATTGCTCTATTTCTTTAACCAAGCCTCCAAACATGATGCGGTTTTCACTATAATACAGATCATCGACCCACCTTTCAATTGATGCATAAATCTCAAAAATGATTTTTTGTTCAGTTTCTCGGGAAAATCGTGGGCTAACCCCTTGCCGAAAAAAAGTAGTATTTTCAAAACTTTTTTCCACCCAATCAAAATATACATCAAAAGAAATTTATTTAGATGCTCTGCCCACAACTGCAAACCAAAATGTTCTACGAGCTCTCGTTTCCGAAAAATTCGCCCTAAAGTAAAATTACAGAATTTCGACCCAGCCCATCACAAATTATCTTTCGATTGCTCTATTTCCTCAACCAAGCCTCCAAACATGATGCGGTTTTCACTATAATACAGAGCATCGACCCACCTTTCAATTGATGCATAAATCTCAAAAACGATTTTTTCTTCAGTTTTTCTGCAAACCAAAATGTTCTACGAGCTCTCGTTTCCGAAAAATTCGCCCTAAAGTAAAATTACAGAATTTCGACCCAGCCCATCACAAATTATCTTTCGATTGCTCTATTTCCTTAACCAAGCCTCCAAACATGATGCGGTTTTCACTATAATACAGAGCATCGACCCACCTTTCAATTGATGCGTAAATCTCAAAAATGATTTTTTGTTCAGTTTTTCGAGAAAATCGTGGGCTAACCCCTTGCCGAAAAAAAAGTAGTATTTTCAAACCTTTATCCCACCCAATCAAAATATACATCAAAAGAAAGGTATTTAGATGCTCTGCCCACAACTGCAAACCAAAATGTTCTACGAGCTCTCGTTTCCGAAAAATTCGCCCTAAGGTAAAATTACAGAATTTCGACCCAGCCCATCACAAATTATCTTTCGATTGCTCTATTTCCTCAACCAAGCCTCCAAACATGATGCGGTTTTCACTATAATACAGAGCATCGACCCACCTTTCAATTGATGTATAAAACTCAAAAATGATTTTTTGTTCAGTTTTTCGAGAAAATCGTGGGCTTACCCCTTGCCGAAAAAACGTAGTTAAAAATGCGCCCTAAAGTAAAATTACAGAATTTCGACCCAGCCCATCACAAATTATCTTTCGATTGCTCTATTTCCTCAACCAAGCCTCCAAACATTATGCGGTTTTCACTATAATACAGAGCATCGACCCACCTTTCAATTGATGCGTAAATCTCAAAAATGATTTTTTGTTCAGTTTTTCGAGAAAATCGTGGGCTAACCCCTTGCCGAAAAAAAGTACTATTTTCAAAACTTTTTCCCACCCAATCAAAATATACATCAAAAGAAAGGTATTTAGATGCTCTGCCCACAACTGCAAACCAAAATGTTCTACGAGCTCTCGTTTCCGAAAAATTCGCCCTAAAGTAAAATTACAGAATTTCGACCCAGTCCATCACAAATTATCTTTCGATTGCTCTATTTCCTCAACCAAGCCTCCAAACATGATGCGGTTTTCACTATAATACAGAGCATCGACCCACCTTTCAATTGATGCTTAAATCTCAAAAATGATTTTTTCTTCAGTTTTTCTGCAAACCAAAATGTTCTACGAGCTCTCGTTTCCGAAAAATTCGCCCTAAAGTAAAATTACAGAATTTCGACCCAGCCCATCACAAATTATCTTTCGATTGCTCTATTTCCTTAACCAAGCCTCCAAACATGATGCGGTTTTCACTATAATACAGAGCATCGACCCACCTTTCAATTGATGCGTAAATCTCAAAAATGATTTTTTGTTCAGTTTTTCGAGAAAATCGTGGGCTAACCCCTTGCCGAAAAAAAAGTAGTATTTTCAAAACTTTTTCCCACCCAATCAAAATATACATCAAAAGAAAGGTATTTAGATGCTCTGCCCACAACTGCAAACCAAAATGTTCTACGAGCTCTCGTTTCCGAAAAATTCGCCCTAAAGTAAAATCACAGAATTTCGACCCAGCCCATCACAAATTATCTTTCGATTGCTCTATTTCCTCAACCAAGCCTCCAAACATGATGCGGTTTTCACTATAATACAGAGCATCGACCCACCTTTCAATTGATGCGTAAATCTCAAAAATGATTTTTTGTTCAGTTTTTCGAGAAAATCGTGGGCTAACCCCTTGCCGAAAAAAAGTACTATTTTCAAAACTTTTTCCCACCCAATGAAAATATACATCAAAAGAAAGGTATTTAGATGCTCTGCCCACAACTGCAAACCAAAATGTTCTACGAGCTCTAGTTTCCGAAAAATTCTCCCTAAAGTAAAATTACAGAATTTCGACCCAGCCCATCACAAATTATCTTTCGATTGCTCTATTTCCTCAACCAAGCCTCAAAACATGATGCGGTTTTCACTATAATACAGAGCATCGACCCACCTTTCAATTGATGCTTAAATCTCAAAAATGATTTTTTTTTCAGTTTTTCGAGAAAATCGTGGGCTAACCCCTTGCCGAAAAAAAGTAGTATTTTCAAAACTTTTTCCCACCCAATCAAAATATACATCAAAAGAAAGGTATTTAAATGCTCTGCCCACAACTGCAAACCAAAATGTTCTACGAACTCTCGTTTCCGAAAAATTCGCCCTAAAGTAAAATTACAGAATTTCGACCCAGCCCATCACAAATTATCTTTCGATTGCTCTATTTCCTCAACCAAGCCTCCAAACATGATGCGGTTTTCACTATAATACAGAGCATCGACCCACCTTTCAATTGATGTATAAAACTCAAAAATGATTTTTTGTTCAGTTTTTCGAGAAAATCGTGGGCTAACCCCTTGCCGAAAAAACGTAGTTAAAAATGCGCCCTAAAGTAAAATTACAGAATTTCGACCCAGCCCATCACAAATTATCTTTCGATTGCTCTATTTCCTCAACCAAGCCTCCAAACATGATGCGGTTTACACTATAATACAGAGCATCGACCCACCTTTCAATTGATGCGTAAATCTCAAAAATGATTTTTTGTTCAGTTTTTCGAGAAAATCGTGGGCTAACCCCTTGCCGAAAAAAAGTACTATTTTCAAAACTTTTTCCCACCCAATCAAAATATACATCAAAAGAAAGGTATTTAGATGCTCTGCCCACAACTGCAAACCAAAATGTTCTACGAGCTCTCGTTTCCGAAAAATTCGCCCTAAGGTAAAATTACAGAATTTCGACTCAGCCCATCACAAATTATCTTTCGATTGCTCTATTTCCTCAACCAAGCCTCCAAACATGATGCGGTTTTCACTATAATACAGAGCATCGACCCACCTTTCAATTGATGCGTAAATCTCAAAAATGATTTTTTGTTCAGTTTTTCGAGAAAATCGTGGGCTAACCCCTTGCCGAAAAAAAGTATTTTTTTCAAAACTTTTTCCCACCCAATGAAAATATACATCAAAAGAAAGGTATTTAGATGCTCTGCCCACAACTGCAAACCAAAATGTTCTACGAGCTCTAGTTTCCGAAAAATTCTCCCTAAAGTAAAATTACAGAATTTCGACCCAGCCCATCACAAATTATCTTTCGATTGCTCTATTTCCTCAACCAAGCCTCCAAACATGATGCGGTTTTCACTATAATACAGAGCATCGACCCACCTTTCAATTGATGCTTAAATCTCAAAAATGATTTTTTGTTCAGTTTTTCGAGAAAATCGTGGGCTAACCCCTTGCCGAAAAAAAGTAGTATTTTCAAAACATTTTCCCACCCAATCAAAATATACATCAAAAGAAAGGTATTTAAATGCTCTGCCCACAACTGCAAACCAAAATGTTCTACGAACTCTCGTTTCCGAAAAATTCGCCCTAAAGTAAAATTACAGAATTTCGACCCAGCCCATCACAAATTATCTTTCGATTGCTCTATTTCCTCAACCAAGCCTCCAAACATGATGCGGTTTTCACTATAATACAGAGCATCGACCCACCTTTCAATTGATGCGTAAATCTCAAAAATGATTTTTTGTTCAGTTTTTCGAGAAAATCGTGGGCTAACCCCTTGCCGAAAAAAAGTACTATTTTCAAAACTTTTTCCCACCCAATCAAAATATACATCAAAAGAAAGGTATTTAGATGCTCTGCCCACAACTGCAAACCAAAATGTTCTACGAGCTCTCGTTTCCGAAAAATTCGCCCTAAAGTAAAATTACAGAATTTCGACCCAGCCCATCACAAATTATCTTTCGATTGCTCTATTTGCTCAACCAAGCCTCCAAACATGATGCGGTTTTCACTATAATACAGAGCATCGACCCACCTTTCAATTGATGCATAAATCTCAAAAATGATTTTTTGTTCAGTTTTTCGAGAAAATCGTGGGCTAACCCCTTGCCGAAAAAAAGTACTATTTTCAAAACTTTTTCCCACCCCATCAAAATATACATCAAAAGAAAGGTATTTAGATGCTCTGCCCACAACTGCAAACCAAAATGTTCTACGAGCTCTCGTTTCCGAAAAATTCGCCCTAAAGTAAAATTACAGAATTTCGACCCAGTCCATCACAAATTATCTTTCGATTGCTCTATTTCCTCAACCAAGCCTCCAAACATGATGCGGTTTTCACTATAATACAGAGCATCGACCCACCTTTCAATTGATGCTTAAATCTCAAAAATGATTTTTTGTTCAGTTTTTCGAGAAAATCGTGGGCTAACCCCTTGCCGAAAAAAAAGTAGTATTTTCAAAACTTTTTCCCACCCAATCAAAATATACATCAAAAGAAAGGTATTTAAATGCTCTGCCCACAACTGCAAACCAAAATGTTCTACGAACTCTCGTTTCCGAAAAATTCGCCCTAAAGTAAAATTACAGAATTTCGACCCAGCCCATCACAAATTATCTTTCGATTGCTCTATTTCCTCAACCAAGCCTCCAAACATGATGCGGTTTTCACTATAATACAGAGCATCGACCCACCTTTCAATTGATGCGTAAATCTCAAAAATGATTTTTTGTTCAGTTTTTCGAGAAAATCGTGGGCTAACCCCTTGCCGAAAAAAAGTACTATTTTCAAAACTTTTTCCCACCCAATCAAAATATACATCAAAAGAAAGGTATTTAGATGCTCTGCCCACAACTGCAAACCAAAATGTTCTACGAGCTCTCGTTTCCGAAAAATTCGCCCTAAAGTAAAATTACAGAATTTCGACCCAGCCCATCACAAATTATCTTTCGATTGCTCTATTTCCTCAACCAAGCCTCCAAACATGATGCGGTTTTCACTATAATACAGAGCATCGACCCACCTTTCAATTGATGCGTAAATCTCAAAAATGATTTTTTGTTCAGTTTTTCGAGAAAATCGTGGGCGATTGCCGAAAAAAAGTAGTATTTTCAAAACTTTTTCCCACCCAATCAAAATATACATCAAAAGAAAGGTATTTAGATGCTCTGCCCACAACTGCAAACCAAAATGTTCTACGAGCTCTCGTTTCCGAAAAATTCGCCCTAAAGTAAAATTACAGAATTTCGACCCAGCCCATCACAAATTATCTTTCGATTGCTCTATTTCCTCAACCAAGCCTCCAAACATGATGCGGTTTTCACTATAATACAGAGCATCGACCCACCTTTCAATTGATGCGTAAATCTCAAAAATGATTTTTTGTTCAGTTTTTCGAGAAAATCGTAGGCTAACCACTTGCCGAAAAAAAGTACTATTTTCAAAACTTTTTCCCACCCAATCAAAATATACATCAAAAGAAAGGTATTTAGATGCTCTGCCCACAACTGCAAACCAAAATGTTCTACGAGCTCTCGTTTCCGAAAAATTCGCCCTAAAGTAAAATTACAGAATTTCGACCCAGCCCATCACAAATTATCTTTCGATTGCTCTATTTCCTCAACCAAGCCTCCAAACATGATGCGGTTTTCACTATAATACAGAGCATCGACCCACCTTTCAATTGATGCGTAAATCTCAAAAATGATTTTTTGTTCAGCTTTTCGAGAAAATCGTGGGCTAACCCCTTGCCGAAAAAAAGTAGTATTTTCAAAACTTTTTCCCACCCAATCAAAATATACATCAAAAGAAAGGTATTTAGATGCTCTGCCCACAACTGCAAACCAAAATGTTCTACGAGCTCTCGTTTCCGAAAAATTCGCCCTAAAGTAAAATTACAGAATTTCGACCCAGCCCATCACAAATTATCTTTCGATTGCTCTATTTCCTCAACCAAGCCTCCAAACATGATGCGGTTTTCACTATAATACAGAGCATCGACCCACCTTTCAATTGATGCGTAAATCTCAAAAATGATTTTTTGTTCAGTTTTTCGAGAAAATCGTGGGCTAACCCCTTGCCGAAAAAAAGTAGTATTTTCAAAACTTTTTCCCACCCAATCAAAATATACATCAAAAGAAAGGTATTTAGATGCTCTGCCCACAACTGCAAACCAAAATGTTCTACAAGCTCTTGTTTCCAGAAAATTGGTCCAAAAGTAAAATTACAGAATTTCGACCCAGCCCATCACAAATTATCTTTCGATTGCTCTATTTCCTCAACCAAGCCTCCAAACATGATGCGGTTTTCACTATAATACAGAGCATCGACCCACCTTTCAATTGATGCGTAAATCTCAAAAATGATTTTTTGTTCAGTTTTTCGAGAAAATCGTGGGCTAACCCCTTGCCGAAAAAAAGTAGTATTTTCAAAACTTTTTCCCACCCAATCAAAATATACATCAAAAGAAAGGTATTTAGATGCTCTGCCCACAACTGCAAACCAAAATGTTCTACGAGCTCTCGTTTCCGAAAAATTCGCCCTAAAGTAAAATTACAGAATTTCGACCCAGCCCATCACAAATTATCTTTCGATTGCTCTATTTCCTCAACCAAGCCTCCAAACATGATGCGGTTTTCACTATAATACAGAGCATCGACCCACCTTTCAATTGATGCGTAAATCTCAAAAATGATTTTTTGTTCAGTTTTTCGAGAAAATCGTGGGCTAACCCCTTGCCGAAAAAAAGTAGTATTTTCAAAACTTTTTCCCACCCAATCAAAATATACATCAAAAGAAAGGTATTTAGATGCTCTGCCCAAAACTGCAAACCAAAATGTTCTACGAGCTCTCGTTTCCGAAAAATTCGCCCTAAAGTAAAATTACAGAATTTCGACCCAGCCCATCACAAATTATCTTTCGATTGCTCTATTTCCTCAACCAAGCCTCCAAACATGATGCGGTTTTCACTATAATACAGAGCATCGACCCACCTTTCAATTGATGCGTAAATCTCAAAAATGATTTTTTGTTCAGTTTTTCGAGAAAATCGTAGGCTAACCCCTTGCCGAAAAAAAGTACTATTTTCAAAACTTTTTCCCACCCAATCAAAATATACATCAAAAGAAAGGTATTTAGATGCTCTGCCCACAACTGCAAACCAAAATGTTCTACGAGCTCTCGTTTCCGAAAAATTCGCCCTAAAGTAAAATTACAGAATTTCGACCCAGCCCATCACAAATTATCTTTCGATTGCTCTATTTCCTCAACCAAGCCTCCAAACATGATGCGGTTTTCACTATAATACAGAGCATCGACCCACCTTTCAATTGATGCGTAAATCTCAAAAATGATTTTTTGTTCAGCTTTTCGAAAAAATCGTGGGCTAACCCCTCGCCGAAAAAAAGTAGTATTTTCAAAACTTTTTCCCACCCAATCAAAATATACATCAAAAGAAAGGTATTTAGATGCTCTGCCCACAACTGCAAACCAAAATGTTCTACGAGCTCTCGTTTCCGAAAAATTCGCCCTAAAGTAAAATTACAGAATTTCGACCCAGCCCATCACAAATTATCTTTCGATTGCTCTATTTCCTCAACCAAGCCTCCAAACATGATGCGGTTTTCACTATAATACAGAGCATCGACCTACCTTTCAATTGATGCGTAAATCTCAAAAATGATTTTTTGTTCAGTTTTTCGAGAAAATCGTGGGCTAACCCCTTGCCGAAAAAAAGTAGTATTTTCAAAACTTTTTCCCACCCAATCAAAATATACATCAAAAGAAAGGTATTTAGATGCTCTGCCCACAACTGCAAACCAAAATGTTCTACAAGCTCTTGTTTCCAGAAAATTGGTCCAAAAGTAAAATTACAGAATTTCGACCCAGCCCATCACAAATTATCTTTCGATTGCTCTATTTCCTCAACCAAGCCTCCAAACATGATGCGGTTTTCACTATAATACAGAGCATCGACCCACCTTTCAATTGATGCGTAAATCTCAAAAATGATTTTTTGTTCAGTTTTTCGAGTAAATCGTGGGCTAACCCCTTGCCGAAAAAAAGTAGTATTTTCAAAACTTTTTCCCGCCCAATCAAAATATACATCAAAAGAAAGGTATTTAGATGCTCTGCCCACAACTGCAAACCAAAATGTTCTACGAGCTCTCGTTTCCGAAAAATTCGCCCTAAAGTAAAATTACAGAATTTCGACCCAGCCCATCACAAATTATCTTTCGATTGCTCTATTTCCTCAACCAAGCCTCCAAACATGATGCGGTTTTCACTATAATACAGAGCATCGACGCACCTTTCAATTGATGCGTAAATCTCAAAAATGATTTTTTGTTCAGTTTTTCGAGAAAATCGTAGGTTAACCCCTTGCCGAAAAAAAGTACTATTTTCAAAACTTTTTCCCACCCAATCAAAATATACATCAAAAGAAAGGTATTTAGATGCTCTGCCCACAACTGCAAACCAAAATGTTCTACGAGCTCTCGTTTCCGAAAAATTCGCCCTAAAGTAAAATTACAGAATTTCGACCCAGCCCATCACAAATTATCTTTCGATTGCTCTATTTCCTCAACCAAGCCTCCAAACATGATGCGGTTTTCACTATAATACAGAGCATCGACCCACCTTTCAATTGATGCGTAAATCTCAAAAATGATTTTTTGTTCAGTTTTTCGAGAAAATCGTGGGCTAACCCCTTGCCGAAAAAAAGTAGTATTTTCAAAACTTTTTCCCACCCAATCAAAATATACATCAAAAGAAAGGTATTTAGATGCTCTGCCCACAACTGCAAACCAAAATGTTCTACGAGCTCTCGTTTCCGAAAAATTCGCCCTAAAGTAAAATTACAGAATTTCGACCCAGCCCATCACAAATTATCTTTCGATTGCTCTATTTCCTCAACCAAGCCTCCAAACATGATGCGGTTTTCACTATAATACAGAGCATCGACGCACCTTTCAATTGATGCGTAAATCTCAAAAATGATTTTTTGTTCAGTTTTTCGAGAAAATCGTAGGCTAACCCCTTGCCGAAAAAAAGTAGTATTTTCAAAACTTTTTCCCACCCAATCAAAATATACATCAAAAGAAAGGTATTTAGATGCTCTGCCCACAACTGCAAACCAAAATGTTCTACGAGCTCTCGTTTCCGAAAAATTCGCCCTAAAGTAAAATTACAGAATTTCGACCCAGCCCATCACAAATTATCTTTCGATTGCTCTATTTCCTCAACCAAGCCTCCAAACATGATGCGGTTTTCACTATAATACAGAGCATCGACCCACCTTTCAATTGATGCGTAAATCTCAAAAATGATTTTTTGTTCAGTTTTTCGAGAAAATCGTGGGCTAACCCCTTGCCGAAAAAAAGTAGTATTTTCAAAACTTTTTCCCACCCAATCAAAATATACATCAAAAGAAAGGTATTTAGATGCTCTGCCCACAACTGCAAACCAAAATGTTCTACAAGCTCTTGTTTCCAGAAAATTGGTCCAAAAGTAAAATTACAGAATTTCGACCCAGCCCATCACAAATTATCTTTCGATTGCTCTATTTCCTCAACCAAGCCTCCAAACATGATGCGGTTTTCACTATAATACAGAGCATCGACCCACCTTTCAATTGATGCGTAAATCTCAAAAACGATTTTTTGTTCAGTTTTTCGAGAAAATCGTGGGCTAACCCCTTGCCGAAAAAAAGTAGTATTTTCAAAACTTTTTCCCACCCAATCAAAATATACATCAAAAGAAAGGTATTTAGATGCTCTGCCCACAACTGCAAACCAAAATGTTCTACGAGCTCTCGTTTCCGAAAAATTCGCCCTAAAGTAAAATTACAGAATTTCGACCCAGCCCATCACAAATTATCTTTCGATTGCTCTATTTCCTCAACCAAGCCTCCAAACATGATGCGGTTTTCACTATAATACAGAGCATCGACCCACCTTTCAATTGATGCGTAAATCTCAAAAATGATTTTTTGTTCAGTTTTTCGAGAAAATCGTGGGCCCCTTGCCGAAAAAAAAGTAGTATTTTCAAAACTTTTTCCCACCCAATCAAAATATACATCAAAAGAAAGGTATTTAGATGCTCTGCCCACAACTGCAAACCAAAATGTTCTACGAGCTCTCGTTTCCGAAAAATTCGCCCTAAAGTAAAATTACAGAATTTCGACCCAGCCCATCACAAATTATCTTTCGATTGCTCTATTTCCTCAAACAACCCTCCAAACATGATGCGGTTTCCACTATAATACAGAGCATCGACCCACCTTTCAATTGATGCATAAATCTCAAAAATGATTTTTTGTTCAGTTTCTCGGGAAAATTGTGGGCTAACCCCTTGCCGAAAAAAAGTAGTATTTTCAAAACTTTTTCCCACCCAATCAAAATATACATCAAAAGAAAGGTATTTAGATGCTCTGCCCACAACTGCAAACCAAAATGTTCTACGAGCTCTCGTTTCCGAAAAATTCGCCCTAAAGTAAAATTACAGAATTTCGACCCAGCCCATCACAAATTATCTTTCGATTGCTCTATTTCCTCAAACAACCCTCCAAACATGATGCGGTTTCCACTATAATACAGAGCATCGACCCACCTTTCAATTGATGCATAAATCTCAAACATGATTTTTTGTTCAGTTTCTCGGGAAAATTGTGGGCTAACCCCTTGCCGAAAAAAAGTAGTATTTTCAAAACTTTTTCCCACCCAATCAAAATATACATCAAAAGAAAGGTATTTAGATGCTCTGCCCACAACTGCAAACCAAAATTTTCTACGAGCTCTCGTTTCCGAAAAATTCGCCCTAAAGTAAAATTACAGAATTTCGACCCAGCCCATCACAAATTATCTTTCGATTGCTCTATTTCCTCAACCAAGCCTCCAAACATGATGCGGTTTTCACTATAATACAGAGCATCGACCCACCTTTCAATTGATGCGTAAATCTCAAAAATGATTTTTTGTTCAGTTTTTCGAGAAAATCGTGGGCTAACCCCTTGCCGAAAAAAAGTAGTATTTTCAAAACTTTTTCCCACCCAATCAAAATATACATCAAAAGAAAGGTATTTAGATGCTCTGCCCACAACTGCAAACCAAAATGTTCTACGAGCTCTCGTTTCCGAAAAATTCGCCCTAAAGTAAAATTACAGAATTTCGACCCAGCCCATCACAAATTATCTTTCGATTGCTCTATTTCCTCAACCAAGCCTCCAAACATGATGCGGTTTTCACTATAATACAGAGCATCGACGCACCTTTCAATTGATGCGTAAATCTCAAAAATGATTTTTTGTTCAGTTTTTCGAGAAAATCGTAGGCTAACCCCTTGCCGAAAAAAAGTAGTATTTTCAAAACTTTTTCCCACCCAATCAAAATATACATCAAAAGAAAGGTATTTAGATGCTCTGCCCACAACTGCAAACCAAAATGTTCTACGAGCTCTCGTTTCCGAAAAATTCGCCCTAAAGTAAAATTACAGAATTTCGACCCAGCCCATCACAAATTATCTTTCGATTGCTCTATTTCCTCAACCAAGCCTCCAAACATGATGCGGTTTTCACTATAATACAGAGCATCGACCCACCTTTCAATTGATGCGTAAATCTCAAAAATGATTTTTTGTTCAGTTTTTCGAGAAAATCGTGGGCTAACCCCTTGCCGAAAAAAAGTAGTATTTTCAAAACTTTTTCCCACCCAATCAAAATATACATCAAAAGAAAGGTATTTAGATGCTCTGCCCACAACTGCAAACCAAAATGTTCTACAAGCTCTTGTTTCCAGAAAATTGGTCCAAAAGTAAAATTACAGAATTTCGACCCAGCCCATCACAAATTATCTTTCGATTGCTCTATTTCCTCAACCAAGCCTCCAAACATGATGCGGTTTTCACTATAATACAGAGCATCGACCCACCTTTCAATTGATGCGTAAATCTCAAAAACGATTTTTTGTTCAGTTTTTCGAGAAAATCGTGGGCTAACCCCTTGCCGAAAAAAAGTAGTATTTTCAAAACTTTTTCCCACCCAATCAAAATATACATCAAAAGAAAGGTATTTAGATGCTCTGCCCACAACTGCAAACCAAAATGTTCTACGAGCTCTCGTTTCCGAAAAATTCGCCCTAAAGTAAAATTACAGAATTTCGACCCAGCCCATCACAAATTATCTTTCGATTGCTCTATTTCCTCAAACAACCCTCCAAACATGATGCGGTTTCCACTATAATACAGAGCATCGACCCACCTTTCAATTGATGCATAAATCTCAAAAATGATTTTTTGTTCAGTTTCTCGGGAAAATTGTGGGCTAACCCCTTGCCGAAAAAAAGTAGTATTTTCAAAACTTTTTCCCACCCAATCAAAATATACATCAAAAGAAAGGTATTTAGATGCTCTGCCCACAACTGCAAACCAAAATGTTCTACGAGCTCTCGTTTCCGAAAAATTCGCCCTAAAGTAAAATTACAGAATTTCGACCCAGCCCATCACAAATTATCTTTCGATTGCTCTATTTCCTCAAACAACCCTCCAAACATGATGCGGTTTCCACTATAATACAGAGCATCGACCCACCTTTCAATTGATGCATAAATCTCAAACATGATTTTTTGTTCAGTTTCTCGGGAAAATTGTGGGCTAACCCCTTGCCGAAAAAAAGTAGTATTTTCAAAACTTTTTCCCACCCAATCAAAATATACATCAAAAGAAAGGTATTTAGATGCTCTGCCCACAACTGCAAACCAAAATTTTCTACGAGCTCTCGTTTCCGAAAAATTCGCCCTAAAGTAAAATTACAGAATTTCGACCCAGCCCATCACAAATTATCTTTCGATTGCTCTATTTCCTCAACCAAGCCTCCAAACATGTTGCGGTTTTCACTATAATACAGAGCATCGACCCACCTTTCAATTGATGCGTAAATCTCAAAAATGATTTTTTGTTCAGTTTTTCGAGAAAATCGTGGGCTAACCCCTTGCCGAAAAAAGTAGTATTTTCAAAACTTTTTCCCACCCAATCAAAATATACATCAAAAGAAAGGTATTTAGATGCTCTGCCCACAACTGCAAACCAAAATGTTCTACGAGCTCTCGTTTCCGAAAAATTCGCCCTAAAGTAAAATTACAGAATTTCGACCCAGCCCATCACAAATTATCTTTCGATTGCTCTATTTCCTCAACCAAGCCTCCAAACATGATGCGGTTTTCACTATAATACAGTGCATCGACCCACCTTTCAATTGATCCATAAATCTCAAAAATGATTTTTTGTTCACTTTCTCGGGAAAATCGTGGGCTAACCCCTTGCCGAAAAAAAGTAGTATTTTCAAAACTTTTTCCCACCCAATCAAAATATACATCAAAAGAAATGTATTTAAATGCTCTGCCCACAACTGCAAACCAAAATGTTCTACGAGCTCTCGTTTCCGAAAAATTCGCCCTAAAGTAAAATTACAGAATTTCGACCCAGTCCATCACAAATTATCTTTCGGTTGCTCTATTTCCTCAACCAAGCCTCCAAACATGATGCGGTTTTCACTATAATACAGAGCATCGACCCACCTTTCAATTGATCCATAAATCTCAAAAACTGTTTTTTGTTCACTTTCTCGGGAAAATCGTGGGCTAACCCCTTGCCGAAAAAAGTAGTATTTTCAAAACTTTTTCCCACCCAATCAAAATATACATCAAAAGAAAGGTATTTAAATGCTCTGCCCACAACTGCAAACCAAAATGTTCTACGAGCTCTCGTTTCCGAAAAATTCGCCCTAAAGTAAAATTACAGAATTTCGACCCAGTCCATCACAAATTATCTTTCGATTGCTCTATTTCCTCAACCAAGCCTCCAAACATGATGCGGTTTTCACTATAATACAGAGCATCGACCCACCTTTCAATTGATGCGTAAATCTCAAAAATGATTTTTTGTTCAGTTTTTCGAGAAAATCGTGGGCTAACCCCTTGCCGAAAAAAAGTAGTATTTTCAAAACTTTTTCCCACCCAATCAAAATATACATCAAAAGAAAGGTATTTAGATGCTCTGCCCACAACTGCAAACCAAAATGTTCTACGAGCTCTCGTTTCCGAAAAATTCGTCAAAAAGTAAAATTACAGAATTTCGACCGAGCCCATCACAAATTATCTTTCGATTGCTCTATTTCCTCAAACAAGCCACCAAACATGATGCGGTTTTCACTATAATACAGAGCATCGACCCACCTTTCCATTGATGTATAAATCTCAAAAATGGTTTTTTGTTCAGTTTCTCGGGAAAATCGTGGGCTAACCCCTTGCCAAAAAAAGTAGTATTTTCAAAACTTTTTCCCACCCAATAAAAATATACATCGAAAGAAAGGTATTTAAATGCTCTGCCCACAACTGCAAACCAAAATGTTCTACGAGCTCTCGTTTCCGAAAAATTCGCCCTAAAGTAAAATTACAGAATTTCGACCCAGCCCATCACAAATTATCTTTCGATTGCTCTATTTCCTCAACCAAGGCTCCAAACATGATGCGGTTTTCACTATAATACAGAGCATCGACCCACCTACCAATTGATCCATAAATCTCAAAAATGATTTTTTGTTCACTTTCTCGGGAAAATCGTGGGCTAACCCCTTGCCGAAAAAAAGTAGTATTTTCAAAACTTTTTCCCACCCAATAAAAATATACATCGAAAGAAAGGTATTTAAATGCTCTGCCCACAACTGCAAACCAAAATGTCCTACGAGCTCTCGTTTCCGAAAAATTCGCCCTAAAGTAAAATTACAGAATTTCGACCCAGCCCATCACAAATTATCTTTCGATTGCTCTATTTCCTCAACCAAGCCTCCAAACATGATGCGGTTTTCACTATAATACAGAGCATCGACCCACCTACCAATTGATCCATAAATCTCAAAAATGATTTTTTGTTCACTTTCTCGGGAAAATCGTGGGCTAACCCCTTGCCGAAAAAAAGTAGTATTTTCAAAACTTTTTCCCACCCAATCAAAATATACATCAAAAGAAAGGTATTTAGATGCTCTGCCCACAACTGCAAACCAAAATGTTCTACGAGCTCTCGTTTCCGAAAAATTCGTCAAAAAGTAAAATTACAGAATTTCGACCGAGCCCATCACAAATTATCTTTCGATTGCTCTATTTCCTCAAACAAGCCACCAAACATGATGCGGTTTTCACTATAATACAGAGCATCGACCCACCTTTCCATTGATGTATAAATCTCAAAAATGGTTTTTTGTTCAGTTTCTCGGGAAAATCGTGGGCTAACCCCTTGCCAAAAAAAGTAGTATTTTCAAAACTTTTTCCCACCCAATCTAAATATACATCAAAAGAAAGGTATTTAGATGCTCTGCCCACAACTGCAAACCAAAACGTTCTACGAGTTCTCGTTTCCGAAAAATTCGCCCTAAAGTAAAATTACAGAATTTCGACCCAGCCCATCACAAATTATCTTTCGATTGCTCTATTTCCTCAACCAAGCCTCCAAACATGATGCGGTTTTCACTATAATACAGAGCATCGACCCACCTACCAATTGATCCATAAATCTCAAAAATGATTTTTTGTTCACTTTCTCGGGAAAATCGTGGGCTAACCCCTTGCCGAAAAAAAGTAGTATTTTCAAAACTTTTTCCCACCCAATAAAAATATACATCGAAAGAAAGGTATTTAAATGCTCTGCCCACAACTGCAAACCAAAATGTTCTACGAGCTCTCGTTTCCGAAAAATTCGCCCTAAAGTAAAATTACAGAATTTCGACCCAGCCCATCACAAATTATCTTTCGATTGCTCTATTTCCTCAACCAAGCCTCCAAACATGATGCGGTTTTCACTATAATACAGAGCATCGACCAACCTTTCAATTGATGCGTAAATCTCAAAAATGATTTTTTTTGTTCAGTTTTTCGAGAAAATCGTGGGCTAACCCCTTGCCGAAAAAAAGTAGTATTTTCAAAACTTTTTCCCACCCAATCAAAATATACATCAAAAGAAAGGTATTTAGATGCTCTGTCCACAACTGCAAACCAAAATGTTCTACGAGCTCTCGTTTCCGAAAAATTAACCCTAAAGTAAAATTACAGAATTTCGACCCAGTCCGTCACAAATTATCTTTCGATTGCTCTATTTCCTCAACCAAGCCTCCAAACATGATGCGGTTTTCACTATAATACAGAGCATCGACCCACCTTTCAATTGATGCATAAATCTCAAAAATGATTTTTTGTTCAGTTTTTCGAGAAAATCGTGGGCTAACCCCTTGCCGAAAAAAAGTAACATTTTCAAAACTTTTTCCCACCCAATCAAAATATACATCAAAAGAAAGGTATTTAGATGCTCTGCCCACAACTGCAAACCAAAATGTTCTACGAGCTCTCGTTTCCGAAAAATTCGCCCTAAAGTAAAATCACAGAATTTCGACCCAGCCCATCACAAATTATCTTTCGATTGCTCTATTTCCTCAACCAAGCCTCCAAACATGATGCGGTTTTCACTATAATACAGAGCATCGACCCACCTACCAATTGATTCATAAATCTCAAATATGATTTTTGTTAACCCCTTGCCGAAAAAAAGTAGTATTTTCAAAACTTTTCCCCACCCAATCAAAATATACATCAAAAGAAAGGTATTTAGATGCTCTGCCCACAACTGCAAACCAAAATGTTCTACGAGCTCTCGTTTCCGAAAAATTCGCCCTAAAGTAAAATTACAGAATTTCGACCCAGCCCATCACAAATTATCTTTCGATTGCTCTATTTCCTCAACCAAGCCTCCAAACATGATGCGGTTTTCACTATAATACAGAGCATCGACGCACCTTTCAATTGATGCGTAAATCTCAAAAATGATTTTTTGTTCAGTTTTTCGAGAAAATCGTAGGCTAACCCCTTGCCGAAAAAAAAGTACTATTTTCAAAACTTTTTCCCACCCAATCAAAATATACATCAAAAGAAAGGTATTTAGATGCTCTGCCCACAACTGCAAACCAAAATGTTCTACGAGCTCTCGTTTCCGAAAAATTCGCCCTAAAGTAAAATTACAGAATTTCGACCCAGCCCATCACAAATTATCTTTCGATTGCTCTGTTTCCTCAACCAAGCCTCCAAACATGATGCGGTTTTCACTATAATACAGAGCATCGACCAACCTTTCAATTGATGCGTAAATCTCAAAAATGATTTTTTTGTTCAGTTTTTCGAGAAAATCGTGGGCTAACCCCTTGCCGAAAAAAAGTAGTATTTTCAAAACTTTTTCGCACCCAATCAAAATATACATCAAAAGAAAGGTATTTAGATGCTCTGCCCACAACTGCAAACCAAAATGTTCTACGAGCTCTCGTTTCCGAAAAATTCGCCCTAAAGTAAAATTACAGAATTTCGACCCAGCCCATCACAAATTATCTTTCGATTGCTCTATTTCCTCAACCAAGCCTCCAAACATGATGCGGTTTTCACTAAAATACAGAGCATCGACCCACCTTTCAATTGATCCATAAATCTCAAAAATGATTTTTTGTTCACTTTCTCGGGAAAATCGTGGGCTAATTGCCGAAAAAAAGTAGTATTTTCAAAACTTTTTCCCACCCAATCAAAATATACATCAAAAGAAAGGTATTTAGATGCTCTGTCCACAACTGCAAACCAAAATGTTCTACGAGCTCTCGTTTCCGAAAAATTCGCCCTAAAGTAAAATTACAGAATTTCGACCCAGCCCATCACAAATTATCTTTCGATTGCTCTATTTCCTCAACCAAGCCTCCAACATGATGCGGTTTTCACTATAATACAGAGCATCGACCAACCTTTCAATTGATGCGTAAATCTCAAAAATGATTTTTTTGTTCAGTTTTTCGAGAAAATCGTGGGCTAACCCCTTGCCGAAAAAAAGTAGTATTTTCAAAACTTTTTCGCACCCAATCAAAATATACATCAAAAGAAAGGTATTTAGATGCTCTGCCCACAACTGCAAACCAAAATGTTCTACGAGCTCTCGTTTCCGAAAAATTCGCCCCAAATTAAAATTACAGAATTTCGACCCAGTCCATCACAAATTATCTTTCGATTGCTCTATTTCCTCAACCAAGCCTCCAAACATGATGCGGTTTTCACTATAATACAGAGCATCGACCCACCTTTCAATTGATGCGTAAATCTCAAAAATGATTTTTTGTGCAGTTTTTCGAGAAAATCGTATGCTAACCCCTTGCCGAAAAAAAGTAGTACATATTTTCAAAACTTGTTCCCACCCAATCAAAATATACATCAAAAGAAAGGTATTTAGATGCTCTGCCCACAACTGCAAACCAAAATGTTCTACGAGCTCTCGTTTCCGAAAAATTCGCCCTAAAGTAAAATTATAGAATTTCGACCCAGCCCATCACAAATTATCTTTCGATTGCTCTATTTCCTCAACCAAGCCTCCAAACATGATGCGGTTTTCACTATAATACAGAGCATCGACCCACCTACCAATTGATCCATAAATCTCAAAAATGATTTTTTGTTCACTTTCTCGGGAAAATCGTGGGCTCCCTTGCCGAAAAAAAGTAGTATTTTCAAAACTTTTTCCCACCCAATCAAAATATACATTAAAAGAAAGGTATTTAGATGCTCTGCCCACAACTGCAAACCAAAATGTTCTACAAGCTCTCGTTTCCGAAAAATTCGCCCTAAAGTAAAATTACAGAATTTCGACCCAGCCCATCACAAATTATCTTTCGATTGCTCTATTTCCTCAACCAAGCCTCCAAACATGATGCGGTTTTCACTATAATACAGAGCATCGACCCACCTTTCAATTGATGCGTAAATCTCAAAAATGATTTTTTGTTCAGTTTTTCGAGAAAATCGTGGGCTAACCCCTTGCCGAAAAAAGTAGTATTTTCAAAACTTTTTCCCACCCAATCAAAATATACATCAAAAGAAAGGTATTTAGATGCTCTGCCCACAACTGCAAACCAAAATGTTCTACGAGCTCTCGTTTCCGAAAAATTCGCCCTAAA
This sequence comes from Eupeodes corollae, assembly GCF_945859685.1. Taxonomy (NCBI): domain Eukaryota; kingdom Metazoa; phylum Arthropoda; class Insecta; order Diptera; family Syrphidae; genus Eupeodes; species Eupeodes corollae. Next base: position 147,756,697 of record NC_079147.1, on the reverse strand, counting down.
GTAAAATTACAGAATTTCGACCCAGCCCATCACAAATTATCTTTCGATTGCTCTATTTCCTCAACCAAGCCTCCAAACATGATGCGGTTTTCACTAAAATACAGAGCATCGACCCACCTTTCAATTGATCCATAAATCTCAAAAATGATTTTTTGTTCACTTTCTCGGGAAAATCGTGGGCTAACCCCTTGCCGAAAAAAAGCAGTATTTTCAAAACTTTTTCCCACCCAATCAAAATATACATCAAAAGAAAGGTATTTAAATGCTCTGCCCACAACTGCAAACCAAAATGTTCTACGAGCTCTCGTTTCCGAAAAATTCGTCCAAAAGTAAAATTACAGAATTTCGACCCAGTCCATCACAAATTATCTTTCGATTGCTCTATTTCCTCAACCAAGCCTCCAAACATGATGCGGTTTTCACTATAATACAGAGCATCGACCCACCTTTCAATTGATCCATAAATCTCAAAAATGATTTTTTGTTCAGTTTTTCGAGAAAATCGTGGGCTAACCCCTTGCCGAAAAAAAGTATTATTTTCAAAACTTTTTCCCACCCAATCAAAATATACATCAAAAGAAAGGTATTTAAATGCTCTGCCCACAACTGCAAACCAAAATGTTCTACGAGCTCTCGTTTAAGAAAAATTCGCCCTAAAGTAAAATTACAGAATTTCGACCCAGCCCATCACAAATTATCTTTCGATTGCTCTATTTCCTCAACCAAGCCTCCAAACATGATGCGGTTTTCACTATAATACAGAGCATCGACCAACCTTTCAATTGATGCGTAAATCTCAAAAATGATTTTTTTATTCAGTTTTTCGAGAAAATCGTGGGCTAACCCCTTGCCGAAAAAAAGTAGTAATTTCAAAACTTTTTCCCACCCAATCAAAATATACATCAAAAGAAAGGTATTTAGATGCTCTGCCCACAACTGCAAACCAAAATGTTCTACGAGCTCTCGTTTCCGAAAAATTCGCCCTAAAGTAAAATTACAGAATTTCGACCCCGCCCATCACAAATTATCTTTCGATTGCTCTATTTCCTCAACCAAGCCTCCAAACATGATGCGGTTTTCACTATAATACAGAGCATCGACCCACCTTTCAATTGATGCGTAAATCTCAAAAATGATTTCTTGTTCAGTTTCTCGGGAAAATTGTGGGCTAACCCCTTGCCGAAAAAAAGTAGTATTTTCAAAACTTTTTCCCAACCAATCAAAATATACATCAAAAGAAAGGTATTTAGATGCTCTGCCCACAACTGCAAACCAAAATGTTCTACGAGCTCTCGTTTCCGAAAAATTCGCCCTAAAGTAAAATTACAGAATTTCGACCCAGCCCATCACAAATTATCTTTCGATTGCTCTATTTCCTCAACCAAGCCTCCAAACATGATGCGGTTTTCACTATAATACAGAGCATCGACCCACCTTTCAATTGATGCGTAAATCTCAAAAATGATTTTTTGTTCAGTTTTTCGAGAAAATCCTGGGCTAACCCCTTGCCGAAAAAAAGTAGTATTTTCAAAACTTTTTCCCACCCAATCAAAATATACATCAAAAGAAAGGTATTTAGATGCTCTGCCCACAACTGCAAACCAAAATGTTCTACGAACTCTCGTTTCCGAAAAATTCGCCCTAAAGTAAAATTACAGAATTTCGACCCAGCCCATCACAAATTATCTTTCGATTGCTCTATTTCCTCAACCAAGCCTCCAAACATGATGCGGTTTTCACTATAATACAGAGCATCGACCCACCTTTCAATTGATGCGTAAATCTCAAAAATGATTTCTTGTTCAGTTTCTCGGGAAAATTGTGGGCTAACCCCTTGCCGAAAAAAAGTAGTATTTTCAAAACTTTTTCCCAACCAATCAAAATATACATCAAAAGAAAGGTATTTAGATGCTCTGCCCACAACTGCAAACCAAAATGTTCTACGAGCTCTCGTTTCCGAAAAATTCGCCCTAAAGTAAAATTACAGAATTTCGACCCAGCCCATCACAAATTATCTTTCGATTGCTCTATTTCCTCAACCAAGCCTCCAAACATGATGCGGTTTTCACTATAATACAGAGCATCGACCAACCTTTCAATTGATGCGTAAATCTCAAAAATGATTTTTTTGTTCAGTTTTTCGAGACAATCGTGGGCTAACCCCTTGCCAAAAAAAAGTAGTATTTTCAAAACTTTTTCCCACCCAATCAAAATATACATCAAAAGAAAGGTATTTAGATGCTCTGCCCACAACTGCAAACCAAAATGTTCTACGAGCTCTCGTTTCCGAAAAATTCGCCCTAAAGTAAAATTACAGAATTTCGACCCAGCCCATCACAAATTATCTTTCGATTGCTCTATTTCCTCAACCAAGCCTCCAAACATGATGCGGTTTTCACTATAATACAGAGCATCGACCCACCTTTCAATTGATGCGTAAATCTCAAAAATGATTTCTTGTTCAGTTTCTCGGGAAAATTGTGGGCTAACCCCTTGCCGAAAAAAAGTAGTATTTTCAAAACTTTTTCCCAACCAATCAAAATATACATCAAAAGAAAGGTATTTAGATGCTCTGCCCACAACTGCAAACCAAAATGTTCTACGAGCTCTCGTTTCCGAAAAATTCGCCCTAAAGTAAAATTACAGAATTTCGACCCAGCCCATCACAAATTATCTTTCGATTGCTCTATTTCCTCAACCAAGCCTCCAAACATGATGCGGTTTTCACTATAAAACAGAGCATCGACCCACCTTTCAATTGATCCATAAATCTCAAAAATGATTTTTTGTTCACTTTCTCGGGATAATCGTGGCCTAACCCCTTGCCAAAAAAAAGTAGTATTTTCAAAACTTTTTCCCACCCAATCAAAATATACATCAAAAGAAAGGTATTTAGATGCTCTGCCCACAACTGCAAACCAAAATGTTCTACGAGCTCTCGTTTCCGAAAAATTCGCCCTAAAGTAAAATTACAGAATTTCGACCCAGCCCATCACAAATTATCTTTCGATTGCTCTATTTCCTCAACCAAGCCTCCAAACATGATGCGGTTTTCACTATAATACAGAGCATCGACCCACTTTTCAATTGATGCGTATATCTCAAAAATGATTTTTTGTTCAGTTTTTCGAGAAAATCCTGGGCTAACCCCTTGCCGAAAAAAGTAGTATTTTCAAAACTTTTTCCCACCCAATCAAAATATACATCAAAAGAAAGGTATTTAGATGCTCTGCCCACAACTGCAAACCAAAATGTTCTACGAGCTCTCGTTTCCGAAAAATTCGCCCTAAAGTAAAATTACAGAATTTCGACCCAGCCCATCACAAATTATCTTTCGATTGCTCTATTTCCTCAACCAAGCCTCCAAACATGATGCGGTTTTCACTATAATACAGAGCATCGACCCACCTTTCAATTGATCCATAAATCTCAAAAATGATTTTTTGTTCACTTTCTCGGGAAAATCGTGGGCTAACCCCTTGCCGAAAAAAAGTAGTATTTTCAAAACTTTTTCCCACCCAATCAAAATATACATCAAAAGAAAGGTATTTAGATGCTCTGCCCACAACTGCAAACCAAAATGTTCTACGAGCTTTTGTTTCCGAAAAATTCGCCCTAAAGTAAAATTACAGAATTTCGACCCAGCCCATCACAAATTATCTTTCGATTGCTCTATTTCCTCAAACAAGCCTCCAAACATGATGCGGTTTCCACTATAATACAGAGCATCGACCCACCTTTCAATTGATGCGTAAATCTCAAAAATGATTTTTTGTTCAGTTTCTCGGGAAAATTGTGGACTAACCCCTTGCCGTAAAAAAGTATTTTTTTCAAAACTTTTTCCCACCCAATCAAAATATACATCAAAAGAAAGGTTTTTAAATGCTCTGCCCACAACTGCAAACCAAAATGTTCTACGAGCTCTCGTTTCCGAAAAATTCGCCCTAAAGTAAAATTACAGAATTTCGACCCAGTCCATCACAAATTATCTTTCGATTGCTCTATTTCCTCAACCAAGCCTCCAAACATGATGCGGTTTTCACTATAATACAGAGCATCGACCCACCTTTCAATTGATGCGTAAATCTCAAAAATGATTTTTTGTTCAGTTTTTCGAGAAAATCCTGGGCTAACCCCTTGCCGAAAAAAAGTAGTATTTTCAAAACTTTTTCCCACCCAATCAAAATATACATCAAAAGAAAGGTATTTAGATGCTCTGCCCACAACTGCAAACCAAAATGTTCTACGAACTCTCGTTTCCGAAAAATTCGCCCTAAAGTAAAATTACAGAATTTCGACCCAGCCCATCACAAATTATCTTTCGATTGCTCTATTTCCTCAACCAAGCCTCCAAACATGATGCGGTTTTCACTATAATACAGAGCATCGACCCACCTTTCAATTGATGCGTAAATCTCAAAAATGATTTCTTGTTCAGTTTCTCGGGAAAATTGTGGGCTAACCCCTTGCCGAAAAAAAGTAGTATTTTCAAAACTTTTTCCCAACCAATCAAAATATACATCAAAAGAAAGGTATTTAGATGCTCTGCCCACAACTGCAAACCAAAATGTTCTACGAGCTCTCGTTTCCGAAAAATTCGCCCTAAAGTAAAATTACAGAATTTCGACCCAGCCCATCACAAATTATCTTTCGATTGCTCTATTTCCTCAACCAAGCCTCCAAACATGATGCGGTTTTCACTATAATACAGAGCATCGACCAACCTTTCAATTGATGCGTAAATCTCAAAAATGATTTTTTTGTTCAGTTTTTCGAGACAATCGTGGGCTAACCCCTTGCCAAAAAAAAGTAGTATTTTCAAAACTTTTTCCCACCCAATCAAAATATATATCAAAAGAAAGGTATTAAGATGCTCTGCCCACAACTGCAAACCAAAATGTTCTACGAGCTCTCGTTTCCGAAAAATTCGCCCTAAAGTAAAATTACAGAATTTCGACCCAGCCCATCACAAATTATCTTTCGATTGCTCTATTTCCTCAACCAAGCCTCCAAACATGATGCGGTTTTCACTATAAAACAGAGCATCGACCCACCTTTCAATTGATCCATAAATCTCAAAAATGATTTTTTGTTCACTTTCTCGGGATAATCGTGGCCTAACCCCTTGCCAAAAAAAAGTAGTATTTTCAAAACTTTTTCCCACCCAATCAAAATATACATCAAAAGAAAGGTATTCAGATGCTCTGCCCACAACTGCAAACCAAAATGTTCTACGAGCTCTCGTTTCCGAAAAATTCGCCCTAAAGTAAAATTACAGAATTTCGACCCAGCCCATCACAAATTATCTTTCGATTGCTCTATTTCCTCAACCAAGCCTCCAAACATGATGCGGTTTTCACTATAATACAGAGCATCGACCCACTTTTCAATTGATGCGTATATCTCAAAAATGATTTTTTGTTCAGTTTTTCGAGAAAATCCTGGGCTAACCCCTTGCCGAAAAAAGTAGTATTTTCAAAACTTTTTCCCACCCAATCAAAATATACATCAAAAGAAAGGTATTTAGATGCTCTGCCCACAACTGCAAACCAAAATGTTCTACGAGCTCTCGTTTCCGAAAAATTCGCCCTAAAGTAAAATTACAGAATTTCGACCCAGCCCATCACAAATTATCTTTCGATTGCTCTATTTCCTCAACCAAGCCTCCAAACATGATGCGGTTTTCACTATAATACAGAGCATCGACCCACCTTTCAATTGATCCATAAATCTCAAAAATGATTTTTTGTTCACTTTCTCGGGAAAATCGTGGGCTAACCCCTTGCCGAAAAAAAGTAGTATTTTCAAAACTTTTTCCCACCCAATCAAAATGCACATCAAAAGAAAGGTATTTAAATGCTCTGCCCACAACTGCAAACCAAAATGTTCTACGAGCTTTTGTTTCCGAAAAATTCGCCCTAAAGTAAAATTACAGAATTTCGACCCAGTCCATCACAAATTATCTTTCGATTGCTCTATTTCCTCAACCAAGCCTCCAAACATGATGCGGTTTTCACTATAATACAGAGCATCGACCCACCTTTCAATTGATGCGTAAATCTCAAAAATGATTTTTTGTTCAGTTTTTCGACAAAAATCGTGGGCTAACCCCTTGCCGAAAAAAAGTAGTATTTTCAAAACTTTTTCCCACCCAATCAAAATATACATCAAAAGAAAGGTATTTAGATGCTCTGCCCACAACTGCAAACCAAAATGTTCTACGAACTCTCGTTTCCGAAAAATTCGCCCTAAAGTAAAATTACAGAATTTCGACCCAGCCCATCACAAATTATCTTTCGATTGCTCTATTTCCTCAACCAAGCCTCCAAACATGATGCGGTTTTCACTATAATACAGAGCATCGACCAACCTTTCAATTGATGCGTAAATCTCAAAAATGATTTTTTTATTCAGTTTTTCGAGAAAATCGTGGGCTAACCCCTTGCCGAAAAAAAGTAGTAATTTCAAAACTTTTTCCCACCCAATCAAAATATACATCAAAAGAAAGGTATTTAGATGCTCTGCCCACAACTGCAAACCAAAATGTTCTACGAGCTCTCGTTTCCGAAAAATTCGCCCTAAAGTAAAATTACAGAATTTCGACCCAGCCCATCACAAATTATCTTTCGATTGCTCTATTTCCTCAACCAAGCCTCCAAACATGATGCGGTTTTCACTATAATACAGAGCATCGACCCACCTTTTGATTGATTTTTTGTTCACTTTCTCGGGAACATCGTGGCCTAACCCCTTGCCAAAAAAAGTAGTATTTTCAAAACCTTTTCCCACCCAATCAAAATATACATCAAAAGAAAGGTATTTAGATGCTCTGCCCACAACTGCAAACCAAAATGTTCTACGAGCTCTCGTTTCCGAAAAAATCGCCCTAAAGTAAAATTACAGAATTTCGACCCAGTCCATCACAAATTATCTTTCGATTGCTCTATTTCCTCAACCAAGCCTCCAAACATGATGCGGTTTTCACTATAATACAGAGCATCGACCCACCTTTCAATTGATGCGTAAATCTCAAAAATGATTTTTTGTTCAGTTTTTCGAGAAAATCGTGGGCTAACCCCTTGCCGAAAAAAATTAGTATATTCAAAACTTTTTCCCACCCAATCAAAATATACATCAAAAGAAAGGTATTTAGATGCTCTGCCCACAACTGCAAACCAAAATGTTCTACGAGCTCTCGTTTCCGAAAAAATCGCCCTAAAGTAAAATTATAGAATTTCGACCCAGTCCATCACAAATTATCTTTCGATTGCTCTATTTCCTCAACCAAGCCTCCAAACATGATGCGGTTTTCACTATAATACAGAGCATCGACCCACCTTTCAATTGATGCGTAAATCTCAAAAACGATTTTTTGTTCAGTTTTTCGAGAAAATCGTGGGCTAACCCCTTGCCGAAAAAAAGTAGTAGTTTCAAAAAAATAAAGTAATGCATTACTTCTCTTAGTTCCGAACTCACTCATTAAAAATGAATGCGGTCAGATTAAGATAAAATATTAAGCAGTAGAAAAAAAGAGAAAACAATAGCAAGCAATTCATAATCATACAAAAACAGTTACTTTTGCTTTTGTAGATCTTATTCACAATCAGATCAGGTGCACAATAAAATAGCAGTGGTCTGTAAAAGTTTGATATTTTTTTGTTTTTATTTTGAAAAATTCACTCAGAAATCATTTTAAAATAAGTGAGTTATCTTAATTAAATAGTTTTAACCAGTAACTGGCTTTTACACAATCCGTTTTCTTTTTGTTTTCACAATAGTGGGTCGTGGTAAGCATTGCACCGGCGAGCAACGAAACTTAAGACTTTCGCTGCGCAGAGGAGGGAAATCTTATACAGAAATCCAGCGCATTTGTTCATGCTCCGCCAAAATGATAGCCAATGCTATAAAATATGTTAAAAAACTTGAAAACAGAGTTGGAATGAGGAAAACAACATGCCAGGATGATAGAAGGTTTGTGAGGTCAGCCAAACTAGATCCAAAAAAGTCAGCTGTACAAATCAGACAAGAGCTGAATTTGAATGTGAATGATATGACCGTTAGAAAAAGGCTTTTGGAAGTTAAATTACCAGCACGTAGCCCAAGAAAAACACTTTTACTTACAAAAATTTCACAAAAAAAAACGTCTGGAGTTCGCAAGAAAATTTGCTTCCTTTTCTGTGGAAAAATGGCGAAACATTTTATGGACGGACAAGTCCAAAATTGTCCTGTACGGTGGCACTGGTTCCCGGCAGTTTGTTAGACGTCCTCAGAACACCGAATACCTACCAAAATATACAACGAAAACCATCAAACACGGTGTGGTTCATCGCTCATGGTATGGGGATGTTTTGCCTATAACGGTGTTGGCCCAATACACAAAATCGATGGGATTATGGACCAAAATGTTTATGTTGACATCTTACAAAATATCATGTTACCATACTCAGAAGAAGAAATGCCAGTGAAATGGGTCTTCCAGCAAGACAATGACCCGAAACACGCTAGTCGGATGGCAAAGGAGAGGTTTCGGGTCAATGGGGTTCATGTTTTGGACTGGCCGGCCCAGTCCCCTGACTTGAATCCCATTGAAAACCTTTGGGGCGACCTTAAAAGAGCTGTGCATAATGCCAATCCAACCAACAACACTCAACTTTGGGCAGCAGTTAAAAATGCATGGTATAGTATACCAGCGGAGCGTTGCAAGCGTTTGGTAGATTCTATGCCACGGCGGCGCGGCGCGGTGTCAGGCTGTTATTAAAAATCAGGGATATTCAACAAAGTACTGAAGCAGAATCTTTTTATTATTATTATTTCAATTGTTTAATATCACATAACAGTGATATAAGCTTAATTGAGACTATCACTGCTATTTCAATGTTACCTTTGAAAATTTAATTTACATTTTTTTTAGTTAACAAAAACGCTGAAATTAGAAAAAGTTCTTTATTATTTACCTTATTAAAATACCTTTCTGTAGAACAGTTTTAATTTTTAAATAAATTAAAGTTTTAATTCTCGTTTCGATATTTCTTTTATTTTTTACCTACTGCTATTTTCGTGTTCACCACTGTACATCAAATGAAAGGTTTTTAAATGCTCTTCAAACAACTGCAAACCAAAATGTTCTACGAGCTCTCGTTTCCGAAAAATTCGTCCAAAAGTAAAATTACGGAATTTCGACCCAGCCCATCACAAATTATCTTTCGATTGCTCCATTTCCTCAACCAAGCCTCCAAACATGATGCGGTTTTTACTATAATACAGAGCATCGACCCACCTTTCAATTGATGCATAAATCTCACAAATGATTTTTTGTTTAGTTTTTCGAGAAAATCGTGGGATCTTGAAAGAGAGAATTAACAATGGTTGCTGTTTTGGTTAAAGTCAAGCTTCTAAAAAGCCGTAATTCCGTGAATGAAAATGACCGAGAGGAATTGTAGTTGAAAATTTCGCTTGGAATTTACTCTTAGTGAATTTTAAGCTATAATTTGTTGAAGATCAGGAAATTTTTGAAAAAGAAAGGAAACCAAGGTGGAAATAAGAGAAGTTAATTTAAATTAAGAAATTCAGAATCAAGGTGGGAAAAGATTCAAAAACATAAGTCACTAAGACAGAATGGTAAAAGTCTAACAACTAAGATGGCTGTGTCAAGTTGAGCGCATGGGAATCAATGATCCGGCCCGAAGTCATCGAATTCACACCCACAGGACAGAGCAGTAGATGAAGACCGCGGATCATGTGGCGCGCAAAAGTGGAAAGTGACTGGGACCGAGCTACATAGACGGTGATGTTTGTTAGGGGAGGCCCTAGTTTACACATGACTGTAGCGCCACCTTAAGTGCAGCAATATGGCCTAAAATCAATCTGTGTATATCGGTAACGTCGGTAAAACTGCGGGGTATTTTTCTATTCACGTGAAAGCATTCATTCTATACAATTCAGCATTCATTCTTACATTCTGCATCGCACACACGAACAATCGTTTTCGTGCGTGCGAAAGATTTGCTTCATGTAACTTTTAAAAGGAAAGTTTTCGCTGGCACATGCGAAACAAAATAAACGAAAGCTTATTTTTTTACGTTTCTCTTCTTATATAGTTAAGTTTCAACTTTTTTTCTTCAAAAAAAGATTTTAATAAATTAAAAAAGAATACGCAGATATTTTGCACTTATGCCCGATATTGAAGGAGAACATAAGGATTCGGAGTTATTGTACTTGCGGAGTTTAAAAAGAAATCTGATAGATAGTTATTTTTTACTCATTTATACTTTGTCAGATCAATGGCATATTTTGATTTTATGGCAAATTATTGTTTTATAATATTAGTCTTCAAAATTAGAGATTTATTTAACAATTTCGATTGAATAAAATAGCCCTCAAATACGTGTTAAAGAATATACCTATAAAAACAGGGACGAGAGTCACTTATATTTTCATGCTTTGCTCTACTTTATAGGTATTCAGTGGAAGTCAGTAAGTAAAGTATTAGTGGAGTTCTTAACACCGCTGGAAAACCAAAATTTCCCGGAATTGATCAGAAAGTCATCGTTGTTTTGCATAGGAACTTTAAGTTCGTGGTCTCTAATAAATAGTTTTCTTTTTTAGATGAGTATGGCTGTCTGAAGCTTGCTTGAAACACTTAACAGAAAATGTGTAAAATTGAAAACACACATTTCTTTCAAAACAAATAATTCTAATACAATCTGCCACAATAATTGTTATGAGTCTTTTTAATTTTATTTCTATCGAAAATGAATGCTTTCTTTATATTTGTGTTGTTTTACTAAACAATCAAAATTAAAATCGGTTATTTTTTAATTTTGATTGTTTAGTAAAACTTTTTTTCTTAGTTTTTCTTCATTTTTTATCTTAAATCACCTACTCGCTTACTTACATACATATTTATTTTCGGTTTGCTCAAGTTTCACTCATCGATTAAAATGTATACCCATCTCTATCCAGAAAGTGTACAATCGAATTTTGTTGGGTTTGAAGCAAAAACGAACAAAGACACAAAAACCAAATGCAATACAGAATAGCAAATATCTTTTCCGCACAATTTCTTTCGTTTTTGAAAAACGAACGTTCGTTCTCGTTTCGTTTATTACAGAATCTGGCACCAGATCCGCATATAAAATGCAGCGGATTTTTCATTTGACGTCTGGTTAAATTGTGTAAGCATTTAAGCAAAATGTAAGTAAAAACTAATTTATTTCTAAGTTTAGAATATTTGGTTTATAAATAAAAGAATATTAACATCATTAGGAGAAGGAAGATACTTTTTAACATTTCTCCGAAGCTCTCAGTGTGAGGCTTCTCTTATTTCTCTGCTTACAATTGGAATACAAAACCCAATACTGACCATTTCCAAAAATAACACAAATTATGAATCAAAACAATTTATCCAACATTCCCAAGATTTTTACAAGAACTGTTATTTGAATGTCAAATTGGTTTGGGATAATCATGCCTATCACGAGCTACGTCGTAATAGAAAAAAGACTACGAATCCCGAAAAATCTATTACAAGTTCCCTTCGTAGCGGAAAATCTGGTACGAAATTCAAAATTCGTAAAATTTGGTATCACCACTCACTAGCCCCGAAAAAACTTGAAATATGTTGTACTTTTCTACGACAGGTTTTTTCTTTCGTAGACTAACAAAATTAGTTATTTGAAACAGTTATTTGAAAAAATGTGAGTTCTTTTAACTTAGCCTTGTTATTTTTTATTTATAATTTTATTTATTAACGATTTTAAAGGTCGAAAACAACAAATAAACACCAATACAATAAACTGTATGAAGCACTGTCCCGGAAACCAGACATTGCCAAAGGATACACCAAAAGAACAAAAGAGGAAGTTAATTTGTTTTGGGAAGAATTAAAAACAGATTTAAATCTACTTGGACCTCCAATAAAAGACGCAGGAACTTGGAGAAAAGTAAGCCTTAAGCTGGTGTAATCAATTCCTTTAATTTCTTCAACTTTGTCTCTAGGTTTGGCTTGATTGGAAAGCATATGTTAAAAGAAAACTCACGGAGAATCAACTTGAACATAATGCAACTGGTGGTGGTAGCTATAAAAAAAATAGTTTTTCTATGTTAGAAGAAGGAGTGATTCAACTCACCGGTCTCCAAATATCTACTGCTGGAATAAGAGGTACCATTTTATATGGCGTCACAAACCAAAAACCGGTCTCTTATTCTGAGAGTTCAATTATTGAAAACAAGGAATCGTCACCTCAAAGAATTAAATCCCCTATCGATGACCTCAGAACGCGAGTCGTATTTACACAGCCAGCTATTTACATCAAATAAGGCTCAAGTTAGTAATGTGCACGCGCTTCTTGAACGTCAAATAAATATGCAGAAAGAATTTTATGAAAACACACAAAAGTACTATGAGAGTCAGCAAAAAGCAACTGATGAACTTTTGCTCAGTACAAAAAAAATATACAGAGGCATCGACAAATTGTATGATTTGGGAAAAAATCATATTACTATCATGAAAACACACACCTCAATAAAAGAAAAACTTTTAAAACAAAAAGTTAAAATTAAAGCCCAGATTCTCGAAATTAAAAAATCAAAGTATGGATTCCAAAACAATCAAGACTCTATTATTTTTTTAAGACTAAGAAGTAAATTGTTTAGTTTTCAATTTTTTTCTTAAGATGAATACATTTTATTTTGTTTTTATATAAACGTATTTTTTATATTTTCTCTTATTGTATTTGCTGCATTACGATAAGTCCTAAGAACCTATTCTAGTCGAAAAAAGTGCGCAAAACTCAATTTTTTCGAAAATAAAAAAAAGGTTAAAAAATGATTTTAGGGAAATTTGAGGGATTTTTTTTTTACTTTAGGTATTTTAGTTTCTGGTGAGTTGATTACTTTTTTCGACATAAAACAGCTGATTTCGAAAATGGACGCTGATTTTCTTCAATCAGGCAATGCTTTTTTCAAATCCCTTCGGATCTTCTGATTGCTTTTTTTCGTGATTCGTAGCGGAATTTTTCATTCGGGGATTTCTCCGAAGGGATCTTGTGATAGGCATGAATGTAGTTCACCAAATGGATAGCAGGGGCTTAATTATGGGATTCGCGGCAAGGAACTTATATTAAAATAAACAACGAAATTAAATTTTTCAGTTTATTCATCAGTTACAGTTGTTGTTGTTCTTAACATAACTTGTAGAAATTTCACATATTCTGCAATTTTCTTCTTTAAAGATTCTTTTTGTTTTTGTTTATCATTGTTAAATGAACCAAAAATTATGGTCTATGAAATTGTATATATCACTAAACAATTATGTATCAACGAATATAAATTTTCTTTCGATTTTAGCTTAAATAAATTGTTAACAAAATTCTTCAAAAGTAATAATAATAAAATTATGATGAAAATATTTTTTTTTTTTTCAAAAAGAGAAGTTTCTTTTCACAATAATTTTCTTTTTACACATGTAAATGCCAACGCGGTGGATGTTTTTTAAAAGCTGCTATCTTCATTTTTCAATAAATGAACAGAACACCCGTAAACTTAAATACATATTTTAACACATATATATTTATTTATATAATTTTAAAGATTTAAATGAAACCAAATAAAGAACAAATGAATGAAAAATTGATCTTTAGGTTTTGTTTTTCTTATCCAATTGTTTTTTGAATTAAAATTTTTTTAAGAGTATGGTATTTGTAAAAAAAAAATATTATTAGTAAACATATTAAATAGAAAACATAATATTATATAAAAAATTGTTAGAATTGAATTATATCTTCTTTCCCTCAAGTCACAGACTCAATGTGAAACTCTGTTGCAACTGTGAATTATACTGTTGGGGGAGGAGGATTTGTGAATTCTCTGTATGCCTCCTCGAGCCCTTGCTTAAGTTCGGGTGTTAGAATGCTGACACATGCTTGAAATACATCCGGATTCGATTCCAATTGTTTGACAATGCCAATCATGCGACTGCCTTCCTCACTGAGTGGTTTCACCACACCAGCTTTGAATGCTTGTGCAATTATGGAAACGATGCGCGGAAGATTGGAATTGTTTGCACCAAGGATAATTGGATGGTTGGCTTGGATAAGATCGCACAAGTAGCCGTAAATATGGGGCGCTTCATCTTCATCTTCGATAACAGGCAACCATGAATACCTTTAATTGAGAGTATAAATTAAATAAATGGAATGAGAAATTTGAAGCTTAGAATCTTAACAGTTAAAAAATACTCCTCCTCGGCACGACTTTGAGGACATTTTGAACTTTTTAAAACTTACCATGCATTAATAATCTCATCAATATTAGGCAATGCAGATGGATTGTATTTCAAAATTTTTGTTACTGCTGAAATAGCATTTTCCGTTGGATTCACATTTTCTGGTTCGCGACTCTTTGGATCTTGAATTACTTGCACCAAAATGGGAATCGCTTGAGCGCATGTTAAGGCGAATTGTTCACCAGCAAACTAAAATTAGAACAAAGGTTTTGGTATAACAACACACATTTTATCATTACATCAACGCTAAAAACAAACCTGTCCTAAGACACCACATCCATAAGCTGCGGCTTGCCTAACTTCGGGACTCTTATCACAAACATACTGCAAAAGTGGTGCTGTAAATATCTGCTGATATTGTATGCAACTTGGACCACAATATTCTATTTAATAAATCAAATTAGTAATGTTTGTGGAAAACTTATACCTATTAATATTCTTACCGATAACATCATCAAATATACAAAGACCCCATTGCCTATCAGACCAAGATCTAGCTGGTTCAAGAAGTTTAACAAATTGCGGCACAACAGTATCGAAGTAAGGAAGGAAATTAGTCTTGTTGGTCAAGAACAATGAGTGAATAATGTCAACAATTTTCGACAGTAAATAAGTGTCAGCTTCATCTTCATCGGCTAAAGCCTCCTCAACACCATCGTCGTAGTCCTCCTCATTTCGTGCTTGAATACGTTTGTCGGCACGTTCAAAATGCTCACCCATGTACTTTGTGATGATTTCAAGTACCTGTTTCATGCATTCGTCGGATAAACAGTTTGGTCCCAAGGTCTCAATGCTCTTGGCCAAAGACTGCAACAACTCTGACTGTACCTCGGCTTCGGGTTCTGTACCAATGGCCTTCAGAAGTTCTGGACAAATGTACAACCACATACCTTCAAGATATTGTGGTCCCTTGATCTTTGCGCAATCCAATAGATAAGGAAGAGATTCAGCAGCAGCTGAACGAACTCCATCGTGGAAGTAGAACTTCAACATTGGAACCATTAGCCTTACTACTTCTTCGGCGTAATCGGCGAATCCTTCTTTTAATTCACGAGCATAGCACACCAACATTTCACAAGCTGATGCCTTATCTTCCATACCAGCCGTGCGAATGGCAAAGTTTTGTTGTTCTCCAAGATTTATGAATGACCAGTCGACATCTCCTTCAATATCCTCAACTTCATCATTGTCCAGCATAGCTACTTCGGGTTTCATTGCAGCTGTACGCATTACAGGGCCCATAACCAAGGGTAGATACTGCTCGAATTGCTTGCCTAAGATCTTACACATACGAGCCCAGGCCGAAATCAAATAAGAAGTCTGTGGATCATCGTCTGACAAATCGCCTTCGGTGTGAGTTTTAAGCAACATATCCATGACTTCACTGGCGTCAGATAAGAACTTCTCGCGTCCAACGGCCAAACCAATGAGACTCACGCACTCGATTGTCTTACCGCGTAACATGCGCAACTTTTCGTCATTAGCATTCTGAATGATGTACTTGAGGCACGGCATCAGACGATCGTAGTACGTGACGAACTCTTTCTCGCATGTGTCGGCCACTGAGGCAATGGTCGTGACTACCTGTTCCAAAACTAATTTGTTTCCCTTCTCAACAAGCTCCTTGAATTTAGCATTCAAAATTGTTTCCAACTTAGACATGATTCCGTCTAAGTAACCTGTCAGAATGTTCTTAGGACAGTCCTCGCTGAAATTTACCAAAGCAGCTCCAGCATGAGCTTGAACTCGTGGATTTTCAACGTCATCCAACAAGCTGAGAAGTCCGGGAATAACTTGGGCGTGAAATTTCTTTTCAAAGATGGGAGCAAAGTCTGTGGCCATTTGGCCAACAGCGTTACAAGCTGCATGACGCACTCGAGGATGGGGATCACGCAAGAAGTTTAGCACTCCAGACATGATGTTGTCAAGCATGGCTTCCATTTGCTTGTGACAACCCTCACCTATGGCAGAAATAGCCATTAAGGCACCATGTCTTTGCTTCCAATCGGGAGAGCTCAACATAGCGGGAATAGCATTGATTACATGTGGCAGCACTGTCTTTCCGCCCAAACCACATGCCAAACGATCCAAAGATGACTCAGCGATGATGTTGTTGTCACTGTTGTCATTTTCTGTTACCTCGTCGGACACTGCCCAATCTTCATTATCGTCCAAATCATCGGTCATCATCTGTAGCACCAGGGGTATTAAGGCGACCACGTATTTTTCGGCACGCTTACGAACCATGGCGGGAGCATTTTCGGCCATCGAAACCATCACTTCAAGCACCAAATGTCTCCATGCGTCTTCAACATCTTGGCTGCTGAATACCTTCATGCACATTTCAAAGATAACTTCCAACTGAGGTCTTAAGAACTTAGGACAGTTTTCAGTCAGATCGATGAGAAGTTTCAACAAACTCTGATCGTCCTGTTGTTCGATACTTTCAACGGTTATCATAATCATACGTGGAAGCAGATCATTGAAGTGCTTGAGTACAGTCGTATCTTTGTCGTGATGTAAAATGAATGCTCCAATAGCGCGTACGGCTTGGAAACGCACCTCTGTATCGGCTGTTGGTTCAAGACTCTTTTGCAACATTTGTTTAATCAAATCCAAGTATTGTGTTTCTTGATTGCCGAATATTGCGGGCACTGATGCAAAGATCCTCAAGGCTGATTCTTGAAGTTGAGCATTGGGAGAGTTTGCACATTGGAACAAAAATTGAAGGAAATCAGGCCATTGGTTGTTTCCGTCATCGTCGATCAAATTTCGGGCAGCTTCTGCAACTACTTCACAAATCTTGCGACGTAAATTAGCTGATACGTCTTGTTGTACTGCGAGAAGTATTTGCTGCAACAATTGTCCTTGAGCTTCTTGTGGTAGCTACAGAAGGAATAAAATAAAGAGCCATTAAAAAATAAATATTGGTATTGAAAAACTATAAAACGCTTAATTAAATTACCGAGTTTATTAAATGATAAGAGCACGTAATGAAGTTCGTTTCGAAGTTTTATAAACCTTACTTGAACTATTTCGAACTTTAGAGAAATATGTTGATTTGGAAAAGAGAAGGTTAGGTTAGGTTAGTATAGGTTGAGGTGGCTGTTTGCGGGAAAAATCACCACACTTAGAGCAATAGTTGGTCCTTTGTGATACCACATAAATCTTAAAATCTACCTTACTTGTTGAACCAATAAGATCTAGCTATGAAGCGTTTGAGACAATAGATTTCGCAATTTCTTAGATCACTATAGTAAAGTATCCATGTTGGAGTTTTCGTTTTTGGTGACAGGGCAGAACATAGAAAGAGAGACACTGCCCCCTCTTCTTCTTCATCCATGCAACTTCTGCAAAAATCGTTTGCAGGAACTCCAAGTCGAAGGATTCCTTTAACAGAGCTAATGAACAATCTACCAACCGAAATTAATTGCTTAGAGCGTTTAGCATCAAGCATTGGCCAAATAATTTTGGTTGACGACAAGTAGTTGTATTAGACCATCTATGGTTTGATTTCTTTATGGTATTATACTTTACCATAAGTTTACAAGTAGCTAGGGGTTGTGTTGCTTATCAAAGGTAAAGGTATTCCATTTTGTACAAGTTCGTCAGATTCAGAAAAAAAGAGCCAGAAGGAAATGGCAAGCTTAAAGGTTTCTAGATGATATGATAGTCTTTATCCGTTTAAATAAAAAACTCAAAATAAGATTCAGAAAGTTCAAAAATAATTCACTAAGTACATTTTTGAAAAGACTCCATACATAGAACCAGCCAAGAAACAAGACTAATTCTGAACCATCAACCATGAATTTAGAAACATTCTTACGATAGAACATAGTAATCGGATTAAAGATGAGGTGGAAAAGGTACTTGGTATATTCTTATATATTATTCAAGGCTTTGAAAAGGATTGGCACTTGGGACTTGAGTACAAACTTCATTGGGACCTTCTTTTGCAATACTACAAAATAATAAAATCATTTTTAACAAACCAACTCCTAGAGTACCATACGACCAAGTGCCCTACTGCATGATACTGAATTATTTGTTCCTAATAGATTGCAAAGGCTTAACATCTGATCTCATGGACCGATTCTTGCAATGGAAAAAAAACTTCTTTTTATTGTGCCAAGTCCATATTTTGACGGAATAAAGGGTGATTTTTTAAAAGCTATAGGAAAGTTAAAAAAACACATAATGCATGAAATCTATATTTGAATCGATATTACGGTTCATATAATTTAATGTTTGAAGATTATTTCATGCAAATATTGACCTTGACTGCGCTTCAAATTGTCCATCCGCTTAGTCCAATTTTAACATACTCTTTCTAACATTAAGGCTTATATCTCACGAATATGCGTCATTACAATACACACTACTCAGCATATACAGAGTAGAGAACACAGCACCTTGAGCGACTAGACTATGTAAGATTTCGAGACGGTCTCCCATCTGTCTACTAACCACGTTCACTGATGCTTGATTTCGGTGATCGATGGGAACCGAAGCTTAATCATTGACTAGGCCACTGTCTTCCAATGCGTCAATTGAAGCAGGTTTGTCTGTATAAACATGACCTTTAATATAACGCCACAAAAAATAGTCTAAAGGAGTGGCATGTGGTACCTTCAAGTCAAGCTCTTGCATTTTGGTAAAAAAAAATTGGATATCATCTCACGGTAGCGCTCACTATTCAGAGTAACGTTACGATTCGCATCATCTTTGAAGAAGTACGGTGCAACGATGCCACCAGCCTGCACCAAACTGTGACTTTTTCTGGATTAACTGACCATAAAATGCAAGAAACGCGCGATGATCTTTCTTAAATTATAGACCAAACTGAAGGTGTTTGACAGTGAAACAGAACATGAAATGTGCGTCAGCTTTTTAAACCAGTGTTGGTAGATATTGATATTGAATTGTTTGACCACAAGTTTCCTGAAGTTGGTTTTATAAGGAATGTTACGAGGAAGATGATTTATTCAAAAAATATTCGAATAGTTCTAGACAAAAACCAAGACTTTTTCATCCGAGAAAAAAGATAAAGCGGCTTTCTGTTGAGAAAATAAAGAAATAAAAGGAACAAATAACATTCATAGCATGAAAACACCACTGGTTTTATGAAAAAGCTTTCGGAACAATGCGAACAGAAAACAACTTTTCAAAATAAAAAGAAAAAAAAAAAATAATTTTGTTACTTAACCCCTTTGGTATTCTTAAAAATTCAAAATAATAATTAGCTTTGCAAGAAAGAGTTAAATAAAACCAACTACTGTAATGAAACAAAAGTAACGTTGTTAAAAAGCTACCATTTTTCTTGTTTTATTAGTTTATTCAATTTTATTTTAAAAAAATACTTTAAGTCCTTATATCTCGAAATTTAACCCATTCTTCATCGAAAGGCTTTAACTATAAAATTTCCCTAATGTGAATTTTTAGTTAAGAAAGAAAAATCATTTGTCGATATTTAATAGATTGGTCTTGATTAACCGGTGATTTTAGTGCGAATAACAGTCCCAGACTACTATTGAGTCTTTTGAAGATTTCCACCGAATAGACAAACAAAAATTGGAGTCAAAATTATTTAATTTTTAATGGAACAGGACAAGCTAAATGAATCGATTTTTTAAAGTAGCAATTTATTGTAACTTAACCGTTGAGGTTTATTTTAACAATACTGTTAGAGGCCTAGAAATCTTGTTTACAAATAAAATTGTTTAAGTGGTTAAGTGATTTAACAACATAATTTAATATTTACTGATCACTAAATTGTTTGCAAAACAAAGTTGTTAAATATACTACTTGTGTATATTTGTAACAAACTTTAAAGAAAATACAAATACCTTTATTATAATATAAAATCAAATCTTTACTTATCTCTACAATAAAGGATTCTTATACCATAAAAATAAAGTTTTCTAATAATTTAATTTAAACTAAATCATAATATAATCAATATTAACGGTTAGCCTTATCTTATCAAAGTAACGAGTTGTAAGATTATAAACATTGTTAACTTTGTTCTGCTTTGTTTAGGTTTTTTGTTAGATATTTCAGTATGGCAATTAAATGAGTTATTTGGATGTGATAGATTTAAGATTTTTCTTTATAATGTGATGCGACGATGTTTCGCCTTGATCAAAAATCATAACATTTAAAAACTAGATATATTAAAATTAAATTTATAATTTAATAAGTTTTTTAGTCAGTGCAAATTTGTGTTTCCAAAATTGTACATCTTTAACTTTTTTTATTTGAAGGTTATTCATTTTGACATTGACAACTGTTTCCCAAGAACAAATTGAGTCGCTTATTGCTTTACGAAGAAAGTGAGTTAAAACAGTCCGTTTTTTGAAAAGCATTTTTGGACGAATTTTGGCAAAATAATTCAACTTTTATGACGCGGCACATATTCATCTCTTCGGCTGCGTTAACAAATAAAATTACCTCAACTAGGGTTCGGAGCAAAAAGCCATCAAGCGAACACTCAAGGGGATTTTTGATATCTTTATTATGCCAAGACAAAGTGAGGATGAGCATTAGGAAAAGGAGAGAAAAGAGACTGAAGAACGATTTTGTTTACCTTACAATACGAACGAAATTAGGCGCGAAAAGTATTGGTAGAAATATAACAACAGTGATGAAAAAATAATAGGGACAAGCTTCGTCCTCATTCTTTTTAATAATAAACATAAAAATGTATTTGTAAAGAGGTGGAAAATAAAAACGAAATAGATAGATTTTTAATAATTAATTGCTTAAATGCAACATTTTTTTTTAATAAAGGGTGTTTACATTTTAAGGGCCGATGTTGATTTTAAATAAAACACAAATTTATTTAAGAAATTATTCACATTTCTTTTTATTATGATAATATTGGTATGGTTCAATTATGTATGGAAGAAAATAACGTCCAAATGGACGATCTCACCTCGGCGGCACACCTCGACCAGATGATCCAAATTTTCGATGACGCTGAGGCATAATTGTGGTTCTATGGCCTTTAATGTGCCGAATTATTACATCTTTTAGTTCTAAAATTATTGCTGATCTAACGACGTACACCCTTTTTTCAAATCAAATAGTGTCAAATTATATGATCATTTCATTTCATATATTTATTGTATAACTATAATACTCTGTAAGATACAATATCTTATAAGCTAGAGCAAATCTCAGTATCATAATACTATTTTTACAAAAATCATCATTTGTAACAAATTGACATCGCCAGCACGTGAGATAACACGGCCATTGAATTTGTCGCGCAAGAGCCATTGTTTCATTCAATACTCTTTCTGTAGCAAGAAGGTAACTTAACGGTTAAAGTATTTCAAATTGTTACTGTATTTTTTAGTGGCACTTATTTTTAATATTTAAGGTAATTGTGCTTGGTTAATTCAAATAGGCGAAGAGTAGAAGCAGTTACTCTTAGCCTAATCGAATTTACCAAATACCATTCCCTTTAAATTTTTGACCACGAATCATCTTTATTTATGGCTTCGAAATCTTTGATTTTCCGCTTTAGGATACCCTATAAGTGCTCAATTGGGTTTAGGTCGGGGATTTTAATGGTTATTGTATAACATTTATTTTGTTTTGTTTAAGTATTTTTTAGCCAATTTGTACGAATGCTGAGAAGCATGACTAAATTTAAGATGTGAACATAATCCATAGCTAACATCTTATCTTTTATCCAAAATATTGGACCTACGACAAAGGCAGAAAAGCGCCCGCAAATTATTATATTCCCAGTGTTTCAATGTCTTTTTTTTGTATTTGGGTTTAAATGTTTGTTTTTTGGCCTTCTCACATAAATTTTTCCATCGCAACCATACAAATTGATATTTTCTGGGACTTCACTTCTACCAGGAAGACTTGTTTCTATAAGTCGGTTTCTTATTTTTCTATCATTTCATTTAATTTATTTTTGAGTTCTCTCGAAGAAAGAAATAGTTTCTTCTTGCATATTTTTACCTTTAAAACATTAAATGTTTCCTCGCTCTAAAATTGCTGCGCTAATGGAAAGTTGGGTCGTTTCTTCTTTTGGACAAACAGTTTTAGGTTTTAGCAATTTTTCTCAATTTTTCCAGATTTACTTAGTTTTTCCTTCTCTAAGCATTTAAAATGAGTAAAATGTAAAACGGCCCATATTTTTTCAAATTAAAGATAATTTTTGTTGCTTTGTATCGAAAATAAAACATCTGACTGATCCTTACGTTAGAATGACAGTTAAAGTAGCTTGTTTCTATCATTGAAGTTTATTTAATCATTATATAAACTTTTTACCATTAAGTGAAAACAAAAAGTTGTTTTCACAAAACAATTGAGTATAAAATATATTAAGACTAACGACAAACGGATTAATTGCTTTTTAAAATTAATTAGGACACTTGTTTCTATTTATTTTCCAACACGGTTATTATCATAGGAGAATGCATTTTTGTTATTTAGACTATTTATGAGTAATTTATCAGTTATGCCCTCATTAAGAGTAGCGAAGCGAACGTTCTCTTAATTTTTTTGATAGTATTATCGTTAGCGAGCTTAGCCATTCACTTCAAATATCAATGGTGTGAAACGTCAAATAATGGCTTTCAATTGGTATTATATTTCTGAGATTGTGTTTTTATCTTCCAATTTATTTGTTAAAAAAAAAACAATAATAATTTTAAGCAACATTGATTTGTTTTTAAAAGAACGATTATGACGGAAAAGGGGAAGAAAAGAAAAAGATGGGTAGATTAAGAAGGAGCATTCGGGATATTTCTAATCCCTTGGAACTCCCAGAACATTTGTTGGTACTCAAGATTTATAAATTTTCTACAAAAGATTAATATCGTTTTCCCAGGTTTATGAAATAATTTTGATTTTGGACTTTTCCAACCAACTATTTCAAATTCTTTTGAACGAAGTTCAAACAAACTAACGTTACAACTTAAGGATAATATCACATTTATTCTTAGATTTATAGATTTAACATGCTTTAAGCAATTTGCAGAAAAAAAAGGTAAACTGAAATGTTGAAAAAATGTACTTTAAATGTTTTACTTTTTAAATCATCGCATACGGAATATACAAAAAGTAATACTTGTTGTAAACTGAAATCAATTGGGTAAGGGGACTGTTTTTACCAAAATTCTTGATATAGGACGTATGTTAAAGAACTTGTCTACTAATACTCGAACGGCTATAAATAAAGTTTAATTGTTCCAAAATTGATGGTGATATGAACAACCTATTGACTAATTTTGTAATAAAGCACAGCTGAATGTAATCTCCGTGTTTAGAAAGCGATGGAGGATTTATGAGCACTAGCCTATGATTGTAGGGTGGAAGTTCGAGCCTATTGGACCATGGAAAGAAACGGAGGCAGAAGCATGAATCTTGTTTGTACTCCTTCTTTTCTGTTTATATGGACTGAATAAAAAGGAGCCCACATTATGCAGGCATATTCCATACTGGTCTTACAAATTATATAATATAAAGAAGTTTAAAAATATAAGGGTCGCGAATATCATGTGAAATCCGTTTTATAAATCCGAGTGTCTTATTTGCTTTTTTAATAATATAGTCAATAATAGGTCAGAGAAAGTAGAGAATTTAGTCAAATAAGAAGTGTCTTCATTGATAATTGAAAGTCAAAACATTTTGTTTGTGTGTAAAACACATTGATTTACATTTGTCTATGTTAAGTAAAAGCCTATTTATAAAACACCATTCGCGAAAACTATTAAGATCTTCTTGTAGGAGTAAACAGTCGTCAGTCAAGTGAGTCGATACGTTTGAAAATTTGAATGTCATCAGCGTAAATTAAAACAGATGAGTGTTTTATAATAGAAGGTAAGTCGCTAACGTACGAAATAAAAAGTAAAGGTAGTAAGTGGCTACCTTGTGGTACGCCAGAGTTGGTATAAAAATATGATGACCGCTCATTCCTAAATACTACGCTGTATGATCTATTATATAAGTACGACGAACCCAACTGACAAATTTATCGTTAAAGCCTTGGGATTTAAGTTTTGAAGTTAATGTTTTATGGTACAATTTATAAAAAGCCTTGTTTCCGTTTTTTAAAAGAATCTAAACATAAAGAACTGAAATAAAATAGGTTTGTAACTGTTGACTTATTTTGAGAAAAAAACATGGTGACTGTCACAAATTATAGACTTTCAATTATTAATTTACAAATAATGGATTCAAATAACTTAGGGATGAGGGACAGTTTTGCAATGGGACGCTAATTTTTTAAATTAATTGATAAATTGAGCGATTCATTAAAAAGAATATGAAGAGGATAGTATAAATACGATGCGCATTTTTTTTTTAATATAAGAAGGTACACTATCTTTACCGGGGCTATAACAAACGTCAAGTTCTGAAGCTTTGCGAACGATTTCATCTTCAGAGATCCAAAGAATTGAATTCAAATGAGGGACATTTTTTTATTTCATCGGGTATCCAAACTCTGCCCGGGTGAATATTTTAAAAAGATGGTGGCATAATCGAGAGAGATCTATGTATCTGGGTGTCTGCACTTATTATTGTCCTTAAAACACTAATAATGTTATTATTAAGAAGACCTACCTATCCTCTGCAACCTTACTTGCTAACATCTAAATTTCATCGCACAAAATCAAGCATTTTGGTATTTATTGCTTCTTAAATCAAGTTTTCAAAAAATGCACTGCTATATTTACTTGTTTTTTTTTTTTTAAATTGAATTTGAAACCAATGTTCGTTGCAGAAATAATTTTGATTTCAATATTCACTTCCTCATATTTTGTGGAAATGGCAGAGAAAAGAAACTGACATTGCTACAAGACAATTAAATTTAAAACTACATACATTTAAACAATAAATCTTTATGTAATCTTTGGCGAAATCGTCGGCAGAACACATCAACGGATAAAAAATATCGGTGTGAAGGTACAACCCCAAACAAACCTGGAAGAGGACAGAAAAAAAAAACCTTTCTCAGCAAGACGAACGAATAATTTAGAGAAAATTCGAAGTGAACCTCAAAACGAGTGTACCAAACTTGGCGGCCGAAATGGTGACACTTATAGAAAGACTAGTTTCACCCGAAACTGTTTGTCGCGTTCTTAGGAAGAATGATTTTAAGGGCAGAGTTGCTCGGAAAAAAGCCTCTTATTTCCAAAATTAATAAGCGAAAACGTCTTAAATTCGATGGAACGATGTTTTGTTCTCGGCCGAGACCAAAATTAAATTATTTTGAGAAAGCGCAATACTCAGTACAAGACAGAGAATTTGCTTGCCACTGCTAAGCATGGGAGAGAAACTGTTATGTTTTGGGGGTCAATGGTGGCAATAGGGAATGGGAACTTTTGATTTATTGAAACAAACATGGACAAGTGGACATTTTTGGACGTTCTTAAAAAAAACTGAATTTATCAGCAACCTTTTACTTCCAACAAGATAACTATCCAAAACACACATCGTTTTTTATGATGGAATGGTTGCTGTATAATGGCAGGAACCAGCACAAGACCGCACCTCAGTCATTGGATCTCAATCCCATCGATCATGTGTGGGAAAAAATAAACCAAAGGTTGCAGAATTGCAACCCAACAGACAAGTCAATTGAAAGCAAAGATCACGGAATTTGGGGGAAAATACAACCCCGTCTTTTACTACAAAATTGTTGAATCAATACCGCGGCGACTATAAGCTATGATTATACATAAAGATGGCCCTACAAAATATTAAAATTCGAATTTGACCACTCATTAACATTTTTGTATGCTTTGAATTCCAAGTGTACGCTTTATTTTGTGCCATGCATTTGATGAATTTTTTTAGTATTTTTAATTTTTATTATTTTGTATTAATTGTTGTTGTTGTTTTTCCTTTTGTTTATTTAACACAAAATGTTAAACAGTTTTTGTTTTGCTGGTGTACGCTCAATTTTGATAGTAACTGTACATATTATTTGCAAATAGTATCTTTTTCTTTTATCAATTATTTTAACAACAAACAAACACTAAACTGAACGCATGGGATTATCACTCAATATTACTGAAATTGAGGTTTTATGTCAATAATTTATCGATAACCAAGTTCGATAATGTTTTGACATTTAAAGCAAATTTAATTAAAGTTATATTTTATTTTATTTTATTTCATACAAAGTTATCGAATTCGAAAGTTTTTAAATTCGCTTCGCTATTCATAATGATGGCTTTCTTTAATCTCAAAGAAATAAGTGTTAAATTTTTCAGTTACTAACAGTGTCTAGGTACTAGTGCGTTTATCCCATGTACATAATCAAGCAACCGGCTATGTTCATCATTTCTAGATTTTAATTTCTTAAAAAGCAAGACAACGCTGATAAAAAAGAAGAACCTTGTCAAAAGTTTATTGACAATAAACCAACCTAAAAATATACTTTCCAGATAACGAAATACAGAATAAAGTACAATACAGTAATAACATGATTCAAACCACATGAAATAAACAGCCGATTAAAATAATAATAATTATGGTAAAGTTGACAACAACAACGTCGCATCCATTTCATGTGGTAGGTACCAACAACGTATACATAGGTAGGTAGTACATCAATAAATAAAGTGGAGAAACCCATTGAATCTGTAGTGTGTGCCATGCCCAAATAATTAAATTAAATTTTATATTCTGTTCTGTATCCGTTCCGAATGACTCATATTCAAAATATTTTCCATCATTCTCATTCCTCATATTTAATCAAAAAAAAAAAGAAATTAACAAAAGAAAATCATAGTTCATACAAATCACTTGTTTTTTCTCTTGAGCTTCTCTATGACTGACTAAAAAAATAAAAAAAATGAAAAAACTAAGTTAAAGCTAATCTTATTTCTTTCCTTGCTTTTTCCACTTTCCCCAAAGACAACACAGGCAAAATTCCAAAGTACAAGGTCGCACACGCAAATTCTACCAAATGCAATAAATACAAACAAATTAATGCGATAGTCAAGTACTTTTTTTATCGTCGTCTTTCAAAAATCATGCTAAATCATTTGTTAAAATAATTCTTAAAGAATAAAATAAATAACTAAAAATAAAAATAACATTCATTCAAACAACAAGTGGAATGGCTAGTATCTATGAGATAGGTAATTTTTGTTGAAATTATTTTCGTGATTATGTCAAGGATAATTTTAGTGTGCGTGAGATTGGGTACTTACTTCTTTGTAGAACTCAAGGAAATCCGATGTGAAGAGCCTTCGCAGAACTACAGCGGCCATCAGCCGTGCTTCCTCAGCCATTTGTCCATTGTGCAAGGCGGCCAATAGGTGTGTCACTTTAACATTTCTAGGCAGATTGTTGTAGGCTTCCTAAAAACGGGTTCAAACAAAAGAGAAAAAGAATATAATGCTTTGAATTGCAACCAAGAGGGACATAATATCTAAACACAACCAAGGACTCGTTGAGTTTTCAAATAACAAAAAAAAAAAATTAGGTTGAGGCTGAGATTGAGTGCTTGAGGAGCATAATGCACCCAAACCCAACCACCCACATAAATATGTAATGCAATCCATTTAATTGGCCTCTGTCTCATCGACTTTCCGAGAGTTATTTATAGATTTCAACTTTTTACTCAGATTTGCGTTGGAGAAAATTTCATGATACGACTGCATTAAAAAGTTTTGACAGGTGAAATAATTAAGAAAACACGTTGTTGTGAGCTCCCAAATAATGGACGATATAAAAAGAAAAACCAGAGTTGGAGTTTTTTCAACTTGGTTTTTTACATTATTTGAAGTGAGATTTTAAAGGAAAACATAAAAATTATGATTTGGAATAATTGGGGAATAATTTTAATTACCTCTGCTTGTTGTCGGACATCATTATCTGTAGATAAAAGTGAATTTAATAGCTGTTGAAATTGAACTTGATCGGCAGCCATTGTATCGTTTTTTGAAAAGACACCGCACAAGAATTTTGCAACGCAGCGCAGCACACGAGCTAAAAAGAGAACAAGGTAGTTTTTTAACTGTTACATTTGCGAACGTGCTTTTTTGTGTTATCTAAATGTTGGTGGAACTGATTATCGTCCAGTTTTTATTATCAATTTAGCCAACAACGAAATTTCAAAAAGGAACTTAGCGAAATAATGGTTTGATTGCATATGAGAAAAATATCATATGACGGATTTTTAATAAGTTGAGAATATGTTTGTTGACAGTTGTTCTATAGTAGATACATATGTCAAAATTGGAAATTGTTTCCCTTCATTTTACTATGTGACCGGTGTGTATAAATTAAAATGAATTAATAATAATTAATACGAATCACCGTTATGCATAAAATATTACTGCAATATATTCATTTATAATTTTTATTAAATATTTGTGCAAATCTATACAAATATTTACCAAATCTCCAAAATAGCAAAAATTAACGAAGACTCTACAAACGAATTCTATTTAGCAAATATTTTGTATGAATTATTTTTGTGAGTTGATTATGAGCATAAGAGTTAAATATTACGTTTTTGAGCTTTTAAAAAAATATCCCATAAAGTTAAACCTACTCTAAGCTTTCAACTCTTGGCTTTTAACCGATTTTCTTGCAATGAATTACCTAAAAAGCCTCGTATATAATGCGCTCTCTCCTAAACTTTTCTTACTACCTCTGACGTACCACAAGGTACTCACTGAGGCCCTCTCCTTTTTATCCTCACCATTAAGGACATAGAGTTGATTTAAAAATACTCCCATGATTCATTTTATGCTGATGACACAAAATTATTACTTTATTCAAAAAACTAGTATACACAAATTTGAGTCAATTATTTTTTCAGGAAAGTTAGTAAGAACTTCCGTATGCATAGAAGGTGAGGAGAAGACGGCTGTACAGCGACGCAAACCTACCCAGAGGCATAGAAGTCCAGGGACTAAGATGGTGGGGTCACGTAGAGCGCATGGAAACCAATGTTCAGGGATGGAAAGTCTTCGAATCCAGCGCAGTAGAAGAAGACCGTAGATTAGGTGACGTGCACAAGTACAAAATGACCTCACTAAATTTGAAGTGCGCAACAAGTGACATTCCGTCTAGGGACCGAGTTAGATGGAGAGGTTGGATGAGGGTGATGCGAGGCCCTTGTTAACACAGGATTCAGGACTGTACTGCCACTTTAAGAGTAAATGTAAGAACTTCACAACGTCAATGCTTTCTTCATAACTTACCCATTCCTTTTGTTCGGCTTTTATGTGACCGAAAACTAAATTTTCGTGCTCATTAGTAAAAATTTGGTCAAAGAAATTTACCAACCCCTACTTTCAACATCGCATTTGTCCGTCCCTTATTTGAATACGCCTCGCAAGTATGGTTACCTTGGATGATTTGCGCTTCGAGTCCTTCTTTAGCAAGATCCCCCTGATCCTTCCTTCATATCAAGACCCCCTTATATTAAGTAATCTCAGGAGCCTGGAAATAAGACAGTGCCTGAGATTTTGTCACCCATGGTCTGCTTTGAAGGCCCATTAATTGTCCTAATCTTTATAGCTATACATTTTCCTTAACACTTGCACCGTAATTTGAAAAAAAAAACTCATCTCTTTTATCTTCTCACCCATCGCACCTCTTATGGTTCAAATTAACCCATTACTCACATGCTACAAAATGTCAATTTAAATGAAAATGGTTTTGATTTCAATGTAAGCACTTCTTGCCAAGGCATCGTCTCCTAAACTGCCCCTTTCACCAGCCTTATCCTTAGCTATAAGTTACTTGGTTGTTAAGTTAGATTAAGTTTATAGCTTGAACTAAGCTCTAAGTAAATGGGAGTCTTGCAACCGCGGCTGGATCAAATGAACTTCAGCCGTGTGGGCCAATTTTCGACCAATTTTTGAGTTTAGTAATTGGGCCGTATGTCAGCATTTTTTTCCAAGGCATCAATCGTCTCTGCGTAGAAAAGTGACTTCACATAACACCATCAAAATTAGTCAAACGGTATTAAATAGCATGATCAATAGAACTGCACCATTATTTTGGTAAATTTGCATGGTTAGCAAACTTTGGTAAAAAGTTATTAAATATGAAATAACAAATCAATTTGAGCATACATCAAGTGACATTTTGTAGAAACGCCCAACTCCAAAAAAAATATTGTTAGATTGAAAAAACGCCCACTTTACTCACTAATGTTCGTTATTATTCTTCAAAAAGTCTATAATTGATGATTTTTCAGGAGCTTCATGTTCATTTTTGTTTTAAACTCACAATTTAACATTCTGTTAAAAGTTTTGAAAGGATGTCGTTTTAAAAATACTTCTTAAATATGAATATGTTTATATTTGTCGTATTTAGTCTGAACTTTTCCTAACATTTGTTTTTTTGCGGTATGAGTTTGACAATTGAGATTGAAATAAACCACCCACTACCGAGCTTTCCAGCCACTTTGAGTTTTCAATTAATTTTTCTAGATGTGTTTAAAATTGTTCAACAAATTAATATATCTAATTCCAATCAAGATCGACGTTTGAGGATCTCTTTGGCTCATTCCTGAATGTCTGGCTTAAGTCTGGTTTCTTTATAGTGGGTCAAGTTTATTCCATGATATAGTGTTTTCACAAATACACTTGTAAATTAATTTTTTAGGAAAGATTTCAGAGTTGGAGAATTTAACCATGAAATAAACGAATTAACTAGAACATTGAAATACAAGATATGGACTACTATCCATTTCATATTCCCATAAAAGAAGAAAATCCCTCTTAAAAGTAAGATAAGTAAGCTATGCTAACCCTCTAGCAGGAAAACATTTTAATTAATTTTCAAGCGACATCTGTAGTTTATTTGTTTCAAAAAGCTTTTTTGTCAAAGAAACTAGAAACATCTGTTATTATAAAGAGTAACAAAACAAATAAAAATAAAATTCAAAAGTTTCTCCATATTTCCGCTGGGCCCGCAGAAGAGCTAGTAGCCTTAAGGCAAAGATGACACCAACATGAAGTTTACAACTATCAGTCCATTTAAATAAACAAGAACCAACGGAATTATGTTAAGAATTTGAAAAAATTGGAGCTAGTAGCTAAAAAAAAACTTCTTCAAAACTGCAATTATGAATATCTTTATATTTTTGACGTATTATCTTTGATTATTGGAAGTGAATTCGCATATTAAACATCTTCTTTTCTACAGATTTGAATTTGCATAACAATGTCGATGCACCATACAAAAAAACTGAAGTTTCGCTATTTTTTCGCTCATTAACCGACATAGTGTGTTCTCTTCCTTAATTTTTGAAAATTCATTTAACTGCAAATTCCGTTGGCTGAACGAAAATGTTCCCCTCATTTCTTGTCTTTGTCATTTCATTTGTCATTCCGGCAAAAACTTTTCGGCTCGGCGCAAAAAGTGCGATGTTTTGTTATTGTTTTCGTTTTGTTAAAAAATGTTTGCAAACAATGATAGAAATAGAATTACCATAAATATGTATTAAAATAAAAACAAATATTGTACTTTTCGTGATTCAAAACATTTTTTCGATCTCCAACTGTAACATTCCTCTGTGAAAACAATACAAACGAAAACAACAACAATATGCGACGTTGCGCGGTCGATAATTGCACAAATTCTGATCTCAATGTTCTTTGTCATAGGTTCCCGAAAAGCCGACAATCCGCACAAATATGGCAAAAGAGTCTCAATCTAGATCACTATCGTTTGGATGTGCTAATGTCGAAGTACACCATCTGTTATATGCACTTCAACAGTTCCGACTATAGGAACTCCCAATCGAACTCCCTCAATTTGAATGCCATCCCTCAACTGGGTCCCGATAATCCACGAAAATATTCATCGAAGAACAATAAGGCCAAAGAAAAGGAAGTCGTTAAACAGCAACAGCAGCACCATTCGCCAACAAGTTTGCCGCAAAATGTAGACCACCAAACTGTGGTAACATCGCCGGAGATTGCGGGAGTTAATGTGTCCGACAGCATAGAACTACTACACGAGGATACAGACGATGCAACCGACATTGACGAAAACCTTATAAGTACTCCCTGTGGCAGTGATGACATATGTATCCTTCCTGAAGAACAAAATGCAGCAGACGCTCTCCTTCAATCAATTGATGGAGCCGGTTTCACAATGTTGGACGCGGCAGGATGTAACTTCATGAATGACAGTCGCAACTTCGAAGTAGCTGAGCACTCAGCAGATCTGAAATTATGCAATGATTCAGATTCCGGGCACTCAAATGACTTCCCGCCCGACAGTACAGATTCAGATGTAGAAGTTTTGGTTTCCGAGAGTATATTCGAATCTCAGTGGTCGGAAACAGATTGCAGCGCAATAGTTCTCAAAGCTTGCCATACTAACACCACCGATAGTGCGGTTAGTCAATGTGTTTCCTCCAAATCAGATAATATGTCAACGAAAACAAATGATGTCTTATTGGACATTGAATATGAGCATTTGGATAAGAAGCAACTGATTGAAATTATTAAGCAACAATCTGCGACTATAGAACAGTTAGAGCAGAAATTGGAGCTATTCAAGACGGCACAGAAAACTCTAATTGGGCATGTTAAAGAATTCAGACAAACCGTTTGTGATGGGGACAGTATTTAAGATTGTGTTTTTTTTGTTTATTTCTTTGTATTGTAATAATTATTACTAAATTTAATTAAACATTGTGAAGTTTTATTAATAAAATTATTTTATGAATTTACATTCCAGAAGTTAAAGAATTTTTGTTGTTTTATTTTTTCTAAAATAAGATGACACCAATTTGTTGGCTTTGTAAAATGACTTCTGCTCCCTAGGATAGATTTCAGAACAGAAAGCTCTGTTGTTTAATTGTAAAATACACGGTAAATAAGAACCAATGGCGTGATGGTTAGTGCGTAAGTTTGTCATGTTGGAGGTCTTGAACTAGGGCCTAGTGACCTACAACTCTCAACCATTCCTGTGTGCGAGAACTGTTGTCAGGGATGGAGGGGTCCTAGAGTTTAAAGCAGTATCCGAACGGCTTATTAGAGAAAGTGCTTTTGTTGACAAGAATTACTCTTGGAGAATTTGTCAATTCCTCGCAAGAGCCAGTACCCATGAAAAAAATCTTTAGATAGTATAGGCAGGGATCGCACCCAACACCTCTGGTATGACTGTCCAATGCACTAAGCATCATGCCACGTGTACTACAAATCCCTGCCCATAAAACTGTAGGTCCCCTTCATCACTGACATGACTCGCACACACGAATGGTTGAGTGTTGTATTGTAAGTCAGTTTGCAGGTTCAGACGACATAAGGGACTTGAAAGTTAGGCAAGTTTCTGGTATCTGATTGGCCAGCTGCCAAAAAATTACCTTCCAATTAAGGCAACTTTAATGGAAAGTTGACTGGAAAGTACGTCAAGAAAAATTTCCCTAACTATTAAGTCAAGTCCACTTCTATCAAAATGACAGTTGATCATGTTTTTTCATTCAACTGAAAGCTGAACTTTATTAATCTATGATTTATTTATTTTTTGCGCAACTTCAAGTAATGTTTTTTGTAAAAGAACTCCTTGTCAATTTGGAAAAGAAATAACTAATATTTGTTTACAATACAAAATACAAATTGCGATGAACTTGTAGATTGCCTGAGGATTGCAAAAAAAAACTAACTCGTCGCCTTGGTCAAAATGTACGTTCAAAGAATAAAGTTGACTGCAAAGAAAGTTCCTTATGTTGCCTGAGTAGGTCCAAGTTCTCATAGGACTTTTGGACCTCCTAATTTATTTTATATTAAAAAAGAACATTATTCACGTGTGTTTTCTTTATCGAATCGAAATCTAGACACAAATTCAACTTTTAACGAATTTTATTATCTGTCCAACTCCATCTAGAGAATTGTTGCAAATTGTCCTCACATCGAAAATATTATTGCGGGCGATTTCAATGTATTCAATACTTCTTGGCTTCGCTTTTCTAGCTAGACAACACCCGAAAGAAGGTATGCTGAAGTTTTTGTGCTAAGTTAAATCAATTAACTTGTCGGTAAGCCAAATCGAATTCCTGATGTCAATCCATCAATCTGATCAAAAGTCCTCAGTTAAAAAAAAAACTACCATGAGAACCGTTTGGTAATAGAAAGCCAGTTGGGACGGTCTCAAAGACATTTTTAGGAACTTCAAACTGGTCACTATACTTCCTCGATAGAGACGTGGACTCCAGCGTAGATATGACTACAAACAAATTTCTTTAGAGAATGAACATGTTTTTTCCCCAAAAGGGTAAAATGTATTTAGCCTAAAGACAAATCATGGTTTCATATTAGCTGAAGAACCTTCTTCATAAGAAGAATCTTCTTGGGCACACGTGCTGTTGCAAGAATGAAGAAATACTTTGACATACACAAATCCACCGGCACGAATAGCATTCCTCTTATTGTTCTGAACAGGTGTTCTTCAACACTGGCAAAACCACTTGGTAAGCTTTTTCATCTCTCCTATTTTGCAGGAGTGGATGGAAAACAGCATTTATCAAGCCTGTTCCTAAAAAATCTAATCCTTATCCACCTCCAACTACCGTCCAATTGTATTGTTATCCCTTCTTTCGAAGGTAATGGGGGGGGACGCTGATTAATCAACAACTTAGGAAATATCTTGAAAAACGGAAGCGTTTTAATCATTAGCAGTAAGATTTTCGTAGCAATAGGTCCACAGGGGATTTGATGGTTCATCTAACCGAACAGTGAAACAAATCTTTACATCGTTTTGGAGAAATAAATATTATTGCACTTGATATTTCAAAAGCATTTGATAAAGTTTGGCACCAAGTTCTCTTATCGAAAATGCATGCTTTTGTTATAGATGAATCTCTTCGACGTTGATTTTGAAACACCTGCTTTCTAACCTTTTCTCTCTTGGCATAATATATCAAAATTGTGTTCTTTTTATACAAAAATAAATGGTAGGGGTCTTTAGGGGTCTTTTAGCTTAGGGGTAATTGTGGTTGAGTGCTTAACAAAGTAGTTTTAACTGGGATTGCTATCTTCAAATCTAAACTATGGGAAAAACGTTAAAGAAAAAAGTACCGAAGCTAAGTAAGCACTCAACATCAAATGGGGTGGCGCAACAGTCCGTTGTGAACCAGGGCCTAGTGACTTACAACTCTCAACCATTGCTGTGTGCGAGTACTGTTCTCAGGAATGGAAGGGTCCTACAATTTTAGGCCGAATCCGAACGGCTAGTTTTGAGAAAGCACTTTTTCATGACAAGAATTACTCTTGAAGGATTTGTCAATTCCTCGCAAGAGGCAGTACCCGCGAAAATTAATTTGTTTTTAACTTAAGGTGGCACAGGCAAGGATTGAATCCAAGACCCCTTGCATGACAGTCCAACGCACTAACCATCATGCCACGGGTATTACTCTCAACTCAACATAATGTGGCCAAAAATTCGCAAATCCCAACATCAGGCTCAATCCAATATCAGGTTTTTAAAGCAACAGTCAATACTTGTATGTATCGACTTTAGCTATAATATTGTTGAAATGATATCTTGCCAGGGACTTATGTTACGTCTGCTCAATAATAAAGTAAGAGAGATGGTTCCATTCCCTGAAGGTAAAAAGATATAATTGTAGATCTTAACACAATTCATCTATGCAAACTGCTAACATTTCTCTTCATAACTTTGGTTAAATAATCAAGCCCTTAAATTTTTCAAATCAATTAAAGATAACCCAGACTCGACGTGGAATTCATAATATTTGTGTAAATCCAGGAATAGTCGCTTCTAGAAATTACTTTCGACAGCTTCTTCTTCTAAAGACCTCTTATGGGCCATTGTGCATGTCCTAAGCATTCAATGTGCATACCAGTAGGATCTTGGCTATTTTTTGGCGATGCTCCAAATTTGTGTTTACTTGAATTGCATATTTTATGATAATTTCGAGCCTTCAAGATGTAGCCAACGCAATCTGATTCTTCCCAAAAGTAAAGACATTAAGAACGTTTTTCTGGTTCCTCCGGGAGCATCAAGGAAATAAATTCCACCAAATCCACGTTTACGTTTATAAATAAATTGAGTGGCGCAACAGTCCGGTGTGAACTAGGGCCTAGTGACTTACAACTCTCAACCATTCCTGTGTGCGAGTAATGTTGTCAGGAATGGAGGGGACCTACAGTTTATCTACCGAATCCGAACGGCTAATTATAGAAAGCACTTTTTCATGTCAATTCCTCGCAAGAGGCAGTACCCGTGAAAAGACTTTAGATGGCATAGGCAGGGATCGAACCGAAGACCTCTGGCATGACCATCCAACGCACTAACCATCATGCCACGTGTATACATACATACATACATACAAATTATAATATCAGATTTAATAAATTTTAAATGAATAAAAAAAAAATTAGTTTAAAATTCAATCGATGTAACTGTTACGGTAACCTAAGACATGATTCACTAGAGACAAAGAATATTCCAACATGAGCAACCATTTAAAAGATCCTTTGTATCTACAAGTGTAAGGAAACTCTTTGAGAAGTAAAGCCTGCGGATTTCTTGTAAGATTGGGCACACGGCTAGAAAATGATACACGTTTTCGGTTTCATTGCGTTTGCACAAACTACATATCGTGCGAAGGTCAGTTCTATAAGGTCTATAATTTAAACAAAGCATTTTAGTCCTTGCTTTAAAGATACCACTCATTTGATGTTTGCGCTCTATTCAGACATTGTATGGGCTTTATTATTGAGGTCGAAGTTTACACTGTGTCAAAAAGCTAGATCATTCCATTCTTTGATAGGCGATATTTGACGTCTGAGAAAATATTTTAATATCTGTTCTGAAGATTTGAGTCAGGCTTTTTCATAACTTTTATTATATAATCAGCATTTGGTTTAAGATTCTTTAAAAAAAACTTGTGGCATACCGGATTCAGTATTTATTGCATATGTAGGTGTTGAGTTATCCAGTTTAAAGATGCGCTTGAAAAATAAGCGTTGAATTACTTCAAACTCTTCTAAGTTTTGATAGCCAAACACTTTATTTGCATAGCACAGGCATGTTTTAATGTTTGCATCAAACACTCTACATTTAGCCCACATACTTGTTGCAGAAAAAAATACTCCACATAAGATGTATTGCCGTTGTGGCTGTAATGCATTTTTCTTTTACATGTGTGCGAAAATCAAGGTTAAGAGTTATCAAGAAACCTAAATGTTTGAACTGATTTACTATTTCTATTGTTTCACGTTCCAAAAACCATATCTCTTGGGACTTGGGACCTAAACCTAAAGTTTTTTTTTGTTCTCTAAAAACATTTTGACTATAGTAGTGAGTGCAAATATATAATCAACTGTTGATAGACCTGATCGAAAACCGGCTTGGAAAATACTAAGTAGTTGATTCTCTTCAACCCATTTCGTCCTTCTGTGGTATAGAAGATGGGTGAATATTTTCCGAAGGCACGGTAAAATCGATATGCCCCTGTAGTTGTCTGGGCGCTGGGGGTCACCTTTTTAAAATATTGCACAAATCCATGTTCTTAAAAATGATTTCGGAATAGATTCTTCATCAAGAAGCCTGTCAAAGAATAAATTAATATGACCCACAAAATTTACTGATGAGTTTTTGTAAAATTCAACGGGAATACCGTCGATTCCCGCCGACTTATCATTTTTTCATTTTCCAGAATTTTCACTATAGGCAAGCATAATCAAACGTGTTTTGAACCGATAACGGGTTCAGAAGAACTTTCAAATGATCAGCAAGTTTTTCAACTGCCAACACCGAAGTTTAAGGGAGTTTAACGATGCTATTCAAATGTCCAAAAAACAGTCCAACAGAACTACCAAGTCCGTATTCTAAGTTTAAAAAAGATGGTTATAACTTTTAAAGAATTTATCAATCTATGTATGTCTATCAATATTTTCAGACCTATTAAGGAGAGGTCTCAGTATATATGATAAATAACATTTTTTTTACACCTCAGAATTTCAGAAAGTAGTTAGTAAGTGTGTTAAGTAAAGCTTAACACACGCACACAATTCAAAACGTAATTAACGTTTAACATGAATTAATACAGAACAACAAAAGATAAAATAAAGACGTTTACGTTTTGACTAAAAAATAGTCTACAAGGTAAGCACAAAGGAGTCATTTACGCTAGGAACATCTACGCCGGATCAACTTCAAGGCAATCGGGATATACATATATATTTTCTTAGAGCTGTAAAAATAAAAACATTTAAATGCAACAACTTCGTTTTTATTCTTATGCTCAACACAAAATGTTTACGTTCTTAAATGAAAAAGTACAGATTAATTTTCTTTAATTTCGATTTGTTTCTTTTTTTTCAATTTTTATTTATTTATAGGTAAATTATAATTGGAAATTTCTTCTTCTTTAAGCAGCTGAAGAAATGACATCAGTATAAAGCCTAACCTTTGTGGCAATGCTCATATCAATGTATTTATCACCGACAGACACAATAAGTCCTCCAATGATGTTTGGATCAACACGGGCTGTAAGTTGAAGGTTTTGGTTTGGCTTCAAGAATGCCTATTGAGAGAAAAGGAGAGATACTTGATAGGTATAAATACTAAACAATTATTATCTATAGAGTTTTACCTTCAAAGCTCCTTCAAGTTCCTTTCTCTGTGAACTCTCCAAAGGCTTAGCACTAACAACTTCGCAAACAACATCACCACGATGGGCAGCCATGATGGTCTTGAAGGCATTGATAACAGTATCGAGCTTCTTCAAACGACCATTGTCAGCCATAAGACCAAGCAAGTTGCTGGTGGCTGGAGCCATACGCAACTTTTCACAAGTCTCCCTCAAAGCAGTACCCAAAGCCTTACGATTGATGATGGGACTGGCAACGTATTCACGCATTTTTGGATCGGTCTTGATGCTATCTTGGATCCTAACCAAATCCTTTTCAACCTGATCCAATTGGCTCATTTTGGAAGCGGCTGTGTACAGGGCGGTGGCATAACGACCTTCCAGACCGAAAACTTGAATGGGGAGTTTCACGGTCTTAGCAGAACTGCTCATGGAACGGGCCTATGTGGAACAATAGAGATTAATTTATAAGTAAACTTCTCGTTCTCATCGTTAGTAACAAATCCACAGGCACACATTACATAACCAAAAGTTGGATAATGTGCCCGAGCGGATTTTCATGCGAGCACTGCGGAAGTTGTTGATTTATTATGTTACAAATTAATTTAAACAAATTGCAAAATATTAATTTAACTTAATTTTACATACCAAAAGAGCTAACTTATTTACGGCTGCCATTTCGTGGGATAGAAAATTATTTTCAGAGCTGAAATTCCAAATCGATGTTGGTGCGGTGCAGAGTGGTAACAGTCGGTTGTCAGATTGGTTATTTTATTTATAACAGTTGGCAAACGTGTGAGGATGACATTTCAAAAAATGATGAGTGTCCAAGATTTTTCTGAAATTAAGAGAAAGTTTGTGGCATAGATGGCACTAAAGACCTTACCGTTAAATTTAAAAAAAAAAGAGACTTGCATGCGACCCACACTGATAACTTCCCATTCCTTCTGTGGATTTGTCTTGCTTAAAAGGTTTGTAGGTTTTCGAGTTTTGTTAAAAAAGTTGTCAATTAAATTATTCTAAAAAATTTAAAAATGAATAACAATATTTTGCATAATGATGAAGTAGATTGATTTTAAAATCTTAATTTGTTAACGAGATTTTTTAGTCGTTAAGCAATTTTTACCAATTTTAGTAGCATTTCTAAAAGTTTATATTTCTTATATAAACCAATACAGATTGGATGAATTAACTTAATTTTTGTCAGTACATTCTATTGACGAGAACCGAACATCATTTTTACCAAATGGTCGTACTGTTTTTTGTAGATTTTATTTTTTTTATGAAAAAATGGACTGTTGGATTTTTAAAAAAATTCGCTGAATGTGAGATAAAATAAGCTTGAAAGCAATATTTTTAATTTTTGAAAAGACACTTTAGTCGAAAACCAATTTTTACAAACTTTTAGAGATGCTTTTTTTGTTAAACAACTGTCAATCCGATTTTTCTCAAAATGTTACTCCATTTTTAAAACAATATTTTTATAAGATGAAATAAGTTGGAAGCCATAATCTCAAGTTTTTGAATTGATATTTGAGTCGAAGTTCAATGTTTACCAACTTTGAGTACCTACTGTTTTTTTAGGTTTTTATTATTATTATTATTTTATTATTAACGTTAATTTATCTTTTCTTACAAAATGGCAATTGCACAAATTACATAAATATGGTTTCGATAAGGGTGGGAAGGATACATTTGCAAGATACATTTAATTTACAATTTGTGTAACAAATGAAATTACAAAATAAATAAATTAAATAAATAGAAATAAATACTAAAAATTGTAAGCAAATATCGAAGTACAATAATAGCTTTATAATAGTTAAATCAGTCTTTTCATTTTGATAGAAGTAAATAAATAAATAAATAAATACATTTATATTTAAATAACTAAACAAAAATATGTAAATAAATAAATAAATTAATTAATTAATAAATAAATAATAACAAAATATTAAATACATAAATACTTACTTACTTACTTAAGATGGCGCTAAGGTCCTGTTCGTACTAAGGCCTCACCCGACAAACTTCTCTATCTATCTCGGTCCCTAGCTAGATTTCTCCAGTTTCGTACTCCTAGTTAGATGAGGTCACTTGATCAGCGGTCTTCCTATACTGCACTGTCCTATGGGTGTGGATTCGAAGACTTTTCGGGCCGGAGCATTAGTTTCCATGCACTCTACGTGACCCAGCCATCTTAGTCGTTGGACTTTTACCCTTCTGGCTAAGTCTACTTCGCTGTACAGCCCGTACAGCTCGTCATTCCATCTTCT
The DNA here is from genome assembly GCF_945859685.1 of Eupeodes corollae. Classification (NCBI taxonomy): domain Eukaryota; kingdom Metazoa; phylum Arthropoda; class Insecta; order Diptera; family Syrphidae; genus Eupeodes; species Eupeodes corollae. The sequence goes on along the minus strand of NC_079147.1, from coordinate 147,715,560 downwards.
CCTCCACTCCCCTTCGATGCAAACAGGGCAGTAGATCACACGAAGAACTTTTCTTTCGAACCGACCCAAGGTGCTTTCATCTGCTTTTGTCATAGTCTATGCTTCTGCACCGTATAGCAGGACGGGGATGATAAGGGCCTTATATAGCAACACTTTGGTCCTTCGAGAGAGGACTATACCAATCAATTGCTTTCTTAGTCCAAAGAAACAGCGGTTAGAAAGAGTTATTCTGCGTTTGATTTCAGCGCTGGTGTTGTGTTCTGCGTTTACAGCGGAGCCTAGGTAGACGAAGTCCTTGACTACCTCAAAGTTACGTCTGTCGATGGTGACGTTTTGACCAAGATGTCGGTGTTGTATGTACTTTGTTGACGACAGCATGTAAAGGGTGTCCCAAAATTAACGCAAGATTTGAATTTGCCGCCATTTGTGCAGTGAAGTGTTGGCAACCCTGAAAAAAAGCAATTTGACAGCTATCAGTATAGAGTTATTAAAAATGGAGCGTTACACAATAGAATAACGTGTCTTCATTATTAAAGAATATTTCAAAAATAATGAAAGCTTGGCGGCTGCACTTCGAAAATTTCATACAAAATATGGTTGGAATAGTGTTTTAACTTCGTTAACTGTGAAGAGATTAATTGAAAAATTCATGGAGACTGGATCCGTTGGAGACGCCAAACACACTGGTCGTCCAAAAACAAGCCAAAAAACAAATGCATCCACAACGCGTGACTGTATGGTGTGGATTTTGGACTGGAGGCATAATTGGGCCATATTTTTTTGAAAATGATGCTGGTCAAGCAGTGACTGTTACTGGTGCTCGATATCGCGAAATGATTACACAGTTCTTTCTGCCGAAATTGGATGATATTGATGTGTCCAATATGTGGTTTCAACAAGACGATGCCACATGTCATACAGCCTGTGAAACAATTCAATTACTGCATGAGACATTTCTAGGTCGTGTACTCTCTCGTTTCGGTGATCAAAATTGGCCTCCTAGATCGTGTGATTTAACACCATTAGACTTCTTTTTATGGGGTTATTTGAAATCACAAGTCTATGTCAACAAGCTCACAACCACCCGTGCATTAAAGGAGGAGATTCAACGATGCATCAACGAAATTGAGCCACATTTATGCAGAATGGTCATGGAAAATTTTACAAAAGAGTGCGCATGTGCATGCAAAGCCGTGGAGGCCATTTGTCCGATGTGTTATTCCATACATAACCCTATGCTATGTACTTTACGAGTCAATAAAAATATTACTATCAAAAGACTAAAAACGGCGTTTTCTATATAATTCAAATCTTGCGTTAATTTTGGGACACCCTTTACTTTGTTTTGCCCATACACAATTTTTTGTCTGGTGAGTATTAGAATCGCAGAACAAACAATTTTCGTTCTCTTCCGACTTCGTTCCTATCAGACTCGCTGCAGTTGTTGGGGATGCCTTTGTATGCGTACGTGTTGATGGTGTGGTGGTGGTGACTCTGCTTCTCAGCGTTACCACTTTACTTCAATTGAAGTAGATCTACTTCTTTTTTTCATATAAATTTAAAATCTACTTCCTACTTCGCACCATCATCAAAATATTGAAATCTACTTCATTTTCAGTATCTGGTTTTTTACCTACTTCAATTTTAATAAAAATAGACAGAATCTTCTCCTTTTTTCTCTCACTCTTGTATGTAGTCTAAAACTTTCTAGAGAATTGAAAATCGCTTGAGTATTTTCATTTGCAGTTAAGTTACGTCTTATCTAGTGTATTCTAGTGTAACCCTTTTGTCATTTTCGACATACATGAAAGGTCTAGAAGGACCTTTATCATAATTTCTAGTAAAAATGGGTTGTTGAAAATGTCTAGGCCGTATTTCAATAACAACGACTTGATTTCAATAGACGAAAACTATTTATTGTTTTTGTTTCGTTTTCAAAGCTTATCGATCTCCCAATAACAAATTTACATAGTTTGATTTTGTAAATATCTTTATCTATCATACATAAAGGGCCTGTATTGCAGTTTTTGCGTTCGTATACAAATTCGAATTCGAGATTTTAATCAAACATAACATTACGACGGTAGAGAAGACGAAAAAAGTGGTCCCCCGATTTTTTCAAACTAAGAATAACATTTGTTTCAATACAAATTTGTACGGTCAAAAATCGATAATTCGATTTTTGGTTCAAAAACAAATCGATAGATTTTTTTAAATTCTTGCTAAAATTTGTGTTCTTAGTTTAGCTTCTTCCAATATAAAAAATATATAAAGGCTATCCCATCCCAGCTAGAACCGTTATTTTGTTTTTGAGTTTTCTCAAGAACTAAGATATTTTTTTTTTCTGCCAAAAATATCATTGTTTTTATTTTCAATTTAAGAACGAATATTATTTTTTTCGAAATTTGATTTCTTGAAAATGGGTTATCATTTTTAAAAAAATTAAAATGCCAGTCGTCTAATAATAAGTTCAAAATTATATACCAAAAATATTATTAAACTGAAATTCAAAAACGATTTTAAAACGCAAATTCAATTTTTTTTTATTTTTTCTTGAGAAACCAAATGGCATTTACATTTTTGAAAATAAACGTTTTTGCAGGTACGTTTTAATTCAATACAGGAAATAGTTTTACACAGACATTTTTGAATACATGAGCGAGTTCATGCGAACCAGTCGTGCATTTTATTTTTTTCTGTTTGTTAATGTTTTAAGTTGTGCCTAGTCTTATTTTGGATTTGATTGTTTGTTTTCAATATGAAAAGATATTTTCAAGTTTGTCCAAAAACAAAGATAAAAGGTTTTTTGATGTACTAAAATTGTAGTACGATTACAATAATAACTATTTCTTGAAGAACTCAAGTCATTTGCAATAAAAACATCCTAAAGTCATTTGATATGACCAACACGAGCCCAATCTTTGCTTTTTCGTTGCTAACAACCAAGATTTAATTTAAGAAATGTTACATTAACATATTGAAGGATATGATATGGAGCCTTAAATAATTATTTTTTTTTTCTATTTTTTTTATTGAAATACTGTAATTTAAAAATATGAAAAAGTTAATTTTTGAAATCTACTTCCATTTTTCTCAATCTACTTCACTTTTTTCCTAAAATCTACTTCCACTTTTTTTTGAGAAGTGGTAACGCTGCTGCTTCTCTCTAATGCTTCTACCTCTTTCTTGAGAAATCGCAATATACTGTTCACACCACGGTCATGCATGCCATATAACGAAGTTTGCGTTTCAGAAACATCGTCACTGTGTTGACTGGTCTCTGCTGCAGCTGCTTCATCGTCTTTACATGTTCCGCTATCTCCGTTTTTTCTCCTGTGGTAATCAACTCGCATATCTGGTGGTAGGCAGCGTAAGAGAATAGATTTTAACATGACGTCATATCTCTGTGGAGCGACTTGTAGTGATGTAAGAGAACGTATAGAAGTTGAAACGTGATTGTATAAATTTCGCAAACCCACAACATCTGATTTAACCGTAACTGGACTCAGAGAAATTAATTTTTGCATGTGATTGTCAATTAGCTTTTCAGTATCACCATACTGTTCTAACAGCAATGCAACTGCTGCATCGTAGCATGATGATGTAGCAGTAAAACCAGATATAGCTTTCTTCGCCGCCCCACTCAGCACATCCTCAAGATAATTAAATTTTTCTGCTGCCGACAGTTGATTATTTTGATGAACGGCGCTATTAAATTGGTCCCAAAAGGGCATCCAATCGCGCATATTGCCATCGAATTTTTTCAATTGCAGCTTTGGAAGACGTATGTTGCTTTTATGAGATGGTGCAACAAGGGGAATCGAACTATTGTGGTTTATGGTGTCGGCTGGATTGTTGAGTGGATTTTGCTTGAGACGCAATTTCCGGAGGCGATTATTTAGCTTGGCTAAATGCGTGATTGCCGTGTCCTCGTATTTCGCCATCCTATCGAACTCTCTCTCTTGATCTTCGGGCTTGATTAAATTCTTAGCCACCACTTGCTTATCCGCATCGCGAAGCTTCTCATGGACCGCTGTCAAACGTTCAGTAAGAGTTACGAGTTCTTCCTCGATTTCTTCGAACCGACTCGCGTTTTCATCATTTAAATGACACTCTGTTTCCAAATATTCTGACGCCACTTTTACAATTTTCGTCAACGATGTTCGGAAAGTACCGCGCGTTATCACCTTCATTGCTACAACGAATATTTCCCGTCTCTCTTCCCGGGTTTCGGCACCAAATGTTAAAAAAATGTTCCAAATAAAATGAGAGACAACACCGAAATATATTATTTTCAATGGGGTGATTTTAATTAGTTCGAAAAATGTATGAGGTACGTTGTAAATCAAAAGAATGACTGGCTTATGGCCTTTTTCAAAGTCTTATTTATACAAATTTTTTTAAGAGAAACTAAGAGAGTAACATTATAAGTAATTATACATATAGACATGTTCTTTTTTTTAACATTAACCGTTAAACACATTTTTACCGCCTCTGCCTTAATACTCACAAAAGCCTCATTGACATCAAGCTGAGTTCTTTCGATTATGTGAATGTCATCAGCGTATGCTAGTAATTGGACACGCTTTTAACAGATAGTGCTTCTAGTGTTGATGTGTAAGCTCTGCACTATTCTTTCAAGTATGATGTTAAAAAAATCGCATGACAAGGCATCACCTTGTCTAAAACCTTTTTTGACATCGAAAGGTTCTGCTAAGTTGTTTCCAACCTTTATTTAGCAGCGTGAATTCTCCATGGTCATCCTGCGCAAATGGACGAGTTTGACAGGGATGCCAAAACTAGATATGGCTCTATACAGCTCGTCCCTGCAGATGCTGTCATATGCGGCCTTGAAATCGATGGAAAGATGGTGGGTGTCGATTTGGTGTTCTTGGTTTTTTTTTTCAGGATCTGCCGTAATGTGAATATTTGATCAACTGTGGACTTCCCTGGTCTAAAACCACACTGATAAGGACCTATCAGGTTGTTGACGATGGGCTTTAGACGTTCACATATTACGGCAGAGAAGATTTTATAGGCGATGTTAAGTAGACTGATTTCTCTATAGTTGGTGCAGTTTAGAGGGTCTCCTTTTTTCAGGATCGGGCAAACAATACTGAGGTTCCATTCTTCCGAATATATCTTACAGATAAGTTGGTGCATGCTCCTAACCAACTTATCTCTGTTAGCAAAAAGTTATGTTTTATTAAATATATAAGTGGTTTTACAAAGTTAATTTAGTTAGAGTGAAATATAAAAGGTAGCGAGATGCAAAATGGTTGGCGGCTTGGTAATTTGGTATCGAGTGAGAGGTTACCGGATACATGATGAAGTTGGCGATCATACATGTGTAGTATGTCAATGTTGGCGATCCTTGCTAGCTGTGTTCATCGCTCTGCAGCTCATAGCTTCGTTCAACACTCCTCCTCGATGAACCATCACAATTAAAAAAGGTTTAATTGTTTGCAAAAACCTAATTGCTTTACAGGCCCCAGCGGCTTTGTAAAAATATCTGCTAGCATTGAATCCGTAGGGCAGTATTGCAGATAAACTTCATTATTTTGACATAGGTCTCGAACATAGCGCTCTCTCGTTTCAATATGCTTTGATCTTCGACTCAGTCGTTCGGTGTTTACGAAGGATATGCAGCTTTGATTATCCACATTCATTAGTGTGGCTTCATGTTGAGTTTCACCAAACTCCTTCAGTAGACGTCGCAGCCATACAACCTCTTGACAAGCTTCGCTGAGTGCCACATACTCGGCCTCCATCGATGAAAGTGAAACGCAATCTTGTCGTCGACTCGTCCATGAAATAGGTCCTCCGAACACAAAAACATTGCCGGATGTTGACTTTCGGCTTTCTCGGTCACCTGCCCAGTCTGCATCTGAGTATCCAAGAAGTTTCCACTCACAGGCTTCGCCAAGACAAAGTTTATATTCGATAGTGCCTTTAAGGTAACGCAAAACTCTTTTTGCAGCTATCCAATCTGCTTCCGAAGGATTTTTGAACTTTCTGCCTAAAATAGCAGTGCTAACTGCAATGTCCGGCCTGGCATTTACCGCTAAATACAGTAAGGCTCCAACAAGACTTTGATACAATGCTGGATCGGAAAATGATGTGCTGTTATCACCTATCTTCATGTAGCCGGAGTCCATTGGCGTCTTTGCGGGCTTAGCGCAGCTCATACCAAATTTCGTTATTATTTTGTTGCTATAATTCTTCAGCGAGACATAAAATGAAGTAGCTGATCTTTCAATTTCCATCCCAAGAAAATGACGAACATTTCCGAAGCAAGTTATCTGGAAGTGTGTTTTTATATCAGAATAAAATTGATCTATCTTACCTTCATCTACACATCCAGCCAAAAGGTCATCAACATATACGAGAAGATATAAAATCTGATTCCCAAATTTTTTCATGTACAAACATGGATCCGCAGTTGATACTTCAAAGTTCAATTTTCGTAAACACTCATCCAATGTCTGGTTCCAGCAACGTGCAGATTGTTTTAATCCGTAAATGCTTTTGTTCAGATGGCAAACCAAATTTTCTTTTCCATGAACTTCGTAGCCAGGTGGTTGCTTCATGAAGATTTCCTCTTCAACAATTCCATTTAAATATGCCGTCTTGACATCATAATGTTTAACAAACATTTTTTGTTTTGCAGCTACTGCCAAAAACGTCCTTAAAGTTGTGATTTTCGTTACTGAAGCAAACACCTCATCATAATCAACGCCGTATTTCTGTGTGTATCCTTGTGCAACGATGCGGGCTTTGTATCTGGATATCTCATTATTTTCGTTTAGTTTAGTTCTAAACACCCATTTTGAACCAATGGCTTTCCGTCCTGAGGGCAAAGTCGTAAGCGTCCAAGTTTCGTTACGCAGGTGGGCTGCCATCTCCTCGTCCATAGACTTTTTCCATTCCGGAATCTTCGCAGCTTCAATGTAGTCTTTCGGCTCATCCGAAGCGAGGGATGCCATATCTACAACATAATCATTAAGATGCGTGGGGAGCTTACCTTGCGTGTTACGCGCAGAACGTCTCGTTGGAACTTGCTCCTCCTGATTTTCACAAACGGGCTCGTCAAATCCAAAGAATTCATCATCACTAAAGCTATTATCAACTTGAGCTTCAGTTGGTTGGTTTTCATTAGGTTTGATTGAAACAGGAGCAATGCTTACTAGAACTTCGTCAAATAATTGTTTAGCTTCTGTACTTGGAACTCTGACATTAATCTTCTCCTTCAGTTCCAAAAACCGAGCATCACGACTTATCGTTATCTTGTCAGTTTCACAGTTTAAAAAACGATACCCTTTATGCTCATCAGAGTACCCGACGAACGTCAGCTTCTTTGATTTACTATCAAACTTTTTTCGTTTGACATCAGGGACGTACACATACGCTTCACATCCAAAGACTCGTAGATGTTGCAACGATGGTTTGGTGTTATTCCATAACTCATATGGAGTCTTTGAAATGGATTTCGATGGCATTCGATTTTGTACGTAAGTTGCTGTTAATACAGCTTCACCCCAATAGCGTTTGGGCAAACCAGCATCCAGCAGCATACAGGTGACCATCTCGATAAGAGATCTATTTTTGCGTTCGGCAACACCATTTTGTTGAGGCGAGTATGGAGTTGTAAACTGCGCCTTAATGCCTTGTGAACGGTAAAAATCACGTAACCTTTTGTTATCATACTCTCCTCCTCCATCAGAGCGAATGACTGTGGGCTTCTTTCCGAATCTGTTTTGTACTTGACGAACATATTCCTCAATTCGTTCCGGTGTCTCAGACTTATGCTTCAATAGATAAACTACAGCGTACCTACTGAAATCGTCTATCATTGTCATGATGTATAGATTACCGGATGGAGTTGGTGTACTGATTGGGCCACACAAGTCGGTATGAACTATATCCAGGATTTTCTTTGATGTTCTCTCTAAAACTTCAGGAAATGGCTTTCGACTAAGTTTTCCTTCCATGCAGCATTCACAGATGTTGTTCGCACCACATTTTTTCATTTTTAGACCTTTCACCAAATTTTCATTTTGCATACGCTTCAGTACTGCTGGATCTCGGTGCCCAAATCGCCTATGCCATTGATGTTCACAGTTTTCTTGATGTTTCTCCGAAGCTATCGAGCATTTTTCTCGGATTTGTAACTGGTAAAGGTTTCCACTTCGATTACCTAATGCTACAGCTTTTCCATCCGAATTCAAAATCCGACATCCAGTATGGTCAAACTTAACACCAAGACCCTTGTCTACCAATCTACTAACAGAAATAAGATTACCTTCCAATCCTGGCACAAGCAGCACATCGTGAAGTGTAATTTTAACTGGATTCTTGTTTTCATCTAGGCTCCAAAGAACTCCTTCACCTCGACCAGCAGTTGCGGTTTGTTTTCCATCAGCCAAAGTGACGTGCGCGTCGTCAAAATGCGTCAAGGAGGTAAAAAAACTTTTATCGCATGACATATGTGAACTGGCTCCACTGTCAATCAGCCATGATCCTGATTTTTCACACCCAGCTACAAAAGCCACGTTGGTTTCTTCAACAGACTTAAAATTACCCTTGTTCTTCGATGACAAATATTTACGGCAGCTCGATCGTATGTGCCCCACCTTCTTGCAGTAAAAACAAGTTCTGTTGTCCACAGATCGTTTGGAATCTGTTTTCAGGGCCTTTTCCTGCTTTGATGAATCTGTTCTATTGATTCGACGGTGATATTCATCGATAAGTTTCTGTTTAATAAAATCGACAGTCACATGCTTGTCCGAAATACTATCCAAGGTTGACACCAATGTCTCAAAGGAATCTGGCAGACTTTGCAACATCATACAAATTTGTGTGTCCGTATCCAACACATGGCCAGCTGCAGCCAAGCGGTCGAAAATCTCTTCGATGTCTGAAAGATGCTTTTCAACATTTCCATTTTCTTGCAGCCTAGCAGAGCACAATCTTTTGAGAAGAGCTATACGAGTCGATCGAGAAACCCTTTCGTGGTGGTTACGAAGGGCATCCCACACATGCTTTGCATGCACGCAATTTTTCACCAAGGACAGCTGGTTATCTCCCAAGAAGAGAATAATTGTTCCTTTCGTCTTTCGATCGCCCGTCTTCCAAGCAGCATCCTTCAAATCGTCTGTAGCAGGAATATCTTCCTCAATGTACTTTGATAAATCATCTCGTGCGAGGAAACTTTCCACGCGAATTTTCCATATTTGCCAATTCGTACTATTTAATTTCGGAATACTTACTCTGTCGTCAACCATTTTGCCAATCACGTTCATACAAGACATAAACAAAAAAACTACTAATAAAACCAGTTGCCTGGGCCCATAACCTGTTAGCAAAAAGTTATGTTTTATTAAATATATAAGTGGTTTTACAAAGTTAATTTAGTTAGAGTGAAATATAAAAGGTAGCGAGATGCAAAATGGTTGGCGGCTTGGTATCGAGTGAGAGGTTACCGGATACATGATGAAGTTGGCGATCATACATGTGTAGTATGTCAATGTTGGCGATCCTTGCTAGCTGTGTTCATCGCTCTGCTGCTCATAGCTTCGTTCAACAATCTCCAGCTGCTTTAAAGAGCTCGGCATTCAAGCCATCCGCTCCAGCGGCTTAATTAGACTTCAGCTTAGATATGGCAATCTTTACTTCGTCTAATTCGGGAGGACGGGATTGTTGGCTTTCGTCGTCTATGTTGAATGGATCATCCTGTCTGACAGCGGAATTCGGTTCATTGCCTGCGGTTCCACTATGATGTTTCCACTTTCGTCTTTGCAGCCTTCGGATCTAGGTTTATGTACCTGCTAATTTCGTTTCACCTGTTCATAAAACTTTCGAATTTCATTCCTGCTTTGAAACCTCTCAACATCTTCGCTTCTCATGCCCTCTCCTTTTCCTTCTAAGAAGTCGGCGTTCCTCTCGCCTCTTCTGCTCATGAGCAGCTCTCGTCCTTCATTGCAGCGACGCTTTGCGTGCCTGTTGTATGGCTGCATTTGTGTGCCGACATTCCTCATCAAACCAGGGGTTCCTTGTTGGTGGCTGCTTAAAATCCAGCACATCAGAGGCAGCTTCTCTGATTGCATCTTGGCAATGTTGCCACTTGTTTTGCCTTCGGTCTAGAAACCCCAAGTGCTACATTTGCTACGACGAGGTAGTGGTCCGAGTCGATGTTAGCTCCTCGGAAAGGTCGGACATCCATGATGCTGGAATTATGTCTGGCGTCGATCGCAATATGGTTTTGGATTTTTAAAAAAATATTGATTTTTTTTTATCAAAATTCTATATCTCAAAAACGAAAATGTAGAGCGTATTTTTACAATCACTAAACAACTGCATACCAAAAATATTTTTAGAACAAAATTGAAAAATTTTACATATACAAAATTAATTTAAAAAAAAACTGCTCTACCGATTTTCAACAAAAAAAAATTGAAAAATCAAGGGTTTTTTGATTTATAAAATGGCATTTAAATTTTTGGAGACAAAATTATTTTTCAGGCAAAATTTTGAATCTTATAATAGTATATATGTGATTTTAAAATACAGTGGTTGTCCAGTATAACAAACGATATAATGTCCAGAGTCAATATATCGAAATATTTTTTTCATACAAATTTTTAGGTTAATAGGTTGTATTTTTTATTAATTCATTTTAAACTTCATACAAAAATAATTACATACTTCACTTAACAGAATAAAAAACATACATATATAACTTCATTTACATATAACGAAACATTTAAAGAATATACTTATATTAGTTTTGCTCAAATTAAACTTCTTACTTCGCCCGTAAACTTCTAAGAATTAAGAATTTAGAGTTTTCAATGTTGTTCTGCAAAATGGATGCAATTGTCAAAATTTCGGACAACTTCGTGATGACTCACTCTTTGAACTTCAGTTTCTGAGCTAGCATTTTCATCACTATTATAATCTACAATTTAAATTTCTTCAACATTGTTGCTATCAATAATTTCGGGTTTAAGTGTTCGTAATATCGATCATTCGTGATACTGGACCACAACTCTAATATTCTTTACGAATAAGGTTGTTTCACATATGTTTTACTTGCCTTTGCCTATATAAAAGAATAAATACTTAGTACAAGTTTAAGAAACGGGCCCGAAAGAGTATTAGTATTTTCTACTAGACTCACTTTTTCAGCGTATACACATTACTCCTAACCTACATATATAGGTATTACGTACAACCTCTACAACTATTGCTTACGTGTCACTTCATAACTAAAATCCAAAACGCACAAGAGCCTGGCTGTAAACAACACATGAATAGCAATTTCTTGTACTTGTTCGTATGCTTCTTTCTTTTAAAATTTAACGAAAAAAAAATAAATTGAACGTAATAACTCCATGTTTTCGCTGAAAACTTGTAGGAAAGAAGGAATATGATTGGATTGTAGTAAATACCTTCTACCACCATTAACATTCCTTCATTTTCATCCTAAACATGTCTTTATCTATTTATCTGCATAAAGCTAGGCGATCGCTTAACAATTTAGGCACACACGTTTTTCCTCTTTCTTATCTTCAGATAATTTATTTTTCATCCTGGTTCTTCTTATATGAAAATAAAATAAAGCTATCCAAAGGAAAAAGCTTTGAACGAACTAGTTGAATGCACAAACAATTGTTTTCGTTAAGTGTGCCCACAAGTATTTTTCATTTCCGGGATGAAATATCCTAGGATGAGTTATGTCTTGTGATGAATCGCGCAGTTTTTTTTTTGACAAATCAAACGGCATTTATGTATATCTTTGAAGACAACTTATTTTACGGGTATATTTTTAAATCTTATATAGGTACTTTAAACAGACTCTTTGCATACAGGAGCAAGTTCGTGCGACCCAGTCGTGCATTTTATTTTAAACTGCTAAGGTAAAAATACCACCCACGCAATTTTCGTAAGAGCCCTTTCTGCATCATTATCTGCATAACAACATTTATTTGAAGTCAATATCTCTTTTGGTTCTTGAGTTATGGACGACGAAAAAACGTCGCAAACGTAAGGACCTACGAACGAACGTACACACTCACGCAGACATCTTTCTAAATATCTTTTATTTCGATTCTAGAGACCTTGAAACGTCGATAAATGTCGGACCCATTACAATAATTTCCTATGGGAAGTTAAAAAAAAGTTTGGCATTCCAACATTATTACAGATTTAAATACATGTATGTATGTAATTGTAGTGCTTTAAATTATGTCTTCTTTACATTACTATTTATTTTCAACTTACCTTTAAGTCTTGTTCGAAAGACAATGTATGCTACCCAAAATTTCGAAAGTCAAAGTTAAGAAGAAGCTACTTACAAGTATTTTAGTAAAGCTTTTCACTCAGTATACCACAACATACTGTTTCGTTAACTCGAAAGTTTGAGGATTCACTGATCTCCTTAGTGTTTTTTTTTTAACGATAGGGTCCAAAAGATTAAAATAGACAGTCAAACCTCGAAATCTATTAAATACGTATACCTCAGGAGTTCCTCAGGGTAGACCTAGACATCTTGACTTACTTTAATTTATAATATTTATGACGATCGTAGATTATTTTTAAACGTGAATTACCTTTATGACTACTTAAATCTTCAATAAAATTGTATTCCAACCATTTAAAAGGCCTGCACAAAGCCTTTTAAATGATTAGATCTCAATCCAATTGAGAATTTGTGGGCAATTGTTAAAAGAACATTGTGTCAGCACTATTCGCCTCTAAATAATTCGAACGAGCTTTGGGCTCGAGTCCAAGCTGCCTGGACCAATATACCAAAGACAACAATTGACAAATTAGTGACAAGTATGCCAAGAAGAGTGAAGTGGTTTAAAAAAAAAGGGTCTCTGGTCCAAGTACTAACATTTTATTTAAATAGTTGTTTTTGTATGCTGAGAAATGTCTGTTTTCAATGATTCTGTCTGTATTCAATGATAAGAGTAATAAATAAACAATTATTGTAAACCGAAAGCAAATTGAGTCATTTTTACAAGTTCAACAGCAATATGAACTTAGGTTTGACAAACATCCGACCACTTCAGTTCGCCACTGTTCTTTGCTCTTTTTTCTATAATAAGCACACAATCAAGGGGATATTACCACCCTTATTATGCTGAGGCAGAGTGTGAGCACTAGGAAGATGAGAGAGGGTTTAAAAGGAAATGTCGGTGCACATAGGTTTTTAATTCCACATTAGCGTAGTACGGCTAAAGAACGAATCTCTGTATTTGACAGTACGGCCGAAGTTGGGCTCGAGGGTATACTGATGAGCATGCCTAGAAGCACGAGTATTACTGTTTAAGGGAGGAATGCAACTAGCTATTTCACTAGAGCATAAGCCGTTAAAATAACGGCAACAAAGGGTCAGACAAAAGAGCTGACGATGATTTTCAAGCGAAGTAAATGAACTTATGTTATTATTATATGTATCATTCCACAAGAGGTGGTTGGTGACACACATACCGAGAATATCGAGTTGTTCTGTCTCATTGATGCAAGTGCCATCCATGAATAATGGCAATGGGGGTAAATCTCGCTTTAACGATACAAGACAGCATTGCGTTTTCATAGCATTAAATGCCACGCTGTTTTTTAATCCCCATTGTACAATGCTGTTTAAGTCGGAATGAGCTTATCATATTTTGTCGTTGCAGTTCCACATTCGAAGAAGAGGGATGTGAGTCTGAACACGTATATGAAAAGCTAAGAGTACTATCGTCAGCGAAACAATGTATTTGATAAGATGTTGCAGACAGGAGATCATTAATCAAAATGAGAAAGAGTGTTGGAGATAGAACAGAGCCTTGGGGCGCACCAGCATTTATTTTATGGTTTTCAGACTTGAATCCATCCAATACTACTTGTATTGAACGAAAGGACGCATTTTCGATAAGAGAGCCTGATGCCAAACCCTATGAAATGCTTTTGAAATATCAAGTGCAATAATCTTTCTTTCTCCAAAGCGATGTAAAGATTTGCTCCACTGTTCGGTGAGATGAACCATGAGATCACTAGTGGACCTATTGCTTCGAAAGCCGTACTGCCGGTCATTAAGAAGCTTTCGATATTCAAGATATTTCTTGAGCTGATAATTAATCAGCGTTTCCATGACCTTGGAAAGAAGGGATGTAAGTGCAATCGGTCGATAATTAGAGCGTGAGAAGATTCGCCTTCTTTGGGAATGGGCTGGACAAATGCAGTTTTCATCCTCTCGGAACGAGACCTGAGGAGTAGGCCAGATGAAGCTTACGCAATGGTTTTGCCAGCGTTGAAGAACACCTCTTCAGAACAATAGCGGGGATACCATCCGGACCAGCGGATTTATGTGTGTTTTTTTCTTAGGACTCTTGCCACAGTACGAGTGCGAAAGAAGATTGGTCCCATAGAATTACTAACTCGCTCAAGTACAGGCGGAGTCATAACACTCACTGGCAGCGTACAATTGGCGGCGAACTGCCTAGCAAAGAGATTAGCTTTCTCTAAAGAGCTAACAAAAGGAGTGTCATTGACAACGAGCGTAGGAACCGATGAAAAGAAAGAATTCCTCAAGTTTTTTTTACAAATGACCAACAATTTTGACTGTCGCAGTATTTTTTGCCATAATTTTTGGTCATGTAAAAATTTGGTCCGTCGAATATGGGCGGCTTTCCGTTTTGTTTTCTAAAAAGTCTTGTTCTTAAATTTAAAAAAAAAAAGAAAAAATATTTTTTTCCGAAAGAAGGATAAGTTTTATTAGTTTGAACTTTAAAAATCCCAACATTATAATTTGGTATACACGTTTACTCTTATAACTAAAGAGAACGTGTCTTTATATCTTAGTTTGCCTTTTTGTTTTAAATATATTTTCCGGAAAAAAAGAAAAATATTTTACATTGTAGTTAATATAATATCCAATGTTGTTCTTTTTGTTTTGTTTGTATTATTTGCTTAATTGAATTGCTTTACTTTAAAGCTCAATTTATTATTTGTTTTCTGCTCCCTCTTCTGAAATTTAGAAAAATTAAATATAAATATATTTCGTATTGAATTTAATTTTTTGTAAAATTAACCTTCTTCTTCCTCCACGTTTTCTTCATCAAACATCTCATCCCTTTAAAAAAAAATTAAAAATAAAATAAGAAATTTACTTTTAAGAAGGTTTGAAGACTATTTTTCTTACTCGTTGTCATCGTCATCATCGTCATTCTCATCTTCGGGCTCAACTTCAATGTCAGGTACCAGATAATACTGCAATGGATTTGGCCACAGATCGTCCTTGATGAGTTCAGCTATTTCATCATTCACCGGATCACTGTTGTCAGTGAACCAATCAAAGAATGTCTTATATTCGGAATTCCGTTTCTTTTTGTTGTTGAAAGGTTTTGAGAGCAATTGCTTAAGTAGATTCTTGCCTTCCTTCCATTGAATTGATGTACTAGTAGATGATGGATGATCGCTATTTTCAGCAGCTATTAACACCAAATACAAAAAATATTTAATTTTAAATTTAGAATACCAAGTAGTTGAAAATATAACTTAAAAAAATGTGATATCTGGGAAACTTAAATTATAATTTTTTGCAACATCCGATACCTACATTGATCAAAGTTCAAGTTAAAATAAAACTCATAAGCTAAACAAATTTTTAGAATTTTTTTTTTACGGACAGAATTTAAACATTAGAAACTATCGGCTTAATTCTTCACAAAGTTCTAATCTCTAAAACTCTGTTTTTTGAGAAAAATTAGAACCCGAAACAAACAGAGTTTAAATTTCTAATGCATTACAACTCGGTTTTAGATGTCTCTCTGTTTGAATAAGAACTTTGATTAATAGAATTCACATTTGGGGGTCCAGGAATTCATTAACTTGCTTGGTTTAGAAGTCTTCAAAAGGACACAAGTATCCACAGGTTTTTCTCAAAATCCATATATGTCTACCAACTTCTTCTCTCATCTACCCGTGGTAAACATCGGGTACCTAATAGCCCAACTGGAGATTGGGTTTCAACGCTAGCGGAGAAAGGGGGTAGGTGTTTTTACTAAGGCACCTTTTTTTTGCCCTTGGAGTTCAAATGAATAACCTGACCTTTCAGGTTGGAGGCTGTGCTAAGTATAAATATCCTACTTGCGAAGCACCAACAAGACTCGATAAGGACGGATTTACTGATGACGAACCAAGCGAACGAAATAAGGACAACAAACTTTCGATCTGTACGTGGAATGTAAGGCCGCTTAATAGACCACGTGCAGCCGGACGATTAGCGGAAGCCCTAAACTGCTGCAACGCAGATATTACTGCCAACCAAGAAGTGCGATGAGATGTACAGGGCAAACGCAAATTAAAAGACTGCGAGTATACTACGGCGATTGTTATCGAGAACAAAGGCAGAGACTATTTTGGTGTGAATGTTGTTGGAACTTTACTCAGGCAAAATGTATTGAGTTTCAGCAGTGTGAACAAAGGCATCACCACAATCCCCTAATATGCGAGAAAGATTGAGACACCAGTCATAGTCTACGAAGCGATTTAACCGAAAGGCTAATAAGAGAAGATATCATTGGTGGCACAATCGGTAGGTACAGCCAGTATGATTCCACCTCCGAAAACGGATTCAGGCTGATAGATTTTGCTGCGGGGCGAGACGTTCTGGTAACCTTTACGAAGTTCACACATTTCGATATCCACAAGGGGACAAGGAAATCTCCTGATCAATCAGTTGTCAGCCAGATTGACACACATTGCGATCGACTTACATATGACACTTCTCCCAGTTGACACTGAAGTGCAAGGCTTCAAACGGCCACCATAGCCTGGTTTGACGACTAGTGCCGGCAAGTACAGGCAGTTTATCAACAAGCGTATAAAACGGCGTTACGCAGAAAGACCAGAAGCATGATTACGAGGTTCGCAGCGGATCGTTTTCAATTCAAACTTTCAAATTCGACTCGCGTCGTAATTCCTTATTAACGTATTCCCGAAAATAGTTCTTCCTATATTCTAGTGATTTGACACTTTTGGTTTGACAGCTTTCCACAAATTTTGTTTTAATTTTTAAATTGGCGGTGATTCAATAAACAAAATCATAAAAAATTTAATAAATTATGGTGTGTATTTATTCCGAAAGGGATGTATTTAAGGAATTCTCAAGATTACGGGTGTCCGGGAGACTACCAGGAAACATATCTTCTCCTCTGGATCTCATTTCAACTGACTAAGTATTTTTTCCTGTTAGCTTAAATCAAATGAATCAATTAATCTTCACACTTTGTTTTAATAGGTTAATCAAACTATTTCGACTTTCGAAGGAAGCTTTTGTCTTCATTTTGCAAGAGATAAGAGGAATTCAAGAACAAAACTGCAAGGCATTCCTTAATTATTTTTCTTCATAACCTCGACGGGAGCCAAAAATCGATGTCGTTTTGTTTGCTTGTTTTTATCGTTCCTTGAATGAATTTTAAAATTGTATATTTTATTGTGGATTGTCAATTTATCGACAAATATCGAATATTAAAATAAAGCTAATTCACATTTTATTATAATTACAATCAAAAAAGAATCCCTGAAATCGAACAGTGAATAATAATATACACTCTTTCACCTGGTAATCCACCAAAAAAAAAAGCTGTCGGATTTCAACAAACCTTATGACATTTTAAATAAGCCTACGGATTCGCTAATAGGTCGAATTCAAAACGAAGAAAGCGAAAGCAATAATTGAAAAATAGCAACCTCGCTAGCAAACCGATTCGCCGCGTATCCCAAATCAGGTAGCTGGGCTGGTCGCGTGTTCTACTAGTAGAAGAGGAGAAAGCAACACCGGTGTCTCAGAAATAAAAAAAAGCGATCGAGGGGAGATGCATGCATGGAGGTAACAAAAGACTTCAACTTCGTAAATTTTACCAAACGGTAAAAAAAAATTATGTAGCACCAGACACGAATCGAAATCTGTAAACGAGAATGCACCCTACTGTATTAAAATAGAAAAAGATCTCAACTATGTATTGGATGTCAAAAATAGTTTGAAAAAAAGGCAATTTACTGTCTTCTTTAACACCGTTCTGAAAGAATTGTGCAAAATTTAACAGTCAACACTAGAGGTACAATCTTCTTAAGATCCATTTAAATTACTGATACAACGATGATATTGACATAATTAGAAGATCAAAGGGTGATACCAGTGGCGAATTTTTGAGCATTGTGACGGAAGCGGATAAAATGGGTTTAGTGGTCAATAAGGGCAATACTGAGTACATGTTGTCATCAAAAAAAGGACATCGAACGATGACGTCTTGAACAAAACGTCACCATGGACAGCTACAATGTGCGGGTACGTGAGGACTTTATCTACCTAGGCACTTCAGTAATCTTCAGCATCTTAAGTCACCTTCTTTAAGAAACTTATTATCCCGGTCCACATTTATGGCGCTGAGGCTTGAACTGACACTGAGGAAGACCGCGTGCAGGTGGCACACGTGGGAGGAAGAGGACTTCAAACAACTTGGCGTGCTACAATTCACTAAACTGTTATTGTAAATTTATTCAGTAAACAACATTTTTATCATGATAAAGTCTGAAAAACTTTTCTACCAAAATTTGGGGTTTGTGATAGCAACTTTAAGAACGTTAGCTTCTCCAATTATTCCAACTTTTGGTCGTAATTCTCGCCTTAGTATATAGTTTAGTTTATACAAATTTTAGTCTACATATTCGAAGTGTCAAAAATATCGCTACTGTTTAGACGCCCGTATCAAACGATCCAAATCAGTCAATTCAGCGGCATTTAAAAAAATTGGTCATCGTTCTGACCACATTATGGCGTTAGGATCTTAGTTTACATCCGTACAAGATCAAGCTAACTCAGGAATTGAAGCCGATGAATTATTTAAAGAGACTGTGGAAAAGATGCGACCGCCTTGTTTGTTTGATACAGCGGCTCTAAACTTTTTCTTATGAAAACAAAGCGGCGATGTTGAAAAAGCTCTGAGCCGAAATTGAACGCGAAATAGCGCCGGTTTTGACCATGCTCTCGAAATTTAGAACGAATCGTCTGCTGAAACCTGACCGCGGTGGCCATATAAAAAATGGTTGGAAATGGAAACAATTACTCAGCAGACATTAATTCGGGGAACCATGGATCGGATTCACACCATGTTTTCTCTAGTGGATAATGCACATCCTCACAAACGACGTACTGTGCGCACCGAAGACGTTATTGGTGATGTGGAGAAGAGTATCAAAAAGACCCGAATGAGTCCGTCCGCCATCGCGCAGAAAATTTAGAGCTGTGTCCATCCACTAGGGGCTAACATCGACTCGGACCACTACCTCATTGTAGCCAAGGTAACACTTCGGGTTTCTAGACCCAAGGCAAAAAAGGTAGATGGTGGGAGAAGATACAACGTCGAAAAGCTTCAATCGCCAAATCCTTCTCCATCCGAATTACAAGTAACTTCTCTCGAAGTTCTCTGCCGCCAACACAATCAGAAAAGCCGCCTCTGACTTGCTGGGTTTCAAGCGGCCACCAACAAGGAACCCCTGGTTTGATTAGAAATGTCGGCAGGCAAATACAGCCAAACAACAGGCACGCAAACCGGCGCTGCATAGAAGGACGAGAGCTGCTCACGAGCTTTATGAGCGGAAAAGGCGAGAGGAACACGCGACTTTTCAGAAAGAAAAAAAGAGAGCATGATAAGCGTGCGAACGAAGATGTTGAGAGGTTCAAAAGCAGAAATGAAGTTCGAAAGTTTTATGAGCAGGTGAAATTAAATTCACAAGCACATAAACATCGAACCAAGGCTATATAGGCGAAAGTAGAATCATCATAGTGAAACCACAATCAATGCTGAGAATATAGAAGGGCCACTTCTGCATATAACGGAGTATAAATTCTGTATAACTGCGAAGACGAACCGAATTCCGATGTCAAGCAGGATGACCCATTGAGCAAAGACGACGAAAGCCAACAATTCCGTCCGTGGGGAACTTAGACGAAGTAAAGAAAGCTATGTCTAAGCTTAAGCAGATCGTCTCGGTTAAAACGTCACCATCGACAGACGTAACTTTAAGATAGTTAAGGACTTCGTCTACCTAAGCTTCACTATTAAGGCAGAAAACCCCAGCGCTGAGATCAAACGAAGAATAGCTCTTGCTAACTGCGGTTTTCTTTGGGCTAAGAGAGCAATTGAGGAGCAAAGCCCTCTGTTGAGGGTCCAAAGTGTCGCTTAATAAGACCCTCATCATCCCCGTCCTTCTATACGGTGCAGAAGAATAGATTATGACAAAAGCACCTTGGGTCGCTTCGGGAAAAAATTATTCGGTGATCTACGGTCCCGTACGCATAGAAGGGAAGTGGAGGAAAAGATGGAACGCCGAGCTGTACAGCGACATAGACTTAGCCAGAAGGGTGAAAGTCCAACGACTATGATTGCTGGGTCACGTAGATCACATGGAAACCAATGTTCCGGCCCGGAAAGTTTGCGAATCCAAACCCAGAGGACAGCGCAGTACAAGAAGACCGCGGATCAGGTGGCACCCACAAGCGGAAAGTGACTTCACCCAACTTGGAGCGCGAAATTGAAGACATCTAGCTAAGGACCAGGCTAGATGGAGAGTTTGTTGGGTGAGGCCCTAGTTCACACCTTAAGTAAGTCCATCCACTTTATGAAAGTTTTTGCGGGAGTTGAACAACCATCAAGCGTGTCAAACTCACAAGATAATTTTTATCAGCAGATAAACTTATTTTAGGTTGAATGGATACGTTAATATGGAAAATTGTGTTTATATTTGGTGTGTTCATAATCCACAAGCCATTTTTGAGACGCGCGCCGTGCCGCAGGCTATGCATTCTCAAAGAGTCAGTTTGGTGTGCTCTAACAATCAATAGTTATCGCTATAGTAGAGCCATGGTTAATGACTTTTTCTGTCTAACGCAAATAATCCCCAATTAACGAGTTATTAGTCACATACGGGCCCTAATTCTAAAAAAAACTGGACCTTTTGGCTGTAATTTTTTCAAGCCAAACCCATTTCTTAATGCTTTGCAATTATACAAATTTTTATGCGTTAACCATATCAAAATTTAAGGAATGTCAAGCGGTTTTCCGAAGCGGCTATTCAACGAATGATAACATTTTAGCCTTAAAAAATCATTGCGGAAACACTCTTGTAGCAGAAACAGAAACTATGTGCCCTATTCATAGATTTCAGGGCCACCTTCTATATTATCGATAAATTTCATAGAATTCAAAGCCGCCTTCGAGACTATCGATAGAAGAATTTTGTTTTACAAGTTGTACAACAAGGGAATGTCAACAGAATTTGATAGAGTGCTAGAAATTCTTTATGAAGGAAATATAACTGCGGTGTGGAATGGTGAGGAAAGGTCGGATTGGTTTGAAACAACAATGGAAGTTAAGCAAGGAGTCCGTATCCGTTTTCCCCGTTTATCGTCGATATCATTGACGATTTACCCGGTGGGATAGTTTGCTGAGAACAAGATATGAGCATTTATGTTTGCCGACGATGTTGCCCTTTTTGCTTATTCACCTCAAACATTTCAACTAATTATCAACCGTCTTGTTGTATACTGCGAGCAGTGGAAGGATATGGTGTTTAAAAAACAATGGTGACAGACTATCCACCAATAAAAATTTTATTTTAACAGCGAACCAATTGAAGTGGTGAAAGAAAATGAATACTTTGGTGTAATGATAACAAGTAACTTCCAAATGAAAACCAATTTTAAGGAGAAACTTGTTAAAGGCAAAAGCGTAATAAGTGCTACTTAAAAAAAAAATGTTTTGCAAACAATCTTGTTTCCCAAAACGTAAAATACAAAGATTTTACTTCAGTTAGCCGAATCTATAATCTTGTAGGCAACGTAAACTTGGGGATAGGCAAAATATGAAATCGTTGAAAAATGAGTAAGGTTAAATACGTCAATTATATCTTCATCATTAAACCGGACTGTCGCCGCACTTTATCAAAACGCTTAAGTTACATATTGGCTATCTTTTGAGTGATTTTAACATGCCTAATCAAATATTAACAAAAGTTATAGCTCTGTATACTAATTAAAAGTAGTGTCATTGGTTCGAGAAATTAAAGGAACTGGCTGAATATTATAATACCTATAAATTTTACCCTCAACGTGCAGTCAGGCAATGGAAGAGAAGTCAAAAATGCACTCTATGATCTCTTCGCCAAATGAGACCAAACATATATAGTTGAATGTATACATAAGGCCACATACAGCGTTCTTCAACACAATCTTTGTTTTCTGCTTTTTCTTAAAATTTCCTCACTCTTGATATTTTGTTTCGTTTCTCTTGTTTCGATGGTGCATAACTTCTCGATCAATAAGTTCAGGGTTCGTTTTTCGGCAGGAATCGTATTCCACAAGTCTCTAACATTGTCAAATTCCTTACCAAGGGTTGACATTATTCTGCCATTCAGAATCCATTCAGAGAGGATATTTTCTTATGCTTGGCTAGTTTATCATTGAGATCTACAAATAGCTTTTGTAATTTAGCAATGTGTGCACTGATGTCCTCTTGTTCATCTTTTCTTGCTGTCTATTAACATGTTAAGCCTTTGGATGCTGCTTCTTTCAAAACGGCACATAATTTATCGTAAATGTCCTTGGAATATTCACATTTTAAAACAACGATGTTGGCATAAACGATTTTTGACCTTTATGAAGAAAGCTGGACTGAAAAATACCACAGGTGGTCCATGTTTATTTTATCGCAGTAATAGTTCTTTATGTTGCGATTTATGTTGACGATGGACTAGTTCTTGGAAATAACGAAGATGAACTTCAAAAAACTTTATGTTTGCACTCAAAAATGAATTTAAAATTACATTTGGAACTCTTGAAATTTTTCTTGGAATGAAGATAAAAATTTTAAAAAAACCAAGAAAAATATACGAGTTTTGGATCGTTTCAGAATGGAAGGAAATTCAAAATTTAAAAATTCAAGAGGACAAAGTTCCATACCGCAAAGCGACCAGACATCGCTTTTGCAGTAAGTTTTGTAGCAAAGATGACTGGAATAGCGTTAAACGAATTTTTGTTAATTACCAAAGAAAGAGCAAAGACAATTTGGCAATTTACAGTGATGCTGATTATGCAAGCGATCTTAAAACCAGACGTTCAACTACTTGGAATAATTTCATTGTTTTCTGGTGGTGCTGTATCATGGACGAGTCAGTTTCAACGAACCATGGCCTTATCAACAACGGAAGCAGAAATTATGGCTACAAGTGAAGGTGCCAAGAAAGCTATGTGGCTTAAACATCTTTTGGAAGAACTAACAGGACAAAAAGAACTGGCACCAATATTATATGTCGATAGTGCAATTGCTGTAAGGCTAGGAAAGAATCCCGAGTTTCACAAAAGAACAAAGCATATTGAGGTTCGCCATTTTTATGTTCTTGAGCGTTTCTTGGGGGGGATTTAAGATTGGAGCATATTGCAGGAACTGATCAGTTAGCAGATTTATTGACAAAACCGGTTGAATGCGTACGATTTCAAATGCTACCAAAGAAAATAGGTATCGACAAATTATAATTTGATTAAATACAATTTTGTTTTGTGTTTATGGAGGAAGTGTTAAAGCTAGATAAATCAATTAACAAAATATGTTACTTTGTGGCTTATATGAGGCATTGAGAGCAGAAGTGGCGTAACCCCAAATTGTAATGATTGAGAAAATCACGGTTAAAGAAACACGTTTCTTTATTATTTATTTCCTATTTAAAATAATGGCTAATAAACTTCAGCTATGACATATCTGGAGGAATATCTCATATTTTAGATTTTAATTTTGTCTGTAAATGTTTACTGGATTTTATGGTGCTTACACCATCCACTTCTACTTTCTGGATACAGAAATAAATTTTTAAAAAGTAATTAGGTTACACCAATATTTAAATATACGAGTTTTTAAATTTTGGTTTATTATGAATTTCTAAGTACAAAATAGTAAGAAGTTATGAGTTAACCCTCTACTGCACAAGAAGCCATATATGGCTTTTGATTTTTAAACGCCGACTGCTTGGATTGCGCAACTGATATTGGTAAAGTACCGTTTTGATATCTTAGAACAGTTCATTGTTTATATTTTTTTAGTGTATTTGGTTTTATTTTTCGTTGCACAATCGCGAAAATCTGCAATCAAATTTGGTAAGTAATATTAAAGTGTTAAATGGTCAATTATGTCCGTGGAATTTAAGACACGGCGTATTTTTGACAACATCCATATATGGCTCCTTATCCATTCACAACAATATTTATGGTTTCATATATGTATGGCTGCTGTTGCTTTTTTGCAGTGAAAAACAATGATCTCGTCTATTTTATTCTACGGAAAAGGATTTTGTGCTGTTCCTGGTGATGGTTTTCAGAGTGAGGATGAAATCCTTGAATCGGAGGATGAGCAGAATATGGATATGGACTGTAAAGAACACATAGAGGTGCCTGAAACCGATGAAAGCGAGTACGATTCGGATGATGAAAAACCATTGTCAACTTTGATCTCGAAAGGTAAGAAAAAAAAAGCAAAAAGTAAAAGTAAGTAAGAGGAGCAAATCCCGTGCAACATACATGGAAAGCGATTATCCTTTTTTAGGGACAAAAGAGCTTCCAGAAGAAATGTCCTCTTTAGAGACCCCCGCTGACTTTTTTCTTTTCAAGGGAGAACTGTTTGATATGATTGTTGACGAATCCAAAAGAAAAGCATTGCAAAACAACATAAATAAACCATTCAACTTAACGCGAAGTGAAATGGAACAATTTGTCGGTATTTCTCTTTTCACGTCCCTCATAAAATTGCCTTCTACCAGGCGGTATTGGAACTCCCAACTAGGACAGCCTCTTGTTTATGAGACCATGCCATGTAGGCGGTGGGAGGAAATAAAAAAATGTCTCCATTTCGCTGATAATGATAAATCAGCTTTTCAAA
Source organism: Eupeodes corollae (assembly GCF_945859685.1). Classification (NCBI taxonomy): domain Eukaryota; kingdom Metazoa; phylum Arthropoda; class Insecta; order Diptera; family Syrphidae; genus Eupeodes; species Eupeodes corollae. Next base: position 147,690,580 of record NC_079147.1, on the reverse strand, counting down.
GTCAGGCCACTCCTAAATAATATAAGGGAACGACTTCTTCTTATACCAAAAGAAGAACATCTTGCAGTGGACGAACAAACAATTCCCACTAAGTGTTGACATCACCTTAAGCAGTATAATCCAAAAAATCCACATAATGGGGTTACAAAAACATCGTTTTAAGCGGAATATCGGGATTCAGCTATGATTTTGATATATTCGCAGGGAAACAGAGCAACGTTATACCAGATGGTTTTCCAGATTTGGGTGTAAGCGGAAATGTTGTGTCCAGGTTGGTTTCAACGGTGCCAAGACATATAAACCACAAAATTTACTTTGACAACTGGTTCGGCAGTCCAAAACTTCAAGTGCATCCAACCAAAGCGGGTCTTCTTTCATTGGGGACTTTGAGGAAAAAAAAAATTCCCAACATTGAAGTTCCAAAAGAAAAGGAAAGAAAGAAAAAGAGGACGAGGAAATATGATAGAAAAGATGGCTACCATTGAAGGCGTCCTGGTTTGATAATAAAATTGTGAATATGCTTTCCAGGTTTGTAGGGGCTTATCCCACAACAAAAAAAAAAGAAGGTACTCAAGAAAAGAAAAAAGTACATAGATGTTGACTGCCCAAAGATAATAGATGAATATAATAAGTATATGGGTGGTGTTGACCTTTTACATTCTATGCTTGGTCTTCGTCCAATTGACATACGATCCAAAAAGTGGTACATACAATTTTTGTCCACTTTTTAGATTTGTGTGTTGTCAATGCATGGATTTTGTGGCGGCAGAAGAGCGACACGTATATGCCTCTCTTCAATTTTAAGCTGGCTATAGCAGAACACCTATGCAAGAATAAAAAGTGTCTGAAAAGGGGACGCCCGGCTTCAATTTCGAACACTCCAAAGCGTCAAAAAACTACGATTGAGTCCTTTTACCCCCGCTTTCCCAACTCAACATTTGAAGAAAAAAGGAAGGCGCCATGACTTTCCATTGAATTCGGTTCGTTTGGACGCAATGGATCACATTCCGTAATGGCAGAAATCAAGGCAGCTATGCCAAAACGACTGCAAAAACAGGTCATTTATTATGTGTAAAAAATGCAAAGTAAGTGCACAAGCAGCCATATATGCCAAAAGTTAATTTTATTGAAATATGTGTAACTGCACAAGCAGCCATATATGGCAAAAGTTATTAACTTTTAATAAAATTTATTTAAACAATTTTTTTTGTTTAATTCTTTTAATTTTACAAAATGAAAAACAAAAACGAAAACAATTTTTTTTTCATTGGATCATAGTGCGTGCAGTAAAGGGTTAAGACTGCTATGAAACTATCACTCTTCTTTATCATGTTTTTTTTTTTTATAATTAGCAAACACTAAAAGGGTTGTTTATACCTTTAATATGCCAAAGACAGTGTGAGCATTAGGAAAAGAGGGAAGGGTTGGATAGGAGGTGTCGGTGTACATTGGTTTTAAATTTCTGAACATTGCAATGACAGGGAAAGATAGAGCGTGGCAAGGCGTTCCACATTCGCGTAGTACGGCTAAAAAAAGAATCTCTGTACTTCATAGTACGTCCGAAGTTGGGCTCAAGGGTAAACTGATGGGCATTCCTAGAAGCGCGGGTATTACGGTTAAATTGTTTAAGGGGAGGAATGCAACTGGCTATTTCACTAGAGCATAGTCCGTTAAAATAACGGTAAAAGGGTGAGGCAAGAAACCTTGCGTCGATGTTCGAGTGATGTAAACGAGTTGATGATGTTAATATCACCAATCATTTTAAAAGCTCTTTTTTGAATACTGTCCAAGAGGATTAAATAAGTTACTGGAGCACCAGCCCAGAGACGAGAGTTATATTCAAGTTTCGGACGTATATAGGTTTTGTAGATTGTAGCCAGATCAGACTGAGAAAAACATTTCTTGCAACGTCTCAAAAAAGGTGGTTGCTGATGCACATTCCGAGGATGTCAAGATTTTCTGTTCCGTTGATGCAAGTACCACTCATAGATAGTGGCAAAGACGGTTTATCTCACTTTAACGATGCAAGACAGCATTGCGTTTTCGAAGCATTAAATTCCACACGATTTTTTATTCCCCATTGCACAATGCTGTGTAGGTCGGAATTTAATGAGCTAATCATATTTTGCCGTTGCAGTTCCACATCCGAAGAGGAGGGTTGTGAGTCTGGAAACGAATATAAAAAGCTAAGAGTGCTATCGTCAGCGAAACAATGTATTGGAATAGAAGTAGCAGACAGGAGATCATTTATAAAAATGAGGAAAAGGGTCGGAGACAAAACGGAACCCTGGGGCACACCAGCGTTTATTTTATGAGTTTCAGACTTGAATCCGTCCAAAACAACTTGTATTGAACGGTTCGTAAGAAAATTTCTAATCCAACGAAGAAGAGATTCGTCGATACCGAAAGCACGAATTTTCGATAAGAGAGCAAGATGCCAAACTTTATCAAATGCCTTTGAAATATCAAGTGCAATAATCTTACTTTCTCCAAAACGATGTAAAGATCTGTTCCACTGTTCGGTGAGATGAACCATGAGATCACCAGTGGACCTATTGCTACGAAAGCCGTATTGCCGGCCATTAAGAAGCTTCCGTTCCTCAAGATATTTCTTAAGCTGATAATTAATCAGCGTTTACATGACCTAAGAAAGAAGGGACGTTAGTGATATCGGTCGGTAATTTGTGGGAGAAGAAGATTCGCTTTTTTTGGAATTGGCTGGCAGTTTTCCAACTACTCGGAACGAGCCCAGAAGAATAGGATAGATGGAAAAGCTTACGCAGTGGTTTTGCTAGCGTGGAAGAACACCTCTTCAGAATAATAGCGGAGATACCATCTGGGCCAGCGGATTTATGAATGTTGAGATCTTTAAGAACTCTCGCCACAGTTCGAGTACGAAAAAAGATTGGTCCCATAGAATCATTTACGCGTTCAAGAACTGGGGGAGTCATGACACTATCTGGTAAGGTGGAATTTTCGGCGAACTGCCTTGCAAATAAGTTGGCTTTATCAATAGAGCTAACTAAAGGAGTGTCATTGACAACAAGCGTAGGAACCGATGAAGAGGAAGAATTCCTCATGTTTTTTACAAATGACCAAAAATTCTTACTGCCTTTGGGACATTACAGTAGGTATTCCACTAAGCTAACGTCTCTGTCTGTAGAAACAGTTGTCAAGTTCTTATAAAACTCATGGTAACTCGTGAGAATAAAATTTAGTAAGTCGAGTAAATCTTCCTTTTTCGCTTCACTTACGGCATTTCCTATTGGAGACAGTAATTCGTGATTATTGTAGATGTTCTATTTTCAATATCACAGTTTCAAAAAGCACGTCTTCTTTCAAAAATTGAAGCCATTGAATCTTAAGCCATTCCACTTTCCCTTTATAAACATTAATTTTTGGATTTGTTATATAAGTTTAAAATTTTTTTCGTCGAAAACATCACAGATCCATCCATATCAATAATTTTAAATGGATCCTTCTTTCTTGCTGCTGCTATAACCTTATACCAGTCCATAGGGCCAAAAATGTCTTAAATACTTCTTTTGTTTTTTGATAAGACCAAAGTCTTGATCCACAAGGTAAGTAGGAGTGGCTACTCCATAGAAATTTCTGATCAATTTTATTTACAAGATAGTCACTATGCGAAACAATATATTGGCACAAAACAGGCAGCATAATATTCCTATTTTGCTCACCACACTGGTCTGTGTATATAATTAAATTTGAGGTACTCACAAAATGTTTAATATAATGCAATAAGCAGCTGCCAATTTCTTGGGGACCTCTTGAACCAACCGACTCATCCTTAATATACATGTAAGCTTTGTTCTTTAGGTCTCTTATAATAGCACACACCCCTTGAAATTACTGGAGTTGGCAGGGTTTTCATAAGATCAAATGCAATTACGAAAATGTCATTAGATTCCTTGCTTTTGCTGCATCAACTTTAATGCCATTTCTAGCCGACTCTACTTTTCTAAGATGAAGTTTATATTTGATTTCGCTTAATGTACAATTTTGGTTCAGAATTGATTTATTTAAATAAACTGCGTAATGTAGACGTAAGCGAGTTACGCCATTTCTGTGCTACGAAAAATTGTAGAATGTTTTAACAATTTTGTGTAGGTTTATGAACAAATATGAGCCACGCCACTTCTGCATAGAAAGTTATGTTAGTGTAATAAACTCAAAATTGAAAAAATGAGGGTTACGCCACTACTGCTCTCATTGCCTCTTATACATATAACTCTAATGAATCTTTCAACCTGTGGGAACGTTTTCCTTAAATAAATCTTAATATATATAATTCTTCTGTGAGTGTGTATGTCACTGAACTTCTCTTAAACGACTGGACCGATTTTGATGAAATTTTTTGTGTGTGTTCAAGGGGATCTGAGAATGGTTTAGATTCACAATTTTGTCTTAACATTGTAGTCGACAAGATGCTGCTGGTCAATTCGCGAGGGCGTTGATGTACACTGAGGTTCCTAAATTTTTTACATGGAATAAAGAATCAAAGAATTGGGAACCTCGGAAACGAGACATTCCAGTACCAGGATTCGCTGATATATTTATGACAAAAACTTTAGGTCGATTATATACAGTTCATCCTAAGCAACGCAAATGTTTTTTTTTTTTGCGTTTATTACTGGTTAACGTCCCTGGACCGACGTCCTTCCAATATTTGCGAAAAGTCAATGGTACTTCATACGACTCTTTCTCGATGAGTGTCGTGAGTTACATTTTTTGGAGGATGATAACCATTGGGATCTCACACTTGCAGATGCAGCCTGAGCTCATCTCCACAACAAATTCGTCAATTATTTTCAATAATATTGACAACGTGTTTTCCGTCTGAAAGACTCAATGAGTGAGGATATTTTGCATCGGACTAGATTTACTAATCAAAATCTTAATATTGAATTCTCCGCCGAAATATACAACGAGTCATTAATAATGATTGAGGAAATTAGTATTCTTATTTCAAACATGCCGCTCATCCATTTTGGAATGCCAGCGCCGAATAGGCCAGCGGTAGACATCATCAACAGCGATGTTCAACGTGAACACCAGTTCGATAAGACTTCTTTGGCTACTTTTGAACAACGAAATGTATTTAATCAAATTAACGTTTCAATTGCAGCACAACAAGGTGGATTCTTTTTTTAGACGCTCCAGGTGGCACTGGTAAAACATTTCTTATCGCACTGATACTTGCGCGGATTCGATCTCAAAATCATATTGCATTGGCCATTGCTTCATCAGGCCTTGCAGCAAAATGATACTTGATGGTGGACGGACTGCGCATTCAACTCTTAAATTACCTTTGAACGTTCATACAAATCCCGAAGCAATGTGTAACATAAAGAAGGATTTAGGCATGGCTGAAGTTTTGAGAAAATGTAAAATTATTAATGAATGTACAATGGCCCACAAGCATTCGCTTGAAGCTCTCCACAGGTCACTGAAAGATATCAAAAATAATGCTCGGCTTTTCGGTGGTGCTCTACTGCTGCTGTCTGGTGATTTCAGACAAACATTACCAGCCATTCCACGCGCGACATATGCAGACGAAATAAACGCATGTTTGAAAGAATCTTATCTATGGCCAAGTGTCACTAAATTATGCGCGTTCGACTTCAAAATGATCCATTAGCGTCATTATTCTCTGAAAAATTGTTAGACATTGGCAACGGTAAAATTCAACTGTATGAAGATACACAATATATTCGACTTCCAGAGGATTTTTGCAACATGGTGGCTACCAAAGATGAGTTAATAACAAGTATCTTTCCAGATTTAAGACATAATTATACTAATCATGAATGGCTGCGAGAGCGAGCTATTTTTAACCGCAAACAATTAAGATGTTAACGCCATCAATTTTAAAATACAACAGTCATTGCCTGGTGATGAAATTACATTTAAATCGATTGACACTGTTGTTGATCTCGACTATCCTGTAGAGTTTTTAAATTCACTAGATTTCCCTGGAATGCCACCACATAATTTGCGACTGAAAATTGGCTCACCTATAATTTTGCTTCGAAATTTAAATGCCCCAAAATTGTGTAATGGCACGCGATTAGTTGTACAAAATATCATGGGCAACATTCTTGAAGCCACTATTTTGGGTGGAAAATTTCAAGGTGAAGTTGTACTTTTATCACTGATCCCAATGATTCCTTCAGATTCGCCTATACCATTCAAACGTTTACAATTTCCAATCCGCTTGGCATATGCTATGACTATAAATAAGTCACAAGGCCAAACAATGACAATTTGTGGCTTAGATTTAGAAAACCCATGTTTTTCTCACGGCCAATTATATGTTGCGTGTTCCAGAGTTGGAAAACCATCGAATTTATTTATTTATACACCTCAGAGTTTAACCAAAAATATTGTACATCCAATGGCATTACGATTAATTAGGTTTTTGTAAATAGAAAAATATATTTAAAAAAAAAATAGTTTAATTAAAACAAGTTGAAGATTTCATTACACATACTCACACGCTATCGATTAGTCTAATTGTAAAAAATTTACATGTAATGACGTTAGATATTGTCATAACATTTGAATAATAATTTTCATCAAAATGGTCCAGAATGTTTTAGCTAATTAAAAAAAGTTTGAAATTTTCAAATTAAAGAGGTGTAGACAGGACAACGTCTGTCGGGTCCGCTAGTATATATATATTGTTTGTTTGTAAGATTGCCTTTCCTTTAAATAATCCTTATTACTTTTTTATATTTTGCGTTTTCTTTTCTTATATTAAAAATTGTATCTATGTTTTTTAACTTTAAATACCATTGGCTTTGAGTAAATTATTTCAATCGGGACGGACGGCAAAGCTAGCAAAACGATTCGCCGCCAATCCCATAATCAGGCCCCTGAGCTGGTCGCGCATGTTTTTTAACTTTAAATACCATTGACTTTGAGTAAATTATGTCAATCAAGACGGACGGCAAAGCCAAGCTTGACAGATTTTTGTATCTATGTTAATTTATAGGTACATATTTTGAAAATGAAATACCTAATTATATCTATTAATTATTTAAACGAACTATTGTTTAATTTAAATGTTTCAAAAAAAAAGCAAACCAAACTTTTGCTAGTATTCAAAAATCGGTACAAAATTTCTATGGTCCACAATTATCTATCTCATAATTTGTTAGAGATGCTAATCAAAGAATATAATTTTAAAATTTTGTTCAGTTCTTTTTTTAAAATGAAAAGATAAGGAGGAACATCACGACACAAACATTTTAAAAAAAACATACACACAATTTAATAGTAAACATTTTTAAACGAAACTGTACCTAGACTTAGTCCAACAATATTCTAAACCAACCAACAAAACAAATAAAAATGTTTCGAGAGAAAAAAACATATTAATTATTTATAAAGACGATAGAAATTTGTCTCGACTGCTAAATCAGAAAAAAAAACATAGACTAGACTTTCTGGTATAAATCTTCAACACACTGTTTATACACACAATTCAATTCGTAGTTCATATCACAAAAAGTACAGTCACCTTCCCACGACAAAATAATATGCAATGCATTTACTTTCACATCTTCTCAAGTCACGCTTTTAATTTTGCGCTAAATAATAATATTCTTACCGCCAGAACCCAAATGGAACTCTTTAGTGAGGACTTTGTTCTCGAAGTATGGATTCTCATCAAAGTGGAAATTTATGCGATAGCCCGACTTTATGTCTTCAAACTCCTCCACTTCAAGTTTGGTCAACGAATGCAGACAATCCTCTTCCTCTTCATCTAAAATTCCCGAAACTTGAGGGTGGTTGATGAACTGCAAAATAAATAAAAACATGAACATACACAAAAATACATTTCAATGATGTTGTCTTGTCTGGTGTTAAAAACAAAAACTCAAATAAATAAATGCGAGCAAAACTAAAAAGAAAAATATTAAAACAAAAAAAACGTGCGCAATAAATTTTCCACCCAAAGCCATCATAGCGGAAGCATGCGTGCAATGGCTGTGTTTAAAAATTGTTTTTTTTTTTTTGTTAAAGGTAAAGGATTTTCTAAGAACTTACCGCTGTAACCCAGAAATTTGGAATACGCTTAACCAGCTCGCTGCGCTTTTCGTAACATGGTTTACGTAGTTTGTTGTATTTTTGTTCAACTTTGAGAATTTCTTCGCTGGCTTTCTCATTGAGGGCGTCAATTTCATTCTGACAAGCGTCAATCAATTCTAGTGCTTCTGATTCATCCTCGTTCGGTGTATCGTCGGCTGAGATTTTAGCGCGTTTTGCTGGTAGGCTAGACATAGTTGGTTGTAATTTATTGGTTTAAATGGAGGTTTAATGTAAATATAAATGCTTATTGGCAATTAATTATAATTTATTGCTAGGATTGAATTAAAATTTCCACAACTGTTGCAAAGAATAAAAATGCCGGTTCGGCTTCACTTTTTGATTTCCCGTATTTCTGCGAATAGCGAGTACGTCAAAAATTTAACGATCGTTAAATAATTTGCAAAGAAAATGGCCGGTATTTTGACGATAAAACAATTGCATTCAGGTGTGTTTTAATTTTAAATGAACGCATCTAGTCAATCATATTGATTTCTGAAATTGTCCGTCCAGATTTGAACTAAAATATAAAACAATTTATGCAGAGCATAGCAATTGAGCATGTTTCAAAAAGCTTAAATATAGTTATAACATAATATATATAGTAAAACAGTTATTCTCTTTAAGAAATAGTATATATAATCATAAGTTTGAAGTATGCTTTCGAATTATGAATCTCAAGATGCATGCAGCAATTTCGAATTCATGTTTGATTTACATGCATTTGCCTTTGATTCCTGCAAAAAAGGATGCAACATATAAAATTAATGATTGTGAGATAAAGAGAAAAGACCGAAATACATTTCTGCTTTTTCTAGGAAATTCGAGAAATGCTAAAGTCAAGATTATAGTAAAGATGACCGTGTTTATCTTTATTATAGCATTTTCGACTGCATCAGTATTGTCACAAATAACAAGTGTAAAAAAGCTTTACATTTCTACTTTTTTAAATGTTGTTTTGCCATTTTACATTTTGTACGTTTTGTTACATCTTTTTCAAAAATACCATTTAATATTTAAATTTGGTTTTGATTGTGAGGTTCATTTATGTAATGAAATTCTTGAAAAAAGGTGTAACTAAATGTAAAAATAGAAACGTAGTATCAAATTTTCAAAATAAAGAAGAAATAAAAAGCTTTTTTTAGGTTTTGAAGATTGTGGCAATACTGAAGCCGACGAAGATGCTATAATAAAGATGAACATGTTCGTCGACACCATAATGTCAGTATGAATGAAAATTGCTTTTTTTACTTACTATAACATTGTTTCCACTTAACCTTTTTTTTTTGATTTCAGTTTTTGTCTTTCTAGTTCTAAAAGCTTGTCGAATTTGGCTAGAGGGTGAAGGCAATCGACTTTAGTTGCTCGATATTTTCAGTGAGTCCAAGGAGTTTTGCGTTATCGGGAATTTCAATCAATTTTGAATTTTCAACAACTACAAGCAACTTAAAATTCAGTCAAATAAGTTTCCAAAGTTGGCCACCTTATAGTCCATGGGCCTTACTAATAATCATTTTTGCTTTATTATTTTTGATCCTTACAATTTATGGTAATTTTTACCAAATATTAAAGTCCACTCTAAAGCTAGCATCACACTACCAGTAAATTCACTGACCACTGACAGGCAGTGACGTCACGAAAACTGACGTGGTTTTAACGCCAGTGAAGCAATTGCTTGTCAGTGGTCAGTTGAGCAAAAAAGGTTATCACACTCACACGTATTGACAGGCCCGTGCCAGTGTGTCCCAAAACTTACTGACACCTGATGCTAGTCAGTGAATTTTTTTCCGAGTCGATCAGTGAACTGACGCCTTAAAAACTGACTATCACACTACACTGACACATGATTCACTGGCACATAACACTGGCAAGTGGCGTCAGTGAAATTTACATGAAATTAGGTCAGTGAGCAGTTTTGCTATCACACTATACTGGCAGCACTGAATATCAACAGCCAGTGGCTGTCAGTTTCTTGTTTGTGTTTATATTATGTTGTCAGTGGTCTTGTGTGGACGCATAAATAAATTAAATAAAAAAAAAATAATATCTTTTTTAAATGGAGGAACACTGTGGCTGCGTTAAAAATGTTGGAAGGAGAATTGTTCGAGATGTAAGAAACTGCAACGATGGTTAATTTGGCAGGGTGTGTGTTGGAAAGCATCAGCGACGATGATGACGACAAGAGAAAGCGTCGACCGCGTAGTGTTTGGCAGAAGAAATGGTTGAAGCGCAGGGAAAAGGAAGGGTTTTGTGCCAAGCTGCTCATGGAATTACGGGAAGAAGACCTGGAACTATATCGAAATGAAATGCGCATGTCGAGCGAACAGTTCGATTATTTGCTCAATTTAGTGAAGCCACATATTGCAAAAGCCGATACAAAATTCCGGCAAAGCATTTCAGCGGAAGCACGACTCGCACTCACTCTGCGTTACTTGGCCACCGGCGAGAGTTTTAATTCCCTGCGACTGCTTTTCCGCATGGTTAAGTTAAGTTAAGTTAGTTTATTTAAAGATTATTTTGGTGGTGGCGAATTTCAATAAGTTCTTCAACTTCCATATCATCCATGTCAGTCCACATATCATCCAAGAAAATAGTCTCTGTGCGCATTTGGACCGTTTTTGCCGATTCAATTTTTGGCTCGTGAAAAACAAAAAACAAAAGTTTAAATTAGTTGAAATATATTAATGAAAGAAAAGTACCAATGGCAGTTTCTCCACATTTCGTGGTGGAAGTGGCAACCCCAATGACCGGGACGGTTTTGGCCGAATGACTCGAGATACGGTAGGTGGTGACAGAGCATCTGGCGATGTTGATGATTCCGAAATGTTGCTGTCGACGTCAACTATGACAAAACTATGTGAATCTGAAGCTCGAAAGGCCTGCAAGCAGCTGTACATCGTCTTTGTTATTGCCATCTCCATTTGTTCCGCTTGCTCCGGCCCTAGCATTCGCAAACGGCCCGCAATAAGTTCACCGAATACACAAAAATGGTCCTTGCGTATGATGGCTTCAGAGCGGTCTTCCAATTTGTTCAGCAAATTTAGGGCCGAGTCTTTAATCATTACAGAACTTGAAGGTGTAGGCGATGGCGTAACGGATGTTTTTGATGTTGCTCGCTTGCTATGTTGAGAGATAAATGTCGGAGTAAGGGGAGGTGCATCTCTATTGTCGTCTGTCGCCTGCGTTGCTGCCGCTTGACCCAAATCGTTCAAAAAGGTTTGATCGGTCATGGGATTATCCTGCAATTCAAATTAACTTCATAATATATGTTAGCAAATTAAACTGGAATTACCAATTCCAACGTGGAGATGCACTGCGATGATTGCTGCACATCGGTAAAATTTTTGTTTTTAGTTTTTGAGCGTGTTATAGATTTATTTCTAACAAAAGATTGATGCAATAAGATGAATCCTATATTGAAGTATTTTTTTCAAAAAGAAACAATGCATTTAAAGTTTTATTTAATTTATAAATCCATTTTAATTTTTTTAATGATGAAATTTCATTTTACTGAACAGCTGACTGCCAAAAGTCAAAAGAAATTCCATTTCGTTTTATTGTTCGTGTTTCAATTTTTTGCTGTTCCGATCACATCATTAAAAATTTTACTGATGAAAGCAACAGCAAAAAAATTGTCTGAGGCGCGAAGCTCGATGTTATGATCGAAAGTAAACAACATTTTCCTAGCAAAACAAATTAAAAATATAACAAAAATGACTTCAAAAAAAAGAGTTTGAAACCAAATTAATACTTGAAGTAAAAAACCATATGTGTCTTTATGCCAAAGACGACCAAAAGTATTCAGACAAAATGGCACTCCGGAAGATCTTTTATTTATTATACACAAAGCTGTTGCAATCAATAAATTTTGTTTATTTTTTGCACGACCCATGATAAGATCAACTTAATTTCACAGAAGCACAAACGATAACAAACAAATGAATAACAAAACGAACTCTTCAAATAGAAACTTCAAAGTGACATTTAATTTAATGACGTAAATTTACTGATTGCTATGATCGCTCATCAGTAAAACATTTCAAATTCCTCCTGTTTCAAAAATTACTGATGCATTTTACTGATAGCTATAACTGGCCCCTAAGAACATCAATTCCGAATAATGGGGGTATTTAGCTGTAGCGGTTCCGTCTATAGCACCTTGTCCAGATTTTTTGGTGCGTTGCTTGTTCAAAAAAGCTTTAAAATTGCTTCGTAGATTATTTCTTGGCTTTAATGGATGCTTCGGAATCAACCACGTTATTGCCTCCACTCATTTTATATAAATAAAACCTCCTGCAGAAAATATGCAAATGTGAAAAAACCTGATAGTTCACTGACAGGATTTCAACACTGACAGCACATGAAATTACATGGGTTGTCAGTGATGGGACACTGTCAGTGTACTGACGCTTTTGTCAAAAAAGTCTGCCAGTTGTCCCATGTATCAGTGACTACTTATCACACTTGCCATTTTTCGTGTCAGTTACTGACGCAATTTCGGCTTGTCAGTGAACACGTCAGTGCACTGACATACTTCACTGACGTCCCAAAACTGGCTATCACACTACGCGCAACCACACTGACGACTTTGTGACGTAATTTTTACGTCACATCCTGTCAGTTGTCAGTGAATTCACTGGTAGTGTGATGCTAGCTTAAGGCTAGGCGCGAACATGCAACTTTTAGTTTCGAAACTGTTTGGTTCCTAAACTGAGCACTATAGACTTATTTGAGAGTCCGGGCACATGCAGAAATCATTTGTTGTTGTAAGTCACTAGGCCCTAGCTCTCAAAGGACTGGACTAAATTATAATTGCTATGTTTAAAGCTGATTACAAACCATATAGAGACTGACCCATAAAGATTTGGGTCCAAGGATTGTCAGTAGTATGTGAGAAGACTTCAAAATGCGGCAAACGATTCACTACATACTTTGAAAATTGTGAAGCATGGCGGGGCAAAACTAGTGATATTCCTATCCTAACCTATCCTATAAAGGATATAATTGATGAAGCTGAATGTGAATAAAGTCTCGAGAACATTAATATACGAGTATGTCTTGTCCTATGTATGCTAAAGGGGATATGTCATTGGAGTTAAACGGTTCAACTTTGCAAAAGAGCAACAAAAAATTAATTTTGCAAACGAATCAAAATTTAATATCTCTGGTTCATATGGACGAAAAATCATGTTGCGGAAACCAAATACGCAGCTCCTTCCAAAAAATACTATTCACCTTTGCTGGGTGCCGGGCCATAGAGACATTCCAGGTAACTGTAAGGCTGATGAACTCGACAGGAACGGTACAGTACAGCCCATTTTACCACGTTTCGCAAATGCTGGCATACCAATCGCTACTTGTAAACTATTGCTAATGCAAGACTCTGTGAGGAGGGCAGGCACCATGTGGAACAACACCACCACGTGTCAAGTCACACAAAATATCTGGCCAACATACACTAGATTGAAAGCGATCACGGTGCTTGCTATCTTTAAGCAGATCGTATATAAGCTCGATAATAGGTGCCATAACCGGACACTGACTAATAGGAAAGCACGGCACGCGGCTTGGCGTATTTTTAAATGACTAGCTGTATGGACGAGGAAGAGGAGGAAACAGTTGTTCATCTTCTCTGTACATGCCCTGCTCTAGCTCAAAACCGCAAGAATTATCTGAGAGAATTCTTCTTTAACGATCCAAATCATATAAGCATAATCAGCCTCTCACGTTTCGGAAGGGACTCAAACTGGTTCCATTGGGCTTAGGTGGAAGCCTAAAGATTCATGTGGTATTACAATGGGCCATTAAACTGGCCTAAGTATGTCCGATTTCATCATGGACAGGCACTTTGACCTAACCTGAAGCATCTAACGAATGGGTCACTTGAACATTGCTGATATTTTGAAGATGAAGCGTGTTGAAACTGTTGATGGCTTGGATGTTAAAGTGTTGTTAATAATGTTTGTTATTTGTTTAACTAAATAAATGTTCCACAAAAAAGTGCTGTTTGCTTCAATACGTTAACTAAACTGTCTCGATTATAGTTTTAATCTTGCTCTCATTCATTTATGAGAGCATCTTAAGCTAAAGATGTAATTGGTACAAGTGTCAATGTTCCCAAATAGCTTTAACATTACAGATGAAAGATAACATCCAAGTTCATCAGAAAGCAGATCGTCCTGGCCTTAAGAACTCACACAAAGTAATGTAGTTGGACCGATTGCACGAACCACTTTTGATAATAATAGTTTAGTTTAGTTTATTCAGCAATCAGAGATTACATTAATCATCTTACAGACTACTTAAAATTAAAATTAAATTAATATTTAAAAAAGAGGCTGGGATGCGAGCCACACTGATAACTTCCACCCCATCTGTCGATTTGTCTTGATTAAAAGTTTGTCTATATGTACTAGTATCAATTTTACCAAATTTGCGTACTATTTTTTATAGATTTTATTTTTTATGAAAAACGGACTGTTGGATTTTTATATATAGAAATCACTGAATATCGAAAACAATATTTTCTGTAAAATAAAATAAGTTTGAAGCCAATATTTTTAATTTTTGAAAAGCTATTTGAGTCGAAAGTAAATGTTTACGAAGTAAAAAAACTGTCAATTCGATTTTTCTCAAAACTTGTCCTAATGTTGAAAACAATATTTCTTATAAGTAAAAATTAGTTAAAAGCTATTATCTTACAGTTTTGAAAAGATATTTGAGTCGAAAATCATTTTTTACCAACTTTAGTTAAATTTTTTTTAGGTTTTTAATTTTTTGTAGAAAAACTGTCAATCTCTTTTTTTTTTTAAATTTTACTGAACGTTAACAACAATATTTTTTGAAAGATAAAAGTAGTTTAAAGACAATATCTATAATTTTTGAAAAGATATTTGAGTCGAAAATCAATTTTTACCAACTTTTATACATTTTTTTTTTAGGTTTTTATTTTTTGTAAAAAAAAACTGTCAATTCAATTTTTCTCAAAACTTGTCCTAATGTTAAAAACAATATTTCTTATAAGTAAAAATTAGTTAAAAGCTATTATCTTAAAGTATTGAAAAGATATCAGATATCGAAAATCATTTTTTACCAACTTAAGTTAATTTTTTTTCGGTTTTTAATTTTTTGTAAGAAAAACTGTCAATTCGATTTTTCTCAAAATTTAAACAGATGTCAAAAAAATTATTCTTCGTTGCACAAAATTGTTTTGAAGATGAAATCATATTTTAGTCGTAAGATTTTGGAGGTGACAAATTTTTTGTTTAAGTTTTTTTGCTTTATAAAAAAACCGTTAAATGGATTTTTTTTTAAAAATACACCTTTGATATCACGTTAAAATATATTATATAAAATTTAGTTCAAGTCTCTAGCGTTTTTGGTTCGTAAGATATTTAGGGTTAACCAAAATTTTCACCTTTTTTTCAAACTGCTATGGTGAAAAAACCACCCACGCAATTTTCTTGAGAGCCCTTTCTGCCTTTTTATCTGTATAGCAAAATTTATTTGAAGTCGATATCTCTTGTGGTTCTTGAAAATATTAACATCCACAAAGGAACTTGGACTTCTCCAGATTAATTTACCGTCAGATTGACCATATTGCGATCCACGCCAGAAACGCTTCCAGCATTATGGATGTCCGAACTTTCCGAGGAGCTTACATCTACTCGGACCACTACCCCGTTGTAGCCAAAGTAGCACTGCGGATTTCCAGACCCAAGGCAAAACAGGAAGATGCTGGGAGAAGGTACAACGTCGAACGGCTACATTCGACAGAGATCGCCAAATCCTTTTCCGACCGAGTTACAAGTAACCTCTCTCGAAGTTCTCTGCCGCCAACACAATGTATCGAAAACCAGTGGCAACAGTGCCAAGATGCAATCAGAGAAGCCGCCTCTGATGTGCTGGGTTTCAAACAGCCACCAACAAGGAACCCCTGGTTTGATGAGGAATGTTGGCAGGCAAATGCAGCCAAACAACAGGCACGCAAAGCGGCGCTGCATAAAAGGACGAGAGCTGCTCGTGAGCTCTATGAGCAGAAGAGGCGAGAGGAATACCGACTTCTCAGAAGGAAAAAGAGAGGGCACGAGGAGCGTGCGATCGAAGATGTTGAGAGAACGAAATTCACAGGTACATGCAACCGAGAGCTGCAAAGACGAAAGTGAAAACATCATAGTGGAACCGCAGTCAATGCTAAGAATATGGAAGGACCACTTTTGCAGACTCTATAACGGCGACGAAGAACTGTAAAGATTGCTATATCTAAGCTGAAGTCTAATAAAGCCGCTGTCGGTGTTGTATGTCCTTTCTAGACGACAGCATGTACTTTGTTTTGCCCTCATTAACCGTTAGACCCATTTTTGCCGCATCTGCCTCAATACTCACAAAAGCCCCATTGACATCACGCTGAGTTCTTCCGATTATGTCAATGTCATCAGCATATGCCAGTAATTGGACAGACTTTTGAAAGATAGTGTCTCTAGTGTTGACGTGTGAGCTCTGCACTATTCTTTCAAGCACGATGTTAAAAAAATCGCATGACAGCGCATCACCTTGTCTAAAGCCTTTTTTGACATCAAAAGGTTCTGTTAAGTTGTTTCCAACCTTTATGGAGCAGCGTGAATTCTCCATGGTCATCCTGCACAAACGGATGAGTTTGGCAGGGATGCCAAAACTAGACATGGCTCTATACAGCTCGTCCCTGTAGATGCTGTCATATGCGGCCTTGAAATCGATGAAAAGATGGTGGGTGTCGATTTGGTGTTCTTGAGTTTTTTCCACGATCTGCCGTAATGTGAATATTTGATCAACTGTGGACTTTCCTGGTCTAAAACCACACTGATAAGGACCTATCAGGTTGTTGACGATGGGCTTTGGACGTTCACATATTACGGCAGAGAAGATTTTATAGGCGATGTTAAGTAGACTGATTCCTCTATAGTTGGTGCAGTTTAGAGGGTCTATTTTTTCAGGATCGGGCAAACAATACTGAGGTTCCATTCATCGGGCATGCTTTCTTTCGACCATATCTTACAGATAAGTTGGTGCATGCTTTAAAGAGCTCGGGATTTAAGCCATCCGCTCCAGCGACGTTTTGGTCAAAACGTCACAATCGACAGACGTAAATTTGAGGTAGTCATTAGTCAAGGACTTCGTCTACCTAGGTTCCGCTGTAAACGCAGAAAACAACACCAGCGCTGAGATCAAACGCAGAATAACTCTTGCTAACCGCTGTTTCTCTGGACTAAGAAAGCAATTGAGGGGTAAAGTCCTCTCTCGAGGGACCAAAGTGTTGCTATATAAGACCCTTATCATCCCCGTCCTGCTATACGGTGCAGAAGCATGGACCATGACAAAAGCGGATGAAAGCACCTTGGGTCGCTTCGAGAGAAAAGTTCTTCGTGTGATCTACGGTCCCGTATGCATCGAAGGGGAGTGGAGGAGAAGATGGAACGACGAACTGTACGGGCTGTACAGCGACGTTGACTTAGCCAGAAGAGTAAAAGTCCAACGACTAAGATGGCTGGGTCACGTAGAGCGCATGGAAACCAATGCTCTGGCCCGGAAAGTCTTCGAATCCGCACCCACAGGACAGCGCAGTAGAGGAAGACCGCGGATCAGGTGGCGCGCACAAGTGGAAGGTGACCTCACCCAACTTGGAGCTCGAAACTGGAGGCTAACTCTTTCAAGAACACTACTTCCAATTTTATATTCGAAGAAAGAAGGATAGTAAGAACGATAGAATGAAAAACATTGACATTTAGAAACGTTTAAAGATAATTGATTTTATCTTGCAAGGGGAGGCAATCATCAGTTTGTTTTATGCATTTATAAAACTTAAGATCGTCAGCAAATAAAAGTCTAAGGGAATTAAGAAAAATATCCGGCATGTCATTGATAAATATAATAAATAGTAAGGGTCCGAGGTGACAACCTTGATGGACTTCTGGTGACACATGTACAGGAGTAGAGGGAACATTACCAATGGAAACAAATTGAATGCGTCCTATAAGATAAGATTTCAACCATTGCAAAATATCTGAATGAAAACCAATTCTTGATAGTTTGTTCAGTAGAATAGTGTGGCTGTCTCTTTCAAAGGCTTTTGCAAATTCAGCATAGATGACGTCAATCTAATACCCTGCCTCAATTTTATTGAGAACGTAGTTTGTGAAAATGGAAAGGTTAGTAGTTGTCGACCTGCCCGATACAAAGCCATGCTGGAAAGGCGATATTACTTCCTTAAGCAAAAATGAAAATTTATCACACACAAGTTTTTTAAAAAGTTTTGGAATGGTGGACAGTTTGCAGAATGGACTGTAGTTAGATATTTCCTGCTTGGGTCCTTCTTTATTAATGGGAATTATCAAAGATTTTTTACATTCAGAAAGAAAGAGAGAGATTAAAAATATAAGAAAGAGGTTCAGAGAGTACTGCAGTGCAGCACACATATTTAAGACAATTGGAGCCACACCATCTGGACCCGGACGATAGTCATTATTCACATTTTTAAGTGCTTCTTCAACTTCAGACTTGCTAATAACTAATCTTCCAAAATTGATCGCGGTAACCAGATTGTCGTTGCCGTAAACAGATTGTTGCTGACCTATGGTACTTGCATAGTTTGTGTATGTTTATCATGTGAAATCGTTATTTTTTAGAGACATGTCGAGAAAAAAATTAACATGCAACATCCAGAAGGTTTTGAAAATAGAAATTTTGTGGTTAAGTTGAACAAATCACTATATGATATAAATTTGGAATGAAATATTTCACAAGTTCATTACTTCAATTAGTTTCAAACGAACGTATTTTGAAAAATATCATAAGGCGCCCGTTATAGCTATCACTGGTTTTCATCATTGAAAACAAACATTGGAATTTGATTGACAGGTCGTTTATAGCTATCCTTAAAAAATTCTGTCATTCAAGTCCAACAAACAATTTTTACTGAAAAGAATCTGTCATTGGAATTTTGTAAAATCAGTGGAACGATTTGTTGCACTTTTAAACATAAAAGTATCAGCTGTTTAGGAAAATGAATTTCCTTCCGGTAAAAAGAAAAATACATTTTTAGAACAAAATAAATGCGCAGTTACACTTTTTTTTCTCAAAAAAATTCTTTGTGTGATTTCCGATCGATCAATATGTAATTTTCATTTCCAATCATAGGGAAAACCCGTCAAATATCGATTCAAACATTTTTCCGGATCGATTTTAATAATAGCTATAACTGGCCCCTAATACCAAAATAAAGAAACTAAATCAGTTAATTATTCTTATGTCGACGACTTACTTATCTTTCGAAATAACTTAAGTAATGTGAAAAATACAAAATGCTCCTCTCAAAGGAAATTTAAATAAGTAAAGGTTATAAACAAAGCACAATATTTTCTTGGAATTCACATCGAACGAAAGTCAACTGGAATGAAGCTAAGCCAAACACAATGGGCAGGTTCAAATGGCATAAGGGACTTGAAAGTAAGGCAAGTTTTTAGTTTGTCATTGGCCAGCTGCTAAAAGTGCTGTCTTCCAACTAAGTCAATTTTATTGGAAAGTTCACTGGATAGTTAGTCAAGAAAAATCTCATGAGCTATCAAGCCAAGTCAACTTATGTCAAAATGAAAATTGATTATGTTTTCAATTTTCTCATTCAACTGAAAGCTGAACTTTATTACTCTATGATTTATTTACTACCTGTACAATTTCATTTAGACTTTTGTGTAAAACGGATGCTTGTAAAATTGGAAAAGAAAAAAGTAATATTTCTTTACAATACAAATGCAAGTCGCAAAGGACTTTTAACTTGCCTGAGGAGTGTTTAGTAGACAGTTATGTTATTGATAGTTGTTGTATGTCACTTGAAAAACTAACTAGTTGCATTGGTCAAAATTTACGTTCGAGGAATGCAGTCACTTATGTTGTCTAACCTGCCTAATATCACAAGAATTTATCGGCAAAATGGAAAATGCAAGAGCAAGACGCTAAAAACATATGTTTCTAGTATCAGATGCTATGCTGCCAAAAAATTGTCTTTCAATTAAAGAAATTTGATTGCAAATTTGATTGGAAAGTAAGAAATGTAATGTCAAAAAGACAGTTGATCATGTTTTTTCATTTAACTTAGAGCTGAACTTTATTACTCCATGACTTATTTTTTTTTCTCCGCAATTCGATAAAGTGTTTTGTGTGAAAGGGTTTCATGTCAAATTCGAAAAGAAATAAGCAATATTTCATTAGAATACAAAATACAAATTGCGAGGGACTTGTAGGTTGTCTGAGCAGGGTCGTCTTCAGACTTTTCGGGGCCCTGGGCCCAATAGGATTTAGGGGCCAAAACAAGTAGGTATAATATATATTTTTTTTATTCTTTAGGTTAAAAAAATAATTTTGAAATTCGTGTTTTTTAAATATTTTTACTTTTTAAAAAGAACTAAAAAAACATAAAACAGATATTTTTTTATACTTTTATAATTTTTTTTTTGAATTTACCTTCAATAGTTGAACATTTTTCTTTATAGACATCTTTGATATTTTTTACTTCCCATAGGAAGTTATTGTAATGGGTCCGATTTGTCAAATTGAAAATTTTGACATTTCTCGACGTTTCAAGGTCCCTAGAGTCGAAATAAAAGATTTTTAGAAAGATGTCTGTGCGTGCGTGTGTACGCACGTTTGTACGTCCGTACGTCCGTACGTTCGCGACGTTTTTTCGTCCTCCATAGCTCAAGAACCAGAAGAGATATCGATTTCAAATAAATTTTGTTATACAGATAATAAGGCAGAAAGATACAGAAAGGGCTCTCAAGACAATTGCGTGAGTGTTTTATTACCATAGCAGTTTGAAAAAAGGTGAAAATTTTGGTTAACCCTAAATATCTTACGAACCAAAAACGCTAGAGACTTGAATTAAATTTTATATAATAAACTGTAATGTGGAAAAATTCCATTTAACGGTTTTTTTATAAATCGAAAAAAACTGAAAAAAAAAATTTGCCACCTCCAAAATTTTAGCACTAAAATATGATTTCATCTCCAAAACAATTTTTTGCAACGAAGAAGAATGTTTTTGACATATGATAAAATTTTGAGAAAAATCGAATTGACAGTTTTTTTTATAAAAAATAAAAATAAAAAAAAACATTACTCAAAATTGGTAAAAATGGAATATCGATTCAAATATCCTTTCAAAAACTTGAAATTTGGGCTTCAATCTTATTTTATTTTATAAGAAATATTGTTTTTAACATTCAGTAAAATTTTGAGAAAAATCGCATTGACAGTTTTTTTACAAAAAATAAAAACCTAAAAAAAATTAACAAAAGTTGGTAAAAATTGATTTTCGACTCAAATATCTTTTCAAAAATTTGAGATAATAGCTTCTTATTAATTTGTACTTATAAGAAATATTGTTTTCAACATTAAGACAAAGTTTGAAAAAATCGAATTAACAGTTTGTATACAAAAAATAAAAACCTAAAAAAAAATGTATAAAAGTTGGTAAAAATTGATTTTCGACTCAAATATCTTTTCAAAAATTGTAGGTATTGGCTTCAAACTAATTTTATCTTATAAAAAATATAGTTTTCAACATTCAGTAAAATTTTGAAAAAAAATCGAATTGAAAGTTTTTTTTTACAAAAAATAAAACTCTAAAAAAAAAAACAATGCTAAAACTTGGTAAAATTTTACATTCGACTCAAATAGCTTTTCAAAAATTAAAAATATTGGCTTCAAACTTATTTTATTTCACAGAAAATATTGTTTTCGATATTCATAAATTTTTATATAAAAATCCCACAGTCCGCTTTTTCATAAAAAATAAAATCTACAAAAAATAGTACGCAAATTTGGTAAAAACTGAAACGAGTACATATAGACAAACTTTTAAGCAAGACAAATCGACGACCCTCTTTTTTATTGTATTTTTGGCTTGATTTTTAATGTTTTTATATTTTTTTTTAATTTATGTAAGTTTACTTCTGTATATTTGTTTTGATTCGGTTTTTTTAAGATATACGTACATATATGTAATTTTAAGAATACAATAAAATATTATAGAAGGCATACTTTTGTCAGTTGCAAAATCATGAATTAAGCCATCAAATTCAATTTCCTACAGTAATTAATTTTCAATTGATAAAATTGACAAGTTGTTTAGTCTATCACTTAGGATTGTGTGTCCAAGTTTCTACATTTGGAAATGTGTTCCCAATTTCATGCACTGTAATTAGACTGTACACATTTGATATTGTAATACGATCTTCAATTACATGTTTATTGAATTCTTTTAAATACTGTACGAGGTGCAAACATTCTACCTCAAGTTCTTCGGCATTAACATCTCAATGGTTCGCAAAAACTTTGCAACGTTACTGGAGTCAAATATTGCAATCGACAAAAAAAGGCAAATCTTGCATTAATTTCGTGAAACAATTGGATCGTATTTTTACTTGCAAAGTAATAGTGTCAATAATTGGAATTGATACTTTGAACTTTTCTTTCCCATTTAGCTGGACGGATGGTGCAGGACCATCAAATTATGTGGAATGCGAACTTTGTACTATTTTTCGTTGCAATAAGTCTTTATAATTAGCATCCGGATTCTGAATTTCAGCACACTCTAAAAATTTATCAAAATTCTCCCTTAGATCATTTATGAAAGAACATAGTGAATAAAGTAAATTTAATGGAGCGCGTTAACTGTATCAGCTCGTGCAGAAAATCTTGTTTCAAAACGGCTTTTAAAAACTCTATGTGAACCTAAACATTCATTCAATTTATTCCAGCGATGGGTAGGTAGGTGGAAATGGCGATCTCAAGGCAACCTAGCCAGAGATCCAATGCGCCGCCGTTTTGATACCAAAAACTCGTTTGACCTTTGATTGCAAGGGATAGATTGATAGAGAAGCTTCATAGCGATTATGTTAGAACCATTTTGTCACATTGAGAAAAAAGATTAGGTCTCTAATCTTTGTTTCAGATAGGTCATCGAGTTCTTGAAAGAATGCTTTTCCAAAGCATTTCATTCTGGTGTTTACCAAAGCAGGACATTTGCAGAGGAAATGGATTATGGTTTCACTTTCTCTTTGGTCACTACAGCTACGGCAATAGGTGTTGCAAGAGATACTCAACTTCTCTGCATGAACTCCTATAGGCCAATGTCCGGTACAAACCGCAACAATCCTGGCTATGTCTTGCCTTGGCCTGCATAGAAGATCGTTTGTACGGGTTTTGTTATAGGTGGGCCATATCTTCCTAGATATAATGCAGTTTGGTAGATAGAAAAGATTTTACCCTTCATAGCACCAAGAGGAATGTTAACCATTGCCGCAAGTGAGCTATGAAGGGCTGATCCTTTCCTCGCTAGCTCGTCAGCCTGTTCATTTCCCACGATACCACTATGGCCCGGAACCCAGAGCAGGGTGACACCGAGGTTAATATTCAGGCTCGTAAGCTCATCGCGACATTGCTGGACCAATTTAGATGAGGATATGGCCTAGTTAATGGCTTTGACAGCTGACTGACTGTCTGTAAAGATAGCCACATTTCAGTTTTGGTTAAGGTTTTGTTTAAGTATCTTACATGTCTCCCTTATTGCCAGCAGTTCAGCCTGAAAGACGCTAGCAAAGTCAGGAAGCCTAATAGACCAAGAGCCAGCAGCAAATTTTGGGAGTGGAGTGATAACCAAAATATATATACATATATGTGTAGATATACGCAACATTATGCCAAATTCAACCGTCTGGCAGGTTTTTTTTTCAGCCGGGGGCGGGGGTGGGGGTTCGAAAATGGTCATTTTTCCGATTTTGGGGTCGAAGTGATAACCACTTAAATGCATATATAAACAATAGGGGGTGGTGCCCTGATGTCAAAAAAGTGTGTCCAAGACGTTTTACTTTCAGCCTTCCCCTTGCCAGACGGCCGCCAAAATGCGCGAAAATCAACTTTTTGGGTCGAAGTGATAACCACTTAAATTAATATATAATCAATAGTAGATGGTCCACTGATGTCAGAAAAGTGTGTCCAAGACGTTTTACTTTCAGCCTTCCCCTTGCCAGACGGCCGCCAAAATGCGCGAAAATCAACTTTTTGGGTCGAAATGGTAACCACATGAATGATACATCAAAAAATCAGAAAAATTCCCCTGATTCTAAAAATGTGGGTCCAAGACGTTTTTTTTCAGCCTTCCTCTTGCCAGACGCATTTTAACACTTTTTAAAAACATTTTTCAACTTAAATCCTTAATAACTTTTTTTCTGTTATTCATAACCAAAAGAATCATACACCAAAACATCAGAAAAATTTTACTGATTCTTAAAAAGTATGTCCAAGACGTTTTGCTTTCAGCGTTCCCCTCGCCAGAGGCATTTTAACACTTTTTAACAGAATCAACTTAAATCCTTTAATAATTTGTTTCCTATTAACCATAACCAAAACAGTCATATACCAAAATATCAGAAGATTTCCAATACGTTTTCTTTTCAGTCTTATGCTTGCCAGAAAACCCCAAAGAAAGAATGCACAAAAACCACCGTTTTCCTTCAAAGCATAACAATTGTATTTTATTTAGACAAAAATTATTGAATTACATGACATAAAATTGAATGAAATTTTGAAATAAGAAATTATAAATTATAAAAAAAAACTATTCTCCATCATCAGATTCGTCCGATGAAGAATTTTGCGAACAATTGTCTTCTTCACTATCATTTTCATCACAGTTAATTAAATGTTCAATGGTTTCTGGGGCAGCGACTCCGTTGAACCATTTCAATTTGACTATGTCATCCTCCATGGTCCAGCCGCATTGAAATGGGGAAAGTAGTATTCCTGTATTTAATATTGCACTTTTCCAAATATGGCATATGTAGTTGCAACGGTTAATTTGTTGCAGTAAGACACTTCTGTTTGGTGGCAATAAACTACCTTCAAAACCTTCAGATAAAATGGTTAAGCATATTAATTGCTTAAGGTTTTAAAGAAATATTTTAAATTTTAACTTACTTTTAATGTTTTTGAAAATTTTTTTCGAAGTCGGTTTACAAGTTTTGTAAAATAGTTCATATCTGGCATCATTCACTTTGAGGGCGGTTGTTTTATAAATTTTGCAAACAAATTCCTCTATTGTTAGAATATCCTCTTCACTTATATAAGAAAATTGTCCGAATTTTGAAAAAGCGTTTTGAAATTCTATAGAACCCTTCAAAATTTCAAAAGGTTTCACTTTTCCTTTTTTTAAAAAACCTGGTGTGTAGTCACAACCAGTAAAGCTGTGAAACGCGGGAAGTGCAGCACAAAGCGTCGGACCCAAACTTATATATTAAAATTGAAGTCTTTTTGAATAATAATTAGTAATAACTAATAACAAAGTGTTTTTAAAAAGTGTTAAAATGCGTCTGGCAAGGGGAAGGCTGAACACAAAACGTCTTGGACCCACATTTTTAGAATCAGGAGAATTTGTGTGATATTTTGGTATATGATTCTTTTGGTTATGGATAACAGAAAAAAAGTTATTAAGGATTTAAGTTGAAAAATTCTGTTAAAGAGTGTTAAAATGCGTCTGGCAAGGGGAAGGCTGAAAACAAAACGTCTTGGACACACATTTTTCGAATCAGGAGAATTCGTCTGATATTTTGGTATATGATTCTTTTGGTTATAGATAACAGAAAAAAAGTTATTAAGGATTTAAGTTGAAAAATTCTGTTAAAGAGTGTTAAAATGCGTCTGGCAAGGGGAAGGCTGAAAACAAAACGTCTTGGACACACATTTTTCGAATCAGGAGAATTCGTCTGATATTTTGGTATATGATTCTTTTGGTTATGGATAACAGAAAAAAAGTTATTAAGGATTTAAGTTGAAAAATTCTGTTAAAGAGTGTTAAAATGCGTCTGGCAAGGGGAAGGCTGAAAACCTGCCAGACGGTTGAATTTGGCATAATGTTGCGTATATCTACACATATATGTATATATATTTTGGTTATCACTCCACTCCCAAAATTTGCTGCCGGCTCTTAGACTATAAAGGATTTGGCTACATTTAGGGACTCAGAAAAGATCCCAGAACCAACTCCGCACTCCATCTTTGAGCCGTCAGTAAAGATGGTTGTGTCGAAACCTATTGACACGATGTCATCCTCCCAATCTTCACTCTATGGGAAAACCCTTACCAAGGCTCAAAGTAGGAGTGCAGTGCCTACCGAGATAATATCTGAGGAAATCAATTTCGTAGTGTTGCTGTGACCATAAGGTTTTGACAACCAGCTATTTGATTAATTCAGCATAATAGCCCTGCAGGAAACTATGTATTTATTAAAAAGTTCGATTGGTAGAAGATCCAAAATAACGTTGAGGGCGTCCGTTGGGCAAGTACGCATGGTCCCTGTGGTGCCCACGCAAGCTGTTCTCTGAACCTTCTTTAGCTTATTAATATTATAGGCTTTGCTAGGATCAGGCCACCACACAATCGAACCATATGTTAAGATTGGGAGTACTACGGCTGTGTACGTCCATAAAATCATCTTGGACTGAAGTCCCCACTTTTTGCCGAAAGTTTTGCTGCAGGCGTAGAAGGCAACACAGGCCTTCTTAACCCGTACCTCAATATTTAGTTTCCAGTTTAGTTTAGGGTCGAGTATAACTCCCAAATATTTTGCACTGGAAGACAATGATAGGATTTGACCGTTGAGTCGAGGTAGCGTGAAGGGCGGTACTTTAGTTTTGGTGGTAAAGAGCAACAGTTCAGTTTTACTTTGGTTAACTCCTAGTCCACAACTCGTGGCCCAGTTGCTAACTTTCTTCAAAGCTGTCTCCGTGATTTCACTAATCACAGAGGTGTACTTTCCTGACACCAATAGCACCAAATCATCCGCGTAGGCTACCGCCTTCACTCCACATCTCTCTAATTTAACGAGAATTGTATCCGTGACCAGATGCCATAGAAGAGGCGAAAGAACACCACCCTGGGTAGCGATGGGTAGAAGCAGAAAAAAAGTTTTATATTTTTTGAACCACTTGAAAGAAACTTGTTGCATCCTGCAAAGAACCAGCCGCATGAAGGCCTAACTAAGTTAAGGGGATGTGCTGCACAAGACAGCAAATTGGCACTTCTCCTTTAATCTTGCTTGCAAACCAGAATATTTTCCCGACATATTAGATGCATTATCATAGCTTTGTCCTCTACAATCGTCTATTGAAATATCATGATTTTTCAGAAATGCCAAAATTGTGTCAGCCAAATATTCAGATTTATGCTCTTGAATAGGTATACATTTTAAGAACCTTTCGATGGAAACACAATTTTTAACATACCAAATTACAAAAGTCAACAGGTCGATATGAGAAAGGTCATCACTTAGGGAAAAATATTTTGCCGATCTAATTTCACCTAAAATTTTCATTAGGACTTGTTTTCCCATATATCAATGAATTCGTTGCAAATATTTTGCTGATAAATAGGAAGTGTATCCCTTTCCTGAGTTCTCACATTTTTTTAAATGATCTGCGATGAATGAATTGTCATGGGTAAACTTTGTGTTTGTTTATGGAGTAAGTTGAAAAGTCAACTTGTGTGCAGAACTGTAGATTTGAACGAAACAAGAGTTGTTAAAATAATGTTGACAGCGTGTGCAGGTATATGATTAAAGATTAATGGTGCCGGAAGTTTAAGATGTTGAGGAGGCGAATTTCAACGGAACGGAGAGTAAAATTAAACTTGTTTTTCTGTTACTGTCTACTAATCTTATTTCGTTTTCTATATAATTCTTGTATAGATTCATTCATTTTGAGTTGGTGGATTTGGCGACCAAATAATTGCGGGGCCCACCGGGCCCATGCTTAAATACGCAACTGTGTCTGAGGAATATTTTTTAGACAATAATATTTTTGGTAGTTTTTGCGGCATGGCCTGAAGGTAAAGTTAGTGAAGTAAGGTTCTGAGTTTGACATTTATAACACTTGAAAACTAACCATTTGCCTTGGTCACCGGATATTATTCGAACAGAAAATTAGACTAGCAAGTGAAGTAGCAAGTCATGTGAGTTTCAAATGATTTTAAAAAGAAGAAATTACTAGAATGAAACGAAATTTCAACATTTTCCAAAATTATATCAATGCTGTAATGATAATGAAAGAAATTTTTTTTAATTTGTATGTTCCTTTAAAACATTATTCAATTTATTACTTAAATTTGTATTATCTTATGATTATTTTAAGTTACTTGAATTGTTTAAAAAACAGAAGAATTTAAAACATATTTACAATACAAATTATGTATAATTTCAACTAGTAATAAATAATAATAGGTTGGCAGGTAGAGAGAAAAAAAATTAAATAAAATAAACTTTACACGATACATTTTAAATTCAATATAAGACAGTTTTCTTTTTGTTTTTTTATTTTATAAATACCAATAAAAATAAATACATCATACGAAGGTATTTTCTTCTAATATTTGAACTAAATTTTTTCACATTGTTATACAAAAATATATTATACAACAAATCAACAGCTTGTTTACACTTACAAAGATAAACTTATGTCTATAAACTTATAAATTATATAAAATCAAAACAAATTTATCCAACCAGAGTCGATTATATATTAAATACTTTTTGTATTTTTATAGATTTTTACTTCTTTTTATAATATATATATAAATAGTAAAGTATTGTAGTTTCATATTTGACTGTGATCTCAGCAGAAACCTGGATTTGTGTGTTCTATAATACATCTCTTACAATACTTTTTCACTGCCCTATAACCCTCAATTGAAATTTGACAATCTTGAATATTTAGCTGTTGCAAACCTCGACAATAGTATGCGATACATTGTACACCACGATCTGTAATCATATCACAATTTCGTAAGCTAAGCTTCTTCAAATTCGGACAACTTTCAGCGAGGGCTCTTAGGCCAGCATCACTGACATCACACTTTCCAATATCCAGAGCACGCAATCGAGGACATGAACGAGCCAATACTGTTATTGAATCATCACTCACTGCTTCACAACCTCGAGCATTAAGATATCGAAGCTTATAACATCGTCGGGCAATGACTTTTAATCCTGCATCAGAAACTCGATCACATTTAGCCACTGATAGATATCTTAAGGCGGCTCCTAGTTTAGCAAGTTCGTAAAGACCAAAATCTGTGATGCTTAGGCAATCCGAAACGCTCAACTCTTTGAGAGCAATACAAAAACTTGGCACAAACTTTAAACCGGCATCTGGAAAAAAGATAAAAGAGTATTGACAATTTTAATGAATATTTAAAATCGCAAAAATCTCACTTTAAAGATTCTTACCTGTAATTTGAATGCATCTTCTCAAATATAGGAACACCAACTGGGGGCAGTTCTTGACGACTACTTTAAGGCCGACATCATCTATGGCAGTACAGTCGGTTAGATCCAAGTATTGAAGTAGGAGTCTTCTAGGCGGTTCGAGTCCTGGATTGATGCTAACATTGATGATTTGAGTGCAACCTGCAGATTTAAAAGGATATTAATAATTGCATGGATTTTTACTTGGGGTGATTTATACAATTTGTTAAAGAGTTTTCCAATAAAAGGATTTCATTTTCTGACAAGTTCAAATTATGCCATTATTGAATTTATATGACCGGAAACGGAAGATATTGGTTAGTTTCAGACAACGTAAAGGATTAGGAAAAGGCAGCTAGTTAATGGGCAGTTTCAGCCAACATAAGTTACCATATTTGCAGTCAGCTTCATTCTTTGAACGTAAATTTTGACCGAGGCAACTAGTCAAGCGTCATGAGTTTCAAACTCAGAACTTTACTTAGCAAATCTCTACTTTAAAACACTCCTTAAGCAAGCTTCAAGTCCAAAACGATTTGTATTTTGTATTGTAAAGAAATATTATTTATTTTTTCCAAATTGAAAAGGAATTCTTTTACAGAAAGCATTAAATAAAGTTGTGCAGAAAATCAATAAATCATAGAGTAGTAAAGTTCAGCTTTCAGTTGAATGAAAAAAAATTATCAACTGTCATTTTGATAGAATTAAACTTGACTTGAAAGTTAGGGAGATTTTCCTTGACTAACATTCCAGTCAACTTTCCATTGAAGTTATCTTAATTGGAAGATAATTTTTTGGCAGCTGGCCAATCTGATACTAGAAACTTGCCTTTCAAGTCCCTTATGTCTTCTGAACCTGCCCAATGTCATGTCATGTCAGATGTCATTAATTTCAAACTTGGAACCCTACCTAACTATCGTTTGTTTGCAGAAAGTTCTAACAGCATTGTTATTTACAAATAATCCCCACACAGGTTCAAAGTCCATAATAAGTTGTGTTTTGTACGATAAAGAAACTAGCTTCACCCTTTATATAGGTTATAGTGAGCCAGCTCTAAAACATAAACATATGCTGTCGCGTACTATTTTTTAGAGCGATTTTAGAGGAACATTTGTGTCATACACAATTTAGCCGGTTTCTCTTCGCACGCAATACAAGCGCCTACAAAAAAATATCCAAGTCCAGGGATTTTAAAACATTTAATATTGGTGCTCCGCTGGTATTAGTCTTATCATGAAGTTATGAAAGAATTTTTCAAATCAGACCAGTAGTTCCTGAGATTAGCGAATACAAACAAACAAACAAGCAAACAAACAAAATTGTAAGCTTTCTAATATTGGTATAGACAGTAATTATTCCCTTTTCAATATAACAGGTAAGCCTGGTACAGAACATTTTAAATAATTTGTACACCAAGTAAATAAAAGTTCATCTTTCACTTAAATCAATTAACAATCACCTGACATTTTAACCTAAGTAGACTTGATTTTTAACTTTTCTTGTCTAATTTTCAATCAAATTGCCTCAATTGGAAAATATTTTTTGACATCTGGGTAATCAAAAAATAGAAACTTGCTTAACCTTCAAGTCCCCTATAATGCCTGGACCTGCCACACAAAACTCTTATTAAAAACAGAGCATTTGACGGAATTTTATAGAACTAACTACTGCTTTATTTGGTAAAGTTCGGTAAGTCCGTAAGTCTTGGAGAAAGTTGATAAAAGAACAAATTAAACAAATAGAACAAAATAAACTCTTTAAAACGATAGAAAAATGTACTTACCAGTTATATCTAAATGTTGCAAATTGGTGCATTTTGTCAAGACATCACAAAGCGCCTGGTTGGTTACACTAACACACGTTTGCAGTTGTAAATGCGTCAACTCCGGGCATCTTCGTGTTAATAAAACGAGGCCCTTATCAGAAATTCGACAACCATCAGAAAGCATTACTCTCTCGACATCCGGGCACGAACCGTTTCTACTTTGGCCACACAACTGACGGAATATCATTTTTAATGCCTTATCACCAGCTATATGTTCACCTTTAAGCGTGATAATTTTCCAAAGAACCGGTCGCCATGCTAGATTCTCAAAACGTCTACACACTCTCGCAACATTGCACAATTCACAGCTATCAAGCCAACCTAAAATCTTCAGTACAGCCTCATCTGGAAGACGATCAAAGCCAGGCCCTGACCGGCAAGGCCCCTTTTTACTCCATGGTCCTGGCCCAGGTATTGGATGACCAGTTGGTGATGGTGATACTAAAGTGGCATAACCTTGATCCAAACTCGGTGAAAAACGACCCATATTCGAAAAGCCCTCAGACAGACTTTTCACTTTGGACGGATGGAATCGTTTGTCAAGGCCAACGTTTGACGAATGATTTGAATACGAGGAATCACGTTGTTGATTTACGTTGGTATATGCTGCTGGTGAACCTTGAGTTCGATCTAAAAGGTATCGATCAGAGCCACTCGTTTCACTCGGACTCGATGGTCGATGAAGAAGATGAGATTCTATAAAGAAGACAAAAAAATATGGTCAATAAGAAAGATATCATTCTCACTTGTTACTATGTCAACATACCATGCAGCCGGTCACTGCCATTAAATTCGCATAAGTTTCTCAAATCGTCCTCCAGGAAGTAGCGTTCATTTTGAAAATGATTTGCCTCCGAACCCAGAGGAAGTCCTCGAATGGCACCTTGAATATACAATTGATCCATTTTCTTCTCGAGAAAATATTGCCCACTACCAACAGACGATGCATTTGGTGGTACACTACGTCTGCCATTTATCTTCACCCCGCTACCGCCATTGCTACTATTCACCTTCGGTTCGTCGCTAGAGTCTTCGTTATTATCATTTGCAGGAAGAATGTACGCACTAGGGGTTCGTGCTTCCCGATACTGAAGTAAACTCTCAATTGGTGTGTAATTTCGAAGTGGCACTGGCCTGTGTCGGCTTTGTGGATTTACTTGTGGATTTCGTCGCATGTCATAAGCCTGCTCCATGGAAGATGATGAGCTCCTCGATAAATGATACATCCCAGGTAAATTGTTTCCACAATGGGGATGATTTTCGCCCCCAACTTGTTGTGACACTGACGAAGATGTGTAAATAATGTCATCTGTGTCAATACTCAGGTCTGGAGACTTCCTCGACATCTGATACACTTGCGGATTAAGCGGACTTGAGCTCAGCGGATGATGATATTGTTGTTGGGTATCCAAAACTGTTGTGTTGCGACCTAAAGACGCCAAGGGACACTCTACTGGCGGCCCCCGGCGTGTTTGGTGTGACATCGCTACGTATGGACTATCCTGAAAGACGGAAGAGAAGAAGAAGAAATGAATAAAGTTAGTCATCCATTGTGCTACATCCAAGTGAAGTTTATAAGAGATAACAAAATGCAAAGTGCATTCATTATGATGACTGCAATATTCCAATGAGTCTGATGTGGGTGGACAGAGAAATGTGCAAAGATAAGTGCGGTGCAGACACCTACGACATATAGGAGCCTCCATAGCCATAGCCATCAGAGTGCGATACGATGGGCCATGGGAATGGCGAATGGGTGTGTATTTATATAGTTTACTGGCATTAACCGATCAATTTGTTTTTCATTACGATTTCGTATCTTTTATTCTTCTTTAAGGTAAAATTTATTAATAAATACAACAACAACGAAATGGAAAGAATAAAGCGACACAAAGAGATTCGCCTGGAACTGTCATTAATCATGAATGCATAAAATTGATTAGTTCAGCGGAAATATTTAAAAAATATTGAACATACAAATCTGAGAAATATCAGTTCATGCTTTTGTGGTCACAACAAATGTATAAAAGTTTGTTTAAAACACCACCAAAGAGCCTTTAGAACTTCTGTAAACTTTAAGAGGATTTCTTTTTAATTGTTTATCGCAGAGTAATTTATAATTTGAAGATAATCATTTTATTAATGTTAAATAGTTACAATTGTCATTTAAGGCTTTTTTCTAGTAAATAGTAAAATTTTAAGATGTGTGGAAAGTTAAAACCTTTGATATCCAGTTATTTACTTATAGTGAGCATTACAGGGCCACTTTTAAGTGAAGTTAGAAGCTATGTGACAGAAACCGTCGTTAATAGAGGACTTTTTTCGGCTACTTGAAAGCTGTGTTCAGAAAAATAAAAGTGCGTTTGATTGAATGCAAAAAGGGGGTTAGCAAAAATGGAGTCCACTAAACTCTTACTTGGAATGTTTGCCCAGGCATCATTAGTCACCTTTCAAAGTTCGAGGTTATTCGACGATTTGACCTCATACATTTTCTATGGGATTGAGGTCAGGTGATTGTGCAGGCATGTGGCCCTTCACAGTCGAATCTTCAACGTGTGGTGGCCAAATTTGAGACGACCGGTTCAGTAAACAATTAGCTAACCCCCGTACGTTCAAGGAATGTAAGATCGGCCGAGAACATCGCCGCGCTCCGTGAAAGTGTAGAGCAGAACCTTAAGCAGTTTACTCCTCGCCGTTCACAAGAACTCGGCCTTTAGCAAACTTCAACTTCGCGAATTTTGCGTCGGGACTTGAGCCTACACCCGTACAAGATCCAACTGACCCAGGAGCCCGTTTGCTCGATGACTGAACTTCAAATAGTTTGACAAAAATTGATCCATATGGACCTAGAAGACGTGTGGTTCTGGCAGGACAGCGCTTCGTTCCACACAGCAAACTCTACGGTTGACATTTTGCCCATCTATCCGCACTTAATGAAAACAATCCTTTATATGATTTTTGCAAACTGGGGACGCGTTGAGTATGGTTCTTCGTGAAAAGCTTTACTTTACGTGGGCCTCATGAAAAAAGATTCTTTTTTGCCAGTTTTCCTCTTTGTACCGGCGGTTTCGGTTTGTTTCTTATACTTTAAGCCCTTCAAAATCATAGGAGCTCCACAGTCTATTATGCTTTGAGTTTTGGCATAGGTTTGCCTTCTTTTCTCGGGCTTTATAAATAATCGTTCATCGGTTCGACGTATTTTCAACTTCCATCCTTATACTTTATGGTCCTTACTTTTTTTAGGACAGGTGGTCATCAATATAACAAGTTACATTGACAAGTTCAATCAATTTTTAAAACCTGAGTTGTGAAGAAAAAGGCGAACTTACAAAATATCTGGTTCCAACAATATGGAGTACTACCTCACAATGAACGTCGTACGCGAGATGTTTCTCGGCTGCTTCATTTTACGATTTGCAGATAGGTCACCTGAGTTGACGGAATGCGATTGTTTTCTTTGGAGACATCTTAAGTCACATGTTTACGAGTTCATTGACGAACTTAATGATGATGATAAAAACTAGGTCAACGGTTTTATAGACCTTGAAACTTCGGGAAATGTCAACATTTTCAATTCGACAAATCCGATTGATTACAAAAACTACGGGAATTCAAACATTTTTTTAAAAATGTTCTTAAAAATATTTCGAATGGAATATATAAATCTATTATCTTTTTTTGAGCTGAAAGTCTTTTGTAGCCAAATCTTTCATATGTGACAGCGTAAACCATGTTTAATGCTAGGGATATGGTGTTGACCAGAGAAAGCCCAATGCTTTGAAATGCAGAAGTGGATGATGAAGTAGGTGCAAAAACGGAAATGGGTTGTGGAGCCAATGAATGTTAGATTAAATGGGCATACTAATTACAAATGTTTCAAATCGTACCGATTATTTTGTTAAGGCACTCTCATCTTCTCATGTTCTTCGCAAATGTTTGCACTATAGCTCTCCAAAGCGTCAATAAATTGATTATTTTTCATGTCTTTTGGTCGTCCACATCAACATCAAGAATTCAAATACGAAAAAGTAATTAATCAAGGCTCTACAGCGTTCCCCATTGATTGCAACATTATGACCGGCTTCATTTTTGAAGAAAAATGGAGAAATGATTCCCTCTGCCTATAAGGAACATCTCTTTTAGATCGTTATGGCGCGAAGTCTCAACAAGGGCTTTTGATAAATTCAAATACGACGATTTTGCTTATTAACGTACCAATGTACCCAAGAATGTGAGTCATCGCAGAACTAAACTTTCTTATTAAAATCTTGTTTCGAGTCCATTTATCGGACGTGCGACCCATTATTATTATCAGCTTAAGAAATGTTGAAGGAAATGTTCTAAATGGCAGGCAATATGGCTTTCGTAGCAATAGGTCCACTTGTGATTTGATAGTTTATCTAACCTAGTAAGATTATTGCACTTAATATTTCAAAAACATTTTATAGAGTTTGGCACCAAGTTTTCTTATCGAAAATGCGTACTTTTGGTATAAAAAAAGTTTTCTGTGTTTAGATTAGAAACTACCTTTCTAAGCGTTTATTATGGAACAAGTCTGAAACTCATAAAATAAACACTCCATTTTGTCACCGAATCTCTTTCTTATATTGATAAACGATCCCTCGTCCCAGTACCATCAATTTTTCGTAATCGTTTCTAGATTCATATCCTTGTTTTTTGCATATGAAACTTTAACGGCAGCGTATGATGTTCAAATGGTAGACATGTGCATTCAAGAGGACACAAGCATCCACAGGTTTTCTCAAAACCCACCTCTGTCTATCAACTCCTACTCTCACCTTCCCGCGGTGAACATCGGGTGCCTAGTACCTCCTGGCCCTCCAGGTTGGGGGTTGTGCCGTCGGGGTGACTTCCTGGCCAAGTAAAAAATACCTTTAGTTGCGAAGCACCAACAAGCTTCGGATACGAACGGATTCGCTGTTGACAACCCACGTAAACGAAATAAGGACAACGAACTTCGGATATGTACGTGGAATGTTAGGTCACTTAACAGACCACGTGCAGCCGAACAATTAGCGGAAGCCTTAAACTGCTGCAAGGCAGATATAACAGCTATCCAAGAAGTGCGATGGGATGGACCGGGCAAACGCAAACTAAAAGACTGCGATATCCACTACGGCGACTGCTACCGAGAACAAAGACAGCGTCTATTTGGGTGTGGATTTGTTGTTGGAACTAGGCTCAGGCAAAAAGTCTTGAGTTTCAACAGTGTGATCGAGCGAATCACGACAATCCGGATCAAGGCTAAATTCACCAACATAAGCCTAATATGCGCGCATGCCCCAACAGAGGAGAAAGATGAAGACACCAAAGACATATTCTTCGAGCTCTTGGACAAGACACATGAGCAGTGCACTGGCTATGACATTAAAATTGTCTTAGGAGATTTTAATGCCAAGCTAGGAAGAGAAGACATCTTTGGTGGGATAATCGGGAGATACAGCCTGCACGACACTACCTCCGACAACGAATTCAGGCTGGTCGATTTCGCTGCGGGGCGAGACGTTCTGGTAGCAAGTACGCAGTTCACGCATCTCAATATCCACAAGGGGACATGAAATCTCCTGATCAATCAACCGTCAACCAGATTGACCACATTGCGATCGACGCACGACACTTCTCCAGTATCCAGGATATCCGAACATTCCGAGAGGCCAACATTGACTCGGACCACTACCTCGTTGTAGTCAAGGTACGGCTACGGATATCCCGATCCAAGCCAAAACAAGGAAGTACTGTGAGAAGATTCGACGTTAGACGGCTACAATCGCATGAGACTGCCATGTCCTTTTCCGATCGAGTCTCTAATCACCTCTAAAGAAGTGCTATGCTGCCTGCATTAAGCATTGAAAACCAGTGGCAACATTGCCTTGGAGCCATCAGATATGCCGCCTCTGAAGTGATAGGTTTCACACGGCCACCACAGCGAAACCCCTGGTTTGACGACGAATGCCGGCAAGCGCACGCAGCGAAACAAGAGGCATACAAAACGGCGCTGCACAAAAGGACTAGAGCTGCTCGCGAGCTCTACAAGCAGAATAGGAGAGAGGAACACAGGCTTCTTAGACGGAAAAAAAGAGAGCATGAGAAGCGCGCGATCGAGGAGATAGAGGGATGTCACAACAGGAATGGGGTTCGTAAATTTTACCAAAAGGTAAAAAAAAACCTCCCAAGGGTACCAGCCACGAACCGAAGCCTGTAAAGACGATCAGGGGAACATCGTAGTAGCACCGCAGTCGATGCTGAGAATATGGAAAGATCACTTCTCCAAATTATATAACAGCGATGACGAACTGAATTCCGCTGTAAGGGAGATAGAACTACTCAACCTCGGCGACGCAGATCAACAATTCCGCCTACCCGACCTTGACGAAGTGAAGATAGCTATATCTAAACTTAAGTCAAACAAAGCTGCTGGAGCTGACGGCATCGCTGCCCAACTATTCAAAGCAGCAGGCGATGACTTGGTACGGAGAATGCACCAACTCATCTGCAAAATATGGTCGGAAGAAAGCATGCCCGATGAGTGGAATCTCAGCATAGTGTGCCCGATACATAAGAAAGGAGACCCTCTAAACTGCGCCAACTACAGAGGCAGCAGTCTCCTTAACATTGCGTAAAGAATCCTCTCTGCCGTATTATGTGAACGTCTGAAGCCATTTGTCAACAACCTGATTAGTCCTTATCAGTGTGGCTTCAGACAAGGAAAGTCCACTATCGACCAAATATTCACACTACGGCAGATCTTGGAAAAAACCCAGGAGCTTCAAACCGATACCCAAAAACTCAATGCTGTCTTCTGTCGCTAAAGCGTAACCCACGCCCGATGCTGCTAAGTGACAGCTGTCAGAAAAACCAACTCTGAAAAAGGAAATGCCAGATAAAAAAACGTATTTCCAGCTTTTCTATAAGAGTTTTCATATTGATATTTAAAAAAAATAAGTGTTTTTCAATATAGTAAATCAATAGGTGTGTATTTAATTTCTAAGATCTAAGTGGCTGATTCTGATCACCTCTTCCAATAGGTAAAAAATTGGTTATTTAGTAAACAAAAAAAGAAACTCAAACAAATTACCATATATACAATTTTTCTTAAACCAGCGAATTAAAAATTATTAGTTTTCGTTGACTCTAACGCCAAACAACAATTACAACCTAAAAACCGACACCCATATTGTGAAAGCCTAAAAATCTGAAATCATCGCTTATAGCCGATATAACCTCAGGATATAATCAAATTAACAAAACGATCTTAAATTGATATTAAACATCCGTTTATTTAACACTTAGATTTGGACACCCAAGTGAGAAAAAGGTTGTTTAAAAGTTTATGCAAATTAAATTCTTTAAAAACAATTTTTTTGGAAATTCTTAATCATAAATTATATAAATTTGAATCAAAGATCACGTCAAAATGTATAATTTTATTTTTAAGCTCTTTAAATAGGGTGCTCTATATGCGGTTTAACATTTTGCCATCGAATTATTTTAGAATAAAGAGTAAAGAAACATTTGAGAATGTGTCCCACCTTAGGAATTCTTATTTTGTACACATATACAATAAGTATCTTTAAGAAAATCTATTCGACAGATAAGAAAAATGGAATTGAATTTCATAAAATCAAAAAGGTGTGCTAGTTGTTGTCTTTCATACACACTGGAGGTATTATGTGCAAGTTTAGGGAATCACTTCACAAACCAAAACAACCCATAAATAACCCCCACTTAAAAGATAAAGATGAATTTTATTATAATTTTATTTTTATTCTCTATTATATCTTTTCTCTGTTATTTTTTTGGGTTTTAAGCTTAAGAAAACAAGAAACAAGTATCTGTAGTTTGGTGGTATTGGAATAGATACTTTTTGAGAGTGGGTTAGGTAGGTATGTCTTGAAGTATAGAAAGAGTCAACCTTTTTGGAGATTTATGAGTAATATTCGGAACAATTTCAATGAATAGATTATGCTAATCGAGACATTCCGAAAAAGGGTTATTTTACAAATTCGATATATTTGAAAATAGATAAACATTTATCAGAAAGCAGTGTGTATGCACCTTAAAGTGAAATTCGACAAAATTTCGTGGTTGATATGTGATTTCATGTAGACTTGCTTAGGGTTTAGTTTAGTTTTTTTTTTTGAGTGAAACGACTTTAAATTAATTCAACGCGGGCCTCTTACACCTTTCTTCGTGTCGAGTGGGAGAGTATTATTGTAATTTGTCAAACAATTTATTCAATTTGTTGTTGGAATCATTTTATTTAATGCGGATTTAAGTGTCCAACATCAACATGGCTTGTTCATAAATTTTTTGATTGTACTAACTGACAAAACAACATGAAATAACGGTATTTGTATTTAAATTAATATGGATTTGGATTTTGGGTTTTGATGATTGAAAAATTTGATTTTTTTTTCTTTCAAATAGTTGAACTTGATTTTTCGATGGGTATTTTTCTAATGACAAATAAAAAAGAAATATATTAAATATCCGAGCATTTTAAAATAGGTAACCAATCGGTGAACTGTCACTGTTGACGTGTGTTTTGGGAGGAACTTTATGTGTCCCATTTAGAAAATAATACCATGGACTAAAATCAAGCCTTCAAAGTGATAATTTTTGAATTATGACGTTTACGGTATATTTATAAACAGTAGGTAAAGGTAAGTGTTTTTTGAAAGCTTTAAAAGCTAAAGTGTTTGTGAATATTTCTTGGGGGTTTGAGGTTGATGAAATTGATTGGTGCATCTTTTTGGCAAAAATATCCGTAGTTTTACTACTTTTAGTAGAAGTAGAATAGAATTTTGAATTTTACTCGAGTCTCCAACATACATGTTGGTACAATTGACAACTCTTGTGTACCTCGAAGGTATGTTCGTAGAGTACGATAATTAGTTTGCTGTTCGGCATTTTTCATTTTTCAGTAAAA
This sequence comes from Eupeodes corollae, assembly GCF_945859685.1. Classification (NCBI taxonomy): domain Eukaryota; kingdom Metazoa; phylum Arthropoda; class Insecta; order Diptera; family Syrphidae; genus Eupeodes; species Eupeodes corollae. The sequence continues at coordinate 147,650,371 of NC_079147.1, read as the reverse complement.
GCTAACGCCAATTATTGTTTGCTTTTTGAGGTTTGAGATTTTGTTTGCAACCAAACTAATGCAAAGCAAAAACGCGGACGAATTAAAATCGCTTTCGACATCATTTTTATAAGAAAAACATTCAATTTAATATAGTGTTAAATTCATAGAAAGGTGTGTAATTGCTCCTAAGCCAACGCGTTTTTGAAGCAGCAATATAAGGTCTCTTAGCTGTCTAAATTTAGTAACGCTAACAAAATGCATGTTTTCAATTGTCTTATAGGACTACTAAATTTTGTGTTGAGTCCGTATCAATTTCGGTATGATTGCTTTTCAGAATAAAGCCTAAAAAGTGTCTAGGTAAGCCTTAAAAAAAAAAGACAAAGCTAATAAAACTGAAATCTTATCTGATCATTGCTTACGATAAAATCTATCTTTAGTTAAAATTCAAAATAAGTTTTGGTCTTAATTTCGCTGTTAATTTTTTACAATTTTGTTTGAAATTAGTCTGAGAAATGTTCAACTGTATCAACTTTACTACTGTTTCGCTATATTTTTGGTAATTTTTTACTGTAGTATTTTTGTTCTTAAACTTAATAAAATCTGAACTATTAACGAGGTGAATGGGATGTGCTGCGATGTTTTATAATCAATCGGATTAGGAGTACGTTTTTGAGAGAAAGTCCTTGCCTAGCATGGAACTCGGTTAAGGTTTTAAACTGTTACTGTTCTCCTTAAGTTGTTACCGATCGTTTAGAGAGATTGTTTGTTTTTAATGATTTTCATATCATCCGCATATGTAGATTCATGCCACTGTATCGCACACAAATGTACACATGATTGACTAAGAGAAGAGGTCCTAAATGACTGCCCTGGGGAACTCTTGATTTGGTAATGAAAGGCTTGGTAAAATAACTTCTGAATTTTACTTCATAAGACCTACATATTTTGAAGATTTGAAGAAACCTAATTGCATTTGCTCTTGACAGAGTCCTTGTTTTTGAGTACTAAGAAAGAATGTATAGAAGGAAATTGAATTTTGCTGAAAGTTTCTAGTTGTTATCTTTATTATAAGCATAAATTACTTTTGCTTTTTGCATTAAGGAATTTCCAGAAACTTTTGTGGTGAAGCTTAACAATATTTATAAGATATTAGGCATATAAATAATTGGACAGAGATTAAAACTCTTCAAGTAGGGTACATGATTTTTATGAGATTTTTGAAAGCCTTGTTTCTCCTTTTTCGAAGAATTTCAATATCTTTCGTATACCATAGATGACAAAAGCTAAAATATTTGGATGTTTTATGACGAACAATAAGCGAGATTCCAACACATTGTAAAAGTAGGAAATTGTAAACCGAAGATCAGATAGCTGCTGAAAATAAGCTCTTCAAAAGTCAATAGAATATAAACAATCATGTGAATTGATCTAAAGGGTGGTTCAATTTTAAAGGTCGGTGTTAAATGTGCATTTTACATTTTTTTATTTCTGATCAATTCAATTTTGAATCATTGAGATATACACAATCGAGCGACTCGATGGTTTCAAGATATTCAAGCTTATAATGAAAATAGGTGTTCAAATTAAAATGCATACCGGGCACTTTATGATTTTATCTGTCAATTTAATCGTCCAAATCGGTGTTTGCTGTCGTGAGATGATAACGGACTTTTTATGCTCAAGCTCCTTTTGAGATGAGTTTAATGAGTACAATGATGCTTATAACTATTCAAACCAGCAATGTTCATAATATGATCAAAAAGAAGAGAGAGTTCAGCAAAGGCGGAAGCCAGGCTTATTGAAAAAAAAGGTTGACAGTTAAAAAATAAATCTGTTTACTGCAGCGATATTTTAACGCAAACAATTTTTTATAGATTTAAGCGCCCCTTGGTGGCCATTTGGTGACATCTGTCAAATCTTTTGTTTATTATTCAGTTGCTTATGCCAAACCATCATGGCAAGTTACACGATTGAACGTTAATTTTACGCTAGACAGTTGACTCTTCAGTAAATAATCAGCCAACAACCGTACGTTCGAGAAACGCAAGATCGGCCGAGTACATCGTTTGGAAGAGGACCTTAATTTTGGCTGAAATATCATCTTTAGTGACGAAGCGCATTTTTGGATGAATAACTCTGTTAACAAGCAAAATTGCCGTATATGGGATGATACCCACCCACGCGAGGTTCACCATCCTCAAAAAGTTACCGTTTGGTGTGGATTTTGAGCTGGTGGCTTGATTGATCCGTTTTTTGGTGGTTCCAACAGGACGACGCACGTACCACACAGTAAACACCAAGACTGCAAACTTTCAAAAAATTCGACATATGAAGCCGAAAGTGGTTTTAAAAATAAGTAATTCTTACATCAAATACAGCAGCTTCCATTTTCGGGTTTTGATTCTTTTTTTTTGCTTTATTTTGAAATGTCACTTTTGAAAGAACGAATTTAACACTGCTACCAAACTTTAAATAATAAAAAATATGATGATCCAATGCTGTTTTATTATCATGATCTGATCCGGATCAGATCATGGTGATAATAAAACGCGGCTAATATTGAACAGACATATGCTTTGGTAGCTATTTTTACTTTATTTTCTGAGAAATTAATTTTTTAATGTTTGCAAAAAAACTAATTGCATCTTATGACTATGTTGTTTTCCGAGGTTTAAATAACAAAAAGGCCCGAGGCTCCTAAATATGACTTATCTATATTTATAGTAAGGTATTCAACCTCTCAAGTACGATGGCACTTAATTCAGTTAAAAAAACATAATTGTCTGACTATTAAGCCTATTTACCTATGTGTTCACATCCTTTTCAATCTACACTTATTCATACTAGAAAAGTTCCTGCTATGATGGTAGCTTATGTGGTCTTTCATAAAAAAGAAAATCCAGTCGAGGAACGACTCAAAGTAAACATTATTTGGCTTGATTGATGGCTACAACAATTTGTATAAATATAGGTAAACATAGCTGGATAAAAGTGAATCAATGCATTGATACACATAGTAATTTAAGTTGTTTTAGAAAAGGATACAATTTATGAACATACCTGATTTTTAGTCTGATTTTAAACATTTCAACTTTTGTTAGAATAATGTACAAAATTCGGACCAGAACTAATTTTAACTTAATAATTATAATTTATATTTGACTAGCTGACCCGGCAGACTTTGTACTGGCTCAATCGATAAATAATAGACCTAAATTTTTGTATACATTCATTTCAAAACAACCAAACGTATTGAATAAAAACGCATTTTTTAATGACGCATGAAGTTTTTTTGACACATCATGTGGCTTACTTAAAAAAACAGAGTTTTCTTGAAGTACTGGTTTTTTACAAGATTTAAATTTGTATTAGCAGACAAACACTGTTATGATACAGTTTGTTAATCAATTTAAAGCTTTCTCATAAACTTTATTTTTTGTTTTGTTTTGTGGGGCGTAAATAAACAAAGAAGACGGTTTTCCGACACGCGAACACGCGACTTTTAACTGTCCATGCGCGAAACAAAGAAACTCCAAGTTGATTCCGCAAACTTCTTAGTACTGTCCTTGCGATTTATCTATTGTCATAGCAAAGGCCAGACGTACTGGAAGTTATAAGCTTTTAAAATCGAGTGATAAATCCTTTGGAATCATCGGTATTCGCGGGATCAAGACTTTTTCGCTATATCTGGGAAAACACGCTGAATAAGCTCCTCTTTTGAATATGTGATGTGACAGAAATTTGTGGGATGTGATGCATCCGGTCGAGGTGTCCATTGCAACTTTATTATTTCCAATATCTAACAACTGCTTCGCAAACACATTTTCAGTTTCATCATGTTGCAAAAATACTCGCATTTTAGTTGTTAATTGGAGTGTCTTTACGAACTGCCACAAATTCGATGATCTTAGGCATTTAGTACTTCAGCAACAGTTGATCGGGGTGAATAACTGGAAGAGTCTGACGAAAACCACCTGACATGGCCCAACCAAAAATATTTTGGTTGTCACGAAGATCTTTCAATGTTCTGTCCAGCGCATCCAATGACCTCTTATGGGCCATTGTGCATTCATCCCAGACAATTAATTTTTATAACTGTATAATCTTGGCCATTGGTGTTTCGGTGATTTGCATGTTTAATGGTAATTTCAAGGCAGAAAGCGCAGTTCGTCCGCCTTCTAGCAGAGTCGCAGCTATTCCAGATGAAGCAAACGCTAGAGCAACATCATTTCGCGATCTGATTCTCACCAAAAGCAATGCAATTAAGAGTTTTAGTGAAACTAACCAACAGCAATTCATTTTTATATGTAGATATCTATTAATTGTTTTCATATTTTTTACTTTATAAATTTAATCTGAATGCAATAAGAACTTATAAAAAGGGGTTGATAAACGAATATTTGTTGTTTAAATAACTTTTTGCGAAACTACGAACAAGCTTACTTAAATAAAGCTATAAGTTTGTTTTTGTATAAAATGAATACAAACAAAAATTTCAAAAGGAAGCGTAGCGAACTATAGATCGATTTAATGTTGAGCAACTCGTCCGTTCGTGCAGGATGACCGTGGAGAATTCCCGCTGCTCCATAAAGGTTGGAAACAACTTAACAGAACCTTTCGATGTCAAAAAGGGCTTTAGATAATGACAGTGCATCATGCGATTTCTTTAACATCTTACTTGAAAGAATAGTACAAATTTCCCACGTCTACACTAGAGGCACTATCTTTCAAAAGTCTGTCCAATTACTAGCATATTCTGATGATATTGACACAATCGGAAAAACTCCCCGTGATGTCAATGGGGCTTTTGTGAGTATTGATGCAGGGGCGGCAAAAATGGGTTAAACAGTTAATGAGGGCAAAACAAAGTATATGTTATCATCAAGAAAGGGCCGACAACAACGACGCCTCGGTCAAAAAGTCACCATCGACAGACGTAACTTTGAGGGTAGTTAGACAAAAGTTTCGCTATACAAGACCCTCATCATCCCCGACGTACAATACGATGCAGAAGAACGGAGTATGATAAAAGTGTAAGTGTAATTACTTAAGTAATTAAGTAACGTTTAAAACCACATTAGGAATAGACAAAAGTCAAAACTCTATCCGCAGAATGTTTCACATGTTGTATATTTCTTTTTCATAAAATCACTGGTATTTTTGACAATGTTAAAGCACATTTCCGCCCTTTACTTAAATTTTCCGATTGTAAGGTTCTTGTCCTAGGCCTTCATGATAAAAGTTCATGATCATTGTAAAGAATCATTATACATATATATAGTAATGTTAGTTTTACGCGTTTTCAATAAAACAACTTGTTTCTTCAACTTCAACTTTTTATTAATTTATTTCATTGCTCGATGGTTCACAAAAGAATGAAAAGACTAACTTAAATGATTAGATGATAGAACTTACAATCTAAGCTTAAGACTATGTACATAAAAGGAACTCTCCAACTTTATCTCCAAAGAGAGATAATGTTGGATGGAGTCTTAATGATTTACATAACATTATCACTATTGCTGTTTGCATTGCAAACGACAATAGTGCGAGGATTGATTCTAAGCCGGGTGAGTCTTAATGTACATTCTATTATGTAACTTCTCCCCGGGTAAGAATTTTTGGTCTCCAAAAATATTCTTTAACACAATTGTACAAATTTCACAATTTGTTTACAGTAATTATAAGTTGTGTATGGAAATTTTACATAATTTTCAATTAAATTCTCTAATTTTTGTTTTTAATTCCATTAGTTATAACTATGTATAACAAAGTTTATTCGTATTTTTTTTTCATTACAAAATTCTTCATTAGAAATAAAATGTTTTTTTTTTTTTTTTTTTTTAATGTTTTCTGTTACTATTTTTATTTTACTTACGAATTACCTTTCATTAAATTACATTTGTTTTAAGAAATTCGTTTGCTTTTAAATTCTTTTAGATTTCTTATTTAACATAATCAAACATTTAAATTCATTTTTTTTGTTTAAATAGCAATGTGTACTGCATACATTTTTACAAAAAATATTATTTTAATTACAATTTCATTTCAAAGTATTTTTCGAAGTACCTACTTAAGTTTTGTGTTGTTATACATTTCGAATTTTACACTTTTTTGTTTTGTTTTTTTTTTTTTTTTGTTTTATGCAAGCACTTCAAACTATCCTTTCAATAAAAATTTTCAATAAATTAACTTTAAATTAGTAGACTAGGCAATGCTATCATTTAAAACTTTAAGAAACGATTATTGTTAGAATTGTTTTTGAAGCTACCTACAACTAACCTCAGACACATCATGAGCACAATTATTATAGTTTTAGAATATTGTGTAAGCAGCTTAATAGTTTGTAATAACCCTGAACGCACTCTGCATGAAATCTGATTCGAATACAATCTTCGAAAATTTATATTTGTGTCAAAATGACAGATAACAGTAAAGGAAACAAGAAATCTTTCATTTTTAACGTTTTAATTTATTTAACTGAATATTTGAATGTGAACACATTAATTTTTACCTAATTTGCTAATGAAATATAACAAAAGTCTTTTCCTTCGAACAAATATTGAACAAAATAAACAAAAAGAATACACAAATTATAAATGAATGAAGAATTGAAAAATAAATGAAAAACTATGGATTCTATGATTTTACGCTGCGGAGAAAAAAGGATGAAAGTGGTAATTCTGGTAAATTTCATTATTATTTATTGTTTTAGGTACTGTTTTCTTGCTTCTGATGTTTATATAATCGTTTTACTTGTTTTTTATGATATTTTATGTTTCTATTTGTAGTTTTATCTATAGTATAATTGCCTTGTTTTTCGAATTTGTTCAATTTTTTGTACTTCGGTCTACTTTTCACTACAGTTCTGTTTTGAACTATGTTTGGGCACTTGTTAGATTCGACGGCATTTTGATTTTTCTTTTTCTTGAACCTATCTACCTTTTGCTTTTGAAAAAGGTCAGCGTAACTATCAATTTCTTGCTTCGAAAGCGTTTTATTAATGAAATCTAAAGGTCTATGTTTCGTTGTTGAATGTAAAGTCGAATTGTAAATTGTGATTACCTTAAATAATTTTTCATCTAAAGTAGAATTATCTTTTGAAGCATTCAAAATTCGAAAATGTTCATTAAAGGTACCATGAAGCCTCTCGATATCAGCGTTTCCAGTTTTCATAGATGCTGTCGTTCTATGGAAGAAAATATTATTTTCCTTTAGGAATTGCTCAACAGCCGAGTGCAAAATGCAGGAGTCACCATCGGAAACAATTTTGTTGGGTTTTCCTAAAAATTGAATTCTCTGTTTGATTGCATTTAGTACTGCAATCCAATTCCTATCTTCCAAGGGATGGATAGTGGCATATTTTGAGAACTTATCAATTGTTGTTAAAAACATTTTACCTCTTTCGGGAAACCAAATATCCATGTGGATGATATCATTGAAATGTTTTGGTTTTTCAGTGATTTCCATTTGTTCCTGCACCGGATGTCGATCGTGCTTTGCGAGAATACAAATGTCGCAATTATTTATAAATTTTTGTATTTCTACTTGCAAATTTGGGTAGAAATATAATGTTTGAGTTCCAAAAACATTTCATTTATACCCCTATGATTTTTAGCTAAATGTTCCTTCTTAATTATTGTGAGCATATCATTTTTATCTGTAACATCTTTTAACTTTACATTGGATTTTAGTAATTTTAATTTATTATTCATAGAAAAATATTTAACGTAAAAATTTTGAAAATTAAGGTACAAGGACAAATCATTGCAAAAGATACACATAATTCCCTTCTTTAATAAAAGTCGTTTCATTATTTCCAATAAGTTGCTTTTTTCTTTATCAACTTGTATAAGGTTCTGAATTTTTTTGTGTACGATTTTAAAGGATATTTTTTCTTTTGAGCCATAAAAAAGATGAATCTGATTTTTAAACAAGTTTACGGGTTTTTCCGAAATGTAGATGTGTTGAGTTTCATCCTCCATAGCACTATGGATGGTGGCCGCAGTAGAAATAACTTCATCGTTATTTGTACCTGGCACTGAAACTTCACCAATGACTTCATCGTCATTGCAACTTTCAGGTACTTCATTATTAAATAAATCAAAAAAGCTTACTTCATCGTCAGCTTTTTGACTGTCACCGGTTTCATTTTCACCGGAAACGTACCTACTCAACCCATCTGCGACGACGTTTTCTTTCCCCTTTAGGTACTCGATATCGAAGTCGTATTCGTTAAGCATTATTTTCCATCTTTGGAGCTTCATATTAGGTTCTTTTATGCCATGTAACCACACCAGGGGCTTGTGATCCGTTCGGACAATGAATCTTCGGCCAAATAAATACGTTCGAAAATATTTCACTGACCAAACGACCGCTAAAAGCTCCTTCTCTATGGTAGAGTACCTAAGCTCATGTTTGTTAAGAGTTCGAGACGCATAACAAACAGGGTGGTTATCTTGGGTAAGAACTGCTCCTAAGGCGAAATTGGATGCGTCCGTGGTCAAAACAAATTTCTTGCAAAAATCAGGATTTCTAAGGATAGGGTCAGAAGTTAATAGGCTTTTTAGAGTATTAAACGATTTAATATATTGTGGATCGGTTATTTTCAATTTTTCATTTTTTTTCAAGTATTTAATCAAAGGGTACGCTACTTTGGCATAATCCCTAATGAATTTCCGGTAGTAACCGGTTATACCAAGAAATTGTTTTATTGCCTTAACTGAGGTTGGAAGTACCATTTCGGTTATCGATTTAATTTTATTTTTGTTTGGTTTTATACCATTTTGAGTGATAACATGCCCTAAGTATTCGGCTGATATGTCTCCAAAGTGACATTTGTTAATTTGGATTTTCAAATCACTGTCCTTAAGTTTTTGAAAAATTTTTCGAAGAGATTGGAGATGTTCTTCGAAACTTGTAGAGAAAACTAAGATGTCATCTAAGTAAACTACACAAATCCTGTTTAAGTAATCTCTAAGCACATAATTCATCAGCCTCTGAAAAGTAGCTGGAGCGTTTTTAAGCCCAAATGGCATCCTTAAAAATTCATAGTGTCCACTCTTGGTGGAAAACGCAGTTTTGGCTCTATCTCTAGGATCTACCTCAATTTGATGAAAACCTTTCACCAGATCAATCGTCGAAAAATAATTACATTTCCCTAATTTGTCGAATGAATCGTCGATGTTTGGCATAGGAAATCTGTCTTCTACTGTTTGTGTGTTCAACTTTCTGTAATCTATTACAACTCGCCATTGTTTTTTCCCATCTTTATTATCTTTTTTGGGTACAATCCATATGGGCGAATTGTAGGGACTACAGCTAGGAACAATTATCTTCTGCCTCAACATTTCCGATATTTGACGATCAACTTCTTCAGAGTGAATCTCCGGATAGCGATAGAGTTTGCTATAGATTGGAATATCATTGTGAGTTATAATTCGATGACGAATTTCATTTGTAAAAGATAAAGTATCTCCTTCTTCATAAATAATTGACTTGAAAGATTTAAGTAGTGATTTTATTTTTAAAACATCAGAATTTGGTAGATGATTTGAAAAAAGAGAGTCATCAATTTCAGATGAAATTGATTTGTTGGAAAATAAACTTAAAGTATCTTTATTTTGTTCGACATAGTTTGTGTAGTTTTCTTCATCTTCGTTCAAGTATAATTTTATTGTTGCTTTATTTGTTGTTAGGCATCTATTTTTAAAATTGATAATGGCGTTCAAATCAAGAAGAATATTATTCCCTATTAATCCATCGAAACGGTTATGAAATTGATATTCCAAAAAGTTAACGAAATAGTCATTTTCATTAAATTCCTTAAACAAAGGAATTCTGTATTCTATATTTGTTTCGACGTTTCGATCAAGAACTTTAAGGACATGATTTCTAGTTTGAACTTTCCATTTTGGATTGCAAACGTTTTGATTGATGATGCTCAACTCGGCACCACAATCAATTATGAACCTTAAAGGTCTAATATGGTTGTGAATAATTATATAGGGAAGTCTTTTAGGCGATTTGCAGAAAAATTTTCGTTTTGATTTATATTTGGGTTATTCGAAGATTGTGCTGAATCAGCCTCATTTAAAGAGACATCCATAGGTTCGTAACTATTACTATTATGTGTCTGCCCACTCCTATTTGACCTTCGAGTTTGATTACTATAGGTATTAGTTCTTAGTTGTGAGGATTGGTTACTACTTTTGTTATTGTTTGGAATGTTTCCACTTCTTATGTTAACATTCGATGAATTATTATTGTTTAGTTGTCTATCACTTGTTCCTTCATAATTTCTTGGGTAAGCATTATAATTATGCCTTACCGAATCATTATTTCGTCTGTAGTTGGAATTATTTTGACCATTTCCTAACATAGGAACACTGTTTCTTTGAGCCGAATTGAAATTTGAACTGCTCCTATTCGTTTGTCTATAAAATTGATTATAAACTGACGTATTGGGACCGGAATTTTGATGGTTTATTTCTGTTACCACCTTGTATGCATCGAATAGTGTTTGAGGGTTTCTGCTTAAAATAATTGACTTTGTAGGCTCAGGAAGATTATCTTTAAAAGCATCAAGAGCTATTCTCTTATTAGAAGTTATAATTACCTCATTATTGTCTTCATTTAAAAGATATGAGTTATTAAGTCTACTTAATAAAGTGTTTATTTTTTGATAAAAATCCTCAATATTTGTTTGAACTCTAGCTGTTCTTATTTGATCTAAGAGTTTATTTGCTGAAAGTTTTTCTGCAAAATTCGTTTTTAAAATATCTCGGATTTGCGCCCAATCTGCTAACCTACCATGTTTTTGAAGTTCAAGCTTTGCCTTTCCCACAATTCTATCTCTTATGTAACCTAAAAGGAGTGTTTGTGTGCTTGCATCAAACGTTGCTACAATATGAGACAGTGTATCAATCCTATCCAGAAAATCAATAAGTAAACTACTATCACCATTGAATTCAGCCACTTTATTTATTAATCCTACAATAATCTTAAATCTTTCCGCCGGATTAATAGCTTCCATTTTATTTAAAGATGATCGATACTCACTTGTTAAGTAGATGAATTTTCTTTTGATGATCACTTCATTCGTTCCTTTCTGATCCGAGTATGATGCTTATGTTTTTTATCAAATTAAAAGTTTCGTCTTTTTGTATTTTTATTTTGTATTGGTTTCTAGTACTTTTTTATTATTCTTATTTTATTTTTTTTTGTTTTTGAATGATGATATTTTTCAAATGATTTTTTTTTTGTTGTTATATTTTTAATTACTTTAGTTCAAAAAGTTTTGTATACTATTTTTTGCAAGAGTTTGTTAAAGCACATCATTAAGTATGAAAAGGCATTCTTTTCTAAGCTTGGTTTAAAGCTTTGTGTTATTTCAATTAAAGTTGTAATTGTATAACAGTTTGACACTTTCTTTTAAAGCTTGGTTTAAAACAAGAATTGTTTTTGAACTAACTTTGTCGAACCGAACTTGTATGAGAGCGTGTATAACGGGTTGGTTGTTTTCGAACTAAATAATATTTCGGCGTCTTTTGCGAGACTGTACTTATTACATGGACGATAAGTTATAGTATTTTTCAATTTTTTTTCTTGGTTTTCAAGAATTGTAGTTTTTTAATTCCGTCTTTTTTTTTTAATTCTTTTAAATCGCATCCAAATTTTTGTTTTATTAAGTTTTTAATTCCTTGCACTTGTTTTTTTTTTTAAGTTAGTCTTTAATTTTAAGTTAATTTTAAAGTTTTTTTTTCAACTTTTTGTAGGTAAGTTTTTTATTTTAATAATTTATTATACCTAAGTTCACTTTATTGCATTATTTTAAACACGCGATTTTATAAACCTTTTTTTTTTTGTATTTATAGTCTATTTAACCCGTTTTTTTTTTTTACGACTGCGCCAGTAATGTTAGTTTTACGCGTTTTCAATAAAACAACTTGTTTCTTCAACTTCAACTTTTTATTAATTTATTTCATTGCTCGATGGTTCACAAAAGAATGAAAAGACTAACTTAAATGATTAGATGATAGAACTTACAATCTAAGCTTAAGACTATGTACATAAAAGGAACTCTCCAACTTTATCTCCAAAGAGAGATAATGTTGGATGGAGTCTTAATGATTTACATAACATTATCACTATTGCTGTTTGCATTGCAAACGACAATAGTGCGAGAATTGATTCTAAGCCGGGTGAGCCTTCATGTACATTCTATTATGTAACTATATGTAAGTTTAACTTTTTGGCTTGAAACTTCGACAATGGAATAAAAATGATTCCAATAATTTGATAAAGACACAAGTTGATGCAGTAAAGAACTATGTATATTTTATAATTAAATTAACAAATAAAAACATTATTACAAAAACATAACAACAAGAATAATATTAATAAACATACCTAAATCAACAATTATGTCGGCTTTGAAATGGTTGATACTACTTATTGAACAATTTACATACGATTGAAAATTAGTATAAAATAATAAAATATTAATATTGAAAAGTAAGATCCTTAACACTAGATGTAAATATGTAGAGTGTTTTAGCAAAGTGTCGAGACGGTAGAAGAGATTTGGCAAAAATAGTTGTTATAGTGGCTAAGTTTGTGAATAAGATGGCAACAAACTTACATACATATACATATAGAGGTCTTGGTTTCAATCCTGGCTGTGCCATTTAAAGGTTTTTTTTCACTGATACGTTCTCTTGCGAAGAATTTTCAAATCCTTCAAGAGTCATTTTGTCATGAAAAGTACCTTCTTAAATTAGCATTTTGAATTCGGCATAAAACTGAAGATCCCCATCTTCCGTGACATAACTCGCACACAGAATGGCTATGAGTTATAAGTCACTAGGACCTAGGTTTCGTCGAAGTGTTGTGTCAGCTAATTTTTTGAACACATATGAAGAATTATTTTAACAACACAACTCAACACACTTAGCTTTCACTTTTTGACATATGTCAATTAACTTGTCTTTTGTTTCTACAGAAACAAACCAAGTAAGCATTCAATTTATTTTTTGACTAAAGTTAAGATGAAGATTCTGATGCTTGTGTTCAGCATTTAGCACGGTCTGCTCAGTTATTTTATTCTGAGCTAAAGGAGTGCTCTCCGAAGAAAGAAACACAAATTTGATGTTCTCAATGTTCAAAGGTAAAAATTAAACAATTTTTGGAAATAAATCGAATTTAGTGTTTTCGTATCCATATATTGTGCTCGGACTCAAGGTTTTATAAATTCCCTTACCATAGTTAAAAAGTTTTAGAAAACTGCATTCATATAATAACTTTAATGTATTTCAAGAAAAAAGTCTTAAAAAACCCATGTTTAGTTTTCTTTTATATTAAAACCACCAAGTTTATGAACAATCCAGCAATATGTAATCAATTAAGTGTCTTATAGATGAATGAAATAAGACAAATCAGAAAGGCGTTAAAATATATGTAGGTACACCTCACAACTATACCACCACCACCGCCACAAACTTGTCTGTCGTATTTTTTGAATTGAAATTGCAACAATTTTAGTTTTACAATATTTTGATCTTAGTAAATATAAAGGTACGTGAATAATAATTTTTGTGACCACAAATCAAATCATTAACCACAAATTCACTTGGTTTTTCTTTCACCTAACTCTATGGGTGCGTTCAGTTATTCTGATTTGATCCAATCAAATATTCCCACAAAACAATATTTTACTTATAGACAAGAAGAGAGTCTTCGATTTGATATTTAGACGGGTATTTTTCAATGTGGAAGTAACGGGTTATCCATTTTGCGGTTTCAAAAATAAAGGGCTGGAATTCGACATTTGTTAAACTAAGTTATCAATCAAATTGCTAAAAAAAACTACAAAAATGATAATTCTGCCACAGCCACATATTGTGCTTTAAGAGGAGATTATGGTTTATTTAATCGTCCAACTATACGAAAGCAAATGGCAAAATTGTGAATAAATTTGTAGAGAATGGATTGGAAACTGATATTTTAAGCCCTGAGGCATCATCGTTTCGCTTGTACCACTGAAAATATCGCTGCTGTAAATGAATGTATTGCCGAAGACCTGAATGTGTCGATTCCTCGTCGTTCTCAGGAATTAGGACTGTCTTAGGCCTACATCTATATTAAGTCCAACTCACACAACAACTAAAGCCAGCTGACCATTCAAAACGTCATTGATAGAATGGGTGCTTGAACAACAGGCGGTGAACGGCAAACAAAAATTGTCGTATTTGATGTTCTGAGAATCTGTGATTAGACCTTACTTCTTCTAAAACGACCATGGAACGACTGGTACCATGATAACCGACCTTTTTTTCCTGCTGTTGAGAATATGTGGTTTCAACAAGATGGTGCCACATGCCACACAACTCGAGCGAATATAGCTTTATTTGCAAGATCAATGATCATGCGATTTGACACCGTTGGACTTTTTTTTGTGGGGCGACGCGAAGTACGGTGTTTTTGCAAAAAAACCTTTAATTTTTGAGCACTTAAATAAAGCCTAATTTTTAGCCATAAAATTAAACTACATGCGCTTCATTTCTTCTAGAACACCACAAGTTTAAAAAACACTCTTTATATTGTTTACACTTATTGGAAGGTCTGATGCAAAATAAATTTAGAAGTTGCATGCTTATAATAAATCAATATGTTAATATTAGGGAAATTTTGTGCAGGAGTAGTTACTAAAATACAAGTTTTGAAATGTAGGCCATCAAGTTAAAGACTATTATGATAAATTAAGAAGGAAAAAAGTTAAAGAAAGAAAGGTCTAACTAACATTCCAATTTGCTTTAGGGAACGGCTTAAGAGAAATAGTGATAACCTTATTACTTAAAATTTTAACTTTTTTGTGCTTATTTTAGAAATCTATGAAGTAAATATCTTTTGTTTAGAACTTTTAAAAGTTCATGAAGTGCTTTTTATTTGCATATTCAGAAAATAGTTTCAGAGTGAATTTAAGAAATACTATTATTTTCTTTAGCGCATCTAAAAGTTCCACTTTTCGATGACTTTAGCGCATCGAGACCATCTACTCAATAAAGCCCAACAAGAACAAATCTAAAGAGGTCAAACCATATGATCCTAGTGGTCAATTCAGGTCGTCTCGGCGCAAGGAAGCATGCCATGAAACTGCCCGCGCAGAATATCGATTGTGTCTTGACTCTTGAGCTGTGTGGCACGTAGGGCTATCTTGTTGATACCATATGTCTTCGGTTTCCCTATTATCCAATTCAGTTCACAAGAAGTTGGCGATAATCGACCTTTCGCCATTGCAGTTGACGGTGATGATCTTCATAGCATCAACTTTGAAGAAATATGGACCGATGACTCCTCCAGTTTAAAATCCACACCAAACCGCCACTTTATTTTAATGCATTGTCACCTCGTGAATTTCACGTTGTCGTGTCATGTGGTCGCGATGTTTTCGCGTACGGGCTTTGGTTGCATGTTCACTGAGCCGGTAGACTCGAATTTGACCATCAAACGTTGAATGGACTATCATGTACGCTCTATTTAAAAACATACAGAATGGTTCTAACAAAACTACGGCTGTCCACCGTACCTATAGAGACGAAAATATTTTATCGCACGACAATTTTCGGACCCCGAATTTAGATGTCAGACACCAACAGATTAAAACCAACTTTTCAAAAGTGTGTAAAGAAATTTCACTTAAGAATGCAAAGACTTCAAGTGAATCAAACACTTCCACTGAATGCAAAGAATGGATAAATTCTCAAATGATTGCAATCAATTAATTGCCTTCAAAAGATTGGGAACAAAATGCGGTCAGTCTTTTTAAGGTTAAATTATTGGTAATTGCAAAATTTGAAGTCCCAATCTTTAGGTGAAAAAATGAATGAAATTTGCAATCTAAGTTGCATTCAATAAAGACCTAAATTAATTGCATTCCCGAAAGATTGTTTTGAATGATTGAAATGCGGTAAACTAGGCATAATTAGTTTCAATAAAGTATGGCCAATATTATTATGTTTTTCGTTTGCTGATTTTTCATTCAGTTGAAAGCAAATAATTGGCTTTATGGATATACTTTCTGCGTCCCGCGGTGAACTTCTCTACTCTCATGCTTTATTTTAAAACAAATTTAAAAGATAGACATACGGTGTCGCGGACTTTTTTTTAAACTGTTAAAGGGGAACAATTTTGTGATAGGAGTACAATACTTTAGAAAAGCTTGAACCCGTTTCCGTAGCCTATGCGGTAGAAGCTCTAAAAAGGAAAAAAAAAACATCCCCAATTTCGGATCATTATTTATTATTGTTTATTAGTTTTAGCTTGATATTATATAGCCTATATCCTTCCTCAATAAAT
Organism: Eupeodes corollae; assembly: GCF_945859685.1. NCBI lineage: Eukaryota > Metazoa > Arthropoda > Insecta > Diptera > Syrphidae > Eupeodes > Eupeodes corollae. The sequence continues at coordinate 147,634,033 of NC_079147.1, read as the reverse complement.
AGGCTACCTATAACACTAAAAGAATTTTTTAAATCGGACAAGTAGTAATAAGATTAACTCGTTCAAACTAAGAAACAAACAAACAAAAAAATAAACTTTTCACCTTTATAATATTAGTATAAACTTATTTCACAAATACAAGATATAAGAAAAGGATTTAGGACGAGGAAAAACATCTTTATGAATTGGGGAGAGCCTTCACCCTACCGGACCCTATATGAACTTACTACATACATGCATAGTATTCGTTCACTTACAGATCGAAACGATCAAACTGCATCAAATTTTTCTTCTACAATCAGACAACAATAACGACCAAGGCGACTAAAAGAATTCGTAGCTTTAGGGAAATTTTTAGCTGACGTTGCGGTCGTCAGCACTCTGCAGCATCACTAATATCTAACATCCTCTGTATTGTACTTAATGCCACATATGAGAATGAGATGCATTCCCCATAGCAGCTATATGGGGAACACTTATGTACATACCCGAGACTATGCTTTCCTTAGCTTATCATCATCTGCCGGATGAATAGTTAAATTGCTGGACCGCATCCATGCGTGGAGAATGTGCGCAAGGAACGTTGCTTTTTCTGTTTTGTTTAATGTTTTTTTTTTTTTTTTTTTTTTAAAGAATAATGTTACTGTTTTGAAGTTGGTTACAGCTGGTGATGGTGATGGTGTGCGCCTCCGGTGCTGACTGTCGTTTTTAGCTGTCACAGTTTCCACACATTGTACGAGACTATTGTCAGTGAAAGACTGGAGCACCCAGTACAACAGTAATACAGCAATATAGCAAAGCAACCCAGAACAGCAGCCGCAGCACCATGCATTTATTTCTACATATATGAGTATACGAGTATCTATACCTTGGTTAGCCCCTCCGAAAAGAAGAGATAACCAACTCAAAGCCATAGTTTGTGGAGCCACGGAATATGAATCAACCACCACACCACCAGACACCACCATCAAGACCATCGGGACTTCAGGGATACACTTTGGATCCGGCGTGGATTATAAACATTGGAACATGTAAAAACGATCATTAATTATGGGCTTGAAATTTCTATTAGTGGCACGCAGCAGATGCTCAGCCTCAGATGCAGCGCTGCAGCAGCCAAGCAAAGCCAAAGAACTGTTTCATAGAAAATAGTATGCAGATCGGAGTTTCATAAATCTAGTACGTTTGGTATGCGTGCGAACATCGATACTAACATTGCGAGCAAGCGCGACTCATTGAATCAGTTCAGATCTTCTCTCTAGCTTTGGCTTTGGGTCTAGCTCTGACTCAACGACTCCTTGTCGCTTTGTTCGTCATATCGTCGTTTTAAACCATATGACGACGACCACGACGACGACGGGAAGTGAGAGAGATTCATTGAATGTTCATGGGATAGATAGGAAAAGAAAAAGTTTGGCCATCAGAACAGAAGCAGTGAACTCGCTACTTGCGTTGCGTTGGGATGCTCTTAAAAAACATCTCAAATTTAGCTTCAGGCCACATCGAGTGTTCGATGAAACGTTGAAGCTATTAAAAAACTTTGGGAAATCTCATGATGCGGCATTCCAGCGGATAATTTTATTATTTATTGATTGATATGCATTTTCTTTGACTAATAGTCCTCCATATTTAGCCATTTAGGGAACTATGCATCAGGTTCGGTTCAGGTCGCACCACTGGAAGCCATATTCCTCCTTTGGATTTTTATTGATTTACTGGAGATTCATCAGAGATGGATGAGAAAATTGTTGTCCAAAGATTCTACGTGGATACCTGAATGGATATTCATACAACATCGTTGCATGACTTTATTTTTTCACCTCTATTTTCGACTTAAGAAATATAAAACAAAAAAAAATATTATATCACTCAAGGCTAAGAAAATGTTTTAAGACGACGCGATATCATCGGGGGTATGGCCGCGTTAATTGGGCACTGCAATGCAAAAAATGATCCGGCTTTGTAATTACGTTGATGTGGAGCCAATGATTAAGCGGATGATGGACTTTTTATGAATGTTTTTTTTTTTATGTTTTTAGTGCTGCAAATATTTGTGCTAGTTTGCAATTAAACGTTTGTGCATAAGTTTTGTCGTGTAATTTTATATATATTCATATTTTTATTAAAAAAGATTTTACTGGACTGATATATGGTTTGGATCAGAACAATACCCAGTGTGAATATAGCATCACTCGTTCGTGATGTTGCTGGATTTTAAGTTGACATACTTTATATATGTATTTATCAGATTGAGATCTTTATAGAGGCTGTAGCGGATGTCGTTTATTGGTTTAAATAAGTGTTCTGGTTCTATAGGTCTTCAATTATGAAATCTTATGACAATAAAGGTAGACTTACATACATGACAAAAAATGTACCTTTTATTTACAAAAAAAACAAAGTTTTGGAAATATCAGGTTAACGTTGTGTGTTTATAAATCGTTTCTGAGCTAAGAAAATTTGAAGAAATCGCATCCAATGCAAAATGACATACTTTCAATTTGCTTGAGTTTGAACCATTACGTTTTACATCCCTAAGCCCAAGTGTATAAGTGTAAGCCTGTACTAACTTATTTTACTATAACAAGATGAAATAAGACCAAATCGATTTTATTTCACTTTTAACAGTTTGGTTTGTATACAGCATAGCGATTTTTTATTATTACTCGTTCAATCTGTTAGAGCTAGCAATTCGACAATAGATGTCGAAATTGTTAAGATCATAAGGATAATTGTAAGCCTTCATGGTGGAGTCTTCGTTTTTATGAGAGGGCAGGTCGTGAACAGTGGTACCCGTGGCATGATGGTAAGTGCGTTGGACTGCCATGCTAGAGGTCTTGGGTTCAATCCCTGCCTATGCCATCTAAAGTCTTTTCACGGGTAATGCCTCTTGCGAGGAATTGACAAATTCTCCAAGAGTAACTATTGTCATGAAAAGGTGCTTTCTCAAAATTAGCCATTCGGAGTCGGCATATAAACTGTAGGTCCCCTCCATTCCTGACAACATTACTCGCACACAGGAATGGTTGAGAGTTGTAAGTCACTAGGCCTTGATTCTCAACGGACTGTCGCGCCACCCAATTTATTTTTTATAGGTCGTGAACATAGAAACTGTGTCAGGAGCTCCAATTCAAAAACCTTGCTTTCTGATATGTATGTATGTGTTTCTGTAAACTACATAAAACACTCATTCTCTTTCTCTTAGAATTTAAGTTCTTGTTAGTTTTAAGAACTTTTATAAAATAAAGAACTTTAGTCTTAGCCGAGATCTCAACTTGTTTCATTGCAAAAGCGCAACCTCCTTAAGACATTTCAGTGGCGACGAGGAAAATTAATTGATAGCGCGTGGTCGAGTACGGCATTTAATTAAAAAAAAATTAGGAATAAATCGGACGCAATATTTTTATAATTCGTATCGAACTATAATTAAATAAAGTTAAGTGGCAAAATGACGGAAAGTGCAAAACTATTTATGGGTACAATTGAATCGTTCACATTAGGCGAAGATTTCAGTTTATATGCACGTCGATTGGATCATTTGCTTTCGTTAAATAAAGTTTCAATTGATTCAGAGAAAGTGTCATTTCTTGTAAGCCTCGGAGGTCCAGATTTGTATAAAATCCTAATGTCTTTAATTGCGCCAAAATTAGAAACTGATTATACATATGTGAAATTGATAGAAAAGCTTAAATTACATTTCGCGCCTAAAAAGAACAGTTTAGTAGAGAGCTTTAAATTTTTCAAGAGAAAACAAAACCAGAGTGAAAATATCAGTGACTACATAGTTGAATTGAAACAATTGTCTAATGAGTGCGAATTTGAGAGTTTTTTGGAGAGGGCACTATTGATACAATTTGTGTGTGGGCTAAGTGACTCAAAAATTCAAACCCGACTCTTAAATGAAACTGGACTAAAAACATTAGACAAAGCAGCCGAAATTGCTCTGTGTATGGAAATGAGCAATAACAATATGGATATGATGAGAGGGAGTAGTGTCAATTATGTGACAAATCACCAACAAAGGAACAACAACAGCAACAACCGCCTCAGTAGACCTAGTTCTTCACACCATGCAGATCGAAGAAATTCACCACAGATCCATAGGCAAACCAAGCAAAAGACAGCACATAACTCGCGGGATAAAAGCAGCAGTAGAAAGGGTGTTAAATGTTTTTATTGTGGTAAAATAGGACATTATGCTAGATATTGCTTTCAAAAGAAAAATAAAACAACAAATAATGTAAATAACATCGATGATTGTGAAATAAATTCATTTGGCTTACGTTATTTAAATGTTATGGAATATGGTGGGAAAAAGCCTTTAGTAATTGATATATGTGTCGAAAATGTAATGTTTGAAATGGAAATTGATACGGGAGCTTGTGTTACTGTGTGTCATGACTCCGATTATTTAAAGTATTTTAAACACTGTGAAATGGTGAAAGAAAATATACCTTTGAAGCTTTTATCAGGTGATAACGTGGTTGTGGCTGGGAAAATTTTTGTGCATGTTAAAATTGATGAAGAAATACATGACCTTGATTTAGTTATTATTAAGAGTAAGCATGTTTTTAGGGCTCTATTAGGAAGAAATTGGATAGAGATTATTTATCCGGAATGGAGAAACTATTTTTTTGCGAAGTGTGGAATGGTATGTAAGATTGATACATCAAATGGTTTGCCAGAAAGCATTATAAGTAAGTATGCGTTAATTTTTTCGAAATCCAATGAATCGGTGGTTAAACACTTTAAGGCAGAAATTGATCTTGTCGATGATGCTTATCCAATTTTCTGTAAAGCATACACTGTTCCTTTTGGATTAAGAGACAAGGTTAGGGAAGAAATAGAAAGATTGTGTGGGGAAGGTGTTTTAGTACCAGTAAAGAGGAGTAAATGGGCAAGTCCGTTAGTGATCGTAAATAAAGGTGATGGGTCAATCAGGCTGTGTGTAAATTGTAAAAGGACGGTTAATAGGTTTGTAGAGATGGAACACACTGTTATTCCCAGAATTGATGATATTTTGGCAGGGTTGGCTGGTTGGAAGTTTTTTTGCAAGTTAGATCTGACAGGTGCATATTTGCAGGTACCATTATCAGAACGATCACAAGAATTGATGACAGTAAACACACACATTGGATTGTTCAAATTTACAAGGCTGGTTTTTGGGCTGAAAACAGCTCCTCAAATATTCTCGAGTATTATTAGTGAAATTTTGAAGGGAATCGAGATGGTTCATATATATTTTGATGATATACTGGTGGGTGGTAAAGATAGAGAAGACTGTATGAATAATTTATTATCGGTGTTAAATAGGCTTCTTGAATTTAACGTTAAGGTACACTTGAATAAATGCGAGTTTTTCAAGGAGGAGATAGAGTACTTAGGATATTGCATTGGTGCGTTAGGTATCAAACCAAGTACCAAAAAGTTGGAAGCAGTTTTGAAAGCACCGGAACCAGTGAATAAAACTCAGTTGAAGTCATACCTAGGAATAATCAATTATTATAACAAGTGCATTCCCAATTTGTCGGGTAAGCTTGCAGCTTTGTATGAGATGACTTCAGTTAACAAGCCATGGATTTGGAATGAAAATCTTAAAAATGTGTTTGAGAAAAGTAAAGATTTAGTATTAGCAATTGATGTTTTGACGCCCTACGATCCTAGAAAACCAATTATTATTGCGGCAGATGCTAGTCCATATGGGGTAGGTGCAGTTTTGTCTCATTTGATCGACGGAGAAGAACGACCAGTGATGTTTGCGTCTAGCACACTTAGTGTGTCTGAGAGAAACTACTCGCAATTACATAGGGAAGCGTTAGCAATTGTGTTTGCAATTAAAAAATTTCACAAATATATTTATGGGCTAAGCTTCACAATTTATAGTGACCACCAACCACTACAAGCGATCTTTGGAGACAAAAAAGATATTCCGGCAGTGGCAGCAAATAGGCTGCAAAGATGGGCCATTATGTTGTCCATGTACAAGTATTCTATTAAGTACAGGAAAGCTTCGCAGATGGGAAATGCAGACGCATTATCGAGGTTGCCGCTTTTGGCAAGCACTGAAGTTGAGGATGATAGCATTAATTCTTTAAACATTTCTGATTTTCCACTCAAGCTTGATGATGTACGCAAAGAAACGAAGAGGGATAAGGTGTTAGCAGAGGTCTACAAATATGTCATAAGTGGTTGGCCAGATAACATTTCGATAGATGTGAGACCTTATTTTTTGAAAAGGGATTCACTAGCAACGGAATCCGAGTGCATATTTTATGGTGAACGAATTGTTGTACCAAAAATCTTGGTAAATAAGGTATTAGAGCTGGTACATGACGGACATATCGGGGTAGTCCGCGCAAAGTCGTTAGCTCGCTCATATGTGTGGTGGCCCAACATTGATAATGATGTTGAAAAGTTCGTTTTGCAATGTGAAGTGTGTCAAGTAACACAAAATTCTAAAAAGAGTAATTTGAGTAAATGGCCTGTGTCTAGTTTTCCATTTGAAAGGATCCATTTAGATTTTTGCACAGTTGATAGAATGACAGTTTTGATCCTAGTTGACACATTCTCGAAATGGATAGAAGCATTTCCTATGACCACTACTTCAGCCAAAAGTTTAATTGAACGACTTAGATCTGTTTTCAGTACTTTTGGATTACCAACATTCATTGTGAGCGACAATGGACCGCCTTTCAATTCAAAAGAATTTATTTTGTTTTGTTCATCAAATGGGATTGAAGTCTTAAAGTCACCACCTTATCACCCACAGTCCAATGGCATTGCGGAGCGTGCCGTTCAAACATTTAAAAGCTCCATTAGAAAAATGTTAGTAGATCCAAAAATGAAAAAATTGGATTGGAATTTAAAATTAAATAATTTTTTAATCAAGTATAGAAATACTCCTTGCACCGTTACAAAGTTATCACCTGCCAATATGTTGTTCAAATTTAAACCTAAAACATTGCTTGATTTGATTGTACCTCACCAAAGAGATAGTAATTTAGCAAATAAAGAAACAAAAGCTATAGATCATATTTCAAATCCACAGTCACACAAGCCGGTTATCGAAATTTTTAAAGTAGGTGAAACCATATTGTATCGAAATATTTTTTCAAATTATGTAAAATGGATACCAGGGAAAATAATTAAAAAACTCAGTAATTATAGATACTTAGTTCATGTAAATGGAATAAATAAACAGGCACATATCGATCAGATTAAAAGAAAAAAGATTAAACAAGTAAGATTTTTATCTGGTCCAATTATCTTAACAATTGTTGCTATTTTGCGGAGTATTTTAATGGCTTTTTAGCTACCCTTATTGAATGTACCATTGTGGCCGGCTCTATTTTTGAAGAAATATGGAGCACTGATTCCCTTAACCCATAGCGCAAACCAAACACTGACTTTGTAAGGATTAAAGGGCGTGACGTCTCAAAAATGGTTTGTGGACTATGATCTTCATCGCTGAAAAAAATTTCTTGTGAAAATCGGGATCAATGGCTGTTTCTGGGACCATTCACCGATCGTACGAAGCGCATGATTGTCGCTGGGCTTAAATTTTTGCCCGAGTTTAATAGCTAAACCACAACCATGTGTTAGGTTGGATTTCTCACAGACTTCTTCCCAACTTTACGATATCATGTGTTATAAAGGGTGAGCTAAGAATTTACAAAACGTACTGCTTCAAGGTCTATGCGTAGCAAAGAAAGTTTACTTAATTTCACTTGATTATTTTAATTTATTTATAGTTTTAATAAATTCAACAAACCAAATTGAAAGGATAATACTGTTGTCAGCTGTCAAATAGTGACAAAATAGAAAATATATCTATTCGGAAGTTGAGCTAGAGTTTACAATATTTCAATTTAAAGTAAGCACAACGATTAAGGTATGTAATATTTCAGATTGTCTCATAAATGTCCATTGTATAATATCACAAAGCTGGCACGACTGAACACTTGATTATATAGTTTAGTTATAATTTTGTTAGCAAACCAAGATCCTTTCCCAAAATCTTCCATAAAAGGGATGAGCACAATTTCAATTTTCTGGGTGGATGGATTCTTTCGGGTCTTCTTCGGTACTCTGCTCAACAGCATTAATAGTGTCATTGTCGCGCACTGTTCGGCATCTCTGAAAAGTAACCGTGCTGCGAAATCGATAAATGCTCCAATTACAGGGATGGAATCGGCTAAGGTGATAGTTAACTATCATTTTTTTGGATAGTCAAATTGACTATCATTTTCATTCCGTCTGCTTAAGATGATTCAAATCAATTTAATTCGATTGAACAATTTCAGATAAAAATTGTCAAAAGTCAGTCTATTCATTACGAAATGAAAAACCAAACAGAGCTTAAATTAAGTGACAGCTATCAAAAAGATCAACAGCCATTTGAGTTTGAAATCTTTTTTTTTTCATCAGTTTACTGTTTTTGTTAGCAGTTGCCTTAAATTACGAATAAATTTTACCTTTGTGTCTTTCATTACAAAACATATCACAACTAATGTTCTTTCAATTTTAAGTTCCAATCTGGTCTAACCAAATCATTATTTATTATAACTTCAATGCCTCTGCCTACCTTTGAGAACTGAACTATTCAGAGCTAACGAAAAAAACTTAAACATTGAAAAGTTAAGTACGAGTAACAAGCATAAAACTTACTTCTTAAATGCATATTCTATATGTACATTGTACAATGTACATACTTGTACAATATGTCTTTAAAAGAAGGATTGCATTCATAGGACATATTCCATCAATTTAATTCATTCAAGTGTTATGAAGATAGCTACTTTACCATTATACTTGAGACAGACAGAGCCCTACCTTAGAAAGACTAATGCATTGTGACGATTTCATGTACTCGTATACAAGTTTCTGAAGTTGCTAATGCAATCATCAAAGCATCTGTTTTCCTGTTCCTTTTTTTCTCTTGTCTCGGTAACAAAAGAGCTTTTTGAAAGATATTTTGCATTCAACAATTCACAATGACATATGATGCAATACAATATACCTTCATCATGTGTGCGATATGCTTCCATTCCATCGACTTACAAAATAAGGTATTCTATTATTCACTGGATTTATTTTCAAATACGAAACTTATTGAAATCGATTAAAGAACTAATTCCTAAATATTGATCCACCAAATAATCAAAGTTGTTAACGTTCCCGGGTCGTGCAAGGGCGGATCCAGACTTTTCATAAGGGGGGGGGGGGGTCACACACTTAGATTTGTTTTTTCTCCGCTTAAAAATGTTCTCTAATGTTTTGTAAAGGATGCTAAACAAAATTCAATAATTGCTAAAATGACAACTTTAGCTATCAAATTATTTAGAACACTCATATGAAGACATTCCAAGATTTGAATAGTTGTCTAAATATGCTTTATTTAAGAGCTAAAATACAAAGCTTAGAGGGTTTTTGGTGCATTTCCCGCCGAAATGTAGGAAATTGTTTTGAAACGTTACTTTATTCCAAAAACAAAACATTCTTTTCTTCTTTTCATTTCTATTAATGCGAAGAACGCTGCAAAAATTTAAAAATCCAGAAAAGAGAGAGGATCTGAATGTAAAAAATTCATGCTTTTTTTGACGTAGGTTTTTCGAACTCAATTTCCGGGAATCTCTTATTACTATCGTTATCAATCTGCTTACTCGTATTTGGATCTTATCGAGGCGTCAACAAAACTTAAAAATTGTAGACAAAAAAGGTTTGGTTATTTAATTCAAGGAAATAGTTGTATTTAAGAACATAATTTATCTAAAAAAATTAAATTAAAACAAATAAGTTGGGAAGAAAAGTTTTGTAGCACTCACAAATTACACGTTTCGAAGCTTTTATATCAATAGATATGAAACGTTTATTATGTTTTTTACTTAGCCATTAGTTTAACAAAAGTGTCACTTGATTTTTTGGGACATTTGTATTATTGAAATTCATGTTTCAATCTCAGTTCTAGAGCATCCAAAGCAAATTTACTTCAAAAAGTAGATTTATTTAATTTTTTAAGATCTTTTGTATTCAACAGAAAACCAATTTTGAGATAAATGAAAGGCACGATGGGTCGCTAGAACTTGATAATTTCTTCCAAAAAGTCTGTTTAAAAATATTGTCTATATTTTAAGATTTAAAAATGTACATATCCCCAAAATAAGTTCTTCTCAATAATTTAAATGCCATTTTATTTGGCAAAAAAATCTAGATTAACCTATTTTTTCGACAATCATTTTAAATTTTGTCTTCAAAGTATTTTTGGTATAAGCACTAAATAAAGAGCTTATAAATATATGAACATTTTAAATTTAAATTTCGTAAAAAACTAAACTATAAACTCACTATTTATGTGTGTCAAAAAAATGTAATAATAAAATTGAAGGCTAGTTTAAGGAATTCAAAGGCAACTTAATATAAAATTGATGATCTCTTATTCAAGGTTTCTTCTTAAGAACCGGAATATTTGCTCTTTTTCTTAAAAAAAAAATTTATGAAAATAATTTAAAACATGACTAAAGTTTTTTTTTAATTCTAAATTGAACGAAAATCAAAATTTGAGTTGTTTTTGGCAGCAAACCACTTTTTGGTGAATGTCACTAAATTACTAATAAATCTTTAAATGAAATCTTCACTTATACAACTTAACTGTATAAGCGTTTTGGCTCATATGACCCCCCCCTGGATCGTCAATTGGTCAAAAGTTGATGAATTTGTGCTGTGTTTTTGGAATAGGGCTGAATATCCGATTCATATTATGTTCCTGGTCCAATCTCCCGTCAAAAGCAGTACTTTTAGCAACAAAGTTTAAGGAAGTAAAATACAAATGTTGTTTTCATATACAAACAAAATAAATAATTCAAAATATAATGGGGGTCATATCCATTAACGCAATACGATTAGTTTTGAATTGAAGGGAATTCTTATGAAAAAGCAAACAAATTATCTCCCAGGGGGGGGGGGTCATGACCCCTACGACCCCCCCGTGGATCCACCATTGGGGTCGTGATATTTAGTGCATAGGGGGGCTAGAAAGATTGTTGTACTGAGTGATTTCCACTAGATTCAGTGATATTTCGACGAATGGAAACTAAAAATAAACGTCTGGAGTTTCCGAGGCAATTCAGTCCCGAACTCCGTTAGTTAGGGCCATGAGGGATACGTGCAAGCTTTGGCACAAAAATGCTCATCTTTGATTTTCACTGGCAGCGATTAACGAGCAAAAGTGTGGTGAAGTATATCGGTATCAGTATTTACGTTTATCAGATATGTACCTAAATGCTACTCTGACAAGGGTCAGAGGATCTTCGGTCTGATGAAACGGCTGTTTTACACAAGTTTACTTGACTCCAGAGGGAAGGTTGTTCGAGGGACAGTGTTTACAGCGCCGCGCTGTACTGCCGTCCATCGAACAGCTGAATCTTCTTATGCTGATTACTATTCAAACGAGGTCCTATACAGAGGGTTCGAATCAACAGAATTGTTAATTTTGTGATAAAAACTTGCGAGAGCTGTTCTCGACTAACAATTTAATTTTCGGGGCGTTCTACCCGAAAGACGAATATTTTAAAAGTGTTACGAAGCATTCCTCTTTTAAGACAGATGCGGTCAGATGGATAGATTGGCAGTTCCGCTAATCTACAACCTCAGACGAACAACCGTGAACAGGCGACTGCTTTGCAATCATGAAGTCATAGCACAAGTCGGCGCAGAGCTCCTTCAATTCATTAGGCAATTTTTTTAATCCGAGGATCGAAGATAGCTCGAAACTAAAGCGAAGAAATTCCACAACAAAGTTATAACTAATTCCTAAGTAATGTTAGGAGTAGTTACAATTTTGCATGTTGTTTCTAATTAGATATTTAATTATTCATTTGGATTTTTCATATGAACTCCATCCCTGACATTACCTGCAAACATGAATGGTTTAAAGCTGTGTGTGTCACCAGCGCCTGGTTCTCTACTAATCCCATTAAAATTTGTATATTTTCTTACACTACCACCTTCATTTTGCAGAAAAAAGTCTTAAAAATAAATCTTAAGGACTTAATCATCAATTTTCTTTTGTTGTCTTTTTAAAAAAGGAAAAAATGCAAAGGAATCGTTTATCCTTAAATGAGTTTCCTTTGAAAGTAATTTACCAGGAAATACCTTTCATTCGAGTCATCATCTAATATAAGACTTTTTCCTTCAGTTCAATTTGACTCTAATGACAAAGATGATGCTGATGATGCCGCCATATAGCGGCATATCTTTTGTCATACCACTTTAAATTCTTCTGATTCAAAATAACCATCAACGTGGGTACCTACCTATATAAGAAAAGATACCAGAATGGTCTCGAAGTCACTCCGAAGTCCGAATACCATGCCATCATTTGCTCAGGTTTTGATAAAAATGACAAGATGCCAACCAGGATATATTATATGAGCGGCTTCCAATAACAGCATTCCATCCAACCCGCGATAATGATGATTTCACCAGAACTCTGTGTGCGAATTGCAAGAAGCGCAAACATCAGATGAACGATGACCCTCAATACTGACTACTGACTAGTATTTGCGCGATAATTAGTGTCGATCTTGTTCAATTCACTCTATACAACCTGATGATGGAATCTGATGGACTGGGATTCTGGAAGTCATTGAGTCTTTTGATTTTGCCCATGTGACGCCTATTAATACATTCCTAAAACGGCCGACAGACAAATTGACCACTCTAAACCGATTTCACAAACAATTAATTTGTGATAGGTTGTGACACTTCTATAGAACTGTCATACAGATTCATTTATTCTGCATCTGAATCCATCTAGAAAAATAAATCCTACATCCTTGACTTTGTTTGTGTGAAGTATCTTGATCGTATGTTGTATAAAAGCGACACCTTCATTTCATGAGAAGAAACAAAATTAACTTGACATTTCTGACATGCGATGTTTTTTTTTCGATTACCTTTATGCATAAATGTCAAGATCTTTTTGAATTCAAAATGAAATGAAAAATAAATACATAGCCAAAGTGTATCAATATTTGTATTAATATTCTCGCATCACATTTGCTGGATGTTGGTGTTTTCTGAAATTCCAAGGTGTTTCAATTCACTATAGAACGTAGATGCATAGCGCAAAACTGTTGCACTTCAAAGAGATCATAATAGCGTAAGTAAATAGCGCGATGGAGTGCATGTAGAATGGCACCATCAACATCGCAAATGATTATAATGTATAAAAATGTACCTATATTTTACATATACTTACGTATTGCAAATAATTTAGCAATTACAATACGAGTTTGTGGTTGTTGGGTTATAATATTAAAATTTTTATTAATAATATTTAGTTTGTCTTTATTTTGCTTTTGTTGCATATTTTGATTAATGGTGGGAAACTTTATATAATACGGTAATTTCATTTGTTGTCAGTTGTCTATCATATTTCATCTGTCATCTGTCAATTTAATACTGACAAGTCTAGGTAAATCAACGAATTTAAATGGTGTTTATTTATGTATAATGTTGTTGTATTTATCATCATATTTCGTAAGAAATATAAGTATGAAATAGCCAACAAAAAAACATTCCGCAGTAGTCCTTTATTCTGTTAGAATAATTTATTACAAAATTGTACAAAATTCAGCGAACTTCAAATCAGAACTAATTAAAATTAAGTAAAACTTAATAAATTTCACTTTTGTATATTTTTCATTTAGCAAATTTAAGCTGAATGATATAAGAAATGCAGAAAAAGGATACGTTCGTAGATTATGCTCTAACTTTGTGTTTTCTTCGCTTGCAACAGATGGCACTATATGATGTTCAAATGGTAGACATGTGCATTCAAGAGGACACAAGCGTCCACAGGTTTTTCTCAAAACCCACCTCTGTCTATCAACTCCTACTCTCACCTCCCCGCGGTGAACATCGGGTGCCTAGTACCTCAACTGGAGATTGGGTTCCAACCCCAGTGGAAAGTTGTTGGGGGCAGCAAACGAGAGAGGTGGGCAGAGGTGTTTCCCCTAAGGCACCTCTCCTTATCCAGACGGCAGCGGAGGAATTCCCGAGATGGAATCAACGGTGGCGTCTACAGTTCCAGTAAGGTTGAACTACTTAGTGAACACCTTATAGGGCTTCTTCGACTTACTCGAAGCCCAGGCCTGTAAGGAGCGGTTTTATCCGGCTCCCCATCCTTGGAGTTATACTTAGGATCTGGCCCTCGAGGTTGGAGGTTGTGCGTCGGGGTGACTTCCTGGCCACGTAAAAGCTTTCATAGTTGCGAAGCACCAACAAGCCTCTGATACGGACGGATTTACTGTTGACAACCAACGCAAACGAATAAAGGACAACGAACTTCGGATATGCACGTGGAATGTTAGGTCCCTTAACAGACCACGTGCGGCCGAAGAACTAGCGGAGGCCCTAGAACGATATAAAGCAGATATCACCGCCATCCAAAAAGAGGATGAAAAACTGCGATATCTACTATGGTGACTGCTACCTCGAAAACCAACAGCGCTTATTTGGATGCGGATTCGTCATCGGAGCTAGACTTAGGCAAGAAGTCTTGAGCTATAGGTGCATCAATGAGCGCCTCATGACCATACGCATCAAGGCTAAATTCGGCAACATTAGCCTGATATGCGCGCACGTCCCCACAGAAGAGAAAGACGACAACACCAAAGATATGTTCTTCGAGCTCTTAGACAAAACATATGAGCAGTGCCCTAGCTACGATATTAAAATAGTCCTGGGCGATTTTAATGCCAAGCTAGGAAGGGAAGACATCTTTGGTGGAATAATCGGGAAAAACAGCCTGCACGACAACACTTCCGACAATGGATTCAGGCTCATAGATTTTGCTGCGGGGCGAAACATAATGGTAGCCAGTACGCGTTTTCCACACCTCAACATCCACAAAGGAACTTGGACTTCTCAGATCAATCTACCGTCAACCAGATTGACCATTTTGCGATCGACGCCAGACACGCTTCCAGCATCATGGATGTACGAACTTTCCGAGGAGCTAACATCGACTCGGACCACTACCTCGTTGTAGCCAAGGTAGCACTTCGGATTTCCAGACCCAAGGCAAGACAGGGAGGTGCTGGGAGAAGATACAACGTCGAACGGCTACAATCGCCAGAGATCGCCAAATCCTTTTCCGACCGAGTTACAAGTAACCTCTCTCGAAGTCCTCTGCCGCCAACACAATTTATGGAAAACAAGTGGCAACATTGCCAAGATGCAATCAGAGAAGCCACCTCTGATGTGCTGGGTTTGAAGCAGCCACCAATAAGGAAACCCTGGTTTGATGAGGAATGTCGGCAGGCAAATGCAGCCAAACAAGAGGCACGCAAAGCGGCGCTGCATAAAAGGACGAGAGCTGCTCGTGAGCTCTATGAGCAGAAGAGGCGAGAGGAACTCCGACTTCTCAGAAGGAAAAAGAGAGGACATGAGAAGCGTGCGGTCGAAGATGTTGAGAAGTTTAAAAGCAGGAATGAGGTTCGAAAGTTTTATGAACAAGTGAAACGAAATTCACAGGTACATAAACCTAGAACCGAAGGCTGCAAAGACGAAAGTGGAAACATCATAGTGGAACCGCAGTCAATGCTGAGGATATGGAAGGACCACTTCTGCAGACTGTATAACTGCGATGAAGAACTGAATTCCGCTGTCAGGCAGGATGACCCATTCGATATAGACGACGAAAGCCAACAATCCCGTCCTCCCGACTTAGACGAAGTAAAGATTGCCATATCTAAGTTGAAGTCTAATAAAGCCGCTGGAGCAGATGGCTTAAATGCCGAGCTCTTTAAAGCAGCTGGGGATAAGCTGGTTATGAGCATGCACCAACTTATCTGTAAGATATGGTCGGAAGAAAACATGCCCGATGAATGGAACCTCAGTATTGTTTGCCCGATCCTGAAAAAAGGAGACCCTCTAAACTGTACCAACTATAGAGGAATAAGTCTACTTAACATCGCCTATAAAATCTTCTCTGCCGTAATATGTGAACGTCTAAAGCCCATCGTCAACAAACTGATAGATCCTGGCAGATCCTGGAAAAAACTCAAGAACACCAAATCGACACCCACCATCTTTTCATCGATTTCAAGGCCGCATATGACAGCATCTACAGAGACGAGCTGTATAGAGCCATGTCTAGTTTTGGCATCCCTGCCAAACTCATCCGTTTGTGCAGGATGACCATGGAGAATTCACGCTGCTCCATAAAGGTTGGAAACAACTTAACAGAACCTTTTGATGTCAAAAAAGGCTTTAGACAAGGTGATGCGCTGTCATGCGATTTTTTTAACATCGTGCTTGAAAGAATAGTGCAGAGCTCACACGTCAACACTAGAGGCACTATCTTTCAAAAGTCTGTCCAATTACTGGCATATGCTGATGACATTGACATAATCGGAAGAATTTAGCGTGATGTCAATGTGGCTTTTGTGAGTATTGAGGCAGAAGCGGCAAAAATGGGTTAAACGGTTAATGAGGGCAAAACAAAGCACATGCTGTCGTCTAGAAAGGACATACAACACCGACGTTTTGGTCAAAACGTCACAATCGACAGACGTAACTTTGAGGTAGTCAAGGACTTTGCCTACCTAGGCTCCGCTGTAAACGCAGAAAACAACACCAGCGCTGAGATCAAACGCAGAATAATTCTTGCTAACCGCTGTTTCTTTGGACTAAGAAAGCAATTGAGTGGTAAAGTCCTCTCTCGAGGGACCAAAGTGTTGCTATATAAGACCCTTATCATCCCCGTCCTGCTATACGGTGCAGAAGCATGGACCATGACAAAAGCGGATGAAAGCACCTAGGGTCGCTTCGAGAGAAAAGTTGTTCGTGTGATCTACGGTCCCGTATGCATCGAAGGAGAGTGGAAAGTAAAAGTCCAACGACTAAGATGGCTGGGTCACGTAGAGCGCATGGAAACCAATGCTCCGGCCCGGAAAGTCTTCGAATCCGCACCCACAGGACAGCGCAGTAGAGGAAGACCGCGGATCAGGTGGCGCGCACAAGTGGAAGGTGACCTCACCCAACTTGGAGCGCGAAACTGGAGACATCTAGCTAGGGACCCAGCTAGATGGAGAAGTTTGTTGGGTGAGGCCCTAGTTCACACAGGACTGTAGCGCCACCTTAAGTAAGTAAGTAAGATGGCACTATATAAGTTGATATTAACTCTTGGCAAAATGACAAACAAATATTACAGCGTATGTCTATTTCCGTATAAAACAAATTTATTCGAAGTCGATTCAGCTTACAAAAACAAAACTGTTTTTTATTTAGTTTTACAATTAATTACATATATAAGAGATTACAACCACCACAAACAAATTTTAGATTTTATTCTGAAAGGTAGTCATAATATAATTGATATGGAGTTACTACAAAATTTGAAGGACTGTTCAAAAATTGAAAACATGTTTTTACAAAAAAGATTAAAGTAGCTAATTAAATTAGCAAACACTAGTTAAAATAAATTGAAGAGAAATTCTATCGAAACATCAAAGTTTATTTTGAGTTTTAAAATGACGTTCTAATGTTTGTATGGTTTACATTGGACACTTCTCTACGAACACTGCCATTGAATAAAAGTCAAATCTCTATCCGCAGCAAAATCTAACGACTTTTTATCTGCAAGGATTCTATCACGGTTGATTTATTTTTTATTCATATACATTTCTCCTGAACTGAGGATGGCTTTTAAGTTTTATATGAATTTGGTTATAAAAAATTGCACCGATGGAGAAAGAGGATCCGTCGAGTCAAAATGGAACTCTAAAACCATTTTTTACCATTTTTCTCTAATCTGCTCATGGAACCAGGAACTACAAAAAATTGAAGCGACCTTGAAGCTCGTTTCAGTGTCTCATGCAAACGTGGTAAGAAAATAAAGTTAATTTTATTAAGTTTCAATAGAAAGTTATTGTAATCGGTCCGATCTGTTCAATTGAAAATTTCTAAATTTTTCGAGGTATCTTGAATAAAAATAAAAATTGTGGACACGAATGTCTGTGTGTGCGTGTGTGTTTGTCAGTTCTTTCGGGATACCTTTTTAATTCTGTACTATTTTTATATAATAAATAAAAACTTTCAAAAAATTCAACTTACATTTTCTGCCAATTACAAAATGTCGGGAACAACTTCAAATATTGAAATTAAATTTATTTTATCATTTGCAAAATATTGTTGTTATCTTTTAGTTAATCTATATATATAAAAATGAATTGCTGTTCGTTAGTCTCACTTAAACTCGAGAATGGCTGAACGAATTTATCTTATCTTAATCTTGAAATGTTCGTGGAGGTCTAGGGAAGGTTTAAAAGTCGAGAAAAAATCGAATAAACAGCCATTTTCTATTGCCCATACAAACTTTTTCTAGAGTCAATTTGAACTTTATTGCTATTCAATAAAGTTTATATTAAATTATAATCACTCACTGTTGTTTAAATAATTTAGGTGTGTTCCTTTTTTTTTTTTTTTTTATAATTAGCAAACACTAAAAGGGTTTTTTATACCTTTAATATGCCAAAGACACAGTGTGAGCATTAGGAAAAGAGGGAAGGGTTGGATAGGAGGTGTCGGTGTACATTGGTTTTAAATTTCTGAACATTGCAATGACAGGGAAAGATAGAGCGTGGCAAGGCGTTCCACATTCGCGTAGTACGGCTAAAAAAAAGAATCTCTGTACTTCATAGTACGTCCGAAGTTGGGCTCAAGGGTAAACTGATGGGCATTCCTAGAAGCGCGGGTCTTACGGTTAAATTGTTTAAGGGGAGGAATGCAACTGGCTATTTCACTAGAGCATAGTCCGTTAAAATAACGGTAAAAGGGTGAGGCAAGAAACCTTGCGTCGATGTTCGAGTGATGTAAACGAGTTGATGATGTTAATATCCCCAATCATTTTAAAAAGCTCTTTTTTGAATACTGTCCAAGAGGCTTAAATAAGTTACTGGAGCACCAGCCCAGAGATGAGAGTTATATTCAAGTTTCGGACGTATATAGGTTTTGTAGATTGTAGCCAGATCAGACGGAGAAAAACATTTCTTGCAACGTCTCAAAAAACCTAGACATCTTGCGACATTTTTGGCAACATCGCGTATGTGATCGCTCCACAAAAGGTGGTTGCTGATGCACATTCCGAGGATGTCAAGATTTTCTGTTTCGTTGATGCAAGTGCCACTCATAGATAGTGGCAAAGACGGTTT
The DNA here is from genome assembly GCF_945859685.1 of Eupeodes corollae. Classification (NCBI taxonomy): domain Eukaryota; kingdom Metazoa; phylum Arthropoda; class Insecta; order Diptera; family Syrphidae; genus Eupeodes; species Eupeodes corollae. The sequence goes on along the minus strand of NC_079147.1, from coordinate 147,614,816 downwards.
ATCTCACTTTAACGATGCAAGACAGCATTGCGTTTTCGAAGCATTAAATTCCACACGATTTTTTATTCCCCATTGTACAATGCTGTGTAGGTCGGAATTTAATGAGCTAATCATATTTTGCCGTTGCAGTTCCACATCCGAAGAGGAGGGTTGTGAGTCTGGAAACGAATATGAAAAGCTAAGAGTGCTATCGTCAGCGAAACAATGTATTGGATTAGAAGTAGCAGACAGGAGATCATTTATAAAAATGAGGAAAAGGGTCGGAGACAAAACGGAGCCCTGGGGCACACCAGCGTTTATTTTATGAGTTTCAGACTTGAATCCGTCCAAAACAACTTGTATTGAACGGTTCGAAAGAAAATTTCTAATCCAACGAAGAAGAGATTCGTCGATACCGAAAGCACGAATTTTCGATAAGAGAGCAAGATGCCAAACTTTATCAAATGCCTTTGAAATATCAAGTGCAATAATCTTACTTTCTCCAAAACGATGTAAAGATCTGTTCCACTGTTCGGTGAGGTGAACCATGTTACGAAAGCCGTATTGCCGGTCATTAAGAAGCTTCCGTTCCTCAAGATATTTCTTAATCTGATAATTAATTACATGACTTTAGAAAGAAGGGACGTTAGTGCTATCGGTCGGTAATTTGTGGGAGAAGAAGATTCGCCTTTTTTTGGAATTGGCTGAACAAATGCAGTTTTCCAACTGCTCGGAACGAGCCCAGAAGAAAAGGATAGATGGAAAAGCTTCCGCAGTGGTTTTGCTAGCGTGGAAGAACACCTCTTCAGAATAATAGCGGGGATACCATCTGGGCCAGCGGATTTATGAATGTTGAGATCTTTAAGAACTCTCGCCACAGTTCGAGTACGAAAAAAGATTGGTCCCATAGAATCATTTACGCGTTCAAGAACTGGAGGAGTCATGACACTATCTGGTAAGGTGGAATTTTCGGCGAACTGCCTTGCAAACAAGTTAGCTTTATCAATAGAGCTAACTAAAGAAGTGTCATTGACAACAAGCGTAGGAACCGAGGAAGAGGAAGAATTCCTCATGTTTTTTACAAATGACCAAAAATTCTTACTGCCTTTGGGACATTGCAGTATTTTTCACCGTAATTTTTGGTCATGTAAAAATTTGGTCCTTCGAATATAGGCGTTGCAGGCCTTCCTGGCTTGCTTAAACTTTTTCCGGTTTTCCTCAGTTGGGTTGGCTTTAAAACACCGGAAGCTCACCTCTTTCTCCTTGATAACCTCTTTGCAGCTCGAATCGAACCATGATTTATCCTTGGGTTTAATACTTTTAACCCTATTCGGGATAAACGTTTCCATTCCCAAATGAATCATACTAGAAATCATATATGCACTGGAGTCTACGTCGCTATCGAGGAAGCATAGCGACCAGTTAAAGATCCTGAAAAAATTATTGAGACCGTCCCAGTTGGCTTTCTCGTACTGCCAAACGGTTCTCTTTGGAGCTCTTTCTTTAACTGGATTTGTTTGACACGAGAAATTAGCAGATATAACACTATGGTCCGATGTGCCTAGAGGCGTCAATACACTGATTGTGTACTTATCAGGATCAGAAGTGAGAAACAAGTCAAGGGTATTTTCTGCTCGGCCGTTAACGTCTGATATTCGAGTAGGCTCATTGACAAGCTGAGTAAGATGGTTAAACTCAGCAAAAATCTCAGCACACATTCCATCGGGCGTTGTCTGGCCCGAATAGCGAAGCCACGAAGAATTGTGAACATTGAAATCGCTCGTAATAACGATTTCAGTGTGAGGATACAGGGAGACAATTCTTTGTATGGAGTCAGACAGAGCATCAAATTCCTGAGAAGTTGAAACTCTGTCCAGGTTTGGGCTCCGATAGAGAAAACAATAGTGAATGATGTGCTTATTCACGGAAAGTTTTAACCACATGAAATTGAAAAGGGAGTTGGTACAATGACCGTATTGTGGTAAAAGTTGATATGCAACATCATTCCTAATATATATATATATCAATGCCAAAACAGCTGGTCTGTTAGAACTGATGTGGATGTATACAGACAGAAAATTCGATCTTAGCCCACGAACATTACTATAATCTACTCTTAAATAACCAGTCATTGCAATATAAAAAAAAATCTTAAAATCAAAACAAACGAACTTCTAAGTATATTACTGTATAAGATTATTTAAATATCTTTACAATACAACCTCACTACTAGTGGTGGGGCGATGATTCTGTTGTCAGGTGATTTTCGTCAGACTGTTCCAGTTATTCACCGGTCAACTGTTGCTGATGTACTAAATGCATGCCAAAAATCATCGAATTTGTGGCGGTACGTAAAGACACTCCAGTTAACAACTAACATTCGAGTATTTTTGCAACATGATGAAACTGCAAATGTGTTTGCGAAACAGTTGTTAGATATTGGAAGTAATAAAGTTGCAATGGACACCTCGACCGGATGCATCACATTACCCACAAATTTCTGTCACATCACATATTCAAAAGAGGAGCTTATTCAGCGTGTTTTCACAGATATAGCGCAAAAGTTCAATAACCTTAATTGGATGGGCGAACGAGCAATATTGGCAGCAAAAAATAAAGACGTCGAAGATCTCAATTTGACCTTTCACAATTTCCTTGAAGTTCAAATTAGTCGATACCGTTATGAACCAGGATGACGTAGTCAACTATCCCACGGAGTTTTTAAATTCATTGGTATTGCCTGGATTACCACCTCACAATTTGCAGTTAAAAGTAGGATCAGTTGTCATCATGCTGCGTAACATTAATCAACCTCGACTATGCAATGGACAAGACTGGCTGTGAAAAAGCTGATGAATAACATCATTCAGGCAACAATCATAAAATTAAAATACAAAGGAGAGGATGTCTTGACTTGATACCGCGAATACCGATGATTCCAAAAGTTTTAGCAGTCGATTTTAAACGCTTACAATTTCCAGTACGTCTGGCCTTTGTGATGACAGTAAATAAATCGCAAAAACAGTCTTTAAAAGTTTGTGGAATCAACTTGGAATTTCCCTGTTTTGCACATGGACAATTATACGTCGCGTGTTCACGCGTCTGAAAACCGTCTTCTTTGTTTATTTACGCACCACAAAACAAAAAATATAGCTTAAAAGAAAGATTTAAATTGATTAACAAACTGCATCATAACAGTGTGTGTCTGTTAATTCAAATTTAAACCTTTTAATCGCCAGTATTTCAGGAAGACTCTATTTTTTTTTTGTAAGCAACATGTCGAAAATAATAATAAAACTTCATGCTTCATTAAAAAATGCTTTTTATTCAATACGTTTTGTTTGTTTTGAAATTACTTTAAACAAAAGTTTAAGTCTTTTATTTATCGATTGAGGCTGTACGAAGTCTGCCGGGTCAGCTAGTTTTTTGATAAAATTCAAGTTACAACTTTTTTGTTTCAGAAAAACACGAAAACATAAAAAAATATCTAAAAAACTGATAGTTTTTGGCTCAAGTATTAGTGTAACAGTGAAATATATTGACTTCAAAATTTTAATGCCGTACAAAACACTGTTGTTAATATTTTGTTAAAGTTTTAGAAAAATCGACATACTGGCACGGATGAAAAGTTTTTAGTATAGATTGCTTCTCAGCCTCTCAGCTTATCAATGTACGTTTAATTAATGTACCCTACTCTTTTGTAGCAATAGAAAAATATTTATTTTGTAAAAATAGAGACGATTTTATAAAAATCTATCAGTTCGTTCTTAAGAACATTCGAATTTTGGATTTTTGACCAGACAAAGTTTATTGGGTATGTTGTTATTTTTAGTTTTACAAAAATGTAAAATCCCCTAACGCAAATCCAACAAAAACATTAAACATCTTCGAAGTCAGCATTTAAAGAATATATCCTCAGATCGAAATTATAGGAAAGACTTGAATAAAGGAAAGAATTATAAGACCTAAATGAGAGGCCTCACTTCGATCATTGCAGACCTTTTTTCTTTTTAAAATATATCAAATTTAAGTTATGAGCTCATATCATTTCTTAGTGCGCATTGCAAACTTTTGTCAAAGCTTCATATTCATCAACCATCATCTAAGTTGACATTTTAACTTAATGATGTCATTAAAATGCTTCAACCACCACCCACAGAAGTGTTTGCACCTTAATGGATTTTTTTTCAAGAGATTGCATTTCAATTTGATGTTTGTTGGATCTCGGCTTGTTAGCTCCCCACAGCTACTTCATATTATTCACCAATAAAATCCAACCACATCCCATACAAAAAATAATGGAAAAAGAAAACCTGAAGAATAAAGTTGAAATAATATTCAACAAAAATTCAGGTGTGGCAAATCATAACAATAAAATTAATAAATAATAATCGTAATAACACATCGAGGTTGAGAGCATTTGTATAAGTAAGGTATAAGATACTAGTACACGATGAAATAAAAGTATTGCTCACCTAAATAGATCGTCTGTCATGAAAGATTCTCGAGTCGATATTTTGAACATTCAGATTACTTCAATATTCTGATTGGTTTAAAAGTTAGTGATTTTGAAACCTGGTAACCATATTTGTTAATGCCAAATTTGTAGGCCTCATCTAAATTGCTTCTTTAAGCAAAGCTAAAGCTTTCAAAATCTAACTTAAATCGGATCTGGTTGATCCGTTTAAATATCTTCTCGCCTTAACATAGTAGGAGTTTAAATTTAAAACTCCCAAGGCCGAAACAATAACTCTCATTTGTTACGGATTTAAAACTGACACCATAAATATACCTATAAGAAAACCTTAAAGCATTATTGCCCATTGACCTTTGGCTATATGAAATAATAATCGTCATATCTATAACAAACAGCACCTCTGCAAATTATAGTTCATATACACTTTGGTAATGGGGTTATGTCGTGGTAGATGGTGTACCTGAGACAATTAATATAATTGAAGATTAATTGAAAGTCGGCGCGGTGGTCGGTGCGGTTATTGATAATGATAATGGTGGTTGAAAAGTTCATTAATTGCTCTTAAAATAAAGAAAATGAAGTGTAACCGATCTATGTGCCAAGCCTAGCCTTTATTTTGACCAACAGAAGGTTCATTAGTGATATATTGGTCTATAGATAGACATCTTTTTAAGTCTCCCAAGAATTGTGTGTATTTTTGTACTCATACACACTTAAATGTAATCTTAGGATGTCTTCCAATAAATATATGAAACAAATTTGGTTTAAAAATGGACTTCTTGAATTTACTAAATTGCTAGAATATGAAAGATTATATTGGATTGAAATTTATCCATTCATGGTTGAATTTCTTAAGGAATAAATTGATGTTTTCAATCTGGCAATACTTTTTCGGTGTTGACAGCTGTCACTTGATTTAAGATCAGTTTTTCTATTTGATAATGAATCGAATTACTTCTGAACAACGTTTGCATATCTTTCAAAAATATTACGAAAATGGGGATTCGGTTCAAGTGACTCATCACGCGCTGCGTCCAATGTTTGTCCACAATTATCGCCCAGTAGAGTCGGTAATTGGACCAACTATGGATCGGTTTCGCTCCACGTTTGCTTCTCAGAGACCTCGTAATTTTCGCAGACTATTGCTGCTGTGGAGCAAAGTATGAAAGAAGACCCCACAAAATCCATACGCCCGCGATAGATCACTACAAAGTTGGAAATGTGTCCATTCTATCTATGCGTCAACATTAAACTCGTGCAAAAATTAGTGAAACCGAGTGACTATTGTATATGGTGAATGGGCCCAGAAGAAGATGGCCATCGGTCCCGGTTTTTAGAGAAATATCTTGTTCAGCGATGAAGCTCAATTAGTGATGAAATGAGTACGTCAATAAACAAAAGTGTCGATACATAAAAAAGGAGACCTAAAAAATTGCGCCAACTACAAAGGCATCAGTATCCTTAAAATTGCATATAAGGTCCTTTCGTCAACTACCTGATAGGTCCTTATCAGTGTGGCTTCAGACCAGGAAAGTCCACTTTCAAACAAATATTCACACTACCTCAGATCTTGGAAAAAACCCAGGAAAACTTATCCGTTTGTGCAGAATGACGATGGAGAATGCACGCTGCTCTTTCAAGGTCGGAAAAGATCTCAGCGATGGATTTGATGTCAAAAAAGGTTTTAGACAAGGCGATGCACTGTCATGCGACTTCTTTAATATCGTTCTGCAAAGAATTGTGCAAAACTCAACCGTCAACACTAGAGGCACAACCTTCCATCCAACTACTCGGATACGCAGATGATATTGACATAATTGGAAGCTCAAAGCGTGATGTCAGTGGAGCGTTTTTGAGCATTGCGACGGAAGCGAAAAAGATGGGATTAGTGGTCAATGAGGGCAAGACCAAGTATATGCTGTCATCAAAAGACATTGAACAACGGCGTCTTGGAAAAAACGTCACTATGGACAGCTATAACTTCGAGGAGTAAAGGACTTTGTCTACCTAGGCACCGCTATAAACTACGACAATGACACCAGCGCTGAAATCAAACGAAGAATAACTCTTGCAAATCGCTGCTTCTTTGGACTTAGAAGGCGATTGAGAAGTAAAGTCCTTTCTCGAGCTTCGGGAGAAAAATTCGTCGGATGATTTTTGGTCCCGTACGTATAGATGGAGAATGGAGGAGAATACATAACGAAGAACTGTACGGGCTGTTTTGACCTAGTTAGCAGAATTAAAGTCCAACGGCTTGGATGGCTGGGTCATGTAGAGCTAATGGACATCAACGGTCCAGCCAGGAAGGTCTTCGAATCCAATCACGAGGACGGCGCAGTAGAGGAAGACCGCGATTCAGCTGGCGCACTCAGGTCGGTGAAGACCTCAACCAACTTGACGTAAGTAAGTAAGTCGTATTGGAAGTGATCATAATCCACAAGCGGTTTTTGAGACGTGCGTCGTCGTCACCGTGGTCCTTACATTTTTAAAATAATGTAGCAAATCCTTCTCTTTATAATAAGGCTACATTCCCGCCAACGCCATAACATTAAATAAAACGGATTTTGTTTCTTCTTGAAAACCACACGTCTAGAAAAACTCCCTTTCTATCAAGCTCAAGTCAAAAACTTTTTTAAAGTTGGTGTTTGGTGTGCCCTATGAGAAGAAGAAGTCATTGGTTTATATTTCTTCTAAAATGGAAACAGTTAAATAAAAAAAATAATTTAGGTTTCGGAACAATCCGTTGCGAACTAGGGCCTAGTGGCTTACAACTGTCAACCATTCCTGTGTGCGAGTATATTGGCCGAATCCGAATTGCTCATTTCAGAAAGCACTTTTAATGAGGAGAATTACCCTTCGAGAATTTGTCAATTTCTTGCAAGAAGCAGTACCAGCGAAAAAAGACTTTAGTGCGTTAGTGCGTAGGACCATCATGCTAGAGGCCTTTGGTTCAATCCCTGCCTGCCTAAATTTTTTTTCTCAGGTACTATTTTAGTTTATAAGTGCAATTGAAACTATTAAGCTATACAATAGTCATGGATAAAAGATGACCTGCTGTTAAATAAACTTGACTCAAAGGTACCAAAGCCTTATTTCTGAAATAACCCTTAGACAGTTTACCTTTTGATACCGTTTTTTACTATTTTTAACAATAATATGTGTGTACACTTTTATTATCCGACTCAACCAAAACTGTCAATTATATTATTATTATTCTTAAGTAACGTGTGCTGAGTTCATCAAGCTTCCAAAGCTCAGGTACTTTTATTTTTTTTTAAATGCCAAAAATTCAATTCAATATGGAGGATAGCGCGATCCTCCATATTGAATTGAATTTTTTAGTCAAAAAATTCCGTCATTCAGGTTCTCCTACAATTATTGAATTTGTAATGCACAGCTTATGTGCGGCAGACTATATGAGTATATACCGTTAAAAAGACTTACTCTACACGCGAAAAAGGAACGCCAACTGTTTTGGTATCTTATATCTACTTAGATACGAGTATATCCAAAAAACCGCTTTATACAAGCTTATTGCAAGCTGCTCGTATATATCTTGACGGTACAAATTCAATTCCATAGCTGCTAGCAAACAAGTAAGCCGAGGCCACGACGACGACGTCGATGGCGAAGAAAACGACGCGAGCGACGCCGCGGCGTTTGAAGTAAGCTTTTATTTTTCTTATAGATACTTTGGTTCTTTTTTGTTTTTTGGAATATTATACTAAACTTCTCAATGACATTACCAATTTAAGACTATCAATCCACACTGCTTCTATTACTATTTAGGGAAAATTAAAATCATATCACCAAATGAGAAAATATTTTTCTGGTTGCGTGCTGTACACAAAAGTAAAAAAGACTTCTGGAAATTTATGACTCAGGTTAACTTGCATTTTTATTTTTTGTACATAATTCTTCTCTTGTTTTTATTGCATTGCAAATTCAATTCAAATTCGTTGCGCCTGAGCTTGTGTCTGTCTGCTAAAAAGTCAGAGCTTGTGCTGTCTGCTGAGCAATGAAGCAAATGGATAAGTTAGTTTTTTGTCCGTTTTTGGGGGAAACAATGGCGCTTTAGTCAATTTAACTGCTGTTTTTGTTTCACGTTAAAGCGAGAGGGTGTAATCGTACCACAATGACATACCATTTATTCAATATACACAAAAAGCAAAGCAAACTTTAATTTAACCATTGCCGGATTGGACTTGTCAAAGCAATCTTGTGAAGCCAACATCGGTGAAGCACATTTGTATCGGATTTTCATGCACATTTGTAAGCTTCAGTCATTTTTCTGAAACACTTAGTGGGTCTATGGTTTGATATCTGTTCAATTACAAAATATTAAAGAAATTTTAATAGCAACGTTTTCTGTCAAACATCATAACATAAGGAATTTTATTAAAAATTATTTTAATTTAGTTAAATCTTTTATTGAATTTTAAATTTGACAATCTTCATTATGCCAAAACTGATAGATGCTCACTTACAGTATTACCATCAGTATTCGTTTTCATTACAAATTGATGATTGTGTCTAAATAAGATTTCACATATTCCTGCTAAGCTCAATTTCCTTAATTTGCTTGGGCCAAAATTTAAGAACTTTGTAAATTATAGGCCCCTTTTCTTAATAAATCCGTCATTGTATTATATTTTTCCTACATTTATTCCACACATGTTGTTGTTTGTATATAATTCAGTAGGAAAGAAACTTTCACTTGCAGGACATTTTTCAAGTAATTCTTACGTAAATACTTGACACATGGTCGAAATAGGAATGTGTTACATGATTTTATAAATAAAGTTTGCCATTTGAATGATTGAAAAGTTGATACGTATGGAAAAAGGGGAAAAAATGGAGTGAATGCAGTGGGATCGTTCATAGACATAACTTTTTTTTTTTCTTTAACGAAGCTTTGAGTTTGAAAAATATTAATATCAACAGAAAACGCAGTCAATAGAAGTAGGGGAGAGTGGGTACGAAAGTAACACGGGGCGGTTGTAACATTAAACTTTAAAAACACCCTGAGACTGTATACGTTCATTTTTAAATGTAGAAATCTTGACAATTCGGTCCTGAATGCACCCCCAAAAATCCAAACGTCAACGTTTAAAATGTGAAATTTGGGTCCTGGCGTAAATTTTTTGTGTGCGTTATTGTTCGTTGTATTTTTTTGAATAACATATTTTTTATAAAGTGGTAGCTGTGTTATTAGAGGTAATTTTTTTCTTTATTCAATGCTGTTAAAGTTTTTGTGATCGACCCATTAGTTTTTTTTTTATTTCATATTCAATATAAAAAAACTAGATGTGGACGCTTGTAACATTTTTTGAGTGGACGTTTGTAACATGTCACAAACGTCCACCCAAAAAATACCAATGGGAAAGTTCTTGTTTTGATCTTCAATGAAAATTGTAGGAACTTTCAATTAATAATTTTTAACGATTGCCATTTCGGTAGTATAAAATGCCACGACAAAGAACAAGAAAAACCTCTCGAGGCATGATTTCCAAAAGTATTATGATAGAAGCAGCAGAAGAAATCCTAAAAAATTGCAAATCAATTCGAAGTGTTTCAAAGGCTTATAATATCTGCCACGTTACTTTAAGTCGTTTTGTTCGAAAAACTCAATTTTCTCGCGATTCCCCTGAAAACGCTATTTACCCAGTTATAGGATACAGGCCCCACAATAGAGTTTTTACAGATCATTACGAAGTATGTATTTATAAAATAAAAAAAACATCGAATTGTTTTCATGTTTTTATTCTATTGAAGGGAAAATTGGAAGCATACATAAATCATTGTGCCGATTTATACTATGGAGTTACGACCAAGTGTGTTCGAAAATTAGCATATTAGGTGGCAAGCTATTATAAGCTACAAATGCCAGCTAACTGGAATTTAAACCAAATGGCAGGTGAAGAATGGCTCAAATCTTTTCTTAAACGGAATAAGACTCTTGCCATTCGAAAACCTGAACCAAGCACGATCAATGAACTTCAACAAGCCTAATGTGGCTAAGTTTTTCAATAACTTCCTAGATGTAATGGGTCGTTTCAAATTTCAGCCACACGATATATTTAATATCGATGAAACCGGACTTAAAACTGTCCATAAACCATCAAATGTTATTGCAAAAAAAGGCAAGAAGCAAGTCGGAGCCATTGCATCCGCCGAGCGAGGAACGCTAGTAACAATGTGCCTTGCTGTTAATGCTATAGGCAATGCTGTTCCATCGGCAGCATTGGAGCAGCTAACAAATCAGGATGGATGCAGTCGGAGTTCATAAACTTCATACAACACCTCGTCAAACATACTAATGCCTCCAAAAGCAATCGAAAATTGGTCCTTCTTGACAATCATCAGTCACATCTTTCTCTTCCAGTTATTAACTGCTGCAAGGAAAATGGCATTGTGCTGTTGACATTTCCACCTCACTGCTCTCACAAACTCCAACCATTAGACCGATCTGTTTTTGGACCAATGAAAACATATTACAATCAGGCTTGTGGAAATTGGATGAGATCTAATGCAGGTAACATTGAAAAGTAAAAGCATTAGCTTTATGGTTCTGGCTTATAAAGCTGTATCATATTTTCCGGCAATCGAATTAAAATATACGATATACCCGAGCTGGCAAAGAAAGCACTGGAAAAGGCAGCAACACCCACAAACATCGTGTCAGGCTTCAGGGTATCCGAAATTTGGCCATATAATCCGGATATTTTCGGGGATGATGAGTTTTCCCCTTGCGATGTTACTGATAGACCAAATCCGTATGACGTCGCAAACCAGTCATTGCCTTCAACATCTTCTCAAGCTGCTATTATTCCAGAAACCAATTTGAATTTGAATTTATCATGTCCTGATATTATAACTCAGACTGCATCGGGAAACATTTTTTTTCCCGAAATCGTTGTTCCGTATCCAAAATCGAAACTTGCAGCAGTTCCTGCACGAGGTGGAAGAAAAAGGGGACGGACGTTAGAAGAAGAAGCTAAGAAAAAACTAAGCAACAAATCCAAGCCAAATCAGATTAAGAAGCCGAAAATAATTCGAACATCAAATCGTAAGAATTCATTTGATGCAATAAGTTCTAGTGAAGAAGAAGATTCCATGTGTTTTTATTGTCTTGGAAAATTTTCTGAATCCATTCCCAAAGAACAGTGGGTCCAATGTACTTCCTGCAAAATGTGGGTTCACACTAGGTGAGTGGGAGATAAATCAAAACAGCTCTTTTTCCAATGCCGAAACTGCGAGTCAGATACAGAATATGTAGTAATTTATGTTGAACGTCTTAATTATTAACTTCCCATAGGAAGTTATTGTAATGGGTCCGATTTGTCAAATTGAAAATTTTGACATTTCTCGACGTTTCAAGGTCCCTAGAGTCGAAATAAAAGATTTTTAGAAAGATGTCTGTGCGTGCGTGTGTACGTACGTTCGTACGTCCGTACGTCCGTACGTTCGTACGTCCGTACGTCCGTACGTCCGTACGTCTGTACGTCCGTACGTCCGTACGTTCGCGACGTTTTTTTCGTCGTCCATAGCTCAAGAACCAGAAGAGATATCGACTTCAAATAAATTTTGTTATACAGATAATAAGGCAGAAAGATGCAGAAAGGGCTCTCAAGAAAATTGCGTGGGTGGTTTTTTTACCATAGCAGTTTAAAAAAAAGGTGAAAATTTTGGTTAACCCTTAATATCTTACTAACCAAAAACGCTAGAGACTTGAATTTAATTTTATATAATAGACTGTAACGTGATCTCAAAGAATTATATTTTTTGAAAAAAATCTATTTAACGGTTTTTTTAATAAATCAAAAAAACTGAAAAAAAAAATTTGTCACCTCCTAAATTTAACGACTAACATATGATTTCATCTCCAAAACAATTTTGAGCAACGGAGAATAATGTTTTAAAAATGTGATAAAATTTTGAGAAAAATCGAATTGACAGTTTTTTTTATAAAAAATAAAAATCTAAAAAAAACATTACTCAAAGTTCGTAAAAATTAAATATCGATTCAAATATCTTCTCAAAAACTTGAAATTTAGGCTTCAAGCTTATTTAATCTTATAAGAAATATTGTTTTCAACATTCAGTAAAATTTTGAGAAAAATCGAATTGACAGTTTTTTTACAAAAAATAAAAACCTAAAAAAAATTAATAAAAGTTGGTAAAAATTGATTTTCGACTCAAATTTCTTTTCAAAATTTTGAGATATTGGCTTTAATTTACTTTTATCTTTCAAAAAATATTGTTGTCAACATTCAGTTAAATTTTGAACAAAAACGAATTGACAGTTTTTTTTATAAAAAATTAAAAACCGAACAAAAATTAACAAAAGTTGGTAAAAATTGAATATGGATTCAAATATCTTTTCAAAAACTTGAAAGTTAGACTTTAAACTTATTTTATCTTATAAAAAATATTGTTTTAAGCATTCTGAAAGATGTTGAGAAAAATCGATTTGACAGATTTTGTACAAAAAATAAAAACCTTAAAAAAAATGTATAAAAGTTGGTAAAAATTGATTTTCGACTCAAACATCTTTTCAAAAATTGTAGATAGTGGCTTTTAATTACTTTTATCTTTCAAAAAATATTGTTGTTAACATTTAGTAAAATTTTTAAAAAAATTTAATTTATAGTTTTTGTACAAAAAGTTAAATACCTAAAAAAAATTAACAAAAGTTGGTAAAAATTGATTTTCGACTCAAATATCTTTTCAAATCTATAAAATATTGGCTTCAAACTAATTTTATCTTATAGAAAATATTGTTTTCAACATTCGATAGAATTTTGAAGAAAAGCGAATTGACGGTTTTTTTACAAAAAATAAAACTCTAAAAAAAACAATACTAAAACTTGGTAAACATTTACTTTCGACTCAAATAGCTTTTCAAAAATTCAAAATATTGGCTTCAAACTTATTTTATTTTACAAAAAATATTGTTTTCAATATTCAGTGATTTTTATATAAAAACCCAACAGTCCGTTTTTTCATAAAAAATAAAATCTATACAAATTTGGTAAAATCGATACTAGTACATATAGACAAACTTTTAATCAAGACAAATCGACAGACGGGATGGGAAGTTATCAGTGTGGGTCGCATCCCAGCCTCTTTTTTTTTTTATTTTATTTTGAAAATCGAAGATTGTTTATGTTTTTTTTAAAGGAGAATCATTATTTGTGTTCGTTAATTTTTTTTCTTTGTTTGTTTGTTTATTTTTTGATTTTTTTTTGCCTACTACGATTAATAAATCTGTGATTGAACTTAGTTTTACGTATCTCAAGACTGATATACCATAAATAAATCTGAAGTAAAACCGAGTTTCTCTTTTATTTCATTGAATTTATGTGGTGTTACAACCGTCCTCTCATCTTGTTACAATCGGTACGACATAAAGGAGGGTTGTAACATTTGACTTTCATCTCTTTTTTCCAGCATTCACTCGGGGAAAAGATAAAGTTGGATGGCAAATTATTATTTTATGGTAGCCAAATGTCGACTTATTAATATATACATATGTTGTCTTATTTTGTTATGTCTTTTGGTTTAAAAGTTATTGTACAAAATGTACAAATTGTTTCTTTCGTACCCACTCTCCCCTACATAATGTCTAACCACTTGATTCATTAAGAGAGCAGACTAAGCCCAAAAATCTATTATAGATTGTTGTTGATACAATTTTAAGCACTGCAGCTTTAGAAACGTTTTGTCTAAAATTTCATTTTAGTTGAGGGATTTCCATTTAGAGGTTTGATATTGCGTTTTCCACAATAATTTCGGGATAATCCAAGCTTCAAAGAGGCCTCATCATCGAATTTGTCAGAATAATTTGAAATAAAATTGTAAAAAATTATGCGTTTATGAGCATTTGATCGTATTAACGACTTAGAGTGTCAGAAAGCGTGACTCTAGCTTTTGTAAAACGAAATTTAACTCAAGCTTTGAGCTTTGACTGAATTATTGTATTAGTTTTAAATTTTGGACATTTAATGTAGTTAATTTATTTTTTGAAAGAAGAGATTGATGTGGGTGATTTGGATAAATTTCATGACCTCATAGACTTTTCTTTCAATTATATATAACTGAATGGAATACATAAATCCCCAACAAATTATTAATCTTACTCTACGGACATACCCTCAATATCAAACGTCAAAATTTCATCTGCAGTAGGATCCTACTTATAATTTTATCTGCAATGAAGAGTTTGTATTTGAAATACGTATGTTTTTGCCCAAAAAATGCAGCAAATATTGAATATTTGTATAAACAAAAAACTTTCAATTGTATTGTCCGTCGTTATTAAAAAACAAAAATAATTGTAATGAAGCTATACAATTTTTAATGAAATTGGGTTATTATTTGTGCTATTTTTTTTTTCGGCTCCAAAACTGGGCTATAAAATGTTTTTGAATTGGGCTATAGAGCTAGCTTAGGACATGGCAACCCTAATAAGTATATCTATCAAGTTAATGTCGCCATCATCGTAGTGTTTTTATATTTTTATATTTAATGTTTCCTTTTATTTTTATTGCTATAGGTTGTTCCTATAACATATGTAAGTAAGGTAGGTCCATACATATGTACGTACGTTGTCTTTGCCTAGCGTGTATATTGGCCATTTTGAGAGTGTTCCTTGCACAATGTGTGTCTCCTTGGTATGCATAGCGTAAGCAAAGCAAAACAAAGACTATATTGAATGACCGGCTCGCAACGCGACTGACTTCGCAGTTTTTACAACCAAAGATGATGGATTTTATCTAGATAAATGTTGCCAATACGCAAAGCCTAGCGTGGAACTTTGTGGTGCAGTATGTTTTGTTTTTGTGTTTTTATGTTTTTGTAAATTTAGTTCAGCTCTCGCACTTTGAATGTGAAATACCAAAATTTGCATTAGCAAAATGTCGATATTGGAATTGATTGGTTACGGTTTGGAATATATACAAACATATAGAGAATGGCTTTGTAAAAAGTAGCTATCGGCAAAACAGAACTCAATACTTAGATATGGCGTGAACAGATTGCGTTCTATGATTTCAAAAAACAAAACAAAAATTACGTACGTACCTACATCGTTGTGGAACAAAAACACATTTTTACAATCCTCTTATAAGAACGATTTCTTGATTGTACGTTTTTGTGACTTTATCAATTGAAGGAATCAGGAGTGGAAATCAAATTGGTACGTTGACGATGATTGGAGGATTTGCATATATTGAAAAAGGAGTAATCTTATTTGTAGAACTGAATTAAGACAAAGAAATTGCTTTATAAGTTTGACTATTCGAATGTGTATATAATATTTTTATATTTTCTTAAATCTGTGGTTTTTAAATTCAACAATTTCGACTTTGAATTTTATTTCAAATAGATTGATTTGATTGTCACGTAAATCTTATATCATAATTTATTTGCGGTTGCACACAATTCCATCTGATTAGAAATTGATGAACTTAAAAATATAATTGAAACATTTCAGTGTTATGAATATTAGGTGCGTTTTTGTTGGCAAAAAATATGCGTAGTGAAGTATGTTTTAGCACGTATTCTTCACTGCCGATAAAATTAGAAGAAGGATCCAACTGGGAAAATTTTGACGTTTGCTAAAGGTTCGAGTACGAATGTTAGCAAAGGGTTTTTTCAATTGGCGTGGGTAGATTTTGGCGCTCCTTTGTGGCCATTTTGTTTTGGTGACATCTGTCAAATTTTTTGTTTATTATTTACTTGTTTATGCCAAATTATCATGGCAAGTTCCACAATTCAACAGAACGTTCAAATGATAAAACTTTATTATCAAAATTAGTCTTTGTTCACGCAAAATTGCGCCCATTTTACAAAAGACGTGGTGGCCCTTCACAGTCGACTCTTCAACGACGAGCGGTTCAGTAAACAATTGGCCAACACCCGTACGTTTAAGGAACGCGAGATAGGTACAAGATCCAGCTGATCCAGGAGCTCAAAGTTCATGACCATAGACAACGCCGTTTGTTCGCTGACTAAACTTCGAATCGTTTCAAAGAGGACCCCAAATTTGTCTGAAAAATCATCTTTAGCGACGATGCGAATTTTTGGATTAATGGCTGTGTTAACAATCAAAATTGACGTATATGGTGATATTGACGAACATGCGCGTTTGTTAATACCTCACACAGCTTGCTTTATTCCATTTCAACATCTATACCCTTATTAAAAAAACCCTTTACAATTGATAAGTTTTTTGTTTTTTTTTTTTTGCGAAAGTATGTTCGTAGAGTATGATAAGTGGTTTGTTGTTTTGCATTTCTATTTTTGTTTGCTGCTTTTTTTTAAATTTCATGTTTTATCTGCAACAAAACTAATGTGAAACAAAAATGCGACACAATTAAAAACGTTGTTGACTGCATTTTTACAAGAAATACGCTGCATTATGTAACGTATTGGTGTTATAGAAAGCTGCATAACATCTTCTAAGTAAACCCGTTTTTAAGCAGAAACATAAGGTACTTGGTTGCCTAACTTTAGTAACCAATGGTTTCATGAGTGTTCGCACACTAGCGCGAAAAAATTGCATGTTTTCAATTTTTTTATATTTATGAAAATGCGGTTCAAATCTTCCCTTCATACCTTATGGAAAACTTAAAACTATCAGGGCCGTCTTTACACTTTTGGGGGCCCTGGGCACTGTTCGAAAATGAGGCCCCTTTATGATTATATACATATGTTATGTTATGTTGTATAGGTAAACAGAAAAAATTACATAGCTTTGAATTGATATTTATTCTTTTTGTTTTTGAAATAAATATTTTTTTTTTCATTGATTAAAAAGATAATTAGTATTAGCATTTAAAACATAAACATAAACAAAGTAAAAATAAAACAAAAAATAAATATTTCATATAAAAATTCAAAATAAAATAAACAAAATTTAATGAAGGGGTCTTTTTTCATTTTCGTGTCGACTAATTTTCAAGTAGTCTTTTAAATACGGGCATTCAGCATGTAGTTCATCCCATTCATATCTCTGGTGTAAAATTTAGCAAAAGATTTGCAGTTTTGTTTTAAGTCTTCTGAATTCAGATTTTTTAATCGAAAAAAAAGTCAAAACGTTGGCCAATCTTCGTATACGAACCTAGTTGCTGTTTAAAATGAACGCTTAGTGTGTCGACAATTTGAAGAAGGGTTTCAATTTTAAATCTTTCTTTCCCAGTCAAAATTACTGAGGGTCCAGGGCCGTCTAAAAAAGTATGGCGTGAGCTTCTGCACCTCATCCTTTCAGAAAGGTCCTTATATTCGGAATCCGGGGTTTTTGTCTGGCTGATGAATCAAAGTTATCGAAATTGTCCCTGAGTCCAATTATAAATTCATCTATTTTGGTTAGGAAGTTAATTACTTGTTTTATTAATTTTTTGCAATACAGAGTTCCAAAGTTGTGTAAGTACGGTAAATTCAAGTTTGGACATTTTTTTGCAAAGACTAAATGCTTACTCTCTGGCCTCTCGGGCCAGTCCTAAATCGTTCTCTATAGACATCAAAGCTTCTTCAATTTCTTGATGACATTTATATAATTTAGTGCATCAGCTCGCGCCAACCATCTTGTTTGAGAAAGACTTTTTAAAACTTTTTTTGGACCTAAATGAGCAGTCAACACACTCCATCGATGAGAAGATACCGAAAAGAAGTTATACAATTTTTGAACAATGTCAAAGAATTTGGTTGCTTCTTAGACATACCCAGTGGCACCTAGCGGCATGCACTACCATGTTTAATGAGTGCCCTGCATATGGTACAAAAGTGGCAAATTTACATTTTTCTTTTATTATTACCTGCAGACCAGAAAGCCTTCCTGAAATATTTGCCGCGTTGTCGTAGGCTTGGCCTCTGAAATCTGTTATCAACCTGTTATCAAAATGTCATGATCCTCTAAAAACTTCAGTATGGTTTTCGCTAAATAATCAGATCTATGTCCGTTAATTGGAATAAAGTCCAAAAACCTTTCAACAGGCTCGTTTTACGTAGCGAATAATAAATATTAGTTGACCAATATGAGACTATTAACGCTAATTAAAAATATTTTGCCATTTTGACATCTTTTACAAAAATTTTCAAAACCTGTCTTCCCATGAGATGAATAATTTCATTACAGATATTTGCTGAAAAAACGCATGACCACTTATTGGATTTCCAAATTTGCTTTAATGATCTGCGAGAAACCGGTCAAACTCGCTAAGCAACTCAATGCAATTCCCGTTATTGGGAGATCCGAGGATCTCATTGTCACCACGAAATGGAAGTCCTCTCGAAGCTAAAAACTTTACAATAGCTACAATCCGAGTTGTTGCAGTTTCATGATTAGGGCACTGCCCCTGGCTTTTTGATTCATCTCCGGAATTTTCAGAAAATGTGGAGGAGAAATGTTTTCAACTTGGGAAGAAGCATGCAGCTCGCCTTTTTAAATAAAAATAAATGTATACATATTTCTGAAGAAACTAACTTATGAAATAAAAATGTGTGCTTGAACATTTTAAATTTCTTTTTACGAATGAAGTTTGGACATTAGGCATCAAAGCGCATTGAAATTTCTGGATTAATGTATTGATTATTAATTACTTGCAGACGTTTCTCCTGCAATTGAAGTGAAATACGATGTCAGTTTTGGTAATTTTTCAATTAATTCTTTCTGTTGTTTAGATTTCTTCCTTTTCTCGGATCCACATATGTACATATAATTTCCAAGGGAATGTGATTTAAATTGTTCGGCAAAGGTTGTTGTTCAGCAAGGAAAGTACGAATTCTGATCATTCATTATGCATCTAAAATTGTATCGAAATATTTTTTTTCTTGAAAATAGACCAATAGAGGTTAAGTAATGTTTCAGCAATGTGGTGCCCCTTGTGATTGCGGGGCCCTGGGCCTGGGCCCAGTGGTAAAGAGGGGTCCGAAAACTATCATAGCATAACTTTTAAAACTAATGACGAACGACCTTGTACTAGTTTATGATAGACGTTTTAATCAAATAAAATGGCAGATGAAAGATTATTGCATATATGTTATAAATTTCACTTGTGAAGAATTGACATATATTCCAAGAGTAATTCTTGTCATGAAAAGTGTTCTATTAAATTAGCCGTTCGGATTTGCAATAAAAACTGTAGGTCCCCTTCATTTCTGAAATGACTCGCATACAGGAATGGTTCTCTATGGACTGTTGCTCCTTCATATGTAAATTTATGAAGATGTCTTTTTTTCTGAAAAGAATTCATGATGACTTTAAAAACCTACAATCTCTTATTTCGATATGCCGTTTTAAAATATTCAGGTTGTTTTTAATGGAAAATTATAATATACAAAACATTTAACAAAAGTTGGTAAAAGCTGATGTTGGATTCGAATATGTATTTCGAGAATTGATGACTTCAGCAATTTTTAATTCTATGCAAAATTTGGTTTTAACCTAAGATAATGTTCTTAGAATAATCCAATCGTTATTTTGTTTTATAAGACATATGTATATTTAGAATGTTCAAAAATGCGGCTTAAATTCATAAAAATCGGGTTTTGATTCAAGTTCTGAGTCAATATCTTTTTGTGAGAACATTAAGAATATATAGATTCAAAATTTTCTCACACAACATTTTGTTATTAATAATATTTTGTTAAAGTTTTAGAAAAATGGATAGACGGACACGGATGGGAAAACCATCTCTTAAAGAAAAATGTAAATTCAAGATTTGAATTCCTTAAAAAGTATCATTTTGTTTGTGCAACAGAAAAACAAAACGAAATCTTGTCGGCTAGTTTAAGTGTTTAATGATTGAAAAAAGTATCACTAATTGGTTTCAAAAATATACTATAATCGATTGCTGTCCTCATAAATGTGTAGATAAATACGACTACACAAGTTCTAATGTCAAAAACTTCAATATAAAATTTAATAGTTCAATTTTTCTTTCTTCAATTCTTTAGTTTCAGCTTTTATGGTACTTTAATAGTTTAAACTGCAGAAACAGCAGTAGCAACAACTACAGACAGTAAAAACAAATGGCCTCTAAAACAACTTTTCAGACGCCAAGACTTAAAAAACTAAATATCTATGCTCACGAAGTAAATACAAAACAAAAAACTTAATAATAATTATAATGAAAAAAAATATGTATCTTGCCTTGTATTACATCGTTTTCCAGTTTTCGTTGTAATCCGCAAGTAACTTTCATGGGTTTGCAACTTGTATCTCCGTTGTCCCTGTCGTTGTTGCTGCAGTAGCAATAAATTCCCTCTTGCAATAGAATGTCAAATTGAACGTCACACGTCGGTCGATTCGGAGAGGACGACAAACGCGACGACGACAACGACGGAGTTGGTGTGGCAAAAGCAACAAATCTATAGCAATATTTTAAAATAAGAAAACTAATATTTTGCACCGCACAATTCATAAAAATGTTATTAAGTTGGTTGCAGTTGGTTTCGCAATTATTTTTGTAGTTGTCACCGTCTCTCGTCCGTCACGTCGTTATTGTTACCATCGATCAAAGTATAATTAAATATTTACTTTGCACAATTATTATAAAGTGCACAACATTTTAGCAAAAACTAAATAGGTAATAAATAAAATACATAAATTGTCCCCTTGTCCTCTGCAACTTTGGATGAACGTTGATATGTCGCGCGATAATTCGTTAAGTTTTGCCACTTATAAAAGAAGCATAAGAACATACATGCATTCCTTTATGTTTTCTTCTACTTCTTCTTCTTCAATTCCTTCAATTTTTTTCTTTTCTTTTTATTTTGTTTTCAATAATAATTGCATTATGGAATGCAGCAACACTATTACAACAAACAACAACAAAACAACGAACAAAATGACAAAATATACACTGATCACTTTTTTATTTTTCTCTCGAAAAAGATAATCGAACACGGTACGAATACAAGAAGGTGTGTGTACGAGTCCGATAATGTGGCAGCTCGAATATGGGTACCTTACCTATAAGGCTGTTTATAGCAGCACAGAGGTACCTCTACCCTAACCTATAATATTTCGTTCTGCTCTGATCGGCTTCTTTTCTTTTTTCTGTAAATGGAACCTGGCAACACTTTACATGATTTTACACTCTCATTAGACCAACAGCAACATTCTTTGATATTTTATCCACTTCTTTGCAATGGTATTCCTCGTCGCGCACTATCACCAACACCAACACAACTTTTGTACTTCTCTCTTGGTCTTATTCACTTATGATAAACTTTTTAATGGCTTCCTGATCATGGAAATATATTTTTTCATTTTTTTTTTCAAATATAATATTCAACGAAACACTTGCGAAATTTTCTGCAAGTCATTGCATTTGCACTCTGCGTTAAACTAAAAAGATCAGGCCTTAGATGGGTTTCATGCGGTACACCAACATTAATTATTATTTTTGCAATAAGAAACTTTCTACACTTTTAAAATTATTGAACTCAATTTGAAAATTAAATGAAAAACGACGACGTAAGAAATAGGTGGGAGGATATTATAAGATGTAAAGGTAGGCAGCAACGGGCTAAAACGAGGCAACACAAAAATGCGAAATTGCGTAAGTCAACCGTTTGTCCGCCTGTCACACAAAAGTAGGTAAAAGATAAAGTATTTGATATTTTGTTTTTATTAAAGGTGTGATATTTAATCTTTTACAAAAACCGCTAGGATTTCTCTACGAAGACGAATCAATAATAATAAAAGAGACCAACAATGACAACACACTCACGAAATAGTAACAACAAGTTCGGGGAATATATTGTTGCTTTATTTTTTCTTTAAATTCTTCTTTTCAGGTCTTCAGGTGAGATCGAGATGTGCAAACAACGAAGCAGCAGAAAAAGGAGATGTAATGAAATTCCTTAAGAATGTTAAAAGAGTGTTGGTGGTAAGGTGCATAGGTATACTATTCGTATTCGTATCTCTATCTTTACCATAAAATATATCAAGAAACAAAACCACAAGATTATATATTAAAGTTGAAAAGTACGCACACTATGTTGACGATCGGTCGGTTGGTTATTATGCCTCTGGCAACATAGTTAAGTCGAGGAGAAGGTGAGGAAAGGAAAAAAGAGTGAAACTGAAATGTTTCTTTGACGCTCTTTAGTCTTCAGCAAAGACGACGACGCGACGAAAATATAAACCCACACCAAAAACAAGATTTCTTAGACAACAAAATACCACCACGACCACGAACGCGAACGATCGGCAATAATTTTTTTTAAATTATAAATCGAACATTGAAGAACTACGCAGAGCGACAGGTAAGCCGAAACTGACAGTTAGGTGAGATCGTGAAAGAAGGTTTACCTGTGAAAAACACACCTGAGTTTTTTGGTTTATCATTGCCAGGTATGTACAATGTACAGGTAAGGGACAGATACTTTATCCATCGGAGTGGTGAGTTGTTGTGGCAAGAGGTAAGATCTCTTGAATGAAATTAAATAACTTCCTTTTCACGCTTCAAAAACTTTATTTACTTCATTACGGTGAAAACTAACACTAAATTAACAAACAAAACTTAAAATTTAATTATATAGATACGTTAAACATCACTGATGAAAACATTAAACTTTAAGCTAAGAATTTAAATAATGCGAGACAAATTTGGTTTGAAACAATCGGATTCGCTAATTTGATCAACAGAATTAAAAAAAAAAAATATTTTCAGTACTTTAACAGATGATTAATTGGACGTTTTAAACTAAAGTTTGATCGGCTTAAATGTTTTTGAATCGGTACTCGATTTAGGTTAAACATAAAGTGCAAATGATACAAAACTGACGAAGATAAAATAGATCCGCTCAGAACTCCAACAAAAAATAAAAGTTTTAAATACTTTTGGTGATTAGTTAGCCTATCAAATTACGGAGGCAAAGCTACTCCATGTAGGTTAGGTTAGGTTATAGTGGCTGTCCAAGATGGAAACGGACACACTTAGGCCAGTTTAACGGCCCATTGTGATACCACATGAATCTTGAGGCTTCCTCCTAAGCTCAATGGAACCAGTTAGAGTCCCTTACGAAACTTGAGAGGCTGATTATACTGATATGATTTAGATCGTTTAGATCGTTAAAGAAGAATTCCCCTAGGTAATTCTTGCGTTTTCGAGCTAGAGCAGGGCATGTGCAGAGAAGATAAAGAACCGTTTCTTCCTCTTCCTCGTCCATACAGCTTCTGCAAAAGTCATTTGAGAATACGCCTAGTCTCGTGGCGTGCTTTCCTATTAGACAGTGTCCGGTTATGACACCTATTATCGAGCTTATATGCGATCTGCTTAGAGAGAGCAAGCACCTTGAACGTTTTAAATCCAGTGTTGGCCAGATGTTTTTTGTGGCTTGACACGTGGTGCTGTTGGTCCACCTGGTGCCTGCCCTTCTCGCAGCGTCTTGCATTAGTAGCAGTTTACAAGTAGCGATTGGTATGCCAGTACTTACCAAACGTGGTAGGATGGGCTGTACTGTACCGTTCCTGGCGAGTTCATCTGCCTTACAGTTACCTGGAATGTCTCTATGGCCCGGCACCCAGAAAAGGTGAATATTAAACTGTTGCGCCATCTCCATTAGAGATGCTGGACAGTTATGGACTGTTACAGAGTTTGTAGAGACAGAGTCCAGAGATTTGATAGCGGTCTGGCTGTCGGAGAAAATACGGATATCAGATGTTGATATCACGTTTTCTTTGAGCCAAGACAAGACTTCCTTAATCGCCAAAAGTTCCGCCTGGAACACGCTACAATGATTGGCGGAATGAGAGACTTAATTTCAGTCGTTCAGAGTACACACCACCACCAACCCCTTCTTTGGTCTTTGAGCCATCTGTGTAAAAGTGGATTGACTCATCCTCTAAGAATGTCCTATCCTCCCAAAAAGATCTGGTAGGTATAGAAATCTGGAAATTTGGAATTGATTCTAAGTACCTTAGAATTACGGAGTGGCCAATGTTGTTGTTAGTCCACTGCGACGAAGCATTGAGGCGAATAGCCGAGCTTGCAGCTATTTGTTTGCTAAATATGTCAAGAGGTGTAAGGTAGAGCAAGGTGTCCAGTGCTGCAGACGGGGTCGTGCGAAGCGATCCGCTTATACATAGGCATGCTGAACGTTGGACTTTATTTAACTTATCCCTGTTTATACCTTTCTCTAAAGCAGTCCACCATACTGCCACACCGTACGTTAAAATTTTAATATAAGGAGGGTTGACAAATGGAATTTTGTATCTCCTCGAAAATAAGACCAGATCGGTTTTGTGTGGGTTAACACCCAGTCCACACCGATCAGCCCAAAGTATTAGTCTGTCTAAGGCATTTTGTAAGAGTTCTTTTAGGATATTAAGATGCTTTCCTGAAACTGCTATAGCAACGTCGTCCGCATAAGCTATCACTCTGAAACCCTCCGCATCCAGACTTGTTAGGATTTCATTCACCACTAGGTTCCAGAGGAGAGGGGATAGAACACCACCTTGCGGTGTCCCTCTACTAACGAATCATCTGCAAGAAGAGTTGCCCAGTTTTGAGTTAATTATTCTGCTAGTAAGCATTAAATGAATTAACGAACTCTCTACATTTAGAGATGTCAGTGCAGATGTGATTGCAGATGTGTCCAAGTTGTTAAAGGCACCTTTGATGTCAAGGAAAGCAAGCAAAGAGAACTCTTTATCATGGAGGGAATATTCGATGGTGCGTACTAAAGTGTGTAACGCTGTTTCCACCGATTTACCCTTGCAGTAGGCATGTTGAGACGAAGACAGAAATCTTGTATCGATACGTGCCCTTAAATGGATATCAATCAATCTTTCCAGGGTCATAAGAAGGAATGATGATAGACTTATAGGTCGTAGATCTTTAGGATTGACTTGGGAGCATTTACCTGCTTTAGGTATAAAAACAACTTTAACTTCTCTCCATGCCGAGGGAACATGGACCAGGTAAAGACAGCTGGTAAAAATTGCCTCAAGGATTGGTGCAATTATATCAAAAGCCTTTTGTAATTCGACTGGTATTATACCATCTGGTCCTGCAGCTTTAAATGGTTTGAAGCTGTTGAGAGCCTATTGTAGCCTATCCATGTAGCTTTGGCAAAACACGTAGAGTAAAATATAAGAATATTCTTTAGGCACTTTTATATGAGCCGAGTAATAAGGCTCCCACATTTTAAAACCGTGTTTAATGACTGATCTGACAAATGATACACATCAAATTTTTAAAAGATATTTGAATTTTCTACTAAATCTTCCTAAAAGTCTATAATTCTATTAGATTTTTAGTTTTAAATGTAGCTAAAACGGTCAGTAAAAGTTAATTTTGAGTTCACAATGATACCTAGTTCTGAACAGTTAGAGGGTTTTCCTAAGTAAGTACAGTTTAACATATATACATAGTCATGTACTTACTGTTTAACACTTTGCAATATTTAACATTAGACTCACCATTTATTTTATATTTGGTAGTCTGTCAAGGAATTAAGTGTTCGAAATATTTTCACGTCATTAGCGCTTATTTAAGTCATCGAAAAGAAGGGAGGTCGTTTTTAAACAGAACAAGTAACAATGGACCAAGGTGACAACCTTGAAGAACCTCAGAATTAATAAGAAACTATAAAGTCTATCCATAGGGTAAGAGGATATCAAAGATATTAACTTGTCATTTAGTCCGATTCTTAAGTTTAGTCTTCGTTTTTCTCTGTGCCTGATAGACAGTTATTAACTCCATACACTCAAAGCCTTCTCTTAAAAAATCTTTAATCTCTTTATTGACCCTGTTATGAGTATCAATTTGATAGTTGATAATATCTATCAACCATTTGATGAATCTGTATTATGATTATCAACTTTTAATTTTTGAACCGATTGTGAATAGTTTATTGTGAATTAGTATTTTTAATCTGGCTTGACGTTTCAATTATTGTTTTAAAATGTTGTTATGCCTCTGGAGTTAATTTTTTTTGCGAAAATGGAAGTTGTTCTAATAAAAAAGTTGTAATTTTTTAAAAAATATATTTTATTTAGGAACAGAATAGTTAGTAACAGAAAGCATTGGAAAGAATTAATGGAGCAAAATCCTGAAGGAGTAAGGGAGATGTTGTCCAAAGCGGACCTAGCAAAAAAGTGGGAAGCTATCGCAGTGGAGTTGAATAGCTTGGGGCCTTTACAACGCGACTTAACCAAGTGGCAAAGAGTGAGATTAATTTGCTCAAGCACATTCAATTTGTTATTTTTTGATTTTAATAGGTATGCTTACTTACTTACTTAAGGTAAGTTTCTAGTTAGCTGTCTCCAGTTTCACACGCCAAGTTGGTTGAGGTCCTCTCCCACCTGGGTGCGCCACCTGAGTCGCGGTCTTCCTCTACTGCGCCGTCCCTCGGGATTGGATTCGAAGACCTTCACCCGAAGAATTTTTCTCTCGAAGCATCCTAAGAAGCTCTCATCTTTCTTTGACAGGGTCCAGGTAGGTATGCATTGATCAAAAAATAAAAATTTAAAAAAGTTACAAAAAAATGAATTAGACAGAATTGCAACTGGCGGAGGACCTAATAAACGAATCCGATTGACTGATTAGGAAGAAGCAGTAAGTCGTCTAATGCATTTTAATGCCTGTGTTGATCACCCCAGTGTTGAATTTGGGTTGGAATTACCAAATTTTACTGATGAAGTTCTGAAAGCCTGAAGTTTTGAATAAATCTACAATGAAGTTTCATCAGCAAATGCAAGAATTAAAGAAAAGTATCTTATTACATGTGTTCGTCTAAATCCATTGGGTTGGAAGAATCACGTACTGCTCTGCGTATTTTGAGTTGCTGACTTGCTTTAACTTCATCATAACTCCCTTCGAAAAACAATTCCGTTGAAGATAATGAAAACGTACCTTTTACAATTATTTTTCTAAATTATAAAAATGAATGTGTACCTATTTTTTTGATAACTATAATACCAAGTGTGTCGAAAAATCATTCACAATAATGATAAAATTAGCAGTTTATCAACAAAGTTTATAGTTGATAGCCATAAAAGGTTTTTATTATATTGAATGGAACGATATCATGCATTAAAATTTAAGAAGAAATTTTCAAAGAAACATTTTTTAAACATTTCAGAAGCATTTAAAAAAATGTCGCAAAATTTTAAAAACAAAATAAAAAAACTGATACCTTGTTTGTCTCAAGTTTCCGAATATACAAATTATGATTAAGATTAGGTACAAAGAAATGAAAAAAAAAATATAGATACCAAATTAGGAAACAAAAAATATTCAAGACGTGTTTCTTAAAACAACGAAACCAAAAATGTAAAACGAAAACATTTCTGAAATGTTTCCGCAAAGTTTCTGAAATGTTTTTAAATAAATGGGAATCATTTATGAAACATTTTTTCCTGTGATTTGTCTTTGGTGTGGAAATTTTTAGCAGGTCGAACTATTTCCGTAACAGTCTTCTTAATCAAGTAATCAGTAAATTTTAAAACCTTTCTTTACTCATTCACTCTACAAATAATAAATGAAATAATGTTTTTTTAAAGTATACATTTTAAGTATATATTGTAATCTTAACTTATTTCACGAACATTTAACTTCAATTAAAAAAAAAAAAATTCTGGGATACGACACACATTGTTTTATATACGAGTATATACATATAAGTTTTACAAAATAAGCTTTATAAGTTTTACAAAATATTAATCACATTTTGTGTAAGATCCAACATTTTATGTTAGAGTCGACAATTATTCTGGATCAGTTCATAGTTTATCGTTTAAAAGTTGTCAACTGTAGAAACGATATAATAACTTTGGTTTCAATAACTGTTTTTTTTCTCAAGATATTTTAGTCGAAAAAAGGGTGATTTTTTTGAGGTTAGGATTTTCATGCATTAGTATTTGACAGATCACGCGGGATTTCAGATATGGTGTCAAAGAGAAAGATGCTCAGTATGCTTTGATATTTCATCATGAATAGACTTACTAACGAGCAACGCTTGCAAATCATTGAATTTTATTACCAAAATCAGTGTTCGGTTCGAAATGTGTTTCGCGCTTTACCGATTATGGTCTACATAATCGACCAAGTGAGCAAACAATTAATGCGATTGTGACCAAGTGTCGCACTCAGTTTACTTTATTGGACATTAAACCAACCACACGAATGCGTACAGTGCGTACAGAAGAGAATATTGCGTCTGTTTCTGAGAGTGTTGCTGAAGACCGTGAAATGTCGATTCGTCGCCGTTCGCAGCAATTGGGTTTGTGTTATTCGACCACATGGAAGATTTTACGCAAAGATCTTGGTGTAAAACCGTATAAAATACAGCTCGTGCAAGAACTGAAGCCGAACGATCTGCCACAACGTCGAATTTTCAGTGAATGGGCCCTAGAAAAGTTGGCAGAAAATCCGCTTTTTTATCGACAAATTTTGTTCAGCGATGAGGCTCATTTCTGGTTGAATGGCTACGTAAGGAATGGACCGGTAAGTTGGCCACCAAGATCATGCAATTTGACGCCTTTAGACTATTTTTTGTGGGCCATATAATAGCCAGCAACTATTCCAGCTTTGGAAGACAACATTTCCGAAGAAATTCGGGCTCTTCCGGCCGAAATGCTCGAAAAAGTTACCCAAAATTGGACTTTCCGTCTTAGGTGGCAGCCGCGGTCAACATTTAAATGAAATTATCTTCAAAAAGTAAATGTCATGGACCAATCTAACGTTTCAAATAAAGAATCGATGAGATTTTGCAAATTTTGTGCGTTTTTTTTTTTTAAAGTTCTCAAGCTCTTAAAAAATCACCGTTTATTATTTGTAAAACAAATATCTCTTACGGTTTTTGAGATATCGCTGACAAAGAAAAATGTACCTACGCACAAGCACACACTTAGATCTATCTAAAAAGCTTTCATTTGTTGTCAAGAAATGTCAACATTTTAAGTTTGACAAATCAGATTACAATAACTTTATATGGAAAGTTAAACAAAATTAAAACTTTTGAATGATAAAACAACGACAAGAGTAGATAGCAGCATAATTTATTTTTGAAGTTTTTTTAAAAAAGAAAAAAATTGAATGAGAAAAATTGTGAACCTAAGGAATTGAAGAAACATAATATTTTGGGCCTCCCTTTTTATGGACAATATAGCAATTATCAGTGGGTTCGCATCTCAGGGATAAGGCCATAGGAGGACAACAAAAACTAAAATATTTTTATATTCAAATAGAAAGTATTTTGCATTGAATTTTCTGCAGTAATAAAATTCTAACTATCTTGTATCTAAAGTATCTAATCAGGACTATTTCTTTACACACGAATACAAAAGTATATACCTATGGATAAACATTCAACAATACAACTAAAAGTATTGGCAGTAAGTAGTATCAATGAAGATTCACAAATCTACAAATCTACTCAATTGTCTCACGCACTTCTTACAAACATAACAGACTGAATATTCTATTTGGTATCGATCAAACAATTCGACATGGATGACAGAGGCGGAACAACTTTTATTTAAACAGAATTTTTTTTTAAAGTAACACTAAAATGTCTTCAGGCTATTTCAGGCCCAGAACTAATTAAGTAAGATATTTTAGAATCCTTTCTGTATATAAATACATATCTAACTTATTCACTACCATAAGTACTGTTACAAACATAAGCTATCACGCTAAGACTTATACTAGCAGAGTACCAATAAATAATGTTTTAAGGCCGGAGACTTTAATTTTGCTTAAATAGTGTATGCTACAATAGTTCTTCTTTAAAAGTTGTGAAAAATAGTCAGAGGCAGCATATGTCTCTACTTTTCCATGCTAACCAAATTTTTTCCAAGTTTTGTGGGAATAACTTGACGAAAATAATACAAATAAAATCTAAAAAAGCCGATATTTTTGCGAAATTTTATAAAATATAAATTTTCAAAAAAGATGAGTTTGAACAAAAATGATGACTATACTTCTTTGAAAAGTCCATAAATGGGAAACAAAGAACGATTTTAGAAATGTTTGTCAAATCGTCCACACAAAAACCAAATAGAAACAAATCAGACACAGTTGTGCAATTTTTATGGAAGTTTTTTTTGTAACCAAATAAGAATCATTTAAATGGACACACCTTAAATATAAACCAAACTAAAATATTTAAGTTTTTGAATAAATATATAAATTCCATTAACTATTTAATTTTTGAAGACATAATAGTCTACTTTTTAGCCCTTAGCTCTTTTGGGTTGAAAAAAACACCAATATCACTCGTAAATCAAATCGTGGTTATCAACAGTTAACTACCGATTCAACTACTGCTGTTTTTTTTTTTTTTAAATTTCATTGAAGTTAATATTTTTCTGCGAACATATAATAGAAGCTGTTCGCCACAAACTCCCATCACTTAAAACTATATTTCAAAAACTGGCGATCTTTATCGGGTTGTTAAGTGGGTTACAAACATATGTATTTTATTTAAATTTGTTTATACTTTCGTATTTAGGAGCTTTCAATTGTAATTTATAACTATTTTATTGGGTTATATCTGTTATTTTTGTTAAGAAACCCACGAAAATGCGAGATGACATTTCTGTCATATGCCTATTTGTCATCAGGGAGTCGATGCAACTCCTGGATCGGACCAATTACAAGTGGTTTCCAAAAAGTTTAATATCAACTGCTTTCCCTTCACTGCAAAAATTAGCTCTCATCATTCGATCTAAAACATCTTGGCAAAATGTTTAGCAATCTAGCTAATTCATTTCCGTAGTCCAATTTCACGATCTACTCCTTTAGTTTTACTGTCATTGAAGAATGATGGACATTTAGAAAAAACTCACATTTAAATATTAAAATAAATATTTTCCCAATAACAATAAAGAAATATTTCTACCAACAGGCAGCAATAAAAATAAATCGTATGTCTTTTTAACTGAAAGGTATATTTTTTCTTGTGTGCTGTCAAAGTGACAGTTTAAACCGTGTAGTTATATTTAACTCCTTTATATTTGAGTTTCTCTAAAATATTAAAATATAATAAACTAAAGTGGTAGTTGATATGGCAACATTTTAAGGCCAATTTTTAAGTGAGCTTAAAATTTGTCTGAACAACTGGTAATTACACATTTCTGTTATGTCAAAAATAAATTCAAGTGTCATTGTTGTGAATTGTTGAAATGTATTTTAATTATTTAGATACGACAATTGTTAGAAAGTGTTGGTCTGTCAAACTATTTTAAATCGCAAATTGAATAACTAAAGAAAAATTGGTTTATTGTGAAATGAAAATGCGTGGTCAAATTTATTGGACAAATTTCTTTTAAGTTCATTATTATCTCCCAAGCCCCAAAAACCGGATACTTGTTTGTAAACAAATCATTCACTTTCACAGTTCAACACATTCGACTCAGCTGCCAAGCAAATTGTTACTATTTAACACTTCAACAATGATTTTATGAACGATGTATTGATGTCATATTGTTACAAATCGTAATGATCTTAATAAATAGAAACAACGATAGTTAACAGACTTCTTATGTACCCAGTAGGAAATTCAGTTCAACAAAAAATATAATGTTGTTCCGCCCTTGTGACTGCAGTCCTTTTTCATCAAACGAAACAAAAATAAATTCCATTGAATGTCAAAATTATGCTGTGGAATTCCGAATTCGGCACTTCATGGTACGAAAGTCATTAGAAAGTAAATACAAACACAAAAAAGGAAACATTTAACTTCTGTCCCTAATCCTACCCGAGTCTATATAAGCAGGCACAATTCCATGTCGTCACTTAAACAACTGACATCCGTTGTCAAGAACTGGGATACTATACCGACCTTTTATAATACGTATTCGGGCATTTATGATATTTGTATATTCTTTACATTTTTAATAGAAGAGGAAACCCATTCGAGTTATAAACTTGTGATGATCTAGAGTTCTAAAATAAAAGAGATATAAATCAGTTATAAACATTTTGTTGTTGTGTATTAATTGTATGTAATTTGGTGTGTTTTTGAGAATTGGAAAATGAGAAGTGGAAGTTTTTATAATTGTTCATTGAATACTTTAAACAATAGTGAAAGATCAAAGAATTTGTGTTCATTAAATAAACAAACATCACTATTTTGTTGCAACAACAATAAAAACGACACCAACATCTATAACACAGACGGATATTCAGATCGTGAAAGTGTTGCCAGTAGTGTCCGTGGAAAAAGGACAAGATCAAGGCAAGGATTTAATAATACAAATATAAATTTACCATAAGTCTTTTCGTACTTTATGAAAATTTAAAAAGTTTTAAAATTACCAAAAAGTATGCAACTAAGTTATTGTTCAATTTTGTATGGTCCATAACTCAGGCGTCAGTCAGAGCTAAGAAATCTTTGGCGCAAAATTTTAAACGATTAAGTAAAATGTTAAGCCATTTTTAGAATTAACTTTGAATTGACATAAAGGGCTACTCCTGAACATGACGCTATAATGTCTATCTTTAAGATATGACAAAATCCACATAGCGAAATATTCTTTTAGTCTAATTTTAAACACAGTCTGTAAAAATGCAATCCGCCGAGAGTGTTTTTTGAATGAATTCCAACAAAAAGAAGACTATAGCAATAAATTAGTAACCGTAGATTTTTTATCACAAATCCATGTAAATTTTTACATATTAAAGAAAACAATTAAAAGAAATAATGTCAGAGATAAGGGATTCAAACAAGTTTTTAATAGCAGACAACTTTGCTATAGGACGATAATTGGTAACTAAATTCTTAGAACCTTCTTTATGAACTGGCGCGGCGTTAGGTATGAATATTTCTAAGACAAATCTGGAAACTTAGAACATTTCAGAGACTCGATGAAAAGAAGAAAAAGTGGATAGGAAACATAAGACACAAATTGTGTCATGATAAAAAAAGTTGAATTATTCTTGAAAGTTTAAAATTACCAACAATATTTTTCATATAAAGAAATAGTTTAGTTTGAAAATCTAGTTTTGTTAAATAGATTTTTAGTTGAAAAGAAATGTTTGTGAATTTTAGTAGCATTTCTTAAATTTTTACAAATTGGATGAATGAAAATAATTTGAGAGATATCAAGAACCGAACATCAATTTTTACCAAATTTGCCTACTATTTTTTGTAGATTTTATTTTTTGTATGAAAAAACGGAATGTTAGATTTTTATATAAAAAACCAATAAATATCGAAAACAATATTTTCTGTGAAATAAAAAGAGTTTAAAAAAATTATATTTTTAATTTTTAAAATCTAAATTTATAGGTACCGAGTTGTAGTATATTTTTTATTTTTTGTAAAAAAAGTGTCAATTAGATTTTCCTCAAAATTTTACTAAGTGTAAAGCCAATATCTCAAAGTTTTGAAAAGATATTTGGGTCGAATAAAATTTTTATACCAACTTTTATTCATTTTTTCCTAGGTTTTAATTTTTTGTATGAAAAAGTGTCAATTATATTTTTCTTAAAATTTTTCCGAATGTTGAAACCAATATTTTTTTTAAGTTGAAATTAGCTGAAAGCCATAATCTCAAAGTTTTGAAAAGATATTTGAGTTGAAAATCAATTTTTTCTATCTTTACAATTATTTTTCTAAATTATAAAAATGAATGTGTACCTATTTTTTTGATAACTATAATACCAAGTGTGTCGAAAAATCATTCACAATAATGATAAAATTAGCAGTTTATCAACAAAGTTTATAGTTGATAGCCATAAAAGGTTTTTATTATATTGAATGGAACGATATCATGCATTAAAATTTAAGAAGAAATTTTCAAAGAAACATTTTTTAAACATTTCAGAAGCATTTAAAAAAATGTCGCAAAATTTTAAAAACAAAATAAAAAAACTGATACCTTGTTTGTCTCAAGTTTCCGAATATACAAATTATGATTAAGATTAGGTACAAAGAAATGAAAAAAAAAATATAGATACCAAATTAGGAAACAAAAAATATTCAAGACGTGTTTCTTAAAACAACGAAACCAAAAATGTAAAACGAAAACATTTCTGAAATGTTTCCGCAAAGTTTCTGAAATGTTTTTAAATAAATGGGAATCATTTATGAAACATTTTTTCCTGTGATTTGTCTTTGGTGTGGAAATTTTTAGCAGGTCGAACTATTTCCGTAACAGTCTTCTTAATCAAGTAATCAGTAAATTTTAAAACCTTTCTTTACTCATTCACTCTACAAATAATAAATGAAATAATGTTTTTTTAAAGTATACATTTTAAGTATATATTGTAATCTTAACTTATTTCACGAACATTTAACTTCAATTAAAAAAAAAAAAATTCTGGGATACGACACACATTGTTTTATATACGAGTATATACATATAAGTTTTACAAAATAAGCTTTATAAGTTTTACAAAATATTAATCACATTTTGTGTAAGATCCAACATTTTATGTTAGAGTCGACAATTATTCTGGATCAGTTCATAGTTTATCGTTTAAAAGTTGTCAACTGTAGAAACGATATAATAACTTTGGTTTCAATAACTGTTTTTTTTCTCAAGATATTTTAGTCGAAAAAAGGGTGATTTTTTTGAGGTTAGGATTTTCATGCATTAGTATTTGACAGATCACGCGGGATTTCAGATATGGTGTCAAAGAGAAAGATGCTCAGTATGCTTTGATATTTCATCATGAATAGACTTACTAACGAGCAACGCTTGCAAATCATTGAATTTTATTACCAAAATCAGTGTTCGGTTCGAAATGTGTTTCGCGCTTTACCGATTATGGTCTACATAATCGACCAAGTGAGCAAACAATTAATGCGATTGTGACCAAGTGTCGCACTCAGTTTACTTTATTGGACATTAAACCAACCACACGAATGCGTACAGTGCGTACAGAAGAGAATATTGCGTCTGTTTCTGAGAGTGTTGCTGAAGACCGTGAAATGTCGATTCGTCGCCGTTCGCAGCAATTGGGTTTGTGTTATTCGACCACATGGAAGATTTTACGCAAAGATCTTGGTGTAAAACCGTATAAAATACAGCTCGTGCAAGAACTGAAGCCGAACGATCTGCCACAACGTCGAATTTTCAGTGAATGGGCCCTAGAAAAGTTGGCAGAAAATCCGCTTTTTTATCGACAAATTTTGTTCAGCGATGAGGCTCATTTCTGGTTGAATGGCTACGTAAGGAATGGACCGGTAAGTTGGCCACCAAGATCATGCAATTTGACGCCTTTAGACTATTTTTTGTGGGCCATATAATAGCCAGCAACTATTCCAGCTTTGGAAGACAACATTTCCGAAGAAATTCGGGCTCTTCCGGCCGAAATGCTCGAAAAAGTTACCCAAAATTGGACTTTCCGTCTTAGGTGGCAGCCGCGGTCAACATTTAAATGAAATTATCTTCAAAAAGTAAATGTCATGGACCAATCTAACGTTTCAAATAAAGAATCGATGAGATTTTGCAAATTTTGTGCGTTTTTTTTTTTTAAAGTTCTCAAGCTCTTAAAAAATCACCGTTTATTATTTGTAAAACAAATATCTCTTACGGTTTTTGAGATATCGCTGACAAAGAAAAATGTACCTACGCACAAGCACACACTTAGATCTATCTAAAAAGCTTTCATTTGTTGTCAAGAAATGTCAACATTTTAAGTTTGACAAATCAGATTACAATAACTTTATATGGAAAGTTAAACAAAATTAAAACTTTTGAATGATAAAACAACGACAAGAGTAGATAGCAGCATAATTTATTTTTGAAGTTTTTTTAAAAAAGAAAAAAATTGAATGAGAAAAATTGTGAACCTAAGGAATTGAAGAAACATAATATTTTGGGCCTCCCTTTTTATGGACAATATAGCAATTATCAGTGGGTTCGCATCTCAGGGATAAGGCCATAGGAGGACAACAAAAACTAAAATATTTTTATATTCAAATAGAAAGTATTTTGCATTGAATTTTCTGCAGTAATAAAATTCTAACTATCTTGTATCTAAAGTATCTAATCAGGACTATTTCTTTACACACGAATACAAAAGTATATACCTATGGATAAACATTCAACAATACAACTAAAAGTATTGGCAGTAAGTAGTATCAATGAAGATTCACAAATCTACAAATCTACTCAATTGTCTCACGCACTTCTTACAAACATAACAGACTGAATATTCTATTTGGTATCGATCAAACAATTCGACATGGATGACAGAGGCGGAACAACTTTTATTTAAACAGAATTTTTTTTTAAAGTAACACTAAAATGTCTTCAGGCTATTTCAGGCCCAGAACTAATTAAGTAAGATATTTTAGAATCCTTTCTGTATATAAATACATATCTAACTTATTCACTACCATAAGTACTGTTACAAACATAAGCTATCACGCTAAGACTTATACTAGCAGAGTACCAATAAATAATGTTTTAAGGCCGGAGACTTTAATTTTGCTTAAATAGTGTATGCTACAATAGTTCTTCTTTAAAAGTTGTGAAAAATAGTCAGAGGCAGCATATGTCTCTACTTTTCCATGCTAACCAAATTTTTTCCAAGTTTTGTGGGAATAACTTGACGAAAATAATACAAATAAAATCTAAAAAAGCCGATATTTTTGCGAAATTTTATAAAATATAAATTTTCAAAAAAGATGAGTTTGAACAAAAATGATGACTATACTTCTTTGAAAAGTCCATAAATGGGAAACAAAGAACGATTTTAGAAATGTTTGTCAAATCGTCCACACAAAAACCAAATAGAAACAAATCAGACACAGTTGTGCAATTTTTATGGAAGTTTTTTTTGTAACCAAATAAGAATCATTTAAATGGACACACCTTAAATATAAACCAAACTAAAATATTTAAGTTTTTGAATAAATATATAAATTCCATTAACTATTTAATTTTTGAAGACATAATAGTCTACTTTTTAGCCCTTAGCTCTTTTGGGTTGAAAAAAACACCAATATCACTCGTAAATCAAATCGTGGTTATCAACAGTTAACTACCGATTCAACTACTGCTGTTTTTTTTTTTTTTAAATTTCATTGAAGTTAATATTTTTCTGCGAACATATAATAGAAGCTGTTCGCCACAAACTCCCATCACTTAAAACTATATTTCAAAAACTGGCGATCTTTATCGGGTTGTTAAGTGGGTTACAAACATATGTATTTTATTTAAATTTGTTTATACTTTCGTATTTAGGAGCTTTCAATTGTAATTTATAACTATTTTATTGGGTTATATCTGTTATTTTTGTTAAGAAACCCACGAAAATGCGAGATGACATTTCTGTCATATGCCTATTTGTCATCAGGGAGTCGATGCAACTCCTGGATCGGACCAATTACAAGTGGTTTCCAAAAAGTTTAATATCAACTGCTTTCCCTTCACTGCAAAAATTAGCTCTCATCATTCGATCTAAAACATCTTGGCAAAATGTTTAGCAATCTAGCTAATTCATTTCCGTAGTCCAATTTCACGATCTACTCCTTTAGTTTTACTGTCATTGAAGAATGATGGACATTTAGAAAAAACTCACATTTAAATATTAAAATAAATATTTTCCCAATAACAATAAAGAAATATTTCTACCAACAGGCAGCAATAAAAATAAATCGTATGTCTTTTTAACTGAAAGGTATATTTTTTCTTGTGTGCTGTCAAAGTGACAGTTTAAACCGTGTAGTTATATTTAACTCCTTTATATTTGAGTTTCTCTAAAATATTAAAATATAATAAACTAAAGTGGTAGTTGATATGGCAACATTTTAAGGCCAATTTTTAAGTGAGCTTAAAATTTGTCTGAACAACTGGTAATTACACATTTCTGTTATGTCAAAAATAAATTCAAGTGTCATTGTTGTGAATTGTTGAAATGTATTTTAATTATTTAGATACGACAATTGTTAGAAAGTGTTGGTCTGTCAAACTATTTTAAATCGCAAATTGAATAACTAAAGAAAAATTGGTTTATTGTGAAATGAAAATGCGTGGTCAAATTTATTGGACAAATTTCTTTTAAGTTCATTATTATCTCCCAAGCCCCAAAAACCGGATACTTGTTTGTAAACAAATCATTCACTTTCACAGTTCAACACATTCGACTCAGCTGCCAAGCAAATTGTTACTATTTAACACTTCAACAATGATTTTATGAACGATGTATTGATGTCATATTGTTACAAATCGTAATGATCTTAATAAATAGAAACAACGATAGTTAACAGACTTCTTATGTACCCAGTAGGAAATTCAGTTCAACAAAAAATATAATGTTGTTCCGCCCTTGTGACTGCAGTCCTTTTTCATCAAACGAAACAAAAATAAATTCCATTGAATGTCAAAATTATGCTGTGGAATTCCGAATTCGGCACTTCATGGTACGAAAGTCATTAGAAAGTAAATACAAACACAAAAAAGGAAACATTTAACTTCTGTCCCTAATCCTACCCGAGTCTATATAAGCAGGCACAATTCCATGTCGTCACTTAAACAACTGACATCCGTTGTCAAGAACTGGGATACTATACCGACCTTTTATAATACGTATTCGGGCATTTATGATATTTGTATATTCTTTACATTTTTAATAGAAGAGGAAACCCATTCGAGTTATAAACTTGTGATGATCTAGAGTTCTAAAATAAAAGAGATATAAATCAGTTATAAACATTTTGTTGTTGTGTATTAATTGTATGTAATTTGGTGTGTTTTTGAGAATTGGAAAATGAGAAGTGGAAGTTTTTATAATTGTTCATTGAATACTTTAAACAATAGTGAAAGATCAAAGAATTTGTGTTCATTAAATAAACAAACATCACTATTTTGTTGCAACAACAATAAAAACGACACCAACATCTATAACACAGACGGATATTCAGATCGTGAAAGTGTTGCCAGTAGTGTCCGTGGAAAAAGGACAAGATCAAGGCAAGGATTTAATAATACAAATATAAATTTACCATAAGTCTTTTCGTACTTTATGAAAATTTAAAAAGTTTTAAAATTACCAAAAAGTATGCAACTAAGTTATTGTTCAATTTTGTATGGTCCATAACTCAGGCGTCAGTCAGAGCTAAGAAATCTTTGGCGCAAAATTTTAAACGATTAAGTAAAATGTTAAGCCATTTTTAGAATTAACTTTGAATTGACATAAAGGGCTACTCCTGAACATGACGCTATAATGTCTATCTTTAAGATATGACAAAATCCACATAGCGAAATATTCTTTTAGTCTAATTTTAAACACAGTCTGTAAAAATGCAATCCGCCGAGAGTGTTTTTTGAATGAATTCCAACAAAAAGAAGACTATAGCAATAAATTAGTAACCGTAGATTTTTTATCACAAATCCATGTAAATTTTTACATATTAAAGAAAACAATTAAAAGAAATAATGTCAGAGATAAGGGATTCAAACAAGTTTTTAATAGCAGACAACTTTGCTATAGGACGATAATTGGTAACTAAATTCTTAGAACCTTCTTTATGAACTGGCGCGGCGTTAGGTATGAATATTTCTAAGACAAATCTGGAAACTTAGAACATTTCAGAGACTCGATGAAAAGAAGAAAAAGTGGATAGGAAACATAAGACACAAATTGTGTCATGATAAAAAAAGTTGAATTATTCTTGAAAGTTTAAAATTACCAACAATATTTTTCATATAAAGAAATAGTTTAGTTTGAAAATCTAGTTTTGTTAAATAGATTTTTAGTTGAAAAGAAATGTTTGTGAATTTTAGTAGCATTTCTTAAATTTTTACAAATTGGATGAATGAAAATAATTTGAGAGATATCAAGAACCGAACATCAATTTTTACCAAATTTGCCTACTATTTTTTGTAGATTTTATTTTTTGTATGAAAAAACGGAATGTTAGATTTTTATATAAAAAACCAATAAATATCGAAAACAATATTTTCTGTGAAATAAAAAGAGTTTAAAAAAATTATATTTTTAATTTTTAAAATCTAAATTTATAGGTACCGAGTTGTAGTATATTTTTTATTTTTTGTAAAAAAAGTGTCAATTAGATTTTCCTCAAAATTTTACTAAGTGTAAAGCCAATATCTCAAAGTTTTGAAAAGATATTTGGGTCGAATAAAATTTTTATACCAACTTTTATTCATTTTTTCCTAGGTTTTAATTTTTTGTATGAAAAAGTGTCAATTATATTTTTCTTAAAATTTTTCCGAATGTTGAAACCAATATTTTTTTTAAGTTGAAATTAGCTGAAAGCCATAATCTCAAAGTTTTGAAAAGATATTTGAGTTGAAAATCAATTTTTTCTATCTTTAATTTATTTTTTTGTTTAGGTTTTTTATTTTTTGTAAAAAACCGTCCATTCGATTTTTCTCAAAATTGTTCTGAATGTTATAAACGATATTTTTTATAAGTTAAAATTGGCTGAAAGCCATAATCTCAACGTTTTGAAAATATATTTAAGTCGAAAATCAATTTTTAAAAACTTTGAGGAATTTTTTTTTAGGTTTTTATTTTGTATAAAAAAAAACAAGCAATTCCATTTTTCTCAAAATTTTACTGAACGTTGAAAACAATATGTCTTACAAGTCAAAATTATTTGGAAGCCATAATCTCAAAGTTTTGAAAAGATATTTTAGTCGGAATTCAATTTTTACCAACTTCTGTTAAATTTTCTTTTAAGTTCTTATTTTTTTGTAAAAAAACTGTCAATTCGATTTTTCTCAAAATTTTACCAGATGTTAAAAACGTTATTTTTCGTTGCACAAAATTGTTTTAAAGAGATAAAATCATTTTGCTTTCGTAAAATTTTCGAGGTGACAATTTTTTTTTCATATTTCTAAAAATATTTTATTTCGACTCTAGGGACCTTGAAACGTCGAGAAATGTCGAAATTTTCAATTTGACAAATCGGACCCATTACAATAACTTTCTATGGGAAGTTAAAAATAAATAAAAATGGATTTTAAAATCTTGAATGTGCTTTACGATGACTTGAAAACCCTTCAAATTTAAAACAAATACACAACAGAAATGGATACTGTTCTTCATTTGATGAACTTTAATTTTACAAATGGAATAACAACTGTGGTATTTCCAAATAATTATATAAATAAAATTTGGCGTCTTCAAGAACAATTCTATCGTTCCTAATAATCATCTTTTGGTAGCTTTCCATACTGGCTGGGGAAATGCATGTCTTAAAAGTTTCAATGAAAACGACTGTATAAAATTTGCGAGAAATCCAACTGTTATTTAAAAACTAAAGGAAATTTTTTTGCAATATGTTATATCCAAATGTTATATAAAAGTTTATGCTTTTTTCATGCATTTATATTTATATGGTTTTGGAATGTATTGTATTTTTAAGTGTGTTTGATACAGAATAAGTTATTTCCATGTTAACGTCCAAGCGAGTTGGAATGTTAAAATGTAAACAAACCAAAGGGTTGGAAAGACAGTCTAGCCTATTTTCAGACTGTTTTATATATTTCGTACATGTAGCACTGCTTAATCCAATGGCAGTAGAACAGCTGTTTACAATAAATCACAAATTCGGCTCAGAGAACGAATTTATCTGATTCTGGCCTAAGTTGCTCCTTTAAAATTGAGTTATGACCATTATTATTGCAAACTGCACCTTTTGCAATATCTTAAGACATAATAACACACTCGTACAGGACCCTCCTAAATGTTTAAGTTTTGGTAATGAAGATCTTGATCAGAACAAAACATGTACAAATTATTTAAATCTTCAAATGCAACAGCGTACTATGGCGTTTGATAAATAATTATTTGGTACGCTTAGTTATTCCCAAGTAAAATACAATACTTTCAAAATACAGACCCTTTTGTAATTTATGTTTAGCCTCTTTGGCAGTGCAGCTTTCACTTTATTTTTTTCTTTTTCAAAATTTCAGTTAAAATTTCAATATTGACTTTCATCGACTTTTTCTTCTGCTTATGTTTAATATTTATCTGACCTTTTTTTAAAAGCTTCTTTTAAGTATCATCATCATATTGCAACTTTGCGAGTTCCATTTAAGAGCGGGAAAGTTTTTAGTACGGCCCACTTATCTTGCTGCTTGGTAGATTTATGTCTAGCAACGGGTCTTCTTTTATCCATCCAAGGTGTATTCAAACCAACTCTGTCAAATTGTTTTTTTGAAACCTTTAACAAAACTACATTATTTGGTGCTTTATCATTTTCTACTTCACAAGATGTACTTACTTGATTCATATCATATAATTCGCTGAAGCTGCTGGTTTTATCAACTTGAGGTGTGCATTTTTCTTAAGCATAGAGGGCTTATAAAGGGTGTCCCAAAATTAACGCAAGATTTGAATTAAATAGAAAACGCCGATTTTAGTCTTTTGATAGTTATATTTTTATTGACTCGTAAAGTACACAGGTTAGGGTTATGTATGAAATAACACATCGGACAAATGGCCTCCACGGCTTTGCATGCACATGCGCACTCTTTTGTAGAAATTTCCCATGACCATTCTGCATAAATGTGGCTGAATTTCGTTTATGCAGCGTTGAATCTCCTCCTTTTGGTTGTGGGCTTGTTGGCATAGACTTGTGATTTCAAATAACCCCATAAAAAGAAGTCTAATGGTGTTAAATCACACGATCTAGGAGGCCAATTTTGTTCACCGAAACGAGAGAGTACACGACCTGGAAATGTCTCATGCAGTAATTGAATTGTTTCACGGGCTGGAAGACATGTGGCACCGTCTTATTGAAACCACATATTGGACACATCAATATCATCCAATTTTGGCAGAAAGAACTGTGTAATCATGTCGCGATATCGAGCACCAGTAACAGTCACTGCTTGACCAGCATCATTTTCAAAAAAATAT
Source organism: Eupeodes corollae (assembly GCF_945859685.1). Taxonomy (NCBI): domain Eukaryota; kingdom Metazoa; phylum Arthropoda; class Insecta; order Diptera; family Syrphidae; genus Eupeodes; species Eupeodes corollae. The sequence continues at coordinate 147,571,544 of NC_079147.1, read as the reverse complement.
GGCCCAATTATGCCTCCACCCCAAAATCCACACCATACAGTCACGCGTTGTGGATGCATTTGTTTTTCGACAATCGCATGTGGGTTCTCCGAACCCCAAATGAGGCAATTTTTGGCGATTGACAAAGCCATCAAGATGAAAATGTGCTTCATCGCTTAGGATGATTTTGCTCGAAAAATCAGGGTCCATTTGTTGATGTTCAATAATCCATTCAACGAACTCTCTTCTCTGTCCATGGTCATTAGGCTTCAATTGTTGTGTTAATTGAATTTTGTAAGCATGAAGACACTGATCTTTGGTGAGTATACGCTGTAGAGAGGACCTTGAAATTTGCAATTATTGTCCATGACGTCGAATTGAGGTTCCTGGATTGTCAGCAACACTCTCACGCACTGCTTCGACATTCACATTTGAACGGCTTGTTTTTGGACGACCAGTGTGTTTGGCGTCCCAACGGATCCAGTCTCCATGAATTTTTCAATTAATCTCTTCACAGTTGACGAAGTTAAAACACTATTCCGACCATATTTTGTATGAAATTTTCGAACTGCAGCCGCCAAACTTTCACTATTTTTGAAATATTCTTTAATAATGAAGACACGTTGTTCTATCGTGTAACGCTCCATTTTTAATAACCCTATACTGTTAGCTGTCAAATTGCTTTTTTTTCAGGGTTGCCAACACTTCAATGCACAAATGGCGGCAAATTCAAATCTTGCGTTAATTTTGGGACACCCTTTATTTACTCCAGTCGTTTATGGTAAAGTACATACATGAACGAGAAATGTTTGCAAATATACAAATTTTGTACCGAAATTCGGAGTCGGTGTCCGCAACTTAAAAAACATTAACTCCAATTTTGGGTCATAGTTCTCGCCGTAGATGACAGCCAATAACATAATTTTAGTGGAAAAATTTGGGTCTAAATGTTGTATAGGTTCAAATTATCGGCCGTTCAAGTTCAACAGCTCCATTATAAATGACAATAATGTTAAAATAAATCCTTTATGGCTATGATAAAGTTTTAGAGGCTATACCAGTGTAACCCATGAAAAATAAGACGACTTTTTTTGTGGTTTTTTTTGTTAAGAAAGTAATGTTTTGAAGCTTGTTTGCCATGATAAAGTATATTTTCAGCTAAATATATTTCCAGACTCCTGAAATGGTTCTTGCCGAATGAGTAGCTGAAACAAAAACAAATCAATAAGGAGTTTGTTGGAGTACAAAATAGTCGTTTTTTATATTTATATTTACCATACAAATTTTGATATCGATATTTTGAAAGCTTCACATTGGAATAGCCCTTTTAAACACCTCTTCGTTTTCTCAAATTTCAAAAGTAAAAGTTGCACCATAAGGGCTATCTAAATTTAATTGTTTTTCATCTGAAAAAACAGGTTACACAAACATACATATGTTCTTCTTTGAGTTTATTAGAGTTTTGAAAAACTTTCCGTTGTTCGTCAAGTAGCGTTTTTGTACTAAAATTTTTGACAATTCTTCAAACTTTTGAACAACACATGCGGTTACGCAAACATTTTGTTTTATTTTTGGCACAGAATCAGAAGAATCTGAAACATCCCTCAAAACTGTTCGTCTTCAAGTTGATTTAGTTGCAGTTTTCTTACCTCTTTTCTTCGTGGTTTTATTTGGATAATTTTGTTTGAAATTGCTTTCTTTTCGTCAAAAGATGTCGCAAGAAATTGAAAAAAATACTAAGTTTGGCCGCATGGGGTCAGTAAGCTATTCTGAAGTTATTTTTGATAAGTAGGTTAGTTATATGACTAGCTTAAAGTTAGACTTTGCGTCTAGCTTTGAGTTAGACTTTGCATCTAGCTTTTAGTTAGTCATAAGTTAAAAGAGGTTATTTTACTTTTCTAAATAACCTTATGACACTCTTAAGGATTACTATCGAATGAATACGTGGAATAACATGCTCATAAAATGTCTTCTTATAAGAGAAACAACCCCCATTGAGGCGATAGTAGGACGGTGGTGTTACCTGCGTAGTTGAATTCCAAAAATTTTTGTTGGTTAACCAACCGGAACCGTCTGTGTTTACATTGTCCTTGTTACCCCCAACAACCTACATCGACTTTTTCTACTTTTTTAGACGAATTACTTTTTGTGTCTGCAGCTCGTGTTTAGTTAGTTTTAGTATTTGCTTCGAGTGAATTAGAGAAATACTAAACTCTAGAAAAATGTTTAGAAAAATATTTGTAATGGTTTCTTGAACTTAATAATTATTTCTTTATCTATATATATATTTTTATCGACACAAAACAGTAGAATTATTCCAATGAAGGCCTCGAAAAATATTTCCAAAAAGACAAAAACAATGGATTACACAAACTATGCTTACAATGAAGCTGTCGGACGTTTGAAATTGATGTTAGCCGATTCGTACGCCCCTTTAAAGACTTCATCATCATACACGAGGAATCTCAATAACGATGATTCGGATAATTTCTCAGATAATCTTTCGGTAATAGATATTTTAATTTTCCTCAAATCTAACTTCCATTATTAGTTGATGAACAATAAATTACTCTTAAAGGTTGTTGAACGACCAGTAATGTCTGAAATATCAAAGTATCTGTCGCCCAGCTACAAAAACCCGAGGCAATCATATCGGAGCAAATACAGCAAAAGCTTTCAGCCCTCAACGACGTCAAAGGAGAATCTTACAACCACCACCACCCACTATACACCGACTCCTGTGCAGGATTATGTGGTGTCTTCAGCGCAGCCAGAAACGAACATAGTTCAAGCACCAGCGGAAATATTCAATTTCATTGAAAAACAGGAGGACTACATCGAACAGCTTGAAAAGGAATCTAAGTTCTGCAGGGTAAGTGCGACGCAATGCTTCAAGACAAAATAAGTAAGGTTTTAAATTCTTGTCTTTTCCATATAGAATGAACTGTCGAACTTGCTTGGCAAGGTTAAGGACGTCATTAGTGAGAATGAAGCTCTAACTGACAATGCTCGTGCCGAACTTGCTGGTCTAAATGCAAAAGTAAGTGCATCTTCAGAAAGCGAAGATAACCTGCGATATAGTAAATCTCCAAAGAAACGTGAGAAATCCCCGAGATACTCGGGAGGTCCAAGCATTGTTTACGAATCCAAAATAAGCCAGTTGGAAGCCGAACTGGCGCAATCGAATATAGATCTTCGAAAAGTTCGTGGTGAAAATGAAGATCTCAAGAGGAAATTAACGTTAGGAGTTGGTGGTACTTTGTCCAGTTCGTTAAATTGTGAAACCCATCGAAAACAAATTGAAACCCTTCAAATGGATAAGATTGCCCTGGAAGAAAACATTCGTCAGCTTCAAAAGACCATCGATGAGATGAAGGCTTCCAACATCTATGGATCGTCAAAACGGTATGCTGCCGATTTGGAACGTTCCCATTCCGAAATGGAAGTTAAACATTTGAGGGAGGAACTTGATCGACAGCACGAACGAGTTCGAGAACTTCAACACGAAATGGCACGACGAATAGCAGACGAGCGGGCAAATGCTGAACGTCGCTACAACAATCAGGTTGATCAGCTGGGTGGTGATTTATCGACGCAATGGGATCAGGTTACAAAACTGCAACTGGATTTGGAACGACAAAAACGCCTCGAATCGGATTTAAAACGAGATTTATCACAGAAAAATGCTCAAGTCGATGAATTGAAAATGGAATTGAAAGCAAACCGATGTACCTTTCTCTCGGATATTGCTCAAGTGAGTGCTGAGAAGCAATCTCTTGAACAGGAAATAACTTCGTTACGACTACAATTGGATCGCTCTGAACGACAAGGAAAAGTAGAGGCTTCTCGGTTAACAGCTGAAATAAGTTCATTGCGACAACGTTTGGATCGAGGCGATGCGGATTTGTTGCATTCGAAAAGAGAAGTTTTGCGCCTAAATGATGAAATAGCGAATTTGGAAAAAGAAGTAAGTTAAAAAAAAAATACTCGGAAGGATGAAATTCCGCAGTTTTCAGTTTTGTTATAATGAATGATAATGATTTTTGACATAGCTGGCCTATGGAGAAATGAAAAACGAGATTCGACCTACCAAAAAGGATTTGGATAAAAGGATATCAGAAATACAAGAAAAACATGGTAAGTTTGTCTCTTTTTGCATTATTTTCTATTGTTTGCTATATTTAAAAGTAAAATAGCAAATTTTAAAATAAAAATATAAAACGAAGCACACTATTTTCAAAAGTAATGTTTTAATGATTCTGTCTAGTAGTTACGTTTGTTGTAGTTGTTGTTAACTAATGTCTGTGCACTTTTTTATGATTATAAATTTTATAAAAATTAAATCACGTATTCTAAGAATTAGAATTTCGGAACGTTGGGTTCTTAGTAATTTTTGAGTCTTTTTTAGCTCAGAAGTTTTCGAATTTTAATTATATTTAAGAAGATTCTGTACATATGGAGGAGCCAAAAGCACCTACCTGCCCATATATTTCTTTATTTTTTGGGCGTGTTCATAACAACAAACTTATCCAACTAAAAGCATAAGCTCCTTCACGGCTGCACAGATGTCGTCTCGGTTGTTGCTCCCAATGGAAGTACTTTAGATTTTGTATTCAATGTCTTTATGATCAAATGGGACTTTTCGGCTAAGCTATAAGTTGAAAAAAGTTTAACTTAATGTTACGTTAAAAATATAATGAACTGATGAGAAAACAATTGTCTGCCATAGTTATTTTATGGTTTCCGTGGTGTAGTGGTTATCACATCCGCCTAACACGCGGAAGGCCCCCGGTTCGATCCCGGGCGGAAACAGTTATTTTAATTTTTTTTACTAAACATTTTACAAAAAGTTTGTTTGTTGTGAAAATAAAAACATTATTTAAAGGTCAAAACAGTTATTTTTATAAAATTCCTATTGAGAGTAGAAATATTGTAGAATTTAAAATTTAAATAAATTCTATTCCATAGAAATAAGAAGTTTTAATAAAACAAAAAGTTTTAAATGATTTCCTTGAAATTAACACTTTTTTAAATTAAATGTCTTCGTCAACGAATAATTTGATTTTAATAAAATGTAAAATGTACTGTACTGCTAGCTAAAGCAAGACAGTTGTTCTCATTTTTGCCTGCTTTGGCTTGGGTATCTTATAACAAAGTAGCATGAAGATTGTGAGATAATAAATCTTTTTAATATTTTGCTATACATATTGTGAAGTATAGAGCGACCAATTAGCAAAGACATCTTTTTGAAGCCTATAGGAGTAACATAAAAGCAAAAAAAATCAATAAATAATATAATTTTCAAGCATATTCTAGTTTTTTTAATTGATATATTGTTGATCTTTGGAAGACCCCGAAGGTATTTTTCGAGAAGTAAACATAATTTACACAGGGTCACTCATTTTAAAGTTTCGAAAGTAAGGCTCGCGATATCTACATTTTTTACTTAAATTGTATGTATCGATATAAGATACACGAATCCTAAGCTTCGGTAGGATTCATAACATGCGAAAAATTTAGCAATTTTGCAAAATATGTTTTGAGTCTTAAAATGTATTTCAGTTTTATTATATTATATCTTATATAGCGAAACTTTGGTCCCTCGAGAGAGGATTTTACCACTCAATTGCTTTATTAGTCCAAAGAAACAGCGGTTAGCAAGAGTTATTCTGCGTTTGATCTCAGCGCTGGTGTTGTTTTCTGCGTTTACAGCGGAGCCTAGGTAGACGAAGTCCTTGACTATCTAAAAGTTACGTCTGTCGATAGTGAAGTTTTGACCAAGACGTCGGTGTTGTATGTCCTTTCTTGACGACACCATGTACTTTGTTATGCCCTCATTAACCGTTAAACCCATTTTTGCCGCTTCTGCCTCAATATTCACAAAATCCCCGTTCACATCACGCTGAGTTTCTCCGATTATCTCAATGTCATCAGCATATGCTAGTAATTGGAAAGACTCTTGTCTAAAACCATTTGTTGACATCGAAAGGTTCTGTTAAGTCCAACCTTCATGGAGCAGCGTGAATTCTCCATGGTCATCCAGCGCAAAGAGATGAGTTTGGCAGGGATGCCAAAACTAGACATGGCTCTATACGACTCGTCCCTGTAGATGCGGTCATATGAGGCCTTGAAATCGATGGAAAGATGGTGGTTGTCGATTTGGTGTTTTTGGTTTTTTTTCCATGATCTGCCGTAATGTGAATAATGGATCAACTGTGGACTTCCCTAAAAAGTCTAAAACCACACTGATAAGGACCTATCAGGTTGTTGACGATGGGCCTTAGACGTTCACATATTACGGCAGAGAAGATTTTATAGGCGATGTTAGAAGACTGATTCCTTTATAGTTGGTGCAGTTTAGAGGGTCTTCTTTTTTCAGGATCGGGCAAACAATACTGAGGTTTCATTCATCGGGCATGCTTTCTTCCGATCATGTATCTTACTGATAATGGTGCATGCTTCTAACCAACTTATCTCCGGCTTTATTAGACTTCAGCTTAGATATGGAAATCTTTACTTCGTCTAAGTCGGGAGGGCGGGATTATTGGCTTTCGTCGTCAAAGTTGAATGGATCATCCTGCGTGACTGTGGAATTCGGTTCGTCGTCACCGTTATACAGTTTGCAGAAGTGGTCCTTCCATATCCTCAGCATTGACCGCGGTTCCACCATAATGTTTCCACTTTCATCTTAACAGCCTTCGGTTCTAGGTTTATGTACCTGTGAATTTCGTTTCACCTGTTCATTAATCCCTCTCAACATGTTTGACCGCACGCTTCTGATGCCCTCTCTTTTTCCTTCTGAGAAGTCGCTGTTCCTCTCGCCTCTTCTGCTAATAAAGCTCATGAGCAGCTCTCGTCCTTTTATGCAGCGCCGCTTTGCGTGCCTGTTGTTTGGCTGCATTTGCCTGCCGACATTCCTCATCCTTGTTGGTGGCTGCTTGAAACCCAGTTGGTTGGGGAGAACTTCGAGAGAGGTTACTTGTAACTCGGTCGAAAAAGGATTTGGCGATCTCTGGTTCGACTGCAGACGTTCAACGTTGTACCTTCTCCTAGCACCTTTCTGTTTTGCCATGTTAGCTCCTCGGAAAGTTCGGACATCCATCATGCTGGAAGCGTGTCTGGCGTCGATCGCAATATGGTCAATCTGGTTGACGGTAGATTAAGCTGGAGAACTCCACGTTCCTTTGTGGATGTTGGCTGGCTACCATGACGTTTCGCCCCACAGCAAAATCTATGAGCCTGAATCCTCTGTCGGAAATGTTTTTGTGCAGGCTGTTCTTCTCGATTATTCCACCAAAGATGTCTTCCCTTCCTAGCTTGACATTAAAATCGCCCGGGACAAGTTTAATATCGTAGCTAGGACAGTGCTTATATGTTTTATCTAAGAGCTCGAAGAACAAATCTTTGGTGTTGTCATCCTTCTCTTCTGTGGGGGCATGCGCGCATATCAGGCTAATGTTGTAGAATTTAGCCTTGATGCGGTGATAAGGGGCTCGTTGATGCTTCTATAGCTCAAGACTTTTTGCCTCCAATGACAAAGCCTTATTCAAATAAGCGCTGTTGGTTTTCTTTGTAGAAGCCACCATAGTAAATTTCAAAGTTTTTCATCCTCTTTTTGCCCGGCCCATCCCATCGTATTTCCTGAATGGTGGTGATGCCTGCTTTATAGCAGTCTAGAGCCTCTGCTTATTCTTCGGCTGCACGTGGTCTGTTAAGGGGCCTAACATTCCACGTGCATATCCAAATGCACATGTCTACCATTTGAACATTTCAACAATATTTGGAAGTTATTTTTGTGAAACTTGTGTGTTTTAAATCAATCCTTCTCTGTTGGCTGTGACATTGAAAATTGGTAACACAAATGATGTGTTTTCTTCTCGGCTAGCTTTCGTCAAACATCAAACAGGTAAATAGGTAGGTTCAGACGACGTAAGGAACTTGAAAGTAAGGCATGTTTCTAGCATGGGATTGGCCAGCCACCAAAAATTGCCTTCCAATTAAGGCAACTTTGTTGGAAAGTTGACTGAAAAGTTAGTCAGGAAAAACCTCCCAAACTATCAAGTCAAGTTTTCTTCGTTTAAAATGACGGTTAATCATGTCTTTTCTTTCAACTGAAAGCTGAACTTTATTAATCTATAAATTATTTATATTTTGCACAATTACATTTAATGTTTTGTGTAAAAGGGTTTCTTGTAAATGTGGAAAGGTAATATTTCTTTACAGTACATATGTAATACAAATCGTGATAGAATTGTAGAATTGCTTGCCTGAGGAGTGTTTTGTAGACAATAATGTTTTTGATAGTTTTTGTGCTACTTGAAAAACTAACTAGGTGCTTCGGTCAAAATGTACGTTCAAAGAATGCCGGTTGACTGCAAATGAAGTTATTTATGTTATGTGAACCTGCCCAATGTCAGCGTTAAAATGACAGCTGTCAAATCTCAGCGCTAAATAGTTGATCGCCTTTAAGTAGTGATGATTGTCTACTGCGTTTCTTTTTTTCAATTAATTTGAAGGATAAGAATAGATCGATATAAACTATTTGGAAACTACGTTCAGTGGTTCAGTGTTATTTTAATTACTATGTAATAATTATATTATTTTTTTTTCGTTTCATTGTGAAATTGCACAATTACAATCAATATCTATATAGATTAACATTATTTGGCACATCCCTATTGTTTACATGCACAATTATGCACTTTTTAACATTCATTTTATTTTAATTCTTTGAATATGTCTGTCTACCCTCGTGGTAAACTATTGATGTTCATTAAATCACTTTAATTGGTCTCTTTTGTTTCTTAACAACTTCAATTCCCAAACGAAAAACTTGGATATTTCCAAAAAGATACAAATCATTTAGCAGTCAATAGTTTATCCATGAGTGGTAGAGCTTTGTTTTAAAACTTATATATAATAAATAAAATTCATATCACCGATGAAACAAATAAAGAAATGTACATATGTGTGCCTCTGTGTGTATTTATTTTAGCCGACACTGTTGTTGAACTTGAAGAAATGATACAAAGCCAGAAGCAACTCATGGATAAACTAACTACCGAATGTAAAACATTGACCAAAAAACTAGAGGACACAACATTAAAAAATAAGTAAATACCTTTATTTTTGTTAAAAAGTCCTTATTCTATGTACAGTTGTATTTAAAATATTTTATGTGTATTTATATATAAAAAAATAAGTTAAATACGCCATTATGTGTGTTGTGTGAAAAATTGTCGCCTATAGCCTTAAAAGCTTATAATCTCTGCTTCCAAAAAGATGGATTAACACCTTGATTTTTGGTTTTCCTCTCCTTCTTTAAAACAAAACAAAAATACAAACGTAACTAAAAAAAGGACTTTTGAACCCGCCAAGCGTCGTAAAACAGTACGTTTCTCGGAATCGGGCTGAAAAGACTACGGATTGTAATTGCCAAAGTGGCTGCTTTTCGTCTCATATAGCACCACCTCCACAAACACCACAACCATCATGTATCACAACAACCACCCAAAGCAAACATAATTCATTTTCATCTACGCCACTTTTAGAAAAGCACATAAATAGAAAATGCATGACAGCGACGACAACGCCAACGGCGAGAATAGAAACAACTACCACAACACGAGCGGATCTCTTCAATGATTTACACTGCACGGCGAAAGAATGTATCGGTACGAGCCTGTTGCCTTGGGTGCAACAGCGCTTTGTTCTTGACGACAGAAATGAATGTTGCAGTGAGTGCAGTGAATATGCTGCTTCCCACTTTTTCACATCAGACCCAATGCACCAAAATATGCCAAAGGATCATACCCACCACCCACCGACCACGCCTCTTTGTGAGGCTGAATGTTCGTTGGGTCACACTTGTGAGGCGACCAAAAATGTTGAGCCTGCAAAAGAATCTGAGGAAAAAGTGACGAAAGCAAAATCCACCCGTCGACCGGTCAAAGTTGACGTGAGTGTCCGGCTTGTGCCCCGAAATAAACCAAAAATCAAGCAGAATCCTACAATACAGGACGACCGCGATTTTGGCGGTGACGGAGGCGACGACGCAGGCGATCAATAAAGGACCATGCAATGATTGACGATAGGGTGGTTAAAAAAGTTTATTAATAAAAATATATAAAAGTAGAATTAGATTACAAATTGCTTTTCTCGACAAGGTCTTAAGTATATTGTTCTTTTTTACTAAATTGCATTTTTGTTTATAAACTTTTTTAATATTCAACATAAATTTAAATTTTTTTTGTAGTGAAGAAAAAACACAATTGCGTCATACAAATGATATGTTAATGGAACGCTTACGCCAAATTTGGGCCAGCTATAAAGAGCTTAATGTTAGAAATAGTTTCGGGCGCCACCGATCGAGTGATGATGCAAGTGATGTTGATGTAGAATCTTGTCGAGAAGAGCAATTGAAAAATTTACAAATTTCTCAACAGGTAGAGTATAAAAATTAAAAGATTTTACTAACATTTGTTTTCTTTTCTTTTCTGCTTCTCTTTTCCTTCTTCTTTTCTTCTATTTTCTTCTTTCAATCTATTGCTATCAAAAAAAGGACGGAAATATCCGCTCTACAATCGAATGTAGAATATTTAACAAGTAGAGTTATAAATAATGATCGTATTGGTAAAATTGATAGCACACCGACAAGTTACAGCAGTTTACCACCTATAACTACAGGTAAATCTTCAAGTTCAATCTTTAAGTAAAAGAACACTAAACAAAATACACAAACAGTACTCTCTGGCAGCCATGTCTTAGACCAAGTCTATTAAGGCAAGGGAGTTATTTTTTTTGTAATCATATTCACCCTGCCAACAAACTTATTCCAAATAATTTTTCTAATTTCTAACCTGTATCGCTCGAATTGTTTCATGTTAGTAAGAAAGGAAAAGTAATACTTTATGATAGATTATCGGCCCAAGTTTTTTCTAGACATGACCTTATTTTTATATACAATACAAGGGTTTCAAGCACGTCTTCAATTTATTCATTCTGATGTTCTTAATGCAAATTAGTATATTATATCAATCTTCTTGTGAACATAGAAACGCATAGGTCACTCTATATTCCAACGGTCCTTACAATTTGTAGAGCAGTAAAGAATTGGAATTGGAATAGGAATACTCATCAGTTTAACCTTGAACTGAATTTCAGGCGCACTGTGAAGTACAGAGACTATTTCTTTAACCCCACATCGAGAATGTGGAATTCTTTTCCAACTCTGTTGTGATACTCATGACTTAAAAGCAAATTGCACAGGTATCTCCTCTTTAATCCTTCCCTAATTTCCTAAAGTTCACACTGTGTTATTAAGGGTATTAATAAATGCTTGAGTGCCACTTAATTATCAGACCTTTCAAGTGTTTACGCAAAGTGGCATCGGTAAGATTTGACATAATTTCAGAGAAGAGTTAGATATTAATGAGTTGAACCAAAAATTCGCTTCTAACTCTATTTCGTCTAACTTTAAGCTCAGTGCTACTGATTATGATAGAGAAACATTAAGTTCACACTCGCTTAGGGGTTAAAAATTTCTTCCGAGTTCGTGGTTGAATGTGTTCAATCTATTAGGTCAACCGCAGTGGGGCTAGATGAAATGCATCCTACTTTTGTTAAACTTTTGTTGTCAGTGTTTCTACCACGTATAACATATATATTTAAGTCCATTATTCCCACAAGTGAGATTTCTACCCAATGGAAAATGCCAAAAATTTTACCCGTGTTATGATTCGAAATTGATTTCCATTTACCACATTTGTCATACGGATTTTATAGAACCAACATTTTTTGTACCATCAATGCAATCCGCGTTCTTCAAGAAAAACAGTTGTATTTTGGCATTAATAAATGTTACAGGGGATATTCGGAAAGCATTCGACTTTGAAACTATAACGTTTTTAAAATACTTCTGGACTTTTTAAAGGCCTTTAACATATTTAACCATTCTTTACTTTGCGAAAAGCTTGCAGTGCGGTCCGAATGATTTATTCTTACTTAACCCACAGATTTCTGACAGTTAAACTTAATAAATTTTAGTGCAATTTCTTATTAAACACTATTGGGGTCCCCCAGGGATCTATTCTTGGTCCTTTGCTATCCTCAATCTAGGTCAATGAGCTTCTTACTATAGTAAAACATTGTTCAATTCGTTTGTACGCTGATGATGCTCTGTTGTACATATTTTCCCCAATATCTTAAATTCGGGAATACCAAGGGCGAGCGCCACAAAGCACTGTAAGAAGTTTTTCGTTAACCATGTCTCAAGCGTAGGAAGCACTTAGTTATTTTGCCGTTGTATTAGAGGGATAAAATGCTGGAATACCTTCTGGGTTAATTGAGGCATAGTGGTGGATGTAAGTGTTCCCATCCTGTCTTTTTTTTATGACGCCAATGTGTCTCTATAATTTTATCTAGGTCTTTTTTGAGAGATCGTTGTTGACTTATATTTGTATTGGTAGATATGGAGATAGATTTCGCTACAAGGTCTGCTTCGTTCCATTTAATCTTGGCATGTCCCGGAATCCAGATAAGTTGGATGTAATGTTATCACGAATTTTGTTGATATGTTTAATATTTTTTAGATCGGTTAGAGTAGAAGGAGCTACGGCTTCTATAGAGAATATAGGTACAAAATTATGATGGAAGGTTCTTGCCAGAAAAATATGGCTGTCTTTGTTAACAACTGCAAATCTGGTTCTCTCACTGTTTTTGGAGCCGTCGGTGTACAGTATGTTCCAAAGGGTATGGGGATGTCTGTCCAGGAGATCGAGGAATAGTTGGGTTTACATTTCATTAGGAGTTGTATTTTTCTGGTAATAGAATCCATAGGAAGCGCCCAAATTTCGATGCGTATACTTTTTGCATTGGGATTGATTCCAATGACGTCTTTCCCGAAAGTTAGAGCTTTGTTAAGTTTTGAGGGTTGTTTGGGTGTCTTCTTACGTCTCAGGATTTTATCTGCATCTTTGTGAATTCGAGAGATGTATGATTCGTAAATCTTTGTAAAAAGCTTTCGATGGAGTTAAACCGCTTTCTGTCATCATGTTCTTGATTGGAGTGGTACGACAGGATTTAAGGCTTTATCTTATAGCTGTGTGTTAGAATGGATTTAGGATTTTCAAGTCAGATTTGGAATATTTTTCGTAAATGGTTAGTCCGTAGTCAACTTTAGAGCAAAAAATCATTTTCGTTATGTTGATGAAGGTGTACGTATAAACAAAACTATTCTGTGATGGCAAGTATTTTTTATATTAAGTCTAGGAGCTGATTTCTTTTTCAAAGTCATAAAATGATTCTTGAATTCCTAAATTTCCTTGTATTTTGAAATTATTTCGTTTATGTCATTATAAGCAATTACAAAAAGGACTACCGAAATGGAGAATCTTGTGGTACACCATTTTTAAGAGAATGTTATTAAGAAAGGGAGTTATTAACTTTAGATTTAAAAAATCGGTTCGAAAGAAATGACTTAATAAAATTATTAATTTATTTAGAACGCTTCCTCGAAGTCAATTGACACAGTTGAAATATGATTTTGACATGAGAATGCTAGGCAACAAGCTCGTTTATGTGAAGGAGCGAATCTGTGGTACTACGGCCGTGTTTGAAGGCAACCTGGTTTAGATTAATAAGATTGTGCTTTTCAATAAACCAAAGTAGTCTTTTGGATACCATTTTTTTCTAAAAGTTTGTTAGCGCAGGGTAACGGTGAAATTGCCCTGTAACCATTGATATCGGTTGACTGTTTGTTGGGTTTTGGAGTTGGGATATTGGCACTTGCTTCCTTTGAAAATATTGTAAAATAGTCGCAAAATGCGTTTTTTACTTGAAGTGGAGCATTTTTGACAATCGGGTATGATAAACGGTCGGAGCCGGAGTTTTTACCCTTTACTTAGTCTAGACGGCTTTCAAGTTTAAGAAAATTAAATAGTTAATCCAGGTATTTTGCGGATGGAGAAAGACTATGAGTTGAGACGAAATGATTTAACGCTACAAGTTTTGCTTCATAGAATTGGGAAAAAAGTTTGAGTAATTGGAGTATGTGGACCAGCGATTGGCGAAATGTTCGGCAATTTAATTTGAGTTCGTTAACGATTCGGAATCAGTAATTTTAATTGATATTTCTGGAACATTCTCGGCCTTTCTTTTTTCATTTCAATATGCAGGAATTAAAAACTTTTGTGCACCGATATCTCTTTTCAAACTTTATCTTCTATCCTAAGTGCTATCAGTTTTACTGTCTATTGTGTTCTTGGCGTAGAAAGGGTACCAAAAATCACGCCTTTATTATATATTTATAAGATTAAAACTTAAAGCACACGTAATTATTTACTATTGCAGCTTTTTATTTGATATTTCTGAGCTGATATTTATAAAGTCACATCTGATTCACAGAAATCAATTCCATGTTAAGTTTTTGGATTTAAGACTCTAAAAGAAAATTGACTAGTATCTCTTGGTATGGAAAATGTAAATATTCTCCATTACAGTCGGTGTTCGATGTTTTCTTTACTTCTAACACTTCCACAATTTATTTAATATTTCACTTAATTAAATATGAAGCACAAATTAAAACTATTTTTTTTACTTTTTCAGCACCCCTCGAGTATAAACCTTCCTACAGCACAGAAAGTAGAGCCGCTTTGGACTCCGAAATTGTCACATCTCCAACCACAAAAAAGTCTTCACCCTACAGCTATGAAAGTTCCATTAATCCCGTACAATTATCGGACGACTATATTAGCAGCGAACCGAAAAAGTCTCTCATTGAGCCCAGAACAACAACATCAAATTACGAGTCAACCCTCGGAAGCTACGACTACGGGGATGATGAAAACAAAAAAGACAGTCTTGGTGAGGGAGAAAAACATCGGAACGGAGGAGGAGAAGGAAGAGATATTCTGTCACCAAACGACTACATCTCAAAATCTTCCAACATCGACCAATCTGCAAAAACCCTACCAGCAACTACTGAACAGTTCGATAAAGACGATTACCAAATCGGAGATCAAACCAGTCAACTATATGCTCCCGAATCAGCCAATCCCACAACAGACTACAACACTGAATACACCGGTTACGATGGGTATGAGCAGCAACCGTACACCGGAACTGGCTACGATCAACCCTACGACACGCAATACGATGGAACTCAGGCATATGAAGGAACCACTCTCGATCAATACGACGGAAGTCAACAACAGTATGACGCCAACCAATATGGAGACTACGGAGTTCAAGACTATGAACAGCCCTACCAATCCCAGTACGACTCAACACTTCCAGCTGACATCCAGTCATCACCATCCGAACTCGTCGAGCCAGCACCATCAGAGCGCCCAGTCAAGTCTAGTCCGCCAATACCGACCAGCAGCACCAATGCAGGAATCACCCCGGTCACTAGCACTCGCCCGACAACGGAGAGCCGCACTCAACCGCGACCGAGCAATAGCACTCTGGGGCCAGCAGGTGCAGGAACAAATGCAGGAAACAAACTCCCAACACCTATGTCACAACAGCCTGCCGCGCCAGCTAAAGGATTATCGGGTGGAAGAAAAGACTAGTAGTGCTGAGGAAATGATTGATCCGCTCGATTTAGAATTTTGTGTCAGTAGCCCAAGTTTATTTGATCGTTCGTGTGCTTCCTCAGAAACTGATGTGGCGGCGGGATCTGAATCGACCGAAGTGAGTGCTTCGCCTAGAACTGCCATTCATAAAATTACTTGAACTATTTTACAGAAATAATAGTTATTACCTTAATTTGGTTCGTCGGAAAGTCAGAGTGTAGGATAAGGTTTAAACAAAAAAGAACTTGTATTTATTTGTATCTACTACATTAGAATTTTTTGAGAAATTTAACAAGGACACCTTTTATTGCATATATTATACATGACTTATGATCTTTTAAATAAAATGTTGAACAATCCTTGAAATTTTGTTTTGAAATCTAATTTTCTGAGAGATCTCGGAGGAGATCTGTAAATTTTGAATTGAATATGTAAGAAATTAATTACTCTCTCAGGAAAGGAAAATGTATCTAAGATATTAGACATTTTTTCCAATCTCGCAATGTAAGCAAATCGTGCAAATTTATTCTATAGTTTTGGAGTTATCGACTTAAATACTGGGACTTACTTTTATTTGAAAAACAGCTTATCCAGGATGCTTTGATGGCCGTTTTTGTACTTTCTAACTCAGATGCATTTTTATTAAATTTGCTGTCATGGTGACTCGAAAGTATTTGATTATTTTGACTAGCTCTGTATTTTTACCATTTAAGTTTCATTTTTCACTTAGTCAATGATGTTCGCCTTTTCCATGTTTCACAGTACTCAAAAAACCGGTTGATCATAAGCTGTAATAATTCCGGATATCACGCGAGAACCACAATGTCACCTGCGAACAACAGTGCCTTTATTTTTCTCTAGCGTGTTCAAAAACAGCTGTTGATAATTTCTTCGATAAAGAGATTGAAAAGGCTTGGACTCATCGTATACTATTGTCTGACACCTAATTTCCCTCTGAACCATTGCGACCTATCCGTCCCATTTCATATTGATGCATTAGTATCCATAAAAAGGACTCTTCCAAACCTTATCGACATTCTCATGCTTAAGAGCTTGTAGAAAAATCCAGACTTAAAACCAACCAAAAAAGGGTATAATTTCTTCCTTGTTCTTCTCCGAACGATTGATCGTTGAATAGCCCGATCTAAGACCTGCCTGAAATTCATTTAGCTTATCTTCTTCAATCTGTTTATTGAGATTTCTTTGCAGAAAAGCTATAAATATTTTATATAGAAAGTGCAGACTAGCTTCAGACAAAGCTGTTTGCTTGCAGATACTTCCTTTTAAAGTAATTTGATCGAAGATAAGGTCTAAACAATCCAAATGATAATTTTATTGTCTGGAATTTTTACAAGTACTCGGAAGGCATCCTTTCATGATCTCTTAAAACTGACGTTACCTCGATGGTAACTTGCTTCATTATAGTCACCATCGCAAGTCCAAAAGTCACGACTAAATTTTAAACTCGATTATTTGGTCGTTGAGTTTACCACTAATAAGAACGTTATCAATTATAGAACTGCCCCGAATTGCCGACAAAATTACATTCGCTTTCTTATCCGCCATATTGCTTCTATTGATAATCTCAAGCCCATATGAGTTACAAACATCCCATCATTTTCTTTTCATTGCTTTACTGGCAGTTGCTTTAAATTTCCGCTCAGTTTTCCAACGATTGCTGTACGTTGGCATCAAAAAGGTTAATGCTTTATATCAATCCAATTCTAGTCCAGCTAGGGTTTGGGGTTGTTCAATTTAACGTTCAAATTTAACATAAAAGTGGAAGAGGTTGTGTAGTAACGTTTGTATTGAAACCACTGAAAAGTAAAATTAGCAAGAACACCAATGTGTTTCCATATCGAAGAATAATTTTTGACCAAAAACTTTTTAAAAGCCATGAAAAACTGAAACTTGTTACAGAAAGCTTAAGACAATTCTTAAATTTAAAAAAAGCTTTCTGTTTCCGCCCGGGATCGAACCGGGGGCCTTCCGCGTGTTAGGCGGATGTGATAACCACTACACCACGGAAACACATGTTTTGTAAAATTTACTTAACCGAATCAAAAATTAATTTTCGGGTTGTTTTTGAAATAATGATGCATTGGTATACGTACCTATATTAAATAAAGTAATGCTTGTTTCTTATTTATTTAAAAATTGTTGATGTTTAAAGAAATGAGATTCCTTTAAACCAGAAACCCGTGAATGTTTTTTTTTGGGGTTAAGAGATATTTGGTTGGCATTCAAAATAGAAAACATTGTCAGCCAAATGTCATTCAAAAGTTAAAATAAATGTAGCATTTTTAGGATTTTGCATCAATGGCACCCCGTGGTGGCCATTTTGTTTTGGTGACATCTGTCAAACCAGTCGTCTAATTTATTATGGCCTAAATTGGACCTAGACGACATGCGATTCAAGCAGGACGGCGATAGATTACGGTTGACATTTTGCACAAACGATTTGAGGGTAAGGTTATCTCTCGCAAGGGTGATGTGAATTGGCCATCAAGGTCATGCTATTTGACCCCGCTAGACTTTTTCCTGTGGGGTTTTTTGAAATCGCAGGTATATGCAAATAAACTACAATCGACCGATGCCCTTAAGGTGAACATAACACAGGCCATCACTCAAACTCCGCCGGATCTATGCGGAAGAGTCATGGAAGATTGGGCCATGGTAAGAAGCCGAGGCCGACACTTAAATTATGTCATATTCCACACTTAATGGCATGGTTAATACCTCATACACATTTTTTTGTATTCCATTTCAACACCTACCCGCCCTTATTCAAAAACCTTTTATTTCACTTGTTAAAGTGTTAAATCACAACATCTCGGTGGCCAAAATTTCGATTGTTTCATTGCTTATGTGGAACATCAATGTTGGGCGAAATAATCCAGTCATTAAAAATCTATAATCATAGCTTAGTAGAGCCATTGTTACACAATAACCGTTTCAGTAACCTCATTTTCGAATAAGTAAAGTCTCAATACACATTGAAGATGGAGAGGCTTAAATATTTTCAAGATTTTCCGTTACACAAGTACAATATATCTGCATACTGATGATATAGCCTATTTATGTTCGCTGAAGATTAAAAAATCCCGACCAGCTTTGGTGACGTAAAGGCTTTAAGAAGTCTTAAAGCTAAAAATAATGAAATGTCGTTTGTTGAATGCTTGGGTTTTCGTCAACACAACTGACAACAGCCTACAGAAGCAATAGTTTTAGTTGTTCTTATGCGAAACACCGTGTTTTGGATGCTTGACATCACTTAGGTACTTGTCTCAACAGCTAAAATTTGTCCACAAGGTTATACTTCTGCTGTAAAGCGGAACTAAAGTGCTTTAGTCTTGAAAAATGTATCTGCAAAATAATTTGAATGAGTTGTTGAAATGTGTATCGTTCCGTTTTAAGTAACGGTGTAGTTTTTTTTCCGAATGTCAAAAGATGATAGCTTAAAAAGTGACAGCTGCCAAAATGTGGCTTATTCGTTAAGAATGATGAAATAACGTAAATATTCCATGACTCATTTTTATGTTGTGTACACTTCGTGTCACATGGACAGTGACAAGCTTTTTTTGTTCTTTATTTGACGATATTTTTCCAACCCTATGGTTTTTTGGAAAAGCCCAAATAATGTGAAATGAATGAGGTATGTATTAAGTTTGTATTGCAAAACCTATGTTGGATAAAGTTGATAAATACAAGTTCTATGGAGGTTTTTAAGAATAAGGTAATAAAAAGTACCTGTTTTTGTATGTCACATGAATAGGCACAAGATCTCAATTTACCTACTAGGGTTGTTTTAATCAGATAAAATGATATTCTGCTTGTTTGGGAGCTTAGCACGAGTATTAATTTTATAGAATCAAGAGTATGGGTATAGTTAAGGGTCTAACCAAGGAGGAAATAGGCCAAATTTGATTTTACCTTGATATTTTCACAACCATAGCCAGCAATATTATAAGAAGTTCAATTGTTGTATACAACTACCTCAAGGACCCGGAGAGGTATAGAAAAACCAAAAAGGAAGAGTCAGGAAAGATACATCATATGAGGAAAGGTGGGTGATAGTGAGAGCTGCTTCCAATTCAAGGCCTCCCATTAGTAAAATCAAGGCAGAAGTTGGGGAAAATGCTAAAAGATATGTGATACAGAAAGAAGACCATATACGACACCAATAAATGAAGAAAAACCAGCATTGAATGCTACACGCATGAGCCAACGCCTTAATTTTGCAACAAATCACATCAGGTGGAATCGAGCTTGGCATATCGTTCGTCTTTTCCGATGAAAAAAAAATCAATTTGGACGGGACTGATGGATATAGCTGCTAATTTCATGATTTAAGAAAGGAAGTATTCTATCTTGAAAAAAGGCACACCAAAAAAGGTGGTGTAATGGAATGGGGAGCAATCACCTATTACGAGACAGTGAAGCTGGATTTTCAAAGCTCTAAAATGACGGCAATCACTTACAAATCCATTTTGAAACGAGCTTTTTTGCACTTTTCCGAATTATCTGGTGGACAACGATGGACTTTCCAACAAGATAATGCACCAATACCCACGGACAACGAAAGCCAGGATTAAGGGTCAAAATGTGAACCTTTTACCATGGTCTCCATACTCCCCTGGTCTAAACATCATGGATAGAGTGTTGGGATGGCTAACAAGAAAAGTCTACGAGATTTTTTGTAATTTTCTTTACTTTAAAGGGTCCTACAGGCAATTGTAGATCTTGTCCCTATCCTTGTAACACAAAAAAAAAAAACATATACAACGCCGTTAAACTTGTATATCAACTTAATATATCATAGTTTTTGCAATACAAACTATAAATAACTCATTCATTCGACATTTTTTGCAAAAAACCTAGGGGTTTGAAAAATATCGTCAAATAATAAACTAAAAAAAGTTGTTCCTATGCATGTGACACGAAGTGCATAACGGCCTTGAAGAAAACTTAAACTTCACTCTAAAGTTTTTATTACTTAAACAAAATTATGATAATTTTTCTTATTTATTTATCAAGACCGAAACACAAAAATAAATAAAGAGAAAAATGCATATTTTTGCTTCATTGAAAACTTCAATCACGTAAAATGTTAATACATCATATTGAGTGAAAACGATTATAAGCTAAGACCTTTTATGATTACCGCTAGGTGTCGAAGGAAGTTACTCTATAATGATATTGTTTGTCGTGCCAACTAATTACAATTATATACAACTATTAGATTAATTGGTAATTCTTAGCATAGCAAAACCAAATCTTGTATAAATGTTGGTATTTTACATGGTTTTTGATTGCATTATAATTTTAATGACAATAAAAAAAAGGAAGTACCAAAACAAATATATTATATATATATTTATTCAGCATGAAATAGAAGTTTGCAAAAAAGTATTTTGTTCAGTTCATGGGGTCGACAAAAATAGGGTTGAAAATAACAGCTCCTTTGGACATGAGAGGTCGACACATCAACAGGGCTAACAAGATTCCAGGACATGTTATCCAAAACATTGACACTCACATTAAAAGTTTTCCAAAACTATCTTTGCACTATAGTCAAAATAAAGCATCGAGATACTTATACCTTCCGACTTACATGTAAAAAAAATGTATGGCCTTTATTAAGAGATGTTTGAACCTGAAGTTTTTACATTGATGAGTGAACAAAATGGGAATATTATTCAAAAAATTTGAAGCTTTCGTTCGGTTCACTTAGATCAGATACTTGCCAAACGAGTGATATTCATCAAAAAAAAATTGCAGCAGCTGAATCTGAAGAACAACAAAATTCACTCAAAGTTGTGCAAGACCTTTATGAAAAAAAGGCTAAAGCGTTTTATGAAGATTTACGAGAAAAAAAGCGCTTTGTGCTTGGTCGACTCAACAGTCAAGAACATAACTTTTTGAGATCGAAATGAAATCAAACCGTGAAGGTAACCCATACCCATTCAAACCGAAAATGCTTTACATAAACAGCCTTCCCTTAAACCCGAAAAAGTATGAGGATATGATGACTTTGGCAAAACAAAATTTTCCTCCAGGGGATATGCCCTTTTATTATAGTCTCATGTCCCAGCAAACGCTAAACGATAGCTCAGAATATGGTGATGAAACGGAAGCCCTTAATTGGTTTGTACCAAAAACGGTGCAAGAACCAAACAAATACATTAAAAAAATGTCTTGAACTAAAAAAATGTGTTTTTATATTTTTTTTTCAAAAATAAAATAATTTTTGCAAAAGTTTTGTTCTTCTATTGAAGAAGTTTTTTTTAATTTTCTCAAAACTTGGTTAGTACTCTTGATGCTCCAATTTTACTTCTCATTCTGGTTTTCAAAATCGCTTAGAATTAAAATAAGCTTCAAGTTCTTTATAGCCAATTGTAAAACTAAATAAAAAAATACGTTGCGATGCAACCCACACTGACAACTTCCCACCCCGTCTGTCGAGTTGTCTTGCTTAAAACTTTAACAAAATATTCATCGCAATATTTTTTGTGAGATACATTATTTGAAGTCAATATATTCGTTTCTCCTAATACTTGAGTCGAAAACCTTTTCGTATCAGTTTACGTAGTTTTTCGTGTTTTGTTAATAAAAATGTAAGTTGATTTTTTTCTAAACAGAAAACTCAAAAATGTGTCGAAATACATAGTTCAATTTCGAAATCTGTTGTTAACGAGATTTTTAGTCTAAAACCAATTTTTATCAATTTTAGTAGCATTTCTGGGAAGTTTCTGTTTCTTATATAAACAAATACAGATAAAATTTTTCTAAGACCAGTATTTTATGTTAACAACAAAATGTTGCACAGAATAAAATTATTGTAAAGTCAATATATTTATTTGTTCACGATATATCGAGAACCAAATATCAAGTTTTACCAATTTTGTGTAGTTTATATTTTTATTAAATTTTTCTGAAAATGTTACTAAATGTTGGAAACAATATTTTCTATAAGATTAGTTTGAAGCCAATACCTATACATTTTAAAAAGGTATTTATGTCTAATTCGTCTTTCAACTTACACCAGATTTCTGATAAGGACTTCTTTGTTGCAAAAAGTTCTTTTATCGAAGAATCTGATTTCAGCCCAATCAAGCACTCAAATTGCAGCGATATGAAGGAAGTTGGGTTTTTCATACGTTTTCCTTAATGTTCAGGTTGAATTCGTCTGGAAAATAGTATAGGAGGCTATCCAGCAAACCTACTAGGTGGATATGAAACTCATTTAAAATATCATCGGGAATGTCCAAAGCTATTTCTTCTTTAAATTCTTTGAGCATTATGGGAAGCTGTCTAGGTTTCGATTTTGTGTAGATTCATCCCAAAACTGGATTTTATTTTTAAATATTTCTGTTTTGTCACTGGTATCGAAAACAGTTATTGCCTTCCCCTGAAGTGATACACTCACATCAATTTTTTTTTAAATATATCTGACAGATACCCCAATTTCAATAACCAACGCATGTCACCTAAAACAAAGTTGTCGTCAATGAGGAAGGTTCTAACTTCAGCTCTCATTTCAAAAAGCTGCGTCAGTGTTTTTCCGCGAGAAAGCCACCTTACTTCCGCGTGAAGAAGTAAAGACGTATGTAGAATACACATGTCATCACTCATAACACAATCCTTTAAAAAGCTTTATATTCTTTGACCGTGATTTAATAAAGTTGATCATTTTCACGCTTTCAACGTCTTTCAACGTCCAACGTCTGCAAAAGAGCAGATCTTCTTGAAAAGACTGTATATATTGGTAGCGCACAAATACTATTAAATTTTCCAACCTTGCAACATACATACGCTGATTCATCCATTAGCATCAAATTTTGTCTTTTGCTAAGTCTCAGGAACGATGTCAACTAATTTTTTGGCCTTTTCACCCACCAAACATTCAACAATGTCTTTAACACATGGCTTTATTTAGTTTTCAGCAAATAGTATGATCCTTACCTGCTTGGGCTATTCTGAACTTATCAAGTAGGACGCCATTTTTGTTCACTGCCTTTGAGTGATAAGTAACAAGGGTTTAAGATTTAGTAAGTTCAGCATACTTTATTTGAAAAATCAATCGGGTTGCATTTGCAATCGGGATGAATCCTTGCAAAGAGACGTTTAAGTTTTGATAGTAACACAGCAGAGTTCGGCAACACTTGGCCGCAAATTACGCCGCCGTGAGGTTTGTTGTCACTTGTCTCAGCAAATCCAAAATTTAAATATGATTTGTGGTACTTCCTTTTAACTGATATTTTTTTCTGTAGCATTGATCACCGTGGAACTAGGCAGATCGTCAAACTCAAAATCTTCAGAAACCTCAAACTCCGCTGTCTCTTCGCACTAAAATAAGTATATGGAAAACTGAAATTGGACAAACAAAATAAAATCATTTAAATTATTTTGTGCAGTTAGTTGCTTAAAATGCAGAAGTTATTAACAGGGGATTACTTTTTTACGTAAATTATCATTTTGTTTGGACATACCCGTCAATTGGGAATTCTTCGGCAGCTTCGGGTGCTTTTGCGGAGCATTCATTTGCTTTTTTCAAAGATCCAGACTTAAGCCAGCGATCCATTCGAAAATTGCATGATGCAAAAGTGATCCGTACAACTAAGAAAATTATACTTCTTTTTGTCTTTTTTTGGTATTCGACTTATTTTTATAGCATGCAGGCCTAATTTGGCTGCCATGCCGTTGAAAAAACAACAACAATTTTTGAAATTTGTTTGTTTTTTGCTGGTTTTTTTTTTTTTAAATATGAATTTAATTATATTCTTGGCGGAGCACACTTTGGGAAACCCGGGTATAGACGTACGAACGTACGAGCGTGTGTACATCATTATAAAATGCCAAACCAAATTAAGCATAAATCAAGTGACAGCTGTCAAAAAAAAGAACATCTAGACTTAAATCCACACGGCTAATTCTTATTTCTTATTTTGACCATATAGTTTTGTTTTGATTCACTGTATCTCAATTTTCCAGTCGACCGCGATACCCAGGGAAGGTTAGGTTTATCAAACCCATTTATTTATATTTTTCGTAATCATAGTTTGATAACGATCAAATAATTAAATTTTTCAAATCAATTTATTTGCAAACCATATAGCAAGAAATTCGTTTATACTCTCACAATTTAATTATTTTTAAGTATCTTAGATGAAAGTTTACTCTAAAAAAGTGAAGAAGAAAATGAAGCACATTTCTTAAATAATAATCTGTTTTTAATTTCGAAATGTGCTTTTTTCGTATTGAATTAATTTTGTAAACAAATTTTCAAAGCAAAGTCAATAAAAAAATATGAACTTGTGACGATTTGATTGAGTGTTTTAGATTCTGGAGAAGCGCAGGTAAGTAAGTTTTATAGGTACCTACCTACCTCCCTCTCTGCCCAAATTAAATACCGGTGTGCTGTGCGTGTGATATCATAATTATTGTTAAGTAATAATATTATCATCTATCAATGAAGAAGCTATTACCACTTTATATGTACGGAACGGAATGACTCGTGTGAGTCAGAGTGTCTGCCTGAAATTATATTTTATTCGTTTAATTGATATAAGCAATAAAATTATTCTACTACCTACTTCGACATTATTTCATTTTTTTTTTTCTTTTCATCATTAGTTGATTTTGTTTAGGTTAATATTAAATGAAATAAATAATTCTAACTCAGAGTTCTCTTGGTATTCGTCTAAGGCAGTCGTTTAAAATATATTTTTGCGGTTAATTTGGCTTTTATCTTTTTTAAATATTCACAGTGAGTATTTTGTTTTTATTTTTCTTATCAGTTGAGATGAGGTCAATTTGTGCGCACGAGATTTTTGTTATTGAAAATAAAGTCAAAAGTTCATCATTATTGGAAATTATGCAATAAAATAATTGAGGCGAAAATTTGGAGATCACAATTAAAAAAGTTTCGTATAATTCATCGTGTTATTTCCTTTGATCTATTTAAGTATTTTAGTTCGTTTCTAAATGACTTGTTATCATTCATAAAACTGTGTTTTGTTCTTCAAGTTAAGGGTTAAGGCTAATCTCAGGAACTACTTTACCGATTTGAAAAATTCTTTCAGTGTTAGATAGCACAATTACTGAGGCAGGCTTTCAACTATAAAACATCACGCTAAGACTGATACAAAACACGCCAAATTTTTGTTTCCCTTTTGAAAGCTCTCATTGCGGTAAGAGTTTTGCTAAAATAATGTATGACAGAATTATACTCTTTAAATAGTTCTAAAAAAAAGTTCACGACAAAATACAGTAAACCCAAAAAAGTGGTACAGTTGCAGTTAAAAAATTAAATACTTACCAAAAACGAGGTTTTTATTTAAACCTCCAGATTAAGTTAAATACATTATTTTAAATAAATTTGTTTAATAATTAAGAAATTCAACAAATAAAGTCCATGTTATAAAACCAAAAAAAAAAAAACTTATACAACAATTCAATTAAAAAAAAACATCATTTCGAATAAGCAACCAGAGCATTGATTTTCTTGCGCTCTACGTGACCCAATCATCTTAGTCGTTGGACTTTTACTCTTCAGGCCAAGCCTACGTCACTGTACAGCCCGTACAGTTCGTCGTTCCATCTTCTCCTCCACTCCCCTTCGATGCATACGGGACCGTAGATCACACTTCATCCGCTTTTGTCATGGTATATGCTTCTGCACCGTATAGCAGGACGGGGATGATAAGGGTCTTATAAAGCAACACTTTGGTCCTTCGAGAGAGGACTTTACCACTAAATTGCTTTCTTAGTCCAAAGAAACAGCGGTTAGCAAGAGTTATTCTGCGTTTGATCTCAGCGCTAGTGTTGTTTTCTGCGTTTACAGCGGAGCCTCGGTAGACGAAGTCCTTGACTACCTCAAAGTTACGTCTGTCGATTGTGACGTTTTGACCAAAACGTCGGTGTTGTATGTCCTTTCTAGACGAAAGCATGTACTTTGTTTTGCCCTCATTAACCGTTAAACCCATTTTTGCCGCCTCTGCCTCAATACTCACAAAAGCCTCATTGACATCACGCTGAGTTCTTCCGATTATGTCAATGTCATCAGCATATGCCAGTAATTGGACAGACTTTTGAAAGATAGTGCCTCTAGTGTTGACGTGTGAGCACTGCACTATTCTTCAAGCACGATGTTAAAAAAATCGCATGACAGTGTATCACCTTGTCTAAAAGATGTGCAATTGGGTTTAAATCTCGACTTTGATGCGGACATATGTACTACTTTCTAACGTTATATAAATTTGTTGGGTTATTGTCATAAACGAAACTGAAATTATCTCCAAGATCAAATTTCGTTGCTGTGTTGTTGTGGTTTACAGATTATTTTCCAAGATGTTCAAGTAGTCAAGTTTATTCACTGTCCCTCCAACAAGTTGAATATTTCAAACTCCATTTGAAACCATATCGCACCGCACACCATGTCTAACAGTGCAATTTACATAATGCTTCGGATCCCACGCTGTAACCCTTATTCTCCAAACCAAAAATCACAAGATCTCGGTGACCAATTATGGTCAATTTTTACAAGAAAGAAAAAAACGGTTATCAAACGGTCCAAATCAATATCTTGAAATTCCAGCCATAAAAAATCATTAATCTTAGTTCGGTAGCACGATCTATTCAACATAACATTTTATTTTTCAAAAACCTTCTATAGTTAAATTTTTGTGTTCAATGAATAAAATACCGACATTTTATTTTTTCGTACATTTTATTGAATTTATAGAAAACAAAAAACCAAACATTCGTAAAATTTCAATGACTAAGTACAAAGTCATCATTTTTCCCTTAAACAAAAAAAATAAATCACTTTTAAACAAAATGATCGAAGGGTAACTGTGCTCTTAAAAACAAATAATATTATTTAAATTAGGCCGTAGCAGTTTTTGAACACAAACATGCTTTTTAAATTAATCAACCAAAACCATAATAAATATTGAAGAACTCTCCAACTACCATGATGAAATAAACTAAAAGACTTAAAATATTCAAGCATTTTGTTCAATTGGGTTTTTCATCCTGGGTTAGTGAGTAATCCCGTGTGGACGACATGTGGCTTGCATTAGGTGTGCCCGGCCGCTTAGGATTAGCGAAGTTCGGCTAAAAAATGAATCTCAATACGGCCGAAGTCTGACCCAAGTGTAGATTGAGTTAATGGGCATTCCTTGGAGCACGAGTATTGCGGTTGAACTGTTTAAAGGCATACAACTGATGTTTTGGTAGCCAATAATTTTAAAGCTCTTCGTTTCCAAAAGGCTTAAGTAAGTTTCTAGAGCACCAGCCCAGAGTTGTGAGTTGTTCTCAAGTTTTGGATGTACGTATATAGATGGGCCAGTTCAGAGGGAGATCAACATTTTTGTATATGGGATGCACATTCGGAGAATGTCAAAATGTTCAGCTTCATTGATGCAAGTGCCAGCCAATGATAATGACAAGTGGGGTTTTATTGCTTTAACAAGACAACATTGGGTTTTCAAAACATTCAATTCCACCGGATTTCTTATTCATCTTACAACGAGCCACATCCGAAGAAGAGGGATGTGAATATGAAAAACTAGAAGAACTATCGTTAGCATAATAATTCATATTTTTGGATTAGAAGTTGGAGACAGGAGGTCAATAATAGAAATAAGACAGAGTGTCGGAGACAAAGCAGAGCCATGAGGTACACCATTTAGATTGGGGTTTTCAGACTTATATATCCATTCAGGATGACATCTAGGACGCTCAAGAAGGTAATTTATAATCCAACGAAGGAGGGAATTATCTAAACCGAAGCCCTCCGGGCTGTTGAAATATCAAGTGTAATAATTGACCTTGAAAAAATGGACGT
This sequence comes from Eupeodes corollae, assembly GCF_945859685.1. Taxonomy (NCBI): domain Eukaryota; kingdom Metazoa; phylum Arthropoda; class Insecta; order Diptera; family Syrphidae; genus Eupeodes; species Eupeodes corollae. Next base: position 147,543,137 of record NC_079147.1, on the reverse strand, counting down.
AAGTGCAATCGGTCGATAACTTGAGGGGGACGACGATTCGCCTTTTTTGGATATAGGCTAGATAAATGCTGTTTTTTGAGCTGTAGGATATATGAAAGATGTTCTGAAGTGGTTTTTTCCAGACTTAAAGAATACCTTTTGGGAACAATAGTTGGGATACCCTCCGGGCCAGCGGTTTTGTGAATGGTGCGATCTTTATGGAGAATGCAATTTCAAAAAGGTTTAAGAAAAAGCGATGCACATTTATGCGACTTCTTCAAAATCGTTTTGGAAAGAATTGTGCAAAACTCATCCCTAACACTAGAGACGCAACCTTCCAAAGGTCCAACCAATTACTCGGATACCCCAATGATATTGGTCTAATTAAAAGATCAAAGCATGATGTCAGTGCCGCTTTTTGTGCATTGCAACTAAAGCGGAAAAGACGAGATTATGGTCAATGCTATCATCAACAAAATGTCACCATGGGCAGCTATAACTTTGAGGTAGTTAAGTACTTTGTCTACCCAGACTCCGCTATATAGATAACGACACCGAAATCAAACGCAGAATAATTCTTCGAAATCACTGCTTTTTTGTCTTAAAGGCTATTGAGTAATAAAGTCGAGCATATAAAGTCACCATCCATAAGAAATTTATCATCGCGGTTCTCATTTATGGCGGTGAGGCTTGGACCTCGTCAAAGCAAGATAAGAACATCTTAGGATGCTTTGAGAAAAAAAACCTTCGGGCGGTTTTTGGTACCGTTCTCATTTATGACGCTGCGGCTTTGACCTCGTCAAAGCAAGATAAGAGCATCTAAGGACGCTTTAAAAGAAAAATCATCGGGTGGTTATTGGTCCCGCCTGAATAAATGGAAAGTGGAAAGCGAAACTGATTTGGTGATGATTATCTGATCTGAGATGGCTGGGTCATGCAAAGCAAATGGACATTAACGCTCTAGTCCGGAAGGGCTATTAATCCAATCCGAATGGACGGAGCAGCAAAGGAAGACTCAGGCGCGACGCAGTGGGGTCACGCAGGTGCGAGAGGACCTCAAACAACTTGGCATACGAAACTGGAGACAGATAGTTAAGGACCGATCTGGCTGTAGACGCATGTTGGTTGAGGCCCAAGTCCGTCCAAAATTGTAGTGCCACCTTAAATAAGTAAGTAAGTAAAGTCAGAGTAATCAGTTACTGCATTTTCAATTTTGAATTGCAGTGTTTAAGAAACTAGTTATGCTATAAAGTTGCAATTTGGTAATGTATTTTCCTAACTAAATTTGAAGCTCCCGACTTTATTGCTTCTGAAATTAGAGTGGATAAAAAATCAATAGAGTTGTGCAGAAACATATTGCCTTTGAAAAGGAAACGTATGTAGCTCTTAAAATAATTCGGCCCGCAAAACTGTTCGTCAAGCTCCGACTTTTTAGCTCAAATAGTGTATACATTTAATATATACCAAAAATTGCTTAGTTCCTGTATTTTTTTTCCATTTCTGCCGCTTTCCAAACTTGAAAAAGGTAAAAGAAAATTCGTTGTACCTTTTAAAAAGCTTTATTACTACATGTTGCATATACAGCTTTTCAAAAGTTATAATTTTCAGAGATATTATGAGATTTTGTTTAGTTTCAAAATCTCTTCTCAAAACTCTCTGCTCTCTGTTTTGCAAGGAGTTCATACAAACAGCGCCACGGCGGCGGCGGTAGCCACCCTAAAGCCAACAGGATGTCTACAGGTGGCATCTTAACATTCTTTAGCTGATGGTTGATGGTGTTATAGGTAGGTTAATCCTTTACATATTTCAAAGGCGGAAGAACGAGAATACGGAAACATTTTGTTGGTAGTGGTGGTAGTATAGAAAATGTTTGAGGTTGAGCAGGACCTGTGAAATCTCAGAGATTCAGTCGTTTCTCTATCACTTTTTGGACAAGTTCTATATGCACGTTCTTTGGTAGAGCTCGTGGTTCGCTACAAATTTTCAATGCAAGCTCCTCACCTGGAGCTTTTTATTGTGCCAACTGCTATCATTCTTGCACTTATACCTTCCGTATTGTGTGTGTATATGTGATATTGAGTTCCAGGGAATTCTAGAGATTTGGTGGATTCAGTTTTAGTTGAATTCTTGAATATTTGCAGTGGTGTCGCGTGTGCTCCTCGAATTAAATCCAGTCTCAAATTTCCTGTATTCCTGCAACCATCTGGTGTTTTCTCATATCCTCTAATTAAAGTGTTTTATTTTCTATTCAATGCAAAGTTAATAAACGTGATTCAAATCCTTAAGTTGCTTGGAAAATAGATAAAAGATTAAAAAAAAAAACAAAAGTAGAAGCCTTCAAATTAACAAACATTAGGAAAGGAAAGGACACAGAAAATACATAAAGAAATGAAACTTCAAGTGTTAAAAGGGTAGGATATTGGATTTACGATTTTGCGCACAAATGCTCGCTAAAGATAAAGTGTATAAAAAACAAAAAAATAAATAAAAATAAAAATAAAAATAAGAAAACTACACACAATACAATTTGTTGTCATTTATAATTGCGGTACTACAATATACGCGCGCTTGTTTGTGATTGAGTGAGTGTTGGTGTTGGTGTTTCTTTGCAATACTGAGTCCTTTTTTTGTTTTTGCTTAATGGATGAAAACAATGTTTACTTCCGTTTGAAAACGTAATATCCTGCTCCAATTATTCCATATGCAAGCGGTCTTCATCTTGGGTAAAGTAATATACCTATTTTGTATTTCTTTTAACGTTGTTTTATATAAAGTTTGTATAGGACTCTGTATTCCAACAATGTTGTTTAAGTGATATCTCCTTATTTATGTAAATTTAGACAGGAAATGAAGCTTACATCATAGAGTCAGTTTCGAACACAATTTATATGGAAACCTATTCAATAATGCATTTATAATTTTAAGCAACCTTATATGGAGACAGGTTGGAATTGATTTGCGATTGATTATATTATTTTGATTGCCATACATTCATATTTTCCATTTTGATTGCAAACGGATTGCGTACTGCATTTATTGCGCTTTGTTTGCTTAAAAGAAGTTATACTTTACTATTCAAATAATGTTGAGACTTAAAACCTATACATATTAATCTTAATTGTACCTTACTCTAACGCTTAGTCGCTCAAAAAGTTCGTCGGAATCCTATGTGCAAATAATTATAGACGATTTCTCAATTTTATTTAATAAATTGAATGCTAACGCTAAGTTTGCAATATTTACTTAAATCTAAACATACAACTAACATACTTTCAACTACTTATAGCAAACAAATTAATTTTAAAGCTTGCAGATTAGCAGTTTAAGATTATCGGAGAGTTTTGTTAAATTTTCTGATTTATTTGATTGAGGACTGTTAGCGCCATAGCTCGATCTGCTAAAAATAGTTCTAAGCGGAAAGGTCTTTCTTAGTCTAGACTGACTCAAATTATAATTCAGTCGACAAAGAAAAGATGGACATGAAATCGTTACACCAGCTTTAAAGCAGAACTTCGAATACTTTCTGTGAACAAACAGATATTGACCTCCGATATCGAGGGAAGTCTTTGAGTGTAAGGCGAAAAACGACGACTACATTTGATAAACATACCTTGCATACTTTCTATTCTATCAATATGAATTGAAAAGTATACAATAGAAGCGTATTGAAGAATAAGCCTGACAAGAGAAACATACTTCTGTATAAAATATGGATTACGGCATTCTCGGGAAAATCTTTTAACGAAAATAAGTGTTTTGATAGATTTTCAACTTCCCATAGGAAGATATCGGTCCGATTTGATGAATTGGACATTTTAACATTCCTCCCTAGAGTCAAATAGAAGATTTTCGTTCGTACGTTCGTAGGACCGTTCGGGAAGGTTTTTTTTATCGTCCATAGCTTAAGAACCAGTAGAGATATCGACTTGAAATAAATTGTGTTATACAGATAATAATGCAAAATGTTGCAGAAAGAAAATGGAAAAAAATAATCGTCACCGCTAATATTTACGAACAAAAAATGATTTTATCTCCAAATTGATTGTATGTAACGTTTTATAACGTTTTTGTCATCTAGTACAATTTTGAAAAAAGTCGAATTGACAGTTTTTCTATAAAAAATAGAAACCTAAAAAAATTACTAAAAATTGGTTAAAATTGGTTTTCCACTCAAATATCTTTTCAAAAACTAGAGATATTGGCTTCAAATTAATTGTATCTTATAAAAAATATTGATTTTAATATTCAGTTAAATTTAATTAATAGTTTTAAAAACATTACTAAAAGTGGGTAAAAATTTACTTTCGACTCAAATATCTTTCCAAAAATTAAAGATATTGACTTCAAACTATTATCTCACAGAAAATATAACCGAATGTTAAAAACAACATTTCTTATAAAATAAAATTAGTTTTAAGGCATAATCTTAAATTTAGGCTTAAGCCTCGATTTTTACCAACTTTTAGTAATGTTTTGTTTAGGTTCTTATTTTTTGTAAAGAAACTATCAATTTAATGTTTCTCAAAATTTTACTAAATGTTGAAAACAATATTTTTTATAAGATAAAATTAATGTAAGGGCAATATCTCAATTTTTTGAAAAGATATTGAGTAAAAAATCAATCTTTACCAACATTTATTACATTTTTGTATGTTTTTATTTTTTGTAAGAAAATTGTCAATTCGGTTTTTTTTCTAAATGTAGACAACAATATTTTTTTATGAGATAAAATTAGTTTAAAGCCAATATCTCAAAGAAAAGATATTTGAGTCGAAAATCATTTTTACCAACTTTTAGTAATGCTTTGTTTAGGTTTTTATTTTTTATTAAAAAACTGTCATTTCGATTTTTCTCAAATTTTTACCAAATGTGAAAAACGCAATTCTTCGTTACAAAAAAATATTGTGCAGATAAAATTGTTTTTTGTTGGTTAGATATTCGAGCTGACATATATTTGTGTTTAGTTTTTTTGTTTAAAAAAAAAAACATTAATTGGATTTTTTCCCAAAAATATACTTGTCTCTAGCATTATTGGTTGGTGAGATATGTTGGGTTCACTAAAATGTTTCAAAATTTATTTGAAGTCGATATCGCTACTGGTTCTTGAGCTATGGATGACGAAACAAAATTTGTCGAGGGTACGTACACCGCACGCATAGACATCTCTCTAGAAATATTTAAATTTGATTCTAGGGACCTTGAAACGTCGAGAAATGTCAAAATTTTTAATTCGACAAAACGGAGGGATTACAATAACTTCCAATGGGAAATTAAAGAGATTTCATAAAATTGTAAAATTATTTTATCTAAACCCAAAATTTAATTTCAAATAATAAGTAAAACAGCTGAGTTGAGTTAACTTTTTTTACACATTAATTGAAATAGTAAGGGTGGTATGAGGATGGTGGCGAACTTTACGTCATTTTGTCTTGCTTTATTATTCAATACGTTTGTAATTTTTTAATTTATTTTTGAAATATTAAAATATTAGAACTAATACCTAGAAAAATAACTGAAAATGGTGGGGCATATAAATAAGTAGAAACACACATTTATATTATTTAATATTTGTGTAATTTATTATTTTTTTATTATTGTAATAATATTTTTTTTAATATTTCACTCAGGTTTTTTTCCAATAATTTAACAAGTAACCACGGCTATCAATTTCACACTGTGAATTTCTGGGCATAAAGATAAAAAACTCGCCACAAACTTTCTTTGGGATCAATTTCCTAACATTCTGAATTTATTGGAATACATTAAGAATGGTTGTTGATTTAAGTGACCTTTATATATATAGTTTTTTAATGTTATCAAATTGTAACCAATTTATTAATGCAAATATAGATTAATTGCCACACCTGATGATGTTCATAGACATGAACCAAACGTCGTGACAACATAAATAATTTTGTTTTCATTGACCTAAAGCCCGTCATTAACATTTTCATCACATTAAGAATGTTTCCAATTTTTTTTTCTGTTTTCGCAAATTCAAATTTACCGTAGATTGCTAGATTGACTTTTGAAATTGTCAAACACGTTTTTCTTAAACTCACTAGAAAATACTAGAAATAATGATTTTGAACGCGTTCCGAACCTTTAGACCGAAGACATAGGGTCATATTCATAGTTTATGATTGACATTCTAAATGTTATGGATCGAAATTTAGTGAAATGTTTGCTAATATCTGCGTGTTTCAAAGTCTTAGAACCACTAGCCCAACCACATAAAATTTCTCAACTAATAGCAAACAAAATAGCTTAAAGGCTTTCAAAGGTTTTGGCTCTCCAACGCAATTTATTTTGTTACCCACTGCAAGCCATTTTGTATTGGTTTAAGTGAAATTTTTCAAAATTGTAGTAGAATATCCCTAAAACTTGTTTCTAACTAAACAGAGCTGGCAAATTCTTTATGAATAGCAGCTGTGTCTAACCTATATGTTAAATTAAGACTCCAGTTCAAATAGACTCGGGTTTAATAAATAACTATGAATAATGAATATGCCCCATATTGTTTTGTGTCTTACATTAAGTCATGTTTAAATGCAGAAACTCATTCAAATGCATAAAAATATTGAATTTAGGAGACATCACGTAACTTTAATTATTAATTTGATTCTTGTTCGTGAAAATTAAGGAAAAAACGCTACAAAGGCAAACAGGGTTGCTGTTTTTGTTTTAAAATATTCTTGTGTCACAATTCAAGAGGTGAACAAAGTTAAGTTAAAAGATTTTTTTTAAATTTACAGTTAAAGCTAACATAAATGAACCGAACAATTTTTCGGTTTTTTATTATTTAAACAAAAGTGGCCGTGAGATCGTTTCCAAAAAGAAGACAACAAGGTAACTTTCTGTTTTCAATTTTTCATTTTCTCCCTCATCTCTGTATTAATAATAATACTTAGCTTCATAAAAAAAGTTAAAAACCCTTCATCTCCTACCTCAGTGTTGGAAAATAAAAATACTAAACATTTTAATTGTTAGTATTAATAAAAACAAGAAAAATATTTTTGTTTCTTTACCAAAAATACAGACATTTATTTTTCTGATTTAGCGTGTTTGTGTTTTGTGCACAATTTCTATCATCGTAGCAAATTTATTAAAATTTTTCGTTTAACATAGTTTAAGAATTTGTGTTAGGAATTAATTTTGTACTATTTCTGTTTTATCTTTTGAACAATAATGGATATTTGATTATATATTCTAATATTTAACCCCCAAAACCCCCTACCTGCGGTCGCCCCTGATTGGACTACTCCTTAAACACGAAAGCATTCCAATTCCAAGATTCCAACAGTTTTCTAAAAATACCCTATTTTATAGCTAAAATACAATAGAGGGGTTTTAGATTTATTTTATGCAGAAATTTAAGAAATTCCGGTGAAACGTAAATAATTTTTTTTTAATTAATAAATTCTCTCCTTGGTGTTATTTGTATTTATGCGAAAAAGGCTTAAACAATATAAAACATTAACGTTTTCGACACATCGTAAAATTTTAAGGTAAATCGAAGTAATGGTTTCTTTTACAATATAAAAACACTACTTCAAGTTGGTAAAAATTGATTCTCGATTCATTTTATACATAATAAATATTGTTTTTTTTATACAAATTAAAATCAATTACAAAAAAATTCTACACAAAATTGATAAAAACTGATGTTCGATTCTCGATATTACGTGAACAAATGAAAGTATTGACTTCAAAATGATCTTATATTGCGCTCTTGTTATCGAAAATCCATTCTGTATTTTTATATATAAGAAATAAAAACTTTAAAAAAATGATACTAAGATTGGTACAAAATTGTTTTCGACTTAAAATATCGTTAGATATCACACATACTTGATCATATGCAAAATATTGTTGCTTACATTTAATTATTTTTTTAGAAGAATTAAATCGACAAACTTGTCTTACAAAACACGAAAACCTACAAAAACAAGAACTAAAACTGATAAGAAATGGTTTTCGACTCAATTATTATGGTAAAGAAAGATATGGACTTCAAATTTGTGTATCGCTCACAAAATAATGTTTTTAACAGTTTCTTTTTTTTCTCAAAATGAAACCTTTTATTAGAAAACCTAATGTCGATGGAAATAAAAATAGGTGCAAATTGTCTAATTATTTTTTTTTCAAAGTTTTTCAAGTTATGCACTCTTTCCTCAAAAGAAAATATCGACACGACATAAGAAATAAACCCCCAAAAACAACAAAAGTGACATCTAAGTAAAACTAGCTTGGGAAATTGAAATAATAAACTTTTCATATCTATTAATTTAATAAATGAGGTTTGAATCTTTCCAGAATTTTTCCTCTCTCCAATTTCTACTACTTACTAAATATTGTTTCATTAAATAATTTTTGAGGTAATATTTTTTTTGTCCGTATGTCCGTACTTCCGTACGTTCGCGACGTTTTTTTCGTCCTCCATAGCTCAAGAACCAGAAGAGATATCAACTTCACAAATAAATTTTGTTATACAGATAATAAGGAAGAAAGGGCTCTCAAGAAAATTGCGTGGGTGTTTTTTTTACCATAGCAGTTTGAAAAAAAGGTGAAAATTTTGGTTAACCCTAAATATCTTACGAACCAAAAACGCTAGAGACTTGAATTAAATTTTATATAATATATTGTAACGTGATACCAAAATGGTTTTTTTTTAACGTTTTTTGTTATAAATCAATAAAACTGAAAAAAAAATTTGTCACCTCCAAAATTTTAAGTTTGAAATATGATTTCATCTCTAAAACAATTTTGTGCAACGAAGAATAATGTTTTTGACATCTGACAAAATTTTGAGAAAAATCGAATCGACAGTTTTTTTTATAAAAAATAAAAATCTAAAAAAAAATATATAAAAGTTGGTAAAAATTGATTTTCGACTCAAATATCTTTTCAAAACTTTGAGATATTGGCTTAGATTTACTTTTATCTTTCAAAAAATCTTGTTGTCAACATTCAGTTAAAGTTTGAAAAAATCGAATTGACAGTTTTTTTGACAAAAAAATAAAAACCGAAAAAAAATTAACAGAAGTTGGTAAAAAATGATTTTCGACTCAAATATCTTTTTAAAAATTTGAGATAATAGCTTGTATCAAATTTTTTCCTATAAGAAATATTGTTTTCAACATTAGGACAAATTTTGAGCAAAATCGAATTGACAGATTTTTTTACAAAAAATAAAAACCTACAAAAAAAATTTATAAAAGTTGGTAAAAATTGATTTTCGACTCAAATATCTTTTCAAAAATTTGAAACATTGGCTTCAAACTAATTTTATCTAACAAGAAATATTGTTCTCAACATTCGATACAATTTTGAAAAAAATCGGATCGACAGTCTTTTTACAAAAAATTAAAAACCTAAACAAATTTAACAAAAGTTGGTAAAAATTTTCTTTCGAATCAAATATCTTTTCAAAAATTAAAAATATTGGCTTCAAACTTATTTTATTTCACAGAAAATATTGTTTTCGATATGCAGTAATTTGTACATAAAAATCCAACAGTCCGTTTTTTCATAAAAAATAAAAAAAATAGTACGCAAATTTGGTAAAAATTGATACGAGTACATATAGACAAATCGACAGACGGGATGGTAAGTTATCAGTGTGGGTCGCATCCCAGCCTCTTTTTTCTTTTGTTTAATTCCTATAGTAAAAAAACCACCAACTCTTTCAAAAGTCCCTATCTGTATCTTTCAGTGTTATTATCGTTAAAACAAAATTTAGTTGAAGTCGATATCTCTACTAGGCCCTGAGAAATAAATATCGAAAAATTGTTTCTGAAACTTACGAACGTAAAGACATCTTTTAAAAATCTTTGATATGAGTTTGAATCTTTGAATTTTGAGTTGTATTGTATGTTGGACACTACGCTACAATCACTGCCACTATAAATGAAACTTTGGAAATTGATCAGTAGTAGTTAAATCCCTATTCGCAGCAGAATTTCACTTTACCTGTTTCATTTTGTTTATATAAATTTCTACTGTTCTACGGATGAAGTTTCCAAAAAAACACGGGTTATGTTTTGAAATCTCAGTGAACTAATCGCCATTAAATCCATTTTTTTGTGATTTTTTTTAAATAGCATAATTAAATAATTTTGAAAGAAATTGCTTCAGAAAGTTGTCATCAATCTTAATTTTCTTTCAAATGAGGTTTCATTTTTATATTAAATAAAAAGAAATTTTTTTTTAACAGAAATTAATGGACGTTTCTTTCGTTGTAAGGAAGAAAGTATTTTATTAATAATAACAGGGCCAAACCATTTATTTTGTATTAAATTTATTTGTATTGAATTTAAACAATTTCAATGTGTTGCTATTCAAAACGAATTTTTTTTTACTTTTGTTAACCCACATTTTTATTCCAAAACTCAAATATTGCACATAACGAAATTTGTATTAAACGATGTTACACTTTCTAATATTTGTCTTCTATTCTCATCTTTAAATTTCTGTAATTTAAGAAAACGACGTCAATTTTAAGACTTTAAACTATTTTGTCATCAAAAGTAAAAGCTCTAAAAGAGTACAACTTCCAGATATGGCATAAACATATGTACAGATATAAAAAAGGTTCACTTTTTAAAAAATGCATTTTCCAGCATCTAATTGTATTTTGTTGTTTGAGTTATATTTTCCTAACATACAAATTTTAATAATAAAAATTATACGACATAAATATTTTATTTTTTTTTCAGTCAACTATAACCAAAATATAAGTTTCGAAAACACAGTCACTACCTGTGGATTAAAATGAATGACGAAGATATTTACGAAGTGAAAAAGACATGGGAAATACCGATGGAAAATCCCGATGAGTCGGGACAAGCGATTTTGATTGAATTTTTCACCCAATTTCCGTCCAATCAACAAAAATTCGAACAATTTAGAGAAGTACCAGTAGTTCAACTAAAGGTCAGACATTTTAATATTAATTTAATGCAATTTTTTAAATTTACAAAACATAAATTATTTCATAGGATAACGCTAAGTTCAAATCTCATGCGGCACGGATAGTTAGGCTATTTGACGACTCCATCAACGCTCTGGGAACAGACTATGCAGATTCTGCTATTCAAGAATTATGGAAAAATACAGCGAAATCTCATTTTCGAAGAAATATTTCAAAACAATCTTTCAATGTAAGTTTCATTCTGAAAACAAGAAAACAAAATCAAATATTTGTATTTATTTATTTAGGAGCTCAAAGGCGTCATTTTACAAGTCCTTAAAGCTGCATGCAACCTCAACGATAGACAAGTTGAAGCTTGGACAAAACTAATGGACCACGTTTATGATATTGTTTTCAAAACATTGGACGAGCTAGCTTCGAGTAATCAGTAAGCAACGATAATTTTTGTATTTGTTTTATTTTTGAATATTTTAATTTTTCGGTTACGGACTTAAAATTAAAATTGATGTACAACCAAATTCGTCAAACAAATACTCGTATGTGAAACAGTGAATAGTTAATAATTATTATAATATAATTGTTAGATCATCGTTTAACTTTTTGTAAATGTGGAAAATACACATAATAATTTGATTGATTGATATTGGAATTAATATGTAACTTTTTAATAAACAAAATAGATTTATATGAAAACATACCAACCGAATAAAAAATAAACAAATAAATAAAAAAGGAAAAAGTATGAACAAAAATAAAACAGTTTTAAAGTATATAGGGGTTTCAATGGTGTTCTTTTGCAAACTATCCTCCTCGTTCGTGTCTTGTATTTAGTTTTACCTCAAAATGCTTATTAACACAAAGAAAAATGTAAAATAAAAACAAAACTAAAATTGTTTATGTAAAATGTGTTATTTTTTATTGAGAGAAATATATATATATACTTATATACAATAACGTATGTACGTACTAAATGAAGCAGTTTGATGTGTTTTATTTTTAAGGAATCAATAAACCAGAAAAAGAGGGTATTGAAGGTAGTTTCTAATTTCAGGCTATCAATAACTATATTTGAAAAGCGACAATTGGTTACCAAGTTATGATTACAATCAAGGATTGAAATAAGTTTAGCTTAGTAAGTACTCCAAAAATATTCCTTATCAAGTTAAATTCAGAAGATCCCCAGGGTTGTCATTTAGGACTTTTACTTTTTACCTTAGATATTAATAATGTAGCAGTTTGTGTACCATACAGTCACATTTTAATCTATGAGGATAGTAACAATAACAATCCTTTACATTTTCATGATGATATTATTAAGAATTGGCTAAACCTTATCTCCATTAAGTGTCAGATAAAGATTTTCTCTAAAATACGAACTCCTAGTTTGATCGATCTTATAAACATCCCAGTTTATTGCATTCAAAGTTTTTAAAAATCTTAGAAGTCTTTTTAATTTTAATCTGGATTTCACGGAAAATATTAATTCGATCGTTAGTAAAGTCAACTCTATGTAAGGATTTGTTGAACTTAAGTCTAAGGAATTTAGAGATACTTGTGTTAATTTCGTTATACAGTTGTAGAACACTTTGGTCCACCCCCATCTTGAATACGAATCTCAGGAATTAAATCCTACGAGATACATAACAGTAGGATATAGTCTGTTCAACGCAACTTTATTCCTTCGTCTGAAGAGGGCCACCATGGTTTGATCCCTAACAACCTCTCTCCTTATGAACATCGGGTAAGGCTTCTTCAAATGCCGCCTCTATCAGAAGGTAGGGTAAATGATAATATTGTCTTTCGTTATCAATTTTTAACTGGTGTAATTAATTCACCTAATTTATTGAATTCTATACATTTTAACTTTCTTAGAGACAACCGTAATACGCCGTAGTTTAAAATTAATGGTTATTTTCCAAAACCTCAATATTTATGGTCTGCTTAAGTCACTCGCATCACAAAACAACCTTATCTCAACGCAAACAAATTAGTCCCGCTGAGACGTTTTGTCACGAATAATTAAAAGTTAAACCGTTTTTATAATTCACTTAAAGATCTGAAGGTTTATCAAAATTAGTCACCGAGATTTTGTGATTTAACACCAAAGTTAAACAACACTTTTCTACCAAAAAAATAAATAATGAATTAATATAATAAGCTAAAAATGTATACAAAAACCGAATTCGAAAACTAGCAGATATTCTAAGCGAAAACCACGGACGTCTTTATGTCAAAGACGATTATAGTTAAACCGACAGAATGGCAAGTTCGAATGCTTTGGGGAATATATAACTTGTGTTGGGAAGGCTTGTAAGTTTATGGAGATGGAATTATTAGATCTAAATTGTTGACAGAAAAATTTGTTATTTTTAATTAAAGGGTGCAAAAGTATATTGACCACGATCCAAAACCCTATTCGGTCTTATTTTCAAGCCGAAAATAGTGTTCCGAGTAGTTCCCGAGCTCAAAAACCTAGTGCGGTGGAATTACTTTGAATCTCTTATATTTTTAATACCTTACTTGAGTATTCCAGATGAGTAAGTAAAGTTGTAATGTGATAACATTGTGGTAATTACATAAAAAAAAACTGAACCCATCGAATTTTGAAGTTATGGACGTGGAAAAACATTCCCAAGAAAAAATAACTGAAAACAGTCACATGGAAGAAAGTTTGCAATCAATTGAAAATAAAGTAGTGAGCAGGCTGATGGAGCAGTTCATGGATAAGGTTGCTCTCTATTTTCCGGAATTAAGTACTTAAAGAACCATAAGGTTCCAAGCAAAGATACTGGTCATTTTAAGCGAGCAAAGGGCCGAGAACTTGACTGGCATTAAAATATAAGCAGCAAATGAGAGAGGGAGGAAAAGTGTTTACACTAAGGCACATCTCCTTATCCAGAAGGCAGCGTCTACAGTTCCAGTAAGGTTGAACTACTTAGTGAATACTTTATAGGGCTTCTAGGACTTATTCAGAGGCCAGGCCTATAAGGAGCGAGTTATCCGGCTCCCCGTCCTTGGAGTTATACTAAGGATCTGGCCCTCCAGATTGGAGGTTGTGCCGTCGGGGTGACTTAATGGCCACGTAAAAAATACCTTTAGTTGCGAAGCACCAACAAGACTCGGATACGGACAGATTCACTGTGACAATCCACACAAACGAAATAAGGACAACGAACTTCGGATCTGTACATGGAATGTTAGGTATCTTAACTAACCACGTGAAGCCAAACAATTAGCGGAAGCCCTAAGCTGCTGCAAGGCAGATATGTATTACCGCCATCCAAGAAGAACAAGAACAAGACTTTTGAGCAGTGCCCTGGCTATGACCTTAAAATTATCTTAGAAGATTTTAACGCCAAGCTAGGAAGAGGAGACATCTTTGGTGGCATAATCGGGAGATACAGCCTGTACGACACCACCACCGACAACGGATAGAAATCTCCTGATCAATCCACTGTCAACCAGATTGACCACATTGCGCTAAACGCACGACACTTCTCCAGCATAAGGATATCCGAACTTTCCGAGTGGCCAACATTGACTCCATCCACTACCACATTGTAACCAAGGTAAGGCTATGGATATCCCGGTCCAAGCCAAAACAAGGAAGTACTGTGAGAAGGTTCGACGTTAGACGGCTACAATCGCAAGAGACTGCCATGTCCTTTTCCGATCGAGTCTCTAGTAACCTCTTAAGGAGTCCTATGCTGCCTGCATTAAGCATTGAAAAGCAGTGGCAACATTGCCTTCCAGCCATCAGAGATTCCGCCTCTGAATTGCTAGGTTTGACGACGAATGCCGGCAAGCGCACGCAGCAAAACAAGAGGCATACAAAACGGCGCTGCATAGAAGAACCAGAGCTGCTCGCGAGCTCTACGAGCAGAAGATTAGTGAGTCACTCGCGATAGAGGAGGTAGAGGGATGTCACAACAGGAATTAGGTTCGTAAATTTTACCAAATGGTAAAAAAAACTTCCCATGGGTACCAGCTACGAACCGAAGCCTGTAAGAACGATCAGGGGAACATTAATTAGAACCGCAGTCTATGTTGAGAATATGGAAAGACCACTTCTCCAAATTATATAACGGCGATGACCAACCGAATCCCGCTGTAAGGGAGATAGAACCATTCAACCTAGGCGACGCATATCAACCATTCCGCCTACCCGACCTAGACGAAGTGAGGATAGCTATATCTAAGTTGAAGTCAAACAAATCTGCTGGATCTGAAGGCATCGCTGCCGAACTATAAAGCAGAAGGCGATGATTTGGTAGGTAGCAAGCACCAACTCATCTGCAAAATATGGTCGGAAGAAACCATGCCCGATGAGTGGACCCTCTAAATTGCGCCAAGTACAGAGGCATCAGTCTCCTTAACATTGCATATAAGATCCTTTCTGCCGAATTATGTGAACGTCTTGAACCGTTCGTCAACAACCTGATAGGTCCTTATCAGTGTGGCTTCAGACCAGGAAAGTCCACTATCGACAGAATTATCACACTACCTCAGATCTTGGAAAAACCCAGGAGCTTCAAATCGATACCCACCATCTCTTTTTCGACTTTAAAGCCGCGTCTGTCTAGTTTGGCATCCCTGTTAAACATCAGTTTGTGCAGAATGACGATTGGGAATGCACACTGCTCTATCAAGGTCGGAAAAGATTTTGCCGATGCATTTGATGTCAAAAAAGGTTTTAGACAAGGCGATGCACTGTCATGCGTCTTCTTCAATATCGTTCTGGAAAGAATTGTGCAAAACTCAACCATCGGATACGTAGATGATATTGGCATAATTGGAAGATCAAAGCGTGATGTCAGTGGAGTGTTTTTGAGCATTACGACGGAAGAAGATGGGTTAAGTGGTAAATGACGGTAAGACTAACGACACCAGCGCTGAAATCAAACGAAGAATAATTCTTGCAAATCGCTGCATTTTTGGACTAAAAACGCAGTTAGAAGTAAAGTCCTCTCTCGAGCTTCTAAAATTACCATCTATAAGGCACTCATCATCCCGGATCTTATTTATGGCTCTGAGGCCTGGACCCTATCAAAGAAAGATGAGAGCGTCTTAGGATGCTTCGAGAGAAAAATTCTTCGGGTGATTTTTGGTCCCGTACGCACAGATGGAGAATAGAGGAGAAGATATAACCTAGTTAGCTGAATAAAAGTCCAACGGCGAATGGAAATCAACGCTCCAGCCCGGAAAGTCTTCGACTCCAATCCCGAGGGACGGCGCGGTAGAGGAAGACCGTGACTCAGGTGGCGCACTCAGGTGGGTGAAGACCTCAACCAACCTGGCGTGCGAAACTGGAGACAGGTAGCTAGGGACCGAGCGGGCTGGAGACTCATGTTGGTTGAGGCCCAGGTCCACCCCGAACTGTAGCGCCACCTTTAGCAAGTAAGTAAGTAATTTGAAAGCCATAATTGCTGTGTTGGCATTTCTCCTGATTAACAAATTCCAGCTCCCGTTGTCGCTAGAAATCTGAACCGATCAGTGCCATGAAAATCTTCAATTAATATTGAAAGATACAAAATATGTCCTTGGGAAAAATGTTATCATTTCGAAATAGATTAAATTTAGGATTGATATAACTATGTGTTTGTAAAAGGATATATTGGAACTATTAAATGACAGCTCATCCGAAAGTGCTCAACAAACTTAATCGGAAACACCAGTTATCTGTTGCATGCGAAAAACTTTTTTTATTAAGTAAAATCAACTAAATTTCACAAAAGGTACACACGATAACGAAGAATATTACTCAATCTTCATATATAAATTTCAAAGTGACACTTAATCTTCGAAAATTGGAAACGTGACCAAAGTTAAAACAATCAAAGATTCAGTTTCTGCAGGAGCTGTGCCTTCATTTCAATGTTTTGGATTTGAGTTAACAATTAAAAATTCGGAACAAAAAATAAACCACAATTATTTGTAAGGTCTCGAAGATGGAGAAACCAATATGAAAACCTTGTTGAATCTTAATTCCATATATGTACATATGTATGAATATTCTCAATAAGTCACGAAATATTAAGTCTAACCAAAGAGTAATTACAATTTTAAAGTCTAGTTCTATCCAGTGTGAATACTTTAAACTTAACCAAAGCAATATCGAGGGATACTTCTTTCAGAGAAGTGTCTCATTTAAATTGAATTTGAATTTTTGACACAATGTGTCCCGATCCATATCATCTGAAATCACCGTTTTAAAATATATGAGCCTTAAAACCTATCGACAAAAATCAGCTTAAACTTTGGTTTATTTTTGATTGTATACTTTTCGAAATTGTTAAAATGACAAGAAAATCAAGTGAATTTTGTGTGGTCATAAATAGGAAGCTCTCATTGCGGCTTGCATCTCACCTTTTCAGCTCTTGGACCCACAGCTTAAGAGATGAAGTACAACGATTAATTAATTAATTACATTTCTGAAATTCTAAAGCCTGTAGCTGAAACTCAGCCGACTTGAAGAGGTACTGTTTTTGAGCTCGTTGTTGAAGATAATGTGAAACAAAAATTCGATGTGAATCTAAAAATCAAATCAAAGTTAATTCTCAAGGTGAAGTATACATTAAAAATAACCACTCTGTCAGGCACTCAATCAGCGACTCCAAATGTGTTTCTTAAGCTTAGTGCAAATGTCAAATTGTCAGAATCGTAAACAAACTGAATGCATCTTACGGCACTATCATTCTCCACTTCTTTCAATAGGCAGGTGAAACTCTTAAACTTCTTCCAAGTCTGTAAAGATTTTTTTGAAAATTAAAATATCTACTTTAAGAATAATAAATTAAGTTAGGAGGAGGAAGGTTCCGATTAAAAAGGTCAACTATTAAAGCCGCCATGTTGGTCAGCTCAGACAATTCATTCTAATATGAAACAGTCTCCTTTTTGTGGTTATGTTAGAATAACATGACAGTGGAGCAAGCATTAACTATTTAGTCTTGCCGTGTTTCCACTAATTTAAGACAAATAGAACTAATGCTATTTGAATTGTTCTGGCGAATATAGGTTCTTGTATTTTAAAATGAGAAATTATTTTATGAAAGTCGTACATTCATTCTAAACCCCAATAAAACATTCCGTCGGTCGGCTCCCTTGGTCGTAATTGCATTCGATGATATCACGTTGTGTTCCTAATTAAAATCAATCTTATTTTTACAGACGCCTTAGGAGAAATTGCTTAATAAAATTAATTTCCTTAAGTCCTTTTAGTCATTAAAGTCTGCAACCTATACCCCTATTATTAAGTATTAGCATGGCCCTTGCCCTACTGGAAATGGAAGCAGGTACTATTGTGACTGTCAGCAAGAATGGCAGGGTGGCACTATAGAATACTGTCAACACCTTCTCCAGATATCGTATTTCCTTATCGCTATCAGCAGCGAGTTCGAAAGTGTTGAAGTCAATATACGAAGAAGCTTTACATAATTTACCGCCCCAAACACTCTAATACATAGACAAATATGACAAACTTTTTTTTTAATTATTTTGGATTTTGTTTTGTTATAATTTCTCACCAATATTCTATTTCTACAGACAGAGATATTCACTTTAGACGTTTAACTTGTTCAGACCCTTAACTTTTTTAAAGTGTTTAGTTAATGGCGCTTAGTGTATCGGCAAAGGTGCGCACAGTAATATTTTTTAAAAAAAGCTCCTACAGTTCTGGAAAATAAATAAATCGAGCATATCTACATAAATATTATTGTTTTTCGGTTTCGATGATATTTATTTATTCATTTTTGAGATAAAGTTTTGCTAAAATTATAAGTTCAAAGTCGCGTCGCGTCGTTCGGTCGGTCGTCGTAGAGAATTATCTTCATAACGGATCTTAGTTAAGAGAAATTATAAATAAAAAAAAACTTCCGAATTTAGTAATTTAATCATTAGTTTTATCGTATAGAAACAGTGTTTCATTGGTGATATTTAAAAAATGATATGAAGTTATTTGTATTATCAATTTCGTTTGAATTTTTCACACGCGTAACTTGAGGTTTCTACCGATATGCCTTTTTAAGAAAAAATAAATATTTAAGTCAATAATATTGAAGTGTTGCCTACATCCCACCTTTCATTATATTTTTGTATTTCTATTGTGATTAAATAAAATGTCAATTCTGATAATGAAATAATAATTAATAACCGGATGTAAATTGTTGCCAGTAAAATTGAATATCACTTGGTTCATTACAAAAGGTGTGTATTGTATATTCAATCTTAATTTTAAAAAATAAATTCTACGTATTTGCATTTCTCCCGTTTGATAACAAGATTTCTTAGATAATATCTAGATAAACTTAGAGAAAGCATTTTAAAGTCCTTGAACAAACATCTTAAAGGAAAGGGAAACGAAGTTTACTAATGACTGAAAAAAATATTAGTTTTCTAATTTTTCAAAAGCACAAACATAAAACGTTAGACGGTTTTATGAAAACCTGTTTTTGACCAACGCAAAGCGTAAAACTTTTTGTTAACTGATTCAATAATGTGTAGCATTGTTCCGGTACGAGTTGTTTTAAAATAATGCAAAGCATGTTACCTCGAGCTCTTCAATTTTTTTAAAGCTCAATTTGTAATTCGTCGCATTTAGTTCTTGTTGGGACCGTAGATAGTATTTTACAAACGTTACTATATTAGGTGTGTCAAGATTAAAGAAACAGTTTTGAAAAATTTGATATATTTAAAATTTAAGTAATAAAATGATTTACACATGCTTTTCAAAGGTGAACATTGTCCATAAGAAGTCCGACGGTAAATCGCTTAAAATCCTCAGGTTTCTTTGGGGAATATTAAAGTTGATACGCGATATAGGGAAAAGAAAACATTGTAATTCTTCAAATTCACGAGAACTTGAAACAGTTTAAAAATTGTAAATGATGAATTTTTTGAAAGTTTATATTACTTATGTATATAAAAAAACACATTCAAAGTTTTCTAAGGCCATCTTTAACAAAAAAAAAAACAAGATTAAGTACAGAATTGAAACATTTTAAAGTCAATACCTTCATTTATTCACGAAATATTGAGAATCGAACATCGACTTCTACAAAGTTTGTGTAGTATTCTTTGTTGAAGTTTTGTGAAAAAAACTGCCTGTTGACCAATATTTTTAATTTTTGAAAATATGTTGCAGTCAAAAATCATTTTCTAACAACTTCTTGTTATGATATTTTGGTTTTTATTTTCTGTTTAAAAAATGTCCATTCGGTTTTTCTCAAAATGCAACCGCATGTCAGGAACGGTAATTGTTTTTTTTTTTTTATTTCAAAATTAAATTGCTGTAGTTAAAACCCCACTGCTATTTGGGTTGGCAAATAAAATTTCATGATTGAAAATTTAAATATTTTAAATTTCATGCCATATTTTTTCAAAAGGAATTTTTTGAGTTAACATTTTTGATCAGCATTCAAAAATATTGAAATATTTTGAAACTCCTTAGTAGCTTAAGTAAGTATTTCGGAATTTAATTCAAAATTGTTGTTTTCAACTGGCCACGCAGCAAATTTGGAATCATCTTGCCAACTTATTTGGAAACGTTTCTTTTTTTAGCCTATCAGTACGCATTCATAAGACATAAGCATTTATGTAAGTGAATTTAAATTGAAACAACATATAAATTAATTGACATTGACATTTTTGAAAAATAGAAAGAGAAATCATTAAATGAAGGGAAATACAAGTGAATTGCTTCAAAGTATGAACTTCAATTGTTCCATATAAATATGCAACTTTTACAAGTTTGAACATTTTTGAAGAAATTAGAACTGTGAGGCATGAGAAAGAACTTTCGACCTTTTTCGTTTCACAAGCATTCAAATTCGCCCGCTATTTGGCAACACTGCCGAGAAACATACCACGACGTTAGAATTATCAACTTTATATTGGTAATTATTTTTCTCGGCTAAGAAGCGTATATGGAGTCTTGGGAATTGAATCCTGATTAAAAAATGCCAGGAGTCAATAAAGAAAGAAAGTCGGCATAGACGTATCCAACATGGATGTTCTTTTCATCTTTTGCTGGTGAGTTGCCCAAGTCTGAAATTAGACGGCAAACTAAAGATAAATCAACTTTGTCAGACCTTTCGCTGTTGAAGCGTATAATCAGCACATTGGTTGGGTGGTGTAGATTAAATAGATAAGCCTATGGGGATCTACAAAATAAAGCAAAAGTGGGAATGTTTTATCATTGTTTAGATCTCACCTCCTGGCTCTACTTTTTTTAAGTGAAAGATTGGTCTAAAGCCTAATACATTAAGTGATTCGAAGGTGTATTGAAAATGAAATTGAAGCCAAATGGCTACCCCGAATATCGGCCATAACTTGGTTAATGTTGGTTTTTAATGCGTCTTAAATTCAGACTCACACATCACTTGCTTAATAAAGAGGCTGAGATGCAACCCACATTGATAACTTCCCATCCCGTCTGTCTATTTGTCTTGCTTTAAAGTTTTTTAGTTTTCGTGTTGGGTTAAAAAAGTTGTCAGTTAAAATATTCTTATAAATTTTAAAATTATCAACAATATTTTTCACATAAAGAAAAAGTTTAGCTTGAAAATCTAGATTTGTTAAATAGATTTTTAGTCGAAAACAAATGTTTACCTTTAGTAGCATTTCTAAAATTTTTACGAATTAGATGAATGAAAATAATTTTAAAGATATATCAAGAACCGGACATAAATTTTTACCAAATTTGCGTATTATTTTTTTTTTATAAAAAAACGGACTATTGAATTTTTATAAAAAAAACTACTGAATATCGAAAACAATATTTGCTGTAAAATAAAAAGAGTTGGTAGAAAATATTTTTAATTTTTAAAAGCTTATTGAGTCGTAAGAAAATTTTTACCAAGTTTTAGTATTGTTTTTTTGTTAGGTTTTTATTTTTTGTAAAAAAAACTGTCAATTCGATTTTCTTCAAAATTTTATTAAATGTTGACAACAATATTTTTTATAAGATAAAAGTAGTTTAAAGCCAGTGTCTCAAAGTTTTGAAAATATAATTGAGTCGAGTTTTTAACAACTTTGGGTAATGTTTCTTTTTAGGTTTTTATTTTATATAAAAAAAAACTGTCAATTTTATATTTCGTTGCACAAAATTGTTTTGGAGCTAAAATAATTTTGTATTCGTAAATTGTAAATGTATTGACAATTTTTTTTTAGTTTTATTCCGACTCTACTGACCTTGAAACGTCAAGAAATGTCAAAATTTTCAATTTGACAAATCGGACCCATTACAATAACTTCCAATATGAAGTTAACAAGTTCTTTTGCGTACCCGTAAAGAAAATAATATAGTAGTTTTAAATGTTAAAATAAGCGATGACGAAACTTCTTTTCATTATAAGTTTCTATGTGTGGCTTGCCCTTCGTCTCCTTGGAACCATATATTAATTATTAAGGTTTAGAACCGTACCAATGCATCCTACGGTGTAATACCTTTCCTTCATAAGGGTTTTATACAAGATCTTGTCAAGTCCTTTTAACAAAACCCTATCTTTGAGGCTCTGCTAGATAAAGTAAGCATGCAGCGCACTCGTATCCAATAGTCTATACAAAACAGACTTTGACGAGTTCAACTATAGGTCAACTATAGGGTTTTTCAATAAGGGCGGGTCGATGCTGTGTGTAGATGTAGTGGCGTTTGCTGACTAACTCACTAACGTCGTTTTAAAAAAAATACGGAACAATTACGCCGCCGGCCCAAAGTCCACAATAAATGCTAACTTGGGTTGGTTTCGTCCAATTTTGCAATTTTGTTGTCTTGTTAACACATCCATTCATCTAAAAATGTCTGCGAAAGGTCGAGTTTTTGTGCACTGCGAAGTAAAGACTGCTTCGGGTTCTGCTGTACACTTTCATGATGATTTGGCATAAACAACTGAATAATAAATAAAAGAATTGTGGTCAAAACAAAATGGCCGCCAGGGGTGCCAAAATCTATCTTCTCTATCTTTTTGGAATAATAGTTGGGGCTATTATTGCGCACAGATGTTGAATTTGGGCTGATTTAGTCCTCGTTATTGTAAAATTCAGCGTTTATGAACATCTCCTCCATATTTTCTTCACTGTTAGCTATATATCCTTGATTTTCTTTAAAAACTATTTAAAAAACAATAATAGAACGCAAACCTATAAATAGAAAGAGCAGCGTCGACGAACGGCACTATTTTTTTAAGACATTTAAAGTTTAATTTGGATCCACTAAACCTTTCTGTAGTCGGGGCTTAGGGGCTTATCTCTTTTTTATTAATGAGAAATCTCTAATGTTTTCTGATACCGAAATTGAAAACTCTAAAAAGTTTAAGCCAAAATAATATATGCCATCCTTTAAGACAAACCTGTCACTATACATTCATCCGATAAGCCTAACAACATTCAATCCACAAAATGTGACAATATTTATTTTTATTTTTGTAAGTGGTTGGTATTAAAATTATGACTGATTTCGGGAATAAATGATTAGATTTGACTTATCAGTGTTGTTAATGTTTAATCACTTATAGGGTTTATCGAGTCTACATATCGTGTACCCTAATTTGTGACAACATTTTAACTTATCATAGTTGTGATATATGAACAAAATCTTAAAATAAGTTTACGCTCCAACATCCCCCTTTACCTGCTTACTTTTGACTATCGATATCGATATAAAACCAAAAACAATTCGGATACAAAAATTCCTCTGGGGTTATCGCATTTTATGTGATGACAAAGTAAATATTTTTTCTAAACCAATTTCTTTATCAAAGACTGGAAAGGTTTATTTTTTTTGAAGGTGTTATAATATTGCGTGCGAGATTCCAATGAATAAGTTTGCACTTTGCGAGGGTGCCTTTGTATTTAAAAAAAAATGCTATTGGCCTTGAGGCAAGAATTTTTGGATTGGTTTCTAGGTCGAACTTTAATATAATACTTTTTTGGTCTTCTGACGTTACAGTGGCTAGACTTGTGTGTTAAAGTTATGTATTGGATTGCAATGTCTAGAAAGACCCGATTTAACTTGACGTTACCTTCAAATTCAATAAATTACATTTTATAGAAACCAAAAATAATTTCTTATCAAAAAAGTACGAGGTGTATGAAAATCTATTTTTAAAATAAGTTGAAGAACATTTTTATAATAATAATGATACAAGTATCGCTTAAACATATTTTATGATAGGTATTCAATTATTGTATTTGCAATTATCAATCAGTTTTATGACACCACTTAATTTGCTTGATGATAATAATTATGTCTGAAGTGACCATACAAAAATATATACAACTTTTTTAGTATATATATTCATAACTACCTAAAGAAAAGTTCGAATTCATAAACTGAGTTTGAGGGAAGTCAAGTATTTTTCATGGTTATTGTCGGAAGCTCATGGAAGCTAATAGCTTTAATATAAGAAAAATGTGTGTCCCAGGTCCCAACCGTGAAAGTTATTCAACATCAGACATATCGCAATTAACTAAAGTAAGTTGTTTCCGTAAATGATCTTCCTACAAAAGCAAAAGTGAAAGAATAGAAACACTTTACGCAAAAAGCAATAAAGTACAATTATGGGCGACTCATATCCCTTGACGTATAAATTGTGATGTTTCCAAACATCAAGGGAATAGGAGACAATTTTGGAATAGTTGCAATTTTCTGGATTTTCGAAACATAAGCTAGTACTATCTGTGCTTCGCGGCGTTACTCACAAACTTTATTTAGTATTACTATTATTTTGGTTTGCATAAAAAAGGTTATTGTAAGCCAATTTTAAAAGATAAACTTGTTTTTAGAACTCTTAAAAGGGGAAAATTCGTTAATATATTATTATAGCAAACCTTTAACCTTTTCCAAAGCGCATGCAGTGGAAGCTCTCAAAAGGAAAACGAAATCCTGATTTTGAAACATTCTTTATTGTTGTTTCGCTCGTATAAGTCCTAGCATGGTGTTTCTAGCCTATAACCTACCTCAATAAATGTGCTATCTAACACTGATATAATGTTTCAAATCAGAAGTCAGGTTTGCTGATTTTAATTTCGTTATGAATTAGAAATAATATGTGATTTGTTTGATATTGTTTTTTTTGGCAACACTGGTTTTGACAGGTCACGTACGTTTTGTTTTTTTTTGTGTCACAATCAAACATCTTCAGATTGGTCTATAATTTAATCGTCTTACAAACGAGCAACCCATTAAGTTTATTATCAAAATGTTTGCTTTGTTAAGAAAGTTCATCGAGCACTTCTTCCATTTTATAATCAGTTTTATCTAACTGCTAAGGCGGCTATTCCGGCTATTGTGAATAAATTTTGCAACAAATTTACATTGTTAGCCCACCAATACGCTTATGTAGAGTGCAAATTAGGTATAATGTAGCAGCTGTATCGGCCAGTGTTAGTGATGACCGTGAATTATCGATTTGGCACTGCACCGTTCGTAGAAATTGGGGTTTTGTTACTCTACTAGAAGGAACATTTTGTGGAAGAATATAAATGTGAAGCCTTTCAAAATACATCTGGAGCAAGAGTAGAAAACGAACGATCTACCACAATGCCCAATTTTTGGTGAGTGGGCTCTTGAAAAGTTGGCCAAAGATCCACTTAAAAAAAGCTCAGCGATGAAGCTTATTTCTGGTTGAATATTTTATAGTGAAGGGCAGCCAAAAGCATTGTAAGAATATCAATGTATTCTGAAAAATCAAATGGTGAATGGTGAGCGCTGCCGTTCGATGATAACATATTATTTTTGGAGAAGATGAAAAAGCTTGCATGACATGTGGTTTCAACAAGACTGTATCACATGCTGATGCTACACGACAAGCAAAATTGGCAAATTCGGTAAACAGTTAATTGTATGCTTGCGTCCTAGGTAGTGGCTAGTTTATGTAGGACTTTGTCAGGACTCATGTCTATAGCCAGAAGCCCACAACGATCGACGTACTGGAAGACAATATTGAAGCATTTATTCGTGAGAATAACTGAAATGCCAAAAAGAGCATTCCAAATTTGTGTTAGCGGGTGGATCATTCAAAGAGAAGCGCTGGCAACATTTTCATGAAATAATCTTCAAACATTAAAAATTATATTGACCGTAAAATCGATTCAAATAAAGATTCCATAACTTGTTTTTTAACTTCCCATAGGAAGTTATTGTAATCGCTCCCATTTGTCAAATTAAAAATGTTGACATTCCTTGACGTTTCAAGGACCCCAGAGTCGAAATAAAAGATTTTTAAAAAGATGTGCGTATATCTGACGTCCGTAGCGTTTGTGATGTTTTTTCGTCGTCCATAGCTCAATAACCAGTAGACATATCGACTTCAAATAGATGTTGTTATACAGATAATAATGCAGAAAGATGCAGAACGGGCTCAAAAGAAAATTGAGTAAAATTTTTTTTCACCATAGCAATTTGAAAAAATCTTGAACATTTTGGTTTACCCTAAATATCTCACGAACCAATAACGCTAGAGTCTTAAATTAAATTGTTTAATGTATATTATATAATGTAACGTAATACCAAACAAATTTTTGGAAATATTCAAATTAACGTTTTTTTTATAAATAAAAAAACTGAAATTATTTTTTCTCACTTCCAAAATTTTAGAAACACAAAATGATTTAAAATAATTTTGTGCAACGACCAATAACGTTCTCAACATCTAGTAAAATTTTGCGAAAATTCAGAAAGTTTAAAAAAAAATAAAAACTTAATAAAGTTGGTAAAATTTGATTTTCGACTGAAATATCTTTTCAAAAATTTGAGATTATGGATTCCAACTAATGACAGTTTTTGTACAAAAAATTAAAAACCTACAAAAAAATAACAAATAAAGTTGTTAAAAATTGATTTTTGATTCAAAAAGCTTTTTAAACATTTGAGATTATGGCTTCCAAATAATTTTAACTTAAAAGAAATACTGTTTTCAATTTTCGAAAAAGTTTTGAGAAAAATCGAATTGACAGTTTTTTACAAAAAATAAAAACTTACAAAATTAACAAAAGTTGGTAGAAATTGATTTTCGACTCAAAACGCTTTCAAAATTTTAAATTGTCTTGAAACTTGTTCTGTTTTACAGAAAACATTGTTATCGATATTTAAATATTTTTTTAATAAGAATCCAACCGTTCGTTTTTTTAATAAAAAAATCAAATCTTCAAAAAATAGTAAGCAAATTTAGTAAAAATTGATGTTCGGGTCTCTATGTCTCTAAAATTAATTTCATTAATCTAATTTGTATTTGTTTATATAAGAAATAAAAACTTTTAAGTAATGTTACTGAACAACTAAAAATCTCGTTAGCAAAACTAGATTTTGCAATAAAACCATTTCATTGTATGCAAAATATTGTTGGTAATTTTGAAATTTGAAAGTAGGCTGCAGAGAGAACTAAATGTCAAATATGATACTTCTACCATTGTAGAAGTGTCTAAAATTCACTCCGGATCCATCACTGAATCGACATGACTGTTTATTTTGCATAAGGTTAAAAGAAGACTCAATTCCAAAGTTCACATTTATAGCATTCTTTAACAACTTTTTTCGTCATGCTATTCGAAAGTTTCATTCAACAAGTTCTTGTAATTAAAGAATTAGGGCCCTAATATGACTCGCGAATCGAACGTTCGCCTCAGATCGAAGGTGTTGGCTGATTACTCATTAAATGGTATTACGACTGGCGAACTTTAACTTTCGCCTTCGGAAAAAAACTGCCAACATTAAAAATTGAAAATAATATTTAAATGTCATAAATAAGTGAGTGCATTAAAACTCAAAGAATTTATTTAAGATTATGCATGATAATTACATGAGTAGACTGCGAAAAGAACTAAATGTCAAATATGATAGTTCTACAATTGTAGAAGTGTCAAACATTCACTCCAAATCCTTCACTGGATTCTTAAATCGGCATGATTGTTAATTGTCAAGAAAAGTAAATAAATACATAAAACTTACATCTATCTATAAACTTACATACATACATATTTATAAAACTGAAATCAAGCAAAAGAGGATATCTTTGTTTCGGTTTGGCTTCGAAACTTTTTATCCAATTGTCTTGCTGTTTTTTTAAATGAAAGGGGATATCACGGAGCAGGTTTTAGGTATAAAAAAAGTCAATAATTTGTTATCTATACATATAAAATCCAAAAATCGCTGATCTCACGTTTCGATAGTAAATATGAATACCAAGTGCAATTTCTGTCGTGCATTTAAATAGCCTAAGGATCACCAGGTCTCTTCTGTTCAGCAGGAAAAGTTTTATTGGCAGAAATTGCTGATCCACCGGAACCATTAAAAAGTCTTTTAAATCATTCTCATCAAGATTCTAAACATTTTCTCGATATGATTCGTGTTTACAATTCTGCTTTGCCTACATTTAAAGTTCAGGGTCAAGTCTATCATTTAGCTGGATCTCTTTTACCGAAAAACCCTGGAGAACCGAAATGTTTGCAAATATATTTAATGGGGCGAAATATTTCGGTGAGCGAAGTACAATGGGAATGTCGAAAGCCCCAAATACTTACAGAGAATTATTATACGACTTACAATATTTGTTACATTGTCACAATCCTTACGTGCGCAACTTCAAGAGTGCTTTTGACGCAATGCCATTAAATATAGACAATTTTGAAGTTATTATCAGAGCTAACCGTGCGCCACAGACAGAACACAGATGTCGTTATAATGTACCTCACGTTGATGATGTAGCCATATAAGTTGTTGTACAAGAGGTTTTAGAGCTGATGAACGCCTGATAGGAGGTATTGTGATACTGTTCGCTGGTAAGTTTCGGCAAACATTGCCAGTTGTGCCAAGGTACAAAAAATGATGAAATAAATGCTTGCCTAAAATATTCGTTTCTGTGGGCTTCTGCCAAACTTTTAAGATTGACGACAAATATGCGCGTACATTTTGGTGGTGATAATAATTTAGCACAATTTTCAAGAACTCTTTTGAATATAAGAAATGGAAATGTTATAAATAATAAATGTGAAGTACTAAAAGAATCAACATTAGCAACCTGAGTCACTGGACAAGATAAATTAATAAATAAAAAAGAGGCTGGGATGCGACGCACACTGATAACTTCCCATCCCGTCTGTCGATTTGTCTTGCTTAAAAGTTTTTCTATATGTACTCGTATCAATTTTTACCAAATTTGAGTACTATTTTTTATAGATTTTATTTTTTATAAAAAAGCGGCCTGTTGGATTTTTATATAAAAATTACTGAATGTCGAAAACAATATTTTCTGTGAAATAAAGTTTGAAGCCAATATTTTTAATTTTTGAAAAGATATTTGAGTCGAAAGTAAATTTTAACTAACTTTTGTTAAATTTTTTTGGGTGTTAAATTTTTTGTACAACAACAGTCAATTCGATTTTTTTCAAAATTTTACTAAATGTTAACAACAATATTTTTTTGAAAGATAAAAGTAAATTAAAGATAATATCTCAAAGCTTTGAGAAGATATTTGAGTCGAAAACCAATTTTTACCAACTTTTATTAATTTTTTTTTGGTTTTTATTTTTTGTAAGAAAAATGTCAATTCGATTTTTCTTAACATTTTTCAGAATGTTGAAAACAATATTTTTTATAAGATAAAATAAATTTGAAGCCTAAATTGCACAAAATTGTTTTGGAGATGAAATCATATTTTAGTCGTAAAATTTTGGAGGGGACAATTTTTTTTCAGTTTTTTTGATTTATAAAAAAAACCTTTAAATGGATTTTTTCAAAAAATATATTTCTTTGATATCACGTTACAATATATTATATAAAATTTAATTCAAGTTTTTAGCGTTTTTGGTTCGTAAGATATTTAGGGTTAATTAAAATGTTCACCTTTTTTTCAAATTGCTATGGTAAAAAAACCACCCACGCAATTTTCTTGAGAGCCCTTTCTGCCTTATTATCTATAAAGATAGACAAAATTTATTTGAAATCGATATCTCTTCTGGTTCTTGAGCTATGGAAGACGAAAAAAACGTCGCGAACGTACGGACGTACGTACACACACACGCACAGACATCTTTCTAAAAATCTTTTATTTCGACTCTAGGGACCTTGAAACATCGAGAAATGTCAAAATTTTAAATTTGACAAATCGGAACCATTACAATAACTTCCTATGGAAAGTTAATAACACGACCAGGACAAAATTCTTTCAGCACCATCGCTACGGTTAAAAAAAAAATATGTTGTTCACATAAATAAAATAGGTGGCGCAATAGTCCGTTGAGAACTATAGAACTCAGTGACTTACTACTCTCAACCAATAATGTGTGCGAGTAATGATGTCAGGGATGGACACATTAATATCTTAAAATTCAGCCCATTAAGAAATTATTAAAAACAGCTCAGTAACGCAATCTATTTACCTGAAGAAATAGTTTTAAAGCACACCGTCCAACACGAAACCTAACTAAAGATCAAACAGTGAAACGTTAAGAATGGATATTCAACAACCATCCCTGAGTTGCTGGTAATCTATCGGCTTGAGTTTGTGTGTTAACTTAATTGTAAAAGTATAAGCGATTGGAAGATCTTCTAATATTGCCGTATTGTTGGAAGTTTTCCAATAGCATCCAATTAGGTGAAAAAGGCAGAGATTTTGTTTGTTTCCAAAAACAATTGACCTTCGTTGATGGCCACCTTAATAGCGACGCCAACGTCCTGCAAAACCTTGTCCTTAAATAGTTTATATTCCGGGTAGTTCAGAATGTTTATATCTGCATTCCACGAGGCCTCGATCTCCTGGATACATATTTTTTTGTATGATTCTATTTCGATACTTTACAACATCGATACCTTCCCGTAAGAATGTATTAAGCGACACTTTTTTCGAAAATGACTTTTTAATGTGGAACTATACTAGAAGTTAAGCGCCACATTTTGGCCTGGGTTTCGCTGCCCTATCATGACATGATTGTATACAAAAGAAACTAAAGAGGAAATAAAATTGTAACAACCGCCAAGTTTTTCTCACTGGAATAATGTTGCTCCCTAAAATTTGTTTTATCCGCCATTGAAATTATGCTAACATTTTGAAAAATTTTTTTCTTAAGCAACCAAACGTCCAAACAAAAATTTTGTTATATGTCGCATAGTTTAA
Organism: Eupeodes corollae; assembly: GCF_945859685.1. Classification (NCBI taxonomy): domain Eukaryota; kingdom Metazoa; phylum Arthropoda; class Insecta; order Diptera; family Syrphidae; genus Eupeodes; species Eupeodes corollae. The sequence goes on along the minus strand of NC_079147.1, from coordinate 147,512,120 downwards.
CCGAAATTGTCGCTTAGCACACTCTTCCAAATAGAACTTGGTCCATTTTTGTCGGTTATAACCATCCAGATAATGGTTTTCTTTAATTTTGTCTTTTTGTCTGGTCGGTTGTAAGCGTATTTTTGTATGTATGTAAATTCCGTTGCATAGATAGCTGTTGATTTTATTTCAAATATTTGAATGCAGTAAGTAGGCTTTGGTTTTGTATTAGGTTATTTTGTTCCGTTTGCTCTCGTCAGTTGTCATCGTACTTTTTTCGTTGGAAGTGTTGAAAAAATAGTGGCTTGTTGTGATCATTAATTTATTAATTAGATACATATACATACGGTTTTGTTTGTTAGTTCATCGTTTCGTGGTATTCTAGTGAAATTTTAAATTTTACCATGAATGAAAATTTGCCAGGTCCCTCTGGATTGCAAAAGCCAATTTTGTTTCATTCAAGAGCTAGACAAATTGTTGAATTAGCAAAACAATCTAATGCAGGAATGAAAGTAAGTAAATAAGCTCCTTGATTCTTGATACATTATTTATTATTTTGAGGTAGGTGAGATAAATACTACGGGTGAAAGGAGTTTGTCTGCACCATACAAATCTATATCTGGGTCTGAGTCTGAGTGTGATCCGTTTGAAACAGATGGGAGTTCATCTTGGCATAATGATTCCATATAAAATTCAAGTTCCGATGAAATAAAAGAACATCGAAAAGTAAACGAGAATCCAAAGCCGAAAGTCAAGGCCATTGAGGTATGTAACCAGGGATTTGGGGTAGACTCAAAAAGAGCTCGTGTTGAGAAAAAACAAAAATCTGTGCAAAGAAATCCATGCAAGAGCTGCCAAAACAAATGTGCTACTAGATTAAGTGAGTCACAAAGGCAAGCCGTTTTTGACTTTTATTGGAAACTGCCACATACACAGCAAATAGATTGGTTATTATCTTGTGTTGATCGTGTTCCTGTCAAAAGGCGACGAAGCAAAGAAATTGAAAAGAAGACAGAAACAAGGAAATATTTTATAAATTTTGAAGAGAAGAGAATACAAGTATGTATACAGTTTTTGCTGAAAACTCTAAACATTTCCAGTAGAGTTGTCACATATGCCCTTGAAAGAACAACAGTTTTAAATACATCAGAAACAGACAAGAGGGGTGCAGCACCTACGTCAAATGCTACATCCAATGATTTAAAAGAAGCCGTTTGCACATTCATTGAAAGCTTACCAAGGGTTTCATCCCATTATTGCCGTTCTAGGACCAATAGAACTTACTTGCCCACCGATTATTTTAGTGTTTCGAATCTTTACAGAAAATTCCAAGAAAACAAAGAGGAACAAGGTTTGAATTGTGTCTCCGAAATAAAATTTCGCGGAATTTTTAAAACGTATAATATTGGCATCCATGTTCCCAAAAAAGATATGTGTACCTTTTGCGAATCCTTTAAGGACCGTGAATTGGATGAGAAAGAGAAAAAAAAAGTGTTACAACATTCCCAACAGAAAGAAACGAGCCATAAACTGTTTAAGGAAGACCAGGAAAAAGCCAAAAATTCACATTCATTTGTTTGTGCGAGTTTTGACCTGCAAAAAGTTCTAAACGTTCCACATACGCAGAGTATGCTATTTTATTATTCGAGAAAATATTCGTTTTATAACGAGACAGTTTATGAGAGTGGAACTCATAATGCGTATGCTTTTGTTTGGGGCGAAGTTGATGGAATGCGAATGAATGCAAATGAAATTTGTTCAATCCTCAATCAGTACTTGAAAATCGTCGATGAGAGAAAAACTGTTACTTCCATTTCCTTATACTGTGATAGCTGTCCTGGACAAAATAAAAATCGCCAAATCATAACAATGATTTCTTTGTTTTTACAAAAACAAGCTCAACAGTGTTGAGCTCTATAGTAGCATGCACAGAGTCAACAGGCATGTAGGTATGGCCAGGAAGTAGAAATGTTAATTTAATTTCGTTAATGTGTTAATGTGTTGAGTCACATTGAGTGATTGGAAAAAAGAAGCGCTGAAATATTTTCCAACGAAAGGAGTAAAAACGAAGGAGCAAACTAATTTCAAGATTACGGAATCTAATATTTTCATTTTTTGTAAATCATCCCCCGAAATAAAGTATTCGCAATTTCAAACACCTTCTCCTTTATATACCCTGGATTTTTGTCGCACGCGCAACCAAGTGAAATGCCTTGAAGAATTCAATGAACCTGAAATTCTATATTCTTCCAAACTCTCAATATCAGGCCCGAAACGAAAGGATTTAGAGAGTCTGCTGAAAAGAAAATTAATTCCTGAACGATATATTCAAGAATACGAGGATATAGTAAGTACAGTCGGTGAGAAACAAGACGAATTACCAGAAACAGACGAAGAAGATGATTTATCTGAAAATAATAATCATTAATATTAAAATTTCCGTTTTATCTCTTAAATTAATTTAGTAATCCTAAAGTGTCCTTTTTGATTTTTTTTGAAATTAATATATTATTTTACTTTTTACATCCATTTTTATTTATTTTATTTGTAATGAGAACAAAATAAAAAATGAATTAAACGACACAATTTATTTCAAACCTTTATTTTTTGTGACCATCACAGTGTCTTAAGCGCCATTTACCATTGTATCAAGCGCCAATGTCTTGACCACGAAAATGTACTAAGCGACAAAAACTTCTTATCTGATTAAAATGTCGGTTTTGCAATGATGTCAAGTTTTGTATTCTGAAAATCCCTCTCCAAATCTGTTCCTTCCATTACAATACACAAAAAAATGACTAAATGAGCCGTTTTTTTTGTTTCCTGAACAATTTTAAAAATGTCGCTTAATACATTCGTACGGGACGGTATCGACATGGTGACTTCTTATTTCTTTTAATTTTCATAATTTCGGAATTATTTCAGAATCGTTTTGTTGTAGTTTCCTGCTCAAAAACGTACTGCCAAGTAAAAATTGGATGAAGTCGGCCTGTTTAATAGAAAATTGGCCGACGATTGGCTGCCAATTTTTTTCTGTCATTTCTGACAGATAAAATTGGGTTTTAGAATACAAGTTAGAATTGTGTGTGAAATAGTGGACAATATTGGAAGATCTTCCAACCGTGTTGTTTGTATTTACGAAATGTCAAAAGATGACAGCTAAACAAACAAACAAACTATTGAAAATGACACCTTTAATTCAAAAACCCTTCAGTGAATTGGGTTCTGCTTCTGCCATATCGCACAATCGAAAATAAACCAATGACACAGCCTTGCCTCTACTTATGGGTATTAAGGGATCAGTTTATATTTATTTTTCTCTTGAAAAAGCATATCAGGAAAAGTATTGTGTTGAAAAATGTAAACACAACTAGCGCATACTCTACTTCTTCAAATGAATAATAATTGAAGGATCATAGCAGAGCAGCACTTGACTTTAAAAGTGCAACTAATAGGCTCTTCAAGAGTAACACGAACCAAGCAATGTTTTATGTTGATAATTCAAATACTTTTTCTAATAGATTTTCATTTTCGGAGTTGTCATTTAAAATTATTTATTGCTTCAAAAATAGAGATTTAATATAAAAATAAATTAAGACGTTAAAGCAATTTGATTGATGAAATCTAACGCGCATGTTATAAAAGTATCAATACATGTACCTACACTGATTTGCGATCTAATTAAAGCACGTATATATAGATCTTACTTATATTAACATTCAAGAGGTATATTTTTAGCAGGTGCAAGACTTTAAGATAAGGAATAAATAAATATTAAATTTTTGTTTATTTAAAGAAATGATCGATGACTTTGCTAAGCAATTTTATTTTGTACAACACTTAAATTAAAATAGATATTTTAAAAATACTTTTGAAAATTATATAACTTTGAGCAGTGATGTATAGAAGGGGTGGGGTATGGGGGTTAAAGCTCCCCTTAATGCGATTGTTAAAATCATTGTATTGCAAAAACAAATTGATATTAAGAATTACACCTTTAAAATCTAGGTTTCAATTCAAATCGGCGCTTAACATCTTTACATGGTAATTTTACCTATTTTTTTGACTTACTACCTGGGTTTCGATAAACTCTTTTTTGCTTGTTTATCGCACAAGGTTACTGGAGTTTGAGTGTCACAAGAAAAGCGAATCCAATTTAAGTTTACATTTTCATTTTCTTCAACAAAGAGTTTGAGATCTTCTTCATTTTTGGATTTTTATTTTTTCTTGCCAACTCAAAAGATCGTCCTATGTTTAAGCTTTATGAAATTCAACTTCGGGAGCTCAAACAGGCGCAATATTTTTAAGAAGGAGATTTAGCTTTTAAAATTCTACTAGCAGCTAATTTACGAATATTTGGCTGGGAATCAGTCTTCCAGTTTTGAAATATTGGGTCGATAACAGCCATAGTGTTTGGGACATTTTGTATGCTCACTAGGAATTATGTTCTAATATCATCAAAAAAGAGTTCCAATCAGCTCGTCGGAATAGGTTGGAACTGCATCAAAGGCAGTTTTTTCTCATTTTTCTAATTCTTTGAAAACTTATATGTCGCAGAAGTATGGCCATCAATATGTACAAGGAGTTCAATGGTAGCTCTTTGTTGGTGTCAATGAAACTCCACTTGATAGCTTTTTAGAGAATGCTTATCTCTTTGCTAGGTAGTTTGCCTACAATTTTATGCTGCCAGTGGGTGTTATGCCTCCGTCGGTACTTGAGCGATTTAGTGATTTTATGGACAAACAACATTTTTTACGCTCGTAGTGTGGCAAGAGTCTTTACAAATCTAAACACACATAAGTCCGCTGGTCCGTACGGTATCCCCGCTATTGTTCTGAACAGGCGTTCTTCAACTATGGAAAAACCACTTCGATTGCACTTGCATGCCTTCTTTTCAAGGTCATGGAAACGCTGATAATTGATCGGCTCAAGAAATACCCGAAGATCGAAAACTTCTTTATGACTGACAGTACACTGGTGGTCTCATGGTTTATATCACCAAACAGTGGAGCAAATCTTTACATCGTTTTAGAGAAAGTAAGGTTATTGCACTTTTAATTTCAAGTAAATGCCAGGGAGTGTAGTAGGGCTTCGATGTTCTATATCCAAAACTCTTTCTCAATGTTAATAAAGATCTCCCGCCTGCTGCGAATGCTAACCCCTTATACTTGTTTTACTGATAGTACTCTTAGCTTTTCATATTCGTTTTCAGACTCAAATCCTGCTTCGAAAACCTAAATAAAACCATTACCCATCAGATGAAACATTTCGTTATCTCACAATGCCACAAGATGTTTTGGTTTCCTGAGGCGATGCTAGAAATTGTTCTCCCTTTTTGATCTGGCTGTTATTTACAAGATTTACAATATGTCCAAGGTTTTAGTATAACTCTTATCTCTGGGCTAGTGCCCCTGCAACTTACTTAAGCCTCTTGGACAGTATTGAACGCAGAGCATTTAAGCTTGAAAATCATCGTAAGGTTTCTTGTCTGACCCTTTAACGTTATTTTAACGGTTTATGCTCTATAAAGAAAACGAATTTGAGGCAAGTACATACAGAGCATAAGAGAGCATGTAGCAGTTCTGGAAACGCGTTGTTTTTTTTAAATAAGCAAAAGTTTAACTTTCCCGATGGTAACAACTTGTATTTCCATGATCTAAGAAATGATGACCATATTTTGGCAAGACATCATAGCCGTACATAAAACAATAGACTTAGAGTTTTTTTTTCCACAATTTAATGAAAGGGAACAACTATAAATGTTTGCTGGAACAGTTATTTCCAAAAACTAAAAACATTTTTGGACCTTATTATAACAAGACGATACTGCCATCCGTTTTTCCAGGGTTGTCAGAAGTTGAATTCAATCTAAAGACATGGAACTTATGCGATGGTTATTATATTCACCGGACTTTAATATAAATGAAAACAGTTTGGTCATGCCTATCTCGTAAAAGGTTTATTAAGGACTCAAGGATACCTGGGTTGGGTACGATTGACCGCATTTTAAAATCTCGCATTATGAAATCTCTTATATCGAAATCTCGCAATTTAAAATCACGCATTGCAATCTTCTATGGAAAAATGTTCAATAAAGTTTGTAGTCTTTTTTAAAAATGGAAATTAATGTTGTAGAAAGTAATAAAGGGGGTAAAAAACTTATTATAGGCGGATATAGTTATCATTTAGAAAGATGTAAAAGTGAAAAATATTCGTGGGTCTTCTCTCAGAAAAAAGTGTGTTCTGTAAGAGTCGAGTCCATACAAAGAAATACAAATTATAAAAACAAGAACAAAAATAAAAAGTGATGCAAAATATAGTGCAGAGATACCGAGACAAATAATAACTAATAATGTTGTCCAATGCAAGCAAGCTTGCAGATCGTATCTGCCAACATTCAGAAACAACAAATTTATCGCGTTCGTTGTTCTAATCTTAAAGAAACTAAATCTGTGGATGATATAAAATTCCCAGGTCTTAAATATTCAGAGGGTGAATTGTTCGTTTTGTCTGAAAAGAAAGTTGAAGAAGAACTAATTGTAATCCTCGGTAAACAGTCCAGGTTAAAGCTTTTAAGTGAAAGCTAAGTGTTGGATTATGGACGGTACTTTCGATGTTGTGCCTTCTATAATGCGATAGCTTTATTCAGTCCATGTAAAAATTGGATCGGAAATAATTATGTTAGTTTCTTGTTTAATGACCTCTAAAAGTCATTAAATTTTGTAATTCCGTGAATTACAAAACATAACATTAGAGCCTAAAGAAATCATCTCTATAGTTGGCAAGGCATTTTTCCAACTTGCATATCCAAAGGTTATCTTTTGCACTTCCAAATTATTTGGCACAAAGTGTAGAGAGAAAGACTACAAGCTAAATATGGAAACGATGAAAGTTTTAGGATCAAAATTAAGATGATTAAAAGTTTAGCCTTTGTTGATGATGAGACATCTAATTACTTTTCGGCTTTGAAAAATAGTTTTGATGACAAGGATTAGGATGCAAATTGGAATTTTTATTGTGTTTTGTTTTTGTTATTTTTTGTTTATTTATGAGCATATTAGACTTCTATATCAGTTGTTCATAGTGTTCAAGATCCACTGGAATTAAAATTAAAAGGATTTAATTCGATCGAATTTGTCAACTTTTACAATGCGAGATTTTTGTGGTACGAGATTTTGTTTTAGCGAGAATTTTATGCATACTTACAATTACAATTACACTTACAATTTACCCTTTAATTTTATAAATTGTAATGTACTAAACGTATTCCGGTCTAACACTTCCACCAGGTGTAAATGGTATACAAATCGGTTATAAAGTGTGTGGCCTCGGCCTACTGGTTCGCAGTGTACTTCTGAATGTGAATACAAATTTCAACCTCACTAACTGTGTGCAACAGTGGCTTATTTGACTTTAAACTTATTTATTTAAAGGTATTTTAAAGTAAAGCGAATACATAATCAAAACCAAGTTACTTTCTGGTCATATTAAAAAAAGAAACAAATTTAAAATAACGTGTTTCCTATTTGTAACCTCTTAAAATAATGAAAAATACAGACATGCCAATATTGCATTCACTGGGAACTGTTTTGATAATTTCCGTAACCAAATCCAGAAATATTTCTCTTCATGCAACTACATATATTTAAAATCTACATTTTTATATGATATATGTACGTATGTAGTTATGTACAAAACCTCAACACATATCCTTTCTTGACATCCCAAAGGGAAACTTTTCACTTATATATCTATTGTACCTAAATATACCTGTGCCCGAACAACGCCGAAACGTCAACAAACTCATGTTATGACACTCTATATAGGTACCATCCTAACCAAAGATAAATTACCTCTGACAGCACAAACGTTATTATATGTCTTAATCTAAAAAGGACTCGACTTTGCAATGTACTTTTGATGGTACATGTATCCTTCAGCCACACTCTCTGAGATTATTATTTCAAATATCCTCTTGATGTTGTTTACCTGCTGCAAACATTTCACAAAAATTTATTAAAACTTTTACAATAAAGAAACTTATAGGACTGCTAAAGGACTAAACATAAATATATACAGGTATTGTACATATCATTTCATACATACACATGTTTGTATCCCTTCTGATTTTCTCAGACTCACTCAGATCAGAAGGATATGAAAAACAACACTATGGCAAAGACACAAGGATATGGGCATATGGCACAACACCACCACCTTTTGCCTTGTCCCCGCTTAAGGTACGATAAAGCAACTTTAATAAGAGAAGCTTTATTACAATGTCCTTGAACCGAATAAATAACCTTCGTTGTTTTACCGTCAGATTTAATTATAATACCTATACTATACAAAGCAGGTGAAATAAGGTGCACGAATATGTCTAGTGTACTTACTTTAAGGATCAAGGCTTTAAAAAAAATTATATGAGTTTTCAATTTCACGAGGTTCAAAATATTGAATTAGAGACAAGAGAATCATCATAATTTTGACGCTTGATAATATTGTTAGTGGCAGGTATAAGGCATTTAGCTGTTCTCAACCCAAGTGGCACACTTCAACCGCCATAAAAAAAACTAATATTCGTACCTTCCTATCCATGCCGGTCGTGCCATCCATGGATAATGGCAAGGGGGGTATATCTCGCTTTAACGATACAAGACAGCATTAAATTCTAGGTGGTTTTTATTCCTCATTATACAATGCTGTGTAAATTGGAATTAAATGAACTTATCATATTTTGTAGTTGCAATTCCAAATCCGAAGAATAGGGATGTGATTCTGAAAAAGAATATAAAAAGCTTAAGTGTTTCTACTATCGTCAGCGAAACAATGTATTGGATAAGAAGTTGCAGACAAGAGATCATTAATAAAAATGTGAAAGAGTATTGGAGATATAACAGAGCCCTGGGGCAAACCAGCATTTATTCTGTGGTTTTCAGACTTGAACGAATCCAATACTACTTGTATTGACCTATCCGAAAGGTAATTACTTATCCAATAAAAGAGGGATTCACGAAAACCGAAAGCACCTATTTTTGATTAAAGCGCCTGATGCAAAAACCTATCAAATAGTTTTGAAATATCAAGTGCAATAATCTTTCTGAAGCTAAACCATGAGATCACCAGTGGAATTGTTGCTGAGAGAGCCGTAGAATCAATCATAAAGAAGCTTCCGATCTTCGATATATTTCTTGAGCTGATAATTAATCAGCTTCTTCATGACCTTGGAAAGAAGGCATTCAAGTGCAATCGATAGGTAATTAGAGGGTGTGGAAGATTCGCTTTTTTTGGTGCTGGACAAATACAGTTTTCCATCTGTTCCGAACGAGACCTGAGGAGTAGAACAGATAAAAAAGCTTACGCAGTGTTTAGTGTTAGTGTTTTGATCACTAAGGACTCTTACCGTAGTACGAGTTCGAAAAAAGATTGGCCCCATATAATTACTAACGTGCTTAATGTAATACGGAGTCATAAACCTCCTCACTGGCAGCCTTGAATTGGCGTGAACTGCCTAGCAAAGAGATTAGCTTTCTCGAAAGAGCAAACAAATGGAGTGTCATTGACAACGAACGTTGTATCCTAGCTAGAAGAAGAATTCTTCATGTTTTGTACGAATGATCAAAAATGTTTACTACCTTTGGGATATTGCAGTATTTTGTCCGTTATTTTTAGTCATGTACATACTTAGTTCGTCGAATATGGGCAATACAGGCCTTCCTGGCTTGTTTGAACTTATTTCGGTTTTCCTCAATTAGATTGTTTTTAAAACAACTGGAACTTACCCCCTCTAACTCTAATAACCTCTTTAAATCTCAAATGAAACCATGTGTTTTCCTTAGGTCCGATGCTTTTAACCCTGTTTGAGATAAAGATTCTCATTCCAAAGAGAATCAAACTTCATATCAGCACTAGCATCGCCGTCATTAGTCATTAGGAAGTATATTGACCAGTTTAAGATCGTAAAGTAATTATTGAGACCGTCCCAGTTGGCTTTCTTGTATTTGCTGAACTGACACAATGGTCAGATTCGTCCCATATACAGTAATTTTGCTTGTTAACAGAGTCACACATCCAAAAATGGGCCCCGTAACTAAAGATGATTATTTGACCAAAATTGGGGTTCTCTTCCAAACGATTCAACCAACAAACGGCATTGTCTATGGCCATGAACTTTGAGCTCATGGTTTAGTTGGATGGTGTACGGGTTTTAACATTTGAACGTACTGTTCAATCGTGTAACTTGCCATGACGATTTGGTAAAAACAAAAGATTTCATAGATGTCACCTATATATAAAAATATACTATGTAGATATTATAAACTATTAGTGGTTTTTAATTAAAAAACATAATGTAGTATAAATAAGAAAAGTACCTGCATAAGTACATACATACATTGTTGAAGAAAAAGTTACCTTGATTACTAAAAGTTATTTTGATATTCAAATTGATTTTTGCAGCTCTATTTTGTCTTCGTGGTTTACTCGAGATGTTCTTATCATAAATTTATAAATTTCTACAGAAAAAGAAGGAAAGTTTGTCGTCGTTTGTTGGTTTCTACTGTTAGTACCGTACCGTACGTAGGTACTATCTTTACTAAGAAAAAATCAATAAATTTACGGATGTTGTGAGGAAATGAAAATGTCAGGATGCGGAAACTGAACAGAAATAAAATATCCGTTAAATCACATGAATTTGCTACATGGCGGTTTTTGAGTATAAAAGTGCTTGGGATGAGGTAACTTTTCGACGAAGTGTATCTATCTTAGAGTAATTTATCTGAGTTATTAAACTAATAAATATAAGAATAGTTGGAAAGTTTGCAATGCATAGTACATAGATACAAATGTATTACATATAAATACAGAGAAGCCGTGGTTGTTATCAATAATTAAAGATTTACACGAAAGATGGAACGTAGAAATACATCATATTTTGCCTGCACAATTTAATTGATAACATACAAAACAGCATTCGTAACTAAAATCGAAATACTAAAAATGAATTTTAATTTAAATGTCTGTCAGTTACAATTTCATTTTTAACTTATGTACATATACAATACACAATAATAATAACAATATTTAATACAATACAATGAAGCATTTTGCAACTTTTATAGCAATTTTGTATGGTTTGGTTTGAGCTTCCGTTAGTTAAACTTTAATTTTTGTAATTACATATTTTGAATTAAAGTACACTATAAAAGATTGCTTTCAAAAAGAGGCTGATCTGTCGATTTGTCTAAACCTTTAACAAAATATAAATAACAATTTTATTTTTCTAATACTTAGTCGAAAACTATTTGTGGGTTTTAGTGTTTTCTTAAAAAAAAAGTTTTCAATCGAATTTTTCTAGGAAATAACTTAAATTTGAAAACAATATTTTCATTATGATCAAATTTGCTTAAATTCAATAGCTGTTCTAAGAACAAAATTTAGTAAAGAATGAAAAAAACCCCGAGAGGTTATGTGAATGAAATTAATTTGAAGTCAATGTCTTCTATTATTCACGAGATATCGAAAACCTAACATACATTTTTTTAAATAAAGTACTATTTTTTGTAGATTTAAGTTTTTTTTTTATAAAAAAGAAACTGACAGTTAAATTTTTATAAAAAAATTACATCATGCCGAAAACAATTTTTTCTGTGAGATAAAAATAGTTTGAAGCCAATATATACAGGTTTTGAAAAGATATTTGAGTCGAAAGTAAATTTTTATTATTTTTTTTTTATTTTTTTAAGTTAAGTATTAGTTTTTTTTTTAAGTTATTTTTTTTTCACCAAAAACTGTCAATTCAATTTTTCTCAAGATATTTGAGTCAAAAATTACTCAAGTCTCATTTATTGTTTTGTTTGAGTTCTTAATTTTTGAAAAACAAACTATCAATTTAATTTTTCTCAAAATTTAGTTGATTGTTAAAAACAATATTTTTTGTAAAATAAAATTAATTTGAAGCCAATATTTAAAATTTTTGAAAAGATATTCGAGTCGAAAACCAATTTTTCCCAACTTCTATTAATTTGTTTCTAATTTTTTATTTTTTGTAAAAAGAACTGTCACTTGGACTTTTCTCAAAATTTAACTGAATGTTGAAAACAATATTTTTTTATAAGAAACATTTAGTTTGAAGCCACAGTCTCAAATTTTTGAAGAGATATTTGAGTCGAAAATCATTTCTTACAAACTCTGAGTAACATTTTTTAAGGTTTTTATTTTTTATAAAAAAACTGTCGATTCGATTTTGCTTAAAATTTAAGCAGATGTTCGAAACGTTATTTTTCTTTACACAAAATTATTTTGAAGATAAAATCATTTTTTATTCGTAAAATTTTCGAAATGACAAATATTTTTCCCAGTTTATTTATTTATAAAATATATTTGTTTGGTATCACGTTATAATATAAAAAATATAAGATTCGTTGTAATAACCTGTATACGTGGGATCAAAACTCTGCTTTGTATTTTCCCTTTAAAACATAATTCTTAAACTTTTTCACAGTTTTGTTCAATTGCACAGTCAAGATTGATGACAACTGACCCTACTTTTAACTGCAAACTCCGTGCGATAATTGACTACGTCATCCTGGTTCATAACAGTGTTCTAAATGGTCCCAATAAGATCCTCAATATTTTTATTTTTCGCCGCCAATATTGATCGCCAGTTATTGAACTATTGCGCTATTACTGTAAAAACACAACGAATGATAATCTCCTTTTTTAACTTCCCATAGGAAGTTATTGTAATGGGTCCGATTTGTCAAATTGAAAATTTTGACATTACTTGACGTTTCAAGGTCCCTAGAGAGGAAATAAAAGATTTTTAGAGAGATGTCTGTGCGTGCGTGTGTACGTACGTTCGCGACGTTTTTTTCGTCGTCAATAGCTCAAGAACCAGAAGAGATATCGACTTCAAATAAATTTTGTTGTACGGATAATATTGCCGAAAGATGCAGAAAGGGCTCTCAACAAAATTACGTCGGTGTTTTTTTTTTACCATAGCAGTTTAAAATAAAATGCACTACTGGGTCACAGTACTTGCTCCTGTATGCAAAGAGTCTGTTTAAAATAGTACCTATATAAGATTTAAAAATATACCTGTAAAATAAGTTTGTCTTCAAAGATATATATGTCATTTTATTTGTCAAAAAACGTGTATTTCTTCCTAAGCCACAACTCATCTTAGGACAACTCATCAGGGAAATGAAAAATACTTGTAAGCATACGTAACGAAAACAATTTTTTGTGTATTCAACTTGTTCGTTCAAAGCTTTTTCCTATTGATAGCTTTAATTGAATTTCATATTGGAAGAACCAGGATGGAAAATAAATTATCTGAAGACAAGAAAGAGAAAGAACATGTGTGTTTAAATTGTAAAGCGATCTCCTCATGGTTGTGTAGTAAGGTAGGTTTCTAAAACGAATGAAGAATAGTTCATTGGCGTGCTCAGTTGTATGCAGATAAAGACATGTTTATGATTAAAATGAAGGAATGTGATTGATAACTTACTACAATCCAATCACATTCCATCTTTCCTACAAGTTTTCAGCGCAATCATGGAGTTATTAAAGTTTAAAGTTTGAAAAAAACAGACATAGGAACAGGTACAAGAAATTGCTATTTATGTGTAGTTTACAGTCAGTCTTTTGTGCGTTTTCGACTTTAGTTATGACACTTAGTATCTACCAAGAGCATACCTTCCAGCTCATCTATCAGGTGTACTAATATCAGTAAAAAAAAAGCTTTGTTTCCTCTTTTAAATTAATAACGAATCCCACTTACTTTGATTCTGTTTGCAACCCAAATATATGGCCCGCAGAGGCTTTAGTCAAAGAATTTACTCAAAGTCAAAAACAGGGTGTTTCTTTGAAAAACAAATCAAAAAACTTTACAGGATTACGCTCTTCTACCAAAACGTAAGGGGACTTCGTAGCAAGACTACTGACATTTTTCTTAACTCCCAATCATTTCTACACGACGTATTCGTTTTGACAGAAACGTGGCTTAATTCAAGCTTTTCCGACACAGAACTTTTTAGTCAAGAGTTCGAAGTTTACAGAAAAGATCGTCATGTTGGTAATGCAAAGGATTTAGATGGAGGTGTTCTCATAGCGGTAAAAAATACATATTTCTCTTCTTCTGTATATTTTCCATTTGTATTATCAATTGAACTGGTATGTGTAAAGATAATGGTACAGACTAAGACTTTTTTCATTTTAAACGTTTACATTCCTCCAAAAAGTTTGGAGTCTGTTTATAACGATCTCTCCTTGGCATTAGACTATCTTATAAATTTGTCCAGCTCTGACACCAATATCTTACTTTTAGGTGATTTTAATTTACCACACATTGACTGGATTCCATCCGAAGACGAATCCTGCCTTGAAGCCTCTCCTTCTTCTTCACAAATGAAACTATCTCTTCTCGATAAAGTCCTTTTTACTGACTTACAGCAAACAAGCCAAACAAGCTGTATTAAAAACTCAAAAAATCGAATTCTCGATTTAGTCTTCTCTTCTGACGCTATTAGTACTCTTGTTCTAGAATCTAGATCAGGAAACACTAATATTGACAAATATCACCACCCTTTCGACATTTTTTTTGACTTAAGTAATCACCTTACTAATCACAGTAATTCTTTTGATTACTTATATAATTTTGATTTCAGAGGAGCCAATTTCCAGCAGTTGTCTGAAGATTTAACCATTTCTGGAATTGCTGATACACTACCATTTTCTAACATTGACGAAGCAGTTTCAACTTTTTATAGGATTCTTAATTGTTGTTTTGAAAAAAATTTACCGATAAAGAAATCAAGAAATACAAACTTTAGTCATCCTTGGTACACGAAAGAATTGCGTTTACTGCGTAACAAAAAAAAGACATGGAAAACGTATCTCAAAACTCTGTCTCCAGTCAACTTCACTTTTTATGTTGAACTCTTTAACCAATTTAAATCTTTCCAGTGAACTTCAATTACAAGAACCTTTCGTTAGATAAAACTTTTGATATCTGTAACGCTTTCGCGACGAATTTCCGTGAGTCATTTGTTAATAGCCCTCAAGAAGTTGATGAAGTATATTTTCATAATAATCACACTTTTTCGCAAAATAGCTGTAGTCACATACCTGTGCTACAGAGTACGGTCCTTGATCTTTTATCTACGTTGAATGATGACTGTTCAGCCGGTCCTGATGGTATTCCCCCCATAGTACTAAAAAAGTGTAGTAATGTTTTAGTTGAACCCCTTACGTTTTTATTCAAACTTTCTCTAAGAACAAGCAAATTTCCCAGTATATGGAAGAAGTCAGTTCTTACACCAATTTTCAAGAAAGGTAACAAGTCGGATATAAGCAACTACAGGCCCATTGCAAAGCTTTCTTGCATTCCTAAAATATTTGAACAAGTTGTTTGTGAAAGCGTAGCATATTTTAGTAAAAATATCATTTGCGAACAGCAACATGGTTTTGTAAAAAAAAGATCAACCGTTACTAATCTCCTCACATTCTCAAACATATGTTCAAACGCTTTAGAACAAGGTTATGAAGTTGACTGTGTATACACTGACTTTTCTAAAGCTTTTGACCAACTAAGCCACGAAATTATTTTATTTAAACTTAAGGCTCTTGGTTTTCCACCATTTTTCTTAGCTTGGATTACAGATCCTACGAGGTAAAATTTAGAAATTATCATTCTGAACCTTGTGTTGCTCAATCTGGTGTTCCCCAGGGAAGCCATCTTGGCCCTTTTCTGTTCATCCTGTCTATTAACGATGTATCGTCATGTCTACGCTCAAGTGAACTTCTTATTTTTGCTGACGATATGAAGATTTTCAAAATAATAAAGATCGTATTCTTTTACAAGCCGACATTGATAGTTTCACATTTTGGTGTGGGAAAAATAGCCTTTTACTCAACCCTTTAAAATGCCAGACTATAACTTTCACTAAAAACTAATAAGTAACGTATTTGACTACTGTATATCACAGCAAAAACTCTGTCGTGTCTCCACATTTAAAGATTTAGGTGTACATTTCTGTTCCAACTTAGAGTTTACACATCACATTAATGTTATTGTTAATAAGGCAAGTTCTATGCTTGGTTTTATAAAACGCTGGGCAAAGGAGTTCTATGATCCCTATGTTACCCTTTCTTTGTATAATTGCCATGTTCGTCCTCATCTTGAATATGCTTCGCAGGTATGGACTCTCTATTACGAAATTCATAGAAAACGTATTGAATCAATTCAACATAATTTCATTCGCTTTGCCCTAAAAGGTCTTCCTTGGGAAGATCCCTATGATCTGCCTCCCTAAGAACATCGTATTCTACTTCTTCAAATGCATTCTCTCCATCAAAGGCGTGTTAATAATTACTTAGTATTTTTTCATCAACTCATTAATGGTGAAATTGATGCACCTTATTTGCTATCTTGTGTGCATTTGAATTACCGGGGAGGAACTCATCACCTGCGCACGTTTGATTTTATACATATTGACTTCCATAGAACTAACTATGGCAAGAATGAAGCTTTAAGTCGAATGAGCATTTTATATAACTTAAACTGTTCATCAATAGATTTAAATTTAAATAAGGTGGGATTAAAATCATTGTTTAGAACCAGTGCTCCACTATCGTAATTTTTTGTTCTGTAATAGTTAAATGCTAATTTTGTTTTGTATTTTGTGCGTGTGTTAGGCTATATTTATATTAATTTTTACTAACAACTAACACATGCACTTACGATGAGCCTCTGATCGTAGTTTGACGCTTGCTATAAGCTTACTACTTTCTGAAATTCTGAAGTGTAAGTGACACGTAACCAGTAGTTTAGAGGTTGTACGTAATACAATATATAGGTATTCGTTGTACAAGTGATTCTAATAGAAAATACATATACTCTTTCTGGCCCGGTTCTTTATCTTGTACTAAGTATTTATTCTTTTATTTAGTCGATGGCAAGTAAAAGAATAATATTTTAAAATCAAATATACAAAGTTACCAAGATAGTACTCCTTAAAAGACACTTTAAAAATAGATTATTAATTAAATATATCGCATTCTCTAAACCAATGCAGTGGCTCTACATCTACACGGCCATCGGTGGTATTTACAATAGTTATGGTTATAAAAATACATAAATGTGTGCCAAATGCATTAATTTCGATAAAAGATAGGAATTTTATTAAAATGTTGTCAAAATAATGCGCACTTTTTGGCTCATGCATAGGATTTGGTCTGGTGATCGGTTTTTTTTTTTAAATTATCTTTGTATGTGTACGATTTTGTTCTAAAAATATTTTTGGTATGCAGTTGTTTAGTGATTGTAAATAAACGTTCTATATTTGAATTTCGTAAAAAATGTTGACCCGTTTTTGAGATAAAGAATTTTTGAAAAAAAAACTATATTTTTATAAAAATCCAAACAAAAAAATGCACTTTTGATAATCAAATATTGTTAAGGCATATTCAAGAGCTTATTCAAAAAAAATTATTGAAATAAGTTCATAATTTGCTGAGAAAAAAAAGACGGTTCTATCAGCGATACTTTTCCTGGGCAATACAAAAATATGTTTTTCTTATTAAAAAGAACCCAAGTTAAAAAAAATAAAATTTTAGAGAAAATTTAAAAAAAAATATATAGGTTTGTTTTTAAGAAAATTCGAATTATCGTTTTTTGACCAAAAAATTGTATGGGGCCACTGTTAATTTTGAGCTTAAAAAAATGAAAAAAACGCTTAACGCGAATCTGCTCAAAACTTTAACTTCCAAGTTTGAACTAAATCGACCCAATGGCTTAGGCTGTAGGAGCGTGGTAAGACAGACAAAACAGACCAGGCGGAATCGTGGGACCCACTGTTTTTGACTTCTCTACCACCGTAATATCATGTTTGATTAAAATCTCAAGTTCGAAATTTTGCACGAATGCAAAACTTGCCATATATAGTTCATATATGTTACAAGTAAATGAAAGTTCAATTCAATTTGTTGTCAATTCTGGCGTCCCGAAGGGCAGCCACCTAGGTCCTATTTTATTTGTTTTATTTATTAACGACTTGGTTTCAAACTTAAAAAACTCGTCTGTCCTTATTTATGCTGATGACATTAAGCTTTTCAAAAGTATAAAATCCTCCTCTGGCTGTTTATTATAACAAGAAGACTTAACAATATTTAGGGAATGGTGCAATAAAAACCGACTTGTTTTAAATGTTGACAAATGTAAAACTATGAGTTTTAAACGTAAAAAAATTCCGTTTTTGTACGACTATATGTTTGATTCTTGTCCGTTATGTAAAGTTTCTATGTTTTCTGACTTAGGTATTATTCTAGATCCCAAATTATCATTTAATGATCATTTAAGTTAAAAAGCCAATAGTGTTCTTGGATTCATTAAAAGATTCGGTCGTGATTTTCGGGATCCTTATGTTCTTAAACTTCTATTTATTTCGTTTGTTAGACCAATTTTAGAATACGGCTGTGTGGTATGGTCACCTTATTACTCAATACATGTTTCAAGAATTGAAGCGATCTAAAAAAGGTTTCTGCGTTTCTGTCTTCGGTCTCTTCCATGGGCAAGGGAAAATCTATTTCCTCCTTATTCTCAAAGACTAGCTTTGATCAGCCTCCCTTCTTTGACTAACCACAGAAAGTATTTACAATTTTGTTTTATTGTTGGGATTATTAATGGTTCGATATCATTACCATCAGTTCTAAGTAAATTAAATTTCAGTTTCAGTCGTGCAAGTTTAAGGCGACAGCAACCTATTATTCAAATATTTAGCAGATCAAACTATGGTGTATGTAGCCCTCTCAATCAGTTAATAACAATTTATAACGAATTTCATTTTTGTTTAGAATCTGTAAATGATAATATAAAATGTAAACAATTTAAACTTATGTTTTTCAACAATATTGTATAATAAATATAAATTATGATATTAGATATTATTAGATTATAAGAATTTTTTTAAATATTGTTAACGTTAGATTTTAACGAATTAAATAAATAATAATAAAAAAGGTGCACATTTTGGTTAACCCTAAATATCTCATGAACCAATGACGCTAGAGACTTAAATTAAATTTTATATTATGTATTATAACGTGGTACAAAACAAGTATATTTTTGGAGAAAATCCAACTAACGGTTTTTTATAAATAAAAAAAAGTGACAAAAAAATTTGTCACTTTGTAAATTTTACGACTAAAATATGATTTCATTTCCAAAACAATTTTGTGCAACGTAGAATTATGTTTTTGTCATCTAATAAAATTTTGAAAAAAAAAATTAATAGACACTTTGTTTTTACAAAAAATAAAAACCTAAAAAAACAGTACTCAAAGGTGGTAAAAATTGAATTTCGACTCAAATATCTTTTCAAAATCTAGACATTATGACTTCAAACTTATTTTATCTTAAAAGAAATATTATTTTCAACATTCGGACAAATTTTGAGACAAATCGAATTGACAATTTTTATTACAAAAAATAAAAACTAAATAAGATATGTATAAAACTTTGTAACAATTAATTTCCGACTCAAATATCTTTTCAAAACTTTGAGGCATTGGTTTCAACATAATTTTATCTTATAAGAAATATTGTTTCCATTATTCGATTTAAAAAAAAAAAAACGAATTGAAAGTTGTTTTTACAAAAAAAAAACATAAAATAAGCAATACTAAAACTTTATAATAATTTACTTACGACTCAAATAGCTTTTTAAAAATTAAAAATATTGGCTTCAAACTTATTTTACTTCACAGAAAATACTATTTTCGATATTCAATAAAATAAAATCTACAAAAAATTGTACGCAAAATTGGTAAAAATTGATGCATATAGACAAACTATCAAGCAAGAAAAATTGACAGAAGGGATTTGAAGTTATCAGTGTGGGTCGCATCTCAGCTTCTTTTTTAGTCATAATATGACCGAAATCTGTGGGTAATTTTATGAATGCGGTCGGGGTGTCCACTGCGATTTCATTAGTTCCAAGTCTTTTTGCAAAAATAATCGCATGTTAGTTGCTTATTGTAGTGTCTTTAAATATCGCCACAAATATGATGAATTTAGGCATGCGTTCAGTTTTTCAGCAACACTTGATCGGGAAATAACTCGAAGAGTCTGAGCAAATCAACAAAGTCATTGCCCCACCAAAAATATTTTAGTTGTCACGAAGAACTTCCTAAGTTCTCTTTAGTGTCTCCAATGACCTATCAGGGTATCTTGGTTGGACGATGTTGTAAATTAGTGTTTCCCTGATTTTATGTTTAATGGTAATCTTAAGGCAGTTCGCCGCCTTCCAGCAGATGCATAGCTATTCAAAATGAAGTCAACGGAAGAGGTTCTTCATTTCACGATTCGATCTTCGTTAAAAGCAATACAATTAAGAACTTTCTTCCTGTTAATCCGAGAGCATCAATTAAATAAAACCTGAGAGATGCACTGTTCCATCAAAGTGTCGTACGCAAATATTTGCTGTTGATTTAATTGTGAAACCATGTCTCATTGGAATTTTCTACAGTCATTTGTAGTGTAACTTTCAAAGTTTGTTGTTTATATTTATTTCGGAGCATTTTCAAATTTGTATGCATACTAAAATTTCTCTGTACTTCCACAAATAATTCAAGACTAAAATTAGCCAAATTGTTACAACCGTTCTCGAGTTTTTATAGATTATTTAAGTTTCAATGAAAACAAAATACTGTGCCTGTGTTCGAATAGGTAGGGTCGGTTAAATCTATCAGGAAAGTCCATCAGTAAATTTATGAACATGTTACTTACTAACTTAATGATGAAAAACATCTGACTAAAAAATTGCATTTCGTTTAAATGGTGGCGTTCTAATCTTTTAAAAGAATTGATGAAATCAACAATAAAAAGGATGTGTTAATTTCCTAATTACTTAATGCTTTAATTAAATGACTTAAATTTTAATATAAACACATCAATAAAAGATTTTAGTTTCCAGCTGTTCCAAATTTGACTGATAAGTATAGTTTTAACCTAGTTCTATAAAAGTTCCGCGTTGTATGTTTTTATTTAGCAAATTTTGAGAAACTTCAATCTGGAAACCAATGTGCAATTCATAAGGAGTCAAATTTAAACTTGTTTTGTGAATAAATTCAAATTTAAAACATATATTAAATTAATTAAAATTTAGTACTTTAATTTGTAGCAAACATTTTGCAGGTTAAAATACTATTTTTTTAGAATTACATCTGAAACCAAGTTTAATTTTTCTTTTTTTTGCAACAGATGCGTATGCTTCCTGCTCCTCAATTGAACTTTTGTTTTCTTGTATTTCTAGTGAAAATGACAAAAAGGATTAACAATTAATGCTGAGAAGCCCATATTGTCTATAACAGCCACCGAAACAGGACTCACATTCGGACAAAGAAAACAAAAAGGACACCAGAAAATAACAAGACCACCTACTATGCAATTAGATTGTTTCGAACGTGATTTGTCGTTCAATTTGTGCCGCCAGCAGAACTGGTCTCAGTGGCAACAACTGACCAACAAAAGTGGTCAACCGGCAGCCACCGTCAAAACCAACATCAACTATCGCCCTCGTACATTCCAACTTGATTGCCAATTTGCCAAATCCCGAACAGACGACTTTCTGGAAAGGCTACGTTTTATGTTTGTCCTTTTTTTGTTCTTGTTTATACTTCCTGCAATAATCCTGCCAGTGGTCGAATGTACGAGTAGTTGTCGTATACAAGATAGTGATCCCTGCGAAGCTGTGTGCATAACTAACAATTGTACCATAAGAGCACTTGTTCTTTTGCCACAGGACAATTACTATGAAGCCTCTTTGGGACGGGTGTTTCCGGTGTTGAAGGTGGCCGAGGAAAAGATTCGTGAAGCCCAACTAATTCCATCGAAAATACGATTCGAGTGGATTCCAATGGACGATAAATGCGATGCTTCGTATGCTCTTATCAATGCCATGGATGGAATTTTGAAGAACTGCTCACATGTTATCTTCGGACCGTCCTGTGATTTCCCTTTAGGTAAGTTTGGTTGTTGATCCATAAGGGGAAGGTACGATTTCAAAACACGACTTTTCATAGAGTTTTTCTTTCTTCATCAGCTTCGGTGGGCAGAATAACGAAATATTTCAATGGCATGGGAACTCCATTGATATCGGTTGGTGGGGCTACATTTGACTTTGAAAAAAAGAAGACATCCTGCGAGGATGAATTCTACATGTTATTGCGGACAGGGATTATTAGTTTTCAATCTATTGCGGAACTAACGGTGAAAGTCATGCACGAGTTAGTATATAAATATACGTTATTAGAATGTTAATCAATTTAATTTTAATTTTAAGGCATAAATGGGAAAGAGCTTTATTTTTGCATGAACGAAATGGTCAAAGAAATGTGGCCGGATTTCGAACTTGTTACTTGATGATGAAGAGTTTGGCCGAACAATTTCGTCATACAAATAAAACTTATTCTCAATATTTATTAGATTCCATGAGTATGAAAAATTTAACAGCCGAATTAGAGCGAGAAATAGGAACACATAATTCAAGTAAGTTTTTATGTTTTATGGCTTGTACAATAATAATAATAATTTGCTATAATTTTTGTTTTCAAAAATTGAAAGCTTTTAAAAGCTTAAAAATAAAGTTTTATGGAAAAATAATGGTGTTGGTTTTTGAAACATTTTTTAAATAGGTTTATGAATTATTATAAAATTAATGGTTTAGAGATAAGATATTAATGAAACTATTGTGAATTAATCAGTCTGTTGACGGTTGCATTTTGAATTTGTTTGCATGTTATATTTTTGTAATCAGTTTGAAAAGTCAATTCAACCTATTTTTGTGAATGGGTTAGGACGTTAGGTGATCAACACCGACTGGAAAAGGAAATAGAGTGAGGGTTGATACTAAAAACACTGTTCGCTTTAGCTTTTAGGGAAACCTTAATTGGTACCGAAGGTTTAATTCTTTAAACAAGGGGAGCTCACACGAGTATTTACTCATTTACTCACAGCTTAAAACTGTTCTTGAATGTTCTGTAAAGGAGGCTGACAAAATATAAATAACATAGTGTGTATCTTAACCGTACATCTACGGATTTCAATGGCTTAAGAAACAACTTTAGTTATTGAATTATTTAAGAACCCTGTTGTCCAGCGAGGTCTAATGTTCTACCTTTTTAATTTGGGAGAGTCCCTTCATATAAAAGCATTCCAATATTTCAAACATTTCCTAAATATGTTATAGTTAAGAGCTAAAACAAAATAGTTAAGAGGGTTTTTGATGCCTTTCGAGGTTATTTTAAAATGTGGATTTTTTACAAAATTGGTGTATTTTTTTCTTGTTTAAATTTATATTAATGCAAAAGACGGTACAAAAATTCAACAACCCAGAAAATGAGAAAGAATCTGATTTGAAGAAATTTGTGGATTCTTAATTTTAATTTTAATTTTAATTTTAATTTTAATTTTAATTTTAATTTTAATTTTAATTTAATTTCAATTTATTGAAAAATGTTTAATTTTTGTATTTAAGGAAATATAGGTGAATTTAAGTACATAATTTCTTTAAAAATTAAATAAAAACATAACATCTTTAATTTTATTTAATTAATAAATACTATGATTAACATAAATTAAATAAAATCACAGTTAAAGTTTACTGAAGTGCCAATCGATGAACAATATTTTTGGTCAGCCTGTCTTTTGTCAACACAAATAAACTTGATGGTCTCCCTACACGTGAACAGGCCACGTATGATTGCTTATGTGAGAAACATGGATTCTCTAAGTCTAAGCAGCAAATAGACATTGTTTGTCCTTGTGATTTGTTAATAGTCATCGCGAAAACTAAACGGATAGGAAATTGCAGTCTTTTGAAAGGTATTGGAGAATCTGACGGTGTCATTGGAATGTGTTGTAACAGAGCGTTTTCTCCTTTAAACTTTCCTGCCAAAATAGTTGCTTCGAGAACATTTCCGGTGATTTTTTTGATTACCAAACGTGTACCGTTGCAAGTTTAAGGGGGGTTCAAATTACGCAGAAGAATAATCGGTGATCCAATTTTTAACCGAAGATTGTGTGGTGGCATTCCTGATATGTCTGAAGAATTCAAAAATTCAATTGGAAAATTTACTGCCTTGTCTTCATCGACAGTAGCTTCGATTGACTTAAACGACATTATATCGCCTGATAATAATTGTTGTATCTGGTAGTTAATTAGATCTACATCAACATTTTTTGCTGCAAAAATAGCGCGATTACTGAGCCAATTGTGATTTAGATAGTTATTTATTATATCTGGGAAGACACTCTCGGTCTGGATCAGATCATTTTTAATTTTAACAACAGTACAGAAATTGTCTGGAAATCTAATGCATTGGGTATGGGTATCTTGATTAAATTCCACTTCACCGTTTCCGATATCTAATAGTGGCTGAGAAAATCCTCGTGCTGTCGGATCATTTTGGAGTTGTACTCGCATTTTTTTTGTTTACCTTAGTGTTTCGACGTTTCTCCATAAAAATGATTGTTTTAAACATGCATTGATTTCATCAGCAAAAGTAGAGCTAGGAATCACTGGCAATGTTTGCCGAAAATCACCAGATAATGGTAGAATAGCTCCACCAAAAAGTCTGTCGTTACTGTTTAAATCCTGCAAAGTTTTATTTAATGCTTCGAGTGAATGTTTATGAGCCATGGTACACTCATCCCAAATTATCATTGAACTCCTTTGTAACACTGTAGCCATTCCACTCCTTTTCTTAATGTAACACAAAGCATTTGGATTTTTATGGACATCTAGTGGTAACGTAAAAGCAGAATTTGCTGTTCGACCACCATCTAACAAAGTAGCAGCTATGCTTGATGATGCAATTGCTAATGCAATTTTCCATTGTGACCGTACTTTCGCAAGGATCAACGATATCAAAAATGTTTTACCGATTCCACCTGGTGCATCCAAGAAAAAGAAACCACTTTGTTTATCATCAACAGCCAAAATAATCCGATTGTATACATTTTTTTTGTAGCTAAATCAAGATTATTAAATTGTTCTTCTCGCTGAAAATCGCTATTCACTAAGTCTATAGCTGGACGATTAGGTGATGGCATACCATAATGACTAAGTGATGAATTTGGTTTCATAATACATAAGTTTTCAATTAATATCAATGCTTCATTATACATATCTGGTGAGAAATCTAGATTTGGAAATGGGTTTGTTTGTTTAAGTCGGTATAGTATATCTTCAGTCATGTAGATTTTATATTTTCCCACAGTATAGATGACTGTGGGAAAAATATGTGAAAACATGTCGTCAATATGATGGCAAATAGTTGATGAATACAACTTGTCGAGGACGTTAACAACTTGTCGAGGACTTTAAAGCTGCATCAGCAAGTGTCACATCCCAATGATTGTCATTTTCTAAAAGTTGCTACTCACGTCATGCATCTTGATACGTACTGAACACTCGACCATTAACTTTTCGTAAAAATTGGAAAGAGATTTGTCCAGGAACATTAACCAACAATAAACAAAAAGAAGCATTTACGTTGTTTTGGATGTACTGTATATAGTCGCCCCAGTGTTTTAGCTTTAACCTTCCGATGCCAAGTGGGTTCACCCATCACCCCACTAATTTTTATAAAACTTCAAAAGAATACTTTTCTCAGTTTCTTTTAATGTAAATACTCGAACTTTAATAAATTATAATAATTGATTTTTAGTTTCAGTACTGTTTTTTTTATAAAAGTCGGTGGGACGATGAACAACAGTAGATGTAATTCACTAAGGCAAAAAACCTTGCCTTCGAAAGGTTAAATATACCTGCTTTAGAAGGATGTGGTTCTCCTTTTTTACGTGGCTCCCATTTTTTAGTTGACATGTTCCATGTAAAATAGCATGGAATATCGGTATAAAATAATGATCATATATAATTAGAACAATAGATTTTATATAAAGTATTTTTCATTTGCAACATGTATGTAAACAATTTAGACCATTACTAGAAATATAAACTATCCTATATCTTAAGTTAGACCAAATTACACATAAATGCCAACTTTCATCGAAATCGGTTGACTTGGTGAAGAGTTCACTGGGAACATACACAATGACACTGGATTTTTATATATTAAGATGAAATGTTTATAATATTTTTAAATTAGCCATTAGTTTAACAAAAGTTGCTGATTCGGGATATTTATATTCTTGAAATTCGTGTTAATATCTCAGTTCTAGAACATCCAAAGCAAATTCACTTCAAAAAGTAGATATCTTTAATTTTTTAAGATCTTAAAAGTTTTTGTATTCAACAAATAATCAACTTTCAAAGAAATGCACGACTGGGTCGCTAGAATTTTCTTATGTCTCCAAAAAAGTCTTTTTTTTTTTTTTAAATATTTTCTATATTTTAAGATTTAAAAACGTACCTGAAAAATAAGTTTTTCTTAAAAATTTTAATGCCATTTTATTTCAAAAAGAGTAGTTATTTATCGCTTAAAAATATACATTTTACATGGTGACCTTTTTCTGAGATATCGAGTTTTGTAAACAAAGATTATTTTTTTTTAAACATCAAAAGAAATATAATTACATTTTTGAAACTCAAAAATGATTACCATTCTTAATTTGATTATTTGGCCGTCGACAAGAGCTTGCACTGAAAGAGAAGATCATTGAAATCGGTTCATTAGTTCTTGAGAAAAGTTAAGAACAAAGTAACGGTTTCATGAGAAGTACCCTTCTGGAGCAATTCCAAAATATGTCTTTCTTTTAGAGAGATGTCAAATTAATTAAAAAAACGTTTCGGTTCAGTTTTTAAGAAATCGAATTTTCGATTTTAACTAAAATTGCATAATGACTGCTTTTATTTTTGTATTACAAAAATGAAAATGACTCAATCGACACAATGGATGGACAGACGGATGGAATTGGGGGACCCATTTTTACGACTTTTCTACCAGCTTATTGTCATGTTTGATCGAAATTTTGTACCAACACATTACTTGCCATATAGTTCCTATATGTCGCGAGTAAAAATTATTTCAGTGTTCACTATTTATGTGCGACGAAAAAAAATACGATGGTATTGAAGGCTTTTTGGTGAATGTCGTTAAATTACTAACAAATCTTTAGATGCAATCTTTAATTATACAACTTAATTGTATAAGCTTTATGGCTCATATGGATATGACCAACCCCTGGATGGTCTTTTGGTACAAAACTGATGCATTTGTCCTGAATTTCCGATTCATTTTATGTTCTTTGTTCAGTCCTCAGATAAAATATCCACTAACGCAATACGACTAGTTTTAAATTCAAGGTGGTAAGGTCTAGCGGAGGGGAAAGATCTGCCATATTTGCGATGATCTTACCCAAGCTAAGTTAAATTGTCATATTTTTTGCTGGTTATTAACTCTTACTCTACTCCTATTAAATATTTATGCAAATCAAATAGATATTGAACATTCTGACCTACTCAGTACAAAAATTCCACATGCCGTCCTTAAGACCACATTAGCACAAATGCGCTGATTAAACATAATAAATTATTAGATTGTAAGAGTTAAAACTAAACTCAAGTTAATAATAAAAAGAAGTATTAATTTTGAAACGCACTAAGCAGAGTTTTTGTGGGGGGTTTGGAGCGTTTCGATGAGCAGAAAGCGATAGTGAGCTTACAACCGCTATCAGTTATGGGGCAACTAACTTCGCGGAAGAATGTCGAGTGTAATGAAAATGTCCGTCCGCCGTCCTCTGTATGTTTGAATCTAGGCATGAAAAAAAGATCTTTTTTTCGCTGCTCTCTGAACAAGAACCTCACCCACCGACGTTCCTAGCAGCGCCCTGTATGCGCCAGCATGCCGGTTCAGATACAGTAGTATGACCAAATCTTTTTAATCCAAGATCACGCAACACCCCATCAATTTATTCTAAAGATTTTATTTTTTTTAACTAGAATTAGATGTTATCCAAAAAAAAAAATAACTCGGCAGGTTTGAAATTTTGTATTTTTAAAATTAGAGTAAGGTAAATAAAAAGGAAAAGTGTGGAAAACTAAAGTCTTATTTATGGAATCCGAGCCGTATAAAACTATCTGCAGAAAAAAGTTTCGATGAATAACGCTTCCAAAGGAGAATTCAAAATTTAACAAAAATTTCTTGGATTAATAGTCGAGGAAAACTATAGATGCAAAAATGGTCATATTTAAAAAAAAAATCCGTCTTAGCTGAATTTTGAAAGAGAGCTTGAATTTCATTTGTTATTTATAAAGATCGGGTACATAAAAACCATGACGTAAGGATGACAAAATAATATAGTTGCCTACTCCTTTGTATATCCTGACCTTATTCAAAGGTTGCCTGCCTTAAAGAAAGGTCTCCACGTGGTAAATTTTCTAGGCTTAACATAGTGTTAAATTTAAAAAATTAGGCTACCTTAGGTTTTGAAAACTTTTGGCTAGGCGACCCTATTCTATTAGACAGATAATTTATAATAACCTTACATTTGAACAAAAAACCGAATAAAAAAGAGGCTGGGATGCGACCCACACTGATAACTTCCCATCCCGTCTGTCAATTGCTTAAAAGTTTGTAGTTTTTCGTGTTGGGTTAAAAAAGTTGTTAGTTGAATTATTCTTACAAATTTTAAAATTGCCAACAATGTTTTTCATCTAAAGAAATAGTTAAAATTGAAAATCCAGTTTCGTTAAATAGATTTTTAGTCGAAAAAAATTCTAACCAATTACAGTTGCATTTCTTAAATTTTTACAAATTGGATGAACGAAATTAATTTGAGATAATATATCAATAACCAAACATCAGTTTTGACCAAATTTGCGAACTATTTTTTTACATTTTATTTTTTTTATGAAAAAAAAAAACGGACTATTGGATTTTTATAAAAAAAAAAAAAAACTACTGAATAGCAAGAACAATATTTTCTGTGAAATAAAAAGAGTGTGAAGACAATATTTTTAATATTTGTAAAGATATTTGAGTCAAAGGTAAATTTTTACCAAGTTTTATTATTGTTTTTTTTGTTTGGTTTTTATTTTTTGTAAAAAAGTTGTCAATTCGAATTTTCTCAAAATTATACTGAATGTTAAAAACAATATTTTTTAAAAGTTAAAAGTAGTTTAAAGCCTATATCTAAAACTTTGAAAAGATATTTGAGTCGAAAATCAATTTTTACCAACTTTGAGTAATAGTTTTTTTTTAGATTTTTATTATATAAAAAAAAAACTGTTAATTCGATTTTTCTCAAAATTTTACCAAATGTTAAAAACTTTATTTTTCGTTACACAAATTTGTTTTGAAGATACAATCATTTTTTATTCGTAAAATTTTCGACGTGACAATTTTTTTTCTTCAGTTTTTTTTTGATTTATAAAAAAAACCGTTAGTTGGATTTTTTTTTCAAAAAATATACTTGTTTGGTATAACACTACAATATATTATATGAAATTTAATTCACGTCCCTAGGGTTTTTGGTTCGTAAGATATTAAGGGATAATCAAAATGTTCATCTTTTTTTTAAACTGCTTCGGTAAAAAAACCGCCCACGCAATTTTCTTGAGAGCCCTTTCTGCATCTTTCTGCATTATTATCATTATAAAAAAATTTATTTGAAGTCGATATCTCTTCTATGGACGACGAAGAAAACGTCGCGAACGTACGGACGTACGGATGGTTTTAATCAACTCGAATTCAGTCGGTTCGAAAATTATACGTTTTGGCACATCATTGGACTGAAACGCCCTCTTTAAAGTTTTGAAAAATAAAGGGGGTAAAATCATTTTATCTCAATCGGTGCAAATGGTTCAATTTGGGCCATAAGAAATTATTTATCATCGTTAAGTAGCGCTCCATGTTGACGGTGACCTGCCCACTAACGTCGTTCTCAAAAAAGTACGGACCAATTAAGCAGCGCGCCGGCCCGAAATCCACACCAAACTTTAACTTTTTGAGGATGCATTATCACGTGGTGAACCTCGCGTGTGTTGGTGTTATCCCATATACGAACATTTTGCTTGTTAACAGAGTCATTCATCCAAAAATGCGCCCAATTGATAAACTCCTTACATTAAATTGTGGGCCTTACTCTCTTAGTGGAATAAGAAATACGAGTACCACATAGCTTTTTTCAAAAACAAATCAGATATAATTAGTCACAATATCCATTAGCAATCTAACCCACTTAGAACCTCAATCACTTGGAATCGTATTACTCACTTAAGCGATTACAAATTAAACACAATAATCTTAATTAAGAAGATTTTCTTAGAAGAAAATCATAAATGAACTAATTAAAACGACCAAACGTAATTTCCAAGCTCCAACCTTTTGCGTACAGAAATTATTATTATTGGAACTTAAAAAAAGTCACAAATTAAGAGTATCCTGATTCGGTTAATGGTTATTATATTATATTTAAACTCTTAAGTCCTTTTAATTTTCCACATGATTTGGTGACCTAATAAAAAAGAAAACCTGTTTTCTTTTAAGGAAATCAATAAAAGTCGTGTTTAATTCATTGGAAAGCTATAAATGGATGTTCTTTTTCCTTCTTTAAAATAAATCGAAATAAAGGTCGATATAGAATCATTTGAATCCCCATCCAATGTAAAATCATTTTATCTCAATTCTCAATCCTTAAAGTACCAACATAGTTCATCTTACCTTTATTTTGTCAATTGTGGTATGGTACAAAATGTCTAAGAACTCTTTATTCAGGACGAAATAGAAACTACTTTCTCGTCTTTTCAGGAATGTAGTTTTCTTTTTTTCTATTTTTATCCTCTTTGCATTGAATAAATGGAGCGTATCCAATTTTTTAGGAAAAAACTATTTTAACTTCTCTGAATGGAAATGTTCTTCGAATTCAAGATGAACCATAGAAACATAGGGATGCATTTCTTTATAGATATAAAAAGTAGTACGTTAACATTTTTCAAATCTTAAAATAATAAGGTTATTGTGTTCTTAAAAGCCACCCTGACATTTTAGCTTTTTGGAGCGAACAGAGGCAGAGATAAAATTACAATCTTAAGAGAACAATTGGATGAAAATAACCTCATCAGCATTAATTATTCAATAATATGTGTTCCAAGCCTTTAGCCTGATTGATACTTAGGAAAGTGGTATAATTGGGGCTTGTTTGACCAATTCCACTTAAATTACTTGAGGCATCATTATAGTTATAAGTTTGGCTGATATTAATTTATTTTAAATTTAATCTATTTAACTGAAATTACCGTTTGATACCAGCCTGATAGTTTAATAATGACTTCTGTTAACTTAAATAAGGTGGCGTTACGGTCCTGTGTAAACTAGGGCCTCAGCCAACATACTTCTCTATCTAGCACGATCCCTATCTAGATATCTACATTTGCGCACTCCAAGTAGGGTGAGGTCAATTTAATCTCAGCTGTTGGATATAGATCAGTAGATGGTGATGCTTTGAACGAAATGGCAGTGTTGTAGGTCCTTCCCACATCTTAACGTTAAGTCCATTTTTGCTTCTTCGTCCAAAATTCTCACCAAAGCCTTATAGAAATAACGCTTCCGACTATGTCAATGTCATCATCAAGATATGCATCTAGTGCCGACGTGGGACCTCCGAACTAGCTTTCACGTTAAGGCAATCACATGACAGCGCTTCACCTTGTCCAGTTAAGTTGTTTCTATTCTTTCTGGAGCAACGCGAATTCTAAATGGTCATCCTTCACAAACGGACGAGTTTTGCAGGGATTCCAAAGTTAGACATTGCTTTATACAGTTCATTCCTGTTTGTCATATGAGGCCTGGAAATCTTTGAAGAGATGATGAGTGTTGATTTAATGTTCTTGATTTTTTTCGGAATGTGAATATGTGGTCCAAGACCTTACTGATAAGAACCTATGAGGAACACATATTACGGCAGAGAAGATTTTGTAAGCGATGTTAAGTTGACTGATTAGTCTAAGTTGGTACAGTGTAAAGAGTCACCTTTTTTCAGTACGAGCAAATAATGCTGAGGTTGCATTAATCGAGCACGCTTTCTTTCGACCACATTTTATAGATAAGTTAGTGAATACTTTTAACTAAAAAGTTCTAGCTGCTTTGAAAGTATAGATATGGCAATCTTTACTTCGTCTAAGTCGGAAAGGCGGATCCTTTTCTGCATCTTTCTGCCTTATTATCTGTATGAAAAAATGTATTTGAAATCGATATCTCTTCTTGTTCTTGAGCTATGGACGACGAAAAAAACGTCGCAAACGTACGAACGTATCTGCACATGCACGCACAGACATCTTTCTAAAAATCTTTTATTGCAATAACTTCCTTTGGGAAATTAATAAACAAATTTCAAGTTTAACATTGCATTGGCTTTCAACATTTCCATTAAGTATGGAAAACAACGTCGTTTAAGTGGATTCCGTAGCTGGTTTTAAAGTAACTCAATTTTTCAATTCTATTTCCCAACACATAATTGATGGTTTCGAGCTTTAGCCTGTGGAATGTGTTAATGATATTAGATGTAAGTCGTTCATTCTTCTGCTTCACTCACAATTTATAAAGCGTCCCAAGGTAATTTCATCCTTTTTTGTCAATTCTTCTACTTCATGAAGCAGGACGGGAATAATGACGGTCTTACATAGCGATACTTTTATGCTTAAGAGTGGGCTTTACCACTCAATTGCTTTCTTGGCCCAAAGAAACAGCAAAAATAATTCTTCGTTAAATGTCAGCACTGGTATTGTTTTTTGCATTCATATCTTAGTACAGGTAGACAAAGTCCTTAATTACCTCAAAGTTACGCCTGTCGATGATGAAGTTTTGACCGAGACAACGTCGTCGTAATGTATGTCCCTTCTTGATGACAGCCTGTACTTTGTTTTTTCTTGCTTTTTTGTCTGCACTATTTTTCAAGGACTATGTTGAAAAAAATCACATTACAGCGC
Organism: Eupeodes corollae; assembly: GCF_945859685.1. Taxonomy (NCBI): domain Eukaryota; kingdom Metazoa; phylum Arthropoda; class Insecta; order Diptera; family Syrphidae; genus Eupeodes; species Eupeodes corollae. The sequence continues at coordinate 147,479,190 of NC_079147.1, read as the reverse complement.
TTCAAATTGTCGAAAACCTTTTTTGACATCACAAAGCTTCGGTTAAGTTGATTCCAACTTTATCTTCTTCGTGATCCTGCAAAGTTCGGTAGGGATGCCGAAACGAGAAAAAGGCCCAATTTTCAATATTTTTCGAAGACATTCTGATAGAAAATTAAAGAAACGATATGAACTGTCAAAATCAATCGGGCCCTATTGGAAATCATGTACCTTCACATATTTTTAAGTGGTTTGTTCGTAATTCCTTTTGCTTTGCACTTGATACTCAGATTGAAATAAATTTTTATTTCAGGAAGTTCCATGAAAATATCTTTTTCTATTAATTTTTAGAATTGCTACTAAGTATATTATTCCAAGAAATCAGTAAATAATTCTTTCCCCACCAAAGTTCAATAAAATTAAAGAATAAAAACAGTTCTGTGTAAATCCTATTTTTGATATATGAATAAATAAATTCCATCATGATATGTTTCTATTTTTCAATTAATTTTGTATTGCTTTGATTAGTGACCTTGGTTGTGTGGAATTTGTCTGGCAATGATTCCATTAAATATCGATTTTAAATTTCCTCACTCTTGCCAACACCAAAATTCGGGTGTTTAGGAATACCTTGGAAACATTTTTGTTAACTCATTCAACTGAATAATATATGAGTTTAAAGCGATGTTTTTTTGGCTTTGTTTGTAAATGCGAAAAATCTTTCTTTGTTATAATATTCCCTTTATACCGAAACCAAGTTAGTGCCTTTTCGATTGTGTTAACTTGTTTATCACTTCCTTTCACACCGCCTTATAAATCACTTTCGAATATTTATTTATGCAACATAAATCATTCCTCGAACTTGTCAACAGAATAAAAAAAAGAACAGTAAGAAAAGATCAAAGATTTATTTAAATCTCATCCCTAATGTTAAAGAAGCCCTAAACGAAAAATGTTAACATTAATAAAAAAAAACAGGAAGTCTGTCGAAGTATTTACCGCACAATTTTGAGCGGAAGCTCATAGAAATTATTATCTAATGACGCAGAGAAAAGATGATGCTCTATGATGCTCTTCATTATAAGGTGGCGGAAAGAACAAGGACCTTTAGTTAGGCTTGGTGTGGCATTTGCATCAACTTGTAAAGCTTGTTTTCAAGAAGAAATAAAATGCATGTAATCTAATGTTATAAAGATATGGGTTTGAAATTATATTCTAAGATGTTTTTCAGTCACGACTGGGTCGAATAAATTCCAACCGAGAGGTAGATTATTTATTATAAAATGGCAAACAAACAAACTGACAGCTGTCAGAAAACCAACTTCAAATAAAGGATTGCTTGAAAACCACACGTCTAAAAAATCACTCTATAGGTACATAGTGAATGTTTGTGATATAATTTAAAAAAAAAAAACAGTTCTTCAAAGTAAATAAATTAATATTATCGATATCGCTTTTGAATAATCATTATTAATAACAATTAAATGAGTCCATACAAATATATGTCTAAGGATGTCCTTTGTTAGCAGTTGGAAAAAACGTTGTACTAATTCCAGAAACCTCCTCTCCAAAATTATATTAATTTATGAAAGCTTGATTGTTTACGCGCACAATGAATCAAATGAACCATATACCTAGTCTAGCCATAAGTTCTGTTACACGATTTTAAGAGCGCATTGCTTATAACTTCCACTAGGAATAATACCGTTAACTATTTTATCGAAACACGTGATCTTATAAGTAAAGAATGGAAGCTTGTTTGGTTTCAGCTTTTGAACGGAAGTCATGGAGTGGGGCATTAAAGAAAATCGAGTCGCGATAATCGCATTACATAAATGTGGACAAAATTCAAATAAAATTTTCGAACTTTTAAAACCACTTGGTTTATCGCGAATGTTTGTGTATCGCACTATAAAACGTTTTGACGAATTGTCAAGAGTAGAGGACAGACCAAGAAGTGGTCGTCCACGAGTTGCTCGAACGAGCGCAAAAGTAAAAGCTATGCGTGAACGAATTCGTAGGAATCCTCTCCGGAAGCAGAAGATCATGTCCAGAGAATTGGATATATCCGTTAAGAGATTAACAAATACTCTCTTCAACGGGGAAAGATGGGTCTTCCAACAAGACTCTGCTCCAGCACACAAGGCAAAAACGACACAAGAGTGGCTTAGAACAAATATCCCGGATTTTATTGCAGCTGCAGATTGGCCGTCGGGGAGTCCAGATTTGAATCCATTGGATTACAGTTTGTGGTCCGAACTGGAGAACATGGCCTGTAAAACTCCCCATCGAAATTTGGATAGTCTAAAAGCTGCTTTGTTAACAGCAGCGTCATCGATACCCATCGACACAGTGCGTGCCGCTATAGACCAATGGCCACAACGTTTGAAAGCCTGCATTAAGGCTAAAGGTGGCCATTTTGAGTAAAAAAAATTTTTCTTAAAACTAATATTGTGAACTAATTAAAAAAATAAATTTAATGATATAAAATGTACTAGATTTTTTTTTATTGCGCTCTTAAAATGTAACAGAACTTATGGCTGGACTAGGTATTATGTAAATAGACTAGGTTGCAAGCCGTGCTGATAACTGCCCATTCGTGCCCATCGTCGGGCCATATTTCTAAAAGTGTAACGAAATATTTGAGGTTATAATCAAAATGTTTTTTTTTTCAGTTTTTAGTTGCTTTTGTAGCATCTAAACCTAACACTTAACCAAAACTTTTTTAACTTACTAGCCCTAACTTAAACTGTGTCGACCTCCACGATCAGATTCGAAGATCGTTGTGCTTTAATTCTGTTAACCAGGTCTGTGTCGCTTTAAAGCCCGTACAGTTCGTCGTTGTATTTTCTCCTTCATTCCTTATCTATGCAGACAGGATCAAAAATCACCCTCAGAATATTTCTCTTGGACCATCCAAGGACGCTCTCATCTTTCTTTGACAAAGTCCAGGCCTCAGCGTCATAAATGAGAACCGGGATGATGAGTGTCTTATAGATGGAGATTTTGGATGCTCGAGAGAGGAAGCCACTAAACCCATTTTCTCCGCTTTCGTCGCAATGGTCAAAAACGCTCCACTCACATCACGCTTTGATCTTCCAATTATGTCAATATCATCTGCGTATCCGAGTAATTGGATGGACCCTTGGAAGATTGTGCCTCTAGTTATACGGTTGAGTTTTGCACAGTTTTTTCAAGAACAATGTTGAAAAAGTCGAATGACAGTGCATCGCCTTGTCAAAAACACTTTTTTGACATCAAATACATTGGTGAGATCTTTTCCGACCTTGATAGAGTATAGTGTGCTTTCTCCATCAACATTCTACACAAAGTGATAAGTTTGACAAGGATGCCAAATCTAGATATTGCTCTGTACAGCTCTTCCCTATAGATGCAGTCATACACGGTTTAAAATCGATAAATCGATATACTTAGTCAATGGGGGACTTTCCATGTCTAAAGCCACACTGATAAGGACCTATCATTTTGTTGAAGAACGGCTTTAGTTGTTCACATAATTCGGCAGAAAGGATCTTATATGCAAAGTTGAGTAGACTGGTGCCTCTGTAGTTTGCACAATTTAGAGGGTCTCCTTTCTTATGTATTGGGCAAACTATGCTGATATCCCACTTATCGGGCATGCTTTTTACCGATCTTATTTTGCAGATAAGTTGGTGCATGCTCCCTACCAATTCATCGCCTGCTGTTTTGAATAATTCCGCAGATATGCCCTACAGCAGCTTTGTTTGACTTCAGTTTTGATATAGCTATCTTCACTTTGTCGAGGTCGGGTAGGCGGAATTGTTGATCGGCGTCGCCTAGGTCTCACTTACAACGGAATTCGGTTCGTCATCGCCGTTGGAGGAGTGTTCTTTCCATATTCTCAAAATAGAATGCGGTTCTACTACAATATTCCTCCGATCGTTTTTACAGGCTAATGGCTAGTATACTTGAGAGTTATTTTTTTTTAACTTTTGGTAAAATTTACGAACGTCATTCTTGTTGTCACATCCCTCTATCTTTTTGATCGCGCGCTCATGATCCCTTTTTTTCCATCTAAGAAGCCGGTCTGCTATTCTGCTCGTAGAGCTCGCGGGCAGCTCTGGTCCTTCTGTGCGGTGCCGTGTTGTATGCCTGTTGCTTAACTCTATGAGCTTGCCAGCATTTGTCGCTGTGATGACTGTGTGAAACCTAGCACTTCAGAAGCGACATCTCGGATGACTGCAAGACAATGTTGCCCCTATTTTGCAATAGTTAATGCAAGCAGTAGAGGAAATCTTTAGAGTTTACTATAGACTCGATCGGAAAAGGGCTTGGTAATACCTTGTGATTCTAGCTATTTTGGATTGGATCGTTATAACCGTAGCCATACCTTGATTATAACGAGGTAATGGTCTGAGTCAATGTCTTTCGGAATATTCGGAATAATATCTACTTAAGAAGTGTCGTACGTTGATCACAACGTGGTGAGTCTAATTAACTGTCTTCATCTTTATCTTGTGTTGGGAGATTTAGCTGTCGCTCACACTGATTTAAACCAAGACTTTTTGCCAGAACCTATAGTTCCAATAATAAATTCACATATAAATAGACGCTGACTTTGTTTTCTTTGACAGTCTTTTAGTTTGCGTTTACCTGACCTATCCGATCACACTTCTTAGAAGGTGGTAATATCTGCCTTGCAGCAGCTTAGGGCTTCCGCTAACCTTTCGGCTGCACGTGGTCTATTAAGGGACCTAACTTTCCACGTAAAGATCCAAAGTTTGTTGTTCTTCTTTCCTTTGCTTGATTCGTCATCATTAAATCTGGCCGTATCCAAAAATATGTCATAGAAGCACTATAAGGTGTTCACTAAGTATTTACACATTGAAACTTTAGACGCCACCGTTGATTCCATTTCGGGAATTCCTGCGACGACGTCTGGATAAGGAGAGGTGCCTTAGTGGAAAAAAATGTTTCCCCTCTCCCTCCATTTCATCCATTCTCTAATGCACGTGGTCTCTCTCTATAGATATGTCTTATCAATTTTCTCATGGAATGAGATTTTTCTCAATGATTACAATCCACAAAATATAGAAAAGCTTTGACCTATTGTAAGCTTTCAATCCACAGACTCCTGTATAGATACAAAAACAACATTCAAAAATTGTGTCTATATACATATACAGTACAGAGCTATACATACATACAAACATACATTCCACTCGTGTAAAATAGTAAACTTCAAAACAATTCACAATTTTATATAAAGTGTATTGTATGCCTTTGTATCTATGTATTACATTATCTATGTATTACATTAAATTGTGCCGCTATATCTTTTCGAGGTAAACCTTGATTGTGGTATCCTTGTTATGACAGTTTTCAATTGAACCTTAAGCCGAATGGTACTTGAGCGGTGTGATGAAAGAAAATATCAGTGAATCTTATAAAGAAGGCATTTGTAACCTACTGAAAGATTTTACGTAATTTAACCGCGTTTAGATACTTCTTGTATATATACCAATACATTTCCTATTTAGTGTTAGAACCATCTACACATAAAGTGGTAATGTGAGAATATATTTTTTTTTTTCAAATATTTAAAAATCATTTTTGTAGCATTCTCAAAAGATTTGTGTAAATAATTGTTTTGAGGAAAGCCATAAAGTCACGGGACGAGTATTAAAGGCTACAAGTGATTTTAAAATTACAATCATTTATCGAAATTATTCTCTCCTGAGAGTTTTTAGTAAAAAGTGCAATAAAAACATCGGAAAGATTTGAATCTGTTTCAAGTGCATCATAATTATACCGTGAATTTTATTTTTTCCGTTGGAATTATTTAACGTTGTTTGCGCGCTCTGATTTTGTTCTTGTGGGATTGTTGAGATTTTGATAAATCTCCTGACCTATTGACCTATTCAACCGAGAATGGAAATTATGTTTAGATACTTCCTAACCTAAATAAAAAGATACCATATTGAATGTATAAGTTGCATCAAAAGTGGATGGAGATAAGAATTGAAACTATTTCATGATAGTGGATTAATAAATTACATTCACCATCTTTATAAATAACAATTTCGGAAAGAAATAATAATAATAAGAAATAAACACACAAAATGAGGTTTGTTCAATAATAATTATAATACAAATAAATAAGATAAAACACACCCCACGACACTACATCGCGAAAACGAATAATGGCTAAAGGCAAACTTATAGATACTATAGTTATAGATATTCTTTTCTAGGTCTAATCTTAAGCAAATAAGTACTGAAATATATGGCTCTGCCTGTGTATCTGTACAATATAAATTTACCTGCATATTGTTAAATTGGAATTTAACACTGGCTTTTATCGTTTTTACAAAGAAAAAACTAAAACAGTATCTATAGATATTAGTGGGAAATAAATTTTATTATGTTGCCTCATTGGTGGGTAAAGTTTGTGTGTCACCTTTTAACCTTTTTGTGGAAAAGATAATATTTACGTGGTATGTTTTTTTGTGTTGTTTCTATTATTTGTTTGAAGTTAATTTCCGGAAACAGCTCGAGACCTTCCAAGTTTGTTTATGTTCATAAGGTTTCTGCAAAATTTAATTGTTAGTAAAAGGATTAAGACTTGTTTAGAATTTAAAAAGATTATGAAAGAAAGGTTATGTTAGATGTTTTACCACAATATTTAAAAGCTTTGTTTGGTTTTCAATAAAAGTTTTTAAATTGAAAATGTAGAAAAAATATAATTTTCAACTCGGTTATTCAAATAAATACAAGAAAATAAATAAGGTGCATCAATTTAAACTCCAATGAGTTAATGAAGAAATATTAAGCCATTATTACCACGCGACTTCATAACCTTGTCCTATATACGCGTTGCTTGTGCAAAAAGTTTACGAATGCAAGACAGTTTTGCAATGAGCCTGCAATTTGTTATTTCCGCCTTGTTACTTTTTTCGAATAATGATGTAAGGAGCTAATTTTTTAGATACCGGGAAAAGTTAATGTTTTTAGCGAAACTTTGAATATGAAAGTAATGATTTCTATTAAAGCATTTCCATGCTTGTTTTTTAATACAATAGGGGGAATTCAGCCGATACCGGCTGAGCAGTTATCATTTAACACAGACAGAAGATCTATACCATACTTTGTAGAAAAGGGATGGTTAAGGAAAAGAATTATAAATTATGGAAATATTTGGTTTTCTATTTAAGGCGGCTCAATTTAAAAATTGAATAAAACAAGTTATGTGTGAAATGTCAATAAGTTTCTATACTTTTTAAAGAGCCCAGTCAATGACATTGTGGTAAGATATAAGATCGCTTAAATGGTCGCCGCGGCTTTGCATGGTTGCTTACATTAGCAAGCTTCAGTTTTCGATGATTTTGGAGCATAAATCAGGCTGAATGTGACCGATTGAGGGCCGTGGAAGTTTGTGGCTTATTCGCATATATCTACGGTGACTAAAGAAAATCTCTTAACAAAATGTGTAAAGGAGTCAAATCACACAGTCTTGGTTTCCAGTTAACGTCGCCTCGATGTGAGACAACCATACAATCAAACAACTCGCGCAGAGTACCGATTGTATATTGAGATGTGTGCAACTTAACACATCAAGAAGTTGGTAATCATAGACCGCCGTTGACGGTGATGGCCTGGCCAGCATCATATTCGATGAAGTACGGGCCAACGACCAATCCAGCCACACCAAACCGTAACTCCAATTTTTGCTTATTCACTTACTCATTTATCCAAAAAGAAGATGTTTTGACCAAAATTTGGATCAACTTCCAATCCGTTATTTTTTTAATAAAATTTCCTTTGCACATATTGTTTAACGTTTTAACTTTCCGTGATAATTTGTTTTTAGTGACTTAATACAAAAATTTTTTTAACAGAAAGTAAAAGAAACAATATGGCCGCTATAAGCTGTCAAAACTAACCCATCTCTATTGTAAAATCCTTTACTTCATCAATTTCTTTAAGACTACTCAAGAAGGGATATTATATGTGAAGTTTACTGGAAAGCCAACAGACTTTTTCATTAAGTTGACAATTTTTCAAAACCTTTTAGGATTATCTTTAAAGGAGGAGTCCATATTGGAAAAAACTGAATCGAGAATTCGATTTCAATTATTTGTAATTCAATTTGTTTACTATTAGTAATTAAAAGCAGAAAGATAATATTACCTTTACACAGGCTTACATACTTAATGAAGGTGGCAATACAGCCCTGTGTGAACTAGGGCCTTAACCAACAAATTCTCCATCTATTTCAGTCCCTAAATATATGTCTCCATTTGCGCACTATAATAAGTTGGGTGAGTTCACTTTACAACAGGATGAACCACCTGCTCCGCGTTCTTCTCTTTGAAGACTTTCCGAGCGCTGTGCTTGTCCCAGCCATCTTGGGTGTTGTATATTTATCATTTGACTAAATCTACGCTGTTGTACAACCCGTACAAATTGACGTTCCATCTTCTCCTCCACTCACCTTCTAAGAAGATCACGCGACGAACGTTTCTATCGAAACGACCCAACGTTCTTTCAACCGCCTTTGTCACAGTTCATGCTTTTGCATCTTTAAGCATGACGAGACGATTAGGGTCTTACATAGCTATACTCAAGTTGCTCGAGAGAATAATTTACTACTCAATTGATTTCTCAAACAGTTAGACAAAGTCCCTAACCTACAGTTACTTCTGTCGATAGTGGCGTTTAAGTCCTTTCTTGATTACGGTGTTTATATATTTTACATATAAGTTGATAAATCCTCCTAAACAACTTATCTTCAGCTGTATTAAAAAGCTTGGCATTCAAGCCATTCACTCCAGCGGCTTTATTAGAGTTCAGTTAAGACATGTCAATTTTTACTTCGTCTAAGTCGGAAAGACGGGATAGTTGGCTTTCGTCGTCTATGTTGAATGGATCATCCTGCCTGACAGCGGGTTTCGGTTCGTCGTCGCAGTTATACAGTCTGCAGAAGTGGTCCTTCCGTATCCCCTGCATTGACTGCGATTCCACTATGATGTTTGCACTTCCGTCTTTGCAGCCTTGGGCTCTAGGTTTATGGACTTTTGAATTTCGTTTCGCCTGTTCTTAGAACTCCAAACAAACTACAAACTTAATTTCTGCTTCTAAGCTTACTTACTTAAGGTGTCCTGTATGAACTAGGGCCTCATCCAACAAACTTCTCCATCTAGCTCGGTCCCTAGCTAGATGTCTCCAGTTTCGCGCTCCAAGTTGGGTGAGGTCACCTTCCACTTGTGCGCGCCACCTGATCCGCGATCTTCCTCTACTGCCCTCTCCTGTGGGTGTGGTTTCCAAGACTTTCCGGGCCGGAGCATTGGTTTCCATGCGCTCTACGTGACCCATCCATCTTAGTCGTTGGACTTGCTATTAAGCATTTTAACATATTCGACCGCACGCTTCTCAGTCCTCTTTTTTTCCATCTTGGAAGTCGGTATTCCTTCCTTCTATTTTGCTCAAAGAGCTCGTGAGTAGCTTTTGTTCTGTTGTTTGGCTGCAGCTTTTCGTGCCTGTTGTTTGGCTGCATTTGCCTGCCGACATTCTTTATCAAACCATGTGTCTCTTATTGGGAGCTGTTTGAACACCAGCTCATCGGAGGCGGCTTAATTTACAGAAGCTTGTTCAATTGTTGAAATAGATGAAGGTAACCTCCACCTAAATCCTTTTTATCACCAGCCTGACGATAATTTCTAAAAACTTCTTATTGCTACAAAATAAAACTAAACACAAAACCAAAAAATGTCGGATACCATTTTAGTATGTGAAAAAGGATTTTTGAACATTTTTCAAATTGCAAACAGGAATCCATTATCGTATATAAATTGTTAAATAATCAAACACAAGATAGGTGTCTATATGTAAATATGTATGTTTCTAGATTCTTAAGTGTGTGTGGTTTTCTCATGTTTTTGTTTATCTTGTTTGAGTTGTATCTTTTTTGTAGAACTTTTAGACCTAAGCGTGTACCTATCTATACAAACTTTTGCGGTTTAGGTTTAATTTAGCCTTAGGATAAGTCTACATATGGATGTACCTTTATAGGTATGTCCTAGTGGTTTTATAGTATTGGATTCAAATTGCTTTTCAAGTCTTATTTTGGCAAATGTTTTGAGTATATGTGGGGAATTTAACTATTTAACATTAGATGGTGGTCTATAGGTCTCTGAATCATTGCAAACAGAAGAACAACTTTTTTTTGTATATGTTTTGTGTTCTTGAGGATAATTTTGTTGAAAGAAAGGATTTTACTATGAATAATAAAGTTTATTTTATTAAGAAAAAGGAATCAATAGCTATAAAGAGAGAAAACATTTATTAGGTATACAAAAAACGTGTCTGTATATGAAAAAGACTTATGCGTGTACCTGTACCTCTATAGTAGGTATAGCAACAAGCTACTTGAAGATACGTATAAGCAGGGATTTAAACTTTGAGTAACTAATAAACGTGTAAGAATAAAAGTTTTTTCTTCGTTTTTATTTGTTTTAATTTCAACTAGAAAAATAAAAGGTTATCTTTACCTTACCTATGTACCTATGGATGTTTGGAAAACTTTAGATTCTTTTCTATTTTAATATTCTGTATATGTAGGTACTTTAAGAACTATATGCGATATCCAACTTAGCAAGATACGTACACAATACTCTATTAACTTATGCAAGGGCCTTTCTTTATTCGAGAGGCAGATGATACCGCTCTTCTTTTTACGATTTTGTACCCGCTTGTTTTGTAACTAGGTATCGAATCTATAAAATTCGTCGAGAAACTTTAAGATTGTTAAAAAAGCTCATTTTATCGGATCATCAAATCTCTGTAACTTAGATAGGCTATATAAATTTTTTGATTGGATCAATAAAAAATGTCCATAGTCGAAGTCACAAAATAATAAAACGAATACAAAGAACTTATTTTTTGTTTGGGTATAGTTTTAAAGTGCTTCAGATTACAATTTTGTCAGGAGGTCTGGTATATGGGAAAAAGAAATTAAATTTCCAATTCGCCGATTAATAAAGTCAAACTGCACTGGATCCAAAGTCCAATTTTTTTATGAGAACTTGAAGTGTTCAACGCAAATTTAAAAAGATGTTGATATGCGCCTCACACACACTGATAACCTCACGTTCCCATCTCTCTATTTTTTAAAATGGTTGAAAGAAATATTATTTACAAGATTTTGTGTAAAATACTTTAATTTGAAGTCTTTATTCTCTTAATACTTGCGTCGAAAACAATTTCTTATCAAATTTTTGTTGTTGTTTTTACAGGTTTTCCCGACATTTTTAGTCAAAAACCAATTTTAGAGAATTTTTTTGAAAATTTGTATTTCATTTATTGTACAACATTATCTTTATAGCATAAAATAATTTTGAAGTCAACACTTTAATTTTTTCTCAAGATATACGAGTCAAACTTTAATTTTTACCAACGTTGTGTAGTATTAGGTATATTGTAAAAAAAGATGTTACATAAAGTTTGTTAATTATTAGCTGCTTTTAGAAGTACATTTTGTAGGTTCTTATTTTTTGTAAAACAACTGTCCTTTTAATTTTTCAAAATTTGACAAGATGTCAACAAAATTGAAATCGCAAGCGTTATTGGTTGGAAAGATATTTGTGGTCAACCATAAGACTTATTGTGTTGTTGCAATGAAGACCCTTTATTTTGAACTTAAAGCAATGTTCTTATTATACAAAATTGTTTGCTAATTCGCACATAGAGCATTGTCAGCTTTTGATTTGATTTAGATTAAAAGTAAAACTCATCCCTTAAAAGCTGTATTGCTAAAAAACTTCAAGATCTTTTAAATCCAACTTCACTGTTGTGCTCTATCACTCCAGTTCTAAAAGATCATAACCTTCGGCTTATCGATGTTTACTTCTAAACTCCATGTTTTACAAAAATCTGCTAGCTTTTTTTTTATGAGGTAACAGATTTTTTTCTAAACTTAATTTTAGATGAAAATTTAAAACTAAATTTTTTTTTTCAACTTTGTTTAAATAATTTTCAAAGTTAAAAACTTTGTTTTTCCAACTCATCTGATAATCAGTATACCTAGGTTTTTGAGTGCATGCAATCATTACTAAGGCCATATCGAAGATAGAAAAGGTGAATGATAACATATTGAAATATCTTCAAAAATATAACCTCTTAAGTAAAAAATAATAAATTTTGTTTTGTCACTTATAATAAGTCCATAAATGTATTACCATTTGCTAAATATCTGTAGATCATAATAATTTACATCAATAAAAAAATTTTCGAAGAATACATATGACAATTCAGTAAGCACCATCGGCAAAAGCTGTGCTACTGACTTTAACACATTAGACAAACAGCGAGTTAACAAAGATTCAGAAAAAGTATAGGGCTCTTGGGGAACACCCATATAAATAAACCTATCTATGCTGAGATTATCCCGAAATTTGATCCTTTACTTTCTTTTTATTTAACAAGATTAAAGCCGACTCTATATAATTTATCAAGCAACAAAGCAGGATTCATCGTATGGGACGGAAATTATTATTTAAGCTTGAGGTGGTTAAGTTAGGTTAGGTTAAAGTGGCTGCTGATACAGAATCCACACACTTGGGCTAAAAGAAAAGGCCTATTATGATACCACATGAATCTAGAGAATTACTTCTTACTAGTCGAACCATTTTGAGCTTTTTATAAAGCGAAGAAGATATTTGATATCCTTTTCAGTTGGTTCACTGGGATTATCAAAAAGGTAGTCTCCCAGATGAAGTCTGCGTCTTAGTGAAACAGCAGGCAAGTGCAGAGAAGGTGAGAGATTGTTTCCTCTTCTTCCCCATCCATACAGGTCTTGCAGAAGTCATTTGAGGCTTCACAAAGTCGTATTGCGTGTCTGCCTATAAGACAGTGTCCCGTAAGGACACCTATTAGGAAGCTAATATAAAGTCTACTTTGAGATAACAAGTCTTTAGAGCGTTTTAGGTCCAGTGAAGGCCATATGAGTTATGTGGTTGCGCATGTTGGTAAATTGTGCGACTTAGAGTTTGATATCGCAAAAGCTGTTTCTTTTAGCATAAGTTTACATGTAGCTATCGGTATACCTATCTTCTCCCTTTCAGGGGAAATAGGTATGACGGTTCCATTTTTATCGAGTTGATATCACGTTTTTTCTTAACCAGAAGAGGATCTCTTTGATCGGTAAAATTAACGCTTGGAAGACGCTACAGTGATTAGGGAGGCGGAATGAGATGCTTAGATTAAGCTTTTCTGAGTACACACCACTACCAACTCCCTCATTTGTCTTGGATCCATCTGTATAGAAATGAATGCTTTTGTCATCCAGGAGTTTTTTTGTCTTCCCATTCATCTCTTTATAGAATGGATACCTGGAAGTTTTTTCCAAATTGGGGTTTGGGATTTAATTTATCAAGCAACAAAGCAGGATTCACCGTATCAAAAGTAGATATAAAACAGAAACAATATGGTACCTCAAAAACTGTTCAGGCCGCTAGGAATTTCACCACAGTAATATAAGTAATAAAGTCAAATTGGTAGTCAGTTTAAGAATAGAGAGCGTTTTGCATTTCATCAAAAACGTTTAAAAAAACTGTAACGATATGAGACGATGATTATTATTTAGGCTTAAGGTGGTATAACTAAAGCTTTTTAAGGGCATAAGGAAAAACTCCCTTCTGCAAGCTGAGATTAGAAATAATGCTTAAAATATCGGAAATATTATATGAACATTTTTTGACAGTTATACTGGAAATAAAATATCAGAAGAAGTTTGCATTTTTGAATGACATTATTATTTTATGAATTTCTTCTGAACTAAAATTTATAGAGAATTAACTTCTTCTTTGAAAACTATCACCACTGATAATGATTTTACAGTACCATGCGTTTTCAAACTATGAAAAATTTGATAAATTCTCACTAATAAATTAAACAGGCTTACAACTTTTCAGGATCTGTTTGAATAGTGTGCTCATAGAGACGCTATAGCCTCGTGTTTTTCAGAGTTTTGATATTCATATTTTTTTAGCAAGTTTTAAGAGAATCTAACTTTAAATTTGTCCTTTCCTGAAGAAGATTATTGCTCGCAATATTCAGTTTCAGTAAATATAAAGCTTATATAATAAGAAAACAGATACCTATCCTATAAATTTGTGAAAGCCTATGACTCATCTTTAAATAACAGTTCAAAATTTAAAAAAAAAGTACAAAAGAAAATAATATAAAATATGTAAAATACAATTAAAATTAAATAAAAAAAAACCGAAAAAAAATAATAAATAAAAACAAGGGAATGATAGAAATGATTGAAGAGAAAAAAAAGCAACAAATGGTTAGAGTTAAGAAGAAAAGATAAGCTAAGTTAAAATAGTTGCTTTGGTTAGTAAAAAAGATTTTAATACAATATTTTTTTTGAAAAATGTGCATATCACTTATATCCTGCAGATGAGTAGGAAGTGAGTTCCAAAGGCGATATGCAGCGATGAAAAATTGCATTTCCGAGGTCAAACACAAAAAGCGTAGCAAAATTACCGATATCGATCTGTTCGATGTAGACATTCTGATTTTTTCAAAGAGGTGACTGGTTGACGTTTTTCAAGATTTATAAAAAAAAACAGTATCAATGTTCGAAGCTTTCTGAAGTCATTTAAAGGTATATTAAGAAGAATATATTGCAAATGTGAAACATGGTCGTGCCTTCTTAACCCAAAGATGTATCGAATGACTATTAAAGACTATGTTTTGTTTATTCTTGCTGATGGAATCGCAGTTGTTAAAAGTGTCGCATTCATGATTGAGAACAGCTATTACTAGGGTCCTTGCTAGTATTAGCCTGGTCTTCAATAAAGAGTGATGTTTTGGGCGGTCCACAGTTCTAAGCGTTTCATTAGTTTTACCTATCAATTGGCTGAAGCGATCATTCCAAGTCAATGTTCTATTGAAGATTGTACCTTTATTTACGAATTCTAATGAGTTCTCGTTTAGAATTATGGAAGGAAAGTATATTAAATCTAATTCTTTTCTTGATATAACCAGGCATTTGCATTTGCTAGCGTTGAGAATCAACCCATTGCAAGACGCCCAGTGGGATATATTTTTTAGTTCTTGGCTTAGGGTGAAAACGTAGACCTCAATTTCACCCAAGGGACAGCTTGCTTTCTATCATTTAAAAAGGAAGGAAAATTGAATTTTGGTCAAAAACTCTTATGTCAAAGCGGATTTAAGAGAAACACAATTAATTTTGTAATTCTGTTCTTAGAAACAAAATTTTTAAACTAAAAACTAACCTAACTATGGTAAGTGCAATGTGTTTCACAAAATGTGCAAAGTGAAAAGACTTTACTTTTCAATTTTTATCTATCATGGTATTTTCAAAACATCGAGCTGCATAAGAAAATTGCAAGGCTATATCTGAACAATTTTGTGCCCGGCAAACTTGTGTTAGGGAGAATTTCATCAATGATTCGACACTCCTTGAAGTATTCTGCAGACGGTTGCTTTGCTTATTGTGTGCATAGATGTAGCAACGTTATATTGGGCTCTATTTCCAGACCAATGTAGTGTACACAAAAGTTGCTGCAAGGGGCTTAAAGACACATTTATTTACTCTTATTTTATTAATTTTCGACATCTTTCTAAAATGTACTCATATTTGCAATTACAAAGCTTTACTGAAAAGCTTTTCAAAACTCTAATTATAATTTGCAAAGTTCTTTTGTTTGGAAAGAACATATACTTTGCACAACAACAAAACTTTTTACTTTTCAGGAAAATTGTTTGTTTTTAGTCTCGGAAAGCTAAAATCTTACGCTATGTCACTCTTATAAAATGGTTACAACTCCAGTAGTGTTTGTTTCCAATATTTCAAGTTTTCCTTCCAGTAAAACACTTGGGCCAGTTTTTCTGTATAATTGCGTCAAAAGTTTTCCAAAAATCGATCAAAAAACGTTAAGTTTTTTGTTGTAGGTGATTTTGGTTCTTACCAGACCTGTCAGAACGAAAATGTTATCTCCTATTCAGTTACTTTTGCAAAATCAAGCTTAATATTTGATGGTTTTGTAGCTAGTTGTTTGAAATTTCACATAAAAGAGAAATTTATACTCAAAGTGATACAAATATATGCCTCTGGTGTTTTAGAATCGGAGGGACCTCCCTGTTTTAGAATGGGCCATACCAGAGCTTCGTCAAATTGATGTGGAAGAATTCTAAAGTTAAATATTCTATATTCAAAGCTTCTGCTTCTTCTCTTTGAATCCAAGCGAGATATGTTTGAAGAATTCAACAGAAATGTAATTTGAGCCAACCGCTTTGTAATCGTATTTATGTACTTTTGTTTTATCACGCCCCTCAAAATGCTTGAAAGTTCTGAATTCAATGTGAGAACTCTGGTCAGTGCCCGATGAGTGGTTCTTCATATCTATCTTTCTCAATTAAACTATGTCTTTATTCTGAAGTGCCAATCGGGGTCCTTTTCCGACCTCCAACATAATATCAATTTCACATGGTTAAAAATTAGAACAAAAATAAACACATTACATTACAATTACATTTTATTAATTGCAATTAATTTACTAAATAGGTACATTTACTCATCGCCATAAGAAACCGACCACCATATACCCCCCTTAAATACTTTTGTGCATCAGGGACTAGACTATGCGAGAAGACGATTACCATAAATGATGAGAAGTAATAATTTTTGCTGACCAAAAGATTTATATATCTATGTAAAACTAAGGGACAAGTCATTATAATAAGATGATGATTCCCTTAAACTGAGATTGACGACGATTATTATTTAGAAGAAAAATGATTTTTTATTGTACACAAAGAGAGAGCTTATCTCTTACAGCCCAGAATTCCAAATCCAGACTAATAGAATAAAATTTATATTTTGTTCAAAATGGTAAACAAAAATAAATTTCATTTTTCTGTGGATTTTATTTTTTATTGTCATTATAAATTGTTAACCCTTTTCAAAAGTAAAATATGTATGGCTAACATTTATATTTAAAATAAGGACTATGACATTACAAATGAGAAAAATGTCCCAAAACAAAATGTTTAACCCTGTACGTGTGGCTATTTATGTATAAATAAAACGTTTCACCATATTTTGCTAAAGGTTTCAGTTACATGGCTAGAGGCATTACAGTACCTTACCTTTAGGTCGTTGCGATGATAGACCCATTTTAAACCCACTCAAACTACAACTTTTCAGTTCTGTGTTACAAAAATATGCATATTTAATCATATTTTGTTTATTTTTAATTTTTCTGAAATATCCACATTTGAATTTGGAAGAAAATAATAAAGTTACTCGTATGTTGAAAACTCTTCGAAATTAACGAAATAAACCTTTAACCTATGATGAATTTAGGTTAAGTCCTTATTTAAAAATGTATATCCAAAATCATTTTGTACTATTAAATTAAACGTGAATAGATTATAGAAAATATTATTGGTACGTGAGAGCAGATTTTCTTAATATCGAGATTTTTCATTTTATATTTACATCCAACCATTTTGCATGCTAATTTTATTCTGCTTCGTCATCGTCTGGTGGGGATAAAAGTTTAATGTATCTTTATCAACAAAGAGTTCCAAGATAGAGGCATAGATACATCGTACTTACATATTTTTGTGTCTGACAGGAAAATATGAATAGAAAATAGGGATGGCTTTCGTTTCAGATTAAAATTATGTTTATTCTCAAGAAAAATAGCTACCAAGCCAAGACCAAGACCGGTGGCGCTCCTGTTGGTGAGAGAAATATAACTATCTTAATTTGATGTATAAATTGGCACAAAATAAAGAAAAATCTTTAACAATTTAAGCCAAATTAAATTAAAACTTTCTTAATGCACAATGATAATAAAGAGCTTTTCAGTAAGAGTTTTAGTTTTGAAACAGTTGGCTAAGTTGACAGCTGTCACTTTTTTACTCGCAACATATAGAAACTATGTACTCGTACGTACATCTATGGCAAGTTTTACATTCGTGCAATAATTCGAACTCGAGATTTTAATCAAACATGGCATTGAGATGATGGAAAAGTCAAAAAGTGGGTCCCCCGATTCCGTCCGTCTGCCTGTCTGTCCTCGCCCCTACGCCCAACCATTGGGTCGATTCAAACTTCAAAATTCATTAAAGAAAAACTTCATATAATTAATTTTGCTTATAAAAGAACCTTTAGGGATACTTATTTTTTGTATATGTACTTCGCTCATGGCCCTCATTACGTAAGAGCTGTTTTATGCGATTTGGTATAGTTTAATTTACGGCTGAGATGTATCAATGATTTGGAGGGCTCTGCTTTATGTCTATTGGCTAACGAGTTAATAAATTGAATTATAAATGTTCAAGACTTGTTTGTTTTTTAACTTCAATAGCTTGACACGTGCATCCGCATCACTTAGAATATTTGTACGGCCTCTAAATTGTCCTTTGAAAACAATAGCTTTCTAGATCCTAATGACCACTGATTGGGGTTTATTTCAAGCTTAATTACTTACTTAAGGTGTGCCTACGGTCCGGGTCCCTCGTGATTGTAGTCGAAGACCTTCCGGGTTGGAGTGTTGATGTCCATTTGACGCAGCCATCTAAGTCGTTGGACTTTCATTTTGTTAGCCAGGTTAGTGTCCGTGCAGTTCATCGTTGTATTTTCTTCTCCATTCTCCATCTATGCAGACGGGACCAAAATTCACCAGAAGAATTTTTCTTTTGGACCATCCAAAGACGCTCTCATATCTCTTTGACAGTGTTCATGCCTCAGCACCATAAATGAGAACCGGGATAATGTGTGTCTTATACATATTGCACACTTGTTTAACCATCGAACTTCTTCTCCCAGAAGTTCTTCTACCATTAAATTACAAATACTTCTGTTTCACCTATAAATTGATGATTTTGAAATACCCTGTCCAATGGCAACTACATGGTATGAGTTTCACTTTGAAGCTAATTTTTCAGGGATGCTGTAAGGTGCACCAATTCTCGGTCGATAAAATATAGCCCGCTGCTGTTTTCCGGTATTAAATTTTGAATTTAAATTTTGTACGATTTGAAATCATTATTTATTCTTTGACTAAAAAACCAACGCCGGCGGCCGGCGTGCAAGATATAAATTGTAAATAAAATTTTGTCTATCTCGATTAGAAGTTGAGTTATGATTTATTTACAAAATGCTTTCTATTTTATGCTGACGCACCCTGTATTTATGCCATTGCTTGCAATAAGCACCGACTAAGTTTGTTGATGCTGCCAATTTTGGGAACAGAAGTTGAATAAGATCCTGCGTTGTGCCTGAATTCCGGATTATGACAATCATATCTTAATTTGGTCTTGAGCACGCACAAACATCTCACCTTGAAACGTCTAGAAATTTCAAAATTTGCAATTCGACAACTCGGACCGATTAAAAAAATTCCCTGTTTAAAGTTAGGGATATAAGAAATTCTCATGTGCCGTTTACAGTGTACATACTCTTATATTTGTCAGTAATACATTTATGTGCACTAAATCCAATCTTTTTATTGCTGTCAAATGTTCTCCTTTTTATACAGGACATAATTTTAAAACATTTCATAATTTAAACTCAACTATAACAGAACAAAAATCCTAATCAAATATTTATTTACTATAAAAAATCCATTTACTATAAATCTCTAACATCCTAAAATAAAAAGTAATGTACTAAAAATATTTACTCAAGTAAACATTATGGGTTTAAAAAGCAAACAGAAAAATAGAAAACTAGAAAATAAAATAAAAAAGAAAAAAATGACAATCGTTGAAATATTGTCAATAAACCTCTTAAAGGAAACGATGGACAATGGTTATAGGAAAGGATATTTTTTATATTCCATCCGCTACTCCATAACTTGATGTTTATTTAACTGCGGAATATAAAATCTGAAAACTTCAAAAGGCACTTGAAGGAATTTATATATATTTTAATAGCTCTTGGGAGAAATTGTGAGAGTTTTATATGTTCATACATTATGAATATTTATGATGACAGCACGCAGTTGTCAAATCATGTTTTTTTCTTATTTTGTTTGGCAATTTTAAGAGGATTTATTATTTTAAAAAATGTGTCAGTTATTAAAAATATAAAAAATCACATCAAAAGTCAAATTAATTTAAAAAAAGGAATGGGTTTCTACGAAAAACAAAAAGACTGAGTAACCTTAAAAATGGTTAAACTGGGGTATTTAAATTTCCGGCTTAAATTTTTGAGGTCATGCTTCAAAAAAGATTTTTCATTCCATTTATTGGCACTTCGTGAATCTCACATGGATTAGTGTCGTCCCAAATCCGTTAATTTTGCTTATTGACGGAATTATGTTGCCTACCAGCTTCTTCCACAGTAAAGCCAATGCATTAATACAAATTTAAATTAAAATTCACTGCTCAATGGTATGCATATGTGTTCAATTATCTCAGTCCAAGTCTGAATAGTAATTCGACTTCAAACGACCTCGATACACTGACCGACTTTATCCAGAGAACTGTGTCCTATTTTCCGCACAGTATGATCATTGTCACAGAAATCACTCGAAGGAAGGTGTGTTGATATTTTTGCTGAGTTAAACCATCTCAGCAGCTGACGAGCCAACTCAGATTCCTGACGTTGTAGGTATATCCGCTATAGCTCGAGACTTGTTTCTTACCTACTCGTATTATTCTAATAAAAACCCCTACGAGAAACGTTTGGTAAAATGAGAAAGCCAACTGTGACGGTATTAATGACTTTGTTAGGAACTTAAACATTCTCACTTATGAAATGAGAAATTTTATCCCGAATAAGGTAAAATCTGTAAAGCCTAAACAAAACTCTTAGTTTGATTTGATCTGAAAAAAAGGCTGTTAGTATCAAACCCAGCTCCAGTGATAAGAACTGGAATAGGTTTAAACAAGCTAGAAAACCCTGTAATGGATATATTCGAAGCATTAAATTTTAACATGTCACGAAAACAATACTAAAATGTCCCAAAGGTAGTACAAATTTCTAGTCATTTGTAAAACAACGCTTGTTTACAATGACACTCCTGGCTCGATTGATAAAGCCATTTCTTGCAACACAGTTTGATGTTAGTTCAATGCTAACAATATGTTCTCCTGTAGTTAAAAGCGTAAACAATTCTAAACGTTTCGACATTCACAAATCCTCTAGCAGAGCCAAACCCACTGCGTAAGCTTTTCCATTTTTCTTACTCTACATGTCTCTAAAAATAGCATTTCTCCATTCTGTCCCTAAAAAAAGTCAAATACAGTTCAACCTCTAACTATAGTTCACTTGCACTTATACCTCTTCTATTCAAGGTCATGTAAACGCTGATCAATCTTCAGCTTAAGAAATATCTTGAAGAACGAAAGGTTCTTAATGACCGGCAGTTTGGCTTTCGTAGTAATTGGTCTACTGGTGATCTCATAGTTAATCTCACAAACAGTAGAAAAAATCTTCACATAGTTTTTTAAAAAGTAAATTTTTTGCACTTCGTAGAGTTTGGGATCAAACTTTTTTTATTTAAAATACATGCACTCGGTATCGATGAATCTCTTCTTTGTTGGGTTAGAAATTTCCTTTGGAACCGTTCAAATTTGGTATCCACAAAATAATGTTGGTATGCCGAAGGGCTCCGTTTTGTCTCCGATACTCTTATTTGTATAAATGATCTGTTCTCTGAAACTTCTCACCCTTTTAATTGTTTCGCTGGTAACAGTTACCTCAGATTTGCATTTACGTTTTTAGATTCTCATTACTGTCCTTCAGATTTGCGTGGATGTGTGATAAGTTCATTAAATTCTGATCTTGTCAATATTGTCAAATGGGGAATCAAAAACCGTGTAGAATATTGACGCAAAAGTGTAACTCTACCCAATGCCACTATCAATGGGTGATACTTGCATCGAGGACATTTGACAGCTTTCAGTTCTTAATATGTACATCACAATTTTTTTTTTGTGGAGTGATTAAATATTTGACATCGCCAAAAATACTGCTAAGTGTTTAGGTTTTCTCCGATAATGCAAGAAGTTTTACACGCCATCTGATTTAGCTATAATTTATAAAGAATATATTCGTCCAAACATCGAGTACAACTGCAAAGTCTAAACAGGTGCTCCAAAAAACCACTTGAGTTTCTTGGACAGAATCCAAAAGAGAGCTGTAAAAATGATAGGTTACCCAAAATTAACGCAAGATTTGAATTAAATAGAAAACGCCGTTTTTAGTCTTTTGATAGTTATATTTTTATTGACTCGTAAAGTACATAGGTTAGGGTTATGTATGGAATAACACATCGGACAAATGGCCTCCACGGCTTTGCATGCACATGCGCACTCTTTTCTTGAAATTTTCCATGACCATTGTGCATAAATGTGGCTGAATTTCGTTGATGCAGCGTTGAATCTCCTCCTTTAATGCACGGGTGGTTGTGGGCTTGTTGACATAGACTTGTGATTTCAAATAACCCCATAAAAAGAAGTCTAATGGTGTTAAATCACACGATCTAGGAGGCCAATTTTGATCACCGAAACGAGAGAGTACACGACCTGGAAATGTCTCATGCAGTAATTAAATTGTTTCACGGGCTGTATGACATGTGGTACCGTCTTGTTGAAACCACATATTGGACACATCAATATCATCCAATTTTGGCAGAAAGAACTGTGTAATCATGTCGCGATATCGAGCACCAGTAACAGTCACTGCTTGACCAGCATCATTTTCAAAAAAATATGGCCCAATTATGCCTCCAGCCCAAAATCCACACCATACAGTCACGCGTTGTGGATGCATTTGTTTTTCGACAGTCACATGTGGGTTCTCCGAACCCCAAATGCGGCAATTTTGGCGATTGACAAAGCCATCAAAATGAAAATGTGCTTCATCCCTTATGATGATTTTGCTCGAAAAATCAGGGTCCATTTGTTGACGTTCAATAATCCATTCAACGAACTCTCTTCTCTGTCCATGGTCATTAGGCTTTAATTGTTGTGTTAATTGAATTTTGTAAGCATGAAGACACAGATCTTTGGTGAGTATACGCTGTAGAGAGGTTCTTGAAATTTGCAATTCTTGTCCATGACGTCGAATTGAGGCTCCTATATTGTCAGCAACACTCTTACGCACTGCTTTGACATTCAAATTTGAACGGCTTGTTTTTGGACGACCAGTTTGTTTGGCGTCTCCAACGGATCCAGTCTCCATGAATGTTTCAATTAATCTCTTCACAGTTGACGAAGTTAAAACACTATTCCAACCATATTTTGTATGAAATTTTCAAACTGCAGCCGCCAAGCTTTCACTATTTTTGAAGTATTCTTTAATGATGAAGACACGTTGGTCTATCGTGTAACGCTCCATTTTTAATAACCCTATACTGTTAACTGTCAAACTGCTTTTTTTCCAGGGTTGCCAACACTTCACTGCACAAATGACGGCAAATCCAAATCTTGCGTTAATTTTGGGACACCCTTTACAACGATTTTAATAAATAGCTCTATACTGACCCTATAGACAGTTGAACTGAAACACTCATTCTTCTAGTAATGCTGTACCATTGAGCGCAATTAGGGACAGAGATACCATTCTTGGTTGCACGGCACGACTGTGAAATGCTTTTTAAGGCTCAATATATTCTTCCTTATATTATCCTCTCTTCCTGTAATTGCTCAAATTACGCACAATACATACAAAAATATATGCAGCGTGGTGTAGATCGGATTAGCAGAACTTCTTCGCCTGGTGCGGACCTCACTCTCAGCTTTGTTAAAATACACACACGGCGGTTTAGCCGTATCGTCGATTTTACCGTATAAGCCAGTGTCAATATAATTTAAATGAGTATATTCAGACGATTCGGCATTTAACTGTATACGGTAAAATTACCGATTAGGTCGATTTTGTCATTCGGTTTTGTATCTGCAAATCATTTTCGGTCGTACGGTAAAAAAAAAACCGATTCGGCTTATCGTGGCAATGTTATAGACAGTGCGTTCAGACGATTCGATATTTTGACCGATAGTGCGTCATTTTTCGTCTTGGTTACATTCGAATTATTTATTGCTAGTATATAGTTTTTCGTTTTTGTGTACGAATACGAGTACGGTGTACGGTTAAATTACCGTACCGTCTGAACACTCCAACCGAAAGACATCGAATCGAGAAAATATCCGATACGGTGAAAATATCAAATCGTGTGAACGGGCTCTAAGGTCCCGTTTTTGTATTCCTCTTCGCGTGCACGCATTCTACGAAATCACTGCATTGCTCTGTATGCAACGTCTTTATGTTCATCTCTATGACTACTGCCCAAAATAGAGTTGGCAGTACTTATGACAATATTTTCAAGGTATTTCCACTTCTCTTCTACGACCTGCAAACTGTCGCCAGGGGCTACTCTCTTCCTTAACACCTCAGTCTATAAGTACATTAAAGTCCAAGTCAGCATGTCTTTTAAGAATATGAAGCATTAAGTGGCTTATCATAGCTTGTTTCATATTTATTTTTTATTAAGAAAAACACGTGCCTCAAAAGGATCTATTTTATCCTTTCCGTAGAAAAAAAATAAAAATATCCTTTATGCTCTCGGTCTCGATGTTCCATTTATATTGACCTTCAGTTAGTCCTCTTTTATTCATAACAAAATAAAAAGGAACCAATATAGCACTTAGTCAAGTTTTTGATTTGAACGAACAAAGATATCCTATTTTTATTTTATTTGTGTGAATTGAAAAAAATAAAGAAAAGGAAACATTTGATACATACTTCCTTTTTGGTTATCTTTTAAGTTCACATATGTATATAAATATCACCGCTAAGCATGATACAAACATATATGTTTAGAATAATAAATCAAGACGGTCATAGATTCTTGATCTCTCTTCTTTAAGTGAATAAAATTTAATTACCTATGGTATTTCTTCTCCCCAATGACCCATAAACACGATTGAAAACACACAAGCTTTGAGAATTAAAGGACATAGAATAGTTAAGTTAGGTATCTTTGGGGCTATGTGTATATACAAGAAACCCAAATTCCGTATCCCATTACAAAAATTAGATCAATAAACGTAACCACTAAAATGATGAAACAACGATACCTTAAAAGATGCGAACTCTACACCCATCTACATATATTTTTTCCATTTATTTAACCTACAAACTTATAGATAAACAACACTCGTATAAATTCATACACAGATAAAAAAGTTTATTGAATTTATAGCGTTTTTGTCCTATTTGCAAAATATACCATCATCCCTAAAACTCGTGAAAATTGCCTCCAACTGAATATTTCATTTTATTCTATGGACATAACCATAATAAAGTCCTTCTAACTTACACATTTTACTTTTGTTTTTGTTTTGTAACAACAAACAGTAGGTTATAGAAATAAAATAAAAATAAAAACAAATATTTTTACAATACAAAAATCATTAAGTTTGAAATATTTCCTCAAAAAAAAATTTCGAATTTTATTTTAGAAAATATAAGTTTCTCGAGGTCACCAACAGAAATTATTGGGCATTAAATTCACAGTAAGAACAAAAATAATTGAAATCTATTATTTCTCTTGTTTTATTTATAAACAAAGTACACATATGATTTTAAGTTGCAAAAGATAATACCAATTTAATTATACGAACATACGTATGTGAATAAAGTTTGAATTATTTTATTGAGAAAATTTATAGCGACATAAGAAATTCACTTAAACTAACAATAAAATAGAAAGAAAAACAAGTATACGCCATACACAGTCTTAGTGATAGATTATTTTTATTATTTTATTTTCACATAAATCATGTCAATTTATTTTTAATAAACATTAAAGCATAATCTATTAGATATTGGATTGATCATCTCATATCAAAAAGGTACTAAAAATTGTTGTTTCTTCACTAAAATTGTAATTCAAAAATGATAAGATTCAAAAATTATTGTATTCTTATTATTTTGAAGACAAATTTACAAAATGGTTTAGGAAGAATAGAGGTATCATAATGTGAACAATATTCAGTGTATATGTACTTTAAAACAGCCTTTTGAACTTTTGAGACACACTTACTTAGTTAAGGTGGCGCTATAGTCCTGTGTGAACTACCGCCCCACCCAACAAACTTCTCCATCCGTTGAGAAATCCAAGTTGGGTAAGGTTAGTTTCCACTTGTGCACGCCACCTGATCCACGGCCTTACTCAACTGCACTTTCCTTTTGGAGTGGATTTGAAAACTTTCCGTGACAGAGCATTGGTCTGCATGCGCTCTTCGTAACCCAGCCATGTTAGGTTGGGTTAAAGTGGCTGTCCAAGAAGGAAACGGACACACCTAGGCCAGCTTAATGGCCAGAGATACCACATGAATCTTGAGGCTTCCTCCTAAGCTCAATGGAACCAGTTTGAGTCCCTTACGAAACGTAAGAGGCTGATTATGCTGATATGATTTAAATCGTTTAGATCGTTAAAGAAGAATTCTCCTAGAGATAATGAAGAACTGTTTTTTCCTAATCCATTAAGCTTCTGCAAAAGTCATTTCAGAATACGCCTAGTCGCGTGGCGTGCTTTCCTATTAGACAGTGTCCGGTTATGACACCTATTATCAAGCTTATATGCGATCTGATTAGAGATAGCAAGCACCTTAAACGTTGTAAATCGAGTTTTGGACAGATGTTTTTTATGACCTGACACGTGCTGATGTTGGTCCACCTGGTGCCTGCCCTCCTCACAGCGTGTTGCATTAGCAACAGTTTACAAGTGCCGATTGGTATGCCAGTATGTGCCTAACGTGGTAGGATGGGCTGCACTGTACCGTTCTCGGCGAGTTCATCTGCCTTACAGTTACCTGGAATGTCTCTATAGCCCAGCACCCAGCAAAGATGAATACTAAAATGTTGTTTTATCTCATTTAGAGATGATCGACAGTTATGAGCTGTTATATAGTTTGTAGAGACAGAGTCCAGTGATTTGATAGCAACCTGACTATCTGAGAAAAGCCAGGTTAAGACTTCTTTTATCGCCAAAAGTTCCGCCTGGAACTTGCTACAATGATTGGGAATGCGGAATGACAGACTTAATTTCAGTCGTTCAGAGTATACACCTCCACCAACCCCTTGTTTTGTTTTTGAACCATCTGTATCTGTACAAAAATGGATTGACCCATCAGAAAGATCTGGGAGGTATAGAAATCTCGGAATTTCTGTCGAATTGCAGTTGGGGGATGGTGTAGTCTGTGTGCTTTGGAATCGATTCTAAATACCTAAGAATTACGGAGTGGCTAATGTTGTTAGTCCACTGCGACGAAGCTTTGAGGCGTATAGCAGAGCTTGCAGCTATTTATTAACTAAAAATGTCATGAGGTGTTAGGTAGAGTAAGGTGCCCAGTGCCTCAGATGGGGACGTGCGAAGCGATCCGCTTATACATAGGCTAGTTGAACGTTGGACTTTATTTAATTTATCCCGGTTTATTCCCTTCTCTAAGCAGTACACCATACTGCCACACCGTTCATAATCGGTCTGATTATCGATGTGTTTAGCCAATGCGTGATTCTAGATTGTAAGCTCTTTTGGAAGAAAAAAGAGCTACAGTAGCTTTTTTGACTCTTTCCTGTACGTTACGCTTCTAATTTAGTTTTTTATCTAAGACAAGAACCAAGTATTTAGCCCCGTCTGAGAATTTTAATTGGATTCCTTTAAAAATGAAATTTTGTATCTCTTTGAAAGTAAGAATAAATCGGTTTTATGTGGATTAACTCTCAGTCCAAACCGATCAGCCCAAAGTATTAATCTATGTCTAAGTCATTTTGGAAGAGTTCTTTTAAAGTGCTAATATGTTTTCCTGACACTGCTATCCCAGCCATGTCAGTCGTTGGGCTTTTATTTGTCTACGTCTATGTGTACGTTGCTGTACAGCTCTATGTGTATGATCTTCTCCCTTACTCACCTTCTATGCATACGGGACCCTAGATCACACGAAGAACTTTCTTTCGAAACGACATAAAGTGCTTTCATCCACTTTTGTCGTTGTCAATACTTCTGCACCATAGAGCAAGTCCGAGATGATGAGGGTCTTATTTAAAGACACTTTGGGCCCAGAGAGGGCGTGGTTAGCAATAGTAATTTCTGCCTTCATAGCAGAGCCCAGGTAGACAAAGACCATAACTACTTCAAAATTACGTCTGTCGATGGTGACGTTTTGACTGGCACGTGCGTTGGTGTTGCAGATACTTTCTTGATGACAGCATGTACTTTGTTTTGCCCTCATCAACCCCTAAGCCCAATTTTGCCCCGTTGCTTCTATACTCACAAGTCCCATTGACATCACTCTGATTTCTTCGGATTATGCCAATGTTGTCAACATATGCCAAAAATTGGATAAACTTTTGAAAGAGTGTTGAAGTGTTTGTGAAACCACACAGATAATTTCTCATTCAGCGTAATTCTGAATAGATTAATTCTCTTATCATGCTCACGCAACGATCTTCAGTGTGACCATTTTCTTTAAGAAAATAGGGCCTGACAATCAAGCGTGATGAAACTGCTGTGATTGCTTCACGAAGTGGATGCAATTCCTTCGCATTTATTCAACTGTTTTGGTTGTTTATGTTGCCGCTCAAATTGAAGTGGGCCTCCTTAGACATAAGAAGACAGTTCAACTTATTTTCATCCTCTTCGACAATTTAAAGCATCTTCTGGCATAATTAATTTTGTTTTCCATTTGTCAAAATCTTACATAAGGTGACACTACAGTTCGGGGAAAACCTGGGCCTCTACCAAAATGAATCTCCAGCCAACTCGATTCCTAGCTAGCTGGCTCCAGTTTAGCAAGTCAAGTTGGTTCAGGTCCTCTTTCACTTGCGTGCGCCACCTGAGTCGCGGTTTTCCTCTATTGCTCGCCGTCTCTCGGGAATCGATTCGAAGACCTTCCGCTCTACATGACCCAGCCATCTAAATCATTGAGCTTTTATTCTTTTAACCAGGTCAGTGTCGCTGTACAGCCTGTACAGTTTGTAGTTATATCTTTTCCTCCACTCGCTATCGCTATGAAAAATCACACGAATCACAAGAATTTTTCGCCCTTATCTTTCTTTGGCAGGCCTCAGCGCAAAAAAAAGAAAACCGAAATGATGATGGTGATTTTCAATATTAGAGAGAGGATTTTACTATGCCTTCTATGAGTCCAAAGAAGTAGCGATTTGCAAGAGCTATTTTCCATTTGGTTTCATAGCTGTTGTCGTTGTCTGATTTTATATCGGTGCCTAGGTAGACAAAGTCCTCAGCTATCTTAAAGTTATAGATGTCGATGGTTAACTTTTGTCCAAAACGTCATTGTTCAATGTCCTTTCTCAATACTCAAAAATGTGACACTGGCGTTACCTTCCACATTTTAATATCATACTTATGGCATCACGCTTTAATATTCTTCCATCTACCGGCGTATCCAAATAAATGGACGGTCCCTTAGAAACGTTGTATATTCGTAATTTGGGTTCTTCAAATTCATCAAGACGATCCGGATTTTAATCAGAAAATCTCTTTCGTAATGGAAACAAATTTTCAACTCGAAGGCTGAGGTAAGAAGCAGAGCTATTGCATCGTTCGTTCTCTTTCCCTAACGCGTCACAGTTTGATGTGATTTAAGCCATGAAACCGATCAAGCAGAATATTGTTTGTCTTATGAGTTGTGTGCCACGTAGCTCAATTTTTTGAATTCATAGGTGTTCGATGTGCATATCACACCAATTCAGGCCACAAGAACTTGATGATCATCGATATTTAACAATCGACGTTGACGGTGATGGTCTGGCCAGCTTCCTTTTGGAAGAAGTAGCGACCGATGACGTTTCCCCCCAAAAAATTCATACCAAATAGTTACTTTATTTGCATGCATTGGCAGCTCCTTAATCTCGCGTAAATTGGTGTGGTTCTAGATCCGACAATTTTGTGTGTTCACGTACCAATTGACTGCCTCGAATTCTGCTAAACACTTTAACTAACGAACACCGACAATGTTTTCGGCAGGTTTGCGTTTAGTTGACGTACGGATGTTGGCTAAATATTCCCTAAACCAGTGGACTCAGGATGACCAAGTATCCCATGTTATTAATGAACAACCATTCTGCTAATGAAGTTTAATCTTCAACACGTGTCCCCGACGCTGTAACTTGACATGTTAATTTGTCTTTAGTGACTGAGTAATAGAAGATATATTGACATAAAGTAGAGGACACAATATGGCCGTCATATACTCTTTCCTATTGCAAAACAGTTTAGAACAAAATTAAATAAACAAGAAAAAAATCAAATTATTTATTCCTTTTATTTTTAAATTAAAACTGAAAATAAAATAGAAACATCGTCTTCTACAGAAAAAGTTTGACTCGCCAGAATAAATTTTATTGTTCATACGTTTTTGAATAATAAGAATAACACAAAAAGTATAGGACACGATATTATGATATTTAAAAGAATCTATGATAATGTTTTTAAAATAAATATAGCAATGTTTACCATTTGAATAATCTGTATGTAAAAAAACTAACAAAAATGTTTTCAAAAAAATTCTATTCCACCTTAAGAAGCTCCCTATTTACGTTATCAAAATTAAGAATTTAGTCTTAGACCTATCGCATATTTTATATTGAACATCTATTTTAACCTTAAGATCGTCATAGCTGTCGCTATCGCCCTTACGACAATCTGAACTTGAATGGCCCCTTTTAGACAATTTATATGCTTTCGAAGTTTAAGTTTATGAATAAAATTGTCTTTCTAAAAAAGAGACAGACAATTATTTGGATATGAGTTAGATACGAGTTTATACATTGTTTTTTCTTTTTTTTTTTGCTGTCTTGAGAAAAGCAGTAAAAAGTTTAATTTCGATTGGAAACTTTCTTCTATCTTCTTCGTTTTTGGATTTGAGTTTAAAGAATACCTGTGAATTATAAAAAATCATCGCTATTGAGTCACTTCAAGCAGACATTTTAATCTGATAAATCTCAAGTGTTTGGAAAGGTGCACAAAAATAAAAGGTATAAGATGAAAAATTCAATTTAAAATGATTTTAATATTAATAACGGTAGGAGATTGTTTTTATTTTTTAGCGCCGCCGATGGAACTGAATTGGAAGGATATAATGTTTAAATCAATGAAAGGTTATACAACCCCTAAAATGTATTGACAGAAACAAACTCACTTAAGGATACACAGACACCTGTGTTTGTGTGTTCTTTTCCAATTATTCAAAATTTTCTAAAGAAGATTATTTCAAGCAGAGACATCAATAATTTTAAAATAAGCCATTAATGACACACGACATACATAACATCATACGTTATTAGTGATTATATTTACTCGTATAGAAAATGTGATTCTTTTAAAAAAGAAAACCAGGGCGTATACTTAATATTTTTTTTTCCATATAAAGTACTTGTAAAATTTGTATACACATAGACATAAACTCACTGTAAGTTATTGTATGGAATTTTTCCTTTTGTACTATGTTCGTTTTAAGAATGTCGTTTTTTTTAAATTCTTCACAATGTCAACGCCCGACCTTTCTTCTTACAATTGAATATACCTAAATAAGTTCATATACGTGCTGGCGTTATGTGCAAAAGAAAGCCTTCGAGCCGATTAATTTTACAAACACTCTTCACAATGAGCTTACACTCTTGTACTTACTTTCAATTTACATATCTAAGAAATTTATTCGTATGGTCCTTCAGATTGATTGCTGTTGCATCATATGTAGGCTGGGTAAAGCATACTTTATACCTATCCCTATTAAAAAGTTCCACTTTTTGTAATTGATGTGTTCTTATGGAAGAGATTTGAAATGTATGACTAGGTTTATACCTCGAATGAGTACCTATGTCTTACGTTTGAAATTTAAATAGAAAGACAAATTACCATTTTATAGCTGTTTTTGAAAACAAAATACACAAGAATAATGGGATTATAAATCTATATTTTGATGGATGAGTGACAAATAAAAATTCAAAAACCATCAGATTCCTTATAGGTAAATTAAAAATACGTAATATTCTTTCATACATTCAAAATATAATGTAGATTGATTGATAAAGCTATAAAGAAAAACAGAAAAAAACCTTATTGGAATTCGGTTTTTAAGGAGCTTAACTTTTCTCCGAAACAATAAAATATCAAAACACTCCAAGACAAACATAATTGAAGTTTAAGGAGATTTTGAATTGAAGCATCCTTATTCACAATTATTAGGTTGTTTTAAAAATACAATCAAGATAATGGGGTTTCATTTTAATATTTAAGAAATGTAAGGGTAAAAGTGTTAAGTAAAAAAAACAATATCAACTAAATGGAAGCCTCCGCTAAGGTTTAAAAATCTTTAACATGATATTTTTCATGACCAATTGACTGCAGGGTACTCAATAACATCAAAAATTCCATCTTTAAAATCTTGCATCAATTGTGGAGCACTAATATGAACGTTTTATCTTTCAGGTTGCTTATAAGAAAAAAGTCTGATAGTGGTTAATTCACAAAACCTTCAAGGTAAAATGTGGTCAACTAGCAAAATTGTGATTGTTTTATTGTGTATGTGGTCTCAAAGTTTGACGTAATCGTTTTAAATCCAAAAATTTAACCGTGTTTCGTGGTCCAAACCAAAGGCAGTGAGCGCTTGTCTCTCGATCATATCAAATGCAGATTCTTTATTTAAAAATGCAATACTTTTTAGGGCAAAAATAAGGTCAACCGTTGAAGATCCTCCCTTAAAATCTAACTGAAACTCATTTAAAAGCTAGTGCGAATATTTTGTATGAAGTATTTAAAAAAAATATGTCTTTGTAATTAGACAGATCTGCCTAACTTCCTTTCTTACGAATCGGGAAAATGATCCACTCTTTGTATTTTAGTGGTATCATTCCGGTTTCCAAGGTGTTGTTATATAAAATTATCAGTCTATTGGTCAGCTCTGCTATGCCTTATAAAATTCAGCTAGTATGCCATTCAGTTCTCCTGCTTCTCCATCTTTTAATTTGCTTATAGCTTTCAGCACTTCTTGGGGTCTTATTGTTACATCAAGATTCCTATTTCTAAAACTCCTTCCTGTTGGGTTCAATAACTTCTGGAAGTGAGCTTGCGGATGATTGGAATTTACACCAGAATGGATGGAAAACTTTTTGCCGTTCAGATCCATTGCCAGGTTCAAAAGGTCCTTTGCACTTTAAAATGAAGCTAATCTCTTAGGTTTAGTTTATTATAATGTTTTTTTTTTTACCTACATATTGCCTTGTAACAACTATAAACTAACAAGTACTGATTTCTGAAGTAATCATCGCCAAACGATTCCCTTGCCTTTTCACACTCTACATCATTATGAAGTTTTCCTGAGTTTAAATATCCTGAGGTACGGTTAGATACGAAGCTTTTATTAGTTTATCGAACATAAATATATTGTAATTTTTGCAAGACGTTTGTAATTTTTGCCCTTGGAGATCTTCTGAATATATAATTGCAAAAGAAAAGATTATAAAAAAGTGGTCTGAATACTGTTCCTTAAAGCTGAAAGCAATTCCTATTAGCCGATAATGCTATTGATTTTGTTAAAGCATCTGCTGGAATGTTTTCGGTACTTATGAATTCAAGTTGTATTTTTTCACCCCCAACTGTTTCTTTGACGAAATGATACCGGATATCTAAGTGCCTGGTATGTAATTGGATACCCCTACAACTTGCAATTTCCTGTGATTAAGTCTTAGTTCTTCAAGTAAATTTTGTACGAATAGTGCTTCTTTTGCAACGGAAGAAAGATTGACATATTTAGCTTCTGCACTTGAGGTATGTAGTCACTGTTTTTGTTTCTTTGAAGTCCATAAAATTGTTCCTCCTACGTGAATGAATTTAAATCCGCTTTGTGACTTTTGGTCATTGTAATAATTTGCCCAGTTGTTATAAACTATACCAACACTTTTGGAACCCTCTAAGTAGCGAAATACATGTATTCCTGCGTTCCAATGCTGCTGTCGTGGATCATTGTTGAATTGTGATAAGGCATTCACGACATAAGCTATTCCGGGCCTACTTAAAGTGGGTAGATGTAGCAAAGTTCCTATCAATTGGCGATACGTCGTTTTGCCTATTTCGGTTCGCTATCCTTCGATTTTTGGCTCATTTATTTTTCTGATAGATAGGGTTGTCCATAATCTATTATCTCGAAAATATCAGCTAAATTCTGTTTCAGTAAACCAAACTCTCTAGTTGCCACTATCATCTAGATAAACTGTGATTAGTGCTATTTTTTGGATTTCAAGTTAAAAATAAATGCATCTTTTATATTTGGAGGCATTAAAACCAATTTTCTTTAGAGTTTGATCAAGTTTTAAGTTCCAAATCCATCCTTTTTGCTCTAACATATAAATTGCCTTATTAAGTTTGCATTACTGATGATGCCAGTTTAACTCTTTCTCCCCAACATAGTTATCTGATTGATCTGATAATTGCAACTGGTGCATAGGTATCTTGATAGTCAAGTCCTAGTATTTGGTCAAATTCTCTGGCAAAGGATCGGACCTTCCTCTTCTCAATAGTTCCGTCTGGTCTGTATTTGGTCTTGAACACCCATTTTAATTTTATGAGTTTACGGTCAAGTGGTCTGTCAGCCAAAGTTCAAGTGTTGTTTTTGACCAGGGAATTTTACTTGATTTGCACAGCCGTTCGCCATTCGTCTGCCTCTTCCAAAAGAATGATTTCATCGACGGTTTTTGGATCATTGCTTATCTGGTTTGATGTATCTTGGGTAACGGTTGATTCGTCATTAAGTTCAGGATGTTTTATCACTATCCTGAAACGAAAAAGAATAAAGGAAGAGCTTTAGGCTCTTCCGCGTAACCATCCCTTTTTAATGTGTACACTTTAGAATCAATCTCCTTCAGAAAAGCCACATTTGGTTTTCTTTCACTCGACAGTTGTTGTGGTGTAGAATGTTTTAAAGGCTTGGAAAGCATCACTTCTTCTTTTAAGAAAATAGACAAATATGTTCCTGGAAGAATAATATCGATGGAGGTTATAAAGTATTTTGCCTTTCCTAAAGATTCTGTGCGCATCGGTCCGCAGATGTCTGAATGGACAATTTGTAGTCGCTGAAATGTCTTCTTTTCATCCGTTGTTTTTCTAATTGAAATAAGGCTTTCCGCTAATTTTGGAACCAGTAAAGTATTAAATAAATATATTGGTTAATTTGAGTTTTAAAAACTGTTGCTAGATTCATAACAGTTCCCTTCCCTATAACATCAATTATACTATCTGCTAATTTGACATGGTTAGCTTCTTCAGTTTTTTTTTAATTCGCAATTCACATTATACGTTTCCAGATTGTGATATAAATTCCTGTGCAATGAACCCATTTTGATATTCCTGGCAGCTTTTAGCTAACCTGAACGCTCTGAGCTCGACAACATTCAAAACAAAAACTTCGTTTAAATATTTGAACAATACATGCTGCAACGTTACATTAAAATCATTTAATTTCACCCTTAAAACGGTTAAAACAAAATATAAGCGAAACAGGCGGACAAATTTTTAGTACTTTATCTGCAAACCTAAGTATATCGAAAGAAGTCTTGGATTTCTTGTCGAAAAATGTTGACAAGAAAAGACCACGCCAAAAGACTAAAGTTGACATACCTGTAAATGAAAGAATTGGGAGCTAAAATGATTGATTATCAGATTATATAAGATCTCCCCTTTTGATGTTTAAAGCCAATGTCTTGAAGTAAGAGCTGTTTGTACGAGATTACTTGAAGTTGAAGAAAGGAAGAAAGAAATTTGGAACAAAAATGTGCTAAGTGCCAAATACTTCTGCATACAAAAAAACCAAAATATTCATCAATTAAAACAAAATTTTTCCTTACAATTATAGAAAATAGTGTAAGTGGGTGACATGGAACAAAATAACATCGTTGTTATAAGAAAGAAATTAGGTGGCGCAACCCTCCTTTGAGAACTAGCGCCTATTCACTTACAACTCGCAACTATTCCTGTGTGCGAGTATTATTGTCAGGAATTGAGGGGACCCACAGTATTAAATCGAATCCGAATGGCTAATTTGAAAAAAGAACTTTTCATGCCAAGAATTACTCTTGGAGAATTTGTCATTTCCTCGAAAGAGGCAGTACCCGTGAAAATCAAAGATGGCACAGGCAGGGGTCGAAGCCAAGACCTCTAGCATGACAGTCCAATGCAGTAACCATCACGTCGGAGGGTACTACTAATTGCTTTATATTAAAGTAGCAGGTGCATTTTTTAATGTGTGCTTTTTAATCTGGAAATACTATTTTCGGAATTCCTCTCTTTGACAGCTGTCACTCAATTTGGGTTGGTATTTCATAATAAATAGATTTACTCCTGAACAACGAATGTAAATCGTGCAAATTTATTACCAAAATATTATTGTTGTGCGCATTGTTTTGCGTTCTGGGCAAGTGGTTGCGTGGCCTCCAAGATCGTATTTAATCTAGCGGCAGTGGCCACTTACCCGAAATAATTTGAATAGTCATATCATTTATATATGCGTTTTATTTCTTCTTGAAAACCGAACGTCGAAAAAGAAAAAACAAAGTTTACAATACGTATTTCTTGTTAGAACGTAAGTTTCGGTTTTTTTTAAGCAACATCACGTACCAAAAGTAATTAGCTACATTAATGAGTGAACATTTCATGCGTCTTTTTGATTCAGTGTATATGAATATAAGGACTGGACAAAATAAAGTTCCCAAAAACTTCTTTAAATTCTTTCTAAATTATAAATGATATACAACATAATTATTATTCTAACCACAGCAAGAAAAAGTTTGCTTTCAACCTTGGATGTTTTTGGTCTTTGGTTTCTGTCACAAGTCACAACCAATATATTTAACATTCGTTTTATCAAATTAGATTGTACTAATGTAGAATGGAATGTAGATAAAATATACAAAGCTTGGTGAGGTTTTTCATCTTTATCGTACTCGTAGGCCGTAACATGTATACGTAGTAGAAAATCATCATAGCATAGAAAATGGATCGAGTTTCAAAAATGAATTATTGATTCAGAGGGAATAAGAAAGCAGTGATGCTTTTAAGTGCGAATTAAAATTATGGTGAGAAATTGTCATCCTATAAAAACTTTCAGTTTATTAAAATTTGTATTTGGAAAAAAGAAAGAATTTTTAATTTCTTTGACATTGAATGAAAATAACCACAACAAAAGGTTAACCTTCTTCCTAATCATAAACTAAAGAAGCACATTCCCATAAATAAAATTGTTTGGCTACCTACATTGTTTTTTTTTCTGTCCTTCGAAATGCGTAGGATTCATCATAGGATCCTTTCAGCATTACCCCCAACTATGGTAAATTATGTTTCGAATTATGAACGCTTGAAAAAGTCCTATTCCATCATTCATTTAACCGTAATCATATTCATTTGAATGCAAATTATAAGGCACGATATCGTTGCTTTAATTGAATTTGGTATGAGGAAGTTTTGTTAAAGGTACCTGCTCCAACAGAATTCTAATGAGAATATTGTAAAGACATTAATGAAAATGTATCTTAAGCAGTTATTATGTATCAGTGTTGTTAACATAATAAATAAAATTCGTTGGTGTTTTGAAACTTAGAATTAAATAAATTGTTGTCTTGATTAGTTTTGTTAATCTAATTATAGTAGTATCGTTTACATTATAAATTAATCCAACAAAACTGAAACATAAACGTGGGTTGAATAAATCACAATCACAGCAACTTGTAATGTGAAGAGCAACTTAGGACAAAAGGATTTCTCCTGGTAAAGGTATCAATGAATTAGGGTTGCAACAAACCTAGTTAATTTGAAAAATTGAATTCAAAGATGTTTATTCCTGCATTAACAAAGTTTGTTGAATAATAAGAACAAACATTTCTTAATCTATAACAAGGTCCTCGATTTTAGTGAGACTTTTTCGTCTTGGTATTTTTAAGATAGGTGTAGTCCCTCAATTTTATAGTTTATATCTCAACTCTTTTAACGCTAAGTAAGATTGTTAAGGCAGTGGAGTTAAATTTGTATAATTCTTGTGGCTTCATTCTTTTGGTCAGACAATACCCGAAGGGTGTTATGACAAGATTTTTGCTGAGATAAAACACCTGAAATTGCAGGCCAGTTCGATAACATTATAAACGTGTTTTTCACCTCTAGGCACACCAGGCCATTGTGCATTGTGTCATATCTGCAAATTTCTAATGCCAAAAAACATCTGTTAAAGAGAAACCCCTACGAGAACCGTTTGTCAATATGAGAAAGAAAACTAAGACGGACTTGACTACTTTTAGGAACTTTAACTGGTCATTATGCTTCCTAGATATGGTAACACACTAAGTTCTTTGTAGATTGAGATTGAGATTGTGGAGGTATTATAAAATCTATCAACCCCAAAGAAAACTCATTAAGTGAGTTTTTTTGGTATTCCATATATGGTACAGTGAGAATTTCCAACAAACGAACCGCAGGAGCCAGATTCTTATATTTAAAAATTGGTACAACTGAAAGCAGATCTGTCAGAGTAATAATTAACAAAAAAAACACACACAAATAGATGAAAGTTTTGTGAAAATCAAAAGTTAAAATTAACTTAGCAAAAAAAATTAACTAAAACTAATAAAATGGGCAATTTTCAAGAAGTAAAGGAAGAAAACATCTGGAAATTGAGATTCTATACAAAAAAACTTCATTTAACAATTGCTTCAAGGAGGGGTTTGTTCGTTGGCTACTACATTAACATGTTTTTTTATAATAAGCACACCCTCAAGGGGATATTACTACC
Source organism: Eupeodes corollae (assembly GCF_945859685.1). NCBI lineage: Eukaryota > Metazoa > Arthropoda > Insecta > Diptera > Syrphidae > Eupeodes > Eupeodes corollae. The sequence continues at coordinate 147,440,379 of NC_079147.1, read as the reverse complement.
CTTATTATGTAGAGGCACAGTGTGAGGACTAGGAAGAGGAGAAAGGGTTTAAAAGGAGATGTCGGTGCACATTGGTTTTGAACTCTTGAATATTGCAATTACTAGGAAAGACAGAGTGTGTAAGGTATTCCACATTCGCGTAGTACGGCTTAAGAACGAATCTCTGTATTTAACAGTACGGCTGAAGTTGGACTCGAGGGTATACTGATGGGCATTCCTAGAAGCGCGAGGAATTTCACTAGAGCATAAGTCGTTAAAATAACGGTAAAAAAGGGTGAGACAAGAAACATTATGACGATGTTCAAGGGAAGTAAATGAACTTATGATGATATTATCGCCTATCAATTTGAATGCTCTACGTTCAATACTATCCAAGAGGCTTAAGTAAGTTGCAGGAGCACCACCTCAGAGATGGAAGTTATACTGAAGCTTCGGACGTATATAAGTCTTGTAGATAACAGCCAGATGTGCTGCTGTGAAACATTTTTTGCATCGCCTGAGGAAACCTAAACACTTATCATTTTTAGCGACATCGCGAATGTGATCGTTCCTCAAGAAATGGTTGGTGATACACATACCGGGAATATCGAGATGTTCAGTTTCTTCGATGCAAGTACCATCTATAGATTGGATAAAATTTCGGAAGAAAACCTGTATGGAGGAGTTAGTTTTACAGATTATGCATTTATGGTCTGTTTATTTGCATGTTTTTGTACAAAAAATATAGTTTTGTTTTAATCAAATACAAAAAATTGAACATGGAATAATTCGCGTTTTCTTAAATGTTGCTGAACTATTCAGTTCTTCATTGTTTAATACGAAACTATCTCACTTGCACTTTATAAGAAACATCGAAACTAATTTGCATTTTAGAAAGTGCTGTCAAACCTAATCATTTTGAAATCTCCTTGTGCGGTGGAAACACCAAAAAGATTTATTTAATTTGAACTGAGATAAACCTTTAGTGGAAACATAGCAAAACTTAATTATCTTTTTTATTCTTGCAAAATCAACCCAGTTAGTTCATTTTCATTAACAAAACTAAATAATATCAACAGTATTAGATAAATTTTTTTACTCAATGGAAAAATATGATTCCAAATACACAACTACTCAAGGAACACAGCCATCGAGATACAAATGCAATATCAATCGTACCAACATTTCATTTGAGAACGAAATCACATAAGATCTATTCGAGACATGTATAAATGTCAAAAACCCATCCGTAGTAAGTTTCTACTTTAATTTTTTCGGAAGTATCCATACTGCGGATATTGTTTTTCTTATTCGTGTAAAATGCTGCTATACTATAGATAGGTTTTCCAACAAAACACGGGCATTTTTCTATTCTAGCTGTAAAGAGGTTGTTAGTTAGGATCAGGAATGTTAGTTTCGTAATTTACGATTCCAACCCCTTTGCGGAAGACCAGAAAAAAACTAAACAATTTACAAGGACCTGTAACAGACATATTAGACGCATTAAATTTTGTGCATGACCAGATATTAAACATATCTGGTCATTTGCCCAAAACTGTGCGAAACACTTTGTCACCGTCGTTTCCACTGAAAATCCTTTTGTAAGCCAACATTTTTCTAGCTTGTCCCAAAAAAAGTGAAGTCCTACTCAGCCTCTTACTATCTAATTCTCGAGATATTTCAATTTGGTTTTAAGCGTCATGATATTTTAAAATTGATTTCTGCAATATAATATTAGAATAAATTGTGGCATTTTATTTTGAAAAAGTTTTTGGGTGATCTGACATTTATTAAATCCTTAGCGCAACAAGCTTTAACATCCAAAGGAAAGATTCGGTAATATTTCCCTATAACAACAAAAATTGTTCTGGACACTATGCCATTTGTAATTTAGGCTATATGGTTTTGGGCGAAAAGACCTAAAACCCCATTAAATTGTGTTTTTCTCAGATTCAACTTAGTTGACCTGAAAGTAAAAATTGAAAATCGACAACTTTAATACTACATTAATGTACTGCTAAACTATTTAGGTAAATCCCGTTCGTATATTATTCTTATACCTTCCTTAAACAGTTCAATCCACTATATCTTATGTCTCATATTGACGAGCGTCGTTGTTGTTTTCTCTTAATCTTTATTGATTCTTTAACCTTAAGGAATAACTAAATTCACTCGCTTAGAGACCTATGATGGCACAACAACATGCTAAACACCAAAATTGCCTCAGGAATAAGCTTAACACACTAATAGCAATAAACACTCATACATACATATGTACATATATAAATACAATATAAAATGTATGTATACATGCATTAACTTTTACGCGACTACTACGTGCTACGTGCCAGGAAACACGTGCTCGTTTAATACGCGCATTAAATAAGATGAAAAGGAAACAGGAATTAAATAACATACTTGCGCCTACTTAAACATAAAATGTAACAAATTGGTAAACAAACAATCACGAATTCATCGCACTTGTTTACAATGTACGCAATAAAAAGGATACGCTCATGCACCATCGATCGCATCAGTTCAATTTTAAAAATTTCATATAATTTTGTTATTTTCATTCGGAAATTAAATAAAAACGAAAAACACGACACTTCAACGAGTGACGACAATTTTCTAGATTATATGAATAAATTTATCTCATTACTGTTTAAAATCTCTCCACATTACTGTTGACCAACAATTCAAATTAAATTTAAATTCCATTATCCTTAATCCAGCTGGAATCGGAAGTTCTTCCTCCATTTTTTTTACGCACACGTAAACAGTGTGAAATTGCTTTATGTTGAACTTTATGAACGGTGAAAAGCTATAAATTACATCCGTCTGCAGGATACAATTGTTAGGAATAAATAGACAAAAATTTAATAAAATATGCATTAAAAACAGGACAAAAAGGATTTAATATCGATGGTTGATATTTTTATTTTATTAGCAGTCATCAAAAGTGAGATGTCTATATAGGTAGTAACAATTATTTTATTCATTGAATTACATTTAAATTTAAAGATTTTAATTCGTCCTCATTTGCAATTAAATTTAAATTTTGTGGGAATTTAATTTACAATAAATGAAGCAATATGTACATTGCTACATTATTTGTATTTGACAAACATCAGGATATTTCATCATTATAAAAAAAGGCAAACTTAAGAGTCGGCCATTAAAGTTCCAGCTATAATAAATGAGGTTTTTTATGATGTTTTTGCCTCATTTCAGTTCTGTTTGTTTTGATTTCTTTTGTGTGCTTTTCTATTGGACAAGAGATTCATTTCATTTTCAGTCAAACTCCAAAATCCATTTGTAAAAGGATGCTCTTCTAATGTCCTTTCAACTTTTCATCAATACTCCCAAAAGTAACAATTAAGATTTTATTGATGATTTATTCTTTATACATGTACGAGTGGTAGTTTAGACGTCAAAAGGATGTTTTTGAAATTCTCATTATGTACGATTTAACAGAAGGAAATAAAAATTACTTTCACTTGAATAAGAACTTAATTTTACTCGTTCGTGTTTTATATGAAGACAATTTATAAACCTGACGTTTTTTGTTAAGATTCCTCAAAATAAAGACAGGAACATTGATTGAATTATAAAAAGAATGTCCCAGACAGACAGAGAAAGAAAACTGCGAATCTAATCCCAATATCCGGGAGTGTCACTTCAAATCTCCACTAAACTAAACTTAAAACCCAGAAGTTGTTGCTTCAGAAGCTCAAAGAATCCAGATCTTATAGAAATTATGATTATTATTGATTTGAAATGGAATTTGTTGTGCGTGTAGAATTTCAAATTTATTTACTTCCTTTTTCCTATAACAACACTAAACATGATTTTTTGGAGCCTTGGGGTAGACATTTTTATTGAGATATGTATCTACCTCCTTCAGTGTGAAGAATGTAGCATTGTATAAATAATGTTTTATAACAGAAATGTAAGTCTGGGTAAAATGAAAACGTAAATATTTTTAAAGGTAGGTTTCGGGTTGGTTAAAAAATTGTATTTTGAGAATTAAACTATTTTTAACCGTATTACGTACAAAATTTGGTTTTTAAACTTATTTTGTCAATAAATTTCTTGAAACTTGTAACGGCCGCTAACATAGTTATTCTACCTAAAGCCTCCTCACAGTTGATCTATAATAATTTTGGCCCCTTCAATATTCTGAAATCACTCAGATCTTAAACCAGCACAGCGTTTGCTATATAACCCTTCATTCACAATTCAACAAAAAGTTCCACGTCCCGGTCCATGTCTTTCAAGTCTACTCGGGAGAGTAAGTTATTTTTAGACAGATGAAACAATTAACTTTTAAGAAGCTGTTTTGTACGAGGCTGAGGTAGACTCGTCGGTATCCAGGGTTCTTCCCAAAGAAAGCAAAAAACTTGGACTTAGAGTTTCAAACTCCAATTTGTAACCAACTTTATTTATGTCTTAATCGGCTCTAATAACTATGATAACATAAACATTATTGTTTTTTATCACTAAACTAACACACTATTGCATAAACTTCACAATTTTTATATAAAGATAAAAAACACCGTACTTCGTATAATATAATGTACTTGCATTAAAACCTATCCCTAACAAAGCTTACAGAATGGTGAGCGGAGCACTAGTCACATATGTAACTATAGGCTTATCCGAGATTATCTTAGACAGTTTGATTGCGTTCCCTGTCCCTAGAATCAACTTAGGAATTATAGATAAATCGGTCGGCCTAAGCCTTATCCATCGTGCACTTAGAAGAAGCTGTATTCCTTTTGTGCCCCTGAAGATAATCAGTGATTTACTTCATAGGAAAAGAATTTAAAATGCAGCCCTTAGAAAACGGTATCCACAGTATGATCGGTTGGAAGAGAAGCTCCCAGTCCTCAACTGGAAACTAGAGAATAAACACTTGGCCTAAGTCTGTCCGTCATATACTTTAGAAGATCTACTTCGGCGGAATAAACGGGGTTAAGGAAGAACGTATTTAAGGACCCACATTTTACAGAACGGTTCTGTACTCGTGGTAAAAACTGTGATTGGAATTTCAAGATTGATTTTCAAACTGGGTTTAGGTAGAAGACGAAGTTGCGTACGGACTTTGTGTTCACACATAACGTATTTTTCCCGTGAATCGTCTACGTTTAAAAAAATACAATATTAAAATGCTTTAGTAAAAGTGACCACAAAAACGGACGGAAGACGAATAAAAATCTTCTTTGTAAATGCGTTCGCGTAGTCACGTACGCTTCTGATAGACGGCGGCGACGGCACGGTCGCCGTATATTTCAGTCGTTGTGAGATGGATCACAACTGATGATGGGATTAGTGGAAGCGTGTAGTCCAACGGACTAAGTCTATGTCTCTCATTTCGTCTTTCCAATCACATGTTCCAAGCAGAACTTTTGGGTATCAAAGATGCATCTCTCAGAAGCTGCCATAAAATCATTGAACTCTGTCCCAATAAACTCACTAATAAATTCCGATCGTCTCTAGTTGATATGTCGGAAAAGTTCAAAATTCACTTTATTTGGGTGCCGGGCCGTAGAGACAACAAAATTGTAAAGCTGACGAACTTGCAAAAACTGAAACAACTTTCAAGAATCTTACGTAAAGCTTTCAAGGAGAGTTACCCCTAAAAATAGGCAATAAACCACAATGGTGGACCAACGAGTTTAGTAGCATTAGAACAGAAACAAATTACTAGGAGAACGTAATAATTGGGTATTTTTTCCTTTTCTCCTCTTAAATTTGCCTCACGGCATCTTTCCTATGGTCATCCCACACCTAAGAAACCTATTCCTTAATAGTCTCAATTGGGTATGAGATATGTTCCAAAGCTGAGGCGTGCGTTCAGAGTGGTGTTATGAGTCTTTGAAAATATGCTTAATACTAAAGACCTATAAATCTTACATCCTTCATTCTTAAAACCTTAAAAGACTTTCAGGCATTCCTATATGAAGCAACCCCAGGCCTGAAGTTATATCTCCATCATAAAATTCTTATTGTAAAGGTTAAAGTGTAGAAACTGCCTTAAACTGCTTGGGGGAAACTATAGACCAAACACTTCATATAATGAGTACACACTGGCAGCATTCTTATTCATTGAATGGACTTTCAACAACGTACAAAACTGTGCCATCATGACTCAGAGTTCTCGAAATAGAACATGTCTTTTATAAACTTAATCATGGTATATCTCAAAACAGATGTTAAGACAGATCATTAGCCTCCAGGAGGTGTACTCTCACAACTTTTCTGGATTTTGGTCATAAACAAAACCTTTACCAAACTCGAAAACAGTGGTGTCAAAATAGTAGCCTTGACAGACGATAGCCCTATTGGCGATTTAGACAACTAAACCAAGATATATTCAGAATCTGTACATGAACAAAGAACTGTGGTTCAAAAATCAACCCCTTCAAAACAGTCCTAGAACTCTTTACAAATGAGGGAAAATACCAGATTATTTAATCACTGTTAAGATGGATTCCCACTTAAATTATCAGATCAAGGTAAATACATTGTCCTGGATAAAAAGCTAAACATCTTAAAACCCTGACAAAAGTACAGAGAATGGCATATTTTTAAATTTTGAAGTTGTTGATAAAAGAAAAAAAACTTTCACAAAATTTCAAATAGAACAGCAGGTTTCTGCAACTCAGTGGAGTATTTTATTTTTTACAAGATTTATGATTCCTTTTTTATTTCTTCTTTTACGTCTTGAGTAACTAATATACTTTAATTCGTATGTTAGGGTGTGTAAAACATGCTTCAAATAGGTCTTTCTGCACAGGAAGTCAATGACAGGTTGTCGACAAAAATTTATTGGAATTGATATGATGTTTGCTCTTGTGTCACTTACAAGTTTCTATAGAAATATAAATGATTTATACTTCTATACATTCAATAGATACAAAAGTATTATTTGAAAAAGGATTTTTCCGGTTCTTAGTTCACGGAAAATTGTAATTTTTTGTGAGAGATTTTGGCATTTTTATCTGATTTTAAAAAAATGAAAAATTGATTCCAAGGTCTTTTATACATATCTACTTGCGAGTATAATAACTTGGTTAAATTTATCGATTTCTTGGCGTTCGAAACAATTGAACACATCATAAAACTCATTAAAGAGCATTTCACATTTGCAACGGAAGCCTGCTGGCCATTCAAAACGCCAACGCATGACTTCGCCATAGATACGCTTCTTGGACGTTGGAATAGCAAACATGAGACAATTCACATCGATTTTTGAAATATAATTTTCTTCAGGGATGAAACGGATTTCTCACCTCGTGGCTACGTCACCAAATAAAATTCACGCTGTCGCGCGCCGCCGCGCCGTGTTATTCACCTAAAGTGACTATTTGGTCCTAATTTCTTTCCAGATGCCAATGAGCAGATTGTTGCAGGAAATTCGGAGCAATATGGTAGAGTTGATAACCGATTTTTGCTTTTTAATGGCCCATTATGATACCACATGAATCTTGAGGCTTTCTTCTACGCTTAGTGATACCAGTTTTATTCCCTTACGAAACGTGAGGGGCTGATTATGCTAATATGATTTAGATCGTTTAGGTCATAAAAGAAGAATTTTCCTAGGTAATTCTTGCGTTTTTGAGCCAGAGCTCTCCCTCTCCTCTCCCTCATCCATACAGCTTCTGCAAAAGTCATTTAAGAATACCGCCTTACCGCGTGGCGTACTTTCCTATAAGACAGTGTCCGGTTATGACACCTATTATTGAGCTTATATGCGATCTAATTAGAGGTAGCAAGCACCTGACACGTAGTGATGTTGTTCCACCTGCTGTTTGCCTTCTTCATAGCTTCTTACATTAGCAATAATTTACAAGTAGCGATTGGTTTGCCAGTGTATCCCAAGCGTGATAGAATGGGCTGCACTGTACCGGTATAGAAATCTGGAAGTTTCTGCCAAATTGCAATTAATTTATGGTGTAGTCTGTTTTCTTTGCAATTGTTCCTAAATACATAAGAATTACGGATTGGCAAAAGTTGATGCACTGCAAAGAAGCTTTGAGGCAAATAGCAGAGCTTCCAGCTATTTGCTTGCCAAATATATCAAAAGGTGTTAGGTAGAGTAGGTTGTCCAGTGCCGGAGATGGGGTCGTGCGGAGCGATGCTCTTATATATAGGCAACCTGAACTTTGGACTTTATTTATTTTTTCGCGACTTATGGCTTTTTAAAATCGGTCTAATTACCGATGATTATAACCAATGCGTGATTCACGGTTGTAAGCCTCATTTATTACCAATAGCTTTCTTGCAATAAAAGGGAGGTACAGTAGCTTTTTTGACACTTTCTTTTACACTACGTTTCCAATTTAGTTTTTTGTCTAAATTAACCCCACGTACTTAGCCTCGTCTCAGAACTTTAATTGGATTCCTTTAATATAGGGAGGGTTAACAAATGGTATTTTGTATTTTTTCGAAAATAGGACTATTTCGGTTTTATGTGGGTTAACACCCAATCCATACCGATCATCCGCATAGGCAATCACTCTGAAACCTTCCGCATCCAGACCAGTTAGGATTTCATTTCCACTAGGTTCCAGAGGAGAGATGAAAGTACACCACCTTGCGGTGTCCCTATAGGTACTAACTAATCTTCTAGCAGAAGAGTTGCTCAGTTATAAGTTTATTATTCCGTTAGTCAACATTTAATAAAGTGCAGATGTGATTGCAGATGTGTCTTTGTTGTTAAAAGTACCTTCGATGTCAAGGAAAGCAACTTTGTTGAACTCCCTATGATGGAGGGAGTATTAGATGGTGCGTTCTAGTGTGTTTAACGCCGTTTCCACCGATTTACCTTTACAGCAGGCATGTTGAGATGTACACAGAAATCTTTTATCAATACTTGCCCTTAAATGGATATCAATAAATCTTTCTAAGGCCTTAAGAAGGAATGATGATAGACTTAGAGGTCGTAGATCTTTAGGCTTGACTTGCGAGCATAGCATTTACCTGCTTTGAGTATAAAAACAACTTTAACTTCTCTCTATGCCGAGGGAATATGGACCCAGGCAAAAATTGCCTCAAGGATTAGTGCAATTATGTCTGAAGCTTTTTGTAGCCCTGCTGTTATTATTGCGTTTGGCCCTGCAGATTTAAATGGTTCGAAAATGTTCAGTGCCCATTGTAGGTTTTCCCTTGTGATCAGACCTTGTGGATATGTTATATTGAAACATGAACAAAAATGATTGTTCTAAGTTGCAATTGGAAAACTACCAGGAAAATGAATAACCAGTAGTAAGTTCAGTGATTCTTCACTTGAATTTGTAGAGGAACCATCTGCATTTTTCAGACAGCTTGGCATCGCTGGATTAGTTGACAGAAATTCCCGTAGCGTGGAGGCCTCAAAATTGTCTTCTATTGTGCCACAGAAGGATCGCCAGGAAGATCGTTTAGATTTCCTTATTGCCTTCTTTTAAATCCTCATCTGAGCATAAGTGGAGAAGAAATTTCTAGCGATCTGTTCAAAGCTGAGATTAGTTCATTGATTTTATTGTCAAGTTCACTAGGCTTAAGTAAACTTTGTAATAAGTGCCTACATGTAGCCCAGTCAGTTTTCTGATAATTTCGAAAAGTATTTATATTGAATTGGTCATTTCTATGATCAGAGAATGAGTGTTCTTTGGATACTTTCCAGGCTAAGACCATATAATGAATAATATCGGGGACTATATTGGTATGACTATAAGACTTCTTGTAGAGTTTTAGTAATAAATATGTACAAACATCAGTATATTTGGCATCCCTATCCTATGGTGTCCTTGCTGCCTTGTGTCGAATATTATTTATTAAAGCAGGTGATTGTATTTATTTTATCCATGATTTAAAATAAACATTAAATTATTCAATATAATAATTAGGTTACATTTATCCAATCAATTCAATAAGGTTTTGGTTTTTACTTATTTATATCAAATCCATAAGAACGGAAATGATATAGAAACTATTCGCAAACATACCTATTTGATTTTAAATGAAATTAAATTATCATAAATTGTAAACATTAAATGATGTAGATTTAATTTGGTAATTCAAATAAACACAATGTTCTGTCTTTACTATATCTAATGATAAATACTATTTTGTTGGCTTTGGTTTTAGTTTACTTTAAATACGAGCAATTATTTAATTTGATTGTACAATTCGAACATGTTCTACTGTTTGAAGAAAAAGTGGAAAAATATAAAATGTCTTTTCAAGGGCAGAGACTTTTTTAATGGAAAAAAGTGTGAAAGCGGTTTTCAAAGTAACTAGTCCTTAGGTTAGATTTTAGCAACAATATTTTGTTTAAAATAAATATATGCTTTAATGCTTTTCTGAATATATTAGTCTTAAATAATTTTTTAATAATTCTTATGGTTTTTTCTAAAAATTTCTTTGAATCGTTTTATTTTGAAAATTTTCCCAACTATGAAAAATATAATTTTTAGTTCGAAGTTTGACTTTTTTTTTTAAATTAAAATTAAGTCGCTAGCGTTATTAGTTCATGATTTAACTTTGGGATCAACAAAATTTTTCACTTTTTGGTTTTGACATCGAAAAAATTTCGAAATCTATATTTTAATCAGATATATTTCGAAATTAAGGTTTGAAGCCGATTCGTGTCAGGCGAAATAACTATTATTTTTAAAGTCAAGGAAAAAAATCTATTTCAATTTTGAGTCTTAGGTCAATAATATTGCAAAATATGATATATGGAATTAATAATGACGGTGTATGTGCAAAATTTTGAGCAGATTCGTTTTAAATAAATGATACGAGATTAATAATGAAAAAGATAACGAAATATCGGTTCTGAGCCTCTGGAGTACTTTAAAATTGACAATCAAACTCTCAGGGCGAAAGCTGTTAAAATTAACGAAAAATTTAAGTAATACTACTTACTAACTTAAGGTGGCACTACAGTCCAAGGTAGATCTGGCTCTCAACCAATACGCGTCTCCACCCAGCTCGGTCCCCATCTACCTGTCTACAGTTTCGCACGCCAAGTTGGTTGATGTCTTCACCCACGGTCTTCCTCTACTGCGCCGCCGTCCCTCGGTATTGGATCCATTTGCTCTACATGACCCAGCCATTTAAGTCGTTGGACTTTAATTCTGTTAACCAGGTCAGTATCGCTGTATAGCCCGTACAGTTCACCGTTATATCTTCACCTCCATTCTCCATCTATGCAGACAGGACCAACAATCATCCAACAAATTTTCTCTCGAAGCATCCTAAGACGCTCTCATCTTTCTTTAACATAGTCCAGGTCTCAGCGCCATAAATGAGAGCCGGAACGATGAGTGAGTTATAGATGGTGGTTTTAGATGCTTGAAGGAAGACTTTACTACTCAATTGCCTTCTAAGTCCAAAAAAGCAGCAATTGGAAAGAGTTGTTCTTCGTTTGATGAGCGCTGGTGTCGTTGTCTGTAAACACAGTCCTTCTACCTCAAAGTTATAGCTGTCCATGATGACTTTTGGTCCAAGACGTTGTTGTTCAAAGTCCTTTTTTGATGACAGCATATACTTGGTATTGCCCTCATTGACCACTAAACCCATCTTCTTCCGTCGCAATGCTCAAAAATGCTCCACTGACATCACTATTTTATCTTCCAATTATGTCAATGTCATCTGCGTATCCGAGTAATTGGATGGAACTTTGGAAGATTGTGCCTCTAGTGTTGACGATTGAGTTTTGCACAATTCTTTCTAGAACAATTTTGAAGAAGTCGCATGACAGTGCATCGACTTGTCTAAAACCTTTTTTGACATTAAATGCATCGATGAGATCTTTTCTGACCATGCTCTATCAGCGTGCATTCTCCACATCATTCTGCACAAACATATAAGTTTGACAGAAATGCCAAAACTAGACATTGCTCTGTGTTCCACATCCTTCTATAGATCCACATCTTCCCTATAGATGGTGTTATACGCGTCTTTAAAATCGATAAAGAGATGGTGGGTATGGATTTGAAGTTCCTGGGTTCTTTACAAGATCAGCCGTAATTTCAATATTTGGTCAATGTTGGACTTTCCTGGTCTGAAGCCACACTAATAAGAACCTATCAGGTTGTTGACGAACGGCTTCAGAAGTTCACATATTATGCCAGATCTTATATGAATCTTATATCATTCGAAAAATACAATCTTTTAATGTCGTTAACACACAAAATATGGCCAAAAGTATGTATTTGTCTTTGAGCAGCTAGTGGTTGAATTAGCATTTAAGTCAAAATTTGCCCTAGAATCAATTGAAACCAATTATCATTTATCATTACTTACTTACTTAAGTTGACGCTATAGCCCGTCACTTACCTAGCCCAATCAAGAAGAGTGTTAAAATCTCCTAAAACAGTTTTAATTTCATAGCCATGGCATTGCTATTTTGTCTTGTTCATTAGCTTGTAAAATATATCGTTGGTGTCTTCATCTTTCTCCTCTGTAGGGGCAGCAGTGTCTGGCTCTCGCTAATTGTTCGGCTGCACGTTCGTGGTCTATTTAGGGACCACAAACAGATCCAGAACTCGTTGGCATTATTTCTTGGTTTGCTTGATCTTCATCTAATTTGTTTATCATTGTAAATAAAAAAAAAACTCTGCTTTAAGTATGTACATTTAATTCAAAACAAAGACATTTTAATTTCAATAACAATGATGTAAATTACATAAATTCCTACTAGTGACGAATTTCAAAAATGTACAACCATTTTCAGCAGAACTATTACATTTCATACCCTCACCCTTTTATACTTAACCTTAAACAAAAACGAAGATACAGAGAGACCACGTACCTTTATTACACAAGCTTGAAAACACCACCAACGCTCTCGTAGTGGAATTTCCCGAAAATCTTCTACACATTATAATTAACTCCCTTTAGGAAGACGGTATCATGTAGTGTAGGTACGCTTTAAGTAAGAGTATGTATAATGTTTGTTGCATTTAACATGTAAACTGCTAAGTTTCAACCTCTTTATTTAGTCAAATTTCCATCGGGATTCAGCTTCTATTTTCGTCCGCTTGCTATATTTAAGACTAAACTACACGTTTTATAAGAAGTAATACAACTGTTAGACAGATGAATGAATAATTTAGATCAAATAGAAATAATAATAATTTATTATTAACAAATGAATATTACAACACCACCGATGGATTTATTTTATCGGCAGAAAAAATTGAAGATATAACTACTAATTAGGAATACAGCCTATTACTATGACTAAATGTGTTTTTTTTTTGTATAAATTGCTATCTTGCAGCATTCAAGGATATACTCGTACAAACTACACAGACAAATTGTGTATAGTTAGGGAATTTATATAAATGGCTACAACACAATTGAGCTATTCCCAAAACACTTCATCAATCATTTATTGATATAACGAACATCAAGCTTAAGTATTAATTAATGGCATTTAAGTGTTGAATGCTTAATTTGTGTTTGGGGTTATTTAATTAAAATACAAACAAGAAAAAAATAACAATTAGACTTAGAAATAAGTAACATATTTTTATACATGCCCTTAAGTATATCATTGTCCTTGATCCTGCACTTACCTTACACCAGAAACAAACACAAACTCATATACAGCTAAATAATCCTTGATACTTCAGATTTAGTTTTGCTTAAGTTTGGTCATTATTTTCTAATTTTGCGAGAACCTAATGAATTATAATTCTATTTACATAAGAAACTTTATTTTTCTTCCTATCATTAGTAACCTCGTTTAAGAGTTTGGTTACGGTTAGGTCCATATACTGCCTATAAGCCAAATGTACAACTTTTTTCTGGGTATACCCAATTAACTTAAGGTTAACATAAAAACTTGTTCACTTTAATTATAATAATCTTGAAAGAAAATAAACGGAGTAAGTTTTTAGTTGGAAAAGCAGTGAGTTCCTATACCTAAATATAATTATCATATTACTATCCTGGAAGCTTTTTCTTACTTAAAATACATTTGGGTTTAAAATTTTCTGCTATTTAACTTTTTAAATATTTTGGGAAGGATTAGTGAGTAGTTTTTTTAGCGTGACGAAAATAATATCAAATTATAAAAACTAAATGAGGTGGCGAAACAGTCCGTTGAGAACTAGGGCCTAGTGAATTACAACTCTGAACCATTCCTGTGTGCGGGTAATTTTATTAGGGATGGAGGGGAACTACAGATTTAAGCCGAAACCTAAGGGCTAATTTGAGAAAGCACTTTTTATGACAAGAATTACTATTGGGGGATTTGTCAATTCCTTGCAAGAGGCAGAACCCGTGACAAAAAAAACTTAGATGGCACAGGCAGGGATTGAACCCAAGAACTTTGACACGACAAAGTCCAACGAACTAAGCATCGCGTCACGGGTAGTACTACTAAATCAATATTAGAATTATTAAAAAAACAAAGACTCGGATAAGTTTCAATACCTTATCAATCTCAAAGATAGGCATAACACGAGTCCATATTTATTAAATGCATTAAATGCTTACGCGAAGTTTGGTCTTCTAAAAATAGCGCTAAGGATTTAATTTCTTCTTACACTAGCCATGATTGAAATTCAATCGAAAAAGAATAGATGGAAACTAAGTCGTTTTATTCAATTCACCAGCTGTAAAGAAAAACTATCAATAATTTTACGAACCAGAAATAGGTGCGAGATTTATTAAGGGTGTATGGACTTAATAAAAGTCTGTCAAAATTGATGTAGATCTTCTTATAGTTTTTTACAATCATTGATGGAGCTATTAATTTAAAGTATTTCAACATCATCTGCATAGATTAGCGTTAAAGAATAATTTTAATCAGATAGCAATTCTTTAAAAAAATAAAAAATAAACACAAATGGACCATAGTTACTCCCTTGAGGTACACCATTTTTGCTATAGGAATAGGAAGATAGTTCGAACTGGCGTTACGTATGAATATTTCCAAAGATCTGGAAACTTAGAACATTTCAGAGACTCGTTTCAAAGATCACTGAAACATTTAGTTAACTTTAAAATATTGTTACGTAAAGAGGTTTCAGAAAGTGAAAAATTGTATTCTTGTATGTTTGGAGAAATAAGAGAAGAGGTGCTCGAAGAAGCAAATCTTCAAATGAAGTCGTAAAATAATCTGCGAACATGTTTGAAATTGACTCTGCAAGATGCCTTGAAGAATTTTGAAAGCTCTTACTTGCTAGATTTCCGTCAAATTTACGTTAACTATTAACGTATCTTCAAAACATATGGGGGTTCATTTGAAAATCACACTCAGTTTTCGAAATGAATTGAAAGTGCAAAGTCTTATTTGAAGAATCAATCAAATAAAATATCTCACTATTTGTAAAACTGTCCCTATTGAGTCGGTCATCAATTTGATAAGGAAAAACTACGATTAAACCCCTTAAAGATGTTATTCATCTTATTTATTTCTTAAAAGCCTCTGGTTTGAAAAGGCAGTTTCAAAAATATGTAGTTTAAAATGAGGGGTTTATAATAAGGTGAATAACTCAAGTCAGCTAAAGAACTTTATAAAGAAAATTGTTTAAGTACAAATGCTCTAATGGAAGAATCTTCAAATCCTTGAATAGCTACATGACGCAAGTTAAAATATTGGTTTTGTTTTCTTACCGTCAAGTTTTCTTTAAACCATCGAGAAAATAAATTATTTATGAATATAAGGAAAAGCACAAATTCAAGGATTGAAGTTCTCTTAAGGCTTCATTCAGACGAGCTATTAAGCGACATAAAATTGATATCCATGAGGAAGGGTCACTAAAGTTTTGGTCAACATCTACTTGCTAGGCTAGCTCTATCCAGTCTTAAAACCATCCACTTCGGGATTGGATTGTTTGAAGAACTACTTTCTTTGTCGAAAACTTAGCATATCGAAAGCTTTGAGGATGTAATCGACCTGCAGCTTGAGAGTTTTTATGAATAAAGGTGATAAGCCCGTTTCCAACATGATTTTGTAGTTTAGAGTACTGAAAATAAGGTGGAAATCCGTTTTATGTAATATATGAGCAGTTTTCCCGCTTGTTCATATTTCCGACCTCCTCACGCTTTCGTCGCCACATAAAACATAACCGATTCCTACCCTGAATTTGCTGGTATTCGTAATTTCCTTATTATTAAAGCATTGATTCCATCCTACCTTTATAACTGTTTTAACCTTAACAAGTTTATCAGTGAGATGTTTTTCCATGCTTAAGTTCTTAGGCTCCTAGTTATTTGTATTTTTTTACTAACTCTAGGAGCAGCACAATGTCATCAGCAAAAAGAAGAGCTTTAATGTTAACGCCTGCGTACACGATTCCTGCTGGTAATGCTTAAACTATATCTTCAATGAAGAGTGCAAACAAACTTGGACTGAGTGCACATCTCTAATTCCTGATTTAATTTTGAACCCCTCTGATAAGTATTGGCCATTGCACACTGATGCTTTGGTAGTCTTGTACAAATTTCGCAATACTGTTCCGAACCTAAGCAACATTCCTTTCTGGAAAAGCTTATAAAATAGGCATTTCGATCCAAGGTTTCGATAACAGCACTTTAAAATCAACGAAAAATTTCAAATAGTTTCTAATTAGTTTATCTTTATTTTTCATTAGATGTATTGATAATTATAAATTGTTTCCATTATTCTTCTTCAGCATTGTGAAACTTATTATGAAAATAATCTTCACGAGTATTTTTGATTTCACGTCTTAACTTTTTTGTTTAAAATTCTGATTTGAGAGAATATTTGAAATACTTTTTACCAAATTTATGTTTTAGTTTAATAAGTATCAGAGCAATTGAAGAGGCTCTTTCCCACCTATCTGGAAGGTGTATAATTCAGAAATTCCAATGGTTTTTATCTATTAAAATCATATATCATAAAAAGCATACTGCTCACATAGCCACTTTGTATATCTATAATGTAACTTACAAATCATGTTTGTTCAATCTGGTAATATTTCCAAAAAGAGGAGAATCCCAAAGTTCTCACATATTTTTATTTATTGCTTGGATATTATGTATTGCTCTTAATACTTCCCTTAGTATTTGAGTGAGAATTTCAAGGCCTATGTTTTTATACCATATGTATGTTTGAAAAAAGATATTTTATATTAAAATTTGTGTGCGGATAAAATATTGTGCATAAACTTATGTGTTTTATGTTAGTTTATTCGAAAAGGCGTTATGTGTTATCTAGGGCCAAAACATTGAAGTCGTATGTTTTGAAGATTGATTTAATGATTGGGTCGGAACTTTTATACTTGAGTTTCTAAGTAAAGGTTAACTTTTCAAAATATACACTAAACTATAGGAAAGGATTTCAATATACGATGTAAAAACATGTTAATAATTCACAATGGTTTTAACCAAATGACTTTCAGTATCTTCTTTCTATTATAACTGACTTTTAAATCACAAGGCAGAATTATTTTTCGATATTACACACTCATCAAAATTATTTTTCAATAAGTCGAATGTTTCTCACACAATACCAATAGCTTTTGGCACCTTGTCTCGTTTTGAAATAATGAAATTTCAGCACATATAACGTCCATGTAATTGACCAAGATAATGTTTCAACATTTCCCTTCGGCAATTTCTATTGACCGAATTACGTGACTGCCGTTTTCATCATCTTAAATGGCCCAAAGGCATTACCATCAAATTAACCACACTCGTTATTTTTGTGGATGAAGTGATATTCCTTTGAAGCACATGAGGGTTTTCACTTTGCCAATAACGCACATTCTGTTTGGTAGTATTAAGGTTTAGCGAAATATTTGCTTTATTATACTGAAACAGACTACTATATAGCTCATAGATTTTGACCATAAAATTGCTGTCAAATGAAAATAGTTGGATACTAAAAACAGAAATATTTCTGAGGTTGTAACCTTTAAAAAGTTCGCATTTGCTTGACAACAAGTAAGGAATAGAAAATAGATATACAAAAACATGTTTTCAATTATAAGTTTGCATTTTGTTCAAGTTCAATTGAATAAAAGAAAACAAGAACCAAAATATCACATAAAGTTTATAATCTTTTGTCTTAATTGTTAACAAATCAGCAAAAAAGCTTAGTAGCGATATCTAAAAATCTGACAATGCACAATTTATTCGGCTTATTTCAAGCTATAGACTTAATCTAACTTTTAAAAACTAACTAACTTATATCTAAGGATAAGGCTGGTAAAAGGTATACATTTCTTGAGAAGAACACGTAAATCTAGCTCTCTCTGTCGCGAACAACCTCAAGAGAAGGAATGGCTTGTTGAAGATTTTACTCGCTTTAGTGAAATTGAATAAACATTATTAATGATGAGGACAAAAAGGAGAGGACCTAAGTGGCTACCTTGTGGTTATCCAGTGTTAGGAAGAAAAAGTTAGGAGTTAGATTGTAAGGCAGAACTCGGTGAAGAGACTAATTTTTCTAAAGCTTTTGACCAAATTTTTATGATATCAACCCATTTAAGCTGAAGGCAATAGGCACAGATTCGAAATTTTAGCGAAACAGTCGTAGCTTTGTTCTTCAGCTAATAGAGTTATTGCTCTAAATTTTCAATAGCATACCGAACGCCGCTTTTGCTTTGCCGATGCGGCAGATGACGTGTTATTTGGTTCCGCCTTTGATGAAAACGATACTCTCAAGGTGTTGAAAGCTCTCCACTTTCTCCACCGGTTGTGAGAAAATATTTATTTGAGATGATATTCGGGTTCCCAGGCTGATCATATTTATTTTTCTGGAATTAATTATTAGCCCTACGATTTCTGCTTCTCTATCCACATTTGTTATCATATGATGGAGATATGAGAGAGTGACCAAACATCGTCTACTTAATCCAATTGCTTGAAATAGGATTTTAAAGTCCATTGGATCTATCCGCTTCCTGATAAAGCTGCGCGCAGTACATAGCTTATCACCAACAAAAATAAATAACTAAATAAAATTGGTGACAGAATACAGCCCTTTCTTAATCCGCTTCGGATTTCAAAATCATCTGACAATCTACCATCGTGCGGAACGTGACACTTGGATCTATCATATTTCATAATAACAATTAATTTTTTTGGGATGCCTCTCCTCCGCAAAGCTAACCAGATGTACTCCCTGTTTACCGGGTTGACACTATCAAAAACCTTCTTGATGTCGATGGACAGCAAGTGTAGTGGTGCTATTCATAATATAATATATAATATTCAACGGACTGCTCCATAATGATCCACAGGGTTTTGGTTGATGTGATCAATACAGGAGGATAGAGCGCGGAATCCTGCTCGTTCGGTATCGAGTGTGGCCTCTAGGTGGTCTCTGATGCGCTACAGTATGATTTTTGCTATTATGTTGGCAACGGCAGGTAGAACGCAAATCCCTCTCCAGTTTTCGGACTTTGTAAGATATTCTTTGTTTGGGAGCTTGACGATGATTCTCTTCTTCGACTCATCGGGGAAGTTTTCGGTGGTTCAGGCTTTTTCAATGAGCGCATGAAGCAGTTCACTTGATGACATTGGTACTGCTTGTAAAATTCCACCCAGCCCTACCGCTTTGTTGTACTCGAGGATTGGTTTATTATTCGGGGATTGGTTTGTTTATCACATGGATACCTTCTTATCTTTAAAATAGGTCGAATTAAGTTCAATTCAGAAGTTCTTTTCCCAACTCTTTCACTGCCAAATGAGAAGTTCCGCACGGTAGTCATTTAGGACCTTTACTCTTAACCTTGACTTTCAATGGTGTACCCCTCTGTGAACGATACAGTAACATTTAAATCTTTGTGGATGATATGATAATATTCCAAATCATAAAATCTCTAAACGTCCACTACAAGAATGTAAAGAATTTATTTTTCATAACCTTAAAGATCAAGAGACACTTTATGGGGAGACATTAAGAAAATCGTTATATTTTACATATAATTTTATCAGGAAAGTCTCAAAGCTACGTGCCACACAAGAAACTCAAAAAATATCAATTTTACAAGAAAAATTTTGGCCAGATCACAAATGGGCACCGAGTTATTGTGATTTAACACCTTTTACTTTTTTTTGTATGGGGCCACGTTAAATGAAGTCTATGCAAATGCTTCACAGTCGATTTAATAATAGATGTAAATCGTGAAGTTTGTTAGCAGACAAAATATATATAAGACCTAGTTGAAGTTCAATCTGTTGCAGGAAGATGAGACAGTTAGAATTTTCCAATAACTGCAATACGACTTTGTGACTTTTCTCGTTTTAAGCTATTTGTCCTTCCAATTCATTTCAACTACAGAGTGTGATATAAAATTAAACCCCCTATGTTTTGGAGATACGTTAATAGTAAACGTTAACTAGACGGATTTCCAGGAAGTACGACCTTTTAAAATTCTTCAAGCCATCTTCCAGAATCAATTTCGGACATGTTTGCAGATTATTTTAAGTCTACTTTTGAATATTTTTGTAATAAACTAAGAAAAGTTGGACTTAACGATTATTTTGTTGTGCGGATTTCGACAAATATAGATAATGAAGCGTGACGCTCAGAAGTAACTGTTCATGTCAATTTAAAGTCAATTCTGATGTACCTCAAGGGAGTCACATTGGTCCATTACTGTTTATTTCATTTATAAATGATTTGCCATCGTTAATCTATGCAGATGATGTTAAAATGTTTCGAATTATTAATTACATTAAGACAGTAAAAATTGTTTAACTTTAAGTATTGACAAATGTTTGAATAAAGAACTCAAAAGTTTTATTTAAAAAAAAGCTAAGAAAAGACTTCCATATGTTATTGAAATTCTGTAAGTCGTTTTTGTCATCAATTGATTTATTTTTTATCATATTTAAAAGACCTACTAAAGACAACCCTCAAAATGAATACAGGAGTTTGACACATTCAAATAAAGTACACAATGTAAAAAAATACAAAATAATTAAAGTTCTTAATGGGCGAAAATATGATATTGAAGTTGTAGGCACAAATAAATTGAATGCCATTCATATTGAATTGTACTCAGATTGTTTTGGGATATGACGTTAGAACGTCTTCAAATATAAATGACTATTGTTCTAGTACACAACAATTGAATATTCGAATCATGTCGTATCATTCAATTCAAAACAAGGATACAAAAATACGAAATCATTGTAGGATTACACTCATCATCACTATAATCCTTGACTTTTGCAGACATGTGCACATAATTACATACATATGTTTGAATATAATATATGCATTTTAAATAAAAACGCTTACGTCACTTCAGAGGATTTTGTATTCATTTCATGTTGGAGTTTTTGTAAGTTACACCATCGAACAACAACAAGAACTTTTCGTAAAGTTTCTTACACCATAAATTTGCATAATATTTGTGTGATGTGCAGAAAAACCTGGCATCAAAAAAATCATGATTTTCAGTTTAAGGTTTCATTTGAGTTAAAACTTCTTTATTATCTTCTTTAGTAAATTTTCTAAGAAAGTTCAATCACTAATTAAAGTTAAAATAACTAAAATTTTGTGTTTATGTGTTGTGTGTCTTAAGTTTCTTGTAAGCTTCTTTGTGTTTTAATTCTGGTGAAAAACTGAAATACATCACCAAATTCATCCATAAGTATTATTATATTGTATTTTCCTTTGCCAAAAGGATAAAGGCAATTTTCTCTCTAAAACTGAAATCGATCTGAAATTCGTCGCTCTCTCTCTGAAAAAAAAATTATATTTTCCATTCGATCAATAATCATCCGCATGGTGTGGTTTATGTCTATGAGTAGATATATTTTTCTTACTTTTGATTAGAATTTGTAATTTTATACTGTGTCGATTCTTGTGTTCAATAAAGGTGCGTGCATCACGAATGAAATTGTGTCAATATGCCTGCTGAAAATGAGTAACTTTTACTTCCCCCAATACCAGGTTGACTTAAATTTTAAGACTTGATTTGGCACTATGCATAAAATACAGGGCTTATTCACACGTACTTCCTTTTAATAAGATCTCGGGCTTTTAACTTTTTTGATACGAGTGACATCAAAAAATGTGGTTTTAATTTGCTATTTATCCGGCTTCCGAGCCTTAGAAAGTCTCAGCCTGAGATATTGAATGATTCCCTTGTTTGCTGTCTCTTGCAAGCTCCCTCCATTCGTCGAGGTTATTCACTCTTGCGTCGTCAGTTTTTGTAGGGCAGCTTCGGTTTTCCCTGTCATCTCGAACCCGGTGCCTGGGATTTAAAGATTTTCGTCGCGAGAGAATTGTTGTTCATTTACCCAATGTGGCCGATCCGGCGCGGCGTGGTCGGCGTGTTCTGGCTTTTTGGACTACATTCACATCTTGAAACAGCTTGATTGGGTTATGATTGATTCTTCGCCTTCTTAGCATATAAAACCAATTATCCGCCTATAGATTTTTCTCTAGAAAGTGCCAATGTCAATACCCTAGTGGTTTGCTATGGTAATTCTTCCACAGTTTACCACAAAAGGTGTTGTTCGTGAGATTGATATTTTTTCCGAGCTATAGTTGAACTTCTTGACTACCTTGAAACTACTGCTACCAACAGTGTAGTTTTATCCTAGGTAGTGGAGAGTTGAGGCTTTGTTTGCTGATAACATGTGTGTTCTTTGTTTTGCCCTCATTCACTTCAAGACCAACGCATTTAACGTTGATGGAATCACATGATAGCGCATCTCCTTGACTGAACCCATCACACGCTTTGAAAGGCTCGGATGAGCTGTTACCCATTGGCTCGCTGCGCCGCATATTTTGTAACGGCACAACTGCATCAGTATTGTTGAGATCCCGAGTTCAGACATTGCCAATAAAAGTTTTATGAATAAATGGAGGGCCTAGACTTGAAATTCGTTTATCTTTTCTAAGATTTTCCTTAATGTCAAAATTTGGCCATCGTTGATCTGCCTGTCCTGAGGCCACACTAGTTCGTGTCGATTATAGTGTTGCAGAAAGGTTTAAGTAGGTAAGGTAGGATCTTGTAGGTATTAAGCAATAGTATGCCTTTGTGTTTATTGCAGGACATAAGATTGCCATTTATATGGGGGGCTCTTTGGCTTGAAATTGGGAATACTTTTCTCTTTCCACACTTGGTTGATTATCTCGTTCATGCAACCTACCAGGACCTTAGCTCCATATTTCAAGAGTTCCAAGTAGCAGAAATTCGAATTTGTTGTTTTTAAGCTTGTGGATAGTTTTCTTAGCTTCTTAAATACTGACTGGTCTCATGGTTCTTTCGCCTATATGATTCCCGTTTTCACTGTGCTTCGGTGACAAGGTTTCCTTCGCTGTTTCGAAGGGCCTGCTTGCCAGTTGTTTGTTGTAGTAAAATATTTTGAAGTTAAAATTATTTTTTATATTAAAGAATTTACAATACAAAGTTTTCCAAGTATCTTGAAACATTCAGATTTTTGAATTTAGAATTTCTCAAATAACCATCTGTTAGTAAATCAATAAAACTAGTTTCAAAGTTTGAAAAAGTACGTGCTCGGGAAAGTTTTATTTTTTCTTATTTTTTTGTTTCTATGTACGTTTTAAAAAATGTATCCACCTTATATTTATTATACAAAGGTGCCTAACCTAGAAACTTATACCTAATTATACACTTAAATGTATGTAGTTCATTATGTAAGGGTCTATCTAGATAAGAGTGCTATTCATATAGTATAGGTGTAGGATATTCTGTATAAACGCTCTTGTGTACCATAAATTTTCAAGTTGATTGTATTGAAATTGATGAAATTGAAAATTGCTTAACCTTAATTCTTTGTTTTATCTAAATTTTTAGTATTAGAACCGTAATTTTTGATTAAAAAAGGTGCAATGTTGAATTTAGGGGTTCTTACTCGTATGTTCCTTAGCGAATACCCTAATATTCAATTCGTAACATTCCCAACTACCACTATTTTTATTTTGGAGTACCTAATAAATTTTTGACAGTTCAAGGGACGTGTTGAAATTGATAGAGACATTTTTATGGTTAGGAAGAATAAAAAGAAAGGGGATATTCAAAATGTTATAAAAAAGGCATTTTGTTCGTTGAGGACAAAGGTAAGTTAAAAAGTTAATGATTTTCAGCTACAAAATAATTATTTTAATTTTAATTCGAATACACTTTTATAAAACTATTTATACGACATAAAGTATTGATTAGTATTGGCCAATTCTAAATAAAAATTGCTTCCCAGACTAGTTAAGTATTCAGTCTATCAAAATTCAAATCAGATGGAAAACCTACCTCCAATAAGAGGTATCATGGCAACGAGTATTTTTTTATTCAAAAAGGATTCATTTATGTTTATTTCTGAAGAGGAATGCAAAACCATGTGTCTTGCTTTGTTTTTTTTTCTGTGTTTTGTTTATTGTGATATCTGACAAGTTTTATATAAAAAATAGCAGCATTTGGGGGTTTAGGAAAAGTTTCTGTGCTGTAAACGTTTATAATGTAATAAAAAAACAAGCAGTTCTAGTACTCCTTGAAACAAAGGCTAGTAAATCCAGCGACCATTATTGAGTTTAACGTTAATGGTTATATGAAGCATTATTCTTTTCTTACAATATGGTCAGTGTATTAACACAAATTTGAATTATATGTCCTTCAAATTCATGTTTCGGAAGTGCATCTTTTAGATGTGTAATGTTAATCGCAAGCCAATTTTGAATGGCAATTCTACTTCCAATGAATTCGATGAGTTGTCCGACTTTTTCCAGAGAATTGTAACCCATTTTCGCACAATGTGATCGTTGAGATCAAGTGGTCACTTATGCTTTCCCGATAGTGACTATCCAGTGCCGATATGATTCAAAACCTAATTATTTGTGAAATGTGTAATTCGATCAAACTCAAAGAAAGCTCCTGGTTTGATAAGAAATGTAAAGACGTTAATACGATCAAATAAGCACTTTTTGGATTCACAAAATCAAACCCACTTAGAAAACCAGAATAAGTTTAAACAAGCTTAAAAGACTTATAACAGTTATATTTGGTAGTTATATTTTTACATGATCAGATTTGTTTTATGAATCAAGAACCATAAAGAATTTAACGCTTACAAAACTCAATGCTGTCTACTGTCATAAACGAGTTACTCTCCCCCAATCAGTTCAGTTCTAGGTAGGTGAGTCACAAACCATCTTTTTGTAGAACGAGCACGTATTTGAAGCCGCCAAAAATTGCTGCTAAGAATGTAAGTTTTCTCCACGCACCATGCAAGAAGATTTTTCTAATCTGGATATAATTTACGAAGTTTTTAAGTGTCCAAACCTTGAATAGAATTGTTATATTCGTTTAGGTGCTCTATCAACCCACTTGAGTCTCCTGGACAGAATTTTTAGGAAAGGTCTAAGAGACTGTCGTCTACCTGATAAAATTTGCATCTCTTATACATCATCGCATGGTTTTATGTGTATCATTTGTTGTATGGCTATTCGCAAAAAATATCGTGTAGTGAAATAGCCAGCTGTATTTGCTTCACCCCTAAACAATTCAACCGTAATACCCGTACTTCTAGGAATGCTCATAACCCAATGTGCATAGGACATCGGTCTTCTTTCCTAATTGCTCGAACTGTATTTTATAATTATAAGGGTATTCATTTTCATTTGAGTGCGGGAAAAATATACAAATTTTAAAAAAGCGAAATGACTGGCAGGGCTACTATTGCAGGACCTTTTAAAGGACCCAATCAGAGAAGAACAACTCTGCTAGTAATGGACAGGTATTACCGAATTTTTGATACCTCAACTTAATAAGCCCTAATATAAAATTGACCTGGAATTGATCAGGGTTTTCATAAACATTTCGGGCTATAGCAGAAATAGTCTTAATTGTTGTTAAGCGATGCAAATTTTAAAAACTGTTTCATGACCTTGTAAAGGATAGGCTACTCGTCACCTGGTGACTGCAAACCGTTAAATATTTTCGTAATGAATTTTAAAAATGTCGTTGGTTTTTAACATAACATAGAAAGTTATTGTAATCAGTCCAATTTGTCGAATTGAAAATTTTGACATTTCTCGACGTTTAAAGGTCCTTAGAGTCGCAATAAAAGATTTTAGAGAGATCTTCTCGTGAGTCTTTACGTACGTTCGGGAGCACCAGATATCGACTTCAAATCTTAATATATAAAAATCCAGTGTCATTGTGTATGTTCCCAGTGAACTCTTCACCAAGTCAACCGATTTCGATGAAAGTTGGCATTTATGTGTAATTTGGTCTAACTTAAGATATAGGATAGTTTATATTTCGATTAATGGTCTAAATTGTATATATGTTGCATTAATATATAAAAATCCAGTGTCATTGTGTATGTTCCCAGTGAACTCTTCACCAAGTCAACCGATTTCGATGAAAGTTGGCATTTATGTGTAATTTGGTCTAACTTAAGATATAGGATAGTTTATATTTCGAGTAATGGTCTAAATTGTTTACATACATGTTGCAAATGAAAAATACTTTATATAAAATCTATTGTTCTAATTATATATGATCATTATTTTATACCGATATTCCATGCTATTTTACATGGAACATGTCAACTAAAAAATGGGAGCCACCACATCCTTCTAAAGCAGGTATATTTAAAGCTAAAACACTGGGGCGACTATATACAGTACATCCAAAAAAACGTGAATGCTTCTTTTTGTTTGTTGTTGGTTAATGTTCCTGGACAAATCTCTTTCCAATTTTTACGAAAAGTTAATGGTCGAGTGTTCAGTACGTATCAAGATGCATGTCGTGAGTAGCAACTTTTAGAAAATGACAATCATTGGGATGTGACACTTGCTGATGCAGCTTTAAAGTCCTCGACAAGTTGTTAACGTCCTCGACAAGTTGTATTCATCAACTATTTGCCATCATATTGACGACATGTTTTCACATATTTTTCCCACAGTCATCTATACTGTGGGAAAAATATAAAATCTACATGACTGAAGATATACTATACCGACTTAAACAAACAAACCCATTTCCAAATCTAGATTTCTCACCAGATATGTATAATGAAGCATTGATATTAATTGAAAACTTATGTATTATGAAACCAAATTCATCACTTAGTCATTATGGTATGCCATCACCTAATCGTCCAGCTATAGACTTAGTGAATAGCGATTTTCAGCGAGAAGAACAATTTAATAATCTTGATTTAGCTACAAAAAAAATGTATACAATCGGATTATTTTGGCTGTTGATGCTAAACAAAGTGGTTTATTTTTCTTGGATGCACCAGGTGGAATCGGTAAAACATTTTTGATATCGTTGATCCTTGCGAAAGTACGGTCACAAAGGAAAATTGCATTAGCAATTGCATCATCAAGCATAGCTGCTACTTTGTTAGATGGTGGTCGAACAGCAAATTCTGCTTTTACGTTACCACTAGA
This sequence comes from Eupeodes corollae, assembly GCF_945859685.1. Classification (NCBI taxonomy): domain Eukaryota; kingdom Metazoa; phylum Arthropoda; class Insecta; order Diptera; family Syrphidae; genus Eupeodes; species Eupeodes corollae. The sequence goes on along the minus strand of NC_079147.1, from coordinate 147,413,039 downwards.
TGTCCATAAAAATCCAAATGCTTTGTTTTACATTAAGAAAAGGAGTGGAATGGCTACAGTGTTACAAAGGAGTTCAATGATAATTTGGGATGAGTGTACCATGGCTCATAAACATTCACTCGAAGCATTAAATAAAACTTTGCAGGATTTAAACAGTAACGACAGACTTTTTGGTGGAGCTATTCTACCATTATCTGGTGATTTTCGGCAAACATTGCCAGTGATTCCTAGCTCTACTTTTGCTGATGAAATCAATGCATGTTTAAAACAATCATTTTTATGGAGAAACGTCGAAACACTAAGGTAAACAAAAACCATGCGAGTACAACTCCAAAATGATCCGACAGCACGAGGATTTTCTCAGCCACTATTAGATATCGGAAACGGTGAAGTGGAATTTAATCAAGATACCCATACCCAATGCATTAGATTTCCAGACAATTTCTGTACTGTTGTTAAAATTAAAAATGATCTGATCGAGAGTGTCTTCCAAGATATAATAAATAACTATCTAAATCACAATTGGCTCAGTAATCGTGCTATTTTTGCAGCAAAAAATGTTGATGTAGATCTAATTAACTACCAGATACAACAATTATTACCAGGCGATATGATGTCGTTTAAGTCAATCGAAGCTACTGTCGATGAAGACAAGGCAGTAAATTTTCCAATTGAATTTTTGAATATTAGGAATGCCACCACACAATCTTCAGTTAGAAATTGGATCACCGATTATTCTTCTGCGTAATTTGAACCCCCCTTAAACTTGCAACGGTACACGTTTGGTAATCAAAAAAATCACCGGAAATGTTCTTGAAGCAACTATTTTGGCAGGAAAGTTTAAAGGAGAAAACGCTCTGTTACCACGCATTCCAATGACACCGTCAGATTCTCCAATACCTTTCCTATTTTTAGTTTTCGCGATGACTATTAACAAATCACAAGGACAAACAATGTCTATTTGCTGCTTAGACTTAGAGAATCCATGTTTCTCTCATGAGCAATCATACGTGGCCTGTTCACGTGTAGGGAGACCATCAAGTTTATTTGTGTTGACAAAAGACAGGCTGACCAAAAATATTGTTCATCTTTAACTGTGATTTTATTTAATTTATGTTAATCATAGTATTTATTAATAAAATAAAATTAAAGATGTTATGTAAATTAGTGTTCAATTTTGTCTATTAAGTCCTTCCTTAATTACTCAGCCACAGCAACGCGTGGTTGGGTCTGCTAGTAAATTTTATAAAAAATTCAAAAAATCAAATAAGTAAAAAAAAAGCTGAAAGAAAATATTTGTCACCTCGAAAATTTTACGAACAAAAAATTATTTTATCTCCAAAACAATTGTGTGCAATGAAGAATAAAGTTTTATATCAAATTTACAGATTTTTACAAAAAATAAAAACCTAAAAATATTGTAAAAATTGATTTTTGGTTCCAAAAACTTTTCAAAACTTTGAAATACATATAACCCTTAAACTTATTTTATGTTTTAAAAAATATTGTTGCAAACTTATTTTATCTTTCAAAACATATTGTTGTCAAGTGTCAACATTCAGTAACATTTTGAGAAAAATCGAATTGACAGTTTTTTTTATAAAATATGAAAACCTAAAAATAGCATTACTTAAAGTTGGTAAACATTGATTTTCGACTCAAATATCTTTTCAAAAATAAAAAAACATTGACTTCAAACTTATTTCATTTCAGAGAAAATATTGTTTTCGACATTGAGTAAATTTTTATAAAAATCCAAAAATAGGTTTTGAAATCAAACTATTTCATCATAATATGCAGAATATTGTTGGTTATTTTTAAATTTGTTTGGAATAATTTAACTGATAACTTTTTTAAGAAGACACTAAAACCTACAAACCTTTTAAGCAAGACAAATCGACAAAAGGGATGGGATGTTATCAGTTTTGGGTCGCATCCCAGCCTCTTTTTTAGTGATGGCTTGCTGATAAGTTTTTAACTCATCGAACTTTAAAATATGGCAGCTTTAAAAGAGTCAACTGCTCAAGTAACGAGTCATTTAAAATGAAACTTCTTACTAAAAAACCTTTATTATAAATAAAAAAGTACATATACGGCTGAGTGTACTTATAAAGTGTCTGAGATTTGTGAAGTTTTCCGAATGAATATGCATGTCTTGAATTATTTAATTTGATTAAATTTGATATCTTTTTAGATATTTGACCAACAAATTGGTGCTACTCTTCCAATCCACAATTGAAAATACAGCACCCAAGGAATTATACCACCGATACCACTTTAATATTTAAATTATTCAACTGTCATTCCCTGCCACAATAATAATACACTTGTGTTTAAATCGATATTTTAAGGAGGAATTCTATAAATAATTTAGAAGCAAATATCGTTCCGCACACACACACATCTACAACAGAAGTTTTAATTTAATTTTTCTATATAGTATTTCCGTTGTTTGAATATATCGTGGTTATGTGTGTTGCTAATGATGATGGTGAGTTAGCTATGCACTTTATGGTAAATGGGCATATTTAATGTGTTAACAACAATGTTAAGCATTATCACGTACATTCCAAATTGCTATAATTTAATAGCAAATATGTACATTCATACATTTAGTGAGTTGATGTTAATATATTTTATACGTATGTTTATGTATAAACCGCTATATAGGTTTAATTGTTTAATTATTAAGCTGACATTTCAGCTCACGGAGGCATTAAAGTGTTAAATTGTTTATGGTTTATAATTCAAGAACGAAATATTCTGAATGCAAATATGAAGCGGGTGGCCATTTTATAATATATTCAAAAAGTACTTCTAAGAAAAAATATAGAAAAATGCACGTATGCAAAAATAATTTTGTATTTTAAGGTGTCAAATCACAAACAGGTTCGAAGTCTTCACAACATGTACCGATTTTATATTAGGAGATATATTTTACTAATTATATATGAAATTTAATCAATCCTTAAGAAATTATGTCAATATGCGAAGATTCTTAAATGGAAAGGTGCAACCATGTTAAGAGAGTTTCTTTTTGCATATGTTGGTTACTAAAAAGAGAAAAATTCGCATAATTCATGCAATTCTGACTAACAGAATAATTGAATCGTAAAAAAAAAGTTCTGTAGCTCTCTTCTCCTGCAAAAAATCAATTGGTAATAAATTGAGCTTACGACCCTTTCGGTGTCATAAATCGGCAAAGTTTAATAGGAAAACACGTCATCCGGCTAGACGTATTCTCATATGACTTTTGCAGAAGCTGTATTGGTGAGAAAGAGCAGAATAAAGTCTTCATCTCCTTTGTACATGTCCTGCTGTTGTTCAAAACACAAGACCTGCCTAGAAGAATTCGTTTTTTATTATTAGTCTCTCGTAAGGGACTCAAACTGGTTTCACTGAACTCAGAAGAAAACCTTGAGATTAATTTGGTATCACAATGGTCCAATAATCTTCTTCATTCCGGATACCACTTTAACCTATAACCGAACCTAAAGGTAATCCATTACTTACTTTACTTTAGTTGGCGCTACAGGGCAGTGTGCTTCTGGGGCTCAAGAAATAACTTTCGCAAGCTTACTCGATCTCTAGCTTGCTGCCTCCAGTTTCGAATACCAAGTTGACGTGCGTCGGCCTCAACTTGATCAATCCACAGGAGATGAGGCCTGCCTCTGCTTCTTGTCCCTTCAGGCTTGGGGTTGAATACCTTACGGGCTGTAGCGTCGATGTTCATTTGCTCAACATGCCCTAGTACATGCATTTTTTTAACCAATAGCAAGTCGATGCACAGCTCCGCACCATAGATCGTACGCAGAACCTTCGTCTCGAAGATACCAAGAGATCTTTCATCCGCCTGGGAGAGGTTGCGCGCTTCTGCACCATACAGCAAGACTGGGATAATTAAAGTTTTGTACAGTATCTCTTTGGTACTTCACGATAGGGCCTTATTCCTCAACTGCTTTTCGCAAGGGTAATTCTGCGTTTGATCTCTGCGCTAATGTCATTTGCAGAATTAACAGCGGTGCCCAGATAAACATATTCGTTTACCACCTCGAAGTTGTACCTGTCAATTTTCACATTATTATCACTTGTATTGGCGTTGGTGTTGCACACCACTCTTTCAAGAACAATATTGAAGCAGCTACATGACAGCGCATCGTCTTGTCGAAGTCCTCTGGTGGTTTCAAAGGTTTCAGTCGAGTCTCTTCCAATTTTGACGCAACAACGAGCATTTTTAAGCGTCATCCTGATAAGTCGTATCAGTTTGGTAGGGATACCAAAACTCAACATGGCACGGTATACTTCGTTCCTGTCTACACTGTCATAAGCTGCTTTAAAATCGATGAAAAGATGGTGTGTTTCGAGGTTATGTTCTTGGGACTTTTGCAGCATTTGGCGTAGAGTGACAATTTGGTCGATGGTATATTTTCCAGGTCTGAAGCCACACTGGTGAGTGCCAATTAGTTCGTCAGTAAATGGCTTTAGGTGTTCACATAATACGCTGGACAAGATCTTGTACGCAATATTTAAAAGGCTAATACCTCTGTAGTTGATGTCTCGACTACGGTATTTCCCTCCTGATTGTTGCAGGATCCAGGGTGGCTAGTGAATCCCATTGTTTTCTTTTTGACTCTTCTATAAAAGCTCCGCACCTCTTTCCGGTTAAAACATCCCTGGATCTCCTCAACTTCACGCTGCTCATGGGCTTTTTTCTTTCTTCTTAGCAAGCGGTTCTCATCTCTTCTCTTGTCGTCGTAGAGCTCGCGGGAAGATCTTGTCCGCCTATGCTGCCACAATCTGTATGCCTCCATTTTGGCTTTGTTTGCCTAAGCACATTCAGAGTCAAACCTGGGTTTCCTTGGTGGCGGCTGTGAGAAACCTAGCACCTCTTCTGCAGCATTAATGATGGACTGTTTTCAAAGCTGCCAGTGGGTTTCTGAGCACATCTCGTCCTGCTGTAGTCTTTCAACCTTGAATCTTCTCCTCGAGGTTGTTGTTCGCCTAAGAGCTTTCATGGATATTAGAACCAGTTTAGCACCAACTAGGTTGTGATCGGAATCTATGTTGGCTGATCTGTACGTACGAACGCCAAGTATGCTAGAGGAGTGTCATCCGTCAATAGCAACATGATCGATTTGGTTGCATGTTCGATCATCGGGGGACTGCAAAGTACCTTTGTGGATATCTGGGCGAGGGAATCTGGTGCTGCTCAGTACCATGTTTTGCTCGGCTAGGAAGTCGATAACCCGGAGTCCGTTTCCAAATGGATGTCGTGTAGGCTATGTCTTCCGAATGACCTACCAAAGATGCTTCCTTTACCAATTTTGGCGTTAAAATCTCCCAGGAGAATTTTAACATCGTGTTTGGGACATTTCTCATATCTTTTTTTGGTGAGGAGCTTGTAGAATTTTTCTTTGGTATTTTCATCCTTTTCTTCCGTCGGAGCATGCGCCCTTATAAGGCTCAGGTGGTAGAATTTGGCCTTAATGCGGATTGTAGTCACTCTTTCGCTTACTTCACGAAAGCTTAAGACTCTTTGCCTTAGTTCCCCTCTGACAGCAAAACCACATCCAAATAAGCGGTTCCTCCCATCGAGTAGACACTTCCCATAGTAGAAATCACAGCCTTCAATCTTCCTGGCCCATTCCATTGGGCTGTCACATCAGCTTTGATTTCGGCGAGGGCATCGGCAAGCTGCTCTTCTTTGCGTGGTTGGTTGAGTGTACGCACATTCTATGTACATACATACACGTAAATCGTTTTGCGTTTTTGTTTGCGTTGTCAACGATATCAGTCCGTTCATCCGAGGCTATTACTTGTGTTTTTATCACATTTTAAAATTTCCTTTCATGGCCGCCTTGTGAGGCTTGCGCATGACTGAGATCGTTAAAGCTGGTTCTTTAGAGCGATATCGGGTCTTTAGCTCGAATTTTCTCTTCCAAGGCGTAAATCGTCTAGAGTTTATGAGCGTAGATTAATGAGTTTACAAAATTTCAGCAAAAAATAGTCCAGCGGTATTAAATCGCAGGATTTTGGAGGCCACGCCGCACCATCGCCATAGGCCTACGGCTCAATATAATACGCTTAACAATAGTTTCCTTTAAAAAGTTATTTATGTTACGCGAATGGAACCCTTATTTTGGTAAAACATTTTTCAACGTTGTTGAAAAGCAAGTCTCTTCATTAATAAATGGCAAACTAACAGCTAACTGCTGTCAAAAAGACCAACTTCTAAAGAGTATTGACAGATTAAATTAAACGTCTAAAAAATACATGCCTATTTTGAGTCCATTCTCATATTCTGAGCTCAATTTAATTTGAAATAGATTTAGTTGTTCTGTTTTTTAACCCGTCTGACATTTTATGCAATGTTTGTTGATGGTTTAGTGAACCTATTGTAAATGTGAAAATTGACAGCTAGGCGTAAACTGACAGGCTTTTTGAATGTGTTAATTTAGTTGAAGTCATAATTTGATGATGTTGTAGTTCGGTATATTTTACCTTTTTGACTTAATTAACATAAACACAGTTAGATTGGTTGATATGTAATAATGGAAACGTCCGAAATGAATTTCACACATTATACATTTCTATAATAATGGAACAAACCTATAAATTATCATAATGCACAGCACGGTCTGTTAGGAATATTTGGACTTATTTATAGGCACTAATATGATGGACATAATTAATGTGAAACCCATTTGTGACGGTTATAACTTACAATGAAATAGGTTACATAAGCTTTCATTTTCTGATGTGTACTTATGTATGTCATAAAAACAATTTTTGGAATGCTTTTAGTTTTTTAGAAAATTTACGATGCAATTTCGCATCATTTGGTTGAGGTACAGGTTGTTGGTGTATAAAACTTTATCAAACTTCTATGTTTTATGTTTTGTAGAGTGAGAACTATAATCTTATTCGGTTCTCGGTTTGGATGACTTAACAGGCAATTATGAAGACGAGTTCTCATTAAGCAATAGTAATTACAGCTATCGCTTTTCTTTTGGTCTTTTCAGAAGCCCATAGACCGGTAATTTTGAAAAATGTCTTTTAAGGGATTTTTAATTTAGTTTTTAATTTGTAAAACAAAAATATTATACATTTTGCAAAAACTTTAGTTGTTCTTACTTATCCTTAAACAGCAAGCAAAATATACAAATAAATGCGAAATGAAATGAATTAATAAGTGAATTTTTGCAATTCAAAATACAAAGTGGATATTTTTTGCTACTTTGAAAATACACTATAAGCTTTAAACACTTCAATTTGTGTTCAAAAGGCTAAAGCTCTTAAGTCTATTTGTATAGTTTTTCAGAAATCGGATTTTTAAATTGCAATTTTTGCAAATCAGTTTTCTGTAATTTTACCTTTATTTTACAATTATTTAAATAGTAAAATTAAATTTGAATAGTTGGAGTATTTCAAGCATCTATTAATGCCTTTTTTGATTAAAGTGCTCTTACCAGAACAACTCTTACAGTTTTTCATGAACTAAGTATCCTTAGTTGTTCTTAGGTCGGTTTAACTGTTACTGTTTTTCTATTTTTAACTTCCCATTGGAAATTATTGTAATGGGTCCGATTTGTCAAATAATTAAAAAAATTTGACATTTCTCGGCGTTTCAAGGCCCCTATAGTCGAAATAAAAGATTTTAAGAAAGATGTCTCTGCTTGCGTGTGTACGTACTTCGTATTTCCGTACGTCCCTTGGTTTGCGAAGTTTTTTTCGTCGTCCATAGCTCAAGAACCAGAAGAGATATCGACTTCAAATAAATTTTGCTATACAGATAATACTGGAGAAATATGTAGAAAGGACTCTTAAGAAAATTGAGTTTGTGGTTTTTTTACCATAGCAGTTTAAAAAAAAGGTAAACATTTTAGTTAAGCCCAAATATCTTACGACCCAATGACGCTTAAGACTTGAATTAAACTTTATATCATATATTGTAAAAAAATGTTGTCAACATTCAGTAAAATTTTGAGCAGAATTTAATTGACAGTTTTCTTACAAAAAATAAAAACCTACAAAAAAACTGAAAGTTAGAAAAAATTTACTTTTGACTGAAATAGCTTTTCAAAAATTAAAAATGTTGTCTTCAAACTCTTTTTATTTTACAGAAAATATTGTTTTTTTTTATAAAAATCCAACAGTCCGTTTTTTCATAAAAAATAAAATCTTAAACAAATAATACGCAAATTTAATAAAAATTGATGTTTGGTTCTTCATATATCTCAAATAAATTTCATTCATCCTTTTCGTAAAAATTCTAAAAATGCTACTAAAATTGGTAAACAATTGTTTTCGACTAAAAATCTATTTAACAAAACTAGATTTTCAAACTAAACTATTTCCTTATATGAAAAATATTGTTTTTAATTTTAATATTTATTTAAATTGTTAAGAATAATTTAACTGACACCTTTTTTAACCCAACGCGAAAACCTACAAACTTTTAAGCAAGACAAATCGATAGACAGGATGGGAAGTTTTCAGTGTTGGTCGCACCCCAGGCTCTTGTTATTCCTTTTTTTAATTTGACAAATATTATGAAATATCTTGAGATAATATAAGAAATATAAAGCAGGAAATGTATTGTAGTAAAATATCTTAAGTTGGCATAAGCAATTTTAATCTTTTGGTTAATATCAAACAATTAAACAATCAAAATCATGTCTGCCCCTATTATCAGATAAATAAATTGAATTGATAAATAAGACAAATCATCCTGTGCATAAGTTGTTTTACCTTTTGCAAAACACTAAGATTTAAAATTAAGCTATTTTACCAAAGGTCTTAACTTTCTTGTCTTAAAAGATTTATCAACGGAGGTAAAAAATAAAAATTGTTTGTGGATAGAATGTATAAAATAAATAAATAAGGTGGCGAAACAGTCCGGGCCTAGTGCCTTACATCTCTCAACCATTCCTGTGTGAGGCTAAATGTTGTCAGGGATGGAAGGGACCTTCAGTTTTAAGGCGAATACGAACGGCTAATTTAAGAAAGCACTTTATAGGATAAGAATTATTCTTGCAGGTTTTTGTCAATTTTTCGCAAGAGGCAGTACCCGTAAAAACCCAAGACCTCTGACATGACAGTCCAATGCACTAACAATCATGCCACGATTAGTACTTTTTTTAATTGCTAGGGTAAAAAAGCCACCCACCTAATTTGCTTGATAGTCCTTTCTGCATTTTTTTGCATTATTATCACTATAACAAAATTTATTTGGAAGCGATATTTCTACTGGTTCTTGAGCTATGGACGACTAAATAAATTTTACGACGGAAAGGCATTAGTAGTATGTATTATAGTTGGAGTGTCCGTATGGGACCGGTAAGTTTGTTGTAAGTTATGGTTGACTTATGGATTCGCATTTTAAATCGCTCAAAAATATGTGCCTTCAAAATTAGTAAAAAATCATAATTGTTAGAGCGTATACTTCGACGTGTTTGTGGTGCGGACCTTGTGCTTAGCTACTTTCCATTAAAGAGATACATATTTTCTTCTAGGATATAAGGTCATAATTGAACAACAAACAAATACCAACACGATGCTTAACTAATTACAAAATTTGCTCATCTTAACGTATGAACAAAATAGAAATATGAAAAAAGTAGAACAAATCTTAAAATTCTATTTAAAGCTTAAATTTCCATACATGTCACTGAACAGAGCACAACACATGCATCATCAGCAAAGACCTAAATCTCCCATTTAGTATAACACACCATAAAATGTCTTGAATATAAATTACACAAGAATGATTAATTAGAGCATTGCTGAGAGCTTAAGCTTATACCATTTTTTTTGGTATCTAAAGGTTCATATAGCATATTTTTGTTTCCTAAAACTGCAGTAAAAACAACAACAATATTGCACTCGTATTCGTATAAAGTGAAAAACAATTGAAAAGTTCCTATCGTACCCTAGGTTGGAATACCTTACCTAGAGCTAATGTATCCTGTCTTTTGCAGTTTCTTTATTTTGTAACAGATGTAAAAGCTCTAAAAAGTGACAAAGGAATTAAAACAAACATTTTATTTTTTCGTTTTAATGGAATCTGCATTTTTCTTTTTTGATTGAAATAATGAATTAAATTCACATTCTATTTTCTTACGACTTGTTCTAACATTAAAATCAAGAGAACAATGATTAAGTTAACAGACTTTTTGAAATAGCTTTCCACATAAAACTTCACTGAAAATAAATTTTTTAAAGTTATTACGAATTCAAGTTGTTAAACGGTTGAGATCAAACCATAGTTGTATAAATATATTATTTACAGTGATATCAGAAAATATTCCCGCAGGATACACTACGCCACTTTCATTTGAGTGGATGATTTTCAAAGAATTTTTGAGAACGAGAATCTCAATTGGTACTTCCCTCCACGTATACACGATGATCCGAAGAAGAAAGACAAATCTTACGCACTTCGTGTCTTTCATACTAAATAATTCAATTTTGAAAAAATATAAGAAATAAGGGTGTTCAGGAGGAATAAAAAAACAAATGAAGTGTGAAAAGTTTTGATATTTTAGAATGAAAAAATAAATGTTCGTGATACCCCCAAGGTTCAAGGAGTAGAAATGTCTAAACCTCTATTATGTATTTTTAACCTCAAATCTAACCTTTTTCTATGAAAATATTTTCTTTTGTTCATTCCTTCAGCTTCACAACTACAGACTTTCATCACTTTTCCTCCCTTGTGTATACAGTACCTCTATACCCTTGAGATATTTATTAAAAAATACAAAAAGGAAAACAGGAGGAAGATATTTGTGTTCATGTCATCACAACTCATTTTATAAACTGAACTTCCCACGATAATCAAAGCTCAAAAATGTCTCATGGGCATATTACTGCGTAAGGTCCCTGTCCCTGTTGTGTGAGAAGATAATAAATACCTTATGCTAAACATAATTTTATATTTAATAAGAGTACTTGAGTACCTTAACACGCATTCTGTACACATAATAAAAAACTTTATATTAATTTTTGGGACTTGAAAAATCACTCTTTCCAAATAATTGCAAATCTGTGATGAATTAAAATTTACCTGTTGGTACTCATGTAAAGCTGTTTTGATAAGAGTATACTTAAGTGCCGTGGATTATTTGTACATTGGTAGATTCAACAATCAAATAATGATTTTACTTATTAGTTCAAATATTATAATCACATTACAAATTCAAATTATAGAAATACACATAAAAGCCTAAACACTCACAGGGTAAACAATCCTAAGCCTACTTTTAATTTTAATCTCGTTGAGGTTGATATGTGAAGTGAGATTTTGATTGTTTTTTAATTAAATTCAAAAAGAATAAAATAATTAAAATGTACCACTAGATTGCATTAGTTTGCCTTGTTTGTAATTATCTTTGCTTATTATTAAATTTGTATATGAGTTTTTCTATTTTGAAGATCTTGACATTCACAAATCCGCTGGCCAGAATGTAGTCTCCACTATTTTCTGAAGATGTAATCTTTAACGGTGTCAAAACCACTCCGTAATTTTTCTATCTGTCGGTCAGTTTCTGGGTACTGTTAACCCTATCAAAGTCCCCTATAAGTGCGTTAATTTAGCCCAACTTTTTCGATTTTTTTAATGTTGTTCCAGGTTGTTACCGTTTTTTTTAAATACCCAAAAATTGGGGTTTTTAGACCCAAAATCTAAATTTTGATCTAGCCCCCTTTTTAAATAAATGGGCAAACATTCTAGAACCACCCCAGCTAGTTTTGTTCGAAATTCTAACTTTTATATTTTTGTAAAATTATATGAAGTTGTCTAACCATTGTTCCGAACAATAAAAATCGTGAAATGTGTATTTTAAAAGATATAGCCCCCATTTTCAATTCAAAATAAACTACATTTGTTTAACTTGAATAAATTTAAATTTTTTTCAAAGTTTCATTCGAAAATAAAGTTTTTAGGTCCAAATATCAGTTAAGAGTGTACCATTCTCCCTCGCCTTTCTGAGTTCAAAATTCCAAAACTTGTTTATAATTGTTCCGGGTCTTTTTTAAATTATTCCAGAGCTTCCTTTCTTAAAATTGATTTTTAGCATGAAAAATTTACAAAAAAAAATCGGAAAATAAAAACTTACAACAAATGCTGCTTGAATTATGAAAAATTGGTTTTCGAATTAAAATAGCAGGACTAAAATTTAAAAAAAAAATGCTATGGACGAAATATTATTTTTTGTTTGTAATTAATTCGATGTTACATACATTTTTTCAGAGATTTTAATTTATTACAAAACCATTAATAGTATATTTTTCAATTCGGGGAAGCATTATTATTTTTAAATCTTTCAAACTAAAAATCAATCTCTGAAACAATTTTAGTTCCGGGTCTAATTAGAAACAAGTTTGAAAAGAAGGACCAGAACAAGGATAATTTTGGTTTTAGAAATTCCTCATGAAGCTGTATTCTGTAAATTTTCTTAAAAGATTTTAGACGCTGATCAATGTTAGAAATACTAATAACGGTTGTTGAAAACCTCTATATAGAATATAGCTTTGGTATTCGAAAACGGTTACAAGAATATAAAGGCCTCCAATACCAACGTTATAAAATGTTTCATTAAACTTCCAATAACAAACTAAAATATATTTTTCGATTAGTTTCGTTAGTTTCGGCACAATAAAAACCGTTTTTTAAATATATGGCTGTTCATAAAAATAGCAGTGCATGACAAAGTACTAGATTTTTTATGTAAGTAGTAAGAAAAACTGTAATAATTTATATGAAAGTATACAAATAATGTTAGCTTACAATTAGTTCTTTGTTGCATAACCATTGTTTTTTATGATGCCTCGCATCTACATTGCACCGAGTCCACTTAAACCTGACACCTCTCGACATGTATTGCGTTCCACGAATCACGCACTGCTGCCCACAATACTTTCGAATTCTTGGGTTTTAATTAATGAACTGCGTTCTTAACATCCCTCCAAAAATTTTCGAAGGGGTAAAGGTCGGGGCATTGAGCGGGCCACTATATAACGGATAACTTCTTCTGCGCAAACCATGATTTTGCATTTTTGACGTATGCTTTGGGTCATAGTCTTGTTATTATACCCAAACCAACGGCATTTCCTCTTCAGCATAGGGTAACATAACCTCCTCGATAATTTTCACATACTCGGTTGCATCAATTATACCCCCGATGGGATAACTAGGCCCGACCCCGTAGTATTAGAAACAAACCCATATCATAATTTTTCCTCCACCATGCTTTTCTGTTTTTAAAGTGTACCGTGAATCGTTTGCTGCATTTTGGATTCTTCTCACATATTCTCGACGACCCTTGGACCCAAAAAGGACGACTTTTCTTTCATTGCTTCACAGAACATTCCTCCATTTCTCTTTTGCCCAATCTATATGCGCTTTAACAAACTCCATTCTCTTTGCCACATGCCTTTTCGTCAAGTATGGTACCTTGCGTTGACTTTGGGCTGGTAACTTCACTTATAAAAGACGTCTTCGTATGGTGACAGCGTTAACAGACAGTTTAAATCCATTTCTTATTTTCCTAGAGCCTATGGAGGGGTTCCGTTTTGCTAACTGAATAATTTTCCGTCAGTTCTTTCAGTAGTCATCCTTTTTGGGCCTAGCGTATTCGGTTTATTTTGCCATTTTTATACGTTACAGACTATTTTTGCTGAGCAGCCTAGGATGTCTTGAATATTTTGGTAGGTTTTTCCCTCCGAACGCAGTTTTCGAATAAGTTTTCGAATTTCTTGGGTGCAAAGTCTTGACCGTCCTATTGTTTATTTTTGAGCTAATATTTATTAATTTTGTATATGCTAGTGTGTTACAAATACTTAAAACTTTAAATAGTGAAATATTTACTTATCGAAAAATAAAAACAAATGCATTTTTAACACTTTTTACTTATAAAATCAAGAGCACTGCTATTTTTATGAACACTCTATATCCAGAGAGTTTGAATTATTGAAACAAAAACTCAAATTTCTAAATAGTTCTCTCTGCATTATTTTCTATATAACAAAACTTATTTGAAGTCGATATCTCTACTGGTTCTTGATCTAGGGAGAACGAACATACACGCACAGACATCTCTTTTAAAATCTTTTATTTAGACTCTAGTGACCTTAAAACGTCGAGAAATGTAAAAATTTTCAATTCGCCAAATCGCAACGATTACAATAACTTCCTATTGGAAGTTAAAAATACATTTTTAAAACTACTAAGAACCTTGAACATGGGGTAAGTTCAGATTCAGATGACCTTTTTCTGCTTCACGTCAACACTGACAAAATGTTGTTAACATAACCAAGGTTGCAATTTTTGATACGAAAACCATCAAGTGGATTTGAGAGAATCTATTAGCAGCAAAAATCAAAGAGATTTTTTAAGATTTATTCTCGTGAAGTCCCAATATTACTTTGATGTTACATTTAAAAGCTGAACCAACTCAATTTGCTTGAAGTGGTATCGAGATTTTTTTTAACTAAATCATCACATAAAATATGTCTTCAAAGATTCCTACTATACAAAACTTTTACATTCTAGACTTTTAATCAGAGAGGGGGCTCACACACTTGAAATATAATTGACAAAATTTAAATAACATTATTGTTGTAAAATTAACAAACCGACTTATAAAACTAATAAAAGGTACTGCACAGGGGCGTAGCCAAAAAAAAATAATGAAAAATGGGCGCCAGGGAGTATTATGGTACTTACCATCACCAATCAAGATTAATAACAATAAAAAAGATTAATTTTTCACCTAAAAAGGTTAAGATATTTTATTTTATGTCTGGGAAACCTTTATAAAGGAAAAAAGGTCGCGGGTCCCGCAATCTCGGTAGACAAATGAATCTATTGGTTAAATTTTGGCTCTTTATAGCCAACCACAAATTACCAGAAAATACTTTCTTTATCAATTTTTAATCTTTTTTCACCCAACGCATTTACACGATTTTTCTTCTCTAAAAAGTGCCATATTCATGGCGAACTTCCTTCATCCAAGAGGCCACGACAAGTGTGCCATCCTACTCTGACCTTTTGTTATGATCTGGTTTTCTCTTTCGGTCTAACTGCGACAACCGGCTTTTTTGCTGGGGTGCATGCCGATTTAAAAAACCAGCCATACCTTTGTGGTCTCTTTCACATTGGTGATTTGAACACCAACCTTGGCCTTATGGCCGAGTTCAGTTCTTATCCGTCGAATCCAATTGGTCTAAAAAGTAAACGAAACACTTTTGAGAGTTCGCGAATAAATCCCCCAGCCCAAACGGCCCAGTTTAATAACTTGAGGTAAGCGTTCTGGTAATTAGGAACCTTGGCATTTTTCAACCAAGATTGAGAGACAGAATCCGATAGTTCGCAATTTATAACCCTTAGACTTCCGTGCAGACAATTTTAGGGGAAGGGAAAAACACATTGCAGGGTGACCTTACTTAGTATTTCGATACTTTAGACTGGGCATTAAGCCATACTAATTTTTGGTTGGTGTGCAAATTATGGAAAGGATGCACACGATCGTTTTCTCCTTGTGTGGACCACCTGTCACACACTCAATAAAGTTGTCCTCGTGATTTATCCGTCACATTATTGTGTATTTTGTGAACGCCCGTCACAAATTTCAAAAGTAAATGATAATGTGGACCCGCATTACCACTGAAACCTTTTTTGTTTGCTTTTCCAAAATACAATAAGAGCAGGACACTAACTGATAAAAATCAGGATTCTACTGAACTCTTAAAATATTTTGGAATATATGGAAGAAAAGCTAGTAAAACTTAATGTATTAAATTTTACCGCAACATTATGTGCATCTTAACCTTACATATACAAATATCAAGGGCTTAAGTAACAACTTTAATGATAGAATTATATTAAAAGACTGTTGTCCAGCAAGGTATGGTCTAACTTTTTAATTTTTAATTTGGACGATTCTTTACACATGAAAGTATTCCAAAATTTGAACAGTTCTCTAGATATGAGAGAATTCAAGATTTCAACAGTTTTCTAAATATGCTATATTTAAGCGCTTAAACACAATAGTTTAAAGGGTTTTTGGTGCATTTCACGCAGAAATGGAAGAAAATGTTTCGAAACGTCAACAATATATAATTTTCTTGTTTCCATTTCTATTAATGCGAAGAAAGGTATACAAATTCAAAAACCCAGAATATGAGGGAGATGTTCAAATGGTAGACATGTGCATTCAAGAGGACACAAGCGTCCACAGGTTTTTCTCAAAACCCACCTCTGTCTATCAACTCCTACTCTCACCTCCCCGCGGTGAACATCGGGTGCCTAGTACCTCAACTGGAGATTGGGTTCCAACCCCAGTGGAAAGTTGTTGGGGGCAGCAAACAAGAGACGGGGGAGAGGTGTTTCCACTAAGGCACCTCTCCTTATCCAGGCGGCAGCGGACGAATTCTCGAGATAGAATCAACGGTGGCGTCTACAGTTCCAGTAAGGTTGAACTACTTAATGAACACCTTATAATGCTTCTTCGACATACTCGGAGTCCAGGTCTGTAAGGAGCGGTTTATCCAGCTCCCCTTCCTTGGAGTTATACTAAGGATCTGGCCCTCCAGGTTGGGGGTTGTGCCGTCGGAGTGACTTCCTGGCCACGTAAAAATACCTTAAGTTTCGAAGCATCCGTCCTCGGATACGGACGGATTCACTATTGACAACCCACGCAAACGAAATAAGGACAACGAACTTCGAATATGTAAGTGGAATGTTAGGTCCTTTAACAGACCACGTGCAGCCAAACAATTAGCGGAAGTTCTAAACTGCTGCAAGGCAGATATTACAGCCATCCAAGAAGTGCGATGGGATGGACCGGGAAAACGCAAACTAAAAGACTGCGATATCTACTACGGCGACTGCTACCGAGAACAAAGACAGCGTCTATTGGGGTGTGGATTTGTTGTTGGAACTAGGATCAGGCAAAAAGTCTTGAGTTTCAACAATGTGAGCGAGCGCATCACGACAATCCGCATCAAGGCTAAATTCGCCAACATAAGACTACTATGCGCGCATGCCCCAACAGAGGACACCAAAGACATATTCTTCGAGCTCTTGGACAAGACATATGAGCAGTGCCCTGGCTATGACATCTTTGGTGGGATAATCGGGAGATACAGCCTGCACGACACCACCTCCGACAACGGATTCAGGCTGGTCGATTTCGCTGCGGGGCGAGACGTTCTGGTAGCTAGTACGCAGTTCACGCATCTTAATATCCACAAGGGGACATGGAAATCTCCTGATCAATCAACCGTCAACCAGATTGACCACATTGCGATCGACGCACGACACTTCTCCAGTATCCAGGATATCCGAACATTCCGAGAGGCCAACATTGACTCGGACCACTACCTCGTTGTAGCCATGGTACGGCTACGGATATCCCGATCCAAGCCAAAACAAGGAAGTACTGTGAGAAGATTCGACGTTAGACGGCTACAATCGCAAGAGACTGCCATGTCCTTTTCCGATCGAGTCTCTAATAACCTCTTAAGAAGTCCTATGCTTCCTGCATTAAGAATTGAAAACCAGTGGCAACATTGCCTTGCAGCCATCAGAGATGCCGCCTCTGAAGTGCTAGGTTTCACACGGCCACCACAACGAAACCCCTGGTTTGACGACGAATGCCGGCAAGCTCACGCAGCGGAACAAGAGGCATACAAAACGGCGCTGCACAAAAGGACTAGAGCTGCTCGCGAGCTCTACGAGCAGAAGAGAGAGGAACACCTGCTTCTTAGACGGAAAAAAAGAGAGCATGAGAAGCGCGCGATCGAGGAGATAGAGGGATGTCACAATAGGAATGAGATTCGTAAATTTTACCAAAAGGTAAAAAAACCTCCCAAGGGTACCAGCCACTAACCGAAGCCTGTAAAGACGATCAAGGGAACATCGTAGTAGAACCACAGTCAATGCTGAGAATATGGAAAGATCACTTCTCCAAATTATATAACGGCGATGACGAACCGAATTCCGCTGTAAGGGAGATAGAACCACTCAACCTCGGCGACGCAGATCAACAATTCCGCCTACCCGACCTTGACGAAGTGAAGATAGCTATATCTAAACTTAAGTCAAACACAGCTGCTGGAGCTGACCGCATCGCTCCCGAACTATTCAAAGCAGCAGGCGATGACTTGGTACGGAGCATGCACCAACTCATCTGCAAAATATGGTCGGAAGAAAGCATGCCCGATGAGTGGAATCTCAGCATAGTGTGCCCGATACATAAGAAAGGAGACCCTCTAAACTGCGCCAACTACAGAGGCATCAGTCTCCTTAACATTGCGTATAAGATCCTCTCTGCTGTATTATGTGAACGTCTGAAGCCACTACGGCAGATCTTGGAAAAAACCCAGGTGCTTCAAATCGATACCCACCATCTCTTTATCGATTTTAAAGCCGCGTATGACAGCATCTATAGGGAAGAGCTCTACCGAGCAATGTCTAGTTTTGGCATCCCTGTCAAACTTATCCGTTTGTGCAGAATGACGATGGAGAATGGACGCTGCTCTATCAAGGTCGGAAAAGATCTTACCGATGCATTTGATGTCAAAAAAGGTTTTAGACAAGGCGATGCACTTGTCATGCGACTTCTTCAACATCGTTTTGGAAAGAATTGTGCAAAACTCAACCGTCAACACTAGAGGCACAATCTTCCAAAAATCCATCCAATTACTCGGATACGCAGATGATATTGACATAATTGGAAGATCAAAGCGTGATGTCAGTGGAGCGTTTTTGAGCATTGTCACGGAAGCGAAGAAGATGGGTTTAGTGGTCAATGAGGGCAATACCAAGTATAATCTGTCATCAAAAAAGGATATTGAACAACGACGTCTTGGATAAAAAGTCACCATGGACAGCTATAACTTTGAGGTAGAAGAACTTTGTCTACAGACAACGACACCATCGCTCATCAAACGAAGAACAACTCTTTCAAATTGCTGCTTTTTTGGACTTAGAAGGTAATTGAGTAGTAAAGTCTTCTTTCAAGCATCTAAAATCACCATCTTAAACTCACACATCATTCCGGCTCTCATTTATGGCGCTGAGACCTGGACTATGTTAAAGAAAGATGAGAGCGTCTTAGGATGCTTCGAGAGAAAATTTGTTGGATGATTGTTGGTCCTGTCTGCATAGATGGAGAATGGAGGAGAAGATATAACGACGAACTATACGGGCTGTACAGCGACACTGACCTAGTTAGCAGAATTAAAGTCCAACGGCTTAGATGGCTAGGTCATGTAGAGCGGATGGACATCAACGCTCCAGCCCGGAAGGTCTTCGAATCCAATCCCGAGGGACGGCGCAGTAGAGGAAGACCGCGACTCAGGTGGCGCACCCAGGTGGGAGAGGACCTTAACCAACTTGGCGTACGAAACTGGAGACAGCTAGCTAGGGACCGAGCTGGCTGGAGACGCTTGTTGGTTGAGGCCCAGGTCCGCCCCGGACTGTAGCGCCACCTAAAGTAAGTAAGTAAGAATATGAGGGAAAATTTGATATGAAGAATTTTAGGACGTAGTTTTTTCGAACTCAAGAGTCAACTTAAAAATTGTAGAAAGAAAAATGTTGGGTTCTAGAATTTAAATAAATAGGTGTATTTAAGTACTGACTTTTGTGTGGCACTCACTAATTACACAATACAGAATCTCTTTTCACTCAATATCTCAAGAGATTCAAAGCTTTTTTTGATTAAAAGCTTGAATTCGACATTTTTTACGAATGCAATACTTGCTATACAGTTCATATACCTGAATGTTCACTATTCATGAGGTAGTTGAAGGCGAGTTTTAGTAATTTGAAAGCAACTTAATATAGAATTGACGATCTCTTATTCAAAGTTTCATTTTAAGAACCTGAATATTTGTTTTTTTTTTTTCTTAGAAACCAATTTTATGAAAAAAATTTAAAGCATTACTAAAGTTTTTCCAAATTCTAAATTACGTGAAACAAACATGTTAGTTCTTTTTTTACAGAAAACTACTTTTGTCATTAAATTACTTACAAATCCTTAGATGAAATCTTTAATAATAAAATTTAACTGTATAAGTTTTATTTATCAGAGAAACCCCCCCCCCCCCCCCCGCCGGATCATGCATAGGCAAAAGTTGAGGAATTTGTGTTACATCCAAATAATTAAAAATATAGTTCGAGTCATATCCATTGACGCATTACGGTAGTTTTTAGTTCAAAGGAGTTCCTGGGAAATTAAAACAAAATATCTCGCAAAGGGGGAGGGGTGCAATGACTCCCACGACCCCCACCTGAATCTGCCATTGGCTGCATTGATATTATTCTATATTCTATTCAAAATTATAAAATAATCCATCAAACAGAATCACCTCATTGAACTCGATTATATCCTATAAAAATAAAAATCCTTAAAGATCCTTATGTATGTCAAGAGCATGTATTTTTTTCAATCTTTCCATGACAAGGACTAATCATTATAGTATTTTCTTTTTATGTGAATTTTGTGGGGTTTTTTGTTCGAACATTTTATAAATGTGGTGAAGACAAGCGGGGAATTCAATATTGAATTCTGTCTGTAACCCTCAAGAGTAATGAATTTCAGACTTTCAGTTGATGTTTCAACATAAAATTGCTCACTCAAAAATACGTAATTCAGATACCTACATACATCCTTAGCTAACGAAACTGCTTTGCTGAAGGCATCTTATATATTAGCATCGCCCTATAATTCCACTGAAAAAAATTCTGTTGTATGATGAAATGAAGCTTGATGGCGTTGTTTATGCTTGCATATAAAATTGCAATATCGCTGTTTATTTTTACAAGATAATAATTAATAGGTACTTCTTCGATTATTATTATTATGAGTGGAGAAAATAATAATACTAAAAAGATCCATAAGCTTCATTACATCATTTAAACTCTCATTTTGCGGATATAAAGGCTTGAAGGGAAATTTAATTAAACAAAGATTCCTTCCAAGAATTTTTTTTTGAAGGATTATGCTTCATTTACGTATTCATGCTTTTGTGTGCACTTTTCGATTTTTAAACATTTTTTAATTTAGCTATCTGCATTTTTTTTAAAGGAAACTCATCTTAATGGCTCTACGATGTCTATTGTTGGCCTTAAAATGGTCATTAGAAATTATATAAATATTTTAATGAATATGATACCATTAATGATTTGAAAAAGAGAATGTTATTGCAATTTTTAGATAGCCGTAGACAAAGTTATTGTAAAAATCTGAGTTGTTTTTCATAAAAAAAAATCAAGTTGTGCCAAGGAAATTTTTCGTAACTGTGTAATTGGAATATCGATTATTTTGTGTTTGGGGGCCGCGGTAGTTTGCGGTTTAGTTCCTAGACTTAAGGTGTCAAATCACACGATCTTGTTGGCCAATTCAGGTCATCTCGGGGCGAGATAGCCATGCCATGAAATCGATCGAACAGAAAATCGATTGGGTCTTAAGCTGTTGAAACCATATCGAGCCCTTCTCGACAGCTTATCGTAAGCGCCAAAGTAAATTCTATCGTAAACGACAAATTAAAAGCTTACTGCAGGTCCTTGAAACAACTTGTACCCATAGTCAGTATTGGAAATTAACTATGCTTAAGTTAAGACATGCCAATAGCCTTGAAGGCTCTAGCAAATTTTAATAAGTAGGTTTTCTTTTTAATTGAGAATATCGCATCCGATAAAATGGCGGAAAGGTCCAATATCGATATGCCTTCGGTGCCCGTATTTTTCAATATAGGCCACAAGAAGATGGTGATTAACTAGCTTTAGCCGTTTCATTTACGAAGAAGCACGGACCATGACGCCTTCAGACCATAATCCGAACCAAACATTTCATTTATTTCGATGCATTGGAACCTCGCTAATCTCACGTGGATTGGTGTAGCCCGAAATCCAATAATTTAGCTTTTTCACAAACCCATTGATCCAAAAATGGGCTAGACCACATTTGGTATGGGTAAGTTGGATTTTATATGGTTCCGAGCCTAAATAACGACGCAAATTCGCCTTGTTGTGGCCTGAGACAGGTCATGATTTTTTAATTTTATTGACAGACCCTGCGTTTTCTTGAGCGTACGAGTTTCGTACTTCTTAAACTCACAGACCCGTTTGTATACAAAATTAAATGATTTTATTTCAATATTTTACTACTATTAAACTTTTTGCAAGAAACAATGTTGGATCAAATTCGTAAGACCCATGCTAAACAAAAAACAAAGATTTTATTTTACTTTTCTCTCATAAAAAGGAAGCACCATCTCCTGGCTAACAATTGAATTTATGCCAAAAGGTCATTTAGGCGGAACTGGATCGTAAAATCACAATCGATAAAAATCTATCCTAGAGGTAAAGAAGTAGATATAGAAATAGATTGCCAATTTACTACTATTTTAATTTTATGAGCTTAACAAATTTATGACTTTCGAAAATGAAATAATTGTTGTCTGAAATCTTTTCCGTAAAATAAGTCAATCGTGCATCAAAGCAAAAGCGTACATAGGAAATAAATGACAACAAAACTGTTCCTTAGCTTTTAAATAAGAGAACGAATTGGAACGAGTTCAAATATAAAATTTAAATACCTTAGATCCTAGAACAAAAATTAAAAAAAAATAACAATGAAGTTGAACAATTTGTTGGGGATGTGTAACAGGCTACAAAAGACAATACTCCAAATATTTCAAACTCAAGAGAAATGGAAATATAATTTGTATAATGGCGAAATAAGACGATGATTTTGGAAGAGTTTGAAGGAAATGTCAAGCCACGAGATATTCAGATGATAAAGAAAGGACTAAAAAATTGAATTCGTGGTTCAAACATTATTCAATGTGTAGTTTTTGGAAAAGAATAATACGATTTCATCACTGCTCAGGTTTTTGAAGAAATGCCTCCAATAGCCTCCAGAAACCTCCAATTAATAATAAATTCCTGTCTTAACCTATATGAAATGTACTATACATCATTGGAAAGTTTCAAAGTCATGATATATCGCAGCAAGTAATCCACCAACCAAAGCAACATCTAACAGACCAATATCGCTTATAAAAAAAAAACGCAACTGAAAAATAATGCAAAAAAGAAGACTCATTTCAAGCCATCATTTTCGATTTCGAATTACGGATGTAATCGGCTATATTCTGATATGTTGCTCAAGCCTTTGACCAAATTTTGCACTCAAAATTTCAGAACAAACTACAATTCGACCTTCCCAGGCAGTCATCGGAGTACTGAATTCTTATGTTACAAACCGACTCTTTAGAGTATACTGTACGACCAAAAAGACTCGGAACTCAAGAAAATAGAAGCTGGTGTACCACAAGAAAATTTTACTAAAAAAAATATGAGAAATGAAACAGATTTATGGTATAAATTGGTTAAAGGATAAAACGTCAGAAAATTCAGCAAAGTCCATCCGTTTATGCATTTTGAAAATTTACAGACAAAAATTTCAAATCTCGGCGAACATATTTTTAGGCGGAAACAAATCACTAAAACTACTTCTCGAGTAGTTATAGAAAAATAAACATGCAAAAGTTTAGAAAAATGTTATTCACTCTTCGATTTAAACATAATACAGTTATAAAGGTATTAACGACAATTTATATGTATGTGCTAATATCATAAAGCTGATCACGTGTTTTTTGGAACGCGCTAATCTCAGAAACTACTAGGCTGATTTAATTGATTTTCTTAGTGTTACTTACACGAGATGGATCTGTGCCGTCCTCGAGGTTGGATTCGAAGACCTTTGATGCTTTCACTCTTCATGACCCTTGGATTTTTTGGTTTAAACAGGTCAGTGTCGTTGTACAGACCGTACAGTTCGTCGTTGTATCTTCTTCATCGCTCTTCATCTATACAAACGGGACCAAAAATCACCCAAAACAAAACGCTCTCATCTTTCTTTGACAGGGTCCAGGCCTCACCGCCATAAATAAGAACCGGGATGATGAACGTCCTATAGATTGTAACTTTAGATGCTCGAGAGAAAACTTTACTACTCAATTGCCTTCTATTCCCAAAGAAGCAGCGATTTGTAAAAGTTATTCGTCGTTTGATTTCAGCGTTAGTGTCGTTATCTAAATTTATAGAGGGGCCTAGGTAGACAAAGTCCTTAACTTACTCAAAGTTATAGCTGTCTTTGGTGACGTTTTGTCCAAGACATCGGCATTCAAAATCCTTTTTCGTTGACAACATATATACTTGGTCTTGACCGCATTGACCACTAAACACATCTTCTCAGCTTTCCGCGAAATGCTCAGAAACACACCACAAATTCAATATCATCGGCATATCCCAGTAATTGGATAAATCTTTGAAGATTGTACCTTCAGTGTTGACGTTTGAGTTTTGCACAATTCTGTAGAGGACGATGTTGAAGAAGTCGCATGACATTGCATCTCCTTGTCTAAAACCTATTTTGACATCAAAAGCATCGTTGAGATCTTTTCCGACCCTGAAAAAGCACAAACGGATAAGTTTGACAGGTATGCCAAAACTGTGTATTGCTCTGTAAAGCTCATTTAGATAGCATATTTATTGAGAAAGACTCAAGGCTTTAAAACATCACGCTAAGACTAATACGAGTGGGGTACCAATAAAGAATGCTTCAAAATCGGCAATTTGTTTCCCTTTTAAGAGCTTCCAGTGCGTGCTCTGCGGAAACTGTTAGTTTTGCTAGAATAATGTATAACATTATTGTTTCCCTAGTCCTATAAAAAGGTACGTTACATTTTAGGGAATCTTTACTCATACCCTGTATGTAAAGTATGGTGGTGATGAATCATACCACAAAAATCCAACAAATAAGTTAGTGGATGTGATTATTTCATTTTACTTTTCCTGTAATCTGTAACCTGTAAGGCATAATTTGGTTAATACAATAATTTTGAGTCGTCATTAATTCTGTAATCAAGAAATAAACATACATATATGTGATTGATTAGTAGAATGTGTTGTTTGACCTTTAAAGTCAATATAGATATTCAAATTTAGACGACTTCTATGGATAGGATGCCACAAGGACACAAGACAATTCTCTACAGATGCATGCGGTCACATCTGTAGAATGTGTCGTAATGAACATTCCTTTTGTTTGATTATACGCCTTTTCAAATACCTACCTTAAAGGTGCATTTATTCCACATTGTAAGCTCTTAGAACTCCAGACTAAACCAAAATACCTTTAACTTCATTAAGGTTTTTGTTGCTAGACATAATCTTAGTTTAATTTAAATTAATTATTTAAACTCGTGTATGCATGGAGATTGTCAAGTATCAAAGAAACCTTTGAAATTCAAGTCAAAACAATTAAATTTCTTGAAGCACGTAACTGAAAAAAGGTTACATTGTCGCTGTTAATTGTACTCAAAACATAAAATGTTACTGTCAAATTTTTGTGTACATTTCAGGTCATACAAAATAAAGGAACAAATGCAAGAATATGTTTCAGAACTTCATGATTTTGTTTTCAAAAAGAAAACCGTTACGTTTTAAATCCTAAAATCTGTTGAAAAGCGTATTGAATTGAGAAATAGTTGCAATCCATTATGCATTGAAAATGCGTTCATATACTCACTCAGAAGTTATAGGGAAATATCGAAAAAAGGTTTTGTTTTAAATGTCATTGTCAAGTTTTGTGTGCTGCCAACTTTAATACAGTCGAGGAAATTCCATTTATCAAAAATATATAGACGATAGAGCTGCCAATATTAATATTATATACATATGCACATATAATCCGCTATGGTATCGAGCTTTAGGTACGTGCTGGCACTTATATGAGGATGTAACAAAAATTCTTATAATATGTCTATGTCAAATTGCTTAACACGAGAAAAAATAAATCACTTTCCGGAAATTTACTGAAATGAATAATTTATGAACTTTTATATCTGTTAAGTAGGTGGGTTGGTTAAACAAGTTTTAAACTTTTCCAAATTAAGTGTTTAAAATAAATGTCCAGGTAGGCAAGAGAGGGAGCACCTCGTTGATCTGCTAAAGTCGTGTTTCACTTTTCTGAGCAACTAACAAGTAAAAACCATAATTTCATACACCATTATGTGAATTACTCAAAAACAGGAAGTACATGGCACGTGCCATAACGTTTTCAGTTGCATTTTACGAAATATATGTAGACATTTTTTTTTTATTTTTCTAGAGGGGAAAACTTTACGATCAAAAATATGTAAATAAATATTTTATTTTCATTGTTTAATGACCCAAGGGTTTTAGTTTTGCGTATCGTGACCTCAAATGCTTACCATTTTTTTAGAAGATTGTAACAATTGTTTGTGAAATGCTAAATGATAATAGCTTCAAAATTGACAGCTTCAAATTGGGTAGCTAGGCTAGGCTTGGGTAAAGAAGGCTATTTAAAATTAGAACTTTGAAAAAATATTGCAAGGATATAAGTATGGGAGTCGTTTACTAATGAAAAAAGAGGCTGGGATGCGACCCACACTGATAACTTCCCATCCCGTCTGTCATTTTTGTAGGTTTTTATTTTATGTAAAAAAACTGTCAATTCGATTTTTCTCAAAATTTTACCGAATGTTGAAAACAATATTTCTTATAAGATAAAATTAGTTTGAAGCCAATATTTCAAAGTTTTAAAAAGATATAGATAGATAGATAGATAGATAAGTTCTTTATTTTTTCAATTTTTTTATAAGTACAATATTTCATGATAAAAGATATACAAAGCATGGCTATATAAGCCGTCTGCCGGGAAAGATATTTGAGTCGAAAATATATTTTTACCAACTTTTATTATTTTTTTCGGTTTTTAATTTTTTGTAAAAAAGAACTGTCAATTCGATTTTATTCAAAATTTTACTGAATGTTGACAACAATATTTTTTGAAAGATTAAAGTAAATTAAAGCCAATATCTCAAAGTTTTGAAAAGATATTTGAGTCGATATTCAATGTTTACCAACTTTTGTTAATTTTTTTCGAATTTTAATTTTGTGTAAAAAAACTATCATTTCGATTATTTTCAAAATCTTACTTCACGTTGGAAACAATAGTTTTTGAAAGATAAAAGTGAATCTAAGCCAATATCTCAAAGTTTTGAAAAGATATTTGAGTCGAAAATCAATTTTTACCAACTTTTATTATTTTTTTTTTAGGTTTTTATTTTTTGTAAGAAAACTGTCAATTCGATTTTTTTCAAAATTTTACCGAATATTGAAAACAATATTTGTTATAAAATAAAATAAGTTTTAAGACTTAATTTCAAGTTTTTGAAAAGATATTTGAATCGATATTCAATTTTTACCAACTTTAAGTAACGTTTTTTTTAGATTTTTATTTTTTATAAAAAAAACTGTCTATTAGATTTTTCTCAAAATTTTATCAGATTTCAAAAACATTGTTCTCCGTTGCTCAAAATTGTTTTGGAGATGAAATTATATTTTAGTCGTTAAATTTTGGAGGTGACAAATTTTTTTTTTCAGTTTTTTTGATTTATAAAAAAAACCGTTAGATAGATTTTTTTCAAAAAATATACTTCTTTGAGATCACGTTACAATTTATTATATAAAATTTAATTCAAGTCTCTAGCAATTTTGGTTCGTAAGATATTTAGGGTTAACGACCCTTTTTTTTAAACTGCTATGGTAAAAAAAACCACCCACGCAATTTTCTTGAGAGCCCTTTCTGCATCTTTCTGCCTTATTATCTGTATAACAAAATTTATTTGGAGTCGATATCTCTTCTGGTTCTTGAGCTATGGACAACGAAAAAAACGTCGCGAACGTACGGACGTACGAACGTACGTACACACGCACGCACAGACATCTTTCTAAAAATCTTTTATTTCGACTCTATTGACCTTGAAACGTCGAGAAATGTCAAAATTTCCAATTTGACAAATCGGACCCATTACAATAACTTCCTATGGGAAGTTAAAAATATTTCCAGCAAGTTCTGTGAGAGTTAAGAACTTCCGAAACTGTTTTTAAATTTAGAGATATTAAGTTTAAATTTCTTCACTTTCCATAAGAAGTCAGGGTTTTCTGTCCGATTTGTCAAATTGTTCCCATACATGATTCAATGCTTATACCGACTTTTCGAACCATTTTGTTTTATTTCAATTTAAAAATTGGCCGGACTAATTTCGATTTCTGAAAGTAAAATAAGGGAAAACATATTTGTTATGCTTTCTTGAAGTTTCGAGTTTTTGACGGATATTTTAATTAGTAGTTTTGGAGTTATGATATGTCAAAATTGATATAAGCTATATAACATTGAATTTAGGCTTTGCGGCAAATTCTACTAAAAAAGTTTGTGGGCAATAGAACTGAACGCTTCTTTTTATCTAAATATCTCACGACCCAATAACGTTTTCAATTAAATTATGAACTATATAATTTCACTTGACACCAAACTAGTATAGTTTAAAAAAAATTAAGAGGCTGGGACTCTACCCACACAATGTTGAAAACAATATTTCTTATATGAAAAATTAGTAGGAAGCCATAATCTCAAATTTTTCAAAAGATATTTCTGTCGAAAATCAATTTTACCAACTTTTGTTAAATTTTCTTTTAAGTTTCTATTTTTTTTAATAAAACTGTCAATTCGATTTTTCTCAAAATTTTACCAAATGTTGGAAATGTTATTCTTCGTTACACAAAATTGTTTTATACCTTTTCACCTTTTTTTAAACTGCTTTGGTAAAAAAAAGTCCTTTCTGCATTATTATCTGTATAACATAATTTAATTGAAGTCGATATCTGTACTAGTTCTTGAGCTATACACGACGAAAAAAACGTCGCAAACGTACGGACGTAAGAACAGGCACGCACAAACATATGTATGTATTTCTAAAATCTCTTATTTCGACTCTAGGGAGCTTGCATTGTGGGGAAATATCAACATTTTCAGTTTGACAAATCGGACCCATTACAATAACTTCCTATGGGAAGTTAAAAATAATTTAAATCAAATATTTGTCACCCTGACAAACAAAAATATATTAAATCTTGAATAATTTTGACATTTGATGAAATTTTAAGAATAATCGAAGCATAAGTTTTCTACTGAAAATTGGTACAAACGAATTTTCGATTTGATATTATTTATTTTAAGAATAGATAAAGGAATTGACTTAAAAATTATTATATTATCTGCAAACATTGGTAAAAAACGTAAAATAATGCTCTCAAAAAAACTAATCGAAATTTTGTTTGCAAAAAATACAATTTTTCTTTCATAAAAATTGGCTTTGGACAAAAAATTTCGAGAATATAATCAAACTTTTTGAAATGTGAATGCAAAATATTGTTGTTAATTTAGGCTAAACTAGTGTTTTAGAAAAATTCAATTGACAAATTTTTGTTACAAAACACGAAAACCTACAAAAACAAAAAAACACTGAAAAGAAGAAATGGTATTCGATTCAAGTATTATGAACATTACTCCTATCGGCCAACGTCCGGTACATATTCGAGTGACCCTGGTTTAATCATGCCTGCATCTGCATAAAAGTTTGGTGGAAGGGTTTTTGTTGAAGATACACCATATCTTCCTGGATATCCTACAGTCCGTTAGACTATTCCACCTGCGGGTTGGATTCTGTCAGGAAAATTAAAAAAAAAGCCCTTCATAGCCCCAAGACGAAAATTTACCCTTTCCGCAAGTGAGCTATGAAGGCCGATCATTGCCGGGCCAAAAACCCTCAAAAATTCCGCCGTAGAACCCTTGAGCTAGATTTCGGGCGTGTTAATGTCAAATGCACTCGGGCGTATTTACCCTATCAATTAAAAACTGTTAACTTATTGGTTATTGTAATCGGTCCGATTTATCGAAATGATAATTTTAAAATTTTTCTAACTTTCAAAGTTCGCACGTTCGTTGTACTATTTTTCGTCTTCCATATCTCAAAATTCAGTAAATATATCCATTTCAAATAAATTTTGTTCTACAGTAATGACATCGAAAGACGCAGAAAAGAATTTTTAAAAAATATTAAATAATTGGTCTTTTACTATAGCAATTTAAAAAAGTAAACATTTTGGTTGACCCAAAATATTTCTCGAACCAATAACGCTAGCGACATAACAATAATTTTATTTGGTAAAATGTGGTGATGTTTTCGGCCGATCTTGCGTTCCTTGAACGTACGGATGTTGGCTGATTGCTTACTTAACCGGTCGTCTCAAATTTGTCCACCAAAAGTTGAAGAGTCGACTGTGAAGGGCCAACACGTCTACCTTAAAATGGCGCAATGCTCGCAATGTTTGCGGTAACGTGCACTCATTTTGATTATAAAGTTTTATCATGTGAACGTGCTGTTCAATCGTGTAACTTCCCTTGATGATTTGGCATAAACAACTGAAAAATAAACATAATATTTGACATATGTATGTCTCCAAAACAAAATCGCCACCCTGGGGCTGTTAACGTAAGATTATGATGTTGGAAAAATCCAATCGTCATTTTTTGTATAAGAATTAAAAACTTTCAAAAAATTCTGCTAAAATTGATAAACTTTGGTTTTCGGCTAAAAATGTCGATAACAAAACACAGATATATGTATAAAATGAAAACGTGTGTAAAAAACGAAAACAGAATTGATTCCAAGTTATTTCAGCATTTGGAAAATGAAGGATAATTTTCAAGTGTCTTCAATTCTCAAAAACAATTTTAATAAAGTTTACAAACGTATTAAATATAAAACTGTAAAATCAAAAGGATTGATTTCGATTTTACTTAAAAGTTAAAAAAAAGTTAAATAATTACCATTTACATAACTGTCAATGTTTTTTTTCTATTATTTTCTAATTAAAGAGAAAAACAAATAGAAAAACTAATATTCGCGGCAACTTTCCCATTACTTTTCATTTTTATGACAGGTAAAAATAATATAATGTTTTACTTCTGTAGGAATATACTCTTAGCTGCCTTTTCTATAGTTATGTAGGTATGCCTACATTAACCAAAAAGGATTTTCCATAATACAGATGTATGTACGCATTTTAGTTAAATTTGCTTTATAGGGAATCCTGTTAGGGGCAGGTTTATTATACCATGTTTATAGTCATAGTTATTTGTACAAAACTGACTCTTTGACACCATTTTGCTAAAAGGAAACAAAAAATGAATCACTTTTATTTTTCATCATATTCTCCAATAAAAAAAAAAAACTACAAAAGCGTTAACAACTACGAACGTTTGTAGCTCTATCTTATGGTAAAAAGTATATAGCTTGGCCTAATAGGGAAAATGAACGTGCTCCATAAAAAAAACAACAACAAAAAATAGTTTTCCTTCTAAAACGAATAAGATTTTATACTGAGACTTAAAGTCTCTGATATGGTTTCTCTGTTTGCTTCACACTTTAGTTGGCCTTATAGCTTCTGTATAGGGAAACGGAAGTCCTTTTTTCTTGTTTTTTTCTTATCGTCCTTTTTTCGTGTCCTTATAAACACTATAAACTTCAGCATTAAGAAAAGAAGAAAATAGAAGAGGAACTGTAGAATGGTATTTCCTGAATTTTCCTAGAGAGTGTTAAAACCGTTGAATTGAACTAAAGAAGTTTTACGTTCCGTTGTCTTTTTAGCCGTCTTCAGCCTTGGCAGTTAACTTTTCTATATGTGTTGAATTTTTTGTTTTCTTTTTGTTGGTGGTGCGTATGGAAGTTGATTTCATTTGAAAAGTTTTTAGTTTATGTGCGGAGACAAAAATAATTCCTTTAGCTTGACTTATGGTTTGTAAAGCTACGTTTAACTGTGAATGAATGGATGAATTAATCTTAAAACACATTTCACAAAATCTTTATGTTGTTTTCGTTGATGTTTCGTTAAATAACTTTACAAAATGTCATTAACGTTGCGTTGTGGAGGTGACGACGACTTGACGGTGTGGCGTTAAGAGCAAAGTCATTATTTACCGAAAAAACAAACTCACGAAAGTCATTAACGATAAATGTTAATCTTTTAAACTTCAAGCCATTCCTCTAGAAAATATAAATATTTTTCTTGGGAATTAACGTTTTTTTTTGGAATTCCCTTAAATAATGAATATCCCTGAAATAATGTGTAGCTACTAAATTCTCACTCCTTAAATGCCAAAAGTCCTGGGCACATAGCCAAGACTTCTAACTATATAGCCAACCCTTCTTCATTCTTAATCTTAATAAATTTGTGTTTCTTATTGTTGGAAAAGCATTATTTATTAAATTATTAAAAAAATGATAACAATGTTATTAATTGTGCCTAAATTTTGAAAGGATTTCAATTATTCTTTATCATTCAGTTTTTTGTGTAAGATATACCTACTCAATGATTGACGTCAGAAAGTAACAAAACCCACATGATTGTTTTGTATTTTGTATGAAAGATAAAACATAATTCTTTATTTGATAATTTTGTTTTAGAAAACAGTTAATAACTTGAATAATAAAATATATACAATTTAAAGAATAAACAAGACATTTCAATGCAAACAAAAATCATTTCTCAAAGAAGATACCATTCATAACCCCACGTGAAAGGCATATTGAGTTCATCTTTAACTCCTGTAAAAATACATAAAGTTAAGTTAATAAAAATCAAAACGAAGCACATGTTATTTTTACTAAGAACAATGGAAAGTGTTCAGGGCTAGTTTTTCATTTTCGCAATGGGCTCGAGATCTCTGCTTGCAAACTGCCGAACAATATTATTAGCGTACCGATTTATGACTTTGCCGCTGAAAACTCTAGGTTTGCGTTATTTGACCTACGGTCACACGGTTGGGAGAAGAGGGATTGGTTCAAAATACACACTTTGTTGCCGCCTTTAGTGTTCCATTACCTATTCTCTCCTTCTTTTCCACATCTCGAGCAACCCCTCGTCATTCAGACAGCCAGCCATTGATGCGTTAGCTTCTCTTTTTAGCTGGCTACCAGCTCTATAGGAGATGGTGGTCCCATCCATCTCTTGAAGCCATAGACTTTTTTAAGGAGATGGTCGGTTCATGAATTTTCATTTCGTCCCAATTTAACCTTCCCAACCGGTTTATCGTCTTCCTGAAACTGGAGATTCTACTCCGCCTGGAAGAAAAGTTGGAGCCTGCAACCGAGTCGAGTAATTATCACTGACACTGTCGATTTCAATTGTCCCAATGCAAGCTATATCCTCCATGTCGAAATTGGAAGAGGGCTTTAGAAGGAGATTCTGCTCCATTGTCAACTTTACGTTCTTTGTTACGTTCTTTCAACCTTCCATGTCTCTTTTTTAAATACTGCCTTGATATCTTAATAATTTTAAACAAAAGAAAAGAAAACAAATAGGAGAATTTTTATTAAGAAAGAGTATCAAAGGATAGTAGTGGATTGTCACTGGTGACTTCTTCTCCGAAAATTTAGATCGCTAAGCCAAAGTGCAAGAAGTATGATCGGTCATTAAAAAGCTTTCGGTCTTCAAGGGAGCCATTTTGTGTGTTGATAATTGACTCATGATATCACTAACATGGAAATAAGGCAGCGTGTACAGTACTGCGAGAATCGATCGAATCCGTTGATCGTAATTTTATCCACGTACAGTGAAGCGATATTTAATGCGAAATTTTCGAGTCTGCGTGGTGAAAATTTTGTAGATACAACAAATTTAAAGTCAATATTTACCTTTCTTGTCAAAAAATTGAGTCGAAAACCATTTATTATCACTTTTTTTTTTGTTTTTAAAAGTTTTCGTGTTTTGTTAAAAAAGTTGTCGATTGAATTTTGTTTAAAAGATTTTGTGCATAATAAAATAATTTTGATTTAAAAATCTGTTTTAGTTTTCGAGACTTTTAGTTGAAAACCTACTATTACCAATTTTAGTAGCATTTTCTTAAATTTCGTATTTCTCATGTGAAAAAATAAAAATTTGATTGAAAATTTGATTAGAAAATCGTACTGAATTTTGAATACAATATTTATTAAAAACTGAAATTATTTTGAGGCCAATATCTTAAATTTTTTAAAAGATATAAGAAAATGTCGAAATAAGAAAACAAAATTCTGGACACTTTTGATATTTTATAGCAAAAGCGGCATACCGCTTAGTTTGCACAGAAGTGTAGCACAACCTTAAGTAACTTAGTAATTACCAAAAATTGAGCAATACAATTACACAAAACCGCTTTTACCGTGGACAGTTTGCCGCATCTAATTTTCGCAGCTCAAATAGCTTGCCTCGTCCCTTTGCTTTCTTGCACTAGTGTATGAGCAGCCTAAGGGACGAAAGTGAAATTGATTGATATTTCTTTGGCGTTAAGTAAGATCTTAAGTGAAAAATTGCATTTTAGGCTTTTGAATTATTGTAACAGACAGATGTTGATTTAATGTAAAACGAATTGAGTCATTAAGTCTATGTTTCTGACTGAAGTGCTAGTTGCCTAACGTCAAAGATTTAGAGAGGAAGAAGAATTTCCTGCACAAATACTATTTTCTTTACTTGAACTAGAAGTGAAGATTAGTCTTCCAAAATAAAACATAACGCTTTGAAAACGAAATCTTGAATTAAAAAATTGATCAACATGGTTATGAAAGTTGTTTTCTTTAGACTTGTTTTTTATAAGGAAATAAAACTCATATAATTTAATGTCATGTCCAAGAATCTAGCTTTATTATAAAGATAGGGGTTTGTAATTACGAGTATGTTTGAAATATGATTTTGGGCAAGTGACAGCCACGGCTGGTTTGCATATATTCCAGCCAAGAGGCAAAATTTTTGACCACTTCTGACCGTACTTCAGCAATAACGTATATTCACTTAAAAGACGTCAATCGTCTCAGATTTATCTAAGTAGATAAGCGAATTCACAAAACCCCACACAAAACTGTCCAGCCCGACACTCCACATGTCATCAAAAGTGTCCTTTAACAAACTGATTGTTTCGTTAGTTGTATGGCATGTACCGTGAACCAAAACATTATTTTGGTAATAAACGTACACAATTTGCAATATCTTCAGAAATAAGTCCATTCACTATCAAATTACAAACCGAACTTAAAAAAGTGTTGCCAGTCTTAAAAAAGTGTTGCCAGATTCAAAACCACACTTTTAAAAAATAACACCCTTTCAGACAATTGAAAACATTTCTTTTTCCTGAACGCTAATTTTTAAAATTTTAACTTGATGTTAAGGCGTGATTATTGTGCGTTATGGTTCGACCACACTATGCAATTGTTTTTTCTTAGATTTTCATAACATTATCTCGTGATTTTCCATAACATCAACAGCTTGCTCATTGTTAAAGAGCTTATTAAAAGTTTAAATAAATAATAACCTTTCAACCTTAATTTTATCTACTCTTAAACAATTAATGTACACCTACCCAACCCATATAATCACCATCATTTTCAGCAGCACCAAACTTTGTATAATTAAAACAGACATCTGGCTCACAAAATTTGAATAGATAGATATTTCATCAACAGGTGTGCTGCTATCCATTTTGTATGCCTCTAGCAAACAAAATCCATCCAAAAAAGCAAAAACCTAGAAAAGTACATGAAATGTATGTAAATGTCTTCAGATATTTACTTTGGAACAGTTCCAGAATAAGAAAATCAGAAGAAAATCTATTCACCTTCAAAATGCAAACACACATAGAATGATGCAGATTCATTTAAAAAACAAAAATACACGTATGTTCAAAACCGTGTTGTATATAATTTTGTATACGGTTAAAGCGAAAATAAATATTTTTCCGAGTTCACCCTTGTACAAATATTATTGTATCTTTTATCGCTGCTGCTGAGCATAATCATCTTCTAATAGAGAATAGGTCTAGGTCTAAATAGATAAATGTTTGCAAAGATACGTATAGCGTGTTTTAGTGTAGTCGGCGGCAACGGCGGCGTTGTCTAGCGTCGCGTTGGTTGGTCGTTGTCGTACAGGTGTGAACAGATTAATTTTGTGTTTATTACAAATTAGCACAAACAAAATGCCAGGTGGTAACTTAATCAACATACAAGATTACCTACCAAGGCAAAGAGAAAATGATTCTGATGGGAAAAAGAAAAATGGTTGCTATTATAGATGCCAGATGCAGAGTCATCCTTAGGTGCAGATATTAATAATAATATTTTATCATCATATCGATTTGGTTGTAGCACTTTTGTGTTGTCTCAAGCTAACAAGGCGTGAACGTTATTACAGATGCATCATGAAAGGATGATTAAGAAAATTTGAACGAGCAGAACTAAATGACGCATACAAATAGCGAGTGAATGTTATTCAAATTGTAATGAATACAA
Organism: Eupeodes corollae; assembly: GCF_945859685.1. NCBI lineage: Eukaryota > Metazoa > Arthropoda > Insecta > Diptera > Syrphidae > Eupeodes > Eupeodes corollae. Next base: position 147,376,778 of record NC_079147.1, on the reverse strand, counting down.
ATGATATATGCGTCAAATTTCATATCGATCTCCAGAAATGAGTTTTTTAAATAAATTAGGTGGCTCAAAGTTCTAAACCAGTCCTGAGTGCGAGTAGTATTGTCAAGGAATCTGAACGGCTAATTTGAGAAAGCACTTTTCATGACAAGAATTACTCTTGGAGGATTTGTCAATTCAGTTTTACACCCTTTTTTTATTCATTCTAATTTATCATTCTTAAAACTATCTTAAAACTAGACAAAAATTCATAAAACTATCCTAATTAAATAACTTTACTTAACTTGCGTGGAAGGTAGGTACAAATTTTGTATAACCCTAAATATCTCACGAACTAATAACGCTACAGACTTGAATTAAATGTTATATTATGCATTGTAACGTGATTCCAAACAAATATATTCTTCAAAAAAAATTTCAACTAACGGGTTTTTTTATTAATCAAAAAAACTGAACAAAAATATTTGTCACCTCGAAAATTGTACGAACAAAAAATTATTTTATCTCCAAAACAATTTTGTGCAACGAAAAACTACTTTTTCAATATCTGGTAAAATTTTGAGAACAATTGTACTGACAGTTTTCTTTAAAAAAATTAAAAACCTAAAAAAAAATACCAAAAGTTAGTAAAATTTGATTTTCGACTCAAATATCTTTTCAAAACTTTAAGATATTGGTTTTAAACTAATTTTATCTTTTAAAAAATATTTTGAGAACAATAAAATTGACAGTTTCATTTACAAAAAATTTAAAACCTAAAAAAAATAACAAAAGTTGTTAAAAATTGATTTTCGGTTTAAATGTCTTTTAAAAAAATTTAAAATTAAAGCTTTCATCTAATTTTTACTTATAAGAAATATTTTATTCAACATTCGAAACATTTCGAGAAAAATCGAATTGACAGTTTTTTTTTACAAAAAATAAAAGTTGGCAAAAAGTGATTTTCTTTGAGCTATTGGCTTTAAACTAATTTTATCTCACAGGAAATATTGTTTTAAACATTCGATGAAATTTTGAGACATTTTTTGGTTACAGAAATAGAAACCTGAAAAAAAAACAATACTAAAACTTAATTAAAATTTCCTTTCGACTCAAATAGCTTTCCAAAAAAAATATTGGCTTCAAACTTATTTTATCTCACAGTCAACATTGTTTTCGATATTTAATACGCAAGTTTAGTAAAAATTGATTTTCGGTTCTCGATATCTCTCAAATTAATTTCATTTATCCAATTTGTATTTTTTTATATAATGAATACAAAATTTTAAGAAATGCTACTGAAATTGGTTAACATTTGTTTCCGACCAAAAATCTCGTTAACAAAACTAGGTTTTGAAATAAAACAATTTCATTAGCCAAAATATTGTTGGTAATTTTGAAATTTTTAAGAATAATTCAACTGACAACTTTTTTAACACAACACGAAAACCTAAACACGTTTAAGCAAGACAAATCCCCAGATGAGATGTAAAGTTATCAGTGTGGGTCGCATCGCAGTCTCTTTTCTTCAATTTAATTGTAATTTTTTTCTATTTATTAGAAAATTTTAAAAAATGTATTTCAATACCTTTTTTTTATTTTTACTTAAAATATACTTAAAATTAGGTACCATGCCTATTCTACTTAAAACTAAACCCCTAAATTATAAAACAAGTATGTAAGCCAGCCAAGGTCTAAAACCAATCAATTCGGTCCCTTTCGGACACAGCCCTACTGAACCGAGAGCGCTCTGCTCCACCTTGTACCATGACGCCCCGATTGTACAGGAGTCGCCCTCTTCGTCTGACTTGATAGACTAGAGGAACTGCAAATCAGACCGCATTTGTCTAAGAAGAAGAATGCTTCTGGTGGAATGAAGACGCTCAAGCGTGCACTTTCAAAATACTCGTCGTCGTCGTTCGGATAGAACGCCCTGAATACTATATTTTCTTGAAATGTGACCTTGAACGATTTTTTATCACGAAATTGTCAATTCTATTGATTCGAGCCCAGTTGTATAGGACCTCGTTAGAATAGTAATGCACGAAAAAAGATTCGGCTATTCGATATAAGCCGGTACAGCGTCGTAAACACTGCCGGTCGAGCACCTGAAACTTCTTCATCTGGGAAGGGGCAACGTTGAACCATTCAGGACAACCATAAACGATCATCGGCCTTATGAGGGCCATGTTGCAAATTACCTTCACTCTGGGGTCAAACCGACTGACAGCCGTTTCGTCAGAGCAAAGGCTCCTCTGGCCCTGGTCAGAGCAGCATTTATATGTCTGTCGATCTTGTTTGAACAATTGTTTAAATGTTAGCTCTATGGATTTCAATTGTTTTCTTGAATCTGTTACTCTTAAAATTATTAAATCGAGATCTTTAATTCTAGATTGGTTTTCTTTTCCCTTGAATTTCCTTGACATCGAAGGTGCTTTTAACAACGTGGACACATCTCCAATCACAGAAGATTCCTTAATAATGGGACACTGCAAGGTGGTCTTCTATCCCCTCATCATTTATTTCAACGATGTTTAAATTTTTAAAACTTTTTTCAAGTTTCAATTTGATTGTAAATTGCGATGCAATGCTATCTTAGCTTGTTTTTGGATTGTCGAGTTCGTAACTGTCTATTTCTTAACATTTTGCTGTAATTTATTTTTACTAATAAAGGCTAATACAATTCTTGCTTGCGCGCAGAGGGAATTGAAACAATTTTCTGGCCTTTTTATAACTCACCGGGAATATAATTCTGAGAATTCTGTAATCAAAATAACTACTTCATACTTACTATTTAATTTTTTGAAAAAAATATTTCTAAATAAAATAAAATTGAACGTTTAAAACATGTCTCAAGTAAAGAGACTATGCCCTTAAATTATCGGATGCACATTCAAAAATAAATTACCCTCCCCGAAACGATTCCAAAAACACATAAACATCATTTGTCTGTAGCATTATATACATTTCATTCAGATGATGATGATTTCCGATTTATGAGCTAAGCAAATAATAAAATCAAAGATAATATTATTCTCTTTTGCTTTAATTAAATGGGAAAAGCTGGCATTGACATTTATTTATTTATTCAAAGCTTTAAAAACAAATACCCAGGTACACCCTAACAATAAGAACATTCCAGATTTAATGCTTGTTGAATATTTCAAACACACCAAATGTTTGTTTTTTCTTCGATGTCATATTTTGTTTTTTGTTTTTTTGTTGATGCCCTACAGACGCCACATGGACTTTACCTTCCTTACCCTTACATAAAAGAACAATTTTGAAGTCCATAAAAACTGAAAATTGCTTATACGCCAGAGTACACCTACATATAACAATTTTGTTGTAGTTTTTTTTTTTTTAATAAGAATAAAACTATACGACATAACTTAAAAAATATGAAGCTTAATGGTCTAAGCTAAATATGGCCTACTGGAGATAGTAACCAGCCTAGAAAGTCACTATCGAAGCCTTCATAAAAAAAATATTAAAAAATATGGATGTGCTGTAAACATTTTTAATGGGTAGTTTTGGGAACACACTTTTTTAGGCTTTCTCTGAAGAGGATTACTTAAGTTCCTTGTTAAAAACACAAAAGATTTTATTTATTTCAACATTTTTATTTTTAAAACATTCCCTTTTCCCTTCCAACAGATAAGTAGTAATTGAATGCTTACATTAAATAGTGACATTCATTTAAAAAGTGGATAGATAAGTTTAAGTGACCTACACTCTGAGCACACAGAGATTTGATATTTTAAAAACTAAATAAATTGGTTAATTGTATAACTGACAATTTCAACAAATTGACATTTTATAGTTTGACAGTTCCATAAAAAGATCTTATATCCTTTTAATACTTGGCTGTTATCATTCACAGTATTTCGGAGGTATCAAGTTTAATATCTCCTGAGATTCCAAACAAAATATACTAACAGTTTATAAAGCGTCAAGCTAATGGAAGTCGCATTTACCTCTCAAAATATTGCTTTTTTTAGAATAGGTATAAAGCTGAATACGGATAAACAGGCAACAGACAAGTAGAATTGATTTAAATCTTAAATCCCATTCGTTTCTACAACTGCACAAGAATGTTCATACCGTTTTTGTATCAAAAATAGAATCATAAAGTCAACAGAGGGAAAAAGAACAAATCAACACTTTAACCTTTTCCTATCTATCTTTTTTTTTGTTGTTGATGTAATATTTTTAGAGGAAAGGTAGGATCTCTATCTAGATACAAAATTCCATGTATACTAAAGTGACAATTTTATTGACTTTGTCACAGAACAATGTTGAAATATTATATTCAATGAAGCGTCAACAATGAACACAATCAACAGCGTTATATTTAGAAGTTGGATATTGCTTTTAACCCGTCAAGAACAGGAGTCATGAAATCTGACCATAAAAATGAAACCAAAACGAAAAAATGCCAAAAGAGAATTCCTTTCTTTTTGTTTGTTTATTTATAAACAAACAAAATTGCAATTTTAAATCCCATCTCTTTATTCGAATTTAAATATTAATTACTTTATGTTTATAATTCCCATTACTCATTGTCAATACTCTCTTCTTGTTCTAACTCAATCAACATTCCACTAACCCCTTTTGAATCCGGATAGTCTGGTTTATGTTAACAACAGGTTCATTGTCAAAACAATGGTATCTAAATATAGAAATTACCAAGTTTTGAATTATAGGTGGCACCTACGTAAATAATGTCCAGCAAACAGTGGGATGAGTAATTGGCAAAAATATGAAAGAAAAATAAAAAAATAAAACACACTTTAAATTTAATGAAATCAATTTTTTAAAAAAGAATAGTCTAAGTTTCACGAAATACCCTATCTTAAAGGCACCTGGAATTGGGATCGAGACGAGATTGTTTTTTACAGAAATGAACTCTCGAAGTGCCGACAGTCTTTTGCATTTTTATAGTTTTAGCACACAAAATAACTTTTATTATGAATTTATTGTTAAAATTGCTCTTTTAATACTTTTAAAAACTGTAAAAAAAAGAGCCTTTAGTTTGATGACCAATCAATTTTTTTAAGATTGAAGTTTTACTCAGGGAAGATATAAGGTTTGAAGCGAAAATAATATATTAAAATACGAATTGTTACCCCAAGTTTGTAGTCCGGCTTACAAAAGAAAATCACTGTGAGAAAAAAATATTATCTATCTTATTATGGTTTTTCCAACAGTGTTAAACTTTAAGCCTTAAATAATTCAGTTAATTTAACAATATAAAATATTTACAAAAAAAAAAAAACGATATTTAACTATACGGAACCGGGTCGATATTGACATTTTTGGGTCTTGTCAAAAACAAAGATTAGATTAGCATAAAAGTCTCGTTGATTCTCTATTCATGGGCAGTCCTAGTACAAAACCTAAGATTTTGAAGTAGTTGTTAAGGCAGTTTGCAAAGGTACAAGCAAACAGATAGACGTTTAATAAGTATAACAAGACCTGGACCCTATTTCACTTAACACTTTTCATTTTGCGATTGTGCACTTTTATTTTGCAAATTACGTTTCTTCGAACGCAAACTTGCAAATAGGAAAATATTGAACAGAAAAGTTTTTCTCTTTTCGAAATGTGTTTTACCAAACTAAAATTTAAAAGTTTTTTTCTGAAAAGTGAAAAGTTTTGTTATTTTATTAAAGTATTCTTCTGTTTGTTTTACCAAACAATAAACTTTGGAATTTATAAAATATATAAAATTTTTGAAAAGCTTTTCAGTAATATGCAAAGAAATTCGTATTCGCAATTAATATAATTTGTCAAAAAGACATTAACTTTTTTTGAAAATGAAGAAGTAAATAATACATAGTTAACAAAATTCTTTTTTCACTTTTACGAATTTACCAAAGAACCTAATTTTTGAATTTTAATATTAACGAGTCGATTTCAAAAATGTCCAATTTTGTATATGTATTTTAATCCATCGAGCTCGTAGCCATCCTTTAATGGGCAGTTTATAAGAAAACAATGTTTCTTTTGAAAAGTTGTTGACCAAAGAAAAGTGAAACTAGGAAAAAAAGTAGTATCGAATTTGTGTTGTCTAAAATTATAAATAAATTAAAATTCAATAGTCAAATGAATATGTGTTTAAGGCCCTTACAACAACTTTTGTGCAATGTCACGATGTTGTATCTATGCAGGGAATAAGCAAAGTAACTGTTAGCAGAGTAGTTTATCAAGTGTCGAAAATTATCTTTAATGAATTTCTCTCTAACACCATTTGCTTGGTACAAAAGTATTCAGACATAGCTAAGCAACTTTATTCTCAAGGAGGATTTCCTTATGTAGCTCGATGTTTTGACGGGTCCATTATATACGTTTATTTATACATTATTTTGCAATACATTTTCTATCGTAATTAACGCTATCTACGATTTACTTTGAAACTTTTCAAAATACGAACTAATTGCAAAGTTATATTTTAAATTGGTGAAATATTTTTACTTTTCATTTTTCAAACAAAGTCTGAAAACTTGAAAAGTGAAATCTTTTCACTTTGCAAATTTTGCTAAACACTTTACTTTGAAAAGTGTTTGGTGGAATAGGAAAAATTTTATGAAAACATTTATTTAATCTTTTCTCTTAGCGCTTACACTTTGTTAAATTTTCTAATGAGTTGTCATCTGTTGATATTTGATAAGTTAACACATCGCCATTATTAAAATTGAAAACCCACATATGCTTGAACCATGCATTGATACGAGTATTCTTGAAATTCACTACAAACATGGTGAACATTTTAAAAACACATTTCGGAAAATAAATTTACTTGCTTTGGATGAAGACTTGTACTGCTTGATTTTTCTAGAGTGTTTGTAAAGACGATGCTACTATGTTTCTCAAACTCTTATCATTGTATGGGTTATCATCCTCAGTTATTTGTTGTCTAACTACTTTTGAGATAGAAAACAAGTTGTTTTAGATGAAAATACAATTTCGAAATTAAAATCACTAGATGAGATCCTCATTAACGCCCACTCAGATCAACGTAGATCCATTATGATATCATGAAGTATTGGACTCCCCTTTAAAGAAATATAAACCTTTTATGTCTATGGATTGTCTTGGTCTAACCATTTGGAGGATTTTATAAAGCCTGTTTCCTGAAGTGTTTCCCAGTTCTTCAAAATTATTGAAGAAAGGTCAGCCATAGTGTTTGTTTCATGTGTGGCACAGCGCTGGACAGTGGTAGTGCAGACTTTGCACATAAAATCGGTGTTATGCAGCATTTTATTTTGTGGTAACCCAATAGGTTGTGAACTGTTATTATTCTTACAAGCAATTGTAGGTGCACAATCGAAATAAATCTAGTTTTATCAAATTTGGGCCGTAATATCCGTAATTTATTATTGCAGAAATTGATTCTGCTTGGCTTTCAATAAAAGTGATGATAGCAGCTCGTAAAAATCATTGAGACTTGTTTCGTAGTGTATGTCACTTGAGTGTTTCAGAAAAGAAACTTATACCTACTCCAGCATTCTTTTTCGAGCCATCATGATATATGGATATTGTCGACTTAGTCAACCATTTGTTCATAACAGAGAAGATAGTACTAAAAAGTTTATTAAAGTACAGACAGGGTATCATGTAGTCTGTGCTTGCATTGTTCCCTATGAACTTCTGTGGAATTCATGCAAATCCTATGTGGACCAGCAAACTGGTCTGGCTGTACCGTACGGCACTCTTTGCAGAAGTTTCTTGTACATATAGATCCAGGGGTACGAGATTGGGTATTGCTTCCATTCCTGCAGTATAGGAGTAGTCCTCCTCGTTTCCTTATGGTTCGATCTTATTGCTTCTTCTTTTCTTCCTCTATATAAATTAACTCAATTCAGGAGACTTGCTCCTCTATTCAAATGTATGTGGATTAATTCAGCAATATAAACTGATATAGGAAATATCTCTCTGATCAAAAAGAAATGGTCTGTTCTTAAATCCCCTAAAATCCAGAAAAAACTTGAATGGAGATTATTTTCCTAGCTTGCCCTTACAAATATTTTGTACACTCCTAAAATAAAAGTGCTGGTATGTTAATTAATAGTACATTGTCTTAGGACTTGCACATCAAGTCTGCTGTTGGTATAGCCTAAGATGTACTTCGTAGATTGAAGGCTTCGAAATATTAATGAACGCAATTTTTACAAACACAAAGGGGATTGCTCATTTTATAAGGGACATCCGGCCCGGAGTGTACACCAATGAATTTGGTATCAAATTAAAGGTTGTTCTAAGCCGGATATATCTGCAAAAAAATTTTGTCCATAACTCATGGGAGATCCGAGATATTTGAGATTGATGTTTGAAATGTCCAACCATTCAAAATCAGCACTTTTTCGACATAAATGCTAATATCTTTGGATATAGGAAAGCTAGGAAAATCAAAAAGGTATTAAAATAAAGGTGTCAAAAATATCTTTCAAATAAAACTAAAATTACATTTCTATGATTTATATATTTTGAGTTATTTTTAATTAAACCTTTGAATAACAGCATTTTTTAGGCAAACTTTTGTACAATAATATCTTTTAAAATTCAATAATGATATTAATTTTTTTTAGCACCAATAAGTGGCTTAGTTCACAACCTTTATTTTCATATATAATTTTTTAGGGTTTCTTTAACAATTTATTCATTTTGCCACTAATAATTCAAAAATATGCTCCTAAAATACAAACAAATCTTATACCTAACACTATAATTTTGGAAGAGTAGCATGTGAGCGGTATAAAGTTAACAACTCACGCTATTAAATATCTGTCAATAAGTTTTTTTCCGTTATATTTTTTGGTTTGATGCAGTTGATATTTGGTTTTTTGATGTGATTTCTGCTTAAAATATGTTTTTTTACAAAAATGGATTGCGATTCAACTTTTAATGAAAATCCAAGTAACGTAAATAGTTCCCAAGTGCAAAGAAACGAACCTAGCTCATACGTTTTAGCTACGTTTTAGATCGCATATGCTTTCATCAAATAATGAGAGACAAGTTGGAATAAGGAACATTATTTTTCTTTGAATTATTATTTAGTTTATAATTATTTATTATTTTTCTTTGAATTAATTTAATTTTGTTTTGTCGATATTGTGATAACAACTTCTTTTTTTATTCTAATATTTCCACCACTTTAATAGAATTATATAATTTTTTCACTATTACTATCAAAATTATTTTTATTTTTGTATTAGGTATAAGATTTTTTTTGTATTTTGGGAGCATATTTTTGAATTATTAGTGGCAAAATGAATAAATTGTTGAAGAAACCCTAAAAAATTATATATGAAAATAAAGGTTGTGAACTAAGCCACTTATTGGTGCTAAAAAAAATTAATATCATTATTGAATTTTAAAAAATATTATTGTACAAAAGTTTGCCTAAAAAATGCTGTTATTCAAAGTTTTGATTAAAAATAACTCAAAATATATAAATCATAGAAATGTAATTTTAGTTTTATTTGCAAGATATTTTTGACACCTTTATTTTAATACCTTTTTGATTTTCCTAGCTTTCCTATATCCAAAGATATTAGCATTTATGTCGAAAAAGTGCTGATTTTGAATGGTTGGACATTTCGAAGTTCAATCTCAAATATCTCGGATCTCCCATGAGTTATCGACAAAATATTTTTGCAGATATATCCGGCTTAGAACAACCTTTAATTTGATACCAAATTCATTGGTGTACACTCCGGGCCGAAAATGAGCATACCCCTTTCACATAACTATGACTGCCTGTGAAAAACTTGTTCATGTTTTCCGTACGTGAATTTTTCTGTTCAAACAAAACGATGGCTTTAAAAAGGTTAAATCATAAGTCGGTTTGCTTAGGTCCGTAATTCGTCCTTTGACAGCGCAAATTATTGTCCGCATTAACGGCAATTTGGACTAATTTATTGCCAGAAAACCTTCTCTCATATCCTTCCCTAAATTATATCTTTATCCTAATATTTCTTGTTTTATTTTTCAAACTATTCCACTGTGTGTCGTTTCATTCAGCAAAAGTTACGCACTTATCTTTTCAATCTAAACAAAAATGATTCTCTAAAAGTTAAAAGACTTTCTTCTCTGTATAATAAACTTCAAATATAGCCACTAAACCATAATAAATTCAATTATATTGAATTACCCATTCTCTTTTATAATGAAAGCCCCCAAACCGAAGCCACCAACGCACCGCCTCTACCATCCCAAAATTAACAAAGATTCTATCAAAACACAATTTATAGCCTAATTTATTTGCCTTATTATTATATTTATAAAGGTGATTACAAGATTTAGAACTTAAACAGTTACAGTTCCACATGAAAGAGGCGCTTAATGATTCAATGTGTCATGTGCAATCTTTCGACCGTTTTCTATTTTATTTCAATAACAATAATAGACTCGGAAATCGTATATAAAGAGATTTTCCAATTGGGGCGTGTTGCGTGTCTTTTGGCGTTTGGCTTTTGGCCACATCAAAGTATATGGCATACATATATATTTCAAATAAGAAGATAAAGATATTTTCTTTTCATGACCAAAAGACCCTAGAAACAAGGCTAACAAACCAACAAACACGATTTATGGGACATTCTTCTGTTAAAGTTCTTTTGAGCCTTCAATCTTAACTTTAAGTATTCAATAATATTGCGTAATATTTAATGGTATGATCATCAACTTGATTCCAAACATTCCACGCAAACAATCTATAACTACTTAATGACTTTCCGCTTAAAACCAACCATAATGGGGGAATTATTATTAAGAGAATTTCGTTTAAGACATTATTTTTTTTTCAAAACTTTCTCGCTTTTGATTTAAACCCTACAATTGAAAAATGAAAATGATTTTTTATGGAAAAGGTTGGGATGGGATTTATAGAATTGACTAATTACCAATTAAAAATAGTAATTTTGAATAGTTTCTTTTTTTTTTGTCATTCATTTAATAATTTTTTTTGATAAGAATGATTAATTTGCCCTTGGCATTTATTATGTCAAAAAAAAAAGTAGTCAAAGTTTATTCAAAAAAAAGTTTGTTGCACTCTAAAGATTACTTTTAAACGTTGCAAGAAAAGTTTCTATAGGTTGAACGTTGAGAATGTCGAACTATGCTGGAATTTGTGTGCGGTAAGTTTTATAATTTCGTTATAAATCATTGATAACAGAACAACGTTTTTGAATTGTAAAAATTTACTTTACTTTTAATGGTTTTAAATGATGAAGGTAATTTCCGTTTAAATGGCTTCGTCAATAAGAAAAATTGTCGTTTATATGGATTCAAAATAATCCTCATTTCGAGACGTCAGCAAATCATGTTTTTCCATAATTCTCTGATGTTTTTTTGGTGTTATACCAATGTTGGTTCAAAGCTTTTAAGTTTGTTCATCTAATATTGGTATTCGTCTAGATCGTTTTTCATTCGGTGTTTTTCCAGCCCAGCTCTATTTTAAAAATTAAGTTTGAATTATCAACAATTTGTTTTCTTTTTCTTATCTCTTTATTAATAACTTTTTGAATTTGTCTTATGTTCATTACTTTTCTTCAAATTTTGGATTGACAATTCCTTAGGATTTCATGTGAATTAATTGGAAATTCTAATGGCGAAAAATTTGAAAAGATTTAGTAAAATATTAAAACCATTTTTAGCAATTCACTAAACTTAAAAGATGATTTACCTAATTTTAAACGATTTTACTTATAATATCTCTCTCTCAACATAAAGAGTTTTTCAATAAGAGCCGGTAGATGTTGAAGTAAAATTAAATGGCGTTTTTTTTGTGGCACGTAGAGCGGTTCAATTTGAGGCAGTAGTAAATTAGTATTTCGCTGTTCACGGAGACGTCCTCACTAATGTCGTTTTCGAAAAAAAATAAGGACCAATTATGCCGATGGCCCAAATTTACACCAAAGGGTAACTTTTTGATGACGTGGGTTGGTGTCGTCCCATATACGGAAATTTTTCTTGTTAACACAGCCATTCATCCAAAAATGCGCCTTGTCGCTAAAAATGACTTTCGGCCAAAATTGGGGTCGTCTTCCAAACAATTCAAAGCCCAGTCAGCGACAAATGACGTTGTCTATGGTCATGAACTTTGAGCTTCTGAGTTACTTGGATCTTGTACGGGTATAGGCCCAAGTCTTGACTTAAAATTCGTCAAGTTGGAGTTTGCGAAACCCAGAGTTCTTGTGCACGACGAGGAATAGACTGCCTTGGATTCTGCTGTACACTTTCACGGACCGTTAGCTGATTGTTTACTGAACCTGTCGTCTGAAATTTCGCCAACAAACGTTGAAGAGTCTACTGTGAGGGGCCACCACGTTTACCGTAAAATGGGCTCAATGCGCGCAACGTGTGCGTTAACAAGCACTCATGTTGATAATAAAGTTTAATCATTTGAACAGGCTGTTCAATCGTGTTACTTGCCATGATGATTTGGCATAAACAACTGAATAACAAACAAAATATTTGACAGATGTCTCCAAAACAAAATGGCCGCCTCCCGACGCCCAAAGCCTCTATAAGGCTAGTGGATGAAATGGTTCAGATAACAGTTGAGATTTCCAATTATTTGGTCCGTTTAAGCGTATTTGCTAATTTTTATTGTTACGAACTGTCACTTTTAAGGCATGTTTGGATGCTCGTTTTTTAATAAAATCCAATTAGCAATTTACTAATTAGCAAAACGAAAAGAAAGGTTTGAAATTTTGGACTTCTTTAGTAAATTTGTAAAGTGTTTGTTAAATAAATAAATTGGGTGGCGCAAAAGTCCGTTGGGAATCAGGGCCTAGTGACTTACAACTCTCAACCATTCCTGTGTGCGAGTACTGTTGTCAATAATGGAAGGGACCTACAATTTTAGGCCGTCCAACGCACAGTGGACTGTCATGCCACGGGTACGAGGTAAGTGTTTTTAAACGTTCCAAAAATGCTTCCAGCTGTTGTCAATTCTACGTTTTATTTCCTTTATCTTCATTCGTAATGACTCAGTAGATTAAACATTTTGTTTTTATTTGTTTGGTTGGTCATGATTGTAGTTTTTATCAGATTAAGATAGAGTCCGTATCTGAGAATTCGTCTATCATTGATTGTAATTTGTCTGGTGAGTGAGGTAGGAGAACTAAGCCATCAGCAAATTTCCAATTGGTAGGTTTTTGTCACCAAAAATTCGGGTCCTTTTTTTGTCCATTTGAGTTGTCGAAAAATATTCTCAAGAACGAGCTGGTAATAATGAATCCCCTTGACGTCTTCGATTCGGTATCTTTTTATCTTGGCCTTGTTGTTTTTGTATACACTTTGTATGGTGCTAATAAAGTAAGGATAAATTTGTTCATTGCTAAGTGCTGTCCAGATGTAATTTTGTTCAACTGTGTCAAAAGCTTTGGCGAGTATAGTGGTTTTTTAATAAGTTCGTTTATTGTTTGCAGATGATCATTGTGTATAAATACATATGTATTGTATATATATTGTATAGTGTCTCCGAAAAAAAAGGTTGTACATTAGTTAATATAATGCTGATAGGTAGTTGTGATTTCCTTTTTTGTGCTGTACAATGATGGTGCTTTCTTGCCATTGTGTTGGAATTTGTTGAGTTTTATTTTTTCACTTAACAGTTTTATCAATATTTTTGTAAAAGTAGGTTTAGAACACTCAATAATTTCGACTTGAATTCCATCAATGTCTGGCTTTTTTCATTTGGCAATAAGTTTAAACAAAGTTTAAAAAAAAGCATATTGCAATACGTTTGGTCACTATATTGAATTTGTTTTGTATTCCTTGTCATAATTCAAAAAAAATGTTGTCATTTTTATTGATTTTTTTAGTTGCTGGTGTGTTTTTAATTACAGTTCCCTCAAAATGTTGATAATATATTTTTGTTTTGGTCTTGATTTAGTTTCGCAGATCTGTAATGGTATTTTATCTGATTGGTTTTATTCTACAACGATTATTTTAAATTAATAAGATGCTATGTTTCAGCTGAGATTTTGTCGATTTTTGGTAATGCTTGTTTCACTGCCTTGTTTTTGATTGTTTTATTACTTTTTAAAGTGTGTCATAAATTGTTTGCTTATTAATGATGGTAACTGCGTTGGTCTTGGGTTCGATGCCTATGACATCTTAAGTTTTTTCACGGTTACGACTTCTTGTGAGATTCTCCAAGACTAATTCTTGTCCAAAATGTTATTATAAATTATTTTGTTAACATTTATGAATATATTGTCATAAACTTTTAAATAAAGACAACAAATGTCTATTCAATCCCCAATATTTTAAAACCTAATTTCGTACCACTGAAAAAAGATGATTTCGTTATTCTTATTTCATAAAACAGCTTATTTTACTCCAAGTGGAATAACAGCTCAGCTCACATTTGAGGTATGTAGTTGGCTTTTGAGCTTGTTGTTTTAAAAATTTAACATTCTACTATTACTGTAAGGAACTATATATTGCGCAGCCTTAAGAAAAATTACAAAATTACAGTCCTTAGTCATTATTGGAAAGGTTTTATTTCCTTTTTGTTAATTGAGAGAAGCAATAGAGGTCCGTTTTAAAACACTTTTATTTATCTAAAATTGTTCCAATATTATGTACAAAGAGTAAGGGTTTCCCAATAATGACTTAACAATTTGTTTTCAATGAAAAGCAAACCATTTAAGATATTTCGCAAACTTTTTTATCGGCTTGAAGTACAATCAAATTATTTATGATTGGAACTTAACTCGTTGAAGCCAATTTTTGATGGCTCGGCGGCTTTTTTGCGTTCAATATTGGCTCTGAGATCTTCTAACGTAGTCGTCGGCATATTCGCATAAACCCCTAACTTATCGTAGCCCCAAAGAAAGTTTTCTAGAGGCGTATAAGCTTAAGAACGAGGCGGCCAATCGACTAGCACTTTCCTAATATAACACACTCACCAAATTCACTCTTCAATAAATGGATTGTAACGTGTGCTTGTGACACTATCATGTTAAAACCAAAAGTGAAACTTCCAACACGGGCCAAAATTAATGGCGCGATATCTCTGGGCATTGGCGTTACACTGTGCAGTGTGCACCGTCACCATCATGCAAACAGCACCATACAGTTATGTTTTGTGTATGTAGTGGTTTTTTTTGAAGCAAAAGTGGATTTTGACCACACCAATAACGCATATTTTGCTTATTGACAGAACCTATTGAGCCATTGACATGAGACGAGAATTACAAGCGAAAATTTGAGTTAGCACTCCAAAATTCGGTAGAAAATTACAGACCATAAGAAAATGTTGAGCTTACTGAATAAATTGACAGTGACAGTTCGATGACTAGTGAAAGGGTGCGTTCAAAAACTAAACTCCTAGTTGCCAAGTCGCTATTGGAAAACCTAATATTTGCTATATTTGTTCTTATTTTATTATGTACATATATGAAAAATGAAATTATAAAAATAAAGAACTTAAAACAAAAACCTTTATAAAGTATTTAAGTGGATTTTTAAAAATGTCCTTTTTCAATAAAAATTATTTTAACGATATTTGCATTTTGTGGTCGTTTAAAAACTTCACGCGAACACCCCCGTTCGAGTTCTTCAACAAAAACTTTGGTCATTAAGGGTTATTATTTCATTTCTATATACCGAAGGCATAGGTTTGTACTTTACATATAAACTCTGTAAAGATATTAATTTCAATTTTTACGAGCTTACACACATTTAACAATCTTAAACAAAAATTCTTCAAAATCATGACGTGATGGTTCTTTTGTTATGTTCTTTTACAACTGTTTTGCACTTTTTATGGAATTTAACCACAAAAAAGAATCAAACATAAAATTCTTCGAGCATTCAAATGACGAACAAAAGAAAATATGAGTGTTTAAGAACTCAAAAGGATATTTCTGCAAATGCCTCAAACATAAATCATTTTTATATTTGAAATAATATCAATTTTTTTTTTGGAGAACTGGTAATTCGTTGTTTTTTATTTGTTTGTTTTTGAACACATTTTATGTTTGACTATTAAAAAGATTGTTCTTTTCGATTCTTACCAACCTGTTGTTGGGAAAGCTTTGAGTGTTTTGGTGTAATAAAATGAAAAGAATACGAAAACGTCATCTTACATAATAATCAGCGAAAAGCGCGCGTGTAAAATTTTTATATCACTTTACTCCCACACTACCCGTAACGTCATGTTGTAGCGTCGTCGTCATAGCGTCCCTTTGCACGTGTCCATCCATATTCCAATTCGTTGTAAACATAATCGAACAGAACTATTTTACGATGGGAATGAGTGGGGCACTTCCGACAGTAGCAATCGGAAGTGGATTTGTTTTAGGAGAAAAAGCAAATAAATAATCGCCTTGCGGGGGTGGCAATAAATTTTGAAATACACCACCTTTAATCCACAAAGGAATGATATATAAAATAAGAATAATAACGGGATTTTAATACTTCATTCCCCATTAAAATGACGTCTGAATTGGTATTTAAATTTATCACAGCTAATTTTATGAATAAAGGTTAGGTATGTTATATAATTTAATATAATGGTGATGTTTCCTTTCAAGAATTATATGTTTTATTCTCACGGACCTTGAAGGTTGACATTTATAAGTCAAGGTTAGATTCTTAAGGTACATATACAAAACGTAGACATATACAAAACAAGACACATACACCTCTGCCAGATGACATGTGCGAACAATGAATAATCAGGTGTTACATATTATTCATACTATTCTAGATACAAGACTTTTAAGTTGCCTTTAATTTAGGTTGCATGTCTCAACAGTACGTATATTGATTGTTTTGAAATTGAATTGATGACGTATCAAATTAGGAAGAAATGAGAATCCTCTTAACATTTTTAGATTGTATTTACATCTTTTTGGCAGTTTAACTTTATTTATTTTTGTAGAGATTTAAACGCTAGAAATAATTAAATTATTTTTCGATTAAAAAATCCCAATTTGGGTTTATGTAATTTAATTTAATGATAGAAAATTTGTTTTCCTAAAAAGTACCCAAAATTAATTGATTTAAGATTAGCGGAGGTAGAAGGCGATGAAACAAAATGTGTTAATACAAAGAGTCGTATTAAAAAGTAAAGGCAGTACTGCAATATGTCCCTTTGAAGCAATTTTTGTTGTAAGAAATAAGCACTCCCATTATTGATTTAAAAAATAAATTAGAACAGTTGTCCATTGAGAACTAGAGACTGGTGACTTACAACTTTCAACCATTCCTGTGCGCGAGTAATGTTGTCAGGGATGGAGCAGACCTACAGTTTTAAGCCGAATCCGAACGACTTATTTGAGAAACCATTTTTCATGATCTTGGAGGATTTGTCAATTCCTCGCAAGGAGTAGTACCCGTGAAAAATAAAAACTTAAAATGGCACAGGAAGGGATTGAATCCATGCCCACTTGCATGGCAGTCCTACGCACTAACAGATTTCAGAATATTATTAAATTTTGTAAGTATTTGTTTGGCCTTACTTGTTGAGCAAAACAGGAGATAGCCAGACAGCCATAATCTATATAATCGCTCAACGCAAACGAGGAAAAACGAACATAATTTGAAAGGTTTTAAAAAAAGAAATCGTGAGACTGCAATGCTCGTGTTATCATCTACGGTCCCCTTCACCGATCTTTATTCACAAACATCAACTAACTTCAAAAATAAGTTATACGAAATAAAAACGAATACAAAAAGTAGGAAAGCAACCCACACTACTTATTTTTTTTTATAATAAGCTTACACTAAATGGGATATAAACTATACTACCCTTATTATGCGGAAGCAAAATGTGAGCATTAAAAAAAGGAGAGAGGCTTTAAAAAAGGGTGTCGGATTACATTGGTTTTGAATTTCTGAGAGAGGTAGAGATTAGTAAAGTATTCCACATTCGCGCAGTGAGGCTAATGAACTTATCTCTGTATTTGACAGGGTATACTGATGAGCATTTCTGCAGGCTTGAGTATTACGATTAAATTGCCTGAAGGGAGGAATGCAACTGGCTATTTCTTTAGACCATAATCTGTTAAAATAACTATAAAAAGGGTGAGACAAGAAACTTTACGAATGCAATACTGTTCAAGAGACTTAAGTAAGGTATACTCAAGCTTATGATGTATATAAGCTATATATAATATAATAGCCAGATCAGAGAAGGAGAACAACTTCCTACATCTTGATGCATTTTTGGCGACATCGGTGGTAACAGAATAAAGATACACATATCGAGAATTTCGAGATTTTCATTAAATTCTACTCGGTTTTTGTTTAAACATTCGGCAATGATGTCTAGATCAAAAATAATTGAGCTTATCATATATTTCCGTTGAAGACCAACATCTGAAGTTGTAAATTGAGAAACGAAAATGAAAGGCTGAGGGTACTTTCGTAAGCGAAGCAAGTAAGTGGATAAGAAGGTTTAAAAAGGAGATCATAAATAAAGAAAAGGAGTGTTGTAGACAAAGCAGAGCCCTATGGCACACCGGGATGTATCTAGTGTTTCTCAGACTTCAACTTGAAAGTTATTTCTAAACCAAGGAGAGATTTCCCTATAGAGCTAACAATGGTGTGTCATTGACATCGATCTTGATTTTTACTAATGACCAAAAACGTATATTGCGTTTGGGACATTGTAGTATTTGTTGCCTTAATTTTTGGTTATTCATAAGTTTGTTCCGTCGAATATGGACATTGCAGATCTTCCTCAGATGTGTTGGCTTTATAAAAACCGACATTTATTTCTTTAACCTTAATAATTTCTTTCCAGCTCGAACTAAACCATGCGTTTTGAGATGAAAGTTCGCATTCCTAAAGGAATTATATCTTCACTCTTGACAACTTCACTATTGAGAAAGCTAAGTGACCAGTTAAAGATTCGGAAATTATTGTTGTGGCTTTCTCGTATTGCCAAAAAGTTTTTCTAGAAGCTTTTTCTTTAACTGAAGGGTTTGGGCACGAGAATATAACACTTTCGTCAAATGTGCCTAGAGGAGATAGAACACTGATAGTGTATGTACGTATCAGGGTAAGAAGTAAGAAACAAGTCAAGAGAGTTTTCTGCTCAATCATGGGTTGAGTAAGGTGGTTAATCTTCGCAAAGATCTCAGCATTCAATCCTTCGAGTGCTGTTGTCTGACCCAAAAGCCAAAAAGAATTGTGTACATTGAAATTAATATGCAGTAACAATTCTTTAAAGGGAATCAGACAGAGCGTGCAATTCAAGAGAAGTTGAACTTCTGTTCAAGAAAAAAGGGTGAATAATATGCTTTTTTATAGAGAATTTGAATCAAAATGAATATAAAAAAGAGGTAGAACAGAAACCATATTGAGTCAAAATTTGGCAATCAACATCACTTCTGATGCATAGGGCGAAACCCTGGTTTGAAACAAATAAAGGCACTAAATTGTACGTAGTGCAAAAATAGCTGGACTGTTTAAAACAGTATGAAGGTATACCCAAAGAAAATTCGCCATGAGTTCGCGAATATTGCAATAATGTACTCTAAACTTTATAGTCATTCAAATATTTTATGAAATCCAAAACAGATGACTTAAGAAATTCAAAAAGATTTGTGTAATTTTGACCCCGAAGTGTCAAAAAGTTTCCTCTACCCAATTCTAAATGAACACAACCACAACAAATGTCAAATGAACACCGAACTAAAGTTCTCTTGATATGTCATTTTTAAAAGACATTTGAATAGGTTGCTTTAATTTTTTCTTAAAGGTCTGTTCATTGAGTTCCGTGATTTTCTTGAAAGTTTCTTAGCTTTTCTTAATTTTAAAAAAGAAAGTTCGTGGTTTGAGAAATGTATCTTTTATCATCGTCTTTCTTAACGTGTATAACCTCTTTACTGTATTAGAATTCTCTGTTTTCAATTTCTTGAAAGTTATCTTAATGATTACTGTAATGTATTGAATAAAGAAAAGACTTGTTGATAGTTCAAAGTATGCGAATAGAATAGAATTTTATTAAGAATAATGAAGTATTCAGTAAAGCTTACATGATACTGTATAAGGTGATTTCGATATGTTTTACAGAGTGTATTATTATTACATTAGATTTCTTTTAGGCATTTACTCATATATATAACAATTACAACAGAGGCAGATTTATAGTTCCTCGAAAACAGCAGAAACACGGAAATATGGACTTTGTAAAGAATGCCGTAGATCTTTATGAATGTCAGAAACTGACAGCGTCGATAAGCAAGTTCAAAAATAACAAGTTATGGCTAAAACACAAACACGCTTCAGCTTCGGCTTCGTCTGCGTTACGATAGGCCTGCTACGAGGTTGCTTTGAATGGCATTTCTATAATACTCCAAAAGATAATCTATTTTGTTTTTTGACTTTTTTTACAGCTGTAAAGCTGTCACACAAAACAAATGGTCAGCAAATTTGAGCTAGAGCTTCCGTTTGTCAAACGAAACGTTTCAGCCAATAGTCTCAGGAATCGATAATGTAGTTCATCCAAAAAAAGGTCAGAGGATAGAAGTAATAATATGCAGTCAGAATCAAGACCAAGAAATTGCTCATATTTTTTTTTTAAACTGAATTGATCAATTTCTGCATAATATTTGATTCTTTTTAAGCGCCATAAAATAAAATCTATTGATAATAATTAAATGTAGAATGTAAGTACCTACGAGTATACCCTTTGAATTTTCATTTGCCTTTATTAAAAAAGTGGTGCCATCATGAACACCGTTGGAAATGGTTATTTTTATCTACGTATGTATGTACGTATCTGTTAATTAATTAAATTTTCCGCATGTACGAGTAAATAAATGTTTACATAGATCGATTTTGTTGAGCATCACATTTTATTAGGTAATTTTTGTATAGCTATTTCATTGCACTTGATTGGCAATTGCCAATTTATCGATCATGAGACAATTGAGAGTGACATTTGAGCTATATTGTGCATTGTTTTCCTCTTGATGTTAGCTATCATACTATTTTGATATCGCAAATGCATCTTATGATTATTTATAGATTTTTTTGTTTACATTTTATAAATGCGTTTGAATTTAAAAAAGAAAGACAACTGCAGTCCCAGTTTGGAGCGGGAATTAACGTACTTATACTATTCCAAAAATATCACACAGCATAGGTAAACATTTTTTGTCATAGACGACGACGTGCATTCAATTTTTCCGGCCCTTCATTCTCTTGAAGCAGCTAACGAATTGCTAAATGATAATATTTTTGTCGACTATGTGAAGATAGGGACAAATCTTATGATTTACAAAGAAGTCTTAAGTTACATAGATGAATTTGAATGTTTTAAGTGAACAAAAAAATACAGTGGTTTCAATACTGTCAACCCTTTTTTTGGAATAGGTACGTCTTTTTGACACCTGTCACTTAATTTATGCTCAATTTGTTTTTATTCATAGACTTATTCCTGAACAACCAATGTTTGCAAATCGTGCACATTTAGAAATTTTCGGATCGAACAACGAATGGTACCTTGGCCTGCAATATTTGGTTGACATATTCGCCCATCAGAGTCAGTAATTCGAGTAACCATGGGTCGATTTTCTACTATGATCCACGATTATGCGCAACAATTCGAGCTGCGCTCATCTACTTTATGGATGAATTTGCGGAAAGATTTTGATTTTCGTGGTTGCAACTCGCAAGTCGGGCACCTTGCACGCTTTGTGAGTGGGTTCAATGCGAGATGGCCACCGATAACAACTTTTACAAGAAACTTTTGTGTCACTGTTTGGTGTGGTTTTTATGGTTAAAAGAAATCATTGGTTGATTAACACAGCTCTTAGTTATAATACGCTGCACACCGTAAAGCAAACGAAACAAATAATTTATTGAAGGGAACTTTTAGTATTCTTATTATCTCGCCTCGTAATCCTGTTTTGTAGCCTAGAAGATCGTGCCATTTATTACTGCTGGACTGCTTCGTGTGGAATTATGAGAATTCGCTTGTCAACACCGATAAGCCCGAAGGAATTGACTCATTGGAATAGAATATTCGCGCACGTTATTGCTGACATACGGCCGGCCCCGATTTCTACAAAAAGTGGACGAAAATTGAATCTATGGGCTGGAATTTATTCGAAAGAGCTACGGCGGTCATTTGTTCGAAATACTTTTTAAAACGCATTCAAAAACCTTTATCCCATATAATAAGGCTTAATTCTTGGCAATAACATTAAGTTATATCCGTTTCATTTCTTTTTGAAATCCACAAGTCTAAATAATAACCGTTGTAAACGATTTTAAAAAATGAGATTTCATTTAGCATTGCCACTTTTGAAGCTGTCATCTTTTGATTAGCAAAAACTTTTGAAATTGAAATTATTAGAATTCCTTACAGAAATAATGCAAATTTTGCAACCAAAGTTCGCTAGTCTTAAGCACATTAAATATACATATTCGAAGGGCAATAGTGAAACTAGTGAAACAATTTCAACTGTTTAATGATTTTCTATAACCGGGATTGGATCAACATTAGAACAATTGCAGTTTTTCAGTTTATGAAATATAAGGTATAAGTTAATATTTCCTATTTCGTTTAAATAAAATTATCCCTATGTGAGCTAAATTATCAGCTCATTCTGTCAAGAAATGGTCCTAAAGAGCCAATAAATATTTGTTAATTAAACGCAATTACTTCCGAAACAGCACCAAATCCATATTTAGCGGTTCGGACTTTGAACAAGGTTTTCGAAGATTATTCAGAAGATCTGTTTGCCTCTTCCATGATTGGTGTTGAAAGGTAAGTTGATGAATTAATCTCAGGAGCCAACGCAACCGAAAAAGTCAAGGCGAAAATAGATCAACATTGAAAGCAGCTGGATTTTAATGGAAAACGGAAATGCACATTCTCAGTGAATTCAGATGACTCGTTCCGCGTCCGGCTTGAAGGACCAATATTTTGGCTGAATAGCATCAAATATTTGTTTTTGATATTGAACTTTTTAAAATTGAAATTGACTGAAATTGTAAAATAAAAAGAACACGTGCTTATTGAAATTAAAGGTTTTCTATTATCTTCAGTAAAATGACTTACATATGATATTACCATAAACGAAGATTCGGCGTGTGTTTATTGTTTTTATAGTTAAGGGCTAAACCAACTTTTAATGCTCTAATACTCGACAAGGCCTTCAAGATCGAGGACACGTAGTTGCAAATGTGTGAAAAGTTAATGGGAAAATTCAATGTGAATGGCTTACATTAATGTTTTCACTAAAATTAACATACATTAATTTCTTTTTTCTAAAATAGTTAGTTTAATTTATACAAATTTAACCTCTTATTGAAAAGCCCTGCGTTTGGGCCACAACTTTAACTAGAGTAGGCTTAAGTTGTTATTGTTTAAGTCAAACACACACTTAAACTAATCTATTCTATTCTAATTAGTTCTAGCTGTTGCGAGGATCTCAAAATCTTTTGATCCTAAACTTCACTATTATACAAAATTACATAAACTATTATCTTCTTCTGCTGCATAATTTGCATAATTTGTATGTTTAAGAAAACTTACTTTGCATTTGTAGCAGCTATACATATATTAACATTATCATTCATTTATTTAACTATTTAAAATTTTCATTTCACACAGTTTCAAAGCAATGTATTCGAATCACTCTATTTAAATTAACGATCGTAGTAACCTTTGAAATTTCATTTTATTATTGAGAATTTTACTTTTGTGATTCGTTCTTAGATTTTCATAGAATAATCTTGTGTTTTCTAAAATTAATAAATAATTTGTTTTAATTTTCTAATACGCTTTCGTCTTTTAATTTTTTAATTTTTTAATTTAAATTTTATTGAATGGGTGTTGGTCAAGTTTGATACAAGACCATGATCCATATTGGTGACCCCTACGTTGAGAAAAAGTACGCATAGCAAAAAAAGATTGTCAAATTTCTCGAAAGTTCTACAGAAAATAATTGAAAATGCCAGATGAACACCAGGATAGACAAAACCTTAGCGGCGAATTGCATCGTGTTTCTATCAAGCCACCACCATTTTTGCAAGACCAACCCGACCTATTTTTTATTCAGATGGAGGCGCAGTTCAACATTGCTAACATCAAATGCGACATAACAAAATATCACTACGTCGTTGCTTCATTAGATCAGAATGTTTCTTCACGTGTCAGTGATACACTTAGAAATCCACAAGAAACAAACAAATATGAAGAACTGAAAAAAGTGATAATAGCAGAATTTACTGACTCTGATCAAAAGAAGTTGCGTAAATTGATAAACAGTGTTGAGCTTGGTGACTTGGATCCATCTAAGCTTCTGAAAAAAATGAAAGAACTTGCGAAAAACCAACTTTCCGATGAGGTGCTCAAAACATTGTGGTTGGAAAGACTTCCGGACAACATTAGAGCTGTTATTTGCATTGGCTCAGGCGACTTAACGACGCTTTCAAAGCAAGCTGACACGATGGCCGAAATGCAGAGCATCTCAAACATATCAGCAGTTGGAAGCCAATCTGAAATTTTATCAAGAATCGATGCGCTTCAAAAACAAGTCGAAGAACTAAGAACATCAAGACCAGGTGGAAGCAGAAAGCATGACTCTCATAAGAGAGATTTAAGCAAAAGCCGCAGTAAGTCTAAACCACGTCTTCCACTTTGTCGCTATCATTTCAGGTTCGGCAAGGATGCAAAAAAATGCGTTGAACCTTGCCAATTCAAAAAATTCGACCTCTCGGAAAACTAAAGGAGGCTCTGTCATCGGAAGCGACACTGCACAGAGCTGACACAAATGAAAGCCGTCGCTTATTTATCCGAGATCGAAAAACAAACCAAGGATATCTCGTAGATACAGGTGCAGACTTTTCCGTCTTACCTCCCACCAAACATGACAAACCAGACAACAGATATTCCTTATTTGCTGCCAATGGAACTCCAATCAAAACTTACGGGACAAAAATCATTCAAATCGACTTCGGGCTTAGAAGAAAAATGGATTGGATGTTTATTGTTGCGGATGTCACTCGACCAATAATCGGAGCAGATTTCATTCACGAATTTGGACTGCTTGTTGATCTACGAAGAAAAAAGCTCATCGACACAACAACAAGACTTGGGGTAAGTGCAATTGCATGTAATAAAAAAATCGAACAAATTTTTACCTTTGCACAAAATTTGCCACGAAATATCAAGTCGTTGTTAGAACAATACAAAGAGTTAACACAACCATTCGAAGCATCAATTTCTCCGTCAGAAACAACAGTAAGGCATCACATAATAACAACAGGTCCACCAATTTTTTCGAAACCTCGCCGATTAAATCCTGAAATGTACAAAATAGCGAAAGCGGAATTCGATTACATGTTGAAACAAAACATCTGCCAACCAAGTAGTAGTCAATGGGCTACACCCCTTCACATGGCTCCCAAAAAAGAAAAGGGTAAATGGCGACCATGTGGTGATTATCGCCGCCTTAATGCAGTTACCGTACCTGACCGGTATCCTATTCCACATATTCAGGATTACACCCATAAAATGTGCGGCAAGTCCATTTTTTCAATAATCGATTTGGAACGTGCATATAATCAGATACCAATCGCCAAAGAAGATCGCGAAAAAACGGCCATTACAACCCCATTTGGTCTGTTTGAATTTAATGTCATGGTTTTTGGACTACGTAACGCTAGTCAAACCTTTCAAAGATTCATGAATCAAATTTTTCAAGACTTAGATTTCGTAATTGTCTACATTGATGACATTTGCATCGCTTCATCGACTCCAGAAGACCATTTGGAACATATTCGTATTGTTCTCCAGCGTTTACGCGAAAATAATTTGAGAATTAATATATCAAAATGCAAAT
Source organism: Eupeodes corollae (assembly GCF_945859685.1). Lineage (NCBI taxonomy): Eukaryota > Metazoa > Arthropoda > Insecta > Diptera > Syrphidae > Eupeodes > Eupeodes corollae. The sequence goes on along the minus strand of NC_079147.1, from coordinate 147,350,970 downwards.
TCGCCCAATCTGAAGTAAACTTTTTGGGACATAGAGTCTCAAAAGATGGTATTGCCCCTACAAAAGAAAAAATCGAAGCTTTGTCATCGTTCAAAAAACCTACTTTAGCTTTTGAACTCAAACGATTTATCGCAATGTTGAATTTCTATCGTAGATCTCTTCCACATGCAGCTTTTGTTCAGGGAAAATTGCAAAAACTCATTAAGGGCAACAAGAAAAACGACAAATCCGTCATTCAATGGAACGCAGAAGCTGAACAAGCATTCGAAAAATGCAAACATGATTTGGCAAACGCAGTTCTCTTAGCCCATCCTAGCCCAAACGCAAAACTAGTGCTTCATGTCGATGCAAGTAATTATTGCATTGGTGCTGCAATTCACGAGCTGGTAAATGATGAACTTAGACCATTAGGATTCTATTCGAAGAAAATGACTGAGTCCCAAAAAGTCAAAAGCACATACGATAGAGAGTTACTTGCAGCGTACAAAGCTGTCCAATATTTCCATCATCTTATTGAAGGCAGAAGTTGTACAATCTTAACAGACCACAAACCGTTAACTTTTGCCTTTACACAAAAACCAGATGTCAAAATTCCTCAGCGAATCAATCAATTGAATTACATCAGCCTTTTCACCACAGATTTTCGTCATATTAAAGGCAAAGATAATATTGTATCTGATTTGCTATCTCGAGTCGAATCGATTTTCAATGGCGAACAAATTGATTTTGAAAAATTAGCTGATGATCAAAAAATCGACGAAGACCTCGCAAGTTTGAAAGATGACACTTCATTGCAACTTAAACGAATCGAAATACCTGCTACAAATGTTACACTATTATGCGATGTTTCAACGTCTCGTGTTCGTCCATATATTACTAAAAACTACCGCAAACAAGCATTCGACTCGACCCATAACATCGCTCATCCAGGCATAAGATCCACGGTCAAATTGATGACCGAACGATTTGTATGGCCAAATATGAAAAGTGATATCAAGCAGATGGTAGAAAAATGCGTTAACTGTCAAAAAGCCAAGATAAATCAACACAATCGAGCAGCGTTAGAAGAATTCAAAGTACCAAGTCGTAGATTCAAGCACATCAATATTGATCTCATCGGGCCATTACCATTGTCAAGAGAATGCAAATACTGTTTGACATGTATCGACCGATATTCAAGATGGCCAGCAGCAATTCCGATCCCAGACATAGCAGCAGAAACTGTTGCAAGAGCTCTTGTTAGTGGATGGATAGCTTATTTTGGTGTACCTCAAGCAATTACAACCGATCAGGGTAAGCAATTTGAGTCTAAGTTATTTAAAGAATTGTCAATTTTAATAGGCGCAAAGCATTTTCGAACAACCGCATACCACCCGCAAGCAAATGGTATGATTGAGCGCATGCATCGAACTTTGAAAACTGCTATTAAATGCCACACAGACAGCAATTGGACTGAAATCTTACCTATCGTACTTCTCGGACTTCGAACAACTTTCAAAGAAGACCTGAAAGCAACACCTGCTGAAATGGTTTATGGCGAAACACTCGCATTACCAGGAGAATTCTTCAATAATCCGACAGATGAATACATTGAAAGCGACTTTGTTCAGAATCTCCGAAAAGCAATTCAAAATATTAAACCTGTTCCAGCTTCTAGTCATTCTTCGAAAAACTCCTTCATTCAACATGATCTCAAATCTTGTACCCATGTTTTTGTTAGAGATGATACAGTCAAACCACCTTTAAAGACACCTTACGATGGTCCTTTCAGAGTCATAAATCGCAATGATAAAAATTTTGATGTTGAAATGGGCAAGAGGGTGGTGAAAATCAGCATAGATAGACTAAAGGCAGCTCACTTATCCAAACAAGACGAACAAGCTATACCAAAGTTATCTTCATCATCAAAAGTTAATTTTCCTCAACAAAAATCTTCGATCATGCAAAAAGACACTAAGTCATCAGTCGGAGGTCAAAATCAAAACCCATGCACAAGTCGTATCGGAAGACATGTGCATTTTCCAAAAAAATACACCGACTTCATCTAACGATCATTCTGGAGGGGGAGTGTATGTAGCAGCTATACATATATTAACATTATCATTCATTTATTTAACTATTTAAAATTTTCATTTCACTCAGTTTCAAAGCAATGTATTCGAATCACTCTATTTAAATTAACGATCGTAGTAACCTTTGAAATTTCATTTTATTATTGAGAATTTTACTTTTGTGATTCGTTCTTAGATTTTCATAGAATAATCTTGTGTTTTCTAAAATTAATAAATAATTTGTTTTAGTTTTCTAATACGCTTTCGTCTTTTAATTTTTTAATTTTTTAATTTAAATTTTATTGAATGGGTGTTGGTCAAGTTTGATACAAGACCATGATCCATACATTTTTGCTTTCTTCGTACAAAGTTCAAGAATCTTCAGCAGTGTTCTTTCTAAATGCAAATTCCACGTATTAAGGTATCTCCATGTGCACACAATCATAAGTGAAATAAAATAGTACATATTCACATTGTTTATGTTTCTCACTTATTTTATATTCCTTGAGAAACATTCACTCTTGTCCTTCTTTTTTAAATTATTCTGAAAAATTTCATCAAGGTTACAAACAACTCGTTTAAAGATATATGTTTTGTAAGTATCTTATCTTGTCTTTTTCAACTTTATTATTTTAATATTAAACTTTGGAAACAAGTGGGTACCTACGAGAGTAACTGATTTTAAAGCTTATTTAAATAAACGATTTATTTTCTTCTAGTTCAATGGCAAGAAAATGTATATCAATATTAGTTCTATGGGAAAAGACTTTAAGTCGTTAAATTCCCATCTTGAATATATGCACATGGTGTATGTAAAAGTGGTTGGTTTTTGTGTCTTATTTCTTGTATGAAGGAAGGAAGGAGTATCTCCCTTTGGATGGTTTCGATAAAACTTTAAAACTGTCTGGGGCAAAATTTGGATGGACACATATATTGTTTAAACAATACTGCGTTATCTTTACCATAAATATTTTTTAAAATTCCTCAAACAAAGGATTGATCACTTGGAATGTGTAATGTTCAAGTTTATGCATTTTGTAAAGTTTTGGTTAAATGTTGTTGGAAATTGGAAATCAATGTGGGAATTATATACATCTTTTTATTCTGAGTACTTTCAATAAGAACTTTGTGGAAGAGTTACCTAACCCATTAAATACGTATTTTAGTTATAATAATAAATATTTTAGAACGTCCAGTATCCTTAATTAATTACAATCACGATTTCAATGAAAATCTTGAATAATGGAATAAAACAAACTTAAGGACGATTTGCATATACCAAGACTTTTGCCTATCCTCAGAATGGGACTTAGATTAGAAACATTCTCCGCCCATGGAAAAGAAGGAACAAGGCATATTTTAAAAAACGACTGACGAACTTTAAATGTTGGGATGTGAAATGTTAGATTCTTTTCACCCTCAGAAGAATTTGGAAAGGTCCAAGATTTGTCAAGAATAGATTAAAGATGTATTTCGAGAAGTAAAGTGAAAGTTGCTGACTAAAAAAATCAACACTGTAAGACCAGTGGTTAGTCAGGTGTGATTTCGGGATTTGTCAAACCACAGGGATAGTTATAACGGAGTTCATCTTTTTGGCAGCTACCACTTTCCATTTTATTGAAAATGAAAGGAATTAGAGAATCGTACATGTTACTAAAAGGTTGGAAAAAAAACATCCCATGGGTATATCTTAATCGAACCAAAGCCTTTAAATGCGTTCGGTTGAAGATCTTGGTAGAACTTCAGTCTATGATGATAATTTGGAAAGAGCACTTCTCCAAACTCCACAATTCCGCTTACCTGCGCCTCGGCGAAAGAAGAAGAAAGCTTTATCTCAGCTGAAGGCCAACAACACTGCTTGAGCTGACGAAATCGGTGCCGCATGATTGAAACCAGCATTCAATGTCTTGGTTAGGAGTGAGCACCAACTCATCTGCAAAATATGGTCGGGAGAAAGCATTGTCGATGAATGAAATCTCAGGGTACTTTGCCCAACCTACAGAAGCATCAGTCTCCTTAACATCGCTTGTGACATTCTTTGTTTGTTTGTCAAAACCATTGACCAAATATTCACATTACTGCCGGTTCTGGAAAAAGCCGACGAACTTTAAATTGATACCCACCGATTTCAAGGCCACGTATAACAGCATCTTAAGAGGTCATTTTTGGTTTCAGGCAAGGCGATAAACTGTTATGCGCCTTCTGCAACTTCGTTCTAGAAACAATAATGCAAAACTCAATCATCAACACAAGAGGCATAATCTTTCAAAGGTCCGTCCAATAATATTGGCATAACTGAACGATTAGAGCGTGATGTCAGTGGTTCGTTTTTCACCATTGCAATGAAACCAACCAGTTTCTTAAAAACCTAAATTCAGACGTACATTTACAAGCATCAAAATATTTCTCAGAAACCAATCCCTTTATGAACCCAAAAAAGCAAGAACTTTAAGTCAGTCATTGGTAAATAATTTCATGTATAAAACAAATGTTAAAACTTTGTACAAATGAATGTATGTCAAACCGCCTTCTTTTGAAGTACATATATAGGTACAGGCATACATTTAGATCTATACTTCTATAAGGTAGGAACTAGGACTTCAATATTTCTAATTTCCACGCTTCAAATAATCACGTTTTGTTTCAATATCATAAATACCAACCGCACCAACACGAATCCTTAATATGTACAAATATACAATTTTCCCTTAAACCATCCATTTTTCATACCTAGGTAACTTCACCTATCAACCACAGCACTCAATATTTCAAATTAAATCAACAAGAGTAGAAACCATGTTCCCACAGGTCAATGTAAATAGCATAATTATTACCTGTATACTTTACTTATATGTATGCCCAAGAGTTAAACAACTCGAAGCTCTTTCAAAAGCCTGCGTCGTCCTACTTTTCCCTCGCAATCCAATTTTATTGTTTCTATGAATTTATATTTCTATCTCAAATCGAAGATACACAAACGAAACGTAGACTGGTTTTGTATTAAGTAAGCTAACAACAATAGTGTATTTATATAACTGTGGCGCCGCCGTATTCGACAAGTCATGATGAAATTATAATAAATGATGTTCGAAGATGAAACCAAAGCTATAAATTTCATAATGAACTTTTCCTTCACTATGGCTTACATAATATAAGCCTTTGCATTGAAAAGTTCTTGGTTTTTGACAGATGATGACATAAGACATTTCTCTTATCCTTGTCTATCTCTCACTTTGTCTTGACATATTTTGAAAAATGAAAATCCTAGCTGATATGAATCAAAAAGTCTCTCGCTTTGAAATTCAAATAAACCGGACCGAAACATGTTTTTTCCTTCATTGCATCAGATTCATAGTTTCGACAGTTTATGATTTGAATCGTTTCGCAAATAAGGATTTATTTCCAACTTTCTGACAGATCTGAATTTTCTCGACATTAAATGCAATTTTGCAAAATTTATGGAGTATTTAAAATGTACGTGTTTTATTTTGACATATTACACTTCAACATGATGTTGGTTGTTACTTTTGATTTTGACGAATTTACTTAGCACCGTTTACTTCTTGGTACTGTTCAAAAAGTAAGATTCAAATAAGAGAATTCTTTTTCAATAATGAGTCATTTGAAAAATGATCAAATAGTTTCAAGCTTTCAACATTCCGTGGATTATTATCAATGGAAATCTTTTTTAAGAGAAATGGTGAGTCTATAGTTCCTGCTAAAAGCTGTTACAGGAAGAGGACTTGGGTTCAATCCCTTCCTGTGTCATCTAAAGTTTTTTGCACGGGTACTACTTCTTGCGAGGAATTGACAAGAGTAATTCTTGTCTTGAAAAGTGCTTTTTCAAATAAGCCGTTCGGATTTGGCTTAAAACTGTAGGTCCCCTCCATCTTTGACAACAGTACTCGCACACGGGAATGGTTGTTTTAGTAACATTAAGTTCTAAGACATTTTTGCGGCACTAAGTCTGAAGTGATTAAAGATTATTTTGGAGTAAGATAGAAACAGATAGAGTAAAAATGACCTACATTGTTTTTATGTCTTCGGCAACATTAATAACGTAGCTGTAGTAGTTTTAGGGAAAATTAAAGATGTCGATTTCTTGTCATAAATTGTCACTAGGCCTTCCCAAACCAGACTATACTGCATTTTGCATACAGACTTAGATCTGCCTTCAAAGTTAAGTTGGATTGATCTCCAGAAACATCGAATCTTTGCTGATTAAGTCTTTGAAATGCAACAAAATAATCCGTTTTTTTCATTGAACAAATATTTTCAGTGATTTTAACAGACTTGTCATATTTGCTACTCGAAAGATCCATACCTTACTTATCTAAAAATGAGACTGGTGCAAATGTTAACGACTTTCGCTACCAATATAAGAAAGTTGATTAATATCTGTATGGTCAGAATTGGAAGATGTTCATGCGTATGTCACTTGCAGTATTGCAAGAAAAGTTTCCTGACCTTATTACTTCCCAAAGAAGTTAACACCTTAAGGCTTTCTTTTGGGGGCCGTGAAAGTTTTAACTCAGTTCAATCGCTTTCGCTGTTTTCAAAATGCGATGTTTGGCAATTGTATTTATTGACAGGTTTTATTGCGACCTCCACTGTTTCGAAAGATCATTATGTTTTACTAAGCGAGGTATAGCTGGAGTCTCCATTTGTTAAAGTACTCGAACAATCTATTAATGATGAATTGGAGACTTCCATCCGATTTAGCCGAGACTACAATGTCATCTTGGAACTGGGACTTTGATTAAAAGATCAGCTGGCATACGTGTACTCTTCCTAGCAAATAATCTTCTATGGTATCTATAAACAAAGCAAAGAATATAGGACTTATGCTGTATCCTGATATCAATCCTATTTCTATTCCAAATTGTTCCAAAAGGTCGTTCTAAGACATTCTCATTATTTATCGAGGTGTCTTTTTTGTACAGATTCAAAGCTGAAGCTTTCCTGTCTATGGTGTCAAATGCCGCCTTAAATTCAAAGTCAAAGTGGAAAGCTTCTTGTTAGTCAGCAAATAAATCCGCTCAATTGTCAATAGTTTTTTACATTGTGATCCACTCAGCAAGTTGTTAATCTGCTGTTTAGAGATTGTCATTGAAGAATTCAACAATGATACTCCTCTGTAGTTTGAAATCTGTTGTCACTTTTTTTGAAAACGAGGAAGGTGATAACCTCTCTGAAACAATCTGGTAATTATGCTCTATCAAGTGCTTTGTTTAAGGCTTTAGTTTAACAACTTTCTATAAAGAGAAAAGTGTTGTTTTTGCGGTATTTCATTTAATCAAGGAGATTGATAGTTTCACAATTAAGTCAAGAACATTAAGATGAAACTCATCAAGTCATCAATTAAATAGCAGCAAATGTACAAATAGGTCATGGAAAATTACAAGAAAAGGAAATGGTATGGTCTTAAAATATCATATCAAAATGAAACTTCTTATTGACAAACCCCATTACTACGATTTGCGCACCAATTATACCTCAAGTAATCAAGTATTTTTGTCTTATCAATTAAAGAAAGACTAATTAAAGTTATTTTTAGCCCAGAAAGAATCAATTTGGCACCACAGTGTGACCAATGATGACGTGATTACCTTTTTGAACAAAAGTACATGAAAACAAATTGCATGTCGAACTCATAACTTTGATTATTTTCATTTCGACCTAATGAAAGCAATAACTTTAACTATGCACATATACCTATCCAGGAAATGCTGTATACTCAACTTATAGAACGTTGCTCAATCTATATGTCTGGGGAGATTTGTTTCAGGTTGATGACATCGAACAAAAGTAAGGATATTTTCTGTGTAATTCTACTGGATCTATAAACAGAACTCTGTTTGCTGTTGGCGCCAGTTAAACTTTATCCTTTATTTTTATGTAGCTTGGTTTTTTTATTTCTTTCAATTAAATAAGGTGCTAAATATGGTTGATCCTGGAATAAGTTATGAAAACGAAAAGTTTACTTTCAAAACTAAAAATGTGAGAGTTTAGGACTAACTTGAAAATTGTAACCTCGTTAATAGATGTCTAAAGTATAGTAATTGAAATATTAAGCTTGTTTTCCGTTCAAGTATAATAGTTAGTTCCAGTTAGGTGGATACATATAGAAAGGAAAGACTCGGTTTTACCTTGCGAGCAATTTGTGTTTTGCAATGCAAGACAATGTTGTGTGTGTCAGGATTAGTGCACTGAAGAAAAAAATATGTCTTTGAAAGAATTGTTGATGCATATCCCTTACAAATTGCACCTTTCATTGGCATTTTTGTTAATATTAAAGACACACTTTTTCGTGGAATTATTGGTCGTTGAACAGAAACATTGTTGTTTTCTTTGCACAAAATAATTAAGTAGCAAATAGAATAGAATAGAAATGGTTTTAGAGTGTTGGTCATGTCTTCTAATAAAACCCATTCTTGTTGGCTTATTTCTATCTTAAGTTCCGGTATTAAAAACAACGATCCTTTGGTGAACTATGAGCCTTTGAATCAATCTAGGATCTTTTAACACAAGTTACTGTTGTTTCGTATTCATTTCAGAATCAGCTTTATAAGAATGGCTTAGGTGACTTGCTTTCAATACAACCTCCAATGCTTCTACCGATTGTAAGCCACTTATTATAGTTGCAAGGTGCGTAAAGCACACCGAATACAACTTTCTATTTCTTCAACATACTGTACTGAAAAAACAACATTTGCGCATTATCCGTAACAACTTCACATATTTTTCTTGTGTAGGTCACATTCTGTTATAACTATTTCCAATACATGGGCCAAGTTTTCAGCAGTGTACCACTCTTTCACATAAAGTGTATTTTTTAATTCATATTTCAAGAACTTTATAAAATATTAGATGCTGCAGGAATTTCATAGTTGGGTTCGACAAAGGATATAAAATGCTTGATAATGCTTCACTTTCCATAAATGAAACTGTTAGACTGGCACCTCTACTACTGTTACCCGATGACGTTGATTTTATAGATTTAGAACTTCAAAAGAACTAAAAACAAAACAATCACATAAAATATAGGTATCTCCACAAACAATTCCATCAATTAAATAACTGTAAACTGTAGGGAAGTTTAAATATCAGTTAGCACATTCCAAAAAGCAGTCTTGTGACTTTCACGGCAATGTTCAAACTAAAATGATGATAAAGGTTTAAACGACAGGACTAGTTTCTGTCAGAAACACTTTAAATGTAAACATAAAACTATTAGAAATTTCCTTGTTATTTTTTGCTATAAGCTTAAAACGAAGTGAACATTTTTCAAAAAGTAAATTTACCTTTCATTTTTCTTGTTGATTCTCATAACAAAAGATACAGTTGACAAAATATGAACTAGTGCTTCTCCCAACAGTTTTATATGCTGTTTCACAATGGTTATGGATAACTTATGATCTCGAATCCGAATTTAACTTAATTTAATCTGGAATTTAAAACCCGAAGATGAAATGAAGTAACTTCAACAAGTCAAGGCCACTTTTCTGGCAATATGCAATAAAACTCTTAAGGATATTATATATTTCTTAGTTGATATAAATTAGAACTCGATTCCAATAACTTATCTCAACATTATAGCTGAATTGCTTATGAAAAAAAAGTTGGATACACCACACTGTTAATTTTCAATTGTGTTGCCTTATAAAACTTTTATTCAAAAAACTTCGGGAAATCTGCAACCAATATTTAAAGTTTAACCTATTTTCTCTCGAGATCAATTTTGGCAGGGTCTTCGGAATTAAGCGAAGTTTACTTACGGTTTAAATACAAAAAAGGAATATTTTTGTTCTCATTTTTTAAACTTTGAAGGCTGCTTTCGGGAATGCATGTTATCCTTTGTTTATTATTGACTAATTAAACAAATATAAATACAATTTTCCATATTTTCTCTGAGTGTAAACTGACTTCTTTTTCGAAAACATGAAACTAAGGAAGTGAATCAATAGAAGCATGTACATGAAAAGTTTAATTGATTTTTGAACATGTTCAAAACGTGTGTTATAATGTTTTTATCTAAATCGAATTGTGAGATTACTTGTTCACTAACATGTAAAACATATCTTTATAATTATTTCACAATTCTTTAGATATAAGAACATTAAACAGAATTAAAGAACTTGTTTGTTTTTAAATGCAATATGATATAAATTCGCTTGGGACTTATAGGAAGAAATGTATTTATTTGTATTATTAAACGAAGTAGTAGGTGATGACTTTTAATTTCGTCTTTTAGAAAATTCATTTCAACGAATCAATGTGATTAATCAATTAATTGAATTATTTTACAGTGTTTCAGAAATGTTTCAATTATTTTTGTAAAATACACTTATTTGTATTCAGGTTATTTCTGGTCTATATATCTTATAAGTTATAACTAATTAATAATAAAACTAAAAAGCAAATCCGAAATAAGTTTAGGCAAGCTAGAAATATTTGTAATCAGCATATCAATTTTTACATGACAGGGAAAAAATATACGTAACTCTGGGCCATCATCGATTACTAAGCTCCTTTTCAATGACACTAGACTAAAGCTAGGTCGGCGATTCCAGAGAGTGACATGACTCCTCGTGTACTTGAGATCTTAAACAACTACTTTTTCTCACCCAAACATAAGTTAGAATACTTAAAGAGGTGTTCTTCAACCTTGACTCTTGACAGGTCTCATTCCAAGTGAATAGAAAACAGCAACTGTCCAGCATGTGTCTAAAAAAGGATTATCCTCCTCCATGGAAACCCTAACTAGTCATCAGCTTAAAAAATGAAAGCTTCTTAAGGAAAGTATGAATTTCGCAGCAATAGGTCCACTGGTGATGGTATATCTCTCCTAGCATAAATTTCAATATCGTGTTAGAGAAAGCTAGATTATTACACTTTATAATTTAAAAGTATTTGGTTCGCACCCTTGTCCTTCGGATGAAGACTACAAAAAGATGCGTTTGAAAAGCTATTTAAATTCTGATCTTTATAGCATTGTAACTGGGATTCAAAAACCATGTAGAATTTAATGTAGAAAACATCATCCTTATTCGTGGAAGTGTGCAGCAAAATCCGAGGCAGTCAATTCCGAGTCACTCACAAAAACTTCGCCGGACGCAAACCACACTATGGCGAATTTTGCCTCGTGATTTGGGGCTGCACCCATATAAAATCCAACTGACCCAGGTGCTGAAACTAAACGATATATTCGTACGTCGTGCGTTCATTAATTGGATTTTGGGGAATTTGGAAGTTGATCTAAATATTAGTTGTAAAATCATCAAATTGACTGTTTTTGGACGACACCAATCCACTCGAAATGCATCTAAATAAAGTTACTTTTTGGTGTGGATTTTAGGCTGAAGGCGTCATTGGCCCGTTGTTCTTCTTCCGTACTGATGTTGGCCAGGCCATCACCATCAACGACGATCGCTATAGGTCGATAATCACCAACTTGTGTAGTTTAAACAAGATGGCGCTACGTGCCGTACATCTTAATACACAATCGATAGTCTGCAAGAGCTGTTTTTTGGCATGGTTATTTTGCTCCGAGCTGACCGACGCGACGTGAATTGGGCACCAAGACCGTGTGATTTAATCCATTTTGAATGCCTGCCTCCCAGCAAAGCCAAGTCGGCGGCTGTTTAAACAATGTTATGTTTAACATGTAATGTCATTGATAGTGCTCTCAAATAAAGATAAAACCTTATTGATATCTCATATTCAACTTTTTATTAAATTTTAAAATCTACCCGCCTTTAATTGAAAACCCTTTATATGGGGATGCTCTTTTGGTTTTAATTTTTTAACTGACATATATCACTCCCATATGCATTAATTTAAAAATATGATTCCCATGAAAACCCGTATATTTTAAGGAACCATTTTTCATATTTATTGATTTTTTTAAAGATCCAAAAGAATCCCATTCAAAGCAGAGGTTAGTTTAACATTTTATAAAATGAATGTTCTGTGCATTTAGAAAAATAAAAAAAGAACATTTGTTTTACTCTATTAAGGAAACAATTCATCTTGTTGGCATGAAATCACAATCTTAAGATAAATTATTTCCTCAAGATCTAAAGAATCTGTTTCTACCCAAACCTAAACACACAATGCATGCAAACCATAATAATTCTTTTTCTTATTTCGAAGCGTATTGTTGTACATTTTGATGTTCTGAAGATAAAGTCAGAATATCTAATGTTAGATGAACATAAGTATCATTTTTGTGTGTAGTATGATGGTGGAGTCCTTGACATTGCTATATATTTATTATTGTATGATGTACATGGTTTGTTAAAAAGCAAGCTATGGTATTTTTATGTCAACCCAAGGATATGATATGTTTTAAAGAAAGAAGTATGAATATCTAGAAATATAGTTATTTGGATGTGCTAATCGGATTTTGAATTGAAAATGTTATGAAAATAAATTTTTAAAGTGAAGCACTATAAGATTAATAGCCGTTTTCTGATACAAAACAAAAATAAAGATTTTTGATGATAAAAGTTTTTGAGACGTTATTTAAACTATAAATCTGTACATACCTGACGACAAAAATAATGATGTCGTTTTTCAATTCTGACACTATGCAGCGTCTGACAGTGAAGTATAATTTAGTGACTGATTCCAATCAGATGAAATCGAACGGAAAACTACTCTTTTTCAGACAGAAATTTAAAATAGGTGTGTCTTACCAGCTCTCCCAACTTCTATAGTGAAGTTCATGGTAAATATTAATAAGCTCTGTTTTTTAATATTTCGAAAAATTAGTATTTACTTTTTTCATATTTACTTATTTTGTTTATATTTACATTTCCCACTCAACAAATTGACTAGGAAATTAAATCAATAACCAAATTCAAAATTATTTTTTGGAAAATCAAATTTTTTTAGTATAAACTTGTTACTAAGAACGTATCAAAATAATAACGAGACAGGCGGTATGGGAGGCTTTTTTCAAAATCTCGGTGGCAAGTTGGAAACACCAAACAATAAAGTTCCAAATTGTAAGAAAATAATGATGTGTGGGGAATTAATATCAATTTCAATCAGAGATAATTTATATTAAATGAAGTGGCTAAAATTGCATCTATAAAAGTTATCTGAAAAATACTTGTGTAAACTTGGTTACTTTTAATGTGAATTCGGATATTTGTTTGTTTTTAAGTTCGGGTAGAAACATTTGTACATTTAACTTCGTTAAAATCACAAAACTGCCATTTTAATTTGACTTTTTAAATTAATAAGTCTGTCCCGAAGATTTGTGTTTGTTTGCATTGTTTTTCTAATTTGAATGTTTAATTTTACATTTTTAATTTAAGTTCCAAAAAACAGAAGCCTTCACATTTTCTTAAAAGCAGCATTAGTAAGAAAAAGCTAGAAAAGTTTATCCAATGATTTGAAAAATACTTTTCTATCCAAAGACACATTTGATATTTTGTTTTGTTCTCTGTTTATTAGTTTACCAGTTTTTGTTTATTTAAGTATCCAATTTACGAATTTACCTTCAACAGATTTCAAATTAAGTATATGTTTTAACAAATCAATTTATAAACAAATTACAAATTACATATAAAATAAAAAAAAATGATTAATAAAAGTGAATTGACGAAAACCATGTTTTGAAATTTCTCATCGATTATTAGAATTAGCAATTTTACAAAATTCAGTTTACACAAGAACTGAAGCCGAAAATCATTTACAAAACAATACAAATTTTTAACAATTATTGAGTCAGTACCAAATGGTCCTTTAATTCTGAAGAAATACTCTTAAATCAGCTTACAAACAGTATCCTTAGTTTCGTTTTAAGAAAAATACTGCACAAAAAATCATCACTTAAACAAAAATTATTTGATAGTCATTCGCGATTTTAAAGCAATCAGTTTCAAGAACAATCAAAACCTACGGATTTAGTACATGGATTTCAATGCAATATACAAGGAGCTATGCTACAGATTACGGTAAGCATGCGTTACCTACTTGGTTACATCTATAACTCAAAGTATTTTTAGAAAATTGCAAGGGAAATCAACGGAGATAATTTTAAAATTGAAATCAATGTTTCTGCAAATTCGCTTGCAAATCACTACAAACTTCTTTTTTACAAAAACTTCTAATCCGTCCTTCTCATACGCCAACCCTTTATTTGTGGATGAAATTTTAGACTGCGATATCAGAAACGATGAGATATTACAGGGCTATCCATTTTTCAAAAGCTAACGTAAATGAAACACATATAAAATATTTGTCTTCATTATATTTCTTTCTTATTATAAAGTTTGAACGTTAAAATTATGTGTGACAGCTACGGCCATTTTTTGACACATATTGGAAGGTATTTCAGCTTGACCAATTTTAGTTTTTAAGTGCTCAAGCGTCAAAGGTTTATCTGCATAAGCTCGGTCTTTCATGTAGCTTTACAAAAAAAAAGTAAAGCGGTGTCAAATCGCATGATCTTGGTGGCCAGTTGATATTGCACGACGAGAAATTACGCGGCCAGGAAATGTTTCTTGACACATTCGCCTTGTTGGAACCACAAGTTTCCAAGTTGTATTCTTCAAAAGCAGGGGAAAGAAAAATTGGTTATCATATGACCATAACGCTTCGAATTGATAGGGACAGTCGTTCCATCGCCGTTTTAAAAGAAGTAAGGTCCAATCACACCTCCAGACCAAAGAGCGCACCAACAGTGACTTTTTAACTTCCCATAGGAAGTTATTGCAATGGGTCCGATTTGTCAAATTGAAAATTTTGATATTTCTCGACATTTCAAGGTCCCTAGAGTCGAAATAAACGATTTTTAGAAAGATGTCTGTGCGTGCTTATGTATGTACGTTCGTACGTCCGTACGTTCACGACGTTTTTTTCGTTGTCCACAGCTCAACAACCAGAAGAGATATCGACTTCAAATAAATTGTGTTATACAGTTAATAAAGCAGAAAAATGCATAAAGGGCTCTCAAGAAAACTGCGTGGGCATTTTTTTTTACCATAACACTTTAAAAAAAGGTGAACATTTTGGTTAACCCTTAACCCTATAAATATATAATATTTATAAATCAAAAAAACTGTCACCTCGAAAAGTTTACTACTGAAATGTGATTTCATCTCCAAAATAATTTTATGTAACGAGAAATGATGTTTTGTCATCTGATAAAATTTTGAGAAAAATAGAACTGACAGATTTTTTACAAAAAATAAAAACCTAAAAGAAAAATTAATAAGCGTTGGTAAAAATTGACTTTCGACACAAATATCTTTTCAAAACTTTGAAATATTGGCTTTAAACTAATTTTATCTTATAAGAAATATTGTTTCCAACATTCGATAAAATTCTGAGAAAAATCGAATTAACAGTTTTGTTTATAAAAATATAAAAACCTAAAAAAACAATACTAAAACCTGGTAAAAATTAACTTTCGACTCAAATAGCTTTGCAAAAATTAAAAATATATATAAAATCTACAAAAAAAACAGTACACACATTTGGGAAAAATTGATGCATATAGACAAACTTTTTTTAATTTCAAATTAAAAAGAAAAGCCACTCTCACGATTTTCAAATAAAAAAACTTAGAATTTTAAAGTCAAATTGCAGTTAAATTTTTGAAAACAAACTTTTTTAAATCTTGAAATACAGGAAATAACCAGACTCTTTGGATAAAAAAGCAAGTTCGTGCTGCAAAGTCGTGCATTTCATTTCCTTGAGGACACGTAAAAGGAGTTTTATTTCAATGATCCAACCGATTCCAGAGCTTAAAGATACAATTGATCCAGTACATGCAGTCTCAAATATACTAATTGGCCATGGAAAAATTCATGAAAAGGATATGATTGTGCAACAGTATCCGTGGTCAAAATTCGGCTGCCATCCTTTTCCATTAATTACATATCTTCCTCTTTGCATCTGAGAAAAAATCCATTGATTTCTGTTGATATTAAAATGAAACCTTTTAATGGAAGACCTTGGTATACCAATAACTTTCACGAACAAAAACAAAAGACATTTTTTTTTTAAATTCAGTAAAACGAAAAAAGTCTGTACACCCCTCAGTGTCCCGTTCCCGGGCACTTAAACTATGTAGGTATACAGAAACTTACATTTAAGAGTTATTGTGCCATAAGAAACAATAACCCTTTTGTCAATAGTATGGCCAAATCGATGGAATTTTCACTGACTGGCCACAATATTGCAAAAGAAACTTAAGGATAGAATGAATAGAAAAATAAAACTAAAAAAATGATTAAAAGGTCAAACCACCAGACAGAGTGATAACTTTCCTCAAACACCGATATGCCCTTGAGCTTGAATATACATATATTTCAAGCCATCAAGACCATCCATCATTATATCAAGTTTATATAGTTCGATTTACATACATTGTCATAGTCATAGATATACATATATACATGATAGGTTTGTGTATTGTGGGTATGTGAAGGATTTGATTCGTAAAATTCTTGATATACGCATCGTTTCACATTATCCTTTTCAAACAGTCCCGCATTCCTATATATAGAACGCATTCATGGCGTTTTGAGTGATTTATCAAGACCATATCACAGAAATGATGAATATAATATTTTCAGAGCTTTCATTGTATGATTCGGTCTGGTCTGGACACAAACACAATAAAGTTAAATAAATTGTAAATGATGATGTATAGATGTAGTTTTCTCATCAGTTTGTTCCTTTTCTTTTTAAATGAATGAAATTAATTGAATGATTTTGATACATAACTTCTATCTTCTATGCATATAGGCAAGGCCAGAGTAAGAGGCCCAGAGGCCTCGGGCAGTAAAGAGCGGAGGCCCCTTCGCCCCAAATTATTTTCAAAATAAAGTAAACCATTTTTTTTCACTCGAGTTTTTCAATAAATAATTTCTTGTGAAACCAAGAAGTATTGAACAAACACATAAATTTATAAACATAAACGGAAAAAAGAATTATCTGAAATTAAATTTTAGGGTTAACTAACGGAATCTTTTGAGCTTTTTTCGCCGAAAAATCGTTGATAATTTCGGTGGAAACTAGTTCTCGGAGTAAATCGCTTTTAATGCTCAGGAGAAGGAGCTTCGATAGACGGTTTTGTTCCATCGTGCCTATTTTTTATCCAGTGCAATCTGTTACCATCAAAACCAAATACATTCTCAATGCAATTTAGAGGTTTGGGAATGTATCTCTGAAATTTTGATTTACGTGAATTTGGTAGTAAAACAGTTCCAGCGATTGATCTGTTCCATAGTCCTTTTCCTTTTTGTATGAGTCAATCAAAGACACAAATTGAACCAATTCATTACCAAGACTAGGCTCTAAATCATTCAGATACACTTTTACCAATGCCTCTGCTGCAGAGTGCAAATTTGTATCATCCATCTTCTCGATGTGTTTCAGGAATCCAAATCTCGAACGTACAGCTTCATAGGCATGCAATCTTACAGTGAGAGAAACGGATAGCTGGTCAATCACTGGGATAAAGGCGGATACTTTGTATTTTTCCTTGGGTGTCAGATTTGCGTCTTGTATTTCCCCGTAATCGAGCGGATTCAGCTATTTTTTTGGCTGCTTTCTCTTATTTATTAAAATCATTTCGTTTAGATTCCACGAATGATTTCAATAATTCTAGTGCACGTATTGCCGATTCAAAAATCATTTTCGGGTCAACATCTTGTTTGCAGTTTTGGAAATATCGTTCCAAAATGTTGTAAACAAAGCGGTTTCGAGAACACTCATCTTCTGTAGAAGGTGCGTTGGCTTATTCCTCTCGATGTCTTTTTTCTCTTTATTGGAAGATATGCTGGTTAAAGCTTCTTCGATTTCCTAATAGCTGTTGATTAAGGATTTCGTAGCTTCAGCTCGACAAGACCAACGAGTGTCGCAGAGTTTTTTCTTAATCAAAATTCGGTGCCGCTCTACACTGGCTATGAAAAACGTGTACGAATTCTGCACAAAATCAAAGAATTAAACAGCCGATTGACAAGAGTTAGCAACTGAATTTCCCACTAAATTGAGAGAATGACAACAAGGTACGAACGCCGATAAATGTTTTTTCTCCAAAATAAGAGCCTGCACCCTCTTGTATTTGCCACTGATGTTTGCATCATTGTCGTATGATTTTGATATTTCACTGATTGCCTGATTATAGTGAACAAATTTATATCAATGATTTCTGTTATTGAAGATTATTATAATTAAATAATCATGCCTCAGTTTCCATTCATTAAATCCGGCCCTGTATATAGATTAAAGAGTGTTGGATTGAAATAATAACAACAACAAAAAGTCAAACTTTTTGATTAGTATATGAGACAAAATCGGCTTCGCTCCTTGGTGCGTATTCAAAAGGTCCAGTTTTCGATGCTTTGGCTCATAAATAAGGCCGAATTTGACCAATGGCGATAGCCTTGAATATGTTGTATTTGAGGGCTGCAGTGGCTTGAGACTTATGCGACTTAAGAAAGCCCCACAAGAAAAAGTCTAAAGGTTGAAACCACTTGTCTTCGGTGTCCATATCACCCAATTCTGGCCACAAGAAGTTAATGATCAGTGATCTATAATGATCGCCGTTGACGGCATTCATCCGCACCGTTTACATCTACTGCCGCACACACTACTATTTTCATCTCTAAAATATATTCGAAGCCCTAAATTGTGACACAATCTTCTACACAGTGCACAAAACAAGTTGGTTCTTGTATATACTATCCCGACTTTTTATGTCTACAGCCTTAATAAATTTGAAAGTCTAGCCCTTTCAATCATTGAGATTCACTAAATGCTTATTTAGCTGAATCCCACACCATATAAGCAGCTCTAACCGCTTTTTCGATTAAAAACTTAAGGAACCATTTTCCTTGAAAGTCTTTTATTGGACATATGCAAAACCTTAATTATATAACAAACATGTAACTTAAATGTACGTTTAACAAGTAAGGACAGTCCTGGTACCCAACATAACGACCAACGTAGTTAGAGGAATTAGAAGAAAGGACAAATTTTGGCTTTACATAGAATTACGAGAGTTTTCCCATCGTTTCAAAATGTTTGTAGCCACGTACTTTTGATGCTTATAAAGCATGTTAAACTCCGGAACTGTTTCAAAAACAAGGAATTTACTGCTATGCGCAATGTAATAATTGGCAAAACAATTTTTCCATGCGGCACAATTGGCATTTTTAAACTCCACAACTTTTTTCTTTAAGTAATTTTCGATACTTAAAATATAGGTTAAATGATCCTTAATTGATCTTTATTCCTGTACCATTTCTATACACGCATTGTTGAAAGTCCACCTCTCATTTGCACTACTGATTCCTCCACCATTTTTAAAAATCATAATTTTGATTTTCTTAGATTCATAAGCAATGCTGTACCTACCTATATAATTGATTAATCCTGAGTTGCTTCGATTTGGAAGAATGAACAAATACCGCGACTTCAATTTGATTGTGGTTCCTTATTTATTTGGTATCTCCAAACATCAGTCAGAAAGTCCTTCAATCTAAACTGCGAACAATAAAGGGCACAACGCATGACGTACCCCTAATTTGGTGTTAAACTATTCAGACATTTCATATCCATTCCATTATGCAGCTTTAGTATCACTATTAAGATTTTGTAACACTCTACCAAACTTTTTGTAACAGCCTTAACCAAACAGATTGTATATAAATGCCTACTAGTCCAGTTAATAAAGGTTTTCACCTCAAAAAATATCCAACAGGGTTGAAACTTTGCACACTTACTAAGGTATGTCTGGTGATAACCCAAAATAAAGTTCCCATGAATCCGACGCTCTAGCGGCAGTTAAGAGAAACACGTAGTTTGTTTCAGTTGTTTACGTTTATCTCGAAAACTATTTGTCGTATCAAAAAATTTTTTTGTACAAAATTAAAGCTCATTAAATTTTATAAAATAAAGCTTTAATTAATTTTGTCCTAACTAGTAACTCTTAAGGCCCAACTATAATAGGCATCAGCAAACATAAGCTTATGTCAAAAACCCAACGAAAATTCACTTAAGTTTGCGAAATTACTGCATAGCCATAATGCAATTTTGCTCACGTATCTAAATGACAGATTTTACTTATGCGACGAGCGACTGGGATCGCTCTTGCTTAAGTATGCTTAAGTTAACGAAAATGAGAAAAATTGAACGGAACGGAGCTAGACTCCATTATATTCACTCGTATTGAGATTCTTCGTATTCGCAAGTTTACTTATGCGCACATATGCTAGCTTATGCCTATTATAGTTGGGCCTTTATATTTTATAAAATAACTCTATCGGCATATTTTCTCTAAAAAATCGAGATTCCATATAATCCCAGCTATATAGAGCAACTGTGGATTATATAAAAAAACAACATTTATTGTTCAAAAGTCGAATAGCATGGCAATAAAAATAGCTACAATTTATCTTCTTTGAACATCGAAGACTTGTAGCAACTATATAATTCGCAGTTGCTCTATGTAGCTCGGATCATATATTTATATAATATTTATTCGAGAATATAATATGCGTCAAGACAAGGTGTAATTTTCATCTTCTGATGAGCCCAACCATTACATCGAAGCGAAACGCATATATGAACACTTTTATGCTGGTTTGATTTTAAACCATATTTCTTAAAATAAACGGTGTTCAGGAAAAAACAATTTGGCTGTTGACAGTCAGCGATGCAAACCGGGTAATTTTAATGCATTTCGAAGACCCAATCATCAAAGATATGAGACATAACTTGTGATCGGTCTTGAGTTCTTATCTTGAACTGCACCATTTTTGTAGTTGATTTAGAAAAAAGTTCAATTTTCATTGTTTCATTTTAGTAATGACTCAGCTTTTACCCGTCAAAGTGACAGCTACACCAATAGCAAGCTATTCAAATTGAAACTTCTTATTGTAAACCTCTTTAGTAATACTCATCTTCATAAGAATGAGTTTAGTTTGCATCTTTTATGCAATACCTCCTCCAACATTCATACAAAGAACATGGTTAATAATACTATGCGTATGAATTGTTACCAGAATTTGTTTTATTTAATTCTCTTTGATTGACAGATATTGATTTGTCAAAACCTAAACCACCCACCTGTGTACATTGCAGACGGGAGATTAGTTTCATCTTAATTTATTCATGAATAAGACAAAATTCATACAATCATCAAGCCAATAATAAAAGAGTGTATTTCAAGGGAATACAAAGAAAATTTTCCAGACATTGAATGATATTTTATTCTATTAATATTTATAAAGTTCGAACACAACAGCTCTTGGAGAAACTTCTTATTTTTAATCATAAATCGAAAGCATAGTATTAAACATGTTATACTTAATAACTTATTTATAAATCTTATAATACTTTCATTGGTTTCAAAACAAAGATAGTCAGGGAGTTAGTTGCACTAAAAACATAAAATTAAATGAAAAATTTCAACAACAGTTCAATGTGACTTCCATCATTTTCTTCTTTAGAAACTGAATCATTCTTTTGTGAGAAGGTACATACTTATTGACTGAATACATCATTAAACAAAACAAGACTTACTTCGTATGAATATGTATTCAAAAGAAAAACCATCTGCCTTTCTAAGCGATTGCCAAAAAACTGCCAATCAATCATTCAGCTTAACAAATTTTTGTTTGGTAATCAAAACCAAAAGTATTAAAATGCTCCTTTATTTGTTATATTAGCTTTTCTTTAGATGTAGAAACATCCATCAAAATAATATAACAGTATATGAACGTATTTACGTGTTTTCTGTTTTGTATATAAATACATTTATATTAAGACATACATCATACTAACTCTTATGAGACTTGGGTTTTGTTTTGATGAATAAAGCTTTCTTGGAATGTCAATTTGAACATATTTTTTTGATTTTTGTATTTAGAGGAGCTCATATAAGGCGAGACCATAAGTTAGGTTAGGTTTTACGGTGTGATGCATCAGCAAAGGCCAAAAGATATCTCACTTGGATCGCTGCGGATCCATTGTGATTCCCAGGAAAGAAGAAGAATTGGTTATGGTATCAGAAGGTCGCTGAGGATTAATTTTAGGGTGGGTCAACCTTGAACCATCCTGATTATTGGAAAAAAATGAACAATATCCTCAAGTGGCAAGAAAGAGACGTCGTATTTGTTATTCTTCTTTTGGCTAGGCTTGTGTATTTGCAGACAAAGTGGAAAATGGCTAAAACAAAAGCATTGATCCGTTTTTGGACAATTTGTATGGTTTTCCAAATACTGGAATGTTGCTGTGCTCTTGGACCCAACGAAAGGTTACCGCGTTGGCTTCGCTGAGTAAACAAAGTTCCCTACGATATTTTTAACAAGTTTTGACTGTTGTATGAAAAGCTATACTGCTTAAAGGCGATACTGCAGTAATGTAATAGCTCTATTGATCTGTCAAGGTTATATAATCCTCCTAGATAGAAGACCTTGTTTAAATATGGGCTTCATTTAAATATGAACTTCCCAAGACTCAATATTAAACATCCCTAAAACTAGCGATATTGACTCTTTTGGGTTGTCTTAGCTTAGTTTGTCTCATCACAATCATGCAGAAAAATCCATCTATTTCAATTGAAAAGTGACACTTTGGAGGGAGA
The DNA here is from genome assembly GCF_945859685.1 of Eupeodes corollae. NCBI lineage: Eukaryota > Metazoa > Arthropoda > Insecta > Diptera > Syrphidae > Eupeodes > Eupeodes corollae. Next base: position 147,328,302 of record NC_079147.1, on the reverse strand, counting down.
CTTTCAAACAAACCAATTCAGAAGCGTAGTAATGATTTTAATTTAAATAAATAAACATCTTCAAGATTCAAAAGGCTTTTGACTCTTCCCACAATAATTTTTTAGAGTCGACGTGGTAACCAACGATCTGTAGAGTACGATGTTGTGGTAATGCTTTAAAATGGATTTGATGAACATTATCTTTTTTTTCCGAAGAACTTTTTGTGGTAGTCGTTTTTTTAATATACTGCCCTCGATAAAGGGGTTATAAATACCCTTAAAATATTTAAACACATTTCAAGCAATTACGAAAGGAGGATAGGAGTAGAAATGAGAAACCGATGCACATTGGTTTTGAATGTCTGAAAATTGTAATGAGTGGGAAATATTGAGCCTGGTAATATACGTCTGAAATTGGGCTTAAGGGTAAACGGAGATGCATTCCTAGCAGTACGGGTATTACGGTTGAATTGTTAAAGGGGAAGAATGCAAGTGGCTATTTCACTAAAGCATTGTTTATAAAAATAACGACAAAACAATGACAGGCATGAGACCATGCGGTGGTGTTCAAGAAAAGCAAATTTTGGACGAATAAAAGCTTTGTAAAATATGGACAGATCAGAAGGGCTGTAAAACTTTTTGCATCGTCAGAGAAAACCTAAACACTTAGCAGCATTTTTGGCGATGTCAAATATGTGATCACTCCACAACTTGTGGTTTGTGATGCACGTACCTAGATATAGTTATACAGACTCCTCGCAGCAAGTACCACTCATGGAAAGTGGCATTGGGGGAGTGTTACGCTTTTGCGACAGTAGCGAGCATTGATTTTTCGAAGCATTAAATTTTACACGGTTTTTGAGTTCCAATTGAACAATGCTGTCAAGAACAGAATTTAATGAGCTTATCATACTTTCCCGTTGGTAGTCCACATCCGAAGAAAAAGGATACAAATTTAAAACGAATATCAAATTCTGAGGGTGCTGTCATCAGCGAAGATCATTTATTAAAATAAAAAAGAGCGTCGGAGACAAAATAGATCCCTGGGGCACACCACTATTTATTTTGTGGATATCAGATTTGAACCCATTCAATACTACTTAAATTAAACAGTTCGAAAGGAGATTCATTAATATCAAAAACACGCATTTTCGACAAGAGAGCTTGGTGCCAAACTCTATCGAATGCTTTTAAAATATCAAGTACAATAATCTTGCTAAAGATTTGTTCCACTGTTAGGTGAGATAAACCATGAGATCAACAGTGGACCTATTGCAATGAAAGCTGTACTGCCTGTCATTAAGAAGCTTCCGTTCTTCAAGATATATTTTAAGCTGAAAATTGATCAGCGTTTTCATGACCTTGGAAAGAAGAGAGAAGAGAATAATTTAAGAGACAGGCCGGACAGGTAATACAATAGCGTGGATACTACCAAAAATCATTTGTTACAAATGACCAAAAATGTTTAGCACCTGTAGGACATTGTGTAGTATTTGTTTTCCGTAGTTCCTGGTCATGCAAAAATGTAATGCGTCGAATAGCTTGTTTGAACTTATCCCGGTTTTCATCAAACCTCTTTACAGCTCGAATCAAACCATGAGTTTTCTTTACGTTTGATAGATTTTATCCTATTCTGGATAAAATTTCTCACTCCAAAAAGAATTAAGTTCGTAACTATATCTGCACTGGAATCCACGTCACTATCGAGGAAGCATAGTGACTAGTTAAAGTTCCTGAAGAAATCGTTGAGACCATTCTAGTTGGCTTTTTCATACTCCCATATGGTTCTCGTAGGGTTATTTTTTTAACTGGGGTTTTTAGGCATGATACATTAACAGATAAGAAAAATGGTCTGGTGTGCCTACAGGCAATAATACACTAATCGTTCCCATTCGCGAAAAAATGTGTGAAGCGTGGGCTGCCTATTCTTAAGAACTTAGCAAACTGGCGGAAAATTTGACTCCTGAATATGATTTTTAAAACAAGACAATCCAGCCAGAACTCATGCCTTACTTATGTAAATATAAGGTCATTGAGACATTGAATCAACAGTTATTGGCTCTATTACTGAGCGTATAAAACCTAATGGAAGAAGTTCGCTAAATGTTTATCTGCGAAAACACTGTCTTTCGCGTAGCCCCACTGTCTTACGCGGCTAGGCAATTTTTCTTACTATAAACCTATATTCGCTAGAGTTGTGTGGCATGTGTTATCATATGACCATAACGCTCCAAATTGACGGTGACAGTAGTTCCATCGTCGTTTTTTAAGAAGTAAGGTCTAATCACACCTCCAAACCAAAGAGCGTACGAAACAGTGATTTTTTGCGGATGTTATGGCCACTCTTCAGTTGAGGATTCTCAGAACCTCAAATACGACAATTTTGTTTATTAAAATACCCACCGAGTGAGAAAAAATCGCAGTCCACCGCCTGTTGTTCAAGCACCCATTCGAGACGCATCTACGACATTGTGAATGGTCAGCTGACTTCACTTGTTATGTAAACTGGACTTTATATGTATGAAGGTGTAGATCCAAATGCAAAATACGCCATAATGTGCCGCAAGACAGTCCTATTTCCTAAGAACGAAGAATAACCGTTCGGGTCTTCGGAAACACTTTCACTCACAGCTGCGATATTTTCAGTGGTACGAACGAAACGATGATGCACAGGCCTTATAATAACTATAACCAATCCAGTCTCTTCAAATTTCCATAATTTCCTGTTAAAGCACGATATGTGGCTGTGGCAGAATCAACATTTTTGTAGTAGGTTTTAGCACTTTTTATGCATTGCAATAGTGAAGTGATCCATTTCCGTAAATGTCAGACTCACGGTTTTTAATAACTCAAAAAATATGAACAAAAATATTTGTAACCTCGAATATTTGCCAAACAAAACATATATTACGTTTTTGACATCTGGTAATTTTCTTAGAAAAAGTAAAGTTACTAAAAGTTGATAAAAATTGTTAAAGATTGATTGTTGACTCAAATATTTTGGCGAAAATGTAATATATTGGCTTCAAACTAATTTTATCTCATAAGAGATATTGTTTTTAACATTCAGTACAATTTTTATAAAAATCCTATAGTCAGTTTTTTATAAAAATTAAAATCTACAAAAAATGCTACACAAAATTGGTAAAAGTTGATATTCAGTTCTCGATATCTCGTGAATAAATGAAGGTATTGACTTCAAAATGATTTCATTATTTGCTAAATTGTGTTGTTATTGTAAGATAATAGTATTCCAAAAAACGATCTTACGGATTTTTTTTTTTGAAAAAATAAAACTTTTCAAAATAGCTGACTAAAAATGTCGGGAACAAAAACAAATGATTTCAATCAAACATATTTTATCATTGTTCATAACTTTAAGTTAGTTTTTTTTTGAAAAACTCAATTGACAAGTTTTTCTACAAAACACGAAAACCTACAAAAACATCAAAAAAATTGATAAGAAATGGTTTTCGACTCAAGTAGTTTTTAAAAAAGAGAAATATTGACTTTAAATTTTATCATCTCACCCAAAATTTTGCTATTAATATTTGGAAAAACTTTCAGACAAATCGACAGACGCGATGAGGATTTATCAGTGTTGGTCGCATCCAAGCCACTTTTGATTTATGTTTCTTGAGATATACATAAAACTGGGTTAAAAACTAAAAGAATGTATTTGTATTTTTAAATGCAACTTTGAAGTTGTTAAGTTTATCCAAAATTTTGTTGACGATTTCCAATAAATAAAAAGCCCCAGACTTGATTGCAATAAAACAGTTTGTCTGGAAAATATTTGTGTCAAGACCTTTTTTGGTGGAATTTTAATTTTGTTTAAAATTATGTACATATAAAAATTTTTGTTGATTAGGAATCAAAAATATAAAACAGAGCTCATAGGCCCTTAAAATTTTGTCTAACGATTAAAATGCTTACCTTATTTTAATCATTCTGAACAAAATTTTTGTTGTCGTGTTAAAAAATGTAAATGTTCGAACTTTTTGACAAAAACTTAACCAAATTATTTCAATAAAATCTTCATAATTTTTTCAAATAGTTCACGAGTATGTCATTATCTAACCCCTATTTATAATACCTGAAATAAAGTGTTTGTCACAAGTCCTTCCTACGACTATTTAGTACAAAAATAAGGACTCATGACTATAAAATAAAACTTCTGAGAATATTTTTTTTTTTTGAAAGTATCAACAATAACCTTATTTCCATTGGTCGAAGTAAAAACACGCCCAGATGTTAATTTTTGTATCCCCTGAGGCCCTGAGAGATTATGGGTTTTGTTTATACAATTAGAGACCCAACATTTCAATTTCTCAAAGAACCCTTAGATGAACCCCCTGGGTGAATAATGAAGCAGGAAATGTGCAAATAATTTTTGTAATTTAAATGCCAGACAAATCAAATTTTTGTAAGCCTGGTGACCATTTGTAATTAAATATATTAACTACTTTGTATATGAACTTGGGAAATTAACCAACTTTAAGAGAAAACCATTTATGAATAATTTCATTAACATATTTCACCAAATAAAAATATTCCTGTGTTTAGAATTTTAATAAAAGTTGTTTTTCATTAATATTTTATATACCTGAAGTAATTAATAAAATTAAGTATGCACTCAAACTAAGCTTTACCCATTAAAAAAACGCACTGAAGAGCTCCAAAAAAGTCCTTAAATACGAAACCACAAACAAAATAAAACTTTCCTTGTTTTATTTTGTTTTTATGATATTATTTGTTGTTGTTGTGCTTGCTTACTATAATAACTCTTGATCTCAGACCCATGTTATAAATAGAACCGCATGACTTCATTCCAAATCAAATTTAAAAACTTGTTGGGTAGAATGTTTTTTGAAACCCAAATATTTTCTGGTTTTTTGATGCATTAGGAAGATACTTTGTGCATATATGTAGCTATTCCTATAGAGCTTATCCATGTTATTGGTTGAACTGATGTGAACTCCTTGAACAAGTTTTACCAGTTGACTGTATCTACCTTAGGTATATAATTTAGGTGGATTTGGTTAGAAGCTCAAATGCATTCAGAACCTAAATATAAACTAAGTTCGTTATACTAGTACCTTGTTTCATCAACTATATATATACAAATATCTATTAAGCTACTTGGTATAAGTTTTGCTTTGTTTACACAACAGCAAATTGATGAAGAAGATACTTTTTGAAACACAAGCCAAGAGTGTTCAATTTACTCAAAAGTTAAGGTTTTTAATGTTTAGATATGTGAGCTGTCCTATATGTATATATTTTTTTAAACTTAAAGTGCTTTGGAAGTAGATGATTCGCTTGTTCATATATTAATTTTCAACACCCATGTGTTTTGGAAAAACCATCTGTTGTACAGTAGAAATGTATTCTATAAAAAGTAAAGGGAAACATTGCTGCGGATACGAATTTCACTTTTTTTTTATATGGAAATAATTTTCGAGTTTTTCATTTTTATACTTTGGTACGTTTTATATCTTCTTGAGATTCGATGGAAGTGTTATTTTGGTAGTGTCTAACATACAAAACACTATGACGTCATTTTGTAACTCAAGATGGAATTTCGACAGAATTTCTTTTAAATTTTTTTCAACTAATGTCTGCTAATTCAATTTTTTATGTGTTTTTTTAATGAGCTGACGACTCAACTTTTGATTAATTTGTTTTGTGAATGCAAGTTCCAGTTATGTGCAATCCTACAAAATTTTGTAGTGACTCCATATCAATTGTAGTATGACTACCTTTCAAAAAAAGATAAGTTAATTCAAATCTTACTTCTCGTTCTGGTTTTAAGCATATACGAATAGAATTATCTTTGAATTATTTGCGTGTCGTTGTTATCTTTTTTATAAATAATAATAAACCTAAATAAAAATTGGTACGGTTTTGTGTTTTTAAGCTTAGTCGAAAAACTTGTCTTATTATTATTAACTTCCTATAGGAGTTATTGTAATTGGTCTAATTTGTCGAATTCAAGTTTTCAAGGTTACTAGAGTCGAAATAAAAGATTTTTAGAAAGAAGTCTGTGCGCGTTCGTATGTCCGTACGTTTTTTTCCTAGTCTATAGCTTAAGACCCAGAAGAAATATCGACTTCAAATAAATTTTGTTATACAGATAATATTGCAGAAAGATCCAAAAAGGGCTCTCAAGAAAATTGCTTGGGTGTTACCATAGCAGTTAAAAAAAAAAGGTGAACATTTTGGTCAAACATAAATATCTCACCTGTTAATGACGCTAGAGACTTGAATTAAATTTTATATTATGAAGGGTGATTTTTTTGAGGTTAGGATTTTCATGCATTAGTATTTGACAGATCACGCGGGATTTCAGACATGGTGTCAAAGAGAAAGATGCTCAGTATGCTTTGACATTTCATCATGAATAGACTTACTAACGAGTAACGCTTGCAAATCATTGAATTTTATTACCAAAATCAGTGTTCGGTTCGAAATGTGTTTCGCGCTTTACGTCCGATTTATGGTCTACATAATCGACCAAGTGAGCAAACAATTAATGCGATTGTGACCAAGTTTCGCACTCAGTTTACTTTATTGGACATTAAACCAACCACACGAATGCGTACAGTGCCTACAGAAGAGAATATTGCGTCTGTTTCTAAGAGTGTTGCTGAAGACCGTGAAATGTCGATTCGTCGCCGTTCGCAGCAATTGGGTTTGTGTTATTCGACCACATGGAAGATTTTACGCAAAACCGTATAAAATACAGCTCGTGCAAGAACTGAAGACGAACGATCTGCCACAACGTCGAATTTTCAGTGAATGGGCCCTAGAAAAGTTGGCAGAAAATCCGCTTTTTTATCGACAAATTTTGTTCAGCGATGAGGCTCATTTCTGGTTGAATGGCTACGTAAATAAGCAAAATTGCTGCATTTGGAGTGAAGAGCAACCAGAAGCCGTTCAAGAACTGCCCATGCATCCCGAAAAATGCACTGTTTGGTGTGGTTTGTACGCTGGTGGAATCATTGGACCGTATTTTTTCAAAGATGCTGTTGGACGCAACGTTACGGTGAATGGCGATCGCTATCGTTCAATGCTAACAAACTTTTTGTTGCCAAAAATGGAAGAACTGAACTTGGTTGACATGTGGTTTCAACAAGATGGTGCTACATGCCACACAGCTCGCGATTCTATGGTCATTTTGAGGGAAAACTTCGGAGAACAATTCATCTCAAGGAATGGACCGGTAAGTTGGCCACCAAGATCATGCGATTTGACGCCTTTAGACTATTTTTTGTGGGGCTACGTCAAGTCTAAAGTCTACACAAATAAGCCAGCAACTATTCCAGCTTTGGAAGACAACATTTCCGAAGAAATTCGGGCTATTACGGCCGAAATGCTCGAAAAAGTTACCCAAAATTGGACTTTCCGAATGGACCACCTAAGACGCAGCCGCGGTCAACATTTAAATGAAATTATCTTCAAAAAGTAAATGTCATGGACCAATCTAACGTTTCAAATAAAGAATCGATGAGATTTTGCAAATTTTATGCGTTTTTTTTTTTAAGTTCTAAAGCTCTTAAAAAATCACCGTTTATATTGTAACGTGATACCAAACAAATATATTTTTGAAAAAAAATGAAATTAACGGTTTTTTATAAATTAAAAAAAAAACTGAAAAAAAAATTGTCACTTCGAAATTGTCACAACTTTGTGCAACGAAAAATAAGGTTTTTAACATCTGGTAAAATTTTGAGAAAAATCGAATTGACAATTTTTTTTACAAAGAATAAAAACCTAAACAAAATTAATAAAAATTCGTAAACATTTATTTTTGACTTTTCAAAAATTTGAGATTATGGCTTTCAACTAATTTTAACTTAAAATAAATATTCTTTTCATCATTCGATTAAATTTTGAGAAAAATCGAATTGACAGGTTTTTATAAACTTAAACTTGGTAAAAATTTAATTTTGACTTAAATAGATTTTCAAAAATTAAAAATATTAACTTCAAACTTATTTTATTTCACGGAAAATATTGTTTTCGATATTCCGTAATTTTTTTATAAGAATCCAACAAAATTATACTCAAATTTGGTGAAAATTGATGTTCGGTTCTCGATATCTCTCAAATTAACTACTTTCATCCAAATTGTATTTATTTGTATAAGAAATAAAAAAAAGTTAAGAAATGCTAATAAAATTGTTAAAAATTTGTTTTCTACTAAAAATCTATTCAACAAAACTAGATTTTGAAACTAACTATGAAAAATATTGTTGGCAATTTTGAAATTTTTAAGAATAATTCAACTGACAACTTTTTTAACCCAACACGAAAACCTACAAACCTTTTTTTGTCGAAAATCTTAACCATTTTAGTAACAATTTTTGCAAGTTTTTTTTTGTTATAGAAAACAAAAACAGCTCAGATTTTTCTAAGAACAATATCTTACGTTAACAACAAATTTTATCACAGAAAGAAATTATTTCGAAGATATTACCTTTATTTATTCGCGAAAAATCGAAAATGGAATATCAATATTTACCAATAATTTTAACAATTGCATACTATTTTGTATACATTTTTATTTTTATGAAAAAATTCATTTTGGATTCTTATAAAACTTATACTGAATTCCAAAAATAATATTTGCTATAAGATAAGAAAGTTTAAAGTTAATATGTTCAGTTTTTGAAAAGATATTTGAGTCGAAAATCAACTTTTAGTAATGTTTTTTGGGTTCTTATTCTTGGTAAGAAAACTGTCCACTCTATTTTTCTCAAAATTTTGCCAGATGTCAAAACGTTATTCTTCGTTGCATACAATTATTTTGGAGATAATTCAAGTTAAGATAAGTATTTGATTTAACAATTATTTATTTTTTCGTTTTTTTTTTTTGTTTAATTTATAAGAAAACGTTTATTGAATTTTATTAAAAATTGTATGGGTTTAATATCACGTTGCAATATATAGAATACAATTTAATTCAAATCCCTAGCGTTACTGGCTATTGAGATATTTTGGAATAACTCAATTCTCTTAGAAGTCCTTTTTGCACCTTTCTGCGTTATTATCTGTATAACAAAATTTATTGGAAGTTGATATATCTACTGGTTCCTGAGATATGGAGGACAAAAAGCCTCCCGGACGTATGTACGTACACACGCAAATCTTTTATGTAGGCTCTAGAAAACTTCAAAATATGTCAAAACATTTAATTCAACAAATCGGACCGAATAAACTATGGCGTTTAATCCAGGCTTCGCGAAAACTGAAAAGTATTTTAGATTTGCGAACATTGACATGTTCACCATTTTCAACACTTTTTCAATGTGTTTCATTTTCAGTAAAGGCATAGTGTTGACTTGTTAAATGTCATGAGATAAGATCTTGAAAAATATCAGTTGCCTTAAAAACGAGATATCCAGAAAGAAATCTATCCTACCCTTTTTTCTTGAGATCCTAGTTTAAGTGTCGCCTTTCTTTAGCTGTATATACAGCTTTAAAAAGCAGAGACATTTCTTTAATCTATTTTTTTAAAAGCTAAAATAACTGGAGTACAATTGTCAACTGTCAAAAGTTATAATTATTATTTTCTTTTAAAAAAAAGATACCTACCAGATAGACATACATTGTGTATAAGAACTAACTCAAGGCCAAATTTTAAACAACCGAAACCATTCATAAGTCACAAAGAAACTGAAGCAGGCATAAACACTCTAAGACTCTAATTTTGAGTAAGATTCTTATGTTATTTTACATTCTCACCACATAAACGCTACAGACAAAGCTTATAGAGTAAAGGGGTTGCCATTTTGTCTGATCTAACAACTGAAGACACCGAATGAATTTTCTTTTTCACACCGCATCGGGACGGGATTCCCCAGACAAACAAACCACAATAATTAAAAAATGGATAAGAACCAACTTTTCTTCATTATTCTTTTTGGTTTCTTATGTTGCCAACATTGAAAAGAGTCTTATTTTTTATTCACTACTCCACCGCCAGGCCGGTCGCCGCCGTGAGATTGTTGAGAGTAAAAAATGATAAAAATACAATTCTAAAATATTCACCTCACTCGATAGAAGTTCTGGAAACGAACCTAACTCAGTTCTCCTCAGTTCTGTTTGAGTTGTTTTAACGATCGATCGTGAGCGGACGTCGAACGACACGTACGGATTGTTTACTGTACCGGAATACGCAGCCGTGAAATAAATTAAAAAAATAATAAATATTTTTCTCGGATTGTTTTCTATGTTATTTTATAAAGTTTTTCTTTTAAGGTATTTTTTTATAATAAATGTCATCATGCGAAACAAAATTTATTTAATTTATGTATGTGTTTCTTTTTCGAAATTAATTTGAATTAAATTGCACGCAAAATTATAGTGCGATCTTTTAATTCCTAACGAGATACAAAAATAGCTTCAAGATCACACACAACGCATCAGGAGAAGTGTTTAAATTCCTTATTTCTTATTCAATGCAATTTTATGTGACCACAATATTTCATGTCTTTTAAATAAAATGCAACCGTTGTGTTAAGTGTCTGTGTTTGAAAATGGTGACCAACGAGCGACGGTGGCGACGAATGAACGTTGCAGCGGCGGCGGTCGGTGGTAGCAACATGACAGTGATAAATTGTGTCAAGTGTCTTAGTTTTGTTGTTTATGTTTATATTTTTTTCTATTAAATGCAATAAATCGAGCGTCAATATCAATGTCAGTGTCAACTAGACGTTGAGAAAAAGTTTTCATTTATATTTTTCTTCTTTAATTAATTTTTTTAAAATCAAAAGTGCTTACATCAAAATTTCATGCAAAACGTATAAGAAAAAACTTGGCGCGCAAAATGTTGTCTTCAATTTCAAATGCAATATTATTTACATTCACAACTCATTCCGCCGGATGTTTGTGAATGACATTTTCACAGTCAAAAATATGGAAGTGAACTTTGACAGTTACCTTTTAAAAAGATAAACTCAAAAGATGTGTGACAAGCGTCATCAAATCAATTTCAAATTAAGCAGATATCCATAAAAGTGATAATTTAAAGAAAATAAAAACTTGTCTTTCACATCTTAATATATTTAAAAAAAACAACACTCATTTTATTGTTTCCCGGACCTAATAATTTGTGATTTATTTAAACAAACAAAAAAATGGAGAACTTATTTCAATTTTATGAATGGTTCAATTGGTTGCCTTTTTTAATTAATTATGTAGATTGAAATTCAAATTGATTTCCAACAGATTTAATATTCGTTTTTTTTTTTTCATCTTTTGTATTTGTTTTTGTTTTGTTTGAACCCATTTTAATAAATGAGTGTGTGGGTTGAAACTGCCAATGGAGTGAAAGTCGCGGTCTAAATTATTATGAAGACTTTTATAGCTTTAAAAATACTCGTTTTGTTTGCTAAAGAAAAGGATGGGATTATTGATGATGAGTATTGGTAGTATTATTATGATGACTATATAATTTGGTTCTTAACAGTTATTATTTGATACTTATCAGAGTCAAGTTCAATTAAATCAAAATTTAAATATAATTATGAATGTAGGTTATGAAGGAACGACATAGATTGAGTTTTTATTCAGTGTTATTGTTAAATAAAATCAAAAAGGTACATAAATTAAGCTTTTCAATATTAGCAGATCATTGAAAAGAACTACTTAAAAATTAAATATGCTAAGGAATACAACTTTTTTAAACTTTTAGAACCTATGCATCACAATGGCCGACAAAATTACGTTATTTTTCTGTTGCACAAACAAAACAATACTTTTATAAACGTTTAACATGTTCTAAAATCGTATTTCGCCCTTCAATTTTTCTATCAAATCAGGTTTTTAAAATGTGCCCGTTTTACATTGGTAATGAAAAATAAAAGAGGGTTTTAAGCCTTTATTACTGTTTAAAGTATAAGGATTTTTCAAAGTAGAAATCTTTGTCTTCTAGATGCAGTGCATTGGAAACTCTCACGAGTTATTAGCCTTCATTTGATTCTATATGAACTTTTGAGCAAATGTTGAATTCAAAGCTTTGATGTTTTTGTAAAAAAAAAAATACGTTTTAAAGTTAATTTTAAGTGCTGCTATTTGATTTAAAACTTATTTTTATTTCGAACTCTGTGCTTACATTTTTAAAATACCTGTTTTCAACAAGAATTTTATATTTTTTAATGTGTTTGAAAAACAAGGTATAAAAAACATTTGTAGACTGCGGATACGTTTCTAACCGTTATTCTTTTTTATAATAAAAAACGTTCAAGCATTTTAACTGAAAACTAAAGAAATGGATTATAGAATTTGAAAAAACCATCACGTATTATATTAAAAAAAAAACTACGTAAGAAATAAAGAAAGCCTCAAAAAGCTTTAAACAAGGTTTTCCATTAAAATCGGAATCGATTTTAAAATTGCATAAACCAAGTTCTATAAGAGATATCGATATTAAGATATCGATCTTCAAATCAGACTAAATACGACCGATTGCATCGATTATGTTATTTTTGATTGGCACGGTGTAATTTGCAGATCATTCGCATAGACCTGCGACTTAAGGAAGCTCCACAAGAAAACGACTAATAAGAATATTGACTTTGTCTGGAGCTGTGTGGCACGTAGGGCCATCCTGTTGAAACCGAATTTCTTCGGTGTCCATATCATTCAATTAAGGCCACTCAAAATCAGTTATCATCGACCTATTGGAATCGCCTTTTACTACAATGGCTTCCCAGCATCATTTACAAAGAAGGACTGACCGATAATGCCTCCAGCTCAAAATCCACACCAAACAGCAACTTTGTTTGGATGCGTTTGCATCTTTTGAACCTTGAGTGGATTCGTGTCGTTCCAAATCCGGCAATTTTTTTATTCAAGCGCACGTTCATCCAAAAATGAGATAGATGATTTTTCGACCAAAATTGGGTTCAACTTCCAATTGTTACAAAATTCTTTTGGAGAACGCACGACATTGCATATGGTCGCTTGGTAGAAGCTCCTGAGTCAGATAGATTTTATACGGGGCAGTCCCAAATCACGATGCAAAATTTGCCATTTTGTATCAGATTCTGTTGCACACAATAGTGAAATCGGGAGATCTTGCTTTTCATTGACTTACGATTGTTTGTTGATTGTGCACTGAGCCGATGGACTCGAATTTGGCCACCAAACGTTGACAAATCGACTTATGAAGACGACCATGTACCCCATAGAGTTTAATTAGTTCCACGTGTTGCTCCACGCTGTAACATGCCATTATGATTTGTCAATATTATTGCCACAAGCTGTCAAAATCAACCCCTCCGTATTGGAAAACCCTTTATATTCATAAGTTTCTTTTAGAATTTTAAAAATGCATCATCTAAAAAACTTTACGTGTAAGAGTCATTTTAAAGTCGAATAGAAATTAAGCCCATCAAAGGCCATTGCAAAAGTGATTGCCAGTAGAATAAAACTTAACGTGTTTGATTAATGGAATTATAAAACATTGACTAATAAGTTTGCATATGCGTATTGCTCGAGTTCGACTGCAAAAATGCAATAATGAAAAATCTGATGCGCCTTCAATTGCTAAGTAAATTTGATAGTGTAAAAGAATAGTTTGAAATCTTTGTGCAGAATTAACCTCTTGGCACTCTACTATATCAAATGTTGAGATGTTAAGATCGATGATGAGTTGATGTTTGTGAATCAAATATTAAGCACTTTCGATATGGACCATCATGATGAGTGTTGTCTACTAACATTAAGTTTTTGCACAAACTTGCTTACACCGGTCGTGGTGGATGCTTTCGTTTTGAACAAACCTTCTTTTCAAAAAAAACTCATTGTTTGGAAATATGTTTACAATTCCCAATGTCGTTCAAGCATAAAGTACATGATTAAGTTCTGAGAAGTTAGGAAGCTGCTGTGTCAAAATAACCTGCACTACCCTACCGTTGAAGATTAGAAAATAGTGGATAATGTTGTTCTCCTTGATGAATCTTTTTTCTGAATGGAGAAAGTCCTAATAATGCCAAAAAGTTTTATATTTAATCGATTAAACCATTCTTTTACGTATATCGCGTCGATATTTTGTTTTCTTCTTAATTACAGAACAAATCTTTTTCTTTTTTTAAACTTCTGCATCACTACTCACGAAATTCATTTATGATAATGACGTCATTGCTGACGACTACTAATTATGACTTTTTGACTTCATGTGTTGATGATGCAGTCTGCCGATGCTTTTTCTTTTAACAATATTTGTTTCTAAATAAACGGCTACTTTTTCCAAGCTGATATAACTTATATGTATGTTTCTATCAGGAAGTTGCCTTAAAATTAAAAATTAAATTATTTAAATAAGACTGTTAACTCACGAAAATTGAGTGAACTTTTGTTTCAGGCACTAACAGCTTTATTGATAAGAAATTGTCAACTGGATTGATAAATCTAATTTTAGATAGTCGATCAACTCAAAAAAGCTATCAACAAAATTGTGTATATGTGTTTGATACCGGAATCGAACAATATATCGGGATTTGTTTCATAATTACTACTAACAAATATTAATCTAATAAGTATATTAGTTAAAACGCGCCTTATTCGCTTAAAGACATTTTTAAATTACATAAATGAAAAATATCAACAACAATATCTTCTTAAAGCAAATATAGAGAATTAAAGTGTCCTCAAATTAATCATAAGTTTTGAACGCAACCTCATGTAACATTTGGGCATTATTTAAATTTGTTTGTAGAAACCTTTTCAAAAGACAACTTTTTATATTAACGTAACCACAAAAAAAGGCACAAATGAATTTAGGAAGTGTGTCATTCAAATTGAAAGAAAATAGAAAATACAAATATTTTAACCATTTTTAAAGAAAAGCTCAAAAAGGTATACAAAAGTTTTGATATTTGATAATAAAACTTTGTCGGTAGGGAATTGAAATTCTCAAAGGAACGAAAATGTGTCAAACCCTATTTGACTGTTTTGTTCTATTTGTTTTAGTTTTTCATTCCAAGTCGATGTATTATTTAAAAATTAATTTAATTTTCCAGTTTATGTACATATGTATGTTTTTCATCCCTTCTTAAATGTTATGCAACCAATCAAGGAACTTTACAAGTTTACAATCCTCTCCAACTAAAATACTTTTGGTCTGAGTAAATTTAAAATTTCATAGAACTTGAAATAATGAACGAATTATTCAATGATCAAGTTTTCCTTTTGAGAAATTTGACATTAAAATTACTATAATAGTTATTTATAGTTACATAGGTAACACAAATTTTATATTTTAAGTTTAGCTATGTACTCGTACTATTTTTGTAATCTCAGGAAATACCAAAACCAGTTCAAAGCCAACATCTTTATTTTTGCCAAGATATTCGCATCGAAAATCAATTTTCACCAAATTGTAGTAGTATTTCTTATAAGTAGCTTGCGTTTTTAGTTCGAGATATATTTGGAGTTAATCAACTTCTTCCTTTATTTTAAATTGAGAGGTAACGCACCAGTTTCTTGCACATGTTACCCTGCCTCACTCCCACAAGGTAGACCATCCTCCCAGAACAGTACGAGCAATGACACTATGCAACGTCTGGTGGATGGCTTTGGTATGCCAGTTTTCGGTGTATGCAACAGTCAAGTAAGGTCGTGTTGGCTTATTAGTGCCTTGATAATGTAAGAAGACAGGTGTGCATACTCTTTGGCTGTCGCCTCAGCAGTATATACACATGCAGAATCAGTCCGTACTATCATTGTCGTCCTGTACAAAGCTTTTTTTGACGTTAACCATCACGGAGCAATTTCCTGCCATTTGATAAGCTGGACCTATTGTTGTCAAGGCGTTTCAAGCCATTAAGTAGGTTTGTCGAAAAACAATACATTTCTGCTTAAAATGACAAAGAGTTCATCCAGAGTTCGCGACAACAATCCACAAGCTTCGATTTGAATTCGATGGAAAATTAAATTGCTTTATTTGCCGCTTAGCTGTCAATAAAGGAGGTGATATCAACTGTTATTGAGATTTGTCTAACAACTTTCCTAACTAAAAAGACTTCAGTTTAAAAGACACTGCTAAAATTAGGTAGTCTGGATGAGCTGGCTAGTCCAAGAGTTTCTAAATAGAAACTTGCACCAACACCAATATCCCACATGGAGCCGTCGCGTCGGCCTATACTTCTACTGTCAGTTCTACTTAGAAAAGAGGTTGTAAATGGCGTTTAAAAGTCATTTAAGTAGTTAGTATTGGTACATACTTTGTTACCCGTGTATTTTGTACAATCACCTCGCGGGATTTTAAGTAATCTGTTTGGAATAGCTGCAGTGCTCTATTAGTCGCTGCTTTTTGGGCAGACAGATTTAAGCCTGCAGTGGGTTTAGTCCTCATGGATCCTGTGATACAAATGCATGCCATTCTTTGTATACCTTGGTCATGATTCAAAAATCCTCTTATAGGAGAAGAATGCAAAGATGGCCACTTTAGTTCTACCTCAAACGTTACTCCAATTCAATTTCCTATTGAAGACCACACCAAGATACTTTTCCGTGGTCCGAGAATTTGAGTTCGGGTTCCTTACAATAGAATAAATTTTGAAAGCTGTTCTGGTTTTGCGGATTAATCGTCAAACCACAGTTTTTAGTCCATGTATACAGTTAATTTTCATTTGGATTTTCTATCTGCTCGCTGTCACTAGCAATGTTAAATCATCTGCGTGTGCATTTTTTTAAGCTTCACTGTGGTCGGGCCTCATGAGTACTTTATTTATCACGAATACTAAAGGAAGCGGAGAACGGACCCCTACTTGTGGGTTCCCTCTGGAAGCAAATACTTTTATCTGTACACCTCTAAACTCAAAGTTGATCCGTCTATTTTTTAACATATACCATCTGATGATGGCGTTATTTACGTTAAGATTAAAATGTGCTTCGTCCACCGCCTCATTTTCAACATTATTAAAGACTCTTTAATATCTTGAAAGCCGGTTAGGGTGTTCTTTTTGGCTTTGAGCATTTTCTATGCAGTACTCTACAATTTTTCATAACGCGCATAAAAGCATTCATTTTTGAGAATTTTAATTCATATAAAGTGTGGACTATTATTCAAATTACTGCCTCGAAAAGATTAACAGCATGCTATTTTTTAAGTAAATTTTTAAACACTTTTTTGTATATTTCTAATGGTATCTCGATAACAGCTTAAGTAATATAACATCTAACGCATCTATTCAGTGATTGTTCAGTAAACACGTATTGTGTGGTTTGTTGCAAATTGATCTTGATTTTAAAATGATTGATCCTAATAGGAATCTATTGCATTGGGTATCCTTTTTTCAGAATTTCCAACTCAGATTGTTTAATTACGTGCTGCTAAACTTAAATTTACCAAATTTACGTTTGTAATTAATTAATCGCTAATTTAGACCATTATTTCTTAAAAATTGAAATTGGTTGAATGTATGCCTTAACATTTGCAAACTTCTGGAAAAAACTTAATCAAGCTATGTTTTATCTCAGAATATTGTTCAAAAAAAAAATTGCACATTTAGGTTCTTGATATGAATATAACTTTGCTTTATACTTAAAGATACTCACCAATATCTTCTTATCGTCATTTTGTTTTTCATTTAGGTACTTTTATCAGTAAATTTTCACATATATTTTATCTCAAACCAATAGTAAAATGAAATAAAGATAAACCATCATATTCATTGGCACATTCGATTTATTCTTTCGTAAACGAACAAACAATATTTTTCAAACTTTTTGAATATATTTCTTATTTCCCTTTAATCGTGATTAATTTTGTTTTGTATATTTTGTCTAATCTTATAAATAGCTTAAGATAACTAAACAAGAACTTTTGAAATGTTCAACGTTTAAAGACGAAGTTTGCACGAAATGACAGCAAATCTATTTTTGAACCACTTATGATTATAGTTCTTTTTAATGAATTCTTAGAATACCACAAATAGCCAAACAAAGTTCAAGCTACTTTGAGCACAATCTTCTTATTTTATTTGTAATGTTATGGAATTCAAAACTGATAAACTATAGTTCGAAAAATTTTAACAGATTATGGGATTGTGTGTATGTTGAAGACATTTCAAATATTTTTGGATTTTGCATAAAAATAAATACATGCATCTTTAGTTCAAAAAAAAAACTACAAACAAAGATTTATATAAGATAAACACTATCTACTAATACATCATGGTCTTGGTATTTTAAGAATGTCACTAAGCTGTAATTATTCGAAATACTAAATACCTTACCAGCCTATGATGTGACTCGATGTTTTCATTACAGCTCTAATGAGAACCCTCATTGCTTTTGTTAATTTATCAAGCGCCAGTCATTAACTCGTTGCATGTTAACGTTGCTAAATAGAAGCTTTTAACTATGGTCGTTGATACTCATGATTTTAATCTCAAGCCACCTGGCAAAAATTAGCAAATTTATGAGCTTTATTAAATATCTTATGGGTGTGACAAATAAAGTGATTAAGAAAAAGTGAATATACTATGCTGAGTAAAAAACTGATACCTTCTTGAGGCTCAATGAATGTGTTTGTACAGTTGTGTCAAACATGCAACACACTATGTTTTTATTTGAAAACCTAAGGTAGACTTTAATATTTCAATAGAATTTCTTTTCAATTTATTTCAAATCAAGTTGGATTATTTAATTAGTTGAGAGTTGTTGGGCTTTTATTCTGTGTTTAGATCAGTTTCAATGTACAGTTCGTCATTGAATATTCTCCTTCACTCTCCATCTATGAAGACGGTAAAAAATTTGGCAAAAGTCAAAACCTCAGCATTATAAATGAGAACCGGGATAGTGAGTGTCTTACAGAGGGTGACTTAATATGCTCGAAAGAGGACCTTAGGTATTATCTGGTGACGATTTGCCAAAAACGACTTTGTTCAATGTCGTTTCTTGATAAGAGCACAATCTTTGTCTTTCCTTCATTGACCACTAAACCCATCTTCTCTGCTTCAATCACAGTGCTAAAAACACGGCACTGACATCACTCTTTAATCTTCCATATATTAATATCATCAGCGTTTCCAAGTATTTGGACGGAAGAATATGCATCTAGTTTTGATGATTGACTTTTGCACAATTCTTTCCAGAATGATGTTGAATAAGTTACATGACAGTAAATTGACTTGTCTCAAAACGTTTTTAGAGCAGCGTTATTCTTTGTTGTCATTGTACAGTAATGAACAAGTTTGATAAAGATGCTTAACTAGTCATTGTTCTGTAAAGTTCTTATCAATTTGAAGTTCCAGTGTGTTTTCTAAGATCGACCGTTGTGCGAATATTTGATCAACAGTGGAATTTTCTTGTCATAATCCACACTGAAATGGAAATTGTTGACGAACAGCTTCAAAAGTTTACATAATATGGCAGAAAAGACCATTATCACAAATTATCAGTTCAGGAGACTTATGCCTCTTTAGTTGAACCAGTTTAGAGGGTTTCCTTTCATCAGGATTCTACAAACTATGTTGAGATTCCACTCATAGAGCAAGCTTTCTTCCGACCAAATTTTGCTGATGAGTTCGTGCATATATGCTGGCGAGTATAGATACAACAGTTAATCAATAAGTATAGTCTTTACTATAATCATCCCAACCTATTAGGTTACCATACAAAGTAAACACGGCTTTCTACTGACGTAGTGTGCAACGGATGCAGTGATGAACAAGAAGATCAAGAAGACATAGCCCACTACCTATACCACACTAGAAAGACAGTCTTAAGCCGACACTTCTTTAATAATTTTGAAGAACTCGCAGATGTTCCTGGAAGCAGCCTATTAGGCTTCATAAATGCCTCTAAATGTGTAGAATAAGGCAATCCATAAATATCAAAGGTGCAATCACTCACTTTTAAGCAAGTTTAATATTTCGCGGTATCGGCAACTCAACAACCTGACCGTAATGCATCTTCGAAAAAAAAAACTTAAAGAATAAAAATTCAAATCTTACTTCACATTTTTTGTATTATTCTACTAAGTTTTTTAATTATAGACAGTTAGTGTCAGAAAAGTGGCACATCGCCATCTTTTGCACGCCAAAATTTAAACTTAATCTACGGACGAACCCCTTTCCTTCTGTTCTTATTTCAATTAGCTTCAATGTAAAGAATTGAAAACATAAAAACAAATCACATATAAAATTTATTCCTAACACATTAATAAGACGTTCGAAGAGATGTTACCAATCCGATATGACTTTTTCAAGTATCTCGTCTACGTCAGAAAACCGCACAAGAAAATATTAAACATAGTCTGATCGCACCACAAAATAAATCCAATTTCTGTAAGTCAAAGATTAAGTTATAACCTAAAACCGAACATATAACATCGATATATTCGTAATCCAGAGTCGTTTTCTGGAATTGAATATTGTCCACTTCAATTTATGGGGTCAGCAATAAAATGGTTATC
Organism: Eupeodes corollae; assembly: GCF_945859685.1. NCBI lineage: Eukaryota > Metazoa > Arthropoda > Insecta > Diptera > Syrphidae > Eupeodes > Eupeodes corollae. The sequence continues at coordinate 147,307,889 of NC_079147.1, read as the reverse complement.
AGTAATCTTTTGAATGTCGGTTACGACTGGCTTCAACTTCATATACGAAAAATCTTTGATAGACATCAGCGTTCTGTATTTTGCTTTTTTGGTTAATTCTTTATTAAAAACCACGTAAGTTACGTGCTTTACTTCACGTACACTTTGTCATGTTGATTTGACATCTGAAACTGTCAGATGTGGCAGAAGCCGCCATAACAATATAAAATCCAAAAAATGTGTCAACATAGAAGCTAAAATCCTGTCATTCATGCCCGTTCACTTCGTGGAGTTCAAAAGGCGTTTATTTCTCAATTTCATTTTATTTAAACAATGATTAAGAGATTTACTCAATTATTATGTCTTCAAGACACTATATCATTTTCTAATATCACAAACATAAATTAATTTGAAGGTAATTTTAGTAGTTGTTTTTAAAAAAAACTTCACTATTTCCTGCCAAAGACAAAAACTATGCACTCTTTGCATTTAAACAGCAAACTATTATTCATATTATTGTTTATTTTTTGTAAACAAAAGCGAAATATGTATTTGCCTATTTATATCCTTTATACGCAAAATAATGTGCAATATTTCAATTGCTGACACTTTAAATAAATTAAACATTCACAAATCGTTTTGCATTTCATTTCAACTCAACTCAAACAAAGAATAATATTATTATTTAATGCAATTTCTGCATTTCAATGTGTAAACAAAGTAGAAATATTTTTCACTTATTATAGGTAAGATACCTCTATATTATAGCGAAGCAAGTTTAATTCCTATAAATAGTTTTTGAAATATGTACATACATTCAATAGATAGCGTTTTGTTTTTGTTAAGAACAAGAACACTAAGAAAATCGGAATGTTGACACTTGAAAATGGAATTAGTATTTTCTTTTTCTTAATCATATATTATGCTTATTGTTTTATTATTAAGTTAGGTATAGTTATTTTTAAAAAGCATCTGAAATTATCTTAAAATAGCAACTTTACCTATACACACATGTTTTCAATTTCTCATAAGAAAAGAAACTTTAAATATCTGAATGAATACTTTTGTATATTTGTTTTAACATTTCCAGTCGAATATTAAAGATAAGGTTACTGTGCGCGCAATTACACTTAATCGAGTTTTTCTTTGTTTCATTAGAGTATAAAGGAACAGTGGTGTACTTTAAGATCTTTACGCCATATTTACATCGATATTTTTCGGATCGATATCTTTTATATTTGGTATCACTATTTATAGTGACAGTCAATTTGACAGATAATTCAATAAGCGATCGTGTAAATTGAACAGAATCAGACGACATAAGACACTTAAAAGTAAGGCAAGTTCCTAGCGTCTTATTGACCAGGTCACTAAAAAATTGTCTTCCAATCAAAGCAAATTTATTGGAAAGTTGACTGGAAAGTTAGCCAAGAACAATTTCCCTTACAATGAAGTCAAGTCTACTTATGTCAAAATTTCAAATGATCATGTTTTTTCATTCAACTGAAAGCTGAAATTCATAACTTTGTGTTTAATTAATATAGTGCAAAATTTTATTAAAACTTGTGTGTAAAAGGATTCTTTGTCATTATGTAAAAATAATAAGGACTATTTCCTTACAATACAAAACACAACTTATGATGAACTTGTAATTTTTGTAAGGAGTTTGTTTTGGAAAAAACAATAAAGATAGTAAAGTAATAATGTTATTTAAACAATTAACTTGGTCTTATTTTGCGTTTAAGGAATGAAATTGATATGTCATCTGCTTGGGTATTTGATAAATTGGTGAAATATTTAATAAAACCAAAAGAGTTGTTGCGTATAAACATTACTACAACTCAAGACTACCATCCATAAACGTCATTCAATACCAATTTCTAGTTACTGTACTTTTAGGATTGACATTTTACGCCCTAGAAAAACACAGTGGACTACCAAATCCGAGACTGTATTTGAAGTCTTGACAACATGACATTTTTTTGTAAATATAAAAATGAAAAAAACAACCTTGAAGTGTAAACAAATTTGTTTGCTGTTTACGTTGATAGTTTTTTTTTCTGATAACGTTGTCATATATTTAGTTATTATCAGCTGTTTTGTTTTGTTTTATTTTATATTTCTATATTGAAAGCTCTTTATAACATTTTTTAGTTTTATTGATAGTGTTCATAAATCAATTTGTTTTACTTCACGCTTATTCAGTATTTTGCTTCATTGAAATGAGAGTGACAAGTGTTTGACATTTATGTTATGGGTTATATCTTCAATATAATACAAAACCAAATTGATTAAATCGAACATTGTATGCATTGTTATCAACATTAAAGCTCATTTAAAACTAATGCAAAATATTAAGAGACGAGCTATATTAGAAATATAACGGAGATATATAACTTTTAACATGAGATCGACCAACGACTAACGAATGGACGAATATTTGTCTATTATGACATTTCATGTTTTTATTTGATTTTACAGATGTAAAATGAGATGTGGATTGCATGTGGAACGCGAATTGAGTTTGACAGTTCGTTTCTACAATATTGCAATTTGTGACGAACAGTTTATTTCTTTTATTAAATTTCTCTTATTTTGGCAATGGAAAAGATAATTGTGTTAGAATAAAATTAACTTGATCTTTATTTCTAAATTATTGTTTACAATTTGCACAGAACTTAGGCTTAAAATTGTTTGAAATCGTGGCCTGACTAAGATGTCAGAATGCATGAAACCTTTGCGCCGTAAGGCTAATAATCACAGCTAACGTTGTTCCAGAGCTTGTCATAGCATAGCACAAGACTCTCACGGTTTCCCACAAAAATGTCAAATCATAGTTCCGAAGCATCCAAATTGATTGTTGGATAGAATGTGTGTGATGTTATATCCCCAAATTTCTGTGAAAAAAGGAGGTTACAATGGCCTCCATACTGAAAATAAAAATTGTCCAATGATGCCCCAACTCTGAACGGAATTGTCGATCTTTGTGGGTACATTGGGTTCTTGGCAATAACTCGAGCCCCAGGTATGGTAGACTTGTTTGTTAAATTAGGTGCCGCGCCGAGTTAAAATGCTCCTCGTCACAAAAGATAATGTTGGATCAAAATCGTTATAAGTCCCAAGCTGCTAAGCGATAACTACACAGATGGTGGTAAGCCTTCAATTGCTAATGTAATACTACTTCGAAATCGGAAATCGAATAGTCCGAGATAATTTGTGCAAAATATTTTCTCAGCCTAGTGTGTGAAATGTTAAACAGTTAAGTCGACATATACAACTGACAATTGGATTACTTTAACACGTTCTTATCAGAAGCAGCCTATAAGCTATACGCATTTAACTGACGGAACGCAAAAGTAGCTTAACATGTAGCTTTTCTCTCCAACAAGTCCGTCGACATCAGTTGTCAATAAAAGGCATGTTCTATAGCATGGAAACTCCTCAGTTCATACTGGGTTTCAGAAATTAAACAGACCTAGTAACTTGAACTAACAACGAAACGATCAATTGGGTCACCCCAATTCGTTTCCTGCGTCAATGTCAACGGATTCGTTGGCGCTATACGACGGATCTTTGGGTGGGCCCCTTAAGGCTCTCGCCTACAGCAGTCGTTTTCTCAGCTGAGATAGTATTAGCATCGTACTTTGACAGAGACTTCATGAATGTATTTTGAACTTGTATTCTACTATTTATTGAAACATAGTGAAAACCAAAATAATATTATGTCAATCTATTTCCAAATGAAGATTGTAGTAGTGGCGTTTGGCCAAAAAAAATGTATTCATCCAACGACAAATTTATCTTGCAAAAACGAACTGTCAAAATTAGTTTGGGACACGGAGTACTTAAAATTGCATATCTTAAGAATTTAGTACAGAAACTGTATCTGGTTTTTGTTTTTGATTGGAATACACGCTTAAAAATTCAAAAATAAAGTGACATAACATTATTTTTCACAAATATGGCATTTGATATTTCAGTATCTGTCATTCATATTTTTATTCCTTCCTCAACAAATCTCAAATCGATTTCTTTTAAAAAAATGTTATTCTAATAAAGGATCTAGAATGTTTTTAGAGGAAGTAAAATAAAAGTTCAGTAAAATAAAGAAACTGTCATTCAATTAGCTCGAAGTTCAATGTATAAATGTATATGTCAGTTTTAAATAATTATCTTACTTCTGATTAATTATCAACTTACAAATGAAATGGGATTCTCTTGTATCTATATGTATGTAGATTTGTAGACCTTCAATTCATTGAACTTCTTTGACACATTGACACTTGACATTGGAAATTGGCTGAGAGTTCACAAACTAGTTTTATTCTTTTTAATAAACAAGATCAAGCCAATAATAAATTATTTTGACAGATGTTTATTCTATATTCTCTTCTCTTTCCAATGATTTATATTGTATTATGGACACAAGAATTTCAATAATTCGAGTATTTATTTGTTCTTGCTGAAAACTATTGGAACATTGTTGAGATGTCTCAACAGTATCTCTATCTCTGCATCTTTAAAAGTAAATTTACATTAAAATCTAATCCTATAGTAATGGAGAAATCGAAATTAATTTCACTTTTAGACCTTGTTGATATAGTTTGCAAAGAGTTGATCTTGTCTTTGATAGAGATTCTTTTAATTAAGATTATTATTTTATATTGTGAAATGTAATGTATTTAAATTGAACTATTGATTCATATAATTTTACTTTTACTGCAATTCGCAAATATGACGAAATATTCCAAAGAATTAAATAAGAAACTGCAAACAAAAAGAAATAAAATGGATGATGTAAGACGTAAGCTTTATTTTTGGGTTTGATATCAAAATTAATTCAAATAATTAATTAAACATCGGAACGTTTAATGTCTTATTTTCAATGATAACTGTGGTACCTTTTGACCTATGAGTGCTGAAACAAGTAAGTAGGTCATAGAGAGATTCAGAATAAAATGTGACTTAACTATCCTGTGAGCGGGGCTATTGAAGAAGAACCTATTTTTTTATTTTGTTTTAACGATGAAATTCGGAATTAAAAGTTTCAAAAATTGAAACGTTTAAAACAAGTCGAAACGTTTAATGTCACATAAGATGTCGGTGGCCAACTGCCATAATTTTAAAAAATATCAAGGTCAGGAAATGTAACTGAACTTTCAATCCATATTTTTTTCTAAAGAGCCCGCTGTTAAGACAGCTGTCACTTTTTAAGCTGCCATCATTTGACATTTCACAAGTAAGAACTTTGTCATTACTTAAAATGCTACGATACACGCTTCAAAATCGATTTGAAATTGTTAAAATTCAACCGTTTTCATTGTTTGGTCATCATCAAACACTTTTTTGGCCGCCAATAGTGAACTAAGTGGAATGTTAGGACAAGTTAGTGTGAAAAATCATGAATCGAAACTCTTTGTTCGTAAAAAAAAAATTAGTTTCGAGCAAATTAGAGCAAAGAAACCCAATTTTCAACCACTTTTTGCCATATGAAGCCTAAATTGTCTCAGGCTTATCTGCGTAGACAAGAGATTTCACATGACCCCACAAAAAATATTCCAGCGGTGTTAAACGCATGGTCTTTGAGGCCACGCTATAGCCTAAGTTTTCCTTCAATAAACTGATTGATTCTTTGGCTGTTTGGAGCGCGAATAAATTTACACGATTTGAGGAAGTCTGTTCATTCTAAAATGTCCAATCCATTGACAGCTGTCAAAACGACTCGGAACAAAGTATTACCAGATTAAAAACCTCACGTCTAAGAAAACGTTTATACCTTTTATTTTGTTGCCAATATAAACAATTTCAGGATGGCTTTCCTCAAATTTCAGTGTGGTTTATCAACAACAATTTTTGTTTGATTAATTTTATTGATGCAATTAATGTATTTATTATTATATTTCTAAAGTGATTAATACAAAATGTTTTTTTCCTTTGTTCACATTTATTTAAGCTTAGAAAAAACTTGTTTTTCGGGGATATTTTTGGATAAACAAGTTTTGAAAAATAAGTAAATAACAAATGTGAAAAGAAATTGCAAGCAACTTAATAAATAATTGTGAAATTAATTATTTATTATTAAACAGTGTTTTTTTTTAAATCTTTGGTTGTACCAAGTAAAAGATTAAAATATTTTTTGAATATGTTAATAAATCAATTTGACAGTAACAGATAATATACATAACTTTTATTTTGAAAAATATATACGAATAAGGTTTTTATGGAACTAGACCATTATTTAAATTCATATGTTTAACAAAATTTGTTAAAAGCTGTAAACTTGTGAAATACATCTTGTTCAACGTCTACAGTTCGTAAGCCAGAGTATATTTTGTATATTCACGAATTCTGACAGTTTTTATAAGCAACAGAAAACGTCTTTTCTTAGACCTCCTTAACGATTGTTCAAAAATTTCGTACCATTTCGTACTACTTTTAAAAAGTACCAACTTTTAAATACTCACAATCTAAAGGATCAATCATTGCGTAGTTTCAAGTTGGCAGCACTTATATTGACAGCTGTCAGACATGACAATTGAAAAACTAATTAAATGACATTGTATTTAGACAAACTATATGGTCTGCCCTATTGTCGAAAGGTGTCATTTGTCTGTATTATTTTGAAGATGCCATTGGCTCTTCGGTTACAGTCGATTCGGAGCGAATGGTCGTCAAACTATAATTACTGAACGCACACTGAACTTTCCTTTAAATTGCTGAAACTCGTTTTTGACTCCGTATTATTTTTGGAAGGCACATAAAGAATTTAATGCTTCTTAAACGGTTTTTTTTTCTTTTAAAATTGAGTTTAAGAAAAATAAATAAACTAAGGAATTCTAATTTTTAAAGTGAATAATGCCCAAATCTTTAAGTGTCGTTAAGCGCAAAATGTGTAACACCCAAAAAGTTACAAAAAAAATCGCTAAAAAACCAAAACGATCGTCATAACGCCGAAATAAATTGTAAATAACGCCCAAATTGTAAGTTGTCGTTTTATCCAAAGGAATTTTTAATTTGGATTTTATGGCATATTGGTTGGGCCTTTTTATGTATTTATTTTTATTTTGGGCATAACGACGATTATGATTTCTATCCTTGTGTCTTATCACAAAAGGACATAAAGCCCAAATCATAAATTGAAATAAAGAGGAACAAAAAGAGAAATGTCAAAAAAATTGTATTGGCAAACATTTTGGGTGGTTGCGGTCTCTAAGATGCTTATAAACAGTGAGGTATATATGGGGATGCATATAGCCTCCTGCGATTCTCCTGCTTGCACCACTATAGGATTTGTGGTAGCTGCGAAGTTGAGGGTATGCATTTGAAGAACCTGTATTTAAAGAAATTTTGGACACAATTTCTCCGAAAAAAGAATTTCCAAGTGATATCTTTTGTTCGATTTTTCATTAGTAATTTGAGCGTTATGTTAAAGGTCCTCAGACCTGTTAGGTCCGTTGGGAATCCCTTAAGGGGCATAAGGTCTCTACTATACCTACGCGCCATCGTGTACGGTTTCCGGATATGTGTTTCAGCTCCCTCCAACTTTTGCCTCGTGACGCTGATTCCGCCTCGACTGTCCTGCGCCATGTGCTTCTCGGTCGTCGAGCTTTTCTTCCTCCTTGTGTGAGCGGATTCCACTGCATTGCTTGGCCTGCAATGCATTCGTTACCTTTTCGAAGCGTATTTCCAATCTATTGCCACTTACGCCATTGTATTATAGATTCTATAGGTTCCTGACCTGTATTTCTATGAAGGACCTCATTTGAAATACGGTTTGGCCAGAAATTCCTTAGGATGTTACGAAGACATCTATTTACGAACGTTTGCAGCTTTTTTCTAATGGCTGAAGTAACCATATAGAAGCACAAATTCGACATTTGTGCGAAACAATAGTAGCTTTGTTCTTAAACTGGTAGAGTTATTCCTCCAAATTTTTGACAGCATACCGAACGCCGCTTTCACTTTTCCGATGCGGCAGATGACGTCTTGTTCGGTTCCGCCTTCGATGGAAACGATGCTTCTAAGGTATTGAAATCTCTCCACTTTTTCCACCGGTTGCGAGAAAATATTTATTTGAGAGGATGGTCGGGTTCCGAAGCTGATCATTTTTGTTTTGCCGGAATTAATGTTCAGCCTCACAACTTCTGCTTCTCTCTCCACACTTGTTGTCATTTGATGGAGATCCATGATCCTATAAGAGAGTTACAAACAACGTCCGCGTAATCCAAGTGCTTTAAATAGGATGTCAAAGTCTATTGGATCCCTCCGCTACCTGACAGAGCTGAGAGCAGTACATCGCTTATCACCAACAAAAACAATATTGGCGTCAGCATACAGCCCTGTCTGACTCGCTTCGGATTTCAAAATCATCTGACAACCTACCATCGTACCAGATATACTGCCTGTTAACGCTATCAAAGGCCTTCTCGAAGTTGCAAGTTAGTAGCTGTCATCTCAACGTTTAAAATTTACGAAAACGAAACTCAACAATTAAAAAAGACATAATTGGTAGTTGTATTTAGACAAAGTGATTATTTGGCATGCGGTGATAGAAGATCATGACTTGGATGATATGCGGTTCCAGTAAGACAATTAATACAACACGACCAGTTAATTCATTATGACGTGTCATAATTTGACACCGTTACATTTATAACGCAAACTCTACTCGCATTTGAACCCGACATTATTTCAATAATAGATTTTCTTTCGAAACCAAGAATTGAATCACTCTAAAAACCATAATTTCTCACATTTAAAAATAATGTCACCTATGGTCACCTTAAAATTCAATTGTATTTGTTATAAAAACGAAACAGGTCTTCCTAAGACCTTTGTTCATTCAGGTTTTAGCTTTACTTTTTTTTAAGAAGATAAAGCATTTACACCTTACTAAACACTCGGGTATAACTTCCATAAACTATGCTAATTGAACACTTTGTCGCAATTGTTGGTTCGAAGCCGCGCAACTTCGTGCCGTGCCGCGCGCCGGAGCGATGATGTTTATGTTTATTTAAAAAAGAGACATTTACTATTTGCATTTGCGGTTTTAGTATTTCTAAGACGTCTACCAGCTCTAATAAATATAGTCTAAGAACGTGCAATGATTTCTAAATTAAAAAATAGTGTAAACAAATAAAATCATATTGCAGCTAAATTATGTTTGAAAAGTTGTAAAGAAATAAAATGTACACATAATTGAGAACTGATTTAAGTTTATTTTTCTGTAAATATTCAGTTTTTTTTGTTCGTTTTAAATTTTTAACAAATTTGACACTTCATAATAAGTCTAGACATGTATATGATAAAATTATGCAAAAACGAAGACATTATGCAAATTTGAGGCTATATAGCCTATAGCCTGGCAAAAGCATAAGGTATTATTTTTCAAGCTTATTTATAGAATTGATAAAATGTATTCTTAATTATGAACATTAATGTAGGAAGTGATTCATTCTTATTAAAACATTGAAATCTTTTGTGATATTAATTTTGTTTATTGTTTATTGTGATCGTATTCAAATGTTATAAAGTGAGTCATTTTGAATGAGTGATTTTCATAGTTTCCATTAACTATTATAGTATTTATATAGGTTCTATCACGATCTCCAATAGGAAAAAGAGCATGAACATTGATTATGTTTATCATATTGAATAATAAACAATTTATCGCAGAGAAAAACTCATTTAAATCAAAATTAAACATTAATACATCTTACTTCCTTTAAATAACGATAAGCATTTATATTGGCTTCTAGATCAATACTAAGGGCAAGAACTTTTGAAACAACTATTGGACATTTTTTGGATTAGAATTATTACAAATTAATTTCACCTCTTTAAAGAATCGTCTTTGGTACTTTGCAAAATTCAAGATATAAGTACAGATTTTGAAGTGTAGTAAAGAAATAATTAATATTGTTTGTTGTTATTTCTTTTATTTTATGCTTCGTCTGCACTAGCCTCAAGATATGATGGTTCCCCAAAGACTTTGTTGATATTTTTACATTGATGTATTAAAAAAACTTTGAATCAAATATAAATAGAACAGAGTTTCATTATCAGTCTTCCAAATTGGATTTTACTAGGGCCTAGGAGACTATAAAGAGTGATTTTTTAAGAGCCATACTGAGTGCTTTGCCTTCCTTTTAAGTGTTTCTTTCAAATAACGTAATGCGAAAGTCCTTCAATACTGATCTTCTCTTATGAATGAAAAAGATCGTTGAAGTACAGAATTTAAGTTGAGTAATTCTCTTATCTTGAATATTGATCCGATTTTGTGTACAGAAAAGTAATTCAGGGAGAATTTCTTTTCTTTTATTAACTTACTTTAGTAGTTCCTGTATTGTGAATATCAATCACATTCAACATATTTGTTGTAAGTGAGTCTGATTTGCTTAGGGAAGCAGGATGTTGGTTGGGATAGTTTCTAAAGTTATTCCACAATTCGAAGCTAATATCCGCCAGACATTATAAATACTTCCGCCTGTTTTAGTTTTGAGTATGATGTTTGGTATCCTTGAGTATTCCATCTCTGGCTCTTTTAACACGCAGTTAAACTGCATTCCTAATGCATAAAATTTGGCGTATTTTTTTCTAAACGAAGGAGATTGTAGTGTCAAATAAACAAATAAATTAGGTGGCCCCACAGTCCGTTGAGAACTAATGCCTAGTGACTTACAACTCTCAACCATTTCTGTGTGCGAGTAATGTTGTCAGGAATGGAGGGGACTTACAGTTTATATGCCGAATCCGAACGGCTAATTTGAGAAAGCACTTTTTATGATAAGAATTACTCTTGGAGAATTTGTTAATTCCTCGCAAAAGGCAGTACCCGTGAAAAGACTTTAGATGGCATAGGCAGGGATCGAACCCAAGACCCTTGGCATGACAGTCCATCGCACTAACCATCATGCCACAAGTACTACAGTGTCACATGCTGCACGAAAATCTACAAAGAAGGAGTACAGCTTTTTGCGTTTATTTTTGTATGATGCAGTAATGTTGGTTAGTGCAAATATTTGATCAATTGTGAAGGAGTGACGCTGCCTCAATCCAGCTTAAGATTCTAGGAGATTTTTCTTTTCTTTGACCTATTGAACAGGCCTCTTGTACAGTAAAGACGCAAACAGTTTGGCTGAACTAATTAAAAAAACTTATTATCTTTGAAATTGAAAGTGGGAAAATAACCCATTTTTTAAGTCTAAGTGGACCTCAGCGTTCTCAAAACTTCGGTTAAATTCAATGATTAGTGAATTTAGGAATTCAATCATTTCCTAAGTGAGTTTCAACGTAAATTTTAATTCCAGAGAAAAACGAAACTTCTGAACACACCCCTGCAAATGAACTCAAGAATTGACATTTGCGTTAGCATATATTCTTTGTTAGTAATGCCAGTGATACCAAACATCCAGTATCCATATTCAGCAGCAGGGATGGTTCTAGCAAATCTTGCATACGCATGAATGTTGGCTTATTTGGCCACCAAACATTGACTAGGTGACCATGTACCCCATAAAAAGAGCGCTAGGTTTGCATTGTTTTGTTGTTGTTGTTGTTGTTGTAGTACCCGTGGCATAATGGTTAGTGCGTTGGACTGTCATGCAAGGGGTCTTGGGTTCAATCCCTGCCTGTGCCACCTTAATTAAAAAAAAAAAAAATTAATTTTCGCGGGTACTGCCTCTTGCGAGGAATTGACAAATCCTTCAAGAGTAATTCTTGTCATGAAAAAGTGCTTTCTCAAACTAGCCGTTCGGATTCGGCATAAAATTGTAGGTCCCCTCCATTCCTGACAACATTACTCGCACACAGGAATGGTTGAGAGTTGTAAGTCACTAGGCCCTGGTTCACAACGGACTGTTGCGCCACCCCATTTGATTTGATTTTGAGGTTTGCATTGTTGCTACTAGTAGTAGGGGAGCCCAGGATGCTAAATCGGGATTTACTCGAGCGTCAAAGAGACCTATTAGATTGAGAAGCTTAGATGATAAGAACAAAAAAATGTTATATCATATATACACTTTCATCGGTGGGGGGAGCGGCTATAAGTTTTCAAAAATGCAAAAAAAACAGGTGCATGAACATACTCAAGCGCGTCAGATATTAATAGCATCCATGTTCTACGTATTTTTGAAAATATACGTATGTTAATCTGACCGTTTCCATGATGGGGGTGGTCGTACGTAAGGGTTACAAACAGATTTTCAAAGAGGATGTTAAGTGAAAATAAAAGAACGCTCTTATGTAATAATCTTACGATTTGGATGTGACCCAAACTTGCGGCCATTTTTAGAACTTGCAAAACATAAAATCATCTAGTTTTCAGTTTTTGATCAAAAACAATTAAGAGTAATAAATTCAGAAATAAAAACAATGGTAGATAATCTTGAAGTATTGAAAAGTTACACTTTAAACTTTTTTTTAACTTTTTTTACTCAAATTTCGAGTTTAAAATTAAATTTTTCAAAAACTACCCATACTTCTGACTTGAATTAAAAACTGGCTAATAAAACAGAATGTTGGCTTTAAAAAAATGTATAAATCTTAATTGTAAGTATCACCGTTATTTTTTAATTATTTTTTTCCATTTTAAATAATATTTTTTTTTAAATTGCCCCTCCCCTCACTTCGGCTAACGGAAATCGTCAGATTATACATTATTTTTGAACGTTGAATTATTACCTTCAAAATAAAAAAAAAATTAGCCACGCTCGAGAAAGTCAAGATGACGTTTTTTTTTACAAGTTTGTAACCCGCCTACTTCTTATCGTCAATCAAAAATTGTCAGATTAGTGGAATATACACTTTTTAGCATATAATTAACTTACCCTACCTTAATCTTACGCGCTCAAGAATTTCAGATGACCATTTCTTTTTTACTAATCTGATCCTTTATCCTTGATGCGCGGCCACATATACGGGGCTAATATTTGGTGGAGGTATTTAATGGGGTACTAGGTACCTCCTTGTATATTAATCTGCCGCGCTGTAGTAAATCCCAAAATCCCTTCTTGGGCTCTCCTACTATAGAGAACATTTTCATAATCAAGTTTTAGCATTTCAAGTTTCTAGGCTCTGTAACTTGCCATGATGATTTGTCTTTAGAGATTAATTAAAAGAAGATTGATAAAGAAAGTAAAAGAAACAATATGGCCACCAAGAGCTGTCAAAATCAACCCGTCCCTATTGAAAATAGCTTAAACTTCAATTGATTGCATATTTTTCGAAGTTAAGTTTCTTCCAAAGAATATCAATTATGAGTTTTCACAGCCACAAAATCGATTATTTGTTTAAATTTAAAATCATTCATTCAATAATAACACAAAAATCCAAAATTGATAAAGAAGAAGTTTCTTTTTTTGGTTTTGTTTTGAAAAGAAATTCCATGAAAACTAAAACTTTATATCACCTAATTGCAATTCAAAAACAATTTGAATAGAAATCAACGCCCATCAGAATTCGATTAAATGGTAGAACTCTGTAAAAAAGAACTTTTATTCGTTCAGAAGAAAAACAATAGAACTTTTTTGTCAAGCTTTTGTATTTACTTTGCAATTTTATTATTTTGTTTGTAACTTACTATTCTATAGGAAAGTGTGAAAACTTATAAGGAACTCTGTGAAGACCCACCTTAAAACAAAAAAGAAAAACATATTAATTTTGTAGAAGATTTGTATTTCAATTGCAACTCCCCCTTTCAATTGTATTCCTGTAAATTAAATAAAATCCTCTCTCATTCATTGTCTTTTTGTGTTATTGGACTGTGGATGGTGAGTTTTTGAAAATACACGAAACGGTTGTTAATGGATTGAATTAAAAGGAAAGAAGAGCTATCTTTCCAATAAAGATAAATACTATTGGTATATTCCAATAGAAGAATAAATGGAGGATTATTCAATAAGGATTCATTTTGATGTTTACAAAAAATTTTTAATTTTTAACACAATCAGAATATCAGCTGTTAAACTGAGCTCTCACAATCTAGCAAGTTATTATAAATATTGTTGCTATGACGAAGAAAGTATGAACTAATTTTTCGCATTGTTTAAAATATTTAGAAAAACAAACCAAATGGCCTAACCGATAATCCAGAGACTTTGCAGCTTTAGATTAACAAATGAACAAATGAGACCTTAAAATTATTACTATCGAGTCAAAGATCATGGTTTTTAGATCGAATTGACTTCAAATACTAGGATTTGCTATAAGAAATAACTTAAATCTTGGTGCTCATTTAAAGACAAAACGAAGGTAGCAAATGCAGCTATCAATTACGTGTGGTCAAACTTCTTCAAATTCTTCAAAAGCAAATGTTTACGATCGATTAAATGTTAATTGTTTAAGGCAACTATTAAAAGTCCTTTCTCATATGCTAATACACTATGGTGGCCTTCTTGGATATTGAGGGCGCTTTCAACAACCTTGACACATCTGCTATCACTTCTGCTATGACGACCTAACGTCGAATACTCAATCTGTGAGTTGATTAATCTAATGCTAAAAAGTAGGATCATCAACTCCAGTTTTGGGAGATTTTTGCACAAAAAGGTCTGTCAGTAGAGGCACTCCGCAAGGTGGTGTTCTGTCCCCTCTACTGTGGAACATAGTGGTTAACCAACTACTAATATCCCTTGAGAGGGATGGCTACAGAGTGGTTGCGTATGCCGATGATGTTGCTATCGCTGTCACAGGGGAACATCCTAATACACTGAGAGACCTCCTCCAAAATGCACTCAATGTGCTCACTAGATGGGTTGATAACTGCGGACTTAATATTAATCCTCAAAAAAACAGACCTCGTCCTTTTCACACGGAAATACAAGATCCCAGTAATTGTATCTCCTTCAATAAAAGGTATACCACTAATTTTTACCAATGAAGCCAAATACCTTGGTCTGATATTGGACAAAAAATTAAGTTGGAAATCCAATATACAGGAAAGAGTTAAAAAAGCTACAGTAGCTCTTTTCCTTTGCAAGAAAGCTATAGGAAGCAAATGGGGTTTTCAACCTCGCATAACCTACTGGCTATACACATCGGTCATCCGACCAATACTTATGTACGGGGTTGCAGTATGGAGAAAGTCACATACTGCGACATACTCAGCAGAGTTCAGCGCACTGCATGTCTCTGCATAAGCGGGGCATTGAGAACCACACCCTCAGCAGCGTTAGACACTCTCCTCTATCTGACACCCCTCGACATCTTCAGTAAACAAGTGGCAGCGAGTACAGCGATAAGACTCGACGCCTCATCTCAATGGACCAACAACAATGTGGGACACTCCATCATTTTGAACCTCTTTGGTTCTATACCAAAGTACATAGACTACACTATACCTATAAACCCCTATTTGGAAAAAACTTCGAGGTATCCATTCCATCCAGAGATGAATGGGAAGACAAAAAACTCCTGGATAACAAAAGTATTCATTTTTATACAGATGGATTTAAGACAAATGAGGGAGTTGGTAGTGGTGTGTACTCAGAAAAGCTTAATCTAAGCATCTCATTCCGCCTCCCTAATCATTGTAGCGTTTTTCAAGCGGAAATTTTGGCGATCAAAGAGGTTCTCTCCTGGCTAAGAGAAAACGTGATATCAACTTCTGATATCCGCATCTTCTCTGACAGTCAAGCTGCTATCAAATCCCTTGACGGTGTCTCGACCAAATCTTTGACGGCCCTAGATTGTCGATCGTCTCTTATGGAGATGGCGGAGCAATTTAACATTCACCTCTGTTGGGTGCCGGGCCACAGAGACATCACAGGTAATTGTAGAGCCGATGAACACGCTATAAATGGAACCGTCAAACCTATTTCACCTGAAAGGGAGAAGATAGGTATACCGATAGCTACATGTAAACTTATGCTAAAAGAAACAGCTTTTGCGATAGCAAATTCTAGGTGGCACAGCTTACCAACATGCGCAGCCACAAAACTCATATGGCCTTCACTGGACCTAAAGCGCTCTAAAGACTTGTTATCTCAAACCAGACTTCATATTAGCTCCCTAATAGGTGTCCTTACAGGACACTGTCTTATAGGCAGACACGCAATACGACTTGGCGTAGCCTCAAATGACTTCTGTTGGAGCTGCATGGACGAAGAAGAAGAGGAAACAATCTCTCATCTCTTATGCACCTGCCCTGCTCTTTCACTCAAACGCAAACTTCATCTGGGGGACTACTCTTTTGATAATCCCAGCGAACTAGCTAAAAAGGATATTAAATATCTTCTTCGCTTTATAAAAAGCTCAAAATGGTTCTACTAGTTAGAAGTAATTCTCTAGATTCATGTGGTATCACAATGGGCCTTTCTCTTGGCCTAAGTGTGTGGATTCTAAATCCGCAGCCACGTTAACCTAACCTAACCTAACCTATGCTAAGGAAGTTTAAGAATATATACTAGGAATTAGGAGTAATCGAATAAGTCTATGTTTACCTCCTTAAACGTATTTTCAGACTCACGTATAATACACCAAATCACGCTATCTACATGGAATATGGCTTGTCACGAAAAATATTAGGGCTAACGCAGACTTAATTGTTAAACTCATGGGGAGACCTGACAACAATACTTAGAAAAGGATTATTTTGACAGCTCCATGGTAAAGGTACGCTCCTTTTAAAAGCTGACATAATTTGTCATCAGAATCTACGAGTAACTTTCCATTGTCGCTATGTGTATCGATGATTTAGAAGCACTGTGAAACGAACTTTATGACATTATTTCTATTAAAGACGACAAATTGTATCAATAATCCGGGCAAGAAAGTCTGTTACAAAAACAGTTTACTCTAAACTCAACTTATAGGTCTCGGATATGACAAGTTTTTTCTAAACGAGTTTACTATCAATAAAATAAGTCTAATCTTTGAAATGTACGTTAAAACGCTTGAGCTTAACAACAGACCTTACAAAAATGATTTGAATCCGAATTGTTTGCTATGTAACCTTAATCAGGCTAAAAATATTTCTCACTACTTACATTTTTAGATGATAATATTTTAATAAAAGCTTTTTTACAATTGAAAAATGTTTTCGAATTTTAAATGGAGAAAATTGATGGAAAACTCTAATTGCATGTGTTTCAGAGGCTGTAACGTATAGAAAGAAGTACATTCATTTTTAATACTCATGCGATCTTTTAATTCTGTTTAAGCTTAAATAAAAGCCCACTTTGATTATAAAAACACTCTCACTTTGTTTATTCAATTCAAATAGTTATGCGTTTTCGACAGACGTCTTATAAGCCATGTATGTAAATCTGATAAACTAATTTTTGTTAAATGTCTTATATGAACAATTTAAGCTAAAAATAATAATATGTAATAAATTTTGAACAAAGATGTAAAATGACAAGATCTCATAGAAACTAAATATGCCCAGATTTTCGAGAAATAACACGGTCAGGAAACTTTTCTTTCAAAATTGAGATTTTTAGGCCAACAATGTTGTTGTTGTCCATGTTATATCTTTTGATTCCCGCTACAAAAACCATAAATTGTAACAAAACCCAATTTTTTTTAAATATTTCAAGTGCGCTAAAAATAAATATTTTTCAAAAGTATTAAGTTGTTTGATAGTGAAAAAAGTGCCACTTTTCCTACCAAAAGTAATGGGAACTAAGTTTTTTTTGTTTTTGATTTTTTATTGTTATGAAATTCGAATATAATATATTTGTTTGCATAAAAAATTGTTTGATTTGACAAAATAAATATATCAGAAAAATTCTTTTCCATTCTGTTTAGTGTGTTTTGTTTTTGCTTTAAAAACAAAAAAAATATAATTCCTTCTTTTGTGGAAATTCAAAACACAAAATCTTTTATTTATTTTCAATGTAATAACAAATATTATTTTAAAAAATCTATTTTTGTAAGTGAAAATTGCAACGAGGCAATTTTATTAAACGGCAGAGATATGAAAATATTTAAGGCAAACGTAAAGGCAACACACCACCGCCGCGCTGCCGCCGACCGTGACTGCCACTACCTCCCCCGTCTGCTGCCGCTGACACAGTTCGATTCGCTTAGTTTAATTTTGATTTTACATTTTATAAAATGTTGCGCATCCAATTTGAAAATTATCAAAAGAAACAATAAAATATAAAATAACAATACGTACCTACTTTGTTGAAAATACTAGTGTATAATAAAGGGTGTTTTTTAGACGAGTGGTTTGCAAGACGTAATATTTTAATAAATAGTTTAAGTAATAATTTAATGCCATAGCTAAGATTTAAGCTTAGAATAAAAAAGGTTAAAGTGAGTCAAGTCTCAAAATATACCTAGACATATGATATTACAGATTTTTGTTCCGAATTATTAAAGAGGAACAATTATATCACACAAAGTTTTAGCAAAACTTTAACTGTTTTCGAAGTACATGGAGTTAAAGCTCTCAAAAGCAAACCAAATTCCCTATTTTGAAACATTTCTTATTGGTGCTCCGAAGCGTGATGTTATACAGCCCATAGGCTTCCTCAATTAATGGGCTATCTAACGCTGAAAGAATTTTACAAATCGGGACTGTAGTTCCTGAGATTAGAGCGTTTTAACAAACAAACTCTACAGCTTTATATCACAAGTAGACAAGGGTTCGTCATCATGATTTAAAAATTATTTCAGGCAAGTGGCCGCCAAAGCTGGTTTAAATAAATTAAAGCCGGAAGGCACAATGTTCGACCATTTTTTGCAGCAACGGGGGCCGTATGTCAGCAATAGTTACTTTATTAAGGTGGCGCTACAGTCCTGTGTGAACTAAGGTCTCACACAACAAACTTCTCCATCTAGCTCAGTCAGTAGCTAGATGTCTCCAGTTTCGCTCTCCAAGTTGGGTGAGGTCAGTTTCCACTTGTGCGGGCCACCTCATCCGCGGCTTTCCCCTACTGCGCTGTCCTGTTGGTGTCGATTTGTAGACTTTCCGGGCCAGAGCATTGGTTTCCATGCGCTCAACGTGACCCAGCCATCTTAGTTGTTGGACTTTTACCCTTCTGGCTAAGTCTACGTCGCTGTACAGCCCGTACAGCCCGTCGTCCTTCCATCTTCTCCTCCACTACGATGCATATACGGAACCGTAAATCACACGAAGAACTTTTTTCTCGTATAGCAGCGGAGCCTAGGTAGACAAAGTCCTCAAAGTTACGTCTGTCGATGGTGACGTTTTGACCGAGACGTTCGGTGTGGTATAGGTCCTTTCTCGACTTTGATTAGCCCTCACTTGCCGTTAAACCCATTTGTGGCACCTCTACCTCAATACTTACAGAAGCCCCATTGACATCACGGTGAGTTCTTCCGTTCTTTCCTGAGTTCTTCTTCCTCCCTCAAAATATTACAATTTTGCTTATTAACTTACCAAATATAGGAATAGTACAACCAGTGGTGTGATAGTTATTGCGTAGGTCTTTTTTGCAAAAGATCTTGGGTGCAATACCTGCATGTTTTGTTCACTGCCTCTTGCTAGTAAATGACAAATCCTTCAACCGTAATTATTACCCCGAACACTGCTTTCGTTTGGATTCGGAATACAAAATTTAGGTATCCTCCTACCCTGAAACAACTCGCATACAGGAAATATTTAGAGTTGTAAGTCACTACGCCATTGTTATCCACCTTATTTAATTGTTTATTTATTTAACCAAAAATGAACTTCACTCATAAACAAAATATTCTTGTGCCAATCATGCTCGTAAGCGTTTTTTTAAGGCCCATTCACTGAACGAAACGTGCGACGCTCTTGATGGTAGATGAGCTTCAATTCTTGCACGATTTGGATTTTGAGAACCCGCAAACCAACATCGTTCTGCAAAATCTTTCATAAAGTAGATGGCACAACTTCAATTGTTACGCGTAAAGGCGGATGGACTCATTCGAGACTTCTGCAATAATCTACTCCATCAATAGCAATAGTACAGCGTCTCTGTGAATGCACATTATCCACAAGACTAAACGAGGTGCGAAACTGATCTAAATCAAGTGACAGATGTCAAAAATACAAGCTTTAAAAAAAGTATTGCCAGATTAAAAAAACACTCTTTACATATTAATTTATGAAATCAATGTTTATGAGTGTTTAATTCTATCCCGAGTATGGAAAAATCAAATCCTTTTCGAATGATATTCGTTTTCTTTTTGTCTGGAATGTACCTAGGCACAATAATACTTTGTTAAAACTATGTGATTACCTTTTTTATACAGAATTATTTCTTTTTTTGGTTTTGAACTGGTAGCATTGGTATTTGACACCTGTCAAACTTAGTTGGCTATTAAGGATCTTTACTTGGACAATGTGTGGTATTGTTTTGATACCTAATATGCGTTTTATCAGGTTATAATACATACTCCATTTTTTACAGCTCAGTTCTCTGCTCTGAGCTTTCAAAGTAAGATCTGTGTTTCTCTAATGAACTAAACAAATTAATTTTGTCAACCGTGACGTTTGCTGTGTGGTACCTAACGCCCCCGCCGTCCTACTGGAACCAAATGTCATTTTGATTTAAGAAGAGTACATCTGAAAACATTATAAAATAAAGTTTTATCCAAGTAACTCCATCGGTTGCTCGTGCTCTAAGAAACACATGCCACACCATATTTCATTGATTTCATATATGTAAAGATGAACACATTTTTTAAAGAAGGTTTATTTCAATCATATAAGAAAATAAACTTAAAGATGTCATAATAATTGCTTGCGATACTAAAGCTCTATGACTTTCAACAATTATGGATCAGAGATAACAACTCATAAAATTTGTATAAAAATTAAAACATGCTACCTTCTGTATTTATTCTACACAAATAACATTTTATTGAAATATGCTTAGACAATCTACATATGTACGATATCACTCCCTACTCAACTCATGTTCAACTTCAAATATTGAAATACCAGAACATACAAATTAAGATAAATTGATGTACTTTTATCTTAGTAACTGTTTTTAAACATGCGGTAATGAAAACTGCCTATCTTTTGTTTTTATTTTTATTTGGAGCAGGTTCCATCTAATTAAACAAGACATTGGTATGGTGTTTAAATTGTACTCATCACTGAATAAATTTATTTATTTTACGTCACATAAGTCTATTTCGATCTCACTCAAAAGTGAGATAGAGCTGTCAAAGTAAAATATGATTTAAAATTATGAAATGCTGTGACGTCGAATTATAGTATATATAAATGTGTCTTAATTCCAGGGTACATGAGTTCTTCTGAATCTGAAATTCTTCTTTAGAATTTTACTGCTCTGTGGCTTCACTTTTAATTCTTATTTAAAAAAAAAATTAAAATGCCCGCCTCGACTTCTCAAGGTGGCATCCGAGTAGTTCAATTTTCAATGACTCATCCGTATAGATCCGGCTAAATTTGAACGATGGCCTGTGTTATGTTAAGCTTTAGGTCATCTGCCGATTGGCCGGCATGGGTTGCCAAAATCTACACACTCTAATTGAAAAACCCTCTAGATAGTATGGCTTTCGTAGCAATTGGTCAAGTTTGGTATTAGCTTTTTTATCATAAATGTGTGTCTTCTGTATTGACGAATTCCACCTTCGTTCGATAAGAAATTACCTTTCGGACCATTAGTATTGGACGGGTTCAAATCTGATATCAACAAAATAAAAGCTGCTGTGCCCCAGGGCTCCGTCTTATCTCCAAAACTCTTCCTTATTTATTTAAACGAACTTCTGTCTGAAACTTCTAACCCACTAAATTGTTTCGCTGATGACAGTACCCTCAGCTTTTCATATGTTTTTAGTTTCTCATTCTTTTTTCTTCGGATGTGGACTACCAATGGTAGCTTAAGATAATTACTTTCAACACCAACACCTGACAGTAAGCCTTAATTTGATGGCAATTTCTTACACTTGCTGCATTGTTATTTTGCTTAGTTTTTAAAAATAATTAAAAGGATTTACGCAAAGATTTACCCTCTCTTATTTGGCGAAATACTTCAAATGAGTTACCTTTTCTAAGCTACCAAGACATAACAAATTCACTTATTTGTTAACCTTTGGTATTGGCTTAGTCCATCTATATATTGATTTTTCTGGTAACAATGAAAAACCAATACCCTATGCAATTAGGATAAACCACAGCAACCACGATACTCTCACAAGGAGGCCATCCCATATATGTTCCTGGAATTAACCAGAGGGCTACAACATATCCCGTGGTAACACATCTACAGTGGTGTGTTAATTTAGTCTTTGATGAAGTGACATCCTAGGGAAGATAACCCTAGAAGTGGTGGCCCGGCTTTATGTGGGATGTAATCCACCGAGCTTTATCTACAATCAGCTTCATTCCTAGAAATGATTTTTACTTCCACTTCAGATCAGTAAGTCAGCCTCTAACCTCTGAGGAAGGAAGACAGTGCTGTGTTAACCATTTTCGCAAGATTTAATCTTTGGCAGGAAGTTAACCGTAGCTTCTTGCGTTCGCTCACAAGTTTAGAATTTCCTCAGTGCAGTTCTAGTAAGCTGTGCCTTTTTTAATAACTATGAATTAACCAGCATCGTTCATCATCGAGCTACACTGATTTCTCTAACTTGTGCCGAGGGGCCACCACGTGAAGAAGCACTTCTTCTTTCTAGACTATAGGCAAGCATATAGCTTTCCAACATCTACATGAAAGTCTGTTTGACCCCCCTACCAATTGTAGCGTATGATAAGCTCAAAAAAATACTCATCTTGACAGCAGAAATGGGAAATTAAAAATCTTGTAGAATGTATTGCTATAGTTATACAACCAACTGTTTTCCTCTCCTCAAACAATTTAAAAAAAATACTCTTACTTCTGGGAATGCTCATCGATTTGCCCTTGAGCCCAATTATGGGCGTACTTCTTAGTAAAGGGATTCTTTCTTTAGCCGCACCACACGAATGTTTAACTGGATTGATATTTCTAAGAACGATATTTCCCTAAAACCGTTCAAAATCAAAGCCTTAAGCTCCACTTTAATGTAGGTGGTAAAGGGATTCAATTAGAACAACTTAAACAGGACCTCTCATTAAAAAAGCATTTACCCGACAGTATATCAACACCTGATATCTGGATTTGCTAGACACTTAAGATTCAAGAAGTTTAAATCTGTCTCCACAAAAGATGCAACAGTCCATAACTATTGATTAACTTTTGAGGAGATGGCGTAGCAGTAGGTCCATTCCGGGAAATTGTAAGCCTGATGAAATCAGTACAACATTACCCATTTTAAATTGGCTGTGAAGTAATCGCTAATGTAAACTTTTGCTTAAATACCAAAATAAACCAATATCAGTTTTTTTGGTATTTTAGTTGCCCTACTCTTTAGATTTAAAAACAATCTTTAATTGGTACCATTACAAGAATACCATTCGATTGACTTGACAGTATTTAAACATAATTTTTGCTTTATGGACAAGGAAAAGGAGGAAATTATTCCTTAAGACTCAACACTCGTCTTACTCTGTCTCAAAACTTGAGATACACCTAGGGAAATGATTTGAGGCTTTTTCACACCACAAATTTCTTCATCTAGCTAGGTCCCTAAGTAGATGTATCCAGTTTCACACTGCAAGTTGGTTGAGGTCGCTTTCCACTTGTGCGCTGTCCTGTAAGCATTTGTGCGCTCAGCCATCTCAGGCATGGACTTGTATCCTTCTGGAGAGTCTATGTCAATGTATAGCCCGTACAGCTCGTCGTTCCATCTTCTCTATCACCTTTTCTTTCAATACTCACAAAAGCCCCATAGAAGAGTTTAAGTCTGTCTTATTCTTTCTTAACTTTTTACTGTCTTAATGTGTTCAGATGGAGACATTTTATTAATGAATATCAAAAAATTTAATTATTTTTGTCTTTATTTTTTTTTTCAAACAGCCTTAAAAATTAATTTCAAAAAATTAATGCAAATTGATGTTGCTTTTCAAAAATACAAAAACCTTCGTGCGCAGAGGCGGGTAGTGTAAAGTTTTTCAATAACAAAGCGACAAGTTTAACCAGGAAAAAATAATTTCAGGACAGAAAAGCAAATTGAATCTCATATTGAAATGAAAATTAATTGTTTCAAAGTTTTTAAGTGCTTTCTTGTTGTTGTTTATTTTAATAAAATGTATCTTAGTGAAATTTAATTAAGATAAATGATGTTTATCCATATCATGTTTTAGTCAAGAATTTAGTTTTAAGATATTATGTTTTAAACAGTATTTCGGGTAATTTGGCATCGTGCCATTTGTTGCAGTAATTGGGGCCATGTTAGTAACTACGCCCCAAATATTTGACTTCACATAACCCCACACAAAATAGTTTAGCGATATTACAATATTACGACGCACGATCTTGGAGGCCACTCCACATGCCCACTACGCAAAGCTACGCCCATTGGGATGATGAGCTCACCAAAGTGTCATTCCGTAAATTAAAAAATAGGCACGATTCAAAAACGATGAAATATATGTTACAAACTGATAATAAATCAAGTGACAGCTGTCAAAAAGGCCAGCTCCAAAAAAAAAGTACTATCAGATTCAAACCGCACGTCTAAAAATAAACACACTCGTTATTATGAAAAGAAAATATTTATAAATTGAAAAGATTACCAACTTTTTTCCCTACGATCCTCAAGATTTTGGAACTTATGAACTCTCTTAAAATTCATAACCTCAAAATTAATAGATTAAAGAAATGCTTATTATTAAATCAATATAAGAGTCTATTTTAATCGATAAAACCAAAAGACGTGCCAAAGCCAGACACAAAAAATTTACATAAATTTAATTAATTAAAAACAAAAAAACTTTTAGGTACGCAAAGTTCTATTTTAGTCTTGAAAAACGACCTTAAACTCCCTACTTTTTCGTATGAGTATGTAATGTATGTCTTACTTAGTCTAGGTAGATATTGTTTTTTGTTTTTGTTCTGTATTCTCAAAAGGTAATCAAAAAAACAAAAAATCCAATTAAACAACAAAGCATAGAATATGAAAAGCAAAACAAACAAACCCAAAAAATAAAACACGTTTTAATTAATTATAATTTTCCCGATTAGTATTTCCACTCTGATAGATGCCTATATCAAAAAAATCATACAAAATTACCTACACACTCATTCAATATAAATAAATGGCAAACTCAATTAATCATTTTGTTGTGTTTATTTTTATAAAAAAGCAAAACAAAACAAAAATTTAACAACAACAAGAACATTTTTTCTTAACCCAATGTTTAGAAGCTCGCCGTACTCTTTAGCTGTCAGAAGCCAAATAAAAGTCTAAGATAAAGCTACACCACATAAATAATCGAATTGAATGTTTGTTGAAAATGTAAGCAGTGACATCATAAGATACGTTCAAATGAATTCTGTCGAAATAACGACCTAGAGGACGGAAGCCCCTACCTAATCAACACATCATCAGTGCTTGTGCTACTTATGCTAACCGATTGGCTACAAATATAGTGATGCCAGCAAATAAATGTGTAATTAAGTGAATCTAATGTTTTATTAAATTATAATACAAAACCAAAAAAGCATAAAATATTTAAAATGTTTGCTAAAACAAATTCAATAAATTCGATATGAGTTGAGTTAGATAAAAGAAATCATTAAAGTTCCTCAACAGTGCGCGCATCGAATTGAGTTTAGTGAAATTATTGTGAACGACCACGCAAACATAATTACCTAAGATTATTTTTCGTTAAAATTAAGTTAAGGTTTACCTAGGAGTTCTGTCAAGCGATGGGCTTGAATCAAATTCTAGGAATAATAGTACTTATAATTGCCGCTAGTCTTCCTCTTCATGAATCAGTGACAGTGACAGTTCCTGCCAGCGCCAGCGTTTTTGAAGAACGCACCAAAAGCTCAAACACCGAAGTTATACAGATATTCAACGCAAGTGATTTCAGTAGTGATCCGAGAGTTCTGCGTAGGAATCTGACATTTACCGTTCTTTTGACAGCCAAAGAAGCGGAAAATCAAAATGATTGTATTATGCCAAAAGTTATGCCCGCTTTGGAATTGGCAATTCGTGATGTGCAACGTCTTGGATTTCCGGGAGTGAATTTCGATGTGACATTAATTTCGCGGGATACGTTTTGTTCGTCGACATACGGTGCCATAGGATTCTTTGAGATTTATTCCCGCTGGCATGATATCAATGCGGTCTTTGGATTATCTTGCGATTATGTTTTGGCTCCAATATCTCGGTATTCAGGTGTTTGGGAAATTCCAGTTCTATCAACCGCTGGCCGGTCGAGATCATTTGATTTGAAAGAGGGTCAATATCCGACGTTGACACGTTTAATGGGCGGTTTGACAGCTGCAGTGGGTAATGATACCAAGGGAATGTTGGAAGTATTTAATTGGACGCGTGCTGCTTTGATGTATCAAAATACGGATACTCTTACGTCGGGTAATTCGATATGTTTCTTTTGCATGTCAACGTTGCACAGTAAATTGGGAAAAAGTTCTGTGTATCAAGTTGGATTTGATGAACGAGCATTCCATAAGGCTAACATTACTATGCAGTTGCAGATTATAGCACGGCATTCAAGAAGTAAGTAATTTATCCATGGATTTTATACTTATTATATTAAATACTTATATGTATACAAATTAAATTTTAAGATTTTCGGCTAAACTTTCAACCATAAAATTCGTAATAAATTTGGAATAAATTAGTTTTGTGAACAAAACAACGAAAAAGAGAAATGAGAGCGATAATGATTATGAAAGTCTTTTCATTGGCCTTTAGTTAAATTGTATGCGAATTCTTCAACTGTCAATTTTTGTCATGCTGAACTGACATTGAAAATGCACTGTCACTTTATTTTTCTTATCTTGGTTACGTGACAGTAATTTCCATTAGCTAAAAAAGAAACGGCTCAACTCAGAAAACACAATGAAAACCGCACTTGACATTTCGTGAAACATATTAAGAATTAAGTTATTTCACCAAATCAAGGTCAAAATGTTGGTCAACACATTTAATTAGCTTACCTACTTAAGTCCTAGCAGGACATTGGGAATCAACTATTCCAACGTGCTTTCGTGTTTGGTTTCGGGCAAAGTTATTTGAGCGCCCTTCAGCTATTCCCCAATCTAGACGATTCCTACTTGGCTATTTATCTTTACTTGCTTCTTTGTCCCCCAGACTCTTCTGCTTCTTCACTAGATATACCCCCTTATGTTTCGTATAAGAAGGTCGGGGTTTCCTGGTAATCGTACTATATAACGGTACTGATTCGACGTTTGAGTGGAAAAGTCTTAGCCTTGTATTCAAGCTGAGAGAGTGGTTCCTCCAAACATTGGAAAACATCCCGAAAGTAGACTTACTGCTTGCGATATCTTGTTCCGTTCCACCATCAATGGACATGATATATCCATGATACTAACAACTCTCCCCTTTTTTTAGAGAGCTTCCGAGGTTGAAAATCTTGATTTTCCCCCGTGTTGATTTTCATCTTCCGGAATTCTGCTTCCCTCTCCAACCTTGTTGTCATTTGATGGAGATCCATCATCCTATGAGATAGAAAGCATACATCGTCTGCTTAGTCTAGATATCCTATAGCAAAACACTGATTACAAAAATTTTACAAATTGGGTGAATGAAATTAATTTGAGAGATATCAAGAACCGAACATCAATTTTTAATAATTTGTTAGTTAAAATTAGCTGGAAGTGATGATTTGAAAGTTTTGAAAAGATATTTGAGTCGAAAACCAATTTTCACCAACTTTTCTTAGATTTGTTTGAGTTTTTATTTTTTGTAAAAAAAACTGTCAATTCAATTTTTCTCAAAATTTTACTGAATGCTGAAAACAATATTTTTTAATAGATAAAAGTAGCTTAAAGCCAACATCTCAAAGTTTTGAAAAGATATTTGAGCCGACAGTCAATTTTTATTAACTTTTGTTAAATTTTTTGTTTAGGTTTTTATTTTTTGTAAAAAAAACTGTCAATTCAATTTTTCACAAAATTGTTCCGAATGTTGAAAACAATATTTCTTATAAGCCATGATCTGAAATTTTGAAAAGATATTTGAGTCGAAATTCAATTTTTACCAACTTTTAGTAATGTTTTTATTTTTTATAAAAAAAACTGACAACTCGATTTTTTTCAAAGTTTTACTTGATGTTAAAAACTTTATTTTTCTTTGAACAAAATTGTTTTCAAGATAAAATAATTTTGTATTCGTAAAATTATCGAGGTGACAAATTATTTGTTCAGTTTTTTTTTTATTTATAAAAAAAAACCGATCATTGAATTATTTCAAAAAATATGTTTGTTTGGTATAACGTTACAATATATTATAAAATTTAATTTAAGTCTCTAGTGTCATTGGTTCATTGAATAATTAGGGTTAACCAAAATGTTCAACTTTTTTAACTTTTATTTCGACTCTAGGGACCTTGAACGTTGAGAAATGTCAAAAATTTCAATTTGACAAATCGGACCCATTAAAATAACTTCCTATGGGAAGTTAAAATGGAATTGGTGACAATACGCAGCCTTTTTGTCCGACTCCACTTTGGACTTAAAATAGTAGTAAACTTGTTTTGATTAAAAGTATGTTCAAAAAGAACGCGCTGCCGCCTTCCTTCGTCTGATACGTCAAAACACGGTTGGCGTTCTATTGAGAAAATTCAAAAAATGTCAGTGTTCTTAGCAAAAGTTAACAATTTGTTTGAAAAATTTAAACAACTCGTGAAAATAAAAATAAGGAGCAGCAGCTGCGAAGAAGAGGCCTTTTCTCCTTTTCTTTTTTATTTTTTTTCTCTGTTTTGACGTTTGACTGTCACGTCTTATCGCCAGACCGCGTTCTGTTTGACAAGGCCTTAAATATTTTGACATTCACAGTCCAATCATTTATTTAAGGGTGCGTTCAAATTCAACTGGAAAACTCTTCAACGATTTTCAAAACAGATATAAACAGGTTTATTAAGATTGTAATAATGAAGGTGTTATGTACGTTGGTAAAAGCTAAAACACAAGCACTCGTTCCACCGCTCCCACCTTGTCATATTGAATAGAAACAAGGCATTTTTATGTGACAATCTGAAATGCATCTTCAAGCTCTGTGCTCGCTTTAGATCGCAAATATATTAAGCTCGAACTTATAGCCCGAATAGATCTAATTTCTATTTTGTCCCGCTTTGACAGCTGACAACTACTGGCATTGTGGATTTTTTAATAATCAAGTCAATAACATAATATCCATTTATACATTTTTGAAAAGAAAAATATATACAAAAAAACACAAACATTTTTGAATTGAAATAAACTCTCCTTGTCCAAATCAACCAAATTAAACTAAAGTTTTGAAATAAGTCTTAGCTCTTCAATAAAGTGTCTTGCCTTGCGCCCGCGCGTCGCGTAAGGGTTTATTAAATTCACAAAACCGTATCTGAAAGTTGTCAAAATAAAAATTCTTTTTTCGTGGCGTTTTTTTCTTAAATTTCTACTTCTGTCCAATTTATAACTTTCAACCTACAGCGTTTGAAGCCGCAATTTACAATTTAAAAAGTCATGCTTTATGATAGATGACATCGTAGAGTCTATCTTAAGCCCATCAAAGCTCGACTGCCGAACTCGTGATTATGATTTGGCCATTAACTAGGAAACGTTAAGAACTTTGTTGGAAAAGTTGAAACGTTACAAGCTCTTAATATTTGTTAATCATCCACTATAACTACGTTTTAAATTAAGTTTTTAACATTCAATTTGACAATGTTACATATTTTGATTGTCAGGATTCAATAAAACTCCACCCTAAGTCGGCCATACTCTGCTTTGTGCTCGACACACAATGATAAGTAATTGATACAGCAAAGAAAACTTTGTTCTTAAGATATTGTTGTCATTGTTCTCTGTCATCCATCTACTTATCATCGCATCATATTTCGACCTATAGCTTCCCAAAAAAAATGATTGCCTTAACTTCACATTCTCTTGTTGTTTGCTCAGCCAAAATAAAATTGTGTGTCCTACACCTAAGGCCATAAAATTCTTGTCATGTCTTATCTGAACTCAATAAGGATGACAGATGTGACGTTTGGTGACTAGACTGCGGCTGCCAAATTCATCGATTGAATAATAATAAATTTGAACTTTATATGTTGTCCTCATCTTGGGTGGTATGTGGGTCATTGACATAAGGTATACATAAGTGCATACAAACATAATTAGAAAATGCCTTGCTGATGCCCTGAATATTCAACTTGAATTTTTCTTTGTTTAATTTTGTTATCATGTCATACAACATGAGGTCAAATATCTTACATTTTTATTTCCTATAATATACATAATTATTTCAGTGTCAGATTTTTGCTTAATGAAGCATTCAGTTGTCAATTTAGACGTTATTAACTGACAACAGTAATAAATTTCACAATTCAATTGGAATTCTTTATAATTATAGAGAATATCTATTGATATTTGATAGCAATTATATCAAATGCTATTTAAGTTGTATCGTTTAAATGCGGGATATGATCTTTAACCTATTGGTCTATAGATAGAGGCAGAAAAGCACTTTAATGGATTTCACAATCCTAACTCGATTTATTAACTCCATTAACACTATCACTGACATAATAGTCAATTTAAATGCACTTAGGTTTCTTGTCAGTATTTGATAGCAATTATAATTATACATTTGTCATTATATCTGCTTATGTTTACTTAATAAGTATACAAAAAATGTTCATTTATCTTCTCAATGAAATTAAAGAAATTGCGGATAGACGGTGAATAAATATGGAATAATTGTAATCTGCACTTAATTGTTGTCGAGTATTTATAGATGTTCTTAAAGAACTTGAGTTCTTATACCTCAATTTGTACTTATAGAATTTGCACTTTGTACTTTTCTTTATCCGTAGTTTTTTTTATAATTTTAGAGAAGAGAGTAAAGAAAAATTCGTTAGTTAAAAATACAAATTAAAAAAGATTGGTGTGGAAGAGAAATTAATGACTAACTCGCACATTTTCGGTGACAGGTGGGCAGGTTCAGAGACCTGAAACTAAGGCAAGTTTCAAATATCTGATTGGGCAGCTTCTAACAAAATTGCTGGTAAGGTTAAAGTGGCTAGATTCACAATCTAGACTCCACATGAATCTAGAGAATTACTTCCCACTAGTCGAACCATTTTGAGCTTTTTATAAATGGGAAAAGATATTTGATATCCTTTATAGCTAGCTAGCTAGTTCACTGGGATAATGGAAAAAATATTCTATCAGATGAAGTTTGCGTCTTAGTGAAAGAGCAGGGCAACTTTAGAGGAGGTGAGATATTGTTTCCTCTTCTTCCTCGTCCATACAGCTCCTGCAGAAGGCATTTGAGGCTACACCAAGTCGTATTGCGTGTCTGCCTAAAAGACAGTGTCCCGTAAGGACACCTATTAGGGAGCTAATATGAAGTCTGCTTTGAGATAACAAGTCTTTAGAGCGCTTTAAGTCCAGTGAAGGCCATATGAGTTTTGTGTCTGTGCAAGTTGGTAAGTTGTGCCACCTAGAATTTGCTATCGCGAAAGCTGTTTCTTTTGGCATAAGTGTACATGTAGCTATCGGTACCTATACCTATCTTCTCCCTTTCAGGTGAAATAGGTATGACGGTTCCATTTTTAGCGAGTTCATCGGCTCTACAATTTCTTGTGATATCTCTGTGGGCCGGCACCCAACATAGGTGAATAGCAGCCTGACTGTCAGAGAAGATGGGGATGTCAGGAGTTGATATCACGTTTTCTCGCTAAAATTTCCGTTTGGAAGACGCTACAATGATTAGGGAGGCGGAATGAGATGCTTAGATTAAGCTTTTTTGAGTATACACACCACTACCAACACCCTCATTTGTCTTGGATCCATCTGTATAAAAATGGATGCATTTGTCATCCAGGAGTTTTTACTTGCGACAT
Source organism: Eupeodes corollae (assembly GCF_945859685.1). Lineage (NCBI taxonomy): Eukaryota > Metazoa > Arthropoda > Insecta > Diptera > Syrphidae > Eupeodes > Eupeodes corollae. The sequence goes on along the minus strand of NC_079147.1, from coordinate 147,276,028 downwards.
ATAGGAACTATATGGCAAGTTTTGCATTCGTGCAAAATTTCGAATTCGAGATTTTAATCAAACATGATATTACGATGGTAGAGAAGTCGAAAAAAGTGGGTCCCGCGATTCCGTCCGGTCGGTTTTGTCTGTCTGTCCACGCTCCTACAGCCTAAACCATTGGGTCGATTGAGTTCAAACTTGGAAGTTAAGGTTTTGAGCAGATTCGCGTTAGGCGTTTTTTTCATTTTTTTTTTAAGATCAAAACTAACAGTGGCCCCCATACAATTTTTTTGGTCAAAAACCGAAAATTCGAATTTTCTCAAAAACAAACCGATGGATTTTTTTTAAATTTTCTTTAAAATTTTATTTTTTAACTTGGCTTCTTTTTATAAGAAAACCATATTTTTGTATTGCTCAAGAAAGGTACCTCTCATAGAACCGTTATTTTGTTTTTTAATTTTCTCAGCAACTTATGAACTGATTTTAATAATTTTTTTTCTGAATAAGCTCCTATATTGCCTTAACAATATTTGATTAACAAAAATGCAATTTTTAATTGTTTGGGTTTTTTAAAAAATATTGAATTTTTATTTTTCAAAACTCTTTATCTCAAAAACGGGTCAACAATTTTTTACGAAATTCAAACGTAAAACGTATATTTACAATCACTAAACAACTGCATTCCAAAAATATTTTTAGAACAAAATTGGAAAATTTTATATATAAAAAATTAATTTAAAAAAAAACCGCTCTAACGATTTTCAAAATAAAAATTTGGAAAATCAACGGTTTTTTTATTTATAAAATGGCATTTAAATTTTTGAAGACAAACTTATTTTTCAGGTAAAATTTTGAATCCTAAAATATTATTTTTTAAATTATTTTAACTGTGCATGAGCCCGAAAGAGCGCATTATTTTGACAAAATTGTAATTACATTCCTATCTTTCATCCAAATTAATGCATTTGGTACACATTTATATGATATATTTAATCAACAATCTATTTTAAAGAGTCTATCAAGAAGTATTATCTTGGTAACTTTGTATATATATGATTTTAAAATATTATTCCTTACGAATAAGGTTGTTTCCCACATGATTTACTGGCCTTCGCCTATATAAAAAATAAATACTTAGTACCTACAAGTTAAAGAAACTGGCCAGAGAGAGTATAATATGTATTTTCTATTAGAATCACTTTTTCAACGCATACACATTGTACCTATTTATAAAGGTATTACGTACAACTTCTACAACTACTGTTTATTGCTTACGTATTACTTCTTAACTAAAATCCAAAACGCACAAGAGCTTGACTGTTAACAACACATAAACAGCAATTTCTTGTACTTGTTCGTATGCTTGTTTTTTAAAACTTTAGTGAAAAAAATAAATTGAACGTAATAATTCCATGTTTGCGCTGAAAACTTAAGAAGGAATGTAGTATGTACCTTCTAGCCACCAATAACATTCCTTCATTATCATCATAAACATGTCCTTATCTATCTATCTGCATAAAGCTAAGCACGCCAAGTGAACTATTCTATGGTCGTTTTAGACATCTACCTGCTACCTAACTATACAACCAATAGGCGATCGCTTTACAATTTAAACATTCATGGTCTGCCTCTTTCTTATCTTATTTATTTTCCATCCTGATTCTTCTTATATGAAATTACAATAAAGCTCTATCTAAAGGAAAAAAGCTTTGAATCGCATCGTAGCCTTATACATACATAATACAAACCATTTTTCATATACAAAGATCGTACCGAAGTAAAAGCAGACTTATGAATGTAAATAAAAACAAATATCGGTAAAAGATCCTAAACAGCTGACGTAAGCATGCAAAAGTTTGTTTCATCCCCTTATTAGATACAATATGAAGCCATTTTGTTTGTTATATAAAGTGCATTGATATAAATAAAACAAAAACAAATTTATCAACCTTCATATGGAAGCTCTTTTCTTGAAAGCATATACGAGGATAGACTCAAATAAAATGAAGGAAATTGTGTTGACTTTTTGGGTCGAAAATTAATTATCTCCCTTATTCTGCTGGCTGCTTATGGGAATGGGAATAATATTTTTCTCTCGCTCCCGCTGAATTTCTCTACTTTCAAAACTAACGCCACGCCAACGACTCGGCATCTGGTCGCCCTAAGAATTTCTGCTCATGAGAGTACTATGGTTTTCATATACAAAGATCGTTCGGTTTTTTTGACAATTCATATAAGTACTTTTTTAAACAGACTCTTTGCATACAGGAGCAAGTTCGTGCGACCCAGTCGTGCATTTTATTTGTCTTCCCATTCATCTCTTTATGGAATGGATACCTAGAAGTTTTTTCTAAATTGGGGTTTTGGAATAGTGTAGTCTAATGTACTTTGGTATAGAACCAAAATAGTTCAAAATGATGGAGTGCCCAACATTGTACTCACTGCCACTTGTTTGGTGAATATGTCGAGGGGTGTCAGATGGAGGAGAGTGTCTAATGCTGCTGACGGTGTGATTCTTAATTCCCCGCTTATGCAGAGACATGCAGTGCGTTGGACTCTGTTGAGTTTGTCGTAGTATGTAACTTTCTCCAGTGCAGTCCACCATACTGCAACCCCGAACATAAGTATTGGTCGGATGACCGATGTGTATAGCCAGTAGGTTATGCGAGGTTGAAAAACCCCATTTTCTTCCTATGGCTTTCTTGCAAAGGAAAAGAGCTACTGTAGCCTTTTTAACTCTTTCCTAAATATTAGGTTTTCAACTTAATGTTTGTCCAATATCAGACCAAAATATTTGGCTTCGCATTGGTAAAAATTATTGGTACACCTTTTATTGAAAGAGGTACAATTTCTGGGGTCCTATATTTCCGTTTAAAAAGGACGAGGTCTGTTTTTTGAGGATTAATACTAAGTCCGCAGTGATCAGCCCATCTAATGACCATATTGAGCGCGTTTTGGAGGAGGTCTCTCAGTGTATTAGGATGTTCTCCTGTGACGGCGATAGCAACATCATCGACATACGCAACCACTCTGTAGCCTTCCCTCTCAAGGGATATAAGTAGTTCGTTAACCACTTTGTTCCACAGGAGAGGGGACAGAACACCATCTTTCGGAGTGCCTCTACCGACAAACCTTTTCGTACAAAAATCCCTCATCTTAGTTTTTAGCATTAGATTAATCAACTCACACAGTGAGTATTTAACGTTATTGTCGTCATAGCAGAAGTGATAGCGGATGTGTCAACGTTGTTGAAAGCACCCTCAATATCCAGGAAGGCCACCATGGTGTATTCCTTTTGCTCTAGGGAGTATTCGTTAGTTCTTGCCAGAGTCTGCAAGGCTCTTTGTTTCATTTAGTTTGGTACGCCAAATACTTAGTTTAAAGACTGCGTATTTGCTACCATTCTATCTGACACCAATATTGCAGAATTATTAGAAATGTGGCCATGATGGTGTTGATATCCATTGACATATCCCTTGCATATAAAAGATACATGGTTGCTTGAGGTACAACAGTTTATTTTTTTTCTTTACTTCCTAATAATTTTGGTCTTACTGTACTCCAAAGACTAGATTTGTACCATAAGATCTCAGTATTTTGTAGTACTAAATGGGAAAGTCCCTATGCAGTTTGAACTCAAATCCCAAGTGCCAAACCTTGTCCAGAGTTGAGCAACATCTAAAAATTACGCCGAGCATACCTGTTTTCTTCAAGTGCCATATCAGAAATTCGTGGAATGTTTCATTCTGAATCCACACTGATGTTTCGGAATAAGTCTTCTTTGTTCTATATGAATTTTTTAGAAAACCTTGAATTTTTTACTTTTATAATTTTAAAAAATAGTTTTGGGACCCTATTTTTAGTGCGAATTTCGAATCCAAACTTTAATTTTAACTTTTTGCTCCAGTTTTAAACATATCCGTTGTCAAGAATATATTTTAAATATATTGTAAAAACATGATATAATAGAATTATGTTGGCAACGGATTTGTTACAAGAACAAAACCTACTTTCAAACCGTTTTGCCTTTTTCAGTTAAAAATTGTTATATACAAATGGTTTAGAGCATCTTTCAGATTTTTGTAAGATAGTTAAACTCTAAAAACTTATAAGGATTTTTTTTTTCAAAACTTTATAAAATACCAGAAATATTTCACCTGAAAATTAAAGAAATGGATTATAGAATTTTGAAAGCCATCATGAATATTATTAAAAAATTGGTCTTCATTAATGTTGATACCCTCAGAAAGCCCTATACATGTGTTTTTTTTTATTTTATAAATTGATATCTCAAAAACCGAATTTATAGTACGCTTTCGCAAAACTTTCTTCATAAACGATTGTTTTGGTCCTAAAATAGATTGAATGCTTTTGCCATCGATACCTATACATAGAATATAATATTCCTTATAAAACTTCATCTTTTATGAATAAATTAAACTTGTCAAGTATATTGTTTAGACACATTTTTATAAAATGCAATGAATTATATTACATATAAGGTGTCAATTATGTAAGAAGATATGGACATTCCACACGCTAGATTCAATATACCTACACTCGTGTATGTAAATGCGATGATTACAATGTTTATTTATTGAGGCGCACTTTTGTGTGGGATATCTTTTCTATTATTGTACTTAGATACATCTACTGCATTTATTTTACATAAATAATTTAAATGAAAAAATAAAATGCTAAAAGAAAAGAAGGTTTTGCAAAGATGCTTCAATTTTATATTTATGAAGTATTAAGCAAGCTCACATTAAGTTAGGTGCACAGAAGTTGAATTCGAATTTGTCCAGGGAATGTATAGTCTTTGAGGTAAAAATGTTGAACAATTTAAGAGCTTAACATTCAAGAAGTTACAAATATCCTAAACATCTAGCGCTATATGTTATATGTTATGGAATATTCCACACTCATACCTTTTTATTAAAACGGTGCATCTAAAAACGTCTATTCAGTGACAGCTCGTGAAAAAAGAATCAACCAAACAAACTTTCATCTGGGGAACGACCATATTAATTTAATGTGATGTTTAAAATCTAGAAGCCATATGGGTTAAGTTTAGTTATTGTAAATAACAAAAATGTATTTGAAATTTGATCACAACTAAATTTGTTTAAATTCTATTTTTACTTCTTGAAGTAATTCTGATATGCATAGTTATACAACCTTAAATTTGCCATAATCACAATCCTACAACTTTTGAATACTTTTAAGAGTTTATGAACGTAAAAGTTATAATATTAAAAATCTTTTTGAAGTTTGGGGCTTTCAAAAAAGGCCTACAAATACAGAGTGAGGTCTTGCAATAACAGGGGAGGTCTGGAGATTTATAGAAAGGTGTTAAAGTTGATTCCAAGTGGGGGCTTACATTTTTTATCAAGGGAGGCTAAGTTTAAAAAATGAATTAAGGTCTTGAGCTAATTAGGAAGGCTGTAAAATGTGAACATTTTTAAATTCCCATAGGAAGTTATTGAAATGAGTCCGATTTGTCAAATTGAAAATTTGACATTTCTCGACGTTTCAAGGCCTCTAGAGTTCAAATAAAAGATTTTTAGAAAGATGTCTGTGCATGCGTGTCTACGTCCGTGCGATCGCGACGTTTTTTTTGTTTTCCATAGCTCGAGAACCCGAAGAGATATCGAATTCCAAAAAACTTTGTTATACAGATAAAAAGGCAGAAAGATACAGAAAGGGTTCTCAAGAAAATTGCGTGGGTGGTCTATTTACCATAGCAGTTTAAAAAAAGATGAAAATGTTGGTTAACCCTAAATATCTCACGAACTAATGGTGCTAGAGACTTGAATTCAATTTTATATATATATATAATATATATTTATATATTGTAACGTGATACCAAGCAATATATTTTTGGAAAAAAATCCAATCCAAAACGTTTTTTTTTTATAAAATAAAAAAACCGACAAAAAATTGTCACCTCCAAAATTTTGAGAATACAAAATGATTTTATCTCCAAAACAATTTTGTACAACGAAAAATAACGTTTTTAACATCTGGTAAAATTTTAAGAAAAATCTAATTGACATTTTTTTTTTATAAAAAATAAAAACCTAAAAAAACATTACTCAAAGTTGGTAAAAATTGAATTTCGCCTCAAATATCTCTTCAAAAATTTGAGATTATGGCTTTCAACTAATTTTATCTTATTAGAAATATTGTTTTCAAAATTTTGAAATTTTTTTAGAAAATCAAATTGATATTTATTTTATAAAAAATAAAAACCTGAACAAAAAAAGCTATTGGCTTTAAACTTCTTTTATCTTTAAAAAAATATTGTTGTCAACACTCAGTAAAATTTTGAGGAAAATCCATTTTTTGACAAAAAATAAAAACCTAACAAAAAAAACAATACTAAAACTTTGTACACATTTACTTACGACTCAAAAAGCTTTTAAAATTTAAAAATACTGTCGTCAAACTTGCACTATTTTTTTTAATAAAAATCTAACAGTCCGTTTTTTTATAAAAATATAAAATCTACAAAAAATAGTAAGCAAATTTGGTAAAAATGGATGTTCGGCTCTTGATATCTGTCAAATTAATTTCATTCATCCAATTTGTAAACATTTAAGAATAATTCAACTAACAACTTTTTTAACAAAACCCGAAAACCTACAAACGTTTTAAGCAAGACAAATCGACAGACAAGATGGGAAGTTATCAGTGTGAGTCGCATCCCAGCCTCTTTTTTTATAATTAATAGGCTCTTAACGAGTTATTAATACCATTAACATGTTTAAGTTTTAACAGAGTGCGAGTGTTAGAAAAATAGAAACAAATTTAAGATGAGAAAGTGTATAAATTAGTTTTAAAGTTTTGAATATCAAAATGGGAGCGAAAAAACAGATTTGGGTAAAGCATTCCTTCCACATTCTTAATGTGCAGTTGAAAACGGAATCTCTGGAAGTGTGAGTATTACGGTTGGATTGCATGAGAGGGGGTATGGGTAAAACAACAAATCTTTTTTTGGGACAAGAGTTAAACTTTATATTCAAGTCTTGGAAAAATAAAAAACGAAGTGGTGAAAATTTGTTTTGTTTTAAAAATCCTAAGTATCTAGAAGAATTTTTCACTATATCGAATATGTGAACATTAAATAGAAACATTGAGGGCGAATTACGCTTTAAAGGCAAGAAACAGCATTGAGGTTTTGAAGCATTTGTGCTGTAGAGTCCAAAATTACCCGAAAATGAGCGTTATCATATGCTGCCTTTGAAGTTCCACATCCTAAGGACAAGGATGTAAACTTGGATTCCAATCTTAAAAGCTGATTGTATTGTTATCAGGGAAACAGTTTAATGGATAAGAAGTTCAAGAGAAGATATCGAAAACAAGGAAGAGAGGCGGAGATAATACGGAGTCCTGGGGGACACCAGCATTTATTTAAGAATTTCAAACGTGAAACCATCCAATACAACCCGTATTGAATGTTTGAAAAGGTAGATTTTTAACCAAGGAAAAAAGATTCATAAAAGCACGCATTCCCGATAAAAGAGCTTAGTGCCAAAATTTATCAAATATCAAGAGCAATAATCTTACGTTCTACAAAACGATGTAAAGTTTTGTAGAGTTTCTTAAGTTGATGATTAATCAACGTTTCCATAATTTTGAAAAGAAGAGACGTAAGTACAATTGAACGATAGTTAGAGAGCGAAGAAGATTCACCTTTTTGGGAATAAGTATTTTCTGCCATCATTTCTGACCATTTAAGAATTTGTTTTATCAAATACGATCGTTGCAGGTCCCTTAAGCTTTAAGATTTATTAGTACTAAAAGGAGGCCAGGAGATATGCAAGAAATTACTTCAAAAATGGTTAGTAAGGCAAAGCGGACCTTGGAAAGTTAATCTTGAAATTTTATGACAGGTCTGGAAATATCAAGGACGTTGCAACGCTAGCTCCCAGACTATGTTTAGGCTATTGGTCCATTTAGATTATATTCTTATCCATCAATTAAAAATTTGAATGTAAAATGAAAACCCCTGCTGAAATGAGTGACACCCTGTTTATTTAATGATGTAATCTATTCCATTGCAATTAATAATAGATTTTAATTAGAGAGTCAAACAAACATATGCAGATGAGTTACATGTTTTAGTTTTACATATTTATAAACTTATAAGTATATCTACTAATAACTCAATGTAGTATCAAATATCTTATAAACGAAATTAATTGCGGAAACGAAGAATATTATAAGTTTTTATTAAAAACATTATTCAAGTTTTTCAAAAACTATTTTGAAACAATAAAAAACATTATTTGTAATGTTGGCGTTTCAGAGTGACACACGAGCTGAACACAAACTTGGAGTTGGAGGTGTGCCATTCAAAATAAATCAAATGATTTGTTTAGCTTTTATAGCTATTAGCACTATCTGAATCTACAATCTGACAGAATTTATAGTTAAGCCACCTTATTTAGAAAAGGTGTGCAGTGCATTACATTGATTGAATATGCAATTAGTATAGATATAAGTTTATAGATAGAGTGATGAGTAAATTCGTTTTTACGTTGTTCGTATCTTTATCTAACAATCAATTCATTGATAAAATATAAATAAAAAACAAATAAGCACTCACTGCATGAAGAGTGAATTGATTGACGATGAATGACTTTAATTTTAATAAGCCATTAGCGATAAACTTCTAAAGTCTATACGTTTACATTACTTAAAGTATCAACAATTTTCAAAAGGGAATTTCCACTTTGTAGTGGCGTAAATAAGGCAGAGAATTGATGTGTTTAACATTGGTTCTATTTTAATGGGAAATGTTTTAGCATGGATCTAGATTGATGTCGTATTCGGAAGCGGTTGGTGTGTAGGGATTCAACTTAGGTTCCTATTTTTAAACCTAATTCAACATAAAGTTCACGTGAGAACCACCGCAATTTTAAAATAATATCTAGACATGGCATATTAGGTCGGTCAAATGCATGCCACGGATCCTGGCAAATTGAACCCCAGATGTTTGATTTTCTACGACTCTGGGAAATACAAAATATAATTTAAGAAACTAGCGTAAAGGTAGTATATCGGGTTTTTTAATAAGAGCGCTACAAAAGTTTTTTTTTTAAATAAAACAAAAACGGTTGTGGATATCAATGAAAATATTTATTCCTGTGAAAGTTCGTTCGATGCCATTATGTATTAGACTCGATTTCTTTTGCATGGCCACCTCGGGCACGCTTGCAGAAGTCCAGACGCCGAACCCAATTTTCGACAGTTTTCAAGCAAAAATTGGCCGATACTGTACGAAGTTCAATAACCGTCGCTGGCTTGTTGGCATAGACCGTAGACTTGACGTAGCCTCCCAGGAAATAGTCTAACGGTTGGCGTTAAATTGCACGACCGAGGCGGCCAAGCGACTGAACCATTTCGTTAGATAACACGTTCTTCAAACTTGGTTTCCAATAAATTGATTGTGACATTCTCTGTGTGGCTTGTGGCGCCACGCCCGTTTGCTGGAACCGCATGGCCTCCTATCATCCATTTGGGGTAAAAAATTGTTGGTTATCATTGAACGGTAGCGATCCCCATTCACAGTAACGTGACGGTCTTGATCATTACGGAATAAATACGGCCCAATGACGCCGACCGCCAGCCCATATACCACACCAAACCGTAATTTTTTCGTTATGCAATGATGGCTCGCTAAAGATGATTTTTCAATGAAAATCCGGATCATTTTTAAGCTGTTGCTCAGCCCAATTCACGAACATATGACGCTTCTGTTGGTAGAGCGGCTTCAGTTTTTGCGTCAAGATCGTTTCCCAAATTCGCCACAACGACCTTACAGAGATGCCCAACGCTTGAGAACGTCGTCTGAGAGACACATTTGGGATTTCTGCAACTGAAGCCTCAGTGGCAACAATATTCTCGACACTGCGAGCTCTTCTTTGTCCCACTGGCACAGGAACATTTAGTACTATGCCTGTGGATTAAATTTTTTTCACTAGACGCTCAACTCTTGATGTGCTAGGACGATTATGACGACCATAAATTGGACGTTGCGTTCCTAATGTTGAGGCCACTGACCCCGAATTTCGACTCGTTGTTGGCTCGTATATCTTTCCATCATGAAATGGCAAAAGAGCAGCAAGAAATATGGTGTCGTTTGCAAATATAGAGCTCAGTAGACTCCGGTGGACTTAGCACAATTGAACGAAGAAGAGCCTACCCGGTAGGATTTATGGTAGAAGACATCGGGGAGATTATGCCCCCCGCTGGAAGAATGAAGTTGACCAGGACGCCCGGACCGGAGCCTATGGGATGGCGTTGGGCAACAAAAGAAAATAGTGCAGAAGCATGTTGAACGATGCCCTGACCGAATCCCAATTGTGGCAACGATGACGAAGTCATTTGAAAGGCCGACGAAGAAAATCAGTTGGAATATACATAAATCAGACTGAATTTGACAGTTGGCTGAGATATGTTGGCTTATAGGTAGCTTTTGTCTGTGGCTTTTTTTAATAGACCCGCAAGGATCTAATGAAACAAAACACGAAAGGTGCGTCAGCTGTTTGAACCAGTGTTGCCAAAGAGATAATAGCTAAAAATCAATTTAAAGGCGTTATTTGAATTCAGGGCATGTTTTGTTTGTTCAACAGAAAATAACGAATTTTGTCGACCAGTGCTATTATAATCTTATCAAGCAATTCGCCTTGTACTTGCATTTCTAATCAGTTTAAATCAATCTAAATAAGACCTAACAATTAAAATTTATAACAAATTGGACAAAAGGCTAAAGTTAACACCGAATTTAAAATTCAATCAAGAAAGAATTCTGACCCAAAAAGTCAACGAATTGAAATTTTGCGTTTAATTTTAACTTGACTATTGCAGCTCAAATAAGTAAATTTGTGAACTTAACTAATCAAATTAAAACAATTTATTTAAGTACCTTATAAAGTGAATCAATTTAAAATAGAGGTGATAGAAAATGATTAAAAATTCATTTATCGTTCCTTATCGTTTATTTTACTAATACATATATACCATACAACTTAACACTTTGTTTACTTTAAACAATCATTAATAAATGTTTAATGCAGGTAAATAAATCGATTCAATTTTTGGCAATCCTTTATTAATCTAACATTTGTGTATTAAATGCGATTTAATCATTGGTTGTGTTACCGGGGTATTTAAACTTAAACAACAGTGATAAAGCAATTTTTTGTTAATTAACCCCAATTAACCTAGACCCAATGACTTTATCGAACACTCAAATAAACCAACTCAAAGAATTTGTATTATAAATGTTTGCAGCCTTTATAAAATATTTGCTTAGTTACTTTTATAAAAAATATAATTACACAAACAAAATGTAGAAGCTGATAAATATTGTTGCTGCTACATATAAAATTGTTGGACATGAACAATTTAATATTTTATTTAAATAATTTTGAAATACTTGAACTTTTTAATCATTCTACTTAATAATGCCCAAGAATTTTGGAATTATCAATTGTTCCAGCTATTAAACTTAATCAACGAAATAAAATAATTTTAACTTAGATTTAATATAACCGCTTAAATGTCATTAACCTCTTCTTTGAAGCGTTAGGGGAAAGTTATATATGGATGTTGTTATCATTGTTTTTCATCATTTCAATGATTGGAATTTTTCGACAAGGCGGTAAATCGATCATTGAAACGAAAATATGTTGATTGTAATTTAGTTAAAACTTTTTTTTTGTGACAGAAAATAAACGTTGAATTGTTAAGAAAATGGAAAATGAATAAAACGATAGAATTAACTACTGAGAAAACAGAATTTCTGTCAGAAAAGTAATTTTTTAGCAAAAAATAAAAGTGCAGTAAGGGGTCAGTAAAAGCTAGCATTAGTTTTCATCATTGAACATTTTGTTTCGAAATTTAATAATAGAGTCAAATTTGTTATGTTTAGTGCCGAAATGAAACTAATGAACTGTAGATTTTGTCTATTGAAGTAAATACATTAGTTAACATCATTTTAAGTTGAACAACTAATAGCTAATTTCTCATTTCGTAATAAAAGAATTTTCACTAAAAGCTTTCCATTTTATGACAGGTTTTGAGTTGTACTTTTAATGATCAACTTTGACCTCAAATGCTTGATTCCAATCAGGAAATACTTGATTCCAAACAGGAAAAGTGTGTTTAATGGCAGAAATTATGAAAGCTATAACTATCCTCTCTAGCAAATATGAAAAATGAAAAATCTGCAGGAGTTGATGGTATACCGTGTGAATTTTATAAATATTGAACCCCGAATTTTCTAAATCTTATTAATTACTTCTTTAATAGACTTCTTGAAGAAGAAGAAATTCCAAAGAGTTTCTTAAAAGCATGGATATGTGCTATTTTAAAAAAAGGGGATTTGCAACTTCCGAGCAACTACAGTTGCATTTCGATTCTGCCATGTCTTAGGAAAATATTCACCCCTCTTTTATACCAAAGGTTGACAAAATGGGTTGAAGAGAAAAACTCCTTAGTACTTTCCAAGCCGGCTTTCGAGCAGGATTATCTACAATAGACCATATATTTGCTCTCACAAGCATAGTAAAGAATTGTTTTGAAAAGAAAAAGAAAATTTACTCCTTTTTCGTTGATTTTCAGGCGGCATTTGACACGGTGAACAGAGACTATAAATTATCTACTTTGGGTTTATCCACTAAATTTCTAAATCTGTACAAACTCCTTATAACTGGCACCTCTGCTGCAGTCTGGAATGGAAATTCGATGTCTGACTTTTTTAATACAACATGTGGTGTTCCTCAGGGATGTGGGTTGAGTCCCATTATGTTTTCACTATTTATTGACGATGTTGTATCTAAAGATTTTCCGGGTGGAGTCATTGTCGGTGATATACTTATAAAGATTCTTTTATACGCGGATGACATCGTTATTTTGGCTTATAACCCCACATCTTTATAGCTTCAAATTAATAAACTCATAAGATTTTGTGATTTGTGGGATCTCAAAATTAACGCCACAAAGTCAAAAATAATGATTTTTGAAAGTACTCTGCGAAGAAGAGCTCCCAATGAAAAAAGGGTTTTTAGATCGCAAACTTTAGAAATAGTATCTCAATACAAATACTTAGGTTTTCTAATAACGTATAATCTTGATCTCCGCCCTCATGTTAAAGAAAAATGTATTGCTGCCAAAACAGCAATAAATCTCATGTGGAGTAAATTCTTTTGCAATAAATAAGTCGATGCTACTGCTAAGTTTAGAGTATTTGATGAAACTATAAGAACGTGCCTTTGTTACGCAGATCAAGTTTTTGGCTATCGAAACATGGAGGAATTCGAAGTTGTTCAACGTTTCTTTTTCAAACGCATTTTCAAACTAGCTAGTTCAACTCCAAGGTATGCTATCCACGTAGAAACCGGTATAGCACAAATATTCCTAGGCAATTTAAAATCAAATGCGGGCTATATTGTTAAAGTTATGAATAGACCTGATACAAACCTGCACAAAAAAATAATGCAATACGCACTCCGAACTCAATTATCGCCTTTTAAAGAATGGTACGAATTGGCTAATCAGCATTGCTTTAATCTAAGTCTTAATAATACACCCCTAGCCGATTGTCAAAAAGTTTTCTATAAATGCATAGTAAAGATAGATGACTCTCTTTATTTACAGTGTTTGCATAGAGCTCAAACTTCTAGCACTAGACTCATATACAAAACACTAAACCACACACTCTACAGAAGTAATTATTTTAATTATTTTATCTATAAAGCAAATGAGCCTTATTTTTAATGCAAGAACTGAGATGCTGAACTTAAACTACAGCCACATAGAGTAGACCTTGATCCAAAATGTACTTTGTGCAACCGTAATGAAATTGAGGATGAGAGTTCTTAGCTGTTTGTCCAATGTTACAGGAAATTAGAAGGCTTTACTTTTCACAAAACATTCTAACACTTGAATATACAAAGCAACTCTTAAATGGTAATCTAGATTGGAAACCCCTATGCTCTTATATTAGTCATGCTTTAGGTTACCGTAACAGTTTTATATAGGTATTAATTACATATTTGATAATGCGTTCCAATTTCTCTTTTTTTTTGTTGTAATTTATTTAAATGTTTGAAGATATAATTCAATTTTTTTCTTTTTTTTAAATATTGTACTATAGAATTAAACAAAATGAATAAACAAACTACTATTTTTTAAATTTTTTAATGTATATACAACTCATAGTTTATAACTTTAACTTTTTCACTTAAAATGTAAACTCGAAATAAGTCAATTCAGACTGCAACATTTGCCATGCTTTTATTCTTAGCTATTAAAAGATTGTACATTTATCGAGAATAATAAATAATTTATAATAATAAATAATAATAATATAACTATCCAGTATGGGCCCTAGTACACATATGCTTTCACCGAAATTTTTTTGGTTTTCGAAAAAAATATTAAATCGTTTTGAATTTAAAAAAAATTAAAATTATACGTTTCAAGCACACACATGCTTCCACCGAAATTTTGGGAAATACTAACTTAAAAAAAAAAAAACTAAATTGTATTTACCCATTAATTTTTGGAAATGAGAGCTTCGGATTCTGTGTTTTGCTTTAAGTACATTGTTACAAAGGGGTTTCCGATAAAAGGTTTAGTTTTGAATAGCAAGCTTATTTAAGAAATTTCACTTTTGAAGGTGTATTCTTTTGGCATTTTACAAACTAAGTGCTATGACTAAAATGTGAACGATAAACTCTTTTACAACGCATTTAAATTGTTTAAATTCACCACAAAAATGAAGAGAATTTCGAAGTCATAATTAGCAGTTCACAATTTTCCAAACAATCTTTCCTGACCATGTTTTTCACGTGATTAACGACTTTTAGACTTATTTTTTGTGGCCACGTTGAAAATAAATAATGTCAATGGTAGACAATAGATTCAAGATGTTAATGATGAATTTGTAAAGTTATCAGGGACGTTTTCATACCCTCAAACGTGCGAATTTGTGATGGAAAAAATCTTTAAAAGATATGGTAAAATTTATCAAAATTCAGACCAGAACTAATTAATAAAATGAACAATTTTTTAAGAGGACTATGTTTAAAAAATAAATTATTACATATATATATTTAATTTTTGATCATGTTTTCTCTTTTTCTAAATTAAAACTGAATAAAGTAAGAATTGAAAAAAAAGGTTCGTTCGTAGATTATGGTCTTACTGTGTGTAGATCTTCGCAGATGGCGCTGTATTTGTTGAGACTAACTTTTTCAAAAGTAACAAATAACATAAAAATGATTACTAGGACGAGCAGAGAACTCAAAGAAATATCAGAGTTCATCTTGAGTTTTAAAATGACGTCATTCTAAAAATGAAAAATTCGAAAATAGTTCGAATAATAAATCTGTATACGCAGTAGGCTTTTAAATAATTACCTTTTATCTGCAGTGATTATACTTCGGATGTCCTATGTGTTGTTCATATTAATTTTTACTCTACTGCGGACGACTTTTTCAAGAAAACAATCCTATTGATTATAAAAATTATAAATTTAGTTGTCTGATAAAAATAATAATAAAACAATGCAAGATAATATTTATACTTTTGTTTTAATAAATACATATAAAGTGCATAATAAAACTTCTTAAAGTTTATTCCATTCAATTACTTTGAACATAATTGTATTTTTAAAGCTGAAAGCAATTAAGAAATATAATCGTTAACAAAAACAAAAAAAATACCTTGAAATATGAATTGATTTACTGTCGTCTTTTAATTGTTTAATTTCTGGAAGGTCATCACCGCTAGAATAAAGGGGATTTTAAACAACTTCAGTTGGGCTTTATTTTGCCGATTACGATACAAAATTTAACATCAGAGACTCATTTAAGAACTTTATTAATTTTTCGCTGTAACGCATAACGAACTAAGCTAAGCATAAATCAAGTGACAAATATTCCCAGCTAGAGTACCCGTGGCATGATGGTTAGTGTTGGACTGTCATGCCAGAGGGCCTGGGTTCAATACTACCAATACCAATTAAAAGGGTTCGTCATAGAAATTGTTGGTCCCCTCCAACCCTGAAATGACTCGGACACAGGAGTGGTTGAAAGTCGTAAGTCACTAGACCCTGGTTCTCTACGGCCTGTTGCGTCACCTTCAGATTCCATACGTCCGTACATTCGCGACGTTTGTTTCGTCTTTCATAGCTCAAGAACCAGTAAAGATATCTTCTTCAAATAAATTTTGCTATACTGATAATAATGGAGAGAGATGCAGTTAGGGCTTCCATAGCAGTTTATAAAAACGGTGAACATTTTGGTTAACCCTAAATATCTTACGAACCAATGACGCTAGAGACTTGAATTAAATTTTATATTATATATTGTAACGCGATACCAAACAAGTATATTTTTTGAAAAAAAAATTCAACTAACGGTTTTTTTTTTATAAAAAAAGAAACTGAAAAAAATCTTTCATCTCGAAAATTTTACGAATGAAAAATGACAAAAATCCAAAACAATTTTGTGCAATGAAAAATAACGTTTTTAAAATTTGGTAAAATTTGGAGAAAAATCAAATTGAAAGTTTTTTTATAAAAAATAAAAACTTAAAAAAGACTTCAAAACTTTGAGATATGCCTTTAAACTACTTTTATTTTTTTTTAAAATATTGTTGTCAACA
The DNA here is from genome assembly GCF_945859685.1 of Eupeodes corollae. Lineage (NCBI taxonomy): Eukaryota > Metazoa > Arthropoda > Insecta > Diptera > Syrphidae > Eupeodes > Eupeodes corollae. The sequence continues at coordinate 147,259,363 of NC_079147.1, read as the reverse complement.
TTCAGTCAAATTTTGAGAAAAATCGAATTGACAGTTTTTTACAAAAAAAACAACCTACTAAAAGTTAGTAAAAATTTCCTTTTGAATATACTAGCTTTAAAAAAATTACAAATGTTGTCTTCAAACTTTGTTTATTGCACTGAAAATACTGTTGCATTCAGTAGTTTTTTTTTTTAATAAAAATCCAACATTCTACAAAAACCAGTGCGCAAATTTGGTAAAAATTGATGTTTGTAAAAATTTAAGAAATGCTACTAAAGTTGGTACTTTAAAAATTTTTAAGAATAATTCAACTGACAATTTTTTTAACCCAACACGAAAACCTACAAACTTTTAAGCAAGACAAATCGACAGACAGGATGGGAAGTTATCAGTGTGGATCGCATCCCAGCATCTTTTTTTTTATTTCAGCGACTACGAAAACTGATTCTGATGTGTCGTGTATCGTTGGAACTTTAAAACTACTGCTTTTTGGCCCAGAGCTCCCCACACTCTCCAAAAATATCACACTTTGATCCTTTTCAATGAAATTTCATCGGTGGCTTATTTTTTATTTGTTTTGTTGGTTATTTTCCCAAAATACGTTTGCATCATGTTATTTTCTTTACTTTAAGTTTAAAGATAACCAAATTAAAATATTTCTGTTTGCTTATTTTAATGATTATCTTATTACGATATACTTTATCAAGGAAACGTATATTTTGTTTCTGTTTTACTTTTTAATTGCGCCTTTAACCTAGATTCGTTCAGTACCTTATAGGTCTAAGGTTTAAGTGTATATAATTTTAAAACAAATAAATTCGAATACATACAAAATTTCATACATTATTTTGTATGTATATAAGTATATTGTAAAATTCACTTATCATTAAATTGTTTAAATCACAGATCAGCTTATAGCTCATTGAACTCGTGCCAGTTGTCTTCTACAACAATTGATAAAAAAAAGAGCAAACAATTTTGGTCGCTTTATAGGGCACACGTTCCCGTTTAAAAATATGCATGCAAGAAGTTTTTTGACGTACAAATACAATGCAATCTCATTAGTTAAATATCTCAGCGTATATTTGTTGTAATGTCTCATTAACTCAAATGACAAAGTGACATTATTTCTGTCATATATGATTTGTTATTGAATTCTTTTGTGAGATACAATTTTTGTTCTCAATAACTACGTTTTAGTAATGTTTTATTTTGAAGGAATGAATTTAAGGTACCAGTTATAGCTTTCATTATTTTTCATCATTGAAAACAAACATTGGAATTTTTTTGGCATGTCGTTTATAGCTATCATTTAAAATGTCTGTCATTGAAAAAAATTTCCTGATTGAAATCCACCAAAAAACTTTTACTGACAGAGATCTGTCATTGGAATATTGTAAAGTTGGAACACAAATCAGTAGAACGATTCATTTCACTTTTGAACATAAAAGTATCAGCTTTTCAGGAAAATGAATTGGAAAATAGAAAAATACATTTTTAGAATTTTAGAATTTTATTAATCATGATTAGCTAACATAATATAGCTTTAAAGTGTACAGCAGCTACGGCATTTTGTATCACAATAAATATAAGTTAAAATGTTTAAACATCAAATTACAAAAAGAAAGAAAGAGAATAATAATAACAAAAATATTAATACGAGTAAGAATAGGTACTTATACAATTTTATAAAAAGATGAATTTAAAAAATGTATTATTAATTGTTTTAATTGTAATTAATTGCTAAGGTACAGTTTTAATTCATTTTTTAATTTCTTTGAGCAATTTAAACTTCTTATTTCACGTGGTAACGAATTCCACATTCGTGAGGAGTTTACAAAAAACTGGCGTTCAGATGTAGCACAACAAAAACGCGGGACCAAAACTTGAGCGGAACGATTTGAGTTTAGGAATCTTATCTCATTATAAAGGTATTCAGGTTGTCGGGTTTGAAGAATATCAGAGAAAAAGTTAAAGTTCGATATTTTAGAAAATTTGTAAATGTCATTCCGAGAAATTGAATCACGTAATTGGATATTCGATCAAAACGTCTAAGTCCATAAACATAACGAACAGCACAGTTAAAGACGACACTAAGTTTTCTTTTGCTTTCGAAGTCAAGTTTGCAGAAAATTTCGCAACCGTAAGTGATTAAAGGCAGAAACAACGTTTTTATTAAAAGAACTCTGATTTTTATTGGAATTAAATATTGAGATGGCCAAAGCATGCGAAGGACACTATAACACTTACCCACAGTTCTATTGATATGGTCCTCCCAAGTCAGGGTCATATTGAACAAAACACCGAGGTTTACAGCTTTGTCGACATACATGATGGCATTTTCTTTGAGAGCAACTTGAGGAAAATATGACACATCCATCTTATTCCTAGCGATGACGATGCATTTCGATTTTATCGGGTTAAGTAGCAAGCAATTTTCAATTGACCATTGATCGATTCTTTTTAAATCTTCATTAATACATGCAACGTAGTGTTCAATCATCCCTAAGGGACAACTTAGGTAGAGCTGAGTGTCGTCGGCATACATGCGAATGGAACAATTTTTTACAATACTAGGCAACTCGTTCACATACATTGAAAAGAACAAGGGGCCTAGTATTGACCCTTGTGGAACACCATTCGCAACAGGTAAGAAGATCGATTTTTGTTGATTATGTTCAACCGTCTGTTCACGTTCTGTTAAATAAGAAAACAATAGATCGACTGCAGAGGAGGAAAAATTGAAATAATTTGAGAGCTTAAGGCAAAGAATGTTGTGATTTACCATGTCGAAGGCCTTAGAAAAATCGAGAAGAATTAGGAAAGTAACGTTGTCCATATCAACTGCTTTTCTAATATCCTCAGAAACACTTAACAAGGCAGTCAAGCAGCTATTTTTCTTTCGAAAGCCAGATTGTCTTGAGGTCAATAAGTCAAACCGTGATAGAAACTCGTTTATTTGCTTTTGAAGTATTCTCTCGAAAACTTTCGACAAAAAAGGCAATATAGATATAGGTCTAAACTCATCTCCTTTGGAATTTTTTGGTATAGGAATAACCTTTGCTTTTTTCCATAGAGAAGGAAACTCACGTGTTCTTAAAATGGAGTTAAAAATGAGTGTGATGAATGGTAGCAAGGTAGGGAGAACAATTTTTAAAAACTTAGGGTGCATCTTATCGAGTCCTACAGCGTTAGATTTTATCGATAGAAGGGCCTCAACTACATCCTCCGGGGTAATGGGAGAGAAGTCGAAAAGGGGTGTATTAGGCCTAGCATTTGATATAATATTAACCCGGTCTGGAAAATGCGAGGTGCCTGTCGTGCTTGAGACGAGAAAAACAAATGCGCAATTACACTTTTTTTCTCAAATAAATTCTTTGTGCGATTTTCGATCGATCAGTATATAATTTGTATTTCTAATCAAATGGAAACACGTTCAAATATCGATTCAAAAATTTTTCTGGATCGATTTCAATGATAGCTATAACTGGCGCCAAAGTAAATTGTTTGTATTTAATTGACGGTATACAACAAAGATGCTGCAGTAACTCTTAAAAAAATATACAAGCCTTGTTTTTTGGTAAGTCAATACGCTAAATCGCAAAACTTAGACGGAAAACAAAACCAACAGGCTTGTGAACAAAAATAAGTTAGTAGTCAGTTGAAATCTTTTAGTGAAGGTAGAGGTTCGGATTGTAAAATGTAGGAGGCAACTAGGTGGTGTCAAACGAAATTAATATTAAGGGTGTGTTTGTTGATATTGATTCTACTTTGTGTTTCGTCTGAATTAGACTCAATACATGATGGTTCGCCAAAACTTTTTTGTTATTTTCACATTGATTTATAACTTAATCTATACGTAATTATTATGAAACTTGAGAGTTTGTTTGTTTGTGTGTTTGATTGTTTGAGCTCGCTTATGTCAGGAACTACTTGTTCAATTTGAAAGATTCTTTCAGTTTAGATAACCCATTTATTGATGAAGTCTATAGCCTATAAAACATCACGCTAGCTCTAATACAAAAGGAGCACCAATTAAGAATGTTTCCAAATCGGAGATGTTCCCTTTTTAGTGCTTTAACTGCGTGCGTCAATTATCAAAAAACAAATAGAGCACCAAGTTTCACCTAAACTTTTCCAATTTCAATCAAGGAACAGTCCAAAGAGAATCAGCATCGATTAGGTTTTGGGTGAACCTTATCAGACTTTTATTCCGAAAAGGAACTCAAATCACACGCAAAATATGTTTTCTGAACACATCCATACACATGAGGTAGCTTAAATGCTCTGTCAAAAACGCAAGTGATACCAAACATGCAAAATAAATTAAACGTGAGTATAGCATTCAATTGGTAACTTGTATTACTGCTCCAATTATATGTTACCAAAAAAAACGGGACTACAGATTTAATTATGCGGGATGTACGGCTAAACTACAGAAAAAAATAATAAAAGAAGAACAATCACAAGTAAAAAGATATTTTACGTCATGAAACTATTTCGATTTACTGGAACATTAATTTTGAGATTCTTCTCTATGTTAATATGTTCATCTAATCCTTCTCGACTGTTCCCTAACTAATTTAAATGACTCAAAATTAAAAGAATTTCTACTAGGAATTCTAGAAATGCCATGAAGTTGAAATAGTAACCTCAATTTGAAAAAAGATATAATGCATTTGTAATGTAAGCCTGTATACCTAGATATTTTTATAATTTTTATAGACGTAAAACTAGAACTATTTTCCCATAATGTAAAAATAGCTTTCTTGGCAAACAGACTGTTATTTGCACTTACGTTCGAAGGTAATTGCAACTCTTCAGACATAAATATAAATACTCAAGTGAAAATGTTTTATTTATAATGCACTTTTAAATCAATAAAACAAAATATTATGAATAAACAAAACTAAAATAAATGAAGGGCAGCTTTATTTAACTATATTAATTAAAAAAAATACTATTTTTTAACATAGTTTTTCATTTTTATGGTTAAAAGCTTTTTAGCATTTCCCTAAACATTCGAAAAATTATTTCGATATGTATGTTTTACATATGAAGTGGTTTTTTTGACGCCTGGTTATCAAGAAGAAATGAAAAGGATATTATTGCACCCACTAAAAGTTTCCTTCAATAAATTAATTGACCATTATGAAATGCAAAACCAAACTCTGAACAAATCAAGTGACAGCTGGCAAGAAGACCAAATCCGAAAAAAGTATTGCCAGAATGAAAACCAGACACAATAAAAGAATGAGCCTAATCACTAAAGCCTGAAGACTTAATTTTGTATCCCAAATAAGGTTATTTGTCTTTTATTGAATGCCAAATTCCAAAGATTAAGAAGAAATCAGTAAATCTGGGTTTTTGTGAACACAAAGTACTACAGCAGCAATATTTTTAATGGTATTTGAGTGACGCACACAATCGATTGATTCCTCACATCACTTATTTGCTCTAATAGTTGACATTTTCCAACCAGTTTAACTATTGAAGGTGTTTCACGACGGTCCAAAAATGATTAAGATTTACACTGCAAAATCTCCAATAATAATCTCCAATTTTTGTATTGAATTTTAATGATATCCAAAACGTTTTTAAAGTGTGTATAATTTCATTTTTTAGTAATGGCGTAGGTTTTATTTGCCAAATGGCAAGAAATGGCAGCTTTAAAAGTGACAGCTGCCCAAATGACAGGATATTTAAAATAAAACCCTATATTACCCCATACTTATTTCAAATATATTTGCACGTAATGTACTAAGAATGTTTGCCTTCCTCATTTTACAGAAATTATATTTACATACCAACAAATTTTAAGCATGTTTACACTTAAAATATTTATTTAAAAAATTTAATATATTTTTCTTTGTTTACAGTTGTGATAATGTGTGCTGATCCGAAGTCTATTCGACAAATATTATTAACGGCTGATGAGCTGAACATGATCGACAGTGGAGAATATGTATTCATAAATATTGAGCTCTTTTCTAGGTGAGTTTTTCATTTGAGTTAAATATTTTTGTTTCCAATATTTTGTTTTATTTTGTGAAGATGAGGAAAAAGTATTTACAAATTGATCGGTTGTCGACAGAATAATACTGTTATTTATAAGACACTAATTTTAGATTGTTTACTTTAAAATGCCAAGTTTTTTTTTTAATATGGTTTAAAAAGTTTTAAAGCACGTTTCTTGTCTTTTCATTAGTCAAGAAAACGTAAATATAGCGTAGTAAGCGTGTTTTTTTGGACGGCTGGTTTTTAATCTGGCAATACTTTTTTCAAAGTTGATGTTTTTGATGACAATAATTGTCTGTGGTTATCCAAATTAAATATTAATAATTTTATTTGTTTTTACAAAACTTAAGGCCTACTTGCACTTGACACTTTGCATTTCAAAATTTCAGGAACTTTAACCAGTCACTATGTATCCTCGAAATTGACTTCTATTCCACCGCAGTAAAAATTCTGGTCATTTATTTATTTAATACGTTAATTATCTAACGTTAATTCAAACTTATAGCTATTTACATAATTTTTAATTTAAAATTTTAATTAATATAGAAATAAATAAATACTTTAACAAATTAAAAAAGCTTTCTTTAAATTGTTTACTTTTAACATTGTCATTAACAGATGAAATTAAATTATAAAATTTATTGAAGACTGAAATCAATTGATTTAAAGGGCTATTCATACCATAGTTGGTTCTGCTAGTTTGACTATAGCTAAAATTTAGACGATTCAGAGCTGTTGCGGATATAATAGAACCATTAATTAATTTTAAAATAAAACAAAATTGGAGAAAGTGTAGGGAGGTTTATTAGCAAAAGTCTCTGAGAATAAGGAGGTGGTGTAAATATTTGGGAAAACGGAAGAAAACGAAGACAAAAACGCATAAATCTTTTTTGGATACTTTCAAGTCTGTCAATATGGACTGAATAGTATGGTGCCCATATAACACAGCCGTATTCAAGTATTGGCCTTACAAATTATACATAAAGAAGTTTTAAGACGTATGGGTCATGAAAGTCACGAGAAAAACGTTTAATAAAACCTAGAATTTTGTTAGCTTTTTTAACTATAAAGTTATAATGGTCACAGAACGTTAATTTACTGTCAAGAATAACACTTAAATCAGAGAAAACGGAAAGCTTACAAAGGGAGGAAGAATCTAATAAATAGTTATAATCTATAATTGTTTTTTTGCGTGTAAAACACATAGTTTTACATTTGTCAATATTCAATAAAAGTCGGTTTGTATTGCACCATTCCCTAAAACTATGAAGATCTTCTTGAAGCTGTGAGCAGTCATTAATTGAACTAATAGATTTGAAAATTTTAATGTCATCAGCGTATATTAAAACGGAGGAGTTTTTTATAACGGATGTTATGTCATTTATATATAAGATAAATAATAAAGGACCTAAATGGCTACCCTGTGGAACACCAGAGTTGACGTAAAATTGGTCGGAGAATTAATTTCTGAATATAACGCTATAACTTCTGTTCTTGAGATAAGACGAGATCCACGTCAAGAATTTGTCGTTAAACCCTAAGGCCTTAAGTTTATGGACTAAAGTCTTGTGACACAATTTGTCAAAGGCTTTGCTGAAATCTGTGAATACGCAATCTACTTGTTTACGATCTTCGAAAGAGTCAAGGCAGAAAGAAGTGAAGTGAAGTAGGTTTGTAATTGTTGATTTATTCTGGACGAAACCATGTTGATTTTCACATACAATTGAATTACAATTAAAGGATAACATCTTACAGATAATGGACTCAAATAGTTTGGGAATAACGGAAAGTTTGGCAATCGGCCGGTAATTCGTTATTTCGTTCTTAGACCCTTTTTTATGAATCGGAGTTATAAATGCACTTTTCCATAATAGTGGGAAAACTGAGCTTCGAAGAGATTCATTGAACAAAACAAACAGAGGGTACGATAAATGAGACACACATTTTTTTAAAACACATGATGGTACTCCATCAGGGCCAGGGTGAAAACAGTCATCAAGTTCTGAGACACAACGAACAATTGAATCCTCACATATTGTCAAGTCAAGTGAGTTAAGGTGAGAATAATTTTGGGCTGGAAAGAACGAATCGGGAATTTGAAAAGAAGGAGGCACGTCGAAAGCATCTTTGAAGAAATTAGCAAACATATTTGAAATTATTTGGGAGTCATGACTTGTTGTGCTATTAAAAGGAGTTTGGGTAACCGTCAGTTTTTCTTTTACTTTTCACGAAATCCCAGAAGTTTTTTGAGGTCTGTTTCAATTCATTTTCAATTTTTATAATATAGTCAGAGTATAGAATATTGGAGTAGTCAATGAAAATATTTTTAAGCTCGGAGTAAATCCTGAAGTCTTCTTCTGCTCTAGTTTTACTAAATTTTAGCCATGCCTTATTTCTTTTATTTTTTAAGTTTTTAAATTCAGTGTCAAACCATGGTGGAGTTTTAGATTTATAGCGAGATTTCCGTAATGGCGTAATTTCATAAAAACAGTTAAAAATAATACTATACAAATTTAGACCGTTGATTCCAGTCAACATTACACAATAAGTTAGTTTGTTCATTAAAGTTACATTTTTTAAAATTGAATTCAAGTTTTTCATTTGATGTATTAGGGATATTGAACACATTTATATTCAGTGATATATTTAAAGCTGGTTGGTGACGGTCTTCTTCTACTAGTTTAACATCGGCTGGAGATACAGATACGTCAGTATTTATCGTGTCGGAGAAAAATATTAGGTCCAAATATTTGTTGTATTGATTGGCAACTCCATTAAATTGAACAAGTCCACAAGAAGCTAAACCATCAATAATTGTGAATTCATTGGTGCTCGTTGGACTGATAGGTGTAAAATAGTTGAAATCTGATGATTTTGTCCAGTTGAGGTTCGGAAGATTGAAATCACCTACAATGAGCAGTTCATCATTAGGTTCCATTTGGTCGTGGATCTTCTCAGTTAAATGCATGCAATTTTCATAGACAAAACTAGAAGATCTTGGAGGTATGTATACTGAGATGATAAAGAGATAACCTGTTTCCAATTTGATTTTAATACATAGCATTTCGACGTCAGAAAGATCAAAAGTATCAACCAAAGTGCATATAAGGTAGTTTTTTACCGCGAATAGTATTCCACCACCGACTGTCTCCGAGTCGCTCGATTGGTGCCTATCTCGTCTAAAAACTTGGTAAGTTGAGTCAAAGAGTTCGGTATCTATGAAGGAATTATTTAGCCATGTTTCTGTAAGAGTAATTATGTCATGTTGTAGATTGTTAATATTTTTATAGATCGTATTGATCTTTGTCCTTAGGCCATTGACGTTTTGGTAATAAATCAAAACTGGTTGAATCTGCCTCTTCGATAATAATGCATTGTCCGGGTCTCTTGAAAAGGGTTAAATGATGACGACTTAATATTATTATTTTGTTTATTCTCGAATTCGTGTATTATGATCCCTTTCGGCCAAAGCGATGTTGAGTTTAGAAGGTGGAAGAAGGTCACTTGGGAAAAAAGATACATTACGTCATCCTCGGTTCAAATGATACTAACTATTTAAGCTTGATTAAAAAAGCTTATTTGTTGTTGTTAATACCAGAGTGGCATGAGTCCTCCTGTATTTGAGACCGTAAACAATTGTATAGCATACTTCTTCATTCACCAAACCGGATAGTATCCGTCCTGTTGATCGGAAGAGGTTTCTAACTTTGGCAAAACCACTGCATGAGCTTGTAAGCTTTTTCATCTTTTCTTCTTTACATGTCTCTTTCCGACTGGATAGAAAACATAATTTTTCAAGCCCGTCCCCTAAAACGGTGCATTCCCTCCCCCACTAACTATTTCCAATTCTCAGTTACAACTCATCTTTCTAAGGTATTGCATATATAATCAGCTTAAGAAATATCTCGAAGAACCAAAGCTTCTTAATGAACGACAGTATTTATCGTAGCAGTTAGTCCGCCGTAAATATGATGGTTTTTCTAACCAGAAGTTAAATTATTGCATTTGATATTTCAAAAGCATTTGGTAGAGTTTGACACCAAGCCCTTTTATCAAAAAATGCGTGCTTTTAGTAATGGTGAATGTCTTCTTTGTTGGATTAAAAACTACCTTCTAACTGTTCAATACAAGTTGTATTGGATGATTTCAAGTCTAAAATTCATGAAATAAATAAATAAAGCACGTATTTCCGATAAGAGAGCCTGATGCCGAACCGTATCAAATGCTTTTGAAATATCAAGTGAAATAATCTTACTTTCTCCAAAGCGATGTAAGTAGTAGTTTCAGTACTCGATCTATGTATCATAGGAATGATTACTTTATCGACATAACCAAAAATGCTGCTAGGTGCTCAGGATTCCTCCGACGACGATGGTGCAAGAAATTTGTCACGCCTTCTGATATGGCTATAATTTACAAAGCCTTCATTCGTCAATAACTCGCACATTTGGGTAGGTGCCCCTGACAGAAGTATTAGATTTTTGGAAATAATCCAAAAAATAGCTTTAAAAATGATAGACGATAGAGCTATAAACGAAACATTTACATCACTCGAACACCGCCGGCCGCCGCTGACAGGCTTACACCTGTAAAATTGGCAGACCTTCTGGTTTATGTTTATTGGTCTAGACCAGATGAATAATCACCTCATTTAACATAATAAATCATTTTTGTTTGTTAAGACCGCATTCTTGCCGGAAGGCATGCATGACGAATTGATTGACATATTATTGCTGCATGTCTCACTATCCCATATATTAAAATATCGATCACGACTTTATATGTAAATATAGAAGGAAAACTAAAATAAAGTCTTAAGATTTTGATCTCTCAAAGACTGTGTGTTTAATGATTAAGTGCTGTTTACACTTAAGTTATAATTAACTCTGATTTTTCCTATAAAAAGCTCATTAAGTCACTCTATCATAGAATGAAGTAAACTTATGCCTTCTTATAATTTTGCAAGTCCATTAACTTATCATCACGATCTCATAATACTATATAATTTGTACATGTCTCAAGCCAAGGCATCAGAGGTTAGGTGCACCTGCAATGCTCTACCCAGTATATTGTTCTTGTTTAATTGAAATTCCACCCACCTCACATCAGGGTATCGGCTTAGGAATTTATTGCATTACACAAATGATTTAAACGCTAAGAAGAAGACATAAAGCTCACATTTCCAAGATATATGCATAAAACAAAAATTAAATTATAAATCAAAATCAAATCTCCGGACAGAACTCAATGAACTGTCAGCAGTCAGTACAGTCAGAGTCAGTTCAAAGTCGAATTAGTAATGTTTGATTTGTATTTTATTTTTATTCAAACTTTTTCCTGTGACATTTTTGTGTGTATTTTTAGTCTGACATTTTAAGTTGTTTCTTTTGTTTTGCATACGTTAACGTTTCGATTATTTTGATAAATATTTGTTTTGGTTTTCTTTTTTGTCCTAGAGTTCCACATGTTCTGTCACAGCCATGGTATGATGAAAATGACACCGATGAAAACAACGCAAGGGCACGAAATGCTTATACAGCTCTACTGACAGTTACACCAAAACAGCCCGACAATGAGGACTATATAAGGGTGTCAAATGAGGTAAGCTTTATTTCTAAATGCATACGTTTTTTGATGAGAGCTTATTTTTTTAGACATTTGTAAAAAGGGGGTGCGGTAATCATGAATGATAGTTTTAAAAGACATCAACGTCAAATGAAAATAGAGGCTTAAATTGAAAATTATTATCAAAGCTTTACGTTTAGATAGGCATCTATTAGATTCAATGTGCGTTAGGACTTAAATAAACATCTAATACATAAGTAATGGATGGGCACACATTTTTTGAAAAATAGGGATTTAAAGTTTTTTTTTTAAAGGTTTCGATGAGGAAACGCCAAAGGAATAAAAGGAACACTAAAAATATCTTTAAAGCAAATAAAAAACATAATTTTTACAAAAGTATATAGAAAGGGGAAAAACCAAATAATGTGTCTTGTTATAAAATGATAACTTAAACTTTGTCTCTTAACAATATTGGCTTGATTTCTATCTATCTGCGATTAGAGGTTTTTTTTTTTATAATTAGCAAACACTAAAAGGGTTTTTATACCTTTAATATGCCAAAGATACAGTGTGAGCATTAGGAAAAGAGGGAAGGGTTGGATAGGAGGTGTCGGTGTACATTGGTTTTAAATTTCTGAACATTGCAATGACAGGGAAAGATAGAGCGTGGCAAGGCGTTTCACATTCGCGTAGTACGGCTAAAAAAAGAATCTCTGTACTTCATAGTACGTCCGAAGTTGGGCTCAAGGGTAAACTGATGGGCATTCCTAGAAGCGCGGGTATTACGGTTAAATTGTTTAAGGGGAGGAATGTAACTGGCTATTTCACTAGAGCATAGTACGTTAAAATAACGGTAAAAAAGGGTGAGGCAAGAAACCTTTCGTCGATTTTCGAGTGATGTAAACGAGTTGATGATGTTTATGTCACCAATCATTTTAAAAGCTCTTTTTTGAATACTGTCCAAAAGGCTTAAATAAGTTACTGGAGCACCAGCCCAGAGATGAGAGTTATATTCAAGTTTCGGACGTATATAGGTTTTGTAGATTGTAGCCAGATCAGACGGAGAGAAAAATTTCTTGCAACGTCTCAAAAAACCTAGACATCTTGCGGCATTTTTGACAACATCGCGTATGTGATCGCTCCACAAAAGGTGGTTGCTGATGCACATTCCGAGGATGTCAAGATTTTCTGTTTCGTTGATGCAAGTGCCACTTATAGATAGTGGCAAAGACGGTTTATCTCGCTTTAACGAAGCAAGACAGCATTGCGTTTTGGAAGCATTAAATTCCACACGATTTTTTATTCCCCATTGTACAATGCTGTGTAGGTCGGAATTTAATGAGCTAATCATATTTTGCCGTTGCAGTTCCACTTTCGAAGAGGAGGGTTGTGAGTCTGGAAACGAATATGAAAAGCTAAGAGTGCTATCGTCAGCGAAACAATGTATTGGATTAGAAGTAGCAGACAGGAGATCATTTATAAAAATGATGAAGAGGGTCGGAGACAAAACGGAGCCCTGGGGCACACCACCGTTTATTTTATGAGTTTCAGACTTGAATCCGTCCAAAACAACTTGTATTGAACGGTTCGAAAGAAAATTTCTAATCCAACGAAGAAGAGATTCGTCGATACCGAAAGCACGCATTTTCGATAAGAGAGCAAGATGCCAAACTTTATTAAATGCCTTTGAAATATCAAGTGCAATAATCTTACTTTCTCCAAAACGATGTAAAGATCTGTTCCACTGTTCGGTAAGATGAACCATGAGATCACCAGTGGACCTATTGCTACGAAAGCCGTATTGGTCATTAAGAAGCTTCCGTTCCTCAAGATATTTCTTAAGCTGATAATTAATCAGCGTTTCCATGACCTTAGAAAGAAGGGGCGTTAGTGCTATCGGTCGGTAATTTGTAGGAGAAGAAGATTCGCCTTTTTTTGGAATTGGCTGAACAAATGCAGTTTTCCAACTACTTGGAACGAACCCAGAAGAATAGGATAGATGGAAAAGCTTACGCAGTGGTTTTGCTAGCGTGGAAGAACACCTCTTCAGAATAATAGCAAGATACCATCTGGGCCAGCGGATTTATGAATGTTGAGATCTTTAAGAACTCTCGCCACAGTTCGAGTACGAAAAAAGATTGGTCCCATAGAATCATTTACGCGTTCAAGAACTGGAGGAGTCATGACACTATCTGATAAGGTGGAATTTTCGGCGAACTGCCTTGCAAATAAGTTAGCTTTATCAATAGAGCTAACTAAAGGAGTGTCATTGACAACAAGCGTAGGAACCGAGGAAGAGGAAGAATTCCTCATGTTTTTTACAAATGACCAAAAATTCTTACTGCCTTTGGGACATTGCAGTATTTTTCGCCGTAATTTTTGGTCATGTAAAAATTTGGTCCTTCGAATATAGGCGTTGCAGGCCTTCCTGGCTTGCTTAAACTTTTTCCGGTTTTCCTCAGTTGGGTTGGCTTTAAAACACCGGAAGCTCACCTCTTTCTCCTTGATAACCTCTTTGCAGCTCGAATCGAACCATGATTTATCCTTGGGTTTAATACTTTTAACCCTATTCGGGATAAAAGTTTCCATTCCCAAATGAATAATACTAGAAATCATATCTGCACTGGAGTCTACGTCGCTATCGAGGAAGCATAGCGACCAGTTAAAGATCCTGAAAAAATTATTGAGACCGTCCCTGTTGGCTTCCTCGTACTGCCAAACGGTTCCCTTTGGAGCTCTTTCTTTAACTGGATTTGTTTGACACGAGAAATTAGCGGATATAATACTATGGTCCGATGTGCCTAGAGGCGTCAATACACTGATTGTGTACTTATCAGGATCAGAAGTGAGAAACAAGTCAAGGGTATTTTCTGCTCGGCCGTTAACGTCTGATATTCGAGTAGGCTCATTGACAAGCTGAGTAAGATGGTTAAACTCACCAAAAATCTCAGCACACATTCCTGCGGGCGTTGTCTGGCCCGAATAACGAAGCCACGAAGAATTGTGAGAATCTGAGAATTTGAAACTTTGTCCAGGTTTTGGCAAAACAATAGTGAATGATATGCTTATTCACGGAAAGTTTTAACCACATGAAATTAAAAAGGTAGTTGGTACAATGACCATATTGTGGTAAAAGTTGATATGAAACATTATTCCTAATATATATGGCGAGACCATGGTGTGAGAAGAATAATGGCACTAAGCAATACCCATGAATAAAAAATTCAGCAGGATCGGAATCTTCACCTACTTGGGTTTCACTCAATGCCAAAACAGCTGGTCTGTTAGAATTGATGTGGATGTATACATCAATCTCGTGATGAATAGGCTATCAATATGGATTTTTAGATTGCTTATTGAACGACGCATACCTTAATTGAGATAGCTGTCAAAAAATTTAAACAAAATTTAGCTGTTCACAAAAAGGAGACAAACATTTCAGGATCAACTATTCTTTAACACGTAAAACACTAAGAAAAAGATATACGGATACCTTATTTTTCCAAGATTGAACGCAGCCCATGTGTCAAACCAAATATGGGATTTTTCAATAGGGACTTGACAGTTCTGAATTTAATATGTGAAAGAACCCTTTCACTAATCATCGAACTGTCATTGTCAATATATATTTAGTAAATTCAACATTTCCATCATGATAAAGTATACAAACGAGCAGCGTCTTCAAATTATAATTATACTTTCTACCGAAAAATTGAAGACGCTGACTGAAACTTTAAGAGCGTTTATATTATTTTATATTTGGCTCAATGGATTCGTAGAAAAAATTCCCTCAAAGCTCAAATTGACTGCAACAGATACAACAAATTACAATGTCACAAATAACACGTCCATTTATCTTATTGTTTCCTTCTCAAACATTTAATTGCCACACTTTAATAAAGACACATACATTTTAATGCAAATATTTTGCAGACTAATGGCAACTCATTTATTTTATGGCAACTATACGTCAATTTGACAGATAGACTTCTTAAAACTACTCGTGCATATCATAATAATTTTGTCTTTTATTTAGTTTCTGTCACTCTTTAACAGATCAATGAATTATTATTCTGTTAAAAGTAATTATATTTTAACTTTTTTATAAACTGCCTCTTTGAACAAGTTCTCGTTTCACTATTTTTATAGCATGTGTATGTCATGTTGTTTAATTTTATATCTGTATCTACTATAAAGAGAAAAACAGAGATTATTTTTATTTAACGATAGAATAAAATTATCTTTATACTAAAAATATTTTGTAGCTTTTAAAAATTATGACAAATATAACTTCCCTACATTTGTATTGTATGAGTATGTACTAATGTGATTAGATTAAAACAAGTATTTTTATAGCAGCACAAGACTTCATCCGTTTGAAGATAAAATTTAACTATCACTCTTTTTCAGAGGTCTAGAGCCTACCCCTACTTGTACTTCAGGTATAGCACTAAAATAAAAAATATTTACTGGTCGGCTGACATCACAATGGATATCAATTGTGATTGTAAAAAAGTATTTCTCCTTGATCACTGCCAGATTTAGATTGCAATAATTACATTTATTATATAATGAGAAATGCATTTCTAAAGATGTATAAAGTGATTATAATCCAAATAAACGTCATAATAAAATACATAGAAAACATAGAACGACAAAATTGTATTTTATTACTGCATTCTATTGGGAAATTAACATGAAGTTATAAAATAATGAATTATAGCAAAAAGACTTATTTTAATTATTATTATTATTATTGAACAATAAATTTTGTACCTGCCCTTTAAAGCAAAACGTAGAATAAACATTGCACGTTACATTGCTTCAAACGTCACAATTTACGAATTTAAAATTTTACAGAATATATTTTTGGGGATCGGCCAAAAAAGATAAGCATAAATTTTGAAATAGGCTTAACTTTCCGCACAAGATCTCGAAAACTAATTGAGAAAAACTTATAGAGAAATAACACGAAAGGGAAGCTTTACTTCAAACAATTTTAGAAATGTCAAATATTTCATTTTCTATCCGATAGAAATCTTCAAAAGAAACTCGGTAAGAATCGGAATCGAGTATTATAGAAATCTTGACGGACTAAGACCACCGGTTAATAGGACCAATATATGAAAGATCGAAACTTTATTCTTTTTCTTAAATTATATTTCACTTTAGGGGAAGTTTATAGTTATATTACTTTCCCATAGCTTTTAGACCATCAGCTCATGAGGCTTGGCAGTTTCATCAGCAAAGTTGGCCCTGACACTTCCTTGCGGTACACCAGATTCTATCAATTTTGGTCGTTCCTTACTCTTAAGAATAATTTCGTTATATATGATTGCTGTATTTAGTTGTACTGCCTGGAAAGGTCCCTATTTAGCTTGTACTAAAGTCTCAAGTGGCAAGCCTTGTCAAAGGCTTGAGCAATATTTAAGAATATAGTGGACTAAGTATTGTTTTTCTTCAGATGCCTTTTCCAACACATCCGTAAATCGAAGTACTTTGGTCTATCGTTGAATATTTATGTCCAAATCTGAACTGCTAGTTCGAAAATAGTCCTATTTCTTTTATCATTTTGTTGAGCCTTTTCAGAAACATTTTTTTGAAAACTTTTGCCACGATTTATATAAGCGATAATGGTCTGTAATACGTTACAATTTTTGGGTACAAAAATTACTTCTAAAACTACCTTAGTTTAATGCCTTGCGTT
Organism: Eupeodes corollae; assembly: GCF_945859685.1. NCBI lineage: Eukaryota > Metazoa > Arthropoda > Insecta > Diptera > Syrphidae > Eupeodes > Eupeodes corollae. Next base: position 147,242,091 of record NC_079147.1, on the reverse strand, counting down.
TATTGTATTTAAATTGATTTTTTTAAGGCTATCGAGAGCATTTCTTTCAAACTTTAACAATAACAAAAATTGTAGCTTGATGATTTTTATCAGATTACATATGTATGTTTACACATGCTTCCTACTTCTTTGTCAAAAAAACGAACGTTTCAAACGTGACAACTGCCCCAAATAAAACCTTATAAATATATTTTAAGCATGTTGAGAGATTAATAGCTTTAAGTAAAATAAATTGATTGCTTAATTTAAATAAAATGTTCAAGAAAAAGGCTCTGACAATCTATAGGGTGTTTCTTAAACGTGGAGTTTTCAATCTTTCAATACTTTTTTCCGAGTTGATCTTATTGACAGCTTTAACTTGATGTATGCTCGGATATTACATAATGAAAAGTATGATATCTGAACAACGCTCAAATTGTACAAATTTATTTTGAAAGTCAAGTCTGTTTGAAATACGAAATAAGCTAATTTTGTTTAGCGGTGAAGCTCATTTTTCGATAAATGGATACGTCAATATACAAAACAACCGTATGTCGAGAGATAACAATCCTCTAGTTTATGTTGAGACGCCGCCCGCCGTGTCGTTACGTCCTCCAAAAGTCTTTGTTTGGCAAAAAAAATCATTGGTCCACATTTTTTCAAAAATGAAGCAGCTCATAAAGTTCCAGTTGATGGGGAACGCCATAATTAATTTGTTCGTGTCTGCATTGGATGTTGATGTGGACCGCCTATAGTTTAACAAGACGGTACATGTCATGTAGGCAAATAATAAAATAAAATATATTAGGTGGCGCAACAGTCCGTTGAGAACTAGGGCCTAATGACTTACGACTCTCAACCATTCCTGTGTGCGAGTACTGTTGTCAGGGATGGAGGCGACCTACAGTTTTAAGCCGAATCCTAACGGCAAATTTAAGAAAGCACTTTTCACAACAATTCTTAAATTGTAAATTCTTCCAGCACCCGTAAAAAATGTTAGATGGCATAGTTAGGGATCGAACCCAAGAACTCTGGAATGATAGTCCAACGAACAAACCATCATGCAGCTATACAAAAATCAATTAAATAGTATTCCTATGGCCGCAAATATTTAACACCGCTGGAACTTTTTTGTGTTGGTTTATGTAAAGTCCCTTGTCCATGCAGATAAGCCCGAGGTTATTGACGCTTTGGAAGAGAATATTCGGCACGTTATTGCTTGCTTACATACAACAACGTCTAAATAATACCCGTGTTTTTTTGGCATTCTATAAATAGTATAGTAGAAAATTCCCAAGAAAACGCATCCGCAGTAAAAACTGAAAGAATATCTGTCAGATTAATAACAAAAAAAACACACAAGTAGAAGAAAGTTTTGTGAAAATCAAAAGTTAAAATAAACTTCAGTAAAAAAAAACTAACTAAAACTAATAGAATGGGCAATTTTCAAGAAGAAATGGTAAGAAAACATCTGGAAATTGATATTGTATAAAAATAAACGGTGGTTTTTTAAGAGCTTGAGAACTTTAAAAAAAAAAAACGCATAAAATTTGCAAAATCTCATCGATTCTTTATTTGAAACGTTAGATTGGTCCATGACATTTACTTTTTGAAGATAATTTCATTTAAATGTTGACCGCGGCTGCGTCTTAGGTGGTCCATTCGGAAAGTCCAATTTTGGGTAACTTTTTCGAGCATTTCGGCCGGAATAGCCCGAATTTCTTCGGAAATGTTGTCTTCCAAAGCTGGAATAGTTGCTGGCTTATTTGTGTAGACTTAAGACTTGACGTAGCCCCACAAAAAATAGTCTAAAGGCGTCAAATCGCATGATCTTGGTGGCCAACCTACCGGTCCATTCCTTGAGACGAATTGTTCTCCGAAGTTTTCCCTCAAAATGGCCATAGAATCGCGAGCTGTGTGGCATGTAGCGCCATCTTGTTGAAACCACATGTCAACCAAGTTCAGTTCTTCCATTTTTGGCAACAAAAAGTTTGTTAGCATTGAACGATAGCGATCGCCATTCACCGTAACGTTGCGTCCAACAGCATCTTTGAAAAAATACGGTCCAATGATTCCACCAGCGTACAAACCACACCAAACAGTGCATTTTTCGGGATGCATGGGCAGTTCTTGAACGGCTTCTAGTTGCTCTTCACTCCAAATGCGGCAATTTTGCTTATTTACGTAGCCATTCAACCAGAAATGAGCCTCATCGCTGAACAAAATTTGTCGATAAAAAAGCGGATTTTCTGCCAACTTTTCTAGGGCCCATTCACTGAAAATTCGACGTTGTGGCAGATCGTTCGGCTTCAGTTCTTGCACGAGCTGTATTTTATATGGTTTTACACCAAGCTCTTTGCGTAAAATCTTCCATGTGGTCGAATAACACAAACCCAATTTCTGCGAACGGCGACGAATCGACATTTCACGGTCTTCACCAACACTCTCAGAAACAGACGCAATATTCTCTTCTGTACGCACTGTACGCATTCGTGTGGTTGGTTTAATGTCCAATAAAGTAAACTGAGTGCGAAACTTGGTCACAATCGCATTAATTGTTTGCTCACTTGGTCGATTATGTAGACCATAAATCGGACGTAAAGCGCGAAACACATTTCGAACCGAACACTGATTTTGGTAATAAAATTCAATGATTTGCAAGCGTTGCTCGTTAGTAAGTCTATTCATGATGAAATGTCAAAGCATACTGAGCATCTTTCTCTTTGACACCACGTCTGAAATCCCGCGTGATCTGTCAAATACTAATGCATGAAAATCCTAACCTCAAAAAAATCACCCTTTAGTTAATTTAACAATTTCAGCTTTGACATAAACAATAACTTCAAGAAGGGGGTTTGTTCGTAGACTACTACATTAACATGTGGTGTTGCAATGAGCTTGATTTCCTGACAAAAATCAAGTACAAATTTGTGAAGTAAAACCTGTTTGGAGGCGTTGGTTTTACAGATAAAGCATTATGGTCTGTTTATTTGCATGTTTGTGTAAAAAAAATATAGTTTTTTTAATGAAATTAAACAAAAAAATTACACATGGAGCAGTTTCAGTTCTTCATTGTTAAAAACGAATCAAATTATCTAACTTGCACTTCAAAAGATAATCGAAACACAACTTGCATTTTTAAAAGTGCTGTCAAACCCAGTTAGTCCATTTTCATTAACAAAACTAAATAATATCAACAGGAACAGCTTGATTTGTTCCCCAATGGAAAACACATGATTTCAAACGTACAACTACTTAACGAACACAGCCATCAAGATACAAATGCAATATCAATGCCAACATTTGAGAACGAAATCACACAATATCCATTCGAGACTCGTACAAATGTCAAAAACCCATCCGTAGTAAGATTCTACTTTAACTTTTATCGGTAGTATCCATACTGCGGATATTTTTTTTGTTATTCGCGTAAAATTAAAATATTGATAGATTTTCCAACAAACCACGGGTAAAAATCTAACATTTGTGCACGGGTACTGCCTCTTGCGAGGAATTGAAAAAACTTCAAGAGTAATTCTCGTCATGAAAAGTGCTTTCTCAAATTAGCGGGTTTAAACTGAGGATCCCCTTTATCTCTGACAACATTACTCGCACACAGGAATCGTTGAGAGCTGTATATCACTAGGCCTTGGTTCTCCAAAGACTGCTGCGCCACTTAATTTATTTATTTATAAAATACACCTACAAATAAGCCTGGACTTGAATATTAATATCTCATAACTCCATTATGTTCCCCTCTTTTGACGGTTATCCTTAGCTGTTATTGGGAAGGTTCGGACGGTTTCTGTTATCTGATTGGCCAGCTGCCAAAAAAATCGAAGGCAGCTCACCTTCCGATTAAGGTAACTTTATTGGAAAGTTAACTGAAAGAAAAGAAAAATCTCCCTTAATATCAAGACAAGTTTAATTATGTCAAATATCAGCTGACCATGTTTTTCTATTCAATTGAAAGCTGAACTTTATAACTCTGTAATTTAATTGTTTATTGCAGAATTTATTTAAAGTCATAGTGTCATAGTGGAAAAGTAATAAGGACATTTTCTTTAAATAAAAAACACAACTCATGATGGACTTGTAACCTTTGTAATGAATACTTTCTGCAAGTATAGCATAGTCAAGTAAGGTTCCAAGTTTAAAATTAATGACATCTAAAAAGTTAAGTATCTGCCTTCATCTAATTTTGACTCCAAAAAAGAGGCTGGGATGCGACCCACACTGATAACTTCCCATCCCGTCTGTCGATTTGTCTTGCTTAAAAGTTTGTCTTTATGTACTCGTATCAATTTTTACCAAATTTGCGTACTCTTTTTGTAGATTTTATTTTTTATATGAAAAAACGGACTGTTGGATTTTTATATTGAAATTACTGAATATCGAAAACAATATTTTCTGTGAAATAAAATAAGTTTCAAGCCAATATTTTTAAGTTTTGAAAAGCTATTTGAGCCGAAAGTAAATTTTTACCAAGTTTTAGTATTGTTTTTTTTTAGAGTTTTATTTTTGGTAAAAAAACTGTCAATTCGAATTTTTTAAAAATTTTACCAAATGTTGAAAACAATATTTCTTATAAGATAAAATTAGTTTGAAGCCAATATTTAAAATTTTTGAAGAGATATTTGAGTCGAAAATCAATTTTTACCAACTTTTATACATTTTTTTCAGGTTTTTATTTTTTGTAAAAAAAACTGTCAATTCGATTTTTCTCAAAATTTGTCTTAGTGTTGAAAGCAATATTTCTTATAAGAAAAAATTAGTTAGAACCTAATATCTCAAAATTTTTAAAAGATATTTGAGTCGAAAATCATTTTTTACGAACTTTTGTTAATTTTTTTTTCGGTTTTTAATTTTTTTTACAAAAACTGTCAAATCGATTTTTTTCAAACTTTAACTGAATGTTGAAAACAAGATGTTTTGAAAGATAAAAGTAAATGAAACCAATATCTTAAAGTTTTAAAAAGATATTTGAGTCGAAAATCAATTTTTACCAACTTTTATAAATTTTTTGTTTAGGTTTTTATTTTTTGTAAAAAAACTGTCAATTCGATTTTTTTCAAACTTTAATTGTATGTTGACAACAAAGTTTTTTGAAAGATAAAAGTAAATTTAAGCCAATATCTCAAAGTTTTGAAAAGATATTTGAGTCGAAAATCAATTTTTACAACTTTTATAATTTTTTTTTTTAGGTTTTTATTTTATGTAAAAAAACTGTCAATTCTATTTTTTTCAAACTTTAACTGAATGTTGACAACAAAGTTTTTTGAAAGATAAAAGTAAATTAAAGCCAATATCTCAAAGTTTTGAAAAGATATTCGAGTCGAAAATCAATTTTTACCAACTTTTATAAATTTTTTTTTTAGGTTTTTATTTTTTGTAAAAAAAACTGTCAATTCGATTTTTCTCAAAATTTTTCAAAATGTTGAAAACAATATTTCTCATAAGATAAAATAAAATTGAAGCCTTAATTTCAAGTTTTTGAAAAGATATTTGAATCGATATTCAATTTTTACGAACTTTGAGTAATGTTTTTTTTTAGATTTTTATTTTTTATAAAAAAACTGTCAATTAGCTTTTTCTCAAAATTTTATCAGATGTCAAAAACATTATTCTTCGTTGCACAAAATTGTTTTAGAGATAAAATCATATTTCGGTCGTAAAATTTTGGAGGTGACAAATTTTTTTTTTCAGTTTTATTGATTTAAAAAAAAACCGTTATATTGATTTTTTTCAAAAAATAAACCTGTTTGGTATCACGTTACAATCTATTATATAAAATTTAATTCAAGTCTCTAGCGTTTTTGGTTCGTAAGATATTTAGGGTTAACCAAAATTTTCACCATTTTTTCAAACTGCTATAGTAAAAAAACCACATACGCAATTTTCTTGAGAGCCCTTTCTGCATCTTTCTGCCTTATTATCTGTATAACAAAATTTATTTGAAGTCGATATCTCTTCTGGTTCTTGAGCTATGGACAACGAAAAAAACGTCGCGAACGTACGGACGTACGGACGTACGGACGTACAAACGTACGTACACACGCACGCACAGACATCTTTCTAAAAATCTTTTATTTCGACTCTAGGGACCTTGAAACGTCGAGAAATGTCAAAATTTTCAATTTGACAAATCGAACCCATTACAATAACTTCCTATGGGAAGTTAACAATGCAGTTGACTGCAAATGAAGTCCCTAATGTCGTCTGAAATTATTCTCAAATTTAAAGCCCTCCCTTAAAAAGTTATTATTATCTGCCTTAAATTTAGCTCCTTTAAGTTTTCCTATTGTTATAGTTTTGTATATAGAAACTAGTAGTGAAATTAAATTTCGAATTTAAATCATAAATGTGCCTATACTCTAAAAGAACATATATATTTGACCCGTAGGACCTACAAAAGACATTATAATAGCTCAAAATACTTCCTTTGTTGTGAAGATCTCATTGAATTGCCATTAAAATACTTTGTTTCCATTTTACTATAGTATCCTTTTTGTTTTTCAATTGAAAAGGAAAACTTTCTTTGAACAAAGATTGAAAATAGTTTAAAAACTTTAAAAGGTTATACCCAATTGTTTTTCATTAAAAATGTTTATTTCTCATTAAGGCGAAATTTTCGTTTTCGTTAAATAAAATGGTATTCAAGAATTTCCTTTGATGGCTTCAAAAGACAAAAGTTGTTGTCTTTCTTTAAGAGGTTTAAACTTTTATAAGTACCATAGATATACATAGGTACCTACACAAAAGCCATATCCATTTACAAATTAAGGAAATCTCAAATCTTTTCCTACTTTCTTCCGCCTCCGCCACGCCATTGTTATGGCAGTTATTGTTATATTATTTAAAACGTTTAAAGGAGCTCAAAAGATGACAGAATGCAAATGAGATTAAATCATAAACTTTTATATTCTTTTTCTTATTTTAGATCAAAAGCATCGCTGCAGCTAAATACAATTACACATTCCGTGACAACGAACCACTTTCAACATTCGTGACGTCATTTTACGATGGAGTATTACTTTATGCACATGCTCTAAACGAAAGCATTCGAGAGGATCCGAGCGTCCTGTTGCGTCCCATTAATGGTACGGATATGGTTCGTCGCATGTGGAATCGTAGTTTTCCTGGTATAACTGGGAATGTGACAATCGATTCGAATGGTGACCGCATTTCAGGATATTCACTGCTCGATATGAATCCTGTGACGGGACGATTTGAAATAGTTGCTCATTTTATGTACAATCGATTGGAGTTTGTCGAGGGGAAGGTGATTCATTGGGCAGCCGACCGATTGGAACCACCACCAGATAAGCCGGAATGTGGCTATGATGGTTCATTGTGTCCTGATAATTGTAAGTGATGGTGTTGTAATATATACACCCTATTGTTTTTAAACTGCTAATGGATTATTCTCTATAGCTCTTCCAGGATACGCCATTCTGTCCACGGTACTTGGTTTCCTGGTGCTTATAATGATTGTTTTCTTTGTTTTGGGCTATCGACATTATAAATCCGAGGCTGAGATTAACTCCATGACATGGCGGGTTTCCATTGATGATGTCTTGTGGCACGAGTCGGGTGGCCGGTGTTTTCGTGGATCATTTCATTCGTTGGTCAAGCAGAACAGCCAAATGACACTCATGTCCGAGGACATGGGTTCCTTGTGTGGTGATCGTCAGATATTTATTCCAGTTGGAACTTACAAGGGCTGTCGAGTAGCCATAAAGAGAATTGATGGAATGACTGAGAATCTAAGTCGTTCTTTGATGTTGGAACTGAAAAGGATGAAGGATTTACAACACGACCATTTGGTGAAGTTTTTCGGTGCTTGTTTGGATCCAAGGAGAAGTTTCATCTTGACCGAATATGCTCCGAAGGGTTCACTGCGAGATATTCTCGAAGACGACCAGCAATACCAATTAGACCTAATGTTTAAAATGTCCCTGATGCATGACATCATAAGAGGAATGCATTTTCTGCATAGTTCCGATATAAAATCCCATGGAAATCTAAAGTCATCGAATTGTGTGGTGGACTCGAGATTTGTGTTGAAAATCACAGATTTTGGATTGCATTCATTGATGAGGAAACCAATTGACAATGATGAGGAAAACTGTAACCATTACGCTTATTGGAGTAGTAAGTTTATATCTATAGCTGTGGAAAAAGTTTAGTTATATTTTCTTTTTATTTACTTTTTGTTACTCTCAGATCTTTTATGGACTGCTCCAGAATTATTGAGATTAGAAAAAAGACCACCTGAAGGCACTCAAAAAGGAGATGTTTACTCATTTGGTATTATAGTACACGAGATTACAACCAGACAAGGGCCTTTCTATCTCGGGGAGATGGCAGATAAATCACCTCAAGGTAAGTTTGACACATGATTGAGATTTTTTGTATTTTGTAAAGAAACTATTTCATCCGTCAATTGCAAAAGGGTTATAGCCTGGAGGTAGAACTTTTCATCGGAATTTTCAACTGCGGTGGGGATAAAGAATCAAAAAGTTTATGTTATGCAACCAGTTTGACATCTCTTTTATGAGAGGAAGGGGGCGTAATGGTTGGAAATAATTAATTCAAAGTGTTAAACAAAAGGAGGGAGTGAATTCGTATATTTTTAAACTCCTTTGTCGGAAGATATAAAGAACACTTGTTTCATTTTTGTTTAAATGTACATGTTTTGTATTGTTGTTAGAAAATGGAAACTATAGAAATTTAAATCCTTAAAATCAAAGTACACTGTACTGGAAAGTTTCCCCATTTTGTAAGTTAGATTCTTAAGTTGCATATCCTTATGCCTCTTTTTATAAGAACCACCAAATATTGAACCATTCCAAGGGGTTTTGAAAAACGTTAATTTGTAATTAGGAGAATATTTTAAAGGAGACACTGATGCAAATAGGTTTTTAATGTTTGAATATCATAATGCAAAATCAAGAGAAATGTTTACTATTTTGTACATTGAACGTAACCAATTAAGAGACTATTTAAAAAAATGTTTACTCAGTGTGAGTAAAACAATTGATACAAATGTTTTATTTTTGATCTACTATTAAACTTAACTTAAAACTTTTTCACTAAGAGTATTTTATTAAGAGTTGGATACATACCTCTAAAAGTAAATGGTTTTCCAACAAGGAGTTTCATTTTGATATTGGAAAACCAGGGGTGGAATTGGCTAAGTTGAGTTTTTATAAATGAAAGTCGAAATAGAAAAATTTGTTATGTGTAAGGTAATAGTCAAAGTGATAGCTAAAAGGCTGTCGCAACAAGCAACATAAAGTACTTCATTTGCAGCCAACTGAATTCTTTAAACATACATTTTGACCAATGCAACTAGTTAGTTTTTTAAACTCGGAACTTTACTTCACTAACCTATAACTTCAGTTGATCGTGTGAATACTACCATATACATAATTTTCTACAAAACACTCCTCAGGCAAGCTATAATTCCACCTCCACAGTTGTGCCGAAAATAAATAAATCATAGAGTAACAAAGTTCAGCTTTCAGTTCAATTACAAATTTTGATTAACCCTTAAATATTAATAAAAGTAAATAAAATAAATATTAAAAATGTAAAAAGAACTTTTATTTAATAAAATACGTTGGAATAAAAAACAGGGTGCCTGGCACCCAGGGTAGGAAATGTCCTCTCCAAATACGGGTATAGTTCTAGGGTTAACTGTCATTTTGACAAAAGTGGAATTAATTTGACTTTTTTCTTGAGATTTTTCTTGACTAATTTTCCAGTCAACTTTCCAATAAATTTTCCTTAGTTCGAAGGCAGCTGACCAATGGGATAATAGAAACTTGCCTTAAGTTCAAGTTTTGTGTATCGTTTGAACATGCCCAATATTTTTCAATTCCGACTAGAAATAAAATTCACGACTGGCTGGCACGAATTTGCTTCTGTATCGAAATAGTCTGTTTAAAAATAGCACCTGCATTTAAAGAATCAAAAAAAGGCTAGGATGCGAAACACACTGATAACTTCCCATCTTGTCTGTCTATTTGTCTTGCTTAAAAGGTTTGTTGGTTTTCGGGTTTTGTTAAAAAAGTTGTTAATTGAATTATTCTTATAAATTTTAAAATTACCAACAATATTGTTCATATAAAGAAATAGTTCAGTTTGAAAATTTAGTTTTGTTAAATAGATTTGTCGAACAATTTAGTTTATATCAAGAACCGAACATAAATGTTTACTAAATTTGCGTACTATTTTTTGTAGATTTTATATTTTTATAAAAAAACTGACTGTTGGATTTTTATAAAAAAAAAAACTAGTGAATATCGAAAACAATATTTTCTGTGAAATAAATCAAGTTCGAAGGCAATATTTTTAATTTTTAAAAGCTTTTTAAGTCCTAAGTACATTTTTACCAAGTTCTAGTATTGTATTTTTTGTTAGATTTTTATTCTTTGTAAAAGAAAGATTTTCCTCAAAATTTTACTGAGTGTTGATAAGAATATTTTTTAAAAGATAAAAAGTTTAAAGCCAATATCTCAAAGTTTTGAAGAGATATTTGAGTCGAAAATCAATTTTTACCAACTTTTGTTAAATTTTCTTTTAAGTTTTTATTTTTTGTAAAAAAAACTGTCAATTCGATTTTTCTCAAAATGTTACTGAATGTTGACAACAATTTTTTTTAAAAGGTAAAAGTAGTTAAAAGCTAATATTTCAAAGTTTCAGAAAGATATTTGAATCGAGATTTTTACCACCTTTTATTAATTTTTTTGTTTAGATTTTAATTTTTTGTATAAAAACTGTCAATTCGATTTTTCTCAAAATATTTCCAAATATTAAAAACAATATTTCTTATAAATTAAAATTAATAAGAAGCCATAGTGTCAAGTTTTTGATAAGATATTTGAGTCGAAAATCAATTTCACCAACTTTTAAGTTTCTATTTTTGTAAAAAAGCTGTCAATTCGATTATTCTCAAAATTTCACCAGATGTTAAAAACGTTATATTTCGTTGTACAAAATTGTTTTATAGATAAAATCAATTTGTATTTTCAAAATTTTCGAGGTGACCAATTTTTTTCAGTTTTTTTTTTAATTTAATGGCCAAGAATTTATCTTTATTGTAAGGGTTTGCCATTATGTTTTAAAAATTATTTCGTGCAAGTAGCTGCCGGGACTGTTTCGAATAAAATCAAGCCGAGAGGCCCAATTTTCGATAACTTTCGTCAGCAATTGGAGTCTTGTCTCAGCAATAACGTGACGAATATTTTTTTCCAATGCATCAATAGTCTAGGGCTTATCTGCGTTGACAAGCGGCTTCACATATCATACACGAAAAAGTCATTAACTAACTTTATAGTCGGCTTAATTTTTGAACAAATATGAACCAATTTCATTCCCTCTGCCTATAGAGCACACCAAATAATGATTTTCTCAGGATGTAATGGCACGGCGGCGTTACAACAATGGATGATCGCTCCAAATTTTACTATTTTCTTGTTAACGTACCCCTTAAACCAAAAATAAGCTCCTCGTGCCATGTAGTTTTGAGCCCATTCATCAAACATGCAACGAGCTTGTTGATCGTTCGGCCAAGTATAAATTAGTGACAGCTGTCAAAAAGATTACGATTTATTTAAATTGACTGCAGATATGAGGATAAATCTATTAAATTCTCGTGTTCGAAATTTGGAACCAATGCAATGCCCTATAGTGCCAATATTTCGTAACAAAAGGAGTTTATTTAGAAATATAGAACTTTGAAATGAATTTAGATGATTTTTCAAATTGGCATTAAATTTACTTTACTCGAAAGATAATCTTCTGATATTATATTTTAAAAATAATTTCTGACACATGAATCTGCCAAAGTTGCTCGAACGTAGTCAAATCCGGAAGTCAATTTTCGATGGCATTTTCCAACATTTGAGACCGTAAAAACGAATATCGTCGTAGAGCAGCGACTTTACATTTCCTTATAGAAAATAGTCTCAGAAGTCCGTACCCTTAAACTAAGAGGTTATAAAAATATACATAACTTTGATACAAAAAATTGTTGCATGAGCTGTGCGACATTTTACGTGGTTTTGTTATTCAATTGATAAACGAAAAAGTCAGTAATCATGCCTCTAGAGCGGTCACTATTGTTTATAACGTTCTGATCGAATTTACGCCTTGCTTAACAGCTGATAAAAAAAACTGCTGTGAGCAGTGACGCGTTAAGGATGAAGAGGCTTTTCAAAAATAGTTTTCTGACGTTAAAATAAGCAATGAAGACTTAAGAGGAACTGAAAATCCGAATGATTTTGATACATTTAAATACTTATTAGCAACCGGCTTTAATTTCTGGCTGTACTTTAAAAGTTTATGACAGCCTGCACAATGTTCACAATAAATAGCGGCTTATTGCGGCTTTACTCGCATACTTTATTTTAAAACAAATTTAATTAGCATAATAAGGGTTAGTTGTACCAGTGGCATGATGGTTAGTGCGTTGGACTCCAACGTTGTACTAAGACCGACGGAAGCAATCGACATTTACACCACACTCTTCAACAATGCACTGCATAATGCATATTATCCAGTGCATTGGAAGACCGCTGTGGTTCATCCTCTCCCGAAAAAGGGAAAGGACAACTCCAACCCATCAAATCTTCGGTCGATAAGTCTTCTTCCGAGCATCAGCAAAGTTTTCGAAAAAATCATTAATAGGGCTCTGACTAAGTGGGCTGCGGACAAGAAAATAATTCCGGATAAACAGTTCGGGTTCAAGGCGGGTCATGACACAATTCATGCTGCGTCTAAACTCGTTTCTGATATCCAATGGAATAAATCAAAACAACAATGCACAGGTGCTGTTCTGGTTGATTTGGAAAAGGCCTTTGACACCGTATGGTTAGAGGGTCTTTACCTAAAACTGAGCAGGCTTGGCATAAGCAAGCCATTGTTGTATATACTTTATGATATGCTTAACGGTAGAAAGTTTGTTGGCAAAAGTGGCAATGTAACTTCTACCACAACATTCTCAATTAAAAATGGTCTTCAACAGGGAGCGGTGAATTCGCCGATTCTCTTCAGCATTTACACCAGCGATCTGATAGGTAGTCTTACAAAGGCAATTGCGTACGCCGACGATCTAATTGCGTACAGAACGGCCCGAAAGGTTGAGGTTATTAGAATTGTCTTGCAGCGTGATTTCGACAAGATTCAGCGATATTGCGACGAATGGAAACTGAAAATAAATGTCCAGAAGTCGGAGACAATTCTGTTCCGGACTCCGTTGGCTAGGGCCACGAGGGATACGTGTAAGAATTGGCGCAAGATGGTCATCGTTGATCTTCACGGGCAGCCATTAAGAGTAGTGAAGTACCTCGGTATCTGGTTAGATCAGTATTTATATTTCGACAGACATATAAATGCTGCTCTGACCAGGGCCAGAGGAGCCTTCGCTCTGACGAAACGGCTGTTTTTTAGCAGTCGGCTCGACCCCAGAGTGAAGGTAATTTGCTACATGGCCCTCATACGGCCAATGATCGTTTATGGTTGTCCTGTGTGGTTCAACGTTGCCCCTTCCCAGATGGAGAAGTTTCGGGTGTTCGAACGGCAGTGTTTACGACGCTGTACCGGCTTATATCGAATATAGCCGAATCTTCTTATGTGCATTACTATTCAAACGAGGTCCTATACAACGGGGCTCGAATCAACAGAATTGACAATTTCGTGATAAAACTCGTTCGAGGTCACATTGCAAGAGCTATGTCTTCGACCAACAATTTAATTTTCGGGGCGTTCTATCCGAACGACGAGTATTTTGAAGGTGCACGCTTGAGCGGCCTCATTCCACCAGAGGCATTCCTCTTTTTAGACAAATGCGGTCTGATACAGGATAGATTGGCAGTTCCGTTAATCTACCACGTCAGACGAAGAACCGTGGATAGGCGACTCCTGTACAATCAGGACGTCATGGCACAAGGCGGAGCAGAGCTCCTTCGGTTCAGTAGGGCTGTGTCCGAACGGGACCGAACTGATAGGGTGAAGCAGGAGGACCAGTTTTGGTGGCTTTAATCGGCACTTGATAGTGGGTAGTCGGGATGGGGTTTTAAGCCTTGGCCGGCTTACATACTTTTAGGGTTTAGTTTTAAGTAGAATAGTCATGGTGGCACAAAAAAAATACAAAAAAAAATAATAAAAAACTAAAGAAATTAAAAAAAAAAAACTAAAAAAAGCATGGAATATAAAAAACAAAAAAAAAATTAAAAAACGTACAAAAAAGACAAAAAACGTTAGATTTGCTGCTGTGGTTGTTCTAGTTTTAAGTAGTTTATAGGTAGTTTAAGTTAGATTTAAGTTTTAACTTTAAGTAGTTTGTAAGTAAAAATAAATAAAAAAAGGATATTGATATTAGTTTTTTGTTAAAATTTTCTAATAAATACAAAAATAAATGAAATGAAATTTAAATGAAGTAAAATAGATCTTAGGGCCGAAAGGCATTAGTTTAAAGTGTTATAGTTTAGCTTAGAGTGTCCATATGGGACCATTAAGTTAGTTGTAAGTTATGGATAATTAGGCTAGTTTTATGAATTTTTGTCTAGCTTTAAGATAGGTTTAAGATTGAATAAATAAAAATGAATTTGAAAAAAAAAAAAAGAGCGTTGGACTGTCAGGCCAGAGGTCTTGCTGTTGGGTTCAATCCCTGCCTATGCGATCTAAAGTTTTTTTTTCAAGGGTACTGCCTCTTGTGAGGAATTGACAAATTCTCCAAGAGTAATTCTTGTCATGAAATAGTGTTTTCTCAAATTAGCCGTTCGGATTCGGCATATAAACTGTAGGTCCAATCCATCCCTGCAATTACTCGCACACAGGAATGGTTGAGAGTTGTAAGTCGCTAGGCCCTAGATAGAAAAGATAGGCGTATGTTGTTACCGTTCTTCTATAAGTATTAAAAGGGAACCATTTCTCAGATGTCTCCGCAGCGCACGCAATAGAAGATTTCAAAGAGTAACATTCTTAATTGGTTCACCGCTCGTATCAGTCTTAGCGCAATGTTATGTAGCCTATTACCTTTTTCAATAAATAGGCTATCTAACATGAAAAGAATTTTTTAAATCGGACAAGTAGTTCCTGAGAGTAGCACATTTAAACAAACAAACAAACAGGTTCCGCCTTATGAAAATTAATCCTGTGAATGTACATTGCTTACGAATTTTATTTCTTAAAAAAAAAAATTATAGTTATTAATGTCAATGATTTTAAATCTTTCCCACTTTTTGTATTTTTAGAAATTATCCAATTGGTGAAAGCACATCCCAGTGAATTTTCAAAACCATTTAGACCTCATATATCGGACAACAAACATGAAGACATGAATAATCTTATGGTTCGATGCTGGCAGGAAGATCCTTATGAGCGACCAGACTTTGGTGCGCTTAAATCAACTATACGAAAAATTAATAAGTAAATTGAAATTTACGTTTTCTTCAGAACATTCTCTTTATTGCTTTATTTGTTTTAATTGTTTTATATAGGGACAACGAAACAGGAAACATAGTCGATAACCTATTGAAGCGTATGGAACAATATGCTAATAACTTGGAAGAGCTTGTAGACGAACGCACCAAAGATTACCACGAAGAGAAGAAGAAATGTGAAAAACTTCTCTATCAACTTCTGCCACAAAGTGTTGCCGCTCAGTTGATAAGCGGACAACCAGTTGTAGCAGAAACATTCGACCAGGTTACCATTTACTTTAGTGATATCGTTGGCTTTACGGCCATATCAGCTGAGAGCACACCTATGCAAGTGGTCCAATTTCTCAATGATCTCTATACCTGCTTTGACTCGATTGTCGAGAACTTCGATGTCTACAAAGTGGAAACTATCGGTGATGCTTATATGGTAGTTTCGGGATTGCCGCTGCGAAATGGTAATCAGCATTCAAGAGAAATAGCTCGTCTTGCACTGGCTCTGTTGGATGAGGTGCATAAATTTCGAATCCATCATCGGCCGGATGATAGACTACGACTTCGTATTGGTCTTCATACAGGAGCCTGCGTTGCAGGAGTGGTAGGCCTTAAAATGCCACGCTATTGTCTTTTTGGAGACACAGTGAACACAGCTTCCCGAATGGAGTCGAATGGGGAAGCCCTCAAAATTCACATAAGCCACACAACGAAAACCTGCCTCGATGAATTTGGCACGTTTATAACACGAGAACGTGGATTGGTTAATATGAAGGGCAAGGGTGAGATGCTAACTTATTGGCTCGAGGGTGAAGAACCATCCGATGATAGCTGTTCAGAACTCGCCCCACATAAGAAGCAATTACTTAGCAGTATTTCTAATTTCCCTCCACCTTATACATCATCATCACCGGCATCATCCCTACGTAAACATCGAAAAATGTCCTCATCCTCACCCAAGCTTAACGGCTGTGGAGCCATAGACTCAATGAAGACTGATGAACAAAATAGCTTAATAGATTTTACGCTCTTTGATAGAGGAGGAGGCGTCAATGGCAACTGTGATGACAGACTATATCCCGACCACCAAAACGGTAATACTAGTGACATAGCCCTCTGGGACATGTCCAATCCAAAGGGATTAAAACCGAAAAATTCCCACAACAGAAACAGTAGCCCTCGGAATGAGCTGTTTCACTCCTCCACGCTCTCTCCTTACTCGAATTCCAATATGATGGTGCGGCGAAACTCAACAAAAACCGCTGCGGATATTGCCAGGGCAGCAGAGCAAAGTAATCGATACAATCATCATAACAGTAGTAGCAGAACCAGTAGTAGATCTAATTTAAATTTAATCAAAGCAAGTAACAGTAATAATAGTTTAAGCCATAACAATATAGTCAAGGCGAACAATGTGAGAAATATGAAACATATATGTAATCCCAATGAGATTGAAGGCATCAAAAATGGCAGTGGTGGGACGGGCGGAGTTACTCAGCCGCTTTTAACTAAGATAAATACATGAGACGATGGATGTGTGATGTGATCTAGAGCTAAACTCAACTGTGCATATTTACGTAGTCTATAAGTTTAAAAATTAAAAATTTGAAAGATAGAAATAAAGTTTTAATTATTATTCATATAAATTTAACTCTGTATTTAGTTAGTTAAGATAAGCACACAATTTAATACTGTGTAGTTAAATGTTTGTTGAAAGTAATTTTGTAAATTAAAATCAAGACTATGTTCCTTTAACTAAAATAAAAGCTAAAATTTTGAATAATAACGAACATTTTGTAGACAAATTATTTCATTTTAAACTGCAACATAACGAATATGTTCCACCGGAAAAGGATATTAATATATGTTTCGATTTCGACGTGGGAATAGTGAGGACACGAACCTAATTTCGTTTAGTTTAATTTCGATATTCGATGTTTTATGCAACGTTTTTAGATCTGTTGGATTTGCTTTTTTCAAAGATGCCAGAGGGAGTTTTAGAATTGAGAGTTGTCAGCAGTTTTTGTTTGCAGTGGGCAACCAAGTCTCTTTAGAATTATAATTGAGTCAGTTGTATTATCAATGTAATTGCTTGATTAACATGTATCTGATTTTTAAGAAAATAAGGGAATGATATTTATGAAATTAGTATCTGTGAGATAGAGAGAAGTGTCCAAAGTTCAGAAGGTATTAATTTCAATATTAAAGGAAATTAGAGAAATGCATGAGTCAAGATTATAGTTAAAACTAAAATGTTCATTTTTATTATAGCATATTCGTCTACATCAGTGTTGCCACAATGTTAGAACTGTTACAAAAGCTTTACATTTCTACTTTAGTTTTGGAATTATTTTATTATAGGTTACATTTTTACGTTTTGTGGCCCATTTTTTTTTCAAATAATTGTATAAATCATTGCGAAATAAAGTAGTTCAAGAGGTAAGACACGCAAAAGTACAGTTCTACTCTAACCGTCTAGAACTAAAATCGGATAGTCGTAAAATATGGAACAACTTCCGCAAGCTAGGAATAGGCAAACAAAGAAATAATTTTCCAGCTGAATTGAATATTAATGAGCTAAACAGTAAATTTATTTCTACACCTATAATACTCTAAGAGACCATGTATCTCTTAATACCATACCTCCACCTTCTACAGACACTTTGTTCAATTTCGAATGCGTGAACGCCTTATACATAGTTGAAAGTTGCATAAGTATAAAGTCCAATGCCACCGGTGCTGATGATTTGAATCCTAATTTTCATTAAAGCTATTCTTCCTTTGCTTCTACCCTATTTTACAAATGTAATAAATTCAATCCTTACGACTGGCATTTTCCCACATCAATGGAAAAAAGCAAAAATAATTCCCATCCACAAAAACTCGCTCTGCAATGAATTTAAGACCAATTTCAATACTTCCATTTCTGTCTAAGGTCTGTGAAAGGATAATGCAAAAACAATTAAGCAACTTCGTCAGTCGCAACAACTTTAAATTCGGTGTTCAATCAGGTTTTCGTTCACACCATAGCTGTATAACGGCACTAACTAGAATAATTGAAGACATAAGGACTGAACTCGATATTGATAATGTAACTTTTTTAGTCCTATTAGACTTTTCAAAAGCATTCGACATGGTGAATCACTCGATACTTCTGAATAAACTGCGTCACAGATTCAACATATCTTCAGAAGCTATTTAACTACTTTCTTTTCCTTTTTGAATGATAGAAAGCAAGCCGTTTTCTTAAATGAAAATCTCTCCGATTTTCTTCCGGTTCAACAAGGAGTTCCTCAAGGATCAATTTCGGTTCATTATAAATGAAGTATCAAAACATTTTTATGCCGATGACATTCAAATTTACAAAAGCTGTCCTTTGGGTTTAATTGACGACTGTGCTTTCACCCTGAACCAAGAAATAGAAAAGAACTGGGCGTCGTGCAATGGGTTGATTCTCAACGTAAACAAATGCAAATGCCTGGTTATATCAAGAAAAGAATTAGACTTAACATACTTTCCTTCCATATTTCTAAACTAGAACTCATTAGAATTCATAAATTCTAGTAAAAATCTAGGAGTAATCTTCAATAAAACATTGACCTGGAATGACCACATCAATGAATTAGTAGGTAAAACTTATGGAATGCTAAGAACGCTGTGAACCGCCCAAAACATCACTCCATTTAAAACCAGACTAATGCTTGCAAGACATTTTTTACAACTGCGATTCCGTCAGCAAATTAAACATAGCATTCAATAGTATCATTCGATACATCTTTGGCTAAAGAAGGTACGACCATATTTCACATTTGCAAGAGATTCTGCTTAGTATGCCTTTTAATGACTTCATGAAGCTTCGAACATTGATACTGTTTTTTAAAATCTTGAAAACACGCCAACCAGCTTATCTGTTTGAAAAAATCAGAATGTCAACATCGAATAGATCGACATCGATAATTTTGCCACGCTTTTCGTGTTTGACCCCAGAAAGGCAATTTTTCATCGCTGCATGTCGCCTCTGGAACTCACTTCAAATTCATTTGCGGGATATAAGTGATATACATATTTTCCAAAAAAGTATTAAAATCTTGTTTTCGAACAAAAGCAACTAACTTAACTTAATGAACTATCTTCTCTTCTTAACTTTAACTAACTTAACTATCTTTTCCTTCTTCTATTTCTTTTATTTATATTTTAACGTCAATTAATATTTTATTTATTTATTGTTATTTTCTTTTTTATATATAATTTAATTGTATATTATTTTTTAAAAATTTGAATTGTTATATAAAGTTAAGTCATAGGCTTTCACAAATTTATAAGATATCTATTATCTTACTGTGTAAGCGTTACAAATAAATACACTGAAACTGAATTGAAATATTTTTCTTACATTCGTAAGGCATTTTTACTATATAATTTCAAAAATTAATAATAATAAGAACAATTTTAAGACTATGAAAAAATTCTGTCAACTTTTTTCCTCATATTCTGTAGCTTTTAATTTCGTGAATGCTTGCTTGCTCACAATACCCTTATGTTATAAGTTTAAATTTGAAAATTTTAAGATATTTTTTATTTTTTAAAACTTTTTTTCAGCTGTTATTGTTGATACAACTATTTTCTGTCGTTTAACAATGCTTAAATTAGTAAGTCCTTGAGGCAATAAAAATAAATTCAAATGTATTATATATCAATTTGCAACACCAAATTTTATATAAGTTGCCTAGTAAGGTAGGTTGTAAAAAAAAACTTTTGAGAAATTGGAATTTTAGATACAAAATTAATCTTTTTGGTCGTGTGAGTTCTTTGATGGGACCAGCTACAAGGAGAAACATAATTAAATTTAAAAGTTTGTACCTTAATTGGTTGTATATTGTTTCTGATTATGTTTTTAATACTAAGTTACCAGCAATTTTAATTTATTAAAAGTTGCTCGCGGAGTTTCGATGTCGAAAACTTTGATCAACTTTCAATAGCTTAAGCCGTGTGGGGGCTAAAATGTTGGTTAAATGAAATGGTGGTAAATGAAATATTTTTAAATGAATCCTGCTGAGAGGCCGGCAAAATTTTGAAACTATTGGTATAATTTTGACGTTTCTCAAGGTTGATAGTATTGTATTTTAAACTATTCTGGGAAAGCGAATTTCAACGAAAACATGATCTTATCCTTGCTCCTATATTAAGCAACTATATTAAACAAAATACTCATAAGTTCAAAAAACTCAAATCCAACATATATTAATCGCGAAGTACCTTCATGGTATATAAGTCCACTTAAATCAACTCAAAAATACAAAAGTAACAATTCCAGAAGATGCTTTTAAAGTTTAGTTACATGTGTCTGCATCTGCATAATGCAGAAAAGTAGAGAAAGGCACATATCTGTCGAAGTCCAAAAGGGAGAGAAAATGCACAAGCCATAAATCTTTATTTTCCCATAAAATATTATAACTTTTCGACAGAGCAGTACTTCCAAAAGCCTTCAAAATCTATGAGCAATAAAATAAATAAGAATACTATACCAACAGCTAAGAAAAACTAAAAAATCTGAAAATATTTTCGGACAATACAAAAATAAGCTCTCAAAGAAAAAAGGCGAAAAATAATTGCTTTTTAAATGGCAGTTTAAAAGAACTTATAATTGTGGTATAATATAAAAAGTTCCAAATTTAAAAATAAAGAAAAAATATGATGCTTTTCTTACACTTGTAAAATGGTGGCAACACTGATAGAGATTGATTTGCTATAACAAAGACAAAATGGTCGCCCTAACTATAATCTTGCCTGCTCTTAGCAAAGCCTATAATATTGATAAGCTAAAGAAGGTTCAGAGAACAGCTAGCGTGGGCACCACAGGGGCCATGCGTACTTGCCCAACAGACGCCTTTAACGTTATTTTGGATCTTCTACCAATCGAACTTTTTATTAAATACATAGTTTCCTGCAGCGCTATTAGGCTGAAGGAATCAAATAGCTGGTTGTCAAAACCTTATGGTCACAGCAACACTACGAAATTAATTCCCTCAGATATTATCTCGGTAGACACTGACTACTGCATTCCTACTTTGAGCCTTAGTAAGGGTTTTAAGGTTATTTTCCCATCCAGAGAAGATTGGGAGGATGATATCGTGTCGATAGTTTCGACACAACCATCTTTAGTGACTGCTCAAAGATATAGTGCGGAATCGGTTCTGGGATATTTTCTGAGTCCCTAAATGTAGCCAAATCATTTAGGTTTCCTGACTTTGCTAGCGTTTTTCAGGCTGAACTGCTGGCATTAAGGGAGGCATGTAAGATACTTAAACAAGACCCAAACCAAAACCGAAATGCGGCTATCTTTACAGACAGTCAGGCAGCTGTAAAAGCCATTAACTCGACCATATCCTCATCTAAATTGGTCCAACAATGTCGCGATGAGCTTGCGAGCCTTAATATTAACCTCGGTGTCACCCTGATCTGGGTTCCGGGTCAAAGTGGTATCGTGGGAAATGAACGGGCTGACGAGCTAGCCAGGCAAGAATCGGCCCTTCATAGCTTACTTGCGGAAATGGTTAACATTCCTCTTGGTGCTATGAAGGGTAAAATCTTTTCTATCTAACAAACTGAATCAAACCAAAGGTGGAGCAATTTACCCAACTCCATTATACCTAGGAAGATATGGCCCACCTATAATGAAACCCGTACAAACAATCTTCTATGCAGGCCAAGGTAAGACATAGCCAGGATTGTTGCGGTTTGTACCGGACATTGGCATATAGGAGTTCATGCAGAGAAGTTGGGTATCTCTTACAATACATTTTGCGTAGTTGTAGTGACCAAAGAGAAAGTGAAACAATGATCCATTTCCTCTGCAAATGTCCTGCTTTGGCAAACACTACAATGAAATACTTTGGAACTTGATGAGCTAACTGAGACAAAGATTAGAGACCAAATCTTTTTTCTCAATGCGACAAAATGGCTCTAACATAATCGCTATGAAGCTTCTCTATCAATCTATCCCTTTCAATCACAGGTCAAACGAGTTTTTGGTATTAAAACGGCGCATTACAGCGCTAATTGGGTCTCAGGCTAGGTATCCTTGAGATCGCCATTTCTACCTACCTAACTATAATCTTACCATCTGAATTTTCGAACGTCTTATCATGCAGAAATGAGTATCGTCTAAACACGCAGTATTTTTATTTTGCAAAAATAATATGCATTTACATATGTAAATCAACCGTCACCTGTGGTCTTGTAGATGATAAAAATAGGTAAATCGATGTTCCCGACAACTCTCGATAATCTTAAAGTTTAGCAGTGGTCACCAGGTTATAGACAAGTGTGATTTTTATAGCTTAACTATAATTACGCGTTCGGTCAAATAAGATATATTGAACTGAAAGATGGACTCTTATGAGTAGGAGTGCCTTCCCTTGGGTTGCTTAATTTATAAAAAAGCATGAAAGAAATTAAAGAAATGTAAGTAAACTTTCTTCTCAACACCCGAGGTATGAAGAAATCATTACGTTTAGCATATTCTTAAGTCACGCCTCATGACACATGAAATCGTAAAATATTGTTTAGTCAGTTAGAAGCCTGTCAAAAGGCCGACCGACCTATAGCGTATTTGTAGTTTGTCCATAAATCAGTAGCAAACGCGAAGAAATTAAATTTAAATGCAACAAACCCTTAATAAAGTAAGTTTGGATATGTAGCGTATGTAGAATTTTAGGCAATTAATTAATTTTGAAACTACCGGACTAAAAACAATTATCTTAAATTTTGATACCAATTTTTCTCTGTAAGCCGAAGTTTTAAATAAAAAAGCTATGCACTTAAGGGGGTATTCTGTACTAGAGACATGAATTTTAGGTAATTTTTGAAGTGCTGTAGAAAAAAGCAAGCAACAATTTTACCATACATTTTTGTATACATTATTTATTCACATTAGAAGCATACAAAAAATAAAAAAGTAAAACATAAATCAAAATTCCGTTAGTTATCAGCTGATAAAGAGGTGCGTTTCAAAAATTTGGTGCGTGACTATACCCACGATTTTAACTCTCCTAGAAATCTGAAATCAAAAACTAAAAAAGATTATTTATCTACAATAATGTCGCAATGTCTGGAACTACGGAAAAGTTACAAACATTTTTTTTTACAAAATGGCGCCTGCCTAAAAAAAAAAATTTACCACTCTTTTGAACATTCTTCGATTTTTTAAAAATAGTAAAAATGAAAATTTGGGAATGGCCGTAGTTCCGGACATAGACAAGTCCGTAAAGAAGACTCTCTTAAAATTTCAAGTAAATCGGTTTGGCAGAACCTGAGAAATCATGGGTATCAGATTCAAAAAGAAAGTTCTGAGAAAAACGCTTTTAAAGTACCCCATTATGTCTTTTGTTCGATTAGTTGCAGCCCAACCGATTTGGATGGCTGCTCAGCAAAATACTTATTTCTCCGAAAATAATTTGAATTTGGAAAAATCCTTTCGGAGACATATTTTTAAATAGTTAAATAGAAAATATGAAAAGAAAAAAAATGTTTTTTTTTTTATTTCTAGACCAGAATACCCCCTTAATTTTATTTAAACGATTTAAAATCTTATTTTTTAAATATCTATACGAGTTATTACAAACACCATCCCGACGCGTTGTGTTTTTCCAGCCCTTTAAACTATTGAAAAGAATTGTGTATATAATCGATATTTAAGCGCGTTCCGAATAGTAGACTTAAATACACATGCAAAGCAATTTTAACTTGGAAAAAGTATTCTGGCAAAACTTTCAAAAAATACAGACTTTAGATTTTTAAAAAATAAACATAATGCTATCTAACCTAAGTATACACAATATTGTCAGATTTTTCGCAAAACATTTTAACCACTTTTCTATCAACCATGGAAACACCCAATTTTTTCTGTCAAAAATAACACAATTTTTCTATTTTCAAATAATTGGACGATTGTATATTAATTGGATATTGGCAGAAAATTCTTGGGCAGACGACAAAAGCTTACAGGATTTCCAAAGCTTTTAAAAACTATGAAAATTGAAAGGAATACCATTTGATAAAATAACGAAAAAGAATGAATTACAGAAAGTTGAAAAGAATTCACTTTTTATATTTTGTATTTTTTTAAATGTGGTTGCACTTCTTCTAAAACAAGTGTTCATGTTTTCAGTCATCTGTGTTCAAAATTGTTTTATAATGATTTTACCAATTTTATTGTTTCCTAAAGTCTTCCAATTCTAACTGTGTAAACATGAAATATGAAATTTCATTTTTGAAGTGCAAAAATGGACATGCCAAAATATTTTAAAAAATATGTATAAAATATAAAAAAAGCATTTCCAAGTGATCGAAAGATTATCGCTCTTCCCTTGGCTTGAAAAATGTACTGAGGTTTGATCATTGTGCCTTACATTCCACTTTAAACGCCGCCTGTTCATCCAATTGTTTTTAATTTTTGTTTATAAGACTTCATTTTCGTTATTTAGCCAAAAGATGACTTCTTCTTTAAATTCTCGTAGTTTTTAAGTTCTTTCAAAATTCTGTAAACCAATATATTATAATGATCGTCCAATTTTTGAAAATATAAAAACTACTTGGGTGTTTAGATGAGGTGAAACAAATGCGAGAAGTCGATCCCAATTTTTGTAACGATTTTGCTTTTTCAGTCACTGTTTACGACTAAAATAAGATTTTTTATTGAATAATACTGCGTACAAACAGATAGGTATACATATAACCATCCTGCTTGGACACACTATTGGATTGGGGAAGGTACAAAGTTGTGTATGTACAAAGCTTATTTTGCATTTGAACACTTAAAGACATTTATTATTTTCTTTTGTTCTGTTTAAAAAGTACCTACACACCTTTAATTTACTGAAATTTTCTTAAAATGTATGAATAATTTGAAAATAAACTCACAAGATTCAAACAAACCAATGAAATAACTAAAAAACCTAAGTATGGCAACAATAAAACAGAAAACCAGAAAGCAATTTTGAAAATTTATTTAAAATAGAAATATATGTTTCCTCGATCTAAAATTTTGGCAACTTTCTATTACCACAGCACAAATTACTTTCTGATGTTTTTTGTACAGTTAGGTAGGAGTCTCAATAGAACTTGTTTTAAATATTAAGGCGAGGAAACACCTTTATGGCATAGACAAAAATATTTTCTTTTTGGGACTTAACCCTACTTTTTGTGTATTTCATTTTTTGAGCCTAAAACAAGTTTTCTTGAATTGATAGCACGGTGTACTAACAGCTTGGTACGTAAGTAAGGGCATGCCGCCCCCCGCAACCCCCATGCTTGGGATCACTATAGGATTTGGGGTGGGTGCGAGTTTGGGTATATGCAAAGTACCTTTTACATATCAGCACTACAATCAAAGAAAACCCCAACTAAACTAAACTAAAGAATGTATGGCAACACTGAACAAAAAACAGCTATAGTTATTATTTTTTTGCAAATATCTATCATATAAAAAAACGGCGAGTCGAAATTCGTTCTGTAATAAAAGAAAGTTGAGCAATTTCCGATAATTCGTACGTATTATTATTTTAATTGTTTCATCTTATGCCACATGAGTACTTAGCCTTAGCATGGATTCCCCAGTATATTTTGTTCGTTTTATCAGAAAATCACTCTGCACTCTTCCAATTCTACCAACGATTAACAAAACTACCTTACCATACAAACGCACTTGAACGCCACCATTTTCTCGACCCAAATACAAAATCCACATAACTAAAAGAGACAAACATATAACCCTCGTGTACATGTTTACATTTTCTACAGGCTTTCAACTTACAAATAATATGACATATTTGTCAATATACTGGGTTTCTTCTAAGTTGGCACTATTGAATTTATAGAAAAAAAATTTTTGTCGGACTAGTAGTTCATTATTTATATTTATCTCACAGTGCTTTTGCCCAATTTATTATTACAGAAAAACTTATTTAAAATTGACTTAATAACCCTAATTTAATAACAAACAAATACCCAATTAAGTATGTTTCATTTGTAAATGTCTTAAATTCGTGTTGCTTGGACGTAATAATCATAATTCGGTTGCTAAATATGCTGTTGCAGAATATTTTTGTGTGAGCAAGTTCATTGACGTTCCAAACTACAGCGGTTTAACATTTTGTTTTTCACATTTTCTGGACTTAAATGTTTGATTGTTTCAATAGGTAATTATTTAAATCATTAATATAAACATTATTTAATATAATGCAGCACTTTCAGACTGCAATTTACCATGGGCAATGTCACTAAAATGCTTTTGAAGATTGGGGGCTTTGGCAATTAAGTAACCCTAGGTAAGCGCGAGTCCTCTTAATTCTGTCGCTGTCATGGCCTAAAACACTGCTGTTGTGTTATTTTTTTTTTGTCTTTGCTCTTGCTACTTGCTCTACCACCATTGGCGCGGCAGGTTATGAGAATTAAGATAATAATATTTTTAATTGTTTATTTCTCCATTAAATCCAAACGGAAATAGATTTCCTCTTTAATTTGGATACAATTTTGAGTTGGTTTTGGGTTTGTGTTTAGTTCATGACGTCTAAGCAAAACGCGAAAAAATTGTTCCGCTTGCAGTGTTTTGTGTCTCCGTCCAGAAATGTCACGTTTCTAGAAGTAATCCCTGTCATTATTTTGTAATCAATAAATGTTGGTGTTGATTTGAGATTAGCTAGCTAGGTACTAGCCAAGGGCATTTTTTTAGACTAGAGAAAGACTTTTTAATTTATGTGTTGCATTTCTTTTGGATTTATTTTATGACAAGTTAGTTAAAGGCACGAAAACTAACTTGTTTCAAAACAATATGAAACTTTTACAAACCAAATTTGGTTACTCCTCTAATCATTCTTCGTTAGGTCGAGATTTTTGTTGATGTTGATATTTGCGTAAGATCTTGAAAATTAAAGTATTTTTTTTTTATGAAACAGGAGAAATTACTTCAATACAATTTCTTTATAGTTTTAAAGCCCTAAAACCTATTCTTCATACATCTTTCCAAATGATTTTTGACAACAAACAAAAATACGATTTAATACCTGCCCAGACTATTGCCCTAAAGTTACATATTTTTCGTTTATTTTTTTTTCTTACAAGACAAAAAGTATTTTGGGATCACATGGTATTGTGTTGTAGCTAGAAAGCAGCACCGAATAGTCTTAGATGCTAAGTAGAGTAGGTATGTATACTAACATAGATTTATAAAATAAAATATGTCAAGTTTATGATTTGAGTGGCGGGAAGTGAAGGAGTATGCGCAGTAGGACGAAATTACTGTATTTTATACCTTATTATATACTCTGAGGTTTTGAACAACCTTAACTTTATAATGTTGCAGAAGAGATTAATTTTGTATATCTGTGAGATCGTTGGTCTGGTTAACTTTAAGTTCTTTCACTGAGATATGAGGTAGGGCTAACAATTCTTATCAAAAAAAGACAATAGCAATTTGTAATTTCTTTTAAATCATTTCAAACCAAACCAAGTCGTTATGTAAAAAATATACATAGGTTCTAAGTTTTATATTCCTGATTCAATTAAAAAATTTACAAATAATTTCCTTAAAAAACCTGGGATTTTATTTTTACTTAGAAAAAACTGTGGTTCAAATTTTGTCCCATAATGTTTGTAGGTTCTGTTTTGCTTTATTTTTCTAAATGTAGATTCGACGACTTTCAAGAGTGGTTACGGTCTTTTTTTTGGTTTTTAAGAAGAAATTAAACGACTATAGTTTAATGTTATGGAAAATAATTTAGCTTAATTTAGTTAAGATAAGGGATAAGGCAAAATCTTAGAGACCACGCCACAGGGCTTCCACCTTATCCACAGATAATGTGCTCAACAAAAGTTTCCCTCAATAAATGTATTGTTTCGTTGTGTGTATGACATTTTGTGTCGTCTTGTTGGACCAATAGGTTGTCCACATTAATCATGACTCCATAGTGTTCCCCATTGACTATAACACATAGCCGACTTAATTTTTAAAGAAATATTAGCCAAATATTTCTTTTGCCAATAGACACAAAAATCAATAACTTTTTGAAGATGTAAAGAAGTCTCAACAATGGTTTCTGGTTAGGGATCAGTGGAAATCTTGTTTTGGCCCATTAACATAACGTACGACGTGCTTGGTGGACTAGAAGTGGCGGATGGTTCCATTCGGGTCTATACTATACGGCACGGCATCTCTGAGGATGCGCCGCATTTTTCACTGGAGTAAACGTGCTGCGGAATCAATCCCTGGCTGCTGAAATTACTAACTAAGCTGGGCGATTATATTGACGGAATTTTTTTCCTAACCGAACCATAACTATGAAATAGCAAACCAAATTGATCATAGATCAAGTGACAGCTATCAAAAATGATATAAAACCACAAGTCTAAAAAAATAACCGATTCATTTTTGTTCGGTTAAAAAATCATTGCTGAGTAGCTTTTTCTTAAGCTTCTTTCATTTATGCCATAAAAAGTATTGTATCCTCATTCAAGCTTTTCAGATTTGACTTAAGTAACAAGCTTATTCCATTGGTGGTATATAACACATGTAGAAGTTATAGTGAATTATAAGTCATAATAGCATTTCATTAGGCCCCAAAATTATTCAATCAAAATGATCGATTGTAAATTTCAGAAAATCGAGCGGGTTACATATATTATGTTAAATTAGGATATGAAATTATTTATTAAGTTTGGGTTAAGTGCACTGCGACCTGTAGACATATATATGTCCCTTCAGCAGCGCTCGTAAAACATCTTACGCGAAATAAAAGGTATGAATAGTTATTACAAATTTTCACACAGTAATTTCCTCTGGACCTGCAAATTTCAGTTCTCTCTCGAAGCAAATTAAATTATTTTGTTCATTCGTTGGAGTTGGGAAAAATGAAATTCCTGTCAATATGTCAGTTGGTTAGGTTAGGTTATAGTGGCTGCCCAAGATAGAAACGGACACACTTTGGCCAGTTTAATGGCCCATTGTGATACCACATGAATGTTGAGGCTTCCTCCTAAGCTCAATGGAACCAGTTTGAGTCCCTTACGAATCGCGAGAGGCTGATTATGCTAATATGATTTAGATCGTTTAGGTCGTTAAAGAAGAATTCTCCTTTAATTCTTTAGTTTTTGAGCCAGAGCGGGGCATGTGCAGAGAAGATGAAGAACTGTTTCTTCCTAATTCATACTCTTGGCGTGCTTTCCTTTTAAACAGTGTCCGGTTATGACACCTTAATCCGAGCTTATATGCGATCTGCTTAGAGAAAGCAAGCACCTTGAACGTTTTAAATCCAGTGTTGGCCAGATGTTTTTTGTGACTTGACACGTGGTGATGTTGTTCCACCTGGTGCCTGCCCTCCTCACAGCGTCTTGTATTAGCAACAGTTTACAAGTAGCGATTGGTATGCCAGATTGGTTGCAAGTTTCGGTAAGGGAACTACCAGGAAAGTGAGAAAGTGAGCGATGCATTACTTGAATTTGTCCAGGAGCCGTCTGCATTTTTCAAGCAGCTTGGCATCGCTGGACTAGTTGAAAGAATTTTCCGTAACCTAGAGGCTTCAGAAGTTTCTTCTATCGTGCCACAGAAATATCGCCAAGAAGATCGCGTAGATTTCCTTAGTACCTTCTTGTAGATTCTTAGGGATTCTTTGTAAGAGTCCCAGTGAGAGGCTAGTCTTGCGGCTTTGGCCCAGTTGAAAAGTTTCCTGCATTCTTTTCTTAGCGAGTCAAGTTCTGAGGCCCACCATTGTGGTTTCCTCTTTCCTCTTATGTGTATAATTGGAGAAGCAATTTCTAGCGATCTGTTTATAGCTGAGGTAAGGTCATTGACTTTGCTGTCAAATTCATTAGCATTAGAGGAAGGACTAGATAGTCCAGAAGAAGCCCAGTCAGAACTCAGGCTATCATCCACATTTATATTGAACTGGATATATCTATGATCAGAGAACGAGGGTTCTTTGGATTCTTTCTTCCAGTCCAAGATCATATTATGGTGTATAGTATCTGAGACAAGAGTTATGTCTAAGACTTCTTGTCGTGTTTTAGTTATGAAGGTTGATTCATTTCCAACATTACTTACTAAAAGGTTAGTACCAAGAATATAATCAAAACGAGACTCACCTCTGTCGTTGATATTCGTGCTACCCCATACAGTATGATGAGCGTTAACATCGCTCTCAATAATTAGGCGGATTCTTTGCCTTTCCGCTTCAGCGAGGACTTTCTCCAGGGTTTTTCGAGGGAGATGCCCAAGATACGCCGACACTAGCCAGAAACTTCCTTTTGTTGTTTCCAGCCTAGCTACGGTGGTATCTTTGTCACTGAAATTGTGGAGTAAAAATACATTAATGCTATGTTTCACTAGTATGCACGATCTAGGTTTACCGTTATCTGTCACACACAGAGTGTAGTACCCAGGAGTCCCGAGCCCTCGAACAACGGATCCCACAATCCATGGCTCTTGGATCAGGACAATGTCTTCCCCGTTTATTGCCAGACGAAAAAGAAGTGAGGCCGATCCCTTTATGGAGTGTTGGAGATTAATCTGTACTAACTGCAGCATTTTGGGTACAAGGTGCCAGTAGCAAGGAAGTAAATTTGCCATATCCAAATATGCTGTTAAGGGGTTAGGTTTTCTCCGACGAAGCAAACCCTTTCAATCTGGCTATAATTTACAAAGCTTTTATTCATCCAAAATTTAAGTACAATTTTCATATTTCTCGGTATCTCCTTTCTAATCTTGTCATCGCACTGTGTTTAATCATTATAAGGGTATTAACTATGCCTTGGGCGTGCGTAAAACACCAAAACATTAAAAACATAGTTTATTTATCAAAGCTTAGCTTCATTACCACTTATTATCATTATTCGCAACAGTTCATGAAGAACCAGGGCCTAGTGACTTACAACTCTCAACCATTTCTGTGTGCGAGTAATGTTGTCAAAGATGGAAGGGACCTACATTTTATATGCCGAACCCGAACGCCTAATTTGAGAAAGCACTTTTTCATGACAAGAATTACTCTTGGAGAATTTGTCAATTCCTTGCAAGAGGCAGTACCCGTGAATAAAACTAGGTGGCACAGGCAGGGATCGAACCCAAGACCTCTCACATGACAGTCCAACGCACTAACCATCATACCACGGATATTACCACTTAAACTGTCTTAATAAAATATTGGATTGATTTCGGTCTTGGCGACCATATTATTTCTTTTACTTTCTGTCAAAATGTCTTTTTTAATAAATCACTAAGGACAAATCATCATGACAAGTTATGAGCGTTGAGCAACTGTTGCAAATGATTAAAATGGTTGTTCACTAGGAGCAACGGTTGTGCCTTTTTTATGGGGTACATAGTCGTCCTTCAAAGTCGACTATTCAACGTTTGTTGGCCAAATTCGAGTCCATCGGCTCAGTGAACTATCAGTCAACTCCTGTTAGTCAACGAAACGCAAGTTCGTTCTTCTTGAAAGTGTGCAGCAGAATCCGAGGCGGTCAATTCCCGTCGCCCACAAGAACTTAGCTTGTAGCAGACCACAAACGACCATACCCAGCGTCGTGTGTTCGCTAATTTTATTTTGGACCAATTGGAAGTTGATCCCAATTTTTTTCCGAAAAAACATCTTCAGCGATTAGAACCATGGACATGGTTAAATCGTTTGATTGGACCCCTTTTGACCCTTTCTTGTGGGGATTTCTTAATTCAAAGGACCGCAATCGATACTATCAGTCAAATTTAGCTTGATTTATGCACCAAAATCATCGAAAACTGTACCCTTGGAATGCAATTAAAACGATGTTATTCAATTTTAAAATAAACCAATATTGGAAAACCTTTTATTAACGTACTTTACATTTTCTTAAACTGTTTAATATTCTCTTTTTTTAAATCTTATTAATGCTACTATTATTTATATTAGCCAAGGAAATCTTAATAGGTTCAAAAACAAGCAAATATTTTTTTGATTTTTCATCGATATGGGAAGTGTGAAAATGGTTCTTGAACAAGGGAAATATGTTCTTCCTTTTATGATATCATCGCAAGCCTTCAAACAAGGTGGGTTGAAAGTTTTCTCATTTGTGATTGCTTTGGTATTTTCCTTTTAAACAAGAAAGATCTTAATGGATCTGTCACTATCAGATTTCTCGGAATAAGAACTTTTGGCAAAGGATTCTACAAAGTTTGTGTAGAGTCAGTTAGGTCTCGTAAAATGTTGTTTTGGGTTTATTCTTGCTAGTCTTTTTTTATATATATAATAAGCACACACTCAAGGGGATATTACTACCCTTATTATGCAGAGGCACATTGTGAGCACTAGGAAGAGGAGGGAGAGTTTAAAAGGAGATGTTGATGCACATTGGTTTCGAATTACTGAATATTGCAATGACTAGGAAAGACAGAGTGCGGTAAGGCATTCCACATTCGTGTAGTACGGCTAAAGATCGAATATCTGTATTTGACAGTACGGCCGAAGTTGGGCTCAAGGGTATACTGATTAGCATTCCTGAAAGCACGAGTTTAAGGGGAGGAATGCACCTGGCTATTTCACTAGAGCATAAGCCGTTAAAATAAGCGGTAAAAAAGGGTCAGACAAGAGACCTTACGACGATGTTCAAGCGAAGTAAATGAACTTATGATGATATTATCATCTATCAATCTAAATGCTCTGCGTTCAATACCATCCCAGAGAGTAATACTCAAGCTTCGGACGTATATAAGTCTTGTAGATAACACCCAGATCAGAAGGGGTGAAATATTTCTTGCATCGCCTAAGCCAACCCAAACACCTTGCGTCATTTTTGGCGACATCGCGTAGGTGATCATTCCACAAGAGGAGGTTGGTGACACACATACCGAGAATATTGAAGTGTTCAGTCTCATTGATGTAAGTGCCATCCGTCGATAATGACAATTAGGGTATATCACGCTTTAACGATACAAGACAGCATTGCATTTTCGAAGCATTAAATTCCACGTGGTTTTTTAATACCCATTGAACAATGCTGTTTAGGTCGGAATTTAATGAGCTTTTCATATTTTCTCGTTGCAGTTAAACATCCGGAGAAGAGGGATGTAAGTCTGAAAACGAATATGAAAAGCTGAGAGTACTATCGTAATCGAAACAATGTATTGGATTAGTTGTTGCAGGCAGGAGATCTATCTTCTTTTCTCTTTAACCTTTTTGTAGTCCCCGCGTAACTGCCCAATCAATATTCTTAATGGATAACTTTATTGAAGTTATTTATCAATTAAATGTTGCTCTTTACCCTAAAAACTTTTGTTACAATGCTGGAATGCATCGCATTGACAAAAGCATACATCACAAAAAAAAATAACATTGGCCCAAAAATGGTCCCAATAATAATTTTAAATCTTCGTGCTTACTTCGTTTTCAATCATTTTAAAGTTTCTGAGTCGATTTTTATACTTTTAGTAATATTGACGAAATGGATAGTGGAAACTTATTCCATATCTCAACTATATTTTGAGCCACTTTTCCTACACCTCTGAAACTGCTAATTCCTTTGAGTTTTTATTCGTTAGTTGAACTAAAATATTCGAATATTGTTTTTTTCAACAACAAACTTTAAAAGGTTCTGGCTTCCGAAAAATCAAGTCATTGACTTGTTTTCTAGTGGAAAAAATTTTAGAATGAACAAATATTCGATATAAATAATTTTTTGTTTGCTTTAAGCTTAATTAATACGCAACTACTCCTTACAGTCAAAATTATAAAATGAAGAGAATTATAAAAGGAAAATAAATAAAATTTATTTTTCAGGCCAATTCAATCAATTTATTCACATTTTTTTTCTTTATAAATATTAAGAGTCGAAGCTCTCAAATCGAAACAACGGATGAATACATATAAATCCGGTCTGTCCATCATTTTTAGTTCGGTTATCATTAGTCAAAAGAATAGGTTCTTCTTTAAAGCAAATAATTTCAGTGATACTTTCAAATTTAGAGCCTATCACCCTAAATTTTATATTCCTTTTCAAACGAAAGTTATTCGAATTCGAGAAAATTTTATTTTGAGATTTAATCGATTCAAAAGTTTGCTGATTCAATCGAAAGTTCATTAAAAAAAAAATAAGTAAACTTTGACTTTCGAATGATTCGAATCAAATGTCATTTTTGTGTTGTTGAGATATTTTCTGGTAAATAGCTAGAGAAACATGTAAGGACACAGTCACATTCTAATTGGAGCAATAGGTAGCAAAAAGAAGTCCTGATAAGGTTGATGGAGGAGAAGCCGGAGGTAGCAAACGGTTTTTCTGTAAACCGTGTAGATGCTGACCGGTTTTGGAGAGATGCTGCCGTGAAGCTCAATAGCCATGGGCCTCTATATTTCAATGACCGTTTATTGAGGCGATAGTTCTTTATAAATCTACAAAACAAAATCAATTTATTCCGATTTGAAGTTTATAAACATTGTTTGTTTTCATTTCTTTAAAGTGTGACCATGTGTGACGAATGTACATAATATTTTAAACGGTATAAACACAACATGGAAATTTAAACCAAAATGATTACGTTAGTTAAAAAAATGTTTAATTTCATGTCTTGAATGTTTTTGTTTATCACTTTATTAACTTCACTTAATTTTTCAATTCAGAAACTGTTAATCTGTGACAAACTCTGGATTAAAAATAAGATTCTTCACAAAATAAAAATTAAACTCTAAATCAAATCAAAATGTCAAATTATTTAGAACAACTGATCTCCAAAATAAGGTTATTTTCCGTTAATTTTTTGCAATGAATATTTTTCATCCGAATCTTAAAATAAACAAAGTTCATTCGAACGAATAGATCTAGTCACTCGAATCAACGTTTCGTTCGAATCTCAAAATGAGCATGTATAGCTTCCGGTTTAGAGGGGTTTCACCTTCACATCAAACCTGAAACCATTTTCGATATTTTGAATAGCCTTGCAAACCCTCTAAAACGTTTTTCAGCTATCTAAAAATTTTCCCCATTATTATAACTGCAAAAACTACCTAACCTATTTAATGACAATAATTACACTTGGAGAACATGTCAATTCTTCAGAATCAGTACTCGTGAAAAAAAAACTTTAGGTGACACTGGCAGAGTTTGAACCCAACACCTCTGCAATGACAATCCCACGCTGTTCAACTACACATACACAAGTTATATATTCAGCTTTATTATTATATCTACATAATATTATTTCCTAGCTTTCCATTTTAAATAAAATAAATATTATCATATTCTCTTTTTCAGCTTACTTGAAACTTAATAATTTTAAATCTACTAAGAAAGGATAAGCAGAGCGAAGCAACGCCCTTCTTAATTAAATATTCAAATAATATGATCTTTATTCTGGAATATCCAAGTGAGGTAAAGTAAACTTTTCTTTACAATAAAAAACATATAACAAAACTAAATTTTAATAAATTTTTCATAACATTATTATTTTTTTTTTCTTTCTTTTATTTTTAGAAAATGGACTCACATTGAAAAGTCTTTTTTTTTTTATGAGAAGATTATGTTTTGCATGAGGCTATCGGTGAAGTTTTTTTTGTGTAAAGAATACTTCATTTTTGGACAAACCACAATTTTCAAAACACCTCAGAACGAGAGTTATAAATTAGTATAAAATTAGGACAAAACAATACAAAACGTTTGCATGACTTGATCAAGAATCTTCGTCAAAAACAACCACCTTAAGCGTGGTTGGCAAAATATAGTTTACATAGACATTTTATGTGCCCGTGGGGCATTTTGTAGTAAAGAAAAAAGAAAATTCCGGTTTTTTTTTTGTTGAAAATAACCCGGTCAAAAATTGTTTAGATGAATTTACATATTTTAAAAAAATCTTATATAGAAAAACATTAACAATGGAGCAGGAAGAAAGAACTGAGCAAATGATCTCAGATCAATTATTATTAAATCCTCTGCTGGATTGTGATCCCATTGACATTTCACCTCTAAACGCATGCACCTCGTCGAGTACATTGCTTAATGACGATGACGTGCCTTGCATATCTGAAGACCTACCTGCTCCAGATCAAGATCAAGACCAGGACCAGCAACTTGAGCTACAGCTGGAGATACCCGGCAAAATAAAACGTAACAAATTCTCTTCGTACCTTTCGAAGCGTGGCCCCGGACGTCCGCGAAAGGATGTTCAGGGATTCTTCTATAAAAAAGCCGTTCGCACTCAGTTAAAACGGAAGAACTTCAATCGATCAATGTTAGTTAAGCGTTACCTGAACGACGAACATATGCAAGCGGGTCGATTTCTCTCGCACAACCATCCATCGCCATCGGATGCGGATGGCTCAGAAAGTTTACAATCGCTAAGCGAAAGTAATACTTTTAATCACAAGTACGAAGGCAAATTGTGTTGCCTTTGCAACCTCAGCGAACAAAGTCAACTTGGCCAGGGTGAGCTAATCCGGTTCGAGTCGTCCATTCCAATGGACATGTTTGGAGAAAATGTGACATCACATCCAGTAACTGAACTGGATAATCTCAAAATAAAGATTAACCTCACTAATCAAACCGTATCAAAGGATGTGTCGAGCTTTAAGAGTGTCGTAAATCATCACACAGACGACATCAATGAGCTCGATGTTATAGGCCATCGGGAGCAGTTGAACCTTAGGAATCTCCAAGATTCCAATTACTTTTACATACATAAAATGTGTGCTCTCTGGTCGCAAGGAATAGTCTGTGACAACGATGGTCTGCTGAAGAATGTTGATGTGATCGCTGCACAAAGCCTTAAAATTCAATGCTCCTTTTGTCAACATTATGGTGCGAGCCTCTCCTGCAAGATGAACTGCTCCAAGATGTACCATTTTCCGTGTGCCACAGCGGCTGGGTGCTTTCTCATAGTTTCCTCATTTGTGACCTTCTGCACGGATCACTTGTACCAGATCCCAATCAATTACACCGATGGAAATGTATCGTGTCAAACGTGCAACCTTATGGGCGACCCCAGCAAGCATGTGATGTGTAGCATTTGTGGCGATCATTACCATACTGCGTGCATAGGCCTTAAGGACACGCCAGGTACGCGCGCTGGCTGGCAGTGTACGTCTTGCATTCGTTGTCAAGTTTGCAAGCAAACCGATGTTGCAGACGAGCGTCTAATAACCTGCGAACAATGTCACAAGGTCTACCACTCGAATTGTTTGCGACCCATTGTAGCATCAGTTCCGAAACTCGGCTGGAAGTGCCGCAATTGTCGCATCTGTTCGGACTGCGGGTCGAGAACGCCAGGAGCAGGCGCTTCATCTCGTTGGCATTCGAATTACACAGTCTGTGACTCGTGTTATCAGCAACGGAACAAAGGTTTTTCGTGCCCCATTTGCCACAAAGCGTATCGGGCGGCTGCCCACAAGGAAATGGTAAAGTGCTGTAGCTGTAACCGGTTCGTGCATAACACCTGCGACGCTGAGGCAGATCTGTCCGTTTATCACCTGCGGAAAGAGACAAATCCAGATTACGATTACATCTGTACGTTGTGTAAAAAGATCTCGTACAAAAGTGAAGGCATGCTGGCGGGTTTGCAGAATTTCGATATTTCTGACGGCAATTCGTTGGAGAAGACATTCGCAGCCCCATTGCGTGGCAGATCTCTTGAAACGATACTAAAGCTGCCCAAGAAGCGGATGAGACTTAAAGATATCTATCGTGGCAAGGGAAAATACATGCAAAAGAAGTCGCAAATGGGAGAAATTAGCGGCGGGAAAAAACAGCGCGTTTCCAAAGGCAAAGGACGTGGCATGGGTGGTTATTATGAAGCTCCAATGTCGCCTCCAGCAGATAGGTCGGTGCGCAACGATGAATCGGGTATAGACAAAAAAATAGTCATTTGCTCGGCAAACGACCAATTCATTCTGTCGCAGGATATCTGCGTTATGTGCGGTGCTATCGGAGCCGAAGAAGAAAGGCAGCTTATATGTTGCGCCCAATGCGGACAGTGTTACCATCCGTACTGCGTGAATGTGAAGTTAAACAAGGTAATACTGACGCGTGGCTGGCGATGCCTTGATTGCACCATTTGCGAAGGCTGCGGCAAGAAGGACGATGATGCTCTGCTAATTCTCTGTGACGAATGTGACATATCCTTTCACACATATTGCCATGACCCGCCCCTCGACTCTGTGCCGCATGGCAACTGGAAGTGCAAGTGGTGTGCCGTATGCCATAGTTGCGGACGTCGGGAACCCGGAAAAAACTCCCAATGGAAGAATAGCTATTCGGAGTGTGGTCCCTGTGCCAGTCAGACATCGTGTGCTGTCTGTTCGGTGACTTATGAAATGGGTGAGATAATAATGCAGTGCAACACATGTGAACGTTGGTTGCACTGCAAATGTGACTCAATAAACTCCGAGGAGGAGGTCAAACGATGTGATCTAAGCAAATACATATGCAAACTGTGCCGACCTAACGATGCAGTGCCTTTCTATTTAAAAAATCAAGCTCCAAGCACATCTTTAGCTGCAATTAAATCGGCGGCGGCATCTTCAATGTCGCAAGATAACAATTCTTTAGATGAATTCCAAACCGAGAATGGTCTGACGTACTCATTATCGACGACGACAGCAACTGGAACAGCTAAGAACGCTCCAATGGAATTAGCCCATCAGATGGACGGAGTGTATGTTAGCGAACAAGGTTTGCAGTTGATCAAATCACTGCAGACTGAGATAAAGAAGAAGCGGAAATTTAGGGGAGCAAATGCAATCGACGAGCAGGTAAACAAGGACTCGGCAATACTTGCAGCAATAGAATCAGTGGTGGCAGGAACATCCAATGACAATTCATGGGAGGACAATCGCTTGGAAGCGGCCATCGATGAACCATCGATAAACACATACAAAGACGGAATGGTGTGGCATGGTGACACCATTAGCCCGCCAACGGGCTTTTCCTTCTTTACTAATGATCAGGGCGTAACAGTGCTAAAGAAGAAACGTCAACGGAATCTTTTAAAACTCGGCATAGGTGGATTCAGTGTGAAAAATCGTGCCGTCCGAAAGGACACCACCGTTGATTTATTGGAAGAGAACGATGACACCACTCAGCAATTAGAGCTTGAAAAAGAGAAAAAGAAGAGAGCTCCAGTTCGAAAGAAACCCAAAACCAAACTTAACGAATTGTACCCCTCGTATCTGCAAGAAGCATTCTTTGGGAAATCTCTGCACGAAACAACAGAACAAAAGATTTCGCTTTCGGAGAGTGAGTCTTCAGAAGATGACAATAGGCTGGGACCAGCGGATGGAAGTGGGATTGTCCTTTCGAATGAGGAAATAAATTACCTTAAGAGTTTCCAAGAAAAGGTCGCCGCCGCACAACCTGCCAAGCCTAAAAATGGCTTGCCAAGTGCAACGATAACGTCGTCTAATGCTTTACCCACAACGCCAAGTGCGGCGCAAAGCAATGTGATACCGTTCGTCGCATCGGTAGCTGTTCAAAAGCCGCCAATGCAAAACGGACCAACGACGTTCACTCAACCAGCCGCATATGGGTCGTATAATGCTGTACCCGAAGTCATAAATAAGTCGGTGGTAGCTACAATTGTTAAACCTCCGCCACCATTGGTACTACCACAGCAGCAGCAACAACAACAACAACAACAACAACAACAGCAGCAGCAGATTACAAGAGATATGGAAAAAATGCGTAGTCCTATTGCGACGAATACTTTTGTGCCGTCTTCGCCAATGCATCATGGTTTCCAACAAAATATGATGCAAAGCCCTCAACAACAACAACAGCAACCACCACCACCACCCCAACAGCTACAACAACAACAGCAGCAACAATCAGTTGTTAATACACCAATGATAAATAACCGAGATCCTGTGAGTATTCAACTTATTCCAAATGGTCATGCAATTGGAAACCAACAACAGCAGCAACAACAACAACAACAGCAACAACAGACGAACGGCTATTATCATTCAGAGCATATGAACAACTCGAGTAACTCCGCAGACGCCGTTATTATGCACGAAACAATAGTACCTAAGCATATCTATGCAGAGCCTGCGAGACCGCAACAAACTCTGCAACACAACAATGTGCACTTGTCAATCAAGAATGCAGTGCCCATCGCGAAAAAGCCCAACGTCCAACAGTTGGAGACACTCACAGTGGGAGGTGGTGGTGCTACTGGGTCAAGTGTAGGAGGAACTCAGAAAACTGCTGAGAAGATGCGAAAGGACGAAGAACTCGGCAAAGCCGCAACAATTTCAGCGGTCCTCTATGCAAACACTCAACATCCAGAACTCAAACAACAGTACCCCAATTGGAATGATCGCTGCAAGCAGATTCTCAAGCGCTGGCGATCCCTGCCGTCGGACAAGAAAGGACCTTTCCTGCAAAAAGCAAAAGACAACAGAGCATACGTCAGAGTACAAAAAATGCAGCAAAATCCAGAAAAGAACAGCTACCATCATTCGAAAGCCACCACGACGACGGCGGCGGCGACAACGCCGACGTACAATCACAATCACAATAACAATAATACAAACCATAATAACATACCAATAAGCAATATAGTTGCGCCATCGCCACGAGGTGCACCTCCTTCATACCCACTCACCGTTGAAAACAGATTTAACATGAACAGCACGCCGCATCCGCATCCGCATGAGGATAAGAATAACTGTTATCGCACTACCACCGCTTATCTTTGTGCTACAGACGACAAATACTCTGTACCGCCCAACCAAACCATCTTACCAAATTCAACAAGCATCCGCACGTCCGAAGAAATCAATAGTTTCAATCAAGAAATTCTGCGTTTCGATCAGGAGATAAAAACGATCAAAGAAAATGAACAACTCAAGCGATTGTTAGAGAATCCCTTAAGCCGAGTCAACATGAACGTCCTGAATATGAATCACCTAACCGATGGTGGCCATAAATATAATTCGGATTACACGCGAAACGATCACTTGGACGACCTCAATATGACATTGTCCGATTTAAATACAATCAAGAGTGAAGAGGAGAGCTTTTCGTCGGATCGAAAATCTGTCGTGGGCGATGTAAATATGGAGATTTTTGCCGACACCAAATTAGAAACCAATCGTCAAATGGTTTGCACAATCAGCGAAGCCCTGGCCGAACGCTTGTCCCCCATGAAAATCGAAGCCGATGATGATGTCAAAGCTATGATGGAGCCGAGCGTTGTAGCGGCCGATTGTTTAGCCGATCTCGATAAGTTGCCAAGCTACGATCATTCCATCGAAGAAGTTGGTGACATTCTCAAAGGCATCGAGGACGGCGATGATGATGATGACGAATTGCTGAAATCCCTCACAGCCGAAATGGGCGATGATTTTAACATTCTCGAGTATGGTGATCCAGAGCTTGATGAGCTCTCGTCC
The DNA here is from genome assembly GCF_945859685.1 of Eupeodes corollae. Lineage (NCBI taxonomy): Eukaryota > Metazoa > Arthropoda > Insecta > Diptera > Syrphidae > Eupeodes > Eupeodes corollae. Next base: position 147,200,270 of record NC_079147.1, on the reverse strand, counting down.
GATCAAAGCATTTTAAATAAGTTGGTATTCGATGATAATGACAAGAATAATGAATAAATTTATTAAAAAATTAAACAAAAGAAGATATATATATATATATAAATAAATAAATAATAAATATAGTTTTTCATACTTTTAGAAATGTAATAAGAAAAAAAAGAAAACAAACAAAATAAGTGCATTAACAAAAAACCAGTTTTTAATATATAAGCTATAAAAACAAGAGAGAAATACTTTTTAAATAAAATAAAAAAAGTCAATACATGTATATAAGAGATGTTGATGTATATGTAATTATAATTTTCTGTGTATTTATTATTATTTATTTTATTTTTTCTTATTCGAAGTTTACTTTTGGCTATTACTTCTTGGGAGAGTTTGAAAAATTTCTTACGAATTACGAAGAGCAGTAAGAGTTCAGAGTCTGAGCTGACGGGCTCCAACTTAAGCCCCAATTGTAGCTATCATTGGCTTTCATCATTGAAACTAATCCTTGGAATTTTTTAGCATGTCGTTTATACTCGTAGTTATCATACAAATTTCGGTCAAAATTTCCTGATTGCAATCCACCGAAAAGTGGGTAATTTCCTTTCGATCAGTATTATATTTTCATTTCTTATCAAAGAGGAACTCAGTCAAACATCCATTCTAAAATGCGTTCGGATTGATTTCAATGATAGCTATAACTAGCTCCTTACCTGTGAGATCGATCGAACAGAGCGGAAGTCAGACTCAGTTTTGAGACGAGTTCAAGCTCAACAGCTATTACTCGGCGGAATTGAGAACGATCTCAAATATCTCTTCGTGGATTAGGGGCCGGCTATAGCTTTCAGTAAAATCCATTAGTAAAAATTGAAACAAGAGGAATCTAAAACATAAATGTTACTGGTTTATTTTACTGATGTCAATAACCGACCCGTCGTTGGTTATTATTTTCTTATACGGACATGAGTCCAATGAAGAGCACCAATTGCATAAAGAAACTTGTACTTCCTGCTACATAACTTGTGCGCTTTTTGTATTTCTTCTACAGCATACGATCTAATTCTGTGTATGGCAATGTTTTGAAACTAAAACGTCCTGCAATGTCCTCACAACTCAAATTTGGAACTCGGTTCTCCTACGTATCGCAGAAAGTTAATGATTTTTTTCTTTATTTGTTTAAGCATTGTTTCTGAGCTCGGTATAAGAAAAACGCCTTTCTTTAAAATTTCTGAACTGAGTCATAAAAACACCATGCTTAACAAAAACCAAGTGTTTTCTTATCTGGGTTCATATGAATGCGAGTTCTATGATGATAAGGTGGAATATAGAAGGGCTTAGCACATTCTAACCGAGAGATTGAAACTATTCTACGTAATATTTACTTAAGCCTAGCTTTCCTAATTTAACAATCAAAACTCAATGTGAGAGTTTGTCAAACGGCTTACGTCAGTATAAAGTATAATCCAATTGTTTTTTTGCTTTTAAATGAGTCAATACAGTTTTCAAAGCCATACTAAATGTTTTTTTAAACTTAAATTTGTATTTTAAACAAGGAAACAAACAATAAACGTAATCTTTTCTTATACCCCTATTACGGTTGGCGAATCGAACGTTCGGAGTGAGATGTTTTTATTAGTTCGAAATTTAGTTCTACCATACGAAAAAAAATTACAGACATAAATAAACGTCAACTCATGAAATTAAAAAAAAAAAATTCATAATTAATAAAATTACAGAAAAAAGTAAGAATGCTTCGACTTCGCAAGAATATTCGAGACATTAGAGTTGTCTTGGAACTCCCTAATCATCTGTAAGTAGACAAAATATTTTGTGCTGGAAATTCTTTTAATTCTAATTAATTCCTTTAGTTTCGGATCATATTTGCTACTGAATAAGGAAGCGTTTGTTTTCGTATTAATCAAGTTAGAAGGCCAATTTAAAAGCACCTCTTCAATCCCTGCTATACTAAAATTATCTTGTGCCCTTAGACCTTTTTCCTTTCAGAAACGTAAGTTCTGGTTCAAGGCATTCTTTATTTAATAAGCTGAATAAAAATGCATTGGTTGATGTTATTTTATAAAAGAAATGACATTTTTTTACATAAGCTTCGACATTTTCTCACATAATATCAACGTTCGACAAAAAATAATACGAAAAACATTCAAATCAACGAACATTCGATAACGAAAATAGAGTGAGATCAATCTTCGAAAAAATTATGACATTAAGTCGAATCAACGGCTCATAATTCGCCAACGGTAATACCAATTTCTCACACTCAAACGTTATTGCTCTAACGGTCTTTAATTCTTTGCTATAGCCCTGAAACAAAAAAAATCGAAGTGATCATTGTGTTGGCAATCATTTAAAAAACCATCGTCTCTCTATAATTTATAAAAAAAAACACTTAAAAAAACACCCAGATGGGCCAGATGGTAATAATTATTTTTTCCAGTCACCATAGCAATAAAGGAGGCGTTATCGTCTGGGGCTTAATTTGATTGTGTGGACTTGGTATAGACTTGGTTGTCCAATATACCAAATGACTAGGCAAACATACAAAGCCTTCCTGCAATCAGTATTTCCCAATATTATCGAGCTTTTTGGACCAATTCCATGGATTGTTCAACAGGAAAACGCTCCCATACACACAGCCCGAGTGGTAAAATCCCTAATTGCAAACCAAAGCTTCCACTTGCTGCCTTCTCCACCATAATCCTTAGACCTTAACTAATTGAAAATGTGTGGGACCAGCTTACACGTAAGGTACATAAGGGAGGAAAGCAATACGATGACAAGGAAGTGCTAATTTATGGTATCAAATTGGCCTGGAGTGAGATTTCTCTGGTTTTCTTGGATCTCTTTAGAAATCCTTAAAAGATAGAATTTTTGAAGTTATTTAATGCTGGTAGTATCACACATTATAAAAATCCTAATCCATTTTTTTGATGGGTTTCAAATCTAATGACCTGATTTATTTTCGAATATTCTTGACTCAATTAACAATTTTCCACGAAAGTTCCGTTAGCTAAATCTCTCGTTTACCCAAATTTTATATTTTATTGTTAACAAAATAGTCCCTCATTAACCATAGTTGTTTTTTTCTAATCCATCATGTAACGGGAGAAATGATGATTTTACTTCTCGAATATGCCTGCTTCTAACCTTATGACCGGCAGTGTATCTGGACCTTATAATTTTTTTTATCTGAAATGATGACTGGCTTCCACTCCGATTTCAACAACGCGTTAAAGTTATGCAGGCTTATTATGTACAAGGGCTTTCAAATCAAAATGCTTATAGTCCACTTCGTGATTTTTTCGGTAATTTAATCGTCTAAATGAGCGTTCAATTGGAAAAATCTTGCAAATATTTGAGCAAACCGTGTCTGTACACCTCTCGCGCTCGTCGTTGATAAACATTATGCATTTAAACAATTACAAAGTGCAACTGACTCAAGAACTAAAGCCTTCTGCCCATTTCAAACGTCGTCAATGGTCAGAATGGTGGCAAAAAATATAGCAACAGTGGATAATCAATTTTTGAAGAAAATCATCTTCAGTGATGAAGCACATTTTCACCTGAATGGATTCGTTAATAAGCAGAATTTCCGCATTTGGAAGAATGATAATACATACAAGAGTGAGATGTGGCCCGTAAAGTTCCACCTTTAATAGTTGTCCAGTAGTTTTTGATGTTCTGGAAATCATTACCCACTGAATGTTACCTAATTTGAATTTTATTTGCGATTTTTCGTAAGCTTAACCCTAATTCATAAAACGCTTTTATTTTTTCTTGATCCTCCTCGTTTAAATGTTTTGCTTGACCAATTTTTTTTTGTAACGACTTTCAGACAATTCGATTTATCTACAAAAATGTAATGTGGGTTTACGAACATCAGCTTGCCAGTGATAATAACGGTAATTGGACAATTGCCAATTTTCTATTAAGCGAAAATTTATCATTTAATCGTTCGAAGGATTTTATTCAAATATAAGACAATTTGTTGGTAGAAAATCAGCAATTACTGACAATTTTTGTCTTTCAATTAAAAATTGCTTGTTTACATGGTTGGAAGACTTAAGAAAACAAACTGTTAGATACGAAATTTTCCACAATTTTTATAAAAATATTATGTTAAACAAGGAAGTGGGAATTTTTAGCATGACACATAGAAACAATTGGCAACAAACTAACTCCAGTGGGTTCAGAATCAAGAAGGACCTGTACAAGGAATTATTTTTACTCGAAAAAATATTGAACAAAAAATCCAAGTTTTTCGAATAATGTTTGTAAAAACTTTTTAGAATTATGTAATTTTAATAAGCACAGCTACAAAAATGTTTCAACTTTGTGAATGATGGTACGCTTCTAAGAACTACCATGTATTTCACAAAGTTTCTTTGTGGCAATATCAGGACATTTTAATTTTAATAATATAGGCTTTAACATGTCTAAAAATACAATATACATAAGTGTCAAAATATGTCTCTTAAGAAAAATAGTACGAATGAATGAAGCAAAAAGCTAGAGTTGAGGCAAGTGAATAAAATAGCTGTTCCCTTTTCTTCATGTTTAGATTTTGAAAAAGGGCACACCCAAAACGGGGGTAAAAGAACTAAAAAAATAAAATAAAAGTCTACGCAGGTGGTCCCTATGCTTTTAGCTCCAGCCCAAATGTGTTCGCTGACGATAGCACTCTTAGCTTTTCATATTCGTTTCCAGACTCACAACCCTCCTCTTCGGATGTGGAACTCAAACGGCAAAATATGATTAGCTCATTAAATTCCGAGCTACACAGCATTGTACAATGGGGAATAAAAAATCGTGTGGAATTTAATGCTTCGAAAACGCAATGCTGTCTTGCATCGTTAAAGAGAGATAAACCGTCTTTGATACTATCTATGAGTGGCACTTGCATCAACGAAACAGAAAATCTTGACATCCTCGGAATGTGCATCAGCAACCACCTATTGTGGAGCGATCACATACGCGATGTTGCCAAAAATGCCGCAAGATGTCTAGGTTTTTTGAGACGTTGCAAGAAATTTTTTTCTCCGTCTGATCTGGCTACAATCTACAAAACCTATATACGTCCGAAACTTGAATATAACTCTCATCTCTGGGCTGGTGCTCCAGTAACTTATTTAAGCCTCTTGGACAGTATTCAAAAAAGAGCTTTTAAAATGATTGGTGACATTAACATCATCAACTCGTTTACATCACTCGAACATCGACGCAAGGTTTCTTGCCTCACCCTTTTTTACCATTATTTTAACGGACTATGCTCTAGTGAAATAGCCAGTTGCATTCCTCCCCTTAAACAATTTAACCATAATACCCGCGCTTCTAGGAATGCCCATCAGTTTACCCTTGAGCCCAACTTCGGACGTACTATGAAGTACAGAGATTCTTTTTTTAGCCGTACTACGCGAATGTGGAACGCCTTGCCACGCTCTATCTTTCCCTGTCATTGCAATGTTCAGAAATTTAAAACCAATGTACACCGACACCTCCTATCCAACCCTTCCCTCTTTTCCTAATGCTCACACCGTGTCTTTGGCATATTAAAGGTATAAAAAACCCTTTTAGTGTTTGCTAATTATAAAAAAAAAAAAAAAAAAACGAATCCCAATATTGGGCTTGTTGTTTTTTTGATGATCGAAACGTCCCGACACCCTTGGCAATGTCGGGGTTTACCTCCATTAGCTCCACCAACTTTGAGAACTGGGCGTTGTTGGTTCTTTTAAGTTGTAATTATAGTTCATATAATTTGTTTTTACGTTTGTCGATTTTCACTTATGTATTTTGTTTTATGTCGCAACAATTAATCTAGACAACTGCTTCGAATTAAAAAAAAAAACTGTGATTTTTTCAAATTCACCAAGAATTACAGTTCAACCGATTATGACAGATAAAGGCGAGCATTCGCCAAATGTAATAGACCTACATTTCAATTCGCCAAATTTTTGAAGTTTAAAGTGAATCACAAACAGAAATGCAAAAAAGTCACATTCGCTTATCTTTTTAGGCTAGTTGCGAGTTATAATACGGCACCTAAATAACTTTAAACGCTTCTCCTTAAAAATGACAGATGCACTTAGTATTCTTTTGCATGGGGCCATCTTACGAAAATTCTATGCATTCATATACCAAGTCAAAGTGTAGTTCATAAGTCTTTAATAAGCTTTTCACAAAAAAACCCAAAACCAAGTTTTCGCCGAATTCGTCAAGAATATTCCGATACTTTATTCGTAAGCCACAAGTTTTCGTAAATTACAAGTTACAATTACAATTGAAACTTGTCTGAAACTAGTAGTAATGTAAAGATGGACTAAAAACAAACAAACCTTTCGAAACATTCATCGCTCAATTAGTAAATAAAGCAGCTGATAGCTGCTGTCAAAAGAAATATTTCAATTCGATATTTTAAATTTATGTCCACAACTCCAGAGGCTTGATTTTTAATAAACCTTGATTTTGATATGAAGGCCGTCCTTTAGCTAAAGTTTTAAATAAATAATAAAAAAACACAATGTAATATTACCATGTACAATACAAATGTGTTCATACCTATTTTATATTTCAGAGATATAATAGTTAACAGGTACTCTTCAAACAAATACGACAATAACAATCATTCATCCATGGAATTTATAGAAGACACGCAAATATTTAGGTAAATAAAATATTTGAAACAAATAAAACCAAAAAATTGTCATAAAATGTTTTCATTTTACTGTGCCTTACCCCGACTAAACAGAAATTAAAGGGCCTATTATGGATCACAACTCAAATTAGTTGAGTTGTAATCAAGACAACTCAATTTGAAGACAACTGCAAAAAAAAATCGTATTACGGGCGACAACTTTTTTCAGTTGAGTAGACCAAATACGTTGTCTACTTTTATGTGCTTGTTTTGTGTCAAAATCAGCTGTGTAAAGTAAAATACGTAGGAATTTCAAAATTTTGAATTCAGTGCAAAATTTTATAAAAAAAAGACAAAATAATAGGAAATGGAGAGTTCTATTGATTTGTTTCTTGGAAATTCGGAAGAAGAAAATCCCCTGAATGTTGCGCTGATGAGAAAAAATATTCGAGATCACTCCAATCCATTGGAACTTCCAAACAAAATGTATTATTCATAAACAAATTCTTTGTTATTTTAGACTCAACAAAGACGCATTTGTTTATGTGCTAAATGAAATCAAAGATCATTTGAAGCAACCACACCGTTCCTCCACAATCCCACCAATTCTCAAACTCTGCACTGCCCTACGTTTCATGGCAGAAGGAAGTTACCAAAAGTGCAGTGGTAATAATTTTAATTTAGGCCTTGCTCAGCCAACAGTTTCGGTAGTGTTAAAAGAAGTGCTAGACGTAGTAGAAGAACGTATCTGTCCACAATGGATTAAGGCTCGTATGAAAAATGAGATGAATTTATCATAAATTCATTTTTACCAGAAAACCAGATTTCCTGCAGTAATAGGATGCATCGATTGAACTCATGTTCGAATCATAGCACCAAAAAAAATCTTCAACATCTCTATTTAAATAGAAAAGGTTACTACAGTCTGAATGTCATGATTGTAAGTGTATATCCCATCTTTAGTATTTTTATAAAATAACATTTATCATCGACAGGTTTGTGACTACAAAATGAATGTGCGTTTCGTAGATTCCAGATATTCCGGTGCTAATCACGATTCATTCATTTACAATTAAAGTGAATATAAGGAAATGTTAAATGAATTGGATGAGAACACTTTTATTTTGGGAGATGCTTTAGAGAAACATCTAATTACTCCATTTCGAATGGCTGAAAGTGGGAGTGCAGAATCACATTTCAATACCATACACGCCCAAACAAGAAACATTATTGAAAGAACGATTGGCGTGATCAAAAGTAAATTCAGGTGCCTTCTATCTGCCCGAGGACTGCATTACAGTCCTGAAAGAGCTGCGAAATTTGTCAATGCAAGTTGTGCCTTACATAACATAAGTCAACATTCTAAAGTAGTATATTGTAATGGATCCATACCTGTATATGCGTATATACTTTGTATAAAAATGATGGCTCTTGCATTCAGTTAAACTTACTCTTTGCCATTCTTTCGATGTTCTTGATGGTGGTCCAATATGCTATTCAGTTGAACAGCTATATTTTCCCATTCTTCGTCTTGGGGTCTTTTTGTGGAACCGAATTGTCCCTTGCCTCTGGCCAGCTCAGGTATCTGCTGCAGATCCTTAATCAACCTCTCGAATTGGGCAGGTTTTAGTTATTTTTAATCTAAAAAACTTATTTTCTTACAGATGTTTATATTATTATTTGTAAAACTTACATTTTTGTCTCCATTTTCTTAAAAAAATTGTTTTTTAATGAACTGTTGATGCTTACCGTTATTTTTTTGTACACACAAATGCACTACACAACTAGTAAATATCAGTTGCTGAATTTTGACAACAATCACAACTGAGAGACAACTCAACTGGCTTACATAATACCGCGAACACACTTAAAAAGTGAACCATTTTTTAGTTGACTACTGGTTGACTTGTGACAGTCAACTAGTTGTGATCGGTAATACGATTGCCGGATTACAATTCAACTTTGTTCTAAGTTGTCTTACATAATAGGCCCCTAAGAGGCTGTTCCCAGTTTATATATTGAAAAATCTATTTTCTTTTTGTATTGCTATACCCTTTCTTTGTATCTTGCATTTCCATATTTTTTGGTTTATTGAAGAATAGGTATATCATTCTGCAATGTTGTTTGAAATACTCATTATTGTTTGTCAACATTTCACGTTTCAAAAACGTGCTCAACGAATCTGGATAAAATATTTATATATATAGTATCCTTTTATAGTACTCGTGGCGTAATAATTAGAGCGTAGGACGGCCATGCCGAAGGTCTTAGGTTTGCTCCCTGTCTGTGCCATCTAAAGTTTTTTTTGCGAGTAATTAACAAATCCTATAATAGTGATTGTTGTCACGAAAAGTGCTTTCCCAAATAAGCCGTTCGGATTCGGATTAAAACTCTATCCCTGATAACAATACTCTTAAATATGAATGGTTAAGACTTGTAAATCACTAGTTCTCAACGGACTATTGAGCCCCAAATTTATTTACATATTTCTTAGTTTTCTTTTAATTGAATTGTTATGAAAAGCTTACCTTTTTCGCGTACTTTTAACGATTTGTCAATTGCCTCAATTAAATGTTTTCTTTTGTATCGCAGTTGCGAAAAATTTGTTGGCTTTGAAAACTTTTTACCGAAAAATTAGTTTTGGGTTTGGTGTGAAAAAACATTTCACAAGCTCACTTGAACATTCCATATTTGATCGAACCAATAATGGTTTTCTCTCACTCTCACCTTCCGAAACAGTCCTTTGCAAAAACAAGCAAATCAAACAGATCTCCAAATAATAAAACCAAGTTAAATCAGCTGACCAACAAATGTCAATGGTGTGTTTTTTTTTCTAATTAATTCTGTTTTTTGGTGAAATTTGGTCATGCAACCAAGCGGTAACACAAACAGCAACAGCGAGTGAATTTAATTTTAAATTAAAAACAATTCCAATCGATTGATTTCCCTTAAAGTGCCATTGGGGAGTTTAATTTCCAATTTTTGCCAATTCATGTTCTCGTATTTATGTTAACCTTAATCGACCTACATATAAATAAATAAATAAAATTATGAAATAAAACCAAAAGTGCGTTGTTGTAAATTTTGTGGCTTCGGTTCATTTTCTTTGTGTGGCTATCTTGAACTGGATACATTTGAAGGTAATTGATAAAATTAATGAGCAGTATTGAGAACTAGAAAAGAATTTTGCGTTATCGTAATAAATTAACAAAATGAAATTCAATGGCAAAATTGTAAATCCAAGGCAACTTCGTGGTACAAAATTTGTCTATCTATTGGAGTTTAGCTTTGGACATTTCATTTTGTTAATTTTTTATAATTAAAATGTATGTTAAGTTATTTATTCAATTTTGTATTTTAAATTAAAGTTGGCAAAAACTCAAATTGAATCGGTTTATTTTACTCAAATTCGAGTTGCGCAATTTTTGTTGTTGAGAGTGAAAGTTTTTGTGGTTTCGTGTTTTTTTAGAATTTTTGTTTAGGTACCTAAATTGTGAGACTAAATCACCGAATAAATGATAAGCTCTATAGGAGTAGTGTAAACGTTACGAGGCAAACTGCACACAGCCCGCCCGTCAGCCGGTACATGATATCATGTTGTGTCGTAAATGTATATAGATAAATAATATTGTTTTGGTTTTGCGCACGACATAATATTGGAACTTCAAAACATAACCCGGTTTCTGCACATAAACGGATGTTACCACGGTCATTACTAGTGCAGTTTATTGTTGATTTTGTTTGTTATTTGCACATATTAGAATTAATCTAAAAATTTAATTGCACGGAACAAAAATAAATCGAATCTTATCAATTTGTTTAGATAGTAAAAACGCAGTGATTGAAATTTACTTTCACTTGTTTCAAATTTATCTCAGAATTCAGTTAAGACTTTTTGTTTGAGTAAGTTAGCCGTTTTACACTCCGATACGATGGTATAAGTACAAGTGATAATAAAAAGAAAGGATTTTGCTTTTGTGGTTCTGAGGAAATATTTATTCTTATTTTATAATTCAATACAAAATTTTCTGTAAGGACTGAATATTTTTTTTTTAAATTTGTGGTTTTAAGGAAAAAATAAAACGCATATAATTTACTGTAATTATGTCCAAGAATTTAGCTTTATTATAAAGATACGTGTTTGTCAGTGTGTTTTAAAAATGCTGTTTCCAGTAGATCTTAGTCGATACATCTAATATTTGAAAACTATTTAAAGCAATTGTACTCGTATGTCAGCAATATCTCGTCGAATATTCTTTTAGAAGGCGTCAACCGTCTCCGTATTATCTCCGTAGACAAGCGACTTTACAAAACCACACAAAAAATAGTCGAGCGCCGTTAAATCGAATGATCATGGAGATCACCTGAAAAGCCCACAGGCCGCACAGTGAATCGAAATGCAAGACGTAAAAGAATGAAAATTAAATTTCCTAAGTTAGTGTATTTTTATAATACAACAATTTCCCCTCCGACAAGAAAAATCCAAGTAAGATAATTTTGCACTGAATAATTTCAAATTTAAAGGGCATCGAGATCGAAGTCATAATAATAACATTTTTGTGATAGATAACTACTAAAAGTGCAATAGAGTTTTTAAGTATAACGTATTTTATTGAAATATTTTTATTACCATTTTATAATTAATTGGAATGGAATAAATGAGTTTAAAACTTATTCATTTCAGTTAATTATTTTTAATTCATTATGTATACATTGATATTGATAATCTACATATCGTCGGCTAAAGATGCAATCCTCGTGTGTCCATTTTTGTAATTTGCTACCAATTCTATACGTTTAACAAATCTGATATTGTTTTTTAAACCATTTTATAATTGTTTGTCTGTTCTTTAGATCTCTATATACATTTAAGTGAAGAATACATTTTTAAATATTCAAAATTCAAATAATTCACATTGTAAGGAAAGATGTCAACATAATCTATTGGGTTGTTTCGGTTACGCAGTTTTTTTCAATTGCTGAATGCATTGAAACTATTTTCATCTGGGTGTGTTTTTTCACAAGTTTATTTTGAAATACTTTTATTTGGTGTAAGGCTTTTAGATTGAGAAGTGCATTTGCTAAGATGAAATTTCTATTTTGAGCAGCTAACCCCTCACTGAAAATAATAATGTCTTTACAATCGTTGGTGGGTATAACTTTCTCAACGAGATAATTGCGCAAAATGGATGAAAACTCATCAGCGCTAACTGCATCTTCACCTTCGTGCCATAAAAAGCAATAACCTTCATGTGTTGCCAAGTCAAAAATGGTAAAGTTGTGGACTATAAGTTTTTGTCGGTGGTACAAAGACGATACATTTGATTTAGGGGAAAGTAAGACTGATTGTAAATCTACAGTGAACACTTTATTATTAGGGTTAGATTTATTCCTATTTTTTCCTCGCGAGCAATCTTTGAGCCTTATATGTTCAAAATAGACTGGTTCCTGAACATTTCTAGTCCTATATCCTACACAAACCTCACTTTTCTTTTTTTGGACGGAAAATATTTAAATTCATATCATGAAAGACTTCATTAAAAGTTGTAATGGAGAGAGATTTTGTTGGCACGTGCTGCACACCAAATTTTGGAATATTCATCATGCAGCTGTGTTTTTGTCTGCCACATAGATTCGAAGTACAATTTTGATGAACTTGATCCACAATAGTGGGATTCCATTTTTGGTAGGACTAGTAGAAAATATTTTAGACAGTCCTTTTGTCGATTAAATTTAGTTTGGCGGTTATTTGAATATCGATTTACTGTTGGTAAAGATAAATCTGAAGAATCAATTGGTGTACTAGTTTCTAAACATTTTTTCTTCCAATTAGTTACCACTCACCACCCACTCACCAATCCTTAAGGTATTCAAGTACATCATCTTGGAAACGCGTTTCGTTTCATTTTTGTATTTAAGAAAATAATAAATTGAACTATTTCGTTTCCTTGATTGTTGGACCCGCCGGCGGTCTTTTAATTTCTTCAATTTTAGTTGTGCATTCTACGTAATCCTTTTTTTCATTCCAAGATTTCTTCCAAAACTCATTATAAATGTTATTTCTTTCCTCATCATTAAACTTAATACTAAATAGTCCGGTCAAATTATAAATGTTTAAGTTTTGGAGAACCTTTTTTTTTGCATTCACCCCAAACACTATAGGCCAAGTAAGGAGCTGCGAAGAGGTAGCATGTCCTCCATACAAACTTAATTGTTTATGTGGCGTAATTCTGAATCTTAGAATTGTATATAGCAGAAAGCAAATATACAAATATGCAAATACAAATATACGCCTTGATGTACAATATTAATACCGTATTCGCTTTCTCGTGCTCTTCTCCTAAGACAGTTTATTTTCACACAGCTGGGTGTGAATTTTTGAAACCTCAGATGTCTAGTTTGACCGGGCTTAAGGCCTAAATTAAAGTAGGTACATATGTACATTATCTAAGACGTGATATTGAACTTCATGAATTTATTACTTAAATATTTTGAAACAAAAGAATAGAAAAATCGACATTAATATAAATCATCAAATAGTACACAAAGATTTCAAATTCTAAATAACTGCTTTAAGAAAATATTCTATTTACACTTCGCACGAATTTGTATTATATTTTAAAATATTTTCCTTTAAGGGGGTATTCTGGTCTAGATACATGAATTTTAGGTAATTTTTGAAGTGCTGTAAAAAAAAGCAAGCAACAATTTTACCATCAACTTTTTTATACAATATTTATTAACATTAGAAGCATACGAAAAAAAAAAAAAATTCAGTTAGTTATCAGCTGATGGAGTGGTGCGTCTCAAAAATTTGGTGCGTAACCAAACCCACGATTTTAACTCTCCTAGAAATCTGAAATCAAAAACTAAAAAAGATTATTAATCTACAATAATGTCGCAATGTCTGGAACTACGGGAAAGTTACAAACATTTTTTTTACAAAATGGCGACTGCCTAAAGAAAAAAAAAAAAGTTACCACTTTTTTGAACATTCTTCGATTTGTTAAAAATAGTAAAAATGAAAATTTGGGGATGGCCTTAGTTCCGGACGTAGACAAGTCCCTAAAGAAGACTCTCTAAAAATTTTAGGTCAAATCGGTTCGGCAGAACCTGAAAAATCGTGGGTATCAGATTCAAAAAGACAGTTCTGAGAAAAACGCGTTTAAAGTACCCCATTATGCCTTTTGTTCTATTAGTTGCTGCTCAGCAAAATACTTATTTCTCCGAAAATAATTTGAATTTGGGAAAATCCTCTCGGAGACATATTCTTAAATAGTTAAACTATGAAAATATGAAAAAAAATAAAAATCGATTTTTATTTATTTCTAGACCAGAATACCCCCTTAAAATGAAAATATGTCGATGGTTTTTAGTATTTAATGAATGTAATTCTTAATTCATGCCACTCGTTTATTCCTATCACTCTTGAATACAAACCTTACTAATTAGCTTTAACCGCATTTTCCCGCTCAGAATAAAATTCAATAGGCTTGTACCATCAACTGAGCGCTCAGTGAGCGCTCAATGTTAGATTGACGGAGGCAGAATCGTTTTGTGGGACAAGAATCTCCGTACAAACATAAGCTGTCAAAAACATATGTTGTCAATTGTAGTTTTTAATGTGAATTTATTATTTTTTTCTATCGATAATTCTTTGTTACTTTTGGAAAGAAAAGTTATGCTTACCAGTTCTCAATACATCTATATTTTTGGCTGTATCGATGAAAAGATATTGCATCCCGTCAACCTCGAAAATTTGCTGAACTTCTTCACTCATGTTAATTAATTTAAATTTGTATTTCTTTTCTTAAAAATTATTTAAATTACGCGCCACTCCAGACAAATGACAACTGAACAGCTGTTTTGGGTAAGCGAGCAAATTGAGAAATGAATCCATGAATCTTTTGTCTCAGAGATGGTATACGCCTAATCTCTTAATTCATGCCACTCGTTTAATTTGTGCAAAAATTGTTGATTGTGTCCTTCCCGAAGTCAAGGTACAGCATTGACATTGCTCCTGTTTTGGTGACTTTTCTTAGAGCTTTCTTTGAAACAAACGTTCAACTTGACCCATAGAACTGTTGTTATGTTTCCAATCTTTGTTGCGTCAAAATGTTGACTTCATTTTAAGATCAGGGGCGTAAAATACAATTTCTGTTTTTGTATAATTAATATTTGTGCGTATTGCATATACATAAGGTTGTGTTCATAAGAATAACAGTGCTGGTCACATTTTATTACATTGTCAATTATTTAAACAACGGAAATTCTTACAACAAAAATTAACATGTTACTTGCATCTAACGGTCTTTCGTTTTTATATTAGAGCCTTTTAGCTTGAAGTTATACTCTACTTTAGCCGGTGAACACACATTATTTAAAACTCTCTGGATATAGAGTTCATTAAAATAGCAGTGCTCTTGATAGGTATTATAAGTAGAAAGTGTTAAAAATGTAATTTTTTTATTTTTCGGTAAGTAAATATTTTTCTATTTAAAGTTTTAAGTATTTGTAACATACTAGCATATACAAAATTAATAAATATTAGCTCAAAAATAAACAATGGGACGGTAAAGACACTTCACCGAAAAAAATCGAAAACTTATTAGATATTATTAGGTCAGTAACGCCTTAAAATGGCTAAACAAACCGATAACGCGAGGCCAAAAAGGATGCCCACTAAAAGAATTGACAGAAAAATTGTTCATTTAACAAAACAGAGACCTTCCATAGGCTCCAGGAAAATAAGAAATGGACTTCAACTGTCTGTTAGCGCTGTAACTATACGAAGACGTGTTTTGAAGCGAAGTTACCAGCCCGAAGTCCACACAGGGTACGTTTGCCAAAGTGCATAGAGAATGGACAAAAGAGAAATAGAAGAATTTTCTGTGGAGCTATGAAAGCAAAGTCGTACTTTTTGGATCCAAGGGTCGTCGAGAATATGTGGGAAGACCCCAAAATGCAGCAAACGATCCACGGTACACAATAAAAACAGAGAAGCATGGTGGGGAAAAAATTATGATATGGCATTGTTTTTGATACTACGGGGTCGGGCCTATTTATCCCATCCGAGTATGTGAAAATTATCGAGGAGATTATGTTACCATACGCTGAAGAGAAAATTTGTTGAGGGATTTTAAGAACGCAGCTCATAAAGCAAAACCAAAGAATTCGAAATAATTGTAGAAAGAAGTGCGTGATTTGTTTAACGCAATACCAGGTTTTAGTGGACTCGATGCCACGTAAATACGAAGCAGTCATAAAAAACAATGGTTATGCAACAAGGAACTAATTGTAAGCTAACTTTTATACAAATTATTACAGTTTTTCTTACTTCTTACGTAATAAATCCAGTACTTTGTCATGCACTGCTATTTTTATGAACAGCTATATATTTAAACAATATTGAAGGCCTTTTTAGGTTTATTTGTAGAGCACTGCTATTTTTTTGAACACAACTGTAGGCTTGACGTAAAAAATGGCTTATGAAATGTGAAAAAGACAAATTTTAGCTAGAGTAAAAGTATTTAAGCCCGTTTTAAAATTGAAATGGACCTAATGGTAGATGAACCTAAACCAGGTTCTGAAAATACAAATGACGGCAATAGAACAAAAAAATTGTTTTTAAATAACGGAAACTGATCAAAATCTTATTCAACACAATTTTAAGTTGCATTTTATTAGGTTACGAAATTTAAGATAACAATTTTTGCAAAATATCACTGGCCTGCAACGAAATCCTCCTTCCTATAAAACTATAGGTACTTTTCTAAGAGATTTTGGTATTCTGATTATAAATCCGACAGAACTGCTGTAGCACGTCAGATTTTTTAAATATTGCCGTTAGGAAACCACAAAACCCCGCTTTTTTGCTGTTTTATGCAATATTTTCAAGTAAGGTACTATTTTCAACTTGAATTCAGATTCCAAAATTTATATAATTAAATTGATATCATTTTCTCTCTTTCTATCATTGAGTCGTTACGATAAGATAAACTACGATCTGACCTAAGATTTTATATATCCTCTACATAAGATGTTTTTGTTCATGTGAGATTTGCTAAAACAGCAGGATTTCGATATTTCTCTTGTTTTTGTCGATCAGTATTTTAAAATGTGAGTTAACATTAATGAATTAGAGCAAATTTGGTGTCATACGATGTTATGAGGAATAAGTCATTTAAATTTGAGCTGAATGCGAACAATATTTTTATTTTTGTACAAGGCTAAACAAATCTAAAAATATTATTTTATAAAAAAAAACACTTTTTTTTAATCATTAAACCCGGTTAATATTTAGGAAGGTCAAATTTTGCAGACCAGTCTATTTGGAGGATAAAATGTACCTTCAATTTTATATTTGGAATGCAATGCCAATTAGCGCTCATAAAATTCTTTGCCATTCAGTTGAACAATGTTATAGTGCCTATTGGAAAGGTGTCAGAAGCAAGCTAAGAGGTTCGGAAAATGAATTGCATATGTTTCAGAATGTCAAATAAACCAACAAATTCCAGAGCCAACAAAAGTATGTATGTATGTTGTATGGTTAGAACCAAAAGTCTTAACATCCTCCGAAGAGTAAGTCTACTCAATATGAAATGGCTAACCAAACTGAATCAAGCGACAGGCCAGTACTGAAAATCACACGTGTAAAAAAACACCCGTTATATATAATTTTCTAAAACTCTTTGATTACATCGCACAAGGACTAAACATAATTCAATAAAAATATAAAAAACTTAAGAGAAAGCGGGAAAACTAAGAAAATAAAAAATGTGCACATAAAAGTGTTTTAAAAAAAATTACACAATTTATTGAACGATTCAAAATCAGGAGAGAGTTAAGATGCTGACCGAAGTATTAAGATTTGAAAATGTTGACCAACATCTGGTTTAAGGCTAATTTTAGAACAAAACGCAAAATTTGTGCGGTAGACTGTGTTTTCTAATCTAATCTCAGTAATGATGCCATTTCACCCAAGAGGTCATATCAATTAAATGACAGTTCATGAAAGATTCATGGAAGATAACGCCCACAAGTACTCCTAAAAAATTATGTGATTGTTAATTGTGTATATTATTTATGGGATACATTAAAGAGAGTGATTTTAAATAGGCCCAAATATTAACAAAACTAAATTTTCCAAGTTGCTGTGTATGCTAGCTTCGCAGAAGTGTTTTCTGTCACTCCGCCAAAGCCTTGATGATGGTTACGATCACACAATTGATGCGCAAAAGATCGATTTTGGCATGGGCTCTTTAGTGAGCAATATCCCGCATGAGACAGTGAAAATCGTTGTTTAATTCTATGAGTGGATTTCTGATTCAATTGCACCTAGAAAGTGAAACTTATTGTAATAAATAATATGCATTTTTTAAAAAGCCTAACAGTTAAGATCGATGTAGAAAAGATATTCGCCTGTACGTCCCGTATGACGGCGAAGACCAGTCTCAAAATACTTGTTGTTTGTTTTAAAAGAAATCACTAGACAACTGAAAATAAAAAGAAAAGTATTTTTTAACATGATTAATTAGATTAATTCAAATAACACACCAAAACTTTATTACATCAAACTAAACAAAAAGCTATTTTGAACACATTTTTTGTTTGTTAATGAAAAGTTAATTTATAATCTCGTGTAAACTTTTATTCTTTTGATTTAATATGTTTGAAATGCATCTAGAAAACATTATGGATCAAAATAATATTCTCCTATCTCGATCCGAGCTGAACGACACGCCTTCTAATTGTGCAAGCCAACCGTTCGAGAATCGTTTACCATAGAAAATGAAAGATTGAAAGATGCTTCCGAGTTATAAGAGGTTATTAAAGCTGCTTATCCGAGTCTTATCAGACTACAGGTTAGGTTAGGTTAAAGTGGCTGTTGGTTGGGAAGTTCAACACACTTAGACCAAAGTATGGTCCGTTTTGATACCACATGGGTCAGTTGATCAGCTTAACTCGTCGAACCAATTGGAGCTCCGAAGAAGACAAATAATGTCAGAATTTTTTAGATCGCTGGTATCGTTAAAGTACTAGTCTCCAAGGTGATAAGGCAGGACATGTGCACAGAAGATGAGAGATTGTCACCTCCTCCTCCTCGTCCATGCAACTCTTACAAAAATCATTTGCAGGGGCTCCAAGTCGAATAGCATGCCTTCTTATCAAGCAGTGCCCAGTCAGGACACCAATGACGTATAGCTAATGTGCAATCTACTCAGAGAGATTTTTTTTGTTTTGAGCGCCTGGCGCTAAGATTAGGCCAAATTAGTTTAGTCGCTAAAGAGGTGGTGGTGTTATTCCACCTGAAGTTTGTTTTCTCTATGGTATCTTGCTTTGGCATGAGTTTACATGTAGCTAAGGGGATACCTATGCTAGCATTGTGAGCCAGCAGAGATAAAGTTGTTCCGCTTTTTGCAAGTTCTTCAGCTTTTCAATTTCCTGGAATGTCTCTATGGCCCTGTGTAGCATATCCGTAAGAGATGATCGACAATTTAGGGCTGTTAGTGAGTTAGTGGAGACAGATTGTAGGGACTTTAACGCAGCTTGGCTATCCGAGAAGATGAGTATATCATTAGTTGATATAACGTTTTCTTTAAGCCATGATAGGACTTCTTTCATAGCCAGGATTTCAGCTTGGAACACGCTACAATGATCAGGTAGACGAAAGGAGAGACTTAAGTTTAATCTATCTGAGTACACGCCTCCACCAACATCCGTTTTTGATCCGTCTGTATCAGACTACTACTACTACTAATTTGTGTCACAAGCTCACAAGTTCTGCTTAGATTTTGTACACTTCATGATACCGTGTCCAAAATCTTATTTTATCAAAAAAGTTACAAATTTTCTATCGAATATAGGTTGTTTTTTTGGAATTTAAGATAAGCCTCTATTAGTATTTGAGAAAATTGTACAATTTTTTTTTCTTGTAGTTTCCTCTTCATTTTAATTGATAAGCATTTTACCCAAACCTTTTTAAGAGGTCTTTTGTAAAGCAGTTTGTATATGTGAAAAAATTATAATTACTGTGTATTATATAGAAACACATACCAAGTCAAAACAAAACAGCTTTGGATGTCCTTATATCCCTATTTACCTTTATATTACTTACCTACTTTATCAAATTCCTATTAATAAAAAAAAATAATCTCAAAGTATCAGTTTAAGAAAAGTTTAGGAACAGACAGAATTATCAACTGCATGCGCACTATATACATTCAATTTTAATCAACCTTTTGACCTATCTATTTTTATTTGTATATTATGCTAGGAAGACTTGCCGGTAATAAGAACTTATCTTTGTTTTGCAAAATAAAGTACTTATATTATTTTTCAGATTACTAATGATTTCTAATGTTCTAAGATTTCAATTTTTTATTTTCACTTTAAAGTTGGAACTAATTAAAAAAGTGACATTTTTTTAATACAAATATAAAGATTATAAAAAAAAACTCAGATCGAGGAACCTTAACATTATGAACCGAAAAATAGATTGGTTTTATTTTTAATTATTATCAGGTTTCTAATTAAAATATAATTTATTTTTTGCCGGATAAATGTGTATGTTTGTTTTTATGATAAGTAATTTAAAACTTATTCAAGGTGTAATATTTAATCTTTTACAAGATAAAAAGAAAAACACTTTAGTAATGCTCAGGAGCCAAGGCAAGCAAATTGCCAATAGTTAAATTTAATTTATTCTTTTTCTTTTAACGTTTGGAAGATATTTAAACAAAGAATATGGTAAATGTATTAAAATTTAAATTAACTTTAACCTGGACAGCTTCTTTTCATGCAGATTTCGTTTATTTTTTTATACTTCAGAATTTCAGAAAGTAGTTAGCTTATAGCAAGCTTCAATCCATGATCAGAGGCTCATCATAAGTGCTAGTGTTAGTTGTTAGTAAGATAATGATACAATTAAAGCCTAATTCACGCACAAAATACAAAACATAATTAACATTTAACATGAATTAATACAGAACAACAAAAGATAAAATAAAGACGATTTTAATCCCAACTTATTTAAATTTAAATCTATCGATTAACATATTATTATATAAAATGCTCATTCGACTTGAAGCTTCTTTATTTCCATAGTTATTTCTATGGAATTTACCACCCGGTAAATGTACACGAGATAGCAAAGCAAATAAGGTGCTTCAATTTCACCGTTGATAAAGAAATATTAAATCATTATTAACACGCCTTTGATGGAGAGATTGCTATAGAAGAAGCTGAATACGATGTTCATAGGGAGGCAGATCATAAGGATCTTCCAAAGGAAGACCCTTTAGGGCAAAGCGAATGAAATTATGTTGAATTGATTCGATACGTTTTCTATACATTTCGTTATAAGGAGTCCAAACTTGCGATGCATATACGAGATGAGGACGAACATATGGAAATTGTACAAAGAAAGAGTAACATAGGGATCATTAAACTCCTTTGCCCAGCGTTTTATAGAACCAAGCATAGAACTTGCCTTATTGACAATAAAATTAACGTGATGTGTAAATTCTAATGTGGAGACGCGACAGAGTTTTTAGGGGTTCAGGGCAAGTCTATTTTTCTAACACCAAAATGTGAAACTATCAATGTCGGCTTGTAAAAGGATACGATCATGGGTGGACTTTATAATCTTAAAAATTATTTAAATGTCATCAGCAAAAATGAGAACTTCACTTGAACGTAGACATGACGATACGTTGTCGTTAATAGACAGGATATACAGAAAAGGGCCAAGATGGCTTCCCTGGAGAACACCAGATTGAGCAACAGAAGGTTCTGAAAGACGATTTCTAAAATTTACCTCATAGGATCTGCTTTCAAGGTATGATTTGATCCAATTTAAGAAAAATGGTGAAAAACCAAGAGCTTTGAGTTTAAATAAAATAAAATAATTCCGTGGCTTAGTTGGCCAAAAGCTTTAGAAAAGTCAGTGTATACACAGTCAACCTTGTTCTAAAGCGTTTGAACATATGTTTGAGAATGTAAGGAGATTAGTAACTGTTTTTTTTTTTCACAAAACCATTTTGCTGTTCGCAAATGATATTTTTATTAAAATATGCTACCCTTTCACAATCAACTTGTTCAAACAATTTAGGAATGCAAGAAAGCATTGCAATTGGCCTGTAGTTTGTTATATACGCCTTGTTACCTTTCTTGAAAATTGGTGTTAAAAATGACTTCTTCCATATACTGGGAAATTTGCCTGTTTTTAGAGAAAGTTTGAATAAGAACGTAAGAGGTTGAACTAAAGCATTACAACACATTTTTAGTACCATCGGGGGTGTACCATCAGGACCGGCTGAGCAGTCATCATTCAACGCAGATAAAAGATCAAGGGCCGTACTCAGTAGCACATGGATGTGACTACAGCTAGTTTGCGAAAAGGAGTAAAGATTATGAAAATATACTTCATCAACTTCTTGGGGGCTATTAACAAATGACTCACGGAAACTTAACTGGAAAGCCATCTGATTTTTTCTTTAAGTTTACAAGTTTCCAAATTTTTTTAGGATTCTCTTTCAAAGAGGTGCCCATAGCAGTAATATAACAAGCGTATACAAAATTAGAAAGAGACTTAAATTCAATAAAGAATTTAACATAAACAGAAAAGTTGATTGGAGACAGAGTTTTGAGATAAGTTTTGCATGCCTTATTTCTTTTGTTTCGAAGTAAACGGAATTCTTTCGTGTACCAAGGGTGGTTAAAGTATTTCTTGATTTCCTAAAAGGTAGATTGTTTTCTAAAAAATTATTAAGGATCTTATACAAAATTGAAACTACTTCGTCAATATTAGAAAATGCTAAAGTATCATCAATTCCAGAAATAGTTAAATCTTTAGACAACAACTGGAAATAAGCTCTTCTGTGTTCAGTAAGGAGATTCTTAGGTCAAGAATAATGTCCAATTTGTTTTTAACAATATTAGTAATTCCTGATCTAGATTCTAGAACAAGAGTACTAATAGCGTCAGAAGAAAATACTAAAACGAGAATTATCTTTTGAGTTTTTAATACAGCTTATTTGCTGTAAGTCAGTAAGAAAGATTTTATCGAGAAAAGATAGTTCCAATTGTGAAGAAGAGAGAGAGAGGCTTCAAGGCAAGATTCGTCTTTCGATGGAATCCAGTTAATGTGTGATAAATTAAAATCATTTAGAAGTAAAATATTGGTGTCAGCGCAGGACAAACTGATAACAAAGTCTAATGCTAAACAGACTCTAAACTTTTTGGAGGAATATAAACGTTTAAAATGAAAATAGTCTTAGTCTGTACCATTATCTTTACACATACCAGTTCAATTGATAATTCAAATGGAAAATATACAGAAGAAGAGAAATATGTATTTTTTACCGCTATGAGAACACCTCCACCTAAATCCTTTGCATTACCAACATGACGATAATTTCTGTAAACTTCGAACTTTTGGCTAAAAAGTTCTGTGTCGGAAAAGCTTGAATTAAGCTAAGTTTGTGTCAAAACGAATACGTCATGTGGAAAGGATTGGGATTTGTTTAAATAAAAGAAACAGTACAGACATCATTTACATAAATCAATTACTCACTACTTAAATGCGATATCCAAAACATCATCAGAGTATTGTTTTCTTATACAAAGGGGTAGAGAACACCATAGTCGTATGGTACCCACGAAAAACTTACGTTCAGAAGACAGAGTATTGAAAGTAGGCTTAATAAACGTGAAAACACAGTAAATCTTATTTTTCAAGAGGTGTTTGTGCTTTAATAATTTAATGCAATTGCTTTAAAATATAAAAGTTAATACACAGTAACTCTAATCGATCAAATGAGCTTTAATATTTCAATTGTTGTCATATTAAAATGAATGCCAATGCTCAACATTAAAGGCGGACACTATAGATTTTAATACAAAAAGCAAGCAAAATAAAAAACAATTGTAATTTGGTCAGTTTTTTGAGTTTTTTTTATTGAATTGAAACTGCAAATGAAATTAATTTAAAATTTTGTTTGACATGCGGTAAATAAGTTTTTGACATACTAAAATTTTGCTACTCTGTTTCCACTCTTTGCCATACTTCATCCATTGATCTAGCGCAATAATCCAAAGATGAAATCCCCCAAAGATGTTTAATGTGGTTCAGATCCGTGGACGCTAGAATAAATAATTAATTCCTTTGGTTTGAAGCCAATCGCGAGTGATCCTTGCAGTATGTTTATCATTTTCTTGTTGAAAAATAATGCCCTTTCCACATTTCTGACCGACTAGACAAAGCTGCAGTTATTCGACCATTTAGCTTAGAGCACACACCAATTTCGGATGAATGCATGCATCCCAAATTTGGTTATTTCTTTTGTCACTGATACAGGTTTCGTGGACCTTTTCCAAACCTATTTTCTAACGTCAGAAACCAGTCGATTGATTTTAGGTTCATCGGAAAACAGCAAATTTTCGCATTCCATTATGGTGTTAAACGAAAATACTACACTTTATTTACTAACCTTTACTTTTTTATCTTTTTTTAATGCAGACATTCCTCACTGACCTAGGATTTAATAACGATGTTTATGATAAGCTGTAATTCTTATCGGTAAATCATAAAGCTTAATTATTCAAAGCAAATCATGTGTAAATGGTCTGCACTGGCATATGGTAATTTTTTGTTAAATGTTTTAAGAGATTGTGGTTCACAATCGATCGAAAATGTGATATGTATCTAATTTAAAACCCAGTATGTTATGTGTGTACGCTGAAACATGATCACACATACATATGTACTTCTTTAGGTCATAAATAGAACTGAAAATGTCGTTCAATGCCACTAAGTATTTGCTGAACTGAAACAAGAAAACATTTAGGAGCACTTAAAGCTCTTATTGCATCATTTTATTTAGAAGGGATTTATTTTGTCAAATAGAGGCTTTTATGGCACCAGTACACTTTCACTCTACGCTCATCACTTGATAAATCCATCTTAGCGTCATGTTGAACCGAATATCTAAGTTCTTAATTTATGAATGTATTCTATTAGAGCATATTATCCATACTTACTTACTTACTTAAGGTGGCGCTACAGTCCCTAGCCATTACATTACATGACCTAGCCATTTAAGCCGTTGGACTTTAAATCTGTTAACTAGGTCACCGTAGCTGTACAGCCTGTACAGTTCGTCGTTATATCTTCTCCTCCATTCTCCATCTGTGCATACGGGACCAAAAATCACCCGAAGAATTTTTCTCTCAAAGACCCTCTAATGTTTCTTTGTTTCCAGGCCTCAGCGCCATAAATGAGAACCGGGATGATGAGTGTCTTATAGATGGTGATTTTAGATGCTCGAAAGAGGACTTTAATTCTCAATTGCCTTCTTAGTCCAAAGAAGCAGCGATTTGCAAGAGTTATTCTTCGTTTGATTTCAGCGTTGGTGTCGTTGTCTGTGTTTTTAGCGGTGCTTAGGGAGACAAAGTCCTTAGCTACCTCGAAGTTATAGCTGTTCATGGTGACGTTTTTTCTCAAGACGTCGTTGTTCAATATCCTTTTTTGATGACAGCATATTCTTGGTCTTGTCCTCATTGACCACTAAACCCATCTTCTTTGTTTCCGTCGCAATGCTCAACAACGCTCCACTGACATCACTTTGATCTTCCAATTATGTCAATATCATCTGCGTATCAGTGTAATTGGATGGACCTTTGGAAGATTGTGCCTCTAGTGTTGACGGTTGAGTTTTGCACAATTATTTCCAGAACGATGTTGAAGAAGTCACTTGACAGTGCATGGTCTTGTCTAAAACCTTTTTAGACATCAAATGCATCGGTAAGATCTTTTACGACGTTGCATGCATTATCCATCGTCATTCTGCACAAATGGATAATTTTGACAGGCTCTTCCCTATTGATGCTGTCATACGCGGCTTTAAAATCGATAAAGAAATGGTGGGTATCGATTTGAATTTCCTGGGTTTTTTTCCAAGATCTGCCGTAGTGTGAATATTTGGTCGATAGTGGACTTTCCTGGTCTGAAGCCACACTGATAAGGACCTATTACCTTGTTGACGAACGGCTTCAGACGTTCACATAATACGGCAGAGAGGATCTTGTATGCAATGTTAAGGAGACTGACGCCTCTGTAGTTGGCGCAATTTAGATGGAATCCTTTTTTATGTATCGGGCAAACTATGCTGAGATTCCACTCATCACACATGCTTTTCTCCGAACATATTTTGCAGATGAGTTGGTGCATGCTCCTTACCAAGTCATTGCCTGTTGCTTTGAATAGTTCGGCAGCTATGCCCTCAGCCCCAGCAGCTTTGTTTGACGTCGAGGTCGGGTAGGCGGAATTGTTGATCTGCGTCGTCTAGGTTGAGTGGTTTTATCTCCCTTACAGCGGAATTCGGTTCGTCATCGCCGTTATGTAATTTGGAGAAGTGGTCTTTCCATATTCCCACCATAGACTGCGGTTCTACTACGATGTTCCCTTGATCGTCCTTACAGATTTCGGTCCGTGGCTGATACCCTCGAAAGTTTTTTTTACCTTTTGGTTAAATTTACGCAGCTCATTCCTGTTGTGAAATTCCTCTATCTCCGCGATCGTGCGCTTCTCATGCTATCTTTTTTTCGATCTAAGAAGCCGTCTAACGTCGAAACTTCTCACAGTACTTACTTGTTTTGGCTTGGACCGGGGTATCCGTAGCCGTACCTTGGCTACAAAGAGGTATTGGTCCGAGTCAATGTTGGCCCCTTGGATATCCTGTATACAAGGAAGAATTCAGCAAGCTACAGTAACATAAGTATACCGCAAGGTAGAATACTTGGGTATTGGTTATTCTTTATGTTCATTCAATTCTATTGTCGAAGTTTGGGAGTATTACGGAATTTTTAAATCAGTGCAACAAGCTCTACAAAACGTGATATGTCTCCGTCCGTTGACTCTGTTTTTGACACACAGTGCAATGTTTCTATTAATGTATGTATCTGTAAATAATAATCTAATAAAACAAATTAATTAAATAAGATATTCTTGACGAATAACTTATCTTTAATGAACATATAAATTATATTTGTTAATTAATTAATTATTAATTATATTTGTTAAGAAGAAAAATATATCTGGATAAATATGTTATGTGTGAAAATTGGCTTTAAATATAACAACATAAAATAATGAGAGTATTGAAAATAAGTTTTCAAGGTTTTAATTACCTACCAAAGGAACTAAATACACAAGTAATTTTATTGTTTTCAAACGTAAATTGTGTCAATATGTAATTAATTATATTCTGTTAAAATAATTTAATAAATAAAAGATACAAAAATTCAACCTAAGAACTCTGAATAGTGTATATAAGCTTTTTGGTGTTTAATTAATAATTGTGAAGGGCATTGATTACTGAAAAAAACAAGCATTTAATAACATATAAAAGTGAAGAAAACGTTTGTTTGTTAGTTTTCTAAGGCATGATTATGAGGTTCGCTGCGGATCGTTTTCAATTCGACCTTTTAATGGCTGAATCACAAACACGCTTTAGCTACGGCTTGTCTGCGTTACGGTGGGCCTGCTCCGAGGTTGCTTTAAATGACATTTCTATTATTTCATCCCTCCATTTGTTTACAGCTGTTGAGCTGTCAGACAGAGCAAATGTTCAGATAAGTGATGGCTGAATCACAAACACGCTTCAGCTTCAGCTTCGCCTGAGTTACGGTGGGCCTGCTCCGAGGTTGTTTTAAATGACATTTCTATTATTCATCCCAAATATTTTGTTTGTTGACATTTTTTTACAGTTAAGACAAGGCAAATGTTCAGATAATTGAACTAGAGCTTCCGTTTGGAGTCACATTACGTTCTTTTCTTTACGATTGTCAAACGAAACGTGAGGTCGAAGCTCCGTTGTGATAGCATGCATTGAATTACTATGGCTGAACTCAGGCGAAGCCGAAGCTGAAGCGTGTTTGTGTTTCAGCTATAAATTCGACTTGCGTCGTATTTCCTTATTAACGAATTCGCGGCGAAGGGAAAATAGTTCTTCCTATATTCCAGTGACTTGTCAGCTTTCCACAATTTTTTTTTATAGAATTTGTGAACTTTGATGTGATTTATTCAATAAACAATATTAAATTTAAAAAAAAATATATTTTATTGTGGATTGGGGTTAAATTATAAAAAAAAATTAAAAGCTAACTCACATTTTTATATACGAGTTGTGTTTAAAAAGTACCCGGAAAGTATGATGAGATTTTCAGCAATATTCACTGTTTACTTCTTCTGTGGTAGTTGCTAAGGTTCGGCGTGTTTTTATGAGCTAGGCTTTTTGCTTTTTGCTGAATTTTGTCAAAGAAAAACAATCGCTTAGGAGTTGTTAAATGACGTCAACGACAATCCAAGTTTGCTTAAAAGGATCATAACTGGTGATGAAACATGGGTGTACGGTTATGATGTAGAAACCAAAGCACAATCACAACCTGGAAGCATCCAACTTCATCAAGATCGAAAAAAGCACGTCAAGTTCAATCAAGTGTGAAGGTTTTGCTTACTGTTTTCTTCGATTATAATGGCATAGTGCATCAAGAGTTCTTACCACAAGATCGTACAGTTAATAAGGAGTATTACCTTGAAATTATGCGACGTTTTTGAGTGAAGCAATCCGAAAAAAAACGCTCAGGAGTGATATTCTGTATCGCACACACGAACCAACGTTTCGCGTGTGCCAGCTCTCATTTGCGAAAAATTCGTCAAAAAGTAAAATTACAGAATTTCGACCCAGCCCATCACAAATTATCTTTCCACTGCATTATTTCCTCAACCAAAAAATCCAAACAAGGTGCGGTTTTCACTATAATACAGAACATCGACCCACCTTTCAAATGATGCATAAATCTCAAAAACGATTTTTTTTTTTCAGTTTTTCGATTCAGTTGTTCTGAAAAGATACCACTTCCAACTCCGTGATCGGTCTTTGAACCGTCAGTATAGAAGTGTACCGCATCGTCTTCCAGGGGGTGTTGTGTGAAGTGCTCCTGTGATGCACATACCTGCTGACCGCTGGACTTTAATGAGTTTATTTAGATTTACCATCTTGTCCAGTGCGGTCCACCATACGACGGCTCCATAAATGAGTATCGGCCTCATTACCGAAGTGTATAGCCAGTGGGTTATTTTTGGAGAAGCCCCATTTTCACCCTATGGCCTTTTTACAAGTAAAAAGCGCTACAGTAGCCTTTTTGACTCTTTCATCAATATTTGCCTTCCAATTTAGTTTTTTGTCTAAAATGAGGCCCAAATATTTAGCTTGGTCGGAAAAGCTTAATGGTATTCCTTTAATCTTGGGTGGGCTAATCTTGAGGAATTTTATATCTGCTCGAGAAGAGTATTAATTCTGTTTTGTGTGGGTTGACGTCCAATCCACATTGCTTAGCCCATTTAGTTAGCCTGTTTAGGGCATTTTGTAGGAGTTCCGAGAGAACTTGGGGGTGCTTCCCAGATACGGATATCGCAACGTCGTCAGCGTAGGCAATCACCTTGAAACCCTCTGTTTCCAATGCTGTAAGTAAGTCGTTTACTACCATGTTCCATAAAAGAGGCGAAAGGACTCCACCTTGGGGAGTGCCTCGATTCACCGATCTGGTGGTAGTAAAACTTCTCATGTTAGAAATTATTGTCCTGCTTTTGAGCATGAGACTTATAAGATCTATGAGTGACTTCTCTAATTTCAGCTTATCCATTGCTGTTGTGATCGCCTGGTAACTGACGTTGTTGAAAGCTCCTTCAATATCTAGGAACGCTACCAGGTTATATTCTTTGTATTCGAGGGAATGTTCAATAGTACGTACCAGTGAGTGAAGTGCTGATTCTACTGATTTTCCCTTAGAGTAAGCATGTTGAGCTGTGGAAATGAGACATGGTTTTAAATTATGTCTGATATAAATTTCAATCAATCTTTCCAAGGTTTTAAGAAGGAAGGCTGATAGGCTGATTGGTCGTAGATCTTTAGGGTTAACGTGTGAGGGTTTCCCTGCTTTGGGAATGAAGACTACTTTTGCCATTCTCCAGGCTTTGGGAATATATCTCAACCTTACACAGCTTGTCAGAATGATTTCCAATGGTGGAATAATCATGTCTGAGCATTTTTGTAGTTCGGCCGGAATGATTCCATCTGGTCCTAGAGATTTATATGGATCAAAGCTGTCTATGGCCCATTGCAGTTTTTCCCGCGTTATTAGATCAACTAAATCGCTTGTAGAAGCTTGAGACTCTGATGTTAAGTCGTTGAGTATGTTAGAACTACCTGGAAAGTGGGTGTCTAATAACAGATTAAGAGATTCTTCATCTGTGATAGTCCACGTGCCTGCTTCTGTCTTTAAAGCACTAGGTATTGTTGGACTTTTTGAGAGAATTTTCCTGAGTCTTGAGGCTTCTGAAGTATTTTCTATTTTACCACAAAAATTTCTCCAAGAAGACCTCTTACTCTTTCTTAATTCTTTTTTATATTGCTTTAGAGCTTGTTTGTATAAGCCCCAGTCAGAAGGAGATCTAGTGTACTTAGATCTGTTGAAGAGTTTACGACAGCTCTTTCTGAATGGTTCTACTTCTTTATGCCACCAATGAGGTTTCTTTTTACCCTTTAAAATGGTTACAGGGCATGAAGATCTCATTGATTCATTTAAGGCTTCGGTGAGATGATTTACAGAAAGGTTTAGTTCATCTTTACTGGATGAGCTTTTAAGAAGGTTGTGATTAAGCAGTTGTGCTAGTACCTCCCTATAACGCTCCCAGTTTGTATTCCGGTGATTTCGAAATCCCGTAGATGTATTTGCTACATCTTTGAGCTCAAACTGAATGTATTTGTGGTCAGAGAAGGAATTCTCTTTTGAGACATGCCAGTTTGAAATCATATTGTGGATCGAGTCAGAGGTAAGTGTAATATCAAGTACCTCTTTCCTATTTTTGGTTACAAAAGTGGGTTCATTACCAATATTACTTATGAGTAGGTTAGTGCTTAATAAATAATCAAATAAGTACTCACCTCTCTCATTTATATCAGAGCTACCCCATACCGTGTGATGGGCGTTAGCGTCTGAACCAATTAGGAGACCAACTTTTTTCGATTGCGCGTCCGCAATTGCCTTCCTCAGGGTGTTTCCTGGAATTGGGCTGTCGTGGCCAAGGTAGGAGGATATGAGCCAGTAGGTGGCTTTTTCCGTTGTTAGGACAGCGGTGGTGGTGTCCTTGTCGCTGTAATTGGGGAGTAAAAATATGTTTAAGTCTTTTTTACTAACATGCATGACCTTGGTTCACCTTTCTCCGATGCATACAATATTTTATAGCCAGGAGTCCTGAGACCTCTGATGATGGAGTTTGAGACCCACGGCTCCTGTATTAAGACGATGTCTTCCTTGTTCATATGCAGTCGGAGTATAAGGTTGTTCGTGGCCATGATGGCGTGATGGAAATTAATCTGTACTAATCGCAGCATTGCTACTATTAGTCAGATCAACCTCCACCACTGTTTTGTCGGCGTTTTCATCGTCTGAGGAGGACCTAAGCAGGTCTTCCTCACTCTGGGGATGCCTAAGATGGCGTCTTCAGTCTCCATGTCGGAGTTACTGTCGACTTTAGTTTTAGCCTCCACGTCAGATGGCTTATTTGGGGCAGTGGATGTCGATGGTTCCACTTTTGGTGTTGCATCGACCTCCATTTTCGTTGCCAATGAATCGCTACCTCCGCTGAAGAGGCTTCTGTGGGGGGCGTGTTTAGCGTATCTTCATCTTTTTTGTATATACGCATCATGATTTTATCGAAAACATACCTAATCACACCTTCGGTCGCGGCCAGTGGAGCCAGTGATTCCCTATTGATCAGCACGAGAGCCGATCTATAGCGACCCACTGTCTCCTCTCAACCTTTGGTACTTTCCAGTCGTGAGTAGGCAGGTCCGGATTACTTGTTTTGATCAGTTTCATGGTCATGTCTGGACAGTTGTGAAGAGCCGGGACCATTATACGTGCTCTTGGCCGGCAAGGAATATTCTCCCTTGCAACAACCTCGAGCTTGGCACCCGGCCAGACTTCTGGCAAGCCATTGACAGCAGCCCTGTATAGATCGAAAGATCTCTGATCGAAGATCGAAGGCAACATTTTGTAAAAAGTTACTGCAAAAACGGATGTCTTGCTTCAAGATTGTTCCCAATCTTTGATTTTGTATGTCAGCTCACTTTTCTTAAATATTACCCTTCCCACCAAACGAAGGATGTAGACCCCCATCACATTCTATTTTTTTTTTCTTCTTTTTGCTTAGTCTTCTTACTCCAGAAAAGATGTTAAACTGTCTATTTTTTTTCTTATTAACATAAATTGATCGTTTTTTTTTTGTCAAAAAAGGTCAATTTAAACTATAGATAAAACTCGGAAATTATTTTATGATAATAAAAACAATTATTTTAGTAAAACCATATTTTTTGTATATTGAATAATAATATTTCTCTCTAATGCACATTTTTAAATTTATATACATTTTAATTTATAAAATATAATGTTAATGTTTGTATTTAATTTGTTTCAGAAATCTTCTTTAACTGAACGAAAATGCTTTATTGTCCACCTAACGTCACTTTATCCCAACTATGGGTCAACCACGGCATATCGCATTGCCTGATGGATACGGTTGGCTCTTCTGTTATTGCTGGTTTCATACTTTTATTTGGCACTATTCAATTAATTATGTATAAGAAATATGCCACGAGAATAACAGATCTAAGCCAAATATCAAAATCACGTCTTTATGGGCTACAGTTGTTCTTGTTGGGAATGTTTCCATTACTTTTCGTCATTCGATTTCTCTTGATGTACTTTGTGTATGAAAAGGGTGATATTTATGGATATATGGTGAGTATTGAAAATAGAAACCCAGAATGAATTATTGCTTAATTTTTGTTTTGTTCAGATTCTTACAGTTGTGCTAACTTGCCTGGCTTATCCTTTTTCTATTTGTTTGGTTATAAAAGAGAGATTTTATCAATTACCTTCTGTACCGACACGTGGTCATGGATTGGTGTTACTTTTGTTCTGGACACTTGGCTTTATCAACGAAAATTTGTCCTTCGTAAATTTGAGACAAGAAGATTGGTGGTTTGGTCTAAAGAGGTATTATTTTTGTGAATGACAAATAAATAAGTGTTTCAAATTTCAACTTTTCAGTACAAAGGATAAAGTCGAAATGGGATTGTTTGGTTGTCGCTACATATTTTCTTTGTTGATATTCGTCCTTGGGCTTAAGGCTCCGGGTCTTTCTTGGCCTTACCACCGAGATGGAAATGAACGCGAGGAGCTGGTTAACCCAAATGCAAGTCGATCGGCATTTCACAATGCATGGAAGAAACTTCGTCGGCTACTTCCTTATCTCTGGCCTAAGAAAGATTTTTGGTTGCAGCTTGCTGTAATGGTTTGCATCATTTTACTGATAGGTGGACGTATAATCAGATTATTCCTGCCAATCTATCGTAAAAAACTTGGTAACACTTATTTTGAAACGTGTATTTTATTTAACAAAAACTAACAAAAATACTTTCCAAAGTTGACAGTTTGACAGAAGAACCTATCACATTCCGATGGGACTTTGTGCTTATATTTGTGGGTTTGTCATTTCTACAAGGCGGAGGAACTGGTACGATGGGTCTATTAAACAATCTCCGTTCATTCCTTTGGATTCGAGTACAACAATATACAACTCGAGAAATCGAAGTGGATCTATTCAGACACTTGCATAACTTATCACTACGCTGGCATTTGCAGAGGAAAACTGGAGAAGTACTTCGTGTGATGGATCGTGGAACTGATTCGATAAATAATCTTCTCAATTACATAATCTTCTCTATAACTCCGACTATCATTGACATTTTGGTTGCTGTCGTTTTCTTTGTTTATGCCTTCAATTGGTATTTCGGTCTAATTGTGTTCCTAACGATGTTTTTGTATATAAGTAAGTTAAAATTTAATCCATTTTGATTGATTAATTTTTAATTAATAAATGTCATTTTTTTTTTAAAATCTTTTAGTGTGCACAATTCTAATTACTGAATGGCGTACAAAATTTCAAAGGCAAATGAATCAAGCTGATAATGAACAAAGGGCACGTAGTGTTGATTCTTTGTTGAATTTTGAAACTGTTAAGTATTATGGAGCAGAACAGTATGAAGTTGATGCATATAGAGAGGCCATATTGAAATATCAGGTGAATATTTATTCTAAACTCTTAGAAATAGTGATTTTTTTTTATAAAACTAGTATTTATCTATTCTAAAAAAATGGGCAGATTAAATTGAAAGTGATCATACTTCGATATTATTACTAAACTAAATAATTGTTTAGTATTTTATTGGAGTCCTACAATCTGTCATCATAATTCAGTTATATTATGAAAACTACTAAGAGCTACATGATTTAGAAACTAAAATAAGGAATATGCTATGAATAGTGCTCTGTGGCGACTTTTTGATATCGTAATTGTTTCGGGATCTAAAAAACTAGCTTAATGTCTTTTAAAAAGAAAATCAATGTTTTACTAAACTATTATCTTTCAATATATGCCATTTTTATAATTAACAGGCACTCAAGGGATTATTAATCCCTTAATATGTTTAAAGTTTAAACACAGTGCGAGCTTTAGGCAAATAGGGAAAGATTAAAGAGGAGATATCAGTGCATATTGGTCTTAAAGTTTTGAATTTTATTTAAGCATAACGCCACTAAAAAGCAAATCTCACTGATTTCTTAAAAGTCACACAAGGTAGGCGAGGTTAAGTAAATGACAATTATTAATATAGTTATCACCAAACTTAGATCAGTGTAGGTAAGGTTAACCTAGATCAGTGTCTGTAGGTTGTCATTTTCTAAACATTTTGAAATCTTGATAATACCTAAGAAGCTGCTTCCTTAAGATTATGGAAGAAATATCTACCCAAGAATTAATATTTTGCGTGACAGAGTGCTGGGCAATGTCGAATGATGTGGGGCAGTGTGTCCATGTTCTTCATCATCGCTACAGCCTCTGCATATTACATCGGTATCCAGTTACTTAGTTAATGTATCGCTACACTTCTCCATTTAACTCGGTGTATCCAGTTGCGCACTTAAAGTTGTGTGAGGTCCTTTCCATTTGTGCGCGCTACCTGGTCTGCGGTCTCCCTCTACTGCGCTGTCCTGTGGGCGGGGACTCGAACACCGGGCCGGAGCACTGGTTTCCATGCGCTCTACTTAAAACAGACATACCAGGCGTTGGATTTGTATCCTTCTGGTTAAGTCTACGTCGCTGTTCACCTCGTCGTTTCATCTTCTCGTCCACTCACCTATTATGCATACGGGGTCATAGATCTAACAGATAACTTTTCTCTCGAAACCACCAAAGGTGCTGTTGTCGTAGTTCATACTTTTGCGACGTATAGCAGGACGAGGATGATAAGGGTCTTTTATAGTGGCACTGTGGTTGGTCGACAGATGATTGCACTTTTAACCCAAAGAAACAGCGGTTAGGAGTCCTTCGTTTGGTTCTATTTTCTGCATTCATAGTGGAGCCCAGGTATACAAATATCTTCCTCAAAGTAACGTCTGTCGATGGTAACGTTTTGACCGAAATGGTGATTTTGTACGTCCTTTTTTAATGACAGAATGTATTTTGCTTTGCCCTCATAAACTGATAAACCTATTTTTGAAGTCATCAAAATAAGCGAGTAATTGGAATGACTTTTGAAAGATAGTGCCTCTAGTGTTGACGTGTGACCTCTGCACTATTCTTTTAAGGACAATGTTATAGAAATCGCATGCAGCGCATTACCTTGTCTAAAGCTTTTTGACATCGAAAGGTTCGGTTAAGTTGTTTTCAACCTTTATGGAGCAAGGCGAATTATCGATGGTCATCCTGACGTGTGATGGTAAAACTAGACATGGCTCTATATAGTTCGGTCTTGTGATAGTGTCATATGCGGCCTTGAAATAGATGAAAAGATTTTGGGTGCCGACTTGATGTTCTGGGTATTTTCCAGGATCTTTCGTAGTGTGAATATTTGATCGACTGTTGAATTTCCCGGTCGAAAACCACAATGGTAAGGACCTTTCAGGTTTTTGACGATGGACTTAAGACGTTCACATATAACGGTCGAGAAGGTTTTGTAAGCGATGATAAAGAGACTGATTCTTGTAAATTTGGTGCAGTTTCAAGGTTTAAACAATACTGAAGTTCCATTCATTTGACATGCTTTCTTGTGACCATATTTTACAGATAAGTTGGTGGATGCTCCTAACCAACTTATCTGCAGCTGCGTTGAAAAGCTCAGCATTTAAGCCATGGCAATCTTTACTTCGTTTAAGTAAGGCAGGCGGGATTTTTAGCTTTCGTCGTCTATACTGAATAGAATATCTTATCTTACAGCGGGATTCGGTTCGTCGTCGCCTTTATACAGTCTGCAGAAGTGGTTTTTGGATATTTTTAGCATTGACTGCGATTCCTCTATGATGTTTCCACTTTCAGCTCTGCAACCTTCCGTTCGAGGTTTATGTACTTGTGAATTTCGTTTTTGATTTTAAAGGACTCAAAATCTTAGACCGTATACTTCTCCCTCTCTTTTTTTCTTTTTTGTTCTGAAGAGTTGGTGTTTCTCTCTCCTCTTTTACTCGTAGATCAAATAGAGTTTTGCTTAATTAAAACAGATTTCGGTTATAATATCCTGGGCCCGGTGCAGGTTGTTTTAAGGCTTTTTCATTTTTAATTGGTTTAAATTTACAGAATAGGGCGCATATATTGGAGTCTATTAGGGATAAGTTTAATTTTTAAGGGACTAAATATAAGACTTTGACGCAGTTTTGTAAAAAATTAACTAAAATGTGGAATTCAACTCCTATTTATGCAATAACTTTTTAGAACTGGAAAGAAAGGCAGAGGTTGTGTCAAGTGAATCTGTATGGTTTCTTTCTAAATCTCTTTGATCTTGGTTAATAATGCGCTCACCCCGATTTGTTCGCCTAATTTTCTAGAAGAACAAAAAAAACAACTTTTTATGCGAAGACTTAAGCTTTCCCTGTTCAATTTGAATAAATTAGGTGAAGCAACAGTCCATGAAGAACTAGGGCCTAGTGACTTACAAATCTTAACCATTCCTGTGTGCGAGTAATGTTGTCAGAAATAGAAGGGACCTACAGTTTATATGCCGAATCCGAAGTTAGAAGGCACAGGCCAAGACCCCTTGTATGACAGTTCTGGATTTAGAATAGGAACTGAAAAATTAGGTACACTGACTATGAAAACAGTTAAACCTCGATCTAGTTCAATTATTAAATATTCAAGGGTCTTAAAAGAACCAAAGGTCCGGAACTTAAAAATATAATCATCACTTTTAAATGCGTCGTATTCAAAATTATCTTAGCCGACCTGCCACTGAATGTTTCTTTTTTAATGAATATATATATTTTTTCATTTTCATTTCAGAAAGAAGAATTTCGTTCACTTGTTACTCTAAACATATTGAATACATCTCAAAACATCATCCTGTGTTTGGGACTTTTAACCGGCTCCCTACTTTGCGTGTATCTCGTAGCAAATCATAAAATTCTAACAGTCGGTGATTATGTTCTCTTCTTTACTTATCTCATGGACTTGTATATGCCATTGAATTGGTTCGGAACATATTATCGAGCGATACAAAAGAATTTTGTCGATATGGAAAATATGTTTGATTTGCTTAAGGAAGAAGAAGAAGTCTTTGATGCTCCAGGAGCTTCAAATCTCTTATGTTCAGGCGGTAAAATTGAATTCTCCAATGTAACCTTTGGTTATAGTCCAGAAAAAATAGTTCTACGCAATATTAGTTTTACCGTCAATTCCGGTAAGACTGTTGCAATCGTTGGTCCTTCTGGTGCTGGAAAAAGTACCATTGTTCGGCTGCTTTTCCGATTCTATGACGTAATGCATGGAGGTATTCTTATAGATGGACAAAATATAAAGCTGGTTAAACAGAATACACTACGTCAGTGTATTGGAGTTGTGCCCCAAGATACTGTTCTATTTAATAACAGTATATTCTATAACATTGAATATGGAAAAATTGGTTCATCGGCTGATGAAGTTTTCGAAGCCGCCCGCAATGCTGACATGCATGAACGCATTCTATCTTTCCCAGATCGATACGATACAAAGGTAGGTGAGCGAGGTCTTCGATTAAGTGGTGGCGAGAAACAAAGAGTAGCCATTGCAAGAACGCTACTAAAATCACCAGTGATAGTGCTGCTCGATGAGGCGACTAGCGCTTTGGACACACACACCGAACGCAACATTCAGGCTGCTCTAGCAAGAGTTTGTGCTAATAGAACAACGATAATCATTGCACATCGGTTATCAACTGTTATTCATGCCGATGAAATACTTGTGCTCCAAGATGGCGGTATTGCTGAACGAGGTCGCCACGAAGACTTGGTGCAACGAAATGGTGTCTATGCTGGAATGTGGAATCAACAGCTACAAAATTTAGATGCTACAACAACTAGTAGTGATAGTGAAACTGACAAAACTGATGGTGTTTCCAAAATGACCACCACTGGAGGATCAGTAATTAAGACAATGCATCATCATCATCATTAGAAGAAGTTAACGAACGTCTTCAAAGTTGTTGTGAACTTATGTTAGATAATAAATTATGTAAAGTATTTAAAATTTGAAGTGTAGGCAGCTTGTTTTGAAAGGTGATTGTGTAAAGTAAAAAAAAACAAAAAAAAACATTGTGTATGAGAAAAGCTGACTTAGAAATTAAACTATTTTTAATAACAAAATTACATGATGGACTTTTGTTTTGTCTTTGTATTTAAATATCTTGATTTTTCATTATAAAAATAATTTCCACGGCATACTCATATAAATTTAATTGCTTGGTAGGTA
Source organism: Eupeodes corollae (assembly GCF_945859685.1). Classification (NCBI taxonomy): domain Eukaryota; kingdom Metazoa; phylum Arthropoda; class Insecta; order Diptera; family Syrphidae; genus Eupeodes; species Eupeodes corollae. The sequence continues at coordinate 147,161,736 of NC_079147.1, read as the reverse complement.
ATTAGACGAACTTCTAAATAACAAAAAATACTTTTTTGAGAGAACTTTTAAAACCCTGTCGCAACCGAAGGTATTAATGAATCCCCTTAAATGAAAAAATCTCCCTTTGAGAAAAATATATTGCAAAATATTAAAACAGGGACCGATTTCATGGAGGGTTAAAGTCCTGGTATGTTTTATAGTATGGTTAAATAACTAATGTCACCGTTTCCATAAAACAAGTTAATATTGTCTCGTTTTTAAACTTCATGGGCATTATTTTAAAAACAAAAAAACAAGACTTGATTTATTTATTTAATAGAAGAGAGCAAAACAAATTAATCACCATAAATAAAACGTAGAATTAAACTATAATCTCTTACTGATAATCATTTATTAGATTTTAAATTCTTGTGAATTAATAGGGTTTAGAATGCAAAATTTATTATAATGGTCTTATGCATACATACATTCTACACTACCTATAAATTAATAGCAGATAAAAAGTTCTTTAACCAAAAAATAAGAAACAATAATAATATATTGATATCAATTAACTGAATCATCGAAACTAAAGCGGAACATAGATACTACGCTTGTTGCGAGCACCGCCTGTGTCAACGAGTCATGACATTGAGATCCACCTAAAATCAAAGCATTTTGGCGAAAGCGCATTACTTATTAGTGGCATTTGCAACCGAAGCTCTTGCAGCGTAACATGACGCACAAGTGCAATGTCTATGGGCCACTTAAGATATTGTTTGAATACAGAATACTAAAGCGTTTTTTTATCGAGTGCCTTGTTTTCTATCTTAAATATTAGCAATACAAACTGTGAGTAACATATTATTGCAAATTTGTATTTATTGAGATGACCTAGATTCATTAGTCGTACATGTTTTATTCTTTTGGAAAAGATATACTATAACATAATACAAATGCGTAACTAAGGTTGAATTAGACGAATGGCATTCATTTGTAGATTTTCAGGGCCTGATGTGGTCTACTTGCGATGTACTTTGGATTACAAGACTTATGGTATGCTCGGCGGTACATAGGTACTGAACACTTTAGTATGGGATCTATTTTTTTATTATTTAGATTGCACAAAACTCTGAACAATATAAAGGTTAATTAATCCCCTTGATACGGCATCGGTAGTCTGCAAGGTTACTCGTCAAGAGTGTGAGCTTCAGGTTATCGCTTCCTTGGAAGATCTCCTTCTACTCCTGGCTCTTATCTTCTGGTTTGGTTTACTGGGCTGGTAAAACTTACTAACGGCTTTTGGCCAGATGAAACCGTACACTACACTCCAGGCGTTACCAGGAGAAATTTGTGTACACGTTTGGGTATCAGCAGACAAACATTGCAAGCAATATTGCAAAAGTGATTGAACTTGAACTACAAGATTCAAATAACAAGCAAACTTAACACCGCATGCTTCCCGGTACGCTTGGAATTGTAGCAAAAGCTGATCCAAATGGAAGACGAATACTGAACTATATTAAACGTAAGTTTTAAAATTTTTGGACATATTTAATTCAATGCACAAAACTTCACATAAAGTCAAAAAACGACTCAAAGCCAATGAACATTTCCAGAAACAAGTAAAGATACAAAATTGTTTTAAGCTGTATATAAAAGACAAAGATTTGTACTTTGCAAAAGAATCTTACAATTTTTTAAAATTAAAATTAATAAAATTATTATTAATTTTTTAATTCGCAAAATAAATTAACATTAAATAAGCGTTAGTTACAAATCATTGATAATTACGCTAGTTTTTACGATTTTTTTTCTTTATCAGACGACATAAGTTACTTAAAGGTAAAGAAAATTTCTAGTATCTGATTGGCCAGATGTCAAAATTGCCAGTTTCCCAGTTAAGACAACTTTATTGGAAAGTTTACCGGGAAATTAGCCAAGATAAATCTCCCTTACTATCAAGGCAAGTCTTCCTATGTAAATGGGCAGGTTCCTTTTAAGTCCCTTATGTCGTCCTAACTAGCCCAATATGTCAACTCATATTCAACTGAAAGCTGAACTTTATAATTTTGTAATTTATATGTGTGCACTGAACAATTTTATTTTAAGTTGTGTGTAAAAGGGTTTCTTGTAATATTGAAAAAAGAATAAGGACTTTTTCTTTACAGTACAGAAAATATATTTATGATGGACTTTTAACCTGTGGTAGAAGTTTTTTTTTGTAGACAATAACGTTGCTGGTATTCCTGCAAGTAAATGATAGTCAAGTAAAGTTCCAAATTTAAAATTAATGACATCTAAGAAATAAACTAGAAATATTAGGCAGGTTCAGGCGACATTAGGGACTTGAACGTAAGGCAAGTTTTTATTATCTGATTATCCAGCTAGCTAATAATCGGCACTTTCAGCCGACATAAGGGACTTGAAAGTAAGGCAATTTTCTAGCTGATTGGCCAGTTGCTAAGAAATTGCCTTCCAATTGAGGCAACTTTATTAGAAAGTTAGTCAAGGAAAATCTCCCTAACTATCAAGTCAAGTCAACTTATGTCAAAATGACAATTGATCATGTTTTTTAATTTAACTGAACTTTATTACTCCATGAACTATTTATTTTCTGCACAATTCCATTTAATCTTTTGTGTAAAAGGGTTCCTTGTCAAATTGGAAGAGAAATAAGTAATATTTGTCTACTCGTACAATAGAAAATACAAATCGTGATGGATTTTGAGCTTGAATGAGGAGTGTTTTGTAGACAATTATGTTTTTGATAGATCTTGTTCAATGAACTGAAGGTAGACTGGTAGAGATTAGTGCAGTGTCTTAAAATATAATGCAGTTGACTGCAAATGAAGTCCCTTATGTTGTCAAAAGTCTTCCAATAGCATCCAATTCAATTGGCAAATGTCAATTTTCTATCAAGTGAAAAGTGCACGTTTATAAGGTTGGTTTATTTTATCCAATTATTGGACAATTTTCTGGTTGAAAATCGACTGGCAATTACTTACAAGTTTTTGTCATTTAATTAATAAAATATCTGTGTTCACGTTCGAAAGAAAACAAAAAATTGGTAGATTCATTGGAAGGCAGTTTTTTGACAGATGACAGAGAATGGGTGCATTTATAAGAAGCATTTGTGTTTTGAGAACTTTAAATAAATGTGTTTGTTTTTAAATTAAATAAAACCAAATTTAATATATATGTATATACAATACGAATGATTTATACTTGTATCTAAATACTGGACGATTTATTTCGTTTTAAATTCTTGTCTCTTTACCAAGCAGCTACACTTTTGTAACCAAGAATAGGAAAGAGGTACTTGATATTACACTTACCTCTGACTCGATCCACAATATGATTTCAAACTGGCATGTCTCAAAAGAGAATTCCTTCTCTGACCACAAATACATTCAGTTTGAGCTCAAAGATGTAGCAAATACATCTACGGGATTTCGAAATCACCGGAATACAAACTGGGAGCGTTATACGGAGGTACTAGTACAACTGCTCAATCACAACCTTCTTAAAAGCTTCTCCAGTAAAGATGAACTAGAACTTTCTGTAAATCATCTCACCAAAGCCTTAAATGAATCAATGAGAACTTCATGCCCTGTAACCATTTTAAAGGGTAAAAAGAAACCTCATTGGTGGCATAAAGAACTAGAACCATTCAGAAAGAGCTGTCGCAAACTCTTCAACAGATCTAAGTACACTAGGTCTCCTTCTGACTGGGACTTATACAAACAAGCTCTAAAGCAATATAAAAAAGAATTAAGAAAGAGTAAGGGGTCTTCTTGGAGAAATTTTTGTGGTAAAATAGAAAATACTTCAGAAGCCTAAAAACTCAGGAAAATTCTCTCAAAAAGTCCAACAATATACCCAGTGCTTTAAAGACAGAAGCAGGCACGTGGACTATCACAGATGAAGAATCTCTTAATCTGTTATTAGACACCCACTTTCCAGGTAGTTCTAACATACTCAACGACTTAACATCAGAGTCTCAAGCTTCTACAAGCGATTTAGTTGATCTAATAACGCGGGAAAAACTGCAATGGGCCATAGACAGCTTTGATCCATATAAATCTCCAGGACCAGATGGAATCATTCCGACCGAACTACAAAAATGCTCAGACATGATTATTCCACCATTGGAAATCATTCTGACAAGCTGTGTAAGGTTGAGATATATTCCCAAAGTCTGGAGAATGGCAAAAGTAGTCTTCATTCCCAAAGCAGGGAAACCCTCACACGTTAACCCTAAAGATCTACGACCAATTAGCCTATCATCCTTCCTTCTTAAAACCTTGGAAAGATTGATTGAAATTTATATCAGACATAATTTAAAACCATGTCTCATTTCCACAGCTCAACTTGCTTACTCTAAGGGAAAATCAGTAGAATCAGCACTTCACTCACTGGTACGTACTATTGAACATTCCCTCGAATACAAAGAATATAACCTGGTAGCGTTGAAGGAGCTTTCAACAACGTCAGTTACCAGGCTATCACAACAGCAATGGATAAGCTGAAATTAGAGAAGTCACTCATAGATCTTATAAGTCTCATGTTCAAAAGCAGGACAATAATTTCTAACATGAGAAGTTTTACTACCACCAGATCGGTGAATCGAGGCACTCCCCAAGGTGGAGTCCTTTCGAATCTTTTATGGAACATGGTAGTAAACGACTTACTTACAGCATTGGAAACAGAGGGTTTCAAGGTGATTGCCTACGCTGACGACGTTGCGATATCCGTATCTGGGAAGCACCCCCAAGTTCTTCGGAACTCCTACAAAATGCCCTAAACAGGCTAACTAAATGGGCTAAGCAATGTGGATTGGACGTCAACCCACACAAAACAGAATTAATACTCTTCTCGAGAAGATATAAAATTCCTCAGATTAGCCCACCCAAGATTAAAGGAATACCATTAAGCTTTTCCGACCAAGCTAAATATTTGGGCCTCATTTTAGACAAAAAACTAAATTGGAAGGCAAATATTGATGAAAGAGTCAAAAAGGCTACTGTAGCGCTTTTTACTTGTAAAAAGGCCATAGGATCAAAATGGGGCTTCTCCCCAAAAATAACCCACTGGCTATACACTTTGGTAATCAGGCCGATACTCATTTATGGAGCCGTCGTTTGGTGGACCGCACTGGACAAGATGGTAAATCTAAATAAACTCATTAAAGTCCAGCAGTCAGCAGGTATGTGCATCACAGGAGCACTTCGCACAACACCAACCGCAGCACTGGAAGTGCTTTTAAACCTAACACCACTTGACATCTTCTCTAAAAAGGTGGCTGCCAACTAGAGCCACCTCTCAATGGACAAGTAACAATACTGGACATACAACTATTCTAGACAATTTCAGATCTATCCCAGATCGCTTAGACTATACCACCCCAAAAATGGTATTTGGTAAAAGATTCCATGTGTCCATCCCTTCAAGATCCTCCTGGGAAGAAGAGGGACCCCTGGAAGACGATGCGGTACACTTCTATACTGACGGTTCAAAGACCGATCACGGAGTTGGAAGAGGTATCTTTTCAGAACAACTGAATCTCAGTCAATCCTATAGACTTCCCAATCAATGTAGTGTATTCCAGGCAGAAGTAATGGCGATTAAAAAAGCACTATCCTGGCTCAAAGAAAACGTTATATCTTGTAAGGATATACGAATCTTCTCAGACAGCCAAGCCGCTCTTAAATCTCTCGCGTCTGCCTCCACAAACTCTCGAACAGTCCACGATTGTCAATCATCTCTGAATGAGATGACGGAACAGTTTAACATTCACCTCATTTGGGTGTCCGGCCACAGAGACATTCCGGGAAATTGCAAAGCCGATGAGCTCGCCAAAAACGGAACATTTCTGCCTTATGTTAGACAAAAACATAACATAGGAACACCCGTTGCTACATGCAAATATCTTTTTAAGCAATATGCTCTAGAAACAACAAATGCTAGATGGTCACAAAGTACCACCTGCCTGACAACCAAGCAAATATGGCCAAGTATTGACTTAAAACGGTCAAAAGGCTTGATATCACTGAGCAGACAAAGTATAAGCTCTACAATTGGAGTAATAACGGGACACTGCCTCATAGGAAGACATGCTCTGAGGCTAGGGGTCTACACAAATGACTTCTGTAGAAGCTGCATGGACGAGGAGGAAGAGGAAACAGTCCAACACCTTCTATGTACATGTCCAGCACTCTCCATTAGAAGGAATAACTTTCTCGGTAATCCCTTCTTCGATAATACCAGTGAACTGGCAACGATTGACACAAAAACGTCTCTCTAACTTTATTAAAAGTACAAAATGGTTTGTTTAAATTCATTACTCTCCCATGAGTAACCTCATTAGTGGTATCACAATGGACCCTTGAGATCTACGTGTGTCAATGACATCTGGACAGCCACTCCAACCTAACCTAACCTAAGTCTTGTCTCTTTACCAAGCAGCTGATTTTAAAATATCAAAAACAGTGTGCGCTAATGTGGTTTTCCATAATATAATAAATCAATCTGATCTAAATCTGTCAAAACCCCAATTGGCAATTTTTTGCATTCCATGAGTCAAATCTGTAGATCTGGATTTTTCGGCAGATTTACCGCTTTTTGTAGGTTCTAACAATAAAAAATGTTAGGTTGGAAATTTGACAGCTTTTTCTGCCATCGTTAACACGTACAGTAAGTAACGCTTATTCAATGACAAAAAAAAAACAATACCAACCATGTTTCAACGCCACGAAAAAAAAATTACAAAATAAAAGCATAATTGTTAGAGACCAGTGAAGAGGAAAATGAGTTGCCACAGAAGAGACTTCTTTTTTGATATTGCCTAACGGGGACTTCATGTCTTTAAAATTTCGTAGTTTTTAGTGTTTCGAAAATCCTGCACACTTTTGTTTCCTGTTTAAAAACTTTCTGCCAATTCAAAATTGGATGATGTTGTTGGCAAGAACATCTTCTAATGTATCAGTTAATTTTCATCGTAAACCATACCGCCCACATCCTAAAATGACATAGAGCCGAAAAGAACTCATATTTATTTTAAATAAACAAAAACAAAATTTTAAATTACTATTCAAAACAAGGAAACTAAAAACTAAAACAACTCCATAATTTCATGTCTCACAAATAATCGGACACATTGCATTTAGTATTTTTGTGGCGTATCCTTTTGATCTAATTACCGCCTCAAGGCGTCGAGGCATTGAAGAAACTTCAGGGGGTATTTTTGTCCATTCTTCTTGAAGTCCTGTCTTTAGCTCCTGAATATTTCGAAAATTCTTTTGAGTGACTCGACGTCCCAATTCATCCCAAATATGCTCAATTGTATTAAAGTCAGGGGACTGTGCAGGTGTCTTAAGCACTTTGGGACAATTATACAACAACCACGACCTTGCTGTGTAAGATGTATGCTTGGGGTATAAGATGAAATTGTCTCTTGTTCCAAGCTTACTGACACTTGGCATCAAATGTTGCTGTAAAATGAAGTAGCCCTTTTGATCCATTTTACCTTCCACAAAGTGTAAGTTTCCAACACCAGAACTCGACATACATCCCCATACCATGACATACCCACGCACCGCCATGTTTCACAGTGGCCCCTGTATGTTTATGAAAGAATTCTTCATTTGCTTTTCTCTATACAAACATTCGTCCGTCTGACCCTTTTAAGTTAAATATGCTTTCATCCGTGAACAAAACCTTCAAGAAATGTTACCTTATTCCAGAATTACGTATCCTTAGTTAAATGTTCCCTAGCAAATTTAAACCTTTCTTTTCTATTGTTTTCACTTATGAATGGCTTTTTCGAGCTACGCGGCCCTTCAGATCTTGTTTTCGCAGTACTCTTCGGATCGTTTCGTTGCTCACTGCCTTATTCCATGGTGTTCTTCAAAAACACCTTTACAGTTTTCGAGGATAAGAAAGGATGTTCCTTCACTTGCCGAACAAGTAGCTTTTCTTCGTACATATCCAACTTTTTCAATTGTCCTTTCATGCTAACGTTAAGGACCCTATCTTCTTTTTTGGAACGTGAAATTATGTCCTGAACTGTTGAATGGCTGTTCAAATGGTAGACATGTGCATTCAAGAGGACACAAGCGTCCACAGGTTTTTCTCAAAACCCACCTCTGTCTATCAACTCCTACTCTCACCTCCCCGCGGTGAACATCGGGTGCCTAGTACCTCAACTGGAGATTGGGTTCCAACCCCAGTGGAAAGTTGTTGGGGGCAGCAAACGAGAGAGGGGGGGAGAGGTGTTTCCACTAAGGCACCTCTCCTTATCCAGGCGGCAGCGGACGAATTCTCGAGATAGAATCAACGGTGGCGTCTACAGTTCCAGTAAGGTCGAACTACTTAGTGAACACCTTATAGGGCTTCGTCGACATATTCGGAGCCCAGGCCTATAAGGAGCGGTTCATCCGGCTCCCCTTCCTTGGAGTTATACTAAGGATCTGGCCCTCCAGGTTGGGGGTTGTGCCGTCGGGGTGACTTCCTGGCCACGTAAAAACATCATAGTCTCGAAGCAACAACAAGCCTCGGATACGGACGGATTCACTGTTGACAACCCACGCAAACGAAATAAGGACAACGAACTTCGGATATGTACGTGGAATGTTAGGTCCCTTAACAGACCACGTGCAGCCGAACAATTAGCGGAAGCCCTAAACTGCTGCAAGGCAGATATTACAGCTATCCAAGAAGTGCGATGGGATGCACCGGGCAAACGCAAACTAAAAGACTGCGATATCTACTACGGCGACTACCGAGAACAAAGACAGCGTCTATTTGGGTGTGGATTTGTTGTTGGAACTAGGCTCAGGCAAAAAGTCTTGAGTTTCAACAGTGTGAGCGAGCGCATCACGACAATCCGCATCAAGGCTAAATTCGCCAACATAAGCCTAATATGCGCTCATGCCCCAACAGAGGAGAAAGATGAAGACACCAAAGATATGTTCTTCGAGCTCTTGGACAAGACATATGAGCAGTGCCCTGGCTATGACATTAAAATTGTCTTAGGAGATTTTAATGCCAAGCTAGGAAGAGAAGACATCTTTGGTGGCATAATCGGGAGATACAGCCTGCACGACACTACCTCCGACAACGGATTCAGGCTGGTCGATTTCGCTGCGGGGCGAGACGTTCTGGTAGCTAGTACGCAGTTCACGCATCTTAATATCCACAAGGGGACATGGAAATCTCCTGATCAATCAACCGTCAACCAGATTGACCACATTGCGATCGACGCACGACACTTTTCCAGTATCCAGGACATCCGAACATTCCGAGAGGCCAACATTGACTCGGACCACTACCTCGTTGTAGCCAAGGTACGGCTACGGATATCCCGATCCAAGCCAAAACAAGGAAGTACTGTGAGAAGATTCGACGTTAGACGGCTACAATCGCAAGAGACTGCCATGTCCTTTTCCGATCGAGTCTCTAATAACCTCCTAAGGAGTCCTATGCTTCCTGCATTAAGCATTGAAAACCAGTGGCAACATTGCCTTGCAGCCATCAGAGATGCCGCCTCTGAAGTGCTAGGTTTCACACGGCCACCACAGCGAAACCCCTGGTTTGACGACGAATGCCAGCAAGCTCACGCAGCGAAACAAGAGGCATACAAAACGGCGCTGCACAAAAGGACGAGAGCTGCTCGCGAGCTCTACGAGCAGAAGAGGAGAGAGGAACACCGGCTTCTTAGACGGAAAAAAAGAGAGCATGAGAAGCGCGCGATCGAGGAGATAGAGGGATGTCACAACAGAAACCAAAAGGTAAAAAAAACCTCCCAAGGGTACCAGCCACGAACCGAAGCCTGTAAAGACGATCAAGGGAACATCGTAGTAGAACCACAGTCGATGCTGAGAATATGGAAAGATCACTTCTCCAAATTATATAACGGCGATGACGAACCGAATTGCGCTGTAAGGGAGATAGAACCACTCAACCCCGGCGACGCAGATCAACAATTCCGCCTACCCGACCTTGACGAAGTGAAGATAGCTATATCTAAACTTAAGTCAAACAAAGCTGCTGGAGCTGACGGCATCGCTGCCGAACTATTCAAAGCAGCAGGCGATGACTTGGTACGGAGCATGCACCAACTCATCTGCAAAATTTGGTCGGAAGAAAGCATGCCCGATGAGTGGAATCTCAGCATAGCGTGCCCGATACATAAGAAAGGAGACCCTCTAAACTGCGCCAACTTCAGAGGCATCAGTCTCCTTAACATTGCGTATAAGATCCTCTCTGCCGTATTATGTGAACGTCTGAAGCCATTCGTCAACAACCTGATTGGTCCTTATCAGTGTGGCTTCGACCAAATATTCACACTACGGCAGATCTTGGAAAAAACCCAGGAGCTTCAAATCGATACCCACCATCTCTTTATCGATTTTAAAGCCGCGTATGACAGCATCTATAGGGAAGAGCTCTACCGAGCAATGTCTAGTTTTGGCATCCCTGTCAAACTTATCCGTTTGTGCAGAATGACGATGGAGAATGCACGCTGCTCTATCAAGGTCGGAAAAGATCTTACCGATGCATTTGATGTCAAAAAAGGTTTTAGACAAGGCGATGCACTGTCATGCGACTTCTTCAACATCGTTCTGGGAAGAATTGTGCAAAACTCAACCGTCAACACTAGAGGCACAATCTTCCAAAGATCCATCCAATTACTCGGATACGCAGATGATATTGACATAATTGGAAGATCAAAGCGTGATGTCAGTGGAGCGTTTTTGAGCATTGCGACGGAAGCGAAGAAGATGGGTTTAGTGGTCAATGAGGGCAAGACCAAGTATATGCTGTCATCAAAAAAGGACACTGAACAACGACGTCTTGGACAAAACGTCACCATGGACAGCTATAACTTTGAGGTAGTTAAGGACTTTGTCTACCTAGGCACCGCTATTAATGCAGACAACGACACCAGCGCTGAAATCAAACGAAGAATAACTCTTGCAAATCGCTGCTTCTTTGGACTTAGAAGGCAATTGAGAAGTAAAGTCCTCTCTCGAGCATGTAAAATCACCATCTATAAGACACTCATCATCCCGGTTCTCATTTATGGCGCTGAGGCCTGGACCCTGTCAAAGAAAGATGAGAGCGTCTTAGGATGCTTCGAGAGAAAAATTCTTCGGGCGATTTTTGGTCCCGTACGCATAGATGGAGAATGGAGGAGAAGATATAACGACGAGCTGTACGGGCTGTACAGCGACACTGACCTAGTTAGCAGAATCAAAGTCCAACGGCTTAGATGGCTAGGTCATGTAGAGCGGATGGACATCAACGCTCCAGCCCGGAAGGTCTTCGAATCCAATCCCGAGGGACGGCGCAGTAGAGGAAGACCGCGACTCAGGTGTCGCACCCAGGTGGGAGAGGACCTCAACCAACTTGGCGTGCGAAACTGGAGACAGCTAGCTAGGGACCGAGCTGGCTGGAGACGCATGTTGGTTGAGGCCCAGGTCCGCCCCGGACTGTAGCGCCACCTTAAGTAAGTAAGTTACTGTTGAATGGCTTCGTTGGACAATTTTGGCTATTTCTCGAACAGATTTTCCATCCTGACTATGCATTATAACCAATTTACGTATTTAAACAGACGTCTATTTACCTTTGGGGTCCATTTTAAGGTTTAGCGGAAAACTTTTTAAAAATCAAACTGAATATGAATCGCAATAGAATATTTCCTAAAGCCTAAATCTTATAGTGTGCCGAAGCTGAAATAAAGCCAAACATAATTGTAACTGTTTTTTATGTTCCAAGTTTTTTGGAGATCTGACATTTTTTTCGTTTGCGTAGTGCCCAAAATAAACAATGCCTAAATGTTAAAGCACATAACATCTTTCCGGCGATATGTCAATTAGGAATTTGGGTGATATGATATTTTAAATTTTATTTTGGCAATATTACATTGGTTTTCGGCTTTGTGGTATTTTCTGCTGAAAAAGTTTTTGGGGTATAGAGCTATTCTTGGGAGACATGACATATTTAATATCTTGGCGTTATTTTAATGAGCAATATGACCAAACGCTTCTTTTTTAACAAAAGACCTCATGCTATTGAAAATACAATAAATTGGGTGTCCAGACGAGTTAAGACGATTGCAAGAATTTTTTGATAGAAAATTGACTGACAATTTTGTCTCAGTCACTTTTGACAGATAAAATTAAGTGTTAACATGGTTGATAGAAATCTAGTTTACATTTTTTGCGAAAATCTTCCAATTTTGGAAGAAACCGTGTAAACTTAGCTTTAGAATAGAATAGTCAAATAAGTTTCATAAAAATTACACGTTTAGCATTAAATACACGCTTTCACACGATAAGTGAGAGTGTAAATAAAAAGAAGAACTGTTTAAGTAATCAACTAATTGTTTCCTGTGATGATGGTGATGATGACACAGATCAAATTAATTGCTTTTTTAAATCCTCTTAGCGTAAAAACATAATGACACTAATGATCGGTACTTGAAATTATAACTGTTTGCCACTGTCATTGAGCTTGTAAGTGGATCTTTCGAACCTTTGGAAAAAAAATGAAAATACTCCAACGTTCTGCAAATATGTATGTTTTTGATAAGAGAGCACTCAAACATCAGAAATGTACGAAAGGAAGGAAATTGCCAATGGCTGGTATACTCGTACATTAACAATTTATTCGGTATTTTGTTGTTTTTGTTTATAGAATAGGCTAAATTATTTTTTTCTTTTAAATCAATGATGATAAAAATAACGATAAGATAAGCTGTACATTAAGGTTTGATGCCTCCTCCAACATCAACTATATAAATGTAGGTGAAGTTATTCTGGTGCAAGGCATTTCTGTTAATTAACTTTACCGGAACATAAGACTTTCGATCTTATTTCGATCCCTTAGTGTAGCTTAGCATAGTACCCCCGTTATAAAGAAATTATGACGCAGTTCAAAATTAGCATCATCTTTTTGTTTGTATCAATTGGATGTCTCGTTGGTGTTGACAGCCATGGAATGATGATGAAGCCTGTGAGTCGTGGATCCCGTTGGAGAGTCGATCCTACAGCACCTAAGAACTATGATGACAATGGATTATTTTGTGGTGGATATGGTGTGAGTCTCAGCATTTGGTCATCTATCAGAAAAATCAAAACTATTTTCATCAATCTAGAATCAATGGTCAGTTCATGGGGGCAAATGTGGAATCTGTGGTGATAGTTACGGCGAAGCAACTCCTAGACCCCATGAAAATGGTGGAAAATTCGGTCAAGGAATTATTGTTGAAACATACACTGCTGGCCAAGTGGCGGAGATAAGTGTGAAACTCACTACCAGTCATAAAGGAAAATTTATCTTCCATTTGTGTAACATTGATTCGCGGCCAGAATCAGAGGAATGTTTCGTTGAGGAACCTTTGCAACTTATCTCCGGAGGATATGAATATCATGTGAATACTTTTGATGCGGGTGTCTATAATGCTGCAGTGATTATTCCCTCAGATATTGTTTGTCAACATTGTGTTATCAGGTGGACATACTTAACAGGTGAGTTCAACACTAAGTTTTGAAGGATAATATTTATGTCGATTATAGGATTCGGTGAATAAGTAGTGAATTGATACTCATCGGATTCTGTAATCGGTGTGATTTTTTTTTGCTGAACTATTAAACTATTTTTTTTAAAGCTAATTCATGGGGAACATGTGAGGATGGAACTGGTGCTGTTGGATGCGGGCCACAAGAACAGTTTAAAAACTGTGCTGATGTTTCTATTTTACCATCGCCATCGTCACTTTATGGCGAAATACCGGAATATTAAAAAATCATTTAATTTTTAAAGGATTACAATTGTGTACAAAAATGTTTCGTATAATTTAAAAAATATACTAATAAATACAATCTGGCACGTACTGTAACTTATTACATGAAATAAGTGAAAAGATCTTAACAAAAATTTGTTTAAATTAAATCCATGGATGAGGGAAAGGTGGCTCTATAGTCCTGTGTGACTTCTTCTCCATATAACTAGATGTCTCCAGTTGCGCACTTTAAGTTGGGTGAGCTCACCTTCGACTTGTGCGCTACCTGCTCCGCGAAAGAAAGTGTAATAGGAAAATTATTTTCATACAATTTAGACAACATTTTGTACTTCATTTATGGGATTGTTTGATTTAACAATAATTGTGTTAGGATTGGAAGGTATAATGACACCTCGAGTACATTCTGTAAGAAAAAACCAGCAAATGCTGATTTTTCGGAAGTTACTATGAGTAACTTTATGCGTCATCATAACTTTGTCCCTTTAGTTGAAGTTTTAGAGTTCAAGGTTCATTGTCAAACATATCTGCAATATAGCAATTATTTTATTTTATACCGTTATCTTTTGTTTTGTTTTTATTTTTTTGAACGTTTATCTTTTGTTGACATACTTTTCTGATGTTTTTATTCATTTATACATATTTTCAATTTTATCATAATGTTCTTTTCATTTAATTATTTTTTATTAGATTTCGACTTTGGGTATACCGATATATACGATGCATTTTTTTTTTTTTATTAAATGTGGTGTGAAAACGAATTTATTTGTATCTCATGTTTTTTCTTTACTATTCATATTGAGTGGTACCAAATATACAGTATGGCTTCTGTTGATGACCAATTGCTATTTCTTCAAAATAATATTGATTATCTCTTCAACAGCAAAAGAGAGAGGGGGGAGAGGTGTTTCCACTAAGGCACCTCTCCTTATCCAGGCGGCAGCGGAGGAATTCTCGAGATAGAATCAACGGTGGCGTCTACAGTTACAGTAAGGTCGAAGTACTTAGTGAACACCTTATAGGGCTCCTTCGACATATTCGGAGCCCAGGCCTATAAGGAGCGGTTTATCCGGCTCCCCTTCCTTGGAGTTATACTAAGGATCTGGCTCTCCAGGTTGGCGGTTGTGCCGTCGGGGTGACTTCCTGGCCACGTAAAAAATACCTTAGTTGCGAAGCACCAACAAGCCTCGGATACGGACGGATTTACTGTTGACAACCAACGCAAACGAATAAAAGACAACGAACTTCGGATATGCACATGGAATGTTAGGTCCCTTAACAGACCACGTGCGGCTGAAGAATTAGCGGAGATATCACCGCCACCCAGAAAATACGATGGGTTGGGCCGGGCAAAAAGAGGATGAAAAACTGCGATATCTACTATGGTGACTGCTACCACGAAGACCAACAGCGCTTATTTGGATGCGGATTCGTCATCGGAGCCAGACTTAGGCAAGAAGTCTTGAGCTATAGGTGCATCAATGAGCGCCTCATGACCATACGCATCAAGGCTAAATTCGGCAACATAAGCTTGATATGCGCGCACGCCCCCACAGAAGAGAAAGACGACAACACCAAAGATATGTTCTTCGAGCTCTTAGACAAAACATATGAGCAGTGCCCTAGATACGATATTAAAATAGTCCTGGGCGATTTTAATGCCAAGCTAGGAAGGGAAGACATCCTTGGAATAATCGGGAAGAACAGCCTGCACGACAACACTTCCGACAATGGATTCAGGCTCATAGATTTTGTTGCGGCGTGAAACGTCATGGTAGCCAGTACGCGTTTTCCATACCTCAACATCCACAAAGGAACTTGGACTTCTCCAGATCAATCTACCCTCAACCAAATTGACCATATTGCGATCGACGCCAGACACGCTTCCAGCATCATGGATGTACGAACTTTCCGAGGAGCTAACATCGACTCGGACCACTACCTCGTTGTAGCCAAGGTAGCACTTCGGATTTCCAGACCCAAGGCAAGACAGGAAGGTGTTGGGAGAAGATACAACGTCGAACGGCTACAATCGCCAGAGATCGCCAAATCCTTTTCCGACCGAGTTACAAGTAACCTCTCTCGAAGTTCTCTGCCGCCAACACAATGTATCGAAAACCAGTCGCAACATTGCCAAGATGCAATCAGAGAAGCCGGCTCTGATGTGCTGGGTTTCAAACAGCCACCAACAAGGAACCCCTGGTTTGATGAGGAATGTCGGCAGGCAAATGCAGCCAAACAACAGGCACGCAAAGCGGCGCTGCATAAAAGGACGAGAGCTGCTCGTGAGCTCTATGAGCAGAAGAGGCGAGAGGAACGCCGACTTCTCAGAATGAAAAAGAGAGGGCATGAGAGGCGTGCGGTCGAAGATGTTGAGAGGTATAAAAGCAGGAATGAGGTTCGAAAGTTTTATGAACAGGTAAACGAAATTCACAGGTACATAAACCTATAACCGAATGCTGCAAAGACGAAAGTGGAAACATCATAGTGGAACCGCAGTCAATGCTGAGGATATGGAAGGACCACTTCTGCAGACTGTATAACGGCGATGAAGAACTGAATTCCGCTGTCAGGCAAGATGACCCATTCGATATAGACGACGAAAGCCAACAATCCCGTCCTCCCGACTTAGACGAAGTAAAGATTGCCATATCTAAGTTGAAGTCTAATAAAGCCGCTGGAGCAGATGGCTTGAATGCCGAGCTCTTTAAAGCAGCTGGGGATAAGCTGGTTAGGAGCATGCACCAACTTATCTGTAAGATATGGTCGGAAGAAAACATGCCCGATGAATGGAACCTCAGTATCGTTTGCCCGATCCTGAAAAAAGGAGAGCCTCTAAACTGCACCAACTATAGAGGAATAAGTCTACTTAACATCGCCTATAAAATCTTCTCTGCCATAATATGTGAACGTCTAAAGCCCATCGTCAACAACCTGATAGGTTCTTATCAGTGTGGTTTTAGACCAGGAAAGTCCACAGTTGATCAAATATTCACATTACAGCAGATCCTGGAAAAAACTCAAGAGCACCAAATCGACACCCACCATCTTTTCATCGATTTCAAGGCCGCATATGACAGCATCTACAGGGACGAGCTGTATAGAGCCATGTGTAGTTTTGGCATCCCTGCCAAACTCGTCCGTTTGTGCAGGATGACCATGGAGAATTCACCCTGCTCCATAAAGGTTGGAAACAACTTAACAGAACCTTTTGATGTCAAAAAAGGTTTTAGACAAGGTGATGCGCTGTCATGCGATTTTTTAACATCGTGCTTGAAAGAATAGTGCAGAGCTCACACGTCAACACTAGAGGCACTATCTTTCAAAAGTCTGTCCAATTACTGGCATATGCTGATGACATTGACATAATCGGAAGAACTCAGCGTGATGTCAATGGGGCTTTTGTGAGTATTGAGGCAGAAGCGGCAAAAATGGGTTTAACGGTTAATGAGGGCAAAACAAAGTACATGCTGTCTCTAGAAAGGACATACAACACCGACGTTTTGGTCAAAGCGTCACAATCGACAGACGTAACTTTGAGGTAGTCAAGGACTTCGTCTACCTAGGCTCCGCTGTAAACGCAGAAAACAACACCAGCGCTGAGATCAAACGCAGAATAACTCTTGCTAACCGCTGTTTCTTTGGACTAAAAAAAGCAATTGAGTGGTAATGTCCTCTCTCGAGGGACCAAAGTGTTGCTATATAAGACCCATATCATCCCCGTCCTGCTATGCGGTGCAGAAGCATGGACCATCACAAAAGCGGATGAAAGCACCTTGGGTCGCTTCGAGAGAAAAGTTCTTCGTGTGATCTACGGTCCCGTATGCATCGAAGGGGAGTGGAGGAGAAGATGAAACGACGAACTGTACGGGCTGTACAGCGACGTATACTTAGCAAGAAGAGTAAAAGTCCAACGACTAAGATGGCTGGGTCACGTAGAGCGCATGGAAACCAATGCTCCGGCCCGGAAAGTCTTCGAATCCGCACCCACAGGACAGCGCAGTAGAGGAAGACCGGGGATTAGGTGGCGCGCACAAGTTGAAGGTGACCTCACCCAACTTGGAGCGTGAAATTAATCTTAAATTTTAAATCAAAAGGAGAAGTGTGTTTGATACTGAGTAGAGTATCCCTATGATTCCAACTGATATGCCATTTGAATTCAATAGATTATCCTGTGTGTATATCATTTGCGATGTTCATAAATAAGGCCCAAGGGCTAACACTTCTCGTTTGTGGTGTCAATTTGAAGGAATTATGTTTTTCACATGCCCATTGCCCAACTTTATGTGGCCTGTTCCAGAGTCGGTGCCCCCAACTGTATGCTTATGCTCAAAATGGAAAAACTAAAAATATTGTCTATCCAACTGTTTTAGACTAACCCATATAGTACCCAATTCTTTATTATTTTTTAGTTTTTACTCTTTGCTGATAAATATAATGTAAACAATATATCATTTGGGTCATTTGGACTTTTAAATAGCTAGCAATTTAAAATATTTTTTTGATTAAATATATGAACTTAATAATCATTTTTTTAATACTTATACATAGCGAAGCACGTACCGAGCAGCTAGTTTCTTATAAGTTTAAATTGATTGGAAGCCATAATCTCAAATTTGTATAAGATATTTGTGTCGGTGTCGGGAATAAATGTTTACCAACTTTTGTTAAATTTTCTTTTAAGTTTCTATTTTTTGTTAAAAATTGTCAATTCGGTTTTCTCAAAATTCTACCGAACGTTGAAAACAATATATGTTATAAGATAAAATACGTTGGAAGCCATAATCTGAAATTTTTGAAGCGTTATTTGAGTCAAAATTTAATTTTTAACAACTTTGAGTACCTAATGTTTTTTTCGGGTTTTTATTGTCTTATAAAAAAACTGTCAATTTTTTATTCGTACTATTTTCGAGGTGACAAATATTTTTTTTCAGTTTTTTTTTAGTTATAAAAAAATCCATTAATTGGATTTTTTTATAAAATATACTTATTTGGTATCACGTTACAACATATAACATACAATTTAATTCAAGTCTTTAGCGTTTTTGGTGCGTGAGATATTTGGGGTTAACCAACATTTTCACCTTTTTTGTAAACTGCTCTGGTAAAAAAACACCCACTCAATTTTCTTGAGATCCCTTTCTGCATCTTCCTGCATTTTTTTTCGGTATCTCTTCCACATGGATTTCCTTGGATGTTGACAATATGAACACTCTTACCACACTTCAAAGAAAACACACGCTAAGTGCCCCCCATTTGTAATATGTAATTAAATAAGCTACCTTTAGTCAGACTAGGAAAGACTAAGCTTTAAGTTTTCAACATAACATTCAAAAATTCCGTGTGGTGCTAAAACGTCTATTTAATGTAATATGGTTTTTTGAAAAGCAGAAGTTGTCCTTTAGAGGCCACAATGAATCAAGTTCATCTTTAATTCGAAACCATTATATTCAACTACTCAATTTACGGAAACAATATCATCCAATTTTATTAGAACACTTTGAACCGGCCAAATTGTTGCGGACGTTTTAGGCGATCACATTTCTGAATCCGACAGCCAAAATTTATAGCTTTGCCTGACATTCATTTAAAGTCCCAATATTTACAAAGTTTCCCCAGCTTGAACTGCTTTTGTTATATTAGTCAAGTAGTAATTTACGAGCTTCGTAGTACAAGGAAAAAAATTAAAGAAAGTCCTGTATGATCTTATTAATTAAGTTTACTGTGTCTAAAGCCTTGAGCGAAACCAATAACGCTGAAAGTGCTTTTCGAAACCAGACTATTTTTATATTATTATTGATTTGTTTCGGCAATTTTTTCTCAAAGGCTTTCGAAAAGAAGGACAGGAATTCAGAATGAATAAAATCAAGTCCAGCAGCATTTGACTTAACAGAGAGCAAACCTCCAACAAAATCAACACTGTCGACAAAACCAAAACAATGATTACCAATCTGCTCAGTAAATGGTGTAGTTATTGGTGTATTCGAAGAAGGGACTCGGTCAAGGGTAAAGATGCAAACGTTTTATTGAATGAGTTATTTTGTTAACATCTTTGAATGACACCTTTTTTGTTTTTCCAATACCAACGTTACGTAAGTTCTTTCACAATAATTGTCACCCATTGAAGGAAGTTATAAGTTGACGACAAAAATGTCTGTTGTAAACCAATAATTTGTTTTAATTAACAAAGCTTTAAATTATATTTAAATAATTATTTAAGGCAAATTACTTTCTTTAACATATTTAATGGTATATTTTTTCAAAATTTTATAATAAGTTTAGACAAAATAAACCGAAAAATCATATTTTTTGAGTATCTGTATTTTAAACCTCCGATTTGTGAGCTGATGTGAATAATCCTTCAGCAAACATGGTTTTCTACAATACACACCAGCTACGGCTTGGAAAACAACCAAAGCAATGGAAAGCCATTCCGATAATTAAACGCCAAAAACTTGTTGAGTTCATTTTGTGTCGTAAAAAGACAGTCAAAAGAAAATTTAGGAATCCATTCTGACTAATAAATAACCACGAACATTGTTTTATTTCAAAACTTACTACTACTAAATTAAATTTTGACCGTTTTTGGCGTTAATGGCTGAAGCACAAACACGCTTCAGCATCGGCTCCGCCTGATGCTTACGAGTTCAGCTACGACAATGAAGCTTTGACCTCAAGATTCCTTTGACAATCGTAAGGAAAATAACGCAATGTTGCTTAATGTGACCCGAAACGGAAACTCTAGTTCACATTTGTTGAACATTTGCTTTGTCTCTAACAGCTCAACAGCTTTAAAAAAGTCAACAAACCAAATACATTTGCTTTTGGAGGGATTCCCATTCGTTATTACTTACTTACTTTTCGGTAAAATTTACGAACCTCATTCCTGTTGTGACATCCCTCTATCTCCTCGATCGCGCGCTTCTCATACTCTCTTTTTATCCATCCAGCTCGCGAGCAGCTCTAGTCCTTCTGTACAGCGCCGTTTTGTATGCCTGTTGTTTCGATGCATGCGCTTGATGGCATTTGTCGTTAAACCAGGGGTTTCGCTGTTGTGGCCGTGTGAAACCTAGCACTTCAGTGGTGGGATCTTTGATGGCTGCAAGGAAATGTTGCCACTGGTTTTCAATGCTTAATGCAGGTAGCATAAGACTCGTTAAGTTACTAGAGACTCGATAGGACAAGGACATGGCAGTCTCTTCCGATTGAAGCCGTCTTACATCGAAACTTCTTACAGTACTTCCTTGTTTTGGCTTGGATTGGGATATCCGTAGCCGTAGCTTGGCCACAACGATTTATTGGTCCGAGTTGGCCTCTCGGAATGTTCCTGTTTAATGCAGAAGTGTCGTGCGTCGATCGCAATGTGGTCAATCTGGTTGCAAGTTGATTGATCAGCATATTTCAATGTCCCCTTGTGGATATTGAGATGCGTGAACTGCGTACTAGCTACCAGAACGTTTCGGCCCGCAGCGAAATCGTTTAGCCTGAATCCGTTGTCGGAGGTGGTGTCGTGCAGGCTGTATCTCCCGATTGTGCCACCAAAGATGTCTTCTCTTCCTAGCATGGCGTTGAAATCTCCTAAGACAATTTTAATGTCATAGCCAGGGCACTGCTCATATGTCTTGTCCAAGAGCTGGACGAATATGTCTTTGGTGTCTTCATCTTTCTCCTCTGTTGGGGCATATTAGGCTTATGTTGGCGAATTTAGCTTTAATGCGGATTGTCGTGATGCGCTCGCTCACACTGTTGAAACGCAAGACTTTTTGCCTGAGTATAGTTCCAACAGTCTTTAAGTTTGCGTTTGCCCGGTCCATCCCACCGCACTTCTTGGATGGCGGTAATATCTGCTTTGCAGCAGTTTAGGGCTTCCGCTTATTGTTCGGCTGAACGAGGTCTGTTAAGGGACCTAATATTCCACGTACAGATCCAAATCTCGTTGTCCTTATTTCGTTTGCGTGAGTTGTCAACAGTGAATCCGTCCGTATTCGAGGCTTGTTGGTGCTTCGCAACTAAGGTATTTTTACGTGTTCAGGAAGTCACCCCGACAGCACAACCCCCAACCTGAAGGGCCAGATCCTTAGTATAATTCCAAGCACGGGGAGCCGCATAAACCGCTCCTTACAGGCCTGGACTCCAAAAATGTCGAAGAATCCCTATAAGGTGTTCACTAAGTAGTTTAACCGTACTGGAACTGTAGACGCCACCGTTGATTCCATCTCGAGAATTCGTCCACTGCCTCTCCCCCCTCTCTTGTTTGCTGCCCTCGCAACTTTCCACTGGGGTTAGAACCCAATATCCAGTTGGGGTACTAGGCACCCGATGTTCATCGCGGGGAGGTGAGACTAGGAGTTGATAGACACAGGTGGGTTTTGAGAAAACCTGTGGACGCTTGTGTCCTCTTGAATGCACACGTTTTATTTTTGTAGAATACAAAATGAGTTTGGAAGAACTCTTCATACGAGTAGATTGATAAACTTTGTAGCTCCCGGACTCACCGACCTCTCCCAGTCTGCGCTTCTTCTTGCTCCATGAGCTGAACTTACCCGCGATAGGGTGTGTAAGCTACCTCCGCAATAAATTTATTTTTTTCGATTTCAGAATTATGTATATTTTTTACTGCTTTCGTTCAAAACAACCTTTTGTGAAAAAATAACAGCTGCTAGTGACAGAAGTGTCATTTTATATATGTCATATTAGAAATGTCATTCAAAGCAACCTCGAAGCATATCGTAACGCTGACGAAGCCGAAGCTGAAGCGTGTTTGTGTTTCGCGTCCAAATCCACATCGCTTTTGATTTGCAGAACCTTAACTTAACAAAGAGTCTTCACGATCCCGAACTATCTGTATAATCCTGAACATCCCTTGCAGTTTTAAGAAGTTTTGAGCATCATCAGAGCCTTGAAAGTCTGTTGAAGTCTTGAAGTTTCTTAAATCTGTCTTTATCTTTACGATCCTCAGGGTGGACTCCTTAAACTAAGGACCGCTTCAGGAGTCTCAATCGCTCAAAATATGAAGATTTAAATTGAAACCTCTAGATCGGAATTTTTATTTTTGGCTGCCGAAATCAAATTAGAGTAATTCTAGCAATTTTGTACTCACTCAAGGCTTTTAAGAAAAATTCCGCAAAGTCTCCCAAGCGCCATACCAAAGGGAATATGGAACTCTATTGTGTTTATACTTATGAATTATGATACATGCAAGCACGCTTTTTCTTTTTTTCATAAAATGACGTAAATTATATAACAATGACTCTCCGTCCTAAAAGTCAAATAAATGACAACAAAAAAATGTAAATATTGAGCTTCATTGTTATTACAAAACATCATAAGTCTTTTTTTCTTTTATTTTTCTTTCTTCAATTCAAAAGTCAAAAGTTGCCGCCACAGCCGTTGTACTGTGATATTTGGTTCAAGAACCCCCACAGCTAAAAAATGTTGCTAAAAGTTTGGCACTCATATTAAAGATCAAAGTGTCTCAAAAACAACTTTCAAAACACTTGTTCACATTTTGAATCTATTTTACTGCACGATTTATCTTTTTATTATTTGTGTTAGAAATACGTACAATGTTCATATAATTACCAATAATCACCTAAATACATAAAAATATATTTAAATGCGTAAAATGCCCGGTCTTAGAGGGGCAATTGTGTTTAACTTGGCTAAATATTATCTTATATATTGTTTAAAAATTTAATATAATTTTTCTACGCCTATAAAGCCGAGTCGCTCCGTTTTGAAATTTAGCATTGTTGTTAAGTAACTCGAAGAGTTTAAATCATAGTTCTTAAGTGAAATAAACTAATTTTAAAACATGATGGGACTTAAGCTTTACTTTGTCGTGTTGGTTTTTATTGGATACGTAAGTGGCCATGGAATGATGTTGGATCCAGTAAACCGTGCATCCCGCTGGAGAGAAGATAAGACTGCTCCCGCAAACTATGACGACAATGGTCTATACTGTGGTGGATATGCAGTAAGTTTATTTTACATTTTCAATTGAAAACCTTACTTGAAAGAGATTTAACATAGGTTCAATGGTCAGCTTATGCTGGAAAATGTGGACTCTGTGGAGATAGCTACGGTGACCAAGTTCCAAGAGCTCATGAACTTGGTGGAACATATGGTCAAGGAACAATTGTTAAGAAATACAATGCTGGACAAGAAATCAATGTTTCAGTTAAAGTTACACAAAATCACAAAGGAAAATTCATTTTCGAACTTTGTGACTTGGATTCACGAAAATCAGAATCAGAAGAATGCTTCAAAGCTAATCAACTCAAACTTAAATCAGGAGAATCTGAGTATTATTTGAACTCTGATGACAGTAAGGTCTATAATGCCACATTAGTATTACCATCAAATGTTAAATGTAAACATTGTGTTTTGAGATGGACTTATTTGACCGGTAAGTGTTGATGTTGGATTTTGTATTAAACGAAATACGAAGTTTAAAAACTGTATGAAAAAATCATCTCCTAATCAAATTTGTAAACGTTCACTTAATTGCAGCTAATTCTTGGGGAACATGTGATGACGGAACTGGAGCTATTGGTTGTGGACCACAAGAGCAATTTAAAAACTGCGCTGATGTAGCAATTAATTAAATCAAAATTATAAACTATTTCGAAAAATCGTCCCAACAAAAACTTACATAGACCAAAGTAGGTACAATAAGCTTACTGATTAAAACAAAAACACGATGCAATAAAAAGTTTGAGCAATTTTTGTATTCTATTTTTTTTTTAGATTCAACCAAGGATATTCATAAAGAAAAATATTTTGCATTCTAATATTTGAAAATTTAATAAAGTTCACACTTTTCACTTAAATACTTCGCAAATTTTGCTACACCAAAAGTTTTCCTATTTGCAAAATAGGTTTTACCAAATTCAAATGTACAAAGAGTAAACTTTTTTTACTCTGCAAAATATTTGTTATTTTTGTTTCACCGAAAAATAAACTTTCCAAACTACATTTAGAATTTTAAAAGCTTTCTAGTAAAATGCAAGTAGATATTATCATTTGCAAATAAGAGCTTTTTTTGAAAAGTTGTCGAAAACTAATAAAAAAAAAGAGGTTGGTATGCGACCCACACTGATAACTTCCCATAAATTGGATAGCGCAACAGTCCTTTGGGAACCAGGGCCTAGTGACTTACAACTCTCAACCATTCCTGTGTGCGAGTACTGTTGTCAGGAATGGAAGGGACCTACAATTTAAGCAGAATCCGAACGGCTAATTTGAGAAAGCACTTTTTCATGACAAGAATTACTCTTGAAGGATTTGTCAATTCCTCGCAAGAGGCAGTACCCGTGAAAATTAATTTTGTTTTAAATTAAGGTGGCACCGGCAGCGATTGAACCCAAACCCCTTGCTTGACAGTCCAACGCACTTCTTGTTTTTTTTTTAATTCATTTTTATTAATTCATTCTTAAACCTATCTTAAAGCTAGACAAAAATTCATAAAACTAGCCTAATTATCCATAACTTACAACTAACTTAATGGTCCCATACGGACACTCTAAGTTAAACTATAACAATAACAACTAATGCCTTTCGGCCCTAAGATCTATTTTAACTTCAATTCATTTTTATTTATTTTTGTATTAATTAGAAAATTTAAAAAAACTAATATCAATATCCTTTTTATTTTTGCTTAAAAACTACTTAAAATAAGGTCCCTAATATAAAACTTAAAAATAACTTAAACTACCTATTCTACCTATAAACTACTTACTACTACTACTTTGTTTTAATATTTAATTGTCTTTTTTTTGTATGTTTTTTTTTTTTACTTAAAACTAAACCCTAAAACTATAAAACAAGTATGTAAGCCGGCCAAGGCTTAAAACCCCATCCCGACTACTCAATATCAAGTGCCGATTGAAGACACCAAAACTGGTTCTTGTGCTTCACCCTATTAGTTCGGTCCCGTTCGGGAGTCGCCTATATCCACTGTTCTTCGTTTGACGTGGAAGATTAACGGAACTGCCAATCTATCCTGTATCAGACCGCATTTGTCTAAAAAGAGGAATGCCTCTGGTGGAATGAAGCCCCTCAATCGTGCACTTTCAAAACACTCGTCGTTCGGATAGTCCAACGCACTAACCATCATGCCACGGGTACTGGCAACTACCCATCCTTGAACAAAATACTCATACAAATGTTTTGCGTTAGACAAATTTGAAGTCAATACCTTTATTTATTCACTATTTTGTATAGATTATAATTTTTATGAAAACAGCTAACCGTCGGATTATTATAAAATTCTTTCTTTAAGTCGAAATTAGTTTGAAGCCAATATCTTTAATTTTGAAAAATAAGTACTTAAGTCGAAAATCAATTTTTAGTAACTTTTAGTAATGTTTTTTTTTTGTTTTTATTTTTTTGTAAAAAAAACTGTCAATTCGATTTTTCTCAAAATTTTACAAGAAATTCCAAAAATTCAAATTCAAAATTTTATTAGTCAGAATATATTATATAAAATTTAATTCAAGTCGCTAGATTTTCGTGATATTAACTTAACTAAAATGTTAATTTTTTTTTAAAATTGCTATGGTTAATAAAACACCCATCCACCAATTATTAAAAAAAGTTAATAAAAAACATAATCAGCTGGAATTTTGACGGAAATAGACTTGTCTTGATGGTAAGGGACATTTTTTTGAAAATCAGTTGTTTATTCAACAGAGGCTTTTCGAATTCCAAAACTTAATTTAATGACCTAAAAACCAAAGTAGGATTCATATATGAGCAGGAAAGTTAAAAGGACGTCGAGTTGCTCAAAAGAACTTTAGAATTATCAAAGATCCTGAGTATGCTAAAAACTTTTTCCTTCAACGCCTTATAAGGAATATGTTCGATTATGTGTGTGGTGTTAAATAATTGCTTTTGTTTCTAATACATTAATCATAGACTGTTTTTAATTAGCTTTTTAATAGCCTAGATTGTGTTTTTCAACATCGTTCTTGAAACAATTGTGCAAAACTCAACCGTCAACACTAGATGCACAATCTTTCAAAGGTCCATCCCATTACTCGGATATTGACATTATTGGAAGATCAAAGCGTGATGTCAGTGGAGCGTTTTTGAGCATTGCGACGGAAGCGAAGAAGATGGGTTTAGTGGTCAATAAGGGCAAGACCAAGAATATGCTAACATCAAAAAAGGACATACAACACCGACGTCTTGGTCCAAACGTCACCATCGACAGACTTAACTTTGAGGTAGTCAAGGACTTCGTCTACCTAGGCTCCGCTGTAAACGCAGAAAACAACACTAGCGCTGAGACCAAACGCAGAATAACTCTTGCTAACCGCTGTTTTTTTGGACTAAGAAAGCAATTGAGTGGTAAAGTCCTCTCTCGAGGGACCAAAGTGTTGCTATATAAGACCCTTATCATCCCCGTCCTGCTATACGGTGCAGAAGCATGCACATGACAAAAGCGGATGAAAGCACCTTGGGTCGCTTCGAGAGAAAAGATCTACGAGTGATCTACGGTCCCGTATGCATCGAAGGAGAGTGGAGGAGAAGATGGAACGATGAGCTGTACGGGCTGTACAGCGACGTAGACTTAGCCAGAAGGGTAAAAGTCCAACGACTAAGATGGCTAGGTCACATAGAGCGCATGGAAACCAATGCTCCGGCCCGGAAAGTCTTCGAAGTACGGGCTGTACAGCGACACTGACCTAGTTAACAGACTTATGTCATGTAGAGTGAATGGACATCAACGCTTCAGCCCGGAAGGTCTTCGAATCCAATCCCGAGGGACGGAAGGTGGAAGAGGACCTCAACCAACTTGGCGTGCCAAACTGGAGACAGCTAGCTAGGGACCGAGCTGGCTGGA
Source organism: Eupeodes corollae (assembly GCF_945859685.1). NCBI lineage: Eukaryota > Metazoa > Arthropoda > Insecta > Diptera > Syrphidae > Eupeodes > Eupeodes corollae. Next base: position 147,134,119 of record NC_079147.1, on the reverse strand, counting down.
AACGCATGTTGTTTTGTTTGAGGTCCAGGTCCTGTTGCAGTAAAACAGGAATGTAGAACTTTATATTCGAGGTTGTTATAGCAAAGAAGTTATGATTCGGCGAAAAAAATTTCTAATCGACTGATTAATAGAAGGAAACCTTGCGTTAAGCCGGTATTTGTTATTTTTTTAATACTTATTAAACGTTAACAAAATAATGAATCCAAGCTTTTGACCACAAGCGAAGAAGCCAAGATATCAACAAATCATATAAACCGCGCTCTTTCGCTCATTAGTACTTTTACGCTTCAAAAAAAAAATAACTAAAATAGGATTTTTACAAATATCGACAAATTACTCGTAATACTAAAATAACGAAAATAGACAATTTACCATGAGGTATACTATAACTCCGGAGTGAGAAGATCGGAATAAAAGGAGAAAAATAACGGGAATAGTAATTTTTCAGAGAAGTGAGTTAATATACAAGTTCAAAGACTATAAAACAACGGCTACATCTACATTATTTTCATATAGCTTTTTTCAAAATCAGAAAAAAAATTGATAAAATTTGGATCTACATCTAAAACACTATTTTTAAGTCAAGTAGTCTTTTCTTTGGACAGAAAGAACCGGTTACTATTTTTATTCTAGACGTTTATGACGTTGAACTTATAGATAAAGATAACCCAGGTTTTCGACCTACAGGTCTGAACCCAACACTTCAAAAACTCGACAAAACCGCGAATATCGTTAGTTTTTTTTGTTGAGAATTGCTGATTTTAAGTTAGCTAAGAAAGGTTTAAGCTCCAAAATCGGTAAGGAGGATTTTAAGATGCTATATAGTCTTACGTACCTAATACGGAGATAACAAAAATTAATCTTAAAAGCAAGTGTGGAAGCTTTAAGAAAAAATCTCAGCAACAAAAGCCCTAGTGAAGTTTCACTTTTGACAAAAAAACTCCTTGCTTAAAGAATTCAGTTTGCCAAGACGCTGTTCACATGCTCCTTCAGGATTGTCAAAATATCTTATTCGTATAGCTAGGCATACACGAACACGATGAACATGCTGAGCGAACATGTTCGTTTTGCGTTAGCCCACACATGACGAACACAACGACGAACATTTATTGCGGGACGATTGTTCAAGAGAGAAGGATGTCTTAAAAAGAAGCGCAAGTAGTAGTCCTTATATTCGTTCTCATGTTAATTTATTGAGAGAACTGTAGGTAACATCACACGAAGATTGAAAACATTTTTTGCGAATGGAAGCCAAAAGTTACACCTTTAATAATTAATAATGCCATAACGCCTGATGAAAGGTTATCTGCAACTTTTCGATACCTCGCCACTGGACAAAGCTACGAAAAACTCAAATTTCTATCTAATATTTAAGCACAATGCCTGGGAAAAATAATAATTGAAACGTGCGAAGCAATTATTTCGGAATTAAATGATTTTATTAAAGTAAGTAGTACATATGTATATGTATTTAACAAGAATTCATATAATTTCTTAATCAGAATCTTAATACATGTGGATCATTCAACAGTTGTTGAATTGGTTTCAATAATTTAATTGGAAATTATATTGATGTGTTCGATAGGTAATGGTGTGGACGAAGAAAAGAGTCCAGAGTATGTAGAAACAGAGGGGCTGTATTGGATGTTGGGTGGTGGACACTATTTGTCTTCGTGAGCTGATGATGGAACTCCATATGCTAAGGTTTCGTAGCTGGCCTTTGAAGTATTGCATTATCAATTATCCGTTTGGCGAATAACTGTTGCTCTGCGTCCATTTTTAGGAAGCCAATTGCCCATGCTTTACCATAAATTGAAGGTTCGGGCGTAGCTTTTGAATTCTCCAGAAAATAAACCGCTTTCTCCAGAAAGTTATCATCCATCTTTTTTTTGGTCTCGGTTGATATGATAAAAAAATATTTATAAATAGTATGGCAGCCTCACGTGAATATTAGCGACACCTCTACCCCCCCCCCCCTTCACCAAATGCTCAATATGTGTCTAAGTTAACTAAAAACAATTTTAAATATGGTGTATGGTCCCTATAGGTCTGCACGTTTTCGTTGATATTCTCCAGGGAACTATGCTGCCCAAAGCACACCAACAGTTTGGCGTTAATAGTATTGAGAATGTTTGGGCAAAAGGTTAAAAAACGGTTACAGCTTTAAAACCTCCTAACAATATTCAACTTTGGATTAAAGTTGAGACTCATGGAAAGGTATCCCATTGTTAGGCTTTAGTTGATTCTATGGACCGACGATGTGAGAAGTAAATATTAACAAATTTTCTTGTAGTTTTTAACAACATTTAGATTTTTCCCTAATTTTCATAAATACTGAAAATTTTTACCTTGAACGTAAACTTTTATTTACTTTTAAAAATCTGAACTTGTCATAATAAATGTAGATAATAACAGGTTACCCATTTCGCGGTTTCAAAAGTATAGGGCTTAAATTCGACATCTGTCAATCTAAGTTGTTGAAACAATTTTTGTTTGCAGTTGAAAGTCTAAAATTTACGAAAATGGATCGCTTAACTACCGCAAAACGCACACAAATTGTTAAAACCTACAACAAAAAATGGTAATTCTGCCACAGCCCACATATCGTGATTTAAGAGATTATGGTTTGCATATCTAATCGTCCAACTATACGTAAGCAACTGTTAAAATATGGAAGAATTTTGAAGAGACTTTGTGCTTCATTGTTTCGCTCGTACCACTAAAAATATAGCTGCTGTAAGTGAAAGTGTTCCCGGAGACCCTAATGTGTCGATTCCTCGTCGTTCTCAGGAATTCGGACTGTCTTACGGCACAATATAACGTATTTTGCATTTGGATCTACGTCGTAGATACGTCGAATGGCTGCTTGAACAACATGCTGTGGACGGCGATCTTTGGAACAAATGTTGTCTTTACCGACGAAGCACATTTCTCACTCGGTGGGTATGTTAATAAAAAACTTAAAATATTACAAAAAATAAAACCTAAAAAAATCAATACTCAAACTTGGTAAAAATTTACTTTCGACTCAAATATCCTTTCAAAAATTAAAAATACTGGCTTAAAACTAATTTTATCTCACAAAAAATCTTGTTTTCGACATTCAGACATTTTTTTTTAAATCCAACAGTCCGTTTTTCATATAAAAATAAAATCTAAAAAAATAGTACCTGCGCAAATTTGGTAAAAATTGATGTTTGGTATTGGTTGTCAATATCTCGTGAACAATAAAAGGCATTGACTTTAAATTCATTTCATTCATCCAATTTATAAATGCTTCTAAAATCGGTAAAAATTGGTTTTCGACTGAAAATCTTGCTAGCAAAAATTGATTTTAAAATCAAACTATTTTACTATAAAACATTTTTGTTTAAGAATAACTTAACTGACAGCTTTTTAACAAAAGACGAAAGCCTACGAAGACAAATCCACAGAAGGGATGGGAAGTTATCAGAGTGTGTCGCACCCCAACCTCTTTTTTAATTCCGAAATTCCCAGCTAGTTATGATGATTTGTTTTTAGTGAGTGATTAAAAGAAGGCCTCCGCGAGCTGTCAAAATCAATAAGTCGCTATTGGATATTTTTAACGATTAATAATCATCAGATTTGTATTTTATAAATTTTTTTCACTGTCCCGAATTATTTTGACCGCAGCTGTATTAACGTCTTTTTGTAAGTGCATACATAAATACACATGTATGTTGCTTATTAAAAATAATGACAAGTATACAAATTAAAAGTTAGAGGCCGACCACTGGAGATGGCCGACCAGCATGCCATCACCCTCTGATTCTTTATTTTTATCCCAACCAGAAGCCACACCTACCTTCTCGTGTTGATGCTTTTTTGTCTTTGGTTATAAAAACCCCCACCGATTTAATGCGATTGCGAATGTTATCTTTTCTTTTTGGTTTTTGCTTACATATTCCCCTCCAATTAATTTTTCAAGCATCAACCATCAACGTTGCACCACAAGATTTGTTGGACTTGTACCTTATGTACGATTCAAAACCAACATCCAACACAGCGACACCAACAAAGACACAAACTTAGTTTGCTACGAACACGACAGCGATGTTAACCGGAATAAACTGCAAAGCAAACATAGGCCACAGCTCTGCGGTAGGGCGGACGGTCTGTGCTTCTCCCTGCTAAAATTTCTGATGACTTGGTTGCTTTTCGGCTTCGCGACTGAAATGCGACAGCGAAAGCGTGCATCAGATGTCGGCGTGATGTTAGTGATAGCGATTTCTTTTCCGACAAAGAAATACACAAACAAAAATAAAGTGCCTTTGGCCCGTCCACCGTAGCCCGTGCCCGTGTGGTGCTGGTCTCACATTCACAGAGGCTGGCGGTCTCACATTCGCTCGCAGCTCAGATCCCACGAGACATGTGCTATCAGACACAACGAATAATTTTTTAAGGTTCGGAGTGTAACGTCACGTTTTGTGAGCTGGGAGCTGTGACGTTTTTCGTGAATACCTACATTCTACAAGCTACGAGCAACGCGAAAATTCATATTGCATGCATCACGTAGGTACTACCTATAGATAGCACCACCGGTAGTTGCCAACCATCCAGAAAGGATTTTTCGCTTGACACAGAGCACGGAATTATTGGAACTTCAAGTCCGCTGAACAACTGGGCGATCAGCAAAACTTGTAGACTGTATCCGCATGTTTTGAATATTTTCTTTCCATGCCGATGCCGAATGAAATGTTTACCATGCCTATACTATGTGTGTGTATGCTGTGGGGCTATATATGTAAATGGGTTTTACTTGAGGGTTGAGCTATGGAACAGCCACTGGCTTGTGTTGTGTGCTTGCGTATCAAAAGGTAGGGAAGGTATAGCAATGGCAATCTAATGTATATGAAAGCACTATAGAATGATATTATACAAAAGTGGGTTGGGCCAAGTGCCAGGGGAAGAAAACAAACGGAAATTATGGCATTCATTTATGAATAGTGGTCGCGTTGCCGTCGTATTTGTTAAAAGTTATTTTTAATTTGCGGTGGAATTGTTTAAGGTCATTTTTGAGAAATGGCAATTAAAGTCAAAAGATCCATGTGGAGTCTGTTCTTTTTCTAACAAGTCGCCGGCTGAACAATAAAATTATAAGGTTTGAAACATAATTTCGTAATTTTGCATTTGAAAATGTCGACCTTTAAATTTTTATATACATACATGAATGTAATATTTCTTTTTTTAAATTTGAAGTCCTAGGGTTAAAAACATTTATGGTTATTAAAAAAAAAGTTTAGAAAAAGTCAAAAATGGACCCTTTCCATACGAATGTTAAATCTATGAACACCAAACTGCAAATTTCCTATGGCTATAGAACCTTTATGATTTTAACATTGGGAATTCAACGATATCAAAAATAATAATAAAATATAAAATTTCTAGCACTTTTAATTTTTTTTTAAATCTATTTGTAGTGATAGAAATATAAAACAAAAAGGAATATTAATATAATGGCTTAGCCCGTCCCTATATTACATTGGCTTAATTTTAAGTCGATAAAAAAGTATGAAAAATGACAAAGTATTTTCACACTTTACAATTAAAAATACCCAACTTGAACTTTGGTTCTTAAAATTTCATAGAAAATTTTATTCGGAATTGGTTTAAAAAATACTTCATCATTTATAGGATTAAGTTTTAGTATTTTTTCACAGTTTTCAAATTAACTGTTTTTTGTTTTTACCTTTTCTGTTTTTATCCATTTTAGTCAAAACAAAAAAAAATGCTTGAATATTATCGATAGAAACCTTATTAAGAATACTCTAAATGCATTTATTTAGTTTGTGAACTTGAAGATATAGAAACAGTCTTATTAAAAATATTTGTTTCCCCTTATTTTAACCTCGTTTCTATTTTTTTTTTTCAAATATTTAAAAAAATATATGTATATATTATATCCTATTTTGAGAAATTCAAATTATCCTTATAAACACAGCAGATATTAATTAATCAGCCCTGAAAGCTATCAAAACCAGAATTGAAGCGTCGAAAAATAATCAATAAATATTTAATTAATTATTGACAGCATTTTTTTGGGTTCTTAATTAATGTTTGTATTTAAATTTTATTTTAAAAATGATATAGAAAAATGGATATAGGTCACATAAGCAGGAAAAATGTCACTTGATTTCAATAGATTGTGAGAGGTTACTTGCTCTATATGCCATCTCATGTGGATATGAGGAATTTAAGCATTAAGCGTCTGTTTTTAAAACTTTAATAAAAAAAACTGCCCCACCTCGTACAAAATTTTGGATATCAATAAGCACGAACAGAACCGAAAATATCGAGCCCTTCCCGCCATTTTATCGTAAGCGACATTTTCAATAAAAAAGAAAACTTAATTATTAAAATTTGCTAATAACACATAGAACCTTGGAGGCTATTGCTATTTCTTAACTTAAGGATAATTACTAATTTTCAATACTGACTATGGGTACAAGTTGTTTCAAGGACCAGCAGTAAGCTTTTGATTTGTCGTTTACGATAAAATTAATTTTGGCGCTTACAATAAATTTGCGGGAAGGGCTCGATATGTGGTCTATGGAGCAAAACTGGTTTCTGTAACCAGTGGCGTAGCTATACCTTTGGGGGCCCTGTATCCAATTTTTTTTTGGGCAGGAATAGTACATATTGACTTTTCCTCCTTTTATTTTTAAAGACAGGCGTCACCCAATCGTTGGCTAAATCTTTGGACTTTTTAAGTAAATCACTGAATTTCTTTTGATGATTCTTTTTCTAGACTGTCTAAAAGATTTTGATGCAAATACTTGCTTTTTGTAAGTCATTTTCTTCATTTTGCAGGGCTTTGGAAACAGGACTTATAATATCAAACAGCGAAGAAAAAAAATGATATCAGCACAATAAAGTCGTGGGTCTCTAAAATGTTTATAACATTTTTGCATTCGTTTCGTTCGTCCTTTTTTGTTGAAGTCAATTTGATTTGGTGTAAGGTTTTCATTATCAATGTATAGTAAGATCTTATACCAAATAGTGCATCATTTCGAGACTACCATCTCGTATGACAAACCTTTTAAGGGTAATTTTATATTTTTCTAATGAGTCGTTGTGCAGGAAAGACCAGCGCTTCATACTGTTACCAAAAAATGTATATATTTTCTCTAAATTTTACAAATTACAAATTTAATGTATTTGCTCCGCAATGAACATAGTCGGCATTTGGAGTGTTCTCTTTTATAAGGGCTTGTAATCCTCCATATACACCAGACATAACATTCGCTCCATCATAACCTTGTCCGCTGCATTTGGATAAATCAAGTCCATATTCACTTATTTTTTAGCCCTTTGGCACTAGCATCAGTAATTGGTACACACCCTAAGAATGACTCGCAGATTTGTATATCTTTATTTACTTTTTCATCGGTGTCTGCTACAGAAATATACCTTATAACAACAGAAAGATGGCCAATATTTGATAGGTCTATCAAAGTAATTATGACATTTATAATACGGTGCAAAACATTTCGCCAAAAAGTTATTTTGCTGTTGAGTTCACTTTCTAAATGGGTAACTATAGTACATTCTTGTAACTAAATCTTATAATTTAAAGCAGAGTTTATGTGTTGCTGAGAGTCTTCATGTTCCGATATATTTTTAGTTCCGATATATTTTTATTAATTTGGTTCTAACTAACGATTTGCTTTAATGCTTTAACGATTTGCTAACAACCAACAGAAGTTACGGTAAGGTTTGTTCATGATATTAGAATAACATAACCAAGGTCTAACATTATATGAATATGAGTAATGAAAGTTTGAAAAACATCGAGCTGCTTCCGAATTCTTTGGAAATGGTCCTTCAGGTTGAAAGGGTCCTAATTTAAAAATTATTTTTCCTTTATGATGAATTTAATTCGTTGGGTTCATTAGAATCTTCATTATGAGTTTCTTCTTTTTCAGGAGCTCTTAATGCGTTTTGTGCTTCAGAAGAAGCTAAAACCAAAACGAAAACAAAATAAGTTACCAACGTAAATTTGCTGGTTTATACAATTTTAATTAAACAATTAATTCATTTATATCTTTAAAGGAAACTGATTTCGACAATTTTTGATTTTGATTGGCATAAAAATGATTTATTTTTTGATTTTAAATCAATTTTTAATATCTTGATTTTTCGGCAGACCTGCCCCTCTTTACACTTCCACCACTATGCATTGCAAGTGATCAAGAGCTTGATAAATTTGATAATAGATTTGAATTCAAATAACGAATATATTTCTTTAATTTTATATAAAAATAAATCTCATTATAAATTTACAAACTTGACATTATAAACAATGTTCGAGTAAGTAGATATTTGACTACTGATACCGCCAGACGGTTTAAAGAATAAATATTCTACCTAAACAACAACCATAACAAATAGAAACCAATCTGGAAACTTAATCGTTTTATCGCGAATAAAATCAATTTATGAATACAAAAACAAATCAACCAAACGAAAATTCTATTTAATTCTGGAATTATAATAATTTATTAATATTATAATATACGTATAGAAATACTCATACTAGCTTCTATCGACAAAAAAAAGATACATACATTATGTACCTGCATATTCTAGGATTTTTTTTTTTTCATTCTAATTTGTATAATTATAATTTTTATACTTGTGTTCTGTATCCTTGGGGGCCCCTATATCTCGGGGGCCCTGTTACATGGACACAGCTGATACAGCGATAGCTACGCCACTGTCTGTAACTTTATTAATAATAGAGATGCAGATGCAGCAATGGGAATAGCAACAAACGAAGGAGAACATACGAATTAGTATAACTGCATCTTTAACTCAGTTTCCCGAAAAAGTGGTCTGTGGGGCATTTAAGCATTCAGCCGGCGAAGTGTTAAATATTGTTGTGATGCCAAAAACAAAACTGTTCCAAGTGTTACTTTGTTACGAATTATTGGAATTCGAATCATTTAGGAACGACAATTTCATAAAATTGTTGATCTGTCAAACTAACAGTATCAAAAATTAAAAAAAAAAAAAAAACAAATATTTGTATTACATAATTTGCAAACTAATTAAGGCGCCGCAGGTTATAACTATCAGTAATGTCCATCAATATAAATTTAAAAGAGAAGGAATCTAAAATGTTTTACAATGAATTGAAGGTATAAAGTAACTAGGAGCCATTTACCTCATTTTTGCAGTTGAGTTGTAAACAAAAATTCAAAATATCAAAGTTAAATATTTCTTTCTTTTGACGGCAGCCATCATTTGTTTCGTTAACATTCAATTGAACGCTGAATATTTTAAAGGTTTGTTAAGTTCATCTTTGATTTACTACTAGTTTTATATAAAATTTGTGGTTTACGAAAACTTGTGGCTTACGAATAATGTATCAGAAAACTTATGTTTTCGATGCATTCACGATAATTTCAGGAAACCGGGTTTTGGGTTTAGTGTGAAAAGCCTATTAAATGCAATGTTTCATTTTGAAAAAAAAAAAAATACTTGACGTTATAATTCATCTTATTTGAATTAAATTTTGTTAAAAATATCAAACATGTTTAAAATATAAAAAAGAAAATGTAATAATAGATTTTACTGAAAGCTATAACCGGCCCCTAACAAACAAGAATTGAACCAGATCCTAATGTCTTTTAAAATCTAAATAAATATTTATGATATAAATAATAAAACATTTCCTGAATCAAATGTTTAGTTTAAAAAAATAAATAAATGTAAAACAAAGAAAGGAATCAATGTAAAACAATAAGCTCTATCTGTTGTCATTTCTCTACAATTTTTGCGCATTTATTTTGGTGGTGAAATTAAAGTCAAATGGAGCACTGTAAGTTCAACCAATTTTTTTTTATAAATAAATTCAATAGTGCAAATTTTTAAACATTTAAAACCTACTCTTAATCATTTCATTTGTAAATTCAAAGTTGACTCTGAAAATAAAAAATTGACTCTAAAATGTATGTTGACACTTAGACACTTTCAACAATATAAAATATATGTACTTCAACGCTAAAGCACTCGTCTAACTTAAAAAGTAGCAACACTTTATCCATTTGACGTTTGTCATTTCATAAAGAAAAAAAATAAAGGAAAATGTTTTTTTTAAGATGAAAAGGTGATTTTGAGCTAGTAAATGAACTGTCACACGAATTGTCTAACTGGTAATTACTACCACGACAAAAAAACACTATTTTCACTCCCTGATTCAATAGACACCAAACCTTTCCAGCCCGTCATTTAAACTGGAAAGTTAAATTGGTTAAAGGTGAGTTAAAAAAAGGAGCCCATAAAAAACCATATAAATACGCTAGGTCACGTTTAAGAAACTTCGTTAGTTAGACAGTAACAAGAGTTGTTTAAAATGTTTAATCAAAAGGGGTTTTCCATGGGTAAATGAAATCAATTTTTTTTTTATCTAGATCTGTCAAAACACAAATTTCGTCTGATCCTGCATTCCATGGTGCTTAATAAATTGATTAATTTTTGATCTAAGATCAAGTCTGCAGATCTGGGTTTTACATTTAGTCCTCTTTGCACTTATACTTATATAATCATAAAAAAATGTTTACCGCGCTGGTTAACACATACACAAAATTATACCAATGCAATAATACAAAAAATAAAACAATTCAAATCGTGTTCATTGCACCACGAAGAAATTAATTTTTGCGGAAAATCTGAATTTACTCATTGAAAACCCCATAAAAAAGTTAAAACATGACTTTTTAAATAAGAAACTACTTAAACGAGAACTGTTTTAATTTTTAAGTCAATTTTTTAAATTATATTATAGGACTAGCTCAAATCAAAACCGAATAGAACTTTTGGTTACTATTATGGAGCTCAATAGTTTGGGTCCACCAATTAAATCATTATCTGATTGAAAAAAGTAGTATTTGTGTACAAAATTATAATGCTTGTTACTCTTAAAATGTTGTTGGAAAAAAATACATCCGGATCAAAATGTCAAAAAATAACAAAATAAAAAATGCTACCGGTGGTGATCAATTCAAGGAGCAAAAATGTTCGTGTTTGTAGGATACAGAATACGGTCTGCATCAATTGAGTACATCGCTTATAAATAGGGTCCACCAAATAACTTCGAGTTTCTGTCATGTATCGCTGTCCTGTTGCAACTAAATGTTGCCAATATTCCCCTCTACAATTTTTATGAACAAAACAAAATTTCGTTCAACATGGCCCGATAACTCCTTGCTCATTTTCGAAGATCCCCGACCGGAATCGAATCGAATCAAGCTCAGGTATATTAAGAATTGAGGTGAGCTTCAAGGTCGCTTCAACACCACATGTTAATGTAGTAGTCTACGAACAAACCCCCTTCTTGAACTTTATATTTTATGTCAAAGCTGAAATTGTTAAATGAACTTTATTTTATAGAATCTCAATTTCTAGATGTTTTCTTACCATTTCTTCTTTAAAGTTGTCCATTTTATTAGTTTTAATTAGTTTTTTTTCTAAAGTTAATTATAACTTTTGATTTTCACAAAATTTTTTTTTAATTATTATTCTTACATGTCTTCTTTCAGTTGCACCCATTTTTAAATACAAAAATCTGGCTACTGCCGATGCGTTTGTAGTTTGTCAAAATACAACTTCATTTCAAAATTACTGTCGTATTTCCAAAGGGATGCAATTATCCCTTAATCATGTCATATTGACCTTAATTTTTTTCAAATTTTATTAACTATCACATGTAATAAAAATCCTTTGTTCTGCATTTTAAAAGTTAAAATTGTAATAAAACGAAAATTTATTCCAAAAAACTAGGAATGTTAAGGTGTGTTTTGAGGTGAAGGGATTTTGTTGTTTTTCTGATTATTGATAATTATAATTTAATGATTTATTTATTCAATATATAATTTATTTCGAGGAAAGGGAGGAAGGCGGCACACGCAGCAGTTATCTTAATTCAATTGCACTGATTTCTTAACGAATGTTTTCCTTGAGGTTCACTAGAGTTCGGGGATTGTTGCTGTAAAATCTCTCTTTGAGCTAGCTCCATAAAAAAATCCATTGGGGTTAAGCTGGGGACCTTGGTGGCCACGGGGTGTCGTCCCTAAAGTAACTGATTAGTTTTTGAATGAAAGCTTCCCGAAGAAAATTGGAACCACAAAACAATGGATGATGGAAGGCCATTGTCGCTAATGACATTTGCCGCCTGGATCCGAGAATTCTGGGAAAAAATGGTTCAATTTTCCCCTGCGTAAATAAGTCGCACCAAATAGTTACCCTGGGGCAATGCAATGGCTTTTTGTATTTCAGTCGATGGTTATGGATTCTTGTAGCCCGATAACAGCAGTTTCGTTAATTAACGTTCCGGTTTAAATGTCAATGAGCCTCGTGGCTTCAAAAAATGCGATTCAAATTACAAAAACGTAATGAAAGTCCCAGATCGTGCACTTTTCCGTATCGGAAGTCGTATATTTTACGTAAACTCCCTGCAACCAATTCAATGTTTTCAGGAGTTCTTGAAGATCGACAGTTCTGCGCCCACGAACGAATTAAATACACACTCGGCTCCTACAACTTATTTGTCGTATACCAAAGTGTGAATAAAACTGTCGACGGGCAGTTACATATGAATCGTTACTCTTTATGTATAATTAAGTCACTTTTCCCTTATTAAATTCTGATAATTATTTACATAAGCCTTTTATCCAAAACAAATGTAAGAAATTTATTTGACTTAATTTTACATAAGCCTTTCTTACAAACGGAAAAAGAAAATAATTTTTTGTTTTTGAAAAGCGAGTTATCTGATATAAGTCACTTTACCATTAACAGTATTTAAAAAAAAGGATTTTAAATGCAAATATGGCGTTGTACTCAGATCAAGTAGCCTGGATTCAAAAATCATCAAATGGGGTAATTGGCTTATTATGGCATAGGCCATCTCATTTATCGTTTCTTTTCGTGAAGTTAAAGTCGTGTTAGACAAAGTGAAGTAAATATTAGTATTTCCAGTTAAAGCGTTATTGAAATAATCTGTGTTTTTGAAAGAAAAACTTATTAGACGAAATATATAATGTTGTGGTGTTAAAACAAGAAAACATTTCACATAAATTGCATAATAAGAGTTCTGTACCTATAGGTAAAGTGAAAGTGCAAATTTTTAAAGTAGGTAAACAATATGGATAGAGCTAAAATAATGCTAAAGCTTGCGTTTCTAAAGGGCTTTCAAAAATCTAATCCTGAACCTGGAAGCAGTGTATTTTCTAATGGTACGTATATTATTATAAGTTATCGTAGTTTTTATTTCATAAAACGAGATATGATACAATTAAATGGTACATGATTCGGATAACATTCGTGTACGTTTTAATATTTCTTTAGGAGAAAGGGCGTCAAGTACTCCAAGCTGTTCTGGGAATAAAAAAAAAACTTCACCTCTATTAAAGACGTTTGATGGTACAAAATAGTCTTTCTTTAATATCATTTGGCAATAAATATTAAACGATAGTTTCATAATGTTTTACAGATAACGAGGTATTCGTCCCAGTTGTTTCCAATGAAACAGCTAGGTGCTGTATTAATGAGCTTTATGACGTTTCCATTTCAAATTTGATACGTGCTGTTGAACCTGAAACAATGCAAGATGATTCATTTTCCGAAGACAGTGATGACAGCGTCACTACAAAACGAGTTTTCAGATTCAGAAATTGAAGAAATGGCCATGCAAATAGAAGAGAGTTTAGTTGCAGACACTGAAAATCCTGATCAAGAGGCAACAAAAAAAAATCGAAAGGTGAGAAGTCAAAAAAGAAATTTAAAAAAAAATATACGTCACGTAGGTACTGGAAAAACTGTAGCCTCAAGAAAAATTATACCACTTACTGCTTGCCAACGAAAATGTATGGACAGAATTTCTACAACAGACCAAGAAACAATCTTTAAACAATATTGGGAACTCGGTAACTACAATCTGAAGTTGGCATATATGTCTGGTTTGATTTCCATTCATGATAAGAAAACAATACGTGCAAAACAGAGTGACAAAACTTCTCGAAATCGGCATAAATTACCTATAAATATTACCTATAAATATTTTCTCAATTTGAAAAATCTTAGAACACAAGTTTGTCAAAAATGTTTTGTGTGAGAGTGACCGCTTCTTGAAAACGGTTATTTCAAACTAAATTGAATCTCCGGGTACAATAACACTGCGAGATATGCGTGGAAAGAAAAGTCCAACAAACAAAGTATGAGAGGCAAGGAAGAGAGTCATGGATCATATCAACAGCATTCTGGCCTATGAAAGTCATTATACGCGCAAATATTCAACCCAAAAATATTTTGAAAGCTCGCTAACCATATCAAAGTTGTATGCATCTTACACTGAAATAACACAAAACCCAGTTTCCATAACAAAATACTCCGAAATTTTCAAAAGCCTTAATATATTTTGCAATCCTCGGTTTCTTTTTACAAGAGACAACTATATACTTACAATTTAACTGTGCACGACTGTGGAAAAGGTACTCCCTATTATTATATGTGGCATGAAGGTGTCGCTAACAGGGGTGGGAATGAAATTGCATCGTGTTTATTGGAACATCTGAATTCAAAATCAATTCTACCATCAACTACCGAGCATGTAATTTTTTATAGTGATAACTGCTTCGGGCAAAATAAAAACAAAATGGTTGCGATTATGATGCTGATGCATGTTTTTGATATATCTAATAATATAAAACATATTGATCACAAGATTTTGATACCCGGCCACACACACATGGAATGTGACATTGATCATCGAAAGAAAAAAACTTCCTTTGAAATACACCACCCAACAGATTGGTACCAATTTATACGGGGCGTTGGAACCAAAAACAAATTCTTGGTCAATGAGATGCCCCAAGCTAAATTCCTAAACTTTTCGTCGAACATTAAAAACAAATGCACTTTCCGGAAGGTGGATGAAGACAATAATAAAGTAGACTGGAGAAATATAAGGTGGCTCCGTTTTTCATCTGATGCACCTTTCAACATTTACTATAAGCATACTTTGGATAAAAACGTACCTTTTAATACGCTAAGTATAAGGAAACGAGGATTTAGCCAATTATCATTCGAAAGCCTGGAAGCACTTTACAATGGGCCAAATAAAATAAACGAAGCGAAAAAAGAGGACCTCATAAGCGTTCTTCCATTGATCGATGAGCAATTTCACAATTTCTATAAAAGCCTTTGTACAGAATCTAAACCTGATTATCATCCCGACCTAACGGAAAGAGAGGACGGAGATGCTTTGGAGTAGTTGAATTTGGTGTCCTTATATCCATTTGATTACTATTTTTATTATTTTATTCTCTTTCCTCTTTGTACTTCTTTAATATTAAATAACAACTAAAAATAAAAACAAAATTAAAGAAGTCTTATGTTGTTTCAAAATTGTTTTAAAGAAAAAGAAAAGAGGCTTATGTATACGTAACTACAAGCAAAAATAAAAAATAATTTTGATAACTGGCTTATGTGATTTAAGTCAATTTTAAATAAACAAGTTAATCAGGCAAAAAGGCTTAAATGTGATATATTGCCTATAACTATTTTGTTTTAAGAGATTTTTTGAACCTTGAATACCATACAAAGTTGAATAAATAATTCATATTTTAAAAACAAATTGAACCCCCTATTCAAAGTATTTTTTTCTAAATAATTTTTTTAAGTTTGAAATTGCTCTCCTGAAAAATACTAGAAATAGACTTAAGCCTCTTTGCCTTTCGATTAAAGATTTTAAAAAAGCTTCGTCTCAGATGGGAAACATGGTCATATCTTTTTAATCCATAAATATAACGTATCACACTATTAAAGGCTACTTTTAATTTGTTTTTGATATAGAAATCACAATTGTGATAGTTTTCACATCAGCTGGTTAAGATTGGTAAAACCAAAGACTTAGCAAGTAGAGTTCGTGTTTTAATCGGCGTAAAGCCTTGAGCAGTCCATAATGTTCTTAAAGTGCAATATGCTTTTCCTACTAATGAGTTTATATGGTCATTCCAAGTTTTTTTTTGTATGTCACAAGGCATTTACATTTAGTTATCAACTGCCCAATTTGAGATCCGCTCGAGATCCTGATTGATATGAAAAGCACAGTTTTCGATAAGGCCTAGTGAACGACTTCTATAGATTTTTATGTCGTCTGCATAAAAGTGATTTAAAACGTCGGAACGCCTTTAGTAAAGGTAGGTACTCAGACAGACTATTATTCACATAAACGGCTTGTTTTCTGTTGCTAAGATAAGAAAAAAGTAACTTGATTGCATCTGAAGATACGTTAAACTCCCAACGCAGCTTATTCATCAGCACGGTGTGGTTGACCATGTCAAAAGCTTTGAAGAAGTCTAGAAGAACTAAATACATTACTCTATCCTCATCCAATTCGGTCCTTATTTCTTCAATGACTTTAAGAAGTGCAGTTGCGCAGCAGTGTTGAGCGCGAAAGCCGGACTGAATTGGTACCAAATAATTGTTGCGGGTTATATAGCCGTTCAGTTGTTTTTGCATAATACGTTCACAAACTTTAGACAAAAATTGAAGAATGGATATTGGTTTAAAGTCCTCACAAACTGAGTTTTTGGGAATAGGAATTATTTTACCCATTTTTTATTTCTGAGGAAAAATTCCTGTTGTAAGAAATGTGTTGATGATATGGATAATATATGGTAAAAGCATTGGCAAAATTGAAAAATACAGGATTTACTTCATCAATTCCTTCAGCAGTGGATTTTATTGACAGAAAACTTTCCACGACATCTAGATTGCTCACTCCTGACAACCTAAATGCAGAGTCTATCAAAAGTAATGTTGAATCAGTGGATAGTTGAGTTGAAATTGCATAGTTTGGAGTAGATACAAATTTACGATTAGGTTCGTTTTTATCAATACTATTTAGAGTGTTTTGTCGTTGTTTACCAATAAGTAAGGAAAGGATTAACTCAATACCCAAAAACCCGATCTAAAAAAATTATTTGAAATAAGTAAACATTTTCCCTGTCGGAGAACTAACATTTTATTGGAATACTTTATATTTAAATCATTTACAATTCACTTACATTTATATAATTTTAAATAATTAAGTTAATTTATTTTTTTCACATAAATTGGTTGAATAACTATTTTTTAATAATTTTACTTTTGTTTATCTGAGTTATGTTGTTTATTTAGGTAGGTAGGTAGGTGAATAAATTTTGCAACATGCTTATTTCTTTTTTGTTTTGTACCATGAGCATTGTTGTTTCCATTGGCTTTATTTATAATCTGTCCTACTCAAATACAACTTAATGTCGTAATTTTATTCCATAAGAGGATGAATAAGAAAATATTAACAAACATATAAAAGATAAAATGAATTATAATTATGTTAAATAAAGATGCAACAAAAATAAGATCTAAAAAAAAATAATAACTTTGAAGTGAATCACTTTAAGATTTCGCAATGAAATCCAAATTAAGAACGGAAGTTTTTTTTTGTATAATTCAACAAGAACGGAATGAATACTTCGTTTATTATTTTGTAATTTAACATAACTTTTTTCTTTGTTAATTAATGTTCCATTTATATACACAGAAAATTATTCATTGATTTTTTTTTCTCTACATGACTTAGTGAATAAATTTTCATGTTTTTCGTTTTTTTTTTTTTGTGAAAAGGACAAAATAGTTTGCATTTTAATGGGATTAATAATAAGAAATAAGGAAATAGGGACGACAATTGTATTTAAATGATTTAATCTTTGTCGCCCATTTTCACCTTGGAAGTCATGTAAATTCCAACGATGAGTCCAAACAGACCAATGGCCGAACCGAAAATCTCAACGATGAGGATTTTCACGAACAGAGCCGAATTGGCTGCATCGGCGAGGGCAGCTCCCGAGCCAACAACACCCACAGCAATACCACAGAACAGATTGACCATTCCTACTGCCAGGCCAGCACCGAACATGACATAACCAGCTGTCCAGTTGTTGTTCATCACCGTTTGATTGCTAAGGGCGACACTTGAGTGATAGGACTCCAACAGACCGGACAAGACGATGGCAGTGATGAGGCCATAGATGGCAACAGCCTCACAAAAGATGACCGAGATAAGATTTTTTGTCTTGATACGTGGGGCCTTGACTCCAGCACCAACAATGGTGGTGCCTGTGGTGTGTATACCGAGGGCGGCACCAACTACTGATAGAGAGACGGCAAGACCAATTCCCAAACAGGCCCACATATAGGGTGAGGTTTCGGCCAAAAACCAGCCAACACTTACACGCTCGCCCTTTCCAGTCAGGACATGATACAGAACGAGAATAGTCACCACTGTAGTGAAGAGACCTCCGAAAGTTTTACCCAAGACGCTTCGTAGCTGTGCCATTTTCAAGTGTGTTCTATAATTGATATGATTTTTGGACGATTAATATGATTTTAATGTTAAATTACTCACAGGAAAATTTTACCTAGAATATCTAAAAAAATCTTGTGACAGGTGATTCCAATCGAAAAAGTTTTTGCCTATCACATGACAGATTAGCGACACTGACACCACCAAACGGTGGTCAATGGAAACTTTTGTTTTGATTATATGAATTCGAGTCCGAAGTGTACCACACTGGGATGTCATGGAGGAGAATTAACAAAAAAAATAGTAATGTATATAAATGATATGAAAACATATATTAACATACCGACTTTGTATGTAAAATAAATTCTCTAGCTCTATGGATTCTTACGGGGGCGGCACCTAGTGGCTACAGTGACATTGCAGACTTTTTATGTAAAACTTCCAACGCCACCTTCAGGCTACGGCGAACGTAAAATAGCACAGCTTCATGATAAAACTACAGATTTACAAACATGCCGATTACAGAATCCCATGAATAGTGGCGTATATATTTGGCACGATTATTTTACACCTCTTATTGTTGTAAAATTATCAATCATATTCTGTAATAATTTGAAATGTCTTATGGTTGTTGTTATGCTGAATTCTTTCCCGAAAATAATAAAAGAAAGCATCGAAAATCCATACTGCTGACAAACTACGAAAACTTTAAACAAAAAGTACATTTGTACATATAATACTCTCATGAAGAAGGACAATCGAGGTGACATCTACGCAGCCATATGAGAACTTATTCAGGTTGATTCAAGTTTTTTGATATCACCAGCGCCACCAGCACATTTTGCAATGTACTAACATTTCATATACCCCGAGGGTTCTATGGATTTTATATAAAATACGCGTGTTTTTTAGGCATTCAATCGGATTCTGTAATTAGTATGATAATTTGAGATTGACTTATGTGGAAAGTTGATACAATTTAAATATTTTCAGAATAATTTGAAACTAAATTGTTGGAAAATTAGCGAAATTCAAATCAGGACCATCTTTAACTTAAAAAAATAATAAACATAGTTTACATTTCATTTGTTTTCATGCTTTCCATTTTGTAAATGGAATTTAAATGAAATAAAAACTGGAGGAAATTGCTTCGTTCATAGATAGAGGTCTAAGTACAATGGTTCTTCATGTGCAACAGAGCTGCCATTGATAAAGAAATCGCATCGATTGCATGAGTAGGCTTCAGAGGGAGTGAGATGTTTTGACATTGGGACTTCATTTGCAGTCAACTTCATTCTTTGGACGCAAATTTGGAGTGTCATGAATTTAAAATTCAGAACTTTACTTCACCAACCTCTACTTCAAGTTTTGTATTTTAAAGAAATATTACTTATTAAATGAATATGTGCAGAAAATAAATAAATCATTCAGTTATAAAGGTCGCATTCACAAAGCTAGTAGGGATTCTGATTGGCTAAATCTAACTACAAAAGAAGTTGAAATTTCCCCTCCGACGTGGTGTACAAAATTCGGCTACAAAGTTAGTGTAGAATGATTTTGACGTTTCACAATCAGACTACATGAATTCAAAATGAAATAAATCGTACAGTATTTAAATAATTATATAAATCATTGAAATTGTGTCTCAAATTTGATTTTATTAAACTTTAAAACATGAAAGATAAGTTAAAGTTATCACATCAAAAATGTTTTTTATTTTATATATTTGCATGTGTCAATAATATGACAGCTAAGATTGACTAGCCTTGTAATGTAGTTTTGCATTCACAAAGCTAGTTGGATTTTGACTAAGTAGCCACTAGCTTTGTGAATGCCACCAAAGTTCAGCTTTTAGTTGAATTAAAAAACATGATAAATTGTCATTTTGACATAAGTTGACTTGACTTGATAGTTATTGAGATTTTTCTTCACTTACTTTCCAGTCAACTTTCCAATAAAGTAGTCTTAATTGGAAGGCAATTTTTTGGCAGCTGGCCAATCAGATGATAGAAACTTGCCTTACTTTCAAGTTTCTTATATCGGATGAACCTGCCAATTTAAAAATGTCAAGAACCCACTCCGAATCCATTCGCAACTCATTCGTCGGATTGTTTAATCAGCATGAATGTGTTTTGTTGATACCACCTTTTTGCGAAATAACAACATCTATATTCTTAAACAACTACGCATAGCAAGGAAGCATAGGAAACTCAAACACCGATTTTTTGCTGAACTGCGTTAATTTTGAATTTTGTATTAAAGCTTCCGTTTTAAACACATTTAGGTTTGAACGACTATTATTACGGGTGTTGTTTGTCATGAAGTTAGGATAAAACAAACAGAATAAAATACAACAAATACATTTTCCAAAGATTATTCTATTTTCCTGTGATGTGTGTCTAGGCATAATACAGTAAGGTTTATTTGAATGTATCAATTTTACTTTACCTTTTATCAGTAGTGATTCTACTACGGATGTTGTATTTGTATTTATGACTTTTGAAAAAATACTCGGTTAATGTTACTGCATTGCTGACCTTATGATAAAAATGACAACTGTCGAGTCATTATTAAAAAGTAAACAAACTTTCAAGAGGGTTCATAAGAGTTTCTGAATTGCAAAATAAAAAAAAACTATTGAAGCGAAGATATTGGGCAAAAGAATCAATTTATTCTCGATCTGTCAACACACAAATTTTGTCAAATTTTCTCTCAATTTGCATTCCGAATAAATTGATTTATTTTTGGTCTAAGATCAAATCTGTAGATCTGGATTTTCGGCAGATACAAATACAAATTTTAAAAATATGCTTAGCTAGGAAGTCCATCACGTTTTGTATTGTAAAGAAATATTACTTAATTCTTTTCCAAATTAACAAGGAAGCATTTTACAGAAAGCATCAAATGAAGGTGTGCAGAAAACAAAATAAATCATAGAGTAATAAAGTTCAGCTTTCGGTCGAATGAAAAAACATGAACAATTGTCATTTTGACATAAGTTGATTTTAATTGATAGTTAGGGAGATTTTTCTTGCCTAACTTTAAATAATAAAGTTGCCTTAATTGGAAGGCAATTTTTGACAGCTGGCCAATCAGATGCTAGAATCTTGTCTTACTTTTAAAGCCCTTATGTCGTCTGAACTTGCCCATTAGCTTTATTATAAGGATAAGGGTTTGCAATTGTGATGTAAGGATTTCGGAAAAGTGGCCTGAGAGACCCATTTTTCGTCTCGGACATATTTGTGTAGAAAAACGGCTTAACATAACTCCACATAAAATAGTCCAGCAATGTTAGTTTTGTTAGGTGAACAATGCGCTCAACTAAAGTCTCCTTCAATAAATTGTTGCGTCCGCTAATCTAACCATTATTTTGGTAATGCATTTGCGCGATTTGCAAAAAGACCAACTCCCAAAACGATATTCAAAGATTGCAAACCACACTTCTAATAAAAAACCTGTTATATAAATTAAAAAGGTTTTCAAAATTGAAAAAGAATAATTGACCAAGTGACCTTTGAACAAAAGGGAAATAAGTTCAAAAAGATAGGCTTGGTCCACTAACTAAAAAATTAATCACTTTACAACCTTGACTAGGTTCAGAATAAATACGACTATTTTTAACGACTTATGGTGCGGTGCAATAATTCTACAACGTTCCAAAACGATGTTTTTAGAAAAAGTTATTTTTTTTGTGTAATTTATTCAAACAAGTATTTATCAAGGCTCACGACGACGTTTGATCTATGGCAGACCTATGTACTTATAATTAATTTGTGCTGTATTCTAAATGAAAAACCAAAGTTCGTTAAGAATAAAATTATAAATTTTATTGGTTTATATGTTATGAGCAAATGTCCTTATTAGTTCGTCAAGAATTGCACTGCGACTGAGAGACATGGACAAGAAAGAACATTATCAGCCCATGTATCAAATTAAATTCCTAGCTTTTTTAGTAAAATAAATTTTTATAATAGTTGTTCATAATTCTTTATGGAACCCTAAACGTCTTATTCGTTTTATCATGCGAAAGTTGCAAATACAAAAATTAAAAACATTTTAAGTGGATCTAAAATTTGTGTCCAGTTGTCTTAAAACGTAAAAGAAGATACTGAAGACGTATTGTTCTTAAAATGAAATCATCAAAATTGTGTTAATTAAAAATACTTGGCCAGCAGAAGTATTAGTTTTTTTTGTTCTTTATAAGATCTTTATAAAGATTTATTTGGTATCAAGTAAGATCACGATGTTTCAGTTTTTGGACAAGTATTCTTTTTTTGTCTTCGTTTTAAAATAACATTTTTAATAATTTGATCGTGAGTAAGCTCAGATTTGTTTTTTTTTTTTTTAATTTAAAATACTTGAGGGAATTTATTAACGTTTTTGAGTTTCATTGACTGAAAGTATGGAAGGTCGCATCGATTGTATGAGGAAATTTCATTGGTATATGGAACACTTATTAATTTTATTATATTCATTCACCCTCTGTATCATCATCGTCATCACCGTAATCATAGTTATCGTAATAATCATTTGATTGGACAATCTGCAAAAGTAACACAATAAGATAGATTTTTTGTTGTTATATTTTTATTATTTATAATACACAAACTAATAAGAATAACTTACGCTCTGATAAAAACCTTTCCACGCTGCAAATGTTCCCATTGCAATTAATGCTACTGTAGCTGCAATAATTTTTGTCTTTTTTTCAGATTCCAAGAAATCACGTTCGGTTGGAGTAAGCATTGGATCGTTAGTGATTCCTTTTGCAGTTTTCACTGAGTTAAATGTTTCCTGTTTGAAGACATCTTTCGATATTCGATTGATGAAATTCACTAGATTTTGACAGCTTTTAATGTGATATTGAAGCGGGTTATTTGGCAGTGAAATGCTATACAAAACCGATAAGTACGCATAGACTATAGCATCGAACTCGCTATAGAAGTCACCAAAGAACCAGACTTTTTTCCCTAGCTTTTTAGCGAGCATGTTTACGCATTTTTTGGCATTCGCAACGAGCTTAAAGAAAAAGAACAAAATTATTGCTTATAATTAAAATTTTAAAAAGATGTTTTAAAACAAATACGGAAGGGAAAATGGGTGAATTTTTAAATATCAGCGAATCAAATTATAGAATTCTGTATACAAAATTGCTATGGTAAAAACCACCTAATCAATGGTTTGACTGATTCTTAAGATAAGGACGAGGAAAAATGGTATCCTAAACGTACGCAACGTACAAACGAACAAAGAGACATTTTTTTGAAAATCTTTTATTTACACAGGTTCTAGGGACCTTGAAACGTCGAGAAATTTTAAAATTTTCAATTCGACAAATCGGACAATTGATAAGTCATTACAGTTATAACCTTATTTTGTAATTTTTATAAATATATATGTATGTAATTTTGAAATATTTTTTTTACATGAAACATTTGTAACAAAAGAAAATAGTATAAGATATGAAAAATTCTTCCCTGGTTATAACCTTGAATGGATCCCTGCGACAAGAACACAACAGCAAATACAAGGCAGAGCAAGTGGCGGCTGCTTATATGGATACAAGAAATGTATTAAACAGATCTACAAACTGAGCTTCATCAAACAACACGACACCGTTTTTCTCAGACCTTATTTTGGAGGTGCTTTACTTAACCGGGTTCCTGCGTTCATCAACTGCAATCACTGGCGAAGCGACTTTGAAAAACTTACAACTTTCTTCGAAGAAACAGACCTTAATAATTTCATACTAGTTGGCGATTTGAATGTAAGAACAGGCACGAAAGGAAGTGTTGATGTGCAGCTTTCGAATGAAAATGTGGTTTCAATGATTAGAACATCAAAGGATAATTCCTTCGATCGCAATTCAAACGCGTTTATAGAGTTTTTAGAAGAGAAAGGAGCATTCATTTTGAATGGGAGAGGTTTCGGCGGCAATAATGGTGAATTCACATTCGTGAGCAATAGAGGGTCTTCAGTCATTGATTACTGCTGTCCATCATATAGTAGTATCGAAGCAATATGTAACTTTAAAGTCGGTTGTGAAACTTTCTCCGACCATATGCCCCTGATTATAAATCTAAACGTATAATCATCATCGATGTACAACGATAACTTGAAACTTCTAACAAGGCTTAAATGGCAAGAGGACAGAGTATTCGCATACACAAACAGTTTAGATCGACACACTTCACAAACTATTACTGATATAGACAAAAATGAAGATCTTTGTCTTAAGATTAAGGAATGTATATACAACGCAAACGTGGAAATTAATTGTCCGAGTACGAACTTCGCGCCAAAGAAACAGTGGTTTTATGCCAGGAGAAATGTCATGAATAGCCTAAAGATGTACAGAAAATACAATATTGACCTTTACAGAACACTCTACCGTGATGAGTACAAGAAATTTAGGGCCCTATGCACAGCAAAACAGCGTAATTATTATCAATATATCACAAGTGATGTTCAAATGGTAGACATGTGCATTTTTTTTCTTAAAACAAACCTCTGTCTATCAACTCCTACTCTCACCTCCCCGTGGTGAACATCGGGTGCCAAGTGGAAAGTTTGTGGGGGCAGCAAACGAGAGAAGTGGGGAGAGGTGTTTCCACTAAGGCACCTCTCCTTATCCAGACGGCAGCGGAGGAATTCCCGAGATGGAATCAACGGTGGCGTCTACAGT
The DNA here is from genome assembly GCF_945859685.1 of Eupeodes corollae. Classification (NCBI taxonomy): domain Eukaryota; kingdom Metazoa; phylum Arthropoda; class Insecta; order Diptera; family Syrphidae; genus Eupeodes; species Eupeodes corollae. The sequence continues at coordinate 147,109,064 of NC_079147.1, read as the reverse complement.
TCCAGTAAGGTTGAACTACTTAGTGAACACCTTATAGGGCTTCTTCGACTAATTCGGAGCCCAGGCCTGTAAGGAGCGGTTTTATCCGGCTCCCCATCCTTGGAGTTATACTTAGGATCTGGCCCTCCAGGTCAGGTTGGGGGTTGTGCGTCGGGGTGACGTCCTGGCCACGTAAAAGCTTCCATAGTTGCGAAGCACCAACAAGCCTCGGATACGGACGGATTTACTGTTGACAACCAACGCAAACGAATAAAGGACAGCGAACTTCGGATATGCACGTGGAATGTTAGGTCACTTAACAGAGCACGTTCGGCCGAAGAATTAGCGGAGGCCCTAGAACGATATAAAGCAGATATCACCGCCATCCAGGAAATACGATGGGATGGGCCGGGCAAAAAGAGGATGAAAAACTGCGATATTTACTATGGTGACTGCTACCACGAAAACCAACAGCGCTTATTTGGATGCGGCTTCGTCATTGGAGCCAGACTTAGGCAAAAAGTCTTGAGCTATAGGTGCATCAATGAGCGCCTCATGACCATACGCATCAAGGCTAAATTCGGCAACATAAGCTTGATATGAGCGCACGCCCCCACAGAAGAGAAAGACGACAACACCAAAGATATGTTCTACGAGCTCTTAGACAAAACATATGAGCAATAGTCCTGGGCGATTTTAATGCCAAGCTAGGAAGGGAAGACATCTTTGGTGGAATAATCGGGAAGAACAGCCTGCACGAGAACACTTCCGACAATGGATTCAGGCTCATAGATTTTGCTGCGGGGCGAAACGTCATGGTAGCCAGCACGCGTTTTCCACACATCAACATCCACAAAGGAACTTGGACCTCTCCAGATCAATCTACCCTCAACCAGATTGACCATATTGCGATCGACGCCAGACACGCTTCCAGCATTATGGATGTACGAACTTTCCGAGGAGCTAACATCGACTCGGACCACTACCTCGTTGTAGCCAAGGTAGCACTTCGGATTTCCAGACCCAAGGCAAAACAGGGAGGTGCTGGGAGAAGATACAACGTCGAACGGCTACAATCGCCAGAGATCGTCAAATCCTTTTCCGACCGAGTTACAAGTAACCTCTCTCGAAGTTCTCTGCCGCCAACACAATGTATCGAAAACCAGTGGCAACATTGCCAAGATGCAATCAGAGAAGCCGCCTCTGATGTGCTGGGTTTCAAACAGCTACCAACAAGGAACCCCTGCTTTGATGAGGAATGTCGGCAGGCAAATGCAGCCAAACAACAGGCACGCAAAGCGGCGCTGCATAAAAGGACGAGAGCTGCTCGTGAGCTCTATGAGCAGAAGAGGCGAGAGGAACGCCGACTTCTCAGAAGGAAAAAGAGAGGGCATGAGAAGCGTGCGGTCGAAGACAGGTATAAAAGCAGGAATGAGGTTCGAAAGTTTTATGAACAGGTGAAACGAAATTCACAGGTACATAAACCTAGAACCGAAGGCTGCAAAGACGAAAGTGGAAACATCATAGTGGAACCGCAGTCAATGCTGAGGATATGGAAGGACCACTTCTGCAGACTGTATAACGGCGATGAAGAACTGAATTCCGCTGTCAGGCAGGATGACCCATTCGATATAGACGACGAAAGCCAACAATCCCGTTCTCCCGACTTAGACGAAGTAAAGATTGCCATATCTAAGTTGAAGTCTAATAAAGCCGCTGGAGCAGATGGCTTGAATGCCGAGCTCTTTAAAGCAGCTGGGGATAAGCTGGTTAGGAGCATGCACCAACTTATCTGTAAGATATGGTCGGAAGAAAGCATGCCCGATGAATGGAACCTCAGTATTGTTTGCCTCTAAACTGCACCAACTATGGAGGAATAAGTCTACTTAACATCGCCTATAAAATCTTCTCTGCCGTAATATGTGAACGTCTAAAGCCCATCGTCAACAACCTGATAGGTCCTTATCAGTGTGGTTTTAGACCAGAAAAGTCCACAGTTGATCAAATATTCACATTACGACAGATCCTGGAATAAACTCAAGAACACCAAATCGACACCCACCATCTTTTCATCGATTTCAAGGCCGCATATGACAGCATCTACAGGGACGAGCTGTATAGAGCCATGTCTAGTTTTGGCATCCCTGCCAAAATCGTCCGTTTGTGCAGGATGACCATGGAGAATTCACGCTGCTCCATAAAGGTTGGAAACAACTTAACAGAACCTTTCGATGTCAAAAAAGGTTTCAGACAAGGTGATGCGCTGTCATGTGATTTTTTTTACCTCGTGCTTGAAAGAATAGTGCTGAGGTCACACGTCAACACTAGAGGCACTATCTTTCAAAAGTCTGTCCAATTACTGGCATATGCTGATGACATTGACATAATCGGAAGAACTCAGCGTGATGTCAATGGGGCTTTTGTGAGTATTGAGGCAGAAGCAGCAAAAATGGGTTTAACGGTTAATGAGGGCAAAACAAAGTACATGCTGTCGTCTAGAAAGGACATACAACACCGACGTTTTGGTCAAAACGTCACAATCGACAGACGTAACTTTGAGGTAGAGAGATCAAACGCAGAATAACTCTTGCTATCCGCTGTTTCTTTGCGGTTGCTATATAAGACCCTTATCATCCCCGTCCTGCTATACGGTGTAGAAGCATGGACCATGACAAAAGCGGATGAAAGCACCTTGGGTCGCTTCGAGAGAAAAGTTCTTCGTGTGATTTACGGTCCCGTATGCATCGAAGGGGAGTGGAGGAGAAGATGGAACGACGAACTGTACGGGCTGTACTGCGACTTAGACTTAGCCAGAAGAGTAAAAGTCCAACGACTAAGATGGCTGGGTCACGTAGAGCGCATTGAAACCAATGCTCCGGCCCGGAAAGTCTTCGAATCCGCACCCACCGGACAGCGCAGTAAAGGAAGACCGCGGATCAGGTGGCGCGCACAAGTGGAAGGTGACCTCACCCAACTTGGAGCGCGAAACTGGAGACATCTAGCTAGGGACCGAGCTAGATGGAGAAGTTTGTTGGGTGAGGCCCTAGTTCACACAGGACTGTAGCGCCACCTTAAGTAAGTAAGTATTACAAAAATGCAATTGATAGAGTTGGCATCAAGCTCTCTTATCGAAAATGCATGCATTTGGTTTAGACACATTTTTTTTTTCGTTGTATTAGAAATTACATTTCGGACCATTCAATACAACTGGAAATAGATGGGTTCCAGTATAATATCTGGCAAATACACGCTGCTAGCGTTAACAGGTTAAGTTAAGTTAAAGTGGCTGTCCGTGATGGAGTAGGACACAATAAGGCCTAGTTGATCTGCCTTACAGTTTCCTGGAATGTCTTTATGGCCCGGCACCCAGCAAAGGTGAATATTTAACTGTTGTGCCATCTCCATTAGAGATGATCGACAGTTATGTACTGTTATAGAGTTTGTAGAGACAGAGTCCAGGGATTTAATAGGCGGGCTATCTAAGAAAATACAGATATTAGATGTTGATATCACCTTTTTGTTTAAGGCAGGACAAGACTTCTTTTATCGGAAAAAATTCCGCCTGGAACACGCTAGAATGATTGGGAAGGATGAATGAGAGACGTTAAGAGTACACACCTCCATTAACCCCTTTTTTTATTTTTGATCCATCTGTATAAAAGTTGAATGACTCGTTTCAGAAAGATCTGGTGTAGTCTGCGTGTTTTGGAATCACGGAGTGGCCAATGTTGTTGTTAATCCACTCAAGAGCGGATCCAGATTTTTAATCAGGGGTGGTCACGCACTTAACATATAGACAAGTTTTTACTTAAAACTTTAAAATGTTCTTTATAGAAGGCTAACATAATTTAAATAACATAATGTGCATATTAACCTTAAATGTACACATTTCAAGGGCTAAAGTGACAACTTTAGTTATTAAATTATTTTTGAACGCTATTGTCCATCAAAGTATAGTCTAACTATTTAATTTAGTAGACTTTTTTCATATGAAAGCATTCCAAGATTCTGAAAGTTTTCTAAATATGTCATATTTAAAAGCAAAACACAATAGTTTAGAGGGTTTTTATTCCTTTCATGGAGAAATGTACGAAATTGTTTTAAAACTTTGTTTTCTTCCAAAAAAAAATATATTCTTTTTTGTTGCCATTTATATTAGTTTTTTTCGGACTCAATTTTGGGGAGTCTATTATTACTATCGCTTCCAGTCTCCTTACTCGTAGATTGGAGCTGATGCTTCATCTTAAAGGAGTCAACAAAACTGTAGAAACAAAAATGTGTGGTTCTTGAATTTAAGGAAATAAGTGCATTTAAGTACATGATTTCTCTGAATATAAAATAAAAAGAAACTAAGGTAAACAAATAAGCTGGCAAGAAACTTTTGAGTGGCAGTCACAAATTACACGTATCAGAATCTCTTTTCACTTCAGTTCTCAAAGGATTCAAAGCTTTTAGATATGAAACATGCATTGTGTTTTTCAATTAGCCATTAGTTTAACAAAAGTGCCACTTCAGCTGTTTTTGGGACATTTATATTCTTTATGAGGGGTTCCTTTCTGGAGCAATACCAAAATAAGGTTTTCTTGTAAAAAGAAGCCGAATTAGGAATAAATTAGAGAACGTTATAAAAATCTATCGGTTCATTTGTGAAAAAAATCGAATTTTTACACAAACAAATTTGTATGGGGAATGCTGTTGTTTTTAGTAAAAGAACAAACACTTAAGCTTTAGGGCCCAGGACAGACAGACAGATGGATAGAATGGGGGACTAATTTTGTTTTTGATTCGATTTTTTTTACGAAAGCAATACTTGCCATATAAATAGTTCCTATGTGTCGCAAGTAAAAATCACTTCAATGTTCACTATTTATGTGCATAAAAAAATAAGATGGAATTGAAGGCTAGTTTCAGGAATTTAAAATTTAAACTTAATATAAAATTGAAGATCTCTTTCTTTCTTCTTAGAAACCTTAACCTTTGCTCTTTTTCTTAAAAACAAGTTTTATGAAAATAATTTAAAGCATTACTTAAGTAACAAAAATTTCAAACGTTCTGACAACAAACCATTTTTTGTGAAAGCCGTTAAATTACTAACAAATGTTTACTTACACAACTTAATTGCATAAGCTTTATGGCTCATATGACCGCCCCCTGTATCGTCCATTGGTCAAAATTTGATGGATATGTGCTAATTTTTTGGAATAGGGCTGAATGTCAGAATCATATTATGTTCTTGGTCCAGCCCTCAGTTAAAAGTGGTACTTTTTGCAACAAAGTTTAGAAATTAAAATATAAATTTTGTTTTCCTTACAAAAAATAAATAATTCAAAATATAATAGGGGTCATATTCGTTGACTCAATACGATTAGTTTTGAATTAAAAGAAATTCCTACAAAAATACAAACGATTTATCACCCAGGGAGGTTCATGACCCCTGCGACGAAGCTTTAAGGCGAATAGCAGAGCTTGAAGCTACTTAATTTGCCAATACATCAAGAGGTGTTAGGTAGAGTACGGTGTCCAGTGCCGGGGATGGGATCGTGCGAAGCGATCCGCTTATACATAGGCAAGTTGAACGTTGGATTTTATTTATTTTGTCGCGGTTTATAGCCTTTTCTAAAGCAGTCCACCATATTGCCACACTGTACATTAAAATCGGTGTTTGCTACCTTATTTTGAAAACCACTACATTTATATTAAAATTAAAGTTAATGTATTGACAGAACTTGGCACTAGAATAAAAAGAAAATCACATCTAAACTAAGGAAAGAGACATAACAAAATCGTTATAATATGAAGACTGAATTCAGTTATAACGATGCTCTAGGCCATTTTAACTTGTCCGTTTTGTAAACAAATCAAAACTATACAATTGTAGATTTCATTTTTAAAAATTCCATATGATAGGACAATGGCAGGTAACTTCGCTTCACGTTACTCAGTCTCATGTGAATGTTTTGAGGTAACGGTATTAGATAATCCCTACAAAAAAAACTTTAAATTCAAGTTTTCAGATGGTACGTATAGTCTTCAATTCAGGGTTTTTTTTGGCAAGTAAAAGGTTTGTGTTTTGTTATGAAGGTTATACCCATAGTTCAAAAGCTTATAGTTCATGCATTTACACATTTCAATAATTATCTACATATGTATTTATTTATACTCACGTAATCGGTTTCATGGACTTCTACTTTGTCATTCAAATCGAAACCTCCCAAAATGCTAACAATGTTGTGTGCTTCTTTATTATATTTTCCTGGGAAATAGAAGTTAAACGGAAACGGTGTCCTTTTTGCATACAGAGCCCGTGTACAATCAATATTGTTGGCTTCGCCAAACATAAAATAATTAAAATAAGCATGCAAATTATTGAACACATAGTTAGTGTGTGCAACTGATTGAAATTTCTGTTTTGGCATCAATTTTGCATCGATTGGATAGCCCTGTGTTCAAAAGTCAAAGAAAAAAAAACTATTGAATATAATCTATTTATAGGGAATAAAATTGAAAATGTTATTGAACCTCTTTGTCAAGCAATTCCTTGATTTGCCGGTATCCGACAATTTTTTCATTTCCGATTTGTAGATAGGGCAGTTTTCCACCTCCAGACCTTAGTGGATTGCTGTTTGTTTCGATTTTGACTGGACATCTTGTGAATTTAATTAAACACTTTCGATTTGAATAAATAGAAAAATAAATACGCAAGAGATTAGAGCTGTGATGCAATATTGTTCCGGTTGTATTGTAATTTCATTCATATAATTTTTTTTCTTACCAGCGCCCTTAAACATTCGAAGTCAATTGATGGAAGGCCCCATTCGCCTTTGTAGACGTAAAGTATCGCTCCTAAACGCATTTGTTGGCTCTGTTGTGCAGAAGAATGGGCCTGATTATTCATATAATTACTTGATAATTGTTTATTTTTTTCGTTTTTAATGAACACGGACAATTTTTATATTATTTTTCACACTTCTTGAGATAAAGATTTTTTTTATAAATTCGCATGGAACAGGGCAGCAGGACGGGCTTGTTTTTTTGGTTATGTCAGATGTCAAAATCAGCTGTGGTATGAAAAATCCTAATTGGGATTTTATTTGATTTGTTTTAAAGCTATGTTTACAATTTAAGGGGTTTGATTCACAGTAGGAAAATTATGAATATCTGTTTCTTTGCGAAATTTTGTATTTATTTTTTTATTTAAGGGGTGTGAAGTTTATTTTAAGTGTGAAGAAAAGAATGAACCTTTTTAAAATTTTGTAGTATATTTAATTGTATGAATGAAAATAGAAAAAAAGGTGTTTTGCCAAGATGGCTGCCGTTAAAATGAATCTTGCCGAGACATTTACGGAAAATGGCATCAATTTGCGGGCGTTATGAGTTCGGGTGCTTTCATAAATGCATGGTTGCTTTGTTTGCATGCGATCAATTGCCAATCAGACTAACGTCACACAAAATACTTGCGCATGTGTTTAAAGCTGCATTTATGAACACTTTCTTATGATTTGCGTCATATGTCAAAAGACTGTCAGAATTTGAAGTTTTACTTACTTCAAGTTTTGAAATTTGATAAATAATGGACAACAAAAAGTTTTTTTCAATAATAATAAGTGAATATTGTGAAAATCGGATTAATCGAAACCATGGCATTGATTTTCTCAGAAAAAGGAATCTTAAGGCTAGGCGCGCACATGCAACTTTTTCGAAACCAAATAGTTTGATCGTCAGTTGCCCAAACATCGCGCACATAAGCAACTCCAAAAGTAATCAACGAAATAAACCAATACACAGAAAACATTTATTCACTATTTCTATCTCATATACACGAAACAAAATAGTTTCAAATTTGTCCTACTCTTTTGCTTATGAAAGAAAAGAGTAGATATATTGTTGCAATACAAAATAATATAAAATATATTTTTTGTTTTTTGAAAGTCAATAAAATATCAAGGCATGGATTTTTACGAAATGGCACTGATATGTGCGTTTGAATTAAAAAGAAGGAATAAACCTGCAATCAAAAGGCAATATTGGGTTCACCCGTTGAACTCACAACGCCTTGTAAAAGGGAAATTCCAAAAAATTTATCTAGACCTCCGATCCCACCCAAGCAAGTTCTTCAATTACTTCCGAATGAGCAACAGAAGTTTTGATGAACTTCTGTTTTTGATAAGGCCTTTAATAACTTTCAAAAATACCAGGTGGAGGAAAGCAATATCTCCAGAAGAAAGACTGGCGGTTACACTGAGGTAAACAAATAAAGATTATGTTTTAATTAAAAATAATAATTTATTAATTCATTAAATTAAAATAAAATGTAGTTCATAATTTAGAAAAAAAAATGTATGGTTACAAGTGCAAACTAACTAATTTGATTCGGAGTCCGAATCGTTCTTTGAATACGAATGATATCGTTTGTGTGATTCTTTCTTTTTGAAGCTCTCTTTGTTTTGGCCCTTTCGTTTTAAAATGCGCAAAAATTCAATTTTGACATCAAATTTTTCGCTGTCGTTGAGTTTTTTAAATGACGGCAACAAGGACAGTAAAAATGATTTGTCTTCATCTAAATTTTCATCTTTTTTCTCCCTTAAAATCTCCAACAAATCCTGCTCATATGTCGTTTTCTTTTTTTTGGATCCAGTCGGTTGGATCTGTGTGGTTATTTCGGGTGTATTCTGTTCTTCTGTTAAGAATACCTCCAAATTTTCATCAAATTCTTCTATTTCGCAATTGCTGACGGTTGGGCGGTCTTCCATCGAGGACAAAAGGAAAGATAATTGGTCGAAGTAAACATATTTGCGCCGCTTAGTAGCTGCTTGGCCCGATTTTACATTTTTTTGTTTACTGAGCTCTCGGCGAAAGCATGTCTTCAAATTTTTCCACTTATTTTGAAGTTCTTTGACTAAAAATATAAAAGAAAATATTGTATTTTAAAATAATTTGACATTAATTTCTTCTCTAAAATTGTTTTTTTTTTTAACACCAGATACTTTCAATTTGTATTTCATTAATCAAAAATATTATTTTCTATAGGTACCTTGCAACAGGAAACAGTTTCCGGTCTCTTCATTACGAATTTCTCATAGGTGAAACAACCCTACGAGAAATTATTAAGGATACATGCGACAAAATATGGATATGCCTAAAAGAAAATTACATGCCGGAACAAACAGAAGATACTTGGAAAGAAGTTGCTGAAAAATTTTTAACAAGTACAAATTTCCCCAATTGTGTAGGAGCAATTGACGGCAAACATATAAGGGTCCAAAAGCCATCTAAATCTGGATCGAAGTATATGAATTACAAGAATTATTTTTCATTGGTTCTTATGGCAGTTACAGACGCGGATTACTGTTTTCTATCCGTTGACATTGGATCCCAGGGGAGTGCAAGTGACTCCCACGTTTTTCAGCGATCGAACTTTGGGAAAAAGCTAAACAATGGTCAACTGAATCTACCACCAGATCAATTGCTCCCAAATGACAAAGGGGGAAAATGCATGCCATTTGTGTTTGTAGCCGATGAAGCTTTTGCCTTATCAGACCACATACAGCGTCCATTTGGACGAAGAAATTTGTCCACGGACAAGAAAATATATAATTATCGTCTTACTAGAGCCCGAAGAATGGTGGAATGCTCCTTTGGAATCTTAAGTAATAAATGGAGGATACTACATAGACCACTTGACGTGCATCTCTCATTTTGCGATAATATTATTAAAGCCTGTTGCATCCTTCACAATTTTGTTCGCAAAAGAGATGGGATAAGGTATGAAGACACTTTGTATGAGTGTTCGTTGACAAAACCTAATATAACAAATGTACGTGGATCTCATGATGGTTCAACAGCAAGGGATTATTTTGTAAAATATTTTAATTCACCTCAAGGATCAGTACCATGGCAATATGAAAAAATATAAATTTGTATAAAATCAAAATGCTATGACTCAAGAAAAAAATTATTTTTGTATTCGATTTTACTTTAAAATAAACGTAGGTCAAGCTCCTGTATGAAGTGTATTAATCATTAAAACCATTCAATAAATATACCAACACTTTTAAACTGCTTTCTTTTTCATAACTAAATTCTCCTTAACATCAGTACCTATTCTTCGAATAATAAAATAGTTTCACAAAAAGGGTAACAACCCAGCAGTCATGTCTTAAACCTCCTATATTTTCATTTAAGTGTGCTCACCTTTTTCATTTTTTTCCATTGGTGACATGTTGTGCCAAGTAGGTACCATCTTTTCTGAAATTTCTTCCCACAGGCCGGAAACAAAATTTCTGTCTGCGTGCTCCGCCATTGAAGCATCATAAATCGCTTGACGACTTTGAACATTATTTATAAAATTTTCGGTCCAACTAGCATCCTCTTGGAAATCTGGAAATAAAATACATATTAAGTTACCTAGACACATAATTACCTAATTTTAATTTTCAATAATACAAAAAAGTCTTACCTTGTGAGTCCATATTCATTTTCTTAGGATAATTTTCGTTGAAATTAAGTCCGTCTTCAAGTTCTAACTTTGAAACAAATATTCAAAATGAATGCAAAAGCAAGGACAACAAATGTATTTATTTTGAAATCCACTTGCCAAGAAACAGTTACTGCATAACAATATGTGTTGAAACACACACTAGTGTAAAATTGTGGGCTGGGGAAGGAATCATTGGTTATTTATAAAACCATATTAAGCAAATATCGAAACCAAAATACACCCACAATATCATTGGTTATTTCTTAAACCATATTAAGCGAATATCGAAACCAAAATGCACCCACAATATAACGCCTACTAGACGACTGCGATTTATCCTTTTTTTTGGTTTCCTTTCGGTTGCCAAAACGCTTTTTAACACTGCGATGAAAATAAAACATCTTTCAAGTTTGCTTTACTTATTTATTTTTAGTGATAGAAATATTATAATAGATCTTTAGTAACTAACTTTATACTTATATATATGTATATGGGAAAATACATCAAATAAATGAAATTCTTATTAAACGAATTATAAAATGACCTTATTCATTTATTTATTATTATTTATTTATTCCTTTTAACTTAATAAATAATCGGATTAGAATCTCTTACTTTACATGAATACTTTAGGCAAACTGATTACTGAATCACTTGTTTTATCAATCACTTGTAAGGCATATTCAAACTGCTATTAAGCATATATGTACGTCCTTCCATAATTAGAGTGGCAGGAAACCCAACTCCAACAACCGCTACCTTACGGAAAGTTTGTGTACGTCCTACAGCTCTGTAAAATAAAACAATTTATATAATTCACATTTTACAAATAAATAATCAAATAATATTCGACTCAAAGTGAACGCTTGGGATAACTAATATATTTTAAAAGAGAAACTTTTCCGTTTGCACACTTTTTCCTTTTGAAGCGAAGTATCTTTGAGTTAAACCTTCGAATAGCTATTTATACAAAATGTTTAACAATTACTTACCCAATTTTGGAAAAAAGATAGACGAGCATCGGTACAACAGGAGAATCTTCATGGCCATAGGTAATGGCACCTAATTGGACCAATCGTCGTCGGAAATATGTTGTATTCCGAACTACTTGTTCAATTTTTCTACGACCAATGTCCAAACCATCTAATCCCATGATCATTTTCATGGCTATTCAAACGGATAAAATCAATTATTTTCTGCAAAAAAGAGAAATGTTTTTGTTAAAGAATTGCATGTTTTTTTTTTTAAACGTTCAGTTAAATATATTTATTCCTTTTTAAATATGAAACACAAAATTTAAATACAAATTTTTCAGTAGTAAAAACAACGTGAGGGTTTAAGGTCAAGCTGAAAATGGTAACTAACAAATCGATAAGAATTATATTTGTTTATTATAAAACCAAATATTTAACAGACCGCCAAGAAAAAAAAAATATTTAAAAACAAGGATTTTGTTATGGATACGATTGACACCTATTAATAAATCTTTACCTTTGTTCCAGCAATATAACCACCAGCACTGCCAAAGCTCTTAAATTTTCCCATTAGAATATCAACATCTTTCGGATCGGCGCCATAATAGTCGACAGTACCGCGACCATTTGGTCCCATTGCTACCACACTATGCGTCTCATACAAATGCAAATAAGGTTTGTATTTCTTCTTCAATGCAATAACTTCGGACAATCGAACACTCCAACACACTTTACAACGGGGACTGTCTAAAGCCAAGCCGTCTGTTCTGCAACGCTGTTCAAGCATCTTGTTTCTTTTCCAGTGAACTCAAATGTCCAACCGTAATCCTTGGTTATGCGATCTTTGAGAGTTACCTCCCTACCAGGGACACTGCAAATTGGGAAATTCCAGCAATCTCGGACCTTCCGATAGGCATACCGTGAATAGAATTCTCGAAGGTATCGTATAGCGTAACATAGCCCTGGAAACAAATGGAATTTCAGACTCAGTCTGTCAGTTCGTGAATTTCAAATCGATTCAAATCGTCATTTTACCTCTCGATTATTTTCTTAAGCTACTTTTGGGGCACACATAAATTGATTGATATCAATTTATGTGTGCCCCAAATCATGAGCAGGTAAAAGCCAAAATATACTAGGAAGGCTGTGTGTAGAGGAACCTTTTCGAATGAAGATTTGTTCCGATTAGGATCCTCATAGAATTCTCCTCTTCCTGATACTGCTGCTCCCGTGGGTGCTTTTCCGTTTCAGTGTTGTTTATGTTACTCTTTATTGTATACAATTCCATTTGCAGTCTGGTTGATAGCATTCGACGGCGACAGCGTTGTTTTACTCTTGCCATTCCAATTTGTGAGAGGCGAAACATCATTTGAAATAATTGTGCTTTATTCCATTTTTTAAACGATGACGCACTTTGATACGATTGAAGTACATAATAATCTAAAAATAAAATAAAAATTAAAAAATATGTTTTGTTTTGAGTTACAAATAATAATAACCACCTCCTTTCAGTACATAAATACATTTGACGTTTAAAAAGTAGCAAATTGAATTATGAAAACAAACATACGAGAAGGATATATTATTCTGCGCGTCTGGAAGTATCCTACTAACCTCGTCACACTTTAAAGAATCATTCCACTGAAATGCACTAATACAAACATACGAAAGAAACTATTTAGTTGCATGTGCGCACAGTTACGTGTATCATAGTAGGATACAGACATTTTTTATGGGTTTAAGCAACTAATAAATTTTCGCAATCAATGTATGAAAGAGAAAACTAGTGAAATTGAGATGTAAGGTGGTACTCTTCCCTCAGAATTTTTTGTGAAAGGAAAACATTGCCTAATTTTTTTTCTCTCTTGCACTTAAAGAAAATTGTTCAACGATTTAGTTGAAAGTGCGCGCAGTTAGCTAAAATTCCTTGAGACACAAACTAAGGAATTGGTTTGGGGTGATCGTTTAGTTTGTGTCAAAACACAAACTAAAAAGTTGCTCGAATGGGCGACCGAATGGTTTCTGCATGTGCGCGGCCTCTCGTATAAGTCTATAGTGCTCAGATTAGAAACCAAACAGTTTCGAAACTAAAAGTTGCATGTGCGCGCCTAGCCTAAGAGACATCAATTAATCAGTTTTATTTTATCAAAAAGAAAAAAGGGACAATTTAAACGAAAGATTCCGGGCTTAAAGGAAAACTTTCATCGGTTGACAGTGTTCCATAGCACATTTTTCTTTTTTTTCCCATCGGCAAACTCCTTTTCCATTTGTAGCCTCGTTTCCAACATAAGTTGAATATATTTATGTTGCCACACTTTATCATCCATCCTTTAATAAAATTCAATTTTCAGAACAATCTTTTAATTTTTAGCAAACATTTACCTTTATTGAGCCAAAACAAGTTTGTGATGCCGTTTACTGTTTTCAATTGAAATTTGAATTTTCAAGGAAAAGAATTTGACAGTTTCAATAATAAAGGAAAGAAAAACGTTTTTACCATATACCTGTCTCTTTTATTGAGAAAGAAATTCAGATTGCATGTGAGTTTTTGTAGTTGCACATTTGCGCTGCAAATATTTGCTTTTTGCTTTTATGAACATCTGACATTTATCATTTGCATTTATGAAAACTATGCATTCGTCAGACTTTCGCAACCATGCATTTATGAAAGCACCCTTCTCCAACAAAAAATATATATCTTTTAGTTAAACCAAATATAAATTGACACAACACATCCTTTAATCCTTGGTTTGTATTGTTGACAACTAATTGAGTATACTTATTAAGGAAGCAAGTATATGTGCATTGACAAAGCAATATCATAGTCACCTCCTATATCGAAGCCTCATCAGAACTGGGAGCTAGAGATATGAAACCAACTCCTTACATCAACTTATCCCAGTTTTTCAGGGTGACTAATTATACCTAATTCCTCTTGTGAATTAGACTTATGTAAGTGCATTTTCACACTTTTTTTTAATTTCTAAAAAAGACCAATTATCGAATTATGCAATAATAATAATGTAAAGCCAAATAGATCCAAAATCGACAGTCTCTTATTATATAAACATTTGAGCCAAGTTTTTCTACTTACAATTCGACCGTGTCCAAATGGCTCGGGGCCAATTGACTCGGTAGTGTATTATTTGAAATCGATTGCTATGAACCAAAAATACGTGTAACCCGGTATTGTTTTATAGAGGGCCAAACACGACAGAGTCAAAGATCCAAATGGACCCAAAATCATCATATTCAACATTTTCGGCAGTCTTTCAACAAATAATGGTAATCTGAATACTCTTGAAGACAAAATATAAAATAAAGTAGTAATACAAAACAATCTAATTCAATATAAAACTAGCTTCATTTTTGATATAAATGGTATTCAATTAAGCATTAGTTGACAGCTCGTGGAATCCGTATTATTTCTTTTAGTTTCTGTCAAAATATCTTCTTTTAATTAATCACAAACGACAACTCATTATGATAAGTTACAGCGTCGAGTAACACGTTCAAATGATAAAATGATATAATTGTTCTCTAGTAGTAACGTTGCGAACTTTTAATGGTGTACATTATCGTTTTTAGTATGTCAACGAAACGCAACGCCAAAACATCGCCATTTTCATGAAAGTGTGCAGCATAATCTGAGGCACTTGATTCCGCTGCGCTCACAAGAACTTGGCCTGTCACACACTACTACTACTATGACTAATTTCGCTTCATGATTTGGAAACAAATGCACCCAAACAAATCTAACTAATGACTCAGGAGCTAAAAAAAAAAACGACCATAAACAAAGTTCGTTTCCTGTGTTCACTAATTGGAGCAGTTGATCCCAATTGAATGGATACGTGAACATAATCAAATTTACCGGATTTGGGATGATCCACCAAAGTTACTGTTTGGTGTCGATTTTGGAATGGAGGCGTCATCGTTCCGTAATTCTTCCTTTTAGACATTTTTTGTAGAACTTTCTAAAGTCGCAGGTCTATGAGCCGCAAATCACTCAGCTCTCAAAGACAACATAATCGATGCCATTATTGGTGAGATTAGCCATCGAAAACTGGACCTTTCGAATGTACACCACTCAGCAATCAAATGATGTTATACTTCAACATAATGGGCTTTCAAACAAAAATGAAAACTTATTGATTTCTCATATACAGCTTCTTCTATTCAATTTTAAAACGTAAAGGAAAGGAATTTTTTATATTCATGCACCAAGAGTTAAAGAAAAATGGGAGCATTTCACAAATGTACTAAATGCCAACGAAGATGCTTAAATCTGCGTTTTATTATCACTAATGATCCATGTATAATACTTTCATATATCCAATACAATACAATACATACTTAATTTTCCCACATGGCTAATGCGTATTATTCAAAGTTTTCTTGAAAACCGATTCTCATCAATATTTGTCAAAATATTATCAGGAACTCCGCAGGGATCAATATTGGGTCCCATTTTGTTACTATATATTTATATGATTTTAAGTTCGGTTGTTCGAATAAAGATCCTAATGGTATCATATTTACAGATGATACCATCATAGTAGCCAGCGACGTACGACCCTTATTTTTAGGCTATTACAAAAAGTACGATTTAAATATAAATACGGGAAAATGTAGCTTAACAGAGTTTCGAAATAGAAGTGAAAAAAGCCATTGCCTGGCAGTTAAGAAAAGTAAAACTCTTTTCCTAAACATAACCAACGTATTTATTCCATTACAAACCGAAATGAATTACTTAGGGATTCACCTTCATAACAGTTTCCCTTTCAATGAACGCGCCCGAAAGACATCATGTAGGGCCAAATTTGTTACTGCGAGATGAAAGCCAGTACTGTACTCAAAATGAATGCCCAAAAATACAAAACTTTAGGTATATAAAACATTGATTCGACCAATATTGGTATACGGATTTTGCTCCTGGTTTACACTTCCGACAGCTAAAGAGCTTGAACGATTTGAGAGAAAAATGTTTGGATTTTGCTGTGGAAAATTTAGAAGAGCGAATAAAAAATATTTCGCAAATAAGATAATTTATAAAGATTACAAATAATTCCGCTAATCCAATATTTAACAAACCTTGCAAAAATTAAATTAAAACGCACTGAACATCATCCAACCGCACTTATAAGATCCTTGTTTGATTCAAACTTTACAGACAGTTTGGAAAACAACTACCATCTTTCTCCTTATAATATCCTTAATGAAAGATCATTACCATTAGAAGAATATTTTCCCTAACGATCACATAAACCTTTCAACAAAATATAATATTTTCAATGCAGTCGTTAAATCTTCTCTTTTTTATGCAACACAAATATAGGGTACGCAAGAATACGAAAAAATTAAAAAAAAATCAAAGAAATTTCTTAAAGAAAATATTCAATAATCCCTTAACAGCACCAAAATATTCAATTTATTTGGAAACAGGCCTGCCAAAATCTTACTTTGAGTCTAAAGTTACAGGCTGATTTATTTAATGAAAGTGCTTGGTATACTGGAAACTCGGTTATGTAAGATAATGATGCTCTAAGAAATTCGGAATTGATTAAGGATTGGTGGATGAGGACATGGGAAAACATTGCTGCTTCCTGTGGAGAAGTTGTGCAGATCAATCTCAACAATATTGTTCAGATGAAAACAAAGGTCTAGGAAATCATCCAAAAACTTGAAGAATCTAACCGAAATCAGATGATTGACAGCCAGCTTAATTATAACTTGTGTGACAAGAACTACTTCCAAGATTCTTTCAACTATTAAGATATTTTTCTAATTTTTAAATCAATATGCGAACTTCTACATTTAAATGGAAAACCATACAACGGCAGCTTTGACCCATTTTGCAATTTATATAACTTGAGAGCTAAAGAAGATTGCTTTCATATTATCAGTGTGTCTCCAATTTGTAACCGGCAAAGAAGAGTATGCTTTGGTAAACTATCCCTATCAGTACAGGAAACGATTGAAATTTTAAATGGATCAGATTGGGTGAACCTTGTCAAATTTGTCAGAGCTACAAAATGCTTATTATAATTGAATATACATAAATCATTAGGCTACTGCGATTTAACATTACCACTCCTTTACTATCCGTGATAAATGTTTAGGATCGTTGTGTTGCACAAGCAAAAAGTCGTCGCTGGCTTTTAAATTTTCTTTTAAAATTTATAAATATTTTTGTATCCATTGTTTTTTCTATAAAAACTAAATTTCCCACACCATTGGACCCCATAGCTCCCCAGACCATACAATTTCCGCCTCCATGTTTCACCGTTGATTGCAAATTCTTCACATCTAATGCTTTGTTTGGTTTCCTCCACACAAATCTGCGACCGTCCGACTCAAAGACATTAAACTTGCTCTCGTAAAGGAATCATCTGGTTTCGAAACGTATGCATTCGCGTAGTTCAAGCGTTCTAAAACGTTTGCTTTTAAAATATAGGTTATTTTTTTTAATTTATTTATTGACCATTATATCCTTTTGAATGCAGAAAGCTTCGAACAGTTTAAGGGTTAAGCGATATTCCAGCATTTGCTTGATTGTCAAAAGCTATTTTAGGAGCACTTAACTTGGGGTCAGTCTTTACCATTCTTTCAATTTTTCGTTTTATAGGAGCGTTTAGAATTTTTGTCAACCTCTCCCTGGGGCCACTTCAAAGCTTTTATTTTTCACATAATTTTTTAACACATATTGAACGGTAGGCCGTGGTTTACCAATAATTGACGATATCTCAGCATAACTTTTTCCGTCGTTTCTTAGTTTAAAAACCAGTTTTATTTTAAGAGGTACTTTTTTATGAGAAGCCTCCATTTTCAAATTAAACTTAGCAAAATAAAAAAACACAATTGAAAAGATCAATACACCATGGCATACCGAGCCGAGATCTCTCAATATCATTACAGTAAACAATTACATTTCAAAAAGTACCGTTATTTCCGTTTTGTTAGAGAAAAGAGCAGTGTACGAACATTCGTTTGATGAACGAGCAATTTTTTGAAATTCCTGGCAAAATTGTACTAACTGTAAAAAAAAACATGAGGTAAAGCTCGAATATTTTGCTGCAGTTTTGTTGCATTTCATATTATACATTATAAATTTGTCAAATAAAGTCAGATTTGTGGTAGGAAGTTCATAGTGTAAGGGAAACCCATTTATTTTCAATTGCTGTAGGTGTAATATTTTGATGTGGTGTATATTTTTGTGTTAGATTTCTAGTCATATAGTATAGTTTAAAATTTAGTTAATTGTTTAAATATTATGTACAAAATATTTTTTTATTAGCTTTGTCTTTACAAGCGGACTTCATAATTTTTTCATTTATATATTTATATACATAAGAGAAAATAAAAGAATTAAAATATAATCAAATCCATATACATGTAAGTCCACCATAAGTGCTCATCTTCTAATCCCTTACTTAATCTTTCAACTAAATTATTAAATCAAACACACCTCTTGCTATAAAATCCCAGTATTTATAATTTTAACAAAATTCAAAACAAACAAAACCCTAAAATATCCCATAAATTCCTTAACTTTCACACACCACCACAAACACACAAACAAACTCACACTTAACCACCAAAAACTGACACAACGTACATTTGTATAGAAAATACAACAAAAATCTACTTTACTTTGTCAAAATGGCGGCATTTGTGTGTAAAGTGTAAGGTGTTTTCTTCTCGCTGCAATCGAAAAAAGTTTAATATTTCTTTATTTAATAGCTAAAAACACAATTTAAATTGATGAAAATCTATAAAATATAATCGTTAAATTGTTATTTATAAATCAGTGATGTAATTGAAAGTGTTTATTTGTTCCATTTTTTAATATTTTAAATAAAACGAAACAAGAAGTGAGTGTTTTTGTCGCGAGTTTCGTTCGTTCATTCGAGTTATATTTTTCTCTTCTGTCCCAAAAGTTGAAAGCAAAAATAAAATCTACAATAACCTGCCCCTTCGTGCGCTTCTGTGGTAAAAATTTATGCGTATATTTTAAAGAAAATTGTGAAAATATTAAAAATTTTCCTTTGAAAAGTAAAAAGTTGTATGTGATAAAATTAAAGAGGAATATTTGAAGACAACAAACTCACTCGACACATTTTGGATATTATTGCATAAAACCAACCAAAGGTAAGTTTAGTTCTTTTTCTTTTTGCAAAGACCAAAGGGCATCAAAGAGCAGTTGTAGGCAGTAGCACCACTTTCAGCTTTCAACACACAGTTGAACAGAAAAGTGTTCATTAATTAATATACCCCGAATTCATGGGGCGCACCTTTTTTCCTTCAAAGCTTCAAACCATCGGCTTCGCCATCCATTCGAAACGAGAGAAAATTCAAAAACAAAAAAAAGAAAAACAGAAAATCCAAAGAAAATGCGAATAATATTAAAAAATACAATAAAAAATCGCTGGCGCATGAAAGGAAGCTCTCGTTTCTGCAACATTCATTTCGAATTTGGATTTGGATTTATTTTTAAAATCAAAATTCTTGTCCGGAGACGGACGGAAGGACGGACAGACGAAGTCTTGGGAAATATGAAATTTATCAGTGAATGTCTCACAGCTTTGCATTTTCTTTTTTTAACTTTTTATTTTTGGGTCATGGCTGTGGACTGTGGCTGGTTGTGTCGCCGTCGCCGTCGCCGTCGTCGCCACCGCATCCGTCGTTGTTGTTGAATTTGCTGTCCCAATCGTTGCTGCTAAATGTGGCGGTGGCTGTAGTTGCGACGGCGGCGGCAGTGGTTGTGGTGTTAGTGGTGGTAGCAATCTTTGGGTGACGATGGTTATGAAGGCGATACACGACCGGGCAACGAGGTGCTCGTCTTCATTCTACGCATTTTCTTGATATTAGGGAATTTCTCCCGTCGGTCGTCTTCTTCTCCTTCTTCTTCTTCTGATGGCAGCCAGGCCAACAAACCAGCAACCATCACAGCCAAAAGAAGATGCCACAACGCAAAGAAAATTAAAAAAAAAAAAAACAAATGAGATTCATTCCACAATTCGTTTTCATCAGCGCTTCTTTTGTCGCTGTCGTAACTTTTTCGTGAGTTTCAGTAACTCACTTTTTTATATTTGGATTTTTTTGTTTTGGGGAGTCTTAAGCGAAAGGCATTGAACAAAGGGTGTTTTGTTAGAATTCTTGAGAAAAATTGATCTTACAAAAACACAATACTCATCTGAAGAAACTGGTATCAAGGTCCTTCTTTTTTTGCTTCTGCAGAAAGGGGAGTGCCGTTTTTTCTTCTTCTGCTTTTTCTTCATCTTTGCTTCTTTCTAATCATTTTTGCAGAGATTTATTATTATTCTTAGGGCATGTCCTTGGGCGGAATGTTTAGAGGGTAGATTGTAAAAGAATGACTAGGATATGTTGTAACTGCACAAGATATCAAAATTTATTTGGTATATAAGCTGGAATGTGCGTAGTAAAGTCGTAGTCCTAGTCGCAGTCTTCGTCTTCGTATTCGTCGTCGCCGTCTTCTTCGTCGTCATTTAAAGTCTTTTCTCTTGCAGGATTTTATTAAGTGTCGTTGGGTTTGTTTTTAGATGAGGGTTCATTTTATTTTGTAAATGTATAATATTTATGTTCATATACCACCTACCCTACATAACGACTCTAAAAAGAGTATAGAATGTTGTAATATTGAGTAAATTAGGTCGAGCGAGAATGGAAGCTTTTTTGTTTTTGTAATATGTAAACCTTTGTATATAAATATGTGAAATTATGATGTAGATTAACATCTCAAGGTCATTAATTTTATTCGGTTAATCTTGTTAAAAATCAAATGATTGAGTTCAGGTTTATGGAACTTATGTGTGGAGTCATTTTTAAAAAAGATAACGATTTGTTCTATCATTATCTCAATAGGTTGGTATTCTTATGGCACTTTGAGCGTCGTATATGAGTTTAAAATGGTTTAAGTTTGGACTTTTATCGAGTCTTATCTCTTTATTTTGTTCCTACAATTCAAGTGCCTTGAGTAGCACTTGAAATGTTGGATAGATTAGTTTGACCTCTAAATTTATATAAATGTATAAAAAAGGCTTTAGGTTCGTAATGGTACTGGATATTAAAAGACACTACAAAAAACCCTTCGATAGAATTGAAACGTACCTTAAATTTTGTCAGAATTTTCCTAAATTTTAAAATCTTTTTGTGGTGTAGTTAATTTAATGATGTTTTTGGTACTAAACAAATAAGTTTGGTGGTTCAGCACTTAAAATTCTACTGGTGAAAAATTATGTATTTTTTTGTCCAAACTTGGCCTCTTTTTTACAATTTTTTCAGTTCATTTATTTAATTTCACCACGTATTCTGTTCAAAGGATATGTTTTAGATTCAGAAAAAAACAAATTTGTTTCATTTTTTTTAAATTATTCTTTTGGTTCATGAAAAAAAAGTTTTGAAAAAAAGATTTTGTCAATGGTAATAATTATTTTAAGAAATATTATAGCAAAACGGGGATAATAAGGGACACTTTTTTGCCCGAGAAAAGGATTACTACTCAATCGCTTTCTTAACCTAAAGAAAAAGTGGTCAGCAGAGCAATTCTTTGATCTAGGCATAGGTAGACAAAGTCCTTAAATATTTCAAATTTACGTCTGTCGATGGTAACGTTTTCACCGAGAGGTCGGTGTTGTCGGACCTTTCTTGATGACTGAATGTACTTTGTTACCCCTGTTAACAATTGATTTCTTGGTCTTCCTGCACTAACGGATGAGTTTGGCAGGGATCCCAAAAATTCCCATGACTTATACAGTTTATCCCTGTAGATGCTGTCATATACAGCCTTAAAATCGATGACGTGGGTGCCGATTTGAAGTTCTTGTGTTTTTTCCATGATCTGCCTTAATGTGAATGAATATTTAATCGACTGTGAACTTTCCTGGTCTAAAACCATATTGATTGGGACCTATAAGATTGTTGATTATGTGCTTTAGAAGTTTACATATTACGGTAGAGAAGATTTTGTAAGGGATGTTAAGGAGACTAATTCCTCTATGGTTGCTGCAGTTAAGAGGTTCTCCTTTTTTTTAGTATAGAGCAAACAATACTGAGATAATCTTCAAAAATTGTCTAGATCTGATCTATATACCTCAGCGATGGAGAGAAGTAAAGGTTTCGTTACCTTAGCGGGTAAATGTTCGCATGTCAACAATAAAGACCTAAGACCTATCATTGTTCATTCTCAAAACTTTAGAATGATTGATTGATTTTCATGTACGTAATATCATTGATAAGAGACTATCGATGTCTCAGCACGCTTACTGCACAGGAAAATCAGTAGAAACAGCCTTGCACACTCTGGTAAGAACTATCGAATACTCCCTAGAGCAAAACGAATGTACTATGGTGGCCTTCCTGGATATTGAGGGGGCTTTCAACAACGTTGACAAATCCGCTATCACTTCTGCTATGCCGACCCTAAACGTTAAATACTCACTCTGTGAGTTAGTTAATCTAATGCTAAAAAACAGGATTATTAACTCTAAGAAAGGGGATTTTTGTACGAAAAGGTCTGTCGATAGGCAAGGTGATGTTCTGTCCCCTCTCCTGTGAAAAATAGTGGTTAACGAACTACAAATTTCCCTTGAGAGGGAGTGCTACAGAGTTGTAGCGTATCCCGATGATGTTGCTATCGCCGTCTCAGAAGAACATCCTAATACACTGAGAGACCTCCTCCAAAACGCACTCAATATGCTCACTTGATGAGCTGATCACTACGGACTTCGTATTAATCCTCAAAAAGCAGACCTCGTCCTTTTTACACGGAAATACCAGATCCCAGTAATTGTACCTCCTTCAATAAAAGTTGCACCACTAAGTTTTACCAATGAAGCGAAATATCTTGGTCTGATATTGGACAAAAAATTAAGTTGGAAACCTAATATTCAGAAAAGAGTTAAAAAAGCTACAGTAGCTCTTTTCCTTTACAAGAAAGCCATAGGAAGCAATTGAGGTTTTCAACCTCGCATAACCTATTGGCTATACACATCGGTCATCCAACCAATACTTAGGTACAGGGTTGCAGTATGGTGGACTCAACAGAGTCCAACCCACTGCATGTCTCAGAAAAGCTTAATCTAAGCATTTCATTCCGCCTTCCTATTCATTGTAGCGTCTTCTAAGCGGAAATTTTAGCGATAAAAGAGGTTCTCTCCTGGCTAAGAGAAAACGTGATATCAACTTCTGATATCCGTCGGGCTACTACTAAATCTCTTGACGGTGTCTCAACCAAATCTCAAATGGCCCTCGATTGTCGATTTTCTCTTATGGACATGGAGCAGCAATTTAACATTCACCTCTGTTGGTTGCCGGGCCACAGAGACATCACAGTCAATTGTAGAGCCGATGAACTCGCTAAAAATGGAACCGTATACCGATAGCTACATTTAAACTTCTGCTAAAAGAAACTGCTTTTGCGATAACAAACTCTAGGTGGAACAATTTACCAACATGCGCAGCCACAAAACTCATATGGGCTTCACTGAATCTAATGCGCTCTAAAGACTTGTTATCTCAAAGCAGACTTCATATAAGCTCCCTAATATATGTCCTTACGGGACACTGTCTTACAGGCAGACACGCAATACGACTTGGTGTAGCCTCAAATGACTTCTGCTTTATAAAAAGCTCAAAATGGTTCGACTAGTAAGATAAGTTTGGTGCATTATCCTAACCAAATTATTCTGCAGCTGTTTTGAAAAACTCGGCATTCAAGTCAACTGCTCTAGCGGCTTTGTTTGAAGCCAGCTTAGATATTGCCATCTTTCAAATCAAATGGAGTGGCGCAACAGTCCGTTGTGAACCAGGGCCTAGTTACTTTCAACTCTCAACCATTCCTGTGTGCGAGTACTATTGTCAGGAATGGAATGAATTGCCATCTTTGCTTCGTCTAAATTGTGAAAGCGGGAATGTTGCTTTTCGTCGTCTATATTGAATGGATCATCCTGCCTGACAGCGGAATTCTTTTCGTCGTCACAAACTGTGGAAGTTGTCCTTCCATATGCTCAGCATAGACTGCGGTTCTATTATGATGTTTCCATTTTTGTTAATGCAGCCTTCGGTTCGATGTTACTGCACTTGTGCCTGTTCATAGAACTTTCGAACTTCAGTTCTGCTTCTGAATCTTTTAACGTACGCTTGTCATGCTCTTTTTTTCCCTTCTCCTCTCTACTCATAGAGATCGTGAGCAGCTCTCGTCCTTCTTTACAGGACCGCTTGGCGTGCCTGTTGTTTGCCTACATTTGTCAGCGAGTTTCTTGTTGGTGGCTGTTTGAAACCCGACACGTCAGAGGCAGCTTCTCTGATTGAATCTTGGCAATGTTGCTACTGGGATTGAACTTGAGGTTACTTATAACTCGGTTGGAGAAGGATTCGCCGATGATTAGACTGACTGCTAGCAATATATTTACCGATGCAAATTGCTAAAGAATTCCCTATTCGTTAGTGCGACTAAAAAAGAACCTCTGTACTTCCCAACAGATACCTATAAGTGAAAGCTATTCAGTCTTCTCGAAGCAAGTCCAACCAAAGGATAGTGGAGTTAGAGGGGTTTTAGCTTTTACGACAGACACAGCCTTGAGTTTTGGAAGATTAAGTTCTACACAGTTTTTGAGTCCCATTAATAAACACAGTTTTTGCGGTCAAGATTAGAATTTAATGAGCTTATCATACGCTGCTATTGAAGTTACACCTCCAAAGATTAAGTATGTAAATCTGGAAAAGAATATGAAAATCTGAGGGTAGTATCGGCACCGAAACATTTTAGAGGAATAGAAGTAGCAGACAGAAGATTGTTTATAAAAATAAGAAGACCTCGTGTCAGCAAGGTGGAGATTTTGTGTTTGATTTCCTTGAATCTAGTTCGGGACATATTGTTAGCAACATTTGACAAAGAATGATAGCCAGTTTAAAGCAAAATACCCAAAAAAAAAAGTTTAAATCGTCTTCGGTGAATGAAAAATTGTGGATATTAGAATGTGCTCCATAAATGCGAGATTGTTCAACAATCAAATTTACTAACTCTGTATCAAATAAAGTTTCAAGTATTTAAAATGTTTAACTTTTGTCCCATAAAAATGGTTTCTTAAACTATTTTGAAAAATTTTCACGTTTTGCGATGGGCATTCAAGCAACACAATGTTAAAGATGTTTTAATGAGCTTCCTAAGTTCTGAAAGTTTCTATTGTAAAAACTTGATGGTTTGATGCTTTGAAATTCTATATCAATTTGAAAACTAACTATTTTTTGTATCCGCTTGGAGACAACGGCTTATATTATGATATTTCAAATGAAAGTAATATAAAACCACAAAATGAATGATCCTGTTTATTTTAGGGTGAACATTAAAAGAAACAGAAAAATAAATCAGATTTGAGAGATGCAAAAAGTATACTCAAACGACTATTTTAATTGGGCAATGAGCTGTTTTTTAACAATTGAAGTATTTTTTAAATTTAGGGTGTATCGTCATTAAAAAAGGATTAAGGTACGTGTTCATTACAACATGTGCTGTGCAGCAGACGTTGTCGTTGTTCATTGTCATTGTCACCTTATCTTGCCTTCTTTTATATTTCAATTCCCCTAAAAGATGAGTAAAGTCTTTTAGAGCAATGAGAAAATAAAAACTGGAATTTTAAATTTCTGTTTAGAATAAAATATATATTTATGTACCTACATGTGTGTACATTTTCCTACCTACCTATATGATTACTATATATACCGAGAATTGCAGCTTCACTTTTTCTAACTCAATCCAATATTGTTCTACCATATACCTATTCTATATATATACATACATTATTTGTAGCAAAATTGTTGTTAGGGATGAAACAAACACTTGTGTATGCATAATTGTTTATTTATGGTTTTGCGTTGTTTAATAAATGGATGGAAAAACCTGTACCGTATACGAGTTGTCGAGTAAGGGGATCGATTGTGAACATTGAGAATAAAAGAAAACAATGACAAGGTTGACATTTTGCTTTTTTGTTTTTTATTTGGTCTATAAACATTACAAAATGCTGCCGTATTTATTTTAAGTATATTTTTGCTTTAAAATGAAATAATGAAAGAATTTCAAGAAAACCAAAAACAGTTTATTTAGATTAATTTAACGATTTTTACAATTTCAACAAATAATAATTTATTATAAACGGTGAATTTTTAAGAGCTTGAGAACTTAAAAAAAAAAAAACGCATAAAATTTGCAAAATCTCATCGATTCTTTATTTGAAACGTTAGATTGGTCCATGACATTTACTTTTTGAAGATAATTTCATTTAAATGTTGACCGCGGCTGCGTCTTAGGTGGTCCATTCGGAAAGTCCAATTTTGGGTAACTTTTTCGAGCATTTCGGCCGGAATAGCCCGAATTTCTTCGGAAATGTTGTCTTCCAAAGCTGGAATAGTTGGTGGCTTATTTGTGTAGACTTGACGTAGCCCCACAAAAAATAGTCTAAAGGCGTCAAATCGCATGATCTTGGTGGCCAACTTACCGGTCCATTCCTTGAGATGAATTGTTCTCCGAAGTTTTCCCTCAAAATGGCCATTGAATCGCGAGTTGTGTGGCATGTAGCGCCATCTTGTTGAAACCACATGTCAACCAAGTTCCATTTCCATTTTTGGCAACAAAAAGTTTGTTAGCATTGAACGATAGCAATCGCCATTCACCGTAACGTTGCGTCCAACAGCATCTTTGAAAAAATACGGTCCAATGATTCCACCAGCGTACAAACCACACCAAACAGTGCATTTTTCGGGATGCATGGGCAGTTCTTGAACGGCTTCTGGTTGCTCTTCACTCCAAATGCGGCAATTTTGCTTATTTACGTAGCCATTCAACCAGAAATGAGCCTCATCGCTGAACAAAATTTGTCGATAAAAAAGCGGATTTTCTGCCAACTTTTCTAGGGCCCATTCACTGAAAATTCGACGTTGTGGCAGATCGTTCGGCTTCAGTTCTTGCACGAGCTGTATTTTATACGGTTTTACACCAAGATCTTTGCGTAAAATCTTCCATGTGGTCGAATAACACAAACCCAATTGCTGCGAACGGCGACGAATCGACATTTCACGGTCTTCAGCAACACTCTCAGAAACAGACGCAATATTCTCTTCTGTACGCACTGTACGCATTCGTGTGGTTGGTTTAATGTCCAATAAACTAAACTGAGTGCGAAACTTGGTCACAATCGCATTAATTGTTTGCTCACTTGGTCGATTATGTAGACCATAAATCGGACGTAAAGCGCGAAACACATTTCGAACCGAACACTGATTTTGGTAATAAAATTCAATGATTTGCAAGCGTTGCTCGTTAGTAAGTCTATTAATGATGAAATGTCAAAGCATACTGAGCATCTTTCTCTTTGACACCATGTCTGAAATCCCGCGTGATCTGTCAAATACTAATGCATGAAAATCCTAACCTCAAAAAAATCACCCTTTATTTTTAACATTTTCTTAAAGTTTAATCATATCTAGAAGTTCTTTGAATATTTGTTCCTATGTGCTTATCCGGCTCCCGATCCATTGAGGGTCTCAGCCTGTTCTTCTATAGTTTGGGGTCCCATGAAAGTTCGCTCCAGTCGGCGAGACCAAGCTCTTCCTCGTCGTCTCGAACATTGGGGATGGGATTTGAAGATTTTCTTTGCTGGAGCGTTGTTGTCCATTCGCTAGATGTGGCCAAGCAGGTGCGTTCTATAAATTTTTTTTTAACTTGGCTTCTTTTAATAAGAACAACATATTTTTGTATTGCTCAGGAAAGGTACCACTCATAGACCCGTTATTTTTTTTTTTTTTTAATTTTCTCAGTATGAACTTATGAACTAATTTCAATATTTTTTTTTAATTAGCTCTTACATTGCCTTAACAATATTTGATTATCAAAAGTGCAATATTGAATTTCTTTTCAAAATTCTATATCTCAAAAATGGGTCAACATTTTTTACGAAATTTAGAGCGTATATTTACAATCACTAAACAACTGCATACCAAAAATATTTTTAAAACAAAATTGAAAAATTTATATATACAAAATAAATTTAAAAAAAACGCTCTTACGATTTTCAAAAAAAAATTGAAAAATCAAAGGTTTTTTGATTTATAAAATGGCATTTACATTTTTGAAGACTAATTTATTTTTCAGGTAAAATTTTGAATCTTAAAATAGTTTTTTTTTTAAATTACTTAAGCTAGATCACTAGATAAAATCCTCTTCATAAGCGCATTATTTTGACAAAATTTTAATTACATTCCTATCTTTTATCTTAATTAATGCATTTGGTACACATTTATCTATTTTTATAACTATAGCGCTAGGCGCTCAAAACAATTAATCTCTCTGAGTACAGTCCCTGGCCATATTATTAGGCGCACTGCAGAATTTTTATAATTATTAGATTATACGCAATATTTGTAGAGTTCAAGAATGGATGTAAGGTTACATTTTTATGCCACGCAGTCCGGTCCCTTAAAACTTATTAGAGGGAAGAAAACATACCTCTGTTGGACTGGCCGGGACAAAGCCCTGATTTGAACCCAATTAAAAAGGTGTTTGAGCTGATGAAGAGGGAAGTAGCTAAAGATGGTCACTCATTGAAAGAGTAATTCACGTGTGGAATCAGCACCCACAAATGCAGGTAACAGTTAAATCCGGCATTGACAATATGCCTCGCAGAATTGAAGTTCTTATTAAAGCAAAAGGAAAAAGGAGGTTCAACAAAATATTGAAAAAAATTACAAAAATTACAACAAAAAATCTGAAAATTATTAACTGAACAAAATTCTTTAAATCTGTTGCTTTATTTCTAGGAAGTTGTTTATGTTCTGCGTACAAAAAAAAACTGATTAAAATAGCTGGAAATTAAGATCTTGCATAAAATCTAAAGTGCGCCTAATAATATGGCCAGGGACTGTAGATTGCACATTAGCTACTTTATAGGTGTCCTGACTGGGCACTGCTTAATAGGAAGGCATGCTATTCGACTTGGAGCCCCTGCAAATGATTTTTGTAGGAGTTGCATGGACGAGAAGGCGGAGGAGACAATCTCTCATCTTTTGTGCACATGCCCTGCCTTATAAAAAGAGTAGAATCCACCAATTACATTCCTCCATTATCATCATAAACATGTCTTTATCTATCTTTCTGCATAAAGCTGAGAACGCCAATGAACTATTCTTTATCCGTTTTAGACACCTACCTAACTACACAAACAATAGGCAATCGCTTAACAATTTAAACACACATGTTTTGCCTCTTTCTTATCTTCAGAAAATTAATTTTCCATCCTGGTTCTTCTCAGATTAAATTAAAATAAAGCTTTCCAAAGCAAAACAAAACAACTGTTTTCGTTAAGTATGCTTTCAAGTATTTTTCATTTCCGGGATGAAATGTCCTAGGATGAGTTGTGTCTTGGGATGAATGGAGCGGTTTTTTTGACAAATCAAATAGCATTTATATTTTTTAAGACAAAATTATTTTTGCATTCAGGAGCAAGTTCGAGCGACCAAGGTGTGCATTTTATTACTTATCGTCTAACACTCGGTGGAGGACATATGACTATATGAGGCTTTGTTTGATCATAGCATATATGTATGAACTTAGTTTTGTCTTCTTTTACTTCAAGACCAACGTCTTTCGGCTTTTCTAGACCTACTCGCTTGGAGCGGCCGATGATGTCTAAGTCGTCCACTTAGCCAATCAATTATGAAGACCTGTTAATAATAGTGCCTTCCAGCTTAACATCACTCTTGTGCATTTAATGCTCCAGGAATTGTGGAAAAAATCACATGATAGCGCATCTCCTTGCCTGAACCCTGTAAACGCTTGAAAAGGCTCGGGTGAGCTGTTACCCATTTGCACGTTAAATTGCGTATTTTGTAAGGTCATGCGGCCACTCTGGTAAGTACCGATCATAGTATTGCAGAAAATTTTAAGACTTTCCAGCAATATGCCTCTGTAGTTTTTGCAGGACATAGTAGCGCCTTTTTTGTAAAGCTATTTGACCAGTCATAAGGCATACTTTCCTTTTCCCACTCTTGGTTGATGAGGTGGTGCATGCACCCTACAAGGACAACACCATCATATCTAAAGTGTTCCGCAGGTAGGCCATCCGAGCCGGCGGATTTGTTATTTTCGAGCTTGTTTTCTTATCCTCTTTACTACGCGCTAGGACTGTATCTTCATTGAATGGTTTATGGTTCTTTTCTCTTCAAATGTTTCGTTTTTATGATGCTCATGCAGCAGCTGCTGGAAGTGATACTTAAAACGTCTAAAATTTGCTGTTCTTCGGTGACTAGGTTGTCTTTGCTGTTTCGAATAGCCTGTGTGCCGGTTCCATAACCAGATACCATTTGCTTAGCCGTTTTGGAGAACCAGCGTGTATTGGGTACGGTAATTGAGATACCTGAGCTGATAAGCTGGGGATATTTTTTTTGTTCTACTCAAGGTTTATTTTTCGCTTTCCTTCCTTTTTTACGATACTCCTCTCTAGCATCATTTGCATTCGTTCATTTTCCGTCTCCTGCTTCAATACCGCGCCTTCATTATCATACCAAGGATTCTTTGGTGGACGGTAGTCTGTGGCAGTCTTGGCTACTTCCTTAATGCTATAGCGATACTGGTTCCACTTTTTTTTAATGCTTGTTGATGGGAGTACGGCTGAGAGTTTCCCAGTCAATTGCTCACCGTAGTCATTAGCATTCCCTGATGTGGTAAGGCATGTGTTGAATTTCTTTCTTAGGGTGTACTTTACTTTCTTTTTCTTGAAAATTTGAAGTCTGAACTTTTTCATAACAAGAAATTGGTCAAAGTCCAGGCTTTCACTGTAGTTCACTGTAGTCTTTGGCATTTCCTAATGTGCTAAGGCATGCAGTGTTGAATTTCTTTCTTCGGGTTGCTTTTACTTTCTTTTTCTTGAACAGTTGGCCTCGGAACTTTTTCATAAAAAGAAATTGGTCAAAGTCCAAGCTTTTAGCCTGGACGGTTTGCACGCAGAAGAAGTTAGATTTGTGCCTTGCGCCGATTAGGTCTATTTAATCGGCAGTTAGGCCACCTGGAGGCAGCAAGGTTGATGTGTGTATTCTCCTATCTCTGTATTACAAGCTGAAGCAAAGTCAATAACTCGGAAGCCGTGGTCAGTTGTCTTTGTTTCGTTGAGGTCGATTTTGGGTAAGGTAAAAGAGATTTAAATGTTTTCAAAAAACACCCCTAAACAAAAAAAAACTGCTATATGCATCTTTCTAGTTTGTAGTAATCATTGTTTTATTTTTAATTAATGGATGCCATAAACAAAACTTAAAACCTACATTGAAACACTTAAAAAGCCAATAAATGTTGATTTAAAATGAACTGAATACAATTACAAAACAGAATAGGTGAAAAAGTTCTCTTTCAAGTTATGTACAGGTACCATCATATTTTATCATCTTTTCTGGCAATACTGTTTCAGAATGTAGGAATATATATAAAATCTATTATTAGCACTCGTCAGAAATTCTGAAAGTTGATTCATGCCACATTCTTAAAAGCCATCATCGTTATCTTTGTCTATGAGAGACAAATGAAACGAAAAAAAGAGTGTTCTGCATTTTTGCGATCTGCACACAGCACACATGCGAAAAATAAACTCGGAAATTTTGCGTTAAGCAAGTTCTGTTTGTTTTTTCTTTTGCTGTATTGTTTTTACTACGTATAGGTAAACCTACCTACATTCCAATTCTTTTCTTAACCATTCTACTTACTTCTTGTTTTTGTGGTTGGTTGTTTGTAAGGACAGAAGGACATAGAAATGTATACGTTGGTATGTTCCTATATTTTTGGTTTTTGTTTTTTATCTTTTGTTTTTTACTTCCTTTTTGTCCCGTCCTTGATGGTCTAGATTTCTTTTTGCGTATATAATTCCGTAAATTTGTTTTCATATGAATGAAAAAAAGAAGAAACGTCTTTTTTTCTTTTCCTCAGAGGCACAAACAAATGAGATTGGAAGTTGTGGAATTTCCGTAATAAAGAAATGCATTTTGTCGGAAATGAACAAAAACAAAAAAAATAAAAACGTGTGGAAAACAATAGATTTAGAATAACGACCTGTAGTTAAGTATGAATATAAAAATCTCCCAAATTTTATTTCGAAACATATGGTAGACCGTTGGGTTGTTTGAAGTCAGTGTACCTACTTTTTTCTAACTATCTACTGTTTGTCACGTATCCTAAGGCACTGCGACAGGAGCAGAGTTGCCATCAAGGGATATTTAAACAAGTATTAAATGATTATGACCCAACAAGTGTATTTAATAATCATGCCGATTGTAGAATTCAACGAATGAGTTGAGAATGGATTCGGAGCGCGGTTTTGACTTTTTTAATATAATAAAATTCTAAAAATTCAAATTTATCTTCCTCCGCAGAATACGCAGCGGCTTCTGCAATCAATGTTATCATATTTTTATCTGAAGTAAATCGAGATTTTAGTGCAGGAACTAAGTTTCATACCTACACTTTCTGCGTATGGTTAATAACTCCATCAACTTAATTTATTTTCCTGTGAAGTTTGTTTCGCATTTTTACATGACCAAAAATTAAGGCGAAAAATACTAAAATGTCCCAAAGAAGTAAGAATTGTTGGTCATTTGTAAAAAACATGAGGAATTCTCCCTCTTCCTCGGTTCCTACGCTTGTTGTCAATGACACTCCTTTAGTTAGCTCTATTAATAAAGCCAACTTGTTTGCAAGGCAGTTTGCCGAAAATTACACCTTAACAGATTGTGTCATAACTCCCCCAGCTCTTGAACGCGTAAATGTTTCTATGGGACCAATCTTTTTTCGTACTCGAACTGTGGCGAGAGTTCTTAAAGATCTCAACATTCATAAATCCGCTGGCCCAGATGGTATCCCCGCTATTATTCTTAAGAGGTGTTCTTCCACGCTAGTAATACCACTGCGTAAGCTTTTTCATCTATCCTATTCTTTTCGTTCGTTCCGAGTAGTGGGAAAACTGCATATGTTCGGCCAATCCCAAAAAAAAGGCGAACCTTCTTCTCCCACAAATTACAGACCGATAGCACTAACGTCCCTTCTTTCCAAGGTCATGGAAACGCTGATTAATTATCAGCTCAAGAAATATCTCGAAGAACGGAAGCTTCTTAATGACCGGCAATACGGCTTTCGTAGCAATAGGTCCACTGGTGATCTCATGGTTCATCTTACCGAACAGTGGAACAAATCTTTACATCTTTTTGGAGAAAGTAAGATTATTGCACTTGATATTTCAAAGGGCATTTGATAAAGTCTGATATATTGCTCTCTAATCGAAAATGCGTGCTTTCGGTATCGACGAGTCTCTTCTTTGTTGGATTAGAAATTTTCTTTCGAACCGTTCAGTACAAGTTGTTTTGGACGGATTCAAGTCTGAAACTTATAAAATAAATGTCTCCGACCCTCTTCTTCATTTTTATAAATGATCTCCTGTCTGCTTCTTCTAATCGAATACATTGTTTCGCTTACGATAGCACTCTTAGCTTTTCATTCTCGCTTCCAGACTCACAACCCTCCTCTTCGGATGTGGTACTGCAACGGCAAAATACAATGGGGAATAAAAAATCGTGTGGAATTTAATGCTTCGAAAACGCAATACTGTCTTGTATGGTTAAAGCGAGATGAGCCCTCTTTGCCACTAAAAACTAGTAAATTATGCAAAGAGTTTTTGTCGTAATTTGATTGAATGATTGGAAACAAGCATTTCCTGATGAGAATCGAACGGTTCATCCACAATTTGGGAATTTGGTAGTACTGTAACACCCTCGTTAGTAAAAAAGTTGTCTGTGCCCTCATTTTTGAGTAAAAATAGTCCAATGAAGAAACCAGTGAGTTTCCGAGCACCAGATGCGGCAACTTTGTTTGCTAACGTTGATAATGCATCTTGCCAGAAAAAATTAGTATATGCTTAAAGTCGTTGTCAAATTCAAGCCCAAAATGTGAAACGATAACCAGATTTGTGTGCGCCTTCCATTGCTAAGTCTTGTAAATAAATAATATGCAATTTTTGTGCAGCATTTTAATTTAACTAGCGAAATGTTGAGAAGTTGAGATCAATGATGTTCGTGGATTAAGTCCCACACTCTGTCGAATACATCAGCCACATTTCGTCTGTACAACGATGGGAATATCATTATTGTTAAATATCATGAACTTTTTGCAAAATGTTGGGTATAACAAGATCTATGAGTGGGTGCTTCATTTCGGCCAAATTTCAAAACGCTTTTCGCACTTACTTTGAGAATAAAAAAAATTGTTTTCAATACCTTTGTGTGTTGAAACTGATGGTTCGGTATAGAATATCAATTTAGCTTTAAAATTGGAATTATTTTTAGATATCCCATTTCAATCCAGAAACCTTATCATAACTTCTAAGCATTTGCTGTACGATGGTCCTCGTGCCAGTAATCACATATGGGAATCCGAGACATGTGTGTTTAGTAAAAGCACTCCGACCTCTTAGAAGCGTTCGAGATGAAGGTCTTGCGGAGAATTGTTGGCCTCTTATGTGAGTTAGAACGATTACGGAGACGCTACAATCATTAACTGTACGCAATCTACCTCAAATCTGATATTGTGAAACAAATTTTACTCGGACATAGCAGCTAGCTATGAGAGAACTCGGGTATTTCTTTTATGGTAGACGACAACGTGGCAGACCATACTTACTCTGAAGTTGACCAGGGCACTCGACACCTCGGTTTGGATGGCTTCGGTTTGCGATCGGGATAAATGGTTCTATGACCGCATCCCGGTTGTCGAGCCGCCACAAACATAACAACCATAATTTTGGTTGAGAGCCTTAATTAAAAAAGGTCTTAAGCATATAATTTTAATGCAAAATAATGGATGCTTTTTATTTTAGATATCAAATGATGTTCCAATGATTCTTAACTTATGGGACGCATTCAATTTGTTTCCATTGGTAATTTTCTCTCTAATCCTGTACATGTGTCATCAGGAGTCCCTCAAGGTAGTCACCTGGGACCCTTACTTTTTCTTATTTTTATTATTGACATGCCAGATATTTTTCATAATTCTCTTAGACTTTTATTTGGTGACGATCTTAAGTTTTATAGATGCATAAAACAAACTGATGATTGCCTCCGCTTGCAAGATGACCTTAACATGCTTATTGAATGATGCAAGAAAAATAAATTATTTGTAAACGTTTCAAAATGTCAATGTTTTTCATTCTATCGTTCTTACTGTCCTACTTTCTTCGAATATAAAATTATCAGTAGTGTTCTTGAAAGAGTCAATAAAAAGAAAGATCTTAGTGTTGTTTTTGACCTTAAGCTCAATTTTATCAAACATTTTGAATATTTGGCTGCCAAGCTAACTCCATGCTTGGTATTATTGAAAGAAATTCAACAGACTTTCTCTTTTTTGTGCATATGTAAGATCTATTTTAGAATATGGTTGTGTGGTTTGAAACCCATACTATAGAATTCATTCATTAAGAATTGAAAGAGTCCAAAAGAATTTCACTAGGTTTGTGGTATGGAATCTTGGATGGAATATTGAAACTCCTTCATATGCTACGAGATGCAAACTTATCGGTTTAGAGTTATTTGAAAATCGACGTATAATCTTCTTAAAAAATAAACTTTTGTTCCTATCCTAAATACTGATTGAAATTTATATATTTATTTTTTGCTTTGTTTAAATATTAATTTAATTTTAATTTTAAGTAGTATGAAAATTTAACAAACTTTTTTTGTAAATTAGCTCTTACTTGAGCTGTAAAATACGTTCACAAATTAAAAAGAATTTAAACTTAAGCGACAAAGTGCGGATTAAAAAAATGCGTGTTGAGTGTGCGGAACTATCTTGTGGAATGATTTTATTTCATTATATTTTTTTTTCCTTTTTCTTCTTAATTTAAAATTTTAAATAAAATATGGCCGGATGGGCGGGAAGTTTGAAATTTTTCTCCAATACAGTTCACAATTCATACAATTCAGTTCACAATAGTGCAATTTTTTAACTGATATTTTAATTTAAAGTTAAAATCAATATTTAAAAATTTAAATTCATTTTATAAAGTTTCGTATTAACGAAACATAGAGTATGTAAGATAATTAATGTAAACTCTGTTTGATTATTTGTTTAGATATCTTTTTGGAATATTTTAAATATTTAAGAAAACCATTGTCGTGTAAATTCCAATTCCTATTTATTTAGTTTTTTTTTTAAAGTTGCTTAACTTATTTAAAGAAAGAAGTTTGAATGACTAATCTTTGAAGCAAAACTCCTACAATGGCAACTATGATCACTATCATACACAAAACTACAAGTCCAACCAACTAACCAACTTTGGAGTAGGCAAAAGAGCTTTTCTTTTTTTTACGACTTCTCCTTTGTTTTCTTTGGCATGTTGCACTTCTTTGCATGGAATTTTATTATTTGCAGTGAAATTTTGAAACCATCTTCAATTTGCTTAGGTGTTTGTATACGATGGTGATGATGA
Organism: Eupeodes corollae; assembly: GCF_945859685.1. Lineage (NCBI taxonomy): Eukaryota > Metazoa > Arthropoda > Insecta > Diptera > Syrphidae > Eupeodes > Eupeodes corollae. The sequence goes on along the minus strand of NC_079147.1, from coordinate 147,072,105 downwards.
TGCCGATGGTGAAACGTGCAGTGCCGTCAAGTTGCATGATATACAGAAATAAATTTTAATTTAAACTTTTTTGTTTTTGTCTCTAGCTTTGCTTTGTTTACGTTCAAAAAAAAACAAAAACAAAAACAAGAACTGCTACAATGACAGACAGTCAGACAAAGTGTTGCTTAATTAATGTTAAGATAGACCCAATGTTGATGCGGCTACTGTATAAATAGGCAAACAATTTATTATTTTTATTGTTTGTTTTTGTATTTTTATTTCTATTTACTTGAAGAAAGTTTTGTAGACTCAGGTCAATGCTATTTTATGTTTACATAATTTTATGTACATAAGTAAATATTTTAAGTCGATTGCAATTTTATTGATAGAAAATCGAAATGATTCAAAAGATGAAAGGATTTAATGAAAGGTGAAATGGTAATGTCTACCTCTAAATTTTGAGAAATTGTGTTTCTTAGGAAAAAGTCGACGAATCGATTTTAAACAGGTGTTGGAATTTTTAAGTTGATAAATTGCATTTCATTTTCATTTGCTTAAAATTGTTTGTGTAGAATAAAAGTGTGTAGATATTTAATAATAAAGGGTGATTTTTTTGAGGTTAGGATTTTCATGTATTAGTATTTGACAGATCACGCGGGATTTCAGACATGGTGTCAAAGAGAAAGATGCTCAGTATGCTTTGACATTTCATCATGAATAGACTTACTAACGAGCAACGCTTGCAAATCATTGAATTTTATTACCAAAATCAGTGTTCGGTTCGAAATGTGTTTCGCGCTTTACGTCCGATTTATGGTCTACATAATCGACCAAGTGAGCAAACAATTAATGCGATTGTGACCAAGTTTACTTTATTGGACATAAAACCAACCACACGAATGCGTACAGTGCGTACAGAAGAGAATATTGCGTCTGTTTCTGAGAGTGTTGCTGAAGACCGTGAAATGTCGATTCGTCGCCGTTCGCAGCAATTGGGTTTGTGTTATTCGACCACATGGAATATTTTACGCAAAGATCTTGGTGTAAAACCGTATAAAATACAGCTCGTGCAAGAACTGAAGCCGAACGATCTGCCACAACGTCGAATTTTCAGTGAACTAGAAAAGTTGGCAGAAAATCCGCTTTTTTATCGACAAATTTTGTTCAGCGATGAGGCTCATTTCTGGTTGAATGGCTCCGTAATTAACAAAATTGCCGCATTTGGAGTGAAGAGCAACCAGAAGCCGTTCAAGAACTGCCCATGCATCCCGAAAAATGCACTGTTTGGTGTTTTGTGTACGCTGGTGGAATCATTGGACCGTATTTTTTCAAAGATGCTGTTGGACGCAACGTTACGGTGAATGGCGATCGCTATCGTTCAATGCTAACAAACTTTTTGTTGCCAAAAATGGAAGAACTGAACTTGGTTGACATGTGGTTTCAACAAGATGGCGCTACATGCCACACAGCTCGCGATTCTATGGCCATTTTGAAGGAAAACTTCGGAGAACAATTCATCTCAAGGAATGGACCGGTAAGTTGGCCACCAAGATCATGCGATTTGACGCCTTTAGACTATTTTTTGTGGGGCTACGTCAAGTCTAAAGTCTACACAAATAAGCCAGCAACTATTCCAGCTTTGGAAGACAACATTTCCGAAGAAATTCGGGCTATTCCGGCCGAAATGCTCGAAAAAGTTACCCAAAATTGGACTTTCCGAATGGACCACCTAAGACGCAGCCGCGGTCAACATTTAAATGAAATTATCTTCAAAAAGTAAATGTCATGGACCAATCTAACGTTTCAAATAAAGAACCGATGAGATTTTGCAAATTTTATGCGTTTTCTTTTTTAAAAAAAGTTCTCAAGCTCTTAAAAAATCACCGTTTATAATAATTGTTCCTTTATGGATGTTGAGATGTGACAAACGGAAAGCTTGTCATGTGGAAAGATGTCTTCCCTTTCTAGCTAGGCATTAATATACTTACTTACTTACTTAAGGTGGCGCTACATTCCGGGGCGGATCTGGGCCACAATCAACATGCGTCTCCAGCCAGCTCGGTCCCTGGCTAGCTGTCTCCAGTTTCGCACGCCAAGTTGGTTGAGGTCCTCTTCCACCTGGGTGCGCCACCTGAGTCGCGGTCTTCCTCTACTGCGCCGTCTTTTGTGATTGGATTCGAAGACCTTCCGGGCTGGAGCGTTGATGTCCATCTGCTCTACATGACCTAGCCATCTTAGCCGTTGGACTTTAATTCTGCTAACCAGGTCAGTGTCGCTGTACAGCCCGTAGAGTTCGTCGTTATATCTTCTCCTTCATTCTCCATCTGTACGGGACCAAAAATCACCCGATGAATTTTTCTCTCGAAGCATCCCAAGACGCTCTCATCTTTCTTTGACAGGGTCCAGGCCTCAGTGCCATAAATGAGAACCGGGATGATAAGTGTTTTATAGATGGTGATTTTAGATGCTCGAGAGAGGACTTTACTTCTCAATTGCCTTCTAAGTCCAAAGAAGCAGCGATTTGCAAGAGTTATTTCTCGTTTGATTTCAGCGCTGGTGTCGTTGTCTGTGTTAATAGCGGTGCCTAGGTAGACAAAGTCCTGAACTACCTCAAAGTTATAGCTCTCCGTGGTGATGTTTTGTCCAAGAAGTCGTTGCTCAGTGTCCTTTTTTGATGACAGCATATACTTGGTCTTGCCCCCATCATTTACCACTAAATCCATCTTCTTCGCTTCCGTCGCAATGCTCAAAAACGTTCCACTGACATCACGCTTTGATCTTCCAATTATGTCAATATCATCTGCGTATCCAAGTAATTGGACGGACCTTTGAAGGATTGTGCCTCTAGTGTTGACGGTTGAGTTTTGCACAATTCTTTCCAGAACGATGTTGAAGAAGTCGCATGACAGTGCATCGAATTGTCTTAAACCTTTTTTGACATCAAACGCATCGGTAAGATCTTTTCCGACCTTGATAGAGTAGCGTGCATTCTCCATCGTCATTCTGCACAAACGGATAAGTTTGACAGTGATGCCAAAACTAGACATTGCTCGGTAGAGCTCTTCCCTATAGATGCTGTCAAACGTGGCTTTAAAATCGATAAAGAGATGGTGGGTATCGATTTGAAGTTCCTGGTTTTTTCCAAGATCTGCCGTAGTGTGAATATTTGGTTGATAGCATTAATATATCCCAAGAAAATTTTAATATGATTTGACCAAGAGCATGAAGAACATATTCTTAGTGTTTTCGACCTTTTCTTCTTTTGGGTACGTGTACAGTACACATATTAAGCTAATAATGCCGAATATAGCCTTGATGCAAAGGGTTATATGGTGCTCGTTGATGCAACTATAGCTTAAGACTTGTTGTCAAGTCCGGCTCCAATGAAAAAGCCGCATCGAAATAGGTTGTTAGTTTGCTCGGTAACAGTCACTTTAGTATATATAGCAGTTTTTCAAGCTCGTCTTGCCCGGCCCTGGAAGCTTTATTGCAGTCTAAGACCGCTAACTGCTCGGCCGCAGAGGATCTATTATGCTACCAAACATTCCACGTACATTTACGAAGTTCGATCATTTTTTAGCTGATATCCTATGCATTATAAAAATCATTAAAATACAATAAAAACTTTATGTTAACTCTTAAGTTGAGATCGATGGTTTTATGGAACAAGGCTATACATATGTAAAATATTTGACAAGCTTACTCTACTTTTAGTGTCAAAAGCACTGGCTGCAGAAGAGAGAAGAAAAGGTTTTAAATTGAATGGAGAAGATACAAAAAAAATAAAAACAAAAAAAGAATTATTCATTAATAAATTTAATACCCTAAACAAATATTTTGCAGCTATAAATCAAAATAACAATGAAACGATGACTTTGGCTCAGTTTGGAGGTAAACATAATAAACATTTTGTTGTTATTTTTATACTTAATGTATATTGGCCGTGACACACGAATCTATAGCCTGAAGAGCAATGTACTCATTAACAGGTCTTATAATAATGTCTCGTCAGTCAGTGACATGACTTGTAGCGTTTTCGTAGGTATTAAGTTGATCTCATGTAAAAATTCGGAAACAAAACAAATTAGAATCTAATCAACCCCTTGTGGGTTTTTTTTTCTCTACTGTCTATAACAAAACAATGATGTCTGGACAAACTTTTTGAAAAATAAAATAAAAACAAACATGGTTACCACTTGAGAAATTATATTAACTTGGCTAGATATTTGTTTCTGTCCTTTCTTTCCAGCAAAAGTTTTATAAATAAAATGTTTTTGGGTTAGCTTAGTAAAGGGCGAACTTTTTCATTTTTGAGTCCAACCTTAACATCAATTTTTGTTTCCCAAGCTTTTGTTTGACATTTCAGTCTTTGACAAATGCAACCATGGAAATATGCTATTAAGCATGTATGGTTGCAATAAGACGGTGCCACTTTTCTCTTCTAAACTGACAGCTGTCAAATCAGATAAAATTTAAATGTTTTTTTTTTTTAGATAAGATACAATTACGTTGATCTTGGTTTAGGATTTTATTAATAAGGTCGTATTGGCTACTTCCCATTTTATATTTAATTGAGCCTGCATAATTGAGACCCACGGTATCGTCCACAACATCTTCATCACCTTTGTACGCTTCTGGTTCCTAGCTTTAAATAAATAATAGATTAGGTGGCGCAATAGTCCGTAGAGAACCAGAGCCTAGTGACTTACAACTCTCAACCATTCCTGTGTGCGAGTAATTGCAGGGATACAGGGGACCTACAGTTTATATGCCGAATCCGAACGGCTACCCTTGGATAAAACTTTAGGTGGCACAAGCAGGGATCGAACCCAAGGCCTCTCACAGTATTCAGATTTTCACTAAGGCATAACACTAGTGAAAGACTGTTATTGAAAAGTTCAAATTGGATTCTAGATACCACATATACTATAGGTAATTGTCCGAATTTTATGTTTTACGAGTTTTATACATTAAAATGTGTGAATTCAGTTTGGACTTTAGGAACATTTGTGGTTTTAGAAAGAACTGCTATGCCACGTATGTCCACACTGTATCAAACAGGCCAGCTGTTTTAGCATTGAGTGAAACTAAAGTAGGTGAAGATTCCAATCATTCGGAATTCAATCTAAATGGGTATAACTTAGTGCCATTATTTTTTCCTCATCATGGATTAGCCGTGTATATAAGAAATTATGTTGCATACCAACTTCAGCCACAATAGGGTTTGTGCTATAACACAAACTTCAATTTCATGTGCCTGACTCCATTCAAAGAATTGTTCCCCATTATTCTCACACTGAAATCATCAATGTACACAATTCTTCGTGGCTTCGTTATCCTGGCTGTCAACACCGGAAGGAAGGTATGTTCAAATCTTTGCTGAGTTAAATCAATTAACTCATCTTGTCGATGAGCCAACTCGAATCCCTGACGTTGCAGCTCAATCCGCAAACACCCTAGACTTGTTTCTTACCTCTGTTACCCTAATAAATGCACAATCAGTGTATTACCGCCTCTTGGCACATGTGACCATTGTATCGTATCTGCAAAATTCTCATGTCTTAAAAACCCAGTTAAAGAAAAAACTCCTATGAGAACCATTTGGCAATATGAGAAAGCCAACTGAGGCGGGTCTCAATGAATTCTTCAGGAACTTTAACTGGTAACTATGCTTCTTTGATAGTGACGTAGATTCCAGCGCAGATATTGTTACAAATTTAATTCTTTGTGGAATGAGACATTTTATCCCGAACAGGGTAAAATCTATCAAACCCAAAGAGAACTCATGGTTTGATTCGAGCTACAAAGAGGTTATTAGGTTCAGAGATGTAAGTTTCCGCTGTTATAAAGCCAACCTGACTGAGGAAAACCTGTAATGCTCATATTCAACGAACCAAATTTTTGCATGATCAGAAATTAGGGCAAAAAATACTACAATGTCCCAAAGGAAGTAAACATTTCTGGTCATTTGTAAAAAACGTACGAAATACCACATCATCCTGACACTCAATCAATGACACTCCCTATGTAAGCTCAATTGATAAAGTCAATTTGCTTGCAGCACAATTTGCTGTTAATTCGACGCTACCGGAAAGTGTTATGAGTCCTCCTGTTCTTGAGAGCGTAAATGATTCTATGGGACGGTCTGAAAGACCTTGACATGCACAAATCCGCTGGCCCGGAAAATTGTTCTGAATAGGTGTTCTCCATCGCTGGCAAAACCACTGCGTAAACTTTTCCATCTTTCATACTCTACAGGTCTCTTTCCGAGCGGATGAAAAATAGCATTTGTCCAGCTTGTTCCTAAAAAAGGCGAATTCCCTTCTCCCTCTAACTATCGTCCAATAGCACTAACGTCCCTTCTTTCCAAGATTATGGAAACGCTGATTAATTATCAGCTCAACAAATATCTGGAAGAACGGAAGCTTCTTAATGACCGACAGTATGGCTTTCGTAGCAATAGGTCCACTGGTGATCTTTACATCGTTTTGGAGAAAGTAAGATTATTGCACTTGATATTTCAAAAGCATTTGATATAGTTTGGCACCAAGCTCTCTTATAAAAAATGCGTGCTTTTAGTATTGATGAATCTCTTCTTCGTTAGATTAAAAATTACCTTTCTAATCGTACGATACAAGTTGTATTGGATGGTTCCAAGTCTGAAATTCATAAAATAAATGCTGATGTTCCCCAGGGCTCCGTTTTGTCTCCGAGTCTCTTCCTTATATTCATAAATGATGTTATGTCTGCCACTTCTAATCCATAAAACTGTTCCGCCGACAACATTTACCTCAGCTTTTCATACTCGTTTCTAAATTTACATCTATAAGTAGCACTTGCATCCAAGAAACTAATCAACTGGCAGTACTTGGTATGTGTATCACTGATCACCTTTTATGGAATGATCACATATTCGATATCGCCAAAAATGCTGCCAGGTGCTTATGATTTCTCCGACGGTGCAAGAAATGTTTCACCCCTTCTGATCTGGCTATAATCTACAAAGCTTTCATCCGTCCAAAGCTTGAATATAATTCTCATATTTGGGCAGGTGCCCCTAAAACAAATTTAAATCTCTTGGATAGAATCCAAAAAAGGGCTTTAGAAATGATAGGCGACTGAACTATAATCAAAACATTTACATCGCTGTTATTTTATCGATATTTTTACACACAATGTTCCGTCGAATTAGCCAGTTGCATTCCACCCCTTAAAATATTCAGCCGTAATACTCACACTGTAAGGAACGCTCATCAATTTACCCTTGGAGCTCTATTTCGTTCGAACTGTCAATTATAGAGATTCTTTCTTAAATCGCACATCGAGAATGTGCTTTAGCCAACTCTGATTTTTCCTCCCATTTTGATGTTCAGAACTTTAAGACCAATGTGCACCGGTATCTCCTTTTAAATCCTTCCATATTTTTCTAATGCTCGCACTGTGTTTAAATATAAACATATAAAGGGTACTAATAACCCCTAGCTTTAATTTTGACACTCCTATGCCCAAATGCTATTGATTATGGGCTTTTTCAAGAGTTCCTTTATTTTCCTTGCTAATCCTCTGAAAGGTTTAGGCACAGGTCTTCTACGCCTCTTCTGCCTTATTGACAACTCAGTCATTTATTAGTGGATTTAAGCTCTGAAAGCCGCGGATCAGCAAAATGCGAACCTCATGCTGTCTAGGTATGTTTTATTGCTGAGATGAGCTGAAGCTTCAAACCCTCTCAGTCATTGTAGACCCAAGCTATGCTTTCTGTAAGAAATTCTGCGCACTTAATTACCCTTTGCTTTTCACCAGAGTCAAAACTAGTAACGCAGAGACTTTTAAACACGGTTAAGGTAAAAACCATCTCCGAGAGTTTGTTTGCAAAACTTTGCTGTTTGTAGAGGGCTCATCCACAATCGATATTTGGAGGAAATCCCTTTCAACCTCATTAGTTTATACGATTGCGCTGCTGTGGGAGACGCTTACTCTTTTACTCGATTGAAAGGACCCCTTCCTTAGATCTGTTACATTAAATAAAATAAATAAATTGGGTGGCGCAACAGTCCGTTTGAGAACTAGGGCCTAGTGACCGACAACTCTCAACCATTCCTGTGTGCGAGTACTGTTGTCAGGGATGGAAGGGACCTACAGTTTTAAGCCGAATCCGAACGGCAAATTTGGGAAAGCACTTTTCATGACAAGAATTACTTTTGGATGATTTGTCAATTCCTCGCAAGAGGCAGTACCCGTGAAAAAAACTTTAGGTGACATAGGCAGGGATCGACTCCAAGATCTCTCGCATGACAGTCCATCGCACTAACCATCATGCCACGGGTCCTACAGATCTATTACACTAACGGTCTTTTTTTGAAGTAACCAAAAAGCTATTGTTCTCGTCAATAACGATTTGATATTTTATTTTGTCTTCAGCGTCAAGGGAAGGGTACCGCAAAACAAAAATAAGCAAACCTTGCCAAAGGCGTCCAAATGAATTCATTATCGGCTCTTTTACCCCCCTACCTTTCATTCTTGGGCACGGATTATAGAAAAACACTCACACAACCACACAAAATTTTTGACCCCGTATCTATATGGTCAGAGCGCATCCCTGTAGGTTGAACTATTGCGAAGTAATGAAACCCCCAAACGATTTATCATGACCTTAGCTGATGCCCATCTTAACAAGTAATTATTACCACTTGGCAGATTTGAGAATTTTTGCCGAGCCCTGAAAATATATTTCTTGGGTTCAATCATTGCCTGTGCCATCTTAATTTAAAACCAAAAAAACTAATTTTCGCGGGTACTGCCTCTTGCGACGAGTTGACAAATCCTTCAAGAGTAATTCTTGTCATGAAAAATAGTGTTTTCTCAAACTGTAGGTCCCTTCCATTTCTGACAACAGTACTCGCACACAGGATTGGTTGAGAGTTGTAAGTCACTAGGCCCTGGTCCCCAACGGACTGTTGTGACACTCAATTTTAACTAAACGGTGATTTTTTAAGAGCTTGAGAACTTTTAAAAAAAAAAACGCATACAATTTGCAAAATCTCATCGATTCTTTATTTGAAACGTTAGATTGGTCCATGACAATTACTTTTTGAAGATAATTTCATTTAAATGTTGACCGCGGGTGCGTGTTAGGTGGTCCATTCGAAAAAGTACAATTTTGGGTAACTTTTTCGAGCATTTCGGCCGGAATAGCCCAAATTTCTTCGGAAATGTTGTCTTCCAAAGCTGGAATAGTTGCTGGCTTATTTGTGTAGACTTTAGACTTGACGTAGCCCCACAAAAAATAGTCTAAAGGCGTCAAATCGCATGATCTTGGTGGCCAACTTACCGGTCCATTCCTTGAGATGAATTGTTCTCCGAAGTTTTCCTTCAAAATGGCCATAGAATCGCGAGCTGTGTGGCATGTAGCGCCATCTTGTTGAAACCACATGTCAACTAAGTTCAGTTCTTCCATTTTGGGCAACAAAAAGTTTGTTAGCATTGAACGATAGCGATCGCCATTCACCGTAACGTTGCGTCCAACAGCATCTTTGAAAAAATACGGTCCAATGATTCCACCAGCGTACAAACCACACCAAACAGTGCATTTTTCTGGATGCATGGGCAGTTCTTGAACGGCTTCTGGTTGCTCTTCACTCCAAATGCGGCAATTTTGCTTATTTACGTAGCCATTCAACCAGAAATGAGCCTCATCGCTGAACAAAATTTGTCGATGAAAAAGCGGATTTTCTGCCAACTTTTCTAGGGCCCATTCACTGAAAATTCGACCTTGTGCTCGTTAGTAAGTCTATTCATGATGAAATGTCAAAGCATACTGAGCATCTTTCTCTTTGACACCATGTCTGAAATCCCGCGTGATCTGTCAAATACTAATGCATGAAAATCCTAACCTCAAAAAAATCACCCTTTATTTCTAAGCTATTAAAAAATGACTGTTGAAGATTGGTCGCAAAAGCGTTACAGATATAGACAATTTTTTCGTAAGAAAGTTTATTGGAAGTGAAGTAAACTGGAAATCAATCAGATTTTTTCAATAAGCTGAGAAGTTTCTAAAATTGTTTAGGGTTCCCTTATCATGAGGTGTCCATATAAGTAATGTAACAAAAGATACAAAATAAAGAAGAGTCTTAAATTCATTAATTACCTGTTCAAAATACACAAAAGTGGTAACCATTATTCTTGCCAAATGCCGCACCTTTAAATCTCATCTCTTCAAATGGAATTGGCTAAGAAGAAAAAACACCAACTAAAAGAAGAAGAGGAAAAGTGGTTTCCCGAACCTGACAACAATTACCCACTGAGCTGTTGTACACACATTTTGTTGTCCAAAGAAGCACATCTCTATGGAGGATTCAGTGATTCAGTCTGTTGTTACGCTTTAATCGAAAATGTCGTATAGCTCTTTCTGTTTTATAATAAAAATGTAAAATAAATTAAAAAAATTTAAAAACAAACAAGTGTTGTGTTTTGAAATTAAATTCCAATTTATCAGAAGCAAATATTATGTATGTACTCGGTAGAACGCGATGTCATGTTTACGATGATTCTTCCATAAATTAATTCTTAATAATATTGCTTTGAATAATTTAATAGAAACTAATCATTAAAAAATAATGGTATACAAAACCGAGAAAGTTTCTTTTATTGCAAAAAAAAAAAATATAAAACAAACCAAACCAAAACAAATTATTAGCGAAACCCACGTTCGGAGTGGCGTAGCGTGGGGTGGTGTTTTTTACTAAGTACGAGTACTTAGATTTGTGGGAATTGGAAGTGATTAATCATATTTGAACAAAGTTGATTAAAATGCGTTTTAATATTAATGAATATATACTCATCATTCAATTCATGTTTTTTATTCAGTGACATTGAACTGAGTTCTTATTTCGTTCGTTTCATTTAATTGAAGTTTCATTTGTGTAGTTGTAGTGAATTATAAAAGTTTACATCACGAGCCTCTGTCTCCTGAACCCCCTTCGATGTGCATTATTTTTCGATTTTATTCTTTACTAAAAATGTAATTCAAAACACCGGTTATACGAATTCAAAGTTTAAATTAGAAAAGAAACGTAGATACATTACTAAGTTTGCTATGTTGTTATACAAAAACTCTAATTTGTAAAAAAATAAACAACAAGTGATCTAAATTCGGTTTTATTATTTATTGTGCAATTGTTTAACAACCATAAACGAATCTAATTTCCTGTCCTGTAGTTTAATTTGCTGTTGTTGTTGGTAGTGATGTTTCTGTTTGCGTTGATTTTTGTAAATGAATTAATGTTTTATAAAAAAAAATTGCTTAATTGGAACTTTAAAAGCAATGAGAAAAAGGGGTCTTGCGATAAGACTTGTTTGATTAGGATTTAAATTAAGAAAGAATTTAAAATTTCTAAATAAATATGACGAACGTTTTTTGGATAAGATTAGTTAAGATTTATAGTCTTAAATGGATATGTTAGGTTAGGTTAGGTTAAAGTGGCTGTCCAAGATGGAAACGGACACACTTAAGCCAGTTTAATGACCCATTGTGATGCCACATGAATCTTGAGGCTTCCTCCTAAGCTCAATGGAACCAGCTTGAGTCCCTTACGAAACGTGAGAGGCTGATTATACCGATATGATTTAGATCGTTAACCCTTTGCCGCCCGAATTATTAAATTTTTTGATTTTACAAAAAATAATGTTAGAACTTTCTTTATTAATATCAATTAAGTTTGTCTTAACTTAAAAATACAAATTTTAACAAAAATATACTTCTAGAATTACTTCTTTTTGTGTGGTTCATCAGTGTAACCACCAGGCCATAAGCACGTTTTTATTCTGAAACAAATCGAAACAAATTCTGTAAATATGTGAATGTATGTATTCTATTTATTTAGTGTGAAAATTAACAAAACAATTTTTCTCATATGATAAACACAAGGCTACTTGACAAATAGAGCAGCACCATGTGGAACGATGAGGCTGGGTTTTCGTACTGCAGTATGCACATCTTCTAGAAGAACCGTATATTGGCATGTGTGCGGATTGGTCATATCGCACCTCGAAAGGAACATTTAGTTTAAAATTGTTTGTATTTGAACATTCTGTTAAGCGGCCCCCTCTGCGGGTTTTGTGTGTATGAGCTCCTACAAGTCCATTTGCTACTGCGATTCGGAACTCTTTCAATTTTAATGAAATGCCAGAAAATACGATGCCACCATTTTTTCGATTTTCGATCGATATCATAGCATGACTTCAACATATCGGCTTTATCAACGAATCCCATGATTTTGTTGTATACTGCTATCATTTCTGGGCAATTGATGGATACCGAAGTACCATCTTTTTGCTTACGCATTGTGGTTGTATTTTTGGAAGGGTCCAACAAGTTTCCTAAGATATTGACAGCTTTCGTATCCTTCCACTTTTCGAACGCCATTCCGTCTCTGCTGACCCGCCAGTCGGAATTTTCTTTTGTCAAACACTTATCACTAAGAAGGTCAGTTGGCAGATTTTTTCTATTGGCTCGTACAGTTCCGCAAGAATAAATGGTTTGGTTTTTCAAATCTTTTTGAAGCTGGACGGAATTGAAAAAGTTGTTAAAAAACACATGGTGCCCTTTTATGGCCTTTATTGGCATATGACTGACATAAACTGCTACGTCCCTTGAACTTAATCATAGATTCATCGATTGCTTGATGTTTCGAGGGCATATAGCATGACAAATAAATTCGCGCCAGTATTTGGTCGGATTTTGAAAAGCTTGTCGAAGTTTGTACTTCCTCTGCTAGCTTGTTTTGCATTGTCATTCAGGTGAATGCTTCCCAGAAGCCATAGAAATCTGTTCCTGCTCATTATCGAACTCAAATACTGATCACTCAAGTCTGGCTGAGCCAGTAGTCTCTGCAGCTTGGCAGTTTTTTTTTATACCCATGAACAGATTTATTGCCAAAAAAGTTTTGATCTCTTCACCAACTGTCAGAGTAAAAGATGAGACGCCTCCACCAGCTTTTTGTGCTGCAAACAAGTTAGTTTGAAAAACAAGCAAGTCAATAAGCTCTTCTGGAAAGATTTGTAAACAAATCTGAACAGGTGTTTCCAGATCACGCGGAATATTTGGTCCAGGCTCTGCCACAAAATTTAACACATTATAGTTAGAGAATCTGTTTTTTTTTAGTCCACACAGTATTATTCTTAATTTGCGTAGCTCTTATGTTGCTAAGTAGAACTTCATCCTCAGAATCCTAATCTGATCAGACACTACCAAGACACATAAACTCAGCTTTGTCATCATCATCAACATCTCCGATTTCGGAATCCAGATCGGATGAAATTCTTGCTCCTGATAAGGTTTTCGCAAAACAAAAACAATAAAATAAATAATTAGTTACATCCCAGTGGCTACGCACAGAAACCACCTACAAAAATATACACAAAAGCAATACAAACAATAATTTTATCACAAAACTTTGAGAAACACGTAAACATTATGCACAAGATTCAGTATACTAAAAAACGTACTCGACATTTTTGTTCAATATAAAAAATAATTAATATTTCCTGTAAGATCACTTTCACACCTTTCACAACTGACAAAGAGCTCAATTTGACTCTCGAATCTCACAAAATATAATCTTCTTATATGAAATAAAAAAAATCCGTTATTTTATGAGTCTATGTTATATCTGTACATACGATGGTTTTGCAAAAAAAATACTGGTACGCTAGACAATAAGATTTTAAAATGTGGTTTCACTACATAACCACCAGGCGGAAAAGGGTAGAAGAATTTTCCTAGGTAATTCTTGGGTTTTCGAGCCAGAGCAGGGCATGTACAAAGAAAATGAAGAACTGTTTCCTCCCCTTCCTCGGCCATACAGCTTCTGCAAGTCATTTGAGAATACGCCTAGTCTCGTGGCGTGCTTTCCTATTAGACAGTGTCCGGTTATGACACCTATTATCGAGCTTATATGCGATCTGCTTAGAGAGAGCAAGCACCTTGAACGTTTTAAATCTAGTGTTGGACAGATGTTTTTTGTGGCTTGACACGTGGTGATGTTGGTCCACCTGGTGCCTGCCCTCCTCGCAGCGTCTTGCATTAGTAGCAGTTTACAAGTAGCGATTGGTATGCCAGTACTTGCCAAACGTGGTAGGATGGGTTGTACTGTACCGTTCCTGGCGAGTTCATCTGCCTTACAGTTACCTGGAATGTCTCTATGGACCGGCACCCAGCAAAGGTGAATATTAAACTGCTGCGCCATCTCCATTAGAGATGCTCGACAGTAATGGACTGTTATAGAGTTTGTAGAGACAGAGTCCAGAGAATTGATAGCGGCCTGGCTGTCGGAGAAAATACGGATATCAGATGTTGATATCACGTTTTCTTTGAGCCAAGACAAGACTTCCTTAATCGCCAAAAGTTCCGCCTGGAACACTCTACAATGATTGGGAAGGCGGAATGAGAGACTTAATTTCAGTCGTTCAGAGTACACACCACCACCAACCCCTTCTTTGGTTTTTGAGCCATCTGTGTAAAAGTGGATTGACTCATCCTCCGAGAATGTCCTATCCTCCCAAAAAGATCTGGTAGGTATAGAAATCTGGAAATTCCTGTCGAATTGTATTTGGGGGATGGTGTAGTCTGTGTGCTTTGGAATTGATTCTAAGTACCTTAGAATTACGGAGTGCCCAATTTTGTCGTTAGTCCACTGCGACGAAGCATTGAGGCGAATAGCACAGCTTGCAGCTATTTGTTTACTAAATATGTCAAGAGGTGTAAGGTAGAGCAAGGTGTCCAGTGCCGCAGACGGGGTCGTGCGAAGCGATCCGCTTATACATAGGCAGGCTGAACGTTGAACTTTATTTAACTTATCCCTGTTTATACCTTTCTCTAGAGCAGGCCACCATACTGCCACACCGTACGTTAAAATCGGTCTGATTACCGATGTGTATAGCCAATGCGTGATTCTGGGTTGTAAATTCCATTTATTACCAATAGCTTTTTTCCAAGAAAAGAGAGCTACCGTAGCTTTTTTGACTCTTTCCTGTACGTTGCGTTTCCAATTTAGTTTTTTGTCTAAGACAAGACCTAGGTATTTAGCCTCGTCTGAGAATTTTAATTGGATTCCTTTAATGTAAGGAGGGTTGACAAATGGAATTTTGTATCTCCTCGAAAATAAGACCAGATCGTTTTTGTGTGGGTTAACACCCTGTCCACTCCGATCAGCCCAAAGTATTTGTCTGTCTAAGGCATTTTGTAAGAGTTCTTTTAGGATGTTAAGATGCTTTCCTAAAACTGCTATAGCAACGTCGTCCGCATAGGCTATCACTCTGAAACACCCCCATCCAGACTAGTTAGGATTTCATTCACCACCAGGTTTCAGAGATCCAGGTTTCTTGCGGTGTCCCTCTACTAACGAATCGTCTACTAGAAGAGTTGCCCAGTTTTGAGTTAATTATTCTGCTAGTAAGCATTAAATGAATTAACTCCAGAAGCGAACTGTCTACATTTAGAGATGTCAGTGCAGAAGTGATTGCAGATGTGTCCACGTTGTTAAGGGCACGTTCGATGTCAAGGAAAGCAACCATAGTGAACTCTTTATGATGGAGGGAATATTCGATGGTGCGTACTAAAGTGTGTAACGCTGTTTCCACCGATTTACCTTTACAGTAGGCATATTGAGACGAAGACAGAAGTCTTGTATCGATACGTGCCCTTAAATGGATATCAATCAATCTTTCCAGGGTCTTAAGAAGGAATGATGATAGACTTATAGGTTGTAGATCTTTAGGATTGAATTGGGAGCATTTACCTGCTTTAGGTATAACAACAACTTTAACTTCTCTCCATGCCGAGGGAACATGGACCAGGTAAAGACAGCTGGTAAAAATTGCCTCAAGGATTGGTGCAATTATATCAGAAGCTTTTTGTAATTCGGATAGTGTTAGAATGTTTATAAACAGACTCTATAGTTCTTTGTAAAGATAGCCACTTATTACTTACTTACTTACTTAAGGTGGCGCTACAGTCCTGTGTGATATGATATAGGGCCTTACCCAACAAACTTCTCCACTCTTACTCTTGGACTTTTACCCTTCTGGCTAAGTCTACGTCGCTGTACATCCCGTACAGCTCGTCGTTCCATCTTCTCCTCCACTCTCCTTCGATGCATAGGGGACCGTAGATCACACGAAGAACTTTTCTTTCGAACCGACCCAAGGTGCTTTCATCCGCTTTTGTCATAGTCCATGCTTCTGCACCGTATAGCAGGACGGGGATGATAAGGGTCTTATATAGCAACACTTTGGTCCCTTGAGAGAGGACTTTACCACTCAATTGCTTTATTAGCCCAAAGAAACAGCGGTTAGCAAGAGTTATTCTGCGCTTGATCTCAGCGCTGGTGTTGTTTTTTGCGTTTACAGCGTAGCCTAGGTAGACGAAGTCCTTGACTACCTCAAAGTTACGTTTGTCGATGGTGACGTTTTGACCAAGACGTCGGTGTTGTATGTCCTTTCTTGACGACAGCATGTACTTTGTTTTGCCCTCATTAACCGTTAAACCCATTTTTGCCGCCTCTGCCTCAATACTCACAAAAGCCCCATTGACATCACGCTGAGTTCTTGCGATTATGTCAATGTCCTCAGCATATGCTAGTAATTGGACAGACTTTTGAAAGATAGTGCCCTAGTGTTGACGTGTGAGCTCTGCACTATTCTTTCAAAAACGATATTAAAAAAATCACATGACAGCGCATCACCCTGTCTAAAACCTTTTTTGACATCGAAAGGTTCTGTTAAGTTGTTTTCAACCTTTATGGAGCAGCGTGAATTATCCATGGTCATCCTGCACAAACGGACCAGTTTGGCAGGGATGCCAAAACTAGACATGTCTCTATGCAGCTCGTCCCTGTAGATGCTGTCATATGCGGCCTTGAAATCGATGAAAAGGTGGAGGGTGTCGATTTGGTGTTTTTGGGTTTTTTCCAGGATCTGCCGTAATGTGAAAATTTGATCGACTGTGAGCTTTCCTGGTCTAAAACCACACTGATAAGCACCTATGAGTTTGTTGACGATGGGCTTAAGACGATCACACATACTGTGGGGGTGTGCGCGCATATCAGGCAAATGTTGCCGAATTTAGCCTTGATGCGTATGGTCATGAGGCGCTCATTGATGCACCTATAGCTCAAGACTTCTTGCCCTAAATCTTGCTCCGATGACAAAGCCGCATCCAAATAAGCGCTGCTGGTTTTCGCGGTAGCAGTCACCATAGTAAATATCGCAGTTTTGCATCCTCTTTTTGCCCGGCCCATCCCATCGTATTTCCTGGTTGGCGATGATGTCTGCTTTATAGCAGTCTAGAGCTTCCGCTAATTCTTCGCCCGCACGTGGTCTGTTAAGGGACCTAACATTCGACTTGCATATCCGAAGTTCGTTGTCCTTAATTCGTTTGCGTAGGTTGTCAACAGTAAATTCGTCCGTATCCGAGGCTTGTTGGTGCTTCGCAACTATGCAGTTTTTATGTGACTTGTGCCCGACGGCACAACCTGGAGGGATAGCCTATTTCACCAAAAACTTTTTACTTTGCAACTTTTACTTTACGTTTTACCAAACTCAAATGTGCAACGTGCAAAGTCCTTTTTAAAAAGTTAAAGTTATTTTATTCTACGAAATATTTTTTTCTTGTTTCGCCAAACAATAAACTTTGCAATTTTTACCAAGAGTGTGAAAAAGTTGTCGAAAAATAATAAACACCATAAATTAACTGCTTTGAAAACTAAGAAATAAATAATAGTTAACAAGAAAATTGACATATTTCCTTAAGTTGGCGCTACAGTACTGTGTGAACTATTGCCTCACCCAACAAACTTCTCCATCTAGCCCGATCACTAGCTTGATGTCTCCAGTTTCGCGCTCCAAGTTGGGTGAGGTCAATTTCCACTTGCGAGCGCCATCTGATCCGGGGTCTTCCTCTATACTTTTGTTGCCATTTGATGGAGATCCATTATCCTGTGAGATAGCATACAACTTTTGCATAATCAAGATGTTTTTTGTATGTTTTCACAGCCTATCTTATTCCATCTTTTCAAGGCCGCCTTAATTGGAAGGTACTTTTTTGGCAGCTGGCCAATCAGATACTAGAAACTTTTCTAACTGAACCTGCCCAATGTTTCAAAAAAGAGATTATACTGACATTTGACACCAGTCAAACTCGGCTGTCATTTGAAGCGTCATATCATAATGTTAGTTACGTGTTTGTTTTTTACGAAAATGAATTCCTAAACAGAGCTTTTATTACAACTTATTTACAAAAGTGCTTATTCAAATGTAGCTACTTTTCATGCATCAAACATGTAGTAGTGTAGTGATTATGGCCGTCATAATCAATCGACTACGATTTAAACTTTGAAGAAAGAGGAAGCGTTACTGATGTTACTATTGGGAGATGTGACTTCCACGATATGTGGTTCCAATAAGATGAAGCAATAATCAACATAGCACGACCAATTATGGGTTAATTGCATGAGAAGTTCCCTGATGGTAAGGTTATTTCACATTTTGGCAACGCCAGTTGGCCACTAAAATCATGAGATTTGACCGTGTTAATTACTCTGGACGAATAAGACTCCAAAATTATTCAAGTTATGGCCAAGATACTACCTAAAATGTGATGAACAACTAGGTAAAAAGATCCACATACTTTAAATCTCTCTGAGCCCGGTATTTGAATGATATTTTGTTTCACACTTTGAGAAAAAGTCCATTGTTTTGTTAGACTTTACTTTCAAAATCGAAAATTGAGTGACTGTCTTGTAATGTTAATATAAGACTTCTCGCAGTGAAACCTCAAAAATAAATACGTTTTTCTTTTTAACTTCCCATAGAAAGTTATTGTAATGGGTCCGATTTGTCAAATTGAAAATTTTGACATTTCTCGACGTTTCAAGGTCCCTAGAGTCGAAATAAAAGATTTTTAGAAAGATGTCTGTGCGTGCGTGTGTACGTACGTTCGTACGTCCGTACGTTCGTACGTTCGCGACGTTTTTTTCGTCGTCCATAGCTCAAGAACCAGAAGAGATATCGACTTCAAATAAATTTTGTTATACAGATAATAAGGCAGAAAGATGCAGAAAGGGCTCTCAAGAAAATTGCGTGGGTGGTTTTTTTTACCATAGCAGTTTAAAAAAAAGGTGAAAATTTTAGTTAACGCTAAATATCTTACGAACCAAAAACGCCAGAGACTTGAATTAAATTTAATATAATAAACCGTAACGTGATCTCAAAGAAGTATATTTTTTCTATCTAACGGTTTTTTTTCTAAATCAAAAAAACTGAAAAAAAAAATTTGTCACCTCCTAAATTTAACGACTAACATATTATTTCATCTCCAAAACAATTTTGAGCAACGGAGAATAATGTTTTTGAAATCTGATAAAATTTTGAGAAAAATCGAATTGACAGTTTTTTTTATAAAAAATAAAAATCTAAAAAAAACATTACTTAAAATTCGTAAAAATTAAATATCGATTCAAATATCTTTTCAAAAACTTGAAATTTAGGCTTCAAGCTTATTTTATCTTATAAGAAATATTGTTTTCAACATTTCGTAAATTTTTGAGAAAAATCGAATTGACAGTTTTTTTTACAAAAAATAAAAACCTAAAAAAAAATTAATAAAAGTTGGTAAAAATTGATTTTCGACTCAAATATATTTTGAAAACTTTGAGATATTGGCTTTAATTTACTTTTATCTTTCAAAAAATATTGTTGTCAACATTCAGTAAAATTTTGAACAAAATCGAATTGACAGTTTTTTTTATAAAAAATTAAAAACCGAACAAAAATTAACAAAAGTTGGTAAAAATTGAATATGGATTCAGATATCTTTTCAAAAACTTGAAAGTTAGACTTCAAACTTATTTCATCTTATAAGAAATATTGCTTTAAGCATTCTGAAAGATGTTGAGAAAAATCGAATTGACAGTTTTTTTTACAAAAAATAAAAACCTTAAAAAAAAATTTATTAAAGTTTGTAAAAATTGATTTTCGACTCAAATATCTTTTCAAAAATTGTAGATATTGGCTTTTAACTACTTTTATCTTTCAAAAAATATTGTTGTTAACATTTAGTAAAATGTTGAAAAAAATCGAATTGATAGTTTTTGTACAAAAAATTAAATACCTAAAAAAAAATTAAAAAAAAGTTGGTAAAAATTGATTTTCGACTCAAATATCTTTACAAAACTATAAAATATTGGCTTCAAACTAATTTTATCTTATAGAAAATATTGTTTTCAACATTCGATAGAATTTTGAAGAAAATCGAATTGACGGTTTTTTACAAAAAATAATACTCTAAAAAAAACAATACTAAATCTTGGTAAAAACTTACTTTCGACTCAAATAGCTTTTCAAAAATTAAAAATATTGGCTTCAAACTTATTTTATTTTACAGAAAATATTGTTTTCGATATTCAGTAATTTGTATATTAAAATCCTACAGTCCGTTTTTTCATAAAAAATAAAATCTATAAAAAATAGTACGCAAATTTGGTAAAATTGATACTAGTACATATAGACAAACTTTTAAGCAAGACAAATCAACAGACGGGATGGGAAGTTATCAGTGTGGGTCGCATCCCATCCTCTTTTTTTTATGAAATTGGAAGGTTTTATTAATTTCTTAAGTGAACTTTTAAGTTTCTTGAAACCCAAAACGAATTCTCCATTTTACTAATATTGCTTATAAAGGAATTCCTTTTTTTTGTGTTACAAATTTGACGGTTTTTCTTGTCACTCAACAACAACAACATCAGTAAAACTAACAAAAATAATGAAAATAAACTCAAACTTTTTCAAACTAAGCATGCTTATAAAGAAAATTAAGAAATACAAAAAATGAATACAAAATGAATTTAGTAAAAAAGTAAAAGAAAAAACAGACATATATATTTTTGAAATGCTACTCAAAACAACAAAAAAGTACCAACAGCTGCACAAACATTCTCAATGTCAATGAATAACCAAAGTAAATAATGGTGACAACAATCAAAATAACCTGTGATGGAGTCTTCATACATTCAAATTCAAAATTATCTCCAAAATCTCCATCGACTGCTATTAAATCCCAAAGACTAAGTTCCTCGTCGATTTCTAGTGCAACGGGCATAGATAATAAACAACAACTTCTAACGAAAACCTCTTCAATCCACGTGTCATCATCAAAGTTAAAGGCCAATCGTTGTGATCTAAGTGCCGGTGACGTTTACTTGTGCAAGCAGATCGTGTCAAAATCATCTCCAACATCCGTCTGTTCGAGGAATTTACTTCGGATTTGCCGCAGTACCAGTTATCTGACAAACAAAGAGCAGAAGCAGCTATTGCTGCAACAATCTATTAGTGGAGGAGGAGTAGGTGGAGAAGTAGCAGCCACATCAGCTCAAGTCAGGAACAAGTCACTGAGTCATAATCAAAGGCACAATAATAAGCGACGCAGTCATCATAAGTTATGCCATGAACTTTTCATTGCAAAAGACAGCTCCGATAGTGCATCGACATTGGCGTGTGGGTGTGAAAGTAAGAATAGTTGCAGTGGCATCGCCAACACTAGCGTCGTCGTTGATGTGAAAAAGGCCAAAAGTTGCATTGAACTAAAACGAAAATCATTTCCATCAAGAAAACTACTTGAGAGTTATTGTTTTTACAGTGAGACCACGACTTGGGATAAAAAGCAGCCTTACAAGCTCCACCAGCAGCAGCAACAACAACCACACCAACAACACCAAAAATTGCAACTAAAAAAGAAAGTTGCAGCGCTATCAGTTCCTAAGAATCCGGATCTTTTTACAGCCGAAGCAGCATTATTTGATTGTGAATTAGTTGATGTTCCAAAGAAGAAAGGAGATCATCATCATCATCATCATCATCTAGAGGAGAAGCAAGAAGAACGATCCATATCGATAGAGCCAAGTAGAGCAACTTTGTTGTCTTCGTCGTCATCTTCGTCATCACAATCGCCATCTGTTGGGAAAATTAAAGAGAAGGTTTCACCCACCACCACAAATGGCAGCAGTAAGTATATTATTGTTGTTGTTTTCATTTTCCAGCACTCACTTTTTGCTTGGAATTCAATTACGTTTTTTCCAATTTCCCTTGTGTATCAGCGTAATTCATGCTTTTCATGCTTCAAAGTTGGATTCTATTACAGGCTTAAAATAAAACCAAACTATACTCTCAATGATGTTGCTAACACAGTTTTTAAAGCTATTTTTATGTTTAATAATAATAATAATAGGTGATGATAAGTCTTTAATCTATAATATTTCCTAATGGAATGTTTGTGATTGTTTATTATGGACTTATGGCGATACAACTTTTCATTTTAACTTTTATTTACAACAACAATGTAATGTAATGCTGAGTCGAAATAAATAGACGACAATAACTTGTTATTTCCAAGTTTAAATGCTGCTGTAGGTAATATTCATTTTTTTAAACTTTAAATAATCGGGTTTCGAAACTTAAAATGGATATTATTTTTTTTTTAACTGATTGTAACAATAAAATCTTTAAAAATTGAAATTTAATTTTTGGAATAAATATGGGTCAATATAATGAAAACTTTCAATTATAAAAAAAATAAGAAAGTTTTCGACAAGCGACTGGCTTTACGTGTACCAAGAGCGCGAGGAAAAAATTGGAGTAAATATACGGACGGTTTTTTAAGGTAGTTTTAGAATCCATTTTATTTAGAATTACCAAAAAAAAAACGAATACAAAGTATGAACTTAAAAGCTATGGCGTCAGCCTGGTTACAAAATTAATAAATTAAAACTAGGGCCTAGTGACTTACAACTCTCAACGATTCCTGTGTGAGGGTAATGTTGTTAGGGACCGCCCAATTTGAGAAAGCATTTTCTATGACAAGAATTATTCTTGGAGAAATTGTAAATTCCTCGCAAAAGGCAAAAACCGAGAAAAACAAAAATAAGAGGTAAGGGTCCTATGCACTAACCATCACGCCACCGCACAGTGGTTTCGTTTGTATGGGCGGTCAAAACTCAAAAATTAATTTTAAATGATAGTAAATAAAACCAGCGATTTATTTTAAATATTATTTAATTTTATTAATGATTTTATAGTATTTTATATTTATTTTTTTAGTATTAAAGCAATAAATTCAAAATATCTTGAGACAATGTCGATTTTTGTTTTTGTTTTAAATTTCTTTCGTTAGAAAGCAAAGGGTCTGACGTTAAAAGTAGCCTGTTCAATAAGTCAGTGTTAGTTGACAGCCTAGATATTTTTCTAGTATTGTTCGACCGAAAAAATTTAACGTCTTTGTTTTTCGCCTCTGCTGCCTCTTCAGTAAATTGTCCTATAGGCAATATGGCATGTTTCACAATTTGTCCTCCGTGAATAAGGACTTTGTGTACCGAAGCTGGCAATGGGTACCAAGGATATTCTTCAACAATTTCAAGAGCTGTATATATTTGGAAGGATTCTGCATTAATTGCAAAACAACTTGCCAAAGTATTTAAAATTACAGCACATCTTTCAAGTATAGATTGCTTAACGCCAGTTATCTGAGACGATATAGAAGGGTTTGCAAAAAATCTACGAGCAGTATTGCCATCGTTTGAATTTCCGCCACCTTGTTTTGGCTTGTCAACTATCAATCCAATGGTTTTGAAGTCTGCTTGTATTCGTTTTTTTTTGGCGTCCAAAAGAGGTTTTTCATTATTTCCCGTTCGCCATTTTTTAAAATCTTATCTATATGCTAGATGAATGAAGAATTCAAAGAATCTTATCCACGCATGCAGTGGAGATATGCCGAAATCTAGAAATTCTTCGTTGATGGTTCTTTGTAAAGAGCTTTGAATATCATTCATGTTACTTGGCTTTGCTCCGCAAATATAACAAACCTGTTGGGAAGAAGTATGTGACAAGGCATTGCATACTTTACCGTCAACCATTGTCAATTTGAGGATATGTTTTACATTTATAGAGCGGTCAGTAACTGTAATTATTGTTCCAGTTAAGTTATTTATCTGGTTCTGCATGTATTCCTGCTCAGCTCTGCTCAACTCTGCCGTTTCTTTTTTTTAATTGAAAACGTATTGGTCGGCAATATCGAGTTAATCCTGGGCGAGGATTTTGTCATACAATTTTCTTTTCAGAATTAGAATTCTCTTGCGAAAAAAGTTGAATCGGAACATAAGATGTTATAAACATATCCGCATCACTGAATTCGCCAGACGTTCTTTGTTTATATTCGGACTGTCCACTGCTTCCATCGAATCCCCATTTCCCAATTAATATCAGATCACCTAAATCAAGAGTTTATTTATTCACATTGAAATTTTTGTTTGTACATTAAGACGAACACTGCATTATTCTACCTCCTGTGATTAGATTAAGACTAGAGACACTGTTAGAATTGCAACTGGTGCTATATCGGCTGTAACAAACACGAGACATTTTTACCACAAACAAACACAAAAGAAAAAGTAGACAAGTTTTACAATAAAACACAAAACCTGGTTGGCAAGATATTTTAATTATTACCGAAATTAGTCTCCGAATTTTCAAAAATGTCCCGTTGGGATTCTACAATGCGTTGGGCAGTTTGGTAAAGGAGACCTTGAAGGGTAACCTCGGCTGAAGAATCGGAAATGTTGATTGTATCCAGCTCTGGGTAACATAGCTTGGGAAAATATCAACCTCAGTTTTTTGGTTTACCAAGTTCCTGTTAACTTGGTACTGATGTTTCGACAATTTTGCCTCGACCAAAATTTTTAAAGCATCATTTGAATCGAGTTGTCTTAATTTGAGATTGTCTGTAGACTGGCAATGTTTCAAAGCACAAGCAATGTCTTCATCGACTTCAACGATTTTAGCAATTCGTCTCCTCTTAGTGCGAGACAAGCTTTCTAAAAATGGTTTTTTTGGTCTCCCTTGATTATTTGGCGACTTTTTTTTTTCTGTTTGGGCCTCCTCCAAAGAACTAAAGTCTTCGATGAAGTCAAGCCAAATACTATTTTTAGATAAAAATACATTTTTTTTTCGGGAAAATCCTCCCACCTTCTATGAAAAGACTTACATAGCGTATTTATCTTTTTCTTAGCGCCTAAGCTTTCAATTTGATAAGTTTCTTTGAAAATGGTCCATGTTTCATTAATTTTGGCATCACTGCGACGTTTCTTCGCCGCATGCCATATGTTAAAAATATCAATTCGCTTGATCATATTGCTAGAATTTAAAAAAAAAGTGGAAAACAGTGTTTTACTTCGGGTCGAAATTTTAGGACTTGCGCAAATTTGCGCAAACAAATCTTTTGTATTCTAAAAGAGGAATAATAACTCAAAATTATTCTATAAGAATTATTGTGGGATTTTATGGGAATTTGACGTTTTGGCTCTTTAGAAAAACACGAAATATGAAAAAGTTCAAATAATGCACCATTTTCAATAGGAGTCAAAACTTTAACTATATAAATTTTTGAAGAAAATTATTAAAAAGCTATTAGTATACTTTATTTTAATATTCACATCACCTTTTTTCCAAAATTTACTTTGAACAACAGACAAAAAATGGGTAAACCGCAATGTCGTATTTTCAGACTAACTTTTTTTATAAAACCGCGAAAAACACTGATGTTTGTGACGCGACTGACTGCCAACAACTAATTTTAGAGGAGAAACCTTACTGCAACATAATTATCCCGTTATCGTAGATAATTATTGCATTAAAAAAAATTAGTTTGTTCAACCTTGAAATTTTGACTTTTGGCCTATGGGAGAAACCACTGTGCACCGGTACTCCGTCCTGGTTAGTAATTTTAAAAGGTATTTGTAGACTGATTAAAAAAACTATCATTTCATTTTCCGTTGGGAACCCCTTAAGGGGCATATGGCCTCTACTACGCCTACGAGACACCGTGTACGGGTTTCCGGAGATGTGCATCAGCTCCTTCCAACTCTTGCCTAGTGACGCTGATTCCGCCTCGACTGTTCTGCGCCATGTGCTCCTCGGTCGTCCAGCTGTTTTTCCTTCTTGTGTGAGCGGGTTCCACTGCATTGCTTGGCCTGCAATGCAGTCGTTACCTTTTCGAAGCCTATGTCCAATCCATTACCATCTACGTCTTCGTATTATAGATTCTATAGGTTCCTGACCTGTCCTTCTATCAAGGACCTAATTTGAAATACAGTTTGGCCACAAAATCCTTAGGATGCTACGAAAACATCTATTTACGAAGGTTTGTAGCTGTCTTGTTATAGCTTATGAAAGTAACCTTCCAAAGAAGCACAGATTCGACATTTGTGCGAAACAGTTGTAGCTTTGTTCTTAAGCTGATAGAGTTATTCCTACAAATTTTTGGCAGCATACCGAAAGCCGCTTTTGCTTTGCCGATGCGGCAGACGAACGTCTTGTTCGGTTCCGCCTTCGATGGAAACGATGCTTCCATTGAAAGCTCTCCACTTTTTTCACCGGTTGCGAGAAAATATTTATTTGAAAGGATGGTCGGGTTCCGAGGCTGATCACACAACTTCTGCTTATCTCTCCACACTTGTTTTCATTTGATGGAGATCCATGATCATATGAGAGAGTAAGCGAACATCGTCCGCGTAATCCAAGTGCTTTAAATAGGATGTCAAAGTCCATTGGATCCCTCCGCTACCTGACAGAGCTAAGCGCAGTACATCGCCTATCACCAACAAAAACAATATTGGCGACAGAATACAGCCCTGACTGACTCCGATTCAGATTTCAAAGTCATCATTCATCGTGAGGAACGTGACACTTGGATCCCGTCATATTCTGCTTTAATAATAGCAATAAGTTTTTCTGGGATGCCTCTCCTCCGCAAAGCTAACCAGATATACTCCCTATTGACGCTTTCAAAGACCTTCCCGAAGTCGATGAAAAAGCAGGTGTAGTGGTGATCGATATTCAACGCACTGTTCAATTATGATCCGCAGGGTGTTAATATGATCAATACGGGAGGATCCAGCACGGAATCCTGCTTGTTCGGCATCGAGTTTGGCCTCAAGGTGTTCTCTGATACGTTCCAGTATAACTTTTGCTACTATTTTGGAAACGGCTGGTAGAACTCAAATTCCTCTCTAGTTTTCGCACTTAGTAAGATCTCTTTTTTTTGGAAGCTTGACGATAATTCCCTTCTTCCACTCATGGGGAAAGCTTTCGGTGGTCTAGGCTTCTTTTATGAGCGGATGAAACAGTTAGCTTGATGACGTTGGCGCTGCTTGTAAAAGCTCTGCGGGAATTCCATCAAGTCCTACCGCTTTGTTGTTCTT
Organism: Eupeodes corollae; assembly: GCF_945859685.1. Classification (NCBI taxonomy): domain Eukaryota; kingdom Metazoa; phylum Arthropoda; class Insecta; order Diptera; family Syrphidae; genus Eupeodes; species Eupeodes corollae. Next base: position 147,044,824 of record NC_079147.1, on the reverse strand, counting down.
ATGTGCTCTAATTTCGGAAACGATCTCATCTTTACTGGGAGGTGTGGTGCGCTTCAGAAGTGTTCTTTCCACCTTCTGACCTGCTCATCCACCGAAGTTATCACAGTACCGTCTACTTCTTCGAACTACGGTGGACCTCTCTCTTTTTCATGCGATACGAGGACTCCAGCTCGTTTCTTTCTTCCTCTTGTGTTGCAGTTATTCGAGCCCCTGACTGTTTGCGTTCGTTGATCCTTGCCCAAGAGTCTTCTGAAAGCCAAGTGTTGTTGCTTCCTTTTTTCCCACCGACTATTCTGTCAGCACCTGAAATGAACATTTTTCACAGCATTCCAATGGTGTTCGATGTCGTATTGTACTGTGCTGCTGATTGTGTCCATTTCGTGTGACAGGTGGTCCCTAAATTTTTGAAGGGTCGTGGGATCTTTTAGTGCGGCGATGTTGAATTTTTGGGCTCGTGTTGTTCCCTTGGATCTTCGAACTGTAGCTGTACGCAATCTTAGGGTAGCTATCATTAAGTGGTGGTCACAGGCAAGTCCCATCCAAAAGAACACTGCCAGAGTCACCCAGCTTATTTTATTGGGGTTGCATAAGTCAATGAACCTCTCACCATTATCAGGATTCTTTTGTCAAGATGTATAATCGACCGGGATTTTGTTTTGTCGAATTTGGACCATAGTTTCAAAGCATTTCCATCTTTCATTGGTTTCTTCGAGTATCTTGTTACCAAGATGCTGGTGTCTATGGTTGAGTATATACTGGATTAGTTCAGTATTATACCAATACTCGCCAGCTGAGTCTAATGTTATCAAGTAAGCTAAGAATCTTTAGCTATTGGCGACCTTAATTTAGAAGCTTCGACTTTATTTGTGTGGGAGGAATCGATTTTAATGCTGCTTCGCTATCAATGAATATAGTGATATAGGCTTTTAATAGCGGCATCATTGATAACTGCTTTATAGCGTATGTCACTGCCAATACTTCTGCAGTGCTTGGACCAGGATTTTGAATGGCTTTGTTCAATTATTGGGTAATAGTAGTTAGGAATTTTTCTGTCGCTAAAAGAGCTACATCATCGGCGTATGCTCCAGAAGAGTGGTGAAAGTAGACCTCCTTGAGGCGTTCGTCTAGATGATGATATTTAAATCTCTATACCACATAGCTCGCTGTTGATCTGTCCATGTCTTAACATACATGATACATTTTATAAAAAATTGTTCCATTTCGAGATCTGTGAGTGCTTTTGTTTGGATGTTTTGTACTTTATTGAATTCCCTGCAATATCTACGAACGCAGCCAGTGTATACTCCTCATCATGTAGTGTTTTTTCCAATTATTCTCACAACGCATTGTAAGGCTATTTCTACACTTTAGCCTTTGAAGAAAGCATGTTGTGTAGGAGAAATATCTAGAAGTCTTTCGAAGGTTTTGCGAATAAATGATGTAGGACTTATGGGTCTATAGTCTATAGCATTTGAGTGGCTGGGCTTACAAGCTTTAGGTATAAGAACTACTCTGATCTCATGACACTATTTAGTGACAAATCTCAATCTAAGGCTGCTGCGAAAAAGATTATTTAGGTGTGGGATTACAAGATCGTTAGTTTTTTGTAGCATTGTATGGAACATACTTGGAGGGCCTAGTAATCTGTAGGTTGAAAGGCAGATTATAGGCCTTTATATCCTACCTACAGTTATCATATCAGTCGGAAAATTTTTTTAAAGTAAATCGTTGGCAACCCGGAAGTAGATATTAAGCAAGAGTTCTAGACTTTTCCGACTTGATACTGTCCATTTACCATTGGGATTTCTTAGTGACCAAATTGGAGTGCGTTCTTTGGCTGAAATTCTTTGAATCTTGCTGACTTATTGGTACATTATATTGCATCAGAGAATTTATTTTCGCCAAAAGTTTCGTATGGCCCGTTGAGACTTTGATTTGAATTTTGTTGGACTTGACTCAAAAGTTTGCTAGTGCTTTTACGTTAGGTTAGGTTGGAGACCTAGACCTCAAGTGTCCATTGTGATACCGCTAATGAGGTTACTTATGGAAGAGTAATGAACTTAAACAAACCATTTTGTACTTTTAATGAAGTTAGAGAGACATTTTGTGTCAATCGTTGCCAGTTCACTGGTATTATCGAAGAAGGGATTACCGAGAAAGTTATTCCTTCTAATGGAGAGTGCTGGACATGTACATAGAAGGTGTTGGACTGTTTTCTCTTCCTCCTCGTCCATGCAGCTTCTACAAAAGTCATTTGTGTAGACCACTAGCCTCAGAGCATGTCTTCCTATGAGGCAGTGTCCTGTTATTACTCCAATTGTAGAGCTTGTACTTTGTCTGCTCAGGGATATCACGCCTTTTGACCGTTTTAAGTCTATGCTTAGCCATATTTGCTTGGTTGCTACGCAGGTGGTATTCTGTGACCATCTAGCATTTGATGATTCTAGAGCATATTGTTTGAGAAAATATTTTATGTTTTTGTCTAACATTAGGCAGAAGTGTTCCGTTTTTGGCGAGCTCATCGGCTTTTCAATTTCCCGGAATGTCTCTGTGGCCCGGCTCCCAAATGAGGTGAATATTAAACTGTTCCGTCATCTCATTCAGAGATGATCGACAATCGTGGACTATTTGAGAGTTTGTGGAGACAGACGTGAGAGATTTAAGAGCGGCTTGGCTGTCCGAGAAGATTCGTATATCCTTGCAAGATATAACGTTTTCTTTGAGCCAGGATAGTGCTTGTTTAATCGCCATTACTTCTGCCTGGAATACACTACATTGATTGGGAAGTCTGTATATCATACATACTGAGATTCAGTTGTTCCGAATAGATAACACTTCCAATTCCGTGATTGATCTTTGAACCGTCTGTACAGAAGTGTACCGCATCGTCTTCCAGGGGTCTCTCTTCTTCCCAAGAGGATCTTAAAGGGAATACCATTTTTGGGGTGGTATAGTCTAAGCGATCTGGGATAGATCTGAAATTGTCTAGAACAGTTGTATGTCCAGTATTGTTACTGGTAGATTGAGAGGTGGCTCTAAGCCTTACACATGAGTTGGCAGCCACCTTTTTAGAGAAGATGTCAAGTGGTGTTAGGTTTAAAAGCACTTCCAGTGCTGCGGGTGGTGTTGAGCAAAGTGCTCCTGTGATGCACATACCTGCTGACCGCTGGACTTTAATGAGTTTATTTAGATTTACCATCTTGTCCAGTGCGGTCCACCATACGACAACTCCATAAATGAGTATTGTCTTATTACCGAAGTGTATAGCCAGTGAGTTATTTTTGGGGAAAAACTCCATTTTGATCCTATGGCCTTTTTACAAGTAAATAGCGCTACAGTATAGCCTCTTTTACTCATTCATCAATATTTGCCTTCCAATTTAGTTTTTTGTCTAAAATGAGGCCATAATATTTAGCTTGGTCGGAAAAGCTTATTCCTCTAATCATGGGTGGGCTAATCTGAGGAATTTTATATCTTTTCGAAAAGAGTATTAATTTTGTTTTTAAGCCACATTGCTAAGCCCATTTTGTTAGCCTATTTAAGGCATTTTGTAGGAGTTCCGAGAGAACTTGGTGGTGTTTCCCAGATACAGATATTGCAACGTCGTCAGCATAGGCAATCACCCTGAAACCCTATGCTTCCAATAATGTTAATAGGTCGTTTACTACCATGTTCAATAAAAGAGGCGAAAGGACCCTACCTTGGGTGGTGCCTCGATTCATCGATCTGGTGGTAGTAAAACTTCTATCTATGAGTGATTTAAGTGCTTTTGGCAACATTGGAAAGTTTTCTTGTTTCTTTCCTTAGAATTATTGTCACTTTGTCTGAACATTTCTCCTCAGATATATTAGAAAACAGAAACAAAAACTCTTCCTGGCCCGAGGCTATTGTAAACCAAATATTCTGGTTGTTGCTAAAATAACCCATTTTTAACAAATCTTCCCTAAATAATGAATAAATTATATTCTAAAGGGTGAGTTTTTTGTGGTTAGGATTTTCATGCATTAGTATTTGACAGATCACGCGGGATTTCAGACATGGTGTCAAAGAGAAAGATGCTCAGTATGCTTTGACATTTCATCATGAATAGACTTACGAGCACAACGTCGAATTTTCAGTGAATGGGAACGTTCAAGAACTGCCCATGCATCCCGAAAAATGCACTGTTTGGTGTGGTTTGTACGCTGGTGGAATCATTGGACCGTATTTTTTCAAAGATGCTGTTGGAAGCAACGTTCCGGTGAATGGCGATCGCTATCGTTCAATGCTAACAAACTTTTTGTTGCCAAAAATGGAAGAACTGAACTTGGTTGACATGTGGTTTCAACAAGATGGCGCTACATGCCACACAGCTCGCGATTCTATGGCCATTTTGAGGAAAAACTTCGGAGAACAATTCATCTCAAGGAATGGACCGGTAAGTTGTCCACCAAGATCATGCGATTTGACGCCTTTAGACTATTTTTTGTGGGGCTACGTCAAGTCTAAAGTCTACACCAATAAGCCAGCAACTATTCCAGCTTTGGAAGACAACATTTCCGAAGAAATTCAGGCTATTCCGGCCGAAATGCTCGAAAAAGTTACCCAAAATTGGACTTTCCGAATGGACCACCTAAGACGCAGCCACGGTCAACATTTAAATGAAATTATCTTCAAAAAGTAAATGTCATGGAACAATCTAACGTTTCAAATGAAGAATCGATGAGATTTTGCAAATTTTATGCGTTTTTTTTTTTAAAAAGTTCTCAAGCTCTTAAAAAATCACCGTTTATAAAACACATTATACTCCAAGGTCAACCTAGATGACACATACACCCATCTTCTTTAAAAATATTATCAATATTTTTTAGCACTATTATGTGGTTTTTTGAAAATATTGTTTTAATTAGTTTACTCAAGTCGTGTCACAGTTGCTGAAACTCGTGTGTATACGATTCAAATATGTTTTGGAAATAATAAACTACGCAGCAAAAATTATCAGAAAACAGCTCACCTTCTTTGGAATTTAAATTTGATATAAATATAGGTAGGTTAGGTATAGGTATATGTTTATAAACAAAAGCAAAACAAAACAAATTATTGTCTTGTTTACTTTTAGCTCAGATACATAATAATTTATGTATGTATGTATAAACTTTTTTATAGGTATGTATTTTAAAGTCCGTCTATGTATGGACATTTTTATTATTGTTTATTTTTTTAAAGCTAAAGTGGGTACATTGCTTCGTCGTCGTCGGTCGTCGGTCAGCGGTCGTCTGCTGCTTGTCAGCCTTCCACAAGCTCTATATGAAAAGATTCAATGTCAATTATTATTATTGTCAAGAGTATATAAGGTATAAGTTAGGTTATAGTAATATAGAACACTTCCCACAGTTTTTATTTTTATATGTAGGTATATTTGTTTCCCTGCTGTTCAACGAATTGTCAATATGAGTAATGTGAGTACTTGAAGTTTTATATAGTTAACGCTGGTGAGTCATTCAAAACTTAGCAGTGTTATTCAAATGAGGCAATTTGGAAGATTGATTTTCACTGCCAAAGCTAAATAAAAAACCACACCAAAACATTTAATTGAGAAGAATCTATCATGTTTAATGATAAATTCAAATTTAGATTTGATTCTCAAGGTTTAACAAGGAGATCAATAATTATAGCCCCAAGTATTGAAATATTTTCATGACTTGAAAAACTTTAACTAACTTTATCACAAGAGTCAGCAAAGTATTGTAGCGTGTTCCAGGCGGAATTTTTGGCGATAAAGGAAGTCTTTTCCTGGCTTAAAGAAAACGTGATATCAACGTCTGATATACGTATTTTCTCAGATAGCCAGGCCGCTATTAAATCTGTGGACTCTATAACAGTCCATAACTGTCTGTCATCTCTAATGGAGATGGCACAACAGTTTAAGGTGCTTGCTCTCTCTAAGCAGATCGCGTATAAGCTCGATAATAGGTGTCATAACCTCACACTGTCTAATAGGAAAGCACGCCACGAGACTAGGCGTATTCTCAAATGACTTTGGCAGAAGCTGTATGGCCGAGGAAGGGGAGGAAACAGTTCTTCATCTTCTCTGCACATGCCCTGCTCTGGCTCGAAAACGCAAGAATTACCTAGGGGAATTCTTCTTTAACGATGTAAACAATCTAAATCATATCAGTTTAATCAGCCTCTCACGTTTCGTAAGGGACTCAGGCTGGTTCCATTGAGCTTAGGAGGAAGCCTCAAAATACATGTGGTATCACAATGGGCCATTAAACTGGCCTAAGTATGTCTGTTTTCATCTTGGACAGCCACTAGAACCTAACCTAACCAAACCTTAAGTATAAAAACTGTTTTTAGTAAACTCCAAATGATAAAACCAAAGAAATATTTTTCAAAAAGGGTTTTTTTTTTTGTTGAAATTTTGTAGCTCACTAAGGAGATCTTCCGAATCAATTCAAACTTGTGACTTGCTGTAGCCAAGAACTTTGGTTTCTTGGTACGCAGCACAAAGTAAGACTCTGTTGGGCTACTGGTCACAATGGTGTGCCAGGAAATGAAAAGGCTGATAAACTGCAGACCAACCATGTCTTCGAAAGTTTATCGAAGGTAAAATTCTTGACCTAGTTAAGAAGTGATAGACCTAACTTGATACCTGTGCTACAACAAAAATGGCCAAATATAAACAAACCAAAAAATGAAAATATCAGCCAACTCTTGAAACTCAGTAAAGAAACCTGATAAAATTCTCTTCCATTTCAAGCTGAAACTTGTTATACTTAGCCAAAGCTACAAAATGGCTTCAAAACTTCTTAAACTTTTCTATCCAGTCCACCAACACGCAGAAAATCTCTTACTTAATCAAACGTCAAATAAATGTTGGTACATTACGACATTGATAGTACTGACAAAATGGCTTTCCGGACCCTATGAGAATGATAATATTACCAAAATGATTCCATCGGATATATTGGCAACAAACGCCCTTTGAATTTTATAGTCATCTTTCCTGCCAGAAAGGATTGAAGGGATGCTTACAGAAGAGTGGGTGGAGTTGGGTTGGGTTGTCTCGTTTTAAGTCTTTTCGACTAACTGATTGCCATGCAAAACACTTAAATCGAACTCAAACCAAAAGAGAAACACGGCTATCTGCTATCAATTCGACTACAACACCCTCTATACTGGTCCAACAATATTCGGATGTACTATGCAGCTTAGATATTAACCTTTGTATCACTCCTTCTTTGGTTTCTAGGTCATAGTTTTATTGAGTGGAATAAACGGTCAGATGAGTTGGCCAAATAAGAATCGGCCCTTCATATTTAACTTGCGGAAGAGTAAATTCTGCTATTGGCGTTATGAAGGCCAAAATCTTCTCAATTTTTCCGACAGAATCCAACCGTAACAGGTGGAACAGACTCCTACATGATTTAACCTAACCAGTGGAACTGCATAATGTACAGAATACTGGTCAATAGCGTAACATCGCGAAAAGTTGGGCATCCCTCACTGATTAATTCACATTTCCTGTAAATGTCCTATCCTGACAATTTCTAGAACTTTCGGAAGAGCAATTCTCAACGATATTGATGAAATTTCTGATTTGAAAATAAGAAAGGAGACTTATTTATTTACTTAAGGTGGCGCTACAGTTCGGGGTGGACATGGGCCTCAGCCAACATGAGTCTCCAGCCGCTCGGTCCCTAGCTACCTGTCTCCAGTTTCGCACGCCAAGTTGGTTGAGGTCCTCTCCACCTGGGTGCGCCACCTGAGTCGCGGTCTTTCTCTACTGCGCCGTCCCTAAGGAATGGATTCGAAGACCTTCCGGGCTGGAGCGTTGATGTCCATTCGCTCTACATGACCCAGCCATCTAAGCCGTTGGACTTTAATTCATTGTAATTGTAATTGTACAGCCCGTACAGTTCGTCCTTATATCTTCTCCTCCATTCTCCATCTATGCGTACGGGACCAAAAATCAGCCGAAGAATTTATCTCTCGAAGTATCCTAAGACGCTCTCATCTTTCTTTAACAGGGTCCAGGCCTCAGCGCCATAAATGAGAACCGGGATGATGAGTTTATTATAGATGGTGATTTTAGATGCTCGAAAGAGGACTTTACTTCTCAATTGCCTTCTATGTCCAAAGAAGCAGCGATTTGCAAGAGTTATTCTTCGTTTGATTTCAGCGCTGGTGTCGTTGTCTGCATTAATAGCGGTGCCTAGGTAGACAAAGTCCTTAACTACCTCAAAGTTATAGCTGGCCATGGTGACGTTTTGTCCAAGACGTCGTTGTTCAGTGTCCTTTTTTGATGACAGCATATACTTGGTCTTGCCCTCATTGACCACTAAACCTATCTTCTTCGCTTCCGTCGCAATGCTCAAAAACGCTCCACTGACATCACGCTTTGATCTTCCAATTATGTCAATATCATCTGCATATCCGAATAATTGGATGGACCTTTGGAAGATTGTGCCTCTAGTGTTGACGGTTGAGTTTTGCACAATTCTTTCCAGAACGATGTTGAAGAAGTCGTATGACAGTGCATCGCCTTGTCTTAAACCTTTTTTGACATCAAATGCATCGGTAAGATCTTTTCCGACCTTGATAGATCAGCGTGCATTCTCCATCGTCATTTTGCACAAACGGATAAGTTTGACAGAGATGCCAAAACTAGACATTGCTCGGTAGAGCTCTACCCTATAGATGCTGTCATACGCGGCTTTAAAATCGATAAAGAGATTGTGGGTCTGAATTAGTGTGAATATTTGATCGACAGTGGACTTTCCTGGTCTAAAGCCACACTGATAAGGACCTATCAGGTTGTTGATGAATGGCTTCAGACGTTCACATAATACGGCAGAGAGGATCTTATACGCAATGTTAAGGAGACTGATGCCTCTGTAGTTGGCGCAGTTTAGAGAGTCTCCTTTCTTATGTGTCGGGCACACTATGCTGAGATTCCACTCATCGGGCATGCTTTCTTCCGACCATATTTTGCAGATGAGTTGGTGCATGCTCCGTATCAAGTCATCACCTGCTGCCTTGAATAGTTCGGCAGCGATGCCGTCAGCTCCAGCAGCTTTGTTTGACTTGAGTTTAGATATAGCTATCTTCACTTCGTCAATGTCGGGTAGGCGGAATTGTTGATCTGCGTCGCCGAGGTTGAGTGGTTCTATCTCCCTTACAGCGGAATTCGGTTCGCCATCGCCGTTATATAATTTGGAAAAGTGATCTTTCCATATTCTCAGCATCTACTGCGGTTCTACTACGATTTTCCCTTGATCGTCTTTACAGGCTGCGGTTCGCGGCTGGTACCCTTGGGAGGTTTTTTTTACCTTTTGGTAAAATTTACGAACTTTATTCCTGTTGTGACATCCCTCTCTCTCCTCGATCGCGCGCTTCTCAAGCTCTCTTTTTTTTCTCTAAGAAGCCGGTGTTCCTCTCTCCTCATCTGCTCGTAGAGCTCGCGAGCAGCTCTAGTCCTTTTGTGCAGCGCCGTTTTGTATGCCTCTTGTTTCGCTGCGTGCGCTTGCCGGAATTCGTCGTCAAACCAGGGGTTTCTCTGTGTTGGCCGTGTGAAACCTAGCACTTCAGAGGTGGCATCTCTGATCGCTACAAGGCAATGTTGCCACTGGTTGTTAATGCTTAATGCAGGCAGCATAGAACTCCTTAAAGGGTTATTAGAGACTCGATCGGAAAAGGAAATGGCAGTCTCTCGCGATCAGTTTAGGGCTTCCGCTAATTTTTCGGCTGCACGTGGTCTGTTAAGGGACCTGACATTCCACGTACATATCCGAAGTTCGTTGTCCTTATTTCGTTTGCGTGGGTTGTCAACAGTCAATCCGTCAGGCTTGTTGGTGCTTCTTAACTAAAGGTATTTTTTACGTGGCCAGGAAGTCACCCCGACGGCACAACCCCCAACCTAGAGGGCCAGATCCTTAGTATAACTCCAAGGAAGGGGAGCCGGATAAACCGCTCCTTACAGACCTGGGCTCCGAATATGTCGAAGAAGCCCCATAAGGTGTTCACTAAATAGTTCAACCTTACTTGGAGTTGGAACCCAATCTCCAGTTGAGATACTAGGCACCCGATGTTCACCGCGGTGACGTGAGAGTAGGAGTTGATAGACAGAGGTGGGTTTTGAGAAAAACCTGTGTCCTCTTGAATGCACATGTCTACCATTTGAACATCATAGTTGACATAAGAAAGGAGAACTGAGGTTAAAATCAAAGAAGTCTAAACGCGAATTTACATTTTGCAGCATACGAGATAAAGGTTCTCTTAGTTAGAAATATTAAAAAGTCGAGAATTACGTGTGTTACGAGGTTGAGTGTTAAAAGAGATAGAGTTGTAAAGGAAAATGCAATCAATTGAACCTGAAAAGAGTCGATAAATAAAAAGAATGTCTGAAATTTGTCTTCGTTCTTCGAACTAGTTCCAGTTGAAAGTTTCAGGTAGAGCAATATTCCAAGATAAACCCCAAAGAGCAGACCGAACGAAATGACGTTGGATGTCTTTAAGCGTTTACGTAAAAAAGTAATTCATTGGCACTTGTCAAGACAAGCTGTTTTTAAGACACCAAGCTGAAAATGTCAAGAATGAATAAGAGAAGAATCATTAATTGTATCAGAAGCTTATAGTACAGAGAAGAATGTTTAAGGACTCTTTCAAGATTGTTGATTATAAGAATGAAAAATAGAGGACCTAGGTGCCTATCTTAAGAAGCACCAGAAAAAATCCATTTCATAGAATAGGTTTCAAAGCCAAGCGTGGACAATTTAAAGAATATAAGTCTATTTGCGATTTTATCAAATGCCTTACTGAAAACTGTTGAAATAACATCAGCTTCGTAATCTTTCTCTAAGGCAGAGAGTATGAGAGACAAAAATTCAACGTGGTTAGCGTGTCAGACCTGCATCAAAGAAAACCATGCCGGGTAGTTGATATAAGTGATTTAAAGTTGAAGTTTAACATTTCATAAAAAATAATTTCGAAAAATTTAGGTAGATGAGAAGGCTTGGTAATGATGGGTCGATAATAATTGTTAACATCTCCCATCGATTTTTGTAGATAAATAATAGTAAATAAAGATTTCTAAAGCTGAGGAGATTCACCTTAGCTAAGGGGTAAAAGGATATTTTTATTTAAGAAAAATGATAGAGACCAAAGATTGTTTAAAAAAATTGCGAAAAAGTTAGCAATGATAATAGAATCGTCTGAGGTTTTGTTATTGGAAGAGATAGTTGTGGCTCCAATATATTCTAAGAGTTCAGTTGAATCCTGTCTTCCATCAGTCAGTGTACTGCTCTTATTATATAATGGAAAAACAACCAAAATTAGGTGTGGACGAAATGGTACATTTGTGCGACGGGTGGTCCACAAAGTGATTGTTGGAACGACAGACGGTCTGCACGCATACCAACTAAGGTGACAGACAAGTGGTCTGGTCACACCAAAGCAAACAAAAAAAGGGCACGAGTGACACTTAGTCCTCGATTGCTGATGTTACTCATATGTTACTCGTTATGTAAAAGATGGAACGTTAACACGAATCCCTAATCCCCTAGTCTGCGCGAAAGTCCAACGACAAATAGAGTAGAATCGCGAGATCAAAAACCAATGCCAACTTCCATCCTCCGATAGTTAAAACAAAAAAAGAAGACATTGTTAAGCTTCCACCAATTTTTACATAATTTAAAGAATTATTTTAGCTTTTCTTGACAGTAAACTGAAGTCTTCTTTCAACATACACCAGAATTGTGATAAGGACTTCTTTGTTGCAAAAATTTCTTTTTTAGAAAAATCTGATGTTATGTCAATCAAGCACTCAAACTGCAGCGATATTAGGGTAGGTGCCTTTTCCAACGCGGCAGAGTACTGTTTTACTACCCATAAGTTTTCCTTAATATTCAGGTGGAATTCGTTGGAAAATAGTGGATGAAGCCAGCAAGCAAACCTACTAGGTGGATCTGAAACTCATTTAAAATATCATCGGGAATGTCCAAATCTATTTCTTCTTTAAATTCTTTGAGCATTGGAAAGCTGTGTATGTTTTTTTTTGTAGATTAAGTCCAAAACTGGATTTTATGTTTAAATGCTTCTATTTGGCACTGGTCAAAAACAGATATTGCTTTTCCTTGCAGTGATACACTAAAATCATTTTTAAAATATATCTGACAGATTAGCCAATTTTAATAACCAACGTTCATTACACAGCGTGTCCCCCAAAATAAAGTTGTCGTCAATGAGTAAGTATGTTAGTCTTGTTAAATGTTCCAGTCAGCTATCCGTCCCAGTGTTTTCATATCATGATCTGGTTTTTGCAACTCTTGATTTATATCTTGAAAACGAATCTCCGCAATATTTCAAGTATCGTGATTTTCATAGCATAAATGTCGAATCTTTATTTAGTGATTGCTCATCTATTGACTTGTACTCAATTTATACGTTGATAATCAAATTGAATGTCTTACCGTTGCAATTACTTACCTTTTTAATAAACACGTTCCCATTAAAAGTCGTCAAATTAGATCGCGTAGTTGTCCCTGGCTTTCTCTTGAGATCATTAATGCTATGAAAACAAGAGACGTTTCATACCGACGTTGGAAACGATTTGGTTGCGTAGAAATGCTTCGGCAATTCAAAACATCTCGGAACCTTGTAACTAAATTAATAAAATCAGCTAAATACAATTTTTATAACAACAGGTTCAACTCAAATCGTTCCTCCAAGTATTTTTGGAAAGAAGTCAAGAGCATTGGTTTAAGAGGTGATTCTTCTATTTCCGATGATAATATTGATTTAGAGGAGTTGAATCGAAAGTTCTCTACTCCCCCAACCCAATTCCCAACTGGGCAATCTAGTGTTGCGGAAAACGATAGAGTCGATGCTTTTTCTGTTTGTTCAGTAGATGAATATCAAGTAGGTAAAGCAATATTTTCCATTAAATCCAAATCAACTGGACTTGACAACATACACCCAGACTTTTTAAAAATCATTCTTCCTTTCATACTTCCTCACATAACCCACATTTTTAACACCATCATAATGACCTCCATCTATTCCACCTCCTGGAAAAAATCTAAAGTTATACCCATCCCTAAACGAGGAAAGAAAATGGAATACAGACCAATAGCTATCCTTCCTTTTTTATCTAAGGCTTTTGAAACTATCTTAAGTAACCAGATTAAAAATTATATTAAAGATTCACGTCTTCTTAACCCTCTCCAGTCGGGATTTAGATCTGGATACAGCTGCATCTTAGCCCTTTTAAAAGTTTCTGAAGATATAAGACAAGATTTAGACTCTAATTATACAACTGTGATAACCCTACTTGACTTTTCCAAAGCATTCGATTGCGTTAACTCTAGCCTTCTCTGTGATAAACTGACGACTTACTTCAATTTTTCTGACACAACTAAAAATCTTATTTATTCGTATTTGACTAATCGCATGCAAGCCGTATCGTGTAAAGGTAAAATGTCTTCGTTTCTTCCTGTTCATATAGGTGTTCCTCAAGGATCTATCCTTGGTCCTTTACTGTTCTCTATGTTTATTAATGATCTGCCATCTGTTTTATCTTACTGCCAGTTTCACATCTACGCTGATGATGTACAATTATATATTAGCTTTCCTATCGGTATGATTGAAGATGCGATAAAAAAAATGAACATTGATTTGTGCTCAATATTCGATTGGTCAACTCGCAATGAACTTGTACTCAATCCAGAAAAAACAAAAGCTATTCCAATATGTAAAAATAAACCCCACCTTGTAAATTTTCCACCCCTTTACTTGAACTGTATAACTTTCAACAGTAGGCTAACGTGGGACACCCATATCGATACTGTTATCTCCAAAATTTATGCTTCACTCCGAGGACTATCTGTTACTAGATCAATTCTGCCTCCTCAAGTTAAAATAAAGCTGGTTAAATCACTTATCATACCAATAGTAACGTATGGGTGTGAGATATTTGCAGATCCTGACTCCAACTCGCTTCGTAAGCTAAAGGTAGCATTCAATGCCATTGCTCGGTTTGTTTTCAACCTCCGAAGATACGATCACGTTTCGTTTCAGGCTCGTCAACTTTTAAATTGCAACTTGGAAGCTTTTTTTTAATATCGGTGTTGTTTGCTTCTCTTCAAACTAATTTTTAACAAGACTCCAAATTATTTGTTTAATAAGCTTGATTTTTGCTTTTCAAATAGTTTTACCTTGTTGCGCTCCCCCAGGTTTACCTGTTTGACATCAGGGAGGCAATTTTTCGTTTATGCTGTCAGACTGTGGAATAATCTTCCCAGTCACATGAGGTCTAGAATCGAACATAGAAGGTTTCATCAACTTTGTTTTGAATATTTCTCAAATTTGAGCTGAGGTAACTTTTTTGTAATAAAGTAACTTTTTTGTAATTATTGTAATTTCTTCTTCTTGCGACTTTAATTTTTAATTTTGTTTTTAATTGATTGTTATTGAATAAATTATTAATAGTTTGCTACAATTGCTTTAAACATAGTGTTTACAGACTTGCATTATCATTAATAAATATTGTATTATATCCTGTACTATTTATAAGTCAATCTTAATGTACAGCTGTTTTTTTTTTAATCAATAAATATCAAATATCAAATAAGTTCTAACTTCAGCTCCTATTTCGAAAAGCCACGTCAGTGTTTTTTCGCGAGAAAGCCACCTTACTTCTACGTGGAGAAGTGAAGACGTATGTAGACTTCCCATGTCATCCCACAATACTTTAAAAAGCCTTGTATTCTTTGGCCGTGATTTAATAAAATTAATTATTTCAACGCTTTCGTCCAACACCTCTTTAAGGGAAACCGGAATTTTTATCACTGCGAGGGAATGGCGGTTTAGAACAATTTGCTTTATTCTTGCGACGGCATGCACCGGACGTTTTTCTATTTAACAATGTCTTTAACACATGGCTTTATTAAGTTTCCATTAATGTTATGGGCTTCACCAGTTCGTGCTACGCGGAAACTTATCAAATAGGACGCCATCAAAGCAATTTCGTTCACTGTATTTGAGTGATTAGTAATAATGCTTTGAGATTTAGTAAGTTCAGCAAACTTTCTTTTGAAGAAATCAATTGGTTTGCTTTTGCAAACTGGATGAATCCCTTCAAAGTGACGTTTTATTTTTGCTGGAAACATTGCACTGTTCAGCAACACTTTGCAGCAAATTACGCAAACTATCAAAAAATGTAATCAAAATGTTGCAAACTCTAAAGAAAGGAGATCTGGACAAAGTAAAAAATAGTTGGTTAAAACAACTGCCTTACGTTGGAATTAGGTATTTAACATTTATAATTAATGCATGCCTTAAATTGCAATACTTCCCTCAATGTTTGAAAAAATCAATGGTTGTCCCTGTGCTTAAAGCTGGAAAACCTCCAGATAATCCTGAAAGCTACAGACCAATCGGTTTACTGAGCAACATAAGTAAAGTTTTTGAAAAAATACTGAAACAACGTATTTAAAAATTTATTTCAGATAAAGACATTCTCCCCGATATACCATTTGGCTTTCGGAGATCTCACAGCACATCTCAGCATATTAAAAGAATTTGCAATCTTGTTCTAGACCATCGTTCCCGTGGTCAATCAACGGGCATGATATTGTTAGACATCGAAAAGGCTTTTGATTCCGTATGGCACGATGGCGTTATATATAAACGGTGATTTTTTAAGAGCTTGAGAACTTTTTTTTAAAAAAAACGCATAAAATTTGCAAAATCTCATGGATTCTTTATTTGAAACGTTAGATTGGTCCTTGACATTTACTTTTTGAAGATAATTTCATTTAAATGTTGACCGCGGCTGCGTCTTAGGTGGTACATTCGGAAAGTCCAATTTTGGGTAACTTTTTCGAGCATTTCGGCCGGAATAGCCCGAATTTCTTCGGAAATGTTGTCTGCCAAAGCTGGAATAGTTGCTGGCTTATTTGTGTAGACTTTAGACTTGACGTAGCCCCACAAAAAATAGTCTAAAGGCGTCAAATCGCATGATCTTGGTAGCCAACTTACCGGTCCATTCCTTGAGATGAATTGTTCTCCGAAGTTTTCCCTCAAAATGGCCATAGAATCGCGAGCTTCTTTGTCGATGAAAAAGCGGATTTTCTGCCAACTTTTCTAGGGCCCATTCACTGAAAATTCGAAGTTGTGCTCGTTAGTAAGTCTATTCATGATGAAATGTCAAAGCATACTGAGCATCTTTCTCTTTGACACCATGTCTGAAATCCCGCGTGATCTGTCAAATACTAATGCATGAAAATCCTAACCTCAAAAAAATCACCCTTTAAAATGATACAATTCGACATTCCTTTGTATTTGTGTAAAATTGTTCAGAGTTTCTTATCCGATAGATGTTATTAAGTTCATGTCAATTGTGATGTTTCTAGGTTGTTATTTGTCGATTTCGGTGTGCCCCAAGGCTCAGTACTTGGTAAGGCCTTGTACAATATTTACACTTCGGGTTTTCCAAGTCTACCGCAATGTGAATCAGCTATTTTCGCTAATGACACTGCGGCGATCTAAAAAGAGACATTTTTCGGAAGATGTGAAATTGGAGGCAATGTAGAACGACTGATCATCTGATGAGGTCTATTTTGATTGGAAAGATTGAAGTTATCGAAAAGAAGTATTTTATCTTAAGGTTCACATAAGTCAGTTATATAGTCAATCGTTCTTATGGGCTATGGCAAGTTTATAGGATTAAATGGTAAAAATAAGAAAAAAACACTCATAGGCCTGTCAAAGAGACATTCTTCAATTGGTAACCTAGATCCGGCAGAGATCCCTGTCCAAACAAAAAACGACATAATCCTACATGTACCACATTTGTTATAAAGTCCAAAAAGAATAAAACATTGCATTCAGTACCAACAGGGATAAGATGTCTACAGCAAACCCTATTTAGGACAACTTATCTCACAAGAAAACCAAACCATATATTCTGCTCGTAAGCAACCATAAATCTCTTTAATAATTTTGCCATCAAGCACACAATATTTTCTCAGTGATTTCATGTCACTTACATATTTATTTGTATGTATGTATACAAGTATCTATGTAAGTATATATAATTAAAAAACACAGATAGGTTTTTGTTTCTTCGATATAAAACAAAGGTATAGCTTTATCTTCAAATCGCTGGATTATTAATTAGTCACTTTCATAAAACAGTGCCTCCATTGTTTAAACCCAAACCCACAGAAGACTGCTTTCCCATCTTGTCTTGTCTGCTTCTATGTTTGCCTTAGATGTGCATAGATGATGATGAAGATGAAAGATCTAGTTCATTTGCAATACAATTACGTTCTTTAATCTGAAAGTAATCTTATTTGCAAATTTCCTCTTCAGCTTTCAGACCAATGAACTTTTTCTTCTTCTGTATTATTTGCTTCTTTGTTTTTTTTTTTTTTTACCGGAAAAGTACACCAACGTACGTGAGAACGTCTGACTTCCTCATTAGGTTTTGGACGCGCCTTTTATATTATTATATGTTATGGAGCCACACAGAAATCGACCGATAGACCGACGAATAAGAGGGAAGAAAAAAAAAAGATGTAGAAAATTTAACTTATTTTCCTGGCTTCATATTGCATCTTTTCCTGCCATGAGTTATGCATTTCCAATGAAGTGTAAAGTAGATTAACGGAAGTCGTACGTATATTGATTGCATTTGCAAAAAAAAAAATCCAAATTAGAATCCCTAATCAATTTTATATTGAATTTTTATTTTATAACTTTAGACGCAGAATGTGGTAAATAAAGTTTAAGATAGAAACAATTTAAACGAAAGAGTTCGATTCACTAATTAGTGTTCTCATTTGTTTAGTATGTTTTTGTTAAAAAAAAAACTCGATTCTAAAGGGTGATTTTTTTGAGGTTAGGATTTTCATGCATTAGTATTTGACAGATCGCGCTGGATTTCAGACATGGTGTCAAAGAGAAAGATGCTCAGTATGCTTTGACATTTCATCATGAATACTTACAAACGAGCAACGCTTGCAAATCATTGAATTTTATTACCAAAATCAGTGTTCGGTTCGAAATGTGTTTCGCGCCTTACGTCCGATTTATGGTCTACATAATCGACCAAGTGAGCAAACAATTAATGCGATTGTGACCAAGTTTCGCACTCAGTTTACTTTATTGGACATTAAACCAACCACACGAATGCGTACAGTGCGTACAGAAGAGAATATTGCGTCTGTTTCTGAGCGTGTTGCTGAAGACTGTGAAATGTCGATTCGTCGCCGTTCGCAGCAATTGGGTTTGAGTTATTCGACCACATGGAAGATTTTACGCAAAGACCTTGGTGTAAAACCGTATAAAATACATCTCGTGCAAGAACTGAAGCCGAACGATCTGCCACAACGTCGAATTTTCAGTGAATGAGCCCTAGAAAAGTTGGCAGAAAATCCGCTTTTTTATCGACAAATTTTGTTCAGCGATGAGGCTCATTTCTGGTTGAATGGCTACGTAAATAAGCAAAATTGCCGCATTTGGAGTGAAGAGCAACCAGAAGCCGTTCAAGAACTGCCCATGCAGCCCGAAAAATGCACTGTTTGGTGTGGTTTGTACGCTGGTGGAGTCATTGGACCGTATTTTTTCAAAGATGCTGTTGGACGCAACGTTACGGTGAATGGCGATCGCTATCGTTCAATGCTAACAAACTTTTTGTTGCCAAAAATGGAAGAACTGAACTTGGTTGACATGTGGTTTCAACAAGATGGCGCTACATGCCACACAGCTCGCGATTTTATGGCCATTTTGAGGGAAAACTTCGGAGAACAATTCATCTCAAGGAATGGACCGGTAAGTTGGCCACCAAGATCATGCGATTTGACGCCTTTAGACTATTTTTTGTGGGCTACGTCAAGTCTTAAGTCTACACAAATAAGCCAGCAACTATTTCAGCTTTGGAAGACAACATTTCTGAAGAAATTCGGGCTATTCCGGCCGAAATGCTCGAAAAAGTTACCCAAAATTGGACTTTCCGAATGGACCACCTAAGACGCAGCCGCGGTCAACATTTAAATGAAATTATCTTCAAAAAGTAAATGTCATGGACCAATCTAACGTTTCAAATAAAGAATCGATGAGATTTTGCAAATTTTATGCGTTTTTTTTTTTAAAAAAAAAGTTCTCAAGCTCTTAAAAAATCACCGTTTACAATGAAATTGCTCGAATTCGACTTCTTTCAAACCAACGAGAATCGAATAGTTCTAGTAGGGTAGTAACTATATTCTTATGAACTTTCGAATAAACGAGGAACCACGTAACTCGAAAGTAGAATTCAAAACCAGGCAAAATCGAAAATAATTGCTCTACATCAAATGTGTTTGCGAGCAAAGTTTTTTTTTAGTAAAAGTGTAAGTAAAATGTTGAATATGAGTTCCATCTACCACCAAATTACATCGGGAATTCGTTATTTTTGCCAAAAATTGCGTTTGGACTTCCGTTTCTATTCCTCATTCATTTCAAAATACATCATCAGCGAGCACATAACTCTTTCAATTGTCAAAATTCGGCAAGTATTTTTGACATGGTTTGCTGTGCAATTCCAGCGGTCTTGTCACCGAAAAAAGTTGGATATTATCTCACGGTAGCTCGCGCTCACCATTCACAGTTATGTTACGATTCGCATCATCTTTGAAGAAGTACCGTCCAATGATGCTGCCAGCCCATAAACCGCAATGCTTCTGTTTGATATTCACTCCAAAACCTACATTTTTGCTTATTTACGTACCCATTGAGCCAAACATTTTTCGGCAAAAAAGTGAACCGCCAACTTTTCAAGAACCCATTCACCAACAATTTTACGTTACAGTAGGTCGTTCGGCTTCAATTCTTGCACTAGCTGTATTTTGAAAGGCATCACACCTAAATCTTTCCGTGGTTTAATGTCCAAAAATAAAAAATTTGGTGCGAAATTTAGTCACAGTAGCCCGAATAGTCGCTTCAATGGGTCGTTTAAACTGACCATGAAATGGAAGAAGCGCGCAATGAACTTTCTTAACAGAGCACGCATTTAACCAAAATGGCAGCCTTTAGTCTTAATGCTGACTTTCAAACGATGTGACAATTGGTCTATAGCGGCACGCACTGTGGTGTCGATGGGTATCGATGACGCTGCTGTTAGGGTATCCAAATTTTGATGGGGAGTTTTACAGGTCATGTTCTCCAGTTCGGACCACAAACTGTAATCCAATGGATTCAAATCTGGACTCTCCGACGGCCAATCTCAGCTGCAATAAAATCGGGAATATTTGTTCTAAGCCATTCTTGTGTCGTTTTGGCCTTGTGTGCAGACTTGTTGGAAGACCCATCTTTCCCCGTTGAAGAGAGTATTTGTTACTCTCTTAAAAACACCCTCGAGAACATTCTCCTGATACAGTTTTGCACCGGTTTTCAGGCCTTTTTCACAAAAGTGCAGTGAAGTGACACCTTTATGGGAAACCTCCCACCAAACCATTACTGAAGCGGGGTGGTGTCCACGCTGAACCCTTAAAAAAAATTGTTTTTGCTTCATTGGATTATGTTGCATAAAATTTATCATTTTGTTTGTTATAAACTTCTATTGTAAAAATCTTTCATCCGTAAACAAGATATTTGTATGTCCATTAACCGCGTGCCACTGCAAAAGCTTTTTGCTTCTTTCAAGTCGTATTTTTTAAGACTTGGAGTTAAAAGATGTCCTGTTGATTGACGATATGCTTTCATGTGAAGATCATCTCGGATCAGCCTTGACTTTGATCTGGCGGATATATCCAATTCTCGGGACATGATCTTCTGCTTCCAGAGAAGATTGCTACGAATTCGTTGACGCAACGCTTTTTCTTTTGCGCTCGTTCGACGACCACTTCTTGGTCCGTCCTCTTCTTTTGACAGTTCATCAAAACGTTTTATAGTTAGATACACAAACATTCGCGATAAACCAAATGAAATTATGGCGACTCAAAGCAAGCTTCCATTCTTTACTAATAAGATGATGTGTTTCGAAAAAATAGTTAACGGTACTATTCCTAGTGGAAGTTATAAGCAATGCGCTCTTTAAATCGTGTAACTGAACTTATGGCTAAAGTAGGTATGTACAAACTTTTTCTCTCTCAGCTCCATTATTTTGGAATAATATCTTATTATTCTATTATTTGCTCGTACCGATCTTCATTTCCTTGCAAATTAAACCGAATTGCGCCGGTGTCCATTTTTGTAATAATTATTCTTGTCCAAAAAAGTGATGTTTTTTTTGATTTTTTTTTTATAAACTGTCAAACAACTCGATACTCGTTCAGTTTCGAATAAAATCAAAAGTAGAATCAAGTTACATAGTAGGCCCTTGAAGAGTTTGTTAGTTTGCTTGTTTGCTTGTTTGTTTGTTTGCTTGTTCGTTTGTTTGAATGCGCTAATCTCAGGAGCTAATTTGAAAGAATTCTTTCAGTGTTAGATAGACCATTGAGACATACGAAAATGTTTAAAAATCGGTAAATTTTCCAGCACGTTGTCTATTAGATGAACTCTATCTCCCTCTGAATTGTCAAACTCCTCGTCTGGTCCCATGATAAATAAACTGGATTTCCATGCGATTTCGTAGGCTTGTAGCGTATCGTGTATATGTAACTCATAAGCATGATAGCCCATCTTTGCAAACGATAATGGCCATGACAGGTAATTTTTAATTCGGGCTGAAAATAGTGACCAAATGTTGATAGTCTGTAATTAACTCAAACTGTCGGCCACATAGATATTGGTGAAATTTTTGTACACCGAATATTATTGAAAGTGAATCTTTTTCTATCTGGCTTTAACCTTTTTGCGTTTCTGTAAGTGTTTTTGAAGCAAACGCTATCGGCTTCTCTGTTCCATCGGGGTAATGATGGGCGATCATAGCTCCAATGCCATGCTATAAGGCGTCTGTAAATGTAGTTGATCCCAAAAGAAAGGTATTTTTTGTGGATCTAATCTTGTTCAGTGGTGCCGCTAACTGTGCAAAATTATGTATAAATTGATTGTAGTAATTAAGCTTACCTAGAAAGGCTTCCAGTTCCTTAAGATTTTGTGGTTTTGGTAAGTTAGTGATGGCCTTTAAACGCGTCTCTGAGGGTCTTATTCCTTTCTCATCAATTATATACCCTAAGTATTCAATTTTGGGCTCAGCAAACTAAAGCACAACTTCTTGCTACTCCTCTTAAATTCGCGATCCACTCTACATTTTTGTGCGGAGGAACTTACAGAGCCAAGCCAACACATGTAATTTTGTGAAATTAAAAATGGCTTGTTAGTTTTTCCGTAAATTCTTTAATAGTGTGCGTACTTACGTTCTCTGTTTCAAAGAGCTTCATGAGTAGTGCGTTGACATATGGACCATACTCTGACGGAAAATGTGACTTCCGAAGTTCAACGTCTTCCATTTGCGGTGTAAAGCTGTTGAAGCTGAAAAAGATAGTTATCCCAACTTTCGGAAATTGAACTGGCGAAATGATGAAACTGACGATGAAGAAACTTTTGCACTCTTCTGCAAATCCTTCGCCATATGATCTTTGTTGAACTAAAATATCTTTTCTATCCAAGCTTGTTGCTGCAACAGCAATTTTTCCATTGCTTCTTCATCCATTGTAAGTGTATAACTACTTCACCAATCCTCGTCGCCACAATGCTGAGATTTCAACCAAAAAGTGTATGAAATAAAAACTCGGTACTTAGTTAAACTTAGGCACAAGAAAGCAAAACATGAATAATTATTTTAAGATAAAAAATGTCATAATTTTATATGCCATTGTGTAATCTTGCTGATGCTAAACTCACTATAACTTCTTCCATGTTTACCAAATTTGTTTTAAAATAAAGCATAAGAGTAAGAGTTTCTGTTTATAAATAAACTTAGATTGTTGTTTTTGGCTCTCGGTTTTTTAAGGAATAAAATTAAGGGTCTTTCAATAAGGGCTTCACAGCTTTTAAAATAAAATGCAATTATAGGCTCTAAATACAACCAACACATTTATGAATGTAACTTGACTTTAATCAAATGGTTACCGCGGGCACGATTGCAGCGGTCGATTGGTTGAATCCAAATTCCGAAAACTCGACCACTCATTTCAGCAGAAACTGCCGCATTTAATATTGACTCTAAGCTCTTCCAATAAAGTTGTGGGTTTGTTGGTATAGTCCAACGACTTAGTGTTGCCCAAATAAAATATTCTTAAGGTATCAAATCGCACGGACAAGGCGGCAAATTGACTGGCCTATTTCTTGGGATAACACGCTAACTCTTCAATAAATCGATTATAAATAGATATAAAATCCTGTTGAAATTCTTCAGTGTTTGGGTTAAAAATTATCGGTAATCATTTGCGATATTGATGGCTGTTTACAGTAACGTGACGATCGTTGTCGTCGACGTAAAAATATGGACCAATACCGCGGCAAAAAGACGGCACAGTTATTTTTTGTGAAAGATGTGATTTATGAACCAAATGTATAGATTTCACCCGCCCAATAACGCTTGTTTTACCCATTGAGCCTAAAATGAACTTTGTCATTGAAAATGATTCATCTTGGCGCATCTTCTCCAGATCTCAATCGTCTCTCTTGTATGGGTGTAAACCTAGATCCTTTTGCAAAATACGCCATAGTGTGATCTGGCTGTTATTTACAATTAAAGCTTGAGTATAACTCTAATTTCTGGCCTGGTACTCCTGCAACTTACTTAGTCCCTTGGACAGTATAGAGTAGGCATGTTGCGAATATTCGCATCCGCATCCGCAATTGCGGATTATTCGCATTAATTCCAACATCCGCATCCGCATAAACTAATGTTAAGTTTGTTGCGGATGCGGATGTTTTTTAACGCGTTTTTCAAATTCGAAAAATAGCAACAGCACGGCATACTATATCATGATAAATAAAAACGACCCTTTCACCCTTTAAAATTCAAAAATTTGGGTTCCAAGTAGGCAACGACAAAAGCAACTACAAGTCATATGCAATGGTCACAGATTTGAGGATATAAAAGCTCTTGCTAAGTGGCCAGAGGACACAGTTTATTTGTATATATTAAGGGAAAAAGTGATACAGATACAGAAAATAAATGCCGTCACCAACAAAAAGCAGAATCTGGATCTATTTTAATTTAAATAAAAATGATCCTGACAAGTCTGAATCCAATATATGTCGTTAAACATACTCACGAAAAGGACGCATGACTTCTTCGTTGAAAAACCACTTGAAGTCAAAGCACCCGCGCCAACAATGAAATTCTTTTAAAAAAAAGAAAGAAGATGCAGGTATGATAATTTTTTATAAACATAAAAGTCTGAAATAGCTTGTTAGTTATTTTATTTTTTTTTGTACAAAATTGTTTGTTATGTTCTTAAAACCATCTTTTTACTTTTTAGAAAAAATTGTAACACCTTTACAAGAAGCAAAGAAACAACTTTCGTTAGAAGAATCTTTGCAAAAGGGAAAAAAATGGGATATCAGCAGCAGCAACTCACATAAAATTGACAAACTGATTGGAGAAATGATAGTGCTTCATTTCATTACCACTTAACTTTGTAGACGGACTTGGATTTTGCCGTTCTTATACAAGAACTAGCACCCAAATATAATTTTAGAGGAAGATTTTTTTTACTGATTTTATTTTCAATGAACTGTACGGAAAAGTTGCTGCTAAAGTCAAAGAATTACTTGAAAAATATGACTACATGTCTTTTACTTCTGATATTTGGACAGATCCCCGCTCAAGTGTTGCCACGGAGTATCAGAAAACTTTGAACGAACATCAATCGTATTGAAATGCGAGACGTGTGAGGATCGCCATACAGGTGACATCATTGCAGACAAATTTAACAACTATTTAGTGGAGCTGGATTAATATGCGATTCATTAAGAAACAGATTACAGTTTGAGAAGACTGCAATCTTGCTTTTTATTAAATATAACTCACCCATTTTCAAATTTAATTATAAAACGCAAAGATAATCAATAACATTTTCCTTTATTTACGGACTTAAAATTGTTTTTATTTAATAAAATCTAAAATCCGCATCCTCATCTACATTCGCGGATGTGAGTCTCAAAAATGTCAAAATTTGTACATCCACAACAACCCTGGTATAGAGCGCTGAGCATTAAAATTGATTGGTGAGTATACCATCGTTGAATTTCTTGTCTCGTCCTTTTGTTTACTGTTCAATTAACTTCTTTTGCTCTTGAGAAATAGCAAGTTGCGTTCTCCCTCTCAAGAAGTTCAACTGTTATACTGGTGCCTATTGGAATGCTTATCGTACTCTCAAGTACAGAGATTCGTTTTTAAGCCGTACTACGTGAATGTGGAATTCTTTACCACATTTTGTATTTCCCAGTCATTGCAATATTAAAAAATTTAAAGCCGGATACCTCTCTTCAAACCCTCTCTTCCTTCCCTACTGCACACACTGTGTTTTGGCGCATAGTAAAGATATCAAAAATCATCTTAAATGTGCATTTATTATAACAAAAAAATCTATAGTTATGGATCAAATTTAAATCGGATAACACGACGGATACCGATCCAAAAATTGAGGAATCGCAAACGCAATCGCACAATAAAGCACTAATCACTTTCATTACAATAATGTAAATTCAATCTTTTTGACAATCTTCGTCATTGAACTGTATCGAAATCTCAAATCAAAATCCAACCGATTTATGTATCTACTCATGTAACAGGGATCGTGATGATAGACACCAAAAACAAATATACAATTTTTCATATGCTATTGAACCTTTTTGATACATGTTTTTGCTTACAGCTGAGCTCTGGGGGCTGGCTGACCACAAATAAATAAAAGAAAAGACAGTTAACGAAAGTATTACTATTGCCATAGTCAAGTCAAGTCATATGCTATGTGACAAGCGACATTTTCGAGTTAATAAAACGTGCCACTTGTATATATTTATTTGCAATTTATTCAAATAGAAATTTTATAAATAAAACAAAAATATTTGTACATTTAAAAAAACAGACAAAATACATATACAGCTGCGGTAAAAATAATAGCACCATTGCGAATCAAAAAATCTCTTTGAAAAATAAAGTTAATTCTAATAAATAAAGAAACATCTTGAATGTGTCATAGAATGAAATAAAGAAAAAACACCATATTACAAAAATAAATCATTTTTTTATTTAACAAATTAAGACAATAGAGTTCATTTTTTCTAACAAATATACAAAAATAATCGGTAAAAAAAATAGCACCACTGCTTGTTATACAAATTAAACCTAAAAAAACCCAAAAAACATAATACAAATTCTTTTTTTTTATAAAAAATTATTAGTCTTAAACAAGTTTACATTTCACTAATATTTAGTTGAGTAGCCTTTGTTGGCTATAACGGCTTCACATCGCCTGGTCATGGAATTGATCAAACCTTGGCACCTTTGGAGTGAAATACTCTCCCAAGACATCTTAACTGCATCCCAGAGTGACTGATTGCTCGTTGGTTTAATTTGGGAGACAGATTTCTTCACGTCAGTCCATAAATTTTCAATGGGGTTAAGGTCAGGCGATTGCGCTGGCCATTCCATTACATTAATGAAGTTGTCCGCAAACCATTTTTGTGCCTTTCTGCTGGTATGTTTGGGGTCGTTATCCTGTTGGAAGACCCACAAAAGCGGCATTTCCTCCTCTGCATAAGGGAGCATAACATTTTGGAGAATGTCAACATAAACATGTTGATCCATAACTGTCTTTATCCAATGTATGGGCCCAACTCCATTGTATGAAAAAGATGCCCATACCATTATGCTTGCTCCTCCATGCTTTACAACTTTGGTTGTGAATTTGGGGTTATATTCCGCTTTCGGGGGTCTTCTCACATAGGAACGAGACCCCTTGCCTCCAAACATCACGATTTTACTCTCGTCCGACCATAAAATATTGCGCCATTTCTCAGTTGGCCAATTTAAATGCTTTTTAGCAAAATTTAAACGATTTTTCGCATGTTTTGCAGTCAAAAGAGGGACTTTTCGTGGACTGCATGCCTTTAAATTGTTTTCCCTCAATCTAAGTCGAACAGTTTCCACGCATGCTGTTATATTTAATTCCTTTTTGAGCTCAGTTGCAGGCTTGAAGGGATTTTTATGGCTTTCTCGAACAAGGCGTCTGATGGCATTAGTTGTCATTGCAGGTTTTCGTCCACGAGTTTCACTTTTGGGAGCATATATTATTGCGTTCCTTATCATTTTGTTGGAGCACCCCACTAAACGCCGAACTTCACTGTAGGATTTACCTTCCGCAATAAGTTTTTGGATAAAAACTCGTTTCTCGTCCGTGCAGTGTTTTCCGCGACCCATTTTTGTTTTTTTTTTTAACTAAATTTTGATTTTGAAATGGCCAGAAATCAATAAGTTAATCAAAATTTGATATTTAATAGCCTTACCTTGAAAAATAATAATGAAAAAAGTATTTTTCTTGCGGAAACTCCAATCAGTGCTATTTTTTTTACCGACAAAAAAACTAATTTTTCGCCAAAATGGCCGCATGAAAAAAGAACCGTTATCATTTTAAAGACAGAGTTGCACAAGAGAGAGAGATAACACTTCAAGCAATAATATATTACGGTAAAGGCCATAAATATTGAGCTGTAATTTTTTTTTACGCTTGAAATAAAACTTTGACTATTGGTGCTATTTTTTTTACCGGCACTGTATATTTATATATATAACCAACCAGTCCTATGATATACATATATTATATGTATAAATATTTAACCAACTTACTTATGACCGATGCATATTTTCGTCTGTTCGTCTGATGATGATGCCCTCTTACCAAACGAAAACAGACAGAGAAAGTGACTTTGCAACTTTCAACTTACAATTGCTAATGCTCGTCTTAACATTAACGATATAGGCAATAAATTTAAGAAAAACTCAAGCGAGCATAGAGCAACATCTACTTATACATACACTGCCAATCACTAGGATGAGGCCACATATTTTTCAACCGATTTTCGGTCCGATACTTGTTGGAATTTGTTTAACCCGGAAAATTTTACTACATGAGAGTAGGTATATATTTTCTTAAAACAAAGTGATACAATTATCGCGTTAATTAGAAAAGACCGTTGGAATTTCCCTACATTAATTAATGAGCTACCTAAAAAGGATATAAAAAAGTGAGTCACTAGGATGAGGCCATTGCGAATATTTCGTTGTAAAAGTTCAGATCAGCAATTTTTTTTTTTAATTTGGGCTACAATATTTAAGAACGTTTTACAAATAACTATTTTTATTAAATTTCAACTACAAATGGGTTCCGGAAAGACGTTGACAGTAGCAGAAAGAGGACAAATCGATGCTTTCAATGAAATGGGACTTTCAAGCCGAGAAATAGCAAGGAAGCTGAACAGAAGTAAGACAGTTGTAAACAACTATCTTGCTGATCCTCAAAACTATGGAAAAAACCAAAAAGGACGCACAGCCCAAGCAACAACATCCCGAGAAAAGCGGTTAATTTTACGTATTGCTTCAAATTCTACTCAATCAGCTACTAAAATAAGGTCCAAAAGCGGAGTATCAGCCAGTATTTCGACAGTCCGAAAGATAATAAGAAAAGATGGTACTATCCAGAGAAGAAAACTCAAAAAGAAACCTGTTCTAAAGCAAGTACACAAGGAGCTGCGAATGAACTTTGCAACAGAACATGTCTCTTGAAGCAGTCAATGGAAACGCGTCGTCTTTTCGGATGAAAAAAAAGTTTAGCCTTGACGGCCCCGATGGTTACAACTTTTATTTCCATGATTTAAGAAAAGAGGAACTAATTTTGGGAAGACATCACAGCCATACATCAGGTGTTATGGTGTGGGGAGCTATCACCTACTATGGCAAAATCAAATTGGAGTTTCTTTCTCTAACAATGAACGGAAACAGCTACAAATACTTGTTGGAACGCTCATTTCCGAAGATGAAAAATATTTTTGGACCTCTGCCTTGGATTTTCCAACAAGACAATGCCCCCATCCACACTTCCAGGGTTGTCAAAAGCTAGATTTTATCAGAAAACGTAGAGCTTTTGCCATGGCCACCCTATTCACCGGACTTGAACATAATCGAAAACGTATGGGCATGGCTATCTCGAAAAGTTTATGAAGGCGATAGACAATTTGAAGACAAGGACTCCTTAATTGAAGCTATCCGTGATGCCTGGGACGAGATTTCACTTGACTATTTAAAAAAAACTTTATTATTCCATTCCAAACCGTCTAATAGAGGTCATATCGAAAAATGGGGGGCATACTCATTATTAATTGAGAAAAACTTAATAAATAAATGTTTGAAAACCAAAAACTGTAAACATTTCTTTCATTTTTTTGATATTTTATAAGATTTTTCATGTGGCCTCATCCAAGTGACGCACTTTTTCATACTGTTTTTAAGTAGCTCTTTAATTAATGTAGGGAAATTCCAACTGTTTTTTCTGTTTAACCCCTTAATTTTATTACTTTTTTTAAAGAAAATATCTATCTACTCAAATGTAGTAAATTTTTATTGGTACGAAATTTCCAGCAGGTATAAAGAACGAAAATCGGTTGAAAAATATGTGGCCTCATCCTAGTGATTGGCAGTGTATTTATCTTTATGTCTTTAAACAAATATTCAAGACTCTCTTATAGGTCTGCAGGTCGCTGGACTTGTGGTTTGGACTTTTCTCATTTAAATTCAAGCTTCTTATTTTTTGTATCTTATCAAATGTTAGTTTAAAATGCAAAATTGCTTTGAGAGAAAATAAAACTAAAATTGATTAAGTAATGTAACACCAAGATTGCTAATCCTACAAGTTCAGGCCTTTGGGCTTAATAGTGTGATGAAGGAAGAGTGTTACTTTGATTAATTAATGTGGAGTGAAACTGTTTTCATTTCCATTATTTTTTAAATTCTTAAATGAAATGCAACAAAGAACCTGATCGGAATGGTATTACAATAGAATTTTGCAAAATGCAAATTTTTTAAGTATTGAACAAATCTTTGTTTAAGGTACTTTGGAGATCCAAAAAGTCTCCGTACAGCTGGAATGTTTGAATTTTTTCTTAAAATATCGAATTTAAGGTATCAAAACTTTTTGTAAAGTATCAGGAATGAAAGAATTTATATTAACGAATAATTTTTCAACAAAATACATAGCATTTTTTTTAAACTTAAATAACAAAAATCCACAGCACAGAAAGATAAAATAAGGAACAAATAAGTCAACGTACAGTCATTTTTTGATTACTATTTGTTGAAAATCAACTTAACAAAAATCACTTCACTTAAGGAAAAAAGAAGCTTAATATTTAGTAGGGCCTTCTTTGATGTTGATAACTTCTTCCAATATGTTTCTCATCGAATAGACAAGCTTGTCGGTAGGATCGTTTTGATTTCATTCTTGTTGACGGTTGTATGCTGACGAATCTTTTTTTCTAGGTGATCCCATAGGTGCTCAATAGAATCTGGAGACGGAGCGGGGTGTTTCACTTGACATTGGACAGCAACCATTCTTTTACCCACCTTGCTCGTATGTTTAGGATCATTGTCATGTTGAAAAGAAAAGTTACTGCCAAAACCCAATTTTGGGCACTTGAATGTAGGTTTTGCTTAAGAATATTCAAGTACCCAATTTATCCATTGTATTATCTATGAAAACGAGGTTTAAAAATTCCAACGCCGGAAGATGCCATACATACCCACACCATTACATTGCCGCCGTGCCTAACAGTAGATATCAATTTTTTTAGGTTCAATGGAGTGTTATGCTTTCTCCACTCCATACGTCATCCATCTGAACCAAAGATGTTGAATTTACTTTCGTAAGTAAATATAACCTGGTCCCAAAACTTATTTTCTTTCCCTAGGTGTGAAACTGCTTACTACAGTTAAGCTTTGGTATTAGCCTTTCGAATGAATTACTTCTTCCGGTACACTCTACCATTAAAACCATTTCTGATTAAAAGGTTTCTAATTGTTTGGGGTGAGACATAAATCCCCTGAAGAAGCTGAAAAACAACTGGCGAAACGTAGGGTAAAACCAAGATGGATTAGTTTTATTTTATTATTAATCGCATCCAACTGATCATCAAAGCCCAAGAAACAAAAATATTTCTCTCAATTCCATCACTAGTTTTTAACTTTTCTGCTAAAACTGGGTCACTTTGCTTGGGATCCTCTGCTATACTCCTCAATAATCTTCTCTCCGTACTAGGATCAATCTTTTGGACGTTTGCGATGATTTTCGTTTTTGTATAATTGTCCACTACATATTGGATTTTATAAATTTCACCCAAAGATGTTCCCTCATTTTTCTCAAGTCAATTATGATTGGTTTGGTGGCCATGGGCATTTGTTTATTTTTAGTTGCCATGTTCATTTCCTTGAGTGAAAAGGAAGTTTTTTAGCTGAAATATTATTTAGAATACAAAAACTTACCAAAAAACAAAAAAACTGATCAAGAACCTTTTAACGCCAATTATAACATGATAATAAGATTTATACGGAAACTTTTTTTTTTTTTTTTTTTTTGTTATAATAAGCGCACACTCAAGGGGATATATTACCCTTATTATGTAGACACAGTGTGAGCACTAGGAAAGGGAGAGAGGGGTTGAAAGGAGATGTCGGTGGCCATTGGTTTTGAATTCCTGAATATTGCAATAGCTGGGAAAGACAGAGTGTGGTAAGGCATTCCACATTCGCATAGTACGGCTAAAGAACGAATCTCTGTACTTGACAGTACGACCGAAGATGGGCTCGAGGGTATATTGATGAGCATTCCTAGAAGCGCGAGTATTACGGTTGAACTGTTTGAGGGGAGGAATGCAGCTGGCTATTTCTCTAGAGCATAAACCATTAAAATAACGGTAAAACAGGGTGAGACAAGAAACATTTCGACGATGTTCAAGTGACGTAAATGATCTTATGATGGTAATATCACCAATCAATCTAAATGCTCTACGTTCAATACTATCCAAGAGGCTTAAGTAAGTTGCAGGAGCACCAGCCCAGATATGGGAGTTATACTCAAGCTTTGGACGTATATAAGACTTTTAAATAACAGCCAGATCAGAGGGGGAGAAAAACTTCTTGCATCGCCTTAGAAAACCCAAATATCTTGCAGCATTTTTGGCGACATCGCGTATGTGATCGTTCCACAAAAGGTGGTTGGTGATACACATACCAAGAATATCCAGATGTTCAGTTTCCTCGATGCAAGTTCCATTTATGGATAATGGTCAGGGGGGGTATATTTCGCTTTAACGATACAAGACAGCATTGCGTTTTCGAAGTATTAAATTCCACGCGGTTTCTTATTCCCCATTGTACAATGCTGTTTAGGTCGGAATTTAATGAGCTTATCATATTTTGTCGTTGCAGTTCCACATCCGAAGAAGAGGGGTGTGAATCTGAAAACGAATATGAAAAGCTAAGAGTACTCTCGTCAGCGAAACAATGTATTGGATTAGATGTTGCAGACAGCAGATCATTGATAAAAATGAGAAAGAGTGTTGGAGATAGAACAGAGCCCTGGGGCACACCAGCATTTATTTTGTGGTTTTCAGACTTGAATCCATCCAATACAACTTGTATTGAACGATTCGAAAGGTAATTACTAATCCAATGAAGGAGGGATTCATGCAAACCAAAAGCACGCATTTTCGATAAGAGAGCCTGATGCCAAACCCTATCAAATGCTTTTGAAATATCTAGTGCAATAATCTTACTTTCTCCAAAACTATGTAAAGATTTGTTCCGCTGTGAGATGAACCATGAGATCACCAGTGGACCAATTGCTACGAAAGCCATACTGTCGGTCATTAAGAAGCTTCCGTTCTTCAAGATATTTCTTGAGCTGATAATTAATCAGCGTTTCCATGACCTTGGAAAGAAGGAACGTAAGTGCAATCGGTCGATAATTAGACGGTGAGGAAGATTCGCCTTTTTTGGGAATAGGCTGGACAAATGCAGTTTTCCATCCGCTCGGAACGAGACCTGAGGAGTAGGACAGATGAAAAAGCTTACGCAGTGGTTTTGCCAGCGATGAAGAACACCTCTTCAGAACAATAGCGGGGATACCATCCGGACCAGCAGATTTGTGTATGTTAAGATCTTTTAGGACTCTCGCTACAGTACGAGTGCGAAAAAAGATTTGGTCCATAGATTCATTAACTCGCTCAAGTACAGGCGGAGTCATAACACTCACTGGCAGAGTTGAATTGGCGGCGAACTGCCTAGCAAAGAGATTTGCTTTCTCTAAAGAGCTAACAAATGGAGTGTCATTCACAACGAGCGTAGGAACCGAGGAAGAGGAAGAATTCCTCATATTTTTTACAAATGACCAAAAATTTTTACTGCCTTTGGGACATTGCAGTATTTTTTGCCGTAATTGTTGGTCATGTAAAAATTTGGTCCGTCGAATATGGGCGTTTTACAGTATAAGATTCATAACGGTATTGTTTGTATATATAAATTCTTTTAATGTTGTTTAAAAGTGAGAGGAGAACATGTGCTTTCGTCACTTTAGTTTTATTATCGGACATTACTATATGTTCTGCAGTTATAAAACAAAATTATCTCCCTTACGGAGACCTTTTGGACTATGTGTATCTTATATCGACTCAAATAAATATCTATATGCTTTTTTCATTGACTTGAAGGCTGCGTTTGATACTATAAACAGGAACTTCGTAATATACAAGCTGGCAGTAATCGGCTTACCAACCATATTCATAAGGTTCCACAAGATACTTGTTCATATCGGTCCAAAAAAACCGAGAAACTTTAAATGCCAAACCAGAGTACCTCAAGGTTGTGTTTTAAGTCCTTTCTTTATAAAAGATGTCGAAAATCACATCACAGGGGGAGTAAGTAATCGTATAGGTAATGAAAGTGTCAAAATTCTCCTTAAAGCAGACGATTTAGTTATCTTGTCTGCAATTACGTAATAGGTCAATCGGTTATAGTCGTAACTGGACTCTCGGGAACGATGCTATTGAAGTAGTTGACGCATTTAAATACCGTGCTTATATGTTAAAGCATAACTTAAACGTACATACACATGTTAAAGAAAAAATGATAGCGGCCGGCGATAGTGGCTTAAAACCGCATGTGGTCTGACTTTCTTGTATAACAATTCCGTTGATCCAGCTTTAAAATATAAAGTATTTAATGCTACAATAAATAGTTGCCTTTGCTATAGCAATGAATTATATGGATACGAGAAATTGTAAGAACTTGAAAAGCTTGTAAAGAATTTTTAGACTACCAAGGAAGGAACACGCTAAATTATGCCATCCACATGGAAACCGGTCTTCTATTAATATTTTTGAACAACCTAAAGGCAAGTGCAGATTATATAATTAAGGTAATGTGTTGTCCTGATAAAAATCTCCAAAAACGTGTCACCAAGATTTGTTTTGACAAGGATTACATCCCTATCAAAAACTAGTACGATCTTTCGATTACGCACAATTTTACTACGAATTGATAATAACAACGTTTTACGATTGCATGGACGCGTTATTTTTGCAATTTTTAGCATGATGCTCCAAATCATCGTCTAGAAGTATTTATCGTCAACTAAACGGTGATTTTTTAAGAGCTTGAGAACTTTAAAAAAAAAAAACGCATAAAATTTGCAAAATCTCATCGATTCTTTATTTGAAACGTTAGACTGGTCCATGACATTTATTTTTTGAAGATAATTTCATTTAAATGTTGACCGCGGCTGCGTCTTAGGTGGTCCATTCGGAAAGTCCAATTTTGGGTAACGGAATTTAAATTCGGAATAGCCCGAATTTCTTCGAAAATGTTGTCTTCCAAAGCTGGAATAGTTGCTGGCTTATTTGTATAGACTTTAGACTTGACGTAGCCCCACAAAAAATAGTCTAAAGGCGTCAAATCGCATGATCTTGGTGGCCAACTTACCGGTCCATTCCTTGAGATGAATTGTTCTCCGAAGTTTTCCCTCAAAATGGCCATAGAATCGCGAGCTGTGTGGCATGTAGCGCCATCTTGTTGAAACCACATGTCAACCAAGTTCAGTTCTTCCATTTTTGGCAACAAAAAGTTTGTTAGCATTGAACGATAGCGATCGCCATTCACCGTAACGTTGCGTCCAACAGCATCTTTGAAAAAATACGGTCCAATGACTCCACCAGCGTACAAACCACACCAAACAGTGCATTTTTCGGGATGCATGGGCAGTTCTTGAACGGCTTCTGGTTGCTCTTCACTCCAAATGCGGCAATTTTGCTTATTTACGTAGCCATTCAACCAGAAATGAGCCTCATCGCTGAACAAAATTTGTCGATAAAAAAGCGGATTTTCTGCCAACTTTTCTAGGGCCCATTCACTGAAAATTCGACGTTGTGGCAGATCGTTCGGCTTCAGTTCTTGCACGAGCTGTATTTTATACGGTTTTACACCAAGATCTTTGCGTAAAATCTTCCATGTGGTCGAATAACACAAACCCAATTGCTGCGAACGGCGACGAATCGACATTTCACGGTCTTCAGCAACACTCTCAGAAACAGACGCAATATTCTCTTCTGTACGCACTGTACGCATTCGTGTGGTTGGTTTAATGTCCAATAAAGTAAACTGAGTGCGAAACTTGGTCACAATCGCATTAATTGTTTGCTCACTTGGTCGATTATGTAGACCATAAATCGGACGTAAAGCGCGAAACACATTTCGAACCGAACACTGATTTTGGTAATAAAATTCAATGATTTGCAAGCTTTGCTCGTTAGTAAGTCTATTCATGATGAAATGTCAAAGCATACTGAGCATCTTTCTCTTTGACACCATGTCTGAAATCCCGTCAAATACTAATGCATGAAAATCCTAACCTCAAAAAAATCACCCTTTATCTTTTAATATAGGGTAAAAAAACTACTCATAGATCTGACATAAATAAATTCTGTTCGCTTTACAACCTTGATCAGGACGCAAATATTTAACGCTTTATAGCGTTATGTCTGATTTTACAGAAGACCCAGGAACTCTTTTTCGGAAAAAACTTCAAATCATTAGATGAATATATTAATATTTTGAATGTTAAACAAGTTTGAAGTCGAGACTAGTATTTGAAGATGTTTCGAATCAAGATATACTGCACCTTATCTTAAAACACTTAGAGTAACTTTATTTTAAGTATTGGCACCTCGCGAATCTGCATCTCGCGTGAGTTGGTTTTAGTGGCAATTTTGTTAATTCACGTACCAAAATTGGGCCTCATTGAAAAGCAAATTATTTTTCGAACAAAATTTGGATGGACTTCCAACAGTTCCAAGATCCAATTCGCGACGCTGCACATGGTCGTTTGTTTTCAGCCCCAGGTCAATTGAAATTTGTATAAGTGCAGGCCCAAATCACGGCGCGAAATTCGCCATGTTGGGGTCAGCGACAGGCCAAGTTCTTGTGAGCGACGCTACGCGGAATTGACTGCTTTGGATTCTGCTACACACTTTCACAAATAGCGGTACTGTTTTTAGCAAATCTTCATTTCGTTGACGTGCGGCTGTTGTCTGATTGTTTATTGATCCGATGGGCTGGAAATTGCCCACCAAACTTGGAATAGTCGACTTGGAAAGCCGGCTATGTACCCCACAAAAAGCGCGTACGTCGTTGCTAATAAACATTTATCATTTGCACGACGCTATAACTTGCCAATATCATATGGCCACCACGACTTGTCAACATCAACCCTTCCCTATAGAAAAGCCTTGTAGATAAACCTTAGAGTGCATCTAATTCCTAGACAAAAGTAAATGTAGTCAAATTCATGTATCGCTCAAGCATATTTTAAACAATTTCGAAATGGGTTGGATTTTTTCAGAGTTAATGAGGCATTCTCAGTACACAGCCAAAATCCGCCTGAATTGTTAATCATCAAAGCAAGCTGACCAATGCATGCATGTCATAATGAAACCTTTTTTTTTCCAGCGGATTACTCATTTCATGTAAGAGTGTAGGTATATCGAAATAAATTTAAAGCGATTGTGCATTGGTATGCACAGCAATAAAATTAAAGTGCTAAATAAAAAAAAAAAACATTCTGAAACTTGACCGCATATCACCACGATTACGTCGTCTGATTAAACTTGGCGTCTCCGTCGTCGTTCATCGTTGGTTGTCATTATGTGTTGAAGCCAAATTGTTAATTCTGCACACGTAGTCTGTGCACTTGTTTTGGATGTTTTATGTACAACGAATCTTGCCTCTGTAAACTGAATTTCTTTCGTAAAAAATACTGTTATCGAAGCGTGATCCAAATTGCAACACAATATAATGAAAATAAAAAAAAACGTTTTATGTATAACAAAGTTCCAAGGAATACCCTCTGCCCTGTGTTTTATCCACAACTAAATTTCAAAACTATACAAAATTTGAAATTCTCCCACATAATATCGACTGTAATAAGTTTGCATTCATATTCAAATGTTTGATTTTTTGGTTGGTTCCTTGCAAGTCTAAATAGCTACCGAAGAAAAACTTGAAATCGGGACTTAGCTGATAGTCTCATCACTATTTCAAAAAGCCATAACTACTGTCTTAAGCTTTATTACGGACATTTAAAAAATACCATGAAAAAATCCAACGCGATAGGAGGAGCCAGTTTTAGCTATCATTGAAATCTTACTTACTTAAGGTGGCGCTACAGTCTTTTGTGAACTAGAGCCTCACCCAACAAACTTCTCCATCTAGCTCTGTCCCTAGCTAGATGTCTCCAGTTTCGCGCTCCATGTTGGGTGAGATCCGCGGTCTTCCTCTACTGCGCTGTCCTGTGTGAGTGGGTTCCAAGACATTTCGGGCCGGAGCATTGGTTTCCATGCGCTCGTCGTTCCATCTTCTCCTCCACTCCCCTTCGATGCATACGGGACCGTAGATCACACGAAGAACTTTTCTCTCGAACCGACCCAAGGTGTTTTCATACGCTTTTGTCATAGTCTATGCTTCTCCACCGTATAGCAGGAGCCCAAAGAAACAGCAGTTATTCTGCGCTTGATCTCAGCGCTGATGTTGTTTTCTGCGTTTAGAGCGGAGCCTAGGTAGACGAAGTCCTTGACTACCTCAAAGTTACGTATGTCGATGGTGACGTTTTGACCAAGACGTCGGTGTTGTTTGTCCTTTCTTGACGACAGCATGTACTTTGTTTTGCCCTCATTAACCGTTAAACCCATTTTTGCCGCCTGTGCCTCAATACTCACAAAAGCTCCATTGACATCACGCTGAGTTCTTCTGTCAACATATCTTACAGATAAGTTGGTGCATGCTCCTAACCAACTTAGATCCAGCTGCTTTAAAGAGCTCGGCATTCAAGCTATCCGCTCCAGCGGTTTTATTAGACTTCAGCTTAGATATGGCAAACTTTACTTTGTCTAAGTCGGGAGGACGGGATTGTTGGCTTTCGTCGTCTATGTTGAATAGATCATCCTGCCTGACAGCGGTTTTCGGTTCGTACTCGCCGTTATACAGTCTGTAGAAGTGGTCCTTCCATATCCTCAGCATTGACTGCGGTTCCACTATGATGTTTCCACTTTCGTTTTTGCAGCCTTCGGTTCTAGGTTTATGTACCTGTGAATTTCGTTTCACCTGTTCATAAAACTTACGAACTTCATTCCTGCTTTTAAACCTCTCAACATCTTTGACCGCACGCTTCTCGTGCCCTCTCTTTTTCCTTCTGAGAAGTCGGTGTTCCTCTCGCCTCTTCTGCTTATGGAGCTCATGAGCAGCTCTCGTCCTTTTATGCAGCGCCGCTTTGCGTGCCTGTTGTTTGGCTGCGTTTGCCTGCCGACTTTCCTTATCAAACCAGGGGTTTCTTGTTGGTGGCTGATTGAAACCCACCACATCAGAGGCGGCTTCTCTGATTGCATCTTGGCAATGTTGCCACTGGTTTTCGATACATTGTGTTGGCGGCAGAGGACTTCGAGAGAGATTACTTGTAACTCGGTCGGAAAAGGATTTGGCGATCTCCTGCGATTGTAGCCGTTCGACGTTGTACCTTCTCCCAGCACCTCCCTGTTTTGCCTTGGGTCTGGAAATCCGAAGTGCTACCTTGGCTACAACGAGGTAATGGTCTGTGTATCGAACTGCATGAGTCTGGCAACTCTGCATTCGATGTTTTCTATATAGTAAGATAGAGTATAAGAGAATTTAGAGCCAATAATAAATGTAAAAGAAGATTAGAGACTGGATAGATTTCGACCGAACGGAAAGATAGTGGTTTTTGTTTAATTTTCCACTTTAAAAATCGTTGTGTTTTTATTTCTATATAGAAGTTGGAATCGCGGACAGAGCTCGCCACTGAGTTGTCGAAACAGTCTGAGTTGATATAAGCTCCTCGGAAAGTTCGGACATCCATGATGCTAGAAGCGTTTCTGGCGTCGATCGCAATATGGTCAATCTGATTGATGGTAGATTGATCTGGAGAAGTCCAAGTTCCTTTGTGGATGTTAAGGTGTGGAAAACGCGTACTGGCTACCATGACGTTTCGCCCGCAGCAAAATCTATGAGCCTGAATCCGCTGTCGGAAGTGTTGTCCCAGAGATGGGAGTTATACTCAAGGTTCGGAAGTATATAAGTCTTGTAGATAACAGCCAGATCAGAAGGTGTGAAACATATCTTGCATCGCCTAAGGAAACCTAAAAACTATATATCGTTCCACAAGAGGTGGTTGGTGATACACATACCGAGAATATCGAGATGTTCAGTCTCCTCGATGCAAGTATCATCCATGGATAATTGCAAGGGGTTTATATCTCGCTTTAACGATACAAGACAGCATTGGGTTTTCGAAGCGGGTTTTTAATCCCCATTTATTAATGCTGTTTAGGTCGGAATTTAATGAGCTTATTATATTTTGTCGCTGCAATTCCACATCCGAAAAAGAGGGATGTGAGTCTGAAAACGAATAGGAAAACTAAGAGTACTATCGTCAGCGAAACAATGTATTGGATTAGAAGTC
This sequence comes from Eupeodes corollae, assembly GCF_945859685.1. Classification (NCBI taxonomy): domain Eukaryota; kingdom Metazoa; phylum Arthropoda; class Insecta; order Diptera; family Syrphidae; genus Eupeodes; species Eupeodes corollae. Next base: position 147,004,835 of record NC_079147.1, on the reverse strand, counting down.
GCAGACAGGAGACCATTAATAAAAAAGAGAAAAAGTGTTGGAGATAGAACAGAGCCCTGGGGCAAACCAGCATTTATTTTATGGGCTTCAGACTTGATTCCATCCAATACAACTTGTATTGAACGATTTGAAAGGTAATTACTAATCCAATGAAGCAGGGATTCGTGAAAACCAAAAGCACGCTTTTTCGATAAGAGAGCTTGAAGCCAACCCTATCAAATGCTTTTGAAATATCAAGTGCAATAATCTTACTCTCTCCAAATTTTGGAAGTAAATTTAAATTATTTAAGTAATATTAAGCATTGCTCCCTAGAAGACAAAGCTGTGATTTTCTACGAAGTGGGAAAAAATCTTTGAGGGAAATAGCCAGGAGAATGAGCAGATCTCTCAAGTTGGTTGCAAAAGCAATTTGACCGCTGAGAGGCAAAAAAAGCTGGGAAAACCAAGCAAAACAACCTCAAGAGAAGACTGAAAGATCATTTGCGCCTCAAAAAAAAAGATCGTTACAAGCCTTCAAGGGAAATAAAAAACAAACTACAGCTTCCCATATTGAATGATTCCCTTTCTAGGTTAGGTTAGGTTAAAGTGGCTGTCCATGATGGAATCGGGCACACTCAGGCCAGCTTAATGGCCCATTGTGATACCACAAGGGAACCAGTTTGAGTCCCTTCCGAAACCTGAGAGGCAGATTATGCTAATATGATTTAGATCGTTAAAGAAGAATTCTCCTAGGTAATTCTTTTGTTTTTGAGCTAGAGCAGGACATGTACAGAGAAGGTGAATAATTGTTTTCTCCTCTTCCTCGTCTATACAGCTTCTGCAAAAGTCATTTGAGAATACGCCTAGCCGCGTGGCGTGCTTTCAGTTTTGACACCTATTATCGATCTTATATGTGATCTGCTGTGACCTTTCTAATTAGAACAAAATATAACAAAAAAATGGGGTGGCGCAACAGTCCGTTGTGAACCAGGGCCTAGTGACTTACAACTCTCAACCATTCCTGTGTGCGAGTACTGTTGTCAGGAATGGAAGGGACCTACAATTTAAGGCCGAATCCGAACGGCTAGTTTGAGAAAGCACTTTTTCATGACAAGAATTACTCTTGAAGGAATTGTCAATTCCTCGCAAGAGGCAGTACCCGCGAAAATTATTTTTTTTTTTTAAATTATGGTGGCACAGGCAGGGATTGAACCCAAGACCTCTTGCATGACAGTCCAACGCACTAACCATCATGCTACGGGTACTACTACACAAAATATAACAACTGGTTTTAAATTCACCCACGATCATTTTGACTGGAGTGGGCCAAAAATAGCAAAGTGGAGAAATGTTTTGTTGATGGACGAAACAAAGATAAATTTGTTCGGATATGATGGCAGACAAACCGTTAGAAGGCTTCTTTTGAAAGAACTAAATCTCAAATACATCCAGAAAACGGTCAAGAATAGTAGCAGCCGGCAGTTTTATACTTTAGGGTTAATTTTCTTGGTATGGCATTGAACCAATATATTTGATTGAGGGTAAAATGGAACAAAATATGAAGGTGAATATCATGAAGGATACGATACTGCCTTATGCGGACGAGAACATGCCTCTCAAATGTGACAACGATCCTAAGCACACATCCAAATCTGCTCAAAAGTATTTTAAAAACCAACAAATCAGCGTATTGGAGTGGCCAACCCAATCGTCTGACTTAAATCCCATGGAACATTTTAGGGGAGATTAAAAATGTGTGGTTGGGAAACATTTACAAAAAATAAAGCCGAACTGTGGAGGATGGTACAATATTTCAATTGACAGATGCCGCCGAACTCAATGTCCAACAGATATCACACTGTAGTTAAAGCTAAGGGCCGGGCTACCAGATATTGAAATAATTTTTAAATCCAGAATAGCTTTGCATTTAATTTTTTTTTAATCCGTGTTTTTATTTTAATGTCCACGAATTTTTTTCCTTTTTATATTTATGAATTTAAAATATGTTAAGTTTTACTATAAATAAACAGAGTTTTAAAAATTCAATTTTTTTTATTGACTTGAAAAAACTATCTATAAAAATAAAACTTTTCCAAAAAATAAAAATAGTTTGAGTCATGTCATAAAAGATTCTTACATCAGTATTGACCTTCAAACCTGTTTCTTGTTCTTTCAATTTAGTAACACTCAATTACGAAAATCCATAAATATAAATTGAACATACAAATCGTACAATAATCTCAAAAAATATAGTATAGTACATTCGTTTGTAAATATATATATATTTTATTTTTACTTCACACATTTTTATCAAATCAACAAAAAAATATATCAAAAAACAAAATAAACAAGTGCCAGCTTGGTATGTAGGTAGAAATAAAGCACTTAGTTTCATTAACACAAAAATAACGATACGTGTATCTCATTCCGAACATTGCGTCGATTGTCGAATAGCAAAGTTCAAAATATTTTCCATTTAATGTTGTCGACCTTGGCAGTGAATTTCTTTATTTACTTTGTGTTTTTTTATCAATTTACAAACCAGGTTCATGCGTAGTTGTTGTTTTTACAGAATTATTTGTATTTTTGTAATTTATTTTAAATTCAATGCCTCAGTCCAAAGCCTACACCCTCTCGAGTTTTCGGACCAGTAGAACTCGACATGCACGAAAACAGAGGAATGAGGGACCCTGCACTATCTATCAAGTAGTCATACATATACATGTATCTGAAAATGTTATTGGTAAAAAGAACGAACTGAACGTAAACTCGGAACAGAACATCATGAAATAAAAATAATTGAATCGAGCAACAAGGGGGCACAAATAAAATGCAAATTGCTCTTAACGTACATAATGTTCATATATTTACGTTGCTTTGTGGCGCGTTCTTGAGTGTGCACTTGAAATGATTTATTTAAGATACACGAAATGTAAATATAGAATAAAAATACAATATTTCAGGTTGCACAAGTGAGCAAATATAAATTTCAGATGCATTTTGCTTAAAAAAAAAGAAGAAATTCGGAATTCTGCCTATTAAACTCAAGACAAATTAGCTTTACATAATGAATATGCATACATAATCTATAAATATACATTCCAATCTATATAAAATTGTTTAATTTTTTTAATTTATTCCAACAGCAGATATAAATTGTGTCGTCAATATATTAAATTTATGAAATTAAACTGAATATCTTCGAAGCGAAGTTTCGTAGAGGAATGCTAACCTAAATTACCTGTTTCTCGTTTTTACTTTTTTGTTGTGCCCAGGGCCAGTTTAGAAACCGAAAAGATGATTGACCTGCTGAGTTCGGTTATGGAGTTTTGTTTTTAGTTTTAAAACTTTCGAGTATAGTAAAAGTGAAATAATAATTCGTCGCTCCTAATAGTTAAATGATCAGTTAAATAAAAAAAATTGATTTCTTTATCGAAGTAATTTACAAAGTTAAGTATTTACATAACTTGAGCCGTATATGCTTCAGTTTGGATTTGAAATTGTCATTTATTTTAATGATAAACTTGAGACACATCCAACTAACTTTTCTGAATAGTTGTACATAAGACATTAATAACGTTTTATTTGAGAGCCGTCTCAATAACATTGTGTGTAAAATAATGTAATTGATAGGGTAGCGCGCATTGAAAAACTCAGTTCTCTATGACTTTAACGCATAAATCAGGGAAAAGTTGACCGATGGCATGGATTATATTGTTTTTGAAGGGCGTGGTGGTTTGCGGTTTATACCCATAGACTTGCGACTTAGAAAGCCCCTCAAGTCTAAAATGGTCAAATCACACGATATTGGTTGGATAATTCACGTTGTCGCCTCGGCATGAAATAACCAACCATGCTTTTGTCTGGAGCTGTGTGGCACGTAGCGCCATCTTGTTGTCTTAGGCCACAAGAAATTTTTGATTACCTACATATAGCGATCGCAGTTGACGGTGATAACCTTGCCAGCATCACTTTTCCCTTCAGCTCAAAATCCACATCAAACACTAAGTTTACTTGAATGCACTTCGTGAATCTCGCGTGAATTGATTATCAAATCAATAGGTACTCACGTACCTATTCACCCAAAAATTGGCCTAATCGAACAATAGTTGGGATCAACTTCCAACTGCTTCAAATTCCAATTAGCGAATTCACGATGCTGCGTATTACCGTTTGGTTTCAGCCCCTGGGTCAGTTGGATTTTGTATATGTGCAGGCCCAAATCACGACACAAAACTCGCCGTTTTGTTATGTGTGACAGGCTAAGTTCTTATGAGGGACACGAAATTGTCTGCCTAGCAGCAGATCTAGGGTTTCTTTGATTAAAGATTGTTGGCCGGTGGACTCGAATTCGGTCACCAAATGTTGAATAGTCGACTTGGAAGGATGACCATGTACCTCATAGAAGAAAATATTTTGACCGAAAAGAAAGTAAACAATATGTGCTGTCAAAATAAACCCTACCCTATTAGAAAACACTTTGTTATAGCCATATAGGCATCTCTTTAAAAATTTTGGAAACTTGTCAAATAAATGAAAAAAAAATGTGATAGCTTTCCAATTAAGTTCACTTTCAGGAACATTTGTTTAGGTTAAACTGTTGATATTTGAAACGCTTTCGCGACCAATTCCCGAAGTCAATTTTAAATAGCCCAGAACTAGTTGATGAAATATATTTTCATAATTTGCACTTTCGCAAATTAGATGTAGTCACTGAGGACGGTCCTTGATCATCTTTAAATGATGACAACTCAGACAACCCCGATGGTATTCCTCCGATAGTATAAAAATTGCTTTAGTTGAACCCTTTACGTCCATATTCAAACTTTTCCTAAAAACAGAGAAAGTTACCGATATATGAAAGAAGTTATGTCTTACACTAATATTCAATAAAAATGACAAGGCGGACATTACAAACAGCAGGCACATTGAAAAACTTTTTTGCATTCCATTACTGTTAGTGAGAGCGTCATTTTTTAATAAAAAGAACACTTTCTCAAAAAAATGTTCAAACGCTTAAGAACAAGGGTTTGAAGTTGACTTTTAACACTGATTTTTCTAAAGCTTTTCACCAACTAAGCCATGGAATCTTTTATTCAAACTTAAGATTATAATATGCTAACCCGTTTTTCTAGCTTGGAACACTTCTAACCTTACCAAGTAAAATTAAGAATTGTCTTGAATAACTTTTTATTGTCACTCTAGTGTTCAACAGTGAAGCCATCTTAGCCCTTTCCTGTTCATCTTGTTTATTAACGTAACTTCATGTTTGCGCTCAAAGAAATTCTAATTTTTGCTGATAACATGAAGATTTTCAAAGAAAATAAAGTTCACCCATGATCGTATACTTTTACAGACTGATATTAATAATTTTACATTTGGGTATAATAAAAGTATTCTTTCCCTTTACCCTTCAAAATTCCAGACGATAACTTTTATTAAAAAACGCATCATAAGTCCATTAGATTATTGTATTTAGGTGTTACTTTCTGTTCCAACTTAGTAGTACAAAGTAAAAAGATCGAAAACTAACGAACCTCTTAAAACTTTTACACGGACATTTTTTAGTCTCATTCGCTGTTAAACTTTACAAAAAAAAAATGTTTTGTGCTCTTTTATTAAATTTGTGCCAACTATAAAATAATCCTTATATTTTATTTCGAACATTTCAAGAGTTTAAAAAATTCTTAGCTGACAGTAGCAAAAATGTACCTTTTAACTAATCTTTGATTTATATTTATAACAATTCTTAATAAAAAACATTTTTATCTTTTTAATTTTAGATGCGGATGTAGATCCTAAATCGACGGTGCAACGTCACTTGATTGATCGCTGCACAACATCAGCGGTTGATCCATTACATAATTTGGATTTTCCATTAAGAAAATCCTTGAACTCATCTGACACTGCAAGAACAGACAACAGCGAACAAACAATAGTTTATTCAAGTTGTGGAAAAGAAGAGGCTAAAGAAAGTTCCAAATCTGGCGTTATTATGAACAGTCACGCAACAGCAACGCAAGCCCTTAATTTGCAATCCACTGCCGGTCAGACATCAGTTGTTGGTCATCATCGTGGATTCTCCCAACCATCGGTTGTAGCCAATTCGGCCGGTGATCCATGGTTTTTACAATCGACTGGCCATCAAATGCCCCCAACCGCGCCTATTAGGCATAATAAACGTCCAGCACCTCAACCAGGTACCGGAGGCAGCTATATTGCTGGTGGAATAAGTGTCAATAGTGCTTTGTTGCAACAACAGCAACTAAGCCAATCCCAACCCCATATTGTACCACCGACAATTCCTCCTCATCAACCTAATGTGGTAAGAAAAATAGCTTCTTTGTTTTCGGTTTTTGTCAAAGATTGATGTTTATCTTTGTGTTTGTTTTATTTTGCAGAATCAACACATTCATGTTTCCTCACACGCTTTAAATAGTCATAACCTTATAACAGCCAATCATTCGCCCAAGTCGCCAAATCAAGGTTCTGTTGGAGTGGCTGCCAGTTCGGCTATAGTCGGGCAACAGCAGCATATTCTAGCACCACTGACACATGCGATATCCACATCGGCTTGTCAGACACAGCAGCTGTTAACCAACTCGTCCAACAACAATCTGATGTCTACATCACTGAATGCAGCTCAGCTTCAAAGCCACATGAGTCCAGCGGCTGCAGTTGCTGCTACGATTGTCAACTCAGGTGCTGGTCATGCAGTCAAACTGCATCCTGGTTCGAGTAGCAATTTGTGTACAGAAACACTGATGATGCATCCAACTCTGCGCCAACAACAACAACAGCAGCAGCAACTACAACATCTTCCAACGCAACAATCGGCAATGTCGTTATCAATATCCCAGTGTCCACCAGTGATGCATGTCGCCATAGGTGGTGGCGTCAGTGGTATCGGTACTGGCTGTGGAATTGTTGGGAGCGGCGGAAACGGTGGTGGCGGCGGCGTAATGTCAACATCATTACACAACTTTGATACAAATGGTACTGCGTGGAACAGTACGTCATCTCTCTCGCCCACCCTTACGAATTCATCATCTTCTATCAATCATCAAACTATTCAACAGCAACAACAGTTACTGCCACAACAACAACAACAAATACAACCGGGAATACAACAACAGCAACAACTGATGCACAGCCAGCATCAGCAACGGAAATGCGAAGTGAAATTGAATGCAATGCCGTAAGTGTTTTGAATAAATTACTATTCTATTCACCCGAGATCAATAGATATTTTCAGTTTTTAGTACAAAACCAGTATACCTGCATAAGAATTTGGAGTATCTTGATATTTTTTAAAATTAAATTCAAAACATATCGCAGAAATTATTTTAAGTAATTAATTACATAAATATTTAGATTTAAATGATGTTTTAATTAGTTCTTCCTGCTAAGATATGATTCCAAGGATATGAATACAATTATGCAAATATGCACTGCTTTTGTACGTTCATCTTTGTTAAAACGGATGCATCAATCAAGGGGGATGATAACGTGATAAAAAAACGTTTATAAGTTAAGTAAATTCAGCGGAATCAAAAATTATATCGAGAGCTCTGTTAGGTAAACCGAAATAGATAGAGAGTAGGTTTGTATTTTAACTAAAATTATGCTATATGAAAAAAAATTAGTAATACTAGAAACTATTTTGTACATATTGGAACAGTACTTGTACGGACCTACTATTTTTGAGGTTTTTTGTAAGATACAAACAATTATGCTTATATGTTGCAAGATCTCGTGTTACTCTATCAGAGTCAACTTCAAAGAAATAGAGAGCCCAACTTATCAAACGATATCATCCTTAAAATAAACGCATTCAGGCCATAAGTTCTATTACAAGCATAAAACACAATAAAAAAAGAACTACAGTCAAACTTCCCTACAGCGAATTTTCACGGGATCAGCAAATTATTTCGTTATATAGAAAATGGATTACAATCTTCCATTTTACATTCCATACTTTGCTTAGATTTCTTACGGCTTGTAGCAAGTCTATGACCGAAACAGGTTTGCTCTCGTCCATTTGTGTCAATATGTTTGTCAAAATACGTTTTTAGTAATGATGTTTTAAGTTGTAGATAACGCCTTGGTCCATTGGCTGAAGTAAAGAAGTCAGGTTGGGGGGAAAATAGGCAAGCTTAATGTTTTTCAATTGTTCTTTTACATTTTTAGGATGCGTCGTGCAGTTATCAACAAAAAACAGAACCTTCCTCTTTTGCGAAAGAAATTTTGTGTCCAACTTTAAAAGCCATTTTGTAAAAATTTCACTTGTCATCCATGCTTTTTTGTTGAACTCATAATCTACATTTATTTCCTAAAAACATCTTTGACCCAGTCATATTGCTTGCTACAAGGACAGTAATTTTCTCTTTGCTCTGTTTCCCACCAATCATTTCTTTTATTGGGTAACCATTTGAAAAACAATCCAGTCTCATCGCCATTAAAGATGTCGTTTTTGCTGAAATTTTTTATTAATCGTGGCAAAACATTTATAACTCAATCATCGCGATCCTGTGTGTTAACATCTGCACTTTCCCCACATTAAATTTCTAACAAATCTGTAGATCAATATTTGCTTATAATTGTAAACTGTATGAGCTTTATAGCTTTTATGAAACTCCTGTAACGTCTATTAGTTACAATTTGATAAATTTGTGTTTTTAAGCCCTTATTACGAGAAGCGAATCGAACATTGGACTTTCAGAAATCCAATATAGTGCAAAAATAAGATGGGTGAAATTCGACCTTCGAATGGGTTAACACATCTTCCCGTTATCATTCCGCCACAGTGTCGTCGCAAATAGTCATCAAGTTAATATCTAATATGCATTGCCTTTTACGATCTTGCACCAACGCTAATTCAAGTTTTTGGTTTAGCTTCCCAAACCTTCTTTTTGATATGAACTCACAGCCTATCTATGGGATATAGGTCGGGAGACTGAGCGGACCACACCATAAGGTCAATGTTGTTTTTGAATCCATTGTTTTGCTTTTCTATTCATGTGTTTTGGGCCATAATCCTGTTATTTCTGAGCTGTTTTATAGAACCACTCATACGGATTGTGAGACTGCATTAAAAGACAACATCTATACTAATATTATAAATGGGAAACTCATTTTGTTTGTCCATCACGTCGCATCGGATCTCTATTAGGACGTTATTTATTATTTGCATGTAGTTACGAGGTTGGAAAGTGGTTTAAGATACTTTTTCCGAGGTAAAATATCTCATTACCAGCCCATTCGAGCAGATCCGCTGGTAACACTTAAAGTTAGATATTTAATAGCATATCCTTAGATGGAGAATACTTTTGGATTTATCATCGTTGTTTATCCTTAGGCGTTAAACAATATTAAAAATGAGAGATCGGTGATTAAAAACCGACGGTGACTAACGGAGGATTTTGTAATTTAGTACATCGTAATTCTGAATATTGCAAGTGTTTACCCTGACTTACAATATAGCATATATGATGATCAATTTCTTTGTCAAAAGGCGATTCTATCACCAAGAAACGATTCAAACTTATTTGGTGAAGTAACAGGAGATATCAGGGAGTATTTTTCATTTTTTCAATAGACACTGTCATGAACTCAGAACGGACCACTTTATATACAGTAGAGTTTCTAAAGTCAGTTTAACAGTCCGATTTGCACTCTAATAATTGAAATAAGGCTTTCCTGTAGTGCTTATACAAAATGAAGATGCCCCTCGATTAGGTAATAGTAGAAGACTTTGTGTAACACAACTTGATGTTATTATTCCTCGAATCCCAATTATTCCAAAGTATATGTACATCAGACAGTTGAAAACTTTTCCAACTAACTGATGTACATATACTTGCGGTTAACAGCTAAAAGTGTTATTATTTTATTTAAAATTGAATAAAATGACAGGATTGAATTGAACTTGCATCAATGAGACTGAACACCTCGATATTCTCGGTATGTGTGTCACCAACCACCTCTTATGGAATGATCATATACGCGATGTCGCCAAAAATGCCGCAAGGTGTTTGGGTTTTCTTAGGCGATGCAAGAAATATTTCACCCCTTCTGATCTGGCTGTTATCTACAAGACTTACATACGTCCAAAGCTTGAGTATAACTCCCATCTCTGGGCTGGTGCTCCTGCAACTTACTTAAGCCTCTTGGATAGTATTGAACGTAGAGCATTTAAATTGATAGGTGATAATATCATCATAAGTTCATTTACTTCGCTTGAACATCGTCGTAAGGTCTCTTGTCTGACCCTTTTTTACCGTTATTTTAACGGCTTATGCTCTAGTGAAATAGCCAGTTGCATTCCTCCCCTTAAACAGTTCAACCGTAATACTCGCGCTTCTAGGAATGCTCATCAGTATACCCTCGAGCCCAACTTCGGTCGTACTGTCAAATACAGAGATTCGTTCTTTAGCCGTACTACGCGAATGTAGAATGCCTTACCACACTCTGTCTTTCCTAGTCATTGCAATATTCAGGAATTCAAAATCAATGTGCACCGACATCTCCTTTTAAACCCTCTCTCCTCTTCCTAGTGCTCACAATGTGCATCTGCATAATAAGGGTAGTAATATCCCCTTGAGTGTGTGTTTATTATAAAAAAAAAAAAAAAATCGGGAGTCACCACTTGCAGCTCCTTTAAGCACATCCGATTTCCACAAACCATCGTTTATAAAAAAATAATTTTCAATGGAGGTTCAAGTTTACCAACTTAGTGAAAATAAATCCAACTCCCAAAAGAATCGAATCAAATACTCTATCAGATTCTTAAAATTCTAAAATTGTAGCCAAACCTTTATTATTCTATGGTTACCATTGTTTATATCTTTGCGAGTATCTGAATGATATCATTTGACACGAATAGTTATAGTCTTCCCGTAGTCTAAAGTGATACAAACCACTTCTAATTCCGAGTGATTGAAATTAGACATTATTTTGGTTTTCCCTGTCGATTAGTGAATAAGCCGATCTTTTTACTTTCCAAACAAATTTCGTTTAGCATAGTTTTTAGTTAATTTTTGTGACAACATCGTCTGCAAATCTTAGATTTGATAAATATTTGCCGTTTATTTTCAAACCATTATTTTAACTTTTCAACTTATGGAAAATTTGTTCTTAAAGAAAAAAAATTAATTACGTATGACACTCCCTTATTTAAACTGAATAAGGATTTATCGAGACTGAAATCTAATTGGTGGTAATTCAACTCGTAAAATTTGAAAAAACTTCATTAAAAATCAATCATCCAAATCAAAATATTATTATTAATAAACATAAACATTTCCAAAAATGAAATATAATCTTAGAAAAATGTAAATTTGATTTGTTTATGTCCATTGTCTTTATCAACACACAAAATGTTTTGTTTGTAATCCAACCAACTTTGTTCATTTAAAACTTCAAAGTTGAATCTTTGAATCGACATATCATCATCAGCGATGTTTAAGTCATCGACTTTAGATATGTAGGTGTTTTCAATCCATCTTATTATTTATAACGCCCCACTCCAACTTAAAAAACTTAATTAAATAAAACCATACATGTGCATCTAGTTCCATTGTTATATGAGATTACTGAGGTATAAGCCAAAAAAACTCTCAGTTCATTTGTTTTTATAATCCAAATAGTATGCTTTAAAATTAAATAATTAAAATATAATTAAGTGCATTTAATAAAAATCGATTACAAGATGTTTTACCTCAAAAGGTTTTAAAATGGAAATCAAAAATACGCGCTATCTTATCGTTTAAGGGTCAAAAAGATTCAACCAAAAGCTTAACCAATTTTTATCTACTATTAAATTTATGACAGTGGATTTTCGTTATTTTGTTTATTTCAATACATCAAATTAAACATTGAACGATGAGAGTCTTCTTTTTGTGGAAACGTTCAAAGCCTTTATCTTCATTACTTCCAAAGTTAAAGTTGTTTCCTTAAAAAAAAATATTCCATTAAATACATCATTGTTTATTTTTTGTTTTGTTTTTCAGTTGGTTCCATGGAAGTATTTCCAGGGACGAAGCAGAACACTTGCTCCAACCGCGAGACGATGGATTATTCTTGGTGCGAGAGTCGACAAACTTTCCTGGCGATTATACACTGTGTGTTTGTTTCCAAGGTAAAGTGGAGCATTATCGAGTGAAATATTTGGAAAATAAACTAACTATTGACGATGAGGAATACTTTGAGAATCTAGGACAACTTGTAGCTGTAAGTATTTTGTTCAAAACAACCAAAACCAATTTTTAATTATTTTGATCGATCTTTGCTTTAGCACTATGAAAAAGATGCCGATGGTCTGTGTACGCAGCTTATCAAATGTCTACCTAAAATGGGAAGGCAGGAGTTCTGCATTAATTCAAAAGATTTTGCAGACAAGGGTTGGGTTATTCCTGAAGCTGATTTGCAGCTGCGCGAGAGTATAGGGAAGGGAGAGTTTGGTGATGTGATGCTGGGTATTCTACGTAGTGACAAAGTGGCTGTAAAAATGCTTAAAGACGATGGAGCGGCACAGAAATTCTTGGCCGAAGCATCTGTTATGACGTGAGCTTTAAACTAATGGTTTATATAAATTGTTTGATTATATTTTTTTATTTTTGTTATCATTTATTTTTAGAACACTGGAACACGAAAACCTTGTTAAATTTATCGGACTTGTTTTTACTAGTAAGCATATTTATTTGGTCACTGAGTACATGAGCAAAGGATCACTGGTTGATTATTTGAGGTCGCGGGGCCGACAACATATTACGAAAAAGGATCAAATAAACTTTGCCTAGTAAGTTGGTTTTTCTTTTCAATGCAAATTTATATCGATATGTGAATAACACATTTTTTTAAATTATCTTAAACAGTGACACATCGTCAGGCATGGAATATTTAGAAGCAAAAAAGGTTGTGCACAGGGATTTGGCAGCGAGAAATGTTTTAATTTCTGAAAACTGTGTCGCTAAAGTTTCTGATTTTGGATTGGCTCGGGAAGAATGTTATAACTTGGAAGTTGGAAAGCTTCCAATCAAATGGACTGCGCCAGAAGCTCTTAAGAATGGAGTGAGTTTTTTGTTTTAACTAAAAATAAAACAAGTTATTTTAAAATAATAATAATATTTTTCTTTTCTTTTTTTTTAGCGATTTTCAAATAAATCCGACATGTGGAGTTTTGGTATTCTGCTGTGGGAAATATATTCATTCGGGCGTGTTCCGTATCCAAGAATTGTAAGTTAAAATATTTAAAATCTTAAGTTTAGAGTCATAGTTAAGCTTCTCAAAATAAGTAAGAGCAAAATGATAGAATGATTTTAAAAAATCAGCCAAACCTAGACAATATCAATTCGTATCGTATAAATACTAAATTGTATTTCTGCTTATCTACGTCCATTTAAATTGCAAGAGACCCCTTAAACAAATAGAAACGTTTGTATTCAAGAAATCATTACAAAGCTACATTTACACGATTAACGTAAAGGGTCAACGCTTTGACTCTATGACGTCACAAAAACTCGCAATTTTCCCTGTCAACGCACCGTTGACGTTCCCAGTGTCAATGCATGAAACGTTAATTACCACAAGAAATACACAATATACGTTGACGGGTTTGTTGGTCAACGTGACGTTAAGTGTTCGCTGTCACGCGACAAAATGTGAGTCAACGTTATTTTTGTAATTTGTTTCACAGTGTGAAAGAATATTTGCATTAAAACCATATAAGCGTATATCATATAATTTTAAGGTAGTTTTTAACTTAACATCCTACTTACTTACGCGACAGTCATGTGTGACCTAGGACCTCACTCAACTGTCTTCTCCATTCCTAACTAGATGTCTCGCACTCCAAGTTGGGTAAGGTTACTTTCCACTTGTGCGCGCCACCGGATCCGCAGTCTACCTCTGCTGCTCTGTCCTGTGGTAGTGAATTCAAAGGCTTTCTCGTCCGGTGCATTGGTTTCCATGTGCTCTATGTGACCCAACCATCTATGTCGCTTTACAGCATACAGGGCCGTGGATCCTGCGAAGAATTTTTCTCTCGAAACGACCCTGCTTCTATCCGTTTTTTTTATAGTATATGCTTCTACACCATATAGCAGGAAGGTAATGGTGAGGGTCTTATATAGCGTCACTTTGGTTGCTGGAGAGTGGGCTTTGCCACTCGCTTTCTAAACCTAAAGAAAAGAAAAAGTGTTCGTGTTGTATTCTGCATTCGCAGAGGAGTCCTGGTTCACAAAGTAATTAACTTCCTCAAAATTACATTTGTCGATGATGACTTTTTGACGAGACATCGATGTTGTGCTTTGTTTTGCCCTCAATAACCGCTAAGCCAATTTTTGACACCTCTGTCTTAATACTCACAACAGCCCCATTGACATCGAGCGGAGTATTTCTGATTATGTCAATGTCATCAGCATATGCGAGTAACTAGACAGACTTTTGAAAGATAGTACCTCTTAAGTTGATTTGGAAGCTCTGCACTATTCTTTACTTTACAGTGGATTACCTTTAACATCTAGAGTTTCGGTTAAGTTGTTTTCAACCATTATGGATCAGCTCGTATTCTTCATGGTCATCCCATAGAAATAGATTAAAAATATGAGTTGACTCTGAATTAAATTCTGTCAATAAAAAACGGACTTTTTGCAGTCAACTGTATTCTTTCAACGTTAATTTTGAAGAAGGCAACTAGTTAGTTTTTTAAGTATCATACATTTCAAACTCGGAACTTTACTTCACTAACCTCTACCCTCGGTTGATCGCGCAAAAACTACCAACAAAATTATTGTTTAGAAAACAACAAGTATATCACTACTTGTATTTTGTATTGTAAAGAAATATTTTGTATTTCTTTTTTCAAATTTGACAAGGAACCCTTTTAAGCCAAACATTGAATGCAATTGTGTAGAAAGTAAATAAATCATAAAGTAATAAAGTTCAGCTTACAGTTGAATGGCAAAACATGATCAGCTGACATTTTGACGTAATTATATTTGACTTGATTGTAAATGAGATTTTTTTCAACTAGCTTTTCCGTCAACTCTCTAATTAAATGCCTTAATTAGATAGCAATCAGATACTAGAACTTATGTTGCCTTCAATTCCCTTAAGTAGTCTTAATCTGCTCAATGTAACGACCGAAGTCCCAAAAGAGTCATGGTGTGCAAATAGCATTGATTCAGACATTGTACGGTCACACAAAATTATCAACGACCTGCCTTAAAAATGGTTGTCAACGTGAGTATCAATGTACTCGTAAATGCGTTGACAACATATTAATTTGACTATTACACGACCTCAAAACCCTTGAGACAGATTTTGACGTCATTTTTACACCGAAAAGTTAACGCGTTAACAGACTTTAGCAACGTATTTGACAAATGTTTACATAAAATTAACGAATACAATAAAATTGGACAAAATTGATTTTAAATATTGACAAATGTAAAACAATGTGTTACACGCAATCGTAATATAATAAGTTATGACTATATCTTGAATTCGTCAAGTTTGGATATAGAATACAGTTTTTCTCATTTGGATGTTGTACAAGGCTCAAAATTAACGTTTCGTGATCACTATAACTATATTATACAAAAAAGATCATAACACACTTGGTTTTGTCAAAAGATTTCCCCTTGTAAGTTTATTGTTTTTGTAAGGCCAGTTGTTCATTACGCTTGCGTTGCCATACTATTCCGTTCTTGTTGATAGAATAGGAAGTATTCAACATAATTTTTTAAGGACTTTGTTTTCTGGTCTGTAAGACTTAGTACCTCCATATTTATTTATTCTCAGAGACTTTTCTTGATAAATCTCCGATTTCTTTCTGGTCACTGAGAATATTTTCAGTTCTGCTTGAATGGAACGATTTCATGTCCAATGTCCATCTTTGTCAATTGAACCTCAAATTAAGGCAGGACAGCTTTAGAAGATAGTAACCCCTTAGAACTATTTTTAGCAGATTGTACAATGTCGCTAATAGTCCTCTTAATCAATTAATCAGTAACTTCAACAAACTATCTATACTCATTGAGTAGTCAATGTGTTGAAATGTCATGCCAGAGGTCTTGGGTTCGATCCCTGCCTATGCCGTTTAAAATTTTTTTCACTTGTACTGCCTCTTGCGAGGAATTGAAAAATTCTCCATCCCTGACAAACAGCACTTGCACACAGGAATGGTTGAGAGTTGTAAGTCACTAGGCCCTCATTAACGGACTGTTGCGCCATCCAATTAATTTTATTTATATTGACTTTACAAATGACAATCTTAAATCTGCAAGCTTTAAATTTTAGTTTTTACTTATGTGTAGTTGAAATTATTTTTAAAGATTTTTATATTTAAGTAAATATTGTAGTTTTAAGGTTTTAAAGCATTATTTTAATCAATATAATATAAACATAAACTTTCGCATGCACATATATTTTCCTCCCTTGAATTGTTTTTGATAAATTTTGTTTGATATTATTAATGTGAATATAAATTTTTCAGCCACTTGCTGATGTTGTAAAACACGTCGAAGTGGGTTACAAAATGGAAGCTCCCGAAGGATGTCCAGCAGAAATATATGAAATGATGCGCCAAGCTTGGGATCTTAATCCAGCTAAAAGGCCAACATTTTCCGAGCTAAAAGTAAAATTGTTGCATTTAAAAAACACAACAACGTGAAATGTGTAATCCATCATCATAACTCATCCGATGATGATGTCGAAGTCATATGTTATTATAAGTTATATAATAAAACAAAAAAACAGAAACAGAAACACCTACATATATAATAATAATCTAGCTATTTAAAAATGATTTAAAACAATAAGAAAATATAAAAAGCAAAAAACTTTAAAACAAAATGATAATATGAGTAAAACTTAAAAAATAAACAAAAATATTAAAAAAAAGTTAAACAGATAACCAAACGTACTAATGATAATAGTGCAAGGATGTATTATCTCGTAATATGTCTATATAAATATATATATATATGATTGCTAAGTATTATTTATTTGCTCATTTTTTGTTTTAATGATCTATAGAAGAAAAAAATAATAACAAAACGTACAATCAAAACAAAACGAGAGAAAAATTTAATCCAGAATTTGCTTACTCTGCTACTTAAATTATACTAAACCTTGCTTGTCCATCCCTCTTTTCAACCTTGTTATATTCAGTTTGATTAAATATACCTATATTCATATTTATTGACACATACACACAATACAAACAATATAATGCTAAACAATAACTATATAAAATAAAACAGGAACTCTTAAGATATTTTTGTTCGTATTTTAACCTATAATGCGCATAATTTAATAGAAAATAACTACTTTCTCTTGTTATAAATATTTTGCTACTATTATTTCTTTTTGTTTTAACTTTCAACCTACACAGACACTCATTGTAAATAAAAATAAGAAACAGAAGACCAAGAAAGAAATAAGTAAAAAGAATTGTGTAAATTTATCGATCGGTGTTAGTGGAATAATAAAAAATTGTATGTTAAGAAATCTTAATTTTTAGGTAAACCTACTTTAAGTTATTCAAAACAAAAAAAAAAACAAAAAACATGTACATTTTATTATAAATGCATTAAAAATTATTTTCTTTTAAATATGATTCTGTGTAAATTACGCATACAATAATTTCTTCTTAAAAGTACTTGTATGTATATGTCTCATCTGGTAACATCATTAATTTTACAAACTTATTGCAGTTCATTGTTTGAAATCCTAGTGTTCGATGTCCTCATTTGGAGGAACGTTTTATAAATTATACAATTTCGGAAAGCAAAGTAGGTATTAAGTTTCCTAAAGGGGTTCAAAAATTTTAAACCCGTTTAATCAATATTCCGATATAACAAATTGTTAGCCCCAAATATAAGAACAGAAAAAATTCGACGTTTTAACTTTACAATTTTTAGAAAGCAATAGTCTTTTGAGGAATGAACATAGCTTTCGCGCATCAAGGGAACTTAGTAAATGTTAACATATTGAACTATTGTACATGTTTGATCTTATTTAGTATTCTGAAAAAATAAGAATTTGTTAACATTTAAAACAATATATTTAATTCAAAGTTTATGAGGAAGAGACATGCAAATATTTTCTAGAAATACCACTGGCCGATAAGGTTTTGTTCTTCCTGGCAATCAAATTGCACTTGATAGGTTTTGATAGTTTTGATTCAAGTCCGATTTCAAGTTAGGTTTTTAAGAAATTACTGTTTAAAATAAAAAAAAAACGTATAAAAGGTTGTTTGGGACTGTCAAAATGTATGGTTATTCAAATATATAATCCCTTTCTTCGATATTCCGTTGAAATATTTACAGTATTTCATAAATTGTTTGAAAAATCTTTATAAGTTGTTACATTTCCCTGTTTTAAAAAAAACTTTAAGCCGTTAGTGCAAAAACGGTTTTGTTCGCGTCGTCATAACAGTTCTATCATATCAAGTTTTTTAAATATACAGGGATCGTCAGCGAATTATAGAAGATTTGAAAAAAGGTTACATACCCATTTTTACACTAAATCTCAACTTTTATTTATGATTGCATCTATTACCAATCCAGTTAACAAAACGGAAACAGAAAATAAATATTAATTACATACGAAAAATCACATCAGGTAAGTGCTGTCCATTTTTGTTAAAACACTCTTGGAAACGTTGTGAGAAGCTCTGTTTATTCTTCTGAAGCATTTGATGTAGAAACTGCTCGAAAATCTTGGATTATTTTATCACTTAGGGCTTTAAATATACGTGGTTTTTTTATGTATATGTGCTTTGAGATTTCCCCATAAAAAGTTATCACATGGTGACGGATCCGGTGATTGAAGGTGCCATTGCACATCTCCTCGCAATGAAATCAGACGTCTGGGGAATGTTTCTCTTAAAAAACCCAGTTTTGCTTTTGGTATATGGGAAGTCACCCCATCTTGTTAAATTAATCATACAGTATTCAAGTTGATCCGTCGTCTTCTCAGTTGCGGCAATAAAAATGAAGTCTCGATCAATACCAAATAAAACAGTGGTGATCTTATGAATGTGGAGAGGTTGTTGTTGGAGGTCTTGTGGTATTTTAGACGCCAAATACCACACTTAATAAATGAAAGTGCGCTTCGTCGCTCATTATCAAAACAGTGGCATCCGTGAAGATTTAAAACATTGCTTGGACCACGGCTCCATGGCTATTGCAATGATATCTCGCAACGAGTCGAAACTGCTCATACTCATAATAACACGCTTTCCACCAATTCGCTTGTCGCCCGTTCAAATCTTCCATTCAATCTGGACCCTGCATTCAAAAATATAAAAAAAAAATCAAATCAAAGGTAGAAATGAAATCAACACTAAAAATTATGTCCGAATCGTATTTTTCAAAGCTTCGTATAGAATCAAATAAAGACTAAACACTAATGATTTAAACTATATCTAGAAGATAAAGGCTTGCAAAACCATCATTCAACTCATTGTTACGAGATACATATGTTGAGTTTTGACTTAGTCTTTAAAACCTATTTTAAAAATCGAATGTGATACACAAATTTCAAGATCAGATTCGAATTCAGGACATCTTAATCCTTGAAAAAACGTAATTTTGTCGACCAGTGTGATCAGTATAATAAAATATACATGAAGTAAAAACTATGTTTAAGAACAAGTTATACATATTTAATATTTCAAATTGTAGTAATAAAGCAATAATATAATTCGAATTCGCAAAGTATGAAGAGTGAATACTTTAATGGTGCATGTCGAAAATGGTGTCTATAACTTAACCTGGAGTTATTGATCTTTAATAAAATGTCTTAGACTTTTTCGGTGTGAATATGTCGAAAATATTCTTGACTTCCAACAAGATACGGATTATTGCATGGTAAAATATTTAACAATATCATATTATAAAAACAGTGAAATATAGTTAGTGAGCCATTTAATACAGTCTTTATTTCCATAACTACCTTTTCCTGATGTCGCACGCAAAAACGTAAAATAATCATGCTGAGCTTTAAAAGGACATTCCCGATATTCTAACTTTTTTTTTAATATTTGTATGTCAAGCTGGTATTACTTCCTTCGAAATGTATCCCTACCAATTAGTTTAAGCTAAGTGTAAAGTCCTAAACACCATACTTCTGTAGGCCTTTCACCAACATTAAAAGCAATCATACATTTCCTTATAGGCTGTTTCAGTTCACACTTGATTTTTTCAAACATTTTATCTCATCTAAATAAATGTTCTCATTAAAATTAAAACAAAGCAATATAGAATATACAATAAAGAGACAAAGGTCATCGATAAACTCTTAAAAAAATACTATTAGAAAGTTTATACTTTTACTTTCGTCTTTTTAACATTTTTAGTTGTTTTCATGCAGACCAGATCTTATGGTATTTTCATAGTAGTTACTGTTTACAATGTGTGTATTCCTTTTTACCCATACAAAAAATAACAATTCTTAATAAATAAAAGGCAGCTCTTGGCATTTGTTTCTTTTTGTAAATTTTTAATTTGTTTCTTTTATCTTTGCCCTTCATCAATCATTTTGTATTATTTAACGAATCTCATCCCATTTGTTTTATGTAAAAAAAAAAATATCTAATTGTTTTATGTTCACTAAATACATTCAAAAGAGAAAAATAACTTCCTATGGGAAGTTAACAAAACGGAGATATCCTATTGGAGATATATCTTATTGCATGAACATTTATAATTTAATTATTATTTATAGTTTTTAATTAGTTAATTAAACGTTAATACAAAAAAAAATGTTCGATACGTAAATATTTAGTTTATAATATGAGCTAAATACCAGCATTAGTTTGTAACGAGACTTAACTATTGTTTTCTAATATTACTTAAAAAGATCTAATAAAAATTGTTTACAATATATCTTTCGTTTAAATAAATACAAAACAAGCTTTTTTTTAATTAATTTTGTTTCCTTTTTTATTTTATTGTTTTTTTTTTTCTTTTCATTCATATTTAAGACCATACAAAGAAAATTGACTTCAAAAAGACTACAGTTATTTTGTTTTATATACAGAGGCTCCCACGACTGAAGAGATTGTAAATTTTCACAATGCAATTTCTCCAAATAATTGTATACAGAAGTAGTTGAACGTATCGATAATTTTCAAACATATTTCATTTCAAGTTATTAATCAGGAAATAATAATCGGACACTCTCTGTGTTTGGACGGTTATTTTTCCGTCAAATGACAATGTTAATATTAAACTTGTATTTGGGAAGCCTTTTATTTACATTAAAGCTAGTTCCCTGCTGCACGTTGAAATGACAATTAAAAAGGAAAACAATTTTCATGGGAAATACAAAAATTGGTTTTGTTGCATTGGCAGAACGGTGAATCAGTAAGAGAAATATCAAACATTGTGCAACGAAGCCCTTCCACAGTTTGTTACATAATTTTACGATTTAAAAACGAAAATAGGATTTGTACTGTGAACAAGAAGTAAAAGGAAAGAATCTGGAGGCATACAATGAAAAGCTATTTTTTTTGCGAAATCAACTAAAATCCCTTATTATTTTTGGAATCTCTGAAGAATCTGTTTAAAGAGACCACTAGTAAGGAAGTCAACCACGAGACCATCTGAAGAATGTAAAAAGCTATACTCGTACATCAGTGAAAAAAATAGAAATGAAAGACTTAAGTTTGCTAATGAGCATAACAACTTCTTCTTGGAATAAGGTTAAACTACGCATTTCCGCATTCTTAGTTAACCGTTAGACATATTATGAAAATATTATAAATAAGGTTTTGTTGACGGACGGAAGGAAATTTAACCTTAAATGTTCAAATGGACGAATGTACATATGTATGGCCGAAACAGACAAAGAAAAAGAATTTTCACATAATTTTCCTCATGGTATGAGGATGTGTTGTTTGTTCTGGTGTTCGGAACTAAAAATTGTGGAAGGTAAACTGTAGAAACAATATTTGAAGATAAGTGTCAGTGACCTCGGAATACAAGACAAAATCATTTTATACCAGGACGACTACCCAAAGCACATATCTTGTACCGCACGGTCGTATAATTGACCTCAGGTGCTAAAAACACATAAAAAGTCATCTGACCTAAATGCAATCCAGTATATATGGGAAAAACTGGGACCTCGAGTTGCTCAAAAGAACAGAAGCATTGAGGACCTTAAATCGGGCCTTCAAGAAGAAAAATAAGACAAAAATAATAACTCCTGAAGCATGCTTTAAACTTTTTCCTTCAATATATCGCTGCCTTGAGGAAGCCATTAAATCGAAAGGATGCACAACTAAGTATGAAATATTAAGTGTCCGATTATGTTTGAGGTGTTCAAATTTAGAGTTGCTTTTGTTTTTAACATTAGCTTGCTGTTTAATTTCTTACATTTTAATTTTGATCTTTTTTCAAATAAAAACGTATTTTAATGTCATATAAGATTATTATTAATTTAAACACTCTTCCTATAATTTCTTGGAAAAAATATATTGCCAAAATTTATATTTTATGTGCCCGATTAGCCGTGGGAGCTAGTATACGTTTTTACTTGTTACACTACTGAATCTTTTTAGGAATAAAATATCATTTAAAAAAATAGTTATTCTTGTATTCAAAATGCATTCATGAGACCATCCCTTGAGGTCATTCAAACAAATTTTAGAGTTTTCTTTTGTCAGACAATATTATTCTTCTGCTCTTTAACTGAAACATCGGGAAGGGTTTTATTTTAGAACTTATCGGCGTTGGAATAACTTACTTATACATAATTAGCGTGCTTAATGTTAGTTACCGGATTTTTTATAGTTTTTATTTTTTTTTATTTTTTCTATCTTTGCATCTTTTAAACAGCTTTTTGAGTTAATTAAAGGCTAGAGTTAGTTAGGCCTGATCTTACACAGAACTCCAACCCTATACCTAAGCTTCCTAACACAACCGCACACTATATGCATTTATTTACACTTATATGTGTTTTTAATTTTTTATTTATATAAAATATATACAAAAAAAATATAAATAAATAAATCAATAGACTTGAATGGATGCAGAAAAATCAACAAAATAGTTATCTTTTGTACGCGGAATAAAACAAAAATAAAAAAACAATTTAAAATCAAATATTTAACAATAAATACAAGCATAGATTATTATGTGTATGAAAGCATAATTTTATTCGGATATAGTAATATAATAAAAATTACATTATTATTAAAAATTAAGTTAAATATGTTTTATTATAAAGTATTTAGAATACTTCAAATCATTAGTGTAATATTTAATAGAAAAGTCAATCAAAATTTAAACAAAAAAAATTAAATTTTCAAATACATAAATGTAACCATTATCGGGTATAGTATTTTAATAAACTATTAGTGGGTGTGGTGATATGGAGGCAGTGAAAAGAGTAAACTTATTAATTAGCATTTTATAGGTCTTTAGAGAGATTGGAATTGAAAGAATGAACTTTTCAATACACATATTTTAGAAGTAACCAAAAGCGTTATGGAATGACATTACCGTATAACATGTAGAAAATTTCTTAAAGTGTTTATTTTGTTTTTAATTTATACTTAACTTTGAAAGTTTTGGTTAACTTTATGATGAAACTACAGTTTTTACATTTCCATCATTCTATCAATAGAAGTCCGATTTTTATCTCTCTAAGTCTCTGTCCACCACAACCATTTAAAAATAGTTTTCCTTCATTACATTTGTAGTTTAAAACAAAAAATTGTTCCTTTTTAAAAGTAAAATCGTTATATTCGTATTCTCATACAAAATGAATTTCTCTTAACCTCCTATCTACATAATATAATTATTACCTACTTAAAAAAATATTAAAAACAAAAATAAAAATTGTTTTTAGTTGATTTTTTTTGTACATTTTTAAAAATATTTTAACAAAAATCAATTGTTTTCCATTAGTTATTTGAAACAAAAAGATAAATTAAATTAAATTCAATAAGCAAGAGGAAAATACTATACAAACAAAATATTTGATATTTAAAACAATCATAAAACTAGTAAAATATAATTTTACAATTAAATTTTTAAACAAAAAGAAAATGTAATTTTTGGTCGTTAAACAGTATAAATTTATAAATAAAAATTTGACAGCAAAATTAAAAAAAAAACATGATTAATTAATTATAATTATAATAATTAACATTATTAGTGTATTAGCACTCAAATCTATCGAGTGCAAAAGCTTACCTCTCTCTTATTCAATCGTACTCGTATAAATTATAATAAATTAAATTAATTGACGAAAATAATGCAAATAAAAAAAATCAAAGTAAATATAATTATAAACTCAATGTGTATTTCTTTTAAATTGGATTTTTAGTATATTGTTAAAAACAATGGTCGACAAAATTCCTTTCTATTCAGTCGCACAGACAAGAAATTACTTTTTTTTAAGGATGTCCCGAATTCAAATTTTGCCTTAAAATGTTTCATCTTTAAAAATGCTAAAGGCAACCAAAACCTGGGATTTTAAGGCTTAGTTAAAGCACAACATATTTCTTAACAATAAATTGTATGATAATTTTGAATAGTACAAATCTTTGTCTTCTATACCCTGTTCAATTTTAATATACTCTATACTATTATGGAGTTTATTGGTCTTTCTCAATTTCAAAGCTCACACAGGGTTGCCACAATGAACAATAAGCATAATGTTAGTAATTCTCTCAAAAATGTCGGTAGGCTTATTAACTGTTTATTTATATCTTATGAACAGAAACATGTAGATCATAAGCTTAATTAAAACGAAAAATAGAATGAATTGAAATTAATTTATATCCAAAATTGTTCACACCATCAACAGGTTAGATAGTAGTTGCCTTTTTTAA
Source organism: Eupeodes corollae (assembly GCF_945859685.1). Taxonomy (NCBI): domain Eukaryota; kingdom Metazoa; phylum Arthropoda; class Insecta; order Diptera; family Syrphidae; genus Eupeodes; species Eupeodes corollae. The sequence goes on along the minus strand of NC_079147.1, from coordinate 146,980,000 downwards.
ACAGTTCCCTTTGAGGCCTTATCTCTTTTAACGTAAAAAATGACTATCACGCCACTGGTACTATTAATGATGCCTATTACCGATATCGTCTCGTTTTTCCGAAGACTCATTTTCTCTGTCGTATTGATTTTTAAGTGGCATTAAATAAGTTCTTCGACGCGACGGATTTGTAGCAGATTTTTAAACGATGCAAAAGTAACAAACATCTGTCAAAATTAAATTAAAGTCTAAATGAAAATTCATTGTTGAATCTTTAACAAATCCACGCCCGAGAATTGGTTTGTTCCATACGCCACTTTTGGCGGTTTTGAGTAAGGAATGGATTCTATGGTACTTTTGTATGCTCTTTTTAAATCTGTGATTAGATTTGCGCTACGTCTTTTCAATCCCGAGATATCCAACATCAATTTTGTTCCATATCCACCAAAATCAACATTTTCTAGAATTGTTTTGTACCATAAACCATTTTTTGGCGTTTGCAACATTTTTTCCGTATAATTTTTGTCAAGTTTTTTGTCATAATTGTTTTGCTCCACGTGCATATTACGGTGACAAGGGATAGAAAAAATACTAAGAATGTTGAGAATTGGTTTGTCCTACGTGAACTTGTGTTTAAGAAATGCTATGTTTATGGGACAATGATTGCAAACAGAATTTTAGTATTGGTTTGTGCCATATCCATTACAATTGTGTAGATATCCCGAGACAAATTTTTACTATAAGAGGAAGCTTAATATGTTCAATCTTACTCCAACAGTAGTAGCTGCTATCCCTTGCATAAAAAGATTTACTTATTGCGTAGTTTGGACAGAAGCTCATAGTGGTCGCTCAGGAAATGACATTGCAAGTGCATTAATAAAAAAATTTGGAAAGGCTTATCGAAGTATACCCCACCTTAAAATCCATCATACTATGGAGTGATTCATGTGTTCCGCAGAACAGGAACAAAATCAATTCCACCGCAATTAAAATGTTCCTGAACCGAAGTGGTGTGGAGATGATTGTCCAGAGATATTCCGAGCAGGGACATTCCTTAATTCAGTATTTGAAAAACCTTGAGATCCATAGTCCACTGCACCTAGTCAAGCTTTTAACAAGCATGAACACAGACAAAGTTGAACTTAATATTATTCAAATGCTTCCTGAAGATTTTAAGTCGTATTTCATTTTGGCTAACAAAATGGACTTCAGCAAAGTACCTTTTTCCAAAGTAAAAATATTGCTTTATGAACAAAATTTCGATTTTGAAATAAAATTTAAAAACTCGGCGAAAGAAAAAGATTACAAAACTGTAAGTTTATTTAAGACAGCCACCAAGGGTGCACTACCAACACCGACAAATTTGCTTTGTGCAAAATTAGCACAAACCTTTAAAACACCGGTCTCAAAAGAAAAGAAAAGAAAAGAAAAGAAAAAAGACCTTAAAGACTTGTTACCGTTTTTACCTGAAATTGATAAGCAATATCTTAAAACATTGCTTAATATTTCGAAACTAAAAAAGTGATAGCAGTAGAACTGTTTCTTTACTTTGTTTTTACCAAATTAATGTATTTACAATGTACTATCTTTTTAAGTAATGAATTAATAAGAATATTGTACTGTAAATGAAAACTTTGTTATAGCAGTAGAACTGCTTTAATTTTCGTTTGTTTTTTTTGTTTATTTTTAAAGAAAAATATTTATTTTTTATTTTGTTTTTTTAAATACAGACTTTATTGAAAACAAATAAATAATCGATTTTCTTTTAAAATTTTAGCATCCAACTTTCTTGCTTTCTTGCCTTTCACAATATATATTGATGAGAATTGGTTTGTGTCATATTCATTTTTGTGTGTTCCACGTGCATGGAAAAAAAATCATTTTCAAAATGTTTGTGCTGATTACCGCATATTGTTAACGGTAAGGCAAAACACTTTGAAAATGTGTAGGTTAAGTCTTAATAAGACTATCTTCAATTTAAAAAAAATAAAAATAAAATCCTATCGCACATCAGTTTCGGAGTACTAAGTACGCGAACCTTTAAATGCGTTTTTCTCGAAAAAGTGCCAATGGCGTATGGAACAAACCAATTCTCGGGTGACGAAATCAGTTTTATTAAATTATTTGTAAATAAATAAGTAATTAAAATGATAAGTGTAGACATTTAGTACAACACGAGTAGTGATAGTGATGAAGAAGGTGGAGTGCGAAGTTTTGCGTCTGCATCTGCATCTATAGCCGAGTTCGTGTTGATGTATGTCCGGATGTAGTCGTCAAAGTATTTGCAAGTAAATTGGGCTGGGATACACCAATTGGATCTCCATTTTGGTTTGTATTTGAGCAAATTTGCTACAAAATCTTCCAGCGGAGATAAAACTTGCAATTGGTTTGCACCTCCTCCAGTTGCTTTTATTTCTTTTGAATTGTTTATTAATTGTTTATTATTCTTCACTTTGAACTTAAACTCGTTCCAAACCTGATTAAAGCAAACATCAAAATATTTTTACATTAATGAAATAAGCGATTCAAACCTTTTGCTGTTCAGCTATGGAATTCCATTCCATTTTTATGTCAGTTTTGTTGATTCCCTTCAAAAAATCCCCTATCGACAAGGGCCTGGAACTGATTCTGATTTGTTAATTTCAACTGCAAATGTGAACAAACATTTTGTTGTTTATTTATCGCAAATAAAGTACTAATAAATTCCATAAAATAAATTATTAACCAAGGAAACTTACAGTTTTGCGAACATCCATTTCTTCGTCGTGAGCAAATTTTCAAAAGAGAGATAACGTCGTTTTTTTTTCAAAAACACTCTATATACCGACATCGGTATTAGGGGTGAATAATAAGGCTAACGTCCTAAACACGTAGAAACAAATATATCCAACGGATTTACGGAAACGGTTCTTTCTATCCAAATTAAAGACTTCTTGACCCAAAAAATAGTGAATTGGATGTAAATGCTTTCAATTTTCTCAAAAACTAAAGTATATTTTTAGATTTGGATCTTTGGTGTTTAATCAGTTATTGGCAATGACATTGTTTTACTGAAAATAATCGCTCTGTCATTTTTGACTTTGCCATTTAAAATATTTTTGTCTGATACGATGGGCAAAAGCAACATTTTTTAAAAAGCTAGTGCAAGAAAAGTTATATCACAATAATGGAGGTATTGTCGTTCTTTTCCAATCTTTAATTTTGTATGTCAACTTCGTTTCTGAATTATTACCTCTCCCACCCAACAGGGGGGGTTTCAATCCCTCATTCCGTATTATTCTCTTCTTCTTTTGGCTTTTATCTTCTCGGTCCAGAGTTAAGGTATATGTGTGTTTTTATCTTATGGTAAATTGTTTATTCTTGTTATTTTAGTCTTAATTTGTATTTAAATAATTTTTGAACAACTGTACTATGAAAATCGTTACATCTTCAGCATACAAAAATCAATGAGCAAAAAAATTGCGAAATTTTCGCGTTTTTCTAATTTTTGGACATTTTGCGTTCTTCGGTCAACTAAATATTAAAGAAAGAGATTATAGGAATGAAGTAGTACCCGTGGCATGATGGTTAGTGCGTTGGACTGTCATGCCAGAGGTCTTGGGTTCGATCCCTGCCTATGCCATCTAAAGTCTTTTCACGGGTACTGCCTCTTGCGAGGAATTGACAAATTCTCCAAGAGTAACTCTTGTCGTGAAAAAGTGCTTTCTCAAATTAGCCGTTCGGAATCGGCATATAAACTGTAGGTCCCCTCCATTCCTGACAACATTACTCGCACACAGGAATGGTTGAGAGTTGTAAGTCACTAGGCCCTGGTTCTTCATGGACTGTTGCGCCACTCAATTTATTTTATTATAGGAATGAAAAATAGTCATGTATTTAGTTTGCCTCAAAATATCTTATATGTTTTTTCGGATAAAAAATCAATGAGCGAAAAAATTGCGAAATTTTTTTTTCTAATTTTTGGACATTTTGCGTTCTTCGGTCAACTGAATATTAAAGAAAGAGATTATAGGAATGAAAAAAAGTCATGTATTTTGTTTGCCTCAAAATATCTTATACGTTTTATAGGATTTGAAATCAAAATCAAAAACCTCAAATGATGGAATAATTATTGATGTAAGATTTAATTAAGACTATCAAAATTCATTGTAATACCTGTGGCGTGATTGTTAGTGTGTAGGACTGTCATGCCAGAGGCCTTTGGTTATTTCCCTGCCTGTGCCATCTAAAGTTTCTTTCACGGGTACTGCCTCTTCCGAGAAATTGACAAATTTTCCAAGAGTAATTCTTTTCATGATAAGTGCTTTATCAAATTAGCAGTTCGGATGCGGTACAGTACTCGCACACAGGAATGGTTAAGAGTTGTAAGTCACTAGGCCCTAGTTCTCATTGGAAAAGTGCAATTTGATTGCCAGGAAAATAACCTTATGTCGACCACGTTCGTATATAATCTTAAGTATGAAAATTGGTCCCGTTGTTTTTTTTTCAATAAGCTCGTTTAAATGTTTTCTATACACTAAATATGCCGGAGACAAGAAAAAAGGAAGAGGCTAAAACGGAGGTTTTGATGTACATCAGGACAAGGCATTCGACATTCTCATATTACCTACGCCTAAAAAAACGAATATATGTACTCCATAATACGACCGAAGTTAGCGTCAAGGGTAAACTTATTGGCATTTTTAAAAGCGCGAGTATTACATTTAAATTATTTTAGGGGAGAATGTAACAGGCTATTTTATTAGAGAAGAGTATTAGTTTACGACGATGTTCGAGTAACGTAATTTAGTTAATAATGTTATTGTCACCAGTAATTTTAAAAGCTCTTGTTTGAAGTTGTACTCAAGTCTGAACGTATATAGGTTTTAAAGATTGTAGCCAGAAAAAGAGAGAGACACATATCTTGTGTTGTCTCAGAAAACCCACATATCGGTACATATCAAGATATTCAGATTTGTTAATGGAAGTACCACTCATAGATGTAGCAAAGGGGGTATATTACGTGGCAAAGGAGGTATATAACGCTTTAATGGTTCAAGACAGCATTGAGTCTTCAAAGCATTATATTCCACGCTATTAGATAAGCCATGTTAACACCAGTGGATAACGGTGCTGCTGGTCATTGAAAGTTTTAGTTCCTCAAGATATTTTGTATGGGGTGGGGGCATGACACTATTAGATTTGGGGCGAACTACCTTGCAAACAAACTAACTTTCTCAATAGAAACTAAAGAAGTATTATTGACAACAAGTGCAGAGACAGAGGAAGAACTCTTCATGTTTTTTTAGGAATGACTTAAAAAAATACCTTGCTTTAAATCCGGTTTATTAATTATTCAAGGTTCCGATCTCGAACGTAGATAGCAAAATGTCCAAGATTCAGAAAAACCGGGAAAATTCGACACTATTTTCGTTTGTTGGAATACTTTATCCTTGTGCATTGTAATGTTATTTTCCGTTTGGTCATGTAAAAATGGTTTCCTTCAAATATGGGCGTTGCAGACCCTCTTGGCTTGCTTAAATACTTATCGGTTTTGCTCTTTTAAATTGAATCTAAAATATCTATCTATTTATGTAAAATAACTGAAGATCAATTCTTTTCCATGATAACCTCTTTGCAGCTCAAATCGAACCATGGCTTTGCTTTGAGTTTGATACTGTTAACCCTATTTGGGGTAAAGGTTATCTGCAAAAGAGTCTACGTCGCTACCTAGAAAGCTTATAGTGTCCAGTTAAAGATTCGGAAAAATCATAAGAACTGTCCCAGTTGACTTTCTCGTACTGCTAAACGGTTCTCTTCTTAGCTACATATTTCGGATTGAACAACTCAATGGAAATTGGGATATTTTTTTTTTTCAAAACAACAGTTTTTGAACAGCACAAATAAGAAAACAGTCCTTGGTTAGGTAAAGTAACGTAAAAATATCATAATACAAATACACTAAAGTACTGTCCAAATTTCCAATAACGAAATGTTGTGTATGGAACTGACAAATTTGTTTATTTATGTATTTAAAAAAATTAAAAACGCCTATCCAAATTTAAGAAATTATTACCGATCGAATAATACCAAAAAATCTCTTTTGTTACTATGCGCTGCCAAGTACACGTCAGTACCTTTACTTGTTTACAGCTTTTTTCAAATTCTGAAAATGGTTCTCCTAATGTTTCCAAATATTTTTCAAATTATTTGTAACAACAAAATTCTCGACTTAGTGCTGCTATTTTTATGACGGTAGATAGTTTGAGACGTCAACTATAATTAAAAGCTATTCAATCGGTTTTAATTGATTAGCACCATTGCACCAGAAACTTTGAACTCTTTTGTAAAAAACTTAACGAATGTGAACAAACTGTCATTCCGATTATCATTAACGATATCGTCAATAATTTGCTTCACGTTACATTGTCACTGTCGTCTCGTCTACCGTTTTCAGTATAAGATCACTGAAATATCAAAATGAACTCAACGAAAGATAGTGCTTGGAAATGCTATTACACTTGGTTTTTGTCCATGGGAAGTTGTGAAAATTTGCAACAAATTGCTTTTTACCTACTTATCAACTATTTTGTGGTGTTTATTGTTATTGCTACTGTTTTTATTTTTTCCGCCGACCATGTTATTTATGCCTCAAATTATAGAGGCCTTTTTTGAAAAACTTTACAAATGAGAAAGAAAATACAAAAATGCTATATTTTGACGAAAATCGTTTTACAGAATGACCCTCCTGCAGTTAGGCTAATGGCCAAATTCTTCTACAAAAGCAATTTTAAAATAATTATTTTAAATTGTTTTAACAACTCCTAATGCTTCATAGGCAAGGAAATTTCTTAACTGTCATCTCGTCAGAAATTAAAGTTGTCAAGTTTCTAAACAGACCTCTTGCGTTATTGTAAACGCTGTCAATATGTCAATTGTCAACTTGGCTTTGATTTCATTCGAGCCAAAGAGCCGGGTAATAGAAAAATAAAAATCTTATTCCGGATCCCGGGAAGAAATTTAATATTTCAAATCTAGAAAAATGTATGACATCAATCACAAAACTATCTTTGTGCTCGACCATACACAATATTTCAGCATATCCAGCGAGGATTATATTGATTTGGATTTTCTCAAAGGCAAAACATCGAGCGATGTCGCATTTCCACAATTTGCCAAAAGTTTATGGACATCTTCGGTGGAGGCTTCTGTTGAATATTGTCGCATTGTTTGGGATCTATTTCCAAAAGGAAAGCTGGTATAATTCATGAAAATGTCATTGGCATGGGGTTGGAATCTAAAACCATTGGTTTTTTTTTACAGATTCGCTTCATTGTGAGCGATACTGCGGCTCATATAGTCAACACTTGGGGATTAACCACTCAGAATATGTCACACGTCCTCAATGCCATGGCCATGGTTGGAGTACCACAACGCAATACACCTCAGTCTTCTGACTTCTCCGTGATTCATGGTCTAAGAGCAGCAATCGAAGCTTTAGCTGAACCTACACTGCATCAAAAGGACCTTCAGGCTGAACTGGGAGAGACCACCAAGGTGCCGAACAAAGGTCGTGTCATATGCATAACATCAGCTCGTGACAATCCCAGTATGAAGAGTCTTGAGGATATTTTCCATACAGTTCTCATGCAACAGAACACAGTGGCAGCGACCCAAAATAAATTCCTACACATTGATCACTGTCATTTGGTTATTATAAATGTAGTCCCTCTGAATATGGAGTCTCTAGTCACAAATCGAGCCTTACGTGAAATATCTCCAGCATTATCGACTGAACTACACTCCACAAGTGCCCCGTCTATTTCGAACAAATTAACTCATTTAATTTTATCACACTACAACTTGGCCAGCACGACCGTCACTGGGATTCCCATGAAGGTTTTAATTTTACAATTTCTCTAGCTTTCCGATTGACTTTATTTTTTTTTTGTTGTTCTTATAGGAGGAACAAAATGCCAATTCAAGTGCTAACTATGATGTGGAAATTCTGCATGCTAAGAATGCACACACAATCATCTGCGGATCAGAGGCATTGCTGCCGACAAGTGTAAAGGAAGGGGCTGAGTACAATACGGTTACATTAAAATGGTGTACGCCACGAGGATTTGGTGCATCCGATATGCAGCCCTGTTTGGCTATGCATAGAGTTACTCCGGTGGATGTTACTTCCAGACCGAGTTCTTGTTTGATTAATTTCTTACTGAATGGTCGATCTGTGCTACTGGAGATGCCAAGGTATTGTATAAATTACGAGAGTGATAAGGTAGGTATATCAAAATATTGTAGTATAATCTCTGTGCCTCAAAGCAAAAATATCACTCCACTCTTCGTATACATGGCCTCTTATGTTAATTGTTTAATTTGAAACAAATTTTTAGGTTCTCAATATTCTTCAAGATAACGGCAAAAAGTTGAATCTTGAAATTCATAGGCATCCCAAATATATAAACCTTCGGCATACCATCCTGGCTAGAGCCAATAGTACCCTTCTTTAAGTCAAGATTGACCTCTATGATACCCACCAAAAAATAGTTAAGAAAACAAGGTAGTTAAGAAAACTTCAAACTAAATGGTAACATATTATAATCCTTATCATTTTTTTTTTCATCTATATTTTCACACTCCGCTTAAAATGAATACGCACAAATATTCTTGATTTTTTTTACATTTTTCCAAATATTGCGGTTTTTTGTATCATCTTCAACTAACTACTAACTGACTTCTCCCTTAAGATGGTAAGAAAGAATTTAAAAAGAATAACCAAAAAAGCACCGGTTTTTCTTAAGCCCATTTACTAAGTTTTTGTAGTAGGAAACATAGAACATTGAGTCAACTGAATAGGTACAAGCAATTGAAATTGTTCTTGAAGTAGACTAACCAGTTTTTGCTAAGTTTGATAGTGGGTACTTCTACCTTTACTCTTGATCATTTCGTAAATTAGTTCCAATATGAACCCTGATATAGTTAAACGAAATTTCGCTCCATACTTACTTAATTGCAGAAATTAAGGATTATTTGTCTTTAAAATAACGGCCAACCTCATCACCTGTGGCTACTTTCCATCTTTTAATATATTTAATAATGTGAAGATTAGATGAGTACGGCAGTTATTGAAGGATAAAAAAATGTTAGAATATTTATTAAAATTTCTTTCCAAGATTCCCTTTTACACAGCTGCAGTAATTTTTGATGTGACGACCTCAATTTCGACTATTCCATAATAACTGACAGCTCTTCATATCCATCCCTTACGGCTATGATAAAGCTTTAAAAACCATTTAACTTCCTCAAATCTTGAAAATAAAAGGTTGACCCGTTAGCGCAATCGAAATTAAATAATTTTTCGTCTGAAAAAAAGGTTGAGCGACTTGCGTGAACGTTAATTTTATGAATCTGATGCACACCTTAAAATTGCTCGTTTTCAAGCTGCTGATTTTAATTTTTTTTACATTCTTTTATGTTTTTTCTGTACGAATCTTAATTTTTAAGAAAGAACTGCACAGTTGCTTAACATCCGATTAGGCCTTGGTGTGTAAACAAATTGATTTTATCTTTTGAACCCTGTTAAGTAGAGATGGAAGAGTAGATTACGTCAGGTAATCTACTCGGTAAACTACGTGTAGTTAATTAGATAAACTACACGTTTGATTTGTTTCATTAACTACCCTACATTTGTTACGTGTGCTACCTTCACAAAAAACGTTCAATTTCAAAAAGAATTTAAAAAAACGAGTGAATAAGTAACGACTAATGAGTGAAAAACACTGAACTATACATAAGAACCAAATATCTTGCGTAAATGAACTAAATCCAGTAATTCGAAGTTTTATGAAAGAAAAAAGCAAATTAAACAAGAGTTAGTTTTTCACACTTACACAGTTATCTTTTAGATGCAATTTGTCAATTTGGTGGTTGAATGGACATTTCAAACTACGTTTTGACGTCTACCACTACGTCTGCTACATTTAACTACGTTAACTACATTTAATTACATTAACTACCTCATTTATGTAGCAGACGTAGCAAATGTAGTAAATCACAAAAAATCGCATTTCTGCCATCTCTGCTTGTTAAGGCATGTGGATCCACACATTTTTCTATATACGGAAAACACACATACAGGTAGGCGAAAAAACGGCTCGAAGTTTTATTTGGATAATTTTTTTGTAACATCTTAAGGGAGTAGTTGGTATCTACAGATGGCTCAAAAACCGTCAACATTTGAAAAAAAATTTACATATTATTTTTAAAAATATTTGTGCGTATTCATTTGAAACGGAGTGTATATTCGCTAAAAGACGTTATTTTTAATAAAAGCACTAAGCTTTTTTTAATATATATTAATTTTGGCTTCAATCTTTTACTTCTCTAGAAAGATTACTAAAGTATATAATACCGTAATAAAAAAATGTATTTGTCGACATCCTTCCTGTCTCAAAATGGTTTTGTTTCTCAAATTGAATGGCTGAACCTCAGACATAGAAAGCCCTTTATAGCTATCAGCTATCAATTAGATACTTGATATATAACAATATTTAACTTCCCATAGGAAGCTATTGTAATGGGTCCGATTTGTCAAATTGAAAATTTTGACATTTCTCGACGTTTCAAGGTCCCTAGAGTCAAAATAAAAGATTTTTAGAAAGATGTCTGTGCGTGCGTGTGTACGTACGTTTGTACGTCCGTACGTCCGTGCGTTCGCGACGTTTTTTTCGTCGTCCATAGCTCAAGAACCAGAAGAGATATCGACTTGAAATAAATTTTGTTATACAGATAATAAGGCAGAAAGATGCAGAAAGGGCTCTCAAGAAAATTGCGTGGGTGGTTTTTTTTACCATAGCAGTTTGAAAAAAAGGTGAAAATTTTGGTTATACTTAAATATCTTACAGACCAAAAACGCTAGAGACTTGAATTAAATTTTATATAATATATTGTAATGTGATACCAAACAGGTATATTTTTTGAAAAAAAATCAATATAACGGTTTTTTTTATAAATCAATAAAACTGAAAAAAAAACATTTGTCACCTCCAAAATTTTACGACTGAAATATGATTTCATCTCTAAAATAATTTTGTGCAACGAAGAATAATGTTTTTGACATCTGATAAAATTTTGAGAAAAGTCTAATTGACAGTTTTTATTACAAAAAATAAAAACCTGAAAAAAAATGTATAAAAGTTGGTAAAAATTGATTTTCGACTCAAATATCTCTTCAAAAATTTTAAATATTGGCTTCAAACTAATTTTATCTTATAAGAAATATTGTTTGAAATGATTTTCGACTCAAATATCTTTTAAAAACTTTAAGATAATAGGTTCTAACTAATTTTTTCTTATAAGAAATATTGTTTTCAACATTAGGACAAATTTTGCGAAAAATCGAATTGACAGTTTCAAAAAAAAACAATACCTATTAAATATTGGTAAAAATTTACTTTCGGCTCAAATAGCTTTTCAAAAATTAAAAATACATATTGGCTTCAAACTTATTTTATTTCAGAGAAAATATTGTTTTCAATATTCAGTAATTTTTATATAAAAATCCAACAGTCCGTTTTTTTCATAAAAAATAAAATCTACAAAAAATAGTGCGCAAATTTGGTAAAAATACATATAGACAAAATTTTAAGCAAGACAGATCGACAGACGGGATGGGAAGTTATCAGTGTGGGTCGCATCCCAGCCTCTTTTTTTTTGATTTGGTATTATGGCTATCAACTATCAACTTTGTTTATGAACTGTGAATTTTACCATTATTGTGAATGATTTTTTGACATACTTGGTAATACGGATATCAAAAAAATAGATACACATCAATTTTCATATCAACCACAAATTCTTGGTTAAAGCAAGTCAGCAACTGAAAATACCTTGAGATTCTTAAAACTAAATAGATTTGCACCAACACATGTAATAAGATACTTTTCTTTAATTCATGCATTGGCTGAAGAAACTTCATTGCAGATTCTTTCAACCTTCATCAGTTAGATTTGGCAATTCCAACCCAAATACAACACCCGGGGGATCAACACAGGCATTAAAATGCAGTAGACGACTTACTGATTGTGTTATTAGGTGTGATTGTGTTATTAGGTCCTGCGACAGTTGCAATTGTTTTAATTTAGTTTTTGTAATTTTTTTTATCAATCCATACCTAGCTATTAAAATCAAAAAGTAACAAATTGAATGTACTTAAGCAAATTAAACTCACTCTTTACCACTTGGTTGAGTCGCGTTGTGGAGACACCAAGCTATTCAACTGCAGTGCGATAGCTTCACACTTTTTTGCTTGGTCCGCTTTGGACAACATTCCCCTTGCCACTTCAGGATTTTGCTCCATTAATTCCACCATTCTTTCTAATTATTTTCTGTTACTTACTATTCTGTTCCTAAATAAAATATATATATTTTTTAAATGGCATCTTATTTATTAGAACAACGTACATTTTTCCAAAACAATTTTAATTCGAGCCACACAACAGCATTTTAAAACACTAATTGAAACGTCAAACCAGATCAAGAATACTAATTCACAATAAACTATTCACAATCGGTTCAAAAATTAAAAGTCGATACTCATAATACCGATTCTTCAAATAGTTGATAGATATTATCAACTATCAAATTGATACTGATAATAGGGCTGATAAATGGTAAATAAGTTAGACAACAGCGACACCTATTGAATTTAGATTTTGCTATTTTTTTTTGCCACATATGTGATCGAAAATTGTAGAAAAAAAGTCTTTTTTGTCACAACTAACTTACATTTATTGTAAATTCTTCAGTATAAGTCGTAATATTTATATTTATAAATACAAAAAATATTAACAGCATCAACAAATTTAGAAACTCTACTTAGATAAATGTCGTAACAAAATCAATAGAAATCAAATCCAAAAATAACTTAAAAAATTCAAATCCAAAAGTAACTAAAAGAAATTAAATTAAAAAAGTAACCGAAGCAAAGGTAAACAAATCCAAATGTAAATAATAAAGAAATCAAATCCAAAAATAACTAAAATTTATTTAAAGTATTCAAATCCGAAAGTAGCTAAAAGTAATCAATTCCAAAAGTAACTTAAAGTAATTAAATCAAAAAAGAAATGATATTGCAGTAGTTTAAGATATCCGATTTATAATTAATTATTTAAAAAAGAGTTTCAGGTCGGTCAAATTGCGTCCTCTTCGTTTTTAATTCACGTTTAATTAATCTCAAAGTAATCATTCAGAAGTAACGATTACTTGGGAAAAAGTAATTAAAGTAACGAGTACCTACATAGAAGTAACTACTTTTCACATCACTATGTAGCTGTAAACAATGATTTATTGATCAGTATTATATGAACTGGACCAATAATCTTGATTGATTTTATAATCAATCAATTTATCGTGTTACAGTAGAATAAGTACGTAGCAACCGTTTTATTTGAAGAAGTAAACACTTGTGTAGAACATTTAGAATAAGGGGCAGCATATAGTGATTAAGAGGAGAACTCGCTTCGTTAAGCATCGCGAAAATTCAGCGCCTACAAAAACCTAGTAGTTTTTCGAACCGATTTGAGGTTCATATGTAAAAGTAAATAGGCGCTCGGAAGCGAAGCGGTTCATTATTGATTGTGAACAGCGATAAAGTAAAGACTTTATTTGAAAAGTAATAATTAAAAGTGATGAATAAATTAGTTTGGAGCGATTTAAATAAGGTGCATTTGCGTTTCATTATCAAAGTGTGAATAAGTTTTAATTGTCGGACCAAGCCGAATATTACAATACATATATCATTTTTATTATTCAAGTTTTCAATGAACCTATATAATGTTCCGGTTGGAAAACTTAAACTTAAAAATCTTCGGTTTATGCATTTATTTCCCGAATACCGTCCACAAGATATGCGTTAAATTTGTTTGCAATTTTATTTGATTGAATTGACGACTCTTCCGCGAATTTCACAACTTTGCGTTTTTTTTTTAATTCAATTAGATTTTCAGACTGTCGTAATTTAAAAAGTGAAAAAATACTCTTTCAAATCTTAATTTATTCATAACGATTACGAAAATATTTATGTATGTATGTAGAATAACTTGAACCTTTCGTAATAGTTTCGTAATCTGATGCTGTTTAATCTTTGTTGATTTTGAATTTTCCCTGAGGTTTTAAATGCCAGTTGGTAATGACGTAGTCTACCAACGTATTCTAGTAGGTTGATTTACTATCTGCAAAAGTCCTTCATCTGTAAAAATTTCAAAAATCTTTTCAATACTACGATCAGTAAATCTATATTTTAGTCACCAGTCATTAAAATGTTGTTTTAACTTTCCAAACAAATAAAAAATAAACCAATCCGAATAAACGTTAAAAAAATTTATATTGTATGGTTTTGTTACAGTTTAATTATAATTAAATGACTTACATTGATTTAGGAAAACTGGTGGCAAACTAACCAGCCATCTGCTCTCAGCCCGTGGTGGTGAAATATTCATCCATGCCTTACAAATAACTCGCTCTTGTCTGGAAGATCTCCCATCGATATCCGAAGGTGCTGGCGGTCGTGTAACTGACTACCGAGTGAGTGATTTTGGTGCCTTTATTCGTGCCCATAAATTGTTTCCGATGAAAGCTGTTCCTGAACATCCACCTGATGAAAATCTAGAGCGGGCTCGAGCTAAAATGTATCGTCGTTCAAGATATTTTCCCCTCACGCTTAGCACAACAATTGCCTACAATGTTCGTTATTTGGATTATTTGTTGAAGAGAATCACAAAAGACGAATTAGACGAAGCCGATGTACTTCAATGCAAACAAACAATTTATAATGTTATTGGTTCTGCATCACGTGGAGAAGCATTAGCTTTGCCTAACATGGGAAATAGGTGAGTGTTATTTTTTTTTTAAATATATTACTTCTAATTAATCTATATTGTTTTTGTGTGTTTGATCAGACTGAAAGGAACGAAAAAAGACGATCAATACAAATTACTTTGGTCCGAGTTAGAAGTCCTCATTCAAAATAGTGGAGACAGTCCACAACATAAACAAATTTTACAAATCCTGCAAGAATGTAGATCAAGAAGTGCTGAGCCAACAGCAAAATCAGATTCGGAAAGTAGTCGTAAGTAAAACTGAAATCCAAATAAAATTACAAGTACTGTGAGAAATTTTTTGTAATTAAATAGGAGACGCACCAAGAAATATAATAAGAGCGACGACAGATTCACCTCTATCACCACCTCACAGTATGGAAGGCAATTTCTTAAGTAAAGCTAAAAGAAACCTTGCATCAAATGGTCATAGGTAACATACACATATTTTTTTCGAACATACAAAATATTGTGCTTGTTTTCGTTTGTATAGATCGTTGTTAGATATTTTTGTTTCGGCAGAAAAGAGTCAAAATCAAAAGAGACTGGATTTTACCGGCCGTATGTGTACACCTATTGGTCAAGTAGCAAAGCTTTATCCAGATCTTGGTATGAAAGATGCGGCAGTTAAAGACGAACCAGCACCCAAATGATCTAAATTGGGTACTATTAGATATATTTTATTTT
Source organism: Eupeodes corollae (assembly GCF_945859685.1). Taxonomy (NCBI): domain Eukaryota; kingdom Metazoa; phylum Arthropoda; class Insecta; order Diptera; family Syrphidae; genus Eupeodes; species Eupeodes corollae. Next base: position 146,964,473 of record NC_079147.1, on the reverse strand, counting down.
AAATCTAGATAATAAATAACGATTCAATTTAAAACAAAAAATAAGAAACGAGTATTTTTATTAATTTTAAGTAACTATTTATACGATGGTTTTATCTTTATAAACTTGTTATAAACTAATCAAATCATATTTTATCGTCTTTATATATAAATATACAAATTGATCGGGCAAACTTTTCAACAGTGAACTAATTTTGGACTTAATTGTAAATACTAATAAACATTGCTGGATATTTAATAAAGGTTCTGCTCTATGCTGACGGCTTAGTTTTCCTAGCGGAAAACCCTTTCGCTCTTCAACTAAAAATAAGTCGGGTAACAATGAACTGCGAGACATGGGATCTGTATATCATGATTTTCCAAGGGCGACAAAGAGTAAGACTACGTGAAGATATGATAATTTAAATATCCATCTTCAAATCTAAACTTGGAAAAACATATAAAAGAAAAAAGTACAGACGCTAAATTATCACTTAACATAATGCCTCCAAAATGTTATGCAAATCCCAATATTGCTGTTGCTTCCAAATATCAAATATTTTAACTTTTTTTATGTTATCAAAATCTTAAAACTATTAGCTTGACAAAAATTCTTAAAAAAACTACCGTAAATATCAAAAACTTAAAAAAATATTTTCGTGGCCCTATGCGGCCGCTCTAAGCTAATCCATTATTTTATGACTAGTGCCTTTCGACCTAAAAACTATATATATAAACTAAATACTTATAAACTAGAACAGCTACAGTTAGCTTTTTAGGTATTTTTTTTTCTTTTTTGGTGCCACCCTAATATTGTCCCCTACTTAATCCTTGAACCTATGTAAGCCGGCTAAGACCAAACGCCCTAGACAACTTTAATGACATTCTCAATTTGAAGCCACCAAAACTTGTTCTCATGCCCTATCTCTTCGGTCCCTGTCGGAAACTAATTTTTGACAGCTGTCACTTGATTTATGTTCTGCTTGGCTTGTCATTGCGTCATTACTTTTAAACAATGTTTGCATATTGTGTAAATTTATTACCAAAATAATTGTTCCATTTCCATGATGAATTTATTTATTGAAGGAAACGCCATTATATTGCTTCGTGGCGCTATACTATTTTTTGTGGGGTTATATGAAGTCATTTGCACGCAGATAAGCCCGGGACGATTAACGCCTGGCATAAGTTCCTAATTAGAACAAAAAGTGGTCATAAATTAGATATTTTGGATGGAACAAAAAATAAAGTGCTTATACATACTTGATAAATGTATATTTTCTTTGAAATCATTGAAACACGTATTCAATCAATAGGTTTTGTCAATAAATGTGCTATTTGATCAGTTCCGAGAGTATGTTACAGTTTGTCTTCACAAGAAAGCTTCGTTCTTTTGTGAAACTCTGGATTCTTTCCCAGTTTAACAGTACAAAACATGTACCAACATATAACATAGGTACGACTTTCTATCCTGTAAGTTAATCCAATAAGCGTTTTAGTCACATGGCTTTTTTAGCACCTTCACTTGCGGCCATTATTTCAGTTGTTGATAAGGCCACAATACGTTGAAAGTGACTTGTCTATGATACAGGTCCACCAGCAAATATTGAAATCACCTGCATAACCAGCATCACAGTCAATAGCCAATTTGCATTCCCCCTTGTATTGAATATCAAATTTGAAAGTACCAGTAGATGTCTTACTGAATCTTCCTCATTAGCTCCAAAAACAACAAAGGGAGCTGCTACGCTTTCAGTGTCAGTTGTACTTTGTTTGCAACCAATATTTTACCATTTTAATTCTAAAACTCAATTTAAATTAAAATGGAGCTATGCTTTATATGGACGCGGCCCTGTGCTATTCAAGATGTATGTATACTGCTGTTTTATTTTATGCTTCCCACTTGCCCAAAGTAATTTTCAAAACATAATGGAAAATCCTTATATTTGCAATGAAGCTAAATTCGTTTCCAAATCATTAAATTATATGCGTTTTATTTCAACTTAAAACCACACATCTAAAAAAACATCCTTTAGAAAATAGTTTTATTTTAACCACATAGTAGTGGTGTAAGCATGCCATTAGAAAGAAGCCGCTGTGGTGTAAAACTTTGACGTTTATACCAAAAAAATCAAAACAAACTTTTATCTGTCAAAATCACCATCGCCAACACGTGCGGTGCGGTTGCAATTCTCTGAATTAAATATTTACTTCTCGTAATTAATTTAACAAACTTTACTTAAAATGCTTAAATTTAAGAAAAAATCTATCGATACTAAGGTATTCAAATATAGTATTTTTATTATAACGTATTTTAACTGCTTGTTAACTATTAAAGGTACAACAAATCAACAACAACACAGATGAATCCAATGCGGAGGAAGAAGATGAAGAAGTCCACTATGATTCAATGATCGAGAATGGAACAAGTGAAGATTCTGACGACGAATCCGATAATCTAAATGAAGATGAAAGTGATGACGGATTCTCAGAGCAAGAAGAAGAACAAACCCCATCCGCTGCTGCTGCGTCGGCTCTAAAACGAAAGACAAACACTGAAACTCCGACGAATGGCCTTCCACCAAAGAAACAAAAAATTGACAAAAATTCAGCTTTGTTCAAGCAACCCACTGTCGAGGAACTAAATCAGCTCAACGAAACCAAAAATCTATTCCATTCGAATCTGTTTCGGATGCAAATTCAAGAGATTCTTGGAGAAATCAAGATAAAGGACAAATACACTAAGTTTGTGAATTCATGGATGGAAACTTTTGCCTCGTTCTTGGCCAAGCTTAAATCAGAGAACTGCAAAAACGATTCAAGTGCATTACCTTGGTTGAAAAAAAGTCAGATGATACTTCCGCTTGCTTTGGATAAATTCCAATTAAAAAGTTTCCAATTTCAATTCATCAAACCCACCGAGAAACCCTTCATAGTTGGATCTTTCAAGCATCAAGCAATGATTGGCCCAAAGTTTACTGTGGACGTGTGTGTTTTGATGCCAAACGAGTGTTTCCAAAAAGACGACTACCTCAATCTTGTGTACGATCAAAAGAGAGCCCTATACTTGGCTTATATTGCCAACAAAATGACCCAAACGAACCCCGATAAATATGATTTCAAATTCAATTACTTCAACAATAATCCTTTGAAACCAGTTCTAGAAGTAACTCCCGCCGGCAGTATAGGGAAGAAGTTGATTTTAAGAATATTCGTTGGAGCTGGAGAGTCTGCATTCAAACTTAATCGTTTTGTCCCATGGAACAGTAATATACGTGGCAGCATCTTTGGAGAAAAGGATACGAGCGAAAATCTACCCCTGGCGACTCCTAACTACAATGCTGGTGTTTTGTTTGATTTAACATTGAAAAAAAATCAATCAGCTTTGGAAGAGACTCTTTTCAATCATAAAAATCTCCAAGAAGGTTTGATTCTCTTGAAAGTTTGGCTGCGACAGAGAAATTTCGATGTGGGTTACGCAGGATTCGGAAGTCACATCATGTCAGCTTTCGTCGTGTATTTGTTTAGGCAGCGTAAATTGCATACAGCTATGAGCAGTTATCAGGTGGCCAGACAGGTTTGGAATCATTTAGGTGAGTTTGTTTTTGTTTGTCGTCTATTCAAATTATATAGTATTATAAATATGTCTGTTATCTTTAATTAACTGCCTAAGTTACTTAATTGGGATGAAATGGTATCACGAATTGCTTAACTCGAGACAAAAGAATTGACCCTACTCTGTCGGACTGAGATGATCTTCCCTTTAAGTTGTTTTTCTATTTCTCTTTTTCTTTTTGCGGTTTTCGAGGCTTCCAATCTCGGTATAAACCTTTATAGCATTATGTACCATCGTCTTCGAGCATTTTAACTATAAGCTTGTAATGGCTTCTTTGGAAGACTTTCCTGAGTTGTACATCTGCACAATGAGCTTACATATTTCGTATGTTTTTAAACATTTTCAAATCCCTGTACTTGCCATTTATATTGAATTATTAATGTGGCCAAAATCTAGGAAAGAAATGTTTTTAATTATTTTTCAACCACTGTATTTGATAAGGGAAGACCCGTTAAGAGCATTGTATATTTACGGTGCAGCTTAGAAGATATAATTTAAGCGTATGTTGATTGAATAAAAGTAAACGATTTACATAAACTTAACGTAAAACATATCCAACCAGATTGATGTTTTTAATCACAAAAACTGGAGAATGGCTTGCCCGAGCCATCCTGGTTTGTATTCAAATTGCTTCGAATAATACAGACTCCGTAGACTGCCGTAGATTTTTGCGATTATACTTTGAATATAGTAATTTCATGTCGAATTGAACAAAACTCAAAAGTTCTTAACTCTGAGAACATACATACTCAATATTTATGTTAGCTTACTTATTGAAAAGATTCATGACATTTGATACTCAATTGTTAACAACAACAGCTTGTCGTCTTTCAAAAACTATGAAAGTATGAGCCTAGCTGTTGATTTTGACAAATTAAAATTTGTTTTTACTTTAGAAATTAGTATTTTTAAGAATTTAGTGATCCCGAAAAAACAAAGATTAAGTATTTTTTCTGAAACTTTAGATAAAAAGGATAATATGGAGACATGCCTTTACTTTATAAACACAGGATGCATTTTATTAACACCAGTGGCTCCGCGAAATTAGGCACTAGGAAATTAGGCGCAAAAAGAAAAAAATTAAATAAAGGCCCAAATTGAGGTAATTTTTCATAAGTACCCGTCTATACGCGTTGTGCCCACAACGTTGTGCTCACAACACTATGTGTCTACATGTGTTGTGACTACTCATGACCCGTTTTCCATTTTGTGTTGTGGAACGAAGAACTTGAAACATTTGTGTTCGAGATTTTTAGCGGGTGATATACTACCGACATACATAGGATATTGTCTGCTTTTTACAAGATATAGAATTTTATAGATTGAAATGGATACAAATAATGAAATTATTTGTTTAACTGCAATATGCGCAGCGGCAAATGTTTTATTTCTGCTAAATGAAGAAGAGGAAAAAAAAAGAAAAACACAAGGGAATGGTCAAAACCTTGGAGGCTCCGCAGGAATACACAAAGTTCTTTTAAACTTTTAAATGACGAACTACGCTTGAAGATAAGGACGCGTGCAGGCGTTATCTTCGTATGGACGAGGATTCTTTTAAAGAACTTTTTTGCATAGTGCAGAACTCAATTCAAAAACGGAATTCTTTTATGCGAGAAGCTATTCCTGCGGAGGAATCTTTAGCGAAGCCGAAGAGCAAAACAAATGTACCTTTCGCATTGACGAACAGAAAATAATGAGAAATTCGGAACGAAATGGGAAAGGAACTGTACTGCCCAAGCAGAAAATTCAATTTCTGTCATGAGCATCCCGTCCCTTTACTCAGCTCCTCTCTTTCCCACAAACTCTCGTCACAACGTTGTGATCACAACGCGTATAGACAGGCACTAATAAAATTATGCCCAAATGAAATAATGCCCCATCGAAATGACAAAAGGCCCCAAAAATTAATGAAATAAGGCCCCAGCTTGTTTTGTCTTTTTTTTATTTTTACAAGTTATGAAATAAGACCCCAATTTGTTTTTTTTTTTATATAGAAGTTTATTTTCAAAAAATGAAATAATATCCCAAACCATCAAACAAATACTTGGATTGTATCCTGTATAATTTCCCTGCAACAAGGATACTTGTAACTCCCCTCTTCTTCAGCTATAGCTTCAGCTTGTATTTTGATATTGCATTCAGCACAAATTTGTAAATGCTTGCAAGGCAACAGAACTATATTTGCTCGCAAATCCTTACAAACAACGCAAATATGTTCGTCAATGGATGTGCTTAAAACAACAGGGCTTTCATCCCCTTCGTTAATGTCTTCCTCACAGTATTCTTCAACTTTAAAAATATCTTCTTGGGGAAGCATCTCTACACATATACCATTCGAAAACCATCCTTGAAAAGAAGGAAGCAACGGTTAGTTTACCCTCCTCAAGTAACGAAGTTGTTTCCTCAATTTTGGATCTTCATTCAACGTTGTATTTTTTACGTTTGGCTCCCATTGAACCACCACTTTCTGCTAAAGTTGAAAACTGTTGGCTTTTAAAAAACTCTTCATCCCCTATCATGGCAACAAATTTGAAGAAGTTTCCATTTTTTAAGGCAGAACGACCCAAAACACCGTTGTATGCCTCATAAGTCTTCATTTCTTATTTATTTCGCTGATGTAAAGCTTTTTACATACGTTCATTATTACGAAACAAATTATAGTTTTTTTTTTGTGGCTTCCGTTGTTGACTACTTTAGTCAGGGTTTCTTTTATTAGCCATAAAAGTAGCTTCTCATCGTACGTTTCAAGATTCCTTGCTCTTACTTTTCTGCTTATGTTCTGAATAATGTGTACTGTGAAAGTGCTATCAGCCCTATTCTGCTATTCACGTGGATAGCATATTCGATTCATCCGTTCGATTCCCTTTCACACTGCCTTTGCATTCTGCTATCCATCGGGTGAACTACATTATAATAAACCAATTTGACATTCACGTAAACAGCTGTTCATGTGACAAACTTGAGAATGTTGGATAAATTGTTTTGATTCATACAAAAATTAATTTTAATCAATCCAATTGTTTGATTTGTGTAATTTTTGGAAATGGACAGTATTGGATTTTGTATTCCAATTGTAAACAGAGGAATAAGAGAATCCTCAAACGGAGAAATGTTAGAAAGCAAAAAAAAAACTCAGCCACGTCTTTCCTTTTGGGACCTAGGAATTCTAGTCTGTTTCTTAGGCTATTCCAAAATTCTCGGAGGCTTTCGGCTTTTCGTTTTGCATTATTTTTTGCAATGTCTGTATTTTATTTCATTACATATAATTTTTGCAAATTTTTCCTTGTATGTCGTTCTTCCCGTAAAAATGTTAATAGCCGCGTTTTATTATCACCATGATCTGATCCGGATCTTGGATTTACATGCATTACATTACAACAACAACACAAGATCCTGCTTTGTGTTTGGATCTCAATTTGAGATCCAACATTTAATTCTTTTTTTCACAACACGGAGCGCTCAGAGATGGCAGAGTAGATTACGTCAGGTAATCTACTCGGTAAACTACGTGTAGTTTATTCGATAAACTACACGTTTGATTTGTTTCATTTACTACCCTACATTTGTTACGTGTGCTACCTTCACAAAAAACGTTAAATTTCAAAAAGAATTTAAAAAACGAGTGAATAAGTAACGACTAACGTAACGAGTGAAAAACACTAAACTATACATAAGAACCAAACATGTTGCGTCAATGAACTAAATCAAGGAATTCAAAGTTTTTTGAAAGAAAAATGCAAATTTAATAATCATCTGTTTCATGTTTGTCGTTTATTTTAAGAGTATAGTGTATATATACCAATTTTTGGGAATGTTCTTGGTTAAGCATGTTCCGAATTTTCGTATAGACGAACGATCACTGCGAGAACACCCTCTCTATTGCTGTAGATGACGCTGTAATACTTAATAAAGGAATAGCATATCTTGATATGCCTGGATGCTGTCTGGATGCTAAAGTCCAGTAAGTTTTTGGCAGCAAAACTTCACTTCCACCACCTTTGTCATCGCCAGTATCCCCATCACTGCTTTCTATTTAATGAAGCAAAAATGCCCTGATCTTTGAGGAATTTATAGTAATCATTTAGTTCTCCAGCTGAGAAAATTTCAATGAAATGTAGTGCAACCGCGATTCGCGGTGTTGTTAAAATTTTGCCAAGATATCTTGGATCCAAGCTATATGCCGCTGTTGCATCGATGGAGAGCGCAATTTCTTTTCTTGCGATCAAAAAGTGGTCATATTTTTCTGGCAATTGCAGCTGTAGTCACAAATCTACAGCTTCAGAGATGATGGTTGCATCATCTTGACACTCAGTTTGCAGACTGGATCGTAGATATAAATATCTTCTTCTATTGACTGGACGAAATTGTCATCAAACAATAATTGCTTGATATCTGTTGTTATCTTTTTATCAGTATCTGTAGCTGCTAAATTCTTCATATGGTTCGGGTTGTGCAAAAAATGTATCTTTTCGATGCAATTTGTCAATTTGGTGGTTGAATGGACATTTCAAACTACGTTTTGATGTCTACCGTTACGCCTGCTTCATTTAACTACGTTAACTGAATTTAACTACATTAACTACCTCATTTATGTAGCAGACGTAACAAATGTAGTAAATAAAAAAAAATCGCATTTCTGGCATCTCTGGGAGCGCTCTATCATTGTGATTTCACATGTAAATGTTGGTATCATTGCAAACAAATTAAATAAAACCTGTGTTGCCATATAAACATTTCAATTTGACTGAAATAAAATATTTTTTTAAATAGAAAGCGAGAAGCTTTATATTTATTTATTTGGTATATAATCCATGAAATAATTATAATTTTAACAAAACTAATTAATTGGTGAAATTCAAATAATTAAGTCCAAAAAATGTATATTTGACATAATTTATGGGTATTATTTTCCCCAAAAAAAAGGAACAAAAAAAATCATTGAGCAAAATGTTCTATGGGCAACCCTGCTTTAAATGTCAAAAAACATAAATAAAATCGAGAAAGCTGCAGCAGAAAAAAATGTTGAAAATACTTTTACATGGGAATTTTTTGAAATCATTCTTTTAATTGAAAATGGTTGTAAGAAAGACTTAGGTGACATAAATTAGAACTCAGAACCGTCTGAACCAACTCAATTAAGAGAGTAGTTTTGAAATGACGGTGGGTTGTATATAACACTTTTAAGAATTTTGTATGATTTTCTCTCGAAATTCTTGGAAATGAAATTCTTGGAAATTTCACGAATTTGGCACTGCTACCAACCTTTAAATAATAAAACATATGATGATCCAATGCTGTTTTATTATCATGATCTGATCTGGATCAGATCACGGTGATAATAAAACGCGGCTAATAATCTTTTATTTATAAACAAATATTCTAAATTAAGCAATAAATTAGTTTTTACTTACATTTTTTTAACAAAAATTAACAAACCAGACATCAAATGGAAAATCCACTTCATTTCTTATGCGGATCTGAATTGTATAGAATAAATGCGTTAACGTGAATAGAAGAATACAGCGCAGTATTACCGACGTTACCGACGTACACAAATTCACTTCGAATGAATAGCAGAACAGTGATTAGTAAAAATTCAAGAAAAATTCCCCCCGATGAATAGAAGGGCTGTATGGTACTGATTTAACGTGCTGCCAATAGAATAAATCCAATTTTAAAATTTCCTAAAACGTTTGGTTTCCTTTTGTTTCCACGTGAAGCAAGAAACTACCTTTAATGTAAGTGCAAGTTTTCCATGATGCAATATAAAATATAATATAAATTGGGTGGCGCAACAGTCCTTTGAGAACCAGGGCCTAGTGACTTACAACTCTAAACCATTCCTTTGTGTGAGTAATGTTGTCAGAGATGTTCTATGAAGATTGGATTGTTTGAAATTCACTAGCTGTTTTATTCTTTCATTTGAATGGTATACTTAACTTACTCCAAACGCACAACTAAAAAATTGTATTTAAATCCGTTGTGAGCATTGACTTCTTTTATAAACAAAGAATTTGACACCGAATTGATCAAAACTGAAACAAGACTTTAAAAGATTTGAAATTCCTACAGTCCCCAAACATTTCATAAAATAGCATTAGCATTTCAAACAAGCAATTTATTTTTAATGTTTTGTATTAAATCATTCACAGCTCTAAGTACTTGGGATGAAGATGGCAAAGGCATCACACTTTGTAATGATTTCTCTGCACCAAATCAACCAACATTGCAACAATTTTCGGCCTACTATAAAGTTGTATTTGCTGATTTTACTGGATTTTCCAATATTTGTGCCAATCTATCTGTCGATGTATATCAGAGAGTAAAAGCTGAAGCAAAGCGAACAATTGATATTCTAAACAATACGAAAATCAATAGTTTTCCATTGGTGTTTATGACTAATTGTCCTGTTTTTACACAATACGATCATATTTTGAAGTAAGATTTTTTAATTTTTTCAATACCCCACAGAGGATTTTATTTTAATGTTTTCTTTTAAGAATATCTGAAGAATCAGCAATAATGAAGATGCTGGAGAAGCATGGAATTCGAGCAGATCGTCATAACTTTGCAGGATATTGGTTTCCGCAAATGCTTAAAATGGTTTCCGAGTAAGCCTTGTTTTTTAAAAATTCATGGACAATAAAATAAAAAAACTTTATCAATTTTTACCTTTCAGTGTGCTACGTAAAGGCCTTTCCGATCGTATTTTTCATATGGTGCCTATAGAAACAGCACAGTCATCATGGCTAATTAATGAACAGCCCAAAGAAATTGAAATCAATTTCCGGCTTGGATTTATTTTGAATCCCGAACAAGCTTATGAGATTCTTGATAAAGGTCCCCAAGCAAACGACGAAAACGCTGAAGAATTCCGTAAATTCTGGGGATCTAAATCTGAGCTTAGACGTTTCCAAGACGGAAGTATAACCGAATCTTGTGTTTGGTCGGCATCTGGAGAATCGTTTGCTAAGAAACGTCTTATAGTTCAAAGAATAGTGGAACATCTTCTAGGGCATCATTTCAGTTTGCCATCACCACTTATCAATTATATAGCTGGGGATTTGGATAAAGCTTATAGATTAAATCGTATATTTAAAGTAGATAAATTACAAAAAGATGTAAATCAGGAGACAGATGCAGAAACAACTTCATTGGAAGTCATCAATAGTTTTGATGATCTTGGCCAGAAATTGAGAACTCTAGACGACTTGCCATTGGAAATAACAAACATACAAGGCACATCGTCTGTGTTCAGATATTGCGATCCAGTACCTGTTTTAGCCGATGGAAGGTACTCCAAACTTGGGATAGTTAGTAGAACTGTCTGTAATGGAATTATTCAATTAGGTACATTTTGTTTACGAAGTAACATACATCCCACAAATTTCTTACATAACTATTTTAATGATTTGCAGGAGTAAGTGGAAAATGGCCAAGTGAATTGTCTGCATTGCGTGCTCTTAAAACAGCATTTTATGTTAAAATAGCACAAGCGCTTAGGGCAAAACATAAATATCGAACTATGATTCGTTTCGATGGCATTTTAATATTCAAAGATGGATATGTGTTTCGAGTGGAAATATCACATGCCAAGGAAATTGCACTTATGAAGAAAGAAGTCAACGAAAAAGGACTCACACAATACAAAGATACTCCTGAGAGTATAGCTTTAGAGAAAAAATACCTTCTGCTTCCTAAATTAACAAGTGCTTTGCATGGACTGTATAAGTTACATCCGAGTTTTGGACCAACGGTTATGATTGCTAAAAGGTGGTTGTATTCACAACTAATTGACAGTGGGTTGTGGCCAGACGAGTGTACGGAATTATTGATTGCTAGCCAGTACATGAAAATGGGAGCCCAAGCTAATACCTGCCAACCACAGACGGGATTTTTCCGATTTTTGCATTTGTTAGCGAATACAGATTGGCAAACGGAAATGGTGGTTTTACAGTTTAATGAGGAGCTCGATGGTGAGTATTATTGCTGAAATATTATATAACATTACTTATTTTTTGTTTTCAACTACTGATCATTTATTCAACATGATATTAATCTCATTATTCATTTAGGCTAGGTTAGGTTAATGGGCTGACAGTTGGTCTTGTTACCGTCAGTCTTAGTTTAATGTAGGGCCATTTAATGTAGAACCTATGATAGGAGTCTCTTAACAGAGCAGGTTTGTGTTGCCATCACATCCTACAACAGCATCCCATTTCCCCAGTTTGGAACGTTGAAAGAGCATCTTCCTAACCTCAGCCGGCGGTCCTTCTAATCCGTCACCCGGCATATGGCACAATGCTATAACGAGCGGGGGGATTCGAGCTAGTTCAAACTTAACCACTGTTTAGCCGAACTGCATTGGCGGCTTTATTATGTGGGAGATTTATTTGTATAAGTTTAATATTATAATTTTTTGTAAACTCCAACTCCATCAACTACCTTATTCTTGGTGGAAACTAACCGCAATTTGCATCGGTTCGTACCGACATCCACCTTAAAATCAATATTTCTCAGAGGTGGTATTGACTTGTGATTTAAGATCACAACCTGGTCGCCCATCTCAACCCCTTCCCAGTTATAGCTTAGTTGGTCAGTGTTGAGTGAGCTAAGATACCTTTCTAGGCGATCCCTGGAAATGAGTGGTAATCTTTTTCATTTCCTTCTTTTCCATTAGGCGAACGTATAACCGAATCGTGCGTTTTGTCGGCATCAGGAGAATCGTTTGCTTTGAAAGGTCTTGCAGTTATTAGGTGCAAAGGGTACTAAAGAGTGGCCGTCTCTTAAGGATAGCCTCATCAACCTTCTAAAAGATCCCTAGTTCTAAGAGATCCTGCGTCAGTTTACGTGTAGGATTTGTTTGCCTAGCTTTTTTATTTTTGTTTGTTTGTAGACTTTTAGAAGGTGAGTCCACGTAGTTTCTTGCTCGCTTGGACGTACCAGGACCATTTGGTGCGTCCTTAGAAACAGTTGTTGTAGTACCTTTAGGAGCCGGTGTTGTTATTTTCGTTGTCATAGTCGAGAAGCAGCAGGACTCATTCAGGTCGCTTGGTGAGCTGTGACCCAATTTGTTTGCCGCATGCATCCCGCTTACCCAACCTCACCACGGGGTACTTTGACACCATCAAAACCCGCAGATGTTAGTGACTCCATGCAACGTCTTTTTGATGCCTCCGTTAGTGTTCTCGTGTAGATTTTGGAAAAGTAGAAGTACGGAGCTGTGACCCCGAATATTCTTCATGCATAACATCGTCACGCCTGTGAATTAATTCTCGTCGGTTGTTGTCTGTCTTAATGGGATAATTAAGAAGACCATCGCCTTTTTTGTATGGATTATATCCACACGCAAAGCTGATGCTCCCATCAATCCCTCATTGCTGGTGCTTTCCGTAGGAAGTGTTTCCTCTGATAGGTAACCAAAACCTCTCTCCGTAGAACGCTACGCATGGACGTTGAGTAGTCGTTTTCGATTTTCTTTTTTTACAGTTGGAAATTTTACTCCGCCTGCGCAGGTTGTACCCGGACAAGTTATAGCTGTTAACAAAAGAGTAGTCAATGATATTATCGTTGCCTACTGTTCCGATATTGGCCTAATCATCAACACTAAGATTTTCAAAAGTAGGTTCTCTTCTGTTGAAGTCATTTTCACTATTATGTCCTTGTCTTCGTTGTTGTTGCGTCCGGTAATTGTCACTGGCGACTTATATTCTTGCACAGCCAAGCTCTTGCCAGTAGCCGTGATTTGTATTCGCTTTCGTTGAATCAGGCTTTTCTCAAACAAAGTGAGTCTATCACATCTTCTCTTACCTTAAGAATTGCTGAATCTGAAGAACGATTATCAAACAAAATTAATGCTAACATAGCCACACTCAAATCATCGTTTGAAGAGATGAACAAAAGAATAAATACTATTGAAACACAATTAAACGATCTACGCACTATTAAACACGAATATGATAAACTTTAAGAACAGCTAAAACAACAAAATGAAGCCATGATGGAACGTATCGAAGAAACTGAGGAAAAATTCCAACAAAAAGAAATTTGTAGTGATGCAAGTGATGCATACAAGGTGTTCCTATCTTAACGACGGAAAATCTTAAATCTATGTTTGATCACTTATGTGGTCAAGTCTTTGAATTTCAACCACCTTCACTAAAAAGCATTTTCCGCCTTAAACGGAACAAAAATAATAACACACATGCACCGATTGTTGTTAAATTTTGTTCTCCAATTGACAAGAGCACCGTATTGCGATCGTTAGCTAACTACCGATCAAAAACAAAACAACCACTACGTCTTCCTCTTCGAGATCTTGGTTTCAATGACAACAACAACTCTGTAGTTTTAATTCATGAATGCTTAACTGTGAAAAATCGTTCACTGTTACAATACGCACTTAAACTAAAGAGAGATGATAAACTTTTTTCTGTTTACACATTGCGTGGACTTGTCCATGTAAAAAAAAAACCAAAAAGCGAAACCAATTGTAATCACTAATCCTGAGAACCTAACCACTGCTGCTGCTGCTGACCTGACGACCACAGATGCAACTAATCTCAACTGAGAAGAAGAAAACATAAACAAACCTTTATTATTATTGATTTATTGATTATTTATCTACTTATTTTAGCTTTGATCTTACGTTTTTTTAATTAGTTTTTTTTTTTGTTCTCTTATCTTGTTTTGCTTTCATTTTACTTTTTCATTTAGGTATACTTTTAATTAATTAATGTAATTTTCTTTTTGTTATTGATTATTATTTATTTAATAATAGTTATTATCCACCTTTTTCGTAATACCTTATACATAAATTCGCATAATTTTTTAAATCATCTTGTTATCATCGGTTTTGAATCTTTGCTATTTGTCTGGTCAAGTCCTATGGGTGCTGCTTCCTGCCTTCCTTATTTTATGGTGAGCTTTATTAGCCACCGATAATTTGTAATTCATACAAATGGTTGGCCCTGATGAAGTTAATAATGGGAATTCTACATATCTTAGTTCTAGACACCAAGCAGTAGTTGCTAACAACCAAACTTCAAATTTTCTTCCGCTAACACGAGGTGTTTCCCAAGGGTCTATTTTGGGCCCATTACTTTTTACCATGTATGTTAATGAGCTCCCGTTTCTAAGCTTTAACTCATCCATACACATGTATGCCGATGATGTACAGCTTAGGTACAGTTGTTGGTTGAAAATGGTATTTGGGAGATAAACGAAGATCTTAATAAGATATTGCTCTAGTCGCGATCAAACGGACTTTGTTTAAATCCTACTAAGTCAAAATTCTTAGTCATTTCAAAAGACCCTACAGACACATCTTGCTTTTCTCCAATATTGCTCAATGATAACCCTATTCAGTTTGTTGACTGAGCCAAGAATCTTGGAGTAGTATTCAATACGACACTAACTTGGACAAATCATATACAACTTATCATAGGTAGAGTCTACGGAGGCTTACCTATGTTATGGACCACCCAAAGAATCACTCCAATAAAAACAAGAATGATACTAATACTAATCTTTACTACCTTATGTTCACCAATTTTGAAAAAAAAAACTCCCAAGATTTGCTATCATCTCTTAAACTGTAAACCCTCTACTTCATTCTGTTTTGCACACACTCAGAGGATTTTTGTTACCTTTATTATGCCAAGGTTTGAAAGGAGATGTCGGTGCTTATTGGTTTTGAATTCCTGAATATTACAATGACTGAAAAAGACAGTGTGGCAAAGCAATCTATAAATAAATAAATTGGGTGGCGCAACAGTCCGTTGTGAACCAGGGCCTAGTGACTTATAACTCTCAACCATTCCTGTGCGAGTACTGTTGTCAGGAATGGAAAGGACCTACAATTTTAGGCCGAATCCGAACGGCTAATTTGAGAAAGCACTTTTTCATAACAAGAATGACTCTTGAAGGATTTGTCAATTCCTCTACCCGCGAAAATTATTTTTTTAAATTAAGGTGGCACAGGCAGGGATTGAACCCAAAACCCCTTGCATGACAGTCCAACGCACTAACCATCATGCCACGCATACTACAGGCAAAGCAATCTACATTCGTGTAGTCCGGCTAAAGAACGAATCTCTGTACTGGAAAGTACGACCAAAGTTGGGCTCGAAGGTATACTGATGAGCATCCCTATAGGTGTGAGTATTACAGTTGAATTGCTTGAAGTGAGAAATGCAACTGGATGTTTCTCTAGCGCACAATCCGGTAAAATAACTGCTCAATACTAACCAGCCTTGAATAAACTACTTGTATTGAGAGGTCCTAAAGATAATTTCTAATCCAACGAAGGAGGGAGTCGTATAAACTGAAGGCACGCATTTCGATGAGAGAGCATTATGCTCTATAATTCTATCAAATGCTTTTGAAATATCAATTGCAATAACCTTACTTTCTTCGTTGTAAAGATTCGTTGAACTGTTCAATGAGGTAGACCATCAGATCAATAGTGGACCTACTGCTACAAAGGCCGAAGGCGAAGTTATAACATTCATGAATTGGTGGCGAATTGTCTAGCAAAAAGAGATTAGCTTTCTTTATAGAGTTTGTAAATAGAGATAACGAACGTAGGAACCAAAGAAGAGGAAGTATTTCACATAATTCTTAAGCATAATCAAAAATGCTTTGGACTTTTTTTTGTTTGCCTTAATTTTTGATCATTCATAAATTCACTGTGCGACCTTTAAGCTTTGTAGTTTCCAAACCATATACATCTTAAAAATAATAAAAAACCTTCTTTAAATCAACAATAACAGCATTTTTATTTTTTTTTTGTATTTTCAGACGATAGTGTTTCCGAGCTTGAAAATAAGTTTATCAACGAACGCGATTCTTTCCCTCCACTGTTGATTGTTACTTCGTACGATGAAAAACGTTATGGAATTTGGAGTAAAGAAGCCCCAATCCTACCTGTTCTGGCTCGAGTGAAACTTTTAGCTAAACATGCTCTTAGCCTCATTGAGCCAGCAATCTTATATCTTTCAGAGGAAATTAAGCCACATAAATTGTTTACGGCTTCCAAGGAAGGCTATGATATACTAATACGCTTAAAATCCGATCTTGTGCCAAATTGTATGGCGAACGAATTCCCGTCTGCCTTTACCGAATGGCAACAACCAAATTTCAGACAATTTCCAAGCGGTCAAAATTTTGCCAAGTCTGCAATCACTGAACTTAGGGTAAGCTTGAAATTTTTAGTACTCTTATTTCTGATTGCCAAAAATTTCTCATTTATTGAATGTTTGAATTTTTAGGAAGCTTTCTCGGAATTTTGTATATTTTTCTATGATCCATGTGGCGGAAGGACTATCGCGTTGATTTGGAAGCCTGATATTTTCGTGGAAAGAGAATTCAAAGTTGGAACTATGAACGGGTGCGCTCTCACCGAAGATGGTACAAAAGTTATATGCAATAAAGAAGCACTCATTGAAGATATGAAGGTTATTTTAAAAGATTTGTATTCATCAATAGAGGAAATAAATAAATAATTTTTTTGTACTTCTGTTTGTCTGTTGAAACCTTCTATATTCCCATTGTATCTTCAAGTGACTTGCGAATTTTCAGCATTTGTCTAGCACTGAGTGTTCCTTCAATTTGTCCTGCGCTGTCTTCATTCTCCGTAGTGTTGCTACCTTGATCTTTTATATATTTTGTTGTAGAACACGAACAGCAACAAGCTTTATTGCAAGAACATTTAAGGCTTCGATACTTAGGCATATCACTCATTGATGTGGAAGCCGAATTGGTAAACGGAAACTAAATTCATAAATAGACGATAACTTTGGTTTTTTGATGATAGCAAAAACAAGACTTACTGCAGGCGATGTATTATTACATACATTGGCCCATTCCATTTGCTGGGCAATTGATGCTTTTATCGGCTTACTGGGTTCCTGCTTTGGTCTGAATAAAAACAAACAGAATACAAGTTGTTCTTTTTTACGGTAAGCAAATTACCCGTTACATGTTGCAAGCATTTCATGGAGTTGCTGATTGCCATATTGTGCTTGATTTTGAAAATTGCATGCAGTAGCCAGAGCATCCTTCAACGCCCCTTCTTGTCCAAACATTGATTCAACTGGAATAAGTTCTCCTGTATTCGAAAGAAAGAATCAACACAATTTGATTTATCAGTTTCAGAGAAATTATGATTTCTAACCATTAGGTCCAAGTTTATGGTACGATATAAAACGTGAATCTTCAATCTTTCGAACGTCTTGTTGGCTTATAATAAAACACTCATTCCCCAAAACAATTGGAACTTTTTAAATTAGGAGGCATGTATTCATATTAAAAATATGATTTATTTTTAAAAGATAACTTTACATACCAAAGACTGGTTTTTGCATTTCTTCCGAAACTTGTATTAATTTTTTTGTTGCGGATAAATTCATTTTAAGAAAATGTCGAAAAATATGATGTTATTTTACAATTTAGAATTTTGACTAACTAATTATTTTTGATATATTTTCAAATACATATTAAGTTTTTGTTTAATTACAAAATTCAAAAAAAAAAAACATGTTTTGCTGTAAATCTAAAAGAAATTCAAATAACATCGGCGTTAGTCATCCAAAAGTGGATTTCTTTTTTCACATTCCAGCTATTTTGGATCACCTGTTCCTTTGTGTGTGTGTAAACAATTTTGAAGCCTTGGTTCAAGATGAAGTGCGTTGGTTGGCGTTTTTAAATGTAATTTGAAATTCATTTTTAAAACGTTTTTTTTTTTTTGAAATTTGGCGATCATAACAACACCATATAGGACGCATGTAACACAAGTTCTATTTAACCACAGCATCGATTATTTTATACTTCACTACAAGATGTCAATTTGATTATTCAGAATTATGTTTTGCTTATTCTCAGAAGGTGCAAGCTGAAATTTAAATCTCTATTCAGTTTTAAACACAAATATTTGTACTGATCTACAATCTCCAAGCTCATACCATTTAAAACCCAAAAATTCTGTTTTAGCTACTTGCTGATCTACTAAAGACCATTACTTTTGATTTGTTGGAGTTTATTTGAAGATCCTATTCATTGCAGTATTTCGCTAGGCGATTTATTATAAGTTAAAGATTTTCTGGGAATTCAGAAAGTATCACAAGAGCATCTGCATACAAAAGAACATTGCTGTTCAAAACCGTGATACGTATTCCACCAGGAAGTTAGTCTTGCACATCGTTTATAAAGAGTGAAAACAACAGTGCACTCAGAAGACAACCTTGAGCAATAAGAACCATGGTTCTTTTTGTCTGAATACAATTCCTTTAAATTGTGTAGTAATTTCCTTATTTCTAGAGCTTATAAAAGGGAAAATTTCGACTTATAAGGTCGAAGGCTGTTTTAAAATCAACAGAAAGGGCATACACTTTTATGTTTCTCGCTTGGAGCGCATCTATAATGGATGTTATCGTGATAATATTATTTGTTGTCGAATAACTTTCCTCCTCGCATTTTTAAATTCCTCAGTGATTTCAGCCACATGACTTTAATCTCTGACAAGTTACTACAGTTCCTTTGTACCTCTTGGTTGTTTTCCAAAGTAGTTTTCTCTTTTAGGTACGGCTATTTGTATGCTGCATTAGATTCATAATAACACTTTTTAGGACTCCGGCAACGTTAAATGATTTGTTTCGTTACATTCCGTGTCAAACCATTTTTGTTTTAATTGTACAACTTTTTTCGGAACGACATTATTAGTTGAGCTACTAATAACTAATAATAACTAATACGAAAAGTTAGTTTACACTAACTTCAGCGGGCTCCCATTACATAGAATGCGAGTATTGGGTTAATTTGGGCCATAAGTAGTGTGCGTAGGGTGGAAACATAAAAGAGGTGATTATTCTCAAACTATTTAGTTATAAGGAAGATGGAATTTAAAGATTAAGGCATTTAATAGAGACAGAGAGCAGACGATGCATAATGCATAAACAAGATGTCAGATACCTCTGTTAACATTCTTTCAGAGTGTTAAAATTGTTCAATTTGATATGGGGGACTAGGGGATCATGCCAAAGTAGTCCTCGAAATGTCTTAATTCTTAAAATATGAAGGGAAACATACTTGAGAGGCATATTTAAGGAGTCGAATTACAAAGCTGATGTAGAGAGATCGAGTAACATAGAGGTTGGAAAATTCATTTGACTGAAGTTTAACTAAAACGAATGATGAGTTGGTTTTGAGTATGGGGAATTAATTCCTTGCTCAACAGAGGTAATGGATTTGTTATTGAGAAAGTATTGACGGGGTGAAGTTTCTTACCCGCTTTAGTGAAAAAATAATTAACTGACATTTGTTTAAATTTAGATCTAATCAGTTCTTTTTACACCAGACTGAGACACTGTTGAGCTCTAGTTCTAAGTTAAAAATCATGTATCGACGGAATGGATTTGAAAAATGTTGTTTCATCAGCTTAGTGAGATACGGTAGTATTTAAAAATCAACTGCATATCATTTACGGTGAACAAAAAAAGAAGGGGACCTAAGTGGCTACCTTGTGGTACGCCTGAGGTAGAAAGAACACTAAAGATTATATTTCCACCGTGTCGTTTTACCTCCGTATCACCACGTCCAAGCTTTCAGTTAACCATGCAGAGAATGGAGTGCTCTTGCAAAATGTTTAAGGGCTTGGGTTAGATTTATCGGAATCTAATAGAGATTGGCGAATAAAAGCGCAATTTAAACTATCGACTTCAGGCTGGAATGAACTTCAAGAGTTATTAGTTTAAACTTTACATGATTTTCAGAGGTTCAATTTATACCCTTATTATGGTTGGCGAATCGAACGTTCGAAGTGAGATATTTTCATTAGCAACATTATTTTGTACGTAGTGGAAGTTATTGTAATTCTAATTAATTCCTTAAGTTTCAGATCATATTTTTGACTGAATAAGGAAGCGTTTGTATTCGTATCAAACAAATTGGAAGGCCAATTTAAAAATGCAAGCACCTCCTTAATACCTGCTATACTAAAATTAGTTTCTGCCCTAAGAGGGAGTTATCAGAGCAGCGTAGGAAAAGATTTTGACTTAGGCCTGTCGCAATCCTCGGTTTGGTCTCCTTAGTATTAAAAAAAGTTGTGAGTGCAATTGAAGACAAATTATGTCCAACCTGGATAAAACTCAACATGTAATTCGATGAGAAATAAAACACACGAAACTACTTTTTTTTAACAACCAGGTTACCAGGATTAATAGGATGTGTTGACGGCACCCATATAGGAATCGTTGCTCCGATTAAGTTGCGTCATCAGTATCTTAGCAGAAAAGGATATTACAGTTTAAACGCAATGATATTAAGTTTTTTCCCCGAAAGTAGCTTTTGCTTTAAGGCGTGTGACCATAAAATGTGTATTTGTTATGTTGACTCAAGATATCCTGGATCAACCCATGTTTTCTTTATATAGAAATCCAGTAATCTTAAGTCAGTTCTTAAAATGTGGTACCATAGAGGAGAACGTTCAATGTTCCTTGGTAGTATTTATATTTTTATTTCGTCGTTCAATAATTCTCTTTTCCATCGCGAGTATGTGTCCGAAGTGAGTTGAGAGTTGTAGCAAATTGGTCCCAATAATTCTTTTTTTTTTAAATAGTTCTCTTGCAGCTGAATCAAAATGCATTGATTCATGTTATTTTATAAAAGAAATGAAATATACTTTTAAACTTACATTGTTTTATTTTCCGACATTTCTTTTACATAAGCTTCGAGCTTTTCTCACACAATATGAACTTTCGACAAATAATAACACGAATGACGTTCAAATCAATGAACATTCGATAGCGACAATAGAGTGAGATCAATCTTCGAAAAATGTCTGACATTTAAGTCGAATCAACGGTTCTCAATTCGCCAACGGATATACAAATTTCTCACACTCAAACGTTTATTGATTCGACTCGCCAATTGTAATAGGGGGTATTATACTTAATAAATGCTTTAAATTCTAGTGTTCTTTTGGCGTATACATTTCTCTTCCACCAATTTATAGTTCCAGGTTTATGATTGCTTTACTAATAGTTTGATAACTTTGTCCCCCTTTGGTAACATATTTATGATGTTGGGCTTATTAATAAACCAAGTTTTCGAGCTCAAGCGACGTAGTGAAGATGTCTAAAAATCAAAAAACCGTGAATATTTCGCGTTTATTTTGTTTATTGGTATTTTTTACACTGAAGAATAATAAGATTTTACGGCAAATATGCCACCCCTTAACCCGATTCGAAAGGAATCTTAAGACAGCTGCAAATTTTAGTATGTTTGGGATGGATTGTTGTCTTTTCGTTGGTTTTAACTTGTCGTTGATATCTAAAAATACATTAAGGAAGGCTTCTTTGGAAAGTCTAAAGTTTTGAATGAATCTAAAAGTGAGCCAAATTAGATTTTGTAATGTAACTAAAAAGGATCTTTTATCTACATACATATGTTCAGCCAAATCCATCGGATTTGGGCATCGCGTAGTTTTCTTCGAATCTTTGCTTTCTCCAAAGTATTTTCTTCTTCAATTTCATTTTCACCGAAAAATAGTTCAATAGTAGACATGCTTTTGGCTTTCGCGATCCGTAAAATATTTTATCAACAAGGAATTTGTGGTTGACTGAAAATTTGATAATTAACAAATATTTTGACAACCATAATACCAAGACTGTCAATTTGAATCGTTCACAATAGATCTAATTTCTGAAGAGCTGACAACGATAATACCAATTCATAAATTTCATTGAAAAATGTCAACTAGCGTATTGATAATTGACAACCGTAATACGGCTGAAAAATAATTTGGAAGGCTCCAATAACCATAGCTGCAAGCTGAACCTCTGCCGTGGCCATTACATACAGCCCAGGTTGTTAACACGTATATTGAGCCAAAGTGTGGAGGTATTAAGATGGCCGCCATACTCACAGGATTTGAACATCATAGAAAACGTTTTGGGGGCTGCACCTTAAACCTAAACAATTCTATCATATCAAGTGTTTGAAATATAGTTAAGAATATACAAATAATTTTGAAAACGAGTGTTTTTAAAATTTGAGCAGATAGTTAAAATCAAAGTTCACATAGAAAACCAGGAGTGGAATCGGCTAAGGTGATTCTTAGTTCACATTGTTTCTTTTAAAAAACACATTCCTGTGACCTACAAAGCTTACGACATTCAAAAAAAGCAAAAAAAGTAAGAATTTTATATCAAAATCAGCCAATTTGAAACTTTTACTTAGATATTTTATAAGAATAAATTTAAAATTTCACCAAGGCAACAACGAATTTTGACAATTTGAATCTGAAATTGTTCAATCGAATTGAATTGAGTTGAATCATCTTACACAGACGGAATAAAAATGATAGTCAATTTGACTATCAAAAAATTGATAGTCAACAATCACCTTAGCCGATTCCACCCCAGCACTAAATAATTTAAAAAAAAAACGAATTTTTGAAATCTATGAGAGATTCAAGGTTTGTTTAAAACTTCATATAGAGTCAAGTAAAGACTCACAACTAATGAGAATTTTCAGAAACTAACTAAGATACTCAAATGATTTCAACTTTATCTAGAAGACAAATATTTGTACTCTGACAGATTCAGTAACAAACGAAACGAAAGCGATTGTTCGTTTTTCAAAAACGAAAGAAAATGTGCGAAAACGATAATTGGCATTCTGTATCGCATTTCGTTTTTGCTTGTGTTCGTTTTTGCTTCAAAATCAACAAAATCTGATTGCATACTTCTAGGATGTTGGCAGCTGTCAGACATCTTGAAAGATGAGAAATTAATTTTAATCGATACATTAAACTAAAAAAAATCGATATGTATATGATTAAAGACATAAAATGAGGCAAAATAAAGAAAAAGAAGGTACATTTAGTTAACTTTCTAAGGATTTCAACTTCGATTTTGGTGATTGTTAAGTAAAAAACAAAAAAATAATAATAAAACATTACATTTCGATTAAAGTAAAATTGTATAACTCTAAATAGTTATGAAGACTCATCACTATAATTGTGACAGATTGTGTTTTGACAAAAAGGAAATGTTTAAAAGAACTTTGCTTGAATGCTTGCAGGTTGCAATAATAAAAAAGAACATCGCTTGCAATGTAAGTATTTCTACAATTAAATTTTACAAAACAATAATTTTATTTCACTTTCTATAAAGGACTTCCAACACAACACCTGCCCAAAAAGAAATTTTACTCGCCTACATGCGCAAGTATACTTCAATGGCAACAAATAGCCAAGCAGAGAGCTCAGGAAGGGACCCGAACAACAAACGGTGGGAAGCACTTACCTTAAAGCTTAACTCGAATGGGCCCCCATCAAAAATTGTAAAGCCTGGAAGAAAGTTAGTAATGTTTATAAAGTTGTTTTTATTATCATCATAAACTTCTTTCTTTTTTAGACATGGGCCGACTTTAAACACCGCACAAAGCAAAAACTTGAGGAGAATAAAAACTCTCTACACAAAACTGGTGGAGGCCCATGCAAGAAAAAGGAACTAACTCCGTTCGAGGAAGCTGTAGTAGAATTAGCAAAAATACGGACAGCAATATATGGGATAAACGACATAAAGACATTTAGTGCCGATATTCAACCGCAACCGCCTATGAGCCAACCACCTACGCGCCATTCGTCGTCCTCATCTTCATCATGGGAGTCAAAGGATAGTCTAGACAATCTTGTCAAATCCCTTGTGAGTTCAAAAAGTGAGGAGACTGTTCCTGCTGCTGTTCCGATTTCTGTTGCTCTTGCGGAACAAACAAATACTGAAAAGAACATTTCACAATCATCTGCATCTAAAGGAATGATGGACAAGCTGGAAATGTTTAAGAACTCGGCAAGTTCCAGTGAAGACTTTTACAAAAAAGTCGTGGACGTATTGTCAGAAATACGAGATCTCAAACGGAAGTAAAGATTTTAAAACAACAAGCTTTAGACAACGCTACCAATCAAAAAAAAAAAATTATTTATAAGAGAACAGGTTTAAGAACCAACGAACTTAAAGAGTATGAACTAGGTTTAAGAACCCAACATTAGTTGGTTTTTGTGATACCACCTTGACTGATTGACCATTGTGACCTTCATTTAATGTTTACTTCTTAATTTTTTGTTTTCTCATTATTTTTTGATGTGTACATATTTACATGTGAATTGATCTCAGGAAACTACTTATTACTTTCGTTTTGTTTTGTTAAATGTTTATAACTATATTTATGAAATAAATAGATTAGTTAACTTATTTAAACTCTTTTGGTTTTTATTACATACTATTTCTAAAAATAATTATAAAGAAATCGTTAAGATCTTTGAACTAATGAACGTTTAATTCTGTTGCGAGTTTTTTCTGCAGTTTTTTTTAAGGATAATCTG
This sequence comes from Eupeodes corollae, assembly GCF_945859685.1. NCBI lineage: Eukaryota > Metazoa > Arthropoda > Insecta > Diptera > Syrphidae > Eupeodes > Eupeodes corollae. Next base: position 146,939,494 of record NC_079147.1, on the reverse strand, counting down.
TTACTATCCTCCGCCTCCCAATGGTATTGTGCTTCATCCTCACTAACTGTTTCGGTCACAGGAACTTTATAGTAGATGCAAATGTTGTGAAGTGCAGCACATACATTGACACACTGAGAAACTTTTTTTGGACTGTATCTACTTTTCCTTTCAAGGAGCAAGCACCTCCACCTGCCTAAGAGAACTAAAAAAGCTTAGTATATTTTTTTTTGATTAATAATAAGTTTTGAATAACACCTTTCAGAATACCTATACATCGCTCATTTATGTTGCGTGCTCCAGCGTAAACTGTGTTAAAGTGTATTTCGTCATGACCTCTTGCCTTTCTATACGGTGTTAGTAGCCAGGGTTCCAATGGATACCCACTGTCACCTTGAAACACGATTTTAAAAAAATGATAGAAAGATTTTTCTATATAATACCTAGTAGTTTAGAATTTCTTCTAATACGTTGATTATATCTTGATTCAAGTTTATTTTTAATACCAGAGCTGCTCCATACGAATGAATCGTGAGCAGCACCACCATATTTAGCAGAAACTGCAATTATTCGGTACTTGTGATCATTTACCTGTGGAAAATTATATATCAAATATACATACAAAATTGATTTAAATTTCAGGTAATATCTACTATTTTTACATACAATCATCGTATTTATACTGTGGTATCCATTTCGATTGTAGAACATTTCTTCGTTCTCAGTTGGCCGGATTAAACTTATTTGGGTGCCATCAACACAGCCAATAACTTTAAAATTGAAAAAGTTGGAGATCATAAACATATACCAACATATCTGTGGTGTTTACAAGAAACTCCAAAATATATGTTAATATGCTTACCACCGGGAATCTTATACTTGTTGCAAAAGTAACTTTCTGTTTCGTCCTCTTCAAAATCCGATTACCATTTGATCCATTCCGGACAAATTTGATCTTCCAAGGATATCAAGTATTCGCCAAAAACTTTTGACAGAGTACTCTGTGCAATAGGGCAAACGAAATCATTTCCAACTGACCATTGGTAATTTCCTCCACCCAGCATCTCGAAAGTAGAGCAAAGTCTCAAAATTGGAGGAATATATGTTACTCGTGTCCCTGTTTTTATGCGTATATTATCCAACACGTATTTGAAGGCTATTTTACTCAACCGAAATCGTTGAATAAAGCTATAATTTTGAAACAAATATTTTAAAACAATAATTAGCAACAAATAATTAAGACACACCTTTGGTCTTGCAAAGTAAATAGATCCGAAAAATCTCTAAGATTTTTCCTTACACTTCGCAAGTTCAGTAACTCCGAATCCTCATTTTCTTCTTCACTGTCGGTCAAAAAGGCAATATATTCACGTATCATTTCTTTTTTTTAATTTATTAATAACTTTTTTTGACAAAAATAGTGAAACTAAACAATTTTACAAGAGAAACGTCAACGAATAAGCTGTCGTTTTTTTTCTTTCGCGTGTGCGAACGAAAACTTTCGTTTTTCATGTTACGTGAAGCAAATCGTTCGCACAAGCGAAAACGTTTATTCGCTTGTGCGATACAGAATGTCACCCCTGCAAAATCATCATACAATTTATTGTTAATGGGTATTTTGAGTTCTAACTAAGAAACCAAGTTTTTGATTGTTTATACCATTCATAAAGCCTTAAAGTTATTAATAAAAAAAAGACTTCTTTAAAATATTTTTTCGGTTTTTATTATTTTTTTTTTAATTTTTGTTTTGTATTTCTTTTTTCTTTTTGAATGCATTTCTTCAAAAGTATCATTTTACACATTTTAACTTTGTTTTTTCGTCTTTCACAAATTTTTTAATTATAATTTATTTTAAAGTTCACTTTTTCTTTTTTTCTCCTTCGGCTAATCTTTCTTCTTATGTATTAAGTTTTTCTTACTGCTCTCCATTTTTAATGTTTCTTTTCTTTTTAATATGATTTGTTTTTATTTTATAATTTTTTTAGTCACTTTTAAAAATAACACAATAAAAATAATTATATTACAAGTATTTCATAATAATATAGTATAATTAACTGAAAATCTCCTTCAGTTGACTGATTTCCATTTTTCAATTTGTTTAAATTTCTTCTTTCACACTTCGTCGTAACTTTTTTATTATTATTATTTATTTTGTTTTGTATAATTTTTATTTTTTTTTTCATAATAAAACTGCCTGTCGTTTTTGAGTGTATATATATTTATATATGTATGTTGTAAGAGAGAAAAAAGAGTTTACACCATTTAAATTCATTTTTGTTTTGTTTAATATGATTTTTTTTTTTTATTAAGTATAAATTAACTCACATTTTTTTATGTTCTTATTATTTATTTTTATTCAAAAAAATGGAAAAAATGATAGTATTTTGTTCTTGTTGTAGGTGTAGTTGTAGTAGTAGAGTAGTTGTATGTATGCATGACTGCTATGTTAATTTTACTTAAAAACCTGCGATTTTATTTTTCATAATTTTTTAGATAATAATTATCGAGTTTTACAATTAATTAAATTATTCACAATGCTTTTTTTGTTTGTTGTTGCTTTATACAATTTTTATGTTTTTTTTTTGTTTAATTTTAAATATTTATAATTCTTATTTTAATGCAAAAAAATGTATTTTAAGTAAAACATTAGCATATCATTTGTTTTGTTTTAATCAATTTCTATATATTTTATTTAATTCTTTTTTATATTTATATATAATTCACAATATATATATGAAAGATTTGCATAGAGGCAGAGATAATGGTGGTGGAATAAGGCAAAAAGGGAAGAAAGTATGTTTAAAAAAATGTAAAAAAAAGGAGCTGGGTGATTGCGAAGGGGTTTGAAAAGGATAAGGCAGAGTTGTAAAAGAATGCAATCTTTTTTAAATGCAATCAATAATGGCTTAAATAATTGTATTGGATCCATTGTCTTCATTTTGAGACTCCTGACTATGCAATCTCCATTCACTTGTAGCAAATAGATTGCAATCATTTTTTCTCCCCATTCATTTAACACCAATCATTTGAATGTACTCTTTGAGAATTCATGCATTCTCATTCTCTGCATTTTTTTATATTCTTTGCATTTTTCTTTGGCCCTTTCAAAATTTTGTAACAAAATTTTAAAGAATGCCAAAGAATTCAAAGAATACAAAAAGAATATAGGGAATTCAAAGAAAACAAAAATTATGAAAAAGATAAAAAAAAGTAAAACGAATAAAGGAAAAAAAAATGATTGCAATCTTTTTGCTACAAATGAATGGTAATTGCATTATTTGAAGTCTGAAGTCCCAAAGTGAAATCAATAAACGCAATCTTCTAATTGAATTCAATAAATGATTTTTAAAGACTTCATTCACAGAAGACTACATTCTTTTACAGGCCTGGGATAATGTTTAATGGATAGTGGGAGAGCCAGCGCCCAGTTCAACTAAAAAAATGTATTTCGCAGACCTCATATTATTTGTTGAAGTCACTTCTTTGAATTCTTCGATAGCCAACCAGAATTTGAAGGAAACTTAATAAGAAAAATATGTGTGACTAGTAAAGTTGTTTTGGGAGGGTGTTTTTAGAATATTTGGAATAGAGAAGATTAAAGTTTGTCTCCAATATTGTGTAGCATTGTTGGTGTGAAGTCGGAAAGAAAATATGTATAAAGCATTTTTGTTTTTGGCAGATTTAAAAGGGTTGAGAGTTATAAAACAAATCCAATTACTACTTTAATGCCATAACAAGTGCAAAGGTTCAAAGCATACCCACGAAATAAGAGGACTTGTCTTGTTATGGCAATAGGTAGCTTATGGCACTCATTCAAAACCTTATTTTTTTTGTTACATTTACATTATAGAAATTACTTGACAAAATTTCAGGTCTGTAAAAGGACTTAAAAGTTAAATCAGTCGTTGGCCCTAGGACTATGAATGAGTGTGTGTGGTTTTGTGGTGTTAAGGGCAAGGGATTTTAGTAAAAGTTTTTTTTTTTAATAATAATGAATACTCGAAGAAGGTAGATTATTATTTTTTTCTTTATTAAAATAAATTATGTATTTCCTTTAACTCTATATTTTCTTTAACTATTGCAGCAAAATATTACAAATTATTTGTGTTGTTTGTTTTTTGTTTTGCTCAATAATATCGTAGATGTTTTAACAATTTCCTACGCCGCCGGCGCCATTTTCCATGCATTTCCTTTTTGTGTTGCTTAAGGATCGTTTTTTGTTGTTGTAGTTGGTTGAATTTTTTTTATTGAACTTATTTATTTGACATAATAATAATTAATAATAATTATAGTAAATAAATCAATACATAATAATAATAATAATAATTAATTAATTATAATTTTTTTTTTTGTTTTTTTTTTTGATTTTTTTTATTTAAATTAAATTACAACGGAAGTGTCGGCGTATTTGTAGTTGGTGTTGGCGTCAATATCGACGCGGATGGAGGATATCGCAACGTATGTTGTGACGTTGCTTGTTGTATATAATCCTGACTAGGATTATTTAATACACTATCCCTTGAATTTGAATGTGACGTTGCACGAAGCAGTGTTACTGCTTCACGCTCTGGACTACATTGGACACCATCTAGTCATTTTTGGCGTGATGATTTCTTCTTCTTTCTTTTAAAGAAGCAACAACATCTGGAAATGCACATAAACCATCTTTTTTAAAATTGTTTGTATTAATTCATAAATTGAATGGGGTAAATGGACGGTAATGCTAGAGAGATGTTTTACATATTTATAACGTACATAAGTCAAAAATTAATAATAACATAATTTTATTTTAATGGATATATTTTAGGTTGGTCAAACGATCAAGAAACGGGATGGACATTTCTCGGGGAAGTTTGAGAAAGATTTCTCTTTTTTTTTGAGATTTTTTCAGAAGTTCCAATTCCTTGCTATACCCTTTAACGACTTTGGACAAGGTGATGCTTGTGATGAGATTTGTTTAACATCGTCCTTAAACAAATAGTGCAGAGATTCCACGTCAACACTAGGGGCACTATCTTTCAAAAGTCTGTCCAATCACTAGCATATGCTACTGACATTGACATAGTGAGAAGAACTCAGTGCTATGTCAAAGGGGTTCTTATCAGTATTGACACAGAGGTGGTAAGAATGGGCTTAGCATTTGATGGTTGGTGCGTTGGACTGTCATGCCAGAGGTCTTGGGTTCGATCCCTGCCTATGCCATCTATAGTCTTTTAACGGGTACTGCCTCTTGCGAGGAAATGAAAAATTATCCAAGAGTAACTCTTGTAATGAAAAAGTGCTTTCTCAAATTTGACGTTCGGATTCGGCATATAAACTGTAGGTCCCCTCTATCCCTGCAATTATTCGCACACAGGAATGGTTGAGAGTTGTAAGTCACTAGGCTCTGGTTCTCAACGGACTATTGCGCCACCCAATTTATTTCTTTCTATTTGATGAGGACAAATCAAATTCGGCCAAAACGTTACCATCGAAAGATGTAACGTTTATGTAGTTAAAGCCTTTGCCTTGGTTTCGCTATGAATACAGAAAAAACATCAGTGCTGAGATCAAACGAGGAAATACTCTTGCTATCCGTTGTTTCTTTGGGCTAAGATAGGACTTGAGTAGTAAAGAACTCTCTCGAGCGACAAAGCGTCGCTAAATAAGGCCCTCATCATCGTCGTCTTACTATAGCAAAAGGGGAAAAAAGTGAGACCGTTTGACCGTAGATTCAAAAATTATATAAATAAATTATCAAATATTTAAAAAACACAACATTTCATAAAACATCTCCCTTGCGTAACCATGCATTTCAAAAAATATTTAACACTCACTTTGTTTCGTCCACAAGTTCTACCTCTGGCTGCTGTGTTATAGGAGTATTTGAGTGTCCGGCCGTGGGATCGTCTGCATTCAATTCGCCATTCGTCGAACTCACAACCTGTAATATAATTTAGTAGTAGTTTTATTTAAACAACAATCAAATAAAAGAATTAATAAAATTACAAAAAAAAAACATACTTAATTTTAAAACGTTCTTTAAACTAAAAAGAATTTACTAAAAAATTAAGAAACATAGTTTTACCATACAGAGACAAAATTTAGAAATAAATATTTATAAACATTTAAGCTTTTGTTGTAGTTTGGCAAAATATTTGCTGCAGAATTAAAAAAAAATATTGTTGGTTTTTGGTTATTTACAGATTTTTCGAAATAACCGTGAAAATACAAGACAGAAAATTGCAGGTGGTGTGTGTTTAATTAATTAATAGAACAATTTTGATACAAAAAATTGCTAAAATTTATACAATAGATTGATGAAAAATTTTAAATAAAGATATAAATTAACTCGCCACATCACCACACGCATACAAAACACTATCACACACATAGTTCCTCTAGTTTGAGGAAAGTACATACGGATTTGAAAATATAAATTTTAGTTAGTGTATAATTTTCAGCTATAGCACTTTTTTCTTTGGAAAAACTGCTTAAAATTAGTTGTTTTTTGGTGTTGTTAATTTAATTTAATTTAATATTTAGTTGGTATTTTTCGTTTTCGTTTCTTTTGTTTTCTTCGTTGCTTTTGTTTTTGGTTTCGATTCGTCTTCGGAACTTTTTTCTTCGTTAGGATCGAAGGGAGAATCATCTTCGTCGGTACTTGAATCTTCAGGATGGCTCTGGAATTTTTCATTTGGATATAGGCATAGTAAGTATTTTTGGTTCTTTTGTTTGGTGATGACTTGCAAATGGAATTAATAATGTAGAGCTCAGATGATACTTGATAAATTGGAATGCCATTCACTATTCAAAATCTAAATTGAAAATAATTTAGCCCAATCGACAGATTGTACCTTTTGATATATGAGTACAAACCTACAATGTCTAAATTTCTATAATAATTGTATGATATTGATTGAATACAATCATGATAAAGAAGAATTTTAGTAAACAATAAACGCAAATTAATTACAGTGATCCACAAAAAATTTGCGTACTTTATTGAATTTTGAAAAAAGGACTAGTTTAACTCAAATTCTATACACACGAATTTGTTTCCAGTTTTCCAAACATTCTGCATTAAACATATTTTTTGAAATTCTTTGTTTGCTTGAGTTTAAAAACTTGCAATATATACTAAAAATATACATACATGGGAGTCATCTGTTTGTTTGTTTGCTTGTTTGTCCGTCCTTAACGCCGCAACAGAGAAATATTATGACATGATGTTTTCGTGTGGAGGTTGTTTCGAGGCTGGAGTGTTTTAAGCTACTTTTTACTACGCTAAAATGTCTTATTCACAGCTTATTCGAGCGGATCTACTGACAACGCTTAAAATTAGATATTCAATGTATTCTTTTCTTTAGAACACTAATTCATAGCATATAATTAGGTGCTGCATGCTTTTGCACCTATCACCGTTGCCTATCATTGGGTGTTTTTTATAAAGACATTTGCATGAGCACAAAACTGTGCTGAAATGTACTAAAAAATAGAAAATGTACGGTTAAAAACCGATGGCATTAACGGAAGATTTTCTAATTAAGTTCAAAGTAATTCTAAATCCTGATTTAAAAAACATGAGGAACAATTATATGTCAAATAACGAAATAATTGAAAAAAAAGTGCCAGCAATGCTTATGCAAAATATAGATGCCCCTCGATTATATAACGATATAAGATATCGTGTTATACAACTTGGGCAAAACTTTATCAGAGCTAATATCTTAACCGGTGGCGTTCAAACCCGAATCTATTCAAAATCAAAAGGCTTTAATTCCCGATTAAAGTTAGTATCACTATGACAATTTATAAGGCGCAACACGACGATTCGAAATACAATGTATTTAGACCTGACGAAATAAGGCTTTAAATCATAAATGTACAGTTACGACAGCAGAGGTGTATGGTTTAGGGATCCATTGCGGCGTCCGGGGTTGGTAAGTCGAAGGAGAAATTAATCAATATGTGTATAGGTACATAAGCCCGCATGTAATCCACTTGAAACAATAAAATTAGAACCTATGACATTCGCAATAAAGAACAATTAAGGCTGAATCACAAACACGCTTCAGCTTCGTCTGCGTTACGGTGGGCCTGCTTCGAGGTTGCTTTGAACAAAAGCAAACAATTGAGCAAATATTTTGTCTGTTGAAATTTTTTTAAAGCTGTTAAGCTGTCAGACAAAGCTAATTGAACTAGAGCTTCAGTTTGGAGTCACCTAACGTTACATTACGTTCTTTTCCTTACGATTGTCAAACAAAACGTGAGGTCGAAGCTCCATTGTGATAGGATGCATTGAATTCCTATGGGTGAACTCGTAAACGTCAGGCGAAGCCGAAGCTGAAGCGTGTTTGTGTTTCCGCCATTAAAGGCATGACTTGACAGAATATCCCTTTAGAAATATTAAGATCAAAAGTATTAAAATTATATTCATTGCTGAACCATTTTTTAACCATAGTTTTTCCACCCTTTACAGTTGTACACAAACTTTTGTAGCTGTAACTTTTTGGACTTCCCATAAGAAGGAATTGTTATCAGTCCGCTTTGTCGAATTGAAAATTTTGACATTTCTTGACGTTTCAAAGTCCCTAGAATATAAATCAAAGATTTTGAGATAGATGTCTGTGAGTGCGTATGTACGTTCGTTGGGGATACCATTTTTCGTCCTTCATATATCAAGAACCAGTAGACATCGGCATCAAATAAATTTTCTTTTACAGATAAAAACATCGAATCTTACGAACCAATAATGCTTGCGACAATTTTGAACAAATATCAATTAAGGTTTTTTTTAAATCAAAAATACTGAAACGTATCCTAGAATATTTTTCGGATAAGAAATAATATGAAATTAATATTGCAATAAATTTATATAAATCGAAGAATAACAATTGGTAATTTTTTTTAGAAAAATCGAATTGATGTTTTTTTTTTTCAATAAATAAAAGCCTAAACTAAAAATTGGTAAAGTGATTTTTGACTAGAATATATCGAGGTCAAATGAGAGTTTTGACGTCAAGAGGGCCGATTCCAGATATCGCGGCGGATCGCTTTTAATGGCGGATTTGTGTTTTGATATTCTCAAAAGCGATTGGCTTTCCATTTGGAAAGCGAAAGGTTCTTTCCAACAAAATGTCATTCTTCTAGTGGGTTTTGAAAGCGACAGGCGTGATAGTGGCGGATTGCAACAAAATGTAAACAAAAATAAGGTTTTTTTAGTTGAGTTTCACTCAAAACTTCGATACCGTTGGCTGAGCCATAGCCATTCGGTAGTCCTGCCCAACGCTCTTTTGGTACGAACCTTCCGCTAAAAATCGCAATGTAGCGGCAAGCTTGAGTATTAAAGGCAAAGAGGTAGCGTTTTCTTGTTTGAAATCTTTGATTTCTTCAAAAACGTACACAAATACTTCTCGCGATAGTCGAAACAATTTTATAAACCTTATTGAACAAAAATCTTTAAAAAAATTCAATTTGAAAAAAATAATTAAATATACACTCTTTGGGGGGAACATCAAGAGGCGAAGACCCACTTCTAAATAGTTTTCTTTGAATAATTAAATAATTAGCTTCTTTTCTTGCTGCATTTAAAAAACACTTATGGAGTCCATTGAAAACTAGTTTTGTTGACCCCAACAATAATATTAAAATATAACTACAAACAATAAGATACTTTTTCAGAGAAAAACAATTAGTTTTAGTGGAAGGAAATGTCATATTTTTGGAAACAGCTGACAAATAAATGGAAGATTGGAAAATATCATGGAAATGGATTAGAAATATTTGACATTTAAGCTGGAAAAATGGAAGGATCGCTTTCTTCCATGTTCGCTTTTGAAATTAACTCAAAACGAAGACGGTCGTAATTGAATTTTCGTTTTCAATGCGATCCGCCGCGCTTTCTGGAATCGGCCCTAAGATTCTAAAATTTGATTCTGCACAAAATATTGTTGTTGACATTTATTTAATTTTTGGGGAAAATTCGATTGACATTGTTTTTACAAAAAAAAAAACGTAAACCGGCAAAAATAAACAACTTAGAACTGGTAAAATTTGATTTTAGATTCAAATGTCTTGATAACAAAAAAAAATCATTTTATAAGAAACTTTGTTAATATTATTTTGTTTGTCCAGTATAACGAATGCCGATATAACGAATGATCGATATTACGAACACTTTTCTCAAGTCCATTAGGTATTCTATATAACGAACAAAATAACGAATTTCAGGTAGTTAACAAAAAATTACTGTAAATGTTTAAATATCTACTAAAATGTATGTTTATGATAATATTGAAAGATACACTACCCATAATGTATTCATACACTGTATTTCTAAAATACTATCTTGCTAACTATTATGCTAAGTACGTATCCTGTATTCATTCAATTGTTGCTATGACATTCTGTTATACACTTTATACATACACATAAATCTATGAAAATCTGTTATATAAATTACACATACGACGTACACTCATTATTGCTAGTTGTTCATTTCATCGTCGTCTCTGAAAGAGGTTGGCCGTTTTTTCAATTAGAATATTTTCCATAAAGAATTTTCTCGAATATTGAATAATAATATGTATTTTCTTTCAATTTAAATTGTATGCATTATAAATAAAACATAACACTACCGGTCAAAAGTTTGAGACAGGGTTGCTTTATTTGTTCCTGGCTCCTGGGTTTATGAATAATGAATATAGGATTTTTTACCTGCATTGTTTACTTAGACCATTCATAAAAGGTGCAAGTGAAATAACCCCAGATATTAATCCTTTTTTGTAAATTATGAGGAGTTTTGTGAAAAAAGGTAAAAAAAACAGTATTGGGTTTTTGGCTTCTATTTGGATTTCCCATAGTTTTTATTTTGTATGACTTTTTACATTCAATTTGGAATTTTTATGACTGGGGTAATATTAAAGGGTAAAAAAATGTAAAATTTGAATACCTACATATTCAGGATTTTGTATGTAATGCTCGGTTTGATCCAATTTAAATTTATTTGAGAGAGGAGGAGAGAGATCTTCTCCTGTAAACAAAGTTCGCATTATTAGAAAAGTTAAAAAATTAACTATTGAAACTCGATCTGCGATTATGAACCTTATTGAAGAAGCCTATTTGCAAAGAGAAATCGCCACTAAATTGAAGATATCCAAAGGAGCAGTTCACAGGACCATGCAGCGTTCTCTAGTACCGGCGGTTTTAAGGATAAACCGAGGTCAGGACAACCTAGTGTTACGACGAAAACCGAAGATCTGCATATCATCACCATAAGCAAGCGTTCTAGGACCAGCACCAGAAATACGCACCCAGATCACTGAAATCCGGGAAGAACCATTATCAGTATCAACGATACAACGAAGGCTAAGGCATGCTGGACTTTTTGGGCGCGTTGCAGTGCGGAAACCATTTCTGCGAGCCCAAAACAAGATAAAACCCATAAGGATTGGACAGATGAAGACTTCAACAGAGTCTTATGGAGCGATGGGTCCAAGTTCGAGATATTTGGCTCAAATCACAGAGTGTACGTCAGGCGCAGTGCTGAATAGAAGATGCTACCAGACTGTTTGGTCCCAACTGTAAAGCATGGAGGCGGTTCAGTAATGGTGTGGGGATGTTTTTCCTTTAATGGAGTAGGAGATCTAACACCAGTGATCGGAAGAATGGATAAAGAAGTCAATAAAACGATATTGGAAGACCACGTTTTGGTATCTGGACTCCGATTAATGGGTGAAGGTTTTGTATTCCAGCAAGACAATGACCCGAAACATACTTCAAAACTTTGCCGGGGATACCTGAAACAAAAAGAAGATGAGGAAATTCCCACTGAGCTCTTATAGGGAAAAGCTTGACAGAAATGTCCGGAATCACCACATAACATCGGAATCTGCTCTTTGGGAAACTCTACAAAATTGCTGGAATAATATTCCACAAGAAAAAATACAAAACATTGTAAGAAGATTGCCCAGAATTGTAAAAAAAATTATTGAATTTAAAGGAGGGTTTTTTGATGAAAACTCAATTTAGAACTTTTATTGGTTTTTTTTAATAAATAATTTATGTTTAGTACAAAACTACTTTATATTTTTCTATCTTTTACAACTAGACATGCTCTTCACTTTTTTCACGTATTAACTTTTTTCCTAAAACTTCAGTTTAGGGGTTAAAACTCGATATTTCTCAAATTTCAGAGGTGGTCTCAAACTTTTGACCGGTAGTGTACATACGCAATTTCACATTAAATGTTTTTTTTTTCGCTTGATTAGTTAAGTCTTACGTATTCGTCTTCGTGTATGTTAACAGTTGCTCTGCTCGCTATGCACAAAACTGTAACGGACTTTTAATCCCATTTTTTTTTGTTTTACGTTATTTGGCGTCTGTTTCTTAGTTTCATGTCTGATGCTAAATAAGAAAGTTCTGCAAGATGTCGTCGCGCAGACGTCTTACAATGGAAGCAAACATTAAAATCACTCACGAATATTAACAAGAGTTTCACTTTCGGACGTTTCGAAGAAGTTTGGAAAGTCTAGCTTATGCAAAAATCTGAGAAATACAAACAGTGGGTCTTTTAGTCGACGAAGGGTGAATATTCAAAAATGAAACAGCATGGTTTATTCAGACTGAATTACACAGGATTTGGAGTCCTGGAATGATGCCGATCAAGTAATCCTTGAACCCGAAATTATTGATAGTAACAATGTTGAAGAAATCGAAATTGTGGATTATATTAGTGATGAAAATGGTAGCTCGGAAACTGAAGTTATGAGTCCGTGAAGCTGTCCGAAATTTTGACAGTTGCATTCAAAAGGCAAAACAAAATAGAATTAAAAACTCTAAAGTCTAAAGGCCCAACTATAACAGGCATAAGCTAGCATATGCGCAAGTAAGTAAATGTGCGAATACAAAGAATCTCAATACGAGTGAACATAATGAAGTCTAGCTCCGTTTCGTTCAATTTTTCCCAGTTTCGTTAACTTAAGCAAGAGCGATCCCAGTCGCCCGCCGCATAAGTAAAATCTGACATGTAGGTAGATACATGAGCAAAATTGCATTATGGCTATGCAGTAATTTCACAACCTTAAGTGAATTTTCGTTGTGTTTTTGACATAAGCTTATGTTTGCTTATGCCTATTATAGTTGGGCCTTAAGTTCTAAGAAGTTTACGGGTAGAGACATTCAATAATAACAATTGGTTAACGATTTTTTCTTAAATATGAGTACAAGTATTTGTATGTACTATTTATGTACATAATTTGAACAAAACTAATACAAGTATATTCCTTAAATGTTTGGTTATATGTGAATGAAGTTATATATGTTTTTTTTTTATTCTATTAAGTGAAGTATGTAGTTATTTTTTTTTTATGAAGTTTGAAATATATTAATGAAAAATACAAATGTACTTTCTATTAACCTAAAGATTTGTATGAAAAAAATGTTTCGATATAACGAATTGACTCTGGACATTATATCGTTCGTTATACTGGACCACCACTGTATTACCGATTAACCTTAAACAAATTAATATTAAAAAATGCTAAGCATTATTAAAAATAATAACATATCTTGAGTAAACAGAAAATATGTACTGACTTCTAGGCAGTGTTTTTCTATAAAAACATATTAATTTGACCGCTCGAATAAGCTTAAACTTGAAACGTTTTTCTCCTCAATATTTCATCGAAGTATGCAAACTTTCTTGCATCACTGTGTCTAAAAAAAATACGATGAATTTGCAATGATATGTCCGGCGATTGGGCTATTTAATAATTTCAAAAGATGGAATTACTTCTAAAAACACGCCTTTCTTTTAAGATGCTTTTGATTATATTTGAATAAAAATCTCTCCCAATAACACAAAAAAACCATTCCACTTCAAGGGGACCACAAAAACAATCAAAATTACAAAAGACAAAAAAGAAATACATCATAATATTTATAGTATCGATTAAAAATACAAGCACCATTATATCGAACGGTTTCATAAGCCAAACATCGGATACACAAAAAATAAAAATAAAACTCAACCAAAATGTATCTGTTTCTGGGTTTCCAGTGAAAGAAAAAATAAAAACTTTTTAATTGACAAACTTTTCTACGAATTATGAAACTCAATCAAAAATTAAATAATAAAAATTAATAAATAAAATAAAAAATTAATAAATAAAAATATGAAAAGATATGATGTTTTTATTTTTTATGAAAATGCCAAAAGTTTAACAATGTCAAGAATTCACAAATTGGGTGTTCTCTTTTTATTTATATCTTTCTACTTATATTTGAATAATTTAGTTTATCCTTAACTAGTTGTAGTTAAAAGTTGTAAGATAAATAAATAAAAACAAAATTGATGGTCTATTGCGTTAATGGTTCTGAGGAACTATAAATATATGTAAGTATGAAACGTGAAACATTTATTTTCAAAATGGAGCGTACACTCATATGAAAATGAGTGATTCGTTACTTTGAATAAAGAATTCTCCAATAAGGATGGGTTGATTTTGACAGCTCGTAACGGCCACATTGTTTTTTTTTTACTTTCTTTCAAAATATCAGTCACAAATTATTACGGAGAGTAACAGCGCAACGTCGAGCAACACGTGGAAATGATAGTTAAAACTTTATTATTAAAATGGGTGATCTTTAGTAGCAACGTGCCGTTTCTTTGGAGTACATGGTCGTCTTTCCAAGTCGACTTTTTGACGTTTGGGGGTCCAATTCGAGTCCACCAGCTCAGTAAACGATCAACTAACATCCTTACGTCAACGAAACGTAAGAGCTGTTGAAAACCTCGCTGCTGTTTGTGAAAGCGTGCAGCAGTATCCGAAGCAGTCGATTACGCGTCGCTCTCAAGAACTTGGCCTGACGCAGACCACAACATGGTGACCTTTATTCATGATTTGGGCCGGCACCCATACAAAATCCAACTGACGTGTGTTTTTACAGTTTTTTCTTTTGTTTAAATAACATAAAATATTGAATAAATGAAAAATGGAAAAAATGTAAACCTTACATTTTAATTATTCAAATTTGTTTGTTTTGTTTTTATACGCTCAAATTTTAAGAGTAACTGTATACTGTCAGATTAAGCTTTTCTAAAAGTTTAAGCATTGTGATATTGAAGTTGTTAAAAACTAATAGTTTTAAGAGAATTCATTTTGAATAACTTGCAATTTGTGAAGCTGTCAATTTTGACATTTAAAAAGTGACATTTACTCCATTATACTAAAAAAGCGATACACCCTTAAAAACAGATTAAAATGTTTGGAGTTCACTAAAAAAAGGGCTGAAACGTTCGCAATTTTAGCACTTAACAGATAAGGTTTGTACTCTACAATTTAATCAAGACCTTAGAGATGAAAGTCGTGAAGTTAAAGACGACGTATAGCCGCAAGTATTTGAACTGGTCATGGAGAATTTCATGAAAAGAATATGGTGACAATTTACGACCATGTTAAAAACTTATTTCATGAACCATATTTTTAGTTGTCTGTAGAAAGAAAGTACAAATGAATGATAAAACAAATTACCAACGGAAAGCTAAAAATATATGAGCTCCATTTTATAGATTAATAAAAAAGTATTTACTGCGTTCCGAATTTGACAAAGGACTTTTTTATACAAAACTTAAAAGGGAATTATGCTGAATATAAATAGGTCACAGAGCAATAAAGTTGAGCTTTAACACACATTTGAAGCATGTAGGCTTGACTTAATACAAAGGAATAATGCGAAAAACTAAAGCTCTAAAATGAAAATGCACGAAAGTTGAAAAACTATCTAACTGCCTGGGTCAAAATTTGTCCAAAAAGCTACGGTTGACTGAAAATGAAGTTGTTTTTTTGAACGGCATTATCATTTTTCAGTTTTTCTTGCTGGGACATAAACGTCATTTTGGTTGTCAAAGGGCTAAATGGATGCATACAGCGACGTTTCATAAAACATTTTTTTTTTTTGTTTGGGACACATGTACATTGGTCTGTTCTTTTCCGAACAGTTGTTAACTTTTGTTGTTGTGTCAACATTTTTTTTTTCAAATGTTATTGTTACAAGCTGTTGTAATTCGGTAGAATCATTAAGTGACGACAATAGTTAGAAATTGTTGATCTGTCAATCTATGTATATCAAAATATTTGTATAACTTTAAATCGGAAACAAAAGAAAATTGAAGCTGATTTTCACTTAACTGAGAATTTTAATAAAAATTAAAAAGATACATAAGTAACATCTAATTTTTTGAATCACACGTTGAGTTTTTGATTGAACAAAAGGAAGAACAATAAGGAGAGGAATCAAAGTTAAAAACTAATTTTTGGTCTAATACAAACTTGTGGATTCGCTTTAGAATTACAAGTGGCTACTTTGACTTTCACAAATTTGCTAAATTCATATGACATCTGTAAAATTAATTTAATAAGAGCAATGGATGGTATATTTCAGTCTACATTCGTGAATTTCAATTAATAGATTTAATTAAGCTTGTTTGTTTTGTTTATTTTCACGAACTGTCACTATTTAGACATGTTCGGATGACAGTTGGTTTTTTAATAAAAAGTAATTTGAAAATTTTAAGTTAGAAAAACTAAAAGAAAAGGTTTAAAATGTTGAAGTCGCTTTATAAATTGCTAAGTATTTGGAAAATTCCTACTTAGTGAAATATTAAGCTTTTAACTAAAGATTCTATAAAATTTTGCACCAAATCTTTCACTTTGACAGATCAACACTTTCAACTCAGTTCCCAACTATTTGACACTTCAACAAGGAGTTTGCAAGAAATTGTTACAAATCGTAATAATCTTGATATTTACGAACGACAATTGTTAGATAAGAACAGACGTCATGTCTCTATATTTGACACTTAAATAATGAGTTAAGGAACAATGTACTAACGTCAAATTGTTGTAAATCACAACAATCTTGATATTTACGAACGACAATAGTTAGAAAAGAACAGACATCATGTTTCTATATGATTTAATGGCTGTGCATAATGACATTTCATACAGTATTGCCAGACAAAGCTAATATAATCGTAAAGTTTGAAAATTGTATACTGCTAAAAGGTGAAATACACTTTATAAATGATGACATAAACTATGAGTTGAAGATGGATTTCTTTAGAAAACAAAATAACCTATAATATGTTTAATAAGTAAATAATGAAGCAGTGCCTTAATGTTGTACTAAGTTGATCGCAATCATCACACAATTCAAGCCTTAGTATAATTTTCCAAAACTACTACCTGCTATTTTTTTTTTTTAATTGTGACACTTATTTTACAAATAAAAACGCAAGTTATACAAGCATATACAAACTGTCAAAGCTAAATAAATTATGCATTCCTTCATTTAAAACATTCCTCTACGATCTAAACTGTTGAATATTGTAATATTAATTTTTATTGTGAGTTCACATTACATATCATATGCTCTTTGCAATTCTTTCTGAAAATTTGATATTAGTTAGTAGATTTATTTCTCTAACTTTCATTGAAAAAAAAAATCTTATAAAAATCACATAAATGGAAAAGAACTCTACATTTTCGTAAATTTTTTGTTGTTGGTGCTGGTGGCGTTGGTGATTTTGATTTATTGTAACTTTCAGTTTTTTCTTTTTTTTTTTACTAAATACCTTGAATTTATGTAGAGCAAATCAAGAGAAAACATTAGGATTGAAAAGGCCAAAAATATAACGGTCTGCAAGTATTGTACAGTGAAGAAAGATAAACAAATCATAAGGGAAATATACATTTTTTTTTATTTCTTGTAAGAAATAGGGTACAAGGCATTATTGTTCGTCTTAATTTTAGTAGTTATGTTTGTTTTTTTTTGAGTAGGGTGTTATTTACATTTGACTTTTTACTTTTTATGTGACTTATATAATTTGTGTGTATATTGTGCAGTTTATTTATATAGTTGGTTATATACATGTTAGCACATTAAATAATATTTTAAGGTTTATTTTTAATAAAGCTTATTTACAAACATGGTTATTTAAATGGACACTACCTTAGCCTTCAGATTTTAACAAATACTATATAAGAATTTTTAATTAAATAAATATAAAAATTAATAAAAAGTACATTAGTGGCGATCCCAAAGTTACGAGTTTCTCAACAATTTAGCTTGGTTTTTATTAAGTTATAAATTGGCTTAAAAAAAGTATTTTTCAAATTAACATATAAATTAAAATGAAGTGAATTAAGCTTCGAAATACTCTTACTAATTTTTTTAAAATTATCTCTTGTCTAAACTGAATGGAGCCATTTTGTAAAATAGGAAAATAATTTAGTAAAATCTTTATAATTAAAACTTAACCTCATTATACAGTGATTGAAAAAAATAATTGATTCGAAGGCTTTAAGTTTATTTAATGAATTATTGAATGCATTTTAAAATTAATGTGTTCCTTTAGGTTTTATAATGTAAACTTTACTATTAAAAATGGTACAGCAATTTGAAGTTCCTTCTTTCTTGCTTAGGTGAAATTGGCGAAGCAAATAATAGCACAAAAGTGGTGCCTCCTTGTTTTTCTTTTGTGAAAAGAAAAATAAACGTGTTTTTAATTTGCCATGACAGCTGTCATTTGACTTGTACTCAGTTTGGTTTGCCATTTATCATAATCAACAAACTTACTCATTCTACACAACGTTTGCAAATCTTGCCAACACAATGGCTTGGTTCGAGCTACGCAAAGAAACAATCATGTGAACCGAACCATTATGTTGGTAATAAAGATGCACAATTCGCAAACGTTGTTCAGGAGGAGTAAAGGGCCTTGCACATACATGAGAGCGAACAACGAATGAACTAACCCCTAATTTATACCACTCTTGTTTTGTTTGTAAAAAAGGGTAATTATTAAGGGACAATTTGTCGCTGTTAGAAATAAAGCTCATGTGAAAGAAAAGTCAAAATATGCGAACATCCACAGTTCGCAGTTCGTAGCTCATGTGCAAGATGCTTAAAGCATCATTAACATGAGAACGACCAACGAATGAACGAATATTCGTCGATTTTGACATTTATTTCACATGAGAGTTTTTAATTCGTCGCGAATAAAGTATGACTTTGACCACCGAAACCAAAACAAGAATGATTTTTGTTAGGTTAAGTACGCGCGATTATTTTATTCGTTGGGAGTGTGGATAATGTGGAACTCCAATAAAGTTTGACAGTTCGTATCAACTTCAATTTTTTTAGCGACGAATACATTTGTTTTCTTAAATTTTTTAATATATGATATTGAAAAGTAAAAGCATGTATCATAAATCAAATAGAATATGGAAATATGTATGTCTTCAAACGTATGTACATAAACTCACATTTTGTTAGTAATTTGTTGTTCGTTGGTCACGCTCATGTGAATGCTGCTTTAGGCTATTTATTATGAAATGGCAAAATTGAACAGGATATAAGTCAAGTGACAGCTGTGAAAACGAGTAACTCTGGAAAAAGTATTGCCAGATTGACAAAAATCCTTTATTTAAAAAAAAAAACATCAAAATAAAATGAAATGTTCCTTTAAGACGGACATTTCTGACTTTTCTCCGACGTTTATAAACATTTAGTGACTACTTACAATTGTTTTCAAGAAGGCCTGCAAAGTGCACACGTTCAGCAGAATAAGTATATGCATTAATGCAACAAAGCTGAAAGACGCATATTTTCGGACACATACTTTTTTATGTTTCACCAGCATATTTCAGTAGCTGTCAAAATGTTTCACCAGCATATTTCAGTAGCTGTCAAAATGAACAATGACATCCAGTTCTCAAAATATATATCTAGATTTTTCAATTTTAGCATTTCTCTTAAAGAAATCATAGGAGCTTGTTTCATTCGAAATGATAAATAAGAAACTTCTTCGGTTAATGGTCACGATGGACTCCATTCAACTATTTTGTATGGACCAAATAGTACGCCTTGTCCTTAATCTGCACTAACACTTTTGACGAGCTCCAGAAAATAATTCTCCGAGGTCCTTTTTTTTACATCTGAACGTTCAGAGCATCAAATTGGTTTTTTGTTTCGTTCTGAAAGTGTTCTGAGCTTGTTTAGAACGCGTTCTATGCGATCGGAATAAAATAACTAAGACCGAGTTGAATGCTGAACTCAAGCATTTGACAGATCAAATTTAATAATATTTCTAACATTGACAGATTGACTTTTTTTTCTTACCCCTTTTTGAATTGCGCGATCAAGAGATATGGAATCATACGCGTATGCCATATACATTTTATTCTAAAAAAAAGAGACATTTTGTTTATATTTTGAGAATAAGGAAATCTTAGAAATATAAACTGGCCAAGTGTCGACAAAAGATTATTTCATGTTTCTGTAAAAGAAATTGACAAATGTCAAATAATGACTGCTAACTGTTTCAATACAATTTCGAACGCAGCCATTCCGCTCTGAACACGCTTTGTTCAAAAGATATTCGGAGCGAACTCGGACTCTGTTCAGAACTCTTTTCTGAGCTAACAAAGAAAAGCGCCTAATGATAGCTTCAACCAAAAACACTCTATATAAAGATATAAATCCGCGGTAGACATCTTGGTTTGCTTACAAGCTAAACCGGAAATCAGCCTCATAAACTTTTTCATAGTATGCGTGTAATTTCTCCTCTAATTTAATAAATTTCCCCAAAAAACTCAGTAAGTGTGTCTATGTATGCGTGAAAACACGTCAATTTTTCTCGTTGAATTCGTCCACATTACAAATACAACAATGTAAACAAAACCATTGGTGACTTTCAAGCAGCGCCAAATCAGTGTTTCATTCTTAAATCAATGGAAATTCATTCTCTGCAACGATGAAACAAAGTACAATCGTTTGGGTCCTCATAGTAGATGCTTTTGTGTGAACCAAATACCTTTGAATTCGTTACTAGGTACACTTTATCCGTTGTGAAACACGGACGAGGATGGTCGGAATAGGAACTTTTTCAGAAAAATCAAATATGCCAAGCCCAAATTTGACAAATCTCCCAAAAGACGTCATTTGTCTTGGGCATTCTGACAAAATATTTGGTTGGTTTGGGCACTACGATATTTTAAACGAAAAAAAAAATCTGAGATCGCCCGAAAATTCTGAACGCCCAGAAAGAGTAATAAATATGTTTGGAGGTGCGAGGTTGTGTGTATGCATAGTTTCTTAAATCCAGATTATTTAAATGCAAAAAAACATTGCATACACACTTCGAACCTACCTCAAATTCTGCGAGTCCAAGCAGGGAGATACATCTTCTAAAGAAAAACAAAACAGCTGGACTTGATGGTATTCACGCAGAATTCCTAAAAGCAGACCCTGAGGCAGCTTCCCGTATTTTGCTTAAACTCGTGCAGGCTGTCTGGGAGAGTGAAACTTACCCAAGGTATTGGAAGGATGGAGTTATTGTAAAGTTACCAAAGAAAGTAAACCTCAAAAATTGTAATAACTGGCGCGGTATCATAGTTCTGTCCGTTTTTCCGAAGTTAATAGCAACTATTATTATTAGGTCCATGACCGAGTCTACCTCAATAGGCACCAAGCGGGGTTTCGCAGTGGCCGATCGTCCGTCGACCACATCAATTCCTTGCGAATTATACTCGAACAATAATCTGAGTATCAATCACCGCTGTTGTACCTAATGTTTGTAGATTTTGGAAGGCGTTTGATCGCGTCAATCGTGAATGCATCTGGAGATCGCTTATTGCGCGAGGAATCCCAGAAAAAATTGTCGCTGTTATTAAAGAATCGTACAACAACGCAAGGTGTTTTGTGTTCCACAATAGACAGCTTTCCGACTCCTTCGATTTACGTCAAGGAGTGATACAAGGAGATGTCTTGTAACCAATTCTGTTTTTGTGGCGATTGGCGGTACAAATGAAAGACACGGTATCCAATGGAGTCTGTTTAACAAGATTAGCCATGCTGACGATATATGTCAACAACACGGCAGGCTCAAATCAGATGTGTCATTCGCTGCAATTGCATGGAGAGGTGGCTGGCTTAAGGATTAACACAAATAAGCCTAAAGTAATGACCACGGGCTGAAGCACTTAAGTAGCTATTCTAAGGCAGGGGACCATAGAGGAGGTCGAGCAGTTTAATTATCTGGGAAGTTTTATAGCTCTCGATGGCGGAACGGACCTGGATGTTAACAGTAGAATAAACAAAGCCCATAGTGCATTTGGAATCCTTTCTCCTGTGTGGAACTCTAGCAAAATATCGCTACGCACCAAGTTGAAACTCTTCGAAACGTCAAATCAGTGCTGTTATATGCTTCTGAAACATGGAAATGCTCTGCCAACATCTCCAGCAGACTACAAGCTTTCGTTAACGGTTGTCTGCGCTCTGTTCTGAAGGCCGCAAACTATTTCTAACGTTGAGCTGTGGAATAGGACCGGACAGAAAAAGTTGGACGTAGACAACATGCAACGGAAATGGCGTTGGATAGGCTATACCCTAAGGAAACCGGACGACAATATAGCAAAACAATCCGTCCAATGGAATCCCCAGGCTAATAGACCCGTAGGAAGGCCAAAGACAACTTGGAGGTCATCAGTTTTGAAGGAGATCGGGATAGGTGGAAGGATTTTGTTGCTGCCCTATGCTCCAGGACGAGTTAAAGTGCTGCTGTACTTGCAGCCGGACAACATATAAAGGGTGATTTTTTTGAGGTTAGGATTTTCATGCATTAGTATTTGACAGATCACGCGGGATTTCAGACATGGTGTCAAAGAGAAAGATGCTCAGTATGCTTTGACATTTTATCATGAATAGACTTACTAACGAGCAACGCTTGCAAATCATTGAATTTTATTACCAAAATCAGTGTTCGGTTCGAAATGTGTTTCGCGCTTTACGTCCGATTTATGGTCTACATAATCGACCAAGTGAGCAAACAATTAATGCGATTGTGACCAAGTTTCGCACTCAGTTTACTTTATTGGACATTAAACCAACCACACGAATGCGTACAGAAGAGAATATTGCGTCTGTTTCTGAGAGTGTTGCTGAAGACCGTGAAATGTCGGTTCGTCGCCGTTCGCAGCAATTGGGTTTGTGTTATTCGACCACATGGAAGATTTTACGAAAAGATCTTGGTGTAAAACCGTATAAAATACAGCTCGTGCAAGAACTGAAGCCGAACGATCTGCCACAACGTCGAATTTTCAGTGAATGGGCTCTAGAAAAGTTGGCAGAAAATCCGCTTTTTTATCGACAAATTTTGTTCAGCGATGAGGCTCATTTCTGGTTGAATGGCTACGTAAATAAGCAAAATTGCCGCATTTGGAGTGAAGAGCAACCAGAAGCCGTTCAAGAACTGCCCATGCATCCCGAAAAATGCACTGTTTGGTGTGGTTTGTACGCTGGTGGAATCATTGGACCGTATTTTTTTAAAGATGCTGTTGGACGCAACGTTACGGTGAATGGCGATCGCTATCGTTCAATGCTAACAAACTTTTTGTTGCCAAAAATGGAAGAACTGAACTTGGTTCACATGTGGTTTCAACAAGATGGCGCTACATGCCACACAGCTCGCGATTCTATGGCCATTTTGAGGGAAAACTTCGGAGAACAATTCATCTCAAGGAATGGACCGGTAAGTTGGCCACCAAGATCATGCAATTTGACGCCTTTAGACTATTTTTTGTGGGGCTACGTCAAGTCTAAAGTCTACACAAATAAGCCACTATCTATTCCAGCTTTGGAAGACAACATTTCCGAAGAAATTCGGGCTATTCCGGCCGAAATGCTCGAAAAAGTTACCCAAAATTGGACTTTCCGAATGGACCACCTAAGACGCAGCCGCGGTCAACATTAAAATGAAATTATCTTCAAAAAGTAAATGTCATGGACCAATCTAACGTTTCAAATAAAGAATCGATGAGATTTTGCAAATTGTATGCGTTTTTTTTTTAAAAGTTCTCAAGCTCTTAAAAAATCACCGTTTATAAGCAGGAGGGTTGCAGGGGGCAGCAAACCTTCCTATAACATACCTCACTATTTATACACGTCTCAAAGCACAACCATCCAAAATGTTTGGTAAATAAAAAAATTTACGATACAGCAACAAAATTTTAACAAAATGACACATTTTATTCATTCAAAAATCACCTTTTGGGCGTTATGACATTTTTATTAATTTCAAAATCAAAATTTATTTTGGCCAAAATGACAACTAACAATTTGGGAGTTTTTTTTTCAATTTAAAATTTATTTGGTGGTTTGGGCGGTTTTTGTTGGTGGGCTTTGCGACTTTGGGCTTTATGTCATTTAAGGATTTGGCGAAAAGACTTAACTTCTTTAAATTCAAAGGCGTCTCAATTATATGCCCATAGCATTATGTTGCATTTGCATTATATAATCTAGGAATTCAAATGACTTAGGTGTAAAGTCTCTTTTGACGTACCAAAAGGTAATTCAGGAATTATAATAATTAAAGCACTTTCATTTTAAAATATGTTAATTACTCACCCTGAAAAAATCCTCTCGTATAAATAGAGATTAATCTAGAGATTCTAAAAAAAGGATTCTAATACTCTTAGATTATAGCACACGGAAAAAAAGAGAAACTAGTAAAAAAGCGGCAAAGGATTGATTTTTTTTACTTCTATGTTAATTTAATTTATGTTGAAAAATTTATAAAAGTTTTTAACCTTTCTAATTATTGTTGGCTGTATTTTTCTATAAAACATTTAGGTATCTTATACACAACAGAACTGGGTTTACACAAAAAATAAGTTTTCTAATAAGATGTTATGTACATACAGAGATTATGTTAGTTTTTTTGTCATTAAAACAAAAACAAAATAAATAAAAACTATTAAAAATAAATAAAACAAAAAAAAATAAATGAAAATAAAGTTTAGTTTACAAGAAAATTAAACAAAAAAAAAACAACACAAAAATGCATACAAACTTACCTGAACGGAACCATGCCTGTCGGCTGGTGTTAGATTACCAAGCGTGGCACCTGGTTTCGGTACATCAGGCCATGCAGCAACGCCCCCTTTGGCATTTGTCTGAAGAGTTATATTTTTTAGGTGAAATTTATGAGTTTCGAATTTTTGTCTAATTTATTGTATTTTTGTTTCTAAATTAATGTTTTGTATTAAACAATTTTTAATTTTGTTTTTTTTTTTTTAAGTGTATACAATGAATCACGCACATAAGTTATGTTATATAAAAATGTCAAGTGTAATTTTTGTTTTTTTGTTGTTGTTGTTGTTGTTAGTTAAAAATGAAACAATTATTATTTTCTACATTAAATGTTTATAATGTTAGGTACATTATAAAAAATTATAAACAAAAAAAATAAAAAAACCTACTTTGTGTTTTATTCTCACATTACGAATGCAAATACAGCAAACAAAATAAATTTTACATCGGGTATAAGGGAACAAAACGGGGTTATCATGACGTATTTAGGTATAGAGCCTTCTAAGCTCAAGCACAAGCCATTCTAAAAATAAGCTATTAAGAGGATTAATTTCCTATCGAGGAATCGAAATCCGAATGGGATGATGGAATATTGTGAATATACATAATATATTGGATTGGGTCGGTTGGGGCAGCAGTTGTGGGAGGACGCTTGGACGTTGGGGTAGTGGGAATAGGACCGAAGCACTAGCATTCAAAAAGATGATTTATATTGCCGACGAAGAAAATTAACGACTTAGTAAATGGCAGTGAATGAAATTAAACAACAAAATATATTACACTTAAACATTGTTGTTGTGTGTTTTATTTTGTTGCCGTTTTTTTTGTATTAATTTATTTTTCTAACCTCGACTAATAAATATTCATCTTCGTCTTCATCAAAATCCAATTGATTGGAATTCTTTTTGTAAATTTGTGCGTTAGTTTTTATTTAGTTTATAATTTTTTAATTTTTATTTATTGTTAATGTATCCGACGCGACGACGACGTACGGCGACGACGTTGTCATTGGTATTGGGTGTGTGTAATTGTTTTTTTTTTTTAATCAGTCAAAATATTTTCAATATTAAAAAGTTAAAAAAGTATGAATAAATTAATAATTAAGTAATATAAAAAACAAAACAAAAATAAACATAAACATAAACACACCTCAGAAAATTATTTTAAGGAGAAATATAAATATATTTATTTTACACTATACAAATTTAAAAGTCAAGAACATTTTTTATTACTTCAAAATTCTATTTTGGAAAACTGTTTAAGTAATCATATAGTTACGCTTTTCATGTCAAACTTCAACTTACGGATTCCATAAATAAAATAAATTCGGCCATATTTTTTTTTTTACATCGAAATCTGACTAACTTCACTATAAAATCACAATACTGATATTGGACACCGTTATTTTTTCAAAGCATTCTATCGTGCACATAATAAGAAACGAACATTTAATTAAAGATTTAAAAGTTATTTCTGGCAATTCAATTTAAATTGTTAAATTAGATCTTAAAAATGGGGAAAAACAAATCACGTTATTTAAAGACACAATGTGAAATTTTGAGCCATCATGAAGAAGGAAAATTTTATAGCGAGATTTCTAACATTTTAAAGTGTTCAAAAAGATGGTGTTTAATGCTATTTATTATTTTAAGAAAAATACTACGAAAGCCGAGACCAAGATCAATTATTCATAGAGAGGATGCGGCCATTGTTTGGAAAAGCAAAGAAACCCCTTTGCAACTGCAAGTGAAATTAGGAGGCCAGTGGAGCGTCTGTACACACTATCAAAAGAAGGTTGCATGAAGCTAGGCTCTTTGGATGTATATAGCAGGGAAAAAGCCACTACTGACTGAACGTCACAAAAAGTCTTGCTTGACTTTGCTAAAAAATAAGCACTGGACAATCATTCGATGGAAACATGATGTTTTCGAATGAAACAAAAATTAATAGGATTCATTCTGATGGAATGGATTCTAGTAGTCCGAGATCATAAGAATATAATCCGAAGTACACTCTCCCCATTGTCAAACACAGTGGTGGCAATGTTATGATCTGGAGAGCAATGTCTTCGTTTGGCGTTGACCTTATTAGAAGAATTGATCATATGTACAGGATCCAAAACCGTAATATGGACATGAAGACAACTTTGACTGGCCGTCGTCGTGGTCTGGCAGCCCGGACCTAAACCAAATAGAAAACCTGTGGCACCATCTTAAAATAAAAATGAGCTACAAAAAAATGGAAATATGCCTAATTTAGTCCAAAAAACTTCAGGATGTTTGGAAATTAATTCCAAAAATAGTTTTTGAGGATTTGGTTAGTTCTAAGTCCACAAAATTACAGTGTGTAACACAAATTGAGTGTAATATTAGAACTATGTTTTTGAATATGTGCTGACACTAGTTTTGTACTTGTTATGCGAGTAAAACATCTGTCAATGTTTTACACAAAATTAAAAACTAACTTTATACAAAATTGTGAAGCTATAGTGTTCAATCCTACTAACAATGGAATTTTGTCAACGTTCTGCAAATAATTTTAGGTGCTTGTTCATAAAATGTCTACATCATTCAATTTAAGTATTAACTATTGGAAAACATATATCATTTAGAAAGTGGATAAACTAGTTTAATAGTGGTTACTTTGGAGAAAATAAAGGCCTAGAGATTCTATTCAAATAATATATTGCTAGGAAAATGTTCGTTACCTATCTTAAAAATGTTAGTTTTGAAAACTTGTGTGTTTGTTTCTTTAATTTAATTGGGTTGCAGAACCTCGAAACTATTGTCCTACAATCTTAAATCGGTCATCAAAAAAAAGTACTTAAATACTAAAGTTTTTGAATATTTTTCATATTCTTTGAAAATATTAAAGCACGAAACAATTGGTTTAAGATCTTTAAATAGGCAATGGGTTTGATAGTGCAAAAACAAATATGAATCACAGTGTGGTGTCTAAAAAATTGTCTGCACATATCGGTAACAGTCGGACTTATCACAAGCCTCATCGAAGAAAGTTCATACTACGAATAACTAAAAATGCTGTAATATCTTCATTTATAACAAAAGTATTCATCATTAAGTTCGGTCTTCGTGAAAAATGGTGTCGGGGGGTCTCGAATTCTAGCTGATATTTTTTTAACAGAGCAAACTCAGGGGGATTTTGGATACCTTCATTACACCAATACTCAGTATGATCATTAGGAAAGGTAGAGAGGCTTCGAAACGCGATGTGTATCGGTGCACATTGGTTTTAAATATGTTTGAATATTGTAATGATTGGGAGTTTAGCAAAGCATTCAACATTCGTGTAGTTCGACTAAACAACGAATTTCTGAACTTGACAGTTCGACCGAAGTTGGGCTCGAGAGTAAACAGATGAGCACGTATATACAAGTTTTATAGATAAGAATAGAAAAATCACAGAGGAAGAAAAACTTATTGCATCACCTTAGAAAGCCCAAACACCTTGCGGAATTTTTGGGGACACTCATGGATAGTTTCAAAACTGGTTAGTTATGCTTTAATGATAATTATTTCCCGTTTGCAATGCTGTTTAGGTCAGAATTTAATGAAAATCCAAATCCATGAATCTAAAAACGAATATGAAAAGCTGATGGCACTGCCGTCAGAAAAGCATGTAAGTAGATCAGAAACTTCAGACAGGAGGTCATTGATAAAAACGATAAAAAAGTATCGGAGACAAAACAGAACACTGGGGCACACCAGAATTTATTTTGTGTTTCTCAAACTTGAATCCCTTATATACTGATACTATTTAACGATCATAAAAATTAATTCATTAAAAATATGGCTTGCATTTTCCATAAAAAAGCAAACTCTATCAAACACTTTTGAAATATCCAGTTCAATAATCCTACAATTGAAAACCGATGTAAAGCTTCGTTCCGCTGTTTGGTGAGATAAACCAACAATGGACCTACTGCTAAAAAAACCGTATACTGCTCATTAAGAAGCTTTCGATCTTAGATATTTCTTAAGCTGATAGTTAGTCAGAAAGGAATGAAAATGCGATCGGTCTATAATTCAAAGCGTGACAGGATTCGTCTTTCTTGGGTATAGACTGCACAAATGCAGTTTTCCATTTACTCGGAACGTGACCTGAAGAGTAGGATAGATTAAAAAGCTTACCCAATAGTTTTGCAAGCGTTGAAGATCACTTCTTCAGATCAATAGTGTGGATGCCTTTAATATTTATAAATTTTATACTATCGATAGTAAGTAGCAACACCAATTTTTGAAATTGATTGATATTTATTAATAATTGACCAAAAACATATTTGACTTTTGTGTTCGAAGAACATACTTTAAGTAACAGAACTATGTTTTAATAACGCGGGAAAAACTGCAATGGGCCATAGACAGCTTTGATCCATATAAATCTCCAGGACCAGATGGAATCATTCCGGCCGAACTACAAAAATTCTCAGACATGATTATTCCACCATTGGAAATCATTCTGACAAGCTGTGTAAGGTTGAGTTATATTCCCAAAACCTGGAGAATGGTAAAAGTAGTCTTTATTCCCAAAGCAGGGAAACCCTCACACGTTAACCCTAAAGATCTACGACCAATCAGCCTATCATCCTTCCTTCTTAAAACCTTGGAAAGATTGATTGAAATTTATATGAGACATAATTTAAAACCATGTCTCATTTCCACAGCTCAAGATGCTTACTCTAAGGGAAAATAAGTAGAATCAGCACTTCACTCGCTGGTACGTACTAATGAACATTCCTTCGAATACAAAGAATATAACCTGGTAGCGTTCCTAGATATTGAAGGAGCTTTCAACAACGTCAGTTACCAGGCGATCACAACAGCAATGGATAAGCTGAAATTAGAGAAATCACTCATAGATCTTATAAGTCTAATGCTCAAAAGCAGGACAATAATTTCTAACATGAGAAGTTTTACTACCACCAGATCGGTGAATCGAGGCACTCCCCAAGGTGGAGTCCTTTCGCCTCTTTTATGGAACATGGTAGTAAACGACCTACTTACAGCATTGGAAGCAGAGGGTTTTAAGGTGATTGCCTATGCTGACGACGTTGCGATATCCGTATCTGGGAAGCACCCCCAAGTTTTCTCGGAACTCCTACAAAATGCCCTAAACAGGCTAACTAAATGAGCTAAGCAATGTGGATTGGACGTCAACCCACATAAAACAGAATTAATACTCTTTTCGAGAAGATATAAAATTCCTCAGATTAGCCCACCCAAGATTAGAGGAATACCATTAAGCTTTTCCGATCAAGCTAAATATTTGGGCCTCATTTTAGACAAAAAAACTAAATTGGAAGGCAAATATTGATGAAAGAGTCAAAAAGGCTACAGCGCTTTTTACTTGTAAAAAGGCCATAGATTCCATGTGTCCATCCCTTCAAGGTCCTCCTGGGAAGAAGAGGGACCCCTGGAAGACGATGCGGTACACTTCTATACTGACGGTTCAAAGACCGATCACGGAGTTGGAAGTGGTATCTTTTCAGAACAACTGAATCTCAGTCTATCCTATAGACTTCCCAATCAATGTAGTGTATTCCAGGCAGAAGTAATGGCGATTAAAGAAGTACTATCCTGGCTCAAAGAAAACGTTATATCTTGTAAGGATATACGAATCTTCTCAAACAGCCAAGCCGCTCTTAAATCTCTCGCGTCTGTCTTCACAAACTCTCAAACAGTCCACGATTGTCAATCATCTCTGAATGAGATGACGGAACAGTTTAACATTCACCTCATTTGGGTGCCGGGCCACAGAGACATTCCGGGATGCTGCAAATCCGATGAGCTCGCCAAAAACGGAACACTTCTGCCTTATATTAGACAAAAACATAACATAGGAACACCACTTGCTACATGCAAATATCTTCTCAAGCAATATGCTCTAGAAACAACAAATGCTAGTCGGTCACAAAGTACCACCTGCCTGGCAACCAAGCAAATATGGCCAAGTATTGACTTAAAACGGTCAAAAGGCTTGATATCAGACAAAGTATAAGCTCTACAATTGGAGTAATAACGGGACACTGCCTCATAGGTAGACATGCTCTGAGGCTAGGGGTCTACACAAATGACTTCTGTAGAAGCTGCATGGACGAGGAGGAAGAGGAAACAGTCCAACACCTTCTATGTACATGTCCAGCACTCTCCATTAGAAGGAATTACTTTCTCGGTAATCCCTTCTTCGATAATACCAGTGAACTGGCAAATATTGACACAAAACGTCTCTCTAACTTTATTAAAAGCACAAAATGGTTTGTTTAAATTCATTACTCTCCCATGAGTAACCTCATTAGTGGTATCACAATGGACCCTTGAGGTCTACGTGTGTCAATGATATCTGGACAGCCACTCCAACCTAACCTAACCTAAGTAACAGAACTACAAGATAAAGCAGAGAATTCATTATAAACAAAATAGCCTGAACTTGAAAATTTCTAAGGTCAGAATATATTTTAAGAATATCGAAAATGTACAGAGGACAACAATTTTAAGAATTTCGTGTTTAATTTAAAATAACATTTATTAATTTGCGTTAACCTTATTATTGATTTGGTATTTTCAACTGATTTATTAAAATTATACTATAGCTTAAGTTTACACTTTGGTATTTTAGACCACTTTATTTACATGAACTTGTTACTGTTATTATAAATCTGAAAAGATCCCTGTAAAATTAAAAAAATAATTGTTTAGTAAGTGAAGTAAAAACAATACCAATTGGTACATTCAACATGCCGTAAGTAGTTTGATTGTTAATGACTTAGTATCCCTTAATTAATTAAATGAAGTGTGTTTATGTTTAAATACGTACAACTATTTTTAATTCAATAATTTAAATTAAAAAAACAAAAAAAAAATATTTAAATTTATGCAATGTATTTGTTATACAATTATATAATTATTACCTTAGCTGTAACATTATGACGATCCTTATTTGGTGAAATGATGACTTCATGACCAGTTTGAAGAGATCCAACAGGTGTTGACTAAAAACAAGAAAGTGAAGTTAAAATATAACAAGTGTGAGTAAAATGATTTGTTTTTCAAGCAAATGAAGTTTGTTATTTAAAATAATTTTAATTGTTATTAATAATAAAAAAAAAAGAAAAATGTAACATAAAACATACATAATTTTTTAATTTATTGTCATTTGAGAATAACATTTTAAGAAAAAGCATTGAAATACACCCATTTTGAGTAATTGTAATCTAGCTTTGTGTGTCTTTTTTTAACGCATTTGAATTTAAAACAGAACAATACAAAAAAATTAGAATAAACAAAATAAACCATTTTTAAATAATAATTTATACCTTATCCGAATCATTTTTGCCTAAATGAGACGGAGGAGCATTTTTGATTGCCTTCATTGTCTCCATTTGTTGTTTTGTCTTATAAATTTGTACGAATTCGAATTCATATTTGTTTTTGAATCAATTTTGTTTTGGTTATTTTTTAAATTTATAAACGGGAGGAGTTAGGTTAAAACAAAGATGCAAAACATGCAGCATAAAAATAATAATAATTAATATATAAATAAAAAATTAAATAAACATTTTATAATTATATTTTTATTAGGTAGGTATTTTATATACAAATCATATTGAAAAAATATATAAATGTACATAGAATTTATTTATATGTACTATGTATGCATGTCTTGTTTGCTTGATTTGCCATTTTGTTTTCTTTTGGTTTATATCTTGAAATTTTGGTCTTTCAATTTTAATTTGCAACGTGGGAGCTTTTCTTCAAGGTATTTAGTAAATAAAAATTGCTTGCCGAAATATTTTTAAAATGCAAATACCATACTGTATATACACAATATAATGTTATGAAACCTTAGAACTTACCATTGTCTTCCCTGTCCAATCAAATTCACCATCATCCACGTAACCTTTACGCTCAAATAAGTCTTGAAACAGTCTTCTCAAGAAATCATAGTCTGGTGTTTCAAAGAAATCTAATCGCCGCACATACCTTAGATATGTTGCGAACTCTTCTGGATGACCATCACAAAGCGCCTTGAAAGTTTATTTAAATTGGAAAATTTTATTTATGCAATTTTATCAGTTCTATGTATAAAAAAATTACCTCAATTGGCGTTGCACGTTTAGTATCACCAATTTTCTGATACCTTTCCTTAAGTGTATCAGCCTTAAGACCTTGCCACGGCAGTGAACCTCTTAAAAAGTACATAAACATATGACCTAATGCTTCTAAATCATCACGTCTTGATTGCTCCCTGCCCATGTGTGTGTTTATTGACATGTAACGTGCGGTGCCCGTTAATGATTTATGTTCCCGATATGGTATATGTCTATTTGTATCTAAATCAATATATTCTTTGGCCAGCCCGAAATCTAAAAACAAAAACAAAAATATATAGTTTTGGAATAAGTATTTATGATATAAAATAGATGAGACGTGTGTAGTGTATTTTAATGACAGAAATGTCGTTTCCCAATTTAGAAACATTCCTTTAATTCAGAACTTGAATATAAACTCAGAATTGTTCTATAGGGAGTGTGACACATTTAAGGCTGCGAGACTTTATCAACTGCTATTGAAATATGTATCAAGTGTAATAATCCTACGATTTAAAGATTCATTTCACTATTTGGTAAGATAAACCACAAGACAACAAGTAAAACTATTGCTAGGAAAACCATAATATACTTTATTAAAAAGATGATTGATCAGCATTTCAAAGACATTAGAAAAAAATGGACTAGACTAATGCCGTTTTCCATTAAATCGAAAAAAGACCTTTACAGTAGGACAGATGGAAAAGCCTTAGCACAGGATTTTCCAGCGTCGAAGATCACATATTCAGAATAATAGGATGGATACCATCCGTGCTAGCGGATTTGTAACTTCAAGATCTTTTAGTACTCTAGCAAATGTACGAGTGCTAAAGACGATTCTCCACTCTCAAATGCAGGAGGAGCCATGTTGTGACGCTACCAGAAGTAACAGAAAGCTGTGCTATAA
Source organism: Eupeodes corollae (assembly GCF_945859685.1). Lineage (NCBI taxonomy): Eukaryota > Metazoa > Arthropoda > Insecta > Diptera > Syrphidae > Eupeodes > Eupeodes corollae. The sequence goes on along the minus strand of NC_079147.1, from coordinate 146,905,586 downwards.
GCAAGTTGGCCTTATTAATCGAGATGTAGTGTTACGAACCTTTTTTTTTCAAAAGATAATAGGTTTTTACTACTTTTACGACATTGTAGTATTTTTTGCCGAGAAAGTTGAAGAGAATGAAAATTTGGGAGTAAACAGGATTGCGAGATTTCGACACAAAGGGTCCTTCTTTTTTACTTTTGGTTTGGCAGTTTTTCGTTACAATTATTTAAGGTGCTGAAGTCCATCACTATCGATGACAAATAGCAACCAATACCGTCTTCCTAGCTTTCCTAGAAAGGATTGATTTATATTTATTGTAATCAGAGGTACCCAACATATATAGAGTGTTAGCCGATTGGTCTGCAATAACAGGAATCCGAGTTGGCTTGTTAACAAGCTAAGTTTGTTTAACTCAGAAAAAATCTGACCAGAACTATATAGTTGAATTCTCAAAACATATTATACGAGCTTTTGGACAAAACATATAAGCAACGCCCTGACTATGACATTAAAGTTGTGTTATGAGATTTTATCGCCAAGCTAGGAAGAGAAGAAAGTGGAACAATTGGTACACTGGACGACAACGAATTCAGCTATCAGTTCACACTTCTCGATATCCACAAGGGGGCATGCACATTTCCTGAACAATAAACAGTCACATTGCGATCGACTTCCGGGACTTTTCGAGTGTACAGGATTTTGTAACATTCCGAGAGCACAAAATTATCTTAGACCACTACCTTTTTGTAACCGAAGTACGGCAATGGATATCAGTATCAAAGCCAAAACAAGGAAGTACTGTGAGATGATTCGACGTTTGACGGGTTAAATCGCAAGAAATTGAAATGTCCTTTTTCGATAAAGACTCCAACAATTTCTCAAGAATTCCTGTTTTGCGTCATGTATTAATAGCCATTTGGAGTATTGCCATACCACGAGGACAACCCCTAGTTTGACGACGAGTGCCAGTAAGCGCACGCAGCTAAACAACAGGCATACACAACGATGGTGCACAGAAATACCAGAGCTCGCGAGCTCTACGAGCATATGAGGAGAGAGTAACACCGGCTTTTCAAAATTAAATAAAGGGAGCACGAGAAGCACGCGATCAAGAGTAACAGCCACGAACCGAAGCCTGTAAAGACGATTAGGGAAACATCATAGTAGAACTACAGTCTATGCTGTGAATATTAACAAATTAGTTCCCCAAATTATTTAACGGCGTTGAGGAATCGATCCCGCTGCAAGGGAGATGTAGAACATTTTCGCCTACTCAACCTCGACGAAGAAGTGAAGATAGTTGTATGTCTCATTGCAAGTCCAAAAAACCTACTGGAGCTGACGGTATCGCTGCCGAACTATTCAAAGCAGCAGACGATGAGTTGGGAAGGAGTATGTACGTATGTATGTATTAGTAGAATCTTGGCATAGATTTCCCAATCCTTAATAAAGGAGACGCTCTGAACTGCACCTATTACAGATGCATCAGTTTCCTAAACATTGCGTATAAGATATTTTCTGCCGTATTATGTGACCGTTGGAAGCAGCTCGTCATTGATCAAAGTTTTACATTGCCGCAGTTTTTTAAAACAAAAAAAACAGTCAATCTTTTCATCGATTTCAAGGCTGTGTATTACAGTATCTAGAGTAGAACTTTACAAAATGCACGTTGAAAGTCGGAAGAGTTCTCACCGATGATTTTGAAATCAAAAAAGTTTTGGACATTGTTCTGGAAAGAATTGTGCAAAACTCGATTCTCAACACTAGAGGCGCAATCTTCGGATACGCCGATGATATTGACATAATTGAAAGAACAAAACGTAATGTCAGTGGCGATTTTTTACAAAAGCAGAGAAGATGGAAGACCAAGTTTATGCCGTTATCAAGAAAGAAAATTGAACGATGACGACACGTCTGGGAAAAAACGTCACTTTGGACAGCAATAACTTGGAGCTAGTTAAGGACTTTGTCTACATAGACACCGCTATAAATTCAGAACTAGCACTAAAATCAAACGGACTTAAACAATAATTGAGCAGTAAAGCCCTCGCTCTCCCTATATAAGATACTAATCAAGGCTTGGACCTTGTCAACAAAAGATAATAACGTCTTAGGATGCTTCGAGGGATAACATTCTAAGGATGATTTTTAGTCCAGTCTGTATAGATGTAGAGTGAAGGAGAAGTTACAACGACTCGATCTAGTTAAGAGAATAAAATTCCATCGACTTACGAGGGGCGTTCAATATATTATCGGTATCGGGGTGAAGCTGTGGTTATATATATAAATTGACTTATTTATCAAGTAATACTATTATTTTAGTGCATTCATGTAAAATTTCATATAAATGTGATTATTATTTACCGTTAAATCTCTATTTAAACAGAATCATAATGGCAACTGAGACGATGATGGTGAAAATTGAGCATCGCGCTGTAATTAAATTTCTCACTAAGCAAGGAAAAAGTCAAAAAACTATTCATGAAGAAATGGTGGCAGTTTACCAGGGTTCCGCACCTTCATTATCAACTGTGCAAAAGTGGTCAAGTAGTTCGAGAGAGGCAGAGAGAGCATTGAAGACGACCCCCGCTCCGGCGAGCGCCCCGGCTAGTGCTTGTACGGGAGAAAGCATCAAAGAAGTCAAAAACTTGTTCTCGAGGATGCCCGAATAAAGGTGAAAATGATGGCAGAGATCACCAAGCTTTCGACTGGTACCATTCACACCATCCTTCATGACCATCTTAACCTTTCAAAGGTCAGTGCAAGGTGGGTGCCACGAATGCTCACAGCGCCTCAAAAAAAAGTGAGAATCGCATGCTGTAGAGAGCTTTTGGAAATGTGTAGTGCGAACGTGGACGGTGTTATGCATCGGATTGTTACTGGGGACGAAACATGGGTTCACCACTATGACCCTGAAAGCAAACAAGAGTCCATGCAGTGGCATAAAAAAGGGAACAGACCCCCTGAAGAAGTTCAAAGTCACTCCGTCTGCCGGGAAGCTCATGGCCACAGTTTTTTGGGACTCAAAGGGAATCTTACTCATTGAGTACATAAAAAAAGGTGAAACCATCAACGCCAAATCCTACGCTTCCACTTTGCATAATTTGCGGGAGGAAATTAAAAAGAAAAGACGGGGTAAACTCGCAGCGGGTGTGTTGCTTCTTCATGACAACGCTCCTGTTCACACGGCGCGAATTTCCAAGGCTGCTGTGCGAGATTGTGGTTTTGAAGAAATTCAACATCCACCCTATAGTCCAGACCTTGCCCCTAGTGATTACTTCCTGTTTCCGGATTTGAAAAAATGTCTTCGTGGAAAAAGATTTTCGGATGATGAAGAACTCAAGTCGGCAATAAATGGGTATTTTGCAGGGAAAGAGGAAACTTATTTTTTTGAGGGTTTAAAAAAGCTTATCTCAAGATGTAACAAATGCATTGATGTTAGGGGAGATTATATTGAAAAATAAAAACAATTTAAATTGAATTCCCATTTTCCTTCATATCGATACCGAGAATATATTGAACGCCCCTCGTAAGACAACGGGGCAAGCTGTAGAGCAAATGGAAATCGACACTCCAGCCGGAAAGTCTTTAAATCCAATCCTGAGTGACTTAGCAATAAAGGAAGACTTTGACTCAGGTGGCACACGCAGGTGAAAGAGGACCTTAACCAACTTGGCGTTCGAAACTGGAGACAGCTAGGTAGGGACCGAGCTGGCTGAAAACGTATGTTGGTTGAGACCCAGGTCCGTCCCTCACTGCAGCGCCACCTTAAGTAAATACGTAATCATACAAACAAATTATTCATTTTTTAACTTACCAATTATGTGAATAATTTTTTCTCGTCTTGTTGATGTTCTACCAATTAAAAAATTCTCAGGTTTTACATCTCTATAAATTAGGTGTCGACTATGAACATATTCGATCCGGTGGAGCTAAAATAAATTCAAATTAAGCCACATTAATTTATTTACATTGAAAAATATTACAAAACCTGAAACAATAATTATTATAACATATTCATTATAAAAACCATAAATTATAAAAGCAAATTTATAGATATAAAGTTTATAACAAACATGCTTCATAAAATTATATTTTTATTTTTAAGTTAATACTATAAAAAAATTATAGGATTTTTTTTTCTTGTATAAAGCTAAATAGCAGTGTCTCAACTAGCGATAATGAGCATGAATGACTTGAAATACAATTTTTTTTTTCAATTTTGCCTGAAATGTATTTTAAAAAATAATAAGTAATAGGAAAAAAAAGCAAAGATAAGTGAAAAAATCTCGAAGTAAGGTTTATCCTTGAATTGAAAAGCAAAAGAAAATAAAAAGAAAAATGTCACTTTTGTCTTATTGACTGATGACATTGCATCGATAATAAATATATTCTCTCACACTCGACAAACAAGACCCTCTTGTTAGGTGAGGAGTGTTTTTTGTTTTGTTCCTTCTTTACAATTTGAAGGAGATACAATGCAGATCATTTGATTAGATCCAATATCTAAAGATTTTTTCAACAGTTACGGGTTGATTTTGACAGCTCGTAGCGGCCATATTGTTTATTTAACTTTCTGTCAAAAAGTCTTCTTTTAATTAGTCACAAGATAAAGAATATACATAAATAAATAAATGATGGAAATAAATGTAAAGAGTGTAGAAATTGTGGAGAACATATAAAACACTGGCCAAGAAAATTTAGTTTTTTTCAAAGGATTTGCATGGCCTCAGTTGGAATAGCAGTCCTTAAAATAATATTAAACTATGATTTTACAGAGTACACAACTTTATCTTCTAGATACCATTTAAATCGCTTTAGTATCTCACTTAGTTTTCGTAATTTCTTATTTGTTGCTACCTGCACCCCGCGGGATTACGCCAATGTTTAACATATTTGTTTAGAAAAACTTAAACCATTTCCCCAGCGCACGCAGTGGAAGCTCTCAAAAGGGAACAAGAACCCCGATTTTGAAACTTTCATTATTGGCGTTCCGCTCTTATTAGTTCTAGTTCAATAAATACGCTTTCGAAGACTGGAAGAATTTTTTAAATCTTTAGTTCCTGAGATTAGTACGTTCAAACGAACATATAAACTCTTCAGCTTTATTGTATTATCATTATAGATGAAATGACTTATGGGTGTTCTTTGACTTTATTAGAAGTTTTAAAAATCCTTGAATATATAATTCCTCCATGTTTTTCAGTAATTCGTTTCGCAATCAATTTTTAGTTATGTTTTCAAATTCGAACCTAAAATTTTAGCTGTTATAAGCTGAAACTCAGGACAAAAATTCCTTTAATACCGTTTTGAGTTTTTTTGTAAAGAGGTTCAGAAGCAGAATTGAAGAAAGTTTAAACCTCAAACCGAAAGCTGCAAAAATGAAATTCAATGCTGAGGACATGGAAGGACTACTTCTACAGAATAACAGCGGCGGTGAACCGAATTTCTTGTTAAGCAGGGTGATCCATTTAATGTAGACCACAAAAGCCAACATTTCTGTCAACCGACTAAGGCGAAGATGGCCATATCTAAGCTGAAGTCTAACAAATGCGCTAGAGGAGATGGCTTGTATGCCGAGCTTTTCAAAGCAGCTAGGGATAGTTCGGTTAGGAGCTTTTAACAACTTATCTCGAAAATATGGTCGGAAGAAAGCACGTCCGATAAATGGAAGCTTAATATTTCAATATTGTTTGCCCGATACTGAAAAATGAGACCCTCTTAACTACAACAATTAAAAAGGAATGAGTCTCCTCAACATCGCATACAAAATCTTTTTTCCTGAATATCTGAACGTCTAAAGCCCATCGTCAACAACCTGATAGGTCCCCATCAGTGTGGTTTTAGACGATCAAATATTGGCAATATAACAGATCATTGAAAAACACAAGTGAACATCAAATCTACACCTATTATCTTTTCATTGATTTCAAGGCCGCGTAAGGCAGCATCTACTTTACAGGGACGAACTATGAAGAGTCATTTCTAGTTTTGGCATCCCTGCCAAACGTGTCCATTTGGCAACGATAACCATGGAGAATTCGCGCTGCTCTATAAAGCCTGGAAACAATTGAACCGAACTGTTTGATGTCCTAAAAGGCTTTGGACAAGGTGTAGGTAGGATATCTTCAATAACTCATTGAAAGAATAGTACAAAGCTCCCACGTCAACGTCAAAATTCTGTCCAATAATTGGCAAATGCTGATGAAATAATCACAAGAACTCAGCATCAGTAAAAATGGGCTTATGGTTGATGAGTGCAAAACAAAGTACATTATCGACAACTCTGTCAAAACGGCACCATTTTCAGATTAATCTTTGAGTTAATGACTTTTTTTACCTGGGCTTTAATATGAATGCAGAAAACAAAACCAGCCTGTTCTTAAAACCGGTGGTGTTGCCAGAACATATTAATTCGTTGAAAAAAAAAGAAAATTTGTTATATTGCCTCTAACCAAGTAAAGTGTCTCTAACCAAGTAAAGTGTCTCTAACCAAGTAAACAGCACTGTAAAGCTTCTTGACAATATTTCGTGAGATACACTGTTGGATTTTGATAAAAGTGGGGGAACGAGTAATTTGGACGATTGCCAAACATTCTTAGTGGGTGAAAAAAGTATACAGACTGGAAGAAGAAGGATATTCATGAAACCCTTGTTCACACACGAGGGTTATAAGGCTTGTGGTATATTGTATATATATAAGAATGCCAATATGCTGGGGAAGGTTTCTTCCAATAAGATTTCACTGTGAAAAAATCGAATCTTCTCTATCTATATGTACACATCCTATATAAAAGTGAGTGGATTTGTGTCGTAGACTGAGAAAAAAAAATATAATTCAACGGATAGATAGATAAAATGTGTGAAATATGCTATAGAAAGATACATAGGTCCATAGATGCAGTTGCACACATAGGATCGCCTAGTCAGGATTATTGGAAGAAAAACTTCCATGCTTTATAGATAATATTATAGCTCTGTAAAGATGTTTACATTTTCAATTGATTTCGATTCTTTTTTATAGGAATTTGAATTAAATTGAGGGAAGAGAGCTCTTTGATGCGGGTTAAGAGATATATTTTTGTTAAGGGTTTCTGTAGTTTTTGATTTTTTTTTACAAAATTGAATTGTTTTTTAACATACATGCATATCAAGAATTGTGGTACCTGTGTGTGTGTTTTTTTTTTTTTTAACATTTTGATGATTTGACTTTACAACTTTTTTAAAATGGTTACTACTATAAGTTCAAGAGGTTAAAAAAATAGTTCATATTTTCGTATTTAAATATACTTGCAGGTATCTAAGATGTTGATTGATTTTTAATCTGGCAATACTTTTTTCGGAGTTGATCTTTTTTGACAGCTGTCACTTTATTATTTATTTATTCTTTGTTTGCAAATCTTGCAAATTTATTAGGTACTAAAATAATGGTTCAGCTCACGAAAGGACAACGAAATTTATTGTCGTGGTCCTGTGGTGTGGTCTTAAAAATCATTCAACATATCGGGACTATTTTTTGTGGGGTTATGTGAAGTCGCTTGGAGTTATAACCTACTGTAGCACAATGGACTTGTAGTTTTTCCACAACAATGAACGGGAACAACTATAAATGTCTGCTGGAACTACTATATCTTCCATTCTTGTAACTTTTTCTAGGATTTTCCAACAAGAAAAAGCCCTTGTTTACACTTCCAGGGTTGTTAGAAGCTTGATCTTAGAACTTTTATCGTGCTTATCATATTCACTGGACATAAACATAATTGAAAACGTTTGTTCATGGCTTTCTTGTAATGTTTATGAAGGTGGCAGACAATTTGATGACAAGGACGACTTAATCGAAGTAGTCGTGATGTCTGGTTCCAAACTTCCTATGACTATTTAAAAAAAAACCTTATGATTGCATTCTAAAACGGTTAATAGAGGTTATATCCAAAATTTATTAATGTAAGACAAACATAAAAAAATATTCTACAACCATAAAATGTAAACATTTAATTCATTTGTTCGTATTTTTTTCTAGAATTGAATCTGGCCTAATTCTAATGGTTGGCAGTGTATATGTCACCAAATGTCATTTCAGTTTTAATGACAGATGGAGGCTCTTAAACGTATAAAACTGTAATATTAAAATAAAGGATTTTTTCTTTTTTTTAATTTGAAACTCACGTTTGACATAAAAAAATCGAAAGTATCACATAAAATGTCATTCTACGTAAGAATCAAAACTTTCAATAACAAAAACGTAACGTAACACTCCGAGGCAGATGTTCTAAACGAAAGCAATCTTTTATAAATGCAGTTATATTGAATCATTAAAGATGTCATTCATTGTCTTCACCTAGAAATTTTTAAATTACCAATCATGTGATCTTACAATGATTCTACAGTCATTTAAAAGCAATCAATTGATTGGAATCATTTGAGAATTCATGTATTCTTTTGGATATCCTTCCATTCAATTCCAGTCCTTTCAATCTTTTTATACAATTCATTGTAGACACATATTTCAAGGGAATGCAAAGACTTTATGGGGAAAGATTAATTCTTAACATATATTTCTAGTTATCGTGAAATTTCCTTAGAAAAAAGTATGTGATTATTTTCAGAAATCCAATTCGAATAACCGGTTGTGTTTTCAAAGGTTCATAATAAAACGAAATTAAATTTAATTTAAAATTTCCTTACAATAAAACAAAATATGCCAAATAAATTTCTCATCAATGTATAAAGAAAAAAATATTTGGTGCCTAAATCTGTTAACTGAATTGTATAAAAATACATAAAATAATTTAATTTAATGTTGACACCAAGCTTTTTACATTTGAACGATATGTTGAATTTAAGTCTTCATATTTTTTATATCAAAAATCGGAAAAACAGCAAAATCCCTCCACCTCAAAACACTGTTTTGACAGTAACATTTCTGATTGTTTGAATTAAATTTCCCTGTGCCTAAAATCGTCGCTCGGGCTAACTGCTCGTCTTCGTTTATTTGCTGATGGTAGATACCAAAGAGGAGTTGGCAATGACCACAATGTAGGTTTTCCTGAAAATTTTCGAGGAAAATCTTTGTCCCGAATAGATCAATATTCATGCCGCGTAATCAATACAATTATCTCCTATAATAAATACAATTATTAAAATTGTAAGGGATTTTCCAATAACGACGGTTGATTTTGACAGCTCGTGGAAGCCATATTGTTTCTTTAACTTTCTGTCAAATGATGCAACTCATACCGAAAACATCGCTCTTGAAAGCGAGCAGCAGAATTCGTGGCGTCAATTCTGCCTTACTCACAAGAACTTGGCCTCCTGCATTGCAAATTTTATTTCGTGGTTTGGGCCTACACCCATACAAGCACTATGCAGAAAGCAACGCATGTCGTCTGTTCGCTAATTGAATTTTGGAACAGTCATGCTGGACGCGTCATCAGTCAGTAGTTCTTTGAAAATTATCACCGTCAAAGGCGATCGATAAAGGTCGATGATCACTAACTTCTTGTGGCTTGAATTGGATGATATACGGAAACAGAAGATATATGGTTTCAAAGGGATGTCGCTACGTGCCCCACAACTCACACCTTAATCGATATTCTGCGCCAACGGTTTCATGATATAAACGGTGATTTTTTAAGAGCTTGAGAAAAAAACGCATACAATTTGCAAAATCTCATCGATTCTTTATTTGAAACGTTAGTTTGGTCCATGACATTTACTTTTTGAAGATAATTTCATTTAAATGTTGACCGCGGCTGCGTCTTAGGTGGTCCATTCGGAAAGTCCAATTTTGTGTAACTTTTTCGAGCATTTCGGCCGGAATAGCCCGAATTTCTTCGGAAGTGTTGTCTTCCAAAGCTGGAATAGTTGCTGGCTTATTTGTGTAGACTTTAGACTTGACGTAGCCCCACAAAAAATAGTCTAAAGGCGTCAAATCGCATGATCTTGGTGGCCAACTTACCGGTCCATTCCTTGAGATGAATTGTTCTCCGAAGTTTTCCCTCAAAATGGCCATAGAATCGCGAGCTGTGTGGCATGTAGCGCCATCTTGTTGAAACCACATGTCAACCAAGTTCAGTTCTTCCATTTTTGGCAAAAAAAGTTTGTTAGCATTGAACGATAGCGATCGCCATTCACCGTAACGTTGCGTCCAACAGCATCTTTGAAAAAATACGGTCCAATGATTCCACCAGCGTACAAACCACACCAAACAGTGCATTTTTCGGGATGCATGGGCAGTTCTTGAACGGCTTCTGGTTGCTCTTCACTCCAAATGCGGCAATTTTGCTTATTTACGTAGCCATTCAACCAGAAATGAGCCTCATCGCTGAACAAAAATTGTCGATAAAAAAGCGGATTTTCTGCCAACTTTTCTATGGCCCATTCACTGAAAATTCGACGTTGTGGCAGATCGTTCGGCTTCAGTACTTGCACGAGCTGTATTTTGTACAGTTTTACACCAAGATCTTTGCGTAAAATCTTCCATGTGGTCGAATAACACAAACCCAATTGCTGCGAACGGCGACGAATCGACATTTCACGGTCTTCAGCAACACTCTCAGAAACAGACGCAATATTCTCTTCTGTACGCACTGTACGCATTCGTGTGATTGGTTTAATGTCCAATAAAGTAAACTGAGTGCGAAACTTGGTCACAATCGCATAATTGTTTGCTCACTTGGTCGATTCTGTAGACCATAAATCGGACGTAAAGCGCGAAACACATTTCGAACCGAACACTGATTTTGGTAATAAAATTCAATGATTTGCAAGCGTTGCTCGTTAGTAAGTCTATTCATGATGAAATGTCAAAGCATACTGAGCATCTTTCGCTTTGACACCATGTCTGAAATCCCGCGTGATCTGTCAAATACTAATGCATGAAAATCCTAACCTCAAAAAAATCACCCTTTACATTATCTCGCATTCGGGCGACGACGACTACGTGAATTGGTCACCCTTTTGACCTTTTCTTGGATGGCTTTTTTAAGTTGCAGGGTATGCCATTAAGACCATTAAGAATAGATGCTATTTAGCCTGATTTATGTGCGAAAGTCACTTAGCAAACGATGTTATATCATATTTTTAAATAAAGATAAACCCAAATTTAAAATCGAACAGTCTTTAATGAAAAACCCTTTAATTATTTCTCAAAGAAATATTAATTGAACTTACATTACCCCATCTCATCTTAATATGCTTTTTTTTTCTTTAGTTCAGAGCTGAGCTCTGAGCAGAGTCTGAGCTCTGAGCAGAGTCTGAGCGAGCATAGTAGAGTAGAGTAGCGTTCTGAGCAGAGTATGTTCAGAGCTCTCTGATTTAATTATGAAACAACTTGAGCACTAAACTGTCTTGATTTTAATTGTCGTCTGATTGAAGGCGTTCAAAATTTTCTTTTATCAAATTAATTAATAAAACAGTCATAGAGTTGGTCCATTTGACTCCTGAAATAAATTTGATTCATAAAAATGCTATATGCAATTAATTTTTTCTAAATTATCTTTCCTTCTACACTAAAGCCTCTACCGCCATTTTTGTTGTTTTGACGATAATTTTTTTTAATTTCCCGGCTTTCAAATATCAAATTGTTTGTGTTCAGCATTTTACTCCATTTACTCTGTTATTTTATTCTGACCTCACAAAACGTGCTCTGAACATGTTCAGAACTAAAAACGAAACACGAATTCGAAGCTCTGAACTATCAGAGCTCAAAAAGAAACACAATTATTCTTTTGACAGTTCGAGCTCTGCTCTGAACTAAAAAAGAAAAACGGCAAATGTTTCCACCAAAATATATGCGCGAAAATTTCAGAGAAATGTCAAAAAATTTCCCATGAGAATATTATTCACAATAGCAATAAATTCCTAAGGAAATTATTTCGAATACCAATCACGATAGGAATTTTTAAAAACGTGGGAAATATTTTCAAGGAAGTTTTGGATTTTGGAGGACATTTTTGATATTATTTTCAGACATTAAAATATTTTTTTAAAACTTTTCCACACAACTAAAAATAAGAATCAATAACTTAATAATATTTTAAATCTGCAAAATTTATGATTAAAATTAGATAGAAAAAGAAAACTATTGAGTTGCATGTTTTTTACCAAGAAGCAGATGCATGTTTAATACGAAACAAAAATAATAAAGCAAACAAAGTTGAAATTAAAATCAATATGCTCTTTAAATTAAAAAATTAATAAAATCATAAAGCCATAATAAAAAAAAATAATGAACAAAAAAAGCTTAGTTAGTAAACTAATAAAAGTAAAATTATGTATAGTTGTAAAAAAAAACACTTATGTATTTAAAATAATTAAATAATTATGGAGAGTATAATATAATAATTAATTTACCTAATTATAACTTTAATTGTTTTTTTTTGTTTTAATAATGTACTTACTAATTGTATAGCTATCAGTAGTACGGTCTTCAGAGTAAATCGTCTGCCACATATATCAAATAAATCTTCAAGTGATGGACCAAGCAATTCCATAACAAGTGCATTGTATTTGCCGCATGGTCCGAAGTAATATACTTCGGGGACACCCTCTGCTGTGTGTCATGTTAACGTGTGTAATTTATGCGTGTATTTGTTTTGTTTTGTGTTTTTTTTTTATTTACAAATTTTGTAAGTTTTGTATTGTTTTTTTTTTTTTTTTTTTTTTTGGCATTCGCGTTTAAGGAGAATATCGTGTGGATCCCGTTGGGAGATTTTTGGATTTTGTTTTGTAATTTTTTTTTTCCGTTTGGAATTTAATTGTTTACAACGCACGATTTTTGAAAAAGAAGAAGAGAAGAAGAAAAGAACATTAAAACAAAACAATAAACAAATTAAAACAAAAAATCGAAAGGAAACTCAAGAGAAAAATTAGTATTCTTTTTTTTGGAAATTAAGTTTTTTGTATTTTTTAATTTTTTTAATTGTTTGCTTCATCATGGGGAGAGAGAGAAAGAGGGAATATTTATTTTGTGTTTTGTCTCTATCATTTTAATGGATATTGTTGAGGGTGTTATTATTATGTACATAAACATATTTAGGAGATTTATCTTTTTTTAATTTTGATTTTTTTTTTGGGATGTAATTAAACTTTCAAACGCACACACATAACATTACAAAAGTATATATGTGAGGTTAGAAAGTTTGAAAATAGAAATTCTCGAAGCATATTTTTTTTTTGTGTAGTGGTATATTTTTTTTAACAAAACTTACTTTTTTAGCCAACTCAAGCCTCGGTTTTTCTTTCATTAAAATAAAACTTAAACATTAAGGGTTTTTTCCAGGGTAAGTATATGAAAATAAGTTAACGGATCATAATTCTGGGTGAAATGTTGTCTGCTTTTTCATAAATCATTTGAAGATATAGTTTTGACATATTTCAAAAAAAATATGTCAAAATAAAACGCACGCCAACAATCAGATTTTTTTAGTTTTAGGATAAGATAGCCAACATTTTTTTTGCAACGTTTAAGAAATGCGTCTTAAGTTTGGTGATTATTAGCAGTTTTTTGAGCAGCCTCGCAGGAAAAAAGAAGGTATCAAGTCGTCACAAGACACACTTCCTTTCTCAAAATGAGTTCCTTACAAAACCCAAAAAACTAATGACGTAAGTGTGTTTTAGTGTGTCCTTCATTTTTGAGCTTTAAATCTAAAGTAGCCCAGATGTAGCCTGATGATTATGTTGGTTTTATAGGGTCTTGTTTTAACAGAAGCTAACATGTGGTGATTGGTGTGACGTTTGACATGTTCAGTAAGTTTTAATAATTTCAGCTTGTTGCGATGCATTATCGTAATTGGCAAATATTGACAATTCAAATGACAGCTGGGTTTGACAGGAGTTTAATGCCTGTGGTCTGTTCTTTTTTTGAACCATTGTGAACTATTTGTATTATGTCAAGTAACGACAGTTGTTAAAAATTGTTGACCTGTCAAATAAAACATTAGAAAAAAATGATTTTATAACTTTAAATCGCCAAATAAATATTGAAACATGACTTGAAGCTGCTAATAAATTGCTTGAGAATTTATATATTTTCAATAATAAAACAATTCCTGAATCAAAGGGAAATATATTTGTTTATTGTATAATGAAAATTTGTGATTCGATTTAGATGACGATTGGCTTTTAAATTTATTGTTTTCTCTCGAGCCAAACAAAAAACAACTATTTGTTTGTAAATAAATCATTCACTTTGGCAATTAAAAATTTACAAATCGGAAATATTTGACAATTCAACCATGTGTTTAGGAACGATGTGTTGACGTCCAACTTGATATGCAAAATTAATGACCCTGTAAAATGTACGTATCACTCTCCAAAACTCATTTATTTACATTGTCATACTTGTAATGTCGATGAAAATATGTGAATTTCAACTAAAAATGTTCGTTTGGTTTTACACACAAAAACTAATGAGTTTCGCGCGTTAACCTCACGCACACATTTATTCAACTAATTAATCAGCTCTTCACTTAGCTTGTGAACAAACTAAAATGGCTACCGAAAATGTATGTCTTCATATAATGCGAACTGTTCGATTTTAAAATCTTAAAATTCTCAAACGGACATGTTTATTGTTTGAGAAAAATTGCCATGTTCGGGAATAATCGCACTTTTACACACCTGAAAATTATTTTACTCACTTTTTTTTAGTAAAAAATTAAAAAAACAAAAGCTAAGTTGATAACTTAGTTGACAAATGAAATAGGGTGACCTTTTTTTTTTTAATTGATTTAACAATCAAATTTCTTACAACATCTTAATTTAACTTTAACAAGTAACGATAATTTAACTTTAACAAATAACGATGTCAACCAGGTGACATTTTGAATTCATTAAACAAGTTTATAATTGTAGTTCCTTCCTTAAATTGTTTATTTTTTGAAAAAAGCCAACAAAAGAAGAAAATAATGAGACATAAGAAATTTTATAAACAAAATAAACACAAAATACACGGCTTGTAATTTGTTTTAAACAAAGAAAAATATTTAATAACAATTTTATCCTTACAGAATTATGATCCGAACTTATTTTTATAAGATAAGCGTGCACACAGGTTAGTGTAGTGGTTATGAGGTAAAGATTGAAAGTTAATAATTATAAATAAAAAAAAAAAAACAAGAATGATAAAAGGTATACATATTTATGTGTAACGAGAATAAATACAATGAATGCATTTTATTTATTCCTAAATATTTCGATTAATTTATTATAACGATGCTCTCCTTAACGTTAAAAAATGGTGGAATGATTTTGTGTTTTATTTTACATATACGAGTTTGCATTATGCGTAAAATAGTAGTGGAGGAGTGGTGCCAAGCTATGGTTTTTTTTTTTTTTTTAATTTTTAGTTTTATATTTTTTTCTCAAATTAAATTAGAATTCTAAACACACAGAAACAGAGAAAATATATTAAATGAGAATACAAACAAATGCACTACAAGAAACAAAAACAAGAAATTGCAACAACAAACGAAAATAAAAACAATTCTAACATTATGGCTTAGTTGTTAATTTTAATGATAATTTTAATTTTAATAATAAAAACTCTATATTTTTTTAGACAAACCAGAACTAATTTCTTTTGGAGGGAGGATTTTTCAACTCTTTACTCTAAAAAGTGATTGATTCTTTTGAGACGAAAAATAAAGTTTTGATTACAATAAAAAAAGAAAAGAATATTTAACAAATTAAAAGCAAAATACTAACAACAAATAGACATTGTGGTATTTTTGATATCTATCAGAATATAAAACCACAATCATTTTTTAGTTCTATTAACAACACATATCACGATACTCATAGATTTCGTGTTAATTAAGAGATTTTTGGTTTTTTCTTTTTCCTAAATATTAAACATTGATATCATTTTTTGCGCTATCAGCTGTTGAGACACTTAACGAATAATAAAGATATATTGGAAACAAAATTTCCGATTGCACATTTACCCATGGAGAACAATTATTATATTACTCACTATAATTTAAAGTTATAACAACAAATTTAGCAAATTTATAAGATAAGATATGTATTTTATCTAGGACACCAAAAAACACAGTATCAAACATTTGATAAAAAGTAATCAAAATACTAACCTGTGATATTCCCTAAATGATAATAACTATGATAAAGTTTTTTATTTTATAATTAGTCTGTTTTTAAGTATTTTTGTATATGGTTTGTTCTTTATTATATTCACAAAAAAAGGAACAATTGTATTACTGTCATTTGAAAACGAATATGATTTTTCACGAATAAAGGCAAGGTTGAATTTGACAGCTCGTGGCGGCCATATTGTTTCTTTTACTTTCTATCAAAATATCTTCTAGTAATCATCAGTCACTATACACAAGATTGACAATTCAAATGACAACTGAGTTTGACAGGTGTTTAATGCCAGTGGTCTGTTCTTTTTTGAACAATTGTGAACTATTTTTATTATGTCAAGTAACGACAGTCGTTGAAAATTGTTGACCTGTCAATTAAAACATTAGAAAAAAATGTTTTTATTACTTTAAATCGCCAAATAAATATCAAAAGATAACTTGAAGCTGCTTATAAATTGCTCGAGAATTTATATATTTTAAATAATAAAACAATTCCTGAATCAAAGAGAAATACATTTGTTTATTGTATAAAGAAAATTTTTGACTCGATTTAGATGACTATTGGCTTTTAAATTTATTGTTTTCTCTCAAGCCAAACAAAAAACAACTACTTGTTTGTAAATAAATCATTCACTTTGACAATTAAAAATTTACAAATCGGAAATATTTGACAATTCACAATTGAGCAAATTACAGCCTCGAGTAACACGTGCAATTGATAAAACTTTACAATAAAAATAAGTGATCTGTAGTAGCAACGATGCGAGCGTTGCATCATTTTTATGGGGAACATGAAGATGACATCTTTTGACATTTGAAAGTAAGAACTGTCATTATCTAATCTAATGAGTAGTCTGCGGAGTGAGTCAATCGTATTAAAAATGTCAAAAACTAGCTCCGAATCTATTCGGCAAGGAGCCGTGAGTAATTAAAGATTGCCTAATTTGGGACGTCACCAATCCACATGAGATTCACGAGGTACCAATGCATCCAAATAAATTAACTGTTTGGTGTGAATGTCGGGCTGGAGGTGTCATCCGTCCATACTTCTTCGAAAATGAACCTGGTCAGGCAATCACCGTCATTAAAGATGATCACCAACATTATGTGGCTTGAACACCAACTTTTTGTGGTTTGATCACCAAATTTGTGTAGCTTAAAGTAGGTAATATGGATACTTAAGACACAAAGATCGTGCGATTTGACACCTTTATACTTTTCTTGTGGAGGTCTATGCCATTAAAAAAATAATGAAACTTTGACGGTTACATTTTGAAAAGTCAATTACGTCGTTCATATTGAATATGAAGCAGTTCGAGATTCTTGGTGAAAGCCTAAACAAATTATAAATTTTGAATTGTAGCCATCGAATAAGAATAATATTCCATCATACAAAATTCAAGTGAGATATATTGGTTACATTTTTGATCTTAAAGTTTTCTTATAAAATCTAAACATTTTTTGAAACAAGAAATTTATTGAAACTTATAAAAGTTCTGTTCGTTTTCGTTTTTCAAACATTTACAATAAGTTGCTTGCCAAACGAACAGCTGATGAGTTGTTGACAAATAAATCACCAAGAAGAATCTATATAACTTTTGAAGATGTCGTCTTTTGCCATTTAAAAGTAATAACAATGCCATTAAATGTTGAACATTTTCGAATTTACTTTACGCAATTCGATTAATCACTAGCCAATACTTATTCTCGATGATTAACATACAGCCCAGTCATAAAAAAATTATGAAAAGTAT
This sequence comes from Eupeodes corollae, assembly GCF_945859685.1. Classification (NCBI taxonomy): domain Eukaryota; kingdom Metazoa; phylum Arthropoda; class Insecta; order Diptera; family Syrphidae; genus Eupeodes; species Eupeodes corollae. Next base: position 146,887,744 of record NC_079147.1, on the reverse strand, counting down.
ATGGTTGCTCGAACCGTATTCGTGGTAGCAATTTAGCTTAAATTATTATTTTCCATCGTTAGGAGACAGTAATATGTAACTATCATTGGTTTTCATCATTGACAGGTCGTTTATTGTGGTCATTACAAATATGTCATTTTAAAAAATGGCCTGATTAAAATCCACCGACAAATTTTTACTAACAGCAACCTGTCATTGGTATTGTGTGAAATTGAAACACACATCAGTGGAACGATTCGTTTCACTTTTGAATATAAAAGTATCAGCTGTTCAGTAGAAAAATACATTTTTAACGAAAAATCGATCAGTATGTAATTTTAATTTATAGTCCAAAAGAAACGGTTTGATTGCAAAAATAGTTTAAATAGTTTAATAGTTTTATCCATATTACATCTTTACAACTTAATCTCATAAAAACAGTACATGGAATAGTTCAGTCGAAAGGTTGGAATTCCAATTAATAGGTCTGTTTAAGTTTGTTTGCTTTGTTTATGTTCACGAACTGTTTAGACATGTTCAGATTCCCGCTTTTTAATAAAAAGTTATTTAGCAATTTAGTTGTTAGCAAAACGAAACGAAAGATCTAACATTTGTAAGTCACTTAATAAATTGATAAATATTTTTGAAAATTGTCTTTAACAACAGGTGGTTTTAACATTTTGCTCCACTGTTTTTTTTTTCAATATCAAAATAAAACTCTTATTTTAAAAACCCTAAAACATACTTTTTAAATGTCAGCTGTCAAATTTTTGTCTATAAATCTGTTTGTTCTTTAATCATTGTTGATTTTTTTCTTTAAAAGTTTTGTAAATCAGATATGTTCTTATATGTCAAAACTCCTGAAGGTAAAAGTTGTAAATAGGACACTCGCAACCACATAACAAAACCTGCATAACACTAAACAAATGTCACAATGTAGATTTAGAATTCTATAGATTATAACCACTTCACCACTGTGTGCTCTCAAGTTTCCTTAAAAAATTACAACATTTAAAATATACACCATGTTGCTTTTTTTTTAAATTAAATCATTTTTTTAGTAACATAAGTGAGTAAAATATAATCCGTGAGTAAAGTGCATTCAAAAATTTGGCTTGTTTTTGTATTTTGTTGATTTCTAAAAAGCAAAGAAATACAATTTTTATAAACAGTGAATTTTCACTTAATTGACTCAAATTAAAAAAAAAAAAAGAAGAAAACAAAATCATAAAATAAGCAAAATAAATTAACAAAAGAAAAACTTACTAGTTGCTTAGCTATCATCAGAACAGTCTTAAGGGAAAATTTACGGGAACAAATATTGAAGAGATCTTCTAATGATAGTCCCAATAATTCTAATACCATGGCATTGTAACGGCCACCACATGTGCCCAGATGATAGACACGTGGTATACCCTCTGGAAAATTATCTTCAAAATAGGGATATTATAAAATAGTATAGTTTTTTTTTTCTTTCTTATTTTTTAAATAAACGAATAATATATTGAACAAAATAATTTTGCATTTCTTTGTAGGTAAATATTTTTTTTTTTGTTTTCAAATCCCCGAAGAATATGCTTGAGAAAATCTATTTATTATTATTTTTTAGTATTAGGGAAGAGAGGTATTAAGAGGAGGATAATTAATATTATTAGATAACATTTTTGTGTAAAACAAAATTAATTAAAAATTAAAAAACACATCATAATTGGAATTAAGGAGATGTCTAAACAAAGATAATTCGAACATTTAACATGAAGCTTATTTTTATCAAAGTTTTTTGTTTGTTCTTTGATAAAGGAAAACATTTTTTGCAAAATATTATTTGGCCAGAAAGTCATCGATAATTTTTGTTTGTTTCTATTTAAAAACATTGATAAGTACAATCTTCATGGTAACTCTTTAAAGCTATGATTAGACTGATATCATTTAACGTGTTGACAGTTTTGACATATTTCGTCCCATGTAGATGTTCACTTATCTTAACGAGAGAATTGGTATAATTAGGTTAGTTCATTCCTTGTTCCATTATCAATTTTCCAATAAGCTAACCTGGATTATTTATTGTTAGAGTAAAACAAAACGTATTATTTAAACTTCCTGGTTTTTGATTTAAGAAATATTGTACCCATGCAATGACAAAGTTTGACAGTTGTAATGATACAATTCTAACAGCAAATGGGCCGGTTCAGACAACATAAGGGACTCAAGACAAGGGAAGTTTCTAGTATCTGATTCGATCTTCTAATAAGCTTTATTGGAATGTTGACTGGAAAGTTGATCAAGATAAATTTCCCTAAATATCAAGTGAAGTCTATAAATGCCAAAATGACAGCTGATCATGTTTTTTCATTCAGCTGAAAGCTGAGCTCTATAACTCATTAAAGTCTTATGTAAAAGGGTTCCCTGTCAAATTGGAAATCAAAATAATAAGTAACATTTCTTTACAGTGCAAAATACAACGTATGATGGATTTATAGACAATAAATTTGTATGGAACCTTTTGTACAAACAACTGCTGGTTTGAAATAGTTGAAATCTGAAAAATATTGTCTTAGGGTACATTGACAGATTTGATCGGACTGTCAAAGCGTTGAACAAGTCAAAATGAATTACAAATTTTATTATTTTTGATTGACACATTTAATAAACAGTCCAATATTTGGAGAAAGAAGAAAAAAGAAATAATTATTACAACCAAAGCTATCATAGCACAAGTTGCTCAATTTTGATTCTAAATCCACTAACAACATTTGACAGCTGTCATATGTTTCTGTTTCCTACGGAAGTCATGTCACCTTATATAATTAGATATGTAATATATACATTTGTTTATACTGCGATGGGATTCATCTCGTGCATCCTTTTAAAAAAAAAGTTTTAAATTGCAATTATAAATTCATACATATCAATGTATAACCACTCCAAGATTTTAAATTCTCTTTGCACGTGCAGTGCATTTGAAACATATATATTTATATTCTCAATTTTCTGCGGTTTTATTTGTTTAATAAAATAAAAAAAATACATCATTACCAAACGAATTTAACGATAAATGTTAATCTGTGTTAAATGTTTCACTTTTAACATTTTCATTATTTATTAATAGGGTAATCAACCAATCAAAAAAATTATTGCTCGTTAATTTAAATTCAAAGTGTGATTATGCTGTTAGCACAATTATTCAAAATCATTATATTTTTGACATTAAAACGGCTATTTAAATTATTTATTAATAAAGAAACATTGTGTTTGGCGAATAAGATAAACCATCCTCTGAAACTATTATTTATGTTAAGTAATATTCAATAAAAAATACAGCAGTTAAACGAAATGTGCGAGGTGAAATGTCAAAAATGCAGAATTCAGATTTGAAAAGTTGAGTTCATCAGCAGCTGCACTGCGTTCGGAAGATTTATGAAAATATCAATCTATTTTTGATTTAGATCTGTCAAAACACAATTTCCCCTGTTTTTGTATTCCATGGGTCTAAATGAACTGATTCAGGTAACGACAGATGACAGATCTATCGCAATAAAACGTTCTTGTTCCATGTATCACAAAAAGAAATCAATTTGTGGCGGAAATATGAATTTACCCATGGAAAACCCGGTTATTTTCGATATATTTATTGTTTGACAGTTTTTATGACTGAATATCCAGGTAAAGCTCGGTACTCATTGTTGTAGAAGACTTCTTTAAATGACAATCAGGTGTTATTGAATTTTCCAAACCAGGTATATTGGGAATGAATTCCATGGAATCGACTCAATAAGTTGAATTCGGTTTGAAAAAAAAAACAAGTCAACAAGGAGTTGAAGCGGTATTAAATTCTGAATGTAAAGGGTTACGAAGTGTTTGACGTTTTGGTCTGGCCGAGAAATCCGTTCTAACCCAATATTTGTCATGGGAAATTATTTAAAATAATTTATAAAAATTAATCGACTCTTTTCTAAATGCCTTTATTTTAAATTTTGCAAAAAACGATTTCCACTCTTGATATTTTTGTTTTAGTTTACCTTTTCTCTATTTCCTTTCTTTTTAGTGTTTTATTTAAAAACTTAAATAATAAATAAAACGACAAGTTTTTTTTTTGTTAAATTCAATTAAAAAGGCAACGACTTACCATGTGATCCTAGTAATTTATAAAACCTATACTCTAAATGTAGTTGCGGAGCCTTTGATTTCATCGGCTCCATTTTTATTGCTACGTGTTCATTGTTGTAAAGATTTTTTCCTGTAAAAAAAAAAGAATAAGAACAAAAATATATATTATCAGTTTTTATTTTTAATTAAAGTTGGTAAAAATATTAATCATTATCGTGCAAAACAATCGCAATCTTTCATGACTTAATGCTATAATCTGATCTGTCAAAAAGAAATTATTAGGGTTGCTGTTGCAATTTAACGTCAATTCAGGTTTCAACAAATCGTACGGTGTATACAAATCACATGTGTCATTTAATGAGGGCGTCTTCCTAAAGTCGTTATTATTACATAAGTAAGAAGGGCAGCAGAAATCTGACATAAGGTTGTTCTTCCAATCGATTAATTTGGACATATTATGTGAAGTTAATTTGCAATTTTTTGCTCATCAAAGCACTCAAAGGCCAAGAAGAAAAATATCAGTACAAATTATTCTGAAATACGAGCAATATTGAATTTTTCGAAGCTCGTTTATAAATTTGCATGCCATAAAAAAAATGTACTCCATGCTTACAAACGACAGATAAAATTTCATTCTTTTATTTGTACTCTTTTTCACAACGAACCTGATCCAAAAGCGCACATACGGCGACCTGTCAAACAGATAATTCAGAAAGAAATATTATTGTATATGGATTTTGACAGATTAGTTATAACTAGACATGAACTTTTACATTTACAAACATATGTATTCATTTAATAAAATGGTTTTGAGTTAGCCTTTTTTTCGTATTTAAGCACTCCGATTCAATCTTTCAATCATAACACCATATAAACTGTCCGGATAACCCGACATTCAGTTCCGGATTAATTGGCTGAATAGCCGAATATTATAACTTAAAATATATATAAAATGTTCCACTGTTGGTAAGCTTAAAACAGCTTTTACCGGAATAAAAATGAACTATTTTTTCTCATTTGATTTTCTGTATCTTAGGGGCATGTATTAATGTACAAAGCTTTATATTATTATAAACTGCATCACTGATGCAACTTAAACTTTGCGTGCAAACAAATGCGTAAATAAATACGTACTTGTACTGAAAAACTGAAACATTGTGCACAACATTATAGACTTATCCATAAGCAAGTGAAAATTTAACATACATAAAAAAAATAAAACTAATTGAAATGTAATTGTGTCAATGGCTTTATATGTGCTTAAGTAGATTTAATATGGTCTTGTCATTTGAATGATAATAAAACATACATTATATGAATTGAATATTATGTACAGTGCATGTACATTTATATTGTACGTACACTTCAGAAAATCATATTCCCTTAAGACATGCGGCATGATGTCTAGGACCTACTTTTTAAACCTTTATTTTAAAGCATTTATCTCATCATAAAATATAGATTTTTCTGATCTAACTGTGTTTTTTGACGTACTATGAACCAAATTGAGTATAAATCAAGTGACAGCTGTCAAAAAGATTAACTCTGAAAAATGTATTGCTAGAATGAAAACCACGCATCTAAAAAATCACCCGTTATTACAACGGATTCTTTGGATTAAGGCTACGTTCAGACGACCATATTTTTCTCGTATACCGTATACGGGATTTTATCGAATAGAGCAGTGACAGCGAGTGTTATATTTGTACGTTCACACGAAGCCCATGCGGGAAAATCCCGTATTCGTGAAATAATTTGTTCTGTATACCGTACGAACTTGTCACTACGATTCGATAAATCTCGAATGTATTTTTATCGTATACGATTAGTAGCGCTTATCTTTATATTGTGTCGTTCACAAACAAAATTTCATCGAATTCGTTCATTACGTTAACCGTTTCTTATTAACATTTGTATACCAATAAAAAATAAGTGGAATACGTGGACCATGATGACGATGGTCGGTTGACTGCCGACAGTGCTGTATCCCCTGCCACGTATCAAAACCCGTACGTGAAAAAATCGAACAGAATATTTCTCGTGTAAAAATCGAATCGAATAGTCGCCGTCTGAACGCAGCCTAATAGTTCATAAAACTTGTTACCAGTGCAGATTTTATGTTTTAGTTTCTTCACAAATATATTACGATACTTTTCACTCTGCACTTCCTACGCAATCTTCGCAATAATTAAACAATGTTCGAAAATTTATTGCAATCAATGCGATTGGAAATATTTCTTATTGGTGTGTTGAAATATTCAACTTTGACGTTCACACGAATATTGAAACACATTTCAACCGTGATGACTGACGACGACCAATCAATGGACGTTGAATTGTTAGGAACTATTTGACGTTTAAAATGTCAATTATATCATATGCCATGTAAGTCAAATTTTATTAAAGTATGGATTGGAGTATTTAAATATTGACACGAATGTTATGTTAACGCTTGGTTCGGATTTAGCCAACGGGAACAGTCATACAAAAAGAAAATTATAGACCTACAAGTATGTGTATCAGAGTTATTTTATCGTTTTTTTGTTCGTTGACATATGTACAATGAAGTGTCGCATCGGCCTTGTGAAAAAATGTCACTATACTTTTGCTTTTTGTCTGAAACTTGTCACTGTCTTTTTTGTCTGGAAAAATAAAATAAAATCAAATTTATATTGACCACAGATATAAAATTCAAAAGAAGAAAATCCGATGAAATCTTCCTCTCCTCAGACACGCGGAAACTACCAAATTGAATTTATTCACCACTACTAATCTGAATCTATTATTATTATTGTCCTCCTAACTTATTTTTTAATTTATAATCAAGGTAACTAAACTAAACTGTCATGTTTTAACAAAAGAAGATACCATCAAAATCACTGAGCTAGAAAGAAGGCAAGAGAAAAAAATTATATTAAACTCATTTCAACAAAACAAGTAAAAATAAAACTAGACAACTATGTTTATTTCCAAGGAAACTTCAAAAAAAAAACTAGTAAAGAAATTAGGTCACACAAATGTCTGGTGATGTTTCCTTTTATTCTTCTTTTTTTTTTCAAATATATAGAATATACTCGACGACGACGACCGGGCCAGGAAAATGAACATAACTTGGTAGCATAAAACTAGAAGTTCCGCTTTTTCTTATGCTAGATAAACTGTAAAATAACATAACCTCAAAAATACTTTATTTATCTATTCAAAGGATTGTGGTTGTGCAAACACAAGTAATGTGATGTTGAACACACTCAGTGACACTTGATTGATGATGTTTATTTTTATAAATCTTTTGTTTCGATACAACGGTGAAGATATTTTTGTTTAAGAAATATCCTTGATATAATTAAAACCCTGGTTGGTAGTGTTTTATTGCATTTCTTATTATAAGTTAAAAACATATTTTTTTAAGTTTCTTTCTTTCACCACACTAAAGGTTGAATTTTTTGTTTTCTTTGGGTCAGTTCTGAAATGTCAAATACAGTATTTTGTGTTTGGTGAATACACACACATTGCATATTGAAAAAGTATATGTTCATATATTTTGTGTAACTACCACATTATCATAAAAAACGTTTATGTATTAAATAAGATCTTTCACCGGGAATGTCAGAATACTTCAAAGTTCGTTAAGTTTTAAATAAAGGTAGGATATGCATTAGGCTTAGAATGTTTGTAAGTGAATTTCTTGTAATAGTTCAGTGCCTTTAAGAGTTCACATAGCCTAAATATACAAACAAAAACTGAATACCTTTAAATTATTCTATACATGTTAGTAATTTTATTGCATAAAATTAATACAGAACAAACATTTACTTTTTAAACACTAATATCCTGATTTAATAAGTTAATAGGCGCGTTTTTTAATTTAATGTGTATGTTTGGTATCACTAGTAGTGTCAAAGAAACCATAATATGCTACCTCAAACGTCAATTTTTGAATTTGTTTGCAGGGATGTGTTCAAAGGTTTTTTTTTGGAATTGAAATATGCATGGAAATGTAGGTCGAAAGGTGCAGAGCTTTTTTTATTTTCGAATGTGTATTATGTGAACGACCGTTGCAAGATAAATACACTATTTCAATCATGCACTTATAAACTTGGACAGTGTTTCAGATTTTCTACCAATGTAATGTGACATTTTTATTCGTGATACTTTGTCCGTGTTTGCTCCATTTTTGTGTGTGCTAAAATTATACAGGGTGACCACACAAAGATGTCCATATTTCTTTTTGAAATAATTCCAGAACCAAAGCACGTACAACAACGATACAAATTCTATTCGAAAATACAGATTAGACAAATTATTTATGAAATATTACATCCATTAAATCCGCTTTTAAATCCTCCAAATCACGTACACCAGTCGTGTAGACACGCCCTTTCAAATATCCCCAGAGGAAAAAATCCGGAACCGTCATATCGGGAGAACGAGGCGGCCAAGCGAAATCTGTCGATCGAGAGAGTAAACGAGTACCGAACGCTTTTTTCAACAGAGCGGTCGTTTCGCAGGCAGGATGACACGTCGCACCATCCTGTTAGAATATTGTTGGACTCAAACGGACGTCTACGGCGAAGTTCGGGGAGGAGGAAGTTGCTTAACATGTTTCTGTACCGCTCTCCGTTTACCGTTCCATAAAAAAAGTAAGGACCAACAATGCCCCACTCCGCTACCGCGCGCCAAACCGTCACATGCTGGCTGTGTAACGGCTTTTCGTGTATCCAGACTGGGTTATCTTCGGCCCAATACCTGAAGTTTTGCTTGTTTACGGCGCCCGGAGAGCTCGAAATGAGCTTCATTGCTCATTAAAAGATTACCCAAAATGATCTCACCATCTGCCAATTTTCGAAGCATTGTCTGAGCGAAGAGTAAACGTTGTCTGTAGGTTATCATGAAAATTCAAATCTTTGAACAAAATTTTACGCACTGATTTCCTTTTTAGGGTGAATCGCTTCACGGACTCTCTCAATGTTTTCAGCCGTACGGACCGTTCTGGGCGGGCCCGGACGCTTCTTATCGGTTGCGTCCGCGGATTCACGAAAATATTGAACCCATCTGTTGACAGTTTTCCATGAAGGCACGCGTTTATGATGAGGAACTTTGAACTGACGCAGGAATGCACTTCGTACTTTTACATACGAATTTTCGCAAAAATATAACTCGACGCAAACAAATGGAAACAAATTTGTCTGACCTGTACTTCAACTGGATCGCGCATTGGACACCATAGCAGTGTTACCACCGGAGCGAGACAAAAAAGAAATATGGGCATCTTTGTGTGGTCACCCGTTTTGACAGTTTGACATTGCAAATGTCAGAAAAGTTCAATACTAATATCGACGAATAAACAAATTGAGGTGATGTTAAAAACTATAAACTTAATATTATTACACTTAATTTTAGACAGCCTACGCCGACGTCGTCAGATGTCAAGTATACAAAGAGATTTCTTAAAAATTTTGATCTCATCTTAATTGTATGTCATAAAAAAGTGATTTAAAGTTTCCAAAAAGTATAAAAAAAATGTCAGAGGTCTCTCAATTACATTTTGACTCCCTAACGTTTTTTTTATACTATGTATTCTTTATTGAGCGTCCTTGTTGTAAATTGACAAGAAAAGTAAACAATTATCTTATTAAAAATTCAAAAGTAGGTACGTATCTTAAAATCTGACGTAAGAGCATATACAGACCATTTTGAACTAAAAGTTGTATTTTTAAAACATGTCGTTTTCAAAAAGAATTATAGAGCATATAATTAATGTTATGGCAAAGAATTTAGCTTTTTTATAAATGATTTCGATTATGTTTTGAAAATGATTTCGGGCAAGTGGCTGGCTTAAATAAATTCCAGCAAAGACGCCCAATTTACGAGCACTTTTTGCTACAATTGGGACCGTGTGTCAGTTATAACGAGCCGAATTTTCTCTTCCAAAGCTTTAATCGCTTCGGGCTTATTTGCATAGACAAGCGAGATGACTTAACTCCCAAAAAATAAAGGGTGATTTTTTTGAGGTTAGGATTTTCATGCATTAGTATTTGACAGATCACGCGGGATTTCAGACATGGTGTCAAAGAGAAAGATGCCCAGTATGCTTTGACATTTCATCATGAATAGACTTACTAACGAGCAACGCTTGCAAATCATTGAATTTTATTACCAAAATCAGTGTTCGGTTCGAAATGTGTTTCGCGCTTTTTTATCGACAAATTTTGTTCAGCGATGAGGCTCATTTCTGGTTGAATGGCTACGTAAATAAGCAAAATTGCCGCATTTGAAGTGAAGAGCAACCAGAAGCCGTTCAAGAACTGCCCATGCATCCCGAAAAATGCACTGTTTGGTGTGGTTTGTACGCTGGTGGAATCATTGGACCGTATTTTTTCAAAGATGCTGTTGGACGCAACGTTACGGTGAATGGCTATCGTTCAATGCTAACAAACTTTTTGTTGCCAAAAATGGAAGAACTGAACTTGGTTCACATGTGGTTTCAACAAGATGGCGCTACATGCCACACAGCTCGCGATTCTATGGCCATTTTGAGGGAAAACTTCGGAGAACAATTCATCTCAAGGAATGGACCGGTAAGTTGGCCACCAAGATCATGCGATTTGACGCCTTTAGACTATTTTTTGTGGGGCTACGTCAAGTCTAAAGTCTACACAAATAAGCCAGCAACTATTCCAGCTTTGGAAGACAACATTTCCGAAGAAATTCGGGCTATTCCGGCCGAAATGCTCGAAAAAGTTACCCAAAATTGGACTTTCCGAATGGACCACCTAAGACGCAGCCGCGGTCAACATTTAAATGAAATTATCTTCAAAAAGTAAATGTCATGGACCAATCTAACGTTTCAAATAAAGAATTGATGAGATTTTGCAAATTTTATGCGTTTTTTTTTTTTTTTTTAAGTTCTCAAGCTCTTAAAAAATAACCGTTTAGTTCAGGGATATTAAATCGCACGATCTCCAAGGACGGTTTATAGTTGCTCGAATTAATCAATCTCCTGGCCAATTGTCAAACAAATATTGGATACAGCACCTGATGCTAACGATTTTTGCACGATTTGTTCAAGAGCAAAGCTAAGTATACACGATTGAAAGATTTTCCAATATGGGCTGATATTTCGCTAAATATTTTAACCAATTTTCTATCATCCAAGTTTAAAATTTAAATGTCAAAAGTGACAGAAAAAATCACAGTCAACTTCTTGCAATCGTTTGAAATCTTCTAACACAATTTTCATATTGTTAAATAACAACCACAACCATTTAATTTTTAATTGGCAGACAATTTTTAAGCAAGAAATAACAGTTTTCTAAAATATGAAAACCAACCGTCAACGCGGACAATATTCACTTGACAGAAAATTGACAGTTATCACCTAATTCTATTTTTTTGCAAGACTTATGACAGTTCGACCAATATTGGAAGATCTTTTAATCGTGTATACTTAGCTTAAGTCTATTCACAATGAAAAACCAAAGAAAAGTGAGCATAAATCAAGTGACAGCTGTCAAAAAATACCAACTCCAAAAAAAGTATTGCCAGATAGAAAACCACGCGTCTTAAAAAAAAACACCCAATACTTTAACTGTAGGTAGATTGCCTAAATCTAAAATAAATATATAAAAAACAACAAAATAATTTTCTTTTGATGGCTTCCGTTATCGATTAGTTTATAATAAACATATCTACACATATTTATGTTACACACAAAAACCACTATAGACACTTTCGTGAAGACTTCATCAATAGCACACCACGCCATTCCGCTCGACAACGACGAAGCGGCGGCGGATACCGAGGTTATCCTTTGGTTTTATGTATTTTGTTTCGTCGACGTAAAAGTGCGATATTTTTGTATTATGTATTAACATTAAAATCAGAAAGATACTTTTGTATCTATTATGTACTATATAATATGATATAACGCAATTTTTGGGTGTTTTTATTATTTTCTTTTTTATTTATTTTTAGAAAGAACTTCTCTCATAATAATGACGAAAATAAATAAAAAAAATCAGAAGATGATGAACAAAATGACATAATATTAAATTCACATTGACAACGACAACGAAGACAACGACGACGAGTGGATTGTTGTTGTTGTTGTTGCTGGATCTATAAACGGAAGATAATTATTATAATAAAGTTATCTTTAGATACAAATAAAATATGTGTAGATTCAAATGATTCTATAATGATTCCTCTGCATTCACATTATTATTCTCCATAAGTGAGTGATAAGTGCGTACCTGATGTGTCAAAAAAAGGGCAGTAGGTGGCGTTGCTATACACAACAAATCATATATATGCATGTAGGTCAACCTAGTTTATTTTTGCAAAGTTTGACACTTATACATCCTTTCTATTTTTTAGCTTTGTTCCATTCATACAAAGTAACACTACCTCTACTACTCATTGGTCAATGAGTGATATATTTTTTTTGAATGTCTGACGTGAATATATGCATACATATTTATGTAGACGAAATATAATTTTTGTGAAATACTTAAGTTTTTTTTTTTCAACTATGTAGGTAAACGTATTTATTTTCCGCCGACTAAATGACAATGATTGAATGGTCTCTTGCTGATATTAGTTTATTTATTTCTTATATAGAAAAAACAAGCCGGAAAAAAAAGCGCTCACGTCAACGAAAAGTTAAACCACAGACATATCTGAATAAGCCAGACGACACTTTTTGACAGTTGACACAGCTGACCAGCATGATTATGGAAATCAAGTTGAAATCCATAGAAAGGCATTTTCATGTTTCTTTTTTCAAATTAAATTGATAATAGAAAGAAAGTTTAGAAATATATAACATTTGAACAGTAAAATTAATTTAAAAGAATGCAATGGATATTTTTTAGATGGGAATGATTTTAAATCTGGCAATACTTTTCTTAGAGTTTGTCTTTTTGACAGCTATCGATTGATTATTGCTAAATTTGGTTTCTTATGGGCCATCTATTGGTTTCATTGAATATTTTGGGCGTCTGAAAGTCAAATGTCAAATTTAAGATTCCTTTGAAACTATTTGGGTGGTGTCAAAAAACAGGCTCATAGTAAAGTGGCCAGTTTAATTTTGTATGATTCTTAATATTCCTTTCAGACTTATGTAAATACCGAGTTTTTTCTCAATAAAATGAACAATGTGACAGTGACAGCAATATTGTGCAATTTGTATCTGTTAAACTTTTTCTTGTAGAGTATATTAAAGCGAAATGTCAACTCAAGTCAGATTTAAACCATCGTTTATTTCACTTAAAATTAATTGATATTGTTTTAATATCGGATCCCAGGCCAGTAAGGAGCGGTTTATCCGGCTGCCCTTCCTTGGAGTTAATACTAAGGATCTGGCCCTCCAGGTTGGGGGTTGTGCCGTCGGGGTAACTTCATGGCCGCTTAAAAAATACCTTTAGTTTCGAAGCACTAACAAGCCTCGGATACGGATTCACTGTTGACAAGTCACGCAAACGAAATAAGGACAACGAACTTCGGATATGTCCGTGGAATTTTAGGTCCCTGAACAGACCACGTGCAGCCCAACAATTAGCGGAAGCCCTGCTGCAAGACAGATATTACAGCCATCCAAGAAGTGCGTTGGGATCGACCGGGCAAACGCAAACTAAAAGACTGCGATATCTACTACGGCGACTGCTACTAAGAACAAAGACAGCGTCTATTTGGGTGTGGATTTGTTGTTGGAACTAGGCTCAGGTAAAAAGTCTTGAGTTTCAACAGTGTGAGCAACGACAATCCGCATCAAGGCTAAATTCGCCAACATAAGCCTAATATGCGCGCATGCCCCAACAGAGGAGAAAGATGAAGACACCAAAGACATATTCTTCGAGCTCTTGGACAAGACATATGAGCAGTACCCTGGCTATGACAATAAAATTGTCTTAGGAGATTTTAATGCCAAGCTAGGAAGAGAAGACATCTTTGGTGGCATAAGCGGCAGATACAGCCTGCACTACAATACCTCCGACAACGGATTCAGTCTGGTCGATTTCGCTGCGGGGCGAGACGTTCTGGTAGCTAGTACGCAGTTCACGCATCTTAATATCCACAAGGGGACATGGAAATCTCCTGATCAATCAACTGTAAACCAGATTGACCACATTGCGATCGACGCACGACACTTCTCCAGTATCCAGGATATCCGAACATTCCGAGAGACCAACATTGAGTCGGACCACTACCTCGTTGTAGCCAAGGTACGGCTACGGATATCCCGATCCAAGCCAAAACAAGGAAGTACTGTGAGAAGATTCCACGTTAGACGGCTACAATCGCAAGAGACTGCCATGTCCTTTTCCGATCGAGTCTCTAATAACCTCCTAAGGAGTTCTATGCTTCCTGCATTAAGCATTGAAAACCAGTGGCAACATTGCCTTGCAGCCATCAGAGATGCCGCCTCTGAAGTGCTAGGTTTCACACGGCCACCACAGCGAAACCCCTGGTTTGACGACGAATGCCGGCAAGCTCACGCAGCGAAACAAGAGGCATACAAAACGGAGCTGCACAAAAGGACTAGAGCTGCTCGCGAGCTCTACGACAGAAGAGGAGAGAGGAACACCGGCTTCTTAGATGGAAAAAAAGAGAGCATGAGAAACGCGCGATCGAGGAGATAGAGGGATGTCACAACAGGAATGAGGTTCGTTAATTTTACCAAAAGGTAAAAAAAAACCTCCCAAGGGTACCAGCCACGAACCGAAGCCTGTAAAGACGATTAGAGGAACATCGTAATAAAACCGCAGTCGATGCTGAGAATATGGAAAGATCACTTCTCCAAATTATATAACGGAGATGACAAACCAAATTCCGCTGTAAGGAAGATAGAACCACTCAACCTCGGCGACGCAGATCAACAATTCCGCCTACCCGACCTAGACGAAGTGAAGATAGCTATATCTAAATTGAAGTCAAACAAAGCTGCTGGAGCTGACGGCAACGCAGCAGCAGGCGATGACTTGGTAGGGAACATGCACCAACTCATCTTCAAAATATGGTCGGAAGAAAGCATGCCCGATAAGTGGAATCTCAGCATAGTGTGCTCGATACATAAGAAAGGAGACCCTCTAAACTGCGCCAACTACAGAGGCATCAGTCTCCCTAACATTGCGTATAAGATCCTCTCTGCCGTATTATGTGAACGTCTGAATCCATTCGTCAACAACCTGTTGTGGCTTCAGACCAGGAAAGTCCGCTATCGACCAAATATTCACACTACGGCAGATCTTGGAAAAAACCCAGGAGCTTTATCGATTTTAAAGTCGCGTAAGACAGCACCTATAGGGAAGAGCTCTACAGAGCAATGTCTAGTTTTGGCATCCCTGTCAAACTTATCCGTTTGTGCAGAATGACGGTGGAGAATGCACGTTGCTCTATCAAGGTCGGAAAAGATCTTACCGATGCATTTGATGTCAAAACAGGTTTTAGGCAAGGCGATGCACTTTCATGCGACTTCTTCAACATCGTTCTGGAAAGAATTGTGCAAAACTCAACCGTCAACACTAGAGGCACAATCTTCCAAAGTTCCATCCAATTACTCGGATACGCAGATGATATTGATATAATTGGAAGATCAAAGCGTGATTTCAGTGGAGCGTTTTTGAGCATTGCGACGGAAGCGAAGAAGATGGGTTTAGTGGTCAATGAGGGCAAGACCAAGTATATGCTGTCATCAAAAAAGGACACTGAACGACGACGTCTTGGACAAAACGTCACCATGGTCAGCTATAACTTTGAGGTAGTTAAGGACTTTGTCTACCTAGGTACCGCTATTAATGCAGACAACGACACCAGCGCTGAAATCAAACGAAGAATAACTCTTGCAAATCGCTGCTTCTTTGGACTTAGAAGGCAATTGAGAAGTAAAGTCCTCTCTCGAGCATGTAAAATCACCATCTATAAGACACTCATCATCCCGGTTCTCATTTATGGCGCTGAGGCCTGTACCCTGTCAAAGAAAGATGAGAGCGTCTTAGGATGCTTCGAGAGAAAAATTCTTCGGGCGATTTTTGGTCCCGTACGCATAGATGGAGAATGGAGGAGAAGATATAACGACGAGCTGTACGGGCTGTACAGCGACACTGACCTAGTTAGCAGAATTAAAGTCCAACGGCTTAGATGGCTTGGTCATGTAGAGCGGATGGACATCAACGCTTTAGCCCGGAAGGTTTTCGAATCCAATCCCGAGGGACGGCGCACTAGAGGAAGACCGCGACTCAGGTGGCGCACCCAGGTGAGAGAGGACCTCAACCAACTTGGCGTGCGAAATTGGAGACAGCTAGCTAGGGACCGAGCTGGCTGGAGACGCATGTTGGTTGAGGCCCAGGTCCGCCCGGGACTGTAGCGCCACCTTAAGTAAGTAAGTTAGTTTTAATATCGATCTGTCAATAATTGTGCACTATATGAAAATTCCGTTATTATGATGACAAAATTAGATGCTTGTCTTAAATTTTGGATATAATTTTTAAAATGCTAAAATTTTTTCACGCTTTAAAAAAGTACACTGATTATTTTCACTCATCAAGAAGCTATGGATAGTAATAGGAAATTACATAGACCTCTAGAGGAAGTTGATGTTTAATCCACTGACACTATATCATTGTAGTCTTGTACAGAATCTAAGATCTCCCTTAGGTGAAGCAGCCAATCAACAATAACGCTTCCTAGAACGTGTGATATATGTACAGCTGTGGACAACTAATTAGAAACATTACTTGCTTCTCATTTCCACATTCACTTTATCATGTGTGACTGGAATAGCGGTATCCAAAACGGTGTAATGTAAGTGTTATTAGATAATTGTTTGAAAAAGCATCATTTGTGCATAAGTCTTTGCAAAGTACACAATAAAATCAAGGTAGGGTGTAAAAAGTGTTCGTTTCAACTGGTCAACTAAATAGAAACAGTTAAATTATATTTGATTTGGGTGAAATAAAAATAATCTTTTTATTTTGCATTGGTAAGTAGAAAATTCTGAATTGTCTGCAAATGTTTTTAAAGAATAATTTTTAAATTTTGGAGATAATTGCATCTCAAATGAACTGTTCTGTAAAGAAAGTTTTCAATGCAATTAAAAATTTTCAAAACTTCGGGACTGCTGATAATGTACCTCGTAAAAAACGGTTCCGTAAGACAAGCTGCCAAATAGATCGAGCAATTAGTAGGCTTGCCAAAAAAGACCCAAAAATAAGCTCCACAGAGATACAACGCCAACTCTCGGTTGCATTCGATGTCCCGATAGGGCCACGCACTATCAGAAGAAGATTGGTAAAAGTTAGGTTGCATGGTCGTGTTTCTTGCAAGAAACCATTAGTAACCGCAAGTCAACGTTATCTTAGAATAGAGTTCGCAAGATCACACGACAACAAGACAATAAACGAATGGAAGTACATAGTGTGGAGTGACGAAACTAAAATAAATAAGATCGGCTAAGATGGTGCACGTTATGTCGGAAGGCTAAAAGGAACAGCGTTCCACCCTAAATACGTTTTGCCAATAATTAAGCATGGAGGCGGCTCTCTTAACGTTTGGGGTTGTTTCTCGTGGTGTGGAGTTGGCCAAATCCATCGAATCGATGGAGCCCTGACAGCCGTTAAATACATTGACATTCTTAAAGAACGATTAGTGGATTGGGCCGATGAAAACATGAAAGTGCTATGGAAGTTTTAGCAAGACAACGACCCCAAGCACACTGCTGGAATTACGAAACAGTTCTTTAGGGACCAATGGATAACAGTTCTGGAATGGGCATCATCAAGTGCAGACCTAAATCCGGTAGAGCATCTTTGGTCAGATTTAAAAGAGCTGTTGCTCTCAAAAATAACTCCAACAATGATGTTCTTTCGAAGGTATTAAAGATAATAATAAGCTGCTAGGAAGGCTGTACCCGTAGATCAGTGCAAGCGGCTTATTTCATCAATGGAACGAAGATTTCGGGAAGTTTTGAAGCAAAGAGGTTTCGCAACAAGGTATTAAAGATAAATATAAGGTAAATGATATTATAAAGATACAAATTTTATAATAAGATATGATTTTTCTCTTTGTTTCTAATTAGTTGTCCACCAATTAACATTGTGTTTTTAGCAGAAACTGCCATATGAAATAAATGTTATGTTTGGGAAACATTGTTTTACGTTTAAAAAATATATTTAGAAAAAAAAATATTTTTGCACAAAAAAAAACAAAAAAAATACATGTGTTTCTAATTAGTTGTCCACAGCTGTATATGCTGTGCAATGAAAACATTAGATACTTATATCGTACGTGATAAAGAAATAATAAGGGAATATGGAGCTTGATCAATCACAAATGGAGACAAAATACTCCGCAAGGAGTATTTTTTAATCAATGAATACTTTTTTCGGAGTTGGTCTTATTGACAGCTGTCACTTTTCATTCAATAATGAAAAGAACTAAAATTTGCAAATCGTGCAAATTAATTACCAAAATTATGGCTTGATTCGAGTGACGTAACTAAACAATCAATTTACTAAAGCAAACTTTTGGTGAGCTCATTATATAAATCAAGTGACAGCTGTCATAAAAATCGATTTAAAATAGAAAACACAATTCTTAAATTTTGACATACACTCCTAGTCTACCCTAACCTCCGTTGCACACAATTAATTCATTATTTGCTGTATATATGTATATTCATATACACTATTTATCAGATTAAATGAACGGTAAAGCAGAGAAAAAAATTAATCAAAAACAAAAAAAAAATCATAACATAATAAAATTTGAGAAGTAAAAACTGGTAATTCAGCCTAGTTGTATTTTATTTTTATTATTTTTTAGGTTGTGGTTGACCGGATGAGTCACGTTTACGTTTTTTTCAATTTGAAGTTTATAATACTCTGAAAATCTGCAACGTCAATGATGACAGTCAATAGTAATACACGTAACCAACACATTGGGATTGTATTAACAAGCTATGCCTATATCTACCTACAGAGTGGTCAATCAATGCCAATGGTTGAGGTATCAACGTTATGTTATAACGATGACTAAGAACGCAGCCATGAAATATTCTTATTTGTGTGTTTTCATTTTATCTGTCTGCGTTGAATATTTGTAAACGTTTGGTGAACTGGGTAGTACATTAACAGGGTATGACAGAAAGTAGAGAGCGTTAAAAGTTTCTGTAAAAACTAAACAGAACATTTATGAATAAGTTTTTTTTAAACGAATATAGGACTTTCTCTAATATGACAACATAGAACATTTGTTTATTATGAGAAGATGTCAAAGTTATCAATGAAACACAGCTGTCAAAATATTCATTAAAGTTTGTCCTTTAAAAGACGAACGTTTAGTCTCTTAAATATTTCGAACTCAGATGAATACTAAAATAAAGTGACTTACAACTCTCAACCATTTCTATGGGCGAGTAATTGTAGTGATAGAGGGGCCCTAGACTTTATATGTATGCCGAATCTGAACGCCAAATTTGAGAAAGCACTTTTCATGTCAAGAATTACTCTTGGAGAATTTGTCAATTCCTCGCAAGAGGCAGTACTCGTGAAAAAAAACTAGGTGGCACAGACAGGGATCAAACCCAAGATCTCTCGGATGACAGTCCTACGCACTAACCGTCAGATGAATACTAAAGAAATTAAGGTTAATTTTAGATACAATTAAATTAAAAATTGAACGGGGTGATGTTAAAAATCAGCAAGTGATCAAACGTAATTCTATTGTGAATCGATTAACTGTCTAATGTTTGTTTTAACTGTCAAAATCTGATTTGGGTCGGATCATCTTAGATCACTCTTAAAGCACTTTAAGTCACATCACTAGTCACTAGTCTTATGTCAAAACTCAACTTTTACAGGAACGGATGCATTTTGAATTTCTGTGATTGTTTCGTTCAATTGCGTTCAACTAGTTGAAAATAAACGTCAGTCATTCCCATTAATGTCTTCGAACTTCGGCTATGTAACGCAACCAATGTAGTGGTCCAATCAAAGCGCAGCGTCAGCTAAAAAAGGGCACCAAACAGTAGCACGTGGATAACAACTATGCAATAATTCTGCTTCACATAAGACCTTGGTTTTCGTCAGCACTACTGGCTACAGTATCAATATTCTCAGTTTTGATGTAGAAATATAACGATAGACCAAGTATGCATTTTTGTATGAGTACTCAAATTCCCTGGAAATCGGTCAAAAGGTCAACAGTATTTCCAATGATTATTCTAAAGCTTTTGAAAGTAATAGGGTTTAATACTCAAATCTTATCAAGTTAAATTCAGAAGTTCTTTCTCTAAAATTTTCATTGCCAAATCAAGAGTTCCACAGGGTAGTCATTTAGGACCTCTACGCTTTAACTTAGCTGTCAGTGATTTACTCTTTTGTGTAGGATACAGTATCATTTTCAAAAGCTGAAGTCTCTAAACGATCGATTGTTACTCCAAGAGTAGCTGGGTTTTATCATTGCCAATGACCCATTTAGGATATCTTAAAACTTCATACATCTATCTCCTTTTTTCATATGTTTGTTTAATTTTCAAAAATTGTCTGTCTCTTTTCTTAAAGCTTTAGTTTACCTTACCATTTCAAACATGAAATAGCCATCTACCCGTGATAATGAAAACTATTCTTAAGGTTTCTCATTCTTATTGTACTACGTGCTAACAGATACACTGCCAATCACTAGGATGAGGCCACATATTTTTCAACCGATTTTCGGTCCGATAACTGTTGGAATTTGTTTAACCCGGAAAATTTTACTACACGAGAGTAGGTACATATTTTCTTAAAACAAAGTGATACAATTATAGGGTTAATTAGAAAAGACCGTTGGAATTTCCCTACACTAATGAATGAGCTACCTAAAAAGGATATAAAAAAGTGAGTCACTAGGATGAGGCCATTGCGAATATTTCGTTCAGATCAGCAATTTTTTTTTCAAAATTTGGGTTACAATATTTAAGAACGTTTTACAAATAACTATTTTTATTAAATTTCAACTACAAATGGGTTCCGGAAAGACGTTGACAGTAGCAGAAAGAGGACAAATCGATGCTTTCAAGGAAATGGGACTCTCAAGCCGAGAAATAGCAAGGAAGCTGAACAGAAGTAAGACAGTTGTAAACAACTATCTTGCTGATCCTCAAAACTATGGAAAAAACCAAAAAGGACGCACAGCCCAAGCAACAACATCCCGAGAAAAGCGGTTAATTTTACGTATTGCTTTAAATTCTACTCAATCAGCTACTAAAATAAGGTCCAAAAGCGGAGTATCAGCCAGTATTTCGACGGTCCAAAGGATAATAAGAAAAGATGGTACTATCCAGAGAAGAAAACTCAAAAAGAAACCTGTTCTAAAGCAAGTACACAAGGAGCTGCGAATGAACTTTGCAACAGAACAGGTCTCTTGGAGCAGTCAATGGAAACGCGTCGTCTTTTCGGATGAAAAAAAGTTTAGCCTTGACGGCCCCGATGGTTACAACTTTTATTTCCATGATTTAAGAAAAGAGGAACTAATTTTGGGAAGACATCACAGCCGTACATCAGGTATTATGGTGTGGGGAGCTATCACCTACTATGGCAAAATCGAATTGGAGTTTCTTTCTCTAACAATGAACGGAAACAGCTACAAATACTTGTTGGAACGCTCATTTCCGAAGATGAAAAATATTTTTGGACCTCTGCCTTGGATTTTCCAACAAGACAATGCCCCCATCCACACTTCCAGGGTTGTCAAAAGCTGGATTTTATCAGAAAACGTAGAGCTTTTGCCATGGCCACCCTATTCACCGGACTTGAACATAATCGAAAACGTATGGGCATGGCTATCTCGAAAAGTTTATGAAGGCGGTAGACAATTTGAAGACAAGGACTCCTTAATTGAAGCTTTCCGTGATGCCTGGGACGAAACTTCACTTGACTATTTAACCAAAACTTTATGATTCCATTCCAAACCGTCTAATAGAGGTCATATCGAAAAATGGGGGGCAAACTCATTATTAATTGAGAAAAACTTAATAAATAAATGTTTGAAAACCAAAAACTGTAAACATTTCTTTCATTTTTTTGATATTTTATAAAATTTTTCATGTAGCCTCATCCAAGTGACGCACTTTTTCATACTGTTTTTAAGTAGCTCTTTAATTAATGTTTTTTCTATTTAACCCCTTAATTTTATTACTTTTTTTAAAGAAAATATCTACCTACTCAAATGTAGTAAATTTTTGTTGGTACGAAATTTCCAGCAGGTATTTATAAAGAACGAAAATCGGTTGAAAAATATGTGGCCTCATCCTAGTGATTGGCAGTGTATATCATATGGATTTTTTTCGATAATGAAACGCAGCTATTGACAGCAGTGGTAGCGATTTAGTTTTTGATTGTCAAATGTCAAACGTTGACAGCTGTCAAAATAGCGCGCTGTTTAAAACAAAACCTCTAATTTGAAAATCCATTTCAAAGTGCAACTACATTTTGCAAAGAAAGAAGAAAAGTGATTTTTCACATTTCATTGATAACACTTGAAACCAGACTTCACTAGTTGCACTCCAATTTCAAGGCTTTGTAGCATAAAAACAAACAAAAAATGAAGAAAAAAGCGTCTCTTAAGTTGAATTATTAGCAGGTGATCAAAAAGACCATCATCATCAGCTTTACACAAAATGAAAGGATAATTAGAAAGAAAACTACACAAGCATTAAGTATCGAGTAACTCTTGAAATATTATAGTAAGTACTATGACTTTGAGTAAAAACCTATAAATACGAGTAGCTACCTACATTCTACAATCTCCTTCGATGCATGTTTTTTCGTTTCTTTTTAATTTTTTTTTTGTTTGTTAAATCGTTTAATAGCTTATTTCCGGAAGGCTGGTTTTTGTTTTGTTGCCATATTTTTATGTTCATGCCACAATGCATAAAAATGTAAAAGCAAAAGAAAAAAGAAACGATGTAAAAACAATCAACTGCCGGCAGTCATTGTTACGAGAGTACTTTTGTTTATGTTGTTGTATATTGTTTATGTATAGGTAGACTTCGTATATGTATGTCTATTGTACACAGTAAAAGTCCTCTAAAACTACAGAACAACCAAATTTATAATATAAGTTTTTTTTTCAAATCTGTAAGTTTTACAGTGATGAATTCAATTTACAGTTGTGATGCATATAAAGGGTAACTTTAATCTAGAACAGGTAAAAATAATGGAACAAAAATGTAAAGTTTAACTAAAGTTCACTCCGATTTTGGAAAGGCTGTTTCAGTTGAAAAAATTGAGAATTAATGTTAAAATGTATACACCCACCGGTTTCTCAGAATAAAAATAAAATAAAAGGCTGCGGTCGAGTAGAAGAAATAAGGCCATGAGGTTTTATATTTAAACATATACAAAATTCTTTTAAGCTTACAGACTTCAACGTTATTCACTTAACCTTGAAATAAGAGAATTGTAATAGTTACTATTATGTTCCTTAAAAAAATGCAGTTGAAACAAGAGATCTAGCAACAATAAGTATCAACAAATGTAACAAGTCTAATTTGTTTTTTCCAAATATTGGCTGGGTTCAATCTAATGTTAGATTATATTGAAATAGCTTCCAGAGGCGTTTTTCTTTTTCAGTTCAGAGCCTGAACTGCCAATCTAAAAATTGTGTTTCTCTTTTTGCCTCTGAATGCACAGAGCTTCAAATTTCTGTTTATTTTTTCCTTCTGAACGTGTTTTGAGCTTGTTTAGAACGCGCACTATGAGCTCAGAATAAAGAAATTGACAAGACATCTGACTTTTTATGGCTGAATCACAAACACGCTTCAGTTTCGGCTTCGGCTTCACCTGACGTTTACGAGTTCACCAATAGGAATTCAATGCATGCTATCACAATGGAACTTCTACCTCACGTTTCGTTTGACAATCGTAAGGAAAAGAAGGCAATGTAACGTAATGGGACTCCAAACGGAAGGTCTAGTTCAATTATCTGAACGTTTGTTTTGTCTGACAGCTCAACGGCAGTACAAAAAAATGTCAACTAATGAAATATTTGCTCTTTGGAGAGATGAGATAATAGAAATGTAATTCAAAGCAAACTTAAAGCAGGCTGAAGCTGAAGCGTGTTTGTGATCCAGCCATTATTTTCACTTTCTTCAAAAAAAAAAAACAACAAAATATTGAATGCTTGTTTGATTATAAACAATCTTTTAATTTTAATTTATGTTTTGAATCTTGTTTTTGTAGAAGAAAATGACAAGTAAATTGACAAATGTCAAATAGTGACAGCTTAGTGTTTAGTCGTATTTCAAAAATGATTCTGATGAGCGTTCAGAACACACTTTGTTTGGAGGATGTTCAAAGAATGCTCGAAATGCTCGGACTGTTCAGAAATATTTTTTAATTAAAAAAAGAAAAATGCATGTGTATAATCTACGAGTATATAGAATTCTCTCAAAGATTTATTTCAACTAACATCTTTTATTTCTGTCAACCACATTTTGAATCAGCTGTTCTGTCAGAAAGCCAGACACAACAGAAATTCCTGGTTGGTTGTGAATTACCTTTTTGATAGCCCAGCTGTTTTACATACAGTTAATGCACTTACATATATTGCGCTTGAAATGAGGTTGGGCATCGTTTGGACCTTAATATAGCCTTAAAAGGTATCAAAACAAGAAAAATTAGGGCTGCAACACCTCGTGTGGGAGTCGATTATTATTGGGATGAAATTCACTAACTATTGAAATTGAACATTTTAAGATTCAAACACAACTAATTGATTGAAACGTCAAAAATGTAGCATATGTCAATGTCAAAAGATTCGTAATTCGTGCGGCTTTGTGTAAACGCTGAAACCGAAACCATATTTCGGCTCGAACAATTTTGCGATTCCACTCTACTCTACGTTACTTACTACAGTAATTCAAATCAAAACACAATTGATTGCTTGATTGATTGAAGTACTCAAGGGACGAATTCCAACAATATAGATTGATATACAAAAACTAATATTTCCAGTCTTAAGCCAGGAAACACGTTACAGTCGGGCATCGAAAGTGAATCGAAATCAATTTCACGTGAAATGATATTGCCTGTTCTTCAATTCGATCGATTTCGATAACTTCGAAATTGCTTCGAACTGTCAGAACTGAAGGATCATCCATTTTTATTTTGTTTCTGAAGTAAAATTGTTTGCTGTTTTGAAAATAGAATTCAAGAGAAAAAATAAGAAGACGAATTTTGCGAGACAAATTATATATATTGAATTTACCTGGCACAATGTGAGTGTGTGAAAAATATGTAGAATTGTTCTGATAAATAAAGTAAATTCTTGATTTCCTCTTTTAAGCTTTCATTGTAATTTTTGATAAAGTAAAGACACTTTTTTATATGTTCTAGGGGAAATAGAACCTTTTATAATATCTTCATCGATTCCTTCAATTCAAAAACTTGCTGCAACCACCCGATTCCTAGCAGAAGGAAGCTATCAAAGTTAAATTCACAGAAATAAAAAATGTGATTTGAATGCTTTTTAAAAATGAAACAAACCGAAAAACAGAACAGAACATGTTCGAAAATTCAATTCACAATAACGAATTGTGGAACAACCAAATTGACTTTCGCAAAGTGTATTCACAATTCGTGAAATGCAGAACATGGGCTAATATGACTATTGAAAGTTTTTTCGACACTACTGATTAAAATTTGTATCTAATTTTCTCATTTCTAAAATAATGGACACATTTATAAACACAACTTCATATTAAAAGAAGTTTATTCTTACTTTTTTATACAAAATATTGACAACAATCACATAAAATCTGTGCTGTCAAAATGACAGTGCAAATCGTGGAGTTATATTTAACCGTGCGTGAATAGTTGAGTTTCGCAAATATACAATAAAGCAGGGTCAGTGACTATTAAAATAGTTAATGGTATAGCGAAATATTAAGAGCTTATTTAAGCATTTAAGTAAGCTTTAATTTTTAACATTGGTAAAGTCCAAAGAATAAAGTTCTGTTTCTGTCGTTTTTGGTTTCTAATCTACTGTTTTAAAGCCACGTTTACATGTAGGTAATTCCTCAAAAGTAAAACATGTACCAAATAAGTTTCATAAGAGAAATAAAAAGCTCACAAAAACTATGGAAGGCACTCATTTAAGACAAAGAGGAGTTAATGTACATTTTTTTCAAGGAACCAATTCGGGCTATAGATGCAATTGTTTGGGAGTTTACAGAGAACTTGTGTTTCTTTATTGCAAAAGAGGAACATGAAGAAACAAAAAGAAAAAAAATATTTCTTTTTAAGAGTTTCAGTCTCCTAGTCGTACACAAGCAGACAAGACGTAGTAGTGACACATGGAATATCTACATTCTACACACAAAATGCAAAACTAAGAAATACCGAAAGAAGAACCTGCTGCTGCCAAAGGAACAACTCCATACGTTTGCTTTATGCGGGTTCCTGCATTTTTTTTCTGGACTAAGCAATGCGTGTGTTTTTCAGATGTCAGATAAAAAATTAAAATCTAAATCCAGGATAAGAGGTGCTACACAAAGATGAAGGACGGAATCAAACAGACCCAACAAAAATATAAAAAGAGGAAATAGTTTCCATTTTGAGTTTTTATACTCCGACTCCGAGACATGACACATAGCCCAATGCAATGGCGGAAAGACGAGCATTATGGAAGGGAATACTTTTGAGCTATGTAGCTAGCGGCAGCAAAGGCTGCGTTGCTGCGCTGAAACTAAAATGCATTCATTTAACAACTAACAAACGAACAGTTCGCCAACCGACATGTTACGACGTGCACAAACTTGAACACACATTTCTGTTTCTTTTTTGAGTTTTTAGCTATGGTGTTGAATTTCGTATTCGTTCTTTTAGTCTTTACTGGTTTTATGTGTGCAAGGTGCCGGTGTTTTACATAACAAGTCAGTTAAAACAGAAAACGATAAAAAACGAGCCACCATAGTGAGGAGGGAATAACATAACCACACAATCATCGAAGTCCAATGAAAGGAATTACACAAAAATACATAAAGGTACGTTCATACTACAAGTATAGGCATAAATTGGAGATGAATCATGTGGTGTATATAGTTGTCGGGCATTGAAATCGAAATAAACCTATAACTTCTTGTATGATATGGTACATGGATATAGCTTCAGGAATCAGAAGACGCAAAAAAAATGAACAAAGGGCTTGTCTATTGCGCAATAACTTTGTTTAAAATGAACGTTTAATAGTAATTACATCTATTAAATAAACATTCAAGATAGATATTAGAATGACGTAACTAATTATTGCAATATTTTATAAATCAATTGAAGGAAAGACTGCACCCGACAGAAGTAATAAGCAACAGAACTTGAGCTAATAGGTCCGAAGCGCATTTCTTTTTTTATCGGATAATATAAAGTAATTATGTACAAAATTGTTTTCACGCTAATAGTTCTCAAAAGCATTAAGTAAATCTGCGCTGATTTCAAGTTCTTATGATACAAAATGTTGACGTTTCATTTCTCAACGCATTGTACAATATTTACCGTTTTTTACGACAAATAATAAAAGCATAACTGCTTTTATAGAATTCGCTTAGTTAACCGAAGTGACAGTTTAAATAATTTTTCAAAATTTGCTATTACTAAATTCGACGAAAGAAAATTGAACGAATGTCGGTAAATTAGGCTACACCTACATTACATTACTTTTTTTTATTTGACGGTGTTAAGCACTATTCACATGAGCGCGACCAACGAATTAACGAATATTCGTCAATTTTGACATACCTTTCACATGAGAGTTTTTAATTCGTCGCAAATGAAGTTTGACAAGGAGCAAGAAACAAGCAGCATTTACCACCGAAACCAAAACAAGAACGAAGAATAAGTACGCGCGATTATTTTATTCGTTGCGAGTGTGGATAATGTGGAAAGCGAATGAAGTTTGACAGTTCGTATCAACTAAAATTTTTTTCGCGACGAATAAATTTGTTTTCTTAAATTTATTAATATATTTCTTTTTTTATAATAAACACACACTCAAGGGGATATTACTACCCTTATTATGCAGATGCACAGTGTGAGCACTAGGAAGAGGAGAGAGGGTTTAAAAGGAGATGTCGGTGCACATTGGTTTTGAATTCCTGAATATTGCAATGACTAGGAAAGACAGAGTGTGGTAAGGCATTCCACATTCGCGTAGTACGGCTAAAGAACGAATCTCTGTATTTGACAGTACGACCGAAGTTGGGCTCGAGGGTATACTGATGAGCATTCCTAGAAGCGCGAGTATTACGGTTGAACTGTTTAAGGGGAGGAATGCAACTGGCTATTTCACTAGAGCATAAGCCGTTAAAATAACGGTAAAAAAGGGTCAGACAAGAGACCTTACGACGATGTTCAAGCGAAGTAAATGAACTTATGATGATATTATCACCTATCAATTTAAATGCTCTACGTTCAATACTATCCAAGAGGCTTAAGTAAGTTGCAGGAGCACCAGCCCAGAGATGGGAGTTATACTCAAGCTTTGGACGTACGTAAGTCTTGTAGATAACAGCCAGATCAGAAGGGGTGAAATATTTCTTGCATCGCCTAAGAAAACCCAAACACCTTGCGGCATTTTTGGCGACATCGCGTATGTGATCATTCCATAAGAGGTGGTTGGTGACACACATACCGAGAATATCGAGGTGTTCAGTCTCATTGATGCAAGTGCCATCCATGGATAATGGCAATGGGGGTATATCTCGCTTTAACGATACAAGACAGCATTGGGTTTTCGAAGCATTAAATTCCACGCGGTTTTTTAATCCCCATTGAACAATGCTGTTTAGATCGGAATTTAATGAGCTTATCATATTTTGTCGTTGCAGTTCCACATCCGAAGAAGAGGGATGTGAGTCTGAAAACGAATATGAAAAGCTAAGAGTACTATCGTCAGCGAAACAATGTATTGGATTAGATGTTGCAGACAGAAGATCATTAATAAAAATGAGAAAGAGTGTTGGAGATAAAACAGAGCCCTGGGGCACACCAGCATTTATTTTATGGTTTTCAGACTTGAATCCATCCAATACTACTTGTATTGAACGATCCGAAAGGTAATTACTAATCCAATGAAGCAGGGATTCATGAAACCCGAATGCACGCATTTTCGATAAGAGAGCCTGATGCCAAACCCTATCAAATGCTTTTGAAATATCAAGTGCAAAAATCTTACTTTCTCCAAAACGATGTAAAGATTTGCTCCACTGTTCGGTGAGATGAACCATGAGATCACCAGTGGACCTATTGCTACGAAAGCCGTATTGCCGGTCATTAAGAAGCTTTCGATCTTCAAGATATTTCTTGAGCTGATAATTAATCAGCGTTTCCATGACCTTGGAAAGAAGGGACGTAAGTGCAATCGGTCGGTAGTTAGAGGGTGAGGAAGATTCGCCTTTTTTGGGAATAGGCTGGACAAATGCCGTTTTCCATCCGCTCGGAACGAGACCTGAGGAGTAGGACAGATGAAAAAGCTTACGCAGTGGTTTTGCCAGCGTTGAAGAACACCTCTTCAGAACAATAGCAGGGATACCATCCGGACCAGCGGATTTATGTGTGTTTAGATCTCTTAGGACTCTTGCCACAGTACGAGTGCGAAAAAAGATTGGTCCCATAGAATCACTAACTCGCTATGATATTGAAAAATCAAATAGAAACTATATTGCTATCGTTTTGTTAAGAATTTGTGTGGAAATATGTCTTCAAACGTATATAAACTCACATTATGTAATTCATTCGTCGTTCGATGGTCGCGCTCATGTGAATACTGCTTTACTGAAATCAGAAACCTTTCGTTCTTCTTTCGGGAATTCATTTAAAAAAAATCATTAATTGATTTCAAAAAAGGTATAGGGGACGGGTTGAATTTGACAGGTCGTGGCGGCCATATTATTTCTTTTACTTTTTATCAAAATATTTTCTCTTAGTCACTAAAGACAAAATATCACGGCAAGTTATAGCGTCTGGCTGCAAATGATAAACAATTTTATTTTCCAAAATGGGTGTTTTCTATCAGCAACGATGCACGCCCTTTTAGTTGGGTTTAGTTTTTAGTCCTTCCAAGTGGACTTTTTAACATTTGGTGGCCAAATTTGAATTCACCGGCTCAGTGAATAATCAAAGCGTGGCTCACAAGAAATTGGCCAGGTACAGACCACGAAATTAAAAAAAAATCTATCTTTTCTTTATTTTTAAAATCATTAAGTAAATATTATTTCACCTTCTCACTTTGTTTCTTTGGTTTTCTTTTGTTTATTATTACATTTAGAGATGTCAACTGACAGTTGCCGATAGGTTAGTTCAGAAGTGGTAAGGTTGTCTTGGAAGTCGATAATGAAGTTCATCCGGCGAATAGATTGAGTTGACTTAGCGGAAGTAAAATTCTTAGAATTCTGTACTTTCCGGGTAAGCAAACATTTTTTTAATAAGCGTTTAATCATTTCCCAAAAAATGACGGATAAAAACCCAAAAAATGACGGATAAAACCCAAAATGACAGTTCACAACCATTTACTTTTGTTTTAAATCAATATGTTAGAGCTACTAAATTCGAATGCGTTTTATAACTTAACTTTATCAAATGAAGAAAATGTCATGAATAATTAATATTTGATTTGTTTTCTTGTTTTCCATTAAATTAAATTGAATCTAAATGAATTAAGAACTGAAGGTAGGGGTTCGTTCGTAGATTATGGACTAAGTAAAATGGTTCTTCACGTGCAACAGATGGCGCTATTATGGATAAACTAAAGGGTGATTTTTTTGAGGTTAGGATTTTCATGCATTAGTATTTGACAGATTACGCGGGATTTCAGACATGGTGTCAAAGAGAAAGATGCTCAGTATGCTTTGACATTTCATCATGAATAGACTTACTAACGAGCAACGCTTGCAAATCATTGAATTTTATTACCAAAATCAGTGTTCGGTTCGAAATGTGTTTCGCGCTTTACGTCCGATTTATGGTCTACATAATTGACATAATGACCAAGTTTCGCACTCAGTTCACTTTATTGGACATTAAACCAACCACACGAATGCGTACAGTGCGTACAGAAGAGAATATTGCGTCTGTTTCTGAGAATGTTGCTGAAGACCGTGAAATGTCGATTCGTCGCCGTTCGCAGCAATTGGGTTTGTGTTATTCGACCACATGGAAGATTTTACGCAAAGATCTTGGTGTAAAACCGTATAAAATACAGCTCGTGCAAGAACTGAAGCCGAACGATCTGCGAAGTTGGCAGAAAATCCGCTGTTTTTATCGACAAATTTTGTTCAACGATGAGGCTCATTTCTGGTTGAATGGCTACGTAAATAAGCAAAATTGCCGCATTTGGAGTGAAGAAGCCGTTCAAGAACTGCCCACGCATCCCGAAAAATGCACTGTTTGGTGTGGTTTGTACGCTGGTGGAATCATTGGACCGTATTTTTTCAAAGATGCTGTTGGACGGACGCAACGTTACGGTGAATGGCGATCGCTATAGTTCAATGCTAACAAACTTTTTGTTGCCAAAAATGGAAGAACTGAACTTGGTTGACATGTGGTTTCAACAAGATGGCGCTACATGCCACACAGCTCGCGATTCTATGGCCATTTTGAGGGAAAACTTCGGAGAACAATTCATCTCAAGGAATGGACCGGAAAGTTGGCCACCAAGATCATGCGATTTGACGCCTTTAGACTATTTTTTGTGGGGCTACGTCAAGTCTAAAGTCTACACAAATAAGCCAGCAACTATTCCTGCTTTGGAAGACAACATTTCCGAAGAAATTCGGGCTATTCCGGCCGAAATGCTCGAAAAAGTTACCCAAAATTGAACTTTCCGAATGGACCACCTAAGACGCAGCCGCGGTCAACATTTAAATGAAATTATCTTCAAAAAGTAAATGTCATGGACCAATCTAACGTTTCAAATAAAGAATCAATGAAATTTGGCAAATTTTATGCGTTTTTTTTTTTTAAAGTTCTCAAGCTCTTAAAAAATCACCGTTTATAATATACATAGCTCATACTTTTTTTTTGCAGAGTAAAAAACAATAATGCAGAATATCGTATATTTAAGAAATTATTTTGGTTTTACAATTAATAACAAAAAATACCCACACGGAAGTTTATGGAACTCAAAGATCGGTTTTATGCTGAGCAACGTGAATTTTCTATCATTAACTTTTTCTTATAAAAGAAAGCTTAAAACAAAATGAAGTAGCCAAGTTTACTTGTAAAAATATGCAAGCGCCCACCAAGGCGCTCCCCGACGGAAGATGGCAATACAGATCTATTTAATCTTCTTGGGCGTAATTTTCTTTTTGGCGGAGACTTCAATGCGAAACACAACAATTGGGGTTCAAGACTTATATCAACAAAAGGGAAAAGACTTTCCGAAGCAGGCCGTAAATACAATTGGGAACTCTATGACCTGTCATCACATCATACTATAGTGATTCTGTCACTTAATGAATCGGAAGTACTAGAAAAAACAGGCGGCTGAAGAAAGTACTCCAACATTTTCTAATAGAAGACAAAATGAAACAAAATATCCTTTAGAGATAAGAGAGTTGATAATAGAGAAAAGAAGAGCTCGAAGAAAATGGCAAAATAGTTGATTTCCAGCAACAATCTTTAAAAACAAATTTACAAATTCAAAAGTGATTCACTCAGTACATTCCTAAGGAATTTAACGACTGATGCTTCAACCAATTTTTCGCTATGGAAAGCAGCCAAGCGCCTGAAAAGACCGCAGTTACAAAACTCGCCCTTGAAATCTAAAGATGGGAAATGAATCGGTAACAGGAAAGAAAAAGCTAACCTTTTCGCTGAACTTCTTGAGAATGTTTTTAAGCCATAATCATCAAACGCGGCTGAAAATAACTTACAGTTTGTTGATAAGATAGATGAAAGTGAAATACCAATTGTAAGCCTTAAAGAAATAAAAAGTATGTGCTTACATCAACTACCAAATAAAAAATCACCAGGTTACGATCTAATTACTGCTCAGGTTATGAAAGAAATGCCATTGAAAACCTTCATAAAACTACAATATATAATAAGTGCATGCCTTAAGCACCGGTAAGTCCCGCACCATTGGAAAATTGCTGAAGTAATTGTCATACCAAAGCAAGGTAAACCACATACAGAAGTGACGGCTTACAGACCAATATCGCTTATACTAATTATGGCAAAAGTTTTTGAAAAACTGCTTCTGAAGAGACTTAGCAAAATCATAGAAGAAAGAAATAAACATTCCACGATAGAGCAAGTTCATAGAATATCGGATGTAATAGAAAAAGCATTAGAAGAAAAACAAGTATGTTCAGCTATTTTCTTAGATGTTGTTCAAGCTTTTGACAAGGTTTGGCATGAGGGACTTGAGTACAAACTGCAAAGGGATCTTCCCAGGAAGTACTTTGAAATATTAAAATCGTACATCTCAGACCGATTGTTTAGAGTAAGGTACGATCAAGAAAACTCGGAATTGAAGTAAATAGAAGATGGTGTACCACAAGGAAGTGTCCTAGGTCCTACCCTGTATTTACTATACACAAGGGATATTCCAGTTGGTAATCACTCCATAATGGCTACTTTTGCAGATGATCCCGAAATTTTGGTACCCGACAAATGTGTCTCTAAGGCAGCAGTAAAACTACAAAATGCCCTCGACACAGTGAGAGCTTGGACCGAAAAATGGCGTATCAAACTCAATGAAACAAAATCTTCACATACAAACTTTACAAATAAAAAGATAAACAATATTCCAATAATCATTAATAATCAAGCTGTACCTTACGCCAATACGGCCAAATACCTTGGAATGACTTTGGATGCAAAGCTTAAGTGGAAAGAGCACATCAAAAAGAAAAGAGAAGAACTAAACTTGAACTCTGATTTATCAATCCAAAACAAAATAATGCTGTATAATCAAGCACTAAACCCTGTTTGGACCTATGGAATCCAATTATGGGGCTGTACAAAGAAAACAAATACCGAAATCATCCAAAAATTCCAAAACAAAGTCCTTCGTGGAATAGTTAATGCACCTTAAGAAATACCGATCTACATCGTGACTTACAAATAGAAATGGTTACAGAAGTTGTTAAAAAATACGCTGTATCGCACAACCAGAGACTGCAAAGTCATACTAATTCTGAAATGGAGTACGTCTTGAATATAAGAAACCATGTTCGGAGATTAAGAAGAACCAAGCCTCATGAGCTTATGGTCTAAAAAAAAACATGTAGAAGTATTAAAAGTTTAAACTTCCCCCAAAGTGATTGTACAAAATTAAGAAAGAAAAAGAGGCTGGGATGCTACCCACACTAATAACTTCCCATCCCGTCTGTCAATTTGTCTTGCTTAAAAGTTTGTCTAAATGTACTCGCATCAATTTTTACCAAATTTTCGTACTATTTTTTGTAGATTTTACTTTTTATGAAAAAACGGACTGTTAGATTTTTATACAAAAATTACTGAATATTGAAAACAATATTTTCTGTGAAATAAAATAAGTTTGAAGCTAATATTTTTAATTTTTGAAAAGCTATTTGAGCCGAAAGTAAATTTTTACCAAGTTTTAGTATTGTTTTTTTTTAGACTTTTATTTTTTGTAAAAAAAACTGTCAATTCGAATTTTTTAAAAATTGTACTAAATGTTGAAAACAATATTTCTTATAAGATAAAATTACTTTGAAGCCAATATTTAAAATTTTTAAAGAGATATTTGAGTCGAAAATCACCAACTTCTATAGATTTTTTTTTAGGTTTTTATTTTTTGTAAAAAAAAACTTTCAATTCGATTTTTCTCAAAATTTGTCCTAATGATGAAAACAATATTTCTTATAAGAAAAAATTAGTTAGAACCTATTATCTCAAAGTTTTTAAAAGATATTTGAGTCGAAAATCATTTTTTACCAACTTTTGTTAATTTTTTTCGGTTTTTAATTTTTTGTTCAAAAACTGTCAATTCGATTTTTTTCAAACTTTAAATGAATGTTGACAACAAGATTTTTTGAAATATAAAAGCAAATTAAAGCCAATATCTTAAAGTTTTGAAAAGATATTTGAGTCGAAAATCAATTTTTAACAACTTTTATAAATTTGGTTTAGGTTTTTTTTTTTGTAAAAAAAACTGTCAATTCGATTTTTCTCAACACTTTTCAAAGTGTTGAAAACAATACTTCTTATAAGATAAAATAAGCTTGAAGCCTAAATTTCAAGTTTTTGAAAAGATATTTGAATCGATATTCATACTTTGAGTAATGTTTTTTTTAGATTTTTATTTTTTTATAAAAAAAAACTGTCAATTCGATTTTTCTCAAAATTTTATCAAATGTCAAAAATATTATTCTTCGTTGCACAAAATTGTTTTAGAGATGAAATCATATTTCAGTCGTAAAATTTTTGAGGGGACAAATTTTTTTTTCAGTTTTATTGGTTTATAAAAAAAACCGTTATATTGATTTTTTTCAAAAAAATATACCTTATTGGTATCACGTTACAATATATTATATAAAATTTATTTCAAGTCACTAGCGTTTTTTGGTTCGTAATATATTTAGGGTTAACCAAAATTTTCACCTTTTTTCAAACGGTTTTGGTAAAAAAAACCACCCACGCAATTTTCTTGAGAGCCCTTTCTGCATCTTTCTGCCTTATTATCTGTATAACAAAATTTATTTGAAGTCGATATCTCTTCTGGTTCTTGAGCTATGGAGGACGAAAAAACGTCGCGAACGTACGGACGTACAAACGTACGTACACACGCACGCACAGACATCTTTCTAAAAATCTTTTATTTCGACTCTAGGGACCTTGAAACGTCGAGAAATGTCAAAATTTTCAAATCGGACCCATTACAATAACTTCCTATGGGAAGTTAAAAATCGGAAGTCGATCCTTCAAGATTGGTCCTGATGAAGAGGTGGCTTTAGTGGTTAAGAGTCCCACACTACTTGGTGTCGAATACTGCCAAGTGTCTTTTGAAGATTTCCTCCTGTCAAAAAAAAAAACTTTTTCGGAAGACTTAAGATTTTAATCCAATACAAATTGTATGACAAGAAAACGAAAACATGCACAAATATAAAAAATATTAGACAAAAGTTGATACGTCATCTCATTGGAAAAACACACAAGTAATTCAATTACCAAACATTTGTTGAAACATCAAAAAGTTCGACTAGAGTGACATCATAGTGTTTGGCATGTTGAGCACTATTCTACGATTGCAGTCATCAAGTGTCAAACGTTCGAACATTTGCTTTCGATACTCGAACAAAAGTCAAATCTCTATCAGCAGCAGGATTTTACTTTGCCTTTTATCGGCAGTAATTCGAGTGGAGATGTGTTATTAGTTATTAATATAAATTTCTCCTGTACTCTTACCTTAATTTGAATTTAATTTACTGTCAAAACTAAAAGAAATGACGTTTTTCTTTCGTTAAGTATTTTCGGTATGTTTTCTGAAATATTCTTTGTTTAAGAGTATTTTACATTGTAAACGTGTCTTATTTTTCAACAGCAACTCTCAGAATCACTTTCATTAAAAATATACATATAAAAAAGTAGTCCTCACAATGTGTTAAAAATTGTTGAGCCATTTATAAGGTCAAAAAAGTGAAAGTATTCTGACGTTCGAACAATTATTTCTTTTCACAGCATCGTTGACGTCATAAATTAAGTACACAAACTTGTACTCGTATATATTTAGATAAATAGATATGAATCTTAAAATTGTTGTTGTTGTTGTTGTCATAATAATATAACCGAAGCCATATAATTAACACCGTATTATTTTTTGAAGAGATAGCTCTGGTGCTTTAACGAAACGACCAAGATTTTATTTTTGTTCCTGTTTCGTTGTGCGTTATAAATTAAGTTATTTTTGGATGTTGGGATTTATAAATTAAGCAAATAAACAAGTGGTGTGGATTTTGAATATTTTTTGTTTGGTTTTGAAATTTTATTTATTTGTTTGATAATGAAGGAGATTTATCTTTAACTTTATGATGGGGATTCCAAAATGCGAGTATTGAACGACATGTTGTCATATAGCTAAAATTTTGTACATACGTAATAAATAAATTTCAACGAATAAAATTAAGAATTTTTTAATTGCATTTTACTGTGAGGGTTTATAGAAGTGATGGAAATGCAACACATCATAATTGAGAATGTGTTATTGCGTAACTTTCGTGGAAATTTTTATTCCAATTTTAATGAACATAATATAATATTTTGGGTAAGGAATAAGGTACGAGTATTTATTTACATTTTCTAAGAAATTTCTAAATTCTCAAACCAAATAGATTGTGGGTATAATTTAAATGAATGTTGATTCAAGGAAACGCAACCAATAGTTAACAACAAGTTGGCACGTTTTACAGTCTCCTCGTGCAGCTATTGTATTAGTTAGAACAAAATTTAAATTGATTTTAATTATGTCAAAATGTATATTTTATACTCTTTGTTAATGTATTTTACTAAATATAGACACATACATCCTAATAATGATTGAAAAGAGCCAATTAGTGGGAAAGCAAATTCAATAGCCAAAGAAGGTGTTAATTTTTGTTCTTTGATATTTAAATTTCAACATTTAACGAATCTGTCACCCTCACTGTCAAAAGTGACAGCTTAAATAGCTTTACAAAAAGAGGACTGATAAACTAAACAATTATACTATCAATTTATGCTGCTCAACTGTAAATTAAAAAATAATGTTTTTCATAGAAATAATATCATAATATCATGAAAGTAGAGGTTAATTTTCTAAAGTGAAACTTTTGACAGTTTTCTAAAAACAGAAACATGAATAAATACAATTTTTATTTGTTAATTTTTGTCCCTTTCACTTTAATATACAAACTTGCATAATATGAAACATTGATGTAAGAATTTTGACACTTAGTTGTAGTATGACAGATAGACTAAAAATATTCAAATACAACAATAAAAAGAAAAACAATAAACTCTGTTTCCATTGACCGTCCTAAAGAACAGGAAGAACAAAATCCATAATGTTCTCTCATTAGGTTGTTTGTTGGTGTGTAATCTCTTGAAGTAGCGTTGCCATCTGTCCGGGTTTTTCCGGACATGTACTATTTTTAACCTATGCGGGGAACGTCCGGGATAGTTTTTGCTAATTGTCCTCTTTTCATCACTAAAAAAAAGTATTTTTTTAATATTCTTTATGTATTTCCTATTTTAAAACTCAATCGCGGCTAATAAGATTAAAGAAATAAACAGAACCAATCATTTAGAAAGAGAAATTCAAAACGAACAGAATTTCATTGAACAGAATTTACACAAACAGAATTTTTTGGCTGTTAAACGTCATTGTCATCTTTTACAGTTGATGGATTGGATTTGCACCTGAATGTTTTTGTTTTTCATTTAATTTTGTGGGCGTAAAGAAAACAATTTTTTTATTATAAAAGAGTGTTAAAGGTAAAAGTTAAAAGTTTGCAAATACGGGAGTTGTTTTTTAAATTATATAATTATGCTTTTAGTTGCTCACAATTCCAAGACGAAAATGTACTTTAAATGAAGATTTGAGGACAAAGTTTACTTCTTTTAAAAAAGACGGTAGGTGTGCTGCTCCATTTGTAATTGTAAAGGGTGCCCCAAAATTAACGCAAGATTTGAATTAAATAGAAAACCCCGTTTTTAGTCTTTCGATAGTTATATTTTTATTGACTCGTAAAGTAAATAGGATAGGGTTATGTATGGAATTACACATCGGACAAATGGCCTCCACGGCTTTGCATGCACATGCACACTCTTTTGTTGAAATTTTCCATGACCATTCTGCATAAATGTGGCTGAATTTCGTTGATGCAGCGTTGAATCTCCTCCTTTAATGAACGGGTGGTTGTGGGCTTGTTGACATAGACTTGTGATTTCAAATAACCCCATAAAAAGAAGTCTATAGGTGTTAAATCACACGATCTAGGAGGCCAATTTTGATCACCGAAACGAGAGAGTACACGACCTGGGAATGTCTCTTGCAGTAATTGAATTGTTTCACGGGCTGTATGACATGTGGCACCGTCTTGTTGAAATCACATATTGGACACATCAATATCATCCTATTTTGGCAGAAAGAACTGTGTAATCATGTCGCGATATCGAGCACCAGTAACAGTCACTGCTTGACCAGCATCATTTTCAAAAAAATATGGCCCAATTATGCCTCCAGCCCAAAATCCACACCATACAGTCACGCGTTGTGGATGCATTTGTTTTTCGACAATCACATGCGCCAATTTTGGCGATTGACAAAGCCATCAAGATGAAAATGTGCTTCATCGCTTAGGATGATTTTGCTTTAAAAATCAGGGTCATGCAGCCGCCAAGCTTTCACTATTTTTGAAATATTCTTTAATAATGAAGACACGTTGTTCTATCGTGTAACGCTCCATTTTTAATAACCCTATACTGTTAGCTGTCAAATTGCTTTTTTTTCAGGGTTGCCAACACTTCACTGCACAAATGGCGACAAATTCAAATCTTGCGTTAATTTTGGGACACCCTTTACAATTTCAATTGCAAATAGAGGTAGAAGGGACATCGAAGAACACGTTAAGTCCGAAAAACATTACAAACTCTACGAGCGTCAACATCGTCAGAATCATTGGATTTGTTTATTGTAAGGCGAACGGCATCTGACCAAAACCATTTAAAGGCAGCAGAGGCAACAATTCATCACCAATCGTTCAATTCACTCGATTGCACCAAGAAATTAAACCAAAAGATATACTTCGACTCCAACATTTGCAAGAAACTGTCCTGTGCACGAACTAAGGCTACTGCGATAATCACCAACGTTATTGCCCCTTTTTCGATATCACAGGACCTATCTGATTTAAAAACAAATGCTTTCATGTGTTCAAACAGATGCTAGTTACCATTTAGCCTTGAAAATGTTCCCTGTTTTAATAAGATATTACGATTTTAAAAATGGTGGAACAAAAAGCAAGATTCTGAAACTATTGTAAGCAATATACAAGAGCAAATCAATAGTAATTTTATTCCTATCAAAATTAAATCTATCATGGTTAATTTCTTCTGGTTTACAAGAAAAAGTAAACAAATTTAAAATTGATACCAAGAACCTCTATAATGTAACTGTCATATATATTGAATCCTGGCAATCCCTTATGACAGCTTGCAACTGTATAACAACACTGTACGCACACTAATGTTGATGTGACATTTATTGGACGAACCGTTGAACAATCATCAATAAATCTATATATTCTACAACCAATACTTACTTTATTTTATTATACTTATTTTTATATTATAACGTTACTAAATAAATGAATTACTACTTATAAATAAACAAATTTAAAGTTTTTACGTGGATTCAGTTCAATGATAAAAACGTAACGTGGGAATCAGTTGAACCATGTTTGATTTATATTCAGGAAAAAGGTGTTAATGTTAGGGACAGTGCTTTATTTGATAAATTTTGTAATCTCAAGCATTATATGGATAACCTTTCTCCTTGCGATAAAACTAATGTTAACACAAAATGGACTGAATTCTTTAAAAGTTGTACCTCCATAGAATTATACAGTGAATTGATTAAAATTTTCAAGCGCATTGAGTTGCGAATCTTTTTATGATTCTTTAATGTCAAGCGATGGTGAAATACTTAACAAAATTAGATGTAATAAAAAAAAAAGTGCATTTTCAATTTTTAAAATTCCTACAAAATAATATATTTGTGCCGACTTTGTAAAAAAAACTTTGCGTTAACAAATATAGCGCCATCTTTTGCACGGGGAAATCTATACACAATTAGACCATAACCAACTCTTTCAATTTACAAAATAGAAAACATGCACAAAAATTATACATAAATTATTCCTAGTAAATTTTTAACAGATGATCTTAATTAAATAAACTTTCATTTAGCAACACTATTTTGACAGGCGGCCATTTTGTCAGCTGTTAGGTTAGGTTAGGTTATAGTGGCTGTCCAAGATGGAAACGGACACACTTAGGCCAGTTTAATGGCCCATTGTGATACCACATGAATCTTGAGGCTTCCTCTTAAACTCAATGGAACCAGTTAGAGTCCCTTACGAAACGTGAGAGGCTGATTATACCGATATGATTTAGATCGTTTAGATCGTTAAAGAAGAATTCTCCTAGGTAATTCTTGCGTTTTCGAGCTGGAGCAGGGCATGTGCAGAGAAGATGCAGAACCGTTTCTTCCTCTTCCTCGTCCATACAGCTTCTGCAAAAGTCATTTGAGAATACGCCTAGTCTCGTGGCGTGCTTTACTATTAGACAGTGTCCGGTTATGACAACTATTATCGAGCTTATATGCGATCTGCTTAGAGAGAGCAAACACCTCGAACGTTTTATATCCAGTGTTGGCCAAATGTTTTTTGTGGCTTGACACGTGGAGATGTTGTTCCACCTGGTGCCTGCCCTCCTCGCAGCGTCTTGCATTAGTAGCAGTTTACAAGTAGCGATTGGTATGCCAGTACTTGCCAAACGTGGTAGGATGGGCTGTACTGTACCGTTCCTGGAGAGTTCATCTGCCTTACAGTTACCTGGAATGTCTCTATGGCCCGGCACCCAGCAAAGGTGATTATTAAACTGTTGCGCCATCTCCATTAGAGATGATCGACAGTTATGGACTGTTATATAGTTTGTAGAGACAGAGTCCAGAGATTTGATAGCGGCCTGGCTGTCAGAGAAAATACGGATATCTGATGTTGATATCACGTTTTCTTTGAGCCAAGACAAGACTTCCTTAATCGTCAAAAGTTCCGCCTGGAACACGCTACAATGATTGGGAAGGCGGAATGAGAGACTTAATTTCAGTTGTTCAGAGTACACACCTCCACCAACCCCTTCTTTTGTTTTTGAACCATCTGTGTAAAAATGGATGGACTCATCCTCCAAGAATGTCCTATCCTCCCAAAAAGATCTGGTAGGTATAGAAATCTGGAGTTTTCTGTTGAATTGTAGTTGGGGGATGGTGTAGTCTATGTGCTTTGGAATTGATTCTAAGTACCTTAGAATTACGGAGTGGCCAATGTTGTTGTTAGTCCACTGCGACGAAGCATTGAGGCGAATAGCAGAGCTTGCAGCTATTTGTTTACTAAATATGTCAAGAGGTGTAAGGTAGAGCAAGGTGTCCAGTGCCGCAGACGGGGTCGTGCGAAGCGATCCGCTTATACATAGGCAGGCTGAACGTTGGACTTTATTTAACTTATCCCTGTGTATACTTTCTCTAAAGCAGTCCACCATACTGCCACACCGTACGTTAAAATCAGTCTGATTACCGATGTGTATAGCCAATGTGTGATTCTGGGTTGTAAGCCCCATTTATTACCAATAGCTTTTT
Organism: Eupeodes corollae; assembly: GCF_945859685.1. Lineage (NCBI taxonomy): Eukaryota > Metazoa > Arthropoda > Insecta > Diptera > Syrphidae > Eupeodes > Eupeodes corollae. The sequence goes on along the minus strand of NC_079147.1, from coordinate 146,845,267 downwards.
TTGCAAGAAAAGAGAGCTACAGTAGTTTTTTTGACTCTTTCCTGTACGTTGCGTTTCCAATTTAGTTTTTTGTCTGAGACAAGACCTAGGTATTTGGCCTCGTCTGAGAATTTTAATTGGATTCCTTTAATGTAAGGAGGGTTGACAAATGGAATTTTGTATCTCCTCGAAAATAAGACCAGATCGGTTTTGTGTGGGTTAACACCCAGTCCACACCGATCAGCCCAGAGTATTAGTCTGTCCAAGGCATTTTGTAAGAGTTCTTTTAGGATATTAAGATGCTTTCCTGAAACTGCTATAGCAACGTCGTCCGCATAGGCTATCACTCTGAAACCCTCCGCATCCAGACTAGTTAGGATTTCATTCACCACTAGGTTCCAGAGGAGAGGGGATAGAACACCACCTTGCGGTGTCCCTCTACTAACGAATCGTCTACTAGAAGAGTTGCCCAGTTTTGAATTAATTATTCTGCTAGTAAGCATTAAATGAATTAACTCCCGAAGCGAACTCTCTACATTTAGAGATGTCAGTGCAGAAGTGATTGCAGATGTGTCCACGTTGTTAAAGGCACCTTCGATGTCAAGGAAAGCAACCATAGTGAACTCTTTATGATGGAGGGAATATTCGATGGTGCGTACTAAAGTGAGTAACGCTGTTTCCACCGATTTACCCTTACAGTAGGCATGTTGAGACGAAGACAGAAGTCTTGTATCGATACGTGCCCTTAAATGGATATCGATCAATTTTTCCAGGGTCTTAAGAAGGAATGATGATAGACTTATTAATAGGTCGTAAATCTTTAGGATTAACTTGGGAGCATTTACCTGCTTTAGGTATAAAGACAACTTTAACTTCTCTCCATGCCGAGGGAACATGAACCAGGTAAAGACAGCTGGTAAAAATTGCCTCAAGGATTGGTGCAATTATATCAGAGGCTTTTTGTAATTCTGCTGGTATTATTCCATCTGGTCCTGCAGCTTTAAATGGTTTGAAGCTGTTGAGAGCCCATTGTAACTTATCCTTTGTGATCAGACCTTGTGGATATGTTGTATTTGAACTTGAACGTGCAAAGCTGTTGCAAGTTTCGGTAAGAGAACTACCAGGAAAGTGAGTGTCCAATAGTAGGTTCAGTGATTCATTACTTGAATTAGTCCAGGAGCCGTCTTCATTTTTTAAGCAGCTTGGCATAGCTGGATTAGTTGAAAGAATTTTCCGTAACCTAGAGGCTTCAGAAGTTTCTTCTATCATGCCACAGAAGGATCGCCAAGAAGATCGCTTGGATTTCCTTAGTGCCTTCTTGTAGATTCTTAGGGATTCTTTGTAGGAGTCCCAATGAGAGGCTAGTCTTGCAGCTTTGGCTCGGTTGAAAAGTTTCCTGCATTCCTTTCTGAGCGAGTCAAGCTCTGAGGCCCACCATTGTGGTTTCCTCTTTCCTCTTATGTGTATAAGTGGACAAGAAATTTCTAGCGATCTGTTCATAGCTGAGGTAAGGTCATTGACTTTGTTGTCAAGTTCGTTAGCGTTAGAGGAAGGACTAGATAGTCCAGGTTCTAGTAAACTCTGTAATAAGTTCCTGTATAAAGCCAGCTGTTAAGTCTTAAGAGATTTATTTTTAATTTGGTTTGACATTTAAACATGAATATGCAAAGGACGCTTGAACAATGCTTCCAAATTGTGACAAAATTATAATCATTGTTCGAAAGACGAAAAGGCTCACTTTTGGTTGAATGGATACGTCAATACACAAAACTGGCTTATTTGAAGTGATGCTAGACGTTCACATACAAACAAAACTTACTGTTTTGTGTACTTTATCGGTTGGTGGAATAATTGGTCCGTACTTCTTAAAAAAAAAACATATTTGGCATAACGTTATAGCCAAACTTGATTTATTCCATTTCTCTAAAAAAGGTGCCCTTTAATTTTGTTGGAATACAGTGGATACAAGTTCGGTAACCGAAAGAGCATGGTTTATAAGCTTATTTTATCCGACGAGTAGCCTGTGGACTGAATAAAATGTCAATTTTTACATCTCAAGTGTCAATTTTGTTGTGATCTTTGAAAAGCGGAAATGAAGATACGTAACAGTGGCTTACATTTGTATTTATGTATTTAGCAATAAAAAAAATACGGATAGAAAATGTTTCACAAACCTAATAAACAACAAATGACTTACAAAAAAACAAAAATCATCTTCACAATGTCATTAAGCAAGTTGATTGGGAAATACATTAAAGCAAATAAGAAAAAAACATCCCACGTACAAACGTAGCCTTACAAAAATGTTATGCTATAAAATTAAGCTTGAAGCTTAAATATATTGGAATACGGCAATCTAAAGAGTATATTAGTTTGTTTTGTTTGGAGGGTAATAATGTTAATACATTTAAGAGCTACTGTTTGTTGGCGGCAACCAATTTGAAAAAGTGCTGATTTCCTTTAAATTTGGAAAATACATTAACCCATGTATATTTACGAGTGAGTACGAAGTATCTAGTTTAGACAATAAAATATAACAGTTTATATTTATAGTTAATAGCCATTTTATGTATGGGGATCATACACATGTGAACTGTCAAATATAAATACAAAATGGCTAACACAGGAATACCGTTTTTCGAATTTAAACTAGACTTGCAGTTAAAACAGAATGACAGTTTAAAGATATGTCAAATCCTCGAAATGTCATGTGCTCTATTATGACAAGAAAAATCAAAATTCTCAAAATGGCATGTGCAAACTAAATTTTAATGCAGTCAGTTAATTGAATTGAAAACCAAATGTCAAAATTCTCGTAATGTCATGTGCAAACGAATTTTTGCGAAGATACGTAATAAACTCAATGAAAAGTCTTTGGATTCTTTAAATAGTAACAATATTTTTTTCAACATAAAAAACTTATGACTTTATTTTGTAAGAGGAAGAATTGATAAAACTATTTAAATTCAATTCCCACCCTTTCTCAATTTTGAATTTAGCTAATGACATAAGAAACAATTAAACTAAAAAAATATGACTGTCATTTTCTTTTCACCATCACCCTATATTGACCCTCTACAATATAATTTTGATGGAAGATTTCTGCGTTGTTGCATTTACAACACGCCTTTCAATTTTCTGTAAATTTATCGCATCTCATCTTATTTATTCGAATAAAAATTGTTTATTACTCGATAACCATATTATTGTTTCATTCTGTGTTGTGTTTGTTTTATTTAGCAATAATTATTAGTCACACTCTTAATTGATGATTATTGTATAAATAAATTTGCACTTGGAATATAAGTCTATTTTTGTTTTGTAGAAATGGGACGGTAAATTAAATTGACATTTTGCAAACAAGATCAGATAAATGTATCTAATTAAAACAAATAATTAAGAAACAAAACTTACCTAATCGCAATTCTCCAAAATTACCACAGCCAATTTTTTTTCCAACACGAAAATTCGGTCCTACCATTAGGACCCCCGTTGAGGAGCCCACTGAATGGCGGGCGGAATACATGTTGCCGGAACTGTTTGCTGTTCTAGCAGCAGCTCCTCCACCACCCCCGCCACCAGCAGCTGATGAGCTAGGTGCTTGTGTTGCACCACTGTAATAATACAAAAACGAAACAAAATTTAAGACTTCAATTTATTAAGTAAAGAATCAAATTAAATAAATGAAAAACAATAAATAAACTAGAACCTATGAAATGTTTAAAAACTACAATAAAAACAGCATCAAATAAAAGAAAATAATGGAGTTAAAAGTAAAGGCCTAACACATCTACCTTGAGGAACTCCGTTTGATTCGTTTGTGTCAAACAATTTAAACAATTTTCAAACAAATGTTTGATAAAAAGAAACAATTAGAAACAGAATGAAGTCTTTAATAATGACAATTCAAACCAAACAAATTATGACAGTTTCACATATACATACAAAGTTTTATATAAGAAAAGTCAAAAATTTGCAAATGGAGTAGTTTGCATCAAGTTTATGCGACTGAGTTGTATCATTTTAATCTTCTTTTCTTTTCGTTTCTAAGAACTCTCTAAGAAATTCAACACGTGGGATTAACTAAAAAAGTTTAAGGTCTTTGTTCGAGGTTTACTTAAGCAAATGCTTCTTAATTATTTGTATTCTTTTAAAAATAGAAGAACATACAAAAAAAAAGAAACAAGTTAAGAGGAAATAAATTTGGCATAAGAAATCGGAAGAAAATGTTAACAAAAGAAGATGTAGTCTTTTTTTTGCGAATATAATTATGTCAGGGTTGACAGGTTGTCTTTGCCATTGTCGAACTAGATAACAATGTAATACGCCTTAAGCAACCATTCACCACATCACCACAAAACAGAAACATCCCCAATGAAACATACAAAAAAAAATGAATGCAAAACGTCAAACAACTGACGCCATTCATATACGAATAAGAATGCACACTTAAATAAATAAAAAAAATTATAATGCAAACAAATAATAAACAACCACTGACAGAAGAACACTTTCTCTTAGGCTGTCATTTAGGGCGTAAACAAATGTATGAGTATAGCTTCTTTTTTTTTGTCGTTTCTTTTTTACCGGATGCGTAGGTCAGGGCCATACACAACTGCAATTTTGTTTTTGTTCGACAAAACCAGAAACACTTACATACATATATTTGAATATGCAAAAATAAGTGGTTATTTTTAAGTATTGACACTTGGTATTAAAAATTTAATTTTTTGACAGTGCAAAATAAAAGTATCAGATGACGGTTAAACGTACACATTTCTTTTATGCTTCGGGGCTGTAATGGTGATCTCTGACATAAATAACATACGAATTCACAAAGACATTTTGCTTTCATTTAAAGATTGATATTTGACAGCTTCAATATTTTATAGATGTCAAAAATGTGTAAGCCGTTTAATATTATGGCTTAATATTTTTTTTTGTATCCTTTATAGATTTTAAAATAAGAAGATTACATTTAAAAACTGAGCTGGTGTTATATACTATTTTTTGTTACCATGTGTAAAAGGATATGGTTAAGAAGATAATTACTTTGAACACGGCCATTGTTTTCGTTGACAATAGCAACAGGTCTGTTCGTTAACTTGATAAATCAAATACTCAGATATGTAATGCAAACTGTCTGTCACTTCACCTTTAGTAAATTGTTTATAATTTCATTGATAGAAAAACTATAAATTTAAAATAAAATCAGAATGAATAAACTTATTATTAAATCAATAAAATAATGGAAGTGCTTATATTTGTATTTATTTACATTTAAACAAAAAAGAAGCAAAAAACTGTTACCTAATCTACACAATGTCAACGTTAGACTTATGGTCTGTCACAAATTGACAAGTAGTCACAATACGCTAAAACCAATTTGTACTTCAACAAGTGAAATCAATCCCATTGTTGAATGCTGAATTGACTTGTTGGACGAACAAACACTTGCAGGGCTTCAAATTGTGGTGGTTTGGTCGTGATGGCGTTGTTTTTGTTGGCTATGAGATTATTTAATTGTATGTCATTTTTTACTCAATGTACCCTTAAAAGACTGTGTAAGATACACTTTCACGTCTGTAAATCGTTAGACAGCTAATGGCAGTTTTTTTTTTTTAGTTTTTATTTTCTGTGTCTCTGTTATATACGCAAGAGTTTAAAACAATAAATCAAATTATGAGACTTATATAGATAATTTGAATGCGAGCAATACTGTTAATTGTATATGGTATTGTTACTTAATTTATCACACAAGCTTTGTTAAAAACACCCCAATGGAGAATGACTGGATGCCATATTGACAAACATTGTCGAATACTAATTAATTGTAATTATGTAGCACTTCTTTTGAAATTAATACAAAACAGAAATAGTGAGAATTTTTACCGCCATCATAGTAATAAAATGTTTTGATAAGATATACAAAAGGGTGAATTAACCGCAAGAAATTAATTTTAAATTACATTAAAAGAGTGATTCATAAAACACCTGAGTGGTTGACTTATTGAAAAATTTTTGGTATAGGGGCGATGGGACATTGGTTATGTATTGAAAAAGGTCAGTAGGTAAGACGCTTTTAATTTATGTATATATGTTTGGTTTTCAATCTGGCAATACTTTTTTCGGAGTTGTTTATTTTTGACAGCTCTCACTTGATTTATGCTCAGTTTGGTTTGACATTTCATAATCCAAATTTATTACCAAAATAATGGTTTGGTTCCCTAACAGTCAAAAAAGTGAATTTATTGAAGGATTTAAAATTTTAGCATTGTTTTTTTTTTTTGGTTTTTGAAAAACGAGCAACGAAAGTTTTCCTTTCCCTTTTTATAGGGAATCTACGAACTCAATTTTAAAAACTTACACAATTTTGTACATTAAATAATACGCGAATCCGTCATAACTTAAAATTTGATTTTCTCTTGCAGTTCAAGCACGTGCATGAACTGTCAAAAGATTCTACCTACTGTCAAATTAAAAACGTGTTTATGACGTTTAACGTGTGTTATAGTTGAAAGAGAAATATCAAATTTGGATTACGCTTTGAATAATAATATTACAAATGGAACTCAAATATAACTCCCATAGAATTCCGTAGTTCGTTTTAAGAACTAATAGTTTTTTGTGCAGGGTTTTCCTATAATAGGTTTTATTTTGACATTAAAACAAATACGAGTTTTTTTTTTGTTTGAAGAAAAATCAAGAGATTGTATCGTTATATCGTAAATAGTCTTCGTTAATAAAATGGCTATCTATTACTAAAAGTTTAAAATCAGGCCAGGGGCCTAATTATGGGATTCGCGGCGTATCGTTTTTTCAATTATTGCTTTCGTTTTGAATTCGACCAATTAACGAATTCGAAGGCGAATTTGAAATGTCATAAATTTAGTGGGCGAGCTGAAATCCGACAGCTTTTTTTAGGCGGATTCACAGGCGAAAGAGTGTTTATTATTATTCACTATTCGATTTCGTGGATACTTTCTTGATTGTAATTATATACAAATGTGACACCCGTAATCTCGAGAATTCCTGCGACCCCCAAATTCCTTCCTTTCAGAATAAATATACCATGATTGATTCTATTTTTTTAATTTAATATTATTTATTGAATTAGTCACCCCAAATTTCACAAATTAAATCAAATCAAAACAACATCTGTGGAAAGCTGTCAAACCAAAAGTGTCAAATAACTGGAATATAGGAAGAAAAAGTCAAACCAAAAGTGTCAAATCACTGGAATGCAGGAAGAACTATTTTCGCTTCGCCGCGAATTCGTTAATAAAAAAAGAGGCTGGGATGCGACCCACACTGATAACTTTCCATCCCGTCTGTAGATTTGTCTATATGCATTTTTACCAAATTTGCGCACTATTTTTTGTAGATTTTATTTTTTATGAAAAAAACGGACTGTTGGATTTTTATATAAAAATTACTGAATATTGAAAACAATATTTTCTCTGAAATAAAATAAGTTTGAAGCTAATATTTTTTATTTTTGAAAAGCTATTTGAGCCGAAAGTAAATTTTTACCAAGTTTTAGTATTGTTTTTTTTTTAGAGTTTTATTTTTTGTAAAAAAAACTGTCAATTCGAATTCTTTTAAAAATGAACCAAATGTTGAAAACAATATTTCTTATAAGATAAAATTACTTAGAAGCCAATATTTAAAATTTTTGAAGAGATATTTGAGTCGAAAATCAATTTTTAGCAACTTTTATACATTTTTTTTTTTTCAGGTTTATATTTTTTGTAAAAAAAACTGTCAATTCGATTTTTCTCAAAATTTGTCCTAATGTTGAAAACAATATTTCTAATAAGAAAAAATAAGTTAGAACCTATTATCTCAAAGTTTTAAAAAGATATTTGAGTCGAAAATCATTTTTTACGAACTTTTGTTAATTTTTTTTTCGGTTTTTAATTTTTTGTACAAAAACTGTCAAATCGATTTTTTTCAAACTTTAACTGAATGTTGACAACAAGATATTTTGAAAGATAAAGTAAATTAAAGCCAATATCTCAAAGTTTTGAAAAGATATTTGAGTCAAAAATCAATTTTTACCAACTTTTATTTTATACATTTTTTTTTAGGTTTTTATTTTTTGTAAAAAAAACTGTAAATTAGATTTTTCTTAAAATTTTATCAGATGTCAAAACCATTATTCTTCGTTGCACAAAATTGTTTTAGAGATGAAATCATATTTCAGTCGTAAAATTTTGGAGGTGACAAATTTTTTTTCAGTTTTATTGATTTATAAAAAAAACGTTGTACAGATTTTTTTTCAAAAAAATATACCTGTTTGGTATCACGTTACAATATATTATATAAAATTTAATTCAAGTCTCTAGCGTTTTTGGTTCGTAAGATATTTAAGGTTAACCAAAATTTTCACCTTTTTTTCAAACTGCTATGGTAAAAAAACCACCCACTCAAATTTCTTGAGAGCCCTTTCTGCATCTTTCTGCCTTATTATCTGTATAACAAAATTTATTTCAAGTCGATATCTCTTCTGGTTCTTGAGCTATGGACGACGAAAAAAACGTACGTACGTACGTACACACGCACACACAGACATCTTTCTAAAAATCTTTTATTTCGACTCTAGGGACCTTGAAATGTCGAGAAATGTCAAAATTTTCAATTTGACAAATCGGACCCATTACAATAACTTCCTATGGGAAGTTAAAAATAGTACACGAGTTGAATTCGAAAGGTCGAGTTGAAAACGATCCTCCGCGAACTTCATAATCACGCCCCAGTAGTTCCTGACATTAACGAGTTCAAGCAAACAAACAAAACTCTTGGATTTGACCCAAATGTTACACTTCTGCTTTTTAACGTAGCCTTCGGAACGAAAATGGGCATCATCACTGATGATTTGCACTTGGTAGACCACATCCAAGGAAAAAGGCTAAGAATCTAAAAAAGAATAGGAATAGCTGAGAAGTTCCGGACAAAATTCATTTATAAAAATAAGGAAAGGTGTCGGACACAAAACGGAGCCCTGGGGCACACCAGCATTCATTTTTTGGATATCAGATTTGAAACCGTATAATGCTTAAGGGTTTCCCATTAGAAACATTATGTATAAGATAGAAAATCGTTTAAATGGTCGCCGCGACTCCGTTGGGTGGCGGGCATTCCAAAGGCCCAGATTTCGATGTCTTGGTTGCATGGTGATTTGTGGCTTTTTTGCATAGCCCTGCAACTTAAAAAAAAGCCAAACAAGAACAAGTCTAAATTACACGTGCTGCTTGAGGCTATAACAGCCATAATGATTTGTCTTTGGTGATTGATTAAAAGAAAATATTTTGACAGAAAGTAAAGAAGTCAAAAATCAACCCGTTCCTATTGGAAAACTTTTTCGTTCTTTTATGACAAAAAAAGAAACCATCAAACTAAAAAACACAAGACACAACTGATTCATGAGTTAAAAATGTATAATACATGTAGTTATTGCTTATACATTTATTTATGTACCTCTTTAGAAGAAAAAAAAACACGCTCCAATGATTTTTAACACCAACAGTTCACTGGCCATACAACTTAAAAACCCTGTTAACTGTTCCACTATAAAAGACTCTAAAGCTGAACCATACCATCATCATCAACATCATCATAGTCGGCAGTCCACCAACTCATTACCATAAACTAAACAATATGAACAACCAAACGAACCAAAGTGAGTGTTGCATAAAAATGCATGACCCAGCATCGTGCTTCGTGCTTCAACAAATTTAATACAACAAAATCAAAAACAACAACAAAAAAGGAGATAGAAATAGAAGCATAGAAAAAGAGGGAGGGAGATAAGACTAGCACAAAAAAAAAACCTTCAAAAAAGTTGTTACTACATCTAACTATTTTAAACAATACAATATAAACGAACTTCCATTTGATTTTCTTTGTTATACACTACAACTCAACTCAAACCTAACTTACATAGTACTTTAGTAATTTTTTTGTTTTGCTCTATTATTACAATTATTATTTTTCAAGTTAAATTATTTTCATATATAAATATTTATGTATGTATGTATGCTGACTGACGACAAACGAAGCGTTTCGGTTGCCTAATTGACAGACGTCATACAAAAAATTTAAAATATCCTGTTATTTGGAAAAGATATGTACGAGTATATGTGTACAACTTTTTACATGCGTGAATTTTAAAAAGAAATAATTATAAACAATTTTTCGATCCATGACCAAATAATTTGCATATTAAGTATAAAAAGGAAACATACCATGCGACATGTGATAGGTACATAAATGGTATTTTATTTCTATTTTAACAAGTCATACTTAAGATTTTAATCTATTACATTTTCATTGATTTAACGTTGAAAAGTCATAATTTTCTATAAAATTTCGTTCAGATGTCTTGTAACGAATAACACACTTTGAATGACAAGTGAAAACATGGATCAGTGAACAGATGAAAAAACCACTTTCAAGGATGTTTTGTTGAAGTTTGCTAAGTAACTAAAGCACTGTTCGATTGGAATCATTAGATGCGTTTTTGCCAAAATTATCCGTGGTGAAGTATTATTTTTCACGTATTGTAAATACAAATTCTTTACTGCGGATAAAAGTAGAAGTAGAATCCAACTGCGGATAGAATGTTGACGTTTGCTCGAGTCTCGAACTGATAACTCTTTGTGTATCTCAAAGGTATGTTCGTAGAGTATGACATACAGTTTGATGTTTGGCATTTTCCATTTTTAGTAAAAGCGTAAAGCTTCCTCCATGAGTGGAAGAAGGGAATTATCGTCAAGCTCCCAAAAAAAGGAGATCTTAGAAATGCGAAAACTGGAGAGGAATCTGCTTTCTACCAGTCGTTGCCAAAATAGTAGCAAAAGTTATAATGAAACACATCAGAGAACACCTTGAGGCCACACTCGATCCCGAACAAGCTGGATTCCGCGCTGGATCCTCCTGTATTGCCCATATTAACACCCTGTGGATCATCATTGAAAAGTGCGTTGAATATCGATCACCACTTCGAGAAGGCCTTTGAAAGCGTTAACAGGGAGTATATCTGGTTAGCTTTGCGGAGGAGAGGCATCCCAGAAAAACTAATTGCTATTATTAAAGCAGAATATGTAGGGATCCAAGTGTCACGTTCTGCACGATGGTAAGTTGTCACATGACTTTGGAATCTAAAACGGAGTCAGACAGGGCTGTATTCTGTCGCCAATATTGTTTAAGTTGGTGATAAGCGATGTACTGCGTTTAACTCTGTCAGGTAGCGGAAGGATCCAATGGACTTTGACATTACGCGGACGATGTTTTCTTACTCTCTCATAGGATCATGGATCCATAAAATGACAACAAGTGTGGAGAGAGAAACAAAAGTTTTGAGGCTGAAATTTAATTCCGGTAAAACAAAAATGATACTCTCACATAAATATTTTCTCGCAATCGGTGGAAAAAGTGGAGAGCTTTCAATACCTTGGAAGCATCGTTTCCATCGAAGGCGGAACCGAACAAGACGTCATCTCACGTATCGGCAAAGCAAAAGCGGCGTTCAGTATGCTGTCAAAAATTTGGGGGAATAACTCTATCAGCTTAAGAACAAAGCTACGACTATTTCGAACAAATGTCGAATCTGTGCTTCTTTATGGGTGCAGCACTTGGAAGGTTACTTCAGCCATAACAAGGAAGATGCAAACCTTCGTAAGTAGATGTCTTCGTAACATCCTAAGTATTTTCTGGCCAAACCGTATTTCAAATGAGGTCCTTCATAGAAGGACAGGTCAGGAACCAATAGAATCCTATAGAATACGAAGACGTAAATGGCAATGGATTGGACATACGGTTCCAAAAGGTAACGACTCTATTGCAGGCCAAGCAAAAAGGAAGAGGAGCTGGGCGACCAAGAAGCACATGGCGCAGGACAGTCGAGGCAGAATCAGCGTCACTAGGCAAGAGTTGGAGGGAGCTGAAACACATCTCCGGAAACCGTACAAGATGTCAAGAAGGCGTAGTAGAGGCCCGTTGCCCCTTAAGGGGTTCCCAACGGACTTAACAGGTCTGAAGACCTAAGTAAGTAAATATAAATTATCCCCAATATTTTCTTAACAAATGTTCTTTAAAATTTCTTCTTTCTTAATCGCAAAAAATCGAGAGCGGAATCCAATCTTGAATCAACTCAATCTTTTGATCCACCATGTAAACTGATAAGGCATAATATTAATTAGGATACGAAAACTGCATCCTCTTTTTTAAATGAGTGTTTTATTGATGTATGTATTTTTGGTATCCGTAATAGACCGCGATTTTACCCAAGGCATTGACGTGTCGAAACCGTTACTATCACAAGAGTGGGAGTAGTGACGACCTAAATCTGGTATAATCCATCGGGACAATGTTAGGTGGTTGAATTTTATAGTATCTATACAAAAGTTTAGAAAAATAAAATTCACTTTCAAAGTTGTCATTTTTTGACATATGACAAGTTAAATCTACGTCATTACTTCAAAAACGCATTTAACGTGACGGGACGACCGTTATCGTTGAAGAAAAAAATATAACTCAAAAAAGCCGCCGGCTTGCACCAAAAAAGTTATTTCTATATTCATGAAGCAAATGTGGATTTTCATCCGACCAGAAACGCAAACTTTGCTTATTGACGAACTCGTTCTGCCTAAAATGATCGTTACAGTCACCGAATCCAAAGTGCAGTAGAATTTTTTGTTTCTTTAATTTGCAGACGATTTTCGTTTTTCATACTGAACTATGATTAAAATGTTGAGGTCACTAAATAAATTCACAATGACTGTTCGATGTTAAATAAAAGGATGCGTTCACAAATCAATTTCAAAGTTGTCAAGCCACTACTGGAGAACCCGATATTAAGGGTAATTAGACGACATTTTCAGAACTTCTTTTGAAAATGGCTGACAGATGCATTCTAAGCTTTCTTTTGATACCCGACTTGTAGACTCAGTTGATGAGATAGGTTGGTATACGAACTGTCGCATTTTCCAGGTGGACGGGCATTTTGAAAAAGTCAAGCTTTTCAATCTTTTGATAAGTATTTACTTATAGCACTTTTTTATACTCTTTTATGTTATCGTTGAACTTTCATTTAAAGTAATATTGATTCAATCACAATTCTGATTCTCCCTAACCTTTAAAAAATACTTGATGTAAGAACGGTTAACAAAATTTCCAACTTAATTATTGAACTATTCATGCTTTCATTTTGATTGTTATTTTGTATTCAATTATAACTTCTGCAATAAACTAATTGGTATCGAATTGTGAATCATTTTCAATGAGTGTATTCTTGTAATTAAAACAAAGGTTCACAAATTGACACTTTTATAGCATCCATTTTTTTTTTCAACTATACAGAGAGGTGTGTTTTTGTATAATGTTGCACAAGGATTTCTCTTTATTTTTTTATTTTTGCAAGAACTATAAATTTATAGACTCGTTATATTAAATATAATGATCCTTTTTCAAAACAAGAACATTCCAATCCTTTTAATTGATACACAACTTAAAAATGAAAAAAAAAAACAACGACAAAGTGCAATTTATAATTTTCTCTCGTTTTCTCTATGGAATATAATTTGATTCATTTTAATTTATTAAAGAAAGCCCACAGGATAAGGGTTGTTTTGATAAATGTCTTTTCTTGGTTTATATTTTGAACGCGCACATTGCACATGCAAAGGTAGAAATTATAAAAATATCATGTCACGTTAACTTTTATTTCTTTTTTTCCTTCATCAATTCTGAGACACACAGGAGAGCGAATTTACATTTAAGTATATTTCTTTTTTTTTATTATTTTTATTATAAAAATAAAATAGTCAAAGTAGAATACTAGTTGCATTTACAAATGATAGTCATTTTTAACTGACTGATATTTCTTAGTGATAAGTGTCATCCTACAAATTATTTAAATTTCTGTCAGCTGTCAGTGATGATGGTGGTAGTGATGGCTGGGAGTGGTAGTAGTTGGTGAGTGGAGTAAAAAAAAGTTTCGGATTAAACTTATGGAACTCAAAAGTCAATCAAACCCGAAATTCTCTTATTAAAGGTGCAAATAGAATTGTGAGAAATGTGCAACAAATGGGTTTTCAATTGACTTTCCTTTTTTAACTATTGTTGGTAATACACTTTAAATGACAGCTGAGTTTGAAAGGTGTTAAATGGTAATAGTCTGGGGTGGCAGCACGTAACTTGATACAACCGAGTTTAGTCGATACAATCGAGCATTGGCAGCACACATTTTGGTTCAATCGAGTGTCCTCGATTGTTTCGCCAGATTTGACAGCACACAAACTTCAAATTGACGTTTAAAACAAAATTTTTCACTCGACAGAAATAAGTTATCGCCGGGAGTGATTTTTGTGTTAAAAAAATGGAAAAACGAAATAATATGTAAATAAATAAAAAACAGAGTGAGATTTTGACCAATTTTATGAGTTCTCACGTTGATTTAGCGAGGGGAATTCTTAAAATTACCCAAGGGATAAAATATACTCCTTGTTGTCTTCAAATTTAGAGCTATCAAATTTAATCCATTTCGGACAAAACTTATTTTGCAGGAGACTCAACTTTCCACGAAAGAACTTGGAAAGTGTTGATTGTGCCCTACTTAGCAACACATTTGTTCCAACATTGGTTTGGTAACTCCAATTGGCTAGGAGGTTTCATTTTATAGTTCAAAATGACTTTTTTAAGTAAAAGTCACAATGGATCTCGTCCCAAATTACGTGCTGTCAAAAATAATTTGTTTCGAGTTGATCGACGATCGACAATCCTCGATTGTATCAAGTTACGTGCTGGCACCCCTGTTCTTTTTTGAGCAATTGTAAGTTATGTTTGTTATGTCAAAAAAAGGAACGACAGTTGTAAGAAATTGTTGATCTGTCAAACTACCAATATTGAAAATGAAAAAACTTATTTTTATTAAATCGGAAAGTAGTTCACGAACGAAATGTTAAACCAACACTTAATTTCAAATTTTAATAAAAATGTTTGAGATAAATAATATAAAATTTCCTGATAAAAAAAAGAAAATACAATCTTGCAATACTTTTTTAGAGTTGGTCTTTTTGACAGCTATCACTTGATTTATGGGTTACCATTTCATCCAGAATAGACTTACTTCTGAGAAACGTTTGCAAATCAAGCAAATTTATCACCAAAATAATTGTTCGATTCGAGCGAAATTTGGAAACTATCCATTTATTGACAGATACTTATGGACAGCTCATTATCTAGCATCGTGAGTGTGGACTACAAGATTTAACACTGCTGCAAATCATTCACTTTGACGGTTTAACTTTTTTAACTCAGCTCCTGAGCTGACTGAGTTAACAATAGAGTAATAAAAAGAACAGACATCTTAACAAAAAACTAAGCTGTCAAAAACACCCTGTACAACCTTCTCAAAGCTGAAATTTTATGGCGGGATATAATTATGTTCATAATTTTTATTTTAGAATTGTAAACTCTTAGATAAGATAGGAACCGAAAAAAACAAACCTAGACACAATTTTTAAACAAAATTACTCATAAAACTTTTTTTTTCAAAAGTAATTAAGATAAAAAATAAAATGTAATACACACGTGATGCTGTCATTTTTCCAACAAAAAAAAAAGTAAAAATTTAATCTACTCATTTAGTTCTAGTGAATTCGTACATATGGACTCCGCCTTTAAGCAGCGCAACAAAACCTATGTTTGAGACTATACAAAAATATCTCTAGAGAGATATAACTAAAATCAATACTTAAACGACTAAGGCAGACAAAATGTAACTATCTACGAGTACATCCATACCAGCTTTAATGTAATTACAAAGAAAATTAAATTAAATGCTGAAAAGCACAACAACCTCTCATATATTTAGAAAATGTGATCAAATATGTTGTAGGTACATAAAATTGATACTCAGGGTGGCCGCCTTTTTAACTAAGAGTATGTTTTGGCACTGACAGCTGTTTCCTGTTCGAAAATTTGACAGAAAATCAGTATCATTCTTCCACAAAATGAAAGCAGTCGGTTTTAGCTCTAAAAACTTAATGAAGTCTTAATAAAAACCTATTCGAAAAAACACAGCTTTGAAACATATCAATTATCTATTTAAAAAAAATCTATTTTAATAAAGAAAATCACCATTGGATTAATTTCCTCTTCCAAATACACATCTTTTAGATTTTTTTGTCTAAATATACTTAAATTTCGTCTATCATATTGACACATTCAGTCACGGCACCTGGCCGTCATTGCGTGAACCTTCAGTTGAAGATTGATTTTTTTTCATTTGTCGGTCAATGTATTTTTCATAAGAAAAAAGATAAAAGAGCTCGAAAAACATACCTACATTTTATTAAATAACATCATCTGGTATCATTGTCCTTTATGTAAATGATGTATAATTGAATGACAGATTAGATATTTTGCAGATTAGTCGCTCTCAGATTAAGATTTTATTTTTTAGCACGTAAATGCGGATATTTCCCGATTTAGTTCTGTTTGTCTTAAAATTTAATTTACCAGAAAACAAGAACTCTGCCCAATCAAATGAAAAATAAAGAAACTTCAATTGATATGTGAAGTTTTTAGCTAGAAATGTCGGAAAAGGCTGGAAAAAGTGAACTTATTTTTATTTTTATTCCTTTTTGGCTTTTTATTTCACTCATTCATGTCGTACCACTAAGTATTAAACATATTGTTGCGAAAATGACTTAGTCCACCATAAAAATAAACAACACAAACAGATCTTTTTTTTCTGAATTCATCGAAAACAACGTTGCTGAGAAGTGTCAGATGAAGGAGAACGGCCGATTAGTTGAGATAGAAAGAGACACCTGTTTATTGCAAAGATGACGACTACAGAATTCAAAAGGAAATTTTGGTGGATACTTCCGAAGGCATAAAAGACGCGCGTTAAATGAAGCGCGTTTTCTCTTTTTCTGGCAGATCCCTAGGCAGCTAGCACACTTTCGTAACATCAATCCTACAATTTATCAATTTATCCATACAAAATTATACCTCTCGGGAACCAGAGGCTTTGAAATAAAATTTATTTTAAAGCTACAAATTGTTTTCTTTATTTTTAAGGGTTCTTTCTTTCCTCGATTCTTACGTTCTGTAAGCAGTAAGTACGTTTTTTTTTATCAGGTGTCGCATATGTATGTGTTGGTGAGAGTAGAGCTCATTTGTTGATTATCATCATTAAAAAAAAATACTATTTAAAAGAAAATTTAGTGTTCTATCCAATACAAAAAAAATCTCCCGATTAAAAAAAAAGTTATTTAAATTCCTTATTGTAGCTCAATTAGTATGCCACCCTGTACATTGGTCACTTTTTACAAAAGTAACGCATTATTTTCTCTCGCTTGCGCAAGTGCCTTGTACACAATTATTTTTAAACAAAATCTAAGCTTGTCATCCCGGGAAACTATCACGAAATAAGTTTAAAAATGTTTATGTCAATGTTTTTTAAATAAATGTAGTGGCTTTAATTTTACTTTTTATTAAATTGTTTTATTTGTTTTCTGACTTGAAAATTGTGATATTTATTGTAACAAAGTGATAAATTTATCGATTGGAAAAAAGTAGGGGTTCAGCCTTAAAAAAAGATAAAGAAATGAAACGAAATGAAATGGAATAGATCCAACGTCAGCTGACAATCAGCTGTCAGTTTTTTCTTTTCGGAAAAAATATTCGAAATAAGTGCAAATAATTAACTTTCTGGGCAGCAATTTATCTTTATTTTACTTTTCAGGACATTTTATGACACAATCAGGATATCAAGGTAAATATTCAATGTATTTATAAGGTTAGTTTTTTGTTGGTCTGTCTGTTGTGATCACATTTACCCAAAACCGGACAAACAAACAAAAGTCTCTCTTTATAAAAATAGTAAGATGCATTGTTATGAAGTTTGTGGAATGAGTATATTATATCAGGTTTCATGTTTTTCAAAACCCTAGTGATTAATCATTGCGAATAACTCCTACTTACAATGTTTCTTAAAAGGTCATCAACCCGTTCAACGAGTGTTTAAGACATATGTAAGTCCAAAATTTGACCCACAACAATTTCCCCACAAACCTACATACATAAATATAAATTTCTTTAAATATAAGGAACCGGACACAATTTAGAGTAGAACCACTCGACATCTTGTTCGGACAAACATTCAATTATTACACTCTGATCTATTGAACAGGCACTTATGTACGTTATGTCTCTTTTCGATTATATTCTTATAACACATCAATCAATAAAGACTCATCAATCTATCAATCGACTTGTATAATCAAACAATAAAAATTAAAATTAAACAAAACAAAAACAACAACAACATATAATTGAAGAAAAACGATCTGCAAAGAATACACTTTGGTATATTATTGTAGATCAGTCTGAGTTTCAGAATTTAGTGCAATTCAATTGATTTTGATGATAAAAATAGGTATAGGAAAGGAACAAGAAAAAAAATATATATTTTTATATTATTTGACACTGACAGACTTCAAAGACAGGGGAGCGTTCGGAAGCAATGACGATGAAGGGTATATTAGGCTAAAATGAACAAAAGAGAGTTTGTCGATCATTCTTTTAGACATTATACATACATACATATTTATGTATATTCGATTCTTTTGTGTGAAAATAAATTGATTCATTTAGATGCACTTCAAGTGCAAAACACGATTGAACCTGATACAAAACAACAAATTTAAAGAGAAACTTCAACTATATAGAAAAGATTTATAAACAGATACAAAACAACAACAACCGATAATAACAACAAAAAAATAGAAAGGATATGGAGGATCGATTTATGATCAAGAAAACAAGAATTTCTTCAGCGAAACCGGTTGAAAGCAGAGCAACAACATTTAAACACGTTTCTTTGGTTTTTTTTTGTCTTGTTGTGTGTTGCTTCCAATTCCAAGTCTTCCAACAAAACGGGATGTTCACATGATTAAGAAGATGATGAGAAAAATGGCACACAAGGCAATCACTAGCACTATACATACATAAATAGCTTAGCTTTTGCTGGAAGTGGTAGGTATGTCGGCATTGATATAGGGTGAGTCAAAATGTATACAAGTTTAGACTCGTTTAGAATAATGAGTGTGGATTGACATCGAAACTTACTAGTTTCAAAATATTTAATAGATTTGACAGAAGACGCTGAAACAAAACTTTCTCTGTAGTTCGGACGATAGTTTAAATACACATTAGTTAAACATGTTTCTAAAAATAGGATTTAGTTAAAGAGTTACAACTCTCATCTAAGGAATATTTTTAAAGAAAAATCAGTTTGTTCCTTCTAATAGTTCTATCACATTGACGTAGGCGCTTTTTTTCTAGCTCTGAACACTGTCTGAGCATATCAAGCATTCCCTGAACATATCGTCTGAAAAAAGCGTGTTCTGAGCGCTCAGAATTATTTTTGAAAGGCACTTTAACACTTAGCTGTCATTATTTGACAGATTAAAAACCTAAATTAAAAGGAGAAAATGAATTATAATCAAAAAGGCAATACATTTATTTTTTGAAAAAATGAGGATAAAGATTCAACAAAATTTGCTCAGTGTTTAGTTATTGTATTCTTAGCTTATATCGCACACTCTGAACACGTTCAGAACGAAGAAAAGAAACACAAATTTAAAGCTCTAAAGGTTCAGAGGTAAAAAAGAAATGCAATTTGTTGTTGGACAGTTCAGGTTCGGTCTGAACTGAAAAAAAATTACGTCTGACAAAAGAAACAATTGAAGTCAGTTGTCAAATAGCTGAAGTTTTATACAAATTGTTAACGTTTGACAGAGGAGCATTTGCATATTCTATATTTTTGACGTGGCTCACAACGTAAAATATCGATGTTCAATAATATTGTGATTACCTCTTATTGAAATGACATGGAAAGGAAATCAATCTTGCAAAGCTGCTTAGTTTGATTTCAAAAAATTCTAACATTTTTATAGCGATTTTTACCAAATTTCAATGGATTGTTAAAGTTGTGTGCGTTTTATTTTGTAAAATCGTAGTTTTAACTTTTCGAATACCAAAATATGACAGCTCCAAAAGTGACACCTGATAACGGGCTGTTCAAAATAACAGGTATTTCTGTGTGCGCGTAATGTTGTCAATGTAATAATGTTTTATTCCGAAAGCTTATTTGAGAAAACGCTTTTCATTACAAGGATTATTCTTGTAGGATTTGTCAACTTAGCACTGTTTTTTTGTTTAACTTTTAAAAATAGTGGTGCATAAATGCATTTCTTTTATATTTATAAAGGAAGACCTCTTAAAGAAGTAGATCATTGAAGCATGTATAAATATTAATTTTAAATCACCCTGTGTAAGATGGTATTTCAATCCAATCTTGTTTATTTTTTTCGTAAGAAACTACTAACAAAGAAAAGATACTTCTTCGACAAACACCATATGTGTGACGAATGTGTCTTTAGTCAGAGTCTTTGTTTATTTTTTTTCTTCATAAATATATTTAACATAGGCAACAAAATAATCTCTCTCTCGTTTGTTTTTGTTGTATGAGCAATCAATGAATTCGTATATCCACCTTTGTCTTTTTTTTAACAGTGCGGGAGTTAGGTGAAAATGGATTTAAAAACTTGATTTAACAATTAAATAAAACTTGACACTATTGAGGTGAATAGAAAACATCAAAACAAAACATTGTAACGGGAAACATTTGAATTGTAATATAAAATTGATTTTTAATCCAATTGACCTGTTCATAAAAACGTTTACGAACTCCTACAATTTTTGGTGACTGCCATTTGTTTGAAGGAGCTTCTCATTCTTTCTTATATTTCAAGTTTTAAAGTAAAGGGTGATTTTTTTGAGGTTAGGATTTTCATGCATTAGTATTTGACAGATCACGCGGGATTTCAGACATGGTGTCAAAGAGAAAGATGCTCAGTATGCTTTGACATTTCATCATGAATAGACTTACTAACGAGCAACGCTTGCAAATCATTGAATTTTATTACCAAAATCAGTGTTCGGTTCGAAATGTGTTTTATCGACAAATTTTGTTCAGAGATGAGGCTCATTTCTGGTTGAATGGCTACGTAAATAAGCAAAATTGCCGCATTTGGAGTGAAGAGCAACCAGAAGCCGTTCAAGAACTGCCCATGCATCCCGAAAAATGCACTGTTTGGTGTGGTTTGTACGCTGGTGGAATCATTGGACCGTATTTTTTCAAAGATGCTGTTGGACGCAACGTTACGGTGAATGGCGATCGCTATCGTTCAATGCTAACAAACTTTTTGTTGCCAAAAATGGAAGAACTGAACTTGGTTGACATGTGGTTTCAACAAGATGGCGCTACATGCCACACAGCTCGCGATTCTATGGCCATTTTGAGGGTAAACTTCGGAGAACAATTCATCTCAAGGAATGGACCGGTAAGTTGGCCACCAAGATCATGCGATTTGACGCCTTTAGACTATTTTTTGTGGGGCTACGTCAAGTCTAAAGTCTACACAAATAAGCCAGCAACTATTCCAGCTTTGGAAGACAACACTTCCGAAGAAATTCGGGCTATTCCGGCCGAAATGCTCGAAAAAGTTACCCAAAATTGGACTTTCCGAATGGACCACCTAAGACGCAGCCGCGGTCAACATTTAAATGAAATTATCTTCAAAAAGTAAATGTCATGGACCAATCTAACGTTTTAAATAAAGAATCGATGAGATTTTGCAAATTTTTTTTTTTAAAAAGTTCTCAAGCTCTTAAAAATCACCGTTTACTAGAGTGGTTCACACACCTTCACACTCAAACTTTCAGCAAAATTTTACATGTAGTGGAGTTACAGAAGGCCAATTGTTGCGAACGGAGCAGAATAGATAATTCATTGTCATCACTAACTCAGCAACATTTTCTTTAGTTTACAATCTATGTAAGTTAGTTTGTGGTTTATTGTCCACAAATGTAAATTAAGTGCGAAATTTAGTAGTACCCGTAGCATAATGGTTATGGCTGAATCACAAACACGCTTCAGCTTCGGCTTCGTCTGCGTTACGGTGGCCTTGCTTCCAGGTTGCTTTGAATGACGTTTCTATTATTTCATCCCTCCAAAGAGCAAATTTTTTGTTTGTTGACATTTTTAAACAGCTGTTGAGCTGTCAGACAAAGCAAATGTTCAGATAATTGAACTAGAGCTTCCGTTTGGAGTCACATTACGTTCTTTTCCTAACGATTGTCAAACGAAACGTGAGGTCGAAGCTCCATTGTGATAGCATGCATTGAATTCCTTTGGCTGAACTCGTAAACGTCAGGCGAAGCCGAAGCTGAAGCGTGTTTGTGTTTCAGCCATTAGTGCGATGGACTGTCATGCGAGAGGTCTTGGGTTCGATCCCTGCCTATGCCACCTAAAGTTTTTTTTCACGGGTACTGCCTCTTGCGAGGAATTGACAAATTCTCAAAGAGTAATTCTTGTCATGAAAAGTGCTTTCTCAAATTTGCCGTTCGGATTCTGCTTAAAACTGTAGGTCTCTTCCATCCCTGACAACAGTACTCGCATACAGGAATGGTTGACAGTTGTCAGTCACTAGGCGCTATTTCTCAAACGAACTGTTGCGCCACAAAATTTATTTAATTTATAGTCCCCACAGTAGGTCAATTAAAGTGACAATAAAGTTGAAGAAGCGAGTGATGAACTTTCTGAACAGAGTACGCATTTTGATAATAAAATTCAATAATATGCAAGTGTTGTTCGTTTGGTTTGTAAGACGATTCATGGTTAAATTTAAGTCATAACGGAAGATGTTTGACAGTGACTGCGTGAACTGTCAAAACCAGTGTTGCCAAAAGGAAAATAAAAAAACAAAATCACCCATTGTTAGGTTTTTCTTGAATTCAATTTCTACAGCTCCGTTTACAACAATTCTGTTTTTCGAATACTTTGACATATACGAGTATTGCAGTGTAGTTGTTTTGACGTTTGCTTTTGTTGTTTTCCTCCATTTGCACAAATACATGGGACCCGTTTGTGGACTTTAATTTGTATTCAAATGTAAAATTGATAAAAGGGATATCAAAATCAAAAACTTGGAGGCATGATATCTTGCAACATTACTCCAAAATGTTCAGCTGATAGGTCAACTCAAAACGTATATATGTAGGTACATAGAGCCAAACAATTTGTTGACTAGTTTGATTAGTTAGTGCGATGATGGCAACCTCTAAATTCATCTACCTCTACCACCTGAGGCATTTCTGTTAAACCAATTAATTAACGGATTTTTTCTTTTTTATTTTCTCATTTTTATCATCGTATATATGTAGGTACGAAAGTACTTACATACATTTTGGGCGGCAAATGAGGGTGGAACATGCAAAGGTCAAAAAAGTGCGAATGGTTGCTGGGGCAGACAATATACATGAAACATAGTTACGTGTTGTAGGTGGTGATGTCAATTGAAAGGGTTGAAGACTTGTTGTGGATTGGTGTTTGGAAAAAAGCAGAAATCTTTTTTCTTTTCTTGATGACATCGATCTTTGTGACTTTTATGTGTATGTTCTATTTAGGGAAATTTTATGTAGGACTTCAAGGTGATTTTAGTAAGTGAGATACATATATGTATGTATGTGTATAGTGATGAGATGTACTTGACATTGTCATGGTGAATAAAAGAAAATTCCCACCTGACCTACTTAGTATACCTACATATGTATGTATATTGTTGAAAAGGAAAAAGGAGGTAGATATGTATACATCAGCAAAAATTATATACCATGGGATTAATTTAGTTAAAATGCAAGTAATTCATTTAAGATTATTCACGTTAAGAGTATTCAAGGAAAAAATACCAATACAGCCTCTCATATCTCTTCCGCTTTCACAAACGAAAAAGCATAAGTAAGTAATGAAATAGTCGAAGCCTGGTAAAACATTAATCAACATCTATGTATGAATATGGGTGAGCATTGGTTTTGAATTCTTAAATGTTGCAATGGCTGGGAAAGGCGGTTCGATAAAGCATAACACATTCCTGCAGTACGGCTAGGAAACGAATCTCTGTATTTGACAGTACTGCCGAAGTTGGACTCAAGATTAGAATCCCTCAACAATATTAAATTGAAAATAAAAAAGTGTCGTAGGCAGAACACAACCCTGCGGCACACCAGCATTTGTTTTGTTATTCTTAGATTTGAATCCAACCAATACTACTTGTAACGGTCCTAGAGGTAATTCTAATTCAACAAACGAGTGATTCGTGAAAACTGAAGGCATTTACTCGGAACAAGACCCTAAGAGTAGAATAGATGAAAAAGCTTACGCACTTACGTTTTTCCAGCGTTGAAGAATACCTCTTCAAGACAATTCCAGGGATGTCAACAATACCAACAGATGTATGTGTTTTAAGAACTTTTAGGACTCTGTCTACTGTACTTATGCGAAAGAAGTTTGATCCCATAAAATCATTAACGCTCTCAAGAATAGTCGAAGACAAAACACTCTCTGGATGCGTTGAATTGGTAGCGAATTGTCTAGCCAGGAGATTAACTTTTCCTAAAGATCTAGCACATAGAGTGTCATTGACAACGAGCATAGGAACCGAGGAAGAGGAAGAATTTCTAATGTTACCTGACTGTTTTGGTTCACAAAATTGGTCCTTCGAATATAGGATTTACATGTCTTCCTGTTTTGATTGAACTGTCTCCCTTTTTCCTCAGTTTATAAATATGGAAAAATACCTCTTTAACACCAATAACCTCTTTGCAGCTCAAATCAAACCAGGAATTTTCTTTTGGGACTATTGCTTTTAATCCTATTAGGAATATAGGTTTGATAATCAGTTAATATCCTGAAATAAGTGTGTGGCCGACCCGGTTCCCAGTTGGCCGTATTACCAAACAGTTATCTTATGAGCTCTTTCTTTATTTAGAGGGTTTAGGGAAGTGAAATTAGCAGATATAACACTGTGGCCACAGTTGTGCCGAGAGGAGATTGAACATTGATAGCGGACTTATCAGGTTCAGAAGTAAGAAACAATTCAAAGTGTGTTTTCTCTGGATGCGTTATATTGGTGGTGAATTGTCTAGCCAGGAGATTAACATGGAGTGTCATTGACAACTAGAGGAACCGAGGAAGAGGAAGAATGCATCATGTTACTGCCTTTTTTGGTTCTCAAAATTGGTCCTTCGAATATGGGATTGACATGTCTTAATGGCTTGCTTGAACTATTTCCGGTTTTTGCTTAGTTTATAACAGCGGAAAAATACTTCTTTAACACTAATAACCTCTTTGCAGCTCAAATAAAAACAATCATTTTCATTCCCAAAACTAATCAAACTTGTGATCATACCTGCAAATGCGCCAACGTCACTATTTAGTAAGCATGATTACCAGTTAAATATCCTGAAATAATTGTTTAGACCATCCCAGTTCCTAGTTGGCGTTATTACCAAACAGTTATTTTAGGAGCTCATTCTTTATTTAGAGGGTTTAGGAAATCGAAATTAGCAGATATAACACTGTAGCCACAGTTGTGTCGAGAGGAGATTAAACACTGATAGCGGACTTATCAGGGTCAGAAGTAAGAAACAATTCAAAAGTGTGTTTTCTGCTCGAAGACATAACACTCTCTGGATGCGTTGAATTAGTGGAGAATTGTCTAGCCAGGAGATTGACTTTTCCTAAAGAGCTAGCACATGCAGTCTCATTGAGAACGAGCATAGGAACTGAGGAAGAGGAAGAATTCCTAATGTTACCTGCCTTTTTTGGTTCACAAAATTGGTCCTTCGAATATGGGATTTACATGTCTTCCTGGATTGCTTAAACTATTTCCGGTTTTTGCTCAGTTTATAGCAACGGAAAAATACCTCTTTAACACTAATAACCTCTTTACAGCTCAAATAAAAACAATCATTTTCATTCCCAAAACAATCAAACTTGTGATAATACCTGCAAATTCACCAACGTCACTATTTAGTAAGCATGATAACCAGTTAAATATCCTGAAATAATTGTTTAGCCCATCCCAGTTCCTAGTTGGCTGTATTACCAAACAGTTATCTTAGGAACTCTTTCTTTAGTAATAGGCTTCAGGGAAGTGAAATTAGCAGATATAACACTGTGGCAAGAGTTGGGCCGAGAGGAGATTAAAAACTGATAGCAGACTTATCAGGGTCAGAAGTAAAAAACAATTCAAAAGTGTGTTTTCTGTTCCGACTATTAACGTCCGATATTAAAATAAGCTCGTAGTTAAACTCCAGCACCCACTCCTTTTTGTGTTGTGTAACCCGAATGTAGAAGCCTCTAATAACGATTTTAGTGGAATTAGACAGAGAATCGAATTCCTGAGAAGCTGATATTCTATCTTGATTTCATTTGGAAAAATGAAAAAAGAATTTTAACAGAATTTGAATGATTTCCATTTAAACAACACGCAACAAAAATAAACTAATAACATTATGACTTATCGATTGAATGTGTTTCTATGCGTGTTGATTTCAAAATGTAATCGATCCGAAAAACAATAAATATAAAAAATAAAACAAATTACCACCTTTCTCCAACGACTAATCTATTGACTGACAGACATTTTGTTGGGCTTAACACCCGTCAAAAATGTCGTCGTCTCTTAATTAGATGTATCGTGTTCCCCTCATTGAGGGTATGGCGTCTGCAGCGCCTCGCAGTGAATGTAATGGTGGTGAAAAATAAAAATGTCTAAAGCTTCTTAAAATATATGTCACGAAGAAGGAGACTAATGCGAATCGCCCTTAATATTTTTGAGGAATCGAAAGTAAGAGAATACAATAATTATTATTTTTTAAATTGTTGCGTGCTTATGTATTTTTCTTATTGTTTTTCATTGTAAGTTGATTATGTATTTATTCTTGTCTTTATCAGAAAAGGGAAACCCCATTTTTTAAGTTTATCTTTTATTTAACTCGTCAGCGATTATCAACATAATGCTAATTTATTAGGATAATATTGACAGCAAGATTGTTTTGAGTGATATCTAGCAGAACAATCAATAGGTATTTGTATAATTTTTAATTTGTTACTCAAAATTATTGTAACTTATTTAATTTTCTTTTAAACAAAAGGTTTATATAGCCAGAGAAATATATTTTATACTTTTGTATATGAATTGACTTTTATCTTATCTTTCGGTACAAATGATACTGATTAAAAAGCTTTTATCAGTTCAAAAACGATATAACAGAGATTGCTGTGAATTTTTTTTAATTACCTTCTTTTATGTGACAATAAAGATCGATATACATTTTATTTCAAAGAAAAAAACATTTACACAGAAAATATTTCGAAAAATTTCGCTGAATAGATAAACCAAATACAAATATTTCATTAAACAGGATTTTTGAAATTTTAAATGTCTAAAAAACCTCTAATAAATGATAAAACAAGGTGTTTAAAAGTAACATCAAGGAGAATCACTTAAGAGAGTGTTATATTTTAAAAATACACGACATCAAAATATTGCACGTACAGCAATTGAAAATAATAAAAACTATGAACTTCCTACCACAAATCTAAGCTTATTGACTTTATTTGATAAAATTATAATGTAAAATAGGAAATGCAACAAAACTGCAACAAAATGTTCGAGCTTTGCCTCATGTTTTTTTTCCCGTTAGTAGAATTTTGCCAGGAATGTCAAAGAATTGCTCGTACATCAAACAAATGTTTGTACACTGCTCTCTTCTCTAACAAAATAGAAATAACGGTTCTTTTTGAAATGTAAATTGTTTACTGTAATGATATTGAGAGATCTAGGCTCAGTATGACGCGGTGTATTCATCTTTTACATTGTGTTTTTTTTTTATTTTGCGAAGTTTATTTTGAAGTAAGTAAAAAAGTACCTCTTGAAGTAAGAAAACTGATTTTTAAACTAAGAAACGACAGAAAAAGTTATGCTGAGATATCGCCAACTATTGGTAGACCACGGTTTACAGTTCAATATGTATTAAAAAATTATTGGAAAAATAAAAGCTTTGAAATGGCCCCAGGAAGAGATCGACAAAAAATTTTAAACGAAAATTTGAAAGCCAGCGCTTAAAAAATTGGCCTTAAAGATGACTTTTTACTTGTGCAAGACAACGACCCTAAACATTTAACAAGGATAGTAAAGGAGTGGCTTCTCTATAATGTCAAATCGCAATGGAATCATCCTCAACAATTATTTAGGAAAAAAGGCCCGAGAATCAAAAATAAGTAATAAAAACCAGCTGAACGCCGTTATATTGGAAGAATGGAACAACATTTCGCCCGAAGTTACTTCAAAACTAGTCCTCTCTATGAAGAATCGCCTTCAGGATGTTATAAAAACGAAAGGTTATCACACTCGTTACTAAAACTTAAATATGTACATAATTAAGTTTTTTTACCACTGTACGTGCAATTTTTTGACCTTTGACTTTACTAATTTGCTGCATTTTTTTTTATGAAGTTTGTACTTATTTATTTTGTTTTGTTTTTAATTCTCTTATAATAAACAATAATAACATTAAAAAAAGAATGGTTGAAAATCTGTTTTTCTTTAAATACCTTAGCTATTATTTTGAAGAATCACTTGTACGAACAATTTTTTGATATAGTGTAGGTGTAACAAGGGTATTATTAAAACACCATTTCTTCTTAAATTGAATAATTTTCATAACAAAATCGTAACGATATTTCTCAATTTATAAACTTACAAAGACAGTGGAGAAGAAGAAATATTTAACAACAAAACAAGTGGCTTCATTTTGGAATTGTGCGCTCTCATTTTTGAAGCTGTCATTTTTTTGACATTTGTCAATGAAAATCCACGGCATTACAAAAAATGGAGCATACATGTGTACTTGGTTTAAAAAAGTAATGGAATTTTTACAAACATTTTGTCCGTGTTATTTCTCGCACAGGTTGTCAAAATTGACCATCGTAATATTCTTATTTAACACTTTTTATTTGGGGAAAAGGTAAGGCATATGCCAATTTTCCGCAGGATTTAAATTCCTAAAGAAAATATTTGTGAAGTTCTCGAGGACATAGGTACAAGTGAAAATGTAATAATATTGTTTTTTTATTTTTCTCTTAAGAAAAAAATTGACATCCATTAGTTTCTTATAAATTTACTCTTTTTATTAGAATATCAAAATAAAAATTCTTTTTGGAAAACTCTGTCTTTAAAACCAGATACGATGATAGTTTTTCCAATTATTATTTTGCTGCAGATGTCAATCAATGTCATTTGTCAACTGTCAAAATAATTTATGTAAGGTTTTTCATTTTTCATGCATAGTTTGGAGCTTGCGTTATGAAACTGGAAACATTGGAAAAACAAAGCTAAACAAGTTTACATGACTTTAAAACTCTCTTAAAATTTTGTATGCCAGGAACCGTAATTTTTAAACTTAAAAAGACATAAGGCGTGCTTTTTTTTAGAGATTCCATATATAGTGAGAAATTGCCATAAAAGCGATCCGCAGAACAAATAATTCAAAACAAGATTATAAACCAAACCAAGAAAATGTTATATGGTTAATTTTAAAGAGGATGTGTTAAGAAAACATCAGGATTAATTTATATTGAATTTATTTTTATATTTTCCTGTTGTTAATTGAAGTTGATAGAAATAAAAACTGAAGGAAAGGAGTTCGTTCGTAGAATATGGTCTAACTGTGTGTGTCGACTTCAACAGATGGCGCTATATTTGTCTAAACAAGAAATTTAGTTGTACAACAGTCGGTACGATACGGAGCCACAACACAATTTTATAGGAATATAAACAAATTGAAAATATGAATTTTTGTCGCGTTAGGGTGCGAACACTTATGCAACAATACGTTACTAAAATTAAGCAGCCTTTTGTTGCTGCTTCAAAAACGCTTAGGAGAGATCATACAGCTTTTTTTGAGACCAACACGATACAAAATAGATATAACTCTAACTCAAAAATTCCAAACAAACTACTCATCATTCTCTACGAGCATGCCTTCGATGGAAAAGAGTTATCAGTTCGAGACTCGAGCAAACGTCAAATTGCATCCGCAGTTATATTGTACTTCTACTTTTATCAGCAGTGAAGAGTTTGTATTTGTAAAACTTTAAAAAAGTCAAAACAGAATTGGTGGACCAATTTATAAAGTTAGATTTAAATCACAATTTTTTTTTTTCTAAGAATCCAAAATTTGACCTTGTATATAGTCTATCTTCTTCTATCGCAACCAAACAATCTGTCAATGTCAATTCGATGACAAGCTCAATAAATTTGAAACCTAAGAAAATTAACTAAGTGTTGATAAAAAAAAAAGTATGCATACAATTTTGAATCATTATCAAAATATAATTTTTACTTGACAAAAAGTGTATTTCATAGCCACATAATGTTCAAAATCATCATAATGAGGCCCATTACCATTCAAATGTACAAAACAAACAAACCTATGTGTGTTACATGTAAATATGTACATATACTATCAATTTTGGTTCTGGGCAATAATAATAATAATAAAATGCTTAAATTATTCATCTTACGCCTTTACATATCAGTTAAATATTGCAACAATATGTATTGTTTAGATATGTAGTCGTAGATATAATATGGCTAAATTTGTGTGGGATGATTTAGGGAAGTATAAGGCAACATGTTAATATAGAATTCGTTATCAAAACATGATTGATTCGCTATTGGCACGACAATTAGATAAATGATTTACATTAATAATATTTTTCCAAGAAGAATACATTGGATATAGAGGATGTTCCATTTCATGTTTCATTTTGACATTAAATTTACATGAAATTTACTCTGAATATTTCGAACATTTAAATTTGCATATGTTGTCAATAATTAAATCATTTAAGTTCTTAGACTGATTGTGAAGCATTGTCATAAAAATGTCTAAAAGTGTAAATCACACGAAACAATTCCAATGTGTTGTTCCGTTTCATTTCTAATGTAGTCATAATTTTAGCTTGTCAATTGTCAAAATACTTCAAAATTGACAAATACTAGCACTGTACGGGATATACAACAACGTAGTGTTAGCCAAAAGTTCAACGACTGAGCTGTTGGCTGGGTCACGTAGAGCGCATGGAAACTAATGCTTCGGCCCGGAAAGTCCTCGAATCCACACCACCGAGACAGCGCAGTAGATGAAGACCCAGGTGGTGCAACAACTGTTAAGTAACCTCACCCAACTTGGAGTCTGTTGGATGAGCCCCTAGTTTACAAAACTTCATCATTTCAACTTGTCAAATGTCAAAATAAGCCAACTTCAAAAGTGACAGCTTTCCAAATATTGAGCTATTCAAAATTAGTACAAAATTACCATAATTTGACAATACATCATAATTTTAACTTGTCAAATTAATGCAGCTTCAAAATGACAGATGTACAAATATTGCGCAACTTAAAATAAACACAAAATATACTTAATTTAGCACAACTTTATAACTGTCAAAATATAACATCTTCAAAAGTGACAGTTTTGAGTTATTCAAAATAAATACAAAACAACTTAATTTAAAAACACTTATGTCTATATAGGGTATGTCAATTGTCAACAGTGTCAAAACTGCCTTTATTGGCATTTTCAATCCCAAATTAAGGTTTAGTGGGTTTTTAGAACTTAAAAAAATTCTCAATTTACTAGTAAACAGCTTTGTCGGCATATTTCTGACATTTGGAAGCTACAGGGTCAAGCAAAAAATCTTCCCGTCTTTTTAGAATTTATACTAAAAGTTATGTTTAGATAAAATGGTATTCCTGGTTATAGATACATAGCGGTCTACGTGCCGTTTTTAGTAACCAAAATGGTTTGGCACGGTGAGCATCGCGCATTTGTCGTAGAGGAATATATCCGTATTTCCGTATTTTTTAGAAGAACATAGGCAAAAAGTTATAGTTAATGCGGATCGCTACTGTCACATGATTGAGACCTTCCTCCAACCAAACTAACATCAACTAGGAACCACAAAGAAGTCTGGTTCCAACAAGACGGAGTCACAGCAAACACTTCACGGCGTTCACTTTTAAAATATGGGAGATCTTTTTGCCGAACCCTGTATTTGTGTTTGACAGTTCTCGAACGTCAAACTTTTCTTTAAACATAAAACAATTTGTATTTTCTTGTACACATAAAAAAAAATATTGTATAAAAGAAGAAAAAAAAAAGAAAACATACTCAACTATATCCACAAAATGTGTTAAATTGCTACCGTCTCAGCAGTAAACACATATCTGGAACAGAAAATCCAATAATAATGACAGCAACAACAATTATAAAACACAAACGTTGTTTTATAGAAAATAAATAAGACTGCAACAAAGCAGCTGTTTTCTTTTTGTTGTTTTGTTTATATTATGATAAATATTCCGTTTGATTATTTGATAGCACTTTTTATTCACTTTTTTGTAGTATTATTTTTTTTTGTAACACTTTCTTAGAAGCACCACTTAAAATACAATAAATAATTTTCTATATTATGTATAAGTATTTCCTTTTTTCTTCATAAATTTTTTGATATTTTTATAGAAATTTTATTTTTTCTTATCAAATTGCACTCTAGAAAGATATACCGTCGTTTAGCAACACATAAAACACACACTTATCGATAATATTTATAAAATGATGATTAAAATCAAATCAATTAAAATTATTTCAGAAAATTAATTTGAAGGGTAAAAATGTCAACGAAAATAATGGTTTCGATAAGTTGAAAACAAAATACTGTCCCTCTTTCTATTTTATCTTTTTCTCCAACAAAAATAAAAATAAATATCAAATGCCTTCGTCCGGATATGAACAGAGCTTAATTTTTTCACCAGATGATTATTTTGACATGTCTATAAACTATTATTAAGATTTTGACGTATATTTTTTTACTACAATTTTTAGATTCTGAAAGATTTAAGCAATCTTTTTTTCAATTTAAATGCATTTGAACATTTCTTAAGAAAATTCTTGAAAGTCACTTGTCAGAATTTGACATTTCAATCAGTTAAAATTCTATTAGTACCGTTAAGATTGAGAAGTTCATTAGCATAATTGTCAAAATTGACAGTTCGTAGGTATATGGACAACTAAAACAAACAAATGTCAAAGTAGGTATGTCGTTTAAACTCAATTCGATACTAAAAAAAAGATAAAATATAACACTTAGTGATAGCATGACACTTAATCATCATTTTAACTTCCTATCAAAAGTTAGATATCACACTTAATAGCTCTGACCTCGTATAAGTATAGGTACTAAATCGTCGCACATTTTTGCTGTCATTGATTTTAAAGCAAATTCTTAGAAGTCAAGTTTGATATAGGTAATTAGTTTGAAATTAATGTGGAAGTTTTTTTTATTATCTAGTGTAACGTTTTGATCTTGGTGAAAGAATGAACAATTTTCAAAAATTCATATCCGTATTCATTATTACTTCACTTCTATAACTTTTTTTTGTTTAATCATATCTAAAAGTGTGCTTGTGCATGTTCCAAAGAAAACTTTGGAAAAACTTTAAAATTATGTTTATTTTATTCCACAATTCAAAACCGCACCGATTCTATCAGTCATTTGTTTCGTTAGAGACCAACTAACATCAGATACATAGGTATATCCATTTTAGTTAGGAAGGTTAGTTGAAAGATATACCTACTATGTATTGTATATAGTCAGTCATACACATATTAAACATTATATATTTCAAAGTAGTTCAACCGCGAAACAATGAATAGCTAGGAGGTATGTAGGTAGGTAGCTAGGTATATGGCTATATGATTTTTCTTTTCAGTTAGATTCAACGCACACGTGAATTATGATTAATATCTTCTTTCGTTGTCCAAAGAACATATGTAGGCATTTTTTTAGTTATATAAATGTTGGTAGGTATATAAACTCGTTAAAGTATATTGCTCGACAACTAATGTTTGCTTTGAAAGGGTCATGCCAAAGCACATATACCTAAAATCTGAAGTAATAACCTACAAAAAGATACACAAAACTTTTTCTATCTAATCTTTCTTCGAACAAAGTGGCAGAGCAGAGCAGTGTAGTGTGGATGCCGGCCGCAAGAGGGGGAAGTACATAATTTAAATTTCCGATTCCAAAGACAGAACAGAAAACCATGGAAAGAAGTAAAAACTAAACAAAAAAAAAAAGAGAAATATTTATTAAGAATGTCTCCACAAGAAAATAAAGAATAAAAACTCACACATCAAGTGTGGAGAGATGATAAATAATGTTTCGAAATAAAAAAAAATATAAATGTACTACGAATCGAATAAGTCCACTGAACTGACATCCCAGCAAAAGCAAACATATTCAATCGAGAGCCGAGGCAAAATCCACGAGATAAACAACGAAACGAACAAATCAACTAGATATATGTACAAACGTATGTACGTAAGTACGTACGATACGGCGGCGGCGGCGAACGCTGACAAATATTTTAATTTCGAATTTTCTTTGACGTATTTAAATCAACAGAAATATTATCCTCAGTTTTTATTTTTTGTCAATTTTTTAACACACGAACGGACAATCAAAAACCAGCCACAACACAACCACACACAGCTGACTTTCTTCTTCTGGCGTTTTTAAGGAGGAAAATAGTTCCTGTTTCGTTTGTGGAATCGAGTAGTAGGTATATATTGGAATATTTTAACCAGTTTTTATTTTTGTAGGTAGGTACCTATAAAGCAAAAATATCCAGCTGGATTGAAAAAGATACAATAGAAAGGAACAATGAACAGCAAATAATAAAAAAAAAAATAAAAAATTAAACTACCCAGAACCGATATGGCGGATGACTGAAAATTAAAAAAGAAAATAAAATTATTCTTTTTATGGGACGGTATAAGGCCGGACCGGAGCAAAACGTAACGAAAGAAACGAATGTACCGAGTTGACTTAAACGAAACGCGAAACCTCAGTCTAACTTCTTTTCCAAGAAACGATCGAAAATAGACTGAAGTCTGCAGCAGTCTCATTAACTACAAACAGCTACTCTCTCTCGAGGTAGACGACTATGGATTAGGGTTGCCATCTTAGCATAATATTTTCGACGATTAAATATGCCCACATATATTTTATTGGTTTGTGTCGTTTTTATAATTTAATTAAATATTGGGGCAACATTTTAAACGATTAAGTAAAATGTTAAATGAATTTTTAACAATTTACTAAGCTTACAAAATTATTTGGCTAATTTTAACATTTTAACGAACACAGGATGGAATGATCCATTCAACAGTTGGGAATTGAAATTAATATGTCCGTTTAAGCGTATTTGCTTTGTTTATTTGCACGAACTGACACTTTTTAAAAATGTTTGGATGCTCTTTTGTTTTATAAAATGCAATTATAAATTAGCAATTTGCTAGCAAGCAAAACGAAAAGAAATTGATAAATATTTATCAAATTGCTAATTAGTAAATTTGTACACCCTTAACAATAGGTTGTTTAATATGTTGCGCCATTAAGTTTTTCAAGACCTGCTGCACTCAACTATATAAATTCGGAATTTTGTGTACGTTAGAATGTCACTATTTTTTAAATGTGAATATAATAGGAGTTTTCTTTTTTCTAGCTCTATAAAGAGTTCTAAACACAATCCTCTCAACATACTCTGAGCGAGCACTGAGAATAAAACGCACCTGAACACTTAGTTGTCACTATTTGACATTTGTCAATTTACTTGTCATTTTTTTTTCTACAGAAACCAGACATGCTATTCAAAATATCAGTTAAAATGAAAAAAATAATTTTTGAAGAAAGTGAAGATGAAGTCTCTGTAACAAAAACGCTTGTTTTCACCATTTAACTCGGTCTGTTCAGTTATTTTGATCCGAGCTGGAAGAACACGCTCTGCACAAGGTCAGAATACGTTTAGAACGAAAAAAGAAACGCATAATTGAAGCTCTAAAACGTTCATATGTACGTACATATAAACACATTTTTTATTTGATAGTTCAGACTCTGTTTATGAATTAAAAAAAGGTAAAAAACACCTGATAGAATTCTGCAACTAAAGCTGCTGTCATAATAACTGTCAAAATGTGTCGTATGTTTTATTTTTGGGGGTACCTATGCTGCTTTACGTTATGTTAATAACATTGAAACCTTCTTTGAATCAAAGATTTTGATGTGACATTTTGCAATTCATTTGCCATCGCCAATATTGTACGTCAAAAATTATTAAACATTTTTAAATTAGTTAAAAAAAAAAGAATTGGTCAGTTTACATTTCAAAGATGTCTGAGAATTTTCTCAGACGAATAGACAGAACAAAAGAATGAATATAAACACAATTCACTATTCATTCTCAACTATAACAATCAAATAAGCTTTGAATTGTGCGATAGAGATTTCTCAGATTTATGACAGCAAAGGTGTTCATTTATATTTCTGAGAGTACGAAAATCTCTAAGATCTTACAAACGTTAACGTGCGAAGCTTTGGATTGTGCCATATAAATTCTGTTCTCAGATTCCTGAAAGCAAAAGTGTTTATTTATATTTCTAAGAGTACGAAAATCTCTAAGATCTTACAAACTTAAACTACTGGTCAACTGACATTTTGCCATGCTTAAGGTTGAAATGTCACAATTGACATAGCCTCTCTGCAGGCTAACTCATTGTTTTCTGTAATCGGTGCGATAATCTGTTGGTATTTAGATAAATGGCATAAGAAAATAATGAATCAAAAAATTCCATAATTCGAAATCAACTTCTAATTATGTTATTTGTGTTACTATCTAAAAAAGCAGCTTTTTAAACTAATGACATTTTGAACGTGAAAGAAAATATCGACTAAAATTTTAGCTGTAAAATTGTTTCGTTTGAAACACTATTATGTGTTTATAAAACTTTTTAAAACAAAACTCAACTTTTAGAGGTTGGCAACTCTTGATGGTGGTGTTGCAATCTAGTTTAGTTTTATTTTGTTATTTATTTTTTGTGTAGTTAGTATTAGTAATGCCTTTCATCGTCACATTCGTCAATTGTATTTGTATTTAAAAGATACTTTCTATACAAATGCATGTCTTAGAGTATTTTAATACCATTTTTATAGTGAATGTACTCTCGTCTCGTATACATCTGTTGCAGGTTTAGTATTAGTAATTTGTTTTTTTTTTTTTTTATTTTGTCCATGCTGATGTTTGACATGACAATGAATAACAAAAAGAAATAAATAGGTACTCAGATCGGTTTATAGTAAACAGATGAAGGTAGTGTTACCGGTTTTTTTGTATTATTAAAAAATAAATAACTTTAGTTGTTTAAATGACTCACGGATATAAAGCCTAGAGATCGAAAATGTATAATATACAGTGTTGGCCAAAACTTTAGCAACTTAAATTAATCCTCCATCTTTGTCATTAAAAAAATAATAACTAAACATGTTAATTTGTTTCTAAAATTTAATACATTATGTACCTTTGTACTTCTGAATAAACCACAAGAGAAAATAATTCATTAAATATGACATAAGTAGAACAGTAAACCCAATTTTTTGATATCTCTCTTTTTCTTATTAATAGAGAAAAGTTAGTCCGTAAACTACAGATACCTATGCTTATATTCAAGGTGTTGAGAAACGAGTGCAGTTGAATAGATTTATTAGGTGGATTAGCTCACGTGTAAACTAATCACTGTTCTTAGCTAACTTTTTAAAATGACTGGGAACATATACTTTACCGAAATAAAAGAAAAAAATATAAAATTAAAATGAGTCAAATTAAAATATCGGAAAAATATTCATTCCATTCCAAAATCAGTGATTTGCCGATTAATACAATTTTACAAATCCAAAAAGTCATTTCAAAAGGTTCCTCGAGGGGACAGACCAAGAAAAATAATAAAACGAGATTATTTTGCAATAAGACCAATTAAAAAAGACCTTTTTATATCATCGAAAGAAATAAGAACCCAACTCGACCTGAACGTAAGCGTGGGAACAATTCTGAGACGAGCTGTTGATGGTGGACTAAAATCTTTCAAAGCTGTAAAAAATCCTTTAATTTATACAAAAAACAAGCTGGGATTGAAGTTTCCTCAAGACCGTTAGAAAATGGAGGAACGTACTCTTTTCGGACGAGTCCAAATTGGATTTTGTAGTTTTCGATTGTTTCCGTCGTGTTCGCAGACCACCTAAAGAGTCACTAAATTCACGTTACACCAAAACGTAATCGTGTAGTGGTGGGGATGTTTTTCAGGGCATGGACTTAGACCGATTCACCAAAAAGATGGTACAGTGGATCGATTTATGTAAGTTGACGTTTTGCTGCCACACGCTGAGGATCAGTAGCCTCTGGAAATGGATATTTCAGCAGGACTTTCAATACGGTTAAGACGTGGTTTCAAGAAAACCGTATTGACGTATTACAATGGCTAGAACAATCCCCAGATAGATCGACGAATTGTAAGGACTTATTGCAAAAATAAAAATGATCTATTTGATCAAATTAAATTGGCTTGGGAAAGAATTCCAAAAAGCATATTTAATTGATTCTATGCCTCGAGGATGTTCCGAAGTGATTAAAAGTGTGCTAACAGATACTAGCAAAAGTTGCTTTTGTTTTGACCAGTCTAATATTGAACGAATTGTTCTAATTTAGCTAAATTTAATGAACAACTACAAAAACATTATATTTTATTTTCCATTAGAAACTGTAAATATTTATTTAAATTTTAAAAACAAAAATATACAATAATTGAATTCTAAGTTTGTTTTTGAATTATTTAATAATCGAGGCTATATTTTGTTTTGGACATCACTGTAGATATTTGGGTATATCAGCAATAAACGTATTTTTTGTTTTCACATTGAAAAGAGATATAGGAGTCGAGTTTATGAATTTACTATTTGCTGAAAAACAAAATTCTTTAATTTTGTTCAATTAATTCATAATATAAAAGATTAAGCTTTTGATATATTATATATGTGTGTTAAAAATTCATCCCAGATGATTTATTTTTAAAATGACAACACTTGATTTTTTGACATAAGAGAAAAAGACGTCAAATCATTTTAAGATCAGACTTATGGTTTTCATGAAACTATAATTTCCGATTCTTGTTTGACAGTTTTGTACATTGACATTTAAGGACTCTTCACATGAGATTTTAAACAATTTATAAACCTTAAATCTGTGCAAGTTACAAATAAAAAGGTAGAAATAGAGCTTGAGTCCATTTTAAGATAATAAAATCAACGTTTTTATTACCAAAAAAAAAAGAAAAGTTTAAGAAAACAAACAATCGGTTGTCGCAAATTGCAATCGGATTGCAAAAAACTGTCAAACCTTTTTCGCGTTCCACACACGATTCACACTTCAACGAATGAAATGTTTACGCGCTTCTTAACCAACAAATTTCATTCTAGCTCTCTTATCTACAGATGAGTCGCAAGTAATATGTGTGAAAAGAGATTGAAGTACCTTTTGTTTCACAAATAATCCTATAATAAATTATTGTATTGTCATAAATGACATTTAAAAATTAATAAAAAATTAATGACATAAAAAACTAGATTGCGATATGTCAAAAATATCTATAACTTAACATTTAAATTAACAACATTGATTTTGACGTTTTCCGAAATGGAAACGTCTTTATTTTTTTATTTTAATGAAAAATGTCATAGAAAGCATTAATTAAATTGGTAACACTGTCGATCAAAGAGAAATTTATTCATTTACTAACACCTATAAACATTACTCTTACACATTTAAGGAAAATAGAAACAAAATAAAGAATTAAAAACAACACTACTAAACACAAGTATCATTTTATCGCTTCTCTTTATCAAATTGGTGCTGTTCGGCATAAATGTCATTACACTTGGAGCTGGATATACAATTTTTGTTTTGTGTATTCCTTTCAATTATATGAATATATATATGCATATATGTGCATTACACACTCTTTACCTTTATATATAGTATATAATTAAATAAGTGTATCTAGTAAATATATAATATGAATTTTTTTTTATCCAGTATATAAAAACAGACTGACTAAAATACAGGTGTTAGCATCAGAGTTCAGAGAATGAGGCAGTTGTGTTGTGGTTTTCTGTCGTAGATATGGAAGTAAGTAGATTGAACAGAGGTATTGAGAAAAATGTTGGTAAATAAAATTTTAAATGACATCTTGAATGAAATTTTATGAATTATGTGATGTAAATGACAGCAAAGTTGGCAGCTCTGGCATTTGACACCAATAAAACTCAGCTGTTGTTTGAAATGTCATAATATTTGCAATTAACGAAATATTTAAAACTTACTACAAAAGGGGTTATTAAAAGGCAGCTACGTTTTATCCATTACGTGAAGATAATGTTTAACTAAGCAAACATGTAGGGACAGTTGTTTGGAGGTTTCAAGTGGAAAGAGCTGTCAAACTCACTTCTTTTAAATATATATTTAAATTTTTGGAATTAACAAAATTATTAAAACAAACTATAGTTGCGAGCATAACGCAATGCAAGCATTGAAAGTATAAGGTATAATTTGATCCCTTTCAAGCTATATAGTCAGTCATTTTGAGGTTTTAAGTTTGACACCTATCAAACTCTGCTGTTTTTTGAACTTTCATAACATTGTTTGAATGTTTGCAACTAACGTATTATTAAAACTTGCTACTTGTTATTAAAGCGCAGCCACTTACGGCCCATACGTGATGATTATAGTCGTGATAATTGAGAAAGTGTAGGTATATCATATAAAGTGGTGCTATTTGAAGCGCTTTGTCAGTGAATATGATTTTAAATTGTAATTGTTCCGAATTTTATTAATAAATTATAATTATTTCAAAATTGTTAGCCTATTTGACAGTAGTGATTGAGTTGACAGTAATAGGTTTAAGGATAATATCAATATTTGTCCCAAAATGATTTTTTTTTAATTTCTTGCTCAGCACTGTAATTGTATGTATTTTGCTATAGACTCACACCAACAGCAGGTAAACAAAATGAAAAGAAGAATTTACAAATAATATACAAAATAAAATGAATGCGAATTATTGTATGCGTTGCGTATGTGCCATTAACCACCATTGAGCGACACATTATTCATAAAAATGTACTTGCATTTATATGCATCATGCATGCACTTTATGCTCTTGTAAGGAAAAAAGTTTTTAAGTTTTGTAAGGAGTTAGGTTATACATAGGGTAAATCTAGTTGAATAAGTGAATGTAGTGTGTCATTGTAAAATATACAACTTAACGAATTGAAGTACGAGAGTCAAAGAAGTATATACAAAAACTTTGGCATTATATGTGACACATAATATTATTTTATATCACACTTTAATTGCAATTTTTAAAATAAAATAAACAAAAAACAAAAAGATTTTAATTTTCTTATAAGGAATTTAAATAAATAAAATAAAACAATATTATACATTTGATGCGATTCAATTGTACGTCATACCTAGTCGTCATCGGATTGACTTATCTCGTGTAAATAGCACTTAGAATTGGAAACGTCAGTGTGAAAGTGACAATTGGTACTAGCACATTTGTTTTTAATAAAACTACACCTATTGAATTTATACTTACATTATCATCGTATCTGATTATATCGTTTAATATTAACGTCGTACAAACAAAACAAAAAGAGTCAGCTAATATTTATTTGTTGAGAGGAGTATATGACTTCATTACGTTACGTACGAAGCAATTGTTTCTCACCTTATCGCTATCGGTACATCTGTCAATTCGAAATGTCATGTTTTTTTTTGTATTCAACTGTCAATTCTGTCTAGAGCAGAGTAATTTACAAGAAGTAATAAAACGCATATTATTGAATGATATAGCTAAAAAATAAGCTTTATTATAAAGATAAGGGTCTTTCATTATGTTGTAAAAAGTAATTTCAATCGAGAGGTCCAATTTTCGACGACTTTTTGCAGCAATTGGACCTTATGTCAGAAAACCGAACAGTTTCAAACATTGTTCAGGAATAAGCATATGGCAAACCACACTCTGAATAAATCAAGTGACAGCTGTCAAAACTCCGAAAAAAGTATTGCCAAACTAAAAACCATCCGTCTAAAAAAAAAACATCCAATATAAAGAATTGTTTGAGAGCTGTAAGTAACTTGCACCTCCAAATTTGTTGTTATCAAAATATTGGAAGATTCTGTCAGGAGTATGTTGTAGTAAAATAATTAAAATGAATCAGCAGTGCCATTTTCAGAAGTGGCAGTATAGAATAGTTTATATGACAGCTAAGTACAGTATCCTCAGATATAATATCCCTTGGAATTATGGTTTTCAAAACCGACTGTGATTTTTCACGAAATCACTTTTCAACTTCCTCTATTTTAAGTTTTGCAGAAGATTAACATCCTAATCACTTACTATGGTAAATCTTCACAAACGTCAAAGCAGTTGCGCTGAATGACTGCAAACAGTCGGACAAGAGAGGTTGAAAGTCTGCAGTGACCCGCTTAACGGGTCAATATCCTGAATTTTTATTTTTTTTTTGCAATAAGCAATTTTAAAAAAGATTATAAAAAAAAAAACTAACCAAACCGACGGGATTCTTTTCGTAAACTGTTTTGATTGTTTAGTAATTCCTGCATTAATTAACTA
Organism: Eupeodes corollae; assembly: GCF_945859685.1. Taxonomy (NCBI): domain Eukaryota; kingdom Metazoa; phylum Arthropoda; class Insecta; order Diptera; family Syrphidae; genus Eupeodes; species Eupeodes corollae. Next base: position 146,802,712 of record NC_079147.1, on the reverse strand, counting down.
ACAAATTGCATTGAACTCTGAATGAAATGAACTTGTGACTTGGTTTCCTTTTTTTTAGTTTAGGTACTTTAAATTTATAAACTCGTTGTTTTTGAATTAATTTTGAATAATATTTTTATTTAAAATTGTATTTTGTAGTTGAACTACTTGTTTTAAGCTAAATTATCAATTTTTATTTCATTCAAACAAATAAATTAAATAATTTGTAGTAAACCTGTTGTTAGAACTAAAGCTGAGTATACACGATTGGAAGATCTTTCAATATTGGCCGAAATGTCAAAATATTTCCAATAGCCTTAAATTAGATGACAATTGCCTATTTTCTATCAAGTAAAAATTTTCCGTTTAAAGGGTTAGTTATTTAATAAAAATTTTAGACAATTTTTTGGTAGAAAACCGCTTGATAATTCCCGAAATTGAGGTTGTTAATGAATTTAAGTATCTTGGGTATACAATGACATATAATCTTAAAATTCAAACCTTTATAAAAGAAAAAACTACCGCTGCAAAAATTGCAATAAATACAATGTGGTCCCAGTTCTTCGCAAATAAACTCGTAGATCCAATCTCAAAATTCAAAGTCTTCAATGCCACCGTGAATACTTGTTTTTGCTATGGTAATGAAGTATATGGTTTCGAACAGTTGGAGGAAATGGAAAATATACAGAGGTATTTTTTCAAGCGAATTTTTAGGTTACCTATTAACACTCCTAATTATGCTATCCACCTAGAGACAGGCTTACCTCAAATTTTCTTGAAAAACTTAAAGGCTAACGCCGATTTTATGATCAGAGTTATGAAGCGATCTGACCAAAACTTGCAAAAAAGACTCCTTAAAATTTGTTTTAATTGTGGATATAGTCCGGTCAAAAATTGGTATGATCTTGCTGTAGCACATAACCTTTCAATATCATTGCCAGTGGACAATGTGGAAGCAATAAAAAATGCATTATATGAATGTATCTCTGTTATAGATGACTCGATGTATAGGCTTTGTGTTGCGAGAGGGACTGCATCAACATCGAGGAATATATACAGACAACTTAATCTGAAACTTGGTGAAAGAAACTATTTTAGAGAAGAGTTTACAGTTTCTGAAATGAGCTTGATCTTCAAGATAAGAACGGAAATGCTCGATTTGAATTACAGACCACATAGAACAGACTTAAACCCTGTGTGCTCTCTTTGCAACCTTGGTCAAAACGAAGATGTTTTGCATTTTTTAGCACTTTGTCCAATATTACAGGAAATCCGAAGGCTCTACTTTTATTCTAGTTTTCTTTCTCAAGAGGAATGTGTCAGTGTACTAAACGGAGATCGTGGCTGGAAGCCTCTTATACGCTATGTCTCACATGCACGAAAATATCGAAACGAGTGTTTGAGTTTGTTTTGAGTTGTAAGACGATGTTAATGTGATTGTATCTTCTCGTTTCTTTTTTTTTTGTTTTTAACCAAATTAAAAGTCCTTAAAATTAAAAAAAAAAAAAAAAAACTTGAGAAATATACAGTTCTTTTCCAATCTTTTTGCTTTTTTTTTTCTCACTTACAAACCATTATCTGTTTTAGCTAAACTAAAAGCCCATTACCAATATTTTTCTTTTTTTCCTTAATTTTTTTGTTTTGACTAAACTAAAAGTCACATTTTTTATTAAACTTATAAATACCTGTTATTGCTCGCTTTATACTATATATATATATCAAAATATACTTTAATGGTGAACATTATTTCATATGGTTCAATGTTTTCTTTTTTTTTTCCTTTGTTTTGACTAAACTAAAAGTCACATTATAAAAATAATAATTTTAAAAAAAAATAGTTTTCTTTAATATTTATATTTATATTTACATTTTCTTTTTTTTAACTATGAAACTTATTTTGTGAAATATTCTCTCTTTTTACTCAAATTGTACTTTTTTTGGTTGTGTATTTAATTAGTTTTTTTTTTCCCGGCAGACGGCTTATATAGCCATGCTTTGTATATCTTTTATCATGAAATATTGTACTTATAAAAAAAATTGAAAAAATAAAGAACTTATCTATCTATCTATCTATCTATCTAATTCCCGAAATTTGTTGTCTTTTCACGGTTGGATGATGACATTAGAAGACAGTTTTCTTGAGTCATGACAGAAAATATGAAATTTTAAAGAACAACAGGTCGTGCCAAAAAAATAAAATCAAACATCGCCTTCTGGATAAATTGTTTCTTCATGCGTCAAATCATTTTCAAATTTTTGTTTATGTGATTTTCCTCGAAGTTTTTTTCTTTCCATTTTCGTAGTTTTTAAATTCTTTCAAAATTCTGTAAAATGTTGTTGTTGTTTTCTGTTCAAAAAATGTGTGTCAATTAAAAATTTAGACGAGTTCAAACTATTGCTTAAAGCCAGCAAATTTGTTTTCTGTCACTTTTGACAGAACTTGGCCTGTCACAAAGTACAACATGGCGTCGTTATTTGGGTTGCGATGCGAAAATTCAACTGACACAGGAGCTGAAAGTAAACTAACATACGCAGCGTTATCGCTTATTGGATCTTGGAGCAGTTCAAAGTGGATCCTAATTTTGGTCGAAAAATTATGAAGCCGATTGCCGAATTTAGGATGATCGAATCGAGATTCAGATTCACGAGATGTCAATGCATCCAAATAAAGTTACTGTTTGGTGTGAATTTTGGGCTTTAAGCACATTGATTCTTATTTCTTTGAAAATAATGCTGGCCAGGCCTTCAACGTCAACGGTATAGATCCATGATCACCACAATGTGGTTCCAAAAGGATGTCACCATGTGCTCAAGAAACAATCAATTTTATGCGTGAGCGATTTCATGGCGTTTTCATTTATCTGGCAACAAAATGACGTAAAATGCACAACAAGATCGTATAATTTGACCTCTTATAATAATAATGCATCATAAAAGTTTGTCTTTCAGACATCCATAACGCATTAAAGCCCAAAAACCTTAATTTAAAAAAAAATATATACAAACAACAGAAATGAATGACTCCATAAAGGTTACTTATTTCCTATACAAACAATTGTTGTAGGAGTTGATTAAACTTCTTTATACTGTATCGCTTTTCTCAAATATAACTAAAGGTTGACGACTTGTTGGGGCTTTCGTCGTGTTGTATTCCAGCCAGCTATTCAAATATGTCGTAAGCCTCACATTAAATATGATATACACAAGTTACTGTACGTTATCATACATGAAGTCCTATATCATATTTATACATGTGTATAAAATATCTTCTATACCTTAAGGTTAAAGAGTTAAAAAACATTAAAAAGGGTCATAAATGCTATCCTAAGATTTGAGTGATTATGTTTTGTGTACTTTAAACTGAATTTTATCTATATTTTTATTCTACGCAAAACTTAGTAAGTTCAACGAGCTTATGACAATGATAAGAACTATCAATCGCACTCTGTAGTAAATCAATAAAATCTATTTTAAGAACAGTTTCTCAATTGGTGTTTAATATTATACTAATCAATATTTCCAATTTATAGTATCCTTATTAACAATTTATAGTGGTTTCCTCATTCTTATAAATTATTACTTTTAGTCATTATTACTTTTATTTCCTTTAGAAATCAGTCAATCAAAGAATTGTGTAGAAATGTGTTTGTTTTTTTTTTCGATAAATTGGATGAGTTTATTTTGGATAAATTAAAAACTTGATGATTTCTTAAGGGTCTTGCACATGAGAGCGAACAATGAATGAACGATTGAACGAACAAACGTGATTTTACACATTTAAAAAAGCCAATTTCAAACAAAAACACATTTAAATTATAAGAAACCAATCAATACTTATGTTAGGATAATGAAATTTTAATGCGTTAGGATAATGAAAATGACAATTTAAAAAAAAAAAAAACAATTTGGTAGTAACGAATTGCAGTGTTGTTGCTACGAACTGTCAAACTTTATTCGTGTTCCACATACCATCCACACAGCAACGAATAAATTGTTCGCGCTCAATTTAACCTCAAAATTATACCACTCTTGTTTTGTTTGTTGAAAAGTGTAATTATAAATTGACAATTTGTCGCTGTCTGCGAATAGAAATAAAGCTCATGTGAAACAAAAGTCAAAATATACGAACATCCACATCAGTTCGCAATTCGTAGCTCATGTGCAAGATGCTTTAGTTAAAAACCATTTAATTTTTTCAAAATCCATCTTCTCCAATCGCCGTAGAAACTGTCAAATTATATTTGTAAAACATCTATGCACCTAAAATAATGTTTGTAGGAGCTTTCCCTTTTCAGTACTAGATGACTCCACTTAGAAAAACTCTAAATTAATAATCCTAAGTGAACTCATAAACACCGACATCTATTGTCTCTAACGCTTTATAATAAGCTCCTATTGTTTTAACGGGTAGGAAAGATCGTCAGACCCAATATTGTATCACAAAGTACAACAACTGGCCTAAGTAGGTTGTCTTTTTCAGCATTGGAAAAAGCTAGCTCTGAACAAATGCAATCAAGGGTTAATGACACTGACTATAAACACCCACAAACGACGGAAAGACACAACGAAAAAAAGACCATCTACCTACAAGGAGGTGGTTTTACACCTAAACATTAAACAACCTCCTCGAGAAAAGCGAGAAATACAAGCTCGTCGCCAAACAGCTCATTGCCCAGAATGAGTAAAGGATTTAAGACATCCCTAGGGCAGGATTGTCATCAGGTTGGTATTGTTGACTTCGACAAAAAACCTTATATCAGCTAGAAAGCAGTTTAATCTCTTTCTAGTAACAGCTTACATTAACATGGATCAAACTTTTGTGAATCTGGAACGCAAAGATAAGATTTGAGATCACTCATCATAAGATCTGTGTAAATGGCCAATGATGGAGTGGAAGGACTACCAGCGGATCTTAACAATAAACTCGTAATATTCGCCAAACCGTTTGATTTAACTTTTAAAAAAGAGTTTTACGTTTCCACCGGGCACTAAACCGAGATTTAGATAGATTTGTCACAAATATCCTTGAAATCTCGAAAATTTACCATACAAATTTTAATCTCCTCAAATGAAGATTTCAAATAAAACTCATTGAAATCTACTTATAAATATAAGTTTGTCAAATCAAACAAACTTTTTTTCGGAGAATAATTGTTGAACCGACCCATTTAAACGCCAATTTCGTTTATTGACAGATGGAAATGTCAACAAAAACTATCTGTTTCACTTCCATATGATTCAAATTCAAAACAATAAACAACTTTTAAGAAATCAGAGACGAAATAAAATGTATGCATACAAAAATAATAAATATGTACAAGAATATAATAAAACTAATTACTTACAGATGATGAGTGAACAAATACAAAAAAAAAAACAACGAAAAAAAACGAAAAACCTGGACAGCGGAGGATGAAACGCTTTTTTGGGAGTTGTGGGCCGACAAACAGGCTGACTTGATCGGCCAGAGAAAACACTTTTACGTTTTCAAGGAAATGCCAAAGATTGTAGTGGGATATACTCCAGAGGAAATAAAACTGAAAATTCACAACTTAACGAATCGCTACAAGTAAAGTTATTTTTTGCTATCTTTTTAGAATTTTTTATTAAATTCTTTTCACTAACAGAAAGGAAAAGAAATTGGTGGGCAATTCTGGAGGTTCTCCGTCTCAATGGGGTCTGTATTTACACATAAATGCAATACTGGGAGAAAGAGCACTGAGTATTGTGGGAAATCTACAAGAGGACAGCATTATGGGTAAAACAATAAAACTACTCAAAAAAATCATTTAGTTAAAACTTATTATGTTTATTTATTTTTGATTGATTTCCTGTTCTTTCTAGCTACCAAAATGTTTATTAAGCACTGCAGGCGTTTTTTTCTATAAAAGTGAATTCTCCTGTCCAAAGCACCCATTACCACTTTCAAATTGTTGAGAAGAATCAATTGACGAGATCATTAAAGTTTTAAGTTACCGACACTCATTATTTATTAAGAAATTAACAGTTCATAATTAAAAAAATATTAAATTATCAATCAATAAAATCAATACAAATTTCATTTTTTTTTCTTTTGGAAAGGAGAATAATTTGACGTTTGGTTGTTATGACATTAACCAAACGTCAAATTAATCTCCTTTTCTTTGGTGGAAACACCTTATGATTAAATTTAAATCACTTGCCTTAAATCTAGGATTATTGGTTGGTGAAAACGTACTATTATGGTTTTAAATATTTATATATTTTTTCTTTGGGGTCACGTTACAGATAAAAGGATGAAAAGTGTTGCTGATGTAGAACACACTCAGCTCTTTGAACACGCCTAGAATAGATATGACTAATTGCACTAAACATGTCCACAATTATAAACTAGTCTCTTTCTATTTATTTTCACTTTTCTCTTTCTTTCTTACCATCTGTTTGTCAAAAGTAAAAATTTGAATTGAAAGTTTTTCATAATCAAAAATTTTCCTGTGTCTTAATTTTGACTATTGGCCATTTGACTAAAATCGTTATAAACATCCTAATGGAAAACCATATGCTTCACAATTTCATATTAAATTATTAACTAACAACATTTTGCAGTGATTTTGCTTTACTAAGGTTATACCAGAACTTCAAAAATTAAAACTACAAAAAACATTTCCCAAACACAATAATTTTGACAAACTGTATAACAATAATTTACTTGTCAAAATCAGTAAATCAATAAATAAACAAGATATTGGGGAACTTTTTCAGCTGAACAAAAACTACATACTTAGGTAGGCATACTTCCTATAAATGTATCTATGTTATTTCCTTCGTTTTATTATTCAAAAATGAAACATTTATTCTTTAACCTAACCTTTTGACTTGCAATAAAAACCGTCATTCCACGAGTCGGCGGCGGTGGCAGCAGCAACGACGATAATGATGACGATATAAGAGGAAACCAGTTACTACGGCAAACAAATAAAAAATCATATGGTAAGGGAAAATTATACATACACGCACGAAGAAGAAAAAGAAGGCAGCTAGTTGTAGGTCTAGGTACCTTTATACCTATAAGGTATATCTATAATGGGCTGCTTAATAACGTAGGTAGGTATGTACAATCTAGAGAGAAGTTCAATGGCCTTATTTCCCTGGGTTTTCTGTTTTTGGGACAACCGGGTCGAAGATTTAACGGTCTAGTACGAAATAATATTTCTTTTCTAATGGCACATTATTTTGGGAAATAAAAAGCAGCGCTTAGGTCAAATTTAAGTGTTAAAGTTTCTTATTTTTATGTATTTAATTGTATCGTCAAGATGAAGTAATAGAATTATTTTGCAATACTTAACAACATAATGAAAGTTATATAAAAGTATTTCAACTTTCAACATCACATTTATGAATTAAGGCATGATTGATTACATATGTGTACATATTTTAAAATACACGTCGCCAGTGAAGGAGGTTGTGCAAATTCGTTTCCACATTGTGCCCTATGGATAGCCGAGATGTGAAATAACGTCGAACGTTGGATCTATCAGATCCAGAGCTTCCCAGGAAGTATGAGCAAAAAAAAGAGAACCAGGCCCAACGATCTTATTCATGCACAAGCTTCAAAAACGTCCATGGAAAGAAAACACGATGACCGGTCTGAAAATGTTGACGACAAAGCTTTTGGGATGTCAGCGAAAGAGTGCAACAAACCGCAATAAGGCCAAATTACATCTCTTGAGCATTATTACCGCGCACGCCTGTACGTAAGAGAAGGATGACTTTAACAAGGACGAATTTTACGAGCTCCTTGTCAAAACTTATGAGCAATGCCGCAAAACCAATGTAAAGATACTGCTGAGAGTTTTTAGTTGGTTCAAAATTGGTAACAAAGTTATCTGTGGTAGGTAAATCGAAACACTCAGGCTTATCGACTTCGAAGACAAAAAGAACTTGATGTTGAGTAGCACTAGAATTCCCCGAACAGAAGGTATTTCTCTATATAATTAATATACAGATCAGCCAACATCGATTCAGATCACTTCCTGATTCATGCTAAAGTGCGAAAATCCAGGAAGCCTAAAAGAACAAAAGATTGCATCGGGAAGAGACTCCCAAAGCCTTTGCCGACTAAGTTTCCCTAGAGCTGTCGTGAAATCCTACCACTGATGAGTTGTTCCCAGAAGTCCACTGGCAGCTTTTCCGACAATACATCAGGAATACTGCTGATGTATTGTGCTAGGAATCCCTGACTTGACTTTGAATGTGCTCAGGCAAATAAAGTCAATAAGGAGGCCTGCATATTGTGGATAAGGTCTTCAATCGTAAATCGACACGGGAAGAGATGAAAGTTGCTTGTTCACAAAAAAGAAAAATATCCTTGAGTAGCGTGAAATCGAGAAGATCCAGAAATGTTCCGAAGTTTTACAGAAAAGTAAAAAATAAAACATCAATATTAATTTACGAGCATTCCTTTTGCCTGTAGAAGGAAACGCAGTTCATGCGGAGAACCTGGAAAGATGATTTCAACAGGAGTTCCACCTGCTCCACTTAAATGAGTTCAAATGAGTCATCACTAAGCTTAAGTAGAACAAAGCTGTCGTTAATGTTGGGCTACATGAGGGAATTTTCATTTAAGCCGAAGATGATTTGTTAAGGAGCATACAATAAGTTTCAGCCAACATTTCTTGGGAAGAAAGAATGCCCGACGGATAGAACTTAAGAACTATTTACTCAATCTATCGCTACAACTAAAGAGGTATTAGCCTTTTAAACATCCCATATAAGATCCTATCAAATGTGCTAAGTGAACGCTTGAAGCCATCTTCTGAAGAAATGATTGGCACTTGTTAATGTGGCTTCAGGCCTGGAAAATCTACCATTGACCAAATCATCACTTTACGTGAAATCCTGGAGAAGACCCAAGAATACAACATCGGCGCACTTGACCTCTTCGTCAATTTAAAACAGCTTATGACAGTTTCAAAATGGATAGATATATACCGTGACATGTTTAAGTTATGGTATTCCGTGATGGAGTAGGACACACTTAGGCCAGTTTAATGGCCCATTTTGATACCACATAAATCTTGAGGTTTTCTCCTAAGCTCAATGAAACCAGTTTGAGTTCCTTACGAAAAGTGAGATACTGATCAAGTTAATATGATTGAGATCGTTATAGAAGAATTGTCCGAAGTAATTCTTTCCTTTTTTGAGCTAAAACAGGGCATGTACCGAGGAGGTGAAGAACTGTTTGCTTCTCTTCTTCATCCATACATACATCCTGCAAATGCCATTTGAGAACACGTTTAGGCGGGTGGCGTGCTTTCCCTTTAGATATTGCCCGGTTATAACACCGATTATCGAGCTTATATGCGATCTGCTAAGAGATAGTAGTGAAGGCCAGACGATTTTTGTGACCTGACACAATGCTGAATGCACAGTGCTGAATTTATTCCAACTGATTTGTTCCTTCTTCATAGCGTCCTGCATTACCAATAATTTATGTATGCCAGCATTAGCTAAACGTGTTAGAATGAGTTGTACTGTACGATTTCTGCCTTACAATTTGCTGGAATGTCTCAATGGCCCGGCACACAGCAAATATAATTTTAAACTGTTGTCGAGATGATCGACATTTATGGACTGCTATACGTTCAGATGTGATTCCATGTGTGTCTACGTTGTTATAAGCGCCTTTGATGTCAAGGAAAGCAACCGTGGTTAACTCTCTATGATGGAGGGAGTATTCGATGGTGCGTACTTAAACCCATTTCCACCGATCAATACTTGCCCTTAAATGTTTATCGGTCAATCTTTCTAAAGTTTCAAGAAGGAATGATGATAAATTTATAGGTCGAAGATCTTAAGGGTTGACTTGCGAGCAATTCGTCGGTATCGACTTACAGCATAATCTTTTTAATCAAGCTAGCTAAATTCTTTATTTTTGAGACCTCAATTAATTTTTAGAAATTGAAAGAAACCTGAAACTCGGACTTAAACTAAACCTGGAGGAAATGAAATGAGTAGGTACTTTGAATTCTTTCGAATAAAAATCTCAGTTAAGCAACGAAAAGAAAATCAAATCTCTAAACGTAATATGGTAACAAAAAAAAAATAAACATATTTTATTTAAGAAAATGTAGTAATATTTTGATATTTTGTTGCACCAATAAAAATAAAATAAAACTTACCTTGGCTGACGATCACGTGCTTCTCTTCGCTGCATTATTGTTATTGGCTAAAATGTCGACAGTTTTCTTACGAATTATCAACCAAAACCCAAACAAATAAATGCGCGAAAGCACCCGCAATGGATCAATTTTAACTCGAGTCAATAACAATTTGTCCACTTAAGAATTTTTTTTGTTCTTGTCTATCCGCCTTGGCCGTGTCGTTCAATGAGACCACCACAAATCGAAAAACAAAAATCTCGATACAAATATATGTACATATGTACAATACCGTTCTATTGTTTGATTATACTTTTATTTTCTTCTATTTTTCACAGAACAGTCGTCATTAAAAAAAAAAATAAACAAAAAAAAAATCTATAAATAAACTACTTTAACCGTCACTATTGGAATCAGATTAAAGTTTTTGATACACACAAAACCGAATAATTTTGCACATTCTTTCTTTCGAGATCTATTTTTGAATCTCAATTTGACAAACTACTCAAATTGTAATAATGATTTGTTTTTAATATTAGTTTTAATTATAAGCTACTTTGATTGAATATTATAAACTTTAATCCATGTATGGATTTTGCCGAAGAAAAAAATATTATGCCAGGTATTTTGTATTTTCTATGTGCGTGGTGAGAGTTGGTTTTTGAAAAGTACGACGATGAAGTTTTTAAGAAAAAGATAACTTTTTTAAAAGAAAAACAATAAAAACAAAATCAATTAACACATTTGATTTGTTTTATGGTTTATTGTTTGATTTCATTGAGTATTGAACACAAATGCCTTACATCTTTGAGTTTTTGTATTGAGTTTGTTTTGGGTTTCGATTTTTAATTTATAATACCACTAGTTTTTGATGGTTATGGCTTTTATAGTTTAAAGATTTGTTAAGCATTATAATTCAAGCGATACACGCTATGAAGATGGAAATGAAAATATTACCATTATTACCGTTATTTGTTTTTATTTTTGTTAAGGTGCTGACCCGGTAGCTCTTCTTTTTGATTTGTCGTGCTTAATGTCTGAAATAAAGAAAATTCATTGATTTAATTATATTTTAATAAAGATAAAACATAGTTAGAAGGAAATATTTGTTTCAAAATTAAAAGTTTGACATAAACTTCATCTTATAAGGATGGCATACAACCTTAAGCTTGATTTTTTTTAAATTAAACAGCATTCGCCTCAGCGTTTTCTAAAGTAAGAAACTTATGGCGGATTTAAGGAAATTTGCTTAAATAAAACTATATAGGTATACAAGGCTATCACATATTTTAAAGTAGGACACCAATAAAATAAAAACAATCAACACCAGATTAATCTGCAGACAAAATATTAAAGTCGAAATAATACTCTCGAAGTAGGTCACAGATCTTCCAAACGAGAGTCAAAACTTTTTTTTTGTATCTACAGACAATCAAACACAATATAATAAAGAGGTATTTTTCTGGGAGGGACGTATGTATCTCTGATACCAATATAATTATTCTTTTTTTTTCTTAACATTGAAATTAGAAGTTTATTACTTTCAGTTTCATTAGTAAAGAACACACATGAACGTTTTGAAGCATGGAAATTTGTAGGTGTGCAAATACTACACCTGATGTAATTTTTTCTAAAGGTAAAACAAGTTGTCATAGCAACCGCCCAATTTATAGATACTTCTATCGTCATAACATCATTGAGGCTCATTTCTGGCTTAAAATTAAAGCAGAATTGTCGCGCACTTAAAGGGATTTTTGAATATTGCAATGAATGACAACAAAGATGATGAACAAAGTTTGGTAATTCCACATTCCATATACGGCTAAAGAACGTATTATTATGATTAAACCACAGTAGGCAGCATTCAGTTTTCGACCCATTAAATTTTACTCGATTTTTGATTCCCCGTTTCCACAAAGATCCGCATCGGAAGATCAGATTTGTGAATGTTAAAGTGAATACGAAATTCTGGTCAGCGAAGCCTTGTATGTGAATTAGAGCTTTCACACAGGAGATCATTACTTAAAATGAGAATAAGTTTCGTGAAAAAGAGAAAATAGAGCTCTGGGGCGCACCAGTATTTATTTTGCTCTTTTCAGACTTGAATCCATACTTGTATTCAACGATCGAAAATGTAATTTCTAATCGAGCGAAGAAGGGGTTTCGAAACTCAAGGATTCACCTTTTTTTAGTATAGGTTGGACAAATACCATTTTCCAACCACTTGGAACGAGACTTGAAAACTGTGATAGATGTGATAGATAGAAAATTTTACGCTGTGATCAGCGTTGAAAAACACCCATACAGAACAATAGCCCATAAAGGCCAGCTGTTTATTGTGCTTTAAAATATTTTGGGACTCTAGCTGCTTAACGTGGCTAAAAGAAAATTGATTCCATAAAATCATTTACGCTCTTAGGTACGGGCGAAGTCACAACATTCTCTGGCAGCATTTGAATTGAAGGTAAATTGAAAGCACTTTGCTTAACAAAGTGATAAGTTTTCTTTATAGAGCTTACAAATTTAGAGGGTGACAACAAGCGCTGAAACCTTGGAGAAGGAAGAATTCTTCATGAACTCGGCTGGCAAAACTTCGCCCAGCATGCCGACAGCAAGCGTATAAAGATCGCGCGACCTCTGATGTTACAAGCGATGAGTTTGACATGACCTTGATGCCAACCTCCGTCGCTTGTTGCATGCGATGGACCCGGATGCTCTCTCATGACTTTGAAAACAACAGCCGAATGCCAAAGTTTCACCATTTGCCAACGGTCAGAGGTAATCGTGCCATCAATATTGCTCCTATAAATGACCGCGACTATGATCTTTTTGGGCTCTTTAAGTACATCACTAAAAGGTTTAGTGAGAGGTACTCTAACCATGTTGTTAGTGCTGGTGTTCTGCAGTTTCGGCTTTTAAGGGACGGCATGCAGTGGATTCCTTAAAAAAGCCTTTTGTCGCTTTGAGCTGGAACGACTAGTTTTGTCTGGGATGGGTTAAGCCCACTCCTGCCTCTTGCTAAGGATGGGATTACTTCCATCCCCCAATGTTGAACCAGGGGATTTTAGAATCCTCATCGCATAACGCCGTTGTTTATATGAGCGCCTAGGAGCATTCTTGAGAGGTTTACTCTCTTTGGTAGTGGAAAGATCATTATTCACGAACTTTCCACTACCGACCTGAGGAAGCGTTTTCGCCAATGATACATCCTGTACCGCACTATAAGATGGGCAGTGACTTGGCACAAGCCCTTCTCCGGTGTTTTGCACAGAAGTAACAACAGCCAACGTTGCCACCGAACTGCCGCCCCGTGTTAATACAACCTGTACCGCACACGAAGATGGGCAGTGACTTGTAACAATCCCCTCTCCGATGTTTGGTATTTTAAGTTATTCATTTGATTCCCACGAGTAGGCGAAGTAAAGGGGGGGGGGTCCATCTGTGCAGAGATTCGCTTACACAGATAAGGCTAGCGAATCCAGAGGTCGCCTGGTATCCGGATACACCGTTAATGAGCTATTTTTAAAAATTGGGCCATCACCTTGGTTGATCATCGGCACGGGTCGTATAACACCTATGATCCAGCCCAATTGGAAAGTTGAAGGGAAGGATATGTTTTTGAAAAGGAGAGACGAACAGCAATTAAGCCATAAGCTTCCCAGGAAGAAAACAAGATATTGACAGACAGTGATACACTATACAGTCAGGGAATAAAGAGCCATCAGCCAGCATAATAGCACAAAGCCGACGTAGGAGTTGGTAAGGATTGGGAAGGGGTGGGGCGAGAGACCTTTGGTTTCAGGACTCTTCTGGAGACATAATTCCCGAGAATCATTGACCTTACTCAGCTTCTACAACTCGACAAGTGCGACGCCCAGGTAGAAGCGGTTCTCTTTGAAGCTCTATTTTTAGGTGGAGTTTAAGGCAAAACAAATTAGCAGTTATTTCCAAAATTCGCGATCCGTTCGCCCAATTTATAGATAACTTTCGTCGTCAAATCATTAACGCTCATTTATGGATAAAATCAGTGTTGTCGTTTTCACAGGGAGCACAATCCTCACGTGACTCCATTACATCCCGACAAAAATCTCAGTTTGTCTCTCTTCATCCCGAAGGATGTATCATCACTCCATTTTTCTATAATTTCAAAACCTGTCACAACATTTGTTCTTATGTTAAACAGTTAAAAATGTTCAAAATCATAACCTATAAATTTAAAGTTGAATTTACGATCATAAATTCAAAACGTTAGATTGAATAAATGTAGAGCATTTTTTATATGCCTTTTTTAAAAGTGTAGAGGAAAGGAAGAAACACAAAAATTGCCGTTCAAGAAATGAAGTGATTTTATACCGAACAATATTATAAATATCTTTTTTTACATATTAGACACATACTCAAAGAGATCTGGTTGTCCTTTCAATTAGAAAAGGAAGAGATATTTTGGAAGAATGTGTTGTTGCACAGTAGTTTTGAATTCCTAAATATAAGAATAAGAAGAAAAGACAGAGTATGATAAAATAATCTCCCTACCCATCCTAAAGTCAAACTTTCTCATCCTTGTTTTTTCTCCTCAATGGTGACATAGGTCAATCAACTTTGGAAACCTTGAAGAGTCAGAAGGAGCTTAATCTGATAAAAACATTATTATAAGCAATTTAAATGATTCCATGCTACGGAGATGCGCTAAAGTGATTAAAAGCAAGGGGTTTGTTACCAAATAGCACCAGGCTAATATTAAACGAACTGTACTTAATAATGAACTATTACAAAAAACATTTAATTTTATTTTTCATTAGACACTGTAAATATTTATTTAAATTTTAAAAACAAAAATATACAATACCTAATTGAAACCTAAATTTGTTTTTTAAATTCGAGGCAATAAACGTTGCTTTTTTTTGTGGCCAACACTGAATATTCCCAATTCCAAAAGAGCTCTGATGGTAAAAGAGGTAAGAAGTAGTGGGTTCTCATATTCTTATCATGGGCAGCAGACCAGACAAGACATCACGAAAAATATTAATCAAAGTCGATCGATCAAAGTTCAGTTAACCTGATTCCCAGAATGTACTTCGGTATAACAACCTTAACAAAATGTCGTTGAGTTTGAAGCCTGTTATATTTCAAACCGAAATATCTTAAAGACTTTGACGAAAATCAAAGTTAAATGTTTCTGTGATTGTCGTAGATTTTTGAACTCTTAAATCCATTCTAGTCTTTCAATGTTATACACATATATAGTAACATACATAGATACCTACTCTAGCTACTTCAACTATATCAAAACCTACCTCTTTTAATTCAAAATTCATATTGTTGCTAACCCTTCTTTTGTGCAAAAACGCCTTCTAAAATAATAATAGAACAGAACAATGTTCCACAATGTCAGCTAGTTCATTCTCAATCGATTCTATCAACAGCAATAAACGAGAAAAAGAAAACTCCTTTTTTTGTTTGCTTCTATGTATATTGATTTTCCCAAAAAACTCTACTGCTGTACATCAAAAATAATATTCTATCATTCATTATCATCATGTTTCTCAATTTAGCCGCCCATTTCTTTTTTCGATAGAGATAAAAACAAAACAAAGCAAATACAAATGCAAACAACCAAACCAACCAACTGCTTATGAGTATATTATTAAGTTATTTGAGCTTCTCCAAGTACCTTCACCTAAATATAAAAAAGCATTATAGTTCGTTAAGTTTAATCTTCTTCTGATTAGATTACATTCTCAGTACCTTTTGTGAGCAATGTGGTTGCTTTGGGTTTGATTCTGATTCTGGTGACATAAAATACAGCCCAACAATGTGACCACAAAAATCAGATGAATGACCAAAGATGAGTGTGCTATTTATAAATGGATTCCTCAACTTGTCATTCAAAAAACTGTTTTTTTTTTCTTTTTCTAATTTTAATTATATAAAATGAAGAAGAAAAAAAATGTCCAAAATTTATGACAAAAAATCAGACTCTTAGCGCAAGTCCAAAAGTTTTTGATACGAAAATGTGGACTTTTTTATTTGAATTTTTATTGCTTTGGAAAATGTGACAGATCCAACTAAAAATAGGGTGTTGTTCTGATGGTCTTTGATTATCATGTATTTGTTACCTTTTTGTTCGTAACATACAACATATAAATTAGAAAATCTGCATCAATTTAATCTTTTACTTTTATCTTTACATTTAATAATATTCACATTTTTATCTTTTTCTATTAAAACGCAGCCCTTGAACGCATCCCGATCCCACCCAACAAAAATTCGTGTAAATGTAAATGACACTGACAGGTTCCATCGCAGAACGAGAAAACACTTCGCAATGCGTAACAGACAAAAAGAGACAGCTAACCGCGCACACCTGACATCGATTTTATGTCACACTATCTAGACTTTTCGCTCTTTAGCATAGACACCTATGGGGGTGGTGGGCGAATCGAATCAAATAAAAAAACGAAAAACCAAGTCACAATCAAAATTTATGAAAATCCTAATAAATTACCTCTTTTTCGTCTGAATTAATCACAAACACAATTTTTCTCATTTCTCGTCACTTTATTGATTTTAATTCGATCACAGACGCAAAAATTAAGTACTTAGAAAAAATAAAACAGGACAATGACAAGGACTTCTTTCTGACGGGGCTAGCGGGTAGAAGGGGCTGACGACTACGCTGCTGGTACCGACGACGAGGACAACGAAGACGAACAAGACGACGACGACGGGAACGGGAGAAAAAAAGAAAAAGAAATACAGAACTAAGATGGGAAGAAAAAACTTTCTACATACGACAGAAAGAAAAATTAACAAAAATCACAGCACATTTGAACAATTCCAACAAAACACTATAGTAATTAATTAAAAAGCATGTTTGTAGTGGCTTTAGAGTTATTTAAAGTTTTTCTTCGATAAAATTCAATGAATAATCGTAAATTTTTGTTACCGGTGAACAAAACTACGTCCAAACCTAGTGCTCGCCATTATTTTTCTTCTCCATGTCCGTTCATGTCCCATAATCAGAATCAGGATGACGGAGATGGTGATAGGAGATTGTTAGTTATTTTTTCTTTCTTTCATAAAAGTATCCATGTCAAGCCAAAGGTAAGTTAGAGTGAGATAGGCCTACCAAAAAGTTAAAAACCTAGAGGGGGTCAAAAGAAAGGGGAATTTTGTGTATGTACACACAGTCGTCATATGGTTGCTTCTTTCTACAGTATATTTTGAGTATTATGATAATTCATGCTAGCTTACTCACATTTTTCACCAGAGAAATAACCCCTTTGACCGTAGTGATAAGAGAAGATTGGTGCTCCTTTATCGTGTTGCTTCTTATAAACAAGATAGAATATGTCACTTCCGCGAAAGAGACAACAATTCATATTCGTACATTTTGACAGGGTACAAAGAAAATTCTTCACTGTGAACTATTTTTTTTTTCTTTCAATTTCAATAAGAATTTTACTGTGCAAATCTGAACTTTTTATTCTTTACGTTTTTATAAATCACCTTGGAATTTTCACGATCAAATATTTAAATGCCTTGAGCTATGAAATGAACAATAATTGATACTTCTGAGGAAGTTAATGGATTGTTTTAATTAAAGGAACATAAAAATTAAACAAAACCAACTACAAGAAGAGCACTGCTGCTTCGCACGCACGACAAAACCGAATTCAAATTTACCTACACTAATACCGCTGTAAATCAGTCAACAGCAGACGGAACAAAAACTAATACTAATGTAAAATATATTTTCGCTCATTGGGATTGGGTTTTTGGGGAAAATAGTCGAAGTCGACCGCCTTTTATGCAGAAGAAACAGGGTGGTGTATTAACTTAAAAATCATTGTGAATGATATTAAGTTGCGTTCATGGATGAAGATATTAGGTGCGTTCGTATATTTAACCACCGCAAAATTTTTTGGAAATTGTATATGAAAAATGTGTATATAAAACCTAAACTATCGTGAGATTTTAGGATTGCGAAATTAGCTCGTACAATGTTTGTTATCTTAAAGGTGGTACACATCTAAAACTAAAACTTAGTTCACGTTTGTTTCTCTAAACTTCAGCTAAAATCTAAGTTACATTTCGACAGTACAAGGTTATGTAGAAACGAAATGAAAATGATTGTTCTTCAAAAGTTAATTTACAACAAAAAACGATTTTGTATTAATTTACAAACAAATTTTATGATCCCCAAATCTGGGTTAATGTCATCTAAGTTTTTTTGAAAAGTAGCCAACATGTTTTAAATTGAAAAACCTTGCCCCATGACCTTCGCTATTCTTTTTCTCGTCACAACTCAAATTTGTTTATTTCGTATATCTTTTTTCAGCTCCGAAAGACTTACTTCAAGAAATAACTTCTTACTATCCAATTTATGTAAACACAACACAAAATACAACACAAATGATGTATTTCATGACTGGTCCCTTTCACAAATGAAAATACAGTTTTTCTCCAACTCAATTGAACGAATTCATAGACAAATTTAAGAAGGGGCCGTTTTGAGACTTTTCTTCTCAAACGAACATTATTTCTGAAATATATTTTTTAAATTTATTTTGCCAGATAGATACAATTATTTAAATTTATATTCATAATATCATTTTTTCTCAGTAAAAACGAATTTTCTGAGGATTTTTTCCCTTTGATCTACGACCTCCAATAGTCTGTCAAAGTTTATCTGGAAAACAAATGCATGGAACAATTACGCAGTCCGCTCATTAACTGCACTATGAAACAAAAATGTGAAATATAAGCCGAAGCTACATACCACTCGGCTAATATGCTTTGCTACATTTTAGCCTGATTAAGTTTAGGAGAGAATTTTGTATGGAAACTAAATTTAAGCTCAAGCTGCGTACGCTTTAACTTTTTTGTATAAGACTTCCAAAGCCACCTTGTAGTTACTTATTCAAGCAATATCAAAAATGTCTCAAAGTCCCAATAACTTTAATGTTTATTTAACGATAAAATAAATCTAAGCTAAAAGATCGAAATAATAAATAAAAAGTAATTTAAAGTAACAAAAGCAAATGATGCCGTAAAATGAAGTCAACTAAAAGAATACTTTTAGCCACTTTTGCAGGGTGCAATAAATCCAATTTTTAGTATTTGGTGTTACTACACTTAAAGAAGATGAAATAGGAGGTGAAAAGACAAATTGGTTTAATTTTACCTTTACAAATTTGGTTTTGAACACAGCATTATATTTCGTGTATAAATAAAATCAGCCCAATACATTTTTCGAAGCAAGATAAAAATGTATTGCTAAAAAGACCATCAAAACAACAAGTATGTTTAAATGAAAGATCTCTTGAATAATTTTATTTTAATTTACAGATTATAAATATAGAAAAAGTTTTTAACGCAGCACCGATATTAAAAAACGTTGCAAAGCCAAGTTCTTCTTTAGCGAACTTAAAGCTGTGTTTTATTAACTGGAAGCGATCTATAGTTCAAGGACAAATTTTCAGAGGCAGAATCGATTATAACAAAATTATTAGAATCACGAATGACTGGGCTTAAGTTGAAGTAATTTCCACAAAAAAATCACAGTTCTATTATGGAGAGACCTTGTGGATATATGGTTAAATTATTCCGTGCAGACTATTTTGACTAAGCCTTGGAAACATCAACTGCAGTGACAGTGACAAAAGATATGTACATATATGCTTAGTTTTTTGTATAAATAATCCTGAACCCGAGTTTGGTTGACTTTCACTTGTACAAAACACTCACTGCTGATTCCGGTTTAGTGGCGAACTTTAGATCAGTCGATCTTGGTCCTGGTTTCAACTCTCAATGTGTACAAATGGCCTTAAGAAGAGTTAGTGTCGTCTTTGCATATAAAATATAGAGTACTATCATTGTAAGATTATACGGCTAGTGACTGCGGTGACATTAGCTCGTTCAGCACTGTTTCATGTTGACACAAAAGTGTCGTTAAGAAATAGAAGACATCAACGTGAATTTGGCTTTTAGTTGTCCATTTCTTGTATATCATTGATGAACACCAACAAAGTTGGGACACTTTATTTACCAAAATCCTTGAAGAATATGTACCAAATTGCTACTTATGGTAAACTTTATTTCTAATATTTTCTTTAAAATTGTCTATTTTATAAAATTAAAATTAAAGCTATTCTCGATTTCGCAATATTTCTTACTATTATGTATTAAATTACTATTTGAAATATTTATTAGTTTGAACTTTTAACTATAAGAACAACGTACTAGTGCGGATCGTTGTTTTTTAGTAGTTGAAAATAAACTTTAGAATGATTTCATATCACAAAGAAAATCCTCTGTGAAGGCAAAAATACATATTCAGAGCTTTGCAAATTCGATTTTTAAGGCCTTGAATCGATTATAGATTATTGGCATAGAATTTATATATCTCGTAGTTCTCAAAAATAAAGTCTGAAGATGTTAAATCTTTTTGGCTGCGTTCAATCTCAGACGGATAGGGTATCCGGATACCTTTTTGTTAGTTTTTTACGTGTAAAATAATAGCTGAGACGTCAAAAAAGGAATCCAAAGGTATCCAAGAATTTCTGGGGTATGTAGGTATCTTACAGAACAGCTGATTCAACACATGGTTGAATTTCAAGAAACTTGAAAATTAATATCAGCTTTTTCTATTTGTTGGTAAACAAAAAGATACGAAAGGTTAGTTGAAGTTGTATTTGAGGATGTTATGTGCATAATAGACGATGAAGAAGCTATTTCCCTCTGTTTCTGTAAGGATAGTTTTCTGTTAAACGTAAATCGTTTAAAACCGGAGATTTCGCCAGTAAAATATTAATCGTATATAATTCAAATTGAGCTTAGAGGAAATTTAACATAGATTACAGATTAAGGTTATCTCTTATTTATTAAATTATTACGCACCTATCAATTCATCATCGTTCAAAGAATCAGTTTATCAGATTTATCCATTAAATGTTTTATCTTACAACAATTTTGACTTCGAAGCTTAAATGTTTCTCTGCTTTTTGTGAACAGCTGAAAGCTGTTTTTATTTTTTGACAGCTATCCAACTCATTCAACAAGGTATCTAAAAATCCACCTATGTAAGATACTCTATCCAAACACGAGATTGAACGCAGCCATTGTCAATTATACAACGATCAGAGAACGTTTATATCGTTGCTTTTGTGGCCTGTCTTGTTGAATATAAACGACGGACACACGATTTCTTCTACCGATGTTTTTCAACAATGGTTGTCGAACGTTGAAAAATAAAAAAAAAGCAATATTTGTATGAATCAGTCACTAAAGAGAAATCGTTATGGCCAAGTGAACAATCCGCCAACACCTGGATGCAGGCCACGACATGGCGGTCTAACTCACCCAGGACTTCAAATCTAATGATCATACGCAGAATACTGTGTTCGCTAATTGGATTTTATAGCAGTTGGAAGTAATTTCCAATTTCGGCCGAAAAATCATCTTTAACGGATAGGCCACTTTTTGCATGAATGAATACGTCAACTATTCAACGTTTGGTGCCGAAATTCATGCCCAACGCACCGGCTCGGTGTACAATAAGCCAACACCTAGACGCAGGCCACAAAATGGTGATCTAGCTCACCCATCAGGACTTCAAATCAAACGATCATACACAGAATCCTATGTTCGCTAATTGGATTTTATAGCAGTTGGAAGTTAATCCAAACTTTGGCCAAAAATACTTCTTTAACGGTGAGGCCGTTTTTGCATTAATCAATACTTGAATGTTGCCGAATTTGCAACAACATCAATCGACGTGAGATTCACGAGATACAAATGCGTCCAAATAAACTTACTATTTGGTGTGGATTTTGGACCGTCATCGGTCCATACTTTTAAGAAAATGAAAAAATATAATAACATATGGTTGAAACAGTGAAGCGCTACGTGCCACAAAGTTCAAGAGACATTTCATGTTTTGGAAGAGCGTTTTCATGGTATGGTTATCTCGCACGAAGGCAACCTGAACTCGCCACCAAGATCGTGTGACTTAATCCCTTTAGACTTTTTTTTGTGGGATTTTTTGAAGTCTTAAGTCTGTTGGAATGATTCGCAAACCACCGCTGCACTCAAAGACAAAGATATCGAAAACTGGAGCTTTCAAAAAATATTTTTAAAATGTAAATTTTGTATTAGTCAAGTTGAGAATGAGGTGATCACCATTTTTCACAAAGATCCTGTACTTAAACACATTTAGAGAAAGATGCAACCTTCTCCACAATCGAATCAAGACCTTAAATATATTATTCGCGAAGTTATCGAGGGCATAAATCCGCAAATGAATGGATTGGTCATGAAGAATTTGGCTGACATAATTTTCAACTAAAAATGACATGATTTTATCTTTATGATAGAATAAATAATTTATCTTGTTTTAATAACAAAATAAAACCTCTTTTTTAAAAACCTGTATTCGTAAAACATATTTTGCTATGTTCATATTGTTGACAGTTCAACAGCAGTGAACAGAAACACACCCTTAACTTGGATGTATCTCTACATAGCCCCCAGAGCGCACTACCTTCGTTAAAGAGCATATTTTGACAATCCAAATTTGAATTATGACAGAAACAATTTTTTTGATATTTGTTTACATTCCTCAACTTAAAAAAAGCAAAACATCTAATTTTATCACACAGAAAAACAAAATATTTTTTAAACAATCTCTTATTATTTTACTAAAACAAATTTATATTGAACCTCTTTAATGGACAATAATACTGAATATAGCATCGTATTACACATTATTGAAGGTAAGATTAAAATTTTGAAAATTTAAAAACCAAAATATATTTAAGAAAATTTTATTGTTTTAAAGGAATTCGTTTGAATATAAACAACAATGATTTAATATTAACTGCTACTTTAAATGGTGTTAAATTCGAAATTATTGGTCATAATTCAGAAAATGTAACAATATTCAATAGCAAATGCATTTGGGAATGCATGTTAGATGATTTGAAAAGGTAAATTAATAATTTGTTGTTTTACAAAATAAAAATCCATCTTTTATTGTCTTATCAATAATTTTTAGAATGAAGACAGATAATCGTCCGATCAAAATTGAATGCTTCCACAAAACAAACCTAAGCGACAATGAAACGAGGAAAGCTATTGGATTCATTCTGCTACCCATGCGCACTTTACAAATGGTCAAGACGCCCAAGAATCTTCAGGTTAGTATTTTGTTTTGTAAACTTTAAATCAACCAGTCACTTATATTGAATCTTATGTATTTAAATAGATAAAACTTCATTGGTATAAACTATGTGGTTTGTCACACGATTGGCGGCATTCGAAGCCAGAAATTTACTTATCAGCTATTATAACCACTAAAGAACTTATCGAAGCCGAGAAGTTGGAGGACTTTATGGATCCTGTAAGTTCATTAAAGCATTTTAAGTACCTATTTAAGGAAAAAGTAGTATCCGTGGAGTGATGGTTATTGCTTATGTCAGTCATGCCAGAGGTCTTGGGTTTAATTCCTGCCTGTGCCAACTAAAAGTTTTTTTCTACGGGAACTGTTCCTTTGAGTGGAACTGACACATCCTCCAAGAGTAATACTTGTCATAAAAAGTGCTTTCTCTAATAAGCCGTTTGGATTCGGGTTTTAGGTTCCACCATCACTGATGTTAATCAATTAGATTATGTTATGTATACAAAATTGAATAGAAATATCAACGACAATATCTATTTGCTCGACCTTAATTTCGTTATTCACATGAAGCCAACATTTTCAAAGCAAACAATGCGTGTCTGAAAGTGGTCTTAAAAAGGTTCCATTTGAAGAATCTTCAGAAAGAACAATACTTAAAAAAAAAAAACATTTGAGGAAGTCTACGTCCACAGCTTAGTTGTCTTACGCAGCAGAGTTTTGTTTCAGAACTTCACCTTCAACAATAATACATGATGTGATAACAATCCCAAATCATGCTGAAAATGCACAAGCCTAATCAAGGCTCCCAAAGTATTTTCTTAATATAAAGTAATTCAAGACTTCAGACAGAGTTCCTTTGCTATCCGGAGTCAGACAAAATGATTATATAAGAAATGTCTTTATATACTTATGTAAAGTTTCCTCGATTACTAACTGAACAAAAGGATGTCGTTTTAACTCTTAGGCCTGAAGAACTCAAAGCTAGTAGAGCTTTGATGAAAGTTCAGGCCAAAGTTCTTGTATGTACGCGTCTCGTGACTTGACACAAATAAATCATCTGTTTGTAAAATTCTTTGTTTCACTTTGTTTGATATCTAGTAAAATAATAATCTGGCACAATCCTCGCCCCAATTCGATTAGGTACTGTAGGCCTTTTGAAATTGAATTTCCAAGTAATCTGCATTCGTATTCCTGGCAGAAAAACAAAGAGTAGACATCGAAAGAGCTCCAGCTAATCTTTCCTAACTTACTTACTTACTTAAGGTGACGCTACAGTCCTATGTGAACTAGGGCCTCACCCAACAAACTTCACCTAGCTCGGTCCCTAGCTAGATGTCTCCAGTTTCGGGCTCCAAGTTGGGTGAGGTTACCTTCCACTTGTGCGCGCCAACTGATACGCGGTCTTCCTCTACTATGCTGTCCTGTGTGTGGATTCAAAGACTTTCCGGGCCGGAGCATTGGTTTTCATGCGCTCTATGTTACCCAGCCATCTTCGTCGTTGGACTTTTACCCTTCTGGGTAAGTCTACGTCGTTGTACAGCCCGTACAGCTCGTCGTTCTATCTTCTCCTCCACTCCTCTTCGATGCATACGGGACCGTAGATCACACGAAGAACTTTTCTCTCGAAGGGACCCAACATGGTTTTTTCCGCTTTTGTCATAGTTCATGCTTCTACACCGTATAGCAGGACGAGGATGATAAGGGTCTTATATAGCAACACTTTGTTCCATCGAGAGAGGACTTTACCACTCAATTGCTTTCTTAGTCCAAAGAAACAGCGGTTAGCAAGAGTTATTCTGCGTTTGATCTAAGCGCTGGTGTTGTTTTCTGCGTTTACAGCGGAGCCTAGGTAGACGAAGTCCTTGACTACCTCAAAGTTACATCTTTCGATGGTGACGTTTCTACCAAGACGTCGGTGTTGAAGGTCCTTTCTTGACGACAGCATGTACTTTGTTTTGCCCTCAATAACCGTTAAACCAGTTTTTGCCGCCTCTGCCTCAATACTCACAAAACCCCCATTGACATCACGCTGAGTTCTTCCGATTATGTCAAGTCATCAGCATATGCTAGTAATTGGACGGACTTTTGAAAGATAGTGCCTCTAGTGTTGACGCGTGGGCTCTGCACTATTCTTTCAAGCGGGATGTTAAAAAAGTCGCATGACAGCGCATCACCTTATCTAAAACCTTTTTTGACATCGAAAGGTTCTGTTAATTTGTTTTTAACCTTTGCGTGATTTCTCCATGGTCATCCTGGACGAGTTTTGTAGGGATGCCAAAACTAGACATGGCTCTATACAGCTCGTCCTTGTAGATGCTGTCATATGCGGCCTTGAAATCGATGAAAAGATTGTGGGTGTCGATTTGGTGTTCTTGGGTTTTTCCAGGATCTGCCGTAATGTGAATATTTGATCAACTGTGGACTTTCCTGGTCTAAAACCACACTGATAAGGACCTATCAGGTTGTTGACGATAGGCCTTAGACGTTCTCATATTACGGCAGAGAAGATTTTATAGGCGATGTTAAGTAGACTTATTCCTCTATAGTTGGTGTAGTTTAGAGGGTCTCCTTTTTTCAGCATCGGGCAAACAATACTGAGGTTCAATTCATCGGGCATGTTTTCTTCCGACCATATCTTACAGATAAGTTGGTGCATGCTCCTAACCAACTTGTCTCCAGCTGCTTTAAAGAGCTCGGCATTCAAGCCATCTGCTATAGCGGCTTTATTAGACTTCAACTTAGATATGGCAATCTGTACTTCGTCTAAGTCGGGAGGACGGGATTGTTAGCTTTCGTCGTCTATATCGAATAGGTCATCCTGCCTGACAGCGGAATTCAGTTCTTCGTCGCCGTTATACAGTCTGCAGATGTGATCCTTCCATATCCTCAGCATTGACTGCGGTTCCACTATGATGTTTCCACTTTCGTCTTTGCAGCCTTCGGTTCTAGGTTTATGTACCTGATGTGAATTTCGTTTCACCTGTTCATAAAACTTTCGAACCTCATTCCTGCTTTTATACCTCTCAACATCTTCGACCGCACGCTTCTCATACCCTCTCTTTTTCCTTCTGAAAAGTCGGCGTTCCTCTCGCCTCTTCTGCTCATAGAGCTCACGAGCAGCTCTCGTCCTTTTATGCAGCGCCGCTTTGCGTGCCTGTTGTTTGGCTGCATTTGCCTGAAGACATTCCTCATCAAACCAGGATTTCCTTGTTGGTGGCTGTTTGAAACCCACACGTCAAGGTCGGGTAGGCGGAATTGTTGATCTGCGTCGCCGAGGTTGAGTGGTTCTATCTCCCTTACAACGGAATTCGGTTCGTCATCGCCGTTATATAATTTGGAGAAGTTGTCTTTCCATATTCTCAACATAGACTGCCGTTCCACTACGATGTTCCCCTGATCGTCCTTACAGGCTTCGGTTCGTGTCTTGTACCCTTGGGATGTTTTTTTTTAAACCTTTTGGTAACATTTGCGAACCTCATTCCTGTTGTGGCACCCCTTTATCTCCTCGATCGCGCGCTTCTCATTCTCTCTTTTTTTTCATCTAAGAAGCTGGTGTTCCTCTCTCATCTTCTGCTCGCAGAGCTCGCGAGCAGCTCTGGTCCTCCTGTGTGAACTGCGTACTAGCTACCAGAACGTCTCGCCCCGCAGCGAAATAGATCAGCCTGAATCCGTTGTCGGAGGTAATGTCGTGCAGGCTGTATCTCCCAATTGTCTTCACTTCTTAGCTTGGCATTAAAATCTCCTAAGACAATTTTAATGTCATAGCCAGGGCACTGCTCATATGGCTTGTCCATGAGCTCAAAAAATATGTCTTTGGTGTCTTCATCTTTCTCCTCTGTTGGGGCATGCGCTCATATTAGGCTAATGTTGGCGAATTTAGCCTTGACGCGGATTGTCGCGATGCGCTCGCTCACAATGTTGAAACTCAAGACTTTTTGCCTGAGTCTAGTTCCAACAACAAATCCACACCCAAATAGACGCTGTCTTTGTTCTCGGTAGCAGTCGCCGTAGTATACATCGCAGTCTTTTAGTTTGCGTTTGCCCGGTCCATCACATCGCTCTTCTTAAATGGCGGTAATATTGCCTTACAGCAGTTTAGGGCTTCCGCTAGTTGTTCGGCTGCACGTGGTCTCTTAAGGGACCTAACATTCCTTATTTCGTTTGCGTGGGCTGTCAACAGTGAATCCGTCCGTATCCGAGGCTCGTTGGTGCTTTGCAACTAAGGTATTTTTTACGTGGCCAGGAAGTCACCCCGATGGCACAACCCCCAACCTGGAGGGCCAGATCCTTAGTATAACTCTAAGGACGGGGAGGCGGATAAACCGCTCCTTATAGGCCTTGCCTCCGAATATGTCGAAGAAGCCTTATAAGGTGTTCACTAAGTAGTTCAACCTTACTGGAACTGTAGACGCCACCATTGATTTCATCTCGAGAATTCGTCCGCTGCCGTCTGGATAAGGAGAGGTGCCTTAGTGGAAACACTCTCGTTTGCTGCCCCCAACAACTTTCCACTGGGGTTAGAACCCAATCTCCAGTTGAGGTACTAGGCACCCGATGTTCACCGCGAGGAGGTGAGAGTAGGAGTTGATAGACAGAGGTGGGCTTTTTGAAAAGCCTGTGGACGCTTGTGTCCTCTTGAATGCACATGTCTACCATTTGAACATCACGCATAATCTGCGATGGATTAATACACAATGATTCTGCAACATTTTTAATGTTACTTGTATTGAACGGTCCGAAAGGTAATTACTAATCCAATGAAGCAGGGTTTCATGAAAACCGAAGCACACATTTTCGATAAGTGAGCCTGATGCCAAACCCTATCAAATGCTTTTGAAATATCAAGTGCAATAATCTTACTTTTCCAAAGCGATGTGAAGATTTGCTCCACTCTTCGGTGAGATGAACCATGAGATCACAAGTGGACCTATTACTTCGAAAGCCGTACTGCCGGTCATTAAGAAGCTTTCGATTTTCAAGATATTTCTTGGGCTGATAATTAATCAGCGTTTCCATGACCTTGGAAAGAAGAGACGGAAGTGCAATCTGTCGGTAATTCGAGGGTGAATAAGATTCGCCTTTTTTGGGGATGGGCTCTATAAATGCAGTTTTCCATCATCTCGGAACGCGACCTGAGGAGTAGGACAGATGAAAAAGCTTACGCAGTGGTTTTGTCAGCGTAGATCTCTAAGGACTCTTGCCACAGTACGAGTGTGAAAAAAATTGGTCCCATAGAATCATTAACTCGCTCAAGTACAGGCGAAGTCATAACACTCACTGGCAGCGTAGAATTGGCGCCGAACTGCCTAGCAAAGAGATTAGCTTTCTCTAAAGAGCTAACAAAAGGAGTGTCATTGACAACGAGCGTAGGAACTGATGAAGAGGAAGAATTCCTCATATTTTTATAAAACGTTTTTTTCGGGATTTTTTAAAAACGAGATTTTAAAAAGCTGTATTCCGATTCGCTCCCGTTTTCAAGGTATGATTTGATCCAATCAAAAAAAATTATGGAAACCAAGAGCTTTGAGTTTAAATAAAATAATTTCGTGGCTAAGTTGGTCAAAAGCTTTAGAAAAGTCAGTATATACACAGTCAACTTCATAACCTTGTTTTAAAGCGTTTGAACATATGTTTGAACAAATGTTTTATTCGCTGATAAGGATTTTATATCGTCCCACATTTTTTAACCTGACGAATTTGGATTGATTTTTGCTGTAAAATTTTGAAAGTATTCTTTTATTTTGCTGCTAATTTATTGTTCCTTTCGTATTATATTATTAAATATTATATACAATAATATCAAATATATATATTAAAATGTTCATATTATCATCGGACCCCGTTCAAACAACTCTTCACATAATATTATTATTTATCTTGTTTTTAAATGTTAATCAAGTTAATCAAACAAAATATGTTCTTTCAAATTTTTCAAACTTAAAATCAATGTTTCAATTTTTATCAAAGTAGGAGTTTTTTGTGGGCGTGTCTACAATTTTTGATTGTTATCGTGCCAAATATCATGCTATAGAAGGAATCGTGAATAATTGAAGGTGTTCGCCGTATGCCTATGGACTTCCATGGTTTTAACCTAAACCTTAATCCCAAATCCACTTTAAAGCTATCACAATAAATAAGACATCGTATCTTAAAGTGCATATCCTACCGAAGAAATAAACCACTACATCACGTTTTTATTTGTGTTACAGGAAGTATTTTAAAACTAATAAGCTCCATTTTGATTTTAGAAACCCATCGAAAGTTCAGACTCAATTTATATTAAACCCACGGAAACATCGCTTATGCTGAAGTCCCAAGCCGGAATATACGTGAATCTGCTTGAAAATGAATGTCGCATACAAGTTGGAAACAGTCCATTAGATGTTGATACATTTTTTCTTACCATTACTCTCAAAAATGCCAAGCATCTGGAAGAATTGGTTGTAGGTATTGCAAATCCAGTGTTTCGCCTTCATTACGACATCTTAGGCTGTCCTACGGACTTGATTCTTGTGGAAAACTCAGACGGAATTTATAATATCAACGAAAAGATCACTATAAATTTCAAATCATCTCTTGAGAGTTTAAAGGATTATTTAAGGCGGGTTTTCTACATACCCATCGATTTGTACTACAATGAAAATATTATAGGAAACTACACATTCAAGTTAGTTAATCTTTTGCCATCTTCTCTGGAATTGTTGGAACGAAGTGACCTGTGGGAAGTGAAAGAATCATTCTCCTTTGTGACAGTTTTTGATATTCTCGAAACTTCTGCTCGACCTGTGGTAGACTATGTCTTCTGTGTGACATACATTCCAGCCGTGAAACTTCTAAGTCCACGATTGCCGGTAGTAATTGATAAAAAAGCACGGGGTGATATGGGCGATAGAGACGACTATATTGAACTTCCCCCAAATACGGACGTAAATCTCAAGAAGTCTCAAACCGGAGCTCAAATTCAAAGTCTTACAAGTAGACAAGTAGACCAAGGAAACGAGCAAAATCCCAAGTCAAGCAGGTCCGATTCTTGTGTAAGCTACAAATTAAAAGCGCAAGAGCCTGCATTCGAAAACCCTGCTGCCTATGAAATTGTCAATGAGTTAGAAGACTGGAAGAATAAACAAATGAGTGAATTCTTAATCGAACTCAAACGAAAAGAAGTTTTGCATTTAAATCATTTATCAAACGAGTGGGAACGTCAGAGAAAAGAATTGGCTAAGAATTTAACTGACAAACTAGACGAATGCAGTCGAATGACAGAATGTCTTGAAAAAACACAAGCTCAAGTTCGTGCCCAAAAATCAAAACAGCTTGAAGAGGAACGGCAATTTGAGAGGACCAAGTATGAGTTAGACAAAAGTTATACTGTGAAATTTATGGAACTAGAAGAAAAGTCAAGGAGAGTCAAAGATGAGGTGGATTATGAAAAACGATTAAATGATTTAAAGTGCAAGGAGTTATTAATTGAAAAGAATATAAAAAATGATGAGTGTATAAAGCTGCAGGAGAAAGTCAAGCAATTAGAAGAAGAAATTAAAGAATTAAGAAAAAATTACATTCCAAAAGAACAATTTGTTGGATTGTTAGATGATTTGGTGAGAGTATTTTTTTTTTTATTTTAATATCTTTTGTAATATTAATTTTCTTTTTTTTTTCAAAGCAGAGACAACAATCAGAAAGGTTTTCGGAAATAGAAAAATCAAAGAACTTCTATAAGCAGCAATGGGCCAGAGCAACTAAGGAAGCACATACTTTGAAACTGAAATCGCTTAAGTTTCAAGAAGAGAAACTCAAACAGAGCGGAAGTTTTGGGTGAGTTGTTTTAAATTAAATTAAACCAGATACACGATTTAAGATTTCAACAGCTTTTTAAATATGCTCTTTCTAAGAGCTTGCATATAATAGTTAATTAAGAGGGATTTTGGGTGCGTTTCATGCAGAAATGTTAGAAATTGTGCTAGACAGGAATGAAATGTAGCTTTTAGTACATATTAAAACTACAAAAATTTAGTTGCATAAATCAAGACAAATTGTATCTATTTTCCTAGGATAATAAAACAAAATTTCATATGAATAATTTTTTGCCTTTATTGGTGTATTTTCTTCTTTTTCAATATTCCTACCATTTTCAGTCTGCTTATCCGTAGATTGGAACTGAAGCTAGAAGACAAATTATAAAAAATTACTGTTTTAAGTGATCTTTTTGAAAATATTTTGATCAACAAATACGCCTGGCTAGTATTCCACTTAGATTTTCTTTACGATTTAAATGTGGACTTCGAGACGACCAATCGAGAAATGTTATTTGTTTCTCCTTAAACATAGTCTCTCAGCAGCAGTGTCATCCCGCTGGAATCTGAAGTCAGGTTCGCATAGCTCTTCAGCTCTCTCAACCATAACTTATGCTAAAAACTCAGAATACATTTCTGAGTTCATCCTTCCAGGCACCAATACAATTTCAAACTTTTCATTTGAAGAAAAAGCTGCCCAAATCATTAAGCTATCATCACCAAAGTTGCGCCTCATTCTTACTTCTGTTTGAAGACGTTTGTCATTCCAATATGACTGAAATCCATCTAAGCTATCCAAATTGAATTTTTTTTGTAAACAAAGCTTTTAAAATTTGTCAAACGCGTCGGGTTGAAACAGACAAGTAAAGTTTGGTCTTAATTTTTGAAATAAACAGCTTGTTTTTGATGGCTTCACCCGATTTCATTCGAACTTGACTTGTTGTAAGCTTTTTGTTTTGCGAGTTATTGGCAATTTTTCCATAACCTTCACCTTACTTGAAAAAGTTATGAAAAACTGTATTGAATCTCCCTATTTTTCTAGCGTTTTCATGATCAGAAAGGCCACAATCTTTGTATGCAGTTATGTTTGACCTTTCTTCCGCACTTAAAGTTCTTCCACGCGGTATGATGAAATTCGGTAAAACAAATCTCCAAAATCAATTTTAAAGGCATACAAAATGATTTCCTACAATTTTCAATAATTAATTTAACCAAATTTATAAAAAAAAATACTTTTAATTAGTCTGTGTTTATACGATTTTCCAAAAGTAGATTTCTTAAATTTATTAAGACCTTAAAAGAAAAAATTTGAAAGAGCTTCATGTCTCATATGACCGACCCCCTTGGATACTTTATTGGTTAAAAATTGATGAATTTGAGCGGTGCGATTAAAATAGGGCTGGATTTCCCATTCATATTGTGTTCTTGGTTCAGCCATATTAAGACTAGCGCATCAAACTTTTGACTCAAGCTGAATGAATTCCTAAGGGTTAAGAACTAACAAAAATAAAACGGCGCAACAGTTCACAAAGAACAAGGGCCTAGTGACTTACATCTCTCAACTATTCCTGTGTATTTATAAACTTTTATTTATTTTAAATATTAACATTTTATCTATAAATAGCTTTAAATATAAACGTCTAAAAATATGGGAGGTTTTTTCTGCCGGACCCGGTATAATAATTTCGGTGGCAACTATTAACCAAATGTAAGTAAAAGATTTCACAACGAATTCTTGTTCATCTACCTTGATTGCTGTTGGGTTTTTAACGTTTACAGGAGACGAAGCCATCATTGGTGTTGTTCATTCTACATAGTCCAGTTTATTTGGGAAGTCGAGTTGTCTCATGCATTTTTATAGTTTCACCCTTTCTGTCATAATCGGCTTTTAAGTCAGATGGTATGTTGGAATTTTAAATTCTAGACGTTTTACAATCGCCTGCCTAAGGGTGTAAAGATCTACAATAACTATGCAGGAAACTATATCCAACTTCTTAACGAGTGTGACTAGAAAACCCTAAGCAATTGCTTAAAAACAGTTTACAAGTATAGGATGGTTAGTGCATGATGGTTAGTGCGTTGGACTAAGTTTGCGTTGTATGCATCTCTCTCTCTCAAGGGAAGCGGATGTATATGATTGCGGCTTATGCGGCTGGAGCTCCGCAGGTCACTTACTTTGCGTCAGAACTCGAGATTGTTTTTAGAGAACTTAAACTGAGCTTGGAAGAAAACTATTTCATTTTGGCCGGTGATTTGAACGCTAAACATGAAGATTGGGGAAATCAACATAGTAATCCCAGAGGTAATCATCTTTTTAATTTGATGAATCTTTACAGCGTTGAATATGGCGTCGACCTGCTGGCTACTGAAAGGCCATCGTATCCAAGAAGCGGCTCCAATCTGGACCTTTTGCTGTACGACACCAGACTGACAGTTACAGACAAAGTGGGTAATCACCCTCGAAACTGCTTACAGACAGTCGAGTACGACAGTGATCACTGCGGACTGGCTGCTGTAATGCAGATTCCGAACGAACGCGTGGTGTTGGAGGAATACGTTCCAACGCATTCTTACAATTACAGTAAGATGCGGTGGCCTCGTTTCACCAATGCCCTAGTGAGAGAACTTCGTTCGAGTGACATAGCCCCACCAAACAATGGAAACCTGACAAATACAGAAATTGACCAACACTTACAACAGATGGAAAAAACAATAAAACGAACGATGGAACGGACAATCCCAAAGTACAAAGAACGGGACCAAATGGACGCTTACAGAAACGCGACAATTGACGCACTACGTAGGCACAAGAGTGGCTTACTGACAAGACTCAAAAACTTGCACAGACGACTTACAGACCCACACGGCTTGGAGGTTAGGACACTGAAGTCGTCAATAAAAAATGTCAATCTGTTGAATAAGGAGAACTACAGGCTATCAATTAACAAGTACTGGGACCGCAAGATCCGGTCAGTTAATTCGAGTGACCCTAGTATGTTCCCCAAAATCAACAAGATATTCAGGAAAAAAAACGATAATGACCTTCCGTGTCTTAAACTCCAAAGAACTGAAGAGAACAGAGACGTACTCAGGATAGCGCAAATAGATCCAGAGGAAGCCATCTTTGACGATGACTTTTACATAATTGAAGATCCGAAGGAAAAAGTGGAGGTGGTGGGAGCTGCTTTCCAGCAAGTGTACAAGGTGAATGTTAGCATTCGCCCCAACCACGACCTGGAAAACAGAGCCCTACTTAATCACTTTTACCTCCGTAATAATATCACACATTGGCGATCTGAGAACCACGGTTTCATGCGGTTCAATGACGATTCCTTGGCAAATGCCATAATCGCCGAGCAAACGGGACCAAGTCCCTTGTTAGTGACGAAGGTTGAGCTTCAACTCCTCTTCAATTCAATAAAAAATAAAAAAGTCAGCAGGTGTCGGTGGTATATCCAACGTTGTACTAAGACATTTACCGACGGAAGCAATTGACATTTACACCACACTCTTCAACAATGCACTGAATAATGCATATTATCCAGTGCATTGGAAGACTGCTGTGGTTCATCTTCTCCTGAAAAAGGGAAAGGACAACTCCAACCCGTCAAATCTTCGGTCGATAAGTCTTCTTCCGAGCATCAGCAAAGTTGTCGAAAAAATCATTAATAGGGCTCTGACTAAGTGGGCAGCCATTAGCGAGAAAAAGTGTAGTGAAGTACCTCGGTTAGATCAGTATTTATATTTCGACAGACATATAAATGCTGCTCTGACCAGGGCCAGAGGAGCCTTCGCTCTGACGAAACGGCTGTTTTTTAGCAGTCGGCTTGACCCCAGAGTGAAGGTAATTTGCTACATGGCCCTCATACGGCCAATGATTGTTTATGGATGTCCTGTGTGGTTCAACGTTGCCCCTTGACAGATGGAGAAGTTTCGGGTGTCCGAGCGGCAGTGTTTACGACGCTGTACCGGCTAATATCGAACAGCCGAATTTTCTTATGTGCATTACTATTCCAACGAGGTCCTTTACAACGGAGCTCGAATCAATTGACAATTTCGTGATAAAACTCGTTCGAGGTCACATTGCAAGAGCTATGTCTTCGACCAACAAATTAATTTTCGGGGCGTTCTATCTGAACGACGAGTATTTTGAAAGTGCACGCTTGAGCGGGTTCATTCCACCAGAGGCATTCCTCTTTTTAGACAAATGCGGTCTGATACAGGATAGATTGGCAGTTCCGTTAATCTACCACGTTAGACGAAGAACCGTGGATAGGCGACTCCCGTACAGTCGGGACGTCATGGCACAAGGCGGAGCGGAGCTCCTTCGGTTCAGTAGGGCTGTGTCTGAACGGGACCGAACTGATAGGATGAAGCAGGAGAATTAGTTTTGGTGGCTTCAATCGGCACTTGATATTGGGTAGTCGGGATGGGGTTTTAAGCCTTGGCCGGCTTACATACTTGTTTATAGTTTTAGAGTTTAGTTTTAAGTAGAATATGCATGTTGGCACAAAAAGAAATAGAAAAAAAAACAATAAAAAAAAATACAAAAAAAAAAAATTAAAAAAAAAGAACATTAAAAAAAAAACATAGAATAAAAAAAAATAGACAACAAAATATGAAAAACAAAAATGTTAGATAGTTAGATTTGCTGCTGTGGTTGTTCTAGTTTTGAGTAGTTTATAGGTAAACGGTAATTTTTTAAGAGCTTGAGAACTTTAAAAAAAAAAAAACGCATAAAATTTGCAAAATCTCATCGATTCTTTATTTGAAACGTTAGATTGGTCCATGACATTTACTTTTTGAAGATAATTTCATTTAAATGTTGACCGCGGCTGCGTCTTAGGTGGTCCATTCGGAAAGTCCAATTTTGGGTAACTTTTTCGAGCATTTCGGCCGGAATAGCCCGAATTTCTTCGGAAATGTTGTCTTCCAAAGCTTGAGTAGTTGCTGGCTTATTTGTGTAGACTTTAGACTTGGCATAGCCCCACAAAAAATAGTCTAAAGTCGTCAAATCGCATGATCTTGGTGGTCAACTTACCGGTCCATTCCTTGAGATGAATTGTTCTCCGAAGTTTTCCCTCAAAATGGCCATAGAATCGCAAGCTGTGTGGCATGTAGCGCCATCTTGTTGAAACCACATGTCAACCAAGTTCAGTTCTTCCATTTTTGGCAACAAAAAGTTTGTTAGCATTGAACGATAGCGATCGCCATTCACCGTAACGTTGCGTCCAACAGCATCTTTGAAAAAATACGGTCCAATGATTCCACCAGCGTACAAACCACACCAAACAGTGCATTTTTCGGGATGCATGGGCAGTTCTTGAACGGCTTCTGGTTGCTCTTCATTCCAAATGCGGCAATTTTGCTTATTTACGTAGCCATTCAACCAGAAATGAGCCTCATCGCTGAACAAAATTTGTCGATAAAAAAGCGGATTTTCTGCCAACTTTTCTAGGGCCCATTCACTGAAAATTCGACGTTGTGGCAGATCGTTCGGCTTCAGTTCTTGCACGAGCTGTATTTTATACGGTTTTACACCAAGATCTTTGCGTAAAATCTTCCATGTGGTCGAATAACACAAACCCAATTGCTGCGAACGGCGACGAATCGACATTTCACGGTCTTCAGCAACACTCTCAGAAACAGACGCAATATTCTCTTCTGTACGCACTGTACGCATTCGTGTGGTTGGTTTAATGTCCAATAAAGTAAACTGAGTGCGAAACTTGGTCACAATCGCATTAATTGTTTGCTCACTTGGTCGATTATGTAGACCATAAATCGGACGTAAAGCGCGAAACACATTTCGAACCGAACACTGATTTTGGTAATAAAATTCAATGATTTGCAAGCGTTGCTCGTTAGTAAGTCTATTCATGATGAAATGTCAAAGCATACTGAGCATCTTTCTCTTTGACACCATGTCTGAAATCCCGCGTGATCTGTCAAATACTAATGCATGAAAATCCTAACCTCAAAAAAATCACCCTTTAGAATAGGTAGTTTAAGTTAGTTTTAAGTTTTATATTAAGGACCTTATTTTAAGTAGTTTTTAAGTAAAAAAAAGTATCTTGATATTAGTTTTTTCAAAATTTTCTAATAAATACAGAAATAAATAAAATATAAATTGAAGTAAAATAGATCTTAGGGCCGAAAGGCATTAGTATTAAGCGTTATAGTTTAACTTAGAGTGTCCGTATGGGACCATTAAGTTAGTTGTAAGTTATGGATAATTAGGCTAGTTTTATGAATTTTTGTCTAGCTTTAAGATAAAATAAATTAAAAATGAATTTGAAAAAAAAAAGTGCGTTGGACTGTCATGCAAGGGGTCTTGGGTTCAATCCCTACCTGTGCCACCTTAATTTAAGAAAAAAAAAAATAATTTTCGCGGGTACTGCCTCTTGCGAGGAATTGACAAATCCTTCAAGAGTAATTCTTGTCATGAAAAAGTGCTTTCTCAAATTAGCCGTTCGGAGTCGGTCTTAAATTGTAGGTCCCTTCCATTCCTGACAACAGTACTCGCACACAGGAATGGTTGAGAGTTGTAAGTCACTAGGCCCTGGTTCACAAAAGACTGTTGCGCCACCCCATTTGATTTGATTTTGAAGTTTAAAACTTTAGTTCTTTTTTTTGTTGATTATTGAAAAATTAATTAAATTTTAAAATAAACATTTATAAAATTGTCAACCAGACTGACGGCTTAGCCATAGCTCTTAAATTCATAATTTGTATTCTATTTTTTGTATTGAAATGTAAATAAATGAATAACTTACTTACTTACTTAGATCAAATTTATCCATTTTCATCTTAGCTGATGGCTCTCGTGGTTTGTAGTTAGTTTTAGGAAAAATATCATGAGTCATTTAAAAAAACTTATAAATTTTCAGAATCTCATACATTTTTACACCGAATTTGTTTACATTTTAACTTCCCACTAAAAATTATACTTTATTTTTTATTCTTTAACAGCATTGACAATATCATGCACCTAAGAAATCTTATATTTGAAGAACATTTCGCCTTGAAAGCTGATCGAAATGAATTGAAAGATATAAAAGAAGTCCTTACATCGGAGTCGGAATTAGATGATTCAAAAAGTAACAGCTAATTTTCATAAGTGATGCCAAAACTAATAAGAATTTCTGTGATACATACATTTTTTCATAATTTTTATATTTTAATTTTTTTTTTTATTTACACGAATTTTACATTTATAAATTTACAATTTAAAAATACAACAACTTTTTATCCTATAATTGTTATTAATTTTTATATTTAAATTAAATTAATCTTGTCGAATGAAATATGGTAAGACATCAAGTGGGGCTGGATAATCCATTATCCATATTGGACCTTGATAAATAGTATTTGAATTACCATCCTTCCATTTGCCTTTTGGTAAGTATACATCACGGGCTCTGCCTCCATCTTCTATAATTGGTGCTGCTATGATTTTATCACCCAAAAGGAATTCTATTGGGAGAATAAGCAAAAAAGAAAAGTATTTTATTAAATTTGAATTATTTGTGAAGACAACAAAATGCACAATCTTGTGTTCAATAATGAACCATGAAAAAGAGGAAATCTGACACTTGACTTGATACTATCAAAAAGAGAGACTTAGGCGATTTAATCAATTGACAGGTTCAGACGACGACATAAGCGTCTTGAACGTTAGGCTAGTTTCTAGTATCTGATTGGCCAGCTGAAAAATTGCTTTCCAATTAAGGCAACTTTACTTATGCCAAAGCCAATTCCACTTATGCCAAAATGACTGCTGATTAATTTTTTTCAGCAGTCTGAACTTTAGTACTCTGTAATTTATTTATTTTCTCAACAATTCTATTAAATGATTTGTGTAAAAGGGTTCATTGTCAAATTGGAAAATAATAAGTAATACAACATACAAGTCGTAGTGGACTTGTAGCTTCTTTTAGAAGTGTTTTTTTTTAGACAACAATGTATTTTGGTACTTGAAAAAACAAACTAGTTGACTTCGTCAAAATGTACGTTCGAAAAATTGAGTTGAATGAAAATGTTGTCTGAACCTCTCTATTAATTTCAAAACTTTACGTGACTACTTTTTACTTGCAGACACACAATTTACAGAATAATTCCTTCAAGTAAATCGAAAAAAAACTGTTAGTACTGCATTTTTTGTTGACAGCTGGACATCTCAGTCTCTAGAAACTTGGCTAAACTATAAGTGTCTTATGTCGTCTACACCTGCCCAATGTATTGTTTTGTATGAAATTAAAACCAAGAATCTTCAGGTAGTTGAATAATTTCAAAATAAATCCAAGTATTTGGGCCAAAAAAGAAAAACTACAAATACTTACGATCATAAATTCCTTGTGCAACCTTGTCTTCAGGATCAACCCACCATAAAGGTGGATTAACTGGCTCTCCAGTTTGTGTGACAAGTTTAAATCGTTCCATTATCTGCGGGGTGTATTGACTATGAAGATCACAGAACTTCTGACTAATGGTTATTGTCTCTGCATCAAAATTCCATGGAACAAATGAGAATTGTAAACTTGGCATGAATACATTTGCCTGCAACCATCTTATGAAGAGCTCCTTTGATGGTGGTTTATTATTGTAGCCATTGCCTCCAATCATATCGGGCAATACAAATGGATAACCATTCATATTTAACTGCAGCAGAGTTGTTATCAATGTGACCAGGCCATTGCTCCAATTCCATTCGGAATCTTTGTCAATCATTCGAACGAATATTGGTAGATCTTGGGTGCCTTGTCCTGAACGCACTTCAACCAATGGTCCAAATGTTGATACAGCCTTGACATAGTCTCTGGTAATAGCACTTGGTAGAAAATCATCGGGTCCTTGTAGAGCGGGATCTGATGGCACCCAGCTACTTTCTCCGGCATCAAATTTGAAACTATCGATACCATCTTCGGTTTGCAGACGCTTTAATCTATTCAAATACCATGTAACTGCTTCGGGCTTAGTGAAATCTATATAAGCTGCATCATTGCGTTTACTATTCCACCACTGAGTATCGGGATTTCCATTACGATTCAAAACAAGGTAACCTTTTTGAAGTGCCTCATTATAGGGGGCAGTACAGTTCTTATTGATGAAAGGATGTATCCACAGAGTTACTCTAAATCCCTGAGCCTTGAGATCATTTGTCAGCTGCTTGATATTTGGAAATTTGTTTTTGCGGAAAGTCAATGCACCATAACAATCTTCCCAGTCATCATCGATTTCCAGTTGACTATTCTTAAAATTATTCTGTAAAATTTTGTTCCCGAAATCTCTGACAATAGCATCGGTGATCTCTGCCTTGTATAACGCCCAAGTTGACCAAATTGGATACTGAACCATACGTTCGTCAGGATGTTCGTTTGGTTTTCCAAGGATATTGTTGACAGCATACATGTGAGCGGTCTTGGCATTGCTACCAATTCCTATTTGATAACGGAATGTAGCACTCCTCAGGGTCGAGCTGTAAGGCAATTGGGTTTTAGCACTGAAGCACAATTGATTTTCATGGCGGGGTGAATTCTGTTCGATGAACAAAGGTGTTTGATCTTCGACATAGAAGAATACACCACGTGAATTTAACCAATAACGTTCGGCAACACCTGCATTATGATCTTCTTTGGTGAGATAGGAGTAATTGGTGAATGTAAGTCGTTCCACTGGCCAATATTGATGACGATCTTGAGGACCACCGAACCAATGGGTTTTTCCAATGTCCAAATCAATGCAATCCATTGGTTGTTGAGAACGAGCAACATAATTCCTGGAAACTCTTAAGTGAGTTACTTGATTAGACTTGGAGACCAATTCAAAGAGAATATTGGAATCCGACGAAGATAATGTGAAACTTCCATTGCCGTTCGAAACGAAATTTTTGTCGGTCTTGAAATTATCAAAAGTTACTGTCTGCAACACTTGACTGCCTGGGTATATAAGAATTTTGAATTTAGAATCATTAAGTTAATAAAAATTGAGTTAATCAATAATTTACCTTTCATTATGGAATACTGAAGTTTCTGTGAACGCACCAATCTAATATAGATCTCTGAATTCGGGAACTTAAAACGTTGTTCGACATCTTGGCAGGATTGTGAGGTTGGCAATAAAATTGCACAAACACAATAAAATATTAATAGCGCTAAACGTCCTCCACGCATTTGGATAAAATGCTCAATAACTACTGAATGTTCTGACCAACTGGTTGATTGCTTTTATAATAGTGTACCTTACCTACATTTGATTGTCAAGCCTATTATCTCCCTCCCCTGCTATGAATTTTGAAGTATGTAGTGATAACTTGTGAATTTATGTTATCAAAACAAAAAAAATGAAAATTCCCACTGAGAGTGGGCTTTTGATAAAAAATCTTGAAATGATTAAAATGAATGAAGGAGATTTGTCTTTTTAGCTAAGAGGAGTGCGGAGTAAAGAGAGAGAGTTTTTTCAAGTTTGTTTTTAAAATAAATAAAAATTGTTTACTTTATTAAAAATAGATAAAAAAGATCCATTGATAAATTTATTTATATTTGGTTTCTGTATTAATTTAATCGCAAAGTACGCTAAACACTCTAATGTTTAATGGTTGGTAATAAAAAGTTAAGGAAGGTATGAATATGAATGTGTTCATTGTTGGGTTTCTGGACATTTTTTGTAATTTAAAGGGATATCAATTTGGGATCAAAGGAGTTTTCAAAGGATTATTACACCAACAAATGTATGTTCCTTCCTAAGCTTGACATTCTAGAACTAGCCAGACCAGGACAAAGAAAGTGAAACACAGTTTGACTTTCATGTTGGTCTCCGAGCTACGTCTATCTTATCTACCAGTGTCCAGTTACCCTGGCTATATCATACCTAGGTCTGCATAAAAGTTCGGTAGAATTGTTTTTGTTATAGGAAGGCCATGTCTTCTTAGATATAGTACAGACCCTTAGACTGTTGGATTCTGTAAGAAAAATTGAGAACATTTTGCCCTTAATATCTGAAAAAGGAATGTTTACCCTTTCCGTAAGTAAGCTATGAAGGGCCGATCCCCGACGGGCCATATCATCAGCCCGTTCATTTCCATCCATGTCATTATGACCTGGAACCCAAATAAGAGTGACACTGGGGTTGGTGTTGAGGCTGACTGAGAAATTATCGGAGAAGAAAAGCGGCCAGTTTTTAGTATTGAAAAAGCACAGATTCTTATCGAGCTGAAGCTGAGAAAGCCTTATTGAACGGCTATTCGTAAATCGAAGAAGCTCTAACCAGTATATCTTCCAATAAAGAGCAAAAAGACATCGTGAGGAATGAAGCAACGAACCTTCTACAGAAGAAGAGTGGTCTCGAAACCGCTTTGTTTGCAAGATTTTGGAACGATATCTTGAAGTGATTCAAAGCTACAAACAAGATGTTGCAAGACCCGAAAATGACTCTTGAATCGGCAATGCGTGCACTATAATCATTGAAATCATTCGTGGAATCTAAACGAAATGATTTTGATAAATACGATTACGGGAAAGCACAAGACGCAAATCGGTCACCCAAGGAAAAATACAAAGTATCCGCCTTCATCCCAGTGATTGACCAGCTATCCGTTTCTCTTACTGAAAGATTGCATGCCATGAAGATGTACGTTCGAGATTTGGATTCCTGAATCACATCGAGAAGATAGATGCTGAAAATTTGCACGCTGCAACAGAGGCATTGGTGAAAGTATATCCGGATGATTTAGAGCCTAGTCTTGGTAATAAGGTGGTTCTTTGATTGACTCATACAAAAAGGAAAAGAACTATGGAACAGATCAATCGCCGGAACTATTTTACTACCAAATTCTCGAAAATCAAATTTCAGAGCTACATTCCCAAATCTCGAAATTGCATTGAGAATGTAAAGGGTGATTTTTTTGAGGTTAGGATTTTCATGCATTAGTATTTGACAGATCACGCGGGATTTCAGA
The DNA here is from genome assembly GCF_945859685.1 of Eupeodes corollae. NCBI lineage: Eukaryota > Metazoa > Arthropoda > Insecta > Diptera > Syrphidae > Eupeodes > Eupeodes corollae. The sequence continues at coordinate 146,759,665 of NC_079147.1, read as the reverse complement.
CATGGTGTCAAAGAGAAAGATGCTCAGTATGCTTTGACATTTCATCATGAATAGACTTACTAACGAGCAACGCTTGCAAATCATTGAATTTTATTACCAAAATCAGTGTTCGGTTCGAAATGTGTTTCGCACTTTACGTCCGATTTATGGTCTACATAATCGACCAAGTGAGCAAACAATTAATGCGATTGTGACCAAGTTTCGCACTCAGTTCACTTTATTGGACATTAAACCAACCACACGAATGCGTACAGTGCGTACAGAAGAGAATATTGCGTCTGTTTCTGAGAGTGTTGCTGAAGACCGTGAAATGTCGATTCGTCGCCGTTCGCAGCAATTGGGTTTGTGTTATTCGACCACATGGAAGATTTTACGCAAAGATCTTGGTGTAAAACCGTATAAAATACAGCTCGTGCAAGAACTGAAGCCGAACGATCTGCCACAACGTCGAATTTTCAGTGAATGGGCCCTAGAAAAGTTGGCAGGAAATCCGCTTTTTTATCGACAAATTTTGTTCAGCGATGAGGCTCATTTCTGGTTGAATGGCTACGTAAATAAGCAAAATTGCCGCATTTGGAGTGAAGAGCAACCAGAAGCCGTTCAAGAACTGCCCATGCATCCCGAAAAAAGCACTGTTTGGTGTGGTTTGTACGCTGGTGGAATCATTGGACCGTATTTTTTCAAAGATGCTGTTGGACGCAACGTTACGGTGAATGGCGATCGCTATCGTTCAATGCTAACAAACTTTTTGTTGCCAAAAATGGAAGAACTGAACTTGGTTGACTTGTGGTTTCAACAAGATGGCGCTACATGCCACACAGCTCGCGATTCTATGGCCATTTTGAGGGAAAACTTCGGAGAACAATTCATCTCAAGGAATGGACCGGTAAGTTGGCCACCAAGATCATGCGATTTGACGCCTTTAGACTATTTTTTGTGGGGCTACGTTAAGTCTAAAGTCTACACAAATAAGCCAGCAACTATTCCAGCTTTGGAAGACAACATTTCCGAAGAAATTCGGGCTATTCCGGCCGAAATGCTCGAAAAAGTTACCCAAAATTGGACTTTCCGAATGGACCACCTAAGACGCAGCCGCAGTCAACATTTAAATGAAATTATCTTCAAAAAGTAAATGTCATGGACCAATCTAACGTTTCAAATAAAGAATCGATGAGATTTTGCAAATTTTATGCGTTTTTTTTTTAAAGTTCTCAAGCTCTTAAAAAATCACCGTTTATTTGGTTTTGATGGTAACAAATTGCACTAAACTTCAAAAAATAGGCTTCGAACCACTATGGGACAAAACCGTCTATCGAAGCTTTCTTTCCTGAGCATTGAAAATAATTTTAAATAATTCCTTTTTCAATTGGTCAATACTAAAGGGTTCACAATAAATTATTTATTGAAAAACTTTATTTTGAAAATTACTCTAAATCTAGCCCTGGCCATAGGGTCTGGAAAACCCACAGTTTGATTCTTCAAGCCTAATTACACTTCATGATAATAAATATTTAATGTTTACGTCTACTGGTAGGAAATGCAGAATAACATTTGAAGCATGATCAAAGGTCTTCTGTTGTGCAGATACTAGCTATTCGTTGAATCTACCTTAGTTTCTCTATATTGTATTTCTTGTTAGGAGCAGGCGACCACACAATCGAACCGTAAGACCAAATAGGTTCGTACACGTCCTGCGAAATCATCTTCGATTGAAGGCCCCACTTTTTAACAAAACGTTTTTCTACAGGCGTATAAGGCAATGCAGGCCTTCTTAACTAGTTCTTCAATGTTTACTTTGTAGTTGCGTTTGGGATCTAGTATGACTGCTAGATGTTTCGAGCTGGAGGATAAAGACAGCATTTGATCGTTGAGTCGGGGTAAGGTGAAGGCGGGTATTTAAGTTTTGGTGGTAAAAACCAAGTCAAGCAGAGGACTTGGCCCAGTTGCTAACATTTTTCAGAGCCATCTCTGTGATTTCGCTAATTACTGTGACGAATTTTTCCTAGACCAGTAAGACCAAATCATCAGCATGAGCTACAGATTTTTTTTTACAGATGTTATTCAAAGCCAAGCGAAATGGGATTAAATTTCAGAAATCGGCCTTATTGCACTTTATAAAAGTGAAATAAAACCGATTTTCATCTGTTAATAGGCTTACAGAGATTTCGGCATCTCAAATAAACTGATAAAGACTATGAAGGATAAACATGGCCGACATTTTAAGCGAGGCATCGGTATAGGGTGGCCTACCAAATAATCATATCTACCAAAGGGAAAGAGTCAAAAAAGCTACTGAAGCTCTCTTTTCTTGCAAAAAAGCTATTGGTAATAAATGGGGCTTACAACCCAGAATCACGCATTGGCTGTACACATCGGTAATCAGACCGATTTTAATGTACGGTGTGGCAGTATGGCTGACTGCTTTAGAGAAAGGTATAAACCTGGATAAATTAAATAAAGTCCAACGTTCAGCTAGCCTATGTATAAGCGGATCGCTTCGCACGACCGCGACCCCATCTGCGGCACTACACACCTTACTCTACATGACAGCTCTTGACATATTAAGCAAACAAATAGCTGCAAGCTCTGCTATTTGCCTCAAAGCTTCGTCGCAGTGGACTAACAACAACAATTGCCACTCCCTATTTCTTAGGTATTTAGAAGCAAGCACACAGACTACTGGGAGAATAGAACATTCCTGGAAGATGGGTCAATCCATTTTTATACAGATGGTTCAAAAACAAAAGAAGGAGTTGGTGTGTACTCTGAACTACTGAGTCTCTCATTCCGCCTTCCCAATCATTGTAGCGTGTTCCAGGAGGAAGTAAGAAAACGTAAGAATTGCCTAGGAGAATTCTTCTTTAACGATCTAAATCATATTAGCAAAATCAGCCTCTCACGTTTCTTAAGGGAATAAAACTGGTTCCATAGAGCTTAGGAGGAATTAAACTGGCCTAAGTGTGTCCGTTTCCATCTTGGACAGCCACTTTAACCTAACATTACCTAACCAAAGGGACAATCGTCAACAAATTCTCATAACTACGGCATACGCGGCCGAAATTAATATAGAAGATGCGGTACGTGGAAACCTGCTAACACTAGCTAATCAAGACTCATTGAATCCAAAAATCTCACGATAAATTCTAAACTGGTGCTGTATAAAACCAGTTCGAGACTTAGCTTATCAGTTAAGGTCACCTCAACCCATTAACCGCGGTCGAAAGAAAAATTTTGTTTCGTTCTTTTTACTCGAAACAACCGGGTCGTCACTTGCTTGAAATCCTTTTAAAAACATGATGACAAGTCCTTATCTTTATAATAAAGCTAAATATTTGGCCATAACATTAATATTATATGAATTGTACTTCTTAAAAAAACCGTCTTAAAACACACGCTAAAAAACATAAAAGGAAAATATCAATATGGTTTCAGACCATGCAAGTTAACAATTGATCAGATCTATTGAAAAACGTCTGGAATGGCTGCGTTCAATCTCAGACGGATAGTTAGTTAGGGGGGTTTCCACGGGTAAAATTAATCAATTTATTCTTAATATAGATGTGTCAAATACAAATTTAACTTGCTTTTGCATTTCATGCGACAAAATGTAATTGGATTTATTTTTGATTTAAGATCAAATCTGCAGATCTGTATTTTTGACAGATTTATCCCTTTTTGCATCAATACTAATATAATTTTATAAAAATAGTTATCTGGGAATTAGACATCTCCACCGCACTCATTTATATATACACTAATACAACCACAAAACAAAAACCAATTTCAATCTTATTCTATGCGCCAAGAAAAACAATACATTTTTGAAGGAAATCTAAATTTACCCAAGGAACACCTAATTATTAGTGTTTTACGTGAAATAGAACAGCTGAATCAATACAGTTGGAATGTCAAATTCAAAGTATCCAAGAATTTATGGCATGTGTAGTTATCTGGCAGAACAGCTGATTCAACATATGGTTGAATTTGAAGGAACTCGAAAATTAATTTAAAGTGTATGTGTTTTTTGAAAATTTTGTTTAACAATAATGTTGGACTTTGAAATCTGAATTTTTGTCTGCTCTTAGGAAAAGTTGTTATCCAACTCGTTTAATAAGGTTTCTAAAAATCCACATATCGAGGATAGCCTATCCAACTCGAGATTTATCGTAGCCAATTGGTTTCAAGTTGGTAGTGCGCTGTCATTTGATACCTGCCAAACTCAACTTGACGTGTTATAAAAGTGCTGTTTTTTGGGATTCCATATATAGTACAGTGATTAATTGTCACAAAACCAATCCGCAGAAGTCCGGGTTTTTATATTAAAAAGTTGATTCAGTTGAATATTTGTCAAAAAAATTTAAAACATATGTAATTGTAAAAAAAACCAGAACTAAAATGCCGAATTTTAATTCCTTTCCGTGTTTTCGTTTTGAATATTGAAGTTGAATGAAGTAAGAATTGAAGGAAAAGGGTTCGTTCGTAGATAATGGCCTATGTGTAGATATTTGCGTGCCACAGATGGCTTTTTATTTGTTGAACCTACATTTTTCCAAATAACAAACAAATAATACAACTTATGTCTACACAACAGTCGAGTCAATCTTACAAAAACAAACCTATAATATTATTTAGTTTTACAATTAGTTATTAAAAGAACTCAGGGTTTTAAAATGATGTCATTTTGTTTTGTATGTTAGACGACACCGAACAATAGTGAACTCTTAAACTTACTATCGTGGAAGTGTTACTGACGTTGGTCGTAAATATTGCTGATGAAAGTTCAAGTTTCTCCAATGATTTCGTGGCGTTCGCAACAATTGAACAATTTGTTTTGGCCAGGAATTTGTCTTTTAATGCGAATACTTGATTAAAATCCTAGATTACTGAAGTTTTGGTCAACCGAAAACCGCAGAAGTGTGAGAAAAAGTGGTTAAAAATTACATCAAAATAATCACACACTGTAAGTCTTCCTAAGCTTGAATTTTCAGTGATATTGTTATTTAAGTTTAACAAAACAAAAATCCAAACTGTAGGAAGAAATAAAATGTTGATTAAAAACACATGTATGTATGTATGCGCTTTATTTATGCAATATCCAAATTGAATAATGAATTACCTTATTTGGAATGCTCATTCCACCATTGGAAATCGTTCTGACAAGCTGTTTAAGGTTGAGATATATTCTCAAAGCCTGGAGAATGGCAAAAGTAGTCTTCATTCTTAAAGCAGGAAACCTTTACGAGCTAACCCTAAAGATCTAAGACCAATCAGCCTATCATCCTTCCTTCTTAAAACCTTGGAAAGATTGATTGAAATTAACATCAGACATAACATAAAACCATGTCTCATTTCCACAGCTCAACATGCTTACTCTAAGGGAAAATCAGTAGAATCAGCACTTCACTCGCTGGTACGTATTATTGAACGTTCCCTCGAATACAAAGAATATAACTTAGTAGCGTTCCTAGATATTGAAGGAGCTTTCAACAACGTAAATTACCAGGCGATCACAACAGCAATGGATAAGCTGAAATTAGAGAAATCACTCATAGATCTTATAAGTCTCATGCTCAAAAGCAGGACAATAACTTCTAGCATAAGAAGTTTTACTACCATCAGATCGGTGAATCGAGGCACTCCCCAAGGTGGGGTCTTTTCGCCTCTTTTATGGAACATGGTAGTAAGCGACCTACTTACATTATTGGAAGCAGAGGGTTTCAAGGTGATTGCCTATGCTGACGATGTTGTAATATTCGTATCTGGGAAGCACCCCCAAGTTCTCTCGGAACTCCTACAAAATGCCTTAAATAGGCTAACTAAATGGGCTAAGCAATGAGGATTGGACGTCAATCCACATAAAACAGAATTAATACTCTTTTCGAGAAGATATAAAATTCCTTAGATTAGCCCACCCAAGATTAGAGGAATACCATTAAGCTTTCAAGCTAAATATTTAGGCCTCATATTTGACAAAAAACAAAATTGGAAGGCAAATATTGATGAAAGAGTAAAAAAGGCTACTGTAGCGCTTTTTACTTGTAAAAAGGCCATAGGATCAAAATGGGGCTTCCTCCCAAAAATAACCCACTGGCTATACACTTCGGTAATCAGACCGATACTCATTTATGGAGCTGTCGTATTGTGGACCGCACTGGACAAGATGGTAAATCTAAATAAGCTTATCAAAGTCCAGCGGTCAGCAGGTATGTGCACCACAGGAGCACTTCGCTCAATACCAACCGCAGCACTGTAAGTGCGCTTAATTCTAACACCTCTTGACATCTTCTCCAAATTGGTGGCATCCAACTCATGTGTGAGGCTTAGAGCCACCTCTCAATGGACCAGTAACAATACTGGACATACTACTATTCTAGACAGTTTCAGATCTATCCCAGATCGCTTAGACTATACCACCATAAAAATGGTATTCGGTAAAAGCTTCCATGTGTCCATCCCTTCAAGATCACCGATCACGGAGTTGGAAGTGGTATTTTTTCGGAACAGCTGAATCTCAGTCTATCCTATAGACTTCCCAATCAATGTAGCGTATTCCAGGCAGAAGTAATCTCGATTAAAGAAGCACTATCCTGGTTCAAAGAAAACGTTATATCTTGTAAGGATATACGAATCTTCTCGGACAGCCAAGCCGCTCTTAAATATCTCGCGTCTGTCTCCACAAACTCTCGAACAGTCCACGATTGTCAATCATCTCTGAATGAGATGACGGAACAGTTTAACATTCACCTCATTTGGGTGCCGGGCCACAAAGACATTCTGGGAAATTGCAAAGCCGATGAGCTCGCCAAAAACGGAACATTTCTGCCTAATGTTAGACAAAAACATAACATAAGAACACCACTTGCTACATGCAAATATCTTCTCAAGCAATATGCTCTAGAATCAACAAATGCTAGATGGTCACAGAGTACCCCCTGCCTTGCAACCAAGCAAATATGACCAAGTATAGACATAAAACTTAGAAGGAATAACTTTCTCGGTAATCCCTTCTTCGATAATACCAGTGAACTGGCAACGATTGACACAAAACGTCTAACTTTATTAAAAGTACGAAATGGTTTGTTTAAGTTCATTACTCTCTCATGAGTAACCTCATTAGTGGTATCACAATCGACCCTTGAGGTCTACGTGCGTCAATGACATCTGGACAGCCACTCCAACCTAACCTAACCTACCCTATATGGAAACATTTTTTTTTCCAAAAAAACAAATATAAAGTACTACAAAATGTCGTTTTTAGTATTAGATCTGGCAAAAATATGGACTTAAACCGTTTTTCGCCTGGACTATATACAATTACATCAAGCTTTAGAACTAACAGAATGGACAAAAAATTCCAGTTCATAAAAATTTATCAGGGCTGGGATCCGAATAGGAAAAACTATTGTTACTTTTCGACCTGAAAATTGTTCTGCTTGTTTCAATTTGATTGATGTTTTCAGATTAATTTATGTAAAACGCATTTGAGATTAACAAATTTTGTCGTCAACTGGATTTTTAAAAAGCCAGAGAAGGACACGTAATTTTTTAAATGAGTTTGGTTTTAAGTACCTTGACATATGTACATATATGTTATGTTAATTTAAGGTTTCACCTTTACTTACTCGAACAGCAAAAAAACGACAAAATTAGCTCTTTACCGTTAGAAACAAATCCTGAGGACTCTATTTCTGACCAATGCAACCTTAAGAAGCTTAACCACCCACAGTGATTTTGTAAATGTATAAAATGTCATTTATTTTTAAGTGTCCACTTTACAAAAAAGTAAATACCGAACAAATAAGTAGCTAAGCTTATTGGCACCTCAATTACTTTACTATATCAAATTTAATATTGATATCGATAGCAGGTATGAAATAACTGTCATAAACAACACTTGAGTTATGTATGAATAGATCCAAAAATAATATCACTCACGATAAAATGATCATTTGATGATTAAAGTGCTACTATCACGTAAACCAACGTGAATTCTCTATATTTAACCTTAACATTGTTTGTTCTGCAAGAAATAACTAACAAATTAATAAATACGGGTTTTTATTATTGCGGTATTTTGAGCACCTTTTCGTCAAAATATGCTACTTACACTTAAAAGTTTAATTTTTGTTTGGAAACTAGTTTTTGAAGCTTGAATTGTTTTTTGAAGTTTCTATTACAATACACCATATGACCTTAGACTGGAAAGTATCCAAAGAACACTCGTTCTCTGATCATAGATATATCCAGTTCAATGTAAATGTGGATGATAACCCGAGTCCATTGACTTTTCGAAACTATCGGAAAACTGACTGGGCTTCATACAGTAACTCATTACAGAGTTTACTAGAACCTGGACTATCTAGTCCTTCCTCTGACGCTAATGAACTTGACAACAAAGTCAATATCCTTACCTCAGCTATGAACAGATCGCTAGAAATTGCTTGTCCACTTGTAGGACTAGATGGAATAATACCAGCCGAGTTACAAAAGGCTTCTGACATAATTGCACCAATCCTTGAGGCAATTTTTACCAGCTGTCTTTACCTGTTCCATGTTCTCTCGGCATGGAGCGAAGTTAAAGTTGTTTTTATGCCCAAAGCAGGTAAATGCTCGCAAGTCAATCCTAAAGATCTACGACCTATATGTATATCATCATTCCTTCTTAAGACCTTGGAAAGATTGATTGATATCCATTTAAGGAAGTATCGATACAGGACTTCTGTCTTCGTCTCAACATGCCTACTGTAAAGGTAAATCGGTGGCAACAGCGTTACACACTTAAGTACGCACCTTCGAATATTCCCTCTATCATAAAGAGTTCACTATGGTTGCTTTCCTTGATATTGAAGGTGGTATTAACAACAAGGACACATCTGCAATCACATCTGCACTAACATCTCTAAATGATGAGAGTTCGCTTGGGGAGTTAATTCATTTAATGATGATTAGCAGAATAATTAACTTAAAACTGGGCAACTCTTCTGGTAGACGATTCATTAGTAGAGGGACACCGCAAGGTGGTGTTCTGTCCCGTCTCCTCGGGAACCAAACATCAACATCTGATATCTGTATTTTCTCTGATAGCCAGGCCGCTATCAAATCTCTGGACTCTGTCTCTACAAACTGTATAACATTCCATAACTATCGATCATCTCTAATGGAGATGGAGCAACAGTTTAATATTCACCTTTGCTGGGTGTCGGGCCATAGAGACATTGCAGGTAACTATAAGGCAGATGAATTCGCCAGGAACGGTACAATACAGCCCATCCTACCACGTTCGGCAAGTACTGGCATATCAATCTTACTTCCTTACTTACTTAAGTTGCCGCTACAGTGCGGGCGGACCTTGGCCTCAACCAGCATGTGTCTCCAGCCAGCTCGGTCCCTAGCTAGCTGTCTCTAGTTTCGCACGACAAGTTGGTTGAGGTCCTCTCCCACTGGGTGCGCCACCTAAGTCGTGGTCTTCCTCTACTGCGCCGTCCCTCGGGATTGGATTCGAAGACCTTCCGGGCTGGAGCGTTGATGTCTATCCGCTCTACATGACCTAGCCATCTAAGCCGTTGGACGTTAATTCTGCTAACTAGGTCAGTGTCGCTATACAGCCCATTCAGTTCGTCGATATATCTTCTCCTCCATTCTCTATCCATGCGTACGGGACCAAAAATCACCCGAAGAATTTTTCTCTCGAAGCATCCTATAACGCTCTCATCTTTCTTTGACAGGGTCCAAGCCTCAGTGCCATAAATGAGAACCGACAAGACCTAAGACAATTTTAATGTCATAGCCAGGGCATTGCTAATATGTATCGTCCAATAGCTCGAAGAATATGTCTTTGGTGTCTTCATCTTTCTCCTCTGTTGGGGCATGCGCGCATATTAAGTTTGTGTTGGCGAATTTAGCCTTGATGCGGATTGTCGTGATGCGCTCGCTCCACACCCAAATAGACCTTGTCTTTTTTCTCGGTTGCAGTCGCCGTAGTATATATCGTAGTCTTTTAGTTTGCGTTTGCCCGGTCCATCCCATCGCACTTGGATGACGGTGATATCTGCTTTGCAGAAGTTTAGGGCTTCCGCTAATTGTTCGGCTGCATGTGCTCTGTTAAGGGACCTAACATTCCACGTACATATCCGAAGTTCATTGTCCTTAATTCGTTTACGTAGGTTGTCAACAGAAAATCCGTCCGTATCCGAGGCTTGTTGGTTGGAAGGAAGTCACCCCGAAGGCACAAACCCCATCCTGGAGAACAGATCCTTATTATAACTCCAAGGGGGAGCCAGATAACCCGCTCCTTATAGGCCTGGGCTCTGATTAAGTCTTAGAAGCCCTATAAGGTGTTCACTATGTAGTTTAGCCTTACTGGAACTGTAGACGCCACCGTTAATTCCATCTCGGGAATTCGGCGGCTACCGTCTGGATAAGGAGAGGTGCCTCAGTGGAAACATCTCTCTTTCCCTTTTTCGTTTGCCCCCAACAACTTTCCACTTAAGTTGGAACCCAATCTGAGGTACTAGGCACCCGATGTTTACCATGGGGAGGTGAGAGTAGGAGTTGATAGAAAGAGGTAGGTTTTGAGAAAAACCTGTGGACGCTTGTGTCCTCTTGAATGCACATGTCTACCATTTGAAAAAAGTTTGTTAAGTTATTTTTAAATACATCCCACGATTTTCAAAGCATAACTGTTATTCAGTAACAGTTTTTCCAATTACCATTTAAAAGCTATAGTCTTAAAAACGTACATTTTCGAGAAGAAAAAAAAATGTACTGAAATTGTAATTTTGAAAACTTTTTGTCACTTGTCAATAACGATGTTCTAAGTACTATTCCAAAGGAAATATTTTTTTATAGGACTATAAGAAATTATCCGTCTGTGTAATGTCATTTGAAGCAGTTTAGCAATTGTAAAATTTTTTAGAGGTTCCAATTATTCGTACATATTCCCAAAGAAAAGTAAAGTCAACTTTTTCTAATTTTTTTTTTAAAGTAAATAAGATAACTGTTTAAATGCTGCAAACTTTGGTCAAAGCCTGAGCGATAGAAAAGTCACAAGTCCAAGCCAGGTATTGTAGGAGGTAAAAATTTCTTTCGAGGAATCCAGCCGGAAATGATGGGATGGGCAGGCAAAAGAGGATGAAAAACTGCGATATTTACTATGGTGACTGCTACCACGAAAACCAACAGATTCATAGATTTTGCTGCTGGGCGAAACGTCATGATAGCCAGTACGCGTTTTCCACTCCTCAAAATCCACCAAGGAACTTGGAGTTCTCCAGATCAATCTACCGTTAACCAGATTGACCATATTGTGATCGATGCCAGACATGCTTCCAGCAAAATGGATGTCCAAACATTGTTAACACGTTTACGTAGATTGCGAACTGAAGAAAATATCGCAGCTGTATAGGCCAGAGTTAATGAAGACCTCTGTTACTCAACAACTTGGCAAATTTTGGCGGATGATTAAGGTGTGATGCCTATCAAAATACAGCTGGTGCAAGGATTGAAGCCGAACGACCTACTACAATGTAAAATTATTGGTGGATGAGCTTGGAAAGTTGGCCGAAGATCCACTTTTTTACCAAAAAATTGTGTTTAGCGACGAAGCTTATTTTTGTTTTAATGTGTACCTAAATAAGGAGAATTGTTGATTTTGGAGTGAACCAATGTCGAACCAATTTTTTTGTGCGGTTTATGGGTTGGTGGACAGTACTTCTTCAAAGATGATGAGAATCGCTAAATTTGTTCGCTATTAAAAATTGTGTCGGCTTTAGTTGTTTTTGAGAATTTCGACTCCAACAGGCGAGTTCGGTGAACATTTTATTTCACCGGTCAATTGACCGCCTAGATCGTACGGTTTAACATATTTAGACTATTTTTTGTGGAGCTATGTTAAAGCTCATGTCTATACAGACAAGCCCGCTTCAATTGACGCATTGGAAGACAACATTGAAGAATTTATTAGTGAGATACCGGCCGAAATGTTGGTTGTTGTATGCCCAAATTGGACAAAGCGAATGGACCATTAAATTATATAGACCGTACTATCAATTCAAATAAAGATTTCATACATTTTTTCTGAATTGCGTGTTTTATTTTTTGAAAACCTTCCTAAAGCTTTTAAAAAATCACGCTTCAGAACGCACACAAATTATATAACATATCATATTTTTAAAAGTTACAACCTAAAAACGTTAATTTTCGACAAAAAAGCCCTTAATAACTAATACCAGTGTACCTACATATTATGCAGGTCTGATGCAATGGCGGATCAAGGGGGGGTCATAGGGGTCATGACTCCCCCTGGGAGATAATTTGTTTGTTTTTTCGTTGAAATTCCCTTCAATTCAAAACTAATCGTATATTGCGTTAATGGATATGACCCCCATTATATTATAAATTATTTATTTTTTGTACATCAAAACAACATTTGTATTGTACTTCCTTAAACTTTGTTACTAAAAGTACTACTTTTAACTACTTTTAACACCAAGGACATAAAATAAATCGGAAATTCAGACTTTTCCAAAACCTCAGTACAAATTCATCAACTTTTGGCCAACTGACGATCCAGGGGGGTCATATGAGATATAAGCAAAGATTTCATCTAAAGCTTTGTTAGTAATTTAACGACATTCACCAAAAAGTGGTTTACTGTCAAAGGCAACTAAAATGTTTGTTTTCACTCAATTTAGAATTTGAAGAAAACTTTAGTAATGTTTTAAATTATTTTCATGAAAATTGTTTCTAAGAAAAAGAGCAATTATTTAGGTTCTTAAGAAGAAACCCTGAATAAGAGAGCATCAATTTTATATTAAGATGCCTTTAAATTCATTAAACTAGCCTTTAATTTTATTATTAAATTTTTTTGACACACATACGAGTAAATAGTGAACATTGAAGTGATTTTTACTTGAGACATATAGGAACTATATGGTATGTTTTGCAGTAGTAAACAATTTCGATCTAGAGCTTTTAATCAAATATGACATTACGACAGTAAAGAAGACGAAAAAATTTGGTACCCCGATTCCGTCCGATTTTTTGGTTAAAACATGTGATTTTCTAAAACTTGCTCTAAATTGTTTGTTCTTAATTTGGCTTATTCCTACAAGAAAAACATGTTTTGGTATTACTCCAGAAGGGTACCCCTCAAAAATCTTCAATTTGTTTTTAAATTTTCCCAAGAACTAATTGACCGATTTCAATAATCTTCACTTTCAAATTGATGATGATTTTTTATGATCAAAAATGTATTTTTTTTTATTTTAAGAAAAATATTAATTTTGTTTGACTAAATTTAAATGTACATGTACAACGTGTCTTCATTATTAAAGAATATTTCAAAAATAGTGAAAGCTTGATTTTTCGAGAAAAATCATCCTAAGCGATGAAGCACTCTTCATCTTGATGGCTTTGTCAATCGCCAAAATTGCCGCATTTGGGGTTCGGAGAACCCACATGTAATTGTCGAAAAACAAATGCATCCACAACGCGTGACTGTATGGTGTGGATTTTGAGCTGGAGGCATAATTGGGCCATATTTTTTTGAAAATGATGCTGGTCAAGCAGTGACTGTTAATGGTGCTCGATATCGCGACATGATTACACAGTGCTTTCTGCCAAAATTGGATGATATTGATGTGTCCAATATGTGGTTTCAACAAAACGTGCCACATGTCATACAGCCCGGGAAACAATTCAATTACTGCAGGAGACATTTCGTGTACTCTCTCGTTTCGGTAATCAAAATTGTCCTCCTAGATCGTGTGATTTAACACCATTACCTACATAACCCTATCCTTTGTTCTTTACGAGTCAATACAAATATAACTATCAAAAGACTAAAAACGGCGTTTTCTATTTAATTCAAATCTTGCGTTAATTTTGGGACACCCTTTATAAGCTCTTTATTTAGTGCTTACCAAAACTATTTTTAAGACAAAATTTGAAATTTAAAATGATTTTCGAAAAAAAATTAGTTAATCTAAATTTTTTGAAAAATAAAATGGCATTTAAATTTTTGAGAAAAACTTATTTTGGTCTATAACTTTAGGAAATGGCTCCAAAGTATTATCTCAACAATTTTTGTGAATTAACTTTGATAGTTTAAACCTCAAACACTAGAGTATTAAGAAAGGTTACAATTTATTTAAATTATAATAATACATTTTTATTCATTTATTTACTTTAGAAAATCAATTTTAACAATCTACGATAATTATTCTATAGTTAAAAGTTCCAATTAAGAATTGTCTTGCTATACGTATCAAAATAATAATAATTGATTTCTAAATATTAAAAATGTAGATAGAAATAAAAAACAAATCTCAAAGGTCGCCGCAAGCGGCGCGCGTCACTGCTTCTGAATGAATTGTTATCTTGGAGATATGTACAAATGTTTCCTGTCTTATAATTTAATGATGTCAAGTGAACTAATACTGTGTGCGGTGTACTAAATTATTTTCAACTGCAACAATTTCAATTAAACAAATAATGTATGGTTTTAAAAAAAAATTAAAAAAAAACATTCATTTTGTTCATTCACACGCATGTTTGTCACACTAAAATCATGCAAACACACGTGAAATCAATAAAATATAAAACTTATCTGAAGAAGTTTGTTTTTATATGATTCAACAATAATAATAACCGATTGAAGAATTGCAAAGGTTCATTAAATTTGTTTATACACAATATCTTGATTTATTTTTGTTAATACAAAGTGAAGTGGAAGAGCCTAAGAGGTAAGAGTTGGATAAAGGCTTTTAAAATATTTGTATGTTAGTTAAGTTATTTAGTTTAAATTTTACAAAATTTAGTTTATTTAATATGCATTTTATTGAATTTCTGAATTTGTTTATGTTTTAAAGGAAAGTTAACAACAAACAGAGTAAAGTTGAATACCGACCTAACAATGATAACGTAGTCATGTCATACGTCATTCTGGAGTACGGTTGCCACCATTACTGGAAACATTTTTAACACTTCGCTTGAGAGACCACTGAAACATGATTCACATTTAAGCTTATGGCGTAGATAATTTTTTTACGAAAGTTGTATTTAATGTTGAAACATATAAAGGGTGGTTCGCGGGAATAGAGACCACAACAAATAGACATAACTCATGATGTTTTATTAACTTCCCATAGGAAGTTATTGTAATGGGTCCGATTTGTCAAAGTGAAAATTTTGACATTTCTCGACGTTGCAAGTTCCCTAGAGTCGAAATAAAAGATTTTTAGAAAGATGTCTGTGCGTGCGTGTGTACGTACGTTCGTACGTCCGTACGTTTGCAACGTTTTTTTCTTTGTCCATAGCTCAAGAACCAGAAGAAATATCGATTCCAAATAAATTTCGTTATACAGATAATAAGGTAGAAAAACTTTCTGCATCTTTCTGCCTTATTATCTGTATAACAGACTTTTAAGAAAATTGCGTGGGTGGTTTTTTTTATCATAGCAGTTTGAAAAAAAGTTGAACATTTTGGTAAATATCTTACGAACCAAAAACGCTAGAGAATTGAATTAAATTTTATATAATTTATTGTAACGTGATATCAAAGAAGTATATTTTTTAAAAAACAAATCCAACTAACGGTTTTTTTTATAAATCAAAAAAACTGAAAAACAAAATTTGTCGTTTCCAAAATTGTACGACTAAAATATGATTTTATCTCCAAACAATTTTGAACAACGATGTTTTTGACATCTGATTAAATTTTGTGAAAAATCGAATTAACAGTTTTTTTATAAAAAATAAAAATCTAAAAAAACATTACTTAAAGTTGATAAAAATTGAATATCGATTCAAATATCTTTTGAAAAACTTAAAATTTAGGCTTCAAACATATTTTATCTTATAAGAAATATAGTTTTCAACATTCTGAAAAATATTGAAATAAATCGAATTGACAGTTTTTTTACAAAAAATAAAAACCTAAACAAAAATTAATAAAAGTAGGTAAAAATTGATTTTCGACTCAAATATCTTTTCAAAACGTTGGGATATTGGCTTTAATTTACTTTTATCTTTCAACAAATATTTTTGTCAAAATTCAGTAAAATTTTGAAAAAAATCGAATTGACATTTTTTTTTCAAAAAATTAAATACCGAAAAAAAATTACTAAAAGTTGTTAAAAAATGATTTTGGACTCAAATATCTTTTCAAAAATTTGAGATAATAGCTTCTAACTAATTTTTACTTATAAGAAATATTGTTTTCAACATTAGGACAAATTTTGAGAAAAATCGATTTGACAGTCTTTTTACAAAAAATAAAAACCTAAAAAAAATGTATAAAAGTTGTTAAAAATTGATTTCGACTCAAATATCTTTTTTAAAATTGTAGATATTGGCTTTAAACTACTTTTATCTTTCAAAAAAGATTGTTGTTAACATCCAGTAAAATTTTAAAAAGAATCGAATTGACAGTTTTTGTAAAAAAAAATTAAAAACCTAAAAAAAAAATTAACAAAAGTTGGTAAAAATTGATTTTCTTTTGATTATCTCTTCAAAAATTAAAAATACTGGCTTCAAACTTATTTTATTTCACAGAAAATATTGTTTTCGATATTCAGTAATTTTTATATAAAAATCCAACGGTCCGTTTTTTCATAAAAAATAAAATCTACAAAAAATGGTACGCAAATTTGGTAAAAATTGATACGAGTAGACAAACTTTTAAGCAAGGCAAATCGACAGACGGGATGGGAAGTTATCAGTGTGGGCCGCATCCCAGCCTCTTTTTTTATTAATATTTTATTATACAGAAATAAGTGCCATTTTAAGTTTTGAAAAGAACATCGAACATATGAGGTTTATTTCATTTGTAGTACGAAGCAAGTTTTCGTCTATTAACGCAATTTCCATTTGTCTAGCGTTTGTGGTTTTGGCTTATAAGCACGATAGCCCCAAAGGAAAAAATTGTACACCGTCAAGTTAGGTGATCTAGGATGCCAATGCATATCTCCAAAACGTGAAATAAGGCAACCGGGGTAGATCTCGCGTACTACGTTCATTGTGACAATCGTAGTGTGAGGAGATGCTCCATTTTGTTGAAACCAAACATTTGATGGGTTGACAATTCACCTTCTTCTATTCAACTCTGACTATTGAAGTTCACTGTGTTTCCTTGTTTCACAAAAAGTAAGGCCACTTAGTTTTGTGCAACGGTCTTTCGTGTATGCTTTGAGGTTACTCTACAGGATTATAACGGACACTTTGCTTATTTACAAAGATGTTGAGGTGAAAATGCGCTTCTTCATTCATAACAGCATATTGTTATTCATCTTAAAGAACGATAAAATCTCTAACTTACTTACCTAAGGTGGCGCTACAGTCCAGGACGGACCTGGGCCTCAACCAACATGCGTCTCCAGCAAGCTCGGTCCCTAGCTAGCTGTTTTCAGTTTCGCACGCCAAGTTGGTTGTGGTCTTCACCCAACTGAGTGCGCTACCTGAGTCGCGGTCTTCTTCTACTGCGCCGCCGGGCCATAGAGACATTCCAGGTAACTGTAAGGTAGATGAACTCGCCAGGAACGGTACAGTACAGCCCATCCTACCACGTTTGGCAAGTACTGGCATACCAATCGCTACTTGTAAGCTGCTACTAATGCAAGACGCTGCGAGGAGGGCAGGCACCAGGTGGACCAACATCACCACATGTCAAGCCACAAAAAACATCTGGCCAACACTGGATTTAAAACGTTCAAGGTGCTTGCTCTCTCTAAGCAGATCGCATATAAGCTCGATAATAGGTGTCATAACCGGACACTGTCTAATAGGAAAGCACGCCACGAGACTCGGCGTATTCTCAAATGACTTTTGCAGTAGCTGTATGGACGAGGAAGAGGAAGAAACGGTTTTTCATCTTCTCTGCACATGCCCTGCTCTAGCTCGAAAACGCAAGAATTACCTAGGAGAAATCTTCTTTAACGATCTAAACGATCTAAATCATATCGGTATAATCAGCCTCTCACGTTTCGTAAGGGACTCTAGCTGGTTCCATTGAGCTTAGGAGGAAGCCTCAAGATTCATGTGGTATCACAATGGGCCATTAAACTGGCCTAAGTGTGTCCGTTTCCATCTTGGACAGCCACTATAACCTAACCTAACCTAACCTCCCTTTGACGCATCGTCAGGCGTGAGTTAAATTTCCACCGTTATAAGTTAATAATTGTTCAACAGCTGAAACCCACTGATTTTAACCAACGTTCAGAATTTGTATTACAGAGATGTTCTCGTGTTCAAATGGTAGACATGAGCATTCAAGAGGACACAAGCGTCCACTTAGGTCCCTTAACAGACCACGTGCAGTCGAACAATTAGCGGAAGCCCTAAACTGTTGCAAGGTAGATATTATCGCCATCCAAGAAGTGCGATGGGATGAACCGGGCAAAAGCAAACTAAAAGACTGCGGTGTATACAACGGCGATTGCTAAAGAGAACAAAGGCAGCGTCGTCGTGTGAATTTGTTGTTAGAAGTAGACTCATTCAAAAAGTCTTGAGTTTCAACAGTGTGAGCGAGCGCATCACGACAATCCGCATCGAGACTAAATTCGCCAACATAAGCCTAAGCCTAAGCGCGCATGCCCCAACAGGGGAGAAAGATGAAGACACCAAAGACGTATTCTTTAGGCTCTTCGACAAGACATATGAGCGGTGCCCTGGCTGTGACATTAAAATTGTCTTAGGAGATTTTAATGCCAAGCTAGGAAGAGAAGACATCTTTGGTAGCACAATTTGGAGATACAGCCTGCACGACACCACCTACGACAACGAATTCAGGCTGATGGATTTCGCCTCCGACCACTACCTCGTTGAAGCCAAGGAATGGCTACGGATATCCCGATCTAAGCCAAAACAAGGTAGTACTGTGAGAAGATTCGACGTAAGACGGTTTCACACGGCCACAATAACGAAACCCCTGGTTTGACAACGAATGCCGGCAAACGCACGTAGCGAAACAACAGGCATACAAAACGGCACGCACAGGAGAACCAAAGTTGTGCAGTATGACGATGGAGAATGCACGCTGCTCTATGAAGGTCGGAAAAGATTTCACCCATTCATTTGATGTCAAAAAAGGTTTTAGACAAGGCGATGCACTGTCATGCGGCTTCTTCAAGATCGTTCTTTAAATAACTGTGCAAGACTCAACCGTCAACTCTAGAAGCACAATCTTCCAAAGGTCCATTCAATTACTAGGATATACAGATGATATTGACATAATTGGAAGTGGAGCGTTTTTGAGCTTTGCGACGGAAGCGAAGGTTAGTGGTCAATGAGGGCAAGACCAAGTATGTGCTGTCATCAAAAAAGGACATTGATAGACGATCTCTTGGAGTAAACGCACCATGGACAGCTATAACTTTGAGGTAGTCGAGGACTTCGTCTACTTAGGCACCGCTATAAACTCCGACAACGACACCAGCGCTGAAATCAAACGAAGAATAACTCTTGCAAATCGCTGCTTCTTTGGATTTATACGTCAATTGAGAAGTAAAGTCCACTCTCGAGCATCTAAAATCACCATCCATAAGACACTCATCATCCCGTTTCTCATTTATGGCCTGTACCCAGTCAAAGAAAGATGAGAACGTCTTAGGAAGCTTCAAGAGAAAAAATCTTCGGGTAATTTTTGGTCCCGTACGCATAAATGGAGAATGGAGGAGAAGATATAACGACGAACTGTACGGGCTGTACAGCGACACTGACCTAGTTAGCAGAATTAAAGTCCAACGGGTTAGATGGCTGGGTCATGTAGAGCGAATGGACATCAACGCTTCAGCCCGGAAGGTCTTCGAATCCAATCCCGAGGGACGGCGCGCGCGGCACTCAGCAAAGTTGAATATTAAACTGTTGCGCCATCTCCATTAGAGATGATCGATAGTTATGGAATGTTATAGAGTTTGTAGAGACAGAGTCCAGAGATTTGATAGCGGCCTGGCTATCAGAGAAAATACAGATATCAGATGTTGATATCACGTTTTCTTTGAGCCAAGACAAGACTTCTTTAATCGCCAAAAGTTCCGTTCTGGAACACGCTACAATGATTGGGAAGGCGGAATGAGATACTTAATTTCAGTCGTTCAGAGTACACACCACCACCAACCCCTTCTTTTGTTTTTAAGCCATCTGTGTAAAAGTGGATTGACTCATCCTCCAAGAATGTCCTATCCTCCCAAAAAGATCTGGTAGGTATAGAAATCTTGAAATTCCTGTCGAATTGTAGTTGGGGATGGTGTAGTCTGTGTGCTTTGGAATTGATTCTAAGTACCTTAGAATTACGGAGTGGCCAATGTTGTTGTTAGTCCACCTTACCGTGATGACAACTGTTAAAATGTATTCTAAATGCACTCTCTACTTTTACTACCGATTCGTTGTTTTCGACAACTGAGTCGTAAACGAACAAACGGTGAAGGACACATCACTGATCCATTGTGGAAACTAAATGGCATTATATAACGGATCGAAGTAGACCTTTCCGACATATTCACTCCAAACTGAAAAAAGATCATTTTTGAGATTTATGCATCAATTGAAAGGTGGGTCAATGCTCTGTATTATAATGAAAACCGCATCTTGTTTGGAGGCTTGGTTGAGGAAATAATGCAGTGGAAAGATAGTTTGTGATGGGCTGTAATTTTACTTTTTGACGAATTTTTCGGAAACGAGAACTCGTAGAACATTTTGGTTTGCAGTTGTGGGTAGAGCATTTAAATACCTTTCTTTTGATGTTTATTTTGATTGGGTGGGAAATAGTTTTTAAAATACTACTTTTTTTCGGCAAGGGGTTAGCCCACGATTTTCTCGAAGAACTGCAAAACTTCCTATCCACTTTCGTCTGTCGATTTGTTTAAAACTTGTATATATTTTCCTGAAAAATGAACTAAAAGTTAGCAACAATATTTCCCATATGATAAAATAAATTTGATTCCGATATGTTTTTAGATAGATTTTTAGTCGAAACCTAAATTTTTCTTAGTGATAATTTTAACTACGTTTCTCTTTTAGTTACCGAAGTCATTTTATTACTTGCGTTATATGTGGTTGGGTGATAAGAAATAATGAAAATCATAATCCTCGTAATGCCCAAAATAAATGTCACAAGGCCCAACCAAAAATTCTTTTGGGCAAAATGACTACTAATAATTTGGGCGAACTTTTATTTTAAATTTATTTGGGTGTTACGCTATTCGCTTTTGGGGGGTGGGGGGTCTTGAGTTGTTTTTCTTTAAATTTTTAAGTTTTGTGTACAAGTTTGTACTTCATGTCATTTAGAGATTTTGGTGTTATGTTTTTGGCAAAAATACCTAACGCCTGGTAAAAGATTCACTGTATTCACTAATTTTTCATAACTCGAAAATTAAACCGATTTAGAGAAATTAAACTTCTTTGATTCTCGAATTCACTGACTCTACTCATTGACATTTTGCGAAGTTTTTGCATCTTTAAAATGCGCAATTACCTGTTTAGTTATTTTCAATAATAATTTAGCTAAAAAATAATGAATATATTATTTCACTTTTTCTTCTGTTTTTAAACTTTGAAATCTAGAATTAAACTCAGGAAACTGCAACTGATTGACTTCAACTAACACGTCAACGGAGTTGCATCAACTATCACCAAATGTGAGCCATGTCAATTACTATTGTCACCATTTAATTTGTCAAGTACAGGGAGAGGCAGCTATATCATATAGTATACACCTAGATGATTTCATACCATTCAGCTTACAATAATAATTAACCTTGTCTGATAAAAAACTTATTAAATCAAACTGTTCATCAACAAATAATGCAATTGCTTCCCATAATTAGGTTTTTTTTCTGTTAAGGGTGCCAGGCATTTGTGAACCGTAACAAAACACCTAATTAGTACTACAATGTTTTGAAAATTATTCCAATTTCCATTATCTCAAACTCTACAGAAATCAGATTAAGTAAATCCAATTCTGTTTATTAAAGATTCCATTGAGTTATGAAATGTTAAAGGTTTAAAATATTATTTTTTTTTAAAGTGTTCAACTGTATGGCCCCTTAAATTGCATCAATTTATTAATGGTCACTATGAGCGGAAACTTGTTGGTGAATCTGACAAATGATCATCAAATCAGTCTAAGGTCGTCCTTGTCCACATCTTTTACTGTTTATTTTTTGTTAAATTCGATAGGAACTACTTCGTTTTGGAGAGACAACTTTATATAGGGTTTTTCAATAATGACGGCTTGATTTTGACAGCTTGTGGTGGCCATATTATTTCTTTTAATATCTGTCAAAATATCTTTTTTATATCACATGCAAATGATAAACCTTTATTATAAAAATTGGTGCTCTCTAGTAGCAAAGATTCGCGCCTCAGCCTTTATATGGGGTATATGGTCGTCACTTCGTTTCGAGTCTACTATTCAACGTTTAGTTACCGGCTCAGTGAACGATAAGCCAACACCTGTTAGTCAACGAAACGCAATATCTGTTAAAAAAGTCAGTTAAGCTTCGCCACAACATGAATTGTCGTGAATTTGGCCTGCACCAATACAATATCCAACTGACCCAAGAGCTTAAACCAAACGATTATACGCAGCGTAGGTACTAGACCTACTGCTGCTAATTGGTTTTTGGAACATTATAAGTTGATCCCAATTTTGGCATTTTTAAATGAATGGGTACGGGAATAACCTGAATTTGGGACAACACCAGTCCACGTGAGATTCACCAGGTGCCAATTCGTCCAAATAAAGTTACTGTTTGCTGTTGATTTTGGGCTTAAGGTGTCATCGGTTCATACTTATTCGAAAATGGTGCTGGGCAGGCCATCACCGTCAACGACGTGGTGATCGCTATATGTCGATGATCATCAACATCTTGACGCTTGAATTGGATGATAGTGACACGGAGGATATACTGTTTCAGCTATACCTCCTCAAGATACAATCAATATTCTGCGCGAGTGTTTTTTTTGCATGGTTAGCTCATCCCGAGGTAACGTGAATTGGTCATCATTGATCGTGTAATTCAACCCCCTTAGACTTTTTCTTGTGATGCTTTCTTAAGTCGCAGGTCTATGCAAGTAAGACGAAAAAGACAACATAATCGATGACTTCTGTTAAATTTAGCCACATTTACGTGCCAAAGTCGTTGTTGGCAAGTTGGAATGCCACTGACACTTAATGTATGAACAATGAACATACCAAGTCGTGACATTCTGTAAAGCAAATAACATCATAAATAGCTTTAAAACATTAACAAATTTAGATAAAAGAAAATAGTTGAGATTTTTAATGGAAGTACATTCTGGAATTTCAATTCGAAATGCTCAAAATATGATGAAAAGTACCAATACATTACAGTACAAATAGTAAGAGCACCAAAATTAAACAAACTTAGACAAGGTTCAAGAGGGCCGTGCAAATCTCTAATGTACACGTAAAAAGTGGGACAATTGTCGGTAATGTTAACGCCATAGGCACTACCGTTCCACCAATGGTGGTTTTTAATTGAAAACGGCCACAGCTAGAGTTTAAGGATAATCTGCCGACATAGAACCGTTTAACTTTAATTGACTTTATAGCACATTTAAGTAACCACAAGACTGACGGACGTTGTCTTCCTGTACCATTTGGTTTATAGTATCGTTGATGAAGCACAACGACATGACAATACGCTTTATTGTTTTTCATCGAATACAACTCTAGATAAGTAAGTTTGTCGATCTTTTGAACACCACTGGGATCCAGAATTCCTAAAATTCATCGTAAAGTACACGGAAAGTAAATTAAATGTGTTTGGTCAAAATGTGTGAAACACGAGCAACATGATTATACTCTTTCGACATTTGTTTCATCAGATCTTTAAAAATAACAATATTCAGACAACACTGAAAATACGATTTTCTCGATAAGTGCATTTGATACTCTAAAGGGGCCGATGCACATTTAGATAACATGCCTCCCCATCAAAAAGTTTTTGTCATCTCCTAAACTTAAAACCAACAGAACAGCCACAGAAAAATCGCCTTGAATTGTAAGAGTCAAGAAATTACTAGAGGTCTTTTCAACAAAAAAGCCTGTTCACAGAACAAAGTTTAGCAGTTCCATTAAAAATGTTGTCGTTCGAAACTGCATCAAAAAATCTTAGGACTGAGGCTTTAAGACTTGGTATTGTCGCGCCTGCACTCTGGAAGATATGAGGCAATAATTTTAGACTTGATAAGATTGGTACTATCAACTCTGAACAGAAGAAAACGAAGCAATTGTGATTTTTCGGTCAACTATCCGGGTGGTTCAATAAACAGAATCCCGTTTAGTTGACAAACCTGTTTAATTAAGTGAAAAAAGATGCTCCCAATTTCAGTGCTTCCAAGTTACAAGTTACACTTACTTTCTTACTTTGTGTATTAATAAATGTGTTGATTTTCGCTTATTTCAGTTTGTTAGTTACATTTTTTTAAAGATCAATTTAGCTTGTAATTCAATTAAACGATGTTCCATTAAAAAAATTGATTTTTGAATTAAATACCTTTTTTAAAATTAAAGATATTAGCTTCAAAATAATTGCATCTTATAAAAAATATTGTTTTCAACATTCAGTAAAGTTTTTATAAAAATACAACCATCAGTTTTTCATCAAAATTTAAGTCTACGAAAAATACACAAAATTGGTAATAATAAATATTTGATTCTCATTATCTCGTAAATATCCTAATTTCATCCATTCCTACACCCTTAACCCTGCATCTTCTTCATCAGTTTCCCAAGAACCACAACCTAATGATCTCTCCAAATTTCAAATTAACTAAACATTTATCTGAGGCCAAAACTAATGATCGGTCTTTTGCGTCCTTTATCTCTTCAAAACGATTATCTCATATCCAAAAATCCCATGCAGACATGAAGAAATACTATCGCTCCTAACCTGAAGACCAATAAACCTAACCGTCTTAGCCTTTACTATCAAAATGTAAGAGGGCTAAGGTCTAAAACGTCTGCCGTCTATATAACTCCCAAAACCTTCCTTATGACATCTTTGCCCTTAACGAAGCGAACCTCATATCTGATATCCTTAGTACTGAACTCTTCCATCGACGACTATTCCATCTATAGAACGGATGTTGTGGAATGTGCGAGTAATAGACATGGCCGTGGTGTGCTTTTAGCTATTAATAGTAATTTTGCAAGTATTCCTACTTCAATCCAATTTAAAGGTGTATCAGCTAAGGTTACACTCCCTAAGTTTTGTCTTTTGTCCTTTGTTGTTATATTCGACCAGGGCAACAAACTAAAGCTTAACAAGCTGCTGTTAATACCATCAATTATCTGCTTGAACAAGTGCAACCTAATTATTTGATCATCGTTCTTGGCGACTTTAATCTTCCACATCTCAATTGGTCCACATCACATGATCAGACATTCTTCTTTCCAACTAACATCTCCTCTGAATCTGAAACGCTGCTCATTGATCGTCTGTCTGATTGTGGTCTTTTCCAACAAAATAGAGTAGCAAACTTTATGGGCAGACACCTTGATCTAATCTTCTCCTCTGATTGCGATAACTACGTCGTCTCCGCGAGCCCTCATCATCCCTCAACCTAGGATCGGTATCATCGTCATCTTACTCTTTTCTTCCCCATCGAATTTGAAAACGTTTTTTTTTTTTAAATGGAGAAGGGCTGATTTCTCTAAACTCAACAATATTCTTAGCTCAGCCGACTTTGAATTAATTTCCCTCCACTTCCTTACAAATTGGTTTTATTTGATTCTCTCATACTCTGTTGAAGAATCAGTACCGTCTCTCGTAAAAAAGATTTCAGCTCTTTTCCCCTCGGTACAACAGAGAGCTCCGTAGCCTAAGAAACGTAACAAGCTTTGGAAGATTTTTTTTTGTTCAAATCTGATACCGACCACGACAACTATCTTCTCGCCTAAAATTCTTTCTCCGAATTAAGCGAATGCCTTTTTAATCAATACCTTAACCAAATGAAAAATAATCTTCTTTCTGATGCAATGAGGTTTTTCAAGTTTATAAATGTCAAACGGAAATCCAACGGGTTTCCGCATTCAATGAGTTTCTCCAAAATCCAACAACTTTAACAAACCTATTTGCTAAATACTTTAGGAAATCTTATATTGAACATCTTCATGATCCTGATCCTCCTCTCTTTAGATAGTTGCACTCAAACCTCTCTTTTATCTTTTACAATAACCGAAGAAATGGTACTTGCCAAAATTGAAAGCTTTAAGGAAAACTTTTAACCCTGGTCCCGATGGATGGAGTCCCATCAGTTGTACAAAAAAATGTATGCATTCTCTGTCAAAACCTCTAATTATACTCTTTGAACTCTCTTTTTCTCAAGGTGTGTTTCCACATATATGGAAAGATTAATGTATATTTCCGATTTATAAAGAAGGCAATGAAACTGAAATTAAAAAATATAGACCTATTTTTAAACTTTCATGTATCCGAAAACTTTTTAAAGGCTTAGTTTATAATTCCGTTTATTTCCATTGCAAGCCCTTATTCTCTTACCCGCTCAACATGGTTTTCTTAAAAGAAGCCCCACTACGACTAACTGATTGAATTTATATCCAAAATTTCGTCAGCTGTCTAGAATGGCAATGAAGTAGATGTTGTACTCGAATGCACTGATTACAGCAAAGCCTTTGATAAAATATCTCACAAGATAATTTATCTCGAAACTAGAGCCCTAACCTTTCCATCTTTGTTTGTTGTTTGTGCCTACCTTGCGAATAGAACTTATAGAGTCCTCTTCCGTTACTCAATCTCCAGTCCCATGCATGCTACTTTTGGAGTCCCACAAGGTAGTCACCTTGGCCCTCTACTCTTCGTCTTATCTGTTAATAATTTTAGACATCCTAATGTTTGCGGATGATAAGAAAATTTTTAAGGTTATCTCAACTCCATCTGATTCTTTACATTTATAAAATTATCTTAAAATTTTGTTTTGGTCCTTGCATAACTGTCTAGAGTTATATGTAGGAAAATGTAAACAAATGACCTTTTCGCGCTGATATACATATTATTTGCTCTCTAATTGTTAATGGGCAATATAGTTTCCCCAGCACTCATCTTAACTCTTAATCTGCGATCTTTCTTTTTTTCCTATATCCCTCATCACAGCACTAATTACGGGCACTTTAAACCAATGTCCAAAATTCTTCTTCATTGCAACGATGCTATGCTAGTCTTCGACCTCAACATACCCTTTACTTTTTTATTTTTGAGTCCGCATTCATTTTTTAATTTTAAGTCTAATAAAACTAAAACTGCTAGTTCTTGTACATTAAAGAGCTTTGTGTGGGCCTTGGGGATCAGTTTAGTTAGTGTTAGCTTGCGTTGTAATGCACATACCTAAAACTTTTCAGTCTCCTCGAGGCAAGTACCACTCATGGATAGGGGCATTGGGGGAGGATAACGCTTTTGCGACAGTAGACAGCATTGAGTTTTCCAAGCATTAAATTCTACACGGTTTTTAATTCCCCATTGTAAAATGCTGTCA
The DNA here is from genome assembly GCF_945859685.1 of Eupeodes corollae. Taxonomy (NCBI): domain Eukaryota; kingdom Metazoa; phylum Arthropoda; class Insecta; order Diptera; family Syrphidae; genus Eupeodes; species Eupeodes corollae. Next base: position 146,732,149 of record NC_079147.1, on the reverse strand, counting down.
GGACAGAATCCAAGAACAAGGATGAGAATCTTAAAAAGAATATGAAAAGCTAAGAGTCTGTCATCAGCGAAACAATTTAGTGGGTTAGAAGTTTCAGACAAAAGAGCATTTATAAAAATAAGAAAAAGCGTCAGAGACAACACGGAGCCCTGGGGCACACCAGCGTTATTGCAACGGAAGACATACTGCCGGTCATTAAGAAGCTTCCGTTCTTCAATATATTTTTTAAGCTGAAAATTGATCAGCGTTTCCATGACTTTGGAAAGAAGGGATGTAAGTGCAATTGGACGATAGCTAGATGGTGAGATGGATTCGCCTTTTTTAGGGACAAGCTGGACAAAAGCAGTTTTCCATCCGCTCGGAAAGAATTCTATAGAATAGGACAGACGGAAAAGCTTACGTAGTTGTTTTCCCAGCGTTGAAGAACACCTCTTCAGAACACTAGCGGGAATACTATCCGGGCCAGTGGATTTGTGAATGTCAAAAATTTTAAGTACTTGTAACTGACCGAGTGCGAAAGAAGATTCGTCCCATAGAATCGTCAAACTGTGCTGCAAGTAAATTTGCTTTATCAATCGAGCTAACATAGGAAGTGTCATTAGAAACGAGCGTAGGAACCGACGAAGACGTAGCGTTATGCACATTTTTTACAAATGGCTAAAATTTGTACTACCATTGCTACATTGAAGTATTTTTTGCCGTAATTTCAAGTCATCTAAAAATGTAATGTGTCCCATATGTCCGTTACAGGTCTTATCCGATTTTCCTCAGTTGGGTTGGCTTTGTAATTCCGGAAACATAAATTTTTGATCCTAATAACCTCTTTACAGGTCGAATCAAACCATGAGTTTTCTTTGGGTTCGATAGATTTTACCCTATTCAGGATAAAATTTCTCATTCCACAAAGAATTAAGTTTGTTATAACATCTTTGCACTGGAATCCAAGTCACTATCAAGGAAGCATAGTGTTCTCGTAAGGGTTTAACCTTTAACTGGCGTCTTTTGGCATGAGAAATTTGCAGATTGAACACAATGGTCTGATGTACAAATAGGTGATAAGAGGTTACAAACAATGGCAGAGTGACCTGCAAGGTCATGAATTCAAGTTGCCTCGTCAACTAACTGAGTCAGGTGGTTTAACTCAGCAAAAATCACGACATAACTTCCTTCGGATGTTGGCTGACCAGAAAAGCGCTGCCACGTGTAAATTGAAATCGCCCATAACAACGATCTCACTGTGCGGAAAATTTGATACAATTCTCTGGATAGAGTCGGACAGCGCATCGAATTCATTCAAAGTCGAATTACTATCAAAACTTGGGCTGCGATAAATAAAATAATGGCTTTAAGCTATAACCATGAAGGTTAAACTCCGTATGATCGGTGTTTTCGCCAACCTGGGTTTCACTTAGTGTGAGAACAGCTGGCCTGTTTAAAACAGTATGGACGTATACAGAACACAAATTTAAAATAAATTCAAAAACAACAAAAAATTGATAAGAAATGGTTTTCGACTCAAGTTTTAGGAAAATAAAGAAAGATATACCAGGGGTACTATACCTGCCTTAAATGGAAAACATATTTAGTTTTAAAACTTTTGTAGTATTTTTAAAGAGTATCAACTTTATATTTTTAAATATTGGAGAAGAAAAAGAAGACATTTTAACAACTAAACAAATCCCCGACACAATCTTTCATACTTACATTTTTATGTTTACACCTAAAATATGTGGTTTGCTCGTATATGCGCAAGGACCATACTCGACTGATAAATGAATCCTTTCTGCAAAAACATGTTAAATGGCGCTCCCTCATGAAATATTCCAACCCTAAAAACATGTAGAAAAGAATAAAATAATATGGAATTGTATTATTATGAATGGTGTTTGTTTTACCAAAAGTGATCCTTATTCATTTGGCATATCCCTATAGTAAAGGCACGGACAACACGGGAAAAGATGCGCTACGCTGGATGTATGCTAGTTTAGCATTCTCTCCATACCTTAGAGCACCACAACGCAATGATGGCAAGGCCAACTGCATTTCGTTTTCGGGTAAGAGTAGCCTCTAACCATCATCGCCATCGTTTCTAATGACTGCTCTGTTCTTGCCTGGTATTGCTGCAATCATAGATCCTTTGGAGCCCTGATGCTCTCTGTGACTGTGAGTTAGTGTGATGGCGAACGGCGCGGTAGTGGCGGTGCGGTGGTGGTATTTGATATTTGCCGACCACTTATAGTGAGAAGTGAAATACACTTAACTGATTTGATTATGAAATGGTGTTTTATTTGGTGCATGCTGCCGTTGTCGGTCTTGGTCCCGGTTGCTGCTCGTTGCTTGTTGTTTACTCCCCCAGCGTCAGGATGCAAAGGCAGATTACTGTTTTTGTTTACTCTGAATCTTTAGTCCTAGACTGCGATTGCGACCGCAACTGGACAGTTTACTCATGACCAAACCGTGCACAGGGTGGACGCTCATGGATTGGATGGAGAGCAATATAGTATATGAAGCTATGGCATTAATAATTGCAAAACCCAGACTTGCCAAAGGGGAACTTTGTATATCCAAGTGTTTCAAATTAATTACTGCCATATTCCTCGAGGGGACTATCAGTCAGATGACATTATTGTTATTCTTAAATTGGGTTCTATATCAACATATGGAATCAAATTGAACATAGAATTCTGAGTGCGACTTGAGGTTAAGTTCATCTCACTTATTCGCTATGATGGATGTGGCCCAGCAATGAGCAGGGGTGTGATTTTGTTATACTCGTATATAAGTTACGTATTCGTTTGGGTAGGTTACGGAAGTCACCCTATTTTCTAAGTACTGCACTCATCTTAAATTGCTTCGTTTCATTGCTGCATCATTTATGTACATATGGATGTAGCTATATTTACGTATATGTATATTCAGAGAAACCACTTTGGAAGGGTTTGTGTCGGAAAAGCTTTATGCCTTCAGTATATATGTATGTAGGTACAATATCTGAGGGTTCTTTTGAAGCATTTATCTGCTTTTGGCTTCGATATTGCCATGGTTTGCTGAGGTTGCACAATATTCTGTTTCTCTTATAAGACTTCCACACCGAATCTTAGTCTTGACTTTTAGATTGCTGTCTACCAAATTATTTGAATTGCACTTAGGTATTTACCTTTCAAATAGAACTTGACCAAGGCTTACACATCATAAGGTATTTGTAGGTTTTAAGACGAATGACGACAAGATATGTTTAGAATTTGTATATTTTAGGATGAAGGAAATATGCGTATGAGTAGACAATAGTTTTTGAATACTTTAATGACAGTTATTGAAATTCTTGAATCTTATTTATTGTTAAATTTTAATTAAATTTCTAAGACATTAGAAACAAATTTGTTTTTGTTCTTTGCAATCGATAAATTGAATATACAAACGTATGTTAGGCTATATGAAAATTGGTAGGAATAAAGTTTGAATTTTTAAGGAATACCATAACCGGTCCAAATACTTCCATTTTTTAACTTCCTATAGGAAGTTATTGTAATGGGTCCGATTTGTCAAATTGAAAATTTTGATATTTCTCGACGTTTCAAGCTCTCTAGAGTCGAAATTAAAGATTGTTAGAAAGATGTCTGTGTGTGCGTCTGTACGTACGGGACCTTTTTTCGTTGTCCATAGCTTGCAGAAAGAAGCAGAAAGGGCTCCCAAGAAAATTGAGTGGGAGGTTATTTTACCATTACTTACTTACTTAATTAAGGTGGTGCTGCAGTCCAGTGTGAACTAGGGCCTCATCCAACAAACTTCTCCATCTGTCTCGGTCCTAGCTAAATGTCTCCAGTTTCGCGCTCCAAGTTGGTTGAGCTCATTTTCCACTTGTGCGCGCCACCTGATCCGCGACCTTCTTCTACTACGCTGTTCTGTGTGTGTGGATTCGAAAACTTTCCGGGCCGGAGCATTGGTTTTCATGCGCTCTACGTGACCCAGCCCTCTAAGTCGTTGGACTTTTACCCTTCTGGCTAAGTCTACGTCGCTGATGTACAACCCGTACAGCTCGTCGCTCGGACCGTAGATCACACGAAGAACTTTTCTCTAGAACTGACCCAAGTGCTTTCATCCGTTTTTGTCTTAGTCCATGCTTCTGCACCGTATTCCTGGACGGGGATGATAAGGGTCTTATATAGCAACACTTTGGTCCCTCGAGAGAGGACTTTACCACTCAATTGCTTTCTTAGTTAAAAGATACAGTGGTTAGCAAGAGCTATTCTGGGTTTTATTTCAGCGCTGGTGTTGTTTTGTGCGTTTACAGCGGAGCCTAGGTAGACGAAGTCCTTGACTACCTTAATGTTACGTCTGTCGATGGTGATGTTTTAACCAAGACGTTGGTGTTGTAGGTCCTTTCTTGACGACAGCATGTACTTTGTTTTGCCCTCAATAACCGTTTAGCCAATTTTTGCCGCCTCTGCCTCAATACTCACAAAAGCCCCACTGACAGTTCTGAGTTCTTCCGATTATGTAGCCACCACCATATGCTAGTAACTGGACAGACTTTTGAAAGATAGTGCCTTACCATAGCAGTTTAAAAAAAATGTGAACATTTTGGTTAACCATTTATATCTTACGAACAAAAAACGCTAGAGACTTGAATTAAATTTTATATAATATATTGTAAAGTGATACCAATGAAGTATATTTTTTGAAAAAATCCAACTAACGGTTTTTTTATTAAAAAAAAAAACTGAAAAAAATTGTCATCCTCGAAAATTTTGAAACTACAAAATGATTTTATCTTCAAAACAATTTTGGGCAACCAAAAATAATGATTTTAACATATGGTAAAATTTTGAGAAAAATCGAATGGTGTTTTTTTTATAAAATATAAAACCTAAAAAAAACATTACTCGAAGTTGGCAAAAATGATTTTCGACTTAAATATCTTTTCAAAAGTTTGAGGTTTTGGCTTCCAACTAATTTTTTATTATAAAAATTATGTTTTCAACATTCTGTAAAATTTTGAAAAAAATCGAATTGACAGTTTTTACAAAAAACAAAAACTTAAGAGAGACTCAAATATCTTTTCAAAAATTTGAGATTTAGGCTTCCAACTAATTTTATCTTTTAAAAATTATGTTTTCAACATTCCGTAATATTTTGAGAAAAATCGAATTGACAGTTTTATTACAAAAAATAAAAAAATATCAAAAAAAAAAACAATTCCAAAACTTGGTAAAAATTTACTTACGGCTCAAAAAGCTTTCAAAAATTAAAAATATTGTCTTTAAACTCTTTTTATATCACAGAAAATATTTATTTCGATATTCATAAAATAAATAAATTGGGTGTCCCAACAGTCCGTTTGAGAACTAGGGCCTAGTGACTGACAACTCTCAACCATTCCTGTGTGCAAGTAACGTTGTCAGTAATGCGAGGGACCTACAGTTTTAAGCCGAATTAGAATTTCAAATTTGAGAAAGCACTTTTCATGACAAGATTTACTCTTGGAGAATTTGTCAATTCCTCGTAAGAGGCAGTACCCGTGAGAAAAACTTTGGGTGACATAGGCAGGGATCGAATCCAAGACCTCTCACATTACAGTCCATCGAACTTTTTTTTTTAATTCATTTTTATTAATTCAATTTTAAACCTTTCTTAAAGCTAGACAAAAATTCATAAAACTAGCCTAGTTATACATAACTTACAACTAACTTAATGGTCCCATACGGACACTCTAAGTTAAACTATAACGCTTAATACTAAAGCTAACTTAAACTACCTATTCTACCTATAAACTACTCAAAACTAGAACAAAGACAGCAGCAAATCTAACTATCTAACATTTTTGTTTTTCATATTTTGTTGTCTTTTTTTAATTTTTTTAATTTTTTTTTTATTCCATGTTTTTTTTATTTTTTTTTCTTTTTCATTTTTGTGCCACCATGCCTATTCTACTTAAAACTAGACCCTAAAACTATAAAACAAGTATGTAAGCCGGCCAAGGCTTAAAACCCTATCCCGACTTCCCACTATCAAGTGCCGTTTGAAGCCACCAGAACTGGTTCTCCTGCTTCACCCTATTAGTTCGGTCCCGTTCGGACACAGCCCTATTGAACAAAAGGAGCTCTGCTCCGCCTTGTGCCATGACGTCCCGATTGTACGGGAGTCGCCTATCCACGGTTCTTCGTCTGACGTGGTAGATTAACGGAACTGCCAATCTATCCTGTATCAGACCGCATCTGTCTAAAAAGAGAAATCCCTCTGGTGGAATGAAGCCGCTCAAGCGTGCACTTTCAAAATACTCGTCGTTCGGATAGAACACCCCGAAAATTAAATTGTTGGTCGAAGAAGAAATAAAATGCCAAGAATCTGCCTTAATTATAAAGATAAGGCTTTGCCATTATGTGACTTCAAGCATGAATAAACGCCAACCAAAAGGCCCGGTTTTCAACCACTTTTGTATGTCAGGAATAACGCGTCGAATCTTTTCTTCAATCGTCAATCGTCTAGGATTTATCGGCATTCTTTTCACGACCCCACAAAAAAATCCAGTGGTGTTGTATCACATCATCTTGGCTGCCAAGCCACAGCTCTACAATGCTTAAAAATTACCTTCAATAAGTTGATTCTTTCGTAAGGTGTATGGCATACATATATCGCCGTCTTGTTAGAACCTTATCATACACACGAACATGTTCCAATTCAGACCCGATAAAGTAATTAATCATGGCTCTATAGCATTCCCAATTGACTTTTACATTATGCCCGGCTTCATTGGGTTGTTTAAAAGTGTAGCGGCCAATTTTGTTTAATTTAGACATTTTTTTGTAATCTAATATATACAATTTTCCTGTCACAGTGTTTGCTGCCACATTCATCCGAAACGACTTAACCAATTTCAATGAAATTTTGCATTTACATTCGGTAGGTCTCAGAATAGGTTCTTATCTATTTCTTATATTTTCATTAAAAAATGACATGTAATCGGTCCCACATTTTGCTGGATAAAAGCTGGGATTACCCCATGATCAAATTTTGGTTTGGTTAGTGGATAAAATATTTTCTGCGAAAATTCCAGATCCCTCTACTGATCAAATGTTGTATGATATTGTTACAATAAACATGATTCATGGCTTATGTGGAAATCTGAATCGTTCATCACCTAGCATGGCAGATGGAAATTGTACTAAAAGATTTCCGAAAAATTTCACTTACGATACGATCACAAATGTAGACTGATATCCAACATATCGTAGAAGAAAACCCGGTAATGGCAGACAATAATTTGTTTAAAATATTAACAGTTGGGTACTCCCATATTGGCCTCTGCTGAGTAAAACATTCAATGCTCATATTAATGTTGGGTTCTGCAGTTTAATCAGGAGCATCAAATACATTTGCAAGTATGTGAATAAAGGCAGTGATATGGCTGTATTTCGGGTTGAAAATACCAATGTGAATGCTCCTCCGGTTCATAAATATGACGAAATAGCACTTTATTAAATTGGCCTATAACTCAGCTTCAATGAAGCTGTTTGGCGTATCTTTGGTTTTCCAATTCATGAACGAGGGGTCTATGAAATAACTCCCACGAAATAAGTCCCAATTTTAAAAACGAAATAAGTCGCACCAAAAATTGCTATTTTGAAAGTGGGAGTTATTTCGTTTTTAAAGGTGGGACTTATTTCGTCAATTGGTGGGACTTATTTCATTACGCGTTTTTATTTTAAGTGGGATTTATTTCGTTTTGAGTGGGAATAAATTCGTTTTGTAAAGTGGGAGTTATTTCATACCCCTAAATTTATATTTTGCTGGGATTTATTTCGTTTTAAGTGGGACTTATTTCACGTCTTAATGAAAAGCCAACTGAAAACAATTGCGCTGGAAGTATTCGCAATATTTTTGTAAATACTAGCATGGAGTAAGTACCGCCTACATGATAATTATTATTTATTAAGTAACTACTTAATAAAGTCTTTGCAGAAACCAAAACAAAACCAAAAATATTGTCTTTGATAAAATACAGCGGAATTTTCAGTATATTGCGAATAAAAATTTTAAAAATTCTCCCAAAACACCGGCAGAAGTGCAGGAAGTTTGCCAAGGCGAAGCAGTTTATGATAAATTCGGTTATTCCAAATTAAATGGAAATAAACAATGTCAGTTTTTCAACATACGCTACCAAGAAAAAGACTTTGCATATTGCGTTTTTTGTTCCCAAAAGAACTGTTGAACTGATGAAAAAATGCATTCCTGTTAATTCGAAAAGAAATATTTTAATTGACGGTACTTTTTCTGTACTTCCTCTAGGAAGCTTTAAACAACTATTAATCTTACATTGTGAATACTTTGGTTCGGTAATTAATTTCATTCATAACTATATATAGATTTATATTATGTATACATATGTATATATTTATTATTTTTTCTATTTTAGGTATTCCCCTTTCTTTTCGTACTGATGACCAAAAAGTCTCTAAAAGCATATCAGCATTTATTAAGTTACAAAGGAACATTATTGATCTGTCACAAGCAACTTTTATAACAGATTACGAAACAGGATTGAGAAGCGCAATTAAAAAAAGTTTCCCTGATTCAAAATGTTTGGTTGCTGGTTCCGTTATTGCCAGGCATTGCGTCGATTTAAAACTATGAAAGACAAAAGGCTCGCTCAATATATTCTGCAAAATAAAAAAGCGTCTAGAATTTATCACAAATTTCTATCTCTTTCATTATTACCTGGAATACACATTTCGGATAGCTTCCAACTACAGGAAAATTGAACGCTTTAGATAGATTTAAATTATAAAATATTTTGAGAATCAATGGATGCAAAAGGTACAATATTCCCTTTTACATAATATTTACAAAAAGGTGTTATGATTTCATTATTACAGATCGGTCCACATAACTTTTCAGTTTTCGATTCTGAAATCCGCACTACGTCTGCAATAGAAGCTTACAATAGCGTCATAGGAAAAAGCATTTCAAAGAAGGCTACTTTTTTCAAATTTTTAGCATTTTTAACTTCCCATAGGAAGTTATTGTAAAGGGTCCGATTTGTCAAATTGAAAATTTTGACATTTCTCGACGTTTCAAGGTCCCAAGGTCGAAATAAAAGATTTTTAGAAAGATGTCTGTGCGTGCGTGTGTACGTACGTTTGTACGTCCGTACGTCCGTACGTTCGCGACGTTTTTTCGTCGTCCAAAGCTCAAGAACCAGAAGAGATATCGACTTCAAATAAATTTTATTATACAGATAATAATTTAGAAAGATGCAGAAAGGGCTCTCAACAAATTTGCGTGGGTGTTTTTTTTTACCATAGCAGTTTAAAAAAAAGGTGAAAATTTTGGTTAACCCTAAATATCTTACGAACCAAAAACGCTAGACTTTTGAATTAAATTTTATATATTATATTGTAACGTGATACCAAACAGATATATTTTTTGAAAAAAATCAATACAACGGTTTTTTTTATAAATCAATAAAACTGAAAAAAAAAAATTTGTCACCTCCAATATTTTACGACTGAAATATGACTCTAAAACAATTTTGTGTAACGAAGAATAATGTTTTTGACATCTAATAAAATTTTGAGAAAAATCTAATTGACAGTTTTTTTTTATAAAAAATAAAAATCTAAAAAAAACATTACTTAAAGTTCGTAAAAATTGAATATCGATTCAAATATCTTTTCAAAAACTTGAAATTTGGGCTTCAATCTTATTTTATCTTATAAGAAATATTGTTTTTAACATTTTTACAGTTTTTTTACAAAAAATAAAAAACCTCAAAAAAAATGTATAAAAGTTGGTAAAAATTGATTTTCGAATCAAATATCTTTTCAAAACTTTGAGATATTGGCTTAAATTTATTTTTATCTTTCAAAAAATGTTGTTGTCAACATTCAGTTAAAGTTTGAAAAAGATCGAACTGACAGTTTTTTTTATAAAAAAATAAAAACCGAAAAAAAAATTAACAAAAGTTGGTAAAAAATGATTTCCGACTCAAATATCTTTAAAAAATTTGAGATAATAGCTTGTAATTAATTTTTTCTTATAAGAAATATTGTTTTCAACATTTTATAAAATTTTTAAAAAATTCGAATTGACATATTTTTTACAAAATATAAAACTCTAAAAAAAAACAATACTAAAACTTGGTAAAAATTTATTTACGACTCAAATAGCTTTTCAAAAATTAAAAATATTAGCTTCAAACTTATTTTATTTCACAGAAAATATTGTTTTCGATATTCAGTAATTTTATATAAAAATCCAACAGTCCGTTTTTTTATAAAAAATAAAATCTACAAAAAATATTACGCAAATTTGGTAAAAATTGATACGAGTACATATAGACAAACTTTTAAGCAAGACAAATCGACAGACGGGATGGGAAGTTATCAGTGTGGGTAGCATCCCAGCCTCTTTTTACAGATGCAAGAATTTGAAAAAGTAAGAAAATTTGAACTATTGATGAATTCCAATGGTAGTGTGGGAAAAAATCGTATTAAAAAGTCCTGTGTTTTGAAAGCAGATAGGATTTAGAAATTCAAGAATGATCTTTTACAAGGTACTATAACTCCTTCTAAATTCCTTGGCTAACTGGTGTAACCAAAATATAATTGAATTGTACAAATTGAGCCTGATGAAGATCTTTTTGAAAAATTATCATATTTGGAAGAGGACATTGAAGACGAGTCTTTAAACCATAGTGAAACCAACCAGAATACAATTTATAATAATATGTGTGTGATTTGTTTCATAAAGCAGCCAAATATCTTATTTTTTCCTTGTAAGCACTTGAAAATTTGCAGTGAATGCTGTCTTACAATGCAAGCTCACAAAATTGATCAAACCAGTAAACTATAGTATGTCCATTCTGTCTTGCGGAAGTTCATGAAACCCTTCAAATATTTATCTGATAAATAAATGATTTTTTTTTATGGAGGATAGAGCCATGAAATATAAGGCCATTATGGCTTTATTTCTCATTTTTTTCCTTATGCAAAAAGTTATATATTGGACATTTCGTAAAAGAGACAACCATAATTTTTTGTCCTTATCTCTCATGTCTCTAATTATTAATTACTTTATACTTACTATAGTAAAAAAACTTTAAAGAAATGTGTACAATTAGGTACCGAACTTAAGTACTGGAAAAACAATATTAAAAAATATTGTTGACGTAATTACGTATGTATGTAAGTGTTTAATTATATTTTTAGTAGGAAATATGGGAATTCGTGTTCCATGTTTTCTAATATCACCATTACAAAATACAACTAATCCCAATGCCACGTTAAAACTATAATAACGTATACCATGCACTGGATCTTCAAGACATTTATAAAGGTCAATAATTTTAATCTGATGGTCCTTCCGAAACGGTTTCCATCTTAATAATAAGAACATTTATTGATTTGTACTTAATCCATTTACGAATCCAAACGTTGTTACTAGTGGGACTTATTTCGTTTATGAAAATGGGACTTAATTCATTTAAGAAATATATTATTCAAGGGGGAGTTATTTCATTTTGAGTGGGAATTATTTCATTTCAAGTAAATTTTTAAATTATTTCATTTTGGTGGGACTTATTTCCTTTTTAAAAGTGGGACTTATTTCGTGGGAGTTATTTCATAGACCCTGAACGAGATCCAGCAGTTACTCATTTAGCCGTCCTTCTTGAAAACGTACATTTCACGAGCGGGACAGAAATTTAACGTGCTATTAATCCACCAAAAACTACATTCACTGAAGTTTTTGAATTGTGTAATCGTGCATATGCTTTTGGTGCTTACTGAAGCAGGATTGAACTGTACAGATAAACAAATTCGCTTACTATTCGCTATAGTGCTGACTACATGTTAATCAACGATGTTACGATAATATTCAGTGACAGCAATTTTGAGCACCAAATCGAAATGCATCTGATTTAACAGGCACTGAATTGAACCGTGAACTACAATACAATACTGTAGAAATGGCAGCAATTATCGCTAGAAATGTCCCACTAATGAATGAAGAACAAAGAACCATTCATGACCACATCATGCTCACAATGTAGGCAGGACAAGTTGGATTCAAGACATTCCTTATTTCGCTATTTTTGCTGAAATACGATTAAATAATGGCATCGCATTGGCTGTTGCATCTTGTGGCATTGAAGCAACTTTATTGGACGGAAACAGAACATCTCATTCCAGTGCCACTAAATATTCAAAATGCAATATAAAAAATAATCATCCAAGGCCATAATGCTGAAACAGTGTAAAATTATCATCTGGGATGAATGCACTATGGCACACAAACATTCGCTTAAGGCGTTAAACAGGTCATTTAAAGATATATAAAACAACAACAGACTATTTGGCGGCACTCTGTTATTTCTTTCAGGTTATTTCAGACAAACACTTCCCGTTATTCCACGTTTCACGTACGCTGATGAGATCAACGCATGCTTAAAATGCTTCAACATTCAAGATCCATCCGCTGTAACATTCTCAAAACAACTGTTAGATATAGGCAACGGAAAAGTTACTGCAGATGAAACTGGATGCATAAATTTACCGGTCGATGTACACAGACCATAAACAAATCATGAGTGACTAGCAGAAAGAGCAATTTTAGCAGTAAACAATGTGGATTTCAACGAATTCAATCTCAAGATACAAAATTTGTTACTAGGGGACATGGCGTCATACAAATCTATACCGTTTGTGATGCTACCGAGGCTGTAAATTATCTGAGTTTTTAAACTCATTGGATTTACCACCGCATAATTTACAAGTGAAGGTTGGATCTCCGGTAATTTTGTTTCGTAATTTTAAACCACCACGGTTGTAAAGGGTGATTTTTTTGAGGTTAGGATTTTCATGCATTAGTATTTGACAGATCACGCGGGATTTCAGACATGGTGTCAAAGAGAAAGATGCTCAGTATGCTTTGACATTTCATCATGAATAGACTTACTAACGAGCAACGCTTGCAAATCATTGAATTTTATTACCAAAATCAGTGTTCGGTTCGAAATGTGTTTCGCGCTTTACGTCCGATTTATGGTCTACATAATCGACCAAGTGAGCAAACAATTAATGCGATTGTGACCAAGTTTCGCACTCAGTTTACTTTATTGGACATTAAACCAACCACACGAATGCGTACATTGCGTACAGAAGAGAATATTGCGTCTGTTTCTGAGAGTGTTGCTGAAGACCGTGAAATGTCGATTCGTCGCCGTTTGCAGCAATTGGGTTTGTGTTATTCGACCACATGGAAGATTTTACGCAAAGATGTTGGTGTAAAACCGTATAAAATACAGCTCGTGCAAGAACTGAGGCCGAACGATCTGCCACAACGTCGAATTTTCAGTGAATGGGCCCTAGAAAAGTTTGGCAGAAAATCCGCTTTTTTATCGACAAATTTTGTTCAGCGATGAGGCTCATTTCTGGGTTGAATGGCTACGTAAATAAGCAAAATTGCCGCATTTGGAGTGAAGAGCAACCAGAAGCCGTTCAAGAACTGGCCATGCATCCCCAAAAATGCACTGTTTGGTGTGGTTTGTACGCTAGTAATCATTGGACCGTATTTTTTCAAAGATGCTGTTGGACACAACGTTACGGTGAATGGCGATCGCTATCGTTCAATGCTAACAAACTTTTTGTTGCCAAAAATGGAAGAACTGAACTTGGTTGACATGTGGTTTCAACAAGATGGCGCTACATGCCACACAGCTCGCGATTCTATGGCCATTTTGAGGGAAAACTTCAGAGAACAATTCATCTCAAGAAATGGACCGGTAAGTTGGCCACCAAGATCATGCGATTTGACGCCTTTAGACTATTTTTTGTGGGGCTAAGTCAAGACTAAAGTCTACACAAATAAGCCAGCATCTATTCCAGCTTTGGAAGGCAACATTTCCGAAGAAATTCGGGCTATTCCGGCCGAAATGCTCGAAAAAGTTACCCAAAATTGGACTTTCCTAAGACGCAGCCGCGGTCAACATTTAAATGAAATTATCTTCAAAAAGTAAATGTCATGGACCAATCTAACGTTTCAAATAAAGAATCGATGAAATTTTGCAAATTTTATGCGTTTTTTTTTTTTCTCAAGCTCTTAAAAAATCACCATTTAGAGCCATGTCTAGTTTTGACATCCCTGCCAAACTCGTCCGTTTGTGCAGGATGACCATGGAGAACTCACGCTGCGTAATAAAGGTTGGAAACAACAAAACCTTTTAATGTCAAAAATGGTTTTAGGCAATACGATGCGCTGTCATGCCTTTTTTACATTCGTACTTCAAAAAATAGTACAGAGCTGCCACCTTAAAACTAGATACACTATCTTTCAAAAGTCTGTCCAATTACTAACATCCACTGATGACATTGACATAATCGGAAGAACTCAGCGTGATGTTAATGGGGCTTTTGTGAGTGTTAGTTTGGATTTTGTCTTGAATAATTGGTTGCATTGAATCTAAATTTATGAAATATTAGAGTTCAAAATTGTTCTTCCTGAAACTGTAAAAGTATGTGTCGGTTTTAATAAACAATACACAATTATCAAAAACAATAAATAATGTAAAAAAATCAAAAAGATCAGATTTATGTATTTTCTAAAATTTTTAAATTTCTGACATTTTTCAAAGTTCAAGCTCAAGCTCATTTGCAGCGTCTATTAGTATGAACATTACCCACTAGAGTACACGTGGTGCGTAAAAGATCCATACTCCAATTACCGACTCTGTTGCGATATTATGTGGACCGAATATTGGATGCAGTGCTTAATGCAAAGTTTCGGACACCGACACCGCATTTCGGTAGAAAGTTCTGTAATTTGCAGATGTTTCTGATTGTTGTACTTTGCCGTGATGAAAATGTTGAGCTTACTAAAAAAAATGCAAGATTCATCAAACATTGTAAATAGTGGTCCAGTCAATGTTAGTAATGCAAAGTCTTTTCGAGAAAATGTCAGTTTATTCAAGTTCCATTGGAAAATCTTTAATGCTTTTCGTTTATAACCATTTCATATTTGTTTTATTTAGCTGTAAGCTATTAAAAATTAATTAATAACCATGTAGCGAAAATGTTTGGAAAATATTGAATTTATAATGCATACTTCCTGTAACAATATCATCAAACACTTTTCAATTAAACCAACTGCAGGGCAGGCACATTAGTTGATATAAACAAAAGGTGCAATGGCAATCGTTCCATATTCTAAACAATTCAATTAGCAAAAGCTTTGAAATTTAATTACTCCTGTGGGTGTCATTGATGATGATGACGATGATGATGTTGATGGTTAAGCTTTTTCCCGGACCAGAAGTCCCATATACATACATAGGTCAAAAATATTTTAGCTAAATGGCATCCTTAATCAAATAATTGCCACCACTTTAAAACGTTTGCAATTGCACATTAAATAACCACTCTCAAGTGCGTCATTGTTTTAATTATTTCACAAAGGTTGGGCTTCAGGCATTTGAACTTTTTCAAGCGTGGTGTACTGATGGTATAGGTACGAGTTTGTATAGGTACATTTACATTATATACTTAACTTATTATATAGAAAGAGTGGGCTTCTTTAAATGGCCCACCAACCGACAGACCTCCTGACTTCCCGACCGACAGACGACGTGACGGAAACGCACGTTTAAAGCTTGCTTCCATTGTAAAAATAGAACTGCAGGGGGAAATTTATGCCGGTGTGTTTATGTTTCAGAACAGGATGAATACGAGTTGGGGTATGTGCTTGGTGCAATTGTAAATTCTTGACTTTGGTTAATAAACCAGCAGCAGCCCAAGTAGCAGAGAAAAAAGTCTTCTGACTAATGTGAACGCTACTGCTGGTTGTAAAGTACTTGATGAAATTGTTTTGCAGCGGCGGCGCTGGTGTTCTAGGAATTATTATTTTTTTTTTTGAGGGTTTCCTCACTTGTTTTTGGTGAGAAAAGCTTAAATAATTAAACCTAGTTTAATTTCTTTAAGATCTAAATTGAAAATCCTGATAAAAGTTAGCACAAATATTATGTAAGTTCGTAAGCTAGACTTTATTTTTCAATAATAAGTAAATTCAAAAATGTTGTACATTTCTAATATGTGCTTTAGGTTTGGGATTATTTGGGGTTGGAATTTTTTGCGTCCACCTATTTGGCACAAAACCTATTATTTAATTGCTATAAACGGTTTCTCAATAGGAAATGATTTTGACAGCTCGTGGCGGCCATATTGTTTCTTTTACTTTCTTTCAAAATATATTCTTTCAATCGGTGACTAAATCATGACCAGTTACACCGTCATGATAAAACTTTATTAACAAAATACACTCCTCGTCAACTGAATATGCACAAACATTTTTTAATATACTTTATCCATTTTTTCCAAACAGTGATGGTTATTATGCCATCTGTTGATAGTAGAATTTTCGTAACATATAAACAACAGAATTTCAAAGTTTTATTCAAAAACAACCTTCAACCACTTCCAAAGTGTAACTTATGCAAAGTAGAAGTTTTTTTTTTGAGTCAACTGAATAGGTACAAAAATTAAAATTGGTATTGGAATGAAATGAAACAAGTTTTTGTTTAAGTTTAGTAGTGGGTACTTCCACCTTTATTTTTAATTACTTCGTAAATTCGAAATTCGAAAAAACGAAAATTTCGCTCCACGCTAATTTGATTCCAGAAATTAAGGATTCTTTGTCTTCGAACTGACGAACACCCTCATAAACTTTGCGTACTAACCATCCTAGACATTTTCTATTATGTTTAGATCAGGTGAGTACAGTGGCCATTGAAGCACCTGCACTTGTTGCTCCTCTATCTATGTTTTTATTATGCACGCTGAGTGAATTATCATGTTGGTAGGTCCATTTTATGGGTTCAAAGATGTTAGAAAATTTAGGAAAATTTCTTTCCAAAATTACTTTATACCCAGCTGCATTCATTTTTGATGCTACAACCTCAAGCTCAACGGTTCCATAATAACTGACTGCTCCCCATATCGTGACACCTCCTTCACGACTACGATGGCGCTTTAAAAATCTTTTTTATTTTCTGAAGTCGTGAAAATAGAAGTTAAACCCATCAGGTCCATCGAAATTAAACTTTTTTTCATCTGAAAAAAAAACACGTGATACCATTTTTTTTCCAACTCATGTGAAGTCTTGAAAATTCTTATCGTAACATTTTCCGTCTCTCGTCAGGTGGTGGTTTTTTCTTAAGTTTTATTCGTTAATATGGCTTGAGTTGTTGATTACTTGCGTTTACGCCGACTTTTTGTTTTATTTTTGCCACAGATTCAGAAGAATTTGATGCACATCTTAAAATTCTTCGTCTCTCAGCTGCTGTTCTTGCTGTTTTCTTACCTCCCTTCATTTTTTGCCGTACGCATCTTTATTTTTCAAGTAAGAATAAACCACATTAAACCACAGTATCGATTGAGATTGCATCTCATACGCTTCGTTTTAAGCTTTATCTTTTTCATTTATAATGAGTTCTATTTGTTTAAAGTGCCAAACTACAATAGTCCCAAGCAGTGTTGTGTGCTGTGGCATTTGTATGGCAAATTATCATTGCAAATGTACATTGTTAAAAACTAGTGAAATTAAATTGTTAAAGTCCCATGCTAACTTAATCTGGAAATGTGACAATTGTAAAAGCTTTGCGTTAGTTGAGTGCATTCAGAAAATTAACAAACATTTTAAACTTCTACAAGAGTCTTTGAGTGAATTAAATTATTTTAAATTGAATCATCAACATAATCTAAATTCACAAAAAACTAACACTCAAGACAAAGCTCTCCTAGATGTAAGTAGGGATTTGAGACTAAATACTAAAAACCAAAGAATCAAAAAGGGCATCGAACCGATTAACCATATAAAAAACAATTTTCTTGCACAGTCATCTCCTGCATTAAATCGCGTCTCGGCTGGGCCCAGTGCTTTGTCTCCCTCCCCGTCCCCAGGTCCCTCAAACAGACTTATAACTGGTAAACGAGTCAAATCTACGTCCCAATCAAATGACTCAGTGCTCTCACTCTCAAACTCTCCACTCGCTCAGAGCAAAGAAAATGTCATTGATAAACTCGTTAATACTGGGAATAAAGCTGATGGTGCAGCTGAAGTTGCATCTAATTGTGCAGTGGTTGGAGTGAAACTGCTTTCTCGCTCTGATCTCAATCAGAGTGAAGTAAATGCTGTTGGTGTTAATTCGAGTAATGACGCAGTCGAACCTACTGTTCTCTCTCCATCAGCTAGCAAAGCTAATGTTGAAAAGAGCTTGAGTCATTCACATATTTTGCCAATCATTGCTCCTCTCGCTGAAAAAGGGGTCGAAGATGTAGACGTCAATGGTGATTGCAATAATGCAATGGATTTGAATGAAGAAAAAAATGAATGCAACAATTCTGTACATGAAGAAGATGCTAATGCTATACAAGATAAAGATTTGCAAGAGTCTATTGTTTACAATACAAACAGTGTGTCTTTTGTTGATAAGCCTCGTGATAATAGCAATGTTGATGGGGATATTGGTCTTCAGGTTTTTTATAAGCGCAAATGGCTACATGTATCGAGTTTTAAGGCAACAACAACACCGGAACATATAGTTACATATATCGCTAAAAAAATTAATGTATGCTCTACACTTTTCGCTTGTTTTAGTCTGTTGACAAGACAAAATCGTGATGGTTCCGTCGAAAATAAACCCAGTTTCGTGAACTTTAAAGTTGGGTGCCCTTTGGAATACGTAAACTCCATTTGTCGTGACGATTTTTGGCCAAATGGTGTGAAAGTTCGAATTTTCGATTATAAACCAAAAAACGTATAATTTCCAGCGAAAATATCGCTGGTCTTATGGGTTTTTTGTCTGGACCTAAGAATAATGTTAATATTGTTGCTGTTGTAAATGATACAAATTCAGTTGAAGTTGCTGAAAATAATGTTGTCAATGATGATTTTGTTTTTGTTGCTAATGATGTTGATGCCGATAATGAAATTGCTGATGTTGCTGTTGATATTGTTGCTGTTGTAAATGATTCAAATTCAGATAAATTTGCTGTTGATAATGTTGCCGATGATAAATTTGTTTTTGTTGCTGATGATGTTGATGCTGCTGATGACCCTGCTGTAAATAATTTCGCCGATAGTCATGTTGTTTGTCCTTTAAATTTGAATGTGTATTATCAAAATGTAGGTGGAATAAGAACAAAGTTAAATAAATTGTATGTATATTTTGCTTCTCAAGATTATCAGATCATTGTTTTAACAGAAACCTGGCTAAATGAAAATCATTTAACTACAGAATTATTTAATAGTCAACAATTTATAGTATTTAGGAAAGATCGATGTTCTCTTACTACAGGTTTAGATAGAGGTGGTGGTGTAATTATTGCTGTAAAAAGTATTTACGTTGTCAATCAGTTAGAACTTATTTCTGATAATAATCCTCTTAATTTGGATGTCGATCAATTGATTGTTAAGATATCATTTCAAAGAAACTGTAATTTGTATATAAGTGTAAGTTATATTCGCCCAGGAAGTTCTTTAGACATGTATAAATTGCATTTAGAAAATTGTCATTCGTTTTTAAACAATTTAAGTATTTCTGACCATGTTATGATCTTAGGTGATTTCAATCTTGGAAATATAAGCTGGAAACTTGATCATGATGATAAGCACTTAGTGCCGTTTAAAGTTGTCACCGAAATTGAATCCGAAGTTATAGACTTTTACAGTCAATTTGATTTAGTTCAAGTAAATAGTTTAAATAACAGTCTTAATCGTATTTTAGACTTAGTTTTTATTGACAAGGAATATGAAGCTTATATCGAAGAGAATGAATTCCCTGTTGTTCAAAATTCAATTCATCACTTATGCCTTTCTATTGAATGTAAATTTTTAACATATATAAAAGAATCTTCTGATAGTTCAGAGTTTTTTTTCGATTATAAACGTGCAAATTTCGTTGAAATAAACAATTTTTTGTCATCAATTCCATGGAATATGATTTTGGTCGATTTAAGCTTAGATCAAGCGTTTGAATTATTTTGTAGTTATTTAAATGAATCTCGTGATTTATTCATTCCCAAAAAATTAGCCCGGTCTAGCTCAAAACTACCATGGTTTAATAAAAGGCTTACAAACCTTAAAAACAGAAAAAATAAGGCGTATAAATTGCATAAGCTTGATAAAAATAATGTTATCCTCCGCCAAAACTATTTAGAATGCCATAGAGATTTTAACAGTCTAAATGAATTTCTTTATAACAATTATATTTTATCAGTGGAATCTAAAATAAAATCAGATAGTAAACAATTTTGGAAATTTATAAACACTAAAAGAAAAACCACTGGTCTTCCAAACTGCATGGAATATTCTGGAAGCATTTCCAGTGACTTGAATGTTATATGTAATTTTTTTGCTGATTATTTCAAATCTGTCTACTCAATTCCAAATTCATGTGAACTTCCTCCCTTTTCACCGGTTGATGTGGTTGATATAGGACACATGATTTTTGATGAAGCAGATGTTTTTGATGCGTTAATAAATTTGGACACTAATAAAAGCGCAGGACCAGATGGAATGGTTCCTGTTGTGTTAAAAAACTGTGCTATTTCAATATCACTACCATTATGCTTGATTTTCAATAAATCCTTAATGACTGGAAATTTTTTGAATAATTGGAAGATATCATATATATCTCCCATACACAAATCTGGGCCCAAACAGAATGTAATGAACTATAGACCAATATGTAAACTTTCAGTGATTCCAAAATTGTTTGAAAAGTTAGTCTCCAAAAAATTGAGTTATACTATTAAAAACATAATCTCTGATTCTCAACATGGTTTTATTGCCGGTAGGTCTACAACAACTAATCTTGCAGTTTTATGTGACTCGGTAGTTAATGGATTTGAAAACAGCTTGCAAACAGACATTATATTCACAGATTTTGCTAAAGCATTTGATAGGGTAAACCATGAGATCCTGATTTTTAAGCTATCGAAACTTGGCTTTCATTCTTGCTTCATCAAATGGATTTCTTCTTATTTGAAAAATCGTGTTCAGTATGTTAAAATTGGAACACATTTATCCAAACAAATTTCTGTTACTTCAGGTGTTCCTCAAGGAAGCCATATTGGACCGTTGATTTTCATCCTTTTCATTAATGACATTCCCTCCAATTTTAAATTTTCACAAAATCTGATGTATGCTGATGACGTCAAAGTATACCAGTCTATTAAATCTTCAAATGACTGCCTTCTTCTTCAGGAAGATCTTCACAAGCTGGCAAAATGGTGTGATGATAATAAATTGTTTCTGAATGTTGGAAAATGTCAAAGTTTCACTTGTCATCGGAAAATGTCGCCCATCATTTTCAATTACACTATTAACAATATAGTCCTTGAAAGAGTATTTGTTAAGAAAGATCTTGGAGTTATTTTGGATGAACGTTTTTCTTTTTCGAGTCACATTGATTATGTTGTTAATAAGGCAAACAAAATGGTTGGATTCATACGAAGAAACTCAAAGGATTTTTCTGATCCTTTCACATTGAAAATATTATACGTTTCGCTAGTTAGGCCAGTTCTTGATTATTGCTGCATTATTTGGAACCCTTATTATGAAATCCACTCTTTAAGACTGGAAGGTGTTCAAAGAAGATTTACCAGATTTTTATTTATCAAATTGAACTGGTCTATTGAAGTTCCCTCTTATGCTATTAGATGTCTGCTTTTTAATATTCAAACACTTGATCTTAGAAGAAAGTACTTTTGTATAATGCTTATCAAAGACTTAATTAATAATCGTATTAATTGTCCTCAATTATTGGAGCGCATAAATTTCTTTTTTCCTTGCCGGATTATACGTGTAAATTTTCATTTACGGGAGAACTTCTTTAGAAGAAATTATAGTATGAACGAACCATTTGCACGTTGTATAAGAGAAACAAATTCTGTGATAGGCCTTATAGATATTTTTGCAAATTGTTCAAGAGATGTATTTATGAAAGACCTTAAAATGACTTTATTATTTAATCGTTAAAAATGTTTCTCGTTTTCGCATTGTATTATCTAAAAGGAATTGTTATTTATTTATTTATTTTTAATTATTATTTATATTATTCTACTATTAACACATTACATATAAGTATACATATTAGTCTTTAAGAGTTGTACTCTGCTTGATGAAATAAATACAAATACAAAAAATACAAACTTCGGCCGACTTTATCAGATAATGCACGTCCAGTTAGGCCTATAAGTAAATCGATTTTAGCTTTTTCTATACTGTTAAGACACGTAGATCTACCCATTTTTCTTTAAATTTGAAATCAAGAATTAAATTTTACTGAAAACACTAAAATCGTTAATTTAAACTGTCAAGCACTCCAAAAAACTTTTAATTTAAACAACGAAGAAAATGGTGTTGTACCTATTCAGTTGACTAAAAAGGGAATAGTTAGCATCAACAGATGGCATAATAACCATCACTGTTTGGGAAAAATGGATAAAGTATATTAAAAAATGTTTGTGCGTATTCAGTTGACGAGGAGTGTATGTTTAAAATATAAAAATTCATTGTTCCGATATTTGTTTTCAGTGAAGACAAGTGAAACAATTGTTCTGAAAGCTTATACACGTAATTTCATCCAACTTAAGAAATAGGACGGTTTTTATTTCGACTAATGTTAGCAATATTTATTTTAAGAGACTTCAATTAGTTTTTCTACAGAAAACTATATTATATTTCATAGATGGCTCCACTTTTTTAATAATTTTTTTTTTTTTCGTAACCTCACTTTTTCTTCAACATATTTTATTTTATTTTAATGTGTTATGTTAATTTGTTTTAAATTTTCTTTCATAACTCAGTAAGCCACATCAACGCATGGCCGTGTTTAATAATTATTATTATACATTTTTTATTAAAGTTATCGATATTTTACAGTTTTATATAAATATATCTAAAAATAATTGCGTATAAAAATTTGACTTCTAACTCGAAATAGCTTTGTTTCAAAATGAAAAAAGTTAAATTTAAAAAGAAAAACATACTTCTAGATAAATTTGAGGAAAAAATTCACAAACAATTCCAATACAATTAATAAACTCATTTTTAATTTACCTTACAAAGCTTACAATAATTTTGATCAGTATTTAAAATGGCTAAGGTAACCTAAGGAATGATTCATATATAAGCAGAGAATTGGCAGGTTTAGACGACAATGCAGACAATTGCATTCTTTGAATGTGCATTTTGAGTGACTAGGGAACTTTACTTCACTAAACTTTACCTTTAGTTGAGCGCGCAAAAACTTCGAACAATATTATTGTCTATAAAACTCTCCTTAAGCAAGGTACAAGTTCAAAATTTTGTTTGGTTAAAAAAAATTACTTATTCCTTTTCCAGTTTGACAATGAACCTTTTTACAAAAAGATATTAAACTGAACCGTGTAGAAAATAAATTAATTACAAAGTTATAAAGTTCAGCTTTCAGTTGAATGAAAAAACATAGTCAGCTGTCATTTTGACATAAAATGACTTGACTTGATCGCAAGGGAGATTTTTGGCATACAAGTGGTATACATTTTTAATTTCATTAAGGTTGCATAAACTACACAAAGGTAAAACGAAATTCACAAGTACAAAAACCTCGAACCAAAGGCTGCAGGGATGGAAGTGAACACATCATAGTCGGCCCTATCGAGGTAACCGTCGGAGCGGAATTCTCTCCGATTTCCTCCGAATCAGCTGATCGGACATTTTATCCAACAAAATTAAACGCATGCAATTTGCCTGCGATGTTTCCGAAGAAGTACTTCTTTGGTTTCATTCTTCAAAGATACAAACACAATTTTCCGAAGTCGTCCGACAAGTTCTTGTTGCGGAAAGTGTTTTCTCTTTTTAAAAAATAGTTAATTGTAAGTCATAAAAAAGTTAACTTTATTTTCGTTATCTGTTTGTTTTTAAGCAACGAAATCTGCTTTTCAATAATCCTATTTAACGTTCAACGATGTTACGAGCTCTACTGTGACATAATATTAAAACGGCTCTCTGCGCTTTGCGGTATAGGAGTCCTGAATGGTGTCATAAGCCAGGGCACCAACGGATATCCTGAATCACCTACAAAAAGAAACAAATTCAGATGGTCTGTATTGTTGTAAAAAATATATTTTTACCCAGCAAACAGCTACTTTTTGTACTTAAATGATTTCTTTCGAAATACCGTCGTTCAGGACTCTAAGCCCAAACATGAGAGCCGTGGTTTGCTCCCTGGTAGTTAGCACGGCTCTTATTCTCATTTCGCAGTCGCAAATCTAAAATAAAAATAATTTTAAAGTAGTACTTTATAGACAAAACTAATATCTTACAATAGTAGTACCCGTGGCATGATGGTTAGTGCGTTGAACTGTCATGCAAGGGGTCAATCAATCCCAAATAAAAAATAACTTTCGCGGGTACTGCCTCTTGCGAGGAATTGACAAATCCTTCAAGAGTAATTCTTGTCATGAAAAAGTGCTTTCTCAAACTAGCCGTTCTGATTCGGCCTTAAATTGTAGGTCCCTTCCATTCCTGACAACAATACTCGCACACAGAAATGGTTTAGAGTTGTAAGTCACTAGGCCCTGGTTCACAACGGACTGTTGCGCCACCCCATTTGATTTGATTTGAATATCTTACAATCAAAACGTTAAGACTAAAATGTCCTTTGCGATTGAAAAATAAATGTTTGTTTTCTACTGGTGCAATGATTTGAACGTGAGTACCATCCACACAGCCAATCACACCAGGAAAACCAATTTTTTCGAGAAATATGTTTTGGACAGTTGTTGCACAAGGTCTTTCCATTATGTCTAAAGTTTCCTTTAAAATACTTGAAAAAGTCGATGAGCCAACTGAACATTGAAAATCTTTTCCAACACCATGTTGGTAGTTTCCCTCGGCTAAAAATCTGAGGCGAGCTGCTAATTTATGTTCCGGAGTGACACAATCAGACGATGATTTGTTTTGTATTTGTGTTGAATCGCCTCCAAAACAAAAGTAAACGCATTTTTATTCAGGCGAATGTTTTTATTGAATCTGGAAGAGAATCGTAGAATTATTAGCAGATAAGAATTAGATAAGAAGATAAGTTTACTTACGCCGCGTCAGATAGTTCACGTATATTGCTTTCATTTCGCAATGTTGTCCTATTTTTTTTATTTTGGATTAGGCGTCCAAAAATAAACCAACACTATCCATTTCTTATTATTATTGCTTGTATAAAGTCAAATAAATAAATAAAACTTACGTTTCAACAGTTTTTTTTTTTTCAATTTATTCTTTTTCTTTGACATTTCAAATGGAAACAAAAACATATGTTTGAAATAGGGAGGGGACTTTATTCGATAGTTTTGACTTAAAAATCGTTGAATCTAATTACATGTCTTAAAAATGCTAGCGCATTATAATTGAAAAAATTACTTTTTATAAGCAACTATCGGCTCGGTAAGAAAAAGTGATTTTAAGTTTATTAATTCAAACAAAAAAATGTTTTAAATTTCTAGCTATTTAAAACTCCGAATGATATATTGTTTATATTATTTTTATCAGCAAAGAGTAAAAACTAAAAAATAAAAAAATAAAAAGAATTGGGGACTCTTACTATGGTGGGTCTATATTGGTTAGTCTAAAACAGTTGGATAAACAATATTTTTTATTTTTCCATTTTGAGCATGAATAAATTGGGGGTAACGACTCTGGAACAGGCAATATAAAGTTGGCCATGTGAAAAACATGATTCCTCCTAATTGACACCACAAACGTGAAGTGTTTGCCCTTGGGCCTTATTTATGAACATTGCAAATAATAAACGCACAGGATATTGTAAAGTTTTGAATTCAAATGGCATATCAGTTGGAATCATAGTGATCCTCAGTATCAAACACACTTCTTCTTTTGATTTAACAGGTAAGATTGTAGCTTCAATCTAATTTGGCAACAACTTTTTCACTGCCAATCTGGTGCCATTACACAGTTTTGGTGGATTAATGTTTCGCAATAATATAATCTAAGAACCAATTTTTAGATTCAAGCAATGCGGTGGTATACAGTTTCGATTGCATTTGAAAATTAATGGCATTGATATGATTGCTTTTCGGTGCTAAAATGGTGCGATCTCTCAACTCAACTCATCTATAGAATAATTGTAAAAAAATTGTTCGGTAAAGTGATCAATTCCTTGGTACTGTCAATTGGTATT
Source organism: Eupeodes corollae (assembly GCF_945859685.1). NCBI lineage: Eukaryota > Metazoa > Arthropoda > Insecta > Diptera > Syrphidae > Eupeodes > Eupeodes corollae. The sequence continues at coordinate 146,705,919 of NC_079147.1, read as the reverse complement.
TTGCCATCACCAATTTCTAACAATTGTTTTGATAACTCATCTACAGTTGCATCGTTATGTAATGTTCAGTGGCAATTTTCGTACATATCTCCAAATAACTTGATGACTTCAAACAGATGTTTATTTCATCAGTAGGAGTTGATCGAGGAATGACAGGCAATGATTGAGGAAAGTCACCTGACAGAAATATCAGGGCACCACCAATACAGCTGTTGATTACCGTGTAAATCTTGCATTGTTCAATTAAATTCTTCTATTGATTTTTTATTCGCCATTGTGCGCTCATCCCATAAAATAATTGACGTTAATCGCAGAACTTTTGCCGTTGCAAAATTTCTCGAAATATTGCAAGTTGGAGTTTCAATCAGCTGTACATTCAACGGCTTGCATGATTGTGTCCTACACATGTTTTTGTTCAATATTCAATTTGTTTATATTCGATTGTACAAATAGACGTAAATCATTAGTAGGGTATTCAGCTGACGTTGCAATTCACTATGAAAAAAATTAACTATCTGACGATTTGGTGCGGTAGTACCCAACTGTTCCAATGCTTTATTTACAATCGTTAGACACATATCTTCAATTAACAGCTACATTTCCAAAGTAATAAACAAATCGGCATTGCTTTAAATATAAGTACAAATTGTTTGTATATGGGAGTATAGAAAGATGTTGATTTCACACCTTTTCAAGATTTTTTTTAATTTTCTCCACGTACAAACCTTCTCTGGACTGTAACGAATAATTCAAAACCAAAATTAGCCGAATCGGTAAAGGCATTTTTGAGCTATAACATTACAACGAAAAGTGGCATTGATTTTTATATATATAGATAGAAGATAAATTACGTTCTGCAACCAATTTTTTATGGTTTAAAACGCTTCTTGTCTTTATTTTATAAAATATCATCGAAAATATATTACATTTTCGATATATCGGTTAATTTTGCACATCTCTGCCTGAAATTTATATCCATCGCTCTGACGGTTACCTCGATAGGGCTGAGTAGAACCGCAATCAATGCTGAGGATATGGAAGGAGCACTTATGTAGACAGTCGCATGAGTCAACTTTTCTGTAAAATATGGTCGAAAGAAAGCATGCCGGATGAATGAATCCTCAGTATTGTTTGCTCGATACTTAAAAAAGGAGACAATCTTAACTGGCCTAACTTTTGAGGAATAAGTCTACTTAACATCGCTTACAAAATTTTCTCTGCGTGAACGTCTCAAGCCCATCGTCAACAACCTGATATAGGTCCTTAATAGTTTGTTTTTTACCAGCAAAGTCCACAGTTGACCAAATATTCACATTACGACTGATCAAAGAAAAAGCCCAACAACACCACCCTTCATCTATACATTCATTTCAACAGCATCTACAGGGGCGAGCTGTATAGACCCATAAGTACTTTTGGCAAACGTGCCAAACTCGTGTGATTGTGCAGGATGACCATGGAATATTAGCAATGCTTTATAAAGGTTAAGATCAACATAAAAGAACGTTTCGGTGTGATTTACAATTTAAATCAAGCACCTCGTTTCTTGCTTATAAAAATTGGTTAAAGAAAAGTTTTTTATTAAAATAATTACTTTGGTACAATGAAGATGTTCTATTCAAGCATTGAAGATAAAGAGAGTCATCCACCTTAGTTTTGCATCCTTAGAACAAGTCTTGGTAGAACTTATAAGTTTAAAAATGCGTTTGAAAAAAATGTTGAACTTCAAAACAATCAATGTTTTGATAGCCAAATGCCTGATTTGTAAAGCTAAGGTATGTTCTATAGTCGTCTCAAACTCTCTAAACTTTGAAGAACCATAAACATATAAGTTGCATACAACGTTTTTTACATAAGATTTATTAAAGTTTCAGCTGCAAAGCATTTTGCAAGATCAAGGATGTCGTTTATTATAATAGTTGGGTTTAATTTCTAATGGTTCATGATCGAAGAACCACCTTACTTGGGGCACTAAAATGTTAAAGCCATTTTTCGCAATGTACTAAGCTCAAAATATGATTTACCTAATTTTGAACAATTTTAATAGGTTACTATCTCTTAAAAATTTGCTAAAGTTAAAATCAAGAAATGGGTATTTTAACTTTTAGCAGTTTGCTTAATCCATATGGTATCTGTACAATTCTGGGAGTTCCAATTACTAGGTCCGTTTGAGCGTATTTGCTTTGTTTATTTTTACAAACAGTCACTTTTGAGGTATGATAATCGTTTTTCAACCAAAACTAAAGGAAAAGTTAAACATTTCGGACTTCCTAACTAAATGGTTGAATATTTATCAAATAACTAAGTAGTAAATTTTTGCATCCTTGACTGTAGGTTGTTTAGCATTTTGTGTCATTGTTTTTCAGTTTGTGTCATTGATTGAGAGCTCCCATAAGTTGCAAAATCACTTGAGGTTATTTGCAGAGTATATATGACAATTTAGTCACCATATTGAAGCATCTTGATTATAGTCACACCACACTTAATATTACCCGGGAAATCTTTGAATAATTCATCTATAAACAAAGAAATTGTAATCAGAATCCCACAAAGCAGCAGTCGACTATTCAATGTTTGGTGGCCAAATTCGAGTCCACCGACTCAGTGTAGATTTAGTCAATATTTGTCCTTAAAATAAAGGTAAGGTCTGCCATAAACATCGCCGATGTTCATCTGCTGTGTGCAGCAGAATGCTAAGTATTCAAATTTTCAGCGTACAAAAACTTGGCCAAAAGATTTTGGTTTGGTCGAAAGATCATCTTTACGGTGAGGCTCATTTTAGGATGAACGGCTATGTGAATAAGCGAAATTGGTGGGTTATGAAACGAAAACAAAACCACGCAAGATTCACGAGGTACCAATGATAGATAGATAGATTGTTTAAAAAAATTATTAAGTAAAATCGTTTAGGCTTGGCTTTGCCGTCTGCAGATTGACTTCTGTTTGAAAATTAGCTTACTTAGTTTTTTGTTTGAATTAGAATTTAGAATTTAGAAAATAAATTTAATAAAGTACTGTTTTTTTAAAGGCTTCCTTTATAATTTAAATGCGGTAAGACATTACAGTTCGAAAATAATTAAATAATTGATTTACGTTTCCTTCACAGTTGAAGAGGGTGACTATTTTTTCTGGTGACTTCTTATAAAATTAGACACTTTCCTATAAAATATATTACATCTTCCCTAACTCTTAAGTTAAAAAGCTACACTAGATAGGCAGATCCTCCCGATGTCGTATAGAATTAAGACTTATAATTTCTCCTCTGATTTTGAAAATTGTCGATATGAGCTCCTGTTTGTTCTCGTTTCGAAAGAAGTTAGGTTCGCATAAACTGTGATTAAGATGGTTGTACGTTGATCTATGCAGCGAGGATATAGCCTTATTAATAAGGTTGACTCTCAGTTTTTCATCTAAATTTGCAATAAGTTTCCGAAGTTCGTCGTCGCAGTATTTAACATTTTCATCAACTATTCAAAAGTCCGTTCTGCAGTAGACAGCATGGTCTTCTAGGATCTTATATCACGGATTTTTCTTCTTAATTGTTTTCAATGACAGAATTTGGGAGTCTTTCATCTGGCTTCTCCCCTCCCCATTCATGTGCTGCATACATCATAATAGATTCCGCCACTGCCATAAAGAGCTTATATTTACCATTATGTGATGTTGACTGGTTTGATAAGCATTTCTTCCATGCTGTACTTTTAGATTTAATCAGCTGTTCTTTAAGGTGTGTTTCCATATTTAGATTGCTGGTTATGGTAAACTCAGATATTTGTAGGCTTTAACAATCTCCATTGGTTCTCTGTCATAGTGCCATTTCTCATTCCTGGCAGTGCACCCAAAACCATTCGATTCGAAGCTATCCGACTTTTCGGCACCATATCATACCTCTGCCTTATTTTCGTCATAAATGTTTTCTAGTACCAGGCCAAATTTGCCTGACATCCCATAATTGTTAAGCTTGAAGAACAGTGATTGACGTTCAACGGTAATCGACAAAAATACGGAGAGCTTCTTTTTCTGTTCAATAGTATAATTGTCGATAGTCGAGTAGCCACTTCTAAAACCTGCCTTGCCCAAGTAACTTATTATTATTATATAACATCAATTCAACGGGTCAATCGGTTATTTAATAATGTTGCGAATATCTTGTAGGTGGCATTGAAAAAGGATATCCCACGGTAGTTGGATGGATCATCTATGTTGCCTTTCTTATGTATGGGAAAAACTAAGGAATTTTTTACCTGTTCTGGTTTTATTCCAGTATTCAAAATCTTATTGAAAGCCGATGTTAAACTTAGCCTTTCTGTTCCATATTTAAAGAACATTCGCATACCATCAGGTGCTGAAGCTTTTCCGTCCTTCAATTTCAAAAATACGGTTTTAACATCGTCATGAGTTATAAAACTATCCAAAATATCATTCGAGGACGAAGGTTTAGCGTATTGGATAGAGTAAGACTCTCTGTTTTCAAAAGTAACTTGAAGTGATTATACAATATATCGATATTTAGTTTCAAACTGATTATTGGTTTTGCTCCATTTAATTAGTTAATTGCCATCCAGAATTCCTTGGAATCCTTGCAGATTGTAAGTTTAAGATCCTCGGTTTCATAAAACTTTGTTTTTTTCTCCTTGCATATTTCTTTCAATTCTACGTTTGCTACTATAAACATTTTTTGAAGGAATGGCAGCTGAATTTCCTATAAGCTTTTACCCATCCCAATAATTTTTTGCGTTCTTTTTCGCAATCTACGTCGATCCATTTTTCTTTACTTTTAAGATTTTTTACCTGGTGTTTTCATGATTATATTATAATTTTTCCATGACGCCTATTGAAATTTGAGTCACCATTGGAAGATTGCGTTCCAGGTTGCTTCGATACTCGTGCGCTCCGTCTTCTATTCAATTAAATTTTGGTGGCAGCCTTAAAACCGTTATATTTTCTTGCTCTATTAAGTTAGTTGGGAATTGAATTACTAATGGCAAGTGATCGGAAAACGGTACATATGGTTTCAATTGGATGGCGGTACGTGCCAGACAGCTAAAGACACAATCGATCTTCGCAAGTGGTTTTTGAATTGGCCATCAAAATTGTGTTATTTGTGGATCCCTTTAGACTTTTTTGTCTGGTTGCCGCTCTAACGCACGAGAAAAGAAACTATTAGAGGTCTATAATACGTTTGGTATGCGCATTCTAAATGGAACCAGTGCCGGCGACTCGTCCAAACATTTAACGATTGTGGAGAGGATTGGGAACCGTTCGTGAAAGATTTTGAGATTAGTGAAGTATCATATTCAGACCACCTACCTGTTGTTGTGACAATACAACTTCAAACTTAGCATGATAAGGAAATAACCTCTATGCGGCTCCTGACCAAACTGAAATGGAAAGAGGCTAAGGCTCAGGCATATCAACGATCTTTCGACTTGCAACTCCAATCACTTCAAATCGAGGGCTTTTTCCTGTTAGAACGGATTGTGAAAGCCTCATACCCACAAGAAGGACTTAGCCAAAAGAAGGAAAATACAAAAAAAGAACCCTGGTGTGACGAAGAATGTCTAAAAGCTCGTTAAACATGATTTGCGTGGTTAAGGATCTTCCGTATCTCCACACAAGGATTATTTAAGGGTTTTTATATAGAGGTCAATAAGAAGTTAAAAGAGCTTTGTAAGACTGAAAAGAAGGTATACGCTGAAAAGCAAGCAGACCGATTAGCATCTCGTAAGAGCTCCGCTGATTTTTGGAAACTGGCTAGGGAGTGGAAAACGTTTTACTATAACCACAAAACTGTCTTCAAATGTAATGCTTTCTCATTTCAAGGATTTTTTAAATCCTGTAATAACCCCAACAAAGTGGCAATTGGCAGCACCTGGATTCTTAGTCGACTATAGCGATTTGGAATAAACGTTGAAGACGCTTAAAGCCGGATGGAATGGTATTCCAGTGAAATTTCTTAAATATGGGACTGTCATGCTCAAAGAACACCTTATAAAACTTTTTAATAAAGTTTTGGAGGGAGAATTGTCGCCAGATGTATTCCGAGATGCTCTTATATTTCCAATCCACAAAAAAAGGATAGATGTTTGATGCAGCTAACTACACAGGGATTTCCTTTTTAAATGGATCTTACAAGATATTTACAACGATGATGCATAAGCGTACTGTTAGTTGGATTGAGACCGGAAACTTGCTGAGGGAGTACCAGGCTGAATTTCGACCAGGATATTCAGCAATAGATAGTGTTTTTATATTCAGGAGCTTGGCAGAGTTAGTTTAGTTTGTACCCTTACATTAATTTCAGAATTTGAATAAAAATTCTATAACTAAGACTTCTATTTACATATTTATATAAAGAAGAGGAAATTTAACATCAATTATTTGCCAAGTAGTTGAAAAGTAAAAATTTAAATCTCATAGCGATGGGCAGAGAGTTCGAAAGGCGTACAATACGAATAAAAAATTGACGCTCAGTATTTAGAAAATTGTACCAGGGTAATATTAAAGCAAAGGACCTTGTTGAATAAGGGAAATTCAGCTTACCGTATACATAATCAGGTTGTTGGGTTTGGATGATTTCATGCAGGTAACTCAGAGAGCGAAAGTTTATTAAACTGTCTAAGTTACAACCAGATATACGTACCGACGGAGACTTCCATAGACTTTACCAAGGGCACTATTGAGGTGGTCATCCCAAGGGAGAGTGTGATTGAATATTACTCCTAGGCTTCTAGCAGTGCTGACATATTGAATGGTTTCGTCATCAAGTTTCAATAGATTTAAGCCCGATAGACAAAAGTTTTGGCGATAAATGGGAAGGGATGTTAATTTGACAATGCGGAGCAGACCCTTGTTCATTAAGGCTACGGCATTGTTTTTAGCTCCAAAAGGTCGACTTATTAGTAGTTGCAAATCATCAGCATAAAGATGAATTAAACAATGTTTAGCAACTTGTGGTAACTCATTCATGTAATGTGAAAAGAGGATTGGTCCAAAACGTTGTGAAATGTGGACGAGTATCCATTGACCACCAAGCATTGTTGCCTTCCGCTGAGATACGAAAGAAAAAGCTTACAGGACTCTTAAGAAAACCCAAAGTTAATTCGCAGCTTTCTACAAAGAACTGAGCGGTTATCAGTATCAAAAGCTTTTGAATAATCTAACAGTGTTAGCAATGTAACATGACCACTGTCCATAGCCATTCTTATTTCATCAGTTACAAAAAGTAAGGCGGATTTGCAGCTGGTCGAAAATCAGACTGACATGTACTTAACAGGTTGTTTGTTGTTTGTAAGATATTTTTTGATCTGCCCCAGAATAATTTTTTCAAACACATTCGAAAGAAACGGAAGAATGGCAATCGGCCGAATTCTGAAGCAGTACCTGTTTGCTTTTTGGGTATGGGAATAATCTTAGCCTTCTTCCATTCTAAAGGAAACTTGGAAGTAGTCATTATGTTGTTAAATATATAGGTTATATAGCGCAGTATATATGGAAGCAGTAGTCTCAATAGCCTTTACAATGTCTTCCCCTTGTATTTTTATAAAACTCAGAGAGCTGTTGATAGCAGTTGGTTCCTCCTCAGTTAAGGAATGAACGGGTGAAGCAACGTTTAAGGGCATGGACGTAAACTTTTTGTTGAGTGCATCACAATCGACGTTACTAACAGACTTTTTAGATTGTTTACCAATACCGATTTCACGCAGGTTTTTCCCTAATTTTTTGCCAGAGGTTAAGGAACCAAGTTTGTTTTCATAATAAAGTCTTTTTGCCATTCTGAACATTACAGTTTGTACCGTCTCCATTGACTGTAGGGGGCATCTCGTCGTGACATCAGAGCAGAGATGCCTCTATTCAGCCAAGGTGGAGCCGTATGCCTAACGAGAAGTGTTTTAATCAAAAATACTCCATTTACCGAGATCGGAATCTTTCGGACGTTTCACTCTCCCAAACCCCTTTGTTTACATTGTTGTATTTGTAATTTTGACAATTAGTCCATGAATAGATTTGAAAATAAACAAAAAAAAACGATGCCGTGGGCTAGCGGCACTTTGCAAAGCAAAAACCAAATTGGTAGTTAATAAGTTTTTTTTTCAGATTTTTCTTTTTAGTTTTTTCGATGAAAAAGTCAGTTTTTAGCTTTAGTTTTTGCAGTCGTTTTTGTTGATAACGAACCAACGTACATTTTTTTCTTGAAAAAAGCATCTTCAACATTAGTTTAATATAATTAATTCACTCATTTACAGCAATCACTACGAAAATCTTTCAATTTCAAATTTAACTTCGGATTATTGTATCAAAGATGCGTTCGAAGAACCATCAAGTTAAGCGCAATTTTTTTGATTCAAAATTTTGTTTGCAAGTTATTAAAATCTGTATTAATTAATTTAATCCAAGTATATTTATAGTTTGTTTTTGATGATTTAGATGTTCAAATGGTAGACATGTGCATTGTGCATTCCAGAGGACACAAGCGTCCACAGGTTTTTCTTAACCCTAGAAAGATAACCTACGTCGAATGGACGTATAAATCATGTGTTTCACTTATGGACTATGAAATATGGTTATCTTTCTAGAGTTAAAACCAACCTCTGTCTATCAACTCCTGCTCTCACCTCCCCGTGGTGAACATTGGGTGCCTAGTACCTTAACTGGAGATTGGGTTCCAACCCCAGTGGAAAGTTGTTGAAGGCAGCAAACGAGAGAGGTGAGGAGAGGTGTTTCCACTAAGGCACCTCTCTTTATCCAGACGGCAGCGGAGTAATTCCCGAGATGGAATCAATGGTGGCGTCTACAGTTCCAGTAAGGTTGAACTAGTTAGTGAACACCTTATAGGGCTTCTTCGACTTATTCGGAGTCCCGGCTTGTAAGGAGCGGTTTATCCGGCTCCCCGTCCTTGGAGTTATACTAAGGATCTGGCCCTCCAGGTTGGGGGTTGTGCCATCGGAGTGACTTCCTGGCCACGTAAAAATACCTTAGTTGCAAAGCACCAACAAGCCTCGGATACGGACGGATTTACTGTTGACAACCAACGCAAACGAATAAAGGACAACAAACTTCGGATATGCACGTGGAATGTTAGGTCCCTTAACAGACCACGTGCGGCCGAAGAATTAGCGGAGGCCCTAGAACGATATAAAGCAGATATCACCGCCATCCAGGAAATACGATGGGATGGGCCGGGCAAAAAAAAGATGAAAAACTTCGTTATTTACTATGGTGACTTATTGACAGCGCTTATTTGGATGCGGCTTCGTCATTGAGTCAGACTTAGGCAAGAAGTCTTGAGCTATAGGTACATCAATGAGCGCCTCATGACCATACGCATCAAGGCTAAATTCGGCAACATTAGCCTGTTATGCGCGCACGCCTCCACAGAAGAGAAAAACGACAACACCAAAGTTATGTTCTTCGAGCTCCTAGACAAAACATATGAGCAGTGCCCTAGCTACGATATTAAAATAGTCCTGGGCGATTTTAATGCCAAGCTAGGAAGGGAAGACATCTTTGGTGGAATAATCGGGAAGAACAGCCTGCACGACAACACTTCCGACAATGGATTCAGGCTCATAGATTATGCTGCGGGGCGAAACGTCATGGTAGCCAGTACACGTTTTCCACACCTCAACATCCACAAAGGAACTTGGACTTCTCCAGATCAATCTACCGTCAACCAGATTGACCATATTGCGATCGACGCCAGACACGCTTCCAGCATTATGGATGTACGAACTTTCCGAGGAGCTAACATTGACTCGGACCACTACCTCGTTGTAGCCAGGTTAGCACTTTGGATTTCCAGACCCAAGGCAAAACAGGGAGGTGCTGGGAGAAGGTACAACGTCGAACGGTTACAATCGCCAGAGATGGCCAAGTCCTTTTCCGACCGAGTTACAAGTAACCTCTCTCGAAGTTCTCTGCCGCCAACACAATGCATCGAAAACCAGTGGCAACATTGCCAAGATGCAATCAGAAAAGCCGCCTCTGATGCGCTGGGTTTTAAGCAGCGACCAACAAGGAAACCCTGCTTTGTTGAGGAATGTTGGCAGGTAAATGCAGCCAAACAACAGGCACGCAAAGCGGCGCTGCATAAAAGGACTAGAGCTGCTCATTAGCTCTATGAGCAGAAGAGGCAAGAGGAACACAGTCTTCTCAGAAGGAAAAAAAAGGGCATGACAAGCGGGCGGTGGAAGATGTTGAGAGGTTCAAAAGCAGGAATGAAATTCGAAAGTTTTATGAACGCAGGTGAAACGAAATTCACAGGTACAAAAACCTAGAACCGAAAGCTGCAAAGACGAAAGTGGAAACATCATAGTGGAACCGCAGTCAATGCTGAGGATATGGAAGGGCCACTTCTGCAGACTGTATAAAGGCGACGATGAACTGAATTCCGCTGTCAGGCAGGATGATCCATTCAATATAGACGACGAAAACCAACAATCCCGTCCTCCCGACTTAGACGAAGTAAAGATTGCCATATCTAAGTTGAAGTCTAATAAAGCCGCTGGAGCGGATGGCTTGAATGCCGAGCTCTTTAAAGCAGCTGGAGATAAGTTGGTTAGGAGCATGCACCAACTTATCTGTAAGATATGGTCGGAAGAAAGCATGCCCGATGAATGGAATCTCAGTACTGTTTGCCCGATCCTGAAAAAAGGAGACCCTCTAAACTGCACCAACTATAGAGGAATAAGTCTACTTAACATCACCTATAAAATCTTCTCTGCCTTTATATGAGAACGTCTAAAGCCCATAGTCAACAACCTGATAGGTCCTTATCAGTGTGGTTTTAGACCTGGAAAGTCCACAGTCGATCGAATATTCACATTACGGCAGATCCTGGAAAAAACCCAAGAATACCAAATCGACACCCACCATCTTTTCATCGATTTCAACGCCGCATATGACAGCATCTACAGGGACGACCTATATAGAGCCATGTCTAGTTTTGGCATCCCTGCCCAACTCGTCCGTTTGTGCAGGATGACCATGGAGTATTCACGCTGCACCATAAGTTGTTTCCAAAACTTAACAGAACCTTTCGATGTCAAAAAAGGTTTTAGACTAGGTGTTGGGCTATCATGTGATTTTTTTATCATCGTGCTTGAAAGAATAGTGCGGAGCTCACACGTCAACACTAGAGGCACTATCTTTGAAAAGTCTATCCAATTACTAGCATATGCTGATGACATTGACATAATCGGAAGAACTCAGCGTGATGTCAATGGGGCTTTTGTGAGTATTGAAACAGAGGCGGCAAAAATGGGTTTAACGGTTAATGAGGGCAAAACAAAGTACATGCTGCCGTCTAAAAAGGACATACAACACCGACGACGTTTTGGTCAAAACGTCACAATCGACAGACGTAACTTTGAGGTAGTCAAGGACTTCGTTTACCTAGGCTCCGCTGTAAACGCAGAAAACAAAACCAGCGCTGAGATCAAACGCAGAATAACTCTTGCTAACCGATGTTTCTTTGGACTAAGAAACAATTGAGTGTTAAAGTCCTCTCTCGAGGGACCAAAGTGTTACTATATAACCCCTTATCATCCCCGTCCTGCTATACGGCGCAGAAGCATGTACTAAGACGATAGCGGATGAAAGCACCTTGGGTAGTTTCGAGAGGAAAGTTATTCGTGTGATCTACGGCCCCGTATGGATCGAAGGGGAGTGGAGGAGAAGATGGAACAACGTGCTGTACGGGCTGTACAGCGATGTAGGCTTAGCCAGAATGGCAAAAATCCAACGACTAAGATAGCTTAATCACCAATGCTCCGGGCCGGAAAGTCTTCGAAAACACACCCACAGGACAGCGCAGAAGAGGAAGACCGCGGATCAGGTGGCGCACATAAGTGGAAGGTGACTTCACCCAACTTGGAGCGCGAAACTGGAAACATCTAGCTAGGGACCGAGCTAGATGTAGAAGTCTGTTGGGTGAGGCCTTGTTCACACATGACTGTAGCGCCACCTTAAGTACTCGTAAGTAAGTATTTGTTAAACGATTTGTTTGTTCACTATGGCGTATACGCATTATTTTTTTTGTTTACATTTTATTCCCGTGAACTGCACATAGTAAAAACTATTTTCCAATACAACTTGTATTAGTTTACTTTTATCGCATATCTCATAATTCTCACCAACAAATGCGAATCGCACATTGCATTACATAGAACTTAATTAGCTAATTAAAAATTCAAAGTTAGCATCAATGTTAGAGTGTTGGTAAGTTGGTGTAAGAGTACAGGAACGCATATAACAGTATCTCTTTCCTAAAATTATTTCATAGCTCCACATAAGTTCATAGATTAAAAGTTTCTTTACAAATGATGCTCTACGAGTATATGAATGCACTATGTATAAATATTATATATAAATACAGAAAAATCAAGCCATGAGTGTACTTTCGCCATTCCGTATGCATAAAATGGGTTCCATTACTCGAAAACTTTATAACACGTACAAAGCTCTCCATCCAAATATATATTATATGTATGTTTTATCCTTAAAACAAATTGGGGATAGTTGTATGTAATATACTGTACATATGTATATATTTATTTCTAGTCTAGTTCCAAGCATAGATAGCAAAAGATTGTTCGCTAAATTCAATTTTATTGGCATTTAGTCAGGGGCATGAGCAGAGCAGAGCAAAGCAGAGTAGAGTGTGGCCCAGCCAGGACGAGGATGAGGACCAGGACCAGGAACAGAACCATTCACATCACACACAACATGATGGTGCTTCCGTTGAGGGGTTTCTATTTCCAGTTGAACGCACACTTAATACAAATAATATGTTAGATAGAATTTTGGGAGCATAATTAATATTAAATTTCATCGTATACTGGTTGGATGGTTATTAGATACCCTACTCGAATATCTATCTATTTATATTTATATACTTAACTTTAATGAATGTGAATAGATACTGATGGTAGGCACCGGTATTGGTATTGGTATTGGTATTGATTCAATGGCATCAGATCGTGAAATGTTGATATTCCGATTAGTGCGGTTGCTGCTCAAAGCCACCACACGGCTGAACTGATTTTGTTATTTGTGTGGCATTTCAATTCCGCAAAATAACTTTAAATTTTAATGATATATTTTATGAATTCTACTATAAAATCATATCATAGAGCGTTGCACATTATTTGGAATAGTATAATAAACTACATGCATAGTTTGAAATGAGATATAGAACTGAAAATTATGTTAATATTTTTCGTGTGTCGTTTGTTCGGCGGATTATAATTTTTAAAATAGACGGATTTCATTAAAATTTGATTTTTAATTGGTAATAAATCATTATGATCCTATACACAACAAAATTGTTTTACCTGTTATATTATCAATTTTAGAAATTACGTACTCCTGCCATATGGATAGAGCTTTCCATTAAGATGTTTCAATTGTAAATTACAAAAAAAAACGAATCTTTTTTTTTAAAGTAATCAATTGATGCTGACAACATTGTAAAGAAGAAGGTATAGAATTAGCAATGTAAAAAGATATCAGATTTAAGGTCTTGACCCGATTATGGAGCATAGGCATAAACCTTTTCTATCAGAGTTCTTAAATTGTGATGATTTTTGTACGAGACTGTGCTAGACTTGTCGGTGTCAATGGTTCCTTACAAGGAAAGCAAAAAAGAACTTGGGCTTACTTTACTTTTTTAAATTTTAAATTACTTTTTTAAACTTGGAGTGCGAAATTGGAGACAACTAGCTAGGGACCGAGCTGGCTGGAGACGCATGTTGGTTGAGGTAGAGGTCTACCCCGGACTGTAGCGCCACCTTAAGTAAGTAAGTTAGTATCAATGACAAATGCTCTACCCACAACTGCAAACCAAAATGTTCTTCGAGCTCTCGTTCTCGAAAAATTCGTCAAAAAGTAAAATTACAGAATTTCGACCCGGCCCTTCACAAATTATCTTTCCACTGCATTATTTCCTCAACCAAGCCTCCAAACAAGATGCGGTTTTCACTATAATACAGAGCATCGACTCACCTTTCAATTCATGCTTAAATCTCAAAAACGATTATGTGTCAGTTTTTCGAGAAAATCGTGGGCTAACCCCTTGCCAAAAAAAGTAGTATTTTCAAAACTATTTCAAACCCAATCAAAATACACATCAAAAGAAAGGTATTTAAATGCTCTACCCACAACTGCAAACCAAAATGTTCTACGAGCTCTCGTTCTCGAAAAATTCGTCAAAAAGTAAAATTACAGAATTTTGACCCGGCCCTTCACAAATTATCTTTCCACTGCATTATTTCCTCAACCAAGCCTCCAAACAAGATGCGGTTTTCACTATAATACAGAGCATCGACTCACCTTTCAATTCATGCTTAAATCTCAAAAACGATTTTTTGTCAGTTTTTCGAGAAAATCGTGGGCTAACCCCTTGCCGAAAAAAAGTAGTATTTTCAAAACTATTTCAAACCCAATCAAAATACACATCAAAAGAAAGGTATTTAAATGCTCTACCCACAACTGCAAACCAAAATGTTCTACGAGCTCTCGTTCTCGAAAAATTCGTCAAAAAGTAAGATTACAGAATTTTGACCCGGCCCTTCACAAATTATCTTTCCACTGCATTATTTCCTCAACCAAGCCTCCAAACAAGATGCGGTTTTCACTATAATACAGAGCATCGACTCACCTTTTAATTGATGCTAAAATCTCAAAACAGTTTTTCGAAAAAATCGTGGGCTAACCCCTTGTCGAAAAAAAGTAGTATTTTCAAAATTATTTCCCACCCAATCAAAATACACATCAAAAGAAAGGTATTTAAATGCTCTACCCACAACTGCAAACCAAAATGTTCTACGAGCTCTCGTTCTCGAAAAATTCATCAAAAAGTAAGATTACAGAATTTCGACCCAGCCCACCACAAATTATCTTTCCACTGCATTATTTCCACAACCAAGCCTCCAAACAAGATGCGGTTTTCACTATAAAACAGAGCATCGACTCACCTTTCAATTGATGCTAAAATCTCAAAACTGGTTTTTTCTTAGTTTTCCCAAAAAATCGTGGGCTAACCCCTTGCCGAAAAAAAGTAGTATTTTCAAAACTATTTCAAACCCAATCAAAATACACATCAAAAGAAAGGTATTTAAATGCTCTACCCACAACTGCAAACCAAAATGTTCTACGAGCTCTCGTTCTCGAAAAATTCGTCAAAAAGTAAGATTACAGAATTTCGACCCGGCCCTTCACAAATTATCTTTCCACTGCATTATTTCCTCAACCAAGCCTCCAAACAAGATGCGGTTTTCACTATAATACAGAGCATCGACTCACCTTTCAATTGATGCTAAAATCTTAAAACTGATTTTTTTTCAGTTTTTCGAAAAAATCGTGGGCTAACACCTTGCCGAAAAAAAGTAGTATTTTCAAAACTATTTCAAACCCAATCAAAATACACATCAAAAGAAAGGTATTTAAATGCTCTACCCACAACTGTAAACCAAAATGTTCTACGAGCTCTTGTTCTCGAAAAATTCGTCAAAAAGTAAGATTACAGAATTTTGACCCGGCCCTTCACAAATTATCTTTCCACTGCATTATTTCCTCAACCAAGCCTCCAAACAAGATCCGGTTTTCACTTTAATACAGAGCATCGACTCACCTTTCAATTGATGCTAAAATCTCAAAACTGATTTTTTTTCAGTTTTTCGAAAAAATCGTGGGCTAACCCCTTGCCGAAAAAAAGTAGTATTTTCAAAACTATTTCAAACCCAATCAAAATACACATCAAAAGAAAGGTATTTAAATGCTCTACCCACAACTGCAAACCAAAATGTTCTACGAGCTCTCGTTCTCGAAAAATTCGCAAAAAGTAAGATTACAGAATTTTGACCCGGCCCTTCACAAATTATCTTTCCACTGCATTATTTCCTCAACCAAGCCTCCAAACAAGATGCGGTTTTCACTATAATACAGAGCATCGACTCACCTTTCAATTGATGCTAAAATCTCAAAACTGATTTTTTTCAGTTTTTCCAAAAAATCGTGGGCTAACCCCTTGCCGAAAAAAAGTAGTATTTTCAAAACTATTTCAAACCCAATCAAAATACACATCAAAAGAAAGGTATTTAAATGCTCTACCCACAACTGCAAACCAAAATGTTCTACGAGCTCTCGTTCTCGAAAAATTCGTCAAAAAGTAAGATTTCAGAATTTCGACCCGGCCCTTCACAAATTATCTTTCCACTGCATTATTTCCTCAACCAAGCCTCCAAACAAGATCCGGTTTTCACTTTAATACAGAGCATCGACTCACCTTTCAATTGATGCTAAAATCTCAAAACTGATTTTTTTTCAGTTTTTCGAAAAAATCGTGGGCTTACCCCTTGCCTAAAAAAAGTAGTATTTTCAAAACTATTTCCCACCCAATCAAAATACACATCAAAAGAAAGGTATTTAAATGCTCTACCCACAACTGCAAACCAAAATGTTCTACGAGCTCTCGTTCTCGAAAAATTCGTCAAAAAGTAAGATTACAGAATTTTGACCCGGCCCTTCACAAATTATCTTTCCACTGCATTATTTCCTCAACCAAGCCTCCAAACAAGATGCGGTTTTCACTATAATACAGAGCATCGACTCACCTTTCAATTGATGCTAAAATCTCAAAACTGATTTTTTTTCAGTTTTTCGAAAAAATCGTGGGCTAACCCCTTGCCGAATAAAAGTAGTATTTTCAAAACTATTTCCCACCCAATCAAAATACACATCAAAAGAAAGGTATTTAAATGCTCTACCCACAACTGCAAACCAAAATGTTGTACGAGCTCTCGTTCTCGAAAAATTCGTCAAAAAGTAAGATTACAGAATTTCGACCCAGCCCATAACAAATTATCTTTCCACTGCATTATTTCCTCAACCAAGCCTCCGAACAAGATGCGGTTTTCACTATAATACAGAGCATCGACTCACCTTTCAATTGATGCTAAGATCTCAAAACTGATTTTTTTTTCAGTTTTTCGAAAAAATCGTGGGCTAACCCCTTGCCGAAAAAAAGTAGTATTTTCAAAACTATTTCCCACCCAATCAAAATACACATCAAAAGAAAGGTATTTAAATGCTCTACCCACAACTGTAAACCAAAATGTTCTACGAGCTCTTGTTCTCGAAAAATTCGTCAAAAAGTAAGATTACAGAATTTTGACCCGGCCCTTCACAAATTATCTTTCCACTGCATTATTTCCTCAACCAAGCCTCCAAACAAGATCCGGTTTTCACTTTAATACAGAGCATCGACTCACCTTTCAATTGATGCTAAAATCTCAAAACTGATTTTTTTTCAGTTTTTCGAAAAAATCGTGGGCTAACCCCTTGCCGAAAAAAAGTAGTATTTTCAAAACTATTTCAAACCCAATCAAAATACACATCAAAAGAAAGGTATTTAAATGCTCTACCCACAACTGCAAACCAAAATGTTCTACGAGCTCTCGTTCTCGAAAAATTCGCAAAAAGTAAGATTACAGAATTTTGACCCGGCCCTTCACAAATTATCTTTCCACTGCATTATTTCCTCAACCAAGCCTCCAAACAAGATGCGGTTTTCACTATAATACAGAGCATCGACTCACCTTTCAATTGATGCTAAAATCTCAAAACTGATTTTTTTCAGTTTTTCCAAAAAATCGTGGGCTAACCCCTTGCCGAAAAAAAGTAGTATTTTCAAAACTATTTCAAACCCAATCAAAATACACATCAAAAGAAAGGTATTTAAATGCTCTACCCACAACTGCAAACCAAAATGTTCTACGAGCTCTCGTTCTCGAAAAATTCGTCAAAAAGTAAGATTTCAGAATTTCGACCCGGCCCTTCACAAATTATCTTTCCACTGCATTATTTCCTCAACCAAGCCTCCAAACAAGATCCGGTTTTCACTTTAATACAGAGCATCGACTCACCTTTCAATTGATGCTAAAATCTCAAAACTGATTTTTTTTCAGTTTTTCGAAAAAATCGTGGGCTTACCCCTTGCCTAAAAAAAGTAGTATTTTCAAAACTATTTCCCACCCAATCAAAATACACATCAAAAGAAAGGTATTTAAATGCTCTACCCACAACTGCAAACCAAAATGTTCTACGAGCTCTCGTTCTCGAAAAATTCGTCAAAAAGTAAGATTACAGAATTTTGACCCGGCCCTTCACAAATTATCTTTCCACTGCATTATTTCCTCAACCAAGCCTCCGAACAAGATGCGGTTTTCACTATAATACAGAGCATCGACTCACCTTTCAATTGATGCTAAAATCTCAAAACTGATTTTTTGTCAGTTTTTCGAAAAAATCGTGGGCTAACCCCTTGCCGAAAAAAAGTAGTATTTTCAAAACTATTTCCCACCCAATCAAAATACACATCAAAAGAAAGGTATTTAAATGCTCTACCCACAACTGCAAACCAAAATGTTCTACGAGCTCTCGTTCTCAAAAAATTCGTCAAAAAGTAAGATTACAGAATTTTGACCCGGCCCTTCACAAATTATCTTTCCACTGCATTATTTCCTCAACCAAGCCTCCAAACAAGATGCGGTTTTCACTATAATACAGAGCATCGACTCACCTTTCAATTGATGCTAAAATCTCAAAACTGATTTTTTTTCAGTTTTTCGAAAAAATCGTGGGCTAACCCCTTGCCGAAAAAAGTAGTATTTTCAAAACTATTTCCCACCCAATCAAAATACACATCAAAAGAAAGGTATTTAAATGCTCTACCCAAAACTGCAAACCAAAATGTTCTTCGAGCTCTCGTTCTTGAAAAATTCGTCAAAAAGTTAAATTACAGAATTTCGACCCAGCCCATCACAAATTTTCTCTCCACTGCATTATTTCCTCAACCAAGCCTCCAAGCAAGATGCGGTTTTCACTATAATATAGAGCATCGACTCACCTTTCAATTGATGCTAAAATCTCAAAACTGATTTTTTGTCAGTTTTTCGAAAAAACCGTGGGCTAACCCCTTGCCGAAAAAAAGTAGTATTTTCAAAACTATTTCCCACCCAATCAAAATACACCTCAAAAGAAACGTATTTAAATGCTCTACCCACATCTGCAAACCAAAATGTTCTACGAGCTCTCGTTCTCGAAAAATTCGTCAAAAAGTAAGATTACAGAATTTTGACCCGGCCCTTCACAAATTATCTTTCCACTGCATTATTTCCTCAACCAAGCCTCCAAACAAGATGCGGTTTTCACTATAATACAGAGCAACGACTCACCTTTCAATTGATGCTAAAATCTCAAAACTGATTTTTTTTTCAGTTTTTCGAAAAAATCGTGGGCTAACCCCTTGCCGAAAAAAAGTAGTATTTTCAAAACTATTTCCCACCCAATCAAAATACACCTCAAAAGAAACGTATTTAAATGCTCTACCCACATCTGCAAACCAAAATGTTCTACGAGCTCTCGTTCTCGAAAAATTCGTCAAAAAGTAAGATTACAGAATTTTGACCCGGCCCTTCACAAATTATCTTTCCACTGCATTATTTCCTCAACCAAGCCTCCAAACAAGATGCGGTTTTCACTATAATACAGAGCAACGACTCACCTTTCAATTGATGCTAAAATCTCAAAACTGATTTTTTTTTCAGTTTTTCGAAAAAATCGTGGGATAACCCCTTGCCGAAAAAAAGTAGTATTTTCAAAACTATTTCCCACCCAATCAAAATACACATCAAAAGAAAGGTATTTAAATGCTCTACCCACAACTGCAAACCAAAATTTTCTACGAGCTCTCGTTCTCGAAAAATTCGTCAAAAAGTAAAATTACAGAATTTCGACCCAGCCCATAACAAATTATCTTTCCACTGCATTATTTCCTCAACCAAGCCTCCAAACAAGATGCGGTTTTCACTATAATACAGAGCATCGACTCACCTTTCAATTGATGCTAAAATCTCAAAAACGTTTTCTTGTCAGTTTTTTGAGAAAATCGTGGGCTAACCCCTTGCTGAAAAAAAGTAGTATTTTCAAAACTGTTTCTCACCCAATCAAAATACACATCAAAAGAAAGGTATTTAAATGCTCTACCCACAACTGCAAACCAAAATGTTCTACGAGCTCTCGTTCTCAAAAAATTCGTCAAAAAGTAAAATTACAGAATTTCGACCCGGCCCTTCACAAATTATCTTTCCACTGCATTATTTCCTCAACCAAGCCTCCGAACAAGATGTGGTTTTCACTATAATACAGAGCATCGAATCACCTTTCAATTGATGCTAAAATCTCAAAACTGATTTTTTTTCAGTTTTTCGAGAAAATCGTGGGCTAACCCCTTGCCGAAAAAATGTAGTATTTTCAAAACTATTTCAAACCCAATCAAAATACACATCAAAAGAAAGGTATTTAAATGCTCTACCCACAACTGCAAACCAAAATGTTCTACGAACTCTCGTTCTCGAAAAATTCGTAGATTACAGAATTCCGACCCAGCGCTTCACAAATTATCTTTCCACTGCATTATTTCCTCAACCAAGCCTCCAAACAAGATGTGGTTTTCACTATAATACAGAGCATCGAATCACCTTTCAATTGATGCTAAAATCTCAAAACTGATTTTTTTTCAGTTTTTCGAAAAAATCGTGGGCTTACCCCTTGCCTAAAAAAAGTAGTATTTTCAAAACTATTTCCCACCCAATCAAAATACACATCAAAAGAAAGGTATTTAAATGCTCTACCCACAACTGCAAACCAAAATGTTCTACGAGCTCTCGTTCTCGAAAAATTCGTCAAAAAGTAAGATTACAGAATTTTGACCCGGCCCTTCACAAATTATCTTTCCACTGCATTATTTCCTCAACCAAGCCTCCAAACAAGATGCGGTTTTCACTATAATACAGAGCATCGACTCACCTTTCAATTGATGCTAAAATCTCAAAACTGATTTTTTGTCAGTTTTTCGAAAAAATCGTGGGCTAACCCCTTGCCGAAAAAAAAATAGTATTTTCAAAACTATTTCCCACCCAATCAAAATACACCTCAAAAGAAACGTATTTAAATGCTCTACCCACATCTGCAAACCAAAATGTTCTACGAGCTCTCGTTCTCGAAAAATTCGTCAAAAAGTAAGATTACAGAATTTTGACCCGGCCCTTCACAAATTATCTTTCCACTGCATTATTTCCTCAACCAAGCCTCCAAACAAGATGCGGTTTTCACTATAATACAGAGCAACGACTCACCTTTCAATTGATGCTAAAATCTCAAAACTGATTTTTTTTTCAGTTTTTCGAAAAAATCGTGGGATAACCCCTTGCCGAAAAAAAGTAGTATTTTCAAAACTATTTCCCACCCAATCAAAATACACATCAAAAGAAAGGTATTTAAATGCTCTACCCACAACTGCAAACCAAAATGTTCTACGAGCTCTCGTTCTCGAAAAATTCGTCAAAAAGTAAGATTACAGAATTTCGACCCAGCCCATAACAAATTATCTTTCCACTGCATTATTTCCTCAACCAAGCCTCCAAACAAGATGCGGTTTTCACTATAATACAGAGCATCGACTCACCTTTCAATTGATGCTAAAATCTCAAAACTGATTTTTTTTTCAGTTTTTCGAAAAAATCGTGGGCTAACCCCTTGCCGAAAAAAAGTAGTATTTTCAAAACTATTTCCCACCCAATCAAAATACACATCAAAAGAAAGGTATTTAAATGCTCTACCCAAAACTGCAAACCAAAATGTTCTTCGAGCTCTCGTTCTCGAAAAATTCGTCAAAAAGTTAAATTACAGAATTTCGACCCAGCCCATCACAAATTTTCTCTCCACTGCATTATTTCCTCAACCAAGCCTCCAAGCAAGATGCGGTTTTCACTATAATATAGAGCATCGACTCACCTTTCAATTGATGCTAAAATCTCAAAACTGATTTTTTTTCAGTTTTTCGAAAAAATCGTGGGCTAACCCCTTGCCGAAAAAAAGTAGTATTTTCAAAACTATTTCCCACCCAATCAAAATACACCTCAAAAGAAACGTATTTAAATGCTCTACCCACATCTGCAAACCAAAATGTTCTACGAGCTCTCGTTCTCGAAAAATTCGTCAAAAAGTAAGATTACAGAATTTTGACCCGGCCCTTCACAAATTATCTTTCCACTGCATTATTTCCTCAACCAAGCCTCCAAACAAGATGCGGTTTTCACTATAATACAGAGCAACGACTCACCTTTCAATTCATGCTAAAATCTCAAAACTGATTTTTTTTTCAGTTTTTCGAAAAAATCGTGGGCTAACCCCTTGCCGAATAAAAGTAGTATTTTCAAAACTATTTCCCACCCAATCAAAATACACATCAAAAGAAAGGTATTTAAATGCCCTACCCACAACTGCAAACCAAAATGTTCTACGAGCTCTCGTTCTCGAAAAATTCGTCAAAAAGTAAGATTACAGAATTTTGACCCGGCCCTTCACAAATTATCTTTCCACTGCATTATTTCCTCAACCAAGCCTCCAAACAAGATGCGGTTTTCACTATAATACAGAGCATCGACTCACCTTTCAATTGATGCTAAAATCTCAAAACTGATTTTTTTTCAGTTTTTCGAAAAAATCGTGGGCTAACCCCTTGCCGAAAAAAAGTAGTATTTTCAAAACTATTTCCCACCCAATCAAAATACACATCAAAAGAAAGGTATTTAAATGCTCTACCCACCAAAATGTTCTTCGAGCTCTCGTTCTCGAAAAATTCGTCAAAAAGTAAAATTACAGAATTTCGACCCGGCCCTTCACAAATTATCTTTCCACTGCATTATTTCCTCAACCAAGCCTCCAAACAAGATGCGGTTTTCACTATAATACAGAGCATCGACTCACCTTTCAATTGATGCTTAAATCTCAAAAACGATTTTGTGTCAGTTTTTCGAGAAAATCGTGGGTTAACCCCTTGCCGAAAAAAAGTAGTATTTTCAAAACTATTTCCCACCCAATCAAAATACACATCAAAAGAAAGGTATTTAAATGCTCTACCCACAACTGCAAACCAAAATGTTCTACGAGCTCTCGTTCTCGAAAAATTCGTCAAAAAGTAAAATTACAGAATTTCGACCCGGCCCTTCACAAATTATCTTTCCACTGCATTATTTTCTCAACCAAGCCTCCAAACAAGATGCGGTTTTCACTAAAATACAGAGCATCGACTCACCTTTCAATTGATGCTAAAATCTCAAAATTGATTTTTTGTCAGTTTTTCGAAAAAATCGTGGGCTAACCCTTGCCGAAAAAAAGTAGTATTTTCAAAACTATTTCCCACCCAATCAAAATACACATCAAAAGAAAGGTATTTAAATGCTCTACCCAAAACTGCAAACCAAAATGTTCTACGAACTCTCGTTCTCGAAAAATTCGTCAAAAAGTAAAATTACAGAATTTCGACCCGGCCCTTCACAAATTATATTTCCACTGCATTATTTCCTCAACCAAGCCTTCAAACAAGATGCGGTTTTCACTATAATACAGAACATCGACTCACCTTTCAATTGATGCTTAAATCTCAAAAACGTTTTCTTGTCAGTTTTTCGAGAAAATCGTGGGCTAACCCCTTGCTGAAAAAATGGTCTACCCACAACTGCAAACCAAAATGTTCTACGAGCTCTCGTTCTCGAAAAATTCGTCAAAAAGTAAGATTACAGAATTTCGACCCGGCCCTTCACAAATTATATTTCCACTGCATTATTTCCTCAACCAAGCCTTCAAACAAGATGCGGTTTTCACTATAATACAGAACATCGACTCACCTTTCAATTGATGCTTAAATCTCAAAAACGTTTTCTTGTCAGTTTTTCGAGAAAATCGTGGGCTAACCCCTTGCTGAAAAAATGCTCTACCCACAACTGCAAACCAAAATGTTCTACGAGCTCTCGTTCTCGAAAAATTCGTCAAAAAGTAAGATTACAGAATTTCGACCCGGCCCTTCACAAATTATCTTTCTACTGCATTATTTCCTCAACCAAGCCTCCAAACAAGATGCGGTTTTCACTAAAATACAGAGCATCGACTCACCTTTCAATTGATGCTAAAATCTCAAAATTGATTTTTTGTCAGTTTTTCGAAAAAATCGTGGGCTAACCCCTTGCCGAAAAAAAGTAGTATTTTCAAAATTATTTCCCACCCAATCAAAATACACATCAAAAGAAAGGTATTTAAATACTCTACCCACAACTGCAAACCAAAATGTTCTTCGAGCTCTCGTTCTGGAAAAATTCGTCAAAAAGTAAAATTACATAATTTCGACCCAGCCCATAACAAATTATCTTTCCACTGCATTATTTCCTCAACCAAGCCTTCAAACAAGATGCGGTTTTCACTATAATACAGAACATCGACTCACCTTTCAATTGATGCTTAAATCTCAAAAACGTTTTCTTGTCAGTTTTTCGAGAAAATCGTGGGCTAACCCCTTGCTGAAAAAATGCTCTACCCACAACTGCAAACCAAAATGTTCTACGAGCTCTCGTTCTCGAAAAATTCGTCAAAAAGTAAGATTACAGAATTTCGACCCGGCCTTTCACAAATTATATTTCCACTGCATTATTTCCTCAACCAAGCCTTCAAACAAGATGCGGTTTTCACTATAATACAGAACATCGACTCACCTTTCAATTGATGCTTAAATCTCAAAATTGATTTTTTGTCAGTTTTTCGAAAAAATCGTGGGCTAACCCCTTGCCGAAAAAAAGTAGTATTTTCAAAATTATTTCCCACCCAATCAAAATACACATCAAAAGAAAGGTATTTAAATACTCTACCCACAACTGCAAACCAAAATGTTCTTCGAGCTCTCGTTCTCGAAAAATTCGTCAAAAAGTAAAATTACATAATTTCGACCCAGCCCATAACAAATTATCTTTCCACTGCATTATTTTCTCAACCAAGCCTCCAAACAAGATGCGGTTTTCACTAAAATACAGAGCATCGACTCACCTTTCAATCGATGCTAAAATCTCAAAACTGATTTTTTTTCAGTTTTTCGAAAAAATCGTGGGCTAACCCTTTGCCAAAAAAAAGTAGTATTTTCAAAATTATTTCCCACCCAATCAAAATACACATCAAAAGAAAGGTATTTAAATGCTCTACCCACAACTGCAAACCAAAATGTTCTTCCAGCTCTCGTTCTCGAAAAATTCGTCAAAAAGTAAGATTACAGAATTTCGACCCGGCCCTTCACAAATTATCTTTCCACTGCATTATTTCCTCAACCAAGCCTTCAAACAAGATGCGGTTTTCAGTATAATACTGAACATCGACTCACCTTTCAATTGATGCTTAAATCTCAAAAACGTTTTCTTGTCAGTTTTTCGAGAAAATCGTGGGCTAACCCCTTGCCGAAAAAAAGTAGTATTTTCAAAACTATTTCCCACCCAATCAAAATATGCATCAAAAGAAAGGTATGCTCTACCCACAACTGCAAACCAAAATGTTCTACGAGCTCTCGTTCTCGAAAAATTCGTCAAAAAGTAAAATTACAGAATTTTGACCCAGCCCATCACAAATTATCTTTCCACTGCATTATTTCCTCAACCAAGCCTCCAAACAAGATGCGCTTTTCTCTATAATACAGAGGATCGACTCACCCAATCAAAATACACATCAAAAGAAAGGTTATTATTATTATTATTATTTATTAATCGCAACATAAATGTTACAAACTAATCTTAAACAAGCTACAGCACTAGCACTATGCTTTTGGCTGGTGTAAAATAGTAGTTTTACAAAGTGTTTTTTAAAAATAATGTATACTTAATATAAAATTAAATATTAAATTTGAAATATGAAATATGGGGGAGGAAGTCAGGGGTGTCAGGAGATAGCGCACTGACACGATCACCTGAGACCCCTCACTTCCTCCCCTTTTTTGAAATAATTATTTACAAATATCAAATAAATTTTTCTACCTTTAGGTGTTTCAATATGTCATAAATGTCTTTGATATGTTTTGCAGATGAGTTTGATAACAGAAAACTTAAATTTTCTTTATTTAATTGTTTACAAGTTTGATTAATGGTGTTACATTCTGTTATAATATGGTTTATGGTTAGTAATTTGTTTGTTTGGCAAATGTGACATGTTGGTTGGGGTTCTCTTCTTAGTATGTAGCTGTGGGTTAACCAGGTGTGTCCTAGACGATGTCGAATGAAGCATCTGTTCATATTGGTTGGCGTATCTGATGGGTAGGTTATTGGTGAGCAATCTTTGTTGAAACTGGTATAGTGGTGTATATATGCACTCCAATTATCTTTGATCTGTGTTCGAAATTGTTGGTTAATGTATTTAGATAAGTCCTTTTTTGTGGGACTAAATTGAGATATTTCGATGTTGGGGTTAGTTGATATTTCTTTTGCTTTTCTATCAGCACCAGGGATCCAGATAATTTTTAATTTATCCTTGTGTGATATGATATTATCACGGATATTATTTATCAGCGGTGTGCGGCGTTTGATGTTAGTGATAGTTTGTAAGGTAGATAAACTGTCCGTGAAAATAACGGTTTTTTTATTTGATGCTATTCCCAGTTTGGTGGCTTCGTATATGGCCAGAGCTTCTGAAGTAAATATTGAGAAATAGACCGGAAGTTTTGCAGTGGATTTAATTTCACCAAGCTTGTTGACAACTGCGAAACCACAGCCTACGTCACACTTGGAGCCATCCGTGTAGAGAATATTCCATTTGCTTTCAGGATATTTGCTGAGGAGTTCCAAAAACAGTTGTGTGTATGTGTCAATTGGTGTTGTGTTTTTTGGATATTTTGCCAGGGAAGTGTCGATGGCACTGGGTGGTAGTAACCACGGAGGTTGTTTTTCGATGGGTGTACATTTTATTTTAGCATGGATATTGAGATTTCTTGCAGAAGAAACAGCTGCGTATAAGGTTGAAGGCTGTTTTGGTATTTTCTTACGTCTTAGAATTTTAGTTAAATCTGCGTGTATTGGTGATCTATACGTTTCAAAGAGTTTTGGTACCAACCGAGCGGTAAGAAGGTTCTTCCTTTCAGCGATACTGTTAAATCCTCCTTCGGCCATCATATTTTTAATTGGTGTAGTACGGAAAGCTCTGAGGCTTGTTCTTATTGCTGTGTGGTAGGTTGGGTTAAGTATTTTAAGGTTAGAAGGAGCACGCTTGCCATAAATTGTAAGCCCATATTCAATTTTTGATAACAAAATTGTTTTTGCTGTGGTAATGAGTGTGTTGGTATGAACAAGGCTATTTCGTGATGCTAGATATTTTATAATATTGAATCTAGGAGCTAATTTTTTAACTAATTCGATACAATGATTTTTAAATTTAAACTTGCTGTCGAATATTATGCCTAATATACTTAAACTACTAACAGTCTCAATGTTTACATGATTCATTTCAATATTAAAATTAGAACATTTAATCTTTCTACATATATGTAGATGTTTATTTTTATTTAAGGATATTTTTGCACCAGAGTGTAAACACCAGTTACAGATTTCGTTTATGACTTCTTTAAATAAATTAATAGATTGGGTGACATTATTACATTTAGACATTATATATAGGTCATCAGCGTAAATAGAATGATCGATATTTTTAAAGTTTAATATTATTTCGCCGATGTCATTAAAAGCTATAATAAAAAGGATGACCGATAACGGAGATCCTTGTGGGATTCCGTTTTCGCTTGCATGGATTTTTGAAAAGCAATTATTAACTTTGGATCTAAAACATCTTTTGTTCAAGAAAGATTTAATAAAATAAAACATTTTAGGTCCAATATTCCATTTGACAAGTTTGTTCAATATTATGTGTATACCTATACGTTCGAAAGTCTTTTCGAAATCTATTGAAACGATTGAGATGTGATTCTTACATGATAAGCTATTTGATATGTATTCGTCTATATGTAGAAGTGAATCTATTGTACCGCGGGTGTGCTTAAGAGCTACTTGATTTGTTAACTGATCATTAAAACTAATGCATGTTAAGATAGGAAAATGGTCGCTGCCGTACAGAAAATCGGACCTATTCCAGGTGATATTTGGGAGGAGATTTGGAGATGCCAGAGTTAGGTCGACATGCGTGTAAGTTTTGTGTATTGAGAAATGTGTTGGTTTACCGTCGTTTA
The DNA here is from genome assembly GCF_945859685.1 of Eupeodes corollae. Classification (NCBI taxonomy): domain Eukaryota; kingdom Metazoa; phylum Arthropoda; class Insecta; order Diptera; family Syrphidae; genus Eupeodes; species Eupeodes corollae. Next base: position 146,677,817 of record NC_079147.1, on the reverse strand, counting down.
GTACGGCAAGATTTGTATTTAATACAAAATTTTCAACTATTTTACCTCTGTTATTTGTCTAGGGGGAACCCCAAAGTGTATTCCATGAATTAAAGTCTCCAGTTACTATTAGTGGAGAATTTATTGTTGTTATAATGTCTTCTAAGTCGGATGAAGAAAAAGTTTGTTTTGGGTGAATGTAAAGGGATAATATGGTTATTTTAAATTTAAGATTTATTTCTACGGCTATTGTTGAAATGTTAGAGTTGATTGGTATAAATTTATGTTGTATTGACTTGTGAACAAGCAGGCCAACTCCTTGTTTTGCAGTGTCAATAGAATTCAAATTAAGAAAATAGGCAGAATATTGCTTGGGAGTCTTGATTGGAAGGTTATCATAATCGTGGGTTTCTTGAAGTGCTATAATTCGTGGTCTTATTTCTTTAATCAATAGCTCGAGTTCATGAAAATTATTTAGATATCCGTTTAGATTCCATTGCAGAATCTTAAGGATTGTTCGAGCTGAGTTTAGGAGCGGCTTTTGTGCAGTATAAAAGGTTTTATACTGTGAAAAGTTGCGGTGTGAATTTATATGGTGATTTGGTTGACTCTGTCGCCCCAAAGTCGAATCATTGAAACACTTTGAGGTGTTTGAGTGATTCGACCTTCGGACGACAGAGTCGTTATTTAGGGAGTCGACTGTATTCTTAGATGTCTTCATCATCGTCGCTTTGGGAGATGTTTTCGGTTTCCATTATTATGTGAGATGAATCAGTTGTTTGTTTTAGGTTACTCTTAGAATTAAGGTTTGAAGGTGACGTTATTGCAGTGGAATTAAGAGAGTTTTTGGGGAGATTAAGTTGTTGTGAATTGGGTTGTTGTTGGCTATTAATTGTAGAGGTTGTATTGTGTGTTTTTAGATAGGTGTTTTGGAGAGATGAGCTTTTGTTTGTTGCTGTTTTGGGAGTAAGAGGAGTGTTTGGTGTTGTGTTCAAGGTTTTAAGAGAGTTTGTGTGATCGATTGTTGGATCATTTATAATAGATTTTGGTAGGGAAGTTTTATTTTGATAAGAGTTTTGTGTTGTTTGATTTATAGTGGATGAAGTGGGAATTGAGGGGTTTGGGTTTAAGTTTGAGTTAAGTGTATTTGGAGTATTAGAAGGAATAGATGAGTAGCTTGTTGATTTTACTGTTTTTGTAAACGGATTGTTTGTTGGTGGGTTAGATGTGGAATTATTTGCTATGGAGAGAGGAGATGTTAAGGAATTTGCTGTTTCTATATGACTATTCAGAGGGGGTTCTGTACCGTTTATCACTACGGAAGAGAAAGAGATTGTGGGAGTAGAAGCGATTTGATCGTTATAAATTTTTTTGGCTGCCATGCTGCATTTGTTTATTGTTTTTATTTTCAAAATCTCTTTTGCTTCTAAGAACCGTTTGCAATGCTTAGATGATGCCGGGTGACTTTCTGAGCAGTTAGCACATAAAGTGCGGGTGCAAATTTCAGGGGAGTGTGGTAAAGGTAGGTTACAAGTAACGCAAGTGAGCGTGCCTGTGCATCTCTTCATGGTATGACCGAGTAATTGACATTTTTTACACCGCATGGGATTGGGGAAATACTCCTCTACTTTGATATTGTACCAACCTACGTTTATAGATTGTGGAGGACGGAAGAGGTCGAATGTAAATAACATTAAGCCTGTTGCTTTTTCTTCGTTACCGTCAGATTTTTTTTTAAATTTAAAGACCTCTGTTACACCTTGGTCTTTCATTTCCTCGATTATTTCATTTTCAGGCACGTTTATCAAGCAGGGAGCGTACGCTGTTCCTTTAGAACAGTTGAGTTGGTTGTGTAGTGAAATCGAGACTGGACATTGGCCGGAAAGGTTGTTTTTAGATAAGAAAAGGTTAGCAATATGCAGGGATTTAACAAGGATAATCTATTGATTTTTTTAGTATAAACACGCTTATAGAAGTAAGAGGGATTTTTGGGTCGGTAGGGGTAATCACTATGAATTTGGGGTTTTTAAAACTTGAGTGGGATGGGATATCTTCAATTGTTATTTTGTGGGGAGTATTATTTTTTTTCTTTCTTTTGTGAGGCGGGTCAGGTGGCTGAAAAAATTCAGCAAACCTGTTGCCTCTCAGCACATTTGGCCCGGAGGCCATTATTCACTTCTTACACAAATTAAATATAAAAAACTTTTTATAATGGGAAAGAGGGAAACCGAAAAAGAAAGAGGGATATAAGAGTGAAATAGGAGAAGTGCAATGAGAAAATTAACTGATTAGGAAGCGAGCAAAAGAACAATCGAGGGAACGATGTTGACGGCTCAGAGATCAGTCGATGACTGTCAAAAGAAAGGTATTTAAATGCTCTACCCACAACTGCAAACCAAAATGTTCTACGAGCTCTCGTTCTCGAAAAATTCGTCAAAAAGTAAGATTACAGAATTTTGGCCCGGCCCTTCACAAATTATCTTTCCACTGCATTATTTCCTCAACCAAGCCTCCAAACAAGATGCGGTTTTCACTATAATACAAAGCAACGACTCACCTTTCAATTGATGCTAAAATCTCAAAACTGATTTTTTTTTCCAGTTTTTCGAAAAAATCGTGGGCTTACCCCTTGCCGAAAAAAAGTAGTATTTTTAAAACTATTTCCCACCCAATCAAAATACACATCAAAAGAAAGGTATTTAAATACTCTACCCACAACTGCAAACCAAAATGTTCTACGAACTCTAGTTCTGGAAAAATTCGTCAAAAAGTAAAATTACAGAATTTTGACCCGGCCCTTCACAAATTATCTTTCCACTGCATTATTTCCTCAACCAAGCCTTCAAACAAGATGCGGTTTTCACTATAATACAGAGCATCGACTCACCTTTCAATTGATGCTTAGATCTCAAAAACGAGTTTTTGTCAGTTTTTCGAGAAAATCGTGGGCTAACCCCTTGCCGAAAAAAAGTAGTATTTTCAAAATTATTTCCCACCCAATCAAAATACACATCAAAAGAAAGGTATTTAAATGCTCTACCCACAACTGCAAACCAAAATGTTCTACAAGCTCTCGTTCTCGAAAAATTCGTCAAAAAGTAAAATTACAGAATTTCGACCCAGCCCATCACAAATTTTCTCTCCACTGCATTATTTCCTCAACCAAGCCTCCAAACAGAATGCGGTTTTCACTATAATACAGAGCATCGACTCACCTTTCAATTGATGCTAAAATCTCAAAACTGATTTTCTGTCAGTTTTTCGAAAAAATCGTGGGCTAACCCCTTGCCGAAAAAAAGTAGTATTTTTAAAACTATTTCCCACCCAATCAAAGTACACATCAAAAGAAAGGTATTTAAATGCTCTACCCACAACTGCAAACCAAAATGTTCTACGAGCTCTCGTTCTCGAAAAATTCGTCAAAAAGTAGAATTACAGAATTTCGACCCGGCCCTTCACAAATTATCTTTCCACTGCATTATTTCCTCAACCAAGCCTCCAAACCAGATGCGGTTTTCACTAAAATATAGAGCATCGACTCACTTTTCAATTGATGCTAAAATCTCAAAACTGATTTTTTGTCAGTTTTTTGAGAAAATCGTGGGCTAACCCCTTGCCGAAAAAAAGTAGTATTTTCAAAACTATTTCCCACCCAATCAAAATACACATCAAAAGAAAGGTATTTAAATGCTGTACCCACAACTGCAAACCAAAATGTTCTTCGAGCTCTCGTTCTAGAAAAATTCGTCGAAAAGTAAGATTACAGAATTTCGACCCGGCCCTTCACAAATTATCTTTCCACTGCATTATTTCCTCAACCAAGCCTCCAAACAAGATGCGGTTTTCACTATAATACAGAGCATCGACTCACCTTTCAATTGATGCTGAAATCTCAAAAACGTTTTTTTGAGAAAATCGTGGGCTAACCCCTTGCCGAAAAAAAGTAGTATTTTCAAAACTATTTCCCACCCAATCAAAATACACATCAAAAGAAAGGTATTTAAATGCTGTACCCACAACTGCAAACCAAAATGTTCTTCGAGCTCTCGTTCTAGAAAAATTCGTCGAAAAGTAAGATTACAGAATTTCGACCCGGCCCTTCACAAATTATCTTTCCACTGCATTATTTCCTCAACCAAGCCTCCAAACAAGATGCGGTTTTCACTATAATACAGAGCATCGACTCACCTTTCAATTGATGCTTAGATCTCAAAAACGGCCCTTCATAAATTATCTTTCCACTGCATTATTTCCTCAACCAAGCCTTCAAACAAGATGCGGTTTTCACTCTAATACAGAGCATCGACTCACCTTTCAATTGATGCTTAGATCTCAAAAACGAGTTTTTGTCAGTTTTTCGAGAAAATCGTGGGCTAACCCCTTGCCGAAAAAAAGTAGTATTTTCAAAATTATTTCCCACCCAATCAAAATACACATCAAAAGAAAGGTTTTTAAATGCTCTACCCACAACTGCAAACCAAAATGTTCTACGAGCTCTCGTTCTCGAAAAATTCGTCAAAAAGTAAAATTACAGAATTTCGACCCAGCCCATCACAAATTTTCTCTCCACTGCATTATTTCCTCAACCAAGCCTCCAAACAGAATGCGGTTTTCACTATAATACAGAGCATCGACTCACCTTTCAATTGATGCTTAGATCTCAAAAACGGCCCTTCATAAATTATCTTTCCACTGCATTATTTCCTCAACCAAGCCTTCAAACAAGATGCGGTTTTCACTCTAATACAGAGCATCGACTCACCTTTCAATTGATGCTTAGATCTCAAAAACGAGTTTTTGTCAGTTTTTCGAGAAAATCGTGGGCTAACCCCTTGCCGAAAAAAAGTAGTATTTTCAAAATTATTTCCCACCCAATCAAAATACACATCAAAAGAAAGGTTTTTAAATGCTCTACCCACAACTGCAAACCAAAATGTTCTACGAGCTCTCGTTCTCGAAAAATTCGTCAAAAAGTAGAATTACAGAATTTCGACCCGGCCGGCCCTTCACAAATTATCTTTCCACTGCATTATTTCCTCAACCAAGCCTCCAAGCAAGATGCGGGTTTCACTATAATACAGAGCATCGACTCACCTTTCAATTGATGCTGAAATCTCAAAACTGATTTTTTGTCAGTTTTTCGAAAAAATCGTGGGCTAACCCCTTGCTGAAAAAAAGTAGTATTTCCAAAACTATTTCCCACCCAATCAAAATACACATCAAAAGAAAGGTATTTAAATGCTCTACCCACAACTGCAAACCAAAATGTTCTACGAGCTCTCGTTCTCGAAAAATTCGTCAAAAAGTAGAATTACAGAATTTCGACCCGGCCGGCCCTTCACAAATTATCTTTCCACTGCATTATTTCCTCAACCAAGCCTCCAAGCAAGATGCGGGTTTCACTATAATACAGAGCATCGCCTCACCTTTCAATTGATGCTAAAATCTCAAAACTGATTTTTTGTCAGTTTTTCGAAAAAATCGTGGGCTAACCCCTTGCCGAAAAAAAGTAGTATTTTCAAAATTATTTCCCACCCAATCAAAATACACATCAAAAGAAAGGTATTTAAATGCTCTACACAAAACTGCAAACCAAAATGTTCTACGAGCTCTCGTTCTCGAAAAATTCGTCAAAAAGTAGAATTACAGAATTTCGACCCGGCCCATCACAAATTATCTTTCCACTGCATTATTTCCTCAACCAAGCCTTCAAACAAGATGCGGTTTTCACTAAAATACAGAGCATCGACTCACCTTTCAATTGATGCTAAAATCTCAAAATTGATTTTTTGTCAGTTTTTCGAAAAAATCGTGGGCTAACCCCTTGCCGAAAAAAAGTAGTATTTTTAAAACTATTTCCCACCCAATCAAAATACACATCAAAAGAAAGGTATTTAAATGCTGTACCCACAACTGCAAACCAAAATGTTCTTCGAGCTCTCGTTCTAGAAAAATTCGTCGAAAAGTAAGATTACAGAATTTCGACCCGGCCCTTCACAAATTATCTTTCCACTGCATTATTTCCTCAACCAAGCCTCCAAACAAGATGCGGTTTTCACTATAATACAGAGCATCGACTCACCTTTCAATTGATGCTGAAATCTCAAAACTGATTTTTTGTCAGTTTTTCGAAAAAATCGTGGGCTAACCCCTTGCCGAAAAAAAGTAGTATTTCCAAAACTATTTCCCACCCAATCAAAATACACATCAAAAGAAAGGTATTTAAATGCTCTACCCACAACTGCAAACCAAAATGTTCTACGAGCTCTCGTTCTCGAAAAATTCGTCAAAAAGTAGAATTACAGAATTTCGACCCGGCCGGCCCTTCACAAATTATCTTTCCACTGCATTATTTCCTCAACCAAGCCTCCAAGCAAGATGCGGGTTTCACTATAATACAGAGCATCGCCTCACCTTTCAATTGATGCTAAAATCTCAAAACTGATTTTTTGTCAGTTTTTCGAAAAAATCGTGGGCTAACCCCTTGCCGAAAAAAAGTAGTATTTTCAAAATTATTTCCCACCCAATCAAAATACACATCAAAAGAAAGGTATTTAAATGCTCTACACAAAACTGCAAACCAAAATGTTCTACGAGCTCTCGTTCTCGAAAAATTCGTCAAAAAGTTAAATTACAGAATTTCGACCCAGCCCATAACGAATTATCTTTCCACTGCATTATTTCCTCAACCAAGCCTTCAAACAAGATGCGGTTTTCACTATAATACAGAACATCGACTCACCTTTCAATTGATGCTTAAATCTCAAAAACGTTTTCTTGTCAGTTTTTCGAGAAAATCGTGGGCTAACCCCTTGCCGAAAAAAAGTAGTATTTTCAAAACTATTTCCCACCCAATCAAAATACACATCAAAAGAAAGGTATTTAAATGCTCTACCCAAAACTGCAAACCAAAATGTTCTACGAGCTCTCGTTCTCGAAAAATTCGTCAAAAAGTTAAATTACAGAATTTCGACCCGGCCCTTCACAAATTATCTTTCCACTGCATTATTTCCTCAACCAAGCCTCCAAACAAGATGCGGTTTTCACTATAATACAGAGCATCGACTCACCTTTCAATTGATGCTAAAATCTCAAAACTGATTTTTTTTCAGTTTTTCGAAAAAATCGTGGGCTAACCCCTTGCCGAAAAAAAGTAGTATTTTCAAAACTATTTCCCACCCAATCAAAATACACATCAAAAGAAAGGTATTTAAATGCTCTACCCACAACTGCAAACCAAAATGTTCTTCGGGCTCTCGTTCTCGAAAAATTCGTCAAAAAGTAAGATTACAGAATTTCGACCCGGCCCTTCACAAATTATCTTTCCACTGCATTATTTCCTCAACCAAGCCTCCAAACAAGATGCGGTTTTCACTAAAATACAGAGCATCGACTCACCTTTCAATTGATGCTAAAATCTCAAAATTGATTTTTTGTCAGTTTTTCGAAAAAATCGTGGGCTAACCCCTTGCCGAAAAAAAGTAGTATTTTCAAAATTATTTCCCACCCAATCAAGATACACATCAAAAGAAAGGTATTTAAATACTCTACCCACAACTGCAAACCAAAATGTTCTTCGAGCTCTCGTTCTCGAAAAATTCGTCAAAAAGTAGAATTACATAATTTCGACCCAGCCCATAACAAATTATCTTTCCACTGCATTATTTTCTCAACCAAGCCTCCAAACAAGATGCGGTTTTCACTAAAATACAGAGCATCGACTCACCTTTCAATTGATGCTAAAATCTCAAAATTGATTTTTTGTCAGTTTTTCGAAAAAATCGTGGGCTAACCCCTTGCCGAAAAAAAGTAGTATTTTCAAAACTATTTCCCACCCAATCAAAATACACATCAAAAGAAAGGTATTTAAATGCTCTACCCACAACTGCAAACCAAAATGTTCTACGAACTCTCGTTCTCGAAAAATTCGTCAAAAAGTAAAATTACAGAATTTCGACCCGGCCCTTCACAAATTATATTTCCACTGCATTATTTCCTCAACCAAGCCTTCAAACAAGATGCGGTTTTCACTATAATACAGAGCATCGACTCACCTTTCAATTGATGCTAAAATCTCAAAACTGATTTTTTTTCAGTTTTTCGAAAAAATCGTGGGCTAACCCCTTGCCGAAAAAAAGTAGTATTTTCAAAACTATTTCCCACCCAATCAAAATACACATCAAAAGAAAGGTATTTAAATGCTCTACCCACAACTGCAAACCAAAATGTTCTACGAACTCTCGTTCTCGAAAAATTCGTCAAAAAGTAAAATTACAGAATTTCGACCCGGCCCTTCACAAATTATATTTCCACTGCATTATTTCCTCAACCAAGCCTTCAAACAAGATGCGGTTTTCACTATAATACAGAACATCGACTCACCTTTCAATTGATGCTAAAATCTCAAAATTGATTTTTTGTCAGTTTTTCGAAAAAATCGTGGGCTAACCCCTTGCCGAAAAAAAGAAGTATTTTCAAAATTATTTCCCACCCAATCAAAATACACATCAAAAGAAAGGTATTTAAATACTCTACCCACAACTGCAAACCAAAATGTTCTTCGAGCTCTCGTTCTCGAAAAATTCGTCAAAAAGTAAAATTACATAATTTCGACCCAGCCCATAACAAATTATCTTTCCACTGCATTATTTTCTCAACCAAGCCTCCAAACAAGATGCGGTTTTCACTAAAATACAGAGCATCGACTCACCTTTCAATCGATGCTAAAATCTCAAAACTGATTTTTTTTCAGTTTTTCGAAAAAATCGTGGGCTAACCCCTTGCCAAAAAAAAGTAGTATTTTCAAAATTATTTCCCACCCAATCAAAATACACATCAAAAGAAAGGTATTTAAATGCTCTACCCACAACTGCAAACCAAAATGTTCTTCGGGCTCTCGTTCTCGAAAAATTCGTCAAAAAGTAAGATTACAGAATTTCGACCCGGCCCTTCACAAATTATCTTTCCACTGCATTATTTCCTCAACCAAGCCTCCAAACAAGATGCGGTTTTCACTAAAATACAGAGCATCGACTCACATCAAAAGAAAGGTATTTAAATGCTCTACCCACAACTGCAAACCAAAATGTTCTTCCAGCTCTCGTTCTCGAAAAATTCGTCAAAAAGTAAGATTACAGAATTTCGACCCGGCCCTTCACAAATTATCTTTCCACTGCATTATTTCCTCAACCAAGCCTTCAAACAAGATGCGGTTTTCAGTATAATACTGAACATCGACTCACCTTTCAATTGATGCTTAAATCTCAAAAACGTTTTCTTGTCAGTTTTTCGAGAAAATCGTGGGCTAACCCCTTGCCGAAAAAAAGTAGTATTTTCAAAACTATTTCCCACCCAATCAAAATATGCATCAAAAGAAAGGTATGCTCTACCCACAACTGCAAACCAAAATGTTCTACGAGCTCTCGTTCTCGAAAAATTCGTCAAAAAGTAACATTACAGAATTTTGACCCAGCCCATCACAAATTATCTTTCCACTGCATTATTTCCTCAACCAAGCCTCCAAACAAGATGCGCTTTTCTCTATAATACAGAGGATCGACTCACCCAATCAAAATACACATCAAAAGAAAGGTTATTATTATTATTATTATTTATTAATCGCAACATAAATGTTACAAACTAATCTTAAACAAGCTACAGCACTAGCACTATGCTTTTGGCTGGTGTAAAATAGTAGTTTTACAAAGTGTTTTTTAAAAATAATGTATACTTAATATAAAATTAAATATTAAATTTGAAATATGAAATATGGGGGAGGAAGTCAGGGGTGTCAGGAGATAGCGCACTGACACGATCACCTGAGACCCCTCACTTCCTCCCCTTTTTTGAAATAATTATTTACAAATATCAAATAAATTTTTCTACCTTTAGGTGTTTCAATATGTCATAAATGTCTTTGATATGTTTTGCAGATGAGTTTGATAACAGAAAACTTAAATTTTCTTTATTTAATTGTTTACAAGTTTGATTAATGGTGTTACATTCTGTTATAATATGGTTTATGGTTAGTAATTTGTTTGTTTGGCAAATGTGACATGTTGGTTGGGGTTCTCTTCTTAGTATGTAGCTGTGGGTTAACCAGGTGTGTCCTAGACGATGTCGAATGAAGCATCTGTTCATATTGGTTGGCGTATCTGATGGGTAGGTTATTGGTGAGCAATCTTTGTTGAAACTGGTATAGTGGTGTATATATGCACTCCAATTATCTTTGATCTGTGTTCGAAATTGTTGGTTAATGTATTTAGATAAGTCCTTTTTTGTGGGACTAAATTGAGATATTTCGATGTTGGGGTTAGTTGATATTTCTTTTGCTTTTCTATCAGCACCAGGGATCCAGATAATTTTTAATTTATCCTTGTGTGATATGATATTATCACGGATATTATTTATCAGCGGTGTGCGGCGTTTGATGTTAGTGATAGTTTGTAAGGTAGATAAACTGTCCGTGAAAATAACGGTTTTTTTATTTGATGCTATTCCCAGTTTGGTGGCTTCGTATATGGCCAGAGCTTCTGAAGTAAATATTGAGAAATAGACCGGAAGTTTTGCAGTGGATTTAATTTCACCAAGCTTGTTGACAACTGCGAAACCACAGCCTACGTCACACTTGGAGCCATCCGTGTAGAGAATATTCCATTTGCTTTCAGGATATTTGCTGAGGAGTTCCAAAAACAGTTGTGTGTATGTGTCAATTGGTGTTGTGTTTTTTGGATATTTTGCCAGGGAAGTGTCGATGGCACTGGGTGGTAGTAACCACGGAGGTTGTTTTTCGATGGGTGTACATTTTATTTTAGCATGGATATTGAGATTTCTTGCAGAAGAAACAGCTGCGTATAAGGTTGAAGGCTGTTTTGGTATTTTCTTACGTCTTAGAATTTTAGTTAAATCTGCGTGTATTGGTGATCTATACGTTTCAAAGAGTTTTGGTACCAACCGAGCGGTAAGAAGGTTCTTCCTTTCAGCGATACTGTTAAATCCTCCTTCGGCCATCATATTTTTAATTGGTGTAGTACGGAAAGCTCTGAGGCTTGTTCTTATTGCTGTGTGGTAGGTTGGGTTAAGTATTTTAAGGTTAGAAGGAGCACGCTTGCCATAAATTGTAAGCCCATATTCAATTTTTGATAACAAAATTGTTTTTGCTGTGGTAATGAGTGTGTTGGTATGAACAAGGCTATTTCGTGATGATAGATATTTTATAATATTGAATCTAGGAGCTAATTTTTTAACTAATTCGATACAATGATTTTTAAATTTAAACTTGCTGTCGAATATTATGCCTAATATACTTAAACTACTAACAGTCTCAATGTTTACATGATTCATTTCAATATTAAAATTAGAACATTTAATCTTTCTACATATATGTAGATGTTTATTTTTATTTAAGGATATTTTTGCACCAGAGTGTAAACACCAGTTACAGATTTCGTTTATGACTTCTTTAAATAAATTAATAGATTGGGTGACATTATTACATTTAGACATTATATATAGGTCATCAGCGTAAATAGAATGATCGATATTTTTAAAGTTTAATATTATTTCGCCGATGTCATTAAAAGCTATAATAAAAAGGATGACCGATAACGGAGATCCTTGTGGGATTCCGTTTTCGCTTGCATGGATTTTTGAAAAGCAATTATTAACTTTGGATCTAAAACATCTTTTGTTCAAGAAAGATTTAATAAAATAAAACATTTTAGGTCCAATATTCCATTTGACAAGTTTGTTCAATATTATGTGTATACCTATACGTTCGAAAGTCTTTTCGAAATCTATTGAAACGATTGAGATGTGATTCTTACATGATAAGCTATTTGATATGTATTCGTCTATATGTAGAAGTGAATCTATTGTACCGCGGGTGTGCTTAAGAGCTACTTGATTTGTTAACTGATCATTAAAACTAATGCATGTTAAGATAGGAAAATGGTCGCTGCCGTACAGAAAATCGGACCTATTCCAGGTGATATTTGGGAGGAGATTTGGAGATGCCAGAGTTAGGTCGACATGCGTGTAAGTTTTGTGTATTGAGAAATGTGTTGGTTTACCGTCGTTTAGTACGGCAAGATTTGTATTTAATACAAAATTTTCAACTATTTTACCTCTGTTATTTGTCTAGGGGGAACCCCAAAGTGTATTCCATGAATTAAAGTCTCCAGTTACTATTAGTGGAGAATTTATTGTTGTTATAATGTCTTCTAAGTCGGATGAAGAAAAAGTTTGTTTTGGGTGAATGTAAAGGGATAATATGGTTATTTTAAATTTAAGATTTATTTCTACGGCTATTGTTGAAATGTTAGAGTTGATTGGTATAAATTTATGTTGTATTGACTTGTGAACAAGCAGGCCAACTCCTTGTTTTGCAGTGTCAATAGAATTCAAATTAAGAAAATAGGCAGAATATTGCTTGGGAGTCTTGATTGGAAGGTTATCATAATCGTGGGTTTCTTGAAGTGCTATAATTCGTGGTCTTATTTCTTTAATCAATAGCTCGAGTTCATGAAAATTATTTAGATATCCGTTTAGATTCCATTGCAGAATCTTAAGGATTGTTCGAGCTGAGTTTAGGAGCGGCTTTTGTGCAGTATAAAAGGTTTTATACTGTGAAAAGTTGCGGTGTGAATTTATATGGTGATTTGGTTGACTCTGTCGCCCCAAAGTCGAATCATTGAAACACTTTGAGGTGTTTGAGTGATTCGACCTTCGGACGACAGAGTCGTTATTTAGGGAGTCGACTGTATTCTTAGATGTCTTCATCATCGTCGCTTTGGGAGATGTTTTCGGTTTCCATTATTATGTGAGATGAATCAGTTGTTTGTTTTAGGTTACTCTTAGAATTAAGGTTTGAAGGTGACGTTATTGCAGTGGAATTAAGAGAGTTTTTGGGGAGATTAAGTTGTTGTGAATTGGGTTGTTGTTGGCTATTAATTGTAGAGGTTGTATTGTGTGTTTTTAGATAGGTGTTTTGGAGAGATGAGCTTTTGTTTGTTGCTGTTTTGGGAGTAAGAGGAGTGTTTGGTGTTGTGTTCAAGGTTTTAAGAGAGTTTGTGTGATCGATTGTTGGATCATTTATAATAGATTTTGGTAGGGAAGTTTTATTTTGATAAGAGTTTTGTGTTGTTTGATTTATAGTGGATGAAGTGGGAATTGAGGGGTTTGGGTTTAAGTTTGAGTTAAGTGTATTTGGAGTATTAGAAGGAATAGATGAGTAGCTTGTTGATTTTACTGTTTTTGTAAACGGATTGTTTGTTGGTGGGTTAGATGTGGAATTATTTGCTATGGAGAGAGGAGATGTTAAGGAATTTGCTGTTTCTATATGACTATTCAGAGGGGGTTCTGTACCGTTTATCACTACGGAAGAGAAAGAGATTGTGGGAGTAGAAGCGATTTGATCGTTATAAATTTTTTTGGCTGCCATGCTGCATTTGTTTATTGTTTTTATTTTCAAAATCTCTTTTGCTTCTAAGAACCGTTTGCAATGCTTAGATGATGCCGGGTGACTTTCTGAGCAGTTAGCACATAAAGTGCGGGTGCAAATTTCAGGGGAGTGTGGTAAAGGTAGGTTACAAGTAACGCAAGTGAGCGTGCCTGTGCATCTCTTCATGGTATGACCGAGTAATTGACATTTTTTACACCGCATGGGATTGGGGAAATACTCCTCTACTTTGATATTGTACCAACCTACGTTTATAGATTGTGGAGGACGGAAGAGGTCGAATGTAAATAACATTAAGCCTGTTGCTTTTTCTTCGTTACCGTCAGATTTTTTTTTAAATTTAAAGACCTCTGTTACACCTTGGTCTTTCATTTCCTCGATTATTTCATTTTCAGGCACGTTTATCAAGCAGGGAGCGTACGCTGTTCCTTTAGAACAGTTGAGTTGGTTGTGTAGTGAAATCGAGACTGGACATTGGCCGGAAAGGTTGTTTTTAGATAAGAAAAGGTTAGCAATATGCAGGGATTTAACAAGGATAATCTATTGATTTTTTTAGTATAAACACGCTTATAGAAGTAAGAGGGATTTTTGGGTCGGTAGGGGTAATCACTATGAATTTGGGGTTTTTAAAACTTGAGTGGGATGGGATATCTTCAATTGTTATTTTGTGGGGAGTATTATTTTTTTTCTTTCTTTTGTGAGGCGGGTCAGGTGGCTGAAAAAATTCAGCAAACCTGTTGCCTCTCAGCACATTTGGCCCGGAGGCCATTATTCACTTCTTACACAAATTAAATATAAAAAACTTTTTATAATGGGAAAGAGGGAAACCGAAAAAGAAAGAGGGATATAAGAGTGAAATAGGAGAAGTGCAATGAGAAAATTAACTGATTAGGAAGCGAGCAAAAGAACAATCGAGGGAACGATGTTGACGGCTCAGAGATCAGTCGATGACTGTCAAAAGAAAGGTATTTAAATGCTCTACCCACAACTGCAAACCAAAATGTTCTACGAGCTCTCGTTCTCGAAAAATTCGTCAAAAAGTAAAATTACAGAATTTCGACCCAGCCCATCACAAATTTTCTCTCCACTGCATTATTTCCTAACCAAGCCTCCAAACAAGATGCGGTTTTCACTATAATACAGAGCATCGACTCACCTTTCAATTGATGCTAAAATCTCAAAACTGATTTTTTGTCAGTTTTTCGAAAAAATCGTGGGCTAACCCCTTGCCGAAAAAAAGTAGTATTTTCAAAATTATTTCCCACCCAATCAAAATACACATCAAAAGAAAGGTATTTAAATGCTCTACCCACAACTGCAAGCCAAAATGTTCTACGAGCTCTCGTTCTCGAAAAATTCGTCAAAAAGTAAGATTACAGAATTTCGACCCGGTCCTTCACAAATTATCTTTCCACTGCATTATTTCCTCAACCAAGCCTCCAAACCAGATGCGGTTTTCACTAAAATACAGAGCATCGACTCACCTTTCAATTGATGCTAAAATCTCAAAACTGATTTTTTGTCAGTTTTTCGAAAAAATCGTGGGCTAACCCCTTGCCGAAAAAAAGTAGTATTTTCAAAACTATTTCAAACCCAATCAAAATACACATCAATAGAAAGGTATTTAAATTCTCTACCCACAACTGCAAACCAAAATGTTCTACGAGCTCTCGTTCTTGAAAAATTCGTCAAAAAGTAAGATTACAGAATTTTGACCCGGCCCTTCACAAATTATCTTTCCACTGCATTATTTCCTCAACCAAGCCTCCAAACAAGATGCGGTTTTCACTATAAAACAGAGCAACGACTCACCTTTCAATTGATGCTAAAATCTCAAAACCGATTTTTTTTCAGTTTTTTGAAAAAATCGTGGGTAACCCCTTGCCGAAAAAAAGTAGTATTTTCAAAACTATTTCAAACCCAATCAAAATACACATCAAAAGAAAGGTATTTAAATGCTCTACCCACAACTGCAAACCAAAATGTTCTACGAGCTCTCGTTCTCGAAAAATTCGTCAAAAAGTAAGCTAACAGAATTTTGACCCGGCCCTTCACAAATTATCTTTCCACTGCATTATTTCCTCAACCAAGCCTCCAAACAAGATGCGGTTTTCACTATAATACAGAGCATCGACTCACCTTTCAATTGATGCTAAAATCTCAAAACTGATTTTTTGTCAGTTTTTCGAAAAAATCGTGGGCTAACCCCTTGCCGAAAAAAAGTAGTATTTTCAAAACTATTTCCCACCCAATCAAAGTACACATCAAAAGAAAGGTATTTAAATGCTCTACCCACAACTGCAAACCAAAATGTTCTACGAGCTCTCGTTCTCGAAAAATACGTCAAAAAGTAGAATTACAGAATTTCGACCCGGCCCTTCACAAATTATCTTTCCACTGCATTATTTCCTCAACCAAGCCTCCAAACCAGATGCGGTTTTCACTAAAATACAGAGCATCGACTCACCTTTCAATTGATGCTAAAATCTCAAAACTGATTTTCTGTCAGTTTTTCGAAAAAATCGTGGGCTAACAACCCCTTGCCCAAAAAAAGTAGGTAATATTTTCAAAAATATTTCCCACCCAAGCAAAATACACATCAAAAGAAAGGTATTTAAATGCTCTACCCACAACTGCAAACCAAAATGTTCTACGAACTCTAGTTCTCGAAAAATTCGTCAAAAAGTAAAATTACAGAATTTCGACCCGGCCCTTCACAAATTATCTTTCCACTGCATTATTTCCTCAACCAAGCCTCCAAACAAGATGCGGTTTTCACTATAATACAGAGCATCGACTCACCTTTCAATTGATGCTAAAATCTCAAAACTGATTTTTTGTCAGTTTTTCGAAAAAATCGTGGGCTAACCCCTTGCCGAAAAAAAGTAGTATTTTCAAAACTATTTCCCACCCAATCAAAATACACATCAAAAGAAAGGTATTTAAATGCTCTACCCACAACTGCAAACCAAAATGTTCTACGAGCTCTCGTTCTCGAAAAATTCGTCAAAAAGTAGAATTACAGAATTTCGACCCGGCCCTTCACAAATTATCTTTCCACTGCATTATTTCCTCAACCAAGCCTCCAAACCAGATGCGGTTTTCACTAAAATACAGAGCATCGACTCACCTTTCAATTGATGCTAAAATCTCAAAACTGATTTTCTGTCAGTTTTTCGAAAAAATCGTGGGCTAACCCCTTGCCGAAAAAAAGTAGTATTTTCAAAACTATTTCCCACCCAATCAAAGTACACATCAAAAGAAAGGTATTTAAATGCTCTACCCACAACTGCAAACCAAAATGTTCTACGAGCTCTCGTTCTCGAAAAATACGTCAAAAAGTAGAATTACAGAATTTCGACCCGGCCCTTCACAAATTATCTTTCCACTGCATTATTTCCTCAACCAAGCCTCCAAACCAGATGCGGTTTTCACTAAAATACAGAGCATCGACTCACCTTTCAATTGATGCTAAAATCTCAAAACTGATTTTCTGTCAGTTTTTCGAAAAAATCGTGGGCTAACAACCCCTTGCCCAAAAAAAGTAGGTAATATTTTCAAAAATATTTCCCACCCAATCAAAATACACACCAAAAGAAAGGTATTTAAATGCTCTACCCACAACTGCAAACCAAAATGTTCTACGAACTCTAGTTCTCGAAAAATTCGTCAAAAAGTAAAATTACAGAATTTCGACCCGGCCCTTCACAAATTATCTTTCCACTGCATTATTTCCTCAACCAAGCCTTCAAACAAGATGCGGTTTTCACTATAATACAGAGGATCGACTCACCTTTCAATTGATGCTTAGATCTCAAAAACGAGTTTTTGTCAGTTTTTCGAGAAAATTGTGGGCTAACCCCTTGCCGAAAAAAAGTAGTATTTTCAAAATTATTTCCCACCCAATCAAAATACACATCAAAAGAAAGGTATTTAAATGCTCTACCCACAACTGCAAACCAAAATGTTCTACGAGCTCTCGTTCTCGAAAAATTCGTCAAAAAGTAAGCTAACAGAATTTTGACCCGGCCCTTCACAAATTATCTTTCCACTGCATTATTTCCTCAACCAAACCTCCAAACAAGATGCGGTTTTCACTATAATACAGAGCATCGACTCACCTTTCAATTGATGCTAAAATCTCAAAACTGATTTTTTGTCAGTTTTTCGAAAAAATCGTGGGCTAACCCCTTGCCGAAAAAAAGTAGTATTTTCAAAACTATTTCCCACCCAATCAAAATACACATCAAAAGAAAGGTATTTAAATGCTCTACCCACAACTGCAAGCCAAAATGTTCTACGGGCTCTCGTTCTCGAAAAATTCGTCAAAAAGTAGAATTACAGAATTTCGACCCGGCCCTTCACAAATTATCTTTCCACTGCATTATTTCCTCAACCAAGCCTCCAAACCAGATGCGGTTTTCACTAAAATACAGAGCATCGACTCACCTTTCAATTGATGCTAAAATCTCAAAACTGATTTTCTGTCAGTTTTTCGAAAAAATCGTGGGCTAACCCCTTGCCGAAAAAAAGTTTTATTTTCAAAACTATTTCCCACCCAATCAAAGTACACATCAAAAGAAAGGTATTTAAATGCTCTACCCACAACTGCAAACCAAAATGTTCTACGAGCTCTCGTTCTCGAAAAATTCGTCAAAAAGTAGAATTACAGAATTTCGACCCGGCCCTTCACAAATTATCTTTCCACTGCATTATTTCCTCAACCAAGCCTCCAAACCAGATGCGGTTTTCACTAAAATACAGAGCATCGACTCACCTTTCAATTGATGCTAAAATCTCAAAACTGATTTTTTGTCAGTTTTTCGAAAAAATCGTGGGCTAACCCCTTGCCGAAAAAAAGTAGTATTTTTAAAACTATTTCCCACCCAATCAAAGTACACATCAAAAGAAAGGTATTTAAATGATCTACCCACAACTGCAAGCCAAAATGTTCTACGAGCTCTCGTTCTCGAAAAATTCGTCAAAAAGTAGAATTACAGAATTTCGACCCGGCCCTTCACAAATTATCTTTCCACTGCATTATTTCCTCAACCAAGCCTCCAAACCAGATGCGGTTTTCACTAAAATACAGAGCATCGACTCACCTTTCAATTGATGCTAAAATCTCAAAACTGATTTTTTGTCAGTTTTTTGAGAAAATCGTGGGCTTGCCGAAAAAAAGTAGTATTTTCAAAACTATTTCCCACCCAATCAAAATACACATCAAAAGAAAGGTATTTAAATGCTCTACCCACAACTGCAAACCAAAATGTTCTACGAGCTCTCGTTCTCGAAAAATTCGTCAAAAAGTAGAATTACAGAATTTCGACCCGGCCGGCAGTTCACAAATTATCTTTCCACTGCATTATTTCCTCAACCAAGCCTCCAAACAAGATGCGTTTTTCACTATAATATAAAGCATCGATTCACCTTTCAATTGATGCTAAGATCTCAAAACTAATTTTTTGTCAGTTTTTCAAAAAACTCGTGGGCTAACAACCCCTTGCCCAAAAAAAGTAGGAAATATTTTCAAAAATATTTCCCACCCAATCAAAATACACATCAAAAGAAAGGTATTTAAATGCTCTACCCACAACTGCAAGCCAAAATGTTCTACGAGCTCTCGTTCTCGAAAAATTCGTCAAAAAGTAGAATTACAGAATTTCGACCCGGCCCTTCACAAATTATCTTTCCACTGCATTATTTCCTCAACCAAGCCTCCAAACCAGATGCGGTTTTCACTAAAATACAGAGCACCGACTCACCTTTCAATTGATGCTAAAATCTCAAAACAGATTTTTTGTCAGTTTTTCGAAAAAATCGTGGGCTAACCCCTTGCCGAAAAAAAGTAGTATTTTCAAAACTATTTCCCACCCAATCAAAATACACATCAAAAGAAAGGTATTTAAATGCTCTACCCACAACTGCAAGCCAAAATGTTCTACGGGCTCTCGTTCTCGAAAAATTCGTCAAAAAGTAGAATTACAGAATTTCGACCCGGCCCTTCACAAATTATCTTTCCACTGCATTATTTCCTCAACCAAGCCTCCAAACCAGATGCGGTTTTCACTAAAATACAGAGCATCGACTCACCTTTCAATTGATGCTAAAATCTCAAAACTGATTTTCTGTCAGTTTTTCGAAAAAATCGTGGGCTAACCCCTTGCCGAAAAAAAGTTGTATTTTCAAAACTATTTCCCACCCAATCAAAGTACACATCAAAAGAAAGGTATTTAAATGCTCTACCCACAACTGCAAACCAAAATGTTCTACGAGCTCTCGTTCTCGAAAAATTCGTCAAAAAGTAGAATTACAGAATTTCGACCCGGCCCTTCACAAATTATCTTTCCACTGCATTATTTCCTCAACCAAGCCTCCAAACCAGATGCGGTTTTCACTAAAATACAGAGCATCGACTCACCTTTCAATTGATGCTAAAATCTCAAAACTGATTTTTTGTCAGTTTTTCGAAAAAATCGTGGGCTAACCCCTTGCCGAAAAAAAGTAGTATTTTTAAAACTATTTCCCACCCAATCAAAGTACACATCAAAAGAAAGGTATTTAAATGATCTACCCACAACTGCAAGCCAAAATGTTCTACGAGCTCTCGTTCTCGAAAAATTCGTCAAAAAGTAGAATTACAGAATTTCGACCCGGCCGGCAGTTCACAAATTATCTTTCCACTGCATTATTTCCTCAACCAAGCCTCCAAACAAGATGCGTTTTTCACTATAATATAAAGCATCGATTCACCTTTCAATTGATGCTAAGATCTCAAAACTAATTTTTTGTCAGTTTTTCAAAAAACTCGTGGGCTAACAACCCCTTGCCCAAAAAAAGTAGGAAATATTTTCAAAAATATTTCCCACCCAATCAAAATACACATCAAAAGAAAGGTATTTAAATGCTCTACCCACAACTGCAAGCCAAAATGTTCTACGAGCTCTCGTTCTCGAAAAATTCGTCAAAAAGTAGAATTACAGAATTTCGACCCGGCCCTTCACAAATTATCTTTCCACTGCATTATTTCCTCAACCAAGCCTCCAAACCAGATGCGGTTTTCACTAAAATACAGAGCACCGACTCACCTTTCAATTGATGCTAAAATCTCAAAACTGATTTTTTGTCAGTTTTTCGAAAAAATCGTGGGCTAACCCCTTGCCGAAAAAAAGTAGTATTTTCAAAACTATTTCCCACCCAATCAAAATACACATCAAAAGAAAGGTATTTAAATGCTCTACCCACAACTGCAAGCCAAAATGTTCTACGGGCTCTCGTTCTCGAAAAATTCGTCAAAAAGTAGAATTACAGAATTTCGACCCGGCCCTTCACAAATTATCTTTCCACTGCATTATTTCCTCAACCAAGCCTCCAAACCAGATGCGGTTTTCACTAAAATACAGAGCATCGACTCACCTTTCAATTGATGCTAAAATCTCAAAACTGATTTTTTGTCAGTTTTTTGAGAAAATCGTGGGCTTGCCGAAAAAAAGTAGTATTTTCAAAACTATTTCCCACCCAATCAAAATACACATCAAAAGAAAGGTATTTAAATGCTCTACCCACAACTGCAAACCAAAATGTTCTACGAGCTCTCGTTCTCGAAAAATTCGTCAAAAAGTAGAATTACAGAATTTCGACCCGGCCGGCAGTTCACAAATTATCTTTCCACTGCATTATTTCCTCAACCAAGCCTCCAAACAAGATGCGTTTTTCACTATAATATAAAGCATCGATTCACCTTTCAATTGATGCTAAGATCTCAAAACTAATTTTTTGTCAGTTTTTCAAAAAACTCGTGGGCTAACAACCCCTTGCCCAAAAAAAGTAGGAAATATTTTCAAAAATATTTCCCACCCAATCAAAATACACATCAAAAGAAAGGTATTTAAATGCTCTACCCACAACTGCAAGCCAAAATGTTCTACGAGCTCTCGTTCTCGAAAAATTCGTCAAAAAGTAGAATTACAGAATTTCGACCCGGCCCTTCACAAATTATCTTTCCACTGCATTATTTCCTCAACCAAGCCTCCAAACCAGATGCGGTTTTCACTAAAATACAGAGCATCGACTCACCTTTCAATTGATGCTAAAATCTCAAAACTGATTTTTTGTCAGTTTTTCGAAAAAATCGTGGGCTAACCCCTTGCCGAAAAAAAGTAGTATTTTCAAAACTATTTCCCACCCAATCAAAATACACATCAAAAGAAAGGTATTTAAATGCTCTACCCACAACTGCAAGCCAAAATGTTCTACGGGCTCTCGTTCTCGAAAAATTCGTCAAAAAGTAGAATTACAGAATTTCGACCCGGCCCTTCACAAATTATCTTTCCACTGCATTATTTCCTCAACCAAGCCTCCAAACCAGATGCGGTTTTCACTAAAATACAGAGCATCGACTCACCTTTCAATTGATGCTAAAATCTCAAAACTGATTTTCTGTCAGTTTTTCGAAAAAATCGTGGGCTAACCCCTTGCCGAAAAAAAGTTGTATTTTCAAAACTATTTCCCACCCAATCAAAGTACACATCAAAAGAAAGGTATTTAAATGCTCTACCCACAACTGCAAACCAAAATGTTCTACGAGCTCTCGTTCTCGAAAAATTCGTCAAAAAGTAGAATTACAGAATTTCGACCCGGCCCTTCACAAATTATCTTTCCACTGCATTATTTCCTCAACCAAGCCTCCAAACCAGATGCGGTTTTCACTAAAATACAGAGCATCGACTCACCTTTCAATTGATGCTAAAATCTCAAAACTGATTTTTTGTCAGTTTTTCGAAAAAATCGTGGGCTAACCCCTTGCCGAAAAAAAGTAGTATTTTTAAAACTATTTCCCACCCAATCAAAGTACACATCAAAAGAAAGGTATTTAAATGATCTACCCACAACTGCAAGCCAAAATGTTCTACGAGCTCTCGTTCTCGAAAAATTCGTCAAAAAGTAGAATTACAGAATTTCGACCCGGCCCTTCACAAATTATCTTTCCACTGCATTATTTCCTCAACCAAGCCTCCAAACCAGATGCGGTTTTCACTAAAATACAGAGCATCGACTCACCTTTCAATTGATGCTAAAATCTCAAAACTGATTTTTTGTCAGTTTTTTGAGAAAATCGTGGGCTTGCCGAAAAAAAGTAGTATTTTCAAAACTATTTCCCACCCAATCAAAATACACATCAAAAGAAAGGTATTTAAATGCTCTACCCACAACTGCAAACCAAAATGTTCTACGAGCTCTCGTTCTCGAAAAATTCGTCAAAAAGTAGAATTACAGAATTTCGACCCGGCCGGCAGTTCACAAATTATCTTTCCACTGCATTATTTCCTCAACCAAGCCTCCAAACAAGATGCGTTTTTCACTATAATATAAAGCATCGATTCACCTTTCAATTGATGCTAAGATCTCAAAACTAATTTTTTGTCAGTTTTTCAAAAAACTCGTGGGCTAACAACCCCTTGCCCAAAAAAAGTAGGAAATATTTTCAAAAATATTTCCCACCCAATCAAAATACACATCAAAAGAAAGGTATTTAAATGCTCTACCCACAACTGCAAGCCAAAATGTTCTACGAGCTCTCGTTCTCGAAAAATTCGTCAAAAAGTAGAATTACAGAATTTCGACCCGGCCCTTCACAAATTATCTTTCCACTGCATTATTTCCTCAACCAAGCCTCCAAACCAGATGCGGTTTTCACTAAAATACAGAGCACCGACTCACCTTTCAATTGATGCTAAAATCTCAAAACTGATTTTTTGTCAGTTTTTCGAAAAAATCGTGGGCTAACCCCTTGCCGAAAAAAAGTAGTATTTTCAAAACTATTTCCCACCCAATCAAAATACACATCAAAAGAAAGGTATTTAAATGCTCTACCCACAACTGCAAGCCAAAATGTTCTACGGGCTCTCGTTCTCGAAAAATTCGTCAAAAAGTAGAATTACAGAATTTCGACCCGGCCCTTCACAAATTATCTTTCCACTGCATTATTTCCTCAACCAAGCCTCCAAACCAGATGCGGTTTTCACTAAAATACAGAGCATCGACTCACCTTTCAATTGATGCTAAAATCTCAAAACTGATTTTTTGTCAGTTTTTTGAGAAAATCGTGGGCTTGCCGAAAAAAAGTAGTATTTTCAAAACTATTTCCCACCCAATCAAAATACACATCAAAAGAAAGGTATTTAAATGCTCTACCCACAACTGCAAACCAAAATGTTCTACGAGCTCTCGTTCTCGAAAAATTCGTCAAAAAGTAGAATTACAGAATTTCGACCCGGCCGGCAGTTCACAAATTATCTTTCCACTGCATTATTTCCTCAACCAAGCCTCCAAACAAGATGCGTTTTTCACTATAATATAAAGCATCGATTCACCTTTCAATTGATGCTAAGATCTCAAAACTAATTTTTTGTCAGTTTTTCAAAAAACTCGTGGGCTAACAACCCCTTGCCCAAAAAAAGTAGGAAATATTTTCAAAAATATTTCCCACCCAATCAAAATACACATCAAAAGAAAGGTATTTAAATGCTCTACCCACAACTGCAAGCCAAAATGTTCTACGAGCTCTCGTTCTCGAAAAATTCGTCAAAAAGTAGAATTACAGAATTTCGACCCGGCCCTTCACAAATTATCTTTCCACTGCATTATTTCCTCAACCAAGCCTCCAAACCAGATGCGGTTTTCACTAAAATACAGAGCATCGACTCACCTTTCAATTGATGCTAAAATCTCAAAACTGATTTTTTGTCAGTTTTTCGAAAAAATCGTGGGCTAACCCCTTGCCGAAAAAAAGTAGTATTTTCAAAACTATTTCCCACCCAATCAAAATACACATCAAAAGAAAGGTATTTAAATGCTCTACCCACAACTGCAAGCCAAAATGTTCTACGGGCTCTCGTTCTCGAAAAATTCGTCAAAAAGTAGAATTACAGAATTTCGACCCGGCCCTTCACAAATTATCTTTCCACTGCATTATTTCCTCAACCAAGCCTCCAAACCAGATGCGGTTTTCACTAAAATACAGAGCATCGACTCACCTTTCAATTGATGCTAAAATCTCAAAACTGATTTTCTGTCAGTTTTTCGAAAAAATCGTGGGCTAACCCCTTGCCGAAAAAAAGTTGTATTTTCAAAACTATTTCCCACCCAATCAAAGTACACATCAAAAGAAAGGTATTTAAATGCTCTACCCACAACTGCAAACCAAAATGTTCTACGAGCTCTCGTTCTCGAAAAATTCGTCAAAAAGTAGAATTACAGAATTTCGACCCGGCCCTTCACAAATTATCTTTCCACTGCATTATTTCCTCAACCAAGCCTCCAAACCAGATGCGGTTTTCACTAAAATACAGAGCATCGACTCACCTTTCAATTGATGCTAAAATCTCAAAACTGATTTTTTGTCAGTTTTTCGAAAAAATCGTGGGCTAACCCCTTGCCGAAAAAAAGTAGTATTTTTAAAACTATTTCCCACCCAATCAAAGTACACATCAAAAGAAAGGTATTTAAATGATCTACCCACAACTGCAAGCCAAAATGTTCTACGAGCTCTCGTTCTCGAAAAATTCGTCAAAAAGTAGAATTACAGAATTTCGACCCGGCCCTTCACAAATTATCTTTCCACTGCATTATTTCCTCAACCAAGCCTCCAAACCAGATGCGGTTTTCACTAAAATACAGAGCATCGACTCACCTTTCAATTGATGCTAAAATCTCAAAACTGATTTTTTGTCAGTTTTTTGAGAAAATCGTGGGCTTGCCGAAAAAAAGTAGTATTTTCAAAACTATTTCCCACCCAATCAAAATACACATCAAAAGAAAGGTATTTAAATGCTCTACCCACAACTGCAAACCAAAATGTTCTACGAGCTCTCGTTCTCGAAAAATTCGTCAAAAAGTAGAATTACAGAATTTCGACCCGGCCGGCAGTTCACAAATTATCTTTCCACTGCATTATTTCCTCAACCAAGCCTCCAAACAAGATGCGTTTTTCACTATAATATAAAGCATCGATTCACCTTTCAATTGATGCTAAGATCTCAAAACTAATTTTTTGTCAGTTTTTCAAAAAACTCGTGGGCTAACAACCCCTTGCCCAAAAAAAGTAGGAAATATTTTCAAAAATATTTCCCACCCAATCAAAATACACATCAAAAGAAAGGTATTTAAATGCTCTACCCACAACTGCAAGCCAAAATGTTCTACGAGCTCTCGTTCTCGAAAAATTCGTCAAAAAGTAGAATTACAGAATTTCGACCCGGCCCTTCACAAATTATCTTTCCACTGCATTATTTCCTCAACCAAGCCTCCAAACCAGATGCGGTTTTCACTAAAATACAGAGCATCGACTCACCTTTCAATTGATGCTAAAATCTCAAAACTGATTTTTTGTCAGTTTTTCGAAAAAATCGTGGGCTAACCCCTTGCCGAAAAAAAGTAGTATTTTTAAAACTATTTCCCACCCACTCAAAGTACACATCAAAAGAAAGGTATTTAAATGATCTACCCACAACTGCAAGCCAAAATGTTCTACGAGCTCTCGTTCTCGAAAAATTCGTCAAAAAGTAGAATTACAGAATTTCGACCCGGCCCTTCACAAATTATCTTTCCACTGCATTATTTCCTCAACCAAGCCTCCAAACCAGATGCGGTTTTCACTAAAATACAGAGCATCGACTCACCTTTCAATTGATGCTAAAATCTCAAAACTGATTTTTTGTCAGTTTTTTTAGAAAATCGTGGGCTAACCCCTTGCCGAAAAAAAGTAGTATTTTCAAAACTATTTCCCACCCAATCAAAATACACATCAAAAGAAAGGTATTTAAATGCTCTACCCACAACTGCAAGCCAAAATGTTCTACGAGCTCTCGTTCTCGAAAAATTCGTCAAAAAGTAAAATTACAGAATTTCGACCCGGTCCTTCACAAATTATCTTTCCACTGCATTATTTCCTCAACCAAGCCTCCAAACCAGATGCGGTTTTCACTATAATACAGAGCATCGACTCACCTTTCAATTGATGCTAAAATCTCAAAACTGATTTTTTGTCAGTTTTTCGAAAAAATCGTGGGCTAACCCCTTGTCGAAAAAAAGTAGTATTTTCAAAACTATTTCAAACCCAATCAAAATACACATCAATAGAAAGGTATTTAAATTCTCTACCCACAACTGCAAACCAAAATGTTCTACGAGCTCTCGTTCTCGAAAAATTCGTCAAAAAGTAAGATAACAGAATTTTGACCCGGCCCTTCACAAATTATCTTTCCACTGCATTATTTCCTCAACCAAGCCTCCAAACAAGATGCGGTTTTCACTATAAAACAGAGCAACGACTCACCTTTCAATTGATGCTAAAATCTCAAAACCGATTTTTTTTCAGTTTTTTGAAAAAATCGTGGGCTAACCCCTTGCCGAAAAAAAGTAGTATTTTCAAAACTATTTCCCACACAATCAAAATACACATCAAAAGAAAGGTATTTAAATGCTCTACCCACAACTGCAAACCAAAATGTTCTACGAGCTCTCGTTCTCGAAAAATTCGTCAAAAAGTAGAATTACAGAATTTCGACCCGGCCCTTCACAAATTATCTTTCCACTGCATTATTTCCTCAACCAAGCCTCCAAACCAGATGCGGTTTTCACTAAAATACAGAGCATCGACTCACCTTTCAATTGATGCTAAAATCTCAAAACTGATTTTTTGTCAGTTTTTTGAGAAAATCGTGGGCTAACCCCTTGCCGAAAAAAGTAGTATTTTCAAAACTATTTCCCACCCAATCAAAATACACATCAAAAGAAAGGTATTTAAATGCTCTACCCACAACTGCAAACCAAAATGTTCTTCGAGCTCTCGTTCTCGAAAAATTCGTCAAAAAGTAGAATTACAGAATTTCGACCCGGCCCTTCACAAATTATCTTTCCACTGCATTATTTCCTCAACCAAGCCTCCAAACCAGATGCGGTTTTCACTAAAATACAGAGCATCGACTCACCTTTCAATTGATGCTAAAATCTCAAAACTGATTTTCTGTCAGTTTTTCGAAAAAATCGTGGGCTAACCCCTTGCCGAAAAAAAGTAGTATTTTCAAAACTATTTTCCACCCAATCAAAGTACACATCAAAAGAAAGGTATTTAAATGCTCTACCCACAACTGCAAACCAAAATGTTCTACGAGCTCTCGTTCTCGAAAAATACGTCAAAAAGTAGAATTACAGAATTTCGACCCGGCCCTTCACAAATTATCTTTCCACTGCATTATTTCCTCAACCAAGCCTCCAAACCAGATGCGGTTTTCACTAAAATACAGAGCATCGACTCACCTTTCAATTGATGCTAAGATCTCAAAACTGATTTTTTGTCAGTTTTTTGAGAAAATCGTGGGCTAACCCCTTGCCCAAAAAAAGTAATATTTTCAAAAATATTTCCCACCCAATCAAAATACACATCAAAAGAAAGGTATTTAAATGCTCTACCCACAACTGCAAGCCAAAATGTTCTACGCGCTCTCGTTCTCGAAAAATTCGTCAAAAAGTAAGATTACAGAATTTCGACCCGGCCCTTCACAAATTATCTTTCCACTGCATTATTTCCTCAACCAAGCCTCCAAACCAGATGCGGTTTTCACTAAAATACAGAGCATCGACTCACCTTTCAATTGATGCTAATATCTAAAAACTGATTTTTTGTCAGTTTTTTGAGAAAATCGTGGGCTAACCCCTTGCCCAAAAAAAGTAATATTTTCAAAAATATTTCCCACCCAATCAAAATACACATCAAAAGAAAGGTATTTTAATGCTCTACCCACAACTGCAAACCAAAATGTTCTTCGAGCTCTCGTTCTAGAAAAATTCGTCAAAAAGTAGAATTACAGAATTTCGACCCGGCCGGCCCTTCACAAATTATCTTTCCACTGCATTATTTCCTCAACCAAGCCTCCAAACAAGATGCGTTTTTCACTATAATATAAAGCATCGATTCACCTTTCAATTGATGCTAAGATCTCAAAACTAATTTTTTGTCAGTTTTTCAAAAAACTCGTGGGCTAACCCCTTGCCGAAAAAAAGTAGTATTTTCAAAACTATTTCCCACCCAATCAAAGTACACATCAAAAGAAAGGTATTTAAATGCTCTACCCACAACTGCAAACCAAAATGTTCTACGAGCTCTCGTTCTCGAAAAATTCGTCAAAAAGAAGAATTACAGAATTTCGACCCGGCCCTTCACAAATTATCTTTCCACTGCATTATTTCCTCAACCAAGCCTCCAAACCAGATGTGGTTTTCACTAAAATACAGAGCATCGACTCACCTTTCAATTGATGCTAAAATCTCAAAACTGATTTTCTGTCAGTTTTTCGAAAAAATCGTGGGCTAACCCCTTGCCGAAAAAAAGTAGTATTTTCAAAACTATTTCCCACCCAATCAAAGTACACATCAAAAGAAAGGTATTTAAATGCTCTACCCACAACTGCAAGCCAAAATGTTCTTCGAGCTCTCGTTCTCGAAAAATTCGTCAAAAAGTAAGATTACAGAATTTCGACCCGGCCCTTCACAAATTATCTTTCCACTGCATTATTTCCTCAACCAAGCCTCCAAACCAGATGCGGTTTTCACTAAAATACAGAGCATCGACTCACCTTTCAATTGATGCTAAGATCTCAAAACTGATTTTTTGTCAGTTTTTTGAGAAAATCGTGGGCTAACCCCTTGCCCAAAAAAAGTAATATTTTCAAAAATATTTCCCACCCAATCAAAATACACATCAAAAGAAAGGTATTTAAATGCTCTACCCACAACTGCAAGCCAAAATGTTCTACGAGCTCTCGTTCTCGAAAAATTCGTCAAAAAGTAGAATTACAGAATTTCGACCCGGCCGGCCCTTCACAAATTATCTTTCCACTGCATTATTTCCTCAACCAAGCCTCCAAACCAGATGCGGTTTTCACTAAAATACAGAGCATCGACTCACCTTTCAATTGATGCTAAAATCTCAAAACTGATTTTTTGTCAGTTTTTTGAGAAAATCGTGGGCTAACCCCTTGCCGAAAAAAAGTAGTATTTTCAAAACTATTTCCCACCCAATCAAAATACACATCAAAAGAAAGGTATTTAAATGCTCTACCCACGATTGCAAGCCAAAATGTTCTACGAGCTCTCGTTCTCGAAAAATTCGTCAAAAAGTAAAATTACAGAATTTCGACCCGGCCTTTCACAAATTATCTTTCCACTGCATTATTTCCTCAACCAAGCCTCCAAACAAGATGCGGTTTTCACTATATTACAGAGCATCGACTCACCTTTCAATTGATGCTAAAATCTCAAAACTGATTTTTTGTCAGTTTTTCGAAAAAATCGTGGGCTAACCCCTTGCCGAAAAAAAGTAGTATTTTCAAAACTATTTCCCACCCAATCAAAATACACATCAAAAGAAAGGTATTTAAATGCTCTACCCACAATTGCAAGCCAAAATGTTCTACGAGCTCTCGTTCTCGAAAAATTCGTCAAAAAGTAGAATTACAGAATTTCGACCCGGCCCTTCACAAATTATCTTTCCACTGCATTATTTCCTCAACCAAGCCTCCAAACAAGATGCGGTTTTCACTATATTACAGAGCATCGACTCACCTTTCAATTGATGCTAAAATCTCAAAACTGATTTTTTGTCAGTTTTTCGAAAAAATCGTGGGCTAACCCCTTGCCGAAAAAAAGTAGTATTTTCAAAAATATTTCCCACCCAATCAAAATACACATCAAAAGAAAGGTATTTAAATGCTCTACCCACAACTGCAAGCCAAAATGTTCTACGAGCTCTCGTTCTCGAAAAATTCGTCAAAAAGTAAAATTACAGACTTTCGACCCGGCCCTTCACAAATTATCTTTCCACTGCATTATTTCCTCAACCAAGCCTCCAAACCAGATGCGGTTTTCACTAAAATACAGAGCATCGACTCACCTTTCAATTGATGCTAAAATCTCAAAACTGATTTTTTGTCAGTTTTTTGAGAAAATCGTGGGCTAACCCCTTGCCGAAAAAAAGTAGTATTTTCAAAACTATTTCCCACCCAATCAAAATACACATCAAAAGAAAGGTATTTAAATGCTCTACC
Organism: Eupeodes corollae; assembly: GCF_945859685.1. Taxonomy (NCBI): domain Eukaryota; kingdom Metazoa; phylum Arthropoda; class Insecta; order Diptera; family Syrphidae; genus Eupeodes; species Eupeodes corollae. Next base: position 146,647,274 of record NC_079147.1, on the reverse strand, counting down.
CACAACTGCAAGCCAAAATGTTCTACGAGCTCTCGTTCTCGAAAAATTCGTCAAAAAGTAAAATTACAGAATTTCGACCCAGCCCATATCAAATTATCTTTCCACTGCATTATTTCCTCAACCAAGCCTCCAAACAAGATGCGTTTTTCATTATAATATAAAGCATCGATTCACCTTTCAATTGATGCTAAGATCTCAAAACTAGTTTTTTGTCAGTTTTTCAAAAAAATCGTGGGCTAACCCCTTGCCGAAAAAAAGTAGTATTTTCAAAACTATTTCCCACCCAATCAAAATACACATCAAAAGAAAGGTATTTAAATGCTGTACCCACAACTGCAAACCAAAATGTTCTTCGAGCTCTCGTTCTAGAAAAATTCGTCAAAAAGTAAGATTACAGAATTTCGACCCGGCCCTTCACAAATTATCTGTCCACTGCATTATTTCCTCAACCAAGCCTCCAAGCCAGATGCGGTTTTCACTAAAACACAGAGCATCGACTCACCTTTCAATTAATGCTAAAATCTCAAAACTGATTTTTTGTCAGTTTTTCGAAAAAATCGTGGGCTAACCTCTTGCCCAAAAAAAGTAATATTTTCAAAAATATTTCCCACCCAATCAAAATACACATCAAACGAAAGGTAATGCTCTACCCACAACTGCAAACCAAAATGTTCTACGAGCTCTCGTTCTCGAAAAATTCGTCAAAAAGTAGAATTACAGAATTTCGACCCGGCCCTTCACAAATTATCTTTCCACTGCATTATTTCCTCAACCAAGCCTCCAAACCAGATGCGGTTTTCACTAAAATACAGAGCATCGACTCACCTTTCAATTGATGCTAAAATCTCAAAACTGATTTTCTGTCAGTTTTTCGAAAAAATCGTGGGCTAACCCCTTGCCGAAAAAAAGTAGTATTTTCAAAACTATTTCCCACCCAATCAAAGTACACATCAAAAGAAAGGTATTTAAATGCTCTACCCACAACTGCAAACCAAAATGTTCTACGAGCTCTCGTTCTCGAAAAATTCGTCAAAAAGTAGAATTACAGAATTTCGACCCGGCCCTTCACAAATTATCTTTCCACTGCATTATTTCCTCAACCAAGCCTCCAAACCAGATGCGGTTTTCACTAAAATACAGAGCATTGACTCACCTTTCAATTGATGCTAAGATCTCAAAACTGATTTTTTGTCAGTTTTTTGAGAAAATCGTGGGCTAACCCCTTGCCCAAAAAAAGTAATATTTTCAAAAATATTTCCCACCCAATCAAAATACACATCAAAAGAAAGGTATTTAAATGCTCTACCCACAACTGCAAGCCAAAATGTTCTACGAGCTCTCGTTCTCGAAAAATTCGTCAAAAAGTAGAATTACAGAATTTCGTTCCGGCCGGCCCTTCACAAATTATCTTTCCACTGCATTATTTCCTCAACCAAGCCTCCAAACAAGATGCGTTTTTCACTATAATATAAAGCATCGATTCACCTTTCAATTGATGCTAAAATCTCAAAACTGATTTTTTGTCAGTTTTTTGAGAAAATCGTGGGCTAACCCCTTGCCGAAAAAAAGTAGTATTTTCAAAACTATTTCCCACCCAATCAAAATACACATCAAAAGAAAGGTATTTAAATGCTCTACCCACAATTGCAAGCCAAAATGTTCTACGAGCACTCGTTCTCGAAAAATTCGTCAAAAAGTAGAATTACAGAATTTCGACCTGGCTCTTCACAAATTATCTTTCCACTGCATTATTTCCTCAACCAAGCCTCCAAACCAGATGTGGTTTTCACTAAAATACAGAGCATCGACTCACCTTTCAATTGATGCTAAAATCTCAAAACTGATTTTCTGTCAGTTTTTCGAAAAAATCGTGGGCTAACCCCTTGCCGAAAAAAAGTAGTATTTTCAAAACTATTTCCCACCCAATCAAAGTACACATCAAAAGAAAGGTATTTAAATGCTCTACCCACAACTGCAAACCAAAATGTTCTACGAGCTCTCGTTCTCGAAAAATTCGTCAAAAAGTAGAATTACAGAATTTCGACCCGGCCCTTCACAAATTATCTTTCCACTGCATTATTTCCTCAACCAAGCCTCCAAACCAGATGCGGTTTTCACTAAAATACAGAGCATCGACTCACCTTTCAATTGATGCTAAAATCTCAAAACTGATTTTTTGTCAGTTTTTTGAGAAAATCGTGGGCTAACCCCTTGCCGAAAAAAAGTAGTATTTTCAAAACTATTTCCCACCCAATCAAAATACACATTAAAAGAAAGGTATTTAAATGCTCTACCCACAACTGCAAGCCAAAATGTTCTACGAGCTCTCGTTCTCGAAAAATTCGTCAAAAAGTAAAATTACAGAATTTCGACCCAGCCCATTACAAATTATCTTTCCACTGCATTATTTCCTCAACCAAGCCTCCAAACAAGATGCGTTTTTCACTATAATATAAAGCATCGATTCACCTTTCAATTGATGCTAAGATCTCAAAACTAGTTTTTTGTCAGTTTTTCAAAAAAATCGTGGGCTAACCCCTTGCCGAAAAAAAGTAGTATTTTCAAAACTATTTCCCACCCAATCAAAATACACATCAAAAGAAAGGTATTTAAATGCTGTACCCACAACTGCAAGCCAAAATGTTCTTCGAGCTCTCGTTCTAGAAAAATTGGTCAAAAAGTAAGATTACAGAATTTCGACCCGGCCCTTCACAAATTATCTGTCCACTGCATTATTTCCTCAACCAAGCCTCCAAGCCAGATGCGGTTTTCACTAAAATACAGAGCATCGACTCACCTTTCAATTAATGCTAAGATCTCAAAACTGATTTTTTGTCAGTTTTTCGAAAAAATCGTGGGCTAACCTCTTGCCCAAAAAAAGTAATATTTTCAAAAATATTTCCCACCCAATCAAAATACACATCAAACGAAAGGTATTTAAATGCTCTACCCACAACTGCAAGCCAAAATGTTCTACGAGCTCTCGTTCTCGAAAAATTCGTCAAAAAGTAGAATTACAGAATTTCGACCCGGCCTTCACAAATTATCTTTCCACTGCATTATTTCCTCAACCAAGCCTCCAAACCAGATGCGGGTTTCACTAAAATACAGAGCATCGACTCACCTTTCAATTGATGCTAAAATCTCAAAACTGATTTTTTGTCAGTTTTTCGAGAAAATCGTGGGCTAACCCCTTGCCGAAAAAAAGTAGTATTTTCAAAACTATTTCCCACCCAATCAAAATACACATCAAAAGAAAGGTATTTAAATGCTCTACCCACAACTGCAAACCAAAATGTTCTACGAGCTCTCGTTCTCGGAAAATTCGTCAAAAAGTAAAATTACAGAATTTCGACCCAGCCCATCACAAATTATCTTTTCACTGCATTATTTCCTTAACCAAGCCTCCAAACAAGATGCGGTTTTCACTAAAATACAGAGCATCGACTCACTTTTCAATTGATGCTAAAATCTCAAAACTGATTTTCTGTCAGTTTTTCGAAAAAATCGTGGGCTAACCCCTTGCCGAAAAAAAGTAGTATTTTCAAAACTATTTCCCACCCAATCAAAGTACACATCAAAAGAAAGGTATTTAAATGCTCTACCCACAACTGCAAACCAAAATGTTCTACGAGCTCTCGTTCTAGAAAAATTCGTCAAAAAGTAGAATTACAGAATTTCGACCCGGCCCTTCACAAATTATCTTTCCACTGCATTATTTCCTCAACCAAGCCTCCAAACCAGATGCGGTTTTCACTAAAATACAGAGCATCGACTCACCTTTCAATTGATGCTAAAATCTCAAAACTGATTTTTTGTCAGTTTTTTGAGAAAATCGTGGGCTAACCCCTTGCCGAAAAAAAATAGTATTTTCAAAACTATTTCCCACCCAATCAAAATACACATCAAAAGAAAGGTATTTAAATGCTGTACCCACAACTGCAAACCAAAATGTTCTTCGAGCTCTCGTTCTAGAAAAATTCGTCAAAAAGTAGAATTACAGAATTTCGACCCGGCCCTTCACAAATTATCTTTCCACTGCATTATTTCCTCAACCAAGCCTCCAAACCAGATGCGGTTTTCACTAAAATACAGAGCATCGACTCACCTTTCAATTGATGCTAAAATCTCAAAACTGATTTTTTGTCAGTTTTTTGAGAAAATCGTGGGCTAACCCCTTGCCCAAAAAAAGTAGTATTTTCAAAACTATTTCCCACCCAATCAAAATAAACATCAAAAGAAAGGTATTTAAATGCTCTACCCACAACTGCAAGCCAAAATGTTCTACGAGCTCTCGTTCTCGAAAAATTCGTCAAAAAGTAGAATTACAGAATTTCGACCCGGCCCATCACAAATTATCTTTCCACTGCATTATTTCCTCAACCAAGCCTCCAAACCAGATGCGGTTTTCACTATAATACAGAGCATCGACTCACCTTTCAATTGATGCTAAAATCTCAAAACTGATTTTTTGTCAGTTTTTTGAGAAAATCGTGGGCTAACCCCTTGCCGAAAAAAAGTAGTATTTTCAAAACTATTTCCCACCCAATCAAAGTACACATCAAAAGAAAGGTATTTAAATGATCTACCCACAACTGCAAGCCAAAATGTTCTACGAGCTCTCGTTCTCGAAAAATTCATCAAAAAGTAGAATTACAGAATTTCGACCCGGCCCTTCACAAATTATCTTTCGACTGCATTATTTCCTCAACCAAGCCTCCAAACCAGATGCGGTTTTCACTAAAATACAGAGCATCGACTCACCTTTCAATTGATGCTAAAATCTCAAAAATAATTTTTTGTCAGTTTTTCGAAAAAATCGTGGGCTAACCCCTTGCCGAAAAAAGTAGTATTTTAAAAACTATTTCCCACCCAATCAAAATACACATCAAAAGAAAGGTATTTAAATGCTCTACCCACAACTGCAAACCAAAATGTTCTTCGAGCTCTCGTTCTAGAAAAATTCGTCGAAAAGTAAGATTACAGAATTTCGACCCGGCCCTTCACAAATTATCTTTCCACTGCATTATTTCCTCAACCAAGCCTCCAAACAAGATGCGGTTTTCACTATAATACAGAGCATCGACTCACCTTTCAATTGATGCTAAAATCTCAAAACTGATTTTTTGTCAGTTTTTCGAAAAAATCGTGGGCTAACCCCTTGCCCAAAACAAGTAGTATTTTCAAAACTATTTCCCACAAAATCAAAATACACATCAAAAGAAAGGTATTTAAATGCTCTACCCACAACTGCAAGCCAAAATGTTCTACGAGCTCTCGTTCTCGAAAAATTCGTCAAAAAGTGAAATTACAGAATTTCGACCCAGCCCATAACAAATTATCTTTCCACTGCATTATTTCCTCAACCAAGCCTCCAAACAAGATGCGGTTTCCACTATAATACAGAGCATCGATTCACCTTTCAATTGATGCTAAAATCTCAAAACTGATTTTTTGTCAGTTTTTCGAAAAAATCGTAGGCTAACCCCATGCCCAAAAAAAGTAATATTTTCAAAAATATTTCCCACCCAATCAAAATACACATCAAAAGAAAGGTATTTAAATGCTCTACCCACAACTGCAAACCAAAATGTTCTACGAGCTCTCGTTCTCGAAAAATTCGTCAAAAAGTAGAATTACAGAATTTCGACCCGGCCCTTCACAAATTATCTTTCCACTGCATTATTTCCTCAACCAAGCCTCCAAGCCAGATGCGGTTTTCACTAAAATACAGAGCATCGACTCACCTTTCAATTGATGCTAAAATCTCAAAACTGATTTTTTGTCAGTTTTTCGAAAAAATCGTAGGCTAACCCCATGCCCAAAAAAAGTAATATTTTCAAAAATATTTCCCACCCAATCAAAATACACATCAAAAGAAAGGTATTTAAATGCTCTACCCACAACTGCAAACCAAAATGTTCTACGAGCTCTCGTTCTCGAAAAATTCGTCAAAAAGTAGAATTACAGAATTTCGACCCGGCCCTTCACAAATTATCTTTCCACTGCATTATTTCCTCAACCAAGCCTCCAAGCCAGATGCGGTTTTCACTAAAATACAGAGCATCGACTCACCTTTCAATTGATGCTAAAATCTCAAAACTGATTTTTTGTCAGTTTTTCAAAAAAATCGTGGGCTAACCCCTTGCCGAAAAAAAGTAGTATTTTCAAAACTATTTCCCACCCAATCAAAATACACATCAAAAGAAAGGTATTTAAATGCTCTACCCACAACTGCAAACCAAAATGTTCTTCGAGCTCTCGTTCTAGAAAAATTCGTCAAAAAGTAAGATTACAGAATTTCGACCAGGCCCTTCACAAATTATCTTTCCACTGCATTATTTCCTCAACCAAGCCTCCAAGCCAGATGCGGTTTTCACTAAAATACAGAGCATCGACTCACCTTTCAATTGATGCTAAGATCTCAAAACTGATTTTTTGTCAGTTTTTTGAGAAAATCGTGGGCTAACCCCTTGCCGAAAAAAAGTAGTATTTCCAAAACTATTTCCCACCCAATCAAAATACACATCAAAAGAAAGGTATTTAAATGCTCTACCCACAACTGCAAACCAAAATGTTCTTCGAGCTCTCGTTCTCGAAAAATTCGTCAAAAAGTAGAATTACAGAATTTCGACCCGGCCCTTCACAAATTATCTTTCCACTGCATTATTTCCTCAACCATGCCTCCAAACCAGATGCGGTTTTCACTAAAATACAGAGCATCGACTCACCTTTCAATTGATGCTAAAATCTCAAAACTGATTTTTTGTCAGTTTTTTGAGAAAATCGTGGGCTAATCCCTTGCCGAAAAAAAGTAGTATTTTCAAAACTATTTCCCACCCAATCAAAATACACATCAAAAGAAAGGTATTTAAATGCTCTACCCACAACTGCAAGCCAAAATGTTCTACGAGCTCTCGTTCTCGAAAAATTCGTCAAAAAGTAAAATTACAGAATTTCGACCCGGCCCTTCACAAATTATCTTTCCACTGCATTATTTCCTCAACCAAGCCTCCAAACAAGATGCATTTTTCACTATAATATAAAGCATCGATTCACCTTTCAATTGATGCTAAGATCTCAAAAATAATTTTTTGTCAGTTTTTCAAAAAAATCGTGGGCTAACCCCTTGCCGAAAAAAAGTAGTATTTTCAAAACTATTTCCCACTCAATCAAAATACACATCAAAAGAAAGGTATTTAAATGCTCTACCCACAACTGCAAGCCAAAATGTTCTACGAGCTCTCGTTCTCGAAAAATTCGTCAAAAAGTAGAATTACAGAATTTCGACCCGGCCCTTCACAAATTATCTTTCCACTGCATTATTTCCTCAACCAAGCCTCCAAACCAGATGCGGTTTTCACTAAAATACAGAGCATCGACTCACCTTTCAATTGATGCTAAAATCTCAAAACTGATTTTTTGTCAATTTTTTGAGAAAATCGTGGGCTAACCCCTTGCCGAAAAAAAGTAGTATTTTCAAAACTATTTCCCACCCAATCAAAATACACATCAAAAGAAAGGTATTTAAATGCTCTACCCACAACTGCAAGCCAAAATGTTCTACGAGCTCTCGTTCTCGAAAAATTCGTCAAAAAGTAAGATTACAGAATTTCGACCCGGCCCTTCACAAATTATCTTTCCACTGCATTATTTCCTCAACCAAGCCTCCAAACCAGATGCGGTTTTCAATAAAATACAGAGCATCGACACACCTTTCAATTGATGCTAAAATCTCAAAACTGATTTTTTGTCAGTTTTTCGAAAAAATCGTGGGCTAACCTCTTGCCCAAAAAAAGTAATATTTTCAAAAATATTTCCCACCCAATCAAAATACACATCAAAAGAAAGATATTTAAATGCTCGACCCACAACTGCAAGCCAAAATGTTCTACGAGCTCTCGTTCTCGAAAAATTCGTCAAAAAGTAAAATTACAGAATTTCGACCCGGCCCTTCACAAATTATCTTTCCACTGCATTATTTCCTCAACCAAGCCTCCAAACAAGATGCGGTTTTCACTATAATACAGAGCATCGACTCACCTTTCAATTGATGCTAAGATCTCAAAACTGATTTTTTGTCAGTTTTTCGAAAAAATCGTGGGCTAACCCCTTGCCGAAAAAAAGTAGTATTTTCAAAACTATTTCCCACAAAATCAAAATACACATCAAAAGAAAGGTATTTAAATGCTCTACCCACAAATGCAAACCAAAATGTTCTTCGAGCTCTCGTTCTAGAAAAATTCGTCAAAAAGTAAGATTACAGAATTTCGACCCAGCCCTTCACAAATTATCTTTCCACTGCATTATTTCCTCAACCAAGCCTCCAAGCCAGATGCGGTTTTCACTAAAATACAGAGCATCGACTCACCTTTCAATTGATGCTAAGATCTCAAAACTGATTTTTTGTCAGTTTTTCGAAAAAATCGTGGGCTAACCTCTTGCCCAAAAAAAGTAATATTTTCAAAAATATTTCCCACCCAATCAAAATACAAATCAAAAGAAAGGTATTTAAATGCTCTACCCACAACTGCAAGCCAAAATGTTCTACGAGCTCTCGTTCTCGAAAAATTCGTCAAAAAGTAGAATTACAGAATTTCGACCCGGCCCTTCACAAATTATCTTTCCACTGCATTATTTCCTCAACCAAGCCTCCAAACCAGATGCGGTTTTCACTAAAATACAGAGCATCGACTCACCTTTCAATTGATGCTAAAATCTCAAAACTGATTTTTTGTCAGTTTTTCGAAAAAATCGTGGGCTAACCTCTTGCCCAAAAAAAGTAATATTTTCAAAAATATTTCCCACCCAATCAAAATACACATCAAAAGAAAGGTATTTAAATGCTCTACCCACAACTGCAAGCCAAAATGTTCTACGAGCTCTCGTTCTCGAAAAATTCGTCAAAAAGTAAAATTACAGAATGCGGTTTTCACTATAATACAGAGCATCGACTCACCTTTCAATTGATGCTAAGATCTCAAAACTGATTTTTTGTCAGTTTTTCGAAAAAATCGTGGGCTAACCCCTTGCCGAAAAAAAGTAGTATTTTCAAAACTATTTCCCACCCAATCAAAATACACATCAAAAGAAAGGTATTTAAATGCTGTACCCACAACTGCAAACCAAAATGTTCTTCGAGCTCTCGTTCTAGAAAAATTCGTCAAAAAGTAAGATTACAGAATTTCGACCCGGCCCTTCACAAATTATCTTTCCACTGCATTATTTCCTCAACCAAGCCTCCAAACCAGATGCGGTTTTCACTAAAATACAGAGCATCGACTCACCTTTCAATTGATGCTAAAATCTCAAAACTGATTTTTTGTCAATTTTTTGAGAAAATCGTGGGCTAACCCCTTGCCGAAAAAAAGTAGTATTTTCAAAAATATTTCCCACCCAATCAAAATACACATCAAAAGAAAGGTATTTAAATGCTCTACCCACAACTGCAAGCCAAAATGTTCTACGAGCTCTCGTTCTCGAAAAATTCGTCAAAAAGTAAAATTACAGAATTTCGACCCGGCCCTTCACAAATTATCTTTCCACTGCATTATTTCCTCAACCAAGCCTACAAACCAGATGCGGTTTTCACTAAAATACAGAGCATCGACTCACCTTTCAATTGATGCTAAGATCTCAAAATTGATTTTTTGTCAATTTTTTGAGAAAATCGTGGGCTAACCCCTTGCCGAAAAAAAGTAGTATTTTCAAAACTATTTCCCACCCAATCAAAATACACATCAAAAGAAAGGTATTTAAATGCTCTACCCACAACTGCAAGCCAAAATGTTCTACGAGCTCTCGTTCTCGAAAAATTCGTCAAAAAGTAAGATTACAGAATTTCGACCCGGCCCTTCACAAATTATCTTTCCACTGCATTATTTCCTCAACCAAGCCTCCAAACCAGATGCGGTTTTCAATAAAATACAGAGCATCGACTCACCTTTCAATTGATGCTAAAATCTCAAAACTGATTTTTTGTCAGTTTTTTGAGAAAATCGTGGGCTAACCCCTTGCCGAAAAAAAAGTAGTATTTTCAAAACTATTTCCCACCCAATCAAAATACACATCAAAAGAAAGGTATTTAAATGCTCTACCCACAACTGCAAGCCAAAATGTTCTACGAGCTCTCGTTCTCGAAAAATTCGTCAAAAAGTAAAATTACAGAATTTCGACCCGGCCCTTCACAAATTATCTTTCCACTACATTATTTCCTCAACCAAGCCTCCAAACCAGATGCGGTTTTCACTAAAATACAGAGCATCGACTCACCTTTCAATTGATGCTAAGATCTCAAAACTGATTTTTTGTCAGTTTTTTGAGAAAATCGTGGGCTAACCCCTTGCCGAAAAAAAGTAGTATTTTCAAAACTATTTCCCACCCAATCAAAATACACATCAAAAGAAAGGTATTTAAATGCTCTACCCACAACTGCAAGCCAAAATGTTCTACGAGCTCTCGTTCTCGAAAAATTCGTCAAAAAGTAAGATTACAGAATTTCGACCCGGCCCTTCACAAATTATCTTTCCACTGCATTATTTCCTCAACCAAGCCTCCAAACAAGATGCGGTTTTCACTATAATACAGAGCATCGACTCACCTTTCAATTGATGCTAAGATCTCAAAACTGATTTTTTGTCAGTTTTTCGAAAAAATCGTGGGCTAACCCCTTGCCGAAAAAAAGTAGTATTTTCAAAACTATTTCCCACCCAATCAAAATACACATCAAAAGAAAGGTATTTAAATGCTCTACCCACAACTGCAAGCCAAAATGTTCTACGAGCTCTCGTTCTCGAAAAATTCGTCAAAAAGTAAGATTACAGAATTTCGACCCGGCCCTTCACAAATTATCTTTCCACTGCATTATTTCCTCAACCAAGCCTCCAAACCAGATGCGGTTTTCACTATAATACAGAGCATCGACTCACCTTTCAATTGATGCTAAGATCTCAAAACTGATTTTTTGTCAGTTTTTTGAGAAAATCGTGGGCTAACCCCTTGCCGAAATATAGTATTATTTTCAAAACTATTTCCCACCCAATCAAAATACACATCAAAAGAAAGGTATTTAAATGCTCTACCCACAACTGCAAGCCAAAATGTTCTACGAGCTCTCGTTCTCGAAAAATTCGTCAAAAAGTAAAATTACAGAATTTCGACCCGGCCCTTCACAAATTATCTTTCCACTGCATTATTTCCTCAACCAAGCCTCCAAACAAGATGCGGTTTTCACTATAATACAGAACATCGACTCACCTTTCAATTGATGCTAAGATCTCAAAACTGATTTTTTGTCAGTTTTTTGAGAAAATCGTGGGCTAACCCCTTGCCGAAAAAAAGTAGTATTTTCAAAACTATGTCCCACCCAATCAAAATACACATCAAAAGAAAGGTATTTAAATGCTCTACCCACAACTGCAAACCAAAATGTTCTTCGAGCTCTCGTTCTAGAAAAATTCGTCAAAAAGGAAGATTACAGAATTTCGACCCGGCCCTTCACAAATTATCTTTCCACTGCATTATTTCCTCAACCAAGCCTCCAAACCAGATGCGGTTTTCACTAAAATACAGAGCATCGACTCACCTTTCAATTGATGCTAAGATCTCAAAACTGATTTTTTGTCAGTTTTTTGAGAAAATCGTGGGCTAACCCCTTGCCGAAAAAAAGTAGTATTTTCAAAACTATTTCCCACCCAATCAAAATACACATCAAAAGAAAGGTATTTAAATGCTCTACCCACAACTGCAAGCCAAAATGTTCTACGAGCTCTCGTTCTCGAAAAATTCGTCAAAAAGTAAAATTACAGAATTTCGACCCGGCCCTTCACAAATTATCTTTCCACTGCATTATTTCCTCAACCAAGCCTCCAAACCAGATGCGGTTTTCACTAAAATACAGAGCATCGACTCACCTTTCAATTGATGCTAAAATCTCAAAACTGATTTTTTGTCAATTTTTTGAAAAAATCGTGGGCTAGCCCCTTGCCCAAAAAAAGTAGTATTTTCAAAACTATTTCCCACCCAATCAAAATACACATCAAAAGAAAGGTATTTAAATGCTCTACCCACAACTGCAAGCCAAAATGTTTTACGAGCTCTCGTTCTCGAAAAATTCGTCAAAAAGTAGAATTACAGAATTTCGACCCGGCCGGCCCTTCACAAATTATCTTTCCACTGCATTATTTCCTCAACCAAGCCTCCAAACCAGATGCGGTTTTCACTAAAATACAGAGCATCGACTCACCTTTCAATTGATGCTAAGATCTCAAAACTGATTTTTTGTCAGTTTTTTGAGAAAATCGTGGGCTAACCCCTTGCCGAAAAAAAGTAGTATTTTCAAAACTATTTCCCACCCAATCAAAATACACATCAAAAGAAAGGTATTTAAATGCTCTACCCACAACTGCAAGCCAAAATGTTCTACGAGCTCTCGTTCTCGAAAAATTCGTCAAAAAGTAAGATTACAGAATTTCGACCCGGCCCTTCACAAATTATATTTCCACTGCATTATTTCCTCAACCAAGCCTCCAAACAAGATGCGGTTTTCACTATAATACAGAGCATCGACACACCTTTCAATTGATGCTAAAATCTCAAAACTGATTTTTTGTCAGTTTTTCGAAAAAATCGTGGGCTAACCTCTTGCCCAAAAAAAGTAATATTTTCAAAAATATTTCCCACCCAATCAAAATACACATCAAAAGAAAGTTATTTAAATGCTCGACCCACAACTGCAAGCCAAAATGTTCTACGAGCTCTCGTTCTCGAAAAATTCGTCAAAAAGTAAAATTACAGAATTTCGACCCGGCCCTTCACAAATTATCTTTCCACTGCATTATTTCCTCAACCAAGCCTCCAAACAAGGTGCGGTTTTCACTATAATACAGAGCATCGACTCACCTTTCAATTGATGCTAAGATCTCAAACCTGATTTTTTTTTCAGTTTTTCGAAAAAATCGTGGGCTAACCCCTTGCCGAAAAAAAGTAGTATTTTCAAAACTATTTCCCACCCAATCAAAATACACATCAAAAGAAAGAAATTTAAATGCTCTACCCACAACTGCAAGCCAAAATGTTCTACGAGCTCTCGTTCTCGTAAAATCCGTCAAAAAGTAGAATTACAGAATTTCGACCCGGCCCTTCACAAATTATCTTTCCACTGCATTATTTCCTCAACCAAGCCTCCAAACCAGATGCGGTTTTCACTAAAATACAGAGCATCGACTCACCTTTCAATTGATGCTAAAATCTCAAAACTGATTTTTTGTCAATTTTTTGAGAAAATCGTGGGCTAACCCCTTGCCGAAAAAAAGTAGTATTTTCAAAACTATTTCCCACCCAATCAAAATACACATCAAAAGAAAGGTATTTAAATGCTCTACCCACAACTGCAAGCCAAAATGTTCTACGAGCTCTCGTTCTCGAAAAATTCGTCAAAAAGTAAAATTACAGAATTTCGACCCGGCCCTTCACAAATTATCTTTCCACTGCATTATTTCCTCAACCAAGCCTCCAAGCCAGATGCGGTTTTCACTAAAATACAGAGCATCGACTCACCTTTCAATTGATGCTAAAATCTCAAAACTGATTTTTTGTCAGTTTTTTGAGAAAATCGTGGGCTAACCCCTTGCCGAAAAAAAGTAGTATTTTCAAAACTATTTCCCACCCAATCAAAATACACATCAAAAGAAAGGTATTTAAATGCTCTACCCACAACTGCAAGCCAAAATGTTCTACGAGCTCTCGTTCTCGAAAAATTCGTCAAAAAGTAGAATTACAGAATTTCGACCCGGCCCTTCACAAATTATCTTTCCACTGCATTATTTCCTCAACCAAGCCTCCAAACCAGATGCGGTTTTCACTAAAATACAGAGCATCGACTCACCTTTCAATTGATGCTAAAATCTCAAAACTGATTTTTTGTCAATTTTTTGAGAAAATCGTGGGCTAACCCCTTGCCGAAAAAAAGTAGTATTTTCAAAACTATTTCCCACCCAATCAAAATACACATCAAAAGAAAGGTATTTAAATGCTCTACCCACAACTGCAAGCCAAAATGTTCTACGAGCTCTCGTTCTCGAAAAATTCGTCAAAAAGTAAAATTACAGAATTTCGACCCGGCCGGCCCTTCACAAATTATCTTTCCACTGCATTATTTCCTCAACCAAGCCTCCAAACCAGATGCGGTTTTCACTAAAATACAGAGCATCGACTCACCTTTCAATTGATGCTAAAATCTCAAAACTGATTTTTTGTCAGTTTTTTGAGAAAATCGTGGGCTAACCCCTTGCCGAAAAAAAAGTAGTATTTTCAAAACTATTTCCCACCCAATCAAAATACACATCAAAAGAAAGGTATTTAAATGCTGTACCCACAACTGCAAACCAAAATGTTCTTCGAGCTCTCGTTCTAGAAAAATTCGTCAAAAAGTAAGATTACAGAATTTCGACCCGGCCCTTCACAAATTATCTTTCCACTGCATTATTTCCTCAACCAAGCCTCCAAACAAGATGCGGTTTTCACTATAATACAGAGCATCGACACACCTTTCAATTGATGCTAAAATCTCAAAACTGATTTTTTGTCAGTTTTTCGAAAAAATAGTGGGCTAACCTCTTGCCCAAAAAAAGTAATATTTTCAAAAATATTTCCCACCCAATCAAAATACACATCAAAAGAAAGTTATTTAAATGCTCGACCCACAACTGCAAGCCAAAATGTTCTACGAGCTCTCGTTCTCGAAAAATTCGTCAAAAAGTAAAATTACAGAATTTCGACCCGGCCCTTCACAAATTATCTTTCCACTGCATTATTTCCTCAACCAAGCCTCCAAACAAGATGCGGTTTTCACTATAATACAGAGCATCGACTCACCTTTCAATTGATGCTAAGATCTCAAAACTGATTTTTTGTCAGTTTTTCGAAAAAATCGTGGGCTAACCCCTTGCCGAAAAAAAGTAATATTTTCAAAAATATTTCCCACCCAATCAAAATACACATCAAAAGAAAGGTATTTAAATGCTCTACCCACAACTGCAAGCCAAAATGTTCTACGAGCTCTCGTTCTCGAAAAATTCGTCAAAAAGTAAAATTACAGAATTTCGACCCGGCCCTTCACAAATTATCTTTCCACTGCATTATTTCCTCAACCAAGCCTCCAAACAAGATGCGGTTTTCACTATAATACAGAACATCGACTCACCTTTCAATTGATGCTTAAATCTCAAAAACGCTTTTTGTCAGTTTTTCGAGAAAATCGTGGGCTAACCCCTTGCCGAAAAAAAGTAGTATTTTTAAAACTATTTCCCACCCAATCAAAATACACATCAAAAGAAAGGTATTTAAATGCTGTACCCACAACTGCAAACCAAAATGTTCTTCGAGCTCTCGTTCTAGAAAAATTCGTCAAAAAGTAGGATTACAGAATTTCGACCCGGCCCTTCACAAATTATCTTTCCACTGCATTATTTCCTCAACCAAGCCTCCAAACCAGATGCGGTTTTCACTAAAATACAGAGCATCGACTCACCTTTCAATTGATGCTTAGATCTCAAAACTGATTTTTTGTCAGTTTTTTGAGAAAATCGTGGGCTAACCCCTTGCCCAAAAAAAGTAGTATTTTCAAAACTATTTCCCACCCAATCAAAAAACACATCAAAAGAAAGGTATTTAAATGCTCTACCCACAACTGCAAGCCAAAATGTTCTACGAGCTCTCGTTCTCGAAAAATTCGTTAAAAAGTAGAATTACAGAATTTCGACCCGGCCCTTCACAAATTATCTTTCCACTGCATTATTTCCTCAACCAAGCCTCCAAACAAGATGCGGTTTTCACTATAATACAGAGCATCGACTCACCTTTCAATTGATGCTAAAATCTCAAAACTGTTTTTTAGTCAGTTTTTCGAAAAAATCGTGGGCTAACCCCTTGCCGAAAAAAAGTAGTGTTTTCAAAACTATTTCCCACCCAATCAAAATACACATCAAAAGAAAGGTATTTAAATGCTCTACCCAAAACTGCAAACCAAAATGTTCTTCGAGCTCTTGTTCTCGAAAAATTCGTCAAAAAGTAAAATTACAGAATTTCGACCCAGCCCATCACAAATTATCTTTCCACTGCATTATTTCCTCAACCAAGCCTCCAAACCAGATGCGGTTTTCACTAAAATACAGAGCATCGACTCACCTTTCAATT
Source organism: Eupeodes corollae (assembly GCF_945859685.1). NCBI lineage: Eukaryota > Metazoa > Arthropoda > Insecta > Diptera > Syrphidae > Eupeodes > Eupeodes corollae. The sequence goes on along the minus strand of NC_079147.1, from coordinate 146,631,080 downwards.
GATGCTAAGATCTCAAAACTGATTTTTTGTCAGTTTTTTGAGAAAATCGTGGGCTAACCCCTTGCCCAAAAAAAGTAGTATTTTCAAAACTATTTCCCACCCAATCAAAATACACATCAAAAGAAAGGTATTTAAATGCTCTACCCACAACTGCAAGCCAAAATGTTCTACGAGCTCTCGTTCTCGAAAAATTCGTCAAAAAGTAGAATTACAGAATTTCGACCCGGCCCTTCACAAATTATCTTTCCACTGCATTATTTCCTCAACCAAGCCTCCAAACCAGATGCGGTTTTCACTAAAATACAGAGCATCGACTCACCTTTCAATTGATGCTAAGATCTCAAAACTGATTTTTTGTCAGTTTTTTGAGAAAATCGTGGGCTAACCCCTTGCCCAAAAAAAGTAGTATTTTCAAAACTATTTCCCACCCAATCAAAATACACATCAAAAGAAAGGTATTTAAATGCTCTACCCACAACTGCAAGCCAAAATGTTCTACGAGCTCTCGTTCTCGAAAAATTCGTCAAAAAGTAGAATTACAGAATTTCGACCCGGCCGGCCCTTCACAAATTATCTTTCCACTGCATTATTTCCTCAACCAAGCCTCCAAACAAGATGCGGTTTTCACTATAATACAGAGCATCGACTCACCTTTCAATTGATGCTAAAATCTCAAAACTGTTTTTTAGTCAGTTTTTCGAAAAAATCGTGGGCTAACCCCTTGCCGAAAAAAAGTAGTATTTTCAAAACTATTTCCCACCCAATCAAAATACTCATCAAAAGAAAGGTATTTAAATGCTCTACCCACAACTGCAAACCAAAATGTTCTACGAGCTCTCGTTCTCGAAAAATTCGTCAAAAAGTAAGATTACAGAATTTTGACCCGGCCCTTCACAAATTATCTTTCCACTGCATTATTTCCTCAACCAAGCCTCCAAACAAGATGCGGTTTTCACTATAATACAGAGCATCGACTCACCTTTCAATTGATGCTAAAATCTCAAAACTGTTTTTTAGTCAGTTTTTCGAAAAAATCGTGGGCTAACCCCTTGCCGAAAAAAAGTAGTGTTTTCAAAACTATTTCCCACCCAATCAAAATACACATCAAAAGAAAGGTATTTAAATGCTCTACCCAAAACTGCAAACCAAAATGTTCTTCGAGCTCTTGTTCTCGAAAAATTCGTCAAAAAGTAAAATTACAGAATTTCGACCCAGCCCATCACAAATTATCTTTCCACTGCATTATTTCCTCAACCAAGCCTCCAAACCAGATGCGGTTTTCACTAAAATACAGAGCATCGACTCACCTTTCAATTGATGCTAAAATCTCAAAACTGATTTTTTGTCAGTTTTTTGAGAAAATCGTGGGCTAACCCCTTGCCGAAAAAAAAGTAGTATTTTCAAAACTATTTCCCACCCAATCAAAATACACATCAAAAGAAAGGTATTTAAATGCTGTACCCACAACTGCAAACCAAAATGTTCTTCGAGCTCTCGTTCTAGAAAAATTCGTCAAAAAGTAAGATTACAGAATTTCGACCCGGCCCTTCACAAATTATCTTTCCACTGCATTATTTCCTCAACCAAGCCTCCAAACAAGGTGCGGTTTTCACTATAATACAGAGCATCGACTCACCTTTCAATTGATGCTAAGATCTCAAAACTGATTTTTTTTCAGTTTTTCGAAAAAATCGTGGGCTAACCCCTTGCCGAAAAAAAGTAGTGTTTTCAAAACTATTTCCCACCCAATCAAAATACACATCAAAAGAAAGGTATTTAAATGCTGTACCCACAACTGCAAACCAAAATGTTCTACGAGTTCTCGTTCTCGAAAAATTCGTCAAAAAGTAAGATTACAGAATTTTGACCCGGCCCTTCACAAATTATTTTTCCACTGCATTATTTCCTCAACCAAGCCTCCAAACCAGATGCGGTTTTCACTAAAATACAGAGCATCGACTCACCTTTCAATTGATGCTAAAATCTCAAAACTGATTTTTTTTCAGTTTTTTGAGAAAACCGTGGGCTAACCCCTTGCCGAAAAAAAAGTAGTATTTTCAAAACTATTTCCCACCCAATCACAGTACACATCAAAAGAAAGGTATTTAAATGCTCTACCCACAACTGCAAACCAAAATGTTCTACGAGCTCTCGTTCTCGAAAAATTCGTCAAAAAGTAAAATTACAGAATATCGACCCAGCCCATCACAAATTATTTTTCCACTGCATTATTTCCTCAACCAAGCCTCCAAACAAGATGCGGTTTTCACTAAAATACAGAGCATCGACTCACCTTTCAATTGTTGCTAAAATCTCGAAACTGATTTTTTTTCAGTTTTTCGAAAAAATCGTGGGCTAACCCCTTGCCGAAAAAAAGTAGTATTTTCAAAACTATTTCCCACCCAATCACAGTACACATCAAAAGAAAGGTATTTAAATGCTCTACCCACAACTGCAAACCAAAATGTTCTACGAGCTCTCGTTCTCGAAAAATTCGTCAAAAAGTAAAATTACAGAATATCGACCCAGCCCATCACAAATTATTTTTCCAGTGCATTATTTCCTCAACCAAGCCTCCAAACAAGATGCGGTTTTCACTAAAATACAGAGCATCGACTCACCTTTCAATTGATGCTTAAATCTCAAAACTGATTTTTTGCCAGTTTTTCGAGAAAGTCGTGGGCTAACCCCTTGCCGAAAAAAAGTAGTATTTTCAAAACTATTTCCCACCCAATCAAAATACACATCAAAAGAAAGGTATTTAAATGCTCTACCCACAACTGCAAACCAAAATGTTCTACGAGCTCTCGTTCTCGAAAAATTCGTCAAAAAGTAAAATTACAGAATTTCGACCCAGCCCATAACAAATTATCTTTCCACTGCATTATTTCCTCAACCAAGCCTCCAAACCAGATGCGGTTTTCACTATAATACAGAGCATCGACTCACCTTTCAATTGATGCTAAAATATCAAAACTAATTTTTTGCCAGTTTTTCGAGAAAATCGTGGGCTAACCCCTTGCCGAAAAAAAGTAGTATTTTCAAAACTATTTCCCACCCAATCACAGTACACATCAAAAGAAAGGTATTTAAATGCTCTACCCACAACTGCAAACCAAAATGTTCTACGAGCTCTCGTTCTCGAAAAATTCGTCAAAAAGTAAAATTACAGAATATCGACCCAGCCCATCACAAATTATTTTTCCACTGCATTATTTCCTCCACCAAGCCTCCAAACAAGATGCGGTTTTCACTAAAATACAGAGCATCGACTCACCTTTCAATTGATGCTAAAATCTCAAAACTGTTTTTTAGTCAGTTTTTCGAAAAAATCGTGGGCTAACCCCTTGCCGAAAAAAAGTAGTGTTTTCAAAACTATTTCCCACCCAATCAAAATACACATCAAAAGAAAGGTATTTAAATGCTCTACCCAAAACTGCAAACCAAAATGTTCTTCGAGCTCTTGTTCTCGAAAAATTCGTCAAAAAGTAAAATTACAGAATTTCGACCCAGCCCATCACAAATTATCTTTCCACTGCATTATTTCCTCAACCAAGCCTCCAAACCAGATGCGGTTTTCACTAAAATACAGAGCATCGACTCACCTTTCAATTGATGCTAAGATCTCAAAACTGATTTTTTGTCAGTTTTTTGAGAAAATCGTGGGCTAACCCCTTGCCCAAAAAAAGTAGTATTTTCAAAACTATTTCCCACCCAATCAAAATACACATCAAAAGAAACGTATTTAAATGCTCTACCCACAACTGCAAGCCAAAATGTTCTACGAGCTCTCGTTCTCGAAAAATTCGTCAAAAAGTAGAATTACAGAATTTCGACCCGGCCCTTCACAAATTATCTTTCCACTGCATTATTTCCTCAACCAAGCCTCCAAACCAGATGCGGTTTTCACTAAAATACAGAGCATCGACTCACCTTTCAATTGATGCTAAGATCTCAAAACTGATTTTTTGTCAGTTTTTTGAGAAAATCGTGGGCTAACCCCTTGCCCAAAAAAAGTAGTATTTTCAAAACTATTTCCCACCCAATCAAAATACACATCAAAAGAAAGGTATTTAAATGCTCTACCCACAACTGCAAGCCAAAATGTTCTACGAGCTCTCGTTCTCGAAAAATTCGTCAAAAAGTAGAATTACAGAATTTCGACCCGGCCGGCCCTTCACAAATTATCTTTCCACTGCATTATTTCCTCAACCAAGCCTCCAAACCAGATGCGGTTTTCACTAAAATACAGAGCATCGACTCACCTTTCAATTGATGCTAAAATCTCAAAACTGATTTTTTGTCAGTTTTTTGAGAAAATCGTGGGCTAACCCCTTGCCGAAAAAAAAGTAGTATTTTCAAAACTATTTCCCACCCAATCAAAATACACATCAAAAGAAAGGTATTTAAATGCTGTACCCACAACTGCAAACCAAAATGTTCTTCGAGCTCTCGTTCTAGAAAAATTCGTCAAAAAGTAAGATTACAGAATTTCGACCCGGCCCTTCACAAATTATCTTTCCACTGCATTATTTCCTCAACCAAGCCTCCAAACAAGGTGCGGTTTTCACTATAATACAGAGCATCGACTCACCTTTCAATTGATGCTAAGATCTCAAAACTGATTTTTTTTCAGTTTTTCGAAAAAATCGTGGGCTAACCCCTTGCCGAAAAAAAGTAGTATTTTCAAAACTATTTCCCACCCAATCAAAATACACATCAAAAGAAAGGTATTTAAATGCTGTACCCACAACTGCAAACCAAAATGTTCTACGAGTTCTCGTTCTCGAAAAATTCGTCAAAAAGTAAGATTACAGAATTTTGACCCGGCCCTTCACAAATTATTTTTCCACTGCATTATTTCCTCAACCAAGCCTCCAAACAAGATGCGGTTTTCACTATAATACAGAGCATCGACTCACCTTTCAATTGATGCTAAAATATCAAAACTGATTTTTAGTCAGTTTTTCGAAAAAATCGTGGGCTAACCCCTTGCCGAAAAAAAAGTAGTATTTTCAAAACTATTTCCCACCCAATCACAGTACACATCAAAAGAAAGGTATTTAAATGCTCTACCCACAACTGCAAACCAAAATGTTCTACGAGCTCTCGTTCTCGAAAAATTCGTCAAAAAGTAAAATTACAGAATATCGACCCAGCCCATCACAAATTATTTTTCCACTGCATTATTTCCTCAACCAAGCCTCCAAACAAGATGCGGTTTTCACTAAAATACAGAGCATCGACTCACCTTTCAATTGTTGCTAAAATCTCGAAACTGATTTTTTTTCAGTTTTTCGAAAAAATCGTGGGCTAACCCCTTGCCGAAAAAAAGTAGTATTTTCAAAACTATTTCCCACCCAATCACAGTACACATCAAAAGAAAGGTATTTAAATGCTCTACCCACAACTGCAAACCAAAATGTTCTACGAGCTCTCGTTCTCGAAAAATTCGTCAAAAAGTAAAATTACAGAATATCGACCCAGCCCATCACAAATTATTTTTCCACTGCATTATTTCCTCAACCAAGCCTCCAAACAAGATGCGGTTTTCACTAAAATACAGAGCATCGACTCACCTTTCAATTGATGCTTAAATCTCAAAACTGATTTTTTGCCAGTTTTTCGAGAAAATCGTGGGCTAACCCCTTGCCGAAAAAAATTAGTATTTTCAAAACTATTTCCCACCCAATCAAAATACACATCAAAAGAAACGTATTTAAATGCTCTACCCACAACTGCAAACCAAAATGTTCTACGAGCTCTCGTTCTCGAAAAATTCGTCAAAAAGTAAGATTACAGAATTTTGACCCGGCCCTTCACAAATTATCTTTCCACTGCATTATTTCCTCAACCAAGCCTCCAAACAAGATGCGGTTTTCACTATAATACAGAGCATCGACTCACCTTTCAATTGATGCTAAAATCCCAAAACTGATTTTTTTTTCAGTTTTTCGAAAAAATCGTGGGCTAACCCCTTGCCGAAAAAAAGTAGTATTTTCAAAACTATTTCCCACCCAATCAAAATACACATCAAAAGAAAGGTATTTAAATGCTCTACCCACAACTGCAAACCAAAATGTTCTACGAGCTCTCGTTCTCGAAAAATTCGTCAAAAAGTAAGATTACAGAATTTTGAACCGGCCCTTCACAAATTATCTTTCCACTGCATTATTTCCTCAACCAAGCCTCCAAACAAGATGCGGTTTTCACTATAATACAGAGCATCGACTCACCTTTCAATTGATGCTAAAATCTCAAAACTGATTTTTTGTCAGTTTTTCGAAAAAATAGTGGGCTAACCCCTTGCCGAAAAAAATTAGTATTTTCAAAACTATTTCTCACCCAATCAAAATACACATCAAAAGAAACGTATTTAAATGCTCTACCCACAACTGCAAACCAAAATGTTCTACGAGCTCTCGTTCTCGAAAAATTCGTCAAAAAGTAAGATTACAGAATTTCGACCCAGCCCATCACAAATTATTTTTCCACTGCATTATTTCCTCAACCAAGCCTCCAAACAAGATGCGGTTTTCACTATAATACAGAGCATCGACTCACCTTTCAATTGATGCTAAAATCTCAAAACTCTTTTTTTTTCAGTTTTTCGAAAAAATCGTGGGCTAACCCCTTTGCCGAAAAAAATTAGTATTTTCAAAACTATTTCCCACCCAATCAAAATACACATCAAAAGAAACGTATTTAAATGCTCTACCCACAACTGCAAGCCAAAATGTTCTACGAGCTCTCGTTCTCGAAAAATTCGTCAAAAAGTAAAATTACAGAATTTCGACCCAGCCCATCACAAATTATTTTTCCACTGCATTATTTCCTCAACCAAGCCTCCAAACAAGATGCGGTTTTCACTATAATACAGAGCATCGACTCACCTTTCAATTGATGCTAAAATCTCAAAACTGATTTTTTGTCAGTTTCTCGAAAAAATCGTGGGCTAACCCCTTGCCGAAGAAATTTAGTATTTTCAAAACTATTTCCCACCCAATTAAAATACACATCAAAAGAAACGTATTTAAATGCTCTACCCACAACTGCAAACCAAAATGTTCTACGAGCTCTCGTTCTCGAAAAATTCGTCAAAAAGTAAGATTACAGAATTTTGACCCGGCCCTTCACAAATTATCTTTCCACTGCATTATTTCCTCAACCAAGCCTCCAAATAAGATGCGGTTTTCACTAAAATACAGAGCATCGACTCACCTTTCAATTGATGCTAAAATCTCAAAACTGATTTTTTGTCAGTTTCTCGAAAAAATCGTGGGCTAACCCCTTGCCGAAAAAAAGTAGTATTTTCAAAACTATTTCCCACCCAATCAAAATACACATCAAAAGAAAGGTATTTAAATGCTCTACCCACAACTGCAAGCCAAAATGTTCTACGAGCTCTCGTTCTCGAAAAATTCGTCAAAAAGTAGAATTACAGAATTTCGACCCGGCCCTTCACAAATTATCTTTCCCATTATTTCCTCAACCAAGCCTCCAAACCAGATGCGCTTTTCACTAAAATACAGAGCATCGACTCACCTTTCAATTGATGCTAAAATCTCAAAACTGTTTTTTAGTCAGTTTTTCAAAAAAATCGTGGGCTAACCCCTTGCCGAAAAAAAGTAGAATTTTCAAAACTATTTCCCACCCAATCAAAATACACATCAAAAGAAAGGTATTTAAATGCTCTAACCACAACTGCAAACCAAAATGTTCTACGAGCTCTCGTTCTCGAAAAATTCGTCAAAAAGTAAGATTATAGAATTTTTACCCGGCCCTTCACAAATTATCTTTCCACTGCATTATTTCCTCAACCAAGCCTCCAAATAAGATGCGGTTTTCACTAAAATACAGAGCATCGACTCACCTTTCAATTGATGCTAAAATCTCAAAACTGATTTTTTTTCAGTTTCTCGAAAAAAGCGTGGGCTAACCCCTTGCCGAAAAAAAGTAGTATTTTCAAAACTATTTCCCACCCAATCAAAATACACATCAAAAGAAAGGTATTTAAATGCTCTAACCACAACTGCAAACCAAAATGTTCTACGAGCTCTCGTTCTCGAAAAATTCATCAAAAAGTAAAATTACAGAATGTCGACCCAGCTAATCACAAATTATTTTTCCACTGCATTATTTCCTCAACCAAGCCTCCAAACAAGATGCGGTTTTCACTAAAATACAGAGCATCGACTCACCTTTCAATTGTTGCTAAAATCTCAAAACTGATTTTTTTTCAGTTTTTCAAAAAAATCGTGGGCTAACCCCTTGCCGAAAAAAGTAGTATTTTCAAAACTATTTCCCACCCAATCAAAATACACATCAAAAGAAAGGTATTTAAATGCTCTACCCACAACTGCAAACCAAAATGTTCTACGAGCTCTCGTTCTCGAAAAATTCGTCAAAAAGTAAGATTACAGAATTTTGACCCGGCCCTTCACAAATTATCTTTCCACTGCATTATTTCCTCAACCAAGCCTCCAAATAAGATGCGGTTTTCACTAAAATACAGAGCATCGACTCACCTTTCAATTGATGCTAAAATCTCAAAACTGATTTTTTGTCAGTTTCTCGAAAAAATCGTGGGCTAACCCCTTGCCGAAAAAAAGTAGTATTTTCAAAACTATTTCCCACCCAATCAAAATACACATCAAAAGAAAGGTATTTAAATGCTCTACCCACAACTGCAAGCCAAAATGTTCTACGAGCTCTCGTTCTCGAAAAATTCGTCAAAAAGGAGAATTACAGAATTTCGACCCGGCCCTTCACAAATTATCTTTCCCATTATTTCCTCAACCAAGCCTCCAAACCAGATGCGGTTTTCACTAAAATACAGAGCATCGACTCACCTTTCAATTGATGCTAAAATCTCAAAACTGATATTTTTTCAGTTTCTCGAAAAAAGCGTGGGCTAACCCCTTGCCGAAAAAAAGTAGTATTTTCAAAACTATTTCCCACCCAATCAAAATACACATCAAAAGAAAGGTATTTAAATGCTCTACCCACAACTGCAAACCAAAATGTTCTACGAGCTCTCGTTCTCGAAAAATTCATCAAAAAGTAAAATTACAGAATTTCGACCCAGCTAATCACAAATTATTTTTCCACTGCATTATTTCCTCAACCAAGCCTCCAAACAAGATGCGGTTTTCACTATAATACAGAGCATCGACTCACCTTTCAATTGATTCTAAGATCTCAAAACTGATTTTTTGTCAGTTTCTCGAAAAAATCGTGGGCTAACCCCTTGCCGAAAAAAAGTAGTATTTTCAAAACTATTTCCCACCCAATCAAAATACACATCAAAAGAAACGTATTTAAATGCTCTACCCACAACTGCAAACCAAAATGTTCTACGAGCTCTCGTTCTCGAAAAATTCCCCAAAAAGTAAGATTACAGAATTTTGACCCGGCCTTTCACAAATTATCTTTGAACTGCATTATTTCCTCAACCAAGCCTCCAAACAAGATGCGGTTTTCACTATAATACAGAGCATCGACTCACCTTTCAATTGTTGCTAAAATCTCAAAACTGATTTTTTTTCAGTTTTTCAAAAAAATCGTGGGCTAACCCCTTGCCGAAAAAAAGTAGAATTTTCAAAACTATTTCCCACCCAATCAAAATACACATCAAAAGAAAGGTATTTAAATGCTCTAACCACAACTGCAAACCAAAATGTTCTACGAGCTCTCGTTCTCGAAAAATTCGTCAAAAAGTAAGATTATAGAATTTTTACCCGGCCCTTCACAAATTATCTTTCCACTGCATTATTTCCTCAACCAAGCCTCCAAATAAGATGCGGTTTTCACTAAAATACAGAGCATCGACTCACCTTTCAATTGATGCTAAAATCTCAAAACTGATTTTTTTTCAGTTTCTCGAAAAAAGCGTGGGCTAACCCCTTGCCGAAAAAAAGTAGTATTTTCAAAACTATTTCCCACCCAATCAAAATACACATCAAAAGAAAGGTATTTAAATGCTCTAACCACAACTGCAAACCAAAATGTTCTACGAGCTCTCGTTCTCGAAAAATTCATCAAAAAGTAAAATTACAGAATTTCGACCCAGCTTATCACAAATTATTTTTCCACTGCATTATTTCCTCAACCAAGCCTCCAAACAAGATGGGGTTTTCACTAAAATACAGAGCATCGACTCACCTTTCAATTGTTGCTAAAATCTCAAAACTGATTTTTTTTCAGTTTTTCAAAAAAATCGTGGGCTAACCCCTTGCCGAAAAAAGTAGTATTTTCAAAACTATTTCCCACCCAATTAAAATACACATCAAAAGAAACGTATTTAAATGCTCTACCCACAACTGCAAACCAAAATGTTCTACGAGCTCTCGTTCTCGAAAAATTCGTCAAAAAGTAAAATTACAGAATTTCGACCCAGTCCATAACAAATTATCTTTCCACTGCATTATTTCCTCAACCAAGCCTCCAAACAAGATGCGGTTTTCACTATAATACAGAGCATCGACTCACCTTTCAATTGATGCTAAGATCTCAAAACTGATTTTTTGTCAGTTTCTCGAAAAAATCGTGGGCTAACCCCTTGCCGAAAAAAAGTAGTATTTTCAAAACTATTTCCCACCCAATCAAAATACACATCAAAAGAAACGTATTTAAATGCTCTACCCACAACTGCAAACCAAAATGTTCTACGAGCTCTCGTTCTCGAAAAATTCCCCAAAAAAGTAAGATTACAGAATTTTGACCCGGCCTTTCACAAATTATCTTTGAACTGCATTATTTCCTCAACCAAGCCTCCAAACAAGATGCGGTTTTCACTATAATACAGAGCATCGACTCACCTTTCAATTGTTGCTAAAATCTCAAAACTGATTTTTTTTCAGTTTTTCAAAAAAATCGTGGGCTAACCCCTTGCCGAAAAAAAGTAGAATTTTCAAAACTATTTCCCACCCAATCAAAATACACATCAAAAGAAAGGTATTTAAATGCTCTACCCACAACTGCAAACCAAAATGTTCTACGAGCTCTCGTTCTCGAAAAATTCGTCAAAAAGTAAGATTACAGAATTTTGACCCGGCCCTTCACAAATTATCTTTCCACTGCATTATTTTCTCAACCAAGCCTCCAAACAAGATGCGGTTTTCACTATAATACAGAGCATCGACTCATCTTTCAATTGATGCTAAAATCTCAAAACTGATTTTTTTTCAGTTTTTCGAAAAAATCGTGGGCTAACAACCCCTTGCCGAAAAAAAGTAGTATTTTCAAAACTATTTCAAACCCAATCAAAATACACATCAAAGAAAGGTATTTAAATGATCTACCCAAAACTGCAAACCAAAATGTTCTTCGAGCTCTCGTTCTCGAAAAATTCGAATTTCTACCCGTTACACCGCAAAGTGGTGTTCTATCCCCTCTTCTCTGGAACCTAGTGGTGAATGAAATCCTAACTAGTCTTGAAGCGGATTGTTTCAGAGTGATTGCCTACGTGGATGGCGTTGCTATAGCGGTTTCAGGAAAGCATCTTAACACAAAATTCCAAAGCACACAGACTGCACCATCCCCAACTGCATATCGACATAAACTTCCAGATCTCTATACCTTCCAGATCTTTCTTTGAGGATAGGGCATTCCTGGAAGACGAGTCAATGTATAAAAACTAAAAGAAGGGGTTGGTGGAGGTGTGTACTCTGAACGACTGAAATTAAGTCTCTCATTCCGCCTTCCCAATCATTGTAGTGTGTTCGACGCGGAACTTTTGGCGATAAAAGAAGTATTGTCCTGGCTTAAAGAAAACGTGATATCAACATCTAATATTCGTATTTTCTCAGATAGTCAGACCGATATAAAATCTCTGGACTCTGTCTCTAAAAACTCTATTACCGTCCATAACTATCGATCATCTCTAATGGAGACAGTTTAAAATTCACCTTTGCTGGGTGCCGGACCATAGAGACATTCCTGATTACTGTAAGGCAGATGAACTCGCCAGGTTTTGGCAAATGCTGGTATACAAATCGCTAATTGTAAACTATGGCTAATGCAGGACGTAACGGACTCAAACTGGTTTAAATGAGCTCAGGAGAAAGCCTGAAGATTCACAGCTCGTAACGAACGTAGCAAGTAAATTCGATCAATTTAAAAATACTTTTCCATATAAAATAAAAACAATTAAACATTGAAAATTATTGTCTCTTAAATTTTATTTCACTTATAACAATATTCAATTTGATTTTTTTTTGTATAAAATATATAATCTTAAGTTATAGTTTAAAACATTTATATTTTTTGTGACAATTTTTATAACAATAAATAGATTTTAAACATGATGAAGCGTTTCAATAAATTACAACCCAAATTTACGTGTTCGTTTGTATGTAAATTAAAAAAAAAATAATTATATAAAAGTAATTTAACTATAAATGGAATTTTTGTCATCTTCAATGGAATTATGTCTTGGATAAATTTAGTATGTCCTCTTCTGAATCCGAGGACTCTTCACTAGCAACTACCAAACTGTATTGAGGCATTGGTTGTTCTCTATTAGGCAAAATTAGATCTTCGTTTGTTGTAGTGTTACTTTGATAGGTGTCAACTTCTTCTTCGTCCTCTGCCGTCAAGACCTGAGTTTCATCATTTGCTAAGCTATAGCCTACTCTGTCATATGAATATTCCTTGTTTAGGCCAAATCTTTTGCGACCCATCCTTGCCACAGCAACAATTAAAATAACAACCATTGACGGTATAAAGAACAATAGTAAGCCTGCCGGAATGTATTTCCAGTTGGACATGGAGTCAGATCTATCATCACCTGAACTTCTCTCGGCAAATACATAACAATAGCCCTCTTGGTTATTAAGGGTTTTGAGCTGACTCTCTGGAAAGCAAGCTGTACATTGTGAAGAGCTTGGTCCATTGCATCGAAGACAGCTTTTATCACAGATAGCACACATGTTTTTCAAGCTGCCATCGTCGTCCAATGGGGGATCGTCGGGTGTTGAACCTGTATTGCTTATAGTTTGCTTTTGAGCTGCCTCGAGATCATTAAATAAGACATCGTGCTCCGTTGGATGGACTTCACTTATGGGAAACGTTTGTTCAGGACATTTGGTAAAACATCTGCCGTTGAAGAGATATGTTTGATCGTTGCATTCTACATTATGGAATAAGAACATAAAAGCGGATATAAATATTATGAATCAAATGAAAGAATATAAATTAAAATGGATTAATCGAATATATTTACAAAATGTATGGGATAGGAAAATAATATAGGGAATGGGAAGAAGGTATTCGATTATAAAGCATTCTTATACGAAATGGATAAATAAATGAAGGAGAAAAATAACTTGGAAGAACGTTTGGCAATTTGTGTGAGGTTATATATATAATTTACAGGAATCAAGATGATCCAAACATTGTAAATGTTTGCCATCTTCAAAAACTTGGAAAGTGGATTTACACCTCAGATCTAAGTTTTAGAATAATAATCAACAATCCCCGGAAAATGCAGGCCTTGCCGGATTCATATTCGCCATGAAATGTAAAGCATTACTAGAGCTGCAAGAGTAAATTGAAATTAAGAGTTGAAAATATTCCGCTGGGCACCCTTTAGTTATTAATTATAATTTTAATCGCGAAATTCGAGCCTCTGCGCTGAATTTAATATGGATAAGGACGGTTGCGGTTTCAAAACAATTAAGAGCCAGAAAAAGAAAAACAACACATCGAAAACAAGTTCAAAAGTTTCCAAACATGATTAAAATTTAAATTGGGTACTACTCCTTTTTAGTTGATTATCGACTATTATACTATCGAAAATACTATCAGTCCAGAGAAGATTCATTCCGTGAAGGAGAATGAACTAAAAAAGCTTTGGACTGATATGCGGTACGACATAAATTTGTGTTGGAAATGTTGGACCAAATAACTGAGCTTCGTAAGATACCAAACAAAGTTACAGCAAATTCTTCAAAGAGAAAATATCTATGTACATGCAGCGGAAGCCCTTTCGATGGGCTCTATAGAATGTCGAAGGCTTGTCTGACTTTCGAAACACATGCTTACACGCAAAAATGAACTCTATCAAAAACTCTATTATACAGACATTCTTCAGCTAAAGTTCTCATTAATTTTCAAAGACGCCCAGGTCGACCGATTTATGTTTAAGTCCGAATGCCTTTAAAGGAATTCCAAAGGGTTTTGATTTTGAAACTAAGGATAACACACATTTGATTGATGTCAATCTAAACGTAACCTACTTTATTGAAAAAACAATTGAGTGTTTTGATATGTTAACTCGAGTTTCGGGTTTCATTTCAGCCCACAAAACTATCAACAATGAGAATTTAGGAGCGTTTGGTGAAGTAGAAAAACGTAAACGAATTTTCAGAAAATTGACATTCTAATGATGGCTTAAATAAGATGAACCCTGTAGTTTTCACGTTTTTATTGCTAATTACATTTATGAAACATTCCTTGCTAAGAGTTACTTTAAAAATCTGCACGTCATGGAATCCTTGTCGAAAATTCAAGATTCTTGGCGTGCAGTTGCTAAGCTAAAAAGTTCCACTTTCACCAACTCTATTTAGTTCAGTTCTGGAAGATATCTTCTAAAAAACTAACTGGAAGGAAAAATATGAAATAAAGATATGTGGACAAGGTCCCAACAATTTAAGCTTTGCACACGAGATATTTAGTTCTAAATTCTACAAAAGCTACACACATTCCAGAAAAGTTGACGGAACTAGCTACCTTGTACAAAAATAACGGACTTTAAATAAACAAATCGAAAACTAAAGTCATTACAAAACACACAAAAAGAAGATATAAGGTTGGACGAAGTAAAAGTTGAGTACCTACACAGAAGATTACATATATTTGGGACAGCTAAAATCATTTAAGGCCCAAGAAAATAAAGAAATTAACAGACGCATCGCAAATAGCTGGAAACAATTCTGAAGTTGTAAATAAAAGGTCAGCCAAACAATTGTTCTTATTTTGAAAATGCTATAAAAAGATCGAGTGTAGCTTCGGCTGTTTGGCACGTTGCTCCGCCGCCGGCATTCTTGTTGAAACCAAATGTTGCCAATATCCTACTCCTCAATTATTGTGACCAAAAATTCGTTCAACATGGCCCGATAACGATCGCTATTGACTGTAACGGCCACTCGCTCATTTTCGAAGAAAAATGACCCAATTATACCTCTGGACTAAAATCCGCATCAAACAGTGACTCGTTTTGGGTGTATCGGCTTTTCAATGTATGCGAGCGGGTTTTCTGTGCCCAAATGCCACAATTTTGCTCGTAATAAAATGGACACCAGAAAACAATGGAACAGTTGGACGACCTTATAAAAGATGGAGTAACGATCTATCACAAACAAGCTCAAATTGGTACAACGAAACCAAAAGTAGAGACTCATGGATAGCCTTGTCAGAGACATACTTTTCGGAGAATAACTTAAAAATGGTGTGTTCATTATTTAAAACATACTGACAAAGTTCTTGCAGTATTGTGAAACCAGACTCGGAAGATAAGCGAACAAGTGGTTGAAAGATGAAGATAGGTCTGTACCTTCCGAATTAGACTGGGGTGGCAGCACGTAACATGATACAACGGAGTTAAGTCGATACAATCGAGCATTGGCAGCACACACTTTAGTTCAACCGAGTGTCCTCGATTGTTTCAGCAGATTTGGCAGCACACAAACTTCAAATTGACGTTTGAACCAAAATTGTTCAATCGACAGAAATAAGTTATCGCCAGGAGTGATTGTTGTGTTAGAAAAATGGAAAAAGAAATAATATGTCAATTAATAAAACACAGAGTGAGATTTTTACCAATTTTATAAGTTCTCACGTTGATTTGGCGAGGGGAATTCTTAAAATTGCTCAAGGGAGGAAAAATATGAGTACAATCAACGCAGCCCACTATTCCCGGTAGTTTAAATTTCCTATAATAATGCTCCTTGCTGTCTCCAAATTTAGAGCTATCAAATTTAATCCATTTCGGACAAAACTTATTTTGCAGGAGACTCAACTTTCCGCGAAAGAACTTGGAAACTGTTGATTGTGCCATAGTTAGCAACAAATTTGTTCCAACATTGGTTTGCTATACTGGCTAGGAAGGTTTCATTTTATAGTTCAAAATGACTTTTTTAAGTAAAAGTCAAAATGAAACTCGTCTCAAATTACGTGCTGTCAAAAATAATTTGTTTCGAGTTGATCGACGATTGACAATCCTCGATTGTATCAAGTTACGTGCTGGCACCCCTGATTTTAAAACTTCAAGTAATCCCGAAAATCTCACTAAGAAGCTCTGCATAGAGGACAGTTTGACCCGTCTGAAAAAGTAGTTCCTATACAAGTACAACAAAGCACGTAAAGCTTAAACGCTAATCAACAATCTTGGTAAAGGTGGAATAACCCAATAAGAAATTATCTTTAAAATTGGTGAAGTTATCTTTATTGGAGCTCGCAATAATGCAAAACATATGGAATAGTTTTCGTGTCGAGTATTCCAATTTGCGAATGAGCTAAGACATCCCATTCAAAATGGATTTAACTCATCAATCAATCAATGTTCATCGATAACAATTAAAAAGGGGACCATTAAAGTTCTGACGAATTTAGCACTTGAAGATTTGTTTATACTGGTTTTTATTTGTTCTTCATTTAGAGGTTCGTGTTCAATGCTTTCACTATTTTTGATTTGATTGAGATTATGCTACATTATGATGTTCTTGAACTGGATAGACAAGTTGAAAAACTTACAATAATTCTAACAGAAATTAATGAGGTTTTAGTATAACTTAGAGGAACTCGCACATTAAGCAGCAAACATTCTTTTTCAAGCTTCCAACTACTTAGAAACTATCGATCAAATCATCATTTAACAAATGTGCATTGCAGAAAACTTTTAGCAACATAACTGCTTCTAGACATGTATAAAAAAGCTCTAATCAAGTCAAGAAGTTGAACGGCAAAATGCTGAAGATTCATGAATGAAGTGATTATTCAAAAACACAATTTCCCATTTTTTGTATCCATTTCGTAAGTTAACGACGCACGTCGCTTCATTTTTTTCTACTCTTAAATTTTTAACTATTGATACTCATAAATACATATAAAAAGCATTACATAATAAATTAAAATATAAAAATATAAAATGTATGAACAATTATTAGTATACAGCCATCACAAACATATTTTTAGTATTAATAATAAATACATGCATAGGAATTAAAATATATACCGATTTGACGATTGTTATCTTCTTTTTTAAATTAATTTCAAAACATACAATATTTATATTTTATGTTTTACATAACACCGATTATAATTAATATTTTATTTGATAGATATAAATTAAAATTAAAGGGATATGTAATGTACTAAGAAAAAAAAAGTAAAATTCGCTACTAAAAAATTATATAAAAAGAAGCCAGGAGAAGAAAACAACAATACAGATTTTGTTTAGTTTCAAAAAACCAAATTAAAATTTAACGTAATTTTGAAAACGTGCATTTGCAAACTGAACTTTAAAAAAAAATACCATACAAAATGTTGGAAAACTAAGACTTTTTAAGTTGTGAAAAGAGTTTATGAATGTTTTCATTTTTGAAACGTGCAATAAATTGTGAAGTATTTTCTTCCAGTTTAAATTTAACATGAACCAAATATGAAAATGTCAGTTGCACCAGGAGTTTGTTAAATGATATATATTAATAAAATTATTATGAAAAAGCTTTAAATAATAATAATGTTTACTTAAAATGAGCCATAAGTAGTAAACAAAGAGAGAGTCCAATCCAGTATCTAGGAATTTAATGGTTAATGTTAAACAAAAAAAATTAAAACGAAAACTATTTAAATGAACAAAAAAGTACACGACGAAACGAAACATTCATTAACAATAAACATAGTTTTACAAAATTTTGAAGTTTTTTAACTCACCAGCATTGTATTTTTTTTAATCAAGAAGAAAGATAAAAAAGCTAAAAGAAAATGTGCACGCGCAGTAAAGAGAAGATAAAAACTCCCAAAAAACAACGATTGCATTTTCAAAAATTCGAGATTCTGATTGTTGTTTTTGAAAATTTCAAACATTTCAAAAAATTTGTTGTATCTGTTTTTTTTTTTAGTAGCGATCACAGAAATTGATGATTGTTTTTTGATATAATAATAAAACAATTATAATTTTATGTTGTTTAATTTTTTTTTATTTATGAAAACATTTTTCTTGTTTTAACTTTAACTTTTAATTTTGTTTCCTTGTTTTTTTTTTGTTTTTTCATTAATTTCATTTCACATATTTTACGAATTTATTAAGTTTATTTTTTACATGATATTTATTTGTTATTTAATTTTTGTTTTGTTTCGATTTTAAATTTCATATTTAAGATATTTCATTTTGTTTTATTTTTACAATTATATAAGTACTTAAATACTAAATATGATTTAATTTTTTTAAATCATATACCTATTTTTTTTTTAATGTTTTGTTTTTGGTAGGAAAATTTTTCTGGTATTCGTAAAAAAAATTTCTTAAATTGTTTTTCTTGTTTTTTTTTTTTATTTTTCTATGATTGATGGTTCGAGAGAATTTTTATTTTATTTCTTTTATTTATTTTTCTTATTAAATAGACCCCCAAATGCTTATGCTTTAATTTTAGTTTATTCTTATTGTTATTGTTAAGATTATACTATTATTTTATTTGCGTTTAAAAGGTATATTTTACTATTGATTCTTAGATTTATTATTTTCATATTTGTTTTTGTTTTAAAATGTTTAGTATTGATTTTTGGCTTTGAATGGTTTTAGTTTTTATTTTTATTTTTCTTTTCTTTTAATTTCTTTTATATATATTAACATAGAATGAAACTAAAAAACAAAGTACCATTGCCCTTTAAATCTAAAAAAAATTACCTATTTCATAATAAAGGATATATTTTAAATGCATTAACGTTTTTTTTTCTATTTTACATAAAGTAAGGTGCACAGTAAAAAGTATTTTAAAAATAAAATAACAGTAATTGTTTATTTAATAATTGATGAGTTAGTGGACGTTATTGTCATTGCAATTGTTCAAATTAAAAAAAAGAAGACATATTTTAGTTTGCGTCACTGTATATGAATCTTAAGTTATTTACTGAGGAGCTGCCAAAAATATAAAAAAATTGTTGCTTAGTGACAAATGTGTCGAATAAATTAATTCCACTGTGACACAGTATTTACTTTATTTTAAGAACAACCAAAAGCTTGACCTTTTTTCAGAATGCACAACTAACAAATCAGCAGAAATCTCCTACCATAACGTTAATGAAATTTGACAGTTGTGACACTTATAAGCAAAACCGACATAGCTTGACCGTCTTGACGATATGAAGTACATTCTTTTTTTTCAAATTAATCTAATCACTAAAAGTAATAAGCCCTTGACTTGACTTGTAGATTTAATCAAAATGAACATATCTAATTATTTTCAAAATGGACCTATATTTGTTACTTCTTATTATTTTTCCCGCCAAAGTCTATCAAAAGAAAGAATTTGAGAAGTCATTGGGCCAGTTTATATTTATAAGATTTCTGAGAATTTTACAGATGGATATGAAGAATGAAATATAAATATAATTTCCTATTCATCCTCACTTAGAAATCAAATTACCTTTGAATTTCTTTTCCTCTTTTTGTTGGTTTTAATTTTGCGATTTAGAATTCTTGAGAAATCAAATAATAAAAATTCTGTCCTCATATTTCTGAAAGCAAAAGTGAGAAATTTTGTTTATATTTCTGAGGATACGGACATTTCTGAGATCGAAGAAATATAAAAGGGCCAAAAGTATTTTTGAAAGTTGCTCTATAATTGCAAGTCATAGATTTAGACATTTTTTTTTAATTTTTTGGCAAGCAAAAAGCAAGAACCCTTTAAGAAGAACAAATCTTTATACTTATAAATACAATGTAAAATATGCCGAATCTGCCGAACAATGTTCTTAGGTGTTTAAAGCGTTGGCTCTAAGAAAGTTGATAGAATTCGAAGTTCGTAAAACAATATTGTCTTACATAAATAATTTGGACAGAGCATCCCTTTAAAAATCTGAAGAAGAATAAGAAGAAAATCGTTGTTACGGAATTCTTGGTTGTATGTTTTTTTTTTATTATTTTTTTTATTAATGAAATTTTTAAATGCTCGTTTTTAAATTCCTTATTATTTATTATTTATTTTTTTATTGCTTATTTTTTTCATAAACAAAGAGCCTAAGAAAATCGAAGAAAGGCCCTGGCGGTGTCCTTATCAATGATTGTTTCATCAAACATTTTAAAAAGATTCTAAAGATATTTACTTCAAATAACAACCTCCAATAGGTTGGAAGTTCGGCAGGTTTTCGCCCCTTTTCATCAGTTTTCAGTTCTGAATTTAAAGTTCCATTTTAATTCTAAGTACCACAAGTAATGAACACTTGAGAGCATACAAATAAAAATCAGCATTTTAGGTCACTAAATGACTTGGAAGCTGTCAACTAGTCTAGAAGTTACGTAAACCAATTACGTAACAAGTAACGTGGTTTTCCATTGATTTGACATCAATATTTATATGTTTTATTTTATTCAAAGTCTTGTAGTGGGTTTAAAATAAGTGTCTATACAAAGAAATCTATAGACATGGAAAGATGACAAAAACGCTTAGCGGATAAAAGATCTTAAATAATTAAGTTTGAAGGTCTTGAAAATCAGAAATCTCTCATTAAAAAATATTGAGCTGCTTGAGAAAGCTTAAGTACGCAATCTGACTTCGTCGTTAGACACTTGAAACAACGTACAAAGTTCTTAAAGGTCTCCCAATGCAGGCAAAACCACAATTAAAAAAGATCAGATAATTTAAAGAACGTCGATTACAGAACAATTTAAGTCTTTAAATAAAATATGGAGTCACTTAACAAGGTATTTTTCTTTGTTCTCAAACAATAAGACGAGAAAGTTTAATGAAATTCGATTGAGGGGCTTGAAACACTTGTGTCAAAAAGACTTAAAATTGTAGGTTCAGTTTAAAAAGGAAAACTTTCGAAAACTCCTCAATGGCGGATCAGATGGAAAAAAATATGTTTGGCGTCGACCAAACCAACAATACGAATCAGAGTGCGCTCTAAACACGGAGGAGGAAACTTTACCGCATGGGGTGTTAATCTTGTGAAGGTGTTAGCCCAATTGAATGGACCAAAAAATTTATAACAAAATTATGGAAGATCATATGATTCCTTATGCTAATGACATTTTCCCCGTAACAGGGCTTTTTATTCACAATAAAGACCCGAAACAAACTTCTCGAATTGTTAACCCACCAATGATGACCTACTGTGTCTGTGAGACCAGGTATGGGAAAAAATGCGAATACATTTCTTCTCCGTTATTGTTTTTTGTTGAATTTGAATTTGTGTATTGCAATAAAAGAGCTTCCGTTGATTTAATAACATTGTTTTATTGTCAAGGAGCATATTTTACAACAAAAAAAAGAAATATTAGTAACACATTCCGAAAAATGTTCAGTTGAAAAACCCGGTCCGTGAGACCGGCATCACCATTGATCAAAGTCAAATTTGCGTTAAATCGTATTTGGAAGATAATTGAGCTAACGTTCTGAAATGGCTGGGTCATCACTCTCCCGATCTCAGCCCAATTAAGAATCTGTGGAATGACATTGAGCATCAGGTGGAAGGCCTAAATTCCAAAAACTTACAGAAAATTGTGGAGGGAGGGAGGAACTTTGATAAATAAGAAGGGGTTTCTAAATACATATCGGGGCTATCGTGAATGAAAATTTCCCTCGGCGTGTTTCCCTCTCTCGAACATTGGGAACCTTTATAATGCTTAAAATTTTCCCTCGAAATTACTTGGTATCGGGAAAAAAATTCCAGAGAAATTGAGCTGTAATAACATAGAATTTTCGGTGCGGGGAAATTTATTTACAGGAAGATTCCCGATTACGGAATGAATTAATTGGAAACAGAATATTCTGAGGGAATTAAAATTTCCTGTGAGATTTACGATAGGTCCCATTTACTTTAACATCGATGATAAAAGAAAAATTCGCTTTCAAAGAGCGTGTGCCATTTAAATGTCGAGGCTAAATACAAATATTTAAATGAGGAAAATGTTATCTTTTTCACATTATGTCCTATATACATAAATACCCTTAAGCAAACAAAACAAATAAACTCTTTGCTAATTCACTATCACAACTTGTCAAATTAATTCCATTAGATGCACTTTGAAGCACTCTCATATTTTGGGTAGACAAATTATTTTTTTTCTAACATAATATAGTCTATATGCATAATAAAATTTAATTAAATTAAACTCGTCATAATGATTACATAAAATATTCCGATTTTACTACAATTTTTCTATATAGTAGGTTTGTAAACTTAAATCACTTCAAATCCATTCTCTTTGAAATAAAAACAAAATATACATAATATCTATGTAAAACAAGATACATATGTACATACGTACTCGTAGAACTTTTAATGTCGATGTGATATTATAAATATTCTATGTTCACTCAATGTTGTCACGTACAACTAAATTAAATCATATTAGTGTCATACACCATTCAATTTCGTACTCAATGGACCGTTAAATTGAATTCATTCCACTTCTAAAACACAAAGCTTTCCATGATGATAATTTATTACATATTAAAATTGATTAAGGTATAGAGTAGATGGTATATTTTTTTATTTAAATGCTTTTGCTTTCTTTGGTAAAGTAAAGTGAAATAAAAAATTAATTAATTTAAAAGCATTGCCAACGGTTTAGTTAAGAAATAAAATGTCATTTTCGATTATAATGCTCCTCTTTTGGAAATACCTTTTTTTGTAATTAAAATTATCGTTTAAAACACGTTCGATGGTTTTCTGATTTATGTAAGTTTCGGAATGAAATTTGAAAATTAATTCATTCATACTATGTTTCCCTGATCGATATCTGTCATGTAAAAGACCTAAATATTGTTAAAAGAAATGATAATAAAGTTAAAGTCTTTTCAAAATCTTATGTGAAAACATTCTGAGATTGCCTAGTTGATTTTGACAGTTCGTGGTGGTTACATAGATTTTTTTACTTTCGGTTAAAATATCTTCTTTTAATCACGCATTAAAGAAAAATCATCATGTCAAGTTACAGTGCGTCAACGGCAATCACTATAGATGTGTGATCACCAACTTCTTGTGGAATGAATTGAACGTTATGGACACCAAAGACTTATGATGTTATATTTTACACATGATAGGGCTCTTTAACGAAGATAAAACCTTATTGATAACTCATATACAACTTGTTTTATTTTAAATTCGATCCGCTTTTAATGGAAAACCCTTTACATTGATCTAAGAATCTGCTCTACTCGCTCAAATATTTGAAGCTTATCATAAGTCGTTTGGACAATTATTAATGTCTAAGTAAAGTCTGTCAAATAGACTACACGTATAGAAGTTTGACAATCACCTGTCTTTACATCTTCAAAAATTAATATTTTTAAAGCATCTAAGATTTGTTTTAGTCTGATTAACAGAGCAATAGAATGACATAGTTAGGAATTAATTTTTGCGTGAATCATAAAAATTCGATGTCCAGTGTTTTATCAGAAAAAATATTTGATTTGTATGAGAAATATTGTTTATATTTCTGAGAATACAGCAATCTCTAAGATCTGTAAATATAATCAATTGTTTTTGAATTTTTTCAGCCTGTCAAATGTCATTGAAGTAAAAAATCTTTCTGAAAAGCCAATAGAAGGACCTTAAAAAGGCATAGTGTTGGATAAAATTCGATCTGATATAATAATAATATTTTAAGTTCAAAAGAAAAGTTGCATCTTAACTAACACAATTAATAAAATTGATGAAAATTGATGTGGTGCGAGATTTGAATTGAAATTCCTTCTTCCTTGAACATGTGCAGCGTAGTTTAAAATAAAATAATAAATTCATTAACAATTTGTTATAACATTCAGAAGCTTAAAAAACATAATACAGTTCCACAAACCGAAATATAACATTTTATAACAATAATGAACAGTAAATTCATGTAAGTTAAGAATGTGTAAAAGTTTATAATTTGCTATTGATATGATGGGTATAAGTATAACAAAAACATTTATACAAATTAACAAACTCTTTGATTTAAATTGAACAGAAAATTCGATATGTAAATAAATTGCCTTATATTAACTATTTTCTTTAATTTATTGACAGTACAGGGTGGTTTTAAAAACTATAGAAAAAAAAAGCAGTGGAAATCACTTTTTTCAAAAGTGCAAAGTTGATATAGTGGCGCTGTCAAGCTGTCAAAACAATCTTTAGAACTAATATTTGAATAAGAGTTTTGAGTAAAATTTTTTGAAGACAAATTTTGTAATCGAATTGAATCGAAGCAAATCAAAACCTATATTCATCTGACTGATTGAAGTTTTGAAAAAAAGTTAATTTACAAATTTGATCAACATTAGATCAATTTATTTAGACCAAAAGAGAAAAATCGTTTTGACAGTTTTAAATAAAATCAGTTGTAGATTCTGACGTTTATTGAAATTATGGTTCATATCTTTCCACCCTGTACTGATTCGTCAATTATATACAATTAAGTATGATTGTATTAAATTGCTAGTGGACTTATAAAACTGACAAACAAAATAAGGTTATTTTAAAAAATACGAGTATTAGCCACATTCTGCATTCCTAGAACATTAAACAAAACATATACAGTGGAGAGCAAATAAATAGCACACTTCTAAGGTGTGTCAAAAAGGGAACTTTCGATTTAAAGTAGCATTTTCTTTTTAACAAAAATTTTCTTATTATTTTTTAAAGGTAAGTTAAAAAAACTTAGGATTTATATTGATAAAATGTAGAATGTAGACGTGGCATACACTCACAGGTTGTGAGTTCTCGATTTCAAGAAAGAAGGTCACACGAACTCTGATATAGTCTGTAAGTCGGAATATTCCCTAAAGAAGATTTTAAATGCTTTGAGGAATCGTTCCAGGAAAACCAACCCTCGAATAGATATTGCTATCATCGCCCGCTGATCCATTAATGTTTGTGTTGAAAAAATAAAACATTCCATTCAACAGGATTTTGGAGTAAATGTATCTTTAGGTACAATTAGAGGATTTCCAAAAGAAAACCATCTCGTTTCTAAGCAAAATTTTTGTTGGTGGCTTGAAAATAGCAAAAGAACACATTTCAAAAGACACAAATTGGTGACAAAATGTCTTGTGGACCGATGACTCTAAATTCATCCGTTTAGGATCTGAACTGACTTTGACTGTTTTTATTGTTTTGTTATTATGTTTTCTATTAATTTAACATACTTTATTTCTTTTAGAAAATCAAAAATATTTTTTAATTATTCTTAAATAATTTTTTAAATTAGAGGAAACCACTTTCGTTTAAAAAGTTTTTTTAATTTGTGTGCTATTTATTTTGTCGCCACTGTATTCTAAACACAAAGAACTCACGGTCCAATATAAACTGAAAATTCTTAAAAAAAATTAATATCTAATAAAATAGGAGGCTTGTAAAAGAACATTAGCTTTTGGAATAGCAATCACTATAAAATCATTTATTGAATTCAACTTAAAAATTGCATTCATTGATTTAACCTAAGGATTGGGAATGCAAAGACTTCAAACGAATACAAGGACTTCAAGGAAAGAATGCAAAAACTTCAAGTAAATGCAAAGACTACAAGTTAATACAGACTTCAAAAGAATACAAAGACTTTAAAAGAATGCAAGCACTTCAAGTAAATGCAAAGACTTTAAGTGAATGCAAAGAATACATTATAAGTCTAAAATGATTGCAATCAATAGATTGCCGTCAAATGATTGGAGACAAAATGATTACAGTATTTTTAAGGCCTAATGAATGTTTATTGCAAAATTTAAAATCCTAATCATTAGATTATTCAATGAATGCAATCTTTGTATTAAACTCATAAAAGATTGCATTCCCAAAAGATTGCATTCTTTTAAAAGCCAGTAAAAAAGTACGACAGGACAAAAGTATAATGTGAATATTTGGTTCTCAGGCAAGCAGATTACAAGCTGTATTTTTATTTCTTCTATAACAATTTATGAGTTTAATTAAATATGTATTTTCTTTTTTTAATAAATTATATATATATTTATATATATTATATTTATATTTATATACAACTTGAATAAAACATATTAATAATATGGTTTGTTTTCCTTTTTGATTTCTTTAAATTATTATAATTTCATTAATTGTTGATTTTTGGCGACAATATTTATATATTTTTTTCCAATTCAACTTTTGATATTTAAAAACATTATGACAAATAAAGAAAAATATAAATAAATCACAAAATACATGGAAGATAATAATTGGTATATATGCATCTCTTTATATATCATCAATCATTTTATTAATATTTTTTTTATAAGTATAGATAGGTCGGTATAATATAATTAAATATAGTTTTTAGAACACATAATACACAATTGAATACAGACAATGTGTAGGTACATTTTTAGTCGTCTTCTTATTTTTGTTTATATAATAAAAATTAACAAATTGATTGTATGGTATATCAACCTAACAAAAGACCGAAAAAAGACTTGAGTATTTTATGTATTTAAAAATAATTTCTGATATGGAAAATAATTGCAATTCAATTTTTTTTTGTATTGTATTTAGCTTATATTTGCATATTATTTATTTAACAACAACAAAAAAAGATCTGATTATGATGATTAACACAAAAGGACAAAATAACAGTAATTAAGGATAAAAGATATGCATGAATTCATGTTAAAATTGTATTATTTTTGTTAAATATATAAATTTATTTTTTAAGTTTTTGTTGACATTCAAACGATATGGATAAATAAGAAAAATATCTTTTTTTTTTTGGATTCAACGATAAATATAATATTTGTATGTTATTTTTTTTTTTTTTTAAATAATTTGAAACAATAAAAACGCTTTTTGTTTATGAAAAAAATGTCATATTTTAAATTTAATTTATTCAATCGTATTTATTTATTTAATTTTTTGTGCGTTTCCAGGAACTTTTTTTTATAATAAGAGTGGCTAATAATTTCGCATTAATAATTATTTCTTTTTTTTTTAAGTTTTCTTTGTTTTATTAATAATAATTATTATATTTTTTCGATTAACTTCTTATTTATTGAGTTTTTCTTTGATTTAATTTTTCGTAGATACTAGATTATTTTTTTTAAATTTTAGATTAATGATTAAACAGTCTTAATTCGCAAATTTAAACTTGTTTTTTTTTTTCTTTATTTTTTAATTTGGCGACAGAAAATTGCGTTTTTTCTTTTTGTTTCGTTTTTGGAGAATTTAGTGTGGCGAAAAATAATGGCAAACTTTATTATGAAGAATACTCGATATTCAGAAGGAATTTTTCCAATTAAAATCAGAACTAAGTCATAAAGTACTTTTAAGTAAATTAGAGGAACTTGTACTACATGATAAATTAATAACTTGAATATCATCCTACCTTACTTATAGACATCATATGGTCTTCAAAAATTACCATTCTTATTCGTTTAGTTATTAATTCTGGTGTACCTCAAGGTAGCCACCTTGGTCCGTTGTTATTTGTTATGTTTATAAATGATCTTTCCTCTATCTTGAACAATTCGATGACGTCAAAACATTTCGGACAAGTTACTTAATTGACGAACTATTATAACTTCGACAATCGAAATAGTGCAACTGAAAACGTCTAATGTTAAATATTGATAATGCCAAAACAATGAGTTATTCACGAGTTACACGCAAACATAATGTAGTTTACTGTGAGAATATGTTAAACTTTGCGAGTATGGAACTCTCTAACAATGGGAGGGGTTAAGAGGACATAGGAGACTTGAAAGTAAGGCTTGTTTTTGGCACCGGACGGGAGAGCTGTTAAAAAATTGCTTTCAAATGATAGACTGGAAAGTTAATACAAAAATATACCTATAGAGCATTTCGGCAACAAATCTGTTGACATTGAAATACGAAAAGGATTATGGTGATCCAATTGATACGTTAAGTTATTTGATATTACTTAGTCTTTACTTCTTATTTTGTTTGTGTTTGCTGGTTAAAAAAAAAACTATCAGAATTGGGGTCATAAAAATGTCAAAACAATGTTCAAAATGTGGAAATAATGGGCAAGATCATTTGACAGATGAATCCTTCTCATTTGTAGGAATTTAAAAAACTTAATTGGATGAAAAGGAAACACCAGAGCACAACGATGCACCATGTTATCGAAATACGAAATAGATACCGAATTTGCAATAGATTACAAATTGAGCAGAAAATTGTTATTATAGAAAAATGCTTTAGTAATAAAAGTAGAGTAATATTAAGAACGAAAAATGTCTTATTAAATTATTTTATGGGAACAGAAAGAACAACG
The DNA here is from genome assembly GCF_945859685.1 of Eupeodes corollae. Lineage (NCBI taxonomy): Eukaryota > Metazoa > Arthropoda > Insecta > Diptera > Syrphidae > Eupeodes > Eupeodes corollae. Next base: position 146,602,636 of record NC_079147.1, on the reverse strand, counting down.
CAAAACAGCCCCGAAAATGCTGCAAGGTCTAAAAGTTTGGGTAACTACGAAACACTTGCTATTATAAATTGATTCAATCAATATTGATTTTCAGATAAGGAATCATTTTTGGACCATTAGGCAATACTTCCGTTTTGACAAAAAATTCATACAAATTTTTAAGACCGGACTTTGAACTTACAACTTCAAAACATGAAGACCCACAACAACAAAATTTGGCAGAGGACGCTTGGCATGGCCATATCTTGATTTAATTTACCACTTTTATGCCGAAGAGATTTTCAGACTTTTGAGTCGTCAGAATCTTCGAATTTCGGGGAGTGTAGTGATCTAGAGAACAATTGTACGATTATTGTGGGTGATAGAAGCTACATAACACATTTTTTAGACATTTATCATCATCATCAATAAATAAAGTGAAAAGTAATGGACTTAGAAAGTAGCTTTGGGGAACACCTTAGAAATCCGTCCCATCACATACAGAAGCACTCGATGAAACAAGAAACTTAAAGTAAATCATTAAGAGTTCTCGGGAGATTCCCTTATCTATCAAAACTAGTCTATTTATCTTGTCGAATTCTATTAGAAGTCGACGAAACAAGCTTTTGAATTTTTACTTTTTTTCAATTGACTTTCTAGAAATATTTATCAATTGCAGAGACATGGTGCATCGTTGAGAAACCCGGCCGAGAATATAGTTAAGAAGAGCTTAAATTTGCCATTAACTAAGTTGCTTTTGAGTTCAGAGAATTTTGACTGCGGATGAAGTAGAATTTGTTGCCTGAACTTGCCTAATAAGAGCTTTCACTTTTGAAGCTGTCAGCTTTTTACTTATGACAAGTAAAAACTATACTAGGTACCTAGTTTATTTAGATCTCCAGATCTCCTTTTAAAATTCACTACAAATATGGTGCTTAGAACCAATCGCAATTTTGAAAGAAAAGTTTCTTCAAGGTGTTACTTGCTTTTCTTTTTAAATATCAAAATGAAAATTCTTATTGAAATAAATATGAAAATATTTGACTATTTTAAATGAACGGTCTATGTAAATAAGCCAAACAATGGTTCCGAACTATTCTATCAGTTTAACAAATGGCATCCTATTTAACTTTTTGAAGTCATTAAGTCAAAGACCTAAAATTCATTCTGCTAAGCCTAATAAAACTTTTCAAACAAAAAAAACTTTAGCTTCAACTTTTTTTTGTTAAACAAAGGTTCAGAATATCATTTTATAATATTTTCTTTTTTTTAAAACTTTATAACAATAATAGTTTCCTATAATTTTTAGTTTTAATATGACAAATTAGTTTTCAACAAAGTTTTATAGCAAAGCATTTATAGAATAGCTTTTTGATTTTTTTTGTTCTGGTTTCATCAAATATCCGTCAAAAGTTATAGTTTTATGACAAATTGTCTCCGATTTATTATATAAGCCGAAGAAAAACATAAAAGCAAAATGAAGCATTTAACGGAACTAGAACCATTGAAGATACTCTATACAAATACAAGTAAAGATACATTTCTAAAAAAATGAAAATTCGCTCCACTGTACGAGTAGTATACTGGGCTTCTAGGTCCTTCCCTCTCTATTCGATTTGTTGTAAAATCATGTCTGTTGAAAGCTGACACAATGATGACGAAGGCAACTTCTCTATCTCTGATGGGCATAATCATGGTGCTGACGAACACCATCATCAACTTATAGTATAGTCTGGTTTAATGGCAAAAGTCCATTTTGTCTGATATCTATCCCTTTTGATGTTTCACCCTATATACTGGTAGTCGTACACTCCATCTAATGGAACCTTGAAGGCGGATTTCGCTGGAAGTATAGTTGTAGAGTGTGTACTTTAATTTTAATAAGTCCACAATTCTCAACTCAACGACGACGACGTGGTGTACAAACAAACCACCATAAGGTCTTTTGCTACATCATCAAATCCTATCATCACCGATCGGATGCATTCATTCAATGAGTGCTTGCTTAGAATTTCTGTGAATTGAAATATTTTTTAATTCAAGTTCTCTAGAAACATCATATTTGAGATTGTATTATTGGAAAATTTAGAGATAGAGAGTAGTTGAAGAAATACGATTTCTTATTTTGATATAAAGTAAGTTTTTATATCATAGGGATTTTTTTTAATTCTTGGAACTAAATTTGATATAAGTTTGAGAATAAAAATTATTCGAGACTAGGTTTTTGCACTAATAATGTTTTCAACTTGAATAAAATTCAATTTGGTAATTCGAATCAAAAGGAAAAACGGATCTATAGAATTTTTTGAATAAAGATTTACTGAGAAAAAGTCGATGTGTTTAACCTGAAACTTGTATTGAGCTAGTTGATATTTTTATTGATGTTGTCAATTCTTTATATCCTTAGTATTTTATAGAGGATATCAATAGAAAAAATAAAGTTACTTGATTACCAACTTCATCCTCTGACTACAGGGCTACTAGAACTTCTGAAAAATAACCTCTTATCATGTTTATTCTTTTGCCACAGAAATTCTTTCTTAAGGACTTGCGAAGTTTTTTCCAATAAAACACAGAGCATTTTAGATATTTAGAAAATTTAGCTATCGGCTTGAAATACAATCAAAACATTTATGAATGGATATCGACTACGATCTAATGGCCACCTCAGTAACGTTTGCAGCGCTTGCATCGATTCGTTGAACCTTATTTTTAATAATTCGGTCACACATTTGCGTTCAATGTTGGTTTTGAGCTCTTCGAAATCAATGACATCACGTAGCCATGAACGAGGCTCCCAATCAACTGGCCCATTTCTTGAGATTTCCAACTTGATGTTCAATAAATCGGTTTTAAGGTGAGCTGTGTGGCTTGTGGCATTATCTTGTTGTAACCACATGTCATGGCACGTTAACGTCATAGTAACGTAACGTGGCGATCGTTGTGTTCGACAAAAATAAATATGGACCAAGGACACCACCTACCGGCATCCAAACCGCACGAAACAGTAATTTTTTGTGGATGAGGTGGTGAGGTGAATATGATAAATGAGTTTCGTCGCTGAAAATGATTTTACGAAGAAATTCATGATCTTGGCACAGCTTCTTCAGATCCCAATCAGAGAACATACATATCGCTTTAAATGTTCCATTGGCTTCAATTCCTTAGTCAGCTAAATCCTTACGCCTCCGCGCCGTAATGTGTTCTGAGCGATGCTTAGATCTTGAACGAACAAGAAGTTTTGAAAAACACGAATATCAAATAAATTGACTTTATTTACTAATGGAAAACTCTGGTTTCGTGCTTTGACAGGAGACTATAGAAATCCTAATTCACAGCTTATCTTTGACAGACGTTACTTTATGAATTCTTTTTTAAAATTGGAAAATATAAAATATAATTTCCACAAAATGTTATTGTGGGCTACGGTGAATACAAATTTCTCTCGAAAAGTTTCAATATCTCGATCATTGGGAACGTAGTGCTGAAAAGTTTCTCTCGGAATTACGTGCTATCGCGAAAAAAAATTCCAGGGAAATTGAGCTGCAATTGCATAGAATTTTCGTTCAAGTGAGATTATCGATGAAGGTACAAATTTCGTGGGAACAAACATTTTTAGGAAGATTCACGATAGGCCCCATTAAGAAATTCAACTTGGTTATTTTATAAAACTTCATCTTTGTTCTACGAGGATGTTCGGATGGTTTAGTTAAACAAATATTTTTTAGCTTTATTTTATAATAATTCTCATATACAGTAAAGCTTGGTGAACTCTTATTCCTACATATTTCTTCTAAAACAGACTGAACTGACTCAAAAACAAGAATAAAAGTAAAAAACCGGGACACAAAAAAGCTGAAAGTTGAATGCAGGAGGACAACGCTTATTGTTAAAAAAATCTAGCGCGAATAATTTTCACGTTATGGACTTTAAATGATAGGTACTATAGAAAAGCACAAAAAACAGGAATAACCTTTTTTTAAACTTTTATTTGATGACTTTTTGCTGGACATTCAAACTGCTGTCCTTTTTTATTTTTTATTTTTGACTAAAAATAGGAAAGACCGATGGTAGTTTTTTGGTTAACATGGACAGAAGTAGGTATGACTTTCCTATATTAGTCAGTCACATAGTATATACCTAGGTCCTCGGACATAACCAACGACAGATGGAGATTTGAGAGAGAGTGCAGTGTCCTTTTTAAAATATATATTTTTTTTTATAATTCAGGTTAGAAGTTATGTGATTATGTGAACTTTTTGGCATTGTTATTTTGCGTTTGGAAAACGAGCACAAAAGAGGTGATGGTAGGGTACATTTTTAGACAGACATGTCATAGCTTCTTGTGTTGGGCTGGCTGACTGAGACTGGATGAATGGACGACGACATCAGGAGGAACTATGTACCCTCCTTACACAACAAAAAGCAAAAAGACACAAAATTAAATGACACGTAATTTTTGAAAAACTTGTGTCAAAGAGAAATTTATAAAACAAAAAAAAGTTGGTCAAGTACTGACGTATTGAGACTTGGCATGTTACTTAATTTAACATTTTTAATACGTTTTTTTTATGTTCAAATTAATTTACTATAATTCTTTTCCTACAGAAATTAGGATTTAAGTTAGAATTTTGAAAAATATGTACTATGAAGCGTTTTTCACTCACTGAAGTGTTAGGAGATTAAGTTCAGGTGACACAACTACATTCATTGTGGGAAAAGTTTTCAGCTTTGTTCATTTGAACAATAATAAATTTAATATGGATCAAAAGAGATGAATCGGGTTTTAATGATGGAAACATTATTGTTAATGTTGCAATTTAAATAGTTTTTTTTTCAACGTCTAGACAACTTAAAGGGGGGAGGAGGATGTCGTGAATAAACGTTTGGGATGTGTTCCTCTCTAGTTTTCCTCGCAATAATTTACTATCGTGAAAGAAATTGAGCTGAAATTGCATAGAATTTTTGTTTGAGGAAAATTTACTTCCAGGGAAATTCCCGATTTGTGTTCCAATTTCACACAACTCCAATGATAGATTTTTGTAAGGCGCCAGTTATAGATATCATTGGTTTTCATCATTGAAACCAAACCTTGGACTTTTCTGACTGGTCTTTAATAGCTCTCATTCAAAATTGCTGTTATTGAAAAAATGTCTTGATTGAAATCAAACGAAAATTTCTTACTGACAGGAATCTGTCATCGGCATTGTGTGAATTTGGAACACCAATCAGTGGAAGGACTCATTCCACTTTTGAGTATTAAAGTATCAGCTCTTCAGGAAAATGAATTTCCATCCGGAAAATAGAACAATACATTTTTAGAGAAAAATAAATGCGCGTGATTTCTGATTGATTAGTATATAATTTTTATTTCTCATCAAAGTTAAACAATGTCAATTATCGATTCAAAAATGTTTCCGGATCGATTTCAATCTGAAAATTTGTTTCAATGACCGCTATAAGCGATCTGTTAACAAAATTTAAATGATGAAGGACAAAAACCACAATTGCAGTTTTATTTCGTGAGAATTTTCCTGATCGTTTAATTTAATCCTAAAGAACCTTGAATTCATAGCTTTTTGATACCTTAAACAGATAGAATCTTCGTACTTTCAACCCCCATAAACAGAGCACAATCTAAGTTAGGAAAACCAAGAACTTTAAATAAAATTGTGGGGGGGAGGGTAACAGAGCAGACCGAGTTTTAAGGAAGAAATACGTAGGTTAATATCAAAAATGTCCCTTCGTAGCATATGGGACAAAGGTTCGTCGGGTAGGAACATAAAACTCAAGAATTACGTGTGGTAAGAGGGTATTTTAAAGCACGGAACTGAAAAATATTCAAGATCATGTTCAATAAGGAATTGCCTTGAAAAAATTTTAAATATCATCAGTATAAAGTGAGATAGAAGAATGTTTCATGACCCTTTCTAGATAGTTGATTGTATAAATTAACAATAAAGGACCAAGGTGGCTACCTTTGGGAACACTATATGTAGCTAAGAATGACAGATCTGAAACGTTTGGTTTTTTTAAGATAAGAGTGAATCCTTTTTTACAAAGCCAAAACACACGAATTTGTGTGAAAATTTCGAGTAAAAAAGTAAAATTTTGAATGCTGGAAAATAACTTCTAATACCTTCTGCAAGTTTTGTCTTCTCTTTTATAATTGAATTTAGTTTGCCAATAAATCAATCGTATGTTTCATGTTCTTTTCATTTGTGAGTGCAGTGTCGTCTGATCTAATCATGTCGAGAATGTATAAGTATAATTGCACTTAATTATTATCCTTAATGTCGTCTTATTCCATTTTTGTTATTTCGTTTATTCCCATATTGTTGTTGTTTATCAAGAAAACTTACTCTAAGGTCTTATTTTTTTTTTTTAATTTAATTTTTAAACTTACCCTTAACCATAACTGTTATTTATTTTTTTTGTTTAATTTTTTGAGTTTACTCTAAATTTTTCATCTTACAAAAAGTGTTGTTGGCACAGTAATTTCTAGAATTTATAATTTTTGTAGTTGTTACTTTAATATTCTTACATCAATATCTAGGTTATTATTCTAGCTTAAGACTTTTTTATACATTTCTTTTATACACTGTTTTTTTTTCTCAAGTTCGGCATTGATTTTGTTTTTCTTTAAGATTTAATTTTATTATTATTTTTGTCAAGTATGAGTCATTAAAAAAATTAAAAATTAATTATAGTATTTTGTGTTTGTACAAATATTAAATTGAGTGAAAAAATTAACTATATAAAACATAAATGTAAAAAATTAAAATAAAATATTTAAAAAAAAAACAATTACTATAAAGAAAATTTACATATCACCTATTTTTTTGTTTTGTTTAATAATAATATAAAATTAAAGAAATTAACTAATTATAAGATATTTAATAAAAAAATAACAAAATTTATATAGGATTTGTTTAAAGAAGGTATATAAAAGCAAATTAATTAATTATTGTGTTTCTTTATAAACTTTAATTTTATAATTTACATTAAGAAAGTAGAAATTCTAGTTATTTATTTATTGATTTTTAGTTAAGAGGAATTCGGTTAAACACAAAAACACATATTCATGTACAGGTCTTTAAGTTGTTTGATTTGTTTATTCTTGTGTTGTTTTTTTTTGTTTTGGTAATTATTGTGTTGTTTATTTTATAATATTTTTGCTTTATTTTTTTTTTTATATTTTCGAATTTGTTTATTAATTTTTCGCCAGTAGTTATGAAACATTGGTTGTTATTAGTATTTGTCTATTGCTTGGAATTATACTTCTAAGAGGTTTTCTATTATTGGTTAATTTAAACAAAAAGCTTCTGCTCGCTGATATTGTTAAATAAATTTGTGATAAAGCATATAATATAAAACACAAACCTATGCATCTTTGGTCAGTTGTAATATGCCTGCATGCACTGCTGGTTTGATCGTTTTCATGCTGAATATCAGCTAAGGATTCGCCAACCTGAAAATATACAAAATTTTAATATTTAATGTTAATTTCTGATTTTGTGATGAGATTTTTTAAATATTTTTTGTTTTTTTCATTTGAATTCTCTTATTACTTCAATATTCAAAAATTCAATCTGAAACAAAATAAATTTCCTATTATAATTTATTTTAACTTTGTTCTTGAAAAACAAACAAGAAAAAAAACACATTTTTTAATTTGTGTGAAGTGCATAACTGAAACTACACTCTTTCCATGGCATTTGCATACAATTTATGTATTTTAAAATTCTTTTTTATTTGAATGCATCACCAGAAATCAATTTATTATAAAAAAAAATAAAATACGAAAACAAAAGCTGAATTTTAGCTCAATAGACAAACAAAAATGTTAAAATGTTCCTTTTTTCCCAACACTTTTACGAGTTACAACACACCCTAGCAAAATGGAAAAAAACATGCATGAAAAATTGGTATTGTATAATATTTCAGCAAGTTCATAATTTTTCAGCAGGGATGGATTTGGAAGAGACTTGATAGTAAGGCAAGTTTCTATTTTCTTTTATTTGATCTGTCCAAAAAATGTCCAATTACCCAATCCAAACAAGAACATTTTTTTTGTTGAAAAGTTAACTAAAAACTTAGTCAAAGAATATACTAGGAAGTTTATGAAGTAAATATAAATGACTGAAAGTCCAAAAACACACGCTGATCCTAGTTTTTCAACTTCAATATTCTTCTTTTGCTTCTACCGAATGCTCTTTATGGAAGCGTCTTAAAAGATCCCAAACACAAAACCTGCCAATAAAATCTCAAGATGGGAAATTTATCGGAAACACGAAACAAAAAGCTGATCTTTTTGCTGAAAATGTCACGAATGTTTTCAAACCATTTTCAGTCAATACCGGTAGAGATTTCTTAAAGTTTGTTGATAGAAACGACGAATGTGAAATTAATTTTATTACGTTCAAAGGAAGAAGCATGTGGTGTCAACAAACTTATATAACAAATGATCTTCAGAACAAAGTTTGACTATTGGGTCTCGAGTACAAACTGCTTCCCCAGGAAGTACTATGAAATACTGAAAACATATGTTACGAACGGACTCTTAAGAAAACTTTGTCACCACTATTACTCCCAACAAAAAAAAATATAAGTCGGTGTACCACATGGAAGTGTTCTAGGACCAACCTTGTATCGTTTATACACAAGGAATATTTCAGTGGATATTTGATGACACTGCAGTGTTGGTGTCTGGAAGATACATTTAAAGGGCTACACAAAAATTTGCAAAATGCAGTGTATAAAGTTAATATAGTATCAAACTAAATGAAACAAAATCGACTCAATGTTTCAATTTTTTAACAGGAACCCACTTAAATGTACAAAACAATGTTCCGAGATTAAGAAGAACAAAATCGCTCAAGCTGATGGTTTTAGAGCTATGATAAAATATTGGGACCATAAATTTCCCCTAAAGTAAATAATAAATAAAGACAGAAAAAATTGTCAATCTTGCATAAATTGGTCCTGATTAAGCCGTGGTTTTTAGTGCGTTAAGAGATTTATTAATTTCTTGCATAATTTCATTCAACATTTTGTATAAAAAGATTCCTTGAAAAATTTAAATAGGAATAATGAATTTGTAGTTTGTGAGAGGAGTGCTTTGTTTGAATCTAATAACTCGAACGGTCTAAAATTCTATTCTAAAAATGTTGTTGATGTCGGTGAATTTAAAACTGAATCATAGATTATTTTGACGCCGACAGTTGCTTCCCATTTGAAAACTTGACTAAGAGTAAGTTTTAAACATAAGGAAGTTAATTTTTGCGCAATGCCAGTTTTTGCCAAAATGGAGCATCTACTGTGTTACTCAAGTTTGCGTAAAAAATTCGTGTGAGAAGAAGTCCACGAACATCACGTTACCATAGATCTCAAAATGTCAAAATTTCACTTGAGGACTTGAGGAATTTGCACAAAGGCTTCAAATATTCGCTTGCGGAGTTCAATTGACTGGGCTATTTAAGGTGGAAAACCATCCGCTTTATTATCGGTTCATTTGGAACGAAAAATCATTTTTTTTCTGACAAGGCGCTATCTTCATATAACAAACCAAATTGACATACCTGCAGGTCGGAAAATCCTCTTTTAGCATCCACATCCGGTTCATTTGGAACGAAAAAACATCGTTTCTGACAAGGCACTTTTTTCATATAGGAGTCTACGTTAACAAACAAAATTGACACACCTATAGGTCGGAAAATCCTCTTTGAACCGAGACGGATTTGTTCATGGCCTTAATTCCAACTTCAAAATTACTATACACACATGGCTTTTGAAATATTACTTTTCAAAATTCGTAACAACACATAAAAAAGTCTTTTTGAGATTAACTGCATTTATGAAATAGCATTTTCGCTAAAGTTCTTGATGGTTTTCTAAATCTATAATCAAATTTTCGAAAAATCTTCATAGGGTGTAAGATTTCAAGTGTCTCAAATAAATCATATAGAAATGCTGAAACACAAGTGCCAAACCGGTTTTCTTGTGTAATGAATGATACTGAAACTGAGTATTTTTAAAATTTGAGTAGAAGGTTAAAATCAAAGATCGAAATCGAAATAAGCCCTTTAAACTAACGCAAAAACATATTTTTCAAAGTCATGAAAGAACTAAATTTAAGGATTGCTCAAAATTTTATATAGAGTTAAACAACAACTCATAACAATGAGAATTTCTTAAAACTTAGCAGCAAGAATACCTTGAACTGTATCGAAAATAAAGATTTGTATTTGCGACATAATACCATTCGAAATTATTAAGGGATATGTTGTGCTTAAAAATACCAATTTTGACTGTTTTAAGTGACATGAAATAATATCTAAGACATAATCTAAAATAAAATAAAAATCTTTACGAGAGTTTTAACCGTCGGCAAAATTGGCTTTATTGTAGTTAACAAAAGTTAAATAACACAAAGTAATAATAATTTCAGGTTCTTGAAATGTAAATGAAATTTTTCATTGACAAAACCTTGCACCCACCCCAAATCATATAGTGTGCCAAAACAGGAGGTTCCAGTAGGTGCATGCAACATTAAAACCATCTCTGTACAAACCAAACTGTAATAGAGTAATACAAACAATTTGGCGTTATTTCACCCTGTTATAAAAACCAACTTATAACAACTTCTTAAAATTGGGGATATAAATATTTCATATTTGAATTTGGAAAGTTACTTCATCATGAAATAAGTCCCCAAATTAAAAATGGAATTAGTCCCCAAAAAATGGAATTAAAATGTATGCTCATATTTGAAGGCTATTTTATATTTTGGTGGGAGGTTATTTCTTTAAGAAATATATCACGGAGCTTAATTAAGCATTTTAAAGGGGAATAAATTAAAACTTGATATCATAGATGAACAATTTAATGCCGAGTTTCAATTTGAGGATCCCTAAAAAAAATGGTGGAACAGAAAAAAAGAGAATTCTTGTAAAATGTTAAAAGGTGACAGTTGTTCAAAAGGCGGTATTTTTAAATCGAATCCTCTTATTACAATATCCTTTATAAAACATTTTGATTGGTTGGGCTAATACAATATAATAGCTAAACCAGCAAGGTTATGTAGCTGGCAATTAAATTATACTTTTTCTAAAATGTTAGATGGCTCTAGTTCGATCTCCTCTTCAAAATCAATCTATCACGTCAGTTTTTTTGTATTTGATTTTCCAAATCTACAATCCCTTACTTTAATATTCCGTACTTGTCTTTCAAAAAATCCTCATTAATTGTAACCTCCGATGAAGTATTTTAAAAAGAAAAACGTAAAACGGTTTAAAGGCCATTTTTTATCCTATTACAAATTCGTAGTGTGAAGTGTATAACATTGAAAAAATTATAAAAATAATGTTGAAAACGGATATTTTTGAGCCGAATGGGCCCTACAAATTAACTCTAAAACAAATTTTTTTAAAATAAACGGTGATTTTTTAAGAGCTTGAGAACTTTTAAAAAAAAACGTATAAAATTTGCAAAATCTCATCGATTTTTTATTTGAAACGTTAGATTGGTCCATGACATTTACTTTTTGAAGATAATTTCATTTAAATGTTGACCGCGCCTGCGTCTTAGGTGGTCCATTCGGAAAGTCCAATTTTGGGTAACTTTTTCGAGCATTTCGGCCGGAATAGCCCGAATTTCTTCGGAAATGTTGTCTTCCAAAGCTGGAATAGTTGCTGGCTTATTTGTGTAGACTTTAGACTTGACGTAGCCCCACAAAAAATAGTCTAAAAGCGTCAAATCGCATGATCTTGGTGGCCAACTTACCGGTCCATTCCTTGAGATAAATTGTTCTCCGAAGTTTTCCCTCAAAATGGCCATAGAATCGCGAGCTGTGTGGCATGTAGCGCCATCTTGTTGAAACCACATGTCAACCAAGTTCAGTTCTTCCATTTTTGGCAACAAAAAGTTTGTTAGCATTGTACGATAGCGATCGCCATTCACAGCAACGTTGCGTCCAACAGCATCTTTGAAAAAATACGGTCCAATGATTCCACCAGCGTACAAACCACACAAAACAGTGCATTTTTCGGGATGCATGGGCAGTTCTTGAACGGTTTCTGGTTGCTCTTCACTCCAAATGCGGCAATTTTGCTTATTCGCGTAGCCATTCAACCAGAAATGAGCCTCATCGCTGAACAAAATTTGTCGATAAAAAAGCGGATTTTCTGCCAACTTTTCTAGGGCCCATTCACTGAAAATTCGACGTTGTGGCAGATCGTTCGGCTTCAGTTCTTGCACGAGCTGTATTTTATACGGTTTTACACCAAGATCTTTGCGTAAAATATTCCATGTGGTCGAATAACACAAACCCAATTGCTGCGAACGGCGACGAATCGACATTTCACGGTCTTCAGCAACACTCTCAGAAACAGACGCAATATTCTTTTCTGTACGCACTGTACGCATTCGTGTGGTTGGTTTAATGTCCAATAAAGTAAACTGAGTGAGAAACTTGGTCACAATCGCATTAATTGTTTGCTCACTTGGTCGATTATGTAGACCATAAATCGGACGTAAAGCGCGAAACACATTCGAACCGAACACTGATTTTGGTAATAAAATTCAATGATTTGCAAGCGTTGCTCGTTAGTAAATCTATTCATGATGAAATGTCAAAGCATACTGAGCATCTTTCTCTTTGACACCATGTCTGAAATCCTGCGTGATCTGTCAAATACTAATGCATGAAAATCCTAACCTCAAAAAAATCACCCTTTATAAAGGAATTACATTCAAGCATGTTTCAAAATTTCAGGTTCAAATGAAAACCCATAAGTCATCTCAGAAGAATTATGAAACTATGATAACTAAGTGTTATAGTAAAATTCTGATTTAAACATACAATTTATTGCTAAGGGATATATAAAGTTTTAAATTAGCCTTAAAGAACAGCTTTTCGTTGTCTTTATCATTTTTAAAATGGCATATATCAAAAACCCATATGTGATAGAAAAATGTAAAGATTTTAGTTCAGGATAACTTAATTCTTTAAAAAAAGAAAGGTGACCCATTGTAATGGAATAGCGGCGGCCCTAGAACCTTCTTGAAAAAAATCCGACCCCGAATCAAATCCACAACCCTTAAGGTTCTTGGCACTATGCCCATTGGCATCATCTATGAAACTGCAACATGAACTGAACAGCTAACATTGCACTGAAACCCTGCATTGAATCTATGTATCTATAGCTATGAAAAAGTTCACTTCTACTGAAGAAGATAATTCAAAATAATAATACAAAAAAATACATAAATAAAAGACCGAATCCCAACATCAGAACAACAGAGAAGTTTTCGCCAATGCAAATTTATTTCTTGCTATATATTTTTTGCAGGCTTCCCTACACCGACTTCAACAATAAAAAAAGTAAAATATGACCTAACGTAACAGTACATTGTGTTGTTTTATGTTTATCGCGATTGATTATTTTTTATTATCAAAATAAAATTAAAAAAAAAAAACCAAGAAGCGAAAAAATGTGATGTGATGAGTTTTTGAACAAGACCTGGCTTTGAATCTATCTTCATATACTCAAAACACCATAAATGCAGACAGTATACATACCTGCTGTACATTCCTCCATTGACCGCTAGCCGTATCCGGGTCGTATTCAAGAAGATTGTGTTCCATATCACCACCGAAGGACGACCCAAATTGTCCAGGGCTTATTTGAACTGGATCATCTGGTTGGGCGGGTGTTTCTGTTCCATAGAAAATTAAGTCCCATTGTGTTATTTGAGCTGGTTTTTCAAAATATTTTTTGGAACAACATTTTGTTTTGTAGGTCGGTGGGTGGTAGTATATGGTCAGTCATCAGGATAATGATGGAACATGCAAAAGAAATTGAAACAAAAAATAATGTAAATACATTTTGTTTTCCAAAGGTATTGTATTTTTAAAAATATAAAAAATAGTATAAAAAATTAATATGCGAAATGCAAGAGATGATTGTTTAAAGCAAAACAAAATATACAAAAAAAGGTCCACTCCCGTGCTTTTTTAAAAATATTGGTTTACAGGTTTTAATAAATAAAAATATCTATAACAAATCTTTGAAGGACCACAAAAAAAAGATAGAAACGCGTACACAAAAATAATAATAAAAAAAAATATATAGTTATGTCTTTAATTACCCGCTAAGGTAAAAAAAACCATTTATACTCCCGTCCACTCGGGAGTTTCAAATAATAAAAAACACAACACGAAATTTTTTATTTAGTCTTTTAGACTTTTTATTTAAACTTTATAAATTTTTACGCGGAGACAATTATTTCTTAATTACAGTTCTAAAGATTAATTTATTGAAGCTTCTGGTCCCTTACCGTGGGTCGGGGGAAACCATAGGCTTATACGAAGTTATGAATGAAAAAGACGACTCATCGACTGTTACAGGCTTATTTATAACCAACCGATCATCCCCATTCTAATATTCTGATATACGATCAATACATGATCTAACGGGAATGATGGTGACACAATCGATAAGATGTGCGAATCAGCACATTTATGTTTACAGCGAGTAATTGTTTATGTTACTCGCTGGGAAGAATTTTTATCTGTTTAAGATTTTTGTCACTGGTCATTGACGGAAGTTATTGTTTATATTGGACGGCGCCGATAGCTCGATGGCTATATCCGTCCATCACGTTAAGTGATATTGTAGGTATGGTGGTGGTGTATGTCTGTGACATAACTCCCCCCTCCTTAAGATTCTCCTCCGGAGAATAAGAGTTTTTAACTTCAATATTTACGTTTTTGTTAATTTTCCTTTTACGAAGGATGAAAATTATTATTAAAATTGCAAATGTTAATACAGCTATTGTGCTGAATGAAATATTTCTAGTAAGAGAATGAGAGTACCTCATTTCTTCAATGATTTGTCTATTTTTTATGTTTTTAAGATGCAACTCTGGCATAGAAATGTTAATTGAGATATTTCCTATTTTAATTTCGTTAAAATTCGGTATTACAAAATTTTCATTGATGGTTACAGTTTCATAACATATTTCATTAATTTTTATTTTACAATTTTCAAAAATTATTAGATTATGTCCCCTTAAATAATTTTCATATTGATTACAATTATGCTTAATTTTAGTTTTTTGTATATTTTTTACAATAATTACATTATTTGTTAATTGCTTTATTTCTTTTTCTTTATTGATTTTATAATTACATTCCGCATTTTCTGTTAGCAGTTTTGATATACAATTTTCTTTTATTCTTTTTAAATTTTTCTTTAACAATGTTATTTTTTCTTCGTATTCAAAGAATGAATTATTACTTAATATTACAGTGTAATATTTTGAATCTAATTCTAAATATTCTTTATTTGGTATTGGCTCAATAAAGGCCTTATAAAATATTTGCTTAGAATAGTTTGGAATTAATACAACAAATACTATTTTATTTTTATATAATAATGCTGAACTTTTAATCGACATTAAATCTTTAATAGTAATATTATCTTCGGCTGAGAAAATGTCTCTGCCTAAAATGTTTAATCTACATAACATCAGATTTTCTTTTACCCTCTTAATCTGCTCTCTTAACAGTTGGATGTCGTATTGAATTTGAAATACGTGTTGAATGTGTTCAATCTCATTTAAGTCTGATTCTACTTGTAGCGATATATTTGAAATTTGATCATTAATTAAGTTTTGTTGTCTATTTATGTGGTCTGTTATCGATTTCATTGCATTAGTTAGTTCGTCATTTATTTTTACCTGATCATTTAGATCTTTTATAGCATTTTTATTATTTGCTTCATTAACTTCTAATTTTTCTTTTATTTCTAACTCGTCGTCCGAGTCCATTGTTCCTGCAATCCATTTAAGTCCTTTCCCTACTATATTCAATAAACCTCTTCTCTTCCTATAATGTGGTATTAAGCTGTGAATTTCTTTTTCTAATGAATTAAAACTGTGTAACATTGTTGGAAAATGATCTGAGTAACTTAAGTTAAAAATGTTCTGTTTGATTATGACCAAATTCTCTTCCCAATTGTTGGTATCAATTATGTGTAATATTTTCCTATAATTTGTAATAACTTGTAATTCCTGGTCTCTAATTAAGATATATCCCTCTCCGTAGTTTAAGTCAATTACTTCTAGTCTTTGTCCAGTTTGTCCATAACTAAGTGTGTCAAGTCCTTGTCCTGATATTGTCCTTAACGTCAAAAAGAGTATAAGTGTTGTTTTAAGCACTTCCATCTTGTTCCTGAAATTTTCGAGGTCTTTTTATTTTACATTTATGGTATTGTTTATTATTAGTGGCGAAAACTGTTACTTTATTATTTCTCTGTGTATAATATTTTTTAAATCTTGGTTGTAGCTTTCTTGAGTACCTTATTTTATGATACAATCTGTCTTTTTCTTTGTATTCATTAGGATCATTTCTGTTTATATTTCGTTTTTCTATTACTTTATTTTTCTTTTCACATGTGTCTAAATAAGCTTTTTCTTCTAATGCTTCTGGTATTCTCCTATAAAATAATTCAAACGGTGTATATTTTGTTGCACTACAAATTGAGTTATTATATGCAAAAATTGCTCTTGGTAACGCTTCATCTGTTGTGATATTATTATGATTTTTTAATATTCTTAAATGTTCTAAAATTGTTGAATGGAATCTTTCTACTGGAGAATTTGAGTTTGAGTTACTTATTGTTGTGAAATGCAAATTTATTCTTTCATTTCTTAAAAATTCCTGAAAATCTATTGAAGTTGCTGCCTTTTCCTGATCTATAACTATTAGTTTTGGTTTGCCGAATGTACTTATGTATTTGAGGATAGCGTCTTTTAAATGTATTGAATTTCTAGATTGTAGTTCGTATGCTTGTGCAAATCTACTATATTTATCAATAATTGTTATTATGGGTTTACCTTTTTGCAAAAAGAAAATATCTACGTGAATGATATCTAAAGGATTTTTTGGTGATTCTGTGCTTTCAAATTTTGGTTTTGAAGGGTTTCTGTCATACTTTTCGACTTGGCATATTTCGCAATTATTTATGTATCTTGTTAGTTTTTCTTTTATATTTGGAAAGAAATATTCGCGTTTAATACGTTCAAAGGATTCTGTTATGCCTCTATGATTGTTTTCCTTATGTAAATTTACAATAATTTCATCTTGCTCTTGCTCATTTTCTACATCTTTTAAAATTCTTGTACACCTTAATATTTTAAATCTTTTTGATCTGTGGAAATGGTTTTTAAACACATTTTGTATTTGAAGGTATAATTGGAGATCTTCCACGTATATAGCATTGGTGCTTTTAGGGTTAAAATGATTTTTTATAATTTGAATGATATCTATTTCTGTAAAATTTTTATACTTTATTGTCTTCCTAATTTTGTTAAAAATATTTTTAGTCCTAATTTGATTAGCTCCACTTCTAAGTTTCTCTATGATAAATTGATTTTTGAATAAATTTAATGGAGATTCTGATATTGGGATGTACCCATGGTCATCTTCACTAGCACTATGAATTGTAGCGTCAGTTGTTATTATTTCATCATGATTTATTTCAAGGGGTATTCTACTTAAAGCATCTGCATTACTGTTTATTTTACCTGGTTTATAGTCTACTTGGTAATCAAATTCTTCCATTTGTAATTTCCACCTTACTAATTTACTGTTTGGCTCTTTTAAATTCATAAGCCATTTCAAAGGTTTATGGTCTGTTTGAATTTTAAATTTTGTACCGTAAAGGTATGGCCTGAAGTATTTTGTCGCCCAAACTATGGCTAATAGTTCTTTTTCTATTGTTGAATAATTTTTCTCGTGATCGTTCAATGTTCGACTTGCGTAACATAAAGGGTGTTCTAATCCTTCTTGAATTTGAGATAACACAGCTCCTATTGCATAATTAGATGCGTCTGTGCTTAACAAGAATTGTTTACTAAAATCTGGGTATGCTAGAATTGGTTCTGATGTTAGCATGTTTGTACAGTCTCTAAAGCATTTTGAATATCTTTCGTTATTTATATCAATTTTTTGACCTTTCTTTAACTTTTCTGTCATTGGTTTTGTTACTTTTGCAAAATCCTTAATAAACTTCCTATAATATCCGAGTAATCCTAAAAATTGTTTAATCTGTTTCTGTGTTTTTGGGATTGGGTAATTTTCAACCGCTTCTATTTTCCGTGGATTTGGCTTAATACCATCTCTAGTCACAACGTGACCAAGGAACTCTACTTCTTCTTTAAGAAATTTGCTTTTTTCTATTTGAATTTTTAAATTAGCATTTCTTAGTGCTTCAAAAACTTTTCGTAGATTTTGAGTATGCTCAATGAGATTTTGGGAGAATATTATAATATCATCCATATAAATAAAACATATGACATTTATTAAGTCCTTTAAAATTGCATCCATTACGCGTTGAAATGTCGCGGGCGCGTTTTTTAACCCAAATGGCATTCTCGTGTATTCGTAATGACCATTATTAACCGTGAAGGCTGTTTTCTTGATATCTCGCTTATCTACCTCAATCTGGTGGAATCCCGATGCTAAATCGAGTGTGGTGAAATGGGAACATTTGCCTAACATTTCCAATATTTCTTGTATGTTTGGTATTGGATACCTATCGTCTATAGTTTTTTCATTAACTTTCCTGAAATCTATGACTAATCGCCATTTCTTATTTCCTGATGAATCATCTTTCTTAGGCACTATCCAAACTGGTGAGGACCATGGTGAACTACTTGGTCTAATTATTCCTGATTCTAACATTTCCTTTATTTGTTTTTGAATTTCCTCCTTGTGAACATAGGGATGTCTATAATTTTTTACATATACAGGTCGTTCGTCCGTAGTTTTAATTTCATGTTTTACCTTATTCGTAAAAGTAAGGTTTTGCCCATCTCTCTTAAATACATCTGCATATTCCGTTAGAATATCTTCCAGTTGCTCTACTTCCTCACTATCTAAGTGATTTAATTCTACTTGTGACATTAGATCATTAATATTTTCTGATTGTGCATCTATTCTGCAATAATTTATTTCTTCCTTATTCTTATTTACTTTTTCATTAAGTATTTCTGTCTTTTCGTTATTTTCGTTATTTTCATAGTTTATTTGCGGCTTTTTGCCTGTCCTTTTGAACTTAGGTTTTTTACCTTTAATATTCTTCTTAGTTTTATCTGGCTGTTTGCCTATCTTTTTTGTTTCATTTTCTCTTTCTTTTCCTTTTACCTCATCATATTTATTTGGTTGCATATTAGGAAACTGGTCAACTGCTAAGTTGACATCTAGAGATTCTTCTGCTGCTAAGCAAATATCTTTCTCTGGACCGTAAAGCCGTTTGGCTTTTAAAGGTTGTCGAACTCTAAAAGTTAGAGGGTGGTTTGTTTTGTTTTTCAACGTTAACTTTGCCAACCATTTCTTAGAACAGTATACGTCGTCTAAGACTTCAACATTACCTAAGTTTCGTTCTAATATTTGTATGATACCACGTTTTTTATCTACGGGGATTTCAACGCAAATAATCTGCCTTGGTTCTAACTCATATTCATATGTCCTTACTATTGGTTTAAATTCCATTTTTAATTTAAAATGTCCTCTTTTAAGTTCTCCTTTCCCATAATCTACAATTATTTTGTGTTCACTAAGTATATCGTTTCCGATTATCCCGTCGAAATAATCATGAAATTTATGCAAATAAAATGTTACTACTGGGTAATCTAACCCGAATTCTTCGAATAAAGTCATTTCAACTTTTTGATTAATTGTTGTGTTACCACTAAAAGATTTTGCTACTCTAGGTTCTATATCTATAATTTTTCTCTTATTTATACCTTCTGGACTAAGTATGGAACTTGAAGATCCAGTATCTACTAACATTTTTAAATTCTTATTTTCGTTTACTTTTACTTCTACATACGGTAACGTACTTAATCCGAGGCTTCTGGCCGAAAATTTTCCTGACAATAGACCTCATTTGGTCTAAAATTTCTATTATTCTGGTTTCTATTCAAACCCCTTTGAATAGTAGATGGGTTTGGATCAACATCCATTGGTTCGCCCCCGTTAACTGTTCTCTGTTGTCCAGAATTATTATTCCTATACCTAAAAGAATTATTTTCGAAATTGTTTCTATTATTAAAATTATTGTTGAAATTGTTATTTCTATTTGAATTATTATTGTTAAAATTATTATTTCTATTCGTGTTATTATTGTAATTATTGTTTCTGTTCATGTTATTATTGTCGTTGTTTCTATTCCAAAAATCATTATTGTTATTGTTTCGGTTTTGGTAATAATTATTTGAATTTCCATTGTTGTACCTATTTTGATAGTTATTATTATTGTTATTGTTATAATTATTTCTGTTGACCCGTTGTTGGTTATTATTAAAATTTATTGTAGACGATCTACCAGCTTCTGCTAAACTAAGTGTAATTTCGTACGCTTCTTCTAAAGTGTCCGGATCTCTGGACATAACTATTGTTCTAAAAGGATCCCTTAAGCCTTTTACGAAGGTTTCCAAACCTTCTTTAATATTTCTTCGTATCATTCTATTACGTATTTCTAAATTGTCTTCGTTTTGTCTGACTCGTGCGTTAAGCGTTGTGATGATATCTAAAATATCATCGTAAAACTTAGACAAGCTACTAGTTTGTCTTATCAAACTTAATTGATTATAGAGAGTTCTTTCATCCCTGTGATCTTGAAAATGTCTATAAAGTATGTCTTTAATTCCATCCCAGGTATCTGGATTGCCGTAGAGGCGTAATCTATCTGAAGCTTTACCTTTGATCTTGTTTCTAAGAACTTGCAACCACAATTGCAATGGTGCGTTTTCTATTGTGCTCAGTGCATTCCACACCAAATTCGCGGATCTCACGAATTCTTCCAATTCTGTTGGTTTACCAGTAAATTCTGGTAAAGTTTTGAGTAGATCTGGGGTTTTTAAGAAATTCATTTTGTTTTATTTTTTTTTTGTAGGTAGGTATTCTTATTATTTATTTATCTTCTTTTATACTAGACAAACACTGTGGTAAACTGATATACTTAATACGGATTATTGCATAAAAATAATATTATATAATTTTTTTTTTTTTTTTTAATATGAACAAAAATTTGTATTTATCATAATTCTTACTTTACTTATTCATAACTGTCTGCTACTTTAAAGTTGATTGATTTACAGTTGATCTATAGCTGATTTATAGTTGATTTACAGCTGATTTAAAGTTGATTTTAGTTGATTTACAGTTGATTTACAGTTGATTTAAAGTTGATTTAAAGTTGGTCTATAGTTGATTAGATGATTTATAGTTGATTTACAGTTGATTTTTCACGTTACTGTCTTTTTTTTATTTTTTTTTTTTTTTTTTACTAGGTACTGTCAGTAGTTCTATTATTATTATTTTTTTTTTTTTTTTTTTTATAATCTCTTATTTTTTTTCTTTCTTTTTTTTTATTAGTTAGGTATTTATTATCACTAAAATTTTCCTTTCATTTTGTTTTGTCACTAACAATTTTCTTTCTTCTTTTTTTTTTTTCTAATTATTTTCACTGCTTATCGTAAAATTTCCTTTTTTTTTTTTTTTCTTATTTTTACTTCTTTAATTTATTTATTTATTCCTTCAATTTTAATTTTTTTTAATGCACTATTATTTTATTAGTATAGTAGTAAAATTTATTTTACATTTTTACTTTTTAATTTTATTTTTCACTTTTCATTATTAATATTTCTTTTTTTTTGTATTTATTTTTATTTATTTTTTTTTTATTATTATTTCCCACTTTTTATGTTAGTTTTGGTCTATTCACTTTTATTTTCGGTTTATTCACTTTTCGTTTTTCCGTTCGGTTTTAAGGAGCCCGTTTCCGACTGCGCCAGTTATGTCTTTAATTACCCGCTAAGGTAAAAAAAACCATTTATACTCCCGTCCACTCGGGAGTTTCAAATAATAAAAAACACAACACGAAATTTTTTATTTAGTCTTTTAGACTTTTTATTTAAACTTTATAAATTTTTACGCGGAGACAATTATTTCTTAATTACAGTTCTAAAGATTAATTTATTGAAGCTTCTGGTCCCTTACCGTGGGTCGGGGGAAACCATAGGCTTATACGAAGTTATGAATGAAAAAGACGACTCATCGACTGTTACAGGCTTATTTATAACCAACCGATCATCCCCATTCTAATATTCTGATATACGATCAATACATGATCTAACGGGAATGATGGTGACACAATCGATAAGATGTGCGAATCAGCACATTTATGTTTACAGCGAGTAATTGTTTATGTTACTCGCTGGGAAGAATTTTTATCTGTTTAAGATTTTTGTCACTGGTCATTGACGGAAGTTATTGTTTATATTGGACGGCGCCGATAGCTCGATGGCTATATCCGTCCATCACGTTAAGTGATATTGTAGGTATGGTGGTGGTGTATGTCTGTGACATAACTATATAATTCAGATCAGTGTTGCCACAGCGCTGGTTTTTATTTAATTCATTTATTTTATAGAGATTTCAATAAAAACTTACTTTAATTAAATAAAATAATACATTTTACAACAACGTATCTATTCTATTCTATATAAAGAGTTTTCCAATAGGGACTGGCTGATTTTGATAGCTCGTGGCGGCCATGTTTTTTTTTTAAATTCTGACTACGTCAATTGATCACCAATATCTTGTTATTTAACCCCTTTAGACTTTTTCTTGCGAGGCTTTCTTAAGACGAAGGTCCACGCGAATAAGCGGTAAACCACGGCGGTCATCAAAGATTATCGGTCGAATTTAGCCATGTTTATGAGCCAAGGTAATCGAAAACGCGGCCTATTGAATGCACGCCACCCAGAGATGCCATCTTATTGATATCTCATAAACAATAAGTTTTATTCAATATTAAAATCGACCCACCTTTAATGGAAAACCCTTTACTTAAACATTCATATATGCAAAACATAGAAAATAGAATCAAATAAAAAATCAAAAAAAAGTGTCACTCAAGAAACAGCTATTGCTTTTGCAAATGGCAGCAAATGTCAGTTCTCTTTGACATTTGTGGTGTAGCTATTAAACATACTTCAACAACACAAATTCTCATACAATAAATACAATAAATCATTGATTTTGACAATGGTCGCAAATGTCGCAAATGTCAGATCTTCTTCTGTCAGAAACTTGTGGTATAGCAATTTTATAAACGTCAACGTGACAGATTCTCATACATTACATTGAGTGGCAACCTTCTCGCCGCTAATCAGTTTTTTTTTCGATAAATTTCTACTCTATTTCTAACTAATATATATCATAAATGACGGAACAGACCTCGGCGATTGAAATACAGTACGGGAACAGACCAATTTTGTATGTTGTTATTTTTCTTCATTTGGAATGATTTAAAATCTAAATTATAAGCCGAACACGAACACATATGGTACCTGATAAAGGTAAGCTTTTATGAGAAGCTCCTCGAAATTGATTAAAATTGTCCATCTTTATTTGACGTTTCTGACGATTCTGAAAAATATTGTTAGTATGTTGTTCCTTTAAGAATGATGGTTTTTGTAGTCCATGTACTTGCCAAATGATGTATGTATGCATTATTTTAGCATACAACAAAGAAAAACACGGTAGAGTTGGCATTTGACAGCTGTCATTTTAATTTAAGCTGAATGTTTGTCATTTACTATGATCGATGACTTAACAATCGCAAAAAACATTGAAATGTATTTAAACTTACTTCAAAAGTCGTGATTCTAACGTATCTTTTTCCCAATGATAATGGTCATTAAAATCGACGAGCGACTGTACCATGAAAGGAAGGCTCAGTCGAAGATTTTCTGCAAATATAAGCGTTGCTGGTGATCTCATTAATCGATTTCCCGTCGAGACGTTCCGGTATTTTTGTTTGCACAGAGGTGAAATTATATCATTTATTTCATCACTATTGTCAATGTTCGGATGACATTGGAGAGGAAATCAAGGATTATTACGAAGGTTAGTTTCGTACGGTATTGGGTAAAGTTTTTTACGCATAAACTATAGTTACGGGCATCGGTTCTGAAGACCAACAAATCAAATAACATAAACTAAATCCCATACTCTAGAAGTTTAGGATACTAAATGTTCTCCAATTGAAATAAAAGAACTAAGGCCTGGCTGAATATTCAATTTCTTGAAGTGTGATGAGAAAAATGTCCTGAAAATTTAGTCACGAATTAAAGTCCTATAGCCGTTCCTTTATGTGGATTTCGTCATATTTTAAAGATCTTCTTGTCAATTTAAAGTCAATTCTGGTGTACCTCAAGGCAGTCACTTTGGTCCACTGCTGTTTATTTTAATTCTTAATAATTTGCCTTATGTTTCAAATAAATCTATATCGCTTATCTATGCAGGTAATATTAAAATATTTTGAATTGATAAATGCACCAAGGAGTATAAGAAGCTACAAGACACTTAAAAGTATTGTAGTAGTTTTTATTACTAAAGGTTGAGATCGCAACGTTTGAATAGAGAATCCAGTTTTTCTAACTTGAATTTGACTCAAAATTAACGTTTACTAATAACTATAATTATATTTTAAAACAGACTAACAAGCCACTGGGTTTTGTCAATATATTTTACCGAGAGTTCCGTAATCTATAAAATATTAAAATTAATTTTTTTGTTAGGCCAATTCTTGAATACAGGCGTACTATTCCGTTCAAATTCATAGAATAAAAAGTATTCAAGGTTGACTTTATTACCACTATAGTCAATGGCTTCTCTTGATAAATCTCCTACATCTTTTTGGTCACAGATAGTTTTTGCAGCTCTCCTTTACATTTTGTGTCCATCTATTCTTTGTCGATTAAGTTTCAATCGAAGTCAGGCTAGCTTAAGAAGGAATTTAACCCGTATAACTATTGATAGCAGATCGAATGGGGCTTACGGTCCTCTTTATCAATTAATCAGTAAATTTAACGTTTACATTACAATTTTCGAAAAGTAATCAATACTTCCCAACTCTATATGAATCGAGTAAAATCTGTTTAATGAATTTTAATTAAATTTTCAAATCTGTAACTATAAAATCATAACCTAAAAAGTCTAGATTCATTATTTAAAATTAAAATTGTTAACATTTTTAATTTTTTATTACAAGAAAAATCTTAAAAACACGATACAAACTAAAACAAAAATAATTGTAACTTAATTAATGGTAAAAATCCGAAATATTTAAAAGATATGTGATATCAACTAAATTAAAATTAACAAAGGATGCACCGAGAGGGGGGTGGGGGTGGTAGGATAATCATACACATAAAAAGGTTATCAAATAAAGTATCTTGCTTTGTAGCACAAAAAAAAAATGTCTATCTTTCTCTACCGTTAGTGCTTTTCCTATTTGGTAAATAAATCTTTTCACCAGGTCGTTGTGTGGCAGTACGTGCTGGTGGTGGCGGTCTTGCCAGTGGTTGTTGCTGTTGCTGCTGATGGTGACCCGATGACAGTTGCTTAGGAGTAAGTTGAAACTCCTGATGTTGTAGTTGATATCCAGCATTGTTAGTTGGTGGAGAGGACTTTTTTGAATTCTCCCGGGATGGCTTTGGATTTGCAATTGCAACGCCACTGCTTCCTCGGCCTCCAACAACACTAGACGATGAGGAGCTTCCACTAAGACCAACACCGACTGATGGATCATAGAATTGGAATTGCTTTCTATTGGGTCCCTGTCTGGTGATGGAAGATGACAGCGATAATGTCGACGTGGAGGCTGATGCCAACGATGATGATGGCGACAACAACGATGAAGAAGATAATGATGATGTTGCATCTTTTTGTCCTGGAACCAGACCCACAGCAGCAGCAGCACCCATGTACGGATGGAATTCTGGGAAAATTTGCTGAATTTTTTCATAATGTTCGAAAAGTTTTGGTATCCGGTGATTTGTCTTTTGTGGTGGCATCGACAACATTGATGATGATGATGATGCGGATGCTGTACCACCAGATGCCGATACTGCGGCAGTTTTAGATGACGTTGTTGCTATGGAACTTCCACTACCACCGTTATTGCCATTGTAGGCGTTATTATCTTTTACTTGTTTTGGGGCCTTGATTGGTAGTTTAGCAGCTGTCATCGTTTGTCCAACACCCTGAATGGACTTATCCGAGGCCGACTTGCTACTAGGCACCACAACAGCACCATTTGAATTGTAATTCGCTTGTTGGGACATTTTGGGACGTTGCGTCGAACCAGAAGTTTGTTTTGATGATGAGGATGACGATTTGCCGTTCGAAGTCGGAATGCGATAGAAATTATTTTTCGATACTGATGCCGGTGATTGTTGTTGTTGTTGCGTATTACCAGGTCGATTTGATGACTTAGAGCCTTTATTTTTACCACCTCCACCTCCGCCTCCACTCGAATTGCCATTCTTTCCATTTTTGGATTTATTTTTGGCAGAACCCAGGATTACACCATACGTAGCCGAAACTTGATGGTATTGCTGTTGTTGTTGTTTCTTGCTGCCAGGACCTAACAACACAGTGGCCGTTCCATTGGCTCCCTTCATGGAGCTAACCTTCGCATTTAGTTTACTTTGTGTGGAAAATGAATTGAAATTGGTTGCTGGCATTCGAGGATATTGGGGCGAGTAGATTTGATGGAGATTGGTTGACGTAGAAGATGATTGCGATGATGATTGAGATGATGATGATGACGAGGACGATGATGTTGTTGTGTCTTCGGACGGATTTGTGCGCATCGATATTGGGTCGTTGGGATCGATTGGAAGTGTTGTTCCATAAAATATAAGCGACCATTCTCGCAATAAGGCATGACCTACTTATTTAATAGTATATTTTGTATTTTTGATGTAACACAAAAAGATAGACAACAGTAAAACAAAAAAACATAAGAAATCATTGCAATAGTTACAAAGTTATAGAATTCATATGTTATGTTATTAGTGTTGGGACCGCCACCGTGATTTTGTTTCCAAAGAGAAAGCAGCATGAAAATTGGAAAGGTTATAAGTAATGTTAGAAAATGGTATTTCATTATTATTTACAAAGACATAATAGATTATTTTTGTTACATTGTCTGAGGACATGATTTAAAAATGCAAGTTTGAACTTACCCATATAACGTCCTTCGTTGTGAATTTCTAGTTGCCAATTACCGTGTGGAGATTCACCCCATGTGTGAACGGACATAAATGGCCATTGGCTGAATCCTGATCGGGAGACGTCATGAACTCTGCAAAATAAAATTTACAAATAATTAATACAAAATTATTTTAGTAAAAAGCTTATAGTTTTGAATTTAGATATAATATACAGAAGAACCTCAAGTCATATTATGTTACATAAAAATTGGGAAATTTTGAGAATAAACTGGTACCTGTCGGTAGGGCTCTATAAGGTTTTAATAATCTTTAATAATCGACCTGTCATTGTCAATTTATTTAGTAAGCTCAGCATTTTATGTATGTTAAAGTTCACGAAAGAGCAACTTCTTCAACTTATAAAAATTATATACCGAAATTCGGAGTCGATGATCGTAGCTTTAAGAGCCTTTATAGATAGGTAAGAACAAGTTTAATGCAAAAGATTCAGTTGATATGATACGAAAGTTGATATATAGGTTGTGTGATTTTAATACAGCAGTTAGTCAAAAGATCAATACCAGTCAATTTAAAGTTGTTCTCAAGAATTGGGCATCGGTTAGACAACATTGTGGCGTATCGTTCGTGAGGATCTTCTTTTACATAGAAAACTAAGAAGCTAAACCAAGAATTGAAGCCAATAGACTATTTAAAGCGACGCACGTAAGTTATCCGATTGAACTCTGAAGAAAATGCGTCAAGATGATAAATTTCATCGCTAAATCATCTTTAGTGACAAAGCTAATTTTGGCTCAATGAGTTCGTCAAAAAGCATTTGCTCAAAATCACTAGTTCATTAAAAAAAATTACTTTTTGATAAGGTTTGCATTCAGGAGGCGCCATTACAATAACGATCATGACGTTACTGGAACAGCAAGCGTTTTCGCGCAATGTTTGTAGATTATTATTTTTAGACCGAAATAGAAGGTGTGGACTTGGATGGCATGTGTTTTCAACAGAATGCCACACACCTTACTATCAATAAATTGAAATGGAAGGTTGATGAGTGTGTTATCTCAAAAAACAGGCTGGTTGATTGGGCGGTCTCGTTCATGCGATTTAAAGACTCCAGAAATTTTCATTGAACATTGGTTATTGCCAACAAGCCGACGACGAGACGTTGGAAAGGCTCAGAGCGAACAAATATGTGGCAACAATCAATTTATGTGTTTCTTTTTTATTACAAATAAAAAATATATAATTGCTAAAACTGTCGAAAAATCATTTCTGATATCGAAGTTTATTTGTAGTTTTACTACTGTTTATTTGTAGTTTTACTACTATTTTTTGTTGGAAAACCAACAGCGCTCGTTTCGATGCGGTTTTGTCATTGGAGCCAGACTTAGCCAAGAAGTCTTGAGCTGTTCATCGAGCTCTTAGACAAAACGTATGAGCAGTGTCCTAGCTACGATATTAAAATTTTCCGGGCGATTTTAATGCCAAGCTAGGAAGGGAAGAAATCTTTTGGGAAATAATTGGGAAAAACAGCCGGCACGACAGCACTTCGGAAAACGGATTCAGGCTCATAGATTTTGCTGAGGGGCGAAACGTCATGGTAGCCAGTACGCGTTTTCCACATCTCAAAATCCACAAAGGAACTACCGTCAACCAGATTGACCATATTGCGATCGACGCCAGAGACGCTTCCAATATCATTGATGTCCGAACTTTCCGAGAAGCTAACCTCGACTCGGACCACTACCTTGCTGTAGACAAGGTAGCACTTACGGTTTCCAGCCGCCTCTGATATGCTGGGTTTCAAGAAACTACCAACAAGGAACCCCTGGTTTGATGAGGAATGTTGGCAAGTAAATGCAGCCAAACAACAGGCACGCAAAGCGGATCTGTATAAAAGGACGAGAGCTGCTCATGAGCTCTATAAGCAGAAAAAACGAGAGGAACACCGACTTCTCAGAAGGAAAAAAGAGAGGCCATACAAAGCGTGCGGTCGAAGATGGTGAGAGGTTCCAAACTGGAAATGAAGTTCGAAAGTTTTATGAACAGTTGAAACGAAATTCACAGGTACATAAACCTAGAACCCAAGGCTGCATAGACGAAAGTGGAAACATCATAGTGGAAGCACAGTCAATACTGAGGATATGGAATGACCACTTCTGCATACTGTATATAACGGCGACGACGAACTTAATTCTGCTGTCAGGCAGGATGATCCATTTAACATAGACGATGAAAGCCAACAATACCGTCCTCCCGACTTAGACGAAGTAAAGTCTAAAGGCTGAAATCTCCTAAAAAATCTTCTAAAATCTACCGAATAAAAAATCTTCTCTGCCGTATTATGTGAACGTCTAAAACCCATCGTCAACAACCTGATAGGTTCTTATCAGTGTGGTTTTAGACCAGGAGAGTCCACAGTCGATCAAATATTCACATTACGGCAGATCCTAGAAAAAACTCAAGAACACCAAATCGAGCAGAGCTCACACGTCACAACTAAAGGCACTATCTTTCAAAAGTCTGCCCAATTACTAACATATGCTGATTACATTGACATAATCGGAAGAACTCAGCGTGATGTCAATGGGGCTTTTGTGAGTATTGAGCCAGAGGCGGCAAAAATGGGTTTAACGGTAATTGAGGGCAAAGCAAAGTACATGCTGTCGTCAAGAAACGACACCAACATCTTGTTCAAAACTTCACCATCGACAGACGTAACTTTGAGGTAGTCAAGAACATCGTCTACCTAGGTTCCTAGCGCTGCGATAAAACGAAGAATAACTCTTGCTAACCGCTGTTTCTTTGGACTAAGAAAGCGATTTAGTGGTAAATTCCTCTCTCTAAACACCAAAGTGTCGCTATATAAGACCCTTATCATTCCCGTCCTGCTATACGGTGCAGAACTATGACAAAAGTGCATGAAAGCACCTTGGGTCGGTTCGAGGGAAAAGTTCTTCGTGTGATCTACGGCCCCGTATGCAGCGAAGGGGAGTGGAGGAGAATATGGAACGACACGAGCTGTACGGGAGGTAAAGCGACATAGACTTAGCCAGAAGGGTAAAAGTCCAACGACTAAGATGGCTGGTTCACGTAGAGGGCATGAAAACCAATGCTCCGGCCCGGAAAGTCTTCGAATCCACACCCACAGGACAACGCAGTAGAGGAAGATCCCGGATTTATTTTGTATTATTTAACTACAATACCTTTTCAAAAGAATTTTTATTGTTTTAAATGTTAAATTTCATTGAAAAATGGCTTCGTAAATTATTATGAACGAATTAAGGACAACAAATTAAATAATCTGATGATTTGTGGCACCCGTGAAACAAATGTAATTCCAGAATTGTGGAAGCACAATCAAACTGTTGTTGTATTTAGTATTCAGACTCTATTAATGTTCTAGGCCCGGTTGATTGAAGACGCTAGCGTTAGTGATTCGTGCGATATTTGGGGTCAACCAAAACTTCCATGTCTTTTAAATTGCTCTAGTATAAAAACCATCAATTCACTTTTTGGAAAGTCCTTTCTGTATTTTTCGATATTATTATCTATAAAACCAAATTTGTTCAAAGTCGATATCTCTACTGATTCTTCTGATAAGGCCGACGAAAAATGGTACCCGAACGTACGAACGAATTATTTTATACAATTGCAAGGAAATTTCTATAAGAACCTTTTTTTCACTATCAGACTTTTGATATTTACCTTTGATTAATTTTTTGAATAGCTTAAATTTTCCAACCAATTTTAATATTACCGTCTGAGAAACTGCTTTAGCTTTGCGAATTATGACTGCAAAATTATTGCATTTTTCTGGTGTATTTTAACAAAATCAATGCGTTTTTAAGGCTTGTAAAACATTAAAACTTCATAAGTAACATCTATCCAAATGGAAGCTATTAAAATAAAACCTCTGGTTGGACAACTCTCTATTTCAGGCACCAAAGAAATTAAAGTTTTCGAAGGCTTAAAAGATTTTTAAAATTAAGAGAACAAAAAGAATCCAGTTTAATATTATTTTGTAAACCCTTTTTAAAGAAAAAGGCTTAAAAAGCAATTGCACAAAACACATAGTTGTGTTTGGTGTTTGGTGAATTGTTGCACAGATTCATTCCGAACGACAAACACATGTCCACATGTTGTCACCATTTCGTACATATTTCAAAACAATTCCCTAGACAAATGGCTGGCGCACATTTCCTGTGAAAGTGGGAGGCTGCTTGTTGTTACTGTTACTGTTATTGTTATTTTTGTTCTAAGTACAAGGAGTTAAGGGTTGATATTCATACCATCGTCGCATCAGAACCGTTTGCCTTGAACCACATATCGTTGGTTGGTCGTTGTCTCGACAGAATTTCGTTTATGGTCGTTTTGGAATTGTATCCTAACGTTTTGGTATTTCCATAGAATTTCCGCATGTTCCATGGTGTACATATATATGTAAACATAAGTGGAAGAATTTCTCCTTTAAAACCGATTCGAATTTGTTTGCTCTTGAAAATAATAGAGATTCCAACCAAATGGCGGCGATAGATATGTATGCGATGGTAAAAATGGTTTTGACCAGCTCTCTTGACAGTAACGAAAATTGATCGAATAGAATAATTGGGCGGAACGTGGGTGTTCTTCTTTAGAATTTCTAAACAAATTTTTAGAAATATTTCAAATTCGCATCCATGATAAGGAATTTATTTTTTGGCGTTTATCGTGATTTATCAGTGTTACTTATGGTGGTGCAGACATGCAACCAAAAACTGTCCCATGGGCAGAGAACAGAAAGCGAAATGTGTTAATTGTCAAGGCAATCATCCTGCAAGTTACAGAGGATGTCCAGTAGCAAAAAAGTTCCAAGACACAAAAAGAAAAAACAAAACTGGGAACAAGTTTAGAAACTCAACCAACACAAAACCAGTAGTTGAAAGCAAAAAAGTAACGGTCGATAACATTACTAAAAATCAACCGGGAAAAGCAATTGCACTAAGCAAAAGTGATGAAAATAAATCCTATTCCCAGATTGTAAAAAATGTGCGGAAGAATGAGGAAACTTCTATAAAAGAAATGCTGGAACTCATCCTGAAAAGGATTGACCAACAAGATTTAAACATAAAACAGCTAAGCGAAGAAGTCGCTCTTAAAAAACAATGATGGACAGAACCCTCAAAATCGCAACATGGAATGCAAACGGTCTCTTACAGCATGTTTCAGAACTAAACATCTTTTTAGACATAGAGCATATAGACATTTGTTTGGTGTCCGAAACCCACCTCGCTATTGAACAAAATCTTGATAATAAATTACCAAACTATACATGTTATCACGCTCCGCACCCAGCTGACAAAGCTAGGGGAGGATCAGCAATACTTATAAAAAAGTGCTTAACACACTTTGAAGAACCAAAGTTTACTAAAGAAAACATGCAAGTAACAACAATTAGTATTGGTATAAAAAAGAAAGAATTCAAAATAGCAGCTATATACTGCCCTCCGAGGCGCTCTCCAACTGAAGAAGACTATGCAGAACTCCTACATTTGTTAGGACATAACTTCCTTGTTGGTGGCGACTTCAATGCTAAACACACCCAATGGGGATCTAGGCTCATAACAACAAAAGGTAAACGGCTATACCAAGCAGGCCGAAAATACAACTGCGAATTTTATTCTTCTGGTTCGCCAACATATTGGCCATCTGATCCTAACAAAATACCAGACCTTATAGACTTTTTCGTAGTTAAAGGTATTAAACGAAATCATATAAGTGTCGAAGGTAATTATGATTTATCATCAGATCATACTCCAGTAATTTTATCACTGAGCGAAACAGAAATAATAGAAAAAAGTAATCCCAAGCTCGTGAATAACAGAACAAACTGGAACGAATTCAGAGACAAACTTGAAAATTTTATAAACCTAAGATCCCCTATGCAAACAATTGAACAAATTGATCATGAAGTAGAACAATTTATTGCTGATGTGCAGCAGGCTGCAGAAGAAAGTACTCAAACTATTTCGAATGCGAGAGAAAAAGAAATAAAATATCCTATCGAAATAAAGGAGTTGATATTGGAAAAAAGAAGAGCTAGAAGAAAATGGCAATCCACGAGATTCCCAGATGATAAGGTAGTTTTTAACCGTCTTAACAACGAATTAAAAAAAAGAATCTGTGAGTTTAAAAATGATTCATTAAGTAGATTCCTGAAAAGTCTGACGACGGATGCTTCTACAGAATACTCCTTATGGAAAGCAACTAAGCGCCTAAAAAGACCTCAGACACAAAACCCGCCGATAAAATCTCAAGATGGTAAATGGATCGGAAACCCGAAACAAAAGGCTGATCTCTTTGCTGAACATCTCGCGAATGTTTTCAAGCCATTCCCAGCAAGCACAGCTACAGATCCCTTACAGTTTGTTGACAGAAACGACGAATGTGAAATACCTTTTGTCACGCTCAAAGAAGTAAGAAGCATGTGTCAACATAAGCTGTCAAACAAAAAATCACCAGGGTACGATCTTATAACTGCTCAGGTTCTGAAAGAAATGCCTCCTATAGCCTTCAAGAAACTCCAATTTATAATAAACGCATGCCTTAAACTAAGATATGTGCCACATCATTGGAAAATTGCGGAAGTCATTGTTATACCTAAACAAGGTAAGCCACCAACAGAAGTTACATCTTACAGACCAATATCGCTTATACCAATCATGGCAAAAGTTTTTGAAAAACTGCTACTTAAAAGGCTTAACAAAATAATTGAAGAAAGAAGACTAATTCCGAGCCATCAGTTTGGATTTAGAAATAAACATTCCACGATAGACCAAGTGCATTGAATTACGGATGTTGTGGAAAAGGCACTTGAAGAAAAACAAGTATGCTCGTCTGTATTCTTAGATGTTGCTCAAGCTTTTGACAAGGTTTGGCACTTGGGACTTGAGTACAAACTGCATAGGGACTTCCCCAGGCAGTACTACGAAATACTGAAATCCTACATTACGAACCGACTCTTTAGAGTACGGTACGACCAAAATTACTCGGAACTTAAGAAAATTGAAGCCGGTGTACCACAAGGAAGTGTCCTAGGACCAACCCTGTATCTGTTATATACAAGGGATATTCCAGTGGACATCAACGCTATCATGGCCACCTTTGCTGATGATACTGCAATATTGGTGCCAGATAAATCCGTTACGAAGGCTACACAAAAATTGCAAAATGCAGTCGATAAAGTTAGTGATTGGACGCACAAATGGCGTATCAAATTAAACGAAACAAAATCGACGCATATAAACTTTACAAACAAAAACATAAACAATGTTCCAATTTTTATAAACAGTACAGAAGTACCTTACTCCAATACCGCCAAATACCTTGGAATGAATTTGGATGCAAAGCTTAGATGGAAAGAACACATCAAAAAGAAAAGAGAAGAACTAAACTTGAAGTACAGAAAAATGTATTGGTTAATAGGAAAGAACTCTGACCTATCTATCCAGAACAAACTAATGTTATATAAGCAAGTATTGAAACCCGTTTGGACATATGGCATCCAACTATGGGGCTGTACAAAGAAAACAAATGCTGAACCCATCCAAAAATTCCAAAGCAAGGTCCTTCGTGGAATAATAAATGCCCCTTGGTATATAAGAAATAGCGATCTACATCGTGACCTTCAAATTGAAATGGTTACAGAAGTGGTTAAAAAACACGCTGTATCACACAATAAGCGGCTGCAAAGTCATACTAACTCTGAAATGGAGACCGTATTAAATGTACGAGACAATGTTCGGAGATTAAGAAGAACCAAGCCTCATGAGCTGATGGGCTAAAAGCTACGGGAAAGTGTTATAACCTTAAACTTCCCCCAATGCGATTTTAAAAATTAAGAAATAAAAATCATTTGTCGATCTTTCATAGATTGGTCCTGATTCACCGGTGGTTTTAGTGCGGTAAGAGTCCCACACTACTCGGTACCGATTCTTACCGAGTGTCTTTTGAAGATTTCCATCGGATATAAAAAAAAAAAAAAAAAAAAAAAAAAACTTATGGTGGACATCTTCCGGCTTCTTTTATAAATGATATGTCCTTTTGGAATTGACATGTGCATTCCACTCAAAATCATGACAAACAGTCCATCCAGAAGTCTTTGAAATTTGAAGTGAGAATACTCTAATGGATAATACGCTTCTTCAGACGCACGTTATCGCTGTTATGGAGCAGAGTATCGAAGTTTATCACGCGGCACGGTAGTGCACAGCTATATTCGGGCTGATGTATAAGTTAAAAGTAAAACTCCTAAGTGCTGTAGAATAATGATATTCAATAGAGTGACAGGGGGCGTAATTTACGCCCACTTTCATAAACGTAATTTGAGTTAAAATTAACAATTCTAAGTGTAATAGAACACTTAAATAAGGCAGAATAAAAGGAGTCCACGTGCATTCAAAAACAAACATCAAAATTATGAGGTTACCCACCAAGGGGCGTAGTATCCGCCTATTTTTCTTGCACTTGCACTACATCTGATTCTTGTAGAATGATGAAATTCAACGAAGTGGAGTGACGTTTTTTAAATGAGGCATTAAAACGTTTGAGAATATACCTCCAGGGGGTGTGATATCCTCCCACATCTCATATAAATGTTATCATTTACTAGGGACATTTCTGATGTTTGTGTATCCTCTACTGCGCTGTCCTGTGGGTGCGGATTCGAAGATTTTTCGGGCCGGAGTATTGGTTTCCATGCTCTCCACTTCACCCAGCTATCTTAGTCGTTGGACTTTTCCCCTTCTGATCACACGAAGAACTTTCCTCTCGAAACGACCCAAGGTGCTTTCATCCGCTTTTGTCATAGTACATGCTCCTGCACCGTATAGCAGGACGGGGATGATGAGGGTCTTATATAGCGACACTTTGGTCCTTCGAGAGAGGACTTTACCACTTAATTGCTTTTTTAGTCCAAAGAAGCAGCGGTTAGCAAGAGTTATTCTTCGTTTGATCGATGGTGACGTTTTGACTGAGAGTCTTTTCTTGACGCCAGCATATACTTTGTTTTGCCCTTTGTTTTCTGCCCCTGCCTCAATACTCACAAAAGCCCTATTGACTTCACGCTGAGTTCTTCCGATTATGTCAATGTCATCAGCATATGCTAGTTATTGGACAGACTTTTGAAAGATAGTGCCTCTAGTGTTGAGGTTTGAGCTCTGCATTATTCTTTCTATCACGATGTTAAAAAAACCGCATGACAGCGCATCACCTTGTCTAAAACCTTTTTTGACATCGAAAGGTTCTGTTAAGTTGTTTCCAACCTTATGGAACAGCGTAAATTCTCCATTGTCAGGTCATATTGGACAAACGGACGAGTTTGGTAGGGATGCCAAAACTAGACATAGCTCTATATAGTTCGTCCCTGTAGATGTTGTCATATGCGGCCTTAACATCGATGAAAAGATGGTGGGTGTAGGTTTGGTGTTCTTGGGTTTCTTCCAGGTTCTGCCGTAATGTGAATATTTGATCGACTGTGGACTTTCTTGGTCTAAAACCACACTGATAAGGACCATGTTGTTGACGATTTTCGGTAAACACTTGTTTAAAAACGTTTGAAGAGATTTCAATCAATCAATTCACATGAATTTTAAAACAGCTGGACTATTTTGTGTGGGGGTTATGAAAAACCGCTTTTTCTATGCAGGTTAGCATAAGAGAATATTCGAAGCATTTTTTAAGGGCATACTTGCCCGATTGTTGCACCAAAAAATGGTTGAAAATCGGGCCTCTCGGGTAATCGTTTTAAAAAAAGGCAAACCTTTATCTTTAAAGTAAAGCTAAATTCTTGGAAGAATTAAATTCAATTCTGTGAGTTTTATTTCTTCTGGAACTTTTTCGTTTGGTGTCAAAAAGACTATTTTCTTTGAATTATAAATCAGAATCGATAACGTCTTTGGTTTCTTCGGTATTTTGAATAACCAAAACCATTCGAATCGAAATATGAGAAAATGAATATATGTAAATAATCCCACGACAAGAATAAAACTCATATCCTCACAAAATGTAAAAGGTCATGGTTCCTCGAAAATTAGAAATGAAAATTCTAAAAAATTTAGTGTGTTCAAATCATCATTATTATTTCAAATTTCCATTCGATTTGAATTTCAACGAACTTCTTCTAAGAGTATTTCTACAAAGGTAAGTAGGTAGGTAAGGTACCTTGCGTACCAACCTAACCTTTAGTTGCTTTTTTTTTTAATTATGTAAAAACTTGAGAAAAGTAAAATGAATGCATCCAAAGGCATGCAGCAGCAGCAGTTTCATATTTTTTTCCAGGGTTTTCTTTTGCATCATTAATTAATAAAACTTATTTTCTTCCCATGCTTCTGGAAAGTTTTTCTTTTGAAATGTAAATTAAAAGGAAACATGTTAATGGTTCGTTGAACAATTTCTACTCTTTTTTCTACTTTAAGTCTTTTGACATACAGAAAAATAAAATTGAAAATCTTTTAGTTGGGTTATGTCAAGGAGTAAAAAGAGCTGCCCTTGTTTTTTGAAAAATACAAAAATAAAACAAAGAAATAAACGAGACAACCTAAACAAATCTAAAAAACACGCGAGGATATTATTTATCGTTATCGCAATTCGCAAGTATCGACCCTGGGGGTGGTTTCGAATGGAAATTGGCAAAGTGACAACAATTGAAGCAAACAAAAAGGATATAATTTAAAGGGAGGCGATATAAATACATAATACGATTTGGTCGTCCGATATCAAAAAATTCATTGAAACACCTTTTTGCCCAACCATCACAAAACATTCATCCAGAAACAGGAATTTCGATATTTATACTTCATTCGGTTTTGAGTGCCTATTACCGATACCAATGATTCGTATTATTTCTTTTTATTTTATTTTCTCTGTCTCTGGTAATTTCTAAGAATCACGTGTATGGGATCTTGATTTTGACGAGACCTGATAAATTTGATTTGAAGGTGGAATAATCGAATTAGAGTTTTATATATGTATAAGTGGCAGGATTTTGTTCCAGTCCTTGATACAATAGTATATTCTGTCTGCAGCTCTTCGGCTTTGGGAATCATTATTTTTAGATTGTTTTCTTTTTATTGATAGTTGGGGTAATAAAATGGAAATGAAATATAGTAAAAGAGAAGAGGAACTTTTTATGTTGATATCAATCGGGAATTTATGAGGTGCTTGTTAAGGTGGAAAGTTATGCTAGGTACCATAAATGAGCAACCATAAAGGTTTTTATTTATGTTCCTAGAAAATATCTTCAAGTACGTAAAATAAATAATAATAAAATATACTAGATACTTCTGAGATATAAGTGTATTCCTCCTCCTATCTCTTCAATTAGCCCGAAAAAGATGAGTGTTTATAAATGTTTCCAATATTCAATTCATACCGCGTTTTAAAGTTCATGTTCTATCAGACTTCACTAAAAGAATTGTTTCCCATTATTTCAAGGTACACAATTCTTCTTGACTTCGCTTTTCTGGGCAGACAGCACCCGAAGGAAAGTGTGTTGGAAGTCTTTGCTGAGTTAAATCAAATAACTCAGCTTGTCAACGAGCCAACTCCGATTCCTTACGTTGCGGGTCAATTCGCCAACACCCTAGAAGGGTTTCTTAATAAATACATAAATTCACAAAAACAGTGTATTAACACCTTTAGGCACATGAGACCATTGTTTCATGTCTGCAAATTTGTCCTGCCAAATAAACCCAGTTAAAGAAAAAACTCCTCTGAGAACCGGCGATGGCAATATGAGAAAGCTAAATTATGAAGTTCTTAACGACTTTTTCAGGAAATTTAACTTATCACTATGTTTCCCCGATAGTGACGTGGAATCCAGTGTAGATATGATTAAAAAATTATTTCTTTTTCTTCTAATATGTGAATCAAATTCAACCAACCGGCCCGTGCCTTTTGATATTTTTTTTTTTTTAATAATAAGCACACACTCAATTGGATATTACTACCCTTATTATGCAAAGGAACAGTGTGAGCACTAGGAAGAGGAGAGAGGGTTTAAGAGGAGATGTCGGCGAAGTAAATATATACATATAAGCGAAGTAAATATACTTATGATAATATTATCAAATATCAATTTAAATGCTCTAAGCTCAATATTATCAAAGAGGCTTAAGTAAGTTGCAAGAGCACTAGCCCAGAGATGGGAGTTATACTCAAGCTTTGGACGTATATAAGTCTTGTAGATAACAGCTAGATCAGTGTGAAACATTTATTGCATCGCCTAAGGAAACCCAAACACCATGCGGCGTTTTTGGCGACATCGCGTATGTGATCGTTCCACAAGAGGTGGTTGGTACACACACATACCGTGAATATCGAGATGTTCAGTCTCATTGATGCAAGTGCCATCCATGGATAATTTCAAGGGGATATATCTCGCTTTAACGATACAAGACAGCATTGGGTTTTCGAAGCATTAAATTCGACGCGGTTTTTTAATCCCCATTGTACAATGCTGTTTAGGTGGGAATTTAATGAGCTTATCATATTTTGTCGTTGCAGTTCCACCTCCGACGAAGAGGGATGTGAGTCTGAAAAGCTAAGAGTACTATCGTCAGCGAAACAATGTATTGGATTAGATGTGGCAGACAGGAGATCATTTATAAAAATGAGAAAGAGTGTTGGAGATAGAACAGACCCCTGGGGCACACCAGCATTTATTTTATGAACTTGAATTAATTCAATACTATTAAATCCGAAAGGTAATTACTAATCCAATGAAGCGGGGATTCATGGAAAACGAAAGCACGCATTTTCGATAAGAGAGCCTGATGCCAAACACTATAAAATGCTTTTGAAAAGCGATTTTTAAAGCGATGTAAAGATTTGGTCCACTGTTCGGTGAGATGAACCATGCGATCACCAGTGAACATACTTCTTCGAAAGCCGTACTGACGGTCATTAAGAAGCTTCCGATCTTCGAGATATTTCTTAAGCTGATAATTAATCATTAAGATTCGCCTTTTTTGGGGATGGGCTGGACAAATGCGGTTTTCCATCCTCTCGGAACGAGACCAGAGAAGTAGGACAGATAAAATAGCTTACGCAGTGATTTTGCCAATGAATGTCGTCCACATCAATGTCCTCTAAAATCTGCCAATCAAAAATTATTAGTCAAAGCTTGGTTTTGTAATCTCTAATCGTAAGAGCTCCACCCAAATGCGGCAATAAGCTTCTAACAACGTAACGTCCAGGGTGAACATTAGCCTCATCACTGAAGACGATTTTGCAATGGATATCCCGACCATTATAGTTGTATATCAAAGACCTTGAGTTTTAATCTGAACTGAACTTTAAAAGGTCTGATGGAGACCTTACTTTTTTATGCACAATAGGAAATAAAGACATTACGTTTGTGGAACACTTCATTCGAAAAATCTAAGAGAAAAAGAGTTTCAACATTTTTATATCACATTTTTAAAATTTCATTGCGTTTTAGACGCGTGTACTGTGTAGCTTTCCATTTTAAAAATGGAGTACTTGTTAATTGTCAAATGCTTAAAGATGACATCTGAATATTCAAAATAAAACTAAGAACATATTAAAAGACAATTTAAATCGATGCTCCATATTGAATACCAGTTAACTATAATATAGAACTTCATTACTGCTCAAGCCCTAATTTTAAAGAAACCAATTGGCTTTTCAACTGAAATTTCCAGTGAACACAGTTGTAAAAACAAAACTTTGTTAAAATTATTTATGAGAACAGAAATTCAATTACATTGTTGGTAGTTGGCGTGAATGAGGGTTCCATTACAAAAAACAAAATCTTCAACAACATATTTTGAAGTTTTTATACTTAAAATATTTGTGCTCGAACATAAACAAAATGCAAAAAAGGTATCTACAAGTTAATAAATTACATTTATTTTTTATAGTTCCACCAACGTATGACCTTTTTTTGTTTAAATAAACTTTATTCTTATTTACAATTCATTCAAAAGTAGAGCGTTTTTGAAACGTGTTATGGTGATGATAAAAAATATACTTTCCCAGACATCATGACGACTGTTTTTGTGTTTGTCTTCTTACAAATATTCAGAAGGACTACAAGTAGGGACGGATGAAGGAAACATGTAGCAAGGCAGGACTACACCAACGCACGTAATAAATCAAAAATTAAATTTCATAATCTGTAAGTATAACCAACTCCCAAAGAACGCAACGTCCCAACTTCTGAAACCTACTGCTATTCTCACGTATTGCTCGTTTACCAAAAAATAAATATATATATAATCCTCTGTTGCGGACGGACGAGGCACGACGACGACGAGGTTTTTTCATCACCATATAAAGCTCTAAAGCTCTAGTCCTTATTTTTAAACTTAAACAAGAAGTAGAAGTAGAACAAGAACAACAACATGAAACTTACCTCGATGTCAGAAGTGTCACTTTGGTGCCAGCTGGTGATTTCAAATAAAGTTGTATGTCTCCTCGACGATGGGATGTCAGTGTAATTTTCGCTTGTACATGCTCTAAATAATTCACAGATAAGCAATGCTTTACCGTTAGCTGCAAAGTAATATAACCCCTGGCTGGAATGATCCTTAAATAGTAATAATACAAAAAAAAAAAATATTAAAAAATCAGAAAACCAATCAAAAATATATTAAAGGCATCAGACACATGTACTGAGCACAACTTACTTGTCTACGTGTGGTGCATTGATTTCACACCTCTGCTGTTCTGGCACAGTCTTCCAAGTACGTGCAAGTTGAACCATTGCAGCGGCGTCCATTAATCCATAACCGAATGAGTGGCTTATGCGGCGACCCACTCCATTCTTGGACCATGTTGAATCCTTTAGATTCGCTGGCTTAGCTGTTCGAACAACTATATGCTGGAGATCTCGCCACGTTAGATTTGTATTCGATTCGAGAACTAAGGCGGCGATACCAGCAGCCAAAGGCGCCGATGCTGATGTTCCTGTATGAGAAACCGTGCAGGAATGATGTAAGTCTGTTGTCACAACCTGTTTTTCACTCTGTCCACCACTACTGTATGTTGTGGCGAGAGTTGAACTACACTTCTCCGAATACCATGGCACATGGCCCTCCTCTGTGGCACTTGATATCGATAGTGTCCAAATGGAGTTCGTATAGCCATCACAGTTACAATTATCCAATTCACGACCTCCATTACCAGATGCCCAAATGAAAATGCTTCCCTTGCCATTTCGACCTTTTGTCACACCTTCGATGAAGGCACGCGACGCAAGTTCGCCAGGACCGTCTACAGTCTTTCCATCGTCGTCGGGACCCCAGGACGCACTGTAGATGTCAATATGCTGCGGATTCAAGCTCAACGAACGAGCTTCGACGGCATCCGTTACATCGCCATCTAACATCCGCACCCCACCGACACTAGCGCCATAGGCAATCCCGACGGCACAAATTGAATTATTGGCAGTGGCAGCAACTTCACCAGCACAACGTGTTCCATGGCGATTGGAATCCGTCATATCGTAGTGAGGCATTGGATCTGTATCGTGACCATTAACGTCGTATGACGCTAGGGGATCCTAAAAACAAAAATAATTAATATAATAACTAAAATTGTAAGCCAATAATATTAAATTGAACTTACAAAATTTGATTCGATGTCGGGATGGTCAGATTCTAGACCATCATCAAGAATTGTCACAACCACACCTTTCCCCGTGATGCCTTCCTTCCATGCTGGTATCACATTCATATCCAGACCACCACCACGATTCTAAGAAATATACAAATATTTATCATAACCAAGTATTCAAATGCAAATAACGGGTGTTTTTTCTTTAGACAAGTGGTTTTCAATCTGACAATTTTTAAGAGTAATTTTTTTTGAGATTTTTGCATTTTATTTCTTCTTGAAGACACCATGTCTTAACAAAAATAAAACAACCCTTTTTGAAGATATTCCTTACCAAATACCACATTTGCGGCCATTTTGGATCACTAAACTGCATACTATCTACTAATGACAATGATCTTGATGACGTTCTCGATGGTCTCATTCGAATGAAATCACGTTTTTGTCGTCGCTTGGCAACTTGCTGTTGCGACCAATTCACTCGATCATCATTGTCAAGCCGTTTTTGATGATGATCCGCTGGCAACACAGAACGCTTTGATAACCTAATATGTTCGAAATGATAATGATCTTCGAAGATCTGTAAAAAAAAAACAAAAACAGAAAAAGTAAAGAAAATGTAAATGTTATAGAAAAGCTCGTCAAATTATAGTAAAAAGTAAATTGGTGGTTTTAAATATTCACATAAGTTAAGATTTTGTAGCCTTTAAAGCTTCTTGAAACAACATATTTTTAAAATTCTTATAAAGAAAAATTGGTTAGATATCAAGTGAAATTATTATGTCCAATCGAGCCATTTTGATTTTCAGCTAAGAATGGTTATACTGGAACATTGATCATTTGATTCTAACAAAATACTTTTTCGTTGTTAAGGGAATTAAAAGAAATCAAAAAAGTTTCGACGGTAATTTCGATTTATCGTCAGAACATGCACCAAAAATTATATCACTGAGTGAAGCAGAAATAAATGGAGCAAATACTCATGAATCAGAGAACGAATTCAATGATTTACTGGAAAGACTTATTGATATTAAAGTTAAACAATTAATTGCTGATGTCCAACGGGCTGCGAAAGAAAGTTCTTCAACTATTTCAAAATTGAGAAAAACAGCAATGAAATATTCTGTCGAAACAAATCATCTAAAATAGCAAAATGCAAGCTACGAGATCAATGAGTTCAAAAATAATTCACGAAGTAGATTTCTGAAAAGCTTTATGACAGATGGTTCCACCGAATAATCATTATGGGAAGCAGTAGAGTGTCTAAAAAAACGGACACAAGACCCTTACAGTGTGATGCGTTCCTTGCCATAACCGTATATGAATAAGTATATAACCGTTATATTAGCACGACAGAATAATAAGACCACAGGCCCCCGTGCTTCAAATAAAAGTTTTGAAGCACCTTCCAAACGTGTGAAAATATGCGTTCTTTGATGATGATGCGTGGCAAGTATTTTTAGCAAGTCAAATTTCATCAAACAGAGCTCAGAAGTGAGCAGACGATGCAAAACTAATACTTGAACTTAAAAGGAAAGGCCGGGAAGGTGTTAAAAATTGATTTATAATTCGTTCATTATCGATATTGCTCTAAGACATATTATAATGAGTGGACAAGTTGTTTTCAAAACGTGTACTGAAAAACCAGGGTTGCTATCAA
This sequence comes from Eupeodes corollae, assembly GCF_945859685.1. Lineage (NCBI taxonomy): Eukaryota > Metazoa > Arthropoda > Insecta > Diptera > Syrphidae > Eupeodes > Eupeodes corollae. Next base: position 146,558,283 of record NC_079147.1, on the reverse strand, counting down.
AACCACTAATAGACTATCTGAAAAGTCTCGTATCACATACGGTCAAGTGTTCTGCTATTTAATTTGTACACACACTGACCTACAAGAAATTTTTAGAATTACAGTCCTCCAGGTTTGGACATCACACAGTTCGCGAATGCATTTCTGATAGCATATTCCGATGATGATGTGTTGGCAAAATCTAAACTAGAACTTTAAAAGTCACTACAAGCTCGGGAATATAAAAAAATATCAACTTTCCCAAAATAAAAATTCTTTCCAGAAAGGTTGCCATATTAACAAGATTGGATTTAAGTTGTAGATAATTTTGAATATCTGCAAGGAAACTCTAAAAGTGGAATTTCGGGAACAAATAAATAAATTAGGTGGCGCAACAGTCCGTAGAGAACCAGGGCCTAGTGACTTACAACTCTCATCCATTCCTGTGAGCGAGTAATTGCAGGGATGCGGAGAACTACAGTTTATAAGCCGAATCCGAACGGCTAATTTGAGAAAGCTCTTTTTCATGACAAGATTACTCTTGGAGAATTTGTCAATTCCTTGGAAGAGGTAGTACCCGTGAATAAACTTTAGATGGCACAGGCAGGGATCGACAGTCCAACGCACTAACCATCATACCACGGGTACTATAATTTTTGGAAGCAGCTGTATTTTAAATCGACATAAAGATCTTACTTTAACATTCTAGAAAAAAAAGATTGTTGATAGCTTTGATAACAGATATGCTTATAGAATCAATTTGGACGATAATATGCACTGTTGAATCCGTCGAACATTTATACGATTACTGATACGCATACAAATGACATACAAGAACACTCCCTGCATCGCTGGCCAGTCTGGATCCGAAAATCCTTCAAAAAGTTATTTGTCAGATTTCAATTGATATCCAAAGAGACTTTGCAGGGTTGTTATGAAATCTTGATAAAGAAATAAAATGATCTGTTCTTGATTGCGGAAGTCCAATATTTTTCAAAGTCGTATTAAGTTTTTGTTCCATACTCTGCTAGCTTGCTTCAGACCATACAATGACTTCTTCAAGTTTAAAAACTTTCCCTTTTAAATAATCAATTCTTTAAGTGGTTTCATGTATACCTCTCTTTGATCAAAATCCAAGCCATATCGTACTGCAAAGCTGAGCATCAATCTAATCGATGTATATCTTACGACTGGAGAAAATGATTCTTGGTAATCAATGTCTTCACGTTGAAAGTATTTTTACATGGTGTACGATTTACTAAGAACACTGCCGTTCAGCCCAGAACCTAGGTTCAAGTCTATTACCTACCAAAGGTAACGTGCCTTTTCAATGAAAGTTTTAGTCATAGGAAATAGCGGTTGGTGTTGAATTCTTCCAAACTTTTTTTCATTTCTTCAATAGATTTATATGTGGATCATTTATAGAACTGATTTAGCTCTAATAGTGAATAACTGGCAAATGAAGTTTCTTTGCTCACATCTGTTTTCACATCTTCAATTTAATTTTAATGGTGTCTTCAGTAATTTTAATACCGGAACGTTGAATTCTCATTATCATTGGCTTTGTTGATTGGGGAGTCAACATTAAGCCCGGTGTACAACAAGGAAGTGTCCTAGGACCAACCTTGTATCTTTTATATGGCCACCTTTGCTTATGGTACTTTAATATTGGTGCCAGATAGATCCGTGCAAAGACTACACAAAACTATTGTTCAAACTTCTATAAACAGTATGGAAGTACCTTCCTTCAATAATATTAAATATCTTGGAATTACTTTAAATGCAAAGCATAAATCTAAAAGCGCATTAAAAAGAAAACAGAATTACTATCCCCGAAGAATAGAAGAATGTCAGGTTTATAGAAAATAACTCTGACCTTTCATAGCTGGGGCTGTACAAAGAAAACAAAGGTTAGCCTTAAGTGAAAATATTCAAATATTTACAGAAGTGGTTCAAAAGCAACACACAAAGTCATACCACCTTCGAAATGGAGACTATCTTACAGGACAATGTTCGAAGATAAGGAAAAATCAAATCTTATGAACTGATGGTTTTTAAGCTATGGAAAAGTATTAATACTATAAACTTTGCTTAAACTGAATTATAAATTATGAAGGAAAAATAATTGTCCGTTCTTTCATAGTTTCTTCTTCAAGTGTCTCTTAAAGACTTCCATCAGATACAAGAAAAACAAAACTAAGATTTAAGTCAAAATGACTTCAAATAGTCACTCACTCAAAATCTACTTTATTACTTTAAAATTAATATGAAAACATCAGTCAATTTGTCGAAATATATTTCTCATACAAATTAGAAAACAAAAATGTCATTTTTGCAATCATTATACAAAAAATTTAACAAATCTTTTTATAATGAACACATTTTATCGGTTAAAGCTTTTCTAGCCAAAACAGCTATTGAAATTTTATTTCATAATTATAAAGGTATCCAAGTGATAAACTTTGAATTCATATTTTTCATGATCATTGTTGCTTCTTAAATAGTGACCAGATTTACGAAATGTCTACCAACGAAATATAAAAAAAATCAAACAAATCCATCAAATACAACAACCGGAGGAGCAGCTGAAAAAACCTTGACGAACAATATTGGTGCCCCGCCGATTTTTAAAATAAAACTATCTCCAAACTATTTTGGCAAGTCTTCGTTAGATTTTTACTCAGCAAATCCTGCAGTCTGTGATCGGTTGAGAATGCTTCCACAGCCCGAAAACAGGCATAACGATTTTAAATTTTTTGATCGCGGTGAAGCTATGAAACTGGTTAATGGAAAGTTTTGGGAGGGTGAGTTTATTACACATCTAAAATCTTGCTAGATAAATAATTGGAAGTTTCAGATTCAATAAAAGTACAAGTACTTGATTGTAATAGCAACACTCCACCCAAAGTTTGTCATTTAAGACAGACTGGAGCCCCTATAGATTTCAGCAGACTTGTATCAGCCAGCGGAAGTGCTTCTGAAAGTCCGACGGGAGCCATTTACAAACTCGGACACAATAGAACAACAAATCTAATTTTTTTACCGAAAGTCATTGACGAAGGCAATTTCTGTGGCATGAAGTGGTATCTTTGGAATACAGAATCTTCTGAAGCCTATAATATAGGATTTAAAAGAAAATTCAATGGTAGCTGTCTTAACCAATTTGAAGAAATGGTTACATCCAACAGCATGATTCATCCATGCTTTTACAAAAATCCCGAAAATGGAATAATAGTCTACGGGAACAAAACTTTTCTTCTAAAATCTTGCAAAGCTAAAACTTGGAAGAAGAATAATTTAATAATGCTCCTACCATCTGGTCAAATATTTGAAGTCATCGATTTTCCAAAGGAAGATTTTCAAGAATTACTTGTCAATAGAACTTTTTGTCCTTAGATTCGAGTAATAAGTTTTGTAGTCGAATCACTTTTTGTACTTGATATATTCCAAATTTTTTACTGACGAGACCGTTAACTGCTGAGATACTTCATACTAAAATTAATGTTTATCATTAATAAATTTTATTTGATTGATTAATACTCTCTTATTCTTTTTGCTTCTTCTAATTGAACACCATTATTCTGATAAAGTAGTCGTATTTATTGTAACCTGACCAATTATTTCTGCTATCAGTAAGATGCCTCTCTTAAGTAAAAGAAAGCAAAACAAAATCAAGCAAACAAAAAGAAAACGAAAACGTATAAAAAGGAGATATAAAGGGAAACTAATTAATCAACTGAAGGTAGATGGATTAATTGAATAGGACCGTGTCTTCTTCTTCGTTGAGAGATTAATTTCATGAACATATATAACATACAATAAAATAGATGCTTGTTGGAATGTCCTTCTAAGCATGAGGTTGGAGGGTTGGGTGCAAAAGGACATTTTAATTGAAAATGAATTGAATATACTCGTACAATGTTAACTTATGTGAAAATGGACAAACGAAAAAAGCAGAAAACCTTGAGAGATAATTACATGAGATTAATTACATCCAAAGGTAATTTCAATTGATTGTTTTTTTTCTTTGCAAATTAAAGGAATAAATTTATAGATTCATTGCATTTGAAGGGTTCTGGAGAGGCAATTAAAATAAGGTCTTGACTAATTGTATAAGAATTTTGCAGATGTAGACAAAAAACCAGGTTTTTCGATACTTCTTCGATCCTTGGGATAAGACATTCCACAAACGAAAGATGAAGAGAAAAAATGCTGCTACAGAAGGCTAAGCGTCACCTACAACAGCAGACTGCGAGGAGCCATCACAATGGTAATGGGAGTCTTGAATGCTTAGTTTGTCAATAATAAAGTAGAGCTCATACACGTCATGGGGAAGCATGGAGTTGGCAGTTGCAACAATAATGGTGAGAGATTTGTAGACTTCTGTAGTAGCTCTAATCGTTTTGTTATTGGCGGCACTTTGTTTAAACGGATAGACAAGCTTTTTCCAACCAAAATTATCACTTCGCCATAAGTAGTAGTAGCTTCAAAAGTAGTCTTTTGGATGTCAGAAATAGAAGAGGAGTTGTCATGGGACTTGCCCGTGATAACCATCTTATGGTTGATATCGTAATATTACGAACAGTTGCAGTTGGGAGATAGGATTTGAACATCAAAAGACCCAAGTTAAAAATGGACTAAGAACCTTACCTTTTTTGGCAAAGACTCAGTGCGAAATTTTTGTAAAATATGAGTACAATAAGCATAACGGCACATAAACACATAAAAAACCATTAGAGTGCTGCCAAACATTTTTTCAAATCATTTGCTGAAAGAAAAATTGTCAGTGTGGAAGGAGAATCAACATTTCAACGATAAGAGGCACTTTTAAAGTTTGTTTAACAGCTCCTCGAAGTAAAGAAAGAACGACTGAAAATCCTTATACAGCATGAAGATGAACGAGGTTTAAAGTAGTGTAAGATGAGAAAAGTGCAATTACACGCCTTTTTCAAGAAGTCGTGTTTAGGTGTAACAACAAAAACATTCTAAGCAAAGAGCTCGATGGTGTTTAGAGTTAAAAATAATACCAAATCATTTAAAAAATCTTTTCCTACTGATCTCAGGTGAAGACCGGGTTAGAAGGTGGAAGGGACATTTTGTTTTAGTTTTAAACCATGTATTCGACACGACGAACGTGCAACTGACATCTTCTAGGTTTTCCCATGCAACAAATTCCCGATTACGCTTTGCATTCCCCATTAAGATGGTATTCTTACAAAATTGTTGAAAAATAGCGACAATGTTCATCAAGCGATTGGTTCTGTGGACGCTTCTCCAATAGTGGAAAAAGGGAAAAAAAGTAGACCTGATGAAGTGCAAAATCTGAAGAAGCGTTTGCATTTTGCCTGAAGTTTCTCTAAAATAGTATTGAAGATTGTCTTAGTAGACAAAAGAGAACATTTTGAAGTAGCACTTGGAGCTGAAAAAGTGGAGTTTTCAGGATATTGGAAATATTGTCTCTAATGACGGTGGAACCGAACAAGATAGCGGTGGCCATATTGCGGAAATTTAACGCTGCTTTTCAATGTTTGAAGGAATAAATCTCTCAGCATGAAGACAAAGCAATGTTCCAGTCAAGCGTCGTTTGATGACTGTTGATCAAATGCAGCACCTGAAAAATAACTGTAACAATTACCAGGAAACTGTAGGCCCTCTTTATAGGTCTATATGAAACATCTTACTGGTTTTCTAGCACAATGGTTGCGAAAGAGCTCGAGTGAGCTGAACATATTGTCAGAAACCGTACATGATGGCACTTGAGTAGTTAAGGCCGTATGCCCTGGTAAGTATCATTCACAGACTTAATAGGTTTGAGCACCTAAGTAAGTAAGCGAGACGTGTTATGTCTAAAAGAGGACTTTTTTCTTTGGGCTACATTAAAGATTTTGTATTATTAATGGCACTGATTACTCTTAAAAAAGACTCAATTTTTTAAAATCAAAACGAAAACTCTTTTTAGAAATTGGTTACGGGTTCTTTGAACAACAAACAATTATCAAAAAGGACCACAAATGAATTAACAATATTACTGAAAACTTAATTTATGGATAGAAAAACTCCCAGAAAATAAAATTCTCATTGAAACTGGATGAAATTTCCTCAGGTTTCGTTTTCCTAATTTGTATTCCTATAGTAGGAATGGAGGTTTGAATGGAGTTTTTTCATATACCTAAACTCTTTGAAAGTATTTTTTATGAAATGTCAAGCTACTATTGTAAATGGTTTATATTTCTTGGACAGCATGGTGTTCTTAAATGCTGGTCTACAACCGATAACCTCTTTGATTTTTTTTTTTACTGCCTCAGAGAAAAGTTACGATGTCGATGTTATTTCTCTCCCATAGGCTTTTTCTCTTCAAAATGTCCATTTTTGGCTGTGAAACCTCTTTTATCTTCAAAACCAATATTACACCTATCATTCAGATCTGTCAACTCATATTATTTTTTAGTTATCTCTAGTGTTCCTAAAGGCAGCCACTTAGGCCCTCTTTTGTTCATTCTTAGAATCAACTACCTTAAAAGAGTCATTAAGCATTATTCTATCTCAATTTATGCTAATAATACAAAGTTTTTTAAGAAAAGTTCATCAATAAATGAATCTTCCCTTATTCAACATGATCTTGACTGTTTTAGCTTGGAACTTTATATTATATTAATATTCCCAGAATCGAGAGCATCCACTGTCGCTTCATTGTATTTGCATTGCTCTTCGCGGGTTATCTTGGAACAATCCTCTTATCCTTTCGCAATATGTTGACGGCCTGAAAGTTCACAGCTTTTTTTTAATTAATAATTAACAGGTACTCAAGAGGTTATTAATGCCATTAACATAACTTAAACAAGGTTCGAGCTTTGGGAAAATAGGAAAGCACTAAAAAGGAGATACCGGTGTACATAGGTCTTAAAGGTCTGAATATAAAAATGGAGGAAATAACAGAATTGGGTAAAGCATTCTCCATTATCGATGTGCGGTTACAAAAAGAATCTCTGTAATAAACAGTTCTTTTGAAATTGAACTTAAGGGCTAGTATTTCAGATAAGAGGTGTCAAATTTCTTTGATATCGTCGGAAAAATCTTAAGCAGCATTTTTGGCAATGTGGAATATGTGTTCATTCCATTAGAGGTGTTCGATACTACATAGAACTAGTACTGAAAGTTGACTAGTCTCCTTGATCCAAGTGTAGCTAATGGATATCGGCATCGTATATAAGGAAGAGTGTCGGAGACAAAACGGATCCATGGTGCACACCAGCATTAATTTAACGACTTTGAGACCTGAATACGTAAGCAAATTTCAGAAATTATCTTTGTACTTTGACTCCTTTGTGTTTGCATTAACTGCAACTCTATCTCTAAGGTTAAGTTCTTATTTTGTTTCAGTTAGATTTAGAATAAGCTTGTATTTAAACCGAGTAAATGGCCACCACCAAATTTAAGGTTGCCTGGTCATTCTTTAATAATTTGTGTAAGTGCTATGCAAATATTTAACATCAAACAATCAATCTTAAATTAATAAGAAACTTCAAACATTAAAGCGTAACGTGTGACCTTTTTAATATTACCAAAACCTTCACCCTTAAAGCATAGCACCAAATACAACATTTTTTTAATTAAAAATTAATTCATTTTTTTTTGTTCGCATCAAAATTAAGTGAAAACTAATGAAAATCCAGGGTCATCGTTGAATCAACGTCAAAGGGACATCCCTAGGAAAAACAAAAAAAAAAAAAAAAATTGAAATACCAAACCAAATCGAACAGAACCAACCTACCTACAGCCCTACACGTAATTAATTCCCTTAATAATCTTGTAGAGCTGTTCCTATGGGTTTCATGCTCACATAAATACCAGTTTCACCTTTTCGGTGTAAGTCAATTTATATTCTGTTAATTACATAACTACTGACTGACTGACTGACTGGCTGACTGAAAGTCCTAATTGAACCGATGTCAAAGAGGCTGCCAATTATCTGTTTGAGTGTGGTTCAACCATTGATTAAGCTTGTTAATTCATTTTATCATTTTATATAACATCACATACATACGTATTTACTATACCAATATAAACCTAAGTATGTTACGGTACGCCGTGCTTTTACGGTAGGTGTAAGGCAGACCCACACGTATTTATTATAATAATCATCATGGTAATTTTACTAAATTCTTAACCAGTCAAGTGAAAGTTCGTCTGCCACCTTTTATTTTTGTTTACCTTTTCTCTTGAAAATTATTTATTTACATATGTTTGTTGCCGTATATATCTCCTATGTATTGCATATCCTTACAGGACTAAAATAGAATATCAATGGGAGTCCTTAAATAGGAAAGGTGAGAAAAACAAATTGAAAAACCTTCCTTTTTGTATAGTCTCAGGGAGGTAAGCTATAAGGTAAGTATTGGATTCGTGGAAAACAAAAGGAGGAAGAACTTTTCCAAAGCGTTTCCCATCAACCTCACCTTTTTTCCATGGAAATGGTTTTGTGTTATGGTAATTTTTCTTGAAATTGATTTTAACAATTTTGATTAAAGTTTTTGTTTGTAATTTAATCTTAAGCACCTAAGACGTATATTGTGAACAATCGCTTTTTACGAACTCCATCTACGGCACTGGACACTCTAAACTCTATCTGAAACCTCTTTATATGCTCAGTAGAAGCCTCAGAGCTTTCTACTGGGTCTGTCCGTAATTCTCAAATATATAGAATCAATTGCAAAGCTCGTAGACTACACCATCCTCCAACTACAGTTGGATACTAACTTCCAGATTTCTAGACCTTATAGATCTTTATCAAAACTAGCCTTTAATGAAAATAGCTCTGTGCCGGGACATAAAAACATTCCAGGAAATGGTTAAGCAGATGAATTCGCCAAAACTGGTACAACACTTTATCCATTCTATCACCTTTGGCTTATGCTAGCTTTTGTTAAAACTAGACTTACTTATGGATGGCGTGGATTCGAAGAGTTTACGAGTTTACGTGACAGCTCGTCGTTCCATGTTCTCCTCCACTTACCTTCTATGCATAAGGGAACGTAGATCACGCAAAGAACTTTTCACTCATAGGCCAATAAATGGACAGACTTATGAAAGATAGTGCCTCTAGTGTTGACGTGAAAGCTCAGCACTATTTTTTCAAGGACGATGTTAAGGAAATCGCATGAGAGCGCATCACGTTGTCTAAAACATTTTTTGACATCGAAAGATTCGGTAAAGATGTCATATGGGGCCTTGGAATCGATAGAAAATCTGTGTTGATTGATATTGTTGGGTTCTTACTAAGCCCTGTCGTTATAGAAATATTCGATTGTCTGCGGACTTACCTGGTCTTAGACTACACTGATAAGAACTTAAAGTTCCATTCATCGGGAATGCCTTTTTCCGACCATGTTTGACAAATAAGTTGATGTATGCTTCTAACCAAATTACATCCAGCTACTTTGAAAAGCTCTAATTGGTTTTACTGAGCTCAGAAGAAGGCAATAGGCTAACAATTGGCCTGTATGTGCCTTATTCAATTACGAACAGCCACTTCAATCTATCCTTAACTTCTTGTGAATCTTTCCACCAATTTCGTCCAAACTGGGAATACTTTTGGTCTATATTCTTTTATTTTCTTTTTGAGACGTTTTGCTTTTCAAGCTGGAAATACTTTTTTTGGGACCTGGTCTATCTCAAAGCTTTCATTTCCCAATGAATATAGACTTACTACTAAACAACATTTGAAAATCGTGCTTCCTGGACCTGTTTTGCTTGTCTAGAGAATAGAGAATCGCTATTATTGCAAAAAGTGGTAGAAAAATGAGCCACTTGTTTAAAGTTTATTGAAGCCAGACACATTTGCTAAAATTCATTTTTAAAACACAATGTCAAACACTTATAATATTAACTAAGCAACATTCTTGGCCATGACATTCAACTATAAGCCTTTTATTTCGTCTTTAAAACCACGCGTCTAAAAAAAACGCCCGTCACATGTCAAATCTTGTGTGCAAAAGTTCGTACTATTTTGAATTCAAAACGTCATCCTATATTTTTTATCCTTTTTTTAAGGTAATAGCCTTGAACCATAAGAACTTCTTTGTGCTATAAAGTTGTTTTGAATTTTTGATGTTTATTTTCTTCCATCTCTTCCAAGACTTTAACATTAATGGTAGGGCATAGTTGTTTTGTAAACAACATAGCAAAAACCGTTTTAAGGGCTAATCCTTGAACTTTTACTTGACTCTTTAAGTGGGTCAATAAAGTGGGCATCTTTAAAATCCCTGTGTGTTTGTATATAATGGTTGTATACGTATTTATGTATATTGACATCATGAAAAGGATAAAGTCTGTTAATTAAGAAATTTAAATAACCTTTTTTTAGTAATGACTTTTTTGGTCTATTTTACTATTAAAATAACCATTGGTCTCGTTTTGGGTTCTGTAAATATTTTCCTATATAAATATCTTCTTTTTTTGTTGCCTGTGGCATAACCAGTGCTGTCACTTTGTAGTATGCAAAAAAAATTCATTAAAAAAGCATATGCTAAAAATAAAATAGAACTTGAAACTTTGAAATGTTGTAACCTGTGTCGACTATGAGAGTGTTTCTATGAGATTTGAAATTAACTGACTTATTTTTGATTTAAATCTGTCAGATTTGTACTAATTTACCAATGAAAAACCACTCCCCTCAGTTGTAACGAATTTATTAACGAGATGATAGATAATTTAGTCAAACTAAAGAAATGATAAAGTAAAAATTTGTAATAACCTTTAATCTTTTACTTTGACAGCTCATGTCGGCCATATTGTTTCTTTTACTTTCTGTCAAAATATTTTATTTTAATCAGTCATTAAAGAAAAACTATAATAGCAAGTTACAACAAATTATACGTGCATATGATGAAGCTTTAAAGGCAAAATTCTTCGTCGCTCACAAAAAGTTGGCCTGTCGCTGCCGCAGACCACTACATGGCGAGTTTTTCATCGTTTAATTTCGGACGTCCGGTCCATACAAAATCCAACTGACTCAGAAGCTCAAACCAAACAACTTTATGCAGAGTTCGTGGATTCATTGATGGAATTTCATAACAGTTGGAAGTTGTTCTTAATTTTGGTCGAAAAATAAGGCCCATTTTTGGATGAATGGGTCCGTCAATGGTGATCGCTAATGGTCGATGATTACCAACTTCTTCTGGTGGCCTGAATAGGAAGATACGGACACCGAAGACCTATGGTTTCAACAGGATGAGGCTACGTGCGTGCAATACAGATCAAGTCACAATCGATATTCTGCGCGAACGTTTTCATAGCATGGTTATAATCTCGCTGAAGCAAAGTGAATTGACCACCAAGATGGCATGGGATTTGACCGCTTTAGACTTGTCGCAGGTCTATGCGAATAAGCCGCAAACCCAAGCGGCCCTTCAAGACAACATAATCGATGCTATTGCTCAAATTTAGCCTGATTTATGCACCAGCCATCGAAAACTGGACCTTTCGAATGGGCGCCACCCAGAAAAGTCGAGGCGGCTAAACGTCCACCTAAAAACATAAAAAGGCATCTCAAATAAAAATAAGACATCATTAATATTTTAAATACAACTTCTTTTATTTAATTTTAAAGTGGCCACGCCTTTAATGGAAAACCATTTCTATCGGTGTTTCCAATAGGGACTCGAAAAATTGATATTAATTTAAAAACACAGCCCTTCGGTAATAATAAATAAATTTCACATTTGTATTATTGTAAATTACACGAACGAGTAACGTCTACAAATTAGAAACATTTTCTACCGAAATTTGAAGTCGGTTACCGGAACTTAAAGAGCGTTGACTGAAAATGTCGGTCGTAATTCTTGACCTATCAGATAGACAATGGGTTCGGTGAAGTGTTGAATATGTCGATGCCATCAAGGCGTCTCAAAATGGCTATTGCCCCCAAGGATCTTCGTTTACACCCAAACAAGAATAAGCTGACTTAAGAATTGAAGCCAATGGACCAATTGAAAAGGCGACGACCTTGACCGATTGTGCTCTGAAAAAGATGTGAAGACATCTCAAAATTGTGTTCATGTGCCTTAGCTCATTTTTGGCTTAAAGCGGGTTTTCTCAGTAAGCAAAATATGCATTATTGGTCGGTTGAAAATCCACATTTACTTCAAGATTTGCCATTTCGAAAACAAAAACTGACTATTTGGGGGCAATATTTTCCAACGGAAAATGTTGCTGGGTGATATTTTTCGTCGACGATGCCAATCTTCAAATAAATCCGTCCGTATCTGGGGCTTAATGGTAATTCGCAACTAGGAGATTTTTACGTGATCAGGAAGTCACCACAAGGAGGCACAACCCTCAACCTGTATAGAAGCCATATAAGGTGTTCACTAAGTAGTTCATCCTTACTGGAACTGGAGACGCCACCGTTGATTCTATCTTGAGAATATCTCCGCTGCCGTCTGGATAAGTAGAGGTGAATAAGTGGAAACACCTCATTTAACATCCCACTTGAAAGAATAGTGCAAAGCTCACACGTCAACACTAGAGGCACTATCTTTCAAAAGTCTGTCCAATTACTAGTATATGCTGATGACATTGACTAGTATATGCTGATGACTTGACATAATCGGAAGAACTCAGCGTGATGTCAATGGGGGTTTTGTGAGTATTGAGCCGGAGGCCGCAAAAATGGGTTTAACAGCTAATGAGGGCAAAACAAAGTGCATGCTGTCGTCTGGAACTGATCTACAGCACTGACGTCTTGGTCAAAACGTCACCATCGACAGACGTAACTTTGAGAAAGAACTTCGTCTACCTAGGCTCCGCTGTAAACGCAGAAAACAACACCAGCGCTTAAACGAAGCTAACCGCTGTTTCTTTGGACTAAGATAGCAATTGAGTGGTAAAGTCTTCTCTCGAGGGATCAAAGTGTCGCTTTATAAGACCTTTATCATCCCCGTCCTGCTATACGGTGCAGAAGCTTGGACTATGACAAAAGCGAATGAATGCACCATGGGTCGTTTCGAGAGAAAAGTTCTTAGTGTGATCTACGGTCCCGTATATGCATCGAAGGGGAGTGGAGGAGCAGATGGAATGACGAGCTGTACGGGCTGTACAGCGACGTAGACTTAGCCAGAAGGGTAAAAGTCCAACGACTAAGATGACTGGGTCACGTAAAGCGTATGGAAACTAATGCTCCGGCCCGGAAAGTTTTTGAATTAACACCCACAGGACAGCGCAGCAGAGGAAGACCGCGAATCAGTTGGCGCGCACAAGTGGAAAGTGAACTCACCCAACTTGGACCGCGAAACTGGAGACATCTAGCTAGGGACGAGAAGTTTGTTGGGTCTGACGCCACCTTAAGAAAGTAAGAAAATGACGATCGTCACTTTAACATCAAAAGCCACCGTTAATTGCGCCATGATAAACGTTTATTTTTGAACTGAATTGAAAGATATGGACTTGAAAAACATGGGTTTTTAATTAAATGGTAAAACGCATCTTGCCTTACCTTTTAATCGATTTATTGAATAGTAAGTTTGATGAGCGTGTTATCTCAAGGAATGCGTTAAATCATTGTTGGTGTGATTTAATGCCTCTTTACTAGTTTCTTTAAGGCTCGTCAACAAGTCGACGACGACGTTTCCAATGAAATGTGAGGTCGAGTCATGGAAAATTGGGTCAAACGAGAGGCAAACCTGTCCGCCACCGCCGCCGTGGCCATATAAACGAAGTCGATTTCCATTCTAAATGTGTCGATTGTACATCAAGCCTAATTTTATGTTTTTATGTATCTCGAAGGACTTGCATTGATTTAAGCTAATTTTATAGATTTTATTCGCAAAATTAGGTTATTCAAAACCATTATTTCTATTTCTATTGTACATAATTGAATCCTTTTAGAATTTCAATATGCTCCTCCTTTCTTTCAAAAAATTTATATGCGTTTACAGTACATACACAAACTTTACATTAAAACAGCTTATTTCTGATTCAATTTCATGTCACGAAATATTCATTGAGAGATACATATAGGTATGTCGTCGAGTCGCGTCGTCGATTGTGTCCTGATGATGCTTTAACAACGCGCTCTAACGCGTGCCCCTATACTTTATCTAAACTTATTTGTTGGTTTTGTTTTTTGTTTTATTTTTGTATAAAAACAAAATCCAAAGAACAAGAATGAACATAAAAACATATTACAAGCTCATCAAACAGATTTCTATCTCGTTAATCCGAAACTTTGTCGGTTTAACCCAACAAGCGTTCTACAGCTAACATACATATATTTTATTATAACGTTCTATGCATATAAAAACATTTTTCGCCATCACCAAACAGGACTACAGGACGATGGAACGATGGGACCAAGCAGCAGGATAATAGCTCCCAATTACATTCGCCCGCCCACCCAAAAGCGAGTTCAATCGATTACATTCGTTTCGAGATGACAAAAAGTAGAACAAAAAATGAAAACCGTTTGTCTAGAAGAACATTGAACTCCTTGAAGCTACTACACTTTAACTGGCTTTGAGTATGATGTGCTATGTTTCTTTTGGGTACAGAAGAAGGATACGATACGAGTCCTTACCATCACTACAAAAAAAAAAACCACCTATACATATAAATGGAGCATAGGAACACACATCAAATCTTATGTCCTACAATATTCTCTGTCTCCACCTTCTACCTACTTTATGACCTACATAACAACAATGTCAAGTTTTCTTTTATTTTTTCTGTTGTACTTTTTTTCGCGCCAAGACTGTATAAGGAAGTGTCTTCTTCCTCAATGGAGGACGAACGCAGAAAAAAAAACAAACAAATTGACAGAAGAGTCCTTGAATGAATGGTTAGCGTTAGTTTTGCTCTAGCGCTTAGCTTTTAGAAAGAAAGGCTAAAAAAGAAGAATAAGAAGAAATCACTTAAACACAGTGTTGCAGAAGAGAGGTCCTTTGTGGGCGACATTGACGGAGACTCGGTTAGATATGGTTTCCTTTCCTATTCCTATAACTGGATTATTTGTATTATTCCCGTGTTTTTTTTCTTCCTTTTTTTCCTTTTTGATTGCCTTGTTTCCTTTTGGTTCATCTTAAACCTCCTTCCTCAAGTCTCTTACGTATGAACGTATTAAGTATACCAACGGTTAAAGACATTGGCATAGTTTTTGTATGAAGACTGAGAAGCTCATGAAGTAATTTGCATAATAAGCTAACAAGCCTACCACGACGATGAAGACGACAGAAACGACAGAGACACAGAGGCCTAAGAATAGACGAAGTTACAATAATGACGTCTTCTATATTCACAGCCCTTAGATAAATATCATTTGACATTTCCTGTAAGGATATTATGTATATAGTCCCCTTTGAGCTGGTATTTATTTATACTCGTATATGTCTATAAGAGAAATAGGAGAGGTAATACATTAACATTAGAATTTATTGAGAAAGGACCATTTGCCAAAATATTCAGAATAGAGTCTTAGACTATATATACTATAGTGACTATTATGTGTCTAACAAATTTTTGGGACTGATTTGGGGTTGTGATATGGTTTTTCACATCCAATTTTATATTTTATGGTTTTAAAAAATAAAATAATTATTAAGAACTTTTTGGGTGGATTTCTTTGTTACAAACTGGTATAAAGAAAATACGTGTCTTATGAGAGATAAGACGATTAAGTCTAAGAAGTTTCATGATTTATTTTCATAAATATGTATGTTTCCAATAAGAAGTTTCCGTTTCATTTCGAATAAATCTCTATTAGAACTATGTTGTTATCTCTTTGCATTTTACAAGGAAAAACAACGACATTACAAAAAATGAGAAAGTGTATGCTTCAAATTGACTATTGAACGTGCTGACATCTATTAAGTCAAACTTTGAAGTTGTTGGAGAAATTACAGAAGTAATGATTATGTTTAAACAATACAAGCCACCTACTGAAGTACCACCTCGCAGACCAGAAATGAATAAACATTCCACGATGTGGAAAAACTACTTGAAGAAAAACAAGAATGCGGCTATATTTTGAGATGTTTTTTGAACCTTTGACAACTATTGGAACTTTGGAATTGAGTACAAACTACAGTTGGAACATTCCCAGGGCTTACAACGAGATACTGAAATCGTGCGTTACACTCTTTAGAGCACACGGTATTCTAAAGAAAACAGGAGCCGGGTACCGCAAGGAAGTGTCTTAGGACCAACATACATAGAATGGATATCAACGCTTTCAAGGAAATCTTTGGTGATGATACAGCAATATTGGTGACCGATACCTAATTTGCAAGGGCTACACAAAAATTGCAAAATGCAATCTATAATAATAAAGTATCAAACTAAACGAAACAAAATCAACACAGTTTCAATTTCCATAAAGACTAAAGAAGTACCTCACTTCATTACTGCCCAATACCTTGGAATGGCCTTGGATAAAAAGCTTGAATGGAAAGAGATCTTCAAAAAGAAAAAAAAAAGAAATAACTTACTAACTAGATATCCAGAAAAAAACTAAGCCATACTAATATTAAAAAGGGAAAAGTCAGTTTGTTTGTTTGTATGTTTGTCCGTTTTTCACGTCGTACTTACTTACTTACTTACTTAAGGTGGCGCTACAGTCCGGGGCGGACCTGGGCCTCAACCAACAAGCGTCTCCAGCCAGCTCGGTCCCTAGCTAGCTGTCTCCAGTTTCGCATGCCAATTTGGTTGAGGTCCTCTCCCACCTCGGTGCGCCACTTGAGTCGCGGTCTTCCTCTACTGCGCCGCCCCTCGGGATTGGATTCGAAGACCTACCGGGCTGGAGCGTTGATGTCCATCCGCTCTACATGACCTAGCCATCTAAGCCGTTGGACTTTGATTCTGCTAACTAGGTCAGTGTCGCTGTACTACCCGTACAGCTCGTCGTTATATCTTCTCCTCCATTCTCCATCTATGCGTACGGGACCAAAAATCGCCCGAAGAATTTTTCTCTCGAAGCATCCTTAGACGCTCTCATTTTTCTTTGACAGGGACCAGGCCTCAGCGCCATAAATGAGAACCGGGATGATGAGTGTCTTATAGATGGTGATTTTACATGCTCGAGAGAGGACTTTGCTTCTCAATTGCCTTCTAAGTCCAAAGAAGCAGCGATTTGCAAGAGTTATTCTTCGTTTGATTTCAGCGCTGGTGTCGTTGTCTGCACTAATAGCGGTGCCTAGGTAGACAAAGTCCTTAACTACCTCAAAGTTACAGCTGTCCATGGTGACGTTTTGTCCAAGACGTCGTCGTTCAGTGTCCTTTTTTGATGACAGCATATACTTGGTCTTGCCCTCATTGACCACTAAACCCATCTTCTTCGCTTCCGTCGCAATGCTAAAAAACGCTCCACTGACATCACGCTATGATCTTCCAATTATGTCAATATCATCTGCATATCCGAGTAATTGGATGGATCTTTGGAAGATTGTGCCTCTAGTGTTGACGGTTGAGTTTTGCACAATTCTTTATAGAACGATGTTGAAGAAGTCGCATGACAGTGCATCGCCTTGTCTAAAACCTTTTTTGACATCAAATGCATCGGTAAGATCTTTTCCGACCTTGATAGAGCAGCGTGCATTCTCCATCGTCATTCTGCACAAACGGATAAGTTTGACAGGGATGCCAAAACTAGACATTGCTCGGTAGAGCTCTTCCCTATAGATGCTGTCATACGCGGCTTTAAAATCGATAAAGAGATGGTGGGTATCGATTTGAAGCTACTGGGTTTTTTCCAAGATCTGCCAAAGTGTGAATATTTGGTCGATAGTGGACTTTCCTGGTCTGAAGCCACACTGATAAGGACCAATCAGGTTGTTGACGAATGGCTTCAGACGTTCACATAATACGGCAGAGAGGATCTTATACGCAATGTTAAGGAGACTGATGCCTCTGTAGTTGGCGCAGTTTAGAGGGTCTCCTTTCTTATGTATCGGGCACACTATGCTGAGATTCCACTCATCGGGCGTGCTTTCTTCCGACCAAATTTTGCAGATGAGTTGGTGCATGCTCCCTACCAAGTCATCGCCTGCTGCTTTGAATAGTTCGGCGGTGATGCCGTCAGCTCCAGCAGCTTTGTTTGACTTAAGTTTAGATATAGCTATCTTCACTTCGTCAAGGTCGGGTAGGCGGAATTGTTGATCTGCGTCGCCGAGGTTGTGTGGTTCTATCTCCCTTACAGCGGAATACGGTTCGTCATCGCCGTTATATAATTTGGAGAAGTGATCTTTCCATATTCTCAGCATCGACTGTGGTTCTACTACGATGTTCCCTTGATCGTCTTTACAGGCTTCGGTTCGTGGCTGGTACCCTTGGGAGGTTTTTTTACCTTTTGGTAAAATTTACGAACCTCATTCCTGTTGTGACATCCCTCTATCTCCTCGATCGCGCGCTTCTCATGCTCTCTTTTTTTCCGCCTAAGAAGCCAGTGTTCCTCTCTCCTCTTTTGCTCGTAGAGCTCGCGAGCAGCTCTCGTCCTTTTGTGCAGCGCCGTTTTGTATGCCTCTTGTTTCGCTGCGTGAGCTTGCCGGCATTCGTCGTCAAACCAGGGGTTTCGCTGTGGTGGCCGTGTGAAACATAGCACTTCAGAGGCGGCATCTCTGATGGCTGCAAGGCAATGTTGCCACTGGTTTTCAATGCTTAATGCAGGAAGCATAGGACTACTTAGGAGGTTATTAGAGACTCGATCGGAAAAGGACATGGCAGTCTCTTGCAATTGTAGCCGTCTAACGTCGAATCTTCTCACAGTACTTCCTTGTTTTGGCTTGGATCGGGATATCCGTAGCCGTACCTTGGCTACAACGAGGTAGTGGTCCGAGTCAATGTTGGCCTCTCGGAATGTTCGGATATCCTGGATACTGGAGAAGTGTCGTGCGTCGATCGCAATGTGGTCAATCTGGTTGACGGTTGATTGATCAGGAGATTTCCATGTCCCCTTGTGGATATTAAGATGCGTGAACTGCGTACTAGCTACCAGAACTTCTCGCCCCGCAGCGAAATCGACCAGCCTGAATCCGTTGTCGGAGGTAGTGTCGTGCAGGCTGTATCTCCCGATTATGCCACCAAAGATGTCTTCTCTTCCTAGCTTGGCATTAAAATCTCCTAAGACAATTTTAATGTCATAGCCAGGGCACTGCTCATATGTCTTGTCCAAGAGCTCGAAGAACATATCTTTGGTGTCTTCATCTTTCTCCTCTGTTGGGGCATGCGCGCATATTAGGCTTATATTGGCGAATTTAGCCTTGATGCGGATTGTCGTGATGCGCTCGCTCACACTGTTGAATCTCAAGACTTTTTGCCTGAGCCTAGTTCCAACAACAAATCCACACCCAAATAGACGCTGTCTTTGTTCTCGGTAGCAGTCGCCGTAGTAGATATCGCAGTCTTTTAGTTTGCGTTTACCCGGTCCATCCCATCGCACTTCTTGGATGGCTGTAATATCTGCCTTGCAGCAGTTTAGGGCTTCCGCTAATTGTTCGGCTGCACGTGGTCTGTTAAGGGACCTAACATTCCACGTACATATCCGAAGTTCGTTGTCCTTATTTCGTTTGCGTGGGTTGTCAACAGTGGATCCGTCCGTATCCGAGGCTTGTTGTTGCTTCGAAACTATGATGTTTTTACGTGGCCAGGAAGTCACCCCGACGGCACAACCCCCAACCTGGAGGGCCAGATCCTTAGTATAACTCCAAGGAAGGGGAGCCGGATGAACCGCTCCTTATAGGCCTGGGCTCCGAATATGTCGAAGAAGCCCTATAAGGTGTTCACTAAGTAGTTCGACCTTACTGGAACTGTAGACGCCACCGTTGATTCTATCTTGAGAATTCGTCCGCTGCCGCCTTGATAAGGAGAGGTGCCTTAGTGGAAACACCTCTCCCACCCTCTCTCGTTTGCTGACCCAACAACTTTCCACTGGGGTTGGAACCCAATCTCCAGTTGAGGTACTAGGCACCCGATGTTCACCGCGGGGAGGTGCGAGTAGGAGTTGATAGACAGAGAATGTTTTCACATCGTAACGGAGCAATATTATGACTGATTTGCCATACGTAGGTACTAACAAGGATGTAAGGTGTTTTAAAGTACTGCGTTTATCGGTCTATTCGAGACGGTAACATAATTAGATATTTATTATATTCCTTTTTAAAAACACTAATTAGTAGCAGATAATTAGGTGCTGATGGTTTTGGACTTATCACCGTTGCATACCATTGGGCGTTTCGTATACTGAAAAAGCACAAAATTGTAAAAAACGTCGAAACACTTTTAAAAATAGGAGATCGGCTATTAAAAGCCGATGCTGACTGCCGAGGGCTATGTGACACTGACGGAAGATGTTTGTAATTTAGTACAGAGTAATGCTGAGTTCTCTGTAAGCGTTTAACCTGATTCACAAACTAACATATATGACGATTAATTTCTTTGTCAAATATCACTAAAAAAGAAATTGTTTTGAAAATAAATTCAAAAATGTTGGATAAAGTCGCAAGATAAGTTGGCTCCTCTTTGTTTCTTTTGATTGTGAAAAGCTTACCACTAACTCATTTATACTTGCACCTGGAATCTCAAGGTTATATAAGGGAGTACTCAAACCCATTTGAACACATGGCATTCTTCTTGAGAATGTACAAAGAAAAAAAAGCTCTGAATCGTTCCAAAAATTTCAAAACAAAGCCTATCGAGGAATTATAAATCCTTCTTGGTATATAAGAAATAGAAACCTACATCCTGACCTTAAAATTGAATTTGTTACAGAAGTGTTTAAATCGAGCTGTAGGTATCACTAATTCAACGGTTGCAAGGTCATACCAACGCCAAAACGGTCTTTTACGATTGGTCCAAATTAATCTGTGGTTTTAGTGCGGTAAGAGTCCTAGACTACTTGGTACCGATTTTTAACGAGAATCTTTTGAAGATTTCCTTCGGTTAGAAGAAAATGTGCACTGAATTCCACAAGCATTGTAAATGGTTTTTCAATTAGCGCGGGAGGATTTAAGCGCTCCGTGGCGGCCATTTTGTTTTGCTGACATCGGTCAAATGTTGTTGTTTATTATTCAGTTGCTTATGTCAAATCATTATGGCATGTAACACGATAGAACAGCACTTTCAAATGATAAAACTTTTTTATCAAAATGAGTGTTAGGTTACGTTAACCTAGCGCGCAATGTCCCTATTTTACGTGGTGGCCCTTCGCAGTCGACTCTTCAACGTTTGGTAGCCAAATTTGAGACGACCGGTTCAGTAAACAATCAGTAATAACCGAACGTTCAAGGAATGCAAGATCCCCAGAGCAATCTATTCCTTGCTGTGCACAAGAATTAGGCCTTTCGCAGATTTAAACTTGGTGACTTTTGCGTCTAGATTTTGGCCTACACCCGTACAAGATCCAACTAATCCAGGAGCTCAAACTTCGATTCGCTAGACTTTTCCTGTGGGATTTCTTATTTCAAAGTTCTATGCAAATAAACCAAAGAATTTAATGAGCTTATCGAAGAAGAGCGATGCGGGTCTGGGAATGTATATGGGCAGGAGCACCAGCACGTCTATAAGTCTTGTAGATAACAGCCAGATCGGAAGGGATGAAATATTTCTTGCATCGCCTAAGGAAACCCAAACACCTTGCGGGCCACATCCGAAGAAGACGGATGTGAGTCTGAAAACAAATATAAAAAGCTAAGAGTACTATCGTCAGCGAAACAATGTATTGGATAAGATGTTGCAGACAGGAGATCATTAATAAAAATGAGAAAGAGTGTTGGAGATAAAACATAGCCCTGGGACACACCAGCATTTATTTTATGGTTTTTAGACTTGAATCCATCCAATACTACTTGTATTGAACGATCCATAAAGTAATTACTAGTCCAATGAAGCAGGGATTTATGAAAACCGAAAGCACGCATTTTCGATACGAGAGCCTGGTGCCAAACCCTATCAAATGCATTTTAAATATCTTACTTTCTCCAAAACGATGTAAAGGTTTACTCCACTCGGTTCGGTGAGATGAACCATTAGATCACCAGTGGACCTATTGCTACGAAAGCTGTATTGCCGGTCATTAAGAAGCTTTCGATCTTCAAGATTAAGCTTATAATTAAGCTGATAATTAATCAGTGTTTTCATGACCTTGGAAAGAAGGGAAGATTCGCCTTTTTTGGGAATAGGCTGGACAAATGCACTTTTCCATCCTCTCGGATAGAGACCTGAGGAGTAGGACAGATGATAAAGCTTACGCAGTGGTTTTGCCAGCGTTGAAGAAAACCTCTTCAGAACAATATATATGTCTTTTAATCTCTAAGGACTCTTTCCACAATACGAGTGCGAAAAAAGATTGGTCCCATAGAATCACTAACTCGCTCAAGTACAGGATAACACTCACTGGAAGCGTAGAATTGGCGGCGAACTGCCTAGCAAAGAGATTAGCTTTCTCTAAAGAGCTAAGAAAAGGAGTGTCATTGACATAGAGCGTAGGAACCGATGAAGAGAAAGAATTCCTCATGTTTTTTACAAATGATCTTCAGCGGACCTGCTGCTACGAAAGCAGTTCTGCCGATCATGAAGAAGCTTTCGTTTCTAAAGATTCTAACTTCTTAAATTGATAATTAATTTGCGTTTCTATGAGCTTGGAATGAAAGGACGTAAGTACTATCGGTCAATAATTTGAGGAGAAGGGGATTCAACAGAACAGTTGCTCTCGGAAAATAGGATGATGCACTGATACTTGTTAATAATATCTACAACTTCGTTAAGCAAGAAACAATGCATGGTGGCATGCCAAACCTTTGACTGAACATTTTGACAGCTTATTGATTACAGAAGCAAACCATAGCTTTGAATGTTGCTAAAATATTAACATGGTTTTCTTTGTTTTGTTAAATTGCTTCGAGAAATCATTTATTAACAAATCAAGGTATTGTTTTGTATTCTATGTAACTATTGTTCTAAGGAATTGAATAAATTTCATTCTATCCCTGCTATGCTGGTTTATAATCTAAACCTACAAACAAAAACAAGTAGATCTCATAATATTCACTTCACCCATATGCATCATCTTCAAGCTTCAACCATATAAATGAATTTAGCAAAACCACAAACCTTATTATTCTGTATTCCATTTTCTAGTAAATCTTAGAATTTAGTTCTGTTTCCCTTGATGAGGGTATAATAATTTGAATCATTAAATTTAACCTCTTCACCCAAAAGGGATTTCACCAAAATCTTGAAGTAGCTACGAATTTATGTATGTATGTATGTACTTCAAAACACTACATGTGTATGTACAAGGTATTTGTAAGTGTAGGAGAATTTGAAAATTTAATTTATTACTTATTCTTGGTTCGTCCCTAAAGCACAAGGAAGGTACTATTTCCATGGATACATGATATCTTGATACCTGTAAGGAATATAAATATAAACCATCTTCTGCAGATACAGGTGTGTATAAATTTACTGTGTAAAAATTTGCTATCAATATTTTTTTTAATACTCTTTCTTGGAAATTATGATTTTCAAACTTTTCAAAAGATACTTCTGTTTTTTTTTTTGTGCTCCGAATTTATGTAAGTTTAGCCGCACTAGTTTGAAGAAAAGAATATTGGAAGTTTTTTGGAAGAACAGCATGTTTTTTTTTGTTTTTTGTTGTTGAAAATTGGGGTTGAGAGTTTTAATAATTAAGTTTATTAGACCGAAATTTAACGAGGCTAAGTTGTCCGATTTTGGTTAACAGACTCTTAGCGTGAAATAAATGTAATCGAAAATCGATTGTGTTGGGTAAAGTTAGTGAGTTGACGGTAGGTATTGTAACCGTCACACTTAGATAAATAATAAATAAATTAGGTGGCGCAACAGTCCGTAGAGCTAGGGCCTAGTGACTGACAACTCTCAACAATTCCTGTGTGCTAATTTGAGGAAGCACTTTTTCATGACAAGAATTACTTTTGGAGAATTTGTCAATTCTCACAAGTAAACGTGAATTAAAATTTAGGTGGCACAGGCAGGGATCGAACCCAGGATCTCTCGCATGACAGTCCAACGCACAGATCATCATGCCACGGGTACTCACACTTAAATAGCCTAGATGACAACCTAAGAGTCCCATGGCTTACCCCACGAAAAGCGTGGGTGTAGTTCCTACCAGCTCGAAATTGTTTGAAAATATCAGGCGGTATATGCACTTGAGTGATAAGAGGTTAACGCACCAGAGTTTCTTGCACATGTTTGACTACTTTACCGCCATAAGGTGGGCTCAATTCCTCCTCTCAGAGCCGTAGGAGCAATGGCTCCATGCACTGCCTAATGGGTGGGTTTGGTACGACATACGTTTGGTTAAGGGAGCATTTTCCCACCTTTTGGCAATTTGTATTGTTATGGATTAGGAACTTTCAAGCCATTTTGTAGGCGAAGTATAACAAGTTTTTGCTTTGAATACCAGAGTTCATCCAGAATTGAAGAAAAGTCTTCAGAGGCACCTGTTTCTTAAATGGAATATCGCAGGGCAGATCTACAGGTAATGGGGTCATGTAAACTATAATCACTAAAACCGCTGCATTAGTCGTCCGTATTGAAGATATCAATTTTGTGTTTGATTGTTTGTTTGGCCATAGTGTTCTGGTTTTAACTCAGGTAGTCAATTTTTGAACTTATTCTTTCCAGATCATCAGTTTATTCATTTTTGTAAGATACCATTGTGAAAAGGAACCAATCAAAATCTTAGTATTTGCATCATTGAGATTTGTCTAGGGGCTTTCATCTCTGCGAAGACCTCAGCTTGGTAGGCATTGCTGAAATTAGGAGTCCTAAATAAGGTGGCTAATCCAAGAGCTTTTGAAACCTAAACCAATCTTGGAGCCGTCGGTGTATACTGGTAAAGGTTGTTATTTCATTTGTTTGGCCATAATATTTGCTGAGTCGCCTACTATACTCGCATGCTTTATTTTAGAACAAATTTGGTAAGAAAAAAAGGTTATAGTGAGCCAATTTTGAAAGTTAGACAAAACTTTAACTGTTTCCGCAGTGCACGCAGTAGTAGCTCTCTCCGCTCGTATCAGTCTTAGAGTGATGTTAAATAGCCTGTAGCCTTACTAAATAAATGGTCTTTCTAAGATTAAAAGAATTTTTGAAATCAAACCAGTGGTTCCTAAGATACGCGTGTTCAAACAAACAAACAAACAAACAAACAAACAAGCAAACAAACAAATTCTTCAACTCTTTAATATTAGTAGAGATTTTTATCATATTTTCTATGTCAATCAAATGTCCACACTACTGTTCAATAAAAAATTAATTTTGATTACTATTAAATCAAAATCGATATACATAATCCACAATAAACGGAAGTAAATATATGTAGAAGTATGTAGATACGACAGATCTATCGTCTTACACAACTAAACAGAAGCACAACACGTGATTCCTTTATATATATGTACAATTCATAGGTAGTATAATCCTTTTCTCCTTCCTTATAAACGATAATAGCATATACATTCTTGATTAAGAAACCATAAAGGCTCATGGGTAAATTTAATTAAAATTTGTCGCCTAAAGTCGATTTTGGCAAACAATTATCAGCAGCACACTAAAGACTGTAGACTGAAGACTAAAGGATGTGGCATTTCTAATTGTCCTTTTAAACAATATGCTTTGTGCAATGATGGGTTTGGTCAGGGTCAGCCAACCTTGAGCCCGACGCCCTACCTTCACATTCTTCATCTCAAAATCTACACAAAAGGTACCTGGGTATTATTCCTTGTAGGTGGGTGCATCACAATAACAAGAAATGCAATAAATTGTTTCGGAACGGTCATAATTAATTTAACGTCCTTTCAAGCTTTCTCTCTGCCTCACCAAACAGGTAGGTAGGTTGTATTTAGTAATGGGGAAGGTTGTTTAGAGGAGATGTATGGTACGGGTTTGGTTTGGAAGATTGAGCTAGGGGAATTTTGCGACATTGTCCCGCCGACGCCTTACCGACGCCGATGCCAATACCTATACTCAGTCAAGGATATAGACTTTATTGTAGAGATAAATTTATCCAACTTATGTGCAACGTTCTCGACAAAACAAACGAAGGAACGAACAAACTTTAACCCCCCAGAGAGAGAGAGAGTGAGTGAGAGGGAGTAAATGTATCTGATAATAAAATTTCTTAAACTATCTATTGGATTGTCTGTTTCCATCGTATAACTCTTATGATTTAAGACTGCTGCTGCTGTTTTTGCAACTTCGTTTCTTCTGTTTCCTCTTCTCTAAATAAATGACTTTGTTCCAGCTGTGTACGATGACAGGTTGTTGTCAATTTGGTTTTATATATCTCAAGGATACATCACACACACACTCATATGGATGTATGTTTTGTCTGTGCTGTGATGATAGTTATCTTAGGGATGATGCTTAAACGCATCCTTGACTTGATACTTCTCTTAAGCGGCAAATTCAACACGGCAGCAAATGATGGTTGTTGCGGTAAAACTGTTCGAAGAACACATTTCCTAAGCCAAACTATATTACTCCACATAAGCAAGCAGTAGCACCAGTAGCAGCATCATCAGCCATCAGCATCAGCAGAAGCAACACAATACGGCACGATACGGTACCTATACCATACAACCATCATATCCTTTGCAAACGAAGGATAATACCGGGGGATAAGAACTTTTCTTCTTCCGAGAACCGAGAGAAAAGATTAAAACTCAAATTATGTACTAAACTGGTTGCTTTTATTAATTCATTTTGTTGCAAATGGCAAAGTAAAAGGTTGTGTGGCAGAAGTCAGCATCAGGACTTTCAAGACTCTAGAGAGCAAACGCAAAAAAAAACAGGGCTTATATGTGTACAGTAACTATAGTATATTTGTATAGCTACCTAAAATAGGTTATGATGAGAAACACATTTGCCCGGTTGTGTCGTATATAGAAAACAACAACCTACATACCTATTTATGGAGAAAAAACCAAGAGGTAAAGTGAGGAAGTCATTAGGGTGGAAAAAGATTTTCCTTAAGTTTAATTTGTTAGTAAAGTAATTAAGTGATCTACCTATTAATAAAAAGTAAAAGTATTTTGGTTTTAACTTTTAGTATGTTTCATTTTGTAAATCTTTTAAATCCGTGAGTTAATTTTTAGGGTTTGTGCATCTGGGAAAACAAAGAAGTTCATCATCATCATGAAAAGTAATCAATTTTGATGTTCATATAGTTGGAAAGATATAAATCCTAGTTTAATTGAACTTTTAGGGTAAAGAAGGATCAACATTAAAAGTTATGCACACACTTAAAGTTAAAACATTGCACAGTTAAACCGAAGCATCTTCGCTTTCGAAAATATTACTCTTTTTTTAGACTTGTGGTTTTTAGTCTGGGAAATAGTTTTTGACAGCTGTCACTTGGTATTGTTGGTTTTACCATTTCTTTGTGAATAGATTTATTTCTGAACGACGTTTTCAAATCGTGCTAGTTTATTACCAAAACAAAGGTTCGTCCAATTACGCATCCTTTATTCATTCGACATAATCGGCCAGCAGAGGCGATAATTTGAGCAAACATGGATCGGCTTTGAACCAAGCTTTAGTGGATAATGCGCATCTGTCGAGACGCAGCACCACCGCCGTACAAAGAGCACCAAAGAGGTTATTACTGCTGTGACGCAGAGTATCTAAATATCGTGCAACAATTGGAGCTGATCAAATCCACTTTGTTGAAGACTAGCTGTTACTCGCGGTACAAATACTCCCTCACATCTAGCGGTACTTAATACACTATTTGAATTTATTCTCAGAATAACATGGTTTCTTGGAAATAAAATTGCTATGTGACAGAGATTTAGTGTAAACACTTGCAATTAGAACAGAATTCCGTCCGTCCTCGGCATCCGTTTTTAGGCCCCATCTCCTAATTTCAAAAGTGTTTCAGCGAAACGCTTAATGATCGGCAACGATTAAAGGTACAAGAGCAGGCAGCACCTAATGATATGCTATTAATTAGTGTTCGAAAAAGAGAATATGTCCAATTTCCAATAATAAGGGTTCCCAGCGGACCTGATCGAATAAGTTATAACTGAGATATTTTATCGCGGTAAAAAGTAGTTTAACACACTTACCAATCTTGTAACTACCTCCAAACAAATTATGATGTCATAATATTGCTCCGTTGCAAGGTTAGGGACGGACAAACAGACAAACAAACAAACAAGCAAATTAAATTTCCCATTTATAATATTAGTATACATGTTGCGGAAGTATCTTTGGTTGCAGGTTTACAAAATTCAACTCTTGCCAGAATGAAAGCCAAACACCATCAAGCGTGTTGCAAGTTCGTTGAATGGACCAAAAACGTAATGCGTGCTGGCAACCGAAAGTATCTTGTTTTTTTTTTTCATGCATTTGAGGATACCTTTTCGACAACTCTTTAAGTTAAATTTTAACACAAAACTTTAACGGTCTATTCGATTTCTGGCTCCTTTTTCAACCGTTTGTTTAGTGGTGCGGCTCCAAATTGAACCCAAGGGTTAGAGCGAACATGGACTTTCAGCCAGAGCCTTGCCCTCAAAGCAACTTGGAAATAGAACTAAAGCTGGTCTTTGACAACCGATCCTTATGAGACAGGTGGTACTTCTCCAACAAATAAAGGTGCGACAGATGATCCGCATACTGCTTGAATTGGTACACGGCTTCGAACCCAACGTAAAAGGACGGTCGATAGCCCAACCTAGAAACGTCTGTAAAAAAATGGAACGAAAATGATCTTATTAGGTGATTGCTAAAAGCGCAAATTGGATCTTTCCTTACCAATTTAAAATTGATAATTGACGAAGTAAAATCCTTCAAAGATACTGTTTCTCAGTCTGGGTCGGTGTGAGTTTGAATTTTCAATAAATTTTTATGGGAGGAATTAATATTAGAGGGAGGTGCGCTGTAACCGTCTATAATGCTAACTTCATTGTGAATTATCCCTTTTAAAAGTGATTTCTAAATTAAGAGAAAGTGGAATTGGGTTTAAAGAAAGAGTTTAGCTAATAGCCCAAAACAATTTAAGAGCTTCTCGTGACTGAATACCGCCATTAAATGCAATGTTAAGAAATTAGACGGGTATAACGAAGTTATCTACAGGTTGGATGTGAGGAGGTCACCAAGAAATCCCCTTTTTTTATAAGATCATGAACTTGGACAGATCGTTTTGAGAAGGAAATCGAAAAATCTGTTTGCAACAAAAATGTCGTTATTTTGTGAATCGGCCTAGACTTTGTAGAGAACTTGTATTTGGCGTCTTTAAAATTGAAACTCTTTTAATCGATTGAGAAAGGTGAAGACAAATCTTCTGAAAGTGTGAATTTGGGAGATAGAGCCAGGTCGGACAAAAATAAAAAAAACTTTCTAAGGCGAATTATTCAATATCGACTAAGGACAAACAAAAAACCAACTTATTTTTAACAAAGGGAAAGCAATCAGCATTACGGTGAGTATCGCGTTTTACAATAGGGACTTGACAACTTTGAATTGAATTTGTGAACGCACCCTTTCACTAGTTATCGAATTGTCTTTGTTAATTTGAGAAAACTCAACATTTTTATTTTAGTAAAGTATAAGAACGAGAAAGGTCCGCAAACTATAAGACATTTCTACCGAAATTCAGATTCGTGATAGCAATTTTAAGACCTTTAACTCGAATTGTCGGTTGTTATTGCCGCACTAGTAGTAAATAAAGAGTTTTAAAGCAAACATTTGAAACTACATATTTCTTGTGTAATGTTGCCGTGTCAGTGAGGGAAAGGGTTAGTTGAAGTGACGAAAATATCGCTACCGTTTAATCGTCCGTAGCGTTATGGCGCCATGATTACCGATTACTTTTCACCAGGCTTGCAAGATTTGGACTTGGACAAAATGTGGTTTTAACTGGATGTTGTCAAAAGTCACGCTGTACATCTTCCAACCAATTTATTAAACAGTAAGTTTTGTAACTGTGTTATCACTTGAAATGGACCAGTCGATTGGCCACCTCAATCTAACGATTTAAGCCTTCAAACTATTGTCTTTGGGGTTCTGTAAAGTCATTGCTTTATACCAACAAATCCTGTGAAAAGCGGTGCTTTGCCTCGGGGTGACAAGCTATAACCGTGACGCTTGTTAGAAGAAGGTTACCACGGAATAAAGGGTTGTGACTGCTGCGTTTCCTATCCCAAGAAGCAAACACACTCAAGAGACGGTAGGAAGGATGAAGGTATTTCGGGACTCATAAATTATGAGACGTTCTTATACTCGAAGTACTTAATGTTCTTGGGAATTATTTTCTTTAGTGTACACAAGATTGGTAAACTAAGTAAAGGTACAAGGCGAGCTTGAATTAACATTACACCTCCTTACACAAAATATTCTGTGAAAAGTCGATGTGAATCGAAAGCATGTGGCTAAAGCTTTAGTAAATATATTTCCTCGGAATCTTAATATATTTATGCAATGGTCGTGTCTACAACATCGGCTAGGGTTATGTTTTATTGTCTCAGTTTCTGGGTGATAAAGGAGAATGGTAATGGTTAGTTTCAACCAAAAACCGTCAACGTTCACATATGCTAGACAAAATTCCCCTCAAAACTTTGTTCCAATAACGAATAATTTTACTATCTTAAGACAGACGCCATTGAGTTTACGAAAAAAAGAGATGTAAACAAAAGTAGAAAGTTATACATTTTCAAGGCATGTTGGTTTCGATCAACTGACATACATATAAAAAGTTCCGTAAATTTATTATATTCCCATATAAATTCTTTATTAAAATTTGAATTCATGTTAAGATAACAAAAACCATTGTTAAAAAGCATAAAATAAAATAAAATAAAAACATCCTGTCTTCTTAAAAAAAAAACCTCAACTCTTTGTTTACACATTTTATAGAACATCCTTCCGTATTGTCATCACCCTCAAACCATATCCTACCGTTACCACCACCATCACCATCGCTCGTCGTCGCCTTCATCGTCTTTAACTTTATTTTATTTTATGTTTTTATTTCTTCTTAACATTTCAATATAGGTATATCTTTTCTATGTGTCCTTGTGACGTTTTTTAAACAAGACTATAATAAAGACTAACATATTTTCTTTTGTTGCTTTCATTTTGTTTTTATGCAGATCTTTAGATAAACAAAATAAAAAAAAAGATGTCAAGTTTATAGAAATTTAAAGATATAAACAAGGCGAAGTTTACACAATGTATATCTTCTTTGAAAGAAAATAAAATATAAAGCTTAAATGTAGATACATTAATTTTCAAGAATATATATCTACCTTTCTAACATAGGACGAACCTACTTCTATGAGAAGAGAAGACACACCACAGACCTTATACAAAAATAAAAACAAACAGCAGCTAAGATATACATGAAGAATCTATATTGTATCTTCATACTTCTGAAGATAATCATCTTCTTAAGTATAAAATACATATCATAGATATGATTTTAAATTCTTGAATATTATTTTCTTATCAAACATCCTATAGGTTTTTTTTGTTCTGATTGTTGTTGTTGTTTTA
Organism: Eupeodes corollae; assembly: GCF_945859685.1. Taxonomy (NCBI): domain Eukaryota; kingdom Metazoa; phylum Arthropoda; class Insecta; order Diptera; family Syrphidae; genus Eupeodes; species Eupeodes corollae. The sequence goes on along the minus strand of NC_079147.1, from coordinate 146,526,786 downwards.
ATCAAGAAATGAACGAAGAGTGAAGAGTCCTTCAAAGGAAAACGCACGTCCTATGTACTGTTGTAGCATTATCTGTTTTCCAAAGCACTACACTAAAGTTGAGTGGATTTGGATAGATTTATTTTATATTTTAAAGCCTGATAAATAAGAAGTAACTAGTTTATCCGGGAAGAATGAACATGCTGATTTTTAACTCGTTTATCACCAGTCTTGAATTTAATCTTTTGTCGATAGTTTAAAGACTTAACTATAGGTGAGTTTTTTTGGCAAAAATATATACAGTAAAGTGAAAAATGACTACAATATATAATATGAGATCCCAAAAAAAAACACTTCGTATATACTGGAAAGCTGCTAAGGCAATTAACGAAAAGCTTAGTAGAATAAGATTGTCACTGAAGGCATTCGATCTTCAGGAGTACCTTAGAAAGTAACTCAACTCTGTACTGTTTTCACCCACACAACAATGTTTCAGCTATTTTAGACTATAGCCTTGATTCCATCGTTTACAGCCTTGGATGTTTAATAAATGACTAGATCTGGTAAGACCTCAGGAGATGACAAAATTCTTTATTAATTGTACGTCTAACTATTTGAAACGGTAATAGGAAGGCAAGGATGATATTGAAAAGGAAGTTTCAAGGGGTATTGTGTTCAGAGGTTTACGAATAGAGTGCCGCATTTTCGCCGATGACATTGTTTTTCTGTCGGAATCAATTGAGGGAATGGAGTAGATGATCAACTGGTTAGAGTGCTCACCTGACTGTTAACCTTGGAAAGTCCAAAAGGATGATATTCAGGAATGGGGAAGGTAGATACTCGTGAAAGTGTGGGGTTGGTGAGAGCTCGATGTGGTTGAAAAGTTTTAAAGATACATTCTTAAACGTATTTATCGGTTTCCGGCCGGTACTCCAAATTACATGGTCTATTTAAACCACTACACCACCCTTATTCTTCAATACACTGAAAACAACACTTCGAATATAAAGTGAGTGCTGGAGATGGATTAAAGAAGACTGTCCTATTTGATCCTCAAGTCTATAATAAGTTTGAGAGGCAACCTAGTCAAAAAAATTGTAAAAATTAAGGGTTGATGGTGAGGAAAGAATCAACATCAATTGAAATGACTTTTGAACTAACGTCGTTTAACCCGTTTCTACTTAGAATCACGTATCAACAAAATTAAACATTTTTAATACAGGTATTCAGAAATTAAACATATTTTTTTCAGGAATGTCGAAGTTATAAAAAATTTGTTCTCTTTTATTTTTTTCTCTTCGTTCCTCCAAACTTTGAAAAACAATTATGTTCGGCTATATTCATAGATGTTTTCAATCTTTTAACAAGGTTTTGCACTTGGGACTTGAGTACAAACTGCATATGAGCCCTCTCAGGCAGTACTACGAAATACTGAAGTCATAAGTTTCAAATTTATTGTTAAGGATATTGGACGACCAAAATTAGTCGGAATAAAATAAAATAGAAGCCACATGTGTACCGCAAGGAAGTGTCATAGGTCCAATCATGTATCTATCGCAATATTCCAGTGCATATCAACGCCAGAAAGATCCATGGCAAGGCTACAAATAGGTTGTACAATTAAAACAAACATTATAAAATAAAGTTCTTCGTGGACAATAAGTAGCTCCGGTATTCAAGAAATAGCGATCTACATCGTGACTCTTAAGTTGAAATGAACTACGAAAATGGTTTAAATATCACACATTCAGCGACTGAAAATTCATACCATTTCAAGACAATGTTTTGAGATTAAAAAAAGTCAATGATGGTTTAAAAGCTTTATGAAAGTATTACAACTGTACACTTGCTCTAAAGTGAATTTTAAATTGAGACAAATTATTTGTTGATCTTGCATAGATTGGTCCTGTCCTGATTAACCGATGGTTTTAGTGCGGTAAGAGTCCCACACTTCTCGGCACCGATTCTAAATGAATGACTTTTGAAGAATTAAATCGAATAGAAAAACAACTCTTCAAAGCTCTGAATCATGCTAAAAAACATCAATTTTTTATATATAGAACAAATTAACTTCCTTATTTGACATTTGAGCTCTGCAACTTATCAGTGTATGAAATTTGTCTCCAAGATATTGAATAATTATCTTCCGAAATAAACGTAAGCAACATAAAAGTTTTAAACCATGAGGATGAACCTAAACCAGCTCAAACGGTATTGACAAAATAAATTAGATGGCGCAATAGTTAATGTAGAACCAGAACTGTTTTTGATTCATGTCTGGAATAGAGGGGACCTACAATTTGTATGGCGAATACAAACTAATAAGTTTGAGAAAGCACTTTTCATGACAAGAATTACTCAATTCCTCGCAATGAGCAGTGACCATAAAAACAAAACTTTAGGTGGCTCAGGCAGGGATTGAACCCAAGACCTCTAAGATGACAGTTTAACGAACTAACCATCACTCTACGGTAACTACGATAATGCAATGGCTGACAGCAATAATTCAAGCTGACTTTGGTAGACCGAGTTGTGGACTAGGAGTTAACCAAAGTAAAACTGAACTGTTGCTCTTTACCACCAAAATATAGTACCGCCCTTCACGCTTCCTCGACTCAACGGTCAAATCCTATCATTGTCTTCCAGTGCAAAATATTTGGGAGTTATACTCGACCCTAAACTAAACTGGAAACTAAATATTGAAGTACGGGTAAAGAAGGCTTGTGTTGCCTTCTACGCCTGCAGCAAAACTTTCGGCAAAAAGTGGGGGCTTCAGTCGGAGATGATTTTATGGACGTACACAGTCGTATTACAAACAATCTTAACATATGGTTCGATTGTGTGGTGGCCTGCTCTTAGCAAAGCCTATAATATTGATAAGCTAAAGAAGGTTCAGAGAACAGCTTGCGTGGGCACCACAGAGGCCATGCGTACTTGCCCAACGGACGCCTTAAACGTTATTCTGGATCTTCTACCAATCGACCTTTTTATCAAATACATAGTTTCCTGCAGCGCTATTAGGCTGAAGGAATCAAACAGCTGGTTGTCAAAACCTTATGGTCACTGCAACACAACTAAATTGATTCCCTCTGAAATTATCTCGGTAGACACTGACTACTGCACTCCTACTTTGAGCCTTAGTAAGGGTCTTAAGGTTATTTTCCCATCCAGAGAAGATTGGGAGGATGACATCGTGTCAATAGGTTTCGACACAACTATCTTTACTGGCGGCTCAAAGATGGAGCGCGGAGTTGGTTCTGGGATCTTTTCTGAGTCCCTAAATGTTCCTGACTTTGACCTTTATGCTTCCTGACTTTGACCTATAAAAAAACCAGTACAAACGATCTTCTATGCAGGCCAAGGCAAGACATAGCCAGGATTGTTGCGGTATGTACCGGACATTGGCCTATAGGAGTTCATGCGGAGAATTTAGGTATGTCCTACAACACCTTTTGCAGTAGTTGTAGTGACCAAAGAGAAACTGAAACGATAACTCATTTCCTCTGAAAATGTCCTGCTTTGGCAAACACTAGAATGAAATACTTTGAAAAAGCATTCTTTCACGAACTTGATGAGCTATCTGAGAGAAAGATTAGAGACCTAACATAATCGCTATGAAGCTTCTCTATAAATCTATCCCTTTCAATCAAAGGTCAAACGAGATTTTGGTGTCAAAACGGCGCACTACAGCGCTAATTGGATCTCAGGCTAGGTTGCCTTGAGATCGCCATTTCTACCTACCTACCTGGTAGACCGAAAAATATGATCAATATCAAAATGGGTATATTTTGGACATTTTGGTCCAATCACCAAAAAGTGAAACTATGCGCCCAGATAACCATATAGGGTAGTATTCAAAATGTCACTACGTTTAAGTCACAACTTTGGTTAAAGTGGTAAGTTTTAATAAATTTGAACGTATTGATCGATTATTAAGCGATCCAATATCATAACTTAAAAACATTCAATTAATATTCCGACAATTCAAATGAGAGTTGAGTTTCACATGTATCAAGCCAGACCGACGAACATTCAAACAATATTCTGACACTTTAAATGACAGTCGGGTTTAACTGGCATCACATGCCGGGAACGAAATGAATTACCTTGTGGCAAAATCTTAACGAAAGAATAATCTCTTTTGATGAAAATTTTATCGAATTTTTCCATTTAAAAAGTTAGTGTTCATAATAAATTAAATCAAAAATAAAAATACTGTCGTCAATCAATCAACACAGAGTGTTTATTTTTGTTTTGTAAAATTAAAAGGAAATCCCCTTTGCTGCAAGAAAAACACGTAGGCAGTATGTTTGTTCATCCCTCGATTCAGAAAACATCTAAGAGGCCTTGGTTGCTGGGTATCACCAGTCCTTCAAAATGGTCTGGTCATGGTAAGTATTTCTTCTGTGATGCTTCGCTTCTTTCCCTAGCTGTGATGTTGTCTCAGAATACCGTATAAAACCATTTTATGGTAGGATGGGATTTCTTATTTAATTGTACTTTCATTTGCAGTATTTGTTTTGCTTTTCTTATTGTTTTTTTCTTCTTTTTTTTTAATTCATTTGCTCGTTTGTTTGTTTGTTTGCTTTTTTGTATTTATTTATTTATTTCGGATAAAACTGACACAGGAGCATAGAGTAACGCGACACAAAGATGTTAACAGAAAGTAAAAACAGAAAAAAACTAATCTTAGAAAATCGAAATCGATTCGGAAGAAGAATTTGTCTCTGAAAGAGAGATTTTCAAAATGATTTTTCTAATAAGAGGCGTCAGTGTCACTCTTACTTAAGGGGACTTCAATGCTATTTAAGATATTTATGTTATTCCTTTTTTTGATTCTTGTTTCCGATGTTGGAAGGAAAGTATTTCGAGATTAATTAGTGATTTAATAGTCCTTGAAAGAAAATTTATTTGCGAGCGTGCAAATGTTTTATCGGAAAATCGTAAAAGACAAAAACAAAACTGATGTACGAGTATGTTTATCGTAAAAATGTCACAAAGATTATGAAGAAAATGTCCTTTCAAAAGGACATTTCCAAATGAACCACTTTGATTGCTTAAGCACGTTGTGCTATTCTGCTTCCAAGGAATATATAGATACTTTCAAAATGATTTAAAAATAACATAGATTTATATAATTTGTTTGAGATAAGTTGTAAGCTGAATTAATGAATGTTTTATGCTTATACTGGCACCATCGGCAAAACCATTTTATCTCCTATACAAGACGACATTGTCGTAAAAATAATGTATAATCCTGCGTTTAATATTCCTATAGACTCGACTCGTGTATCTATGGACCTTTTTGGCAAAAGTGATGAGCGTTTATTTAATGCTAATGAAGCAAAGTTAAAATACCTTAAACAAGGGCTATTGAGCCATTATAATGTTTATCTTAATATAAAACAGTTGAAACATTATTAACATTTATGTGGACCAAGGTTACCGGATGGTTGGACGGATGGCTCGTGTTTTATGAGATCATTTCAATAAGGACCTATGGTTCAATGTGTATTAAATATAATGCTGATGTTTAGCTTTCCTTCCGATGGACGATGAAGAGCGCTAATTATTATTGGAAAATGGAGAGTTTAGGCTTATTTTCTTTTAGTGGTCACGCATCAAAAACAAATGTTGCCATTTATTATATAAAAATACAAAATAAACCTTTTTTTGGAATATTCTGTAGATGAACTTTTTATAACTTGTGTTTCATTTTAGATCAGCGATACTTACAAGAAAGTGCTTAAAGCACCAAAGTTTACTGATGATAGATACAAAAATAGATTTAAAGATAACTGCTATTTCTTCCTACTTCGAGGTGGTTTCGAACTACAATTTATATGGTCTGGGATTTTCGCTGAGGTTCATACTGCAGTGTGAAACGGAGCATCGGGAGTTAGGCAAGGTTGCACAATGGGCCCCATTATATTTGAGCTTTGTATAGATGATCTCATCTATAACCTTCCTGAAGGTGTTGATTTCGAAGGAAGGGTATTAGGGCTTTGTTATACACAGATGGTATGGTCATGTTAACTTATTTAACAGAAACAATACAACACATGATAAACAGAGTTTACGTTTATTGTCTTGTGTGGAGCTTAGTAGACAACCTGAGTATTGAAACGAATTTCAATACAAAATTTCAATAAGCGAAAACTGCTATTAACAGTTCCTTGAAAAGATGCTCTATAAAGCTGAACATATAGCTCATAGCAGTAACACACAAGATATTTGAAGGAATTGCAGAAAATTCTCTTGTAAGGCGCCCAAGTATGGGGATGTAAAATACGGTTGAGAAACCGTTACACTAAGCTCAACCGTTTTTAAATGGTAGACAATCACATTTAAGAGACAAGCGTTCATAGGTTTTTCTCAAAGCCCACCTCTGTCTAACAACTTGTACTCTCAGCTCCACGCGGAGAACATCGGGTGCCTAGCACCTCAACTGAAGATTGGGTTTAAACCCCAGTGGAAAGTTGTGGAGGGAGGGATGTTTTAACTAAAGCACCTCTTCTCGAGATGGAATCAACGATGGCGTCTACAGTTCCATTAAAGTTGAACATTTAGCGAACACCTTATAGGGCTTCTACAAAATATTCGGAGCCCAGGTCTATAAGGACCGGTTTATCAGGCTTCCAGTCTTTGAAGTTATACTAAGGATCTGGCCCTCCAGGGTGGGGGTTGTACCGTCGGGATAAGTTCTTGACCACGTAAAAATATCTCAGTTGCGAAACACTAACAAACCTCGGACGGATTTACTGTTGACAAAGCACGCAAACGAAATAATGACAACGAACTTCAGATCTTTACGTGGAATGTTAGGTCCCTTGACAGACCACGTGCAGCCAGACAATTAGCGGAAGCCAGAAACTGCTGCAAGGCAAATATTACCGCCATCAAAGAAGGGCGATAAGATGGACCGGGCTAACGCAAACTAAAACACTGCTATGTTTACTACGGCGACTGCTACCACGAATAAAGGCAGTGTCTATTTGGGTGTGGATTTGTCGTTAGAACTAAGCTCAGGCAAAAAGTAATGAGTTTCAACAGAGTGAGCGAGTGCATCACGACAATCCGCATCAAGGCTAAATACGCCAACACAAGCCTAATGTGGTAGCATGCCCCAACAGAGGAGAAAGATGATGACACCAGACATATTCTTCAAGCTCTTTTACAAGACATATGGCTATGACATTAAATTGTCTTAGGCGATTTCAACGAAAAACTTAGAAGATATCTTTGGTGGAACAATCGGGAGATACAGCCTGCCTCTTCGCGAGTTCTACGAGCACAAGATGAGAGTGCAACGCCGGCTTCTTAGGTAGGAAAAAAGAGAGTATGATGAGCGCACGATCAAATAGATAGAGGAATGTCACAACAGGAATGGGTTCGTCAGTTTTACCAAAAGGTACAAAAACCTGCCAAGGGTACTTGCCACAAACCGAAGCCTGTAAAAGGATGATCAGAAAACATCGCAGTAGAACCGCAGTCTGTGTTGAAAATATGGAAAGACCACTTCGTCAAATGATATAACGGCGATGACGAACCGAATTCCGCTGTAAGGGAGATAGAACGATTCAACCTAGGCGACGCAGATCAACAATTCCGCCTTCCCGACCTCGACGAAGTTAAGATAGCTATATCTAAACTGAAGTCGCTGCCGAATTATTCAAAGCAGCCGACGATGACTTGGTAGGGAGCATGCCCCAACTCATCTGCAAAATAAGGTCAAAGAAAGCATGCGATGAAAGCATGATGAGTGGAATCTCAGCATAGATTGCCTAATACATAAGAAAGTAGACCCTTTAAAATGCGCTTTAGATCAGGAATACCATTGAACAAATATTCACATTACGGCAGATCTTGGAAAAACCTTGGAAGGATTTTAGAACCCCGTCTGACAGCATCAATGGGGAAGAGCTCTACAGAGCAATGTCAAGTTTTAGCATCTCTGTCAAACTTATCCGGAGATGGAGGGGATCATATAACGACGAACTGTATGACTCAGGCGGGTGAAGATTTCAACCAACTTGGCGTGGGAAACTGGAGACAGCTAGCTAGGGATCGAGTTTGCTGGAGACGCATGTTGGTTGAGGGCCAGGTCCACCCCGGACAGTTCAATACTGTCAAATATCTTGGAATAACTTTGGATACAAATCTTAAATGGAAACAGGACTCTTTTCAAACTTTTAGATCACATTTGCAATTTAATTTATGCCACTAACTCTATTCTACTTGGTCTCAATGATGTTAGTGGCCAGAAATAACTAAAACACAATAATGTTCAAAATTCTGTTTCATTTTATAAAAATAATAAAATTATATCTTTTCTTCATACAATAATAAAAAAGAAACAAGTTTAACCATACATATACATTGTACATATGTAACACCCATCATAAATTATTTGCTTGGTCTGGACACGGCATTATTACTGGCGAGAAGAAAATAACATCCTAAAGTACGTTGTCATAAGCATGTTAACGATATTGAAACCATAATTTTATGAAAATAAATAATTTCCCTCTCGGAAGGAAATTACATTAGTGTCAGTAAATTTCCTACTACATCTATGTATGTTCTAGGACTACGAGTATATGCATGCATAAAACACCCATGCATACAGTACTGTGTGGTAAAATAAGTTTAACAAAATGTTTGTTCTGTCAGAAATAAAATTTGGAGACACAGAATTGAATTGAAGGCATTCGAAGGCATTATAGTCTGAAAGTGTTGATATTGAAAACTTTAATTTGAAATAAATAAGTCTTTATCTTTACAATTAATTATGAAACACATCACAAAATTTCAAGTTTAAGAATTTCGTTGAAATTTCATGAAACGTGTTATAAGTTCAAAACTCGACAAACCCGAAGATTTTTGACGGAATCTTACTCACTTATTCAGCTTTCAGAAAAGTTTCGTGCGTTGGTGTCATTATAAATAGCACCTAATAATATGCAACGATGAGATGTCCAAGCACCTAATAGTATGCTACTAATTAGTGTTATGAAATAAAGAATACATTGAATATCTATGTAATTGTAAGTGTTACCCGCGAATGAATGAGATATTTTACCGCCCTAAAAATTAGCTTCAAACATTCTCCAGTCTTGTAACTACTTCCACAAGAAAAATCATGTCACAATATTACTCTGTTGTGACTTGGAGGATGGACAAGCAAACAAACAAATACAATTTATAATACTAGAATAGATAAACCTATTTTAGGAAGAGTGCTTTTGGATGCAAAAAATGAATTTAAAAGGCATAGTTCAACCTAAAACGACCTTGAGAAAATGTTTACAAAATTACAGGTAAACAGTATATGTGGTCTACTCACTAAAGAAATGACGCGACATTGTTGGAGTTCTCGAGTAAACTGTAATAATGTAATATCGTTTGTGGAATGATTAACCTGAGCTTTCGTCGAAAATCCAGGTTACAGAAGCAATCTTCTCAGTTCTTCTTGTCCCAACAGACCAAATTTTGTTTTAACGCGAAGAGTTTTAGTTGTGCGAATTGTGACTTCAAAATGTTCTAGATTTTTATAATTAATTTAAACAATTTTAATGCGTCTTCTCATTTTTATTAATGGTGTAGTTCTTAATTGTCAAATGTCAATAGATGACAGCGTTAAAGGTTTCATAATGCCTAAACAGAGCGATATTAAATATGAAAGTATTGGAAAATTTTTTTGTAACATCAAAATATTAAGAAAAAGAAAACTAAAAAATTTACCCCATTTCTAACCCTGATTTTCTTTTCTTATAAAATAAATATTTATTACGTTTTTATTTGTTTTTGAAATCTAAAATTTTAGTTAACGTAAAAATAAATTCAACTTACGATTTTTGGAAATATTTCGCCACATTTTCTTTCTTTTTGTGGAACTTTTTCTTCGAACTTAAGACTTCAACTTTTTAATTTTTCTTCGTGGAACCAAAAACCATGAATCTTTCACTTCATATTTGTGAAATTTTTTCCCCAGGAATGTTAGATCTTTATTTCTTCTATTTTTATCATCAAGGACATTTATCAATTTCCGAATTTCAGCAATTTAAGGTGGAGGAATATAGATTTTGGCCTTTTGCCTGAATATAAAGATGTTTTCTTAAACTTATCGATTTATTCTTTGGAATAATCTATTAATTCAGTCCTAGGCAGAAACACACAGAGGGAAAGAGAAAATGTTGTTGTCCTTTTGATGCATATTATATAGAAAATCATGAAAGCATCTTATTTTGTATAAGGTGTTGAGCCATTTACACTCCCCCGCACTATGAAAAACGATTTTAGTATAAATGTTTTCCCAGTTTATTCCCCACATATGTACAGTAGCGGTAACAAAAATAGAACAAGCGCACAAGCAAGGGGATTTTTGTTAGCAATATTATGCCAAGGCACAGTGGGAGCATAAGGAAAGGCAGAGAGGGTATCATTGCACTTTGATTTTGAGCAAAAACTGGGAAAGACAGAGGATGGTGAAGTATTCCACATTCGTTTTGTACGACTAAAGAACGTATCTCTGTACTTGACAGCACGACCGAAGTTGGGCTCGAGGGGATACTGGTAAGCATTTCTGTATGTATGTAACTGACTATAACGTTAAAACAACGTTTAAAAAGGGAGACTCAAGAATCTTTACGAAGATGTTCAAGTGACGTAAAGGAATTAAAGATGATATCATCACCAATCAATTTGAATGCTTAAGAAACTTGAAATTTGCAGAAGCACCAGACAAGAGCTAGGAGTTATACTTAAGATTTGAACGCATACAAGTCTTGTAGATAATAAGCAGGATCAGAGGGGGAGGAGCCCCAAACATCTAAAGGCATTTTTGGCAACATCGCATTAGGATTACAGTCTCCTTAAGGCAAGTGCCACTAATGGATAGTGGCAAATGTGGTAAATTATTGTTTTGCGGTTGGTAGCAGCACTGAATTTTCGTAGCATTAAATTCCATCCGATTTATGATTTACTCTATCTAGGTCACAATTAAATTACCCTTTCATAAATTGCGGTTAAAAATCCACATTCGAAGAGCAGGGTTGTGAATCTAAGAACGAATATAAACAGTTGAAAGTTCTATCGTCAGAAAAGCAGGTAAGTGGACTACACAGAAGATCACTACAAAATGCGAAAAAGTATAGGAGACATAGCAGATCCCTGTGGCACACCAACATTTATTTTATGTTATTTAGACTTTAAAGGAGGGATTCGTCAAAACCGAAGGAACGCATTTTTCATAAAAGGGGTTGATACAAAACTTAATTAAATGCTTTAAAAATATTAAGATCGATTCTCTTATTGTAAGGATCAAACATTTTTAGTGGAAGAGGTTATTAGGCACTCGTTAGAAGGAGTCTTTAAATTTCGAACACAACACCAAATACACATCACAAATTTAATTTAACAAGAGGGAAATACTTTAAGGATCTGGGGAAGATGTTAAGATCCCAGAGGATATGATGTACACGTAATAAAGTTGGAACTGTATTTCAGGAACCAAATCGCTTCATAAAATTTATCATGCTTTGCGGTGCTTTTTGTTTGACAGCAACTGTATGTTCATTGTACACACAATGGATTATGTCCAGTGAATTCGAAAAGAAAACAAACACCTACCTACAAAAATATAGGTAAGGTAAGATATACGAGTATGTGTATATTTTGGTCTCCACTTTAAGTATACTAAGTCCTGTCATGTGTTTTATTATTAAAACTGTACATCATCCTTGTTTGTGAAAATATACTTACAAATATTTGAAAAAAGGATTCAGTTTGAGAGATTAAACATTTTACATGCATACTTTATATTTTCTATCCCTGTACTATATCCTACGTTATCCTGTTTTGTATATCCTTGAATTGTGTCTGTGTGTCACCTTTTATATTGTGTATTGTATATGGAAAGACCATCAAAACGAAAATCTCTATTTAATTCTCCTGGATATCCATGGATGGAAGGACTTAAATCAACCTATCAGAAAAGTATAGAAAGCAAGCAAGGACAGGTTGACGAGACGACTACAAGAGGACAAAAGATGAAATATATTGAGATAGTAGAAAGTGTATCTTTGGTTAGGTGTCTGCACATAAACATGTACTATTTAGGTATACAAAAACTTATAATGCAATTTCAGAATTGAAGTTTTTGTTTTTCAAGTGCTGCTGTTTGACGTGGAAAGTTTTATATGTTTTTCTGCAAGATAAAGCTTTTTATATCGAAATTTAAAGTACGAACAATTTAGGGAAGCATAGATGGTAGGAATGTTTATTGACATGTACTCAATCTATTTAATAAACTCCAGCTTTATACTCTTTCAGAGCTTAAATGATAAAATAATGCCTTTTACACTTTGTTAAACGAATTTGAGTTTTAAAACATTCTACTTTAGCCTTAGACAGGTAACTTCTACCCCCATGATCTAATGTGATAGGCGTAACGATGAGACATTTGTATTCGAGACATGTCTAAAGTTTATTTCTTTTGAAAAGCAACTATTTTCGTTAAACCTTATTTTTGAGCTTATTCTTAGAAAAAATTAAAAGGCACCGCATGTAGATAAAACAGTTGAAGAGCAAAGGACCAAGAGACCAGTCAATGAAAAACCTGTCCCATGGATCAGCAATGAAGAGCTTAAGAAAGCCATCTACAAGCTTGAAAACATCAAACCTTTATATATGAAAGTGATGTCCTGGTGCATGCACCAACTAATCAACCAAGTGTGGGAAAAGGAATAGGTACAAAAGAAGCGATCGTATGTCCTGCAAAAATAACAGAGGCATATCCATGCTTAATGTTTCCTAAAAGGTCTTACTCAACGTAGTATATGAGCATCTTAAACCATTCTGCTATACTATGATCAGGACGTATCAGTGTGGCTTCAAGCCAGGCAGATTAACGATAGACCAAATATTAACATTAATGTAAATCCTAGAAGAGGCCAAGGGAATTTAATTCGAGACTCATTACTTTTTCATTGACTTCAAAGCCGCATATTATAGCACAAGTAGCCAAAGCTTTTATTTGCAATGTCTGAACTCGGCATCCCACTATGCCGCATAACGTTACAAAACACGCGGAGCACCGTTCAACGTTCATCCGAGCTATTACCACCACCTAAGACAAAAGTCCAATGTTTGTAGTAGTAATATCGTAGTAGTCAAGGAGTTCATAAGCAAAAAGCTAAAATACGCCGAATACACTGGCTCGGCCACATCGAGCGAAAGGACAACAACCCTCTAGCAAAGAAAATCTTTGAATCCCAGCGTCCAGGTTTGAAAACCGAAGGGAGTCCGAACTTCCGCTATAAAAACTAGGCGGTTAGTGACACAAGAGCGCTAGGTTTAGCCGACTGGAGAGAGCTTTCAAGAACCGCAAACGATGAAAAAACGCATTATCTCGAGCTAAGACCATTAGTGGATCAGGATCTAGTAAGCAATTGAATCGCTAGTAATTTAAACGAAAGGGAAGATACAAACTAGTAATCTTTAATTACCAGTTCCACATTTTTCTTGGGATGAGTTTGTGTTTCCAGTATGAGGTTTCCCTGAGGTATAGGTTGAGATTCGCTACGTTCACAACGCCTATAAAAACATTCTGCATGGTTCATCCAATGGCTTAGATCATCATAAGACCATTCATAACGTAATATAAAATTCGTACCAGAAAATATAAAATACCGGGAATTTAACTTATCGAAAGAACTGGTTTGTGTATTCGATGCGCTCGATCATATACACAAACCGATTCTTAGGATACAATATTTTCCCAGTGTTTTATTTTTGTATTATAAAGGGTGATTTCTTTAAGGTTAGGATTTTCATGCATTAGTATTTGACAGATCACGCGGGATTTCAAACATGGTGTCAAAGAGAAAGATGCTCAGTATGCTTTGACATTTCATCATGAATAGACTTACTAACGAGCAACGCTTGCAAATCATTGAATTTTATTACCAAAATCAGTGTTCGGTTCGAAAATCCGCTTTTTTATCGACAAATTTTGTTCAGCGATGAGGCTCATTTCTGGTTAAATGGCTACGTAAATAAGCAAAATTGCCGCATTTGGAGTGAAGAGCAACCAGAAGCCGTTCAAGAACTACCCATGCATCCCGAAAAATGCACTGTTTGGTGTGGTTTGTACGCTGGTGGAATCATTGGACCGTATTTTTTCAAAGATGCTGTTGGACGCAACGTTACGGTGAATGGCGATCGCTATCGTTCAATGCTAACAAACTTTTTGTTGCCAAAAATGGAAGAACTGAACTTGGTTGACATGTGGTTTCAACAAGATGGCGCTACATGCCACACAGCTCGCGATTCTATGGCCATTTTGAGGGAAAACTTCGGAGAACAATTCATCTCAAGGAATGGACCGGTAAGTTGGCCACCAAGATCATGCGATTTGACGCCTTTAGACTATTTTTTGTGGGGCTACGTCAAGTCTAAAGTCTACACAAATAAGCCAGCAACTATTCCAGCTTTGGAAGACAACATTTCCGAAGAAATTCGGGCAATTCCGGTCGAAATGCTCGAAAAAGTTACCCAAAATTGGACTTTCCGAATGGACCACCCAAGACGCAGCCGCGGTCAACATTTAAATGAAATTATCTTCAAAAAGTAAATGTCATGGACCAATCTAACGTTTCAAATAAAGAATCGATGAGATTTTCAAATTGTATGCGTTTTTTTTTTTAAAAGTTCTCAAGCTCTTAAAAATTCACCGTTTATTAAAAAGATATAAGTGAGATTAACTAACAAAACACTATTTGTACCTACTTAAGACAATGCAAACGTTAGATATATAGAAAAGAACTTAAAAGGAGATATTGATGAACATTGGTCCTGTGAAAGTTAGTTATCAGAATCAGAGTTGCGTAAAATACTTAACATTCTTGTTAACTGATGGGCATTCCTGGATATGCTAGTTTTACTAATACATATTTTGAAGGTTGAAAGGGGGTTAATGCACATAAATATTTCAATAGAGCATTACTTATAAAAGTAATAATAAGACAACGAAAGACGTGTCGATGTTTTGGTCCAGATTCTGTGGCCTATTATTTTCAAAGCTCTTCAGATTTTTTTTGGATTCTGTTAAAAGGCCTTAAGCTTCTTATTAAGATCTCAAAACAATTATGTTAGTTGTTCTTAAGTTTTGGACGGTTAAAAGTTTTTTAAACTTGATGCTGAAAAGTTTTCCATTTTTGAAAATAACTATCTTTGACCGTGTTGGTATTTTTGTTTTCATAAAAAAAGGAATTACGCAGTTAATTTTAATTCTCTTGATTCAAAGAATTCAACCCTCGGTCCAAAATCTGGGTATACAAGCCTCAAACTGACAAGTAATCCTGCAATACGAAGCCTCACAAGCCAGTATTAATAGTATTGGAGAATATTCTTTTAAGGACCATAAATCCATTTAAAATGAAATGTATCATTGCTGGATGCTGGGTCTGGAAATTTAAAGAGCAATCCTCGTATTTTGAAAACTTACCCACCCTCAAAATTAACTTTGAACAAACTGGTTCAAATTGAAAATCTCACCTGTAAAGAAAAAAAAATAAAATTCGATTATAAATTATATCAAGTTTATAAAACAGTAGAAAATATTTATATAAATAAAATTGAGTTGAATAACACGTTTAGTCGATTTCGACTATTCAAAAATATTTCTTAAAATAAAAAATTAACTTTGCACGCAGCAATCTTGACGCCTATCCAACCAAACCCTATATTCGTTATTTAATAAACAATCACGAAGTATTTTTTACAACTCTTTGTTGATTAGAGCTTATTTATATGACGTTTAAACATTAAACCTGACACATTATTATGTCCTTAAAAACATTATTATTGAAGACATCTGGTCTCGTTTTCCAAATTTCTTGAGTTTTTTTTCGGAAACCTTATGAAACAAAATAAAACATATACGAGTAGTTGTAAATGTGTTATTTTTGCGTGATATTCTCTTTTGGTCATAAAACCTATAACCTTAAGATAAGAACACTGAAAGATACTGAAAGTCTAACATTATTTTATACGTTAAAATGAACTTTCGGATCACGTATTTGGTTTATCATAATAAATATATTTTTGCTATTTTTTTGTATTTTAAGCATCGTGTCGTGCTTCGTTGGCGGCTACTACTGCCCTCACAAAAAAAAGTCACCCTCATCTCAGAGAGTCATCTCGTTTACCCTTAAAATTGCACATAGTAATAACCTGCAGAAACACCCTTCCTTGATACGACGAGCGACCTACGACGCGACGTTGTGTAAATCCCGTGAAGTTACGAAATTAAATTTTATTCTAAAGGACACGAAACCTGCGCATCACTTGTACGAATATATGAAATGTACGTAAGGTATAGGGTACGTTTTCTGAACCCTCTGCATTATTAAACAATTGCAAAATTTATTGGTCCTTTGGGGCAGAACCATAATAATCTTAATGCTACATTATAATGTACCCAGTTACTTTGAGAAGGTGGTACATGGTTTACGAAGCTGTTTAGAGTTTTCCACTATCATAATTTTTGTTATATGAGTTCTTCAGGATATTGAAAAGAAGAATTTGGATTTTGGTCACATTTTCGAAACGAAAAAAAAATATATGTATACATAATTGAGATATTTGTATCTTTTATAAATATAAAGATATCTCAAGGATTAACTGGATTATTTTTTATTGTTTTGATTATTTTTGCGCAAAATGAACCGCAAAAACAATGTATTGCATATTTTTGTTTTAACATTGTAAGGATTCATTACTTTCACATCAACCACATTTTATCATAAAAATAAAACAGACAAACCAAAAATCCTGGAGAAAAAAGGACGAACAAAGATAATATATCAAGTTCAGCAACACATATAAAAATGTACAACGGGTAAAAAAGGGATTTAATATTGTTACATTAATTTTATTGTGTATCTTGCAGCAAAATATAAATATTAAAGAAAAATATATGAATATAATCAAACACGTCAGTCATTCAGTCAGTCTAGGGATAAACATAATGAAAAACAAAAAAAAATTATTAATAAAAATATTTTGCGTAAAACATTTCCTCGAGCGCGTTATTTTTATATTTCACACAACTTCGTTCTGTAATTTTTTGTATACATTTTTATGTGGAAATTTTTATTTGCTTGTCGGAAACTTTACCGCAGCAAATATTCCAGGACTTTTAGCGAGGCTGACGAAGACTAAGGCACGTACTTTTACTTAACTACATTCAGGATACAATTTTTCAACATTTTTTGAGTCATGAGTTAAACACACACATACGATACAACAACACCTTGTTAAGTATGCAGAAAAACAATTAGCCACATACATATGTACATCATAAAAGGTAGGTAAAAGATTGTTGGAGGGAGATACTTTTGTTCAGACGTTGTTGTTTTAGACATCTAAACTTTTTGCATATTATTATCCTTAAAATAACGAAGTTCAGATTTGTTTGATAAACTATTGCTATTTCTAAATTTCTAAAGCAAACTTTTCCAGTTTAGTAAAACCACAACTCACCTGGGACTAGCCATGTTCTAAGGCCTCAACATTTTTTTTGAAAAATGCAGTGACCGAACTAAAAAACGTAAAAAGCGTACAGGTACTAGTGATGCAACACACCCCTTAATGAATGAAAAGTGAAAAGGACTTGTCTTTGCAACAAACTTTAAATTATTTTTTAACTTTGTCAAAGATAAAATAAAATTAGCTCAAGAGTGTAAGTAAGGATTGTTTTCTCAGCTAGCTCAAAAAATACAAGACGGAACTATTGCCTAAAGTAACTACCGAATCAAGTACGACTTTTGAAGTAAATGTTTAAACGTTCGAAACTTTTGCTCCATGCGCCTCGAAACAAAACACAAACAAATTAGGAAAGCTAGGTTGGATCACAGTCGAAAGAGTTCAATAGTAAACTCAATTACCAACTTCATTAACCATTGGCTAATAACGTCAGATCCCAATACTTCCATCATCCAAGTAAGTTTTATTTAATTATCAAAAAGTGGCCGAATTTAAAATTTTAGGATTAGACCTTAAAAATTTGCATATTTAGTCATAAAGCGATAACGATTATAAATACAAATAAAAACAAAAAAACAAGGGTTTTCGATATTCCCAATCAGTGACGGATCTTGTAGCAAAACCATCTTTTTAAAGAGGACATTTGTCCTATGCTTTAAGAAATACCATTTCGTTTTGAAAACAAACAGTAATCTGATTCTACTCCTAACATCGTTGGGGCCATTTGACGCTAGTGAAAATTGACTTTACGTAACAGCCAATAGAGAGCGAAATCAGGGTTGTTGTTGAAATTTCCAAATCAATGTGATCATATTACTAGGAAGAAGTCTTCTCCGTGAATTTTTCTTCTCGGTGATAGAGCACGACATCATTTTGAGTATAGAACCGAGAAACTATCTTTTCTTCAAAGGTTAAACAGATCTATTTTTTGAAAGTTAATTTATCATTTTCAACAGGGTAAAGTACAGGAAGGAGCAAGGTCTGGAAATTAAAACCAAATTTTAAGGGGTCTGTGATTCCAAAAGAAATTCCCGCCCTATTAGACAGGCTATTGAAAATTAAGTTCAACATATTTGAGGCTACATATTCGTCAACAGGTTAGACGACAGGTCGAAAATATTCCTGCCGTTCAGGCATCTGTAGCAAACGATCCTAATGAGTCAATTCCACGGAAGTCTGAAGAATTGGCATCGTGCATCGCTAAGACCACTTTACGGCGTATTTAGAGTTAGTATCTTGGCTTACATCCATATAATGTCAAGCTGATATACGTCCTCCGATTGGGCATTGGAGAAGATGCTCCAAGTTAATGAATTTATCTTCAACGACAAACCTCGTTTTTGGCTAAATATGGATTTAGATAACAATGGTTTATGGCAACAAGCAGACGACTTTGGAAGACCTTAGAGCCAACATTGAACATGCGTGTCCGAAAATTAGGTCCAAGTGGCCATATAAACGAAGTCGAGTTCTTTTCATAAATGTTTTGATTGAACTTGAAGCCGATTGTAAATTTAAAAAAAATGTGTCCAATCCAAAAACACTCAGAATCCATTCGCAATAACCTTCGGATTCTGTAATCGGCATGATTACCTTTAATGTATAATTGATTAATTTTTCCACAGCTGTCTATTGTCGTTAAAGCGTTTTAACATTACCATAATATTAAGAGTATAACTTGCATCAAGCGAACTCATCATCTAGAAAATCTCGATATATGTATCACTAACCACATTTTGTGTAACGGTCAAATAATTAAGTCTGCCAACAAGTCTCAAAATATTTGAGTTTTGCGAAGCAATACAAAATGTTTCATCAAAAATATAAAAATCCAAAGATTGAGCATAGTTTCCATTATTTAGCGGTAATTTACTTAAGTATTCAAGAAGTGGTAAGTGGACTGGTAACAATAATATAGTGAGTCCATAAAGGTTGTTCGAAAACTGTCGCATTGCCTCTAAATCAAGCTTTTTAAGAGACCACAAATCCTTCTTTCATTTAGCCAATCATAATAAACTTCTAATGAAAATTTAACTTTAGCTAATTACTTTGCATTATATTTGCTTTAGCGGCTATTAATACAAATTTTCTCGACTTAATATTGAATTCCCTGATGGTCTTCCTGATATTTTCCTAAAGAAATATTCTTCTTCTCTCTCATTTTCTCTTCTATTCATACTTATCTCAAGGTACATTTCCTCAAACATCTTTCATAGCTATCGAACAAATGTTAAGATTTATTATTTCGCAAAATTTTTGAAAACGAACTTTTTAGTTACAGTTGCTGGTCCCCAAATATCTCGACATCACAATTTCTTAAAAAAACAAATCTGCCACCATTTATGGTGGAATTTGGCGAATTCACTAATTTTACTTTAAGACTCTTAGAAAATGGGAATGAAGTTGATATTTCTCATAATCAGTCTTTAAATTCTCTTCTTAAAGTTTTAAACCACTTTTCCTAAAATGTATTACTTTTAACTTTGAGAATCGTAAACATTATGCATTTAGAACCATACAATTCAATCCTATTCTATCCACTACTGGTGTCCCTAAAGGTAGTCATTTAGGCTCACTCTTCTTTAGCCTTACAATGAAAGACTTTAAACATTGTCAAATATTCTCTTACACTGACATGACACATGAAAACCTATATCTCCTCAAAACAGATCTTGACGGTTTCTAAACCTGGTGTAATAAAAATTGCTTAGTGTTTTGAAAAAATAATTCATAAGATCAACTTTACATAAGATTATACACAAACATAAAAATTTGGTTTGGTTTCCATATCAAGATATCAAAATATAAAGAATAGTGATCATCAACGAAGATTCATTCGGTCTACACACTTCAATACTTTCCCTCGGATCCTTTAATCTAACACTCTTAAAGTGAGCGACTTCTCTCTGCTTCATTTGAAGGACTCCTCTGTCTGTAACTCGATTTCTTTCAACACTAACCTCCGTAACCTGAGAAACCCCCGCCTCTTCTATTGATCAAAACACTACACCTCCTATGAACTTAACGAAGCGTTGACTCTTTGCTCTGGTTCGTCAATTCGTATACAAACTCATTTAATTTCAACATCAAAACCTGTGACCTCAAACTCCTTTTGACCCATCCCCAATCATAGTTACAAGAATAGATTTTATTTGTGTTTAAGTTATGCTAAGGGCTTGAATTTAGCGCAATCAATGGGGGTTAAATCACTTGTAAAATTAAACAAATTAAAACGCAACCAATGAAGTTCAGAAAATGGACTTAAGTATTTTCTCAAAAATAAGAACACAATTTGCTTTCTTGTTCATCTTCGTGTCAACAACATAAGTCTTAGAAATAATATTTCAAAATAAAACAAATTTGTTTCTCCTTAAAATTTATAATTGGGTTTTAAAATCCGCATATCTGCCTACCTCGGGGATGTCCTGAAAAGTTATGTTTTATTTTTGTATTAAAAACTCCTTAAATAAATATAAGTCGTTAAAATTTTTAATCTTCATTGAGTATTTTCTTTTTTATTTTATTTCATGCGTTGTGTCAGCTACAACTTAATTGAATTGATTTATTTTTTAATTTTATTTTATATACAGTTATCAAGCAAAATGTCCGTATAAGGCTTACATGGCAATCCGATTAAGACTATATCCAGTCAAGTTCGTTTAAATGGGGTATAAATGTTTAATATTCAAAAATAACGAATGCAAGGATTTATTTTGTTTTTTTTTTGTCAACTTTTATCCTCAATAAAACCTCGCTAAATGATTTTTTTCTTTTCAAAAATAGACTCTAGTTGAAATAAAAAAAAAAATAAGTTGTTATCGAGATGAAGATTTAAGTAAAATTGCAAAAAACAAGGCCATAGATATAAATATGAATATTAAATTTACATTTTTTTAAAACTTAAGTTTCGCATTTTATATTCGACTGAAAATATAGTTTTTACAGAATGGACTTTAGTATGAAGTTTCATTAGCTGTGGCGGTCTTGATTTTAGAATAAATTTGATTAGCATAAACAACGTAATAGTGACAGACTTTTAAAAGATAGACTTATGTTGTGGCGGGCTTTTTGTTAGAAGGAACATTCTTAGGAACATTTAAACCCTACACAGTCGAAGCTCTCAAAAGGAATTGTTTACACGTGTCTATGCGTGATTTATATAGCCTATAGTCTTTCTCATAAATAGGCTATGTAACACTGAAAGAATTTTTCAAATCGGAAAAGTAGTTCCTGAGATAAGAGAGTTCAAACAAACAAACAAACAAGCAAACTCTTCACCTTTATAATATTAGTATAGATTTATTTAAGGACAAAATGCTAAGTAATATAAAGCTTCAAAACGCTAAAAATTAATGAAATAAGGCGAACATTTCCTGAACACATACCATTTATAAAATTATGTGTGTTGCCTGAGACATATAAAATGTCATTCGTCACACAGCTAACATTAAATACATGAGTTGGAAATTGTCTTTTCGTTTTGTACATACTCAAGCGGACATATATTTCCCTTACCTCAACATTGATAAATGATTGAAGGGTTTTTCCAATTAAATTGAAATATAACTTTTAATAGCTCCCATTAGGTTCGCTTTTATAATAATAACAATAGTCTTAAACTTTCTTTCATCACTTCGCTCAAATAAATAGAAAAATATATCTTTTTGTATCCAGGCTAAAATCCCTTAAGCTGCCTGTCTTGTTGTTTTGTGCCTTATTTTTAATATCACATCATTTTAAGCGCACAACAACGCACCCCTTTTTTATAAATCCTTGTGTTTCTTAACTCCCTGAGCATCGCATCAATTATATTCCACATTCTTTCCTAAGGCAGGAAAGATATCCTTGAATGAAACCGATTTATTCTAGTCTCACTGTAGCGGCGGTATTTTTATATTTATGTACATTTGACTTGACATTTTAACAATCCACGCATTGTAAATAGGTACGCGAGGTAATAGAAGAGGTATAAAATTGTCTCTGTGAACATCCGTTTCCATGTTATTCCGCAATTAACGCAGCACAAATAAGCTTTATTCAGTTTTTGTTTCAGCAAACAATAACTTTAGGTTGGTAAAATCTTGTGGAAAGATGTGTACATTTATGTGAATACATCAGACATGTAAAAGAATGCAGTCTTTTGGGAATGCAATCATTATAAATCATTGATTGAATTCAACTTAGAGATTGAACTTAAGATTGGCGTCAAATTTTGCAATCAAAAATCATTTGACCTAAAAAAGAATGCAATCATATTGTGACTAATCGTTTGAGTGCAATCAATTGATTGCATTCATTTGAGTCTTTATGCATTTCTTCTATTCACTTGAAGTCCTTGCATTCTCAAGTGAAATATCAAATTCGGAAGATTGGAGAATAAATGAATGCAGTCGTTTTAAGATTAAATAATTGGTGATTGCAAAATTTTGCGTTCTTAGTCTTTAGGCGAGTTTATGAATGCAATCTTCATCAATATAAAGACTTCTTACTTACTTACTTAAGGTGGCGCTACGGTATGGGGCGGAGCTGGGCCTCAACTAACATGCGTCTCCAGCCAGCTAGTTCCCTACCTAGCTGTCTCCAGTTTCGCACTCCAAGTTGGTCGCGGTCTTCCCCTACTGCGCCGTCTGTCCCTCGAAATTGGATTCAAAGGCCTTCCGGGCTGAAGCGTTGATGCCCCCTCGCTCTACATGATTTAGCCCTCTAAGCTCTTGGAATTTTATTCTGCTTACTAGGTCAGTGTCGCTGTACAGCCCGTACAGTTCGTCGTTATATCTTCTCATCCATTCTCCATCTATGCGTACGTGACCAAAAATCACCCGAAGAATTTTTCTCTCGAAGCATCCTAAGACGCTCTCATTTTTCTTTGACAGGGACCAGGCCTCAGCGCCATAAATGAGAACCGGGATGACGAGTGTCTTATAGATGGTGATTTTAGATGCTCAAGAGAGGACTTCACTTCTCAATTGCCTTCTTAGTCCAAAGAACAGCGATTTGCAGGAATTATTCTTCGTTTGATTAAAGCCCTGGTGTTGTTGTCTGTGTTTATAGCTGTGCATTGACCAACTTACCCATCTTCTTCGCTTCCGTCGCACTGCTCAAAAGCGCTCCACTGACATCACGCTTTGATCTTCTAATTATGTCACTATCATCTGCGTATCCGAGTAGTTGGATAGACCTTTGGATGACGCGTGCATTCTCCATCGTCAGTCTGCACAAACGGATAAGTTTAACAGGAAACTCGACATTGCTCTGTAGAGCTCTTACCTAAGGATGCTGTCGTACGCAGCTTTAAAATCGATAAAGAGATAGTAGGTATCGATTTAAGGGGCTTGGAATTTTTCCAAAATCTGCGTAATGTGAAAATTTGGTCGATAGTGGACTTTCCTGGTCTGAAGGACCTATCAGGTTGTAGACGAACGGTTTCAGACGTTCACATAATACGGCAGAAACGATCTTAAATGCAATGTTAAGAAAAGTGATGCCTCTGTAGTTGGTGGAATTTCGAGGTTCTCCTTTCTTATGTATCGGGCAAACTATGCTGAGATTCCCCTTACCGGACATGCTCTCTTCCGACCATATTTTGCAGATGAGTTGGTGCATGCTTTCTGCTAAGTCATCGCCTGCTGCTTTAAATAGTTCGGCAGCGATGCCGTCAGCTCCAGCAGCTTTGTTTCACTTCAGTTAAGGTATAGCTATCTTAACTTCGTCGTGGTCGGGTAGGCGGAATTGTTGATCTGCGTCGCCTAGGTTGAGTGGTTCTATCTCCCTTACAGCGGAATTCGGTTCGTCATCGCCGTTATATAATTTTGAGAAGTAGTTTTCCATATTCTTAACATAGACTGCGTTTATACTACGATGTTCTCCTGATCGTCTTAACAGGCCTCGGTTCGTTGCTTTTACCCTTGGGAGGTTTTTTTACCTTTTGGTCAAAATTAACGAACCTCATTCCTGTTGTGACATCCTTCTATCTCCTCGATCGCTCGCTTCTCGTGCTCTCTTTAAAGACTTCAATAAGTCATAAAAGATTGCAATTCTGTTTTACATAAAGGGTTTTCCAAAAACGACTTGAAACCTTAGTTTTTAAATAGACCGTACACTATTTGGGATATTTATTAAGCTTTATTATCGACTTGAAGTAAAATCAAGGCATTTATGAATGGAACTTGACTTGGTTCCTATTGCCACCGTGGCCATATTTTGCAGCGGTCGATTTCTTAAAACCAATTTTTGATGATTCGGGCGGTGTTCAATATTGGCTTTGAGATATTACAACCTCGTCGAACTATTATTATAAACCAATGACTTAACGTAGCCCCAAAGGATCTAGTCTAGAGGCGTTAAATCGCACGAAAGAAACGGCCAACATGCAGGCTAATTTTTTTAAAATATCACGCTCATCAAACTTATTTTTCAATAAAACGATTGTGAGGTGAGCTGTGTTTCTTGTGACAACATCCTGTTAAAACCACATGTTGTTTAGGTCTATATCTTCCCATTCAGGCCTAGAATAACCGGTAATCAAAATAATGTGACGATCGTAAGAAAAGTTTCGGTAACCAACTCAGAATTTCGGTAATTAAGCGACGTTTCCCGTTCTTGTACTTTACCATGGTGAAAATGTTGAGTTAACTGAATACATTGAAAATGACAGTTCGTTGATTTGTGAAAGGGTGTGTTCACAAAATATATTCAAAGTTGTCAGTTCCCCATTAGAAAAACTGAAAGGTCGATGTTTTAGTCAGCCTTAAACCACAATCTCTTAGCTTAAAGCACAGTAATGAGGAAAATCATATTTTTAATATTTACCAAAAATATTTTAAAAAAATTATAATGCAAATAAAAAGAACTCCTTTTATGGTGAATTTTTCACTCAAATGCAGACACTTTATTTTATTTCCATATTTATTTTTATATCTGAAAAAAAAATGAATATTTCAAGTTGGAACATCAATATTTCATTTCATGGAAATATATGTATGTACACACAGTGAAGTAAAAAATACAAATTTACTTCAATGTCATTTTTTGACGTTTTCTTATTTTTGTATTATTTGTGATATTTAAAAATAAATACAAAACAACAACCGTCCAACCCCAGACTGTAACAACAATTTGTTTGTTTTTATTTACTCAGCTTTTTTGTCTTTATATAAAAATGTAGATTTATATCAACATAGAGGAGATAAAAAACACAATTCAAAATAGTATCTGCAAAGTTTGTTAAAAAAAAGACAGTTATGACAAAAGAAACGAAAACCACAACAACAAAACCAACAATACTGAAAATTTCGTTGGTCACCACAGCAATGACAACAACAGTAGATCGCATTAATATAAAAAATGGAAAAAATACGAACATTTAACGTGGCTTAAAACGCTTAAATAGAAGAAAGTCAAGTTGCACCGGAATTAATCTCTCGTCAAAAGGTGATAACAGAAGGAATAGATTTTCATATTCGGTAATTTTTTCGTTGTTGTGCTGGCATTTGACACTTGTCAAACTCAGCCGTCATTTGAAGAGTCATAATAGCAGTTGAATGTTTGTTTATAAAATAGGTCGTGTAGAAATTTATTGAAAACTACTGCCTTCAACACAAATATTCCAAACATTTAAAGTTAAAGTTCGCGTGTGAGGCAAATTTAAGAACTTTAGCCTCATTAAAGGATACCTATAACGAACACGTAGAAATGACCCTCAATGCCTGCCCAAGGTATGACATTAAATTCATCCTTGGTGACTTCAATACGAATATAGGTCAAAAGCCATTATTCGGGCGGTACATTGACTCCCACAGCTTACCTGAGAACCAAAAAGATATCCCATAAGATCACATAGATATCACCTAATAAAGTCACTCATTACCAAAAAGACCACGTCTTGCTAGATCGTCGCAAAAGTGTTAACCCGATCGAGAGACGTTGGTATCGAGGAATGCTTTTGCCTATCAGGCTCGAATCAACAAGGACGAACTACACGATGAAAATATCAGCATGGACGCATTAAGACTCGCCTTTGAAGAACTTGAAGTAGAGGGCAAAGTAAGTCTTGAATACAGTTTTTTAGGCGTAAAACGCCTACGAGAGAGAAGTCTTGCAGATAAAAGTTGGTCCCATTTGTTAATTACAATTCTGGAAGAGGTATAACGGTGAAGCTAATACAACAAGCACGATTAAGCTTGGTAAACGGTGATTTTTTAAGAGCTTGAGAACTTTTTAAAAAAAAAAAAACGCATAAAATTTGCAAAATCTCATCGATTCTTTATTTGAAACGTTAGATTGGTCCATGACATTTACTTTTTGAAGATAATTTAATTTAAATGTTGACCGCGGCTGCGTCTTAGGTGGTCCATTCGGAAAGTCCAATTTTGGGTAACTTTTTCGAGCATTTCGGCCGGAATAGCCCGAATTTCTTCGGAAATGTTGTCTTCCAAAGCTGGAATAGTTGCTGGCTTATTTGTGTAAACTTTAGACTTGACGTAGCCCCACAAAAAATAGTGTAAAGGCGTCAAATCGCATGATCTTGGTGGCCAACTTACCGGTCCATTCCTTGAGATGAATTGTTCTCCGAAGTTTTCCCTCAAAATGGCCATAGAATCGCGAGCTGTGTGGCATGTAGCGCCATCTTGTTGAAACCACATGTCAACTAAGTTCAGTTCTTCCATTTTTGGCAACAAAAAGTTTGTTAGCATTTAACGATAGCGATCGCCATTCACCGTAACGTTGCGTCCAACAGCATCTTTGAAAAAATACGGTACAATGATTCCACAAGCGTACAAACCACACCAAACAGTGCATTTTTCGGGATGCATGGGCAGTTCTTGAACGGCTTCTGGTTGCTCTTCACTCCAAAGGCGGCAATTTTGCTTATTTACGTAGCCATTCAACCAGAAATGAGCCTCATCGCTGAACAAAATTTGTCGATAAAAAAGCGGATTTTCTGCCAACTTTTCTAGGGCCCATTCACTGAAAATTCGACGTTGTGGCAGATCGTTCGGCTTCAGTTCTTGCACGAGCTGTATTTTATACGGTTTTTCACCAAGATCTTTGCGTAAAATCTTCCATGTGGTCGAATAACACAAACCCAATTGCGGCGAACGGCGACGAATCGACATTTCACGGTCTTCAGCAACACTCTCAGAAACAGACGCAATATTCTCTTCTGTACGCACTGTACGCATTCGTGTGGTTGGTTTAATGTCCAATAAAGTAAACTGAGTGCGAAACTTGGTCACAATCGCATTAATTGTTTGCTCACTTGGTCGATTATGTAGACCATAAATCGGACGTAAAACGCAAAACACATTTCGAACCGAACACTGATTTTGGAAATAAAATTCAATGATTTGCAAGCGTTGCTCGTTAGTAAGCCTATTCATGAAATGTCAAAGCATACTGAGCATCTTTCGCTTTGACACCATGTCTGAAATCCCGCGTGATCTGTCAAATACTAATGCATGAAAATCCTAACCTCAAAAAAATCACCCTTTATAAACTTCTAGTGAGCTTAGAGCTGGTATGATGATGGAACAAGAGCTCGCTCGGAGTCCTTTGCAGTACAATTAATAATGGAATACAGCAGGAAAACCATGTTTCCGCTGGCAGGAAGACTTAGTCCAAAGGACTGAAGCCTTAGGGCGGTAAGTAAGTAAGTCAGTAATTAATTAAATAAGTAAGCCAGTAAGTAGGTAAGCAAGTATGTAAGTAAATAAGTAAGTAGGTAAGTAAGAAGAAAGTAAGTAAGAAGAAAGTAAGCAAATAAGTAAGTAGGTAAGTAAATAAGTAAGTAGGTAAGTAAGTAAGAAGAACGTAAGTAAGTAAGTAAGAAGAAAGTAAGTAAATAAGTAAGTAGGTAAGTAAATAAGTAAGTAGGCAAGTAAGTAAGAAAAAAGAACGTAAGTAAGTAAGTAAGTAAGCAAGTAAGTAAGTGAGTAAATAAGTAAGCAAGTAAGTAAGAAGAACTTAAGGAAGTAATCAAGAAAGTAAGTAGTAAAGTTCAAGTTAAATGTACCAAATTGGAGGACACAAACAAATTTGTTCGAATATTCACTAAGTAGTATTTTCTCCTTTAAATATATAAGTTATGAATAAAAGAAAGTCAGTATAAATATACTTTTTTTTTCATTTTATTCCGACTTTTCTTTGTATGTTGTCCCACTATATTATTTTATACATGAGAAATCGGAATCCAAAAAATAAAAAACTCAGTTAAATGGATTTTTCTCGACACATTTTTTTTTTTTTGAATAAAATTAACGCTTAAAGGTTGAAGGAAAATTAAGTATCAAAATATATGGATGAGTGAAGAAATGAGTAAAATAAATGATATAACTAAATTGGGACGTTTTTGTCGTCATTCTCATTAAATGCATGGGGCGTTATAAAGAATTCAGTTTATTTCAATTTTATTGTTTTAAAATTTTGTATAATAGAAGTTTAAATAATTTTTTATATTTTAGTTTATGGTAAAAATGGATTGTTGATGCAGATGACAGTGAATGTGAAATATATTTTCAGGACACGGTTACAAATTTGTTCTTTTGCTTGATAAATGATGTAAATAATTTTTCCATTTAAAGTGGTTGGAAAAAGGCTTCTTTTAATGCACTATTTCTCCGTTACGTGCCGGCAGACGAACGTTTCTGTTATCACCTTTACTAAGACAACCTACAACTTTATTATCAACTGGTTTCCTTTCCAAATATTAGCCCTCAGCTCTTAGACTAGGATGTGGCGGAAAAGACAGTTTAAAAAAAAAACAAGTATACTCGTCTATATATTTAGATGTTGCTCAAACCTTAGACAAGGTTTTGGCACTTGGGACTTAAGTACAAACTGTATATGGACCTTCACAGGAAGTACAACGAAATATTAAATTCATATGTTACAATCCAACATTTCAGTTTACCAAACGACCAAAATAACTCGAAACTAAAGGCATAGAAATAGGTGTACCGCAAGGAACTGTCGTAGGACCAACCTTTTATCTTTCATATACAAGGGATATTTTTTGTTTATTTATTACGCTTAATGCAAGCTACGAGTATTAACTAATAAAAGACTCAAGCTAGACTCTAATCTGTTTTTTAGTATTTTATTATATTAATAATATCGGGCCCGAAGGCCAACATATAAGTGTTTGATAAATAAAACACTTAAACAGACTTAGAACGGGTTAAAGCAATTATTTCTAATAGAGAAGTCAAAGGTGGTATGCGCGTTGTTACCAGGACGTTCAAAAGGCCGTTATTTAAATGATAATAAGGATTCCAAAATAGATGGGCATGTTTAACGTTTCGTGGATTAGTATAATGGGTTATCTTTTCTAGAAGAAATCGTGAGTCTAGGGTCCCTGGTAAAAGCTGGTGTAGAAAGAGAATATCATCGAATTCGCTGCGTTTTGGGAAGGTTTTGCCCATACAAACAATTTAATCGATCTTTATAAGATGTTAACAATAGATTATCACTCGAAGGAAGACCGCTGGGAGCGAATCGAAGAAATCTGCATGAGAGTTTTGACGGGGAGACCAGACTTGACTTTCGTTTTCAAGAAGATGTGTGACGTTTGAAGTTGGAAAATTTGTAGAAGGTTCTGGGATTCGCAATCAGACTATCTTATATTTTATTAATTTATTTAGATATAGGAATTCACAAAGAGATAATAAGATGTTCTATTGGATATCAAGATAACATGGCCGCTTTTCTGAAGATTCTGTTATATTGGTGTCAAAAAGAGCCTTGTCATCATTTGAGTCATGGTTGTCGTGAATCACATTCTCGGACGACAATAGTGAATGTGGAAATCTAACAATTTGAGCTTTTGGGACAAGTAAGTGATCTGATAATTCTAAACCGTGTGAGTCACTACAAAAAAACCTGAGAACATTATAGTTTGCATTATAAAAACGCTATTACACGGTTTTTGGAATAAAAACTTAGGTCTTAAGGCGGCCGTTTGGCTAATATCGCTTCCTGTTCTCAATTACTGTCCTCTTTACATCTTTTGATTTCTCTAAAGATACTCGTTTTGTTAATATTATTTTTTGAACAACTATTTTCTCTGTTAAAGCAGAAGTTTCATTCAAAGTATTTTAACAGAACTGTTGCAATAGGATTAATATCGTGGATTCCTTCTAAGTAAAGATGAAATGTTGAAAAAAGAGTTTCCAACCTCACCAGCTTCTTCTATTGAACCTTCAGCCAGTTATAAATAATGGAAAAGTTTATCGAAGCACGGAAAATAGCAAACATTCTTTAAAGAAAATTCCGATTTTTTTTGGACTTTCTCTAAAAGAAATAAATATAAATTTCAAACTCTAGACAAAGAAATTGCTGCTGAACTTTCTAGTGTCAGCCACCTTAAGAAACGATTTTAATCCGTTTTTCCTGTGTTCCTGTGTCCTTTTTGTCTGGAACAAGCAATTATTGTAAAATATTACACTCGCTACGATCAAATGCACAATGCACCATTCACCAACCACCATCACTAACCATTCCACCTTAGGAAAAAGAAAATGTGGTGATATGCAGTTTTAATTAATTTGCCAATACACCGGCACACTTCTTCAAAGAATATCACAGGACATCCACCCATAAGCGTGTAGATGTAATTGAACTGGACATTTGTGTATTTATTTTACAGCTTCCTGTCGGTGGTGTAACTATACCCATGTTGGCAATTACTATAACTACCTCTGTGGAAGTGCAAAAAATTGAGTAAGCAATATTCATGTACAATGTCTGGCGATTAAATATCATCTCCTTTCGTCCTTGTTCTGAGTTCTCGGAAATATAGATATCCACATACCATACATGTACGAATATCCTCATACTATTCGTTTACCTATACTTGTATAAGCAGTAGACTTGGATGCAATATTGTGCGAAAATAAATTTTTAGAAACACCAAAGAGGTCATAACACGCAGGGAATTCTTTCCTGGAATCCTGGCTGTTGGTACATATCTACAATCTAACCCATAAAGTTGAAACACACCAAGAAGATGATAGCTCAGCGCATTTGGGTAGGTAAATGCAATTTATTACCTATCTCGACATGAATGCGATACACATATCCTTTTACAATGGAGAAAATCCTGAATATGTCGTTTTCACCACGTAACTCACAACCAAAAATTTCTACCGCTAACCTAAGGGTGGGTCAGAAAAAAAAGAAATATTTTTTCCATGTTCTTTAAAAATATTCAGAAATAGAATAATATTATAAAGGTAAAGAGTTTGTTTGTCTGTTTGCTTGTTTGTTTGCATGTTTGAACGCACTAATATCAGGAACTACTGGTCCTCTTTGACAAATTCTTTCAGTGTTAGATAACCTATTCTAGAAAGCTATATAAGCTAAATAAGATCACTTATACAAACAAAACACCAGTAAAGAATGCTTTAAAATCAAGGATTTTTTTAGAGCTCCCACTGCGGAAACGATTAAGGTTTTTCTAAAATAATATAATACAGAATTTTTCCCCAAAAAAAGTCCACGACAGCATATGTCTACATTTTAAAGTTGGCTCACTACATAAACATTTGTTCAGAAATACTGCTTGAGAGTAACGCTGCGGTGGGCTACCAGTTTCTGCATAATGTGATATCCTTTTACCCAAAATCACATTATATAGAATTGACTTCTTTCTAAAAAAGTGTCGGTCGTATTTGCAATGAATTTTACTGCAAAAAAAGGGCTTATTTTTTTTAAATTAAACCTATTCGGCGATTAACTGTTTATGTTTGCAATGCTTAATTTTTACTTGGTTTGTAATTTTAAGAGCAGAAATAAAGTTCCAAACTATTACCAACGATATTTTCAAGCTCATTAACTCTAAACTGAAGACGAAAGTGAAAGGATAATAATAGAAGGATTATTTCTGCAGACTGTATAACCTCCGACGACGAACTTAATTCCATTTCAACATTTTCGTCTTATAAAAATTGAACATTGCCAATTGTCATATTTAAGATGAATTCTATAAAAATGTAGTAAATGGTCTAACTGCAGAGTTTTTGAAATAGCTTGGATATGATTTCGTTAGAAGCATGGATGTCTCTAAAATATGCGATCGGAAAGTCTGGATTGGAACTCAAATATAGAGTTACCGATCCTGAAGAATAGAAACCAATTAAGGAAGAAATAGTTAAGGTTCATTAACATCACATAAAAGGTCGCTTCTAACTTGTTAATGAATATAGGAACGTCCAACGTTCATCGTAGACAACTTAACAGTTCTTATCGATGTAGCATCAGGACAGTCCACAGTTGACTAAATATTAACTTTACTGGAAAAACACAACATTAAACATTAAATCGATACGACAGAATCAATAGGGACGAGACAGAGAAAGGTCTAATTTTGAAATTCGTTCCATCTTCATTCGTTTGTGCACGTCGACTATTGAAAATTCGTTTTATCGACCGTTTCCATGTTAGAAAAAGACTTTAGACAAGGTGATGCACTGCCATGTGGTTTTTTTTAGCACTGTCCTTGAAAGGAAAGTGAAGAAGAAAGTCCGCAAGAAAGGAACTTTAACACCGACGACCGAGACGATGCTTAGCTCAGTCAAAACTTCACCATTAAAAGCCAAGGCCTGAGTCGACAAGTTCTTAAATTTTCCGCCTACCACCATCAGGACAAGGCAGTAGAGAAACTCAACAGATCAAAAGACGCAGACAAGTGGAAAGAGTAACATGACCCAGCAAGGAGTGCGAAACTGGAGACACCCAGCAAGGAGTGCGAAACTGGAGACACCCAGCTAGCGACGACCAAGCTAGGTGGCAAAGATTGTTGGGTGCGGCCCTAGTTCACTGAGAACTGTAACGCCATATTCACTAAGTAAGAGAAGGTTTGTAATTTACGACTAGGGAACATAACTAATATTATAAAGCTGAAGATTTTACTTCTTTGTTTGTTTGTTTGTCTGTTTGCTTGTTTGTTTGAAAGCGTTTATCTCAGAAACTACTGGTCTAATTTGAAAACAACTTTCAGTGACAAATTTAGAAAGGCTATAGGTAAATATAACATGACGTTAAGAAATTATTGTATTTGACACATGTAAAAGCAAAATCTTAACGGAAACA
This sequence comes from Eupeodes corollae, assembly GCF_945859685.1. NCBI lineage: Eukaryota > Metazoa > Arthropoda > Insecta > Diptera > Syrphidae > Eupeodes > Eupeodes corollae. The sequence continues at coordinate 146,493,171 of NC_079147.1, read as the reverse complement.
TAGCCTTTTAAATTTTCACGAAAAAAATAACCTATAAAGCTGGCCCACCCTTATGTTTTCACAAAGAGTCAGGAAAATTCAAAACTTTATTTTCGATTTACGATATATCTCTTCCTTACTGCATTTTAGTACCTTTTCATACATACATACATTTATATTCAAGCATAGCTTTACTTATAAACCTACATTACAAACCTGTCATTTAACGATATTTAAAGAAACAGGATCTTTATACAACGGATATACGTACGAGTATATTCGGTTAAAAGGCAATAGGTAAGCATAAATCAGGATCCAGGACCAGGACATTTCAGGTGCGTTGCACTTGGATGAGACCATAATATACATACTTTATGCAGAGAGCCATGTATCACCTGGTGCTTGTGCTTTTCAGACAAATTTACAGGCAATATGAATTCTGCTAGTTGTAAAATCTCGTATATTGTAAAGTCCAACAACCATACAACTTCAACCAAGAAAGTAGAGACAAGAGAATAAAGAAAAAAAAACTTTATACATAATATGTAGTCGTATATCCTGGATATCCTTGATAGTATTATAACATCGCTCGTATAACCCAACCAACAGCAGCTCATCCTTGTCAACTTTACAATATGAATTACTTTTTGCAGAATGGAAATGTGATACCAATTACAGTGAGGTGTTAACAAAATTGAAGACAATTTTTCCTCATCTCTAAAAGGAGACATTTAAAATTTACAAAATACTAATACTTCTTTTTATTAATGAGTAATTGATATGGGCGATAATACTTAACTTAATCGATAGGCGATCAAAATGTTATGACAACCGAACTAAACTATAGCTAAAGAATTTAATTTAGAATTCAGAATTTAAGTTCAGACAGACGTTATTTAAAACAATCAGATGTCAACGTAGTTACTTAAAAGGATAAAGAGGACAGGGACTTAGAGACTACCTTGAGGTACACTAAAAGTGGCTATTGAAATTGGATGATCTAAATCGGACATAATATTCACGATTCTCAACGTAAGTGGTAATCTATTTCAAAAAAAGAGATTCAAACCCTAAGGAGGAGAAAATTATAGAAAGCAATGTCGCTAAAATTGTCAATGGATTTCCTGTTGCAGTACACGAAGTTCTTCTCCATTTTCGATCAGCCTATTATCTATAAAACTTATATAAGTTCAAAGCTTAAGTATAATTCCCATCTCACGGCAGGTGCTTCATAACTTTTAAAATTTGCGTGAACATCGTCGGCGTAATGTCCTTCGTGTTTCTGGATATGTCTATAGATCACAGAGCCCGCTTCTTTAGCCGTACCAATGTGGAATTCCTTAAGGCACTCAGTCTTTGCTTGTCATAACAGCATTGAGAAATTCAGGAATTTTTGTGATCTGAAACTATTTTCAAGCTATCTCTTCTTTTCCCCATGCTCGCAATTTAATTATTCTTTATAAAACAATTAAACAAGAGAAGAGATAAAAGTTTATTTCGTACGAACAGACTTTGTACAACTTGCAAACTTGAAGTAAATCTATTAATTAGGAAATGTTAAATCAAACTGTCAAAAAGACCGTTTCCAAAGTATTGCCATTTTGAAAGCCACACGTCTTACCCTCAGTCGGGTTTTTTGAAATGAGGTCTTATTTTTTAAGGCATTATTATTACTATAAGGACTCAGATAGTGAAATTTTGAAAATACTGGTGTTGCGAATAAATTACAGTAAGAAAGCAACAGCTGCAGTGTTTTGTTTGTTTGTTTTCTTGCTTGTTTGAAAGCGCTCATCTCAGGAACTACTGGACCGATTTGAAAAATTATTTTGTGTTAGGTAGACTTTTTATTAAAGAAGGGAAAATGTTATATAACATTACGCTAAAACTAACACGAGCGATGCCAAAATCATTGCATTTATTAATGAGAATTTCTGATGCAGGGCATGGAAACGAATCAAAAATTCTGTTAATTTTTAAAGAATGATAATCAAAATGTTTACACACAAAACTGTAAATTATTTTTCCATTTTACGATTATTCATATAATAATTATAATAATAATTGACAATTTGATATCCATTCCATTTAAGATGAATATTATACACTTAAGTACATTAAATGAAAGTGTGATGAAGTGAAAAATTCCATTTCATTTTTACATCGAACTGATATTTCAGGATTTGAACACTTTTGTCTATAACAGCAAAGTTAATGAAGTTTAATTAACTGCAGTTATATAGTATATTATTTTATTAATGTGTTTTTTAATGTTGATCAATATTATTCATTCTTTTTTTGTATGAGTTGTTTTGTTTTTGTTTTTGTTTCTGTTTGTGTTAATGTTAATGAAAGTGGAAACCCTTAATGGGGTTACTTACATTAATTTTGCATTTTTAATAAGCTTTTAATTTTATATATTTTTTTATAACGTTATGTATCCTATGCAGTTTTCATGAAATTTTCTTTATAGGAAAATAAAATGCGTCCTTTAAATTATTAAAGTAATTATGAAAAATAAGAATAGATTGATATTGATGGATACCGAGTGTTGGGATTTTTTGTCGATCTTTAATATTAGTATTAGACTCAGATTTAAAGCCTTTTAAAGAAAAAGTCAAGCCAGACGATGATCAGCAACGTGATATCTTCGCTGATTGAGATCTTAAAACGCATCGAAATAATCATCTGCATCGATGAGGCCCATTTTTACTTCGGATGATAAGTTCATAAGAAGAATTGACAAACTTGAAACTTGGAAAATCCAAAAATCATTGATTAAAAGCTTCCCAACACGGTAAGGTAAATGAGCTCTGGCGATTGTCTTAATTATTGCCACACTTAGATCAATACAGATGTCTTGCCTGAAAGTTTTAATCCTCAAAAATCGAATGTATAAGCTATGATTATATCTGATACCAGTTTTTAGTCTTAGAGGCTTTGATAAAACCTAAGCGGAATGTGAGAAGGTACTTTTCACAACAACAATTGCTTTTGAAATATTATTCAATTTCTCGCCATAGATAGTGTACCCGCAAAAAACTTAAGATGGCACAGGCAGAGATTGAACCCAAGACCTTTAGCATGACAGTCCATTACACCAACCATTAAAAGGTATTGTTATATAAGCAATTGAAGGAATTATTGTGTTCAGTAAGGTGATTACTTCAGTCAAGAAAAATTTCCAAATGTGGGTGATATTTATCAATTTATCCCGATCTAGATTCTAGAACAAGAGTACTTAAGGCGTCAGAAGAAAATAATAAATCGAAAATTCGATTTTTTTTAATTTTCAATACAAGGACCAGTTCAATTGATATTTCAAATGGAAAAGATACAGAAGAAGAGAAATTTGCATTTTATAGCGCTATGAGAATACCTCAACCTAAATCCCTTGCATTAACAACATGACGATCATTTCTGTAAACATCGAACCCTTGACTAAAAAGCTCTGTTTCAAGTTTCAGAACGAATACCACGAGTGGGAATGTTACGTTTTGGTAAAAGAGGGCAAGTCTGTTAAGTTTTTTCACCTGGACTTCAAAGAAACACTTTGTTTTTGACTTTGTGTAAATTCTTTAACCGAAGTCTTTGCGGGCCATATATTTATATTGCAAATGGAATCAAAGAACGAAGGAAACAAAGCTATTTGGTTTGCTGATCTTAGTTCACCTTATAGATGAGCTACAAGGTATGCTCTTACAAAAAAATACTAAGTGGTAAGTTATATCTTCCGGCGTTGTTTTTGGGTCCAGACGAGATGTACAAATATTTTTGAATGGTTTTAAGACAGCTTTGATAATGGAATTATTTAATACAGTCCCAATAACGGAGTCGCTATTGGAAGCTGAATTTGAGTCAAAAATTGGAGGTATATGGGTGGTTCAGGTGAGATTTATAGGTACTGGGGTGATGTTGACATTAGTTCGATTTGCGGGCGGAGAGGGGTTGGTGTAGAATTTCTAGTAATAAAGAGTTTTCTTGGCTTCGTTTCTTGAACTTTTTCTTTTGTCTGTCAGCAAAACTTCCTGAGTTATTAACACCAGAACCTGATGATTGCAAGAGAATATTTTCATCTGCAAAAGAGAAAATGTTAGAAATTTGGCTGAGCCAAATCGTTATTCCAAGAGAAACTATCAACCATGATGTTGGTTACAGAATATGCATTTAATTTGTAAACTTCAGTGTTAAATGACTTCAATAGCTCTTTAAAATGTTCAAATGGTAGACATGTGCATTCAAGAGCACACAAGCGTGCACAGGTTTTTCTCAAAACATACCTCTGTCTATCAACTTCTTCTCTCACCTCCCCGCGGTGAACATCGGGTGCCTAGTACCCCAACTGGAGATTGGGTTCCAACCCCAGTGAAAAGTTGTTCGGGCAGCAAACGAGAGGGGGGAGAGGTGTTTCCACTAAGGCACATATCCTTATCCAGGCAGCAGACGAATTTTCGAGATGGAATCAACAGTGGCGTCTACAGTTCCAGTTAGGTTGAAGTACTTAGTGAACACCGTATAGGGCTTCTTCGACATATTCGGAGCCCAGGCTTGTAAGGATTGGTTTATTCGGCTCCATTTCCTTGGAGTTATACAAGGATTTGACCCTCCAGGTTGGGGGTTGTGCCATCGGGGTGACTTCCTGGCCACGTAAAAAATACCTTAGTAGCGAAGCACCAACAAGCCTCGGATACGGACGGATTCACAGTTGAAAACCCACGCAAACGAAATAAGGACTACGAACTTTGGATCTGTACATGGAATGTTAGGTCGCTTAACAGACCACGTGCAGCCGAACAATTAGCGGACCCCCTTAAACTGCTGCAAGGCAGATATTACCGCCATCCAGAAAGTGCGATGGGATGGACCGGGCAAACGCAAACTAAAAGACTGCGATGTATACTACGGCGATTGCTACCGAGAACAAAGACAGCGTCTATTTGGGTGTGGATTTGTTGTTGGAACTAGACTCAGGCAAAAAGCCTTGAGTTTCAACAGTGTGAGCGAGCGCATCAGGACAATCCGCATCAAAGCTAAATTCGCCAACATAAGCCCAATATGCGCTCATCCCCCAACAGAGGAGAAAGATGAAGACACCAAAGACATATTCTTCGAGCTCTTGGACAAGACATAAGAGTAGCGCCCTGGCTATGAAACTAAAATTGCCTTAGGAAATTTTAATGCCAAGCTAGGAAGAGAAGACATATTTAGTGGCATAATTTGAAGATACAGGCTGCACGACACCACCATCGATTTCGCTGCGGGGCGAGACGTTCTGGTAGCTAGTACGCAGTTCACACATCTCAATATCCACATGGAGACATGGGAACCTCCTGACCGTCAACCAGATTGACCACATTGCGATCGACGCACGAAACTTCTCCAGTATCCAGGATATCCGAACATTCCGAGATGCCAACATTGACTAGGTTGTAGCCAAGAAGGTACGGCTACGGATCCCCAATCCAAGCCAAAACAAGGAAGTACTGTAAGACTACTATATCGCAAGAGACTGTCATGTCCTTTTCCGATCGAGTCTCTAATAACCTGTTAAGGAGTCCTATGCTGCCTGCATTAAGCATTGAAAACCAGTGGCAACATTGCCTTGCAGTCATCAGAGATGCCGCCCCTGAAGTGCTAGGTTTTACACGGCCACCACAGCGAAACCCCTGGTTTGACGACGAATGCCCGCAAGGGGCTGCACAAAAGGACTTGAGCTGTTTGCAAGCTCTACGAGCAGAAGAGGAGAGAGGAACACCGGCTTCTTAGATGGACAAAAAAGAGATCATGATAAGCGCGCGATCGAGGAGACAGAGGGATGTTACAACAGGAATGAGGTTTGTTTAGATTACCAAAAGGTAAAAAAACTTCCCAAGGGTACCAGACACGAACCGAAGCCTGTAAAGACGATCAGGGGAACATCGTAGTTGAACCGCAGTCGATGCTGAGAATATGGAAAAACCACTTCTGCAAATTATATACCGGCGATCACGAACCGAATTCCGCTGTAAGGAAGATAGAACCACCCAAACCTCGGCGACCCAGATCAACAATTCCGCCTACCCGACCTTGACGAAGTGAAGATAGCTATATCTAAACTTAAGCCAAACAAAGCTCCTGGAGCTGACGGCATCGCTGCCGAACTATTCAAAGCAGCAGGCGATGACTTTGTAGAGAGCATGCGCCAACTTATCTGCAAAATATGGACGGAAGAAAGCATGCCCAAGAAGTGGAATCTCAGTATAGTTTGCATCATACATAAAAAAGGAGACCCTCTTAATTGCGCCAACTAGAGAGGCATCAGTCTCCTTAACATTGCATATAAGATCCTTTCTGCCGTATTATGTGAACGTCTGAACCCGTTCGTCAACAACCAGATAGGTCCTTATCATTGTGGCTCCACTATCGACACAATCTTTCAAAGGTCCATCCAACTACTCGGATACGCAGATGATGTTTACATAATTGGAAGATCGAAGCGTGATGTCAGTGGAGAGTTTTTGAGCATTGCAACGGAAGCGAAGAAGATGGCTATAACTTTGAGGAAGTTTAGGACTTTGTCTACCTAGGCACAGCTATTAACACAGAAAACGACACCATCGCTAAAATCAAACGAAGCTCTTGAAAATCGCTTCTTCTTTGGACTTAGGAGGCAATTCCTCTCTCGAGCATCTAAAACCACCATATATTAGACACTCATCATCTCGGTTCTTATTTATGGCGCTGAGGCCTGGACCCTGTCAAAGAAAGATTAGAGCATCTTAGGATGCTTCGAGAGAAAAATTCTTCAAAAAATTCATGCAAAAGGATACAAAAATGTATGGGCGAAAAAGTTACGGACCAACTAATGAGCTCATGTCTGATTGCTAAATTATAAACTTCCCATGAAGTGAATTATAAGTTAATAAAGAAAAACCATCTGTCGATCTTTCATAGATTGGTTCTTGGTTAACCGGTATTGGTTTTAGTGCGGTAAGAGTCCCCCACCAATTTCTTACCGAGTGTCTTTGCAACATTTCAATGGAATAGTATCAACAAATTTTATACCCCATTTACAATTATAATGAAGATCTTTTGTGTAAGTAATGCAATCAATTTTTTCTTAAATTATTTGTTAAGAATATAAAACGAATATTTAAGTTAAGCACTAAACTTATATTCACCTTAAAATTTAAATCAAATTTTCTTATTTAAAGGTGAATAATAAGCAAAAGCGTAATAAAACCACCCTCCCCAAAATTATATTGCCTAAAAATAAAAAGTTTTCTTTTGCGTGTTTTTAAAGTAATTTTCCAGCAACAGTATCAGCATTTTTTTTGTTTAAAAATCGCCCTTACCAACATAAGTTTCGTCTTACGTATCTTACCTTTCTGTAGGTATATATTTTCTTCCTTGAGGCGGTCAACTTTTTTTGATGGTTTTTATTAAAAGTTTTTTTTGTAGACTTTTACCAAAAAATCAAACCAATGTTTTCATTCTTTATAAATACCTATAAGGTATACCTACCTTTATAGTACGAAGAAGATATATATTCATCTTCATAAACACCACCAGATGCTTGGTTCCGGACTTTTTGGATTTATAATATGTTTGTACGACTTATACGTACCTAACCTACCACCCTAGGCTAGACTTTCCTTCACTTATTATATCCCCTTTTGACTTCTTCCGAAAGAATTTAATTATTTCAAAAACGTGAGTAGAGAACAAAATCACCCGAAATAAAAAGATGAAGTTTGAAGTTTTTGGTGGTGGGTTTGTTATTCCTTAATTTTTTTTCCTAGCACGTGTCTAAATCGTTGAAAGTAGAGACCCGGTCGATATTCCGACGATATTTTCTTAAATAAAATGCATTCCTATAATTTTCTATTATTTGCTAATTTTCCCTGCAATTTTTTTCTTTTTTTTGCGAAAGAGGAAAATTAAAAAAAAAAGTCCAAACATAATTGAACCATCAGACCCTGCGTAGCTTACCTTATAGTCCTTTTACTCTCTCTCACTCTCTGTCTCGGTAAGGGATATATATAGAAGATTGCAATATGCCACCCTTCAAAGACCATTATATTAGATAGAATAAGCACAATCAGTCCTTCTAACGCCTTGAGCGAGGTAAAATTAAATCCACAATGACAGAATAAGTATTATTTTTTTCGTTATTGCTTTTTCTGGTTGGTGTACAAAGCTGATACATCCCTTAACTCCCACACTACCTTATGACTACTAAAGGTTTTTGTATCCTGTCTGATCCTTATCCTCGGTTGTTTTTTTTTTTTTCCATTTTTATTTCGAAAGTAAAAGCCAAATGGGCGATAGATGAATGGATAATGATAAATCGGGGTAATATTGAAAAATTCATATATCTCTACTCTGTGGATGGCATGGATGGCGTGGTGTACATTTTCGAAGTACGAAGTAGCTGCAAAATAGGCAGGGACAGGATCGCCTTCCACACTTCCGTTGCGGATTTTCGTTCATATCGTTACGTTATTGAAGTTTTTTTGTTACGCCGCCACCGCCACCGCCGCACATCATGAACACAAAATATCTCTGTTAAGGCTTTTAAGCGTGTCACACCCTCTTAAATATATTTTTATTTATCCTTCCCGAACCATTTTTGAAGAAAAAATACATCTGTTATATCCTATTTTGCTGCTCTCTCCATGAAATTCTGGTTTGACTGACGTATGATGAGTGTGTGAATGACAATGACACCAGGACATGACAAACAAAAATTTGTATCAAGGCCTTAAACGATGACAAAATCACATCACAATAAAGAAAACACAAATATCAGAATATCAGTGCGTGACAAGATGAGGCGTCATCAAGGGGAATGCATAAATATGTATTTTTTAACATTGTTCACATTTAGTAAGGACTTCAAAAAAAGAACTAAGAAAAAACAAGGAATATTAATTTTTATGAATAAACGTTTTTTAAATGTTGAGGCCGTCGCGTCACGCGTCCGCGTAGTCGACGTTGGTCGATGCGGTTATTAGTGTCATTATGCAAACAACACAAACACAGTTAAAAAATAAGAACTTTTTTCTTTCAAATATTTTCCTTTTTTTGATGCAGACACCATTTTTCAAGGATACCTGCTGCCATTTAAAAAATTTGTAAAATGCACAAGGAGAAAACACTTGGAAATGCAAATTAAATATTTTGTCCCTGGTAATTTCCTTTCCTCTCGCATAAAGTAGAAATGATGCAGGTAGGTTGGTAGAGAGGCAAGGCAGCAAGCAGCATAACAACACCATATTTTTAAGGACTTAGTTCTTTTTATTTGTCTAAAAGGATGTTTTTTCGCCGTTTTTTTTTCTGAAATGTGCAATGAGGCTAGGCCGATGGGAAAAAACTTAAGATTTTAGAATTTTAAATGCATTTGAGTAAGTGTTTTTATGACGAACAGAAAAAGAACCTTCCTCAACGTCTTAGATGGTAATTTTGTAAGATAGGAAGGTTCTTAAGTCTAATTGGTTGTCTGATGTTTTCAAGGGTTCATTATATATTAATAAAATTCAGTGTTTTGAAGGTTAATGATGGACTTATGAAGATAAAGAGCTTTCCGAACTTTTAGATAGATTACAAGAGTATCTAACAAAGGAATATTCTTAGGTAATTTGAATGATATTTGTAATAAATTTGTCTCATTTGTTCAATAAAATTTGTCAGTTTTGAGAGTAAATTATAATCAATATTTAGTCTTTCTTTAACTGCAGATGATTAGTTGACAGCTGTATCATCTCTAGACAACAGTTTCTCTGCTACACCGGATGGTATTCCATCTCTTCTTTTGGAAACATTTTCTAAATATTCCTCTGCCCAAAACTGCATCTAGGGGCAACTGCTGTGAAAAATTATAGACCGATTGCTAAACTTCAGCTAACCTCTAAAGTATTTGAAGCTAATATTCAAATTAAGCTTTAAAATTAAGTTCGAAATTAAATTTCCCAGCATAAGCATGGCTTTATGATAGGTAGATCGATGGTAACCAATTTACCAATACTTATAAATTACTGTTATGTTGTTTAGAAAACCGATTACAAGTCGATGTTATTTATACCGATACCGATACCAAAGGTTCAATGTTCTTTTAAACAAAAACGTGGGTTTCTCGGGCTTACTTCTAATCGCATTAGTTGGATTAAACGTTGTCAATGTGTTAAAATTGGTGATGTAGTGGAATACACAATTTTGTCTGGTGTACCGCAAGGCAACCATCTTGGACCACTTCTCTTTATTCTTTTTATTAATGATTTGCTAAATTAAATTTCACATTCAAAGTGCCGATGATATTAAGTTGTGTAAGATCTCCACGGGCTAGTACTAGCTAGCTAGTAGATGGTTTGTGCATAGGACTGATACTCGAGAGGTCTTGAGCACAATCCCTGCCTGTGCCACCTAAAGTTTTTTCACGGCTACTGAATCTTGCGAGGAATCGACAAATCCTCCAAGAGTAATTCTTGTCATAAAAATTGCTTTCTTAAAAAAGTCGGTTAGACTGAAAATCATTACAAAAAAAAACTAAGTTCCTCAGCTTCGGAACCAACAGCTCATCCTCTCTTATAAATATTTTTAACAACCAGTAGAAAAAGTAAAGTCTCCAGTGTCTTAAAAGCATTGCCACTACTGAAGGAAGGCAGAATAGTCACGAGACCGAGAAGCATGTGCAGAAGAACAATTAAGGAGGAATGATCTAGATTGTGGAAAAGAGCTGAAGGGTGCTTACGAAACGGAAACAGCACACATTGGCCCATATGTCTCGCTAGGGATCACACACGCGCTAAATAGGTCTGATGATCTAAGTAAGAATTTTGGGGTCGTCCTGAATTGCCTCCGGCAAAAATGAAGTTAATTTACGAATTTAAACCGTTGATAAAAGCACAGTGACTTAAAGAATTGAAAGCGTGTATGTCGCTGAAGCACAAATGGGTGCTTGAGCCTAAAGTGTTGGTGAAAACATAGATCTGTTGATTCCTCATCTCATTTTAGAACTAAATATTCTGCACAGATTGGTTTCTATAAAGACTTATTGATCTTAAACTTTTAAAGTTTAGTTAAAACAATATTTATAACCAGTCGATAATCAGTTAGGTTAGGTTAACGTGGCTGCGGATTTAGAATCCACACACTTAGGCTAAGAGAAAAGCCGTTGTGATACCACATGAATCTAGAGAATTACTTCTAACTAGTCGAACCATTTTGAGCTTTTTATAAAGCGAAGAAGATATTTGATATCCTTTCTAGCTAGTTCACTGGGATTGTCAAAAGAGTAGTCTCCCAGATGATGCTTGCGTCTTAGTGAAAGAGCAGGGCAAGTACAGGGAAGGTGAGAGATTGTTTCCTCTTCTTCTTCGTCCATGCAGCTCCTACAGAAGTCATTTGAGGCTACGCCATGTTGTATTGCGTGTCTGCCTATAAGACAGTGTCCTGTAAGGACACCTATTAGGGAGCTAATATGAAGTCTGCTTTGAGATAACAAGTCTTTATAGCGCTTTAGGTCCAGTGAAGGCCATATGAGTTTTGTGGCTGCGCATGTTGGTAAGCTGTGCCACCTAGAATTTGCTATAAAGCTATTTCTTTTAGCATAAGTTTACATGTAGCTATCGGTATACCTATCTTCTCCCTTTCAGGTGAAATAGGTATGACGGTTCCATTTTTAGCGAGTTCATCGGCTCTACAATTACCTGTGATGTCTCTGTGGCACCCAACAGAGGTGAATGTTAAATTGCTGAGCCATCTGCATAAGAGATGATCGACAATCGAGGGCCGTTAAAGATTTGGTCGAGACACCGTCTGCTATCACCGTGGTGATAGCAGCTTGACTGTCAGAGAAGATGCGGATATCAGAAGTTGATATCACGTTTTCTCTTAGCCAGGAGAGAACCTCTTTGATCGCTAAAATTTCCGCTTGAAAGACGCTACAGTGATAAGGGAGGCGGAATGAGATGCTTAGATTAAGCTTTTCTAGAGTACACACCACTACCAACTCCCTCATTTGTCTTGAATCCATATGTATAAAAATGAATACTTGATGACCGATGTGTATAGCCGGTAGGTTATGCGAGGTTGAAAACCCCATTTGCTTCCTATAGCTTTCTTGCAAAGGAAAAGAGCTACTGTAGCTTTTTCAACTCTTTCCTGTATATTGGATTTCCAACTTAATTTTTTGTCCAATATCAGACCAAGGTATTTGGCTTCATTGGTAAAAATTAGTGGTTTACCTTTTATTGAAGGAGGTACAATTACTGGGATCTTGTATTTCCGTGTGAAAAAAACGAGGTCTGTTTTTTGAGGATTAATACTAAGTCCGCAGTTATCAGCCCATCTTGTGAGCATATTGAGTGCATTTTGGAGGAGGTCTCTCAGTGTATTAAGATGTTCCCCTGTGACAACGATAGCAACATCATCGGCATACGCAACCACTCTGTAGCCATCCCTCTCAAGGGATATTAGTAGTTGGTTAACCACTTTGTTCCACAGGAGAGGAAACAGAACACCACCTTGCGGAGTGCCCCTACTGACAGACCTTTTTGTGCAAAAATCTCCCAAACTAGAGTTGATGATCCTGCTTTTTAGCATTAGATTAATCAATTCACAGATTGAGTATTCGACGTTTAAGGTCGTCATAGCAGAAGTGATAGCGGATGTGTCAACGTTGTTGAAAGCGCCCTCAATATCGAAGAAGGCCAACATAGTGTATTCCTTTTTCTCTAGGGAGTATTCGATAGTTCTTACCAGAGTGTGCAAGGCTGTTTCTACCGATTAAACTTTGCAGTAAGCAATGAGAATGAAAGATGATAGGCTAATAAGTATTAGGTCCTTACATATTCACCTTAGAGCCTACATTAATAAGCAGAAATGAAGCATTTGGAGACTTGAAAATCCAAGAACGGTTATTGATTTCGCACGAGGCGACATAAAACCATACATTTATTGTTTTATGTGGCCTTAATTTAACACCGCTGCTAGATTTGGGTATTACTTAAGTCAATTGTCTAACACACGCGTAAAAAAACAACCTATAATACCAAAAATGTTTATCTTATTTAGAAGTGATGTCGTATGGCTTTCGTGACACAACGATTTGACACCTTCTTATAACCTTCTTATAACTTCTTTTTGCAACTATTTAAAAAACCGTACAGTTTAAGCCACCAACCTGTGCTTAAAGTCAACGTAACCATTATTAGGGAATTTTTCAGCAAAATTTCTTGAGTGCTTATTAAATCTTTACTGAACGTTAATATTTTGCCACTTAAAACCAAAAACACAGTTCTTGAAAAACTTACCACTAGTTGTTTGTTAATATGTTTTCTGCAAATTTATTTATAAGTCAAAACTCACCTGGAAAGAAAAAAAAACAATTTTCGAAATATAATAACATTTTTAAATATAAGTAATTTTAATTTAAGGAAAATTGTTAGTAAATTTGAAATAAACTAATAACAAGTCTTGTTTTGAAAAATCTAGAAGTGTACATTAACTAGTTCAACAATATCGATGTATTGGACATTTTAGTAAAAGAAGAACTCACGCAGAACGTTTACCAATTTATCGCTGCAATTACGAGACTATAGTTATAAGCCATGGTTAATAACCAAATCACTTAAGAAAATTTCGAGGTTAACATTTGTAAATCGATTCGAGTGACACCTCATACATGAATAACCAAGTTATCAAAAAAATGTGCACCGAAGTATAAGGTTTTCCAATACGTTTGGGTTGACTTTGACAGCTCGAGGCGTCCATATTGTTTCTTTTACTTCCTGTCAAAAAGAAAAATTATCAAGGCAACGAACTTTATGATCAAAATAAGTGTTCTCTAGCAGCAACGATGCGTGCGTCCTTTTAAGTCGACTATTTTGCGTTGTGATTTAGGCCTGCATCCATACAAAATCCAACTGACTAAGGACCGCAAACCAATTCACCAAACGCAGTGTTTATTATGTTCGCTAGTTGGATTATGGAGCAGTTAGAAAATGATCAAAATTCTGTTTTGAAAAATCATCTTTTGGCTGGGAGGCATCATCAGTCCTTATTCGAGAATAATGATGGCCAGGCAATCAACGTCAACTGCGATCGCCATAGGTTGATGATCATCAACGTCTTGTGGCCTGAATTTTATGATATGGACACCGAAGACAGATGGTTTCAACAGGATGGCACTACGCGCTACACAGCTCAAGACAAGATATTCTGCGCGAGCGGTTTCCTGACATGGTTATATTGCACCGTGGCGAAGTGAATTTCCTACCAGGATCGTGTGATTTGACCCCTTTAGACTTTTTGGTGGGGTTTTCTTAAGTCTTAAGACGGTCTATGCGGATAAGTCGCAAATTACCGCGTCCTCAGAGTCAACATAATCGATGTCATCGATTAAATTGAGCCAAAATCATCAAGAACTGGACTTTCGACGGCCTTAAACTGATGTTGTATCTCAGACATAGTGTCAGGGTTCTTTAGACAAAACCTTATTGATATTTAATATTTATCTCGTTTTATTCAATCTTAAAATCGACAGCGCAAACATTCAAATTGTAAGTTTCAATTATCAATTGATGGTTGATAAATTTGAAATTCGGGCTTTTTAAACTTAATTTAAATAAAATAACTTTAAACTGATATTTAAATTTTCTCATCACTGACAAAAGCCTTAAATTTTAGAATATCAATTGGTAAAATGTACAACTTTGATATTTATTAAATATCATATGGTATGATATTTATTAAATATCATATGGTAGCCCCTCGAAAATAAGTCTTAAAATTCTTAAACGAAAAATAAAAGACCAAAAAACCCATGAGGGTTTATCTAAAGCTTATATTCCAATCCAACTTGAATGACCAAAACATAAACAGAGTGGATTTAAACTTGTCGGTTTCCATTTTTTCCCTAAATTAGAAAGGTATAAAGGGTGTCACTTTTTCAAGTAAGTATAGCGACCTCCTTTAGTCAACAATATCTCTCAAGAAATAATAAAAGACTTTGGCAGTTTATCGAAAATTCCATTTAAAAAAGAAAAAGAAAGCATTTTCATTTCTCATTCGCATATTCTTTTGCCATAAATTGTGGATTTACGTTTTTGTTATATCCTTTCAAGTTTTTCTTTGTACCCATATATCATCATACCCACATATAAAACCAACTTACATACACATACATACATACATTATAATATCAAGATTCTCTTTTTCTTACAATAGTTTCATTCAAATTTCAAACACAGTAATCTCTGTAGCTGTCTCTAAGAGTCCTGTTTTTCCAAGGATAAAAAATAAAATATGAGCAAACAAAAACTGAACAACTGAAGAGGGGACGTGAAACGTCGTCGTCGTCGTTATGTATGAGTAGGAAGTTGGAAGAAGGATAAGAAAATAAAAATAATAAAATTTCAAAATTTAATATATCGCAAGTTTACAAATAAACACCTGCCTTCTGGTGGATCTTTATAGTATCAACATCAACAACAACAATCAGAAGAAGAAGCACACTTCATGCCGCCCAAGGATATTCCAACACATAAACGTACCAATTGTAAGGATATAGTGTAAATGTGACTTTTCGCACTCTTACACACCGTTAAATTGTACCAAAACGAAAGGGTGAACTTTTCCTCTGGATTTTATTGGTTTTCCGCGATATGAGAGAATGCGACTACCGAGGCATGACGACCAACAACAACAACAACGACAAGGACGAAGACGAGGACTATACAACAGCCAGCGCAATAGACGCGGACGCGGTTGGAAAGGACACTATCAAATTCATTCCTGAGTTGTACTCGTATAGTATATTGTAGGAGCTGTAGATAAAGCGTAAAGCATTTTCTACATATTATACGTGCTAGAATAGTTTACGAACGTACAATGACATCAGCGAGGGCAGTTCAGGGGTGAACGTGGTGAAGGTGGAACATTTATTTCGTACGTACAAGGAGTATACGGTACCACTGCCTTAGGATAAAAGCAACTGATGGAGAAGAATGCAGGAATTTTATTACCTGTTGAGAACGTCCTTATTCTTATATACAAATATGTTGCAGGTAAGTAGGTATGTAGATATTTTTTTTTTCAGTATTCAAAAGGACTTTCTAAGTTTATTTTGTGTGTGTGTGTGTGCTTTTTGCTTCTTGGAAAAGAGATGAAGTTTACAATTTTATTTTTATTTTCTTGTCTTGTGAAGGCTGCTGGAGCTCTATAGATAACTTCTTCAAATATTCAAACAAAATACCATCACAAAACATTCTGTAGAGCTAAGGATGGGATATCCTCTATATCTACTCCTATACTCATTCTTACTATAGCTAGAGATGATGCAGCATAGGTAAAGTACATCTGGGCAAACTCAACAAGAACTGCAATGTGAAAACATCTTAGGAGGATGCATTATCCATATATGTATAGCGAAACGAAACTGCAAATAAACTTGGAGGTCTGTGGAACTTATTTTTTGCATAAATTTATCGGATAAAAACCTATAGGTGAATTTCCAAATAAAACGTATGTCTATGTTTGTATATTGCGGCCAAAGCTATTTTTATCATATTTATAGAAATGAGGTTTCAAGACGTCTGAGTTATCAGTAATGGAGTTGAAGAATATTTTTTTTGACAGCAAATTAGGATTTTGGTATTGATTTGCGTTTTTTGAAATGCCTCCTTCCCTACATAAATATAAAGAACAAACAGGGTTGGAATTGGTAGAAATGCAGTTTAAAATCATACTTTTGACACCTTAATGAGAATCACAACAAAATCCTCACTTGCACCAATTTGACGTTTGTATTGCAATACGAAAAAGAGTTACCAGAAGCTTCATTTATTTTTTTTATCAATTCAAACTAGCACCCTAATTAATTTATCAAAAAGAAAGAGGAAATTAAATCAATAGAATTATTTGGAAGTGGTGAAATAAATGTGGTAGATTTCCTATATTTTTCTGATGACTAGAAGAGTACACAACGGTAGATAATTTTGCTGTTGCAAAAAATAAGCCACTGTTAACTAAAATTTAGCCTTAGAATTGTGAAATTTGACGTTGATTTGTGTTAAATATTAAATTTCTCATATTCACCTCAATAGTGTCAATTTTCCATATTCAATTGAGAGTGGTAATCAATAGATCCTGTTTTTATAGTTATTCTGTATGTATGTATATAATAATAAATATTTACGATGCTAAAATGTTATGTCATTGTCATTTAAAATTTTGCGTAATTTCATCTTTAATAACTTATATTTACCTCAAAAATGTCAATTTTTTAGACTCGTTGGACTTTAGGTGAAAATCAATACATTCTGTTGGTTCTTTCCATGTTCTGCATCGAATTTTGGGACAAGATATCTCTTCAATTAGGTTGAAATGTTGTATACAAATTAAATTTGACAATGTTGAGGTGAATATATGGAAGATGTGCCATTTTTTGTTTTTGTGTTGAAAAATAATGTGATAGGTTGAATTTCCCACATTTTTCTAATGACGAGAATGTATGACATACTTGCTGTGTTTAATTTGATCTTGATCTTAATCTGTTTTTAATCTTTAATATCTTATATTCACCTCCAAAGTGTCAATTTTCCAGATACAATTTAAAGGGGAAATCGATCCCAATCAGATTTATTGGGTGTGGTGAAAAGAAATATTGGATTTCTTATATTTTTCTTATGACAAGTTTATATGATATGCTTTTGTTACCTTATATCCAGCCTTAAATATGATTGATTTGATCTTGATTTATGTTAAATTGTATCTCTTAAGTGAGCTGATATACAACAAACAAAAATTAATTTGACATTATTGAGGTTAATACAAGATATGAAAGGACAACAAATGACCGATGATTTTAGTGGAATAAATTCATTTTTGATATTTATCCACATATTTATTATGATTCATGATGAGCTGATACAAATCAGTTGATAAGTCAGTCTGTTTGCAGCAGAACCATTAGTAGGAATAAAATCATGTAAATCTTTTCGAGGTGTTAAAAAAAATATGGTGAAATTCCAATACTTTTCTTATGACGAGACTATTAATATGGTTTTTTTTAAACTTATATCAAGCTTTAAATATGTATTGATCTTGATCTGCAATAAATGTTTTTTCTTTAATGAGTTAATACATTTTCCATTACAAATTTAATTTGACACTGTTGAGGTGAATATAAGTCGTGAAAGTTTAACATGACGGTTGCTTTTGTGTTGATAAATAATTGTTTGACATTTCTATAAATTTGTATCATGATTAATGGTAAGCTGGTTAAAAAACCTTCATAAGCACGTAAGCAGCTAATCAAAGAAGAATTATTAGTGCTTGCTCGGCTATAATCTATAGAACATTTGTTAAGAAATATCGCACTAACATATAATATATTTAATATTAAAAATAGCCGTTGGCCTTAAATTAGTTAAAACTTATTTCATGACCTCCAAATTGTTACCATTCTTATTACCTTAGGCATCTATATACCATAGATATGTCATCACATATCAACTTGCAGACGTAACCCCTTTCAAAATAGTAGTTTTATTTATATATCTCAATTATAATGTATTTTTATACCGCTATTTCAATACTGACAACAATAAAAAAAAAGAAATAAACAATTCAACGTTGAAATTGATGCCAACAAACCATTTCCTTGATGCTAATTCCCCATGTTTAATTTTTATTCACCACAAATTGCTAACCCCTCTGTTCATATTTTAATCATTCAATATTCATAACATCAAGCACATATAACAAAACACATCAATGACAGGCGACTAGCGCAGCGTAGTGTTCCACAGAATCAAGCAAGACATGTGCTTTGTGCGTCTTCAAAGCCATGATAGCTCTATACCTATATACTCTTGACTTAATCTGATGCAGAATCTAAGAACAATACGAGTACAATATGCAACATCAGGCAGCAGCTGTTGACAGTTCAGCTTAGCTGAAATTGGCACGCAATTAGCGTGTCGCCAATCAACATTGTTGCATGACGTGTAAATCATTGATAAAAGCCATCACGCATCAAATATCCCTTTAGATAAAATAATGAGATTCAAACTGATATATGCGCGGCGCCAATCCCACTGACATCAATTATTCCCAACAACGTGCTAACTATGCAGAGATATGCTTCCATTATTAGGTGGGTTCCTATAAATTCATCCATAACTTCACTCTTTCCAGTTTCAGTGATTCTAGTTTTTATATGTCTGCTTCTGCTTCGCTGCTATCCTGGTTTACTTTTTTCCCACTGAAACATTGAATCGAATTGATGACCAATCAAGATATATGGTAATGGAAACCAATAAATCACTATCAGAGGAAATGGTGGATATGGATAATCCAGCCACAAGTAGTGCCAAGCTGAGTTGGTTAAAAAAACGCCAAACAAAATTAATTCCAATCAACTGGGACGGCAAACGGCAATGTGAGCAAAAAATATGCGTGATGATGATGTCGACGGTGAGTCCCCCTATCCGGACTGATCCGGACCATTGGACGGTCCCCTTTCATATTGTAATCGTTAATTTCCCTCTGTCTTGTGTCAAATCAGCAAATTCATCGAGCAGCATCGAGCAGCATCACAGCATCGCCTACAACTACACCACAATTCAGTTCAATTTCATTTTCAATGGCATTCAGTCGAAGCCATGAAGTCCGCAATTGTTATTATCATTGTCGCATCAGTGTATTCGGTCAACGGCGGCCAATTGAAACGCGTCTGGATGAAGGATCACTGCTCGAGCGGTCTGTGTCAAGGAATAACAATCTCACGCGATGACTATGTCATTCTGTCAAACACACCCATCACAAAGCAGATAATTTTGACGTTTGTCAATTCGACTATTGCCAAAATACCACATCTCATGTTTGACACATTTCCTGACCTTCAAATCCTACGAATGGAGAACTGTTCCGTTGAGACGTTCGAGAAACCACAATTCGAGGGAGCCAGCAATTTGATGGGTTTATTCCTGGCCAACAATCTAATACGAGACATCCCCAAGAATATATTTCTCGGTGCAGACAATCTAAACACCCTGTCACTAGCTGGCAATCAACTGCGACAACTGCAAAACCACAGTTTCAACGCCCTCAAGGAACTAAAGTCATTGGATTTGTCACACAATAAACTGGAAAATCTACCTCTATCCGTATTCTCGCCCATGCGAAAATTGATGGAACTTAATCTCTCCAATAACAAACTGACAACACTGCCAGAGCGTATATTCGAAAAAACACCAAACCTCACCAAAGTCCATCTGTCATATAATAAATTCTTAACATTCGAATCCGAATATTTCAAGAACCATCCAAAACTTTCACTTCTTGACATCTCCGGCAATCCCCTCGTTGAGACGACCATCAATTTTGACATTTTAGACACCTTGCTGGCGAACGATTGTGAATTGCACAAACTTACAATCTATGGCTTTGTCAAAGAGGTCGAATTACGAAACAATTCACTGCAGGACATACCCAATTTCCCGAATGCTGCCAATGTCACCGTATTGGATCTGTCAGTCAATCCGATTGCCAGTCTTGAGGCGACATCCCTGCGTCGCCTCATTGGTTTAACCAAACTGAATTTTAGTCGAACGAAAATCCATGATTTTCCCGAGGGTATTTTCAAGAAGCAAACAAAACTCAAAGTCCTGGACATATCGAATAATTCATTGTATAATCTGAAAGTTAGCGTATTTGATAACTTGAAGGCTTTGCAGTATTTCTATTTCCATCAGAATAACTGGAATTGTGACTTTTTGCAATTGTTGATGAGTTCGTTTGTTAAACGGCGGGAAATTGTCTTCGCCGAAGATGACTTGGAGCCGGATAAGGTTGATGATTATGTTGATGGGGTGGCGTGTTGGTATGAGAGTAATAAAAGTTCGAAAAAATGTTCAGAAGATGGAGAGTCTGTGTTGGAATTGGCTATAATACGAAATGATATAAAGGCTTTTGTCGAGACGGTGGATAAGAAGTTTGTGAAAATATTTCGGTTGTTGGATGAAATCAAAAGTAGGGTGTAATAATAAAAATATTGAAAAATATTGTAATGTGTTTATTTTTGTTCGACGGTTTAAATGAAAATAAGGACTTTTTGTGAGAAAGTTTTAGTTTCTGGCAAAGTTCATTGGTGACATAAAACTCAGAGTAAATCAAGAGATTTTCAAAATATATCTAATTTACTCACTATCAGAGGGAGGCTAAATTAAAATTGTAAATGGAATTTTTTGTGTCTTAGGCGTAAGGAATTTTTGAAGTGTGAATAGTGAAATTCCAGGAAGGCCGTTTATTTAAAATCAAAGCATTCGGATATTAATTTGGTTGTTGGAGGTTGAGGAGAAGGCAATGAAAATTACTTTACCTTTTCGTATCTAAGGGTTGCAAAAACACTATCTGAAACGGAATTTATACGTATGCATTCCGATTCGAATACTGCAGATTCTGTTGCCACCATTTAATAAGTTCTTTTGCAATCACTTTTTTTTCAAAGAACGATAAAAACAGAAAAATAGAAGTTTATGTTCCTTTTTTGGAATAATAATTTGACGATTGACACAGAGTTGTCAAAAAATGTAACTTTGGTTTACTGATGTGTAATTTTCGGCAATCCTTTTGAAAGAAATTTAAGCTTCGATATTGACATTTTCATAAGTACTTTTTGTGTATTTGGATTTTTGAATAAAACCCTTTGCAAGCATGTACCGATTTTTTATTACCTTTCGAACTAACTTTCAAATTTTAAAGATTCTCTAATAGAATTACTTATTTAATCAAGTGAAAATAGACATAAAATTCATCAAATCTAGGAATGATTGGAATATCGATTAAAATTGAGAACATCGCTATTAACAAGTGACAAAAAGCCTTCAAAAGTCCGACGTGAGCATAAGAAGTTATTAATTTTTTCTTAATCGAACAACTCTGTTTTTAGGAGGTATCTCTTTAATGCCACAAAAAAGGTCTTCAACGAAACTTTGAAGATCATGAGATGTACTACAAAATATTGCACATAACTTTTTTCTCCAAGCGTAAGCGTTTAGAAGTTACAGCGGTTTCAAAAAATGTCAAATGACCAAAATATCGACTTTTCGCATTTTGTGACTATTTTGTGACTAAACAAAATTTTTTGTATTAAAAAACGTTTAAGGATTTATTTTTTCTCTATAATAACATTTTATTTTTAAGAGTTATTTTTTTATAAAATCAGAGAAGTTAAAACATTCATTTTCCGATCTTTACTCTGAAATGGCAATGCTGTTTAAAAATATTTGATGACTTATGATTTAACTATGCAAGTGGCTTTAAACGAGGATTAGATTTTTGTCTAAACAAGGATTTTGTAATAACAAAATATTGAGATGAGAAAATGTTGAAATTTCGTTAAATTTATTTTTTATTGACATACAACTTGTTCTCTTCAAAGAAATTTTGTCTTGACATTTGTTTTATACCATTTTTATTTTATTTAGTGGTGCTGAATCGAATTTTGTTCGTGGACGCAACGTTGATAGTGATCGACCGACTTAAGTTTTTTGTTAACTCAACTTTAAAAGTTTTGAGGCCTAAGTTTATGATAAATAATACTCTAAAGTATCGTTAGTATCTTCCGACAACCAGATAGTATGAGTAGAGCATTGATTTGCTTTCAAAGTATCATTTCAAATACTTAAGACAAGAAAGGCGATATCAGACCAATTTCTGTCCAACATCCAACACCCATAGATGATTCTGGAAGTGGTATGGTTTTGGCTGCCTTCCATAAGCTAAGAGATATTAGCAACGGTTGAAAATTTTAAAGCAACTCCTACCTAAATCAAATCTGTTCTATTAACGCTGGAAACTCGATACCGCTGAACCAAATTTCCGTAATTTCTGATTTTAAAAGATAAGTAGACTAAAATCGGGATAATTTGAGCTCTATATTGAACTTGTAACTTTGTTTATCACCACAATTGCGAGTGTCAACTATCAATATTGAAATTTGATAAATATCAAAGATTTAGAACCAAACGATATAAGAGTTTTGAAAATTATCAATTAAAAGTTACTTAGTTTTACAATTAATGAAGTTTTACAAAGCAGAAGTTACACCTATCAATTCTTTTAAATCTATAATGGCTACAAAGTGAACAGTTTAGAAAGGTATATTTCTAAAAGTTTTGTGCATACTCGAAAGAAGAGAACGAAACAATGTTTTTGTAACGAATTTAATAATATTATCAAAGCATGTAAATCCACATTCCACAATGATGTGGAAACATGTATTCAAACTTAGTTACCAACTTACCTACTCTCAAACTTATTATAAATTCGATAAAGAAGTGAAAAGTTAACGCCTATAATGTTTGGCAGTAAAAGAACAGGTGAGGAGGTATAATTTGGCGTATGAAATGAATATAAAGTGTTTTTTGGAGAATGTAATAATATAAGCATCAAGAATGATGACAAAGTTTTTAGTGGTAAAAAAACACTTAAGTTTAGTGCCATAACTAACTTCTTATGTTAAGAGATCCATTAATCACTTTAAAGTTAGTAAAATTTCAAAACCTGAAAAGTTGATGCTAAAAGATTGTGGTTACGTGAATAAAGGTAGAAGTTTTACCTTTATGAGTTGCACTAAAGGCGTTTCATAATACTTATAAATAGAGGGAAATTCTATTTCATGTAATTAAATGGTTTTGTTTTATACATTGAAACGAAAACAACAATTAGAAAACATAATAACATGCCAAGGCAGTCATTATATTAAATTAATTTATGTTCTTGGCAGTAAGTTATTCATCCTACTGGAGCTATTGAAGTCGGCATAATATTTTTGTATCTATTTCGGGAATTATAAACAAATGAAACACAAACATGTCAACTTTCAAAAACACTGTTTTAATAATAGTCGAGTCCAAATAGACACTTTAAATTGGAATAATAAGTTGAGTGGCATAGACGCTGAAGATATTTATCAAAAACTAACGAGTCCTTAAAAATCCCACGAGAGCATAAAAAGTTATTGAGCTTTTTTGTCGAAAATTTCCGGTTTTAGCGTGTAACTTTTGAACTCTAAATGCTACCAAAAAGTTTTTCAGCAAGCGTTGATTTCTAAAATGTACATTTTCAAAAATGTCCATTTTTCGCATTTTATGACTAAACGGTGATAAAACAACTAAGTTTTTTTAATGCAGTATTTCGGACGTTTCAATACGAGATGTGCAATTCATATAGGCTCTTCAAACAAAAGTTGTTTGCGTACTTAGGAAGTTATAATAATGTGTCTTAGTTTGAATGTTTTATTAACGTTGAATTTTATACGTTTAGCACTATTGGCACTTAACCTTATAGACAGCTAGACAGACCCAGTATATCTGAGCCTAAATATTCGGACAAAATCACAACAGAACTTCCAGGAATCTTACTTGAATAAGGTTCTCCCCTAAAAACTCAGTCTAAAGTAGGCAATTAACAACCTTTGTGAACCAACTAGCTCAATAAGATAAGAAGACTTTTCAATATTTCCAAGCGAAAGCAGACTGTACTGTGACTGGCTGGGATTTCTTCAAGTCAAGTCAAAGAATATTTAAGGTAGAAACTCGAGTGAACGAAGCGCAGCCATTAGGGGACTTCTGTGACAGCGAGACTTAGGATAATTCTAGTTAAAGAATCAACACTAATTGGGTCACTAGGAAAACCCACCGGCCAATGGACAGAATGATAACATGAAAACCTTGAAGTATTGCTAAACACCCATTTCACGGGCTACCATCATGATGTTAGCGTAACAGAGCTAACAATTCACACTGAAATCTTAGTCCCAGTGTTACTTTATCAGCAGACAGGATGATATGGGCTCTCAGCTCCTTTTCGCCGTTCAAATCGACAGGCCCTGATGGCACCTTTCTAATGATGGTACAATAAAGTGGTGATCTGGTCATCCCACGCTTCAGAATCCCAAAAAAAAACCTCAAATGGGGACATGTTCCTAAGAGGCCTTCAACAACGTTACTGCAATCAAAAAAGCCCTCAGAGCTCTCGAAATATGCTTAAAACTAGAAAGATCAAGAGTAAACTAGGTGGTACGGAGATTAAAGAAACATCATCCAAAGGAACGCCTCATCGACGGGTATTATCATTACTTCTCTAGATGCTTGTCATAAATGAAATCCTTACCAATCTTGAATTAAGTAAGCTTATGTCGACAAAATAGCCCTACTGGCAACAGGAAAACACCTTAGTACTAAGCGTCCAACTCACCTCAGCCTTGACTAGGACCTGCATCTGGATATCGAGCTGTGTACCCTTAAGACCGACTTATTATTTGTTAAAAAATTGGAGGAAAATCCCAGACTATGAAATCCTAGCGTCTATGGAACCCCATTCAAAATATTAGATGATAAATACAAGTACCCGTGGCATGATGGGTAGTGCCTTTGACTGTCTTGCCAGAGGTCTTGGGTTCGTTCCCTGCCTATGCCATCTAGTCTTTTTACGGGTACTGCCGGCATATAAACTGTAGGTCCCCTCCATTCCTGACCTTACTTGCACACAGGAATGGTTGAGAGTTGTATGTCACTAGGCCATAGTTCTCAACGGAGTAATCGGATGCTGAAATAGGTGCAGTTTTCTTTTTGAAAACACTTAACTTGCCAACTTCTTTAGACTCCCCGATCAAGGCAGCGTCTTCCTAACCGAAGTATTGGAAATGACAAATGCTGAAAAACAGGTCTTAGTGATAACACAATTACGAACTTTGCAGGAAACAATCTCTGCTTTATCGATGCCTCTAAGTCGATGGAATATGATAACAAATAAAATCAAATGTTATACAAACTTACTTTTTCAGGAAAGTTATAAAACTTTCAGAGTATCATCAGGGATCAATATTGAATTTAGTGCGACAAATTCCAAACCAACCAAATTTGAGGCACAGTTTATCAGTGTTAGGTCAGTTTCACAAATGATTCCTTTCGTACGGTTGAAATGCGTATAGAATCACGATAGGGTCTCGAAAACATTGTTGCCGTATATTCAAGTCGTTGGGGATAACCCAATCTCTTTGACATCCTAAACATAAGCGTTCAATATTTCATCAAGTTAAATACTTTACCCTAAAGTATAAAAAATTTATTTCAAAACAAAATTGCCAACAACTAGAATTTATTTATTATCCCAAAGGACATTTACAATAATGTACAATAAAATACAAATAAATTCAAAATCATCTCAGAAATCTTATCGTTTCGATAAAAAGTCCTTTATTACTTCGAAATTCCAAATTACACTAACTGAATGTTTCCTATACTTTTCCTTACATACGTTTCTGACTTCAAATGCAAATATCTCAAAGCGTTGAAAATATGATATAAGGGAATTTTAAGAGAACAAACTTTATAGTCAAACTTTCAATTATAACCAGATGTATATTGCACATAACCACACTTATCTATTGAGGAATTTGCAATTAAAAACCTTTAGCAAAGAGATGGAAAAGAGCAAACTAGAGCACTAAAAACTTTACATCAGAAGGGAATATTTCGAAGCCCCAGAGAACATCTACGAATGTATAAATGACTTTAAAGGGATTATTATTTGCTTGCACTATATGACAACAACAAACACCACAATCACCATAAATGTATGTCCTTTACATAATACATATTGGCAACTAATGGAATCTTAAGTATGATAGTATGTGGGCTTACTTTGGCCAAATGACTGACTGACTGACACTTGGAAATATTTAGAAATTACATATTTGTAAAATAATAAATTGTTATTACTTTATTCAGCATGGTATATGGTTTATGGTGAAATATAGAGCACAACTTATGAAAATTGTTCAATATTGACTTTTTAAGTGCATTCGAAAAGGATTTGTTCAAATGAGCATTTCCTCAAAATATATATAGAATACTCAAGTTCTATTAATTTATTGTATGAAGTTTTGTGCATATACATATAGGATGATGTGTATTGAAACTGTTTTTAGAAAATATAAACTGCGTTCGAAAATTTAAGATTTAAATAGTTTAAACTTAAAGCAGTAGAATGGTATAGCTCTAACATGTAACACTGTGAAAGTTAAAATTTTCAAAAATAAAAGGTTTTTCAATAAGTAGTTTCATTTCGATATTTTAAACACAAGCATTTATGAAGATAAATGAATGGATTCATTACAAGGGCATATCAAACGATATACGCCAAATGGTCAACACTTTTCCATGACCAATGCTTACATTTGCAGCTGTATGCCCTCGATAACGTGACGAATAACATCCCTAAGGGGTTGAATCGATAGATCTTCTTTTTCACGCAAAACCAGGTTTTAGTTAAGTTCTTTATATTTATTTATAATGGTTCCATTTTACGAGTATCAATTTGAAAGTTAATAATTTTGAGTCTGGTACAAAATTAAGGTCTGAAACACTAGATTCTCTATTCAAACGTCACGATATTTGCAATATTTTACCATTTCCAAAATTGATTTAGACCTTTTTGTAGCTCTTAACAGTTCTTGATGGAGTCAATAATTCGAAACATTATCTGAATAGATTAGATATAGAATTATTTCAAACAGAAGGTAAATCACTATTAAATAAAATAAAAAGCAATGGACCAAGGTAATTTCCTTGAGGTACACCAGAACGGAAATTGACTTTAAATTGAAAGAGGATTTACTCTCTAAAATTTTATTACACTTCAGAGTTTTCAGAAAGTAGTTAGCTTGTAGCAAGCTGCCTTATTTAAATTTAAATCTATCTATGAAAAGTTTAAATTATATGAAATGCTCATTCGAATTAAAGCTTCATTCTTCCTATACTTAGTTCAATGGAAGTCAATATGTTTAAAATCAAAAGAACGTAGGTGATGAGTTCCGCCTCGGTAATTCAAATGAACACAAGATGATAGAAAATAAGGTCCATAAATTTCACCGTTAATGAGTTGATGAAGAAATGTTCAATCATTATTAACACGCTTTTGATGTAGAGGTTGCAATTCAAGAAGCTGAATACGATGTTCATAGAGAGGCAGATCATAAGGATCATCCCAAGGAAGAACCTTTAGGGCAAAGCGAATGAAATGATGTTGAATTGATTCAATACGTATTCTATAAATTTCGTAATAAGGAGTCTATACTTGCGATGCAAATTCAAGATGAGGACGAACATGGCAATTGTACAAAGAAAGAGTAACATAGGGATCATTGAACTCCTTTGCCCAGCGTTTTATAAAACCAGACATATAACTTGCCTTATTGACAATAAAATTAATGTGATATGTAAACTCTAAGTTGGAATAGAAATATAAACCTGCATCTTTAAATGTCGAGACACGACAGAGTTTTTGCTGTGATATACAATAATAAAATACACTGACGATTCGTTTTTTAGTAAAAGATATGGTCTGGCATTTTAAAGGGTTGAGGGCAAGGCTATTTTTCCCGCACCAAAATGTGAAACTATCAATGTCAGCTT
Source organism: Eupeodes corollae (assembly GCF_945859685.1). NCBI lineage: Eukaryota > Metazoa > Arthropoda > Insecta > Diptera > Syrphidae > Eupeodes > Eupeodes corollae. The sequence goes on along the minus strand of NC_079147.1, from coordinate 146,464,729 downwards.
GTAAAAGGATACGATTATTGGTGGATCTTATAATCTTAAAAATGTTCATGTCAACAGCAAAAATGAGAACTTCACGTAGACATGACGAATTTTCATTAATAGACAGGATGAACAGAAAAGGGCCAAGATGGCTTCCCTGGGGAACACCAGATTGAGCAACAAAAGGTTCAGAAAGACAATTTCTAAATTTTGCCTCATAGGATCTGTTTTCAAGGTATAACTTAATCCAAGCTAAAAAAAGTTGTGGAAAACCAAGAGCCTTAAGTTTAAATAAAATAATTCCGTGGCTAAGTTGCTCAAAAGCTTTAGAAAATTCAGTGTATACACAGTCAACTTCATAACCTTGTTCTAAAGCGCTTGAACATATGTTTGAGAATGTGAGGAGATTAGTAACGATTGATCTTTTTTTCACAAAACCATGTTGCTGTTCGCAAATGAGATTTTTACTTAAAAAGGCTACACTTTCACAAACAACTTGTTCAAACACTTAAGAAATGCAAACAAGCTTTGTAATAGGCCTGTAGTTGCTTATATCCTTGTTACCTGTTTTTAGAGCAAGTTTGAATAAGTACGTAAGAGGTTCAACTAAAACATTACCACACTTTTTTAATACTATGGGGGGAAAACCATCGGGATCGGCTGAGCAGTCATCATTCTACGCGGATAAAAGATCAAGGACCGTACTCTTTAGCACAGGGATGTTACTACAGCTGGCTTGCGAAGAGGAATGATGATTATTAATCAATTCACTTCATCAACTTGTTGAGGGCTATTAACAAATGACTCACGGAAATTTGTTTCGAAAGCGTTACAGATATCACCAGTTTTATCCAACGAAAGCTTCATGCAAGTGAAGTTAACTGGAAAGCCATCTGATTTTTCCTTTAATATTCAACATAAACAGAGAAATTGATTGGAGAAAGAGTTTTGAGATAAGTTTTCCATGCCATATTTAATTTGTTACGAAGTAAACGCAATTGTTCCGTGTACCAAGGATGGCTAAAATATATCTTGATTTCTTAAACGATAGATTTGATTCTTAACAATTATTAAGGATCTTATACAAATTTTAAACTGTTTCGTCAATATAAGAAAATGATAAAGTATCGGCAATTCCAGAAATGGTTGAATCTTCAGATAACAACTGGAAATTAGCTCCCCTGAAATCAAAATTATATTAACAATTGAATAAATTATACTGTATTCAGTAAGGTGATTAATTAAGTCAAGAAAAATATCTAAGGGGGGTGATATTTATCAATATTAGTAATTCCTGATCTAGATTCTAGAACAAGAGTGCTAATAGCGTCAGAAGAAAATATTAAATCGAGACTTCGAATTTTTTGATTTTTTAATACAGCTTGCTCTAAGTCAGTAAGAAGGATTTTATCGAGAAAATATAGTTCCAGTCAATGGAATCCAGTCAATAATAAATTAAAATCACCTTGAAGTAAAATATTGGTGTCAGCGCAGGACAAACTGATAACAAAGTCTAATGCTAAGGAGAGTTCGCTATAGACAGACTCTAAACTTTTTGGAGGAATATAAATGTTTATAATGAAAATAGTCTTGGTCTGTACCATTATCTTCACACATACAAGTTCAATTGATAATTCAATTGGCAAAAGACACAGAAGAAGAGAAATATGTATTTTTTACCGCTATGAGAACACCTCCACCTAAATCCTTTGCATTACCAACATGACGATCGTTTCTGTAAACTTCGAACTTTTGAGTTCTGTGTCGGAAAAGCTTGAATTAAGCCAAGTTTCTGTCAAAACGAATACGTCATGTGGAAATCATTGAGAAAAATGTCAACAGAATTTCTAGGAAGCGCAGAGTTTTCTCGGCTTCTCTTTTTTCTTTTTTTTATCAGGTACAATTTCAGAGTTATTATCACCAGAACCTGATTGCGCGAGAATATATTTACTTGCAGAAGACAAAGTAGAAGGAATTTTGGGCTAAGCTAATTCATCAGTCGAAGTGGAAAATGATGAAATCCATATAGATGAAAATAGACGAACACTTAAAAGAAATTATGTCGCAGACTTGGGATTCAAAACCATTTAGAAATAGCAGATAATTTCGTTTTAGGACGATAGTTAATAACAAAATTTTTCGAGCCTTTTTTATGGACTGGCGTTAAGTAAGACTATTTCCAAAAATCTGGTAGCTTAGAGCATTTCAGAGCGTTGCTCAAAATAAAAAATAAGGGATTAAAATATAATAATAATACACACATTTTTTAAAATATAATGAAGGTATTCCATCAGGACCAGGACTATAACATTCATTAAAAGAAATGCGAACATGTTCGCATGACGTTGAGAATCTTTAGTTAAAAACCCGAGGAGCTTAAGAGAGAAAAGGTTTTGTTGTTCGTAACAGACGTTGCACCGTACATGAAGAAGAGTGGCAAGGTTAACGTAACTTGCATCGCTCACGGTGCAAACAAAGTTTATGAAAGCATACGCAGTCACTACTCAAAAGTTGATGCCCTCGTGTCGAACTTAAAAAAAAAATATTTCTGAAAAGTCCATCTCGGATTGCCATTTTTAAGGATATTAAAACTGAATTGCCACTGCTACCTCGACTTGTAAGTTTGTTTCAAATTGAATTGGAAATCAATCAATTAACCCGCTGGGGTACTTGGCTTCACAATATTATGGGGACTATTTTGCTCAGATCAAAAAAATCGTCAGCGCTCTAGAAGAAGCTGTGTTGCATTTGCAAACAAATTTATTAAAGATGAAGAACTGCAAACGCAGCTGGAGCAGTCAATTTAGGATTTTTAGTCGATCCGACAAAACATATTTTCAAAGACCTAAAAAAACATGTATATTTAAGAGTCTGTACCTACTTATAATTTAAGCTAACAATATTTTCATTAAGAAACATCAATTTGCGAAGTGTTGCCTGTTTGAAAAGACATTGAAGAAAATTTTAAAAAAGCAAAAGGGCTCATTGCAGAGATAGCCTTGAATAAGTTTACTGAATAAACGGCGACGTAGATTCCAAACTTCCAAGAAACATTGAAGTGAATAATGATGAAAGTTTTAAATGGGCTCCACTCGTTTCAGCTGAAGTTGAGAGATTTTTTAGCTCCTTCAAAGGGACAACTGAAGAAAATTGTTTTCTGAGAACTTTAAAAAACTTGGTATTCTAATGCTACTATAATTAAATGTAGTTTTGTTTATTTTCCTAGTATTTTTTAATAAATGCATTTTTAAATGTTTTTTTTTTTTGCTTTTTTTAATTAACTTATGAAGCCAAAAGTGAGATTAGTCACTAAAAATCATTTTACGATGAAATGCATCTTCTCTATATCCCAATCGGAGAACTTTAACTTTTGATTTAAATGGTTCATCGGCTTCAAATCCTCAGCCAGATTGATCTGGTTAAGGTGCAAAATACGTCATGCGGTCTAAACGTTGAGAACGTAGTTGAATTGGCTGGTTTTGATTGTTGGCTTCAGACGCTTGAACGTCAGCGATATTTTCGACACTTCGATTAACCCGTTGTCTAACTGACACGGCAACATTATACAACGAATATGTAGACTCAAATGTTTGCATTAGGATTGATATTGCACTAAACTGTTAACGAGAGCGAAAATTACGACAGTTGGACCTCCGAATTTCGGTAAAAATTTTACTTTTTACGTAACCATAGTAATTATTTTTTAATTTACTGACAAAAAGTAACCGTTACAGTTCGATAATAAGTGAAAGGGTGCGTTCACAAATTAAATTCGAAGTTGACAAGTCAATATTGGAAAACCTGATATTTTCAACAAGGCATGTGCTACGTAAAAACAATTGCAAATTTGCAAGGATTTTTCTAACCCAAGACTAAAAGCGATTTAATCTTAAAAAGTCTAATGGATTTAAAATTCAAAAATTTAAAATTTCAGAAATCAGCTTCACAATTGTGTATCTTTAAAAAGTTAACGAAAAGCAGTTTAGCCGTATGTACATCTTCCCAAGAAGCATACGTTTTCATTGTTCTTAGAAAGTTTATATATGAAGAAAAAAAACTTTAAAAGTTCTGACAACTTAAATAGAAAATAATCGTCTTCTATAAAAATGAAAAAAGAGTCATATAATTTCCACCTTAGAATAAAAACCAACCCCTTTTAATTGATGGTGGTAGGTTTATCTCTTTTCTTTAAGTTTAAATTTTGAAAAGAAAAACATTTTACGAATTTATCATAGCGTCAGTTGCACTGAAGTTCGAGGGAATAATGAAAACACAGGAAAACAATAAACTTTTAGAAGGACTTAAGTTTCCTGTAAATACAAATGCTGCACATTTGTATATATAGTCGTCGTGTCGTTGTGTTAAAAAGAAAAGGGAGGATTTTTCATATTTGAGATTATTCCAGAGATTTTTTTAAAATTCCATGTCTATAAAACAAGACCAATTTGTGAGAAACGATCAACCACCATCACGACTACGGACGACGACAACGGTTAACCTTTTCGATTTTTCACTCCATATAATTAATTTCTTTATAAAAGCATCATCAAATTTATCCTGATCCTGGAGATCATGTGGTTTTCCCATTCATTAAATCAATTGAAATGGAGAAAAAGAAGTAAATTACTCAAAACAACATTTTCGAACGGCCTCTGAAATTTGAATAAAAGTTGTCTTTTACAGGAGAACCTGAATTGAGTAAACTCTATCATCTTTAAGTACTCTCTTCTTACTACAGAAACAACAGCAAGGACTAATTATGATCCCATGAAAACTGAATCACAAAGGAATTTTGTGTCAACCGAACACCAATTAGAACAGTTATTTTTTTACCTCGTCGAACAATGTCGACGAAGTCGGAAACCTTTGCATTTTATACTTTATACTGCATGCAGTGAGCAACTTCAAAATGTATCCTTACATCCAAGTTTCCTTAAACCACCACCATGTATTTGTATGTGTGCTGTCAATGAGCGTGTGTGAGAATGTGGGTGTTTGTGTGTCAGATTGTTTGAAGGCAAAAGTTACCGCGATATTGCACTTCAAAAATGCAAAGGACCACGACGACGACGAGGACGTCGACAACACCGCCGCCGACGGACGTGTTAATGTACCCGCGGATTGACTTTCCACTTTCTACCTTACAAAACGACGAAGCTAAAGGTGATATGTTAACTTCATATACTATACACACACGCTTCACATCGCCACTGTGTGAGGTTGAAAAGTTATATGTACTGTACATACATTTTGTATACATTATGCCGCTTTTAGCTCGTGGCTGAGTGGCACGTCACCAAGGAGTACTTGACACAAAGGAAAATACCTACCTACCTACTGAATATCCTTTTGTCGTATCCTTGCCTTGGTCATATGTAAGTATGACACTTAGTGATTGGGAGGGTATATATGTACGATGTAAAGGTAGTACATGAGTGCCAAGTGCCAAGTAGAGTCACATAAGGGCCTATTGGTTTATTATCTTTAAAATTGACTCTTGTCATTCAACTTTCTTATATCTGTTACATCAGGGTTCCAGTTCAAATTAACATTACTCTTACTTAAAATGGTGCTTCCAAAAGTTGAGCCTCTTTAGACAGTATGGGAGCTTTCAATTATATAAAGGGTATTTTTTTTAGACGAGTAGCTTTCGAGAAGAAATAAAACGCATAAACTTTAATGTCATGGCCAAGAATTTAACTTTATTATAAAGAAAAGGGTTTACCATTATGTTTTAAAAATGACATGAAGAGCCGCTGTCTTGTTGAACCTAAGGTCGTCAATGATTGTTTCGATGGCTGCATGGCATGAATAGCCGCTGTCTTCGTCATCCACATTAGCACCCTTCAATTCGGGCATTACAACGTCATTAATCATTTACATTTGTGTATAACATTATGTGGAAGGCTTAATTTTTTAAGAAATAAGGACCAATGATTGCCAAAAAGCTAACCAAACAGTGATTTTTTGAGAATGTAGCGGACAGCCGGCGGCGCGAAGAAGTGAAGACTTTTGCTGGTTTAAAAACTCGTCAAGTTGGTAATAAAATGTTCAAGGCAGGTTTTGAGGCTTGAACCATTAAACCCACTTCATTTTCAAGCAAATAGGTGACATCGTTATAGACATTTCCATACTTCTATCAGTTTCATGCCTACGACTGGCTCGGGATCAAGAAGAATAAGTATTCATAACATTTAGTTACTGTTTGACAAACTCAACACTGCTTTTAGAGAGAGGAAGTGAGTTGATACACTTCTTTAAAGAGTACCTTAACCCCAAACTTGCTTGGGTTGCTAACTGCTGTTGAAATGTGAAGTTCTCAATGAGTCTCTATCTTTTCGATCTTCAGATTGGTCTATAATTTAACTATGAATAGTCTTACAAACAAACAACCCTAAAATATCATTATGAAAAATAACGATCTGTTAAAAAAATTCATCGCACCCTTCTTTTATTTTATGGTCAGTTTAATTGACCAACTGAACCGACTATTCGTTCTATTGTGACTTCATTTCTCACCAAGTTGGTCATTAAACAACATAATTACTTAAGATGAACGGAAGGCTTTAAGCCTTCAAAATACAGCTGTTTCAAGAATTAGAACCGAACGACCTACAATAACTCAAAATTGGCCCAAGATCCACTTTTTAATCGAAAAATTGTGTTTAGTGACGCTCTTTTCTATTTTAATAAGTGAATCTTTCGTATTAAGACTGAGGAGCAACGAAAAGCTGAGCATGGCCAACATTTAAAATAAAGATTCATGAATTTTTTTAATTGTATGTGTTTCCTTTTTTTTAATCCTCGTTTTCGTCTCTAGTTTTCTCATCTTCTTTGCCTTTTGTGCTTACATTCGTTTCGTAAAAAGGTTGGTTCATGTGACTATTTACGAAATTATAAGAAAGTCCAAAGGACTCAAAGAGCAGGTCCAATGTAGCTGATAGCACAATTTGGTAATTTTTTGAGTAGAGGATGATTTTTCGCCTGAAATCGTTATTAATTAATTAAGCTGCTCTCAAGCCTAAATTTGTAGTACTTGTAGCATGATAGTTAGTGCGTTAGACTGTCATGTCAGAGGTCTTGGATTCGATCCCTGCCTATGCCATCCAAAGTTTTTTTTTCACGGGTACTGCCTCTTGCAAGGAATTGACAAATTCTCCAAGAGCAATTTTTGTCATGAAAAGTGCTTTCTCAGGTAGGTCCCTTCAATCTCTGACAACAGTACTCGCACACAGTAATGGTTGAGAGTTGTAAGTCACTATAGGAACTAGTTCCCACCGGACTGTTTCGCAGCCCAAATTATTAATTAATAATGCCTTAATTCGAAAGGCTAACGAAGATGCCAATTGTCTTGGGGCTATCTAAGAAATCAATCCTCTTCATATAATCCCACAAAAACAGTCAGGTGTTGTTAAAAGGCACGATCTTCAGGGCCATGCCCGCCATCTAGAGGCCCACAATGAAAGAAAAATCTTAGCTTTAATAAATTGACGCATCGCGTTGACAGTACCATTATATATAAATACATACATTTCCAAACGTTGCGTTGATCAGGAGTAATTCTATTCAAGTGACAGCTGTCAAGTGACAGGATCAACTCTGAAAAAAGTATTGCCAGATAAAAAAGAAATAATTTACAAAAAAAACTTAACTTATATTAAGCTCAAAAATGGGAATGACAGCAAAAAAAATAAACCAACTTCAATTAGCCAAAAACTGCATCTTAAAGTTTGTTTCGTAAGTCAATTTGAAAATAAATTTGAATAAGTTGTAAAAGTTCTTCGTTGTTGAACTTTATAGCATTATGAAAATATTAATGACTTTATAAAATAGTTCGACAATGACAGTTCTTGTTCTTTAAGGGTGCATTCATTTCACTAATCTCCTACTTAGTATAGGTAAAGTTGATAAAATTTAGGAATACTAGTGTTTTAAACATCTCAATCATACAAAAGTTAAACCAAAAGACCGAAAAAAGTAAACCCTATAATCGTGAATATAACCAAACGAATGGATCATAATTCTTAACTTAATCGCTCCAAAATATGTATTCATGTTATTTTATTAATTCACAGAAGTTAATTAAAACTTCTTCCGTGTTTATGCAAAACTTTTACAACCTACCACCAGCAGGACATTTACACCTTTTGTGTCCTTATTCAATTTTTGTTTTCTTGTTTGAATTCAAGAATTTTCTTCTTTGAAGTCTGATGTAAAACGGAAAGTTTAAAATTTCTTGTAGTAGTTTATACATCTTCCCATAGCTATAGCCAGCCCATCATCATCATCATCATCATCATAAAGGATCTATGGTTAGATAGGTATAAATCAAATAAAACCAACACTCCATTTAAAATGGCTGCTGGCTGTGGTCTGGCTAGCTGCTGGGTCTAAGTCCTTGTTCGTTTCCTTCTTCAACTATACACAAGGTCCTGTCATATGTAGATATATATAAATACAAGGACGAAGGACAACAAAAAAAAACTTCCACAGTCAATTGTTAAAATCGAAGAACCTCTGGGGTTAACTTTTTTCGAATATTCAATTGACTGCTAGTGGGCAAAAATTCAAATTTTAATTGCATATTCTTTTTCAGTTCGTCCTTTTTTGGCTCGCGACATGCTGAGTATGATGATTGAATTCCAATAACAAAAACTTCCGAATAAGAAAAGAACTTATTCAGAAATAGGTTCTTATCGTTTTTACTTGAGAAATTGTTGAACAGCGTTTTCCATTATCCTAGGAATAATATGCCCTAGGAGGGATTTCACAAAATTAACATTTTCACACAAAGATGTCTCTTTCTTTCGCTCATCCTCAGAAGATATTAACCATGGGCAGGGTATTCTATTTTATTTTATTCAGGCAGGAATACATTTTAGCATTTTAGGAGGAGGGAATTGTCGTCAATATCGTATAGTTGGCAAAATGCGAGTATACTCATAATCATCCACTTGGAGCTCCTTGATGGTTAAATTCGTATATTCAAAGGAAGTGAAATAATAGTTCAATCTATTTCAACATAATATCCGTGTATGGTATAGGTATAAGATATAATGGTAGATGGATGATTCTTGGCAAAAAGCCGGAATGATTTCTTTTCCCACATCTCAAGACGATTAAGCCTCAGAGCTTTCATCAAGTTGCTTCCAAAAGCTTATGTGAAAAGACTTTTGAAGCATAACCAGCATCAACGGGAGGATTGTGGTATATAAATCGATACATAACAGTATATCGAGAACAATGAACATTATTTTGAGATTTCATGCAAGACTGAGGACTTTCAAGCCTGAGGATGCATCCATCGCATTCGCATCATCATCATCATGGTTCCGATTTTGTGATCGTTGATATTCAAGCATACAGAATGGAAAGATACGTTTTTGAAGGCTCCTCGTCCTCATCATCTGTCCTTAGTTTATACATATATATTTATACATATGTGCACAGCTACTTCATTGTGTTTATGTATCGTGTTGAGAATGCAATGAATAAACCTTTCGTTTCATCGAATCCCAAAGCCCCTTTTGAAAATAGTCCGATTTTGTGGCCATTTCATTGATGATATCCTTTTTTTTGTTGTTGAAGAGCATAGGTGGACAGAATTTGATAGAATTTCTCCATCTCCTTTTAATCGAAAGTCGAAAACTATTGTGTCTCTAAGTTCAGGAGGAAGTGATTTATCGGAGCGAGAGAAGAGAGATAGAGAGCGAATTTCATGAGAAGCTGATTGTTGTGTGTTGTACAGGACAATAGACGATGAAGAAGAATGTTATCTAGAGAAATTTCCATTGATGACTTTGTGAAGCCTGCTCTGATAGCAATAGCATCAGTACCTTTGTGACAAAATAAAGATTATTATCTATTGATAAACAAGGAACATACGAACTAGAATGCCTTCAAATTGACTTCTATAAGCTTAAAATATGGTTTTCCAATAATATCAATTTATTTTCGAGGCTTTTATTAAGAGAGAGTGGTCTTCTCATTGAAGGAGTTTTTTTATGGCAGATAAAGTAGAAAATTTTGTATTGGGCTTTGTTGTATTTTTGATGCAATTGTTGGATCAGGTATTTCCGATTTTAATTTTTTGTGACTTATTGCTTAAAACGATTTTTCTACGGATAAGAAATTCCATTTTGTTTATCCTCTTATTTGATAAGCTGTCGTCTTTTGACACGTAAAAGCTACACTCTAAAAGCATTGCCACATTTTACTGTCACATTCCGCAAAACTCAAGTACTTTCGTGTTGATATGGAGCAAAACTCGCCTGACAATAGTGAAACTGATTAATAAATTTGAGCTGTTTGGAGAGGTTAGTGGTGTGAAGAATCGAAATTATTTGCATCGGCCAAGATCAACTGTCGATTAATCGTCCAGATTTGAAATAAGGCATTTAAAAATCGACAGTATTTCTCAAAATACACAGTTTTTCTCAAAGATTGTTTTTTTTGTTTCTTTCCGATGGAAATCTTCTAAAGACAATCGGTACAAATCGGAACCGATATCAGAACCAATCATAAAATAATTCGTCCTTCTTAATTTATAATTCACTTAAGCTTAAGTTTAATAGCTCTAATAATTTCAAATAGCTTTTAGACCATGAGCTCATGAAGATTGGTTCTTCTTAGTCTCCGTGTGTTTTTTGACCACTTCTGCAACAATTTTATTTTGAAGGTCACGATAATAGATCTCTATTTATCATACTCAAAGATGCAGGAACGACTTTGTTTCGGAATTATTGGTTAGGTTCAGCGTTTGTTTTCTTTATAACTCCCAATAGTGTTTCTAACACTTTATTTATCTTTGCATTGGATTTTTCTGACAATAATATTGCAGTATCATCAGCACAGGTGAACATAATAGCGTTCATAACCCCTGAATATTCTTTGTATACTGAAGACCGGGTAGGCCCTGAGACAATTCCTTGCTGACTTTCATATCCTTAACTCAAGTTCAAAGTGCCAAACCCTGTCAAAGGCTTAAGGAACATCTAAGAATAAAGTTAAACATATTTGTTTTTGCTTCAAATATCTCTTTCATCACATTAATAATTCGATGTACTTAATCTTCCGTGGGATATTTATTTCTAAACCTAAGTTTCTCATTTTACTTTGCTGAACATTTTTTTTTGTAATGTTTTCGAAAACTTTTGCTTGCCTTGTTTAGGTATAATAATGATTTCTGCAATTTAAGGACTTACATTTAACTTAAATTGGAGATTTTTCAAGGCTATCGAGGGCATTTCTTTTAAAACCCTGACAATTTTGTATTAGATTAGTTAAGTTTACACATGTTTCTAATAATAATTTCACATTCTTCGTTCCTATCAACACTCTGGGAATGACTGAAAAATATTGGCGAGCTATTCAGCAAAAAGATCAATTTTTTGTTTCGGTTTTCGATCCATTTGTTTGATGTCTGTAGAGTTTTTATACTTTCCATAATAAGTACTCGGTATAAGTATCTGTGGTCAGATATTCGGAAATCTACTTAGAAAATTATTTTTGAACTCACTGAACTTTTTATTAGTTTATTGTAATCATCTGAAAACCTCGTAGGGTGCCTTTTTTTCGAGCTTTAATTTTTTCCAAAATGAACTTCTTTATTTCGGAAGGATACAGGAACTTCATTATCAATTGCTTTTATGTGAGATGCAATGTTTATAAAACTTTAAAGTTTATCGGTGAATTTGTTGCCGTTTGTTCTCTTATTCACAATCTTATGAAAATTTGTGTTTACTCAGTGATAAAATTTGATGATAAATCGTAATAACCTTTGATATTAAAATGATTTATTTTAATGCATTTAATTTAAAAAAAACGCTATAAGGTTTGATACTGTGTACGAATCAAATGGTCAATATATTGGAACACCAAGCCTCTTTCTTTATTAAGGTTCTAAAAATGAAGTTATAAATTAGGGTCCTATAGCTACAGTGTCTGCTATTTCTAAATTCTTTGAATCATTTGTCCTTGACATAATTTTTTTATAGTTTAATTTGAAAATCAACATGGATTTGTAAAGAAAAACTACATTTAGTAATTTATTACAATTTTCTACATTTTCCCAGACTTTAGCAAAGCATTTGAAAATTAAGTCGTGAAATTTTCCTTGATAACTTGAGTAAACTTGGGCTTAACGACTATTTTGTAATGTTGATTTCGTTAAAATTAAAGAGAGTTGATATAGCGTCATGTTCATGTGAATTTAAAGTGAATTCTGGTATACCTCAAGGGAGTCACCTTGGTACATTACTGTTTAACTTATTTATTACTGATTTGCCCGCTGTTTCTATATGGCTAATCAATGCAGATGATGTTAACATTTTTCGAATAATTAACTCCATAGAGAATTGTAAAGAGCTACAAGAAGATGTGGATCAATTCTGGAAATGGTGCAATAAAAATAATTTGATTTCATTTTAAAATTTGGAGGGGATTTCCAACCTTCGTTATTGGATCTTTCGAGCTAAAAAAACTACATTTCTGCTCATTAATTAAGTCTTCGGGAGCAAATAGTCCCTGGTGCCTCAGTCTGTCAAAATAATTGATTTCAGCACTGGTTAAAACCTCCAGTCTCCGAAAAAACTAACCCCATTTAAACCAAATATTTTTCCAGTTATTGAATATAAAACTTACTAACTTACCGCGAACAACCATAGTTGTATTTATTTCAGTCAAACTCACCTGAAAAAAATAAACGAAATAAATAAAAACAATTATTATTTAAATCCAACTTTTGTTTAGAATTCTAACTATACAAAATATTATATTAAATTGTAAATTTAAATAGCTTAAAGTTTTTTATTTCTTGATCAAATTTTCCTAAAGTTGAATGAGTTTTCGTGTATTTGCCAAACAAAGATACATCCTACCTGCATTTTAAGAAGTTAATGATTTGGAAATTCAACAAAACCTTTAGGGTTCAAGAACAAACAACCATGCATATAAATTGCTCACACAGTTATTTTTTTTTTCTATAAAATCTACCCTAAAAAAAGAAATCCATAACCCAGGTTATGAATTTCTAGCACAATTTGAGGCCCAAGGATAAATACATAGCAACACAAACAAAAACACAACTTCGCCCATGACTCTCAAAATGTCAAGAGTGTTGAAACACTTTGTTTAAAAAAAAAATAATAATTTTTTAAATCCTTTTCCAAGTGAAACTTACTGCAAGGAATAAAGTAGCAGCAAAAAAAAAAAGAAAACACAAAGTGTAACACTTCTCCTTGCCCTGGAAACAGTACGAGATACTTTTCCATTCCTCCTGAAGTCGTCCTGCTTCTTTGTTTCTGCATTTACTTCAACCACTGATGCATGTGGCAAGTTGAGTTGAAAAATGCATTCGACTAGGCTACCCTCCACCTAAAAATGAATGTAGATATATTTAAAATACGTGTTTCCCCCATTTGAAGCTTGAAGTAAAGTTAAGAACGTTTAAATTCTTCCTTTTTTCGCACCACTTTTTTTTAATTCCCTCCTTTTATTATATTTTGTTTTTTTTTGTTGTTTGAAGGATGAGGGAGGGCAATTAAAAGATATTCTTGATAATTTAGACTTATATAGACAGACTGAGCTTTATTTTCCTGAAGAAACTTTCCCATAATTCCTTTCGTTTTTGTTTTTCACCGATGGACACCCGACCGACGCCCCGACAGGGAGAAGGTACATCACTGTGGATGTGGAAATCCTTCTTACTTCTTGTCCTTTTGATTTTGTTTTTCTTCTATAGTTTAGATTTATTAGATATCTACTCATTAAACGGATTTATATTATTTTGTTTTCTTGTAATCTCCTTTTTGTTGCCAGTGCGGTCTTGACGTTGGTGTCGGTGTTGTATTTTAAAATAGAAAAACTTTTCAGATCCTATTTGTGTTAGCCATAATAGGGTATACGACGACGATGTGCTTGTGGCCTAAAGGTTTATACACATTATATTCTACCTGCTTAAAGGTTTTTCCTTACTATAGGTAGTACCTAAACTATTAGGTGTAGTATCTACAATGTACATTGATATGAAACCTCATTTTGTGGATACATTCTACGGAGGAAGATCTCCCTCACGTTAAGGATTTTGCCTTGAACATGAACATAGAACATGCCCTTTTTATATATACTTGTATATTTATAGTTTATAAAAGATAACCTATACACACGGCAACAATATATCATTTAGAGATTAAAGGATTTAGTTTATGTGGTGTTTTGTATTGTTCTTGTATTCTAGATTATATGTCTGGGGATTATATGGCTGATGTGGCAATTATTTAGTGTTAGTTGGGTCTAATTAGTAATTTATATTAAATTAACGTTAGAACTTTAGTTTTTGCAAAATATAATTTTCCTTTGTAAGACTTAATGGTTTTCGTTATGAAAAAGAAATTGCTTATAGTTTTTAGCGTAGAGTTAGGCTGACAAAAAGGTTTACCCTTGTATTGAAGAAATCGTAACATCAAAAAACATTATCCCACTTCTGATCGTTGTAAATTATCTTTAGGGGCTTTGTTGTCTTAGCACATGAATGGCATGATAACCAATTTTTTTCCATTTTATTTTGCCTTAGGATGTGTCGGAAGATGGTCTGGTTTATCTGAATTTTGAGGCACAGATAGATTTATGTGACGATCTAAACATTAAGGCGGCAACATTTTTTTATTTCAGAAATACTACGTTTGATAGTTGGCCAAATAAGTATGGTACTACAATTATAATGAGGTTAGAAAGATAGAAAATTATGATCAACCCCGCTGCTTTCAAGTATTTTTTAAACATATTTTCGAACATGGCACTCATAGCATGCGGTTGGACGGAATGTCCGAAGGACTCTTCACATGTTCAACAAATAAGGGGATTTTACTATATTACACGCTATTATTTTGAAAAGTCTAAAGCATACCTTACCTCAACTAAAAAAATTGAGCAGGTTTACTGTTTTCTATCAAAACGTAAAGTATTTATTAACTGTCAATCATTTTCTCATGATGCATTAATTTTGACAGAAACTAGGCCCAGAAATGAGGACTGCTCAGCCGGTCTTGATAGTATATATTAAAAAGTGTAGAAAGATTTTAGTTGAACCCTTAACGTTCATAATCAAACTTTCCTTAAAAATAGGAACATTTCCGAAAACTACATGCAAATTGCAAAACTCTTTTGCATTCCCAAACTTTTTGTAAAAGTTGTTAAGTAAAAATCTCATGTGCGAACAGCAACCTGGATTCGTGAGAAAAATATCAACTGTTAAATTTTTTTAAATTTTCTAAAGCTTTTGCCCAACTTCGTTATTCTTTTAATCAAACTTAGAGCTATCGAATTTTTATTTTTTTTCTTATATCTTATCTTTACTACCATATTCAATTAAGACCTCGTCTTTAAGAATCTTGACATGAACATTTACAAAATAATAAAGTGAATACATGATAGCAGTATTTTAAAGGCTGATATTGATAGTTTTACATTTTGAAGAACCTTTAACCCTTTAAAATTCTAGACGATAACATTAAAACAAAAAAAAAACGAATCGCGTATGTATTCGATTATTATTATAAATAAATTAATTTTATCGTCTTTTGGGTTAGATTCAACGGGAAGACTACTATCTGTTTCGTATGTTAATAAAAATGGGAATATATCTTGATCACATTTTGACATAGGACAATTTCTTGACCGCAAATTCGAAAGCTGTTTATCTATTGTGATCCAGTCTAGGTTTTCTTTTTTTCTTATGGCTTTCTTCGGAAACAACATCAATTTGTAATTCGAAAAGCTTATTATGTGCTTTCCATGAATAAGAGACTTGTGCACACTAACTGGCATGTGCAATACAGTTTCAGTTTATTTATAATAGATATCTTATAAATTAGTGAAAGCCTATGACTTAACTTTATATAACAATTCAAATTTTTTAAAAAATACGGTAAGAAAATAATATAAAATTAAATT
This sequence comes from Eupeodes corollae, assembly GCF_945859685.1. NCBI lineage: Eukaryota > Metazoa > Arthropoda > Insecta > Diptera > Syrphidae > Eupeodes > Eupeodes corollae. Next base: position 146,448,799 of record NC_079147.1, on the reverse strand, counting down.
ATATACAAAAAAGAAAATAACAATAATTTAAAAATAAAATATTAATTGACGTTAAAATAGAAATTAAAGAAATAGAAGAAGGAAAAGATAGTTAAAGTTAAGAAGAGAAGATAGTTCATTAAGTTAAGTTAGTTGCTTTGGTTCGAAAAGAAGATTTTAATACTTTTTTGGAAAATATTTATATCACTTATATCCCACAAATGAGTTGGAAGTGAGTTTCAGAGGCGACATGCAGCGATGAAAAATTGCCTTTCTGAGGTCAAACACGAAAAGCGTGGCAAAATTACCGATGTCGATCTATTCGATGTTGACATTCTGATTTTTTCAAACAGATAAGCTGGTTGGCGTGTTTTCAAGATTTTAAAAAACAGTATCAATGTTCGAAGCTTCATGAAGTCATTAAAAGGCATACTAAGCTGAATCTCTTGCAAATGTGAAATATGGTCGTACCTTCTTAAGCCAAAGATGTATCGAATGATGCTATTGAATGTTATGTTTAATTTATGTTTGCTGATGGAATCGCAGTTGTAAAAAATTTCGCATCCATGAGTGAGAACAGGTATTACAAGGGTCCTTGCAAGCATTAGTCTGGTTTTAAATGGAGTGATGTTTTGGGCGGTCCACAGCGTTCTAATTGGTTTATGTGTTCATTCCAGGTCAATGTTTTATTGAAGATTACTCCTAGATTTTTACTGGAATTTACGAATTCTAATGGGTTTTGGTTTAGAAATATGGAAGGAAAGTATGTTAAGTCTAATTCTTTTCCTGATATAACCAGGCATTTGCATTTGTTTGCGTTGAGAACCAATCCATTGCACGACGCCCAGTAGGATATCTTTTCTAGTTCTTGGTTCAGGGTGAAAGCGCAGTCGTCAATTAAACCCAAAGGACAGCATGTGTAAATTTGAATGTCATCGCCATACAAATGTTTAGATACTTCATTCATAATGAAACCGATTTCATTCACATATAATGAAAATAGAAGGGGGATAAAATTGATCCTTGTGGAACTCCTTGTTGGATCGGAAGAAAATTCGAGAGATTTTTATTTAAGAAAACGGATTGCTTTCTATAATTCAAAAAGGAAGAAAGCAGTTTATAAGCTTCTGAAGATATGTTGAATCTGTGACGCAGTTTATTCAGAAATATCGAGTGATTCGCCATGTCGAAAGCTTTTGAAAAGTCTAATAGGACTAAAAAAGTTACATTATTAATATCGAGTTCAGTCCTTATGTCTTCAATTATTTTAGTTAGTGCCGTTATACAGCTATGGTGTGAACGAAAACCTGATTGAACACCAACTTAAAGGTTGTTGCGACTGACGAAGTTGCTTAATTGTTTTTGCATTATCTTTTCACATACCTTAGATAGAAATGGAAGTATTGAAATTGGTCTAAATTCATTGCAGAGCGAGTTTTTAGGGATGGGAATTATTTTTGCTTTTTTCCATTGATGTGGGAAAATGCCAGTCGTAAGGATTGAATTTATTACATGTGTAAAATAGGGTAGAAGCAAAGGAAGAATAGCTTTAATGAAAATAGGATTCAAATCATCAGCACCAGTGGCATTTGACTTTATACTTATACAATTTTCAACTATGTCTAAGGCGTTCACACAATCGAAATTGAACAAAGTGTCTGTAGAAGGTATGGTATTAAGAGATACATGGTCTCTTAGAGTTATTATAGGTGTAGAAACAAATTTACTGTATTAATATTCAATTCAGCTGGAAAATTATTGCTTTGTTTGCCTATTTCTAGCTTGCGGAGGTTGTTCCATATTTTACGACTATCCGATTTTAGTTCTAGACGGTTAGAGTAGAACTGTACTGTTGCTTGTCTAACCTCTTGAACTACTTTATTTCGCAATGATTTATGCAAATCACCGAACTCGTAAACACGGAACCGTTTCCAGCGTCGGTATACTAGATCACGCTGATACAATTTTGTATTTTGTTAAAAATATGCTTTTTGTTTCTTCCAATAGACATGTCCATGTCCATGTTTATCTGACGACCAGTTGCAACTGTTTGAAGAATAATTCCGAAATTAAAAATCAGGTCCTTGTACACACTACTAATTTCAGAACTGAGTCATTGGTTCAGTCATATGTTGTTCCATATCTGGGGTTTGGGATGTCGACAAGGAACCTCATTTTTTCTGCTTTTTCCTCTTATCAAATATTATTTTACTTTCTTGGCCACGAACTGCCTAAGTTTAGATTGGTAATCTGCAAGCGATGTGCAGCAAAGCACATTATCCAGGAATGAACAGATCGTGGGCCGTATTTGTAATTTTGTACATTTGGTGCTCGTTCTGCAATTGAAGAAAAATTCATTTGAAAGAGCTGCATTTCCTCCATTCAATGCATTTATTGCACTTCCATCAAGCATTGTTAATAACATTTTAAAGAAAACCGAAATATTTTTGTTAACAATTGATATTTCAGAGCTTAAAATAAATTCAGATTGGAATGATTAAAAATTCTAGAAGTAACACAAAATTAAATTTAAAACCACTTGATTTGCTCACCACAGAAAAAAAAGTTGACAATCTTTGTTACCGTATAACTTTTGCACTAATTGGTAAATAGAAACCAGATGCAGTTAGACCCTATAAATAATTGTGATAACTGTTGAAGGCAATATGAAAACTAATAATGCATAGCTTCGTTTTGTAGGTTATGTCCAGACAAGGCAGATATTTTCCGACATTACTCAAGCATTATTGTAAATACTTTTGGTTATAAGTAGCGAAGAAAGACTTTTTAGTTGCAGCCCATGAAAATACTTAGGCAAAGCTTTTTATTTATTTAAATCTTCGTTATTTTTAATTGTGCCATATAGGAACTATATGGTAAGTTTTGCATTCGTGCAAAATTTCGAACTCGAGATGTTAATCAAATTATGATAGTACGATGGTAGAGGAGAAGAAAAAAGTGGGTCCAAAATGATATTTCGAATTTTCAAAAAAACAAACCGATAGATTTTTTTTTAATTTTCTCTAAAATTTTATTTTTTAACTTGGTTTTTTTTAATAAGAAAAAACATGTTTTTGTATTCCGTCATCATTTTGTCATTTTAGATAAAACACTAAATTGGAAGGCAAATATTGATGAGAGTCAAAAAGGCTACTGTAGCGCTTTTTACTTGTAAAAAGGCCATAGGATCAAAATGAGGCTTCTCCCCAAAAATAACCCACTGGCTATACACTTCGGTAATCAGGCCGATACTCATTTATGGAGCCGTCGTATGGTGGACTGCACTGGACAAGATGGTAAATCTAAATAAACTCATTAAAGCCCAGCGGTCAGCAGGTATGTGCATCACAGGAGCACTTCGCACAACACCAACCGCAGCAATGGAAGTGCTTTTAAACCTAACACCACTTGACATCTTCTCTAAAAAGGTGGCTGCCAACTCATGTGTAAGGCTAAGAGCCACCTCTCAATGGACCAGTAACAATACTGGACATACAACTATTCTAGACAATTTCAGATCTATCCCAGATCGCTTAGACTATACCACCCCAAAAATGGTATTTGGTAAAAGATTCCATGTGTCCATCCCTTCAAGATCCTCCTGGGAAGAAGAGGGACCCCTGGAAGACGATGCGGTACACTTCTATACTGACGGTTCAAAGACCGATCACGGAGTTGGAAGTGGTATCTTTTCAGAACAACTGAATCTCAGTCTATCCTATAGACTTCCCAATCAATGTAGTGTATTCCAGGCAGAAGTAATGGCGATTAAAGAAGCACTATCATGGCTCAAAGAAAACGTTATATCTTGTAAGGATATACGAATCTTCTCAGACAGCCAAGCCGCTCTTAAATCTCTCGCGTCTGTCTCCACAAACTCTCGAACAGTCCACGATTGTCAATCATCTCTGAATGAAATGACGGAACAGTTTAACATTCACCTCATTTGGGTGCCGGGCCACAGAGACATTCCGGGAAACTGCAAAGCCGATGAGCTCGCCAAAAACGGAAAACTTCTGCCTTATGTTAGACAAAAACATAGCATAGGAACACCACTTGCTACATGCAAATATCTTCTCAAGCAATATGCTTTAGAAACAACAAATACTAGATGGTCACAAAGTACCACCTGCCTGGCAACCAAGCAAATATGGCCAAGTATTGACTTAAAACGGTCAAAAGGCTTGATATCACTCAGCAGACAAAGTATAAGCTCTACAATTGGAGTAATAACGGGACACTGCCTCATAGGTAGACATGCTCTGAGGCTAGGGGTCTACACAAATGACTTCTGTAGAAGCTGCATGGACGAGGAGGAAGAGGAAACAGTCCAACACCTTCTATGTACATGTCCAGCACTCTCTATTAGAAGGAATTACTTTCTCGGTAATCCCTTCTTCGATAATACCAGTGAACTGGCAACGATTGACACAAAACGTCTCTCTTCCTTTATTAAAAGTACAAAATGGTTTGTTTAAATTCATTACTCTCCCATGAGTAACCTCATTAGTGGTATTACAATGGACCCTTGACCCGTGTCAATGATATCTGGACAGCCACTCCAACCTAACCCTAACCTATTCCGGAAAGGTACCGCTCATAGAAGCGTTATTTCGTTTTTAAATTTTCTTAGCAACGTATAAATTGATTTCAATCATTTTTTTTTGTTTAGATTTTTAAAAAAATATTGATTTTCTCTTTTAAAGTGTCTATCAAGAAGTTTTATCTTGGTACCTTTGTATAAATGATTTTAAAATAAACAACCTCTACAACTACTGCTTACGTGTCACTTCATAAATAAAATCCAAAACGCATAAGAGCCTTACTGTAAACAACACATGAATAGCAATTTCTTGTACCTGTTCGTATTTTTTTTTAATTTAAAACTTTAACCAAGAAAATAAGTTGAACCTAATAACTCCATGTACCTTCTACCTACCAATGACATTCCTTCATTATCATCATAAATATGTCTTCATCTATCTATCTGCATAAAGCTCAGCACGACAATAAACTATTCTTTATCCATTTTAGACACCTACCGAAATACACAATCAATAGGTGATCGCTTTACAATTTAAACATACATATTCTGCCTCTTTCTTATCTTCAGATAATTTATTTTCCATCCTGGTTACTCTAATATGAAATTAAAATAAAGCTATCGCAATGAAAAAGCTTTGAATGTACTATTTGATTACACAAACAATTGTTTTCGTTAAGTATGCTTACAAGTATTTTTCATTCCCGGGATGAGTTGTCCTAGGATGAGTTGTGTCTTGGGTTGAAACTAGATTACCGACAAAAAATAGTGTGTATTCGATAAGTTCATTCAAATACACAAACCATTTCAATTAACATAATATTTTCCGAGTATTTCATATTTTTTTTATAATAGAAAGTTTAAGTTTTTTCAACTTAAATTAATATTCAATAAAATACGATTCATAGTCTACGGGAAATTCTCTTTGTTTTGACACCATATTTGACAAAATTAGTGCCGTATGAGAGCCTAAAAAGAGAGACATTCTAACGAAATAATATATGATGATGTTTTGTTCAGACTAAATTTTTATTCAATTACTGAACAACTGCATAACAAAAATATTTAAAAAAAAATTGAAAGTTTGCATATATAAAAAAATGTATTTTAATAAAACCGGTCTAATAAATTTCGAACTAAAATATTGAAAAATGGAGTTTGTTTTGACAAATTAAATGGTATTTATATCTTTGAAGACAAACATAATTTACAGGTATATTTTTAAATCTTATATACACGTAGGTACTTTTTTAAACAGACTCTTTGCATAAAGGAGCAAGTTCGTGCGATCCAGTCGTGCATTTTATGATATTTGTATTTCATTAAATGTCTACGACTCATATGTACCACATCCAAATCCTAAATCTTTAAGGCAAATAAGATTTTGGTAAAATTATAATCTATATATGTAGATTTTTGTATGTAAACTTTCTCAAGCCCTTAAGGACTTTTTGTTCTTTTTAAATGCATAAGCTATTTAAAAAACAATTTAAATTCTGTAATTTTATTTTAAAAACAAAACAAAACTAAATAAAAGTCAACAAGGCCCAGTTCTCATATGATCTGCACTTAAAACAAAGTAGCTAATGTTTATTCCATTAATATGACATAAGCGGCCCTAACATAGTTAGAAGGAAATATCTTATTCCATCAGGATGTCAGAACAACCACACGACAAGAAGTAACGTTAACGATTTCGGCAACAACGACAACGAAGGCACGACGACAATGACAACGAATGGCATAAAATAGAGGAAGTACGTTGACATGAATTTAATTTACCCGAAGTACACAAACTTGAACCCAGGCACACATTACATTGCAAAAGCGCGCAGCAGACGAAACTTGTGTTTTGAAATCTAAAATGGTTTCCCCTGAAGCGGTACACACGACACTTTTGTATATTATACATGAAAATGGTATGGTATATGATGATGGGGGAGACAGACGGTGACGACGACGACGCGACAACAAACGCGGACAGTTTTGAAGCGTTGGAGTGGGTGGAAGGGTGGCCGTGACGGAAGTAAATTCATTCAGACCTTTTTGTGTTTTTTGTTTGTAGGAAATTAAACAAAAAGCCATTTGTTATGCAATCAAGTTAAAGCGTATGTACAATTAACTAAAAGTACGCGCCATGTCGTACGCCATCTCATACCATCAACCACCCACCATCAACAACCACACTTTTGCAACAAGGACGACGACGAAGAGAGGACGACATCAGCTACATACTAGGTGTAGAACAAGTACAAGTTTTTAGGACTATAAAGAAGAATAATATGCACAAGGGAAATTTAGCTGTCAGCACCAAGCATTCAACTTTATCGCACATACCTATTTAAGGCAGCTTGAACGTGCTTAAATGATTTATTGTGCATTACAAGTAAGAGGGAAAGTAACCGTGTATAGTATAGTACATATTTGAAGAGTGCTTTATGAACCCTCAGGTAAATACCTACTAGATACCTTTGTACATTATATATAGACATAACATATCTTTGGTTTCAACTCAACTCCGAATTGAGTATAAGCATATTATAAAATGTATAGACCTATAGAATGTTATAGACGAAAGCGAAAGCAATAGCCATATAAATTGTTTGCAATAACTTCGAAGGATATAAATGAGGTACGAATGGAACTTTATGGCGGAATGTTTTATAGAATATATTGCTTTCGTATTGAAAGTATACATGGTCCTATAAGTAAACGTAACGTTTACCTATTTTATGTACAGGTATCTACGGGTACCTAAATCAGACATAGGTAGGTATTTGAAGACTTTCCTTTTTCTTTTTTGATTTTTGTTATTGGAATGAGATTGAAAAGGTAATTACTGGCATTTTTCAAGTTGTTTTTATTTTTATTTTTTGCATTTTAATTTATTTGAATTTTTCTTTTGAAATTACTTTCAATAGGTTCATTTGAGTAGAGAAACCTCAATTTCCTTGATGAATAAGTTGTAGACGAAAGACCTAGATCAACATTGGCGTCGTCGTTTGAATATGAATTTTCAAATAATTGAATATCGAGTAATTTAAAAATTTAATTTTCAATTGAATACTTTGATTGTAAAATGTTTTTTTTTTTTATGAAGCTTTAATTTGTTTAATTTTTGATTTACGTTTTTTTGGTTTATAGGGCAGTAGTTTGTTATTTAGCGTTTGAATAAAAAAAAACAATTCTTACTTCAGAAGAAGAAACCTAGAAATTATTTCAAGATCGATGAAAGTTGGTACAGAAAGTCCATAAAAATTATATTTTGCATTGATTGAAATTAATCAAGAAACATACTAATTTAAACTTCTAATGGCGATCATGGTAACGTCATTTAAAGAAAATGGTTAGTATGGTACACTTAGGCGTATACGTACTTTTTTTATTTATTTTTTATTTTACCTCACTTAGGTCCGTTTGCTGATACTAGTCCTAACTATTTCTACATAAGTAACTATACCCTACTTAAGTTTATCACAAATGGCACTAAGTAAAACTTTTTTTATGGGGAAGAAATATAAGACAAAGTCCTTAAGTTGCACTTATAAAATTTATAAGGTACTGTCCTTTGATGACATTTCAATACATTTTAAACACAAAACTTTTTTTTAAATAAAATTAAAGTTAAACTAAAAAATATGAATTTGGAGTTGATATGAGATGATATGATTGAAGTTAAAGCTTCTCGTCAAATTTACGATAGGAATGAACTTTTTTTTCGCTTCGATCAACTGCCCTTTTAAAAAATAATCCGCCTAACCAAAAATATGACACATCGATAATAAGCTGGAATGGCCATATAACAAGTTTGATACAATATTCTTGCAACAGAAATTGCAAAAGTTTACAGAAAATGTATATTAAATTTCTAAGTTAAAAGTTAAACGATGGGGAACAGGAAAATTCATTTTTCGATAAATGTGCAGGGTACGTCAAAAATGGCGTTTATTGACGTGGTTATTATGATGCAACAATATTCAATGGTAGTAAACAAGAGCGAAGATAGAAAGTCAAGATTCTACAAATTACGTTATTTAAGTTAAGAACTTCATGACTCCGCCTGTAATTGGCCCTAGACTGCTATAAAGCAGACATCACCGGCATCCAGGGAATGCGATGGGATAGGCCGGGCAAAAAAGGATGAAAAACTGCGACATTTACTATTGTGACTGCCACCGCGAAAAACAACAGCGCTTATTTGGACTTAGACCTAGGCAAGAAGTCTTAAGCTAAAGGTGCATGGCCATCCGCGTTAAGGCTGAAATCGGCAACATTAGACTGATATGCAGGCACGCCCCCACAAAATAGAAGGATGACACCAAATATATGTTCTTCGAGCTCTTAGGAAAAACATGTGAGCAGTGTCTAAGCTACGATTTTAAAATTGTCCTGGGCGATTTTAATGCCTAGCTAGGAAGGGAAGACATCTTTGGTGGTATAATGGGGAAAAACAGCCTGCACGACAACACTTCCGACAACGGATTCAGGCTCACAGATTTTGCTGCGAGGCAAAACGTCATGGTAGCCAGTACGCGTTTTCCACACCTTAACATCCACAAAGGAACTTGGAGTTCTCCAGATCAATCTACTTTCAACCAGGTTGACCATATTTCGATCGACTCCAGACAAGCTCACATCGACTCGGACCACTGCCTTGTTGTAGGTAAGGTAGCACTTTGGATTTCCATACCTAAGGTAAAACAGGGAGATGCTGGGAGGAGAAACAACGTCGAACGAATACAATCGCAAGAGATCGCCATATCCTTCTCCGACCGAGTTACAAGTAACCTCTCTCGAAGTATCGAAAACCTGTGGCAACTTCTAAACTCGTCAGTTTGGGCAGGATGACCATGGAGAATTCACGCTGATCCTCAAAGGATGGAAACAACTTAACAGAACCTTTCCATGTCAAAAATGGTTTTAGACAAGGTGAGTTGAGGAGAAGATGAAACGACGAGGTGTGCTGGCTGTACACGGACGTAAACTTAGCTAGAAGGGTAAAAGTCCAACGACTGAGATGGGTGGGTTACATAGAGCGCATGGAAACCAATGCTCCGGCACGCAAAGTCTTCGAATCCACACCCACAGGACAGCGCATTAGAGAAAGATCGCGGATAAAAAAAACTTTCTGGACCGAATAAACGCCTGCGATATGCTGCTGAAACGGAACGAACTCGACCCATTTTTGAAGCGGATGGTGAATTGCGGCAAAAATGGATCACATCAACAATATCAAGCGAAAACAATCGTGATCAAATGCCGGTGAATCGTCCCCAACAGTGGCCAAGCCGGGATTAACGGACAAGAAGGTTTTGCTGTGTGTTTTGTGGGATTGGAAGGGAATCATCTACTATGAGCTGCTCTCATATGGCCAGACGCTTAATTCTACCATCTATTGCGAATAACTGGACTGATTGAAGCAGGTGATCGACCAGAAGCGTCCAGAATTGGCCAAAAGGGAGGGTGTAGTGTTTCACCAGGACAACGCCAGAAAATAAACTTCGTTGATGACTCATTCGTCAGAAGCTACAGGAGCTTGGATGGGAGGTTTTATCACATCCACCATATAGCCCGAACATAGCACCAAGTGATTACCACCAGTTCCTGTTTATGGTGAATTCCCTTGGTGGTGCAAAGTTGAATCCAAAAGATTCTTGTGTAAAGTGGCTGTCCAAGTTCTTCGTAAATAAGGAGGGGCGCTTCTATGATTGGGGTATAATAAAGTTGCCGTCTAGATGGACACAAATTATCGAACAAAACGAGGCATATTTGAACTAAATCCGATCATTGGAACACTTTTTATAAAGCATTGAATAAAAAGGAAAAAAGTGAAAAGGAGAAGAGTTTGTTTGTTTGTTTGAACGCGCTTATCTCAGGAACTACTGGTCAAATAAAGAATGTTTCAATAACGGGGATTTGTTTCCTTCTAAAAGCGCTTCCTGCGCTGTGGAAAAGGATTCATTTTTTTCTAAAATAATGAATGCCAGACTTATTCCCTTTAGGTTAGGTTAGGTTAGGTTGGAGTGGCTGTCCAGATATCATTGACACACGTAGACCTCAAGGGTCCATTGTGATACCACTAATGAGGTTACTCATGGGAGAGTAATGAATTTAAACAAACCATTTTGTACTTTTAATAAAGTTAGAGAGACGTTTTGTGTCAATCGTTGCCAGTTCACTGGTATTATCGAAGAAGGGTTTACCGAGAGAGTAATTCCTTCTAATGGAGAGTGCTGAACATGTACATAGAAGGTGTTGGACTGTTTCCTCTTCCTCCTCGTCCATGCAGCTTCTACAGAAGTCATTTGAGTAGACCCCTAGCCTCAGAGCATGTCTACCTATGAGGCAGTGTCCCGTTATTACTCCAATTGTAGAGCTTATACTTTGTCTGCTTAGTGATATCAAGCCTTTTGACCGTTTTAAGTCAATACTTGGCCATATTTGCTTGGTTGCCAGGCAGGTGGTACTTTGTGACCATCTAGTATTTGTTGTTTCTAAAGCATATTGTTTGAGAAGATATTTGCATGTAGCAAGTGGTGTTCCTATGTTATGTTTTTGTCTAACATAAGGCAGAAGTGTTCCGTTTTTGGCGAGCTCATCGGATTGACAATCGTGGACTGTTTGAGAGTTTGTGGAGACAGACGCGAGAGATTTAAGAGCGGCTTGGCTGTCCGAGAATATTCGTAAATCCTTACAAGATATAACGTTTTCTTTGAGCCAGGATAGTGCTTCTTTAATCGCCATTACTTCTGCCTGGAATACACTACATTGATTGGGAAGTCTATAGGATAGACTGAGATTCAGTTGTTCTGAAAAGATACCACTTCCAACTCCGTGATCGGTCTTTGAACCGTCAGTATAGAAGTGTACCGCATCGTCTTCCAGGGGTCCCTCTTCTTCCCAGGAGGATCTTGAAGGGATGGACACATGGAATCTTTTACCAAATACCATTTTTGGGGTGGTATAGTCTAATCGATCTGGGATAGATCTGAAATTGTCTAGAATAGTTGTATGTCCAGTATTGTTACTGGTCCATTGAGAGGTGGCTCTAAGCCTTACACATGAGTTGGCAGCCACCTTTTTAGAGAAGATGTCAAGTGGTGTTAGGTTTAAAAGCACTTCCAGTGCTGCGGTTGGTGTTGTGCGAAGTGCTCCTGTGATGCACATACCTGCTGACCGCTGGACTTTAATGAGTTTATTTAGATTTACCATTTTATCCAGTGCGGTCCACCATACGACGGCTCCATAAATGAGTATCGGCCTGATTACCGAAGTGTATAGCCAGTGGGTTATTTTTGGAGAGAAGCCCCATTTTGATCCTATGGCCTTTTTACAAGTAAAAAGCGCTACAGTAGCCTTTTTGACTCTTTCATCAATATTTGCCTTCCAATTTAGTTTTTTGTCTAAAATGAGGCCCAAATATTTAGCTTGGTCGGAAAAGCTTAATGGTATTCCTTTAATCTTTGGTGGGCTAATCTGAGGAATTTTATATCTTCTCGAGAAGAGTATTAATTCTGTTTTGTGTGGGTTGACGTCCAATCCACATTGATTAGCCCATTTAGTTAGCCTGTTTAGGGCATTTTGTAGGAGTTCCGAGAGAACTTGGGGGTGCTTCCCAGATACGGATATCGCAACGTCATCAGCGTAGGCAATCACCTTGAAACCTTCTGTTTCCAATGTTGTAAGTAAGTCGTTTACTACCATGTTCCATAAAAGAGGCGAAAGGACTCCACCTTGGGGAGTGCCTCGATTCACCGATCTGGTGGTAGTAAAACTTCTCATGTTAGAAATTATTGTCCTGCTTTTGAGCATGAGACTTATAAGATCTATGAGTGACTTCTCTAATTTCAGCTTATCCATTGCTGTTGTGATCGCCTGGTAACTGACGTTGTTGAAAGCTCCTTCAATATCTAGGAACGCTACCAGGTTATATTCTTTGTATTCGAGGGAATGTTCAATAGTACGTACCAGTGAGTGAAGTGCTGATTCTACTGATTTTCCCTTAGAGTAAGCATGTTGAGCTGTGGAAATGAGACATGGTTTTAAATTATGTCTGATATAAATTTCAATCAATCTTTCCAAGGTTTTAAGAAGGAAGGATGATAGGCTGATTGGTCGTAGATCTTTAGGGTTAACGTGTGAGGGTTTCCCAGCTTTGGGAATGAAGACTACTTTTGCCATTCTCCAGGCTTTGGGAATATATCTCAACCTTACACAGCTTGTCAGAATGATTTCCAATGGTGGAATAATCATGTCTGAGCATTTTTGTAGTTCGGCCGGAATGATTCCATCTGGTCCTGGAGATTTATATGGATCAAAGCTGTCTATGGCCCATTGCAGTTTTTCCCGCGTTATTAGATCAACTAAATCGCTTGTAGAAGCTTGAGACTCTGATGATAAGTCGTTGAGTATGTTAGAACTACCTGGAAAGTGGGTGTCTAATAACAGATTAAGAGATTCTTCATCTGTGATAGTCCACGTGCCTGCTTCTGTCTTTAAAGCACTAGGTATTGTTGGACTTTTTGAGAGAATTTTCCTGAGTCTTGAGGCTTCTGAAGTATTTTCTATTTTACCACAAAAATTTCTCCAAGAAGAACTCTTACTCTTTCTTAATTCTTTTTTATATTGCTTTAGAGCTTGTTTGTATAAGTCCCAGTCAGAAGGAGATCTAGTGTACTTAGATCTGTTGAAGAGTTTACGACACCTCTTTCTGAATGGTTCTAATTCTTTATGCCACCAATGAGGTTTCTTTTTACCCTTTAAAATGGTTACAGGGCATGAAGATCTCATTGATTCATTTAAGGCTTCGGTGAGATGATTTACATAAAGGTCTAGTTCATCTTTACTGGAGGAGCTTTTAAGAAGGTTGTGATTAAGCAGTTGTGCTAGTACCTCCCTATAACGCTCCCAGTTTGTATTCCGGTGATTTAGGTTAGGTTTTTTAGTATAAAGTTGGGCTACTATACTCTTTTTCATGCTAGCAAATTTTTTTCTAAAATAAAACATGCGAGCAACGCCGCCGCAGTATAATCATTAACAGCCACTTAGAAGAGAGTTAACTTGTACTAATAAAAAATCGTCTTATAAAAGGCAACTGATATTCTCAATGGAAGAGGTACCGTCAAGAACAGATAAAAATTTTGTATTGAAATATGTTAAAGTAAACTATCATATATATCATACATCAACAAGACTTGTTAATATTGACAGCTTATTTATGAAGGAACTATTCACTGTTATGAACCATTTATGACCTATTGTTCCGCATTGATACTTTTTATGTTGTGTTTATATTAAGTTCGAAAAACTTCGTAATAGCTTACTCTAGTTTAGAAATAGATATGGTCTACTGATTTTCAGTACTAGAGGTAACCATTAAAGCAAAAACATAAAGATAAACTTGAAGAAATAAATACAAACACGATTTAAGTTGACACATGGAATTTCACACCATTCTTGGAAGCTCTTCGTTATCTAATCAAATTAATGACGTTTTTATGGCATTCCATTTCTGTTGTTTAAAAACAAACTTAAGTAATCTTTATTCTAACATCAATGATGATCTTTTAACGAGGTGAATACTAAATTTCAAATAAATCCAACGCCAATTTTACGATTCTCCAAAAAGTTCATGGGATAGAAGCTCCAATATTTTATGACAAAAATCAAAGTGACGACAACGATCACCATCGTCAAGCAACAAGTAGTGCCTATTTCCCATTTTAATGACTAGGTTTTAGATATACGACAATATACTTTATTTCATTTTCACTTCCACCCACTCCTAACCTTACCCCCACAACCACCCCCAACACCACTTTTGGCTTTATTACTTTTTTGATTTGTTTGACAATGAAAAATGTCTATTGATATCTAAAAATAAATCTCACCGCATATTGCTGTTCTAACAAAACAAATGACTTCTATAAGCACGATTTGATTCCTGAGCTTTTTTCTTTTTTCTGTATTATATTTTCAAACGAAAACAAGACAAAATGCAGAGCAAAATGAACAAACAATATCCTTACAAAGGAAGAAGGTCCTTTTTTATATTTTGGGATGAGAGTGGAGAAGCCTTAAATTTATGTGAAATTGCGAAAACTTCGTTAATATATTTGCTGTTGCTTCATCGATTCACAGGACTCAAGACTCAGGAGATAATGTAATAGATAGATAGATAGGTAGGTTCGTAGGTATTTGACACAAAACCATTTTGTTTCCTTTTTTTTTTGTAATTTTTGAGGTTAAATTTTTGTTGTGTTTGTAGAAATAAACGATATACGAAATAACACGAGTTTTTGGACCATCACGCCAAACGGAAACATAATTTACGAAAAAGATCTTTACGAAAGTCCTGTGCTCCAGCTCCAATAAAATTAGACCAAGTGCTCGTTGATGTGTGGGCGCGCTTTTGGCCCGGCCGTCTTCGTCTTCTTAAAGATGCCAAAAAAGAAAGAAAAAGAAAAACGAAACCATAAAGTTTTCTTTGAAAGGCAGCTGTTTCCTTTTTCGTTTTCGTTTTCTTTTTTCTTCTTTCTTTAATCAGAATTAAATGATAAAAGCATCAGTAGAAGAAGAGAAATAAGTGTTTGTGGTTGCTGAGAGGGGGGAGGGTTGGGCGAATGCTTTTTATATTGGAAAGATTTGATGGTTGAAGAAGGTCTGGAAAGAGTGAAGACACCTTCCTACCTAAGTATGAAAGCACACAGAACAGAGGAAGACTCAGAGGTAGAGGCATAAAGGTACATCTGTACGACTTTTGAGTCCTAAAATGTTTTTTTTTTGTTTAAATACATAGAGCTTGTTCAAGGCTGAGCTAATAGATTCTGGCCTTAGAGTAAGTACGTATGCATGAATATACTATGTGTGTGGGGAGGTTTAAGGAAAATTATGTTCCTTTATTTTTTGACTTCCGAAGGAAACATGCTCGTTCGATGGATGAAATTGAAAGGAACACACAAAATTCTATGAGGATATACAATATATATACACATTCACGTGTCGAGGGTATAAAATTTTCCAAGTTTTGCTTTTTGACTGCAGACAGCAAAGTTTTTAAAAAGAACCTTCTTTTCGAAAGATATAGCAAACATTCTTTATTTTTTGAATTCATGGAGGAATTGAGGCAGGTGTTTGCGATAGTAAAGTTGATGTTCAATTTGTTTTAAGATGAATATATGGTGTAGTTTATATCGGGTTCTCGATATAAAGTACTTGACAACTTTTTCTGTTTCCATAAAACGAAAACCATTTTGGATATCATCTTGAACATTTTTCTGGAAGTGTAAAAACAGTTGTGTCGGAATATGAAGTGGTCATATATTCAATCCCATTTAAGATACTTTTACTATACCTTTTCGACAGCAGATAATACTCATTCAAGATGAGCTACGTGTTCTTCTTACAAAGCTTGTTTGTATTACCCTTGATTTGAGTTTGCCTAGTGTAAAAAGGTGTTAAATCAAACTATTTTAGCGGCCTTTTGACGGAACCATTTCATTGATAAGTCAATGTGAGCATTCAGTAAGACGATTAACAAACTGAACATGTGTTCTTAGGCATCGTCTTGGACACGTTGAGAATGGGGCTTCCGTACCCTTAATGCGACACTTCAGCTTATTAACGAAAACTCCTAAGTGAAAAAGCGGCTCACTGTTATCACTCAAATTAGTTTTTGGATAATAATCCGTAGCATTATGATGGACTTCAAAGACGATATTAACGACTTACGACGTTGCTGGTGTTTGACCAGCTGGAGTTGTTGTGTTAATTGAACTTTGAAAAACCTTAAGTCTTGGTTTTTATGCAAAATATTATTTTAACAGAGAATATAAGTTAATTTAAACCAAGTACGTTGATTAATTATAGCCGAATAGGTTGGTAAGTATTTACCAAGTGGAATTAAAAATTTAAACTTAATATGTTGGCTATTTTTTACCAAGTAGTTTGGCTAACATCAATATAATGGGTTGATTAAATAAAAAAAGAAAATATTCAATTAAGTTGTTTGCTCTTTTATCTGGGAAAGTTTTTAATCTTACCGAGCTGAATTTTTGACATTGACGAGTTTTAAATTAAATTTGTTGCTTTTTGCAGAATTTATTTATCTGGATTTATACGAGTACTTTTTGGAACGTTGTTAACCGTTGCTCTATATTAGGAGTTTCTTTGTTTCTTCAATAGATTAAAAAATGAAAATACAATTTCCGAAAATTTTAGGTGCTCAAAACTGTCTGCTATTTTTGAAATATAATAGAAAAATATTCATGTTACCACGCTCCACATCCAGCTGACAAGGCATGAGGTGGATCGGCGATTCTTATAAAAGAAAGCTTAAAACATTATGAAGTAGCCAAGTTTACTAGTGAAAATATGCAAGTAACAACTATTAGTATTGGTATGAAAAAGAAAGAGTTTAAGATAGCAGCTATATACTGCCCACCAAGGCGCTCCCCGACAGAAGATGACTATACAGATCTATTTAATATTCTTGGGCACAATTTTCTTGTTGGCGGAGAATTCAATGCGAAACACCCCCATTGATGTTCAAGACTTATATCAACAAAAGGCAAAAGACTTTTCCAAGCAGGCCGTAAATACAATTGCGAATTCTATTCCTCCAGATCGCCAACTTACTGGCCTTCCGATACTAACAAAATACCAGACCTTATTGAATTTTTCATAGCTAAAAGAATCACACGAAAAATCACATTAGTGTCGAAGGTAATTATGACCTGTCATCAGATCATACTCCAGTGATTCTATCACTAAGTGAATCGGAAGTACTAGAAAAAAGAAATCCAAAACTTGTAAATAAGAAAACAAACTGGAATGATTTTAGAAAAAGCCTTTAAAGTTTTATAAATTTAAGATGGGAGCATGGATACAATCGAGCAAATTGACCATGAAATGGAACAATTTATTGCTGATGTGCAACAGGCCGGTGAAGAAAGTACTCCAACATTTTCTAATAGAAGACAAAATTAAATAAAATATCCTTTAGAGATAAGAGAGTTGATAATAGACAAAAGAAGACCTCGAAGAAAATGGCAAAATAGTTGATTTGTAGATGATAAAACAACGTTTAACCGTATAAGCAACAATCTTAAAAAACAAATTTACAAATTCAAAAAAGCTAACCTTTTCGCTGAACATCTTGCGAATGTTTTTAAGCCATAATCATCAAACGCGGCTGAAAATAACTTACAGTTTGTTGATAAGATAGGTAAAAGTGAAATACCAATTGTAAGACTGAAAGAAATAAAAAGTATGTGTTTACATCAACTACCAAATAAAAAATCACCAGGTTACGATCTAATTACTGCTCAGGTTATGAAAGAAATGCCATTGAAAGCCTTCATAAAACTCCAATATATAATAAATGCATGCCTTAAGCACCGGTATGTCCCACACCATTGGAAAATTGCTAAAGTAATTGTCATATCAAAGCAAGGTAAACCACCTACAGAAGTGACGGCTTACAGACCAATATCGCTTAAACGAATTATGGCAAACGATTTTGAAAAACTGCTTCTGAAGAGACTGAGCAAAATCATAGAAGAAAGAAGGTTAATCCCAAACCATCAGTTTGGCTTTAGAAATAAACATTCCACGATAGACCAAGTTCATAGAATATCGGATGTAATAGAAAAAGCATTAGAAGAAAAACAAGTATGTTCAGCTATTTTCTTAGATGTTGCTCAAGCTTTTGACAAGGTTTGGCATGAGGGACTTGAGTACAAACTGCAAAGGGATCTTCCCAGGCAGTACTTTGAAGTATTAAAATTGTACATCTCAGACCGATTGTTTAGAGTAAGGTACGATCAATTGAAGAAAGTAGAAGCCGGTGTACCACAAGGAAGTGTCCTAGGTCCTACCCTGTATTTACTATACACAGGGGATATTTCAGTTGGTAATCACACCATAATGGCTACTTTTGCAGATGATACCGCAATTTTGGTACCCGACAAATGTGTCTCTAAGGCAGCAGTAAACACAGCCGCCGACACAGTGAGAGCTTGGACCGAAAAATGGCGTATCAAACTCAATGAAACAAAATCTTCACATATAAACTTTACAAATAAAAAGATAAACAATATTCCAATAATCCTTAATAATTAAGCTGTACCTTACTCCAATACGGCCAAATACTTTGGAATGACTTTGGATGCAAAGCTTAAGTGGAAAGAGCACATCAAAAAGAAAAGAGAAGAACTAAACTTGAAATATAGGAAAATGTACTGGTTGCTTGGTAAAAACTCTGATTTATCAATCCAAAACAAAATAATGCTGTATAATCAAGTACTAAAGCCTGTTTGGATCTGTGGAATCCAATTATGGGGCTGTACAAGGAAAACAAATACCAAAATCACCCAAAAATTTCAAGACAAAGTCCTTCGTGGAATAATTAATGCACCTTGGTACATAAGAAATACCGATCTACATTGTGACTTATCATTACTACATAGAAATGGTTACAGAAGTTGTTAAAAAATACGCTGTATCGCACAACCAGAGACTGCAAAGTCATACTAATTCTGAAATGGAGCCCGTCTTGAATATAAGAAACCATGTTCGGACATTAAGAAGAACCAAGCCTCATGAGTTTATGGTCTAAAAAAATGGGAAAGTATTAAAAGTTTAAACTTCCCCCAAAGTGATTGTACAAAATTAAGAAAGAAAAATCGGAAGTCGATCCTTCAAGATTGGTCCTGATGAAGAGGTGGTTTTAGTGGTTAAGAGTCCCACACTACTTGGTGTCGAATACTGCCAAGTGTCTATTGAAGATTTCCTCCTGTCAAAAAAAAAATTGAAAAAAAGTGATGGTATTACACCAGAAGCATTGCTGTGAAAATTTCTCAAAGAAAACCATTGTCTTACAATTTGGGTAGAACAATTTGATCAGTTGTTATCAAGCTGTCAATCGTTCGCTAATTTAAAAGCTGCATTTGACACTGTAAACAGGAAATCCCTAATATTGAAGTTTTCAGTAATCGTTTTATCAACCAAATTTATTCGAGAAGAATCTTGAGTACACTCGAGAAACTTTGAATGTCAAACTGGAGTTACTCAAGGTTTTATCTTAAGTCCTTTGCTTTTTTAATTGCTTATAAATGATGTCCATAATCATATCACAAAGTGAGTTAGGATCGGGTTTTAGAACTGTTTGAATGATCCTATACGCAGACGATTAAGTCTTGTCTTGTCTGATAACCCAATTACTCTACAGCTACAAGTTAATAAGCTTCGACAGTATTGTAATACGTGGGACGTACAAATTAACGGCTCAAATACAAAAATTATGGTTTTCAGATCGCGTAACAGTTCTAGAAGTTAGAGTCGTAACTGAACACTCGAGGATGATGCTATTGAAGTTGAAGAATTCAAATACTCTCGTTGTTTATTAACATGTTAAGGAAAAAACGAAAGTGGCTTTAAACAGCATACAGTTGTTAAAAATTTGAAGTATTTAATGCCACAGTAAATAGGTGCCTTTGCTAGAGTTATGAAGTATATGGATATGAGAAATTGGAAGAACGGGAACGGGAAGAATTTTTAGACTGAAAAGAATGAATCCAAATTATGACATTCTCATGAAAGCCGGTCTTTCACAAATATTTTTGAAAAATCTGAACGCAAATGCAGATTACATAACCAAGGTAATGCTTCAGTCTTTTCAAAATCCCCAAAAATGTGTCCTCAAAGATTTTTTTTTCAAGGGTTAAAAATAAAAGAAACTGGTACGAAGGAACTTGAAAACGTTGTTTTACAACTACATAGCCTGAATAAATGAGATGTTATTTAAGTAATCTTTAGCACGATGCTCCGAACCATTGTTTAGACTTCTTTATTTTCGATTATCTTTTAATCTGGCAGAAAAAGTCTCTAAGAAATGAGCTTTCAGTTCGCCAAATGAGTTAGAACTAAAGTCTAGAACTAAGTTATAGGCATCTTAGATCTGACATAAATCAAATCTACTCGCTTAGGAATCTTGGTTAGGGCGTAATATTTTACACTTTATACGGGGCTATGCCTAATCTTATTGGATATCCATTTTTTAAAAAGCTTTTTATCTTAAGAAGAATGTGTCAATATTTTAAATAGTAGCCACGGTTGGAAGTCTCCACTCTCATGTGACAAAAATAACGAGACCAGTTTTTGAACATATGTCGAATAAAGAATCAAGTTCTGCACTTCATCTATAAACAATTTAAAAGAGCGCTTTTGAAAACAAGGAAAACGTTTTTTTTCATTAGTTAGTGGTCCCCGTGGCATGATAGTTAGGGTGTAGAACTGTCGTGTCATCTAAAGTTTTTTTTTTCAAGGGCACTGCCTCTTGCATTCCCAAATTGGATTCGGCTTAAAACTGCAGGTAACCTCCATCTCTTACAGCAGTATCGCACACGGAAATGGTTGAGAGATGCAAGTCACTAAGCCTTAGTTCTCCATTGACTGGTGCGCCACCTAGTTTTACTAAAAAAAAATACAATACAATGCAAAATGTTTATTGCATTTTTAGTGAGTTTGAAAATTTTCAATGCGTCGTTTTTTTTCTTTGATTTTGTAGTTTTGAATTGTCAAATGTCAAAAAATTACAACTCTAAAAGTGACAGCTGCCCAAATATAGGGACATTTAAAATGAAGCTTCTTGTTCGAAAACTCTTTAAATGTGAAGATCTTGCACTGGCAAGTCTGTTAAAGTCGACCCTTTAGAAAAACAGTATTCTAGATACTAGATTTGATGGAAACGGAATAGGTTACTAGAAAACAACAAGAACGCATAGTTAAAAGGTAAAGTATGCTTAAACAGTATACAAAGTATTGGCCTTGATGCCTAAGGTGGACTATATCTATTTTAAATCAAATATCTTTAAATTAAACCTATAGCTATTATGTGTGAAAAAACAATATGAGGTTGACAAAAGTTGATATTACTCACAAAGTACAAAGTCAGGAATAAAACGTGAAATTATTGTCATGAAAATTTAGTAATTTTCATAAAAGCTCCTTTTCTACATAATTAGTTCATTTGCAAACAAAATAAAAAAGGCAAGCGACATAATTATATTGAATTAAGTAAAAGTTCACTTTTGTTCCAATAAATTTATCTTTCAGTTTTTTGTCCATATAAATGAGAAACTCTTTATCAAATGTAAGCCTCTAGGACAAATAACAGAACATTGCCTGAATTTCAAAATAAGGTCATTTAGTTGTTAACCGCTGTAACCAACCAACCTATATAGGTACTTATATGGCAACAAAATTTACAAGTATAGGAACCTTTTGCTTTACCATGTACTTTATATATATATATCTATGTACTGTACACATGTATCCCTAGAATCACATTAAATCTTTCAAAAACAACATTCATTCACTTTAACGTTTTTGTAAACGTTCGACTTTGGCGTGCGGACGGGACGCATAGTATAACTTTCTGTTGGGGGCAATCCATTCAAAGTAAATCTCCTCTTTCATCAGTACTATAGGTATACCGACCTAGAACGGAAAAAAGGAAAAAAATGAGTGCACACACACAGAAACGACGCCTAAGGTGCCTTGACATGTTGATGGCTTATGTCATTCATAAGAAGAAAAAAAAAGAACCTAAAGCTAAAGAAAAACAAATAAGGTGAAGGTCGTAATTTCACATAAAACCAACAACACTTGACTTCGCATTAAAAAGAAATATATTGGTCCATGTATGGGTGTGTATCTGTGTATTTCTGTGTACTGCAAAAAGTCCGTATAGCTAAGGTACATTGAAGCCGAGGCATCTGCTTTGTTTATCACACATTCGTGAGGTTAAATATATTGAATACCTTCAACGAAGACGACGAAGCAACGATGTACGTACGAAACGCCATTAATGGATTCTTTCACCAACATTTATTATACTGTACATGTAGAGTACACTATACATAAATGTACTCATATAGGAACATATAAAGATTATAAGAGGTTGTTTTTATTCGGGACGCGCGAGTGATCCTTTATGTCCTATTTTATGTACTGCATACATATCTCTATTCTGTATAGTGTACTGTACACTAATGGGCAAAAATATGAATAGTACTCGCTCGTGGAGGACCCGATTTTAATTTCAGTGAGTATTGTGTCACTAGCTGAGAGGTCAACCATTCAAAATACATATTTTTAAAATAAAAAAAAAACATCAAGATAAGGCTTTCAAAAGAAACCGAAACAGAATTTAGTATACCTGAATAAACATTAACATCATCATCATCATAACCATTATACTCATCATCCTTATCAAGGGTTAGTGAAAAATATTTAATTTGAAAGATGATGATTCCAGATAACCTTCTAACTGATAGTATCAATTTTATTCGAGGATTTTAGATTTTAATTCAATCTTCTGAATCAGGTTTTTTAAGCTTTGAGTACGTAGATGTTAACGCCATCTATTGATAAAATAATTTTCTAATTTGTTTATTGTCTGTGTTAATGGGAAGCGTTCTTAAAACTTTGCAATTATAGGGTGCATTTGGGTAAACATACACACGTAGCATCAATTATTTTATTTTGAAAACCAAGAATAGAATAGAATAGAATAGAATAGAATAGAATAGAATAGAATAGAATAGAATAGAATAGAATAGAATAGAATAGAATAGAATAGAATAGAATAGAATAGAATAGAATAGAATAGAATAGAATAGAATAGAATAGAATAGAATAGAATAGAATAGAATAGAATAGAATAGAATAGAATAGAATAGAATAGAATAGAATAGAATAGAATAGAATAGAATAGAATAGAATAGAATAGAATAGAATAGAATAGAATAGAATAGAATAGAATAGAATAGAATAGAATAGAATAGAATAGAATAGAATAGAATAGAATAGAATAGAATAGAATAGAATAACAATTTCTGTATGAATCCAGTGTAACTATCTAAAATGAGAAACCCACAAAGACGGTATGGCCCGTGAAACAAAATTTAAATATTTAAAATAAAAAATTGCAGTTAGTAAAAACAACATTAACAGTTTTTGGAATCGAACGAACAAAGAAATTGGGCTTTTTCTGAAAAACTAAGTCCATTAAAGGCTTTGAAATCTAGATAGTTGAAATTTGGAAAGCAAATAAGGAGTTATTCCGGCTCAATAAGCTTACCTTCACTGCGCTTAGTATGTTTGGTTTTTAGAATGCTACTAGCTGTTCGCTGCGTGGATAAAGAAAATCGAAATGTCAAATAGATA
The DNA here is from genome assembly GCF_945859685.1 of Eupeodes corollae. Classification (NCBI taxonomy): domain Eukaryota; kingdom Metazoa; phylum Arthropoda; class Insecta; order Diptera; family Syrphidae; genus Eupeodes; species Eupeodes corollae. The sequence continues at coordinate 146,425,047 of NC_079147.1, read as the reverse complement.
CGTTCCCGGGTCAAGTTTACATTAAGTAGTTAGTGAGCTGGCAAAAGGAACAAAGACAAGCTAAAAGCAAGGCTGTATATTGTTAAAGTTATGTGAGGGCAGACGGGTCAACTCAGTCAGTTACGAAACTCCACCGGGTACGAAGTGATCTGTTTTGATTCCATGACCTTTTCTATTGGAAAATACTTCCTCATTTCCCCTGCTACTTTATACAGTATGTAAGAATATCGCTTTGACAGAGATAAAGATCGTAATTCATGCTATTTTGTATAGTAAAGTACACACTTGCATGTCATTATACGAAACTCCTTATGATAAGCAACGATGATAAGTCCAAAAGCAGACTGCACCTAATGATACGCTACTGGTTAAGGTATTATAATGAATATATAGAATATATAATTATAAGTTTTATCAGCGGATCTGCTCGAAATAGGTGGGAATTAGATATTTTAACGCGTTAAAAAGTAGCTTAAAACACTCCCCAGCCTATTAACTACCTTTAACCAAAAAATTATGTCAAAATTTCGCTTCGTTGCGAGGTGAAGCCCGGACAAACATACAAACAAACAAATTGATTGGGATCATTTTTAATGAATACTTGAAACTATAAGCCAAGCGACGACGGCGGGCATTTTGTCCAATTTTATAACGAATGCTGGACGAGTCTTTTCGTGCCTCCAAAAGGACCAAATTTAAACAACTTTATTTTATCTTATCCAAGATCATGGAATGTTTCATGCATTCATAACAAGGCTCAAGTTAAATTTTTAAGTTTCACAAAAAAAAAACATTCACACATAAAAATCCTGACAAGTAAATGAAAGAAAACTACAAATATTTTTCTTCACTTTCCACGAAACGACGAAAAATCCGGAAACCCTTCTCTATCTGAATTCTGCACCACAGTCGACAGACAGATAAAAGATGGACAAATATTCAACTGGACATCTTTTTCGTATTCGTTTTAATTTTTGATGCAAATTTAAGAGGTCACTGGAACTGGAAACAACTGAATTGTAGGTTCTTCACTCCCGTTTGCACCACGACACGACCACATTACTGAAATCCCTATTTTCCACCAACTGGTAAATTCACTATGTAATCTAGAGTTTTCCATCTGTACAAATTAGGTGGCTTTCTCAAGCCCGTTGAAGCATCATAAAGAGAAAGAGACAGAAAAACAAAGAAACGTAAAAGATTGAGGCGCACATACCTAGATGGAGTAAAAATTATTTAAAAATGTGGATTGCGGATACGGCGCTGAGCTGGCTGGCTGGGTCCCTATCCACTATCCTTATAGATAGTACTCCAGCTATGTATCTCAAGTAAATGAAGGATAATATAATATTCCAGGACGAAATTCTGTTCAGTAGGATGAAACTGAGAACTGAGCATTGAGTTAAAAGAAAAAAACTAAAATCACTTACCTTGAATCTTTGAATTTTCTGCACCACTTGATTGCTTTTGTTGAGGCAACGAGGACGAAACGAAAAAAACAATATCCTTACATAGATATACATAAAGGACATAAAGAGAAAGGAAAGGAAAGCAAAATAAAAGAAAGTGATATAGGACATAGCCCGTTTGAATCCAGTTATTTGGCACAGAGTTGAGCTTTTCTTTTATTTTTGTTCTTTTCTATGCATGCGCTCCCTATCTGGGGATGAAAACTCATGATGATGATTAAGACCAAAAAATAAGGTGGGCTAGAATGGAAATACCACAAATAGATAGGTTTAGGTAGGTATAGTAAAATGAAGCTGAAAACAGAGTCATGCCCGAAGGTTGTGTCACTGTGGTTTACTTAATTTACGAGATAATTTTTACAGCGATGGTTTCCATTTTGAATTTTTAAAGTGAAAAAGGGATTTTGTTTGGCTTGAATTCTTGAAGTTAAAATACATATTCCTAGGACTTACACACAGAATTTGGAGAGCTTTCATATAGCAATATGATTGATTTAGAGAAATACATTAAACTTATTCACAAATTACTGATTTAATTGTAACAAAATCTGGAGTATGCACCTGAAATATAAGTACACCCTATACAACTTGAATGTTAGAAGGCAGACATAACCGCTATCTTGGAGATCGATGGATAGGATAAGGAATGATGACTATGATGCAGATTCGATGAGGGAAATTGGGTTACCAACCAAAGCTTTTGGATCTGCATCAAAGCTACCTTTCAAAATATTAACCTTATAAGTGCACACGCCTATACCAATGTAGTTGAGGAGTCTAGCAAGGAAAGGTTTTACGACCTATAGGACGGAGCCTAAAGATCCTGTCCGGAGTATCAAAGTCATGGTCGGAGGAAAATAGTTGGAAAGCACAGCCTCCATGAAACAACAAAAGACAACGCACGGTTCGAAATACGGTAAAAATTAGAACTTAGTTGCCCAAACAAGGGATAGACACAGCAACCTGGCAATCTCCAGGCCGAACTATAAATCAAATCGACCTTGGGCATGCTAACCTTACAGGTTCAAACGTAGACGCTGAGCACTTTCTTGTTAACAAAGTTCCGAGCCCAACCGTCTAACGAAAATAAAGTAAGGACCGCCCAAAGAAAAAAAATCCACACTGCATGCCTTAACACACCAGAGAATGCCAGAGATTACAGTGAGCTTTTGACGGGGAAATTATAGAACTCCCATTTACAAGCGTCAGCTACCAATGGAACCAATACCGTGATACCATTAAGCAAATATCTGCACATGCAGCTTTTCAGCTCAGGTATCTCGAGGAGTCCGGAACTACCACCAACAGACGAAAATGGCATCTGGTTAGAGAACTGAAACGCAGGACTTTCGAAATAGCGAACGAAACCTATTCATCGAAGCACAGGGAATTGTAGACGTGTTTAAGCAGCACTTCCAGCAGCTGCTGAATGGGCATTATGTAAAGCAAATAGTTGAACCGACAAGAAGCATGAGAGCAGTGAATGAGGCCTCAATCCCACTTGCCGAACTTTTTATATATGGAGGTGATGTCCTGGAAGAATGCATGCATCATCCCATCAACCAAGTTTGGGAAGAAGAAAGTATGCCCGCCTATAACTGGTCAAATAGCTCAATATGCCCAGTGCGCACACTGTATTTTTGACATATTAGGGGTATTCAAGTGTGTGCCAATTATAAAAAAAAATCCAAAAAGAACGATTCTTAGTCCTGCAAAAAGATCCTATCCAACGTTATGTAAGAATTGTATACCTTTTTGTAACATATTATGGGCAGCAATAGACCAAGTCATTACAATAAGGCAAATCCTCGAAAAGACTAACGAACTTCAAGTCGAGAACGACAATCTTTTTATCGACTTCAAAGCCACTTATGATATCATAAGTTGTCAAGAGCTTTCATTGGTGATGTCTGAACTCGCGATCCCTTAAAAAAGTGATCTGCCGCATGATGTAAAGTAATTTTGAAGAGATCTGCAGGGTTTAGGCTTACAGGTGCGCTATCATGTGATCTCTTCAACATAGTCGTGAAGCAGATAGTGGATACCAGTGGTGTAAGCTTAAAAAAAACTACGAGTATCTTCAAAGCAGACCTTTATAATAATTTCAGTAAGCGGTTTTCTTACTAAATTTAAAGTTAACACAATGGTTGACTATCAATAATACTTCGACAACTTATAATGCTTCTGGTTTTTAATATGGCACTATTTTTGTTGGGAAATGTCATTCTGACAGCTGTCACTTTGATTGGGTGTAATTTTATAATGAATAGCCAGTTTTAAATCGTGCAAATTTATACCGTTCGTGTGAAGATTCGCACCCTATTTCCAATATTTGGTATACTTATCCCTATGCGGTCTCAATTGCTGCAAAGGGTGGTTGCAAATTGTGCCTCTAGGCTGGAATTTTTTCGTGCCATAAGGCCAACCTTCATCTTACTAATAAATGTCAGGCCCTTACATTAAATTATATGCTTATTCATTTTAGCACAAAAATTATCGGTGTGAAGTTAAACTGAATTCTTATCAATCTGTTTTTTTTTTTAATTTGCACCAATTTATCTCAAACTTTTTAAGATGATTTGTCCAATTAGTGACTTTGTCAGCTACTGAAACAATAGGGTTAGAAATATGACTCCGACCTTTTCTCTGGCTAATTGGAACACGTTTGCCTTTTTTAGTAGGTAATTTCTAAAAGAAGTCAGCCAGAAAAATGTTAATACATAGGAACACATATAATCCAACAGAATGTCATCCTAGAATATTCCTTATAACACACAACCACCAAGACATTTTCCAACCATCAGCTGCGATGCTATGAATAAAAAATCAAATGGAATTTTGATTATAATTCAGTGCTTTACAATTTGCTTTACTTAGGCTTAGCTTATGGTCTCAACTCTCAATCTATCATCACTTTTCCCCAAAGAATTTATTATTCATTCTTCATCACATCACATCTACTATACTTTATTTTGCTGAACCAAAAATCCATAAGTCCGAAGCAGCATCTTTCTCAATTAATATTTAGTCCAACTATGTACTGGCTTACGTGAGGTAATGATGCTGTTGACATTTTTGAAATTTTGACCATAAGCAAGGACATGAATTCTAAAAACTCCAACATGCAAATTCCAAGAACATTTCCATCAGTCTTTACTTCATCTATAACATCTGGGTTTCTATGTAGGTAGATATCCATCTCGTACGTCCCCATCACTATAGAAGCACACCTATAACATTATAAAACTAGGACCACATCAGCATTGTCATTGTCATCAAGAGTCAAAACTTTGTTGTTTACAATTTGACTATAACCAAGAGGTGCTACGTGACCAGAGTTTCTACCATTTTGCATGTCAATTGGTTGGTGTTAAAGTTGCTTGCTGTCGTCTGTCTCGCTGGCTGCTGTATGTGCTATTAGTCCATCAGCATGAACCAACAATGTCCCGATGGTTCTGGTTCCTTGTTTTCTTATCTCCCTCACCATCACCATCACCCTCACTATCAACCACTCCTCTAATATCTCCCTTATCCTGTATCCTGTTCCCTAAAAGCTCCTCGACAAACTTTATGGATTGTTGTGTTTTATATGTCAATTCGACATTAGTATGCGTTGCTTGTCATTCAGGTCCTTGAATTGGAATAACAAAACACCTGAGCACTATTGATTTTGGGTATTAGTTTTTTTTTGGAAGAAGGGGGGTTGTTTTTGCTCTGACATTTTGGAATAGTAAAGTGATGGGGAAGGAGAAGCTTGTTGATTTAAACCTGTGGAATGGAAACAAATTGATTTTGTTGTTTTTCTATTTTTCTATTTTTAATCAAATCAAAACTTGGTATTATTCTAATTTTAATCACATTTCCGGTGTAGGATATTCTTCGAAATCATGGTTGATTTTCGGAAATCAAGTATGTATTTGAGGAAATTTGATGTTTACATAATTAGAAGAGCTTGAAATGGCATGGTTTGAGTGTTTGCATACTAAACTGGATATTTGTGCTTCGTACACATGTAGTTGCAAAGGAAAACAAATAAAATATCAATAATTAATAGTTTTTGAAGGTGATATTTGTATTCCTCTATTTATTCAAATAGCTTAAATTGTGGACAGCCTACACTTGAAATAAAAGCTTTTCCTATAAGAAGTTGTATTCTATCACTTATAAAGGTGCAATCTTTTCGCATTTTATGAGTAAGAACTACGAGATAACTAAAAAAGTATTCGGCTTCTTGTCAGGCTTATTTATGTACATATGTGAGTAGACAAGCGACTTCATATAACCCCACAAAACATAGTTCAGCGGTTTAAAAAAAAAATGAGGTGGTGCAACAGTACTGAGACACTTGCGAGTAGCGACTTACAACAGTACTTAGAACACTGGGGCCTAGGTACTTAAAACTCTCAACCAGTCCTATTTTAAGGGATGGAGGGGACCTACAAGTTTTTACCCAATCCAATTTGAGAACTTTTCATAACAAAAATTACTCTTGAAGGATTTGTCAATTTCTCGTAAGATGCAGAACCCATAAAAACTCTAGACGACGACACACGCAAAGTTTAAACCCAAGACCTTTCGCATGACAGTCCAACGCACAAAACATGATGCACCGGATGAAGGACAAACCCATCTGAAGCGCTTGACATCCTAACCTTTAGATATACTCAGGAAAAATAGCTTCAAGCTCGGCTGTTCATTTCATAAAAGCTTCCCGATTTTTATACCTTACAGGTCTTTCTGGAAGGAAAGGGCATTCCTGTAAGATCAGTAGATCCACTTCTATATGGAAAGATCAAAAGTAAATGACAGGTTTGGTGGAGGCATGTTTTTGAAACGACTAAAATTAAGTGTCTCAATCCGCCTGTAACGTGTTCTAGACAGAACTAATGGCGATAAATACGTCTTGGTCCGTATGTACAAGAAAGAGGAAGCAAAAGTTCTTTAATTTCTCAGCATGACCTACTTAAGCGCAAAAACGTAAGCCTAACTAAACAATTCTTTTAACGGATCTTAATAATGTAAAACGCACTAATAAAGGGTGATTTTTTTGAGGTTAGGATTTTCATGCATTAGTATTTGACAGTTCACGCGAGATTTCAGACATGGTGTCAAAGAAAAGATGCTCAGTATGCTTTGACATTTCATCATGAATAGACTTACTAACGAGCAACGCTTGCAAATCATTGAATTTTATTACCAAAATCAGTGTTCGGTTGGAAATGTGTTTCGCACTTTACGTCCGATTTATGGTCTACATAATCGACCAAGTGAGCAAACAATTAATGCGATTGTGACCAAGTTTCGCACTCAGTTTACTTTATTGGATATTAAACCAACCACACGAATGCGTACAGTGCGTACAGAAGAGAATATTGTGTCTGTTTCTAAGAGTGTTGCTGAAGACCGTGAAATGTCGATTCGTCGCCGTTCGCAGCAATTGGGTTTGTGTTATTCGACCACATGGAAGATTTTACGCAAAGATCTTGGTGTAAAACCGTATAAAATTCAGCTCGTGCAAGAACTGAAGCCGAACGATCTGCCACAACGTCGAATTTTCAGTGAATGGGCCCTAGAAAAGTTGGCAGAAAATCCTCTTTTTTATCGACAAATTTTGTTCAGCGATGAGGCTCATTTCTGGTTGAATGGCTACGTAAATAAGCAAAATTGGCGCATTTGGAGTGAAGAGCAACCAGAGCCCTTCAAGAACTGCCCATGCATCCCGAAAAATGCACTGTTTGGTGTGGTTTGTACGCTGGTGGAATCATTGGACCGTATTTTTTCAAAGATGCTGTTGGACGCAACGTTACGGTGAATGGCGATCGCTATCGTTCAATGCTAACAAACTTTTTGTTGCCAAAAATGGAAGAACTGAACTTGGTTGACATGTGGTTTCAACAAGATGGCGCTACATGCCACACAGCTCGCGATTCTATGGCCATTTTGAGGTAAAACTTCGGAGAACAATTCATCTCAAGGAATGGACCGGTAAGTTGGCCACCAAGATCATGCGATTTGACGCCTTTAGACTATTTTTTGTGGGGCTACGTCAAGTCTTAAGTCTACACAAATAAGCCAGCAACTATTCCAGCTTTGGAAGACAACATTTCCGAAGAAATTCGGGCTATTTCGTCCGAAATGCTCGAAAAAGTTACACAAAATTGGACTTTCCGAATGGACCACCTAGACGCTGCCGCGGTCAACATTTAAATGAAATTATCTTCAAAAAGTAAATGTCATGGACCAATCTAACGTTTCAAATAAAGAATCGATGAGATTTTGCAAATTTTATGCGTTTTTTTTTTAAAAAAGCTCTTAAAAAATCACCGTTTACCAACAGAATAAGGTCCTGTAACAGTAACCGTGGAGACCACATGACAGATAAAAACGAATCAAAACCCCTCTGAATAAATAAATTAGGTAGCGCAACAGTCACTTCATAACTAGGGCCTAGTGACTTACAACTTTCAACCATTCCTGTGTGCGAGTTATGTTTTCAGCAAAGAAGGGGACCTACATTTTGAAGCCGAATCCGAACGGCTAACTTGAAAAAGCACTTTTCATGACATGCATTAATCTTGGAGAATTTATCAATTCTTTGCAAGAGGCAGTACCCGTGAAAAAGACTTTAGATCGCACAGGAAGGGAACGAACCCAAGACCTTTGGCATGACAGTAAAACACACTATCAATCACGCCTACGGGTACTACTTTCAAAACCCCTCTATAACACCATATAATAGTCCACCCTTGTTGTTGTTGAAGTTTGGTCAATATCTTACAATGGCTGCAGTAGCTAATCCCTACTGCTGGAAATGGCCCTATCTGCAATTTAAACCCCTTAATAATTGTTAACATATATTATACTTTTCAATTTATATTTTAACTGCGCTGGAGTTCCAACTCATGGCTTTTGTACAGCACTGCTCTCCTCACCTTTAAAAATGTGACTAACTGTCAACTGGCTTCTAAAACCTAATAATAAGTTGTTTCCGGCATTGACCCTTCTGTCTAGAGGTTTACATACTTCTTTCAAAACCAATTCCAATTAGAAACTAGATGTATCATAAAAATTAATCGAAGACAAAAAGTTAGCACAGCTCTCATTAACATTTTTACATAAAAGCTATTAAACATTCCCAACCCAACACAGTCAATAAAAATATAAAGTAGTTAAGGTATAAAATTATCGTTATGTTAAATGGACCAAGTCATGCAAGTTTATTTCCCACACTTTATTTTTATTTTTATTTTTATTTCAGCGGGTTAATTACAGTTATTAAAATAAAAAACAAAAAAAAATCTGATATCCCATAAAAACAACCTTAGGCTGAATTTGTCTCATTCATCTAATAAAATGCTAAAATTTTCTTCACCCTCAATATTATACTAATATACTTATATACATTCCTATGAAACTTCCTATAACTAAACTACACAAAACAAACCTCATTACCATTATTTTTAACCACAAACCCACATACTACGAAAAACCTCTGCCTATGCCTAACTATACCCCTATTTAGCTTAAAGGCTCATTTTGCAACAGAGAAAGAGTATAAGGTCGGAATAATAAAGGTTCGTTCATTCATTAAATATTCTGCGAAACTCGAAAATCTTATTTTAATCTCAACTAACAACAAAAACTGTAAGCATCTACATGAAAGTGCCTTTATTGAACAGGGTGCTTCAAAAGAAATCAAGATTGGAATTTTGGGTAAAACTTATAGCGGAAGAAAGTCTTTTTCAGAATCAAAACACACATAAAACTAACTCTCGAAAAGCTTGTCAAAACTTGAGACTTCCCAAATTGCCAAAATTTGATGTTGCAGAAAAACAAAATGGCTGATTAAAGTTTAACTTTTTGTAAATCTAGGTTTTGTTATTTCAGAATTTTTGTTGATTACTTTCGGTATCGAGGATAATCTTCTTTGAAAAGAACCAGAATGATTTTAAATAGTGGTCACAGCTTTTTTCGAGCGTCAACGATATTCAATTGTTGTTAAACTGAATTTTATTGGGAATGATTCTTTTGAATCACCCTGTTAAAAATAAACCAGCATACAATATATAACTACCTACATATTTCTATTCCGATTATCCCAAGATTATTGATTGTTGTTTTTGTGAAGGGAGGTTCAAAAGACATTGACTTTTAACTTCTGGCCTCCATTTGTCCGGCGGCGGTACAGTGCGTTGGGGAGTTGGATGGAAATGTTCTTGTTTTTGTTTTAATCCAACAAATTTTGGAACTGATCCCAAAAATGTTTTTACTAATTAATCAACTCTACTACCACCATTCATCTATTAAAATGTTTATGAAAACATACCCTAAAATAGGCCATAGAGAATATAGACCTTTCCTATCAAAAGGTTGAATTTTATTTTGAAAATATTAGGTTTTTGTAATGAACTGGTTGTACAACTATTTGTATGTAAATATATACAAAAAGAAGGGAAAGTAAGTTCATATTATGCCTGAATTTCAAGTAATTTAAAAAAAAGTTTAGGATCGTTTGCATAAGACTTACAAAATTTTGTAAGACCAAAATAGTGTAACTTAATATTCTGTGTTAAAATTCCGCTTAGTTAGTATTTTTAAATTTTAATCAATATGCAGTACTGTTATCTCAGAGGTTTTGGGTTCAATGCAAGACAAAAGATGGGTCTTGGTATTTTACAAGCTGTAGCGTCACATTCAGGAAAGGGAATAATGTTTACAAGAAGATGTCAATGCACATTGGATTCCGGAATATCGCACGAACTGGGAAAGACGATGTTTCGGAAGGAATTCCACATTCAAGTAGTAAGACTAAGGAACGAATCTATGTACTTGACAGTACGACCGAAGTTAGGTTTGACGATAGACTGATGAGCCTTCCTAAAAGCCCGAATAATACGGTTAAACTATTTAGGTGGACGAACGCAGCTGGCAAATAACTTTACGAACAATGTTAAAGCGGCGTAAATATCAATACTGTCCACGAGGCTAAAGTAAGTTGCAGGAGCACCAGCTCCAAAGATTTAAAGTTATAGTCAAGCTTTGGACGTATAAAAGTTTTATGATCAAAGAAAGATCACAGGGAAATACAAACTTCTAGCGTCGCCTTAGAAAACCCAGAACGTTTTGAGTTTTGGAGACATTGCATATGTGTTCCTTCTAAAAGAGGTCCGGGGTTTTCAGTTTTGATTCCCTTTTAACAATGCAGTGAAGGTCAGAATTTAATGAGCTTATCATACATTGCCATTGAAGATCTACATCCGAAGAGCAGGGTTGTGAACCTCGAAACAAATATAAAAAGCTGGAAGTACTCTCGTCAGTGAAGAAGGTAATTGGACTAGAAGTTTCAGGAAATCAGAAAGAGTATCGGAGACAAAAAACAGCCCTGTAGCACACCAACATTTATTATGTAGATTTCAGACTTGAATCCATCCAATACTACTTCTATTGAACTATTCGAAAGGTAATTACTAATCTAATGAAAGTGGGATTCGTCAAAATCAATTATAATGAAATATAATCTTACTTTTTCCATAACGATGTAAAAATTAGTTCCACTCTTCGGTGAGATAAACCATGAGATCACTAGGAGACCTATTGCATACGAAAGCAGTACTTTCGGCCATTCGGAAGCTTTCAATGTTCAAGATATTTTTTGAGCTTTTAATGATAATAATAATCAGTCTTTCCATGACTTTGGAAAGGAGGGACGTTAGTGCGATAAATGGAGAGTGAGAAGGATTCGAATAGATGATTTGGAACAAGACCTAAAAAGTAGGACAGATGTAAAAGCTTACGCAGTGTCTTTGCCAGCGTTGACTGAACCCTCTTCAGAACAATAGCAGGAATGCCATCCGGGCAGAAGACTTATTCATTTTTTTTTGTATAATATACGGGCCTCCAAGGTTATTAAAACCCTTAACATGTTCAAAGTTTAAACACAGTGCGAGCTTTAGGAAAATAGGGAAGGATTAAAGAGAAGATACCGATGCACATTGGTATTAAAGTTTTGAATATTAAAATGATACGGAAAACAGAGCTGGGAAAAGCATTCCACATTCTCGATGTGCGCTTAAAAAAAGAATCTCTATACTTGACTTTACATCCCAAATTAAGCTCATGATTAAACTGATGTGCATTCCTAGAAGTACGAGTATTACGGCTGAAGTGCTTTAAGGGGGCAATGTACGTAACTGGCTAATTCGACAGAACACTGTTTATAAAAATATCGGTAGAACAACGAAAGACATGAAGACATTGCGGTGGTGTTCAAGTGACGTAATTGTTTCGTTTATAGTTCTATCGGACGAATGAAGGCTTTGTAAATTACAGCCAGATAAGAAGGGGTGAAAAATTTACTGCACCGTCGGAGAAATCCTAAGCACCTAGCAGCATTTTGGCTGCTGTGATCATTCCATAAGAGGTTGATATACATACATACTGAAAACTGAAAGTTGATTAGTTTCCTGGATGCATGTGCCACTCATGGAGACAGCATTGAGTTTTCGAAGCATTAAATTTAACACGGTTTTTGATTCTGTCGAGATCAGAATTTAATGAGCTTATCATCATCATGAGAATCTAAAAACGAATATGAAAAGCTGAGGGTACTGTAGTCGGCGAAACAGTTTAATGGATTAGCAGTTCCAGTCAAAAGATTATTTATAAAAATAAGGAAGAGCGTCGGAGACTAAACGAAGCCCTGGGGCTCACCAGCGTTTATTTTGTGAATATCAGATTTGAACCCCGTCCAATACTACTTGAATTAAACGGTCCGAAAGGTAATTTCTAACCCAACGAAGACGGGATTCATGAATACCAAATGCACGCATTTTCGATAAGAGAGCTTTTTGCCAAACTTTATCAAATGCCTTTGAAATATTAAGTGCAATAAACTTACTTTCTCCAAAACGAATGAGATCATCAGTGGACCTATTGCTACGAAAGCCATACTGCCAGTCACTAAGAAGCTTCCGTTCTCCAAGATATTTCTTAAGCTGATACGTAATCAGCGTTTCTATGACCTTGGAATAAAGGGACGTAAGTGCGATCGGTCGGTAAATGAAGAGTGAAAAGGATTCAAACTGATAATTCGGAAAAAGACCTGAAGAGTAGGACAGATGAAAAGCTTATGCAGTATTTTTTCCAGCGTTGAAGGACACCTCTTCAAAACAATAGTAGGAAACTAGGAATGCCATCTGGGGCAGAAGACTTATGTGTTCTAAACGGGTACGAACAAAAATTAATGCCATAAAACCATTAACACGCTCAAGGATACAGGCAGCGTCAAAACACTCTACAGCACAGTTGAATTGTTGGCGAACTGCACAGAAAAAAAAACTACTATAAAACTAACAAATTAGTTGTCATTGATAACGAGCATAGAAACCGAGGAAGAATTCGTCTTTTTTACGAATGACAGCAAATTTTCTCTGCAGTATTTTGTTGCCTTAGTTATTGGACATTCATAAATTTGATAAATCGAATATAAACCTTCGAAGCCTTCCAAACTTTCTCGAACTTTTCCCGGTTTTTCTCAGTTGGGTTGGATTTATTAAAACGGATATTTACTTCTTTAACCATAAAAAGCTCTGCAGCTCAATTCAAACCATGCGTTTTCATTGCAGCTGACGCCTTTTTAACCGTATTTGGAATAAAAGTTGGCATCAAACTTATATCTACACGGAAGTCACATTCAATATCGAGGAAAAAAAGTGACCAGTTAAAAAATCTAAGACCGTCGCATTTGTCTTTATTTTATTGCCAAACTGTTCTCTTAGGAGTTCTTTCTTTTACTGGAGGGTTTTGGCAAGAGAAATAAGCTAAAATAATACAGTGGTCAAAACAACCTAGAAGAGATATTCTGATATTCGAGGGGGGCTCGCTGAACAGCTGAGTAAGGTGGTTAAATTCATCGAAGATCTCAACACACAATGATTCGGGTTTTGTCTGACCCGAATGCAGATTGAATTCAAAACTGCAATGACACAACTTTTAGGGATGCAGTATTTTGAGATAAATAATATTTTTTTTTTTTTAATATTATTATTATAAATTCTTTATTTTTTCAATTAATTTTGTATAAAGTTCTTTAAAGAATGCGGTCATGGCTATTCTGCCGTTTTTTAAATAACTTTTTCTTTTCATAATATATTTTGATATACGATATTCTTAATTTTTAATATTTTGAAATACAGACTTTAAGATATTCATACATCATCGTGAGCAAACAAAATCATGTGGAATGCTGATCGTACAGAATTTTAAAATCCAGTATTTCGTCTATATAAGTTGATTTATATAAATTATGTCATGTTATTAAATGATATTAAGATAATCAATCGTATAAAACATTCCAAAAAACTAAATGCTTTTAATTAAAAAAAATACACCAACAAGTGAATTGTTTCAATACCTCTGGCACTTGTTTTTTGCATTCGATAAGTTCAGCGAACTTCATGTGATAAATAATATTTGTATTCATTATTTGTTTTCAACCAAAATTTAAAAAATCCATCTAAAAGTTTCTCATGGAAACATCAATGAAAGAACGATATTTTATTTGTTATATTTTTCATTTCTGTTTTTCTTTTTTCAAGTAATTTTCATTTCATAAATTTTATTTTTTTTTGAATTTATATTTTATTTTTGCACTTTATTTTTCAAACCACTGAATGGCGGAAAAGATGAAAGTTTTTTTTTGCATTTTACTCAAAACTTATGATAAACTTTGCACTTGGGTTGGGTATATGTGAGTTGGATATCTCTACACCTACTTCTATTTTTATTGTTTCATTTTATTTATTTCAATTTATTTATGATAAAAGAAAGTATAAACTCATTCTGGCATTGAATTAAAAATTTGCAAACTGTAGGATAGAACAGTCCTAGGAATGGTTTTGGCTGAAGAAAAACTTAAATTAACAATAGGGTATAATTTAGTTGGCTGGAGTGATTTTATCATAGGAGGATAAATGCATTCATTTGATATCAATTTTTTATTAAGTTTTTCAATTTATGAAATTCGGAAGTTTGTATTAAGTGATTTGTTTTGATTTCGTTTTTAAAATTCTTCTCGAAACATATTTAGATCGTTGGAGGAAAATCATAATGTGGGTGTGGTTTATAGAATAAGTGATTTATTACATCTGGTTTTTTGACAACCTATAAATTGTATGTAAATATTTTGCAATGTTTGTACATTTTTCAAAACATATCTTTGGTACATTTCTCAAACACGCTTTAACGTCTTATAGATGAAGATAATTACTTACTTAAAATAAACTAGCAGTAATGTGTGAACTCACCTGAAAAATAAAAAGAATATTGGTTAGAAGTTTGTATTAGTTTTTTAAATAAATATAAGTTTTTTAAATTAATAACGGTTTTTTGACATAATAATACTTTCCATAAAATACAAATATTGAAAAAAAAAATTAACGCAAATTGCTTGCAGTTTTATTTAATAATGCAACATGTTTTATGACGCATAACGCAATATGTTCGATGCAACATGTAGGCAGGAACATGCACACAGTGGATCAAAAAAGGATTGGCAATTACATTTTTTACAAATTGTATGTAATTATTGAAAGTTGTTTATAAAAAACGTAAAAATATAGACTCATAGCTTTTAAAGTATTGAAAGATTTCATAAGATCAAAGTTTTTGTTTTAAAGTGCTTCGGCTTTATATTCAACGTTTCAGGCATTAGCAGATAAAAACTAAAGCCATATGTCACGAAAATCCAAAAAGTTAAGTAAGAATATGTTATAAATAAAGCTGTTATTATGCGCCAAAATTGCTTAACGTATAATAAATTTGGTAAATATCTCAAAATAAGTTTATTCACGTTGCAAAATGTTTTCAAAAAAATCAAAAACTCGTGTTAACCGAAAAACAAGAAAAAAAAAGGCCGACCTTGAATTTTTTTTTAAATAACTGCGAAAAAACACCAACATAAGTATTTCAAACTTGGCCGAGTGAGTGGTAAATACTATATCGGTAAACATCTTAGTGAGCAGACACTTTTTTACACGATTATAAGTATTACGAAGGAGCTGGGAAAAAAATACCATTCCTTTCGGAAGTGAATAAAAAAAAATATTGGAATTTGCCAAAACGCATTTAAACAAGCCAAAAGAGTTTTAGGAAATGGTTGCTTTTTCTGATAAGTCAAAATATAATACTTTTGGGAGAGATGGAAGGCAATGTGTGTATCGAAAACCAAATACGAAACTAAACAGCAGAAATGCTCTGTCTACTGTGAAACATGGTTAAGAGATTGTTTAATGCTTCGAGGTTTATGGCGGCAAATGGCGTGAACAGTTTAGCATTTATTAAAGGTCATATGTCGGCCAACATGTAGATTGACATTTTGTGTATGTCAGTGTTGAAAAGCTTGGTATTGAGAATGTATTTGTAAAAGCAACTTAAAACTCCCCCGAAGTCTTCTGACTGTCATCCCATGCAAGATTAATTGAATCATTTGGGACTAACATTGAGAGAACATAAGAATTTTTCAGAACCAGAACTTAAGAGGATTACAATGGAAGAGTTGGACGAAATATCTCGTGAAACAACACAAACTCTAATACTTCCTTATAACCGAAGCTTGAAAGCACTCTTTGATGCTAATGAAATGTGCACAAAGTAAAAATTATTAATGAATAAAAGTAAGTTCATCTTTTCAATACTTCTTGTGTCTACTGTATAACATCCAAAATACACCATAGAACATCTAAAATGCAGCATCGAACAGGTCAAACTCATCACTGCCCAACTTCTAGCCAAACCAGCAACATTGAACGACCAAAGAACATAATGTATCAAAAATTAATCAATTCGCTTCGTTAAGCCTAGGGTATAATACAATATTTGCGTTTCCCGGAAGAACTCGAGGACGATGCTATCATAATTCCAATACCTTCAATTTGTGATTCTGTCACTATCAAGAAAAGTACTGATGCTGAAATCAATGTTATCTAATCTCGGTTACTCAAAGCAGCTATAAATGCATTATTAAAACCATCAAAAGTTTACACGGCTTTAAAGTTTTGATCCTAGTGAATTAGTCCAGTCAAAGCCTGACACGCTTTTAAATGCAAAGTACCATTTAGGCACAAAGTGCGAAAAATGTATGTTTTTAACATTTGAACTTTCTTTAAACCGCTTAACATTCTACAAGCAGAAGAGGAGAAAAGAACATGGACTTTTCAGAAGGAAAAAGATAGAGAGCATGAGAAGCATGCAGTCAAAGATGTTAAGAGATTCAAAAGCAGAAATGAAGTTCAAAAGTTCTAGAAGAATGTCGAATGAAATTGACAAGTGCAAAAATCTCGAACCGAAAAGTGTGTAAGGACAAAAGTGGAAACATCATAGTAGAACCGCAGTCAATGCTGAGGATATGGAAGGACCACTTCTGCAGACTGTGTAACGGCGACGAAGAACTGAATACCGCTGTCAGGCAGGATGATCCATTCAACATAGACGACGCAAAACCCACAATCTCGTCCTCCCGACTAAGACGAAGTAAGGATGGCCATATCTAAGCTGAAGTCCAACAAAGATGCTGGAGCAGATGACTTGAATGCGGAGCTCTTCAAAGCAGCTGGACATAATTTGGTGAGGGGCATGCACCAATAGCCACAGTCCATCAAACATTCACACAACGACAGATCCTGGAAAAAAACCCAAGAACATCAAATCGACATCCACCATTTCTTCATCAATTTCAAAGCCGCATATGACAACATCTACAAGGACTAACTGTATGGAGATTTGCGATGGTCCAAAAGGTGCGAAACAACTTAACCGAAACTTTTTATGTCAAAAAAGGCCTAAGGCAAAATGAAGCACTGTCATGTGAATTCTTTCTTTTCTTGTTAAAAGTTTGTACTGTCAATGGGGCTTTTGTGAGTATTCATTTGAAGGAGGCAGCAAAAATTAGTAAAGTGGTTAATAAGAGTAAAACAAAGTACATACTGTCACCAAAAGGAGACCTACAACGGACGTTTTGTTCAAAACGTTACATCGACAGACGTAACTTTAGGGTAGTTAAAGACTTTTCCACCTGGGGTCCTCTAAGAATGAAAAATAACATCAGTGCTGAAATGAATGAATGAAAACAAATGAATATCTAACCGCTATTTCTTTCGACTAAGAAAGCAATGAAATAGTAAGCCTGCATCCGATCAACCAAAGTCTCGCTATATAAGACCCTCATCATCCCCTTCTAGCTATACGGTACAAAAGCATGAAGAAGGACTATGACGAAGACACTTTGGGTCTTTTCGCCATCAACCAAGGTCCCAAATGTATAAAAGGTGACTTATTGAGGAGATAGAACTATGAGCCGTTCAAAAAAGCTGAGTCACGCAGAACGCCTGGAAACGCATACTCCTTCTCAGAAAGTCTTTAAATCCACTCCCACAGGACATCACAGTAGATAAAAGCAGTGGAAAGTTGACTTAATTAACTTTGAGCACGCAACTAAAGGCATCTGGCTAGAGACCAAACTAGCTAGAGAAGTTTGTTTTGTATGGACCTACATAGTTTGCACAGGTCTGTAGCACCACCTCATAGAAAAAAAATTACTTAAGATATTATTTTAAACATTTCATGATTTTCAAGATCAAACTTTTATAGCAGTTAACGTTCAAAAACGGATATTTTCGACTAACGAAATCAAGAACTTTTTGTCACTTATTAAAAACGAAGAACTCAATGTCTGTACTCTTTTTGATCGATATGAGAGTTATTTATAAGTTTGATGAATTGTATGAATGGTATCCAAGCATGTTTTTTCAGTCATAAAAATGTTTAAGAACAAAAACTCCCAGAAGAAACTCCTTTAAACAAGCTGGCGTAAAACATCTTCCATTTAAAAATAAACTTTTTATTTGTATAATTTGTTTGTATTTTGTTTTTAATTTTATTACTAAGAAAACAAAGCTTTTTGAAAAAAAAATCCTTCTAAAAATTGAAACAAAACTTCCATTTCTCAAAAACAGACAAAAGAAGGAACAACTTTTACCATAATCTCCACACCACATATTTATGTATGTTTATTGTTCCTTTCTTTAAGAATTTATTACCAGACTTTGAAACATAATTTTAAAATTTAAAAGTTTTTATGTTATCATTTAGGAAAACGCAACGCTTCAACATCAACATCAACACCGTGCCAAAACACCAAAACAACAACCATATTCCTTATAACTTTTCCATCCACATAAAACATATATTTTTAAAAACAACGAACGTGAAAAAATAACTCAACACGAGAATAATAATTTGAAATTAGTACCACACGCGAAGCATATGGTTTAAGTGTTTTTCACTCGAAAACACCCTCGATAGACAAGAAGCGAACAAAAACAAAAACATCAACAACAAAAAATAAAAAGAATTAATCTTAATTATACTTTTTCACATCAGAACAAACTCTTAAAATTGCACACGATTTCATCGAGGCCAAACGACAGCCTTCAAAAGCAATTTAAAAGCCTTAATTTTACATTAAAACTTTAAGTAGTAGCTGGTAGGGTACATTAAGTAGGGCACATACTCCAGTACCATAATATATAATAGTAGCTTACTGTTTTAACGTTGACGGTGACGGTGACTGTGACGAAAAGGATGGTTGCGGAATGCGTTGAATCCACCTCCTTTATACCAACCCCATACCTACACATAAAGCAGCGACAAGGACACAACTATACATCAGGACGTAGACAATAATTGTTAAAAATTGGAGTGTGAAGCGAAGCTCTTTTCTGATGACAGAGTATGAGATGAGGAGCGTATGCGACGCCGACGACTAAGAGTCAGAAAACAGCACCCAAACGGAGTTAATTAAACAAATAAGGCAGCCATTAAAATAATCAAAAAAAGAACATTCCTCCGAAGCAAAGGAAAAGGAAGCCACTGTAATAAGTTGCTTTAGCTCGCAGTCAGTAAAAAACCAAACAACAAAAGAAGACGCTCTCTGCTGGTTCCAGGAAAAAAAAAGACAAAAAGTGTTTTTCCAGGACGCAATTGGTGGAGCGGTTAATTAATTGGTGATTAACGTTTCAGAAAATTTTCAAAAATAAGCAATGAAAGGCTTCATTCGTTTGCATTTTTAAAGTTCTTCTGGGAGATATTATTATGACAACGATGATGAAGCTAAAAAGGACATTTTTTGTTTGGTATCTCTTAAGAGCTTAAATAAAAATTCGTCTTTTGGAATATAACGAAGTAATATAACACTAACTAAAGTATTTATCATTCCCCAGAAGACCTTTAAACAAAACTTTTCAGTAAAGGCGCCTTGAGCGATTTTCCTATTATAGATGGTAATAATATCACCTCTATAACTTTAGTAGTCACATAGGTGTTGTAAGATTTATCAGAGGGTTAAAAAGCTTTTTCTGTTTCTGGTCTTCTGTTTTTTGTTTGTATATTAAAGTAAATAAGGTTTTGTTATTTAAATTTTTTATTAGATAACCCTGTTACCCTGGGGTCTTTGAATAATTTCGGTTAAGCAAAAAAGTACTTTTTCTAACATATTTCGAAAAAAAGAACGGGTATTGCTTTTAGCTTGTTAGCTTTATTTGGCAGTAAATTTTAGGTTTTTTTTTTTGAGAGAGTTTAACTTGTGTAGGTCTAATAATCCTTTTTATGATAACAACATTATAGCCATTAAAGAAAATGGCGACATTGACCTTAAATATACATACAGAGAAAAAAGGATTCAGGAGCACAGTACTCTATACGTATCCTTTACCCCATACTATGAAATATAATTAATGGTCGGGTTCATTGCCAAAAGGCAGTTTTATATTAAGTGGAAAAAAAAATTATTATTTAATAAATTTATGGCGACTTATTTAGGAAATAATGGATATGTATAGTAAATAAAGAAAAGGGTTTGAGTATCAACACATTTTGTTGTTTTCTAAAAAAAATTCCACTAAGAAAGAAGTTTGGGTAACAAAGGGTTTATAACTTAATAAATCTGTAAAAATTTGTATTTTAAGAGCTTTTTGAAAAACTTTTTCAATAAACTTTCTATTATATTGAAGATTTGTGTTTTTTTCATATTCATATCTCCTAAAATCTGTGTAACCCTTAATTTTTAGTATACTTAAAATGTATGTCATATTTTTACTTGAATTAAATTTTTGTCAATTGGGGTTACATTGTGTGATCTTTTGTGTTGATGTCGAGGCGTTTGCTGTGTGGTACGTAGCGCCGTCTTGACTTCAACTTGTTGATATTTGCGTCGGGACAATGGGCCTACACCTGTACAAAATCCAACTGACCCAGGAGCAAAACGCCGCCGTTTGGTCGCCTTCGAATCATTTGCATGATTTTGGTTTGGATTTTGGGCCGGCGCGGCGGCGTAATTGATGCGTACTTTTTTGAAAACCACGTTAGTGAGGTGGTCACCGTCAACAGCGAGCGCTACATAACGATGGTAACCAATTTCTTATTTACCAAATTGTACGATATGGACCCAGACGACATGTGGTTCCAGCATCAGGACGGCGGGGCTAATTGCCACACAGCAAACGCTACGATTGACGCTTTGCATGAACGATTTTAAGGTTAAGGTTATCTCCCGGGTGATGTGAATTGGCCACCAAGGTCACGCGATTTGACTTTTTGGTGTAGGGTTTGTTGAAATCGAAGGTCAATGCAAATGAACCACAATTGACCGATGGCCTAAAAGTGAACATGACAGATGACACAGGCAATCGCTCAAATTCAGCCGGAGCTATGCGGAAGATTCATTTTAAATTGGACTCGGAACCGTGTCTTGTTTGTACTATCCAATGATACGATTAATAATGAAGTTGAACAACTTATAGCTAATGTGTAACATGCTGCGAAAAAACTACTTCTACTATTTCGAGCTTAAGAAAAACGGAAATAGAATATCCTTAAGAAATAAAGAAGCTGCATCTGGAAGAAAAGAGCTCAAAGAAAATGGAAAGTAACGAGATTTCCAGATGATAAGACAGTCTTTAGCGGTCTTAACAACAAACTAAAAAAATCAGTGAGTTCAAAAATGATTCACCCAGTAGATTTCCGTAAAGCCTAACCACTGATGCTTCTAACGAATATTCTGTATGAAAAGCAGGAAAGCGTCTTAATAGACCTCGGACGCAAAACCCTGATATATTATCTGAATATCGTGAATGGATCGGAAACCCGAGAAAAAAGGGTAATTTTTTGTTGAACACATCGGGAATATTTTTAAACCATTTCCAGAAAATACGGCTATAGATACCTTGATTTTTTTGTTGATAAGAATGCGAAAATCTTTTTGTCACGCTTGAAGACGTAAGAAGCAGTTATCAACATAAGTTACCAAATAAAAAACTACCAGGGTACGATGTAGCGTTTAATACCCTTACAAAAACTTCACTTTATAAAAAACGCATGCTTCTTACTAATATACATAATATTTATACATCATTGGAAAATTGTAGAAGCCATTGTTATACCAAAATAAGGTCAGCCACCAACGAAAGTAACATCTTAAAAGTTTAAAAAAAAATGTTTACTGAAAAGGCTTAGCAAAAGAAGAGAGAAGACAAATCATCAACTTGGACTTAGAAATAAAAGATCGGAAATAGACCAAGTACTTGCAGAAAAATATGTTTATATTTCTATATTGTCAGAAGTTGCTCAAACCTTTCACAAGGTTTGGTACTGGGGCTTTGAGTACAAACTGTATAGGAACCTGTTCAAGCAGTGCAGATAACATGTATCCTTAGCGACGCCGTGTAGTGCGCTTTTACTGACGTCAAGTAGTGTATCGAGGAAGACCCGAAAGATTTCATCCTCTTTCAAGCGCAATAACTAAAACTGTGTCCATCCAGTTTTGAATGGGCCAAATCGGCCCCGATTTTCACAAGAAAATAATAATAATCCACAAGCTATGGGTGAGATGCCGTCGAACATCCTTAAAAGTAATGCTTGATGTGTTCTAAGACAAAAACATTAAGGTAATGCTATAGAATTGGGGGATTTAAATCTTTAGTTTAAATACTACAGAGCTTCGTATCATGGGAACTGTGGTTTGACCTCAAAAATCTTGAGTTTTTTCAACATAAGTTTTTATAAATAAAACAAAAATGGTTTTGGATATCAATGAAATTCGTTATTCCTTGCATTGCCACATGCACGCAAGTCAATCGCAAAGATCTTCGACTTATAAGTCTATCATCATTCCTTCTTAAGACCCTGCAAATATTGATTAATATCCATTTAAGGGCAAGTATTGATACAAGATTTCTGTCTACGTCTCAACATGCCTTCTGTAAAAGTAAACAGCGTTACACCCCTTAGTACGCATCGTCGAATATTCCCTGCGTGATAAAGAGTGCCTTTTACAACGTGGACACATCTGCAATCACATCTGCAATAACATCTCTAAATGTAGAGTTCGCTTTCGGAGTTAATTTATTTAATGCTGACTAGCAGAATAATTGACTCAAAACTGGACGACTTTTCTGGCAGATTATTCGTTAGTAGAGGGACACCGCAAGGTGGTGTTTTATCAACTCTCCTGGTTAATGAAATCCTAATTAGTCTGGATGTGGAGGGCTTCAGAGTGATAGCCTATGCCGACGACGTTGCTAAAGCAGTTTCAGGAAAGCATCTAAATGCCTTTAAAGAAATCTTACAAAATGCCTTAGACAGAGTAACTGGGTGTTAACCCACACAAAACCGATTTAGTCTTATATTCGAGAAGATAGACAATTCCATTTGTCAACCCTTCTTATATTAAAGGAATCCTGGGTCTTGTCTTAGATACAAAACTAAGTTGGAAACGTACTGGAAAGAGTCAAAAAAGCTACTGTAGCTCTCTTTTCTTGTAAAATAGCTATTGGTTATAAATAGGGCTTACAACCCAGAATCACGCATTATGGCTATACACATCAGCAATCAGACCAATTTTAATACAAGGTGTGGCAGTATGGTGGACTGCTTTAGAGAAAGCTATAAACCGAGATAAATTAAATAAAGTCCAAAGTTCAGCAAGCCTATGTATAAGCGGATCGCTTCGCACGACCCCATCTGCGGCACTGGGCACCTTACTCTACTTAACACCTCTTGACATTTTTATCAAACAAATAGCTGCAAGCTCTGCTATTCACCTCAAAGCTTGGTCACAGTAAATTAAAAAACAACATTGGCCACTCCGTAATTCTTAGTTATTTAGAATCAATTCCAAAACATACCGACTACACCATCCCCCAACTGCGAATCGACAGAAATTTAAAGATCTTTCTGGGAGGATTGGACATTCCTGGAAGATGGGTCAATCCATTTTTATACAGATGGTTCAAAAATAAAAGAAGGAGTTGGTGGAAGTGTGTACTCTGAACGACTGAAATTAAGTCTCTCATTTCGCCTTCCCAATCATTGTAGTGTTTTCCAGGCGGAACTTTTGAAGATAAAAAAGTCTTGTCCTGAAAACGTGATATCGTACTTTCTCAGATAGTCAGGCTGCTATCAAATCACTGGACTCTGTCTCTACAAACTCTATAACAGTCCATTACTGTCGATCTTCTCTAATGGAGATGGCACAATAGTTTAATATTCACCTGTGCTGGGTCTCGGGCCATAGAGACATTCCAGGTCCATGAGCAGAAGCTGTAAGGACGAGGAAGAGGGGGAAACAGTTCTTAATCTTCTCTGTACATGCCCTGCTATGGCTCGAAAACGCAAGAATTACCTAGGAGAACTCTTCTTTAACGATCTAAATCATATCAGCATAATCAGCCTCTCACGTTTCGTAAGGGACTCAAACTAGTTCCATTGAGCTTAGGATGTATCGCAATGGGCCATTAAACTGGTCAAAGTGTGTCCGTTTTCATCTTGGACAACCACTTTAACCTGACCTAACCTTACCTTATCTAACCTAACCTTACCTTACCTTACCTAACCTAACCTAAATGGCCACCACTGGTACGCTTGCAGAAGTCCAGACGCTGAACTCAATTTTCGACGGTTTTCAAGCATAAATCGGCGGATACTACCGCAATTTCACGTTCGATATTCGTAAGTAGTTCATTAAGCTGGCGTGTTGGCATAAACCATAGACTTGACGTAGTCCTACAGGAAAAAGTCTAACGTCATCCAATTCGGGCCAGAACTATTAAGTTATCTTTTAACGGTAGAGATTCCCATTCACAGAAACATGCCACTCTTGGTCATCACGGAAGAAGTACGGCCCAATGACGCCACCAGCCCATAAACCACACCAAACCGTAATTTTTTCAGGATGCTACAATGACTCATGGAGTACGTGTAGATTGCTGCCTGACGAATACCGCATATTTTGCTTATTAACGAAGCCATTCAGCCAGAAATTACCCTCATCGCCGACGAAGATTTTTCGGTAAAAATCCGAATCATTTTCAAGTTGTTGCTCAGCTCAATTCACGAACTTTAGTTCTTGTGTCAATTTAATCTTGTACGGATGTAGGCCAAGATCTTTTCGAAAAATTCGCCACAACGACGTCATAGAGATGCCCAACGCTTGAGAACGACACGTCTAAGACACATTTCGGCCTTTTGCAACTGAAGCCTCAGCAATATTCTTGAAACTACGGGCATTTCTTGGTCTCACTTGTAGGGGAACATTTTGTATTGTACCTGTGGATTCAAATTTACTCACTAGCCGCTCAATTATTGATTTGCTAGGACGATTATGACGACCATAAATTGGACGTAGCGCTCTTGACGTCGAGGCCACTGACTCCGAATTTCGGTAGTAAATGTTAATAATTTCGACTAGTTGTTGGCTCGTATATCTTTCAATCATAAAATGACAAAACTTATTAAAGAGAAATGTTAAAAGAGCGACCAGAAATATGGCGTCGTTTGCTGTCCCTGTCGCTCTAATTTTTAGCGTCCTGTTGAAAAACCCTGTATAACCGTTGGACTATTGTTCGTTGGGTTATATGAAGTCGCTTGTCTGGGTAGATAAGCCCGAGACAATTGACACCTTGGAAAAAAACATTCGTCTGGTGCTTGCTGACATCATGGTTCTAATTGCGGCAAAAAATGGTTGAAAATTTGGCGCCTTGACTGGAATTTTTTCAAAAAAGTCGCACCACGGGGCTATTTACGTAGAACCATTTTCAAAACTTATGCTTTGCTATATCATCAAACTAATTGCCTTTATTTTTTCTTAAAAACCACACGAAAAAAACACCCTTTTTAATAACTATTTGTACATAAAACTAGAGGGCGTGCACGCATAAACACATTTCCTTATTTCAAGTTAACTAAATATAACATAAATTCGTTTTTCTAAAACTAATCCGAAATAAATTGTGGTTTTAGTAAACCTTTTCTAATTGAATTCCCGCTTTCGTTATGTTTTAGTTTAAGTTTTTAGTGTCTATATAATTTTAAACGTCTTATCTGGTATTTGTGTATAATGTTAGTCAATAGAATCCTTCCTTTCTGCTTCTTCTAAAAGTCGTGCAAGTCGTCGCGTCGTGTCGTAGTAGTCAAGTCATCCTAGCGTTGTTGGTTGGCGTATAATGTGTTTCTATCTATGGAACTTAAATATAATCCACTTGTCCTTATAAGGATTAAAGTTAGAACACTTAAAATGAAAACATATTCGAAATTCAATTATACAAAATGAAGACGAAGTCAGAGAGAAGAGACATTTCCTCTCCTTCGCTTATTTGACGTTGTTAAGGAATTCAGGAACACGAAGCTAAACGGAGCGTCATAGGACAGAAGATTCACGAGCGTGTGTTGGCCTGGTCGTGTTGTTGCATCGCTCGGAGCATCGTTTATGCAGTGAACATTTTTAGTCTAGGTTTTTTTTGTTGTCTTTTAATTATTATTTTATTAATTGGAACTTGAGCACCTTGAGCAAACCTAATTACGTGAGCTTCTATTTTTTCCACCTGGCCTCATAATATCACCACCAATAAAAGTCTTCGTCCTGAAGCTTTTTTTTAGCGCAGATTTTGTCGTTATGTTCCAGGAAGCAGGAACTGCCACTTTATTCCATCCTGTATTATGTGAGTTTCTAGAGAACTTGATGCAGCCAATGAAATAAGGATTCCTTTCCCTACATCGGCATACCTTGCCTACCTCGCCAGGAAGCTATTTGTTTAAAATAAGTTTATCATCTCGAGCGTATAGTGTTTGTTTAATTAAAATGCACATCGGGTTTCGTTGGCACGTACATTTTACTGGCAATTACCAACGTAGCGTCATTTTATTTTTATTTTAAACGTATAGAAAAAAAATTAAATCAAATCAAAGAGCAAACGTTTTTTTTTATAAAAATACATAATTAGTCCATAATGAGGGGGTATTTGAAATTTAATTTCACTTAAGGGTAAAAGCGAATAAATTGAATATTGTAGTTTAAGAAGGAAATAAATCAACTAGACGAACTACTGGCTTAAGCGAAATATATGAAACAGTGAAATATCTGCCTATTGGCTACCCACTTAATTCACTGAAAAAGTCAAGCTAGAAAATTTTGTATAAAGAGGTAGAGAAGCTTTTTGTAAATGGCCATTGAACCAACTTAATTGAATTTTTTTTAATTGAGCTTACGAAAAAAAGCAATCAGAAAACCTGGAACATGTAACTTGTTTTTAAATTGAAGTCAAGATTGCAACCAAATTTGAGTCAGGTCGGTCAATTAAGCGGGTTTCTTTATAATTGTGCGCATTCAAGGGTAGTCTTACGTCAAAGAAAGCAGATTTCGGTTCACATTGTTTTTGAACTCACAAAAAGAACTATAACAAGTTGAACAGAGTTTGATTAAAGGCATTCCACATTCGTGCTGTACGGCAAAGATCTCATGGATGAAATCCTTACATTGTTTTAGAGAAAGTAAGATTTTTGCAAGGCATTTGAAAGAGTTTGATATTATTGCTTTTGGCGTAATGAAACTTTTCTTTGAAACCATTAAATTTAAGTATCGGACGGGTTTAAATTTGATATCCAAAAAGTAAATGCTGGTGTGCCTCAGGGCTCCAGTTTGTCTCCGACGCTCTTTCTTATTCTTATAAATGATCTTTTGTCTGAAACTTCTAATCCAATAAACTTTTGGATGTGGACTATCACCTGTCAGCTATTCCATTCTCGACAGCATTGGACAATGGGCAATCAGAAAGCGTGAAGAGTTGTATACTTGAAATCTCAATGCTGCCCTTTCTCAGTCCCTATCCATGGGTGGTACTTGCATAGAGGAGACTAAACACTGCCAGTGTTCAATTATAGGTATATGCATCAAAAACCATCTCTTGTTGAGTGTACACATGCCTTAAATGTTGCTAACTGTTTCCTCTGATGGTTCAAGAAGTTTTTTACTCCCTCTGATCTGACTATAATTTACAAAGCGTTTTAGTGAGCGTTTAAAAAAATTAAGTTTCCAATTTTAAGGTTGATTTGTGATTGTGAATATTCAAAAAATTCCCTGATTAGAAAAAAAATGTGTCCAAGAGATTTTGGTTGCAGCTTTCTGCTTGCCAGATGCGTTTCAATAGTTTTTCGAAAGTGCTTTTCAACTGAAGCTTCCAATAACTTCTGCCCTATAAGATATAAGCAAATGAATGATATATCAAATAATTTTTCCATTTATCAGTTGCATTCGTTTGCGCCAACAATTTATCCATACTTTTATGAATTGTTAAGAGTTAACCGTTGAGCAAAATTTTGGACGTACTGTTAAGTACGGGGATTTTTGTTTTAGCTGCACTTCACGAATGTGGAACACTTAACCAAACACAATATTTCCAACTCATTACAATGTACAGACATTCAAAACTTATGGGAATCGGTATCTCTTTTAGAATCTTGTCATTTTTTCTTAATTGCTCACAACAATGTTTAAGGGTATTCACCTTTATGAGTCAAGGTTAAGCAAGAATTAGTTGCGTAGAGATATAAGAACGGTCCTAATAATAAATATAAATTGTAAGCATCAATTTCAAAACATATCACTTTCATTAGAAATTTGTCTGATGCTCTTAGCTTGGGTACTAATCTAGAGTACATTAAAGTTCTCGACCATCTTTTTCCTCCGTTTATTTGGGCAAAAGCTCAAGATTCTCCACCTAGGGAAATAATTTTCAATGGAAATATTTTTGCTATCCTGATCGAGACTCTTTATTAAAATAATTTGATCTCTTATAAGAATGAAATAAAATGACAGCGGACTTTCTGATTAATTGAAAGGACCATATTCCAAAGAGGACCATTTTCAAAAGAAGGGACATATTTTGAAAGAAATATTTTTGACGATATCCCTATTGACATTTTGGAGTGAGAGCATCCTTCGACCTTATTTCTGGAATTGTGAAGAAACAGCATAATGGTCGAGTCAAAGGTCTTACCCATAAAGAAAATGATGCTGCCTAGGTTGGTCTGAAGGCATTCAAGTTGTGTAACCCATTTACAAGCGACTTCATATACTTGAAGATGTGAAGAAGCCTGAGACTGTCATCAGGGCTAACGTTACCTTTGAATACTATAGAAAAATCAAATTTGAAAGCCCAAGTTAAGCTCTGGACAAGGATAAACATAACATCAAAAATGGTCTCGTCAAAGTCTGCGACCTAAACGGGTCAAGACCAAAGGATTATCTTCAAAATGAAACCTCGTTTCTCTAAGGTTTTCAGTTGAGAAGAAAACAATCTGGACAAGCTCCAAGTCAACATTCTGAGTCTTTTTGCGAAATTCAGATACCCTTTACGGTTCTAGACCACATGCTTATCTTCATAATGTCGCACCCCAACATGTTCGTCAAGGGTTTGTATTTCGATAATTTAGCGGCTTAAAAGTTATACCCTAAAAACACTGTGTTTTTCACTTTTGGAAGACTTTCCACCATTTAAAAGATCGAAAAAACAGTCCTCAACTTGAATGTCAAGCTCCCTCGTAAGTGATGTGAGCAACTAGTTTTCCTTATTTCCCTAAAGTCACATTATTTTGAGATCAAATTACAGAAAGTAAAAACCAAAACCTCAAAAATATGACACAATCAGATTTGAGAGCTTTAACACATATTGGTTTTTATCCATAACGTCTATTATTCTTTGTCTTTCTTTCTCTCGTTGTCTCTATCTCTATCTTTATCCAATCAACAAGAGAATTGCATTTGATTTTCCTTTTTGATGACTCAAAGGAAAAAAAATGAAAAATCCGTAATGAACCCAAAAACTTTCAAAAGAATACGACCGACGACGACGATGGAGATGGAAATGGAGTATAGAGAGTTTATAAGTTGAGTAGTTTGGATCTGGATCTAAGGGATAAAGATCCTTTGAGACTTAATCTTGATAGGATAGCGCAATGTGAAAGGTGTTAGAGCCAACTATAAACATAAAACTGTATATGAGTGGTTTACTTCACCTAGGTATAGAAACCCACACACACAGTTGGGTGGTGGTCACATTTTACCATATCTTGTTAAGGAAGTTTAGATTTTTGTTTGCTTCCTACTTATACATTTTTTTTGAAGCCAGCAACATAAGAAATTTGTATCCGAAAAATAAAAGTTTTCAGATGAGAGTGCAAGGATATAACAATGACGATGAAGATGACGATGATGACGATATGGTAGCATGAAGATGTAAATTTTTTTTTATGATTCGAATAGCCTCGTTCGAAGGATGATGATGATGATGCTGGATCCTGGATTCTGAAGACGATGATGGTGACATGTTACCACAAAAGTTTGGTTATAGGTGTTGGTTTATACGACACGGGATAGTAAATTCAGTTGACTATGTGATAGTCATAAAGGACACTCACAACAGTCTCCATCACCAAGAACTTTCTTCAAAAGCACACTCCTTAGGCAGAGGAGGAAGTTTTATTATAACTATTTTTTCGTGTCTTTCGGTTTTTTCTTTTTGAGTTTGATTGGATGAAAGGGAAAGTGTTTGGGACTTCTCATCCAAAACCCTTAAGGGTACATTTTTGGTTTTACATCACGAGAGGTGATATTAATGTGCTTTTTTTTTCTTTTGGGAAAATATCCGTTTTAAGTGAGAATGATGAATGATATTCCGGTTATCCCGGGGTGATATCTTCGCTGCCATAGGTTATATTTTATATGCGTTTGCAAATAAAAGTCAAAAGCTGACAAATTGTTGGGATAAGGAAACTTATAGAATTTTATATATTTTATCAAAGGAATCCGATAGGGATTTTTTGTGTTGTTGTTGCTTTCCCCATTTCTATTAACAAATGGTTTCCTCCTTCGCGTGTATGAGAATGAAGATAAAACGTTTTGGAATAAAATTCATCGGGGAAATTTGAATACATAAATGGAAAAGCACGTTTTGAATTTATAGGGCTTGATACTAACTAAAAGAAATTATCTGTCAAGGAAAAGAGAAAATATATGTCAAAAAGGCATTCTAAAAATAACATCATTAAGTGTGTCAAATTGAACTAAAACCGTCGAAGAAAGCAACTTAAAAAAGAGTAACTTTCTCAAGATGCTGAAGTCGTTGTTTTTGTCTTGTTTAAAATAGTCCTGTTTAAAATAGAAAAAGGGTGATGCAGGACATAAGTATTTTGAGAAAAAATGCTAAATTTTTGAAATAAACAATAATTTCTGTTGGTTGAGAAGGAGTTGTCGAATTAACTATAATCTCGTTACTTTGAGAACAATAACCTTTTTTAATGGGTAAGGAGTTATGGACTTTAAGCCACCAAGCTACAGTTAAATTGAATTAAAATTTTATTAGAATTTTATTTTATTAGATTAGCTGGGTTCAACATCGCTGAAAGGTAGTCGCAGTATATTTTCCGGCACACATTTATGCCTAATGCCATAAGCTAGGAATGTTGCGTTAAGGAGTTTTTTTTAAAAGTTTTAGCATCGTATTATTTTCATATTTTAAATGATCAATTTTTGATAACTTCACGAATCCCATCTTTGAAGTCCTGAATCGATTGTAGGAGTATTGGAATTAACCATATTTTTCACGTGGGTCTAAAGGTATTTAATTGTGGCCAATTTTGAACACTTCTCTTCGGAAAATGTATACTAATAATAAAGCTGAAGACATCGTTTGTTTAAATGCGATAATCTCAGGAATTACTGGTCCTATTCGAACAGTATAAGATAGCTCATTTATTAAGGAAGACTAAAGGACATATAACATCAACGCGACAGAATATGTCTATCATTTAAAGTTGGCTCAATTTAACCTATTTTAAGCAAATCGCATTTTTTCTAAAATAAAGCATGACTAAGAGCGCAGGGCACAGCCGTAACAAATAAGTCTTAAAAATCAATCACTTTTAATTAAGACCATACAAAATTATCAATCATAGTTCAGTAGCTATCATTTTCAAATAAATAGGAGCCAATAATACCGCCAACATCAGAAAGAAAATTTAAATGTAGGAATTAAGAGGATTTTATTTTAGACTCATATGCGATAACTCTTCTCTCTGCCAGGCAGTTTCAGAGATGAAAACGGGCTTCAACACTGAAAATTATTTATTAATCAAAATCAGGATCATTATCTTGATGTATTTCAAGTTCAATTCTTGTATTTCAATGATTTTTTTCAATCATGACTCCTAAGCACAGTAATACTTTTTTATCGGGAACTTCTTTTCCCATGGATTTGTGCCCATATTCGAAAAATTGGTATCGGGAATTTTTCGAAATTGGGAAAAAAATTCCTATGGAAAATACCTATCGGCAACTTTTTTTTCATTTGAAAAGCTTGCGTTTTTCTCGCTGAATATTTCCCCGTTATTTAGTTGTCAGAATTGGAAGCGGAGCAAACCATAAGCAATTCTCAACAAAATAATAATGAAATTATTAATACAAATTTATCTTTTTAAGGTCGAATTCAACAATTACTCACCAAGTTACCATTTTAATTAGTTTTATGGAAAAAAATGAGATATTGCTAATGATTTCACAACAAATTGGTCTAAGGAAGATGTGTCAAAATTTTGGAAAGAAGTAGAAAAAGAACTTAACTTAGTTTGGGCACACCACCAAAAATTTATTTCTTAATGGGAAAAAGTTGGTGGTAAGTTGATAACCATGATTTTTTTTCTCTTAAAAAAAAATAATTTAAGGCATGGTTAGGTTTTTTTTTAATTCACAAGCATTCAAGGGGTTATTAGTACTCTTTATATGTTTATATTTAAACACAGTACGAGCATAGGAAAATAGTAAAGGATTTAAAAGGATATACCGGTGCACATTCGTTTTTAAGTTCTGAACATCAACATGGAAGGGAAAAACAGTGTTGGCCAAAGCATTCCACATTCTCGATGTGTGATTTAAGAAATAATCTCTATACTTGACAGTACGCCCGAAATTGAGCTGAAGGGTAAACTGATGAGCATTCCTAGAAGTGCGAGCATTACGGCTGAATTGTTTAAGGGGTGGAATTCAACTGGCTAATTCTACAGAACATTGTTTGTATAAATATCTATAAAACAACGAAAGGCATGAAACATTGCGGAATTATTCTAGCGCTGTAAATGTTTCGATGTAGTTCTGTCGCCTCTCATTTTTAAAGCGCTTTTTTGAATTCTATCCAAGATAGATTTGGGGGCACCTGCCCAGATATGCGAATTATATTCTAGCATTGGACGGATGAAAGCTTTGTAGATTATAGCCAGTTTAGAAGGGGTAAAAAATGTCTGCATGGTCGGAGAAATCGTAAGCATTTGGCATCATTTTTGGCAATAACGAATTGTGATCATTCCATAAGAGGTGATCTGTGATACACATACCGAGTACTGATAGTTGATTGGTTTCCTGGATGCAAGTGCCACTCATATATAGTGGCATGGGGGTGCGTTACGCTTTAATGACAGGAGACAGCATTGAGTTTTCGGAACATTAAATTCTACACGGTTTTTGATTAACCATTGAACAATGCTGTCAAGATCAGAATTTAATAAGCTTATCATACGCTGCCCTTAAAAATCCACAAGGACAAGGATGTGAACCTAGAAATGAATATGATAAGCTGAGGGTACTACCGTCGGCGAAACAGTTTAATGGAAAAGCAGTGACAAACAAAAGATCGTTTATGAATATAAGGAAGAGAGTCGGAGACAAAACGGAGCCCTGGGGGACACCAGCAATTATTTTATGAATGTCAGACTTGAAACTATCTAATACAACTTGTATTGAACGGCTAGAAAGGTATTTTCTAATCCAACGAAGAAGAGATTCATAAATACCAAAAGCACGTATTTTCGACAAGAGAGCTTGATGCCAAACTCTATCAAATGCTTTTGAAATATCAAGTGCAATAATCTTACGAAAGGATGTAAAGATTTGTTCCACTGTTAAGTGGGATAGAGATCACCAGTGGACCTATCGCTACTAAAGCCATATTGTCGGTCTTTAAGATGCTTCCGTTCTTCAATATATTTCTTAAGCTGAAAATTAATCAGCCTTAGAAAGAAGGGACGTCGTCGGTACAATTGGACGATAGTTTGGGGGGGGGGGAAGGATTCGCCTTTTTTTAGGCACAGGCTAGACAAATGCAGTTTTCCATCCACTCGCGAAGATACCTGTAGAATAGGACAGATGGAAAAGCTTACGCAGTGATTTTGCCAGCGTCGAAGAACATCTCTTCAGAACAATAGGGGTAATACTATCCGGGCCAGCGGATTTGTGTATGTCAAGGTCTTTCAGTACTCTTGCGACTGCATAAAAAGTACGTGAGGAAGAAAATGTCTGAAAACAAAAGACAAAATAAACAACTGGTGGAGGCCCGAACAAGGAGTATAAATTTAGTGCGTTGGAGGAAACGATAATACGAATTAGTGCCTTAGAAGAATCGGTGAAAGAATGCTTAGACGCTTTAACTTTTGGTCTCCCAGCTGAACATTGAAACAGAACTTCAACTCCTCGTATTACAAAAAACCAGAAAAAAGCATAACTTGTGAAGTCGCTTCGGAACGAGAAATTAAAATCCAAAATGCACTCTGCAAAAAGGTTGAAGAGCATGTAAGCCCATGAAGCGAAATCAAAAGGAATAGAATACTATTTCAAGAAAACATAAGGGTCCAATGACAAAATAAGTGAGTTTCAGAAGAATATGTTGGATGAAACTTCAAAGCACAAGGTTGAAATGGAAGCGATGAAAAAGGAGGTAAAAGCAA
Source organism: Eupeodes corollae (assembly GCF_945859685.1). Lineage (NCBI taxonomy): Eukaryota > Metazoa > Arthropoda > Insecta > Diptera > Syrphidae > Eupeodes > Eupeodes corollae. The sequence continues at coordinate 146,390,425 of NC_079147.1, read as the reverse complement.
GGCTCGAGGTCCATTTACTTGAAATCGCCTTATGGATTAATAATAAAAAGGATATTCTTTCCATTTTTAACTAAGGATTAGGTAAGGACGAAAACAAACAATTTTTTCCACTAAAAATCGACTTTCAAATCATTTCATAACTATGTTCGAAAATAAATTTATTATTGTTATGTTGGAAAAATTTGTTACCATGGAAAAAGAATTCCGTGGGGAATTCCCGATAGTAGGAACTTGCTCCCGGGAAAGGAAAAATTCCTAGGGAAAAATATTTCCCAAGGAATTCCCAAAAAGGCTGAAAGTGAAGTTTCGTTTGTTTTTTCTAAAAACTATACATCTTAAGGAATTAATGATATCGGAACTGAATAGGTCAATAAAGGAAAGTCACAACAAAACTTGTTATTCTTTTTGAAAATAAGAACAACATGAAAATGTGACGGGACAATTTTCGCCAAAAATAATTGCATCACGAAGATCATATCAGGCATATTTTGCGAAAGAATCCTGGTTAACACCCAAAAAAGATCAAGCTCACTCAATAATTGAAGCCGATGGAACGTTTTAAGCGACGTATGTTTTCAGATTGGGCTCTGGAGAAGATGCGCCAAGAGGATGAACATTTCATGACATAATATACTTCAGTGACGAAGCTCATTTTTGGCTCAATAGGTTTGTCAATAAGAAAAAAATTCAGTTACTGGTCGCGTGAAATTTACATTTGCTTTATAATTCACCACTTCATCCACAAAATATAACTATTTGGTGCAGTTTGCATGCCGACGGCTTTTTTGGGTAATTGTTTTTCGTCGGTGGTAACCACGTCACTACACTATATTGTGAACCTCCAACGTAATCAACATTTTTAGCCCAAATTGAGAGATATGGACTTGGACGACATGTGCCACACATCACACCTTACAATCGATTTACTGAAGGGTCAGTTCGATGAGCGTGAGTGATCTCAAGAAACGGGAGTCAATTGGCCATCTTTTTAGTGCCTTTTAGAAATATAAAATGTTGGGGCTACGTTTAGTCATTGGTTTATGCCAAAAATATAACAAAAATTCAGAATCAACATCAAAATGAGTGGCTGAAGTTATCAAGTCCATATTGGATAACCCAGTGTCGTGTTAAAATCTCATCCTTAAAACTTTTGGTATTTTAACATAAAAATACACTACTGGACTAATAATGGACTATTAAAAATTTAAACTATAAAAATTCACTAAATATTCTTTTCCCGGAAGACTGTTTGACATCAGATTTTACCAAGGACAGATTTTTTACTCAGACAGACGCACGACGCAACAGACTGTTGCTTAGAAAATTATACTATTAAAATAGAAAACAAAAAATAATTGACTCAGCAGCAAACACCCTAACTAGCAAAAACAACCTAATTAAAGCGCATTCATATTTGCTAAGTCTTCGTTGTTTTTTATTTTTTAAATTACATTTTTCTTTGGAAAATGGTTGACTCACAAGTTTTATATTTTTTAAGTTTACTCTTTCGAGTTGATGTCAATAGCTTATGACATCGTATAAAATATCCTAACTAGAAACAAAAAGAAATTTGTAGTTTTCTCAACTTTATTTATAGCCTTAACGAGCAATCAAATAATTGCACAAAATAAAAAAGTCATATGCATACAACTTTATATGTTAGCATATTAACTAAGTAAATAAATGTATATTTTCACTCGGGATACAGTTTAGGTTGCACGTTCTTCTCGTCCTGTGAGAATTTTAATGAAAATATATTTTGTTTTCTTTTATAATGTTGCAAAAACAATTCCAAAGCTTCAATACAAAATTTTATTAGTCAACTGCACTAATATTGCAGGATTTTAAAAATTTCGATGGAAAGTGTTTTGTACAAGTTGTTTTGGTGTACCTTCATAGAATCACTGTATTTTGGATATTTCAAAAATAGACAGTTTTTATAGAAAAATGAAATTGCAAAGTAAAGTATAGTTTAAGTTTCAGTTGATATATTCACATGTAAATTAGTAGTGCAACAATCCGTAGAAAACTAGGGCGTAGTAACTCTTTCAACTCTGAACCATTCATGTGAGCGAGTAGTAATGCAGGGGACCTACACTTCTATGCCAAATCCGAACGGCTATATTGTGAAAGGAAAATATTCCTTTACTTCTGCTGTTTTTCACTTGAAAAGACTAGCTTAGGTGAAGCAAGATTCATTAAAAAATGTCACTAATGTGGGATAACGAATGGAAAGATTCTGGGCATTGGAGCACGTCTTTTTTTACTTACTTTTAGTGTTTGAATTAATTGAATTCAAGAAGTAATAATTCGAGCTTGCTGCGATTTCGGCAAAAGAATCCGTTTTATAGCCACTTCAAATGTTGTATACAACTACCACAAAGGCCCTAAGAAAAACACATTATTTCAGGAAAGGCGGAAAGGAGTTAAAGCTGCTTCAAATTCAATGCATTCCATTAGTAAATTCAAGTCAAAAAGCTGGGGTAAATTTTAATAAATCGACTGTTGCTCGGAACCAAAAAAACTCTTGTCTTCTCCTTAATCTTGCAACAAATAACCGTAGTTGGCATACCGTCGTCTTTTCCGATGAAAAAAATTAATTTGTACGGACTTGATGGATTTACACCGCGCGTGGAATTTTCCACGAAAAAAAAAACATCTATCTTGAAAAACGGCACAGCAACGGAGGCGGTGTATTGGGAGCAATAATCTATTACGGGACCGACCGTGGGGTTGGATTTTCAAAGCTCAAATGACGGCAATCACTTAAAAATCAATTCTGGAACGAGCTTTTTCGCATTTTTCTGAATTATTTAGTGCTCAACGATGGAGTTTTCAACAAGATAATGTCCCAATACATACCGCTCGGACAACAAAAGCGCAATATCAAAAAACCGAAGAGATTATTGAAGCCATAAAATGGGGCTGGGCCCAAATTTCGCTCAATTAATTGACAGCACTCTATGAATTAATACACCACACGTTGCTTTAAGTAATTCAGAAATCAGGAGCCATCACACATTACTAACAATTGTTTATATACTTTTAATGAAACCAGCATTTACCTAAAGCGTAGGATTTTTTTACTTTAAAGGGTCTTACAGGTAAATTTAGATGTTGTCCCCAAGTGCCACAAAAAAAATACTTTTATGACCTTCTTTGGAAAAACTGTCATAAGGTTGTATTTATCAACTTAATGCAAAAATTGTTGATTTCAATATGAACCTTATACATACCTAATTCATTCCACATTTGGGTTTTTCAAAAGAACCTTAGGGTTTGAGGAATATCGGCTAATAAAAAACGAAAAAAGCTTGTCCCTGTCCATGTGACACGAAGTGTATTTTATTTCGACTCCGGTTATGATATTACCACTAATAATATCTCGTCCAAGCTGTGTGACACGAAGAAGAAAGGATCGTTTACAGGTTTTTAACCCCCCATCTCCTATTTTTAAAAGAAAGTTAAGTAGGGAAGTAGACTGTACCTAACACACCAAATAGAAGAATAAATACAAGGTAATGACGATAGGTGCAAAAGCAGGAAGCACCTAATAATATGCTTCGAATTAAGGTTATAAAGAAGAAATAGCTACATAATATTATGTCGAATATCTTATAATAAATGTTACTGGTGGATTTGCTCGAACAAAGTGGGAATGAGATATTTTTGCCGCGGTAAGAAGTAGCTCAAAACACTCTCCAGCCCCATAACTACTTAGACACAAAAAATTATGTCAAAATATTACTCCGTTGCGATGTGAAGAAGGGTCAAACAAACAAACATACAAGCAAACAAATACCCAAACAAACTTTCTTCTACAATTTAATATAAGTATAGATTATACATGTGTGTGAGGGTATACATAAGTGAGATTAAATGATATATTAAATTAATTCGTTTTAATCTATACTGAAATCTCAATAAACCTTTACTTTTGGGAGTTTAATTCAAGCTTATTTCACAAAAAAGCTTAAAACTAGAATATTTTTGTATGTATAGAAATGGTCCCGAAGGCAAATCAAAAACATTTTGGTCGAAAATATAATTAAAAACAAAAATAAATTGGAGCGCGTTATGGAATTTGTTTCTGATCTAGAAGTCAAAGGCAATATGAGTTGTAAGCTCTGCACAATATTCTTTTAAAAGATTCAAAATGGTCGTAATTTGAAGATGAAACAAACGGGTATGTCTGACATTCGTTCCGCAGATTAGTACAAATGAAAATCATTTTTAGGAGAAATGGTAAGTCTATGGTACATTCAAAAGTTGGTTTTGAAAGAGAATATCAGTGTCTTTGCGGCGTTTTCGAAAGGTCCTTCATACGTTGCAATAAATATATAATAACTTTAAGGACAACCACGGAATGCAAATCAAAGAAATCTGCGTTGCACAAATTCGATTCTTTGAGAGTGAAATTCTAGATGTTTGAAACCAAACTTGATTAGCGTATTCAAAGAAGGTTTGATGAAACCAAGGGATGGTTTGTTTAGAGTTACTTTTTTTAAGATATGATCAAATCGGTCTTGACTTAACTTAACTGGATGTCGCAAATAACTCCTAGATTGTGAAAAGAACAAATTGATTTAATGTTAACGTAGAGCAGACTGTAAGTACAGGAGGGAAGTTGTGATATTATTAATTGGCATTAAGCAAACTTCAAGTTCTAAAAAAGTTTGTGTCACTACGTATGAAATGACAAGATCAGAGGCAGTTGAATTATCAATGGCATTTATAACGTTGTTAATAGTTAAGACAAATATCGAAGGACCAAAGTGATTCTCTTGAGGAACTTCTGAGTTTGAGAGATGCGAAATGTATGTGTACAAAAGACATTTCAACATTACATGAAGGCCATTCTAGTTGTGAGAGGTACATAATGTCCTTTCAATCAACTGCATTTTTTTGTTGGACAACAAGTTCAATTTCAGCGAACATCGGAAAATGGATGAGTTGGGATCATCAGTAACACTTTTTCTTGCAGCACCAATTTTTACGACTAAGTTTGCATTACGACAATTCACAGGCCTTATGATATGAGTAGCGCTTTAAATCTCTTCAAATTTAATCATAATTTCATCGATACCTTCCCAAGCTGCTTAATTATGACGACTAAAACCGTATCGTGAAAAATGGTTAAGGTTGAATCACCACTCTTCTAGTAAGTTTTATTAATTTTTACGTTCAATTGCAAGGCATTCCATTGTTTTAAATTGCAAGCATTTAGCTAATATTCTGAAACTTCAAATGTCAGCTGAGTTTGACAGGTGTCAAATTCCAGTGCAACTGATTTGAAACAATGAAATTAATTTATCAAGCAAGCAATTAGAGGAAATACTGCGAACTACTAATGAACTGTGTTTTTCTAGGCGGAACAACGAATCATACATATTGAGATAAAAAATTTAGCCTAGCTGGTGTAGACAAGAATAATACATCCACGTGCAGCTGAGAAAGCAGCTCGGAATAATTAATTCCTTATTTGGGTGGCGCAACAGTCCGTTGAGAATTAGGGTCTAGTGACTAACAACTCTCAACCATTCCTGTATCCGAGTACTGTTGTCAGGGATGGAGGGGACCTACAGTTTTTTTAAGCCGAATCCTAACGGCTAATTTGAAAAAGCACTTTTTCATGACAAGAATTACTCTTGGAGAATTTGTCAATTCCTAGCAAGAGGCAGTACCCGTAACAGAAACTTTAGATGGCATAGGCAGGGATCAAACTTAAGACCCCTGGCAAATCCAACGCACTAACCATCATGCCACGGGTACTCGGAAGCTGTTAGGAAAAAAAGCAAAACAAACAACAGGCTTCACTTAAGAAAAGGAGAAAGCACCAGAAGTGGGATGGAAGTCTTGATAACACCGAAGCAAAAATCTCCGAAAACAGTTTAAAATATTATTGGAGGTGTTGAAAACCTGAAACAATAGCTAAGACAGCTTAGCAAGAGCCATGAAGTAATAAGCATCTTAAAATTGTATACAATGTCAACAAAAAAAAAACAAAATTGTATGACTTACCTTTCCTAAATTGATGAAACCATGATCGCTGGCCACCCGATCAGCTAATCCGTCCTTCTCACCATCCGGCACATGAACAGCCCACGTATGCGTAAAATGTCCACCTGGCGTCGATGGATTTGCCTCTAATTCACTATCGTCGGCCACAACGCCAACATTCGAGCTACACAAACACAATACAACACTTATTTGCAGGAATAAAACTAAGAATTTTGTGAAATCAGTCCGTTTATCTACGAAAAAAGCTCGAGGTCTTAGAAAAATCGTTGATGATGATGATGATGACCGGCTCGGTTCTGTAAGTCGTCGGGATTGCCACCACGATTTTTTACTTGTTGCTGCTGTACTTGTTGTTGTTGTAGTAAGTTTTGATACAGCAAGCTGCATATTATCACAATTCGTTAAGATTTTGCTATTTGTGTTGTTATTGTTGGTTGAGGAAGAGGAGGAGGAGTTGTTAGTCATTAAAGTTGAGGGAAAATAGGACGACGAAAACGAAGACGAAGACGAAGACAAAGACGACAAGGATATTATCTTCCGTCGAGGACTTTTGTGATGCTTAACTATTGAGCTGCTTGAATTTGATGCAGTCGTCCTCTCTGATAATGCTGTTTCGCTTTCGATCACAGTCATATTAGCTGAATTGTGTTGTAAGGACGACGAAGGAGTCCACCGTACGACGTCGTTTTTCATTTTGTTTGGATTTAATATTAAATGTCCTTAAAGGTCCTTTTCGTAAAAAAAATAATAAAATGCTACTTAATAGAATCGGTTTTCTATCTACGACGATGTGAGCTGCTTAGGATGTCCAATGTCCTGAGTGCTGGTTCTATGATGGCGCCTACTATGATGGATTTGCTCATCAATATGAGTGTGTGCGATAAGTTGAATCTGGAAAATAAGAGGGAAAAAATTATATATAAACTCGTGCCATGAAAACGAGGGATAAATTATGATTAAATGTTTAAAAAAAATTCTGTAGAAATTCAATTTACTCTCGTAAGGATAACTCGATTATAAGGATCTTTCTGGGGTAAGAAATTCTTCGTTCTTTTCGTTTTGTGTGGATTTTGTTTTTTTTTTGTTTGAGCTGTTTTTACAACATGGCGCATTTTTTCTGCACTTTTCCATAAACTAACAAAAAAAAAAAGAAAATACAAAAGTGGGGTGAATGGGTTCAATTAAAATGCAATCAATTTAAATCAGGTCGGACATCACAAGAGAGAAGGATATTGCTTCAAGCTTCGACTCTATAGGTATATCGAAATTTCTATATAAAAGGCCAAGCTGTGGGTTCTTGATTTTGCCTCATCTACAACAAAAACAAGTGATTTTCTTTTGCTGTTTTTTAAATTTCATATTAAAGAAGTGAGCCTTTTAGCTTTTCACACTTGTTGAGGGCTACCGCAGCAACAAAAGATTTAATACACTGCGGGATTCAAATTGATGAAGTATTTTGCAGCAGGAAATTATTTTGTAATTAACCTTAAGAAAGGGAATTTTGTGGAATAGATGACGTTAGAATGGAGATTTTCAACGGAAACCTAGAGAGAGATATATTTATATTAATATGAGTAGCTAGTGCAGACCAAGAATAATGGTATTGCGGTTTAGTGTTAGGCCTTTCAACAACTTCACTGCAGCAATCAAGTTAATGTGGTTTGTCTATTTGATTTAACGACGATTCAGCGAGGGATATATGTGATTTGCGGCTTGGCTTTAGACGTCTGCATTGACCACATCCTTTGGATGTACGTACGTTTATAATGAGAAATGCATTGAGGTTTAATGTTAACAACAAAGGGTTATGTATTTAATGTACCTTTAGATATCATATGGTATTTTAGGAACTACCATTGTGAAATCCTAAAATTGATGACCATTTGCCTTTGAATTAATAATAATTCTAACCTTAATTAGAATCTGTTCTTTGGAAAAGGGGTATTTAATTTTAAGGTAACGTTTTCTTCTCAAAGGTTGGCAATTTTCCCAGATTTAATTCAACTTTAAAGCGAAACAATACGCAAAACAATTGAGTGTTCAAATTAATCTTCTTAATGCTTGTTGGCCGTCATATACGTCAATATGAGTTAACACAAGTGAAAGACTCTTTTCAATATATAGGGTCATTGTTGTTTTGGTGATTTTAATAAAGGCAAAATATTACTTTTACACCGTATTACCTTTAAAATCAATTGTCTGGCACGTTTCGTTTTTTTTTCGAATCTCAGCCAGAAAATATCGATATTTGTCGAAGTCTAGGCAGTTTTTTAAGAAAATAAGTTGATAAACGGAGCTTGGATTATAGTTCCTGGGGCTTTTAATGGTGTCGTCATTTTCAAGAAATTTAAGTGCGATAGCCCTTTTCTATACTGCACCAAATATTCAATATTGGATTGTGTGTGTTTCCATACTCATTGAGCCAAAAATGAACATCATCATGTAGATCATGAAGTGTCCTACTAAATAACTTAAGACACTTTTTTTTCTGCGAGCATTAAGTGCCTAAACGGTATTTTGTACGTAAAAAACGTTTCAGGTAATTTATAGCATACAACTCCTTAGTTCTGCTATTCATACAAACTTTGTCTGGTAACTAACTTTACATTGGAAATTGATTGAAATTGAAATTGAAATTTATCAACGTTTAAATGTCCCTAGAACCAATATAAAAGGTTTTAAGAGTTTGTACGTTGCCATTTTTGTTGTCTATATCTCAAGAACCAGCAGATTTACCTACTTCAAATTACAGATAATAACATCGTAAGATGACTTAAAAAAATTTAAGTGGATGGTTTTTTCACTATAGAAATTTAAAGAAACATGAGCAATAGAGACTTCTGTTAAATTTTATATTACATAATGTGACGCAATATCAAAGTGGTACATTCGAAAAAAATCGATTGACGGTTTTCTTACAAGTCAAAATAAAAATGACAAACTGTTAAAATCAAAAATGATTTTATGCATTACAGAATAACATTTTCTTTGACATCTGGTGAAATTTTAAGAAGAAGTTTTTTTTAAATAAAAACCTTTAAAAAAATACTACTGATTAACGACTCAAAATTCTCGAAAACAATCAAAGACATGGACTTTAAACTAATTGTGTCTTATTTTAAATATTATTTTTTTTTAACATGAAGCAAAGGTCGTAGAAAAATTCAATTGTTAGTATTTTTATAGAAAATAAAAACCTATACAAAAATCGATGCTTTTCTGTTTAAAAAATGGAAATGCATTCAAAATAAAATGCACGACTGGGTCGGAACTTGCTCCTGTTTGCAAGGAGTCTGTTTAAAAAATGTCCGTAGACTATGCTAATTGTATTTTATTGAATATGAATTTATAATTTGTTGAAAAAACTTCAACTTTTTATTATAATAAAAATATGAAATACTCTGAAAATATTATGTTAAGGGAAATGGTTTGTGTATTTGAATGAACTTATCTTATATACACACCATTTTTTGTCGGTAACCTAGTTTCATTCTAAGATACAACTCATCCTAGGACAACTCATCCCGGAAATGAAATAAACTCGTAAGCATACTGAACGAAAACAATTGTTTGTGCATTCAACTAGTTCGTTCAAAGCTTTTTTCTTTGGATAGCTTTATTTAGCTTGCATATTAGAAGAAAAAGGATGGAAAATAAATTATCTGAAGATAAGAAAGAGGCAGAACATGAATGTTTAAATTGTAAAGCGATCGCATATTGGTTGTGTGGTACGTGTCTAAAACGGATAAAGAATAGTTAGGACATGTTTATGATGATAAAGAGAGAATGTTATTGGTAGTTAAAAGGTACTTACTACAATCCAATCACAATCCTTCTTTCCTACAAGTTTTCAGCATAAACATGGAGTTATTACGTTCAGTTTAATTTGTTCGTTAAAGATAAAAAAACAAGCATGCGAACAGGTACAATAAATTGCTATTCATGTGTAGTTTACAGTCGGGCTGTTATGCGTTTGGGATTAAAGTTACGTAGTGACACGTAAGCAGTAGTTGCAGAGGTTGTACGTTACGTAATACCTATATAGGTATAATGTGTGTACGTTGAACAAGTGATTCTAATATAAAATACATATACTCTTTCCGGCCCGTTTCTTTAACTTGTACTTAGTATTTATTCATTTATATGTGAAACAATTCAAGGTTTAATTAAGCTACTTAAATGATTTAAATTATATCTAGAGGAGATATAACTTTGTTAAGAGATATTTTGAGTTTTAACGTAGTCTTAAAAAAACTATTTTTGATGTTTTTAGCATTTTTTAAGGGGTGCCTTTTGAAAATTTGATAAGATAGACAAATTTCGAATTAGGGACACCTTAGTCATTTAAAAAATTATTGCTTGGTGCGGTAGATCCGTCTCGGGGTTCCTTGAAAATGTATTATTGATATAGGAGGCAGCCTGAATTCTAAACTTAACATGTAATACACGTCCTTATTTCGATTGTCAACTTTTAAATGTTATTTGATAAAATTTAAAATTCCACCAATTTCTTATTTTTAAAATTTGTTTTTCTAATTTTTAAACTAAGCAATTTTTTTCATTTCCCTAAAAATTTGTATCACTTTTTTTTTAACTTTGAAATTTATCAACTTTCAAGTAACTCCCAGAGCCTTATTTTTAGCAGAATAGACTACAACAGAACCTTGTTTAATAATTAAAATCTTTTATCTCAGAGAAAACGTTTTTGAAATATGTTCTAATTTTAAGGAAACGCATAAAAGCCAAAAACAATATGATCATCTTTATCTCTGGAGCTTGTGCAATATGCACGTGTACCAAAATCTACACACAAATACATCAGATCCAACTGCCTTAGGTCAAAACTCTATGCAAAACTATTAGCTCATGTACAATGTGCATATATAGATTTTAATGATTTTATGTATTTCTCAAAAAACTCCAAACTTGCCACATGCCTTATCTTATCTCTTTTTTGTGTATAGACAAATTTTCCCCCAATTCTAAGAACAACAAAGATATTCAGCTAAAATGGTTTTATGTTTTCTTGGTTTTTGTGGTTATTCCAACATAATACGCCAAACGTCGTCGGTCATCGTTGCTCGGCGTTCGTCATATCGTCGTCGTCAGTCATTGAGACCTTGATGTAGTTTCTCGAGCGTACGAAACCCATATACCCCCCTCACCGAGTGGAATGAAAAATGTTCGCACAGAAATTATATTCTTCGGGTGAATAATAATTTTGAAAATCCATAAAACTCAACAACTATACCATCAATATTTTTGGCTCCCTCGACATAAACCAAGACCCAAGATAGACCCACAGCCAGACACGAGGTTTTGCATCCAAGCAATCATATCTCTTCCATGAACTACTGTGTTGAGTCAAGTGTCGTCGTCATCATCGGTGTTGGTTATGTTTGTTTCTTGGTTCGTAGATAAAGGATGAGAATGTGCATTCGCATGATGCATGAACACAGATAAAACGCATAAAGCTGCCGCACTATATTCACAAGAGGAAGAAGAAGAAGAACCATGACATAATCAAACGTCAGACATTATGGACTTATGAAATTCGTGTCGAGCTAGACACATTAGAATATAAGGATAAAGGCATGCCCATAACACAGAAGCTTGGATGCGCTCACAATGGATTCAAATCGAAGGATATGTAGGTCAGTCAAAAGTATTTTGAACACATACCCTTAGTTGATGCATTTTTGGCATTGGAAGGGGTAATAATGGGTAATGGGGAGAAGGGGTTAAAGTGAGGAAGAATGGGAAGGTGGTGGGTTTGAGAATCGACTGTTAAGCAGAAAAGGGTGTGCTTATGGATTCATCTCACTTTATCTGACTCCGAAAACCTCGCCCTCCTCCTCCTGATTTACTCATTTGTTCCTGGTCTTGATGTAAATTTGTGCAACTGGAATGCTATCAAATAACTGGGGAAAAGAGTTGATTGTTAGCCGAGGGAAAACATGCTAAATTTACTCTCGCATTTATGCGAGTTATGAGTTATTATGGCCAAAGGGATATATGTAGTTATAGTCAGTTTATAGAAGCTAGAAACGAAAAGCTGAAAGCTGATGATGATGATGGTTTGCTATGCTGTATATGGTGTTGTACTTTTAGTTTTGGACTTATTAAAGTCAGACAGTGGCAACGCAACGGCAGCGGTAACAAGGCAAGACGCAGGATGCAACGACTGACGATATGACACCCTGCACAAGACACGATATGCTTCTGTCACTGTTATCCACTTCGTTTTGCAGAAGAAGATGAACATTTTGAAAGTTTTGCTCTATTCTAAATGAGGAAAAGTTAGTTAGGAAGAAAATTTAGAAGAATTTGATGTTTTGTGTTGAAGTTGGAAACGAAAACGACGAAGACGAAAAACGAAAAACGAAGACACAGAAGACGAAGTTTTCAATGTTCTGTCAAATATATAGAAATACTCCTTTATACTCTTATATACGAGCAGATATAAAGACGTTCCAATGCAAAATTTGAAATTAATTCTTTGCCAATAGAAGTTACAAAATTTACCGGAAGCAATATCGGAATATTATAAAGAAAATAAGTTAGAGAAATGAAGTTTTGTTCTTGTGCGAGAATGATAATATCAAATGAAAAATGACTTGAATTCTTGATTATTAAAGAACCAGAAATTCTCGAGATAGAAAATGTATATTTTTATTTTGATTTGTTTTTGTTTTTCTGCTAAGCCATCTTCTGCAAGCTTTTGAATGAATAAGGGAAATAAATTTTGCAGGAAAACTTAACTTAAGTGAGTAAACTTGTTATAGTTGTGTTTGGGATTTTGGACTTTCAGAAATATTTATTAGAATTGTTGTGTAGTTAGTGAATGTAAATGTAAAATGCACATACTTAATTTATATGTTTATATATGTTTAAATTCTAGAAAATTTGGTTTTGAACAATATTCGATTACAAACTATTGGGAAGCACACAAAATACAGTTAAACAATGTCTGATATTATTTATGTAAGATTTGAAAAGGTCTTTAAAGTTATTTCATCTTATAGAGTTGACAGTGAAATGTCGTTTGTTGAATGCCTTATTCAAAAGAATCACCAAACCTGGTTTTTCCTTTACACTAACACACTTAAGGCAACTCGGAGTCAATACTTTAAGTTGTTTTCGAGCGACTCACACAAGAAGTTACTTTACGACATGACCTATGAACCAAAGATACATTTTATTTGCGAACTGGGACTGAAATATGGTAAACATTTTTCCTGTAAATTTTATAAACTTTGACTGTGATGTTGACTTAGCAGATACATATGATAACAAGTTTAATTTTTTTGGGAATGACATCTCAAAAAGAGTTAAGAGCATCAGCCCCAAAGAAAATCGTTTGACTTGAGTTTCAACAAGGTTATCAGAGTAAATTTCAATAAGTAAATTTTGGTTGTTATAAAGTTAACCTAACTAAGAAAAAATGGAAACATTTCAAAACAAGAAAGGTCTGAAACGTCCATATGCGGCCCAAATATATGAATTTCCTCGCACTAATGCAGTAGCCAAAGTCTTAAAAGATCTCAACATACATAATCCCGCTGAACCTGATGGTATCCCAGCTATTGTTTTGAAGAGTTGTTTGTCAAAGCTGGCAAAACCACTAAATGAGCTTTGTTATCCATTCTTCTCTTCAGGTCTTGTTCCGAGTAAATGGAAAATGACATTTAAATATTATCGAATGGTCGCACTTAGGTTTATCCTTTCCAAGATGGAAACGCTGATTAACTACCAGCTAAAGAGGAAGAAGGCAGAATGCTTCTTAATAACCTGCAGTACGGCAATCAAACTAATAAGCCCACCGGTAACCTGATATTTTTAGCTCATAGAACAGTTAAAAAATCTTTACATAGTTTAAAAAAAAAAAATTATTTCACATGATATTTCAAAAGCATTTAATAGAGTTTTTCATCAGGTTATTTTAATGAAAATACGTGCTGATTTTGACGAACCTCTCTTTAATAGAATTTACAGTACATTACACGCTACTCAGCACATAAATGTACAGAGTAGAGAACACGGCACCTTGAGCTATGTAAGGTGATAACAACACAAGACATAAGTGGGATTAAGTCTTAGAAACATAAAATAAATGCTGGTGTGTCCCAAAGCTCTGTTCTATCTCCGATACTTTTCTCCTTTTTAATAACGATCTCCTGATGATAGTACCCTTAGTTTTTCATATTCGTCTTGAGATTCAAAATTCTGCTCTTTGGATGTGAATCTTCAACGCAACGTTTGCTAAGCTCATTCATTCTGAACACAATTTACCACTTTACGACTATTCATGAGTGCCACTAGTCCACCAAGAAGATTGAAAACCTCGAAATTCTAACTATCCTTTGGAAGGGTCCCATACGCCAACAATCACGCCAGTTGTTAAGGGTTCCTAAGGCAATACAAGAAGTTTTTCTCCCCTTCTAAAGAAATAGCCAGTTGCATTCCTTCCTTTAAGCAAATCAACCGTACGGCTACGACTCCAGGAATGGTCATCAGTTAAGAACAGAGATTCGTTCTTTAGCCGTACTACGTGAATGTGGAATTCTTTACCATACTCAGTCTTTGCAAAATTCACGTATACTCACACTACGTCTTGACATAATAAAGGTATTAAAAATCCGCTTATTATAAAAAGAAATGTATTTGCGTCAAGTTTGTACCATTCCATTTAAAGTAATGAAATTGTTCCCACTTATCAAATATCAAGAGGCAGCTTTAAAAGTGAATGCTGCCAAATAGCAGGCTATTCAAAACTAAAATCCCTCGGTGGAGCACCCTTTATATCGAATTTTAAATGTTAGTTTGTTTTTTCTCGAATTTTAGTCCAAGGATTTGGTGTAAGCGTCAAATAAGCACTCACAATTTATGTAAACGTCCATCGCAGGAAATTGGTCTGGATTTTCTTCGTCTAATTACTGTCATAATTAAATAAAGCCCCAACACTTTGTTAAGGGATTGCAATGTTTAGTTTTGACAGTTATTGAACACAAATGGGCTTAAATCAGGTCGAAATTCACTTCAAGCAAATGTTGGAAACATTGAGTTATCACTTGTCAAATTTATCAAAAATCCAGAAGCCCAGAAGTCAATCACAGAATCATCTGAAAACACCCTGTGTACAAGCCATATCGATATAATGTTATACTTAAGGGAGGGTAAACACTTGAAAATTTTCCATTCGGTTTTTGTCTCTTTCCTATATGTCATTTTTAGATCCTTATTTCCTATACCTAGAGTGGAACATAATGTAGTTTTCCGTGGTCGATTTAGCTCAGTGCTTTTTTGAATTTCCTTTATTCGTTTAGCTTTGCCAAATTATCCCACAAATGTGATCAAATAAAAGTTTATTTTCGAATTGAATGAATAATCTTCAAAGCTCAAACGAGCCGCACTAAATAGGTATGTAGGTGGTTGCGTTGGCAAGGTACCTACCTAGTTTCAAAATTCCTTTTCCCATCGCCGCGCCGGTTAGTCGGTTGATTCGAACAACTGATATTCTAGTGCTGTCATAAATATATGTAGATTTTAATACACCACAGCAGGATACAGATTTGTATATCGTATTGACCAAAATAAAAAATACCGTACTAACTCCACCGTGCGTATAAGCACCATGAATGTATATTTATGTATGAACCTATGAATGTTTCGTAATAATTTTATTCTCAGGACAGGATGAATACGAATACAACTGAGGGGGATCCTTCTCTATCCTCTGGTGCACATTAAAAAAGGGTTTTGTTCTTTGTGCGATGCCAATAAGCATAGAGTGGCGCAAAGTGGTTAACATTCAATGAAGCTCGTTGATTTACACTCTGTGACTGCGACACTGTGACTATATTATATTCCAACATTCTAGAGAACGGAAACCATTAGGGCTGAACCTTTGTTGTTGTGTTAGGTGTTAGTGTGAGTTGGGAATTTATTTGTGTGCGTTTGCATTGCCTTAAATTACCTCGCTCTTGTGCGGTAACTGCCGCACATTTATATTGTGGACCTTCCATTTCTTGGCCACAATTTTATAAGCATTGTGCTAAAAACATTTATATGTAGGTATCACCTACCTACAGCTACTTCATTCATTCGTAAAGCTCCCGCTTTAAAAGCTGAATAAATACTTTTTGCAAAATTTATATAGTCGAACGATTGCAGCGCTTGCTGTAACTGGTGGTGCCATTGCCAGTGCCAGAGCCATGCAATATGTTATAGCTTTGCACTGGTTACGCTTCGTTGCGTACACAGTTTGCAACGAGCATCAGGAGATAAAACAGGGACATCTGAAGCTTATACCGAAATGAAAAGTTATTGAATCGTGAGTACGCATACATGGGGTGGAGTGTGGCAGTTGGGGAATGGGTTTGGTATCGGGTCGGTAAATTGGTCAGATCAATGAAAAACTTTAACCATGTTTATAGGTACCATCGTAAGTATATTCATGTGCATATATATGTACAACAAGGAACGGTAGCAAATTGGACAACCTTCATGCTTCACAGGACTTTCACTCCTATATTGTAGGTTAGGTATTATAGGTATCTGGTCCTACCAACATATCGTCAATATATACTTTTGGTATTGTATTTGCAAGGTGACCATATTGAAAAGTGTAAAATTTAAATATTTCATTTGAATACACTTGAGATTGAAATTTACTTTTATGTAAATAATTTAACATTTTGCTTTAATTGTTTGGAGTTTAAAAAAATGTTTGAAGACAAAACTCCCGAATTCATTGCTATTGGTGTGGGGAGAATTTTAAGCAATTTTCAATCTACAGAACATCATCAACTTTATGAAGTTAAAGAATTGGTTTGATACTTTGGAGGTAGTTGCCTCTAAATAAAAAAATACGCTTTTAATGAATTTACAGAAAGAAGATTCCGAATTCAATCCATTTCTTTAGACATTAGGAATTTTGAAGAGAATTTCCCTAAATTATATCTATAATTTTTTCTTAAATTAATAGTGAGAAGAATCGATCGCCAGAAGCTCTTAATGATAGACCAGAGTTGTTGACGTGATTTGGTCTTTCCGATTACTTTCGTTTTTATGTCAGCCAAACATTTTTTAATTCGACTTAACTCTAGCGAATGTGCAGACCATTCAATTACATCAGCTTTGATATGTAGACACATTTTCAGGACAAGTATGTGATAAACTACTTATAACTAACGCAGCTTTTAAGACTTTAAAAGCTCACACACAACCCATGATCTTAAACGGGGTGGTATATCATAGTTTTAACACATCAGCTCAAGAGTTGTGGTTTTTCTTAATGTCCTAAAATTGTCTCGTAAATTCAAGACGGTCTCCCATTTGGAGATATCCACTAGAAATTTGCTTGTACATTAATGAAACAAGGTTGGCCCTAGGACATTTCCTTGCGGTACACCGGTTTCTATTTTTTACTTTGAACGTACCGCACTCTCAAGACATATGATTTTACAATTTCGTAATAATTGCTGGGAAGGTCTCTTTGCAGTTTGCACTCAAGTACCAAATGTCAAACTCTGTGAAAAGCTTGAGCTAAATCTAAGAATAAATTGAAGATTTCTTGTTTTTCTTTAAGAACCTTCTCTACATCGTGGAATGCTTCATTCGAAATCCAAGCTGTTGGTTCGGAATTAGTCATTTGTTTTTTGCGCTGAGTCTCTTTAGTAGCAGTTTTTTTCAAACCATTTGCCTTGATTGATATAAGCAATATTGGTCTGTAGGTTAGGTTAGGTTGGAGTGGCTGTCCAGATGTCATTGACGCACGTAGACTTCAAGGGTCCATTGTGATACCACTAATGAGGTTACTCATGGGAGAGTAATGAACTTAAACAAACCATTTCGTACTTTTAATAAAGTTAGAGAGACGTTTTGTGTCAATCGTTGCCAGTTCACTGGTATTATCGAAGAAGGGATTACCGATAAAGTTATTTCTTCTAATAGAGAGTGCTGGAAATGTACATAGAAGGTGTTGGACTGTTTCCTCCTCCTCCTCGTCTATGCAGCTTCTACAAAAGTCATTTGTGTAGACCCCTAGCCTCAGAGCAAGTCTTCCTATTAGGCAGTTTCCTGTTATTACTCCAATTGTAGAGCTTATATTTTGTCTGCTCAGGGATATCAAGTCTTTTGACCGTTTTATTGGTCTGTAAGATTATATTTTCTTCTGATCATGGTTTACCTCATTTAGGTATGAACATTACTTCTGCAATTTAGCCTTCTCAAAATGTAGAAAATATTCATTGTTTTAAATTAATTTTTTTTTTTAATATCAAAATTAAATCATTTTTAAAGGGTTTTCGAATTTTCGTTTCTACTTTTTTTTTTATTTCTAACTTTCTCTCTAATCGGCTGATTTTCAGCGCTCTAAAAAAAGCACGAAGCCTCACACTAGCTTTCATGTAGATAAATCAATTGTGAGTTTCGCCCTCACGCTTTTTGTTGATATATTATTGCTCTCAAACCAAAAATCATAACGAACAAAATGCAAATGGTCACTCTAGTTAAACGTGGGCCTCTCCGAAGGACCACATCTATACAAAGGAATTACAATAGTAGCAAAAAGAAAAAGTTGTTATGGCTTCGGAAAAATACCCTTTAAATTGCCTATCCTACGAAAATTTCCAATTTCATCGACCTGCCTTTAAATCCT
This sequence comes from Eupeodes corollae, assembly GCF_945859685.1. Classification (NCBI taxonomy): domain Eukaryota; kingdom Metazoa; phylum Arthropoda; class Insecta; order Diptera; family Syrphidae; genus Eupeodes; species Eupeodes corollae. The sequence continues at coordinate 146,371,743 of NC_079147.1, read as the reverse complement.
ATTTAAAGAAGGTACCTGTGTACATGTTTACGTGCCACATTGTTACAGCCTTGAGATATGTCCGTCCATGTGTACTTGGTCATAGTTGGAGCTATATAGAACCTATGGTATAGAAAAGGTATATTTCTATGCTTAATTGGAACTGAAATTGCCTAAAACTAGTCGACTAAAAACATCACTATACCTAAACGAAAATTCTCCCGCATTGTTGCTGCGATGTCCGCTAATGCGTTCAGATGTCAATTTTAATAATTGCCAAAGAACTATCACTGAGAGAATTTTGTTGTTATAGTTGTTGTTAAGCTAAACCCTAAAACCGACCCATAACCAAACTAAACCAAATGATGCTATGTGCGGGTGGAATTTGTGTTGACAGCAGATTTTGGTGGTGACTTTTGAAGTGGATTTTCAGTCGTGGTGGTCATCAGAAAAAACAGAACTACAGGATTATGGTATATACGGTCTACGGTTTTTATAGTACCGCAGTCAAAATGAACCTTAACTATGGTTTGATGCTTTCCCACTTCTGATTTTTGGTTTTAATTAGAGGAATGCAAATTTGCTATCGACAACGGATTTAATAAATTTTGAAGAATTACGATAAATGGAAAAAATACTACTGTCAAAATAAATATTGCCTTACACATGAAAAAGATGGGGACTGTTAGACTCATAGTTTGACTAATGAAGATGATATAGATCCACTTAGAATTATAACAATGTAGTAACATTGAAAATACTTTAGTGGTTGGCGATGACAGACCCTTAAGTCGTAGCGAATATGTGAAATACGGAGGCAAAGCTTCTTCATATGACCATAGAAGAAAACGTAAAGTGATCCTTAAGAACTTTCTTTGGTCACCATCAAGGCTATGAATATGAGTCGAGTAATAAGGAGCTAAAATACGACAACCGTTTTTAAGGACTGATCTGACAAATGATTCATAAGGAGTTTTAAGAAAATACTTATCTTGGAAATCAATACAAAATCATCGCTTTATAAATCATAGTGTTCTATTAACTTGAAATATTTTCACGTTATCGTTTATAAACAGAACAAATAACAACGGACCAAAGTGTCAACCTTGTGGTACACCAGATTTAACAGTAAACGAAGAAATAAGAAACAATTTAATGAAAGAGCATCACAAACGAAAGATTGAAACAGTTTTGTTATAACAGAGAATTTAGCAAGGACTATAATTAAAGCAATGCTTGGGAACCATTTAGTAGGTTAGTTTGAGAAACACATACTTCCATAGAACTGGTAAACGTAAACATTTACTGGTTAATCAAAATAAACAATAAGAATAAAGATGTCTCTTTAATTTTTAAAGCTTGAATAAGAAAATGCCTTCAGGACATAGGTTTTTGTGAAGTTATAGAATTGTTTCAGGAAAAGAAGATTCAGAAGACTCATCTGATGTTATACGCACTATATTAAGAACAAGGGTTGAAGTTCTAGATCTTAAGGTTTGAAGTTCTAAATCGTAATCTTCAGCGGAAATGTGGATTGATTGTATAAAAGAAAAGAAATAAAAGTTATGTCATTCTGGAAGGGATACTTATACCTGCAATGCACACACTCTCCTCCCAACATTTAAGCTTGATTACATTTTCAACGCAGGATGATGTCGATCTTCAATTAAAAGTTTTATGTTACTCTGGACTTCAGAAGTGTCTGAATTATGATGTCAAAAACATAAACAAGATGAAAGATTTTGTTGGTATGGTTCTTGATTGAGTTAAGCTGAATGATTCCTAGGGAGACTATTGTGCTATTGATAGTACAAACCTCAATCTTATTGGATTGATTAATCGAAAAATATTTGTGTGTTGTTTTTATTATTATGAATCATTTACATTTGAATTTGCCAAAACAAACTAAATAAATGACAGCTAATGTGACAGATGAAGTTGCAACCTGCTAAAGTTCGAAAATACAAATATTTTGGTTCATATTGTAACAATAAATAAAAGACCCGAAATTTTAATCCTGAAGCTGAAAGAAGAAGAAAATGGATGCAAATTTAAACGACTCCTTGTTCATTTCAATCCCAAACAAAAACAGAGTTAAAAATGTCCTTTCTTTTTCTGTTTTTCATGCAATCCATCCAAATAGAGAAACTTTTCTAACAGGTCTCTGCACTTAATGTTGGACTTTAAATGAATGCTCAAAACAACATTATTCACTCTATCTGCTTGATATTTTTTAATCTCGTTGGTTGTTTTTTAGTTCAATTTAAACTCAGCACAGCAGCATCAAAATCACTATTGTTAAAAAAACGAGAGTTTGTATATGCATTGAATTTTATTTAAGTTAACTTATTTTGCAATTCTCTCTTAAAAAATACAAGTACTTTGTTAGTGCGATAGTCAGCCGGGAAGCTAGCCAGCCAGCGAGCCAAGTCATTCGTTGCTGCCAATTTAATTCGAAACTTTTTCCCCTAAAAGCGCGAAAACATTTACAACACAATTTTTCTATGCTTTTAAAACTAGACGGAAAAAAGAATAGCAACATTTAATCGGACCAGCAGCAGCATAGAGTCAAAACTTTACTCCTACTTAGGCACTAGGTAGATGTACCTATACTATACACTTTGTGAACTTTTATTCAGTGCTAAATAGAACAAACTTCCTCTTCGGGTATAATACCCTCTATAACGGAAACCATGCATTAGAAATACCTAGTCCGATTAATTCGCAGAAAAATACACATTTCCTGTTCCATAGACTCGACATACAAATAAAAACCAGCAAGGACACAAAGAGCTCAACCTAAAAGCCAAAAAAAACTGTACAAAAATAAAACAGCGTCTATACCTAACCTAACCTATACACAGGATGAAGAAATGTCCTTTTTTATTTTTGATTGTGGAAAGGAATAAAGTTCGTTTGTTAGTTATTCTTTTCTCCCCCTCTCACTTTCGGGCTTGTTCTATTTTCTCGTTTTTTGTTGGTCCTGGTAAATAAATTAACGCTAACAAATTTGTTTGTTTTTTATTTTTATTATTATTTTGAAAGAGCTATATAACAGAGCGGTACGTCTATAATATTGAAGCACATAACATACAAGCTAAAAAGTTATCCCGTCGGTCGTCAAAGCCCCGAACTTTTGCTGATCCTAAGCGCGTCCATCAAAAGTCTCATGAATGACATAATTGATGGTTGTTAACACAAGCAGCAAGGATATAAAATGGAATTTCTACCATGTTTTGTACATTATGTACCAGCCACATTAACGAAGTGTGTTTTTAGGTGCGAACATTCCACAGTTCAAGAGCATCCTGCAGATCCGCAGAGCTTCTAAAGTAGGTACATTAGTATTAATCTCTTAAGCACAATAAATTGGACAGCACCTCCTATAATAATCTGCTTAGGTAGGTAGCTATATCCTTTGGGGGCATAGAGTAAGTAATGGTTCTTGTTGCTCATACCTAACCATGACAATGATTATTATGAGATGCTTGGTATGGTATATTATGGTGTTTTGAGGGATAATATCCCTGTCATTATTCATCATGGCATTGGCAGCCATTTTGATAATATGACCAAACCGTGTCGGTTGTTCGTTAGGTTGGTGATAAATATCATTCCAGAGGCCAAAAACAGGTTCATCAATATTAATGACTGGTCGACAGCTGGAAATTGTTTCGTATGCTTGTGCTGATTGTAACAGTTACATGAACAGAATAGCGCACATTCGGAAGTTGTTGGGTTGCGAGTTCTATCGTTATCTTCTGGAAGACCGAGTGGGTGATGAATTAAATAAACCGTGAAAAGGCGATGTACTAAGTTCACTGAAACCAGAGGTGGATTTAAGTGAAAAGTGCACTTGGTGCTTGATTTGCATTTTGTTCATTTTTTAAAATTAATTTTGTTTGAATGTTGCGGTTTTGTATAATTCTCCAAACTACTTTTTGTATTTCACTATCTGAAACCTTGCACCCCTATCCGTAGGAGAAAAGTAGCTCAAAAGCATCTGGTTTGAAGTGTAACGACTTAGTGAAGAGCGTTTGTAGGGTCGTGGAACACGCTTTAGTTGGAAGTTGGAACAAAATATGCCTATAAAGGCAAGTTGGTGGTCGTTCAAGCCCATTTTTGATCAGATTTTAAGAGACTCAGGAAGAGGGGGAGGGAAAGGAAGTAACGATAGCGTTGATATACAGGAATATCTCTTGTGTATAAAAGATACAAGGTTGGTCCTAGTGCACTTCCTTGCGGTACACCGGTTCAAATTTTCCTAAGTTTGGAGTAATTGGAAGTGGAATCGTACTCTTAAGATTCGCTTTCTTATTCCCTATATCAGTATTTTGTAATACTGCCTGAGAACGTCCATATGCAGTTTGCACTCAAATTCCAGGTGCCAAACCTCGAGAAAGGCTTAAACAGCATCTAAAAGTATAGCTAAGCATGGCTGTTTTTTTTCAAGTGATTTTTTTTTCACTTAATCCGAAATTCGATGGACTTGGTTTATCGTGGAATGTTTGTTTCTAAATTTAAACTAAACAGCCGCAGCAATACATTGTTCTACTCATTATCCTTCGTTTCGGTAGGCTCTTTAGCTTTACCATATTTTATAGAAACTGCCCAAGCAGTCAAAACCAACGAAATCAGAACCCTTGTTGCAAAAGTTTTAAATGATGCCCTAATTTGAAGTTGCCGAATATATATGCGAACATTTCAAAGGTGGCAACCCAGTAGACTTATGCTTTTGCACTCAGCAATCGTTTTAACCACTTTATACGTAATATGGAATCGATTTTCGCCTTGAACTCTATAAGCCAACTCATGGTCATCAAACAACGTGTTTCAAGTACATTAAGCTATCAATATCTCGAAGGCTAAATATGTGACCATGGCAACCCTTTATTTTTGGATCGTAAAGTGTTAGGCGAGGACGACAATTCGTATACAGCCAAATATTTGATTATAATTTCATAAATCGTAAACAAGGACTTGTTGGCGTCTTTGAGTCTTGTGTGTTCTGGAGGCGTTATAATCCGCCTCTGGTCAACATCATTCACTTAACACCACCCACTCGTCTAAATTATACCAACCCTTACCATTCAAGCTACGAAACAAATATTTTGTGTATCCGTATTTCGCGCCATTAGCCATCCCCAAGTGTGTGTGTGCAGTTGTTGTTTACTCATTGAAGAGGAACACAAGTTTGCCATTTGGGCCAATAAGCGCCTATTTTTGGGTTGATTTAATGCCAGACCTAACCACACAACAGTTATATGCATGAAGACAGCCAAAATATAAGGATTCTGTAATTGAGATGTTAACGCATATACATTAAATATAAAATAGTGAGCAATTTTCTTGTTTGTGAAGAGTGAATCTCCTTCATCCTTAACAAGACCTAATGATGAGGTTTTCTGTGTATGTCCTTTCGACATCGATATAATGGAGACAGCTAAAAATATTTAAAATAGATCCAAACAAGACTTAGGGTAAAAGAAAGAAATTTAATTAGTTAAAAAGGCTTTCTATCCAATGGACGAATTGAGTTGATTTACAGGCAGTTATGTATTGAAAAACATCCTTGCTCTTTATTGTAAAAAGGAATACAGACAAATCAGAGTGAAACATGAATTTTTCGTTGAAAGCTAATCAAATCAAATAAATAAAGGACTTAAATGAGCACAGGACGAAATTGAAACTTTTTTGTCTTCTTGCTTTAGTGAGAATTCCAATCGAAATTATATTTTTGTAAGGAAACGTGGGAAACAAAAGGAAAAGTCCAGTTAAAATGGAAATACAATTTTTAAGCCTCTATAAATAGTTCGTATTTAGATGACACTTGTTACAGACACTAAGGATATCGAAATCTACAAAAAGTCTCAGCTAAGCATTAAAAGTTAGTAAAGTGTTTTTGTCCAATCCTATCTATCAAATTTAAAGAAAACTCATGGTTTGATTCGAGCTTTTAAAAGGTTATTAAGATCAAAGATGTAACGAAGTCAACCGGAATAAGTCAACCGGAATAAGTCCACAATACCCAAGAGCCCCTGTTACGATCATATCCAACAAACCAAATTTGTATATGAAGAGAAATTACGGCAAAAATACTTGAATGTACAAAAACTTAGAAACACCATTCTAGGTTCCAACACTCGTTTCCAATGGCACTGCTAATGTTAGCTCGATCGACAAAGCCAATTTGCTAGCAGCACAGTTTAATATTAATTCGACGCTACTAAAAATTATAGCGATTTGATGGGACAAATCTTTTTTACATACTCAGGTAGTTGCAAGAGTTATGAAAATCCGCTTGACCGGATAACACCCTTTTTATAGTTCTGAAAGGGTGTTTTTCAATGCTTAAAAACCATTGCGTAAGCTATTTTATCTTTCCGACTCTACCATCTTTATCCATTTTAGCGGATGGACAGTTGCATTTGATATTTCAAAAGCATTTGACAGAGTTTGTCACTAAGCTCGCTTATCAAAATCTTCTTTTGGTTTGAAAAATCTCTTCTTCGTTGGATTAAAAGCTACCTGCCTAACCATTCAATACTAACTTGTTTTAAATGGTAAGACAGGATGGTTTCAAGTCTGAAGTTCATAAAAACAAAATGCTGGGGTACCCCAGGGGTCCGATTTGTCTCCGATTCTGTTCCTTGTATTCACAAACGATCTCGTGTATTTCACTACTAAGCCATTGTACTGTTCCGCTCAAGGCAGTACCATAAGCGTTTCATATTCGCTTCTAAATTCACATCCTTGTTTTTCAGATGTGAAACCTTGAAGCCAGATTTTAATGCTTTAAAGCTCAATGTTGTCTCTTGTAGTTAAAGCGATAAAACTAATCAATTTTTAGTATTCGGTAAGAGTATCACAGATCACCTCTTATGGAATGATCACATAATCGATCTTGCTAAAAATGGTGCTGTGTGCTTAGGATTTCTCCTTCTGAATTGGTTGTAATTTACAAAGCCTTCATTCATCCAAAACTTGAATAAAACTTGAGTCTTTTGTGTAAGGAACACCGCCACTATATTGCAAGCCTTTCGTTGTTTAACCTTGTTTTTTTTTGTCAAAAAATGTGCTGTCGAATGAATCAGGTGCATTATCCCCCCCCCCCTCCAACAAAAAGCTCAATTTCTGACGTACTATCAAGTACAAATTTTCGCTTATTAGCCGCACATTGAGAATGTAGAATGCTACGCTTATTATTATTCACTAAAATGCCTATTTTCGTAAAGCTCATATTGTTTTAAAACTTTAAACATGTTAAGGGTATTAATAACCCCTTGAGTGCCTGTGAACGCCATGAAAACAAAAATTAAGATGCTAATTTTTTAACTACTACGTACAAATTAGTTTCTAAGACTTTATGAAAAAGCGTGGGAAAAGAATTAGAATTCAACAATCTAACCATCTATATAAGTTGTTGCCAACTTTTTTCATAATACTCTTAATAAATAATCAAATTTATTTTAAAACGCTAACCATGTGAAAAGATATTTAAATTGCATTTTAAATTGCAGACCTTTATAACAATCATTTCAATACAGAGATCATAAAGAAAGATTTATTAAATTCCAACAATTTAAAGTGAGGAACTTCATGATTGCCTTAAAGTTCATGTCTCTTTCCATTATATTCACTTAAATTGCTGAATGAAAAGCACGTAAATTGAGCCGCTTACGCTTAAGATGTAAATTGAAAATAAAATCCGACCAAAGCTTCAATTCTTACACCAAATTTCTTCTTATTTATTTTTTCTTCTTTATTCCATCTTTTGTGTAAAGTTTTCTTTTTGTTATTTTTGCTCTTTCATCCTTGCATCTAAATATATATAAAATGTAGATGTACCTGCTTTGAATTGAAAGTACATATGTATAACATATAAGGAGGAGTATGCACATCTTCTATAGTATGTACATTATACACACCACTTAAGAAAGTAAATTCACTTTGAGCTTGCAGCAAGATTTGTTTTCATTGTCGTACGTTCTGGAGCTCCAATATCGCTGATGCTGCTGATGCTTGCACTTTACGTTTTCAGATGACAGATAATGTTCAGTTCCCTTTTGCTAAATGCAACCACCCCCTTATACAGACAGATAGACAGACTTGACACACAAGCAAAAGCAGAGCCATCTAGATGAATATTTTCTCAACTGTAACTACAAAGGATATAAAAAGGAACCATCTCATTAGAGTACTACTTTACAATTGTCCTTTTTTTATATTTTTTCCTGTAATTTTACATCTCTTTCTTCTGCTTCTTTTTTGTTGCTGTTGTTGTTCTTGTTGTCATCTCTGTTTTCATTTCATTCTTTTTTTTGTTCGTTTTTCCGCCGACAGAGGAACAAGATTCAAAACTGTGAAAATGAGTAGACTCATCCAATTATAGCAAAAGAATGCGCTCCTTTTAAAGATATTCAGCTTTTGCTTTGAAGGAGTATTATATATGTATGTATTTATGTGCTTACGCGTGCGCCCACTTGCATATCTACCCGCATAAGAATGGCAGATGATGAATGCAAGTGTGCAATGATATGACTGACAGGGTTGTCAGGTTACGCGAAATATCAAAAAACGCTTAATTTAGTTTGTCTGAATCTGCTTCGTCTAGACCTAGAAATGCTTTTGCTCCGATTGCTTTCTCGTCATGAATCTCTTAAAAATTGGGGGTACAATGAAATCTTAACTAAAATTAAAAAGCTCAAGAGTTTGTTTGTTTGCTTGTTTGTTTGCTTTTATGTTTCAACGCGTTTATCTTAAGAAATTCTAGTCCGACTTGAAAAATTCTTTCAGTATTAGAAAACCCTTTTATTGAAAAAGGCTGAAAACAATATCACATCAACTAAGATTAATACAGCCTTTGGAGCAACAAGATTATTTACCATGTCGTATTTCTTTTATTTATAAACTTTTCGGTTTTAATGATGTTTTTGCTTATCTAATTTTTCCATATAAGATATAAGTTCACAAAAATCTGGCAAGCCTGAAAGCCGGTATACTATAACTACAGTCAAAAGTGCCATCCGCATTTTAGAAAGCTTTTTCAGATATTACATCCACGAATGCACTGACTGCAAGGAAGGAGACTATTTTTTCTCTTTGTAAAATATGCTCCAATAATTTATACATTTATTCTGAATGTAATATATGTGGAAGGAAATTGTGTCAATATCCGGTCAAGAGGCTTCTTTTGCTTTAATTTTTCGTTTTCATGGTCGTTTACACCGCTACGACACTAAAGATAACGAAAGGAGTAAAGAATCGTCAACGACTTGGAAGAGTTTATGAGTTAAAGAAACAAAATTTATACATCACTTTTTTTGAAATTTCGCGAGTTTTGAAAATAAAAGATTTGGAATAAAGTTGTCAAAAGAAAAGAAAAAAACTTCAAAAATGGAACCGTACGACACGTAACCAAAAATCTAATATTGTTTTCGATGGTTAAGTTCAGATGTTTGTAAGCAAACATCACTTAATTGCGTTGGAAACATTTCAGAAGTTAAAAAAATCCAGCTTAAATGATTATCGAACTCTTATTTTGAAAGATCTTTTGAAAATTTTTGTAATGGCTTTTGGAAAACATGTGTTTCAGAACCGTTGACTGTTGATTTGAAATTAATTTCATGTTTTTTGTAATGTGAACAATTTACTTAATCCTCTTACTAAGACCTCTTCATTGCCCATGGTTCTATTCACATAATTCTACAATGGTCAGGAAGACGAAAGTAAGGACTTAGTTTGAGCTGTTTTAAAAATCGGTTTCTTATCAGTAATTTACTATTTAATGGATTTTTTTGTCCCATAAATCACATACATTCTAAAAGATATTAGTCAGAATCCAGTCATAGAAAATTATTATTACTGACAGACGAAAATTTGGTCTACCATACCTCGAAAGTATAAAGAACTTTAAATTTAAAATAATTATCAATTTTGATAAAAAGTTGAACATTTAATTGCTTCAGAAGAAAGTACTTAAACTATTTCGAACTCAAGTGAAACAGAAATCAAATATATTATGTAGATATACAGAATATGATTTTGGTATTGATTAGACAGTGGTTTAACCTTTAACCAAATAACTAAATAAAAGAATCAGTGAGTTTACTAAATCAATGATTCACTAAGTAGATTTCAGAAAATGCTCACGAAAGATACTTCTTACGAATACTTTTTATGCAAAGATACAGAAATATATCGGAAACTCGAAACAAGAAGTTGATCTTTTTACTGACCATCTCGCGAATATTCTTAAATCATTCCCAACAGATTCTTCACAGTTTGTCAATAGGAAAGCAAAATCAGAAGCTTGTGTAATGTGTATCAACAAAAGTTATCTAATAAAAATTCAACATGGTACCATCTTATCACTGCTCAGGTTTTGAAAGAAGTGCTCTGAATAGCCTTCATAAAACATATAAATGCATGCCTTAAACTTAGATATGTACTACAGGAGTAACATCTAATAAACCAATATCACTTCTACGAGTACTAATCATGGGAAAAGTTTCCGAAGCATAGCTATTGAAAAGTTGCAGCAAAACAATTGAAGAAAGAAGAATAATCATGAACTATCAGTTTTGATGGAATAATGAACAGTTCACGATAGGCAAAGTAGATCAAATAAACGATTTGGTAGCAAAGCCACTTAAAGAAAAAGATGTTTCTCAAGCCTTTTGACATTCTTTGGTACTTAAACCTTCAGAACAAACTGCACACGGACCTTCCCAGGCAGAACTAAGAAATACTGAAATCATATTTTATGAACCAACTTTTTGCACGTTACAAATAACATTTCGCGAAACTAAAAAATATAAAAGACGGTGTACCTAAAGGAATAGTTCTAGGACCAACCTTTTATCTTTGATGTTATATGAGATATTCCAGTGGATATCAACGCTCTCATGACCACATTTGCTGATTTTAACATACTGCAATATCAGTGCCAGATAGAACCATTGCAAGGGCTACACATAAATTGGAAAATGCAGTCCATAAACTAAGTGTTCGGACGCACAAATATGGTATCAAACTAAACGAAACAAAATCATCAATAATGTTCCAATTCCTAAAAAAAAACATTAGTAACATTACATTACTCCAGTACTGCCAAATACCTTTGAATGAGTTTGGATGCAAAGCTTAAATGAAAAGATCACATCAAAAAGAAAAGAGAAGACGCTTTAACACACAATCTGCGGCTGTAAAGTCATTTTAATCTCAAAATGGAGACCGTCTTTAATGTACGACAGAAAGTATGGAAATTAATAAAAACCAAGAACTTATGGACTAATGGATTAAAGTCTACGGAAAAGTAAAACAACTATAAACTTCCATTAAAGTTAAATTTAAAATAAAAAAGATGGACCATTTGTCGATCTTTTACAGATTTTTCCTGATTAACCAGTGGTTTTAGTACGGTAACGGTCCCATACTGATCAGCTTTTTAAAGATTTGAATCGGACCGAAAAAAATTGCATTTTTGAAATGAAAGGTTTTACCTATCGTTAATTTTGTAGTAATGGCGTAGGTTTTACTTGTCAAGACTCAAAATCAATTCCAAAAATCAATGACAATTCCAAACACCACAGCTTACTAATGTGGAAGGAGTTAGGAACTTATTATTTGACTGCATGATAAAACATTTTTGTTAATCTGAATTCATACACAAACTTTATCTGAAAGTGACAACATGGTGGTATAGATAACATCTAAAATTGCGATTAAGGTAAGGGCAAATTATCGAAACCAAAATTAGCAAATAATCATAAGAAGTAAGATACCTAAAACTTCAATTAAGTTTAATATCTAAATTAAATATCCTTATGGCAACCGCAACAAAAACAAACCTCTATAACGCACACTTTTACCTTTATCCGCTGACGTTAAATAATTTAATTTGTAATTCCTAGAATAGAAAATGGCAGTTATCATTTCATTATTATTTTTATTATTTTTGCTAACTTGGTAAACTTAATATAGCACACAATCGAAAAGAATCAACGAGCGTAGGTAGGTAATAAAAATAATAATAACAATTAGTAACATATGCTATTATTATTGTCTCCTGCATACCTACCACACATATACATACGTAGTACATAATTATAATGAGTATCAAAACAAATCACCATAACTGTAAACAATATAAAAAGTACCCGCCTTAATACCTTGCATGTCGGCCTTAATCACTATTATATGACTGCTGTGAAACCACTTAAACAGTGAAGGTATTTCCGTATTAAAGTCGTCTTTCTGTACAGGGTGGTCAACAGTTTTGTTTTTTCTTTTAAAGGTTTTTTTTAAAGAATGACTTTAGAAGACTTAGTCAAAAAAATAAGTGGGGAAGCTTCATTTTAATGTTCGAAATTCACCCTCTGTGTTTTGATTTCGTCAAAAAGGAGCTTCGTTTTGCAGGATTTCGAACTGAACTTACAATTGCTGGTGGGGAGCTCTATAGAGTTCAAAAACATCCACACGAAGCGGTCCTGGAAAGATCAAATTTTTCCAAAAATCGAAGTCAGAAGATCCCAAAGAACGTTTTGTTTGCGTAATTTCCAAAAAATCAGGATTTAGTTAGTCTTCACGTTCTCCACTTTCTTTGAGTATAAAGATGGAACTCATTATATTACTTCGGCTTGATTCAAGCTATAAACTTAATCTAACTTAAAAACTAAGTAACTTATCTAAGGACGAAGCAGGTGAAAGGGACAGTTTTTGAGTCGTTGGCGATGTCCAAATCCAAGGATTATACTTCGGGGGCTATTCAAGAAGTGGACGGATTAAAGTAATGTAGATATCGGGCAACCTAAGGATTGAAAGATTCCCTAGATCAACGTGTTACGAAGCCCACTGCTGATTTGGTAATATATAATCTATATGACGACTGAAATTAAGCTCTCGGTCAAGGCTGCAAATAATCTTAACAGAGGGAATAGGTTGCTAATGAAGAAAGTATTGATGGGGTCTTTACCCCATCCATATATATACTCATTCTTAAAAACGTTATTGACTGACATTTGTTTATATTCAGCTCTAAGCTGTTCTTTTAATACCCGAATGAGAAATGGTCGAGGTAGTTGAATACGGTAAGAAACATGCATAGACTTCATGGAGTTGAAAAACCAAACTAGATATCATTATTGGTGATGATAAGAAGAAGAGGCCCTATGTGGTAACCATATGTTTCTCCAGAAGTTGAAAAAAAAGGGAAGGAGAGATCTCATCTTAAGCGAACATCGTAAACACGGCTTTCTAGGTAAAAAGAAATGTGATATTTTATAAAAGCCTTTGCTAAAATCAATGGTCATTACGTCAAATTAGTTTCCCTTTTTAAACGCTGAGAGCCTAAATGACTTTCCAAAATATTGGTAGTTATAGAATTAAATCTCAGAAAACCATGTTGTGTAGGGGAAATAAAATATAAGCACGACCGAAATTAAGCTTTCGGTCATATGAGAGATCAAGGCCACGAATAATCTCAACAAAGGGAATGGGTTGCTTATGAAGAAAGTTCTGATTTTACTCTTATTATTAAAAAAGTTAGTGACTGACATTTTTTTATATTCAGCTTTAAGTTGTTCTTTTTACACCCGACTAAGAAATTGTCGAGGTCTGTTTGAATAAGTTAAGAACCATGCAAAGACTTCATGGAGTTGAAAAATCAAACTCGATATCATTAATGGTGATGATACGAAGAAGAGGACCTAAGGGGTTACCATAAGGAACTCCAGAACTTGCAAGAAAAGGGTAGGGAGGAGCCCATCTTAAGCGAACATTGTATGCACGGCTTTCTAGGTAAAAAGAAATGTGATATATTGTAAAAGCCTTTGCTAAAATCAATGGTCTCCTTTGGTTTTCCTTTTTAAACGCTGAAAGCGTAAATGACTTTCAAAATATTGGTAGTTATCTCAGAAAACCATGTTGTGTAGGGGAAATAAAATGTAAGCAAAATAATAGCGTTTAATATCGTACAAGATGTTTTCACAAGATTTTGGAATATTGCACAGTTAAGCAATCGGATAATAGTTTGTAATTCTATCTTTGTGACCTTTTTTCTAAACTGCGGTTGCGAAAGAACTTTTCTACTTGATCAAAGCAGGATCAATTTTTTAAGGAAGTAACAGACCAAGAAAGGCAGTTATTCAAAATGTGCAGAATCTGAAGCTAAAGAATTTTTTAAACATGTTGGAGATAGTTTGTGAATCATTTAAAATTTCATTATTAAGAATGAAGGAAAAAAGGTAACCATGTCCTTTTTGTTTGTAGTTAACTAAACTGATAAAATGACTTAGGATCATTTATTTCATCTGATTGAGTATCGATTACGCAGCGTTGATGAAGGTTCCAACTACCGAGACAATAAGAGTAGTCGGAAAAACATCACAAGCGAAGAAAAATGTCCCATAAGGGAACTTAAAGGGAGAAGGACTTGAATATTTGTTTGCAAGAAAAAAAATAAAGCTGACGGCAGAGGTACGGGTTTTAAGATCTGTCTCTAACAGGGAAGGACAAGCCGCGACCATAGGTCCAAGGTTCTTTAGACAATGGCTCCCGATAATCAGTTGGCATTGCATTTCCTCTCCAGCAAATAATAATCGGTGAGCCTACGACTTGTGCGAAGAATTTTGCTGAGAAATAAAAGAATGATTAAATTCTCTTCGTGCCGCTGCCAACAAATCGAGTTATGTCCATGACTTTCTTAGAAAGAGTTTATCACGGATTTATCAGTTGGGGGAGAAGCTCCCTGTCCAAACAGGTAAACAGGTGGCCTGTCATACACTTAGGCGGATGGCGGAATTAACGTGTAGAAGGAAGAAGGTAAAGGGTGATTTTTTTGAGGTTAGGATTTTCATGCATTAGTATTTGACAGATCACGCGGGATTTCAGACATGGTGTCAAAGAGAAAGATGCTCAGTATGCATTGACATTTCATCATGAATAGACTTACTAACGAGCAACGCTTGCAAATCATTGAATTTTATTACCAAAATCAGTGTTCGGTTCGAAATGTGTTTCGCGCTTTACGTCCGATTTATGGTCTACATAACGACCAAGTGAGCAAACAATTAATGCGATTGTGACCAAGTTTCGCACTCAGTTTACTTTATTGGACATTAAACCAACCACACGAATGGGTACAGAAGAGAATTTTGCGTCTGTTTCTAAGAGTGTTGCTGAAGACCGTGAAATGTCGATTCGTCGCCGTTCGCAGCAATTGGGTTTGTGTTATTCGACCACATGGAAGATTTTACGCAAAGATCTTGGTGTAAGACC
Source organism: Eupeodes corollae (assembly GCF_945859685.1). Lineage (NCBI taxonomy): Eukaryota > Metazoa > Arthropoda > Insecta > Diptera > Syrphidae > Eupeodes > Eupeodes corollae. The sequence goes on along the minus strand of NC_079147.1, from coordinate 146,356,485 downwards.
GTATAAAATACAGCTCGTGCAAGAACTGAAGCCGAACGATCTGCCACGACGTCGAATTTTCAGTGAATGGGCCCTAGAAAAGTTGGCAGAAAATCCGCTTTTTTATCGACAAATTTTGTTCAGCGATGAGGCTCATTTCTGGTTGAATGGCTACGTAAATAAGCAAAATTGCCGCATTTGGAGTGAAGAGCAACCAGAAGCCGTTCAAGAACTTCCCATGCATCCCGAAAAATGCACTGTACGCTGGTGGAATCATTGTACCGTATTTTTTCAAAGATGCTGTTGGACGCAACGTTACGGTGAATGGCGATCGCTATCGTTCAATGCTAACAAACTTTTTGTTGCCAAAAATGGAAGAACTGAACTTAGTTGACATGTGGCTTCAACAAGATGGCGCTACATGCCACACAGCTCGCGATTCTATGGCCATTTTGAGGGAAAACTTCGGAATTCGGAATTCATCTCAAGGAATGGACCGGTAAGTTGGCCACCAAGATCATGCGATTTGACGCCTTTAGACTATTTTTTGTGGGGCTACGTCAAGTCTAAAGTCTAACTATTCCAGCTTTGGAAGACAACATTTCCGAAGAAATTCGGGCTATTCCGGCCGAAATGCTCGAAAAAGTTACCCAAAATTTCAAAATGTCTACATTTCAATTCCCATACTGAAGTTAGTAATTTTAAAACACAATATTAATAAAATATTAAACCTATATCACTTTATCACTTCAAATTAGGATTTAACTTTTGACCCACCCTGTATTAAGAAGTGTAGTATTAGTGTAGCCGCCTGTTAAGCTTCATTATTAATAAATCTCCAACTAAAATCGTTCTGCCAAATTGAACATACTCCCTTCTTTTGTGTTTTGCGCGTGTTGTGCACGACTACTGCAAGAAGTGGCCCATCTAGATCTATAGTTTAAGTATACAGAACCACCAAGCAAGGACCCCACCTCTCCTTTTCGCGAGTAAAGTCAATCCTTTTCTCGCACAGTCAACATCTACAAAATATAGGAAACTCCAAACGACAATACCTTTATAAACAATTCATTGGACAATTGTTGGACTCAATGTTATTGTTGCAAGGATAACTCAACGGATCTCTCATGCGGATTGTGCGGATGCGGAATAGCACGCCATACAACACCATATCGTCCGTCTGTCTCCTCGCGGCACCTTTCGCGTTCATTGTCGAGTCCACACACAACAACGTAACACATCGCCTTAGTTCCATACACACACATATGTACATATATATGTTTATATGTACATATGTATTTGTATATCGTCATGTCGGTCGTTTCGACAAAAGGATTTTTCACTTGCAATAACAATTACGATGTAAAAATATAACTGCTTCGCGCTGTAATTGTTTTTTCCCGTAATGGCCTGTGAAAGCACCTTAATGGTGCTTTCGGCCTTAATAACATTGTTGCCATCAGCCCGTTGCGTTGTTGTTGTTGTTTTACATTTGCTTCTGCTTTTGTTGCTTTTGATGCTATTGCTATGTTCCTGTTACTTTTCTGTTTGCTTGTGTGTGTTTTATATTTGCTTTGCGAGACTGCCAGAATCTTTTCAATCGCTAATGGAAACTTTTCATTTGAATGTTGTTTTTGTTGTTGTTGTTGTTGATATTTTTAATATAAGTACGCGCCTTCGTGTTTATAAGCAAATTAAGGTCGATGAAAAATTACCCACGCTCATTTACGCCACAGATTTATTACTTTTTTTGCTGTTTACACACGCTACCACCTTCCATCAACATAAAAAGAGGGTTGCAAAGACGTCAGCGTCAGTGTGGCTGCCAAACCGGGACGAAAGTGCACATGGATAAGCCTTTAAGAACAGTGTTACTACGTGTGCCTGTGGACTGTGCAGCGCATGCAGCATTCCACAAAAGTCGGAAATTTCTCAGCTGCTGCGGACTATGCATTTCGAAATTCCTCCGCGCGCAAATATTCAAATAGCCACTACCACACACGAAAAAAAGAAGGAACCGACGATAGGAGGTACCTACTTTGAATAAAAAAAGTGCGTCTTGTTGCTGTTTTTTTTTTTGTAAAAATGTTGGGCTGCGCCCAAAAAAGTATTTTACACGAATTTTTTGAATTTTGTTCATGGTTTTTCCTCGTTGAAAGTTTAAATATTGTATTTCTTGAGTCCTTCTCCTTAGCCATAACACAGCTTTAATGTTCGTCGTGCGCTGATGTTACAAGAAATCTATGGAACATGGTTTGGTTTGGTCATGGTTAGGTATTTTTCTTTTGATCAAAAATTTCTATACAAGGGGCAGCAGAAGAGAAAAAGAATAGATGAAAGTTGTATTTTTACATGACAAAAAATAAAATAAAAAATATACAAAAGAAAAGAAAAATAAGCTATAGGATAGATTCGAAAGTCGGAACAAAAGGACGAGTATAGAAAAGTTGTGAAAAGTTTAAACTGCCCTTAACTATATCCAAGAAGTTTATTTATGTATTTAGTAAAAGAAAAAATAATTGAAGCCAAAAAGTAAAGAAAGAATATAAATTGCGCACAGACTTTAAGATGTTTTGTTAACATACGTTTTTTGAAGTTATATTTTACTTATTTTTGAGTTAATATTTGTTTAAAGTAAGATTTATTATATGGATAGTGGAGGTGTTTATAATCGATAATAGAATAATAGTCGAATCGAAATGTCTTAGGTTAACATTTTCTTCGGATATAAACACGTTAATTAAGTTAAAAAAATTACTTTTGAAAGTTCAAGGCAAAATGCTTCTAGACATTAAATAACTTAGAAAGTCAATTTTTAACAAATTAGTAAAACTTACGCAGTGACAGTACTCAAATTTTGGGTCATCGTGAACAACCGGGCGACGATAATGAAACTGCGGGTAAGTTTGAGCGCAGCTTAGACAAGTAAGTTTTGTGAAACAATAAAAAAGTGTGGACTATTGGGAATATCGCTCCTTTTTTCCGTAATGTTGACAAAAACCCAATTTTGTGGAGTCCTCATCGACCTTTGCAATAAAAAATTTCGATAACGACATGACACCGTAATTTGAATACAGACTTAAGGTAAAAAACAGCATACAACAAAAAATTCAGATGACGTGCTCATCAATTTTGCTGCGGGTTAAAACGTGATGGTAGCCAGTACGTATTTTTTCACACTTTAACATCTTAATAGGAACTTGGAATTCTCTAGATCTACTGATCGTCAACCACATTGACAATTTTTGGAGACATGAGGCACGCTTCCATCATCATGGAAGTTTGAAATTTCTAAGGCCATACCATTGATTCGGCTATCTACATCGCTTTAAGCCCTACGGCAAAACAGGAAGATGCTGGAAGAAGATGCTCTATTCCAGGCTACAATCTAAAGAGATCGTTAAGACCTTCTTCGATTGAATCAAGATTAACGTCTTTCGAAGTTCCCAATCGCAAAAACACAATGCATCAGGAACCAGTGCCAACATTGCCAAGATGCAATTAGAAAAGCTGAAACTAACGTGGTCCATTTTAAACAGCTACCAACGTATGTATATATAAAGAAACCCTTGGCTTGATTAGGAATTTCGGCAGGAAAATATAGCCAAACAACAGGCACACAAAGCTGATCAGACAAAAAAAAGCTGCTACGAGCTCTATGAGCACAAAAGGCTAGAAAAACATCGATTTCTCAAAAGGAAAAAAAGCGAGTAAAAGGAGCGTGCGTTCGAAGATGTTAAGAGGTTCAAAAGCAGACATGAAATTCAAAAGTCCTAAAACAAAAGGTTGCAAGCACGAAAGTGAAAACAACAAAGCAGAACCACAGTCAATGGTGATACCACTTCTGAAGATTGTGTAACGGAGGACGACGAACTGAATTCCGTTATCAAGCTAGATGATCCATTCCAAATAGAAGTCAAAATCCAATAAATCCGTCTGGAACGACTTAGACAAATAAAGATTGCCATACCTAAGCAAAGCCACTGGACCAGATGACTTAAATGCCGAACTTATCAAAGCAACTTATCGGTAAAATATGGTAGGAAAAAAGCATGTCAGGTGAATAGAACCTCAGTACTGTATGCCTGAAATTGAAAAAAGAAAATTGTCTAAGCTGCATCAATTATAGAGGAATCAGTCTACTTAACATGGCTTACAAGATCTTCTCTGCCGTAATATGTGAGCGTCTAAGAACCATTTTCAACAAACTGATAGGTCACTAGCAGTGTGACTTTAGACCAGGCGTTGAAATATTAAAATTACGGACAATCATGGAAAAACCACAAGAACATGAAATCAACACCCACCGTCTCTTCATCAATTTCAAGGCCGCATGTTACAGCATCTACAGGGACGAGCTATTTAGAGGCATGTTTAGTTTTGATATCCCTTCCAAACTCGTCTATTTGTGCAGGATGATTAAAGACAATGAATTCGACTTGGAACTACTCAACCTTTTGATATCAAAAGAGGCTTGCGTCAAGGCGGTGAGCTGTCGGTTGATTTCTTTAAAATCGTTCTTGAAAGAAGAGCCACTATCTTTCAAAACTACATCCAATAATACAACTACATCCATCGGAAGAACTCAGCGTGATGTCAATGGAGCTTATGTGAGTATTGAGACAGAGGCGGAAAAAATGGGTTTTGCAGTCAATTGGCGCAAAGGAAAGTCGTCAAGAAAAGACTTACAACAATGACGTCTTGGTCAAAACGTCGCCGTCTACAGACGCAACATTGAGGTAGTTAATGACTTTGTCTACCTAGGCTGCGCTATTGACCCCGAAAATATTACCAGCTCTGAGATCAAACGAAAAATCACGCTTGCTAACCGCTGTTTCTTTGGGCTAAGAAAGCAACTGAGTAATGAACCATGGACTATGACAAAAGTGACGTTGAGTCGTATCGAGGGAAAAGTTTTACGCATGATCTAGAGTCCCGTATGCACAGAAAGTGATTTTAAAAAAAGATTGAACGACGATCCCTACAGCGACGTTGAGTTAACGTTTAGAATAAAAGTCCAATATTTGAGATGGTTGGGTCACGAAGAGCACATGGAAACAACTGCTCCAGCTCGGTAAGTCTTTGAATCCAAAACCACAGGACAAATCAATAGAGAAAGGCCGAGCATCAGGTGAAGTGCACACATGACCTCACCCAACTTAGAGATCGCAACTGGAGAGATTTAGTTTGGGACTGAGATAGATGGAGAAGTTTTTTTAGGTGAGAATCTAGGACTTAAGGACTTTAGCGCCACCTTAAGTAAGTAAGTAATTAGTAGACTCGCCGCAGTTGCAGGTCGGAAAAATCTAAGAATGATTGTTGAAAAGCCTTTTCGTCCTTAAGGTGTTACTATTTATTGCGGTTGGTAATGGTGCGAGATATTTTGACTTAACAACTTTTCAACTATTTTTTTCTTTGAAGCCAAGTGAAATATATGATGTCACATGAACATATAAGTTGGTCATGGTCATGGAACATTTCAAGAAAAGAAGCTGAATTGCAAATGGCTTAAAAATGTATAGTTTTCTTCTGATAAAATAGTTTTGCAAAAATTTCCAATTTGTTGGGGGTTTAAAAACACAAAAAACTTAATTACGAAATGCAAAATTGTTATGGATTAAACTTACGATATTTCAAGAGAAACAATCTTATTTGAAGTATTAAATTGAATTTCGCTTAAAAATCAAAAAATTAATATTGTTTTTCAAACAAGTAATAAAGGTTTTAAATTAAAAAACATCAATTTTATTCCCATCAACTCCAATAATTTCCAACGATCATATAAAATATCAACAGCGAAAAAGTCCTTATCTTTAATTGACTGAGATATCTTCCATACTGTAACCTATAAAATACTTGTACTACATATAAACTTATTTGTAAAATAAGTTTTCTCTCAATTTTTAGATCGACTCAAATCCTTTTTCTGTTGTCGGAAGTTGAATTTAATGTTTATCCTATCATGTTTATGCTATATGCAGAGTTCCTTTCCACAAAGGTCTTACTTTTCTATGCGCCTTATGAGAGAACCCAAGCACCAATATAAAGTTATCCTCTTTAGATTCATCAAAAACACGCAAAATGAATACCAAAGTATAAAAAAGAACCGATTTGCAAAATCATTGAATCGCTCGATTAAACCAACAAAGTTACTTGCAAAACATAAAAGATGTATTCCTACCAACTGGCCTTCTCTGTCCGATACGCCGTCGTATATAACGTCGAGCCGAGCTGAGAGTTAAGTTGAGTCAAGTCGAGAAACAGAGATGCTATCCTACAGATACTTTTCATGATTTATATGTACTCAGTGTAACGAGTACACCAGCAGCCGAGCATTCAATCGAGGCAAAAGCGATGCATTGCAAATGAAACGTAACCAAAGGACTCTATACTTGTGTCCTTCTTTTTCTGAATTCAGAGATTTTTCCATGCTGTGATGTGTTGTATGTGTGTTTGTGTGCATTGAATTACAGAAACGGCAACAACAACGAACGTTAGCAGGGTCAGAAACAGAATCCGAATCCGAATACGAATCAGAATCAAAACCAGAACTGAGCTTTCAAATGAGAAGGACCTGAATGTGATGAATTTATGTCTCCATCCTTGACACATGATTACTACTGGCATTTCACGGACTTAACGCGTGGTTGGCTCAGCTGAATGGTTTGGTGGTATCTATAAAATATATGTACCTATAGTCGAATCATTTCATTTCGTTTGGTCGCAAATTCGTGGCACATTGCCAAAAATTTCCTACACACAAAAACAAAAAGACCCCCATCATGTGAAGAATTACCAAATCCGTCTATCAAAGACGCGGAGCTTAAAAATGATCAATTGAAGAGAAAAACCGTCGTAGCGCCCGCCGCAGCCGCGCTCTGCATCGTTGAGTCATCACCGTACCTTCATTATTTAACCTCCACAAAAACAAACATCCTGATGGTGAAATGTCGTTGTCGCTGTCGTTGTCCTTTGCATTGCCGATTTAGAACAAACGAAGGTACAATATGAAGTGAAATCCGCTGTGTAGATTTATTTATTTGTATAATGCTTTGTCAAGGAAGCCGCTCACCCGCTTCTCTCTGCTTTAGAGCTTTATGTGTTCTCTGTGGTGATGATATGCTTGTCTCATCGCTTAAGGAGCACAAAAGTGCCATAGCTAGTGAATTTACCGCTGGATTTCTTTCCATAGCAGAGCCTTCGGAGAGGTGGCGGAAGGATATACCCTCAGGAAAGGGATCAAACTGCAAAAAGGTTCCTAATGAAAGTGGTTGTACTCTCTTCTACAGTGTATTGAAGAACGGTATGGGTACATACTCGACTCGTATACCTACATGTGATGGGTGGTGATGCTGATGGTGGCAGCCTCGCGTGACCTATGATTTATGTAAGGTTCCGCCTACATCATAACCACCACTCGGCCACTTTAGGACGTATAAGTGTGCTCTTGAAGGCAAGGGAACTTTGTCGTCGGTGTTGTCGTCGTCATCATCATCATCATGATCATCCACATCGTCATCGCCGTTGTCATCGTCTTTCAAGCCTTAGGGGTAGACAATGCTTCAATTACTCTATATAGGGGTGTTTTGTTGTTTGTGTTTAAGAAAGTGTACGTAGGTAGCATCACAGCTCACAGAGCAACCGACGAGAAGACGACGACCGACGACGTTGAGAAATTAAAATGCCGCACTTGTGCTCCTTGACACACAATGCACCTTACCTATACAAACACACGCATCACGTTAATAGATATATTGTGCACGGTGTTTTAAAGCTCATTCTAGAATACAGAACGCATTGTCACGTTCGCGTATTGTTCGCCCTTTATACCAGATATGGATGCTTACTTTTGTTGATATACTCGCGTATATGTCTGAAAAATTGTGGGAACCTTTTAATTACAAACGTCACCGACAGATGATTTAGTGCAATTTCAAAAGCACACATAACGCTATGACAGCACTCAGCATGCAGAAGGATAAAATGTACTTATACATTTTCTGGAATTAGATATAGGAAAGAGCGAGGATTATTTTATTTGTACGGATGCGGATGCGAACCCCGACCAACATGGCCTGAACCAATATGGAGCAACCATAGAGATATGTTGATGGTGTTAGATTTTCTATAGCACAAGTATGTAGGTATATTATATTGGGCTGAAAAATGGCATTAAGGGGCTATAAGTGGATTTTGTGGTGGAAATATATACTGCTTACTTATAAGTCTATTAATCTAATTTGAAAGTGTTGACCTCTTGTGTTTGAGTTGTGAGTTATGAGTTATGAGTGGACGCGTGTGAAGTATTATAATATAAGTATATGAAGCTTTTTGTTCGAAAAAAATCCTTATTATGTCTGGAAGCTGTCTTCAACCAAAACGTCTAATTTAAAAGAAAATCATGTTAAAAGGGCGTCAACAGAGATATTTTGTTTTCTTTGTTTGTATGTTAAATGCTTGAATATGTATGAAAATAATATGTATGAAGTTATTTGTCATTATAAGCTAGGCAAATTATAAGATTCAATTATACTGCCGAATTGTTAAGAACCTTTATAATTCAACCGACTCCAATTATAAAAGGCTTTTCAAAAAGAGGTTTTATTTTGTTTTAACGTTGAAAGTACGCTAACGAGTGTTGCTGAAGACGTGTTGTTTTCAATCTGACAATACTTTTTTCATCCGGCCCGGTACCCAGCAGAGGTAAATTTTATACTGTTGTGCCGTCTCAATTAGATATGATCGACAGTTATAGAATTATAATAGAGTTTGTAGACACAGAGTCCAGGGATTGATAGCGAGAAAATACGGTAAAAGTGGACTGACTCGGCCTCCTGGAATGCAATATGCTACCAGAAAGATATGGAAGGTATAGAAATCTGAAACTTTCTGTCGAAATGCAGTTGGGATTGGTGTAATCGGTGTGCTTTGGAATTTATTCTAAATACCTAAGAATTACGGAGTGGCCAAAGCTGTTGTTAATTTACTGTGACGAAGCTTGAGGCGAACAGCAGAGCTTGCAGCTATTTGTTTGCTAAAAATGTCAAGGGGTGTTAGGTAGAGTAGTGTGTCCTGTGCCTCAGTAGAGGTTGTGTGAAGCGATCCGCTTAAACATGGGCAAGCTGAACGTTGGATTCAATTTAATTTATCGCGGTTTAAAACTTTTTCTAAGAGTCAATTATTACCAATACCTTTTTTGCAAGAAAAGAGAGCTACAGTAGTAGCTTTCTTGTGTAGTGCGTTCCCAGTTAAGTTGTTTTTCTAAAATATGACCCAGGTTCGAGTTGGATTCGTTTAATAATATCGTTTAACATAACTGTTTGTATTTCCTCGAAAAAAAGACTAATTCGGTTTTATATGGGTTAACACCCAGTCCACACCGATCAACTTAAAGAAAGAGCTGGTCTTAGGCATTTTATAAGAGTTTTTTAAGGATGTTAAGATGCTTTCATGAAACTGCTATAGCAACGCGTAAAACCCACAGAAATCGAAGACATTTTAGAGATACTTTCAACAGAATTTCACGGGTTAAAATTTAACTTTTTTTTCGGACTTCTTTCAAAGTTCCTTTAATAATAATTCTTTCAACTGCGATAATTTAAGCTGTGAAACTTCAACCTCTGATTAATCTGACGTAAAAAATCAATACTTTTATGTATTGAAATCGTTAACTTACTCAAATTGCATAAAATTAAATATTAATGTTTACAACATTATAAAAGTTTATCTCTAAACTTTACGATACTTGCATACTAGATGCTGATAGAATACCATCTATTATTTTGAAAAACTGTTTAAGTCATTTGTTTTTGTTTCCAAATTTTGTTTTAAAGCTTAATAAACGGTGATTTTTTTAAAGATTGAGAACTTTTTAAAAAAAAAAAAACGCATAAAATTTGCAAATTCTCATCGATTCTTTATTTGAAACGTTAGATTGGTCCATGACATTTTTTTTTGAAGATAATTTCATTTTAATGTTGACTGCGGCTGCGTCTTAGGTGGTCCATTCGGAAAGTCCAATTTTGGGTAACTTTTTCGAGCATTTCGGCCGGAATAGCCCGAATTTCTTTGGAAATGTTGTCTTCCAAACCTGGAATAAGTGCTGGCTTATTTGTGTAGACTTTAGACTTGACGTAGCCCCACAAAAAATAGTCTAAAGGCGTCAAATCGCATGATCTTGGTGGCCAACTTACCGGTCCATTCCTTGAGATGAAGTTTTCTCTCAAAATGGCCATAGAATCGCGAGCTGTGTGGCATGTAGCGCCATCTTGTTGAAACCACATGTCAACCAAGTTCAGTTCTTCCATTTTTGGCAACAAAAAGTTTGTTAGCATTGAACGATAGCGATCGCCATTCACCGTAACGTTGCGTCCAACAGCATCTTTGAAAAAATACGGTCCAATGATTCCACCAGCGTACAAACCACACCAAACAGTGCATTTTTCGGGATGCATGGGCAGTTCTTGAACGGCTTCTGGTTGCTCTTCACTCCAAATGCGGCAATTTTGCTTATTTACGTAGCCATTCAACCAGAAATGAGCCTCATCGCTGAATCGGACGTAAAGCGCGAAACACATTTCGAACCGAACACTGATTTTGGTAATAAAATTCAATGATTTGCAAGCGTTGCTCGTTAGTAAGTCTATTCATGATAAAATGTCAAAGCATACTGAGCATCTTTTTCTTTGACACCATGTCTGAAATCCCGCGTGATCTGTCAAATACTAATGCATGAAAATCCTAACCTCAAAAAAATCACCCTTTATCTACTTGTGTGTTTCCATCTCTTTGAAAAAGATCTCTTATAATTTTGTTACCTAAAATAAAAAATTAAAAAGACGAAGTTAAAACTTACAGATAAATTGCTAGACTATCTGTTATCCCTAAACGAGACCATTATTTCTGTATCGTTATGTTTTTATGTTAAATGTTTAATATTTTTAAATAGTTCTAACGTCACATTTTTAATGGAATCAATTGAAAACTGTATTGACTTAATTACTGACTTCAGTAAGGCGTTTGACAAACTCTCACTTCAAACTCTGTACTTTTCAATGGTTGCAAATCAAAAAATTTCAAAGTTAGGTTTGGCATTCCACAAGGTAGTCATTTAGGCCCTATGTTCTTTATTTTATTTTTAATTTTCGATACTGTTTCCAGTTTTCCTGATTGTGCAAAATTGTAATTTGGCTTTAACTTGGTTTTTGATTGACTAGGAGCTTAACGAGAAAGCTTTCTGTAATTTCTTTTAATTATATGCTTTACGGAGTATCATTACTATCGTTACTAAGGCTTATTCAATATTTGGTTAGAGGGAACAGAAACAATTTTCCTATCCCTATTTTATAAAGCAGGTTTTGTAACATTTGTCTGGCCAATTCTCGAATACGCTTCTCAATCATGAGCACCAAATTATTACTGTCATAAATCCAGAGAAGAACAGTTGCAAAGAAGGTTTCTCAAATTTGAGCTGAGGGAGTTAGGATGGGCTAATTTTAACGATCTTTAAAATTATCAATACACCAAAACTAAGACCTTCATATTTATGTTTATGAACTATTTTCTCCTTTGAATATTACGTTTACATTATTTACTTACTTAAATTTTAAATATACCAACTTGTTTGACCGCAGTTAATATACAGAACTCCCCAAAGCTAGTGCTAAGCTATTTTAAATAAATGAAAGCTTCAAAACTGACAACTGCTTAAATAACGAGACATTCAAAAAGAAACCGCTTATTGGAAACCCCTATACAAGCTTAAAAGCTATATTAAAACTTTAAACCTAAACCTCCTGCTTCGAGTATCGGAATTATAATTAAAAGAAGTTATTAACTGTGTATTCTGTCTCGAACAACGACAATAACAAAAAAGTGCACTTGGGCGTATACGCTTTTTTTTTAAATGATTTCCGGAAAAACGATCTTTTGTTAGTTTATGTATATTTTTAGGGCAATCCTTGAAAACACAACCAAAAAAAAGAAACAACATTTCTTGCTCATCATCAAATAAGTACGGAAGGATTTCTCAAAAGTCTCTAAAGTTCTTGAACTGACCGAAACCATTAAGTTAACAAATTTGCAATGGAGAAAATTCTAAAGAATATTTTTTTGAAATAGTTAAGCTTATTTTCTCTAAAGAAAACTTCCAACTTTATACAAAAGATAAGCACCACATATTTTTCTTCAATAAATTCCTTCACGGTAAAAATTTAGTATACATTTTTTTCCCTAGAAAACTCTTCATCATCTTCTCATTGTTACTGGAATTTGAATGGAAATGGTATAAAAATAAATAAAAATAAAACGACAATACGCAAAAATTTAAATGAGGAACAAAAAACATCGGGACATTACGAATGCAGCAGGCATAGAAAACTCTTTGGCGATAATAAATTCTTGAATTAAGCATTTTACCTAAGTAGGAATGCAAATTAAATGGATAGCTTTTGCCTTATAGATGCGTCTACCTATCTCTACTCTCTCATACTCTGTGGGTGATGGCGGCGGCCGGCGGACGGCGGCGGAGGTAACAATGCCACCTCCTGTGCAAAATGACTTTTTACTGAATTCTTCAACAAAACGCTCGCAATCCTGATGCCATCAAGGACTGGGGAGGTTCAAATAGGTATAAAGGATTACATAAAATGCAGGGAATGAATAAAAATATTGCAACCAATTTAGAAATGAAAATGGCCTACATAAGTCTCTGCATTGGTATAGAAGGGATATAAAATAAAAATCAAAAAGGAGTTTAAATAATAGACAGAAAAATAGGAAAAGTAAAGTAAAAACTCAGGTACCCATCCTACAAATAGTATACCTGAAGCTAAGGAAGGATAAAATAAAATCTAAGGATGAATCTTTATAGATGATGAAAACGCTATAGAGTGGGTCGGTCGTTGGCTTCGTTCGTCATCGTTATTTCCATTCTTTCTCGGAATATATCCGCATAATGTGTCGTTCGTGTGTAAGTAGGTAGGTAGCTAGGTAGGTATGTACGCCCTTTATCTTTTCATTTGAAAACCTATTCGAGAAATGAAAATTTATTTCTTTAAGGATTCATCAAATACAGAATGAATCTAGGAGTTATAATATATACATACCTTACCTACCCTTATCTACTTTTTCCCTGTTCACTTTGGAGCTAGCTCAACATTGAGGAAGTAAAAGTCTAGTGGCGTGAAAGATGATCTATAGAAATTTCTCACAGTGAAATAAAAACGACGACAAAAAATATTTATAAATGAAAAGAATGATGAAATGGATATTTTCACATCATGCAAATATTCCATTCATTTTGGATGGCGCATGAAAATGGAAAATTTAATGCATTCGTTTTAATTTTCCATTGAAAGGTAATATATATCTGCCAACACGTGTGAAAGGAACACAAAAAAAAGTGAAGTGATAATAATAAAGTATCTAAGTGATAAATTTTTTCAAGTGCACATTTTGAAAAGAGGAGAAATTTTCATATGAATTTATTGAGAGCAGAAGTTGATACTCGTATATAGTGATGTGAGTTAGTTATATGAAATATTCGTCATATCCTCTTCGTCAGAAATTGTATGGAAACGCTTTTCCTTAACGTCTGGTAAATGGTGACTTCCTGGAATAGGACGGCGACTATGGAACATGTTTGGAGCAGTATGAGAGGCACAAACTAATTTAATTATGAACAAGCTAAAACGATCTACACTACGAATTTGTGTACCACGACCACTTACTAATCGCAAACAGGAAGAACTCAGCTTTTTGGATGTCTTAAACATAAAAAAGCGCTTCTATGTCTTTTAAGAATTATCGAAATGTAAACATATCACACGTTACGCAGCATATGACAAGGAAACAAGCAATCATTACCCGTGTTTTTTGGGATTTAATAAAGGGTTTTCCAAAAAACGCTAAGATTTTGACACCTCTTGGCGACCATATTGTTTCTGTCAAAAAACATATTTTTTTCAACAGTCACTTAAGAAAAATCATCATGGTAAGTTACAGCGTCGAGCAAGACGTGCAAATGATAAGATTTTATTACCAAAATAGGTTTCCTTTAACAGCATCGATGTACGCGTTGCGCCTTTTGTATGAGATATTGGGCGTCCTTTCAAGATGACTCTTCAACGTTTGGAGGCCAATTGCAGGCAAGATCTGCCTAAAACGCTTTCGAGCAGAATTGGAGGCAGTCAATTCTGCGTCTTCAAGAAGAATATGGCCTGTCGCAGACTACAACCCATACAAAATCAAACTAACCCAGGAGATGAAATTATACGACCATACGGTGCCTCGTGTGTTCGCTAATTGGATTTTAGAGCAGTTGGAAGTTGACATCATTTTGATCGAAACATTTTAAGAATTTAGGTGGATTATGGGAAGAGATTCACGGGGTACTAATGCATCTAAATGAAGTTACTGTTTGGTGTAAATTTTGGACCGTACTTCTTCCAAAATGATGCTGACCAGGTTATCACCCGCAAATGCAATCGCTTTAGGTCGATGATCACCAATTTCTTGTGACCTGCGAATTGAATGATATGGACACCAAAGATATAATGTTTCAAGAGGATAGTTACCTGTCAATCAGACCAGGACCAAATTGATATGCATGACATGGTTATCTCGCACCAAACGCGTCGAGAGGCGGTGTGAAGTGGTCCCTAATATCGTGTTATCTGACAACCTTAGACTTTTTATTGTGAGGCTTTTTAAGTAGGTATATTCGAATAACCCGCACACTTTAAAAACAACAAAGAATAGATGGATGGATGCTCTTCTACCATCAAAGCCATCAAGTGTCAAAAGTACCACCGCAAAGTCTAAGATGCTCAATTTTATTTGCACCAAAGAAGAACTTTTTCTTTACACGAAACGTCTTAAAAAAGTATAAAAGAAATAACTTTTGTTGTTAAAAAGAATATCATCGTGAGTTTAAAGCTACATTGGTAAGGACTAGAGACATACTCGAGTTAATTGAAAATAGTAATCCAGACAAAAAAAAAGTTTAATTAGCTTTTATGTCGCTAATTTCGAGACGATAGAACAAACACAGTAAGAACCAAAGCATCAAAAAAGCAGTCTATCGAAGTCAAACTACAAAATATACAATTTTAATGTTTCTTTGAAGGAATGCTGCATTTGAAAGGAGACTCCTATTAGGGTTTGCGGAAGTATTCGTAAGCTTGGTTTTAAACAGGCTGAAAAACTTGACAAAAATAGAATAATTCCAGTAGCGTTGGGTGTTGAGAAGCACCATCTCGGGTGGTAATAGTTTACTAGTGCAACAATTTTGAGGGGTTGAAATATATATGTATGTATGTATATATATTTATGTATGTTTTCAATTTGCATCTTGAAAAGACAAAGCTCGATGGTAAATCAATAAGTAAAATACGCTTTATTTGCTTTATGAATCACAACTTTATCAAAAAAAAAGTTTTGTGCGTTATCGCGTCACAGTTTATTTTTCGCCCTTAATAGAATATATGGACTTGGACGGTAATAGTTTTAAAAGGATAGTGCAACAAGTCTCACAGCACAGCTAACAATTGATTTATAGAAGATTAAATTGATGAGCTTTTTATCTCAAGACATGGGCCAGTTCGTGTGACTTAACACCTCTAGACTACTTTTGTTTAATGGTTAAGTTAAGACACTAGTTTATGCCAAAATGCAGAACTCGGTGTAACAGCTCAGAGCCAATAAATACAAATAAATAAATAAGGTGGCGCAACAGCCCATGAAGGACCAGGGGCTAGTGACTTACAACTCTCAACCATTCCTGTGTGCGAGTAATGTTGTCAGGGATGGAACGGCTAATTTAAGAAAGCACTTTTTCATGGCAAGAATTAATCTTGGTGGATTTGTCAATTCCTCGCAAGAGGCAGTGCCAGTGAAAAAAGTTAGGTGGCACATGCAGGGATTGAACCCAAGACCCCTTGCATGAACATGAAGGCCAAACCCACTAACCATCACGCTACAGGTACAAAAGCTCAGAGCCAACATTCTACTTTAGAAAGCGGCCGTTTGGGGCTAACATATCTATCGCTGAAAAGGTGACCACAGTGGCTATATGAACCAAGTCGAGCCGCATTTGTACATTGTTTAATTGTGCTTGTAGTCGTACATAAAGTTTTTGAAATATCTCAAATGATTTGGCTTTTATTGTTGGAAAAGTTCTTAAGTACCTATTTAAAAACCCTTTACAACCATACATTGGTGAATTGTTAATTCTACAAAAAATAAAATCTCTTACTGAAAAACCTTTCCACTCACAACTAAAACTTATAGGAGAAACATTTGCTTATATTTTTGTTTGTTTTGATCTAAAAGAATATTTTAAAAGGTCTCTAAGGAATGGTGCAATACAAAACCTTTTGGGGGGTTCTTGAAAAATAAATAAATCTGTCATGTCAAAAAAATCATATTCAAATCTGACAGAAGCTGTCAAAAAAGAGAGTTACACTCTTACAACGATAAATTCAATAAAAATTCAATCATCTTTTTATCATGCCAATCTTGATTTCCTATTTGAACAGTTATTTATTAGATACCTGCCTTATTTTTTGCAGGTGGTGAGATATCAAATTAGGTTTTTAAAGGGTTATACAAATTTTACATTTTATAACTTGAGAATGCTTAAATTTTACTATGAATTTGAATAATAACAATTCTAATTCAATTTTATAAGCCCCTTCAATAGTATATAGGCATTTTATTATTTGAAGGGATGCAACAATCCTTTTTCTTTCATGATGGATACTCATGATGATTATAAAGAATCATTGATCTATTCTCCTCCCTTAAAGAAATTACGTGCCAAAAATATACAACTTTTATACTTCAAGGTAAACATCTTTGAATCAATCAAATTGGGTGGAAATTCGAAGAAGATCCTTTTTTTATTTTCTATTAACATTTCAAGGGACTTTAATAGGATACAATTTACCAATAACAACAACAACAAGGGCAACAATTTAACAAGAAAAACAAAATAAATAAAGGTCTAATACAATCAAATAGACTTACGTGTTAACAGTTTTGACTGATGTGCTGAGAAATAAAATAAAAATCCCAAATGGCAGTGGTGCAGGTTGATTTGAAATGATATGCGGGTTTTGCTGCTGATGCTTTTTTGTAATGAAAGTTTTTTTCTTTTTTCTTCTCAAAACTCAAATTCAAATCGAATTTTTCGATTTTTATAGATAGGTGATGGTATCCTTTTTCGCTCGCTTCACACTCTCTGTAAATAGAATAATGAAAGAAAAAACGTATAAAGAATTTGAATATCTATTTGAAAGCATTTTTATTTTTTTGTAAAAATTTACAAGCAACCTAATTTGGTTACAGATAGATTGATAGATTGATAGAATCAATCAATTTATAGATAGATAAGGTTTAAGTTTATAGGCAATTCCATTATAATTTTATTATTAGCGTTAATTTATCATTTCTCACAAAATGGCAATTGCACAATTTACATAGACATGGTTTTGATACCTTACTGATGTCAATAATATGTTTGAAAAAAAAAATAATAATTTGAAAGAACGTAATCAAATATAATGGTAAAAACCTTCATCAATGATTACATAGTAAATATCCTTAAATTAAGATGGGAACGAAGGTAGAGATGGTAGTTTTTCTCAAGAAATCATTTGCAAGATACATTCATTTTACTTTTAGCTAGTTCACTGGGATTATCAAAAGAGTATTCTCACAGATTAAGTTTGGGTCTAAGTGAAAAGCAGGGCAAGTGCAGAGGAGGTGAGAGATTGTTTTACTGTGATGTCTCTGTGACCCGGCACCCAACAGAGGTGAATATTAAATTGCTGCGCCATCGCCATAAGAGACGATCGACAATCGAGGGCCGTCTGAGATTTGGTTGAGACGCCGTCAAGAGATTTGATAGCAGCCTGGGTGTCAGAGAGGATGCAGACATCAGGAGTTGATATCACGTTTTCTCTTAGCCAGGGGAGAACCTCTTTGATCGCTAAAATTTCCGCTTGGAAGACGCTACAATGATTAGGGAGGCGGAATAAGATGCTTGATTAAGCTTTTCTGAGTACACACCACTACTTACTCCCTCATTTGTCTTGGATCCATATGTATAAAAATGGATGCATTTGTCATCCAGGAGTTGTCTTCCCATTCATCTCTGGATGGAATGGATAACTTGAATTTTTTTCCAAATTGGGGTTTTGAAATAGTGTAGTCTATGTACTTTGGTATAGAACCAAAGAGGTTCAAAATGATGGAGTGCCCCACATTGTTGTTGGTCCATTGAGATGAGCTGTACTAGATGTCAGATGGAGGAGAGTGTCCAACGTTGCTGAGGGTGTGGTTTTAATGCCCCGCTTATGCAGAGACATGCAGTGCGTTGGTCTCTCAGTTTATTAGGATGTTCCCCTGTGACGGGGATAGCAACATCATCGGCATACGCAACCACTCTGTAGACTTCACTCTCAAGGGATATTAGAAGTTCGTTTACCACTATGTTTCACAGGAGAGGGGACAGAACACCACCTTGTGGTGTTTAGAGAACAATAAAACATAATTGTTTAAAATATGGTTTTAAATATAAGTAAGTATTTTATTTTCAATACTTAGTTTGGATCTTCGATTTATGAAAGGATAAAGTGTTTTTATTTTTAAAGTTCATTTTATTTTACCATCGACAAGACTTTCTTTACCTCGTGAAAAATATAGCCTTAATCTTATCACCATTTATATTTATTTTCCAATCATTATTGCAGCTTGGTTTCAATAACGGAACCAAATGAATCTGATACGTAAATGCAAGTGTCATTGGCAAAAATACCCTTTTCACAATATCATAAATTCGGAACTTCGGATGTATATAGTATGTATAAAATTGGCCCAAGAACATACTCTTGAGGTACGCCTTCATTTATATGAAATAAATCAGAAAGTTCATTGTTCACAGAAACTTGAAACTGTCTCTCGAAAATGAAGGACTTTACAATTTTTGTTATGTATACAGGAAAATTTAATTTTTTTAATTTATGTATGGGTCCTTTATGCCAGACGGAATCAAATGCCTTTTGAATATCTAAAAGTACCAAACCGGTACTTTTTCCAGAGCTAAGTTATTTTTAACATATTGGGTTGTTCTGTTAATTTGTTGAACAGTATTGTGAAAAGCTATAAAGCCAACTGTTGAGGAAGCAGTAGGTTATTTTGATTTATTTGGATTAACATTTTAGATTTAATCAATTATTCAAAGCATTTGCTGAGTGACCTTAGTACTCGTAAGCTTATTGGTCGATAATGAGTGGGCTCGCAAGCAAGTTTGCCTGGTTTTAATAAAGGAATAATGTTTGCTTTTTCCATGTTGAAGGAAAATTACTAATTTTTAAACAACTATTAAATAATTGCTGTAATACCCGTGGCATGATGGTTAGTGCGTTGGACTGTCATCGAATCCCACCTATTTTCTGGCATCATCACGAAATTCTTTTTTGGGAATAAAATCATTCCTTTGTTCAATAATGCTATTTTCTATAGACAGAAGAGATTCATCAACCATAGTTTCTAACTGATAATAACCTTTTTGAGTTATTTAGGTTCGAATGACTGGAATAAGGAGCATTGGCTAAAGCATCCGCTTTTTCTAAAAACGATACTTTAATAGTGTTGTCACTTCTGAAAGCAGGCATATTAGTTTGCTTTTTTTAATGATTATTGTAATATTCTTGAACGGTTTACTTGCATAGTGTTTTTGGTTCCAAGAACTATTTCTGTGAGTGTTAATCAACTCTTTTATTAGTGAAGTAAGAACTTGAACCTCAGAAAGCAAGTCACAATCTCTTACTCTCATCATTGTTCGTACACTACAATTTCGTATCTTAATTAAGCGAACTATTCGCGAAGGCAACTTATTTGAGCATTCACAACGTAAAGTTATTTTTAGTACAACTTCATTGACACTTTCATGAACAGAGTTTTGCCATTTTCAATTACTTTCTCAGAAATAAAGTTTGGCATTGATTGAATTTTGTTGTTTAAATTGCGTTTATAAAGATTCCAATTGACGTTTTTGAAATCAAAAATTCCCTTTAATTGAAAAAACGGTGACGCACAAACCCCTAATTCAACTGGTAAGTGATCTGAGCAAAGTTCTTTTAGTTAAGTTAATTTCTAATGTTGAAAGATTGTCACGATTATTTGTAGGGTAAGTCTTGTATTTAAGTCAAAAAGTAGATTGCCCCACGTATTGTATCTATTTGAATAAGTGTAAATAAAAAGACAATGAATGTATGTTTCATTTCTAAAGGTTCAATTCCAGTTTGATCTTGTGAGGGCCCCGACGCAAAATTCACCAAGTTGAAGTCTGCGAAAAGCCGAGGTCTTTTGCACGGCGAAAAATAGACTGCCGCGGGTTCTGCTGTACACTTTCTCGGTCGATCTTGCGTTCCTTGAACGAACGGGTGTTGGATGATTGTTTACTGAACCAGTCGTCTCAAATCTGGCCACCAAACGTTGAAAGTCGACTATGAAAGGCCACCACGTCTAGCGTAAGAGGTCCTTGCTGTCGAACTATAGGATTTTATCTTCCCACTCAATCGTAAAAAGAAAACAAAATAAAAAACCGAAACAGAGATCAGTTTATAGATATTTTTTTTATAACACCAAACAACATAAAATACAAAAGAAAATATTAGAGCTCTACTAAATTTTACAGCATCCAGAAACATGAGAAGCAGAAGCCCAGAGTCCTTCTTGATGGGAGGGATGAATCAGTGTGTGAGGTAGATGTGTGTTTGTATAGAGCTGAAAGGAGATTTTATAATGTGGTGCTACATACAACAACAATGACGATAACGGCTTCCGTTTCTCGAGAAATGGAATTTTCGTTCAAATGTTCGAGCAGAAATAAGTAAGTTGCTGATGTGGATGGTCCGAAGAGCCGAAGGAGTTCTTGATGATTAATGTTTATCCTTAGTTTGCTTGCAGTGTGGCAAAAGGATTGGAAAAACACAATATTCGGTATATGCAGCAGAGAGAACATGGAACAAGGAACCATCGGGGATTCGCAACAAATTTTATAGCTTTCACTGGATAATGGGATGCAGTTGTGGCAAAGAAATTTTGCAATGCAGTTGAGAATCAGATTTGTATAAACGAACCCGAACGGGACAGCCGGATTAGAAGTAAATAAATGTTGTTTAAAATTTTATTTTTTAAAGTTGAAAAAGATGTGACATTTTCAACATCACCGTACTAGGGGGTGGAATGAATGGAAAACATATTGTGAGACAATGAAGGTGGGTTTTGTAGTATGTGCCAAAGTCCTTGCTTAACTATCTTGATGTTAAAATGAAATCAATATCATCACAAAATGCGATGGATATAATCGAAGGAAGATATTTCAAAGGCGACAAGATTTATATTACATATAAAAAACGTATGTAGATACTTTTTTGAAAACAAGAAAAATTGCTGCAAGTCTTTTTGTTGTATATTTTAGGTATCCATGAGCTTTTCTTTCAAAAAATCTGAGTACGAAGATACGTACTACATTTGTAGATAGGTTTACAAAAGGTAGATATTCTATGAAGAGAATTAAGTTTTCATTGAAAAACTAAATCTTCAGCAGATTTTTCCTAGAAGGAAGCATCTTCTAGGAAAAATCTGTTGATATTAATACAAGAAGAGTATTATTTTTAATCAATGGGTGTTTATTTCAGAAAAATGAAAGTAGCTGTCATGGCTACATTTGCATCACAATATCATTTTCAGTAAAATTTACAAACAAATTCGCACATTTATGGTTATATGCATGTCATCGAAAATTTTACTTAAGGGGACAGCCTTTTCTTCTTCTTGCAGAAAGAAATATCGGAGACATACAATTTTGTTCAACATTTCCTGAAGAATATAGAAAATAGAACATTGAAATTACTTAACATAAAATTATTGCCTTAATATGTTTAAAAGTCCAATTTCGTACTTTTAATGTTCATTACAAAAATCTTAAACTGTTCTCATAAGCCCTAAACTGCTCATGTAGCCCGTCTACCTAGGGCAGATACTACGCCTGATACTTAATCCTAATAAAAATAATAGTACCCTGAATTTCGTCAAGTCACTTCACCAGGAACCGATCAAATTTAAGAAGCTAGTCCGAGCAGACCGAGAGCTAATTTTTGGCGTGAAAGGAAACCGCTTGATAGTAAAGTTTAAGGTAGTCTTGGTAATGGTGATAACAGAAACTTTCGTCTGCCAGCACGTAGTGTCCAAATGCGGCCACCTACACGTCTGTCGAAACAATATTTTAGATCTGCGAGCCGTAGGCGTAGGTGCAATGTATTATAAGCGGTCTAACTCCCCACTTCAATTTTCGGAAAAGTTGTACATTTGATGTAGGTACTTTCTCAGAAATGTGCTTACTACGTGCCGCCAAATGGATGTTTCACCTGCAATGTGCAATCTACTTACCGTAATGAGTTGCTTAGAGAGTTAAGCATCAAGAATTGGCGAAAATAGTTTAGTTGGCCGACAAGTGGTTGTATTAGACCGTCTGCGGTGTGCCTTCTTTACAGTATCATGGTTTTTAACAAGTCAAGGTAAAGTTGTTCCATTTTTTGCAATTTCGTAAGATTTGCAATTTCTTGGAATGTCTCTATGACCCTGCAACCAAAAAAGCTATAAGGTAAATTTCGAACTACTCGGCCATCTTCAAAAGAAACGATCAGGAGTTTTGAGCTGTTGGTGAATTTATTGAGATAAAGTTCAAATTTGTTTGATGACTTCAGCTTGACTATCTGAGAAGATGCGTCTATGGGTAGTTTTCGCACATTCCCTCCCCTGCTAAAAGGGTTAAAATGGTTAGTTTTACTCGATTTAGGGGTGGTAAGCTTACAGTTTTTCCGGCACTGAAATGAGTTGTTAAAATCTGTAGAGGTTTACCTCTCAGCCAGGCTCATCATGGGCACGGGTCGTATAAATTGGGAAAGCAGAAAAGGATAGAACAGGTTAGGAGTCAGACAGCACCGTTCCGAAGGAATGAGATTAAGGATGGGTGTGGGTTGGTAACATTGTCAAGCGCCCTTTGATTTCAGGACTTATCTGAGAAAGATCTTATGAGAATAATTGACCCTACACAGATTCTAGAACTCGTCAAGTTTGACTCTTGGTTAGAAGACTTTCTTGTTAATATTATAAAAATATAATTTGCACATAACCAGTGTTTTTTGGACATGTGATTTTTGCTTCAATAAATGACTTTTTCGTTGGCTGTATGACATGTGGCGCAGCTGCCTTATTGGAACCAAAGATCGTCTAAATCAACATCGTGCAATTTAGGCTCGAAAAGTTAATTATCATGGCTCTTTAGCGCAACCTTCTGACTGTAAAATTATGGCCTTAGTTTTGAAGAAATGTGAACCAGTGATTATTTCTGCTCATAGAGCATTCCAAACAGTGATAATGACGTCTTGGGTGTGTAACGGCAGTGTCGTAACAACCCAAATCTTCATTGCTGAACAATCTTTTCTTGTCAAACTCGTAATCGGTGTTCCATTTCGTTTTAGGTCTAATTACGAACAGTGCGACCAGCTTGATTGTTGTTCAGTTTCAATTCAAGAACAAGTTGGATAATGAAAGCCCGCAAGAAAAGATCATCTCACAAAGACTTCCAAAAAGTGGATGGGCACAAGTGAAATTGTTAAGAGTGATGGCGGATGAAATCATTCGGAAAAGCATTTTAAACTTAAATAAACTTGGAATTACCAACTCTGCTATGCAACAATGTCGATTAATTATTGGACGCATTGGTTGAATCATTAATTTAGAAATAAATTTGCACGATTTCAAAACGTTGTCCAAGAGTTAGTCAATTTATTATAAATAAATTATGTGGCGCAACAGTCCGTTGAGAACTAGGGCTTAGTGACTTACAACTTTTAATCATTCCTGAGTGCGAGGAATGGAATAGAGGGAACCTACAGTTTTAAGCCGAACCCGAACGGCTTATTTGGAAAAGAACTTTTCATGACAATAGTTACTCTTGGAGAATTTGTCAATTCCTCGCCAGAGGCATAGGCATCATGCCCTGGATACTATCAATTTATTATAAAGTAAAAAACAAAACTTAGCATAAATCAAGTGATAGCTGTCAAAAATACCAACTACTAGAAAAGTATTGCCAAATTAAAAATCACAAATCTAAAAATAACACCCGTTTTGTAATCAACCTTTACCACTATCTTCATTAATTAGTGACTAAAAGTAATTAAAATACATAATTTCCCTTCAAGGATCAGATATACCATAAGCATCTCTTTACAATCCTTGCTCCTTACTATTATCGTTGAAGAGGATAAAAAATAGAAGCAAAAAAGTTGAAAACGAAAAATTGAGAGTGGAATACTTACTACCAATTAAATTTAATTGAAATCTTATCTATCTCTAGCCTGTGACAGCTTGTGCTGGATTTATGCTCGGCTCGTGCAATTTCTAGTTACTCACATCTTATATACCTTACTTACTACCATTCGCATCAAAATAAGGTCTAATCAACTCTATAACAGCCGCTATCGCATCGCCAGACGAAATACGAATAAAGTCATTAATGGGGTCATTTTTATACTTGTCTCGCATTTTAGTGGAAGTATTTAGTCACAATATTAAATGGAATTAAACACACATATCTATAATGAACAAACATGCTTAAGTCTGAGACAGCAAGTAAGACTGAGTCCTTTACAACTGTGATTGATTGACACACTTATGAAGATAATATTCTCAAGAGGAAATTAGGTTATTTACAGTTATACCCATAGACACACACATAAATAAATATATAGCGGTACGGAAAGCACTGGGTATAGAGCCAGTAACTTTGATTATTATCAAAGTTCTGAACCATCAAAGCCTTTAGTAGGCGCGCACCACTTCCTTTCTATTTAATAGGGAGGAAGAGTGAAAGATGGTTAGGGTAGATGTATGTTTGTATAAGTAATCTCATTGATAAATTAATGTGATGTTTATACATTCATTAAAGGTCACACAATTCAAGAGAAACTATATCACGGAAAGTATATTAAATATAACCAAGTAGAACATCATCAGGATATGGAATGAGTTTTAACTTAAAGTGTACCTATGTAAGTGACGAGTGCCCAGAAAAAGTAAAACTAAAAAAAAAGTATTTTATAGGAACAATTAAAAATTTCAGAAATATTGTTTAAATTTCCAAGTTTGTAGAAAAAAATTCCGAAATTATTTGGACAAAATTGTACAGCTAGGAGTACAAAGATGGACTTGAAAGCTATTTAATTAATTTCATGAATTTACCCTGGAAGATATTTTTTTTATTTTCAAAGGAGTTTTTACGAGGAGTCATATGAGCCAAAAAGCTTATACAGTTAAGATGCATAATTAAAGATTTCATTTATAGATTTGTTAGTAATTTAACGAAATTTTAGTTTGCTGTCAAAAACAACAAAAAAGTTTGATCCACTCAATTTAGAATTTTAATTTTAGTAGTGCTTTATATTATTTTCATAAAATTTGTTTCTAAGAAAAAGAGCAAATATTTAGGTTCTATATTCAGGACATGTATACAGAGAAGGTGAAGAACTGTTCCCTCCTCTTCCTCGCCCAGCTTCTGCAAGTAATTTGAGAAAACACCTTGCCGCGTGGAGTGCTTTCCTATTAGACAGTGTGCGGTTATGACACCTGTTATCGAGCTCATAAGCGTTCTGGTTAGTTAGCAAGCACCTTGAAGGCTTTGAATCTAGTGTTGGGCGGATGTTTTTTTGTGACCCGACACGTTGTGATGTTGTTCCACCTGGTGCCTGCCCTCCTCACAGCGTCTTGCATTAGCAACAGTTTACAAGTAGCGATTGGTATAGTAGCATTTGCCAAACGTGGTAAGATGGGCTGCACTGTACCGTTCCTGGTGAGTTCATCTGCCTTTAAGTTACTTGGAATGAACCCGGCATCCAGCAAAGGTGAATATTTTATTGTTGTGCCATCTCCATAAGAGATGATCGACACTAATGGACTGTTATAGGGTTTGTAAAGAGAGTCCAGAGATTTTATAGCTGACTATCTGAGAAAATACAGATATCAGATGTTGATATCACGTTTTTTTTAAGCCAGGACTAGACTTCTTTTATCGCCAGTTATCGCCAAAAATTCCGCCTGGAACACGTTTCAATGATTCGGAAGGCGGAATGAGAGACTTGATTTCATTCGTTCAGAGTACACACCTAGAACGACCCCTTCTTTTGTTTTTGAACCATCTGTATAAAAATGGATTGACTCATCTTAAATGAATGTCCTATCCTCCCAGAAAAATCTGGGAGGTATAGAAATCTGGAAGTTTCTGTGGAATCGTAGTTGGGGGATGGTGTAGTCTATCTCTGTGCTTTGGAATTGATTCTAAATAATTAAGAATTATGAAGTGGCAAATGTTGTTGTTAGTGCACTGCGACGAAGCTTTGATGCCAATAGCAGGGCTTTCAGCTGTTTATTAAATATATCAAGAGGTGTTGGGTAGAGTAAGGTGTCCAGTAGCGCAGATGGGGTCGTGCGATCCCTTTATACATAGGCAAGCTGAACGTTGGACTTTATTTAATTTGTCGCGGTTTATAGCTTTCTCTAAAGGAGTCCACCATACTATAACACCGATCATCAAAATCGGTCTGATTACCGATGTGTATAGCCATTTATTACCAATAGCTTGTTTGCAAGAAAAGAGAGCTTCAGTAGTTTTTTTTGACTCTTTCCTGTATGTTGCGATACCAATTTAGTTTTTTTATCTAAGACAAGACCAAGGTATTTAGCCTCGTCTGAGAATTTAGTTGGATTCCTTTAATATAGGCAGGGTTGACAAAAGGAATTTTGTATCTCCTCTAAATCCACACGGACCAGTCTGAAGTATTAGTCTGTCATCAGTCTAAAATATTAGCCTGTCTAAGTCATTTTGTAAAAGTTCTTTTAAGGTGTTAAGATGCTTTACTGAAACTGCTATAGGAACGTCGCGTCGTCAGCATAGGCGATCACTCTGAAACCTTCCGCATCCAGACTAGTTGGGATATCATTTACCACTTGGATTCAGAGGTGAGGGGATAGAACACCACCTTGCGGTGTCCCTCTACTAACGAATCGTCTACCAGAAGAGTTGCCCAGTTTCAAGTTAATTATTTTGCTAGTCATCATTAAATAAATTAACTCCCCAAGCGAACTCTCTTCTTTTAGAGATGTTAGTGCAGATGTGATTGCAGATGTGTCCATGTTGTTAATATCACTTTCAATATCAAGGAAAGCAACCATAGTGAACTCTCCATAATGAAGGGAATATTCGATGGTGCTTACTAAGGTGAGTAACGCTGTTTCCACCGATTTACCTTTACAGTTGGCATGTTGAGACGAAGACAGACGGTCTTAAGAAGGAATAATGATAGGCTTATAGGTCGTAGATCTTTAGAATTGACTTGCAAGCATTAATCTGCTTTGGGTATAAAACAACTTTAACTTCTCCCCATGCAGAGGGAATATGGACCAGTTTAAACCAGCTGGTAAATATAGAAATGGTTACAAAAAAAGAATATTTTATTTTTGACATTCCTGAGTGAAAGCAACAAAAATCCTCTTAATTATTGTGTTTTAGCTTTTAAATATGGCATATTTAGAAAACGTAGACATTTAGAAATGGTAGACATGTGCATTCAAGAGGACACAAGCGTCCACAGGTTTTTCTCAAAACCCACCTCTTTCTATCAACTCCTACTCTCACCTCCCCGCGGTGAACATCGGGTGCCTAGTACCTCTACTGGAGAATGGGTTCCAACCCCAGTGGAAAGTTGTTGGGGGCAGCAAACGAGAGAGGGGGGAGAGGTGCTTCCACTAAGGCACCTCTCCTTATCCAGGCGGCAGCGGACGAATTCTCGAGATAGAATCAACGGTGGCGTCTACAGTTCCAGTAAGGTCGAACTACTTAGTGAAAACCTTATAAGGCTTCTTCGACATATTCGGAGCCCAGGCATGTAAGGAGCGGTTTATCCGGCTCCCCTTCCTTGGAGTTATACTAAGGATCTGGTCCTCCAGGTTGGGGGTTGTGCCGTCGTCGGGGTGACTTCCTGGCCACGTAAAAACATCATAGTTTCGAAGCAACAACAAGCCTCGGATACGGGGATTCACTGTTGACAACCCACGCAAACGAAATAAGGACAACGAACTTCAGATATGTACGTGGAATGTTAGGTCCCTTAACAGACCACGTGCAGCCGAACAATAAGCGGAAGCCCTAAACTGCTGCAAGGCAGATATTACAGCCATCCAAGAAGTGCGATGGGATGGACCGGGCAAACGCAAACTAAAAGACTGCGATATCTACTACGGCGACTGCTACCGAGAACAAAGACAGCGTCTATTTGGATTTGTTGTTGGAACTAGGCTCAGGCAAAAAGTCTTGAGTTTCAACAGTGTGAACGAGCCCATCACGACAATCCGCATCAAGGCTAAATTCGCCAACATAAGCCTAATATGCGCGCATGACCCAACAGAGGAGAAAGATGAAGACACCAAAGACATATTGTTCGAGCTCTTGGACAAGACATATGAGCAGTGCCCTGGCTATGACATTAAAATTGTCTTAGGAGATTTTAATGCCAAGCTAGGAAGAGAAGACATCTTTGGTGGCATAATCGGGAGATACAGCCTGCACGACACTACCTCCGACAACGGATTCAGGCTGATCGATTTCTCTGCGGGGCGAGACGTTCTGGTAGCTAGTACGCAGTTCACGCATCTTAATATCCACAAGGGGACATGGAAATCTCCTGATCAATCAATTGATTGATTACATTGCGATCGACGCACGACACTTCTCCAGTATCCAGGATATCCGAATATTCCGAGAGGCCAGCATTGACTCGGACCACTACCTCGTTGTAACCAATGTACGGCTACGGATATCCCGATCCAAGCCAAAACACGGAAGTACTGTGAGAATATTCGACGTTAGACGGCTACAATCGCAGGAGACTGCCATGTCCTTTTCCCATCGAGTCTCTAATAACCTCCTAAGGAGTCCTATGCTTCCTGCATTAAGCATTGAAAACCAGTGGCAACATTGCCTTGCAGCCATCAGAGATGCCGCCTCTGAAGTGCTAGGTTTCACACGGCCACCACAGCGAAACCCCTGGTTTGACGACGAATGCCGGCAAGCTCACGCAGTGAAACAAGAGGCATACAAAACAGCGCGGCACAAAAGGACTAGAGCTGCTCGCGAGCTCTACAAGCAGAAGGGGAGAGAGGACCACCGGCTTCTTAGACGGAAAAAAAAGAGAGCATGAGAAGCACGCGATCGAGGAGATAGAGGGATGTCACAACAGGAATGAGGTTCGTAAATTTTACCAAAAGGTACAAAAAAAACCTCCCAAGGGTACCAGCCACGAACCGAAGCCTGTCAAGACGATCAGGGGAACATCGTAGTAGAACCACAGTCGATGCTAAGAATATGGAAAGATCACTTCTCCAAATTATATAACGGCGATGACGAATCGAATTCCGCTGTAAGGGAGATAGAACCACTCAAGCTCGGCGACGCAGATCAACAATTCCGCCTACCCGACCTTGACGAAGTGAAGATAGCTATATCTAAACTTAAGCCAAACAAAGCTGCTGGAGCTGACGGCATCGCTGCCGAACTATTCAAAGCAGCAGGCGATGACTTGGTACGGAGCATGCACCAACTCATCTGCAAAATATGGTCGGAAGAAAGCATGCCCGATGAGTGGAATCTCAGCATAGTTTGCATGATACATAAGTAAGGAGACCCTCTAAACTGCGCCAACTATAGAGGCATCAGTCTCCTTAACATTGCGTATAAGATCCTTTCTGCTGTATTATTTGAACGTCTGAAGCCATTCGTCAACAACCTGATTGGTCCTTATCAGTGTGGCTTCAGACCAGGAAAGTCCACTATCGACCAAATATTCACACTACGGCAGATCTTGGAAAAAACCCAGGAGCTTCTAATCGATACCCACCATCTCTTTATCGATTTTAAAGCCGCGTATGACAGCATCTATAGGGAAGAGCTCTACCGAGCAATGTCTAGTTTTTGGCATCCCTGTCAAACTTATCCGTTTGTGCAGAATGACGATGGAGAATGCACGCTGCTCTATAAAGGTCGGAAAAGATCTTACCGATGCATTTGATGTCAAAAAAGGTTTTAGACAAGGCAATGCACTGTCATGCGACTTCTTCAACATCGTTCTGGAAAGAATTGTGCAAAACTCAACCGTCAACACTAGAGGCACAATCTTCCAAAGGTCCATCCAATTACTCGGATACGCAGATGATATTGACATAATTAGACGATCAAAGCGTGATGTCAGTGGAGCGTTTTTGAGCATTGCGACGGAAGCGAAGAAGATGGGTTTAGTGGTCAATGAAGGCAAGACCAAGTATATGCTGTCATCAAAAAAGGACACTGAACGACGACGTCTTGGACAAAACGTCACCATGGACAGCTATAACTTTGAGGTAGTTAAGGACTTTGTCTACCTAGGCACCGCTATT
Organism: Eupeodes corollae; assembly: GCF_945859685.1. Lineage (NCBI taxonomy): Eukaryota > Metazoa > Arthropoda > Insecta > Diptera > Syrphidae > Eupeodes > Eupeodes corollae. Next base: position 146,325,945 of record NC_079147.1, on the reverse strand, counting down.
AATGCAGACAACGACACCAGCGCTGAAATCAAACGAAGAATAACTCTTGCAAATCGCTGCTTATTTGGACTTAGAAGGCAATTGAGAAGTAAAGTCCTCTCTCGAGCATGTAAAATCACCATCTATAAGACACTCATCATCCCGGTTCTCATTTATGGCGCTGAGGCCTAGACCTTGTCAAAGAAAGATGAGAGCGTCTTAGGATGCTTCGAGAGAAAAATTCTTCGGGTGATTTTTGGTCCCGTACGCATAGATGGAGAATGGAGGAGAAGATATAACGACGAACTGTACGGGCTGTACAGCGACACTGACCTAGGTAGCAGAATTAAAGTCCAACGGCTTAGATGGTTAGGTCATGTAGAGCGGATGGACATCAACGCCCCAGCCCGGAAGGTCTTCGAATCCAATCCAGAGGGACGGCGCAGGAGAGGAAGACCGCGACTCAGGTGGCGCACCCAGGTGGGAGAGGACCTCAACCAACTTGGCGTGCGAAACTGGAGACAGCTAGCTAGGGACCGAGCTGGCTGGAGACGCTTGAGACTATACTCTCCTACACAACAGTGTTATAAAACATTCTTTGATTTAAATTTTGTTAGCCTATTTACAGAACATAAAAGAACATTTTTAAGTGGTGAAGTGTTTGAACCCTCTTGAATAAAAGTCTAAAGTCGCCCTTGCTTTCAGGTGTTCCAAGGAAACTATTCAAATCAGTCAATTTCACAACGATTTTCACAAAGTATTGTGCATATAGTTCTAGCTGACTAAGAATTGAAACCGATGGACCATCAATAAAACAAATGGTTTAGTGCTGAATGTAGATGGCAAAAACGAGGTATGAGACATAAGATGCCAATATATCGCATAAACCCTAATAACGTGGAAAAAAGATCTGAGTTTTTATCTAAAAGGAAACTGTACGCGTATATATTTATTAAATTTGACATGTCACCAAAACAAAATGGCGCCAGTTTAAAAACGCAACGTTTGCGTTTACGAACCCTTTTTTCTCATTAAAAGATATGACAGATGTCACAAAAACAAAATTGCTGCCACAGGGCGCCAAAATTTCAGTGCTTCGGTTCATTATCTTGCATGTTTCTTCAATAATTGGCACGTCCTCTTCGACAAAAGACATCTTTTCGATGCTTAAAGTCCGAATTTAGTCCACAGCACATATTTTTCATTTCATTTAAAAAAATAGATAACCTTCAGAGGGTGAAAAAACAAGCAAAAAATAATAGTCGTTTCATCACAATCCTTAACTATCATCTCCGTGTATTTGAATCAAACTACTTAAAGTTCCTTCATAGTGTGACATGATTTGTTTCCATCTTGCTGAACAAATATGTCACGTAGATGATAGCTGAGAATGCTAGCTATAGTTTTTTCAAAGTTTATATTATTTTTCCCATCACTTCAACTAACCCAAAAGTTTCGAAAAGATTAAAAAAAATCATAATTTTATTTGAGAATTCCCTTCATATTCATACATTAATTGCACTGAATTATAAACGAATGCAAAGCAATTCGAGTTGAAAATCCTTTAATATTATTTCTGCTATAACAAACAAATATCCGCCTTTTTATATGCATTTCTGTAAATATGCGTGTCTTTTATAGTTGAAGTGAGTTATATTTAATGTTTTTTTTGTTGGTTTGAAATTAAAAACCCGAGTATTTATCAAGCTATCGAACATCTGGACATCTGAACCAGAACCATAACCAGAACCACGGAACCGACTGACCAAACGACCGGCTATCGCCGACGATAACGATGATGGCAACGACGACGGACGGACCTATTATAGTGCTCCTAGTGGCATTTGTAACATTGTGTGATATGTGCTCATGATCAATTTTAAAATTTAATCAATTAGCACTCCGTTAAGTAGTTCAATTGATGAAAAATACTGAACTCACATCAGTGAAAGTAATTTTAGGCCTCGACAATATACACGCACATGAGGCACATATGTACTATGTACATATAAATATAAACGTACCCATATACACTTTAAATTAAAATTAAATGAAAATAATTTCATTACGAAGCCGCATCTGTCAACTGTCACTTTGTTTTAATTTATTTGTTTTGTTTTGTTTCATTTTATTTTATATTTTTGAATTTTTTGTGTATAAAACATTGTTTTAGTCTTTTAAAATTTGGTTAATATTTAATTTGTTTTTTTCAAGAGCTTTGTAGATTTACTTAATGTTTTTGCTTTTATTATTATTGTTGTTGGTTTTGATGTAATATCATCATATCGTCTGCCATACCGACAACATTCAAAAATAAAACAGCTGTTTGCGAGGGAATTTAATTGCTTTCATTTTTGTCAATAATGAGTTTTATGTAGATTTACGCTCTGAAGGAGCGATGCCTATCAGCTGGGTATTTTGCTACTTGTCAAACACAAAATTTAATTGGACATTTATATCACAACATATCCATTTTCATAGTCTCAGGGTGTCAATTTATGTGTGTGTAGCCTTATGGCTGATGGAATGTTATGTGAAGCTTTTATGGCACATCACATGCGAGGGCTATTCTGCATTATACATAATATTGTTACTCGAAAATTGTTTTCATAATTGAAATGGGTGTCAATACTTGTCAAAATTTAAATTAATAACTGTGGGCGATAATTCTATTTTGATGAGGTGCTGAAGTGCATTTGGCCATCCTTTTGACATTCTGTTTAAACAAAAGCCTTTGAAAGCCTTTGCAAAATTTTAAGAAATAATAACATTAATTGTGTCCAATACTGTTACAATTGTCATTGTCATTGTCATTGTCATTGTCATTGTCATTGTCATTGTCATTGTCATTGTCATTGTCATTGTCATTGTCATTGTCATTGTCATTGTCATTGTCATTGTCATTGTCATTGTCATTGTCATTGTCATTGTCATTGTCATTGTCATTGTCATTGTCATTGTCATTGTCATTGTCATTGTCATTGTCATTGTCATTGTCATTGTCATTGTCATTGTCATTGTCATTGTCATTGTCATTGTCATTGTCATTGTCATTGTCATTGTCATTGTCATTGTCATTGTCATTGTCATTGTCATTGTCATTGTCATTGTCATTGTCATTGTCATTGTCATTGTCATTGTCATTGTCATTGTCATTGTCATTGTCATTGTCATTGTCATTGTCATTGTCATTGTCATTGTCATTGTCATTGTCATTGTCATTGTCATTGTCATTGTCATTGTCATTGTCATTGTCATTGTCATTGTCATTGTCATTGTCATTGTCATTGTCATTGTCATTGTCATTGTCATTGTCATTGTCATTGTCATTGTCATTGTCATTGTCATTGTCATTGTCATTGTCATTGTCATTGTCATTGTCATTGTCATTGTCATTGTCATTGTCATTGTCATTGTCATTGTCATTGTCATTGTCATTGTCATTGTCATTGTCATTGTCATTGTCATTGTCATTGTCATTGTCATTGTCATTGTCATTGTCATTGTCATTGTCATTGTCATTGTCATTGTCATTGTCATTGTCATTGTCATTGTCATTGTCATTGTCATTGTCATTGTCATTGTCATTGTCATTGTCATTGTCATTGTCATTGTCATTGTCATTGTCATTGTCATTGTCATTGTCATTGTCATTGTCATTGTCATTGTCATTGTCATTGTCATTGTCATTGTCATTGTCATTGTCATTGTCATTGTCATTGTCATTGTCATTGTCATTGTCATTGTCATTGTCATTGTCATTGTCATTGTCATTGTCATTGTCATTGTCATTGTCATTGTCATTGTCATTGTCATTGTCATTGTCATTGTCATTGTCATTGTCATTGTCATTGTCATTGTCATTGTCATTGTCATTGTCATTGTCATTGTCATTGTCATTGTCATTGTCATTGTCATTGTCATTGTCATTGTCATTGTCATTGTCATTGTCATTGTCATTGTCATTGTCATTGTCATTGTCATTGTCATTGTCATTGTCATTGTCATTGTCATTGTCATTGTCATTGTCATTGTCATTGTCATTGTCATTGTCATTGTCATTGTCATTGTCATTGTCATTGTCATTGTCATTGTCATTGTCATTGTCATTGTCATTGTCATTGTCATTGTCATTGTCATTGTCATTGTCATTGTCATTGTCATTGTCATTGTCATTGTCATTGTCATTGTCATTGTCATTGTCATTGTCATTGTCATTGTCATTGTCATTGTCATTGTCATTGTCATTGTCATTGTCATTGTCATTGTCATTGTCATTGTCATTGTCATTGTCATTGTCATTGTCATTGTCATTGTCATTGTCATTGTCATTGTTATTGTCATTCTGTTATTTTTAATAGAGATTCAGAATAGTTTCGTGATTTAATGTCATAATAAGAAACGCCCCATAATAGCAACGATGATAAGTCTTAAAGCATTCAGCATTTAAGGATATGCTACTAACAAGTGTTTTAAAAAACAGAATATATTGAATATCTTATTATGAGATATATTACCGTGGTAAAAAATATCTCAGAACACTATCAAGCCTTAAAAATACTTTCGCACAAAAAAAATAAAATATCATAATATAGCTCCGTTGCGACAAGAGGGACAGAAAAAACACACATTCAAACAAACAAACTGACTTTCCATTTAAAATATAAGGATAGATTTGTCATACCTCCTTTGACTATAAATAAGCAGACTTCAAATAAAAGAAGTTGCAAAAGTAAAGAAGTTCACTCCCTTTTAATGATTGTCTTATGATAATTAAGTAGGCGTCAAAGTCAAGTCATTGGGAAATGTACTTCCTCAGCACTTTGACAACCCCTTTGTATCGATTTTTTTCCAAGCCATTACAAAAGAAAAAAAAAACAATTCTTAAATATAGAGATAGAAAATCGTTTAACGTTTATTTTTGGTCTTAAGGTATTTATTTTTCAAAGCCAAACTTTTTATTCTTACTCTGTGTACTTTTGAGAAAGAGAAAAGTTCGTGTGATGTGAATACAGCACAAAGAACTGCATCTCTAAAGCTTCTATTCATTCATCCGCAAATAAATTATTTAATTTCAAACTAAAAGTATCTCAAAGATAGTAGATACGTTGCGTACATAGACTTTTTTCTTTCTTCAACTTAAGTTGATCTTAATTCACCAAACACCTATCACTGACCGAACTATTTTCTCAGTGGCTTTTTAAATCTTTTTTTTTTGTTTGGTTTCAAAAACTTATTTGACGGTGAGAGGACGTTCGACCACGAGCACGTTTTCGAAAAAAGGATCCTTTCAGAAAATCTCTATCTATTGGTCACAATCACCAAAAAAAGAAAGAATGTGGTTCCGTTTCACCTTTTTTTTCGATTCGCTTATTCCTTTAAAACTTACAACTACTTTTGATGAAAGGAAATGCGGAGTTAGGGAAGAGAAGACCTCAGACCTTTTTGCAATTGAATCTCCCTTAGATAAAAATATATGGAGTTTATTTGTTATGCGAGCTGAGTGCAATCTGTGAAAGTGCATTACCTACTTAATTGCGTTGGTTAAAGATATACCGAACTAATTGAATTCAACACCACTCATATTGAATAAGATTAGAGAAAGGAAAGGTAGATTGGTAGGTGAGATATATGTGCAGATTGGAAGTGAGGATGAGTGGATAATCAACACCACATCAAAGATTAAACAAAAGTTTTCCCCTTTCCATGAGGATGATGATGATGGATGCGGTTCTCAGGTAATTTAATTTTCTTGTTAAAAAGTATTGATGGATATAAAAGATTATTTAAGTAGAAACTTGTTCTCTCTGTTAAGGATAAAAAAGAGTAAACATTGCTGTTTTTAAAGTTGAGGGTTATATCTTTTTTTCCAATAGTGATGAGCAATGTGAGTTTTCCCAATAAGAGGTTTCATTTAGAATAGTCGACTATTTCAAAAGATGTCACTTGAAGCTTTATTTGTTGACATTTGACAAGTAAAAATGCATCATTACAAAAAATGGAAGTATAAGAATTTCAAGAAAGACTTGAAATTTTTAAAATTTACTATAAAAGTGGTGAAAATATGTTTACTTTGCAGTCACAGTTTTGAAAACTACAGCGGTTGTCAAAAGTGAAAGTGTTAAAAAAACCTTGAGCACTAAGACCAGTTAGTGATGTAAAGAATCAAAATTGCGTAAGTTGCTCAAAAACAACTTAGCCCGTAATATTAATCGTCGATTCTTCATCGATCTTTAGAATAGGGCATTTCACAAACGAAAGCTGCACCATATTTGCATAAAACCTTTAAGCCATAATACTTTAAAATCCTTTCCATTCTCAACGTGTATATGTTTTGTGTTTTTTACCCTTTTTAAAAATAGTTCGACAATCCCTTCATTTAAATAACACTTTTTTTTACCACTTGCCGAAACTTTAGAAGTGAATACCTCCAGTTTTACTTGCTTATCCGATTTCGTATCCCACGAAGGATCTCAACCTGTGCTATTTCTGATAAATTGTACAATAAATTTGATAGGATCTTTAGGGCAACATTTAGCTGGAATAATACGTCTCCGTAATTTTTGCAAATTTAGGATATTGACCAATTGTAGGACAACCTTTCCGCACTTTGTTTTTACGAGCTGGTGCATGTATCCTACCAGGACATCACTTCCATATTTGAAGAGTTCCGTAGGTAGGCCTTCCGAGTCGTCGGATTTGTGCAAAAAGGCTTTCTTAACCTCTCCAGTAATGGACGCTGGGACTGGGGCCTCGTGGACTGGCTTCATGCTTTTTTACTCTTCAAGTGTTTTCTCTAAATAATGCTTAGCCTGTGCTTTAGTGTGTTACGTCTCCTGCTTCTGTACCGCGAATTAATTTTAACCGTAGATCCTTTTCCGTAGTAGCTGATAGCTTATAGTAGTCACAGCTGCTTTCATTATGATATCACGGTACTGTTTCCACTGATTGTTGACGCTTGAGGATGAAAGTACCGCTGAGAGTTTTCCCAATTTCTAACTATCTTCTCTGGCATTGTCTTGTGTGTCTTAAAGAATGCAGTATTAAATTTCATAATTTGAGCGGTTTTTACTTTCTTTTGTCATAAGTCTTACTGTAATTTTAATCATACACACTAGAGTAGTTATTTACTTGTTGAGTAGTTTCTTTGACTTGTTTGCAAAAAAAACTTACGTAGGTGCTTCGTTTTTTTCTATCAAATTAGCCATTACCTCAAATGGTCAAGTGTAGAACTTATTTAAAATATTTAGTCAAAAAACCATAATTTCGTCAAATTCTTGTGCAGTTAAATTCAAACAATTTTGACGCTGAAATGCTTGAATCCTTAATCAAAATTTCCGTAAAAAAGACACTTTTACTAGACAAAAAAAGCACATCAGTTCTACATTGTGTATGCCAGAGGCCAGCTTGTAAAATGATGCAATCTTTTGTGAATGCAATCTTTTATGATTCCGATATAAATATTGCATTAATTGATTGATCAAGTTGAAGTCTATTATTTGGCCTTCAAAAGACTGGAATTATAATTTTCTTTAATCATTTGAATGCATTCAATTGATTGCAATCATTTGAGACTTTATGCATTCTTTGAATTCACTCATAGTCTTTCTATTCACTTGAAGTCTTCGGTGAGATCAATGAATGCATTCTTCAAGTTGAAATATAGAAAAGACTTATAACAATTGCATTTTTAAAAGATTACATTCTTTTGCAAGATTACATTCTTTAACAAGATTCCATTCTTTTGCAAGATAACATTCTTTTACAAAATTACATTCTTTCACAAAATTACATTCTTTTACAAGATTACATTCTTTTACAAGATTACATTCTTCCATAAAATTACATTCTTTAACAAGACCACATTCTTTTCAAGATGATTTGACACAATTAAATGATTAATTATGGACGTTTAATTTCGGTTAAAGTGCTCAAAGACTATTCTCAGAAATAATAAAGTTTATGGCATATTGATACACAAGAAATTGAATCCGCTTCTGGTACAATATTAAGTTTACAAATCTTAATGGAAAAAGAATAAACAAATTAAAACCAAACCGAAAGCATAATTATGTCGCAGCACGAGGAACCAATTTCATTTTTCAATGCATAAATAGAATGATGTATATTTTTTTAAATAATGGGAACACAATTTAACCATTAAAGTTGTTCAGGCACAGACAGCAAATAAAACATTTTCACCGTCCTCGTCGTCGTCATTGGCGCTGGAGAAGCAACCAAAAATATTTGCAATCCTTGAAAAGAGGAGGCTCATTGTGAGTATTACATTTTGTACATAAATTACAACCGGAAATAGATTTTCCTTCCAGAAAATAAAATCGAGTAAAATTGTGGAAATTTCAACAATACTAATCGATATGGGATGATTATGATGTTTGGTAAGGGAATTCATAACGGTTTGTGTGGTTAACTTATTTTTATTTTTTTAATACGTATACATATATTTACTGTACCGTAATGATTGTTGGTATTTACTACAGTACAAGTATAGGGAGAGTCAATTAAGGGCAAATTTAACATCAGAAGGCACTATAATTATTATTGTTGTTATGATAATAATTGGTTTGATGTATATTTACACTGCGGTATGTTGGTAGAGCAGTTCAATTACCTCATTAAAATTGTTTACAAACACATTCAGTTCTTAGTGAGATTTGTGTGTAATCCTTTTGATATTACACTCATATCTACATGATGTTTATGAAATATCCCCCCAGAGAGTTTATCAAAATAAAAATTATGTGTATGATAAAATATTTCTGTTTGTCTGATGTACACAACATAATAAGTTGAAAACATGAGTTTCTAAATAAATAATAATATTATATATTTTCAGTAAACAGAAAAAACAGGATTTTAAATTGAAACACAAGAAAAGAGGTACAAATACATATTTTACTTAATTTCTGCAAAAACCATACAATTTTGATTATCCTGTGTTAAGTTTCTTTTTTTTTGTTTGGCTTCAAACCAAAACGCAGTAACGCGGTTATAAAAATTCAAGAAGTCTGGTTGTTCACGCGAATGGATTACTAGGAAATGCTTTTAAAGTAAAAGTTCCATAGTATTTTAAGGTTTGAAGTTAAAGAAAGAAAGCCTTAGAGAACGAAATTTAATCTTTCTTAAACAAAACATGAAAAAGTTATGGAAAAGCTGAAAACGATTTGAGCGACATTTTGAAAATTAGTAGTATATATATACTTAGATGTACAGAGTGGACAATTCAGTGAATTTTTGTAAGTCTTAGGTCATTATGCCACTGACAGGTTTTTTCCTCTCGAAATCTCAAAATCAGAAAATCATAAGCATTCCTAATTAACGCAAAGTGAGGTGGTTTACCTTTTAACAACGTTGGAAAACATTGAACACATACTTATTTCCCAAGCAGTGTGTAGTTTGAAAAAAGTTAAGACCGACATAAAACCCACCAAACGCCGGCTGTAACCAAATTGATTTTCAAAAAGTTCGTGAAACTGCAAAGTTAGTTGAAAACACTCTTATCATCATCATGCACCTAGACGAGAATGTCTAAGGAGAATTTTGTATAAAGATTTACGATTATTCAGTTAGAATGTCCAATTCGCCCAGCTTATAGCTTCAAAGTTTACGAACTTCCTTAAAGAATTATAATTTTCAGACGTTTATTTATAGTTCCTGTACTATAAATGGAAAAGGAGGCTGGGATGCGACCCACACTGATAACTTCCCATCCCGCCTGTTGATTTGTTTTGCTTAAAAACTTGTCCATTACTCGTATCAAATTTTACCAAATTTGCGTACTATTTTTTTGTAGATTTTATTTTTTATGAAAAAACTCACTGTTGGATTTTTATATAAAAATTACTGAATATCAAAAACAATATTTTCTGTGAAACAAAATAAGTTTGAAGTTAAAATTTATGATTTTTGAAAAGCTATTTGAGTCGAAAGTAAATTTTTACCAAGTTTTAGTATTGTTTTTTTTTAGGTTTTTTGTACAAAAACTGTCAATTCCATTTTTTTCAAAATTTTACTGAATAATAACAACAATATTTTTTAAAAGATAAAAGTAGTTTAAAGACAATATCTACAATTTTTGAAAAGATATTTGAGTCGAAAATTAATTTTTACCAACTTTTATAAATTTTTGTTTACGTTTTTATTTTTTGTAAAAAAAAATGTAAATTCGATTTTTCTCGATTTTTCTCATTTGTCCTAATGTTGAAAACAATATTTCTTATATGTAAAAATTAGTAAGAAGCTATTATCTCAAATTTTGGAAAAAATATTTGAGTCGAAAATCATTATTTACCAACTTTTGTTATTTTTTTCGGTTTTTAATTTTTTTTTTAAAAAACTGTCAATTCGACATTTTTTCAAAATTTTACTGAATGTTGACAATAATATTTTCTGAAAGATAAAAGTAAATAAAGCCAATGCCCAATATCTTAAAGTTTTGAAAAGATATTTGAGTCGAAAATAAAAACTGTCTATTCAATTTTTCTCAACATTTTTCAGAATGTTGAAAAGAATATTTCTTATTTTTACCATTTTTTACGAACTTTGAGAAATGTGTTTTTTTAGATTTTTATTTTTTATAAAAAAAACTGTCAATTCGATTTTTCTCAAAATTTTATCAGATGCCAAAAATATGATTCTTCGTTGCCCAAAACTGTTTTGGAGATGCAATCATATTTTGTTCGTAAAATTTTGGAGGTGACAAATTTTTTTCTCAGTTTTGTTTGATTTATAAAAAAACCGTTAACTAGATTTTTTCAAAAAATATACTTCTTTGATATCACGTTACAATATATTATATAAAATTTAATTCAAGTCTCCAGCGGTTTTGGTTTGTAAGATATTTAGGGTTAACCAAAATGTTCACCTTTTTTTCAAATTGCACACGCAATTTTGTTGAGAGCCCTTTCTTCATCTTTCTGCCTTATTATCTGTATAAGAAAATTAATTTGCAATCGATATCTCTTGTGGTTCTTGAGCTATGGATGACGAAAAAACGTCGCGAACGTACGGATACGAACCTACGTACACACCCACGGACAGACATCTTTCTAAAAATCTTTTATTTCGACTCTAGGGACCTTGAAACGAGAAATGTCAAAATTTTTAATTTGACATATCGGACCCATTACAATAACTTCCTATGGGAAGTTAATAACTTGATGCAACAGCCCGTTCAGAATAGGACAAAGTGAACTACAACTTTCAACCATAACTGGGTTTTCGTAATGTTGTCCGGGATGGAGAAGACCTACAGTTTTTAGCCTATTCTGAACGGCAAATTTGAGAAACCACATTTTATGACCAGAATTACTGTTGGAGGATTTTTCAATCCATCGCAAGAGGCAGTTCCCTTGAAAAAAAACTGTAGTTGACACAGGCAGATATTGAACCCAAGACCTCTGGCATGACAGTCTTTTTTGTTCATGTAATTTGCCATCAAAAAAACGTTTAGTTTCTGAATAAACTGACCATGACAGTTCTAATTATAATTAGTGAAGGGGTGTGTTCACAAATTAAATTCAAAGTTGCAAGTGCGTATTCCTGAATGAAGAAAGCGACTCAGGTGTCAAAAGCTAGTGAAAATGGGTCTTATCCAAATCCGCTTTTTTTGTACAAAAATGGTTATATAACCAGCTATGGGAAGCAAAACCTTATTGGTTAAAGCTTCATTTAAGACTTAACCTTAATTCATATAGTTAAATGGAATTCTAAAGAACTTGAAAAAGTCAGCCTTGAAGTTGCCTCTTATGACTTAACTTTGCGTTAAAATAACACTACTCAACCTTTTTCGAGTTTGTGTTAATTTTTAACGATTTCCTATACAGACTTCCACACCACCGTCCATTGAAAAGGACATTCATTTATTTACGCATTTTTCGATTGTGCCAATATGAACACGGCCATTGGGACGATTTATTTAACCGAAAGAAATTGAGTGTGTAAAAGTATCTTCCTTTTATTTTTGTTATATTAAATCGAAGAGAATCCCTTTAGGCGCCAATGAATTGACTTTTGAGACTCCCTCTGAAAGATACATTAAACGATTTTCGAATTTTATGTCAAAGCAAAACCATGAAAAAAAATGGAAAAAAAGGAAAAGGAAACTAAACAAAAAGTCTTTCACCCTAAAGGCTATAGGTTTTCTGACATTTGAAATTATATTATAAATCCTTTTAAAACATAAAACATTGTATTTGACATAAGAAATCTACTCCTTTTGCTCTGCGTGTTTTCTATAGAAATCTATAGATATAGTTTCTTTATATTTCTACAAGACCAACACCAACAAGGACTACAAGGACTATATAAAGTCTGCAAGTACATTTGATTTGTTCAACCAAAAGCTGATGTAGTTTTATTGTCGGCTTTTTATCATCGCTCGTTATCGTTCCTTCGAATTGGGGGGTTTGGTTATTTTTTGGATTTATTGTCAGGTTGTTGGAAAAATGGATGAGGATTTATGTTTATGTCTATGTATCTTATTCATTTGGATTTTGTTTTTGTGTGTGTTATGTTGACGTGGTTATGTTTTTAGAGATCGTCCTTTTTTTGACCTTTTGATTATATGTTCATGTATACCAAAGTGAAAGCAATCTTATATTTCCATTTTATGACTTTAGGTAAAGGTTGTCGAATTTTTTTTTTTTTTGGTTTTTGAAATGTCATCTGAAATCGAATTTCTTGGAAAATATATGTCTTACCTCTGTAAAACGGTATTTTCTAAGTAAAATTTTAAAATCACAGACAAAATAAAAGGTAAAATATAACCATACCACCAAATCGTTGCAAATTTGCATGAAAATAAAATAAAATTCTTGTAAATTTAATTAAATATTTAGATATTAATTTTAATTAAAAAACTTTTGGTGTTGAACATTTATATACATTAAGTAAACGTAGATTTGGGTGAAGGTATATTAGAAATTGATCCATTTAGGCTTTTGGGAAATTTTAATGAACTCTTTGGGTTGGGTTAACAGAATGTCTGGGTATTTTCAACTAGAGCTTAAGTTATGAGGGCAAGTTAACAAAATTTACCGATAAATTGTTAACATATAATTTGCGAGAATAAGCTGTGAGTGGCACTGAAGTACTTAGATTAGGGATACTTTAGAGGCCGAAAAAAATAAGTCTTTTTGGAAACTTCATACAAGATATATCAGCATTAGGTACAGGTATGGGGTTTTATTAAACACATACTTTAAATATTTTGTTTTTATTAAGCGATTGATTTTAAAATAGCGTCTGAGCGATATCTGTTTTTAATGAACCACTGCGGATTAACAGATCAGTAAATGATACATTCTAAATTTCAAGTCAATCGGTTGAAAATTGTCCGAGTTATGAATCCGTTCAATTTAAACAAGACAATATTGAAATAAACGCGTATGAAGATCAGTAGAAAAGAATGAGTAATTTTGCGAGTTTTAAAACAAATAATTGAAATCTGACTACTTAAAGGTTTTTTCCTGACAACATTTTTGAGATCTTCAGGAACATCTTGAGATTAAAACAAGAAGGGATTGATTTAACGAAAATTCTAGTTTGACCTATCCCTTATTAAGGAAAACTTGAGTCTTAGGGTGAAACTATGTTTTTTGTCAATTTTATAATACTGGTTCTTATAAAATCTTTTAAATAAGGCTGATATACTTGCTAGTAAGATTTTATAGTATGTATGGTATTTTTCTGGGCTAGTTTTGTCATTGATCTAGAAAACACCATTTGTTCAACCCATTTCCAAAAGCGAAGGCTGTAGAACGTTAACAGAAGAAATTCTAATATTCCTCTGATCTGATTCAATTAAAAAATTCATCTTTAGTACTTTAGCTTTTAGAAAAGCCCATGATTGTATATTTTGAGTCCAATTTTGGCCGTGTTGTGATGATGAGATACGATTTTAAGCCGTACTTAGCGATTGTAGAATTCCTGACTACGTTCTTTCTTTTCTTGTTATTGTCCACGTGTCCTTTTTTACCCTTGCTGTCTTTCAAACGCTCATAGTATGTTGTTGGCATATTAAAAAAGTTTACTAATTTTTAGACGAAGACAAATATTATATAGTTAAGATGATATACTTTTTGTAGTTTTAGGGTAAACTTTTCAAGCCTATTTTATGGAGCTTCCTTAAAACCGTTGTTTACTTCAAAGATTACTGTGTCAATTTACACGCATAACCACAAAACTGAAGACAGAAACGACAAAAGTGAAAATAAAAAGCAGATTTATCACAAATTTCATCGTATTCGAATCTCAAAAAATACGTTTATAGTTGAAAATCTTATACAATTTTGCATTACGATCGGGTTTCATAATATGGTTTTTCGGAATTCGTGACAGGTCAGAATATCTCAGTATTCAGTTCAGTTTACAGTTCACACCATTAAAGTTTAATTTTCAATACTAAAGACAGCCTCACTTCCATTTGATAAACTTTTTACTACCTCTACAGGTTACACGCTCAATAGTCCAGTTATTTTTTATCGGTCAATAGAAGGAGACCTTGCCTTAAATCCGGTATTAATGATTTTTTGGTTACTTCTTTCTGATGTAGGCTTGTTGAGAAAATACGGATATTATATGTTGATATCAAGTTTTCTTTTAGCCAGGACAAGACGTCTTTTATCGCCAAAAGTTCCACCTGAACACGCTATAAAGATAAGGAAGGCTGAAAGAGAGGCTTAATTTTAGTGCAGTTTAGAGTTCAGGAATGCACCAACCTCTACCGACTATACTTCACAATTTTTGGCTTATGTTGTGTCTTTAGATGTGACTGCATTAATTCAAAAATGAGCTTAAAAACGTTAGAAAAGGCAAATTATTTATTTATGAGAAAAGTGAGTTAACACACATCTAAACATGGTTTTGTATCAGTTCGGTCCACCGTGACTAATTTGGCGTTTTGCTCTACTTATGTTTTAAATGCAATTGAAATAAGTATCAAGTAGATACTATAAAAACTTTAGCAAAGCCTTTTATTCCGATAATAATATTTTACTGAAGAAAATTCAGTAAGAACTGAACGCAACTTGCTCGCGGGCATTAAGAGAGTAGTTATTCACAATGGCCCTAGGTTCTCTGCGAGATCTTGAGCCACCGTATTCGAGATCATAATTTAGCCAATCAGAACTAAAAATTAAAAAAAAATTAAAACGGTCATATTCGTATTGAATATTCAAGTAACATATTGATAAACTTCGTTCTCGTTGATTCTCATTGATTGGTGTCACCATTGCATTGTATGGAAAATACTATCCATATGCAAGGACGCATGGTACTGCTCACACAATCCGCTACTGATCATCATTAAACACTAATTAAACTTATTATGTTAGCTTTAGATATAATATTTAAGAAAAATATACTTTAAAACTTAACTAAATATCAATGTCGTTTCTGCAAATTGTACAAAATAAACATAATTATCTTTGAGCTTATAATAAATACCACTAATATCCATATAGTTCTACTGGTTTAGTATTGAAGCGGCTGGATTTTGCACTGAGGGATTTTGTTATCAAAGGTTTCGTACCCAATCGTTATATAAATAAAAATATGACTGAAAAATTTTACAAATACTTTGTTTAAAGAAACGAGGTCAATTTTAATTCATTTTCATAACAAACTTTAAGAATCCAAAATTTACCATAATTGCATGTGGAACAAACGACTTACTGCTCTTAACATTTATTATATTTTGTCTCACTAAGGTAAGAGGCAACTTTATAATAACAAGCACAACGCTGGGCGCAGTGGAAATCTAAACATTCACGTTTAAAAATATTATTAAACTCTCGATTAACTTTTCATATTTTAGCTATCTTCACCATTTTCAAGCGGTGGCGGCCTCCGATGAAGTCACACTAGTTTAACTTGAGCCAACAAGTTCCTGAAACTCAAAACAAATTCCAATGACTGCACATAGTACTACTTGGTATAGCATCACCATCAAGCACCGCTGAACAGCAACTCTCAAGCATTGCATTGAAGTCAAGAACGCGGGCGATACCAAATACTAAATTTAGATACATACCTATACCTATAGGAAAACGAAAATATAATGAGACCGACCCCACCATCAGGCCAGACCAGTCCCAGAGTACTCAACTCTCATAACAACTCGACCGTATTTTTATGGGTGCTGAAGTGTCCCTCTGTGACTTCGGTCTTCGGTTTTCGCTCTTCAGCTTCAGCTCTGAGTAAGATTAATTTAATGGTTCCTAATTTTGAAAGAAATTCCCAGCACATTTAGCCGGTGTTTCTTTGAGCATGGAATTGGAATGGAGTCCGCGATTGCATTGCCAATTGTTGTATAGAAATTCCTGGTTTAGAATTTCAAGCGCGTGATATGCTATTGTTAAAGAGAAAGGATCTTTACCCAACAACCAACGCCAACGGTAAAACTTACAAAGCTACACCTCACTGTAGTTAGTCTCGTATTATAAATGAATGAGCGTCAGCTCTATATAGGGTGGTATAGTGGTTATAATATGTACCTAACTACAGTTATAAGAATAACAATAACTCGGGGATTAGTTTCTTTGGATTCCATGTTTACTCTGTGGGCTTTGTCCGCGCCAAGACATTTATAAATCTCCATTCTAATGATCAGACCATAGTTGGCTGGCTCTATATGGGAAATGGAAGCCAAAGCCACCATCATCGTTGTTGCCTCGTTGGAATAATAGTCATCGTCTTCGTCGCTATTTTCGTGAATGTCGACGACGAATACAGCAATGATGGCAAGCGACGGCGGCGTCGGTCGTCTTTGGTGGTGATACCGTCGTGCGTCGTCGTCTTTGGATAGTCGTGACTGCGGTAATGATTGTTTACAAATGGCAACGGAGATGCTTTGTAGGAATTACTCAAGATTATATCTGACATTTGGAAGTTGCAAGGCTTGTCTGTCCTTCTGGAAAGTTGGTTACCTATACCCATACCTTCCTACCTACCTAACCTATAACTAACTTTTGTTGCAAATGCTAGAGGTTCATATAGTGTGGTCATGAGTAATGGATTTTGCAGATATTAAAGGTGAATTTATTTGATTGGTTCAACAAGGTGATTTGTATAAAAGCGTTTTTCTTTTTTACTTTTCGTATTCTTTATCTAAATGGCACATTGTTTGTTATTGTGTGTGGGTGTTTTGAAAGTTTAGTCATTAATTTCGTCTTCAAGGGTCATGTATTTTTTTTGGTTAAAGTCAAGAAAAGAATTTTTTTGTCCATCTAAACAATTACAACAGCAAAGGAGAAATCGAACCTTACTTTGGGAAACTCAGTAGCATCTATAGGGACCTATATAATGAATCTATGTGTAGGTAGATAATTTGTCTAAGAAGTAAATGAATGCGAATGGTGGTATGGTGACATATGGCCTTGGGACATTTAGCCATATTTCATCAGTGACACTTTCGCATTCTGACATGTACTCCAAGATTTAAAAAAAAGAATCAGGGTCACATGTGACGTGAGATTTATTTCACTGGCACCATTTTAAAGAAAAATAGTTGGCAAAAGATACAAACATAGACGCTTGATTAGACTTTTGTATATACCCAGATTTTTGTAAATTTTGCAAATGTCAAAGATCAGAGATATCGAGATAGAAATTTGCAACATGGGCATCCAACGAGCAGAGTTCATTTAGCAATTAGTTGCTGTTGATCATATGGATTGACATCAATTCGTAATTTTGTTTGGGCCGACTTCAAGTCCTAAATAAACGGGAACAGGAAAAACCTTTCCGACATTACTACCGAAATAACTTGACACTAAGTCATCAAACCAACTACAGAACTGTTTTATTAAATTCAAATTAAAAAAAGAACCATGATTTTATAAAATTCAAGGTGATGGCGAATTGAATATTACTACAGGACCTATTTCAACCGAACTTATTATTAAAGCTTGTTGAACAAATTTACACAAATAGTTATTAATTATAAATCATTTACCTTTTTCAATTCAATTTGTTTAAATAAGTTGTCAATGCAAACAATGTATCGAAACTTACCTGAAAGAAAAAAAAAAAAAAAAGTTAATTACGTTGCATTTCTTATGAGTCACAGAATTTTCTTAAGACACAAATTATAATATTACGAACATATTCACACTAGACTTGATTTTATTTTATTTCATTTTTACTATAGGTCCATTTCAGACTTATTCGAATTCATTTGAAAAAGAAAAACAAAGCATGATATGGACCATTACATATCTAATATATATACCTTCAATACGAATCGATTTCATGGTGTTTTTAAAAAAAAAAAGGTACACCTAAATTAGTTACAGTGGAGTTCGCACATTTATGATTCTATCACGGTTCAATTTTCTATTGAATATAGACTTATAATTTAGCAGTGAACAGTTAGCGGTTTCGCTTTTTCGATTTTTGAATAAGAAGCCTTCTACTTTTAATACAGGAAGAAATATTTACAACTGAGGATAAAAACATCAGCAACATTCATTACTCAATTGTTTCAAAGAAAATCATCAAAAGACACTCGGTTAAAATCGGTACCGAGAGGTATTGGGTTCTTATAGCACTAAAACCACCTCTTAATCAGGACTAATCTTTGAAAGATCGACAAATGATTTTTCATTTTTAATTTAAATTCACTCAAGGAGAAGTATTATAGCTGTAATACTGTCGGATAACTTTTAAAACATCAACTCATGAGGCTTGGTTCTTCTTTATTTCTAAACATTGTCTTCTACATTTAAGAAAGTCTATCCATTTCGGAGTTGCTATGGCTTTGCATTGTGGTTTTTTTAACCACTTCAGAATGTTTCTGATATTCCTAGGGGTATTTATTCTTAAATAATAATGTACTTCTTCACTGTTTACAGAAATTGGAAAATTATGTATGTTTTTGCTTCTAAAAAGTTCAACACTAATTTTGCAGTATCTTTTAAAAGAGTCGACAACGTTGATGTTTACTGTAATATCCTTTGTGCATATAGTAAAAAGGGTTGGTCCTAGGACACTTTGTTGCGGTACACCAGCTTCTTTTTTCTTTGGCTCCGACTAATTCTTGTAGTAAGAATCAGTTCTTAATATATTATTTCAGTATTTTGTAGTATTACCTGAGAAGGCTTTAGCAAAGCAACACCAAGTCATATAGCCGAGTATACTTGTTTTTTTGAAAGACCTTTTTTCACAACATCTGTAAGTCTTCTTTCTTCTATTATTTTGCTAAGTCTCTTCAGTTGCAGTTTTTCGAAAACTTTTTCCAAGATTGTTAGATTGGTATACGAGTAAGCGATATTGGTATGTATGATGTTACTTCTGTGCTACATATCTTTGTTCAAAGCATGCGTTTATTGAAAGTTGGAGTTTTTTGAAGGCTATCGATGGAATTTCTTTCAAAACCTGAACAGTAATAAGGTCGCAACCTTGTCAATTTGTATTATGTTGCCAATTGCTTCTCACTTCTTTGAGAGTGACAAAAGCAGTTTTATATTCGTCGTTTCTAGAAAAAAAACTGATCTATTTGCCGTCTTGAGATGCTGATTTCTATAAAGAGTATTCGGTATGAGCCTCTGTCGTCAGACGTTTTAGAACTCTACCAGGTCAATAATTTGTTTAACTCATAGTTTGTTTCTTAAGGTTCGTTGGTTAAAGGCTGTCTCATCAGCTGGAAATCTCCTACCTTGCCATTTCTTTCGAACTCTTCTTTTATATAAATTCAGCTCCTATATTTCGAAAGGATACTTTATTTCCGTTCCTCTAAAATTCGAAGCAATTGAAGTTCTATTTTCCACAGCCTGTTGCGCATCAGCAATACATTTTACAGCTTGATTATCAATTTCTTCAATTGTTTTCATGGGAGATCTAAGTTTATCTCGGAATTCGTTCCAGTTATTTCTTTTATTCACGGACTTGGAATTTTGTTGTTCTCTTATTTCCGTATCAATCAGTGGCAAAATTACTTGAATATGATCTTACGATAAGTCGTTATTACCATTGACACTTATGTTGTTTCTTTTAACACCTCTAAGTAATATATCAAATTCCGAATTCATTTTATCTATGATCATGAACTTTTTTCGAACGACATGAAGCAGTAGAAGCTCCTACTTTATTATCTTCTAAAAGCCTAATTAAGTCAACCAAAACCGCAAAACGAAGCACGCACACCAAACATTTAAGGAGTTGTTTTGGAATTCCTTGCAATAAATCCATTTATTCAAGCAGAAATATCTATGTAACCATCTCAATAAACATTCTTAAATGTCCCTCCGTTTTATTAAGCTATATGGTCGTAGTCGTTGTGATCGTCATTCGTCCCGCAACGTATCTTCAATAACTGGCCAACTATATAAGCATCTTGTTTGACTTAAAGCAAATGAAAATAAACTAAAAACATCATTATACGTACATAGCATCAACAAGACCATCATTAGAAGAAAAAGCAACAGCAGCATCAGCTTTGGAATCAAGCGTCGTCGTCATCATCAGAATCATCATCAGCATCAGCATCAGCATCACCATTATCTTCATCATCTTAGTAGCTCTTCTCTGTCTCCGAGCTGAAGCTGTTGTTTCCAGTTGTTGTCATTTAAGCAAATGGAATTGGGAACACCATCAGCAAGCACCATGAATGGAATTCTGGACAGTTATTGTAGAAGAATTCCCAGCTTCTAGCTTTTATATCTTTGTTTTTTTTCGTTTACTATTTTTCTTCCTCTAGTCTATTCTTTCCGCGAAAGGAATATCACAGATTTCTTCTGCACGTTCCAGCCATTGTTTTAGACTGCAACGAATATGGTATGTATATAAAACCACCCACTACGGTTTAAATGCATCCCGCCGCTGCTGTTACCGCCGCCGTCTGCAACGACAACGCCAACGGTTGGTTGTATGAAGTTGGAGTGCTATGGGCGCGGATATCTCTGGCATTCTAGGGAATATTTCAGAATCCATTAGAGAGTGCAGCGGGATATCAAAAGAATTTGCGACATTTAAGTGCACTTCTGTGCACCTATCTCATTTGTCTGTTTGATTTAGTGAATGAATGGCTGGGCGGTTGTTTGGTTTTTGAGGAGTAGAATCTCTACTTCTTCCATATTTTTATTTTCTTTCTCGGTGTTGTATTATCTGTTCTGTAGGTACCGCCATCGTCAGCCTCCTACATACACACCATATATAACTATTTTTTTTTTTCATTTAAAAAAAAAAAAAAAAAAATGTGGTATTTGGGTTAACTGGGGTTTTCTATTGCTGTGTGCAAAAGTCTTATAATGGAAATGCAACGCTCATAAATTAAAGTGGTAATGTGGTTCTGAAAACCTTGCGTTGGTTTTAGTTGGAGAATTTCGCTCTTTTTTTGTACCTTCTTACAGAGGGAAGAAGGATGAAACGACAGTTTAACAACAGAAATTAGAACGCTAATTGTTTCGTTTAAAATCAGTTTTGTTTCTAGTTTTAAGACTCGAAAGAAAGCAAAACAAAAAACTTAAAGCCAACTTCTTTACACTACATTTGTATAGTTGCAATAAAATTTTCTGAGTTCTGCAGATAAAAAGAATGAAAACTTTTGTTGAAATTTTAAGGAAAAATATCACATATTAGTTCCCTAACGAATAACGAATACGGGAGAGCGATATAAGCATTTGAGAACAGGGAAATACAATACACAAATTATCTTCGATATTATCCAGGATTTGATAAGTTAAAGAAGAAAGTCAAATTTTAACTTCATATTTCCTTTTCTTGATGAATAGGTCCCAAAATTAACAAAACATGGTATTCCAATACCATGGTCTTATTTCCCTTAAAATTTTTGACTTTTGAACTTCGCAAAATAATAATAATAATATTTCTATAAGTAAAAAAGTACTTACTTACTTAAGAAGACGCTACAGTCCTGTGTGAACTAGGGCCTCACCCAACAAACTTCTCCATCTAGTTCGGCTCAAGCTAGATGTCTCCAGTTTCGCGCTCCAAGTTGGGTAAGGTCACTTTCCACTTGTGCGTGCTACCTGATCTGCGTCGTCTTCGTCTACTCCGCTATCTAGTGGGTTAGGATTCGAAGACTTTCCGGGCCAGAGCATTGCTTTACATGCACTCTACGTGACCCAGCCATCTTAATCGTTGGACTTTTATATTTCTGTTAATGTCTACGTCGTTGTACAGCCCATACAGTTCATCGTTTCATCTTATCCTCCACTCCCCTTCTATGCGGGACAGTAGATCGCACGAAGAGCTTTTCTTTCGAAAAGACTCAAGGTGCTTTCATCCGCTTTTGTCATAGTCCATGGACGTATTGCAGGACGGGGATGATAAGGGTTTTATGTAGCGACACTTTGGTTGCTCAAGATTTCAACGCTATTGTTGTTTTCTGTGTTTATAGCAGAGCCTTGGGAGACGAAGTTCTTGACTACCTCAAAGTTAGGTCTGTTAATTTTGAGGTTTTGATAGAGACGAAGGCGTCGGTGTGGTAAATCCTTTCTTGTCGATGCACTTTGTTTTGCCTTCATTAACAGTTTCATCCATTTTTGCCACCTTTGCCTCAATACTCCCAAAAGCCCCATTAACACTTTCACGCTGAGTTCTTCCGATTCCAGCATATGCTAGTAATTTTACAGACTTTTGAAAGATAGTGCTTCTAAAGTTGACGTGTGAGCTCTGCTCTATTCTTTCAAGTACGATGTTAAAAAAATCGCATGACAGCGCATCACCTTGTCTAAAGCCTATTTAGTTGACATTGACGACTTTGGCAAGGATGTCAAAACTATACATGGCTCTATTTAGCTGGTCCCTGTAGATTCTGTCATATGCGGCCTTGAAATCGATGAAAAGATGGTGGGTGTCGATTTGATGTTCTTGGGTTTTTTTAGAGGATCTGCGTTAATGTTATAAGGAACCTTCAGGTTGTTGACGATGGGCTTTAAACGTTCACATATTACGGCAGCAAAAGACAAAAAAAAACAAGAGACTTAAACTCAAATTTCCACCTATTAAATTGTAGTTTAATTACAGTTTTGGAAACGAACAAATTCGATGATACTTTTCAAAAACTCAATTTTGTCAAAAATTTACTTTCAAAAAAGACGTTAATTCTTAGTTTCACTACTCTTTGGTTACTGTTAATTATTCCTTCGTTTTTAAAATATTCGTTAAAAATTATTTTAAAACCATTTTTCAAATGAAACGCATTATTGCTTGAAACTGTCAAATGATTAAAAATTTCGATGGATTAAAAAATATCCGCAAAATGAGAAAAAAGGTGAATTACACGTTTACCATAAGATTTAAAATTCATGTTTTTTTGTAAATTATTCAAAATTAAAAATAAATAGCCTGTGCATTAGTCCTGTTCAGTTTCATTGATATCTTCATTTTTAAAACGTTACATTTATTTTTTAATTAGTTTTCGACATATTTTCAAAACAAACTTTTATTTGCAAATGAAAATTAGTCTTTACATATTGCTTAAAAGTTTTTGACCATTACAAATTTAATTTGCAAGGATTATTGTTTCGTAAAACAGAAAGAACAAATACTTTGCAAAATAACATTACTTCTTACTTCTCAGAAAAGACTTTGGACTTTGTAAAGTTTGGTGAAATGTAAATTGAAAAGTACGCATAGTGCGCAGTTGCAAATTGAAGAGTGAAAAGTGTTTATTGAAACACGGCCAGGTTTAATTTTTATATAGACCGCTATTTGGGCAGCTGGCACTTTCTAAGTATTAATGTTTATTTTCGCCATTATAAAAAACGCAACGATAAAAGCTTGGAAAACGCATTCAAATTAGTTAAATTCACTTTTCCGTGAAATAAACCAAAGGGAAATGAGACAAACTTTCAAAAATTGACCCAAAGAAAAAGGCCAATTTCCTGCAGTTAGTTATTGTATTGCACTTTGAAAAAGCTAAAATGAGCCCATTTTATTTTGAGAAACTGCAGCAAAAGTGGCAATCAGTTAAACCAGTAAAAGTTTACACAAACTTAGGCTTGTCGATTCTTTACTGATCTTTGATGAGGTGTTTCCCAAACTATGGTAAAATTAATTTTTCTTAAGGCCTTCAATGTTATAGATGATATAAGTTTCCATTCGATAACAGCAACGTTTAATTTTCGGTCTTTGCATGAAAATGATCGGTATTTTCATCAATTTTCAATGATGGAGAACATTTTCCGAAAGGCTCCGAAAATACAAGAAATATTGTTGAAAAGTCTTTCCATCCTCAAAGTGAACATTGTTGATATAGCTTTTAGGCTGGCGGGAATGATTGAGCTTTAATTACTTGAAAATAAGACTGTTAACGGGTTTTCCAAAAGGGATTTCATAACTTCAAGTTTGTCAATAGTTATCAATTTATAAACATTTTCATCGTGGTTAAGTTCACGAACAGAGGTTTGGTTCAATCCCTGGCTGGACTTTTTTTCCACGGGTACTGGCTCTAGCCAGGAATTGACAAATTCTCCAAGATTAATTCTTGTCATGAAAGTGCTTTCTCAATTAGCCGTTCTGATTCGGCTTTAAACTGTAGATACCCTCTATCCCTGTCAACAGTACTTACACTCAGGAATGGTTAATAGTTTATTTTTTATTTTTGGCCCGAATCGGAAGATATAGACTTGGATTGAAATGTGTGGACAACTCAACGAAAATTGGGTCCATCTAATCGACTACTGTTTGCGGTAAATGTTTTGATTGTACTTCAAGCTGATAACAAAGTTTTTCAAATACATGGTTAGCGTTTTGTTACAAAAAAGGTTACTAAATCCTAATTGAATATTCTAACACAACACAAGCGACGAACCAAACGCAATTTTGCAACAAAAGTTTACTGAACGTGTTATTTTTCGTAGAGGTCAGGGGAAAGAATATTTGTGATTCATCAGTCTTTTTTTCTCTGGGGATATAAGGTCTATGTTAATGACCTTTGAAACTTATCAAGTTATTGAGGACATACCGTCATAAACGTGTAACTTGATGATGGAAAATTTTATGAAGAAGATGTGATGTTGCAAAATTAGCAGTGACATCCTTTTGGCTGATATTGTTTTTCATTGTTAACAGCAAACATTTTTCGTTAGAATAAAATATAAATTTATTGATTTCACTCAAAGAAAAACTATTTTTGTTAAAATCTCAAAATGAAACTTCTTATTGAAAAACCCTGAGCAAATTGTTTAACCCATCATCAACAAACATATTTCATCGCTTTTTTTAATTTTTGTGTACAAACCTAAGGAAGTTATGATAACCTCATAAAATAAATTGGCTATGACCTGACAACAGAAATGCAGTCTATTGTCAATACACCTAGGATGTGCTTAGGTCCTAGGTATATCGGAAACAAGCCCATCGGAAGTAAATGCATGGCATTATGCTGTGCTGCGCTGTACTGTACCATGCGACTCAAGGTTTAACTACCATCAGCAATATTTGATTCATTAAGCCCAAACGTGAGTAAAATAATGTATTGCTAAAGACCTACATACCTATGTTTGTATGTATGTATGTATATTGATGTTATTTAATAACTAGGTCAAGTGATATAAGGTGCAAAAGTACAAGCGTAGCTAAATAAGGATAAGAGCTGAACTGTGATTTTGTTCAATCTATGCGCCCCATCACATGCATTCAATTTCACAGCCACATCAACTACCACATAAATTTAAGTCCTTCTTCATTTATCCTCCATTTTGTAGAGCAATAGGTTTTGCACAGAGGCGGATTTTAATAGACATAAATAAAGCTTGCTCTGGATAAAAATCGAATGTACCTTAAAGTTGGAACAGTTTTCTACGTCAAGTTTGTCTTTTTTAGTTCGAAACAAAATTTTAAAAGTTTCCATTCATTCATCGATAAAGTATCTCTTTTTGACGCATGTGCAATTTGTTGTGACATACGTCACTTTCAAAATTGGTGTGTCAATACTGTCTTCTAACCTTTAAATCTCAGAACAAAGATTGGAGTCCTGTACTTGGCTAAATGTAGCATTAGGTAGTTTCTGTGACCCCTACTAAAAACACTTTAATCCTTAGAACCGCCTCTGTAAAATACTAATACTTGCGCCTTATTTATGTCCATCCTCAACTGCACTATGCGACGTTTCATCAATTTCCGAGATATGATTTCGTAAATGTTACCGATAATGAATTTGATGGAATAGGAGAAGGAAAATAGCAAGATAAATATATTTGTAGGTGTATGCAAAGCACACAGAAGTATAATATTCGTGGAAGGATTTGATATTTATGTTGAGTTTGAGTATTTGTATGTTAATTTTAAAAGCATTAAGGAATTAGGGGTAAGTTTGCGGTTGTTTAAGTAGAATTTTTGGATTAGTTGAGATGAGATTCGTCAGCTTCATTTATCAAATCAATCAAGTTCTTAGAAATGAATGACTTAAATGTTGTACTACGTTTATATGAGCAAAAATAATGACATGAACCGGTAATAGTATAATAATGTATGTAAGGCAATCTAATTTCGTAGAACTAACATTAGACTTACTCTTAATACCGATTTAATTTGATTTATAGATGAAATTGAATATTTTATAAAGCCTTTCATTTCGGGGTTTCAGATTGTCAGCGCTGGTATCTGAATGATACCTGTCAAAATCAGTGGTCACTTTAAGTATTGGATTTGGTTTGCATCTAGACGTTATAAAGTTTCAATTGGGAAACAATTGAAGCCATTGAAAATTCCATGCCGTAGATACGTTTCTTGTGTTTTGAAACAACATAAACATCGGTTTTTCTTACAGTACGGAGCGATATTTTTGTTCAGCTATTGAAGATTATGACTTAAACTACTTGTTTGGACGATCGACAGGAAAACAATTTGCTCGAAAAGTTTTCTAAAGCGTTTTTTATTGGCGCGGGTAGATTTTGTGTCGGTGACATCTGTCAAATCCTTTGTTACACGATTGAACAGCACGTTTAAATGATAAGACTTTTTTATCAAAATGATTGTTCGCTAACCAAAACGTCGCGCGCAATGCGCCCATTTTACGGTTCACGTGGCCTTCACAGTCGATTCTTCAAAGTTTGTTGGCCAAATTTGAGATCGGTTCAATAAACAGTCAGCAAACACCTGTACGTTCTAGGAACTCAAGATCGGTGAAAGTGTTATCAGAACTCGAGGCAGTCTATTTTTCGCCGTGCACAAGAACTTGGCGTTTCGGAGACTTCAGCTTGGCAAATTTTGCGTTAGGACTTGGGCCTACTCGAAGTTTATGACCATAGAGAACGCCTTTGTAAGCTGACTGGGCTTCGAATCTTTACCGACGAGGTACATTTTTCGATGAATGGCTTTGTTTGCAAGCAAAATTGCCATTTATGGGACGAAACCAACACACACGAGGATCACCAAGTCATTACCTGATCCTTACCCTCAAAATGTTACCGTTTGGTGTCAATTTTGGCGGCATAATTGGTCGGTACTTTTTTGAAATCGGAATTAGTGAGGCGGACACCGTCAACAGCGAACGACGATAACTCGTTTTTTATGGCCCAAATTAAACCATATGGACATACCTAGACGACATGTGGTTCCACCAGGACGGCGCTCATGCTATACAGCAAACGCCACGATTGACACTTTGCATGAACTGATGGTAAGGTTATGTCCCGCAAGGGTGATGCGAATTGGCCAACACGGTCTTGCGGTTTGACCCCGATAGATTTTTTCCTGTGGCGTTTCTTGAAGTCACATATCTATATAAATAAACCACAATCGATCGATGCCCTAAAGGTGATCTATACGAAAGAGTCATTGAAAATTGGACCACTCGGATTCGTGCCAACTTAAGAAGCCGAGGCGGGCATTTGAATGATGTCATATTCCACACTTAGGCCCATTTGCTGATACTGTTCTCAAATGTGTTTCATTACAAAATGCCTAAAAGACGTCATGAAATTTCAAATATTTAATCACACACATTGAAGAACAAGCTACGACCAGCTTTCAAACCTGCCACTTCTTTTAAATAAAATTTTGTCTAAAAATGAGACTTTTAGAAGTCTTATCAAAAAGTAATAGTTATCGAAATGAAATTTGACTACTTTGAAATTTAACAGTTTTGAAAGCGTTAATATAATTGTCGGGAAAAAGTACTTTCTTTAAAACTTGAAAATAAGAGTTTAATGACCTTTATCTCATTTTAAAGAGCAAGGTATGCTATAGTGCATAGCCAATGAATTAAGAAATAGATCAACAGCGTCTTCCGGTTGCGGCCTATCATACTTTTCAAGAATAATTTTACAGAATTTCCACTTCTAAAAATACAAGACCACGATTGATATAATTGTAATAACTTTTGTATCGTATTTTAACAATTTGAATGCATTATTGAAGTTTGTTTCGTTTAAGTAATGGCAAAGTAAGATGTCAAAAGATAACAGCTATTCAAAAACCGAGATATTTAAAATGAAAATTCTATTTTGAAAATTCTGTACTTCGACGGCAGTAGACAAATTACTTAAAGTTTTCTAATTTCCTTTTTCGAGTAGTGTAGCAGAAGAGAGCCATCGGTTATTCAGGACCAATCTTTAAAAGCTCTACAAATGATTTAACTATAGGTCAAGTTATTAGGTGCAACTCTTTCCCACAACTCTTAAGAAATTTTCTTATACTGTATGGAATATCTCTTGTATAGAAAAGATACAAGGTTGGTTCTAGGACACTTTCTTTTATTTTATTTTTTAGCACTTATTTTGTTAAGTTTTCGTCGTACTGTACTCTCGGTTCGTTACATAGGATTGCAGTTTTTCTTGGAACTGTCTTGAAAGGTCCCTATGCAGTTCGTACGCAAATCAAAGTAAGCATATTTGTTTTGATTAAGTGCCTTCTCGACCACATTTATAATATTATTATGGTGAAATCATTATTTCCAATTCCCAACTGATTCGGATTTAGTCTTATTTCTTCTATTATTGTGCTGAGCCTTTTCAAAAGCGGTTTTTCGAAATTTGTTTGTTAGGATTGGTATTGGGATTAATGGCAGTGCCGCCGCTTTTTTTTCGTGCTTATTTCAATAAGTCGATGAAAAGTTTTCTCCTTACCTTTCAACTAAAATATTTCACGTTTCATCTTTATTCATAAATTCAAACATCTATACTGTTGCATAGACAAACATTTTGTTCAACAATGACGTATGCAATTTTCCAATGATTACGGTAATATCTTAGTTTGAGGCATGCGTTTATAATAAATTCGAAGGTTATTGAGTGGATTTCTTTCAATATTCGAACAGTGATAAGACCGTGACCTAGTAAATTTTTATTAGATAACTCAAGATGAAAATGTATGGGATTAAAAAACACACCCCTTTATAAAAAACAAACAATCCTCTAGTGTAATTCACATGTGGGATATATAATAGCCGTCACGTTACAGTCAATGAAGATTATTAAAAATATATTAGTATTAGAACGACGATACTTCATTATGTGTAAAATTCATTATATTCGAAATCAATTTAATGAATGTGTTTTATCGAGAATTGTGCTGCATTTGATTTGAGATTTAACACCTTCATAATGAGACCAGGTTATATCATTCGGCTATGCCAACAGAAAAAGTGCCATTTTCTCTCGAAAAGTACATATACATAATATTTAATATCCATTGAACGGATATTTTATTAATTAGTGAGATACTATCTTTTATCCGATGATAATGAAACACACACAAAATGTTAACATTTTGCTTGTAGTCATTTCATTTAATGATTCTCTCACAAAATTTTCTGAAAAAATCAATTTGATTTTTAATTTTGGAAAAGAGAATCGTGATTCATTATTAAGTTATACTGTTTCAAATGTATTTCTCGGAAATTTTAAAATTAATGAAATATATTTGTACCTATGTGGGCGCGAAAATCTGCTAACGAATCGAGAGCGTTTTTATGGATTTTTTCCAGGAAATCAATGCAAACATTTTACTAAAATTTCAATTACCTTAACTTAGATAGATATACGATATACGAGTATGTATCGAATAGTAAATATTCACCCCTTTGTATCTGTATCTGTATACAAACCAATTTTGTAATGCATATGGGAAGATAGATATGGGTGCTTTGCCTAGGTTATAGATTGTGCCTGCATTTCATATTTTTGAATTGTTTTTGGTTCTTTTTTTGTGCTTTGTATCTATTTCCTGTAAGTATATTTTTCGTATTCACTCATCCACCATATTTCCAAACCGAATTTCCGCTTCTGCGGTCATACTATCCAGCAGCAGCCAGCAGCTAGCAGCGCAAGGATTTTTTTTGTTCGTCCTTTATGTATTTTTGCTGGTCGAACAGAAAACAGCAGGGTTGAAATAACCCCAGAGGATACAATTTCACAAACTTAGAATTTACTTAGGTTTCGGATCTCATCCTGGCCATGTATAGCGACGACATAGACATACAACACGATGCGACAAAGGGACTACACTCTGCACTACACAGATGGAAACAAAAATGGGAGTTACTGAATTCTAATTTATTATTTTACAAGGATACACAAGGACTCTCGATAGCATTAGATATCTTATAGTTAAACACGAGTGTACCCGGGCGCTCTACTAATTATTATATGCTTCAAGGTTCGTGTGGTCGACCATAGCCCGTGGTAATGTGCTTTAAGGAATATGACTATCTGGGTTGTTTTTTTTGGTTGAGGGTGGTTTTGAGCTCCTTCCAAATATCATCATCTCATCGGCATCGTTTCCATGAATAAGGTAGCTGCCATAGGCAATGGTTTGAGGGTTGGGGCACCCACTCCACACAGTCCACACGCTGATGTGCTTTTTTTTTGTTTGGAAAGATTCCGGATATCGAATGACTCAATTAATTTCCTACGTATAGAGAATTTTTATATGAAAATACGGCTGTGGACGGTGGCTATGACAGCAGACCATGAAAAAATACAGTAAAGAAAGGCCTAAAGTCTGTGACAAGGTTTAGCCTGGGGATGTACATACGTAGGTACTGGTATATGCAAGTTTTAGATGGCTTTGTCCAGTTTGAGTGTTTGATTGCGATATCGCTGTTTAGATAACCTGATTGACACTAAGGTACATAAAGGGTGTTTTTTGGCATATGAGACTTCGTTTCACTTTAATTTGGAGAACTCTCGATAAGCTGAAATTAGTAAATGGAATAGAAATTGAAAATGTTAATAGCCTTACCATCAGCAGTTTTTAGTATTTACAACCAAAGGCAGATTAACTAAGAAGCAGTATTATAAATTCTGCATTAAACCATGAAGACAATCAAAATAACGAAGCGAAACAGTGGTCTAAGAGAGTATCATCTAACTGCAGTCTAGAAGAATTTTAATTTTAATTTTCAGTAGGAGATTAATTTTATACAGCTAAAGGCTCACTTTCTTCCGATTTTTGGAGAATTTGGTACAGAAACTATAAAAAAAAACTTTCATTTTATTTTTTAACCAGAAAGGCCGTCAAAGTTTTCAGAAGAAGTAGAGTAAGCTACTAGAACCAAGACCCGAACTGCTTAAACATGCCGGTTTTGCTATGCATTCATGGGAATGCTAGCATAAAAAATTCCTCAATACTAGTTAAAAGCTATCGAGTGCTTCACACTTAAAAAAGTGCAGGAATTCAATAAGTTTGCCAAAGCTCTTTAAATCCAGAAACCATTTTACAACTTTAAAGCTACTGTTAATGTACATAACAATGACCTTGGCAGTACTTATTTAGGTATGAATCTGATACTTCGGTGCTTAGCAAAAAGACTTATGACTCTGAGATCCACTCACAAAATTGTTAAGAGTCGACCTTGTGGAGGTTTATTTACTTACTATAATAAGGATATTTGTGTAGTCACATGTTAAAGACTAAGTGTAAACGTTAGAAAAAGAGATAGGGTAGAGGGGAGATTTGGTTACATAAATTCTTGAAAGGAAAACTGTGATAAGGCATTCCACATTCGTCTAGTACGTTTAAAGAACAAATATCTTAACTTCACAGTACGTCTGAAGTTGAACATAATGGCAAACTCATTGGTATTGTTAAAAGGGGCGGGGTATGCAATTGGCTATTTCACTAGAGCATAGGCCGTTAAAATAATTGCGAAAAATTGTGATGCAAGAAACTTTACGACGACGTTCGATTCACGTTGTTGAGTTTATGATATTATTAAAAGAAATTATTTTAAAAGCTCTTCGTTAAATACTGCCCAATGAGGCTTAATTAAGTTACTGGAGAAATGGGTAAGCTTTGGACGTATATAAGTCTTATAGACAACAGCCAGCGTAACAATTCAGTTAATCGGAAGTTTTTAACATGATATCACAAATTAAAATTAAAAAGAGTGTCGGAGACAGAACAGAGCCCTGAGGCACACCAGCATTTCATTTAAGATTTTTAAGCACTTCTTGAATTTATCGGCTTGACAGGAAGTTTTTAGGCACGCATTTTTAATAAGGGATCGTGATGACAAACTCAGATGCAGATATTGTGATACAAACAAAATATCGTCATTTACCCCTACATGAGCATAAGCGAATAGGGATAGCCTCAGGCAGGCTTTTGTAAAACATTTCATTTTAGACAAAAGCGTATCTACGTACTCAAACCCACGGAAACTAACATAAATCATTCTGCTAATACAAAATTATTGAAATTGAAAAGTGAAAATTTGTTTTCCGAAGTAAATAACCGACTACGACAGACAGAGAAATTTCCAAAGGCACTAAAATTCGTCATTCACAAAATTAATTCAAACAAATCGTCATTTTGTATTCCATATACACAACTTGTTTTGTATTATCGCATCCTTTAGTCTATGTTATTTGCAATAAAAGCACATCGATGTACTCTTAATTAGGGTTAAGCAACAAAACCCAATAAAACAAGCCAGTTTCGGAACATACCATGAACTGCTTTATTTATTAGTCTCGTCGTAGTCGTTGTTGACTGTCGACTTATTAGACCCAAAGTACAGTCCTATTATCCTTGCTTTTATAGATATTATGATGTCGATTCCCATTGTGATATTATTAGGTAGCAATAAAAAGTAAAAAAAGCTTTCAATTGTACCCAGGTGTATTTATTAAGGCGACACTTACTGTACTGTGTTTCTGTTCTTAGAGAATGTTGTCCCCAGAGTGTCTGCGGAACTCAGTCATTCAATGATTTTATTATCCACACATTCTATGGGGACATATAAAGTAGGAACGTTCATACATTTGGTACATTGTTCTCATTGTGTTCATAGAGAGGAGTCGTCATCGTCTCCCTTTCAATAAACAACCGCTCCCTTAAATTCAAAACCAGGAAAATGATATTGTGCGTGAGTACTTGAATGTGACACCATCCGTACTCTACATGTGTGTACGACTTTTCTACCCCCAAGCTTCAAGCACCATAACATTATTTGATATCTCTGCGGGGATGTGGATAGAATAAATGTTTTGAACAGGGGTCTCCCAACAGCTAACAACTTGCATTCCTTTCCTATACCTACAGCTAGCTACCTACAGATGTGCCTGTATCATATTCTACAGAACCATTATAGGGGGTGATAGACCAAAACAAATGAATTACCAATAGATTGTTGTTGTTTTTCAAGCTTCTATGACTGAAAGTCCTTCGTCGGCTGTTGGTGTTTTTCTTCTTTTTTTTTCTATGAGAAAAACGTTCACAAGAAGAAAAATTATATATAAAGTGCTGCGGCCTTATCGTTTTTTCATACTTACACATACATAGATACATTAGTGTGAGTCTATCTATCTAAGCGATACACTTTATGAAGATAGAGATAGATGTGATTGCTTTATGAGGATTCGTCGTTTTGAACATAAAACAAGAAGAACGTTTGTCATGTAGCTTTGCGGTAAAATTGTGTGCCAAAAGGTAGTAGATAAATATATGAAAACAATATTTTCTTTTCACGAAGATTGCAAGGACCTGAAAAATTGGATGCTTTTTTTGTTTGTCATTTAGGAAGAATAAAACAAAGCAAAATGGGTGGTTAGTTATAAACGGTGATTTTTTAAGAGCTTGAGAACTTAAAAAAAAAAAAAAAACGCATACAATTTGCAAAATCTCATCGATTCTTTATTTGAAACGTTAGATTGGTCCATGACATTTACTTTTTGAAGATAATTTCATTTAAATGTTGACCGCGGCTGCGTCTTAGGTGGTCCATTCGGAAAGTCCAATTTTGGGTAACTTTTTCGAGCATTTCGGCCGGAATAGTTGCTGGCTTATTTGTGTAGACTTTAGACTTGACGTAGCCCCACAAAAAAAGTCTAAAGGCGTCAAATCGCATGATCTTGGTGGCCAACTTACCGGTCCATTCCTTGAGATGAATTGTTCTCCGAAGTTTTCTCTCAAAATGGCCATAGAATCGCGAGCTGTGTGGCATGTAGCGCCATCTTGTTGAAACCACATGTCAACGAAGTTCAGTTCTTCCATTTTTGGCAACAAAAAGTTTGTTAGCATTGAACGATAGCGATCGCCATTCACCGTAACGTTGCGTCCACCAGCATCTTTGAAAAAATACGGTCCAATGATTCCACCAGCGTACAAACCACACCAAACAGTGCATTTTTCGGGATGCATGGGCAGTTCTTGAACGGCTTCTGGTTGCTCTTCACTCCAAATGCGGCAATTTTGCTTATTTACGTAGCCATTCAACCAGAAATGAGCCTCATCGCTGAACAAAATTTGTCGATAAAAAAGCGGATTTTCTGCCAACTTTTCTAGGGCCCATTCACTGAAAATTCGACGTTGTGGCAGATCGTTCGGGTTCAGTTCTTGCACGAGCTGTATTTTATACGGTTTTACACCAAGATCTTTGCGTAAAATCTTCCATGTGGTCGAATAACACAAACCCAATTGCTGCGAACGGCGACGAATCGACATTTCACGGTCTTCAGCAACACTCTCAGAAACAGACGCAATATTCTCTTCTGTACGCATTCGTGTGGTTGGTTTAATGTCCAATAAAGTAAACTGAGTGCGAAACTTGGTCACAATCGCATTAATTGTTTGCTCACTTGGTCGATTATGTAGACCATAAATCGGACGTAAAGAGCGAAACACATTTCGAACCGAACACTGATTTTGGTAATAAAATTCAATGATTTGCAAGCGTTGCTCGTTAGTAAGTCTATTCATGATGAAATATCAAAGCATACTGAGCATCTTTCTCTTTGACACCATGTCTGAAATCCCGCGTGATCTGTCAAATACTAATGCATGAAAATCCTAACCTCAAAAAAATCACCCTTTAGTTTGATTTGAATAGTTTCTAACTAGCTAACGACATCTGCTTAAGTTATGAACAAGAACGTTTTTAATTTTGAATCAACCTAGAGATTGTAATATTTCAGTCCCTATAGTTTTACGATGAGAAAGAGTTAAAGAATCTAAAATATTTTTACAAACCAAAAACGAATCGAATTAAAATAAAGATACATACATTTTATCAAAGATGGCGTCGAAATCGAAGTTAGAGTCATTTAGGTAATATACACTTACTTCAGAAACAAAGCAACTTTGGAGTAAGAAAAGCTAAATTTAAGTCCTATTCATTAAGATAGAAATTTCGGGGTTATGCATAGGTTATTCCAATACACAAAAACAGAAGTACACCTGATGACTAAAGAGTTTTAGCTAAACAGCTATTCACAAAAAATAAATCAAATTGACAGTCGAATTGGTTATCAGTCTGATTGTCAGATCTAATTGCGAAGCTTTCATTCTTTATCGATTGTTTTGTTAATTTTTAAAAAAAGTTCCGTCTAACAATATGGACGCACAATGCAATTGTTGATAGCTGCCAATTCAAAGCCTTATTATGAACAATTATGAACAACTCATCAGAAATTTCATAAGAAAAACTCAAGGCACATTAAACTTCTAAAAAAAAAGCACGAGGCAGCCCTTTGTGGAAAACTAAGTGCTACATGAAAGAAGTAATTGACAGTTTGGTCAAGCTGATAAAAATTCTTAGGTTAGGTTATCGTTCTACTATTCAGCTCCGACAGTTCAAAGAGATTCTTTTAGAATGTGAAATGGCGTCGGGAAGGTTATTTACAAACATGGGAAAAATGAGCGGTCTAAATATGGCGCCCTGAGGAACACCACAACAAAGTTATAAAACTAAGGGCAAAAAGTACTAAAAACCTTTTGAAACTTCTTATTTAGTTACCCAGTAACCAGAAGTAATGAAGTTTTGCTGAAATTGATTTAGCTTAAGTTTTTTAGGAAGCTTAAGGTGATAAATACTATCAAGAGTTTTGGAAAGAACGAACAGACATAAAATTGATATTTTGTTTTGTCTAATTCAGATCTTAATTGTTAAACATGTTTTCACAGAAACCGGGTTGACGAGAACTCAGTAAATTGTGTTTTTAATAATGTTCACTAATTTCATAAAGTATTAAAATTTTAAAAAACTTTCAATGGCAAGACATTTATTGGTCGGTAGCAGAGTTCAGCAAGTAGTGTAAAATAGGGTCCATATACGATTTAAAACGTTTTTATCAAGGTCTAGTTTTTGAATTTCTTAAATTTAAGAAAAAAAAGAAAGATCGAATAACTTTGCAGCCAGGTCTGTTCATTCTGCTACTTCATGATGCAGTTAAAAGAAATGAGATAGCTTTCAAATTTTGCAAAGTCTTGGAATCTTACAGCTAATTTGCTTTTAAGATCGGATAGAAAGTTTGAAAACACCGCAATGTCCTCTATTTTTCATATTTTTTCTATTTTTAAGCATTATCTTTTTCAAAAATATCCAGCTTACAACGAAAAGCGGACACGCTTTGTATCGAATCACATATTAATTTTCAATTTCCTAGTAACTTCTTGTTAAGCTTATTTAAGCATTTCAAATAAGCTTTTAGAAAAGTCAAAGCTAGACCATTGCGCTCATTTGTTTAGCACTCCAAGTGCTTCTTTGCACTTTTATTGTTTTTTGTTCATCCAGAAACGTTTAATAACTCTCAATCCCTCCCTTTTCCATCTAAAGTTTTTTTCAAGGGTACTACATTTTGCGAGGAATTGACAAGAGTAATTCTTTTCATGAAAAGTGCTTTCTCAAAATAGACGTTCGGATTCGGCTAAAAACTGTAGGTCCCCAACATCCCTGATAAAAAGTACTCGCAAAAGGAATGGTTGAGAGTTGTAAGTCACTAGGCCCTGGTTCTAAACGGATTGTTGCGCCACCTAATTTATTTTATTTTAAATCTAAGATCCAAAGATTTCATTAAAGCTTCTGCTGTCTAAACCCTTCTTGCAAAAAAATGTCACAAAGTTTTAAAATCCAAAGTGAGAATAGAAAGTAGGATGTAACTTTGGAAAGATAAATGATTTTGTGGATCATAAAGCAGCCTATAGAAAACACACTTGTGTGCACACCGGTGTACTGACACTCGGTGTGGCATTCCACCACACATGACACACTAAATTGTACACAGAAAGAGGAAATATCACAAATAGTGACTTTAAAGCTTGGCCACACTAGCCACACATTTTTGCACACCGACACAAGTGTAATCACAAGTTTGGTGTCTATGGGCCGCTTAAGATGTTCCACAAAATAAATTTAATATAGGTGTTTAGAAGCTTAAACAGTTTCAAAGAATGTCAAATAAAACTGAAAAATGCAGTTTTATTGTTCATCAATCAATGTTGATTAAATGAAGAAACCAAATGCCGATCATTGTGACTTCATATAAGGAAAATACAGTAAAACCCGCTTAAGAGAAACCCGCTTAAGAGAAAAACCCGCTTATCTGAAACACTTTTTTTATCCCCGAGTATTTTTCGACCAATTACCTTTAAAACACTCCGCTTAAGCGAAACTCGCATAAGTGAAAAACCCGGATACCTGAAACATATTTCAGTTCAATTTAATATATTTCATTGAAAAAAAAACTCGCTTTAGTGAAAATAAAAAAAAGTAATCGAACAGACCAAAAATTTGCTGAACGCTGTCATTTCATCTTTATTTTCCACCTTCACCACGTATTCACCACGAAAATGACATTTCAATTTTTGTTTGTCACAAACGTTTATTTACATACAAACGACTTGCTTTTTGGTTTTGTTTCAAAAATATAAACAACATTTCAAATGTCTCATCCAGAGGTATGTACGTATTTTGAGATTAATTAACAAGAAAATAAAATTTAATTTATGTTCCTTTTCAGCCACATAAAACTAAGAAATTAGTTTGTTTGTCTGTAAAAGACAAATTAAAAATTTTAAAACTACTCGACGATGGTGAAACCAGGAAAAATATTTACTCCAAATTCAATTGCAGTGCGCCGACGGTATCTAGAATAATTAAACAAAAAGATACAATCCTTAAAGTGGCTGCCCAAAACCAAAATTTATTAAGGAAACGTCAGCGCACTGGAGCACAAAAGCAAGTGGATAAATCTTTGTCCATTTGGTTTAAAGACATGCGCTCTAAAAACGCCATAATAACTGGGCCAATGCTCATGGATAAGGCAAAAAGTTTTTCTTTGATGCTGGACGTCGACTTTGAGCCGACAAATGGATGGTTAGATCGATGGAAAAAACGAGAAAACATCCAATTTAAAAAGCTTTGTGGAGAAAAAAATTCGGCTGACACAGTTGCTGCTAATGCTTGGCTAGAAAATGTGTGGCCAGACATTCGTCAAAACTACGATCCTGATGATATTTATAATGCGGATGAATCCGGGCTAATGTTTAAGGCTCTACCAACGGGTTCATTGGTGAACAGAACTGAACACCCTTCAGGAATGAAGTTACCAAAGGATCGTATTACGATCCTTTTTGTTTCGAATTCAACTGGAACAGATAAAATGATTTTCTGTATCGGTGTGTACATAGTTTTAGATTAAAAAAATTATTTGATGTTTTGTGTTTGCTTATCTTTTTTTCATCTACACAGGTAAATCTCGTAATCCAAGATGCTTTAACAAAAACACGATTCCTGTTAAATATTATGCTAACACCAAAGCTTGGATGACAAGTAACATTTGGACGATGATCATGCAAGATTTGGACAACACATTTAAAGCAAAAAAAAAAAAGGTTTTGTTAATTGTGGACAATGCTTCTTGCCACAAATTAGAATGCGATGTTAATTTGGGAAACATTAAAATTGATTTTTTTCCCCCGAATGCCACCTCTGTCATGCAACCTTTGGATCAGGGAATTATACACTGCTTTAAGGCCCATTACAGAAGATGTATAACAAAGAAGCAACTTCTTCATTTGGATAATGGGGAATCCCTATCTGATTTTTCAAAAAAAATAAATTTACTGATTGCGTTAAAAATGATAAAAAGAGCCTGGTGGATGGTGACTCCTTTGACCATAAAGAACTGTTTCCGGAAAGCTGGTTTGACTTTTAACAGTGATGAAGAAGTAGAAGTAGAACCAGTAGATGAAGAAAATAATTTTCCGACAGCAATAAGAGAAGAAATTGATTATCTTGTAAATATAGATCAGGATCTTCCTTGTTTTGGCGACATGACAGACGAAGACATTATAAATGAGGCAGCACTACAATTCGAAGAGCTTGGAGACAACAGATCTGCATCTGAAAATGATTCAGATGTGGAAATTTTGGGTTTTCAGAAACCAACACTCCAAGAAGCTTTTAAATCTCTCGGTGTTCTTAAGCAGTTTTCGGATGGTGATATTGAACTAGAGCTAATTCTTGATGAGATCGAATATAAAATGATGAATTGCCATTTTAAGTCTTTGTCACAAACTAAAATTGATGATTTTTTTAAAAGGAAGTGAAATTTTTTCTTTATTGAACTAACAATATTTTATTCAAAAATGTGAATATTTATGTATTTAAAACCTTAATGAAGCCTATTTTTGGTATGCACAATGTGCCAATCAATTAAAGTACAAAAACTCATATGTGATTTAATATAATTTATGCAATATGTATGTAATACTACCTTTGAATTCCTATATAATATGTACATACATACGTGTTTAGTTTTTTTTTATTGAATAAATTATTTTTGTGTTATTTGATTGTTGTGTTACTCAAACTATTTTATTTAAACTTTTTCCAAGCAATAGATAAATATGTACACTTGTTTCCAGCGTTAAATCTTCATTTAATGGAATTTTTAAATCCGCTTAAGTGAAATTTTTTTTCACTTATCCGGACTCCGCTTAAGTGAAACTTTTTTCACTTAAGCGGGGTCCGTTTAAGTGAAAAACCCGCTTAAGTGAAAGAGGGACTGTGGCATTTGGCAGTTTCTCTTAAGCGGGTTTGACTGTAGTTGATTTTGTATACTCGGGCGTATACGTACTTTTTTTTGTTTACCTGGGTTAAAATTAAATTGTTACACTTTGTATTGATATTGGTATGAATCAATTCATTTCAAAATTTGAGTTCAGTTTTGTATTCATTTACGTTAAAAAACCTTAATGACTTTGTATTTCGATGTGGGAGTTTTGGTGACTTTTGTCACTGGTTAATAAAATATGACGATGCAAAATCTAAATTAACTTTGCTAATGTCCATAGAAAAATTATCTTTAACGATTATTTTCATTTTAGCAGAAGTGTCGCATTTGCGGCTCGAAAAATTCAAGAATTCAAATTTACCTAGAAGTTGGCTGGGATATGGATTCCAACAATGTTTTTGTAACACATTAAAAAAATCTATCGTACCTTTCTTAAAGGATATAACTTTCTTTAAATTCTGGAAATCAACTGTTACCTATTTTCATAAGTACGTCTTATTGAGCCAATCATTGAGAAATACGAAAAGGTTTTAGTTGGTGGAAAACGGAAATAATTTAAAATCAAATTTCAACCACCAAAACAAAATAATTGTTTCTTGCACCATAAACCTTTAAAGAAGATAATACCTCAGAGAAGGATTAAGGTTGAATCTTATTTATGATTTATAATGTTCACACTTTTTCTTAAATCAACCATTTAAATAAAGAATCTAATTATGTGATTAAAAATTAAAATTACCAAAATAAGAAAGAACTTTTATACTTTATTGAAATTTATTAAATTTTCAAAAGGAATACATTTCAATACTGGCAATGATTTCTAAGAAACTTCTTTGATTTTGATGTTCTATACTGTCATTTTATTGGTTTGAATAAAACACTTGAAAAGGGAAACTCTTGTCTTTGTTAAAATCATTAAGCTTTATGGTTGTTATTGGTTGGTATAGATTGTAAATATTATCATCTTATACCTAAGAAACTTTTCAAATTAAATTAACTTAATTGGTGGCATTTTATGAATTAAATTGTTTTTGTCAAGAAGTTTTTGAAAAGATACGTGTATTGGTATCTTCAGTTTAAGACTTTCGTTGACGTGGAATACAAAAACCATAACCATTAATAGGTAGATATATGTGCCAGTAGGTAAATTCTTAAACGGGAGGGAAAGAAAATTGGTTTTGAAGAAGAACTTTATTGAATATAAATAATATAGATATATATGTAGATTGTTTCAAAAGCAGCAAGAAAAAGATACTTTGTTATTATTAAGGAAGAAGAAAACTTACAAAACAGTTTAAGACTAAACCGAAAATAGGTTTTTTGTCCGAAAACAAAAGCAAAAACAAAACTTTATGATATCGTTAAATTTTAATGTAATTTGTTAAACAAACTAAGTAGAGTTTAATAAACTGTGGGGAATGTTTTGAAAATTTATCGAAAACATGACATTTCTATTTGTTGTTTTGCTGAGAAATTTGGTTAACCTCAGCTGAATGGTTAACCATTAAAGTTTATGAGCAAAGAAAAAGAGTTTCTTCTATAAGAAACTTTGAGTATAAATAAAGTTATTTAAGAATGGTGTAAATAATGTTAATGAGAAAATAGAAACAAATCAATAACCGCTCATAATTGTTTATGTCGGATGTCGGATAAAAATTGACTTGATTGTGGTCAGTAATTTATTCATTGGAAATTGGAATAATTGAGTTAGTGCCTATTTCAGTTGTTAAGTATTCGATATTTGTAGAAGTATTAAAGACAGCAGACATAATTCGGTTTCTTTTTCTGTCCATAAAATATCATTTATCAGCGCTATCAACAAATCGTTAAAGTTTCGGACTACTATCGTGGATGGC
Organism: Eupeodes corollae; assembly: GCF_945859685.1. Classification (NCBI taxonomy): domain Eukaryota; kingdom Metazoa; phylum Arthropoda; class Insecta; order Diptera; family Syrphidae; genus Eupeodes; species Eupeodes corollae. The sequence continues at coordinate 146,283,881 of NC_079147.1, read as the reverse complement.
CTGAATAATACCTTTGTAGAGCTTTCCATTCACAGTGACAGTTTAAGAAGCTTCAACACAACAACAACAAAATATACGTTGAAGATAAGGAAGCTTGGATTTTTCAACACGAAATGCAATAAGTCTGCTTATTAACTTAGTTTTTTAGAGGAAAATGGGCTTTATTAAAGAAGATGAATTTTCTACGTTATTTCTGCTTTGCGAAGACCTTTTAGTTTTGCAAAAAATGTGCAATATTTTTATAGTGAATTTAAACAATGAATTGTTGAAGTGTTGTGTTTTGTATTCAAAAATATAATTGGAATATTTTTATCAACTCTTGTTTCTGAGTTTCGGCAATGAAGGCATACATCTTCTTTTTAAAACTCTTGTTTGATGTGTACTTTCGAAAATGGAATCAGAGACTGACAGAAGTTAGGCAACATCATCGTGATTCAGAAACCTTGATAGCTCTCTTCAATGACACTTTAGTCCTGATGCATACACTCTCCTTTATCTTCGCTGATATTTCCTTAGTTTTCAGGAAACTTGTTCAAGCGAATGTGGATGAAGTGGAGTTTTATTGTCGCATATTGCACCGCATACTTTTTTATTCTAGCTAAAGATCTCCTACAACTTCAATTTAATTTTAAAATTTTTAATTTCGGAGAAAATTCTGCATTGCATGGATTCTGTCGTAAAGTGTAAGTTGTCTAATTTGACCAATTTTTTTTACTCTTTCTTAAACTTCTTTTATTTCTACTGTCCCAAAGACTTTGGAAAAATGGAAACTTAGTGTTACAACTTTGTTGACTGAGAAAACTGTTCATCATTTTTATAATGACCGAAATTTGCATCTTTTTTTAAGAGATTTCAAATTTGCGAGAAAATTCTGCATTGCATGGATTCTGTCGTAAAGTTTCTAAATTAAGTATCTTTTGTAAGTCGTCTAATTTGACAAGTTTTTCCTTACTCTTTCTTAAACTTCTTTTATTTCTACTGTCCCAAAGACTTAGGAAAAATGGAAACTTAGTGCAACCACTTTGTTGACCGAGAAAACTGTTCACCATTTTTATCACCGAAATTTTCATCTTATTTTCATTATATTTTATTTCGTTCAGGATTAGCGAAAAGTTGCAACATTATTTCTTCAACTTTGTACTGTGGGCAATAATTACCCCTGCGTATTTGTTTCCATTATTTAATAGAATACATTTTTACTCTACGTTATGAGCTGTCAAAGAATAAACGCCAATCGTCACCGTTTTATGATGAGCTTGGTCCTAAAGTTCCTTCTTCTAAGGGTTCAGATATATATACATATATTTTTTTAGAACAGAAGAGTCTAAAACTAGTACTCGGTTACTGCCATTTAGTTTGACTTTTAGTGCTTAAACCGTTTAAATAGTCAGTTTTCAAAATTGAAGATACTTCTTAAATATTCCCAGACGATTTAAAAACCAGTTGGGAGCCCAAGACTTCTCATTTTTATTTTAGAGCATCCCAATATATTCAAAATAACAAATTTTCAAAAAATGTATAACTTTTCTACAATCTTTCAACGAACATTTTCGGCATATAAAGATCCTGAGATGTCGTTTAACTAATTGGATCGAGAGCATCATTTAAGCGAAACCAAAAAAGGCTTTAGAAAAGAATACTCAATACTTTCGATACCGTGTTGTTAAAACCTGTAGAAATATATCTGCGCAAACGTCAACATTTTATTTTTGGGACTTCCGAGCAGCATCGTTTGACTCCATTAACAGAAGAGCCCTTGTATAAACTGTATAGAGATGGTATTTCACTATAGTTCGGTAGCATAATCTACTCTGAATGGGGTTAGTTTATCGGACTCTTTTCATTCTACTGTATAATTAAAGCAAGGATTCAACCGAAGCCCACCATCTTTTACTTTATATATTGAAGATAGACGGGTCTCCCACCACTCTACATGAAATCGTTAAAGCTTTATTTCGAACACGTACTTTAGCAAATATAAAGAAACAACCGAAATATTGATGTCTCAGTTGTGAAATACAAAGATTCCTGGTTCGAAGTGTTTGAAAATATATCTGAAAGATTTTAGCTTAACTCTTAAAAACCAACCATCCTAAAAGACAAGTAGGCGATTTTTGGTTTGAAAGTCATTTTTGTTTTGTAAATAAGCCCTCGTTAATGTTTAAATTAAAAACAAGAAAACTCGAGCCGTTCAAACAAGGTTAAGAGCAGATTTGACAAACACAACTCAGAAGTGAACAACCAAAAAAACTCTCGGTAACAGCAAAATGGTAAGATTTTGTAAACTAGTTATTTAATAATGAGCTAAATGAAACTATTATTGAGTAAGTGCGCAAGGCCGTGAAAAAGGTAGTTAGTGGGTAGGTACTGGCTTAGAACAGAAGTTTACTCTCAATTTGGCTTGTTGAAGCAAAACACAACTTATAACACAACCGCTTATATTTTATATTATAAACATTTCGTCATTTCGTAATAAACCCTTCATGCATTTCACTTCAACAAAACGCTTGGTTTGTTTTCTTGACATCTCTCCAGCTAAACCCCAGTATATATTTTGGCTCAAATTATATTTCATTTCCCCAAAAAGCGACGACAACACCATCATAGCCTCCAAAGAACAATAAATTTCGAAAATATAAACCAATAAAATGCCAAAGAACCCTTTTTTTAAACATAAAAAAAGTAAGAAAACAGAATGAATAACTCTTTTGTCCTTAGCTGGGTCAGCGCCAGAACTCCCTTGAACAAATAAAAAACCTCACGCATAAGCCTCAAAGTCGAAGAGCACTTAAACTTGATATGTGCGATGACACATGAGATATACGTACATTATGTTATGTATGGAAGAAGTAGCTGTACTCATAAGAAAGAAAAATTAAATTAAATTTCAAAAATCATGCCAAGTCTTCTAAATGTCTCCCAAAGCATAATATGAACCTTCAAGAAAAAAAAATAAAAAAACAAAAATTACTTACAATTAGATAAATTGGAAATAAGCTGACATTTCAGTTTTTTATTGTTCATATACGAGCTTGTGTTCTCAGACTTCGAGCCCTGAGTGCTGAGCTGAGGAACTCCTTGAACTTCCCACCACCACTCTGATGTCTGATTTGTAAAGTACGAGTACTTTGGGCGGGCACATTTCGATGACAGGACCATAAAGGCTTTTTTATGTGTTTCATTGTATTTATGGGTCCTGGCCCGAGTTCCAAGCCCACGTTTGTCTTCGTCGTCGTCGTTTTTTTTATTTTTGTTGTTGTTTTGCCATGAGGTTTACAAAAAGTGATATAAAGAAGAGAATTAAATTATTTATTTAGCCATGAAGGGCGGCGCGGTGCGGCGGCAAATGAAGTCTCAAAAGATTTCCATTTCCATCTGACGAAGGATATATGTTTATTCCAACCCATCCTAGTCCCATTCCACCCCATCGACCCACCTGCATCAAACCAAAGATAAAAACATGCGCCCTCGAAGTGAACAAATAAAGAAGCCGACTGACAAAACGATGAAGACGATAATGAACGGAGCGGCGGCGGCGGTTGGGGCGGATATGAGATATGGCATTGGCATGGAAATAAAAAGAATGAAAATTAACCCCAAGGAATCCGGCCGTCTGTTTCTAATCAAAACCAATTTTTTGGAAGCTTGAGCGATTGCCGTAAACAGAAACAGTGTGCGGTATGTTCAGCACATCCTTAAAGCGATGATATTGTGATATATTCAAATTAGAACATGAACCGCGAGGATGTGCTATTGCACGGCAGGGTCGGTACGGTAGGTAGGCTTTTGTAGGTTTAAGGAATAAGCAAACAATATACAAACTCTATTTCACAACACGAATGCATAGGTATGTAGGTTTTAGGTATTATGTTTGGAGAAGACGCAAAACGGAAGCCTTACTCAGATGCTAATGGAACTACACTCGCAATTTCACATCGGCAAAGACTAACTGTATATTTTAGTACATCTTGAATATACACAGCTATCTATCTATCTATGGATGTGCAATTAAATTTTGTAATTCAAATATTCGATTTAATTTATGATCTAAATATAAATCTTTCAAATGGAGTTATGGTATAGAAAGACGACACGAGCCGAGCACATAGGATGAGGCGGCATTTAGTTGAAGCAATTTTTATTATTATTTCTTATAAAATAGATTTGAACTTTATCAAAAAGACGAACTTGAATGTCTGTCTGTGGCTTAACCTGGCAGCATCAAGCGTTAAAGGAATTTAAAGGTTTCTGATTATGTTCTCCAGGTAAATCGAAATATATATTTAAGGTATTTTCGTTCAACATAGATGGGTTAGAAATCTTATGTTTAAAAAAAAGCGATGTTTTAACCACATATGCAAATGTTTTCAACTTAGTGTTGCTGTCGAACATCAAGTTACTTTTTTTTTACTTTTCTAGAACTGGTTGAATCGAGTCCTTTTAAGACGTTTGCTACATTCGTCTCGTTCTTGTTTAATAGTCAAAAGGCCTCGTGCTATTATTTCTAGGCACATCTCTAGCGCAAAAATCCAGAAATGTAAAGGAGAGACTCTCAAAAAGCCTTAACAAAGAAAGGCAGCAAGCTGGAAGAATCCTGAAGGCCTCTGGTGAATTATTGGAGGCCGGAAGGATACCGCAGCAAACCAACTCGCGTTGAATGGGCAAAGAGTGTTCTTGCTGCAGCAAGGACCAGTAAGGTATAGCAAAAGATAGACAGAGGGGGGAGGTGTTTTCAAGATGGCACCTCTCCTTTCTTCCCGATTGCAGCAGAGTGATTCCCAAAATGGAATCAAGGGTGGTGTCTACAGTTCCAGTTAGGTTGAACTACTTAGTAAACACCTTATAGTGATTCTACGACGTATTTGGAGCTTTATCTGGTTGTTTAAATCAAGGACTGGTCCTTCAGTGTCGTGCATCGGAGTAACTTCCTGACCACATAAATAAAACTAGTTTCGAAACACCAACAAGCCTCCGATAAGGACAGATTGTTGACAACCTACGCAAACAATTTAAGGGCATCTAACTAAGCCCTGTGAATATAAGATCCCTTAATATGCCACGAATAGCAGAGCAATAAGCGATCTCTAGACTGCTATAAAGCAGATATCAGGAAATGCAATGGGATGGGCCGAGCAAAAGGAGGAAAAAAAACTGCGATATTTGATGATGATGATTGCTACCGTGACAACTATGCCTATTTTGATACGGCCAGACTAAGACATGTTGTCTTGAGCTATAGTGCATCAAAGAACGCCTCATGACTATACGCAGTTAGGTTGAAAGAAAAAAGATAACAAACCAAGGATATGTTTTTCGAGCTCTCGGACAAATCATATGAACAGTGCCTTTGCTAGGATATTGTGTTGAGGGATTGGAATGCCAAGCAAAGAAGGGAAGACATTTGTAAACAGCCGATACGACAACATAACGTGTTCAAGCCGATCGATTTGCTGCGGACCGAAATGGTATGGTAGCTAGCAAATGTTTTACATAAAGGAACATGAATTCTCTGAACCAATCTACTGTCATATTGGAATCCAAAGTAGCACTATGCTTGCAAATATGGCAAAACAGGACAATGCTAGGAGGAGATATAACATCGAACAGCCAAATCCCCCTCCGACCAAATCACAAGTAACATCTTTCGAAGTTCTCTGATGCTTAGGCATACATGGGCGAGAGCTGCTCACAAGCTATGAGCAGAAGAGGAAAGAAGAACACCGACTTCTCAGTAGGAAAAACAGAGAGTATGAGGAGCAGCGATCGAAGATGTTGAAAGGTTTAAAAGCAGGAATAAAGTTTGAAAGTGTTATGAGCTGGTTAAACCACGGACCGAAGATTGTAAGGACGTAAGTGGAAACAAGATAGTAGAACCGCAGTCAATGCTGAGGATATAGAACTACCACTTCTACAGACGTCAGCGAGGACGAACCGAAATTCGCTATAAGGCAGGATGATCCATTCAATATAGACGACGAAAGCCAACAATCCCGTCTTGATGTCGTGAGATTCAAATTGATATTATTACAGAACACGGTTTCACATAATCAGCAACTGCAAGTCATACCAACTCTGAATTGTACCCGTGGCATGATGGTTAGTGCGTTGGACTGTCGAAAGTGGCAATTTAACATCTACCACAACTTTCTTGATCAAAAATGGTCTTCAACAGGTTACGGTGAATTCGCCGATTCTCTTCAGCATTTACACCAGCGATCTAATAGGTAGTCTTACAAAGGCAAATGCGTATGCCGACGGTCTAATTACCTACAGAATGGCCCGAAAGGTTGAGGTTATTAGAATTCTCTTGCAGCGTGATTTCGACAAGATTCAGCGATATTGCGACAACTGGAAACTGAAAATAAATTTCCAGAAGTCATAGACAGTCCTGTTCCGGACTCCGTTGGCTGGGGCCACGAGGGATGCGTGCAAGAATTGGCGCAAGATGGTCATCGTTGATCTTCACCGGCAGCCATTGGCGAGCAAAAGTGTTGTGAAGAGACCGAGATTTGTTTAGATCAGTGTTTACATTTCAACAGACATATAAATGCTGCTCTGACCAGGGCTAGAAGAGCCTTCACACTGACGAAACAGTTGTTTTACAGCAGTTGGCTTGACCCCAGAGATAATTTGCTACATGACCCTCATACGGCCGATAAATCGTTTATGATTGTCCTGTGTGGTTTCGGGTGTTCAAGCGGTTTACGACGCTCTACCGATTTCTATCGAACTTCTTACGTACATTACTATTCCAACGAGGTCCCATACAACGGGGCTCGAATCAACAGAATTGACAATTTCGTGATAAGGTCACACTGCAAGAACTTTGTCTTCGACCAACGATTTTAATTTTCGGGGCGTTCTATCCGAAGGAAGAGTATTTTGAGAGTGCACGCTTGAGCGGCTTCATTCCAAAAGATAAATGCGATCTGATACAGGATAGATTGGCAGTTCCGCTAATCTACCACGTCAGACGATGAACCGTGGATAGGCGACTCCTGTACAATTTGGACGTCATGGCACAAGGCGGAGCAGAGCTGCTTCGGTGAAACAGAGCTGATAGGGTGAAACAGGAGAACCAATGTTGGTGGCTTCAATCGGCACTTGATAGTGGGTAGTCGAAAGGGGGTTTTAAGCCTTGGCCGGCTTACATGCTTGATTTATAGTTTTAGGGTTTAGTTTTAAGAACAATATGCGTGGTGGCACAAAAAAATTAAATAATATAAACAAATTAAAATAAAATAATAAAAAAAGAAAAATGGAATAAGAAAAAAAGGACAATAAAATAAGTAGTTTTTAAATAAGAATACAAAAGGATATTGATGTAAGCTTTTTTTTATTTTTTAATCAATAAAAAATAAATGAAACTGAATTGAAGTTAAATAGATCTTAGGGCCGGAAGGCATTAGAATTAATTATTATTGATAAACTTAGAGTGTCCATATGGGACCAGTAAGTTAGTTGTAAGTTATGACATTACATTACATTTCACACTACTCTGCACATAAATGTGCAGACTAGAGAACACAGCACCTTGAGCAACTAGGCTATGTAAGGTGATAACAACACAAGACATTAATACAAGACAGAAGGACAGAAGAGAAAGAACAACAGAAAGAAAGAACACATGACAACAGCACGCAATAGGTTTCGAGACGGTCCCCCATCTTTCTACTAACCACGCTCACTGATGCTTGATCTCGGTGATCGATGGGAACCGAAGCTTTATCAGTGACTAGGCCGTTGCCTGTAAGTTATGAATTTTTGTCTAACCTTAAGAAAGCTTTGGACGGTCATGCGAGATGTTTTAGGTTGGATCCTTGCCTGTGCCACCCAAAGTTTTTTTTTTTCACGGGTACTGCCTCTTGGGACGAATTGACAAATTCTCCAAGAGTAATTCTTGCCATAAAAAGTGGTTTCTCAATTTAGCCGTTCGGATTGGAGAGTTGTTGCGCCACTTATTTTGTTTTATAAAGCTATTCAATAAATAGCAACTTCCTATCTTCGCTGATTGTTTTATTAAAATTCACTTCGAAGCTTTGTTAATAATCAAAATTTTTTTCGGTTTTTCTTTTGGCAACCTGAGACATAAGGTCAGCGCCAATGTTTCACAATCAATTAAAAACCTTTAAAATGGAATTCGTGGAAATTATCAAGGACATACAACTCCAAATTAAAGAATTGGACAAAAATAAAGGTTTTTAATTGTTGATGGCAAACTTTCCTCTTTACAGTGAAACAAACATCAATTAATTTCTCTTAAAAAATACTCGTATATTTGTAATATTTTTTTATTGAACTCAAGCCTCTTTTATATTCATAAACTGCTTTGTTGTTTTCTGTATTTGATTTATTTTAGTGGGGTTACCAGGCAACACTTTTAAAGATAAATTCTTAAATTATTTTCGCAACTATTTAGGTTTTCATTTGAATAAAATGAATTGAAAAAAAATAAATAAAACAAACGAGACACAATACTCTCGCGGGGGGATTGAATAGGCAGCCCATATATACCTAAGCTTTTGTTAACCCTCGGATAGTTTTATCTATTCGATCTTCTTATATTTAAACGTGTATATTTGTTTTAATATTTGCTTTTGAAAAATAATTTATTATAATTAAAATAAATTTAGAACAATAGAAATCAATATCTCAAAAATCTAATTTTCAGAATTGAATTTAGCAAATGCACATTTTTAATTCAATAAAATTTTATCATAGTGGGATATGAATTTTTTATTATTTGTAGATTTTGGTTTGATAATATCGATGCTTTATATTCTTTGTTTATATAAAAAAATCAATATATAGTATTTTTGTATGGTGAGATGGATATTTCGTATGTAATTGCATTTTATACGATATTATATTGAATTAATATTTTTACACAACTCCATAGTGATATGTATGTTTGATAAGCTCTGATGTTATGAATAAAATGGACGATATCAAAGATAATTATAAATTGTTTTATTTTCATTTTATAGATATGTCTGTCATACAATTGAAATCAATAAATACTTGAAAACAGTACAATGGTAAATAATATGTATGAAATTTTATACAGATATCAATATCATAATTCATTATTAAAAGTTGGAATGATTGTTTCACACATGGTTTGCTAATAAATTAAAACTAATTAATTGTAAAAATTAAATAAACAACAATATAACATCAAAAATATGGTACATTACAAAAAACTGAAAAAAACAGCCACAAAATCTGATGTTTTAAAATTGAGATTGGCTGAAAATTCATTATTATCGTGTTATAAGGATTTGTGGTTTAATTAAATGTTTTTCGTACCATACGTACCTACACTAGTACATTGCTTATCAACTTTCAAAACAAAACAATTAAACATAATAGTAATCAATTATAGCAGCTCAAGCAATTGGGACATGACAATACTAAGACATGGTCAGTTTGAAATTTGCACGGGTCTTTAAAATCACTTTTTAGAATATTTTTAAGGAGACTCTCCATCCGAGCCAAAGCCACAAGACTTTCCTCTCACTGGGAATCTTACAAAGAATTATCAAAATTGGCCACTCTGCAATTCTTAGGTGTTTAGATTCAATACTAAAGCACAGAGACTACACCATCCCCAGCTGCAATTCGACAGAAACTAAGAGTTTTCAATAGCTTCCAGATCTTTCTGGTAGGATAGGACATTCCTGGAAGACGAGTCAGTCCAACTTTAAACAGATGGATCAAAAACAAAACAAGGGGTTGGTGAAGTTTTGTATTCCGAAAGACTGAAATTAAGTCTGTTATACCGCCTCCCTAATCATTGTAGCGTGTTCCAGGCGGAAAGAAAGAAAAGGTGATATCAACATCTGATGTCCGTATTTTCTCAGATAGTCAGGCCGCTATACATTATCTCGACTCTGTCTCTACTAACTCTTACTAGCTAACAGTCCAAAGCTGCTGATCATCTCTAATGAAGACGGCACAACAGTTTAACATACATCTTTGCTGATTATAGAGACAGATGAACTCGCCAGGAATGGTGCAGTACAACCTACTTTACCACGTTTGGCAAATTCTGGCAGACCAATCGCTACGTAGAAACTATTGCTAATGCAGGACGCTATGAAGAAGGCAAACACCAATCGATCAAGGTGCTTGCTACCTCCAAGCAGATCGCATATAACGCCATGCGGTTAGGCGCATTCTTTAATTACTTTTCCAGAATACGAGGAAACAGTTGTTAACCTTCTTTGTTCATTGCCCTGCTCTAGCTCAAAAACGCAAGAATTCTTCTATAATGATCCAAACGATCTAAATTATAATCAGTTTTTTATGTTTCGTAAGGGACTCTCAAACTGGTTTCATTGCGTTTGAAGAAATCCTCAAGATTCATGTGCTATCATAATTTGCCATTAAGATAGCCTAAGTGTGTCCTACTCCATCACGGACGGCCGTTTTAACCTTACTTTACTTGTAGCTCTTTACAATCCTTAACGAAATTAATTCGAAAAATGTTAACAATGTCTTCATAGATTGACGATTTAGAATTATTTACAACAGAAGGCAAATCATTTACAAATAAAATAAACAGCAATGGACCAAGGTGTCTCGTTTGAGGTACACTTTAGCTTTAGCTTTAAAATATTGTCAACTATAAAGTCTTCGGAAATCGAGAAATTGATTGATGCAAGATGACTGCAGTCTTGTGTGTTAGAAAAAATAAGAGAAGAAGTGCCTTCCAAAGAAAAATCTTCAAATGCAGTCTTTATATAACCTGCGAACCAGTTAGAAACAGACTCTGGAAGATGGGTTGAAGAATTGAGAAGGGTCATTCTTACTGGATATCCGTCAAATACGTATCTCAAAATCGAAGTGGGGTTCAATTCTAGATCACACTAAGTATTCGAAATTAATTAGGAGTACAAGAAAATAATAATTCAAAAGATACAACTTAATCTGTTTAAAGTAACTTTGATTATCAAAATGAAAAATTAGGTTGTGTAAGAAATTCTACATTATTGATGTGCGGCTCAAAAACTATAACATGAAACAGACGGTATTCAAGCGCTGTAAAAGCTGTTTTGCCTGTCATTAAAACTTTTCTTGTATTCCGTCTAAATGCCTTGAGTTCGTTATAGGTCCACTTGTCCAAATTTGTATGCGATTTTTAGAAGGCATTCTTTATTACATCCAGATCAGAAAGGGTGAAAACTTTCAAACCTCGTCAGAGATAACATTCAACATTTAGTAGTTGGAAATATTATGACGAATTTGAAGTAGTCTTATTATCCACTTACCCAAGGCTAATTTTAATTAAAGATCGTACTAAAACTTATCAAAATTTTTGAAATCCAAAAACATATCTCAGCAAAAAGTGTTGCTTTGTAGAACTTTGGACTTACCATCACTCACTTATTGATTCGAGACTTTGATGCTTATTTAAAGGCACCTTAACCTTAACCTCTTATCAGCGTTCGAGAAAAAAGTCTTACCGAAAGTAATTGGCCCTATTTATGAAGGGGAATAATTCCGGAGGAGGTATACCAATGATTTATACGAAATATAACACCAATCTAATAGAAGCACAACGACCAAGCTTAGTAGACTCCGTTGGGCTGGGTACGTAGAAAGCATGAGTGTAGAAGAGCCCTCCTGGAACACAGGAATACAATGGCTCCGCTGGAAGCATATCGTAGACCCGACCAAGACGACCGCAGTCTTGGGGTGCACAACTGGATGGTTTAGGCCGAAAAATGGTAAGGGTGGAGAAGCATGTTTAACAAGGTCCGGTATGGATATTGGTTGTGACAGTGATGACGAAGTAATCGGCTAAGGGGTGTTCTGTGGTACTAAAGTACTGAAAGCTGATTACTTTCTTTGGTGAGGGAACCGCTCACATGATGAAGAAATAATGCTTTTATTCTTGAGATCTGAATATAATGAGCTTATAATACACCGTGGTTCAAGTTTCATATCCAAAGGTCTAGGTTAAAAAACTAGAAAACAATATCGAAAGCTGAGTGTACTGTCATCAGCGAAAAAGTTAAATAGAATGCAAAATTAAAAGGCAAAAAATCGTTTGTAAATATAATAAAGAGTATCGGAGAGAAAACAGAATCCTGAGGAACACCATTATAGAGCCTGGAGAGATGCTGTTGTCTATCCACTTGGTAGAAGAGCAATATAGTAAAGAGACTAAAAATCTGATTCAATAGTTTGTCAGCCTGCTAGAACACCTCTGCAGAATATAAGAAGGTGAAAGAAAGAAAACAATATCGAAAGCTGAGTGTACTGTCATCAGCGAAAAAGTTAAATAGAATGCAAAATTAAAAGGCAAAAAATCGTTTGTAAATATAATAAAGAGTATCGGAGAGAAAACAGAATCCTGAGGAACACCATTATAGAGCCTGGAGAGATGCTGTTGTCTATCCACTTGGTAGAAGAGCAATATAGTAAAGAGACTAAAAATCTGATTCAATAGTTTGTCAGCCTGCTAGAACACCTCTGCAGAATATAAGAAGGGATACTATCACAGCGACCCGAATCGTGTATTTCCAAGTCTTTTATTACTCTTAAAACTGAAGGAGTGTAAACCCTTCTATGCCCTCAAATACTGGAGTAAACTTGTCAGTCTCGATATAATCGATATAAGGCTTAAGGCAAACTTTGCTGCGTGCAAATTATTTCACCAAAGAATTATTTTTGAAAACGTTTGGACACGAAGATGCCGTGATTTCAAATACAAATTATGAGTTTTCTTTAGAGTAGATAGATTTTCGTTATTCTGAATATAATTTCTCTGCGCTGAATTCCACGGCACTATCGGAGAAGCATTTTGACCATTGAAGTTCTTCCCCTTAGTTTTCTAATTTTTTTGTTATTAATTATTTTCAAAAATGACCTTCAAAAACATTTTGATTGAGACTTTTACATATACATACGAGTAACTTGTAATGAAAACTGGATACACAGTAAATTATTCATGCTTAAACAAATTAAGTGGCTAAAGAACTGGTTTTCAAATTTATAATGGTTCCATTTCAACGCTTTTATGACTTGCGTGCGTGCGTCCGGTCTGTTGCTAGATAAGAAACTAAATATTATACTTCTTCCAAAATTTTAAAATGTATGAAAGACTTTTCGTACATATATATTAAATTTCCTCTCTGTATTTCAATATTTACACCTTCAATGATGGCTTAAATAATTATTAAGTTTCATGTTAAAATATTGCATTTTTACCTGAAGAAAAATAGTTGAGTTTTTTAACTGAAAATTCATTGTCATACCTCACATATTAATTATTACGCCTTACTTCCACAGACTTAATTACAGTTAACACTTGACTGAGTTAAAAATTGAAGTTTAATTGGTCAAAATAATACATTTGCTTCTGTCTACATGACACACGGACCCGTACGGTGAGTGAGTAATAATTATGTTAATTTTAACCATCAGAAGAAGTAAATTTTAAACACCAATCATCAATTAAAAAATGCAGTTTAAGGTCGATTTATTTAATTAAATTAAAAGTTATGTTCTTAAAAGTCTTTAATATGTAAAACGTGGGAAGTTAAAAGTTTACAGGTAGAAGTTTTTGCACAGCGATGATAACTGAAGGTTCCCTTAATTCTCGACTTTTAATTGTTAATTTTGAGAATTCTCTTTCAAAATATACCCTCTACCATGAAAAGTGAAAGAACCAGGCTGAATCATCGTAAATTAAAAATTAATAGTACAAATACCACAAGATCAAGACCGACAAACGGATTGAAGACAACATTTTTTAAGTTAAGGCCTTTACCAAATTGATGTTCGTGGGACGTCTTTTTTAAAGAAATGTTTTTAAAATAATATTTTCTGTAATGGTTCCGAATAGGAATAGGAAAACTTTAAGTCACGCAAACGGTTAGAACAGTTCACTTGCATTTTCCAAACAAACCAACGAATGGTCAACTATACATATTTTGGCTAATATAATTCTTTAAAGTCTCTTGACTATAGCACTGTGCCTCGAAGGTGTCAGAGAAAATAAAAAGATTTTTGACAAACCATAATATTTTCATCATCCCAGTTTAACTGTGGAATAAAGGATAAATAGCACAAATTTTAGCATTTCATCCAACGTGTTCCCCAGACATATTCCTTTAAACCCAAAACCCTGGTATTTTTATAATAATACTCATGCACAAATTAAAATCCATAAGTGAGGATGAAAATGAGTATGTACATTCCAAAAATTACTTATTTCACTCAAAACAATGCAAGTCCTTATTTAAAGGAAACAAATAACTCTTAACATAGGCACCCGCTCGTGTATACATACATATCTCAACGGCATTACCATAATTGTTATAGTTGGGATTAAAACCCAAGAAAAGGTTAAAACCTTTGGAATTCGCATAAATATGCTGGGAAGATACTTTTGATATAAATGCAGGAAAACTGTTGACTATAATGCTATTCCTGTCTAATTGGAGCCACAAAGTTCCGTGATAAAATTTGATTTTATGGAAATTTTTGGTTGCGTGAATTTGGAATTTCTCATTTGGGTATCTTGATTTCATATGAATATACAATTAATGCTAAGAGTTTAACCTAACACCTTATATACATACGTCATCAATCATCTTAAGGGCAAAAATATAGGAAATTGTTTATCAGAATTTTGTATGTGACATTGGACAAGAGTGACATCAAAAACGTCAAAGTGACAATTTATTTCTTAATTACTTAATTTTCTGTTGAAGCAGTGGAACTTTTTATTAACTCTTTGAATTTAGATTTGACATTTGAAATACTTTATTTTTTTACACAAATTAAATAATGTGTGGATATTATGAAGGGGTTAAGACAGCTGTCATTGGGAAAACTGTCAAAAATTGACATATGGCAAGTGAAAAATAGAACAATAGAAGCTTAAAAAATTCATGGAAATTCTATTTTCCAAGGGAAAAACAGAGTTGGCTACAGCATTCAACATTCTCGACGTTCGATTTAAGAAAGAATCTTTATTCTTAACAGTACCCCCGAAATTGAAGGGTAAACTGATGAGCATTCTTGGAAGTGCGAGTATTACTGCTGAACCGTTTAAGGGGTGGAATGCAACTGGCTAATTTGACAGAACATTATTTGCAAAAATATCGATAAAACAACGAAAGGCATGAAACATTGCGGTGCGGTGTTCTAGCGATGTAAATTTTTACGAATATAGTTCTATCATTTTTAAAGCTCTTTTTTGTATTCTATCCAAGAGATTTAAATTTGTGTATTGGACACCAGCCCATATATGGGAATTATATGCAAGCTTTGGACAGATGAAGGCTTTGTTAGTTACAGCTAGAGCAGAAGGGGTGAAAAATGTCTTGCACTGTCGGAGAAATCCTAAGCACCTGGCAGCATTTTTAGCAATATCAAATATATGATTAATCCATAAAAGGTGATCTGTAATACACATACCTAGCACTGATAAGTTGATAAGTTTCCCGGATGCAAGTGCCACTCATAGTTAGTGGCATCGGGGATGTGTTACGCTTTAACGAAAGGAGACAGCATTGAGTTTTCGAAGCATTATATCCAACACGGTTTTTGATTCCCCATTGCACAATGCCGTCAAGATCAGAATTTAATGAGCTTGTCATACGCTGCCGTATAAGCTCCACATCCGAAAGCCAAGGATGTGAAACTAGAAACGAATATGAAAAGCTGAGGGTACTGTCGTTGGCGAAACAGTTAATAGATTAGAAGTGGCAGACATAAGATGATTTATGAATACAAAAAAGAGAGTCGGAGACAAAACGGAGCCCTGGGGGACACCAGCATTTATTTTATGAATTTCAGATTTGAAACCATCCAATACAACTTGTATTGAACGGTTAGAAAAGTAATTTCTAATCCAACGAAGAAGAGATTCATCAATACGAAAAGCACGCATTTCCGATATGAGAACTTGGTGCCAAACTATATCAAATGCTTTTGAAATATCAATTGCAGTAATCTTACTTTCTCCAAAACGATGTAAAGATTTGTTCCACTGCTCAGTGAGCTAATTATAAAAAGTTTCTACGGAAATTCGGGGACCGCAACTTTAAGAGCGTTAACTCCAATTTTCGATTTAAAAGACAGACAGGTCATGAGAAAATAAGAAGTTTAGTAAACAAATTTGAGTCTATTTGTGTTAGTGATACGACGAGTTTTTTTCCAAGTGTCGATAATATGGACGCCCTTTAGGCGTGAGAAGCAAACGATGGAAATCAGTTAATTACACAGCGTGGCCTTACCGAAAATTCGGCATCGCTTAGACCACAATATGACGTATTTTGGGTAGAATACGTGGTTTATATGAATGATACAATATTAAACTGACTAGAGGATTCGTCAAAATGCAAAACACGGGTTATTGATCGGGTACCAAACACCATTTGTTTCTTTAAGCACCACTTAAACCACAACCATAACTATTTGGTGCCTTTTAAATGCCTCCGTTCGCCGCCGTATTAGGCCAAATTTTTTTGTCGACTATAATGAAATTTACGTTTTTGTGAATGGCCAATGGTGTACTACCAGTTTTTAACCATATTCCCTGACCAATGCAACTAAACATTCTTCCGACGGCAATAACCATTTATCAAAAAAGAAGTCTATGAATTTCTTGTAAGAGACAGCTTTCTAATAAAATGACAATATCTGTTCTTTGTGGCGTAATGTTAAGCTCAAAAGTTTAAGTAATTTTTTTGAATATTAAACTTACATGTATCTGAAGTTAAAAGATCCTTTCCAAAATAACTGCTACTACCCAATGTTATTTTAAGAGAGCCATAAGTAGCTCTAGAAACTGCACTTTCAAGATTTGGTCTTATATACTGTGGAAGGTGCATGCGAATTTTTAAAAGGAGTTTACCCACAATGGACTGATGTAAGCAGGTTTTGTTTGTGCAGAAAAATGCGATAGAACGGACTAAACGGACTAAGTTGTTTACACGACGCTCAAAAACACTCAATTTCGATGTTGGGTCCAGAAAGGTTCTTCAAAAAAAAAGTTTGACCACAACGAGCTGTCAACAGATTATTGGAAAACCCTTTATTTTCCGATCAGAATAGTACAGACTGTAAAAAATTAAAATACACTTTTATGTACATTATAGACGTTTTCTAATCAAATCAAATACTCAAATAGAATATCCTTAATACGTCCCCGTTTCCTATAGCTCCAAACTTGATTTAAAGAAAAAAGCTTTGGTTATACACCAGAAAAATTGTTAAATTTATTCACCAACATTCACGTGGACGTGATGCTTTTGGTCTTATTAATTATTCTGTAATCAGGGTGGAAGCAAGTAGTAAAATTAAATAACACACAAGTTGTCCTGAAAATAATGCATTCATATATGTGTATTGTGTATATGTGTTCGTATGCTCGAAAAGCTCAAATAAAAGTGAATCTATGTATGTATGTAAAAAAGGACCCTAGTTCTCGAGTTCATGGTATACCAATGGTGCTTATACATGCACTCGTATCTATAGACGAATTCACTTTGGCAATTTACAATGGCTAATCCTGGGTTTTAATTAAATTTCAAAAAAATATATATACATACATTTAAGCGAAATGCGGTATAACAATGATGTGACGACGACGCGACAAGTGACGCATGGCGACAAAACAACGACCCGACTTTGAAAAGCACACAACTTGATGATACTTTGGCTGAAGGCAATATTAAATGTATAATGTGATGCCGCACAAAAGTCAACAACAATTTGAACAACAGTTTTGTTTGAAACTTATTTAGTACGCGAAGTTGCGTTGATGCCGTGAAAATGCTCTTCCCTAATAAAAGTTCTTTCTGCATGCACTTTAAATTGTTGTCATCATAAAAGGACAACTCGTTGATTTTCTCTTTTCAAAAACTCGTAATTTAAAAATTAAAAAAATTTGATACTCTAGGTTCCGAAACTTGATATAACCATGACGACAAAACATACAAAACTCTATTCAGTGTTGTGCGGTAAAACCTTTACCCCTTTTAACATATTTTTGGGTTCTATGTTTTGTTCACATAATAAGTTTTAATTAATATTTTCCCCCAAGTCAACACTCTTCTGTGTAGGGAAGTCCTGTATCGAAAACAACACCAACTTTTGCAACTCCATCCCTTTTTTTTAGAGAGAGAGATGGATACCTGAATCACAGTGAAAATATTCCAACCAAATTCCATTCATCAGACTTTTTTCTAGCTACGCTGCTACTGCTGCTGACATGGTAACCTAGAAAGCCAAGAAGGCGAACAAGGTAGCTTGCATCAATTGAGAAACAATTAAAATGAATTATCTCACTCCCACCAGGACCAAAGGCGAAAGTATCTTCCTAAGCAGAGAGCATCAGCATTCTGGTTTGAAAATGAACGCAAAAAGAAATAAAAAAAAAAAAAACAAGAGAAAAATCAATAAAAATCCTGCCAAGTTCATAATTTGATATTTAAACCCTTCCCGTGCCGGGCCGCCCCATTCTTTCGTACATCATTTTTTCTTCTGATTTTTGTTTTTATTTTTTGGCGTTCGGTTGCAACCTTTCTCGAAAGTCCTTTGCCAAGTATTTTGGCACAGCTCACAAGAGAGTGCTTGGGATCTTCTGTATACAGCCTTTATATCTCTAGTCGAAGTTCGTTTTGTATACCTATCCCTTAAGTAAATCTTTTATAAGTGTACCTATTGGGGGGAAAATGTCCTATCATTGGCAAACATTCAAAACGTCGTCGTTTGCCTTTCACTATTATAGCGTCCCTCCACGTCTTGCCAATGCCACAGCTCTGTTATGCTTCTTTAAGCTAAACTACTGCATCCAAACGACTACATACGAGAAACCAGCGACCGACACAGAACGACCGAGACCAAAGCGACGACGACCGACGTTGCTTTAAAAAACATGCCGCACATGACCAAAGAGGAAAAGCAGAAGCAGACTAAGCCAAAGACATCACAGACGTGCGCTATTTAGATACTAAAAGACTTGGCGAATGTGTCTATCTCTGGGATAGTGAATCTTGTTAAGGGAAAACCATCTGGAAGTAGATATAGAGAACTTATATATATATAAACTAAACTAAACTACTATAGAGAAACGTGTCGGACTATTTGGGGGCAACAAACAGATTCCGTGCAGCAAACGTCTATATCATCATCAAAAGCAGTAGAAGCAGAAGCACCAGTACCAGGATTGAGCATCAGGAATATAGGAAAGGCCTATATATGATTATTTGTTCGTAACTATATTTATATGTATATATTTAAGTACAGTGGTGCGCATCCAAGTGTATCTTCTTTATGGTGGTGTGGTTTTCAGTTCAAAGCCAAAAGAATTTTTCTTTAAAAGTTCAACCAATGCGCACAAACAGTACAAATGCATAATTCATTGAGAGGAAGAATGCTGCCATTTTAGTACTTTCGTAGCTAAGCTAGTTTTGTTTCTGATGATTCTGAGCTGAAGCTGAAACAGAGGTGGTATGAAATAGTCCAAACGAATGACGGGAAGGTATAACGAGCATGGCGGCCAGCCAGCGAGCGGTGGTGGTTGTTCCCATGGGAGGCGTTGTTACCGAATAGAGTTTTTGCCACTGGAATTCTAAAAAAAAAAGTTTTAGCAACGCAAAATCTAAGGTTGAATAATAGACGTCAAGGGGGAAATGAAGAAAAATTAACAATGACAGTGGGGTCGTTTTGAGTATCCAAGGAACGAATTCAAAAATGTCGAAGTTTTAATGTTTTTTTTTTTGTTTCCAACTCCTTGGGAGGTTAAGTGAGTTAAATGGATTAACACTACCTTAGTAAGAAGCTCGTGGGATATGTGTAAGACCTTCGCATGGCAGAGGTCTAACACAGATCTGCCTCTGGGAAACGATCACCTAAGAATGTTACCTGGTTCTGGCTGAATTATATACCTATACGCTCAAAGCCAAGCTCCAGTTAAATAAATAAATGAATTAGTTGGCGATGCACAACTGTCCGTTGAGAACTAGGCCCCAGTGACTTACAACTCTAAACAATTTATGTATGCGAGTAATGTTGCCAGCGATGGATGGGGCCAACAGTTTAAAACCGAATCCGAACGGCTAATTTGAGAAAGCACTTTTCATGACAAGAATTGCTCTTGGAAGAATTGTCAATACCTCGCAAGAGGCAGTAGCCGTGAAAAAAACTTTAGATGACACAGGTAGTAATTGAACCCAAGACCTGAGGCATGGCAATCCAACCCACTTACCAACTAAATAGCTCAAAATAAGTCCTTTTGATCTTCCGGAGGGCTTAGTTTAATAGTACAGCAAGTTTGATGTGCTGATAATATAACAGCGAATTTGATGTGCTGATGAAGCATTTATACTATTTAGTATTTGGAATAAGAATTAGAGGCCTGGACGTATGTACTTGAAGCTGTTAAGAGTAATTTATTCAACGGTTTTAAGACGAAAGCGCTGGTACTTGACACCTATCGAACAAACCTGATATCGAAAACTTCATAATATCAGTCAAATTCTTGTTGCTTTTATCAATAAAAGATATTCCAATATAAACGGGTTGGTTTTGACAGCTCGTGTAGGCCATATTCTTTTTTTTTACTTTCTGTCACAATGTTTTCTATTAGTCAGTCAATTAAAGCAATACTTGCAACTTATCAAAAAGGATTGGGTCTTTTTTATGGGGTACATGGTTCTTCTTCCAAATTGAGCAATACTTGCAACTTATCAAAATGGGTTGGGTCTTTTTTATGGGGTACATGGTTCTTCTTCCAAATTGACTTTTTAGATATTTGGTGCACAAATTCAAGTCCTTAGTGAACTATCAGCTAACATCAGTTCGTCAACGAAACACAAGATCTGTCGAAAACAAGGCTATTTTTCCCACACCAAAATGTGAAACTATCAATGTCGGATACGATCGTGGGTGGACTTCATTATTTTAAAAATCTTTATATCGTCAGCAAAAATGAGAAGTTCGCTTGAGCGTAGACCTGACGATACAACGTTAATAGACAGAATGAACAGAAAAGGTCCAAGATGGCTTCCCTGGGGAACACCAGATTGAGCAACAAAGGTTCAAAATTTAAAAAAAAATGTATATCGTCAGCAGGAATGAGAAGTTCGCTTGAGCGTAGACATGACGATACATCGTTAATACACAGGATGAATAGAAAAGGGCCAGATTGAGCAACAAAAGGTTCAGAATGACAATTTCTAAATTTTACCTCGTAGGATCTGTTTTCAAAGTATGAGTTAATCAAAGCTAAAAAAAATGGTGGAAAACCAAGAGCCTTAAGTTTAAATAAAATAATTCCGTGGCTAAATAGGTCAAAAGCTTTAGAAAATTCAGTGTATACACAGTCAACTTCACAACCTTGTTCTAAAGCGTTTGAACATATGTTTGAGAATGTGAGGAGATAAGTAACGGTTGATGTTTTTTCACAAAACCATGTTGCTGTTCCCAAATGATATATTTACGCAAAAATGCTACACTTTCAAACTTGTTCAAACAATTTAGGAATGCAAGAAAGCTTTGCAATGGGCCTGTAGTTTGTTATATCCGCCTTGTTACCTATCTTTAAAATTGGTGTTAGAAATGACTTCTTCCATATGCTGGGAATGTTGCCTGTTTTTAGAGAAAGTTTGAATAAAAACGTAAGGAGTTCAACTAAGGCATTACTACACTTTTTTAGTACTATCGGGGGAATACCATCGGGACCGGCTGAGCAGTCATCATTTAACGCAGATAAAAGATCAAGGACCATACTCTGTAGCACAGGTATGTGACTACAGCTAGTTTGCGAAAAAAAAATGAAGATAATGAAAATATACTTCATCAACTTCTCCAGGGGTTTGTTGCGAAAGCATTACAAATATCAACAGTTTTATCTAATGAAAGGTTTTTGTAAGTGAAGTTAACTTGAAAGCCATCTGATTTTGTATTCGAGCTCACAAAATTCCAAAATTTTGTAGTATTCTCTTTCAAACGGGTGACCAAAATCAGAAACATAGCTAGCATATACAAAATTAGAAAAAGACTTAAATTGGTTAAAGAGTTCAACATAAAAAGAGAAGTTAATTGGAGATAGAGTTTTAAGATACGTTTTAAATGCCTTATTTCTTTTGTTACGCAGTAAACGCAATTCTTTCGTGTACCAAGGATGGCTAAAGTTTCGATTTCTTGATTTCTTTATGAGTGCATTTTTTCAAAACAATAATTAAGGATCTTATAAAAAGTTGAAACTGCTTCGTCAATGTTTGAAAATTCCAGAATTGGTTAACTCTTCAGACAACTGCTGGAAATTGGGTCTTCTGAAATCAAAATTATAGAAGCAAGTTTTAATTTTGTTTTGTTGTCTTTCCAAACCAGAAAACAAATGATTCTTTACAGAAAACCTATAACAAGCTTTGTTTTCCTCATCAAAGAATTATTTCAAAATTAATGGTGAAACTTTTAGAAACTAATGGCTTGCGAATAATCAAGTGATTTTGAGTGTAATAATAATAATAATAAACTTTCTATTGAATATCTTTAAACTAAAATTGTATTCGTTGTTAATTCAAATAATAAATAAATTACACACAATTTAATGGATTATCTGAAAGTAAGTACTTCCAGTTAATTGCTTTAAGCACTTTTCATTAATGCGAAAATTATACTTTCCATACCTTATTGGCCAGGTCACTAATTGTTAATAGCTCTTAATACCTCTCTCTCTCTCTCTTCAATAGTTAAAACCATCAGAAATAAATTATAATAAATAATTTGATGCCTTTAAATAAAAAAATTAAAACGATGTAATTTATATTACAATGACTATCAATTAAAATAACAAATCTCACTTCCACACAATCGATAAAATATTTTCGAAACATAAAAATAGAATTACATACCAATATAAAAATATTCCAAAAATAAATTGTTTTTACCTGAAACAAAAAAAGAAAAAAAGTTATTAAAAAGTCATTTTCAACTAAAGCCATCAGGACGAATAAAAAAAGAAAGGATTTTATATTGTTTGTTAAAATATCAATAAATTTATTTGCATTTGTACATATGTGAGTTTGTAACAATTGAAATTGATATCAATGACAGTATGGATAGATAAATGTATAGAGAAACGTTCCAGAACACAATAGGAAGAGGTTTTATTTTGGTTTGGAAGGAGAACATTGATTTATGGGAAACCACAACAAATTATTTATACAAATAAAATGCAATCAAAATCTAAACGCAAATACCAACCAACAATAATTACATTATTATTGGCCAACAAATTATTTAAAATACTTTAGTTTTTCAGTTCTGTAATAGTGTATTGTTTTTATTTGTTTTAGAAATTAAAAAATTAAAATGAATGAATGAGCAATTATAAAGAGCGAAGCCATAATTATTTGCTGGATTTACAGAAATGATTTAGTTTAGATTTCCGATCATAAAAAATAAAAGGTTTTAATTCAATATAGTCACTAATTCTTCCTCAAATAAGTAATAATCAAAAAAAACCGAAACGGAAATGTTTATACAATGCAACAGTATTTTGTACTTAAAAAAGGATAACAACCAAAACTAGTATCAAATAGAAGCAAAAAGGTGGTCTGAGAACCAGAAATTTGGAAGCCTTCTGAATAAGTCGCATCTCTTTTTGCATAAGAATTTGAACTTATTGTACCTTTAACTTAACATCTTTTTACTTGAATAGTAATCATTGAAACAGAGGCTTTAAATTTCTTAAACTTATTTTCTGAGTTCGCATACACAAATTTCATGCTCGAAGTAGATTTCAGTGTAAGAACAGGTACAAGAGGAATAGTGGACTGCAACTTGATTCCTACATCGTCGATTATTGAAAGAAGATACTCAAAAGATTCTACTGTGACAGTAACTGTAACAAATTTATTGAATTTCTTGACAATATTGGTTCATTTATTCTTAATGGTAGAGGTTTTAGTGTCAAAAATGGTGAATATACTTTTGTAAGTAGAAGAGGTTCTTCAGTGATTGACTATCCTTCTCAGATCACATGCTAATAATTTGTTCCCTTAATCTTCAATAACAGCAAAAAAAGAGGTATCTCTAGATATCCTCAGACCTCCCTTAATTTTTCTAGACCTTCCTTGAAATCTTCAGACCTCCTTTGATATTTCCAGACCTCCCTTGATATTTACAAACCTTTCTTCATTTTTTTAGACCTCCCTTAAAATTTCCAGAACTCTCTTGATAATTCCAGACCGCCCCCGATATTTAAAGAACTCCCTTGATTTTTTAAGACCACCCTTGATATCTCCACACCTCCCTCGATTTTTTTATACTTCCCTTGATATTTCCAGAACTCCCTTGACATTTCCAGACCTCCCATGATATTTCTAGGCCTCCCTTTAAAATCTTCAGACCTCCCTTTGTTTTGCAAGACCTCACTTGATATTACAAATCGTTTTTCAAAATCAAATCCTGATTTGTAATTGCATATAATATAAGATCAGAACAGTTGGAACTTAAATTTGTATCAGACCTCTCGCGAAATAAAAGTGACGTTAGTTCTTTTAGTCTGTTTCAAATCCTGCGTATTCAATGTCTATTCTTACAAATATTTATTCTAACAATGTACAAAAAAGTGCTGGTGATAGAGGATCTCCTTGTCCATTGCAAACGTTGGGCCTTTAACTTCAATTGTTATTTTTATTGTGATCTTCATGTGAACATGTTCTACGGATTCGATTGCCTTGTAAAAATTAACAAGTGCTATTATATAAATCTTTGCTACATTTCAGTTTATTTTTGAATCAATTAGTTGAATGGATTGAAGATGGTTTGTTGTTGGATATTCTGACCGATATTTTCGATTTGTTCGTTTTTTCTTCATTTGATATTTTTTGAAATAACGTTTTTAAGTTGGAATTGTAGCTAATTTTTATTTTACTACATTCTATTCGATGATCGCTTTCGGTTTGGAACTATCCAGGTCCATTAATTGTTTGCCCTTTTCTTAAACAGACTTGCAGACTATAAAACTATTTTACCATAACCATGTCATCAAGTTTTCTCTACGTTGGCTTCTGGATCCAAATCCGTACTCTTCCATTATACCTTCCTTACCATCTTTTCTAAAGCCCACTTTGGCATTAAAATCTCGAATTATGTAGAGAATTTTTGACTTTGATATAATTTTATTGAGATCTTCATAAAATGAAGCGATATTTCAAGACCTCCCTTTATTTGTCTAGACCTCCCTTGATATTTCCACACCTCCCTCGATTTTTCTAGACTTTCCTTGATATTTCCAGAACTCCCTTGATATTTCCAGACCTCCCTTGATATTTCCAGACCTGCTTTAAAATCTCCAGCCCTTCCTTGATATTTCTAGACGTCCCTTTGAAATCTCCAAACCTACCTTGGTTTTGCAAGACCTCACCCTCTGCAAAATGTTTCCATTTTTGAGAGATGCATAACCATGGCAAATCATATGTGTATATTGGGAAAGTATTGTATAGAGTGCAGACAACGGCGGCGTAGTCACTGAGTCACGAGACAATACCGTCCAACACTGAACCAAGTTTAAAATATACAATGCCGCCTCGAAAGCTATTATCTTGTAGTGTGCTCAAGTTTTGGGCGCGAATACAACCAAGCATTTCTTTATAAAAATATGCATTTTACTGCCCAATTATACGCCTAACTCTGCTTTGCACATTAAACGATTTTCTAACGTCCCTCCAGGTACATTTTTCTTTCATAAGACAAAATTTAAACCTTTCTAATAATAGATTACCCAAAATTTTATCGAAAGCCATTAAAAACTCGAAAATCTTCTAGGCTAAGAAATAGTTAGCTCTTCGTTGAAATGGATGTTCGTTGAAATTTTCCTTTGTGAGACGTAAAGGGATTTCGTTACATATGAGTCAGAGAACGCCTTTGGGAAGGGTTTTATAAATCTTAGCGTCCCATTGGCGTCATTGATAATGTTGCATATGTAAAATTGAGTTCTTCATTGAAAGAGTAATTTTTTAGCAATGGAAAATACTGAAGTTCAACGCAAAGATATTTAAAGTCTACATAACTGTGCTGGATCTTTGAAATAGATAACAAGAGACAAAGCTTCGTTGGTGAGAAAAGATAAAAAGAATCCGTTCATTTCCTCAAAATATCTGCAGCGAGAAATAAGGATGCAAGTCAGTTCTAAAACTGATAGCACGACGAAAAGTACAATTTTAACTCCAGTAAGAAAAGCTAGTCGACCAGTGTTATTTATCTTAGCAGGAATTGAACCGAGCAATTTAAGGGAAAATTCTCGAAAGCTGATTACGATTGGACACCTAGTATTTGTCTAAGACTTTTTTCTTTAACGAAAATAAAAAATGTATGCAACTGCGACCCCATTGATTCAAGAGCTTAAATATAGAATTCGTGAAATTATCGAGGAATTTCTTTCATGAATAAAATCTTTTGCAGCAACTTAATTCGCGTTTATTTGGCTAATATCGTTTGTATTTTTTATTTTTTTTAATTTTTAAATGTCTTTCAAAATGAAACACCTTATTGGAAAGCATTGATATACATATGAACATGGTATTCTAATTCGTCTTGAAAATTGGACTAAAAAACTACAAACCCGAAATTCGGCACCGCTACAAAGTTTTTGCAACAATCTTTGTGTTCAAAAAGCTTTTTGTACTCGATAACAGAAGTGATAGTGATAGTGCATAGGGCTGTCATGCAAGAGGTCTTCGGCTCAATCCCTGCTTATGCCTTCTAAGTTTTTTTTTCATTAACAGAGTCTCTTGCGAAGAATTGACAATTTTTGGAAGAGTTATTGTTTTTATGGAAAGAGTTTTTATCAAATTAGTAGTTCGGGTTAGGGGAACCCTTCATCACTGATACGTCTCGAACATTGGAATAGTTAGGAGTAGTAAGCTTGAAAACTGTTGAGCTACGTTTATTTCTTTAAATGAAACATTAGTTTACATACAAACACGAAGACTTAGCTTATTTTAACCTTAAACAAAAAAAAAAACCGTTTCCGATAAGTAATAAATAAATTGATCATAAAAATGGAAATTGAAAAGGCGGGAAAAATGTACCTTTCACTACATAATAATAAAAAGATAATAAACAAAATCATCTTAATTATCAGTAATAGATACAATCAAACTTATTCTATTATCTATGCTTGGCTCATCAGATTTGAAGTTAAAATAAAAAAAAAATGTTAGGTAAGTTTATTTGTATATTTATTTTTCCTCATATATTTTAAATTTATATGAAAAATGTATATCTATTCATATATTTTAATCAGAACAGAGATGTGAAGAGAATGGGAAAAGCTGTCAAAATTAACAAGTTTTTATGTTGACAAAAAATAAAACTCGAAATAATCTATACTTATATTATAAAGTTGAAAAGTTTGTTTATTTCTTCGTTTGCTTGTTTGTTTGTTTCTTCGTTTGTTTGCTTGTTTGATCTCACTAATCTCAGGGACTACTGCTCTAATTTCAACAATTTTTTCAGTGTTGGATAGCCCATTTATTGGGGAAGTATATAGACTAACAACATTACCATGACTTAAACGAGCGGATCGTCAATAAGGACTGTATTAAAATGGAGGATTTTTTTTCAGAAACGGTTAAAGTTTTATCAAAATAATGTATAACAGACTTGTTCATCTTTAAAAGTTCTAAGAAAAAAGTCCGCAAGATCATTTGTCTGTCTTTTAAAGTTTGCTCACAACGAAGCATACGACTAACACCGCAACTAGTAAAACATAATTTGCAAGTTGTATCATAAGTCCTTGAATATTGTTAATTGGCTTTCATCTGCTTTAAAATTCTTTGCTCAGCAAGTTCATGAAACTTCATCTTGTAATTTGTGAATCCAAAACAAATATAAATTAATTATTGACAATGAAGCACAACATTTCATCTTAAATTAGTGACAAACAAAAAGAACAAAATTAATTCTCTGCCTCATAATAAATTGAAAATAAAATAAAAACACTTAAACCAAATTAAATGACAAAAAGCAAAAAACAAAAAATAAACGAAACAAAAAGAAATACAAAGTTAAAGGAAAGACAGCAAAAAGAAACATTATTCAAGGACATTTTCATGTTTTGGTCCAGATACAAAAATATATATTTTTTTCGTAGGATATTTCTTTTTATTTTTTTTTTAAACGAGGGGAGGAGAAGAAGGTCATTCTGGCTACTGAATTGAGAACTAGGGTGCTCCTGGTTTTTGTAATTTTTCATACATCGATAAATTTCAAGTAGTAACATTTTTTCCCTTAGCGAAATATAAAAGCCATAAATAGAAGTAAAAAAAAAATAAGGAAAAATGTTTTAAGAATTTATTGATTAAATTTTTGTCTAATTGAAAAATCTAATATTTATGAAGAAATTTAATAATTTGTTTGTTGGGAGGATTACCTGCAAAGAAGATGATTTTAATTTCAATACAAAATTATTGGTTTTTGGATGAATTCTATTTTTAATTAATTATGATATTATATTCGGGGAGCAGAATGTGTTGTGACCCATAAAGCCTCTTGGAAGAATTTTTGTTATCATTGAAAAACAGCGTAACCATGACAATCAATACATCAAAATTATATCCACAATTTAAACTCAACACATAAGTTGAATTTAAAGTCGGAAATGTTCAATTGGTAGAGCTTTGAAATTTATTTTTATCAAATTTTACAAATAAGTCTTAAGGTCTACAAAAAGTCACTGATTGTTTTTTGTAGTTATGAAGATTCAATAAAAACCTTTAAAAGTTTTGAAGAATCAAAAACTCGTATCCCGTATTATTTTAACACTGACACCTTTCACACTGGACGAAAACGGGTTTTTTCCGGATGATTTAAAACAGCCGTCTCAACGACTGAAATACACGTCGCCGTCTTATCAGTGGCGTACGTGACTAAGTCAAAAAAATCGTACGGATTTTAACCGTACGGACGAAACCTTCATGACGATCTTCTCCGTACGGAAAAAAAACCGTACGGTTTTTATTCGTGAGCAATTAATAGTAAATTAATAAAATTAACTAATGCTTTTACACTGGAAGGAGACGGGATTTTTCTGTACGGACGATTTAAAACAGCCGTATCAACTGAAATATACGGCGACCGTGCCATCGCCGCGCCGTCTATCATTGCCGTACGTGACTACACGAACACATTCACAAAAGATGATTTTTATTCGTCTGCCGTCCGTTTTTATGGTCACTTGTTCTAAAGAAAAATGTCTAAAATATAACCAAACGTAGATGATTCACGGGAAAAATACGTTATGTGTGAAAACAAAGTCCGTACGGAAAAAAGCGTACGGATTTTAACCGTACGGACGAAACCGTATCGTGTGAAAGAGGTCTTAGGCTCGTTTCACACTACAAGATTTTACCCGTACAGCAAAAAACCGGACGGCATAAACGGGATTAATGGCTAATTAAACATTATACGGTTTTAACCGTACTGTTAAACACGATATATGGAGGGTTCCTGTGCTAGGTATACTAGTAATCGTGTCATGAAGTAGCTGATCGAACTCTGCCGCACGAATAAAATCGTATGATGTGAAAACATGCATTTCGTCACGTACCCCACTAAGCAGCAGGCTGCTGTAGTGGCAGTAGACGGTTGCTAAACGGCACTGCGCCGACATTTTGCCGTGACCGTATAATATGAAAGCATATATGCTCTTCTTCGTGCCTCTAACAAAATGTAGCCATCCGGTTTTTTGACGTACGTTGAAAACCGAGTAGTGTCAAACACCTTACACTCCGTTCACGAACATGAACTCGCCATTAATCTCAACAACTGAAAATTTTACGACAGTTTGAATTTGACAACAATTATAATGCAAAAAATATCTTTTTTGAGTGGTGCAATTTTATCTCGGGAAAAAGCTTTGAAAAAAGTTGTATTATATCGAATATCGAAAAATTGTCAAGCTATTGTTGACGCAGGGAGGGCATTTGCGTCCCAAAAAAGATTGACAGCTTTTTGCGGCATTTTTGAGCTTTTTTTCGACGTTTTTTTGGACGTTATGTAGCCATGTTTTTTTTTTTGTGGGAACCATGAAAGACAGAAAGAATAAATAAATAAGTTAGTGCAACAGCTTTTGAAAACCAGGACCAGGTTACTTACAACTCCCAAACATTCCTGAGTGCAAATAGTGTCAGGGGTCCCCTACAATTTGTATGCCGAGTCCGATGGCCTTATTGGAAAAACGTATTCTTCATGATAACAATTACTCTTGGAACATTTGCCAATTCTTCACAAGAGGCAATATTCGTACAAAAAAAACTTTAGGTGTCAGGCAGGGATTGAAA
This sequence comes from Eupeodes corollae, assembly GCF_945859685.1. Classification (NCBI taxonomy): domain Eukaryota; kingdom Metazoa; phylum Arthropoda; class Insecta; order Diptera; family Syrphidae; genus Eupeodes; species Eupeodes corollae. Next base: position 146,253,561 of record NC_079147.1, on the reverse strand, counting down.
CCAAGACCTTTGGCGTGAGCATATTCATTCGCACTATCCATCACGCTACGGGTACCACGGACGTGAACGACCGATGTTATGCCAACAAATATAGGTGTTGTTTAAAGTTAATATCATTCGAGCGATCCGTGAGGTAGAACCCAAGGCAGCAGAAACTTGTATTTTGCTCATCCCTTAGAGTGTAATTCTCGTGAACTTTTTTTAAAGGCTTTTCGATACTGGCAATAAATTGGGTTTTCAAAGTCAAGTCCCACCTTCGAATTTAATTTGTGAACGCACCCTTTTACTGATCATGGAAATGTCAATTAATTCAGTAAACTCAACATGTTTAAGTTCACACAAATTTTCTAAAGAAATTCGCTGAAGGCGACCGCAATATTACAATAATTTTACCGTCGAAGTGTCGAAAATTACGCTACCGTTCGGCCGTCCGTAGCTAACAATCTAAATCATTCAATCTCAGCGGCGTTCACATAAATTTTGCATAACTTACACAACAATACCATGTATTTTACGTTAGGGACTTGCTTTGCAACCAAAGAAGTTCAAGCTGACTGATGACTTGAAACCAATAAACCACTTTGAGACTATTTTTTTTTGAGGCTTCGTAGTAATCGGTTAATAAAAACAAAAGATATAATGTGTTTATCAGTCTTCAACAATTTGGTCTAATGAATCGAACGTCACGTGCCGGTGGTCATATAAAGGAAGTAGAGTTAAATTCATAAATGTTGTGGTTGTACTACTTTAGGATGATAATAAAGGTTTTAAAATATTTCAATGGTTTCCGTTTTATTACAAAAAAGTCAAAACCTTATGGGAAAACCATAACCACCAGTTTTCAATTGGATAAAACGTATGTTAATTCAGTTTTTAGTAATTTTGTGGATTTTAACTGTCAAATGCACAAAAAATTGCAATTTTGAAAGTGAGAGCTGCCCAAAGAATGGGCTATTGATAGTGAAACCTCTTATTGGTGCCTGTTATCAGTTTTGAACCTTAGAAAATGTTGGTATTGAAAAATAAGTTTAGATGTATCAGTTTGACCTGCCAAACTCTTTAAGTAGTTAACATTTAGCAGTTTGTCGATGATGGAATCTTATCAAGAACCACAAAAATCCCCAGATCTACAGCCTAAATTAAATACTTACCTAACATTCTCTATTCACAAAAATCAACCCCGAATACAATAAAACAATAACAATATTCATAGTGATGAAATCAATGCACCAATATCTGGAATATGAAAGGAACAATTTTTAGTTTATCGAACAACTGTTATGGCTGGACGGAAGCATTCTGACTATAGTTTGGGGTAGTCATCCAAAGCTTGATTTCCGAATTTGTATTGTCTTTTCTCTGATAAATGAATTATGGTTTTTGCGCATTTCATAACCATTTATCCTATTAGATGGAACAACAAAGCACAAACTATATTATATACATTTGTTGTCCGAATACATAATAAGGCGATGAGTTGATTCGACACGAAGTGGCAAAACGTGGTTAGGACTACCAGAGATAAATATACATACAGTTGTGTCAATTCTGTGGGAAATCCGAGACTTTTGTTTTCCAATATTGAGTTCAGACTTCAGATAGTCATCACCATCTTCACAGAAGATGAGATATCTGACAGTGAGAATGTTTGATAGGTAAACAATATAGTGTCCATATTTATGTGGAACTATTTTTCTATTCTAGTTCAAGGAATTAGATTTATGAGTGAAGTATTTGCACAAAAGTTAAACAACAAACCTACATGACACTAATATCTTGATTGGATTGTGATGGTTGATGTTTCATCACAAGCAGCAGGAAAAGCATCATCATGAATCGAGATGAAAATTATTTTTAGGATACATTTTTATCATCGTAAAAATATTTATTTGAGTGTCTAGAAAAATTCCAACCAAAGAACGAACACAGTCAGTTAACAAATAATGATGAGATATCAAATGAAAAGGCAATTTACGACTGTTCTCACTCCATAAATATCTTTAAGCACAATCTGTTGTTGCGTGCGCGTCCGTTGGTTGAAACGAAGACGAACGGAATAAGTGGGTAGACAGTCAGCTCTTATTTATCTGAGAATTAGGTTTGTTTTGACACAATTTTTAGATACTTACTCAGAGATGCGTTGTAATAAAATAAATTACAAGATTGCTGTTAATAGGATAACCTAGTTCAAAAATATAGGGTGATTTTGTAGCTCTAATCTTTTTGGAAACACTGGTTTCAGCAGCTGACGCACATTACGTGTAGTGTTTCACTGTCAAACATCTTCAGTTTGATCTATAACCATGAACAGTTTTACCAAAGAACAACGCTTACAAATTTTTGAATTTTATTATCAAAATGCGTGCTCTGTTAAGGAAGTTCATCGCGCGATTCTTCCATTTTATGGTAAGTTTAATCGACACGCTAAAGCGGCTATTCGGGCTATTGTGGCTAAATTTCCCACCAAATTTCCATTTTTGGACATTAAACCATCAACACGCTTACGTAGAGTGTGAACTGAAGAAAATATCGCAGCTGTATCAGCCAGTGTTAATGATGACCATCAGTTATCGATTCATCACGTTCGCAGCAATTGGTCCTCTGTTACTCAACAACGTTAACAATTTTGCGGAGGGATTTAGGTGTGATGCCTTTCAAAATACACCTGGTCCAAGAATTAAAGTCGAACGACTAGCAGCAACTTTTGGAAAGTTAGCCGAATATACACTTTTTTACCGAAAACTTGTGTTCAGCGCAGAAGCTCATTTCTGTCTCAATGGGTACGTAAATAAGCTGAATTGTGAAGTGAATATCAACCAGAAGCATTGCAAGAGCTACCAATGCACCCAGAAAATATCACAGATTTGTGCGGTTTATCGGCTGGTGGCATCATAGGACCGAGCTTCTTCGAAAATTATGCGAATCGTAACGTAACTGTGAATGGTGAGAGCTACCGTGAGATGATATCCAACTTTTTTTTCCAAAATGCAAGAGCTTGACTTGCATGACATGTGGTTTCAACAAAACGGTGCCATATGCCACACAGCCCGCGAAACAATGGACTTATTGAGAGGCGAGTTCGGTAAACATTTTATTTCACGTTAGGGAACTTTAGGCTAATTTTTGTGGTCTGCTTCAACTGACGTATAGGAAGACAAAATTGAAGCATTTATTCGTGAGATACCGGCCGAAATGTTGACTAACTTTAAGGGATCATTACAGTCATAAAACCTTCATCTAGCTTTTAGACCATCAGCTAACGAGGATTGGTTTTCTTAATCTCATCAGTGTCATCAGCAATGTTGGCCATGAAAGCGATTATATGCACTGGAATATCTCTTTTATACAAAAGATAAAAGGTTAGTCTAATGACACTTCCTTGCGGTACACTGACTTCTGTTTTCCTTAGATCAGAGTAATTTTGGTCGTACGATATTCTTAAGCGTGGATCATAACATATGATTTCAATATTTCGCAGAATTAACTGAAAAGGTGTCTATGCAGTTTGTACTCTAATCCAACGGGACAAACCAAATCCATCAAATTCGCAAATTTATGTGCTTGGTATATTTTAGAATGTTTATTCCTGCATCCTAAATGGTATTTTGGAAATAGTCTTCTTTCTTCTACTATTTTGCTAAGCCTTTTCGAGGTAATTTCAACCAAAATCTGAGTCCTGGTGATCTTTTATGAGACAATTTATGTTGACACATAAGCTAACTTTTTGAGTGTGACAAAAAGAAGTTTACATTCATCGTCCCTTTAAACAACTTTAAGGGATCTATAGATGTATTTGCTGGGAATTGTTCAAAAACATTCGCGATATGTTCAGCAAAAAGATCAATATTTTGCTTCGGGATTTCGATGCATTAGCCATGTTGAAATTTTATTTGCGGGTTTTGTGTCTGTGTTAGACCTTTACAAAACCTACTTAGTGAACAATATTTGAATGACCGTTTCAGATGAACAAAGCCTACTTTAAACTCTTTAACTTGATTTAAACTTTACTTAGCCGATATCTTTACAATTTCAATATCATTTATATGAAAAAGTGACGTCATTTTGTATCTGTTTGAAACTTTTTGAAGAAACAAGAGACTTTGAAGTTTCAATCGATTTTTTGTATACTAAAATTGAAGATATAGTTTTGAACAACTCTTGGTTAATGCAGGTTTTGTCAATTGGCCAAATCAAAGCAGCAATTTGGCCTTTTTGGACGGTTTTGCATGCAATTGATTCATGGTACTTTTACAACTTTGAAACGTTTAAGGCACATCATACCCCGAAGCTATAAACAAAATGTTGGAATATTTTAATGACATTATATGCATCAAAATTGATGGGAAGTTTTGCTCTTGTATTTGGTTCTATGTTAGCCGACTTACTGCGTCCTCAATAAAATGTTTGTATTTTCTTGAGTAACGACTGAACTATCAAAGGTCTTCTAGCTGCTTACTGTTGATGTAGGTAGATACAAATCTTAACTCCCAGACGCCACGGCCTATACGGATTTCGGATTGCCCTTATGGAAAATTATTATTCATTCGAGCTTTTTCAAGGCTCAACACTTGAACCTTCTTTTATCTTACAAAAAAAACACATTTTTTAAACCGTATTCTGAATTATACATATTTAAAAGTACCAGTTGTATTCTCTGAGCAAGGTTAACACTACTCCCTTAAGTGAATTTTTATACATATAATCTCTCAGTCACTGCACGCCGCCATCCATGGTCGTTAAGGAACAAATATGAATCCAATTATAAAAAAAAAAAATTATATGTACTCAAATAAATTCTTTAAAATAACATTGACTTCAGCCGGAAAATGGAAAACTTCCATTAATGACCAACGAACCAAACAACAAAAACCAAAAAACCTCTCAATGTTTACAGAGTCACTAAGAAAATTGTGTTTAAAACTTACACAAGCTTAACAGGTAAAACGTATACTTTGTAATTTTTTATAATGTTAATTATAGCCTCATCTTGTGAAATACTCTAAAAATATTAATCAAATTTTCGATTACTGCTTTAAGTTCTCTTGAGCTAAACATACACGACAGATACAAAATTCCGCATTTTTAATTCAACTTGATAGTGTCCTGGCATGATGGTGAAAGCGCTGGACTGTCATGCCAGAGATCTTGGGTCGATCTCTGGCATCTAAAGTTTTTTTCACGGGTACTGCCTCTTAATTCTTGACATGAAAAGTGCTTTCTCAAATTAGCCACTCGCATTCGGCTAAAAAATAATGTAGGTCCCCTCCATTTCTGACAACATTACACGCACACAGGAATGGCTGAAAGTCGTAAGTCACTAGGGCCTAGTTCTCAACGGACTGTTGTGCCACATAATTTATTTTTTATTTAATAGTATCCTTTTAACTATTTGTATGTTTTGAGTTCTAATACTAAGGTAATTTAGTAGACCCCCATTATAAAGGGTATCCAATAAGAAGTTTAATTTTCACTTTTAAAGTTCTCAAATTTTGACATTTCACAATCAATAACTTCGCCAGTTCCTAAAGTGATAAAATCATTAAGTTTACAAGACTTTTGATAAGTACCACACAAGCAACAAAAAATCGCTTTTTTTAAAGAAGTTTTCTGATCGTACTATTTCTTACAAGCAACAAGATCTTGTGATTCAAAACCTTTTTTGGGCTTCGTGATATTGCTTTTACCAATACCCCACAATTTATGGTTCATGAAGTTATCAATGACACACAGAATGCTTGTAAATTAGTGGAATAGTTTATTGAATTCACCTAAAGATTGGGATTTCAAATTCAATCAATTGATTGCAATCATTCATTTACTCTTTGCATTCACTTGAAATCTTCGCATTCTTTTGATGTATTTCCATTTTTTTTGAAGTCCTTACATTAACTTGAAATTATTCCTTAATCATTCTTTAAATTTGTATGAATTAATGGAATAGTTATTTAAATTCACATAAAGAGTAGGATTTCAAATTCAATCAATTGATTGCAATCATTTATTCACTCTTTGCATTCACTTGAAATCCTAACATTCTTTTAAAGTATTTGAATTTTTTTTTTTGAGTCCTTGCATTGACTTGAAGCCCTTGCTTTTACTTAGTCTTTGAACTTTTGAGAATTAATGGAATAGTTAATTGCATTCACCTAAAGATTGGGATTTTAAATTCAATCAATTGATTGCAATCATTCATTCTCTTTGCATTTAATTGAAATCTTTGCATTTTTTTGATTTATTTGAATTTTTTTTGAAGTCTTTGCATTGACTTGACTTTATTCACTCTTTGCATTCACTTGAAATCCTAACATTCTTTTAAAGTATTTGAATTTTTTTTTTGAGTCCTTGCATTGACTTGAAGCCCTTGCTTTTACTTAGTCTTTGAACTTTTGAGAATTAATGGAATAGTTAATTGCATTCACCTAAAGATTGGGATTTTAAATTCAATCAATTGATTGCAATCATTCATTCTCTTTGCATTTAATTGAAATCTTTGCATTTTTTTGATTTATTTGAATTTTTTTTGAAGTCTTTGCATTGACTTGAAGTCTTTGCTTTCACTTAAAGTCTTTGAATTTTGGTGAATTATTGGAATAGTTAATTGAATTCACCTTAAGATTGGGATTTCAAATTCAATCAATTGATTGCAATCATTCATTCACTCTTTGCATTTACTTGAAATCAAGTCCTTATATTGACTTGAAGTCTTTGCTTCCATTTAAAGTCTTTAAATTATTGAGGACAGTTTCTTAAAAACTTTTGAAATTTTGATTTTAATATCTTGGTATCTGACATCGAAAATCGAATGCAAAACCTTCAAGTAATTACCAAGATACATAAAGTCTCAAATGATTGCAATCAATTGAATGCAGTCAAATGAATACAATCTTTTGATTGGTGATTGCAGTGTTTTAATTCCCAATGTGTTTAAATTGAATTAAATAAATGATTAGTATTGATTTCTTTCCCGAAAAGATTGTATTCTTTTACCAGACTCATAATTATTTACAGCGAATTAGTAATGAAAAAGGATGTGGTGCTGCAACTTTAGTGTTGTGGGCCATTTGTAGTTCGACTAGTATTTTATCTCAAAAATGGGCAGATTGATTTAATGTCTCTAGAATGTTTTCTTTGGAGATATGTTAAGTCATAGGTTTATGAATTATCGATAATCGGGTAATCGTTTGCTGCAAAAATGACCTCGGTAGCCATATGAACGAAAGCGTTCCATTCATAAGTCTTTTAATTGTACTTCAAGTCGATAATAAAGCATTTGAAATATCTCAAATAGTTTGTGTTTTGATTAAAAATAATAAGTTGTTAAGTAAAATAAATAAATTGGGTGGCGCAACAGTCCGTTGAGAACTAGGGCCTAGTGACTTACAACTCTCAACCATTCCTGTGTGCGAGTAATGTTGTCAGGAATGGAGGGGACCTACAGTTTATATGCCGAGTCCGAACGGCTAATTTGAGAAAGCACTTTTTCATGACAAGAATTACTCTTGGAGAATTTGTCAAATCCTCGCAAGAGGCAGTACCCGTGAAAAGACTTTAGATGGCATAGGCAGGGATCGAACCCAAGACCTCTGGCATGACAGTCCAACGCACTAACCATCATGCCACGGGTACTACTGTGTTAAGTGTTTATGGAAAAACGCTTCATATGTTAACGACATACCTTCCTCTTAAGAATGGATCATTTTCTTGTGATAACCAACTTCAAATATAATAGTTTTTTTTTTCTTCACAGCACTGTAGGCACAATATATAAAAATTCTTTGCAGAATAATAATTATAATTGAACCTGATGCCAGTATATACAAAATTTTATACCTATACAATTTATTTTTATTTTATTTTTGAATTTGTTCTGAACTGTTGCGTGCTCACAGGCGCGCGTCTAAAGGAAGTCGATTCGAATTGTATTTTCTTTTTAAGCCCTTTTTAAAAAAACATACATATAATGGGGGTAAAAATAAAACATATATAGGCCATATTCTTTTACCCACAAACATACATAGATTGGACGGTTCATTGTACTTCTACCTGTAAGCCTACAATTTTTTGATTAAAATTCCAATGCAATTTGGTGGTTCGACGGTGCTCGACAGACGGCGGGCGGCGCAGTGGCATGTGCGTTATGTGCATGATGTTTTGTGCATTCACCTTTAGCATACCGAACCGGAAATGGAAGTAATTTACTCTATTTCTGGGTACCTTTTTACCTTACCTACAAACAACACTCATATCTTTTATTTTTGAGTAATTTGCAAAATTATGGTAGGTATGATATTCCGGAAACAAATTGGTGCTGTATATGGTTGCGAGAAGCTCTTGCCATCAGGCGACGGAGGCGGGGATGCTGCAGCGATGTCATACAAATTGTTTTATGTAGAATTGTTGCAAACATAACGACAACGAACGCAACGACCGAACGACAACGACTCCGCGCCGATGTGAATGCTTTTTAATTTTAATTGGAGAATATTTTTTGTTTTATTTTTCCATGGGTATTTGTAGTCCATGGGGTAAGAATATAAAGAGTTGGTACTAGGTGGAGTGTAAAGTTAAGGGTAGAGTTGTATTTTCCCTTTATTTTTATTTAAAATTAAAAACAAAATACATGTATGTAATAATATCTCTCTGCTCAAAAGTCTGCTTGAAATGTCCATAATGGATAAATCGGTTAGAATATAGAGCAATAGAAAAAAAGTAACAGAATTAATACAAATTCTAGAAATATCAAATAGGATATAATTAAATTTAATTTTACTTTTTTTTATAGATAAAAATAATGTTTTAATTTTTAAGACATTTTTCAGGCAATTAAAATCTTGCTAGTTAAAATATTGAGCAAAATTAAAGACGTGAGCGTACTCATTACGAACCATCAGTTTGGATCTAGAAATAAACTTTCCAAACTAGACCAAGTTCATCGCATGCCGGATCTAAAAAAAAAAGTTTAATCGGCTTAATTCTAAGATCTTTCCCAAGTTTAAGGTTCCAAACATGGTACCTGAGAAAAAACTACATAGGGACCTTCCCAAGCAGTAAAACAGAAAATAGAAGTTGGTGTACCGCAAGGAAGTGTCCTGGGAACAATCGTTTTTTTTTATATAAAGATACGGGTTGATTTTGACATCTCGTGTTAGTTTTACTTTCTGTGAAAATATCTTCTTTTACTCAATCACAAAATAAAAATCTTAATGTCAAGTTGCAGTGTAGAGCAACACGAGCAAACGCTAAGACTTTATTATCAAAATAAGTGTTTTCAAGTAGCAACGATATGAGTAATGTGGCCTTTTTAAGATGTTAATGGTTGTTGTCTTTAGTCGTATATTCAACATTTGGTGGTCAAATATAGGATCTTGAAAATTTGCAGTAGAACCCAATCCAGTCGATTTCCCATAGCTCGTAAGAACTTAGGTCGTCGCAGACCAAAACATGCTGAATTTTGCGTTGTGATTTGGGCGTGAACCCATTAAAAATCCAACAGACTAAGCAGATTAAAGCCAAATGACCATACGCAGCGTCGTTGATATCAATTTTTGAATGGGTACGTGTATCCGTATTTTTGAATGTACTCACTGTGTCAAGTTAAAAAAGCCTGATGGAACCTGGTCAGCCTCTCCAGCCCAATCTCTTGAGCAAGTGATGAAGACGCACTTTCCGGGTTGCGAGAGTGATAACCTCGAACCGCTTGAAACAACAGAGCTAAACGTAGCTCATGTGGAGCAAGTCAATTCCGTTATAACCAGAAAAAATATCCCCAGGCATGGATGACATACTGCCAGTTATACTTCAAAAGTTGCTGACGTAGCAGCTCCATGGCTGGAACAAATTTTCAAAGGATGCCTCCTTCTCGTGGAGACCGGTCAAAGTAGTTTTTATCCCGAAAGTAGGTAGGCGAGGTCACGAATCCGCAAAGGATTTCAGACCAATAAGCTTAACATTTTTTGTGCTTAAAACCTTGGAGCGCATTTTTGATTACTATATAGAGAAATCCTAGCTGGACGACCTCCCGAAAGCTCTCAGCATGCTTATATTAAGGGCAAATCTACGGAGACTGCCCTCCATTAGGTAGTGCGTACTGTAGAACAAACAATCCATTATAAAGAATTTACTCTTGCCACCTTCAGGTCATAGAAGGTGCTTTTAACAACGTCCTTACCGAATCCATAGAAGAATCACTCGTTAAGTGCGGTATAGAAGACTTCATTCGAGAATAGCTTATTTCCATGCTCAGTGGTAGAAAGATTCGAGCCACTCTAGGCAATACAATCGCAACAAAACACGTGATTAGGGGAACACCCCAGGGTGGTGTCCTTTCGCCTCTTCTATGGCTTCTGGTCATGGATACAATTCTCGTTAAATTAGAGAGATGTGGAGTGAAGGCGGATGATTTGGTGCTATTGGTGTCAGAAAAGTACACCTCTTTGATTAGTGAAATCACGGAGTCAGATTTGAAGAAAGTTAGCAGCTGGGCCACGAGTTGTGGACAAGGAGTTAACCAAAGTAAAACTGAACTGTTGCTCTTTACCACCAAAACTAAAGTACCGCCCTTCACGCTACCTCGACTCAACGGTCAAATCCTTTCATTGTCTTCCAGTGCAAAATATATGGGAGTTATACTCGACGCTAAACTAAACTGGAAACTAAATATTGAAGTACGGGTTAAGAAGGCCTGTGTTGACTTCTACGCCCGCAGCAAAACTTTCGGCAAAAAGTGGGACTTCAGTAGAAGATGATTTTATGGACGTGGGTCGATTGCGTGGATCTTCTACCAATCGACCTTTTTATTAAATATATAGTTTCCTGCAGCGCTGTTAGGCTGAAGGAATCAAACAGCTGGTTGTCAAAACCTTATGGTCACAGCAACACAACGAAATTGATTCCCTCAGATATTATCTCGGTAGACACTGACTTCTGCACTCCTACTTTGAGCCCTAGTAAGGGTTTTAAGATTATTTTCCTATCCAGAGACGATTGGGAGGATGACATCGTGTCGATAGGTTTCGACACAACAATCTTTACTGACGGCTCAAAGTTGGAGTGCGGACTTGGTTCTGGGATCTTTTCTCAGTAACTAAATCCTTTAAGCTTCCTGACTTTTCTAGCGTTGTTCAGACTGAACTGCTGGCAATAAGGGAGGCATGGAAGATACTTAAACAAAACCCAAACCAAAACCGAAATGTGGCTATCTTTACAGACAGTCAGGCAGCTGTCAAAGACATTAACTCGGCCATATCCTCATCTAAATTGGTCCAGCAATGTCGCGATGAGCTTGCGAACCTGAATATTAACCTCGGTGTCACCGTGATCTGGGATCCGGGCCATAGTGGTATCGTGGGAAATGAACGTGCCGACGAGCTAGCCATGCAAGGATCGGGCCTTCATAGCTCACTTGCGGAAATAGTTAACATTCCCCTTGGTGCTATGAAGGTGGAGCAATTTACCCAACTGCATTATATCTAGGAAGATATGGCCCACCTATAATAAAACCCGTACAAACGAGCTTTTATGCAGGCCAAGTCAAGTCATAGCCAGGATTGTTGGGGTTTGTACCGGAAATTGGCCTAAAGGAGTTCATGCGGAGAAGTTGGGTATTTCCTACAGAGAAAGTGAAACGATAATCCATTTCCTCTGCAAATGTCCTGCTTTGGCAAACACTTGAATGAAATACTTTGGAAAAGCATTCTATCACGAACTTGAGACACGAACCTGAGACAAAGATTAGAGACCTAATATTTTTTCTCAATGCGACAAAATGGCTCTAACATAATCGCTATAAAGCTTCTCTATAAATCTTTCCCTTTCTATCACAGGTCAAACGAGTTTTTGGTACCAAAACGACGCATTACAGCGGTAATTGGATGTCAAGCTAGATTGCCTTGAGATCGCCATTTCTGCCTAACCTAGAACTACACACAGCCTTTTTTTTAAATTCTACGTAAAGCTAAATTTATTTTTTTTTTATTTCCACAATTAATTTACAATAAATAATTATCAAATTATTGCGTACATCAAAAAGTGTAGTGCTAACTTTATATCAACCTACTATATACCATATTTTTTGAAAATCGTCTAGCTACAATTTTTACTTTTTGTCACAACTAATTTAACAGCTTGACAGTCGTCAACCAGCAAACAAACAAATTAAGTTAGCATTAAAAAGGTTATAGAAAGTCAACTTTAAGCAAGACATTCTGTTGTTGAATTTATTTAAGAACTACTAAAGGGAAATTATGTACATTATTTTTACAAAACGTTAACTGACAAACGCAAAAATTTGAAAATGTTTCCGATTTTAAAACATTCTTTATTGATACTCCACTTGTATTCGTATAAGTGTGATGTTATATAGCCTACAGCTTTCCTAATAAATGGGTTATCTAGGACTGGCGAAATTTTTGAAATCGGACCAGTAGTTCAAGTGATTTTGACATCCAAACAAACAAACAAACAAGCAAACAAGCTCTTCACCACTAAAATATAAGAACAGATTTCATTTGGTATACAAAATTAGTTCAGTTATTTATCAGTTCTAAACTTGCACATAGAATTTTTGTTTGCGTATTTCATTTTTTTCATTAGAACTTTTAGTAGCCCCTAAACAAAGACGTTTAAACAACAGAACAAATTAAATATTCAATTTAATGGTAGAATAATTCACTGTCAAATCGACCAAATTTTCTCCAAGTATGGTTAATATTACACTTCGAGTATGTGCAATACTCATTCCTTAAGACCAAACCAAACTTAAATTAAGCTAGAACCTTTCTATAGACACACACATAGATAGATACAAATTGCACCCAAAGTAATTCGTATTTTGTCAAGAATCCTTGCGTGTAAAATGTTGGAGAATATTAAATTATGAAAAAGATAACCTTTGAACATGCAACTCGAACGACAATCCTCAATCCTCTTTTTAAATAATTAATTAATTTTCATTACTAAGAGTATTATAAAACTAGACAACAAAGACTTCCATAATTTTTAAGTTCGCAACAAAAACAACAACAATAAATTATATCCATGTCCATTTTCCATTCTCTATTATCTACTGCAGTGCATGATGTCCAACAATGCAAACATATTTTAATTTATTTAAAACAAAAACATCAGCTGTCTGTTTGGACACCTTAACTTGTAAACTATAAGGTGAAGCCTTTGTTCCGGGAATATGGTATTATGTCGGTATACATTATAGAATATAAAACCTTAAACTTTGCTTTAAAAAAAGTACAAAATAATAAAACACTCATATCTTTAAATTTTCTAAGGCTATAGGGTGAAGAGTTATATGGGAATCCTACCAATCTACAAAATGTACAAGTATTATGCAGCAGGGCTGTCTAACCTGTGTATAGTTTATACTCGGAAAGGCAACATATGCATAGAAATTTGCATAGAAAATTTATGAAAAGCTTTATTCATGAGAGGCATCCGATAGATTTTCATTAACAAACTACAAAATGCAACGATTGCAAAGGTTATAGACTCTGGAGGTAAACTCATGCTGTCGTGTGAGATGTAGACTATATACCTATATAAAGGAAAATTGGCTTAGAAAGTACTTTTTTATCTTTATTTTTTTGGGTTTTGTGTTAAACATTGTTTTCAAAAATGTTGGCTTTGCTAAAAGTCTTTATTCTGAATTCTCTAAGAGGCAGTTAAGCTTGCCTAAAATTCTCCGAAAACATCCATAGGTGAGGCCTATACTCGAATTTATCAACAACCTAGTGCTGTAAAACAAAATTGCTCCATGGCGATAAGCTAACATTTTACAGTTCCAAGCCAAAACTAAATCTGGGTTAGCAAAATATTTAACCTTGAAAAGTTCAGCAGTCGGAAAACCTTAAATATTCCCACTTTCAGCAGAACAATAGTAACAGAGAAGAATGACATTAAGTCCTTAATCCGAATGCCAAACATTCAGGAAGTGCAGAAGAGAAACTATGGAAGTCTCATAGGGAAAATGTTTTTAGGGTGCATTTAACATGCTGGAAATTTAAAAATATCAAAAATGCTAATAGAAAACCGGTGTGTTCTGTGGGTGTCCGTAATTTTAAGGAGTCTGCTTAATTCTAACAGAGATATGGCGAAACATAAAAGTGTGGTATCAGACCAGAAATATTGCACTCAATAAGCCATTCGAGGCAAATTCAACGGTTAATCGAAGCGAAGAAAGGCTATTTAACTTATTAGAGTATTGAGAATCAAAGCCACTAGGATTAAACCTAATGTTTCAGACAATATGAAACTTAAACAGATCAATACCGATTTCGTTCAATTAGCAAACATTTTTCGAAAGATGATCTCGAAACAACTTTAAAAAATTAAACCTATAAAAATAGCCAACAACTTGCAAATTGACAGGTCACTCTTAGAGAGGATTTAAGACAGCTCAAAGTCTTCAAATATATTCAATTCAACAATTTGAATAGCCATGTTTCGCTAATTGTCCTACCTTCGATGTTCAAATTCTAGACTTGTGCACTCAAGAGAACACAAGCGTCCACAGGTTATTTTCTCAAAACCCACCTCTGTCTTTCAACTCCTATTCTAACCATCCCGCTCTGAATATAACGTTCCTAGTAGTTCATGTGGAGTGGTGGTTCTATTCTTAGTTGGAGGGCACACCTCTCCTTAGCCAGACGACATTCTAGGAATTCTCGAGATGGAATAAACGGCGGCATTCCAGTAAGGTTGAATTATTTATGTCACGCCTTATAAGGATTCTATGAGAATCTCAGCCCAGACCTGAAAGGAGCAGTTTATTCGGCAACCCGTCCTTGGAGTAATACTGAGAATTCGACCTGACCTGAGAATTACTTCCTGACCACGAACAAATATTAAGTTGCGAAGCAACATGCCTCCAATTTACTGATGACGAACCGAGCAAAAACAACGAACTTCGGATCTGTATGTGGAGTGTTGAAATCCCTTAATAGACCACGTGCTCCGGAAAAATTAGCAGAAGCCTTAAATTGCTGCAAAGCAGATATTACCGATATCCTAAAAGTGTGAAGGGATGAAAAGCAAATTAAGAAAATACTACGGCGCTTGCTGTCGAGAACAAAGGCAGCTATTATTTGGGTGATTTTGTTGTTGTAACCAGACTCAGGAAAGGAGTCTTGAGTTTTAACAACATCACATTAATACGCATCAAATGCTAAATTCGCTGGCATAAGCATCAAATGCGCGCATGTAACAGCAGAGGAGAAAGAATAAGACACTAATGACATATTCTTCTAGGAGATTTAAGCGCCAAGCTAGGAGAAAATATATCTTTGATTGCACAATCAGGAGATAGGTTAGGTTAGGTTATAGTGGCTGTCCAAGATGGAAACGGACACACTTAGGCCAGTTTAATGGCCCATTGTGATACCACATGAATCTTGAGGCTTCCTCCTAAGCTCAATGGAACCAGTCCCTTACGAAACGTGAGAGGCTGATTATACTGATATGATTTAGATCGTTTATATCGTTAAAGAAGAATTCTCCTACGTAATTCTTGCGTTTTCGAGCTAGAGCAGGGCATGTGCAGAGAAGATGAAGAACCGTTTCTTCCTCTTCCTCTTCCATACAGCTTCTGCAAAAGTCATTTGAGAATACGCCTAGTCTCGTGGCGTGCTTTCCTGTTAGACAGTGTCCGGTTATGACACCTATTATCGAGCTTATATGCGATCTGCTTAGAGAAAGCAAGCACCTTGAACGTTTTAAATCCAGTGTTGGCCAGATGTTTTTTGTGGCTTGACACGTGGTGATGTTGGTCCACCTGGTGCCTGCCCTCCTCGCAGCGTCTTGCATTAGCAGCAGTTTACAAGTAGCGATTGGTATGCCAGTACTTGCCAAACGTGGTAGGATGGGCTGTACTGTACCGTTCCTGGCGAGTTCATCTGCCTTACAGTTACCTGGAATGTCTCTATGGCCCGGCACCCAGCATAGGTGAATATTAAACTGCTGCGCTATCTCCATTAGAGATGCTCGACAGTTATGGACTGTTATAGAGTTTGTAGAGACAGAGTCCAGAGATTTGATAGCGGCCTGGCTGTCGGAGAAAATACGGATATCAGATGTTGATATCACGTTTTCTTTGAGCCAAGACTTCCTTCATCGCCAAAAGTTCCGCCTGGAACACGCTACAATGATTGGGAAGGCGGAATGAGAGACTTAATTTCAGTCGTTCAGAGTACACACCACCACCAACCCTTTCTTTGGTTTTTGAGCCATCTGTGTAAAAGTGGATTGACTCATCCTCTAAGAATGTCCTATCCTCCCAAAAAGATCTGGTAGGTATAGAAATCTGGAAATTCCTGTCGAATTGTAGTGGGAGATGGTGTAGTCTGTGTGCTTTGGAATTGATTCTAAGTACCTTAGAATTACGGAGTGGCCAATGTTGTTGTTAGTCCACTGCGACGAAGCATTGAGGCGAATAGCCGAGCTTGCAGCTATTTGTTTGCTAAATATGTCAAGAGGTGTAAGGCAGAGCAAGGTGTCCAGTGCTGCAGACGGGGTCGTGCGAAGCGATCCGCTTATACATAGGCAGGCTGAACAATCAGGAGATAAAGTCTGCCACTTTTAACAACGGATTCAGGCTAATATTTCGCTTCGGGTCGAAACGTTCGGTAGCTTCAACACATCTCACCGGTAAACAGATGAGCATTCCTGGAAGTGCGAGTATTACGGCTGAATCGTTCAAGAGGAGGAATGCAACTGGCTAATTCGACAGAACTTTGGTTGTAAAACTATCGATAAAACAACGAAAGGCATGAGACATTGCGACGGTGTTCTAGCGATGTAAATGTTTAGATTATAGTTCCACCGCCTATCATTTTTAAAGCCTTTTTTGAATTCTATCTAAGAGATTTAAACTAGTTTTAGGGGCAAATTATTATATTCAAGCTTTGGACGGATGGAGGCTTTGTAAATTACAGCAAGATCAGAAGGGGTGAAAATTTTCTTCCACCGTCGGAGAAATCCAAAAACCTAGCAGCATTTCTGGCAATGTCAAATATGTGATCATTCCATAAAAGGTGATCTGTGATAAACATACCGAGTACTGACAGTTAATTGGTTTAGTAGATGCAAGTACCACTCATGGATAGCAATAATCTTACTTTCTCCAAAAAGATGTAAAGATTTGTTCCACTGCTCGTTGAGATAAGCCATGAGATCACCAGGTGACTTATTGCTACGAAAGTAGGTACTGTCGGTCATTAAGAAGTTTCCGTTCTTCAATATATTTCTTAAACTGATAACTTATCAGCGTTTCCATGAATTTGGAAAGAAGGGACGTGAATGGTATTGGACGATAGTTGGAGGGAGAGGAGGATTCAACTTTCTTGAAAACAGGCTGGACAAATGCTATTTTCCACCCGCTCGGAAAGAGACCTGTAGAAAAGAAAAGATGGAAAACTTTACCAGCGTTGAAAAATACCTCTTCAGAACAATTGGGGAGATACTTTTAGGGCCAGCGGATTTGTGAAAGTCTGCACGAGTCCGAAAGAAGTTTCGCCCCATGGTATCATTTACGCTCTCAAGAACAGGATGCTCATGACACTTTCCGGTAGCGTCGAGTTAACAGCAAACTATGCTGCAAGCAAATTGGCTTTATTGATCGAGCTCACATAGGAAGTGTACAGTGTACAGTTTACAAATGACCAGAAATTTGTACTACCTTTGGGACATTGTAGTATTTGACTTAATTTCTGATCATGCAAAATTTTGGTTCGTCGAATATGACCATTACAGGTCTTTCTAGCTTGTTTGAACTTATTCCGGTTTTCCTCAGTCGAGCTGGCTTTACAACAACGGAAACTTACATCTCTTGAACTAATAACTTCTTTGCAGCTCGAATCAAACCATGATTCAAGTCATAGATGATATGTCATCAAAAAAGGACATTGAATGGAGAAAACACCTTGGACAAAACGCCTCCATGGACAGCCATAACTTTGAGGTAGTTGAAACCAGCGCTGAAATCAAGCGAAGAATAATTCTTGGAAATAGCTGTTTGTTTCGAGTTAGAATGCAATCAAGTAGTAAAGTCTTCTCTCGAGCATCTTAAGTCACCCTCTAAAAGACATTGTAAAAATAAAAGTACAACGACTTAGATGGCTCGGTCATGTAGACAAAATTGATATCAACAATCCAGTCCGGAAGGTCTTTGAATCCAATCCCGAGCGATGGATCATAGAAGAAAACCACGACCCAGGTTGCGCAAGCAGATAATAGAAGACATCAACCAACTTGGCTGGCGAGTGTGAAGCTGGAGACGGCTAGCTAGAGACCGATTTGGCTAAAAAGGAAAATGTTCGATTTTACTGAATAAATTGACAATGACAATTTCATGACTATAGATAAAGGGTGCCTTCACGTAAAAAAATAGAGGTAGAAATCCTTATTGGAAAACACTTTATAAGCTTCATCCATTTTCAACAAATTTGTTAAGGAATACAAATCTCAGATTTCAGAGGTTTTTCCCAGGACAAATTAAAAATCATTGAAAAATCGCTAAAGATACACATATCCGAATTGTTCTTTAAGAGAAGTTTGTTTGTTCACTACTCAGCCACCTTCCTTTCTAAATAAATACCCAAATGTTATGGTGATGATCTTTTTATACTAAAGTCATCAAAATAATTTAAAGAAAAAATTACTGTTCTCAGAATTCATTTATAAATACCACACATTTCAAACATCTTGATTTTCATCCCCCAAACCATTTTCCACTGTCATCATCATCATCATCGAATGTCAAAATGAAATGAATCTCAAAAAAAGCAAGAAAAAATAATAATAACCCACAAAGAAAAACCAAAATAATGATATGATCTAAATTTATATACACATCCAAGTTTTTCATCTAAATTTCCATGTCAAGTGGTTTCACATCTCACTACAAAAAGAAAATGAAAAAGAAACCATAGGAAAAGAAAAACCCTTTGAGTTGGTTTTCAATAAAGAAATATTTATACGAATTACTTATACTACATGTAGACAGAGTTATAAAGAAAGAAAATAAAAATGTGAAATGTGAAGTCACGGAAAAATGAATGAAAGTACTCAGGACATTTTCCTTTTTTTTTAGAAATGACTCGTAATCCATTGAGAGCGAATATTTATCAACGCAACAGGGTGCTGTTTTTTATAAAAAAAATATACAACACAAACAAAATACCAACATAAATATTGAATTGATATTTCAAAATCGGATTGAAGTATTATTTAAACAACAATACAAAAAATTGTAGTTGAGGAAATTGTTCAGAGCAATACGATGAAATGTAGGATTATAGGGAAATCAAGTTATTGTGCCAATATTTGACCAGTTTTTGTCTGTCACGGTGAAATGGACTTTATGTACCTTTGACTGACGCGACGTATCTAAATTCAAAGTTTTCAGAATAAAATACAAATCATAAATCGAATGAAATAGAGAAATGCTGATATTTTCCAGGAGCTTAAGTTTTTTTTTTTATCTTTAGTTCATTGTAAAATGCTATTTTTTAGAAATAAAGCTCCCGCAGCTACACCCACTATTTTATCATCTACGATTCTTAGTTATGCCTTCAACTGAATATAATTTTTGGAGATTTTCTTTTTGTTTAGCACTAAAAAGATTAATTCTTCTTGAAAAACGAGATATTCAACAGTTCAAAGAAAATCGCTGATACTCATGTATTTTTCCTTTAAAAAATAGCTTAGAGAGTTTCTAAGGCGGTTATGCGTAATTTATGTAAGCAATCCTAATACGTTTCACAAGAAAGAAAAAACAGATTATTAGATAAAGGCTTATATTGTTTTCCAATAAGAACTTTATTTTAACTAGCAGTTACTTTGGAAGCAGTCATCGTTAGATATTTGACAAGTAAAAACTATGCCATTAATACAAATTAAGCTTCAAAACATGGATTTACCTAAACAAATTTTGGTAAGGCTTAATTTTACTGAATGAAGAATTCTTTGGGCATTAATGATAAAATGTTCAGCATTGAAAATTCAAAACAATTTAAAAAACTCACTGTTAGCAATATTTTTATCATATGCAAAGTTTAGGAAAAACAAAATATTAATTGTCTAGGTACTTTATTTGACGCCTCTCAAACTCATTCATTCCAAATATCGGTTGAATGTTTACTATTCACGGAAATTAATGGCTAAACAATCTTACATCAAATATGATGAGGATCAAGATCATTATTTATCGATGTCCCGTTCGAAACAATTGAATTTATTATGTTCAAATTAAGACTATTCACAATGCCACAGATACTCTCTATTTGGGGCTCAGAAAACCTAAAAGTGATCTTAGAAGCACAGTTGCATTTAGAAAAAGTAACTATTTGGGGAATTCTATGTTCTAACTGCGTTACTGCTCGTATTTCTTCTAACAGTTAATTTCTTTTTGTACATAACTTGGACGATATGTCATTTCAACAAGACAGTGCATCAGGCCCTCAAAATACCTAGCAATTTGACATCTTGACGTATTAAAAATCATTCTTACTCAAGTTATGGGCCAAAAAGTGTAAGAATTTCCAAAATAGTTTTACTGGGAATTTTTATATCGAATGTAACTTTGAAGGAAGGTAGTACCCGTGGCATGATGGTTAGTGCGATGGACTGCCAAGCGAGAGGCCTTGGGCTCGATCCCTGACTATGCCACATAAAGTATTTTTCACAGGTATACTGCCTCTTGCGAGAAATTGAAAAATTCCCCAAGAGTAATTCTTGTCATGAAAAAGAGTTTTCTCAAATTTGCCGTTCGGATTCGGCTTAAAACTTAAGGTCCCTGTCATCCCTGACAACAGTACTCGCACACAGCAATGGTTGAGATTTGACAGTCACTAGCCCCTAGTTCTCAAAAAAGACTGTTGCGCCACCCAATTTAATATGTCATTAAATTTTTAAGGACTGTTTAATCTTTTAAGTCTCATTGATTGGCATTCTTTGCAGTGTGGTTGAAGCCTGGATAACTATTTTTATGGTGAATTCCAAAATTTGAAAGTATTTTAAAATCAACCTTATAAAGTTAAAAATTTCGTTGAGATTAAAAGGTTTTCAAGTTAGAATTGAGTCTAGAGAAGATCCTAAAGTTTTATCCAACATGTTTAGAGAGATTTTTTAAAACAGTTTTTTTGAGGATACACTTGTATCTGAACTTCGATCTTCTTCGGCCACTTAACAACATGCACACTTAGGACTTATAATTGTTTGAATAACGGAATCAACAATAGCTTAACAAATTCAAGAACTTGAAGACAGCTTAAGTTATAGTCCTGACAGTTTATCATCATTACATATTTGAAAATAAAAAAGTGTGCTATCAATAATTGTCTTATCCACTATTTACTTCTTTTAATAATTCATTGTGTTGTCTTATTTTTGAATTATTTCAATCGTTGGTGAAAATCAACAGGGGTTTAATAAAAAGAAGTCAACAGGAATTTGTTAAAAATTATCTATTATAGAATTCCCAAAGTTCTGTTTTGACGTTTTAGAAAAAAATTAAGCAACTTTACAGACCGTTAGTAAAGCATTTAAAAAGCTTAATAATATAGAATAAGCAATTCAGAGTTTGATTTAATAGTTCTTCTAATATCACTGGTGGACATTATAGTATAGTCTTCAGAAACAATCATTCAAATACCTAAGTTTGTTATCAATTTCGGCGTACCTCAAGGTAGCCATTTGGGACCAATAATATTTTAATTTTTTGATTAGTGATCTAAAATCTGTCTAAATTAACTTTTATTTATTAACCCACTCTGATGGAATACAAATATTTCGGAAAAACGTTAATTGACTGACTATAAAATACTTCATAATGACCTACTGTGTTTTTGGGAATGGTGCAATACTAATTTTTTTAATTTAAATGTTGAAAAATACAAGGCAATACGTTTTGAACGCAAGATTGGTTTAATAGATTTTGATCATGTGTTAAGTTCCTTTACAAATACTTCTCCAACTAAGCATTTCTGGTCTTTGTATTATCCTTGATACAAAGTAAATAATTGCTGATTACTACGATTCCATAATCAAAAACGCTAATAGAGCAATTGGTTTTATTAAACGTTTTGGAAGCTAGTTCCTCCGCGACCCTTTCCTTAATGAATATCAGATTTCAATTACCAGAACTATAGGGTTTATAAATTCGAGCGTGTAGATTTTGGCGCTCCGTGGCGTCCATTTTGTTTTGGTGACATCTGTCAAATTTTTTGTCAATATTCAGTTGTTTTTGCCAACCCTTATTGAACAGCACGTTCAAATGAGAAAACTTTGGTATCAAAATGAGTGTTCGTTAACGCAAACGTTGCTCGCACTGCGATCATTTTACGGTAGACGTGGTTGCCCTTTACAGTCGACTCATTCAACGTTTGGAGGCCAAATTTGAGAGAACAGGTTCAGTAAACAATCAGCCAAAACCCGTACGTTCAAGGAACGCAAAATCGGCTGAGAAAATCGCTGCGGTCCGTGAAAGTGTATAGCAACCCGAGGCAGTCTATTCCTCGCCGTGTACTAGAATTCGGCCTTTCGCACACTTCAACTTGGCGAATTTTGCGTTAGGACTTGGGCCTACACCCGTACAAGATCCAACTGATCCAGAAGCTCAAAGTTCATGACCATTGACAGATCCATTTGGTCGCTGTGAAGGCTTTGAATCGTTTGGAAGGGGACCCCAATTTTGGCCGAAAAATCTGGATGAATGGTCGGTTAACAATCAAAATTGCAGTATATGAGACACCAATCTTTGCGATGTTCACCAGGTGATAAGTCATCCTCAAAAAGTTACCGTTTGGTGTGGATTTTGACGGCGTTATTGATAGGTACTTTTTTGAAAACGACGTTAGTATATAAATATGAAACTTATTTCTTATGGCCCAAATTAAACCATATGAACGACATGTGGTTCCAGCTGGGCGGCGCTACGTGCCACAAACTCCACGACATCTCCACACAAAATCTACCAGACTTTATTGGAAAAACCTTATATTTATTTATATTTAATAATATAGCTATGTATGTTATAGAAAAACAGTGTACAAAATATTTTGTGGCGTTTGAACTTAAACGGTTGAAGATTATTATTAAGACGACTTTTGGTGCCAAATTCAAGTCTGGGCTCAGGGAACAATCAAGACACCAACACGCGTACGTCAACGAAATGCAAGATCTACCCAGAAACAACATGGAGAATTCAGCGTTGTGACTTAAGCTTGCACTCACACAACATCAAACGGACCCAAAATCTGAAACAAAACGACGAACGCTGTGTTCGCTGCATCATCGTTGAGTACATCTTCGGAAATGATAGTTACCAGGTTTTCACCGTCAACAACCATCGCTATAGGTCGATGACCGCACCACCTTCTTGTGGTTTGAATTGAATGAAATAAACACCGAAGATATATGGTTTCAAAAGGATAGCGCCATGTTGCACCAGCTCAAGACACAATCGATATTCTCCGTGAGCGATTTACTGGCATGGTTTTCTCGCGATGAGGAAATGTGAATTGGCCACCAAGATCATTCGAGCCCTTTAGACTTTTTCGG
Organism: Eupeodes corollae; assembly: GCF_945859685.1. Taxonomy (NCBI): domain Eukaryota; kingdom Metazoa; phylum Arthropoda; class Insecta; order Diptera; family Syrphidae; genus Eupeodes; species Eupeodes corollae. The sequence goes on along the minus strand of NC_079147.1, from coordinate 146,229,996 downwards.
GTGGGAATTTCTTAAGTCACAGGTGTATGCGAACAAAGAAACCGCAAGCCACAACAGCCCCTTAAATACAATATAATCAATGCTATCGATCAAAAGCTCCAAAGTCATCGAAAACTGAAAATTTCAAATGAGTGCCATTTGTATATTTCACACATAATGACTGTCAAAAACATATAAAACGTTATGGGTATCTCATATCAAACTTATTCAATTCAACATCGACTCGCATTCAATAGAAAACGCTTAATAAAGCTTTCTTGCATAAAGACCTTATAGTTGAAACACAATTGTAAAGAAGAATAAGTCCTTAAAAACGTCTGACGATTTTTAAGATTTGTGAACTATTTGGAGTACCATGAAACACCCTGTAACGCAAAAACATAGGTACTTAAAAGGTCATTACTTTTCTTTTCAACAGGCGTACATAACACACACTCACACATAAATTTCCCTCTTCTGAGATGCAAAACAATTTATTTTTATCCTAGTGGCATTAACATAATTTTGGATAATCGACCAACTAAAGGAATCTCGCTCTTCATTTTGCCTCTGATGCTTTCCATTTTTTTTTCTTTTTTTCTTCATGTATGCCTTGCCGCATGCCACCGCTAAAGCTGAAGCTGATGTAAATGAAACCAGGTCACTTAATACGTTGCCTGACTTTGCCTTTCATTCATCAGGGTTTCCCCCTCATTACACAGCACAATTTTCATAACAATTTTCATCCACTTCTATATTCCGTCAGTCTTATGTGAATATCTATTTTTGTACCGAATTTTTATTAAAAGGGGTGAATTGAACATACAAAAATTATCATAATAAAGAGAAGGTGTTGACACTGACACTTGTCGCGTGCGACCACTTATTGAATAAATTGTTGTATCGTTTTTCCTATAACTAACTTTCTAAGCCATCCTTAGAATTGCCGGAATCATTTCTCATTTTTTGGGGAAGGATGTCAATCAGATATGGGCCAAGGAGATAAAGACTGTTTCTATTTCATCAATCATTTAAAGAGGACCCCATATTTTTTAGTTTGGGAAATTCATAGATGTATTGATTAATTAAATATCATGCACTTTAGTCCTTTATGATGGCCTTCCAATGCCGTCGATTTATTAAAGTTGCATTAAAGGGGGCAACGTGATTTGTCAATATACCAGGTTGGTGGTATTTCCATAGATACGGAGAATATGAGATCATACACCATTATTACCCCCATTGGGAATTTATGCAAAAATTCAATCATCCACCCTCACTTGCACTTACATCATTAATCCATAGCCCATAGTGCATAGTCCTTGGACCATTGTTTATATGTATTGTGTTATAATGGCTGATGATAGATTTTCGAATTTGCATTGGAAACAACATATTGTTTATGCAAAGGATTCGCAAAGTGGTTTTCAATTTGATGTGGTCACTTGATTTTGCATGGAAATCGTTGCAGCATTCGAGGGTTAAATTCGAGGTAATTTAACTGGAAAAGTATGTAGCTATACATTTTATATATCTATATACTCATAGGTATTGAGGTTCAATGCGATTGCGACTTCGACGGCGACGACGACAACGACAATGACGATTGTGAGGTTTTTGAATGTGAAATGTGTCAGCGAAGAGAGTTTAAATAAATTAAGCTTGAATATTGTTATGACGGAAATTGATTTTGATTTAATTTATTCAAAGGGAAATTTAATTGAACTGTATACGACAGCAGCAGGACGGAGGCACGGGTGCAAGTTGAACGGACATCCAGAACGAACTTATAGAGTAGCTAGCTCAAAATTGTCAATCAATTGTGATTAGAAAATGTAATTTAATGACCGCCGTATTTTCTTTCAGCATATTAAATCAAGCATTTTTAATTGGCAAGTTCGGAATTTTGTTTTCGGAAGACTTAATGCTTCTTATGAACAGACATAAGGCCGTTTGAAGATATATAACAACGATTGCACCAAGTTTTAAGCGGATGATTTAAATGTTCGATGACCCTGAATAGGAACACCACTCAACTTCGGATTAAAAATGAAGTTTTTTGTGGTAGGTCCTTTCGTTTAAAACTTTATTGATCAAATTAAAAATGTGATAGTTCAAAAAAAGATTTTGTTAAGATTTTGTTTGGTTACGATTTGGGCAATATTACGAAACCAGTAAGCGTTAATATTTTTTGGGTCTTATGAAATTACAAAAACAGAAGAATTCGGTCTTGTTGCCCAATAAAATAACGCTAAGATATTAAAATTGTCATATCTCCCAAAAGTGGTTATATCGCCCTGAAACCTTTTTAGAAGAATATGCCACAAAGACAAAAAATATTATTGTATCGTATTGTCCAAACTAATTTAAACATATCAGAAAGGCCTTACGAATTATTGACATATGTTTGGTTTTATTGCACATCGCTTGCTGAAACTGCTAGTACCCAGCATTATGGCGTAAAAGTAGTGAAATAGGGTGTCGTATTGCCCCTTGCAACCTTCCTGATTGGGCTCACTTCAGGAATATTTGTAATTTTTTCCGAAGAATAAAAAGCGTGTCATAAAAAAATAGGTTACGTTCAAATCTTTTTGCCCATGAGGCAATCAGATGCAAACATGCAGGGTTGGCAAAGGTAGGCGGTTGTCCATCATTCGCGGACAGATAGCGTTAGCATTTTTCATAAAACCCAAATTCAAAATAAAACAAATATTTTGGGCAAAATGAGAACTAACAACTTTGACGTTTTTTTTATTTAAAATTTATTTGCCTGTTACGACTAAGTTTTAGGGTTTTGTGACCAATTTTGAGAGTTTGAAATGTACGGTTTGGGGCGAAGAGACCTAACACCATCTATTATATATGTATATACATAAACCAATTGAATGAAAAATATGATAAGAGTGTGGATCGACAAAAGCAAATTAAAACCCTATGCAGAAAGTCCATAGTCAGTAGTCAAGGTAACTTTTGACATCAAGGACAATAAATGGGTAAAAGCTGATCAAACGAATGCTAGTAAAACGATATGTTCTAATATTCGTGGACTCGAAATAAAAAGTTGATCTTTTTCCTTCACATTTTCTGAATGTTTTTTACCATTTTCAGCAAATACGGCTTCACGTCCCTAACAGTTTGTTGATAGCAACGTTGAATGTGAAGTTTAGCTTTTCACGATTAAAAAAGTAAAAAGCTTATGTTACTTATCTAATACAAAATCCCCAGGTTAAGATCTTATCACTGCTTTTATCTTACCTTAAACGCATGCCTTAAGCTTAGTAGCACATAATTGAAAAAAGGCAGAAAATGGCAAGCCACCAATCACCAATCATGACAAAAGTGCTCAAAAACTGCTACAGCTCCGCGAAATACGAGTAATAGAAGAAACAAGACTTATTCTGAAGCATAAGTTTTGACTAAGAAATACAAATTTCACAATAGACGAAGTACATTGCCTTTTGGATGTAGTGAAAAAGACTCTAGAAGAAATACAAGTTTCTCGACAACATTCTTTGATGTTGATCAAGCTCTTGTCAAGGATTCGCACTTGGTACATGAGAACAAGCAGCAAAGTGATCTTCCTAGACAGGACTTCGAAATACTGCAGAGCACGGTACAACCAAAATTCCCCGGAAGAAAGAAGATACATGCTGGTGTACCACAAGGAAGTGACCTAGGACCAATCTTGTACATTTTATATACAAGGGATATTTCAGTTGATATCAACGCTTTCGTGGATTTCTTTGCTGATGATACTGCAATATTGGTGCCACATACATCCATTACAAAGGCATCACAAAAGTTGCAAGATGTAGTCAATAAAGTTATCGTTTGGAAGCAAGAATGGTTTATAAAACTAAATTCTAATATTTTAATTTCTATAAAAAATAGAGAAGTACCTTACTACAATACTCCCCACGCAAACTTTGAAATGGAGACCGTTTTAAATTTTCGAAACAAAGTTTATATAAGACGGAGAAGCAAGACTCATGAGCTGATAGTCTAATAGCAATGGGATGTATTACAACTATAGACCCAAAATAGATTATAAATCAAGAAAAAAAATCATTTGTCGATCTTCTGTAAAACCTGATTCATAGTTGGTTCGGAAAAGTTTTACACTACTCAGTACCGTTTCTAGCGTATTTTTAGGATTCCCATATAGGGGCTTCTCTAAGTCTCAGAGTCTAAGGTCACCGAAAAGAAAACAACACTTTGGTGACCATTTTTGGATTCATGCTGAAAATTTCAAAAATCGAGATGGACGTCAAAGGACCCATTGTAATTAATTCTCCCTCAAAATACAACTAAAACTTAGTAGCTTTGGGTCTATTAGACTAAGGTCGCATCTGATACCTAGTCCAGCCTGTAGAGAGCTAGGGCCTAGTGATTTTTAACTCTCAACTATTCCTGTTTGCAAATTATTTCAGGGTTGGAAAGGGCCTACAGTCTCCATGCCAAATCCGAAGCGATAATTTGAGAAAAATTACTCTTGGAAGATTTATCAATTTTTCGCAAGCGCCAGTATCTGTGACAAGGGCAAGGATTGATCCCAACACCTCTACCAGGGCAAGGATTGAACCCAAGACCTCTACCATGAGGTCACGCACTAACTATCATACCTCGGGTACTACTGGTTCTTTACAAATTCACTGTAATGCACATATTCTCTTTGACCTTGGGGTCGTCTGAATAGAACGTCTTTCTAGACGTCCTGATGACGAACATGAGATAATTGCATCACATAGAACGAATGCACCCAAATGTTACAACAGAGAAAGTCTTTTCCGTTCAACTCAGAGAAACAGCACCAAATATTCAAATTACGAACCTAGTACAGCACACTTAGTGAGGATTCCTTGTAAGTTAGTTTTGAACTAGAGAGCGAGCTGAAGACCAATTCTGGTCAAGATGTAGCTTAAGTCACTTGTGTTAATAAGACCATCAAAACAACCAAGACACCTCAACTTTAAGCCAACAAAAAAAAAAAAACATATAAAGAAAGACGTAAACTGAATAGCTTTACACATAATTATAGCGAGAGATACATGATGTGAAGCTTCCCTTTGCAATAAGTAAGTTTAGCGACCGAACTGAGAAACTTTAAAAACCAAGCCAGCAAAGTATTGACAGTTTTAAGTTCTACATAATTTAAATGTCAAAGCAAATCAATACCCGCTATTTTAGTTAATATTGAACGAAAACGAATATATATCCACTTAATGGGGTAAATTTAAACTGAATTTATTAACTGAACAAACGACATAAACTTATCAGCAATTCCTTTGCAACTCCATCATTATCAATCTGACAAAATCAGTTTTCCCTTACAATAAGCTTTCAATAAAATCACAACAGCAGCGTTTCTAGATTTTTCGAACAAATAACTTCAATTTACAAAACCATCTGAAAAAAGAAAAAACACGACTTAACTCATTTCAATTATCTTTTTTATTTTTGATGTTTGATGTTTGATGATAAATACTCCGAGCGACGAACGATTGTGTTGCTTTTGCAAAGACTTCTATCCCATAGAGCAATACTGAAAATTGAACCTCTTTATCAAGTTGATTTGAGGTAACGCCTCTTGTGATCTACTTTTCGAACCAAACGACACTATACCACTGCCGAGGGTACCGCCTCAAAACTACACGACAACGACGACGCGATGCCAACAACGCCGCCAACGACGACGAAAACGACGACAAAGTCAAAACCACTTCGTAACCAATTTCCACAAAATACCTTCACCGTCATTCATTGAATCAGCAACCACAACTTTGAACTCCACTTACATTCATGAAATTGTGCGAAGGAACTATACTACATACCTTACCTATATATGTAACTAACTAGTATAGGTGGTATGCCACATCGTGCTACACAAAGCTCTGCCTTCAATCCTTTCATCCTTCCTTCCTGCTTTCCGTGCTTGCTTCCCATCTTTATATTTTTTCCAAAGTCATCCATTTCCAGTATTTCGTGTTCCGCATAAAACCCTACAAATTTATGGAAGCTACATGCAACGGATGGTTGCGGTGGCTTGTGTTTTGTCAGTAGTAGTTTTCAACCCTTTAAAAACGATTTTGTAAAATAATTTGGTCGTAAAAACTTCCATCAACAGCGCGTTTTCCAACCCCCACCCTCACCTCCACCATGGTACTCAACCAACTAACCAACACCACATACCAACTTTCCCAACATTATCATTATAATCACTATATGTATATACAACGAGACTCCCTAACGGAATTTACAAAACCCGTCAGCTAACTTTGACGTATGCATTCGTTTTCGCAGTGTCACCTGTCATTCCGCTTCAGCCATTTCCGGTAAATTACATGAAAATAAAAATCACAAGGGTTGCATGAATACTCATATACTCAAACTTGTCGTATTTACATACTGCAAGTAAGCTATTTCTACCATACGCTGCGCCGGCCGCGCCATCCATGGCCATACACCGGTTGCATTCCTCGATTATTATGAACAATTTGGTCCCTCAACCCGGAATGAAATTACAGTTTCGGCAAAAAATAACTATTCCACCAAATTAAACCCACGACCAAACACACATGACGGATACCACCGCCGGCCGCCGACGATGAAGAAGGGTCAAGTGGCCAAAACGATGGCAGGGGGTTGATTGGGTTTGTGGGTTCGTGTTTGCCAAATAGCCACACTTAGGGGTTATTATTAGCAATTAAGGGTTTTGGCAACATTGAATAGCTTAGCCTATTCTACCCTTCTCTACTCGAAAGGTTTACAACAAGCGTGAATAATAACTGTAAATCTAAATACCCAACATATCGATATTAAGGCCGATAAGTCCAGAACAGACTGTGTATTTATACAGCATAGAGACTTGTTTGGTTTATTAGTGCGGAGCAGTGCGGTGTGGCGCGGCGGTATTTATACTAATGCTAATCGAAACTGATGCACTCTCACATTATCTCAGATAGCTTGACTGCATGAAAATCCACCTGATTTTGAAACCAATATTTGCCAATTAGTTAAAACTGCATTTATTAGCAATAAATAAAATATCAATAATTTCAAGCTTTTCCATTGAAAATTAATATATACGAGTATGGAGAGACGTTAATTGTGTTATTAATGGAGGCTCCTGCTTTAAGGCAGACTTCCGGTCGTGAGTGTAAAAATATCGAATTATTAATTACTTAAAATTAAACAAAAACAATAACAATTTGAATGAATAAACGATTACATTAAAATTAATTACTACAATAATTATTATCGATGTAAATTACATAATATCACTTTCCGTATTAAGCGTGTTTTAAATGTAAGCGTGTATGTTTTTATGGTGTGAATGTTTTCTGCTTCATAACAATTGTTAAATCAAGATGTTTTCATCCCTCATTGCAATTGTTCAACGCAATAACTTAGTCGTTTGGCTCAAGGCATTTGCTACAATGAATGGGTTAAATGAGATCTATTAAAAGTTGCTAGGGATTTATTTCCATATTAAAATTTATTGATTTTAAAACAATAGATTTTTAGCTATTTCAAGACTTATCTAATTTTTAATTGTTCTTTTTGCAAAGCCTTTATGAGAACTTAAACAGCAAGGCATCTACTCGATAAGGGATTTTTTTTTTAATTTATAAACAATTGTATTTCTTTACCCATAATAATTGTTAATTATTTGTAGAGGGTGTTTTTTTAAATGTAGGCAACTTAAAAATGGAATAAACAGACATAATTTTTTTTTTTATTTAGACTAAATATATTTTATTGAAAGCTAATCTTCTAAGTTTATATTTTGTGCTTGATTTTTTCATATGGGCATTAAGGTTGTCTCGGACGTTGTCTAATCTAAAGGTACCAATTTTTAATGACTTTTTGCAACATTTTTGGGGCGTCAATCGTCGGTCATTGCAGGTTGATTGACTAGCGTAGGCTACCGACTTCAATTATACTGACTTCAATTATACTGACAAAAACAAGTCAAGCGGCGGTGGCGTTAAATAGCTGGACGATCTTGGAGACAAATTCACGAGACAATAATCAAGGCTCTAAAGCGGTCACTATAACGGAGGAGAGAGCCAAAAGAGAGAGCTTAAGAAACGTGCTGGGGAATATGTTTAAAGGTTTAAAAGCAGGAATGAAATCCGAAAGTTTTATGAGCAGGTAAAATGAAATTTACAAGAACATAAACCTAGAACTGAAGGCTGCAAACACGAAAGTGGAAACATCATAGTGGAACCGCAGTCGATGGTGAGGATGTTTAAGGATCACTTCTGAAGACTGTATAACAGCTACGAAGAACCGAATTCCGCTGTCAGGCAGAATGATCCATTCAACATAGACAAAGAAAGCCAACAATATCGTCTTCAAGACTTAGACGAAATAAAGATTGCCATATTAAAGCTGAAGTCTAAGAAAGCAGCTGCAAAATATGTGAACGTCTAAGGCCCATCTTCAACAACCTGATAGGTTCTTATCAATGTTATTTTAGACCAAGAAAGTGTACAGTCGATCAAATATTCACATTACGGCAGATGCTGACAAAAAAAACTTAAGAATATTGAATCGGCATCTACCATCTCTTCACCGATTTTAAGGCCGAATTTGACAGCATATATACAGGGACGAGCTGTATAGAGCCATCTTTAGTTTTGGCATTCCTGTTAAACTCGTCTGTTTGAGCAGGATGACAATAGCGAATTCGGGCTGGAAACACCAGAACCTTTCGATGTCAAAAAAAGGCTTTAGACATTATGCGTTGCCATGCGATTTTTGTTAACACCGTACTTGAAAGAGTAGTGTAGAGCTCCTCGGCCAACACTAGAGGCATTAACTTTCAAAAGTCTGTCCAATATTCTGATAGCATCGACATAATTCGAGTATTGAGACAGAGACGACTAAAATATGTTTAACGGTTATTGAGAGCGAAACAAAGTACATGCTATCGTCAAAAAAGAACTTACAATACCGACGTCTCGGTCAAAAACGTAACCATCGACAGTTTAACATTGAGACAGTCAAGGACTTCACCTATCAAAGATCTGATATAAACAACACTAGCGCTGAGATCAAACAAAAAATTACTCTTGCTAACCGCTATTTTATTTGGGCTCAGAGAACAATTCAGTAACAAATCCCTATCCTGAGCGACCAAGGTGTAAGACCCTCATCATCTCCGTCCTCCTATACAGTGCAGAAGAGCAGGCACTTTGACAAAAGCAGATAAAACAACTCGGGTTGTTTTGAAAGAAAGGTTGTTCGTTTGATCTATCGAATGCATAGGAGGGGAGCTGTAAACTCCAACGACTAAGATGGCATCGTCACGTAGAGCGCATGGAAACCAATGCTCCGACCGGGAAAGTATTCGAATCCACCCACAGCAAAGCGAAGTAGAGGCAGAACCAGGAGGCCCGCACAAGTGAAAAGTTGGCTCACCCCATTTGGAGTGCAAACTGGAGACATCTAGCTACGGACCGTGAGTGATTTTTGAACTATTATCTTTTTGGCAACACTGGTTTAAACAGCTGACGAACGTTTCGTGTTTTGTTTTAGTGTCAAACAACTTCAGTTTGGTCTATAATTTAACCATGAACCGTCTAAAAAACAACAAATTATTGAATTTTATTATCAAAATGAGTGCTCTGTTAAGAAAGCTCATTGCGCGCTTCTTCCATTTAATGGTCAACCAGTGTTAATGATGACGATCAGTTATCGATTCGTGGATTGGTGAATGGGCTTCTTTAAAATTGGCCGAAGATCCACTTTTTTACCGAAAAATTGTGTTCAGCGACGCAGCTCATTTTTGTTTCAATGGGAACGTAAATAAGCAGAATTGTCGATTTTGGGGTGAATAATAACCAGAAGAACTGCAAGAGCTACCAATGCAACCAGAAAAGGTCACAGTTTGCTACGGTTAATCGGCTGGTGGCATCATTGCACCGTATGTCTTTAAAGATGATTCGAATCGTAACGTAACTGTGAATGGTGAGCTCTACCGTGAGATAATATCCAACTTTTTTCGCACAAAATGCAAGAGCTTCTCTTGCATGACATGTGGTTTCAACAAGACGGCGCCACATGCCACACAGCACGCGCAACAATGGATTTATTGAGAGGCGAGTTCCGTGAACATTTTATTTCACGTTCGGAACCGGTAAATTGGCGGCCTTGATCGTGCGAAAACCTTTAGACTATTTTTGTGGGGTTAAGTTAAAGCTTATGTCTATACAGGCCCGCTTCAATTGACGAATTGAAAAAAAACTTTGAAGCATTTATAGCTGTCAAAAAGACCAACCTCGAAAAAAGTATTTCCAGATTAAAATAATATGGGATTAGAAAAAAAAAAAAAACTTTTATGAAATCAATTTTGAACTTGAGCTGTTGGGAAGAAGATATCGAAACTATATGTATCGTTCTTAACATAAACCCAAGTTTGTCGTTTTCGGGCCGAGCTTTGAATGAGGCATTCGACGACCGGCACCGTATTTTGCATGATGATTTTAGTTTGAAGAGGTCCCGCCAATTGGCCATGGAGATCTTTTTATTCAACAGTCTTAGACTTTCAATTGGGGTAAGACAAGGTTCATGCAAATGATCTACAACCGGTTCAAGAATTTAAAGAATTTTAGATAAAATTATCCGAAAAATATATATATATGAATTTAAAATACCTTAAAATTTGTGTACCAGCTTATACAAGTGTTCGCCTCTCAGACAACACATTTTTTAACGTACCTAGAAGAAATAGAAATTAAAAACGTTCATTAATAAAGTTATATAAACTTTAAAATAAAAATAAAGATATTTATTAAAACTTAAATAAAACCAATGTTAAATAAATTAGAATACTTTTGATCCCAAACATTATTAAGGAAGTAATGAATTCATGAAAATTTGTACGTCGGGTCACAACCTTGTGCTGCAAACAATTTTAACAGTCAAAATAGACACACCTAAATCGATAAAAAAAAATGTTACAAAAAGTCCACAAAAATCTCACATGAGCAAAAAAGTTATTAAGGTTTTTTGTCAAAAATTTTCATCTCAAGACTAACTTTTTACGGCATAAAACATTTTTCAGCTTGACTCTGGAGATCATGAGAGAAACTACTTACTAATTCCAGTAACCCTTATATTTCTTAAGTTTTAAAATTGCGAATTGTGCCCCAAGGTAAAATTTCTCTCGGGGAATTTTGACCACTGTTTTTTTTTTTAAGGTAGACCTATGCTATCGAGGACTTTTTATCTAAAACTAACGGGCTATCACTTTTGGGCTGAAATTCGACATCTGTCAAACAAAGTTTGTAAATTTTAAACTGGATACTGGATTGGTTACAGATATTGCAAGGCTTGTACGTCATCGTTTCGCTCGTAACATAAAAAATATCGCTGCTGTAAGTGAAAGGGTTGCGGAAGACCCGGATATGTCGATTCCTAGTCGTTCTCAGGAATAAGGACTGTTTTACGGCATATTTCATCCACATCCATATAAAGCCCAGCTCACACAACAACTGAAGCCACCTGACCATTCACAACTTTGTCGGAGATACGGCAAATGGGTGCTACAACAACAGGCGGTGGACGGCTAGTTTTCGAATAAAATTTTATTTAGCGACGAAGCACATCTCACTCGGAGGGTAAAACAAAATTGTCATATTAGTTGTTCTGAGAATCCTCAAGTTATTTGTTGAGGGGCCATTACATCCACAAAAAGTCAGTTTGGGGCGCTCTTTGGTCCGGAGGAGTGATTGGGCCTTACTTCTTCGAACACGACGATGCGATAAACCTTGTTTATAAAGGTAAACCTTTAACTCTTGAGTACTTAAAACCCAACATTCGTCAAGTTATGACTGAGATACTGCCCAATATGTGTCGAAATAAGTGGTCGAAAACAAACTTCAAAAAATCAATGCTTGCAACAACTCGCGTGGTGGTTATTCAAATGATATAGTATTCCACACATAATATCAATGTTTAAACTTTATAATAAAAAAGAAATATCATGAACAAAAATATTTTATTTGTTTTTATTTATTTTGAAACTGCAAAGTGGATAACCTAGTATTAAAGCAGGACAATTCTGACATAATTATTTAAGTAATACTTTAACCGTTTCCGCAGCGCCCCCAGTGGAAACTCTCAAAAAGCAGACACAAAATTACTCGATTTTGAAATATTCCTTTTTAGGGATATCTGATACCATTTCGGACCAGCAGCTCCTGATATTAAAGCTTTTAAACAAACAAATTTTATAACATTAGTATCGATACATAAGAATATTTATATACAAATTGTATTCATTTATTAATCAAATTTCAAAACAATTTGTATCATTTATTTGTTTAGTGAACAGACGGCTATTTACACATCTTTAGTTCAGTTCGACGAAAACAACATTTTTAATGTTTTTTTTTAAACAAAATATTGATAGTTTAATTTCTGCAGTTATGTTTTTGCTGATCAAACAAATTTATCAAAATTTTATCATTTAACTCAAAAATAAACATATTTGCATAGACTTTTTGATATAACGTTTTATTTATCTTTGAAATGTATATTTTTTCTTCTTTCTTCATTTAAGAACAGGAAAAAAGCAAACCATTTAAATTGATGTTTTAATTAGGTTCAATTGTTTTATATATTATATATGTTAACAGTTAAATTTTATTTTATAAAGGGTGTTCTGTTTTTAGCCAAGTGGTTTTTAAACAGAAATAAAACAGATAAAATTGAATGTGATGACCAAGAATTTAGCCTTAATATAAATAAGGGGTTTGCCAAAATCTTTTAAAGAGTTTCTATTCTTTCAAAAATGGTAAACTAGACTTAGCATAGATAGAAAGCTTTCAAAAAGACCAATTCTGAAAAAAGTTTCGAAATAAGTTTTTGTTCGTGTTCCAGGAGGAACTTTTGACTATGAAAAAAATCTTCTCTTTGCTTAAAGAAAACGTGGTATCAACATCTGATATCCGTATTTACTCAGATAGCCAGGCCGCTACCAAATCTCTGAACACTGCCTCTACAAACGCTATAACAGTCTATAACTGTCGATAATCTCTAATGAACAACAGTTTAATAATCAACTTTGATGGTTGCCGGGAAAGAGAGACTTTCCAAGAGACTGTAAGGCAGTGACGCCAGAGATGATACAGTACAACCCATGCTACCACGTTTGGCTAATGCTGGAATACCAATCACTGCATTATACAAGACGTTATAAAGAAGGCAAACACAAGGTGGAATAACATCACCACGTGTTAGGTTTCAAAAAACATCTGGCCTATACACTAAATTTGAGGCGATCAAGGTGACTTTTGCAGAAGCTGTATAAATGAGGAAGAGAAGGAAACAGTAGTTCACCTTCTCTGTACATTGCACTGCTCTACCTCAAAATTGCCAGAATTACGTAGGAGAGTTCTTCTATAACAATATAAACGATGTAAATCATATTATAATCATAATCAGAATCTTGAGGTTTGTAAGGGAATCAAACTGGTTTCATTAAAATCAATTAACTCAGCTTGTCGATGAGCCAACTCGAATCCCTGAGGTTGCAGGTCAATTCGCCAACACCCTAGACTTGTTTCTTACCTCTGACCCTAATAAATACACAATCAGTGTATTACCGCCTCTAGGCACATCAGACCATTGTATCGTATCTGCAAAATTCTCATGTCAAAAAAACTCATTTAAAGAAAAAACTCCCATGAAAACCATTTGGCAATATGAGAAAGCCAACTGAGACGGTCTCAATGAATTCTTCAGGAACTTTAACTGGTCATTATTCTTCCTCGATAGTGACGTGGATTCCAGCGCAGAAATGGTTACAAATTTAATTCTATGTGGAATGACAAATTTCATCCCGAATAGGGTGAAATCTATCAAACCCAAAGAGAACTCATGGTTTGATTCTAGCTGTAAGGAGGTTATTAGGTTCAGAGACTTAAGTTTCCGTTGTTATAAAGCCAACCCGACTGAGGAAAATCGGAAAAAGTTCAAACAAGATAAAAAGACCTGTAATGATCATATTCGACGATGATCAGAAATTAAAGGAAAAAATACTAGTGTCCCAAAGGGAGTAAACATTTCTGGTCATTTGTAAAAAACGTACGAAACACCACGTCATCCTCGGTTCCAACGCTCGTCCACAATGACACTCCCTATGTAAGCTCGATTGATAAAGCCAATTTGCTTGCAGCACATTTTTCTGTCAATTTGACGCTACCGCAATGTGTCATGAGTCCTCCTGTTCTTGAGATCCTAAATGATTCTATGGGACGAATCTTCTTTCGCACTCGTGCAGTCGCAAGAATACTGAAAGACCTTGACATACACAAACCCGCTGGCCCGGATAGTATTCCCCCTTTTGTTCTGAAGAGGTGTTCTTCAACGCTGTCAAAACCACTGCGTAAGTTTTTCTATCTGTCCTATTCTGCAGGTCTCTTCCCGAGTGGATGGAAAACTGCATTCGTCCAGCCTGTTCTTATAAAACGCGAATCCTCCTCCCCCTCAAACAATATTCCAATTGCACTTACGTCCCTTCTTTCCAAGGTCATGGAAACGCTAATTAATTATCAGCTCAAAAAATATCTCGAAGATCGAAAGCTTCTTAATGACCGACAATACTGCTTTCGTAGCAAAAGGTCCACTGGTGATCTTATAGTTAATCTCACCGAACAGTGGAACAAATCTGGACATCGTTCATCAGGCTCTCTTATCGAAAATGCTTGCTTTTGGTTTTTATGACTCCCTACTTCATGGGATTAGTAATAACCTTTCGAATCTTTCAATACAAGTTGTATTCGATGGTTTCAAGTCTGAAATTCATAAAATAAATGTTGGTGTCCCCCAGGGCTCCGTTTTGTCTCCGACTCTCTTCATTGCATTCATAAATGATCTTATGTCTGCCGCTTCAAACCAATTAAACTGTTTCGCCGACGACAGTATAGTCAGCTTCTCACACACGTTTCTAGATTCACATTCTTGTCCTTCAGATGTGATCTTGACAGCATTCTTCAATGGGGAATCAAAAACCGTGTAGAATTTAATGCTTCGAAAACTCAATGCTGTCTCTTGCCATTAAAGCGTAACCCACCTCCGATGCCAGTACCTATGAGTGGCACTTGCATCCAGGAAACCAATCAATCGAGTATCAGTATTCGGTATGTGTATTACAGATCACCATTTATGGAATGATCACATATCTGACATTGCCAAAAATGCTGCTAGGTGCTTAGGATTTCTCCGACGATGAAAGAAATTGTTTACCCCTTCTTATCTGGCTATAATCTACAAAGCTTTCATCCGTCCAAAGCTTGAATATAATTCGCATATCTGGGCAGGTGCCCCTTAAACAAATTTAAATTTCTTGGATAGAATTCAAAAAAGGGTTTTAAACATGATAGGCGACAGAACTACAATCGAAACATTTACAGCGCTAGAATACCGGCGCAATGTTTCATGCCTTTCGTTGTTTTATATGTATTTTTACAAACAATGTTCTGTAGAATTAGCCAGTTGAATTCCACCCCTTAAACTATCCAGCCGTAATACTCGCACTTCCAGGAATGCTCATCAGTTTACCCTTGAACTCAATTTCGGGCGTACTGCCAAGAATAGAGATTTTTTCTTAAATCGCACATCGATTTGGCCAACTCTGTTTTTCCCTCCCATTTTGATGTTCAGAACTTTAAGACCAATGTGCACCGGTATTTCCATTTAAACCTTCTCTATTTTTCTAACGCTCGCACTGTCTTTGAATATATACATGTTGTACATAGAATGAAAAATAAACCGAGTAACTTGTATTGATGTAGAAGTTTTTTTTATAATTTTTTTAAAAAAGCAAATTAGTATCAAAGATCGGTGTCAAAAGTTAAAACTATAGAGTGTAGAAACAATAAGTTGACAATTCAATTATTTATGTTACAAACAAATCCTTATTATACTTATTTGTCACACTAAAAATTAAGATACAAGGTTGCTCAACAGCTCGTACAGAACCAGGGCCTAGTGACTTACAGCTCTCAAACATGACTGGGGGACCTACAGTTTTTATGTCAATTCCGAACGGCTAATTTGAGAAAAAACTTTTCATGACAAGAACTAAGCTTGAAGGATTTGTCAATTCCTCGCAAGTTACCGTGAAAAAAAACTTCAGGTGACACAGGCAGAGATTGAATTCAAGACTTCTGGCATGAATTAACCATTACTTACTTGATGTCATACTACCGTTGATAAAAATAGAAAACACTTAAAGTTGTAAGGCACATATTCATGTTTTGTTTGAAGAGTCTCTTATTTTTAATAACATACCTGTATGAAAATTGAAGCTGATTAATATTAATTCCGAAACAGCTATTAATTTCTTGAAGAGGTTGATATCCCCATAAATAAAATATTAACAATTTTTATTCCAATACCCAATACAATAATCAAAAACACTGAAAAATCACGAAAATTGCAATAAATTCTTAAAATTTTGCGAAACGAATATTAGGTTACTAAAATAACAAAAAAAAAACACTTTTATGTATTTTTTTTAATCACTATCTCACGACCGAAATAACCAGTCACATGGATTGAAAACTCGTTTTTGAGTTAAGCACTTAAATTTTCTTAAAAACCAAATTACACAAATAAAGAAAAACACAATATCTGAGATTTGTGTTAAAATTTACAAACCAATCTGACAACACACGATAGCAACAGAATAAATATCTAATTTATCCAAAAACTTGAATAAGATCAAGATGATTCCGATCGCGCTTATCCAAGAAAACTTCACACGAAAATATTAAACAATGACTATATCACCATTTAGACAGATGATCAACCGGTGTACCTTCTGAAGCGTTCGCAAGTTCGAACCCTAATAACCTACCAAATAGAGCTTAAAGAAGATTATCTCGAATATGATTTCATCTTATTTGTTGTTTGTGCTATATCTTATTCACCACTTTGCCTCTGACTACTCTTCCTCACTCACGACTTAAAAGACTCTATCAGAGAAGCTTTTACAGAAAAAAATCACTTATTAACACAGTCAATATTGACGAAGTAGAAGCATCAACAGCACGGTAGTAGGTTCAACAAATATATTTACATATCTTCCATATAAAAGAGAAGGTAAAAATATATATATTTTTAAATGTGTAATTATCAAATTCATGGGTACACAAGAGCAAAGACCCATGGTTGCCAGTTTAGAGGGTTTACACTTAGATCAAAAGGTTTCAAGAGAAGAATTAAAAATTAAAGTTTCAGTGTGAAGGGATGTAAATCGAGTTGCTTTATATTCAAGCATAACTAAATATTTGTTGATGATTTGTTTATTTTATGAAAAGACAGGGAAGGATTTAAGAAAACCGTTAAAAAATTTAGTTTTGTTGTCGAATGTGAACATAGCCTTCAAATACCTTTACTGTTGCTAACAAAACAATACCCGTGTTTTTGTTTTTAGAAAAGCTATCTGTAGTACAGTCGAACATTATTTGAGAAACCGAAACAACGTACTCAGTAGAATCACTGCCGATAACAAGCCAAGTAAAATCCAACTGCGGACAGAGATTTGACTTTTATTTGAGTATAGAAAGGAATTTTCCAGGTTACCATTTTTAGACGTTGGTTGGTCCAATGGACACTTGATGTCAAACAAACCACTATTGCGTCATTCAAAATTAAATTTCAAATGTTGGTGGGGACGAAACCTCTATTTATTCGGCTTAAACAAGCTCTAAACTTAATCTAGCTTAAAAACTAACTAACTTAAGGCTGGTAAAAGGACGATGTCTTAGTGCTTAAATTGAAATCAAAAAAGTCTTTATTTCGGTATTTTGTAGCTTGCGAGTTATGGGTTCATTTGAACCATAGGAAGTGTGGTGGGTGGGAAGATAAAAGGGGCTTATATTTTTTAAAATATGGGAGTTCATGTTAAGGAAGATGGAGCTATGAAGATTAGGACAGTTTATAGACCCAAAAAGCAGAAGATGGGTGAACAAGATTTCGGATATCTGTCAATGTTCTTCCAGAATAATTAATTCAAGTTGATCTTGATATAATGTTGGCCACGAAGGGCAAATCGAAGAAAACGTCTTTGAACGGTTTCAATTCTTGAGATATGTACGTCTTGGTAAGCGGAATAAACTTGAGACGTATTCAAGTAGAGGACAGGAAAATTCTTTTGACCAACGTTTTACAAAGCTGAATCATCTTAATGAAAATGGAAATGGACTTCCAAAATGTTGTGTCTTCAGGGTAAAGTGAGATAATATTGAGAAATAAAGACCATATTATTGATGGTGATGATTAAAAGGAGAGGGCCTAGGTGGTCACCTTGTGGTACGCCAGAGGTAGCAAGGCAAGAGTAGGAGAAAGAGCATCTGAATAAAACATTGTTTACACGGATTTCTGGGTAAAAAGAAAGTCAGTGGAGATTACGTCAACTTCGTTTCCTTTTTCAAGCGCCTAGAGCATGAAGGACACGAATTCCTCAAGGTTAGTAGTTGTAGACTTGAATTTCTGAAAACCATGTCATTTAGGGGAAATGAAAGATTTTCAATGAAAATTTAAAAAATCATTCAAGATTCTTTCAAATAATTTTGAAATATAAGATAGTTTGGCAAATGGGTTACAATTAGTTTTGATCAGAAATGTTCTTATTTTTCTAATTATTTTTACAAATGTTATTGTTACAAATGTCAAGTGCCATAAAATAAATTCTACTCTTTGAAACATTTTATTAAGACGTATCATTTTTTTGGAAAGGAGTTTATTGGTTAAACAATTCCAGCGCTTTAAGGACTTAACGGTCACATTTTTAATTAAAATAAAAGAGTAACAACTGTGATAATTCGGGACCAGTTTTATCCAACAAAAACCAAGTCTTAAAGGTTCGCACAAAATCTGAAACACAAGTTAATTTGGGCTTAACGAAGTCCATATTAACTTCGTCAATCGTCTTTGTAATGATAAAGACACACAAAAACTAAAGAAAACTATTAATGAAACAATTAAAACATATTTACAAAATAATATTGAATAAAGTCTAAAGTAATATGAATTTGGTTTTTACAGCTTTGACGGTTTTAAAAGCAAGGGTTTAGTTACGCGAATTCTTTTGTCAACCTTCCAATTTTATTAAATTACGAGCTCACACAAGGGTTTATTACGTACATACATTTGACAACGAAATTGTGTGGTGTAAATTCTAAAGGGTGCCCTACAGAAAATGATCAGTTGCTATTTTTCCCTAAAATTTCATTATTTTTAAAATTTGTTCTACAAGGTTGCTATACGATTTATAAAAATATATATGTTAAGGCTGTTTAATTTTGATTCTTTCGCAAAGAGCTATTAGAATAATTCAGTAAAAGAAAATCGATGGAGATCATAAGCAAATAGTATTTGTGGTATTCAAAAACGGAAAGTAATTTCATAAAATAAGCATATGTACTTTGAGTATATCCTTTAAGGTAAACCCATTTAGTATCTGGTTTCAAAGGAGTCCTTAAGTGGACTACACGCCGTTTCAGGAATTTCCAATGTCCCACACCCTGTATAAATGTTGACGTAAATCAAATAAAAGGCATTACCATCAACTGATAGTTCATAAACAAAAATAAATTGTATTATTTTGCAATCATCTTGATGAAAAAGATATATTTGATTGTTTTTAAGAAATATGATTTAAAATCATGAAAATGAAAAACGAGCATAGTTGTTCTTATATGCGTTTCGCCCCAATGTAACGGTTGGGCTCATCAGCAGAAGACCATTACATCTTGTCTTGAGGCATATTTTCTCGAATAAATCGAGATTCCATATAATATGAGCAACATAGAGCTACTGTGAATTATATGTTTGCTACAAGTCTTCAGAGAAGATAAACTGTAGCTATTTTTATTTCCTTGCTATGGGGCTTTTGAAGATTGTTGTAAATTTTTTGCACACAAGAGTTTCCAATAAGGCGTTTATAACATTTTTTTTATTAAACCGCTCCTCAGATATCAAAAACCTTACGAGCAGCTTGAAAATATGATGATGCAGTTCCAATCCTTTATTCCAGTTAACAAATCTATTATAGTGTTCATATCAAGTGAACCACTTCCTAATGTCTCTCGGTGAATACTTCTTAAAATTGGGCAAGTTCCCACAAAATGTGCAAGGGTCTCTTCTTCGTTTGAATTGCAGAGAGTACAGTTTAGATTGTCAGTTTCTGTTCTTTGTGTTCCATTGAGCATTATGAGCCCTGCTCTTGCTTTCAGTATCCAGCGAATATTGGGACAACTTCACCAGGAGTATAAACTAGCAAATGGTATAAGCAGTGTGTTCTAGTTTGTTTTGCGCGCGCTCAATTATTTTAACTGCTACGCCATCCACAACCAGCTTAAACAGAGTTTTGCTGGTCACTATTTCATTCAACTGTTCTACATCTTCCCGATTGAGGCTATTTTCCCAACTCCTAAACCAGAAAATCTTCTTTTCAATTATCAGCTTGGCTAAAAATTTTGGTAACCTGTTATTTGCGTAAGCACTGAGAACTTTAAGGCGTCACACTTGGCAGACCCAGTACTTTTTTGTAGAAGTATCTTTGCATCTTTTCCATTTCATCATGTTGTAAGTCCCCCCATACTGGTGCTCCATAACCCACAAAAGCCCTTATAACCGCGTTGAAGATATCGATCTTAGAAGTTAATTTGACATCTTTATTAGTGATAAACCTATTCCACGCAAAATTGTTTAGCTCGTTCTTTGAAGTGCTCCGTTAGGCTTAGTCTGGAAGTTATCCATATACCAAGGTACTTGGTCTTGCTAACAACTTCAATTCTTCCAATTTTCTTGTTGGCTAAGTTTACCACCTCTTTTTCTTAATACCATCACTTTCGATTTCTCCAGGTTTGTTACAAAATTCCGTTGACAGTATTCTGCCATCTTATTCATCATGCCTTGTATTATGTCTGGCTTATCAGCTATTAGCACAATGTCATCCATATACATTAGCAATCGAATTTGCATTCCATTCAGCGAAATAAACCGTCCAATGGGTATCATATATATAGAGTGCGAAAAATAGTGGACTCAGCAAGCAACCTTGTTTAACAACCATCGTTGTTTCAAACCAGTCTGACAATTGATTCCCATCCCATACAGCAGCTGTTTTTTCATACAGATCTCTTATAATTCGGACGAGTTTCTCAGAAATCTCTAAGATTTGCAGTTTGCATAAAAGTGCTCTTCGGTCGATATAGTCAAACGCCGCTTTAAAGTCAATGAAGAAACAGTAAACTTTCTTGTTGTCATTCATTTGAAGTTTTCTGATATTGAAGAGTTTAAACAGATTATCAGCAGTGCTGTAGCCTGCTCAAAATCCAGCTTGGAACTCATTTAGGATACTATATTCCTTTTCCCATTGTTGTAGTCTTGTTAGAACTCCGGCAAAGCTTTTTGCGATATCCCTCTATAGTTTTGGACAATGTTCTGATCACTTTTTTTGTAAATTGGGAAAGTAACAATTTTTTTGGAAATCTGATTCCACTTTTCCACATTCAAGCATTCGATTGAAAAGTTTAGCTAATACATTTATTGCTGATTGTGGGGCTTTGGTAAGGAACTCATATGGCACTCGGTCTTGACCTGATGCTTTATTCCTTTGTATTTTGAAGAAATTCATTTAATTCGTTGACCGTGATGCGGTTGTGAATTTCAGTTCAGACTGAAAGTCTCTTTCCTAATCGAAAAAAAGAGGCTGGGATACGACCCACACTGATAACTTCCCATCCCGTCTTTCAGTTTGTCTTGCTTAAAAGTTTGTAGGGTTGGGTTCAAAAGTTGTGAGTTGAATTATTCTTAAAAATTTTAGAATTATCAACAATAGTTTTCATATAAAGAAATAGTTTGGTTTAAAAATCTAGTTTTGTTAAATAGATTTTTAGACGAAAACAAATTTTTACCAATTTAAGTAGCACTTCATAAATTTTTACAAATTGGATGCATGAAATTAATTTGAGAGATATCAAGGACCGAACACCAATTTTTACCAAATTTGAGTCCTATTTCTTGTAAATTTGGATTGTTGGATTTTTATTAAAAAAAAAACTACTAAATATCGAAAACAATGTTTTATGTGAAATAAAAAAAGTTTGAAGACAATATTTTTAATTTTTAAAAGCTATTTGAGTCGAAAGTAAATTTTTACAAAGTATTAGTATTGTTTTTTTGTTAGGTTTTTATTCTTTGTAAGAAAAACTGTTCATAAGATTTTTCTCAAAATTTTAATGAATGTTGAGAGGAATATTTTTTTCAAAGATAGAAGTAGTTTAAAGCCAATATTTTAAAATTTAGAAAAGATATTTCAGTCGAAAATTAATTTTTACCAACTTTTATTAATTTTTTTATTTAGGTTTTTATTCTTTGTAAAAAAAACTGTCAATTCTATTTTTCTCAAAATTATTTCGAATAGTGAAAATAATATAACTTATAAGTTAAAATTAGTTGGAAGACATTATCCTAAATTTTTGAAAAGATATTTGAGTTGAAAATCTAGTTTTACCAACTTTTGTAAAATTTTCTTTTAAGTTTTTATTTTTTATAAGAAAAACTGTCAATTCCATTTTTCTCAAAATTTTATTAAATGTTGACAGCAATATTTTTTAAAAAATAAAAGTAGTTTAAACCCAATATCTCAAAGTTTTGAAAAGATATTTGAGTCGAAATTCAATTTTTACCAACTTTGAATTATGTTTTTTTTTTTCGATTCGTTGTTTTCCTCGCACAAAATTGTTTAGGACATAAAATCATTTTGTATGTGTAAAATTTTCTAGGTGACAATTTTTTTTTTAGCTTCCGTAATTTTCTTGAGAGCCCTTTCTGCATTTTTTTGCCTTATTATCTGTATAACTAAATTGATTTCAGGTTGATATCTCTTCTGGTTCTTGAGCTATGGACGACGAAAAAACGTCCCGAATGTGCAGTTGTGTTCATTAAAATGGCACTGCTGGTCACATTTTATTAGATTGTCAATTATTTTAAAAAACGAAAATTACAAAAAAAAATTGACATTTGTCATATAAGAGGCTTTAAGCTTGAAGTTATAATATACTTTTCCCGATGAACACCCATTATTTCAAACTCTCTGGATATAGAGTGTTCATAAAAATATCAATGCTTTTAATTTTATAGTTAAAAAGTGTTAAAAATTCCATTTTTTTTTATTTTTCGTTACGTGAATATTTTATTTATTATATTTTATTTTCTAGCATATAAAAAATGAATAAATATGAGCTCAAAAATTAACAATCGGACGGTCAAGACACTGCACCGAAGAAATTCGAAAACGTATTTGAAAACTGCGTTTGGGGGAAAAAACATTCCAGACATCCTAGACTGCTCAGCAAAAATGGTCAGTAACGCCTTAAAATGGCAAAATAAACCGAAAAAGTGAGGCCCCAAAGTATGACCAGAACCCTTCCATAGGATCTAGGAAAATAAGAAATGGACTTAACGCTCTGTTAGCGCTGTCACAATACGAAGACGTCATTTAAGAGCGAAGCTATCGACCCGAAGTCCACGCAAGATACCATTCTTGACGAAAAGGCATATGGCAAAGACAGAGCTTGTTAAAGCGTAGAAAGATTGGCCAAAAGAGAAATGAGGAATGTTCTGTGAAGCGGTACACTATAAAAACGGTGAAGCATGTTGGAGGAAAAATTATGATACGAGCTTGCTTTTCATATTACGGGGTCGGGTCTATTTATCTCATGGGGGGTATAAGGGATGCAACCGAGTATGTAAATATTCTCGAGGAGGTTATGTTACCCTATGCTGAGGAGGAAATGCCGTTGGTTTGGGTATACCAACAAGACTAGGACCCAAAGCATACGTCAAACAAGGCAAAACCATGGTTTGCGCAGAAGAAGTTATCCGTTATGGCTCAATCCCCCGACCAAAACCCCATCGCAAATTTGTGGGGGGATGTTAAGAACGAAGTTCATAAAGCACAACCCAAGCATCGAAAGAATTGTTGTAAGCAGTGCGTGATTCGTGAAACGCAATACCAGTCGAGAGGTGTCAAGATTTAGTGGACTCGATGCCACGTAGATGCGAGGCATCAAAAAAACAATGGTTATGCAACAAAGTACTAATTGTAAGCTGAAATTGTCATGCATTGCTATTTTTATGAACAGTCATATATTTAAAAAGCGGTTTTTACTGTGACAAAACTAACGGTAAAATATCGATAGTACTTATTTTCTGTTATTATAAATAAAATATTTATGTTTGTTATTAAGAGTTTAATGAAATATATTACAACGTTGGTATGATTATTTCGAGGGCACTGCTATTTTTATGAACACAACTGTACGTACACACGCACGCACAGACAGCTTTCTAAAAATCTTTTATTTCGACTCTAGGGACCTTGAAACGTCGAGAAATGTCAAAATTTTCAATTTGACAAATCGGACCAATAACCTATATAACTAATAAAAATGAATAGTAAACATACCTTCTACATTTCTGTGATTCTTCATACCAAATTCAATGTGGGGTTGTGCTCTTTTATTTCCACAAACGAATGCAAACTAAACTCAACGTAATTGAGACATCCGCAAGGTACTTTTCATCAGCGCCGTCATCATACGTCGTCGTCTGTCTTTATCTTTTAAGCTTAAATAGAACAAAGCTATATAATAATTGTTTATATAGTCTCGTTTCGATTTGGCGTTAATCTTTAAATTTCCTTTTATTGGCGTTAAGCATTTGACGTTTAACGAACAATTAAATGTCAGTAGTATAAGATTGTATTCTTTCAGTTACTAAACTGAACGAAAATATGTCATCAATCAGTAATTTTTCGTTATTTATTAGGGCCGACATCGTAAAAATCGTTGATTGATTGATATTTTCTTTTTGAAAATGACTTCAATACTTGAACTCGCCTATCTGTCAATTTACTGACTTTTGAAGTTAAGTTTTTAACGAACAGCTGATTATTCAAATACACAGGCTGTATATTTAACGAAATGATAACAGAGAGGTACATCTATCATTTTACCCATTGGAGAGCTTGAATTGTAAATTGTTTTACTAATATTTCATTCAGAGTATGTGGCAACACTGCCAGAAAAGTACTCTTCGACATACATTTACATAATCGATCAATCCTTTCGTTGATCTTCATATAATTTGAATATAATTAATTTTTTTTTCTCAAATCCAAGGTCAAATTATATATTTTAGAAGTTTGAAGTGCTAAATGAAGACTCTTCAAAACATACATACTCGTATATTGCATGAATATAATTAAATAAGAGAAAAAAGCTTCTTTCTAATTTATTCCTAGGTGAATATAATAATACAACTTTAAACTTATCAAAATAAACTCTTTAATTATAATTACGACGAATTAATTTGACTTATCAAGTGATGATGAGTTGAGATAAAACAAAATTGACAATTGAACTTGAATTTCAAACCGATAGGCAATAACAAGGTCAGGTGAAAGACACTACCTTGAGTCATGTCTTTAAAAATTTAAAATTAGACAGCAACGCATTTTATTCATTCAACAAATAGATATTTTGCTTTTTAATTTTATTTTTTCCTGTGTTAATATGTTAAATCTTTTTTAAAGTATGTCTTCTAATTGGAAATAAACCAGAAAATAATTTATCACTTTGACGCCAACGTTAATGTGAAATACCTCAAGAGATTCAAATCCGTACAGACACGTAGTCGTCGACGTCGTTTTCTCTCTGTTTGTGTTGTCATCATTTTTAGTTAGCGTACTCGTATAGGTTGAGGCTTGGGACGCTTGGATGCGACGCGCGTAACATATTTGTGCTGTATTATTGTACGTCGAGCTATAGAGCTTTGATTCTAATTTGATTAGCATCCCACAAAAACGATGAATGACTATGACTATGATGATAACAATAATAATTATGGAAATATTATTATCGTTAAGATGTAAAGTTCATAGACCTTTTATTATAATGATGATGAGGATAATGATGATGGAACGAGAAGAGCATATTATACAAAAGAACAAAGTTTTATGAGGTGTTTAAATTATTATTGCCGATGGGTATATACCATAAAGAATGTTTTGTGTTCATGTGTAACCGTCGAAAATTTGAAACATCCAACGTTTATCTATGGAAGATTGGAATATGTACTTATTTTATTGAAAATAAGTTAGAAATATGAATTTTTCAGTCATTAAATTATAATGGATTTCATATGTCAGAGTTTTTGATCTCAAGAAATATAACAGAAGAAGCATTGAACGAAACATGTGTGGATAATGTATTAAATTCAATGAGTTTACTTGTAAAGGGTGGGCCAAATACAAGTGTCTTTTCAAAAATGTGATAAATTTAACAACAATTACATTTTTTATGAGCAATTAGATTCGTTAATTTTACCAAAAAGTAAAGGATACCATGGGCACGAACCCAAGCTTTTCTAGGCTGAGAGTATGAACAAATCAATTCTCTAAAATTATAAACTATATTACGCTAATGACGAATCGAATTCCGCTAGAGCCATTTAACATAGTCGATGAAGAATAACAATGCCATCTTCATGAACTCAACGAAGTAAAGATAGCTAAATCGAATCTAGAGTCCAACAAAGCTGATTGAGCTGTAGGCATCAGTACAAAACTATTCAAAGCAGCAATAGCTGGTCGGTAGAAAGCATGCCCTATGAGTGGAATCTTAACGTAGTTTGCCCGATATTAAAAAAAGGAGACCCTCTGAACTGCACAAACCAAAGGCATCAATATCCTGAAAAAACGCTTATAAGACCCTTACTAGCGTATTATGTGAACGTCTAAAACCGTTCGTCAACAATGTGATAGGTCCATATCAATGTGGCTTCGGACAAAGAAAATTCAATAATTATACATATTACTGTAGACATTGGAAAAATCTAGGGACTTGAAATCGTTATCCACAATCCTTTTATCGATTCCAAGGCCGAGTATGATAGCATCAATAGGGAAGGACAATGTCTAGTTTTGGCAGCGTGTCAAATTTGTCTGTTTGTTCAGAATGACAATGGAGCGTGCACACTGATCTATCAATTCGGATACCATATTATTGATACCTTTGATGTCAAAATAGAAAAGGCGATGTGCGGTCATGCGACTTCTTCAAAATGAATCCAGGAAGAATGGTGCAAATCTCAAGTGTCGCCGCAAGAAGCACAATCTTTCAAAGGTACATCCAAGTACCAAGTAATCTGATACACAGCTGATATTGACATATTGGAATTTCAAAGTGTGATGTTAGTGGAGAGTTTTTGAGCATTGCGACCTCATTGTGTTCAATGAGGACATGACCAAGATTACGCTGTCATAAAAAAAGTACATTGCAGCGACGTCTTGGACAAAACGTCACCTTGGATCAGCTATAACTTTGAGGTAGTTGAGGACTTTGTCTACCTACGCCTCAGACAAGAAGAACACCAGTGCATAAATCAAGTGGAGAATAACTCAATCGTTGCTTGTTTGGACTAAGAAGGCATATGAATAGTGATGTCCTCTCTCGAGCATCTTAAGTCGCCCTCTATAAAAAACTCATTATCCTGGACTTTTTTTATGGCGGTGAGACTTGGACCATGTCGAGGCAAGATGGAAATGCTTTTGGATGCTTCGAGAGAAATTTGTTATTGGTGATTTTTGGTTTGGTATACATAGATGGTGAGTGAAAGAGAAGATTGAACAACGAAGTGTACGGGCTGTACAGCGACATTAATCTAATCGAAAGAATTGAAGTCCAACGACTTAGATTGCTGGTTCATTTAGAGAAAATGGATATCAACGTTCTAGTCCGGAAAGTCTTTAAATACAATTCAGGGAGACCGCGGCGTGGTTGGAGGAGTACCTCAACCAGCTTGGAATGGAAACTACAGACAGCTAGGGATCGATCTGGCCGGAGAAGCATGTTGTTTGATGTCAAGGTCCGTAGCGGAATCTAGCACCATCTTAAGTAATAAGTGGTTTCGTAGTCCACTAAATGCATTCCGTCACTTCAATTTGGCAAAACATTTTTGATGATTTCGATAAATAAGACCGGCCTTGCTAGGTTTCCAAAACACAAACAGAGCCTAAAGCACCGAGTTGACTGTTTGACATCGCCCGACGATGCTTGGTTAAGTATAGTCATTTGACAAGTGTCAAACAAAAGACTCGGTACATCTAACGTTTTGTTGAAGTAGGGTTGCAAATCCTTTACTGAACCAGTTGGCTGAAATTATTAAACACACTCAAAAAGATCAAAGCAAGCGGAACGCGGAGCATCCATTTAGGTTGGACAAAACTGATTGGAAGATGAAAATAATCAGAGATTGGACGCCATTAGTTTAATATTATGCATACATCATAGCTCTAAGAATGTAATTCAAAGATATCAGCCTTAGTCTGCTTTTCATCGGGAGAATTTTTCACATTTTCAGAAAAGAAAAGCAATGTATTGCATAGGTATTTTCTAAACATTGAATCATTTCGATGAGAAGTTGGAAGATTCGATCTTAAAGTAAGTTATATACAACGAAAAAGTCTTTTGTCCTCAGACCTGTTAAGTCCGTTGGGAACCCCTTAAGGGGCATAGGGCCTCTACTACTCCAACGCACCATCGTGTACAGTTTTCGGAGATGTGTTTCAGCTAACTCCAACTTTTGCCTAGTGACGCTGATTCCTACTTGACTGTCCTGCGCCATGTGGCTCTCGGTCGTCTAGCTCTTCTTCGTTCTTGTGTGAGCGGATTCCACTGCATTGCTTGCCCTGCAATGCAGTCGTTACCTTTTCGAAGTGTACGTCTTATCCATTGCCACTTAAGCCTCCGTAATATAGAGTCTATAGGTTCCTGGCCTGTCCTTCTCTGAAGGGCCTCATTTGATATACGGTTTGGCCAGAAAATTCTTATGATGTTACGAAGACATCTATTTACAAAGGTTTGCAGCTTTTTTGTAATGGCTGAAGTAACCTTCCAAGTGCTGCACCTATAAAGAAGCACAGATTAGACATTTGTGCAATTTTCGACAACATACTGAACGCTGCTTTTGTTTGCCGATTTGGCAGATGACGTATTGTTCGGCTACGCCTTCGATAAAGACGATACTTCCAAGGCATTGAAAGCTCCACTTTTTCCACCGGTTGCGACGAAATATTTATTTGAGAGGATGGTCGGGTTCCGAGGCTGGTCATTTCTGTTTTGCCGGAACTTCTGCTTCCCTCTCCAAACTTGTTGTCCTTTGATGGAGATCCATTATCCTATGAGAAACTAAGCAAACATCGTCCGCTTAATCCAAGTGCTTTAAATAGGATGTCTAAGTCCATTGGATCCCTCCGCTACCTTACAAAGCTGAGTGCAGTACTCGCTTATCACCAACAAAAACAATATTGGCGACAGAATACAGCCCTGTCTGACTCCGCTTCCGATTTTAAAATCATCTGACAACCTACCATCGTGCAGAACGTGACCCTTGGATCCATCATATGTTGCTTTCATAATAGCAAATAGTTTTTCTGGGATGCCTCTTCTCTGTAAAGCTAACCAGATATACTCCCTGTTAACACTATCAATGGCCCTTTCGAAGTCCGTGAACAGCAGGTGTAGTGGTGATGGATATTCAACGCACTGTTTAATAATGATCCGCAGGGTGTTGATATGATCAATACAGGAGGATTCAGAGCGGAATCCTGCTTGTTCGGCATCGAGTGTGGCGTCAAGGTTTTCTCTGATGCGTTCCAGTGTGCTACTATTTTGGCGACGGCAGCACTTTGTAAGGTCTCTTTTTTTGGGAGCTTGACGATAACCCTTCTTCCACTAATCGGGGAAGCTTTCGAAGGTCTAGGCTTCTTTTAGAAGCGGATGAAGCAGTTCACTTGATAACGTTGGCACTGCTTGTAAAAGATCTGCGAGAATTCCAACAAGTCCTACCGCTTTGTTGTTCTTGAGTGATGATATCATAAAAAAGTTCTTCACAATTTTTAAAATAATCATGGTGAATAAAGTTAAGTTCTTAACCGGGTCCTAGGGTATTTGAGCAGTTAAGCAAGTAGATTAGTAATCGTCGACCGTTTTCGCTTAAAACAAATTTGTTGATTATGTATACAATTTCTGCAGTTAACGTTTACACCAAAAAACACCACCATGTTTTCATCCCTGTTTACATACGTACCCATACCCGTAAGTATACAAAATCTCAAGTAGGTAACTCAATTTCAAAGAAAATCCAAACTTAATTTAAATTTCACCCTAAAAAACATACTTCATACATTTACATATACTTCACACCACGTAACTTATTTCATACATCAACAAGTTCTTATGTCGCCCTCACACCATTCGTGTTCGTGTTGATGTTCTCTTAATCACCATCGATAACATTCCCTTAACAAAAATAAAAAATACAAACAAAAAAGCATATAACAAACAATTTATTAAAAAATTACTAATTGCAGTCGAATTCTGTGTCGACACATTTGGTGGGGGGAAAAATGCACGCATTCATCAATCACATCCCTTGTGTGTGTCCTCAAAAGTCGAGTCGCACACTCGAATTTGATTAATCGCTTAAATAGATTTTTTAAAAACATTTGGTCCTCGAAAGTCCTGCACACCAACTCCGACACCAAACAACAGCAACGAGCATTGAGCAAACGTCATTCTTAATTGTCACAGTTCTTTTTCAAAATAAAACAAAAAACACCACCAATGTGGTAACATAAAGTCGCCTTCGTCATCCCTATGGCCGCCTTCATCACACTTTTTATTGACATCCCCTTAGCGCTCTATTGACAATCTTGAGTGTAGATCTAGAGGGTTGGTGTTGCTGTTGGTATGAAAAACAAAAGAAGAAAAATCCACCCCAATATGTCGTCCTTCCGGCTAATGGTGGTGGTACACTCTACAATGTACATCGCGAACTGCCCAACCGACCGTAATAAAATAAATTTAACAATAACCTCCGTAATTGATGCGATCTAATTATACAGTAGCTCGTGCGAAAGGAAAATCGAGTCGAAAGGAACGATGTTTTTCCTTTTTTTCCAAAGATTCCAACGATTATGAGGCATTGTTCTTGAGGACGAGCATGATGACGAGTAGGAGGGAGGACAAGAACATGAGGCAAGGAATAAACCATCGCCTTCTGGCATTTTCCATCGCAACTAAATTACAAGTAGTTTCTCTGAAAACTGAGCAAGAAGAAGAACAACTTTTCAAATTGGCATCAAGAAAAGTTTTTGCATCACCAATATTATATACACTTCTCGGCATCTCAGCATCATTTTTGTTCTCTTTTCCTTCCTCCTCTTCTATTATAGACTCTATACAGTTCTTTATTCTACTTTAAGTCAAACTACATATACTTAGATTGCCGTCCATTTTGTATATAGGTATGTGAAGTTTTTGCCTTTTCCTCTACCGGAACTAAAAGTCCCACTTCCGATTCCTTTAATTAGTTTCAAAAATATTCTCATTTGTTCGCTTTTTGAACGAAAATCGACAACCATTTGACATTGTTTCAGCACCGACAACGACGAGCCCTGACGATTTCAAGCGAACAGAGCAGCGGTAGCGGAAGAATACATACATATATATTTTTTGGGGTTTTGTCTTATTTTAGGGGTGTTGTATTTTGTGCATTGTTATAGAGGGCGTGCGGTTCGTTTTCGAGTCAAGTGACACTTTGAATTGCAATTTTTCCTTTTATTTGTTTGAGTATGTGTGTTATTTTCGACGAGAAAAGTTTTATTGTTTAAAATGAAAAACTATAGAAAAGTGAAATTAGGAAGTTTTTTATGTTTTTTTTTTTTAAAGTTTAGTCAGTGCAGAAGTCTTACCAATTAAAAACGAACCCAGCGCTAACAGCGACGAAACAACGGGGGAAAAGAGTAATAAATTAAATTAAGGTCAACTGGTGTATAACGGGAAAGATACTACTCACAAGTCACAACTTTATGGAATTTACTCTTCTTCTTTTCTTTTCGTTTGTGTGCCTGGTAGGTAAGTTGAGGTATAAGCAATATTCCTATCTATGTAAAATATTGTGTAGTATACACTGCTAACCATTAGAATGAGGCTATAAACTTTGGAAGTTTATTTTTACGGAAACTTTAACTACTTGTGCATAAGAACGTCTTTCCATTTTATAAATTTAAAGGGTAAATTAGAAACGAGGGTCTCTACCGCTATCTAGCAGTGTCGAGTAATGTAAGGGTGCGTTCGGGATGTTGACCAATATTTGGAGGAACAACTCCCTAAGCTTTAAGAAAAAGCTACGACTGTTCCGCTCAAAAGTCGAACTAATACTGTTAAACGATTCCAACACCTAAAAAATTACAAAACCATTACGAGGAGGCTGGGAATTTTCGTTAAGAGGTGTCTACGAAATATCTTACGGGTTTTTGACCCAATCGTATATCCAATGGAGAACTAAACAGAACAACGGCTCAGGAACCAATTGACTCTATTATACGAAGGCGCAAGTGGCAATAAATTGGCCACCTTTCGAAAATGTAATGACTATATTGCAGGTTATGCTTCATTTCAATATGGCCAGGGCATAATAATTAACATCAGTTTGATGGAGAGATTGTATTTGAAGAAACAGAATACGATGTTCATAGAGAGGCAGATCATAAGGATTGACCAAAGAATGACTATTTAAAAAGTACCTCATAGGATGTACTTTCAAGGCCAGACCGTCACAAGCTTTAGAAATGTCAGTGTATAGTCAATTTAATAAACTTGTTTAAAATTATGTGAGCCAGTGTTGAAGAATGTGTGGAGATTTCCAACAGTTGATCTTTTTTTTCACGAATCCGTGTACCTGTTTTCAAAAAGACTTTTAGTCAAAAATGCTACACTCTGAAAAACCACTGGTTCAAAAAGTTTAGGAATGCAAGAAAGTTTTGTAATGAGCCTGTAGTTTGTTATGTCGGCCATGTTACCTTTCTTGAAGTATCAAGAGAAAAGCGGTTGCCTCAAATTCCACTCTATCAGCGACTAACATAAAGACCAAAAGCGAAGTAAGCTTATTAACGCTTCAAAGGATAAAAGAAAACATTGATATTATCCAGAGAGGAAAACTAAATTACAAGTCTTTTTTGATGAAAATAAGTTTAACCTTCCCGAGAAAGGATAAGCTTATTTGACAAGCCGTCAACACCGTACATCATTTGTTATCGTGTGGTGAGCTTTATCCTACTTCG
The DNA here is from genome assembly GCF_945859685.1 of Eupeodes corollae. Taxonomy (NCBI): domain Eukaryota; kingdom Metazoa; phylum Arthropoda; class Insecta; order Diptera; family Syrphidae; genus Eupeodes; species Eupeodes corollae. The sequence goes on along the minus strand of NC_079147.1, from coordinate 146,196,800 downwards.
GCACAACTGACGTCGATTACCAACAAGACAATGCTCCCATCCACACTTTTAGGGTTGTTAAAAGTTGGATTCAATCAGACGAGAATGTCATTTCAAGTTACGATCCACGGGTTATAGCCCAACTTTTCTTGGCCTTTTTTTTAAGTGGCTTTAATATTCACACTTTCAAATGTGATATTTAAAGCTGTTATACCATAAACTGTTGTACTTCGACCTGTGATAAATCTGACCAAATAGATCAAGACTTGACTAATATGAACTTTTATATTTATGCTGACAACATTACAAAGTTTATGTCCAATCTTAAAGGTCCTGATGGTATTGAATCTACTATTTTGAAAAACTGTTTAAGTCATCTGTTGTGTCATTTGTCCACTCTTTTTAGTTCCTCAACATCCTCTTGTGTGTTTCTATCTATTTGGAAAAGTTCCTTTAAAATCAATCCACTTACATAAAAAAAAGACGAACTTTACACCTACAAACCTCTTGATAGATTATATTTTATTTCTAAGTCTTTGAGTCTATCATTTGTCAAACACTATGTTTTTATGTCAAGAGGCGTTCTACCATCACTTTTTAAATGCAACCACCTGGAGAGTGTATTAACTCATTTAAAATCAACAAAAAATGGACTGTATTTCAGAGACCACAGCAAGGCGTTTGAAAAACTCTCACATAAAGTTTTGCTAGTTAAATTAAGGAGGGTATGTTTTAGTGAAAATTTCGTAAAATGGATTCAATTCGATAGATCATACTTTGTACTTTTCAATGGTTGCGAATCAAACAAGTTCAAAATTAACTCTGGATTCCCACAAGGTAGTCATTTAGGACCTATTCTCTTTATTTTTTTACAAACGATTTATCGTCTACGTTGAAACAGTATTATGCCAACGATGATGCTGTAATTTTCAAAACTATTTCAAGTTCTAGTGATTGTAAAGAGCTGCAATATGATCTTAACTCGTTTTTTGACGGTTGTGGTAAAGAACTATGAGCTTTACAAGAAAGCTTTCTATATAATCTTTTAATTTTATGTTTTATGGAGTATTATTATCTCGATTAAATGAAATGTCCGTCCTTGGTGTGTTATTCGATGGAAAATAGCTTTCTGAGGTCTTGCCACCAATTATAGTTGGCATTATCAAGGCTATAACTGAGCAAAAAAGGTTAATGAGATTTATGGTCAGGAGGTAAGAAAAAAAGTATGATTCTATTCCAAACTGCTTTAAAAAGGTGATATATTCAAAAACGTTAAAAATAAATGTTTTAAACTCATAAAATATAAACATTTTATTTTATTTTGGTATTTTCAAAAGAAAATCTTGTTTTGACGTATTTTTAAAAAGCTTTTTAAGAAGTTTATTATTTGATCTAGGGAAATTCCAATACGCGTTTCTAATTAGCCCTTTGATTTTATAAATCTGTAATAGGGGAATACGTACCTTTTCACGAGTTTCCGGGCAAAAAACTTCCAACAGGTTTACAAATCCACAATTTGTAGCCTCAACCTAGTAGTCGGCAGTGTATGTATACAGAACATCCATTCCATAGGTAGTCAAAACTTCCTATATTATCTACCCTGTCATGATCTTTCGCCTTGGGCTGGACCTGGATTAGGATATGAAACAAATAGTAATACAAAAAGTATAAAAGGTGTGGTGGATTCTAGGCGAGCGAGGATCTGATGAATTTTCGAGGCAAGGATAAACTTTTCTAGGTATGGTACTTGTATTATTTTGCATTAGACGAGAGTTAGCAATTTTGAGTGAAGAGGGTGAAGTTGCTTTGGATAGGGAACTTGTTGCAACAGTTATTATCTCTATGGTGACTTTTATGACTCTCTGAATTTATTGGTCTAGAGAAAGATGAAAGTTCCGATTTATGAAAGGTAGTAAATATTGTTTTGTTAACAAAATAAAAATTATAAATTAATTCAAATGAAATAAAACAGGATTAAAAGCAACAAGAAAATGAATAGCACTGTAGAAAGTGTGAACACAAATTGTTGATGAACAAGACGGAATTTGAATGTAATTACTTAAAGATAGTCAAACTTAATTGGAGGATTATATTTTTAAACATTTAATAATATAATAATATTAAGTTTATTTATTTTTAAGTTTCTACAATTAACCCTGACGATACATTAACTGACGTTTTTGTTAGAAATAAGGTGTTCTTGTAAATTTCACCTTCGCGTAGTGCGGCTAAAAAACGAATCTCCATATTGCTAGAGTAGCGAATATTCAAGCTCAACTATTAAAGGAGACGAATGTTCTAGTGACGAATTGAGTTAATGATGTTATTGTCACCGATAAATTAAAAATGAAAACGTTTCTTTGTACAGTGCCAGAGGCTTATGCAAGTGTTTGGGCTGGTGCATCAAAATAATAACATAATAGCATCGTTTCAATAAACAAAAACAACAAATACCATGTGGTTCAGAATTTAATAAACTTAGCATATTTTGTCGTTGCAGTTCCACGTCAGCAGATTTGAGCGATTTGAGTTTGAAGATAATTATGAAAAGCTTAGTGTTCTATCGTCACCAAAACTAATTAATTGCATTGGAAGTTCCAGACAGCACATCATTTATAAATAAATCAAAAAAAAAGTGTCGGAGACAAAACAGTATCCTGTGGAATACCAGTGTTTATTTCGTATTTCTCAGATTTGAACTTTATTTGTATTGCACGGTCCAAAAGGTTATTTCTAATCCAACGAAGAAGGGGTTCGACTTAACCGAAGGCACGCATTTTCAATAATTGAGTTAATAAATTGCAACAAATGCTCTTGAAATATTAAGCGTAATAATCTTACGAGTTCTTTCCCCAAAACTATGTAAGGATTTATTCCACTTTTCGGTGAGATAAATCATCAGATCACCAGTGGACCAATTGCTTGAAAAGAAAGGTCGTGAGTGTAATCAGTCGGGTATTTAAATGAGAGAAGGATTCAACTTTTTTTCGATATCAACTGTAAAACTGATGTTTCCATCCTCTCGGAACGAGACCTAAAGAGCATGATAGATAAGAAGTTCACACATTGATTTTACAAGCGTTGAAGGACACATCTTCATAACAACAGCGGGGGTGCCCCATTCGGGTCAACAAATTCGTGAATATTTACATCTTTTATGACTTTATTTAAAGTACGAAAGAAGATTAGTCTTGCAAATCATATACGCCTTCAAGCATAGGCGAAATCGTAAAAGTCTCTGGCAGCTTTGAATTGTTGGCGAAGTGTATAGTAAAGATATAAGCTTTCTTTAAAGAGCGAAAAATGCGGCTACAATGACAACAAGCGTAGGAACCATGGAAGAGTAAGTATACCTCATGTTTTTACAAATGCCTAAAAATGTTGACTTCCTTCGGATATTGCAATATTTTTGGTCAATCAAAAATTTGGTACGTCGAATATAACTTTTTGAGGCTTTAATCAGTAGGGTTTGGCAACATACACTTTCTTCTTTAGCCCTAATAATTCGGCTCATATTAAACCGTGAATTTTCTTTAGGTCTCATGCTTTTAATCCTGTTTGGGATAAAAGTTGTCACTAGAAGTTGAATCAAAGTCCTACTCATTGACCCTCCCCTCATAAACGGTGTACCACTTAAACTCTCTGAACGAGCAAAATACTTTGGTCTCATTTTGGATAAGAAATTAAGTTGGAAACCTAATATTCAAGAGAGAATAAACAAGGCCACAGTAGCCCTGTTCTCCTGTAAAAAGGCCATTGGTAATAAATGGGGCCTACAGCCCCGCATTACACACTGGCTATATATCTCGGTCATAAGGCCGATCCTTACTTATGGAGTAGCGGTATGGTGGACAGCAGTAAATACAGCGGCAAATCGCGATAAACTGAGCAAAGTCCAACGAACAGCCTGCCTGTGTATTTGGGGAGCACTTCGTTCTACACCCCCTCCGCCTTACTTGCTGTTCTGTTTCATCTGATACCGCTGGACATTTTCAGTAAAGAAACGGCTACTAATACAGCCATTCGGCTTCAAGCCTTCTCTCTGTGGATCAATAATGGAATTGGCCACACCACTATTTTGAACTCGTTCAGAACTATAAACAGTAATATTGACTACACCATACCTCATCCTCAGTTTAATAACTATAGCTTCAAAGTGACTATACCTCCCAGGTATTCTTGGGAGAATACATCATTTTTGAACGATGATCCTATAAACTTTTATACAGACGGATCAAAAACGGAGGATGGGGTTGGTGGAGGCGTATACTCTACTCAGATAGACTAAACTTAAGTCTCTCCTTTCGTCTACCCGATTATTGTAGCGTGTTTCAAGCTGAAATCCTGGCTATAAAAGAAGTCCTATCATGGCTAAGAGAAAACGTTATATCAACTAATGATATACGCATCTTCTCGGATAGCCAAGTTGCATTAAAGTCCCTAGACACTGTCTCTCACACTCACAGCCCTAAATTGTCGATAATCTCTTACAGAGATGGCAACACAATTCAACATTCACCTTTTGTGGGTGCCGGGCCATAGAGACATTCAAGGAAATTGCAGAGCTGACGACCTTGCAAAAAGCGGAACAACTTTACCTCTGCTGGCTTACAATATTAGCATAGGTATCCCCTTAGCTACATGTAAATTCATGATAAAGCAAGATACCATAGAGAAAACAAATTTCAGGTGGAATAACACCACCACCTGTTTAGCGACAAAACTAATTTGGCCTAATCTTTGTGCCAGGCGCTCAAAACAATTAATCTCTCTGAGTAGATTGCACATTAGCTACGTTATAGGTGTCCTGACTGGGCACTGCTTAATAGGAAGGCATGCTATTCGACTTGGAGCCCTTGCAAATAATTTTTATAGGAGTTGCATGGACGAGGAGAAGACAATCTCTCATCTTCTGTGCACATGCCCTGCCTTATCACAAAGACGTAGAATCCACCTTGGAGACTACTACTTCAACAATACCAGCGATCTAAAAAATTCTGACATTATTTGTCTCCTACGCTTCATTCGGAGCTCCAATTGGTTCGACGAGTTAAGCTGATGAGCTGATCCATGTGGTATCACAACGGACCATACTTTGGTCTACGTGTGATGGACTTCACAACCAACAGCCACTTTAACCTAACCTAACCTAACCTAACCTAAATTCAAATCAAACTTTTGATTATATCAGAACTGGCGTAAACGTCTTTATAGAGGAAGCAAAGTGACCAGTAATAGATCATGCAATAATTATTTAGACCGTTCCATTTACATAGCTGCTTTGTGTTTGCCAAACGGTTCTGTTTGGAACTCTTTCCTTAACTGACGAAATCTGACACGGGAAATAAGCTGATACAACACATTCGTCAGATGTGCTTAGAGGAGATAGAAAATGTATAGATTATTTATTAGTGTCAGAAGTAAGGCACAAGTCAAAAATGTTTTCTCTTCGACCTTAACGCCCTATATTCCAGTGAGCTAGTTGTTAAAAATTCACATCCCTATCCTTTGGATGTGGACTTTCAACGACGGGATATGATCTTGAACGCGAGGAATTATGTATTTATATACTATACGCCAATATTTGTCAAAACAAGAACAAACTACTGAAACTGTCAACTCAAGATCAGTCAATAACATCGACATTTCAGAATCAGTCTCAAGAACTAACAATTTTATACAATTTTTATTTTGGCTTGACCAAATCATAAAAATAAAATAAAAACCAAACCATTGACGTGTGAAAACCTGAAAATTAAATTGCCTTCTTTTATTTTTATAGAACCACGATGAACCATTATTCAGATTAATTTATATTCTTTTCTGTTTCCTAAGATTTTGTATTGTTTTATTTGCTTTCCAATTTGCAAGTGTCTTTTATTCGGGTCTGCAATTAAACGTGAATATCCCTTTATTGTCATTCTAAAAAACAATTTATTCGCATGTAGATACAAAAACATATGCATACATATACATTGTAAAATCGGCATCAAAGTGTCAAGTTACAAACGTGTCAATTGAACAAATTGAAAACATAGCTTTGACTGTCAAATTAATGATTGATTACGGTTCTTGATATGGGTTCGTTTTCGGCACACATTAAGTGATTAATACCATATGTGTGGTCGGTCGAATCGAAAACATCTTGAAGATGTCTTCTTTTCTTTTGAGTTATTTTTTTTTTGTGGTATTTTATATTTGAAAATTTTATTTGGGTATTGAGTTTTTTAAATTGTTGTTATTGAATTAAACATTATTTCGGAATTTAAGAAGTTTAGAGTGAACTTTTGACGAGTGTTACGAAAGACGAGTGGATAGCTTTACGTCACCTAGCCATTTTAGTCGTTGGACTTCTACCCTTCTGGCTAGGTCTACGTCGCTGTACACCCCGTACAGCTCGTCGTTCCATCTTCTCCTCCAATCCCCTGCTTAACATACAGGACCGCAGATCACACAAAGAACTTTTCTCTCGAAAGGACCTAAGGTGCTTTCATCCGCTCTTGTCATAGCCCATGATTTTGCACCGTAAAGCTGGGCGGTGATGATGAAGGTCTTATATAGTAACACTTTGGTTTCTTAGCCCAAAGAAACAGCGGTTAGCGAGAGTTATTCTTAGTTTGATCTCAGCACTGGTGTCGTTTTCTGCGTTCATAGCGGAGTCGAACCTGACATTGACTTGGTGGGAAAAAATCATTCAAAAATTTGACCAAAAAAGGTCTGCAGGAAATATTGCTGCTGTTCGCGATAGTGTGGCTGAAAAGCCATGCACCTTTTCTCGTCGGAAGGAAATGGCAACAGTTGATGATCAATTTTCGAAGAACATCATTTTTAGGAATGAGGCACATTCTCACTTCAGTGGATTTTTCAATTAGCAGAATTGCCGCATGTGGGCGAATGATAATGCAAGAGATATTGTCAATAAGCAATGAAGACACAAAGAGTGACTGATTGGTGCGGTGTATGAGCTGGATGGCGGCATCACAGTGCCTTATTTTTTTTTTCGAAAATGAAGCCGGTCAGGCAGTTACTGTGAATGGTGTTCGCTATCATGAGATGATAACGCATTTTTTAAGCCCCGAATGGGACGGTATTCAAGAGCTTAAGGATAATATAATTCGGCAGATTAATGGCATAGAAAGAAAAATTATGCCTCAGGGTTATTAAAATTTGGACCATCATCGGAAGGTAGTAGCCATATTATCATAATAAAAAAAATTGACAATAATTTCCTAAATAATTTGTTTTATTAAAAATCAACATCGGCCCTTAAAATGTAAACACCATTAATTACCAAGTACAGTCAACTACATCGTGACATTCAAATTAGAAAAGTTGGTAAAAAACTCGCTGTTTCAGCGACTACAAAGTCTGTACGAGATAATGTTAGGAGATTAAGAAGAATTAAGCCTTAGGAGCTATGGGAAAGATTGAAAAATCTTTTGTGGACCTATTATATAAGTTTTTTTTGCGCGGGTAGATTTTGGCTCCCCGTGGCTTCCATTTTGTTTTGGGAACATCTGTCAAATGTTTTGTTTATTATTTATTTGTTTATGAAAAATCATCATGTCAAGTTACGAGAACATCGCCGCGAGGCATACAAAACTCGGCCTTTCGCAGACCTCAACTTGGCGAAATTTGCGTCGATACTTGGGCCTACCCCCGTACAAGATGCAACTGACACAGGAGCTCAAAGTTCACCACATAAAGGGTGATTTTTGAGGTTAGGATTTTCATGCATTAGTATTTGACAGATCACGCGGGATTTCAGACATGGTGTCAAAGAGAAAGATGCTCAGTATGCTTTGACATTTCATCATGAATAGACTTACTAACCAGCAACGCTTGCAAATCATTGAATTTTATTACCAAAATCAGTGTTCGGTTCGAAATGTGTGAAATGTGAAAATCCGCTTTTTTATCGACAAATTTTGTTCAGCGATGAGGCTCATTTCTGGTTGAATGGCTACGTAAATAAGCAAAATTGCCGCATTTGGAGTGAAGAGCAACCAGAAGCCGTTCAAGAACTGCCCATGCATCCCGAAAAATGCACTGTTTGGTGTGGTTTGTACGCTGGTGGAATCATTGGACCGTATTTTTTCAAAGATGCTGTTGGACGCAACGTTACGGTGAACGGCGATCGCTATCGTTCAATGCTAACAAACTTTTTGTTGCCAAAAATGGAAGAACTGAACTTGGTTGACATGTGGTTTCAACAAGATGGCGCTACATGCCACACAGCTCGCGATTCTATGTCCATTTTGAGGGAAAACTTCGGAGAACAATTCATCTCAAGGAATGGACCGGTAAGTTGGCCACCAAGATCATGCGATTTGACGCCATTAGGCTATTTTTTGTGGGGCTACGTCAAGTCTAAAGTCTACACAAATAAGCCAGCAACTATTCCAGTTTTGGAAGACAACATTTCCTAAGAAATTCGGGCTATTCCGGCCGAAATGCTCGAAAAAGTTACCCAAAATTGGACTTTCCGAATGGACCATCTAAGACGCAGCCGCGGTCAACATTTAAATGAAATTATCTTCAAAAAGTAAATGTCATGGACCAATCTAACGTTTCAAATAAAGAATCGATGAGATTTTGCAAATTCTATGCGTTTTTTTTTTTTTTAAAAGTTCTCAAGCTCTTAAAAAATCACCGTTTACAACACCGATTGTTCGCTGAGTGGGCTTTGAATCGTTTGGTAGAGGATTCTAATTTTGGCTGAACACGTTTGGTGTGGATTTTGGGCCGTCGGCGTAATTGGTCCGTACTTTGTTTTAAAACAACGTTAGTGAGGCGGTCACCGTCAAAAGCGAGCGCTACATAAAGATGATAGATAATTTCTTATGGCCCACATTAAACCATATAGACCTAGACGACATGAGGTTCCAGCAGGACGGCGCTACGTTCTACAGAGCAAACTCCACGACATCTACACGCAACAGCTTTCCACTCTTATTGAAAACCCTATAGAGTGGTCCTGTTAAATTGGTGGTCTTAATGCGGTTAGAGCCCTACACTACTCCGTACCGAATCTTAACGAGTAACTTTTGGAGATTTCTATCGGATAGAAAAAAATGTTTGATATTAAAAATTAAATTAAATAAAATATGTTACACTACTTTTGCACAATTTTAAATTCACCAACAATAGAACGAGTAAAATAGAATATTCCAAAAATATAAACATACGTTTATAAAATGCTTACAAGCTGTTAGATCTTTATTTCCTCAATTACGATTGTACAAAATTGCAAAAGGAGCATAGAAAACCCTCTTTAAAATATGAATAGCTAACAAATTTGAAAAATGCTTTACAAAGACTCTTCGTTCAAGATCTATCTCAAAAGTTTTACCAAGAAATAGATAGTCATATATATGCAATGCTCAATCGAAGCCCCCCTAAATTCAAATTTAAAAATTCATTACCTAAAGCTATTAAATTTACAAATTCTTTTCCCAAAAATTGTATCTTTTATAAATATGCCCTATCCTTCCTTAACAAAAAAACATCTTCTGGTTGAACACTTCAAATCTAGATTTTGAATTCTCAATCCTCGATATAATAAAGCCTATCGTCTAAAGTTCCTGTGTGTGCAGAAAAATTCCTTCCAAATCCAGAAATAGTAAAACAAAGCAAAACAAGACTAAAAAAAAAAACACTCAGGCATACCTTAAAAACAAAATACCTTTATATTGAATGAATCCTTTATATACTTCATTTACTCCTTACACTTTTGAACACTAGCTTGTTTTGTGTTCGATTTCTAATTTCAAAATCCCATCTAAGACCTTCATAGACCAACATAGGTAAAATGTATGTCTTGTCTATCTATGTAGGTACACTTGTGGCCATACAATTAAGTCATTGCATTTTTAGAAGATTTAAAACATTTGTTTGTCTTCCATTTGCATCAACTAATGTTGTTATTGTTTTTTTAATAACGGATTATTTGTTGTCATTCGATGACAACAACGATAGTACTTTGTAAACAAACATTTTTTTTTCCTTTTTCACATAACGGTAAATTTTAATACAAATATGTGATTTGTGCAGTGGCCAAATAATTAAGTCAGTTTATGTTACTGAGTCAAAGAGGTAAGTTTAATGTCTTTTTTTTGGTGGAAATTGTTTTTTATATTATTAAATTATGTTTTAATTTATTTTTGATTTAAAATTTTCAATTTGGATAGTCAATTTTAGATATGGGTAAAAATAAATCTTCCACTCCAGAGGAACGGCGAATAATATGGGAAGCATACCGAAATTTGGGAAAAAATTCCGAAGTGGTTAATACAACCACTTTATCTCGAGGTAAAGTGGTCAATGCTATTAACCACTTTAAAAAATTCGGTTCATTCGACAACCGTCCTCGAATTAAAAAGCGAAAAACCACTGCCCAGGACGACAGGGTCATCACAAAAATTTCCAAGAAAGATCCCTTTATGACATCCACTCAAATAAGGGCTGTTTTGGAGGAAAGCCACGATGTCAGCGTGTCTGCCAGAACCATCAGAAGGCGTTTGGCTGAAAATAATTTGCATGGCAGAATAGCGCGCAAGAAACCAAATGTCAGCAAAAAAAATTTAAAAAGCCGATTGAAGTTTGTAAGGGACCACGTCGGAAAAGATCAAGACTTCTGGAGTAAAGTGGTATGGAGTGATGAGGTGAAGGTCAACATTTATGGAAATGATGGCAAGCCGTATGTAAGACGTCCCAGAAATGCTGAGCTAAACCCAAAATACACCAAAAAGACCATAAAGCATGGTGGCGATTCTATAATGGTTTGGGGGTGTTTCACAAGCCATGGTGTCGGTCCGCTGTGTCAAATAAACGGCAAAATGACAGGTGTTGACTACCGGGATATACTGGACACAAATCTTCTCGGCGACTACCAGAACGAATTACCCCAAGGATGGATCTTCCAGCATGATAATGACCCCAAACACACGTCAAGAGTTGTGAAATCTTTCCTTGAAGAGCGTAGAGTGAATGTTTTGGGGTGGCCAGCGCAGTCACCGGACTTAAACCCCATAGAGAATTTGTGGGGCATTCTCAAAAAAAAAGTTGCTGCAAAAAAACCAACCAGCAAGACTACTCTCTGGAGTATTTTGCAGGAAGAGTGGAAAAATATTAGCGTAGAGCAATGCAAAGGTTTGGTGGACTCCATGCCAAGGAGAATATCCGCGGTATCAAACCAGAAAGGCTATCCTACAAAATATTAACGGTGCGCTTAAAAAAAATTATAAAAAAATTTTGTTTTCTTCATATTTTTCTTATTTTTTTCGGGTGACTTAATTATATGGCCACACTTATTTTATTAATTATTAATTTTTTGTTAAAGAAGTGACTATTGTTATAATGGAATTTATTTTTGTTCGTTTTTTTTTATTATTGTTATTATAAATATTTAGAATTTGAATAAATTTTTTTTTGTTGTAATTTGTATTGAATATATGGATTTGTTGATTTCATTCTATAAAAATGACTTAATTGTATGACCACAAGTGTATATGGGGTTGTTGCTAGACACAAGTGATGTAACTAACAATGCCCCTCTTTGATATGGTGCAAAACCCAATATCCTAAACCTTTTGAAACAAGATCGATGATTTATCTCCTGGAATCTTCCTTCTCAATTCTATAGATGATATCAAATGAATCTTCTATAGTTGGGAGAAAATTTATGAAATGGGTGCCATGGTAACTTTCCTATCTATATGGTATATCACTGCTTTTCCTTTTTGGCTTTGCCTCTGTTCGGAAGCACGTATCCTCACTTCCGTATTTTGTGGGGGGAAGGGAGTGGTGTCCTGGATTCATAAGAAAAAGCAAACAAAAAAAGAAAATATAAAACAATGCTCATTTTTCCCAGTTCTTCAGTTGTATTGCCCACACTTATTCCAATAGGTAGGTATAGTTGATGATAGTGAAGGCTTTTACATTGGTCCGTCTCTGGAGCAGCGATATAGAGAGAGAGAAACATCTGGGTGCACTTGAAGAACTTGAAAAACAAAAAAAGGGAATTTCCATTTCTGATTGCCGAGAGTAGGTTAGGTAGGTAACTATCTGGAGCTTCGGTAGATACGAAATGCAAATACACAAATACGAAGCATTGGTTTGAGGGCCGAACACAACCGACAACGACAACGACGACAACGTCAAAGGTTCCGCACTCCAGAAAACCAAATCACCAATCTCAATTCTTTAGTTCGGATTATCATTAGTCACTTTTTAGTGTTCGCTTCTAGAACATATCTGGGTTGGTTGGGTGTGATATGGAAGTTTGTATGTTCGTATGTGAAAAACGTTTTGGCCATCACCATCATCACGCTTTGGTTGGATTGTTGGCTAACAAGGAAATAACGAAATCCACAAACGGTATTTTCGGTACCACTGAATAAAGTTCAACATCGTGCATTCGGAATTATCACCTTTATATCTCTTAGAGTAGTTTTGTGTACACTGTACATGTGCTGATGTACATGTGGCCTCTACCCTATATCTGTGTTGTTTGCTTGGAAAACTCACCTAACCTACCGGGATTTGGTCGTCTTCTTTGGTTTCGTTTTATTGGATTGTGGGTTATTTGCTAAGAGCCATCGCCTTCACCATCACCATCACTATCGATCGAAGGGAATATTGGTTTGTCTGTTTGTTAGAGCTTGTGTCTTGTTTTTTCTTCCACACATCACTATCTACTATTATGCTCCAGCTACTTCAGAGGTGGTAAAATTATATACTGACAAAGTCCACAAGTCAGTCAGGCGGTAAAAAGTGCCTTCATGCAGCAGCAGCTTGACATTGCAAGGAGGCATTGCAATCACGACTGACCTCTTCTGAACTTAAATAAAAAGCCTTTAGTCGAAGACGAAGAAGAAGAAACTTTGAAGTTCAAAAGTTGACGGTGTCTTTTTACTTTAAATTCTTGTGGTTTTTTTATTTCTATTTGTAGACTTATAACGTTTGGCGTCTTCTTCGAAGTCGTCGTTTGTGGTTGTGGTTGTTTTGAAAGAAACCAAAGAAGGAAAATGTTTCTTTTTATTTCTATTTCTATTTTAAAGAGCATGGAAAAGAACCTCAAGACCAATTATTATACCTACATATATCTTTTCCAGAAGACCTCAACGTCGACAACGATACATGGGAATATCTTGACATTTTTGTCATTTTGTCGCGGAAATGAGGTTTTTATGCTTTTGAATTAATTACAATACAGTTTTGTTTTCTTACTTTGTTGTTCAAGTTGTACCTTCTTATATTTGAGATAAATTTCTTTACCTTTATTGTCTATTGTTCAAAAAAGAAGTGTGGCATACAAATTAAGAGATATGATAAAAATGCTTTTGACAGTTTGTATCATTTTCTTTTCCTGTTGAGTGATTTTGAAACATAAAGAATTTTAAAATGTTTTTTTTTTTTTTTTAATTGGGACTTCTAAGGATGTTTATTTTTAAAAGTGTGGCGATATTTTTTTTAAGGAGTTGGGCTTTTTGACAACTGTCACTTGATTTATACCGAGTTTGAGTTTGACATTTCATAATGAATAGACTTGCTATCGAAAGAAACTTTTGTTTTATCATAACCTCTAAAAGGCTACAACAAGACAATAGCCATAGGCATCATAGGTTTTAAATATTTCTTTTTTTTAGGGAAGTTTAAACGACTTACTTACAGCATTGGAAACAGAGAGTTTCAAGGTGATTGCCTACGCTGACGACGTTGCGATATCCGTATCTGGAAAGCACCCCCAAGTTCTCTCGGAACTCCTACAAAATGACCTAAACAGGCTAACTAAATGGGCTAAGCAATGTGGATTGGACGTCAACCCACACAAAACAGAATTAATACTCTTTTCGAGAAGATATAAAATTCCTCAGATTAGCCCACCTAAGATTAAAGGAATACCATGAAGCTTTTCCGACCAAGCTAAATATTTTGGCCTCATTTTAGACAAAAAACATATTTGGGCCTCATTTTAGACAAAAAACTAAATTGGAAGTCAAATATTGATGAAAGAGTCAAAAAGGCTACTGTAGCGCTTTTTACTTGTAAAAAGGCCATAGGATAAAAATGGGGCTTCTCCCCAAAAATAACCCACTGGCTATACACTTCGGTAATCAGACCGATACTCATTTATGGAGCTGTCGTATGGTGGACCGCACTGGACAAGATGGTAAATCTAAATAATCCCATCAAAGTCCAGCGGTCAGCAGGTATGTGCATCACAGGAGCATTTCGCTCAACACCAACCGCAGCACTGGAAGTGCTTTTAAACCTAACACCTCTTGACATCTTCTCCAAAATGGTGGCAGCCAACTCATGTGTAAGGCTTAGAGCCACCTCTCAATGGACCAGTAACAATACTGGACATACTACTATTCTAGACAGTTTCAGATCTATCCCAGATCGCTTAGACTATACCACCCCAAAAATGGTATTTGGTAAAAGATTCCATGTGTCCATCCCTTCAAGATCCTCCTGGGAAGAAGAGGGACCCCTGGAAGACGATGCGGTACACTTCTATACTGACGGTTCAAAGACCGATCACGGAGTTGGAAGTGGTATCTTTTCAGAACAACTGAATCTCAGTCTATCCTATAGACTTCCCAATCAATGTAGTGTATTCCAGGCAGAAGTAATGGCGATTAAAGAAGCACTATCCTGGCTCAAAGAAAACGTTATATCTTGTAAGGATATACGAATCTTCTCGGACAGCCAAGCCGCTCTTAAATCTCTCGCGTCTGTCTCCACAAACTCTCGAACAGTCCACGATTGTCAATCATCTCTGAATGAGATGACGGAACAGTTTAACATTCACTTCATTTGGGTGCCGGGCCACAGAGACATTCCAGGAAATTGCAAAGCCGATGAGCTCGCCAAAAACGGAACACTTCTGCCTTATGTTAGACAAAATCATAACATAGGAACATAGGAATATCTTCTCAAGTAATATGCTCTAGAAACAACAAATGCTAGATGGTCACAAAGTACCACCTGCCTAGCAACCAAGCAAATATGGCCAAGTATTGACTTAAAACGGTCAAAAAGCTTGTTATCACTGAGCAGACAAAGTATAAGCTCTACAATTGGAGTAATAACGGGACACTGCCTCATAGGAAGACATGCTCTGAGGCTAGGGGTCTACACAAATGACTTCTGTAGAAGCTGCATGGACGAGGAGGAAGAGGAAACAGTCCAACACCTTCTGTGTACATGTCCGGCACTCTCCATTAGAAGGAATAACTTTCTCGGTAATCCCTTCTTCGAGAACACCAGTGAACTGGCAACGATTGACACAAAACGTCTCTCTAACTTTATTAAAAGTACAAAATGGTTTGTTTGAATTCATTACTCTCCCATGAGTAACCTCATTAGTGGTATCACAATGGACCCTTGAGGTCTACGTGTGTCAATGACATCTGGACAGCCACTCCAACCTAACCTAACCTAACCTAGAGAAGTTCAATAGTTCTGGGTATCATAATGGACGTACATTGATCTAAGTGTGACGAAAACGTCACCAATCGCCAACCCATCAACCTAACCTACCTATGGTGATCATTTTTACTTAACGTTTGGACCACATTGAAGAATATTTCAAACTAATTTCCAAAAAGTGATTTTTTGACAAGAAGTTTTGGTCAAAATGAGCCTGCTGCACGAAAGTTACTCAGCATAATATTCTAATGATCAACATAATATTCTACGTCGTAGAAGACTAATAAGATGACGTTTTGATCAAAATTGAAAAAGTGAAAGAAGACATCAAGAAGAAAGTTTCTGACCCATGTATCCGTCCCTAGCAGCCCAGGAGATACTAAAAACACTCCAGCGTAATTGGAAAAGGTCAAGGAATTTACAACAATTGCGGAGAGGCAGGTCATAGAAAAAGGAGTACCGGGCATAGGAAACTGTCAAGTGGTTAAGAACACTCTTGAACAGGTGAAGAAGACCTCCGCAAAACGACTATACTTCTTCAGGTTATTGTCTAAAGGAGTCTTACAGCGAATAGCGTACTGACAAAACCTAGCTCCGAACTACAAGTAGAAATTGTCATCATAAGCGAACAATACCACGTTGAGGTTGGACCCAATTGGATGTTCAATACTGCTGTTATTTGGATACCCGACACAAGAAAATTGTACATCGAGAAAAAGGGACAGAAAGAGGGTTCATATGACTGAAAGGCCGAAGGCTGACAATAGTAATTCAGTCTAAATCACAAAATCGAAGATTTCCGCAAAAAAAGATATTGAGGTTTTTCTAAACGAGACTGATTAAAGCATTGATGATTTTAATGCAAGAGAACAGAAGAGGGGAATGCCTACTAAGAACTCTCAAAGAAGGTAATACTCCAGTTGGCAGCGCTACGTGGTCTAAACGTAATAAAGACATCCACTTGTAAAAAACTTGGCTGCATCGGCATAATACCTGACGTGACCTTTAAGATAGAATCCATATTCTTGGAGATACAAAATTGGAGAGTCATCGAGATCTACAAATGCAACAGTCAGTATATCGTGTTTCGTATCGAACAGAGTCAGCGAGCACCCAACCGAAATCAAGCCCAAACTACAAATTGGAACGTAAATAAGCAGAGCTAAGATATCTTTATCTCCATAATAGAAGAAGGAAAAGACGCTGTTTTGGAAGCAAGGGCTTCTTAGGAAAAACCAAAGCGGAAGCAACGATGCAACTGATTCGGCTAATATCTTAAATGCCTAGAAGAAACCGAAACAGTTATCAAAATTTCGTATACTGTAGGACACATGAAATAGCAGAGCTTTGAAGAAGTACTTAGATACAACCCCTGAAAACTACATTGCAAGGTTGTCATGCGAAACAAGAACCCGACCGCCAGTCTTACTCTATGGAGCACATAATGAACACAAACTGCATTTGTCCAGCTTTCTCCCTCGAATTATCGACCGAACGCACTTATGTGCCTTTTTAAAGGTCATGCAAACGCTGATTAACCATCAGCTTAAAAAATATCTCGGAAGCCGAAGGCCTCTAAATGACCGGCAATACATCTCTGGTAGTAAGAGACCCACTGGTGAACTAATGGTTTATCCCACTGAACAGTGAAGCACCGTTTTGTAGCAAGTAAGATTATTGCATTTGATGTTTCAAAAGCATTTAATAAGGTTTGGTACCAGGCGGCCCTCAAGTAGAAAATGCGTTCCTTCAGTTTTGATTAACCAATACTTGCTGAGATTTTAAAATACAAGTAGTATCCAAGTCTGAACCACAAAATAAATGATGGTGTGCCTCAGGGCTCTGTTTATACACCGACACTCCTTTTTATTTTAACAAATAATCTCCTGTCGTAACTTCTTACACAATTACTTCACTGCACACTTAGCTTTGTATATTCCTTTTCAGACTCACATCCCTTTTAAACGAATGTGGAACTTCAAAGACAAAGTATGTTAAGCTTATTAAATTCCAACCTGCAGAACATTGTACAATGGGAAATTAAAAAAAATTAAATGCCCAAC
Organism: Eupeodes corollae; assembly: GCF_945859685.1. Lineage (NCBI taxonomy): Eukaryota > Metazoa > Arthropoda > Insecta > Diptera > Syrphidae > Eupeodes > Eupeodes corollae. The sequence goes on along the minus strand of NC_079147.1, from coordinate 146,179,320 downwards.
ATCCTAGTAGCTTAACGTGAGCTACAGCCGAAAAGCATCAACGAGATTTTGTATAATTAGAGTAACAGAAAGCGTTTAATGGTAAGGCCGGCCCGAGCAGCCACTTGAAAGCCTTTTCTTTTCATAACTGACAGAAATGTACACTTTTATTAACAAAGCCAAAACAATTGTCTTTTAAAGGCTTTATAATTATTAAAATTTGTGTTTACTTTCTTTTAGTTAAAGAGGTTAAAAATTACCTGTTTGAGTTAATGATAATATTTCATGCTCCTTTGTAATTACATACCTGGAAAGAAAAAGAGACGTCAGTATTTTTTAAGCATATTAAGTTTGAAAACTTAACTTAATTAATAATTCAAAATATATGAAACTATTTTGGTGTCACTAAATTTTATTTTCTAACTAAATTGGTAAAAATTTCAACAAAAAAAAGCAAAGTTTGATACCATACCAACTATAGTTCTTATAAACTTTATACAAATAACTTAATTATGAAATAAGTTTACATCATCAAAATCTTAAAATCAGAACATCAACGTAATTAAACACACAAGCTTTTCATGTAAAGTTCAACCTCAATACTTTTTGTTTATAAAAATGCATTAAAAAACAAAATTTCCTTTGGTAGATTAGTTTATATTTTATAATGAAGGTAGGAACGTACCTAGGAGCACTGGATGAAAAAAAAACAGAAATTCAAAGGCTCATTATGCTTGAATAGAATAAATCCCCACAAACACGGATAATAAGAAACCCCGGAACAGGAAATCGCACAGAAGTGTTCTTAAAACCTCAATTACCTGATGGCTTGTTTGAAAAAAGCTTTTCACTCTTCCATGATGCAAAAAAAAATCTCTTAGTTGATTCATATACACAACTATAAAGGTTAACAATAAATACCAGAATGTAATTTAACATTAAAACAGGGTGACTCAGAAAAAATAGAAGTCTAAGAGAGTGGCAAAAGAATGCGATCTTTTGGGAACATAATCTTTTATGACGTCAATATAAAGATTGAATTCCTACAAAGATTGTGACTATTTCTCAATGACCAATCATTTGACTTTAACAAGACTGAAATCATTTTTATTCATTCTTTTGACAGCAATCAAATGATTGCAATAACTTGAGACTGGATGCATTCTTTGCATCCACTTGAAGTCTTTGCAATGGCTTAAATTATTTGCATTATCTTGAAGTCTTGCCATTCTTTAGAAGTCTTTGCCGCACTTTATATTCTTTTACACCTGGTTTTTGACAGGAAATTTAGGAGGACGACTTGACAATATATCGGGGATCAACACAATTAAATCTAGCTTTTCTGCGTTTGATGTATTTTAAAGTTTTTGAGACGTCAATTGGTATTTGACTCTTTCCTGTAAATGTTCTTCTGTACACAAAAGATCGGGTCTAAAAAAAATAAGCTCCGAAATCTAGATGCATCTGAAAACAACTACTCAAGTTACACCATAAATGCCGTTGGAAATGTCAAGTTTTAACAGTCTAAAAATGTAACTTACATCACTGCTTAAGGTAACATTTAGCCTTTGTTTACTTTTATAAACTACATGAGGAGAATATTTCACAAATTTTCAAGAGCATTAAGTCGGTTTGTATTGTGGTAATACGTATTTTGAGCCACTTATAATGAACACAGAGCTACTTAGGTTTTTCCACATAGCTAAAGGAAATGTTTTATACAAGGAAAAACAGTAACGGACCCAAGATCCACCGTTGTGGAACACCTTTAAGATTTAAAAGAAAATTAAACAACTTAACATATGCCTGTGAAATAAGAAATTACTAATTTTGTGTTTCCGAGAAATTAAACTTTTATCACAAAATTTGTGATCTACTAAATCAAAGGCTTTGAAGAAATCTAAAAAATTAAGAAATAAAAGATGATTCTTGTCCATGGACTGATGTAAGTCTTCAATCACATTTATTAGTACAACAGATATCGGCCGAAATTCAAAGCTTTGGAATTATTAAGTATAGAAAGAATTTTCGCTTGTTTCCATTGCTTCGAATATTTACCAAAAATGATTATGAAGCTAAAAATGTAAGATAAGTAAGGCAAGATTATGGGCAAAACGATTTGAAAAACATTTTATCAAGAACCACGGCTTTAGACTTGGTTGAAAGGATAGATTCGACAACATCAGCTACATGAAGCTGGAACATGAAGCTGGAACTAATATGAAAGAATGATGTCCAAGTCACAGATTCTTGAACTAAAGGTAATATTAGATTGCGAAACAAAGGTATCAAAAAGCTCTAGGACAATTCGAACAAAATTTTGAAAAAGAAATAAAACGCATATAATTCAATACTTTAGCCAAGAACTTAGCAATATTAAAAAATTAAGGGTTTGCCATTATGTTTCAAAAAATGATTTCGCGAAATTTACCACCGCGACAAGCTCGAAAAAATATGACCCAAGATGCAAAATTTTCAACCACTTTTTGGCGAATGTCAAAAGCAACGCAATGGTGTGCAGAACGTTTGGTTGGAACCAAAGGTCGTCCATATTAACATTCTTCAATACATTCACGAAAAGTCATTAATCATGCCTCTAAAGTATAGAGTCTATATTCTAACCATTGACTGTAACCCTAAGGCGCTTCTAATGGACCAATGATCCTTTCTGCCCATTATGACTTCTTCAAAAAGCAAACTTTTGAAGATTTTACGGTCGCAACGTCTCAAAATTGATTTTGAATCATGATCAATTCATTATTAACGTACCCATTGATCAATCCGCAGAGAACGCGTGCACGCGAAGAGAAATCCAAAGTGCAAAAAAAAAACGGCTTCACAGAAAGACAAAATTAGCTTGTGAGAAGGTCTTGATCCGCACTAGGCACGGAAGTTCTACTTATCCGTCCAAAATATGACGCAGTAGATATACACTGTACTTTAATGAATTGCTAAACGGTCAGGTTAATGAAGAAATGTAGAATCCATCACTTGAAGAAAGAACTCATATAATACCGCCACCAAGCATAAAAGAGGTCGAGAAGGCTTTAAATAGGCTTAAGCAAAACAAAGCCTCGGGAGCCGATTGCATATTAGACAATCTGTTTCAACATGGCGGACGAGCTTTCCAACGAGTAAATTATGAAATTATGGAGCACACGTATGGAAACATGAAGAAACTCCAGAAGACTGACCTATTAGTTCATATTCCAACTTACTATTTGTTTATAGGCTTTAGGGACGCCTACGATAGCATAGCCAGGGTAGAACTATGAAAAGCCATAAGAGAATTCGGCAACCCAAATAAATTGGCATGACTATGTAGGTTGACTATGATCAATATAACAATCCAAGTAAATATAACAATCGTCGACAAGTCCAGACAAGTGGCTTGCGAAGACGATATCGACCTTCACCCAAATCGAGCAGTGAGCACAAAATCTGCACATTACAGAAGTTAGAACAAGGATAGCTTTCTTCAGTATGGCAAAGCTTTTAAAATCTAGAAACCTTACCATCACTTCTAAGCTACTGCTGTACAGGACGATGGTTCTGCCAGTACTCACATCTGAATCATAGACATGGGTGCTTAGTTAAAGGCACTTCGACCTCTTAGGAGCTTTCGAGAGGAAGTTTCTGCGGAGAATGGCTGGCTCCTTCTGTTATAAAGGACGATTCCGAAAACGATACATAATGAGCTGAATGCAATCTACCTCGGAGCTGTGTACAAAAAATTTAGATCGGTAGGCTCCCTAGGAGACAAGGTATCCGCCCGTATAAACGAAGAGGAAAAAGATAAGCAAGTCTCTTGTATTAAATTTTATAGCAAACGAGAGCGTGCAGACCATGCTTAAGTGCTGAATCGATGGTGTAGATCAGGATGTAAGAAGGATCGGGATAAATGGAGAGCACAGGTCCGCATCCCAGTCGATAAACAGAATTCGAGGGATACGTATTTCGAACAAAACCATGGTTTGGCAAAACACAGTTGCACATTTTACACGTAACGTTGTTCAGAAGGCAAACTAAGTGACAGCTTTCAATAAAAACAACTCCTAAACAAGTTTTGCCAGATTGAAAACACACCCTATAAGAACTGAACCTGACAAATAGGTTTCAAAATATTCTAAAGTATTTTTTGGTTTTTTTTACATTTTCCTCTGTCATTACTTCGATTTTCTAATTTTAAAAACTTTGAGAGTACCATTGAAAAAAGGAAGATTTTGGAAGGATTTTCACGAAACGCATCAAACTAATTTTATTTGAAGGACAATACAGATTTATACATCAAGGTTTTTTTTTAATAGTTTGTAGTGTAAGAGTCTACACAGTAACATTGTCACACCCTTACACCCGTTACAATTTAAACAATCTTAAATCAATTTATATTTGAAAAGATTATGAACAAGCTCTTTACCACAGAAAAAAAGAGTTCAAAAGGGATCTCCATTGTATACCCTGTAAACAATTTTAATGCATCGCGTCTTTGTGTCTGTAAGCTTCCGCACATGGTTGTCAGAGTGCATATATGTACGTACATACTCGTCTTCGTCGTCGTTGTTGTTGGTACATACATACATATATCAATACACTTGAACTGTAACAACTTAATTTGAAATTAAAATCCTAAGAAGCAATCACGCACTCGAGTTTCAAACGACTTTCTATCTATAGCTATATTTTTTTCTTTTTTGTTGAATATATGGATGAACATAGTTGATGCAGGAGCATGATCCTTGTGCTTCCATAAATGATGCACTTTACTTGTGGCTCTGCTGGCTCCCTTATAGCTCAGCTCTCAGTAGTGCTCCACACTCATCTTCAGCAGCAACATCAATGTGACACCACTTGACAACACTTTTTCTTCTTCCTCTGAATTTTCAACACACATCGATATTGTAGATGTTCCTCTATTCCTCTAACTATATTGTGTACTTATACGCCACAGTCACCGCCACCATGCATCATCATCATCAGGAGCAGTAGGAGAAGGAGAAGGACCGGCAGCAGTTGCAGCACACGCCAATACCAACTACCACAGTCTGTTGCACACAAAGAATCCAAAAACTAAATTATGACAAAAAAAAAAAATACGGAAGCACTGCTGTCTTAAGCAAAGTTCATCTATATTTCCCGTTATTATCAGCAAAATCCGAAAAAGACGGAGGCAAACGAATCCTTTTTTTGTAGCTATCAGCGTTTTCGAGATGAGCTTAAAATTCTTTTTTAAATTTTTGTTGATATGTTCGTGTGTTCGTTCCCTTAGATTTATCCGACCATCATCATCATCGTCATCAAAAGAACATCATCAACCAAACCAGCAGCAATTGATTGCTGGCTGTGGTGTCTAGAGGGTGCTAACAAAAAAGTCTTGATGGTGCTAAATCTATATCGCGTGTCGATTGAGAACAGCAAAAACAAAAATCAAAAATCATCAAAATTGAGGGAGGATGCAGCTTAATAAAAGTTATGGCTTCAGCTGAATGTTGCTGCGGGAAGACCTTCCACCTACCTACTGTCTGATGGGGGGAGGTTGCTGTGCTCTAATATTTCTTATCCTTGGGAATTTCTTTTATTTTTGTTTTTCGAATAAAATTGAATTCAATATCTTTGGGAATCAAATTTATTCAAATATTTGATAGCGAAGCGTGCTAAACTATATGAAATTCAGGTAACAGATGATCCTTTTTTTTAAATCATATGGAAATCCTTTATACAATATTAAAAGTTAGGGCTTTGATTTGTCAATATTTATTGAAATTGGATTTTTGAAAAAGGCTTATGATGAACAAATTGTGTGGTTATGATATGGAAATTAATTGACTTCTTAGCATAATAATAAACTGTGTTCGATTAGATTTTTAACAGGTGCCATTCACACTTCACAGAAGCAGATTAGTAGGTATATTGGAAGAAGATAACAGATGAAAATACCCTAAAACGGGTCAAGAAGCACGTATTCTGTGTCAAAGAATTTTTTTTTCTGCACACAAACAAAACAATATTTTTTGAAAGGATTCAGGCCCATTTGCACTCTTCTAAAATCTGTGTCATAATTAAGTACATCTTAAATTCTGAGTAAAATTAAATTTATTTTTTGGTTGTCAGAAAAAGTTTGTTTCATTTTACTATAAATAGAAGAAAAAAGAAACAGCTTGCGAAAGAATAACATCGAAATTTAATTCCTATCCTTTGAATTTGCAGATTGAAGAAATACTAGAATGGTGAAGGAACTAAGGATTGTGGAAAATACAAACCCATTTAATTTAAAAACCAAATCTATCCAAAATTAAAGAGAAGCCATGAGAATGTACCTGACGAGCAGGAAAAGATATCTCCTATGAAAATATTGATGAAAGAAGGCCAAAAACTAACATTCCTATGTCCAAAGGATTTAAATAGCAGTTCAAAATTTTTACTTTAAAACCAGTTGCTTCAACGTAACCTAGCAGAAAAATATAACAATATAGCAATATTCACAGCTCTCAGCAATAAAATTTAAGATTGCTAAGCTTCAATGGGATAACCAAAAAGAGGAAGCGACTCAAAAAAAATATACAACTTCTATTAAATATGAGTTGAGGAAACGTTCTTTGAAATTTGATATGGAAACAAAGAGGGAATTTCTTAAAAATATCAAAAGTGATTCGTTCAGAATGTGTGAGACGTGTACTTACCTTAAGGATTTGTAAAATTTTAAACCTAAATAATAAAATTGTGAATACCACATAATTTCTAGCGGTGAGTGTCTTGAGTCCTCCCGTTCTTGAGAGCGTAAACAATTTTATGGGACGAATCTTCTTTTGAACTCGTGCAGTTGCAAGAGTACTGAAAGACCTTGACAGTTGACATACACAAATCCGCTAGCCCGGATAGTATCTCAGCAATTTTTCTGAATAAGTGTTCTTCAACGCTGGAAAAACCACTGCGTAAGGTTTTACATCTGTCATATTCTACATATTCTACAGGTCTTTTTCCTAGTGGATGAAAAACTGCATTTGTCCAGCCTGTCCCTAAAAAAGGCGAATTCTCCTCCCCCTTTAGTTATCGTTCAACCGCACATACTTTTACCCTTTTTTTCAAGGTCATGGAAACGCTGATCAATTTTCAGCTAAAAAAATATCTTAAAGAACGGAAGCTTTGACCGGCAGTATGGTTTTCGTTTCATGTTTTATCTCACCGAACAGTGGAAAAATCTTTACATCCTTTTGGAGAAAGTAAGATTTTTGCACTTAATATTTCAAAGGCATAAACCAAGGTCTTTTATCCAAAATGTATGCTTTTGGTATTGATGAATCCCTTCCTCGTTGGGTTAGATATTATCTTTCGGACCGTTCAATTCAAGTAGTGTTGGACGGGTTCAAATCTGATATCCCCAAAATAAACGCTGGTGTGCCCCAGGGCTCCGTTTTGTCTACGACACTTTTCCTTATTTTTATAGATTATCTTTTGTCTGAAACTTCTAACCCACTACATTGTTTCGCTGATGAAGTACCATCAGCTTTTCATATTCGTTTTTAGATTCTCATCCTTGTTTTTCGGGTGTGGACTACCAACGGCAGCGTATGATAAGCTCATTAAATTCTGATCTTGACAGCATTGTACAATGGGAAATCAAAAACCCCTTTGAATTTAATGCTTCGAAAACTCAATGTTGTATACTGTCGCAAAAGCGTAACCCTCCCCCAATGCCATTTTCCATTAGTGGTACTTGCATCGAGGAAACTGAACAGCTATCAGTCTTAGGTATGTGTATTACAATCCACTGTTGTGGAGTGATCACATATTTGACATCGTTAAAAATGCTTAGTGTTTAGGTTTTCTCCGACGGTGCTAGAAGTTTTCCACCACTTCTGATCTGGCTATTACTTGTAAAGCCTGTATTTGTCCAAAACTTGAGTTCAATTCTCATATTTGGGCAGGTGCTCTTATAAAAAACTCGAGTCTTCTGGACAGAATTCAAGATAGAGCTCTAAAAATGATAGGTGACCGCTTTCTAACTGAAACTTTTGCATCTCTCTAGCACGGTGCGTTGTAATGTTTCATGTCTGTCATTATTTTATCGCTATACTTCCATAAACAATGCTCTAATGAAATAGCCAGTTGCATTCCTCCCCTCAAACAATTCAACCGTTTGAGCTCATCGTACAATATAAATACAAAAAAAAGATATGTAATTCCAAGGACATGTATATAATTCTTTCTTTTTTAATTTTTATATTGTTTTATAAATGAAATGTATGCTTTTAATTTATGCAAGAATTGCATGTATTTTACTTTGCTTCTTATGATTAAGTTATAAGAATTTTGAATTAAATTATGTTTTTCAAGTTATCAATGCGATTTAACAACCTTCTGATATAGTTGTTCTTTAGGTCTTTGCTCTCAAAATCTCAACTAAATTTATTGCGTTTTGAATGTCTTCTATTAATCCATTATATAGAAGTATTTTGTGCAGAAAACATATTGACACAATAATTATCAATGTCGCCAGCACGGGAAACCGTCTTTTCAATACACTTAACAATGGGGGCTAAACAATGGTGGGGACTAAACAATGGTGGGGACTAAACAATGGTGTCATCAAATAAGGTTTTTGTGGGTAAGCTGAATCACCTGCTGTAAAGTTAACGCAATCTGTAAAATCTGGACTTTCCATCTTGGCTTTTATTTTACTGCTTATAAAAATCGTTCCATCATTAGTAGAACCAGGCTACCTTGCAACCACCTCAGACAACATTTTTGCAGGACATATTCCCTCTACATTAATTGAAAAATAGCTTTTTCTATTCCTAAATATTTCTGCATAGGACCCCCGTTTCGTGTGAAATGAAACCATGTTTATCTTACCTGGAGACTGAATTTTAGCATATGTTCCGTCAACAGCACCAAGAACAGAAGGAAAAGATGCTATGTCAAAAAAATCCCTTTAAACCTGTTAAACTTCTGAATTTAGATGGAATTTTAATATATTTCCTTTTAAGCTTTGCAATTTCTGTGGTAACTCCTGAAACTATTCTTGAAACAGTAGAAACATACAACCCTCCAAAATCAGCTTAAAAAAAGGTTGTTTATGGGCGCAATTGAATTATTTGTATCGGGTGATTTTTTTTAAGTTAGGATTTTCATGCATTAGTATTTGACAGATCACGCGGGATTTCAGACATGGTGTCAAAGAGAAAGATGCTCAGTATGCTTTGACATTTCATCATGAATAGACTTACTAACGAGCAACGCTTGCATTGAATTTTATTACCAAAATCAGTGTTCGGTTCGAAATGTAAAATAATGCGATTGTGACCAAGTTTCGCACTCAGTTTACTTTATTGGACATTAAACCAACCACACGAATGCATACAGTGCGTACAGAAGAGAATATTGCGTCTATTTCTGAGAGTGTTGCTGAAGACCGTGAAATGTCGATTCGTCGCCGTTCGCAGCAATTGGGTTTGTGTTATTCGACCACATGGAAGATTTTACGCAAAGATCTTGGCGTAAAACCGTATAAAATACAGCTCGTGCAAGAACTGAAGCCGAACGATCTGCCACAACGTCGAATTTTCAGTGAATGGGCCCTAGAAAAGTTGGCAGAAAATCCGCTTTTTTATCGATACATTTTGTTCAGCGATGAGGCTCATTTTTGGTTGAATGGCTACGTAAATAAGCAAAATTGCCGCATTTGGAGTGAAGAGCAACCAGAAGCCGTTCAAGAACTGCCCATGCATCCCGAAAAATGCACTTTTTGGTTTGGTTTGTACGCTGGTGGAATCATTGGACCGTATTTTTTCAAAGATGCTGTTGGACGCAACGTTACGGTGAATGGCGATCGCTATCGTTCAATGCTAACAAACTTTTTGTTGCCAAAAATGGAAGAACTGAACTTGGTTGACATGTGGTTTCAACAAGATGGCGCTACATGCCACACAGCTCGCGATTCCGGCCGAAATGCTCGAAAAAGTTATCCAAAATTGGACTTTCCGAATGGACCACCTAAGACGCAGCCGCGGTCAACATTTAAATGAAATTATCTTCAAAAAGTAAATGTCATGGACCAATCTAACGTTTCAAATAAAGAATCGATGAGATTTTGCAAATTTTATGCGTTTTTTTTTTAAAAAAGTTGTCAAGCTCTTAAAAAATCACCGTTTAAAATTCTTTGGCTTAAGTAAATAAATTGCATTTTAGGTTTTTGATTTATTTGTTTTGTCTCTTAGACAACAAGACCATACAAATCATATTTGTTTTGATATTAATGTCTTAAGTTTATTGAGTTTGTGTGTGACCAGTTTCTGACCTAAGACTTTTTTGCCTTATGTCTGATGTATGATGATTCTGCAAAGTAAAAATCTTTGTCTTAGTTACTTTTGAAATTATTTTAGTACCTTATTAAAATTAGAAATTCTTAACTTGAAGATTTTCCGAAAATTGTTTAAAATACTTTTAATATTTCAATTGAGTATTGAAGAAAGGGATTCTAAATTTAGAAAACCATCTCGAATATCATTGAAGAAAAGCTACTTAATTAATTGAGATAACCTCAAAAAGGCTTATATATGTGATTTTCTCCGATTTAAAAAAAATTATATCTCAAAAACGTAACGTGATAGATACATTTTGATGTCGGATTGGAACGGCAAAAGTTTGTCGACCAGAACATTGAAAGGTGAATATAACTAATGCTTATCGAGTAATTTCAATATCCTTTTATTTAAACATAAAACTTATCAAGCGTATTGTGTAAGACAAGAAGAAATAACTGACAACAAAGACCATACACAAAAAATTGCACGTTAATGTTTATCGAACTTAGCTTTTCTACTTAAAGATGGCAGTAATTGTACTGAAAGTGTTAAATTAAAATATTTTGGTAGTCGAAATTTTAACGCCGAATTGTAAAAAGTAGAGTTGCTGCCGCCACTGCATCATATCTTTTGACCGTGGCAATTGAAAATAATTTCCAGTTATACCAATTTTAAAGAGTTTTCGAAAAAAACACTTGACAACTTTACCAAAAAAAGAACCATTTAAGATATTTCAAAAACTTTATGATGGACTTGAAGTGCAATGGCCACGCAGCGGTCGAATTGTGGAACATGCTATTTCGCGTTCAATGTTGGCTCTGGCGTAAACCAATAACTTAACCTAGCCTCATATTAAATAGTCTAAATGTGATATGTCTCAAAACCGAGGCCGCCACTTGACTGTCCCATTTTTTGAGATATTTATTTTTCTCCGAAACATTCTTCATACTTAAGGCTTTCAAGGTAACGAACTTCTTCCTCGAGTTCTTTTAAATTTCTTTCAAATAAATTATTTCATATTCGATTTAGCTGGTTCAATTGAGGATGTCACATTATATTGGCTAAATGGCCGCCGCGACCTCGCCGCACCATCTGATGGTCTAAATTTTCGATGACGCTAAGCAATAATTGAAGTTTTATGTCGTTATGTGCGGAATTATCTCATCCTTTGCTTTTAAATTTTGGATGGCTTATTGACGTTCATCTTTTCTTTCAAATAACCCCAAGGAGAAGTCTACCGGTGTCAAATCACATGATCTTGCCCTTCCAATTGTCATCGCCATTACGTGAGATAAAACGGCCTTTGAATTTGTAGCGCAAAAGATCCATTGTTCGTTAGCTGTGTTTGGGAAGTGGAACCGTCTTGTTGATACCACATATTGTCCACATCCATGTCCTCCAATTCGGGTCATAAAAAGTCCGTTATCATTTCACTATAGACACCACCACCATGATGCCACAAGTCCATACACCGTCACTCGTTATAGGTACATTGGTTTTTCGACAATCACTCTTGGATTACTATTCGCCCAAATGCGGCAATTCTGCTTATTGAAGAATTCACTGGGGTAAAGATGATTTTTTTCCTAAAATTGATCATCTACATGCCACTATTGAAATGGCAAAAGCTTTAGTTCTTGAGCCAATTGCACCTTGTAAGCATTCAAATGGAAGTCTTTATGAATCAACTACGATCGTGAGAGGTGCGATTGTCACACCATCCAGAATTGTAGCAATATTTTCTGCAGTACAAGCTGTACGAGGATGTATTTATGTTTTCAAATCTTCTACAGCCCCGGTTTGTTCAAACCAAAAAATCACGAAGGGCACGATATGAATTTTGATTCGAACGACCATTTCCAATTGAGTTAGCCTGCAATTAAGAAATTCTAAATGAAGTGTAGAAAAAAAACTAAACGGCCCTTGGAATTTAACCACCTTTTAGATCAAACCCGTTTGATAAGCTTTTAATACATTTTTAAGGGCATATTTTTTCTAAGAGAATTGAAATATCGAATTTCTTTGAGCTGCATTCCCATCAGCAGAACAATATTAAGTATGAAGTTTCTTAAAATGAATTTTCTCGTTTTCCATCGATAAAGCCAACCTTTTTCAGAGTCAAAATCATAGATTTCCAGACTGTTTGGGAATAATCTTCTCAAACATTAGTTAAGCATTTTTTTTGTCATATGTTGAAATTACTGTGTCATTGTTTTGTTCAAAATTGTATGTTTTCTGTTCCTTTTTTTTTAATTTGTAAACAAGAAAATTTATCAATTTGATCGGTGTTCTTAATAATTTTACACAAGGGACTTTAGAAATCAAAAAGACAAAAACGAGCAACAATTCCAATGTTAATAAAAGTTCAAAAATGTTTGCAGAATGTAACGCTATTAAAGTTGATGTCACCGACTCCGAATTTGGGTAGAAAATTTGTACGAAAAATCGACTATATAGACAGATCTTGCGTTTCACTGACATTTTAGGGCTTTAATTGACCGTAGCAAGTGGTATTGTCTGTATTTTGTCTGTCTGTATGGTGTCGTTTTAATTATAATCAATTTTTTGGCAGGAAGACCCAAGACTTTGGAACATGTCAGACAATTGTTTTTAAGTCCCACTTTGATTGGTTTTCTAAGTTTCGTCTGTTAAGCTATGTTGACAAAAACGCAATAAGGACGAATTTAATTTAATAGAATGATGCCATAAAAACCTACTTAGCTGCAAGCAATTAATTTAAAAAAGAACACATTTTGCTTTCCAAAATATAAAAGGTAACACAAAAACAGGTAATCCCATCAAACATAAAAACCATTATTGGCTAAAACATTATCATCCCCTGCCCAGATAAGCCAACCGCAACCACATTTTTCCAAACTAAATAGTATACAAAACCCCTCACCTTAATTCCAAAAAACCTGACATTCACAGAAACCACCGACACCACCAAAAAAGGATTGAAATTTTGTGCTTCCGATATTTATAACTGCCACATTCAATGCTGGAATCTATTTGAAATCTAAAAATTTAATCACAAAGGCATTCCGATGGATCCTGTGTCCAGAGTCTATATAGTCTATAGTCGAACAGGTTTAGATGTCAGTTTTCCGGATGTAGGTAGGAACAACAATTACCAGTGGTTCCTCGTGCATCCTCCCTCCTTTTTCTAATCATGAATTAGTATTCATTCATTTATATGCTTTAGGATCTTTTTTTGAAAAACGGTGGCGGGTGTGATTTCATTTGAATTTCCAAATTTTTGGATTTGAATTTAAATTGTATATCCGGCTTATGGTAGACATAGCTTCATCTAAAAATATGCTTTGTGATGTATCAAAAAAGAAATAAAATGGATGGACTGAAAAATTGCCACCACTTGCCAACCGGCCGGCACCGAGGGAATTCTGAATTTTACGCTGATTTTTGTCTATAAATTCATTATTTTATGTGCGGTTCTTTGTTTACCTATATTTCCAAATATTCCATAGAAAGATTTATGCTGTGTTTCCATTTCCATTTTCAATTTTAAATTAACGTAGTTTGATGATCATTAATTATTATTATTGAAAAATTGGGTGTAGATGTGGAAATTGCTTCATTTTTTTTTGTGTGTAAGCGTCGACAATTTAAATTAATAAATAATAATTGATTTGGTTGAGCTTATCGATAAAGTTTTATATACATTTGTCACCATATATAACTATCTAGTTGCTTTCGGCAATACATTTTTAATAAGTTTGTCCACTAAGCATATTTGTATGCCATGTGTGGTTTAAATTATAACCTACTTGTGTATAAATATCTACGAGAGCTTGATTTTTCGAGAAATTTAATAAATAAATTCATTTAATTAGTATAACTAAGTAGTTTAAGTAGCTTGGAATTGTTCCGCTGCAGTTAACGCATTTAGAACATTATGACTTACTTAAAATAGCTAGATACGGAGAAAACGTGATTTTACTATTATAGGTACACTAAAAGTCATGTTCTTTCCCTGGAAAATGAACTTTCGTGGATTTAGAATAGAATTATGATGTTTTTGAAGAGAGGCTTAAAATATATCTGAAAGGTGGGAGTTGTTAGTGCATAAGAAGTGTTAGACCACATATTTAAATTTTCAGGTTCATTTGTTAATAACTAGCTCTCTGATTTTATTTTACGTAATAAATAAAATAGTCCAACATACACCCAATACAAAAATGATAGATTCAGAAAAGTACTCATACACATAGTTTCAATTTTGTCGGTAAAGCCTAGTACGCAGCTGAAGTGAAACGACAGTGCAGAGCAAAATGAAAAAGAAAACCAAAGCGGACAAATATTAGTGGAGAGTTCTGTCAGCTGTCTAAAACATTTGACAAGTTCTGACAGTCAGCTGCTGGTAAACAAAAGTGAAAAAGAATTATATTTATTAACATTTTGTTAAGCAATCAGTACATGTTTTTTTCATTTCTGCAGCTATATTTCTCCAGAGGCTCGCAACGGCTGAATTATTTGTGTGAAGCATTAGTTCCATCTTTCAAATAGCTTCACTGGCTTCGATCAACAAAGACAGTTTTTTTTTTCCTCCGAAGAGAAATCAATTTTTTTTTCTTCGGTTTATTTTTTGGAAGTTGAAGTTCACTTCTCGTCTTCATCGCTTCTTGCACATCACCAATATTCATATTCATATTCATATTCATATTCATATTCATATTCATATTCATATTCATATTCATATTCATATTCATATTCATATTCATATTCATATTCATATTCATATTCATATTCATATTCATATTCATATTCATATTCATATTCATATTCATATTCATATTCATATTCATATTCATATTCATATTCATATTCATATTCATATTCATATTCATATTCATATTCATATTCATATTCATATTCATATTCATATTCATATTCATATTCATATTCATATTCATATTCATATTCATATTCATATTCATATTCATATTCATATTCATATTCATATTCATATTCATATTCATATTCATATTCATATTCATATTCATATTCATATTCATATTCATATTCATATTCATATTCATATTCATATTCATATTCATATTCATATTCATATTCATATTCATATTCATATTCATATTCATATTCATATTCATATTCATATTCATATTCATATTCATATTCATATTCATATTCATATTCATATTCATATTCATATTCATATTCATATTCATATTCATATTCATATTCATATTCATATTCATATTCATATTCATATTCATATTCATATTCATATTCATATTCATATTCATATTCATATTCATATTCATATTCATATTCATATTCATATTCATATTCATATTCATATTCATATTCATATTCATATTCATATTCATATTCATATTCATATTCATATTCATATTCATATTCATATTCATATTCATATTCATATTCATATTCATATTCATATTCATATTCATATTCATATTCATATTCATATTCATATTCATATTCATATTCATATTCATATTCATATTCATATTCATATTCATATTCATATTCATATTCATATTCATATTCATATTCATATTCATATTCATATTCATATTCATATTCATATTCATATTCATATTCATATTCATATTCATATTCATATTCATATTCATATTCATATTCATATTCATATTCATATTCATATTCATATTCATATTCATATTCATATTCATATTCATATTTATTAATTCATAATTCACAATACCATCTTCAACATTCATTATTCACAATACCATCTTCAACATCCTGAGTTTCCGATTCAGAAATGTATTGTTGGAACACATTAGACAAATCAATTTTATTTTAAATTTTAAATCAAATATAAATAAAAGTCAAAACACCGAAAGTCACGAGTTTAAAATTTTTGTTTTCAATAAAAAAATTAAACGTTGAAATTTCGCAAGCAATTAATATGCCGGGCAATAAAATTGAGAACGAAAAGAGAGTAAAATTGTACAACTATCCCCTAAAATGACACATTTCGTAGTTCAGCAGCGTACTGAAAAACCAAAATCATAACAAAATATTTCAATTATGATTTCGTCATGCCATTTTTGTATGGGAATTTTCGTTTCGCACCAGCAGCGTACTAGGCTTAAATTAGGAATTTTCGTTTCGGAGTTTCCAAAATTTGGAGTTGGTGGCCGCAACTTTAAGAGCGTCAACTCCAAATATTGGTCGCAAAGATTATTTTCACCCTAATAGATAAGAAATAACAATTTGAGTGCAAAAACTCGATCCTATATATGCATCTGTTGTGTGATGTTACCGTGCCAGTGAGACATCGAGTTGGTCAAAGTCGAAAATATCACTGCTATCAGGCATCCGTGTCACACGACCCGTATCATTCCATTGGAGTGACTACGAACTTGTACGTTCTCCGGTGAGTTCTGAACGAAGTGCGTCAAGATAATGAAGCTTAAAACAAAATAATCTTCTCTTAAGTGACGCAGCTCATTTTTGGCTAATTGGATTCGTCTATAAGCAAATAATACGTTATTGGTCGGGTGAAAATCTACATTTGCTTCCTATGGCTTTATCTCAAAGGAAAAGAGCTATTGTAGCCTTTTTAACTCTTTCCAGAGTATAAGGTTTTCAACTTCATTTTTTGTCCAATATCAGACCAATGTATTTGGCTTCATTGGTAAAAATTAGTGGTACACGTTTTAGTGAAAGAGGTACAATTTCTGGGGTCGGATGTGTCAACGTTGTTGAAAGCGCCCTCAATATCCAAGAAGGCCACCATAGTGTATTCCTTTATCTCTAGGGAGTATTCGATAGTTCTTACCAGAGTGTGCAAGGCTGTTTCTACCGATTTCCCTTTGCAGTAAGCATGCTGAGACATTGAAAGTCTCTTCTCAATGTTGTTACGTATAGGGATATTGATCAATCGTTCCAGAGTTTTGAGAATGAAAAATGATAGGCTAATAGGTCTTAGGTCTTAAGGGTTGACATGCGAGCATTTGCCCGCCTTGGGAATAAAACTACCTTTACATCTCTCCATTGCTGAGATATATAGACCAGATTTATACAACTTTTGAGAATCATCTCAATGATGGGCTAAGTTATATCAATGGTATATTGTAGCTTAGCTGGCACGATTTGATATGGACCTGGAGATTTGTAAGGTTTGAAACTATTCAGAGCCCATGTCAATTTTTCTTTTGTAACCAGACTTTTAGGAAAAATTAAGTTAATACCCGACCCAGGGCTGTTTGTTGTATTAACGGATTGGGAGCTATCCGGGAATTGGGTGTCTAGTATCAGGTTTAGCGTTTCTTCGCAAGAGTTAGTCCATGTACCATCTGGGTTTTTAAGACAACTAGGCATGGTTGGATTTGTCGAGGGAATCTTCCTTATCCTTGATGCCTCCGAGGATTCTTCTATGGAGTTACAGAAGGATCTCCATGAGGATCTTTTGGCTATTCTCAATTCTAGTTTATACTTTTGAGGTATTCTTTTTAGGAGTCCCAATCGTGGGGATGTCTAGTCTTTTTTGCTCGATTGAAAAGCCCTCTACAACCTTTCCTGAGTATATCTAGTTCAGCAGCCCACCAATATGGTTTCTTCTTTCCCCGCACTGTAGTGAGGAGGCAGGTAGTTTCCATGGCTTTATTGAGGGCTGCTGTAAGCTCATCGACCTTTTGATCGATTTCAAGAACGCACAAGGGCGGATCCGAAAGTTCTGGTTTAATCAGATTTTTCAGAGTCGCCCTATATTTTGGCCAATCTGTTTTCCTATAATTCCGGTATTGGATGGGTTTTGGGGTCCCCTCAATAAGTGTGAATTGGATGTATTTATGATCGGAGAACGAGTTCTCCTTTGATACTCACCAATTCAATATTTTATTTGAGAGATTTAACGAGACAAGAGGCAAATCTAAAAACTTCTTGTCGAAAACAGTGACTCGTTTTGGATGTATTGGCTTTTCAATATATGCGTTTTGGTTTTCTGTGTCATAATGCGACAATTTTGCTTGTTTACATATCCGCCAAGAACAAAATGAGCTTTATATGAAAAGATGACTTTTTTGGCAAAATCCACAGGCAATATTTCCTAGTGCTGTTCAAGCGTATCCACAACCACATTCGTTCAGAGGAAGGATAAAACTAATTATCTGTCAAATCAGACATAAGCTAAGTGTTACCATTCACGAAATTAGCACTACTTGAAAAAAACGTAAGATGGCGGACCCTATACTTGGAGTATTTTTCATGTTGTAATATAGAAAAGGTTTTTAAATTGCCGCGGGTAGATTTTGGCGCCCCGTGGCGGCCATTTTGTTTTGGTGACATCTGTCAAATCTTTTGTTAATTATTAAATTTTGTATGCCAAATCATCATGGCAAGTTACATAGACGTTGAGCGCATTGCGCCTATTTTACGGTAAATGTGATGGCTTTTCACAGTCGACATTTCAACGTTAGGTAGCCAGATTTGAGACGACTGGTTCAGTAAACATCAGCCAATACCCGTACGTTCAAGGAACGCAAGATCGGCAGAGAACATCGCCTCGGTCCGTGAAAGTGTATAGCAGAAACCGAGGCAGTCATTTCCTCGCCGTGCACAAGAACTCGGGCTTTCACAGACTTCAAACTGGCGAATTTTGCGTCGCGACTTGGGCCTTCAAGATTCAACTGACCCAGGAGCTCGAAGTTCATGACCATAAACAACGCTCGCTGACTGGGCTTCGAATCGTTTTGAAGAGGACCACAATTTTGGCCGACAAATCATCTTTAGTGAGGAGGAGCATTATTGGATGAATTGCTGTGTTAACAAGTAAATTTGCGGTGGGACGACATGAACCCATGCGAGGTTCCCCAAGTTATAAAGTATCTCCAAAAAGTTACCTTTTCGAATGGATTTTGGGCAGGCGGTGTAATTGGTTAATTTGTTGAGGCGTTCACCGTGAACAGCGAGCGCTTCATAACGGCCTAAATAAAAATAAATGGACGTAGACGACATGTAGTTCCAGTAGGATAGCGCTACATGCCACACAGCAAACGGCACGATTGTAATATTGCATGATCAGTTTGAGGGTAAGCTTATCTCTCGCAGGGGTTTATTATTGACCACGCTAGACTTTTTCCTGTGGGGTTTCTTGAAGTCGCAGGCCTATGCATATAAACCTAAATCGACCTATGCCCTTAAGGTGAACATAATACAGGCCAACGCTCAAATTCAGCCGGATCTATGCGGAAGAGTCATTGAAAATTTTACCACTCGGATCCGTGGAACTGTAAGAAGCCGAGGCGGGCATTTGAATGAACTCATATTCCACACTTAATGGCATACATGCGCCTTTCAAGTAACAAAATAATTTTGTTAATACCTCACACACAGCTTGTTTTATACCATATCAACATCTACCCAACCTTATTGAAAAACACTTTACATACATATTTTCTTTGACGATAACGATCTTCACGTTACTGTGAATGACCAGCGTTATCACACCATCCATGATTAACGACAGTTTTATAGCCAAATTGGAAGATATGGATTTGGACAATATGTGGTTTTAACAGGATAATGCCACAAGTTTCACAGCAGACCTTACAATTGGTTACCGAAAAAGTTTGATGAGCCTTTTATATAAAGAAATAGGCCAGTCGATTGTCAGCTTCTTCCATGCGGTTCAACCCTTCATACTATGTTCTATAGGGCTACGTTAAGTTGATATCAACAAGCCAGCGAAATAGCCGGTGGCGAAAAAAAAACATAGAATTGACCGTTGCAAACGTTATGAACACGGTATTTATGAACAAAGTCGAATTCCATTTGTAAATGTTCTGATTTTACTTTAAGCACATAATAAGTTTTTGAAATAACTCAAATGATTTGTGTTTCATAAAAAAAATAATGTGTAGTCCTTATTGGAAAAGTTTAAAAGTTAAGTGAGCCTTCTGATGATGTAGGTGATAGCTATCAAACTGTTTAATATTGAGCCAGATTTAACATAACTTGAGGATTCTTGTTTTAAATTCTTACTATTGCTTTTCTTTTATTCACTCAAAGATAACATTTGAAATTTGCAACTTACTTGTAAGACTTAATCTAAAAAAATAAATTAGGTGGCGCAAAAGTCCATGAAGAACCTGGGCCTAGTGACTTACAACTACAGTTTATATGCCGATTCCAAAGGGCTAATTTGAGAAAGCACTTTTTCATGACAAGAATTACTCTTGGAGGATTTGTTAATTAATCGCAAGATGTAGTACCCGTGAAAAAAGTTAGGTGGCAGAGGCAGGGTTTGAACCCAAGACCCCTTGCATGACATTCCAACGCACCAACCATCACGCTACGGGTACTACCTACATAATGAGTTAATCTACTTAGGATTTTATTGACTCCTGACAAAAAATTAAGTTTAATATGAAACTTGATATAAATAAGCTATAAATATGTTTAAAAAGATCCCAAGTGAAGTTGGATGCAACTTTAGACTTAAACTATAAATTTCAACTTGCGTTTCAACTCTAGAGATGTAATGAAATCTTAAGTTGGGCAACATGATAGCTTGCATCAAATTAAGCAACTTAATATTGAGTTTCCTTAAAAAGAAATTAAAGCTGACAAATATCACCAAATCTAAACTTTTTGAATTACCTCAAGACATCCGCAGTCTTTTAATATGGGAAAATTCTTAGAGAAATTGTATTCACGGATATTCTTTTCGTATGCATTCATTGATACTTTAAAGAGTTTTCCAAAAAGAGGTTTAATTCTAAATAACCCTCTATTTAGACAGCCGATACCCGTACCGTGACATTACAAGCTTCAACAAAATATTAAAATTATTAAATATAGTGAGTTTAGTGAAAACTGATAATTTAACAAATTTGGGCTGTAGAGACAAGTTCGTGATGTGATTGATCAAACCTGTGTGCGTCGCTCTAGAACAACATCAAATATTGATTCTGTAGCCCGCAGTGTTGACGATAACCGATTTAGTCAATTCCTTGTCAATTATTGGAATAAGGCATTCTACAAGCGATATTCTGCATAAAGACTCAGGAACTAAATCTTCTAAGCTTCAGTTACCACAAGAACTACAGAACTGTCGATCGCCATCCGATTTAGTCATTGAAATGCAACAAAATGATCCGAAATTTTAATCGAGAAATCATTTTCAGCGATGGCACCCATTCTCATCTGGGAGAGACTACGTTGAAAAGCAAAAATATTGTATCTGGGACTTGAAAAATCCAAAAATTGTTGTGAAAAACTTGGTATATCGATGCCTTTCCGCCAAACTATCTTAAGGGAAAAAATAATTGTATCGTAAACTACAAATCAAAAGCTTCTTGCTTGCTCGTGAAACTTATTATGCCTTAACTCAATATTGTAAATTATTAATTGTGCTTAAGCTAAGATATGTTAACAGCAATCAAGGCTTGATGCAATTTTAATTATTTAGTTTTCTTTTAATTTGAAAACTAGCGGAAAGGGCTCGACATCATTGTTTGATAAGGATTGTAGACTGGTGTAAACAGTTTCTATCCACTACACTACACAAATAACGTTTCGTTTCGGAAGAAAAGCCTTCTTACTTAGTTTTCTCTCAAAATGATAGTTACAATTGGTCACCGAGACCTTCCCATCTAACACCTCTATTGACTTTTTTCTTTGGGGCCAAGTGAAAGATAACGTCTACGCTTAATTATACAATGGATTCAAGACTTTTCAAAAAAAAACTCGTGAACTTATCGAAAACATACAGAACAATTGCTCAACTTGCATCTTTTAAAAATCCATGCAAAGGATTTGTTGCCGTAGTCGTGACGGAAAATTGATATATATCATTTTCTTTTGTTAATGACATTCTTTTCTCTTTACAATGAAATAAATACCTTTTTATTTCTGTTAAAAAACTACAATCTTTTTTTTATCAAAATAAAAACTTTTGTGGGAAAACCTTTTATTTGCTGACGAGACTGTTTACGTCTTCTACATTACAGTAAAGTTATCATGTGTAGATATTCCCATTCAAGGAGCGTTAAGAAATATAGGTATGACCTCAAAATAAAATCATATATTTTTGTTTTTCTTATTGAAATTGCCTAAACTATACAATTATAGGTTTTTATTTTCCAAACAAACAAATTTGTAAAAACCATTACCCTTCATTTGGCAAGCGTCAAAACGAACGGTTACATGTTCATTGTCAAACCAACCATGTTTACAAAATATAACGTCTTATAAAAAGATAATCGCACATTACACATACAATTGAGCACCAAAAAAACAAAATATGTAATGCGTACACCAAAAAAGACTCCTTGAACAAACGATAACGCTATTTTCATGCTTTACGTGTACATATTTGGGGAAAAAGGAATTTTAAGGACTTTATTATTATTATGAGAACATTTCCTTTGGCTCATACGCTTTCTACAAAAATATAGCTATAAAGAAAATTTATCAAAAACAAGGAACAAGAAAAAAAAAGTAAAAAACAGAACAAAAAGAAAAACATTGAAAAGGATTGTAAAATTTAAGTGCACACAGCACCATATTGCTTTTAAAAGATACTTTATGCGAAAAAAGATGGTATTTCAATTTATAGTCCAAATGAATAATACAAAAAAAAACTACATACAAACCTTTATATTCACAAGGCGGAAAAAAAGAAGGATAAGAGCCTTTCGAAGTGGTTACGCAAGCTTCAATGCTCATAAATTTGAAATGAGGATAATGAAGGACGTTTCTTTAATTCCCAATGAAAGCATATTTAAGTGTTAAATAAAGGAAGGAATGGAAAAATATGTATAACCCTCCAGTGCCTCAGTGGTAGTGGTGTAGATATCTCCGGAAATCCTAGGAGAACTAAAAAAAAAGAAAAAAGTATAACATCCTGATGCTGATCAAGATGTTAAAAACTGAACTTAAAATTTAATAAATCTAAAGGGTTATATTTGTTCTAAAGAAAAAAATACTCGTAGAAGAAGTTTTAAGGCACACATTTCGAACTTGAGAGAAACAGAAATTAAATAGAGGAGCTGATTTACGAAAAAAAGGAAGAGATTTCTTAAACTGTTTTAAAAACTAGCTAGTAAAACGAATCAGTAAATTCCAACATGATTCACTAAGTTTAGGTTTCTGAAAAGTCTGACAACGTATGCTTCTACCGAATACTCTTTATCGAAAGCATCAAGGCGTCACATCAAACCCGTCACTAAAATCTCAAGATGAAAAATGGTTTCAAAACCAGGAAAAATAAAGCTTACAGTTTGCTGATACGTGTGTAAAATTATTTTTTCACGCTCAAAGAAGTAAGGAACAATCTTTCCTATAAAATCGAAAAGCACCTAACTTGACACAGAGCACATATTTTCAACTCAATTATAATGACCTCCTACTTCTTGAAAGATATTTAAAATTATCCCTATCCCAAAACAAAACTAAGAAAACGGTACACACCCATCTAATCCTTATCCTTCTTTTCTAATCTTAGGCATTTCAAGCTCTGATAAGTAATTAATTAAACAAGTATATTAAGGATAAACAAGTCTTGACTACTCTGCCGACAGGATTCCGGTATTGACACAGCTGAAACGCAGCTTTGCTCAATGTGTCCATTGGCATAAGACAGGCTTAAGGCAAACCTTTAGTACTGTGATAACCTTACTTGACTTTTCAAAGGCATTTGATTGCAAACATTCTAATCTTCGTTGTGATAAACTGACTACTTATTTTAACTTCTCGAACATTTTGACCAATCGTTTGCAAACCGCATCTTGTAATGGAAAACTGTCTTCTATCCTTCCTGTTTATACTGGTGTTCCTCAAGGATCAATGCTTGGACCTTTATTATTTTCATTGTTCATTAATGGTCTGCCTTCTCTCAGTATCATAATTACGCTCACTATGTTCAGTTTTATATTAGTTTTCCCCAGATCAGGGTTAAGGATGAAATAGCTAAAATGAACATTAATCAACAGTCTATATATATGAAAAGTCAACCCGAAGCTGGCTTAAACTTTATCCTGAATAGAACAAAAACTTTTCTAACAACAAAACACAAATACAAACCTGAAAACTTCATTTCCGTTAAATAATTGTTTAATTAAATATATTACAGAACTCAAAAACTTAGGATTGATCTTCAACAATAAACTTACTTGGGACACTAACGTCGTTTAGAGGACTATCCGTTATTAGATTAATTCTACCCGCTCATTCTTAGTTAAAGTTTGTTAAGACACTCGTACTGTCTCTAATTACATGATGCAGACCCTGAATCTAAATCTGCTTAGAAGTTAAGAAATCATTTGTCATTGCTCGATTTGTTTTAAACCTGTTAAGATTTGATTATGTCTCGTTTCAGGTAAGTAAACCTTTTAGCTATAACTTGGAAGCTTGGAATCTTAATTTTCAATGTCATTGTGTTTGACATATGTTAAAGATGTATATTTATATTATTTTAAAGAAACATTTAAAAACAAAATAAATCAAATATGCATAACATTTTAAATAAGATTTAACTACTATTGTGAATTACATAATATGAAATTAGCCCAATATGACATTTCTTGTCAAACTAATCCTTAATGTTATAATTATAAAAGTTAGCTTTTTAACCTTCTTGAGTAAAAGGAAGGTCAATTATTATTCTGATTATTATATTCGATTCAACCCGACACCATTTTATAAAATATATATTTTTTTGAGAATTAAAAGTAATTATAACGAAGGTTAAAAGAAATTGAGTTTTATTTAGTATTAATTGGAAATAAAAATAGAAATTTTAACTGGCGAAAAGAAACATTGGTCCTTCGAGCCTTAAATTAGATTAAATTAATTAAAACAAAAAGAAAAGTGTGTAAATTTGTCTTTTATATAAAGTGAAATATACATATATATATACATATATATATAGACATTTTTAAACTTTAATTTTTAAAATTAATAAGTTGTGCAAGAAAATTGCGTAAAACAAAAAAAAACAATAAATTGCAATTGACTATAAATTTAAATTATTTAAAAAGAACATAATTGTGCTGTGCAAATCGGGGCTCCCGCGACGCGTAATTAATACCAAACTCAACTCTACATCATCCATCGAAGGCACACAAAGTAAGTCCTCATTTTTAAAGTATTTTTTTTTGCTCTTTTTTTTATTACATTTTTTTAAATAACAAAAGTCCATTATGTCGTTTGGGGAGCTTCAAAAAGAAGTTTTGGCGCAATTAGAGCGCGACTTTTCTAATTTTAAGAAGACAGGCCAGGCTCGTCGAACGAGTAACTATTTGAAAACTCGCATGGAGCTACTTGAACAAAATTTAGAAAATGCCAAACGATATCACGAGGAAATCGTTAGCGGGGGGAAGCTCGAAGAGAATTTTAAAAAGGAAGACATGATAGCGGTGTTCGATCAAATTCGCGCCATTTATCTCGAATATAGGACTGAAATGATGGATGGTTTAGACAAATTAAGTCCGTCCGCTCCACTTACGCCTACAGTGGGGGCACCTCCATCAACAGGCCTTCCATCAGCAACACACCAGTCACAGCCAAATGTCCTCAAGCTTCCTCCAATCAAACCTCCCACGTTCTCGGGGTCTTATACATCGTGGCGTTCCTATCACGATATTTTTACGTCACTTGTTCATAACAATCCTGGCTTGAACGAGATCCAAAAAATGCATTTTTTGAAAGAAAGTTTGACAGGCGATGCCGAACGTCTTCTGCATCATTTAGATCTTAGTTCTGGGAATTATGCAAAGGCTTGGGATTTATTGAAAGAAAGGTATGATCATAAAAGAGTTTTGGTCAATTCTTATCTCAAAGTCTTTTTTGGCCAACCTGTACAAAGTAAGGAATCTGCCGAATCCCTTAAAAGCTTACTTGACACAACAATCGAAGTTGTTCATGCTCTGGAAAATTTAGGATTACCAGTGAAGGACTGGGACACAATATTAATTTATATCCTCTTTCAAAAACTATCCGCCAAAACCCAACAGCTATGGGAAGAAAAGCTCGGCAATAACAAAGAACTCCCAACCTTCGCCGATTTTACTGATTTTCTTAAATCACGTTTTCGGACTTTGGAAGCTATTGTGCAGCAAGCCAGTTGCACTACACAGCCAAAGCCAGTCACGAAATCGCCTGTCACAGCTAAAACATTTCATGCTAAAACCCAAAAACAACAATTTAAAACGCAATATCAATGTCAAATTTGCAAAAAAGGACAACACTCGTTGATGAAATGTTATCGGTTTTTAAACATGGATGCGGTACAAAAGCAACAGGCTGTACAGCAAGCTGGAGTGTGTGAAAACTGTCTGCTTACAGCCACAAAACTCGTTTTTGTTTAAGTAACCGGTCCTGTTATTTTTGTAACCAAAAACATCACTCTTTATTGCACAACAATTTACACACACAAAACACGATTTCTAATCCTAGTAACTCAATTTCACAAAATTCAAGTTCTAATGCGAACAACTCAACACATTTTCAACAACGAAGTTCACAACTTCAGAACCAACAGGTAGCCGTGAATCCAAATGCTCCTGCTTTCCAACCAACAGGCGAAAGTGTTCCTGGTTGCAATACCCGACACAATTTTTATGCGTCTCAAGTCCACGGGACTCAAATTTTATTAGCCACTGCGATCGTTAGAGTTAAATGTGAATATGGAAGATTTTCAGATCTCAGAGCACTTATTGACCCAGGCTCAGATGCCACTTTTATCTCTGAGTCAGCAGCAAGGCTTTTAAATCTCACCCAACACCAAACAAATGTTAATGTATCAGGGCTAGGGAAGGTCAGCAGCGGCATCAGTCAAAGTTACGTTAACATAATGTTTAAATCTAAACATTCGACGTTTGAAGGCGCAACCAAAGCGTACATTTTTAAATCGTTGACTGGCCTTCTTCCGACCCACAAAATGATACCACACAATTATGATCATTTGGCTAATTTGCAGTTAGCAGATCCTGAATTTTATATTCCCGCTCCAATCGACATACTTTTCGGCTCAGATGTTTATCCGGACATTATATTACCGGAAATTATTCGCAGCGAGCACGTAGTCGCTCCCATTGCACAAAACACCCAATTGGGGTGGATTATATTGGGTAAGAATCCTGAAGTTACTCCAAAGTCGATCCGAAGTTTCTTCCAACACATTGATCTCGATACACAAATCCGAAAATTTTGGGAGATTGAAGAAATTCCTTTCGTGATTCGAGCTTCAGAAGAGGATATTGCCTGCGAAAAGTATTTTAATGAAACAACCAAGCGATTATGTGATGGGCGGTACGAAGTGAATCTTCCATTTAAAGTAGGATTTCATCCTGAACTAGGATCCAGCAAAGAAATGGCAACTCGACGTTTTTTATCTTTGGAACGACGATTTGAAAGGGACCCAAAATTGCAAGAAAGTTACAGCCAATGTATCATGGAATACCTTAGTTTGAAACACATGGAAGAAGTAGACGTAAACGACCCAATTTTGAAAACCCCTTTTCACTATTTTCTTCCTCATCATGCTGTATTTAAAGAATCGAGTTCTACCACAAAAGCTCTTGCGGTTAAAAGTGAGATGTACGTAGACGATTTCATCAGTGGAGGAGATTCTATAAACGAAACTCGTATAAAACGCGAAGAAACACGAAATCTTTTGGCGTCTGCAGGCCTCAAACTTCGGAAGTGGACGTCCAACTGCAAAGATCTTCTGCAAGACTTACCCAAAGAAGATTGTGAGATAACTTTTGAAGTGCCTTTTCAATCAAAAGATCATGGCAAAACATTAGGCATAAGATGGAATCCACAAGAA
The DNA here is from genome assembly GCF_945859685.1 of Eupeodes corollae. Classification (NCBI taxonomy): domain Eukaryota; kingdom Metazoa; phylum Arthropoda; class Insecta; order Diptera; family Syrphidae; genus Eupeodes; species Eupeodes corollae. Next base: position 146,151,228 of record NC_079147.1, on the reverse strand, counting down.
GACTCATTTTCGTTCAAAAACTTTCAACAGGAAACCGATGAAGTGACAAAAAGGACAATGCTATCAGCAATTGCAAAACTTTTTGATCCGCTTGGCTGGATTGCGCCATGTGTGATCAAAGCCAAGATCATAATGCAAAAATTATGGTGCAGAGGAACCGATTGGGATGAACCCATTTCATCAGATCTTAAAGAAGAATGGCAAGTTTTTCAGAAGGAATTGCCTTTAATACAACACGTTAAAATCCCACGGTGGATAAATACACACAATACACAGAAATCGGTGGAATTTCACGGTTTTAGTGACGCGTCGGAGAAGGCTTATGGAGCAGTTGTCTTCATACGTGTCCTTGATAATGCCGAGAATATTCACATGCATATACTAATATCGAAAACAAAGGTGGCTCCATTGAAAACAGTCAGTCTACCACGACTAGAACTTTGTGGAGCTGTTCTCTTGGCATCACTATTAAATTACACAAAAGAAGTTCTGCATGTCTCGAACGCAAAGGTATACGCATGGTCAGACTCAATGATTACGTTGGCTTGGATTAAAGCACAACCTTCCAAATGGACAACGTTTGTCAGTAACAGGGTTGCTGAAATCCAACGATTAACAAACTGCGATATTTGGAAACACATTCCAACAGACCATAACCCAGCTGATTTAGCATCTAGGGGCGTTTCACCTTCAGTGTTGGGAACACAAGACCTTTGGTGGATAGGGCCCTCATTTTTGCGAGAAAAGTGGCAATTTGAAATACCCGTACAACCATCTACTCTCGAAACCGAAATTGAAAGGCGAACGGAAAAGAAACAATGCTTAGTAGCCAACTCTGATGAAGCAGATGATGACATTAACAGATGTATACTAAGGTGTTCGCGACTATCAAAGATCATCAGAGCAATTGCATTCTGTTATCGCTTTAAATGGAATTGCCTTGCAAAAAGACGAAAAACATCAAGGATTTCAGGAGAATTGAATCCAGATGAGCTACAAGTTGCAGCCTTCTTGGTGCATAAAGCAGTACAAAGGCTCATGTTCACTGCAGAACTGAGTGAATTAGAGAATAAAAATACAATTCCCAAATCCTTGTTATCTCTTAATGCGTTCATCGATGGTAATGGGTTACTTCGTGTGGGTGGCCGACTCGAGAACACACTACTTTCATATAACCAGCAACATCCGATCATTCTAAAACCCAATTACCACTTCTCTGAACTAGTGATGCGAGATGCACACAATAAGACCCTACACGGAGAAAATCAACAAACTGCGGCCTTCATTCGTATGACTTACTGGATAACAAGACTTAAACAACACGTAAAAAAACATATACATAATTGCCCAATATGTTTCAGATACAAAAAAAGGAGTCTACAACAACTCATGGGAAGCCTGCCAGCACCACGAGTACGAATATCCAGACCATTCACCCATACAGGAGTTGATTACGCCGGTCCTATAGAAATTAAAACATGGAAAGGAAGAGGAGCTAAAACTTTTAAAGGATACTTTGCCATTTTTATTTGCCTGTCTACCAAGGCAATCCACCTCGAAACAGTGTCAGACTTGACAACACAGGCATTCCTAGCAGCTCTTCGTCGCTTCACCTCACGCCGAGGCATTTGTGCCCAAATTTATAGCGACTGCGGCACGAACTTTGTGGGAGCTAATCGCGAATTAGCCCGTATGCTAGAAGAAGCTAAACACGATTGGAAAGAAATCGCAGGGACTCTAGCTAATTCAGGAACAAACTGGAATTTTATTCCTCCAGCTTCCCCTCACTTTGGTGGTCTTTGGGAAGCTGGTGTGAAATCAGTTAAACACCATCTAAAACGAACCACAAGAGATGAGAGGTTAACTTTCGAGGAACTCTACACACTTCTCACGCAGATCGAAGCCTGTTTGAATTCCCGACCTCTATGCCCTCTATCGGATAATATCGATGATCTAGACTATTTAACACCAGGACACTTCCTAATTGGCGAACCCTTGCTCACAATTCCTCAAAAGGACAAAAACGTAGAAAACATGAGCTATCTAGACAGATGGAAAAAGACTCAAGCTCTCGTCAACGTATTCTGGCAAAAATGGAACGGAGAATACCTTTCACGATTGCAACAACGACCAAAATGGACGAAAAGGGAAGCTGAACCTAAAGTTGGAAGTCTTGTTTTGGTCAAGGATGAAAGACTTCCGCCATCCCAATGGGCATTAGCAAGAATAACCGACACACATCCGGGAGCTGACGGACTAGTCCGAGTGGTAACGCTAAAAACAAAATCTGGAATTATGAAACGGCCTATCACGAAAATCTGTTACCTACCGTGTAACACCTCGACCGATGAAAGCACCCTAATTTAAATCAATAATAATAAAAAAAAGTAATAATTCGTAAAAAAAATAATTGATTTGAAAATATATTAAAATCATCAAAATGATCAAAGACTCCACACGACACCACATTTAAATCATTACAGTCCACTCAAATCTCAAAAAGAAAACATTCAAACAATTCAAAGAATCCATAAAATTAGAATTCGAAATAGAATTATTTGAAATAAAATTCGAAAAAAAAAAAAAAAAAACTCATTATAATATTTTTTAAAAATTTTATTAAATATAATAATTTAATACACAACACAATAAATTCAAATAAATAAATTTAACTACACCACACCACCAGCAAATCCATCGATGAAATCCCTTCGGCAAATCCATCAAACCCCGTCGGCAAAAACACAATCCAATCGCCGTCGGCTTTTCAGTTTTTTATATTTTATATAAATATTTACACAACACAACAAGATTACAATTTTATACTTATTTCCACAAATTTTTAAATTAACAACACAACACAATGAAAAATTATTTAAAAACATTTTTTTTTTTTTTCACCGCTAAAAATTATCACACAACACTAAAAATTAATTAATTATTTTATATTTTTAAAATTGAATTGAATTCAAAACGAATTCAGACCAAAATCCGATATGACGTCATCAACGTTGGCTAACATCGGCAGCCATTTGCAATTATTTGCATTGTAAAATAACACACATTCATCACCCGAAATCGAAATCGTAAAAAAAAATACGCTACCGAAACACGTAAGCACACGCACACACGCACACACGCACACACAAAATTTTAATAATTAAAAACAAAAAAACAAAAGAGTCCAAATAAATAAAATTTATAAAATTTATAAAATTTATAAATAAAATTAAATTATAATAAATATAAATATAAATTAAATAAAAATTAAAAACATAATAAAAAACACCAAACCACATCCAACCCGCGCTTTATGCGGATACGACAGCAGCAGCAACGACAGCAGCAGCAAACACTTTACACAACACTCAATCACTTTGATGTTTTTCATAATTTATTATTATCAATATAAAAATAATAATCATTGGCAACCGCACTACCAATTTATAATAATAATAAATTTGATAATAATATAATATAATTTAATAATTAAAAAAAAAAAAACATTTTTTTTCTTACACACGCCCGGCACGAGAAATACTAATAAATTAATACAAAAAAATATAATTTAAAACACTGCGCACAATAAACATAACGATCGACCGCGACCCGACATCAATGAAAATCGATTTACGTTTAAAGACGATCGTCAATAGACCACGGCGAATTCAATAATGTGCATTGGTACAGAGAAAACAACAACAAAAACAACAAGAACATCGTACAGTAACCTTGAATGGGCAACGGTTGTAAAAGCTCATTGAATGAAATCAATAAGGAAAACTATGAGTGCAGGTGTTATGCACTAACATAAACTGTTATTTTTTGTTGTTAACCTTGAACTTGTTTGTCTTGTTTTATGTTACTCTAATAATTTTTCTCTTTGCATGTTCTTATCAAAGAAAGTTAGCAACAATTTGGGGGTACTTACGCATCGAATAAAAATATGCCAGGGCCGGATTGGACACTTACATCAAGGCGCCAATTTGCGAACATCGTTCACCGGGGCGGAGAATGTTTGACATATGTTAAAGATGTATATTTATATTATTTTAAAGAAACATTTAAAAACAAAATAAATCAAATATGCATAACATTTTAAATAAGATTTAACTACTATTGTGAATTACATAATATGAAATTAGCCCAATATGACATTTCTTGTCAAACTAATCCTTAATGTTATAATTATAAAAGTTAGCTTTTTAACCTTCTTGAGTAAAAGGAAGGTCAATTATTATTCTGATTATTATATTCGATTCAACCCGACACCATTTTATAAAATATATATTTTTTTGAGAATTAAAAGTAATTATAACGAAGGTTAAAAGAAATTGAGTTTTATTTAGTATTAATTGGAAATAAAAATAGAAATTTTAACTGGCGAAAAGAAACACATTGTTAAAAAGACTTCAAGTTATCTATCGAATAGACTTTATTGTTTTTCGCTCGCCTAATTTTTAACTTTTGTTGGTCAGACCATGTAATAATCTTCCAAGTCATTATCAGTTCTAGAATCGATAGCAGACAATTCCAACACAATTGTTCTCAATATTTCTTGAACTTGAACTGAAATACACTAAACTTTACTCAAATTTTGAAACATATGCCTTCAATAGCTTTCAAATTTACAACAAAACGCATGCCTTTAACTTAGATAATGCAGTATGCACCTCATTATAGGAAAGTTCTAGAAGTCATTAAACAAGGTAAGCAACCAACAGAAGTAACACCAATAATGGCAAAACCAAATTCGAAAAAATGCTACCCAAAGGGTCTAGCCTGGATTTGGATTAAGCTATCAATATTTCACGATAGCCGAGGAACATTGAATTTCGGAAGTGATAAAAAATGCACTTGAAAAAAAGTATGATTGGTTTTACTCCCAGATTTTGTTCAAGCTTTTAACAAGATTTGACACTTGGGACTTGAGCACAAAATGCTGAAATCTTATGTTACGAACGGACTATTTAGAGTGCAGTATGACCAAAATTATACGGAAGAAAAGAAGATAGAAGCCGGTGTACCGGTCCTAGAACCAACTTTGTATATTCCATATACAGGAGATATTCCAGATAATTTCGACGCTATCATGGCCACCTTGGGTGATGGTGCTGCGTTATTTGTCCTAAAAAGACCTATTGCAAAGAATGCCAAAGAATGTATGTATCCAACACTGGAAGAATTTTTCTAATCAGACCTGTAGTTTCTGAGATAAGCGCATTCAAACAAACAAACAGGAAAACACGCCCTTGAGCTTTATAATTTATATCTATATCTTTTTGCCACAAGTGTATGGAGAGTACTCAAATGGAAGTCTAAAACTTAAGCGATGATATATAGCCTATAGTCTATAGTCAATAAATGGGCTATCTAACATTGGAAGAATGTTTTGAATCAGACCAGTAGTTCCTGAGATAAGCGCATTCAAACAAACAAACACGCCCTTCAGCTTTATAATCTATATTATCTATATCTTTTTTACGCAAGTGTATGTTGAGTACTCAATTAGTCTAAAACTGAAGCGATGTTATATAGCGTATAGTCTTACTCAATAAGTGGGCTATCTAACAATGGAAGAATTTTTTAAATCAGACCAGTAGTTCCTGAGATAAGCCCAATCAAACAAACAAACAAGCAAACACATCCTTCAGCTTTATAATATTAGTATAGCTAGCGATTACGTCATAAAATAGAGTATTGAATTGTTTTATTTAATTGAACTTAAGAAATGGTCTTGATATAAAAATATTAACTGTGACGAACTATACAAAGTAAGTACCTTTTTTATTTTGTTTAAATGACTTGTCAATGAAATCAATGTTCTCACCTGAAAAAAAAAAGAAAAAATAGTATTATTACTTTGCATTTCTTATCAAAAGAAAAAAACAAAAACAGTATTACGGAATTATTCACACTTGAATTCATTTTATTTTCCTGTTTCAAACTTATTCGAATCCATTCGGAACGGTATGATTGTGTGTCAGAGACAAAACAAAAAAATAAGGTAAGGTAGGCACCATTACACATCTAATGTCCAAACCCTTCGATACGAATCGATTTCATGCTGTTGTTTTTAAAAAAAGCACATAGAAGTTAGATTCAGTCATGGTTGAATTTTGTCTAGAATAAAGGCTTATAATTGAACAGTGAATAATTATGTTAGAATAGTGAATAGTTAGTGGTTACGCAATTCCGATTATTGAATTAGAAATGGCATGCGATGCCAAGAGCGCGTCAAGTAAAAAAAAAGAGAGAAAATCTAAACCTGAAGTTTAAAAGTATGAACTGGTTAATGTAAAATAACTCTGACCTATCTATCCAGAACAAACTTATGTTATATAAGCAAGTTCTTTGGTATATAAGAAACAAGGAACTCGTATGATTTAATTTAGAATAAATTAAGTTAGCATAGAAAAGGTTATAATGAGGTAATTTTAAAAGATAGACATATGCTGTCGCGGACTTTTTTTTTAACTATTAAATGGAAACAAATCTGTCATACACTATTTTAGCAAATCTTCAGCAGGTTATTCTCTTAAGAACGAAATTCTCCAATTTTGAAACATTCTTTATTATTGCTCAGCTCGTATTAGTCTGAGTCGTGAAGTTATAGAGCTTATAGCCTTGTTCTGTACCTAAGACGACAAGAATTTCTCCAATCAAACCCGTAGTTCCTGAGATAAGCGCATTCAAACAAACGAACAAACAAACAAACAAACTCTTTAGCTTAATAATGCCAGATATCGATTTACATCATGACCTTCAAATCGAAATGACTACAGAAGTGGTTTAAAAAATTCACACTGTGTCAGACAATCAGCGACTGGAAAGTCATACCAACTCCGAACTGCATACCGTCTTAAATGTAAGGACCAATGTTCGGATATTAAGAAGAGCCAAGCCTCATAAGGTTATGGTCTTAAAGCTATGGGAAAGTATCACAACTATAAACTTCCTCTTAAGTGATTTATACATTAAGAAAGAAAAATCATTGGTCGATGGTTTTTTTCACGGCCACTGTATCTTGAGAGGAATTGGCAAATCCTGGAAATCTAATTCTTGTCATGACAAAGTGCTTCTCAAATTTCTAAGAAATGTAGGTTTATAGTTCTGAATCACTATTCGGCTGCTTAAATTTTGTTTGCCAGTTTCTTTTAACTTCCTTAAAAACCCAATTGATTCTTTAAGTCTATTGAAGTTCAATAAAAGTAAACGAATTTTTTAATTCAATTCTATCAATCTCAGTTAATTTTACTGCAAACTTAGCTTTATCCCGAACTATCGACCAGCTTACAGTTTTTAAAATTAGAGCTTTTGATTTCGACAGGAAACACCCGAAATATTTAATAGTTATGAGGAATTGAATATTTCAAGGACCATCAGAAAAGTAACGACGTTACTGGTTTAATTTCTTGAAATTTTATAACACATTAGTCTATGCAACGTACGGTTTTGAAATCAAATGTACAATTATTCAAAAATGTTCATAGTTGTTCTTTAGAAATTACTGTCATTTTACAGTAAATGGATATGATTTCTATTTGAAAACTCGATTTGGTAAACGTCATATGAAAATATCGAGAAATTGTTTTCTTGATTACATCTATAGCCTAATAGTCCGGTCAATTTAGACATTTGACCTACGACAAATTCAGGGGAAGCTGAAAATTCTTAAAATTGTTTAAATTATAATTATAAACATTGTCTTAAAAGTCCCAACCGATCCCATGTAAGGAAAAAATTTTAGCGGGGTAATAAGGTCCAAAAAATGAGTTTTTCGCGATTTTCTTGAAAACGGTAAGTTTTATCGCAAAATTACCCCAGACATAATTTGTAGATCAGGGAATTTCCTATAAAAAAGGTATCAATAATTTTTTCCCTAAAAGCCACCGCTTCTGAGATATAACGATGCAAAAAATTGCGAGCGTCATAATATGCCTAAGTACCTCACCCATATACTTTCTGTAGCTGTAATGTAAGTAAGAATATGTTTCTGTCGGTGATTTTAAGTTACATTTAAAATATAAAATACTCATGAGTATTATTCTGAGAATTATTTTATTTATTTATTATTTATTAAATTAAAACGTGCCGATAAAGTTGTTCCTCTTTTAGCTATGAGTAGCACGATTAAAGTTCATGAAGAAAAAATACCTGTTGACCCTGTATTATTGTTCCAGCGCATGAGTATTACTGCAGCATTTCAGGATGAAATTGAAAAGTATTTCGAATATGAATTAGCTCCGTACCCTTTATCGTTGTTTGATGATATCGGGATGCGTAAAACACAGAAGTCTGCCATTTACGGTTGTTTCGAAAAAGTAAACATTGATATAAACAACGATAATGCGACGTACATTATTGATGGTGGATATTTACTGCACCGTGTTGTTTGGGATACTGAAGAAACATTCAGTGTTATTTTTGATAAGTACGTTCAGTATGTACGTCGACATTTTGGTCCCAGAGCTACTGTCGTATTTGATGGCTTTAATGATTGCACGACAAATATTATCAATCTTCATCTTCATCTTCCGACATTTTATTTGATGAATTTATGACAGTTCCTACTAGTCAACAGAAATTTTTGGCAAATACTCACAACAAGTCTCGATTTATTTCAATGTTAAAAGAAAAGTTTACTGCTGAGAATATACTGGTTAAACAAGCTCATAACGACGCCGATGTACTGATTATCGAAACAGCAATAGAACAAGTTAACATGACAAATATAACGATTGTTGTGGGTGAAGATGTAGATTTACTCGTGTTACTCACTGCTCGAAGTCCAGCTGAAAAAACTATTTTCTTCTTAAAACCAGGATAATCTCAAAATCAATCAGAGTTTTATTCATCAAAAAGTTTGTCGACTTTTGCAAAGTGTCGAAATCACATACTATTTTTACACGCCATAACTGGCTGTGATACGACATCTGCATTTTACAGGAGGGGTAAAACAACTGCATTCAAAATGTTTGAAAAGCAAGACTTACTTGCAACTGCTGAAGTTTTTAAAAAATGTAATTCAACTCCAGAAGAAGTTATTACCAACGGAATTCACTTTCTTCTTCGTATGTACGGAGCTCCTAAAAAAACTACCTGCTTAGACAAGTTTCGATATGCATCTTTTGTCAAAAATACTCGAAATAAGAAACAAGTACAATTAGCTTGTCTTCCTCCAACCTCAGTCTCTGCTCATCAACATCTTCTTCGGGTATACTACCAAGTTCAAGTGTGGCTTGGTTATCAACTAAACCCAACAGATTGGGGTTGGAAGTTGGTCGATAATATATTAGAACCAATTCAGACTTTGCTTCAACCTGCGCCGGAAAAATTGCTCAACACTATCTTTTGTAACTGTAAAAAAGGATGCAATGCTAAATGTGGTTGCAAAAAAGTTGGGCTGTTTTGTTCTCTGGCTTGTAAGAATTGTCCAGGCCAGTCTTGTTCTAATGTAGAATCACCAACAACAGAGGATTCATTTAATACTGACGAAGAAACATTTGATGCTTCACTTTTAACACAATTCACCTATAGTCAGGATGAAGAAGAAGAAGAAGAAGAAGAAGAAGAAGAAGAAGAAGAAGAAGAAGAAGAAGAAGAAGAAGAAGAAGAAGAAGAAGAAGAAGAAGAAGAAGAAGAAGAAGAAGAAGAAGAGGAAGAAGAAGAAGTGATTGACGATTCCGAATCCGACGAATAAACTATTAATTTCTAAATCTAATCACAACAGACCCGTGGAATAGGCCTATTTAGGAAACAACGTTAAAAAAAACGCGCTAAGTACACTACCTCAGAGGTGGCGTGGAAACGTGTGCGTTTATGACGCTTGCAATTTTTTGCATCGTTATCTCAGAAGCGGTGGCTTTAAGGGAAAAAATTATTGATACCTTTTTTATAGGAAATTCCCTGATCTACAAATTATGTCTGGGGTAATTTTGCGATAAAACTTACCGTTTTCAAGAAAATCGCGAAAAACTCATTTTTTGGACCTTATTACCCCGCTAAAATTTTTTCCTTACATGGGATCGGTTGGGACTTTTAAGACAATGTTTATAATTATAATTTAAACAATTTTAAGAATTTTTAGCTTCCCCTGAATTTGTCGTGGGTTTACTGATTTTTTGGTCTAATTTGACCGGACTACTAAAGAGAGTAGCTATTCCCGTTTTCATCAGAACTTAAGACACTTAAAGTCTGAAAGACTACATTCCCAACTAACAAGCCCTTCCACAAACCGGTTTAGAATATCATACATTTAAAACCACATTGCTTCGAGCATTGTTCTCAAAGTTCCATCATTGATTCAAAATTTAACTTACGATGTCACTCAAAGTCGCATCTATAGAAGAAAATTCCTTAAACAATACAAAAACAAGACCGAATTCTCAAAAAGGAAGACATTTAACTCGTATATATATCCAAGAACGAAAAATAACACTCAAAAATAATTAAATTTTAACTTGCAATTCCTTTTTGTAAGCCCGGTGTTATAAAGAAAAGACCTAGACTAAAGCTTCGTGTGAATGTTCTCTTAAAAAGTAATACCATAGTCAAATATACTTTGCAAGTCAAGAGAGCTAGCCACTTAGGAGCTCTAGTTCTCCTTCTACGTAAATATAATATCCTCTGAAGTCTGAAGTTAATCATATCAACGAATTCTAAATAAATTTCCATCTTCGTACCGACTCGAGCACCCAAATGTTGTCTGCCTGGCTAACTGGCTATGTGGCTATCTGGCTACAGGTCACTGGCTTGGTTGGCACGCATCCTATGTTCGTTTTGTTTCGTCGTTCGTTAATTAAGTTCAATATTTGGCCGACAAGCTTTGTCTAATTAACATCATCTAAGTGCTAAAGCCACTCAACTTGTTCTAGATATATAGTTTGGATATACTCGTACAGAGGGCAATGATATCTCTAAGCTTCCCAAAACAAAAACCCATGCCCCTATTCTATTCCAATAAGTACACAAAAATGAAATCAAAATCTATAGGTCATGTGTGCATAAGATGCCAACTAATTTAATGAGATTGTCTTCCATGGAACGCAAACAAATTGTGATATACGAGTATATGCGTCGCCACCGTGCTTTGTCATCGTCATAATCATCGATTGACTTTTGACTAATAATGAATTCTTCTGGGACGAATGCATTTCGAAATGTTCTTGTAGAAAACAGATGTAACGCCACAAATCATCTAATTCCAGATGCATAGCATCTTTACAGATGATGTACGCGTATTCAGGGTTGCCATTAGGCTTAAAATATGTCTCCAAATAACAACCGATATCTAAGTCATATCATATAATAAAAACAACTTTGGATTTAATTTGTGAACGCACCCTTTAACTAATCATCGAACTGTCATTGTGAATTATTCCGTAAACTCAAAATTTGTATTGCCGTTAAGTACACGAACGCCTTGGGATTGCACATTTGAAAAGTTTTCCAATAAAGCTTTCATTTTGAATAGCCCGTTATGTGAAAAGTTTTTTTTTTCATTTTTAAAGTTGTCATTTTTTGACATTTCATAAGTAAAAACGAAACACGTTTCAAGAATGAATTTGAATATATCTCTGCCATTCAGGCGTCTGTAGAAAACGGTCCAAATCAATCCATTTCACGGCGATCTCAAGAATTGGTTAAAGGCAACGGGCGTGTTTTGCTATAAATTCTTAACTTTACACACAAAAGAAGATTAAGGAGACTTAAGAATTACTACGGTTGAACCATTTAAACGTACGTCCTTCTTGGAAAATCTTTTAGACTTAAACGTCAAATTATCGTACCTTCAGGCTAAAGGCCCAACTATAATAGGCATAAGCTAGCATATGCGCGTATAAGTAAACGTGCGAATACAAAGAATCTTAAAACATAATGGAGTCTAGCTCCGTTTCGTTCAATTTTTCTCAGTTTCGTTAACTTAAGCACACTTAAGCAAGAGCGAACTCAGTCACTCACCGCATAAGTAAAATCTTACATGTAGATACGTGAGCAAAATTGCATTATGGCTATGCAGTAATTTCGCTAACTTAAGTGAATTTTCGTTAGGTTTTTGACATAAGCTTATGTTTGCTTATGCCTTTTAGAGTTGGGCCTTAAGACTTATAAAACCGCTTACGGTTTCAACACTCTTGCATTTTGAATATATAATTTTTAATAGTTTCTCTTCACAACATTAAAAAATATTGCTGTTTTTCGTTAAGTTTTCTATATTTTCACTGTTAAAGGCTTCATACACTCACTTAAATAAAAAAAGCAACTAAGTTTTTTTTAATTTTTCTTTAAGGAGTGCTTCTTTGTTGGAAGCCTAAGTCTATAATTCAGAAGCACTCCTCAATTCCCCAGAAAAAATATATTTTTCAAATTCAGAGCGATAACCATCGCACATTTAATTCCGTTTTTGAAGAACGATAGTTCTTTTTCGTTTAATCTAACTAACTTAACTAAAATCTAGACCAAGGCCTTCTAAAATACATTTTTTATTTTTATTTTAATTGATTGAAAAAGAAAATATTTGTTAACGAACTGAAAAGAAGCCTAATCAAATTTATTCTTTTCGTCAAGTTTCGTTAAGTTTTTTATCTCTCACTATTGAAGGTGTGTTATATGTTTTAATAGTTCAAGCAACTTCAATTACATGTTGCTCTCTTTAGAATTTGAACGAAACTTAACGAATAATAGCTTGATTTAATTTATAGATCAAAACTTAACGAATTGTGGTTATTCGTAAGGGATTTCTTGTAATTGACGTTTTAAGAATTATCAATATCAATTTATTTTAAATTGTAATTCACATAATTTTTATTGGCAACACTGGTGTACGCATTCTACTATAAGGCCTAGTTCTGTTACCTCATCATCGTAGCGTCGTCGTCGCCATGCATTTTGCATTTCGTTTCGCCCGCCTTTATTGTTTATATTTTCAATATCCATGCAGACAGAAAGTCTTGATTGGCATTTGTGCGTTATTGGAGCATTTGAATGTGGGATGTTGATGCCAGGCTGTGGTGTGGGGATCTCTATCGATGACTTTTTTCCGGCTCGCTGGATCTGTAACTGCATTTACATAAACGCATGTGGCTTTCCGCCTAGATTATATACTTCAGACACTTTCTATATTGTAAAGACTGTGTGTGCTGTACATATGTATCTAAAATCTTCCCATTCATGTTTTTTGTATTTAAACAATCGAAATAAATGGGTTACAGATGGAAGCATCAATGCTTTTGATTTATACACTTATACACCCCATCTTCTAAGAATAGAGACATTTTATGTTGAACAAATGTGTGGAAATGTATGTCCTCAGTCTTGAAAAACATCATTAAAAAAAGATTTTGTCATGTGATCAGTCTTCAGTATAATACCATATTTATACACCTCCCTAAATCCAGGAACTTTAAGGTTTACTTCAATAGGCTTGATCAAGTTCAAGCACCGGTTTAGGTAAACACTCTTATAAGAAAATAACTTTAGCAACAGCTTTGACTAGTTTCAATAAGTTTCGTTTATTTAAGCCATGGAAAGGCTCTTAACTTTAAGACCTTCAAACTTGAAGCCAATTTTAACCAAATTTAAGTTTATAACGAGTGATTTTTTAAAAGCTATCGGAAATTACATAGAAGTTTATGAAATCTCAAATGTTAGACAGGGCTTCGCTTCAAATCGCCCAACCTCTTAGTTTACTTTTGGCATACTTTTTTTCTTCTTCACTTTTTTTCGGACCTTATCTAATATGAAATGCATCAATTTTGGCTTCCACGACGTCAATCGAAGGGGGCTTGTGGCAACTCCACAAAAAAAGTCTAGAGGCGTTAAATTGCATGATTTAAGGGACCAATTGACGGACCGTTCGTTCGGTCAATTCTTGAACCACATGTATTTCAAATCCAATTCCAAGAGGGCTAGAGGAGGGTAGGGAAAATGACTTGGAACGAAATGACAGAACTTGAATGCCAACGTCTACATAATAATAGACCGTCCTCCTGTCGCTCCTGAACAGAAATGTGTTTCTAATAAGCGAAGACAGAAGTAGAACATAAACGAACGTGCTGCGCTAGTTCACTTCTTGATGGAGAGTGCTCGGGAAATTATTGTCCACCTGTCAGACCTGAAACAGCCTTTTTCCCCAAGAAGGACTCTTGGGTCAAGACACTTACCAAACCAACAGAAACCGAGCGAAAGAATGTGTATAAGAATGCAAGAGATCACAAAGACGTACAAACTCAGGGACCAACCAACTTGCCAAAGGGGTACAGATGGGGTCTACTTTCCCAGTTCGTCCAAATGGAAAGGAAGATGCACATCCTTGCGACCGTACATCCGACAATTGACAGCTTCGTGACTGTAGTTGAGAATAAAGCTTAGCAACACAAAACGTGCATGATTTTCAAAAAATCAATTATTTGGGCAGTCATCTCTTAAGAATCTGTGAGTTTTCTGACATTTGGGATCCTAAAAACGTTTCTGTTCTCTTCCTAAGTACGTAATCACTGTAGCGTGTTCCAAGCGGAAATTTTAGCGATCAAAGAGGTTCTCTCCTGGCTAAGAGAAAACGTGATATCATCTTCTGATATCCGCATCTTCTCTGATAGTGTCTCAACCAAATCTCAAACGGCCCTTTATTGTCGATCGTCTCTTATAGAGATAGCGCAGCAATTTAACATTCACCTACGTTGGGTGCCAGGCTACAGAGACATCACGGGAAATTGTAGAGCCGATGAACTCGCTAAAAATGGAACCGTCATGCTTATTTCACCTGAAAGGAAGTAGATAGGTATACCGATAGCTACATGTAAACTTCTCCTAAAAAAAACAGCTTTTGTGATAGCAAACTCTAGGTGGCATAATTTACCCACATGCGCAGCCAAACTCATATGGCCTTTACTGGACATAAAGCGCTTTAGAGACTTGTTAGCTCAAAGCAGACTTCATATTAGCTCTCTAATAGGTGTCAGTACGGGACACTGTCTTATAGGCAGACACGCAGTACGACTTGGTGTAGCCTCAAATGACTTCTGCACTGCAGGTGCTATATGGACGAAGAAGAAGAGGAAGCAATCTCTTACCTTCTCTACACTTGCCCTGCTCTTTCACTAAGACGAAAACTTAATCTGGGAGACTAATCTTTTGATAATCCCAGTGAACTAGCTAAAAAGGATATCAAATATCGTATTCGCTTTGTAAAAAGCTCAAAATGGTTCGGCAAGTAAGAAGTAATTCTCTAGATTCATGTGGTATCACAATGGGCCTTTTCTTTTGCCCTAGTGCGTGGATTCTGAATCCGCAGCCGCTTTAACCCTAACCTAAACAATACTGAGGTTCTATTTACTCGGATCAGGCATGCTTTCTTCCGCCTATGTTTTACAGATAAGTTTGGTGCATCTTCCTAACCAAATTATTCTCCTGCTGTTTTGAAAAACTCAGCATTCAAGTCAACTGCTCCAGTGGCTTTGTTATCCAGCTTAGATATTGCCATCTTTACTTCGTCTAAATTGAGAAAGCAGGTATGTTGCATTTCGTCGTCTATATTGAATGGATCATCCTGCCTGACAGCGGAATTAGTTTCGTCGTGCCAACCGTTAGGAGTTGTCCTTCTATATGCTCAGTATAGACTGCGGTTCTATTATGATGTTTCCACTTTTGTTAATGCAGCCTTCGGTTCCATGTTTATGCACTTGTGAATTTCGGTTCGCCTGTTCATAGAACTTTCGAACTTCAGGTCTGCTTCTGAATCTTTTAACGTACGCTTGTCATGCTCTTTTTTTTCCTTTCTCCTCTCTACTTATAGAGATCGTGAGCAGCTCTAGTCCTTCTTTACAGGGACGTTTGGCGTGCCTGTTGTTTGCCTACATTTGCCAGCGGGTTACTTGTTGGTGGGTTTTTCAAACCCGACACGTCATAGGCAGCTTCTCTGATTGAATCTTGGCAATGGTGCTACTGGTTCTCAATACATTCAACTTCGAGAGAAGTTACTTATAACTCGGTCGAAGAAGGATTCGGCGATGATTAGACACACTGCGAGCAATATATTTACCGATGCAAATTGTTAAAGAATTAGTGCGACTAAAAATGAATTTCTGTACTTCACAATAGATACCTATCCGCAGCCACGTTAACATAACCTGAAGATAAAACAATTCTAGAAAATTACATAAGGCATGGTAAAAGATAAGATCTATGTCAATGCTCCACAATCGATTCAAGACCTTAAAGATGAAATTAATGAAAAGCATATGCATATTGATATCTCTTAAAAAATACTCAAATTTAACGGTGCGACGAACTGAATTTGAAACTGTATCTATAGAACTAAAGCGATGTGAAACTTTCATAATCAAGCCCTTTTAAATTGAATTTCGAATGTGTCTGTTTAAGAATACATTTCACCTGTTCAAAATACTTTTGTAAATTTCAGCAAGAATAATAAACAACTAAATTCATTATTAAATGTCAAACTTCATTGAATATTCTGACAGCTAGATGTCATTCTCAACTTTGACATCTGCTAAAACAAAACAATTATTGGAAACACTATTAATGCTTTCTTGCTGTTACACCAGAGTAAATACAACTTTTTTTTTCTTGGGTTTTAAAACCAAATAACACTTGATATAACATTTTTAATGATTGCTTTTCTAATCAGATTTTGATATAGAACTTATTCAGTCATATGCTTCTATAGGTACAAATAATAAAATGTTAAAAAAGAACTTATTCACTCATTCGAAAATATTTTTCTCACACCAACCAACTACACATAAATATACTTTTCACATTAATTCCTTCAACACTTTTCTTCACATCTTCTTGCTTTTCTCGTGAGGGAATTTATTTCATCTAAACATCATGTGAGTAAACTTGGTTTTGACATTGTTGACAAGCTGTCACATTTTAAGAAACTTTACAAAAACATGAAGTATAGCAACGCAGAGGTACTGTACAAATGAATATTTGTATATATTGTGTTCTTTTTTATATTTGTTCATTTTTTAAATAACTGATTTAGTAAGTTGATTTTAAATGTGTCAGAATAATTTTTTTTTCCATTATGAGATTTTGGACAGTTTGTAGCAGGTTGTTTGTAGTCTTATTACTTTAAGTAGGGAGAGATTTTTGAAGGAAGGGGAATACTCATAAATCACAGTCTCGAAATTGGTAAATAATAGAAATACTTAAAACATTTTTCAACACGAGAGAATTGATGTACAATACGTTGCTTTAGATTGACTGATTTATCACTTTACAACTTAAGGAACAACAATACATTGACATTTAATTACTGAAACCTTAGATGTAAAGGCTCGAATTAAAAGGTATATTGGAATATTAATTTAATTTGGTGAATTGTGGGTAAGAGAAACTTTTTGGTGCTTCTGTTTTATTTTTTTCGGTACATACAAACTAAGAAGTCATATTGTCAAAGAGGTATTATTTGTCTTGTTTTATTTGTTTATCAACATTTTCTGATTTATTGAAAACGAAAACCTTCTATCTCGAAATTTTGTGAATGTCACTTAATCTCTTCATCATTTAAATTCTTTAATTAAAAAATACAGGAAAACGCATTGATTGAATATTGGTATCGATGCCCTAGTCATCTAAAAATATAATGATGCAGGGGACCTAGAGGTTTTACGCCGAATCGGAATGGCTCTTTAAATCTCATTACGAGAATTACTTTTGGAAGACTTGTCAATTCCATACAAGATGCAAACGTGAAGACAACTTTAGGTGGCACAAGCATGGATTGAACCCAATACCTCTCAGTCAATCCTACGAACACCACGCTATGGGTGCTACAAAAATTGTAAACATTTTCAGCCGCGGTTGGAAAAGGAAACGTTTCCGGCAGTATTATATGTCGAAGAAGTAAATTTGACACCGAAACCTTTTTTTTTACAGTCACATAAAAGGTATAAAGACTTCCAATTAGTAGAAGTTGGAGATATAACCTTCTAAAGGTTTTTATCAAAACCCAACACTGTCTACCATCTCCTACTCTCACCTCAACGCGGTGAACATCGAATGTCGAGTCGTTCAATTGGAGATTGAGTTTTAAACCAAGTGGTAATTTATTGGTGGTATCAAACGAGAAGGGGGAAGGTAGAGAGGTGTTTTCACAGACACCAGACGGTAGCAGAGGAATTTTCAATATGGAATGATCTATTAGTAAGCACCAAATAGAGCTTTTTCAATAAATTCAAAGATCAGGTCTATAAGTAGCAGCTATGACGGCTCTCGACCGGAGTTCAAATCGAGGACCTTGTCCGCTTCATATTAAAAGTCGTAAAGGAAAATAAGCTGAGAAGCACCAAGAAAGCATCAAATATGGACGGATTGAGGAATTAACAACTCACGCAAACGATTTAATGACAACGACCTTTGGATATGCACGTGGAATGTTGGGTTCCTTTAAAAGTCTGTACGACACCACTTCCGAAAAGGAATTCAGGCTCATTTATTTACATCTCAACATTCACAAAGGAACTTGGAGTTCTTAAGATCAGACGACCGTCATCTAGACTGACCATATTGCAATAAATGCTGGATACGCTTCCAGCATAATAGATGTCCTTACTTTTTGAGGAACTAACATCGACTTGGACCACTTTTAGCCAAAGTAGCACTTCGGGTTTAAAGACACATGGCAAAACAGGAAATGCTAAAATCGGAAAAATCGGCAAAACTTTCTATAAGACGAAATAAAGATTTCTAATATTTAAGCTGAAGTCTAACAAAGCCTCTGGCCACTAGAACAGATGGCTTAACTGCCCACTATTTTTAAAGCAGTTTGAGATACGTTGGTTAGGAGCATGCATCAACTTATCCGGCCCGAATAGTTTTTGAATCCACATGCACAGTACACAACAGAAGAGGAAGCCAGCGGATCAGGTGCTGTACACAAGTGGAAAATAACCTAACCCAAATTGGTGTGCTCAACTGGACACATCTAGCTAGGGACCGAGCTAGACGGCCCCAGTTGAGAGGACTTGCAAACAAATTGTCAATTCCTCGCAAGAGGCAGTACCCGTGAACAAAACTTTAGATCGTATAGGCAGGGATCGAACATAAAAGCTCTGACATGAAAGTCTAATGCACCATCATGCCACGGATACTACAAAAACTTTAAAAAACTGATATAAAATAATGAAAATTCTAGTTTTGAAAAAGCTCTTCCAATGCTTAAATTGTTTTTACTAGAATAAGTCATATTAAATCTTTACTATGAAGGTAGAGTTTGACATTCATGACTCATGGGAGTCTTTTTGTTTCAAAATCGCAGCAAACGTAAACTCTATTTTCCTTAATAAAATCATAAATGCATGACAAAAATATTGAAACACACCAACATAAACTCGAACACAGAATACATAACCCTAATAAGTTACAACTTGCACTTTATGCTCTCGGCAATTACAACAAATCTTACATCGCATCGAATACCTTAAAGTTTGAGTGAATAAAATTTATACAACAACAAACAAAACACTAAAGCTAATAAACTACATCTTTTATACAACCGCGAAAGCAATTAACTAAAATATTATGCACCCCTCCTCTCCCATTCCGTTGTTGTACTCAAACTTCCCCAAATTTAAGCGAAAAGAAATATAGTACTTTTGCATCGAAGTACAAAAGTTTACATTATATTTCTTATCTTTAGCTCGGCAGGAACCACGCATAAACTATGAAGGTACATAAAATATAAACCATAATATAGGGAGCACCACACCAACTTTATATTTCTTTCCAACAACCTGAAGATGATAACTACACTATAAATGTATAAAAGTGAATTAAAAAAATAAAAACAAATATACAAACAGTAAATTTAACACACATAATAACATTTTCCTTATAAGCAGCTTATTCCTTTATTTTAACGTCCTTTATAAGTTTTTGTATTTAAGGCGAAGTTTTGGAAGTGAAAAAACATTTTAGGAACATGAAATAAGAACTCATAAGGAACTTGATGAACGTACATTCGACGTGGTAATTCCTCATTGGACCTGTCATTTTATGTCGAATCTTAAAAAGCTTTAACAGTTAAGGACAAACTTTTGAAAAGTATTGGAATTCTAAGCCTAGGACCACATAAGTACAGCTTCCACTCAGCTTTGAAAGAAATGCATTTATTAGCCGTCAAAAAACTCTAATTTACGAGGGTGGTCCCATGATTACTTTCCCTTACCGCTTTCCCTACCGCGGGCGCCACTATTGCAAGATAAATATCGTATAGAACATGCTCGTAGACGGCTCCTATCCGATCGGATTCGAATTTTTATTTTGACCGCGCGAAGAAACGGTCGTGTCCGCATAAAATGGATCTACGGTTACTCTTCTCCTTCGATGGCGCCTATAAAAATTTGGTATAACGACTTTCAGCGCGAGGCCACATCAAATTTTGATAAGCAAAGGTTCCTTGAAAATGGCAAACGTAATCCGAAGATGGGGATTAAAAATGCAAGAGGTACTCGTACATTGACTTGCTGGAGAAGGGTAAAACGATCACAGAGCTGTACTATGCGCAATCATTGGCCTCGTTCGACTGCGAATTGCAGACAAAATGACCAAATATCGCAAATAAAAAAGTGCTCTTAACTAAGCACCAGCCCACACAGCCGTCCTCGCCAATGCCAAATTAGTCGAATTGAGTTTCTTACTGCTGCCACACTAGGGACCGCATGCCTTAAAATGCGATATGTTCCTCATCAGTGAAAATAGCAGTGGTCCTTATTATACCTAAACAAGGTAAGTCCCCAACAGAAGTAAAATCTTTCAAACCATTATCGCCAATACCAATTATGGCAAAAGTTGTTGAAAATCTGCTACTGAAAGGGATCAGCAAACTAATAGCACTTAAAATAAAAAAGTATGATCTTATTGATTCATAGATGTAGTTCAAGCCTTTTACGAGGTTTTCCACTTGCTGCTTAGGGACCTCCCTCCCAGTACAACGACATATTGAAGTCTTACATTACGACCCGACTTTTGAGAATACCGTACGACCAAAACTACTCGGAACTAAAGAAAATTGAAGCCGCAGTACCGCATGGAAGTGTCATAGGCTTACGTGCAAACTTTAAATTAAAAGACCTGATCAAGAAGAAAAGAGGAGATAGGAAAGAACTTAGAACTAACTTTTTTTATACAAACAAAAACTGAAACCCGTTCAGACATATGGCATCCAACTAAGAAGCAGTACAAAGAAAATAAACGTTGAAGCTTTCCAAAAGTTCTAAAACAAAGTCCTTTCCTTCCATGCTTTTTTCAAACAAATTTTAAAAGTTAAAGCTTATAGCGAGCCAATTTTAAAAGATACACATGCGCTTTTTGCCGACTTTCTTTTAGAAGAATTAAAGGGGAATAATCCTGTAGTACATTATTTTAACAAAACTTTAACCGTTTCCGCAACGCACGAAGTGCGATTTTTTCATTGGTGCTCCACTCGTATTGGTCTAAGCGTTATGTTATACAGCTTATAGTCTTTTTCAAATAGTGGGCTCCCTAGAACTAAAGGAATTTTTCAAATCAGACCATTAGTTCCTGAGATTAGCACGTTCAAACAAACAAACACACGAACAAACAAACAAGCAAAAAAACAAACCAACAGACAAACATACTCTTGAGCTTTATAATATAAATATAGACAGTAATCGTGACCATCAAATTGAAATGGTAACATCGTCTTTCACACAATAAGCGTCTGCAGTCATACTAACATCGAAATGGAGACCGTCTTAAATGTACGAGACAATATTCAGAGACTAGGAAAAAACAAGTCTTATGACCTGGAAAAGTATTAGAACTAAAAAGCACACACAGCCTTTGTCGTTCATACAATTGTTCAGCATATTACGAAGTAAGCTGACGAATATACTTAGTATTTTGTCATCGTGTGATAGCATTTATAACCAAAGGTTACAAGAAACTCGCTTAAACGTTAACAACTCTTTTGAAGATGAAGGTAAACCAGTGCATCAAGAAAAGCTTTTTAAGACATAAAATTTATCAACAACAACTTGAGACCAAGCTTTGGCACTTTATATTTATTTTGCAAACTTATGGTAAAGTCAAAAGATTAAATCTTTCATTCAAAATATTGTATTCATTTTGAAAATACTTACATCTCAAGGTGTTATTTCTCTTTCAAGTCCCTTACTTACTACCTACCTGAGTAAATATGTTTTATTATTTTTAATAATATTTTCTTGATATATAAAAAAGATTTCCGATTATAAAATCTTACCATAAATTAGCATTAACTTTCTAATGGAAACTCTATGGTGCACGTAAAGTAGAAGAAGACTACATGTACATCGAGCATCATAAATGTCTTCAAAAGATTATCCAACCAAGGCAAACTGTCATTAATCTTGAAAACCAAAACAACAACAAAAAAAAACTCTAAGACGTTTAACCTTGGCGAAACAATAATTACAAAAAAAATGTTAAAATACTTCAAGCGAAAATATAAGCGTAAATACCTCAATACACTTTGTACTTGTTGAGCGGTCTTGAATTGTTTTTGCGTTGAAAAGCTGCCAACAAACAGTTTTTTTTTTAATGATCTATTGTTATCTTGTCAGTTTTCAAATTATGAACTTTAAGCTATGTTTGAAGAAAAAGACAAACTAAGCAGTTAAAGTATTTTAATAAAGGTCGTCACAATAACTATGCGTTCAACAAAAACAAAACATAAAGATTATAAAGTTTAATATACATAATGGCTTTACAAGTTAGGAGTTATAAATTATTTATTTCAGTGAGTATACTCAAAAGTGCTATAAATCTAATTTTAACTTAATTACGTTGAACAAATAAGGTATACGAAAATTGGATTTTAATTGATTGGTGTAGTTGGAAAGGGAGGTAGTAGTCTTTTAACCCTCTTCTTTAGGGTATGACACAAATTTCTTGAAGTTAATTACTTTGTAGCTCGAGAGTTTTAAATATTATGTCGTATTTAGATCTTCACGTTCCAGTACTATTCTAGCCGTTTCTGGTGTCCCCCAAGGTTGTCATTTAGGTCATAGTCTCTTTATCCTTATAGTTAACAACATTGACTCTGACGACACGAAAATTTTTCAAAATCTCTGTAGAGCATGAAGACACACACTTCGTGTCACATGGATAGCGATAAGCTTTTTTCGCTTTTTATTTGACGTTATTTTTCAAACCCTTAGGTTCTTTGGAAAAATTCAAATTTGGAATGAATGAGGACCATGGGTTTTTAAGTGAATGTGAACTCAAATTCCTGTTTCATATTGGTAAAATAATTTATAGGGTCAACTCTGCATTAGGTTTTGTTAGACTTAGAAGATGGTCTAAGGAATTTCACGTTACATGACGTTTGACGGACCTCTACTTGAATTGACTTCTCTCTGCTTTGATTGATTTCTTCCAGCACTTACACCCGTAACCTGAGAAGCTTCTCCTATTTACCAACACACCGCATCTGCTTAATGAACCTCTGACCAGTATGCACCAGTTGGTCAAATAGATTTATAAGAAACAGAAGAACAGTCGGAATATATTCGTATATTTCCGCTGACTGCACTTCGGAGAAAAAATCTTTCAAATCAATTAATTCAAACTTTTCGGCTAAGAAAATGGTACAAATTCTTGACAATTGCACCAAAAGAAATAAAGTTAACATTTATCTTGGGAAAAAGTGCATTTAGGTCTCAAGAATTTTAGAGTTCAATTTTTAACAGAAGAATTTAAGCCAGTCAATCAATAGCAGCGTCTAGATTATAGAATTGCATCAAAAATACTGTTTTGTTCATCAGTAATTTCTGTGGTTTCAGTCGTTAGCGGTTTTATTAACCCTTACTTTTTTGAAAAAGAGATTTTCACAATTGTAATGGTGAAGTTGGAAGAAGTTGGAACTTATTAATGTGGATACCATTTGTATTTCACAGGACGACTTTAACACTCTTAGATTTGTGTCTCATTGTGAATGATACATTCCATGACAAAGCTGTAAGGTCGTTAAAACACCTAATTGTTGGAATTTGGGAACTCCAACCCCATTTACCCATGACACATAAAAACAAATCAGTAAATTTGTAATGAAATAAGTCAGGAAAAGGATATTATACTGCAAATACAGCCATACCAGCCATTAGCTGATATTGCCCGCGATATGAGCTGCTGTTTTTTCTCCTTTCGAAAGTAGCACCGTTCGCACCCAGGATGTAGCTTCATTCATAGCGTCGGCTCTCAGTTTTTCACCTTATTTTGCAATAAGATTCCGGAGGTCGTCATCGCAGTAATTACCATTTTCATCAACTATTCGAAAGTCTGTTCTACAGTAGGCAGCATGGTCTTCTAGCTTCTTATACCACAGATTTTTTTTCTCAAGTGTTTTCAATGCCAGAATTTTTGGGAGTTTTTCATCTGCCATATTAAAAACTTCTTCGATATAATCAACATGACATTTAATAGTTTTGATGAAGAGCGGTGATAATCTTGTCTCAATTGAGATCATATAGTTTGGAGTATTTTTCGGTAAACGAAAGAATTTTTTTATTGGAGAACCTCTGAAGTTTTTCGACCGTTTCAAACGTCTCATCTCCCCAAACCTGTGCTGCATACATCATAATAGATTCCTATATGTGATATTGACTGGTTTGAGAAGCATTTCTTCCATGTTGCGAAGATTGCACTTTAAGGGTTAATCAGCTTTTCTTTCAGGTGTGTTTCCATATAATGATTGCTGGTTATGGTGAATCGTAGATATTTGTAGACAATTTCTCATTGCTGGCTGTTCTACCAGACCCATTCCGGAATATCATCACCTTGGATTTGCTCAAATTGACTTTCAGATTCCATAACCGGAAATACACATTTAGCCGGCTAATCATCAACTGTAGGGTTTCGGGCGAGTAAGCAAGCAATATGACGTCATCTGCAAAAAGCAAGGCTTTGATGAGTGTTCTCGATATTTCAATTCCACCAGGAAGAAACTCAATCAGGTCCTCTATGAATAAGGCAAAGAGATTTTGGCTTAAATTGCAATCTTGCTTGACTCCCATCTTCGATTAGAATCACTCCGACTTTTCGGCAGTATTCCATACCACTGCCTTATTTTCGCCATAGATGCTTTCTAGTACCTGCCCAAATTTGTCTGACATCCCATAATTCAATTGTAAAGCTTGAAGAGTAGTGATCGGCGTTCAACGGTATCAAAAAATACGTAGAGCTTCTTTTTTTGTTCAATAGAGGTTACCGCTATGCTTTGCAGTACTAAAATATTGTCGATCAGCCACTTCGAAAACCTGCCTTCCCCAAGCAACTTATTATCATGAATCCAACGGGTCAATCGGTTATTTAATAATATTGCGAATATCTTGTAGGTGCCGTTGAGGAAAAGATATCCCACGGTAGTTCGATGGATCATCAATGTTACCTTTCTTATGTATAAGAAAAATTAAGGAATTTTTCAACTGTTCTGAAATACTTCCAGTATCCAAAATTGTATTGAAAGCCGATGTTAAATTTAAAGTTAGCATTTCCGTTCCATATTTAAAGAGTTCCAGTGTACCATCATTTCACTAATACGGTTTTAACTCCCGTCACGAGTTATGACACTATCCAAAATATCATTCGAGTACGAAGATTTAGCGTATTGGATAGGAAGCCTAAGACTCTCAGGGTTCAAAAGTAACATAAAGTGATTATGCAATACATCGATATTTAGTTTCAAACTGCTCCATTAATCGCCATCCAGAATTCATTGGAATCCTTGCAGTTTGTTAGTTTAAGAGCCTCGGTTTCATAAAACTTTGTTTTTATCCTTGGATATTTCTTTGAATTCTGCGTTTGATACTAAATGCATTTTTTTGAAGAAACGGCAGCTGGATTTTCTAAAGGCTTTTAACCGACAAACTCCGAATAAATTTTTACGTGCTTTTTCGCAATCTACGTCGAACCATTTTTTTTTTACTTTTAAGAATTTTTCCATGGTATTTTCTCGATTCCGGGCATGAAAGTTGTATAACTTTTTCAATGTCGCTTATTGAAATTTGAGTCACCGTTGGAAGATTCAATTGTAGGTTGCATCGATAGTCGTGTACTCTCTCTTCTTTCTAATTTAAATTTGGTGGCAGCTTTTAAACTAAATTATTTTTGTAAACAATTTACACATGTATATAAACGAATTTTAATGAATGAAATTATCTATCCATCTATTTGTCAGTAGGAATTTGCCAAAACACGTTTCCACTGAAATCCGGTTTTCCGGACAGTTTTGGTTTTACTCAAACTGTCAAATTTTTCAAACAACTTTTTTGTAAACAGAAATGGTTTGATTTTAAATGTCTTAAAGAACGGAACAAATCTTTTTCAATACTATCTGCACTACGCAGAAACTACAGTAATGATTTAAAACGATCTTCTTAGAGTCAAACTCTGAGTATAAAACACTACGTTAACGTAAGAAAGTTGGTTTTGAGAACAAGCAAGCCTGCTCTCCAGGATTAACTTGAAGCTCAAACGAATTTTGAAAAATCGCTGCGGACTTAAATTAACGAGCATAAATGTATAGGCTTTCTCGAAAGGGCCTACCTTCTAGATTCATTAAACTTTTGAAGGAAACGTACAAGGATACAAAAAATGTGGTTTTGGATGGTTGGGTTAAACACCGACTCTGGAGTGAAGCAAGGTTTCCTGCTAAGTCCACTGCTGTTTTCATTATTCATAAATGACAAAGTTTCTTGCATAGCTGATGGAGTCTAAATTGCTAATAAAAAAATTTAGTATCAATATTCAGATGACATAGTTCTTCTAAATCAATCATCTGAAAGTCTGTAACTTATGTAAAACCGACTTTCCAATTATTGTGAAACGTGGGGATTTCAGGTATTTGGAAGTTAAAATAAATTCAAGAAGCACATCGAAGAAAAACTTGCACTTCACAAAGCTTAATGACGTTGAGCAAGATCTTTAGCAATGAAATACCACCCTATTAGTTCTGCCTAAATCTAGAATATGTAGTGAAGTGTTGGACAATACTCTACTGTCAAATCCGTTAAGCTTTAAGTAAAATCTCTATCCGCAGCAACATTTCACTTTACTTTTTATTACCGGTCAACCCATACGCTCTTTGGCCTTCTGTATCTTTTATTAAAGGTTTTCTTTAGTCGTGTGTGAAGTCAAACGCGTGAAATTCAATGTTACTGCTAATATTATAACGCTAAAAAACGTGTTTGTTTGTTTGTTTGCTTGTTTGAAGGCTCTTATCTCAGAAAAAATTGCTCTGATTTGAAAAATTCTTTCAATGTTAAATAGCTCATTTAACTCACGCTAAGACTAACACGAACATTAAATACAAAATTATATACAATTTTTCTGTACTACGAATGTATATTCAAAAAAAAAAACATGACTTTTGTTTCTTTTAATATACACGCTTTTGTAAAACCAAAAGTTTCTTACAATTTAAATGATAAATAAAAATGAAGCTTGTACAAAAATCTTCAGAAAGTAAGAAAACTCTAAACTTTTCTTGACAAAAAAATTCTTCCTAATTTTAATCTCATATGCCTGCTTACTCTCAAAAGTTGTTTGGGTTGTAACAAGTTTTATTTTTTTTTTCATACCACTTGTTGACTATGTTTTACGTTCATTTGACTTTTCGGTCCAAAAATTAAGCCATTGACTAAACTTTAAAAAGCTTTTTTGCTCTACATACCACAGGCACTTAATATTAAACATTTTGAAAAGTACTTAAATAAGTTTATCATTGGTGTATACAAAAATGCATACCTACATTTATTTTGTGTATGTTGATGCTTTTGTTGTGGTTTTTTAAAACCTCCGTTTTGAAAATTACATCAACATCATTACAAAAAAGAAAAGTTTTAATTTTTGTGTTCATTCGCCAAGAATAAAATATATACATATAATATATTTATAAAAATTGAAACCTCTTATGAGTGTGTAGCCTCTGCCTTATCTTAAGCTTCTCAGAACGCCCTACTTTATTACGAGTACGTACGTAACTTACGTTACGTATAATATGTGTGTATATTTACGTACATCCATGATGAGGGACCAAAAAGTCTGCAAACTTTTCTCGAGGATCCTTAAATTCTCATTTTTTTATTCTTCTTCTTCTTTTCTAATGAACATGCTGACAGTTTGTCTTCTCGCTTTACTCTATTCCTTATTTTATGTTTTTTCAACTCTCCAGTGTTTCTATTATACAAGCATACGTCAACATTAAGTTGACATTTATTTCCGTTGCTTGTAATAGGAAAATGTATATGGGGACATTTTGATACTCTGTTTTTTTATTTTTTTTTATTTTTGGGGAGGGGGTTGTCATTTGTCGTTTGACTGCCTGCCAGCATGTAACTTGAGTTCAGTGCACTCTTCTTTTGTGGGGTTACAATACTTTGCTGTATACAAAATTTCAAATAAACTCACAACAGTTCTAACGAATTTGGTACAAACCCACAACGCCACATCACATACCGCCCTCTGCCAGGCCATCACCGCAACAACAACCCCATAACTTAACTAGTGGCAAGTTATATGTACGCATTCAGAACAGTTCTGGCGACATCCACATATCCATATATGTACATATTAAAATGGAGATTTGCCTGGATTTTGTGCTTAAGAAAGAAGGAGGGGTCGGTCTTAAGTCGCGGCGGTACTATTTTTTAAATGCTAATCCCCATGACAGTTGTATTATCGCAGCTAAATTACAAAAGAAAAACAGAAAGAAAATTTAAAAACACAAATTTTCTCTTCACATGGCATATACTAGTGGCTGGTTAAATGGTGGCCGGATAGTGCGGTGTGTTGTGTTTTGGCCATTTGCACTATCATCATTCCGCCAGCCTCACAGCCAGCGGCATAAAATTCCAATTTCAATAAATCTCCTTCTTCCACTGCGCCCAATGAAGCTGCCGCGCGCGCCGCGCCGTCACGCTTTCCCTTGCGCTGG
Organism: Eupeodes corollae; assembly: GCF_945859685.1. NCBI lineage: Eukaryota > Metazoa > Arthropoda > Insecta > Diptera > Syrphidae > Eupeodes > Eupeodes corollae. The sequence continues at coordinate 146,122,259 of NC_079147.1, read as the reverse complement.
CGAACCCATATCCCTTTGGTTGTGTGTATGGTTTGTAAAGGGTGTTTTTTTAAGACGTGTGATATTCAAGAAGAAATATAAGACATAAAATGAATTGTTATGGCTAAGAATTTAGTTTTACCTAAACTTATATTAAATCTAAATCTAAAGAGTTTGTTTGTTTGTTTGCTTGTTTGTTTGTTTGAACGCGCTCATCTCAGGAACTACATTTCCGAATTCAAAAATTCTGTCAGTGTTAGATAGGTCATTTATTGAGGAAGGCTATATACTATATAACATCATGTTAAGAGTAATACGAAAGGAGAAACAATGAATAATATTTCAAAATCGGTGATTATGTATGCCTGAATTCTTGCCTTCAATAGTTTTTTTTTTAAATTGGCTCACCATAAGGTTTTTTAATGACAAATAAATGTTTTATAAATAAAACATAAGGGTAATGAGGCCGGGAGCAGCTAATTATACATATAGGAGTCTATCTTTGGTTATAAAATGATCACTTTAAGTGACTGCCTCGAATAAAATCCTTTCAAGAGGCTTAATTGTCGATAATTTATTGCAGCAATCGGGGCCCTATGTCAGCAATAAGAAGGCATCTGCCGATAGCGCACAGTGACTTTTTGAAGATGTTCCCCACAATGGCTTCAAATACGTCCATTTCGCTTATTCACCTCCATATTTAACGAAAAATGAGCTTCGTTTTGATTATGTTGTCCGAATGACGTCATGCGTCGCTTGAGCGGAACATTTATTAAGGTAATAAGTTTTCACGATATGCAAGCGTTATTCAGTAATATGTCTATTCATAATGAAATGGCATGAATCACGTGACAGCTGTCAAAAAGACAAACTCGGAAAAATAAGTATTGCCATATTGAAAACGAGTAGTAGGCGAGTGGCCTAAGAAAAGAACACCCTTTAAATTTTTGTTTTTCAACCTGCCTACCAGAAATTTGGGTGGTGGAAGCTGAAAGGATTTTCTCTTGAATGAAAAATTGATACATTCGGAGAATATATGCAAAATTTTGTCGCCATTTTTTGTTATCCATTTTATTTTATTTTGTTTTGTTTTTGAAAGTCTGCAGCGATATTTTATGTACAATTTTTTGTATCTTTTGTTTACATTTTAAAATGGTTGGATGGTGGCAAAAAAAAGAGGTGTTGCTGTTGACGATGATGGTGGTGTAGGGGCGTGAGGCTTCGCGCAAAAGATGTCCTTGTTGGCCATCAGCAAAGGCTTAAAATGCTATTTTGGAAAAATCAAAATGCAATGGCATGTTTTCTCTCTCCTTAAATGTCTGGGAATTTGTATGTTGTTGTATTTTTCTTTTCAGTGAAACATAACATACAAATATTATATATACAGTTTTTTTTTCGTAACATAAATATACTCTAGGTTTATGTACAAAAAAGTTTTAATTAACATCCTTTGCTTTTGGAAGAAACAAGCAAGAAGATTGGTTTGTTTTTATATAATTGCAAAATGAAGAATTTCTTTTTACCATAGTTCTTAATTTAAGTAAATATAGAAATAAACTTCCTTTTGAATCTGGAAAAATGTTCTTTTAAAATTTCAAGAAAATTAAAGAATTGTTTGGATGAATTGAAGAGTTTATTGCAATTATGAGGCATCGTTGTCTTAATTAAGTTGATAAGCGAATTTAATAAAACTAACTTCTGTATATTGGATCTAATGGCTCAACCAATGACTGGGCACATTTTTAAACTATAAGAAAACAACTCATTGAGCAGGTTTTTAGTCCCTGATTCAATTTAACAGATAAAAGGATGTTTTGAAATAAGGATTGAGTACTTCTTTCTGTGATTGGTCTGATGGCACCATATAATACAATCTATATAGAAAACCGTGTTTTTCTAGTTTTGGGCATGGTATCCGCCTATTTCGACAAAATTTGTATCAATCAATTTAAATTAACCGTGGCATGATAGTCACTGCGTTGGACAGTCATGCTAGAGGTCTTGGGTTCGATCCCTGCCGATGTCATCCAAAGTTTTTTTCACGGATACTGCCTCTTGCGAGGAATTGACAAATTCTAAAAGAGTAATTCTAAGAAGCCATTCGGATTCGGCTTAAAACTGTAGAACCCCTCCACCCCTTACAACAACACTCGCACATAGGAATGGTTGAGAGTTGTAAGTCACTAGGCCGTAGTTCTCAAGGAACTGTTGTTTGTGTGGCTTTTTTTAAAGCCCATTTTGTCACTGATACCTGTTTCACGGTCGAAATTTTGGAAGAAAGTTTTACACATACAAGAACATACAACTTTAAAAAATATTGAGAAATTCTTTCCCAAGTGATTTCTTTGAACCCCAAAAAGGCGATTTAACCGCGTCCGGAGCTTTGAAAATTCGACAAATTATCCACAAGGATTGATAGGAAATTTTGAAGTGGGCGTTACAAAGCTTTTGACCTCAACGTTTTTTTTTACAAAATTAAAGACAAGTATTTGGACGACCTCTGATTCATGCGGGGTGACGCCCCAGGCTCCAAAGCCAGATCTTTTGCGCAAAATATTCTTATTGTCGTTCGATGTCTTCACCAAATAGAGATGTTGTTTATTTTAAGTATTGTATTGGATGATGAAATTGTATTGTAATGGTAGGTACTACTAAAACATAGATGAAAACTTTCAAGACCGTTTTGTTAGAAGCTTCATTTAGATTAATTTTCACACTAAGAAATCATTTACAAGTAAGATTTAGAATGAAAGAAGGGGTACACAACGGATGAACAATTGAGCTGGGTGCTAAGACTACAGCGTATCTATACTCAAGCACCGAGCTGGTATCCAGCAAAGCTGTAAGAAATGCAATCATTTTTGTACTGCAGTAAAAAGACTTCAAAGCATTCAAAAAACTGCACTACATTGAATGCAATCAAAAGACTTAATGAATGCAAAGAATGTAAAAGACTTTTAAAAGACTTACAAGAATGCAAGCAGTAAAAAGTAATGCATTCTTTTGACTTTAAGTCTTTTAACTGCTTTAAATGATTTTTTTACAAAAGACTTCAAAATTAACTGGGAATTTGTTTTCGAAGTTAAAGTATTGCATTAAGCAATGTTAATGCATTCCCAAAATTCAGTTAAATGAATGGGACTTTTCGCGATGAAATACCAAATGATTGCATTCTTTTACAGCTCTGGTATCCAGTATCAAATCTTTCCCACAATAAAGTTCTAAAGGCAATAGGGAAAAAGACTAAAAGTAGAATTGATACATTCATAGCGAGAAGTGGAAGAGATTTAAACCAATGTTGCTTTTAAAGCTCAAGACTATCTACTCATTACATACTAGAGATGGCACTACTATCCCGGACGAACCTGGGATCAACCAACATAAGTCCGCAGCAAGCTCGGTCCCTAGCTAACTGTTTCTAGATCGTAGTTGTATCTTCTCTTCCAGTCACAACCTTCATCTTTGCAGACGGAACCAAAAACAACCCGAAGTATTTCTTCTACAACTAAGTCTAAGCCTCAGCGCCAGGAACCAGGAGATTGAGTGTCTAATAACGGGTGTCTGTAGATGCTCTGAAGAGGGCCTGCCTTCTGAGTCTAAATAAGGAGCAAGTTCTCCACCGTCTGATTTCAATGCTGGCGGCGTGAATTTATAGCAATTCCTAGGTAGATAAAGTCTCCAACTACCGCAAAGTTATAGCTATCCGGTACATGGTGAAGTTTTGTCCAAGACATTGTAGTTTGGCTTTTATTGACCACTTAGCCCATTTTCTCTGCTTCCGTGGCAATGCCCAAAACCGGAAAACTGCTATTGATCTTCTAATTATGTCAATATCTTTCGCGTATCCGAGTAATTGGGCGAATTTTTGGAAGATTGTGCCTCTAGTGTTGACGATTAAGACTTACACAATTATCTCAAGAACGATATTGAAAAAGTCGCATGACAGTGCATTCATAGTCTTCTCTAAACCTAATTGACACCAATAGAATCGGTGAGGTCTTGATCGACCTTTATAAAGCAGCGTGTCTCCATCGGCATTCTGCATAAACGAACAACTTTGACATGGCTGCCAAAACTAGGCTTTTCTTCAAAAAGTTCATACCTAAAGATGTTGCCAAACGCGGCTTTTATATCAATAAAGAGATGGTGGATATCGATTCAAAATTCCTTGATTTTTCCTAGTTCTGCCGTAATGTGACCATTTACATTTCCACACAGATATAAATTTTTTTATAATGAATACACACTCAAGGGGATATTACTACCCTTATTAAGCAGAGGAATATTGCAATGACTAGGAAACACAGAGTGTGGTAAGGCATTCAACATTCGTGTAGTACGGCTAAAGAACGAATCTCTGTATTTGACAGTACGGCCGAAGTTGGGCTCGAGGGTATACTGATGAGCATTCCTAGAAGCGCGAGTATTACGGTTGAACTGTTTAAGGGGAGGAATGCAACTGGCTATTTCACTAGAGCATAAGCCGTTAAAATAACGGTAAAAAAGGGTCAGACAAGAGACCTTACAACGAGTTCAAGCGAAGTAAATGAACTTATGATGATATTATCATCGATCCATTTAAATGCTCAACGTTCAATACCAACCAAGAGGCTTAAGTAAGTTGCAGGAGCACCAGCCCAGAGATGGGAGTTATACTCGAGCTTTGGACGTTTGTAAGTCTTGTAGATAACAGCCAGATCAGAAGGGGTGAAATATTTCATGCATCGCCTAAGGAAACGCAAACACTTTGCGGCATTTTTGGCGACATCCCGTATGTGATCATTCCACAAGAGGTGGTTGGTGACACACATACCGAAAATATCGAGGTGTTCAGTCTCATTGATGCAAGCGCCATCCATGGATAATGCCAATGGGGATAAATCTCGCTTTAACGATAAAAGACAGCATTTTGTTTTCAAAGCATTAAATTCCACGCGGTTTTTTAATCCCCATTGAACAATGCTGTTTAGATCGGAATTTAATGAGCTTATCATATTTTGTCGTTGCAGTTCCACATCCGAAGAAGAGGGATGTGAGTCTGAAAACGAATATGAAAACCTAAGAGTACTATCGTCAGCGAAACAATGCATTGGATCAGATGTTGCAGACAGGAGATCATTAATAAAAGTGAGAAACAGTGTTGGAGATAGAACAGAGCCCTGGGACACACCAGCATTTATTTAATGATTTTCAGACTTTTTCAAGTTGTTTACGAACAGCTTCATACGTTTACATAATATGGCTTCCATTCTTGGGGATTGATTCCCTTCATCGAGATTGCTCCCTTCCGACCATCTTTTGCCGTTTAGCTTGTACATACTCCTTGTCAAGCCATCTTGGCAGGTTTGTTGGACTTCAACTGAAATATAACTATTTTCACTTCGTTGCGTTCTCATTCCAACTAAAACTTAACTCAAGCCAGCTGCAACTCATAACCTCGACATACACCTGACGTGAGGGCTTGAAGTTCATTTAATTCTTCTTTAAACTAAATTAATGTGATCTAAATAGAAAATCAAGCATACTTAATAATTAAGTGTTCTTCTTTGAACTAAGTTCTCAGAAAGAATAAACGAATAAATAAACAACTATTGAAATCAAACGGTCAAGTTTATTAAGTTCTTGTGTGTTTTTTATTTCCGTTTCCTAAATTTAAAAATGTTTTCCTTTCTCAAATGCTAAATTTTTTAAGTCCTAATTTTCATTTATTCAGAAATTCAAAAAAAAAATATAAATAAGTGACTCTCTATAGTTCACCCGCGCTTAAATTAGGTAAAATTGCGACGCAAGGATTCATAATTAGCTCGCCTACACGACGACGACGACGTCGAAGACGAATGTGCCACTTTCCATAGAACTTGCTCCATTCGTTCGTTGGTTCGTTGATTCGATGCTATGCTTTGCACTAATGCTGTATAGCGGTGTAGTGCATGACATTCGTGCTTTTTGACGAATAAAGTGCATCATGAGAGAGGCAAACTACAAAATCGTGTCATATCATTGAAACCAATCTGACTGCAAATCTTAGGTAATTGAAAGTTTTTTTATTTAGCTGCTTGATAGTCCATCCCTACGAAGCGATGTAGCCTCATTTTAATGAGAGACGACAGTTCAGAGATTTTATGTTTTCGCGGATTGCAGCTCCTCTTAGAAGACTGATGCAGTGGTGGTGGGATTTTTTTAAAATTATTTTATCAAAAGCGGACACGCGGCGCATAATGATCAACATCATCCCTGGTACCTTGTGTTTAGTTGGATTTTGTTGACAACGTTCATCGTCGTCGTCATCATCGTGTCGTAGTCACAGAATCGTCAATGTTGTCGCCATTTTCAACGTATTTTCAAATAAAAAAAAAATAAAATTCATCATCAGCTATATCGCAGCAAACTGTAGCTTGAAAATGGAGTGAAGCTAGAGATGATTATTTTTTTTCTAGAGGTTAAACGTGGGGGTTAAAGAAAAAACACTGAATCAAATAAAATTAGCCTCCTTTTTCACTATCTCTATGATCGCAACATCATAATTGACAACATCATGCACATCCGCACAAAATTACACGATAGCCTTGTAGTGAGTTGTGAGGAATTAAGATTTTTGTCGTAAAAATTTAAGCTTCGCGTTTTGATAGAGAATATGGAGTTATCGATTCAGGAAACGCTACGTGACACCGGGAAGCTCTCGCGTACTATCTATCGATTTTAAGATTTGATATTGGTTCTAAATAAATAACTATCTTGACTCAAGGGTCAAAAGCATGTTGAATCGAAAAATTGGATGCTCCAAGAAAGTCTTTCCGCATGGATTTGGCAACTTACAGTTTTTAATGAAATTTTAAATTTCGCCAAATTATTATACGGAAAAGCAGTGGGTTTATCGCTCAGGTTATGTTAGGTTAGGTTTAAAGTCGCTGTCCATGATGGAATCGGACACACTTAGGCCAGTTTAATGGGCCATTGTGATACCACATGAATCTTGAGACTTCGTCCTAAGGGACCAGTTTGAGTCCCTTACGAAACGTGAGATGCCGATCATGCTGCTATGATTAAGATCGTTTAACAAGATTCCTCCTAGGTAATTCTTGCGTTTTTTAGCTAGAGCAGGACATATACAGAGAAGGTGAAGAACTATTTCCTTCTTTTCCTCGTCCATACAGCTTTGTAGAAGTCATTTAAAAATATGCTTAGTAGCGTGGGGTTCTTTCCAATTAGACAGTGTCCGGTTATGACACCTATTATCGAGCTTATATGCGATCTGGTTGGAGATAGCAAGCACCTTACTTGATCGCTTAAGTCAAGTTTTGTTCAGATGTTTTTTGTGACCTGATATGTGGTGATGTTGTTCCACTTCATAGTTTCCTGCATTAGCAAAAGTTTATATGTAGCGATTGATATGTCAGCATTTTCCAAATGATGGACCGTTCCTGGGGTCCTCACAGTTGTCTGGAAAGTTTCTATGGTGCGGCACCCAGCAAAGGTGAGTATTTAACTGTTTTGCCATTAGAGATGATCGACAGTTATGGACTGTTATAAAGTTTGTGAGACTAAATGAGAGACCTAATTTCAATCATTCAGACTACACACCTCCATCAACTCCCAGAAAGATCTGGAAGGTATAGAAATCTGGAAGTTTCTGTCGAATTGCAGTTGAGGGATGGTATAACTGCGGAGTAGCAGTCAATGGTATTTTTAATCTACTGCGACGAAGCTTTGAGGCGACGCAGAGCTTGCAGCTATTTGTTTGCTAAACATATCAAGAGATGTTAGGTAGAGTAAGGTGTGAACTTTGGAATTTATTTAATTTGTCACGGTTTATAGCTTTCTCTAAAGCCGCTCACCGTACTGCCAAACCGTACATTAGAATCGGTCCAATTACCGATGAGTAAGGCCAATACGTGATTTTGGGTTGCAAGCCCCATTTATTACAAATAGCTTTTTTGCAAGAAAAGAGAGCTACAGTAGCTTTTTCACCCTTTCCTGTACACTGTGTTTCCAATTTAGTTGTTTATCTAAAACAAGACCCAGATATTTAGAATCCGAGAATTTTACTTGGATTCCTTTAATATAGAGAGGATTAACAAATGGAATTTTGTATCTATTCAAAAATAAGTCTAAATCGGTTTTGTGTGGGTTTACACCCAGTCCACACCGATCAGCCCAAAGTAAAGGGTGATTTTTTTGAGGTTAGGATTTTCATGCATTAGTATTTGACAGATCACGCGGGATTTCAGACATGGTGTCAAAGAGAAAGATGCTCAGTATGCTTTGACATTTCATCATGAATAGACTTACTATAGAGCAACGCTTGCAAATCATTGAATTTTATTACCAAAATCAGTGTACGGTTCGAAATGTGTTTCGCGCTTTACGTCCGATTTATGGTCTACATAATCGACCAAGTGAGCAAACAATTAATGCGATTGTGACCAAGTTTCGCACTCAGTTTACTTTATTGGACATTAAACCAACCACACGAATGCGTACAGTGAGTACAGTGAAATGTCGATTCGTCGCCGTTCGCAGCAATTGGGTTTGTGTTATTCGACCACATGGAAGATTTTACGCAAAGATCTTGGTGCAAAACCGTATAAAATACAGCTCGTGCAAGAACTGAAGCCGAACGATCTGCCACAACGTCGAATTTTCAGTGAATGGGCCCTAGAAAAGTTGGCAGAAAATCCGCTTTTTTATCGACAAATTTTGTTCAGCGATGAGGCTCATTTCTGGTTGAATGGCTACGTAAATAAGCAAAATTGCCGCATTTGGAGTGAAGAGCAACCAGAAGCCGTTCAAGAACTGCCCATGCATCCCGAAAAATGCACTGTTTGGTGTGGTTTGTACGCTGGTGGAATCATTGGACCGTATTTTTTCAAAGATGCTGTTGGACGCAACGTTACGGTGAATGGCGATCGCTATCGTTCAATGCTAACAAACTTTTTGTTGCCAGTAATGGAAGAACTGAACTTGGTTGACATGTGGTTTCAACAAGATGGCGCTACATGCCACACAGCTCGCGATTCTATGGCCATTTTGAGGAAAACTTTGGAGAACAATTCATCTCAAGGAATGGACCGGTAAGTTGGCCACCAAGATCATGCGATTTGACGCCTTTAGACTATTTTTTGTAGGGCTACGTCAAGTCTAAAGTCTACACAAATAAGCCAGCAACTATTCCAGCTTTGGAAGACAACATTTCCGAAGACATTCGGGCTAATCCGGCCGAAATGCTCGAAAAAGTTACCCAAAAGTGGACTTTCCGAATGGACCACCTAAGACGCAGCCGCGGTCAACATTTAAATGAAATTATCTTCAAACAGTAAATGTCATGGACCAATCTAACGTTTCAAATAAAGAATCGATGAGATTTTGAAAATTGTATGCGTTTTTTTTTTTTAAAGTTCTCAAGCTCTTAAAAAATCACCGTTTATTAGTCTGTCGAAGGCATTTTGTAAGAATTCTTTTAAGGTGTTAAGATGCTTTCCTGACACTGCTATAGCAACGTCGTCCGCATAGGCTATCACTCTGAAACCCTCCGCATCCAGACTAGTTAGGATTTCATTTACCACTAGGTTCCAGAGGAGAGGGGATAGAACACCACCTTGCGGTGTTCCTCTACTAACGAATCGTCTATTAGAAGAGTTGCTCAGTTTTGAGTTAATTATGCTGCTAGTAAGCATTAAATGAATTAACTGCCCAAGCGAACTTTCTACGTTCAGAGATGTTAGAGCAGATGTGTTTGCCAACCATAGGGAATTCTTTATAACGTAGGGAATATTCGGTGCTCAAGACCTGTGAAAGTTCATACTCTTGACCACCTCATATGTGATAATATTGGCAAGGCAGAGTATGGTAGGCTTGCCACATTCGTGAAGCGCAGCTAAAGAACACATCTATGTACGTTAAATTTGGTATGCTGATGAGCATTCCTCACATAACTGACTAATTTATTAGAGGACTAAAATGAGTTGAGACAACAGACACTACGATATGGTGTTCAAGCGACCTCCTTTTTATTTTTAAATTTTCATCTAGTATCTAAGGTATTGAAAGAATACATTTGTGTTTTTGTGAATTAGTTGAAAACTATGAAAAGTTACATTTATAAATATAACTAATAATGGATTGTTTTTATCATGTGGTTGAGAATGAGAGAACACAAAATAAACTTACATTTAAAAGGTATTTTTAAGGAAACTTCAATATTTCAGATGATGAAAAGTACGAAGCAATAGAGCGCAGGAGTAAAAAAGTAATCCATTGTTTTTGCCAAATTCAAATTTATCAAAAGGTTATGATTAATGTGTTATCGCAGATAGAACTTAACCCTGAAAAGATAACTTACTTTGAATTGATGTAAAGGGTGTCCCAAAATTAACGCAAGATTTGAATTTGCCGCCATTTGTGCAGTGAAGTGTTGGCAACCCTGAAAAAAAGCAATTTGACAGCTAACAGTATAGGGTTATTAAAAATGGAGCGTTACACGATAGGACAACGTGTCTTCATTATTAAAGAATATTTCAAAAATAGTGAAAGCTTGGCGGCTGCAGTTCGAAAATTTCATACAAAATATGGTCGGAATAGTGTTTTAACTTCGTCAACTGAGAAGTGATTAATTGAAAAATTCATGGAGACTGGATCCGTTGGAGACGCCAAACACACTGGTCGTCCAAAAACAAGCCGTTCAAATGTGAATGTCGAAGCAGTGCGTGAGAGTGTTGCTGACAATCCAGGAACCTCAATTCGATGTCAAGAACCTCTCTACAGCGTATACTCACCAAAGATCTGTGTCTTCATGCTTACAAAATTCAATTAACACAACAATTGAAGCCTTATGACCATTTACAGAGAAGAGAGTTCGTTGAATGGATTATTGAACATCAACAAATGGACCCTGATTTTTCGGGCGATGAAGCACATTTTCATCTTGATGGCTTAGTCAATCGCAAAAATTGCCGCATTTGGGGTTCGGAGAACCCATATGTGATTGTCGAAAAACAAATGCATCCACAACGCGTGACTGTATGGTGTGGATTTTGGGCTGGAGGCATAATTGGGCCATATTTTTTTGAAACTGATGCTGGTCAAGTAGTGACTGTTACTGGTGCTTGATATCGCGACATGATTACACAGTTCTGTCTGCCAAAATTGGATGATATTGATGTGAAACAATTCAATTACTGCATGAGACATTTCCAGGTCGTGTACTATCTCGTTTCGGTGATCAAAATTGGCCTATTAGATCGTGTGATTTGACACCATTAGACTTCTTTTTATTGGGTTATTTGAAATCACAAGTCTATGTCAACAAGCCCACAACCACCCGTGCATTAAAGGAGGAGATTCAAGGCTGCATAAACGAAATTCAGCCACATTTATGCAGAATGGTCATGGAAAATTTCAACAAAAGAGTGCGCATGTGCATGCAAAGCCGTGGAGGCCATTTGTTCGATGTGTTATTCCATACATAACCCTATCCTATGTACTTTACGAGTCAATACAAATATAACTATCAAAAGACTAAAAACGACGTTTTCTATTTAATTCAAATCTTGCGTTAATTTTGGGACACCCTTTATAAGTCGTGTGTATCACTTATGGTCAATGAAATATGGTTATCTTTTTAGGGTAAAGGACAAAAATATCAACGGTAGTTCCAGTTGCGTTGCAATAAGATTCCACTCTACTCTCCTGGCAAGTTAAGGCTATCAATACTAAGTTGGTAAGATATTGAAGGTTCTAAGGTATTTTAATTTTCTTTAAGCTGTTGGCAAAGTCTTAATGTCGTTCCCGGGAATTGGGAAGACGATAAGAAAGCTCCAGCTGTATTATTGATTTTTGCCAGTATGGATAGTATAGATTTCAAGAATTGGAATGGAAAGCTGTTTAAATTTTGATGGCCAGAACTGTTCATAAAAGTATTGTACACCAAAAAACAATCCCAAAACAGTGTGCCTCTATAAAAATTTTGTTGGTGGTTTACTTAAGGCCTAGAGAGTCATAGCGTATAAGAAAAGTACTCCTCTTTGCTTTGTAATCACAAAGAGCATGTGGGCACATTTATCACCTGAATCCAGAAGTGGAAGAAGTTTGATACTATTTATGTTCAAATCACATAACTTTAAACCAAGATGTCTGAAAGAAGTTATATCCAAAAAAGAAAACTAAACATATTTATCGATTAGTTAAAAATAAAAGAAAAAAGTAACTGCATTTATAGATTTTGCAGTGAATTATTAGTATTTTAGTTAATTTATCTTTAAAATCAAACATTAAATATCAAAAGTATAAATTACTTAAAATATTTTTGTTTAAGTTTTTCAATTAATAAATAAATCTTTTTTTCGTTGAAGTTAATTCTTTCGCTAAAAAAAAGGTCCAAATAAAATTATCAACCACGAGCAGTCTAATTTTTGAAATCTCGAAGAAATAAAAGAGCTCTCGGGTTGGCGGTCCATGATAATTCACTTGGTGTAGAGGAAAAAGCGCTAAATTAAGCTTTAACGACAATACCCAATATTGGGTTTTGGACGCATTAAATTTTTAAAAAGGCATATTTGTTAAAAAAAAAACGTAAAAATGGTGATTAAGAAGATTTGGAACTTCGAAATATTTCATGATCAGCAATTAAATGATTTAAGAGAGAAGTAAAGTCTAATAGTTTAATAGTTCGGGGGTGGAGGGGGAGGAGTACGGATCGCAACTCCCTTTTCTTTTTTGCCTGGTTTTTGGAACCATCTTTTAAAAATGTATGTGTATTTTGGGACTTCTTCGAATTTCTTGCGAACATTTTGAAGAAACTGGTAAAGAAAATTTTTTTTTTTTTTACCTGACTAATTTTAAAAACTCTATAACATTCTTTGATATGAGTAATTCTCCAGTTTTAAATAAGAGTTGTATTCCAAGGAAGACTTATTAGCTTGAGAGCACTCACCTGCAAAAAAAAATTAAAAAAAAAATGATTAATATTTCTGAATAATTTTATGTTTTTATTTATTAAAAAGTTCTAAATTTTTGGGAACAATATAAATTTAGGATAAGTGTTACATATAAAATAATTATAACAAAAAATAGATTTTAAGCTCCTCCTACGAACTGAAATTCATACAAAAACTTCGATCACATATCTTCTAAGAAAAAGTTTAATAATAAAAGTTTCTCCAATACTTCTTTGGTGAATAAAATTACAGCACGAATTTAAATACGGACATCATATCTTACAATCCGAATCTTAACAGTACGGAACGACCAAATTTACTACGAACTTAAGAAAAGAAAAAAGTCGGTGTACCGCAAGGAAGTGTCATAGGACCAACTTTGTCTTTTACAAACAAGGGATCTCAACGCTATCATGGCCACTTTTGCTAACTGATGATACTGCAAAATTGTTTACAGATAGATCCGTTGCAAAGCCTACACATGCGTTGCAAAATAATGTCGAGACAATGGTCGGAGTAGAAGAACAAAGCCCCATGAGCTGATGGTCTAACAGCTGTAGGAAAGTATTACAACTATAAACTTCCTCTAAAGTTAATTATAAATTAAGAAAGAACAATCATGTGTCGATATTTCATAGATTGAGCTTGATTAACCGGTGGTTTTAGGGCGGTAAGATTCTCACGCTACTCGGTATCGATTATTACCGATTGTCTTTTTTGAAGATTTTCATTGGATAGAAAAACACAATAAACAACTCCCTCAATACCTCATATTTTTGATTGGTTCCAAGATGATATGTCAAAATGGGCAACCACAAAAATGACATCTTTTGAAGTAAACTCCAACTGACAGCTGTCAAAATGACCTTAAGTTAGCATAAATTTACTAAATTGGTCATTATTGGTTTTAAAGAAAAGAAAAAAATATTAAAATTCAATATTATCATTGTCCGAATATATCATTTAATTCCATTACACTTGAATTCACTAAAAACACAGGGAACTAAAACATATACATTTTAAAATATTAAATTCTTATAGCCTCAGAATACAATTTATTTACTCGAACGAACATTTTCTTCTTGTTTTTTAAGCAAAGCCCCGAGACTGTGTTCAATCACAAGTTTATTTAACAAGCAGTTTTTTGTTTTTAATATTGTGTATTATTAAAAACAAAAATCCAATTTTGACTTTTCTCATTTCACATATGATTGCCCTTAGGCTATTATGTGTATGAGGATAAGGACATCAAATAACAAACCTAAATTTTCCTGCTTAGAAATAAAATACATCAAAAGAAGTTTTGTAGATAGACATACACATTTTTATACATACATATGTATATAAGAAAATGTCTTTTTTGAACATTTAGGCATGTTTACATCACCGACTTTAAAACCTTTACCCATCACAGTATTGTCTACAAAAACACAGGAGTAAGGACCTACATTTTCGAAACCAAAACAAAATTCTCAGCCATGTCATGTCCACCTGTTGTTGGTGATGTTCTTTTCTTCTGTATTTCTTTCATATCGATAAGCGAGTTAGAAGTAGACATTTCAATCTCATTTGCAATCTACTTACACACCATCATGTTGATAAAAAGATTTACTCAAAGATTGCAAAAAGGTTCTTAAATTTTCCAAATACCTGTGTACATTCCATGCCACGAAATATAAGTCATTCCCATATATTTTTTTTTTTCCAATATTCAAAATTATAAAATTTTCAATTGAAAGAAGAATAAGATGATTTGATACTTGTGAACATTTATAGTACACTGTGAACACATCCTTAAAATACTTAAACAATTGTCAATGTCAAACTATTCAATATGAACAATATTTATAGTTAGTGATAAACTTAAATGAAGCATTCCACATTCTTAATGTGCGGTTGAAAAATTAATCTCTCTGCTTAACAGAATGCCTGTAATAATGAAATGGTAAATATTAAGGGTTATTATAAGACGTATGGTTTTCAAGAGGAAATATAACATTTTGAAGCAAGTGGCTGACTCGAAGTCCAGCTGAGAATCCCAGTTTTCAAAGAGTTTTTACATCAATTGGAGTTTATCTGCGTAGACAAATAACTTATACAAATAATCTCATAAGAAAATAGTCCAGCGGTGATCACAGGATCTTAGGGGCCACGCCCAAATGTTTTGTGGGTGAAGATTTGCAAATATTGACAGGAGTACAGGAATATTCACATGACAGCGCCCAACTAACGAATAGTCGTCTATTATGACAATTCTTTCATATAGCTTGTTTTAATTCGTCGCTTGTGAACATTTTTTTCTTTGAAGTATGGATTGTATAGTGAGCGCGAATTGAGTTTGAAAGTTCGGTTTTTCAATTTAAATATTGTCCTTAAAATCATTAAAACTGAGTAAAAAAACAAGTGACAGCTGTCAAAAAGACCAACAGCGAAAAAAGTTGTATTGAGCCATTTTTTATTTGTGTGTCCCGGGCCAGAACGTTGGTTTTCATGTACTCTACCTAATTCTATCTCAGACTTTCATCCTGGTTAGATTTACGTAGCTTTGTAGCTCCTCCTTCTATCTTCTTATCCCTTGAAAAAGCACAAGATGGGGAATAGATTTACTAAGCAATTGCTTTCTTGACCTAAAAAGTAGGAGTAAGCAACACTGGTATTGTTTTCTTCGTTTTTAACTATCTCAAAGCATGTCGATGGCAACATGTTGACCAACAAGGTCTTTTCTTGATAACGGCATGAACTTTATTGCCCTTATTAACCGCTAAACCCATTTGTGCATCCTCTAAATGAATGCTTAAAAATATCTCCCTGACATAATTTTAAGTTCTAAGTTCCGAACTGCAGACTGCATAACGGCGACGAAGAACAGAATTCCGCTGTCAGGCAGGATGATCCATTCAATATAGACGACGAAAGCCAACAATCCCGTCCTCCCGACTTAGACGAAGTAAAGATTGCCATATCTAAGCTGAAGTGTAATTAAGCAGCTGGAGCGGATGGCTTGAATGCCGAGCTCTTTAAAGCAGCTGGAGATAAGTTGGTTAGGAGCATGCACCAACTTATCTGTAAGATATGGTCGAAAGAAAGCATGCCCGATGAATGGAACCTCAGTATTGTTTGCCCGATCCTGAAAAAAGGAGACCCTCTAAACTGCACCAACTATAGAGGAATCAGTCTACTTAACATCGCCTATAAAATCTTCTCTGCCGCAACAACCTGATAGGTCTTTATCAGTCTGGTTTTAGACCAGGAAAGTCCACAGTTGATCAAATATTCACATTACGGCAGATCCTGGAAAAAACCCAAGAACACCAAATCGACACCCACCATCTTTTCATCGATTTCAAGGCCGCATATGACAGCATCTACAGGGATTAGCCATGTCTAGTTTTGGCATCCCTGCCAAACTCGTTCGTTTGTGCAGGATGACTATAGAGAATTCACGCTGCTCCATAAAGGTTGGAAACAACTTAACAGAACCTTTCGATGTATAAAAAGGTTTTAGACATGGTGATGCGCTGTCATGCGATTTTTTTAACATCGTGCTTGAAAGAATAGTGCAGAGCTCACACGTCAACACTAGAGACACTATCTTTCAAAAGTCTGTTCAATTACTAGCATATGCTGATGACATTGACATAATCAGAAGAACTCAGCGTGATGTCAATGGGGCTTTTGTGAGTATTGAGGCAGAGGCGGCAAAAATGGGTTTAACGGTTAATGAGGGCAAAACAAAGTACATACTGTCGTCTAGAAAGAACATACAATACCGACGTTTTGGTCAAAACGTCACAATCGACAGACGTAACTTTGAGGTAGTCAAGGACTTCGTCTACCTAGGCTCCGCTGTAAACGCAGAAAACAACACCAGCGCTGAGATCAAACGCAGAATAACTCTTGCTAACCGCTGTTTCTTTGGACTAAGAAAGCAATTGAGTAATAAAGTCCTCTCTCGAGGGACCGAAGTGTTGCTATATTAGACCCTTATCATCCCCGTCCTGCTATACGGTGCAGAAGCATGGACCATGACAAAAGCGGATGAAAGCACCTTGGGTCGTTTCGAGAGAAAAGTTCTTCGTGTGATCTACGGTCCCGTATGATTAGGAGGGGATTGGAGGAGAAGATGAAAGGAAGAGCTGTACAGTGACGTAGACTTAGCCAGAAGCGTAAAAGTCCAACGACTAAGATATCTGAGGCAAGTAGAGCGCATGGAAACCAATGCTCCGGCCCGGAAAGTCTTCGAATCCGCACCCACAGGACAGCGCAGTAGAGGAAGACCGCGGATCAGGTGGCGCGCACAAGTGGAAGGTGACCTCACCCAACTTGGAGCGCGAAACTGGAGACATCTAGCTAGGGACCGAGCTAGATGGAGAAGTTTGTTGGGTGAGGCCCTAGTTCACACAGGACTGTAGCGCCACCTTAAGTAAGTAAGTAAGTTCGGAATATTTTAACATCGTCCGCTTTCGCAAGTTGACAGAATTTTTGAAAAATATTGCTCTTAAAGTGTCCCTGTATGAGCTCGGTACTATTCATTCAAAGACAATACAGGTTTTCAATCTTTAAAGTTGATACAATTGAATATTTGTCAGAATAATTTAAAACAAAAATATAAATAAATTAGTAAATTTTACACCAGATAAAATTTTAACTTTAAGTTATGAAGAAAAGGGGTTCGTTCGTAGATTAAGGTCCCAATTAAATGGTTCTTTACGTGCAACAGATGGAACCATCTTTTTGCAGCATTAACAAACAATTTAAAGCTTATCGTTTATTTGAGGAAGTTAGTCTAGTCATCTTAATAATAAAATACAACTATACATATTTTATTTTTGTTTACAATCAATATTAAAAAAATGTACCCATAAAAAACACTTTTCTTGTGATATGCACTACTCTACGAACACAGCCATAAGTTGCAAATATAATAACGTCTGAGTATTAAAACCTAGAAAATTGCTTTCGAATAAAAATAAAATCTATATCAGCAGCACTTTACGTGTTATGGTCAGTGATTCTACTGCAGATGTTGTATTTATCATTCATGTAACAAAATTTTAGAGATAAGTTAATGTCTTAGTCCTGGTCGTAATAGAATAATTTTGATCGTCTTTTAAAATATTTACAAATAACGACATTCAATGAAAAATTTCGTGAAATTTAGTTCCGAATTATCGTTCAATATTATGGTCGAAGTTGTCTGCTTTTCCTAAATTGCTTGACATAATTTCTTTTAATTATTCTGCTGGATGCATTTGAAAACACTCTCAAGACAGGTCTTTGACAAATAGATTTAGTAAAATAAGACTTAAGAACCTTTTCGTTATATCTTAGATAGATATTATAGCGACATGTTCAGGAGTTACCCTTCATGTCAATCAATTTAAATTCAATTCTGGTGTACCTTAAGGGAGTCACCTTGGTCCGTTGCTGTTTATTTTATTTAATAATGATTTGCTTTCAGTTTTAAATAAATATATATTATTAATCTATGCAGATGATGTTAATGTTGTTTATTTAAAGCCTAAGTTAAAAGTTGAAGATTTAAAAACTCCAACTTAAATAAAATTCAAAATTTAAGATCGTACAGCCCCAACTGTAAAACAAAAAATACATTCATTCAAATCAACAACAAACAAAGAACAACAAAACACAGCACTAGTTGAAGAGAAAATAATACAAAATCCCAAGTTAATCTTTTTGTATTTTTTCCTCAACGAAAATAAAAATTCGAAAAGAAATAATCACAACAGAAAAAAAAAGATATTTGGAGAAAAATCACAAAAATCAACATCAAAAAACACAAATTCTAAAAAAAAAGAAAAAAAACTAAATATTGAAAACATGTACAATTTGGGGCTCATCCCCATGTAACAAGTAGACATGTTATGTTCTTGTATAGATGATGATAGGTAGCGGTAGCGTAGGTAGAAAGAAAATCGATTTCATTCAACAAGAAATTGTTACGATTTCCCATTTGAATTATTGATTAGCGCTTACAAAGATTTTCCATTTTCATACATATCTATACAACATATACACATGTACTTTACATACACTGCCTTATTTTTTTTATTTTGGAATACAAACCATCATCACCATCACAGCATCAAAATCATCCATTTTTACCTTCTTTTTTTCAATAAACTTATTTCCGGTTGTTTTTTTCGGTTTTTGGCTTTTTCTTCATCAAACGCTTCTGAACACACCTTAGTGTGTTTTTCCGGGATACACACCTTTTTTGGATATATCTATAATGGAATTTTGTGTGTTGGCGTTTATTGTGCAAAAAACGCACAGACGCACCATAAGGAGATACATTTCAAAGCTTTGCGAATTTGTATACAGTTGCGGTAAAAAAAGAAGCATCACACAGCAGAGCATTGTAAAATTAATTAAGTTAAGGACCTGATTTGGAACAATTGCGTGCGATTTAAAAATAGTTAAGGTGGGACAAAAGTCCGTATTTACCTAAATCCTAGTGACTTACGACTTTTACCCATACTTGTGGACGAGTTAATTTAGTGATAGAGGGGACCTACGTTTGCATGCTGAATTCGAACGGGTTTAATAATTTCATGAAAAGCAGTAGCCGCGAAAAGAACCTTTAGTGGTACAGGTAGGAATTGAACGCAAGTCTTCTAGCATTACAGCCATACACATTAACCATCACAAAACGGGTACTACATTAGCGTGCTATGTAATCAATTATATTTTGAACCTTTAAACCATTACAACAGCATTCTTTAGTATCTTAATAATAAAATACTTACTAACTTAGTTTGGTCCTTGGACCTATTAAGATTGTTGGTGATTCCCAGCGGGACATAGGGCCACACCTACAAAACGCAATTATATGCGGTTTCCGACAAAATGTTGGACCTTCCTCCAACTCTTCCCCAACCTTGAAGATTCCTATTCAGTTGTTTTTTCTATTTGCTTCTGGTCTCTCAAATCAACTGCCTTCTTGACTGCATTATCTGTCCTGCAAATGCGGTTATCCAACTGGTTGACTGGCCAATAGTTCTTCATTGGATATACGATTGGGCCAGAAAATATGTTAGATGTTTCGTAGACACCTAATAATAAAGCACTACAGATTCTTGGAAATCGGTGCTGTTATTTTCTAGGTGCTACACCCGTTTAACAGTATTGATTCCACTTCTGAGTGGAACAGCCGTAGCTTTATCTTCAAACTGATTTGTTCCTTGAAACATTAGAGACAAAATCCAAACAAAAAATTTGATTTTCTGATACGCTTAACATTGTCATGTTCAGTTGCGC
Source organism: Eupeodes corollae (assembly GCF_945859685.1). NCBI lineage: Eukaryota > Metazoa > Arthropoda > Insecta > Diptera > Syrphidae > Eupeodes > Eupeodes corollae. The sequence goes on along the minus strand of NC_079147.1, from coordinate 146,102,067 downwards.
CTTCAGTAGTGAAAATACATCCAATTTTCCGAAAACTCTGTACTTAATGCTGAGCTAATCAGAGAGGATGGGCGGGATGATCCAAGGATGAACACCTAAGTTTTTTAGCCTCACGATTACTGCTTTTTGTTCCTACCTTGCTAACACTTGAAGAAGATCTAATAATTTGTAAGATAGGAGCATACATCGTATGCGTAGTATAGAAATGTCAGAGTTTATTTTATTCCTCCATCTGCTGTCAAGGCTGCCCGAAGCACATCACTGATCACCAATAAGAACAAAATTGGTGACAGTATGTACCTAACTAAACTTTGGACTACATACTCTTGGACTTCAGCAAGCTCGTTTGCCAACCTACCTTGGACTAAGGCATACAATTTAGACCCCTATAGAATAGACATTTCTTTAACCATTCTCCACAAAGCAAGCTAACGCTGTCAAAAATCTTCTCCAAATTAATTAAAAGCAGGTAAAGTGGTGTTTATGTGATCAACGCACTGGATAAGTTCATCTCATGCGGAAACCTGCTTGTAAAGTGCCAAGTGTTGCTTCCACGTAATATAAGGCAATCTTCACTAATATTTGGCGAACATATGCCTCCATTCCTGGGAGATCTTCATTCTCTTCAGAGACTTATGCTGCTTCTAAGAGCGGTGTCACCAGTTCGCTCGATGAGCTTGGAGCTGCTGGCAATCATTCTACGGGAATTTCGTCTAGCCCTTTCTTACTGTTGTGTGCGTATTCGGGAATTTGTAGCATCGAGTAACTCAGAAAATGTCAGTTGCGTGTTGCTTTCGATTACATTTGTTGTCCACCTTCTAAGCTGGCCAGAAGGGAACCATCAATTTCATTTACCGGGTAGTGTGTTAAGCTCTGAATACCAGCGAGCTCTTTGGTTACTCCATAGTGGGTTCTGCAGTCGCTTCTTCAGCCAACGAGTTGGAGTCACTGCTCTTATCACGGCTTACGCTACGTTGAACTTTCATCTTTATGTGGTATTAGGATGCTAGCTCGTTTTTTCTCTATCTCGAGCAGCTGCTCAATGAAGTTTTAATTATCTCCTATAGTTGATCTATTTCCAAGTTTTCGGTCAAAGACAGGTGTTTTTCTCGTTCTTCCAACATCTGATATTAAAACATTTTTAAAAGGACTTAAATGCTTTTCTACGGTTTCGGGTTCTGCGTATTGTAAACATATGTATGTTGCGAAATGTAAGCCCTGAGTTGCACCCGAGTGGTAGGGTACCTTTATAAGTCCGTGTTTTCGTCTAATGTTCAAATTCGATCTCCGAGCTGCAACTGATCGCCCATATTTCAAAATGTTTGAAGTGTATTTTGGGTTAATTTTAGGACTTAAAAGTCTTTTAACGTATGCCTATTAACCGCTTCCACAAAACAACTCAACTTTGCTGTAATTTTTCCACAAAGATATTTATCCCATAATCGTTAAAAATATTCAAGTTACTTTTTAGTGCAATGTTTTTGGTCGCAACTGTATGTCCTTCCAGCATTCGAATTTTCTTTGCGAATAACCAAATGTTAATTTCATTCTTGATGCTTGATTAATAATTTGTATTATTAATAAATATTTATTTATTTAAGAATATGTATTGGCCATTCTTGCGCCAAAATATCCCTCCACGTAGAAAGTGTAACTTTAAGTAAATATTAAATGCACGACTTAATTGCAGAAAATTGCTCTTCCGTTTCATGGTTTAAGACAGTTTGTGAGTTACTTTTGATAAGCATGGGGAGGTAAGTAAGATTAGTAAGTGTGAAAATTTAGATTCGACCGGAGGAGGACAAATGATTATATTTAGAGAAAATTGTGAAAGCCTGATTTTCAGAGATCTTGTATTGATTTACGACTCTCAACCATTCCTGTGTGCGAATAACGAATGTCAGAAATGGATGGGACCCACAGTTTTAAGCCGAGCCCAAACGGCTAATTAAAAAAAAAAAAAAACAACGCAATTACTAAAACTGTAGTGATACATGCTTCAAAACCGCATTGAAATTGTTATAAATCACTAAAAAATGGTGAAAATTTTGCAGTCGCTATTCACTTTGCTGAAGGACTTTTGGGTACTGCTTCGTCGTCGTAAAGTAGTTATTCGCCATGTTATAAGAAAATTGGTGGAAAATTTGAGAATCGAAACCGTTTAAGTCCTTCAAGAAAGAAACTCCAAAAAATGGCCGATGTATTTTTATATTTAATTTGAATAAAATATTTGAAAGCTTTTCGCAAGAAACCAATACTTTTTCTTTAGCAGAAAAATGAAGAATTCTCAAAATGTTGCAACATCTCGTAAGGAATATTTTTTGTTTATATTATTCATTGCTTACATGAACATTACTACAGCAAGTGGGTGGTAAAATGTTGTTGAAAATAAATCACATATCTATGGACTTGTTGAAAACAAGAAACACGATGTATAAATTACGCGGAAAATGAAAATGAATAAATAATACAAATTTTTTATGTCAAGGGAAAGAGTGGAGAGGAGTTTCATTTTTTAAATGCATAAATCTTTAAATATTCGAGACTTTTTTCAGTCGGACTTGGTTGAAAAATAAATGTTTACTGATTTGCTAACTCATTTTAATAAATTTAGATTATGGATTTAACTTAAGTATAAAAAGTTTAACTTTTGGAATCCTTCACATTTGGCATTTGAGTTAAAACGTCAAAATCAAATTGACAGTTTGTTATTGGTATTCTATTTGTCCGTTCCACATCTTAGTGTTAAACTTTCTTCTTTTTTTTTGAAAAATTAATATAATTTGGAAAATCAAGTGTATGGGAAGATTCATGTATCAAGATTTTAGAGTTACTTGGAAACTTCCCACGAACTCAAAAAATTATTAGATGAATGGTAATAGACTTATTTCAAATGGAGCAAGCGAACTAACCAAAAAATAATTCCAGAATCTGTTTTTTTTTAATGTTTGTCAGATTTCAAATGACATTTAAATACGTTGATACAAATAAATTGATAGTTTTAAATAAATACAAATTAGGTGGCACACAAGAGAACCAGGGTCTAGTGACTTACAACTCTCAACCATTCCTGTGTGCGAGTACTGTTGTCAGGGATGGAAGGGACCTACAGTTTTAAGCCGAATCCGAACGGCAAATTTGAGAAAGCACTTTTCATGACAAGAAGTACTCTTGGAGAATTTGTCAATTCCTTGCAAGAGGCAGTACCCGTGAAAAAAGACGCACTAACCATCATGCCACGGGTACTTCTGATAGTTTTACGCAGCAATAAAGATCCACGAATCCTTAAAAATGCCAAAAATACATTGTGGAAAAGACATTGGAAAATTTGGTCCGGCAGAGTTAGCTTCTCAAACTATCAAAAAGTTGAATGCAACTTTTCGTCTTATTGAGAATTTTAATATCTTGAATACAAAAAGAAAATGCGAAAGATAGTATAATTTTATATCACAGATGGTTCTACCAATTTATTAACATTAAACCTAAACCCGATGTTTTCCCTTCCACATTTAAATTAATTGATGTTGCATCCGTATATCCTTAAATTGATAAAAACCGTATGGCCTCTTGCTTTAGCCAATTGTACTTTAATTATATTCAAGAACCTGATCAAAGTTTTGTGGATTACTTAAGAGCTACCTCATAAACATCCCTTATTCAAATCAAAAATAGTGATGGAACTGTCTACAATAAAGTCTGTTCAAAGATGCTTTCTCCCCTGGTCATGAATGGTTTGCTGCAATATTATTAAAAAAGTGTGCTATGTCCTTTTTAAAGCACTGTTTCGTCTTTCTATTTCTCAAACCACTTCAGAAAGCTTTGGAAAGCAAAAAAAATGAACTACAAGCCCACAGCCAAATTTTGTTCCATTCCCAATTTTTTCGAAGCCCAGATTATTCACACTTTTTTATTTCATGACTCAGATCATACCTGAAGAAACAATCTCCGATCGTATTTATGCAAACTCATGAGTTCCTCAAGGGAGCCACTTTGATCCTTTAATATTTGTCTCTAACTATTTTGTTACAATTGACATCGATAACTCAACTGTCTCTGTTTACGCTAACTTCATCTGTTTCTACCTCTCTGTTAAATGATCTCGACTCATTTCAGACTTGGTGAAACACAAAGTTCTTAGAACTCACTATTGTTAAATGCCAATTCATAACATTCACCCGTAAGCGATCACATCATGACGGTACCATTAATTCTGTTCACGACCTAGAAGTATTTTCAGACACTCGGCTAAGTTTTCAGACACGATTTGATCTCATCATTAACAACTCATTCCTTAGTTTTATCACACGTTGGTCTATAGACACCAGCTTTGTTAGACCTCTCCTAGAATACGCAAACCAAGATTAGTCTCCCCGTCAGAATTCTCAATCTTGAAGAATTTGAATTTGTACAGCGATTATTTTTTCGGTCTTCCAAAGAGTGAAAATCTATTCTTATCACCTTATAAAGATCGTTTAAAATTTATTAATCCTCAAACCCTCCGAAAATGCCACTTATATTTTCTTTCTACGTTTTCTATTAGCAGAGATCATGGATTTCTAGAGAAGTTTTCTATTTATACTAATCCATGGAACGTCAGAAATGCCTGTCTCTTTCACCGCCCTTATCACCATACAAATAACTGACATTTTGAAAATATCTCAAGACTGCTGTACAGCTTTGAATACCATACCGGAAGATAAATTTATCTTAATGCTAAACTTATCTTCTAGTGTTTCACGAGATAACATCACACCGTTGACATCTTTCTGTGTCAATAATACGCCAATAAACGATGTTTTCGACACTTTTAATTTTTTGAATGCCATGTTGTTCAAAGTTTTCCCAAGTTTACTCAAAAAGTTACAAACAAAGTTAACTGTTTAAAAAGTTTTAACCTAGCGGGAATTCTCGAAATAAAATACTTTAATAACTTTTAATGTTCAAATGAGGACTTTTGGGAAACTTCTGTTATATATTCCACATGACAACGTTTAAGTCCTAAACGAATCTTCACAAGTTTTTAAAGTCTTTATTGCCCGGATAATACATAAATTATGTTTAGATTCTTCAAAATCGAAAAAAATAACGTTTACAAAAGTAGTAAGGTTTAAACTCAAATTTCATTTACCCTTATGTCACATTTGCTTTGTCTTATCTGTCAAATACATCTTATCTGTCAAATACATTTGAAATGTCAAAAAAACAAATGTAAATGTTCAGTGTAAACGCGCTTCAAGCGCTATTTTCGATTTTTTTTGTAAAAACGTCAAACTCAAGTTTTTTGTTATTAGAAAACCAATTAAAAATACATAAACGGCCAAAACAAGCAAGAACCTTATTTTTTGACATATATTTGTTTTGTTATATAAAATTAATTTGATGCTTTAATGCGCATCTTCAAAATTTCTGTTTGCTCATCATCCATAGCTCAAATTTCATTTCAGAAATTAGAGGGAAAAGTATAGAAAAATACAAATAATTTCTTTTTCCTCTAAATTCAAAAACTCAAGAACTCTACACGAAGCGACGCACGACATGATGTATGCATTTTAGAGATACAATATTCGAAAGTGATGCTAACATGCTGTTTGAATTCGAATATGCAAATAAACTTTTAGCGAAAAGGATTCGCGTTCCATAAAAGAATTCGAGTCGACAATTTGTTTACTTGTGGCTAAATGGGGTGGGGGAAGATTTTTGGTCTGGAAACCTTATTTCCTTTTTAAAGTTTTCGTAGCGTCGTTTTTCGTGGAAAAAACACGCAATTGGATCTACGCTCTATGGATATTTGTGCAACCGTCAAGTGCACTTTTTCCTTATTTGTTCTTGTTTCTTCTTTCTCCATGTGTTTGGCGGTGATTGAGGAAATGTATTTTTGGGTTTTGATTTGTCAATGTGATTTGAAATTTAGGGGGTTTATAAGTGGAACGAAAATTGAAGAAGCATTAAAGTGGAACATTATACTTAGACAATATTTTAATAAGAATTATAAATTTAATGCATTTCGTCGTATCGTCTGCACTGTGCGAGGGTTTTATTAAACAGGGAAGATTTTAGGCTTATTTTTTATTTCTTACTTTTGAAATAAAAAAGCAACTAGAACCAGATTTTAGAGTCAGACTTCAAAGCAAGTTTTGATTTTTCGAGAAGGGTCATACATTTTCAAAAGTCGTCTAGGAAGGTCTTGACTTGTTAAAGGGTGTCTAGACTTTTACAACTAGACGGTATTAAGTTTTTTACCTGTGACGGCAGGAAACGGAGAGAGGATTTGAAAAGATCCTGAATTACTGAATATTGAATGACAGTCCACATTTACTTAGTGCAGGTAAAGAACGAATTTCTGTACTTGACAATACGACCAAAGTTGCCCTCGAGGTTATACTGATGAGCATTCCTAGAGGCTCGAATATTACGGTTGAATTGTTTGAGCGGAGGAATGCAGAAAGCTATTTTTATATTATATATTATTATATATTATTCAACCAAGATATTATCAATGAAAGACTTAAGTAAGCTGCAGAGACATTCACCCAGAGATGGGAGTTATATAAGCTTTGGATGAATTTAAAAAATAAAAACTTGCACCGCTTTAGCAAAACCATTTCGAAGCTTTTTTTGGCGACATCGTGTATTTTATAATTTGAGAAGAAGTGCTTGAAGATACACATAACGCAACTGTTCGGTGAGACAAACCATGAGGTAACCAGTGGACCTATTTTTACGAAAACCGTACTGCGGGTCATTAAGAAGCCTTCGGTCTTGAAGATTTTTCTTGAGCTGATGATTAATCAGTGTTTCCATGTTATTGGATTGATTATTGATCCTTGATTAAAAGTATAAACTTAAAATCTAAAAACTTAAACTAGACTGTTAAAAAATATTAATTTGCAATTTATTCTTTTTATATTATCATTTGGGGAAGTAATACAAGAGTGAAGTTTATTATAAGTTTATTAAGGGGCTATGTACACCATAGTATTCAATGGTTTCTGGAGTCTTATACTTGAACGACTAAAACTAAAGTTTAAACTACCAAGAACTGATGGTTATTATTTCAACAACAAAAAAAAAAACTGCAAGTACATCCTATGAATTTTCAATGATGGAAGATTTATGAGAGAAAGTCTCTGTGAATAAGTCGGTAATGTATGACTATCATGAAACCAAGGTAAATCTTTTATGAATGGTTTCGAATCTTCTGACGTGTACGGCCGCGGCGCCGCGCGGCGACCTTACTGTACAAGCATATTCCCAGACTGGTCTCACAAATGAAACAAAAAGTAATTTTAAAAAATATGGATCACGGAAATCACGGCCAAGTTTCTTAATAAGACCCAGAACTCTACTTGCTTTTTAATTATGAAGTTAATATGTTCATTGAATGTTAGTTTAGGATCTAAGACAACACCCAAGGCAGAAAATACATATACTCTATATAAAGGACAAGAATCAAACATGAAACTAAAAACGATTGGAACTTTTTTGCGTGTAAAACTCATGGTTTTACATTTGTCAATGTTTAAAACAAGACGATTATTATTGCACCATTCGATTCCCTGAATAATATTAAGTCTTCTTGCAAGAGAAGACAGTCAGATGTAGAGTTAATTTTTTTTTTTAAATTTGAATGTCATAAGAATATATTAAAACGGACGAAGTTTGTATGATCGAAACCAAGTCATTTATAAATAAAACAAATATAATAGGACCAAGGTGACTACCCTGGGGGACACCAGAATTCACAACAAATAAATTTGAACACTCATTACGAAATTTAACACATCCCAATATACTAAAAGAACTCTTACAAAACGCTTTAAATAAGCTCATCAAATGGACAGATCGGTGTGGACTAGGCGTTAACCCACAAAAAACCGACTTTGTCCTCTTCACACGGAAATACAAAGTCCTACTCATTGACCCTTCCCTCATAAACGGTGTACCACTTAAATTCTCTGAACAGGCAAAATACTTGGGTCTCATTTTGGATAAGAAATTAAGTTGGAAACCTAATATTCAAGAGAGAATAAACAAGGCCACAGTAGCCCTGTTCTCCTGTAAAAGGGCCATTGGTAATAAATGGGTCCTACAGCCCCTCATTACACACTGGCTATATATCTCGGTCAAAAGGCCTACCCTTAGTTATGGAGTAGTAGTATGGTGGACGGCGCTAAATATAGTGACAAATCGCGATAAACTTTGCAAAGTCCAACGAACAGCCAGCCTGTGTATGGAAGGAGCACTTCGCTCTACCCCCTCCGCCTCATTTTATGTTCTGTTCCATCTAATACCGCTGGGCATTTTAAGCAAACAATTGGCTGCTAATACAGCCATTCGGCTTTAAGCCTCCTCTCTGTGGATCAATAATGGAATTGGCCACACCACTATTTTGAACTCGTTCAGAACTATAAACAGTAATATTGACTACACCATACCTCATCCTCAGTTTAATAACTATAGCTTCAAAGTGACTATACCTCCCAGGTCTTCTTGGGAGAATACATCATTTTTAACGATGATCCTATAAACTTTTATACAGACGGATCAAAAACGGAGGATGAGGTTGGTGGAGGCGTATACTCAGATAGACTAAACTTAAGTCTCTTCTTTCGTCTACTCGATCATTGTAGCGTATTGCAAGCTGAAATCCTGGCTATAAAAGAAGTCCATGGCTTAGAGAAAACTAATGATATACGCATCTTCTCGGATAGCCAAGCTGCGTTAAAGTCTCTAGACTCTGACTCCACTAACTCACTAACAGCCCTAAATTGTCGATCATCTCTTACGGAGATGGCTACACAGTTCAACATTCACCTTTTCTGGGTGCCGGGCCATAGACATTTCAGGAAATTGCAGAGCTAGCGAACTTGCAAAAAGCGGAACAACTTTACCTCTTCTGGCTCACAATGCTAGCATAGGTATCCCCTTAGCTACATGTAAACTCATGCTAAAACGTGTGCACACGTCCTGCCTTATCACATAGACGTAGAATCCACCTTGGAGACTACTACTTCAACAATACCAGCGATCTAAAAAATTCTGACATTTGAATCCTACGCTTCATTCGGAGCTCCAATTGGTTCGACGAGTTAAGCTGATCAACTGATTCATGTGGTATCACAACGGACCATACTTTGGTCTAAGTGTGTTGTATTTCCCAACCAACAGCCATTTTAATCTAACTTATCCTAATCTACTTGTTCACGTTTTTTCAAAAACATCTAAACAAAAGGACGTAAAGTGAAAAAGATTCGTAACAGTTGATAGTTTAGCAATAAGTCTCTAGTTAATTTTGTCGTTTTTAGGACCTGTTTGTGTACTGGTATTATAAAAGAGCTCTTCCAGATAAAAGGGATCGAGTTACTTAAAGACGTGTTAAAAAGAACACATAACTATTGTGCTAAATACGCAGCACGTTTCTTTAAAATGGATGATGGTACACCGTCAGGACCATGACGCAAACATTCGTCAAGTTATAGGATACTATTAAGGACCGAATTTTAGTGGGGGAAAATTAAAACAGTGGCAGATATGTTAGCAAAACTAATAGTATTATAACCTACAAAAGCATCTTTGAAGTAGTTTGCAAACATGTTCGCAATTATTTTCGATTCATTACTATTTGATGTCGAATCAGTCATTAAGTTAGGTACCAACCACTTTGACATGTTTGGTTTAATATTTCTTGGACTTCTTTTGTTTGGTTTTAACTGTCTTGTTTTGTGTTAGCGACCTGAAGGGTAACGATTAAAAATATCTAGACACGAAGTTGACTTGTTTTAAAGATCTTTATAACTCTCAACCTTTTTGAAAAGTCTTCAACTATATTTAAACTCTTATATTCACTATAATCTCTTTGTTTTGGTCATCTTTATATTTCTGACAACCATATTATGGAATTTCTTCATAACTATTTAAAGCTAAACTAGCTTAAAAAGGGTTTCGAGTTTTTTTTTCAGAAATTTGATTGAGATGTCAGCCATGTTTGTATTATTTCACCCCTATTTTAATTGACATCTTTCGAATTGACTTAAAACTCGAAACCGTTTTTAAAACTTGTTTGGCATTAAAGATGTTTTTAAGAAACACCATAATATGGATGTTAACATTTATGACTAGTTTTAGCTTCCCTGATGTTTCGATAATTTTACGATTCTGTATAATATACAGATTGTTATGCCTTAGTATTTTTCTTAGCTCAACATTTGTCTTGGAGGTCTTGATTAGTTTAAATGGTCCTGACAATATTCACGTGTCTTAAGTACGATTTTGACGATTTTAAAAATAGTCCACAATAGCTTAACAAGCTGCTTCAATGTTGAGAGTCCATAAACATCTTAACATTGCCATTAACAATGGTGAACGATATCAACCGAATGGCCTTCTATTGCAGCAACACAACCCTTTAACGAAATTTTTAATGCCAATTTCGCACATTTGCATCTGTAGATTCTTGGTGTTCTCAATAACTCGATAGTTAAGCATTATCGAAACTTCGAGAAATAACACGTTTAGAAAAAATTTTCTTCACATATTATAAACCGTGACTGCAAAATATTTTCAAAGTGTTGTAGATTTTTAACTATTTCAATGCGTTTTTGAATGATAATCATACAGTTTTTACTTGTCAACAATGAAAAGATGACAGCTTTAAAAGTGGAAGCATAGCCCAATTAAATTTTATTGGAAAACCCTTAAGATTAACAGCAATAATTAAGTTCTTAATTGTTCAACAAATAAGCATGCAAATTTCAATTGATCTGATAACTGAGTACTAAATGATAAAGGGTTGAATATTATACGTATTTACATAAACCGTGTGATTTTATTCAGTGTAATCGTAATTGTAGTTGCTAAGAAAAAGGTCGTTGCTGAGAAAGAGGTTGTTGAAAGTGCTGGTGATGCTGCTGTGGGTGAAAAAGCTTCTAATAATGTTCGATTATCTGACGTTCATGAGATAAATGTTGCTGGTGGCACTGCTACTCCTGTTGATAAGGATCGTGTTGCTACTGGGAAGAATGCCTTCAATGTCAATGAAAGTGAAGATGATACTAAGCCTAATAAGAGTTCTGTTGGTAATGTTTCTAATCAAGTAAAAAATTCTAAAACTCGACGATCAAAAAAGATAGTGTTTGGGACCGCTGCCCTTGGGGACGGTGAGTTTACACTTCAGTATGTTCCTTGTCTACAATTTCTACATCTTTCGTGGTTGGATAGTAATGTGAATGAGGAAAATGTAGTAGAATATGCCGCAATGAAGTTAAATATTGAAAAGATATCATGCGCTGTTCTAAACTTATAAAAAAAGGAGAAGATTTAACTTTACTCCGGTTTGTGAATTTCAAGCTTAGGGATTCCCATAAGCCACTTCGATGCTGCTTTGGAAGCTTCAATTTGGCCTAAACATGTCCAAGTAAAGAAATTTGTAAATTTTCCGAAAGTGGATGGCAACACCAAGATGAAGTAGCTGATCCAAACTTTAAAGCGAATTTATCTGAAATTCGAGTGTATTTTCAAAATGCTGGTGGTTTACGTACGAAAACTAACGAGCTTTTTCTTTCATCATCTCTTCATAAGTTCGATATCATTATCATTGTTGAAACATGTCTGTGTGAGCTCTTTGATTCTTCGTACAATGTTTATCGTAAGGATCGTTCAACTAAGACAGGATGGGATCGAGGAGGTGGTGTTTTAATTGCCGTCCGAACAACTTTCAACAGTACTTAACACTTTGTGTTTGAGTAAGTTCTGAAGATTCTGATTTTCCTCTTTTAAATAACTCTATTCATCATAAGGCTATTTCTCTCTCTTTTGAAGATTATAATTATGGTTCTGCCCCTCTCGAAAAACAGATTCCAGCAGATTTCACGGCATTAAATAATGTTTATAATACTGTCAACTGGAAGGATTTATTGAAAGGCAAGTCTCTAGATGATATGTTTGCAAGTATAAAAAGTATTGTTAATGAAGGCATTGAACGATTGGTTCCTACCTTAACTAAGAAAAAGTCGTTTAAGCTTCCATGGTTTAACAAAAGGATATAAAATTTAGAGAATGCTAAAAATAAGACATTCAAGCGTTATAAAGTAACAAATTCTTCGGAAGATCGTGCAGTATTTTTTAGGTTGAAAAAAAAAAGAATTTGATTTTCTCAACAAGTTTTTGTATAAACATTATAAAATATAAATACTGAATCAAATATAAAACATAATTCGAAATCTTTTTGGATATTTCTGAACTCTAAAAGAAATTGTTCATCTTTTCCTCAATGTATGGAATAGGAAGAAGTTACGTCCAATGACATTCAGTCCTCATGTGACCTATTTGCTCGATTCTTTCAAACTTCTTATAATTGTGATATTTAAACAAATATTAGCAGCTTGTATCCTGATATAACTCCTTTGATTGATTTTACAGAGTTTTTCAGAACAAGATAATTTGGATAGCTTAAAAGATATGTCAAAAAAAACCTGGCTTTGATATGATTCCTTCTATTCTTTTGTCAAAATGTTCGTATTCACTTTGTGGTTATTATTTTTAATAAATCTTTACAAATTGGTGTTTTTCTTAATGAATGGAAAATATCTTATATAGGTCCGATCTATAAGAGTGGTTTTAAGCACTTACTGAAGAACAATAGACCAATATCAAAACTTTCAGATATTCCCAAACTTTTAAAAAAAATAGTCACCCAAAGACTTTTTTTTCCGTCAAGAATTTCTTGTCTCAAAAACAACATGGTTTTGTAAAGGGTAGATCAACGTGTACTAATTTAAGTCTATTTGCAAATTATTGTTATCATGTTATGATGTTGAAAAGGGTAGAGAAGTTGATGTCCTGTACACTGATTTTTTTAAAGCCTTTGACCGCGTGCATCATGGTCTTCTCCTACAAAAGCTTAAGATGTTAGGATTGAATGCTTCATTTCTACAGTGGTTAGATTCATACCTTTCTGATAGACGTGATGTCGGGTCTTCCACAAGGCAGTCATTTGGGTCCACTTCTTTTTATAATGATTTACCTTCTGTTTTTAACTTTTGTAACTGCTTGATGTACGCCGATGATATGAAAGTTTCCACAGCAATATCTTCACTTGAAGATTGCTTATTAATACAGCTGGATATAAAAACTATTTTCTTAATTGGTTCAACTACAATCTTCTTCAGCTGAATTACTCGAAGTGTAAAGTTTTTAGTGTATCCCTCTTCATCTCTTATTGATTTTGAATATAAATTCTATGATATTAGTCTTCTGAGGGTAATTGAAGTAAATGATCTTGAGGTGATTTTTGATTCAAAGATTGACTTTAGATCTCATGTTGTTTACATGGTATCTAAAGGTAATTCACTTTTAGATTTTTTGAAGCGGAACTCCAAAGATTTTAACGATCCCTATACTTTGAAGACCTTATTTATGTCTATTGTTCTAACCGTTTTAGAATATTGTTGTGTCGTCTGGACTCCTTTTTATGAAAATAATATTTTGAGAATAGAAAGAGTTCAGATAAAAATCACTCATTATGCACTTCGAAAACTTAACTGGGTTGGGCTTAAATGTCGGAGATAAGTCCAAAGTTTTTTGTTTATTAAGGATATTATTGATAACAGAATAAATTCTTGTGATTTGCTTTCACTAATTCCATTATATGTTCCATCATGAGTTTTTCGCAATATAAATGTATTATTTTATCCTCCTATTCATAGGACTAATTATGGTCTAAATGAACCAATACCGCGTTCTCTGTATCTAAAGGGTGATTTTTTTGAGGTTAGAATTTTCATGCATTAGTATTTGACAGATCACGCGGGATTTCAGACATGGTATCAAAGAGAAAGATGCTCAGTATGCTTTGACATTTCGTCATGAATAGACTTACTAACGAGCAACGCTTGCAAATCATTGAATTTTATTACCAAAATCAGTTGGCAGAAAATCCGCTTTTTTATCGACAAATTTTGTTCAGCGATGAGGCTCATTTCTGGTTGAGTGGCTACGTAAATAAGCAAAATTGCCGCATTTGGAGTGAAGAGCAACCAGAAGCCGTTCAAGAACTGCCCATGCATCCCGAAAAATGCACTGTTTGGTTTGGTTTGTACGCTGGTGGAATCATTGGACCGTATTTTTTCAAAGATGCTGTTGGACGCAACATTACGATGAATGGCGATCGCTATCGTTCAATGCTAACAAACTTTTTGTTGCCAAAAATGGAAGAACTGAACTTGGTTGACATGTGGTTTCAACAAGATGGCGCTACATGCCACACAGCTCGCGATTCTATGGCCATTTTGAGGGAAAACTTCGGAGAACAATTCATCTCAAGGAATGGACCGGTAAGTTGGCCACCAAGATCATGCGATTTGACGCCTTTAGACTATTTTTTGTGAGGCTACGTCAAGTCTAAAGTCTACACAAATAAGCCAGCAACTATTCCAGCTTTGGAAGACAACATTTCCGAAGAAATTCGGGCTATTCCGGCCGAAATGCTCGAAAAAGTTACCCAAAATTGGACTTTCCGAATGGACCACCTAAGACGCAGCCGCGGTCAACATTTAAATGAAATTATCTTCAAAAAGTAAATGTCATGGACCAATCTAACGTTTCAAATAAAGAATCGATGAGATTTTGCAAATTGTATGCGTTTTTTTTTTTTTAAAGTTCTCGAGCTCTTAAAAAATCACCGTTTATTTAATATGGTTTAGAGATTGTTTTAAGTAAAAAATTCTTGAAATATGTAATTGATTAATTAATTTAATTTAATCTAGAATTCCTTTTAAATATGTATAATATCTTATTAGCTTTATTATTTTTTAGTATTTTTGTAATCAGCAGATCTTCGATCAATTGATGAAATAAATAAATAAATGTAACCTTAAAAAAAAAATTGGGTTTTTCTATGAGGAAAAAATAATGCAAATACAAACAAAGCTCGATGCTCTTTATTAAAAATAATCTTATTTAGTAACACTTATGATGGTTGCAATCATCATCACCAACTTTTTGTGATTCAACTAATAAAATGATACGCTTTCACAATTATATTACTTGTTTTTGTTGTTAGTTATGGGGTTTTCAGAATAGTAGCATTTCAAAAACAAAAAATTCCTGGAAATTTCCAAAAATAAATATTATAACTTGTGATTAACAAGTTTCCAAGAACTATAAACACAAATCATGTCAAGAGACTTTATGTGAAAGACCAAACCATTTTTAAAAAAAATCACACATCCTGACAGTTTCAATATATCTAAAAATATTTGAAATGTGTCATATGTCAATAAATATCATCACATGCTGAAAACTTTTAGAAATATGTTAGTAAATTGAATTTTTATTTAATTTAGCAAATGTCAAAGTTTTTACTTCATTTTTCATTTCCTACACTTAAATAAGTAATTTTCTTTTTTTTTTTGACAATGAGTGAATTACATTACAATTCTTCAGAAGATATGAACTTAAATGTATTTAAGAAGATGAAATGTTAACAGTCGAACTGTTTGTTCCGAACACCAATTATTTTAATAAATATGATTTAAAATCATGAAAATAATATTTTTATTTTTAAAATCATTAAATGAAAATAAAAATAAAAATGAACCAGCATAGTGTTCAAATATGCGTTTCGCCCCGGTGCAATGGTTGGGCTCATCAGAAGATGACCATTGCACATTTTTATTTTTATTTTCATTTAATGATTTTAAAAATAAAAATATTATTTTCATGATTTTAAATCATATTTATTAAAATAATTGGTGTTCGGAACAAACAGTTCGACTGTTAACATTTCATCTTCTTAAATCCCTTAGCAAGGAAATAAAAACAGCTACAATTTATCTTCTATGAAGACTTGTAGCAACCATATAATTCGCAGTAGCTCTTTGTAGCTCATATTATATGGAATCTCGATTTATTCGAGAAAATATGCGTCAAGACAAAGTGCAATGGTCATCTTCTGATGAGCCCAACCATTGCACCGGGGCGAAACGCATATTTGAACACTATGCTGGTTCATTTTTATTTTTATTTTCATTTAATGATTTTAAAAATAAAAATATTATTTTCATGATTTTAAATCATATTTATTAAATGTATTTGTATATAAAAACGTGGAGCTGTATTTAAATAAGTTTAAAATTTAAATTAAAATTTTGATGGATGACAGGAATACTAAACGTCACTCATACTTAAAACAAAATAAGTTTCATGGCTTAAAAAAAGCATATCTTTCAAGATACTGCACACTTCTATTTCCACCCCAACTAATTGCTTAACGTTAACTGTCAATAACCCTTTACAAACGTCATAATATATTAATTTATTGATAAAAACAAACAAACCTAAATAATACTATTACAAAACATCCGCATGCAACTACATCAATACAAATTAAAAAAATATTTTAAAGCGATGATAACCTTACCAATTTTAATATTCGATTCCTTCCGCCGTGTGCATCGTCACCATACTCTCCTAATCACTTTTGACATTTCAATGGAAAATGTAAAAAATATACATAAAGGAATCTAAATGCTATGAGTTTACATGCGTTGAAATTCCCAAATTTAATATTAAATGTGTGCATTTCAATATTGAATTAAATTGTCCTTTTTTTGAAAAAAAAAGTAAATCAATTTCGATAGTAAATGCCAAACACGATATATAAACAGAAAATGGCAGAAATATTCATCCAATTTACCAAACTATACATTCTATGGTATAAATGGTCTTTGGAAAGGCTATAGATTTAAAACTGCATGTGCCTGGTAATATGTACACATACAGCTAGGAACAAAATAGTAGGAACATTCTTCACTTTCGAGTTAAAAAGGTTGAATACAAAACAAAATCTCGTACAAACGACTTTTGGTAGGATTTTTTAGTCAATAAATGAACTAAATGGTGTTCAAATGGTAGACATGTGCATTCAATAGGACACAAGTGTCCACAGGTTTTTCTCAAGACCCACCTCTGTCTATCAACTCCTACTCTCACCTCCCCGTGGTGAACATCGGGTGCCTACTACTTCAACTGGAGATTGGGTTCCAACCCCAGGGCAAAGTTGTTGCGGGCAGCAAACGAGAGAGGGGGAGAGGTTTTTCCACTAAGGCACCTCTCCTTATCCAGACGGCAGCGGAGGAATTCCCGAGATGGAATCAACGGTGGCATCTGCAGTTCCAGTAAGGTTGAACTACTTAGTGAACACCTTATAGGGCTTCTTCGACATATTCGGAGCCCAGGCGTAAAAGGAGCGGTTTTATCCGGCTCCCCATCCTTGGAGTTATACCTAGGATCTGGCCTTCAAGGTTGAGGGTTGTTCTGTCGGGGTGACTTGCTGGCCACGTAAAAGCTTCATAGTTGCGAAGCACCAACAAGCCCCTCAATAGACCACGTGCGGCCAAAGAATTAGCGGAGGTCATAGATTGCTATAAAGCAGACATCACCGCCATCCAGGAAATACGATGGGATGGGCCGGGCATGAAGAGGATGGAAAACTGCGATATTTACTATGGTGACTGCTACCACGAAAACCAATAGCGCTTATTTGGATGCGGCTTCTCACTGGAGCCAGACTTAGGCAAGAAGCCTTGAGCTGTAGGTGCATCAACGAGCGCCTCATGACCATACTCATCAAGGCTAAATTCGGCAACATTGATATGCGCGCACGCCCCCACAGAAGAGAAAGATGACAACACCAAAGATATGTTCTTCGAGCACCTACATAAAACATATGAGAAGTGCCCTAGCTACGATATTAAAATAGTCCTGGGCGATTTTAATGCCAAGCTAGGAATGGAAGACATCTTTGGTGGAAAAATCGGGAAGAACAGCCTGCACGACGGCACTTCCGACAACGGATTCAGGCTCATAGATTTTGCTGCGGGCCGAACCGTCATGGTAGCCAGCACGCGTTTTCCACATCTCAACATCCACAAAGGAACTTGGACTTCTCCAGATCAATCTACCGTCAACCAGATTGACCATATTGCGATTGACGCCAGACACGCTTCCAGCATTATGGATGTACGAATTTTCCGAGGAGCTAACATCGACTCGGACCACTATTTCGTTGTAGCCAAGATAGCACTTCGGGTTTCCAAACATAAGGCAAAACAGGCAGGTGTTGGGAGAAGGAACAACGTCGAACGGCTACGATCGCAGGAGATCGCCAAATTCTTTTCCGCCCGAGTTACAAGTAACCACTCTCAAAGTTCTCTGCCGCCAACACAATGTATCGAAGACCAGTGGGAACATTGCCAAGATGCAATCAGAGAAGCCCCCTCTGATGTGCCCCTGATTTGATGAGGAATGTCGGCAGGCAAATGCAGCCAAACAACAGGCACGCAAGCGGCGCTGCATAAAAGGACGAGAGCCGCTCATGAGCTCTATGAGCAGAAGAGGCGAGGGAAACGCCGACTTCTCAGAAGGAAAAAGAGGGGGTATGAGAAGCGTCTGGTCGAAGATGTTGAGAGGTTTAAAAGCAGGAATGAAGTTCGAAAGTTTTATGAACAGGTGAAACGAAATTCACAGGTACATAAACCTAGAACCGAAGGCTGCAAAGACGAAAGTGGAAACATCATAGTGGAACAGCAGTCAATGCTGAGGATATGGAAGGACCACTTCTGCAGACTGCATAACGGCGACGACGAACTGAATTCCGCTGTCAGGCAGGATGATCCATTCAAAATAGACGACGAAAGCCAACAATCCCGTCCTCCCGACTTAGACGAAGTAAAGATTGCCATATCTAAGTTGAAGGCTAATAAAGCCGCTGGAGCAGATAACTTGAATGCCGAGCTCTTTAAAGCTGCTGGAGATAAGTTGGTTTGGAGCATGCACCAACTTATCTTTAAGATATGGTCGGAAGAAAGCATGCCCGATGAATGGAACCTCAGTATTGTTTGCCCGATCCTGAAAAAGGAGACCTTCTAAACTGCACCAACTTTAGAGGAATCAGTCTACTTAACATCGCCTATGAAATCTTCTCTGCCGTAATATGTGAACGTCTAAAACCCATCGTCAACAACCTGATAGGTCCTTATCAGTGTGGTTTTAGACCAGGAAAGTCCACAGTTGATCAAATATTCACATTACTGCAGATCCTGGAAAAAACCCAACAGCTCCAAATCGACACCCACCATCTTTTCATCGATTTCAGGGCCGCATATGACAGCATATACAGGGACGAGCTGTATAGAGCCATGTCTAGTTTTGGCATCCCTGCCAAACTCGTCAGTTTGTGCAGGATGACCATGGAGAATTCACGCTGCTCCATAAAGGTTGGAAACAACTTAACAGAACCTTTCGATGTCAAAAAAAGTTTTAGACAATATGATGCGCTGTCATGTGAATTTTTTAACATCGTGCTTGAAAGAATAGTGCGGGCTGTAAAGCGAAGAACACTTAGCCAGAAGAGTAAAAATCCAACGACTAAGATGGCTGGGTCACGTAGAGCGCATGGAAACCAATGCTCCATCCCGGAAAGTCTTCGAATCCACACCCACAGGACAGCGCAGTAGAGGAAGACCGCGGATCAGGTGGCGCTCACAAGTGGAAAGTGTTGAATGTTTCTTTTGCAACGCTCAAAAGAAGTAAAAATCACTAGGGTACAATCTTATATCACTGCTCAGGTTTTGAAAGATATGCCCTTGTTAGGCTTAAAAAAACTCAAATTTGTAATGAAAACAAAAGTCATTGTTATACCTAAACAAGATAAGCCACCAACAAAAGTTACATCCTGTAACCCAATACCGCTTACACCAATCATGGCAAATGTGTTCGCAAAATTGCTACGGAACCATGAGCTTGGATTCAGAAATAAACATTCCATCATAGACCAAGTGCACTGAATTAAGGATCTACTGGAAAAGGCATTCAAGGCATGAGGTATACGCAATAGATCGTCAAGCTAATATAGCCGAATGGATGTAGCTTGGTAAATTTCGGTAAATTGGGCACGTGGAACGCATGAGCGAAGAAGATCCCGCTAAGAAAGCCTTTCAAAGTACAGTTTATGGGAGAAGACAACAAGACAGGTCATGCCTCCGCTGGGAGGACGGTGTAGACCAGGATGTTAGGAGCGCCTTGGGGTGCGAAACTGGAGGTCTCTGGCTAACAAAAGGGAAGAAGCACCGAAAGTTACCGTTTTAATGGGAGTAGCTGTGGAGTGGATGGGAACGTTACAGACAGCTCTTAAACGAGTTTTTGCAGCCGGAATCGGGTCCGAGAAGGATACTAAGAAGTATCTCATAACTCATGACGCTGGATTTTTTATGCTAAATTTTGGCAAATAATCAATTTCACGTAGCGCAGAAGGTAATTGTAAGAAAGGATTTAGAAGTCCTAAAAGCTTCAATGCAATAACATTCCACAAACATGTAAACAGTTATGATAAGGAAATTCTACGCTACGTTTGCGCCAACGCAATGTATAGAAAATTATGGGCTCCATCTGAATGGCGTCATTTTGAAAACCCAAAGTTTTCGAAATAAATGTATATACAATTGTATTCTTTTCCCATTCCAACGCTGCAAGATGGAGCTTTAATTATTAAATTATTTTCCATTTCTCTGACTCAACCTGCATAATATATTAAAAAATAAAAAAAGAGGCTGGGATGGGACCCACACTGATAACTTCTCATCCCTATTATCGATTTGTCTTGCTTAAAAGTTTGTCTATATTTATCAATTTTTACCAACTTTTATTACATTTTTGTTTAGCTTTTTAATTTTTTTGTAAAAAAGCTGTCAATTTGATTTTTTTTAAATTTACTGAATATTGACAACAATATTTTTTGAAAGATAAAAGTAGTTTAAAAGATATTTGAGTCAAAAATCAAACATCAATTTTTACCAACTTTTATTAATTTTTTTGTTTAAGTTTTTATTTTTTGTAAAAAAAAAACTATCAATTCGAATTTTCTCAAAATTTTACCGTATTGAAAACAGTATTTTTTATAAGATAAAATAAGTTAATTGAGTCGAAATTCAATTTTTACCATCTTCCAGTAATTTTTTTTTAGGTTTTTATTTTTTATAAAAAAAAACTGTCAATTCAATTTTTCTCAAAATTTTATCAGATGTCATAAACATTATTTTTTGTTGCACAACATTTTTTTAGAGATGAAATCATATTTTAGTCGTAAAATTTTCTAGTTGACAAATTTTTTTGATTTATAAAAAAAACCGTCGATTGAATTTTTGTCGAAAAATATACCTGTTTTGTATCACGTTACAATATATGATATAAAATTTAATTCAAGTCTCCAGCGTCATTGGTTCATGAGATTTTTAGGGTTAACCAAAATGTTCACCTTTTTTTTAACTGCTATGGTAAAAAAAAACCGCCCACACAATTTTCTTGAGAGCCCTTTCTGCATCACCATTTTTGGCAATGTCATATGTGATTACTCCACAAGAGATGGTTTGGATGCACAGAGGGTACTTTTATCAGCAAAACAAATAAATGGATCAAATCATTCAAACAAAAGATCATTTATATAAATAAGGAAGAGTGTCGGAGATAAATCGGAGCCCTGTGGCACACCAATTCCAAACCAACTAATAACTTCCGTAAATAATAGACAAATTGCAATTTTAAAGCTTTAAACCAAGAATGAATACTCAAAAAATTGATTGATAAGTCAGCGAAATTGGCGGATAGCTTTGGAAACATTGGATTGAGTTGAGTGAAACGCAAACCTGTATCCGACAAAAATTGTAGAAATTACATTTTTGTAAAAGTGTAAAAGATAAAATCAAGATATTTACGAAATATCATCACGAAATATCATTTTCACTACTGTTGGCGGTTCATAACTTACGAAGCGAATACGAGATTTTAATAGACTTTTTACACAATGTTTAGAACAACAAATTTTCAGCTTACTATCTTTCATTTCGAGATCTACCCTATTTATGAAGTTTGCAACATATTGACTCCAAAATCTTGACAACCATTAATTACTTTCTTAAAAGCAAACATTATTAACAAAATATTTCTCTTTAAATTTAATAGTAAAATTTTAAATTTGTTGACACACAACTTTAAGTTGTATTCCTATTATTGTGGTCACAGGTGTATGAACCGACTTATATGCTGCAGGTTTGAGGCTACGATGGAATGTGTTACCTTCCTACATCGACAAATTAAAACGCATTTTTTGTTAGTTTTTTATTTTCTATTAATTCTTTAGCGGTAACACAAAATTTCAATTAAAATTGAAACCATTATCGAATGTGCTATGGCACAATGCTCTACTATACCTACGACACGTGCATCACAACCTACCTACATAATTTGCCTCCAACGACGACGACGCGGCGTACATTGGTTCGGTCGTTGCCGTAGTGTATTGTGACGTTAGTAGGTATTTCTTTTGTCATGTTGTTGGTACGTTTTTTTTAAACTGTTTTCCATGACATCGACAACGGCAAATATGATGGAACAAAAATCCAATTGATCACATAAATAAAATTCGATTACGCTGCATCAGATACATCAGATGCAATTTATTTATAGAGTTTGTTCATTTTTCTTTTTTGACAATGGGTTTTTGCTGCACTATTAATTTCGAATTCGATCTAAAGTGGAGTGCAAGCAAAAGCGCGGCTGCAACAGAGAGAAGCAAATCAGCAGGAGAATAGAAAAGTGCTGTCAAAATATGCGAATATTCATGAAATTGAAGACGATGACAACCACGATGACGATGATGACGACGCTGACGAGGAGGATGATGAAGGCACGCAATATACCAATAATGACGATTAACGGAACAAAATCGTATCGATTGACATTTTCCTTGAAATCACTCGCACAAAAACGTAGATAGTTTCGTGCATATAGCACAGAATTTAATTCAAAACACAAATCGCGCGCCACAAAGTGAGAAGACGACGCAACGACTTGTCATATTCATGTGCTGCAGACACTATCGCATCTTGCCATCGTTTGATGACAGCCACCGCCACACATGTATCCACCTACAAAATATCTCAACAAACAGTCGTTCGTACGTTGGTTTGGATGGATGGAGCCTACAGTGATGTGCGAAAAAAATTATCTAATTTTCTAAGACTATCGTTAGTACTCTATGTATCGAGTTTTCTACAAAACAAAATTTTGACAATTTTGACTTTAAGTTGTGAACACACCGTTTCAAGATCGTTTATTATGGACCACATGGATGCAAACAATTCATAAAAGGTAAGCCAATAAGATTTGGTTATAAAGTTTGGTCACAGTGTACTCCATTCGGATACTCGTATATGGTAAATTCTGAACTGTCAAAAAAATAATTCAAACAGACGACATTTCAAATCATAAGAATTTAGTGCTCAAGTTATTTCATAATTAAATCACAGAGCTCTCAACATACTCTGCTCAGAACTCTACTCTACTCTACTCTTTTCGCTCAAACTCTGCTCATTGCTCAGCTCTGAACTAAAAAAGAAAAACGCCAATTGTAAAAATCCTCGATCAATCACGGAGTATGAAGAACGCTATGGTAAATGCTTTGCACCTCTTTAATCAATGATAGACGACTTTCCTGAAGACATTCGAAGTTTTCCGATAGCTTGTTTACCGGTTTTCCATTCCTCGCTTATTTAAAAACAAGAAGTTATAATGGAGGGGAAAATGGAATTCCGTCAAGTTGCCCCTTAGAGAATAAAAACAAAATGAAAAAAAATGTCTCGTGGATCTTATAAATGTTGTTAATTACCTATCTGAGTAAATGTCTGAAAAAGATTTCTAAATAAAAAATTATCTGAAAATTTGCTTGTGTTAGACTTTTTTGAACAAAGAATATAGAGCCCCAGCCAAGTACTTCGAGAGCAATAATTAAGGAATATGACGAAAACGTACAGTTTATAAAGGTGGAAAAAGATTATGATAGTGATGATGACCTTGACTTATACGACCCTCCAGTGCGGCAACAAGTTATCAAAAATAAAAGCTATGGCACATGTGGATCAATCTTAAATCAACATGTCTAGCTAGTGATCGTTTCGGATCGCGTCATCTGTCTTTCAAGATTTTGGTATCATTAATGATACAGACACTTCAAAAGTTATTGACAAAAATAAAATACGCAGAGGAATAAATTCAAAATAGAATTTTTTTGCAGAATCGATTGAGGAAGCATTAAATGGATTGTACTTTGATGGGAGAAAAGTTGAAACAAATTCATTCAAAACGCTTTCGGAAAACTGAGAAAGAAGACCGTTATTTTCTCATTCAGGAATCAGGATTAAAATATCTTGTCCACTATATATTGGAAACGCATTACAGAGTAAGGCCCCAGGACTCTCCAAAGACATAGCTTCTTCTATAGTTGCCTAATTGGCTAAGCAAGGGATTTCCCTTGTAGAACTTGATGTGATTGGGAGTGATGGAACGGTGATTAATACAGGTTGGAAAAGAGGTATCAATCATCAGATTGAATTGCATGTTGAGAGACAGAGAGTGCAGTGGGCTAGGGTTGCACTGAATTTGAGCACGAATTGTGTTTAACAGTTCGTTACAATCAGAGTATGCAGCAACTCATCTGCAAAAAAAATGGTCGGAAAAAAGCATGCCCAATGAGTCGAATCTCAGCATAGTGTGCCCGATACATAAGAAAGGAGACCCTCTAAACTGCGCCAACTACAGAGGCATCAGTCTCCTTAACATTGCGTATAAGATCCTCTCTGCCGTATTATGTGAACGTCTGAAGCCATTCGTCAACAACCTGATTGGTCCTTATCAGTGTGGCTTCAGACCAGGAAAGTCCACTTTCGACCAAATATTCACACTACGGCAGATCGTGGAAAAAACCCAGGAGCTTCAAATCGATACCCACCATCTCTTTATCGATTTCAAAGCCGCGTATGACAGCATCTATAGGGAAGAGCTCTACCGAGCAATGTCTAGTTTTGGCATCCCTGTCAAACTTATCCGTTTGTGCAGAATGACGATGGAGAATGCACGCTGCTCTATCAAGGTCTGAAAAGATCTCACCGATGCATTTGATGTCAAAAAAGGTTTTAGACAAGGCGATGCACTGCCATGCGACTTCTTCAACATCGTTCTGGAAAGAATTGTGCAAAACTCAAACGTCAACACTAGAGGCACAATCTTCCAAAGATCCATCCAATTACTCGGATACGCAAATGATATTGACATAATTGGAAGATCAAAGGGTGATGTCAGTGAAGCGTTTTTGAGCATTGCGACGGAAGCGAAGAAGATGGGTTAAGTGGTCAATGAGGGCAAGACCAAGTAAATGCTGTCATCAAAAAAGGACACTGAACGACGACGTCTTGGACAAAACGTCACCATGGACAGCTATAACTTTGAGGTAGTTAAGGACTTTGTCTACCTAGGCACCGCTATTATTGCAGACAACGACACCAGCGCTGAAATCAAACGAAGAATAACTCTTGCAAATCGCTGCTTCTTTGGACTTAGAAGGCAATTGAGAAGTAAGTCCTCTCTCGAGCATGTAAAATCACCATCTATAAGACACTCATCATCCCGGTTCTCATTTATGGCGCTGAGGCCTGGACCCTGTCAAAGAAAGATGAGAGCGTCTTAGGATGCTTCGAGAGAAAAATTCTTCGGGTGATTTTTGGTCCCGTACGCATAGATGGAGAATGGAGGAGAAGATATAACGACGTACTGTACGGGCTGTACAGCGACACTGACCTAGTTAGCAGAATTAAAGTCCAACGGCTTAGATGGCTAGGCCATGCAGAGCGGATGGACATCAACGCTCCAGCCCGGAATGTCTTCAAATCCAACCCCGAGGGACGGCGCAGTAGAGGAAGACCGCGACTCAGGTGGCGCACGCAGGTGGAAGGTGGACCTCAACCAACTTGGCGTGCGAAACTGGAGACAGCTAGCTAGGGACCGAGCTGGCTGGAGACGCTTGTTGGTTGAGACCCAGGTCCGCCCCGGACTGTAGCGCCACCTTAAGTAAGTAAGTTAAGATATGAATATACTCCAATTTTGTTCGTATTAGCTTTAAATACTTGACTATACAATTTTATAGCGATTGGATAACAGGAACCCGAGCCGACTTGATGCCAAACTTAGATCCTAAGAATTTATTCTTTTTCAGTTTTCAAGTACTTAAAACTCATGAAAATAAAACTCTAAAGAAATAAAATATGCTTCAAATTATTTATTTACGAAAAACAACAAATCTTAATCGCTCTTTCATTAAATCATATCCATTATCCAAATGATATTATGCACCTTATCTCCTTTTGAGGGTTGCCTTCTTACAATCCGGGTATATTTTTCTGTGTTCAGCGTAACAAAAATTATTTTTGTCCCTCTTCGACTGTTATCAAACCATGAATGTCTTGCCTAAGTTTAACAGCTCTTTCAGCAGAGTCATTAACAGTTCTCAGTATTGAAACAGCATTTTTGGCTTGTTTTTGGACGACCAGTGTGTTTGACGTCTCCAACGGATCCAGTCTCCATATATTTTTCAATTAATATCTTCACAGTTGACGAAGTTAAAACACTATTCCGACCATATTTTGTATGAAATTTTCGAACTGCAGCCGCCAAGCTTTCACTATTTTTGAAATATTCTTTAATAATGAAGACACGTTGTTCTATCGTGTAACGCTCCATTTTTAATAACCCTATACTGTTAGCTGTCAAATAGCTTTTTTTTCAGGGTTGCCAACACTTCACTGCACAAATGGCGGCAAATTCAAATCTTGCGTTAATTTTGGGACACCCTTTATAAACAGAATCTCTCATGCTCATCGCTCAACTGACACCGGTCTAAGGCAGCCTCTAATTCAGAAGTAATGAAGTCTATTTTTATTCCTGTTTTACTGGTCCCAGGCAGCATGTCCTCAATTAAATCTACCGCTAATAATTTAAGAGCAATGATATCTGATCTCACCTCAGTTGTACCTATCCCGGGCTGTGGGGTCTCGAGCTCATTTGCTTAATTTTCTTCGAAGTCTATGTCACTATCTTCATCCCCAGATTTTGAAGATAAAACAACCTGTAAAGGTCCACACAAAGATGTCGCAGAAGATTTGTTTCGCCGGTTTTCTTCTCCAATAGCTCTCAGTCGTGACCTTTTTTCTTTTTCATCCAGCTTTTTATCCACGCAAGCTAAATGACCGGGTCGACCTGGTTCTCGTTGCAGTTGAAAAAATATTCTATCTTCTTTTATCTTTATTAATTGGAGAGCATCTGGTGAGAAATATCAAATAAACTGTCCAAATTGGTTTCAAACTCTTGTTGACGTGCGTCGTTTGAACACGCCCGCAGTTTTTTCGCATTTTGTTTGCAAATCTCTCCAAGTTTGGTATAAATCAACACAGTTTTTAACGCTGTCAAGCAAAGATTTAGTAGGAATCCTTGCTTTTTTTTTGAAGTTGTCACATGCTCCTGCTTAACTCTTGTAATGCTGCGCGTCATAAACGTCAAATTGCACTAACTGATTGTCATTGTCATTTGTGGCGTATTGTCATAATGGATTCCAGGAAACAGGTGTTTAAAATTCATGTCAGCAAATCCCACCTTTAAAATTATTCAAGATTATTTTGCATTAAATTCTTTCTCAAAGCAATATTTTTCCATTTTTTTTTTTAATTTTTAAAAATAAAACATTTGCACAGCATATTTTTGAATCGAATCCGAAACGCATGCCTGTGTTTTGAGTTGTGTTGTTGTACTCTAAACAAATTGAGTGCGTGTCATTGACAATAAAATGAGAAACGGCTGCCAACATAGCATTGGCACCGCATCATCACAACAATATCAACAACAAACAGTACAACCATTATAACTTTTTTTATTTTTCATTTTTTTTTTGTTGTTTATCGTTATTTGAATCGACTTTATGATTGCTCGTGATGGTGACCCAATTTTTGTTTTCATAAAGATGATTGCCGACACGCCCCGTGTCTATTGGATGAAATATTGAGTTCGTGCTGAGCTAAGGAGGAGTAAATGATGTTGAGGTAGGTACTTCCTATAAAGTTTCTATGTAGCTGCGAAGCTGTATATATCTTTTGCTTGCTTTAGCTTTATGAAAATATCAACCTAGGTTATAGGTAGGTTTATGTACATACAACAAAAAACAAAGTAATCAAATTAAGTCAGAAAATTAAAAAGAAAACACACACAAATTAAATCAAGAAAAAATAAAACATAAATTGTAAATTACATATTGCAATCTTCTGTTGTTTCTTAATGGAATATAAGTAAATTAATTGCATTTTGTGTCTCTGTGAAATGAAAAATATTTCATTTTCCGCAATAAGTTCACAAAGAATACCTCCCAGGAATAATAATTCATCTACAAAGTTGTACATTTCGATTTTTTGTTAATAAAGTTGGAAGTTAATGAGTTTTTATAACGAAAATAGATTTTATCATTTATAGCCAAATCACTTTTGTAGATTCTTTGTAGGTCTTCACTTCATGGTTCTTAAAGGTTCAAGATGCCATCAAAGGACTTAAAGATTTTAAAAAACTGACAGTTGCTTTTTAGAAAGACAATCAGCTTGGTTCTTCATTTCACTTATACTCGAAAGTAAATTGAAATCACATCAAAATATAAATTGAGTTCTGAAATGCAATTTGAATTAGTGACGAAAGTTGAGCTTCAGCTCATCTGCAACTCAATAAAAAACAAAAAGTGAGCAGGTGTCGATGGTATATCCAAGGTTGTAAGTACCGATAGAGGCAATTGACATTTACACCAAACTCTTCAATAATGCACTGAATAATGCATATTATCCATTGCACTGGAAAACTGCTGTGGTTCAGTCTTCTTTCGAGTATCAGCAAAGTTTTCGAAAAGATCATCAATAGGGCTCTGACTAAGTGGGCCGTGAACAACAAAATAATTCCGGATAAAAAGTTCAGGTTCTAGGCGGGCCATGACAAAATTCATGCTGCGTCTAAACTCGTTTCTGATATCCAATAGAATAAATCAAAACAACAATGCACAGGTGCTGTTCTGGTTGATTTAATAAGGCCTTTGACACCGTATGGTTAGAGGGTCTTTACCTAAAACTGAGCAGACTTGGAATAAGCAAACCATTGTTGTATATACTATATGATATGCTTAAAGGTAGAAAGTTTGTTGTCAAAAGTGGCAACACAACATTCTCAATTAAAAATGGTCTTCAACAGGGAGCGGTGAATTCGCCAAATCTCTTCAGCATTTACACCAGCGATCTTATAGGTAGTCTTACAAAGGCAATCGCTTATGTCGACGCTCTAATTATATACAGAACGGCCCGTAAGGTTGAGGTTATTAGAATTCTCTTGCAGCGTGATTTCGACAAGATTCAGCAATATTGTGACTACTGGAAATTAAAATTAATGTTCGTTCTGACGAAACGGCTGTTTCACAGCTGCTTGACCCCAGAGTGAAAGTAATTTGCTACATGGGCCTCATACGGCCGATGATCGTTTATGGTTGTCCTGTGTAGTTCAACGTTGCCCTTTCCAGATGGAAAAGTTTCGGGTGTTCGAGCGGCAGTTTTTACGACGTTGTACCGGCTTATATCGAACAGCCGAATCTTCTTACGTACAGTGCATTACTATTCCAACAAAGTCCTCTACAACGGGGTCGAATCAACAGAATGGACAATTTCACGATAAAACTCGTTCGAGGTCACATTGCAAGAGCTATGTCTTCGACCAACAATTTAACTTTCGGGCGTTCTATCCGAACGACGAGTATTTTGAGAAAGCACCCTTGAGCGGCTTCATTTCAATAGAGGCATTCCTCTTTTAAGATAGATGCGGTCTGATACAGGATAGATTGGCATTTCCGCTAATCTACCACGTCAGACGACGAACCGTGGATAGGCGACTCCTGTACAATCGAGACGTCATGGCAAAAGGCGGTGCCCTTCTTGAGTTCAGGAGGGCTGTGTCCGAACGGGACCGAACTGATAGGGTGAAGCAGGAGAACCAGTTTTGGTGGCTTCAATCGGCACTTGATAGTGAGTAGTCGGGATGGGGTTTTAAGCCTTGGCCAGCTTACATACCTACTTGTTTTATAGTTTTAGGGTTTTTAAGTAGTTTTTAAGTAAAAATAAAAAAAGATATTGATATTAATTTTTTAACAAATAGAAAAAAAATTACAATTTAATTGAAATAGATCTTAGGGCCGAAAGGCATTAATATTATGTGTTAGAGTTCAACTCACAGTGTCCGTATGAGACCAGAAAGTTAGTTCTTAATTATGGTTAATAAGGCTAGTTCTATGAATTTTTGTCTAGCTTCAAAGTAGGTTTAAGATTGAAGTAATAAAAATGAATTTAAAAAAAAGTGCGTTGGACTGTCATGCCAGAGGTCTTGGGTTCGATCTCTGCCTATGCCATCTTAAGTTTTATTCACGGGTACCTACTGCCTCTTGCGAGAAATTGACAAAATCTCCAAGAGTAATTCTTACCAAGAAAAGTGCTTTCTTAAATTAGCCGTTCAGATTCGGTACTCGCACACAGGAATGGTTGAGAGTTGTTAGTCACTAGACTCCAGTTCTCAACCAATTTTTTTTTATTTATGTAATGCACTTGGTAAGTGAGAAGTATCAGGTTCTACTTTGTAGTTGAGGGAACATCCAATAAATGTTCGAGTACAAAATTGACACATTCAAAAACTAGGCTTCGACACCAGACTTTTTCCTAAACCATATTATCACAGAGAACTGCAAACCTACAGCTCTTTTATATCATTCTGTCGATGCACAAAATAAATAAAAACCACTAATATTATATATTTACTTTATGAAAAATTGTGACAATTAACTGAATTATTTACTGTCTGATGTAAATATGTCAGCTGCTTTTATTTCACTTGAAGTAATTTCGAAAAGTTTTCGAAGTTATGAAATCTATCGATTTTGAACTGAGATTTCGATTTCATTTCACTTGATTCTGGAAACCTAGCGGAAGAAGCTAAAAATATATTAGAGCTGTATCAGTAACTTCTTCACAGGTCGGATTTTAAAAGAAAAATATTAAATGGGCTATCAACAGCGTCGATCAAAACAAATCTTCTAGGCTAAAATCCTGATATTCTAATACCCATTCTTACAAACATCTTAAATACTTGTATCAATCTGGTTCACATTCCATGCAGAAAAGTTAACAATTCTTGTTATACCCAAAGATTTAAGATCTGTAAAAATATTATCATTCCTTTGAGGGCGAACATAGATAAATCTTTAATACTTAATGCTCAAAATGATTACAATAAAGGACTATCTTCTATAAAGCGCTCTTCTAGGTTATGTTGATGGGGTGTCGATTGGTTATCGCCACACTTAGATCAATTTGCAACTATTGTAATAATTAGGCTTTGATAAAGCCTAATAGGCTGTTTCCTGAAATATCATCAAGTTTTTCCAGAATATCGAAGAAGTTTAGAAACCGCTCTACACACAGTAGTTTGCAATATTGAACATTCCCTCCACCACAAGGACTTCACTTTGGTTGTTTTCTTAAATGTAAAAGGTGCTTTGAACAATGTCAATAAATTGCAATCACATCTACGCTGTCATCTCCAAAGGAAGATAAGTCGACGAGTAAGTTCATACATAATATGCTGATAAGCAAGATTATCAGTGATATTTTACTACTCGAAGAACTGTCAGTGTCCTTTTTTCTACAATTCTCTGGAACTAAAAGTAAATGAATTACTAACAATTCAATTCCTAGAAATAAAACGAACAGATTGGGTATGCATGAGTGAAGCACTCCACTTTACCCTATCCGCTGAATTTGACGTTATGTTCCATCTTATATCTCTTAACAAGGGGTCAATAAAGATATAGCCCAATCCATTATTATGATCTCGGTCAGATCTCTGACTTGTATCGTCGACTACATAATCCAGTCAAAGAAGAAAAAAAAAGGTGATATAGACAACCGATATAAACATTCTCTCCAGTCAAGCTGTCATAAGATCATTGGACTCTTTCTCAAAAAACTTACTAACAGCTCTTAACTTTCGATAAGCTCTTGTGGAGATGACAGAAAAATTCAACATTCTCCTTATTTTGGTGCCGTTTTATAGAAACATTCCCAGAAACCCCAAGGCTGACGAAATTTTAAAAAGTCGAATAGTTCAAACTTTATTTAGGAACAAATCTAATATCAGCATACTCTTAGTAACCTGTTAACTTATGCTTAAGCTTGAGAACATAAAGAAAGCGAACCACGGATGGAGAAATAGAGTGTCAACTAAACTAATTGGGCCAATGCTTGATATTCAACACTCATGGAAAGTAGGCAGATATAGCACAAGCAACCCTTGCTGTGTGACTCAATTAACGCTGAAAATTTACCCCATTTTGATATCATAAACTTTTATAACTGATTTATATAATGATATTTGAGTGCCGCGTCACTAGAGCCATTTCGATTTCGTCGCGTTCAAAAAGACAATAAGGTCTTTGATTTTCACTTCGGAAAGTTCATCAATTAGTTTCCTAGTTAGTTTCTTCCGAAAGTTGACATTCTAGAACTCGTCAAAGCGGAACATTTACAGAGGAAGTAATTCACCGCAACTACGACACGTACATACGAGTATTGTGAGGGATGCTCAACTTTGTTGGAGGCTTTCATATTTGTCAATTTATGGTGCAGTGACCCTGGCCATATCATTCCTGGGTCAGCATAAGAGATCGACGAAACGTTTTTTATTATGGATAGGTCATTGTTTGTTAAACTGTTTCAACTGCGATTGTATTCTGACAGAAACATTGAGAAAGTGTTGCCCTTCTTAGCTTCAAGAGGAATGTTTAACCTTTCCATAAGTGAGCAAATATACTTAATGATCAAAGCGATTAATTTCTGTTGGTACATAGATTGCACATTAGCTCCGTTATAAGTGTTCGTATAGGACACTTTCTAGTAGGTAGAACTTCTATGTGGATGTGTGCCCTTCAATTGGAGACTTCCACTTCAATGATACAGGTGATCTGAGAAATTCCGACACTGGTTGTCTTAAAATCTTTGATATTTTTTTAATCCACCAAAATTGCAGTCACATCTCAGACTCAAAACTACTGTTGACCTGTGTTTTAGTACACCACTCTTACTGCATTGCCTGGCTTAGCAGTAGCTGACTCTTTTAATTATCAAGAATATTATTTGAACCGAACTATCAAACTTTGTGGATGCATTGGCTTCTTGGCATTAACGTGCGGTTTTGACAAGGCCAAAATTCAATTTTTCAATTTCAATTTTGTGGGTTAACGTAGTCGCCGAAGAGAAAAATCCCCTTATTAAAGAAGATGATTTCTCCGGCGAAATCAAGCTACCCAAAGCCCCAAACATTGAAGCGAAAGGATATCGATTAGTCAATAATTAGAGATATTTTTGCCGAATTTTCTCAAGCTAGCGCCCGACATATTAAGCTATTGAGATCGATTAGTAATTGATATTCATGACATTCTTGTCTGCAGCAACTATAAGACATTCTTCAGAACAATAGTTCGTACATTGTTTTAGCGTGGAACAACTTATTTTTTTTTTTGCTGAGGTATTAAACTGAATTTCTGTCAAAATTTCGAGCGGGAAACAGCTGTCAGATGGCCTGCCCTGTCATAATAGCAAACACTTTCCCTTGAAAGAAACTATACAGCTTATAAAAGCTTTATTGATCTAAATTTTTTTCTAAGAACAGTTTTTGGAAACTAAATCACGAAATATAGATTACTTGGGGTCTAGAACGGGTCTTTCTTTTGGACGTTTTTAACCAAATCTTATCTCACAGGGTTCGAGGTTAAAGCTACAATACACTTCAATATTTTAACCACAGCCCATAAATGATTTTTTAATAATTTATCTTGAAGTTACCGAATCCAAAATCGATAACCTATTTAGAAAACGAATTAAAAACCAAACAATAATTTTTCCAATGCCTTTGGCTCCATTCAAAGTAACAATTTTTAATGTTATTTTTATTTCTACTTATTTAAGTATTTAAAAGTTTTGCTTTAAAAAATTAACACAAGTACTAAAGCATCAGCTTGTAAAATTATTTAACGACACTCGTTAGTACTTCGAATAATCGTAAAAAGTTTATATTGTAGGACATTATTGTATAAATAATTAAAGTTAAACTAAACAAGCAAAAATGACACACCTTTCATTTTATGGTGAAAATTCCAAAGTTTAAAGTTAAAACAACATCAAAACAATAAAACCAAAACTTGTATTTCTTCTAAGTCCTATTGCCAATAATTTACGAAGAAATTCATGCTCGTAAAAAAGTCGCAATTTTAATGAAATTCTTCAATGAATACTCAAAAATGCCATTCATGTCGAAGGAACATCCCATTGATGTCGTGCCTCTTTTAGTTTTCTATTGTTTGTCGGCATCGTCGCTCGTCGTCGTAGACGTAGGCATCATTCTCATCAATTCAAGGAGATTTTTGTAATGAAGCCTGTCTGTCTACCTACCTGTAATGGTTTTGGTAGTAAATGGGAAACTCTTACAAATGTAAACTTTACCTTTACGACTACGCGATTAACGCAATTCGATATTCTTTTTTTTGAAAGGGTGTTTTTTTTAATGTTCGTATTTGACATTTAAGTTTATTTTATTATTAGTAGACAATATATAGATGACATCTTGACATGGTTATTTTGGACGGCTTAGTTTGTCTCTAATTGAACAATAGTTTGAAGGCTGTTTATTATGCGAAAAGTTCCAAATCAGTATACGAAAAACTCGAAGCAATTACTGCATAAAAAGACAATACCAAAAGGACACCTTCAGAAAGATGTGACATTGATAGCAGCACAGGACCTTTTATTTTTATGTACGTTAACTTCTCTATTCAAAATACGTCCTAGACTAAATTTGACAATCTGGGAAGATTTTAGACTTTTACATATTCTAAAATCATAAAATCATGCGATATTTACGGAACTTCGTCAAAATAAAATTCAAAATTTTTGAATTTTTTCAAATATCAAAATTTGAAACCAAAAATGCTCCTTCGTATGTTTCGTACGAAAAATTATTTTTTTTTTGCATTCTCCGACTTATTTGGAGGATTCTACCAAAAATTCGGGCCTAGCGAGAATTCTCTGATTTTTTAAGATTTGGTGGATTTTGGCTTTTAGGTATTCTTCTAAACAGTTTTTTAGAGTTTTTTAACGCTACCTATGTCGAATCATGTTTCTGACAGCTGAGTGATGTGGAATTGTTTTTAAGAATATATTAATAAGAATATAAGTTTTATAAAGTGTTTTAAATATATTTGAAAAGAACTTAATTTTAGTAAATGAGTGTACTTATTTTTGAATTTGTGTTTCTAGAATACGAGCGTCTGATACGGTGAATACCTGACGCATTTGTTTATTCTTTCTAATACCAAAATAGTTCGAGTGCAACTTAAGTCTCTGTCGTAGTATATGCTGCGGTCAATTTTTCACAAATTTATTTCTCCTGGGAATTTAAGCAAAATCGGACCAATCGTTTTCAGCTAAGAACCAACGACGCCTACCACAATGCTATAATCTAGTTTAGAAATACAAATTTCGGATTTTTTTTGACAGCTGTCATTTCTTTGATGCTCTGTTTGCCTAGTTATTTTATAATCAATAGACTTTCCTTAAACAATCTTTGCAAATCGTTAAAATGTATTAAAAAAATAATGATTCGGTTCCATACAAAATACGGAACAATCTATTTACTGAAGAAAATTTTTGGTAAGCGCGTAAGCGTCGTGAGTCTATGACGTGGCCTTTCACCAAGATAGTGCCATTCAACACAGCTGAACTATTTTTGTGGGGTTATGTGGTGAAGTCACTTGTTTACGAAGAAAAGCCTAAGATGATTTACGATTCGAAAGCGAATTCTTGGCACGTTATTTTTGATACACGAATCCAATTGTTGCGGAAATTTTATTTCCAAAACAAAAACACACTTTCCTAGAACTGTCACTTTACTGCGTGAGAGCGGGACGACCGTGGTTTGCCAACTATCGGTTCTCTCATTCAGTGTGGTGGCGAAAACTATTTTTTCTTTAACAGGTAGCATTGGTTGATGGGATGGTTTCCATGGCAGTGAAACCAAACCAGATGGACGGTCTGGTGAATGGGTGCAGAAAAGTTGCATGAAGGAATGGCATAATGGCCCAACCTAAAATTTCAATAATAAGAGTTAATAATTTGTATAAAATCATATTTTACTTACATTTTTGCTCAAATTATTAAATTGTAACTTTAACTATGTTTATGGACGTATGGACTTTTAAGTTTCAAACAACTTAATTCAAGATGAACCCTATTTCAAGTTTAGTTACAAATCCCAAACGTAAAATCATTTTTCCTTCTTTTTTTTTAAGAATTGATCGTAAAGTCTTGAAAAGAAGCATATTTTTGCGATTTTTTTTTGTTTCTCAACTTTTGTCCGAATCGAGATGGAATATGGGGGTGGCTGAATGCAGCTTCTGGAATCGTCGTGACCTGGAAGTGAATCCAGCGGGCGGCGAATTCCAGGATGACTTGCATTTAGCTGTGAGAAAAAGAGCGAGTAAGCGGGATCGCGAGAATCTCATCACAAGTTGAGTTCAACAAGCCGATCTCCGATTGGCTGTTGATAAAGTGATTGAGATCCGCCACTCCACATTGGCTGAAAGCTGAAAAATGGCGGGAATTAGGAAAGAAGAGACTTGACAGATCGAAAAATCTGGAAGTCAATTCTTTTCGAGTAGTCAAAGTGAGAGGATCAAGGGTTGAGAATCAGAAGACAAAAAAAAAAAAAGAAAAGATAAATTCCGTGGAAAAAAAAGTTAACTAATAATTGAAAAAAAGGTTAGAAGAAAATCAAGTTTTAGAAAAAAAAGGAAGGAAATAAGGACTGGTTGGGAGTTTGTAGCTAAAGGAAATAAGATAAGTATAAATCGATTGTGAATGTTTTCTTTGTAAATCCCAATTTCTTTTGTGGGAATAAAAGACCTTAACGGTCCATCGTCCAATTTTCTGTTTTACTATCGTTGTGAACTTTATAATTATTGAAAAGATCCTGAGTTTTCATCCTGCGAAGTAAGGTTTCTCAGGCACCTTAAAAATAAACATTTAATTGTGATAAAATTGTTACTGTTGTATTTCTTTTTTTTGGTGATTGTAATTTTCTTTTCTTTTGTTCCTATAGGTAAAGGTTAGCAATTTCCTTTTTCTCTATTTCAAAAAAAAAAAAAAAATTGCTGGCGCCCTCTTCTTACGTAACGTGAGAACGCCCCTGTGGCGATTTGATTCGAATTTTAATTTTCTGATATCAAGTGATATCAAAATCGTGAGCAACTTAATTAATCGACCTTTCGATTAATTGTGCATTGAACTCACCCCTCACTGAGCTAGTTGTAGTGGCAGCACTTAATTTGCTGCTTGTTGCAATTTTGCTGAGTTCGCCTCTTCGCCGCTCTTGTTTGACAGTTCGGCATAAATTACACACTTATAATTTCGCGATCTTTTAAAATCGTATTCTTGTGTTTTTCGTTTCTTTTTTTTTATAATAAAATAATATTATTAAGTGTGAGCAACTAAAATTGCAACACAATTTCTGAATGAATAAGAATTAATATGTAGGAATTTAATTTTTACATCACGCCTCTAAAAACTGAGAAATATGAATCTTAACTTTTTGACGTAAGATTGATTTTGGGTATTTCGAAAATGTGATTATTTCATTACCAAAACTTACTTTATAAGTTAGTTAAATTGGTAAACTTGAAAATGTCACGCATGCCCGTTAAGAGTCATAACTTATATTTTGAAACATTTGTGGCAAGATCGTGGAATAATTAAACAGTGTTACTAAGGCCCTTATTACGAGAAGCATATCGAACGTTCGATTTCTAGCGAACGTTTTTGAAATCACTAATTTCTTGAATACCATTTTAATATTCACTTCAAAATCCAACTTTTTTGGAAAAAGTGATGTTAACCCAGTTGAAAGTCGAAATTAATAAATCTTAATCAAATAGTACGGACGACAAAAATATTTTCTGTAAATTTCGTAAAGATTTTATGGTGCTTAGTAAATTCTCACACAGAAATTATATCTTAAATCTGGAGCTTGATTTAAAGAGCGATCCTAAACGTTTCTGGTCGTTCATGAACTCTAAGCGAAAATCTCTTGGAATCCCAAATTCTATGAATTTCAATAGCGATAAATCCACTGATGTTCATAAAACTCTGGAGCTTTTTGCTCAGTTTTTTGAATCGGTGTATTCTAATTTCAATCCAAACTTTCCTCAACCTCCTCGGAACGGCCCTAAGGTTGATATTGGATCTATACATTTGGAATACTCTGATGTTTTAAGCGCACTTAACTCTCTTAAGCCAAATTTGAATCCAGGTTTTGATGGCATCCCTGCTATTATATTAAAAAGATGTTCTAAGTCTCTTTGTGCACCGTTGCTTACAACTTTTGAACTCTCTTTGTCAACTGGGATATTTTTATATGACTGGAAATCTTCTTTTCTAATCCCCATCTTTAAGTCGGGTTCTTAAAATAATATTGAAAATTATAGGGACATTAGCAAGTTGTCCGCAATTCCGAAGCTTTTTGAAAGTTTAGTCAAAAACAAACTTGATTTTCTTGTGAAAGAACATATAAAAAACTTGACATGTTTCTCAACGTTTGTTGTTGATGCTATCGAAATTAGAGGTCAAGTTGATGCTATATATACTGATTTCAGCAAAGCTTTTGATTCGGTAAACCACAGCATACTGCTGCTTAAACTATATGCTTTTGGAATCCATTCAGTCTTACTCAAATGGATTTCTTCATTTCTAACTGGCAGGGTTCAAAAAGTAAAGATTCAGGAATATACTTCAAGATTAATCAAGTGTACGTCTGGTGTTCCTCAGGGTAGTCACCTTGGCCCATTGTTATTTATAATATTCATTGATGATATTGTCAACTATGTCCACTGATGATCTCAAATTGTTTTCAAAAGTAACTTGTGCAGATGACTGTCTCAAGCTGCAAATGGTTCTGGATAATTTATCGCACCAGTTTAACTTAAACGGTTTAAATCTAAATATAGAAAAGTGCTTCATAATTTCCCTCTCTCGAAAACTTCTTACTTATGAGTTTATCTATTCTCTTGATTCCAAGCCTCTTCAGAGAACATTAAAAGTGAAAGATTTGGGGGTTCTTTTTGACTCTAAATTTTCATTCTCTCTGCGATTGTTGCTAAAGCTATCTCAATGGTAGGGCTCATTAAAAGGAATTCCGTTGATTTTTCCGACCCATACACCCTTGTATCATTGTATACTTCTCTGGTCAGGCCAAATCTTGAATACGCGGATGTTATCTGGAATCCTTGTCAACAAAATTTATCAGATAGTTCAGAATCGCTTTGCAAGATATGTATTTTACAAAATGCGCTGGAATTTCTATCCTTACTCACAAACCAGGCAAGGCTTTTTAGGATTGCAATTTCCGAGAGCCAGAAGAACAACTCACGATATTCTTTTTGTGCGGGATATTCTTTGCTGCCACATAAGATGTCCAGAGTTACCCTCCTTTATATGTATATATGCTCCAACGATGCCATTGAGGGAAAGATCTCCTCTTTTTGAGTCCAAACATAGAACGAACTACGGAAGTAACGAACCAATTTCAAGGTCAATTAGAGAGTTCATTAAAATTTACGATTATGTTGACTTATATCTCCCCAGAGAAAAATTTAAGAATGTATTATACTATTTATTCTTAAGATATAAAGAGCTCTTAGACAAAACATATGAGCAGTGCCCTAGCTACGATATTAAAATAGTCCTGGTCGATTTTAATGCCAAGCTAGGAAGGGAAGACATCTTTGGTGGAATAATCGGGAAGAACAGCCTGCACGACAACACTTCCGACAATGGATTCAGGCTTATAGATTTTGCTGCGGGGCGAAACGTCATGGTAGCCAGTACGCGTTTTCCACACCTCAACATCTACAAAGGAACTTGAACTTCTCCAGATCAATCTACCGTCAACCAGATTGACCATATTGCCATCGACGCAAGACACGCTTCCAGCATCATGGATGTACGAACTTTCCGAGGAGCTAACATCGACTCGGACCACTATCTCGTTGTAGTCAAGGTAGCACTTCGGATTTCCAGACCAAAGGAAAGACAGGGAGGTGCTGGGAGAAGATACAACGTCGAACGGCTACAATCGCCAGAGATCGCCAAATCCTTTTCCGATCGAGTTACAAGTAACCTCTCTCGAAGTTCTCTGCCGCCAACACATTGTATCGAAAACCAGTGGCAACATTGGCAAGATGCAATCAGAGAAGCCGCCTCTGATGTGCTAGGTTTCAAACAGCCACCAACAAGGAACCCCTGGTTTGATGAGGAATGTCGGCAGGCAAATGCAGCCAAACAAGAGGCACGCAAAGCGGCGCTGCATAAAAGGACGAGAGCTGCTCGTGAGCTCTATGAGCAGAAGAGGCGAGAGGAACGCCGACTTCTCAGAAGGAAAAAGAGAGGGCATGAGAAGCGTCCGGTCGAAGATGTTGAGAGGTTTAAAAGCAGGAAAGAAGTTCGAAAGTTTTATGAACAGGTGAAACGAAACCTAGAACCGAAGGCTGCAAAGACGAAAGTGGAAACATCATAGTGGAACCGCAGTCAATGCTAAAGATATGGAAGGACCACTTCTGCAGACTGTATAACGGCGATGAAGAACTGAATTCCGCTGTCAGGCAGGATGACCCATTCAACATAGACGACGAAAGCCAACAATCCCGTCCTCCCGACTTATACGAAGTAAAGATTGCCATATCTAAGTTGAAGTCTAATAAAGCCGCTGGAGGAGATGGCTTGAATGCCGAGTTCTTTAAAGCAGCTGGGGATAAGCTGGTTAGGAGCATGCACCAACTTATCTGTAAGATATGGTCGGAAGAAAGCATGCCCGATCCTGAAAAAAGGAAACCCCATAAACTGCACCAACTATAGAGGAATAAGTCTACTCAACATCGCCTATCAATTCTTTTCTGCCGTAATATGTGAACGTCTAAAGCCCATCGTCAACAACCTGATAGGTCCTTATCAGTGTGGTTTTAGACCAGGAAAGTCCACAGTTGATCAAATATTCACATTACGGCAGATCCTGGAAAAAACTCAAGAACACCAAATCGACACCCACCATCTTTTCATCGATTTCAAGGCCGCATATGACAGCATCTACAGGGAGGAGCTATATAGAGTCATGTCTAGTTTTGGCATCCCTGCCAAACTCATCCGTTTTTGCAGGATGACCATGGAGACTTCACGCTGCTCCGTAAAGGTTTGAAACAACTTAACATAACCTTTTGATGTCAAAAAAGGCTTTAGACAAGGTGATGCGCTGTCATGCGATTTTTTTAACATCGTGCTTGAAAGAATAGTGCAGAGCTCACACGTCAACACTAGAGGCACTATCTTTCAATAGTCTGTCCAATTACTGGCATATGCTGATGACATTGACATAATCGGAAGAACTCAGCGTGATGTCAATGGGGCTTTTGTAAGTATTGAGGCAGAAGCGGCAAAAATGGGTTTAACGGTTAATGAGGGCAAACCAAATTACATGCTGTCGTCTAGAAAGACATACAACACCGACGTTTTGCTCAAAACGTCACAATCGACAGAAGTAACTTTGAGGTAGTCAAGGAATTCGTCTACCTAGGCTCCGCTGTAAACGCAGAAAACAACACCAGCGCTGAGATCAAACGCAGAATAACTCTTGCTAACCGCTGTTTCTTTGGACTAAGAAAGCAATTGATTGGTAAAGTCTTCTCTCGAGGGACCAAAGTGTCGCTATATAAGACGCTTATCATCCCCGTCCTGCTATACGGTGCAGAAGCATGGACTATGACAAAAGCGGATGAAAGTACCTTGGGTCGGTTCGAGAGAAAAGTTTTTCGTGTGATCTACGGTCCCGTATGCATCGAAAGGGAGTGGAGAAGATGGAACGACGAGCTGTACGGGCTGTACAGCGACGTAGACTTAGCCAGAAGGGTAAAAGTCCAACGACTAAGATGGCTGGGTCACGTAGAGCGCATGGAAACCAATGCTCCGGCTCGGAAAGTCTTCGAATCCACACTCACAGGACAGCGCAGTAGAGGAAGGCCGCGGATCAGGTGGCGCGCACAAGTGGAAGGTGACCTCACCCAAGTTGGAGCGCGAAACTGGAGACATCTAGCTAGGGACCGAGCTAGATGGAGAAGTTTGTTGGGTGAGGCCCTAGTTCACACAGGACTGTAGCGCCACCTTAAGTAAGTAAGTAATTAAGATATTAAGTATTTGTTATTGATTGTTAAGTACATTTATAATATTTATTTTTACCGAAATGTAATCTGTTAAGCCTTAAGTCGAACGTTCGGTTCGCTTCTTGTTATAAAGGCTTTAGCCTGATTAATAATGCCCCTGAATTATGACTTTGTTTAAACAATTTTTTTTTTTGAAAAATCTAAAGTATACCGATGCGTCATTGGTAAAGAAACCTCAGCCACATTCTGACGACGAAACTTTGTAAAACGCTTAAACAGAGATGGTCCTGCAGTACAAATTTTCAAACAAAAGTTTCACGAAAGCTTAGTAAGGCAATAATCGAAGACCACGTGCAGTAGGCCCGGACATACAGTGCCGTTTGAACAATTTTGCTCAAACTTTTTTTTTTCGATATGATTTTCGAATTTTGTCAAATGTGTTGAAATAGCAACATATTTTTTAATAAAGTTTTGTTTTACTATGAAGTTCAAATCGTTTTTTTAAAATGGTCACGGGAGCAAAAAGTGAAAAATTAATTTCATAGATACCTGCTTAATTTTTAAGGATTAAAGAAAAATACTTCTTTGGTGAATTTTTTAATGCTTCTCCACATGTCTTGAGTCCAATTTAGGTTCTCCTGAACCCAGAGCAATCGTCTTTCTTTGACAATTTTGGAAAATTTGACTTCAGAGACAGATCGTTTCTAAGGTCCACCGAAGTCCAGGACAGATGCCGGCGAGCGACTGTACAAAAACAATCTTCCACTTGGGTCGTATTTTTTGAAATCCCTGAGCCTTCTTTCCTGCTAGTAGTCCCAGTATTGTT
The DNA here is from genome assembly GCF_945859685.1 of Eupeodes corollae. Lineage (NCBI taxonomy): Eukaryota > Metazoa > Arthropoda > Insecta > Diptera > Syrphidae > Eupeodes > Eupeodes corollae. The sequence continues at coordinate 146,058,991 of NC_079147.1, read as the reverse complement.
GAGCAATATTCATTATTCAGTCTCTTAGAAATTTCACGCGTTGTCAAATTTAGACAAAATATTGGCTTTATGTTCGGAATTGATTATTTCCATTTTTTCCACAAAATCCAAATGCAGCTCTTATTGATAATAACATCAACTTTTATACAGTGTTTTTATACAGTGTTCCTAAATTCCAAAAAATGATCTCGAAAAGTTCAGTAAAATAGTTGACCAATATTTTTGGAACAGCACGAAGTTCGGAGCTTGCTATACTCACAGATAACTATCAGAGCTTTGTTAAAGAAACTTCAAAATCTCATTACAAAAGGAAAGCCAGCTGCACCAAGAAAACTTCGCCGTTTTTAAAGTATCAACAAAACCTAAAGGGTGAGCTTGATTTTGCAAGGATATCATGGTTTTGACAAGTTTCATTTTTCTTGAAAACGTGATGTGATGTAAAAATCTTATTTAAATATTTGTATTGGGTTAATAACAAGGAATTATAATCTCAAAGTAGGAAATCAGATAAAAAAGTTTGTTATTTGTTAAGTAGTGTTATCAGCGAGATTTCTATGACTCAACATCAGTTCTGATTCAATTTCACTTTTTACTGCTATCTGTGTTTATTTTGTACGATTATTGCATTTTATGGTATGCATGAAGTAGTATCTATTATCATTCTTATAAAGACTTATAGTGTCTTCAAAATTTTGCAATCCATTACCCCCCATATTTGAACGTATGTTTGAAAAAGATAAAAATGGGCTTACGAAACCAAACAAAATTATAAACAAACAATGCTGATTCAGAAAAATTCCCCTTTTTTATTGTTTGAAAATTCCAGATACTGCGCATTTTACAATTGTTTACAAAATAAATTAACCAATCAATAAAAATGTCAATAACACTTTTCTTTACACAAAAATGTAAATCACCTTCAGAGGAGAATAACAATAAGACGAAAAATGTATAAAATATTATAAGATCCCCTTTAAAAGAAAAATCATTTTTTTTGTTTTAATCAAGAAGCTATATTTTTTAAAACAACAATTCTAATTTACTTTATCAGTCAATTAATTCAAAATTATTGCATAATGCAAACGAGCAATGACCAAACTCTTATCTCCTTTACTTTGAGCCTTAAATAAGTCATGGTCAACATTTAAATGGAAAATTTATTGCGGAATTCAATTTGTTAAGTATTGATACTTTAGTATGTTAAATCATTGACCTTGTGGTTTGGTCTTTGGTATCAATACCTAGTCAAGTCCCAAATTCTGATTCCATATATAATGAAATATTTGCTGCAAGTTATTTAACCTGTCACATTTACGCTTCATTAAGGATACTAGTGGAGTAAGGGACCGCTAATGATCAGGCCATTCACGCCTGAGGATCCCGCGAGCCATCAAAGTCAAAGCAGTGCAGGCGCGAATCAGAAGAAAACTATTAACAAGACAGAAAATCTTGTCGCGAGAAATGAGCATCTCTCAGATATCCATAATTCGCATCAATTAAGAAGACATGGGACTCACTGGACGCCTGCTTACAGTTGTATTGAAGCAGAAACAAAAATCAAAAGCTCTGCTCAGACGGTACGCAAAGAATGCAGATTCTGTTCACTTATGAAAAAAGTTTCACCGGCGGCGTAGAATCATTCAATGAAGAGGATGAACGAGTTTATGCTCGGACATCAAGAGAAGCGTCTGAATTCATTTCAAGGGTTGAAAAAGGCCTCCATCCCTTAAATCAAATGGTATGGTGGGAGGTGAACTATTATGGAGCTACCGACCTTCATGTGAAAAGAGAGTGAAAACTTCGGCATAAGTTTATCAAACAACAGTTTTGGATGTCGTAAAGCATCTCAACCAAACAATGTTCGAAAACAAGTATTGGACATTCCAACAAAATTCTGCTCCTGCTCACAAGGCTAAAAATACTCAAGAGTGACACAAAAAAATCTACCGGACTTCATATCACCGGAAGATTGATCAGCTGGAGTCCAGACCTCAATCCTTTGCATTACAAGCTGTGGTTCGTTTTAGAGGGAATAACCTGCTCCACTCGACTATAATCAATGAGGGACGTTCTGCGATCGACGATTGGCTGGCATTTTAAGTCGGGAAGATAGAAGCGAAAGGTTCAAAAGCAGGAATAAAGATCGCAAGTTGTATAAGTAATTTACAAGTACATAAACCTCGAACAGAAGGCTGCAAGGACGAAAGTGAAAACATCATTGCGGAACCACAGTCAAAGCTGAGGACATGAAAGAAGGGTACACAGCTTTTACGTCAACACCAGAGGCAGTATGTCCAATTACTAGCATATGCTGGTGACATTGACATAATCGGAAGAACTCAGCGTGATGTCAATGGGGCCTTTGTAAATATTGAGGTAGAGGCAACAACAATGGATTTATTGGTTAATGAGGGCAAAACAAAGTGAATGTTGTCATCAAGAAAGGACCTACAATACCGACGCGACGTCTCGGTCAAAACGTTAACATCGGCAGACGTAACGTTGAGTTAGTTAAGGACTTCGTCTACCTATGCTTCGCTATGAACGCAGAAAACAACACCAACGTTGAGATCAAACAAAGAATAACACTTGTTTACCTCTGATTCTTTGTGCTAAGAAAGCAATTGAGTAATAAGGCCCTCTCACGAGCATGGACTATGACAAAAGCGGATGAAAGTTCTTCGCGTGATTAAGGGTCTTGTATGCATAGAAGGGAGTAGAGGAGTAGATGGAACAACGTGATGTACGTGTTGGCTAGGTCACTAAGAGCAATAATAACCAATGCCCCGGTCGCCCGATGAGTTTTCGAATTCACACACACACGGCAATGCTGTAGACGAATGTGATCTTACCTAGCTTGGAGCGCGAAACTGAAGACATGTAGCTAGGGACCGAGCTGGATGGAGACATCTAGCTAGCAGTGTACATAAATTGATTTCTTTTTCTTTCTTTTTTTTACAAAAATTGCAATTTAAAAACACATAAACATTTATTAAAAATATTAAAGTAATACGGGATTAGAAAAAAAATTGTATGGAGTCAATTTTGAACTTGAGATGTTGGGAGAAATGTTGTGCTGTGAAAATCGAAACTATGTATCGCTATTACCATAAACCTAGGTTTGTCGATTTCTGATCGATTTTTGAATTAGACATTGGATGAACGTATTTTGTACAAAGATTTTAGTTTTATAAGGTCCTCAAAATTAGCCATGGAGTTCTTGTTAATTAAAAATCTTAGACTTTTAATGGGGGTAAGACAAGGTTCATGAAAATTATTCACAACCTATTCAAGAATTCAATGAATTTTTCATAAAATTAGCCGCAAAATATGTAATGATTTCTAAAAATCGAATATTTAAAATACCTTAAAATTTTAGCACCAGCTTATATCAGTGTACGGCTCTAGGTCAACACATTTTTTAACGTACCTGGAAGAAATAGAAATTAAAAACGTTTATTAATAAAATTATATAAACTTTTAAATACAAATTTAGATATTAATTGTTTTTTTTTTTGTAATAATTTATAAATATTTTTATTTTATCACAGTGCGAGCATTAGGAAAATAGGAAGGGATTCAAGAGGAGAAACCGATGGATATTGGTCTTTAAGTTCTGAAAATTAAAATAGCAGGGGAAAACAGAAAAGAACAGAATATAATAGAATAGAATAGAATAGAATAGAATAGAATAAAATAGAATAGAATAGAATAGAATAGCATAGAATAGAATAGAATAGAATAGAATAGAATAGAATAGAATAGAATAGAATAGAATAGAATAGAATAGAATAGAATAGAATAGAATAGAATAGAATAGAATAGAATAGAATAGAATAGAATAGAATAGAATAGAATAGAATAGAATAGAATAGAATAGAATAGAATAGAATAGAATAGAATAGAATAGAATAGAATAGAATAGAATAGAATAGAATAGAATAGAATAGAATAGAATAGAATAGAATAGAATAGAATAGAATAGAATAGAATAGAATAGAATAGAATAGAATAGAATAGAATAGAATAGAATAGAATAGAATAGAATAGAATAGAATAGAATAGAATAGAATAGAATAGAATAGAATAGAATAGAATAGAATAGAATAGAATAGAATAGAATAGAATAGAATAGAATAGAATAGAATAGAATAGAATAGAATAGAATAGAATAGAATAGAATAGAATAGAATAGAATAGAATAGAATAGAATAGAATAGAATAGAATAGAATAGAATAGAATAGAATAGAATAGAATAGAATAGAATAGAATAGAATAGAATAGAATAGAATAGAATAGAATAGAATAGAATAGAATAGAATAGAATAGAATAGAATAGAATAGAATAGAATAGAATAGAATAGAATAGAATAGAATAGAATAGAATAGAATAGAATAGAATAGAATAGAATAGAATAGAATAGAATAGAATAGAATAGAATAGAATAGAATAGAATAGAATAGAATAGAATAGAATAGAATAGAATAGAATAGAATAGAATAGAATAGAATAGAATAGAATAGAATAGAATAGAATAGAATAGAATAGAATAGAATAGAATAGAATAGAATAGAATAGAATAGAATAGAATAGAATAGAATAGAATAGAATAGAATAGAATAGAATAGAATAGAATAGAATAGAATAGAATAGAATAGAATAGAATAGAATAGAATAGAATAGAATAGAATAGAATAGAATAGAATAGAATAGAATAGAATAGAATAGAATAGAATAGAATAGAATAGAATAGAATAGAATAGAATAGAATAGAATAGAATAGAATAGAATAGAATAGAATAGAATAGAATAGAATAGAATAGAATAGAATAGAATAGAATAGAATAGAATAGAATAGAATAGAATAGAATAGAATAGAATAGAATAGAATAGAATAGAATAGAATAGAATAGAATAGAATAGAATAGAATAGAATAGAATAGAATAGAATAGAATAGAATAGAATAGAATAGAATAGAATAGAATAGAATAGAATAGAATAGAATAGAATAGAATAGAATAGAATAGAATAGAATAGAATAGAATAGAATAGAATAGAATAGAATAGAATAGAATAGAATAGAATAGAATAGAATAGAATAGAATAGAATAGAATAGAATAGAATAGAATAGAATAGAATAGAATAGAATAGAATAGAATAGAATAGAATAGAATAGAATAGAATAGAATAGAATAGAATAGAATAGAATAGAATAGAATAGAATAGAATAGAATAGAATAGAATAGAATAGAATAGAATAGAATAGAATAGAATAGAATAGAATAGAATAGAATAGAATAGAATAGAATAGAATAGAATAGAATAGAATAGAATAGAATAGAATAGAATGGCAGCGTTGAATTGGCGGCGAACTGCCTAGCAAAGAGATTTGCTTTCCCTAAAGAGCGTACAAATATGGAATATGTGCATTGCAGGCCTTCCTGGCTTGCTTGAACTTATTCCGGTTTTCCTCAGTTGGATTGGCTTTAAAAAAAAACAGAAACTTACCTTCTTGATCCTAATAACCTCTTTACAGCTCGCATCGAACCACGCTTTTTCCTTAGGTCTGATGCTTTTAACCCTATTCGGGATAAAAGTTCTCATTCCCAGGAGAATCAAACTTGTAATCATATCAGCGCTGGCGTCACTATCGAGGAAGCATAGTGACCAGTTAAAGATCCTAAAATATTTATTGAGACCGTCCCAGTTGGCTTTTTCGTATTGCCAAACGGTTCTCTTAGGAGCTCTTTCTTTAACTGGAGAGTTTGTACACGAGAAATTTGCTGATATGACACAATGTTCAGATGTGCCTAGAGGAGATAGAACACAAATAGTGTCAGGGTCATAGGTAAGAAACAAGTCAAGAGTGTTTTCTGCTCGACCTACCACGTCCGATATTCGAGTGAGCTCTTGACCAGCTGGTGGTTTAACTCAGAGAAGATCTCAGCAGATCCCGAATGTTGAAGCCATAAAGAATTGTGTACATTGAAATCGCCCGTAACAATGATTTCAGTGCGAAGATTTTTATGACATTTTTATTGATAACCTGAAATTGGCAATTGATATGTATGTTCCTAAATTTGAAATTAAAGCAAATTCTAAGCCACCTTGGTTCAATAAAAAGCTTATTAACTTAAGCAATAGAAAAAACAAGGCTTATAAACGCTTACGGATAGCAGAAAATAAAGATGAACTACAAAATATTTATATCCAATTGGAACGAGAATTTAATGTTCTTAGCAAATTTTTATTTCAAAATTATATTTTATCAATTGAATCTAACCTAAAAAAAAATAGTAAGTCATTCTGGTCATACATCAAGAGTAAAAAAAATTCGGTTGGTATTCCCAGGTGCATGAATTACCTTGGGTCAACATTTTCAACTGTGTCAAGTATTTGTGATTCCTTCGCACACTATTTTGAATCTAGTTACGCCAATTCGAATGCAAGTTCAGCATGGACAGACGAATATTTGTCTTTTGAATGTAAGACTGATATTGGTTGTTTAGAGTTAAATATTTCCGAAATTGAAGATGGTCTCTTGAGTTTAAATGATGACAATAAACCAGGTCCAGACGAAATTCCACCTATTGTTCTTAAAAAATGTGCTGCTTCTCTAGCTGAACCACTTTTCCTAATTTTTAATAGCTCTTTGAAGAAAGGCGAATTTCTTCCATCATGGAAGAAATCATTTTTAAACCCTATTCACAAATCAGGGTCTAAACAGCAAATATGTAACTACCGTCCGATTTGTAAATTGTCATGTATTCCAAAACTTTTCGAGAAATTGATATATGAAAAACTAACATTTTTAGTTAAGGAACACATTTCACCGTTACAACATGGTTTCGTTGCAGGAAGATCAACAATGACTAATCTTTCTATTTTCTCCAATTTCATTTTAAATAATCTCGAAGAAGGACATCAAATTGATGTAATTTATACCGATTTTTCAAAGGCATTTGATAGAGTAAGTCACTCTATTTTAATTAAGAAATTAAAAAACTTTGGATTTCATTCTATGTTTTTGAAATGGTTGGAATCTTATCTTAAGGGTCGAGTTCAATTTGTTTGCATTGACGAAGTTCTCTCAAAACCAATTTTGGTTTCATCTGGTGTGCCCCAAGGTAGCCATCTTGGACCACTTCTTTTCCTAATTTTTATAAATGACTTACCTAGTATTTTCCTTAATTCTAGTCAACTTCTTTTCGCCGATGACCTAAAGTTTTTTCGTTGCATAAAATCTATTAATGACTGTCATCTCTTACAAGACGATATTTTGAAACTATCCCAATGGTGCAATAAAAACCAATTATATTTAAATGTAGCTAAATGTCAATGTTTCTCTTTTTGCCGCAACTTTTCTGAAATCATCTTTGAATATAATATTGAAAATCAAGTTCTAGAAAGAGTAGGGGAGAAGAAAGATCTTGGTGTTGTTTTTGACCCTAAACTTAACTTTGTTAAGCACATTGAATTTAGTGTAACCAAAGCTAATTCCATGCTCGGTTTTATCAAACGCAATAGCATAGACTTTAAAGACCCTTTTACTCTCAAATCGCTTTTTACCTCTTATGTAAGACCAATCTTGGAATACTGTTGTGTTATCTGGAACCCTTTTTATAACGTTCAATCTAAAAGAATTGAAATGGTCCAAAAAAAATTTACAAGATTCACTATTCAAAAATTTGGTTGGAACATCGAAACTCCATCATACAAAACTAGATGCCAACTTTTAGGTATTCAATCACTTGAAAATAGACGTAAAATGTTTTCTGTGATGTTTATAAGTGACATTTTATCATACCATATCAAATGCCCTTTTTTGTTGTCTTTAATAAATTTGTATGCTCCATCGCGACAACTTCGAATACGTTGTTTGTTTCGAGAAGATGTACACAGAGTTAATTACGCGAAAAATGAACCTTTAACCCGCTGTGTCAAAGAAACAAACTTAATTTTAAATTGTATTGATTTTGATTTTCACTTAAGTAGATCTTCTTTGAAAAGTAAACTATTATTGCATTTTCATTTTAATTGATTTTATATTTTGATCATGTATGAACGAATTAATTATGTATATATTTTTATTTATATTTTATTTTTATATACTTCTTATATTAATTATATTTTAAGTATTAAGTTAGTTAAAGTTTATTTAATAAATGTTAAACATGTAAATATTTATCTAGTAGTCTAATTGTAGATTTTTAAATCTCATATTGATGAATAAATAAATAAATAAATAAATAAAAGATAGGACGAAACGATTCTTTGGATGGAATCAGACAAAGCATCAAATTCACGAGAAGTTGACACTCTGTCTAGATTGGGGCTTCGATAAAGGAAGCAATAGTGAATGATTTGCTTATTCACGAAAAATTTATACCACATAAAATTGAAAAAAGAATTGGTTCGAAACCATATTGTGGTAAAAACTAATAAGCAACATCATTGCTAATGTATATGGCGAGACCAAGGTGGGAAAAGAATAATGGCGCCAAGTTATGCCCTTGAATAAAGAATTCAGCGGGATCGGAATCCTCATCCACTTGGGTTTCACTTAGTGCCAATACAGCTGGCCTGTTTAAAGCAGTATGGGAGTACACAGAAAGAAAATTCGATCTAAGCCCACGAATATTACAATAATCTACCCTGAAATTTCCAGACATTGCAAATAAAAGAATAAGAAAACCAAAACAGACAAAGACTATAAGAAAAATAGCCTTTTGCTCCATTAAGGGTTTGGATTACATCTTCAGCTTCAAATTGGTTCTTCCCAAAAATGTCCCGGTGAATTGCTTCGATAATTGGACAAAATCCTAAAAAGTGTCCAAAATTCTCTCTCTCAATGGTGTTTCAGAGTTGGCACTCGATAGGCAGGTTTGGTCTGTGAGGTATGTAGTTCAGAGAAAGTATCTCACCTCTGATAAAAAAAACTTCAATCGTGTTCCATGCGCCCCGAAAAGAAATCAATTTTTTGAAATTCGATTTTATTCATGGAAAACACTGTAAGAATGGATGCGTCAAAATTTTGCCACATTGAACTTATGGCCTCATTTTTATAAATAAAAACAAATTAAATAAACAATTGATGAAAATCTTAAAAAAAAAATATAAAGGAAATCCAGAAAAAGTATCTAGCAAGTTCCTATGTAAACATCTTTAGTCATGGAATTTATCTATAATTATACCATCCATTTTGTTTTTGTTTTAAAGGGGGGAAAAGATGAAAAAAGAAACCGATATGAAAAAATAAACAAACCAAAAGAAAAAGAAAAAAGTGAACATCGACAAATCGATGAGATTACCAATCTGACAGAAGCAACACTACGTGCTTTCACTCTCTAAACTTTGATAAACTACTTTTTATGTTGAAGAAGTACTCGTTATAGGTAGCTCTGATAGCAGTGTTTACTTTAATGTCAAATTGAATGTTTGTGTCCTCTTGTGTTACCAGGTGTGATGGTTGGGGTTCGTTGGTAGCTGTCAGAGAGAGGATCCTTCAAATAACACTTGAATTTATTGAACATATAGATTGATGAAGTATTTTTCAGAACTTAAAAAAGGTGTTTTCTCGAGAGATTTATAATGCTCTTAAGTTGTTGAAGTGTCAAATAAGGAGATTTCCTTTGTATAATAAGTTTTGTGTTGTTTTGATTTGATTTGATGCACGTATATTTAGGTGATTCAATAATTTTATTAAAATGTATTTAAACACTTTTGGTTTTTGAATGACAATTAATGGTTCAATTTCATTATCAATGGCGGCCTTGAAGCAGTAATTGAATGTTAGTGTCTCTATACAAGGTAAAGAAATTAAGAGTAAGGGTGTATTTTTAAACTTGTTTCTTTTTTTTCAGGAAAAATATAATTTATTGTTATGTTATGACCAAGAATTTAGTTTATTAAAAAAAACATAAAGGTCTTCTATAATATTTTAAAAATGATTTGGGCAAGTAGCTTTAAAGTAAGTGTACACGATTGGAAGATCTTCCAATATTGGCCGAATTGTCAAAGTCTTCTAATAACATCCAATTAGTTTCATCGCCGGCTTTTTTTGAATTTTGTTAAGGTTCAAATAAAAGGTTGTCTCGGCAATGTCAATGCCGTTTTGCTAAACCGTATCATTAGCTAATATATACTTCATACAATCTGCATGTCACAGACAATATCTTGGGTAAATTGTCAACTTTGTTCTTGCGACCAATCCTTTTCAACTTTTTTTTAGTGACTTCTTTTTTGTTATTTTTACACACGATGACTTTTGTTTCTTTAAATTTTCGTTTAAAACCCTGTTAGCTCCTGTTTTAGTTTTGTGCTCAAAAACTTTTTGACAATTGAACATTTAACCCATTTGGACCAAAATCCAAAGAAATAGGAATGTTTTTAATTTTGTTTTATTAATGTGCCTATTAGAGGCTAAATAAATGTTTCATGAAACAAAAATGGGGGTTTTGTATTTATATATGTAAAAAAAACTCCGTCCTCAAATGGGGTCAATGGGCTTAAGTGTGGTATTTCTCGAAACATCCCTTTTCGATGCATAATGTTTTCAAACATCTTTTGCATTGCCACCGTGCTTTCTTGTGACAAACTATGCATCGCAGCTGATTACTCAACTTTTGAACGAAGTGTCCTTGAACAATTTTTGGCACCACTGAAGAAGGCTTACGGTGGCGTCTTCCATCGATTCCGGAGGCTAGTTTCCTCAAATATAAACGGGCAGTACTGCGACGAAATTGAAGTTGATCTAGTTTCTCATCAGCGGTCAGTAAATGTAGACGCCAAGCATTAGCTACTGCCAAATCGAGCATAGAGGTGAATAAAACCCACCACCACTTTTTACCACGTATAGCTGTTCTATATACTGCAACTGACTGATCAGCTTGATCGACGCAGCCCATTCCTTTATTGTAGTTTTGAAAGACAAAAGGGATATCAACGTCTGTCTTCCTTCCTTCTGTAGTGCTCCATCTTTTCACCTTGCCAAGTGGATGAACAAAGTCGTAGTTTGTTCCCATAGTACAAACACTGTTATAGAGCCATCGTACGAACAATATTTTAGTTGCTGTATCAAACCGATAGTCAAATTCTGCTTGTTTTTTTTTCTTCATATCCTTGATGGAAAGCAGTGAGCAACTTTTCGTTCTGTTTTCCCTCGCAGTGCCTGTTGCACGATAGCCAGCATCACGCAGATCTCGCAGCAAGGCGTGGCTGGTGAAGAAATTATCAAAGAAAACAATATGCTGTTGCGGAATAGCATTCACTTTGTTCAAGAGGCCTTTTACAACACGTGTTTCCAATGGCTCATTACTGCTCTGTACTGATTTTCCACAATATATATCGAAAGCGAAACAATAACCATCATAACTTGCAATGATCCAGTTTTTGTAACCGAATCGCACTGGCTTGCCTCTTATGAACTGCTTCGATGGGTGTCGTTCAAAATATTTTATCATAGATTCATCTATAGATAAATTTTCATGAAAAACACCCCACTGGAGAAATTTCTTGATAAGCAAATCAGCAAGTGGTCGTACTTTGAACAGCTTATCGGTGGACCGAGAAGCAGTGTCATTGTCGCAAAAATGCAAGCACTTCTTTATATCCACGAATCTGTTCTTTGACATAACTTTAGACACACTGGGAACATGTAAGTCTTCATCCAAGGACCAGTATAACCTTTCTCGCGGAAGTGAGTGATAACCTGTCAATAGTAGAATGCCAAAACACAATTTGAGGTCATCCACAGTTATTTGAAATTCATGATTATTTTTCTGTGTAGCATATAACTTCGTGTTCAAAACGATAATGTCAAAGACTTCCGTATCAAATATTTTTTCAAATATACTGGCCGGTGTTTGATCCTTCTGCTCATTTCTTATAAAATCTGTTCGGGTCTGTACATTATTAGTTGTTGAGGTAGAAGACCTAGCATCGTACGAACCGTCGCATTTGAGCCACCGCGGTTCCAAGGCCTCGACCCTTATATACCTCGCCAATGGTTCGTCATTACTGCTATCCCATTCTTCATCTTATTCTTCATTATTATTTCGGGACTTGAATACCTCCACGTTTAAAGGGATATCAGATGGAGGAATATCTCCCATAACATTGTCTTCGTCGCCCTCCTCATTGTCTGTCAGAACTCTTGGTTCTGGGGGATGGCTATTACTTCGTAGGTTACTTTCTGGTTATCTTCTTCATTGAAAATGTTTTCAATTGCTTCTTCCAGTCGCCGATACTCACTTACAACTTGGAATGGTCGCTTAGCCATTTTACTAACCTCAAAAAAATCTGCAAATATTATGTGTGTTGTATTACTAATTAGCCCATTGGACCCATTCGAGGACATTACAACAAAATACCTCCTATTGCAGTCAATTACTGCAATAGAACATTCGAAAACGAAAACATCTACCATTTAACATATTATCCGAATAAAAATACACGAATTAGGAACAATCTAACAAAATAAATATAAAAAATGTTGTTTACCTTTTGGTCAATAATCGGATTATTCCAAGAAATTAATAAAATATTTTTTTTTGCAAAATAAATTATAAATGACGAAAAAGTACATCTTTTCACTAAAACACACTCCTTGGCAATGCTAAACCACGTTTGAACAAAGGAAAAGAAAACTGTAAACAAAAATAACGGCATTTTAAAACCTGTCCCCAAACGAGGACAGCGGGCGTAAATGGGTTAATGATGTTATTGGTAGGAACTTTTTCAATATCTAATGAGTGGACAATCCTCCAACTGTTCGAATTAAAACGATTTCAAACGTTTGCAAGAAGTCGGCCAATTTGTTGATAATCTGTCAATTCTGACAGATAAAATTGGGTGGTAATATGGCTGAAACAAAAATGGTTAAAATTTGTTGCGAACAATTTGCCAATATTAGAAGATCTTTCAATAGTGTACACTTAGCTTAAGTCATTGAATTGGAAATAGCTAACCAAACTGAACATAAATAAAATGACAGCTGCCAAAAGAACCAACTCCGAAAAAAGGATTGCCAGATTGAAAACCACGTTAAAAAAAAACACACATTATTTTTAGTGGTTTTTAAGTGGTTTTTCACAATGCAGCTAAAAATTTATTAGTTATTGATAGTTACAATCATTAGATTGTATGTTCATTTAAGTGTGACTTATTATGCTTTACAGAAAATTAAAACTTTTGACATACCCATAACGAAAATTTGACTAAGCAGATACTAATGTCGATTATTGTTAGGAAATGCTCTTGGAACTCAATGATGCTGGACCAGAAGTGAATGTGATTAAAGATTTAAAAAACCGGGTAAAAGTTTAACTTCCAAACAAACGGTAGAATACAAGTCGGAATGTTGTAAAACAATTTGTTGAATTCTTGGCTCCATGCAGATAATCAATAGTAAAACTTTGTTGTTCCCCAAACATGATACCTTTAATAAATGCTATTGTGAAAAGCATAAAAATGTACCTGGCAATTAATGGTAATTTTTTTATAGAGCAATGATTAAAGAAAAAAGGTGATCAGGGCAGTTGACAAAGCTGAAACCTTAAAAACTCAAAAGCAAAATGAATTAAAGCACTAAATAACCAAAGGATTTCTTCTTCTGTCTTATCAGTTTTAATAAAAGTGTTCGATACAGCAGGGTCCATTGAATCTATAGAAAGAAGAAATCATTCGTGACAGTGCCCGTATCAGAGCTTTCAAAATCGTTAGTTATGTGTAGTTTACTTGCTCTACCATCTGTGGCATCTGATACAGCAGTGTCTTCAGCAGTTATCCAGGATGTCGGAATTCTAAAAACTGATAATACCACTCTTCTCATTGATAAATACAAAATAAATCTAAATTTGTTGAAATCAAGAAACAGTTCAATATTTTGATGGAAGAATGCAAAAATTATATAAATATGCAAATAGGGCTTTCAGTTTAGCTAAAACAAAAATAAATTACTTAATAGATAATACATATTTTTTTGGACATATGGATTAACAGCTTTTAGAACCAAAATAAAAATAAAATTGAGTAAAACTTGGTTTCAAGATTACAAAGAAAAAGAGCTTTTAGTTTGGCTAAAACAAAAATACGAGTTTTTGACCCCATTACTTTAAGCATTATGTACAAACTTTTAGTTTAGTTAAAACAAAATTTTAGTTATTTAAAGTAATAATAAAAAAAATACATAATATACAACAATAATATACTAGTAATTATAAAAACATGATATATAATTGTACTGTTTTTAATTTAAGTATTAAGAAAATTCTGTTATAATCATTTCTCTGTAACAGATTGATTTTTCAAGATAAATGGTTAGGTTTTTCCATTTTTCACCGTTTAAAATTGTTAACGTTTGCTCCATAGTTAGAGTTGGTTTCCCGAAGTAGAGGACTCGAAGTTCTTTATAGACTGGGCAAATTGATAAAAAATGAAAAGTATCCTCTTTTGAATTCAAATTACAAAGGGTGCAATGTGTAGTGGGTAAACTCTTATAGGGTGAGCCGTTTAAATTAAGTTGCTCACTTCTTGCTTTACAGATTAAAGAAATTTCCCTTGTACTGTATTCATCACTAAAATAATTATTTTAAATATTATGATTTAAATCGGGGTAAATGACTCTGTTGATTGAAGATGACATTTTTTGTAAATTTTCATAACGCTGGTAGATAGATGTCGACAGCCTGTAATAACCCGTAGAGTTGTTCTTTTAGCAAGATTATGTTAGTATATTGGAAATTTAGCTCAATTCCACACTTCGTTGCCTATTCTCTCCATTCTCCTATCCACTCCACTTTGTTATCGATGATGTACTTTGCTATTGACAATTGAATTCTATTTGGTGTATATGCCAGTACTTTCAAGATGTAGTCAAAGTGGAGTTTTAGAGTATGAATAAAAAGAGCAGGAAGGCCGGTTTCAAGTGTAAGAACATAGTTTGGAATATTGGATGGTAAGAAGAAAAGCTGTTTGAGAAAGTAACGTTGAAGTTTTTCTACTTCTTCGTGTGACTGATATCCCCATGTTTGACATCCGTAGCACATAACGGAACACATTACAGCATAAAATACCTTGTACTTGGCTGAGGTTGGTACATCTTTGCTGCCCATAACATCTTTCCATGACGCGTTAATCATACTTTTTGATGCAATCAGTTTTTTTTCGAGATGTGGGGTTAGCTTCATATTAGATTTTAAAAGTATTCCAAGGTATTTGTATTCTGTCACTATTTCAATGGCTTCACCATTAAAGAACCACTTTTCATTCGATTTAAGTTTTGATTGTATATGTCTTACTATCATTACTTTAGATTTTTCTAGATTTACCGTTAATTTCTAGACTCTACAAAAATCAACTAGCTTATGTATCATAAGTTGTAAACTTTGAGGCGATTCTGCTAAAAGTACAATGTCATCTGCGCACATGAGTACCTTAACGTTTAGACCTGCAAAACTTATTCCAGCGGCTAGAAACATTGAAATATCATCAATGAATATAGCAAAGAGAACTGCACTTAAAAGACAACCTTGTTTGACACCAGATGTAGCCTCAAACCATTCAGACATATCTTTCCCATCCCAAACCGCTGAGCGAGTTTTTTTGTACATATTTTTCAGGACCAAAAGAAGTTTCGTCGACAGTCCTTTTTGTGATAGCTTATAAAATAATGCTTGTCGGTCTATCGATTGGTATTCACTAAGCACTTCATTAATTGCTAACCAAATGTTGATGCGACTAAGGAGCACAGATGCAAATAGCTTCGCAATAGAATTCATAAACGATATCCCTCTATAATTATTTGATAGGTTAACATCGCCTTCTTTAAAAATTGGATAGACCAGAGAATCTTGAAAAGCTTGTGGAACCTCTCCGGTATTGAAAATATTATTAAAAAGGTGAAGAATTTCATATAAAAAATCAACAGGCGCATTTTTGTAAAACTCATTGCTTATTCTATCCGGACCTGGGGCTTTGTTGTTCGCTGCGTAATGGATTGCAGTTTGGATTTCAATTATTGAAATTTGACAATCGAGAGTTTGATCTACAATTAAAGGTTCCACAAAAGAAAAATAATTCGAGATTGGATCAGGATTGAGTACATTATTGAAATAATGCTAGACAACTTGCTTTCAAGTTTGTTCCGCAAATAAGCTTAGATCCTTTCAATTCTTTTAACTTTAACTATCTTTGATCATTGAAAGTTCGCGTGCTACTAATGTATAATATTCCTGGCGTTTTGATCTGCACAAATCCTTGTAAGCTTTATTTGCTAAAATATACTGTTTGGTGGCTGTTTCATTTAAATTTTGTTTTCTTGATTTCTTTAAAAGATCGAAGGAATTATTTCTGGCATTCAAACAGTCTTTATCAAACCATTTTTGTTTGAAGTTGACAATTTTTCTGTTGTTTCTTATATTGGTAGCAACTTTTATACATTTACAAAGAGAGTCTAGTCTTGAACTTGTATCGGAAACTAAAGAAGTATCAGTTAGTTTCTGAAGTTCATGCAAAATTTTTGTTTGGTAGTTTTCTTTCTTACTTTCTTTCCAAATAATTTTGGGTGGTAGAGTAATTTGAGTTTGGGATTTTATTTAGTGTAAATTGGACAACCAAGGGCATGTGATCAGAGAAAATCTGTGACTCAACTTTAAAAGACAAAATACGATTTCTCCATTTCGCTGATGCAGCACAAAAGTCAATCACTGATTTTCCCGCTCCCCCTATAGATGTGTGTGAGGTAGCTCCCGCCGCCGCCGCACATTGGGGCAAAACGACCCAAAAGCTTGCGTGTTTGCATTGAGGCTGATTTCTATTTATCTTCAAATTATTTTGAAATATTAGTATGGAATCTTTAACGTCGGGTATGCAGCAATGTGCAAAGCACAAGAAAAGACAAAAAAAAAAATAAAAATGTGTTAATTAGAGGTGAAGTTCTGTGATCAGTTTTAATATATGTAGGAAGTTCTAAAGTCCCGTAGATTAAAAGTTGTGTTCCGGATGAGTCCGAGTTATAATGTATGTGTCATTTAAATGTGTCTTATGTGTGCTTTGTGTTTCTGAAAAAAAAATCCTGCTACTTTTATGAACTTTTTATTATATTTGGATTTTTGTGTAGTGACACTTTTTTCGTTATTTTAGGACTATCTTCAAACACATTGTTTTTGAGTAGAAAAGATCTTATTGCTATAATGAGACGGTCCGGAAGTATTGTAATAGGGGAACAATTTAGATTCTTAAAAGAAGAATTGATCAAAATGACGAAAAGCTCTGAAAAAAGTCAAATTAAGGTTTTGACGAATATATTTTTGCATTTCAAGTCGGATTCTCAAACGCGGTGGGTTAAAGCTTGCAAGATCGAGGAAAAGTTTTTTTAAACTATTGAAAGTTGGCTAAACACATTTCTAGCTTTCTGTAGAGCACCCGACTAAGCCAAGAAACGAGGTCGTCCAGAAGTAAAGTTTGAAAATTCTACCCAACGATCGAAAATTGAAAAACCCGCGACCTGAGAGATTCTGTACCTCTTGGTGTCCTCAGTTATGCTACCCAAATAAGTTTACGAGCTTCCGGACTGATCCAGGCCTCAAAACTTTTAAAAGAATTGAGTGTAAGCCCCACTCGGGCTGAAAAATACAGGCGAGCTTTTGAAAAATCGCAGTCGAACGAGAGAAGTTGTATGACGGGAGAAGATGCTTCGGCGGTATTAGTTGCAGCGCAACTAACACGGCATCAATATAACATAATAAGAATGAGTGCCCAGAAAAATTTCCATCTTACAATTGTGCAAAATGCAAAAAAAGCTTTCTATCCCGACAGAAATCCGGTGAAAATCACGGCTACATGTGCCGAAGTAAGTATTCAAGCTTTCTTTGATATAACATCAAAACGACTTATTTCTATGTTGGATTGTGTTTTTGACACATTGGAAGAAGAAGAGCTTGAAAAATGTTATTTAATATCAAAGTGGGGTTTCGATGGAAGTTCGGGACATAGCTCATATAAACAAGCTTTTTACGGTCCAGAAGCAGACGATTCTTCTGTTTTTATAACCTGTTTAGTCCCCATTCAGCTAGTAAGTGGTGTGCATGTAGTCTGGCAAAACCCTCGTCCAGCTTCGACAAAGTATTGCAGACCCCTAAAAATTGAATACACTAAAGAGTCAACTGAGTCAAAATCCGAAAAAGCTCGAGTGCATGTAGAGATCCAAAAACTTTAAGAAACGTCCAAGTTCGTCGGTTAAAGTTCAGCACTTATTAATTTTTTCAATGATAGATGGTAAGGTTTGCAATGCTTTAACCGAGACCACATCAACACATAAATTCTATTTGTGTGGCGCGACTTCGAAAGACTTCAACAATGTCGATGATATGATAAGACGTCCAATAAAAACAGAGCACCTTTCTTAGAATGTCTATTCTGCACGGTTGGATACGAATGTTCGAATGCCTTGTACATCTAGCGTACAAATTAAACATTAAAAAATGGCAAGCGCGTGAAGTTTACAAAGAAGTCGTGGCAGCAAATAAGGCTCACATTCAAAAGGAGTTCCGAGAACGTTGTGGCTTAATTGTAGATAAACCAGATTTGGTAATACAAATGACGGGAACACAGCTAGACGATTTTTTCAAAACCCTGAACTTTCAGCCGAAATAACTAAATTAGACATAGAACTCGTCAATAAATATCCCTGGTATCGATGTCTCCAGCTCTACATAAATATTTTATTCATGGCCCAGAAATTTATCATCTGCACTTTTGCCTATCGGACAACTTTCGGAGGAAGCGCAGGAAGAAAAATCCAACCGTGAAAAAACGAACGAAGATATATTTAATTTCTTTATACTGAGCTCGGATCCAATTATTACTTTCAATCAAAAACTGCAAAAAAAAATCCAATCTTTCCCTGTTTGCTTAAACCTCTGTTTGCTTAAACCTCCAAATGTCGATGAATCGAAAACTGTTTTTGAGTTCGATTGTGATGAGGATTACAGTAAAGATGACAGCGATGATTTTTAATTATAGATACACATGTCATCTAGGTCCATATGGTTTAATTTGGGTCATAAGAAATTAGTTATGATCGGTATGCAGCGTTCACTGTTGACGAAGACCGCCTCAATAACATCGTTTTCAAAAAAGTACGGACCAATGAGCCGCCGGCCAAAAGTCGCCCACGAAGTGCCGAATTCTTGTGCTAGGCGAGAAATAGATTGATTTGGGTTCTGCTGTGCACTTTAACGGACCACGACGATATTCTCGGGCACCAAACGTTTGAGAGTGGACTGTAAA
This sequence comes from Eupeodes corollae, assembly GCF_945859685.1. NCBI lineage: Eukaryota > Metazoa > Arthropoda > Insecta > Diptera > Syrphidae > Eupeodes > Eupeodes corollae. The sequence goes on along the minus strand of NC_079147.1, from coordinate 146,039,697 downwards.
GGGCCACTACGACTACCGTAAAAACGGCGCAATGTATGCGCTAGCGAACACAAATTTTGATAATAATGTTTTGTCATTTGAACGTGCTGTTCAATCGCGTAACCAGCCATGATGATTTGGCATAAGCAACTTAATAATAAACAAAAGATTTGACAGATGTCACCAACACAAAATGGCCTCCACGGGTGTCCAAAATCTACCTGCGCCAATTAAAAAACACTTTACAAAAAAAATTTTGTAAGAAAATGCTATCTAGTTTTTAACTACAACTTAAGTTTAACGAGCCGAGCTCATTTGAAAAAAGCTCCTTCAGAGTCAACATAGAGACCTGCATTTTTCTTTATACATACAAAAAAATATCTCATCCCCTTAAGTATTCTTTCTTTATATTACCTTGGGATAAAGGAAACTGCTTTGGTCAGGAAGACTGAATGGAAAAGTTAACCTTATAAACCTTAACTACACTTTTACCAGAACTAAAATGATTCCATATCCGTTCATATTGCTTCCTGCTGTTCACTACATTATTACATAAAACATAGAAAGTAGTAACCCTTATCATCGAATTAAGTGTCATTTCTAACGACCACAAAATTGTTAGATCAACGACAATAATAGCCTTCTGTTGCAAAATGAGCTCGATTGCTGTTTGCTGACGACACCAACCAAGTCTGCAATAACTTTCAATCTATAAAAGAGACCCAAACGATAAGTAGATAAGTAGGTAGGTTAGGTTAAGTAAGGTTAGGTATACCTATATAAGATGCTTTCTGTTCAGGTCCAATGTCTATTCTATGGTGGTAGCTGTTGGTGGTTAGTTGTGTTATCACTTAGATTGAAGAGCAAATCACTATCCACGCCACGCACCCACCAGCCGCTGCCTTCGCGCCGGCCGTGCCACACACACATATGGCACACCCACTTAACTTCATTAAGATTACTTTCTGCTCCATCAATATTATGTGCTCTTTTTTCCTTACGCCAATAAAAATAAATCGTTTAACCGCACAATCAAAAAAGTGGTGCAATAGTCTAACTTTTTTTTTCTTGCTATCCCAATATACCCCTGCCCCTTCACCTCCTTCCTTCATTCAACTTTTCCCATAAATTAATCTATATTAGTTCGTGCACAGCAGTTAAGGCTCCTACTGCTATACTATGATGCTGCTGCTGTTGCTGCCCTAAGTGATGTCCGGAATGTTTTTGCGTGATGCGTGGGGACTGTGAGAGTTTGTGTTTGTGTTTGCTGCCCAGGGAAACATATTTAACGCTATAAAACATCTGTGTTCGAAATTAAATCTTGATATATTTTTCCCTATAGGGTTTTCAATATTATAAACGTTACGTCCATCTTAACTTTTGGTTAAACAATTTTCCTTCTTCTTTATGTAGTTGTAAATTATTAGATAAACACGTAAATAGAGAAGAATCAAAAACACTAAAGGTTGTTGTTGTCAAAGGAAAGAAGAAGACCACACAGAACTTATCTAAAAAGCAGTTAAGATATGTATGAGAAGTGAAAAGAAGGACTTATAATACCTAATAAACTTCGATTTTCTTGCCTGATGGGTTAAAAGTTAAATCTATTAAATTGTCTATATAATAGAACAGAGAAACACATCATTGTATTAAACTTTATCCCGGCCTTGACTAACGTGTTAAGTATAAGAGATATAAGAGATAAGTAGGGAATGATTTTCAAGAACTTTTACATCTCATCATCGAAATAAGAAGAAACCTTGTAAGGTTTCTCCAATAAGAGATTTCATTTTGATTGTCTTTTTTTTATTTTACAGCTGTCACATTTAGAGCTGTTATTTTTTGACAGTAGTAGTTGTGGGAGTCCATTTTGCACCGTTTAGGTTTACAACAGCTTCAATGGAAGTTATGCTAAGTTTTTCCCAATTGACATGTTTTATTCCTATCAGAACGGGGGATGTCTAAGAAGTGATTTGCGTGTATTGGTAATTTGAGGTTACAGATAAGGTTGGCAATAAAGTCGAACTAGCGGCCCTCGGGATTTTTAAGCTTGCAGTAATTGTGTGAATCGAATACTTTGACCAATGAAATATTTGTTTATACCTAGGTTATGCTGCAAGATTTTGTACATGGGTCTAAACTCACTTTGTATTGCCATTTCTTTAAACTGTTAAAAACAGGAGTCAGCGAACTTTTCCAGAAACACCTCAAAGTTTCTGACTGCTAGACTGTAACGAGACCATTCCCCCAGTTTATAGTAAGTGCCAAAATGAATTCAACGACGAATCAAAGGCTCACTGATGGTATTTAAAACCTCAGTCGGTATTGGAAATTATTTATTATGCTTAAGCTTAAACAAGGCAATTACTTTCAAAGCTTCATGTTTTACTATAAGATTTAAATAATCAAGCTTGATCTTACGAAGTTAAATTGCATTCTAGATGACAAAATGTAAACTAGGTTATACACCAGTTTTCAGATGCAGCATTCATGTAGGTAAAGTTTCGGTACTCGGAAGAACTTTTCGATAAAGTACCTTAGCAACTTTTCTACTAAATCAAACTTTAGAACACTCCAAATCTGACCAGCAAAGTGCTAAGGTATTTGATTTCAAGTGTTTCATTTTTCCAGGTCCATTTCTTATCAGTATTTTGGATTTGTTGGTGTTAAGTGCTTTGATGATTTCTCCAGCTTAACTTATACCCCTTGCCATAGCCGATGACAAAAGTTGAAAAGAGAAGTGGACTAAGCGATCACCCTGGCACCAGTATTGGTAGCAAACCATGCGAACATTCACTCTTTCATCCCAAACTGCCACTTTTGCGGACATAATTAGGCAGCTTAACTAATAAAAGAGGACATTCCGAACAGTTAGGTCGAATGCACCTTTAAAATCAACGACGAAATAATATAACTTTTTTCCCTGTCGAAGCAAGACCTAGCATACAAGCGAGTGAAAAAATATTATTAACTGTGGAATAGTTTTTTCTGAAAACGGCTTGAAACTAGCTCACTAAGTCGTTGTAGCCAGCCCGAAAGCCCGCTAGAGAATATTTTCTTTATAGAGCTTATAATCTACGATACTTGTAGTTGTAAGGATCGTTAACTTCACCTTTTTTAGACTTGACAGGAGGCTTCGTAAATAAGCAGAAATGTGCCATTTCATAGCTCGGCAAATCCAAAAAAAAATTTTGAAAAGCCTCTACATTCAAAAAGTTTCACTCTTTGGTGCGGTTTTGGCATAAGTGAGCTGTGTGCTTACACCTGTCTTATTCGAAAATGAGGCTTGTTTAACAATGAGATTAAATGGATTGCATATACCAAGCTGTCATTAATATTTTTTTGTTTTGACGGAATTGAAATATATTAATATGGAATAGATTTATTTTCAACAAGACGCTGAAGCGATACCACAAGCAAGGAAAAAATCACAATCTTCAACAGAATTTCCTGAACATGTTATTTCTCGAATTATCCAGGACAAGGCTACTTTTATAAACATAAGTTGTGTCTGGAACATGTTACGTTCATTGGAAATGGGGAATGAGAGACTAAATTTTAGTCGTGAAGAAGTGGATTGACTTGTCTTCCAAGAATACCCTATCCTCCCAGAAATATATGGAAGGTATAGGAGTCTGGAACTGTGCATCGAACTTTAGTTGAGGATGTTGTGGGAATTGATTTTTAATAATTAAGAATTACGAAGTGGCCAATGTGTTAAAGCTCTGAGGCGAATATCAAAGCTTGCAGCTATTTGTTTGCTGTGTATATCTAAGAATATTACGTTTCCAATTTAGTTTTTTGTCGAAAATTTACCTGAAAACATTAGTTGGATACCTTTTATAAAAGCAAGGTTAATATCAGGAATTTCATATTTCTTGGAAAAAAAAAATCTTTTATAAAAGGAGGGTTTTCCTGAGTTCTTTTAGGGTATTAAGATGCTTCAATGAAACTGATATAGTAAAGTCAAGCAATCACTCTAAAACCCTCCACATCAAGACTGGTCGGAATTTCATTGACCACCCGGTGCCAGAGGAGGGTAGACAGCACACTACCGCCTTGAGGTATTCTTCTGCTGCCAACTCTTCTGTCAAAAAGAGTCTTTAGTTTTGAGTTAATTGTTCTTCTGGTTAGCGTTTTTTTAATTAACTCTCTAAGCGAACCCTCTACGTTTAGAGATGTTAAAGCAAGTTTGATTACAGATGTGTCAACGTTATTAAAGGTGTCTTCAATGTCAAGGAAGGCAACCATAATGCATTCTTAATGATAGTGGGAGTATCCTATTATGTGTAACACCGTTTCCATCGATTTACACAAACACAAAGCATGTTGTGACCAAGATAAAAATCATGTATCAATGTTTGCTCTGAAGTGGATATCAATCAATCTTTATAAGGTCTTTATTTTATAGATGGATTGATGATAGACTTAAGTCTTTGATCTTCAGTGTTAACTTGCGAGTATTTACTCGCCTTGGGTATAAAGACAACATTAACCTCTTTTCATACTGAGAATTATCTCAAGAATAGGTGTTATTATATCCGATACTTTCTGGAGCTCGACTGGTATCCTGCCTGTAAAGTTATACGGTTTGAGCCCATCTTGGTTTATCATTTGTGATTAGACCTTTTGGGTATGATACGATATAAGAACGTATTTGATTGCAACTACTTAGTTTTAAAGCTACCAGGGAAGTAGATATCCAGTAACAAGTTAATCGATTTTCCGCTAGAATTTGTCTATTAGCAATCAGCTGGACATCACTGAATTCGTTGAAAGAGTTTATTAACAAAGGTAATTTGCAAGCCTCCTTCGATGTAGTAGAAAATATCTTTCGGACTGAAAAATGCAATTAGTATTGAATGGTAACAAGTTTGGGAAACCCAACATAATTGATGGTGTGCCGCAGGGCTCAGTTCTAACACCGACACTTTTTCTTACTTTTTTAATAATCTTCTATCTGGAACTTCAAATGCACCATTGTTGACGATCGAACCCTTAGCATCGAAAAACAGCTCTACGAATGTGGATATTCAACGGCAATGCTTGATAGGCTTCTAAAATTTAGACCTAGACAACATTGTTTAATGGGTAATCAAAAATCAAATAGAATCTAATGTGTCAAAAACTCAATGATGCCTATCCATGAGTGGCATTTACATCAAGTAGACTAAAAGCCCCGAAAATCTCGATATGTGTAACTTGAACCACATCACATATGCAATGTCTCCAAAAATATCACAAGATGTTTGGGTTTTCTAAGGCGATGCAAAAGGTTTTTCTGATCTGGCTGTTATATAAAAGGCTTAGTTGTCAAAACCTTGAGTATCCATGTCTAGTGCTTTTGAAATTTTTTAAAGCCATTTGGAAACTATTGAATGTAGAGCATTCAAATTGATTGGTAATGTTATCGACATAGAGCATTCAAATGGATTGGTGATTCTATCATCGTTTATTCATTTTTGTAGGTTGAACACCGTCGTAGTTTCTTGTCTCACCCTTTTTTATCGTTGTTTCAAAGAATTAGGCTATAAAGAGCTTTTCTCAAGCAATTAAACCATAATACTCACAACTCACACCTCTAAAAATTCTCATCAGTCTACTTTTGATCCTAACTTTGATCATACTGTCAAGTACAGAGATTCGTTCTTTAACCGTACTTCGCGAATGTGAAATGCGTCACTCTACTCTACCTTTACCAGTCATTACACCACTATTCAGGAATTCAAAACCAAAGTGCACTGACACCTTTCAAACCTTCTCTCTCTGTCTTAATGCTCACTCTGTGTCTATGTGCGATGAAGGTTCCAAAAATTTCCTTGAACGTGCGCTTACCAAAGAAAAACCAACAAAATATGAAGTCTATTTCCTCCTTAATCGATTCAATACCTTAAAGATGTCATGAATGAAATTAATGAGGACACGATGAAATTTGATAAGAAGATAAGGTTCTTTAAATTTAAAGATGAAGCCATATCAAAATGAAAACCCTTATCAGAAAATTCTGTATATTAATCGACAATTTCCTTATGTCTATGTACACTTATCTATTCTTTTATACTTTCGAGAATAGGCTTGTTCAAAATGTTTAACTTAAATTTAAACAAACTCAATAAACAAAAGAAAAAAGGTCTACAACTTAAAGAGCAAATATATTCTTTTCTTTTGCCATCGACCCGACTAATTGAATCTGATCCCCAATTACATCGTGTCTTACATATCTTAACATCCTCTGCCGACTCTATCATCCTTATATTTTATAATATAAAGTATAAGTTAAACTGAATAGATATTATAGGCCATTAAAGTTCATATCCGTTTTCCTCCTTTCATGAGCAGTAGCAGCAGCAAATGTCTACTACTGCGCCAGCCAACTATCTATCTATCAATTATCCTTAAAGAAAAGGTTAATTAAACAAAAGGGAATAATAAATTAATAGCTTGTGTGTCTGTTGTATAGTCCGGCAAAAGATAAGGAAAGTCGTTCATTCCTTCATTCTTATAATAATAATATGTCGATAGATACCTGAGTATAAGAATACGAGCAAGTTCGACAATGCTCCTCAATCTCCATCTCCATATTATTAACATGGGTTGGGTAGGGTAGGGTTCTGAGAGTATACTATAAGAAGAAGCTTTCGCAAACCAGGTCAAACTACCTATAGCTTACAAGGGATTATAGTACCTACTTCTTATTAAGTATTCAATCCTTTGTTTTGTGGGTCGTTGGTAGGTAGTTTTGAGTCGCTCGTCGAGTCAAGTCGAGTGCATAGAAGGTATATACATCCGTATATCTATATTCATGACTACTACTGTAAAGTTCGATGGAAACAATTTTTGAATTACATATTAATGTGGGTGGAAATAAGTATCTGGTCATTTTTGTTCCTTTTTCTTTTAATATAATATTCATTGCGCCTTGAAATCCTTTTCTTTTCTCTATTCCTCTTTTGGTTCGAAAACATTTTTTTTTCTTAAAAATTAAAAACAAAAAAATTAAGAATGTTGATAAAGAATTCCAATTCCTCTGATGTTGGGTGATTACTAAAATTTCAATAGAACTTCTAAGTAGGTTGTATAAGTCTCTAAAATATTAAATCCGCTCTTATAACCTTCTTTTTGTTGTTGTTGTTGAACTTTTTCTTTGTGACCCGCATAATCCCAGAATGAATGAAGCAAAAAAGGTGATAGATTCATAGTTCGATGGAAACATTAATATAATGGGACGGGTGGGTAAGTTTGGATGGTGGGTGTAAGTTCGGTGTTTTATGCTCAATATAGTTTAAAAATTCAAAAAAAAAAATATAAACGATATCGATAAGAAGAACAAGCGTGAAGACAACACCAGCAACGGCAGCAGGAAAAGCAGCAGAAGCAAAAGCAGCAAGCCCGGATCTCTGCTCCGTCCGGATGGAATGCAATTTTTAGATATAAATAACTTACACAGCAGCGCAAAGCAATTTTAAGTGGGAGTTCATTTTTTCATTCCATTAAATATAAAACTTCTCAGAAGGATCAGTTCTCAGTTTTATGGTATAAAGTATCTATACCTTACACCACCACCACCCACAATAATAGCGAATGTTGTTTATATCTATGTATCTATGGGTATATCAAAGATAGAATAAAATGGTAACGATTTGAATGTAATAGGTTTATGTCAGTTAAATAGATTATGGTTTAATAAATGTATGTATTTTATAGGAAAGTATTAGCATTTGTGGAAGAAGCAAACGCTTTCAAATGTAATGTTTAGAAATAGAATATTTTATTTTAAATCGGTCTTTTGTTGTTAAATTTAGAAATGTATAGATAGTGTTGATAGCTACCTACCTAAACATATATTTAGTTTAAAAACATACATAATATTATCAAAGGCAGAGATTATATATGTGTGGGAAGGGGGTTATTGATTTTAAGTTTAAAAGGGTTTTCATTGCTTTTGTTGTTCCAATTTTAATTTTGGTAATAAGGTCACATACAGGGTGAACTATTTGAAAGCACTGAATTTAACATCGAAGTGGAAAACGCAAAAACATTACTTGGCTTCGTTAGTAGAGGGACACCACAAGGTGGTGTTCTATCCCCTCTCCTCTGGAACGTAGTGGTGAATGAAATCCTAACTAGTCTGGATGCGGAGGGTTTCAGTGTGATAGCTTATGCGGACGAAGTTGCTATAGCAGTTTCAGGAAAGCATCTTAATATCCTAAAAGAACTCTTACAAAATGCCTTAGACAGACTAATACTTTGGGCTGATCGGTGTGGACTGGGTGTTAACCCACACAAAACCGATCTGGTCTTATTTTCGAGGAGATACAAAATTCCATTTGTCAACCCTCCTTACATTAAAGGAATCCAATTAAAATTCTCAGACGAGGCTAAATACCTAGGCCTTGTCTTAGACAAAAAACTAAATTGGAAACGCAACGTACAGGAAAGAGTCAAAAAAGCTACTGTAGCTCTCTTTTCTTGCAAAAAAGCTATTGGTAATAATCAGACCGATTTTAACGTACGGTGTGGCAGTATGGTGGACTGCTTTAGAGAAAGGTATAAACAGGGATAAGTTAAATAAAGTCCAACGTTCAGCCTGCCTATGTACAAGCGGATTGCTTCGCACGACCCCGTCTGCGGCACTGGACACCTTGCTCTACCCTACATTTCTTGACATATTTAGTAAACAAATAGCTGCAAGCTCAGCTATTCGCCTCAATGCTTCGTCGCAGTGGACTAATAACAACATTGGCCACTCCGTAATTCTAAGGTACTTAGAATCAATTCCAAAGCACACAGACCACACCATCCCCCAACTACAATTGGACAAGAATTTCCAGATTTCTATACCTACCAGATCTTTTTGGGAGGATAGGACATTCTTGGAGGATGAGTCAATCCAATTTTACACCGATGGCTCAAAAACCAAAAAAGGGGCTCGTGGAGGTGTGTACTCTGAACTACTGAAATAAAGTCTCTCATTCCGCCTTCCCAATCATTGTAGCGTGTTCCAGGCTGAACTTTTGGCGATTAAGGAAGTCTTGTCTTAGCTCAAAGAATAAGTGATATCAACAACTGATATCCGTATTTTCTCTGACAGCCAGGCCGCTATCAAATCTCTGGACTCTGTCTCTACAAACTCTATAACAGTCCATAACTGTCGAGCATCTCTAATGGAGATGGCGCAGCACTTTAATATTCACCTATGCTGGGTGAAGGGCCATAGAGACATTCCAGGTAACTGTAAGGCAGATGAACTCGCCAGGAACGGTACAGTACAGCCCATCCTACCACGTTTGGCAAGTACTGGCATACCAATCGCTACTTGTAAACTGCTACTAATGCAAGACGCTGCGAGGAGGGCAGGCACCTCGTGTCAAGCCACAAAAAACATCTGGCCAACACTGGATTTAAAACGTTCAAGGTGCTTGCTCTCTCTAAGCAGATCGCATATAAGCTCGATAATAGGTGTCATAACCGGACACTGTCTAATAGGAAAGCACGCCACGAGACTAGGCGTATTCTCAAATGACTTTTGCAGAAGTTGTATGGACGAGGAAGAGAAAGAAACGGTTCTTCATCTTCTCTGCACATGCCCTGCTCTAGCTCGAAAACGCAAGAATTACCTAGGAGAATTCTTCTTTAACGATCTAAACGATCTAAATCATATCGGTATAATCAGCCTCTCACGTTTCGTAAGGGACTCAAGCTGGTTCCATTGAGCTTAGGAGGAAGCCTCAAGATTCATGTGGTATCACATTGGGCCATTAAACTGGCCTAAGTGTGTCCGTTTCTATCTTGGACAGCCACTATAACCTAACCTGACCTACTTGGCTTATAATATTTAAATATAAGTTCAAGTCTGGATAAACAAACCAAAGATGTTAGTATTGAGATTTCAAATATAGGGACTTGACAAATTTGAATTGAATTTTGTGAACATGTGTTTACACTAATTTTCGAACGGTCATTTTAAATTTATTCCGTAAAATCATTTTTAGTTTTAGTTGGGCTTAACCTTTATTTCACTTAATTCAAGCTAAAAGTGTTGAAATTGAAAATTAAATGTACTTGTTTTGTTCGTTCAACAGGCACGCAAAGCGGCGCTGCATAAAAGGACGAGAGCTGCTCATGAGCTCTATGAGCAGAAGAGCCGAGTGGAACGCCGACTTCTCAGAATGAAAAAGAGAGGGCATGAGAAGCGTGCGGTCGAAGATGTTGAGAGGTATAAAAGCAGGAATTAAGTTCGAAAGTTTTATGAACAGGTCAAACGAAATTCACAGGTACATAAACCTAGAACCAAAGGCTGCAAAGACGAAAGTGGAAACATCACTTCTGCAGACTGTATAACGGCGACGACGAACTGAATTCCGCTATCAGGCAGGATGATCCATTCAACATTGATGACGAAAGCCAACAATACCGTCCACCCGACTTAGACGAAATACAGATTGCCATATCTAAGCTGAAGTCTAACAAAGCCGCTGGAGCAGATAACTCTAATGCCGAGCCCTTTAAAGCATCTGGAGATAAGTTGGTTAGGAGCATGCACCAACTTATCTGTAAGATATGGTCGGAAGAAAGCATGCCCGATGAATGGAACCTCAGTATTGTTTGCCCTATACTGAAAAAAAGAGACCCTCTAAACTGCACCAACTATAGAGGAATCAGTTTACTTAACATCGCCTATAAAATCTTTTCTGCCGTAATATGTGAACGCTTAAAGCCCATCCACAACAACCTAATAGGTCAGTGTGCTCTTAGACCAGGAAAGTCCACAGTCGATCAAATATTCACATTACAGCAGATCCTTGAAAAACCCAAGAACATCAAATCTATACCCACCATCTTTTTATCGATTTCAAGGCCGCATATGACAGCATCTAAAGGGACGAGCTGTATAGAGCCATGTCTAGTTTTGGCATCCCTGTCAAACTCGTCCGTTTGTGCAGGATGATCATGGAGAATTCACGCTGATCCATAAAGGTTGGAAACAACCTAACAGAACCTTTTCACGTCAAAAAAGGCTTTAGACAAGGTGATGCGCTGTCATGCGATTTTTTTAACATCGTGCTTGAAAGAATAGTGCAGAGCTCACACGTCAACACTAGAGGCACTATCTTTCAAAAGTCTGCCCAATTACTAGCATATGCTGATGACATTGGCATAATCGGAAGAACTCAGCGTGATGTCAATGGGGCTTTTGGGAGTATTGAGACAGAGGCGGCAAAAATGGGTTTAACGGTTAATGAGGGCAAAACAAAGTACATGCTGATGTCAAGAAAGGACATACAACACCGACGTTTTGGTCAAAACGTCACCATCGACAGACGTAACTTTGAGGTAGTCAAGGACTTCGTCTACCTAGGCTCCGCTGTAAACGCAGAAAACAACACCAGCGCTGAGATCAAACCCAAAATAACTCTGGCTAACCGCTGTTTCTTTGGGCTAAGAAAGCAATTGAGTGGTAAAGTCTTCTATCGAGGGACCAAAGTGTCGCTATATAAGACGCTTATCATCCCCGTCCTGCTATACGGCGCAGAAGCATGGACTATGACAAAAGCGGATGAAAGTACCTTGGGTCGGTTCGAGAGAAAAGTTTTTCGTGTGATCTACGGTCCCGTATGCATCGAAAGGGAGTGGAGAAGATGGAACGACGAGCTGTACGGGCTGTACAGCGACGTAGACTTAACCAGAAGGGTAAAAGTCCAACGACTAAGATGGCTGGGTCACGTAGAGCGCATGGAAACCAATGCTCCGGCTCGGAAAGTCTTCGAATCCACACTCACAGGACAGCGCAGTAGAGGAAGACCGCGGATCAGGTGGCGCGCACAAGTGGAAGGTGACCTCACCCAACTTGGAGCGCGAAACTGGAGACATCTAGCTAGGGACCGAGCTAGATGGAGAAGTTTGTTGGGTGAGGCCCTAGTTCACACAGGACTGTAGCGCCACCTTAAGTAAGTAAGTAAGTTTTGTTCTTTTATCAATAGTTTGCTATGTAACTTGAATTATTTTTATTTTTGTTTCCAACGAAAAAAAAAGATTCGAGAATATTATTTTTAAATATCTGCAACATACCTACAATAACCAAAATTTAAGTAATGGCGTATGAATGAGTATTAAAAAATTTAATAAGCAGGATGATAGATAAGTTTATTGGAAACTGAATAAATCGTTCACTTCTTTGGTATCTTGGTAACTTCCTTGGACTTGATATTAGAATGAAGAAGAAGTCTATTCAAAAGATCCGTGTTGGTGACCTGCCGACAATGTTTTCTGTTTTTTTTCGCGTCTGAACTGCTTCACTAGCTTATTGCACTATTCAGCAGCCTCTTCAGGTAGCTCACCAATAGATAATAAAGCATAATCAATGACTTCACAGCCATGTATTACTACTTTATGTATTGATGGAGGCAAGTTGTACCAAGCATAAGCTTCAACAAGTATTTTCGCAGTGTCTAATGCGTAATACCTTCAATTTTTCCGAGTTTATTTTGTAACCCGACGATAGGCACTGCAGCAGGTAATTACATCTATCAACTAAGTCTTTATTTATTCCCTGGACCTCTGCTGAAATGGTAGAATTATGAAAAAATGTACGTGCAGTATTGCCGTCGTTGAGTGTGCCACTTCCTTCACTTCGTGGTTTTGTCAACAATTAATCCTAACCGTTCCCTAAGCTGATTTTGAATAAATGCTTTTCTTTCAGAAAGTTGAGCTGAGCTTTATCCTCGGCCGAAAGACATAGTATGTGACAATAAAAACTGCCATCGGGAGTTGTTGGATCTGAAAATGTCTGCTTATATTCACTGTGCCCTGTACTCCCATCGAATCTTTCCTAATAAAACTATCTCGCTACCAGACTGTGTAACATTATCTAAAATAGGTTTTTGAGATTCAACAATTCTTGTGGAAGTGTGGTCTAACAAAGATTGTAAATCAATTTCCGCTAAACATTCCGTTACAGAAATTTCTGATGGGTAACATTGCTTCTTTCATTCTTCTTGGCATTCAAAACTTTCTGATAAAAAGGCAAATCATTGGGAAGTTTTGAGTGAATAAAATCTTTCAGTAATAAATATTGATGTTTTGTTAGTTTTGCCTCGTTTATCAAAGATACCACCTCGTCCGTTTTAAAATCCAAAGAAGAATTAGATTGATCAGCTTTCACAAGTAAAAAACTCACAGCGGAATCATCCAGTTCAAATAATATTGATAACCTGCGACGTTTTGACCTCTTCCCGCACGCTTCGAACTTCTTTCTGAACAGCTTTCGCTCCATAGATGGTTGATCTGCACTTGCCTGCTTTCTAAAAGTCCGTGCTTCGGTTTCGCTTAACCAGTCGCTGTATTTTTCGTACAGTCTTGTTTTCGGCCGAGTTACTTGCTTCCAATATGGTTGGACAGTAAAAAAAATCGGATTTTGCAAGTGATCAATTTGAATGTTTTCAGCGTCCGGTAAGGACAACTTCAAGGCCTCATGCAACTTACGATTCCTCTCAGCTTCATTTTTAATATTGTTCAAAGACAGCCACGTTTAAAAGAACACTTCAGACAAGCACCTTTCAAACGGCAACGATATTTGTCTGGTATGTCTCACTTCGGAAGATCAGAATAAAAAGCAGCTCCAGTGAAGATAACAACGAAAAGAAAATCAAATCCTTAAACGATCAACTAAAATTTGTAAACCACCTGCTATGACGGATTATGTAAAATTTTTGGTAAATCAGAATATTGAAATTTAGTACTTATATATAGCTACGAGTGGGATCGGGTCAAAAGGAGTTTTAGGTTAAGGTCAAAGGTTCGTTAAGGAGGTTTGGAACATGTTGAACGATGACGTCAATGATGATCCTGATCTGCTCAATAGGGTTATAACTGGTGACGAATCATAGGTACATGGTAATGACATCGAAACCTTATTCCAATTATCCCAATGGAAGTGACCAGGAGAGCCAAGACCGAAAAGGCATGCCAAGTTTGTTCAAATGTGAAGGTTTTGCACACAGTTTTTTTTGATTACCATGGCGTTGTGCAATCCTTCCTGCGATTGAAAAAGCCCATGAAAGGACGAAGATTTGAAACGATTGAAAATATTAAGACTGTATTGCTGATAATATAACAATAGCTTATTATTTTGCAATTGCTGGATCCATTCTTACCTTATTGATCAGCCATTCAAAACAAATTTTCCCAACTTAATAATGAGTTGACTCCTGGCTCTGAGTCTTCCCCTTCGTTTTTTAATTATTTTTTTTAGTTATCCTAAAATAGTTAGAATATGGGAATGAAGTTGATATGGCTCATGAAGGAAAACCTCTGCTCCAAACAGATTTCGACAATTTCTCAACTTGATGTACCAAAAATAGGTAAGAGGCCTTGCCTTGTATGTGACTTTTAACTCAAAGTCCTACTTCATATTGATAAAATATTGCAATGCCAACTCTGCATTGCATTTTCTAAGCTGAGGGGTTCGAATCAGTTTATTACAATTACAAGTGTAATTTCATCCGTCTGACGCTGTCCAATTAAGGTGTGGAGGTTTAAAATCCCCACAAATTAAAATTTCATCAAGGGGGTCGCATCGTTTTATTAAGTGATCGATCACAAGAGCAATTTCATATGTTTGTAGAGGTAGGGAGGGCAGTATGTAGGACGGCATAAAATAACAACTTAAGTGGAAGCATTTCAGTCTACATACTTTTCAGTGAGTCAACAGTAGTTCAAGCGTCCTTACCAATCGATTCAACGGCGGCGTTCTCAAAATGTGACAGCGTACCACATTATGGCAGATCATGCAGATCTTGATTAAAACCCAAACACCCTATTTTTGCCGATTGACCATTTGGAGCTACGAACTCTCTCCGATTGGGCTCTGGTGAAGATGATTAATTTCATGGCAAAATCATTTTCATGCGTTATTGGTTGGGTTAAAATCCACATTCGCTTCATGAATCACCAAATGATTACCGGATATTTTTAACTCCAAATAGAAGATACAGACTTGGACAAAATGTGGTCATCATGATGGTGCACCGAATCACACAAAACACCTTACAACCCATTTATTAAAGATGTGTGTTATTTGAAGAAAGTCGAATGGTCGCCTGGTTCGTACGATTTAACGCTTCTAGAATACATTCTTTCGGTCTATGGAAAGTAATTATTTTATGCCATCAAGTCGCTGCTGTTTTCTTTGAAACACTGTTTCTGTAGAGATATTCGAAAACATTAATAAGTCACTTAGAATTTTCGAAACACTATAACTATTCTAGATCGTCGGTCCTGTTTTTCGTATAATACTCGACATGAAAACTT
The DNA here is from genome assembly GCF_945859685.1 of Eupeodes corollae. Lineage (NCBI taxonomy): Eukaryota > Metazoa > Arthropoda > Insecta > Diptera > Syrphidae > Eupeodes > Eupeodes corollae. The sequence goes on along the minus strand of NC_079147.1, from coordinate 146,024,409 downwards.
AATTCTAAAATAAGTTGGGCTACTCCTATTCATTTCTGAACTTGTTTTTTTTGTTTATTTGATTAACTTAAAAATGCTCACGATGCTAAAGCTTTAGAATTTTTGAAAAAAAGGATAAAATTTGTTTACCTATTTGATATGTACAATTATCGAACAAGGCAGTACCCCTTAAAAAATATGAATTTCAAGATGACATAAAACTCGCATTCGAACTCAGACCACCTTATTTCCATCTTCTCATCGTCAAACAAAAAAATACTGTAATAATATCATCAAATTCTATATCATGACTGAATTGCTAATTATTGGTTAAGCTTCTTTGGTATTTAAATATGTCCCTGGAAATTAAAAATTCTTCATTTCAGCATCTAACAACTTCAAGCAACAACAAAATATCGCCTCTCAAAAAATATTCATCTCATTTAATTACATTCAGCTATAGTAAACTCTGATTGAAAAATGCCTAATTAAGAATTCAAACTAACCTCCCCCCACCCCCCTCGATTATAAGCCAAGGCAAAATATCAAAGGAATTACAAACCTTAATTTTGTATTGGATTGGAACCACTTTCATCGCTCGTAGGCGCAACTACCCCACTTATGTATATATTGCCATTTTTGATAGCACAAATCTTTTTTGTTTCTTTTGTCATCGTCATTACGGAAACAAGCTGGGTTTTCCGATAATTAAAGGACACAAAACAACGACCAAAACAACAAACGACATACAATACAAATAAAAAAAAAAGCAAAGAGAAAAGTCAATTTTCAATCATGATGCAAATTCGATTCGTAAGTCCTTTTTAAAAAATTTGCAAAAAGAAAAACAGTGCCCGGGTGGAAGTTGGGAAAAAAAGGAAAAAGAGAGAAGGCCTTTCATCTCCTTGGCCACTTGACAATAAAATCCAAATCAATATTCGAATGAACGAGCCGTATAACGGTGTACCAAGTGTCATTATTTTCGATTGAACACCATGAAACGATATTGCTCCTTTATAAGCTATACAGCAGAGAATCACGCAGTGCTATAAGAGATATTTTGATTGGAAGGCGTAGGAGGGATAAAGTGATGGTTCTGTAAGAAAGAAAGAAAGACGACGACGAGGACGGAGAAGACTCCAACGGCAACGACGAACGAGGGCAACGATTTCAAGTATCGCTTCGTTGTAAATTGCGTTCCATTAATTTATATCCGTTTCTACACAACACTACCGCCATCACCACCTCCACTGCCTAACTCCTGCCCGTACTCTTGTCCGCCTTTAAGCTTCAAACCAAGTTTTTCGATAAAAGTAAAGTAAGAATGATTATCGTTAAGATTACCAAGCCGATCCATTCTGATTCTGATTCTGATTCGGCCTCCACTGCTCCTAGCTGCCGCTGTTTCTAACGCGGCCTCTTCCTACGCCCACTACACAACAACTTCAACATCGTCTTCATCGTCGTAGGTCGTCGTGCTGTTTCTATTTGTTCGTATTTTGTTTTCCACTCATTGCACACTTACTATAGTTGAAATTATTTGGAAAACTATAGTTTCAATCTCAATCTCAACGTGCCAAAGGATAACACAGCAAGGAAGAGAGTTCTTTTGTTCCATATGACTCAACAAAGACCGACGCGAGTGAGAGAGAGGGGGAGGGGAATGAGGAGAAATTAAATCAATTCAAATGAATTCATTTAATGAAAATGAATATACATATAGAGTACCTAGCCCATAGAGCCAAATAAAGATACATTTTAAGAATCATCATTAGCAGAAAAAGCGAGTGCCACTAGCAGAATCCTTGTTGGGCACCAACAGCGCCAGCAGTACAACAGTGGCAACAGTAGGAACCAACCAGCCATCAGCGCCAGAGCAGAAACAACAACACCATTAGTACTAAAGCATATTGATGGGCTTCTTAGGTTGGTCTTCCTTAAAGATGGCAGAAAGATGATCTATATATATGTAAATGTTCCTATACCTGATGTAGATAAGGTTAAATAAGGATTTAACGCAAAATCAAGAAAGAAGAAATGGTGTGCCCAATAGAAGCAATTTACCTTAACGAAGTCGGTAATTAACGACTCACGAAACTGTGGAACGTCTTATACATAAATATATACTCGTACGTATATATTGTATAGGTATATAGACCTGCACACTGGCAATCAACTTGGAGGTTATTTTTATTGACAATTAAAACCAAAAAAAAAGGACTCTTCAACAACCAAAGGTTAAACACTAATTAGAGTTTCATGAATCAACGATGAAGACGGCGACGACGATGGTGAACGACGTCGAACGTAAATTTAATTGGGATATTGCTTTTTATTTTATATTAACATGGAAATTTATTATCAAATTATCAATTAACAGCTCAGAGTTAGAACCAACTAACTACCGATTAATTGAAAGGGTGTAATAAAATTTGAAGGATAAAATAAAAATAAAAACTAAATGTATTCAGGAAGCAAGTAACATTTCTTCTTAATACCTATTGCTTGGCTTTGGCGAAATAAAATCAAATCAAGACGTTATGGTAAATGTGCCGACGAACCTTCAAAAGAGTGAAACAATAGATGTTGCCAAACAAAATAAAATGCACGACTGGGTCGCACGAACTTGCTCCTGTATGCTAAGAGTATGTTTAAAAAAGTACTTATATAAGATTTAGAAATATACCTGTAAAATAAGTTTGTCTTCAAAGATATAAATGCCATTATGTACAATTGTATATAATGAAAGCCATAGTACTCTCATGAGCAGAAACTTTTAGGGCGACCAGATGCATAGTCGTTGGCGTGGCTGTAGTATCGAAAGTGGAGAAATTCAGCGGGAGCGAGAGAAAAATATTATTTCGATTCCCATAAGCAGCTAGCAGAATAAGGGAGATACTTAATTTTCAACCCAAAAAGTCTACACAATTTCCTTCATTCTACTTGAAGCCTAGTACATACTTCCTCGTGAAGTGAACGTTCGACAGTGGAGAAAGTGAACTTTTGACATTGCTCACTGGTACACACTTGTGAGTACACGTTGTGAACATTCGACTTCAGCTTCACCAACAGTTCCCGTACATTTTGCACGTGAATTGCCCGTGAACGAAAACTCTCCACTTTGTTCTCCACTCAGCTTCACGAGTAAGTTCACGGGTGAACCAAAAATTGAAATTTGTATGGGTTCACGAGATGGTTCATAAGTATGTACTAGGCTTGAGTCTATCCTTGTATATATTTTCACATAAAGAGCTTCCATATGAAGGTTGATGAATTTGTTTTTGTTTTATTTATATCAATGCACTTTATATAAAAAACAAAATGGCTTAATATTGTATCTAATAAGGGGATGAAACAAACTTTTGCATGCTTACGTCAGCTGTTTAGGATCTTTTACCGATATTTGTTTTATTTACATTCATAAGTCTGCTTTTACTTCGGTACGATCTTTGTATATGAAAAATGGTTTGTATTATGTATGTATAAGGCTACGATGCGATTCAAAGCTTTTTTTTTTAAATTGAGCTTTATTGTAATTTCATATTAGAAGAATCAGGATGGAAAATAAATAAGATAAGAAAGAGGCAGACCATGAATGTTTAAATTGTAAAGCGATCGCCTATTGGTTGTGTAGTTAGGTAGCAGGTAGATGTCTAAAACGAATAAAGAATAGTTCATTGGCGTGCTTAGCTTTATGCAGATAGATATATAAGGACATGTTTATGATGATAATGAAGGAATGTTATTGGTAGCTAAAAGGTACATACTACATTCCTTCTTTACTATAAGTTTTCAGCGCTTACATGAAGTTTTTACGTTCAGTTTATTTATTTTGTTAAAGTTTAAAAAAATAACAAGCATACGAACAGAGTTAACACCTCGCGCCAACACGCGCGACTATGATTTGCCAATTCAGCATAACAGCATATTCTCATAAGTTCCCACGATTGGTGGGTATCATATTCTGGACAACGGTGCATTGAGGTGAATGCACCGACACTACGAGTATCAAGGTCGCTGACGCAGCAATCATCGATGCACGCCGTTAGGTGTTATTTTAGGGAATTAGTTTTAAGTTAATCAGTTCAATTGTGAGCCCGGACCTGATTAGTCGTTAAATAAATATATTGTCAAATTTAATAACCGTTTATTTATTCCGTAAGTCGAACCGTTGGGCCAGCCCCTCAGGGGTTGGCGTTCGCTTTTTTTTCATATACGAATCCGCGATTCGTTAATTGGCGCCCGAGCAGGGACCGCGTTGCAAAACTGTATCCTTTTCGCCTGTAGATCCTAGTTCATTACCAATACGCTCTATTTGAGTGAACGTCACTGTTAACATGGGAACACAGTTGACCATTTTGGATAATAACTAAACTTTTCGCATAAACATGGGAACATGCGAATATCTGTTAAGGCTAAAGGATACGACGGTGATGGTGATCGTTCCATTAGTAGGCTGCTTGCGGCTAAACGGGATTCAAACGACACCTCCCACGCAACACGGTTCCTTGGAAACCCTATTCCGTCGGTTAAGGGGAGTACTAAATCTAAACCCTTTTTTTCAGGAAAAAATATTTCAACAAAAAATATATATCTTTTAAAAGACTAAAGACTAAAGCGAGGAAGTTATGATAATTGTGTGAGTGGGAAAAAAGAGCCCATAATTTATCTATATTCTATAGAAAAAGTGATCCTTGAAGCATTAAGCTATTCAAAGAAAAGATATATATATATTATTCCTAATTTGAAAAGAATAATCATATTTAATTTATTAATTGTTATTAATTGTGCAAGTGTGAGTGTGTGCAGTTATTTGATATAAAAGAAAAAAGAAGTTTAATAAGGTGAAAAATAATCTTTCATAATCTGTGCCTAGTGTCTGTTAAGGTAAGCCTACATTTTACATTTTTTTTTATTCTTATTTTATTTTTTGAGAAAGCTACTCCGCATCTGCGGAGGAAGCTACTTGTGACGAGATAAATTTTATGTCAGGGGGCCATCTAGCGTACCATACATAGAGTATGTTGCAAAGGATGGAGTAGTGTTGAAGTTTCTTGTTGATACGGGGGCCAACAAGAATTTCATTAGCCCAAAAATCGACCAGCCCTCAATCTCGCTTCCAAAACCTTTTTCTGTAAAGTCTGCCGCTGGTAATGTTAAAATTTCTAATTATGTCGAGGGAAGATTTTTCTCTAAGGTTGGCAATGATACTCCTGTTAAATTCTTTGTACTACCTGGACTTGATTCCTTCGATGGTATCATTGGGGATGATTCTTTGAAGCAATTGGAAGCTGTCATTGATAGGAAAAACAACATTCTTACCATCAAACCTAACTTGAAGATTCCACTCAAGGCAAAGTTATCAAGACAAATCAACGCTGTCTTTAATGAGGATCTTTCTGACGACGTTAGGCAAGAACTACACAAATTAATTGACAAACACCAATCGCTCTTTGGACCAATTAGCATTGATGAAGTTATAGATACTTCGGTGCAAGCAGAAATTAGGACAAGAACGGACGAACCAATATACACGAAGTGCTATCCTTATCCGACATGCCTAAGGGAAGTCGTAGAGGAGGAAATTAAAAACCTATTAGAGGAAGGGATTATAAGACCCTCTAAAAGTCCCTACAATTCTCCAATCTGGGTAGTTCCTAAGAAACCAAAACCTAATGGTGAAAAACAATATCGAATGGTCATCGACTATAAAAGACTTAATAGCGTGACTATTTCGGACGCGTATCCCATACCGGATATAAACGCCACTCTCGCCAGTCTAGGAAATGCTAAATACTTCACGACTTTAGACTTAACGTCAGGATTTCACCAAATTCCAATGAAACCCTCAGACATTCAAAAAACAGCCTTTTCCTCCATGAATGGTAAGTATGAGTTCTTGAGATTGCCATTCGGACTCAAGAACGCGCCAGCTATTTTCCAACGGACAATTGATGATGTCCTTAAACCATTCATAGGAAAGATATGTTATGTCTATATCGATGACATAATAGTCTTTAGCAAGAATGAAGAAGAGCATTTAAAAAACCTTGACATGGTCCTCGGAAGGCTTAACGAAGCTCACTTAAAAGTGAACCTTGAAAAAACCCATTTCATGGACACTTCCGTAGAGTTTCTTGGCTATGTTATAACGGCCAATGGTGTATTACCTGATAAAAAGAAAATTGAGGCTATCCGAAACATACAACCTCCAAGTAATTTGAAGGAGCTTAAATCGTTTCTCGGATTAACCTCATATTACAGAAAATTTATTAGAGATTATGCCAAAGTCGCTAAACCCCTTACCAATTTAACAAGAGGCGAAAACGCTCAAGTCAAGGCCAACCAATCAAGGAAAATATCAATAGAACTTGATGAAAAAGCCACACAAGCGTTTAATGACCTAAAAGAGCTCCTCACATCTGCTGAAGTACTTGCATTCCCAGATTTTAGTAAACCATTTTCTCTTACTACTGACGCATCCAACATAGCCATTGGAGCAGTTTTGTCCCAAGGAGACGGAGGTAAGGAAAGACCAATTGCCTTTATTTCCAGATCACTAACCGCAAGTGAAGAAAACTACGCCACAAATGAGAAAGAAATGTTGGCGATAGTTTGGGCACTGGATAACCTGAGATCCTATTTATATGGTGCAAAACAAATTAAAATATTCACTGACCACCAACCTCTTACCTATGCTTTGGGTAATCGCAATTACAACGCAAAGTTGAAGCGATGGAAAGCTAGGATAGAAGAATATAATTGTGAATTAATTTACAAGCCTGGAAAATCAAATGTGGTAGCAGATGCACTATCGAGACTTAATATTGTAAACGACCACTCGACTGTCTCAGCTAAAGCTGAAACAGAATGTGAAGTGAATGCGTTACAGAACACATCTTCAACAGACACAGCTTCCGAACAAAATTTCGCTGATGGTAGATCCGATACTGATACAGCTTTCGAACAGGTTTCCTCCTTAGGATCACAAGATGTCGAATCGGCTTCAACTGTGTCGGCCAGTGGAACAATGCACAGTGCAGAGCAGGATTCAACGGATCTGATTCCTCATGTGGAAGCTCCATTGAATGTTTTCCGAAACCAGATTATTATCAGGGTTTCAGATAATAAACTTGATTCGATGGAGGAACCACATCCCGGTTACATAAGACACTACTTCTCAACTCCGTATCTAGATAACGTTGCCCTAACAGCTGTCCTTAAAGCCAAACTTAGGCCCAATATAGTTAATGGCATTAAAATTCCTGAACTTTGTATGGAACTTCTGCAAAAGGTATATTTGGAAACGTTTTCCAGCTATAAGATTAGGCTGACACAAAGAATTGTTGAAGATGTCACAGACGAGAATCGAGTGTGGGAACTCATTAGTAAGGAACACAAGCGAGCTCATAGAAATACTCGAGAGAACAAGGAACAACTCCTTGAAAGATATTACTTCCCGAAAATGAATAGCTTAATAACACGCTATGTAAAGTCCTGTGACATTTGCCTTACAAACAAGTATGATCGACATCCGGCGACCCCTATGTTTCAGCCTACTCCTATTCCCTCTTATCCTTGTGAGATATTGCACATGGATATTATGGAAATCCAGGGTGAAAAGTTTATATCATGTATCGACAAGTTTTCAAAGTTTGCTAAATTATTCCACATTAGGAACAAGTCCTCTCTATATCTAAGGGACAAAGTGATGAAAGTACTTCACTATTTTACAGTCCCCAGGATATTAGTTACAGACAATGAAAAAAGTTTTCTCAGCCCCATAATAATTAACTTTATCAAAATGCTCGACATAAAGATGTACCAAACACCCGTTAATCGTAGCGAGGTTAACGGCCAAGTTGAAAGATTTCATTCAACAGTTCTCGAAATTTTTCGATGTTTGAGAGCCGAGTATAAAGAACTTAAGCTAAGGGAGCTGATACACATATCGGTCGATCGATATAACAATACAATTCACTCGGTCACTGGCAGAAAACCATCTGACATGTTTTTTAACAGAAGTTCCAGAGTAAATTATCAAAAGATGTCAAATTATCGGATAAAAGTAAATCAGGAACTTAGGGAAAAGATAGAAAAAAATCAAAAGGCCAAAAACCAATGGCATAATAAAAAGAAATCTATCCCGAAGAAATACAAAAAAGGTGACGTAGTCTACACATCCTTCAAGAGGATTCAGGGCAAACATAAGCCGCTGTATCGGAAGGAGGTGGTAGCAAAAGATAACAAGGTAACCATTATAACAGACACAGGTAGAAAAATTCACAAATCCCAATTAAAGAATATTTAACTACAGAACACACACCCGCACAAAGAAAGCACACATCGAAAAAAAAAAAAAAAAAAAAAAAAAAAATGTACCCTTGCAATGTAATGTAAAAAGACATAAAATGATAAAATGTAATGAAATAAATACATAAAATGTATAAAATAGTACATTTAATAAAATGACATAGGTAACGAAACCTTAATGTCAAAGCCAAAGCATAGAATAATGAAATGAATAAAATGCAGAAAAATTGTATATTTATTAAATGTATGGCAAAAATCATCATACTAATGAAATACATGCATACATAAAATTGCATAAAAATTGCAAAAAATTATTTATATATAAAAATTTAATTTTTTATAATATATATGTATAAAAAAAAAAAAAAAAAAAAAAAAAAAAAAAAAAAAAAAAAAAAAAAGGTCAATGGCACCATGCCTAAACAAAAACCAAACTATATTATCTATATTATTACATAATTAATAACCATTTCTTTTTCAGAATATTAATTTTAATTTTTCTATTTTTTCTAGATATTTTAATAACGATATTACATTATTAATATTTTTAAACTTTTCATGACCTATTTTTTTCCTTATTAAGTTTATATTTAACTGATTTATTTATATTTAACCAATGTAACAAATTTAAAACACAATATAGCTTATTATTCCTAACGGCCGTGCAAGGCTTCACTATCTTCGAGTACCAGTCCCCAATGGTAACAATAAAGGAAGGACCAGGGTGGATTATCGATGGACACTTCAAATTGGTGCATTTGATCCGGTTAGATGAATTTGAAGATCTGCTCAACAAAATGACTTTAGCTGTCCAAGCTGTAATCAAGCAACCTGAAAAGAAAATCGTGGCACGCCATCACCTTACCCAGCTTCACGAACGAATCGATATGCTCAAAGGAAAAATGCATAGAAGGCAAAGGTCGATTAATTGGATTGGTTCTGCGTGGAAATGGTTGGCCGGTAACCCTGACGCAGCAGATTGGGATGAAGTGCTCAAAAACGAGAACAACATAATCGAGAATAATAATCATCAATACAAAATAAACGAGAGGATCCTTAGGATAACAAAGGATATCACCCAAAGGATCAACCAGGTCATTAACAGCACCGTAATCCAAACGTCATCGTCTAATAGGGCTATCCACGAGCAAAACGTTATGGACGAATTATTAGTGGTGAAAGAAGATGTAAACGAAATTGTTCGCGCCTGCCAGATGGCGAGAAGCGGAATCGTAAATACAAATCTCTTGGACCATGAAGAGATCAACAGGCTTATCAGCGAAGTTGAAACTTTACCATATGCTAACGTTGTGGAGGCTTTGCAATTTGGTAAACCATCAGTCTATACCAACGATTCCATCCTACTGTACGTACTATCTATGCCTAAAGTCAGCAGGACTGAGTACAACTTGTTATTGACCAGAGCGTCAATCCTGGGAGGAAAGCAAGTCGACCTACCTTATTCTAAGATTCTAGCAAACCATGAAGATACCTATGGCATAATATCCAACTGCCTTAGTATGGGCAACATGACGACTTGTGATGAAAGCTCTTTAGAAAAATTGGAAGAAGAGGGATGCGTAGTTCGGTTGCTTAAAGGAGGGCACGCTAATTGTGCAATTCGTACCAATACAGCCAGTATTACGGAACTGATCAAGGAAGACACGATATTTGTCACAAACTTCCAAGGAAAATTATATAGCAAGAACATATCAAAGGATCTCTCCGGTACATATTTGATCCAGCTCTACAATGAATCAATTCGACTAAATAACAGAACATTTGTTAGCCTGACGGCAACATCGCTTCAAGCGCTTCCACCAGTTTTAACCAACACATCCTTGAAAGTGAACAAAGTGGACATCGAATACCTTCATGACATGAGCATCAAGAACATCAAGATCCTGAATGGCCTATCATATCGGCTAAACACCTATACTGCTACGGATGTGACGATCCTCCTGATATTGGCAATAGTTGTATGGATGATATGGCGCAAGCTGCACAGGAAGATTGACTTACCAAAGATCCAAATCCTGCCACCACCGGTGCTACCTACCCCTAACATCTCATCTTAAAATACTGATCTACGGGACGTAGATTTTCAAAGGGGGAGGAGTTAACACCTCGCGCCAACACGCGCGACTATGATTTGCCAATTCAGCATAACAGCATATTCTCATAAGTTCCCACGATTGGTGGGTATCATATTCTGGACAACGGTGCATTGAGGTGAATGCACCGACACTACGAGTATCAAGGTCGCTGACGCAGCAATCATCGATGCACGCCGTTAGGTGTTATTTTAGGGAATTAGTTTTAAGTTAATCAGTTCAATTGTGAGCCCGGACCTGATTAGTCGTTAAATAAATATATTGTCAAATTTAATAACCGTTTATTTATTCCGTAAGTCGAACCGTTGGGCCAGCCCCTCAGGGGTTGGCGTTCGCTTTTTTTTCATATACGAATCCGCGATTCGTTAATTAACAGGTACAAGAAATTGCTATTCATTTATTGTTTACAGTCAGGCTTTTGTGCGTTTTGGATTTTAGTTATGAAGTGACACGTCAGCAGTAGTTGTAGAAGTTGTACGTAATACCTTTATAAATAGGTAGGTATAATGTGTATACGTTGAAAAAGTGATTCTAATAGAAAATACATATACTCTTTCTGGCCCGTTTCTTTAACTTGTACTAAGTTTTTATTCTTTTATATAGGCGAAGGCAAGTAAATCAAGTGTGAAACAACCTTATTCGTAAAAAATAATATTTTAAAATCACATATACAAAGTTACCAAGATATTACTTCTTAATAGACTCTTTAAAATAGATTGTTGAATAAATATATCATATTCGTTAATCCGATACAGTTACGCTACATGGGCGGCCATTATTTATTTACAATAATTTTAGTTATAAAGTTACATAAATACATATGTACCAAATGCACTAATTTAGATAAAAGCTAGGAATGTAATTACAATTTTGTCAAAATAATGCGCTCTTTCGGGCTCATGCACAGTTAAAATATTAAAAAAAAATTATTTTAATATTCAAAATTTCACCCGAAAAATAAGTTTGTCTTCAAAAATTTAAATGCCATTTTATAAATAAAAAAACATTTTATTTTTCAAATTTTTTTTATGAAAATCGTTAGAGCGGTTTTTTTTTTAAATTAATTTTTTCTATATAAAATTTTTCAATTTTGTTCTAAAAATATTTTTGGTACGCAGTTTTTTAGAGATTGTTAATATACGCTATACGTTTGAATTTTGTAAAAAAATGTTGAAACGTTGTTGAGATATCGAATTTTGAAAAAATAAAATTCAATATTTTTTTAAAAATCCAAACAATAAAAAATTGCACTTTTGATAATCAAATATTGTTAAAGCAACATAAGAGCTTATTCAGAAAAAAAATTATTGAAATCGGTTTATAAATGACTGAGAAAATTAAAAAACAAAATAACGGTTCTATGAGCGGTACCTTTCCTGAGCAATACAAAAATTTGTTTTTCTTATTAAAAGAAGCCAAGTTAAAAAATAAAATTTTAGAGAAAATTTAAAGAAAATCTATCTATCTAAAATGAAAAAAACGCCTAACGCGAATCTGCTCAAAACCTTAACTTCCAAGTTTGAACTCAATCGACCCAATGGTTTAGGCTGTAGGAGCGTGGACAGACAGACAAAACCGACCGGACGGAATCGCGGGACCCACTTTTTTCGACTTCTCTACCATCGTAATATCATGTTTGATTAAAATCTCGAGTTCGAAATTTTGCACGAATGCAAAACTTGCCATATAGTTCCTATATGTCGCAAGTAAAAATGGATGTCAATTGGTGTACTTTTAGAACGGGTCCTTTACAGGCTACTTTTCCTACCATTATTTAACTCAAAGGGTTCCAGAGACGGAAGTGGAAACATAATAGGAGAATCGCAGTTCATTTCTGCAGACTGTTTACGGTCTTCCCGACTTGATGAACCTCCTTAACATCGCAAACGAAATCTTCTTTGCCATAATATGTGAATGTCTTTAGACCATCTTCAACAGCCTGTTAGGTCTTTCGATGTTTAATTAGACCAGGAAAATTCACAGTCTATCACTAATAGTCAAATTTCGACGGACCCTTGGAAAAACCGAAGAACACAAAATCGACACCAGCCATCTGTTCATCAATTGAAGGCCGCATATGATGGAATCTACAGGGATTAACTGTATAGAGCCAAGTCTAGTTTTGATATTCCTACCAAACTCGTCCATATATCCTTGAAGGATAGTGCAAAGTTCCCACGTCAACACTAAAGGCAGTATCTTTTCAAAGTCTGTCCAATTACTCCTATATGGGAATTTAGTGAGTATTGGAACAGATGTGGCAAAAATGGGTTTAGAAGTAAATGAGCGCAAAATAAAGCATTTGCTGTCGTCAAGCAATTGTAGGCCCTCTAGGTAAAAACTTTGATGGACGTAACTTTAAGGTAGTTAATAACTCCGCCTATATGGGCTCCGCTATGCAGAGAACAACACAAACGTTGAGATCAATCGAAGAATTACTCTTTCCGTTTCTTTGGGCTTAAAAAGCAATTGAGTAATAAGGCCCTCTCTCGAGCAAACAAAGTGTAGTGTGTATAAGACCTTCACTATCCCCGTCCTGTTATACGGTAGAGAAGCTATGACAAAAGCGGATTAAAGAACATTGGATCGTTTTGATAAAGAAGTTCTTCGATTGTGCTACTGTCCTTTATTTATATAAGATGGAACGGGCCATAAGGCGGTGTAGACTTACCCAGAAGGAAAAAGTCTAAAAAAAAGTCTGGGGTTCACATATTATAATAAAATGTTCCGAAAAGTCAAAGTTACAGTTCTCGTACAAAAATTCAATTTTACCAACAAAAAAATACTAAAACCTTTTCAATGTCTCTTTAGAAAACAGCTAAAGCTTCAATTATTGATACAAACATTTTCAAAGTTCCTTAACGGATATTACAGTTTAGCTTATAACAAAAAACTCATGAAAAGTTATCAGTGTGGATAGCAGCTTTTCGATGTGAAGAAAAAAAACGAGCTGTAATTTTATACCCCCTGAAGTTTAAAGAGGTTAAACATAGTTCAGACGTTATAAGTACAATTGCACCAACGCTTTTGCAGAAGAAGCCGCAAAAAGCTGCTACAGATAACCAAAGAGATCTCTGGTGTTCAAAGCTTAAAACAACATCCGGTGAACAATAGGACCCGTTTAGAAAGTGGAATAAAAATGTTGCTTTGCTTTTAAACCATGCATTCGACAGCTACCTGCATCTGACATCTTCTAAATTTCATGAGCAAATTCTCGCTCACGCATGGAGATAAGAACTGCCATCATAGAACTAAAAAACAACAAAGGGGTAGGGCCATATGGCATTAACGCAGAATTATTGCAATCAGCGCCAAGTTCATCCAGCGAACTGCTTTAACCACTCAAAGCAACAATGGTCTCTGAACGCTTACTCAAAGAGTGGAAAAAAGGAACTGTTTGTAAAGCTTCCAAAAAAATGAGACCTGATGAAACTAGTGAGGCATTTACTTTTTGCCTCCGAAATATCAGCGAAGATTGTCCTCCAACGCGAAAGAGAATATCTCAAAGCAGCACTTGAAGCTTATCAAGCAGAAGATCGCACTGGATTGTCCTGCATTAATTACACCTATACCCTTTAGCTGGTCATCGAGCAGTGATCAATCACCACTTCACCTTGGGTTCATCGATTTTCAAAAAGCTTTTAACAGCGTGCGTCAAGAGGGATAAACTAATTTGCCTTTTCAGGAAACGGAATAATAAAGAACAAACTTCGAAGACGATGCATACTTACTCTCTCACAGGAAAATGAATCTCTATCAAATGACGGAAAGGTTGCAGAGAGAAGAAGAAATAGTGAGGCTGAGAAACAAAACGGAAAAAATTAAGATGTTCAGACTCAAAATCTTCCACTAAACTTTTTTTGATACACATTGCTGAACAACAACCAGTGGAAAAAGGATCTACTGAAGGCGGAACGGAGCAAGATATTGCTAGACGTATAGGGAAATCTAAGACTGCGTTCGGGATTTTCTTCAATATTTAAAGCAGCGTTTTTTAATGTTAGCTATTGATGCAAATGACAACTCGCACAGGTACGAGGTAATAATCGAATCAAACACTTCAAAACCTCTAATGTTAATCCAGGATGTTCTAATTTCCTTTTTAACCAAAAGGTATTCAAATTGAAGGACTTAAATTCGAATTGCAGCATTTCATCGGGTGATAGATCCAGCAGACTTTACTTGAGAGCTTGATTGCCAATTTCGCCTTATTTACAGTTGCAATTAGAAACGGATTAGAGATCCACCTTGGCCCAATATTCTTCGATATCTCCTCCATTGAGAACATTTCTTCTTTCAACTTTTCTAACACCATTTTCATATCAGGTATAAATTCCTTGATATTTATTCCACATCCGACTTCTTCAACAAAAGATTGTGTCGAGGAAAATGGATCTAAGTGGTTTTGACTAAGAGACGATGACCAAAATTCAATTTTCTTTGTAAAGTCATGGATTTTGTCTTTAGCTGTGATGACAAATTCATCCCACCCTTAAAGACTTTTATTCAAGATATACAAGCGAAAAAGTTCGAGATGTCAAGTTAAAATGTATGAAAGAAAAACTCTTAAGACTATTGCCACATTATTTTAACTAAAAAAAATTCGAGTTATCGAAGTTCAAGCTATCGAAGTTCGACGGTAGGGAAAAAAGCAATGGATTGGGGGGCCCCGAAATATTTCTTCTTGCTAAACTAAAGGAACAACTCGCTCAAACAAACAGCAACAAACTAACAACTGTTCCGCTAAAATGTCGAATCAATGCAATTATGCGGATGCAGCACCTGGAAAATTACAGCAACCATTACCAGGAACCTGCAGACCTTCATTGATATGTGCAAACGAAACATCTCACGGGGTATTTGCTGGCGGTCTTCCTCTAGGCCAGCAAATACCCCGTGAGATGTATCGTTAATGAAGAACGGTTATACGGAGGAATGGGTAATGAACTATTATACCAAGGCTCAAGTGGCAGTGGATTGCACAAAAGTTTCGAAAAGGGAATGAGCACATTGCAAGATAGACAATGCAGTGGAATCTAGTCACTCAAGAAGGCAGAATATTTAGAAGACCGCGAAGCACATAAAGAACAGTCTAGGAGGAATCTTCGAGATTGAGAAAGAACTGGAGGGAACTCAAACATATCGTCGGAAAACGATCACAATGGCGCGTTGAAGTAGTTGTGTGATTTTCAATATACAGAATACCAAGCTTACTCTTTCCTAAAGAACTATGAATAAATTTCGTATAGATCTATTTGTATGTATATTAAAAATTAATCAATTACGAATGATTTATCAAATCATACCAAAGTTTAAAGTATAAAATTATAACCATAAATTTCAATTTCAAAAGAAAATCTCCAATCTTCAAAAACAAAAAATGAAGAAATTAAATAAAAGATAAGAAATAAAACTCTTTCTCAAAAACCTAACCAAAACAAAAACCACATATAAAATTAATTTCAATTAACCCTTAATGACTTCTTCTTTTCTTCTTTTGGTTTTTTTTTTTTTATTTTGTTAATGAAATCGATATTTTAATCTTCTTCTGCTTTTACTTTGCCTGCTGCTACTTAAGTTGTGGTGTGGTGATGACCACAAAAGTCTTTGAAGTATATTTTCAAGAGGTTGAAAACATAGAAGGGGTGTACTCGTATATTTACACATATCGAATAGAATATCTCTTATGAATTTTTCTTTAAAACTTTGATATTTACATAAATTCGAAAAAAATATAAACATTAGCGTGCTTACTCAGGGGTTTAATATGCGCACATTTGAAATTTGATATTTACCCAAAGTATCATGTTATTTATTTGAACCTATCTCTTGAGGAGGTTACGGTCGTGTCGCGTGAATAAAGTATCCTTTTCATAAAATAAGCACAATAAAGAGCGATATAAACTCACCGATAAGTGTTATAATATAAATTATACAATTAGAGGCTATAGCCTTTCAAAGAACAATGAACCGGGAAAGAATTTTATTTTAACAAAAACTCAAACTCAAACCCCCAAACAATAAGTGAAAGCACACAAAAAAGAAACAACAAAAAATATTTCTCAAAGGAAACTTTCATACGAAGGCTATTATATGAATCAAATGGAAGGAAGGCCCATTTTCTAAAAAAAAAAATATTAATGGGAGTAAAAACCGTAAAATCTCAACAATCCAAACGAACAAAAGACATAAAATTATAAGTAAGATAAAGAATCTTTTAAAATAAATCGTTTCAAAGAATCGTACCATACACACACATTCGTCAAAAAAGGAACAGAAAAATAAAAATAAAGAAAAAGAAAAAACTTACATGAGTATGATTGTTGTTTGTTTAGGAGGGATATAAATTGGAGCCAACTCACCTGAAAGAAAGGGAAATAAAGATGCATCATTAATAATAATATAAAAATACAAAAACACATAAAATAAGGTCGAATATATGTACAGTAATGGACAACACTATAGCGCATTTAGAAACATTTAAAAAAAAAAACACCTAAAAAAAGGTAAACAAAAAAATTATAACATAATTTGATTTGTTCTTTACTCGCTACAGGATCACATTTCCATAGCTTTTTTTTTAATTTATTTAATATCACCTACTGCCTTGCAAGGCGGTGTTCTATCCCCTCTCCTCTGAAACCTAGTGGTGAATGAAATCCTAACTAGTCTGGATGCGGAGGGTTTCAGTGTGATAGCCTATGCGGACGACGTTGCTATAGCTGCTTCAGGAAAGCATCTTAATATCCTAAAGAACTCTTACAAAATGCCTTAGACAGACTAATACTTTGGGCTGATCGGTGTGGACTGGGTGTTAACCCACACAAAACCGATCTGGTCTTATTTTCGAGGAGATACACAATTCCATTTGTCAACCCTCCTTATATTAAAGGAATCCAATTAAAATTCTCAGACGAGGCTAATTACCTAGGTCTTGTCTTAGACAAAAACTAAATTGGAAACGCAACGTACAGGAAAGAGTCAAAAAAGCTACTGTAGCTCTCTTTTCTTGCAAAAAAGCTATTGGTAATAAATGGGGTTTACAACCCAGAATCCGATTTTAACGTACGGTGTGGCAGTATGGTGGACTGCTTTAGAAAAAGGTATGAACAGGGATAAGTTAAATAAAGTCCAACGTTCAGCCTGCCTATGTATAAGCGGATCGCTTCGCACGACCCCGTCTGCGGCACTGGACACCTTGCTCTACCTTACACCTCTTGACATATTAAGCAAACAAATAGCTGCAAGCTCTGCTATTCGCCTCAATGCTTCGTCGCAGTGGACTAACAACAACATTGGCCACTTACGGAGTACTAAGGTACTTAGAATCAATTCCAAAGCACACAGACTACACCATCCCCCAACTACAATTCGACAGGAATTTCCAGATTTTTATACCTACCAGATCTTTTTGGCAGGATAGGACATTCTTGGAAGATGAGTTAATCCACTTTTACACAGATGGTTTAAAAACCAAAGAAGGGGTTGGTGGAGGTGTGTACTCTGAACGACTGAAATTAAGTCTCTCATTCCGCCGTCCCAATCATTGTAGCGTCTTGTCTTGGCTCAAAGAAAACGTGATATCAACATCTGATATCCGTATTTTCTTTGACAGCCAGGCCGCTATCAAATCTCTGGACTCTGTCTCTACAAACTCTATAACAGTCCATAACTGTCGATCATCTCTAATGGAGATGGCGCAACAGTTTAATATTCACCTTTGCTGGGTGCCGGGCCATAGAGACATTCCAGGTAACTGTAAGGCAGATGAACTCGCCAGGAACGGTACAGTACAGCCCATCCTACCACGTTTGGCAAGTACTGGCATACCAATCGCTACTTGTAAACTGTTGCTAATGCAAGACGCTGCGAGGAGGGCAGGCACCAGGTGGAACAACATCACCAAGTCAAGCCACAAAAAACATCTGGCCAACACTGGATTTAAAACGTTCAAGGTGCTTGCTCTCTCTAAGCAGATCGCATATAAGCTCGATAATAGGTATCATACCCGGACACTGTCTAATAGTAAAGCACGCCACGAGACTAGGCGTTGTCTCAAATGACTTTTGCAGAAGCTGTATGGACGAGGAAGAGGAAGAAACGGTTCGTCATCTTCTCTGCACATGCCCTGCTCTAGCTCGAAAACGCAAGAATTACCTAGGAGAATTCTTCTTTAACGATCTAAACGATCTAAATCATATCGGTATAATCAGCCTCTCACGTTTCGTAAGGGACTCAAGCTGGTTCCATTGAGCTTAGGAGGAAGCCTCAAGATTCATGTGGTATCACAATGGGCCATTAAACTGGCCTAAGTGTGTCCGTTTCCATCTTGGACAGCCACTATAACCTAACCTAACCTACTGCCTTTTCTTTTATTAATATTATAACTTATTTCATCAAACAAAGCCTACATATCATTTTTAGACTACTTAGAATCATTTCCTTCACTACTTGTCAACTTGCCGCAAACTCTCAATTAAGCCATATCTAGAGTTGACACAAACTTGAGAGTTGAGAGACAAGTTGACATTTGTTTTACTTCACTATTTTAAATCTCAACTGGAGATCTGAAAAATAAAATACTTTCGTTTTTAAAAATGTACTCGAATGTGAAGCAGAGTTTCATCAGACTCGAATCAAAACGGCAACAAGATCGTCAACCTCACAAGATCGTTAACCTCACTCTTTTACTTAAGGGGGCGTTACAATCCGGGCGGACCTGGAACTCAACAATTCCACATGTGTCTGCAGCTAGTTCGGTCGCTAGTTAGCTGTCTCCAGTTTTTCACGCCAAGTTGGTTGATGTTTTCACCAACTGCGTGCACCGCCAGAGTCGCAGTCTTCCTCTACTGCTCCGTCTGTCCCTCGGTATTGGATTCGAAGGCCTTCCGAGCTGAAGCGTTGATGTACATTCGCTTTACACGATCCAGCCATCTAAGTTGTTAGACTTTTATTCTTCTAACCAGGTTCACCCGAAGAACTTTTCTCTCAAAGCATTCTAAGCCGCTCTTATCTTTCTTTGACAGGGTTAAAGCCTCAGCACCATAAATGAGAACCAGGATAATGAGTATCTTATAGATGGTGATTTTAGATGCTCGAGGACTTTACTACTCAATTGCCTTCTAAGTTCCAAGAAGCAGCGATTTGCAAGAGTTATTCTTCGTTTGATTTAAGCGCTGATGTCGTTGTGTGAGTTTGCAAAGGAGCCTAAGTAGACAAGGTCCTTAACTACCTCAAAGTTATAGCCTTGCCTAAAACCTTATTTGACATCAGTGGTATCTTGTATGACTTTGATAGGTCAGCGTGCCAGGTGTGAAGCTCGTACCTATACCTGCTGTCATACGTGGCTTTAAAATTGATAAAGATATGGTGGGTATCGATTGGAAGTTCCTGTTTTTTTTTTCAAGATCTTCCGTAATGTGAATGTTTGCTCAATAGTAGACTTTTCTGGTCAGGTTATTGACGATAGGCTTCTGAAGTTCATATAAAACGAAAGGATCGCCTCTGTTGGCGCAGTTTAAAGGCTCTCCTTTCTCGAGGATCGGGCAAACTATACTGAGATTTTATTATTCGGGAATGCTTTCTTCCCACCATGTTTTGCAAATGAGTTGGAGCATGATCTTTACCAAGTTGATGTCTTCTGCTTTAAACTGTATGCCTGCGTGGGCTAGGTTAAATGTTCATATCTCCCTTACAGCGGAATTCGATTTGTAGGCGCCGTTGTATAGTTTACCTAGAGTTAGCAAATTTGGTCGCTTAATATATCAAATGCTAGAATCGTTACTAAAAGTTTTCGCAAATGATAAATAATTTGAAAGGATAGGGCCTCAATACTCGACTTACCATTGCAACTATCAAGCAAGGTGGGCATATATTATTTTCGAGGGATGCTTCATATAAACCAGGAAATTCTTCAAGATGCCATGATTCCCTATGCGGAAAAGATGGATTTTCCAACATGACACCGATCCGAAGAGCAATCTCCTGATCTGAACCCCATAAAGAATCTGTGGGAAATTGTTTATCAGAGGATTAACCGAACAATAGAAATTTCAACCGATAAGAAGTACAAACTGCATGGATAAATATGCCAATAATTGACAATATCATTGCCTTCCTGACTCTTACCAGGCTTGTAAGTGAATCCTTACAAATCATTTATTGAATTTAACTTAATGATTGGATTAATTCACCTAACGATTTTGACTTTCTGCAATCACCAATCATTTGAATGAAAAAGAGTGCAATCATTTGACTTGAAAAAGAGTGCAATCATTTTACTGCAATCATTTAAGATTGAATGCACTTATTGCATTCAATTTATTGATTGAAGAAAAAATGATTGAAGTCTTTTAAAGGTCAAATGACTGGCGATTGCAAAATTTGAAGTCCTAATCTTAAGGTAAACTCAATATTTTATTTTGTGGAACTACAGTTTTGAAATATTTTCATTTTTAATATTAACAAATTGCATGCTTGTAAAATAAATACAATTCTTAAAAAATAAAAGCAAACAAATATCAAGTGTTTTCACTTTTTTTATATTTAAAACTATTTATTCGTTCTTTAATTTTGGCCATCACTGTATTTGTGTCTATGTATGAATGTATGTACATACGCACTTTTAAAGATAATGTAGCAAAAAAGTTCATAAAATATTTGTCAAAGAAAGTAAAAGGTAGATACGAGATAAAAATGTGGGCAAGATTTGCAAATTATTTTCTTAAAGTAAATTTTTTAAGTCTATCAATATTTGATTTTGTTATTTTCTCAAGATTAGAGACGGTCTACAACTTTAAGTGGGAATTGGAATTTTATAAATTATGCGACCCAATTTGAATAGATTTTATTTTTAAATTGTTTTTCCTTTTTAGTTGAGATTGATGAGAAAAAGTATTAAGAAATCTGGCCTTTAGATCAAACAGATAGAGAAAGATTTATATTGACATAGGTCTGTTCCCATATTTCAAATTGGTTATGCCTTGAAAGGTCAATGCATACATGATTCATTACGAATATCATGTTTTAAAATAAACGATTCTTTTACAGATATGATGGGTACGCAAACTATTTAGGGTATTGGAATTATTATAAGCGCTTTAGACAGAAGAATCAAAAACATTGCTATTTGATTTAAAAAAAAAAATCAAAACATTCTGTGAGATTTGTTTATGAATTGGGTGCGAGTTTATGATACAAGACTCTGCGTGGAACCAGTGTCTTTTTGACAGTTTTTGAAATATAGAACATGACAAAGGCTTTCTTTAAATAAGTTAACTGACTACACACATTTTCCACCAGAGTTCCCTTTTATTTAAAACATTGATAATGGAACTTTAAAAGGAGTTTCTCGTACTTTTAATAGGTGTTTTTTAGTAATGGTGTTTTCAGGTAGAAGTAAATAGCATAGATTTCAATGTTATTGTCAGGAATTTAATTTGATTATATAATGATAAGAATTTTCAAATAGGTTTCAGAAAATATTTCGGGAATTGGCCGTCACGGTTGATGTGAAGAAATTTCAGACGAGGCCTCATTTTCAAGCACTTTTTGCGGAATGGCCATGTCTGCAATAAATAAATAAGTTGGGTGGCGCAACAGTCCGTTGAGGACTAGGTTCTAGTGACTTACAACTCTCAACCACTGCGGTGTGCGAGTAATTAGTTAGTAAGTTGTCAGGGATGGAGGGGACCTACACTTTTAAGCCGATTCCGAACGGCTAATATGAGAAAGCACTTTTTAGGACAAGAATTACTCTTGAAGGATTTGTCAGTTCCTCGCAAGAGGCAGTAACCTTGAAAAAACTTTAGATGTCACAGGCAGGGTTTGAACGCAAGACCTCTGGCATGACAGTCCAATGCACTAACCATCATGCAAAGGGTACTACCCATGTCAGCGTGTGCCGATTATTCTACGGATGATTTAAATTTTGAAAAGATAAAGATCAAAAAGCTACATTTTGAGGATGTTACGGTGGTTTATAGCTTATGATAACTCCAAGTACGACAATTTTGCTTATAAATGCACCCATTCAATTAAAAATGAGCATTATCAGCTTTATCGCTTAATAAATTTGTAAAAAACCGCATCGGTGGAAATTCACTGAACGTTCGGCTTCAATGTTTGCATAAGTTGAATTTTGTAAGCCCGAAAACCAAGATCTTTTCGGACAATCGTCTGTAGGAATGCTACGTAGTACGCAGCATGTACCTTATTGATGTAAGCAAAGCACTGGCCACTACGCTAGGCTTGTCAAAGTTATTCATAAATAGTATTCACTGTTGATCTTTTGGAATTACTTTCCCTTTTCCAAGCAGCAAACTAGGGAATTATCGAGCGGCCCTAGCCTTGTCTGTTACACTTAGAAGAAGTGAACAGCGAAATAAACTGAAAGATTTAATGCGGTATTTTGGGTACTAGCTGCGCTGGGAAATTCTTTCTTTTCATGAACTTTAAATTGGAACACAAACTATGTAAAACCAGAATTTAAAAATTCGTCTCATTGTATGAAATATCCTGTGAAAAGTCACTTTGAATTGAAAGCAATTGAATGTTATCAGTCCCTACCATATTTTGATTGGTATATATTTCCAATACCCAGTGACGGTTTTTTTTAATTTTATTTCCCATTCCAGACTACTTTCTTGAGGTCTGCACAAAGACATTCAATTAAGTTGAGCTCGGGAGACATATTCCCGGAATCCTCTGTTCTGGATAACTTAACTTTTGACAGCCAATACAAAAATATGTGAAAAAAGTCTGTTATATTAAAGTTAATAAATTATTTAAACATTTCAATTTTTTACAGTTATCAGTTTTCTCTGAACTGTTAGCGTGTTTCAAGTTAGCAGCGCTAGCATTTGACACCTGTCATTTGTAGTGTCATAATACTAGTAGAATGTTTGACCTGTAGCGTAGTTTCACCGAAGTTCTGTAGAGTTTTCTTGTTCGATATTTCGAAAAACGCATTGATTTTGTGGTTACCTTATCGTAGTTTGAACTTAAAACCCAGTTAAAAGTGGATGCGATAGAGGCTTGATTTGCAGAAGCTTTAACCAATGTTAATAAGGACGACGGTTGTTAAGAAAAGTTGTTGATTCTGTACTCTTCTTGTGGTTTTCCAAAAATGAGTCTATACCTGCGATGCGTATGTACTCAAGATGAGAGCGGACCAAAGTGGTATATAGAGCAAAAGTAACTTAAGGTTATCGAAATTCTTTAGGCCCGCGTTGATTTAACTTAGGACCAAATTAATATATTCCGGAAAATCGAGATTAAAATTAAAAAGAGCCTCATACTCTTGTTGTAATATTTTTTTGATCAGTAAAATTAGGAGTACGTTTTTAAAGACGTGGTCTTCCATTTCATCGGGTTAAGGTTCACTTCTTTTTTTTTGTGTATCAAATAACGAAAATGCTGTTAGTATCTTGAAGAAGTAAACGACTGTTAAGAGAGGTTGAGCAGGATTTTCATATCATCCACATAGATTAAGATGTATCTATATCGTACATAAAGGGATACATCATTAATAACTAAGATAAAGAGTAGTGGCCCTGAATGGCTACCCTGGGGAACTCTTGAATTCCCAATGAAAATGTTGGAGAGCGAACTTCTGAATTTAACTTGAGACAACGAAATTTGAGATAAAAAGAAATCCATGCGAAGAATTGAAGATGAGGAAGCTTAGGTTAGGTAAGGTTAAAGTGGCTGCGGATTCAGAATCCACAAACCAAAAGAAAAGGCCCATTGTGATACCACATGAATCTAGAGAATTACTTCTTACTAGTCGAACCATTTTGAGCTTTTTATAAAGCGAAGAAGATATTTTATATTCTTTTTAGCTAGTTCACTGGGATTATCGAAGAGTATAGTCTCCCAGATGAAGTTTGCGTCTTAGTGAAAGAGCATGACAAGTGCAGAGAGAGGTGAGAGATTGTTTCCTCTTCTTCCTAGTCTATACAGCTCCTGCAGAAGTCATTTGAGGCTACACCAAGTCGTATTGCGTATCTGCTTATAAGACAGTGTCCCGTAAAGACACCTATTGGGGAGCTAATATGAAGTCTGCTTTGAAATAACAAGTCTTTAGAGCGCTTTAGGTCCAGTGCTTATAAGACAGTGGTGTCTCAGCGGCCCGGCACCCAACATAGGTGAATGTTAAATTGCTGCGCCATCTCCATAGGAGACGATAGACAATCGAAGACCATTTGAGATTTGGTTGAGACACCGTCAAGAGCTTTAATAGCAGCCTGACTGTCAAAGAAGATATGGATATCAGAAGATGATATCACGTTTTCACTTAGCCAGGAGAGAACCTCTTTGATCGCTAAAATTTTCGCTTGGAAGACGCTACAATAATTAGGGAGGCAGAATGAGATGCTTAGATTAAGCTTTTCTCAGTACACACCACTGCCAACTCCCTCATTTGTCTTGGATCCATCTGTATAAAAATAAATGTTTTTGTCGTCCAGGAGTTTTTTGTCTTCCCATTCATCTTTGGATGGAATGGATACCTGAAAGTTTTTTCCAAATAGGGTTTTAGGAATAGTGTAGTCTATGTACTTTGGTATAGAACCAAAGAGGTTCAAAATGATGGAGTGCCCCACATTGTTGTTGGTCCATTGAGACGAGGCGTCGAGTCTTATCGCTGTACTCGCTGCCATTGTTTGCTGAAGATGTCGAGGGGTGTCAGATGGAGGAGAGTGTCTAAAGCTGTTGAGGGTGTGGTTCTCAATGCCCCGCTTATGCAGTGCGTTTGGCTCCGCTGAGTTTGTCGTAGTATATGACTTTCTCCAGTGCAGTCCACCATACTGCAACCCCGTACATAAGTATTGGTCGGATGAGCGATGAGTAAAGCCAATAGGTTATGGGTGGTTAAAAAACCCCATTTGCTTCCTATGGCTTTCTTGCAAAGGAAAAGAGCTACTGTAGCTTTTCTAACTCTTTCCTGAATATTAGGTTTCCAAATTTATTTGTCCAATATCAGACCAAGATATTTGGCTTCATTGGTAAAAATTAGTGGTACACCTTTTATTGAAGGAGGTGCAATTACCGGGATCTTGTATTTCCGTGTTAAAAGAACGAGGTCTGTTTTGTGAGGATTAATACTAAGTCCGCAGTGATCAGCCCATCCAGTACGTTTTGGAAGAGGTCTCTCAGTGTATTAGGATTTTCCCCTGTGACGGCGATAGCAACATCATCGGCATACGCAATCACTCAGGAGCATTCCCTCTCTAGGGATATTAGCAGTTCGTTAACCACTAGCTTTCACGGGTGAGGGACAGAACACCACCTTGCGGAGTGCCTCTAGAGGAGGAAACCTAATAGAATAAACAGTGTAAATAGTCAAGCTCTTGACCGAATGCTAGAGTATTTGAGCAGTTATTCCATGTTCTTTAAAAAGCTGAGGAAAACATAACAATTAAGAGAATTGTTTGTAATTAGTAATTACTAATGCCGGACTTCTTACCTTATCAAGAGACCTTCTCGTCTATTAAAATAAAGAAAAAGATAAACCATACAACTTATTTTAGAAAAATGAATGTGTATAAGAATAAACTTCTGTATTTATATTTTATTTATATTTATCTGCGTGTGGATTCAAGACTTTCAATTGTTTATCTTTTAAAGCAGTTCTCAAGCAAGCTTGAATGATACCTTTTTTTATTTAATAATATAGGTACAAAAATAATTCATTCTTTACATAAATGCATAACAGATAAATTCTTCATTTATTCTGTTCTATTGAACATTTTTCATTTATCCCTGGGATAGAAACGAATTGAAACTCATTTGGGATCTGCCGACAAAGAGATATTCGTTACTATAGAATCTGAAAAATAATAAAATTCCATATGCTCTTTGAAGAATTTAAAGTTTAAAAAAAAAAATCTTCATCTTAATAGATACAAAAGATCTGTTTGTGAGCTCAAAAAGTGAAAGGTATAACAATGTTTACTTCTGAATTTCATTTTTATTTCTGCTATATTTCGAGTTGAAAAAAATTACTTACGAACATACAAAAGCTTGAATTATATTTTTAAAAAATCCATCAAATCAATCAAGTTGTATGCAGAAGAACAGTAAATATCATCACAACAGCACAGGTACCATACTTTATAAAAATATTTACCTACATTAAAGGGGAAGGGCAAAATCAAAAATCTGTTTTGTTTAATTTTTTATTATGAATAACAATCATTTGGGAGTTAAGTACTTCCTTAGAATTATTTAAAATAAAATTGAAAGCGGTATTCCTTGGAGATGAAAAAGATTCGTTTAGCTTCGGTTTATAATGCGACTTCAAGGCTTAAACTTAATAAAATTAAGAATTAAACTGATTTTGGAGAATTTAAACACGCATTTTTTAAAAAATTTTAAGGATTACAAAACTTCATATTATAAGTTCTAAAAAGAGCTTAAAGAAAGTCGACGTTGTTTTAAATTTTAATTCAAGCAGAATAATGAATTTTACCAGAAGATGTTTCATTTTGAATCCTCACTTTTAAATCTGTCATCAGTTGACATTTGACAAGAAAAACTTGTCTTTAATTAAAAAACGTTTGAAAAACTAAATCAATAGTTTTTTTTTAATACTTTTCCATGTTTTTTTAGACCATAAGCTCATGAGGCTTGGTTCTTCTTAATCTCCGAACATGGTTTCTTATATTCAAGTCTCTGGTTGTGCGATACAGCGAATTTTTTAACAACTTCTGTAACCATTTCTATTTGTAAGTCACGATGTAGATCGGTATTTCTTATGTACCAAGGTGCATTAACTATTCCACGAAGGACTTTGTTTTGGAATTTTTGGATGATTTCGGTATTTGTTTTCTTTGTACAGCCCCATAATTGCATTCCATAGGTCCAAACAGGCTTTAGTACTTGATTATACAGCATTATTTTGTTTTGGATTGATTGATTGATTGATTGCTCTTTCCACTTAAGCTTTGCATACAAAGTCATTCCAAGGTATTTGGCCGTATTGGCGTAAGGTACAGCTTGATTATTAATGATTATTGGAATATTGTTTATCTTTTTATTTGTAAAGTTTATATGTGAATATTTAGTTTCATTGAGTTTGATACGCCATTATTCGGTCCAAGCTCTCACTGTGTCGACGGCATTTTGTAGTTTTACTGCTGCCTTAGAGACACATTTGTCGGGTACCAAAATTGCGGTATCATCTGCAAAAGTAGCCATTATGGTGTGATTACCAACGGGAATATCCCTTGTGTATATTAAATACAGGGTAGGCCCTAGGACACTTCCTTGTGGTACACCGGCTTCTATTTTCTTCAATTCCGAGTATTCTTGATCGTACCTTACTCTAAACAATCGGTCTGAGATGTACGATTTTAATATTTCAAAGTACTGCCTGGGAAGATCCCTTTGCAGTTTGTACTCAAGTCGCTCATGCCAAACCTTGTCAAAAGCTTGAGCAACATCTAAGAAAATAGATGAACATACTTGTTCTTCTTCTTATGCTTTTTCTATTACATCCGATTTCTATGAACTTGGTCTATCGTGGAATGTTTATTTCTAAAGCCAAACTGATGGTTTGGGTTTACCTTCTTTCTTCTATGATTTTGCTAAGTCTCTTCAGAAGCAGTTTTTCAAAAACTTTTGCCATAATTGGTATAAGCGATATTGGTCTGTAAGCCGTCACTTCTGTAGGTGGTTTACCTTACTTTGGTATGACAATTACTTCAGCAATTTTCCAAAGGTGCGGGACATACCGGGGTGCTTAAGGCATGCATTTATTATATATTGGAGTTTTATGAAGGCTTTCAATGGCATTTCTTTCATAACCTGAGCAGTAATTAGATCGTAACCTGGTGATTTTTTATTTGGTAGTTGATGTAAACTAGTGAAACTGAGTCTATAAATTTGAGCTGTTCTTACAAGTTAATGATGTGAAGATTTGAAAACGTTTGTATGGTTTTTTACCCCTTCTTGTAAATAATTTCAAGAAATTTAAGGCTAATTATTACTTGTCATAATTTAAAAAGATGACACTTCCAAAAGCGACAGCTGTCCGAATAGCGGGCTATATAGTCAATAAAACTTCTTATTAAAAAAACTTAAATATGTAATTAAAGTTTATTTTTATCAACTCCCTGATGAGAAGTTTTAAAACACGGCCAAGAGAAAAGAGAAATATATTTGGGTACACTAGACTTTCAGAAATTTAATTCCTTCTCTTGGCAAACATAATGTATGATAGCTCTTTTACTGTCTATATTAAAATGGTGGTCTGAAGATTCATGGAAAATGGACATGTGCAGATCTTATTATTTCAGGGAAGGTATAAAAGTTGTAAGAGAAGTTTCGAGACTCTAAGGCAAGTCTTGAAATATCCAGCGATGTATGGATATTTCAGGAGGCCTGGAACTTTTAAGTGATGTTTAGAGGTTCCAAGGGAGTTCTGGATATTCCAAGAGAGATCTTGAAATATTGAGGTATGTCAAGGGAATTGCGAAGATTTTAAGGGATGTTTGAAAATATCTGGAAATCTTAAGGGAGATCTGGATATTGTAAGAGAGGTATGGAAATCTTAAGGAAGGTCTGGATATTTCGAGGGATTTCCTGAAATTAAAAGGGAGGTCTGGATAATTCAAGCGATGTCCTGAAATTGAAAGGGGTGTTTGGAACTCGAAAGGGAGGTTTGAAGAACTTAGGGACTAAGCGACGTTTGGAAATATTAAAAGGAATGTCAAGAGACGATTGGAGCTTTCAAGTGGGGTCTTGCAAAATTTAAGATCTTGAAATTTTAAGGATGTCCTGAAATTGAAAGGGGGAACTCGAAAGGGAGGTTTGAAGAACTTAGGGACTAAGCGACGTTTGGAAATATCAAAAGGAATGTCGAGAGACGATTGGAGCTTTCAAGTGGAAATTTTAAGGAAGTTCTTGAAATTTTAAGGAAGTTCTTCAAATTTTAGGCAAGTTCTTGACATTTTAAAGGAGCTTTTGAGATTGATTGGGTGTAATTGAAATTTCAAGCAAGTTATTGAAATTTTAAAGAAGTTCTTGAAATTTAAAGCAAGTTCTTCAAATTTTAAGGAAGTTATTGAAATTTGAAGGAAGTTCTCGAAATTAAAAAGGAAGTTCTTGAAATTTTAATCAAGTTATTAACATTCTAAGGAGGTTTTGAGATTCCAAGGTAGTAATTGAAATTTCAAGCGAGTTCTTGAAATTTTAGGGAAGTTCTTGAAATTTCAAGCGAGGTACTGACAAATTAAGGGAAGTATTTCAAAAGGGCGGAAAGATATTTTTTTAGAGTTCTTGCTATTCAAGGGATGTCTGGAAGTTTTAGGCTTAGTCTGTAAAATTCAAAGGGGCTCTTGAAACATTTTTAAAGGTGGCCTGGAAATCTTAAGGGAAGCTTTGCAATATCAAGGGAGTTTTTGAAATTTAAATCAGGGGAGCTATTAAGAAGAACTTTAGCAATATTTTTGCATTATTTGATAATATTTTTAGGCACCTAATTAATAGATGCTCTGAAATAAAAAAAAAAAGTCAAAAGATGAAAACTTTTCTGCGAATTTAATTGTTATTGAATTACTTATTTTTCGTTAAAATGCTCTCATTTTTATTATACTACGAATTTATGAAAAGAAAAGGTGTTTTTGTATTCTATTTGTTCTTCCCAATGATTTATTAAATGAGAGGAAGGAATTTTTCGCTACAAAATATTTCTTTTCATATATAAGTTTTTCAGTATTTCATATTCTTTGGAGTTCTTGGTTTTATAAACAATCTGAGGATGACTCAGAGGATTAAAGCTGCGGAATGTTTTATAAAGAGAAGCCACATCATACTCAATATTCACAAGTATTTGAATACTAAAAATTAATGTTTGGCCGAAAATGAAGTGTTCTTCTTCTTTTTTCTTTCAACAGTTCTTGACCAAAGTTTTAAAAGCAAGAACAATTAATGCATGATAAATTTTGAGTACCTTTATTTGTCACTTCATATTGAAAAAGGGTATTGCCTTCTTATTAAATACTTTAGATGTCACTTTTTTTGCGGTACATCCCGATTGCTTCGATGAAGCTATTGAATGGCCAATACTTAAAAAAGGTGACCCAAACGACCCAGCAAACTATAGGGGAATATTATTTCTTAATTCAAGTTTGAAGATTTACACTTAATACTTAATAACTGGGTAAATTTAGTCCGGGTTTCGGAAAGGGTATTTTACAGCCGATAACTTTGGATGTAAAGGGTGATTTTTTTGAGGTTAGGATTTTCATGCATTAGTATTTGACAGATCACGCGGGATTTCAGACATGGTGTCAAAGAGAAAGATGCTCAGTATGCTTTGACATTTCATCATGAATAGACTTACTAACGAGCAACGCTTGCAAATCATTGAATTTTATACCAAAATCAGTGTTCGGTTCGAAATGTGTTTCGCGCTTTACGTCCGATTTATGGTCTACATAATCGACCAAGTGAGCAAACAATTAATGCGATTGTGACCAAGTTTCGCACTCAGTTTACTCAGTTTATTGGACATTAAACCAAACACACGAATGCTTACAGTGCGTACAGAAGAGAATATTGTGTCTGTTTCTGAGAGTGTTGCTGAAGACCGTGAAATGTCGATTCGTCGCCGTTCGCAGCAATTGGGTTTGTGTTATTCGACCACATGGAAGATTTTACGCAAAGATCTTGGTGTAAAACCGTATAAAATACAGCTCGTGCAAGAACTGAAGCCGAACGATCTGCCACAACGTCGAATTTTCAGTGAATGGGCCCTAGAAAAGTTGGCAGAAAATCCGCTTTTTTATCGACAAATTTTGTTCAGCGATGAGAATCATTTCTGGTTAAATGGCTACGTAAATAAGCAAAATTGCCGCATTTGGAGTGAAGAGCAACCAGAAGCCGTTCAAGAACTGAAGAACTGAACTTGGTTGACATGTGGTTTCAACAAGATGTCGCTACATGCCACACAGCTCGCGATTCTATGGCCATTTTGAGGGAAAACTTCGGAGAACAATTCATCTCAAGGAATGGACCGGTAAGTTGGCCACCAAGATCATGCGATTTGACGCCTTTAGACTATTTTTTGTGGGGCTACGTCAAGTCTAAAGTCTACACAAATAAGCCAGCAACTATTCCAGCTTTGGAAGACAACATTTCCGAAGAAATTCGGGCTATTCCGGCCGAAATGCTCGAAAAAGTTACCCAAAATTGGACTTTCCGAATGGACCACCTAAGACGCAGCCGCGGTCAACATTTAAATGAAATTATCTTCAAAAAGTAAATGTCATGGACCAATCTAACGTTTCAAATAAAGAATCGATGAGATTTTGCAAATTTTATGCGTTTTTTTTTTAATAAAGTTCTCAAGCTCTTAAAAAATCACCGTTTACTTCAGGATCTATCACATTGTAGGGAAGGAATCAAGGTACACCGTTTAGAAAGAAATTTGCAGATCTATCAGAATGGTATGTTACTGGTTGATGTTTTCATAAGAAGCACAATGTATAATATCTTCTAACCGTCACATGCAAAATTGACATTAATTTGTCACTTGTTGAATTTTGTTCGAGTCCTCAAATGGTTCTTCTTTCATCCCTCCCCCTCTCTGAATTTGTGTTATACTGAAATTACGAAATTCTTGAAAAATTGACACTTTAAAAACTAAAATTCTAGCTAATTCATCAGTTAAATTTTTCTACTCCATCTGTTTTGAACACGAATCTCAAAACTTATCAACAATTCGGAAAAATCTAAGCCGCTTTAAACGTTTTGTACTTGACATACATAAATTTCAAACAATAACAAAATCAGTCGTAATAACTGAAGTTATTTATAGATACTTTAATATTTACAAAAACAAATCTTTATTGTGTTACATTTATTTGGATTTTGAGTGTTTTGTTACATTTATAGTATTTTTTTTTTTCAAATTACCTACATGATAACATTTTTATTTTTGTTCTTACAATAGAACAATGTTAAGAAAATAAACAAAAATATAAACAAACAACGAAGAAAGCAATTCAATTTACGAATTAATAGTTTCTCTTTTCTCCTCTTCCGCACCGCTCGATTTTGTATCTATATCTATAAATGTACACGCGCAGTAGCTCAAGATTGTGCGATTAAAGTTCGATCATCAATTCATACAGTGGGGATTTTAAGCATAAAAATGGATATAAATTCTTAGAGAATATTTTTGTATTTATATATTTGAAAAACATTAAAGAATTCAAATCCAAGAGAGTTATTTTAAACAAAACTAATTTAAAGTTAAATAATTTTTAAATTTAAAAATGTATTTATTTCTTAGAAAAGTTAATTGGAAATTGCAAGAATATTAAGACAGGAAAAAAATGTTGAGCTAAAAATTTGGTAGCTTAGATAGATTTTTAATAATATATTGCTAAGATACAACCATTTAAAAAAAAAATATTACATTGGGAAATAATGATAACAAAATGGAATAGAATAGAATAGAATAGAATAGAATAGAATAGAATAGAATAGAATAGAATAGAATAGAATAGAATAGAATAGAATAGAATAGAATAGAATAGAATAGAATAGAATAGAATAGAATAGAATAGAATAGAATAATAGAATAGAACAAATAAAATAACGGTAAATGTATTTCAAATTCTTTGCGTATTTTGTAGTGGCACTCTTATTACTAATAACTGCCTCCACTATTTACCCTATCGAATTCAACAATTCGGCACATTTCTCTACGGGCATGAAGTACCATTCCCTTTGAATTTTCGACCACATCTCGTGTTTATTTTTGGTTTTACAATCTCCGATTCTTCACATTAGGATACCCAATAAGTGTTCAATTGGGTTTAGGCCGGGGTATTGTGACGACCATTCCATAACATTGATTTTATTTCGTTGTTAATATTTGTTAGCCAATTTTGAGTGGTGCTTCGGGTCATTATCCTGCCAGAACTCCCATTTGATTGGCACCTCCTCTTCAGTTAAAGTAAGCATAACTGAATTTAAGAAGTGGTGATAATCCACATCGCACATCTTTGATCCAAAATAGTGCTGAAAAGCACCCTCAAATAATTATATTCCCACTACTGTCTTCTTTTTGTATTTTGGGTAAAACTTCTTGTCTTTTGGCCTTCTCACGCACATTTTTCCATCGGAAGTGAACAAATTGATCTTCATTTCATCCGATCACAAAACGTTATTCCAATAAGAACGGTGTAAGTGTTTGTTTGGAAAGGAAAGTCTTTGTATAATGTTTTGCTTGCTTTAAAAATGGCACTTTTCGTGGACTCCTACCAGGAAGACTTGCTTCTATAGGTTGGTTTCTTATTGTTCTAGCTGTCACTGATCCGCTTATTTAATTTTTGAGTTCTCTTAAAGAATTATAAAATAATCCAAATAATTTAGTTTTGAAATTAATCGAAAAACTGGAAAGAAATATTTGTCACTTCGAATATTCCAAGAACGGTGAATGATATTACCTAAAGAATAATGTTCTTCAACGAAGAATAACGTTTTTGACATTTGGTAAAATTTTGAAAAAAAAAAAACTAAAACACTACTAAAAGTTGACAAAAATTGACTTTCGACTTGAATTTCTGGGCAAAAATTAAAGATAATGGCGGAAAATTTTAAATAACCTATTGTGAAGGGTTGAATAATTTATTAGTTAGAAAATTTGTTAAATATTTAACAATTTACAAAGGAAGTTCAAAATTTCAAACCTTTGTTTTGCTAATTCCCTTTTATTAAAAAACAAAGTTAATAGATTTAAACGGCCCTATAAATTGGAATTCCCAACTATTGACTAGACCATTCCGTTCACTGCTTTTATAAGAATCATTGCACAGAGGACATGCATTTAGCAAATTGCTAAAAGTTAAAGTAGCCATTCCGTGATTTTAACTTTATCAAATTATTAAGAGGTAAGAAAAAGTTAAAATTGTTTAAAACAAGGTAAACCATCTTTTAAGCATAGTAAATTGTTAAAAATGGCTTTAGACATTTTACTAAATCGTTTATTCAACAGTCAGATATTTATTAGACAAAATGAAAACCAAATATTTGAGGAATAGATGAAGATGTGTTGACTTCAAAATTATTTCATACATATACAAAATTGTGTTGTTAACGTAAAATGATGTTCAATCGTTTTTTTTTTTGGAAATAAACACTTTTAAAAAAATCTGCTAAGAATTAATAAAAATTGGGTTTCTACTTAAAATCGCGTTAACAAAAACAGATATTTTATGAAACTTATTTTATCATTACGAGGGTTGCTAGCTATATTTCTGGTCTAATATGGAAAACCAAAAAATAACGACAATACACTTTTGCATGCGTTTGAACCAATTTTCGTAGCACTTTTTTCACTCTGATTGCGGTACCTCCAAAACATAGTTTGTGAATGCATCAACGGCTTCTTCAGGGGTCGAAAAACGTTGTCCGTGCATTTTTGTTTAATGTTCGGGAATAAAAAGAAGTCATTGGGTGCCAAATCAGGACTGTACGGCGGATGACCCATTAATTCGATGTTTTGGCTGGCCAAAAATACCTTTGTTTGAGCCGATGTGTGGTGAAAGCTTGCATTGTCATGATGAAGAATGATTCGCCTCTTCTTTTGCTTTTTTCGAATTTCTCCTATGGCTTCAGGTAAACAAATTTTCGTATACAATTCAGAATTGATCGACTTGTGTTGCTCTAAGGCAACTGTCACCATTTGACCGGTAATGCCGAAGAAACAGGCAACCATTTGCTTCGATATGCTTCTTCTGCGAACAACTTTTGTTGGGTTTTGGCTGATCTTGGCGAAGGTGGCAACGTGAATACCTTCACCAACTACAACAAAGAACGAAATGGACCTTGAAGAAACGCAGCATGGAGCTCAACGATTCAGTCTTGGTTCTGGACAACAATCTTCCACCAAGCAAATGGCTAATGGGTCGAGTCATAAATCTTTTTCCTGTTGCAGATTGACCTCCACTTTAAACGCATCGATAAATAAAAAGCATTAAAAATTAAACGGTGATTTTTTAAGAGCTTGAGAACTTTAAAAAAAAAAAAACGCATAAAATTTGCAAACTCTCATCGATTCTTTATTTGAAACGTTAGATTGGTCCATGACATTTACTTTTTGAAGATAATTTCATTTAAATGTTGACCGCGGCTGCGTCTTAGGTGGTCCATTCGGAAAGTCCAATTTTGGGTAACTTTTTCGAGCATTTCGGTCGGAATAGCCCGAATTTCTTCGGAAATGTTGTCTTCCAAAGCTGGAATAGTTGCTGGCTTATTTGTGTAGACTTTAGACTTGACGTAGCCCCACAAAAACTAGTCTAAAGGCGTCAAATCGCATGATCTTGGTGGCCAACTTACCGGTCCATTCCTTGAGATGAATTGTTCTCCGAAGTTTTCCCTCAAAATGGCTATAGAATCGCGAGCTGTGTGGCATGTAGCGCCATCTTGTTGAAACCACATATCAACCAAGTTCAGTTCTTCCATTTTTGGCAACAAAAAGTTTGTTAGCATTGAACGATAGCGATCGCCATTCACCGTAACGTTGCGTCCAACAGCATCTTTGAAAAAATACGGTCCGATGATTCCACCAGCGTACAAACCACACCAAACTGCATTTTTCGGGATGCATGGGCAGTTCTTGAACGGCTTCTGGTTACTCTTCACTCCAAATGCGGCAATTTTGCTTATTTACGTAGCCATTCAACCAGAAATGAGCCTCATCGCCGAACAAAATTTGTCGATAAAAAACATTTCGAACCGAACATTGATTTTGGTAATAAAATTCAATGATTTGCAAGCGTTGCTCGTTAGTAAGTCTAGTCATGATGAAATGTCAAAGCATACTGAGCATCTTTCTCTTTGACACCATGTCTGAAATCCCGCGTGATCTGTCAAATACTAATGCATGAAAATCCTAACCTCAAAAAAATCACCCTTTATATAAAGTATCGTTTTTTCAATAAACGACATACAGTCGATTGCTGTTTTGTTTCGGGCTCATATGCATAGATCCATGATTCGTCACCTTTGTAGATATTATACTCAGCCTTTGATTCACCTTGACCGTATTTTTTCACCATTTCCTTGCTCCAATCGACATGAACCTTCTTTTGAGCGTTTGTCAGATTATGCGGGATCCAACGTGAACAAATCTTTTTCACGGCTAAATGTTCATGTAATATCTTATTGATGCTAGTCACACTAAAGCCCAAAGATGTCTATCTCACAATATGTAACATGTCTATCTTGCTTTATCAGGTTATGCACAGCATCGATATTTTGAACTTCACGGAATTCGTCCTGAAGCGAACGATGACCAATGATTGAATTCGTTATGCCAGTTTTTTACAGTGCTATGGATGGTGCTTTATAGCTGTAGAAAGAATTAAGTTCATTTCTTTACACTTGTCTTGATAATTCAAGTCGAAAGTTATGAAAAATAAATGCACGAAAATTATCACGAGTTAATTCCATTTTTTGGCCGAGGTACATTTTTCAAGTAACTGTCAACAACACAAATCGCATGTTCTGTAGAAGGTTATGGTTAAAAATGTCAAACTTTCTGGTAAAAATATCAGATGGCGCCTGGCAACACCTACTGTTACCAAGGCTAAAAATATAAGTAGCAACCCTCGTATGTCTTTAAAAACTAAATCAAATAAATCCATAATACAAGTTTAATTTTTGGTATTTTATTTCGTCTTTGCACCACTGTTCACCGGCGGCGCCTTATTTTTTTTTTTTTTTATTTTAATGCCGAACGACGACGCTCAGCTCCTATGCTAACAACGACGACAACGAGTGACGACGACTCGACGTCGGGAATTAGTGTGGTTTAACACAACTTGCTGATCTCACATTATAACCTTATCGCACTGTAAGATTGAATAGCAACTTATTCATAGCTACATATAAGTATCTATAATACTTACATTACTTTAGTGGAATCGATTGGATTATTTGTTGCATCAGTAGAGACGACAGCAACCAGCAAGAAAAAAACTTCCTTTTCTTAATCTTATATACTCGTACTCGAATGTTGTAGATATTTTATGGCGAATCAAAAGGTTAATCTTTTGCAGTTGACAGTGTGTTGTTATTTAAGTACTGCGGAATTTATTTGAGAATGAACAAAGTCACGTGGCTTAACCTAAACAAATTGATTTCGACGAGTATACAAAAGTACCACAATCATCATAGACACTCGTTGTTTTCTCTTGAGTCTCTGACAAGCTGCCCCATGCTACAACTACTAAATCGAAAGTGACAACTTAAATAAAAATAAAACAAACATTTAAAGACCATTCTAATAGAACGTCTAGTTTAATAGTATTTATAGAGGATAAGAGAAAAATTATAGAAAGATATTAAAATTGATTGTTGGACATGGTCATTTTGTGCTTATTGTTAATTGAATGAATCACGATTTACAATCCCGGAACACTGGCGCCAACAGTTTATTTTTTAAAATATTGCAATAATGTATCTTGTGAACTAAAAATAGTTTCCTCCCGTATTTCATGAACAACTGACAGGAGTGTATGGAGGTTAATTAGGAACAATGAAGGACTTTGGAAAGGGAAAGTAAGTTTAATTGTTGATATCGCCATCATACAACTTAACAGACAACGATGTACATTGACTTCAGATGAGTGACATATAGCACTTCTTAGATTTGCCCATGACATTTAGTTATATTTTGACAGCTGTCAATTAAAAATACATCTCTTCTCCAAATGTTCACTGCTGCACTCCAGAATCGACTTAATAAAAGTCTGGATAGCTTCATTATTCCTTAAGTAATTCCCAAACTGGTTTGGGATCTGGATATTCTACTATTGATGATTGCTGAATCATTTTTAGCTAGAAATACATTTTTTATGTTCGTTTTGTAGACTTCAAATCGGCTTTTGATACCGTGGATCGCGATGTTCTTATTTACAAGCTATACGGACTTGGTTTGACTCAAAAGTTTCGAAAAATCATTCAAAGCAATCACAAAGACACAGTCAGCAGTTTGGAATGGAAAAAATAAATCGGCGTGGTTTGCAACTCAGTCCGGAGTCCCACAAGGATGCACCCTTAGTCCAGATCTTTTCACTCTTTATATAAATGACTTAGTGAGCTGTTTATCTGGTGGTATTGATTTTGTAGGAATGCAAATCAAAACCAGATGATGTAGGGGTGATGGCATATTCTTCGGAAACTTATGACTAACAAGTTAAAAGAATACTGCGATCTGTTTGAACTTGTGGTCAATCAAGTCATGAGAGTAAAGAAGATAGGTGGAGGAACAAGTGTAAATGAGAAATGGTTTCATCATGGAAAGTTGTGAGAGCGCACAAATATCACGCGAATTATAAAAGTGGAAAAGAAGTTGAGTAAAAACCTAAGATAAGAAAAAATTGCTATAAATGCAACTTGAAAAAAATGCTTCAATAACCGTCAAATAAGCCACATAATTAGCGAACACTTAAAGGGGTTTGTAAACCTTTAATATGCCCAAGACATATTGTGAGCATTAGGAAAAAAAGGTAAGGGTTAGATAGGTGTCGGTGTACATTGATTTTTAATTTCTGAACATTGCAATCACAGAGAAAGATAGAGCGTGGCAAGGCGTTCCACATTCGCGTAGTACGGCTAAAAAATAAATCTCTGTACTTCATAGTACGGCCACAAGGGTAAACTGATGGGCATTCCTAGAAGCGCGGGTACTACGATTCAATTGTTTAAGGGGAGGAATGCAACTGGCTATTTCACTAGAGCATAGTCCGTTAAAATAACGGTAAAAAACCTTTCGTCAATGTTCGAGTGATGTAAACGAGTTGATGATATTACTGTCACCAATCATTTTAAAAGCTCTTTTTTGAATACTGTCCAAGAGGCTTAAATAAGTTACTGGAGCACCAGACCAGAGATGAAAGTTATATTCAAGTTTCAGACGTAGTTTTGTAGATTGTACCCAGATCACACGGAGAGAAAAATGTCTTGCAACGTCTCAAAAAAAACCTAGGCATCTTATGGCATTTTTGGCGACATCTTGTATGTGATCGCTCTACAAAAGCTGGTTGCTGATGCACATTCCGAGGATGGCAAGATTTTCCGTTTCGTTGATGCAAGTGCCACTCATAGATAGTGGCAAAGAAGGTTTATCTCGATTTAACGATACAACACGACATTGGGTTTTCGAACCATTAAATTACTGACGATTTTTTATTCGCCATTAAACATGCTGTTTAGGTCGGAATTTAATGACCTAATCATATTTTACCGTTGCAGTTCCACACCCGAAGAGGAGGGTTGTGAGTCTAGAAACAAATATGAATAGCTAAAAGTGCTATCGTCAGCGAAACTATGTATTGTATTGGATTAGAATTAGCAGACAGGAAATCGTTAATAAAAATGAGAAAGAGTGTTGGAGATAAAACGGAGCCCTGGGGCACACCAGCATTTATTTTATGAGTTTCAGACTTGAATCCGTCCTAAACAACTTGTATTGAACGGTGCGAAAGAACATTTCTTATCCAACGAAGAAGAGATTCGTCGAAAGCACGCATTTTCGATAAGGGAGCAAGATGCCAGACATTATCAAATGCCTTTGAAATATCAAGTGAAATAATCTTACTTTCTCCAAAACGATGTAAACAATTGTTCCACTGTTTGGTGAGATGAACCATGAGATCACCAGTGGACCTATAGCTACGAAAGCCGCATTGCCGATCATTAAGAAGCTTCCTTTCTTCAACATATTTCGTAAGCTGATAATTAAGCAGCGTTTCCATGACCTTAGAAAGAAAGGACGTTAGTGCTATAGGTCGGTAATTTGTGAGAGAACAAAATTGGGATTGGCTGAACAAATGCAGTTTTCCAACTACTCGGAACGAACCCAGAAGAATAGGATAGATGGAAAACCGTACGCAGTGGTTTTGCTATCGTGGAAGAACACTTCTTCAGAATAATAGAGGGGATACCATCTGGGCCAGCGGATTTATGAATGTTATCTTTAAGAACTCTCGCCACAGTTCGCGTACGAAAAAAAGATTGGTCCCATCGAATCCTTTACGCGTTCAAGATCTTGGTGATTCGTGAAAATATCTGG
Organism: Eupeodes corollae; assembly: GCF_945859685.1. Lineage (NCBI taxonomy): Eukaryota > Metazoa > Arthropoda > Insecta > Diptera > Syrphidae > Eupeodes > Eupeodes corollae. The sequence goes on along the minus strand of NC_079147.1, from coordinate 145,983,909 downwards.
TAAGATGGAATTTTCGGCGAACTGCCTTGCAAATAAGTTGGCTTTATCAATAGAGCTAACAAAAGGAGTGTCATTGACAACAAGCTTAGGAACCGAGGAAAAGGAAGAATTCCTCATGTTATTTACGAATGATCAAAAATTCTTACTGCCTTTGGGACATTCCAGTATTTTTCGCTGTAATTTTTGGTCATGTACAATCCTTCGAATAAACTTGCTTAAACCTTTTCCGGTTGGCTTTAAAACACCGAAAGCTCACTTCTTTCTCCTTGATACCCTCTTTGCAGCTCGAATCGAACCATGAATTAACCTTGGGTTTAATACTTTTAACCCTATTCGGGATAAAGGTTTCCATTCCCAGATGAATGATGCTAAAACTCATATCTGGACTGGAGTCTACGTCGTCACCGAGGAATCATAGCGACCAGTTGAAGATCCTGAAGAAATTATTGAGACCGTCCCAGTTGGCTTTCTCGTACTGCCAAACAGTTCTTTTTGGACCTCTTACTGACTCCCATACTGGCATTGGCGTATCGGCTGTAATATTGTCGACGTTACTATTCTCATTATAGCCAAATAACTATGCTTACAACTTTTTATCCAATTAAAATCTTCTAAGCCATACAGTTTTACATTCACAAACATACTAACGTTGTAATATTCGCATTTATTTTCTGCTAGGTCGTTAACGTCTGATACGAGTAGACTAGTTGACAGGCTGAGTAAGATGGTTAAACTCAGCAAAAATCTCAGCACACATTCCTTCGGACGTTGTGTGGCCCGAATGGCGGGCGTAGCCACGAAGAATTGTGAACATTAAAATCGCCCGTAATAACGATTTCAGTGTGAGGATACAGGGAAACAATTCTTTGTATGGATTCAGACACAGCATCAAATTCCTGATAAGTTGAAACTTTGTCCTAGTTTAGGCTCCGATAAAGAAAACAATAGTGAGTCTTAGTCTTAGTCTTAGTCTTAGTCTTAGTCTCAGTCTTAGTCTTAGTCTTAGTCTTAGTCTTAGTCTTAGTCTTAGTCTTAGTCTTAGTCTTAGTCTTAGTCTTAGTCTTAGTCTTAGTCTTAGTCTTAGTCTTAGTCTTAGTCTTAGTCTTAGTCTTAGTCTTAGTCTTAGTCTTAGTCTTAGTCTTAGTCTTAGTCTTAGTCTTAGTCTTAGTCTTAGTCTTAGTCTTAGTCTTAGTCTTAGTCTTAGTCTTAGTCTTAGTCTTAGTCTTAGTCTTAGTCTTAGTCTTAGTCTTAGTCTTAGTCTTAGTCTTAGTCTTAGTCTTAGTCTTAGTCTTAGTCTTAGTCTTAGTCTTAGTCTTAGTCTTAGTCTTAGTCTTAGTCTTAGTCTTAGTCTTAGTCTTAGTCTTAGTCTTAGTCTTAGTCTTAGTCTTAGTCTTAGTCTTAGTCTTAGTCTTAGTCTTAGTCTTAGTCTTAGTCTTAGTCTTAGTCTTAGTCTTAGTCTTAGTCTTAGTCTTAGTCTTAGTCTTAGTCTTAGTCTTAGTCTTAGTCTTAGTCTTAGTCTTAGTCTTAGTCTTAGTCTTAGTCTTAGTCTTAGTCTTAGTCTTAGTCTTAGTCTTAGTCTTAGTCTTAGTCTTAGTCTTAGTCTTAGTCTTAGTCTTAGTCTTAGTCTTAGTCTTAGTCTTAGTCTTAGTCTTAGTCTTAGTCTTAGTCTTAGTCTTAGTCTTAGTCTTAGTCTTAGTCTTAGTCTTAGTCTTAGTCTTAGTCTTAGTCTTAGTCTTAGTCTTAGTCTTAGTCTTAGTCTTAGTCTTAGTCTTAGTCTTAGTCTTAGTTGCAATGTTGCCAATAAAAACTATTGTTCCATTCTTTTTTGAGACATTTCGAATAAAGGTTTCAATATAATGCACGGATAGGACTAAACTGAGCCTAAAAGTAAAAACTTTCAAAAAGACTAATTTTGATAAAAGTATTGCCAGACTGAAAACCGCATGTCTAAAATTAAACACTATAAAAGTTCTTCCAATGAAAATGTCAAAATTAGATTTAAAATCATTAATGACAAGCCATCATATCAAATTTAAAATGTAATGAACTGTCAAACGAAATGAACAAAGTCAAATTCTTTAGTCTTAATGACACTGGAGCTTAAGGGTACATTTTTGAAATATTAGAATCCAATTTAGTCGAAAACGAAATGATAAGACCACCTGTGGAATTATAATCCATGGAATTCATTCTCCCTTATATTTTATATAATAGTCTGCAACAAAAGACAAGAATGTACAAATAAAATTAAAACTGAATTTCTTATGAAGCTGCTTTAGACAATCTTGTGTTATTTATTAAATTCCTTCCTGTCAAAATGAGTCGGAATACTCACAAAAATTCTTTATTGCTCGAATGATTTGAAATATAAAACCAAACCTTAGTCATTTGCAATTAAATATACAAAAGACAAACACACAAAATTCAACCTACATTAGCATCTTGATGGAAAATGTCAAATGTAAATTTGGAAATGAACATAATGATAAGGCAATATTTTACTCAAAAGCTAAACAAACAATTCCTAGTACGAGTATGTGTTTTTCTAAGTATTTCTCTTTTTTCCTTACGCATGTATTTATTTATATTTTATTTCAAAAAATAAAAGAAGAAAACAAAGACGGATATATTAAATTTCAAATAATAATATTCATTCGTCTTCATAAAATTGCCTCGGTAGATAAATTTGTTTGTAAGAAGACAAATGTCCCGGTTTTTCTTTGTTTTTGTCACATACTCGTATACTGTCAAATGTCACCATTAATTCATCACAATAATCCACCGTAGAATATATATTATCTAATTTGAATTTTTGTGTTTATTTTTCTTATAAGTATTAAGAATAAGAAGAAGAAAAAGAAAGGAATAGGATAGAGTTTTTGGAGTTGCGACCAAGCATAGAAATGTGACCATAAGTAACACATTCATATTAGAGTGGACCATTAATCAGGCGTCCTTTTAGTTTTTACATTAATGTCATTTTTAGGATGACATTTGTTTTTGAATTTATGAAATACTGATGGCTAAAAGCCAATTTATATTACATATGATTGCTATGGTAATTCACGGAATATTCCATATTTAAGTTTTCTTTGGGCCCTAACAATAATCGTATTCAAAGTTTAGTTAAGTTTTTAAGTGATTTCTAATTAAAACCATCTTACTAATAATCTCTTTAATAATCGACTTGAAGTCAAACGTCAACTTAAATGTTAAAGTCATTAGGCTCTTCTCTACCCACCAATCAGTCAGTTAGTGACTTATGAGTTTGCTTACTTACTTATTTAAGGCGGCGCTACAGTCCTGTGTGAACCATGGCCTCAGCCAACAAACTTCCCAATCGACATAAGGTGCTTTTATCCGCTTTTGTTACGGTCCATGCTTCTGCGCCATATAGCAGGACGGGGATGATAAGGGTCTTATATAGCGACACTTTGGCCCTTCTAGAGAGGACCTTTCCCCTCAATTGCTTTCTTAGCCCAAAGAAACAGCGGTTATCCAGAGTTATTCTGTGTTTGATCTCAGCGCCTGTGTTGTTTTCTGCGTTTACAGGGGAGCCTAGGTAGACGAAGTCCTTGACTACCTCAAAGTTACTTCTGTCGATAGTGAGGTTTTGACCAAGACGTCGGTGTTGTATGTTCTTTCTTGACTACAGCATGTACTTTGTTTTGCCCTCATTAACCGTTAAACCTATTTTTGCCGCCTCTGCCTTAATACTCACAAAAGCCCCATTTACATCACGCTGAGTTCTTCCGATTATGTCAATGTCATCAGCATATGCCAGTAATTGGACAGACTTTTGAAAGATAGTGCTTCTAGTGTTGACGTATGAGCTCTGCACTATTCTTTTAAGCACGATGTTAAAAAAATCACATGACAGCGCATCACCTTGTCTAAAACCTTTTTTGACATCGAAAGGTTCTGTTAAGTTGTTTCCAACCTTTATGGAGCAGCGTGAATTCTCCATGGGCATTCTGCACAAACGGACGAGTTTGGCAGGGATGCCAAAACTAGACATGGCTCTATACAGCTCGTCCCTGTAGATGTTGTCATATGCGGCCTTGAAATCGATGAAAAGATGGCGGTGTCGATTTGGTGTTCTTGAGTTTTTTCCAGGATCTGCCGTAATGTGAATATTTGATCAACTGTAGACTTTCCTGGTATAAAACCAGACTGATAAGGACCTATCAGTTTGTTGAAGATGGGCTTTAGACGTTCACATATTACGGCAGAGAAGATTTTATAGGCGATGTTAAGTAGACTTATTCCTCTATAGTTGGTGCAGTTTAGAGGGTCTTCTTTTTTCAGGATCGGGCAAACAATACTGAGGTTCCATTCATCGGGCATGTTTTCTTCCGACCATATCTTACAGATAAGTTGGTGCATACTCCTACCCAACTTATCTCCAGCTGCTTTAAAGAGCTCGGCATTCAAGCCATCTGCTCCAGCGGCTTTATTAGACTTCAACTTAGATATGGCAATCTTTACTTCGTCTAAGTCGGGAGGACGGGATTGTTGGCTTTCGTCGTCTATATCGAATGGGTCATCCTGCCTGACAGCGGAATTCAGTTCTTTATCGCCGTTATACAGTCTGCAGAAGTGGTCCTTCCATATCCTCAGCATTGACTGCGGTTCCACAATGATGTTTCCACTTTCGTCTTTGCAGCCTTCGGTTCTAGGTTTATGTACCTGTGAATTTCGTTTCACCTGTTCATAAAACTTTCGAACCTCATTCCTGCTTTTATACCTCTCAACATCTTCGACCGCACGCTTCTCATGCCCTCCCTTTTTCCTTCTGAGAAGTCGGCGTTCCTCTCGCCTCTTCTGCTCATAGAGCTCATGAGCAGCTCTCGTCCTTTTATGCAGCGCCGCTTTGCGTGCCTCTTGTTTGGCTGCATTTGCCTGCCGACATTCCTCATCAAACCAGGGGTTCCTTGTTGGTGGCTGTTTTAAACCCAGCACATCAGAGGCGGCTTCTCTGATTGCATCTTGGCAATGTTGCCACTGGTTTTCGATACATTGTGTTGGCGGCAGAGAACTTCAAGAGAGGTTACTTGTAACTCGGTCGGAAAAGGATTTGGCGATCTCCTGCGATCGTAGCCGTTCGACGTTGTTCCTTCTCCCAACACCTCCCTGTTTTGCCTTGGGTCTGGAAACCCAAAGTGCTACCTTGGCTACAACGAAATAGTGGGCCGAGTCGATGTTAGCTCCTCGGAAAGTTCGCAAATCCATGATGACGATCGCAATATGGTCAATCTGGTTGACGGTAGATTGATCTGGAGAAGTCCAAGTTCCTTTGTGGGTGTTGAGGTGTTTAAAACGCGTACTGGCTACCATGACGTTTCGCCCCGCAGCAAAATCTATGAGCCTGAATCCGTTGTCGGAAGTGTTGTCGTGCAGGCTGTTCTTCCCGATTATTCCACCAAAAATGTCTTCCTTTCCTAGCTTGGCATTAAAATCGCCCAGGACTATTTTAATATCGTAGCTATGACACTGCTTATATGTTTTGTCTAAGAGCTCGAAGAACATATCTTTGGTGTTGTCGTCTCCTTCTTTTGTCGGGGCGTGCGCGCACATCAGGCTAATGTTGCCGAATTTAGCCGTGATGCGTATGGTCATGAGGCGCTCATTGATGCACCTATAGCTCAAGACTTCTTGCCTAAGTCTGGCTCCAATGACGAAGCCGCATCCAAATAAGCGCTATTGGTTTTCGTGGTAGAAGTCACCATAGTAAATATCGCAGTATTTCATCCTCTTTTTGCCCGGCCCATCCCATCGTATTTCCTGCATGGCGGTGATGTCTGCTTCATAGCAGTCTAGGGCCTCTGCTTATTCTTCGACCGCATGTGGTCTGTTAAGGGACCTAACATTGTATGTGCATATCCGAAGTTCGTTGTCCTTGATTCGTTTGCGTAGGTTGTCAACAGTAAATTCGTCCGTATCCGAGCCTTGTTGGTGCTTCGCAACTATGAAGTTTTTACGTGGCCAGGAAGTCACCCCGACGACGGCAACATCCATTCTGGCGAAAAAAAAAGTTGGTCACCTGCAACGAATTGAGTTACAGACGTCAATAATATGTCATTTTGTAGAAAATGGATTTTCTTATTTCGTGTTTTAGAACAGGTACTTGGCGACTTTGAATTTAATTTTCACCCTTTCACTTACCATGGAACTGCCATTGTAATTTCAAAATTTTTCTGTGAATTAAAAAATTTCCATCAGGATAGACGAACAAAACATTTCTAACGAAATATCGTTCCTTTTCAGACATCCGTAGCAAGCGATTAAAAACAATCAATTCAACGGCGGCGGCGTTTTTAAGAGTTGAACATCGGTCAGAACATTTTATGCGTAAGGATCTTGGTTTACACTCATACAAGATCAAGCTTACTGGGGCTGGCAATAAGATTAAACTAGGCTCGACCGAGACTACTAATGAAACAACTGACAAGAAAAAGCGATAACGAGACTAAGGAGAGACTCAGTTTACGAGAACAAAATAGATTCCCAGACTAAAATTTTTCGATTTTGACGAGAACGAGACGAGACTAGCAAGTCTTGTCGGGTCTAGTTAATTAAAGCTGACTCAAAAATGGATGAATGACTGGTTCATTTGAAGCAACGTTGTTCTATGATTGGGCTCTGTAAAAGATACGCCAAGATGATGAATTTAATCGCTAAATCCACATTTGCTTCATGAATCACCAATTCAGAAAATAAATGTTTGTGAATGGCCAGCGTTATCGATCCATAATTACCGACTATTTTTTACCAGACTCGGCAGATATGGACGTGGACGACAAGTGGTTTCCTACAGGAACAGCACGAAATCGATTTATTTGAAGAGTTCGTTTGATGAGCACGTTATCTCATGGACTATTGTTCGTGCCTCCACTAAGTCGTTGGAAGAGCTCAGAGCTAACATTGAACACGAAATGCATTGATTGTATTTCAACTGGTTGTGAGTTGTAAGCCACTAGACCTTTGCTCAACGAGCTTTTTGTGTCTATTTTTTTGGCTTAATCTAAGATGCGTTTTCAGACTTTACTTCTACTAACTACACAACTCATTAATGAGCTTATGAACTTATTTTATTAAAGCCTATAAAACATAACCAACTTATTTTCGTACTACTATCCCAAAAATCAAATTTCCAATTAGCATACTGACTACGAGTGGAAATACTAACAAACAAAACTGTGATGTTAATTTTTCTATAGATAAATTGAAATACAAGAAAGGATTATGGGCGGTTTCACTTTGATTTCACTTACAACAGCGTGTCGAATCTCCCTATCAAGTATTTAATTTATCTCACAATTGATTCGCACAAAAATAAATGCAAAAAAAAAAGAAATGCTCACACATATTTCAAGAATCGATAAAAAAAACTAAAAAGAAAACACAAACAAGAAGTCAAATCAACCACCAACATCATAATATCCAAGACCTACATTCGCTTAATAGAAGCTTTTATTTTGATATTCGGATGTTATTCCAAATCTCATTAGACCCAAAAAAGATGAAAAAAAGGAGAACAAAAAGACAAGAAAACGAGTATAAATATATTTAGGTAACCAGTCCCTATACTTGAGATGCCAGCAACAACTTTGTGAACCCACACAAACGATGAAGACTATGAAGATGAAGACGACGATGAAGCTAACGCGCTGCTATGGCAATAATGCCATTCCACAACATCAGCATTCAGCATCCGTCATAAGAGCAGAAACGTACATATGTAGGATATTTAGAGGTAAGGACACTTTGGTACAACTGTGTAGACACAACGCAAACTCGTTCTTAATTTGTAGGGCATCTTTTTGAGCAGTTGAAGTTTTTGTAGGTCAAGATCGAGAAGTTATTTTTGGGCTTGTTTCTCGATTCTTATTTAAAACAAAGAATGTAAGTGGCGCAACATTTTCCTAGAGAACTAGAGCCTAGTGGCTTACAACTTTCAACCCTTCCTGTGTGTGGTTAATATTTGGGATGGAGGGGACCTACAGTTTAATGTCAAATTCGAAAGGCAAATTTGAGAAAGCTCTTTTTATGACATGAAGATATGTCAAGTCCACGCAGTAGGCGGTACCCTTGAAAAAAAACAAAGGAAGGTGTCCCAGACAGGAATTAAACCCAAGACTTCTAACATGACAGCCCAACGCCCTAACCATCAAGCCACCGGTACTACCGAGTTTTATTTTATGGAACATAAATTTAAAGGATCATTTTACTAGCTGCTCTATAGTCAGTTTAACAAAAATAGTCAGTACGGCGAAGATCAGTCGTTTACCTCACACTCTGACTGCATTGGCTTGCATAAGCGTGTCGCTTTTTAAAACTCTGACAGAGTTTAGGTCCCAAAAGCATCAACACCCTAAAGCTTCTTAATTAAATACATAAATTGAGAGTGTAAATGGTAACTCTTCTTGCTTATTTGTTTAGGGGCATTTTTCAAAACGTAGTTTAAAGAGCGTATTTCACCCGCCACTGCCTAAGAAAAAGCAGGCCCAAAAGGCTTAAACTGACCGTTTTTGTTAAACAAAAAAATAGGGAATATTGATTTTCGTAAATTTAAAAAACGAAGTGTCTCTACTTTATCGAGGTGTAGTGTTTTAAGCATATTAGTTCGTCTTTATATTGCGAGAGGAGCAACAGCATCAGCATGGTTCAGTGGGACGGTATGGCGCCACATTGGAATTTTATTTATTTCGCTTGCGTTCTTTTTTAATATTTTGCGTTCTTGTTTTTTTTATTTTTATTTTGAATCGTCTTTGCGCCTTCGGCCCCAGACTGAATATAACTGCCATTTTTGCTGAAGTTCTCAATGAACGAAGAAAACTGTTTTGCAGAAAATATTTGCTTCGTTCCTCTAAGGTGAGAGGAGCAGGAGATGGGGCAATAATGGCAAAACCGACAGAGTTGTCGACAACGACGACGATGAGCTACGGAAAAGGCGGAAGCAATGATGCTATGTTGGTGTTTTAAGATATTTTCCAAGTGGGGAATTCCACAATGACACACACACCGCGCCGCTTCGCAATAGTCGCTTGTCGCTTGTGTTTATCGCAAATGAAAAGTGAAACTGTTTTTTTGTCTTTCAACATTATATCTATAATTTAAAATTCTTCGAGGGGAACATTCAAAATAGTGATGATAATAAGATACTCCAATGACGCAAAACATTTTTTAAAAGAAAATCTTATTGAGGTGACAAAGATCTTAGTTTTTGTTTCTTGTTTTTGTGGTGTTTTCTTGAATTTATGTTGTAAGAAAAAATGGGCACAAGGAAATCTCGATGTATACAAAGGATTTTCGTTGAGCTTCTTTCACCTTTTTGTAATGAGTTTTTTTGAAGAATTTGGAAATCTTCTATGTTGTCCCCTTTATCAATCCCAATCGTCCCAATTGCTTGACAATTTGATTCCTATTCAACGCTTGCGAGCGATATTTATATCTCATATCATATTAAGTTCCGAGTAGATAGAAAACAGTATTTGTCAAACTTAAAAAATCGATTGCATTTCGTAGCTTCTTTTATTTTACCGGACATTGAAACAATATTTACATCTTTTGAAGAAAGTCGAGGGGTTAGAAATTACTGTTGAATCATTCAATACAAGAAGTTTTAGATGAGTTTAAATGTAACACCCACTCTGATGTGCCACAGGGTTCTGCTCTGTTTCCGACAAGTTTTTTCATTTTTATTTACAACCTTTTGTCTGAAGCTTCTAATCCACTTAATTCCTTTGTGAACGAAATGCCTTTAATTTTTCATATTTATTTTTAGGTTCATAACCCTGCTTTTCGTATGAGGATCTTCAACGACAGGGCAATACATGATATGCCCAATTCTGCCTACAGTCGATAAATCGTAATTCACCACCTTTGCCAATTATGAGTGCATAATATTGCATCAAAACGGCGCTGCACAGAAGAAGAGCGCTGCTCGCAAGCTCTACGAGCAGAATGTAGAGAGGACCACCGGCATCATAGAGGTAAAAAAAGGCGGACTTCCTGGCCTCCACAAAGTAAAGATATCTAGATCGCATTTGAAGTCCAACAAAGCTGCTGGAGCTGACGACATTTCAGCCCAATTACTCAAAGCAGCAAACAATGACTTGATAAGGAGTTTGCACTAACTTGTCTGCGAAATATTGTCGGAGGAAAACATGCCCGATAAGTGGAATCTTGGAATAGTTTACTCAATCCTGAAGAAAGGACACCCTCTTAACATCAGTCCCGTGAACATCTCTTATAAGATCCTCTATGCCGTATTATGTGAAAGACTAAAGCTGTTTGTCATCATCCTGATAGGTCCATATCAGTGTGGCTTCAGACTATGAAAGTCCACCATGAACCGAATATTCACATTACGGCAGATCTTGGGAAAACAAACCAAGGAACTTCCAATCGATATACACCATCTATTCATCGATTTCAAGACCGCGTATGACATCATCTATGGGGAAGAACTTTACAGAGCAGTGTCCAGTCATGGTATATATTTCAATACTGCCCGTTTATGCAGAAAGACGAAAGAGAATGCACGCTACTTCATCAAGGTCGGAAAAGATATCACTGATGCTTTTGATGTCTTAAAAGTTCTTAGACAAGGCGATGCATATTTTCATGCGACTTCCTCAACATCGTTCTGAAACGAATTGTACAAAACTCAATCGTCAACACTAGGGGCACACTCTTCCAAAAGTCCGTTCAATTACTCGGAGACGTCGATGATATCGAAGTAATTAGAAGATGAAAGCGTGATGTCAGTGGGCGTGTTTTAAAGCATTGACCCAAGTATATAGAAGATACGACGAGAAACTGTATGGGCTGCACAGAAACACTGATCTAGTCAAAAGAATAAAATACGCCACTACGGTGACACAACCTCAACCAACTTACATACCTAACGAAACTAGATACATCTAGTAGCTACTGAGCTGGCTGGAGACAAGTGTTGTTTAACCGTTCAAGACTGTAACATTACTTTAAGAAAGTAAACTTGACTTTTCGAAATGTTTCCAATATGTATCACTAAGACAGTTCTTGTGAAACCATCACAAAGCTTTAGGGTTTTTCGAGACGGTACAAAAGAAGTCTGGGATTTCATCACTGGATTTTTTGCCAGGAACATACCTAATTTTCTTGCATTGAAAAAACCTTTATAAACGCAGCTTGAATTAAAAGAACCCGTCTTCGTCGTAGTTTCTAGGGTTTTACTCTTTTTTAGCGTTATTTAAACGTATAAGGCTTTATGGAATAAACCAGTTGCATTCTTCGTCTTAAGCAATTCCACCGTAATACTCCCACCTCTAGAAATGCTCATAGAGTAAACAATTAAATGCTTCAATTTTGTCTTCCAATGCGTCATTTGAAGCGGGCTTGTCTGTATAGACATGAGCTTTAACCACAAAAAATAGTCTAAAAGCGTTAAATCGCTCGATCTATGGCCAGAATAACCCCATAACCAATTCTTGTTTTTATTTTAATCAAAATTTTCATTTAATCGACTTTAACATTAATAGAGTTTTGTAAAGCCACAATATTAAATTCATTATAAGTTTTATATTTTAGCTGTTATTGAACTTAATTTGTTATCTATGTATATATATGTATTATTTTATCAATCTAAGAAAGTTTTGATGTACTTGATAGATTTAAATAAATAAATAAATAAATAAATTGACCGGACCCGAACGTGAAATAAAATGTTCACTGAACTCGCCTCTCAATAAGTCCATTGTTGCGCGTGCTGTGTGGCATTTTGCAACGTCTTGTTGAAACCACATGTCATGCAAGTCAAGCTCTTGCATTTTGGGCAACAAGAAAAAGTTGATTATCATCTCACGGTACCGCTCACCATTCACAGTTACGTAACGATTCGCATAATCTTTAAAGAAGTACGGTACAATAATGCCACCAGCCTATAAACCGCACAAAACTGTGACTTTTTCTGGATGCATTGGTAGATCTTGGCTGATATTCACTCCAAAATCGACAATTCTGCTTATTTACGTGCCCATTGAGCCAAAAATGAACTTCGTCGCTGAACACAATAAAATGGAAGAAGCGCGCGATGAACTTTCTTAACAGAGCACACATTTTGATAATAAAATTAAATAATTTGCAAGCGTTGTTGGTTTATAAGACGAACAACGTGGTTAAATTATAGACCAAACTGAAGATGTTTGACAGTGAAACAAAACACAAAACGTGCGTCAGCTGTTTTAACCAGTGTTGCCAAAGAGATAATAGCTAAAAAATCACACTTTATAAGCCACCCACATTCAAAGTTTTTCAAACGATTCAAAACATGGCCAACATGCCCCAACTCTATTTAAAACCGTATCAATCTATATAACACACACAGTTTTTAAATTTATGTTTTTGTCGTTTAAAATACAAGCTAATTATTCTGTACGTATTTCCAAAAATTAAAATACCATTTTAAACTTCATTGAACAGCTTTAAAAATCTAAGCACATAAAAATACAAAAACATAAAAGCCCAAAACGCCCTCTCGACCTAAGCAACATAAATTTAAATTTAAAAACAACAATGTGATAGAGTAGGTTTACCTTGTGTAACACCTCGCTTAAACTTTTTTTTGATGGGGAAAAAGTGAATGTTCATGATGTGTTTGGCCAGGTTCGTACTTTGGTAACTTTTTTTTTTGGTGAGTTGGCTTCTGTTGGCCATACTTTGAAGTTAAAAAAAAATTGAAATTACCATCTACATTGTTAAAGGTAATCGAAAAAAAAATAAATCACACGAGTCACTCTCAGTCACACGTATCAACTTGGAAAGATTTTTTGTTTTAGGTTTTAATTATTTTTTTTTCCAAATTTAATATGAACTCATTTAGACTTGAATTAAAAATTCCCTTAAAATTAAAGATATTTCGTTTAAATTGTGTCAAATTTATCAGTTTTAAATAATTATTTCCTAGTGTTTCTCAATAAATGGTTTCATTTTGATATTAAATAAAACATTAGTAGTTCATAAGATATATCAATGAAGTATGTTTATTTTAATTTGAAAGACTAAAGTATGCCTTTAGCAATTAAAAAAGACATTAGCCAAATGGTCGCCTCATCTTCAGATTCAAAACCATATCTGTTTCTTAAGATTTTTCATGAAAACTATAACACTTCTTGAATCGATTGAGAGCATTGGCTTTTGCCATAGACCTTATCTTCAAAGTGGTGTTAAGGTTAAATCAAAAGATCTCGGTTACCAATATTGATCACCTCTCCGAAAATATCCCCCTTTCAGAACTATTCTTGCAAAATTGCGATTTAATTTCGATTGCCATTTTTGTAGTGCATTTTCAGTACATGCGTTGGCTTATAACCAAAAAAGGTAACTGTCTGTACGTTGCGGTTGGCCAACAAAGTTCCAGACCTTTAAGACTTCACGTAATTAAACGTATTAAAAGAAGTCTTATAAGTATAACTTCGATTTATCGTAATTACTTCCAGTTTAGAGATACACTTGCAAGTTTTATGAGCCGTAGATCTTACAAGCAAATAATTGAAGACATTGATAATGAAGTTGAAAAAAATATTGCTGATGTGCAACAGGTTACGAAGGAAAGTACTTTAGCTGTATCGAATTTAAGCGAAACATATCCCGTTGAAGTAAAGAAGCTGATTTTTTAGAAAAGAATAGCTCGAAGCCAATGGCAAGGTCCTAACAATGAACTCAAAGAAAGACTGAGATAGTTCAAAAATAATATGAAAATGGCCATTAGTCCCAATTAACCCAACGAAGAGCTTCGAAGGACACCAACTGATCGAAAAGGTAGATCACTACTTGATTTTCCTGATTCATATAATCTAACGATACTAAATGGAATGTCTATGGGTGATATCAAAGGAGAGTACACCTTTAGAAGAGGAAATGCTTGCTCTGTAATAGACTCTTGCCTTGTTGCTGATGATTGGTTTTGCGAAATATCTGACTTCAAAATTTATGCAAGGATTTTCTCCGATCATTTGCCAATTTCTGTAACTTTCAATATGTCCAAAGTGAGTCATTGGTTAGATACCCAGATTAATATGGCGAAATAATTGCAAACTTCCGTACCAAACAGCATTGAATGCATTGCAATCGAAAGGCGAAGCAGTGTCGATAGAAAATATGCAAGATGTTATTCGCAAAGCAGCGCCAAAAGTTATCAAAAGAACTCATCAACTCCAAAATTGCTAAACAGCAAGCTAGACAGCAATGGTTTGATAATTATTGTAGCTGAGCGATAAGGTATTTGCTTTTCTTAAGCTATTTAGAAAGTATGATACTTGGTATTTTAAACAAGAGAATGTCAAAGAAAGGGCGACGTTCAAAGAAATCTGCTCGCTTAAGAAAGCTCAATACTACGAAGAAAAAGCACAGATCATAACTGGGAGTAGAAATACTAAAGAGTCTTGAAAAGCAGTTCGTATTTTAAATGAATCAAAGCTTAGGATTGGTATAAACATACCCACATTTTACTTACAAATCATTTTCAATCGCTTTTAAATGTAGAGAAGTCAGCTATGCCTCTTCAGTATTGCGTCAGTTTCATCAACGGTCAAAAAATGGACCAGCCTTTCACAATTACAGAAATAAGAGCAGTACTAGTTGAAATGAAGGAAGACAAAATGCCTGGAGAAGATCAAATCCCTCACGAATTTTCTAAGTATTGTTCTGAAAATTTTGCCAACTGTCTTTTACATCAGCTCAATGAATTGTGCTTTGAATCGTCTGTTATTCTTCCCGTTTTCAAAAAAAGAAACCAAAATGTGGTTGAAAACTATAAAGGGCTTTCAATACTTAATACAATCCGCAAGATATTTGGAAGTATTTTGTATAAGCGCTTAACCAATTGGGTTGAGGACCATCAGATACTAAGTGAATTTCAAGCTGGCTTTCGTCAAGGTTATTCCACTGTGGATTAAATTTTTACACTTTGTACTATTATCGATATCAAACGCCCTCAGAGTAAAAAAGTTTATGCTTATTTTATAGACTTTAAATCCGCATTTGACAGTGTTGATAGAGATTTAATGTTTTATAAACTATCGGTATTAGGTCTAGCATTTAAAACGTGGAAAACACTAAAAAAAAATGTATACAAATTGCTCAGCAAAAGTTTGGGACGGGACCTCGATGTCCGAAAGTTTTTTGACTCCTGTGGAATTGAGACAAGGATGTATCATGAGCACACTACTGTTCTCCCTCTTCCTTGATGATATAGTTTGTTATTTAAAGGGAGGGTATGCTGATGACATTGTGATGTTAGCCGACACTCCCATAAATGATTACCAAATTGGAAGAGTACTCCAAAAGATGGAACCTAACCGTAAATCGTGCAAAATCTCAGATAATGGTGTTTGGTAGTGGTAAGGGACATCGGAGTGGTAATTTTAATTGGAAACTTGATGGGGTTCCTGTAGAAATAGTAGACAACTACAAATACCTTGGCTTGATAATGACGCCACAAAATAGTATGAAGTTTCATTTAGGAGAAAAACTAATAAGTTCAAAAAATGCTATCAACTCTACTTGGTTCAGCTGCATGAAAAATGAAAATATTGATCTACGTGCAAAATAACAGATATTTGAGGCTACTGCTCGATCTATTATATTCAGCCCTATCATGAATTCCATCGTAATCGGAAATTGTATCATAAAATCCGTTCGTAGTGGAAATTCTCATACAATTATGCATTACGAGCGGATTTCATGATACTGTTTTTCGGGATTCATAAAAATTTCCGATTACGATAGAATTCAAGATAGGGCTGATTATATGCAGCTCAGGTTTGGGGATACCTTCAATATGATACTGTCGAACAACTGCTTAGATTTTTTCTCAAACGAGTACTACACCTGCCCATGTCAACGCCCACTTATATGTTACATATAGAAAATGGATTTCCACCAATATACATCACAACACTGAAACTACATTTCCACTACATCCTTAAAGTGCTTAACATGAATGTATCTCGTCTTCCTAAAACAGTAGCAACCTGTGCCTTGGAAAAAAAATCGTCATGTTTTGAAAAGTGGAAGGAATTGGCTGAGAAGACCGGATGTCCGCTCAATCTAGAAGCGTTTAACTTTCATCAAATGAAATCAGAATTATACAATATTCTTCGGGTTCTGTTTGAAAGTATGCACAAATCATTTATCGAAGAAGCACAATCTTCAATATACAGAGAATATTATATCAAGCTCGAGCACGATGAGAGTAAATGCCGTTGAATTTTATACCCCTTCGCCCTTATCTCCCAATCCAATGTAGTACCTATGTGTAATCTGAATACAAGTGAAGATATAATGCATTTTGTGGGAATATGTCCATTACTTAAAGATATACGAAAACTATACCTAGGAAAAGCTATTTCCACAACGGAAGAAGATAGACACGACGGCTTTTGCCATGTCATTAAAGATTTGTAAACTTTATGTTCATTCTTATAAATTAAAATTAAATTATTGTATCTAATAAAATCTTATTCTAATCTAAATCTAGTTCACAAATACTTTCCATAGTAGAATTCTGCAAAGTTTGACGGAAGATGTTTATGCCAGCTCTGTGAATTAGAGCCAAGTGAAATAAATCCCAGTGAAACAAATCCAAATTTCAAGAATTGGCCTTATATTACTACTCTAAAGTGTATTAAAGTCAATTCCCAACAGTTGTCATGTTGCAGTTATACAAAGTGAAATAGAGCCAAATTGGGCATCAGTAGGGTTTGACATAAGCTCAACCTCGTAACTACCCGAAATCGTGTCCAACTGCTGAAAATTGTTCTTATTTCACTTTTATAAATTGCAATAAGGTCAATTTTTAAAAGTTTTTACTTCACGGCATCGCTTTTACTGAAGAAAATAAGCAAAGCGTGTAAAAAAACTCCAGACACGATGCGATATTATCACTGCTCAGTTTTTTTAAAGAAATTACCCCAAAAGACTTCAAGAAATACATCAGTGAAAAATTGCAGAAGTCATTGCTCCCTAAGCCATAAACCAATATCGCTATTGGCAATTATGATATTTTTCGAAGAACTGCTTCTGATAAGGCACAGCAAAATTTGTAATAGAAGAATCAAGACTTATTCTGAACCATCAGAACAAGGTTCATCGAATAAATGTAAAAGGTAAGAACTGTATAGGGAACTTTCCGGGTAGTACTATGAAATACTGGAGTCATATGTCACGAGCTGTCTATTCATAAAAGGATACACTTTTGCAACGGTTTTCACAAAAGTGTAGTGATGTGACACCTTTATGGGAAACCCTCCACCAAACCATTACTGAAGCGGGGTGTTGTCTACGGTGAACCGTTGGAACAACTTGTTTAGCTTCTTTGGATGACCTTGCATAAATTTTATCATTTCATCTGTTATAAACTTCTTCTATTGTGAAGATTTTTTTATCCGTAAACAAGATATTTGTATGTCCATTAACGGCGTGCCACTGCAAAAGCTTTTTATAACTTTCAAGTTTTATTTTTTTAAGACTTGGAGTTAAAAGATGGCTTTCATGTTAAGATCACCTCGGATCAGCCTTGACATGAATCTGACGGATATATCCAATTCTCTGGATATGATCTTCTGCTTCCGGAGAGGATTCCTACGAAATAGTTCAAGCACGGCTTTTACTTTTACTCTCGTTCGAGCGACGCGTGGAAGACCACTTCTTAGTCTGTCATCAAACGTTTCATAGTACGATAAACAAACATTCGCGATAAACCAAGTGGTTTTAAAAGTTCAAAAATTTGATTTAAATTTTTTCGACAAAAAAAAAGCTGAAACCAAACTAGCTTCCATTCTTTACTTATAAGATCAGGAGTTTCGAAAAAGTAGTTAACCGTTTTATTCCTAGTGGAAGTTATTAGCAATGCTCTCCTAAAATCGTGTAACAGAACTTATGGCTAGACTATAGGTAAATAATGTTCCAATTTCTATAAATTGTACAGAAATACCTTACTTCAATACTGCCAAATATCTTGCAATGACTTTGGTTGTAAAACTTAAATGGAAAGATTACATCAAAAAGAGAAGAGCTAAACTTGAAGAACAGAAGAAAGTACTGGTTTATAGGAAAGAACTCTGACGTATCTATAAAGAACAAACTTATGTCATACAGTTTAACTCCAAAGGTCGAACTCTCAAAATAAAAGAAAAAAAATCGAGTTATAGAAACTTCGATTTAAAGAAATTAGACTAAAGTTAATGAATTGCTGCTTTTCCAACTAAAAAAAAATAAACAAAACTAGGAACTTTTGAACACTAAAACCGTTCAAAACCGAAGTTCAAATGAAAAACATACAAACTCTGAATCTGAATAGCCATCCTTCTTCTTCAAACAAAACTACAGAAATTTATCTCAGTAGACTCAAGTATTTTTTTAAAAAATTGAGACAAAAGTGAGTTACCCAAATAAGTTTCCCAAAACTAAAGAAACGTCTAAAATAATTACAGTAGCCTTAGTAAATTTCGAAAAAGAGGTTAAATATAATGGGATTTCTCCAATAGGAGAAAAAGTTCCAGAGAGAATATTTGGCATCAAACAGAATCTAAAAAATTCGATTTACATAGAAATTCGACTTACAGAAGTTCGAATTATGGAGGGCAAAATTCAAGAAAATAAGGTTGAAAATCAAAGTTTTCAATAATGTTTTGACTTATAGAGAAATTCGACTTAAGGAAGTTTGAGTGTATAAGCAGGTCCTAAACCCATTTTAACACATGGGATAGTACAAAGAAAACGAATGATGAAACCCATCCAAAAATTCTTAAAGAAAGTCTTAAATATAAGAGAAAATATTCGGGGATAAAGAAGAACCAAGTCTCGTGAGCTGATAGTCTAAAGGCTATGGGAAATTATTACAACCTAAGTTTCCCCTTAATTGTGTTATAAATTAGCAAGGAAAAAACATTAGTCGATCTTTAATAGATTGGTCCTGATTGAATAATTTTGAGCTATAAGGGTCCTATTCTACTCAGTACCAATTCTTAACGAGTGTCTTTTGAAGATTTATATCGGATGGGGAAAAAATGCATTTTTGAAGCTTGTATGATTCCACGAACTAAAAATGTCAAAAGATGACAACTTCAAAAGTGACAGCTGGACAAATAGTGAACTATTTCATATGAAGCCTCTTAATGGAAAATCCTTTAGTTTACCATAAAAAGGTATTATCGTATACGTGCATACAACTTGAATTTTGTCTTATGTTGTATCACCTTGAATTTCCAAGCCAATGTCAATGCAATGTTGATATTCATTGACTAGATTAAGATGACAATATAAACATAACCTGTTGGACTACTTAACCTTAATACAAGGTGAAGGTAGGTTTAAAATGGTAAGAAGAAAACTAGTCATTAGCTATTTAAATCCAATAAGCTGCCCAACAATAGCGTTAATGTCAATAAGCGACAATATTGTGTAGTTCTTGTTGTTGGGAGTCGATATCCACTAGATTTCAGTTCAATATGCATTTTTATTGTTGTTGTTGTTTGCGAGCCAAGTATCCACCATCTTTCAACACGAAAGAAGAAACAGAAGCAGACAAATCTTCACAGATGTTGGAATTGTGGACTTGTGCCTCATTAATACAATTATATGGTTGTTTTCTTCTATAATGTGCCTTATAATAAAAATGAGAATCAGGATTTCTGTAGGGTTTTTATTTTTATTGTTGGGCAATGTTCATGTTCATGTCTATTGAGGATTTTAATGATTATTCGAATGTCATTGGCAATTAAAAGAATAATAATTAAGTTTAGTTTAATTTTTTTTAATAAAGTACCTTAACACTCTGGGGTATGAGTAGGTTTTAGTATTTAAGTTAAACAAATTATGACTTTTTTTGATCACTTTGAGTTGGAATTGGGAGGCTATTATTTTAATTGTTAATGATGTTCTTTGTTTGAATTGGGAGTAGGTTTAATTTTGTCAGGTTTGATTATATTTTATTAGCTGGAATAAATTATAATGCTAACGTTATCGAAAACACCTGCAACTGTCTTTTCGAATGTTGTTGGCTACTTATTGAAACTATGGTTGCGTTTGAAATTCTCATCGACCTACATAATATGTACATGGTTATAAAGAAAGGCTTTCAACAACTTCTAATATAAAATTCTTTTTTAACCATCGGATACAGCAGGGCTAAATAAAGAAGAGTGTTGACAGGTGCGTTATTATGGTTCAAATCACCCTAAATTGGTTGTTTTATTAGATGAAAAAGTGTAACAATTATGGATTAAATATAACCCAACATTGCTATAGCTGTAGTGCTAGAGAGTGGGCCATCTTTTCAAATTATGGTTAACTTGACACTGACAGATGGTTCCCACAGAAAATCCACATAGTGCATTTTTTCAAAGAAGTTTTAGACGCCATAAAGCACACACTATGCTGGACACAAGTTTGTGCAATGTTTTAATTAGAGCGATATGTTGTACGGAAATGTGACTCTTTCCTTAATTACGAGACTCAAGTATTCACTTTTAAAAACTCGCAATAAATCCTAACAACTGAAAATTCCAATTACAAGTCCCTCCACAAAGATCTCGAAAAATTCAAACAATGGGAAACAATATTCGATGCTGACTTGTTTAAAAAAAATTGACTACAAGGACTTTGTAGACCTTTGACAATCGATCTTTTGCGCATTGAAATTCCAAAACATGTTATCAGTCGTCTTGGCGATGGCAATGGGCCATCTCGGGGCTCTATATTAAATTCTGTGGAATTTTTTTTGTGGGAATCTTGAAGGAGCGTTGGTTGTTATGCCAATAATCTTAAAGCGATTGAAGAGCATTAATAAGTGACAATGCGTTAATGCAAAGCCAGCCAAGTTAGCCACTTGAGCGACATGTTCCATACAAAAGGTTTTTTTAGAAATGTTATTTTCAAGAAGAGTAGTACCTGTGGAATGATGGTTAGTGCGTTGGACTGTCATGCAAGGGGTCTTGGGTTCAATCCCTGCCTGTGCCACCTTAATTTAAAAAAATTAATTTTCGCGGGTACTGCCTCTTGCGAGGAATTGACAAATCCTTCAAGAGTAATTCTTGTCATGAAAAATTGCCTTCTCAAACTAGCCGTTCGGATTCGGCCTAAAATTGTAGGTCCCTTCCATTCCTGACAACAGTACTCGCACACAGGAATGGTTGAGAGTTGTAAGTCACTAGGCCCTGGTTCAAAACGGACTGTTGCGCTACCCCATTTGAAGGCATATCTTTTAATGTCATGGCCAAGAATTTAGCAAACAAAGACAAGGGTATCTTATTAGTTTTTTAAAATAATTTTGAGTATGTCTGCAATAACCCACCGAATATTCTCTTCCAAGGCTTCAATCTTCTCGGGTGTAGACAAGTGACTTGACATAACGTCCAGCAGTGTTAAATCGCAGGGTCTTAGATGCCAACTGCAGAGCCAAGGCTAACTAGAAGTTTGCTTCAATATATTGATTTTGTTTTTGCTTTGACCGAACCGAACCATTATTTTCGTGAATTTCCAATATGCAAACGTTGTTCAGGAGTAAGTTTATTGCCTGAGCAATAGAAAAAGTTTTTCCGAAAAAAAGCTACTTTTCTTAAAGTTCCTGTGTATTCGGTTTTTTTTTAAATAATCCTCATATTTTTTTTTTTTTATAATAAGCGCACACTCAAGGGGATCTATTACCCTTATTATGTAGACACAGTGTGAGCACTAGGAAAGGGAGAGAGGGGTTGAAAGGAGATGTCGGTGCACATTAGTTTCGAATTCCTGAATATTGCAATAGCTGGGAAAGACAGAGTGTGGCAAGGCATTCCACATTCGCATAGTACGGCTAAAGAACGAATCTCTGTGCTTAACAGTACGACCGAAGATAGGCTCGAGGGTATATTGATGAGCATTCCTAGAAGCGCGAGTATTACGGTTGAACTGTTTAAGGGAAGGAATGCAGCTGGCTATTTCTCTAGAGCATAAACCAATAAAATAACGGTAAAACAGGGTGAGACAAGAAACATTTCGACGATGTTTAAGTGACGTAAATGATCTTATGATGGTAATATCACCAATCAATCTAAATGCTCTACGTTCAATACTATCCAAGAGGCTTGAGTAAGTTGTAGGAGCACCGGCCCAGATATGAGAGTTATACTCAAGCTTTGGACGTATATAAGTCTTGTAAATAACAGCCAGATCAGAGGGGGAGAAAAACTTCTTGCATCGCCTAAGAAAACCCAAACATCTTGCGGCATTTTTGGCGACATCGCGTATGTGATCGTTCCACAAAAGGTGGTTGGTGATACACATACCAAGAATATCCAGATGTTCAGTTTCCTCGATGCAAGTGTCATTTATGGATAATGGCAGGGGGGGTTTATTTCGCTTTAACGATACAAGACAGCATTGCGTTTTCGAAGCATTAAATTCCACGCGGTTTCTTATTGCCCATTGTACAATGCTGTTTAGGTCGGAATTTAATGAGCTTATCATATTTTGTCGTTGCAGTTCCACATCCGAAGAAGAGGGGTGTGAATCTGAAAACGAATATGAAAAGCTAAGAGTACTATCGTCAGCGAAACAATGTATTGGATTAGATGTTGCAGACAGGAGATCATTAATCAAAATGAGAAAGAGTGTTGAAGATAGAACAGAGCCCTGGGGCACACCAGCATTTATTTTGTGGTTTTCAGACTTGAATCCATCCAATACAACTTGTATTGAACGATTCGAAAGGTAATTACTAATCCAATGAAGGAGGGATTCATGCAAACCGAAAGCACGCATTTTCGATAAGAGAGCCTGATGCCAAACCCTATCATTTGAAATATCTAGTACAATAATCTTACTTCCTCCAAAGCTATGTAAAGATTTGTTCCACTGTTCGGTGAGATGAACCATGAGATCACCAGTGGACCTATTGCTACGAAAGCCATACTGTCGGTCATTAAGAACTTTCCGTTCTTCAAGATATTTCTTAAGCTGAAAATTAATCAGCGTTTCCATGACCTTGGAAAGAAGGGACGTAAGTGCAATCGTCCGATAATTAGACGGTGAGGAATTTTCGGCTGTTTTGGGAATAGGCTGGACAAATGCGGTTTTCCATCCGCTCGGAACGAGACCTGAGGAGTAGGACAGATGAAAAAGCTTACGCAGTGGTTTGCCAGCGATGAAGAACACCTCTTCAGAACAATAGCGGGGATACCATCCGGACCAGCAGATTTGTGTATGTTAAGATCTTTTAGGACTCTCGCTGCAGTACGAGTGCGAAAAAAGATTTGCCCCATAGAATCATTAACTCGCGATTTGAATTGGCGGCGAACTGCCTAGCAAAATATTGATTGTGTTACAAAGTAAGTATTAGCATCGCTCTTACCATTTAAAGTGAATTTTAATGTTGATAATTGTTTTACTGTCAAATTTCTTACCTGAAATGAGAAAAAGAAATTTTTCATTAGAAAGTGTTTAGTATATTCCTTATTGTATGTCAAATTAAGTCAAAAAAGTAAAGATTTTTATGGGCATGCTTGTATTCGTATAAAATCGGAACTTCAAATACAAAGAATAAAAAGTTTGACAGAGACCCTGACTTGTCATATAAACGCTACTAAAAAGGCACAAAACATTCTTGACACCTTAGAAATTAATTTCTTTCGGAAAAAATTCATTTAGAATTCAGAAAATGCTGAAAGATCTCAATTTACTCAAGAATTTGTGTTTCTATATAAGATCTGGAGAACAAAAAAGAACGAACTGCTTGAACCTAGAGTACTAATTTTGAAAATAGGTTTTTAATTTTTCTCTATGTTTTCACAGCTCCCATCGACTCATTTTGCTCAGCGTATGTATGATACTGACTTTCTGTCATAAATTTGAGCGGAATGAATTGTGCTACGAAAACAAATCTTTTAACTTTATTCTGAAAAAAAATAACTCCAAACAATTGGACATCTGGGTTGTGCACCGCTATCACAGACTAGCGTCATTAATTCTGTGCTCAAAAGGTAAAGGTTCTAGACTGAGAGCCAGCAACAGAAAAAGTAACGTCATTTATTTAACAAAATATTTGGTCTCATTGTATAGTCTAAATATAAATAAACATTAAAATAATTGTCTGCCACTTCTCCGTTGGTGGGGAGGGCGTTGGTAAGCGGTTAAAGGGGTAAAAAGAACTAGGACAAAAACGTGATATCATTAAAGCTGATTTTTGGTGTGTTGACGCTAAATAATATTTTATGTAACATATCAAAAAGGCAGACAATTTGGGTGGTACGAAGGTGGTGGCAGACTTAAGGGAAGGTCGAGAAAATAAGTGGCTAATTACGCCATTTCATTAAGCTTGAAAAAAAAATTAAAAATTCACATGCATGCGGCGCCGCATGCATGTGAACATCATTCACTTTGTCACTGTCGACCTTTTACTAGTCGATATTTTCAAAATCGACATTATAAGAGTCGGCATTTTGTTCGGTCGGTATTTTTATCAATCGACTTTTCGACAATCGACATTATAATGGTCGACTTTTTTAAATCGACATTTTAAAAATCGGTAAATCGTACCCAACCCACATTTGCAACATTAACTTCAAGGCCAACATTGATATCAAGTTCTCAGACACCGACATTCTTATTGTAATGCTAGGAAATATGGACCACTTGAGCCATTCGTTAAATATTTGGTTGGATGTTGGTGCTGGCAACAATCGAAGGTACATTGATGTCACCTTATTATACGTTATATTTCCATTACAATAAGAATGTCGGTGTCTGAGCACTTGATATCAATGTTGGCCTTGAAGTTAATGTTGCAAATGTGATAAACTATTTTCGTATCAGCTTCTTCATGGGGCTCACATGATAATAGCTCATCAATAGACTTTTCTACACGATCATTTACAACTTTATAAGAGTAGCATTTATCGAAATTTAAATTAATTATTTTATTTCAAATGAGTGGAGCCACTTCATCAGTCTCCCAGTGTCTGATTAAAAATCGTACAAGAGCTGTTTTAAAGTTTGCCTTTCGGAGTTCCTTCACAAAATCGGAAGGTCTGATCGATCTGATCCTGTTATCACGTAGGCACTATCTTCAAAGCCATCCCTTCATTATCTTTGATGGATGGTTAAAAGTATTGATCGAAAACAAGATCACTCCGCAATGCACTAAACCGTGTAACCATTTAAAGAATTTTTTTGATACCATACCAAATGTTTTGGGAACTTCTTTGATTAAATGCAACATGAAAAAGCCGTCCAGTATGACGTATGTGGAAGTAAAAACCTGATTTCTTTGAAAAGTTCAATTTGTTCATTTGTTTTAATTTTTTTTGTGTTTTTATGTCTGCCAGGGTTTTCGGCTCGCAATATTTGTCTGCCTTTTTGATTATAGGATTACAATAACATTTTAAAAATTTTAACACCTTTTTCAAGCTTAATGAAATAGCGTAATTAGCCACTTATTTTCTCGACCTTCCCCTAAGTCTGCCACCATCTTCGTACCACCCAAATTGTCTGCCTTTTTGATATGTTACATAAAATTTAGCGTCAACACACCAAAAATCAGCTTTAATGATATCACGTTTTTGTCCTAGTTCTTTTTACCCCTTTAACCGCTTACCAACGCCCTCCCCACCAACGGAGAAGTGGCAGACAATTATTTTAATGTTTATTTATATTTAGACTATACAATGAGACCAAAAATTTTCTTAAAGAAATGACGTTACTTTTTCTGTTGCTGGCTCTTAGACTATTCTTAAGTCGATTTAAATGGCTTTAGCTATTTATCCTTTTTTATATATTCTTTTCACAAAACGATTTTTATTTTTTGACCCCCTCGTTGATAAATCTTTTAAAACAAAAAAGTTTTGAGCTATTGTAAAATAGCTTAAGTTTAATTCGTAGGGTTTTCCAAATGGTAAAACAACCTAAGTAGAGGATTATTGGCCCCATGTATCAATTATTGTTATTCATCAGGTAATAAGCAGAAATTATTTTGGTAAAATATCTTAAGTTGTTTTTATATTCGATATAAATCAAACAAGTAAAATCGCTTATGTCAACTTAAGATATTTTACCACTAAACTTTTTCTGCATTTACATTTCATATGTTAAATCAAGAAAATCTTAGGATAGTACATATATAAAGAAATGTAAGTTTTTTTGGTAAAAGCATTTAATAATTGGAACTGAAAACTGTATCTTAATAAACTTCTTAATTTTGTTTCAAAAGATTGCAAGTAAAAAATTCGCCTTGTGAAAAACTATAAAAATAGACTTAAGTTTGTTTGCAAAGAGAGTGCCTGCGTACGTTTAGCGGCACTCCTGCAAGCCGAGGCGGCTGGTTCAATCGTTTTCCGATCGAGGAATAGTCGGCCGAAAGAGTTACCATTGAAAATGCAGTAGCTGATGCCCTACACGACACTCTTAACCGTTTTTACAAGAAATTTGTTTGGATATCAGCAGACAAACGTTGCAAACAATAATACATAAAGATTTTAAACTGTTTCTCTACTAGAAACTTAACAGCTCAGATTTCCCTATACGGTTGGAATTCTGTCAAATGGTAGACGTGGCCTAAACCTTGTTAAACTGACTTTTTATGTCTTATGAAGACTAAGCAAAACTGTAGAGTATGGCAAGGGCGGATCCAGACTTTTCAAACACTTAGATGAGTTTTTACTCTCCGTTTTAAAATGTTCTTTAAAGTTTTGTAAAAGAGGCTAACAAAATTTAAATAACACAATACTGTACGAGTATATTTACCTAACCTTTACACATTTCAATTAATAAAATGATAACTTTAGTTATTAAATTATTTTAGAACACTGCTGTCCAGAAAAGTATGGTCTAACGATTTAATTTGTATAACTTTCCAGATTCCAAAAGTTTTCTAAATATGCCATATTTAAGAGTTAAAACACAATAGTTTAGAGGGTTTTTACTGCATTTCAGGTAGAAATGTAAGAAATTGTTTTGAAACGTAGCTTTTTTCCAAAAATAAAATATACGTTTCTTGTATCCATTTCTATTTATGCTAAGAACCCTAAAAAATTCAAAAATCCAGAAAATGAGAAAGGATATGATATGAAGAAATATCGGGTTTTTTTAACAAAGTTTTTTCGAACTCAATTTTCGGCAATCTATTATTACTATCGATATCAGTCTGCTTACTCGTAT
The DNA here is from genome assembly GCF_945859685.1 of Eupeodes corollae. Lineage (NCBI taxonomy): Eukaryota > Metazoa > Arthropoda > Insecta > Diptera > Syrphidae > Eupeodes > Eupeodes corollae. The sequence goes on along the minus strand of NC_079147.1, from coordinate 145,956,732 downwards.
TTTGATCTTAAAGGAGTCAACAAAACTTAAAAATTTTAGAGGGACAAATGTTTGGTTCTTGAATTTAAGTAAATAGGCATAATTTCTCTAAAAAAATAAATTAAAACAAATTAAGGTAAACAAATAAATTGGGAAGAAACGTTTGTGTAGCACTCACAAATTAAACGTTTCAGAATCTCTTTTCACTTCAGTTCTCAAGAGATTCAAAGCTTTTCAATTTGCCATTAGTTTAACATAAGTGTCAATTTGGCTGTTTTTGGGACATTTATATTATTGAAATTTGTGTTTAAATATTAGTTCTAGACCATCCAAAGCAAATTCACTTCAAAAGTAGATTTATTTAATTTTTTAAAATCTTTTGCATTCAACAGAAAACCTATTTTGAAATAAATAAAATGCACGACTGGGTCGCTAGAACTTGCTAATTTCTTTCAAAAAGTCTGTTTAAAAATATTAGCTATATTTTATGTATGTACCTGCAGAACAAAATAAAGGTTTTTGATTGTTACCCTTTTGGAGCAATACCAAAATATGTTTTTCTGGTAGAAAGAAGCCCAATTAAGAACACAAAATTAAGAGAAAGTTTTAGAAAAATAACATGTTTTAACCAAAAAAAATTGTATAGAGACTTTTGTAATAGTTAAAGGAATTTAAAGGCAATTTAATATAAAATTGATGATCTCTTATTCAAGGTTTCCCTTTTTCTTAGAAACAATTTTCATGAAAATAATTTAAACATTACTAAAGTTTTTTCAAATTCTAAAGTGAGTGGAAACAAAGATTTTAGTTGTTTTTGGCAGCAAACCACTTGAGGTGAATGTCTTTAAATTAATAATAAATCTATAGATAAAATCTTAACTTATACAACTTAACGGTAGAAGCTTTATGGCTCATATGAATCCCCCCCCCAGTTCAGGATCGTCAGTTGCTCAAAAGTTGATGAATTTGTGCTGCGTTTTTGGAAAAGGCTGAATTTCCGATTCATATAATGTCTTGGTCCAGTCCTCGGGGAGAGTACGATAACTTTGGCGACAAAGTTTGATTTGTAAAGAACAGTTAAAAACAAGCATTTTTTACTATGGGAGGGGGGGGGTCTATCTCCCCCCGTTTAGGCGGAAAAAATATGTACAATGGAAAAAAAATAATTTAAAAAATAACGGTAATACTTACAATTAAGTTTTATACCTTTTTTTAAAGCCAACATTTTTGTCTATTAGCTTGTTTTTAAATCAAGTCAAAACTATGCATAGTTTTTGAAAAAAATAGTTTTAAAGTCAAAATTTGTGCAAAAAAAAGTTAAAAAAAAAGGGTTAGTGTAATTTTTCAATACTTCAAGATTAATTACTACTGTTTTTATTTCAGAATTTATTGCTCTTATTTATTTTTGATCAAAAATTGAAAACTAGATGATTGTATGTCTTTTAGTTTTTAAGAAAATTGAAAATTACATAAACAAAATATTTCAATTAAATTACTTTTTCCTTGCTTAAGTATTAACGTAGGCTTATTTTGATAGTAATAATCGAATAAGGATTAAGATATATTCATCTTGCACGCACTACAACTTGCACCCACCCCAAATCCTATAGTGTAGCTAAGCAGGGGGTTGCAGGGGCAGCATGCCCCCCCTTAGGCATCTCACTGTTTGCATCGTAAAGTCAAGTAAAGCAATTCATTAAGCATAACCCAGAATGCACCACAAGGAGGTAGAATTGCATTGAATTCAGCGTCCCAGTCAGTTAGTCTTTAAGTAAGTCAGGAGTTAGTTAAAAATAGTCAAGTCCATTTTCAATGTGTTGAAGGTATGTAAGTCTCGTCAGTGAATTCATCGTCCGTACTAGTGTCACTGTGGAGTTCGTAAAGTTCGTCATTGATGTTCAAGAGCCGAGGTTGTTTTGGCGGTAACACATCTTCTAGGTCTTTACTGCGAACGTCGAGGGTGTCGAAGTGATTTAGTTGCAGACCAACATTTTCTTTTCCATCAATCAATCATCCTGCACCCACCGAACCTTGCTCCCTTCTTACCTTGCACGCATTTCAACTTGCACCCACCCCAAATCCTATAGTGTATCCAAGCAGGGGGGTTACAGATCCCACTGTTGCATACCAAACTCGCACCTACCATTGTTACTGTCAAAATAAGACCAGTCAAGCAAAAAAAAGAATTAAATTAAAATAGTATAGTTGTGGTTATTTTCAATTTTTCAAAAACTGAAAGACATAAAATCTTTTAGTTTTCAGTTTCTGACCAAAAACAAATAAGAACAATAAATTCATAAATAAAAATAGTGGTAATTAATCTTGAAGTATTGATAAATTACACTTTAACCCATTTTTTACTTTTTTTTTGCACAAATTTTGACTTTAAAACATGCATAGTTTTGACTTGATTTGAAAACAAGCTAATAGACAAAAATGTTGGCTTTAAAAAAAAGGTATTAAACTTAATTGTAAGTATTACCGTTAATTTAAATTTTTTTTTTTTCCATTTAATGTACATATTTTTTTAAATTACCTTACCGCCTAAACGGGGGGAGATAAACCCCCCCTCCTATAGTAAAAAATACTTGTATTAAGCCCCTCTACCAAAAACCGTTATTATATCTTGTCGCCAAAGTTATTGTACTCGTGCCCAGTCCTCAGTTAAAAGTACTACTTTTAGTAACAAAGTTTAATGAAGTAAAATATAAATGTTGTTTAAAAATACAAACAAATAAATAATTAAAAATATAATGGGGGGCACATACATTAACGCAATACGATTAGTTTTGAATTAAGAGGAATTCCTACGAAAAGGCAAACAAATTATCTCCCAGGTGGGGGGGGGTCATGAATTTTACGACCCCCCATTGGAATATAGTGTACGGCGAATACACCACAAATCCTTACTGAAACAGAGCTTCACCCAGATCGGGTCACAGCATTTGTATGCAATTTCCGCGAGGTGCATCCTCGAGCTATACTTCTTTGAAGAAACCTACACACCCTAACGGTAAATATTGACTATTACTTTCAACAGAGGAAGTTCGCCGGTTAAACAAGGAACTTAATATTGTCTCTCTCCAAAGAAAGCCCAACATTACTGTCACAAACACTGATGAATAGTCCCAAAATGAAGAAAAATATAAAATGTAACCAAATTCATTAACATAATTTTGTTATACTCCTACTTAAGATTTATTAATGATATATTTTTCAACTATAAAGCTATAATATCCCTTTAAAAAATATAAATAAAATAAACCTCTCGTCCTATACATACTAATTTGTATTTTCTTTGTTTTTCATTGTTTTAAAACAATTATATTCCTTGGGGAATCTATCTTTATAAAAGAACTCTTCTACATTTTTTCTGGGCCGGTCATTAATTTTAATATTCACCAACCAACCGACCGACTGACTAAATTACACTACTACAGACAAAAATACCCACCTACCTCACATGGGACCTTTAGCTCAAGGCTAAATAAAAATTAAAGACAAAATCCTATATAAAACAAAAAAAAAAACTGGATCTTGATCTTGACCTTTTCTCCCGGTATTTTTCAAACTGGAATACTTAATTTCCTTAATTACGACCAAGACTACGATTATATTGTACCGCCACTGAGACTTAACGAGATCATTATTTATAATTATGTAGTTTGTCATTGAGAAAAACATGAACAATCAGAAGATGGAAAAAAAAAGAACTGAAAGAAAAATATCCGTCATTAACTCTTTTATTTTTAATTTGTGTCCTTTTGTCATCGAATAACTCAGCGATTCTGTCTCAAAATGTCATTCAGTCATCAGACACTCTCTAGTGGGTCTCCCCATTCCAATTCCCAACAGTCAGAGCCAAAGTCATAGCCATAGTTATAGCCAGCTCCAGCATGCTAAAAATCTTTCACATGTTTAATTAATTTCATCATCGTGAGACATAATGTCCCATAACTAGTATCAAATCCATGAGTTCCTCAGGTAAAACAACAACAACAATAATAACAACACAAACAGACGCCATGGGCAAAACAAAAAAAAACTCAATTATGAAGACTGTGCAGACGTAAATAGAGACGCGTCTATCCCTCATTCCCGCTGAGACTTAAAAAGACTCAGGGCAGCGATTAGTTGTTGGGACCTTTAGATGTATGCCTGAGTATAGTTGTGGATGACTTCAGGTTTTCAAAGAGAAATATTTTTGTTTTGTCGATGCACCCGTCACAAATAAATAAATAAACAAGAAGTGGTAAGGGCGCTATACTAAGGTGAATTTCTGAAGGTTAATGTTTTTAAAAACTTCTTATCATTTTGTTACTTAAAAAACTCGTAAAAAGTTTAAACATGAAAAGAAGTAACGTCTTTCAAAAACGCGGTTGAGTTGACAAATTTCTGGTTTTTAATTTAATTTTGTAGGTTAAAGAAGTTATTTTCAGCAGAACTAAGACCTCAGGAAGAAATGCAAATGAATGACGTATTTACTTGGATAAAGATTAATATGATCGTTATAAAAATACCTCTACAAAAAGCATAGGCTTTAAAATTTTAAAAAAAATGTTGAACCCGCCATAACTGACATCAAATTTTAGAAAAGCTATAAATCGCGACAAAAGATATAAGTCCAACGTTCAGCTTGCTCGCTTCGCACGGCCCCATCTTCAGCACTGGACACCCTACTTTACCTAGCACCTCTTGATATATTATTTGGCAAACCATTAGCTGCAAGCCCTGCTATTCGGCCAAAAGTTTCGTCGCAGTGGATTAACAACAAAATTGGCAACTATGTAATTCTTAGGTATTTAGAATTTAGAATCAATTTCAGACTGTACCAAATGCGATTCGACAGAAACTTCCACATTTATAAATCTTGCTAACCTTTTTTGGGAGGATAGGGCATTCCTGGAAGATGACACAGTCCACTTTTATACAGATGGATCAAAAACAAATGGAGGGGTTGGTGGAGGTGTGTACTTTGAACGACTTAAATTAACGACTTAATTAAGTGTCTCATTCCACCTTCCCAATCATTGTAGCGTGGTCCAGGCAGAACTTTTGGCGATAAAAAGTCTTGTCTTGGCTTAAAGAAAACGTGGTATCAACATCTGATATCCGTATTTTTTCGTTATTAAATCTCTGGACTTCGTCTCTACCAACTCAATAACATTTCATAACTGTCGATCATCTCTTATGGAGATGGCACAACAGTTAAATATTTACCTTTGCTGGGTGCCGGGCCATACAGACATTCCAGGAAACTGTTAGGCAGATGAGCTCGTCAGGAATGGTACAGTACCACCGATGCTACCACGTTTGTAAAATGCTGACATACCAATCGCTTTATGTAAACTTTTGATAATGCAGGACGCTATGAAGAAGTCAAACACCAGGTGGAATAATATCACCACGTGTTAGTTCACAAAAAACTTATGGCCTACATTATATTTAAAGCCATCAAGGTGCTTGATATCTCTAAGCAGATCGCATATAAGCTCGATAATAGGTGTCATAACCGGACACTTTCTAATAGGAAAGCACGCCACGCGGCTAGTCGTTTTTCTCAAATGACTTTTGCTGAAGCTTTATGGATGAGGAAGAAGAGGAAATAATTCTTCACCTTCTCTGTAAATGCCCTGCACTAGCTCAAAAACGCAAGAATTACCTAAGAGAATTCTTCTATAACGATTAAAACGATCTAAATCATATTAACATATAAACGGGTTTCATTTAGCTCAAAGCCTCAAGATTCATGTGGTATCACATTGGGCCATTAAACTGGCCTAATTGTGTCCTACTCCATCACGGACAGCCACTTTAACCTAACCTAACCCGTGTAGAAATTAAGAACTCTGTCAAGTCTTGGATACACAGGTTAAACTTTGAACTTTTAGACAGTGGATTAATGGAAAACAAAACCATTTCAAGTTCGGGTGCACAGATTTGGAGTGAACCACTAAATTACCAAATTACATCGTGTTAATAGAAAAAAAATTATCTATCCTGTCCCTCGCTAAAAGGCTTGTGCCCCACTTAGCAGATATACCATTTCCCACTTATCAAGTTGAAATGGATTTATCAGACAGCATACAAAGTTTGAACTCTACTTATGAAAAATATAGTGAATGGACAGCATCATCGGAACTTCGACCTTTTACTCAAATTTCTGTAAGTAGTATGCATTCTCATAACAGACCTTGACCTTTCAAATGAAAGATCAGAGCTATTGACATCGAGACTTAAAGAGAAGAACTTACTTTCTAGAGGAACGAATGACACGCTCTATCGTTGCCGAGAAAATGTTTGTAGTTCTTCAATTTTGGAATTGATATTGTTTTTTTGTAAAGATGACGGTGGTCTTTTAATCGAGATGGGTAAACTAGCCTTCAGCCTTATGATTTGAGATTATTTATCGACAGTTCAAAACGAAGTTAAGAATGAGTTGTCTCGCTCGTTTAAGAAAAGAAGAAATAATACGATTATCTCTTGTTTTATTAATATATCGAAAAAACGTTCCTGGTTTCATTACAGAAAAGCTTAAGGTTGGAATAGTTGATGGACCATAGATAAGGACTTTGAAGCAATATGATAATTCCGTAATTTCGTTTCTCTGGCTCCAGCTCCGACGTCTTCCTTCCTGTCAGCACCGCCTGGGGCACGTTTGTATGCAGAACGATCTTCGCCGGTATTTGTGGAATCTCCACGAGGACTAGAGACAGTTGGTCGTGGACGAGCAGTCTCAGACCTGGCTGGGCGTTTCAATGTTGCTGGAACAATCTCTGGGTGAAGTGCATGTATGTCCTGAGGTATTCAATACCTTTATTGGTCAAATGCCAGTGGTAATGCCTCTAGGCGAATTGTTAATTTACCAATCCCCGGAAATGCAGGGATTGCATGGTCTTGATGACATGGAAGTTGGGAATTGTTTCCAAATCGGGATGTTTTGGGGCATGGAAATCTTTTTTGGCCACAATGACACCCTCTTTGAAAAGGTATTCATAGATAGCAACGCGATGAGCCTTTGCATAAACATTTTAGCGTCTTTGTGAGAGCGGTCACCGGAAAGGGATATTACTACCCTTATTATGCAGACACAGTGTGAGCAATAGGAAAAGGAGAGAGGGTTTGAAAGGAGATGTCGGTGCATATTGGTTTTGAATTCCTGAATGACCACAGAGTGTGGTTAGACATTCCACATTCGCTTAGTTCGGCTAAAGAACGAATATCTGTATTTGACAGTACGGCCGAAGTTGGACTCGAGGGTAGACCGATGAGCATTCATAGAAGGTATTACGGTTGAACTGTTGAAAGGGAGAAATTCAACATAAACCGTTAAAATAACGGTAGAAAAGGGTCAGACAAGATTCCTTACGAGATGTTCAAGCGAAGTAAATGAACTTATGATGATTTTATCATCGATCAATTTAAATGCTCTACGTTGAATACTATCCAAAAGGCTTAAGTAAGTTGCAGGAGCACCAGCTTTGGACGTATATAAGTCTTGTAGATAACAGCCAGATCAGAAGGGGTGAAATATTTCTTGCATCGCCTAAGGAAACCCAAACACCTTGGGGCATTTTTGGCAACATCGCGTATGTGATCGTTCCACAAGAGGTGGTTGGTGACACACATACCGAGAATATCGAGGTGTTTAGTCTCATTGATGCAAGTGCCATCCATGGATAATGGCAATGGGGGTATATCTCGCTTTAGCGATACAAGACAGAGCATTGCGTTTTCGAAGCATTAAATTCCACGCGGTTTTTTAATCCCCACTGAACAATGCTGTTTAGGTCGGAATTTAAAAAGCTTATCATATTTTACGTTAGCCTGAAAACGAACATGAAAAGCTAAGAGTACTATCGTCAGCTAAACAATGTATTGAATAACATTTTGCAGACACTAGATCATTAATAGAAATGAGAAAGAGTGTTGGAGATAAAACAGATCCCTGAGGCACACCAGCATTTATTTTGTAGTTTATAATACTTGTATTAAACGATTCGAAAGGTAATTTCTAATCCAATAAAGCAGGGATTCATAAAAACCGAAAGCACGCATTTTGGATAACATCTGAAGCCCGCTTGGCTTTTCTTAACATAGTGAACAACTTTTCGGGAAATCATAGGTTTCAAAATTACCAAGACTTAGTGCTAACCTTAAGACTTAGTGGAAAATTTTAAAAAGCTTGTGTGTAACATGAGTATCAAAGCTCGGGTCCTACTCAGCCATTTAAACAGATTTCCCAAAAATCTTGGCTCATAGAAAGAAAGGCGAAAGGTTCCACCAGGACTTAAGTCATGTAAAAAAAAAGAATCAAAGTCGATGGGATAAACATTTGATGGGTGATTACTGCTAGAGAACCACGCGAGTGTCAAAAGGAGACTTATGCAAGAAAATATCTTAAAAGAAGCTTCCTTTATGTAAAATAACACAATAAACCAATAAAATATCGATACATTAGTATTATTTGGATATATGCTGTATCTCAAAAAGACACAAACTCAGCTACAAAAATACAGTTAGAACCTGGGTACCTAGTAAACAAAGAAGCAGTTTTTATTTGAGCGACACGAAATATGCTGTCGCAGACTCTTTTTTTAGAACCATTAAAAGGGGACTTCTTTTAAACATTTTTTTAGCAAAACTTTCTACAGCCCAAGCAGCAGAAAGAAGGGAAAAAATCTCCGATTTTGAAACATTCTTTTTTTGGTATTCTGCTTTTGTTAGACTAAGCGGAATGTTATGAGGGTTACAGCCTAATAAATGGAATATCTAACACTGGAAGTATTTTTCAAATCAGATCAGTAGTTCCTGAGATAAGCGCGTTCAAACAAAAAAAAAAAAAAAAAAACAATCACTTCAGCATAAGGCTTATAATATTAGTACACATTCAAGTTATTTTAAATGATCAATTTTAATTGCTTAATAATTTGGCCTACAGAGATTAACCAACTATTTTATTTTATATAATAATAGTTGAAACTTGAACTTATGTGATACTTCCTCTATGTCCTATACAAATAAGAACGCTTGGCCAATAAATCTTAATCCAAAAATCACATCGTTTTCTTTAAATATCTTCTTGTACACCTTCTTAATAATTTTTCCAATAATGCGCGTCAAATACCCACTCCACTTAACGAGAAAAATCTCCAGAACATCAAAGAACCAATACCATGCTTGAAGGTAGGAAACATGAAGAATCTTTTGTTTAGCGCTGCTTTGGACGAAAACCCACTGTCTTGTGTCAAATACGTCGAACTTAGATTTAACGATAACGATTTTTGGTCAAAGAAGTGGTTTTCGAACTGCAACTCATCCAAATAGTCCTGTATTTCTTAGCCTGTTTTTGACCGTTATTGTCAATGACAGGGCTTGTCGTGTGTTCAGTTGTTTCGGCACGTATTTCTGGTGCTGTTTTACTCAATGTTTCGTTTGCTCATTTTAACTATTAGCAGATCTGCTTGTTTAGTTGTGAGCCTAGGTTGCCCTGAAGGTGGTTTATACTCAAGAAGTCCGGTTTGAGCTGCTCAATGGCACGTTTAAAGGAACCCCTCGATATCATTAACTGTGATACAAGTCCCCAATGCGCTTTGCGAAGGTTCAGATTTCACTCTTTGGTTCAACAGAGATGGGAACATTTATTCTGAGTCTATTTTCAGAACATATCTAGTTTTTTTCGAACTGTCAATCCTAAATTTAGAGGGAATTCTTATTCGAATGAAACTCTCCTGATAGCTCCCCAAAATATGGGGGAACAAAAATATTAGGCCTGATTAGATACTTGGCAAAATTCGCCTTCCTTTTTGATGAGAATAAGAAGAGGGACAAGCGCATGTTGTGATAGTATTGGCAAGATGGATAAGCATCAGTTGTTGTAGACGGCATCAAGGTATAGTCTCAAAGTAAAAGAAAATGCGCACCAAGCTTGCCGTTTGTATACGATTTGCCTCCTAGTAGTCGTCGTCTTCGCGGATTCAATAATAATGAAAAACTAGTTTCTATACTGCTACTACTTTGCTTGGCTTGGCGTATTTCTTTGTACTCCTTTGGCTTTGACTGAATGGGTAATCCGGTGCTTGTTCTTTGACTTGCGAGTTCATTTCTTGTCTTTTATCTTTTCTTTTTTTTTGTTTCAAAAGTATCTAAAGAACTGAAGAATGTAGCTAAGAAGAAGAACACAACAACAAACCCTTTGCTTCTTGTTGTTATTCATGGCTTTCAGAAGATTGTGTTTGTTTTCTTTTTGTTTCCAATTCCCATTCGATATTCCCTTTGTATAGCTTTTTTTTTTTTGTATCTTAACTACCTGTCGAAGTGAAGCACTCGGGTTACATTCTCTTCTGAAAATGTTAATGATAGACATTGAAATAGTATATTACAGCCAGTGATGGGCCACCAAATGGGGCCGGCAACTCCGACCAAAAGAACGAACGAACCACCACATTTCACATTCACTCATTTTCTTCACGTTGGAAATTAGAATTTTTATAAAGACTCTTCTTGATGATGACGATGACAACTACGAATGATGATGACGATGCCCGACTCAAAAGAGTATCATATTGGCAGCCATTTCCAACCTTTTTTTATTCATGTTTCTCGTCTCCTTTGTTTCATACATAGTTTGCAATACCTATGAAGATATGATTTCATCCAGGACAGAGAACTAAAACTAATTACGTCAAAATGAATCCAAAGGAAAAGCAGAAAAAGAAACTAGCAAAAAAAGGACAGGAGCAAGAGCAGGAGCAGGAGCTATAAAGCTGACGGTATACCTACTATAAAATAAACAACATTCGACGACGACGACGATGGTTGGATGAAAAGATAGATGGTTTGGGGCAAGGCAATGACCGTGAAACCCGCTAAATTTTCCCATACAACAAAAAAACGGAAAAACACAGGCTATCTAGAAAGAGAACTTGAAAAAAAGAAGGACTTGAATAATGTATAGTATGGAAGAGGGTAATGCTGGTTCTATGCTTGGTTAAGTCTAATTATGTAGGTAAGGTACTTTAAGCGGTCAGAAAATTAAAAGTCATGATTTTTTAGTATTATCAAAAAAAAGGAAGACTGAAACAATGCAATGTGGTTGTTTAGTTTTCTGTTGAATTATTTCTTAAAATTAATGTTTTTTTTAATACAGGGTGTTTTTTTATGCTCAAATTGGCTTGGTTTTGCATTAACTGGGGAAGCACAAATGTATCTTTATCTAGTGCTGCAATAGTAACTTAAAACCAAAGGTGATGGAAACCTTTTTTGTATATCTAGAAAGAGAGGAAAACCAAATAGAAGCTGTAAGCTCTTTTAATAAATCTTGATCTATAGGAATTGTTGATCAAATCAAGGGAAAAAACCAAAGGAGTCGTCAACAATTGTGGATATAAGTGACCCCACGTGGGCTACACCTAAAGAAAGAGGAAAGCGAATTGCTTTCTAAAAAAAGCAGCAGGATTTTTAAAAGAACGATGGTTTTCACATCCCAAAACAATGCAAAGTTTGCTAAGGTGGTCAGCCCTTGGTGTAGCATTTAATCTTTAAATCACTTAACAAAATTAAGAGAAGTGCATTATGGCTTTTACTATGTACATAACTAACTAAAAAATGGCTTCTTTTGGGCGTGAAAACATGAAAACACTTATACAAAAGACAAACATTTACAAAAAAACCATTGAAAGCCATACACAGATCTTAACCCAGTAGCCTTAAAAGAAATTTCTTGTAATGAGAAACCTTTTCTTGCTTTTTCTCAACTCACTGAAGATGTTTTTTCCACAGTTTGTTAAACAAAAGCATAGAAATATTTATCGATAGCCAAACGATAAACAGAAGCGACTCTATCATTGTCACAAATTCAAAACTTGTAAGACAGTGCTTTATGGAATTACGTCAATACAGAGAAACCAGAACTTTTAACCTTAGATAAGTCCCATGAAATAGTGACTTGATGGGGGCAAACAAACTGAACTGGCCAAAATAAAGGAAAATATTGGTTAGTTTCTCTGGCAAGCAGATGAAACAGATAATATTTGCACTGGTTGGGTTTGGAGAAATCAAGAATTCCCGAGTCTAGTTTTCTAGATAAGAAAAACAACACTATAAAAATTCTTTTTTAACGACCTATGTGGCTTGTTGCCACCAATCTAGCATAATTATCTAATAAGTAAGTAAGTAATTCATTTATTAACAGTTTTTAAAATAAATACATAATCATTTGTTTTTGAATTTAAAAGCTTTGGCTTTGCCGTCAGCTCGACTAGCAACTTAAATTTGTATGACATTGGTAAACTTTGTTTTAAATTTCAGTTTTAATTATATATTGATTTTTACATACATATATACATCTACTAGTTTAATCATATTCACTCATAATCAATTTTCTAAATCTGCAAATTTCCTTCAGATAGTTGACAAGATTTTTCCAATCTGGTCCATTCAATATTAGAATTGTCTCTTGTAGAGTGAGAGAGAATTTTTGAAAATATGAGAATCTCTTGTATCTGAAAATTGGACATACGCTTATAAAATGGAAGCAGTCTTCTTTGGATTTATGATTGCAGAGTGTACAGAACTGATTGAAACTCCCATTGTATGGTCTACCGTTGAGTCATAAGACTTCGCATCTAGCTTTGAAAATCAAAGAAATATCTTTGTAGCTTAAAGATTCATGAAAATAGTTATTGTTATTTAGATTAAATTGTAACTGGCTATATAATATTCGACTTTCTGATTCAATAGCTGTTTTTATAAATTGATTCCGAACCGAGTCTTCATTAAGCTGGATAATTGTATACATTTTTTCCTTAACATCAAGAATGTTACTTGTATTAATTTGCATATCTTCACCAAATGAAGAGGCAATTCGTTGCCATTTGTCATACCACCAGTCTTTGTTCCTTATTTCGTAAAGCAGCATTATTTTGCTCAGTCGCTCATCTGGGAAACCTAAGACTTTAATAATATAATCCGCTTGTAGTTTTAATGTGCTTGTAAATAATTTTGGTAGATCGCATAGTTCGGCGTGTTAATTGGTAGGTCGAAAATTTTGTTGATGAAATTCCTCTGAAATTTCTCAATTTCCTCATACTCTTCCATTCCCCAAACTTGAGCTGCATAACATAAAGTGCACTTCACAACTGAATTAAAAATTTGGTATTTGGTAGACAAATATACAAGGTTGTTTGAGAAGATCTTTCTCCATGTTAAGTTTATTAGACTTTGTGATGTTTTGGCTATAATGTCAAGGTGCTTACTAAAATTCAGCCGTGGGTTGAGGTTCACTCCAAGATATCTATATTCGTTTGTCACCTCCAAACTTCTTCCTTTGTACTTCCAATTACTTCCGACTTCAGTCCGATTGGATCGCGAAAAGATCATTATTTTTGATTTTTCTGTATTGATTTCTAATCCCCATTTATCGCAGTATGCAGACAGTCGGTTTATCATCAATTGAAGATTTTCTTTCGATTCCGATAGTATGACCATGTCGTCAGCATAAAGTAAAGCATTTATCCGCATTCCGGCCATTCTAATTCCTCCAGGTAAGTCGTTAACTATGTCATTAATGAATAGTGAAAATAAAAGTGCACTAAGCGGACATCCTTGTTTGACACCAGAATCAGTACTAAACCATTCAGAAAAATGCGCTCCATCCCAGACGTTAGCTTCTGTGTTTGTATACATATTTTTGATGACATGTACAAATCTGGTTGAAACACCGATCTGCGAAAGTTTGTATATTAAAGCATTGCGATTTACCAAATCAAACGCTGCTTTGAAGTCAACAAACATCGATTAAACCTTTTTATTTCTTGCCTCAAATGCTTTCACTATCGATAACAGAGTAAAGATTTGGTCAACAGTGGAGTAATTTTTCCTAAATCCAGCCTGGATGTCAGATAATATCTTTTTCTCTTCTACCCACTTTTCCAAACGATCGACAAGAACTCCGCAAAATACCTTAGCTATAATATTCATTAAAGATAAACCTCCGTAGTTTGAGACGTCATTTAAGGAACCTTTTTTATGTATTGGGAAGATAACCGATTTTTTGTACGAGGAAGAAACTTCCGCTTTCGTAAGAATTTTGTTAAAAAGCACATCAAGTTGCAGCTTAAAACTTTGCGATGAATTCTTAAAAAATTCGTACGGTACACCATCTTCACCTGGTGCTTTATTATTTTTAGCTTTTCGTAGAACTGTTTCTATTTCAATCAAAGATATATCGGTGTCTAATATATCATTGGGGATGAGACGTTGAGCATAAGTAAACATTAAGTTAGAGTTTGTTTGAAGAATGTTTGAGAAATGAGAAGAAAGATTAGCGGCGGATACACCTGTGCCAATTATATGTTGAGTACCATTAATATTTTTTGCAAGTTTCCAAAATTCCTTTGTATTCTTTGTTTTGCCAAGTGATTGTGCTTGTTCATTTTCAAAAACAAGTTTCTTTTCATAGCATAGACGTTTATACTGAGAATTCAATTGTTGTCGAATCTCTTAAATGCTTTTAAAAGAGCAAATGATTTTTGTCTTGCTCTCATACACTCGTTATCAAACCATTTTTATTTGAACGCTTTCCTTACATTGTCGCTTGATTTGCTCCCGGCATTTCTTATGCAATTTATAAGTTCAATTGATAGAGTATCTGAAGACTCGACGTCAGTTGGGATTCTTGAGAGACAGATGTCCAGTTTGTGTCGAAAAGTTCCCTCTTCGTCTTCTCTCCATTTAAGTCGGGGTAATAGATTTAGATTTGTTTGATGTGAGCCAGGTTCTGTTTTCCATTCTACGGTGATTGGCATATGATCAGAGAAATACCTGTAGGGAACCTCAAACTTATTTATGAGTTTAATCCAATCATTGTTCACCATACAGTAATCAATCACTGATTTGCCTGATCCTCCAATAAACGTATATTGACCATCTAGGTCACCCTTGGTGCATCCATTCAACAGAATAAAATCATACAGTTGAAGGATATCGAGTAGTGCAGTACCATTTCTATTGCATGTTAAGTCTTTGGATGTTCTAGAGTTAACGTTCAAACAATCATTGTTGATATTTCTTAGGGTAGTTATTTGATTGCAACTTGTTCTAGCATTGAAATCTCCAATTAATAATATACTCTCATTTGCATGAATAGAGAGATTATCATTTAGTTGTTCAAAATCTTCTGTCCACTTATTACAATTTAAATATAGAGGCATTATATACATGTTGTTAGTTTTTAATAATTTAATTACAGTTGTTTCCTGCATTACAGTAAAATCGTATAATTCAAGATGTGATGCACGTCCTTTAATAGATGTTTTAATAGCAGGAATCCAATGTAGTTTATATCCATTGAAATATTTAATAAATTGACTTGTATTTTCTATTGTTACATGTGTTTCAAAAAGGAAAAATATTTCAAAAGTTTTGACAAAGTTGAAAAAATCTACAAACAATAATTTACTTTTGAGACCAGATATGTTATACGCTAATATTTTACAAAAACTATTAATTAAAGAGCTGACGGCATTTAATTCTCAATTTCTTGATACACTACTACTACTACCATTACTACTACTTTGTTGAAGTGGCATCCCTCGTGAAGCATTAGGTGGTATTGATCTAGTACTTTCATCTTAACGTCTACGAGTGTTTGGCTGCTAATTATCTAATATCTATCGTAGAAATTTAATCTCGAAGATAGCAAGAGAGTCTTTAACCGCCTGAGAGAGGGCCTATGCTTCTGCACCATACGGGGTGCTGATTGTTTTGTACTACATACGTCTTCGTGGTGCTTCGAAATAGGGTAGATTAATACTATTACCACCTCGAAGTTATACCTATCAATGGTCACGTTCTGACTAAGCCTACGATAGAAAACGACCTTTTCTGTTTGCTTCAGACTCTATACTGGAAAAGGCGCCATAATGGTACCATTTTGTATTGGCTTTGGAGTAGTGCACCACTCTGTTAAGAACAATATTGAAGCAGCTACATAATAGCGCGTTGCCTTGGCTTAATCCTCTGGTGGTTTTGAAGGTATCTGTTGAGTTTCTATCATTTTTGACGGAGCAGCCAACATTTTCCAATATTATTCTGATAAGACGTATAGCTTGTCCCTATTGACACACTTTTATAAGCTGCTTTGAAATCAATGAAGAGGTATTATGTTGTATTGGTAGGTCTTCTCCAGGATTTGGGGTAAATTAAAGATTTGGTCGATTGTTGATTTTCCAAGCCTGAAACCAATAATACACTTGACATAATTTTGTATGCAATGTTTAAAATCTAAAGTTACAGCTTATTAAAAGGCCCATTGTGATACCATATGAATCTAGAGAACTACTTCTTACTAGTCGAACCATTTTGAGCTTTTTATAAAGCGAAGAAGATATTTGATATCCTTTTTAACTAGTTGACTTGGAATATCAAAAGAGTAGTCTCCCAGATGAAGTTTGCGTCTCAGTGAAAGAGCAGGCAAGTGCAGAGAAGGTGAGAGATTGTTTCCTCTTCTTCTTCGTCCATACAGCTCCTGCAGAAGTCATTTGAGGCCACACCACGTCGTATTGCATGTCTGCCTATAAGCCAATGTCCCCCAGTGTCTGCTTTGAGATAACAAGTCTTTAGAGCGCTTTAGGTCCAGTGAAGCCCATATGAGTTTTGTGGCTGCGAATGTTGGTAAATTGTGCCATCTAGAGTTTGCTATCGCTAAAGCTGTTTCTTTTAGCAGAAGTTTACATGCAGCAATCGGTATACCTATCTTCTCCCTTTCAGCTGAAATAGGCATGGCGGTTTCATTTTTAGCGAGTTCATCGACTCTACAATTTCCTGTGATGTCTTTGCGGCCCGGCACCCGACATAGGTGAATGTTAAATTGCTGCGCCATCTCCATTAGAGACAATCGAAAATCGAGGGCCGTTTGAGATTTGGGTGAGACATCGTCAAGAGATTTAATAGCAGCCTGACTGTCAGAGAGTTAGCCAGGAGAGAACTTCTTTGATCTCTAAAATTTTCGCTTGGAAGACCTACAATGATTAGGGAGGCGGAATCAAATGCTTAGATTAAGCTTTTCAGAGTACACACCACCACCAACTTCCTCATTTGTCTTGGATCCATCTGTATAAAAATGAATGCTTTTTTCATCCAGGAGTTTTTTGTCTTCCCATTCATCTCTGGGTGGAAGTTTTTTCCAAATTGGGGTTTTGGAATAGTGTAGTCTATGTACTTTGGTATAGAACCAAAGAGGTTCAAAATGATGGAGTGCCCCACATTTTTGTTGGTCCATTGAGATGAGGAGTTCAGTCTTATAGCTGCACTAGCTGCCACTTGTTTGCTGAAGATGTCGAGGGGTGTCAGATGGAGGAGACTGTCTAACGCTGCTGAGGGTGTGGTTCTCAATGCCCCGCTTATGCAGAGACATGCAGTGCGTTTGACTCTGCTGAGGTTGTTTTAGTATGTGACTTTCTTCAGTGCAGTCTACCATACTCCAACCCCGTACATAAGTATTGGTCGGATGACCGATGTGTATAGCCAGGAGGTTATGCGAGGTTGAAAACCACATTTGCTTCCTATGGGCTTTCTTGCAAAGGAAAAGAGCTGCTGTAGCTTTTTAACTCTTTCCTGAATATTAGATTTCCAACTTAATTTGTCCAATATTAGACCAAGATATTTGGCTTCATTGGTAAAAATTAGTGGTACACCTTTTATTGAAGGACGTAAAACTACTGGGTTCTTGTATTTCCGTTTAAAGAGAACGAGGTCTGTTTTTTGAGGATTAATACTAAGTCCGCTGTGATAAGCCCATCAAGTGCGCATATTGAGTGCGTTTTGGAGGAGGTCTCTCAATGTATTAGAATTTTCCCCTGTGACGGCGATAGCAACATCATCGGCATATGCAACCACTCTGTAGCCTTCCCTCTCAAGGGATATTAGTAGTTCGTTAACCACTATGTTCCACAGGAGAGAAGACGGAACACCACCTTGCGGATTGCCTCTACTGACAGACCTTTTTGTGCAAAAATGCCCCAATTTAGATCCTGCTTTTTAGCATTAGATTAATCAACACAAAGATTGAGTATTCGAATTTCAGGGTCGTCATAGCAGAAGAGATAGCGGATGTGTCAACGTTGTTGAAAGCGCCCTCAATATTCAGGAAGGCCACCATAGTATACTCTTTTTGCTCTAGGGGGTATTCGATAGGTCTTACCTGGAAGGATAGGTGGAAGGCTGTTTCTACCGATTTCCCTTTGCAGAAAGCATGCTGAGACATTGATAATCCCTTATCAATGCTATTACGTATTAGAATATCAATCAATCGTTCCCGAGTTTTGAGAATTAATGATGATAGGCTAGTATGTCTTAGGGGTTAAGGGTTGACATGCGAGCATTTGCCCGCCTTGGGAATGAAAACTACTTTTACATCTCTCCATCGCTGAGGTATATAGACCAGATTTATACAACTTAGTCATACTTTCTTCTATAGACCAGATTTATACAACTCAGTCATACTTTCTTCCGACAAAAATTTGGCTACAAGTTGATGTATGCTCTTTACAAAATTATCTACAGTAGCCCACAATCACCAGCTGCTTTGTGCGACTTCCGGGTGATTGCTATGTTGATTTGATTAAAGTCGGGTGGGTGGAACTCCCGATTATCAACCAGAAGGATTTGTTGATTCTGCTAGTTAGTCGGCTCCTGGACTTCATCACCGTTAAGCAGATGGTTGAAATATTATGTCCAGATCTTAAGCATCAGCTTCGTCGTCTACACTATGGTATTTTATTTCCCAGGACGCCTGGTGAATCTTGATGTTTTTTTTTAGTCCGCTGCAGAAGTTCCACACCTGTTTCCTGCTTAAATATTTCTGGATCTTCTCGACTGCACGCTGTTCATGATTTATTTTCTTTCTTCTGAGCAAGCAGTTTTCATTCCTTCTCTTGTCATCTTATAACTGACGCGAAGTCCCTGTCTTACTTTGCAATAATTCTCTCCAATATCGCGTACTTCACTTATCCTGAAGTTTGCCATACCTCCAATCAGAAAAATAGTGGAATTTTAGTGAATTTACATTTTGATTCGAAATCAAAAGGTTATTTTGATACCTTAGAAGTTGTTCATAATAATAATTATAATAGGAGGATTTATCAAATCCTCGCAAAAGGTAGTGTCGGAGACACATTTCGTTGGTGGGGTTGGGGCAGTGTTTGAACTTGCTCCTTTTGTAAAATAGTCCTAAGTATTAACTAGCACTCCAAGGGCAATATAATCTCTTCGAATAAGAAGCAAAAGCTTTTCCGACTACAACTACCATTTCAAACACCCCCTGCGAGAACATTATAGGTTGGGAATGAAATTGAAAAAAAAAAATAATACTTAAATGGGTGGCTTCTATAGATTAAGTCTGTGCACGATATTACAATACAAATAAACAACTGAGGGTTAGTGTCAAATTAAAGTTGTTGATATAACACGCAAAACAAACACTTTGATCCAAAAGAACCAACACGTGTATTAAATTTCAAAACTTGTCCAAAAGCTGCTTAAGGTATTTATTTCTTAAGGTTTATTGGCCTTTGTTTTGTATTTACAATTACAAAAATAACATCAAATGTTCTCCTCCAGTGGGTATAGTTAAGAATTAGTTAGTTAGAAATTGTTATTTGATATCAAAAAAGCTGATAAGTTTAAGACTTAATCAGTGTTAAAAGGCTCAAGGCTCCGACTATACACATTTATACTTAAGTATACACATTTAACAAAATGCGTTTAATAAATTGGTTAGGGGGATAAAATCCTTATCTGTCAAGACCATTTGGTGTGACAATAAATCTTACTTCTGTATGTTTTTTTTGGAATACCAAAATGACCCGAAACCACTCTTTAGCCGTTCGACGTTTGAGCTTCAGAACGATGTCTTGTTGGAAGACCCATTTCAGCGGCATATCATAGCATATTATTTTGTAGGATTTTGAAGTAGACCCGCTGATCCATAATGCCTTCAATACATCTTATGGGCTCTACACCAGAGTAGAAAAAACAGGCCCAAATTAAAATTTAAGATCCCCCCTGTTTTACCGCCTTCGTAGTGAATGACAACACCAAAGATATGCTCTTCGAGCTCTTAGACAAAACATATAACCAGTGTCCTAGCTACGATATTAAAATTGTCCTGGGCGATTTTGATGCCAAGCTAGAAAGGGAAGACATGTTTGGTGGAATAATCGGGTAAAACAGCCTGCACGACGACACTTCCGACAGCGGATTCAGACTCATACATTTTGCTGAAGGGCAAAGCGTCTTGGTAGAGAGCACGCGTTTTCCACACCTCAACATCCACAAAGGAACTTGGAGTTCTCCAGATCAATCTACCGTCAACCAGACGGATCCAGCATCATGGATGTCCGAACTTTCCGAGGAGCTAACATCGACTCGGACCACTACCTCGTTGTAGCCAAGGTAGCACTTCGGGTTTCCAGACCCAAGGCAAAACAGGGAGGTGCTGGGAGAAGGTACAATGTGGAACGGCTACAATCACAAGAGATTACCAAATCCTTTTCCGATCGAGTTACAAGTAACCTCTCTCGAAGTTCTCTGCCACCAACACAATGTATCGAAAACCAGTGACAACATTGCCAAGATGCAATCAAAGAAGCCGCCTCTGATGTGCTGGGTGTAAAGCAGCCACCAACAAGGAACCCCTGGTTTGATGAGAAATGTCGGCAGGAAAATGCAGCCAAACAACAGGCACGTGTAGCGGCGCTGCATAAAAGGACGAGAGCTGCTCATGAGCTCTATGAGCAGAAGAGGCGAGAGGAACGCCGACTTTTCAGTAGGAAAAAAGAGAGGGCATGAGAAGCGTGCGGTCGAAGATGTTGAGAGGTTTGAACGCAGGAATGAAGTTTGAAAGTTTTATGAACAGGTGAAACGAAATTCACAAGTACATAAACCTAGAACCGAAGGCTGCAAAGACGAAAGTGGAAACTTCATAGTGAAACCGCAGTCAATGCTGAGGATATGGAAGGACCAAGCCTGCAGACAGTATAACGGGGACGACGAACCGAATTCCCCTGTCCGGCAGGATGATCCATTCAACATAGACGAAAGCCAACAATCCCGTCCTCCTGACTTAGACGAAGTAAAGATTGCCATATCTAAGCTGAAGTCTAGTAAAGCCGCTGGAGCGGATGGCTTGAATGCCGAGCTCTTTAAAGCAGCTGGAGATAAGTTAGTTTGGAGCATGCACCAACTTATCTGTAAGATATGGTCGGAAGAAAGCATGCCCGATGAATGGAACCTAAGCATTGTTTTCCCGATCCTGAAAAAGGAAACCCTCTTAACTTCACTAACTATAGAGGAATCAGTCTACTTAACATCGCCCAACTTGGAGCGCGAAACTGGAGACATCTAGCTAGGGACCGAGCTAGAAGGAGAAGTTTTTTGGGTGAGGCCCTAGTTCACACAGGACTGAAGCGCCTTCTTAAGTAAGTAAGTATATAAACCGAGCATTGCTAGACCGAGTTTTTATTTTAATTAAGAACTTCGTCAAGAAATTGGCCGTTAAAGTATTAAACTCAAGGTTTGCTTAAAACTTTATATATGATCCAATAAAGACTCACATCTAATGAGATTTTCCAGAAAGTAATTTATTAAGAAGATTATAAATGTATATAAAAGATAAAAAGTTGTACTTTGCATAATTCGGTTGTCTTTAGCATTTTAAAGTTACATGTTTTAAAAACCTGACAAATTAAATTGGGATTCGAATTCAGGACAAGACAGTTCTTTTAAAAAAGTATTGTTTTGTTTGTGTTACAGGAAAAAAACGTAACTTTGTTGATCAGTGTAATCAATCCACGCTCCTTCATAAATGCTCATCAGATTATTCTCTCAAGACCACCTTCGGTCGTGCCGTCTTGTACAGAGATTCGTTCTTTAGCCGGACTAAGCGAATGTGAAATGCTTTACTACACTTTCTTGTCTTTCCTTGTTATTGCAATGTTTCGGAATTCAAAATTGAAGTCAAAGGTAACCATGGTAATAGTAATCAAATATCTTCAGTTTGAAATGTTTAAAATTCAAGATACCTTTCGGAGATAGATGAATAAAAGTACCTACAGATCGCTAAAGTCCCTAACCAGCAAAAATTCTGGGATACTATTATCTTCGCTAATGAGCCCAAGTTTAACTTAGGCGAAACAAGTACAGAGCTTAAGTTAGAAAACTCTAAGGCATGGTGGAGGAAGAGTAATAGTTTAGACTTGTTTGCCTCAAGTCGCAGTAGGAAATTTCGAGTTT
Source organism: Eupeodes corollae (assembly GCF_945859685.1). Lineage (NCBI taxonomy): Eukaryota > Metazoa > Arthropoda > Insecta > Diptera > Syrphidae > Eupeodes > Eupeodes corollae. The sequence goes on along the minus strand of NC_079147.1, from coordinate 145,934,460 downwards.
ATTGATGGTACCATAGACAAAGTTAGGTAATCGAAGAAGTTTTAGGTTGCATCATGATAAGAATCCAGAGCACAAGTCAAGAATTGTGCAGACCTGGCTTATTTGACATCATGTGGTTGGAACTTGTGGGATGTGTTGGACAATAACATCCGTAAAAACAAAATTAATATCCAACAAAGATGACCTTAAGAAGACACTTAAAGAAGAATAGCTCATTGATTCCATGCAAAAAGACTCTAGGTTTCTAAAATAACAAAGGTTACTAGCCATACTTATTTACTGCTATTTATTCTCTTAAAAATTTAATTTTGGATTTGTAATTTCTTAAATACTTATGTTTTAATATAAATTGTTGTCAATTTTTCAAGTGCGTTTGTTTTTCTTCAAGATGAAATTGAAATTTTATTAATAATCCTTCAAGTTTGGAAGAAATTGCAACTCTAACATTTAACTAGAGACTCAACATTACTTCAATCTTCACAATGGAGCCCCTTTATAATCATCCTTGAAACGACAAATAAACAAATTCATCTCAAATTTCTAACAAAGATATCCTACGTTGATATCAAAATGTTCATCCGACTACGTTTTGGTCACTTCGAATTCACTTCAAGAAGAAGGCACACCCAATTGTCATAACTATCTAAAAAGCCGTAGTTCACTCTCTAAGCACATATTTCACTACTGAAACCTCAATGCTTTTGAACTTCTCCTAAAGAAACCTAAGCAAAGCCCCATTAAAAGAAATATAACTTTTGTTTATATAACTAGAGCTGAAAGCCTTTGCTGCTATTTGCTCTTTTTGCTTTGAATACTTAAAAAAGTTGATAAAAAAATATGATTGTACAAACATAACTACACTGCCAATCAGTAGGATGAGGCCACATATTTTTCAACCGATTTTTGTTCTTTATACCTGCTGGAAATTTCGTACCATTAAAAATTTACTACATTTGAGTAGGTAGATATTTTCTTTAAAAAAAAGTATTAAAATTAAGGGGTTAAATAGAAAAAACAGTTAGAATTTCCCTACATTAATTAAAGAGCTACTTAAAAACAGTATGAAAAAGTGCGTCACTTGGATGAGGCCACATGAAAAATATTATAAAATATCAAAAAAATGAAAGAAATGTTTACAGTTTTTGGTTTTCAAACATTTATTTATTAAGTTTTTCTCAATTAATAATGAGTATGCCCCCCATTTTTCGATATGACCTCTATTAAACGGTTTGGAATGGAATCATAAAGTTTTTTTAAAAAGTCAAGTGAAATCTCGTCCCAGGCATCACGGATAGCTTCAATTAAGGAGTCCTTGTCTTCAAATTGTCTACCGCCTTCATAAACTTTTCGAGATAGCTATGCCCATACGTTTTCGATTATGTTCAAGTCCGGTGAATAGGGTGGCCATGGCAAAAGCTCTACGTTTTCTGATAAAATCCAGCTTTTGACAACCCTGGAAGTGTAGATGGGGGTATTGTCTTGTTGTAAAATCCAAGGCAGAGGTCCAAAAATATTTTTCATCTTCGGAAATGAGCGTTCCAAAAAGTATTTGTAGCTGTTTCCGTTCATTGTTAGAGAAAGAAACTCCAATTCGATTTTGCCATAGTAGGTGATAGCTCCCCACACCATAACACCTGATGTACGGCTGTGATGTCTTCCCAAAATTAGTTCCTCTTTTCTTAAATCATGGAAATAAAAGTTGTAACCATCGGGGCCGTCAAGGCTAAACTTTTTTTCATCCGAAAAGACGACGCGTTTCCATTGACTGCTCCAAGAGACATGTTCTGTTGCAAAGTTCATTCGCAGCTCCTTGTGTACTTGCTTTAGAACAGGTTTCTTTTTGAGTTTTCTTCTGTGGATAGTACCATCTTTTCTTATTATCCTTCGGACTGCCGAAATACTGGCTGATACTCCGCTTTTGGACCTTATTTTAGTAGCTGATTGAGTAGAATTTGAAGCAATACGTAAAATTAACCGCTTTTCTCGGGATGTTGTTGCTTGGGCTGTGCGTCCTTTTTGGTTTTTTCCATAGTTTTGAGGATCAGCAAGATAGTTGTTTACAACTGTCTTACTTCTGTTCAGCTTCCTTGCTATTTCTCGGCTTGAGAGTCCCATTTCCTTGAAAGCATCGATTTGTCCTCTTTCAGCTACTGTCAACGTCTTTCCGGAACCGATTTGTAGTTGAAATTTAATAAAAATAGTTATTTGTAAAACGTTCTTAAATATTGTAACCCAAATTTTGAAAAAAATTGCTGACCTGAACTTCTACAACGAAATATTCGCAATGGCCTCATCCTAGTGACTCACTTTTTTATATCCTTTTTAGGTATAGCTCATTCATTAATGTAGGGAAATTCCAACGGTCTTTTCTAATTAACCCTATAATTGTATCACTTTGTTTTAAGAAAATATGTACCTACTCTCATGTAGTAAAATTTTCCGGGTTAAACAAATTCCAACAGGTATCGGACCGAAAATCGGTTGAAAAATATGTGGCCTCATCCTAGTGATTGGCAGTGTATATTGTACAATATAGTAATTAGGTATTTCAATTATGAAATCTTTTTAAATTATTTGAATTTAAGATTATTAAATTTTTTTTTTACATTTAAGGTAAAACATGCTTATGTTTCATTCATATCATTTTATTCATATAAGACTTTCATATCATGTTCAGTAGAGCATTAAATTCTTTAGACAGAGTCATCCTTTTTTTTTAGATTCTTTCCTCATAGACAAAATATAAATAACCTTGTGAACCTTGTGGTATGCTTCCAATGGTTGGCTATCATTCTTTTCCTTGTAACCTAGTTTTGCAATACTTATTTTTCATTTCAATGGTGGAATTCAATTCAATTATTTGATATTGTTTTTGTAGTTCCTTTCCATGGAATTACATTAAAGAGTTTGTAATTGAATATTTAAAAAAAGAATTATTACATAATACTGAATTATGAAAATAATTTTGCTTGAAATTGCACTTTTTTAATGAAATTCAAAATATTGGCCTTAATACCAACATAAGAACATAAGCAAAATCTTGCAAATAAAAATACAGTTTATTTAAAATAGGGCTTTCAAAATATGATAAAAATAATAAACGTAATGAAGATAAATCGAAGTTTGCGATATTATTCGGGGTAAATCATAAATTATGGATGAATGTTAATTTAAATCTAATAAAATTACGAAAGGAGTTGTACGTACAATCCATGCATTAAGAATTTCATTCAATATATTGAAAGTTAGTATTTACTTTGTAAAGGGTGATTTTCTTGAGGTTAGGATTTTCATGCATTAGTATTTGACAGATCACGCGGGATTTCAGACATGGTGTCAAAGAGAAAGATGCTCAGTATGCTTTGACATTTCATCATGAATAGACTTACTAACGAGCAACGCTTGCAAATCATTGAATTATATTACCAAAATCAGTGTTCGGTTCGAAATGTGTTTCGCGCTTTTTTATCGACAAATTTTGTTCAGCGATGAGGCTCATTTCTGGTTGAATGGCTACGTAAATAAGCAAAATTGCCGCATTTGGAGTGAAGAGCAACCAGAAGCCGTTCAAGAACTGCCCATGCATCCCGAAAAATGCACTGTTTGGTGTGGTTTGTACGCTGGTGGAATCATTGGACCGTATTTTTTCAAAGATGCTGTTGGACGCAACGTTACGGTGAATGGCGATCGCTATCGTTCAATGCTAACAAACTTTTTGTTGCCAAAAATGGAAGAAATGAACTTGGTTGACATGTGGTTTCAACAAGATGGCGCTACATGCCACACAGCTCGCGATTCTATGGCCATTTTGAGGGAAAACTTCGGAGAACAATTCATCTCAAGGAATGGACCGGTAAGTTGGCCACCAAGATCATGCGATTTGACGCCTTTAGACTATTTTTTGTGGGGCTACGTCAAGTCTAAAGTCTACACAAATAAGCCAGCAACTATACCAGCTTTGGAAGACAACATTTCCGAAGAAATTCGGGCTATTCCGGCCGAAATGCTCGAAAAGGTTACCCAAAATTGGACTTTCCGAATGGACCACCTAAGACGCAGCCGCGGTCAACATTTAAATGAAATTATCTTCAAAAAGTAAATGTCATGGACCAATCTAACGTTTCAAATAAAGAATCGATGAGATTTTGCGATTTTATGCGTTTTTTTTTTAAAGTTCTCAAGCTCTTAAAAAATCACCGTTTATTTGTAACGTACTAGCATATAAAAAATTAATAAATATAAGCTCAAAAATAAACAATGCGACGGTCAAGACATTGCACCGAAGAAATTCGTAAATTTATTCGAAAACTGCGTTTGGGGGGAAAAACCTACCAAAATATTCAACACATCCTAGGCTGCTCAGCAAAAATAGTCAGAAACGTCTTAAAATGGCAAAATAAACCGAAAACGCGATGCCCAAAAAGGATGGCTACTGAAAGAACTGACAGAAAAATTATTCAGTATGCAAAACGGAACCCCTCCATAGGCTCTAGGAAAATAAGAAATGGATTTCAACTGTCTGTAAAGGCTGTCACCAGCCCGAAGTCCACGCAAGGTACCATTCTTGACGAAAAGGCATGTGGCAAGGAGAATGGAGTTCGCCAAAGTGCATAGAGAATGGGCAAACAAAAAATAGAGGAATGTTTTGTGGGCCGATGAAAACAAAGTCGTCCTTTTTGGATCCAAGGTTCGTCGAGAATATGTGAGAAGATCCCAACTTGCAGCAAACGATTCACGGTACACTATAAAAACAGAGAAGCATGGTAGAGGAAAAATTATGATATGGCCTTGTTTTTCATACTACGGGGTCGGTCCTATTTATCCCATCGGGGGTATAATTGGAGCAAACGAGCATGTGAAAATTTTCGAGGAGGTTATGTTACCCTATGCTGAAGAGGAAATGCCGTTGATTTGGGTATGCCAGAAAGACTATGACCCAAAGCATACGTCAAAAAATGCAAGATCATGGTTTGTGCAGAAGAAGTTATCCGTTATGGAGTGGCCCGCTCAATCCCCCGACCTTAACCCCATCGAAAATTTGTGGAGGAATGTTAAGAACGAAGTTTATAAAGCAAAACCCAAGAATTCGAAAGAATTGTGGGAACAGTGCGTGATTTATGGAACGCTACCAATCGAGAGGTGTCAGGTTTTAGTGGACTCGATGCTACGTATGTAGAAGCAGTCATAAAAAACAATGGTTATGCCATAAAGTACTAATTATAAGCTAACATTATTTGTATACTTTTATATAACTTATGACAGTTTTTCTTACTTTTTACGTAATAGTTCCAGTATTTTGTCATCACTGCTATTTTTGTGAACAGACATATATTTTAAAAACGCTTTTTACTGTGACAAGGCTAACGGTAAAAAATCGATAATACTTATTTTCTGTTATTATGAATAAAATATTTTAGTTTGTTATTAGAAGTTTAATGAAATATATTATAACGTTGATATTGAAAGCCTTCTTGTTTTATTTGGAGAGTACTGCTATTTTTATGAATACAACTGTATAAAATTCTCCTGTCACAGTGTTAGTTGCCATACTCCTACGAAACGGCTTAACCAATTTCAATGAAATGTTGCATGGTACATTCGGTAGAGCTGTGGTTTTTATCTATTTTTTATATTCCCAAGTGCTATTGTTTAATTGCATCAACATCGAACGCGGTGCAACAATCTTACGATAGTATTCAGTGACGCTATGTATACTGAAGCATTGATTGCTTTTAAGGATTTTTGTATTATCATTGCCAGCTCACCACTCAGTTATTTCGATATGCATTTACAAAATCGAAATGCAACTGATTCAATAGACACTGAATTAAATCGTGAACTACAGTACAATACTGTAGAAATGGCAGCGATTGTCGCTCGTAATGACCCACTAATGAATGAAGAACAAAGAACCATTTATGCCCACATAATGCTCGCAGTTTCGGCAGGACAAGGTGGATTTTTCTTTTTTTGGATGCACCAGGTGGAACTGGCGAAACATTCCTTACGATCAAATAATGGTATCGCATTGGTTGATGCATCTTTATTGGATGAAGGCAGAACAGCTCATTCAGTGTTTTAACTGACACTAAATATTCAAAACAACCCAGACCTCTTATTATGAGGTTCGCTGCGGATCGTTTTCAATTCGACCTTTCAAATTCGCGTCGTATTTCCTTATTAACGAATTCGCGGCGAAACGAAAATAGGTCTTCCTATATTCCAGTGATTACTTTTTGTTTGAAACTTTCCAAAAATGTTGTTTTGTTTTGATTGAATTTGTGAAATTTGCCGTGATTAATTCAATATTCAATATTTTATTGTTAGAATGGTATTCACGAAATGAGTGATTTCAAAAACAGTCGAACGTTCGATTCGCTTCTTGTAATAAGGGCCATAAGCACTCTTTCGCCTGTGAATCCACCAAAAAAAACCTGTCGGATTTCATCTCGCCAACAAACATTATGACATTTCAAATTCGCCTTTGAATTCGTTAATTGGTCGAATTCAAAACGAAGAAGGCGAAAGCAATAATTGAAAAATGGTAAACTCGCTACCAAAACGAATCCCATAATCAGGCCCTAGACGAGGTGTGCAATATATAAAAAAGAATCACCCATGGCCACAGTGCTGAAACAGTGTAAAATTATCATCTGAGATGAATGCACTATGGCACACAAATATTCGCTTGAGGCGTTGAACAGGCGTTGAAAGCTATAAAAACAACGGCTGACTATTTGGCGGCACTCTTTTATTTCTTTCATCCTCACTGTGGCGTAATGTTGAAAAGGTACAACTGAAAGTAAATATGCGGGTTCGAATGCTTCAAGATCCATCCGCTGAAACATTCTCAAAACAACTGTTAGATATAGACGACGGAAAAGTTACTACAGATGAAACTAGATGCATAAAATTACCGGTCGATTTCTGCACGATTATTATTGATTCACTCAGTTGCTCTCATTGGCCAGATATTTCCCGATGTACACAGACAATATACAAACTATGAGTAGCTGGCAGAAAGAGCAATTTTAGCAGCAAGGGCGATTTCAATGTACACAATTCTTCATGGCTTCAACATTCAGGCCAGACAGCACCCGATGGTTAGGTTAGGTTAGGTTAAAGTGGCTGTCCAAGATGGAAACGGACACACTGAGGCCAGTTTAATTGCCCATTGTGATACCACATGAATCTTGAGGCTTCCTCCTAAGCTCAATGAAACCAGTTAGAGTCCCTTACGAAACGTGAGAGGCTGATTATACTGATATGATTTAGATCGTTTAGATCGTTAAAGAAGAATTCTCCTAGGTAATTCTTGCATTTTCGAGCTAGAGCAGGGCATGTGCAGAGAAGATGAAGAACCGTTTCTTCCTCTTCCTCGTCCATACAGCTTCTGCAAAAGTCATTTGAGAATACGCCTAGTCTCTTGGCGTGCTTTCCTATTAAACAGTGTCCGGTTATGACACCTATTATCGAGCTTATATGCGATCTGCTTAGAGAGAGCAAGCACCTTGAACGTTTTAAATCCAGAGTTGGCCAGATGTTTTTTGTGGCTTGACACGAGGTGCCTGCCCTCCTCGCAGCGTCTTGCATTAGTAGCAGTTTACAAGTAGCGATTGGTATGCCAGTACTTGCCAAACGTCTTAGGATGGGCTGTACTGTACCGTTCCTGGCGAGTTCATCTGCCTTACAGTTACCTGGAATGTCTCTATGGCCCGGCACCCAGCAAAGGTGAATATTAAACTGTTGAGCCATCTCCTTAATCGCCAAAAGTTCGGCCTGGAACACGCTACAATGATTGGGAAGGCGGAATGAGAGACTTAATTTCAGTCGTTCAGAGTACACACCACCACCAACCCCTTCTTTGGTTTTTGAGCCATCTGTGTAAAAATGGACTGACTCATCCTCCAAGAATGTCCTATCCTCCCAAAAAGATCTGGTAGGTATAGAAATCTGGAAATTCCTGTCGAATTGTAGTTGGGGGATGGTGTAGTCTGTGTGCTTTGGAATTGATTCTAAGTACCTTAGAATAACGGAGTGGCCAATGTTGTTGTTAGTACACTGCGACGAAGCATTGAGGCGAATAGCAGAGCTTGCAGCTTTTGTTTGCTAAATATGTCAAGAGGTGTAAGGTAAAGCAAGGTGTCCAGTGCCGCAGACGGGGTCGTGCGAAGCGATCCGCTTATACATAGGCGACTGAACGTTGGACTTTATTTAACTTATCCCTGTTTATACCTTTCTCTAAAGCAGTCCACCATACTGCCACACCGTACGTTAAAATCGGTCTGATTACCGATGTGTATAGCCAATGCGTGATTCTGGGCTGTAAACCCCATTTATTACCAATAGCTTTTTTGCAAGAAAAGCACCAGATGGAGTGTGTGCAGAAATCTTCGCTGAGTTGAACCACCTGACTCAGCTAGTCAACTAGCCCACCCGAATATCGGACGTTAAAGGTCGAGCAGAAAACACTCTTGACTTGTTTCTTACCTCTGTCCTTGATAAGTACACTGTAAATGTTCTATCTCCTCTAGGCACATCTGGCCATTGTATTAAATCAGCAAATTTCGTGTCAAAACTGTTCGTCTTGCAAACGAACAACTCTTTCAAATTAATGAATTTTGTTATCAAAATGCGTGCTTCCTTTTTATGGTCAGTCAGCGACGAAGCTCATTTTTAGATTTTTGGCTCACGTACGTACGTAAATAAGCAGAATTGTCGATTTTGGAGTAAATATCAGCCAGGAGCAATGCAAAATCTACCAATGCATCCACAAAAAGTCACATTATGGTGCGGTTTATGGGCTGGTGGCATCATTGGACCGTACTTCTTCAAAGATGTTGCGAATCTTAAAGTAACTGTGAATGGTGAGCGCTACCGTGATATGATATCAAAGCTTTTTTTTTGCCCAAAATACGTGAGCTTAAATTATGTGACATGTGGTTTCAATATGAGGTTTTAATAAGAGGTTTCAATTGAAAGGCGAGTTCGGAGAACATTTTATTTCACGTTCGGGACCGGTCAATTGGCCGCCTAGATCGTGCGACTTAACGCCTTTAGACTATTTTTTGTGGGGCTATATTAAAGCTCATGTCTATACAGACAAGCTTGCTACAAATGACGCATTGGAAGACAACATTGAAGCCTTTATTCGTTTCTGCTCTATGAGCATTTCTAGAGGTGGGAGTATTACGGTGGAATTGCTTAAGAGTAAGAATGCAACTGGCTTATTCCATAAAGCCTTATACGTTCAAATAACGCTAAAAAAGGGTGAGACCACAGAAACTAAGACGAAGACTTTTAATTCAAGCTGCGTTAATAAATGTTCTTTGAATTCAAGTAAGTTACTGGCACAAGTTCAGTGATGAAATCTCAGAGGAGAAACACTTCTTGCACCGTCTCGAAAAGCCCAAAATCTTTGCAAAGTTTTTGGCGACATGGCGCGACATCGTGTTTGTGATGGTTTCACAAGAGCTGTCTTAGTGATACATATTGCAAACAGTACAGGTACTACAGTCTTGAACGGTCAAACAACACTTGTCTCCAGCCAGCTCAGTATCTTCTCTAGGTAAAAGTTAGTTGAGGTTGTGTCACCTTAGTTGGGGTGTTTTATTCTTTTGACTAGATCAGTGTTTCTGTACAGCCCATGCAGTTGCTCTTGGTATCTTCTCCTCCACTCTCCATCTATGCAGACGTTACCAAAAATCACCTGGAGAAAAACTTCAGCGTCATAAATAACAACGGATGATGAACTATAGAGGGTGATTTTAGTTTCTCGAGAAGGGACTTTACTTCTCAATTGCATTCAAAGTCTTAAAAAGCACCAAATTATAAGAGTTGATCACTATTTTGGCGCTTGTGTTGCCAAACTACCTCAAAGTTATAGCTGTCCTGTCCATGGTGACTTTTTGTTTAAGATGTCCCGTCTTGATGACAGTATATACTTGGTCAATGCTTTAAAACGCGCCAACTGACATCACGCTTTCATCTTCTAATTACTTCGATATAATCGACGTCTCCGAGTAATTAAACGGACTTTTGGAAGAGTTTGCCACTAGTGTTGACGATTGAAATTTTGCACAATTCGTTTCAGAACGATGTCGAAGAAGTCGCATGACAATATGCATCGCCTTGTCGTAAGACCTTTTTAGACATCAAAAGCATCGGTGATATCTTTTCCGACCTTGGTGAAGCAGCGCGCATTCTCTATCGTCTTTCTGCATAAACGGACAGTATTGAAATAGATACCATGGCTGGACACTGTTGTGCCCAACTCTGTAAAGTTCTTCCACATAGATACTGTCATACGCGGTCATCAAATCGATGAATAGATAATGTATATCGCCTTTATTCGTGAGATACCGGTCCAAATGTTGAAGAGTATGCCAAAATTGGACTAAGGGGTTGGACCATTTGAGGCGCAGTCAAGGTCAACATTTGCATGAAATAATCTACAAACATTAAATTATATGGACCGTACTATCGATTCAAATAAAGATTTTATACATTTTTATGAATTGTGTTCTTTTTTCAAAAAACTTTCACAAGCTTTTAAAAAATCACCCAATATCTTTAATTTAAATGTCCAACAGTTAACATATGTGTAAAAATAAATTACAAGTTTTCGAATCCGATCTTCAATCAAATATATAAATTGAAAAATAAATAAGTTGCATTATTTTTTTGAATAATAAATAAAATAAATTATATAACGGTATTTTCTTCAACAGAAAAATTGTTGCAGCTGAACAAAATATATTTTGAATATAAACAACAAAATAGTATGATGTCGGATTTTTTTTTATATTATTAAAATTTCGTATCTCAATTCAAGTTTTTTGATAGGCTTTGGATAAGACAAATGTTATTTCAAGTGATTAAACATATATATGTATGTAAACGGTGATTTTTTAAGAGCTTGAGAACTTAAAAAAAAGCATAAAATCTCATCGATTCTTTATTTGAAACGTTAGATTGGTCCATGACATTTACTTTTTGAAGATAATTTCATTTAAATGTTGACCGCGGCTGCGTCTTAGGTGGTCCATTCGGAAAGTCCAATTTTGGGTAACTTTTTCGACCATTTCGGCCGGAATAGCCAGAATTTCTTCGGAAATGTTGTCTTCCAAAGCTGGAATAGTTGCTGGCTTATTTGTGTAGACTTTAGACTTGACGTAGCCCCACAAAAAATAGTCTAAAGGCGTAAAATCGCATGATCTTCGTGGCCAACTTACCGGTCCATTCCTTGAGATGAATTGTTCTCCGAAGTTTTCCCTCAAAATGGGCATAGAATCGCGAGCTGTTTGGCATGTAGCGCCATCTTGTTGAAACCCCATGTCAACCAAGTTCAGTTCTTCCATTTTTGGCAACAAAAAGTTTGTTAGCATTGAACGATAGCGATCGCCATTCACCGTAACGTTGCTTCCAACAGCATCTTTGAAAAAATACGGACCAATGATTCCACCAGCGTACAAACCACACCAAACAGTGCATTTTTCGGGATGCATGGGCAGTTCTTGAACGGCTTCTGGTTGCTCTTCACTCCAAATGCGGCAATTTTGCTTATTTACGTAGCCATTCAACCAGAAATGAGCCTCATCGCTGAACAAAATTTGTCGATAAAAAAGCGGATTTTCTGCCAACTTTTCTAGGGCCCATTCACTGAAAATTCGACGTTGTGGCAGATCGTTCGGCTTCAATTCTTGCACGAGCTGTATTTTATACGGTTTTACACCAAGATCTTTGCGTAAAATCTTCCATGTGGTCGAATAACACAAACCCAATTGCTGCGAACGGCGACGAATCGACATTTCACGGTCTTCAGCAACACTCTCAGAAACAGAAGCAATATTCTCTTCTGTACGCACTGTACGCATTCGTGTGGTTGGTTTAATGTCCAATAAAGTAAACTGAGTGCGAAACTTGGTCACAATCGCATTAATTGTTTGCTCACTTGGTCGATTATGTAGACCATAAATCGGATGTAAAGCGCGAAACACATTTCGAACCGAACACTGATTTTGGTAATAAAATTCAATGATTTGCAAGCGTTGCTCGTTAGTAAGTCTATTCATGATGAAATGTCAAAGCATACTGAGCATCTTTCTCTTTGACACCACGTCTGAAATCCCGCGTGATCTGTCAAATACTAATGCATGAAAATCCTAACCTCAAAAAAATCACCCTTTTATGTACATTAGACTTATTCAAACAAAATTTAAATGTCTTTTTAATGCAATTGGCTTTTTGGTTAAATAATAAACCTGTCCAGTGTCCACATTTTTAGATAATAATATTTTATTCCTATTAGGAATCGATTAACTCAAAAACTAATTGGGTCGAAAATCGTAGACATTTTTTCTTTAAACCACATTTTCGAGCCAAATTTGTTTCAGTGTTACCTCCAATATCATTGCCAACGTGGTGAATCACTCACAAGTTGTAACCATGTTTCCCCTTTAGTTGCACAATAATGTAGGTAATTCAGATTGTGACTTATATTGGCACATATGTAGATACATACATACATATATGTATATACATTTGTGCCTACATATTCAAAATAAATATATTACTTTTTATAGGTCTACGCGATAAGTCGTTCTTGTATTTTTTTTTTTTGTTAAGTTCTTTCTTTTTTCATTTATTTGTTTTTCTTCACAATTTGTTGATTCTTATTATATTTCTCATATAATTGTATGATAATGTGGGTGAATATAAAATGTGGTAATTTAATAATTTTATTTGAGTTCTTAACAATAATTTTTGTTTGTTGAGTACATACGGTTTAAGCTTTAAAAATACCTTACATTCTTTATCTTTATATTTATCTTGTACCTACTCGGCTAATTCACATTATTTTTCCGATAAGGTTTAAAAAAAATTTGAATTGGGTAAGTATTGTTTTAAATTGAGGGGCCGGTAATGTCAAAATGTCATTGTTTTATGTTTCTTAATCTGTTAGAATATACTTGATACACTTTTTAGTAAAAAAAAACACAATATCAAAAAGTTAACATTTGAAAGAAAATATCCTAAATATCCACAACCTACTTGTATGCGCCCAAACAATAGATCTAGTCCCTCTACTATAGACTTATTTCTAACAAATTCCCCCGAACTATTCAATCAACCTATTGTTGAAAACGATCTTATTTCAAATCATCTTCATGTAATAATAAACATAAATACAACCCCTGTGGAATGCTGATTTGAAAAAAATTAAAAAAAAAGTATCCACCTTAAATTGAGAAACATTACAGAGATGAATCCAAATAATATCAGCATCGAACAAATTGATGGAGCAGTTAGAACGTTTACAGCATCAGTTCTTGAGAGCGTTGAAGAAACCGTGACCCAAAAACTACAAGTCGAAACAATAATAATTCACTTCCCTCTTACATAGTAAAAGCAATTAAAATAAGAAACAAAAATAGAACCTAATGGATAAGGACCAGGGACGAATACTTTCTCTCTGAAATGAATAGAATGAACCTGTTCATCAAAAATTCAATCATTCTTTCCAGAAATCAGAGCCCGAGCAATAAATTACAGTATTAAGTTAAAGGTAGCAAGCCGTTTTTGGAATATTATAAAAGTAATTAAAAAGAAAAAAGTTCATATTTCGTCCATTAAAATGGGTAATTCCTATTTATATCCAACGACGAAAAAGCCAACGCATTAGCCCGCACATTTTATGCAAGCAGTTTAGTTGCTGGCAACAATGCAACTAATAATCAAGTAGAATGTATTGTTAATCAATCAATGCAACTACTTGAAGTAACCGAAGATATAGTATCTTCTGATGACGTTGAATTTTTTTTAAAAAGTCTTACTACAAAATCTCCCGTATTTGACGGAATTAAAAATCTTCCAAAAATAAGTATAAGATACCTCAAAAACTTGTTTACCAATTGTTTCAAAACAGGTTACTTCCCCACAGAGTGGAAAGCAGACAGTCATTTCTATCCATAAGCCTGGAAAAAGTTTTAGTGACCCTTCTAGCTACAGACTAATTAGTTTGTTGAGCTCATTAAGCAAATGTTTAGAAAAACTTATAAAAAACAAACTGGATTTGCATGTAGATCAATTTGATATCTTGCCTCCAGAACAATTTGGCTTTAGAAGGTAGTATAACTAACCAAACTGACAGAATAACAAAGTTTGTTAAAAATAACTTGTCTTCAGGAAAAAGCACAGGAATGGTACTTCTTGATGTGGAAAAAGCTTTTGACACTGTCTGGCATGAGGGCTTGAGTCATAAGCTCGTCACCTTGAGTTTTTTCTTATATACTGTGAAAATAATTTTTCATTTGTCATTCTTCTCTAACCAAATATTAAATGTCTGTGTGAACAAATGGTACACTGAAGAAAATAATATCACTTTAGGTGTTCCTCAAGGGTCAGTTCTAGGTCCATTTTTGTATAACATTCAGACTTTCTGCATGCTGCGTGTTTCGCATAATTTCTTTTGAACACCCATCCCGTCAATCTCGCATTATTAGACTACGATGTTTTTCGGTTGCGTGTTTTTCACACTTCTCTTTCATTTTTTGTTCTCATCCATAAAGTCAAAGTGTGAAAATAATTAAAGAAAACTGCACTTTTTACTACAGCAACGAATATTGACATCACGAATACGGATAATAATTCCGAAATGTTGTTAAATGTGTTAGACCTTTGTGAGGATGCTTTGAAAATTCCCAAGCAAAAGAAGGGAATTGGATTGAAATCTGGAGAGAGATTACGAGTTCTTGTGCACGGCGATTGTGGGTGTTGGCTGATTGTTTACTGAACCGGTCGTCTCAAATTTGGCCACAAAACGTTCAAGAGTCGACTGTGCAGGGCCACCACGTCTACCGTAAAATGGGCGCAATGCGCGCAAAGTTTGCGTTAACGAATACTCATTTTGATAATGAAGTTTTATCATTTGAATGTGCCGTTCAATCGTGTAACTTGCCATGATGATTTTGCATAAGGAACTGCATAATAAACAAAAGGTTTGACAGATGTCACCAAAATAAAATTGTCGCTACGGGGCGACAAAATCTATCCACGACAGTTGAAAAACACTTAAATTTTATTTAAAATAATTTACAAAAAGATTAAATGTTAATTTACTATAGTAGAAGAATTTACTACCCAGGGGCCCTACTATGTATCTCGATTCTACTTTTGATTCTATTCGAAACTCATTTCCGATTCTACTTTCGAATCGTACTACGTATGAAAGTAGAATCGAATGCCGGTTATACCAACTTGTTTTCAAAAAAATGTCTACTTTCGAACGAGTATCGAGGTGTTTGACAGTTTTAAAAACAAAACAAAACATCAAATTTTTGCACAAGAATAATTATTACAAAAATGGAAACGGTTGGAATTTGGTTTAATTTGCAAATGAAATGAAGAATGGTACAAGCAAATTGAACGCAGAAGCATAAGAAATAATTCCAACATAATGGAGCTGAGTGAGAAAAGGTTTGTACATATATATGTATATGGTAAAATGTTTGGACTCATTCTTAATGCGATATATGTACATATGTACTTTTGTTTTTGTTAAGAACTATCGTTTTTCTAAAGACGGGTTTATGTTCTTACTTAACACCATTACATCATATCATGACTACACGCAGAAGACAAAATGCTGTTCCGATTATCATTAAGTTATCAGCAGCATTGAAATTTTTGGCAACAGGTAATTACCAAAACCAAATCGATGGTGACAAGAACAAGATGTCAAAAATACGTTTGTTTTAACCTCAATCGAAAGAGTCATGTGCCTGCTGATGATGAATTTTGAAACCAATGAGGAAGAGAAACGGAAGTTCAAACGATATTTTTGGAAAAATCATGAATTCCAGGTGTGATTGGGGTGGTAGATGGAACTCATATTTAACATTTTCCTTACACCCTGACAAAAAAAAACTGCGCTCGCAAACACATTTGTTGTAGAGCGATTATTTTCGATTTTGCCTTGTTTTGAGTTCTACTTTCGAGTTACGTAGTTCCTCGTTTATTCGCAAGTTCATAAGAATATAGTTGGCACTACTAGAACTATTCGATTCTCGTTCGTTAGAAAGTAGTCAAATAGATACATAGTACCAATTTTTCGAATTCGAGCAATTTCATTGTAGAATAGAGTTACATAGTAAGTCCCCAGTTTCTTAGAAATTGGAAATTCAGAAACTTTTTGTTACGAATTTAAAAAAAAAAGTAAAAAGATTTAGAGTTACATACAGCTGTGTACAACTAATTAGAAACACAAATCGAATTCAATTTTAAAGCAGTATCTGTATTTTTTTTTGTGCAAAAATATTTTTTTTTTTTCTAAATATATTTTTTAAACTTAAAATAATGTTTCCCAAATTTCTTCAAAATAAATTCACTTTTATTTCATATGGCAGTTTCTGCGAAAAACACAGCGTTTATTGGTGGACAACTGTTATCGATTGGTGCCTAAAGAACTGTTTCGTAATTCCAGCAGTGTGCTTGGGGTCGTTGTCTTGCTGGAACTTCCATATCACTGGCATGTTTTCATCGGCCCAATCCACTAATCGTTCCTTAAGAACGTCAATGTATTTAAGGCTGTCAGCGTTCCATCGATTCGATGGACCGGGCCAACTCCACACCACGAGAAACAACCCCAAACGTTAAACGAGCCGCCTCCATGCTTAAATATTGGCAAAACGTATTTAGGGTGGAACGCTGTTGCTTTTAGCATTCGGACATAACGTGCACCATCTTGGCCGTTCCTATTTATTTTAGTTTCGTCACTCCACACTATGTACTTCCATTCGTTTGTTGTCCAGTTTTCTACCAATCTTCTTCTGATTCTGCGTGGCCCTATCGGGACATCGAATGCAACCTAGAGTTGGCGTTGTATCTCTGTGAAGCTTATTTTTGGGTCTTTTTGGCCAGTCTACTTATTGCTCGATCATTTGGCTGCTTGTCTTTCGGGCCCATTTTTTACTTGCTACTTTTTCAGCAGTCCCGAAGTTTTGAAAATGCTTAATTGGATTGAAAACTTTCTTTACAATACAGTTCATTTGAGATGCAATTGCTCTATAGGACATTTTAAGCTTCCAAAGCTCAAGAACCGCTATCCTTGTAGGATGATCACAGCTCTTTAATTTTCCCATTGCAATTACCTCCAAATTTAAAAATTATTCTTTAAAAACGTTTGCAGACAATTTAGAACTTTTTACTTACCAATGCAAAATAAAAGGATTATTTTTATTTCACCCAAAACAAATGTAATTTAACTGTTTCTAATTAGTTGACCAGTTCAAACGAACACTTTTTACACTCTACCTTGATTTTATTGTGTACTTTGCAAAGACTTATGCACAAATGATGCTTTTTCAAACAATTATCTAATAACGCTTGCATTACACCGTTTTGGATACCGCTATTCTAGTCACACTTGATAAAGTCCATGTGGAAATGAGAAGTAAGTAATGTTTCTAATTAGTTGTCCACAGCTGTATATTTAATATTATTTTCTACCGAACCTCTTCACATTGCTCAACAATTTTTTAAATGTAAATCAAAAAATTGAGCGGCACCTAAAGTACCTAAGGAAAACACTGAAGCAGTAATCAACTTGTACCTACACTGCATCAAAAAATTGCACGTACATCAATCAAATTCAAATAAAATTATTACATTTAATGTACTTATAACCTAATCCACGTACCGATTGACTTTATTTTGAACAAAAAATGATACATAGATGTAAGTACAGTATTAATAGGTAACACAAATTTCGACCTTTCTTCTTATAACTTTTTTTTTTATAAACATATGTTTCTATAAGTATAAAAAAATTGCACGTACACCAAGCAAATGTACGTACACTGTTGTTTTTTTCTACAAAAATGAAATAACGGTTCTTTTCCAAGCCAAAAACTAGTACGATCATGAGATTGAATCTCCTACTCAGTCTGTTATGTTTAATTGATCTGGCTAAAAGTGTTTTTTTTTGCGTTTTAAAAATTTTTTTTAGGTATGGAATCATCACATAAAAAAGTTCCTATTGAAATAAAAAAACAAATTGTGGATCTTAAAAAGGATGGAAAAAGTTATTCTGAAATATCATCCATTGTTAAGAGATCAAAATCAACTATTCAATGCATGATAAAAAATTATGAAAAAAACAAAAGCTTCGAAATGGCCCGAGGAAGAGGTCGAAAAAAAAATTTAAATGACAAAATGGAACGCAAAATCGTACGAATGGTGAAGGTTGACCCAAAAATAAGTGCTCCTAAGATAGCTGCAGAAATCACAGTAAGTCATGGAATATCACTAAACCCACAAACAGTCCGGAACGTATTGCATTCAAAGGGTTATCAAGGACGTGTAATAAGAAAAAAGCCTTATATTTCGAAGACAACGTGCAAAAGCGTTTGGACTATGCAAATGCGTATGTTTCGAAGCCGGATGATTTCTGGAAAAACGTGATATTCCTTGACGAGAGTAAGTTCAACATTTTTGGGTCGGATGTTAGAAGGTTTGTGTGGCGCCAACCAAACACGGCCTTGGAGACAAAAAATATGCAGCCAACAGTGAAACATGGAAGCGGAAATGTCATGGTCTGGGGAGCGATGGGGGCTAGCGGGGTGGGAAATTTAGTATTTGTTGAGTCAACGATGGATAAAATGGTTTATCTGCAAATACTAAAAGATAACTTAAAAGCCAGCGCTAATAAAATGGGCTTAAGCGAGGAATTTGCATTAGTACCAGACAACGACCCTAAGCATTCCTCAAGGCTTGTGAAAGAATGGCTGTTGTATAATGTGAAATCGCAGTTGCCTCATCCTCCTCAATCCCCAGATCTAAATCCCATCGAACATCTTTGGGATTATTTGGAAAAGAAAATCCGACAATCGGAAATAAGAAACAAAAATCAACTGAAAGCCGTTTTAAATGAAGAATGGAACAAAATTCCACCGGAAGTGACTTCAAAACTAGTCCTGTCCATGCAAAACCGTTTAAAGAATGTTATTAAGGCAAAAGGTTACCATACTAGGTACTAAACGAAGCAATTAACTAATAAACTTTAAAGTGTATGTGCAATTTTTTGATGTTAATTTTAGTTTCTTCCCTTTTTGTTATTGTTTTTTTATTCCTATGAAGTCTATGTAACTGAATTTTATTTTGTTTTTACTTCTATCATAATAAAGAAAATAATTAATGAAAAAATAAATATATAATAAGTATTTTTGATAAAGTATGTGCATTTTTTCACTAAACAGTCAGATGTACGTGCAATTTTTTGATGCAGTGTATATAAATCTTGGAAATACTATTAAAACGTAGATAAATGTCAGTTGTTAGCAAATCTGTCGGGGTATGTTCTTCTTCTTCAAAAAAAATTACAATTCCCATGTAGAAACGATGTTTCACGCTTAAACAAGGTTAAGGACATGAAAATCGAATCGAAGTTCTTTGAGGATTGGAAAAAACGTAGGCACAAGTCTGACAACGAAGAGGATTGCTATAAAAACTACCACAGACCACGTATGCAATTTCCAATTGCGTGTCTTTCATATTGAATCAAACATATTAAAATTAATTTTTTCTAAGTAATTTTTGAAAAATAAACAACCCATTCAAAATTAAAAAGAAAAGACTCAAAAATGGTTGAAATACAAATTCTGTGATACCTATTAAATTTGATAATACAACTTTTTCTCCTACCTGAATTTTATGTTTTTTAATGTTCGTTGTTCTCCTTAATTTCTCTGTTGTTGATTCCAGATTCCAAACAATTTTAAATTTGTTCCTTTGTTTTTTTTTTGTTAGTCTTGCTTTGTTTGTTATTTTATTTTTTTTTTATCAAATGGTAGGTATTATTCCACATGCATCACAGTCACCGACATACCAAAGATAAAGATCAAGGGTAAGGGTAAGACGGGAATACAAAAACAAATTATACGATAAACTGACTGCAGAAACTAGTGAGACCACAGCGATGGACGAGACAAGACGCGACGAAAGACAAGACACACCGAATTAATAAGAAACAACGAAAAGGAAAACACAATAATTATTATTGAGATGATTAAATAAATCTCTTGAATCTTGGATGCACTACACTGATACGAATACGAAACGAACGATACTGGCGCCAACAATTTTGAAATTGACTTATTTGCGATCTTATTGACCTTCCCGATACCGTGACCCCGATGTACTTGACCGCGCGAATTCTTTAGATATTTTCAATAAAATTCCGTGATTTATTTTTTTAAGAAATTCCACTTGTCAGTCTAGAATCTAGATATAAGTAGGTAGGTATGTAGGTTGGTACACTGCTGTTAAGTAGTTGTTGTTGAAATTCTGCAAACGAACTTTTGCTGTTGCTTTCAATTTTAAGTTGAGCAAGAAACACAAGAACGACGAACGACCACCAAGACGACTACGACAACGACAACGTGTGAACTTGGCTGCTGGCTAAACAAGTGACGATGACGATGACGACATAAGACCAGGAGACAAGACAATCAAAATGTGAGTAAACAGAATAAGCGAACAATTTCGAGGAAAACGGGAATTTTTCTTGTTTCCGTATTTTTTTTTCCTTTTATCTTTTGTTGTTGTTTCCCAACTTACGCAAAATTAGGAGACCAAAAAAGAATTTGCGATAGAGCGAGAAAAACAAAATACACTTGTTTGGTTTGTATGCATTGGTATGCGTGAGAGAGCGAGATTAAGAGAGAGGTCGTTTGAGATTAGGCGGCGAATTCAAAAGTTGGACAGAAAAAAAAAATATAGGCGAAAAGAAAAAGAAACGAGAATTACGAAATGTCAAGTTGCAGGAGTAAATTTATTTTATTTTTTTTATTTTTCTAAATAAATTCAATTGTCCTTAAACGGGGACAATTTTAAGTCAATTAGTATGGACGAATTAAATACATAATATCAACAAGCGATTTTAGAACACAAGGATTTACGAACCGTGGTGATATGGATAAATTTCTTCTAACCAAATTACGGTCACTCGTCGTATATAAAAACCACAACCGTGGGAGAATCTTTCTCCGCTTTTTTTTACTTTTTCTTTTGCACTTTTATTATTTGGTTATTTTCAAAATTTTAATTTTCTTAAGGGCACACAATTTTTTAAAAAGCGATTTGTTGGAATCTACAAAACCGTTTTTAATATTAACTTATTGCTATTGTTGAATGTGCTGCTCTTGTTTATATTATTAGAATATTAAACAAAAAAATAAAAAGCAAAGACGAACGTTTCTTTTATTTAACTTTAACTCTACCGTGGAAAACGGGCACCAACCGAACACGGTGACGTTTCCTGAACAACTGATGTTTGCCGAATTTTATGAGACATACATTCAAAGGAAAAGTGTGTGGATTGTCACTGGAGTGCATACATATATACAATTAGTTTTTAAAAGCATTTTTGAGGAATGTTATATGAATATTACGAGAGTGTATGTTAGAGGTTGGTCGCTTGAATTCGCCGGAGAAGGTGTCAGTTTGACAGATCGTGTTTAAGGTGAAGTTTAAACTAGTTTAATTTTAGTATTATTTATAAAACAATATAGCCACATACATAAAAGTTATGCACTCCTTATATTTTCCTCTAAAGGCAAAAAAAAATATTTATAAAATGTTTGCAATGTTGAATAGGGCCAATATAAGCTAAACACGTTTGGAGGTTGAATAGTACCTGCATAAAGTTGCCAATTTGACATGAGTTTAAAAAAATGCCTTTTAGCATTCATTGTAAAATAATTATATTTTGTTTAATGGCCTACTTCCAAGATCCAGGGTGGATCCGTAAAGGGATGATCGTCAATTTTGCATTTAGTAAGAACATGCTATTTTTAGAGATTTAGGATAAACATTTTCTTTTTCAACTATAGATTAAAACGAACATATAATAATAATAAGTTGTAAATGAATTTTAATATTAATTATTCAAGGGAAAGCTACAATTAAATCCCTTATTTAACTCTTAAAAAATAATATTGCAAAACTCCCACGTTAAGTTTATGAATTATACATTTTTGAATACATTTTTTGGCAAATTCATTTAGCCCAATTTTAAAGACTATCGAAAACATATAATATAGTACAAAAAACATAATGGACCTTACTAATAATCAAAAGCTAATGTCGACTATTAGTTAACTGGAAGGTTAAAACAAAGTGCTGAGTTTTTATAAATTGGTACCAATAAACAATTTAATCCTCTCACTAACTAGTCTCAATATTTTCCTTGAATCTATTAGAAAATCTACTACAAATAAGAACAAAAATTGCTTGAACTGTCAAAACTGTCAAAGATCAATGTTTTGTTATTATGCAAAAGCAAAAATATAAGTTTTGAAAAATGAGTTCAATTGACGAAGGTCTGTTTCTAGATTTTGAATTAATTGCAGAAACTTCTTCATCTCGTAAAGTGAAAATGTATACAGAAAGGATAGATCCATTTACGAAATATGATGAAAATGAATTCTTTGGTCACTACAGGTGGGTTTTGGTTTATTAGTTCCCTTCTTACTATTTGAAATTATTTTCAAGTCTTTATCGTATCTACAGATTCACTAAACAAAATGCCAGATTCATCATCGAAGCTGTGAGCGACGATTTAGCCTCCCGATCAAATCGAGGGGGAACACTTTCCCCTGAGCTCATTGTTCTGGTCTCGTTACGATATCTGGGCAAAGGATCGTACCAAAGTGATACCGGTAGTTGTCTCATACGTCACGTCTGTTTTTTTCAAATTTCAGAACCACAGGCACAAAATACAAAACAAAAAAAATAGAAACTGTTAAAGTTCAGCATTGCCGTGTTCTTTTTAATATCAAGTATTTTAGTACTTGTATTATATTCTAGTACGACAATTGATTTGAAGCGTCGGAGTGCCTTTCAAATTAAATTTTAATTTATAACACCATCTTTTTCACAAGGAAATATATCTCTTAAATATATAAAACGGAATCAACAAATTAGCCAAGTATTTAAAGTAAAATCAACGTACGTAATACTATAACGCACTAAATATGTAAGCAAACATTGCATAATCTCTCCATTGCCCTTTTTTAGTATCATATTCGATCATTTGAAATATATAAATTACATACTGCAGTGTAAAGCCCCAAATACGAAAATAAGCGAATACAATTAAGTTAAGATGCGTTTATAATTGCGTTTCGTTGCTTTTTGTTTAGTTTCAGTAGGAATGAAAAAAAGAGTATACAACATGGGTAACTTCTTCTTTTAACTGTCCCGAGAGCTTCTTTTCGATTCGCAAGATGGAGTATAAAATTTGTCTGGTGTCGTTGTCAGTTTGGAAGAAAATGTTTCAACGTTACACTTTTGCAATGATACTACGAGTACATTAATTGCATCGAATCGTGAATACCCCTAATAAATAAAGTACCTCTAAATTAAGTACTTCATTTTTACTTTCAGCCTAGAACGCAGATCGTGCTAAATTTTAGCTCCCATACAAAATTCTTTACCTACATTTTTGATAAAATTTTGTATGAAAGCTATAATTTAGCTTGATCTACGTACTAGGCTTTAGAACAAAAATCTGAAAGTGGTATAACCTAATTTTGAAAAATTGGCTTATTTTGTCTCTCATATTTTTGTCTTAGGGAAATACATTATTTTAAACATAGTTTTATATTCTTGAATATCTAATTTTTGCAAAAAAAAACAATATAACTTTATTATTTTCAAAGCTTATGTGCTTGTTTTAGTCGATTCAAACCCAATTACAAAAAGTTTGATACACCACTTTTGCATTCACAGCCTCAAATATACCTTTACCAATGGAAATCGACCAGATAACTTGAGATAAGATTTAAGTATTAAATACAAATTCACGTACCATAAAACAGCACTTAGGCAACACTTTTTTTTAATGCTCGACTTTAAACATGGATTTCCGTGTATTGAATTTTGACGTTTTGTTAACGCCAAAACTGGATATTAGATTCGTAATTGGTATGTGAATTTTCTAAAGTCTGGAGATTTTCTTTTAACCTTAACACTAAATTTGATTATTAGTAAGGCCCAATATGTATATATAAATGTATGGTGGAGATAGACATTTAATCAGTTCGTTATCAGAGAAGGAACATTTTACATAAAATTTGTGTGTCAAATTTTCGATAAGGGAGTCCAAAAGATTGACATTGCTTTGTTCATGACGCCTATAAGTTGAATAACACCATGGAAAATCAAGCATCATTTTAAGAACTTTGTTTTGACATGTTTGGAGCTTAAGTTTGTGAGTTTTGGCACAATCGCACCAAACAGGAGCACCGTATAGGAGGATAGATTGGAAAATTGATTTGTACATTCAAATTTTATTTTCTTTGCTAAGTTTAGAACTTATATAGATTTATCTTGTCAATAGTTGTAGATATATGTCTGTGAAAATTGATTTTTTTTTCTATAATAACACCAAGATATCTCAATTTCGGACCAGTCAATATTAACAAAGCCCATTCGAAGTTGTACATTATTTGGGAGAAAACGATGTTTTTCGACGCCTTGTAAACCAAATAGCTTGCGTTTTCAAAGGATTTACTTTAATATTCCATTTAAAAAAAAATGTTTTCTATTGAAGAAAGACTCACTTGCAACGTATTGCAGGCGTCCCGAAAGTAAGTGCCGTGTCATCAGAAAACATTGCAATACCAATATTATTTCCAAGATTTGGTAAATCGGAGACAAATATATTAAAGAGGATGGCACCAAGTACTGTGCCTTGAGGAATTCCATATGGAATTTTATTTACTGAAGATAAATTGTCTTGTACTTTTACTAAAAATTTTCTCCCACTTAAAAAGCTTTGAATAATGTTTACTGTCGCCATTGGAAAGTAAAATTTAACAAGTTTGTGAATCAATGCGTCGTGCCAGACCGTATCGAAGGCCTTTTCAATATCCAAAAGTACTTTTCTACAAAAATTTTCTTTTACATGGTTTTTGATTCTCAAAATTTGGTGATTGATGCTATGGAAGGGTCTGAAACCAAATTGATAATCAGGCAGAATATTATTCGCAGTGAGGTGATTATCAAGATTTTCCTTGGTTATTTTTTCAAGTAACTTGCTTATAGAGCTCAGTAAGCTTATAGGTCTATAGCTGGCAGCATCATCTCTTGATTTACCAGGCATGGCAGTTTTCCAGCAATCTGGGAAGTAACTTAATTTAAGACAAGCATTGAAAATTAAAGTTAGGTATCGTAGGCCTGAGAGGGGGACGGATTTCAAAAGTGTATTGCTTTTACCGTCTATGCCAGGGCACTTCTTATTTTTTAAAATATGAATCAATTTTCTTACCTTACTAGGATTAACAGAATTCGAACCACTTTGTTCGACATTTGATTACGAGACAAAAATAATTGTATTTGATACATCAGAATGGAATGGAATTCTTGATATTTCATGATTCCTTGAAAAATTTGAAGCTAATAGGTTTGCTTTTTCTTTTGCCGTTATTAGCAATTCGTTATTCGATTTGAGACGGGGAATACTTGAAACTCTTTTTTTATATAACCTTTGCAACTTTCCAAAACGGTTTACTTGATTTTTCGAAGGAGCAAAGGAGATTATTCCAACGAGAGTTTCTGTAATTATGAATGACTTGATTTATTTTTTATTTATTTAAAAAAGCTTGAACAAATTGAATTGAACTAATTGTTCGCATACAAATCATCCTTATATCATCAGGGAAATTGCTTTCATTTTCACTTTCGAAACCTAACCTAAGTTAATACAACCTATTGTTCTCAAAAAATTAAACAACATTTATGAAAGCGACTAAATCACCGTCACCGATAATTAGATAATCACGTTACGTGAACCAAAAGCATTTAATTTGATGATCAACAATCAACTATTGCCTTGCGAAATTTCCCCCAAAAAGCAAGATTTAAAAAAAAGATTTAATCGAATAAGTCTCAGAAATGAGGAGATAAACAAAATACGGGCTTCGAAAGAAAACATTCTAGCAATTTTTTGTACGGATGGATCTCACAGTGAACAACAGAGTAGGCCACATTCTAGTAGACCTGTAGATAATCAGCCCTATCATGAATTCTATCTATCTATAGGAAACTACTTTTAAAAAAGCTATTCCCGAATATGTTCTTAGTGGGAAATCTAATAAAATTTTGTATTACAAACGTTTTTCGTGATTCTGTTTTTCGGAGTTCTTAAAAGTTTCCGATTGCGATGGAATTCTTGATAAGCCTAATTACGATAGAATTCATGATTGGCCTGATTAGGTATTTGGGACGTATCTGTTGATAAAACACAAGTTATATTGTTTTAATGAAAAAAGTATATTATTATAAATAATTTACAGCATAAGTTCTCTAGTTTTTCAATTTATATTTTTTAACCGGCAACCAAAATGTTTTAATTTTTCACAGGGAGCTGAGTTGCGTCATGACATTTTATTGTAATAGATTTCCTTTCTTGGTACTTTTTTGTGACACAAGCGTTTTATTACAATACATGATAAATAATAGTTTTAGAGTTATACAGTATTTTACATATATGAGAAACACTCTTGTAAGACTAATGAAATGGTTACATGAATTACCAAAATTTGTATATAAGAACAATTGGATATAAGAAAAAAAGATTCTTGGATTTTGAGACTTTCTTATATCCCTGTCGAACTGTAAAATGGTAGAATCAGAGCCTGTAAACCAGTTGTCTATAGCGTTCATAATGAGGACAACTAATGAAATTCGGTTTCATTTTCTGCAAAACTTCAAATGTCATAAGCTAACAAACCTTTACGAAAAAAACACTTATAAGTAAGGGTGCATATAATTCAATATTATGAACAATAATTAAGTGTGTTATCACACTCAGACGTTTTTAGAAAAATGCAAATAAGTGCGAAAGAGAAAGTAGGTGAAATAGAAATACTTTAAAAAGTCTCAACCCACGGAGTTCAGGATTGAGTATTGTCTTGGATTGTTTTTGACGTTTCTCTTTCTTGCCTTTCTTTGTTTCTTGGCGTTGCTTTATTATTGTTTCTAGTGTTCCCGAATAAAACCTTGTACGCAGCTGAAGTGAATTTTGTCGGCGGTCTTCAAGTGCAGAGCAAAATGAAAACGAAAACCACAGCGGAAAAAGATTTGTAGAGTTCTGTCAGCTGTCAAAAAAAATTGACAAGTTGTGACAGTCAGCTGCTGGTAAACAAAAGTGGAAAAGATTTCTATTTATAAACATTTTGTTGGGCAGTTAGTACATAGTTTTTTTTCATTTCTGCAGCTATATTACTCCAGAGGCTCGCAACAGCTGACCAACGAAGTTGTTTCTTTTTTTCCTCCGAAGAGAAATCAATTTTTTTTTCGGTTTATTTTTTGGAAGTTGAAGTTCACTGCTCGTCTTCGTGATGAAGACATCACCAATAACATCTTCAACATCCTGAGTTTCCGATTCAGAAATGTATTGTTGGAACACATTAGACAAATCCATTCTATTTTAAATTTTAAATCAAATACAAATCAAAGTCAAAACATCGAAAGTCACGAGTAAACCATTTTTTTTTTCAATAAAAAAATTAAACGTCAATTAAGCAAGCAATTAATATGCTGGGCAATTTAATTGAGAACGAAAAGAGTGGAGAATTGTACTAGTACAGCTATCCACTAAAATGACACATTTCGTCGTTCAGCAGCGTACTGAAAAACGAAACGCACAGCGAAATTTGTCATTTATGATTTTGTCATGTCATTTTTGTATGTGAAATTTCGTTTCGCATCAGCAGCGCACTAGGCTTAAACAAGAAATATGCCACCGGAAAATTTCAAGTTAAGGAAAGACCTTATAACCGAATAAATTTAAATGAATGGTTAAGAGAGTCTAGCCTGATATTTTAAGCTTTGCATTCGAAACTACCTGTTCATCCGTTGAAAAAACGCCAACTTATCAGCTGGCGATATTGCGTCTCTCAAAATTTTATTTTTTTAATGGCATTTTTAATGAACAACAAAAGCAGATTAAAAGTTTCTCCATTCATCCTTATATAATTTAAAAACGATGGTTTATCATTCGATTTTAGTTCTTTTGTCAAGAAAGTGAAGGATCCGAACTCAGATCTATTTTCTCTCCAGGGGTGCCAGCACGTAACTTGATAGTCTGCTATTACACGATGAATCTAGATGCATGCGACATCTTCGAATTCTTCTTTGTGATCCTATCCTGTTTCTCAAGTGCTATTACACGTTGAAACTAGAGCCATGAATCTATTTTGACAGTTCCCTTTCATTTTTATTTCGTCATCGACTTGTTTGTTTGTTTGTTTACTTTTATTAATCGAGAAAATTTTGTTATTCTTTAAAATCAATAAAAAAACATTTTTTTTTGTAAAATTTATGAGTTTTATTATATATAGAAAGGATTTATATTGACAATAATTGTGCGTAGTAAATAAAATTCCTACAAAATGAACTGTCCGTCGAAGTTTGCTTCTCGAACAACGAAACCATATGAAGAGAATAGCAAAAATACGAATAAGAGAACAGAGAAACGTCGAATTGTCGCAAGGAAAATTTTACCCGTGCGACACAGGTCAATTTTCTTGCATCTCATGTTTTCGATTTTTTTTTCTCTTTTGCACTTATGTTGTTCGAAGTGTCGCATGCATCTAGATTCATCGTGTAATAGCAGACATACAACCGAGTTTAGTCGATACAATCGAGCATTGGAAGCACACATTTTGGTTCAATCGAGCGTCCTCGATTGTTGCGCCATATTGGGCAGCAAACAAACTTCAAATTAACGTTTGAAACAAAAGTTTTCACTCGACAGAAATTAGTTATCGTCGGGAGCGATTTTTGTGTTAGAAAAATGGAAAGACAAAATAATATGTTAATAAGTAAAAAACAGACTGAGATTTTGACCAATTTTATGAGTTCTCACGTTGGTTTAGCGAGGGGAATTCTTAAAACTGACCAAGGGAGGAAAATATGAGAACCATCAACGCAGCCCAGTATTCCCGGTAGTTTAAATTTCCTATAATATAATAATACTCCTTGCTGTCTCCAAATTTAGAATAACTCCCACTGGCTAGGAGATTTAATGTTGCACAAAGCTGTAGAACTGGTGGAACTGATGTTCTTTTTCTGTCTTCTGGAAGATCTAACGAGCTGAGTATCTTGTGAAAACATTCCTTGTTGACTCTAAACTGCTGCACAAAGTTAACAAACAAATTGTTTTACAAATTTTATACATGATCTTTCTTTTTGAATATTTCCTCATTTTTACTCAATTCGAATGTGTTGCTATTATATCTCAAATATTTTCTTTTGATTTTAGCACTGGCACTTCTTCGCTTTCACCTTCACGCTCCGAATCAAAGAAAAACATTTCAGAAAAGACTTAAAATTGAATGAAATAATATAGTAAACTCATTTGACATTTAATTTTATAGTTCTCAATGGCTTTTTTAAGTATAAGTCACAATGGAACTAGTCTCAAATTACCTGCTGTCAAAAATAATTTCTTTCGAGTTGATCGACAATCCTCCATTGTATCAATTTACGTGCTGGCACCCCAGATTTTTGTCCAGTTCCCTTTTTTCTTCTGCTTGGAAATTTTGAAAGTATCCTCACAAAGGTCTAACACATCTTAAAACATTTCTTCATCAGATGAGATAAGAACAACAAATGAAAGAGAAGTGTCGAAAATACCTAACCGAAAAACATCTGAGTGTACAAAGAAGAGGGAACAAACTTATCGCACCCACACAAGCAAAACCTTTCACACCAAAAACTTGTTTCAGGTTTACAAACAAATTTTCGATTTGATTCAACTCTTTCAGTGGGATTGGATCGAGTAATCCTATTTCGATCCGATCCACGTATATACGGCGCTAAATCCTGATTCAATTCGGGTTGAAAGCTCGTAAACGCGGTAACAGAAAGTCTGAAGATAATAACACACTAAGCTTTATTATAAAGATAAGGGTTTGTCATTATGATTAAAAATGAATGTCTGATGTTTTCAACCATTGTTTGCCTTAGTTATGTCAGCAACGAACACAAAGTAATCCACACTGCCTTTACATTGTTCTATTCATCTAGTAAAAATTACATTATCCCAAACCAATTTGACATTCAATTAAAAAGCTGCATAGCTTTGTTTTATACGTTACAAATTTGAAAATTGCTTTTTCCCCGCAGAGGTAACATGACGAAACAGAGGTATTTGCAATTTTAGCTTAAAACCTAATTACAAGCAGATTTGGGACTTGTTTAAAATTATAAGTTTTTTTTTTTAATTTATGACAAGTCACTTGTGTTGTTTAAACAATATCGATTCACTTATTCTTAGAAGTTTAGATGAAAGAAGTTGTTATCACAAGGCTGCATTTGCGTTCTTTTATATTGTTTACACATTAACTAAAAATTACAATCAATTTTACTTAACTGTCCTCATAATCGGAGTTTGTGCGATTGCAAAAATGCATTTTAAGTCCGAACTGGGTGGAACTTGTTCTTCATTAGATCTCAAACCTTGTGATGTTCGCTAAGTTTATTTTCGAGCTTAAGCAGATATAGTACTTTAACATCACGTTAAATGTGCCCATGACTTAAACCGGGCGTCTTTTTTCTTAATTTAAATGATAATACTTTGTCTATCTATCATATCTTCTTCAGATCTGCAAGTGTGACTGACTTGAAAACAATTTTGCCACCTGTTGTCTGGAAAATTTTTCACATCGATATTGAAAAACTCTAAAGAAGTTCCATTGAAAAGGTATTCCTCCTCCGTAATAACACACACATAAGATAATTATAATTCACCATCTTTATTCTGAACAAATGTGAAGGTAGTGAGGATTTCCAAAACATTGTTCATTGTTTTACATTTCATAATAATATAGATATAATTTTATGTTTTGAATGTTTTCTTGAATTTATAGACGTTATCATAGAAAATTTGAAAACATCAAATTTTTAATTGCGTCAGAAAAATATAGTTTTCAAAAAATCGAAAAGTACTAAAATAATAATTATAAGGAGATTGTATTGCATTTAACTTAAAAGAAGGCTAACTTCAATTAATACTAGCAGACCAAAATTTGTGTGTATCTGGCAATGCTCTTGGATTAACTGAATTCGCCGCAATCAGCTGATGTCTGCACAACCCATAGATGTCAAATAGAAATTTTCACCTGTATCTGGTTCTGCAATGTTATTCCTTTTTTTCTTGGTTTATTTTTAATAAGTTTTCATTAGAATAAAATTCAAAATAAATAATAACTTTAGTAATATTTAAAGTATGAGTTAAAACCCTACGTACAATAAACCATCCGCACAAATGGAACAAACAATCAACAAAAAGCTACAAGGCTTCCAATTGATTGCCCAAGAGAAACTTCAATCCATATTGTGTTCAATACCAAATAAAAAAGACCTTATTTTAGATGCATCTCTTATTAAACCATTGGAACACATATGTGCAGCATCTTGGTTAAAGTACATAAGTATCTTAATGTTCATAATTCATAATTTATAAGTTTCCTATTGATAGGTTAAAAGGAATCCAGCGCATCTACAAGCTTGACCCTGAGAACACCATCGCAAGGCAAGATAATGTGCAGGTTTTTATGATAGCCAACACATTATCCACTTACCGGAAAGTTCTCAATCAGATTCATGCTCATGAAAGTTCTAAGCCTTCCGACAAGAATAGCGGCTTCAAGAGTTTTCACATAATTTGTGTGCCTAATTGTTATATGTGTTTCCAAACACTGCTCGAAGAAGAAGGACTTTTTGGTATTGTGCAGTTGCATCGATTCAATTGGGACTTGATTTATCTGGATAATGGTGTGCTTAGCATGGAAGTTCCTCAAGTAAGTTTACATCTTAATTTTTCTGGGTCATGAATAGTGAATTAGAATAAACAACATTCTAGGTTTTTAAAAGCGTTTTTATCCATCATGACACTTCAATATTGTCGTCCATGTCTCAAACTCTACGCATCTTCTTTATGATATGCGGCAAACCAGAGCTCATCTTATCCTACGGCCAACATTCGGAAGAGATCCTAAAGATGATAGACAATTTGGGGCCTTGGCCATCGGCGGCTAGTCGCTCTGAGCCGAGTGATTTCTCATCCATGGTTATAATAGATCGGGATAAGGATTACCCTTCAAGTCTTCTAACACCAGCCATTTATTCAGGGCTATTGCTAGAGGTTTTAAAATACCGCGCAGGAGAGGTTGAAATTTCAGCTAATTCAAATAAAATCTCCGTTCAAAAACTAAAGATTTTTGAAATTCCTCGTGAACAAATTCAGCCCCCTACAAATGTGAAAGAAAAAACTCCAATTATTCGACTCTGTTCGGCCACCGATGAAATTTATGCCGAGAATCGCTATCGACACTTCTCCCAAGCTAGCAGTATGATAAAAGCACAAGCAAAAGCCATAGGCGTCGAGGTTCAGAGTATAAATAAAATGAAAATAGACGAAATGCAAGATTATGTGTCCAGAAAGTTGCCGAAGGTAACGGAATTGAAAACCAAAGTCCTCAGACATCTGCAAGCAAGCGAAAAAGTCATAGCCGAAATGGCTGGTTCATTCCAACAGGTCCAATCGCTCGAAGAAGACATTCTCAACAATAACAATCGTAAAAAGCTTCTTACAGAAATTGATGAGGCTCTAACTACTAATGGCCAAAAGTACAACAGCATTCGCCTTATGTGTCTTGCCCACTTGTCGATGGGTTTCAGTTCGGAAGAATTGGCCACCTTTATACGGAACTACTGTAATTATTTCGGGCATCGGTACTTGCATGTGTTCCACTATTTAGCTAAATCTGGCCTCTTACCTCCTATCGAAGAAGAGAAGATGGGCAAATCAAAAATACTTTCAAACTTACCACTAGGCAAATTTCAACAGACCGAATTCCAGGCAAATGCAAATCGCCTCAGGCTTTTAGTTTCTACAGCGGGGGCAGAATCCAGCTATTCTCGTGACCACGAAGGCGGAGTCACTTGTCCGAGTTATGTCTTCAATGGACTATATATCCCACTCATTGCTCAGTTGGCTTCGATTTTGGTTAAGGCCACTGGAATCGATGATCTCGCCTTGAAACTGGGAATGGTTGAGAAAATACAGTTGCATTTGCAATCCCTGCCTGGTGTTACTAATATAAAACAAGTTCAAGCAATGCTTAAAAAAGGCGACGGCAATAGTGTGCTTCCGATGAAATCAAAGACAGTTTTTGTGTTCGTTGTTGGTGGTGTTACCTATGCAGAAATTGGTGCTTGTGAGCTTATTGGACAGCTAACTGGTTCAAAAATTGTTGTTGCTTCGAATCATATAATCTCTGGATCCGATGTGATAGCTTCTGCCTTTTAGAGATCCGTACATATGCCTTTTTATATTTTTCTTTTTCTTTACAATTTAGTCTCTCTTGAAAAAAATCGAATATTTTCATATATACAAATATATATTTATATTAGCTATTATTTTGTTAAATAATAAAAAAGACATTAGCAACTGTTTTTGGACTTGTTTTTGACTTTTCTTTCACCATGAATATTAAAGCAGCTCCCAAGACTAATCGGACACATGAAATATAAATCTTAGCAATGCATTTTCTCCAAGAACATTTTCGGAGAGTGTAAAACTTTATGATCATTATAAATTACATTTGAACACGTTTTTATTTTAAATAAGCCAAAATTAAACAGCAAATTAATATTTAAAAAAAAGCTACTCTATAATTTGACATCTCACACATTACTTTGGATTTATTTTTTTCCTCAAGGCGTAAGGTATTAAAGAAACAAGTTTTAACATACTTCAGGACTCTTTTAATCCCATATACAATGTTGGCCAAAACAAAAGCTACTTTATTTCCATCGATTATTAAATAATAAAAAAACTAATTCAGGATTCAATTATTGTACATTTTTGTTTTTAAAATTTTAATAAATATTTACAGTTTCTTATAGAGTGGAGAAGATGGAACAACGAGCTGTACGGGCTTTAGAGCAACGTAGACTTAGCTAGAAGAGTAAAAGTCCAACGATTAAGATGGCTGGATCACGTAGAGCGCATGGAAACCGTAGTCTTCGAATCCACCCCCACAGAACAGCGCAGTAGTGGAAGCCCGAGGATCAGGTGGTGTGCACAAGTAAAAACCTCACCCAACTTGGAGCACGAAACTGGATACATCTAACTGGGGACCGACCTAGATGGAGAAGTTTGTTGGGTGACGTTTTAGTTGACACAGGAATGTAGCCCCACCTTAAGTAAAATATTGCTGGTATTTGGTAGCAAAGCCCTTGTTTTTAATCACTTCAACACATCTTCTAGCCATGGATTCAATCAAATTGCTTATAATCAGCCCTATCATGAATTCCATCGTAATCGGAAAATTTTACGAATCCCGAAAAATTGTATCATGAAATCCGTTCGTAGTGGAAAATCTCATACAATTTTGCATTACGAACGGATTTCATGATACAGCTTTTCGGGATTCGTAAAAATATCCGATTACGATGGAATTCATGATAGGGCTGAATACTGTTTGGGATACTTTCCCGAGTCAATTCAATCCGATCAAATAGATTGTTTTTATTTTTGCAATTAATCCTTACAATTCTTCGATCTACAATTTCCCATAGATTTTCTATGGGGTTGAGATCTGGAAGCAGTGCTGGCCATTGTAACAAGTCAATCCGGTATTCTTAAAACCACGTCTTAACCGTATTGGATGTGTGCTTTAGGTCGTTGTCGTACTAAAATATCCATTTCAGAGGCAATTTAACCTCAGCTTGTAACAGCATTATATTTTGCAAAATGTCACGGTACATAAATCGATCCATTGCACTGAAAAACATCTCCAAACCATTACATTACCTCCTCCGTGTTTTACAGTAGTTTTGGATTAACGTGGATTTAGTGGCTCTTTGGCTGGCCTGCGAACACGACGACGGAACCCTAGAAATTGAATTTGGACTCGTCCGAAAAGAGTACATTCCTCGATTTTCTAACGGCCCAGTTGATGAAATAAAAGCCCTTAACAGTTTTGAAAGTTCTATCAACAGCTTTTCTCCGAATTATTCTAGCGCTTAAGTTTAGGTCGAGTTGGGTTCTTATTTCTCTAGATGTAATGAAAGGGTCTTTTTTAATTGATTTATTCCTGTCGTTTTGTTGTTTTTTCTTGGTCTTCCACCTCTTGACCGTTTGCAATGACTTTTTGAAAACTATTTTCTCTTGTGGTCTATTTAGAAGTACGTTCAAAAATTAACATGATTTGTTTAAGTAATTAATTTTTCAATGTCATAAAGATGGAGGTAGTTTTATTTGCTAATGTTTTGGCCAACACTGTACGGGGTAAGAGGATTAGAATATAAATTTTGCAGTCGTATTTTTGTGGACGTATCTGAACCTATTGAAATAAATCTAGAAGTACCACAAGGTTCTATCTAATCTGAACCTATTGAAATAAATCTAGAAGTACCACAAGGTTCTATCCTGAGCCCACTATTGTTCTCACTACTACATATTAATGATATTACAAGAAATAGTGAAATAATATATACTGTTGTGCATTAATGATTGTTAAATAAGTGTTTTTAAAAGTACCTATATGGAAGAAATATAAAATATTAAAAAAGGATATAAATATAAATAAACTTATGCTAAATGTAGACAAACGTAAAATAATGCTATAACAAGAAAATAATGAAATCAACCAAGGATTTAACTGTTTAAAATGAAATAAATTGGGTGGCGCAACAGTCCGTTGAGAACTAGGGCCTAGTGACTTACAACTCTCAACCATTTTTGTGTGCGAGTAGTTTTGTCAGGGAACCTACTATTTTAAGCCGAGACAAGAATTACTGTTGGAGAATTTGTCAATTCCTCGCAAGAGGCAGTACCCATAGAAAAATACTTTAGATGACATAGGTAGGGATCGAACCCAAGATCTCTGGCATGACAGTCCAACGCACTAACATGTCACGCGTACTACTATTTAAATGTTTAAATGAAATTAAATATTTAGAAATTATAATTAATAGTAATCTAAATTAAAAAAAAAAAAATATTTTGAATATGGTTTCAGTATTTGAAATAAAGTCATGAATAGTCAATAAAGAAGAAGAAGAAGAATATCAGAAGTCAATAAATATATTTTATAACTAATAATCTGTTTTTATTTAATAATATTTTATCCAGCCTTGTTTCTTTTTTTTAAGTTTTTTAGGCAAGAGTCGTTTGACTCAAATCCAAGCAGTTTGTAGATACTTTTAAAACCCCAAATTCTTACATTATATTACAAAGTGCTCAGCACATGTATAGGTAAATGTACCAAATAGAGACATAATAAATTAAGGTACTAAGACTATAAAAGGTGATACAACACAAGACATTTATACAAGACAAAAGGATAGAGGAGACATAAAGAACACATGACAAAAGCACGCAGTAGGTTTCGAGATGGTTCTCCCGTTTTTCTACTAACCGCGGTCACTGGTGATTGATTTCTGTGAT
Source organism: Eupeodes corollae (assembly GCF_945859685.1). Taxonomy (NCBI): domain Eukaryota; kingdom Metazoa; phylum Arthropoda; class Insecta; order Diptera; family Syrphidae; genus Eupeodes; species Eupeodes corollae. The sequence goes on along the minus strand of NC_079147.1, from coordinate 145,897,931 downwards.
CGATGGGAACCGATGATTTTTATCAGTGACTTGGCCGTTGACTTTACAAAATTGTCTTATTAGGAAACACTTATAAACAACACAAGGACCGTGGGTAAATAATGCACTTTTTATCGTTTAGATGAGGAGGATTCGATGGAATTCGTTAGAGTTTTTGGTTGATGAATATAATGGAACTCATTGTATACAAAATTAAAACAATTTATTACATTTTTTCATATACAAGAAGATATTATACATAGTAAACAGCGAAATAAAACAAATCAATTGGCATTTAAATCACTAATAATATTAAAAATGACCTTACGGTCTACTTTTCGTTCCACTCCTAATCGCAATAAGTCCTCTTCACAGAGTGAAAGAAATTTCCCAAAATCCATCTGCAAAATTTAAAGACCTTTTAATATAATATATTCAGTAGTAAAAATGGACGACTTAGTTAAAGGTTAGTATAGGTTTTTGACAAATTTCCGGTTTCAACATAGATAGATAGCTATAAGCTTTGTGAACATCTCAACCGCAATAAGTCTGCGAGTGATGAGCGCTTAAGCTTAAATTCAATTATTTGTCAGTTGTGTTAATGTAGATTTGTTGTTAGTTGTTAGTTTTTTTGTTTGATTAAATTTTATTAATTTTATACATTAAATGTTACATTCTATGCTAACACTTTTAATTTAAAATTTTTAAATGTTGATTGCATTTGATATGATGGTTTGTTTTATCTAAGCATCACAAATAAGACTAAGAGCTTCAAATTTCCGTAAGTTTGTTAACTATTTGATATAATCATCTTTTTAAATTTCCCCTGGCACAAGTCGGGAATGTACTTCACAATATAAACTCATAATGAGAAGAAAAACTACAAAATGATTTGGAAAAGTCCTTGTGCAGTTCCTTTAAAATAAAGGATTTAGAAAAGCTAAAAAGTTGTATTGAATTAAATAAAAAAAACTTCTAAAGCAACTACGAAAGGAATTTGGGTAAAACAATGATTCTGAATGCTTGACTGCAAACCAGTAAGAACACCAAGCAATCTTAATTAAAAACTATCCATAGAGCGTTAATTACTCAAAACGCGGAAGCAATTTAAAATTAAAATTAAAATTAAAATCCTTAACGGTTTTTCAGCTGCTGTGGGATACAACTTGCAGGGACAAATTGTTTTAGATCAGAATTATATACAAGACTGTTGCTAGACATTACATACCCACTCAAGATGTGGCTACTGATTACTTAACAAAAGCAGTTACTAATAGCAAGCAACTTTGCGTCAAAAAGATGGGATTATTAACTTACCATAGGAAGTTATTTTAATGGGTCCGATATGTCGAATTGAAAATGTTGACATTTCTCGACGTTTCAAGGTCCCTGGAGTCAAAATAAAAGATTTTAAGAAAGATGCCTGTGCGTATGTGTGTACGTACCTTCGCGACGTTTTTTTCGTTGTCCATAGCTCAAGAACCAGAAGAAATATAGACGTCAAATAAATTTTGTTATAGAAATAATAATGCAGAAAGGGCTCTCAAGAAAATTGCGTGGGTGTTTTTTTCAACAATAGCAGTTTAAAAAAAGGTGAACATTTTCGAAATTTCGACACAAATATCTTTTCAAAAACTTAAGATTATATCTTCAAACTTATATTATCTTATAAGAAAAATTGTTTTCAACATTCGGTAAAATTTTGAGAAAAATCGAATTGACAGTTTTTTTTTTGTTAAATAAATAAAAAAAACATTACTCAAAGTTGGTAAAAATTAATTTTCGACTCAAATATCTTTTCAAAACTTTGGAATATTCAGGCCTATTCTGCTATTAACCGGGGGAATTTTACTTGAATTTTCACTAATCATTATTCTGCTATTCATTCGAAGTGAATCTGTGTATGTCGGTAACGTCGGTAATACTGCGCTGTATTTTTCTATTCATGAAAGCATTCCTTCTATACAATTCAGATCCGCATAAAAAATGCAGCGGATTTTTCATTTGATGTCGGGTTTATTAATTTTTGTAAGCAAAATATAAGTGAAAACTAATTTATTGCTAAATTTAGAATATTCGTTTTATAAATAAAAGAATATTTACATTTTTAAGGGAAGTTAGGTACTTTTTTAACATTCCTCCGAAGCTCTCTGTTTGACGATTCTCTTATTCCGCCTACAATTGGAATAAAAAGTCCAATACTGCCCATTTCCAAAAATTACACACATTTTTCTGATTAAGTGGATTGATTGAACTTAATTTTTGTATGAATCAAAACAATTTATCCAACATTAACAAGATTTTTACAGGAACAGCTGTTCATTTGAATGTAAAATTGGTTTGGGATGATGTAGTTCACCCGATGGATAGCAGAATGCAAAGGCAGTGTGAAAGGGAATCGAATGGGAATCTAATTGACAGTTCTTTTTACAAACAATAAAAACCTAAAAAAAAATCTTAAACTTTTAAAAATTTCCTTTTGACTCAAATAGCTTTTCAAAAATTAAAAATACAGTTATAAAAATCCAACAGTCCGTTTTTTATAAAAAAATAAAATCTACAAAAAATAGTACCTACGCAAATTTGGTAAAAATTGATGTTCTGTTCTTGATATCTCTCAAATTAATTTCATTCATCCAATTTGTAAAAATTTAAGAACTGCTAATAAAATTGGTAAAAATTTGTTTTCGACTAAAAATCTATTTAACGAAACTAGATTTTCAAACTAAACTATTTCTTTATATGAAAAATATTGTTGGTAATTACAAATTTTTGAAGAATAATTCAACTGGCGACTTTTTTAACCCAACACGAAAACCTACAAACTTATAAGCAAGACAAATCGACAGACAGGATCAGTGTGGGTCGCATCTCAGTCTCTTTTTTAAATATTTTAATAACCAAGGATGTTTAAATAGTAAATATTACTTCTTATAAAACAACTGTTCTACTTTTAGGGAATATTTATATTTCCCTTCTTTGTAAACTCTGGCTGAAATATTGTGTAACTATTTATAATAAGTTCTTATTTTTTTTTAATTTTAAAGTTTTTCGTAATGAAATACTGCAGACCAAACATTTATTGAATTCCTCAAGCAAAATATGCTATTAGATGGATAAACATAGCTTGTTTGATACTTATTCAAATTTTTAACTTTTTTGAGCCATTTACTAATACGAAACATACATTTTTTGTTCTTGTTTTTTTCTCAGCATAAGCTGCCACCCGAGTTTTTACTTTCAACTGAAGTATTTAAGTTTATCGGCACTTAGTTGCCGCGTTTCTGAGAAAAAATGCATCAAAATTCCAACTTTTATAAAAATTTAAATAGGGAGGGAGTTAAACCACTTGTAATGTAATGCATTTCATTTTGACGCCTACAACTCGCTGATCCCAAATATGGTTTCGACAGACTTGAAGGTGGCCGCATTTGTATTGCAGGGGTCACCCGAAAACGTGTTTTAGAGTTTTAGGAAACCACTTGAAATCGGTCTCATCAGGAAGCCCTCGACTTCCTAATTGCGAATACGTACGTGACAGAAGTTTAAGTGGCCGCATTTTCCCTACGGATATATCCGAAAATGCATTTATTTTGGCGTTTTGGGAATAAACATCAAATTTTTCGGAAGCTCATGACTTCATGAATTCGAATATGTACAGTACATATGTACATGACAGATTTGCCGGTAGCCGCATTCTCCCGACACGCGATTAAAATCCCGTGTTTTTAAGCAAATCTTTGGATAACAGGCATAGCCAAATGAAATTTATTGCAATCCAAAGTTCATTGATACTAGAGTATAATTATACTTACAAAAAATAAAATAAAAATCGCGATTTTTTTCAAATTAAATTTCAATAATGTAATCTTCAGGGAAACTTCTTCTCTTATATGTTAACAGAAAGATATTAACTACAATAAAATTATAAAAATAGGACCAAAAGTTGAAGTATTGCTTAGCTCTTTACAACCGTGATTAAACTAACGAGTGTTATTGGTGTTTTTTTGTAATGGATTTTGATGTGAGGTTGTTATAATGGGCATTAATTTAAAGATTTTTAATCCCAACAAATTAAAGCTTGACTAGCAGAAGCTTTAACCAAACCAAATCAATTGTATTGTAAAGGTAATTTCTTAAAATGAATGTAAGTTAAAAACGGCTTCACTCCGAAGTATGAAATTGTAACTGACAGACGTTTAAATTCAACCAACTGCCTACTGTCTCAATTTAAGTCACGAATGCTAATATGTAGGATTATCAATAGCAGAAGTATGTATAATCTATGTCCATACAATAGTCCAGTTAATAAAGGTTTTCAGTTAAAAAAAATCCAACAGTTTTGAAACTTGGGACACTTACTATGAGATGTTTGGTGATTATCCAAAAAAAATTCCCCAAGAATTTGACGTTAGCTCTAGCGGCAGTTAAGAAAAACATGGTGTTTGGTTCAGTTTTTCACGTTGATCTCGAAAGTTATTTGTCGTATTAAAAAATTTTGCTCCACAAAATTAAAGCTAATTAAATTTTATAAAAAAAGCCTTCACGATTTTGTTCGTATCTGTTCTGTTAAGTTTATAAAATAACTGTAGCGGCAGTGAAGAGAAACATACGGTTTTTTCGGTTTTATTTTGAAAACTATTTGTCGTATCAAAAAATAATCTTCTACAAAATTAAAGCTTAGTTTATAGTTTTTAGTTTGTAAAATAACTCTAGTCATGTAAGGAAAACATTTGATGAATTTGTAACACGTGGATGACGATTGTGTACCTGAAAGCCTAAAAACGTTTCTGGAAACTCTTTTATTAAAGCAAACGAACTATGGAAATAGAAAAAGGAAGTGCATCGCAATAGGGCATAGCATTATATCTGTTGTGATTCCCAGATCATGCATGTCTCCAACACTAAGCAGCCTTGCCTTATTTATAGACAGAAAGCTTGATTCTAAGTAGTTGGTAAACCTTACATCAAGCTTAGGGTTTTGTTCTTCATGCTATGAAGCTCAGTTGTTAGAGATATATTGCCACACGAGACCAGATTCCAGCGGTTCATTTAACCAATTTGAGTTTATGCGGACTTTAATTTCAGAATGTGCAAAAACTAAAATCATTCCTCTTCCGTTCATAAACTCTCCACCGTCCGAATATAATACACTTTACACTGCATTGCACTATGCTGTCAGTTTGTGTTGCGAAATTTAACCAAAAATGCCTGGTGTTAACATTTGACGATCCTCTTTATATACACAGTAAAGAAATCATTGCCGCAGCTTCATCTGAGTCCCGTCTATCAAGATGCGTAGTCAGATTGGGTAGATTTCATCCGTTAATGTCCCATATTCTTCCAATAGGTTTTATCATAAGTGGAAGTGGCTTGCAAAAGTTAATGAGTACTATATATGCCCCGGTTTCTGTTGAAAAGATGCTGCAAGGAAAAGCTGTCGCTAAAGCAGTTCGTGTTTTAATAATAATGATGGAACAAGTCGACATAAGCCAACATGAATTGTAGGAAATCCAAAATCTCATAGCGGTCTAGCGATTGGGATACCTATATTAACTGAGTGAATAATATGATTTCCATACCGCCATACACTTCTCGTACGCCAAATCATGTGACCTGTATTTACAGGACTTGATAAAACTGCATTCTGTGATGACCCCAGATGAATTTTAAAACTTTGTGCAAGAGGGTTACTTTTGCAGGGGTGTGGTCGGTCCAGACGATTCAGCAAACTCTAATGCGTGGAATAAAGAGTATGGAAGTGTACTTAGCGAATGGGTTCTAGGGCTTAATATTTTCTTATCACTCAAGGAATTCACTGGCGTTCTTTTTTCTACTAGTGAGCGACATGAAGATTTTGGGGAGGAACGTAAAATTTGAAATAAGACAGACATTGCAAAGCTGTCAAATTGGTTCCAAAGTCATCCTCCATTTCCAAATGAAATCATGTCAATAGCGAGTGGCATCGTTGGAGATGATAAAGTAACTTGCTACAATGCTTATTCTCTAGGCATGCAGGCAACGAGCCATATAGAGGGCCATCGAGTTTACATAAGTAAGAAAGGATATACAAATTGAATACTAGAGTTCTTAGAAAATTTAATAAGCTTTAATTTTGTAGAAAATTATTTTTTGATACGACAAATAGTTTTCAAAATAAAACCGAAAAAACCGTATGTTTCTCTTCACTGCCGCTAGAGTTATTTTATAAACTTAACAGAACAGATACGAACAAAATCGTGAAGGCTTTTTTTATAAAATTTAATGAGCTTTAATTTAGTCGAGCAAAATTTTTTGATACGACAAATAGCTTTCGACATAAACGCGAAAAACTGAACCAAACACCATGTTTCTCTTAACTGTCGCTTGAGCTTACGTCGGACTCTTGGGGACTTTTTTCTAGATCATCACCAGACATCTCTTAGTAAGTGTGCCAAGTTTCAAAACTGTTGGATTTTTTTTTTATGTGAACGCAATTTTTTTTGTTCATTGACTGGACTACCAAGAGTTTGGCTCCGAAAACAATATTGAAAATTTCAGCCGTCGACTTTAGCCAAACTTCAAACTTATTCAAGAAGTTGTTTATCATACATAAACTGCAAGTCTTATGGAATGGATTAAAATTTGAGTTTGCCTGTTAATTGAACAGCATCCAAAAATCAAATGGGGTGGCGCATCAGTCCGTTGTGAACCAGGGCCTAGTGACTTGCAACTTTCAACCATTCCTGTGTGCGAGAACTGTTGTCAGGAATGGAATTGAACAGCATCCACCCTTAAAACAAATCCGGTTAGATCACAATTTCTTACAGCTTGTAAGAAATGTAGCTTAAATCTGTTAATATTAAGAACTGCATTTTCCAAAAGTCCAAGAGAAAACGAATAATACATTTTTAAGTCATTAGCATAAGGTGATATCAACAAAGTACAATTGCATTTACATCATTTATAAATAAAGTGAAAAGAAGAGGTCCCAACAATGAACCCGAGGGATATCCACACGTAAGTTGCAAAAAGTATAAAGATGAGATGTTTTCGGTGAGAGAAAGAAACTTTAAATTGATTTTAGAGCACTCGACCAAAAAAAAAATGTAGGCTATCAAACACTTTAATTACTGCATAAGGAATTACAATAAAAAATAGACCATAGACTGTGTTTTGTTTTTATGGCTAAACCAAAACCACGCGTTAGGTCTGTCGGGCTTTTGACAAGCTTCTTACCGAATTTACGATATTTTACGATATCATGTGTCATAACGACCTTAAATTTGCAAAACTTTATGCAGATGCAGATTCCAACCGTGGGCGTTGAGAATAATGTTTACTTAATGTCAAAGTACGAAAAATAGAAAATAGACATTTTCAGGCGTTGGGAGGTAAAGGCTAAAGTAACATTTCAGATTGTCACCTTAGCGTCCATTGAGTCTTCGATTTGTTAAAGTGGAGGCGTCGAACGCGAGGTTTAGGCTATTAATTCAAATATGACGTTAGTTTTAAGACACCCTTTATGTCTCTATTTTACCACTTTTAAATATACCTTAAATAAAGAGCAAAACTCGAATGGAAGAAAATTGAAAGTGACTTTAAAACACAACAGAATTTACCAATAAATTTTGTAGGTTGTTCCTTAAAATCTATTATGAAGATCATTTCCAGAATATGTTTAAAGTTTTTTTAGCAAAAACCTAAATAATATATATAATATTACCACAACCTCTCATAATGACATTTTCTTCTTTCGTGGTTAGTAAGACATAAAAATATTGTGTACTACTTTTATACGATACCTTTTCTTTTTCAAAAGCTTCAGTATACTGCTGCATGCCTGCATTTTTCAAAATCAAACGAACTTCCAGTTTGTGATTTAAATAACCATGCGACGCGGATTTATCTAGACTTTGAGTCTGATTTAGATCTTCCAATTGGATTTCTGATGATTTATGAGGACGGTTTTGTTTATGAAAATGATGAGGTCTAATCGGAGTTTCACCTTCATTGGTTTTCTAATAAAAATTCGGTTTTAATGGACACCAAAACATAAATACATTAATACATGACTTACATATAATAATGGTGGAACCTTAAATTCAACCGGTGTAAGGGATTGTTCAAGTACTTTGTAATCTCCTGGAGTCAACGACTGTTCTAGATTTGGTGAGGAATATCTTGCGTTTTCTGGATAACCATGTTGACTATTTGCCGCCGTATCTATTGGCGACAATTCTGGTGATTTCAAAAACAAGGAGTTTTTAACAGGAGTAAAACTTCGCCTGTTGCGGTAGTTCACTTTAAGATTGGATACGTCTTTGAATTGCTCGACATTTTTGTGAATTATTGTTCGATTTCGGCCATGTGGTATTGGTGTGGTTGAATTACGCTCATATTCTAATCCCCCCGGTGTAGACTGACTCATGCTGAGCAATACGGTTGGCGGAGTCCTACCATCGTTTATTTCTGTGTACCTACCAAAGTTTTTACTCTAATTTATTTTATATTGATTTTGTGACTTACCAAATGGCATTTTTTGTTTAATAATTTAAAATTAAATAAGAATAGTTTAAATGAATTATTATAATAAAAATAACGGAAAGTGAGAACGAGAATGTATAACTTAATAAATTGAAGCAGTTAGAAATTATAACGGATTGCAATTGCAAATGCAATTGCAGGAACGGAAAACAATTGGCGGTATCGTTGTTGTTGTTCATATATCGTTTACGAGACAACAAAAAGATGTTCCTATTTGGCCAGTTTATAAATCTGAGAACTGAAACATTTCCTTATTCTAAAGAATATAAACAAAATTTATCATTGTTGTCAGAAATATAAGAACAGAATTTTTATAATTCAATTTTTCAAGAATTTTCTATCGCAAAACTCATAAAAAGGATGAAAAGAATATAAATGCTACCGTACTTCTTATCCTGACAAGTGCTTTAAGAAATTAGCTGTTCGAATTCGGCTTAAAACCGTAGGTCCATTCCATTCTTGACAACATTTTTCGCACACAGGAATGGTTGAGAGTTGTAAGTTCTATTGTATTGAACTACTGTCTTTTGTTTTCTAATTTTATTCATTAAAGGTCTCGACAAATTCCAAAATCGGATTTGTTGTACTATTTCTGTAATAATTAGGTAAAGAAGCTTATGCAGCTCTAGGTAACTTCCATACAAAATAAATTCCAAATGCAAACGCCTACGATGACAGTAGATTAACACGTCGAGTAGCGCTTCTGCGTAAGCTCATTACAACGTAGCTTGTTAACTATGGTTTCATGCACATATACGTAAAGAAAATAATTACAACCGCCCAATCTATAGACGGAATTGGATTTCCAATAAATGAAGAGAATGGGTAGGTTCATTATTGCTTGCTGGACTTCCAGATGATTATCACCCTATGATACAGAAAATGTAACAGAATATGTAACAATTTTGGGCACATCGTTGATGCTTTCAGTTGTGTACTCTCCACAATAACTTGTTCGAGAAAACAAGATGAATATTATTTTGATTTGGGGGCCACATAACATGTGAGCGTTAACGAAAACATTCTGGAGTTCGTTTCTTAGGACATCGGCACAGTTTCCGCAAATAATAGCAAAATGCAAGTAACAGGGTAAACCAACATGCAATACTTCAGCTATTAAAGTCAGCGACGTGAAACTAGTTCCAGATTTATCCGCCATTCTTTTTGTCTGTTGAACAACTGGAACTGCAGCTGTTGAGGAGCAGCAGCGAAAGGGAGCGCAAGCCCCCAGGTAAGTATAACGATTATTAAGTAGAAAACGACAATACTCCCTCCTTACCTTACTTACTTACTTAAGGTGGCGCTACAGTCCGGGTCGGACCTGGACCTCAACCAACATGCGTCTCCAGCCAGCTCGGTGCCTAGCTAGATGTCTCCTGTTTCGCACGTCAAGTTGGTTGAGGTCCTGAGTCACGGTCTTCCTCTAATGCGCCGTTCCACGGGATTAGATTCGTAGACTTTCCGTGCTGAAGCGTTGATGTCCATTCGCTCTACATGACCCAGCCATCTAAGCCGTTGGACTTTAATTCTGCTAACTAGGTCAGTGTCACTGTACAGCCCGTACAGCTCGTAGTTAAATCTTCTCCTCCATTCTCTATCTATGTGTACGTCTTACTATTCAAGGTAAAAAATTATTAAGATCAATATATCAAGCTAATAAACCGATCCAAGGTTTTTTAAGAATTTTAACCGCATCGTTATATAAAACGCCATCAAAGATAGTTCTACTACACCGGAAGTGGCACTATCTAGACCTGAAGCAGTCCATCTGGGTCTGGAATCATGAGCTGAACAAAACGCTTAAATCATTTGGATTGTAAAGATTAAAGCACGATCCGGGCATCTATGTTAAATTGGAAAACCAAAATATACTCATCGTAGCCGTTTACGCCGATGATCTCTTGCTTTCAAATGACAACGAATGGCTAGGGCATATTAAAGTGAGGCTCCATAATCACTTCAAAATGAAATAACTTTGAACAGCAAACCTAATGCTTGGAATGCCCATAACAATGTCCGACAATTTAATTGTAATCGACCAAGAGCTTTATATCGAAAATATTCTCCAAAATTTTGGAATTGAAAAGGCCAAACCAAGGATGACACCAATGAATTACAGTGTAAAGGTATCAGTCAAGTACATCTGATACGAAAGATATCCAATTCATAAAAAATGTTCCGTACCGAGAGGCAATTGGTTGCCTCATGTAATTAGCACACTGCTCGCGACCCGATTTATGCTGCACTGTGAATATGCTCAGCCGATTCAATTCCAACAACAATATAATTGGTTATAGTGATGCTGATTGGGCAGCCAACGTACGTAGATGATCTCAGATCTACCACTGGATTTGTTTTTATTGCCAAAGAGGAGCCATATCTTGGAATTTCAAGAAGCAGCACACGGTAACACTATCTCTCTGCGAAGTAGAATATATGGCGCTCTTAGCCACTTTGCAAGAGCCACTATGGTGGAATGGCCTTGTCAATTTTCTTGGACAACAGGAACCTTAATTGCAAATCTTTTGCTATAAAGCAGCACAATTGCGATAGCCTCAAATCCAAAATTCAATACTAAAATAAAATAAATGAATTGGGTTGTGCAACAGTGAGAACTAGGGCCTAGTCGAATTACAACTCTCAACAATTACTGAGTGCAAGTACTGTTGTCAGGAATAATGGGTTCTACAACTCTAAGCTGAATCTGGATGGCAAATTCGAAAAAGAACTTTTCATAAGAAGAATTACTTTTATGGAATTTGTCAATTTCCCTATTCAGTACCCGTGAAAAAAACTTAAATGTCATAAGCAGTAGGAACCCAAGGCCTTTGGCATGACAGTCCAACGCACTTTTGTTTTAGTAATTTTTTTTAAATCCGTCTAAAAGCTAGACAAAAATTCATAAAACCAGCCTAAATAACCATAAATTGCAACTAACTTAATGGTCCCATACGGGCACTCAAAGTTAAACTAGAGTTTAGATCTATTTTACTTCAATTCAATTCTATTTATTAGAAAATTTGAGAAAAAACTTTTTTAATTTTATTTTAAAACTACTTAAAATTAGGCCCTTAATATAAAATTTAAAACTAACTTAAAATACCTATTCTACCTATAAACTACTAAAAACTAGAATAACCACAGCAGCAAATCTAACGTTTTTTGTGTTTCATATTTTGTTGTCCTGTTTTTTTTATTATTCCATGTTTTGTTTTTATTATTTTTGTATATATTTTTTTGTAATTATCTTTTTGTGCCACCATGTCTATTCTACTTAAAAATAAACCCTAAAACTATAAAACATTTATGTAAGCCGGATAAGGCTTAAAACCCCATCCAGACTACCGACTGAGTGCCGATTGAAGCCACCAAAACGCTATCAGTTCGGTTCCGTTTAGCAACAGCCCCACTGAATCGAAGAAAGTTTTACTCTGCCTTGTGCCATGACGTCCCAACGTACAAAAGTCGCCTGTCCACGGTTCTTCGTCCCACGTGGTAGAGTTGAGGAACTGCCAATCTATCCTGTATCACACCACATATGTCTAAAAGGGGAATGCTTATGATGGAATGAAACCGCTCAAGCGTGCACTTTCAAAATACTCGTCGTTTGGATAAAACGGGCAACTAAATTGCTGGTTGAAGACATAGTTCTTGCAATGTCACCTCGAACGAGATTTATCACAAACTTTGTCAATTCTGTTGATTCGAGCCCCGTTGCATAGGACCTCGTTGGAATAGTAATGCACAAAAGAAGATTCGGCTGTTCGATATAAGCCGGTACAGCATCGTAACCACTGCCACTCGAACACCCGAAACGTCTCCATCAGTGCAACGCACTAATCATCATGCCACAGGCATTGCTTAGCGTAAAATCGATCTTTAAATTATCTTCTTGTGCGTCGTTGTAATCTTTTTTATAATTAATTGTTAAACTAAATAAATACATAGTTTTGTATGATGATTCGACTTGACAAAGTTGTTTAATTTTACGAAAATTGCCATAAACTGTAACATTTTCTTGTTATTTTGCAAAAACTTAATGTCTGTGGTGTCTGTCATTGACACCAACTTAACGAAATCAACTTTCACCACAAAAACAAGTGAGTAAAGCAAACACTGATATTTAATTCAACAATTTTATTAAATAGAATAACAATAGTAATTAAATGTCTAAGTTATTATTATATTAAATTTAAGTTTAAGTAAATGTGCGGTGGGACATAAGAAGAAACCAGCCCGAACTCAAAGAGAATAAAAAGAAGAATATTAAAAAGAATTCAAATTGTATCTGCTCACTGTTGGCAGTTTGTTTTTATACACTTAGAATCAAAAATTGTTCTGTTCTGGAATCTTCTATTTTAACTTCTTTATTAACAGGTAGAGGTGCCACCATCGTTACAGTGTCGCCACAGTCACTCCCCCTCGAGTGTCTTTTCAGCTGGATGATGAAATGTCACGGTTCTTTTCTGGTGGTAGGTACGTTGTGGTGGATCCATGGTGGAACCCCAAAGATGTGGCTGGATTCGTTGGTTTGTTGATTGTTGACTGTATGCAGGTGAGTCTTCAGTGTATTCGCTGTCGGTTTTGCTTATGTAGCAAGGTTTAAGTCGGTCTATAGATACATGTTTTTCTTGATTATTAACAAGTATCTTATAGATTCTGTCCGAAGTTCGCTCGAGGATCTTGTAAGGACCTTGGTACGGTGGTTCAAGTGGCGCTTTGACATGATCGCACCGCAACCAAACATGTGAACAGGTGTTAAGATCTTTCAAGATGAACATTCTTGATTTGGTGTGATGAGCTGTCGGAGTTGGTCGAATTCCACTCATATACTCGGGGTGTTTTATTATGAATGTTGACGAGTCTGGTAGTAGATCCGATGACACGAAGAATTCACCAGGTATCCTCAAACACGTTCCATATAGCATTTCTGCTGGAGTGGATTGAATGTCTTCCTTGAATGATGTCCTCAAACCAAGTAAGACTGTTGGCAGTATGTCGATCCAAGGTTTTGGTGAGCACATTAAAGCTGCCTTCAATGTTCTGTGCATTCGCTCGACCATTCCGTTGGATTGTGGATGGTATGGTGTTGTTCGGGTTTTCTTGCTTCCAACGAGATTGGTAAGAGCGTGAAAGAGCGCTGACTCGAACTGTGATCCTTGATCCGTTGTTATAGTTACAGGAGAACCAAAGTGAGCAATCCAGTGGGTGAATAAATTTGTTGCGACAGTATCTGCGGTCATGTCCTTGATGGGAACTGCTACTGGCCACCTCGAAAAACGGTCTATCATGGTGAGGCAGTACTGGAACTCTTGGACCATTGGGAGAAAAATTATGTCGATGTGAAGATGGTTGAATCTGGAGTCTGGAACAACGATGTGGTCAGGTTGAATTTTGTTGTGACGATGTACTTTAGATCTCTGACATGCTATGCATTCTCGAGACCATTGTAAAGCATCTTTTCGAATTCCAGGCCAAATAAATTTTTCTCTCAGCAAACGTGATGTTGTTCTTCCACTGGGATGGGCGTTGTTGTGGATGATTTCGAACGCTGTTCTTCGAAGTGACAGAGGGATGTATGGTCTGACTATGCCAGTAGAAATGTCGCAGTATATTTTGACGTCTGGTTCTGTTTGCAGTTCATGTAGATGTAGAGTTGATGCACTTGTAACTAGATCACGAAGATGTTCGTCGTTGCGTTGTTCGTCTCTAATTGTTTCTGGAGATAGTATTGTTGGCATGTTGATAGTGTTGATCCGAGACAAAGCGTCTGCAACTACGTTGTCTTCACCCTTTACGTAGACTATGTCCGTTGTAAATTGTGAGATGTAGTCAAGTTGTCGGATTCTGCGCTCAGGTGCTTTCTCAAGCTTCTGTTTGAAAGCATAAATCAGAGGTTTGTGGTCTGTTCTGATTTTAAAGGTGCGACACTCCAACATGTGGTGGAAAAATTGTATTGCGGCAAAGATGGCTAGCAGCTCACGGTCATATGTGCAATACTTCTGCTCACAGGGGCTGAGTTTTCTGGAGAAGAATCCAAGCGGCTCCCAGGTGTTTCCATTCTGCTGCTCAAGTTTGGCCCCAATAGCAGAAGATGATGCATCGGTGGTGAGTGTCAAAGCAGAATTTGTTGTAGGATGAGCGAGGAGTGTGACATTTGCTATCTTCTCTTTGCATTCTTCGAAGGCCTTTGTTGCCTCCTCAGTCCATTGAATCTTTGTTTTGCCGTTTTTTATTGAACGTTGGAGGTATGCATTGAGCGGAAGTTGTGATTGTGCAGCATTATGAATACAACGTCGGTAGTAGTTTGTCACTCCAAGGAATCGTCTAAGTTCTTGTATTGTCTCGGGTTTTTTGAATTTCAATATTGCATCTACTCGATCGCTTGATGGTGCATATCCCTGAGCGTTGATGTTATAGCTCAGGAAGTTGATTTCAGTTTGACCAAACATGCACTTTTTGATGTTGATGCTCAGTGAGAAGGCTTTCAAACGTTCAAAGACTGTCCGGAGGTGGTCGATGTGTTGGTTTTCGTCTTTGGACATTACGAGTATATCGTCAATGTAGACAAAGACGAAATCGAGGTCACGGAATATGGAGTCCATGAATCTTTGAAACGTTTGAGTTGCGTTTCTGAGACCGAATGGCATCACCAGATATTCATAAAGACCACATGGTGTGATGATTGCCGTTTTGTGGATGTCTTCTGGATGCATAGGAACTTGATGGTAAGCTCTGTTCAGATCCAGTTTTGTGAAGACGTGGTTTCCATGGAGGCGAAGGAAGAGGTCTTGCACAAGTGGAGGCGCATACTTATCGGCTTCGGTGGTAGTGTTAAGCTGTCTGTAGTCCCCGCAGAGTCGCCAATCATTGTTTTTCTTTCTGGTGAGATGGATAGGACTCGCGTAAGGACTTCTTGATGGTCTAATGATGCCTTCTTCCAGCATCTCGGAGATTTGTGTCTTTGCGGCTGCTGCTTTTTCTCCTGCAAGTTTGTAAGCACGTGAAGATACTGGAGGACCTGTTGTTATAATGCGATGAGCGTACTGTACATTGGTGAGGTTTGGGCTATTGATCGGTTTGGTGATGGAAACGTATTCCTTGAGGAGCTTGGCGTATTGTTCGGGAAGTGATCCGTCGATCGTTGAAACATTGTAAGTTGCCGTCTCAAGTGTTTCACCTCTGGTTGAGAACGAAGTGAGTGGGTCGATCAGCCGTTGGTTCTTGAGATCGACGAGCAGGTTGAAGTGGCTCAAGAAGTCGGCGCCAATAATTGCAGTTGGTATGTCCGCAATTATGAACGGCCAAGAAAAGCTTCTTCTGAGGTTAAGGTCTAGTTTTAGTGTTTTGCAGCCGTAAGTGGTTATAGGGGTTGAATTCGCTGCATAGAGGGTGAGCTGTTCTTGTTCCGGTCTATTGTTGAGAAAGTTGGATGGAATAATAGATACCACTGAGCCTGAGTCGATGAGGAATTTTCGTTGGGTTGAGTGGTCGTGGATATGTAGACGGATTTCGTGCAAAGGTGAAGTAGCTATGCTGTCACCAACTGCTCCAATTAGTGACAGCATTTCTAGTTTTCCTGCTTGGATGAACTAGGGGTATATTTACATGGTTGAGTACATGTCATGCAAGGGGTCTTGGGTTCAATCCCTGCCTGTGCCACCTTAATTTAAAAAAAAAAAAAAAAAAAAAAAAAAATTAATTTTCGCGGGTACTGCCTCTTGCGAGGAACTGACAATTCCTTCAAGAGTAATTCTTGTCATGAAAAAGTGCTTTCTCAAACTAGCCGTTCGGATTCGGCATAAAATTGTAGGTCCCCTCCATTCCTGACAACATTACTCGCACACAGGAATGGTTGAGAGTTGTAAGTCACTAGGCCCTGGTTCACAACGGACTGTTGCGCCACCCCATTTGATTTTTTTTTTTGAGTACATTGTCGAGCCTCATGACCCCACCTGTTGTGGTAGTAGCAAATACCATTGCGGTTGGGTGTAACGGACCTGCCTCTCGAACGACTTCTCTGTGCGTACTGACCTTGCTGCGTGTTTTGTCGTTGTGGCAGCGCTCCACTGGACGATGGCTGTTGGTGTCGAAGTTGCATCTCCAGTAGCTGGTTTTGGGTCTGTTGATGCGCCAGGTGTAAACCTTGAAGTTCGTTCTGGAACGATTTGACAGTGATGGTTAGGTCTTGAATTTGTCGTTCCAGTCGAAGGACATCATGTGAACTTGATGTTCGTGTTGTTGGCGAAGGCATGATGTCTCTTGAACTTACAGCCATGATCGAAGCACCACCCAATGCATCCATGATGCGATCAGCAGTCTCCGCTAGGGCTTTAAGGTCACTTAAATTGTCTGAGATGACGAGCAGAGGACGAATTTTTTCCGGCAGCCGTTCTGTCCAAAGCTGATGTAGCACTTCGTCACTCACTGCATTTTTTGCCAACTCTCGCATTTCTCTGAGAAGCTGAGAAGGTTTTTTGTTGCCGAGGACCTTCTCTCGGAGTAGCTTTTGAATTTGTTTTTGGCGTGATTCAGAGAAACGCTCGAGGATTGCAGTTTTAAGTGTCTTGTATTTGTCGTGTGCTGGAGTGTTGTTTACAATATCAATCAGCTGGCTGGCGATATGCAGTGGTAGGGCTTTAAGGAGCTGATTATATTTTTGAGCGTCGCTGCTTATTCTGTTTGCCGTGAAGTCAGCTTCTGATATGGCGAACCAGAGGTCTGGGGTCTCCGGCGAAAATTGCTGCACGTGGTTGTGGTACTGAGGCATAAACATTGCACCAGGCGGTATTAATGATTTAGGGTCGGAGTTTTGACGGGATCCGTTATATGTAGCACCAGACAACGGAGGATGTAAAGGACCACTACCAGAAGATGCGTGATTGAAGTTGTTAAGTAATGGATCGCTGTCTAAGTCAAGTAGGCTTTGATTTAAGTTTTCACCGGCTGGGGTCTTGTCTTCTTCAGCCGTTCCTTCTGACTCCAAATCTTTTGTTGGCGTTCGGGCAATCATTTTAAAATATAGTTAAGACAAAATGACTTACATGTTCTGGTTATTTTTGTATTGTTGTGTTTGCTGTTATTGTTGTGATGGTTGGTTGATGGTTACTGTTTTTGTGATGGTTGGAACTCAGTCAAATCACGTCGGGGTCACCAATGTGGTGTCTGTCATTGACACCAACTAAACGAAATCAACTTTCACCACAAAAACAAGTGAGTAAAGCAAACACTGATATTTAATTCAACAATTTTATTAAATAGAATAACAATAGTAATTAAATGTCTAAGTTATTATTATATTAAATTTAAGTTTAAGTAAATGTGCGGTGGGACATAAGAAGAAACCAGTCCGAACTCAAAGAGAATAAAAAGAAGAATATTAAAAAGAATTCAAATTGTATCTGCTCACTGTTGGCAGTTTGTTTTTATACACTTAGAATCAAAAATTGTTCTGTTCTGGAATCTTCTATTTTAACTTCTTTATTAACAGGTAGAGGTGCCACCATCGTTACAGTGTCGCCACATGTCAACAAATATAGCGCCATCTGTTCCACACGATGATTTACACGTAGTCTACTGACGAACCCCTTTCTTTGAGTGCTTATTTACCTTAGATTCTATTTACAAATTGAAAAACATGAAAATAAATTGAATTTAAATTATTTCTGAAATAAAAAAAATTTAAATTATTTCTGAAATTTTCTTAACATATCCTCTTAAAAATTGTCGATTTTACTTACTTACTTGAGGTGGCGCTACAGTCCTGTGTGAATTAGGGCCTCACCCAACAAACTTCTCCATCTAGCTCGGTCACTAGCTAAATGTCTCCACTGCGCTGTCCTGTGGGTGTGGATTCGAAGACTTTCCGGGCCGGAGCATTGGTTTCCATGCGCTCTACATTACCCAGCTATCTTAGTCGTTGGACTTTACCCTTCTGGCTAAGTCTACGTCGCTGTACAGCCCGTATAGCTCGTCGTTCCATCTTCTCCTCCACTGCCCTTCGATGCATACGGGAGCGTAGATCACACGAAGAACTTTTCTCTCGAAGCGACCCAAGGTGCTTTCATCCGCTTTTGTTATAGCCCATGCTTCTGCAACGTATAGCAGGACGGGGATGATAAGGGTCTTATATAGCAACACTTTGGTCCCTTGAGAGAGGACTTTACCACTCAATTGCTTTCTTAGTCCAAAGAAACAGCGGTTAGCAAGAGTAATTCTGCGTTTGTTGTTTTCTGCATTTACAGCGGAGCCTAGGTAAACGAAGTCCTTGACTAACTCAAACTACGTCTGTCGATGGTGACGTTTTGACCAAGACGTCGTTGTTGTATGTCTTGACGACAGCATGTACGTTGTTTTGCCCTCATTAACCGTTGAACCCATTTTTGCGGCCTCTGCCTCACAAAAGCCCCATTGACATCACGCTGAGTTCTTCGAATTATGTCAATGTCATCAGCATAAGCCAGTAATTGGACATTGTCGACTTTAATAAGTTAAAATTAGTTTAATTTAAAATTTTATTTTATACAATTTATTCTGCTTCAGTTATGTTGAACGCTTCCAAAAAAATTGTCCTTGGAACACACCCATTTCTTGAAGCTCTTCATAAAAATGACAGATGATCAGATAACTTCAAAATATTTTTAACATTTAAAAAAAAATTGTATTGAGTATGAATAGAAACAAATATTAAAGTGTTAATTTTAATTGTTTGTTTATTTAATTTAACAATATTTTATTAGAAATATAATTTTAAATATCAGATTTAGAGTTACAATGGGAAAAATCAGGAAAAACCGCGTCCAAAATGATGGTAAATTGAATATAATTTTAATAAACCATTCGCATTTTTAATAAACATAAATAATGATACAAATTTGAAGTTCCGATGAAATCCGATGTTATGGAGACATCTTCACAAAGCTCTGAGGACGAGTTACCAGAGGAAGAAACAATGACTAGAACTCGCAATGGAACTTATCGCAGAAATTGTCTTAGACTACGGTGGGAAACAAATTCATTCATCTTTCCCTAAAATCTAACTTTTTTTTATTTTCCGTGAATAAAATTCGTAAATTGCAGTGTCAAAAAATCCACAAAATTAATCAAATCAAAACTCAATAAACAACAAACAACCAAGTCATCATCTGCATCTTGTAAAGCTCTTGACAATGATACAACCCATTCGAAAGAAGTGATACCTTGTGATGATAATCAGCCCCAGAACGCTTCGGATTTAGATCCAAAATCTGATATTGAAGAAGATGAATGCATACCAAATGGATCAAAGTCTATTGAGTGCTTCATTTGCAGTTGTAGATTAAGTAAAATCTATAATCTGAGGAGTCACATGGCTACGCACTTAGAAGAAGACTCGTATGACTTAAAAACTTTCGAAAATTCAGAAATATTTAATGTCCTGAATCCACATAAGAGGAATATTGATTCAAAGACAATCCAAAAATTTGTTATCCAGGTAAGTTTCTATTAAATTCAAATTTGGAAAAGAAAACAATAACATTTAATTTCTTTTAATTTTCAATAAAGGAAATCCAAGCTAAACGTTATTCCCAGTTCTATTGCATTCTCAATGAAGCAGCTGTTGAGCTACATATCAGTGATTCGGAAACAGATTCTGATGGAGCGGGTGATGGTATGATACCTCGCAATAACTATCGTTGTGAGATGTGTAAAAAGAACTTTGACCGGAGATACAAAGCATTGTTTCATCAAAAAACCGCTCATACTAAAAACGACTTAGTCGTCGAATGCGACTATTGTTTGAAAAAGTTCTTTTGCATGAATCTTCTTATTCATCATTTAAAAACTCAATGTGAAAGCGATGAAAAGCCAGTTCCATGCACCGAGCGCTTTATGAAATTTCTACTTAAAGTTAATTTGGAATATTATGCAAATCTAGCCGAGGCCAGGGAACAAAGAAAACTACAGAAAGTCAATGAAGTCCCAAAGTCGTATAGTTGTAAAATTTGTAAGAAAACATTTACACGCCAGGAGCATCTGAATCGGCACAGTGCTGTGCATCTTCCCGATGAGATGAAGTTTGAGTGTTCTGTTTGTGATAGACGTTTCAATAGAAAGGACAATATGCGATCTCATATGAAAACACACACTGAAGAGGGCACCCGAAATGCAGAGTCGAAAAAAATTCTCTGCTCTTACTGCGGACGAAGCTTTAGCAGTAAATCCAATTATGTGGTTCATATGCGTCGTCATACAGGTGAGAAACCCTACAAATGCGATGTGTGTGGGAAAGGATTTCCCAAATCTACAGATCTCAACTCTCACAAGATCACACACACGGGCGAGAAGAATTTTGTGTGCACAATTTGCAATAAAGCCTTCGCTAGATCAGCTGTGCTTTCGAAACACATGAAAGTTCATAGCGGTCCATATCCATGTACGTCGTGTGACAAGAAATTTCCGAAACCTAGTGCCTTAACTTTACACTTGAGAACCCATGCTGGTGGGGACAGGTCGTCCAGATGTATGGTGTGTAATGAATCTTTTCCTACAAGAGATGAATTAGATTTGCATTTCTCCGAAACTGGACACACGAATGAACCTAAGAGGGTTATAGTGATAAAGGAACCTGTTGTTGTGGTGGGAAATCCTTCTTCTACGTCCCCACATGATCAAGTACCTGATGTGGAAAAGAAGACAGGAAGTGAAGATCCATTGGAAATCGATGAAGAAGAATGGCGGACGACAAAAATTAAAGTACCTGTTAATGAAATTATTCAAAGTGTTTTGCAAAAGTCAACAAGTACAATCGATCAAGAATTAGTTAAGGAAGAAACTAAAGACATTGATAATAATGTAATGCCTCCATTCTCGCCGTTTGATAATAAATTTGATGATGATGATGATGAGGATTATGAGGGTGGATACGACTGGTAAACCAATGAGTTAATATTTTAATAATTTTTAATGTCTAATGATAAAATTATTTGACATTACATTTTACATTACATTTTGTTAATTCAATTTAAGGTAAATTTAATTGTATGTTATTAAGGATTTTAATAAAAGCTTAATTCATTTTATATTGAGAATCTCACATGCAAGTATAACCCATTGGCTCTTAAGGAATAAATAACCTATAAGGAGGTAGATATGGTTGCAAACTTAATTCTTTTCTCAAAGTTATATTATATTGCTCCCTTTTCCTAGTATTTGAGAGCGTAAGCAATTATATGGACACAAATTTTTCCAACTAGTAGCTAGAGTTCCTATAGATCTTGATGTTCACAAATCCGGTGAGCCGGGAAATATATCTCCTATTGTTTTTAAGATGTGTTCTTCAACTCTGGCAAAACCACTGCGTAAACTTTTCCATATATCCTATTCTACAGGTCTCTTTTCTAGTGGAGAGCAAAAGAATTACACCCCCCCCCCGCCATTGCAACTATTTGTTCTAAGTATGTGCATTACGAAAAAAGGAGACCCTCTAAACTGCACCAACTATAGAGGAATCAGTCTACTTAACATCGTCAACATATGTGAACGTCTAAAGCAAAAATACTATTTTTAATGGAGTATTTTTGGTCTAAAGTCCATCGTCAAAAACCTGACAGGTCATTATCAGTGTGGTTTTTTGACCAGGAAAGTCCACAATCGACCAAATATTCACATTGCGACAGATCCTTTAAAAAAACCAAGAACACCAAATCGACACCCACCATCTTTTCATCGATTTCAAGGCCTTAATAGAACCTTTTGATATCAAAAAAGTCTTAAGACAAGGTGATGCGCTGTCATACGATTTTTTTAACATCGTACTTCAAAGAATAGTGCAGAGCTCACACGTCAACAAGAGAGGCATTATTTTTCAAAATTCTGTTCAATTACTAGCATGTGCTGGTGACATTATCGGAAGAACTCAGCGTGATGTCAATGGGGATTTTGTGAGTATTGAGGCAGAGGCGACAAAAATTGGTTTAACGGCTAATGAGGGTAAAACAAAGTACATGCTGTCATCAAGAAAGGACATACAACACCCACGTCTTGGTCAAAACGTCACCATCGACAAACGTAACTTAGAGGTAGTCAAGGACTTCGTCTACCTAGGCTACTCTGTAAACGCAGAAAACAACACCAGCGCTGAGATCAAACACAGAATAACTCTTGCAACCCGCTGTTTCTTTGGGCTAAGAAAGCAATTGAATGGTAGTCATCTCTCGAGGGACCAAAGTGTCGCTATATAAGACCCTTATCATCCCCGTCCTGTTATACGGTACAGAAGCATGGACTATGACAAAAGAGAATGAAAGCACCTTGGGTCGGTTCTAGAGAAAAGTTCTTCATGTGATCTACGGTGCCGTATGAATCGAAGGCGAGTGGAGGAGAAGATGGAACGACGAGCTGTAAGGGCTGAACAGCGACGTAGACTTAGCCAGAAGGGTAAAATTCCAACCACAAAGAAGGCTGGATCACGTAAAGCGCATGGAAACGAATGCTTCGAATCCACACCCACAGGATAGCGCAGTTGAAGAAGACCAAGGATCAGCTGGCGCGCACAAGTGGAAAGTGATCTCACCCAACTTGGAGCGTGAAACTGGAGACATCTAGCTAGGGAGCGACCTAGATGGAGAAGTCACTTGTAGAGTGAGCACATACATATTTAAAGTCGTCAAAACTGATTTGGCTATAATTTATAAATTTGTTATTCGACCGAAACTTAAGTACAAATGCTATATTTGTATAGTTCCAATAACTCACTTGGATCTCTTGAAAAGAATTCAAAAGAGAGCTCTTATAACCGTTTTCTACACGAAACATTTGCATCTCCATCGTCACAAGGCCTTATAGCTCATGTTTAATTGCTATTTTCGTTGTTATAAACGGAACTCTAGTAATAGAGCATAGAATTTATTTTTAGTCGCAATACACGAAGATGGAATACCTTACCTACCTCAACATTTCCAAACATTCAAGGCCACTCCAAAACTTTGGAAAGTTCTGCATAACGCCCATCCATTAAAAGTGTATACAAAACTATAGTACTAACTATCGACTGCCATGCCAAAACTCTTGGTTTCTACCCCTTCCCGTGGCTATCTATTTTTTTTTTCACGAGTACTGCCTCTTGCGAGGATTTGATAAATTCTCCTAGAGTAATTCTTGTCATGAAAAGTTCTTTCTCAAATCATAGCCGTTCGGATTCGGCTTAAAACTGTGGTACCCCTCCGTCCCTAACAACAGTATTCGCACACTGGAATGGTTGAGCGATGTAAGTCACTAAGTCCTAACTCTAGTTCTCAACGAACTATTACTCCAACTAATTTATTTATATTAAATTCAGAAATTGCTATAAATAATCAGGATTATTCATTTTGTGGTTGCAAAAGTAAACGTAATAAAACACATATACAATATTTTTGGTCATGATATTTTGTTTTTATTATAAAGTTTTGTAACGAGCCGCTTTGCCTGTTTGGGGTCGTGACTGGCTTAATTGAACCCGTAGCTCAGCGGTTTTGAAGGTTCTTCGACCCAGGACTCATCACAAAAATAATGCCAGTCTAGCATCCCGGTGGTAGTGATGCGCGAGATATTTATCATAACCCTCCCTACCTGGTTGTCTTCCTCGCTAAGAACAACCCCATTCCTCGGCTTCCTTTCCTTATCACTTCTTCCCCATTTTCCCCTTACTCTCTCATCCCTTTAGAAAAAATTTAAGCCATCATCTTCATGATTTAAGGCTTCATAAAAATTCCATCGCTTTTCTTTTTAAATAACAAATTATTTTATTTAGATAATTAAATTTTAAAAGGCTATAAACTGTATATATATATGTTTATATGCATGTAGCAAAATTTAAATTTTTAATTTACACAAAAATTAATTTAATACTTTAAATCTTGTATTTAATTGTACATAACAAAATAAATAAAGTGGCAATCATACGCCAATCAAACAAAATCTATCCTTGATTCGATAAGAATCGTCTTCGATTTTATTAGAAAAATTGGATCTTCAAGATCTCTTTTACTTCTTGTTCTTTTAAACTCTATTTCAACTCCCCTTTATGCGGAACCCCCCCTTTGTTTGAAGTTATATATATACGAACGTATATCTTCTTTTTTTTTTTTATTTTAATTCGTATATAGTATGTAAAAAAGGAAACATAATCGACTTACCCCGTTCTTCTGCTGTAGTGGCCACTGCTGCTGGAAGGCTGGGTCGACGAATTGTAATGATGGTAGATATATATGCGTATATAAATTGTTCACTTTAACTAACTTCAAACAAACTAAGTAAACTAATTTTATATTACGTTTCGCGGAACGTATCAAATCAAAATATTTTCGTAATTGATTATTGATGTTTTTACCACAAATTTAATTGAAAAGAAAAATTGTTAAATTCTCAAACAAAAATAGTTTAACTTTAAAAAAACTATATGTATAATTGATCGGCTTCGAACTGCCTTATGTTAAACGGTGGGGTTTTTGTCGGCGCCTAGACACTCTAGGCTACCGGGCTTCTATAGCTTGGGTGTGCTGAATGCTGAGTTTGAATCTGGCCACGCAATCCTGTTGATTTTTTTGTCATTGAACATTTATAGGTGTTTTATCCTTCAGGATACCTTTCGGGAGCTTGATGGGTGGATAATTAATTCCTTTTCAATTTCTTGCACACCAAAGTAATTTTTTTTTTTTTAAATAAAGAAACCAAATTCACGTAAAAAAAAACTTTAACGTTTATTAGTTAAAATAATTAGAATATGACACTAATATTGGTAACAACTTTATTTTTTGTCATATAAGACTGCTCTTTATGTTTCTGATGTTTCTCTTCGGCTTTTAAAATTGAAAAAGGTCTAGGCTTCCTAGCCAACCTGCGGACTACCCGTTTTCATATAATAGAGAAAAGCTCCTATCCCGTTGATGGTTCTCCACTTCACCAACACACGAATCCCAGTTTTTATCTCACGCTTCTGAATCAGCGCGGATTGGTCTCTTTTTGTAAAGTGGAAATGTTGCTTCTTAGAAAATCTACTCAACCTAAGCTTCCTAACCAACATTTCCACTTTACCGCCTCCGTATCTGCAACGATTGCTACCAGCTATTAAGTGTTGCCTTCTTTTTGTTGCATACTTTAGGGATACCCGGTTTCGGTTATTTTGAAAATGAGCTTGTAGGTAACAGGGCTTTGCATTTTGCAAGTGTATCGCCCACAAGGAACATGCAAAGGAACCCACGACCTATCGAATAAAAACAGAGATCGAAAAAAAAATTTTCCAAAAAAAATCGTGACTTGAAACGAATTTACGTTACATACAAAAAAATAGGAAGTAAACATCAACGAAACTCAAGTATTGATTGGCAATAAAGCAATCGGATTAGGTCTTGTCAAATAAAATGTAAACAGAAAAATATACATACGCACATATACACATATCTCTGTATGAGAATTGGAGTTTGGTTATGCAATGACCATATGGTTACATTTTGTTAGTTTTGTTTTTGTTTTCTTTTTCTTTTTGTTTTGCCGTCGGGAAATGAAGTTTGAAAATGATGCTTTGCCGACGGGAAATAGAAGGTTAAAAAAAAATTGTTTTGCCGTCGGAAGAACGCATTTTAAATGATTTAAAAATGTTTCTTAGTGAAACGAATTATGAAAATGTTTTTTTTTTTTTTTTCCCACCAGGAATCATTTGATTCAAGGAAAACGTGGGACGCGAACCCACTTAACTTTTATCTAGTCGGGCAAAAATAAAAAAAATTAAGAAAATTATATTCATTGTCTCATATCCTTGGCATGGAATATACCTAAGGATTTGCCATTTAAATTCTCTAGTTCATACATGGCACTGCCTATAACTTTTTTAACGCGACATTTGACAAATGTAGGCAAAAGTTTGGCGCTAATGCCCTGAGTAAAGTTACTCTGCGCGAAGTTTCGATGAAAAACTTCTTGTCCTTCACGATAATTGACGGCTTTCGCACGAGTATTGTACGTGTTTTTTGACTTAACGTATGCCCTGAATATATTCTTCGATATATTTTGTCTCGCGAGGGCAGTTTTTACAGCATTTGGCAAGACTAACATTTCCGAGTCGTTCAAGGCATCCAGTTTTCGTAAAAGTCGGTATGAGGATCCGTGAGATATCATGTTTTGCCCAAATAGAGCAAAGTATGGTTGGCAATTCAACGATTCATGTACATCGGAACGTAGAGCGCAAGCTATGCTTGACAAGTGATCGTCCTAATCATTTTGCTCCTTAGATATCATCACCCTCAACTTACTCAAAACGCTCCTGTTAACGCGCTCGGCAATGTTAGCCTGCGGAGAATATAGTGCCGTGCGGATGTGCTGCACACCATAATTAGACAAAAACCGTTTAAACTCGCTGGAGATGAATTGTCGCCCATTATCGGAATGAATATATTCAGGGGTCCCGAAAGTATGAAAAATATCGCTTTCGAGGAAAGCTATCACTTTCGACGAGGTAGCTTTCGTCATTGGTTTGAGGAACACGAATTTAGTGAAAGCGTCAACTACTACGAAAACATATACATTTCCTCGCTTCGTACGCGGATAAGGTCCCAAAAAATCTATGTACAACCTCTGAATTGGTCTTTCCGTCACGATCTGCTTGGTGATTGGTGGACGAAGAACCTTATTTGGGGCCTTTACCATTTTACAAGTATCGCAGTCACTCACGAACGCTTTTATCTCTTTAGCCATTTTTGGCCAGTAGTACTTATTTTTTAAATGACAATAAGTTTTCGTAAAACCACCATGACAACTGAGTTTAGATTCATGGACTGATTTAATACATTCGTAAGTGAGAGCATCTGGCAACCAAAGACGCCACAATGAATCCTCCTCCACCACATCACCAGTCCTGAACCTTACTCTTTTGTATATATATTTTCCCGATACAACAAGGTCAGGAAGAGCAGATTGATTGGAAAGGATGCTCTTTCTCAACTGAGAATATTGTTCCGAATCGAATTCAACCGAATCAAGATCGATCTCTTTACCTATTGTTAAAGAATCTAGCTCTTCATAGTCAGATTTTGAAACGGTTAACTCTGCAGAAATCTCTTCCATCTCCATTCGCGACAGGACATCCGGCACTACGTTGAGGGACCCCTTTCGATGTTCAATTTTAAAATCATAGCCTTGTAATTCCAGGCTCCATCTAGCCAGTCGTCCGGATAACTCCTTCATCGACATCAGCCATTTTAGGCTAGAATGGTCTGTTATTATTTTGAAAGGTAATCCATCAACATAGGGCCTAAACTTCCTGACGCTTAATACAGCTGCAAGACATTCCTGCTCAGTAACTGTGTAATTTTTTTGCGCTTTGTTCAACTTTTTTGACATATAGGCAATAGGTGATTCGTTATCGTTCTCATCCAACTGGAAAAGAACACCACCCACTCCATCGGAAGACGCGTCGCACTGAATGACAAATTCTTTCGAAAAATCAGGTTGTTTTAACACTGGTGATGAGGAAAGTGCATCCTTAAGCTTGTTGAAAGCCAACACCGCTTCGGGTGTTAATTCAAATTTTGTCTTCTTCTTAAGACAATCCGTAAGTGGAGCGGTGACATCAGCGTAATTTCGAATGAATCGGCGGTACCATCCGGTAAGACCGAGAAACCTTCGCACTTGTCGAATTGTTGTTGGAAGCGGAAAGTTGACCATTGCCTCCACCTTGTCCGGATTAGTCTTCAAAGTACCTTGGCCGACAATATACCCAAGGAATTTTATCTCCCGCATGCAGAACTTGCTTTTGTCTAAGTTGATGGTAAGGTTCGCTCGACGGAGGCAAGCAGCCACTTCGGTAAGAATGCGCATATGAGACTTGAAGTCTGCAGTACAAACAAGCAAATCGTCTAAGTAAACAAACACATTATCACGGAGATGACTGGGCACCACTTGGTCGATAACTCGACACATTGTCTGACCCGCGTTACTAAGACCAAAAGGCATTACTCTGAACTGGTAGAGTGGCCTACCAGGCACTGCAAACGCGGTTTTCTCTCGAGACTTCTCGTCAAGGGGTATTTGCCAGTACGCGTCCTTTAAGTCGATCCCCGTGATAAAGTGAGTGTCTCTTATGCGACTCAATAAGCCTTCAACGTGAGGCAACGGATACGCATCCTTTACCGTGACTGCGTTAACTTTTCGAAAGTCGAGACATAACCGAACTTTACCAGGCTTTCGCACCAAAACGACCGGACAGCTCCATGGCGAATTACTGACTTCAATAACTCCAAGCTCTAACATGCGGTCCAATTCCTTGTACGCCTCTTCTTGACGAACTGGAGACAGTGGGTAATGTCGAGATTTAATTGGTACAGCGTTACCCGTATCGATTGTATGACATCCTAGACTCGTTTTCCCTAAGCCTAACACCATAAAGTTGGGAAACAGGTTTTTCACTTTATCTAACTGAAGTTTTTGTTCTGGAAGAAGATCTATCAGTTGGGCATCATCTTTAAAATTTACCTCCTCGTCACCATTGTCAATATTTCCTTCAATTTCACTGATTTCAGGCATTAAATGAAAATTTCGCCAAAAGTTCATCCCAAGGTAAAGCTTTTGAGTAAGGTTGGGGATTAGATAATAAGTAATTGGTTTGGTAACTCCGTTGTACGTTGTTGGAACTTCGCAATATCCCACGATATCATGCGATTTTCCATCCGCAGTCTGCACTGCGTTTTTATATGGAGTTACTTCTGCACCAATTTTCTTTACCAATGTCCAACCATCTTTTCCAATAACGGAGATTGAAGCTCCGCTATCTAACAACCCGAAGACAGATTCATCGTAAAGCTTTACGTCGGCATACATCCGACCATCTGAATTAGATGAAATTATAGTTTCGACAATTTGCTTACGAAATTTTTTTCGTTGTCGAAACCTTCGACGACACTTTTGAATATGAAAGCTTGATGCATTATAGCCATGCCCAAAAATTCGAGCCCGAACTTTGGCATAATTCATCTTGCGATCATGTAATGTCTGAAGATTAAACGCTTTAATGGGATAGGATGCAACTTCAGAATCTTCGACGTGACTTCGTTCCAAGATCTTGATTGGAACGTCTTTATCTGGAGCTTTACTTAAATTGTTGTTGGATGGAAATGATTTTATTGTTGGGAGTGGTTCGGAGCATTCCTGGTGGAACGAAGATCCCCACTCCTCCTCTCGTTCCCGTACAGGTTTCCCGAGTGTTTACCGCATTCCACAGTACTCACATCTTTTGCTCCACAAAGAAAGCAAAACAAATTTCTGGTTCTCGAAGGACAGAAATGATACGCATGGCCTTTCTGGTCACAATTCCAGCAAACATAGTTTGCCGTTGAAGTTGCTTTTCGAGCACCTGAAAAAGCTGCAACTTCCTCAGCCTCGAAAGGTTCAACTTCTTGGTCTTCCGCAATGGCAATTTCATGTACTACTTTTGGTACTAAGGATCTTTTAGCTAAAAATCGCTCAGCCTCTCGCGCTTTATTTCTGAGCTCTTCAAGGCTTTTTACATTCGCAGCCAACAAGATTTCACCGAGTTTATCCTTAGTGTTGTTTCGAATAACGTTTATCATCTTCTTTTCGTCAAACGGTTCCATTAATCGGTCGTTGAGACCCGCTACAGCATGGTAAAAATCATCGAATGACTCCTTAGGACCTTGCCTTCGTGTAAGCAAACGCATATATATTTCGACATCACTTTCGAGTCTACCGAACTCCTTGTTCATTGCCGTTTTGACGTCACTAAATTTTGCATTAGGGTTTCTTTTAAGATATGCCCAAAACCATTTGTTTGGCCTACTTCCGGATGAGAGCAAAATTTGAAAATTTGCCATCATCTGTTCATCTGTATAACCAGAGGATTTTTGCATACGTTTGACTTTGAACAAAAATTCGGAAACATTTTCAGACCCATCATAGTTGATACGCCACCGATCAAGCCTACATCTATCTGGCGTGCTAAGCGAAGACGATGGTGCAATTGATTCCCTTGGCTCCGAGCTAAGAACTTCCGGCCCTCTATCAGCGTTAATCGAAAACGGATTAATATTCCTTGAATTATTTTTTTCTTGTTGATTGATACCAATCGACTCCAACTTTGCTATGACGTTATTCATAAAAACATTTAACGTCTGCATGAGCCTAACCTGATTACCAGTTATCGATGACTCTATGCGATCCAACAATTCATTTGTTTCATCTACTCTAATTGCATTATGGTTAGTACCACCGCTTTCAGGGGCTTCACCTTCGGCTGTATCTTGTACCCTACCACCAATGTCAACATTTTCGTTTTCACTGTTCATGGTAGATGTTAAATCAGAAACAATTGAGTTAATATCTTCAGAAAAACTAAACGTATTATTAAGATCAAAACGATCGATCGTATTTCTAAATCTTTGATGGAACTCCTCAAATTTAGCTTCGGTATACAAACTGACTTCTTGAAGTTTCTCTTGGAAAGACTTTCTTCTCTGTTTGCTCATACCTCAACCAGAATCTACCGAGTATACCCCTTCAATACGAAAAAAAAAACTTCCGCTACTGACTCTTTGAATCCGAGAAAAAAAAAACTCAAGATCAATGAATTAATCAGTTCGAAAACCCTCACCAGAACAGGACACTCGAACTCTATAATGGTCCTAATGCAGGTTGAACTAGGAAAATTCAAAAAAAATAAAAACTGTCTATTTGAAAGTCTAAACCAAAGAAAATGCAATTTGCTTTGTGTGCTCAAAAATGTAAATAAAAAAATGTACCTAATAGTAAAAGTATTAAACAAAAAAATATAATTCAAAAACTTGAGTATCAAAAAAAACGTTCAAATTCAAAATTATTTTCAAAGATAAAAAAATGTATGTATGTATGTACATATGTACCTCTGTAATTCAATTAAAAGTAATTGTAATTCTATACTGTTTATATTTTTGACTATAGTTCACAAAATCAACCCTTTTTCCAACAGGATGTTTAATATTAAACTAAATTTTAAAAATGATATCTCAACAAAATAAAATCAAATTGAAAATTAACTATAAGTTTTTGAGACGATAAGGAAAATTTCATAAGGATACGTGACCAAATTCAACATAAACATCCAGCTCCAAACCTGAAATTCTTGTTCGAACTTACCATCAAATATAATATTTTAAAGAAAAATAATTCAAAAATGTTTTCAAAATATATAAAAAAAAATGTATTATGTTATTATATTAAGAAAATTTAAAAACTTCAAAATGATTGATTATTAGTAAATATTGTGTTTATTTTCAAAATGTATCTTCATAAAAAAATAAAGGGATGAGAATCTGATAAGAGAAATACATAGGAAAAGAAATGATAAAAACGGAAAAGAAGCCGTGTTCTGCGAGCCAGATAATAAAACAAAATTAAAATAAACTACTTTAACTATTGTTCAAAAAAAGGACTTGAGAAAAAAAATGTAATCTTTGAGTTTCAGAACTCCAATGACGAATCACTAACTTCATCCTTGAAGGACTCTGAAACTCTCCGAAAATAAATGACTGCTGGAAGGACCTCCGAATACGCCTTTCCATAGACGGGTCTCTTCCGAGCATTAAGATTTGTTTAAAGTGTGTGCCACTTGTCTTGCTATTTGAGTTCCTTATCAAGAATACTCAAAGACTTAAACACTTGATTCACATCACTTTTTAATAAAAAGAAAATTTTGATTATGTTTCACTTATGGCAACGCGGAACCAAATACCTTATATCCAGTAACCGGGACTCACAAAATCAACATAATCAAATTCGAATTTAAATGAGAAAAAAAAATATAAAGAATGTTAATAAATTATTTTAAAATTATAAAAAAAAACTAAATGAATTGGCTCAAAATAACTCTTTAGCCACTCTATCTTCAGAATTCAGATAGAGGGCTCCACGTTGCGGGCGCCATTTGTAACGAGCCGCTTTGCCTGTTTGGGGTCGTGACTGGCTTAATTGAACCCGTAGCTCAGCGGTTTTGAAGGTTCTTCGACCCAGGACTCATCACAAAAATAATGCCAGTCTAGCATCCCGGTGGTAGTGATGCGCGAGATATTTATCATAACCCTCCCTACCTGGTTGTCTTCCTCGCTAAGAACAACCCCATTCCTCGGCTTCCTTTCCTTATCACTTCTTCCCCATTTTCCCCTTACTCTCTCATCCCTTTAGAAAAAATTTAAGCCATCATCTTCATGATTTAAGGCTTCATAAAAATTCCATCGCTTTTCTTTTTAAATAACAAATTATTTTATTTAGATAATTAAATTTTAAAAGGCTATAAACTGTATATATATATGTTTATATGCATGTAGCAAAATTTAAATTTTTAATTTACACAAAAATTAATTTAATACTTTAAATCTTGTATTTAATTGTACATAACAAAATAAATAAAGTGGCAATCATACGCCAATCAAACAAAATCTATCCTTGATTCGATAAGAATCGTCTTCGATTTTATTAGAAAAATTGGATCTTCAAGATCTCTTTTACTTCTTGTTCTTTTAAACTCTATTTCAACTCCCCTTTATGCGGAACCCCCCCTTTGTTTGAAGTTATATATATACGAACGTATATCTTCTTTTTTTTTTTATTTTAATTCGTATATAGTATGTAAAAAAGGAAACATAATCGACTTACCCCGTTCTTCTGCTGTAGTGGCCACTGCTGCTGGAAGGCTGGGTCGACGAATTGTAATGATGGTAGATATATATGCGTATATAAATTGTTCACTTTAACTAACTTCAAACAAACTAAGTAAACTAATTTTATATTACGTTTCGCGGAACGTATCAAATCAAAATATTTTCGTAATTGATTATTGATGTTTTTACCACAAATTTAATTGAAAAGAAAAATTGTTAAATTCTCAAACAAAAATAGTTTAACTTTAAAAAAACTATATGTATAATTGATCGGCTTCGAACTGCCTTATGTTAAACGGTGGGGTTTTTGTCGGCGCCTAGACACTCTAGGCTACCGGGCTTCTATAGCTTGGGTGTGCTGAATGCTGAGTTTGAATCTGGCCACGCAATCCTGTTGATTTTTTTGTCATTGAACATTTATAGGTGTTTTATCCTTCAGGATACCTTTCGGGAGCTTGATGGGTGGATAATTAATTCCTTTTCAATTTCTTGCACACCAAAGTAATTTTTTTTTTTTTAAATAAAGAAACCAAATTCACGTAAAAAAAAACTTTAACGTTTATTAGTTAAAATAATTAGAATATGACACTAATATTGGTAACAACTTTATTTTTTGTCATATAAGACTGCTCTTTATGTTTCTGATGTTTCTCTTCGGCTTTTAAAATTGAAAAAGGTCTAGGCTTCCTAGCCAACCTGCGGACTACCCGTTTTCATATAATAGAGAAAAGCTCCTATCCCGTTGATGGTTCTCCACTTCACCAACACACGAATCCCAGTTTTTATCTCACGCTTCTGAATCAGCGCGGATTGGTCTCTTTTTGTAAAGTGGAAATGTTGCTTCTTAGAAAATCTACTCAACCTAAGCTTCCTAACCAACATTTCCACTTTACCGCCTCCGTATCTGCCACGATTGCTACCAGCTATTAAGTGTTGCCTTCTTTTTGTTGCATACTTTAGGGATACCCGGTTTCGGTTATTTTGAAAATGAGCTTGTAGGTAACAGTTTGAACGTTGACATAATGTGTGTAACACTACATCATTTAAATTAAAACCACGCGAATTGTTTCAAGCATTGATTCTTTTGATGTAATTTTCGACCACTTTTTGACACATATTGGGTGGTATCTCAGCCAAAACTTGACGAATGTTGGATTTTAAGTGCTTTATGGCTGAATCACAAATACGTTTCAGTTTCGTCTGCGTTACGGTGGGCCTGCTTCGAATTTTCTTCGAATGACATTTCTATTATTTCATCCCTCCAAAAAACAAATATTTTGTTTGTTGACATTTTTTTACAGCTGTTGAGCTGTCACACAAAGCAAATGTTTTCGTAAACGTCAGGTGAAGCCTCAGCTGAAGCGTGTTTGTGATTCAGCCATAAGAGTTAAAGATTTGTCTGCATAATCACGGCCCCACGAAAAAAAAGTCCAGCGGTGTCAAATTGCCACGACGAGATACATATTACGGAGCTAGGAAATGTCTCATGCAATAAATGCATATTAGCTCGAATTGCGTGGCATGTGGCACCGTCTTGTTGAAAACACATATTCTCCAAGTTGCATTCTTCAAAAGCAGAAAAAAGTTTGTTATCATATGACTATAACGCTCCGAATTGACGATGACAGTCATCGTCATCGTCGTTTTTGAAGAAGTAAGGTCCAATTACTCCTCCAGACCAAAGAGCGCACCAAACAGTGACTTTTTGTGGATGAAATGGCCTCACTTTAATTAATATGACAATTTTGTTTATAAACATTAAACATACCCACTGAGTGCAATTGTGCTTCGTTGCTAAAGAAAATTTTGTTCGAAAAATCACCATTCACCACACATTCGACACCACGTTTTGAATGGCCATAATGTATGTATGAGCTGGACTTCATATGGATGTAGTTGTAGATCCAAATGCCGAATACGCCATAGTATGCTGTAAGACAGTTCTAATTCCTGAGAACGACGAGAAATCGACATATTCTGGCCTTTGGCAACATTTTTTTTTTTTTTTATAATTAGCAAACACTAAAAGGGTTTTTTATACCTTTAATATGCCAAAGACACAGTGTGAGCATTAGGAAAAGAGGGAAGGGTTGGATAGGAGGTGTCGGTGTACATTGGTTTTAAATTTCTGAACATTGCAATGACAGGGAAAGATAGAGCGTGGCACGGCTAAAAAAAGAATCTCTGTACTTTATAGTACGTCCGAAGTTGGGCTCAAGGGTAAACTGATGGGCATTCCTAGAAGCGCGGGTATTACGGTTAAATCGTTTAAGGGGAGGAATGCAACTGGCTATTTCACTAGAGCATAGTCCGTTAAAATAACGTTAAAAAAGGGTGAGGCAAGAAACCTTGCGTCGATGTTCGAGTGATGTAAACGAGTTGATGATGTTAATGTCACCAATCATTTTAAAAGCTCTTTTTTGAATACTGTCCAAGAGGCTTAAATAAGTTACTGGAGCACCAGCCCAGAGATGAGAGTTATATTCAAGTTTCGGACGTATATAGGTTTTGTAGATTGTAGCCAGATCAGACGGAGAAAAAATTTTCTTGCAACGTCTCAAAAAACCTAGACATCTTGCGGCATTTTTGGCAACATCGCGTATGTGATCGTTCCACAATAGGTGGTTGCTGATGCACATTCCGAGGATGTCAAGATTTTCTGTTTCGTTGATGCAAGTGCCACTCATAGATAGTGGCAAAGACGGTTTATCTCGCTTTAACGATGCAAGACAGCATTGCGTTTTCGAAGCATTAAATTCCACACGATTTTTTATTCCCCATTGTACAATGCTGTGTAGGTCGGAATTTAATGAGCTAATCATATTTTGCCGTTGCAGTTCCACATCCGAAGAGGAGGGTTGTGAGTCTGGAAACGAATATGAAAAGCTAAGAGTGCTATCGTCAGCGAAACAATGTATTGGATTAGAAGTAGCAGACAGGAGATCATTTATAAAAATGAGGAAGAGGGTCGGAGACAAAACGGAGCCCTGGGGCACACCAGCGTTTATTTTATGAGTTTCAGACTTGAATCCGTCTAAAACAACTTGTACTGAACGGTTCGAAAGAAAATTTCTAATCCAACGAAGAAGAGATTCGTCGATACCTAAAGCACGCATTTTCGATAAGAGAGCAAGATGCCAAACTTTATCAAATGCCTTTGAAATATCAAGTACAATAATCTTACTTTCGCCAAAACGATGTAAAGATCTGTTCCACTGTTCGGTGAGATGAACCATGAGATCACCAGTGGACCTATTGCTACGAAAGCCGTATTGCCGGTCATTAAGAAGCTTCCGTTCCTCAAGATATTTCTTAAGCTGATAATTAATCAGCGTGTCCATGACCTTAGAAAGAAGGGACGTTAGTGCTATCGGTCGGTAATTTGTGGGAGAAGAAGATTCGCCTTTTTTTTGGAATTGGCTGAACAAATGCAGTTTTCCAACTACTCGGAACGAGCCCAGAAGAATAGGATAGATGGAAAAGCTTACGCAGTGGTTTTGCTAGCGTGGAAGAACACCTCTTCAGAATAATAGCGGGGATACCATCTGGGCCAGCGTATTTATGAATGTTGAGATCTTTAAGAACTCTCGCCACAGTTCGAGTACGAAAAAAGATTGGTCCCATAGAATCATTTACGCGTTCAAGAACTGGGGGATTCATGACACTATCTGGTAAGGTGGAATTTTCGGCGAACTGCCTTGCAAATTAGTTGGCATTTACATTTACAATTAAAGCCGATATTTTAAGTGGTACGATCGAAACAATGATGCACAGGTCTCTTCAATTTTCTTCTCAATTTTGCCAATTGCTTGCATAGTTCGACAATTATGTAAACCATAATCTCCTCTTAAAGCACGATATGTGTCTGAGGCATAATCCCCATTTTTGTAGTAGGTTTTAACAAATTTGTATGCGTTGTGCGATAGTTAAGCGTTTCATTTTCGTAAATGGACCGGTTCAGTCAACATAAGGGACTTGAAAGTAAAGCAAGTTTCTAGTATCTGATTGGCCAGCTGCCAAAGAATTGTCTTCCAATTAAAGCAACTTTATTGGAAAGCTGACTTTAAAGTTAGTCAAGAAAAATCTCCCTTACTATTATGTCAACTGAACTTATGTCACAATGACAATTGATGATATTTTTTAATTCAACTGAAAGCTGAACTTTATTACTCCATTAATTATTCATTTTCTGCACAATTCCATTTAATCTTTTGTGTAAAAAGGTTTCTTGTCATATTGGAAGAGAAATAAGTAATATTTCTCTACAATACAAAATACAAATCGTGATGGATTTGTAGATTGCCTGATGACTGTTTTGTAGACAATAATGTTTTTGATTGTTTTTGTAAAATGAACTGAAGGTAGAGGTTAGTGAAGTAAAGTTCCAAGTTTGAAGATTATGACAGTTTAAGAACTAACTAGTTGCCTTGGTCAAAATGTACGTTCAGAGAATGCAGTTGAATGCTAATTAAGTCCCTAATGTTGTCTGAACCTGCCCAATGTCAGACTTCTAATTGAAAAAAAAATAAGTTTCACATTTTAGTTTGACAGATGTCGAATTTCAGTACCATACTTTTGAAACCGCAAAATGGATAACCCATTATTTATTTACGAGCAATTACCGAACAAGACAACAAGTGTGATGTCTTAAACATATTATAGTCTTTGTAAAGGGTGTTTTTAAGACGTGTGGGTTGGAAGAAGTAATACATTTAAATGGTCAAGAATTTAGCTTTATAGCAAATATAAAGGTTTCCTCATATGATTTCGGTGATGTGGCCGCCGCGGTTGTCTCGAATAAATTCCAGACGAAAAGGTCAATTTTCGTCTATTTTTAGAAGCAATTGGGGTAAGCAATAACGGACCACTGTGTTAAATCGCATAGGCTCATGACGACACGAGCTAACGCTCTCACCAAAATGTTTGTTCAATAAATTGATGCACCGCGCCAACCAAACCATAATTTACTTTAATAAATGTTCAAGATTGTCAAACTTTGTCCGAGACGAAGTCTATTCAAATAAAGAATAAATCAAGTGACAGCTGTCAAAAAACCAATTCCGAAAAAAATATTTCCAGATTGAAAACCACACATCTAAAAAAACAATCGTTATTTTTGTAAAAGACATTTTCATTTTTCTCTGTCCAAATACCGCAAATATCTATTCACGCAATTTGTAAAATAGTAGTAACCTCGAATTACTATATTTTTTAAAAGGTACTTTCTTCCTTGTGTTCTCACCCCAAGTATGTTTACTTTTTGTATAAATGAACAATTTTAAAAAGAGAAAGCATACAAATTAAGAAATACACCCCACTCACTCTATGTTTTTTCCTCAAAAATTATATCTTTCTCATTTTGACTTTTACATTTAAGCTAAAAACAACAATAATAAAAACTATAGTGTATCTCTTTTGCGGTAGAAAAACGAAACGATTGAAAATAAAATTGAAAGAAGAGAACAATTATTTCAAATTCAATTCAATTCAATTTAATTCAGTTTCAGTCTTAAAGAAAATCTTATGGGTGTAGGTTGTAGTTGGATTACGAGAAGAATATTTCGAAGCCTAATTTATTTTTATAAATTAATTATTATTAATTTGTTCGCACTTTGCATACGCATTATTTGAAAGAAAAAGTTTTGTATTTTCTCATTTTCGTTTTAAATGTGTCGATTAAAATTTAAAAAAAAATGACGGAAACCTTTTTCAGCCAAATGTAAGTTAAAAATTCAATGTTCACCCTGAGAACAAGCTTTTTCTTGTTTTGTCTTGTCTTCTTTTTTATTTTCCTAAATTCTTTTTGGATAGAACCGAAGGTGAAAATTTTTGTTGTTTTGTTTCGATTAATCTAAATGAAAAAGTTTTAGTTTATGATTTTATCTAATTAGAATCTTAAAATTAAGTCAAGTTTTGTGTTTAAGTGACTGATGAAGTGATGAACCATTAAAGCTAAATCA
Organism: Eupeodes corollae; assembly: GCF_945859685.1. Classification (NCBI taxonomy): domain Eukaryota; kingdom Metazoa; phylum Arthropoda; class Insecta; order Diptera; family Syrphidae; genus Eupeodes; species Eupeodes corollae. The sequence continues at coordinate 145,858,807 of NC_079147.1, read as the reverse complement.
GCAGCAGCACCACAGCAGAATAGACAACGAAAACGGCGACATTGGCTATAAACTTCTCTATGTAGGTATATATAAGAAAAAGCGTATTCATTTTTCCTCATTAGAAGAAAAAAAAATATACATATTCCACATTCTATAAATTCTGTGCACCCAAAAAAAAAAAAACATTCAAGTCGTGTGGAGATGAGCTAGCGGCTGCGGCAGCAGCACACTCTCCCTCAGCCTCAACGCTCAACCCCATGTTCGTTTCGTCTTAACAAAATTGATTGGGGGAAGGTAATTTTCAGCTTCGCTATGAACTATGAAAGTATGAAGTAATGAAGATGGTATGCAGCATGAATTAGCTCGCAGTGTTTTTTGGTTTAGTGATTTTAGTTTGTGAGTTCATCATAATACTTATTAATGTTCCTCCACGGCTCGTTGTCGTTCAGCTTTAAACGTTCAGCGTTCACACTACAAGTGTGTAGTACAAGTTTTTTAGGTACGTACTTTGAATAGTTTGTTGTCTGAATTTTGAAATACATCGACCTATTTTACGGGCGATTATAGCTTTCTGACTTCTTTCTTTTCTGAATCTGAAATCTGAATGCATTTCATAGAACAGAACTGAAGTATGTGACTATGAATTGGATGCTGGTTGGCCCCAAGCGAATATGTGTTTATTTTTGAATAGATGCGTATCCCAAGAATGTTTATGGAGTTGTAGGTATTCTGTTTTCTTACAGTCTATTCTCTCTTAGTCTTCGTTGTAAATTTATTTAAAACAAAATATTTAAGTTAAGTTGTTTTTGTTTTTTGATAAACTAAATTATTATTGTTAAAAAATAGGGCAGTTTTACATATCAGAATCTAACTATGGGGCGCATTATCACTCCCGACTCGAAAATTCGCCTAAAGTCGAATGTTTTGGCGAATTAACAGATTGGTGGTATTACCAATGGCGAATTCCATAGTTTGTCTTTGAAAACAAAATTGCCAACATTAAAAACTGAAAGTGAAATGTCATTCGTTGTCATAAATATTTATAAAGTCAGATTGAAGAATATTGTTTTTTGTGAAAAAAAGTAAATAAAAATAAAGATGGTTAGCAGCGTTGAATTGTTTTTCCAGGATGAAATCATGATCTGCAGAATGAGGAGAAGTTTAAGAGAAGCTTCTAACCCACTGGAAATACGAGATAATTTTTAATATAATCAACAATTACTTTGATAAAATTTAACTAGATTTTTATTGATAGATTTGTGTTATACTTTTGGCTTAGCAAACACTCATTTAAATATGTTTTAAGTCAGATAAGTTCAGGATTTCAAACGACTCAAAGTTCTGCAATTCCACAATTTTAAAACTTGCGGGCGCACTACGATACAAAATAGTGTAGGAAATGACTTTGAGCTAGGTTTCTCTCAACCTACAGTTTCAGTAGTTTTAAGCGAAGTTCTTAATTTGCTTGAAGGAAGAATCTGCCCAGCTTGGATCAATGCAGTAGATCCACTAAAGAAAAGCAAGAAACGAGAAACTATTTTTTTTCAAAGAGCAGTCTTACCAGGGATAGTTGGATGTGTAGACGGAATTCACATTGGTATCATAGCTCCTGCTCAACTACAGCACCAATATTTTAAATAGAAAAGGTATTTACAGCTTAAATGCGATGGTGGTAAAGTACTTCAAAATTCAATCTTGATGTTTAGGTATAACTTTTTCTTTTTAAGGCTTGTGACAATAATGGAGTATTAAGATTTATTGATGCTAGATATCCTGGTTGCATGACTCGTTTTTGTGGAATCATAGTGCGTTGTTGGAATTGTTTAGCCTCTCGTATAGAAGGTCCCAATGCGTTTAGCTTAAGGACAAACGAATCCCAATATTGGGCTTGCTTTTTATTTGTTGATGATCCAAACGTCCCGACACCAACTTTGTGAACTGGGCGTTGTTGGTTCTTTTAATGCTATACCAATAAAAATTGTAATTAATTTATTTAATTTGTTCTTACCTTTGTCGATTTTCACTCATTTTTTTTACGTCGCAACAAAAAATCTAGACAACTTCTTCGAATAAAAAAAAAAACTGATTTTTTCAAAGTCACCAAGAATTACAGTTCGACCGATTATGACAAATAAAGGCAAGCATTCGTCAATTGTAATAGAACGACATTTCAATTCGCCAAATTTTTGAAGTTCAAGGCGAACTTTAAATTGGCGAATCGCAAACAGTAATGCGAAAAAGTCAAATTCGCTTATGATTATAATACGGCCCTATGATATGCAATGTCAAAGTTACAAAGTTGGTGTTAATGTCAAAGTTACACTCTCAAGTTGACAAAAGCACAGTAACTACAATGGTGGATCCAGAGGGGGGTCGTACGGGTCATGACCCCCTCTGGGCGATAATTTGTTTGTATTTTTGTAGGAATTCCTTTCAATTCAAAACTAAGTGTATAGAGTCAATGCTATGTTGCAAAAAGTACCACTTTTAACTGAGGTCTGGAACAAGAACATAATATGAATCTGACATTCAGCCCTATTCCAAAAACTTAGGACAAATCCATCAAGTTTTGACCAATGGACAATCCTGGGGGGGGGGGGGTTTCATATGAGCCATAAAGCTTATGCAGTTAAGTTGTGTAAGCAAAGATTTGTTAGTAATTTAACGGCATTCACACAAAAGTGGTTTGTTGTCAAAAACCAAGAAAAAGAGCAAAGAGAGAGGAGATATTCAAATTTTATATTAAGTTCCCTTTAAATTCCTGAAACTAGCCATGGCAAGTATTGCATTCGTAAAAAAAAATCGAATCAAACATGACATTACGATGTTGGAAAAGTCAAAAAAAGTGGGTTCCCCACTCTATCCGTCTGTCTGTCTGTCCATAAAGCATAAACCACTTTGCCGATTGAAACTAAGCCGATTAGCTTAAGGCGTTTTTTTCATGTTTTAATACTTTGGTGGTGTAAATTCGAAAATTCGAAATGAACCGATAGATTTTTTTATAATTCGTCTTCTTTTTTACAAGAAAAATATATTTTAGTATTGCTCCAGAATGATACCCCTCATAAAGCCGTTATTTTGTTTTCAATTTTTTGTCAAGAACTTAATCAGATTTCAATAATCTTGTCTTTCAATGCCAGCTCTTGTCGATGGTCAAATTTTCAAATTGATGATGATTTTTGATGATCGAAAATGTCATAATTTTGTTTTTAATGGTATTTACATTTTTGAGAAATTTTTTTGTTGTTCCAGGTATTGCAGCCGGGCAATAACTTTCTTTCAAAGTTGATTTTCTATTGAATACAACTTTTAAGGTCGTAACAGATTAAAGAAATCTACATTTTGAAGGGAATATGCTTTAGATGTTCTAGAACTGAGATTTAAACACGAATGTCAAGAATATAAATGTCCCAAAAAAGTGACACTTTTGTTAAACGAATGGCTAATTGAAAAGCTTTAAATCTCTTGAGAACTGAAGTGAAAAGACATTCTGAAACGTGTAATTTGTGACTGCCACACAAAAGTTTCTTTCCAGCTTATTTGTTTACCTTAGTTTGTTTTTATTTTTTGCTTTTAAATATGGCATATTTTGAAAACTGTTAGAATCTTGGAATGCTTAAATATGAAGAAAGTCTACTAAATTAAATAGTGAGTATATCTTGCTGGACAATAGTGTTCTAACATAATTTAATATCTAAAGTTGCCACTTTAGCCCTAGAAATGTGAGCATTTAAGGTTAATATACACATTTTGTTATTTAAATTTTGTAAGCCTTCTTTAAAGAACATTTTTAAGCGGTAAGTAAAAATTCGTCTATATTTTACGTGCGTGACCCCACCCCCTGATTAAAAATCTGGACCCGCTCTTGACTAACTAGAAATTGAAATATATGTTATACAGTGTGTTCTTTGAAACGTGTGTTTTCAATCTAGCTTTTCGCAATCAGCCCTTTTGACAGCTGTCACTTGATTTATGCTCAGTTTGGTTTGCCATTTAGAGCAAATATATAACCAAAATAATGGTTGGCTAGGAGCGATGCATTGAAGCAATCCATTTATTGAAGGAAACTTTTAGTTAGCGCATTGTATAGCGTAGTGGTGTGCCTGTGCTGAGGAGGATCTCACTTAAATAATTAAAACGCAGTCCGAAAGTTTAAAAGAAACGTAAAATGTACAGCTACAAATAAAATGTATACCGTTCAAAACAAAATAACAACCAAATTATTTCTTGACAGATATCAAAATGACTCATTTAAAAATTATGATTCGTCTCCTAATTCTCCAAAGCTCACAGCTGATATTCTGAGATCTGAGGAAGGATTTTGTAGAGTGGAACTTGTTTGTTTTTTATCTTGTAAGAAGCTAGAAACATTGTTTAATGTACCGAATTATTTAAATGTATTTTAAAGTTTCCATTTTATGTTTCCGCATATTTACTACGAATTACTGAAGAAACAATACATACACTTCGTGTCAAATGAATATGGACAACCTCTTCTCGTTTTTTATTTGACCGTATTTTTCAAACCCTTAAGTTTTTTGGAAAAAACCCAAAAGTGGCACAAATGAGATGATATGTTTTAAGTTTATATTGCAAAAGTAAATTTTAGTTTAAATTAATAAATACAAGTTTAATACCGGTTTTTCCGAAAAATAAAAAAATAAATAAATTGGGTGGCGCAACAGTCCGTTGAGAACTAGGGCCTAGTGACTTACACCTCTCAACCATTCCTGTGTGCGAGTAATGTTGTCAGGAATGGAGGGGACCTACAGTTTATTTGCCGAATCCGAACGGCTAATTTGAGAAAGCACTTTTTCATGACAAGAGTTATTCTTGGAGAATTTGTCAATTCCTCGTAAGAGGCAGTACCCGTGAAAAGACTTTAGATGGCATAGGTAGGGATCGAACCCAAGACCTCTGGCATGACAGTCCAACGCATTAACCATCATGTCACGGGTTTTTCCGAAGCAGACCATAAAAAGTACCTGTTTTTTGTGTCACAAAAATAGGAACAAGGTTTAAATTTAACATTAGCGTGTTTTAAATCAGATAAAAGGATACTCTGATTGTTTGGGAGGTAAATACGAGCATTAATTTTATAGAATGAAAAAGTATATGTTTAGGCAAGGGACTAAACAAGTCAGGAAATAGGCCTAATTCGAGAAGAAGGCAGAAGTTGGGGTAAATGCTAGCAGATCGACTTTTGCTACAGAAAGCAGGACTTATACGACACCAACAAATTAAGAAAAAAACAACACTGAATGCTTCACGCATACGAAAACGTCTTAATTTAGCAACAAATCACATCAAGTGGAATCAAACTTTTCCAATGAAAAAAAAAAAAAAATAATTCGGACGGGTCTGATGGATATAGCTACTATTTTTATGATTAAAGAAAAAGAAGAAATTTATCTTGAAAAAAGGCATGGAGGCACGGGGCCGTGGAGATGAATTTTCGAAGCTCTGAAATGACGGCAATCACTTACAAATCGATTCTGAAACGATCTTTTCCGCAGTTTTCAAAATTATTTGGTGGGCAAATATGGACTTTCCAACAAGATAAAGCACCAATTCATATCCCAAGGACAACAAAAGCTTGGATTCATAGGCAAAATGTGAACCTATTACCATGAAAACGTGTGGTTTTGACTTTCAAGATAAGTCTACAAAGGAGGACGACAATACCAAAAAACCGAAGGGATTATTGAAGCCATAAAACGGTCCTGGGTCCATCTGGCAGCACTCTATGAATCTATACACTACATGTTACTTGAAGTAATTCAGATATCAGGAGGCAGCACATTACTAAAAATTATTTTAATCCATTCAGTAAAACCATAAGTTACCTAAGGTTTTTTGTTATTTTTTTTTAATTTAAAGGATCTAAGAGATAAAAATTTAGATCTTGTCCCTAATTATTTGACACAAAAAAACAGGTACTTTTTATGACTTGTATTTATCAATTTAATCCAACATATTTTTTGCAATACAAACTTAATACATACCTCATTCATTCCACATCTGGGTTTTCCCATAAAACCTAGGGGTTTTAAAAATAACGTCAAATAAAGACGAAAAAAGCTTGTCCCTATCCATGTGACAAGTAGTGTATATACAAGAAAATATACCGAGCTATATAGAGTGTCATTCATTTTTTCGTATTCGCACTCAATGTTGGCTCTAAACTCTTCAAAAAAATAGTCTAGAACCGTTAAAGCACCTAAACAAGGTGGCCAATTTCTTGAGATAACAAACAAACCAACAAATTGTGAAAAAATCTAAATAAAATGTAATATAATGTCTGTACATCGTTGCACTTTCATGTTGTACAAAAAAAAATCCAACTTCTGCTGAAAGAAATGACTCTTATTTTTCTTACAAACTGGACGTTAGGAAACTTTAAATATAGGTATCCAGACTCTGGGCCGATTGCTATGATGAAAATAAAGGCGTAAGCTTTCTTTGGATAATCCTATAATTTTCTAGTAAAGGGTTGTTAAATTTAAAGGGCCGATTGATTTTGACTAAAAAAGCCATTGGTTCGTTGGCTTTGTGGCAAGTGGCACCGTACTGTTCACATCTATATCTCCCAGTTCGGGTCATAACAAAATCGTAATCATCTCACGATAGCGAACACTATTCACAGCAACTGCCTTAACGATCCCATTTTTGAAAAAATACGGCCCGACGATGTCGCACCCCACAACACGTTCCAAACAGTCACTCTTTGTGTGTGCGTTCGACAATTACTCTTAGATTATCATTCGCCCAAATGCGATAATTTTGCTTATAGAAGAATCCAATGGGCTAAAAATGTGCCTCATCACTGAAGATTATTTTCTTCAAAAATCGATCATCCACTGTTGCCATCTTACCACCACCATTCCGATTATTGACGACGTGACGGTTGGAATGATCAAGAGGCTTTAGTTTTTGAGTTCATTGAACCTTGGAAGAGTGTAAACGCAAGTCTAAATGCATAATGTTCACCAACAACGAGCGTGTACGTACCCGTTTCGTGATGGTTGGTGCGTTGGACTGTCATGCTAGATGTCTTGAGTTCAAACCATGCCTGTGCCAAATAATTAACAAATCCTCCAAGAGTAATTCTTTCCATGAAAAGTGCTGGCTCAAATTAGGCGTTTAGGCGTTAGTATTAAAAATTATAGATCCCCTACATCCTTTACTGCTTACTCGCACATAGGAATAGTTGAGAGTTGTGACTAGGCCCTAGTTCTTAACGGACTGTTGCGCTCCCTGATTCATTTTTTATTTTTATTTGTAAGCTGTTAGAGCATGTTTTCACATTTCCTACAGACCCAGACCAGGTCTGCTCAAATTTTACGATTAAATTGACTGAAAAAATCACAAAGTTTTTGATTTCAACGTCCAAAAGCTTGAATAACTTTAACGCATTGCTCGATTGTTTATCTGTTTTAATGGTTCAAAGTGAGTTGGTCTGAGAAATATCAAATGGAATGCCGACAAAAACTAACGTTTAGGTGTGGTTCACATTCAACATAGGCCCTTAGAATTTAACCATATTTAAAACAGCGTCAAACGTCTCAAATTGTCCCGCTTAAACCTTTACATTGGTCGCATTCACAAAGCTAGTGGTTACGTAGTCAAAATTCAACTAGCTTTGTGAATGTAAAACTACACTACAAAGCTAGTCAATCCTGGAACTGTCATATTATTGACAAATGCAAATATATAAAATAAGAAATATTTTTGTGTTTTTAAATTCAATAAAATTAAATTTAAGACACCATTTGGATGATTTATATTTGTATTTAATTACTGAACGATTTATTTCATTTTGTATTCGTGTGTCTTTACCGAGCAGCTGATTGTAAAAGGTCAAAATTATTCTACACTTTGTAGCCGAATTTTTTACACTACGTCGGAGAGGAAATTTTAACTACTTTTGTAGTTAGATTTAGCCAATCAGAATCCCTTGGCTAAGTAGCCACTAGCTTTGTGAACGATTTATAAAGTGGGTTCAAGTTTACCTCAGAAAATAAAACTGAGAATATGGTTGTCAGGGTAAGTTCATGCTCAGGAGAATCGTCTCAAGAATTAATGAACAACAAACATAGATAATAGTGATATATTTTTTTTCTAGCGGAGTTTTATTTAAAAATATTTTCAAACCCTTACTCAAATTATTTTATTTAATACTTGTTGCACAATAAAATATCACCACACTCTGAGTTATAATTAAACTTTCATTAATTTCTTCCCAAATATTAAAGGACATTCAACTTCTATTCACAAAAATTAACTTGCACTACAAAAACTTAGTCCTATTCCCAAATAAGAAACATTAAAGATCCCTAAAAAAATTACGCCATACAATTCTTATTGCAAACACAATCTTATCCACGAAGTCCACAATTTTAAGAACAGATTGGATTTTTTTTGTTTTAAATCCTCAAACTAAATCTCACTGACAATAGTTCACGTAGAAATTTAATTTATTTAATTAGCGCTCCGAGTTCGAGAGATTCCACTGTACTATGTTCATAATGTTTCGTTTCTAAAAAAACAACAAATAATATCTAGCATATTCATATGTGCTCGTTTGCTTGAATTTTATAATCACTCTTGGAACGATGACTTAAAAGAAACTTGAGGAACATTTATTTAAATGTTTATGCCAGTGCCCGTGCCTGTGCCTGTTCTTGTGCCCAGCAGCAGTAGTAGTTGTGGAATGAATTCATTTCAAATAATTTCATGGTAGAGCTGGCATGGTGGTGGCACCCATATGTGGATGCAACTGCAATCAGAGAAGACAGAGCTGTGTTGTTCTGGTCACTTATTCAAAATAGCATTCATTTAAATGTGGAATATCAATATCATACTGACTGCAAAAATTGGGAGGGATTTTATTGAGGTAATTTGAATCATTTCATGTGGAACAACAAGTTTTGTTGTATTAAGTAACTTTTTTGTTTTTGTTGATGTATTTTGTTTTAAGTGTAAAAAAATTAACTATATTATGATAAATGTTCATAATTATTTAAAAAAAAATGTTTTGTTTTTCTTTTCCATTGTAATACATATAAATTATTATAACCCTTTTCTGGTAAAATCATTGTTAAGTATTCTAATATTTTGCAGTCGAAGTGAAGTGGTAAAGAAAGTTTTCGCACTTAGAAATTACTTATAAAAAAATCTAATAATACCTTAAAAGGAATTAATAAGAATATAAAAATCGTGATTTATATTTCATTTTTACATTTACTTTAAACCTTATAATAAAGGCCAACAAGTTGACGCAAGGTAAAATAGGCGAGTTGAATTTATACATGGGTCATTGATTTTGTGGTTCATTAAGATTTCTTTAAGTTGTTCGTATTCAAAACTTGTTTATTTAAGTTCAACATTTTTAAAATTAGAGTTTTAAGGAAGGCTTATTTAAATAACAGAAGGTTTTCCAATAAGATGATTCATTTAAATATACAACAATGAGTATTTTTTTAAAAGGAATACAAATGATGGTAATATTGAGAAATTAATCAAAAGCAATCACACAGAAAAACAGAGTCGAAAGACTTAAGGCCTATAAGCATGTCTTCCTTTCTTTTTGAGACTTTCGAAAGACAAGTAGAAACGTATATTCAACAAAATCCAAATAATAATGCTCTTTCAAAGGCCCAACATGTTTGCATGAAAGGCAAATCTGTCAAAACAGCATTGAATTGAAAAATCAATTGAATTGAGAATTCTCCTTGGGTGCATTCTTAAGCAAAGAAGGGGCCTTAAACAACACAGCAGTGCTATTCTACAAGCCCTGAATTTCGTCCACCCAGAAACAATGTTGTCAAAGTGGATTGATGCTATGCTTCATACAAGATTTGTAAATGCAGAAATGGGTGACAGCAAGTCAAAAGTTACGACATGTAGAGGTACACCGAAAGGTTGGGTATTATTTCCATTGCTCTGGCTTCTAGTTGTTAATCAAATCCAAGGGGATTAGTTCCCCATGAATTGATTTAAGAACTAGTTTTATTCAAGAAAAGACGCAACATTCCAGTTATATATTAATGTAACTGTAACTTTTAATGAAGTTCCTTTAAAAATTACTGGTATGGCGAAATATCTTTAATTAATACCTGATTGGGAATTAAACTCGAAAGAAAAAACAAAAGAAAAGCCTAAGTTGCCATTTTCACCTGCAAAAGAATTTTTGGAAGAAGATGGGATAAGCCCCCAGAGCCATTCTTTGTATGTTCACAGCCATTGTAAGGCCATTATTGATAAACAATCCTTGAAAAGGCCACCAATGTTAAAAATATGGCAAAGATTTAGAGAATAGCATGTTAAGGTACTAGTAGTGACATGAGGACTTAATGAACTGCAGCCTTAAAGTGTGTGTCCATTTGAGAGTACTTCTGCTAGTTAACTCTCTAGAGCAACTCTCGGGAGACTGTCCATTTGAGAGCCAAATTTTAGAAATTTTGCTATCGCGAGCTCTCTGCTAGAATATTGAGAGTTTTCTTGCTTAAGGTACTCTCATTATCGTGCTAGCATATTATCAGTTGTTTTATTACGTAAGTTATCATGTATTCTTACAAGCGAAGGGTTTGAAACTGCTTTAATTATCGGTACTGTTCTTATAAAAGAATACAAACAAAAAAATTTGGGTCAAACTATGGGTCGTAACCAATTCGGGGCGGGGTCTGCTCCTTCAAGAGAGCTTCATATTAACGATCCACAACAAGTTCCAAATTTTTGCCGTTTGTCAGTTAGTGAAATTGAATTTTTCATACAAAACGTTGGGCCCATCATTTTTAAAAAAGATACCATATCAAGGGAAGCCATTCCAGTACGCGAGTGTATACTTCTAACACTTAGATTTTTAGCATCTGGTAAGCATATGAATCGCAAATCATTTTCGATTTGAATATAAAAATGAATATCACCTGGTTTCTTAAGTTATAAAGCGTTATTTTTATTTAGTTAATATTATGCTTGTTTTATTTCTATCGCGAAATGATTTATCCGTAGTTCTCCACAATAAATCAACAGACTCATAAAAATTGATTGGTTTCCTTCAATGTTTATTCTCGGCAGCTACTCGCAAAATACGAACTGTGTTGGTATTCCGCGTGCTTCTCTCGGATAGTAGTAAAAACATGTGTCCACTTGCGAGTGACTTTCAAAAAGATCGAATGTCGAGAGTAATTAGTCAACTCTCCGCGAGCTAGTCTCTAGACTATGTCCACTTGCGAGATCGCAAATGGACACCCACCTTTAGAGACATTTCTCTCGCTAGCTCCTCTTAATATATTTGTGAAAGAATTGGCGGACAACAGTACAAATACAAACAATATTTTAACGGGTCACAACTCATTGAGTACCTACATGAGCAGAGTGGATATAAGCTTCTCTGATTTACATAGAGGGTTCGAAACAGAGGTTCTATAGTTAACCAAATCCTAACCATATTCTGGCGAACACAATCTTTTTATCACGAATCTGTGATACTGTTTACAAATGAGATTCGTTCCTAAAAATGTAACACTCTTACAAACAACTTCTTTAAAAAGTTTAGGAATGCAAGAAAGTTGCAATGGACATGAAGTTTGTTATTTCCGCCTTTTCACCTTTCTTGAATATTCATTTAAAAAATTGCTTATTCCACTACATCGGTAAATTTTCCTATTTTAAGGGAAAGTTTGAATACATTACGTTCAATTTAAGCTTTTCTATACTTTTATAATTCAAGGCCGGCTAAGTAGTTATCATTCAACAGGGACAGAAGATCAATTACCGTAGTCTGTAGCACAGGGATAGTTTGCGAAAGGGAATATAAATTACCAAAAAATAGTTCATCAACTTATAAATGGCTATTAACAAATGACTCTCGAATATTAGGCCCCAAAGCGTTAAATATATCGGCAGTTTTATCTAAAGAAAGGTTATTGTAAGTGAAGTTGTTTTACAGATCTGATTAGAATTTAATTTGACAAGTTGCCAACATTTTTTAGAATACTCTTTAAAATTGGTGTCCATATCAGTGATATAACATAAAAATAAAAAATATAAAAGAGTTTTAATTCTTAGTCATAGTTTTGATGTAAGCTTTCCATGCCTTATTTTCTTTGTTTTGCAGTAAACGCAGTTCTTTCTAAAGTTGGCTAAAGTTTATATTTCATGATTTCTTTAAAGATAGATTTATTTTTCCAAATAATTCTTTAGGATTTTATTAAATATTGCCAATTTTAGAAATGGTTAAATCTTTAGACAACAACTGGAAATAAGCTCTTCTGAAGTACAAATAATATAAGCTATCATAGGAATCACTGTGTTCAGTAAAGGGGAATGGTAGATATTAATATAAGAGAACAGTAAAAAGAATTTTACCGAGAAAAGAAGAAGAAGAAGAAGAAGAAAAAAAGAAGAGAGAGAATCCTCAGGGCATGATTCATGACTATAAATGTCTGTATCGGAAAACCTTAATTTAAGCTAAGTTTGTGTCAAAATGAATACTTAGTTATTTACTTAAGGTGGCGCTACAGTCCTGTGTGAACTAGGGCCTCACTCAACAAACTTCTCCATTTAGCTCGGTCCCTAGCTAGATGTCTCCAGTTTCGCGCTCCAAGTTGGGTGAGGTCACCTTCCACTTGTGCGCGCCACCTGATCCGCGGTCTTCCTCTGCTGTCCTGTGGGTGCGGATTCGAAGACTTTCCGGGCCGGAGCATTGGTTTCCATGCGCCCTACGTGACCCAGCCATCTTAGTCGTTGGACTTTTACTCTTCTGGCTAAGTTTACGTCGCTGTACAGCCCGTACAGCTCGTCGTTCCATCTTCTCCTCCACTCCCCTTCGATGCATACGGGACCGTAGATCACACGAAGAACTTTTCTGTCGAAGCGACCCAAGGTGCTTTCATCCGCTTTTGTCATGGTCAATACTTCTGCACCGTATAGCAGGACGGGGATGATAAGGGTCTTATATAGCAACACTTTGGTCCCTAAAGAGAGAGGACTTTACCACTCAATTGCTTTCTAAGTCCAAAGAAACAGCGGTTAGCAAGAGTTATTCTTCGTTTGATCTCAGCGCTGGTGTTGTTTTCTGCGTTTATAGCGGAGCCTAGGTAGACGAAGTCCTTGACTACCTCAAAGTTACGTCTGTCGATGGTGACGTTTTTACCAAGACGTCGGTCTTGTGTGTCCTTTCTTGACGATAGCATGTACTTTGTTTTGCCCTCATTAACCGTTAAATTATTTTATTTTTATTTTTGCCGCCTCTGCCTCAATACTCACAAAAGCCCCATTGACATCACGCAGAGTTGTTCCGATTATGTGAATGTCATCAGCATATGCCAGTAATTGGAAAGACTTTTGAAAGATAGTGCCTCTAGTGTTGACGTGTGAGCTCTGCACTATTCTTTCAAGCACGATGTTAAAAAAATCGCATGACAGCGCATCACCTTGTCTAAAGCCTTTTTTGACATCAAAAGGTTCTGTTAAGTTGTTTCCAACCTTTATGGAGCAGCGTGAATTCTCCATGGTCATCCTGCACAAACGGATGAGTTTGGCAGGGATGCCAAAACTAGACATGGCTCTATACAGCTTTTACCTGTAGATGCTGTCATATGCGGCCTTGAAATCGATGAAAAGATGGTGGGTGTCGATTTGGTGTTCTTGAGTTTTTTCCAGGATCTGCCGTAATGTGAATATTTGATCAACTGTGGACTTTCCTGGTCTAAAACCACACTGATAAAGACCTATCAGGTTGTTGACTATGGGCTTTAGACGTTCACATATTACTGCAGAGAAGATTTTATAGGCGGTGTTAAGTAGACTTATTCCTCTATAGTTGGTGCAGTTTAGAGGGCCTCCTTTTTTCAGGATCGGGCAAACAATACTGAGGTTCCATTCATCGGGCATGCTTTCTTCCGACCATATCTTACAGATAAGTTGGTGCATGCTTTAAAGAGCGGCTTTATTAGACTTCAACTTAGATATGGAAATCTTTACTTCGTCTAAGTCGGGAGGACGGGATTGCAGGCTTTCGTCGTCTATATTGAATGGATCATCCTGCCTGACAGCGGAATTCAGTTCTTCGTCGCCGTTATACAGTCTGCAGAAGTGGTCCTTCCATATCCTCAGCATTGACTGCGGTTCCACTATGATGTTTCCACTTTGGTCTTTGCAGCCTTCGGTTCAGGTTTTTGTACCTGTGAATTTCGTTTCACCTGTTCATAAAACTTTCGAACCTCATTCCTGTTTTTATACCTCTCAACATCTTCGACCGCACGCTTCTCATGCTCTCTCTTTTTCCTTCTGAGAAGTTGGCGTTCCTCTCGCCTTTTCTGCTCATAGAAGTCACGAGCAGCTTTCGTCCTTTTATGCAGCGCCGCTTTGCGTGCCTGTTGTTTGGCTGCATTTGTTGTTGGTGGCTGTTTGAAACCCAGCACATCATAGGCGGCTTCTCTGATTGCATATTGGCAATGTTGCCACTGGTTTTCGATACATTGTGTTGGCGGCAGAGAACTTCGAGAGAGGTTGCTTGTAACTCGGTCGGAAAAGGATTTGTCGATCTCTGGCGATTGTAGCCGTTCGACGTTGTACCTTCTCCCAGCACCTCCCTGTTTTGCCTTGGGTCTGGAAATCCGAAGTGCTACCTTGGCTACAACGAGGTAGTGGCCGGGTCGATGTAAGCTCCTCGGAAAGTTCGTACATCCATAATGCTGGAAGCGTGACTGGCGTCGATCGCAATATGGTCAATCTGGTTGACGGTAGATTGATCTGGAGAAGTCCAAGTTCCTTTGTGGATGTTGAGGTGTGGAAAACGCGTACTGGCTACCATGACGTTTCGCCCCGCAGCAAAATCTATGAGCCTGAATCCATTGTCGGAAGTGTTGTCGTGCAGGCTTCCTGATTATTCCACCAAAGATGTCTTCCCTTCCTAGCTTGGCATTAAAATCGCCCAGGACTATTTTAATATCTTAGCTAGGGCACTGCTCATATGTTTTGTCTAGGAGATCGAAGAACATATCTTTGGTGTTATCGTCTTTCTCTTCTGTGGGGGCGTGCGCGCATATCAGGCTAATGTTGCTGAATTTAGTCTTGATGCGTATGGTCATGAGGCGCTAATTGATACACCTATAGCTCAAGACTTCTTGCCTAAGTCTGGCTGCAATGACGAAGCCGCATCCAAATAAGCGCTGTTGGTTTTCGTGGTAGCAGCCACCATAGTAAATATCGCAGTTTTTCATCCTCTTTTTGCTCGGCCCATCCCATCGTATTTCCTGAATGGCGGTGATATCTGCTTTATATCGTTCTAGGGCCTCCGCTAATTCTTCGGCCGCACGTGGTCTGTTAAAGGACCTAACATTCCACGTTATTATCCGAAGTTCGTTGTCCTTTATTCGTTTGCGTTGGTTGTCAACAGTAAATCCGTCCGTATCCGAGACTTGTTGGTCACCCCGACGCACAACCCCCAACCTGGAGGGCCAGATCCTAAGTATAACTCCAAGGATGGGGAGCCGGATAAAACCGCCTGTAAGGACCTGGGCTCCAAATAAGTCGAAGGAGCCCTATAAGGTGTTCACTAAGTAGTTCAACCTTACTGGAACTGTAGACGCCACCGTTGATTCCATCTCGGGAATTCCTCCGCTGCCGTCTGGATAAGGAGAGGTGCCTTAGTGGAAACACCTCTTCCCACCTCTCTCGTTTGCTGCCCCCAACAACTTTCCACTGGGGTTGGAACCCCATCTCCAGTTGACGTAGTAGGCCGCCGATGTTCACCACGAAGAGGTGAGAGTAGGAGTTGATAGACAGAGGTTGGTTTTGAGAAAAACCTGTGGACGCTTGTGTCCTCTTGAATGCACATGTCTACCATTTGAACGTCAAAACGAATACGTCATGTAGAAATGATTGAGAGTTGAGAAAGATGTCAGCAGTCTTACTACGAAGTCCCCTTACCTTTTAAGGACAGCTTGTTTTTTATTATGTATAAATTCTATGACTAAAAAAGCATCTGGGGGCCAAATATAAGATTTACGAATAGAATCGCAAAACTAATCTAAAAGGGGGACGAAGCTATTTGGCTTACTGATTTTGGTGCACCTAATAGATGAGCTACAAGGTATGCTTCTTTTTTAGACTTTTTCTTTGGTGTGTTATTGACACTAGAGCTTGATTGCACAAGGACCTAAAACTTTAAGTTCAACCAGTTATCGCAGTTATCGCAAATAACCTTATTTTGTCTTTTAAATCATTATAATATTTAACAATTTTAAAATGTTTGCAAAATTGCAAAACATTTTGTGTTTCAAATGATTTTAAAATTGCTACCTTTTTGTGTTTCCAATAATAATTTCGAAGTTTTATATTTTAAATCATTTTAAAATTATGTTATTTACATTGTTTTTTTTTTTCTTAGTACTAATATAAACAATTATTAAAATTTTATATTATACAAGAAAGACTATACCTATCTTATAAAACTTGTGAAGAATTGACTGCTAAATAAATTTGCCACCAAAAATAGATTGAGCACAAAATAAAAGACTAAAATGTGAATTTAAAGTATTGCTCTTAAAAATTACCTTGAAGCTTTATTTAGAAAAATATCCATGAAAAGTCCTAAATAGTTCTGCAGGTTTTAGTCTTATCTCGAATTCTACTACGGATAAAGTTTTTCTTACTTTTTACTGAGGAGTAAAATAATGAACAAATTAACATATTTCTTATTTTTTTTTTTAAAGTTCTTAATTTGTCTTTGCAGTGAAATTCAACCGATTTAAGGCAGATTGAGATTGATACTCAAATCATGTCGCCCCAATGTGAACCTGCATCATAACCAAAAGAGATATTTCCATTAACAAAACACTGTTAGAAGCTGATTGCTCAACTAGGATTAGTACAACACACATTATTACCAAAATGATGCAAATGGAACATCATTCTTCGGGCAATCACCATGCACGCCCACTTTGCTTGGCTGGTCCCGAACGGGAGCCTGTTAATTTTTTGGTAAACTTAGTTGGAGCACCACCTGAAGTTGAGCAACTAGTTGAACATATTAAACTAGTTGCTGAACAATTTCTCTATCACTGGAAAACTTTTCCAATTTGTAAGTAGCGACAAGTATATAGACGGACACCTACCACGACTCGATTTTCCTCTTAATACGAGTATACTTATTAATATTTATTTGGAACTTTGAAAACAGCTCTTCCCCAACCTCTGGCAGCAACATCATATACCCAAGCAACTGGCAATCAAGTAACTAATCGAAAAAAAAGTCCAATTAACCTACGAGATTTATTTATTTCGCCGCCATTTGATGAGTTAGATGCAGTCGCTTCAGACGGTACGGGTGAACCAAGGCGTTTGACCAATTCACAACTTAAAGCCTTACGAGAACGCGGGTATGTTTTTCTTTCTTTCGTTTTTTATTCAAAATTTCACAGCTCTATTTTATTTTTAAAGAAACTTCTTTGTTTTTGTGAATTATTTTGCCCTTTCGATTTTTCTTTCTGTTTTGGTTTTGATTTGGGTGTGATTATCATGATCATGAATTTATTTTGCAAACAATGCGGATATGTTAATTAAGCAAACAATATTTGTTTCTCTTTTTTTTTTTCTTTAATTATACTTTATATACAAAACATACTTGCATATATAAAATATGTATGTGTGTGTAGGTATATATGCGCCTACTCATATTCTCTTCGTTTATGCGAAGACAAAAATGAGTTGCTTTTGATGAGGAGTTGGATTATTATTTTTGTTTTTTTTTTTGTCTGTTCTTTTTACAAAAGACAAGGGTACTTAATTGTTTACAGTTTGTGCACTTGACAAACTATAAAAATCATTATTGCATTTATTTCACTTTACTTCACTTACTCATTCATAAATAAAGATTATTGTACACATTAACCTTGATGCTAACATATTTGATTAAATCTTATTTGCTTTCTTACTGCAAATTTGTTTACTATGTTAATATTAAGGAGGACATTGAAAAACTGAAGTTTTCGAAATATTTAAAGTGGTAGGAAGTACATTGTCATTAAGTTTTAAATTTCGGAAGTCAGGCTTAATAAAACACACGCAGGGATATGTTTTTGATTTGATATCACAGCCGTAACTTGAGTGTTGATTTTAAGGATTATTTGTGTTGACACGGTCCTTGTGTTGAACCAGAGAAAAAAAATAAACGGTGTTAAATCCCACGATTTTATTGGCCAATTGCAGTTGCCAATACGTGAAATTGCACAAGCAGGAAACTTTTCAAGTCAAAGAGCTATAATTGGTCTTGTTATGTGACTTATTGCTCCGGCTTGATGGAAACACATATCATCCTAGCCATAATAGTCGATCCTCAGCAAAAAAGGAGGTATTCAATTGCTACAAACGCCGCGCCTGGAAATCGACAAATTTGAATCATTAGCAAGACTGCTGTAAGAGCAGCTATGTTCTCGATGATTGACAGATATAACGATTTTCACAATTTTACCGATTTTGTATGCGTCAGTCGATCGATTATAAACATTATCATCGTGTAGTGCGCGAAGAGTTTCTACGTCTGAATCAACACTTTTGTAGTAATAAGTTTTAATAATTGTTATTCGATTATGAAACGATTTATCATGTAAATGATTCCACTAATATGTTGACACATTTTAAGTGTACAGCTGAGTTCGACAGCTCCGCACATACATTTAAGAAGTAGAGATACGGCTCCTCAGAAACTAAGACTATTGAAATGGTCTCCATCCTTCGACTTACTGCTCTCATTGATGCTTGATGTTTGTGAATGGCTATGAAGTATTGAAAACTATTTAAAATTAAAGTATATATTAGATAAAGAAACCTACCTTGAGTAGGGCTCTAACCCCTAATTAGGTAGCCAAAGCATAACATTTCGTACGCATGTGGTTCTTGTTTTTCATATCAGTATATCAAATATTCATCTCTGACAACATTACTCGCACACAGAAATGGTTGAGAGTTGTAAGTCACTAGGCCCTGGTTCGTCATGGACTCTTGCGCCACCTAATTTATTTATTTATTTATTTTTATATCAAATATCAGTCAAAATTAAAAACAACTCTAACAAAACTAAAGGCACTTGTAAAGAAAATCAAAGCTGATTAAAAAAAAAACTATAAAGGCAAATAAAAGAAAGCGTTATTCGCAAACGTTCTTATAAGACGAATCTACTTCTACTGAAAGATCTTGACATACACAAAACCTCATATAGTATTACTTTTGTACTGAGGCGGTGTTCTTCAACTCTTGAAGAACTAATGCGTAAGCTTTGTCAACTTTCCTGTTCTACATGTTTCTTTCCAAGCTGATGGAAAACAGCATTTGTCCAGGAAAATCCTCTTCCCCCTCTAACTTACGTCGATTCTATCCAAAGTCATTAAAACGCTAATAAATTTGCAGCTTAAAAAAAATCTTTTGAAGAATTAAAGTTTCTTAATGAACAACATTATCTTCCATCCAACTGGTGAACCTTTGTTCATCTCACCGAACATTGAAACAAATCTTAACATCGTTTTGGGAAAAGTAAGATTATTCCATTTGATTTCATATTTCAAAGGCATTTGATAGAGTTTGGCATCAAGTTCTGTTATCGAAAATACGTGCTTTTGGTATTGATGATTCTATTCCTCATTTTATTAGAAAGTACTTTACTAACCGTTCAACACAAGTTCTATTACATGGTTTTAAGTCGAAATTTATAAAAAAATGCTGGTGTTCCCCAGGGCTCTGTTTTCTCTTTTCCTTATACTAATAAACGATCTCTTGTCTGCTGCTTTTAATTCATTAAATTGTTTCGCTGACGACAGTACTTTAAGCTTTTCATATAAGTTTCTAGATTCACATGTGGAACTTTAACGGCATTGTCCAATGAGAAAATATTGACCGTGTAGAATTGTATGCTTAAAAAACTCTTTGTTGTCTCTGTCTTTAAAGCATAACCAAACCCTCAAGTCGTTATCCGTGAGCGGCACTTACATCAACAAACTATTAAATTTTCAGCACTCGGTATTCAGTACTGATAACCTTTTATTGAATGATCACAAATTCGACATTGTCAAAAATTCTGCAAGGTGCTTAGGATTTCTCAGACGATGAAAAAATTCGTCTACTTTTTGGCTCTAATTTACAAGGCATTTATTCCTCGCATAGTTATCCCTGAAACAAGTTTAAGTTTTTTGGATAGAAACAAACAAAGAGCTTTAAAAATTTAATTCAATAGAACTATAACCAAAACATTTACCTCGCTTGAACATCGTCACAATGTTTCATACCTTATGTTCTTTTGTACAAACAATGTACTGTCGAATTAGCCAGTTGCATTAACCAAGGCCCCCACCCGCCCTGAAACAATTCAGCCCTAATACCCGCACTTCCAGGAATGCTCTTCGGCTCAACCCTGAGTTTTAGTTTTGGACGTACAGTCAAGTATAGAGATCCTTGGCCCTATTCCTCCGCAGTGCATTCTTCCTGGGAACCTTTGTGGATGTAGATTTTATCGGAAGACATTTTACAGGATTTCGATGACGCATTGTGATGAATATAAATTTCAAGCAAAGGTGTGCAAATTGACCGATTTTTCGACAATGCGGTGTAGTTTCGATTATTTGTTCTAAAATAAACAAAATTTGTTGATGAAAAGCAATTATTTTAATATATGCGTTTATAAAAATTGTAATAAAATGTATCGATTTTTAATTCAAAACTATCGAAAAAACTACATTTGGACGCCGAATCCAACGAGCTAAGGACACGAAATAAAAAAAAAGAGGAGATAATTGAGAAACAAAAGCAATATACGCGAACTATCTGACGCGGCCTAAGTAAACTTGTCTTCTAATCTTAGTTTTTATCTTCCAATTGTATTACAAATTTAGGACAAACGTAATTGAAAAAATTGTTTATTAATCAGTTTTCAATTTATTGAGTTAATTTTATATTAATAATATTAACTACATCAATTAGAATTAAAAGGAGTATTTTAAAAGTAAACAAATATGTTAAGCAACTTATAAGGTTTGTTGTGTACAGTAACATCACCCCACAGTTTCCGCTTCTTCTTGAACTAATTTCTGTTCTCTTTCTGTTTTATCACTCATTATTATTCTATCATCCATCATTTAATCTAAAACAAAAAAATACAAAATAAAAATAAAAATTAAAAATGAGATTAAACCAAAAAACGAAACAAATGCATATAAAAAATATTTCTGTAAAGCTTGCAAAAGGATAAATACGGAAAACCGAAGAAATTAACTTTGGAACAATTGGAAACAATTCGAAATAATGGGTAAATAACGAATACAAAAAAAAACACATACAAAATTGGAGCACTACTTCTTGGTGTCTTGGCAAAGACTTAGCTTCTGTGAAACAAGAGAATGAATTAAAATAAAAAACAAAAAGTTTCAATATTTAGTTGTCGTATTAGATGTTATTTTTGTTTTGATTGAGTTTTTACATAACATACATTTTTTTGTACAAATTAAATGTATTTTTAATACAGTTTCAAATTTTTTTAATCGTTCACAAGCTCCCAATTTAGTTTACACACATACATACACTATTTGAGATACATAATTGTTGTTTTCGTTTTTACGGTTTCTGTTTATTTAAAGTGAATTTTAATGGTGTATCTAATCTTAAGCTGTTTGTATTACATAATAATGATGTCCCTATTTACCTATATTCTGGTTATCACAAACCCTTATGTCTGTCTCCCCCCATCTAGAATGCATGATTCTTAAACACAATTCTTTTTTTATTAACGACGAGGATTTATTTGATTTGTAGGATATTTATAAGAAGTAACGGGTTGGTGGCTTCTGATAATTGAAGATTGGGCCTAAACAAACATTTTTGTTGACTTGTTTGTGATGTAGTTATTTTTTTTTCCAGTTTTAACCAACATTTTATAAGACTATTGATTGATCAATAAAATATCGTTTTATAGATGATAAGAGCTTGTTTGACTTAGAACATTCAAGTTCATTGTCAGATCCTCATTTCATTTAACAATCAGTACATAAGTTGATAATTTACTCGTACCATTGATTGTTTGGGATACCAAAGTTTTGTTTTTAGCTTACTAATAAAACATTTATTCCATAAATATTAAATTACATAATAATATATTTGTACATAAAAACACTTACGATTCGTTTTGACACTAGGATGGCTCCAAATCTATCTAGTCGTGCCTTAAGATCTGTTTCAAAAACAAAACACCATAAGATAAGAATTATAAGATATTTTGTTTTAATTGCTTTTTCATTTATTTAGCCATATTATAGGTTTAATTAAAAAAAAATGTTTCACAAAAAATGTCCGACGTCAGCCTTTGACCGAAAACCCTTTGACCTTTAACTTTTAATAGTCCAAGCGTAAACAAATGATCTGTTGAGCGTCAATAGATGAATTTGGTGATACATATTTAATTCTCTGCACATTAGGTTTATGTTTATTTTTATTTTTATCTTTATCTTTATTTTTTTTATTTGTATTCATACTAAACACAATATTTGTAGTATTATCGATTCTTATTCCCTAAATCATTCGAAACTCGAGTACTTGAGTCTCTTGAACAATACAAAAAAAGTTTTATAAAAATGCCAAGTAATATTTGTCTGTCTAAAACATTTTCATCTCTCAAGCACCACACACCGCCTCGTCGTGCGTCGCAATGTAAACAAAGTAAACAATAATAATAAAAAAAGAGATATCTGCATGAAAGTTCTTTGTATTGGATCTTACTTACTTGCTTAAGGTGGCACTACAGTCCGGAGCGGACCTGGGCCTCAACCAACATGCGTCTCCAGCCAGCTCGGTCCCTAGCTAGCTCTCTCCAGTTCCGCACGCCAAGTTGGTTGAGGTCTTCTCCCACCTGAGTGCGCCACCTGAGTCGCGGTCTTCCTCTACTGCGCCGTCCGTCGGGATTGGATTCGAAGACCTTCCGGGCTGGAGCTCTACATGACCCAGCCATCTAAGCCCTTGGACTTTAATTCTGCTAATTAGGTCAGTGTCGCTGTGCGGTTCGCCGCTATATCTTCTCCATCTATGCGTACGAGACCAAAAATCAGCCGAAGAATTTTTCTCTCGGAGCATTCTAAGACGTTCTCATCTTTCTTTAACAGGCTCCAGGCCTCAGCGCCATAAAGGAGAACCGGGATGATGAGTGTCTTATAGATTTGATTTTGGATGTTCGAGAGAGGACTTTACTTCTCAACTGCCTTCTAAGCCCAAAAAAGCAGCGTTTTGAACCCATCTTCTTCACTTCCGTCGCAATGCTCAAAAACGCTCCACTGACATCACGATTTGAACTTTCAATTATGTCAATATCATCTGCGTATCCGAGTTATTGGATGGACCTTTGGAAGATTGTGCCTTGCAGAATTCTTTCCAGAACGATATTAAAGAAGTCGCATGACAGTGCATCGCCTTGTCTAAAACCTTTTATGGCATCAAATGCATCGGTGAGATCTTTTCCGACCTTGATAGAGCAGCATGCATTCTCCATGTTCATTCTGCACAAACGGATAAATTTGACATGGATGCCAAAACTAGACATTGCTCTGTAGAGCTCTTCCCTATGGATGCTGTCGTACGCGGCTTTAAAATCGATAAAGAGATGGTGGGTATCGATTTGAAGCTCATGGGTTTTTTCCAAGATCTGCCGTAGTTTGAATATTTGGGTTCTAGTGGACTTTCCTGGTCTGAAGGACCTATCAGGCTTCAGACGTTCACATAATACGGCGGAAAGGATCTCATATGCAATATTAAGGAGACTGATGCCTCTGTAGTTGGCGCAATTTAGAGCGTCTCCTTTTTTATGTATCGGTCAAACTATGTATTGGATCTACATTGTTTTATTTTCGGAGGATAAACAAACGCATATTGTAAGATACCACGTTTCACGGGCACAAAAATAATTAATTCCCGAGAAAAAAAGGACATTGAAATAGGTTGGTGAATTTTCGAGATAAGTTATTCCTTTCCTTCTTTCTGAAAAATGTCTTTTCTCTCTCGAGAATTAATTCTCTTTTGAGCTCGTGTAACCTGGTACATAGTCAATGATCTAGTGAAATAGCAAGTTTCGTTACTGCTCGTAAATAATATAACTATAATTCCTTATTACTCTTACTTATACTCTTTAATATTACTATTAAATATACTTCTTAATATTACGTATTACTCTTTAGCCCAATTTTTAAAGTACAACAAAAACATTTGTATGTGCACTGCAGAAATAGGGAAAGCTGAATGCGTCTAGATATTTCCTCTTGAGTGATAGTAAAATGTAAAAAAATCTCAGTATTCGATATTTTTGAGTTTAGATTTTAAGACAACCTTCACATTAGAAATCCAAAATAGAAAATCACTCCTTCAGTGAAAAATAAGCCAAGGAATAATGTTGTTCCACTGAGCGCTCAGTTAAATGACCATTTTGTTATTTTTACTTTATTAAACACACATCACGTTAGAATGAGATCTCTCCCACCACAGGTTAATTAAACTCCTAATTTAAGAAACACAAATTAAGAACAAATCTGTATCACCGTATTGCTAACTACCATATAATCAATAAAAAAATAGGTGACGGTATAAAACAGTTATATTTAACTAACAGGTCCGAGAAGGAAGTTTTACCCAAGTAACAACTGAATTTACAGGAATCCTACAGGAAGCTGTCGAAGCAAGTTTCAATATTTAAGTGCGACCAACAAACCACTTTTGTAGACGTATAAGCTTGAAAGAATACAAAAAAACAAACAAAAAGACTTTTAAATGTTGCCAAAAGCAGTAGAGTAGATTAGATAGCGACTCTGACTCTTTCAAGTCAAGTCAAAGAAAATATTGTGACGAACCAATAAGTCAACGGGACTTAGAAAAATTCTAGCTAATAAATCTATGACAATGGAAATAGACAGAATCATGTCGATCAAGTGTAAAGCTATTGCTAAGTACTAACTTCACGGACTGAAAGCACTTAAATATCGAGTCAGAGTCAAAAACTTACTCCTAAAACTTATTTTTGACTAGTATGATAATGTTAGATAGGATAAAATAAGTTCCTTTTTTAAATTGAAATCGCCAGGTCCTGACGGCATCTTCTCTATGATGTTTTCAACATACAAGACAGTGCTGTTATAAAAGTCCCCAAAGATGTCCACATAGTTAAATCCATTATAAAATGGGTCATGTGTATGTTAAAATATAGACGTATCAACAGGAAACTACTTGGTATAGAGATAAAAGTATCATCTTCCAGAGGAACGCCTCAAGGAGACGTAATTTATCCATTCCTTTAGATCCTTTTCATCAATGCCTATGATGTGGCTCTACTAGCGACAGCGCACTTCATAGCCACTGTTAGCGAAAAATTGAACAAAGATTTGCACCAGGGCAACAAACTGCGGTTTGACTATTAGAAATAGGAAGAAAGAACCCCACTTAAATTATCAGATAAAGCAAAGGACCTAGAAATAAGCCTAGATAAAAAGCTGAACTGGGGTCCAAATACACTAGAGGATTTTGAAAGGTTTTGACCACATTTAACACATGCAATATCATCTCCAGCAGAAACTGGTATAGTGGGATGCGTTAGAGAAAACTTCATATCTGAAAATCCTCACAAGAATATAGAAAATGGCATGTATAGGTATAACAGAACCATTGGGGATCACTCCTACAGTAGAAAAGGAAACCATACTGAATATTTTACCTCTGGGCTTACATAAATGCGGCGTTTCAGCCACAAGCGGACAAGCTTAGATTCTACAGGATTACATAGGGAACAATGTGAGCACATACTAAATGATACCTTTTCTACACTTCGACAGAAGTGTTCGTTCCCCTCAAAGGAACGAATGTGACAATAGACCCATTCTTTGAATTAAAACACATTTTTGGTAACACTACATCCCAAGAAAACTATGAAAGACGGAAATGCCTTGAAACCTGTTCCACGGGCAAGAAACTATGTCCCAAATTCTCGTTCGATCATACATCTAAACAAAAAAAATGACTACTGCTTGTAAGCATAATAAAAGCTTACAACCTCTCAATAGTCAACATTATGAGCAAATAGACGTGTTGATAGTCTCGCCCAGCTGATTTTAAATCTGAATCTCGCCATAAAAGTAAACCGTTAAAATAAAAATTATATTATTGGTAAATAAGATATTCCTGGAAGCAGTCTATTAAGTTTCATCAAAGCCTGGTCCAATTTCTATAAACCTTTATTTCTTATTCCTGTGAATCCTTTAAAGGTTTAGCTTTAGGAAAATGATTAGAAATGTATTAAAATATTTAATGGTCACCCTGTTTTAAACCAGTTCAAAGAATTTAGATCACAAAATTACTTTTACTGCATTGCATGCCATCAGATCCAGGAGAAAAAATCATATTTTTCCTCGAGCAAACAAATTAATTAAAAAAAAGAAAAATTATAATCTGTAAGTTTTACAGGAATGTAAAAATGTTTCTCGACTGTAATCAGAAAGCAATATGAACTCCCATTTTCTATTAATTTTTAAATCGCACGCAAAATGTTTAAATCAGATAGAAATCTATAGTTGCATGTTAACCTAACCTAAATTAAGCATAATAATATTTGAAAAAAAAACATACATAATTTTAAGATTTTGTTTTTCTTGAAATAATAACTCATATTTTTGTATATACATATATAACAGAGAGTTCGATGTGCCCAGTTTGAATTTTCCTGGACAAGTACACAAGTGGCGTTTGTCATTGCTCCTACAAAAAGGAACATATCGTGCACATGATTCGTTTCTTAGTGATTTAGCTCTGGCAGCTCGATTTGTGGTGGTTACGGCACGAGGTCGATTGCTATCGCATTTTTTCTCCCTTGCACATGCAGTTCGTGCCCTATTCCATGGACTTGTCAACCTTCTGGATATGGCTGTGGGTGGGTATTATTGAAAATAGAAAGTTGTTTTGTGTTTTGTAATTGCATAACTAAACAAAATATAAACTCTTAGGTGTTCCATCGTTATTGGCTCATGACCTAGACTATAAGATCCAAGAGGAACGATGTCGCTTCTTAGTTGCGGAACTTGTATGTCGGGTGAGTTATATTCTTCATATTGCAGTGACAATATATGAGTTGTTTTGTTTGTTTAATTTTTCAGCCAGAGTTTGAGGATTGTCTGTATTCGCTTTGCTCCTTTGTTCGGAAACAAATGCGGCGGGCGATTGTCGAGAAAATTGACGTGAAAAACTGTGAAACCGCCCAACCAGTTCCGTATCTGTTTCTGACACCAAAGGGGCAAGAGATTGACTTGAGACTCTTCTCACGTGATATCATGCGCAAGGCGCTGCCCATTCTCGTCGGAATACTAGAGCGTGAAACTAGGGGCTGGTTTTTACATTTTCGCGAGCGACTTATCGCCGAATTGAGAGAGAAGAAGCTTACTGATAAAGAAATTGAAGAGGTGAACTTAAATGATACAAAAAATTGTTCTATATTAATTTATGATGATGATGATTATAGGAAGTAAACGATGCCGTCATGAAAGAATACCTTCAGAGAGTTTACACTTCGATTCTGTCTAACACACAACTAGCAGAGTTTGGTGATGGAATACCTCGTTTGCTTGTCCAGCAAGCTCAGTCAGTAGTTATCATGCATAAAGCTGTAGATAAAGTCCAAAAAGAATTGAAGCGATCACGTGAAGATCACCAAAAGTGTCTAACCAACGATCATTCAGTCCTGTCGCGTATAGCTCCCTGGTTGCGATCGAAGTTGAGAGCAGCCGAAGCTACAAAACTATATAAATCCACCTGGGCTGCCCACGAAGAAGCTCTACGTATGTGTAGCAAGCATGACCTCAGCCAAACATCTTACTTTCTAAATCGTGACATGGCATTCATGAAAGAACGCGAACCAGTGCTTCTGAAGGAGTTGAAAAACGCAAAGACTCCAACACGAACATTCCATTGGACTGTGCGTATATGGTCACCGAGTTCTTGGATAGTTCAGCGAGAGTTTCAGGGACAGTCGGAGATTATACCGACTGTGATAAGCCAACAAGCCACGTCAATAGTTACTCCTCGCTCCGATCCAAGTCAACCGGTGTTCATGGTAGAAAAGGAGAAAACGCGTACTACAAGTACGCGATGGCCATTTTGGCGAATTGTAAATTTAGTGCAAAGATCATGGACTTGGACATGGAATGTGATATTTTTCTTAGGCATTTTTGTGCCATGGTTTAGTCCGATAGGTCTGCGAGCGTTGTGTTGTATGGAGCCGTTTATGTCAGATCTCGAGCTGTCTCAAATCAATGGAACTTTATTTCCAAAGAAGAGTAGTATGACACTGACGCTGGCGTCGAGGTTAATTGATTTATGGCGTAATGTTTCGAAATCTAGAACTCACTTTGAAACCGAACCAGACACAGGTTAATAACAAAAAAAAAAAAACTACCTCTTTTTATAAACCCTACTTTTTATTTTTACAATTTTTAGGCTTCATTGGAAAAGGTTTTACCAGAAACATGAACCGTGTGTGGAATTACTTTGTGAAGGGATTTCTTGGCACTGTGACCATACTTCTAGTGTTTCCATTAGTTTCGCTTACAGCAAGTTTATTAAGTATTTTGTTGGCACTCACCGCATTTATATGGGTGCCCATGTTAACGGCAGGTCTGCACGTTTTGATGGTTTTAATCTATGACTTGGATTGTCCTGATATTTCGCGCAATCGTTATTGTATTCTATTAGAGGCTGTTGTTTGGAATATATTGATTCAAGGATGTGTACAACCGATTGCTGCCATCTTCGTTTCGATGGTTCTCTGTCCATTGGCTTCAATTTTGGTTTTAGTTGGTTAGTAAGAGGCAACAATTACATATTTTATGATGACAACATACATAGTATGTATATGACTGATTTTATGTTTCTTTAAACAGTTGGAGCTGCACGATATTCATTGAGACTGCTCTGGGATTCGTTGACATTCCATCTATTTATTAAAAAATGTGGTCGTGTACCGGCTTCTGATAGTCTAGCTGTCCGCCGTATTGCTGGTCCGGGTCTAGCTCTGGATTACTACTTCATAATTATACCTGAACAAGCGTTAGCAGCATTTGAGGCTAAAATGGAGCTGGATGAGCTGCAGGCCTATCAGCAAGCCATTGAAAGAGTCATTATGCAGCCACAAAAAGACTATAAGCAGTTTGTTGAGGCTTGTTTTGGACCGTTTTCTGCGCAATTAGCTAAGAACGGCCCGTTTTTGCGATTGGATCGTGAAGCTCAAGAACTAATGGGTACCCTACACGAAAAGCTAGAGAAGAGGCGATGGGAACTACAAACTGGCTTGGTGACAGCTGTAAAAACCCGCATTAAGTTAAACACATTAGAACTTAAGGTATAATTTATATATTTCTTTTGTTTTTCTTATTGAGACCGTATTTAAATGTATTTACGTTTTTAAGATTGCAATTCAATTAGCCGCCCATATGCTTGAAAAGTACTACCCAGGTCATGTGATATCAAGACTATCAATCACAGAAGACGAGTTCTGGGACAATAAAGTAGGAATTATAAAAAAACATTTATTTAAATTGAAAGTTCATAAAAGTTTATTGTGTCAATTTTAAGGGCCTTTCACCGAATGATTGGCCCGGATTAGCCGGTCTTATGTATACAGAAATCTTCAGCTTAGACTTCCTAACGCCACTTTCCGAATCGGACACATATTTCAAACTGGAACCTCATTCACAGTTGGATCTGTCGCGTTATACACAAATGGTACAAAATGCAACCGATGTCATCGGAGCAAATGGTCCAGACTTGCTGGGAAATGTTTATGCTCCACGTGGCAATGTTCAAGTGCACTTGCCATTTTTGGAAGTAACTGCTTTTAATCCGAGATCGAAGATAACTTTGACATTTAGGAAACCACAAAAGCGGTTTGTTTTTTGTTTATTCATAATTTTTTTGAAAAAGTTTATTATTATTTAAAACTTTTAGAGACATGACGGTTGGTCTTACAACACCTCGTGTAAGAGCACTTCGTGCTGCTTTACAATCAAAATTGGATGCTCAACAGCCCAACAAACCATGGCGTCCGTGGAAAAGGAAAACACAAGATAAGACAGCTTCAGATAAGTTGCTTATTCCGCTGCCCATTCCCCATCCTGTACATATCGCTATAGCAATACACAATCGTGATACAGAACAACCAATTCCATTAGACTCGGAATTGTGTTGGGAAATTCTGAAAGCAATCGAAGATTGTCATGGCGATATTATGGTATTGAATTATTTTATTATTAAATTAATTTGTATGGTAATGAATTTAACATTTTTAAGACTGTTCAATCGGTTGCACGTTATCGTGGTGGTGGCGGAGGCTCGAGTTTCGATTCACTGGATTCCGATACGAGCATCGGAACACGAGACTCTACAGCAGCTGCTGGGGGAACAGAGACACTGCCTTGTGGGACAAGAGAGGTAAGTTATTTATAGATTAGTGGAAACACACAACATTATTTTTCAATAAACTTAAATCTCAAGAAAATGTTGGTCTTTAGAATAGCATTATATTTATTGGGCAAAATTTGCTCACTTTGTGTAGTAGTATTAGTAATGTGTGATTTTATTAAGAAGGAAATTGATTTACATATTTGTTTTAAAAATTCACAAAGTATAGCATTGGCTTTTGCCGTCAACTAGAAAAAAAGAGTTTAAATTTATATTATTATCATTATCATCTAGGAAAAGAGAAAATAGAACTGGGCTTCGAAGACAGCCTTGTTTAACACCTGATGTCATGTGGAACCATTCTGATCTTTCTGTTCCATTCCATACCTTTGTTGGGTTGCTCGCGTAGAGTCCTTTCAGCGTATTCAACATTTTTGTGGATATACCTAAGCAGCTTAGCTTCTAAAACAAAGCATTCCAATCGAATCGAAAGCTTACTTGAAGTCAATGAAGAAAGTGTAGAACTTGTTTCCTTTTGTTAGGAATGATCTGGCCATACACTTCAAAGAGTATTGTTAAGTATTCTTTTCTGAAATCAGAATGGTATTCGCTTAGCAGATTGTTATCTTGAACCTATAGCGTAAGTCTGTCTAGAATAACACCTGTCATTTTTCATAACAGAGTTTACAAAAGACATGCCACGATAGTTTGGTGGTTCGTTTACGTCGCCTTTTCTGAAGATTACGAAAATGATATTCTCTCGGAAGCTTTCCGGAAAATCATCGCTCATGAAGATGTAATTGTATGCATCTGTTAATTTAATTAAGAAGTTTTCTGAAGCATATTTATAACGCGATCGTCTCCTGGAGGTTTGCATCTGTGAAGGACAGTCCCTAATTTTTAAATTGTGAATGCTTGATCCAAAATTTCATTTTCGATCCAAGGATAAGCTAACTGTATTTCGAAAGGTCTTTCTGGCCTTTCTAGTAATCGCTGAAAATAATCTGCTAAAAGTCCCGTACAAATTTCGGTTTTCCTAACAAAGGTATCCCGTTTAGTTCTCGCGCTAATTTCCAAAAAGAGCTGTTATCTCTTACTGCGTTCAGCCTTACCATGAGCGAAAGTTAAAAACAGAAGGGCTTTTATATTAGTTACAGAAAACTCTATCCCACCAGGGATGTAGACTTAAGGGATATCCTAGTTTTACTCCCATTGTTGTTACAAACCAAACTGAGTTTTCCTCTTAATTTTACACGGCAGTTATATTTCCTTCATAAAGGTTTGCTGTACATCTTGTAAAACAAGGCTCCTCAATCGATAATATCGCAATCAGCATTGAAATCTATGTATGGGAAATATAGGTTTTTTTCTACTGCAAGAGTTTTTCCGCAATGCTTTTTAAGACAAAAATGGTGTCGCTCGTTTTGAAAACCCGTTTGAAATTCCTTAGGTTAGTTATGGTTTATCCTAACTGTTATGCGGTTACTTAGAATTGATACATATACTTTATGCATTAAGAAATGTTATTCCGTGATAGTTGTATGGATCAGACATATCTCCATTTTGATGGATTGGAAAATTTTTCGCTTCCTAAAATTCACGCCACACGATTGCGTAATTCAAAATGCTGTTAAAGTTATAACTTCTGAAAAAGGAATTTGCATACATCGGAATCAATGCATCTTTATTAGTGCTTAGAAGTTTTTCAGCAGATAGTTTGTCAAAGATTTGAAGACATTTTACCTTAAGTAGCTTAACGGTTCTTTAGAATTTTTTGGAATCTTTGCGATTTGTAAGTTGCAAAGGTTGAGATTCATAAAATACTGATTCAGCGTCATACCACTTTTCGATGATCTTACTTCTTGCAGCAGGTGTTTGTCTACACGACGTAGTTCTCTATTGCTTGTTAGCTCCTTCCAAATATGTAAATTTTATCTGTGTACGTAGTTTTGTGGACTTGTTGACATCTCTCTGGTAGATGTTTCAGAGTCTCGGATTGCTTTCCCCAACGCCCATTAAAAATTTTGATTGTTTTGGATAACAATCCGGACAAATTTACTTTACTTGAAACGTTGGTCATATCATGATCATCCTTCATATTCCTATCGATTTCTTTAATGGATTCATAAAGTTCTACCCCGAATATGCTGTCCTAGGCGTAAATTAATAGTACCAACAGCGACGTTTTGTCCTAGGCGATAGTACTGGACTCTTCGAAATGCCTGAGCTGCGGATGAACTTTTCTTTCTACTCAGTTTTGTATCTTTCTTTATCGTTTCAAGGATTCTTTTTCTTTGGTGTCTGAAAACCTATGGTGTCTCGGCTTCTTCCTCCACGATATTGCGGCACTGGTTCCGCTTGTTCTTGAAGCTTGTGGATGGGATCATATTTGATAGTTTTTCAGTCAGTTGCACACTGTAGTCTTTAGCGTGTTCTGTGTAGTGATGCAGTAATATTAAATTTGCAAGATAGTGGTCAAGTGAATGCTTGTTGACGAACGTCGAAAATTTTAGATGCGTGCGTAGCGATAATTAACACGTAGTTAATTTGTTACTGCTCTTTGTATCCTTCGTCTGTTAAAACCTAGGGCTACTTATCACCGTATGACGAACTTCATTAAAGTGGATAACCTAGGTCAGTGTTGCTGAACAGACCGTACAGTTCGCCCTTATATCTTCTCCTTCATTCTCCATCTATGCATACGGGACCAAAAATCACCCGAACCATTTTTCTCTCGAAGCATCATAAGACATTCTCATTTTTATTTGACAGGGTCGAGGCGTCAGAGAATTAAATAAGAAGCGGGATGATGAGTGTCTTATTGATGGCGATTTTAGATGCTCTAGAGAGGACTTTACTTCTCAATTGCCTTCTAAGTCCAAAAAAGCGGCGATACGCAAGAGTTATTTTTTGTTTGATTTCAGCGCTGGTGTCGCTGTCTGTGTTTATAGTGGTTCTAAGGTAGACAAAATTCCTTAACTACCTCGAAGTTATAGCTGTCCATGGTAACGTTTTGTCCAAGACGTCGTTGTTCAATGTCCTTTTTTGATGACAAAAATTCTTTCCAGAACGAGATTGAAGAAGTCGCATGACAGTGCATCGCCTTGTCTAAACCTTTTTTGACATCAAATGCATCGGTGAGATCTATTCCGACCTTGATAGAGCACCATGCATTCTCCATCGTCATTCTACACAAACAGATAAGTTTGACAGGGATGTCAAAACTAGACATTGCTCTGTAGAGCTCTTCCCTATGGATGCTGACATACGCGGCTTTAAAATCGATAAAAAGATGGGTGGGTATAGATTTGAAGCTCATGGGTTTTTTCCAAGATCTGCCGTAGTGTGAATATTTGGTCGATAGTGGACTTTCCTGGTCTGAAGCCACACTGATAAGGACCTATCAGGTTGTTGACGAACGGCTTCAGATAAGGAGACTGATGCCTCTATAGTTGGCGCAATTTAGAGGGTCTCCTGATCGTCCTTACAAGCTTCGGTTCGTGGCTGGTACCCTTGGGAGGTTTCCTCTAGATTGCAATAATATCTGCCTTTTACTGAAGGCAGATTTAAGTTTTTGAGTAACACCTGTAGTTCCTTTTCGTTTTGGGTCTGGTTGCCATTTTAAAGGGGTTGGCGTTTGTCGAGGTTTCACTCGTATCTCTCAAATCTATCTCCAATCTATAGGGCCATGGGTTGGTGTTGCATTTTTTTTCGTGGTCAAAAAACCCGCGCTTACAAGTTTAGCAAGTCGAGATATAAATTCAAATCCAATATCCGACGGTTATCAACCTGGAGATGAAATTTCTATGGGACGCAAGTAGAACCTTTTATGATGCCATTGCGAAGATAAGATAGGTCATATCAGCTTTGTGAAGCCTCTTTTTAAAAATAAAAAACAAATTAAATAAACAACTTTATTTAAAAAATGAAATTATATCTTTTTAGGTCGATACAACAATAAAAGTTCAAGAAGACCAACCTCAGCCATCAGGATTTCATTGGACGCTTAATAATTGGGGTGCAGCGCAAAACGCAAGGCGCCGCAACTCCAATGTCCGAGTCAACCTAGCCAGCCCCGAAGACATTTCATTGGACACAGATAGTTCACGGGCAGTATTTAGTGCATATGGAACAACCGTTTAAATTGTTCAATCATATAACATAAAGCTTAGCACTTATTTCCATTATTAAATTTATAAATTGAATTATATAATTTCTTTTTTTTTTTCATAATAAATAAGCAGCTAATTATTTTCAATAATTCTTTACTATAAAATTCATATTGCAATTTTATATTAAAAATAACAACAAATATATATATACATATATATATAAATGCAGATTGTCTTTTATGCTATAAAAACAAAAATACCACAACAACAAAAACAAAATACGAAATCTAGTCTTAGAAGTTTCACAAATTGAATTATGTATATCTTTAAAAACAAGAAGAAGTGATAAACAAATGAACAAAGTGAATAAAAATTACGAGTAAAAATTATCTCCACAAAAGGAGTAAAACAAACAAAACAATGTTAAACAATCACACATTTCTATTAAAAGCCAATAATACTTACATGTTTTTTTGTTTAAGTATATAATTATGTATATTGAAATGAAATATATTAGCGAGTATATTTAAAAAAACAAAAACTACATAAACTTTCAAGGCAACAAATATTTGAAATTGTAAAAAACAAAATCTCTTTCTCTCTCTAGTTGTACAACAACACATACAATTATTATTAATTCTGAAGCAAAACAAATTAAAGCTCTCTGATAGATGGTTAAGAATTATAATTTAAATTTAAACTTTAAATTTATGAAACACAAAAAGAGTAACTCACTAAATATTTTGCACCTTTTTATACAAGTAGGCTATTTCTTTAATTGAATGTGCATTTATTCAAGTATGACATTAATATAGTTTAAGTTAAGGAATTTTTTATATTATATTTTCGTTTTTGTTTTATTTGCCCTTAATAAATATTTTTATTTTGTTTAAATCTAATTTATTCGAGTTATTATTTTCTACTATGCTTTGGAATGTTCGCATGTTTTAGATGAACCTTGAAAAGAGACGCGGGAGATATAAATGATTTTTTAACTCTTCCATATTTGTCGGTGAGTGGTATTTGTTTTTATCACCGATCTTGCTCGGTTTTAAAATCAATGTTTTTGGCATTCTCATCAATAGTATGATTTATCGTATGGGTTGCTTTCATCTTATTTAATATAAAATATCAAACGTGGTTGCTAATGGGTGTTTTTTTTTTTAGACATGTGGCTTTCAATTTGGCAATACTTTTTCCGGAGTTGGTCTTTTTGACAGTTGTCACTTGATTTATACTTAGTTTAGTTTACCATTTCATAATGAATATACTTATTGATGAACATGAAATAATGGTTTCGTTCACGCAACGAGATAATGGAGAATTTCTTGAGCGATTTGGTTTTCACGGACAGTTTTATTCCCAAGAAATATTTCTAGTAACCAAGAACTTCTCTCGGAATAATTTTGTTACAGGAAAAACTATCAGCATTGAAAATATTGGGCTCGTTCATTTTAACTGCATTATATAAAATTGTCATCTTCGATGCCTTGCTAGGGTGCATATTGAAAAAATACAAAATAGCTCAATCTTAACGCACTGTTTTTACAGTAAAATTTCTAGTTGTTTGTATACATTTTTGTAAAATTACAATTTTAAGTTTTAAATACATAGAAAGGGGTTTTTATTACATGCTATGGTTGAGAAGAAATATAAAAAAGAAATCAGTTCAATGAGACCTGAATTCCAAACCCTTGCAGTTACC
Source organism: Eupeodes corollae (assembly GCF_945859685.1). Taxonomy (NCBI): domain Eukaryota; kingdom Metazoa; phylum Arthropoda; class Insecta; order Diptera; family Syrphidae; genus Eupeodes; species Eupeodes corollae. The sequence goes on along the minus strand of NC_079147.1, from coordinate 145,822,546 downwards.
AAAGGAATTATTGAGTAAAATTTCCCTGTGCCAAATTATCTTTTTAAATGTTCATATATTTTATGTTTATCAAAAATTACCGAATGAATAAAGTTTTGTTCAAATATTCAGAACGGAATTTTCTCCGAATTTTAGAAATTCAAGAAATATCACTTTATAATTTACTTCTACAAATTTTCCGAATGTGTAACCGATTTATGAGAAATTTTTAAAAATAAAACAAAATGTGTATGGGTCCCAGAAATTTTAGTTCCGATCTCTGATTCCCTATGGAAAACAAAACATTCGTTGTGCTTGAAATCGTCAGGCTGAGTGCATGTCTACGTATTTTTTTTGCTGAATTTGGATATCAAGGAGGAGTCGGCAAGAACAACGATGTAGGTCAAATTTCTATTTTTTCTAAAAAAATGGTTTTGAATTGTTATTTTTTGTTATTGGAAGGTATTACGAATGAAGGTGCATTTCGACAACCTTCTATAGAATTCTTCATGGAACATGTTCTTTAGATGGTTTCCTACAAACGCGAAAATTTTGCACTCCTTGAATTTGCCCAATCTGGTAGCTTTGTTATTTTTTAAGTTTTATGAGATTTTTTTTGAATATATTTTTTTTGTCAAGCATCTGTTGTGTGTGTTAAAAACAAACATTTTTAGAACTACAAGCGTTATAATTTTGTAAGCAAATATCACTTTTTTCCAATAAGATAAGGATTTGATTGATGGACCCAAACTATTAGGATCGGTCTCAGTCTTCGCCAAAATGTTATCAAATCTTTTTTTTCAGTCGCTTTAGCCGTACTTTTTTCAATAATGCTAAACAGCAGCTTTATTTGGTTTTGGCGTTCGTAGTGGACCTGTGCCTTGGCCCTGAAGATGATGCGATTTAACAATGCTTGACTATTTTTTGTAGAGTTATATGAAGTCGCTTGTCTATGCAGATAAGCCCGAAAAGATTGACGCCTCGGAGAGAATATTCGGAGTGTTATTGTCATTTGCTGTATTGTTTTATTATTTGCTGGATGTACTTTTGATGCCTTGTAACCTTATTTCATTAATGACGAGAACAGGTGATAAAGTTAAGAACCAACTGAAATGCACGTATTACAGAAAAAAAGCTATAGAGCCCTGTCTTATAATTTTGAACGCTCTTAATTTATGTAAATATGTACATATGTACCTACATTCAAACATTTGTCAATCTAATAAAATATTGTATAACATCAAAATTAAGATTTAAGAATTATCAATACTCCATGCAAGTGATGGAATAATCAAGTTGCTGTTGTAGTATTTAAATTCTACCAATGGAAGTTCTATAAATGTAAACAAATTTGGGTGTTACTGTGGTTCTAAATGTACTCGCTTATATAGTTCCCGAAAAGATCGATTTTTATTGTTATGTTACAGGAACCTTTTTGATAGCTTGAGTAAGTACATTCATAATTTTATTTATTATAAATAACAAAAAATAAAAAAAAGAAGAAAATTGCAAGATATAATAATTTAACTAAGCTGCACAAACAATTGTCTCCAATACACTTTTTCTAACCAGAAACAACAAAATAAATTATGCAAATTATATATATGAAAACAAAATAAAAAGAAACATAAAACTATATTACTAAAACAAACTGTCTTATAATTTAATAAATTAATTAGTTATTGTGATACTTTAAAAGACAATTATTAAAAACAATTTCAAAACTTGCTGAGTATGAATGTTTCACATACGCAGTTGTGTACGTCTAACTATCGAATTAATTGAGAGCACCCATGACGGACTATGTTTGATGACATCAAAACATGGGTGAATTGAACCCTTTAAGAATTATCAAATTAAAGTTCAAAAGGATTTGCGACTACGATAATTGTGTGTCTTTTTATACTCTGGTCGTAGTTTTAAGGCCAGCCACTCTTATAAATTCTTCTTTGAGGTTTCTAGAAGAATACATTTTATACTCTACCACCCGCTCCCGTAACCTTGCAGTCTTTTTTATCCTTAACTAGTTTCTTCTTAATATATGCCTTCCACTCTATCCACACCTTAGAATGAATTAAATTGTAGAAAAGCTAAGATTAAACTATTCAATTTTTCTCCTGGTAGAGAGGTCTTTATTTATTGTTTGCCCGATTCTGAAAAAAGGAGACCCTCTAAACTGCTCCAACTATAGAGGAATCAATCTTCTTAACAGCGCTTACAACATTTTCTCTGCCGTAATATGTGAACGTCTATAGCCCATCGTCAACAACCCCATCAGTGTAGTTTTAGACCAGGAAAGTCCACAGTAGATCAAATATTCGCTTTACGGCAGATCGACACTCACCATCTTTTCAACGATTTCAAGGCCGCATATGACAGCATCTACAGGGACGAGCTGTATAGATCTATGTCTAGTTTTGGCATCCCTGTCAAACTCTGTTTGTGCAGGATGACCATAGAGAATTCGCGAGCTCCATAAAGATTGGAAACAACTTAGCAGAACCGTTTGATATTCAAAAAGGTTTTAGACAGGTTAATGCGCTGTCAAGTGATTTTTTTAACATCGTACTTGAAAGAATAGTGCAGTGCTCCCACGTCAACATTAGAGGCACTATCATTCAATAGTCTGTCCAATTACTAGCATACGTGATGACATCGACATAATCGGAAGAACTCAGTGTGATGTCAATGCGGCTTGAGGTAGAGGCGTCAAAAATGGGTTTAAACAAAAAAACAACACCAGCGCTGAGATCAAAGTCAGAATAACTCTTGCTAACCGCTGTTTCTTTGGACTAATAAAGCAATTGAGTGGCAAAGCCCTCTCTCGAAGGACCAAAGTGTCGCTATATAAGACCCTTATCATCACCGTTCTGCTATACGGTGCAGAAGCATGGACTATTACAAAAGCGGAAGAAAGCACCTTGGCTCGTTTCGGGAGAAAAGTTCTTGGTGTGATCTACGGTCCCGTATGCATCCCAGGGGAGTGGACTGTATAGCGACGTACACTTTGTCAGAAGGATAAAAGTCCAACGACTAAGATAGTCGGGTCACGTAGAGCGCATGGAAACCAGTCCTCCGGCCTGGAAAGTCTTCGTATCCACACCCACAGGACAGTGCAGAATACCGCAGATCAGGTGGCGCGCACAAGTAGATAGTGACCTCACCTAACTTGCAGCGCGATACTGGATACATCTAGTAAGGGACAGTGCTAGGTTAGGTTAGGTTGGAGTGGCTGTCTAGATGTCATTGACGCACGTAGACCTCAAGGGTCCATTGTGATACCACTAATGAGGTTACTCATGGGAGAGTAATGAATTTAAACAAACCATTTTGTACTTTTAATAAAGTTAGAGAGACGTTTTGTGTCAATCGTTGCCAGTTCACTGGTGTTATCGAAGAAGGGATTACCGAGAAAGTAATTCCATCTAATGGAGTGTGCCGGACATGTACATAGAAGGTGTTGGACTGTTTCCTCTTCCTCCTCGTCCATGCAGCTTCTACAGAAGTCATTTGTGTAGACCCCTAGCCTCAGAGCATGTCTTTCTATGAGGCAGTGTCCCGTTATTACTCCAATTGTAGAGCTTATACTTTGTCTGCTCAGTGATATCAAGCTTTTTGACCGTTTTAAGTCAATATTTGGCCATATTTGCTTGGTTGCTAGGCAGGTGGTACTTTGTGACCATCTAGCATTTTTTGTTTCTAGAGCATATTGCTTGAGAAGATTTTGCATGTAGCAAGTGGTGTTCCTATATGTTATGTTTTTGTCTAACATGAGGCAGAAGTGTTCCGTTTTTGGCGAGCTCATCGGCTTTGCAATTTCCCGGAATGTCTCTGTGGCCCGGCACCCAAATGAGGTGAATGTTAAACTGTTCCGTCATCTCATTCAGAGATGATCGACAATCGTGGACTGTTTGAGAGTTTGTGGAGACAGACGCGAGAGATTTAAGAGCGGCTTGGCTGTCTGAGAAGATTCGAATATCCTTACAAGATATAACGTTTTCTTTGAGCCAGGATAGTGCTTCTTTAATCGCCATTACTTCTGCCTGGAATGCACTACATTGATTCGGAAGTCTATGGGATAGACTGAGATTCAGTTGTTCTGAGAAGATACCACTTAGAAGTCCGTGATCGGTCTTTGAACCGTCAGTATAGAAGTGTACCGCATCGTCTTCCAGGGGTCCCTCCTCTTCCCAGGAGGATCTTGAAGGGATGGACACATGGAATCTTTTACCAAATACCATTTTTGGGGTGGTATAGTCTAAGCGATCTGGGATAGATCTGAAATTGTCTAGAATAGTAGTATGTCCAGTATTGTTACTGGTCCATTGAGAGGTGACTCTAAGCCTAACACATGAGTTGGCAGCCACCTTTTTAGAGAGAAGGGACAGTGCTATATGTGGAAGTTTGTTGGGTGAGGCCCTACTCGTAGTTGACACAGGACTGCAGCACTACCATAAGTGAAGTAAGTAAGATGTGGTCTAATAATCGAGGAATGAATAGCATTACTTCCGATGCAGAGATGTCGTATATGTTAACCCGGTACAAAGATGTTTCAGAAAGAGCAAGGTAATGAGTGTACCTTATACATTCTTCCAAGAATGTGAAATTGCCAAAAAGAGGAAACATCTGATTGCATGAACCGATTCATGCCCTGGACAAAACTTTTATTCTTCCTATAACAAGTAATTATTTTGACGGAATATATTTTGAACTGATTTCCCACAAATTTCCGGAAGTTGGCCATACTTATCTTGACAACGACAGGGATTTTGGAAGAATCGAAAAAGAACTCCGAAAAAACGAAGCCATTTACTTTGCTGAGCAATACTGATAAATAATAAAAAGTGCCAGTAAACAAAACACCGTTATAATTGACATGGAGAACCACTTTCGATCATTATACGAGTAAAATATTTTTGAAACATTAAACGTTGAAAATGTTACATAAAAACATATTAAGCGAAAAAATCAATTTCCGTGATAGCGTTATATGGCTTCCAATAAACAAATATGGATCCTATTTTTATTAAGATACTTGGAAGACGATCTATTCAATGAAGCTGTTATAGCAAAAAACATCCGAGAAGTTCAAGACAAAAACCAAGTTTCTTCCGAGAAAAAAAGATAAAGCAGCTTTTTGTTGAGAAAATAAAAAAGTTAAAGGAACAAATGATGTTCAAAAATAGGGAACTCCACTAAAATTATTGGGTGGCGCAACAGTCCGTTGAAAACTGGGGTCTGGTGACTTACAACTCTCAACCATTCCCGTGTGCGAATACTGTTGTCAGTTGTCAGGGATGAAGGGGACTCAAAATTACTCTTGGAGAATTTATCAATTTATCGCAAGAGGCAGTACCCGTAAATAAAATGGTTACGCTTTTGCGAAAGAGAAGAAAGAGTTTTCAAAGCATTTAAATTTTACACGGTTTTTGATTTTTCATTTTTTATAATGTTGTGAAAATCAAAGTTAAATAAGATATTCAAACGCTGCCGTTAATAGTCAACCTCCGAAGTATAAGGATGAGAAAATGAATACCAAAAGTTGAAGGTGCTGTCATCAGCAAAACAATTAAGAAAGAATTGTTCTACTGTTCGAAAAAATATACCATGAGATCACCAGTAGACCTATTGCCACAAAATGCATACTGCCGATATTCAAGATATTTCTTAAACTTAAAATTTAGTAGCATTTTCATGATCATGAAAAAAGAGAAGAAAGTGCAATTTATCGATAGTTAGAGGGGGAGGATGAGGAACAAATTAAAAGCTGCTTCTTATGGCCAACAAAATTAATAACATTGAAACTCACTGATTTATTACAGAGTTTTCTTTTGAACTTGAATCTATGTGGGTTTTTCATAATTAAAAAAAGTAAGGAAGCTCATTCTCATTGATTGCAGTTCATTGACAAAATGAAAATGCCACACAATAGAAACTAATAATAATTATTCATGCTCTCCTTGTACGAGTATTAAGATTTATAATTTTATAAACAAATATTAATTAAGGTATTCAATTGAATATGAATTGGAACTGATACTATTCATACATACATACATATGAGTTTACAGACATAAACACATAATGTAAACGGTGATTTTTTAAGAGCTTGAGAACTTTTAAAAAAAAAAAAACGCATAAAATTTGCAAAATCTCATCAATTCCTTATTTGAAACGTTAGATTGGTCCATGACATATACTTTTTGAAGATAATTTCATTTAAATGTTGACCGCGGCTGCGTCTTAGGTGGTCCATTCAGAAAGTCCAATTTTGGGTAACTTTTTCGAGCATTTCGGCCGGAATAGCCCGAATTTCTTCGGAAATGTTGTCTTCCAAAGCTGGAATAGTTGCTGGCTTATTTGTGTAGACTTTAGACTTGACGTAGCCCCACAAACAATAGTCTAAAGGCGTCAAATCGCATGATCTTGGTGGCCAACTTACCGGTCCATTCCTTGAGATGAATTGTTCTCCGAAGTTTTCCCTCAAAATGGCCATAGAATCGCGAGCTGCGTGGCATGTAGCGCCATCTTGTTGAAACCACATGTCAACCAAGTTCAGTTCTTCCATTTTTGGCAACAAAAAGTTTGTTAGCATTGAACGATGCGATCGCCATTCACCGTAACGTTGCGTCCAACAGCATCTTTGAAAAAATATGGTCCAATGATTCCACCAGCGTACAAACCACACCAAACAGTGCATTTTTCGGGATGCATGGGCAATTCTTGAACGGCTTCTGGTTGCTCTTCACTCCAAATGCGGCAATTTTGCTTATTTACGTAGCCATTCAACCAGAAATGACCCTCATCGCTGAACAAAATTTGTCGATAAAAAAGCGGATTTTCTGCCAACTTTTCTAGGGCCCATTCACTGAAAATTCGACGTTGTGGCAGATCGTTCGGCTTCAGTTCTTGCACGAGCTGTATTTTATACGGTTTTACACCAAGATCTTTGCGTAAAATCTTCCATGTGGTCGAATAACACAAACCCAATTGCTGCGAACGGCGACGAATCGACATTTCACGGTCTTCAGCAACACTCTCAGAAACAGACGCAATATTCTCTTCTGTACGCACTGTACGCATTCGTGTGGTTGGTTTAATGTCCAATAAAGTAAACTGAGTGCGAAACTTGGTCACAATCGCATTAATTGTTTGCTCACTTGGTCGATTATGTAGACCATAAATCGGACGTAAAGCGCGAAACACATTTCGAACCGAACACTGATTTTGGTAATAAAATTCAATGATTTGCAAGCGTTGCTCGTTAGTAAGTCTATTCATGATGAAATGTCAAAGCATACTGAGCATCTTTCTCTTTGACACCATGTCTGAAATCCCGCGTGATCTGTCAAATACTAATGCATGAAAATCCTAACCTCAAAAAAATCACCCTTTACATCTAGTTTTGTATTTATTTCTTTATTCAGCATAAAGGACCTACGAAAATGGTTTAACAATAAGATGTCGGAAAAATGTAAATTTTTGTATAATTAACTGGCACTCAAGGGGTTATTATTAGCCTTAACATGTTTAAACTTTAAACACCGTGCCAGCTTTTGGATTAAAGAGGAGATAATGAGATACCGATGCACATTGGTCTTAAAGTTTTAAATATCAAAATGATAGAGACAAACTAAATTGGCTAAAGCGTTCCACATTCTCGATGTGCGGTTAAAAAAAGTATCTCTATAGTTGCCAGTACGTCGGAAATTGAGCTCGAGGTTAAACTGATGTGCATTTATAGAAGTACGAGTATTACGGCTTATTTGTTTGAGGGGGGGGGGGGGAATGCAACTGCCTAATTCGACAGAACACTGTTTATAAAAATATCGGTGTTCGAGTGACGTAATTGTTTGGGCTATAGTTCTATCGCCTATCGATTCCAAAATACTTTAACTCGTGTTAGGGGCACTTGCCCAAATATGCGAGTTATATTAATTATTTGGACGAGTGAAGGCTTTGCCAATTACAGCCAGATGAGAGGGGTGAACAATTTCTTGCACCGTCGGAGAAATCGTAAGCACCTAGCAACTCTCAAATATGTGATCATCCCATACGAGGTGATCTGTGGTACACATACCGAGTACTAAAAGTTGATGCAAGTGCCGCTCATAAATAGCGGCATCGCGGATGGGTTACGCTTTAACGACAGGAGACAGCATTGAGTTTTTGAAGCATTAAATTCTACACGATGCTTAATTCCCCATTGTACAATTCTAACGAGATCAGAATTTAATAAGTTTATAATACGCTGCCGTTGAATTCCCCCATCCGAAGGACAAGGACGTGAATCTAGAAACGAATATGAAAAGCTTAGTGTACTGTCGTCGGTGAAACAGTTTAATGAATTAGAAGTGGCAGACGAAAGATCATTATGAATATAAGGAAGAGAGACGGAGACAAAACGGACCCTGAGGGACACCAGCATTTATTTTATGAAATTCAGACTTGAAACTATCCGATAAAACTTGTATTAAACGGTTAAAAAGGTAATTTCTAATCCAACGAAGAAAAGATTCATCAATACCAAAAAATACTCTATCAAATTCTTTTGAAATATCAAGTGTAATAATCTTACTTTCTCCAAAACGACGTAAAGATTTGTTCCACTGTTCGTTGAGATAAACCATGAGATCACCAATGGACCTATTGCTACGAAAGCCATACTGCCAGTCATTAAGAAGCTTTCGTTCCTCGAGATATTTCTTAAGCTCATAATTAATCAGCTATTGGACAATAGTTGGAAGGAGATGAGGATTCGCCTTTTTAAGGCATAGGCTGGATAAATGCTATTTTCCACCCACTCGGAAAGAGACCTGTAGAGTAGGAAATATATAAAAGCTTACGATGTGGTTTTGCCAGCGTTGAAGAACACCTCTTGAACAATATGGGTAATACTATATGGGCCAGCGGATTTGTCAAGGCCTTTCAATACTCTTGCAACTGTACGAGTGATGAAGAAGATTTGTCCCATAAAATCGTTTACGCTCTCAAGAACAGGAGGACTCTTAACACTTTCTTGAAGCGTCGAATTAACAGCAAACTGTGCTGCAGAAAATTGGCTTTATCAATTGAGGGAATGTCACTGTGGACTAGCGTTTGAACCGAGGATGACGTGGTTTTTCGTTCCGTTATTTACAACTGAACAGACATTATTATTACCTTTACGACATTGTAGTATTTTTTGCCTTTATTCCGGTCATGCAAAAATTTGGTTCATCGAATATGGTCGTTACAGGTCTTTCTAGCTTGTTTGAACTTATTCTGGTTTTCCTCAGTGGGGTTAGCTTTATAAATCCCGAAACTAACATCTCGGTAACTATCAAACCATGAGTTCTCTTCAGGTTTGATACATTTATCCCGACTAAGGTAAATTCTGTTTTCTAACCAGAAAGAGACCTGTCCACAAAGAATTACATTTGTAACCACATTTGCGCTAGAATCCACGTACGAAACATAGTGACCAGTTAAAATTCCTGAAAAATTTATTGAGTGTCTTACACATTAAAACATTTGTTGGTTGAAGAAAACATTTAACTGATTATAACTTTCCAGTTCGGTAGGTGATAGAAAAAAAGTTTAGAGAAAAGAAAGAAGAGCGATTCTTTTTTTTTAGTTGACCAACTTCATTATGATGTCTCGAAAACAAAACCAACGATTTTGGAAATGTTTTTTTTTTATCTGATCGAAATCTACAAAAGATATTTGGACCTATCTATAAAAGATTGACAAATAATTTAATTTTTTAATTTATTTTTCACTTAGGGGAAATTTATAGTTGTAATACTTTCCCATAGCCTTCAGATAATTAGCTCATGAGACTTTTTTCTAATTTTTTTTTTTAATTTTTGGATGTGTTCAATATTTTTTTTATAAAACACTAGTCTGTTCTGGATAGATAGGTCAATGTTCAGTCATTCTAATTACACTCTCAGTTTAGCTCCTCTCTTTTCATTTTGATGTGTTTTTTCCATTTAAGTTTTACATATAAAGTCATTGGAAGGTATTTGACAGTATTTTTGCGTCAAATGGGTTTTATCGCCTGCATTTTGCAATTTTTGTAGAGCCCTTGAAATAGATCTGTCTGGTACCAATATTGAAATATCATTAGCAAAGATGGCCATGATATCGTTGAGATCAACTGGAATATTCCTTGTTAGTTCGTCACTTATGATTTCAGTATTTCGTAGAACTTCCGTTACGTAGTTTGTACCCAAGTGACAAGTGCCTTATGAAAGGCTTGGCCAACATTCATCATACTTGTTTTTTTTTTCAAGTGCCTTTTCGGCAACATCCGTAATTCAATATTAGCCTTATTTCTGCTTTTATTTTTTTAAGGCATTTCCGTAGCAGTTTTTCTAAAAAATTTACCATGATCGGTATAAACGATATTGGTCTGTAAGATGTAACTTTTGTTGGTGCAATTTTCCACTGATGTGGTATGCATGTGTTTATTATAACTTTGAGTTTTTAAGGGCATTTCTTTCAAAATCTAAGCAGTGATAAGCTCGAGTAGCACGATACTTTTTTATATTAGATAACTTACGTTAAAATATGTTTTTAACTTCTTTGAGACTGGCAAATCGAATTTCACATTCGTCGTTCCTATCAATGAATTATAAGGGATCTGTAGCCGTAATTGCTGGGAATGATTAAAAACATTGACGAGATGTTCAGCAGATATAGCTTTTGTTACTAGTTTCCGCTTCCGCTTTGCCATCTTAAGATTTTACTGGCGGGATTTGTCTCTGGGGTCTATTTAGACATTATTTTTAGTTCGTTGTAGTATGTTGGCAAACCTGCTGCTGCTTGCTTGGTACAGCCCTTTACCCTCTGGAAATTATTTAACCTAAAAACGTAGTCAACTACACCTTTAATTTTATACCAACTTCATTCTTGAACGCACAGGTTTCAGGCACGAAAGAAGAATCGGTTATGTCCTTTTTGATTTATTCTGCGAAGAATTTGTGTTGGAGACTTTTGGAAAATCAATTGTATTTATTCGTATTTGTAAAACTTGCACAAGAAATCCGAATCGTATACAATCCGAGATTTCTGCGCCTCCAAACGGATATTTCTCTGGATCGAATATTGTGCGCATTGGAACTGACGCACTACCCTAAAAGACTTTGAAACTACCCCAAAGGAACTCCCATATTCTGCAACCGTGAAAACTAATCTGTTGCTGATACTTCATATTCGTTCATGATATTTTCCGAAATTCTTTATTTTCTTGGTGAAGTTAATTGAAACTGGTTTTGAAACAAAATTTTAACTGCATTTTTATTTTCTGCATTTATACAAATTAATAAACTTCGATTCCAATAACATCAATACTAGCATATTATTTGAACAGAACTAATAATCAAATTATGCCCATTTCAATTTATCTAACATTTATAAAAATAACCTCTTAACATATTTCAATATAAAATAATACTCAGACTTTTTAGTTATAAGCGGAAATATCACACCTCAATAGATTGTCTCTTTATTGTTAACACCAAGTTCACATGAATCGTTGAAGAAGCAACGCTATTCAAATAATGAATTATGGAAAAATAGATCATCAATTATTTTAAGTAAGTTGTGACTAAACAAGATCATTTTTGTATATATGTAAATTGATGACACTAAATTTATCAATCTTCTTTCCATGTGACAAACTTAACCAGTTAAAGTCTACTGAAAAGTAGATATTTCCCAATTTTTAGAATGCGCGTAAAGTAAAGGTGTTCCTCAATTTATGGCTGGAAATTTTAAATTGAATAGGGTAATAAGAGGTTTTATCTCATCTCCTAAGGCTAAGAAGCTCAACAGTAGTTAAGAGTCGGTTAGAGGTGGTTTTTCTTTAAGATATTTGTTTCTTGATTCAATTGAATGCGATGTAAATGCGATATAACTTAAATGATTCCCATTTACATTGAGAAATGCAAAAGTACTGAATTCCATGACCTATCATGTGACAGCTATGTATGTATTTGTAACTTATTAATAAAGGGTGATTTTTTTGAGGTTAGGATTTTCATGCATTAGTATTTGACAGATCACGCGGGATTTCAGACATGGTGTCAAAGAGAAAGATGCTCAGTATGCTTTGACATTTCATCATGAATAGACTTACTAACGAGCAACGCTTGCAAATCATTGAATTTTATTACCAAAATCAGTGTTCGGTTCGAAATGTGTTTCGCGCTTTACGTCCGATTTATGGTCTACATAATCGACCAAGTGAGCAAACAATTAATGCGATTGTGACCAAGTTTCGCACTCAGTTTACTTTATTGGACATTAAACCAACCACACGAATGCGTACAGTGCGTACAGAAGAGAATATTGTGCCTGTTTCTGAGAGTGTTGCTGAAGACCGTGAAATGTCGATTCGTCGCCGTTCGCAGCAATTGGGTTTGTGTTATTCGACCACATGGAAGATTTTACGCAAAGATCTTGGTGTAAAACCGTATAAAATACAGCTCGTGCAAGAACTGAAGCCGAACGATCTGCCACAACGTCGAATTTTCAGTGAATGGGCCCTAGAAACGTTGGCAGAAAATCCAACGACAAATTTTGTTCAGCGGTGAGGCTCATTTCTTGTTGAATGGCTACGTAAATAAGCAAAATTGCCGCATTTGGAGTGAAGAGCAACCAGAAGCCGTTCAAGAACTGCCCATGCATCCCGAAAAATGCACTGTTTGGTGTGGTTTGTACGCTGGTGGAATCATTGGACCGTATTTTTTCAAAGATGCTGTTGGACGCAACGTTACGGTGAATGGCGATCGCTATCGTTCAATGCTAACAAACTTTTTGTTACAGCTCGCGATTCTATGGCCATTTTGAGGGAAAACTTCGGAGAACAATTCATCTCAAGGAATGGACCGGTAAGTTGGCCACCAAGATCATGCGATTTGACGCCTTTAGACTATTTTTGTGGGGCTACGTTAAGTCTTAAGTCTACACAAATAAGCCAGCAACTATTCCAGCTTTGGAAGACAACATTTCCGAAGAAATTCGGGCTATTCCGGCCGAAATGCTCGAAAAAGTTACCCAAAATTGGACTTTCCGAATGGACCACCTAAGACGCAGCCGCGGTCAATATTTAAATGAAATTATCTTCAAAAAATAAATGTCATGGACCAATCTAACGTTTCAAATAAAGAATTGATGAGATTTTGCAAATTTTATGCGTTTTTTTTTTTTTTAAAGTTCTCAAGCTCTTAAAAAATCACCGTTTATTAGTACATAGTTATTCGAGAAGCCTATTTCATAAACATTGAAAACTACGACAGGTGACAGGTGGCCATTGATTAATTTACAACTTGACAATTGTCAAAATTTGACAATTTTATAGAATTGTAGGAAAATACGCGACAGTTGTCAACTTTTATTTTTATAATTATATATAAATTATAATGATTTTTCAAGTATTTTCCCCCGGCTGTCAGGAATTTACCGACAAATTTGTTGTGAAAAGTCCTAAATAAAATGCAAAACAAAATACAATGTAGATTTTTGTCAGTATTTGATTCAAATTCGCTTGAAAAAATACCTCTGTATATTTTCCATTTCCTCCAACTGTTCGAAACCATATACTTCATTACCATAGCAAAAACAAGTATTCACGGTGGCATTGAAGACTTTGAATTTTGAGATTGGATCTACGAGTTTATTTGCGAAGAACTGGGACCACATTGTATTTATTGCAATTTTTGCAGCGATTGTTTTTTCTTTTATAAAGGTTTGAATTTTAAGATTCTATTTCATTGTATACCCAAGATACTTAAATTCATTTACGAGATAATTGATATCTCACTATCTAAAGTCCAATTCCGCCCATAGCCAGTGGTATATATTCTAAAATCCCATAGATCACAAAACTGTTTCAGCTTGTTTATCTGGAGCTGTAGAGTAAGCGGACCGTCTGATAAAACCACTAGATCGTCAGCATAAAGCAAGACTTTAAGTGTAATATCCCCGAACTGAACTCCCCCAGGTATACTGTTTTCGACATCGTTCATATACAGTGCAAATATGATAGGGCTTAAAACACATCCTTGAGGGACACCTGCTTCACAACTAAATTCTCTAGATACTTTACCACCATTCTGAACAGATGCCATCGTATTTTCGAGAATTTTTTCGTAGACTCTGATAAATTTAGTAGATAGACCAAGTGCTGAGAGCTTATAGAGTAAGGACCTCCTATTAATAGTGTCAAAAGCCGCTTTTAAATCAACGAAAAAGGCATATAAGTTCTGTTTTTTATCAATAAAACTTATAAAATAAAAATATAATTCAAGTCACTAGCGTTATGGGTTCGTGGGATATTTGATTTAAGCTAAATTTTACCTTTTTAACTTTCCATAGGAAGTTATTGTAATGGATCCGATTTGTCAAATTGAAAATTTTGACATTTCTCGACGTTTCAAGGTCCCTAGAGTCGAAAGTTCGCGACGTTTTTTTCGTCCTCCATAGCTCAAGAACCAGAAGAGATATCAACTTCAAATAAATTTTGTTATTGAGACAGAAAGATGCAGAAAGGGCTCTCAAGAAAATTGTGTGGGTGGTTTTTTACCATAGCAGTTTGAAAAAAAGGTGAAAATTTTGGTTAACCCTAAATATCTTACGAAACAAAAACGCTAGAGACTTGAATTAAATTTTATATAATATATTGTAACGTGATATCAAAGAAGTATATTTTTTGAAAAAAATCCATTTAACGGTTTTTTTTATAAATCAATAAAACTGAAAAAAAAAATTTGTCACCTCCAAAATTTTACGACCAAAATATGATTTCATCTCCAAAACAATTTTGTGCAACGAAGAATAATGTTTTCGACATCTGATAAAATTTTGGGAAAAATCGAATTGACAGTTTTTTTATAAAAAATAAAAATCTAAAAAAAAACATTACTCAAAATTGGTAAAAATTGAATATCGATTCAAATATCTTTTCAAAAACTTGAAATTTAGGCTTCAAACTTATTTTATCTTATAAGAAATATTGTTTTCAACAATCCGGAAATTTTTTAAAAAAATTGACATTTTTTTTTACAAAAAACTAAAAACCGAAACAAATTAACAAAAGTTGGTAAAAAATGATTTTCGACTCCAATATCTTTTCAAAAATTTTAGATATTGGCTTTAAACTACTTTTATCATTCAAAAAATATTGGCGTTAATATTCAGTAAAATTTTGAAAAAAATCGAATTGACAGTTTTTGTACAAAAAATTTAAAACTAAAAAAAATTTAACAAAAGTTGATAAAAATTGATTTTCAACTCAAATATCTTTTCAAAAATTTGAAATATTGGCTTCAAACTAATTTTATCTTATACGAATATTGTTTTTAACATTCTATAAAATTTTGAAAAAAATCGAATTGACAGTTTTTTTTTACAAAAAATAAAACTCTAAAAAAAACAATACTAAAATTTGGTAAAAATTTACTTTCGACTCAAATAGCTTTTCAAAAATTAAAAATATTGGCTTCAAACTTATTTTATTTCACAGAAAATATTGTTTTCGATATTCAGTAATATTTATATAAAAATCCAACAGACCGTTTTTTCATAAAAAATAGTACTCAAATTTG
The DNA here is from genome assembly GCF_945859685.1 of Eupeodes corollae. Classification (NCBI taxonomy): domain Eukaryota; kingdom Metazoa; phylum Arthropoda; class Insecta; order Diptera; family Syrphidae; genus Eupeodes; species Eupeodes corollae. Next base: position 145,806,974 of record NC_079147.1, on the reverse strand, counting down.
GTAAAAATTGATACGAGTACATATAGACAAACTTTTAAGGGTGGGTCGCATCGCAGCCTCTTTTTTTATGTATTTGGTAGAACTTTTACAATAATCTAAATGACAGATTCAAAACAAAATTTAAATCCTAACAAAATACTAACAAAATACTACTAAGTTAGTTGCTTAAAAGTCTTTAATATCGTGGCAGAATAAAAAGCTTAAGCTTCAATAAATTTTGTATTGCATACTTTTTAACGTTCTCTTTGAAAATTCAACTTTTTTTTGTAAGGGCAATATTTGGAAGTTTCAATGTATAATTGTTTATTTTATGATAATACCCAATTGGTACCACCTTCTCGTCCCAGCCCAATTTTAGCCAAACCCTTTTCAGGGCTTAACTAATGCTTTGTTTATACATACATCATTGACTGCAGTCAATCCAAGAATACCTGACACAAGTTTACAAATCTGGGTCTTGTAATAATACGAGTATACGAGTACACTAAAGAAATTATCCCAGCCGATACCATTGACCTTATGAATCCTCTTTAATGAATGAACATAAACAGCCACAACTTACAGAAACAGATTTGTCAGCCATGCAACATTTCTTCTTTGAAATGTCTGCCTAGGAAATTCTGGTAACAACCAGTTACTACATCTAAATTCCAGCTCACTGTTTCGAATCTGAGTGTTGAGAACGCAAAGACATACCTGAGCTGAGGCACCGGAGCTTACAAACATCCCCAGCAGTAGCAGCAGTAGCAGTAGCGCAGCGTAGCCGGCTCAAATGAAATGCTTTTACGCAGAGCCACCTACCAACCTAGGTATCTCTTGCTATAGGTGTGATAGACAGCAGACACCGACGACGACGTCCAACACCGCATGAATGAGTCCAAGATCTCTGATTATAAAAACTCCAGGCCGGCGTGTGTGCTTTTTTTTTACTCACATCTCCGGCTTACCAAACCAAGTTAATGTAGGCATCTAGATATAGGTAGCTTCTCGTATAGTTTCTTTCACGTGGAATAAACTGGACTAAACTAGAACCGAACCGAGTTGGAATTAACAAAGGTGAGTTTGGGTGATTATTTATTTCACGTTGAGTTGTATTTTTGTATTTGATGCATTTACCTATTTGCCGGTTGTTAGTATTCCTTCGCAAATCAAAAAAAAAATAAGTATGTGTTTATATTTTGTGAAAAATTAAGTTCAATTTTGTCATTGTTTAAACAAATGTCGCGCTTGTAAACAAAAGTGTATTTTTGTTGTTGTGTTTTTGTTTTATAATCTTTAATGAGTATACTCTTATCAGCAAATCATCTTTTGATTTGGTTAAATTTGTTAAATTTATATAAACTGTTTGGTGTGAAATCATGTGTTCGTTAATTTTGATTATAATAAAAATATCTAATTAGCAAAAACACCAATATTAGTGCGATATTTTGTTAAATTAAGTTGACACTTCAATTGGGTATTAAATAAAATATCAAGACATCCCAACATATATGCGTATTATGTCGTCTGTTTGCAAAAGGTAATAAATCAACATGTTTTGTTTAATTAATTTTAATTTATATCTTGCTTAAGGTTTTTGTTGCATTATATTTTCACATACTCATAAAAATACTTTATACTCAAGTCATGTTGAAAGACTTTGCGAGGACTCTTTTTTTGATACAAATCAAAGCAGTTTGAACTTGTGCATGCTGGTGCTGTAATTTATTTGCAATTTGTAAGAATTTCATTTAAAATCGTTAGCGATTAAGATCCCAACTCTCGAGATGGTGTACGAAAGTATGATGCTGTTGTCTTGATGTTCTTATGGTCTCATCTACATGTACATATATGTACTGCAGATGGCATTTCTTCAATTATTGTTTGATGCCATAATAATTAACAATGATAGCTGCAAGAAGCAAATTAATTCTAAAGAAACAATGAATTGCAACGGGTGTTTTTTTTGTCGACGTGTGGTTTTTAATCTGGCAATGCTTTTTAAGAAGTTGGTGTTTTTGACAGTTGTCATTTATTTATTTATTTCATCAATCAGAGAACGTCTTCCCTTTTAGCATTTTTATTACATATAAATAATTATAAAATTGTTCAAATGGTAGACATGTGCATTCAAGAGGACACAAGCGTCCATCGTGAACATCGGGTGCCTAGTACCTCAACTGGAGATTGGGTTCCAACCCCAGTGGAAAGTTGTTGGGGGCAGCAAACGAGAGAGGGGCGGAGAGTTGTTTCCACTAAGGCACCTCTCCTTATCCAGACGGCAGCGGAGGAATTCCCGAGATGGAATCAACGGTGGCGTCTACAGTTCCAGTAAGGTTGAAGTACTAAGTGAACACCGTATAGGGCTTCTTAGACTTATTCGGAGCCCAGGCCTATAAGGAGCGGTTTTATCCGGCTCCCTATCCTTGGAGTTATACTTAGGATCTGGCCCTCCAGGTTGGGGGTTGTGCCGTCGCGTTGGGGTGACTTCCTGGCCACGTAAAAGCCTCGGATACGGAAGGATTTACTGTTGACAACCTACGCAAACGAATTAAGGACAACGAACTTCGGCTTGAAAGAATAGTGCAGAGCTCAAATGTATCACTAGAGGCACTATCTTTAACGGTTAATAAGGGCAAAATAAAGTACATGCTGTCGTCAAGAAAGGACACACAACCGCGACATACAACCATTGACAGACGTAACTTTGATGTAGTCAAGGACTTCGTCTACCTAGGCTCCGCTGTAAATGCAGAAAACAACACCAGCGCAGAGATCAAACGCAGAATTACTCTTGCTAACCGCTGTTTCTTTGGACCAAGAAAGCAATTGAGTGGTAAAGTCCTCTCTCGAGGGACCAAAGTGTCGCTATATCAACCCCGTCCTGCTATACTGTGCAAAAGCATGGACTATGACAAAAGCGGATGAAAGCACCTTGGGTCGGTTCGAGAGAAAAGTTCTTCGTGCGATCTACGGTTCCGTATGCATCGAAGGGGAGTGGAGGAGAAGATGGATTGACGAGCTGTACGGGCTGTACAACGACGTAGACTTAGCCAGAAGGGTAAAAGTCCAACGACTAAGTTGGCTGGGTCACGTAGAGCGCATGGAAACCAATGCTCCGGCTCGGAAAGTTTTCGAATCCACACCCACAGGACAGCGCAGTAGAGAAAGACAGCGGATCAGGTGGCGTGCACAAGTGGAAGGTGACCGCACCCAACTTGGAGCTCGAAACTGGAGACATCTAGCTAGGGACCGAGCCAGATGGAGAAGTTTGTTGGTTGAGGCCCTAGTTCACACAGGACTGTAGCGCAACCTTAAAAATGAATGTAATTATAAAATTTCAATTTATAAATTGAGGCACATTTAATAAGTTAGATACATATAGCTTAAAAGTATCTCTATTGCAACTACCAACAAAGTTTAATCTGTTGCAAACCAAGTTAGCTTCCCTGATGCAACGAGAGATTGGTTCATTACGACCATAGTTCGTTCTATGAAAATGGTCATGAAACAAAATGAAATCAAGAGAATCACTTCTAGGAACACGTATAAGGTTTTTATAAGTTGGATTCCAAACCGTACTGCAGTACTCAAGCACTAATCTAACCAAAGAATTAAAAAGGGACTTAAGCGTGTATGGGTCTTTAAATTCTTTAGTGTTTCTCTTAGTGAACCCTAGCATTTGATTGAATTTAGGAAGGTAAGAAGGAAAGTTTTGTATCGAGTACAACTCCTAGATCTTTTTTTCTGAAAAACCCGTTCTAGTTCTGAATCGTTAATAGTGTAATTGAAGTATATACATAGGTGAACTGATACGGAAACGGGACATAACTTGACACTTAGAGATATTCAAGTGTAGAAAATTATTGTCAAACCAATCAGCCAATCTATTTAAATAATCATTCAACAAAGTACAAAATTGAATTGATTTAGTGGTGCGATATAGTTTAAGATCATCCGCAAATAGGAGGCATGATACATTTTTAAATATGACAGGAATATCATTGATAAATAATAGGAATAATAGTGGTCCCAAATGGCTGCCCTGAAGGACACTAAATGGCACTATGATAAGTTCCGAAAAATGATTATCAATTTTAACATTTTGAACCCTTCGAGTTAAATAAGATTTTAACCGTTTGAAAATGTGAAAAATTGTTTATTATATAGCTACTCATTAACGATAGATTAGTTACCGTAGATCTTCCAGATATAAAACCATGTTGGTATATTGACACAATGTTTTTTGTTTGAAAAGATAGGTTATCAAAGACTATCTTTTCAAATAACTTTGGCAAAGCTGAAATTTTACAGATTGGTCTATAATTAGTAACACCCTGTAAAGATCGTGACTTAAACTGACCCTGAGAAAAAGACAAATTAAAGATGGTCGTTAAAGGCCTAGCTAAGGAAGATGCACATTTAAATAATAAAATGGGTGGAATCCCATCAGGACCTTCTATTTTGGTTATATGTAAGTCAAGCAAGGCTGTCATATAACTTCTGAAACCTACTACATTATTGAAGCAATATTAAGAGAGACTGGGATCTGTGGCAATTCGAGATTGAAAGGTGAGTTTGGCGAATAAACAGACTGAAGGTAGACAGCGAAAGGATTACAAATCTCATTCAAGTCACTTGTTGATGTATTTAAGTGCTTCTTACAGCATGAATAACCGTTTGATTTACATTTAGAGGTTATAAAATTCCAAAAGCTTTGACTGTTATTTTTTATATTAGATTCTATAGTAAACATATGGGATCGATACAAACATTTATTGAGGGTATTAAATTCCTCGACGAAGTTCAATACTTTCGTGATTCTTTTTAAAAAGTTTAAATGCTTTCCTTTTTCTAGTTTTTTTTTTTTAAATTATTAAGTCTCTTATTAAACCAAGCTGGATTTAGATTTTTTCAGTGGAAAAAATCTACGTCTAAAAAGACTAATTTGCGTTACTTAAATTGACTTTTGAAATATATGAATCCCAAGAAAAACTAGAACAATTTTCGCGCATTGCATCAAAGTTCCGTAAAATTTTAACTGACAGAAATCTGTCATTAGAATTGTGTGAAATTGGGTCACAAATCAGTGGAAAGATTCGTTTCATTTCAAGAAAATGAATTTCCGTCCGGAAAATAGAAAAATATATTTTCAGATAAAAATAAATGCCCAACGAATAATATGATTGTTTTTGTAGTCGAAATTACAATACAAAACTTATTTTTTGTACCTCATTTCGGGCTCAATACCTGAATTTGGAAGCCATTACTTAGTGTTAAGCAGTTTTATTATTTTTATCACATTTCCCTTAGAAAATCTGTACTTCCGTCCTACTGCATTAAATAAACCATTTCAGAAGGAAAATAATTTCACAATTTCAAACTTCAAAACTAAAAAGATGACAATTGATTTGTCAAAGCCAATTGGCTTTAAACTACCTTTAAATAACGTGGTAGCATTTAAGTTAAGAGACAACTAGAAATGGTTTTTAAATGTGAATATTGATTAAAGACACCGATTTCGAACTTAAGAGCTACTAACAGGTATTTTAAAGCTACGATGACTTTTAAATTTCTTTATAAATACGGCTGGAAATGATTTGAGATTGCAAAATTTAAAGTTCTAATCTTAGTTGACCCCAATGAATACAATCTTTAAGTTGAATTCAATAAATGATTTTTAATGAATGAATTCCCAAAAGATTGCATTCTTTTACGAGCCTGTCAGTTCAGTTTGAACAACGTTTGCAAATCGTGCATTTTTTTTACTAAACAAATTGGCTGGGATGCTATACCCTCATTGACAAGAGTAAGTTGCCGTCCGTGCCTATCTGTTCATTTCTAAGAGTTTAACAAAATATTAATAACAGTATTTTGTGCGAGATAAAAAAATTAAATTTTTGGAGGTTTTCGTATTTTGCATATTGATAAAATGAGTTTAATTTTGATATCTATTTTTTTTCTTGACAATTTTAGTCGACAACCAATTTTTATGAAGTTTTGCAGAATTTTTTGAAAGTTTTTATTTCTAGGAATATTATTTTATTTTTATAAACTGCAAGAATTTTGAATTGGGATTGAACATCAGCTGGTTATAGCTATCAGTAAATTCCATCAGTAAAATTTGAAGTAGGAAAAATCTAAAATGTTTTACTGATGAGCGTTTATAGCAATCAGTAAATTTGCGTCATTAAATTAAATGTCACTTTGAATTTTCTATTGGAAGACTTTGTTTTGTTATTAATTTGTTTGTACAATCTGGGAATAATTAATGACGTAAATTTACTGATTGCTATAAACGCTCATCAGTAAAACATTTTATTCCCAGATTGTAAAAAAATTTGTTTGTGCTTCTGTGAAATCAAGTTGATCTTATCATGTGTCGTACAAAAAATAAACAAAATTTATTGATTGTAACAACTTTAAGTATAATAAATAAAAGAGCTTCTCAAAAAATGCAACGCTTTCAAGTACACCCGTTTTTTCATGCTCGGAAGATACGTGGCGAATTTTTTTCACTGATTGAGAGACTTGAGTTGTTCCCAATTACGTTTTATGAGTACTTTCGGATGAGCCGTCAGCATTTGCAGTGTATACTTTTAAAAAATACGTAGTGGTACCCAGCCTAGATTTAATTTATTTCAGAATGATACCATAAGTGCCAAGGAGAAACTTGGTTTGACTTTAAGGTAAAACATTTAGTCAGATGGTGTATAATGCAGACAATGCAGACAATCAACAAGCATATTACAGACTTGGTTATGACAGTCCCCGAAAGCCCAAGTTTTTCGAAAGAAGTTTCTTTGGATTTTTTGTCAAACTGAGTTTTCCCAAATGTCTTGGAGTTATTGGTGTAAAAATGTTTGCCATAAGAAAGTCAGGCAGTTCCAATTTCAATTCTAAAAAAGAGGCTGGGATGCGACCCACACTGATAACTTCCCATCCCGTCTGTCGATTTGTCTTGCTTAAAAGTTTGTTTATAATGTACTCGTATCAATTTTTACCAAATTTGCGTACTATTTTTTGTAGATTTTATTTTTTATGAAAAAAACGGACTTTTGGATTTTTATATAAAAATTACTGAATATCGAAAACAATAATTTCTGTGAAATAAAATAAGTTTCAAGCCAATATTTTAAAGTTTTGAAAAGCTATTTGATTCGAAAGTAAATTTTTACGAAGTTTTAGTATTGTTTTTTTTAGAGTTTTATTTTTTGTAAAAAAAAACTGTCAATTCGATTTTTTAAAAATTTTACCAAATGTTGAAAACAATATTTCTTATGAGATAAAATAACTTTGAAGCCAATATTTAAAATTTTTAAAGAGATATTTGAGTCGAAAATCAATTTTTATCAACTTTTATAAATTTTTTTTAGATTTTTATTTTTTTGTAAAAAAACTGTCAATTCGATTTTTCTCAACATTTTTCAAAATGTTGAAAACAATATTTCTTATAAGATAAAATAAGCTTGAAGCCTAAATTTCAAGTTTTTGAAAAGATATTTGAATCGATATTCAATTTTTACCAACTTTGAGTAATGTTTTTTCTTAGATTTTTATTTTTTATAAAAAAACTGTCAATTAGATTTTTCTCAAAACTTTATCAGATGTCAAAAACATTATTCTTCGTTGCACAAAATTGTTTTAGAGATGAAATTATATTACAGTTGTAAAATTTTGGAGGTGACAAATTTTTTTTTCCGGTTTTTTGATTTAAAAAAAAACCGTTACATTGATTTTTTTCAAAAAATATACCTGTTTGGTATCACGTTACAATATATTATATAAAATTTAATTCAAGTCTCTAGCGTTTTTGGTTCGTAAGATATTTAGGGTTAACCAAAATTTTCACCTTTTTTTCAAACTGCTATGGTAAAAAAACCACCCACGCAATTTTCTTGAGAGCCCTTTCTGCATCTTTCTGCCTTATTATCTGTATAACAAAATTTATTTGAAGTCGATATCTCTTCTGGTTCTTGAGCTATGGACGACGAAAAAACGTCGCGAACGTACGGACGTACAAACGTACGTACACACGCACGCACAGACATCTTTCTAAAAATCTTTTATTTCGACTCTAGGGACTTTGAAACGTCGAGAAATGTCAAAATTTTCAATTTGACAAATCGGACCCATTACAATAACTTCCTATGGGAAGTTAAAAATGCTTCTTAACAGTTCTGGGCAGTTGTTGATGCCAGTTACAAATGTATTATGGTTAGCATTGGAGCCCACGAATCTAACGCAGACTAGACTGTTTTTTCTTCATTAAACTTTGGCAAAGCTTGGCTAAGAAATCCAAAGTCATATTTGTTCCTGCTGTCCAAAAATTGCCAAGCTCAGAAAATTGTCTACCCTTCGTTCTTGTCGGAGACGAAGCATTTGGCCTCCAATATAACTTGATGACTCTCTCCCAGGTTCTCATTTGACCACCAAGCAAAGGGTTTTTAAGTACAGGTACGAAAAAGATATAATTCATATGTATATGTACATATGAACATACATATGTACGCTATCGAATCATCAATTTTTTGATTTTTAGACTCTCGAGAGCAAGGCGAATTTTGGAAAGCACATTTGGTATTTTAGTCCACGCCTGGATAAAACATCTTGAAATTCAAATGGATCTGGCAAAACCCCTAATTCCTTGCAGAATGCAAAAGAACACTCGAATCATTTCCCTTTTTAAGATGAATTTTCAGCGCAGTTGGTGGATAAGGAGCAAGAAATGCCGAACCAACATCTATATCTGTTAATATCAGAAAAGCATTTTCTGACTGGCTTATTGTGACGGTGGGAAACCTTGATTACCAGTGGAAAAAATTTAAAGCAAAATTATTTAAGTTTTTTATTCAAAATTGTTTTTATTAAATAAATATGAGTATCCTTCCTAAAAAACCGATTCTTCATACTACACTTAAACGTATAGCAATTTTGATTTCACAACTACTTTACTTACATTACTTTAATACAGAAAATATCACATTCATTCAGAAAAAAAAGGTAATTCAAACTCCTCGCCCAAAATAGCCAGTATGTTCGATTAGAACCTTATTACTCTTTGCAACTAAATTCCGATACCTGAAGTGCTACGTTCGCCATGAACAGCTCCATCGGGCACCTCACCTGCGTATTATCAATTGCTTTTATTACTCTGTCCAGAGGCTCTTCAATATGACTCTTTCGGATTCTTATCTTGGGAATATGCGGCTCAGTTCCCACGTCAATGAGCTCAAGTTTCGAAAAATAGTTTTTGGTTTTAATTACCACAATCACTAAAATATGAACAAAAAATATTATCTCCTCTATCTAGCACATTTTATCAGATTTCGATGTTACTTACTCATCTGTAATCCCCATGTAAGGTATTAAAAATTTAAGAGATTCAAAGTGAATCCATCGTACCGGGGTTGTAGATCTAGAACCACTCGGCATACTATTTTCGGACCGAAAATAAGACCGAAAAGAGTTTCGGAGCGTGTTCCATTTACTTTGGCACTCTTCGACTAAAAATAACAAATTTTATTGTCACCAATTCAGGTTTAATCATTCCATAACCATAAACTTACCAGGTCTTCCCAAGACAAGGGGAGCATTTATTACTGCCATTCTGTTTACATATTTTTGGTCGTCTTTGGCATAAGGACACCCATGGTTTTTTACTTCCATGTATTAGCCGGGTTTCGAACTCATTTTTTGCTTTCAATTTTCTTTATTTTGTTAGGAATGTTGTTTTCTTTCGATCATAACATCGAGCTTCGTTCCTCAGACTTTTATCAGTAAAATTGTTAATGATGTGATCGGAACAGTTAAAAATTGGAACAACAACAGTAAAAAACAGGCTTTTTGACAGTTGTTCAGTAAAATGAAATTTCATCATTAAAAAATTAAAATGGATTTATAAATTAAATAAAACTTTCAATGCATTGTTTCGTTTTGATACTTGAATGTAGGATTCATCTTATTGCATCGATCTTCTGCTAGAAATAAATTTATAACTTGTTTAAAAACTAAAACAAAAAATTTACTGATGGATTTTACTGAATAGCTATAACCGGCCCTTAGTATCACGACACATTTTTATATATACAATTCATTTAAAATCGCTTGCGTTATTCGACCGTGAGATAATTGGAGTCAACCACAATATTTTTTTATTTTAAATTGCTTTAGTTTAAAAAAAACACCCACTCATTTTTTGTTGAAAGTTCTTTCTCCATCTTTAGAAGTAAAACAAAATGTATTTAAGTTGAATTTGATATATCTATTGGGACTTGACGGACGTTCAAACGTACACAAAGACAGTCATCTCTTTAGAAATCTTTGATTTAAATTCTATGGACCTTGGAACGTCGAGAAATATCAATATTTTAAATTCGAAAAATCGGACCGATTACGAAAACTTCTAACTGGAAGTTTATAATGGTTCAGTTAGCGAAGCTTCAATTCATTAAAGGAAATCTCGCGACGTGGACCCTTATCGTGGCTTTCAAGATCTTATGTCAACAATCACATCAATGAACTATTTGTTTGGGGTTATGTCACTTGTCTACTTGGCTCTATGCAGCAGCGGCGCGGCGGCCTCATGCCCGAAATGAATTAAAGACACAAAGAGAAACTCCCATCTTTATAATAAAGATTATTTTGGTCATAACATTAAATCATATGCTTTTTATTTCATTGAAAATTAAAAAATTCTTTAAAAAAACACCCTTTATTTCTTCAATTTTATTTGTTCTTTTGCCGTTAACATCGATGTTTATACATTTAATCCATTTTCTGATTGTTGGATATGGATTTTTTCAAAAAAGAAGTTCTGTTTGCAAAAAAAATCGGCACGAACTTGAGTGAGGTAAATAAAAATACTTGTATACATTGCTAGTGTTACCGCAGGGTTATTTATTGATGAGCGCTTTAAACTGAAAAAATGAGTGTTTTCTAAAATAAAAACTAAATTTTTTTAATTAAAATGTAAGCAATGGCCAAGCTCATGTCTGAAATATTAGTATGGTTTGAATATTACAGCTTTAGTTAGCTGCCACAAGACTGGAATTTCAGACATAATATGTTTCAGGAATGAAAATGATAATTGGCAAGTTTATGTTTCATTCTAGTATTCAATAAAAAAAGTGTCATATACATTTTTCGTTCTTGCTGTCAATGCCCTTAATATTTTTGATTCGATTTTGGCAATAGGCCTGTCAAACCATTTGCACATTCTTGTCTAAAAGCTCTGAATAACTTGACAAATTCCGTCTTTAAGACCTTAAATCGATAATGGAGCATTCGCATAGATCTATTTTTTTAAGCGGCCCCGAATAAAACAAATTTGAAGGGGTTAAATCACAATACTGGCCTATTCGAGTTATAACACTGTAAGGGAACTTTTCTTGCAAAATTTGGCGTTTTTCTTTTTTAGTTCAGAGCTGAGCACTAAGCATAGTCTGAGCGAACAGAGTAGAGTAGAGTTCTGCGCAGATTATGTTCAGGGCTCTTTGATTTAATTATGAAACAACTTGAGCACTAAACTGTCAAGATTTGAAATGTCAGACTGTCAAACGTAAATATTTGTAATCAAGAATTAAAATAAAATGCACGATTGGGTAGCACGAACTTGCTCCTGTATGCAAAGAGCCTGTTTAAAAAAGTACCTATAAAAGATTTAAAAATATACCTGTAAAATAAGTTTGCCTTCAAAGATTTAAATGCCATTTGCTTTGTCAAAAAAGTCGCGCGATTTATTCTAAGACACAACTAATCCTAAGACAACTCATCCTGGAAATGAAAAATACTTGTAAGCATACTTAACGAAAACAATTGTGTATTCAACTAGTTTGTTTAAAGCTTTTTCCTTTTGACAGCTTTATTTTAATATCATATTAGAAGAACCAGGATGGAAAATAAATTATCTGAAGATAAGAAAGAGGCAGAACATGTATGTTTAAATTGCAAAAAAGCAATCGCCTATTGGTTGTGTAGTTAGGTTCATTGGCGTGCTGAGCTTTACGCAGATAGATAGATAAAGACATGTTTATGATGATAATGAAGAAATGTTATTGGTAGGTCGAAGGTACCTACTACAATCCAATCACATTCCTACTATTTTACAAGTTTTCAACGCAAACATGGAGTTATTAGGTTCAGCTTATTATTTTCGTTAAAGTTTAAGAAACAGGCATACCAATAGGTACAAAAAATTGCTATTCATGTGATGTTTACGTCAGGATCTCATGAATTTTGGATTTTAGTTATGAAGTGGCACGTAAGCTGGTGTTGTAGAAGTTGATCGTATTACAATAGGTATATAGGTGTACGTTGAAAAGGTGATTCTAATAGAAAATACATATACTCTTTCTGGCCGTTTCTTTGACTTGTACTAAGTATTTATTCTTTTATTTAGGCTAAGGCAAGTAAAATATGTGTGAAACAACCTTATTCTTAAAGAATAATATTTTAAAATCATATGTATAAAGCTACCAAGATATTTCATATTCGTTAAAACGATGATGCAGTGGCGCTAGACGGCCATCGTTGGTATTTACAATAGTTATAGTTATAAAAATACATAAATGTGTACCAAATGCATCGATTTGGATAAAAGATAGGAATGTAGTTAAAATTTTGTCAAAATAATGCGCTCATGCAAAGGATTTGATCTTGTGAGATGGGAGGGGGTTACATTTAACACAGCTAAAGTAAATTTAAAAAAAAACTACTTTAAGATTCGGAATTTTAACTGAAAAATTAGTTTGTCTTCAAAAATTTAAATGCCATTTTATAGATCAAAAAACCTTAGATTTTTCAATTTTTTTTTTGAACATCGTTAGAGCGTTTTTTTTTATAAATTAATTTTTTATATATAAAATTTTTCAATTTTGTTCTTAAAATATTTTTGGTATGCAGTTGTTTAGTGATTGTAAATATACGCTCTACATTTGAATTTCGTAAAAATATGTTGGCCTCTTTTTGGGATATAGAATTTTGAAAAAAACATTCAAAATTTTTCTAAAAATACAAACAATAAAAAATTGCACTTTTGATAATCAAATATTGTTAAGGCAATATAAGAGCTTATTCAAAAAAAAATTATTGAAATCAGTTCATAAGTTGCTGAGAAAATTAAAAAAACAAAATAACAGTTATATGAGCGGTACCTTTCCTGAGCAATACAAAAATATGTTTTTCTTATTAAAAGAAACCAAGTTAAAAATAAAATTTTAGAAAAAAATTAAAAAAAAATCTATCGGTTTGTTTTTGAGAAAATTCGAATTTTCGTTTTTTGACCAAAAAAATTGTATGGGGGCCACTGTTTTGATCTTTAAAAAAAATGAAAAAAAAAAAACCCTAAAGCGAATCTGCTCAAAACCTTAACTTCCAAGTTTGAACTCAATCGACCCAAAGGCTGTAGAATCGTGGACAGACAGACAAAACAGACCAGACGGAATCGCGGGATCCACTTTTTTCGACTTCTCTACCATCGTAATATCATGTTTGATTAAGATCTCAAGTTCGAAATTTTACACGAATGCAACACTTGCCATATAGTTTCTATATGTCGCAAGTAAAAACGGTAAAATCGTTGTTCCATTTGACGCCTGAAATAAATTTGATTCATAAAAATGCTAAATCCAATTAGCCTCTTCCGCCAATTTTATTGTTTTAGCGATGATTTTTACTTGCGACATATAGGAACTATATGGCAAGTGTTGCATTCGTGTAAAATTTCGAACTTGAGATTTTAATCAAACATGATATTACGATGGTAGAGAAGTCGAAAAAAGTGGGTCCCGCGATTCCGTCCGGTCGGTTTTGTCTGTCTGTCCACGCTCCTACAGCCTAAACCATTGGGTCGATTGAGTTCAAACTTGGAAGTTAAGGTTTTGAGCAGATTCGCGTTAGGCGTTTTTTTTTTATTTTTTTTTAAGATCAAAACTAACAGTGGCCCCCATACAATTTTTTTGGTCAAAAACCTAAAATTCGAATTTTCTCAAAAACAAACCGATAGATTTTTTTTTAATTTTCTCTAAAATTTTATTTTTAACTTGGCTTCTTTTTATAAGAAAACCATATTTTTGTATTGCTCAGGAAAGGTACCGCTCATAGAACCGTTATTTTGTTTTTTAATTTTCTCAGCAACTTATGGACTGATTTTAATAATTTTTTTTTCTGAATAAGCTCCTATATTTCCTTAACAATATTTGATTTACAGAAATTCAATTTTTAATTGTTTGGATTTTTTAAAAAATATTGAATTTTTATTTTTCAAAACTCTATATCTCAAAAATGGGTCAACAATTTTTTACGAAATTCAAACGTAAGACGTATATTTACAATCACTAAATAACTGCATTCCAAACAAATTTTTAAAACAAAATTGGAAAATTTTATATATAAAAAATTAATTTAAAAAAAAAACCGCTCTAACGATTTTCAAAATAAAAATTTAAAAATCAACGGTTTTTTTATTTATAAAATGGCATTTAAATTTTTGAAGACAAACTTATTTTTCAGGTAAAATTTTGAATCTTAAAATATTATTTTTTTAATTATTTTTAGTGTGCATGAGCCCGAAAGAGCGCATTATTTTGACAAAATTGTAATTACATTCCTAGCTTTCATCCAAATTAGTGCATTTGGTACACATTTATATGATATATTTAATCAACAATCTATTTTAAAGAGTCTATCAAGAAGTATTACATTGGTAACTTTGTACACCTATAATGATTTTAAAATATTATTCTTTACGAATAAGGTTGTTTCACACATGATTTACTGGCCTTCGCCTATATAAAAAAATAAATACTTAGTACCTACAAGTTAAAAAAACTGGCCAGAGAGAGTATATGTATATTTTCTATTAGAATCACTTTTTCAACGCATACACATTGTACCTATTTACAAAGGTATTACGTACAACTTCTACAACTACTGTTAACGTGTCACTCCTTAACTAAAATCCAAAACGCACAAGAGCCTGACTGTAAACAACACATGAACAGCAATTTCTTGTACTTGTTCGTATGCTTGTTTTTTAAAACTTTAGTGAAAAAAATAGACTGAACGTAATAACTCCATGTTTGCGCTGAAAACTTGTAGTAAAGAAGGAATGTAGTATGTACCTTCTAGCCACCAATAACATTCCTTCATTATAATCATAAACATGTCCTTATCTATCTATCTGCATAAAGCTAAGCACGCCAAGTGAACTATTCTATGGTCGTTTTAGACATCTGCTACTACAGTACTACACAACCAATAGGCGATCGCCTTACAATTTAAACATTAATGGTCTGCCTCTTTCTTATCTTATTTATTTTCCATCCTGGTTCTTCTAATATGAAATTACAATAAAGCTATCTAAAGGAAAAAAGCTTTTAAGGAACAAGTTGAATCTATATGAATCGCATTGTAGCTTTATAGGTAATAGAAACCATTTTTCATATACAAAGATCGTACACAAGTAAAACAAGACTTATGAATGTAAATAAAAACAAATATCGGTAAAAGATCCTAAACAGCTGACTTATGCATACAAAAGTTTGTTTCATCCCTTTATTAGATACAATATTAAGCCATTTTGTTTGTTATATAAAGTGCGTTGATATAAATAAAACAAAAACAAATTCATCAACCTTCATATATGGTAGCTCTTTATGTGAAAACATATACGAGGATAGACTCAAATAAAATGAAGGAAATTGTGTTGACTTTTTGGGTCAAAAATTAATTATCTCCCTTATTCTGCTAGCTGCTTATGGGAATGGGAATAATATTTTTCTCTCGCTCCCGCTGAATTTCTCCACTTTCGATACTAACGCCACGCCAACGACTCGGCATCTCGTCGCCCTAAAAGTTTCCGCTCATGAGAGTACTATGGTTTTCATATACAAAGATCGTGCGGTTTTTTGACAATTCAAATGGCATTTATATCTTTGAAGCCAAACTTATTTTATAGGAATATTTTTAAATCTCTTATAAGTACTTTTTTAAACAGACTCTTTGCATACAGGAGCAAGTTCGTGCGACCCAGTCGTGCATTTTATTTTTATTTCACGGCTTTCAAATAACAATTTGTTTGTGTTCAGCATTTTACACCGTTTAGTCTGCTATTTTATTCTGAGCTCACAGAGCGCGCTCTGAACATGTTCAGAACTAAAAAGAAACACGACTTTGAAGCTCTGAACGATCAGAGTTCAATCATCATTTTTTTGACAGTTCGAGCTCTGCTCTGAACTTAAAAAGAAAAACGCCGATTCTGACTCTAATTTGTCAAATGTCAAAATATAACAACTTTAAAAGTGAAAACTGTTCTGATGGGCAACCCTGGTAAGTTGCTTTCCACACATCCTGATAGCTATTGCGTGTACTGAAAATTGGATATACTTTTCAATTTGCTTTTATGGGAAATATTTTGAAAAATCTATCTCCAAGGTTCTGAAAAATGTGTGTATATTTTATTAAGCCTCACAAATTTCTCGGTTTTTTGTTTTATTGGTATTTTTTACCCTGATCGAGATTTCTTTTGAAATGCAGTTGTTCAAAAATTAGCTAAAACACATTTTTTACAAAAAATTGAAGAATTCTTAGTAAAGTAACAAATGATATACTATACCTCTGGAGTGAGAGAATTGAACACCAAAAAAAAAGAAAAAAGTGCTATCTAATGGAGGGTCTATATCCGCTTGAATTGGAAATCAACAACAACACCTACATTATCATCAATCAATCTAAAAATATATTTTAGTTTTTAGTCAAGCAGTCTTTTCTCTGGCCAGAAAGGAGACGTTTATCATATAAATAATCCAGGTTTTCGATGTTGAATGCAGGCTTTGTCAATTTTCCAGGGAACAGTTCGATTCCCAGCAAAATTTTTTTAATTTTTTTCCCGAACAGGCATAATATTGGAAAAGTTAGACGAAATTGGAAGAAATCGATGCAGGGAATGTTTTTCGGATCTCTAGCTCCCGCTTGTGCATTGACCTTTGATGTCACTGTGACTAACTGAGTTGTGGACGATTTGTTCCGTAAGAGGCAAAGTGGCATTAATAGGATTCCGATAAATTATCCACTTGTTCACCAAAATGTCGAGAGATTTTTCAATTATCCTCTGGAAATGAAAATGTTGAAAATGTTTTCATCGTAAGACAAGTTTCTTTTGCTTTACGGTTTCAGCATATTGGTGGTAAAGCTAAAAGCATCATCAGCCACAATCATGGACACAGGGGCATCTTTCAAATGAGAAGACACTTTCCGACTTCCGAGATGAAGGCAAAGAGAAAATGAATTTACTAATTTACTTATCCATTTTCGAAAACGAAGGATGCCAAAAGGAGACTCATGGCCTTTCTTTGACTATCATCATCGTCCTATGATTATCCTATCATCGATTTACAATTTTAAAATAATTCTGAGAAATTTCACACAAATTATGAATAAATTTACCATTAAAACATAATGATCAACGGTTGTCAACAAGTTATAGCAGTTTATAGAAGTAAAAAATAGTTGCCATCTGTCTATTCACTCACACTTTCTGGTTTCGACACATAGTTGTCTTCTTTTTTATTCAGTAAACTGGCAAAGTACATTAACTAGCAACAAAAACTTGAGCACACATTTTTAATGTGATTTTGTCGTGTCAAAGAGACAGCGGGTTGGACGAAAAGTCAAATATATCGTTGCCTTATAAATGCCCATACCAAACGATCCAAATCAATCAGTTCCACGTTGTCTTGAAATAGACCATATCACTGCCACCAGTCGCTAGACTATTTCCTTTGGAGCTTTGATGCCAAAAAAAAGAACTCACAGCCAACATTGAACTTGAAATAGAAATATATGGCCGAGTCATCGAAAATTGAGTCCTTATGAAGGAAGTTGCATTGATAGAATTTTTGATTGTACCCCACAAGGAAAAGTCTAAAGGGGTCAAATCATACAATCTTGTTGCCAATTGATTGTCTCCAATTCTGCTTCACACTTTTACGAACTGCGAAGATGTTTTCGGCAGATCCTGCGTTTCGTTGACATAAGGGTGTTGGCTGATTGTGCACTGAGTCGGTGGACATGAATTTGGCCACCAATCGTTGCATAGTGGACTCGGAAAGACGACCATGTACCCCATCGTTTCTAGTTGTAACATTTACACGTTCTTTCAAGCTTGACGTTGTAACTTGGCAGACAAATTTGTTTTAAGAAGATATTTTGACAGAAAGTAAAAGAAATAATATGGCCGCCAAGAGCTGTTGAAAACCCTTAAAACTAAATTAATTGAACGTCTCGATATCTTAACAGAAAACAGTACAAACTTCAGTTCGACTTTCAAAAACATTATGTGTAGATTTTTAAGGACATCAATAAAAAGATGTCAATGTTTAATAATTTCACTTAACCCTTCCATTAATAGCAAATTTGTGCGACCTTTCAGAGCCTTTCCGTTTATCTGTTTTCAAGATAATCATCAAATTTGTATGATGTGCTGAAAATTATTATTGTTTTTGTTTTTTAAGTGTTGTTTACAATTGCACAATCCGAATACAAAGGCAGTTTGTTTTCACTTTCATTCAGATTAAGCTGATTTCTAAATCGATTTCTATCCAGTTTAAACAGTTCAAACCCAGAATATTTACTTATAGAATAATAATTATCAACATTACATTTTCCAATTTATATTTCATTGCAGTTGTGGTTCTATAGATGAAAATTGCCAATCCTTTTGCTTGTGTAGACGTAATGACTAGACGAACGATAGAAAATTAAATGAAAATTAATTATTTCCCTACGCCACGCTGCGGCCGGAAGAACATTTTGCATTTGAAAAAAAAACATCGATAAACACATAAATTGTAATTGATTCTAAATAATTTTTAAAATAATTTATTTAGCTAATGATCAAGTAGCACAAGTGTCGAGTATAATCATCATAAAATTGTAACTTTCATTGAGATTTCAGATTAGCAATTTGGTTTCGACTAGTAATTTAGGTACATTTATACAAATGTATTGACCAAAATAACCCTTATTTTTGAATGTAATACAAGGTTCCTTGTCACTTAATTGTTCATATTGGTGAAGTCAATTGGTCACACGATTTTGTTTCATTTGGGGTTGAATAATATAATGGCAAAGTCCAAACTTTATAATACAATAAAACTGTCATACAAATGTATGGCTGTAACAGAAAAACGAATGACCCTTTATATTTCCGTATATAATTCTCATGGATAGGCACAACCAAAGCGACACCTAGACAGCCGTCATTGAACATATTCTTTTTAAGTTTAGAATGTTATACAGTCACCAGCGCCACCAGGAGCCTATTTCGTAAATGTTGACAATTGCGACAGGTGACAATTTGTTAATTCACAACCTGACAACTGTCAAAATCTGTTCCATAAAAAATTACACAAAGTTGTAGAATTGTAGGAAAGTATCCATTATCATCTATTCGTTTCATAAAGAAATTGTCATGACAATGGATTGTCAAGTATTTTTTCACAATTGTCAGAATTTTCCGACAATTTTGTACTGACATTTCTTTTATAAAATGAAAAACAAATTACAGTGTATGTACATATTTGGAGGTATTTAATTGACAATTGCGACAGGATTAAGTTTTGACAGTGGTTTTGTGATTAATCAATCGATCGATTTGCATTTTATTTTTATTATGTTTTATGTACTTCAATTTTTAATAATGAAACACGATTTTAAAAACTGTGGAATTCTAAAATTGAAAGAGTACCAACGTTATGTCACTCTTAGGTTAGGTAAGGTTATAGTGGCTGTCCAAGATGGAAACGGACACACTTAGGCCAGTTTAATGGCCCATTGTGATACCACATGAATCTTGAGGCTTCCTCCTAAGCTCAATGGAACCAGTTAGAGTCCCTTACGAAACGTGAGAGGCTGATTATACCGATATGATTTAGATCGTTTAGATCGTTAAAGAAGAATTCTCCTAGGTAATTCTTGCGTTTTCGAGCTAGAGCAAGGCATGTGCAGAGAAGATGAAGAACCGTTTCTTCCTCTTCCTCGTCCATACAGCTTCTGCAAAAGTCATTTGAGAATACGCCTAGTCTCGTGGCGTGCTTTCCTATTAGACAGTGTCCGGTTATGACACCTATTATCGAGCTTATATGCGATCTGCTTAGAGAGATCAAGCACCTTGAACGTTTTAAATCCAGTGTTGGCCAAATGTTTTTTGTGGCTTGACACGTGGTGATGTTGATCCACCTGGTGCCTGCCCTCCTCGCAGCGTCTTGCATTAGTAGCAGTTTACAATTTAGCGATTGGTATGCCAGTACTTACCAAACGTGGTAGGATGTTCTGTACTGTACCGTTGCTGGCGAGTTCATCTGCCTTACAGTTACCTGGAATGTCTCTATGGCCCGGCACCCAGCAAAGGTGAATATTAAACTGTTGCGCCATCTCCATTAGAGATGATCGACAGTTATGGACTGTTATAGAGTTTGTAGAGACAGAGTCCAGAGATTTGATAGCGGCCTGGCTGTCAGAGAAAATACGGATATCAGATGTTAATATCACGTTTTCTTTGAGCCAAGACAAGACTTCCTTAATCGCCAATAGTTCCGCCTGGAACACACTACAATGTTTGGGAAGGCGGAATGAGAGACTTTATTTCAGTCGTTCAGAGTACACGCCTGCACCAACCCCTTCTTTGGTTTTTGACCCATCTGTGTAAAAATGGATTGACTCATCCTCAAAGAATGTCTTATCCTCTGGAAATCTGGAAGTTTCAGTCGAATTGTAGTAGGGGGATGGTTTAGTCTGTGTGCTTTGGAACTGATTGTAAGTACCTTAGAATTACGGAGTGACCAATGTTGTTGTTAGTCCACTGCGACGAAGCATTGAGGCGAATAGACTCTTAACATCAAACAAATTTGGTTGAGAAACGATGGAAATTGAAACAAAATGAAAAAGTTTTGTCCCGTGTTTCATCTTTTATATATATATGTCACCTGTCAGTATTTTATGTAATAGAAATTTACCAGACAAGTGTAACCAATTTGTAGAATTGTCACCTGTCAAAATCAAAAAATAAGAATCCATAACTGTTTGATTTTTTAAATATTATAAACATGGCGCTGTTGAAGTGTTACTTGTCTTGAACTGATGGAGATTGTAATACCAACTTACAACATAGAAATTAGTTCATAGTTTACTCAAATAGGCTCTGTGAACAATTTCTTGCGTGATCGTTTTGATTGTTAAAGGAAATTGGATGGAATCCTTTAAAGAATGTCTTATAAAGAGGAAATGAGTTATGATCCTGAGTATTTATGTGATATGTTTGAGGAATATTTTAAGAGTGCTCAGAAGACTCTTCCTCATCAAATTCTAACTATAGAGTTTTTCAATAAGGCGGGTAGATTTTGTGTGTAGATGTCGTGGCGTTTACTGTGTGGCAAGTAGCGTCATCTTGCTCGAACCACATGTCGTCTAGGTCCATATGGTTCAATTTGGGCCATGAGAGATTAGTTATCATCGTTATGCAGCGCTCGCTGTTGGCGGTGACCGCCTCACTAACGTCCTTTTTAAAAAAGGACGGACCAGTTACACCGCCGCACAGTGGTCCATTCATGGTTATTAGCTGGACTTAATTCTGATTTGGTGTTTATATAAGAAATATTTACAATTTAATCAAAAGTCATTTCCATTACTTCAGGTGGTAGTATGTTATGAATTCGGATTGGAAGATGTTGAAATTCATTTATTTATTATCAGAGCATGTTAACATATTATGTAAAATGTTGGTATTGGTTGCGATACGGGACATTTTTCTGGAAACCCCACTTCAAAAAAGGTTGTAATCCTTTTGAAGGGCTTCTAAGACAACTTTCAAAAGCGATACGGTAGCCATTTGCAAATTGTCTATTATGTCAGCTCCGTGCAACAAAATTTTGTGAACACTTTTGATTTTGAAACAATTGAAAAACGTTCAACCAACTCCATATCTGTGTTGCCGTCATTGGTTTGCTCTACCTTGTTTTGGAAGGTCAACTAAAAATCCAAGCTCAGTTCTAAATGCGTCCTGCAAAAGTTATTTCTTTTGTTTAACCGACAATTTTTGTTCACACCCTCTGCGTGCCAGTTTTTGTTTTCAATTTGTACGATATATGTAAAAGAGCTTCCATAAATTGTATTTGCGCGTGAATGGTTTGCAATCCAAACGAATAAGAACTGGAGGTTTTTGTAGGAATAGATCAAGATTGTTTATTATATTTAGGCGAAGCTTTGCATATATAGCAAACTGAGCTAGCCCTGTTTTCCTTCACAGCATTGCAAGTCTTTCCATCTACCATAGTTTTAAAAAAAGAATGGTGCGCAAAAACCGCTTTGTCATTAAAAATTAAGCTTGAAGTTTCAACGTTGTTAATTTCTTCTTCCATTCGGTTGAACTCTCTTTTTGTCGTTTCAATATTTTCTTTTTCAAACTCAAAACAAACTGGGTGGCCAAATAAGGGAGAAGATGTTCTTGAGTAAATTCTAAGGGAACTCGTTAGCATTATATCGGTGTCACTCGCTTCTGGATTTACTAAACAATTTTGTTTAAATCGCTAGTGCTCTCCATTTCCGTCTGATCAACATTTCCAGGAACACACCAAGGAATCGCCATCTTCCAATTGATTTTCAAAATCTTCTTGGTGCGCGTCAGACAAACGTTGAATTGTCAAGTCCAATAAAGACTGCAATTTGTTTTGACATAATGTTTCCGTTAAATTCAAAGAGTCGTTTGTGGGATAACACTTTTGTTTTGCTTCCAGAATAGAATTATAAGTTGCGTTTCTTTCTTTTGCACTTTTGCAGATGTTAAAGTTGGTGTTTTGTTAACTTTAAATCAGTTATAAGGGCAAGAGCTTCATCTGATGTGTATACTTTTATGGTTTTCGGCATTTCTGGATTTTTCAACATTTTAAGTGTTTTTGCGATACATTCAACAACTTTCTTTATCACATCAGCTTTAAAACGGTTTCCTTTTTGCCAAAGCCTAGATTGCACAGCAAACGACAATTCTTCAGTTGATTTTTCGAATAGTGTTTTAATTTTTCTATTAGATTTGTTGATACATTCTTCAAATTTTTTCTCAGGTCTACCCAGTCTACTTATTGATGGTCGTGGAATACCACGGAGAGGAATCTCAAACACTTTTTAAGCCATGATTTTTCAGATTTTAAAAATTGTGCTGGAGACTTTTTTTAAAGAGTTGGTTTACAAATGCCTTAAGGCCCAACTATAATAGGCATAAGCTAGCATATGCGCGCCTAAGTAAACTTGCGAATACAAAGAATCTCAATACGAGTAAACATAATGGAGTCTAGCTCCGATTCGTTCAACTTTTCTCAGTTTCGTTAACTTAAGCACACTTAAGCAAGAGCGATCCCAGTCGCTCGCCACATAAGTAAATTCTGACATGTACATAGATACGTGAGCAAAATTGCATTATGGCTATGCAGCAATTTCGCAAACTTAAATGAATTTTCGTTGGGTATTTGACATAAGCTTATGTTTGCTTATGCCTATTGTAGTTGGGCCTTTACTGTATGCAAGACATGTAATGTGATCCTCTTCTTCAAGATCAAAAACAGCACTTGCACACTCGGTAACCAGTGTTGCTGTTTTAGAGACTTTGTCGCTATATATAGCGGAATTTTCAAAAGATTAGCGACAGAAAATTATTTTTTGTCGCTAGATAATTCTAGCTACTTTTCTAGCGACTATTGCAAAAGATCGCTCTATCATTGATCCTGCAAAAAATTTTGGGTTTCAGGACGACAAAATGGAAACATTTTTAAATCAATGGACAAATATTAATTTTTTAAAATGGCAAGAACTTCAAGATAGCGTTAAGTTTTAGAGAGAAGTTTTACGCTATAAAAATGCAGCTGGGGTCAATACTTATGAAGAATTATTCAAACTTGCTAAAACAGTATTGTCACTTGCACATTAAAATGACAAAGTGGAACGCATTTTTAGCACAATGAATATTGTTAAAAATAAGTTGAGGAATAAAATGTTAACGAAAACTTTAAATACTATAATCATTATTCGAAATCAATTAAAAATACAAAAAAAAAGTTGTCATAATTATGAAATCCCTAAAAATGTTCAAAAAAAAAAAACAATATCAAAAATACTTCAGACATTGAAGTCAATGAAATTGATGAAGAAGCAATGGAAATATTTATATATTTATTTATTAATATTTATTTGTGATTAATTAATTTTGCATTTTTATAAAAGGTATTCTAAGTTTTTATTAAAACTGTCTTACTTTTTCTTTAGAAAATGATAAGTAGTTGAGTCCGAATTTTTTTTTTAAGTTTTTTATGTTAACTTGTTTATAAGTTTTTTTTTTTACGATGCGTAATAATTTTTTTTGTTAAAATTGAATATGTTTTTGTGATATCTGTACTTTAGCGGATTTTTAAGGCCCATCTAGCAATTTTTTTTTGGCTTGCGGCAAAACTCTCTGTAACTGATGTTTTCAACAAGTTTTCATTTGCAATATATGAAAAAATGTCTTCACTTAACAAAGGCAAATGTCGCCCTAAAAAGGGCGGATTGGTATCTATAAAAGAGAAAAAAAAGAAGGGCACGAGTACGATAACTTTGGCGACAAGATATAATAACGGTTTTTGGCAGAGGGGCTTAATACAAGCATTTTTTACTATGGGAGGGGGGGTCTATCTCCCCCCGTTTAGGTGGTAGGGGCAATTTAAAAAAATATGTACATTAAATGGAAAAAAATAATTAAAATATAACGGTAATACTAACAATTAAGTATTATACCTTTTTTTAAAGCCAACATTTTTGTCTATTAGCTTGTTTTTAAATCAAGTCAAAACTATGCATAGTTTTTGAAAAAATAGTTTTAAAGTCAAAATTTGTGCAAACAAAGAAAAAAAAGAGGGTTAAAGTGTAATTTTTAAATACTTCAAGATTAATTACCACTGTTTTTATTTCAGAATTTTTTGCTCTTATTTGTTTTTAATCAAAAACTGATAACTAGATAATTTTATGTCTTTCAGTTTTTGAGAAAAAATTTCAACAAAAATTTTTTTTAGATTTAACTACACGTTACTTTTTTTTCAGAAAGGTCTCAGCGCATTGTAATTTACAATGAAAAAAATCACTTTTTTTTTTAGTTGAATAACTTGCTGAATATTAAAATGCTTACCAATACTAGATTCTGAAATCTTTTCTTCAAAACATTTCTCAACTTTTATTTTACAAAAATTACTGGTAAACACTTGCTAACACTTAAAAGGTAAATTCGCGAGTGAAGGAATTTTAAATGCTTTGCATTACAAAGCCAAACTTACGGAAATAATAGAAAAATAGGCTTAACAATAAACGGTTTTTTCTTGACATCGAAAGACAAACAAACTTTTTTTTTGACCAACTAGCGTTGTATTAAATGGACCACTGTGCACCGGCCCAAAATCTACACCAAAGAGTAAATTCTTGAGGATGCATAATCACCTGATGAGCCTCGAGTGGGTTGGTGTCCTCTTATATACGGCAATTTTGCTTGCCATTCATCCAAAAATGCGTCTCGTCACTAAAGATGATTTTTTTAACTAAAATTTGGCTCCTCTTCCAAACTATTCGAAGCCCAGCCAGTGAAAAAATGGAGTTGTTTAGGGTCAGGAACTGTAAGCTCCTGGGACATTTAGGATTTGTACGGGTTTAGCCAAAGTCCCGACGGAAAATTGACCAAGTTGAAGTCGGCAAATGGCCGAGTTCTTGTGCACGGCGAAGAATAGACTGCCTTGGGTTCTGCTCTACACTTCTGCTACACAGAAGAGTTGACTGTGAGGGGCTACCACGTCTACCGTAAAATGGACGCAATGCGCTCAACGTTTGCGTTAACGAACACAATCATTTTAATAATAAAGTTTAATCATTTGAATGGTTTGTTCAATCGTGTAACTTGCCATGATGTTTTAGCATAAACAACTAAATAATAAACGAATGATTTGACAGATGTCACCAAAATAAAATGGCCGCCACGGGGCGCCAAAAAAACCCTATAGTTAAATAATTCTTCAAGCTCCGAAGAATTTCGCCATTCGGGTTTTATTAATCTGACAATCTTTGAAGCAGTTATACTATAAAATATCGCAAAATTAAGTTCTGGACCTAATGGCTTATTATTATTTTATGCTGAAAAATTGTGCAAAGCATTTATTATATCCGTTTTTTGTGCTGTTTAATAAATCTATAAAATGCTGTCATTTTCGAAACTTCTAGAAATACGCCTTTATCAAATCAACCCCTAAAAGATGTCGAGAAATTTTAATGATTAAACACAGTGCAAACAATAAGCATGAGAAGATAGGATTAGAAACGAGATACCGACGATGGTGCATATTGGTTTTGAGTTTTGAGTTCCTGCACACTGTATTGAGTGGGAAATATTGAGTCTGGTAAAGCTCAAAGTGAACTCAAAGAAAGTGATTCGTGTAGTGAATCACTGTACTCAACAATACGTCCGAAATCGGGCTCACCGATGAGTACTCATACAGGTTCAGGTACTACGGTTGAATTGTTTGAGGGGAGGAATTTAACTACCTATTTCTCATAGCATTATTTATAAAAAACGATTGCTATGGGGGCACGGGTCCAAATAAGAAATTATAATCGAGTTTGGTACTGAAAGCTTTGTAAATTATAGCCAGATGGGTTAAAGAAATGTATCTGTCATTGTCAAATATGTGGTCACACCTAGAACTGAAAGCTGTTTAGTATCCTCGATGCAAGTTCCACCTATGGAAAGTTGCATTGGGGAAGAAGGTGGATATGCTATTCTCAAATGAAGCTTAGAGCTTAAATCATTAATCATCTCGACATTATCTGTATTTTATATAACGCTACAGCAAATAGTCCAGCGGTGTAAGAGCGTATGATCTTGAAAACCATAGCACAGGTCCACACGTCGAAAGATGCACTAACTAAAAGTCTCCTTTAATTAATTCATCGTTTTATTGGTTGTTGGCGAAATGGAAAAAGCAAAGCCATAAATCAAATGACAGCTGTCAACTGCGAACTTCGAAAAATGTGTTGACAAATTGAAAACCAGAAAAAAACAATAACTATGTATGTATTTACAGAAATAATTAATTCTTAAGATGAAATGAAAACTGACAGCCAAAACTAGATCGAACCGTTTTTTTTTTTAATTTGAAAATCTTTCACAAAATTAACTAATTGTTTAATTTCTTAAAAACAGAAACTGATATTTCTAACCAAACTAAATAGGGAAATATAATTATTATGTCAAAAATGTTTAAAGTTTCGAAGGTTATAATTCTAAGACTTTTTAATATAATATTTTTTTCATCTTTGGATTTGACTGTAATTAGTTTACATTGTTTGAATCATTATTCTCTTTTATTTATTTTTTCTGTTTCAATAGTAGTTGCACTTAACAATTGTAACTAAATTACAAAACTTTTAAGTGCTAAGAAACATGCTTACCAGTATAGGTAACAAATTTCATTAAGTACCTACATTCATCTTCATATACACCTTTAAATCGGAAGTGGGTGCTTTCAGTCGGCTAGAACTTGGTTCAATCTATTTAAATCTGGTACACCTAGTTCAAACAAGTTCATTTTGAAGAGTTCTTCAAATAATATAATTTTATCATAAAAAGTTTATGTTACATTAATTTAAAACATCGATTTCAAGATTACAAAACAAAAATGAGCTACTTGTTTCCTCGTGTGAACGGAGACTTTTCTTTGCATGATTTTTCAAAATGGCAAACATTATTGAACACTTGTAAAAGATGACAAAAAGAAGTGAAATGTTTTGAATATTTAAGAAGGGAGATCTTAGACCCCACGATCTCAGTTTTTTGAAAACGATTGCTTACAATCTTTGTTGCTCAACCATGTTTAGCCATGGATCGAATATTAAACCAATTTTTACACAGTTGGCACAGGGTTAAAACTTGGTTTGCAAAATCGTATTGTCTTCTCCACGTGGTGCACTTTGGTTACCGAGAGGTGAACTAACGAAGAAAATTGGATCTATCACATTCAGAGCTGTAATATCTGAGCAATCTTCTCAGGAATCAGGAGCAAAAGCAGAGCAGCTTGCCGATGCCCTAGCCAAAATCAAAGCGGACGTGACAGCCCTCCAAAAAATGTGATGAGATGAACCAAGTGATAGAAAGGTATTAGGATTCGATTTCTATTATGGGAAGTCTACACTCGATGGAAAGAAGAGTTTATTCGGATGTGGTTGAAGCTTTCGGGGTGTCAGCGAAAGATTGACTTTAACAGCAAACGTAAAAAAAGTATGACTCTACCAAGGAAGAATTTTTAGAGCTCCTTGCGAAAATTTATATAACGATGTAAAGGCACTACTCTTTGGTAAATCAATATAAAGACACATAATTCACATGACATTAGGTCTGAAATCTGACCCTGGCTTATCAATTTCGTAGCGGAGGCAAACATTGTAAAGATCAGCACCATATTTTACCAACTGGATATCCAAAAGACCACATGGCCGTACTACTCCTATAATTGAAGCTGACTGAAGATCAACTTTCAGGCAAACAACAACGACGAGGAACCACTGATGAGTTGTGTCCAGAATTCCACTGGCAGCTTTGCCAACAATCTTACAGCAATGTTGCTGAAGTGGTGCTTGAATTCTCACAGTCACTACCGAGGAATTCCTGGCTCATTAAAAAATCCCAAAACGGAGGCCTGCACATAGTGGCAGCAACAAAAGGCAAGGCTTCCTGACAAGTTCTACGTTAATAAGAAAACTCATGAAAACAGCTTGCTCAGAAGAACAAAAAAGGGCCATGAGCAGCTTGAAGTCGAGGAAAACTAAAATTTGTTTTAGCAGCAATCAGGAGTATAACTTTTACAGTGGAGTAAAAAAAGCATCAGGATTCACACGCCCGCCCTGGGGCCTGCAAATACAAAGAAAGTAGTTACATAAAATGATGCTTAAAATATATAAAGATCATTTCAACCATCTACTCAATAGTGATGATCAGGAATTCCACCCACTCAACCTAAATGAGATGAAAATAACCATCACTAGGCTAAAGTTTAACAAAGCTATCAGTAATGATAATATTCAGGCGGAGCTTTACAAGTACAGCGGAGATGATTTGATAAGAAGCATATACCAACTTGTCTCCATAATTTTGTTGGGAAAATATGCCCGACAAGTGGAACTTAAGTACTTTTTTTCCGATCCATGAAAAAGGTGATCGCCTTCTCTACAGGAGTGTTGGCCTTTTAGAGATGGCATGAAACATCCTGTCAAGTGTATTATGTGACCGATTGAAGCCGTTTACTGAAAAATTGATTGACACTTCTACGTGTACCCTCAGGTTTGAAAAATCTACCATCGATCAAATCTTCTTAAGTCCAAATTCTGCAGAAGACAACTTCGGTACACATCACCTCCTTATCGAATTCCAAGCACCCTATGACAGTTTCAACAGGGACGAGATGTACCGTGCTATGTGGAGTTTTGCTATCGGGAAGCACCAAGGAAACGTTGTTATACAACCCTCATCATCCCAGGCTTGCTGTATCGTGCGGATGCATGGGACCTGTTTCAGGTAGATGAAGTCTCTTGTAGTATCTTTGAGAGGAAGGTTCTACGTACGATCTATAACCCAATTGGTGCCAACTGCCAACTGGTTGTATCTAGCGGAGACGATACAACCATAAACTGTACGAGCTGTACAGCACCTTGCAACTGGTAAAAAGAACTGCGTGTTCAACGGTTTAGATAGATATGGCACGTTAAGCTAATGTATGTAGTTCCAGCTCCAGAGGGAATAAGAAGACAGAATTCATCTTCGGTGGAGTGACCAAGTTAAGAAGATACACTACAAATTAAGAAAGCTGACGGAATCTATTACTTTTAGCCCAGGAGCACCACGCGGTGCAGATTGAGCTAAATTAAAAGTTAGTTATAGGATTCTTGTATATCCAACGAAAGCCGAACAAATTTGCAGGATCGTTAAAATGAAGTCAAAGAAGTCTTTTGGAAAAATCAGTTTCCTTATTGAACTAACATAAAACATACTAGTATACTAAAAACTTAAGACTAATTCTGATTTATTTAAAGTTGCGACTATGTACTAAAGGTGTTCGTGACTGTTCACATTAATTTGCACTTTGAGTCACATAAACTTATTATCAAAAAAAAAACCATAATTAAAATAAATTCTTATACTTTATTCAAACTTCTCATGTAATTTAACATAACAACAAAAAACCTTAATATCGGCTTAATTCCAAATTAAAGCTTCTTTTTTGTTAATAGGTACCTATAGAGCTCTCCAAAGTCGATTAAAAAAATTCTCTATCCCTAGTTTTATCCAATATTTACCCGAAATAATTAGCCAAGCTTATAATAAATTATTCACTTAGATATATAAATTTGTGATGCCTTGCACTATACGATTAGTATATGCAAATAAAAGTTCCCATATTATTTTATTTGGCCATATCGCCTGAGAAATTAAATTATTTTGTTTTATTTAGTGTTAGCAATTTCACACGATTCTACTAATCATATCAATAAACCTTCTCACACTTATCTAATCATTTGATTACAAAAATCTATACCTACTCATCACGTTATTTTTTGTATTTATTTGTGTATTAGTTGAATTTTGATCCAAATTGTATCTTGATGAAAGTCTAAAGAAGAACAAGACTTGTGTTTTGCGACATTTTTTTGAGTGGAAAAGTTCTTAAGAAAACATGGCCGTATTTGGTCTACAAAGAGTGCGCCAAAAAAAGCTAACTCTAAAGCGGCCCATAGAAACTACACATGTGTGCACATCGGTGTACTGACACCCGATGTGGCAATACATTCCGTCACCTACATCACACTAAATCGTACACACATTAGTTGTGAAAGAGATCTTAAAAAAGGAGAGATCAGAACGAGTGCGTTGAAGCTTGAAGCTTTTATTGAATAAACGTGCGACGTACCGCTAAGGGCGGATCCAGACTTTTCATCAGGGGGGGGGTCACACACTTAGATGAGTTTTTACTCACCGCTTAAAAATGTACTCTAATTTTTTGTAAAGGATGCTAACAAAAATTAAAAATTGCTTAAATGACAACTTTAGTTATCAAATTATTTAGAACACTGTTGTGCAGCAAATTATGGTCTAACTATTTAATTTGGATGACGCATACTAAAGCATTTCAAGATTCGAACAGTTGTCTAAATATGCCATATTTAGGAGCTAAAATACAATAGCTTAGATGGTTTTTGGTGCATTTCGCTCAGAAATGTAGGAAATTGTTTTGAAACGTTGCTTTTTTCTAAAAACAAAACACACTTTTCCTGTTTTCATTTCTATTAATGCGAAGAACGCTGCAAAACTTTAAAAATCCAGAAGATGAGAGAGGATCTGATATGTAAAAATATCGGGCTTTTTTTGACGTAGGTTTTTCGAATTCAATTTCCGTCTTGGTCGCAAGAACTTGATAATATCTTTCAAAAAGTCTGTTAAAAAATATTGCCTATGTTTTAAGATTTAAAAATGTACCTCCTAAATAAGTTCTTCTCAAAAATTTAAATGCCATTTTATTTGTCAAAAAATCTAGATTAACCTATTTTTTCGAAAATCATTTTAAATTTTGTAATTTATAAATATATGAACATTTTAAATTCAAATTTCGTGAAAAATGTTTTCCCTTTCGAGTTTTGCAAACAAAATTAGTATTCTATTAAAAATAAAAAAAAATACATTTCTGATCATAAAAAATCATCATCAATTTGATCATTAATAAGAGCTTGCACAGAAAGAGAAGAATTTTGACATCATTCCATTAGTTCTTGAGAAAACTTTAAAACAAAATAAAGATTTTTTTTTGAGCTGTCCCCTCTAAAGCAATACAAAAATATGTTTTTCTTGTAGAAAGAAGCCAAAATAAGAACACAAAATTTTGAGAAAGTTTTAGAAAATAAAATATGTTTGAACCAAAAAATTTGTGTGGGGACTACTGTTATTTTTTGTATTATAAAAAATTATAAAACTCCCTACACTAATCAGCTGAAAATCTTAATTTCAATCAGTAGGGGCCAGGAAAGACAGACAGACGGAAGGAGTAGAGGTACCTACTTTTTTGAATTCTCTACCGTCGTGATGTTATATTTGATTAAAAACTCTAGTTTGAAATTGTTTACTAATGCAAAACTTGCTATGTAGACATATATGTACATAGTTCCTATATGTCGCAGTAAAGATCACTTCAATAATCACTATTTATGTGTGTCAAAAAAATGTAATAATAAAATTGAAGGCTAGTTTAAGGAATTCAAAGGCAACTTAATATAAAATTGATGATCTCTTATTCAAGGTTTCTTTAGAACCTCAATATTTGCTATTTTTCTTAGAAACAAATTTTATGAAAATATTTTAAAGCATGATTAAAGCTTTTCAAGTTCTAAATTGAGCGAAAATCAAAATTTGAGTTGTTTTTGACAGCAAACTACTTTTTTTGTGAATGTCGTTAAATTACTAATAAATCTTTGAATGAAATTTTTACTTATACAACTTAACTGTATAAGGTTTTTGGCTCATATGACCCCACCTGGGTCGCCAATTGGTCAAAAGTTGATGAATTTGTGCGGTGTTTTTGGAAAAGGGCTGAATATCCGATTCATATTATGTTCCTGGTCCAATCTTCAGTCAAAAGTAGTACTTTTAGCAACAAAGTTTAAGGAAGTAAAATACAAATGATTTTTTCATATACAAAAAATAAATAATTCAAATTACAATAGGGGTCATATCCATTAACGCAATACGATTTGTTTTGAATTGAAGGGAATTCCTACGAAAAAGCAAACAAATTATCTCCCAGGGACCCCCCACCCCCTGGATCCTCCATTGCGTACCGCACTCAACAAAAATTCAACTGAATAGTAAATGTGTGCACATATCCTAATACACATGACACCCATCCAGACACCGACACGCAAAAACCAAAAACATTTGATTTTACTAGCGTAGTGCCTGACACCGAAAACGGAGGAGGCCCACAAGTGTGAACACAAGTATTTTGTTTATAGGCCGCTTAAGCAGGTGGCAAGTAAATCAAAAACTAAACTGATAAATTCAAAATTTCTTCAGCTTTAATAGGCTTAGTAAATTGAGTCAATTTTCATAAGACGGAAGACGTTCATTTGGATCTTGGGGAAAATTATGAAGG
The DNA here is from genome assembly GCF_945859685.1 of Eupeodes corollae. Classification (NCBI taxonomy): domain Eukaryota; kingdom Metazoa; phylum Arthropoda; class Insecta; order Diptera; family Syrphidae; genus Eupeodes; species Eupeodes corollae. The sequence goes on along the minus strand of NC_079147.1, from coordinate 145,773,747 downwards.
GCAGGGAATAACAAACATTTTTTTTGAGCACTTTTAATTTTATTTATTGAGACATCATATATAGGACACCATGCACGGCTACAATTCTCCAGGATAGTTCGGACAAGCGTACAGTAGATGATTTTTGTACTATAAAAATCATTTAGTTCTTTGTAAATTTCTTGGTTAATCTAAGACGGCTTCAAGAAGACATCAATATGAGAGTTCCAAGAGAGCTTAATATCTAATAATACTCCTAATTAATTAAGAGTGCACGTGATCAATCAGTTTCTTACTACGAGTGTATGACATCATTTAACACTTTTTTGTATTGAGCTCCATTCCATTTAGAGAGCACCTTCCAAAAGCTCTGTCAATATCGTCCTGGATAAAAGATAACCGCTTGGAATTGAGAAGCTATAGAAGCTGCAAATATAAGATTTTTGAGCTAAGCAGATATTCAAAAATTTCATAAATTAACACTTAAAAGAGCAGAGGACCAATATGACTACCTTGAGAAACTTCAGAAAACACATTAATAATTTTTAAAATACAGCTTTTAAAGTTAACATATTGTATACAGTCTTTTTTAAAAATGATTTCATTCAAGTTATGATCCGCTGTGGACATCCATGTCTCTATTATTTTTGCATGAGTAAAAAATTTCAGTTTTTGGACTATTTTGCTTATTAATAACAATTTGGATCATCAATTCTAAAAGATTTGTTTGTAGAATTTTGCAGACAAGTTAATGTTGTTAATAATTGATTTACAAAATAATAAAATATGTTTAGAGATTGTGTTTTTAAACAACTTTGGTATACATGACAGTTTTGCACATTTACGAAGATTTTCATAATTTAGAAAAAACGAACAGGTAAATATATAAATAATTGTAGCAGTAATATAAGACTTACAAGTTTTAACAAAAATTTACAGGATATTTTCAGGACCATCAATATATTGAAATACTTCTCCTTCAGTCAGACTTAAACAAAAAAGTTATATTTATATTGCACTGATTGTGGATTATTTGATATTTCCTTTTAGAGCTTAGTAACTTCCAAAAGAACTAAGGACTTTTTTATATTGCACCTAATATCACATAAATATACTCTACGAAATAATCTTGATTTTTTTTAATTTATTATTGGATTTTAACAAACTAATTTGACTTTTAGTATCTTAACAATTAAACTTAAGAGGAATTTCCCATAGGAAGTTATTGTACATTTCTAAAAGTTCGTAGAAATTGATTTTCAACTCAAATGTCTTTTTTTTAAAATTAAAAATATTAATATTATTTTAAACTTATTTAATCTCACATAAAATATTGTTTTCGACATTCAGTGCATTTTTGATAAAAATTTAACAGTCCGTTTTTTCAAAAAAAATAAAATCTATGTACAAAAACACTACGAACATTTGGTAAAGATGATGTTGGGTTCACGATATCACTTGAACAATAGAAGGTATTGACTTCAAATTAATTTCAGTTATCCAATTTGTATTTGTTTATATAAGAAATAAAAACTTTTAAGAAATGCTACAGATATTGAAATGAAACTATTTCATTATATGCAAAATATTGTTATTAATTTTTAATTTGTTTACAATAATTAATTTAATAAAAACCCGAAAACTTACAAACCTTTTAAGCAAGAGAAATCGACGAAAGAAATAATGTTAAGGCCAAAAAGCCGTTCAATATTTGGTGCTAGACTAGACGTCGTGGTATTGAAATTTCATGATTTTATTTGACACATATTAATTTTGGCTCACTCTTTTTAAATTACTTTTGTCAATTAAAATAAATGTCTATTTTTAAAAAAAAAGTTTTGTATTAAAATTGCCCAAACGTTTTAAATCGGATTAAAATGAGGACTGGATGGAGGTCAGTGGAATGAGTTAATATTTTGCTTATTTAAAAACTCTTTTGTATATTTTGAAACATAAATAGCAGCGTTATCCTTGAAAAACATGCATCCGTAATTTTGAAGTTGGTACCAGCACCATAAGCTGGTGTTTCTACCAAAATAAAAAAAAAGAGGCTGGGATGCGACCCACACTGATAACTTCCCATCCCGTCTGTCGATTTGTCTTGCTTAAAAGTTTGTCTATATGTATTTTTACCAAATTTGCGCACTATTTTTTGTAGATTTTATTTTTTATGAAAAAAACGAACTGTTGGATTTTTATATAAAAATTATTGAATATTGAAAACAATATTTTCTCTGAAATAAAATAAGTTTGAAGCCAATATTTTAAATTTTTGAAAAGCTATTTGAGCCGAAAATAAATTTTTACCAAGTTTTATTAGGTATTGTTTTTTTAGAGTTTTATTTTTTGTAAAAAAACTGTCAATTCGAATTTTTTAAAAATTTTACCAAATGTTGAAAACAATATTTCTTATAAGATAAAATTAGTTTGAAGCCAATATTTAAAATTTTTAAAGAGATATTTGAGTCGAAAATCAATTTTTACCAACTTTTATATATTTTTTTCAGGTTTTTATTTTTTGTAAAAAAACTGTCAATTCGATTTTTCTCAAAATTTGTCCTAATGTTGAAAAAAATTTTATCAGATGTCAAAAATAATATTCTTCGTTGTAAAAAACTGTTTTAGAGATGAAATCATATTTCAGTCGTAAAATTTTGCAGGTGACAAATTTTTTTTTTCAGTTTTATTGATTTATAAAAAAAACCGTTATATTGATTTTTTTCAAAAAATATACCTGTTTGGTATCACGTTACAATATATTATATAAAATTTAATTCAAGTGTCTAGCGTTTTTGGTTCGTAAGATATTTAAGGCTAACCAAAATTTTCACCTTTTTTTCAAACTGCTATAGTAAAAAAACCACCCACGCAATTTTCTTGAGAGCCGTTTCTGCATCTTTCTGCCTTATTATCTGTATAACAAAATTTATTTGAAGTCGATATCTCTTCTGGTTCTTGAGCTATGGACGACGAAAAAAACGTCGCGAACGTACGGACGAACGGACGTACTGACGTACGGACGTACGGACGTACAAACGTACGTACACACGCACGCACAGACATCTTTCTAAAAATCTTTTATTTCGACTCTAGGGACCTTGAAACGTCGAGAAATGTCAAAATTTTCAATTTGACAAATCGGACCCATTACAATAACTTCCTATGGGAAGTTAATATCAACGTACCTACTTCAAACTTACAAGGATTTCTATGCTGCTTATTTTCGGTTTGTTTATCATGGCGAAATTGTTGACCACCGTCTGGGCCTCCCCAATACTTTCTTATGCAAAAAAAACTATACTTCATCTATATTTTAGCGAAAGTCAATCTGTTAGTTTTTTGAAGTGATGTAAGTTTTGGTTTCGGGACGTGTTTCATATATTCAGTATTTGTATCACCTTTCAAAACTTATTGCATCCGCCTTGGTGACACGTTGAGGTTTAATATATAAACAATTTTCGCAGGGCTTATCAATTCATAAGTTTTTTACCTGAACTTCGCTTAACTTCATAATTTTAATTCAGCTTTGAGAAAATGTCTATTACAGTTTTACTTTTGGAAAGTATGCCACCGATTTGGCTTGGTGCCTTCCTCTGTTCTCGGGAATCATCATCCCGCCCTTCTTCTGATGCTGGCTTTCAGGGGGCATTATTATTATTATAAAATTATAAGGATGTGTTTTATTCTAAAAAAACATATTCTATTCAACCTATTTACGTGGTTTGAAAAGTATTTATAACTGACAAACCTTTGTTATCTGAAGATTTCCTTATTTTTCGGCCATTTTTAATAACGATTCTCAAATACAATCACTTGGCCTTATAAATTGTTCGTATAGCAATAAAGATCAATAAATTATTGTAACACTAATGTAACAAGAGAGAGAGACATTCAGTTCAACCATTATAAAATATAACATCAAGGTAGGTAGGTAGAAATGGCGATCTCAAGGCAACCTAGCCTGAGATCCAATTAGCGCTGTATTGCGCCGTTTTGATACCAAAAACTGGTTTGACCTTTGATTGAAAGCTATAGATTTATAGAGAAGCTTCATAGCGATTATGTTAGAGCCATTTTGTCGCATTGAGAAAAAAGATTAGGTCTCTAATCTTTGTCTCAGATAGCTCATCAAGCTCGTGAAAGAATGCTTTTCCAAAGTATTTCATTCTAGTGTTTGCCAAAGCAGAACATTTGCAGAGGAAATGGATTATCGTTTAACTTTCTCTTTGGTCACTACAACTACGGCAAAAGGTGTTGTAAGAGATACCAAACTTCTCTGCATGAACTCCTATAGGCCAATGTCCGGTACAAACCGCAAACAATCGCATAGAAACTCGTTTGTACGGGTTTTATTATAGGTGGGCCATATCTTCCTAGATATAATGCAGTTGGGTAAATTGCTCCACCTTCGGTTTGATTCAGTTTTGTAGATAGAAAAGATTTTACCCTTGCCTTGCCTGGCTAGCTCGTCAGCCCGTTCATTTCCCACGATACCACTATGACCCGGAACCCAGATCAGGGGAAACCGAGGTTAATATTTAGGTTTGCAAGCTCATCGCGACATTGCTGGACCAATTTAGATGACGATATGGCCGAGTTAATGCCTTTGACAGCTGCCTGACTGTCTGTAAAGAAAGCCACATTTCGGTTTTGGTTTGGGTTTTGTTTAAGTATCTTACATGCCTCCCTTATTGTCAGCAGCTCAGCCTGAAAAACGCTCGCAAAGTCAGGAAGCCTAAAGGATTTGGCTACATTTAGGGATTCAGAAAAGATCCCAGAACCAACTCCGCACTCCATCTTTGAGCCGTCAGTAAAGATGGTTGTGTCGAAACATATCAACACGATGTCATCCTCCCTATCTTCTCTGGATGGGAAAATAACCTTAAAACCCTTACTAAGGCTCAAAGTAGGAGTGCAGTAGTCAGTGTCTACCGAGATAATATCTGAGGGAATTAATTTCGTTGTGTTGCTGTGATCCTAAGGTTTTGACAACCAGCTGTTTCATTCCTTCAGCCTAATAGCGCTGCAGGAAACTATGTATTTAATAAAAAGGTCGATTGGTAGAAGATCCAAAATAACGTTTAAGGCGTCCGTTTGGCAAGTACGCATGGCCCCTTTGGTGCCCACGCAAGCTGTTCTCTGAACAGTTATATATAACATCAAGCTAAAGGTAGTTCTTTTAAGTTGTCTTCAATGAACTTTCAAATATTATTTCAGTCCTTTTAAATTAATTTACTTAAAGTTAATTTTTTTAATGAAGAAATAAAATGTTGCTTTTATTCAGTACTTAGTGGTTTATAGCCCTGAAATGCATTATTATTTGAAACTTTTGATGAAAGCCAATCATCCGCATCCAAGGCTTCACAGGAAAAAGAACTATCAGAAAAGACAATATCAAGATAATGCAAGAAATCGGTCGACAATCCATTAAATCCGGTTAACGAAACAGGTTCATCAAAATTCCTTTCAAATACAGTATTTTTGAAAATAGTGTTACATGTTCGTTCATTATCTTCATCTATTTTCAAGCTAAAATTAGTAAAGTTGAAAACTCCAAAAAGTAGACGAAATGAGTTTCCAGACAGATCAACTATTTGACTTATAGGTGAAAAATGCAATTCATACACAGAAACGCGACGGTATAAGCAGAAATTAAAAACGAAGACTTACAATGAGTATAATATTTGTTATTATACTTGTTATTATACTTGTTTACTTGTCATATCTTTAACCTAAGAAGCTTAAGTAGGGTAGATCGTTTGTCGTTTGTAATGCGTCTATTATCCTTTACCATGGCGTCAATTGTCTCTATCTTATCTGCGCAGATAAACCACTTCTCATAAAACTGCACAAAATATTCAAGCGGTGTTAAATCACACGACCTTGCAAGCTCACGACGACGACGCGAAAATTTGCGCTAACCAAAAATTTCCTTCACTAAATTGATTTTTTGGTTGGCTCTATGACCTGTAGCACCGTCTTGTTGGAACTAAAGGTCGTCCACATCAACATACTCCATTTCAGGCATGAAAGAGTCTTTGATCACTTTATTTTTGAAAAAATATGGACCAATGATTCCTACACTAAACAGTCACTGTTTGTTACTAAAATTTGGTTATTTACGTACCCATTGAATTAAAAGTGAGCTTCATCGCTGAGCTAAATTTTCTTGTGAAAATCGGGCTCGGTTACAATCTCGTTTTGGGTCCATTCATCGAACATGCGACCCGCTTAATCAGTGTTTGGCTTCGATTATTACACGAGTAACGATTTGAGTTTTGTAAGCCCGTTAACTAACATCCCCAAGCCAAATCTTCCACAATAGCGTCTTCGTTGCACACTGTTCTTACCAAAAACATCATCATAACTTAAGTCTATTCATTGGCCAAGTTCAAACAACATATTCAAGTGTCATAAACTCGAGACTCGGAACTTTGCTTCAATAACCTCTTTTTTCAGTTGATAGTGCAAAAACTACCAAAAACATATACCGCGTTTACAAGGAGAATTGAATCCGAATTGAATCAGGATTTAGCGCCGTATAGACCTGGATCGGATCGAAATAGGATTACTCGATCCGATCCCACTGAAAGAGGTGAATCGAATCGAAAATTTGTTTGTAAACCTGAATCGGGGAATCGAGTTATTGGTGTGTGAGGTCTTGCTTGTGTGCGTGCGATAAGTTTTTTCCATCTTGTTTGTTCTAAGCAAAAACACTTCATTTAAATGGAGTATTTTTGGTTCTAAGCTGAATTTAATTTGGCGCTCGTCTTTGTGTTGAGAGCATTGTTATAAAATTTGAAAGTTATTCACGTAGCAGTACGTACACAAATACAACCAAAATGTCATTTCGATTCCATTTGAATACGATTCCTCGATTCAGTGCCACCATATACCTGGATCGAAATCTCAATTCGATTCGATTCGATTCCTCGATCTCCTTTTGTAACCAGGGTAATAGTTGTCCACAAAATATTCCTCATGCAAGCTACAAGTCCTTTCCGGCTTATTAAAAAAAAAAACAAAAATATTTACAATATTTATTATTCCCTTTCCTATTTGACAAGAAACCATTTTACATAAAAAATCAACTGGAATTGTGCAGATAATAAATAAATCACAATCATAAAGTTCGGCTTTCAGTTGAATAAAAAAAATGATTAGCTGTCATTTTGACATAAGTTTACTTGAATTGATGGCTGAAGCACAAAGACGCTTTAGCTTCGGCTTCATCGAACGTTTACGAGTTCAGCCATAGAAATTCAATGCATGCTGTAACAATGGAGCTTTGACCTCACGTTTCGTTTGACAATCGTAAGAAAAAGAACGTAATGTAACGTAAAGTGACTCCAAACGGAAGCTCTAGTTAATGGCTGAAACACATACACGCTTCAGCTTCGGCTTCGTCTGCGTTACGTTAGGCCTGCTTCGAGGTTGCTTTGAATGACATTTCTATTATTTCATCCCTCCAAAGAGCAAATCTTTTGTTTGTTGACATATTTTTACAGCTGATGAGCTGTCAGACAAAGCAAATGTTCAGATAATTGAACTAGAGCTTCCGTTTGGAGTCACATTACGTTACATTACGTTCTTTTCCTTACGATTGTCAAACGAAACGTGAGGTCGAAGCTTCATTGTGATAGCATGCATTGAATTCCTATGGCTGAACTCGTAAACGTCAGGCGAAGCCGAAGCTGAAGCGTGTTTGTGATTCAGCCAAAGATTATCTGAACATTTGCTTTGTCTGACAGCTCAACAGCTGTAAAAAAAAATGTCAAAAAACAAAATATTTGCTCTTTGGAGGGATGAAATAATAGAAATGTCATTAAAAGCAACCTCGAAGCAGGCCCACCGTAACGCAGTCGAAGCCGAAGCTTAAGCGTGTTTGTGATTCAGCCATGATGGTTAGGCAGATTTTTCTTGATTGGTAGGCAATTTTTTGATAGTTGTTCAATCGGATACTAGAAACTTGCCTAACCTTCAAGTCCCTTATGTAGTGTGAACCATCCTATTATAAAATTTCAAACCAGATTTAGCATAAACCACGTGACAGCTGTCAAGTCACACGTCTTAAATACACAGTATTGCATATTATGTTATGCGAAACTGCCTCATATACTCGTAGGTAATAGATGCGTCCCGCTTGCTTTTTTTTAGATCAAATTTGGTTACCATACAAATGGTTATAGAGAGCCAACTTTAAAGGATAGACATATGTACATACTGTTGCAGACTTCTTAGACCTATTATCATAAATTATTTTAACAAAACTTTAACCTTTTACCCAGCGCACGCAGTGGAAGCTCTCAAAAGGGACAAAAATCAACGATTTTGAAACATTCTTTATTTGATGCTTCGCTTTTATTTGGCATAGCGTAATGTTGTACAGCCTCTAACCTTCCTTAATAAATGGACTATCTAGCACTCACAGAGTTTTTTAAATCAGATTAGTAGTTCCTAAGATTAGAGCGTTCAAACAAACAAACAAACAAACATACAAATCTTCAGGTTGATAATATTAGTAGATCTTAGAACACTCTTGCAAAGACAAAAGAAGGAACAATTTACTCCTAACTTCGAACAACCACATTGAAATACAAATACAAGTTCTGGAAGGGTGGCTCAAACAAATAAAAATACCAAATTCGGCCCTGGTTAGAAGTATTATTAAACGTGCTTTTAATTTTGGGAGTTTTGGCAACCAATGACTCATTTATGTCATCATCATAACGATGATGGGTTAATATAGTAAAAAGTTAAAAGAAAGCTTTTGCAGATCATAATACTCTCCATAAATCGAGTAATCTTTGTCTGCTTTACACTTGTTAGCACCGGGCTGCTGCGGTGGCGCTTCGGCTCGCGTCGAGCCTCTCAAAAACACAAACAGATACAAACATCAATATCAAAACAGCCTACTATCGAACTTGAATATAAGAAAAGTATATCTTAATTAAAAAGCTTTAGCTCGAAGAAAAGTTCTCCCACGTCGCGGTCGCGTCACGTCGTCGATCGATAAGACGTTTCATATTACATGCATTGCTGAATCTCCAAGGGATACTTTTCACCCAAGCCAACAGCAACAGCACGAGCCGATAAAAGTACCTGCGTTGGGTGAACAAATGGTTAATCGCGATCTAACGTTCGTTCGGTATTGAGGTTCTATTCGCAAAGTGAGACTCTGCCTTTGGCTGGGATTATAGCGATCGCCTTGCAATAAACTCGATATGACTCGCGACAATCGTTATAAATAACAATAATAATAACGGTTATGAGTTTTATTCACTGATAAAATACGAGTAAATACTACACACATTTTTGTGTTTTGTTCTTTAAATATTTTGTACCAAAGAAATAAATTATTTATAAGTTCATCGGATTTAATTTTTATAGATCTTTGGTTTTATTTTATTTTGCCTAAATTTTATAGTAACTTTTGTTTTTGATTGTATCTAAATAATTTAGTACAATGACTGAAAGGTTTAGTATAAGTAAAGTTAATATGAATGGTGGCAGTGCTGGTGGTGGTGAAAGTGAAAAAACAAATGGCAACCCTGTTGATGTTGTGGGGGATCTACCCTCGGAGAGGAACAGCACCAGTCCTGGAGTTGGACTTAAACGATTTAGTTTACTGCACCGAAATGTTTCCCAAAATAATGAACATGACGAAAGTAATTCAAGGAAGTTCAGTTTGGCACAGTTGACGAGGTATGTTTTTATTGTTGTAAATAATGATGGGTAAAATATTTTAGGTGATAATGGCTGTTTTTGTTTTTGAGTTTCTGGTTAATCGAATTTGTTAGAGCATTTAGTTCGGCTACGAACTAATTTAAAAATATACGCAGTATTTTAAATATTTTCAACCTAGAAATTAACTTAATTGTATTGCAGGTTATAATAATGAGTTTAAAACAAATATTTGTCGTATGTTTTGTGCAATATTGAATTTTGAACCAAAAAATATTTTTCCAAAGAAATTTGTGGTCCTGAATTGGAATCTTACCTTATAATTCCTCATTTTTAAAGTTAGGGTAATACGCAACGTAGTTCCTGACAAAATATTGTACGAATTTGTTACAAAGTACATAAATTAATTCATTCTTTTATCTTACTTAGTTTTCGAAATTTTTGATTATTTAAGAGATGACTTATAGGTCTTCGTTTGACGCACTATTTGAAGTTTCGTAAAACCTTGAATGTAATTCTGTTATGTTTTTGAACAGTTCGTTTTAATGATAATTTCATGTGGTGATTGCGAATCCGGACTTTAATTTAAGGTAAATGTGTTCAAGGTCGGATCGCCTTTTTAACATTTCTTTTTTTTATTATTTCAAAAACTTTTAACATTAAAACTGAGAATTCGAAAATGGAACTCAGTTTTCTCATAAGGGTTTATGTTAGACAGATAATGGCTTGTAACTATTTTTTTTTTTAATAAATAAGAGTAAGAAAATATACAACACCGTAATATGGAAGTAGGGGATTGTAGACTAGAAAAATCATCACGAATTTTATTTTAAAAATACTTTTCCAAAAAGCTTCATATAAGGTTTTTTTCGAATTATGAAAATTTGTACCTCAAAAACTTGACGTTATAATTTGATTTTTAGGACGGTTTTAATGTAAGGCCATTAAAAACTTTATAGAAAAAGTATAATCTACGTTCTAGCAACATAATAGTGTTTTAGAGTATAATGTGATAAACTTGAAAAGAATGTCTATTAAGGTGTGTTCACACCAAAAAAAAGTTTCTGAAATATTTTGTATTTGTTTAAAAAACATCAGATATGTTTTGCGAGTATCCAGACTAAAGAAAACATTTCAGAAATGAGTCTCTGTTTTTGAAACGGGGTTGGTTTCGATATCCCGGTTTTTATATTCCCGTTTTTTGTAATCCCCTTTCTTATAATGCCGTTTTTTATAAACCCATTTTTGATTATCCCGATTTTGCAATCAAAACTAGTTGTTTTATTTTAAAAAATCGCGCGAGTTTTCAAAATTAAACAACCAGTTTTGATTACAAAACAAAATGCAAACTTAAATCAATTAACAAAGTATACTGTTTTCAAGAATACTGCTCTCATAATTATTTTAGTTGAACTGTATATTGACGCAAAAACCCCGGATTGTAAAAAGCGGGATTCCAAAACGCTTCTTAATTTAACATTCAAACCTTTGACTTTTATTAACTTCCCATAGGAAGTTATTGTAATGGGTCCGATTTGTCAAATTAAAAATTTTGACATTTCTCGACGTTTCAAGGTCCCTAGAGTCGAAATAAAATATTTTTAGAAAGATGTCTGTGCGTGCGTGTGTACGTACGTTCGTACGTCCGTACGTCCGTACGTTCGCGACGTTTTTTTCGTCGTCCATAGCTCAAGAACCAGAAGAGATATCGATTTCAAATAAATTTTGTTATACAGATAATAAGACAGAAAGATGCAGAAAGGGCTCTCAAGAAAATTGCGTGGGTGGTTTTTTTACCATAGCAGTTTGAAAAAAAGGTGAACATTTTGGTTAACCCTAAATATCTTACGAACCAAAAACGCTAGAGACTTGAATTAAATTTTATATAATATATTGTAATGTGATACCAAACAGGTATATTTTTTGAAAAAAATCAATATAACGGTTTTTTTTCAAAATCAATAAAACTGAAAAAAAGAATTTGTCACCTCCAAAATTTTACGATTGAAATATGATTTCATCTCTAAAACAATTTTGTGCAACGAAAAATAATGTTTTTGACATCGGATAAAATTTTGAGAAAAATCGAATTGACAGTTTTTTTTATAAAAATAAAAATCTAAAAAAAAAAACATTACTCAAAGTTCGTAAAAATTGAATATCGATTCAAATATCTTTTCAAAAACTTAAAATTTAGGCTTCAAGCTTATTTTATCTTATAAGAAATATTGTTTTCAACATTTTGAAAAATGTTGAGAAAAATCAAATTGCCAGTTTTTTTACAAAAAATAAAAACCTAAAAAAAAATGTATAAAAGTGGGTAAAAATTGATTTTCGACTCGAATATCTTTTCAAAACTTTGAGATATTGGCTTTAATTTACTTTTATCTTTCAAAAAATCTTGTTGTCAACATTCAGTTAAAGTTTGAAAAAATTCGAATTGACGGTTTTTTTCGAAAAATAAAAAACCTAAAAAAAATTTATAAAAGTTGGTAAAAATTGATTTTCGACTCAAATATCTTTTCAAAAATTGTAGATATTAGCTTTAAACTACTTTTATCTTTCAAAAAATATTGTTGTCAACATTCAATAAAATTTTGAAAAAAATCGAATTGACAGTTTTTGTGCAAAAAATTAAAAAACCTAAAAAAAATTAACAAAAGTTGGTAAAAATTAATTTTCGACTCAAATATCTTTTTAAAAATTGGAAATATTGGCTTCAAACTAATTTTATATTATAAGAAATATTGTTTTCAATATTCAGTTAAATCTTGAAAAAAAATTAAATTGACAGTTTTTTTTCCAAAAAATAAAACTGTAAAAAAAACAATACTAAAGCTTGTTAAAAATTTACTTTTGACTGAAATAGCTTTTTAAAAATTAGAAATATTGCCTTCAAACTTATTTTATTTCACAGAAAATATTGTTTTCGATATTCAGTAATTTGTATATAAAAATCCAACAGTCCGTTTCTTTCATTTAGACAAATCTACAAAAAATAGTACGCAAATTTGGTAAAAATTGATACGAGTACATATAGACAAACTTTTAAGCAAGACAAATCGACAGACGGGATGGGAAGTTATCAGTGTGGGTTGCATCCCAGCCACTTTTTGTTATTTAGTTTAATACACTAACATATTTAGTAAATAAAAAACGGGATTGTCTGGATTTTTCGGAATTTTAATTGATCGGGATTTAAAAAGACGGGATTTTAATAAATCGGTATTTTAGAAGATGGGATTACATAATTTTTTTTCTGGATTTTTTAAAAGCGGGATTTTAAAAAGTGGGATTCCGATACGATCCCTTTGAAACGTTTTTTTAAATAAAGTTAAAGGGGTATTTTGACCCGATTAGGATTCTTACTTTTCTAAAAATCCTCTTTTTTAATTTCTTTTCTCAATTTAAGATATGTGAATATAGAAAGTTATAAGAAGTTTACATAAATTCTATGTTTTCTGGTACATAATAACTATTTCACTGATTTTAAGACTATCAATTTTGGCATTTATTTTTGAAATTTAAAAAGAAACAAATTAAGTTTTCATATTTTTCTAAAGTTGTTAATATAACAATTTAAACCATTTCAATACAATTTTGTTTACAGATATTTATTAAAAAATAGTTTTTGAGGAAAACCAAACAAATATCTTTAGGAGCTAAGTGTTTTTGAGCTGACTTGTTTTTGAACACAAATTCTCAAATTTAAGGAAGTCTAAAACCAAATTGTTCTTTTTTTGGCAGATTATATTCGAAACGAAGTATTTGTATACTTTAAGCAACTTCCCTTGGAAGTTATTGCAATAAGTCCGATTAATGGGATTGAACATTTTTCGACGTTTCAAGCTCCCTAAAATCATATCTCGTTATCCCACGAGCCGTCAGAGATATCGGCACAACATTTTAAATGTTTTAGTAAAATGTTGAAGCCATTTTGAACATTTACTAAGCTTAAAAGATGATTTAACTTTAACTTTTAGTAATTTGCTAAGTCCATATAAAAACTGTACAGTTATTCTTAAAGAGCAGTGGATGGAATGGCCCAATTTTCAGTTGGGAATTCCAATTAATAGGTCCGTTTAAAAATAATTGCTCCGTTTATTTTATTTTTAATATTTTTGTAGTCAACGAAACAATACGAAAGATTTAAAATTTTGGAGTCGCTTAGTAAATTGCTAAATATTTCAAAAACTGCCACTTAGAAAAATTTTGAACACTTAACATTGTAGTTTGTATACAATTTTGGACCATCGACTTATAGTAAAACACCAAACGATTCAAAATGGGCTGTCAACAAAATGTTTTGTTTTTATCTTCAAATTATGTCAATATCACCGCCGGCGAATCAGGGTAATTTGACAGACCTTTGAAAGATTGCGATTAGTGTTGACGATTAAGTTTTGCACAATTCTTTCTAAAACTATGTGTCAGACGTCCACAAAACACGGCAGAAAGGATCTTATAAGCTATGTATGTTCAGGAAACTCTGTAGAAGGTCACATTACAGGGAGTCTCCTTTCTTGAGGACTGGGCTATGTTAAAATTCCATTCACAGAAAAATTCCTTTTTTCCTACCATATTTTGCAGATAAGTTGGTTAACCAAGTCATCGCCTGCTGCTTTTAGAAAATACCCAAAAGCGAGAATCTTAGTTTTAATACGCCTTTAAATATTGAGGAAAAAAGTACAATACAATACATTCACAATCAGCCCGCTAGCCCGAAAGTTATATTGTTTGTGTTCCTTATTAATAATTTATTGAGGAATTTTACATTGGAATTACTATCGATGATTTGTGTTTTTTTATTCGGGCGTGTGACATTTGAATTTGATCGCTATATTATAACACGTGTGTCTACTGGACGCAATCTTAATAATTTAATTAATCAGACTGGAGTGCAAATTAATTTGAGTAGAATTGAATTAAAAATTCTTTTACTGATAGTACAAATTTGGTGGTTGTTTTGATTCCTCGATTTGATTAAGATAATGTTGTGATAGGATAACAATTAAAATGGTAAATATTAGTTAAGAATCAAATTTAAACTTAATGAAATTGCAAAAAATTCCAGAACAAGTATCAATTCATTATTTGTTAGACACTAAGAATTTTTGGTATAATGTACGGGAGTTGGGTGGAAGCAATCTTATGTCTTCAAGTGTATTTCAAGCTGAAGTTCTGGCATCCCATTTCCGATCCTTCTTGACATGTCAAGATGACTTGCTTTCAATTCATTACGCTTGGCAAGACACTGTCTATAATTTGCTTGATTCTGTAATAGTCCTTGATGAATTGGAACTTGCTCTTTTTAACATGACAAGAATAAGTCCCCAGAAATTGATGGCATTTCCGTTGAATTTTTAAAAAACTCATCTTTAGGATACAAGCAATTTCTTCTTTCTTTTTACAACGAGTCCGATTGTGTTCCCACGAGCTTTAATAAAGCTGTTATATTTTCAATATTTAAAAAAGGTGATGCAAGCTTAACTGAGAATTACCGAGGTATTTTAATTCCATTAGAAAAGTATTTGCTAGAATCCTTTACAAAAGACTTATCAATTGGGTAGAATCAAACAATCGCTTAAGTATTTTTCAAGCTGGTTTTCGTGAGGGCTTTTCAACGGTTGACCATATTTTTGCTTTATCGGGTATTGCTAACAAATTTATCCAAAAGAAAAAAAGATGTATACTTGCTTTTACGACTTAATAGCTGCATTTGATACCGGCAATCGACAAGCTCTCATTTACAAAATGGCTTCTAGAAAATTTCTTAATGTCTTATATAATGTCTAAAACTTGTATGTAAAACTTATGCTACAGTTTGGGATGGAGCCGAGGTTTCAAAATGGTTTCAAACAACTGCTGATGTTTCCCAAGGATGTATCCTTAGACCTATCTTGTTTGCCCTCTACATAGATGATATTTTAGATAATTTAACCGGTGGAGTTTGTTTTCCTGATATTCGTATAAAAGAACTTCTTTATACGTGGAGACTTGGTTATGCCAGCGGATAACCCATCTTCTCTCCAGCTACAGATCAATAGGATCCAAACGTACCGCAATATCTGGGACCTTAAAATAAACTCAGAGAATAGTATTTGAAGCACGGAGTTGTTGAAGGTTGAGAGAAGATAATAACTAATAATAACTAACCTATTGAAATAGTACAGGAATTCAAATATCTAGGAGTGTTGATTTCTGCCAACGGTAGCTTCGAAGAACATGTCCAGCGTAAGTGTAAAGAAGCTAAAGTAGCTCTCAATATAATGTGGAAAACTTTCTTCTCAAACAAAAACATAGATTTGCGATCTAAATACCGAGTTTTCCAAGCAACCATGTCTTACCGCATTCAAGTTTTTGGTCACTCCTATTTTGAAGAATTTAAGTTGATACAACACCTTTATTTCAAAAGACTATTTCGGTTACCGCGCACCGATTTATTTTAAAAATTTTGAATTGCATGCAAATTTTCTAACAAGAGTAATGAGTAAATGAAGTTCGAATCTTTATACATCTATCATGAAGGTTCTTTTGCGCACAGAAGCATCGGCATTTAAGGAATGGACTCAACTTGCTCGATTGCATAATGTTTCTCTTGAACTGAATGAGTTAAACATAGATAACTGGGAAGATATCTTTTCGAATGTTATCGCAAAAATTGATGAAAATATACATATTTCTTCAACATCTAAATAGAGCATCATCATCGTCAACAAGAGAAATACTTTAAATCTCTCTTTAAATACTAATGCGACAAATTATCTCAATAATAGACTTAATGCGAGAGTTATAGGTAGAATTTTCAGAGCAAGGGTTGAAATATTGAACTTGAATTATCGGTCAGATCTACCTCTCCTTTGCAATTATTGTAACAGAAATGAGCTTGACGATATTTACCATTTCATAGCTATTTGTCCGATACTACAAGAAATTAGAAGGCAATAATGTCCTCTCTGCAACTGCTTGAGCTTGCAACTTTAAGTTGCACTCCGAGCATATTTTCATATGTCTGCACGGCAACAACACAACGTTGCATGTTTTCACAACGTCAAGTGTCAATGATGAATTCGCGAAAGCAACTACACACTTTACAGAAATGGAAAAAACGCCAGAAAATTTTTAGGAAAAAATGCGTGAAATTCCGAAATTTTGCCAGAAAAATTTGGGATTTTTTCCTAGGAAAAAAAAAGCCAGAATTTTGTATGAAGAATTTTCTGGCGTAATTTCCGGGAGCCTTTAAATTATCGAAAAATCTTTTCAACCTTTTAATTTTTTTTAAATTCTGTTTTCCTAAAAACATTAATTTACAAATTTCTCAAAAAATTTATAAACACGTAAACTAAAATACAAAAATCAAAAGATCATTCATTTTTGTCTGTATTTGCGAATGTAAAACAACAAATTATATTTTTTTAAAACAATAAATCTAATGAAAATTCTACTAACTATTTATTTTATTATTTTATTAAAGCAAATGTTATTTTCTGGCAGACGGCAATCTTGTCATGTTCATATATTATTTAGATTTTCAAATTGTACAAAAAATTAACTTTTCTTCTTTTTATTAAATAGAAACTTATAATTCATATCATATATGAAAGAAAAATACTTATGTTTTTGTTCGTTTCATTAAGATTAACCGAAAATCCCTAAAATTATCCTTTTGTCGTAAATCTAACTCGATTAAAAATCGAAAACATATCAAAATAAAATTTTGACAGCTGTCATTTGATTTACGCTTTTTTTTGGTTTGGTTTGTCATTTCACAACCAAATTACTTATTTCGATTTTATAATCGTACAAAAAAAGTGTACCAAAATAGTGTTTCAGTTTGCGTGAAACAACGAAACAATCAATTTAATGAAGCCTGTGGCGAAGGTGTGGCCTCCAAGATCGTGTGATTTATTTGAGCTAGCTGTGGCTGCCACTTGTTTGAAATCATTTATAAAACATAATGACAAACCTTTACTCACTTACTTAAGGTAAGGCTACAGTCCCGTGTGAACTAGGGCCTCACCCAACAAACTTCTCCATCTAGCTCGGTCCCTAACTAGATGTCTCCAGTTTCGCGCTCTAAGTGGGGTGAAGTCACTTTCTACTTGTGCGTGCCACCTGATTCGCGGTCTTCCTCAACTGCGCTGTTCTGTGGGTATGGATTCGAAGAGTTTCCGGACCGGAGCATTGGTTTCCATGCGCTCTACGAGACCCAGCCATCTTAGTGGATGGACTTTTACCCTTCTGGCTAAGTCTACGTCGCTTTTCAGCCCGTACGTAGATCACACGAAGAACTTTTCTCTCGAAACGACCCAGGGTGCCTTCATCCGCTTTTGTCAAAGTCCATGCTTCTGCACCGTATAGCAGGACGGGAATGATGAGGGCCTTATATAGTGACACTTAGGTAATTCGAGAGAGGATTTTGCTACTCAATTGATTTCTTAGCCCAAAGAAACAGCGGTTAGCAAGAGTTATTCTTCGTTTGTTCTCAGAGCTGGTGTTGTTTTCTGCGTTAATACCGCTAGGCGCTGCTAATAGGCACCGCTAGTCGAGTAGACGAAGTCCTTGACTACCTTAAAGTTGCGTCTGTCGATGGTGACGTTTTGACCAAGACGTCGTCGGTGTTGTTGGTCCTTTCTTGACGACAGCATGTACTTTGTTTAACCCTCATTAACCGTTAAACCCATTTTTGCCGCCTCTGCCTCAATACTCACAAAAGCCTCATTGACATCACGCTGAATTCTTCCGATTATGTCAATTTCAATGTCATCAGCATATCCTAGTAATGGTACAGTCTTTTGAAAGATAGTGCCTCTAGTGTTGACGTGCGAGCTCTGCACTATTCTTTCAAGTACGATGTTGAAAAAAATCGCATAACAGCGCATCACCTTGTCTAAAACCTTTTTTGACATCGAAAGGTTCTGTTAAGTTGTTTCCAACATTTATGAAGCAGCGTGAATTCTCTATGGTCATGCTGCACAAACAGAGTTTGGCAGGTATGCCAAACTAGACATGGCTCTATACAGCTCGTCCCTGTAGATGCTGTCATATGCGACCTTGAAATCGATGAAAAGATGGTGGGTGTCAATTTGGTGTTCTTGGGTTTTTTCCACGATCTGCCGTAATGTGAATATTTGTTCAACTGTGGACTTTCCTGGTCTAAAACCACACTGATAAGGACCTATCAGGTTGTTGACGATGGGCTTTAGACGTTCACATATTACGGCAGAGAAGATTGTGCAAGCGATGTTAAGTAGACTGATTCCTCTATAGTTGGTGCAGTTTAGAGGGTCTCCTTTTTTCAGGATCGAGTAAACAATACTGAAGTTTAATTCATAATGGCAAACATTTATCCATACTAATATTATAAAGCTGAAGAGTGTGTTTGTTTGTTTGAACGCGCTAATCTTAGGAACTACTGTTCCGATTTCAAAAATCCTTCAGTATTGATAGCCCAATCATTAAGGAAGACTATAGCTTAAATAACACCACCCTAAGAGCGGAGCACCAATAAAGAATGTTTCAAAACGGGATTTTTTTCGCTTTTTCAGGGCCTCCACTCCGTGTGCTGCGGAAAAAGATAAAGTTTATATAATGCATGACAGAATTGTTAACCTTTTATAAATCTAAGATATAAGGACTTGACAGCCTTTCAAAGGGGGCTCACTATAACCTTTTTAATGCTTGCCAAATTTGTTCTTAAATAAATCATGAGAGTAACGCCGGGTGTATAACTAGAATTTATATCATAGCTAAATTTGTGGCCGTATAAAAAAACACCCTTTGCATTTAGAAAAAAGTTCTTTCTCTTTATGATATTGACAAATAACTGTCACAAATGTTTCGAAGATAAGACCACATCGGTCTTTAAGGAAACCCTTTTGGTCATTACGTAACAGCTTCTTTTTTATTCGATATGTAAATTCTTTCGAACAGTCCTGTTTACAACTTCAATATAGATAATTAATGTGTGTTTATTAATTCTTTTATTATTTGTTTAAATTTATGACATCGCTTTTGAACAAACCAATTACAATTGTTTATTCTAATTTGAGTGGTCACTGGGGCGTATACGCAATTTTGTATATTTTTTAAAACATTTTTATTCAACAACATCAATTACCAGAAACTAATAATGTGGCGATTAAAATTTATTCATCCCATTAGTATCAAAAAATGAACTTGAAATGTAGTTTTATTAAATTCGCACACGTGCCTTGAGAAAGAAGAACTCTCGAAATGTATTACACTTGTAAAAGAGGTTTTCATCTTTTCTCAGAGTGCACTCCATTTTTAAAAATAAATCTTTCAGTATTCATGACAAGGCAAGGAAAAAAATAAAAAGGAAAATGCTAGTGTAAAATAAATCAGAGCAGTATGCTTTTTGAGTTGCTCAAGTATTAATTTTGAAAAACTTGAAAAAGCGCATTTTAACTTATAAATACTCTGCAATTTACAGAAAGGACTCTGAGTAACGTATGCGTTGTTTTTCTCAAAACTTCCCATTCTATGTGAATTTTTTTTGTACTTTGGCATAATTTCGGACTTCGATATGATAAAACTGTCATTTTATTAAATTCTGTGTTAAGCAGAGATCATGTCATCCATACACCCTTCTCATTATTTAGTCTTTGGTCGATTGTGCAGCTTTAGTATAAATCTTATCTTTAGCATGGCTTGAACGAAAAAAGTCTTATCACAAGATTTCAGTGTCCAATTGTTTCAATGTCCTTATTACAGAATAAGTAAGGTTCAATCACACCACCAGCTGAAAATAGCACCAAACACTAAAATGGTGGAAATGAAATTTCACGAGGCCTTAAATGCTTTAGCGTTTGTGGTGAAAATGGGCATCATCACTGAAGATGAATTTTTTAAAGATACTGCAATTAATAAACAACGACGTTGATGGTGATTGACTGGCTCAAGTTCCTGTATCAACTCAAATTTTTTTGTGTTTTTGTGTATTGCGATGGCTGGTAAGTTTTGTGTTCAATAGAGCAACATTCGTGGGCTTAGAAAAAATGTAAACGCTCCATACGTTCATACTCTTTTGAACAGCCAACTGTTTTGGCACTAAGCGAAACTCAGGTTGGTGTAACCACCGATCACTCTAAGTTTAACCTCTTCGGTTAAAGCTTAGTGCCTTTATTCTTTTCTAACCATGGTCTAGCCGTGTACGGAATGATGTTGCCTATCAATTTCTACCACAATATGGTCAGTGCACCAACACAAATTTTTATTATATGTGGTTTAAATTCACCGTCCAAAGGCGCATCATTCACACGTGTTTTATTTATCGTAGCCCAAGTCTGGATAGCAATTCGACTTCTAACGAATTCGATGCGCTGTCCGACTCTTTCCAGAGAATTGTTTCATATTTTCCGCACAGTGAGATCGTTGTTACAGGCGATTTCAATGTACACAATTCTTCGTGGCTGCGCTATTCTAGTCAGACAACATCCGAAGGAAGGTATGTCAAGATTTTTGCTGAAATGAACCATCTGACTCAGTTAGTTGACGAGCCAACTCGGATTGCTGACGTTGTAGGTCAATATGCCAACACTCTTGACTTGTTTCTAACTTCTAATCCTAATAAATATACTGTCAAAGTATTATCGCCTCAAGGCACATCAGGCCATTGTGTCATATCTGCATATTTCTTATGCCAAACAACCCTAGTTAAAGTTAACACACCTACGAGAACCGTTTAGCAATATGAGAAAGCCAACTGGGACGGTCTCAATGAATTCTTCAGGAACTTTAACTGGTCACTATGCTCCCTAGGCAGTAACGTGGACTCCAATGCAGATAGGATTACAAACTTGATTCTTTGTGGAATGCGAAATTTTATCCCCAATAGGGTAAAATCTATCAAATGGTTTGATTCGAGCTGTAAAGAGGTTTTTAGGACCAAAAGTTTAAGTTTCCGAAATTACAAAGCAAACCCAACTGAGAAATACCGGAAAAGTTCAAACAAGCTAAAAAGACCTGTAACGGACATATACGAAATTACGGCAAAAAATACTACAATGTCCCAATGGTAGTACAAATTTCTGGTCATTTGTAAAAAAATGTGCGCAACACTACGTCATCGTCACTTTCAACGCTCGTTTTCAATGACACTCCCTAAGTAAGCTCGATTGATAAAGCCAACGGTTCTACGGGACGAATCTTCTTTCGCACTTGTTCAGTTACTAGAGTATTTAAAAATCTTGACATTCACAAATCCACAGGCCTGGATAGTATCCCCGCTATTGTTCTGAAGAGGTGTTCTTCAACTCAAAATAACTGCGTAAGCTTTTCCATCTGTCCTTTTCTACAGGTCTCTTTCCAAATGGATGGAAAACTGCATTTGTCCAGCCTGTCCCTAAAAAAGGTCAATCCTCCTCATCATCTAACTATCGTCCAATTGCACTTACATCCCTTCTTTCCAAGGTCATGTAAACGCTGATAAACTTTCAGTTTAAGAAGTATCTTTAAAAACGGAAGCTTCTTAATGACCGGCAGTATGGCTTTCGTTGCAATAGGTCCACTGAGATCTCATGGTTTATCTTACCGAACAGTGGAAGAAATTTTTACATCATTTTGGAGAAAGTAAGGTTATTGCCCTTGATATTTCAAAACTATTTGATAGAGTTTGGTACCATATTCGTTGGGTTCGAAACTACCTTTCGGACCGTTCAATTCAAGTAGTCGTGGACGGGTTCAAATCTGATATCCACAAAATAAACGCCGGTGTATTTTTATAAATGATCTTTTGTCTGCAACTTCTAACCCACTTAGTTGTTTCGCTGATGACGGTACCCTTATCTTCTCATATTCGTTTTTAGATTCCCATCCTTGTTCTTCGGATGTGGACTACCAACGAACAGCAGCGTATGATAAGCTCGTTAAATTCTGATCTTGACAGCATTGTCTAATGGGGAATCAAAAACCCTGTAGAATTTAATGCTTCGAAAACTCAATGCTGTCTATTGTTACAAAAGCGTAACCTTCCCCCAATGCCACTAATCATGAGTGGTACTTGCATCGAGGAGACCGAACTGCTTCCAGTCATAGGTATGTGCATTACAAATCACTTGTTATGGAGTGATCACTTATTTAACATCGCCAAAAATGCTGCTAAGTGTTTAGGTTTTCTCCGAAGATGCAAGAAGTTTTTTACCCCTTCTGATCTGGCTGCAATCTTTAAAGCCTATATTCGGCCGAAACTTGATTACAATTCACTATAACCTACTATGCTCCTATAACCTACTTGAGTCTCTCAGACAGAATTCAAAATAGAGCTCTAAAAATGATAGGTGACCGTTGTCTAACTGAAACTTTTGTATCTCTCGAGCACCGTCGCGTCGTAAGGTTTCATGCCTGTCATTATTTTATCGCTACAGTTGCATTCCTCCCCTCAAACAATTCAACCATAATACCCGTTCTTCTAGGAATGCTCATCAGTTTATCCTTGAGCCCGATTTCGGACGTACTGTAAAGTACAGAGATTATTTCTTTAGTCGCACCACACGAATGTGGAATGCTTTACCAGACTCAATGTTTTCCACTCATTACAATGTGCAGACATTCAAAACCAAGGTGCATCAGTATCTCCTTTCTAATCCTATCCCCCCTTCCTAATTTTTCGCACTGTGATTAATCATGATAAGAATATTAATATCTTGAGTGCCCCTTGAGTGCGCGTATAATATACCTTTGCTATTCAATGAAAATAACAAGGTCATTATCAGGTGAATTTTAAGGTCCTTTTTTAAACCAAATAAATAAAGAATAAGTTATCAACTTAGATAAGAGTTCCTTATTTGTTTGTACAAAACTCTCCAGTTAAAGAAAGATATCCTAAGAGATATCCTCAAAAAATACAATTGGGACGGTCTCAACAATGAACAAGTTCTTTCATGGTTTGATTTAAATTGCAGTGAGGTTGCTAGGATTATAAAGCTAAGCTTTTACTGTTACAAATCCAACCTAACTAAGGAAAACCGAAAAAAGTTTAAGGAAGACCTGGAAGTCCCATATTCGAAGAACCAAATTTATGAATGACCAAAATTAAAGGCAAACAGTACTGCAATTACACAAGGGCAGTGCAAATTTTGTGATAATTCGTAAAAAATATAAGGAATTCTCTAGCTCCCTCGGTTTCTACGCTCGTTATCAATGGGACTCCATCTGTTAGCCCTTTAGAAGAAGCAATAATCTCTTTGTTAGGCAATTCACGAACAATTCTACGCTTCCAGATAGTATTTTGGATCCACCTGTACTTGAGAGCGTAAATTATTTTATAGGCTAATATTTCTTGCCCCCGTGCAGTAGCCAAAGTCCTTAAAGATCTGATCACACACCAATTAGCTGGCCCTAATAACAGCATCTAAATTGTTTTGAAAAGGTGTTATTCAACTATCTTAATCTTTAGGTCTTAGAAAAATAGTATTTGCCCAGCCGATAACCTCCACCTCTAGTTATCGACCTTTTGCTCTTTTTCTTTTAAATGTCATAATTATCAGCTCAAGAAATATCTCCACTGGTTATCTCATGGAGCAAATCCTTACATCGTTCTTGAGGAAGTAAGATTATTGCTCTTGATATTTCAAAACCTTTTGATAGGGTTTGGTATCAGACCCTCTAATCAAAATGCGTGCCTTCGATTTAATGAATCTCTCCTTTGTTGGATAAGAAATTACTTCAACACAAGTAGTATTGGATAGATTCAAGTCTGAGAACAACAAAATAAATGCTGGTGTGCCAAAGGGCTCTGTTCTGTTTCCTACACTCTTTCTTCATTTTTCTTAATGATCTCCTTCCTCTCTGAAACTTCTAATCCTTTTACCTGCTTCGCTGACGATAATACCCTTAGCTTTTCATATTCGTTTAAAGATTAATTGTTGAATCATTAACGTCGCTTGAACAACGTTGTAAAGTTTCTTGTTTTACCCTTTTTTACCCGTTTTTTTTTACGGATTATGTTCTAGGAAAATTTAGTACCCGTGGCGTGGTGGTTAATGTGTAGGACTGTCACGCGAGGTTTTGGGTTTAATCCCTGCCTGTGCCACCTTAATTTAAAAAAAAAGGGTTAAGGGGTACTGCCTTTTGCGAGGAATTGACAAATCTTTCAAGAGTAATTCTTGTCATGAAAAGTGCTTTTTTAAATTAGCCATTTGGATTCTGCGTAAAAACTGTAGGTCCCCTCCATTCCTGACAACATTACTCGAACACAGGAATGTTTGAGAGTTGTAAGTCACTAGGCCCTAGTTTTCAACGGAGTGTTGCGCCACCCAATTTATTTTTATAATTTTGTATGTTCTAGGGAAATAGCCGCTTGCATTTCTTGCCTCAAGTAATTCTACCGTAATACTCACGCACCCATTAATGGTTATCATAATACCCTCGAGCCTTGGGTCATATTGTCACGTATAGAAATTTGCTCTTTAGCCGTGCTACGTGAATGTGGTTTGCTTTACCACACTCTGTCTTTCTTAGCCAAGGCAATATTCATATATTAGTCAGTATAAATAATAATAAATCTTATTTTAAAAACTTTTCTAAATTTTGGATAAAAACGTTATACCTAATCATAATATCTCTCATCGCCCTGTAATGTAAATGCTATCCAAACTTGACATAGATTTGCAATAATTTCAAACTGATGCCCAAATAATATAAATTCCAAAATCAATAATGCCTTATGCCTTTCCAAAATCAATGAGCACACATATCACACCGCAGACATAAAGAAAGAAATTTCGTATATTTCAACTCTCGAAAACTCACAGAGAAAAAATGTTTATTAAAAAAGATAAAAATAGACATATACAGAGATATGTACAATATTTTGAGTGTGGAAAAATACATTATATCCATGCAATTAAATTTATTTTATTCTTACTACTTTTGGCATAAAGAGCATTCCTCATTCATTTTGATCTTGAGTATTGGAATTGGAAGTCTTCCTCATACCAAAATGAACATCAGAAAAAAGAAAAATGAAGAAAAAAAGTAAAACCATCAAAGTGAATGGATCCGCCTGAACTGATGGCTAAGGTATACCCTGCCTATAGAGAGCTGGAAGAGTTTTAACAGAAATGGCATCGACATCGGACGATTTTATTAGGTAAAGTGGTCTTCAAGACTGGAAATTAAAACTAAACGAAAAAAATGTGTCACCCTGCTGTTAAATTTAAAAACCATTAGCTTTGTAACCAACTTTGATGCTTGTATAGTGTTTTGTTTTTTTTTTTTGTTTGTGTTGTTTTTAAAATTAAAATGTTCAAGCTCTAAATTTTTGGCCTGTTTTTTGAAAACTTCTAAATGTTGTTCGTTTCAAAACCTATATGTGAGATATTAAGTGCTTTTGTGTAAACATGACAGATAAATTGTGTGTTACCGATATTAATATGATCGGTGTTGAAGATCTTGAAAAAGATGAACAAGCTGATATTATTGGTGAGCTTCTTTTCGAGAAGAAAAAAATAAAGCACGGATATTCGTTCAGAGGTTTAAATCTACTTAGACGTAAATCAATGCGTTTAAGTCATCAAGAGGAGTATTCGAGGAGGCTTAGCTTGTCACAATTGACTGGGTATGTTTTTGAAGTGTGCTAAAAAATAAAAGAAGAAAACCAATTACATAACTTCGTCAGAAGATACGTCTTTTGTTTAAAAACAATAGTTAGCAGTTATTCCAAAACAAGACTATAGCTTCCGTAGTCACAAGTGAAACGAGATTCTTAAAGTGTGGTTTTAGTTTTTGTAGAATTTAAAAAAATATTTCACATTTTAAATGTACCAGAATTACTTCAAGACCTTATACATCAAGGACGATAATATTTACAAAATACATATGTAAATCCTCATGTCTCAATATAGGAACTATAATATATAAGTACTTAACCTATAAGTATTTATTCTCTTGCTATAAATAATTTCTGATCTGATGATAGAAAAACATCGGAAATTCCATGGAACATCATTCAATAACTGTAGATGTATATTATAAGTACACGAAATCAATCGATAGAGTTTTTCATCCACATATTGATTGAATATTAGCGAAAACAGACTATGTTCGTTGCGTCGTATAAAGCTACACCCACTATCTGATATAAAAATACTTAGAAATTAAATTGAAGTATGTATATTTCAATCAAAAGAGTAATTTTTTGTTTTTGTTTTTCATTTAACTTACCTACTATGCGATCAACGCACAATATTTTCAATACTACGCGTGGTTTTTTTATATAAAACAAATCAATTTTCCAAATTTGATATAGAGGCCACTGAACTATCTACAAGTTCAATAGTTAAAACGATTTCAAGTGCAAAAATTTGTTTTTTGTTTTACTTGCGAATCAATTTTCATAAATGACAGTGACAACTTTTTCACATTGACAACAGGGATATTTTAAATCTTAGCTGTAGTCACAGCAAGAAATGCACCTGGGCCTGAAACAGTTAATAGTTAATAATGCTTGATCTTTATCTGTAGCCTGCTGTCTCTAATACCTCGAATAAATCTTATGTGATTTCGTTATCAAATGTTGGTACGATTGATATTGCATTTTTATCTGGATGGCTGTGTTCGTTGAGCAGTTGTGCATTTGGAATCATGTGTTTTCCATTGGGGAAAAAATCAATCTTTTACTGTTGATATTATTTAGTTTTATTAATGAAAATGGACTAAATTGGCTTATTTTGCATCAGAAAACAGTAGAAAAGGTAATTAAGTTTTGCTATGTTTCTACCAAAGGTTTATCTCAGTTTAGATTAAATAAATCTTTTTAGTGTTTCCAAAAGAATATTTAAAAATAATTTGGTTTGAGACCACTTTCTAAAATGCAAATGGTGTTTCGATGTTTCTTATGAAGTGCAAGTGAGATAGTTTGATTCGTGTATAATAATGACAAACTGAATAGTTTGGCACCATATAAGAATATGCTACCTTCTCCATGTGCAATTTTTTTTAAATAAGCAGACCATAACGCATTATCTGTAAAACCAACTCCTCCACACAGGTTTTTCTTCACAAATTTTGACTCAACACCAATTTCCGACCGGAATCCAGGCGAATCAAGCTCATTTCAACTCGATTCAGGTATATAACGAATTTAGGCGTTCTTAAGCTCGCTTTAACTCCACATGTTAAATTAGTAGTAGTCTACGAACAAACCCCCTTCTTGAGGTTTTTATTTTATGTCACATTACACAGACGTATTTTCTTGATTTTTAGAGTCAACTATCAAAAATAAGCTTACACGATTTCACCCCTCGTCTGAATTTCCCTATTTTTTTGTTTTGATTTTTTTGATAAATTATTCTGGCAAATATTCAATTGCATCAACTTTTAAATATAAAGACCGGACTACTGCTACTACTATATATGAAATACCAAAAAAACACGGCTAATTTTGAATACTAAGTCTCAAGGCAGGAGATGAAGTCTGCCTCAGTTTCTTGTTTCCTCTGGCTTGACGTTTAAATAATTTATGAGCTGAAGTTTCGATATTGATTCACTCAAAATGCCTTATCCAATTTTACCGTTGAATAAGCACAGGTTTTCAATCTGGCAAGTCTTTGCAAAGCTTGTACATTTCATAGTTGTATCATCTCCGCCAGGTGTCATTTTGCTAGTTGACACAAATCGGTCCATAGATCGTACCTAAATCCTTTCTCTCGAAGATACTAAAAGAGACTTTATCCGCCTATAAGAGAGATAATGCTTCTGCTTCATATAGCAAGACCGGGATACGGACTGTTTTATATAAACTTTCTTTAAAGCTTCACTGCCTTATTTCTCGATTGCTTACTTAGTCCAATTTAATAGGGTAGCGATTAGTAAGTTATTCTCTGCTTGAATTAAGCAATGATGTGATTTGCAGAGTCAATAAAAATGCGCAGGTGGATTTATACCAATGGTATCGTTCTGACCCATTTTATGTTCGCTATAAACTCGATACTGGATAAGGCAACCATAACTGCTTGTTTAGTTTTCCCCATAATGTCGAAGGCATCTCCATATCCAAAGATACTGTGTGGATTTTTGAAAGATAGTGCCATTTGTATTGGCCGTGGAACAGTAAGAACAATATTGAAACAGCTTCGTGACCGCGTCTCACTATGTCGTAATCCTCTGGTGTTTCTGAAGGAATCTGTTGAGTTTCTACCAATTTTGACAGAGCAGCGAACATTCTCCAGCATCATTCTGACAAGGCGTATCAGCTTGGCAGGAATACCAAAAGCCAACATGGCATGGAATAGCTCGTCCTTATTGACATTGTCCTAGGCTGCTTTGAAATCGAGGAAGAAGTGAATTGATTTCGATATTGTACTCTTGGGTTTTAGGATTTGTTTTAAGTAAAGATTAAGACTAAGCTAGATCTTTTAAAGGCTAATAAATACCTCTAAATTTGGAACAGGGAAGGCAATAACCTGTTCTTATGGATAGTGCTTAAGTTTCACTCGCCAACAAATGTTTGCTACAAGTTGGTTTATACAGTAATAGTCTTCAACAAATCCATTTCCGGAGTATTTAAAAAATTCCAACTGTAGCCCATCATCACCGGCAGCTTTTTTCGACTTAATTTTTTTCACAATTTTGCCGATTGCTTTCGTAGTTGCTTGATCTTCAGATCATCTCGTATTGTATGTAATAAATGTAAGCGTGTATTTTGATTGCTAAGCTTACTTACTTACTTAATTATAGCTACCGAGTACGTGAGAGTTCTTTAGAAGAATATAAGAGACCTAAGCTACAGAAATGAAAACAAGAAAAGTATATTTGATTTTTTAAACAAAAGCTGCGCTTCAAAACAATTTCAACAATTACATTTCTGCGTGAAATGGACCAAGAAACCCTCTAAACTATTGTGTTTTAGCTCTTAAATATGGCATATTTAGAAAACTGTTGAAATCTTGGAATGCTTTCATATGTAGTGAGTCATCCTAATTCAATAGTTAGACAACACCTTGCTTTTTTTTTTTTTTTTTTTTTATAATAAGCGCACACTCAAGGGGATATATTACCCTTATTATGTAGACACAGTGTGAGCACTAGGAAAGGGAGAGAGGGGTTGAAAGGAGATGTCGGTGCACATTGGTTTTGAATTCCTGAATATTGCAATAGCTGGGAAAGACAGAGTGTGGCAAGGCATTCCACATTCGCATAGTACGGCTAAAGAACGAATCTCTGTACTTGACAGTACGACCGAAGATGGGCTCGAGGGTATATTGATGAGCATTCCTAGAAGCGCGAGTATTACGGTTGAACTGTTTAAGGGGAGGAATGCAACTGGCTATTTCTCTAGAGCATAAACCATTAAAATAACGGTAAAACAGGGTGAGACAAGAAACATTTCGACGATGTTCAAGAGACGTAAATGATCTTATGATGGTAATATCACCAATCAATCTAAATGCTCTACGTTCAATACTATCCAAGAGGCTTAAGTAAGTTGTAGGAGCACCGGCCCAGATATGGGAGTTATACTCAAGCTTTGGACGTATATAAGTCTTGTAAATAACAGCCAGATCAGAGGGGGAGAAAAACTTCTTGCATCGCCTTAGAAAACCCAAACATCTTGCGGCATTTTTGGCGACATCGCGTATGTGATCATTCCACAAAAGGTGGTTGGTGATACACATACCAAGAATATCCAGATGTTCAGTTTCCTCGATGCAAGTGCCATTTATGGATAATGGCAGGGGGGGTATATTTCGCTTTAACGATACAAGACAGCATTGCGTTTTCGAAGCATTAAATTCCACGCGGTTTCTTATTCCCCATTGTACAATGCTGTTAAGGTCGGAATTTAATGAGCTTATCATATTTTGTCGTTGCAGTTCCACATCCGAAGAAGAGGGGTGTGAATCTGAAAACGAATATGAAAAGCTAAGAGTACTATCGTCAGCGAAACAATGTATTGGATTAGATGTTGCAGACAGGAGATCATTAATAAAAATGAGAAAGAGTGTTGGAGATAGAACAGAGCCCTGGGGCACACCAGCATTTATTTTGTGGTTTTCAGACTTGAATCCATCCAATACAACTTGTATTGAACGATTCGAAAGATAATTACTAATCCAATGAAGTAGGGATTCATGCAAACCGAAAGCACGCATTTTCGATAAGAGAGCCTGATGCCAAACCCTATCAAACGCTTTTGAAATATCTAGTGCAATAATCTTACTTTCTCCAAAACTATGTAAAGATTTGTTCCACTGTTCGGTGAGATGAACCATGAGATCACCAGTGGACCTATTGCTACGAAAGCCATACTGTCGGTCATTAAGAAGCTTCCGTTCTTCAAGATATTTCTTGAGCTGATAATTAATCAGCGTTTCCATGACCTTGGAAAGAAGGGACGTAAGTGCAATCGGTCGATAATTAGACGGTGAGGAAGATTCGCCTTTTTTAGGAATAGGCTGGACAAATGCGGTTTTCCATCCGCTCGGAACGAGACCTGAGGAGTAGGACAGATGAAAAAGCTTACGCAGTGGTTTTGCCAGCGATGAAGAACACCTCTTCAGAACAATAGCGGGGATACCATCCGGACCAGCAGATTTGTGTATGTTAAGATCTTTTAGGACTCTCGCTACAGTACGAGTGCGAAAAAAGATTTGCCCCATAGAATCATTAACTCGCTCAAGTACAGGCGGAGTCATAACACTCACTGGCAGAGTTGAATTGGCGGCGAACTGCCTAGCGAAGAGATTTGCTTTCTCTAAAGAGCTAACAAATGGAGTGTCATTCACAACGAGCGTAGGAACCGAGGAAGAGGAAGAATTCCTCATATTTTTTACAAATGACCAAAAATTTTTACTGCCTTTGGGACATTGCAGTATTTTTTGCCGTAATTGTTGGTCATGTAAAAATTTGGTCCGTCGAATATGGGCGTTGCAGGCCTTCCTGGCTTGCTTGAACTTATTCCGGTTTTCCTCAGTTGGATTGGCTTTAAAACAACGGAAACTTACCTTCTTAACCCTAATAACCTCTTTACAGCTCGCATCGAACCATGCGTTTTCCTTAGGTCTGATGCTTTTAACCCTATTCGGGATAAAAGTTCTCATTCCTAGGAGAATCAAACTTGTGATCATATCAGCGCTGGCGTCAACGTCACTATCGAGGAAGCATAGTGACCAGTTAAAGACTGGACAACAGTCTTCTAAAATAATTTGATAACAAAACTTCACTTCAGCAATTGAAATTTGTAAATGTAAGGTAAAGATACACGTTATGTTATTTAAATTTTGTTAGCCTCCTTTACAAAACATTGAAGAACATTTTTTAAGCGGTGAGTAAAAACTCATCTAAGTGACCTCCTGATTAAAAGTCTGGATCCACCCTTGCATTCAACTAATTTTATGAAACTTCATAAAATTAATTATCGGTTAATATAGTACAGTTAGAAAGCTCAAAGCTATACAGAACCACATATTTTTTTTCCAAAATGACTGCCAAAAATTAAAATATTATTAAATTTCCCATTGGAAGTTACATTTTAACATTTCTCGCCGTTTCAAGGTCCCTAGAGTCGAAATAAAAGATTTTTGGAAAGATGTCTCTGCGTGCGTGTGACTTGAATTAAACTTTATAATATATACTGTAACGTGATAACAAACAAATATATCTTTGGAAAAAATTCCAATAAACGTTTTTTTTTTTTATAAATCAAAAAAAAAAAAGGAAAAAAAAATATTATATACTTCGAGATATTTACAAACAAAAAACGATTTAATCTTAGAAAAATAATATTTTTAACATCTGCTAAGATTTTGAATCTTATTGACAGTTTTTTTTTTATAAAAAATAAAAACCTATAAAAAAACATTACTCAAATTTGGTAAAAATTGAATTTCGACTTAAATATCTTTTCAAAAATTTATGATTATGGCTTCAAACTAATTTTATCCTACAAGAAATATTGTTTTCAACATTCTGTAGGATATTGAGAAAAATCTAATGAACAGTTTTTTTTTACAAAACATAAAAACCTAAAAAAAAACATTAATAAAAGTTGGTAAAAATGTATTTTCGATTCAAATATCTTTTCAAAAATTTGAGATTATGGCTTTCAACTAATTTTTTTTCAGAATATTGGCCTTAAACCAATTTTATATTTAAAAAAATGTTGTTGTCAACATTAAGTACAATTTTAAGAAAAATTGAATTGACAGTTTTTTTTCAAAAACTGAAAACCTAAAAGAAAATTTAACAAAAGTTGTTAAAAATTGATTTCCGACACAAATATCTTTTCACAAATTTGAGATTATGGCTTTCAACTAATTTTTTCATATAAGAAATATTGTTTTCAACATTTGGTAAAATTTTGAGAAAAATCTAATTGACAGTTTCTTTACCAAAAATAAAAACCTAAGCAAAAAAATTTATAAAAGTTGGTAAAAATTGATTTTCGACTCAAATTTTTGAAAATTGGCTTTAAACTACTTTTATCTTTTAAAAAATACCATTGCATTTGTAATTCAGTAAAATTTTGAGAAAAATCTAGTTGCCAGTTTTTTTTACTAAAGATAAAAACCTTACAAAAAAACAGTCCTAAAACTTGGTAAAAATTGATTTTCGACTAATATAGCTTTTCAAAAATTAAACATAGTCTCCTCAAACTTTTTTATTTCACAAAAAATGTTGTTTTCGATATTCAGTAGTTTTTTTTATAAAAATCCAAAAGTCCGTTTTTTATAAAAAAAATTAAATCTATAAAAAATAGTGCGCAAATTTGTTGAAATTTGATGTTCGGTTCTTGATATCTCTCAAATATTTTACATTCATGCATTAATAAAAATTTAAGAAATGCGACTAAAATTGGTAAAAATTTGTTTTCGACTAAAAATCTATTTAACAAAACTAGATTTTCAAACTAAACTATTTCTTTATATGAAAAATATTCAACTAACAATTTTTTAACCCAACACGAAAACCTACAAGCTTTTAAGCAAAACAAATCTACAGACGGGATGAGAAATTATCAGTTTTTTTGCTTTTCTTTCGTTTTTGGTTTTTTCAACAAAAAGAATATTGATAGAATAAACGTACAAATTATGATGTGTTTTTAATAAGGGTTTCCCAATATAAAGGGTGATTTTTTTAGGTTAGGATTTTCATGCATTAGTATTTGACAGATCACGCGGGATTTCAGACATGGTGTCAAAGAGAAAGATGCTCAGTATGCTTTGACATTTCATCATGAATAGACTTACTAACGAGCAACGCTTGCAAATCATTGAATTTTATTACCAAAATCAGTGTTTGGTTCGAAATGTGTTTCGCGCTTTACGTCCGATTTATGGTCTACATAATCGACCAAGTGAGCAAACAATTAATGCGATTGTGACCAAGTTTCGCACTCAGTTTACTTTATTGGACATTAAACCAACCACACGAATGCGTACAGTGCGTACAGAAGAGAATATTGCGTCTGTTTCTGAGAGTGTTGCTGAAGACCGTGAAATGTCGATTCGTCGCCGTTCGCAGTAATTGGGCTTGTGTTATTCGACCATTTTACGCAAAGATCTTGGTGTAAAACCGTATAAAATACAGCTCGTGCAAGAACTGAAGCCGAACGATCTGCCACAACGTCGAATTTTCAGTGAATGGGCCCTACAAAAGTTGGCAGAAAATCCGCTTTTTTATCGACAAATTTTGTTCAGCGATGAGGCTCATTTCTGGTTGAATGGCTACGTAAATAAGCAAAATTGTCGCATTTGGAGTGAAGAGCAACCAGAAGCCGTTCAAGAACTGCCCATGCATCCCGAAAAATGCACTGTTTGGTGTGGTTTGTACGCTGGTGGAATCATTGGACCGTATTTTTTCAAAGATGCTGTTGGACGCAACGTTACGGTGAATGGCGATCGCTATCGTTCAATGCTAACAAACTTTTTGTTGCCAAAAATGGAAGAACTGAACTTGGTTGACATGTAGTTTCAACAAGATGGCGCTACATGCCACACAGCTCGAGATTCTATGGCCATTTTGAGGGAAAACTTCGGAGAACAATTCATCTCAAGGAATGGACCGGTAAGTTGGCCACCAAGATCATGCGATTTGACGCCTTTAGACTATTTTTTGTGGGGCTACGTCAAGTCTAAAGTCTACACAAATAAGCCAGCAACTATTCCAGCTTTGGAAGACAACATTTCCGAAGAAATTCGGGCTATTCCGGCCGAAATGGTCGAAAAAGTTACCCAAAATTGGACTTTCCGAATGGACCACCTAAGACGTAGCCGCGGTCAACATTTAAATGAAATTATCTTCAAAAAGTAAATGTCATGGACCAATCTAACGTTTCAAATAAAGAATCGATGAGATTTTGCAAATTGTATGCGTTTTTTTTTTAAAGTTCTCAAGCTCTTAAAAAATCACCGTTTATTTTAAAAATGATTTCAGGTGTCGGCACTAACACATTCCAGCCGAAAGTGCCAATTTTTTCCCGTATGGGGCCACTTTGGAACCCATGCCAAAGTCAGTATTAACGCGATGTAATTCCTCTTCCAAGGCACAATCGTTTTGGACTTATCTCTGTAGACAAGCGACTCCTCGTAGGCCCAAAAAAGCTAGTTTAGGGGTGTTAAATCACACAAATCGCGTGATAATTCGATCACCATAAATTTCCTTCAATACATTGATTAAATTAATGTGACGCTTGAACCGAATCATTATGTTGGTAGTCAATTTGCACGGTTTACAAACGTTGTTCAGGATTAAGTCTATTCATAATGAAATTATGCCAAACTGAGCATAAATCAAGTGACAGATGTGTAAAAAGACCAATTCAAAAAAAGTACTGTCATATTAAAAACCACAGAAATACCAAAAACACCCGTTATTTATGATACTATATCTATATAAATCAATTTTATCATACATATGCATAAATTGTATGCTTCATAAAATTAAAATAGAAAACATATTACAAATACCATAAAACAGATGCCTGTTCAATTCTATGTACAAAACATACTTCATTTTATGTTCAAATAAGTGTTCGAAACACTTATTTTTACCACACATGATTTTGCTTATACATTCTTGAGCATAACATAATGTACATATTTATGAACTCAAACTTAATCATAATGTTATTCCTTCACAACAACACAAAAATACCTAATAACTTATAAACTAAGATTTTAAGAGAAAATAACATTTCAATCAATTTATTTGATTGATTGAAGAAAAAAAATAGAAATTTTTTTATCTACATACATTATGTATATTTATATAAATTGGGTTTTGCCAAATATTTAATTTGTATTTTATTTTTTGTATTGTGATGTTAAGTGTCAATCAATAAGATGATTCAACATATGGAACATGCCTGTTGTTATTGTTTGTATTTTTATGGCGTCTCAATTTAATTAAGCATCGCGAATACTGACATACTTCAAATTCGGATTCTTACTGTGAACTCGCTTTTGAGCAATTTTAAACACTCTATGAAAGAAGAAAATAATGAGATTGCACTAAAGAGACATGTTCTTTAGTCTTAAGTTTAAGCTAAATTTAAAATGAAAGGTATACACCTTCCCATTCTGTCATTTTATTAAATTTGACAGTCTAGGTCTGTTTGTTTTTAAAATGCAACAATAAACTACCTTATTCCGTAGTAATAAAAATGTTCACTTATGACGTAAGCAAAAACAAAAACTAAAATTGAGATTGTATTTTTGTTTGTAAAATTTTATTTTTAAGAACCTTAATTTCTTAAGTTATTACCTTATTAAAAAAAATCACATGTGGCACATTATAAAAATATTGTGCTAAAGATAAGATCAACCAATAAACTTATTTATTCTCTCTTGATAGCAGCTCTTCTTTTATTTAATGCAGATATCCCATCATCAATATAAATTTGTATGTTATCTACTGTGTTGACAGTTTGTGACATAAATATGACAGCTTGTCAATGATCTAGAGTAAAATAGACAACTTTTTTGTTAATGTAATTTAAAACAATAATTGAGCACATTTATTTTGGGCAACATATCGATTGATATAAAATGACAGTTGTTCGCGTTGAAGGAAGAGAAATTCGATTCTAGATTTATCTACTTTGATTGGTAGTCCGGAAAAGGAAACACCATTAAAATGCTTTTAAAAGTGCTTCTTTCTGATTTTGAATTCCCAAAAATCGGAAACATTAAGCTAGTTTAGACGAAAAGTGTATAGTATCTGATGGAACAGCTGTCAAAAACTTGGCTTACAATGGGCAGATTCAGACGACATAAGGGACTTGAAAGTTAGGCAAGTTTCTATTATCTGATTGGGCAGCTGCCAAAATATTACCTTCCAATTAAGGCAACTTTAATGGAAAATTGACTGGAAAGTTAGTCAAGATAAATCTCCCTAACTATTAAGTCAAGTCTACTTCTATCAAAATGGCAACTGAAAACTTAACTTTATTACTCTCTAATTTATTTATTTTCTGCACAATGCCTTCTGTAAAAGGTTTCCTTGTCAATTTGGAAAAAGAAAAAACTAATAATTCTTTACAATACAAAATACAAATCATGATGGTCTTGAAGCTTGCTGAGGAGTGCTTTGTAGACAATAATTTTGTTGGTTCTTTTTCTACTATGAACTTAAAGTAGACGTTTAAGAAATAAAGTAAACATTTTTGACTGCAAATGAACTATCTTATGTTGCTTGAACCTGTCCAATCAAGGCAACATTATTGGAAAGTTTACGGGAAAGTTGTTTAGGAAAATCTCCCTTAATTTTAAGTCAAGATTAGTTATGTAAAAATGTAAGCTGACCATTTTTTTCTATCCAACCTACTCGTATCTGAACTTCATAAATAGTGTAGAAAGGTTAATCATCATATAAGAAAAAGTATTTTTCTACAATGCAAAACATAGTTTATGATGAACTTGTAACCTGTGTAAGGAGTTTCTTTAGTATCTAAAGAATTGATGATAGTAAGTTCTGCAAGTAAAAGATAGTCAATCTAAATTCAAAGTTTGAAAATAATGACAGCTGAAAAACGAATTGGTTGCCTTGGTGTTAATTCACATTAAAAAATGCATTTGATTGAAATGAATTCCCTTATGTTTCTTTAAATATCCAATTGATTTTCAATTAAGACAACTTTATAGGAAAATTGACTTAAAAGTAAGTCAAGAAAAATCTCCCTAAAACTATCAAGTCAATTCTATTTATGCCAAAATGACAGATAATCATGATTTTTCAATTAACTGAAAGCTGAACTTTATTACTCCATGATTTTTTTTTGCACAATTCAATTTAATGTTTCTTTTCAAATTGAAATTGAATATTAAAAAAATAAAACTTATTTAAAATACAAAACACAAGTCTAGAGGGACTTGCCTAAGAAGTTTTTTTTGTAGACAATTGTGATTTTAGTAGTTTTAGCTCAATCAACTGATAGAAGAGGTAAAGTTCCGAGTTTAAAGTTTATGACAGTTGACCGACTAATTAGTTTCATTGGTCAAAATTTACATTCATTTCCAGTTAACTGGAAATGAAATCCTGCCCAATTTCAATCACATCCTATATAATTTACTTATGGTGTTTTCCATGGGAGAATTTAAATTTCATTTAAATATTGATTTTTTGAGGTGCATGGAACACGATTGGAAATGTTTTTTTTCTTCATTGTGTTAGTCTAACTTCGTGTACGTATATATTTACGAGTGGAGTAGAGCTGTCAAGTTTCCAGTAAACATTTTCTAATAATTGTATTGGTATTAGTACAAGAAGTGATAAATCTGCTGAAACATCCAGATCTGCAGATTTTATCTTAAATCAAAAATAAATCAATTTTTGTTTGATTCATGGAAAGCAAAAACAGAGAAAGTTCATCTTCAACATGTTTAGATCAAAATTAAATTGATTTATTTTACAAATTAGTTTTTTTGTCTTTGTAAATGAACTCTTGCCCATCAGTCCATTTCAAGTGGTATCAATTTCAGGAAGATAAAAAAGTGTCATAAGGATTTTATATTATCCCAAATATTTTGAACAGCTGTCACATGCAAACCATTTTAAATCATCTAAATTTCACTTTTGTTTTAAAGAAATCATTTAATTTGAAAATTGTAAACAATTGTTATTGTCAACAAATTGCCAGAATCACAAAGTTAAATCAATCAATACAAATTAATTTAATTCGCAAGTTGATTACGATATGTTCTTATGTACAAACATGAAACTCTGGTGTTATTGCCTCTTAAATATTTTATGCCTGACACATTGTTTACAATGAAGTTAATTGGCTGAAGTTTAAAATGACAGCATATACAAAAATAAAATAAAAGAAAAAAAAAACATGAAATTAAAAAAGACTTGAGATCATTCTTCATCTTCATCTTCATGTAGTGCTGATGGTGTTTATGTGCAATAATAATAATTGCTCCTAATTCCATGGAATCTGGAATATGATTTTGTGGCTTGAGCTGGTTTGTTCTTGTTATTGATGCAGCTTCCAGCTTCATATGCCTGTTGTATGAAGTTTAACACATGCCAAATAATTTGACATTCTTAATACCGACGTTAAACTATCAAAATTATAAGGCCATGAAAAATAATATTATGATGGCTGTAATTTGCATCTGTCAAATTGACAAATAATTTCCGATTGTTTACCTTAAAAACTTACAATAATTTGCCCTTACTATGATTTCCACCATCTGTACAAAGTTTGTACTAAAATTACGCTAATCGACGCATTAACACATTAACTTTTAAAGTAAAATATGTGCCTCATTGTTAACGTTTTTTTTTTTTTTTTAACTTGAACACGTTTGATTATATTACTCTCTCATATATTCCGAACTGGTTGTGGTTGGTTTTAGCAGTATTTGCTGTGCAAAACCAGCTAAAGCTAGTTCACTAATCGATCGTACCAAATGACCAAAATTACATATTTTGCTTTTTTGTTTTTGTTTATTTTTAGAGAAGCGCTTCCACGCCTTGACAACTACAGAACATCAAAGAGGAACCTTAAGCGACCCTCTATTGGGGAGTTACATGGCGAAGAGACATTGGAACCACGGGTAAGTTTGTGTGTACCTAGAAGAGTGTAAAGACGTCATCTTTTACTTTCCGTTTCTTATTATTTTTGTTTTGTTATATTTTCTCCTGTCTCTAATAATTGTGGTCAGGTTAATTTATATTAACTGATCTAAGATTTGTGTATCAATTATTTTTGTTAGTTTAAAGAGTAATGCAATTATTTTTCACTAATTCTGTCAGACAAGAACTTATAACTCCTTTAAGTCAAACTATTCTGCTACTCTCTTTTGCTTGTTCTAAGTCTGTTCAAAGGAGAATTAGATTACCAAAAAAGCGAAATGCCGAACGGGGCTTATTTCTCATTACTTTTTGAAGTA
The DNA here is from genome assembly GCF_945859685.1 of Eupeodes corollae. NCBI lineage: Eukaryota > Metazoa > Arthropoda > Insecta > Diptera > Syrphidae > Eupeodes > Eupeodes corollae. The sequence goes on along the minus strand of NC_079147.1, from coordinate 145,733,722 downwards.
TGTAATTGTTTTTCAAAACCATTGTGTTTTTTTAGACCTATGTTTTTCAATTTGGTAATCCTTTTTTTCGTAGTTAGGTTTTTTAACAGCTGTCACTTGATTTTCGCTCAGTTTGGTTTGCCATTCCATAATGAATAGTTTTAAACTTAAGCTAAGTGCACACGATTGTAAGATCTTCTAATATTGGCCGAAATGTTTAAAGTCTTTCAATAACATCCAAATAGGTGACAACTGGCAATTTTTTATCAAGTGAAAATTGTGCGTTTATTCGGTGGTAAAAAATCGGATGACAATAGCTACAACTTTTTGTTTTTTAATTATAAGTTTTGCATATTACAAGACTTTAAAAAATCAAAGAAATTAGTAGACTAGGAAGAAAATTTTCTCGACAGATGACAGAGAATATGAACATTTATTTTAGAAGTGCAAGCAACATGTCATTGCAAAAACTTTTTAGAAAACATAAAATTAAAAAAAAATATATTAATGAACCAAACGAAAACGATTTTTTCGCATTTTCTGTCATTTAAATTTACTTTCGTTGACTGTCATTTTAATAACGGCGCTAATGTCTTGTCAAACCGTTTCCATAGGTAGTTTATGGTCCACACAACCGCTATTCCACAAACATCGCCTGGTATCCATGTCTTGGATAGATTTTTTCATACGGTGACTTCTTGATTCTTTCCATTTTCCTAGTTCTTACATTATTTTAAAATCCTGATAACCTTTTTTTTTGTTTCCTCCTCAAAAACTGTCTGCCAATTTCAAATTGGATGATATGTACATATAGTTAACAAGGAACATCATTCAATATCCCATTAGTAGACAATCGTCAAATTATTTGAAAATACAAACAATTGGGTCTTAAGACGACTTCTAACGATTGCAAGAAGTTTTGTAATTTTTTGATAGAGTATTTTCTGAAGATTGTTTGCAAATTTTTTCCTGTCACTTTTGACAAATAAAATAGGTTGTTTACAAAGTAAATATTTTCGGAATATTTGTTACAAATTTTTTCCTGTCACTTTTGACAAATAAAAAAGGTTAATAGAAAATTGCTAAAAATGTTTTGCGAAAAATCTGCTAATATTGGATTTTTCAATCGTTGGTATACTTAGCCTTATTCTTGAACAACATTTTTAAATCGTTCAAATTTATTACCAACTTACACTCAAACGACGCAAGGAAACAATCAATTTTTGGAAAATATTTAGTGAGCAGCAGGATACCGCCAATGCCTTTTCCGACCGAGTATCCCTAGAGCTTGCGAGAAACCCTACAACGGACGAGATGTGCTCGGAGACCCACTGGCAGCTTTGCAAAACAATCCATCAGGAATGCTGCAGAGGAGGTGCTAGGATTCTCACAGCCGCCACCAAGGACTCTGAGTGTGATCAGGTAAACAAAGCCAAAACGGAGGCATACAGATTGTGCCAGCAAAGGAGGACACGATCTTCCCGCCAGCTCTATATCAACAAGAGAAGGGATGAGAACCGCTTGCTCAGAAAAAAAAAAGCCCATAAGCAAGCGGAAAGTCGAGGAGATCCAGGGATATTTTAACAGGAAACAGGTGCGTATCTTTTATAGAAGAGTAAAACAAAAAAACATAGGGATTCACTAGCCGCCCTGGAGCCTGCAAAGATAAGGAGGGCGATACCGTAGTCGAGACGCAGTCAATGGTAAAAATCTGAAGAGATCATTTCAACCAGCTTCTAAATGGTAATAAAGTCAACGATTCCGCAAGCGAGCAGCGACGTCAAATCCATTTGGTTGACGATCTTGAGTTCCACCCACCCGACTAGAGTGAAATTGAACTAGCCATCACCAGGCTGAAGTCGAACAAAGTGGCCGGAAATGACGGTCTGCAGGCGGAGCATTTTAAGTACTCTAGAGCAGATCTGGTAAGGAGCATGCACCAGCTAGTTACTAAAATTTGGTGGGAAGAAAGCATGCTGCATGGTGAAACTTAAGCACCATCTGATCCATAAAATAGGTGACCGCCTTCTCTGCGCCAATTACACAGGCATTAGCATATTGAACATCGCGTGGACCTTGTCCAGAGTAATATGTGAACGCCTGAAGCCATTTACTGACAAACTAATTGGCCCTTACCAGTATGACCTCAGGCCTGGAAAATCTACCATCGACTAAATTCTCACTCTACGCCAAATCCTGGAAAAGACCCAAGAACATAACATCGAAACACACCATTTTTTCATCAATTTTAAAGCAGCTTATGACAGTGTAGTCAGGAACACACTACACCGTGTCATATTGAGTTTTGGTAACCCTACCAAACTGATAAGACTTATCAGGATGACGCTGGAAAATGCTCGTTGCTGCGTCAAAATTGGAAGAGATCCGACCGAAACCTTCGAAATTACCAGAGGACTTCGACAAGGCAATGCGATGCGCCGTCATGTAGCTGTTTCAATATTGTTCTTGAAAGAGTGGTGCGCAACACCGACGCTAATAAAAGTGACACCATCTTTCAAAAATCCACACAATATCTTGGATATGCAGATGACATCGACATTATGGAAAGAACCAAACGAACAGTGACGTCTGTTGTCGTGCCTGATGCAAAGTAAATGGGTCTTTACATTAACGAGGACAAAACGAAAAATTTAATGTCGTCAGATAGAGTTGATTGGTCAAAATGTGACAATTGACAGGTACAGCTTCGAGCTGGTAAATGAATTTGTTTATCTGGGCACTGCTGTTAATTCTGGAAAAGACATCAGCGCGGAGATCAAACGCAGAATTACCGTTGCTAATCGTTGTTTCTTTGGCCTAAGTAAGCAGTTGAGGAATAAGGCCCTATCGCGAAGTACCAAAGAGACACTGTACAAAACTTTAATCATCCTAGTCTTGCTGTATGGTGCAGAAGCATGGACCCTCTCCCAGTCGGATGAAGGATCTCTTGGTATCTTCGAGAGGAAGGTTCTGCGTACGATCTATGGCCCGGTTTGTGTTGACAGGCAAAGTAACATTTGGCGGAGAAGATTTAATCAAGAGTTATACGAGCTGTACAGAGATTTTCCACTGGTCAAAAAACTGCGTGTTCAACGTTAAGCGAATGAACATCGGAGCTCCAGCCCGTAAGGTATTCAACGCCAAGCCTGAAGGAACAAGAAGTAGGGGCAGGCCTCATCTCCGGTGGAGTGATCAAGTTGAGGCCGACTTACGACAACTTGGCGTTCGAAACTGGAGGCAGCAAGCTAGAGGTCGAGTAAGCTGGCGAAAGTTATTACTTGAGGTCCGGGAGTAAAGTATTTACATTACATTACATTGGGTGGCGCAACAGTCCGTTGTGAACCAGGGCCTAGTGACTTACAACTCGCAACCATTCCTGTGTGCGAGTACTGTTGGCAGGAATGGAAGGGACCTACAATTTAAAGCCGAATCCGAACGGCTAATTTGAGAAAGCACTTTTTCATGACAAGAATTACTCTTGAAGGAATTGTCAATTCCTCGCAAGAGGCAGTACCCGCGAAAATTATTTTTTTAAATTAAGGTGGCATAGGCAGGGATTGAACCCAAGACCCCTTGCATGACAGTCCAACGCACTAACCATCATGCCACGGGTACTACTAAAGTATTTAGTGAGCTTATTATCTCACGTTGTTGGCTTCTAGCATGGCGTGTGAAAATTTAAGGGATGCAATCATCAAAGCTTTATCTGTCAAAACAAAGGAACAAATAACACATTAAGACATTAGGGAAGGATTAGCGTGAAACCTATAAGATAACTGTTTTCAGAATTGAAATGTCTATCAATTTTTGTGTGGAGAGATCTGACAGCTTTAGAAAAATGTAAGCAAGTTTTAAAAATCTAATCTGACACGACCAAAACGATGTAACGATCTGTTTCCTTTTCTCTAAATTTTTGTATATTCTGTGCATTTGTGTCTAAGCCGTACAAATTTGATTGTAGGTTCCTGTGATTTAAGCAAAATAATTTTTCTTGGACAGAAAATAAGAGTTCTTCGAAATGTCAAAATGAGATTTTAAGAAAGAAACACAATACAATCATCATGTTTATGATACGTATGTATGTATGTGTGTGTATTTATATATTTACTGTATCCATACAAAACAAAACTTATTTTTGTTATACTTGGATGACATTATAATGTGACATAACAAAATTGATTTATTTAGCACCTTAAAGGCGGGTGATTATTAGAAGTCTTCTTTTTTTATTTCCAAACTCATTTGACAAATCAATTAGCATGCTTTTACTGTCTAATAAGTATTAATAGTACGAAAACACTCATCTGGAAGATTACTGATAAATTAACACAATTTGACGGAACAGTGATAAGTGATATAGTATAACAATGATAGGTATATAATTCCTGTTAAAACTAGGCTATAAGTACAATGAATATCATTACTATTATTCATGGCGGAAAATGTTTCCGCTTTTTTTGTAACAAACAATACGAAATATTTATTTATTTGTTTAATATTCGTTTATGATTATCACATTATTATGGGTTAAGGTTATGTTTAAAGAATTGTCATGTTCTTTTATATGGCGACATAAAATAACCGACAAATTAATACAGAATGAATAAACATAAACACATTATAAGTAATTAGACTTTAATAGAAAAAATAGATTTTATGTTTTTATACAGTTATGTTTTACTTTGAAGTACACATGTAAAGTTTGATGATCAAAAATTAGGGACTTTTTTTAGTGTGATAATTAGATGTGTTAATATGTACATTGTTTTTTGGAAATTTTGTGTTCGTGTATAACAGAATTAAAGGCATAATTATTGAAGTTGTAATGGTTCAGCATTTTATCCAAATTGCCTATTGGAGTACTCTAATTTTATGTTATAATAGATTAATACCATAATTTTTTAATTCATTGAAATCACTTTTAACAATGAACGCATTTTGATCATAATACAATTCATTAAAGTCGTTTATTCTATAAACATAGTACATAGATAAATTAATAGATCGATTGTACCTTGCAATTTTAAGCAATCATAAAAAGAAGTAAATAATGAGTTTTTAATAAGAAATTTAATTTTGAATATCTCTATTTTTTAGCTGTCATTTGACAAGTAAGAACTATACCATTATTAAACATGAGACAATACACACTCCAACAAAGCATTTAAGTCATTTTTGAAGCTGAATTCTATTGACATTTGACAAGTAAGAACTACGCCATCATTAAAAATGGAACGATAAACATCCAACAATGCATTGAAATTTTTTTTTCTCTGTCTGTCACTTTTCCAAACTGCCTATGGGAAATCATTATTTTTTAAAACGCAATGAGTTGCAGTATAGAAAATTAAATTGAGAAAAGTGACTGCAGAAATGTTCAAATGGTAGACATGTGCATTCAAGAGGACACAAGCGTCCACAGGTTTTTTCTCTTTTCAAAACCCACCTCTGTCTATCAACTCTTACTCTCACCTCCCCGCGGTGAACATCGGGTGCCTAGTACCTCAACTGGAGATTGGGTTCCAACCCCAGTGGAAAGTTGTTGGGGGCAGCAAACGAGAGAGAGGAGATAGAGGTGTTCCCACTTAAGGCACCTCTCCTTATCCAGGCGGCAGCGGACGAATTCTCGAGATAGAATCAATGGTGGCGTTTACAGTTATAGTAAGGTTGAACTACTTAGTGAACACCTTATAGGGCTTCTTCGACATATTCGGAGCCCAGGCCTGTAAGGAGCGGTTTATCCGGCTCCCCTTCCTTTTAGTTATACTAAGGATCTGGCCCTCCAGGTTGGGGGTTGTGCCGTCGGGGTGACTTCCTGGCCACGTAAAAATACATTAAGTTTCGAAGCACCAACAAGCCTCGGATAGGCACGGATTCACTGTTGACAACCCACGCAAACGAAATAAGGACAACGAACTTCGGATATGTACGTGGAATGTTAGGTCCCTTAACAGACCACGTGCAGCCGAACAATTAGCGGAAGCCCTAAACTCCTCCAAGGCAGATATAACAGCCATCCAAGAAGTGCGATGGGATGGACGTGGCAAACGCAAATAAAAAGACTGCGATATCTACTACGGCGACTGCTACCGAGAACAAAGACAGCGTCTATTTGGGTGTGGATTTGTTGTTGGAACTAGGCTCAGGCAAAAAGTCTTGAGTTTCAACAGTGTGAGCGAGCGCATCAGGACAATCCGCATTAAGGTTAAATTCGCCAACATAAGCCTAATATGCGCGCATGCCCCAACAGAGGAGAAAGATGAAGACACCAAAGACAAAGATGCCCTGGCTATGACATTAAAATTGTCTAAGGAGATTTTAATGCCAAGCTAGGAAGAGAAGACATCTTTGGTGGCATAATCGGGAGATACAGCCTGCACGACACCACCTCCGACAACGGATTCAGGCTGCGGGGCGAGACGTTCTGGTAGCTAGTACGCAGTTCACGCATCTCAATATCCACAAGGGGACATGGAAATCTCCTGATCAATCAACCGTCAACCAGATTGACCACATTGCAATCGACGCACGACACTTCTCCAGTATCCAGGATATCCGAACAATCCGAGAGGCCAACATTGACTCGGACCACTACCTCGTTGTAGCCAAGGTACGGCTACGGATATCCCGATCCAAGCCAAAACAAGGAAATACTGTGAGAAGATTCGACGTTAGACGGCTACAATCGCAAGAGACTGCCATGTCCTTTTCCGATCGAACAACAACAACATTGCCTTGCAGCCATCAGAGATGCCGCCTCTGAAGTGCTAGTTTTCACACGGCCACCACAGCGAAAGCCCTGGTTTGACGACGAATGCCGGCAAGCGCACGCAGCGAAACAAGAGGCATACAAAACGGCGCTGAACAAAAGGACTAGAGCTGCTCGCGAGCTCTACGAGCAGAAGAGGAGAGAGGAACACCGGCTTCTTAGATGGAAAAAAAGAGAGCATGAGAAGCGCTCGATCGAGGAGATAGAGGGATGTCACAACAGGAATGAGGTTCGTAAATTTTACCAAAAGGTAAAAAAAACCTCCCAAGGGTACCAGCCACGAATCGAAGCCTGTAAAGACGATCAGGGGAACATCGTAGTAGAACCCCAGTCGATGCTGAGAATATGGAAAGACCACTTCTCCAAAGTATATAACGGCGATGACGAAGCGAATCCCGCTGTAAGGGAGATAGAACCACTCAAACTCGGCGACGCAGATCAACAATTCCGCCTATTAAATTCGCTGCCGAACTATTCAAAGCAGCAGGCGATGACTTGGTACGGAGCATCATCTGCAAAATATGGTCGGAAGAAAGCATGCCCGATGAGTGGAATCTCAGCATAGTGTGCCCGATACATAAGAAAAGAGACCCTCTAAACTGCGCCAACTACAGACGCATCAGTCTCCTTAACATTGCGTATAATTTCCTCTCTGCCATATTATATGAACGTCTGAAGCCATTCGTTAACAACCTGATTGGTCCTTATCAGTGTGGCTTCAGACCAGGAAAGTCCACTATCGATCAAATAAATATAGGGACCGAGCTGGCTGGAGACGCTTGTTGGTTGAGGCCCAGGTCCACCCCGGTCTATAGCGCCACCTTAAGTAAGTAAGTAAGTAAGACTTCTAGAAATTTGACTAAATAAATTGATTACACACAACGCGATTTTAACACATAAGTGAATGCAGTACAGATGTCTGGCAAATCTTACAAAATTGTCAGATCTGTCATTAAAGAAATTGGCTGCGTTCAATCTCAGACAGGTAGGGTATCCGGATACCTTTTTGTTAGTGTTTTACGTGTAAAAGAACTGCTGAGATGTCAAAAAAGGAATCCAAAGGTACCCAAGAATGTCAGGGTTATGTAGGTATCTGGCAGAACAGCTGATTCAACAAATGGTTGAATTTCAAGAAACTTGAAAATTGATTTCAGCTTTTTGTATTTGTTCGTAAACAAAACATACAAAATGTTAGTTAAAGTTGTATTTGAGGGTGTTCTGTACATAATAGACGACGAAGAAGCTATTTTCCTCCTATATCTTACTATATCTAGGTATTGTCACTTCATAATAGTCCTAATTTCTGTAAGGATAGGTAGGTAGAAATGGCGATCTCAAGGCAACCTAGCCTGAGATCTAATTAGCGCTGTAGTGCGCCGTTTTGATACCAAAAACTCGTTTGACCTTTGATTGAAAGGGATAGATTGATAGAGAAACTTCATAGCGCTTATGTTAGAGCCATTTCGTCGCATTGAGAAAAAAGATAAGGTCTCTAATCTTTGTCTCAGATAGCTCATCAAGTTCTTGAAAGAATGCTTTTCCAAAATATTTCATTCTAGTGTTTGCCAAAGCAGGACATTTGCAGAGGAAATGGATTATCGTTTCACTTTCTCTTTGGTCACTACAACTACGGCAAAAGGTGTTGTAAGAGATACCCTACTTCTCTGCATGAACTCCTATAGGCCAATGTCCGGTACAAACCGCAACAATCCTGGCTATGCCATGCCTTGGCCTGCATAGAAAATCGTTTGTACGGGTTTGATTATAGGTGGGCCATATCTTCCTAGATATAATGCAGTTGGGTAAATTGCTCCACCTTCGGTTTGATTCAGTTTGGTAGATAGAAAAGATTTTACCCTTCATAGCACCAAGAGGAATGTTAACCATTTCCGCAAGTGAGCTTTGAAGGGCCGATCCTTGCCTGGCTAGCTCGTCAGCCCGTTCATTTCCCACGATACCACTATGGTCCGGAACCCAGTGCAGGGTGACACAGAGGTTAATATTCAAGCTCGCAAGCTCATCGCGACATTACTGGACCAATTTGGATGAGGATATGGCCAAGTTAATGGATTTGACAGCTGCCTGACTGTCTGTAAAGATAGCCGCATTTTGGTTTTGGTTTGGGTTTTGTTTAAGTATCTTACATGCCCCCTTATTGCCAGCAGTTTAGCCTGAAAAACGCTAGCAAAGTCAGGAAGCCTAAAGGATTTGGCTACATTATGGGAATCAGAAAAGATCCCAGAACCAACTCCGCACTCCATCTTTGAGCCGTCAGTAAAGATGGTTGTGTCGAAACCTATCGACACGATGTCATCCTCCCAATCTTCTCTCGATGGGATAATAACCTTAAAACCCTTACTAAGGTTCAAAGTAGGAGTGCAGTAGTCAGTATCTACGAGATAATAGCGCTGCAGGAAACTATGTATTTAATAAAAAGGTCGATTGGTAAAAGATCCAAAATAACGTTTAAGGCGTCCGTTGGGCAAGTACGCATGGCCCATGTGGTACCCACGCAAGCTGTCCTCTGAACCTTCTTTAGCTTATTAATGTTATAGGCTTTGCTAAGAGCAGGCCACCACACAATCGAACCATATGTTAAGATAGGGCGTACTACGGCTGTGTACGTTCATAAAATCATCTTCGACTGAAGTCCCCACTTTTTGCCGAAAGTTTTGCTGCAGGCGTAGAAGGCAACACAGGCCTTCTTAACCCATACTTCAATATTTAGTTTCCAGTTTAGTTTAGGGTCGAGTATAACTCCTAAATATTTTGCACAAGAATACAATTATAGGATTTGACCGTTGAGTCGAGGTAGCGTGAAGGGCGGTACTTTAGTTTTGGTGGTAAAGAGCAACAGTTCAGTTTTACTTTGGTTAACTCCTAGTCTACAACTCGTGGCCCAGTTGCTAACTTTCTTCAAAGCTGACTCCGTGATTTCACTAATTACAGAGGTGTACTTTCCTGTCACCAATAGCACCAAATCATCCGCGTAGGCTTCTGCCTTCACTCCACATCTCTCTAATTTAACGAGAATTGTATCCATGACCAGAAGCCATAGAAGAGGCGAAAGGACACCACCCTGGGGTGTTCCCCTACTCACGTGTTTTGTTGCGATTGTATTGCCTAGAGTGGCTCGAATCTTCCTACCACTGATCATGGAAATAATCCATTCTCGAATGAAGTCTTCTACACCGAACTTAACGAGCGATTCTTCTATGGGTTCTGTAAGGACGTTTAAAAGCACCTTCTATGTCTAGAAAGGTGGCAAGAGTAAATTCTTTATAATGGATTGGTTGTTCTACAGTACGCACTACCTCATGGAGGTCGTCCAACTAGGATTTCTCTAATATGGTAATCAAGAATGCGCTTCAAGGTTTTAAGCACAAAAGATGTTAAGCTTATTGGTCTGAAATCCTTTGCGGATTCGTGACCTCGCTTACCCACTTTCGAGATAAAAACTACTTTGACCTGTATCCACGACATGGGCACATGTTTGAGAAGGAGACATCCTTTGAAAATTTGTTCCAGCCATGGAGCTGCCACATCTTGCAACTTTTGAAGCATAACTGGCAGTATGCCTTCAATGCCTGGGGATTTATATGGAGAAAAAGTATTGATGGCCCACAAAATATTTTCTCTGTTTATAACGGAATTGACTTTCTCCACATGAGCTACGTTTAGCTCTGTGGTTTCAAGCGATTCGGGGTTATCACTCTCGCAACCCGGAAAGTGCGTTTTGATCAGTAGCTCAAGAGATTCGGCTGGAGAGGCTATCCAGGTTCCATCGGGCTTTTTCAGAAATGAAGGATTACAATGTTCCTTCGATAAAACTTTGCTGAGCCTTGCGGAGTCCATTATGTCTTCGATTGATTGACAGTATTCTCTCCAGCCTTGTCTTCTGGCTGTTAGGATAGTTTTCTGTTAAACTTAAATCGTTTAAAACCGGATATTTCGCAAGTAAATTATTATTCGTATAAAATTCCAATTGAGCTAAGAAGAAATTTAACATACATAGATTACAGATTAAGGTTATCCCTTATTTATTAAATTGTTACACACCTATCAATTCATCATCGTCCGACGAATCAGCTGAATTATCCATAAAAGGTTTTATCTTGCAACAATTTTCACTTCGAAGCTTAAATGTTTTTCTGCTTTTTGTGAACAGCTGAAAGTTGTTTTTATTTTTTGACAGCTATATCAAACAGCTATCCAAATTATTCAACAAGGTATCTAAAAGTCCACATATCCAAGATACCCTATCCAATACGAAATTGAACGCAACCATTATGGAGGTTCAGACGGCATAAGGAACTGATTGGCCAGGTACAAAAAAAAAACTTTACAATAAAGGCAACTTTTTGTAAAGTGATTGAAGAACAATCTCCCTAAATATCAAGTATGTATGTATTATGTCGAAATGACAGCTGATCATGTGTTTTCATTCAACTGATAGGTGAACTTTATTACTCCTTGATTTATTTATTTGACCAGTTTATATTTCTTTGATTTCTGAGATTTTTTCCAGACGGATTGAGAAAGCAGGAGAATAAAATATAAACTGAATCTACTATTTTTTCATTTTGAATTGTGCGACAGTACATCTTGATTAATTGAATCGTAAAAATTTCACCCTCAGGTTTCTGAAATTTTTATGAGAAATTTGGTTTATATTTCTGAGAATACGGAAATCTGGTAGATATTAGAATTATAAACTGGCCAATTTTTGGCACAGTTCCATTTAATATTTTGTGTAAAAGGGTTTCTTGTCAAATTGGAAAGGGAAGTCGATTTAGATGACAAATGGTATTTTACTTTTTTGTAAACGAATCATTTACTTTGACAGTTTAACACTTTCAACTCAGCTCTCTTGTGGATTGTTACAAACTGTAACTATTTGAAACTTCAACTATGAGCTTAGGAATGTCTTATTTTTATTACAAACAAGAATAAGTTAAAAAAAAATAAAGAATAAGTCACAAATAATGTCTTCCTATGGTCTGAATGCTAACATTGGTTGCCACAAACGTCATTGTCACAAACGTCATTTTAGATGAAATTTAAATTTCGAAGAGGATGTCTGTGCTTCTGACAACTTTTGACATATTCTCCGCTGTCGTGTATGTAATATATCTCTTCGCAATACTCAAATTATTGTCAAAGAATTTCACTATTGTCAGAAAATTGACTAAATTGGATGTATTGTATGTATGTCTAATGGGGTTTTCAATGGGTAAAATAAATCAATTTATTCTTGATCTAGATCTGTTAAAACACAAATTTGCCTTGTGTTTGCACTCTATAGCGCTCTACTTCACTAGCTAACACGTACACGAAGTAACACTATTACAATGACAAAAGAAAAAACAATTGCAATCATGTTCCTTGCGTCACGAAAAAAAAATCGATTTTTGAAGGAAATATGAATTTATTCATGGAAAACTCCATAAGAACCATCAAGTGTAGAGTTAAAAAAAAAACATTTTAAAATGAAGAAAATATGTTAATTCAAAGTATGTTTACAAAAATTTGTTTAGTTCTGAATCATATGATAAATTAATCAAAATTGTTCCTACGCAATGTTTAAGCCCTTAATATGTTCTCTGATAACGAGCAGGAATTTGAAAATTTCATAGCTGATTATGTTAACAACTATATTTCGTATCAATTCAACTAAACAACCACTCAAATATTACTTTTCAATGTAAGCACTTACAGAGGTATATTCTATACGAGCTTTGTTGTTGTTTAAACGATTTCGATATTATTCGATAACCATTCTTTGCTTATTTTATTATCGTTTGATGAATTATTCTGTTTAAATTGCTTCAATCTAGTTAAATCCAATACAATACTGACTTGATTAATTTTTCTCCAATGTCATGTAACTTTAAAAATAAAAAGATAGTTTACTGCAGCAATCAGTTTAGCATTGAAAATTATTTGTAATGTATTGGTAAACATTTGGAAAGGAAAAGCGATACATCTGATGGGACATGATAATTAAAGAGATAAAATATTATAAAGGGCCTTAAGCCAATACCAAAACAAACATGAGTTTTTCAACTTGAACTTATTACGTCAAGTTACAGAATGTAGGTGCTTGTTGCAATTACTATAAGATTACAATCAAGAGGCGCTTAGTGCAAAATACTCAAGTCAATATAAAAACCTATTGTTTCAGAAGTGAAGTAAATACAATCACTTTCGCTAAATGCTCGAAAACACTATAAACTTGACTATTATGAGCTTGTTTTTTGAACAAAAGGTGCACTCATTGTTGATACCCTTATTATATTATGCACACTGTTTGTGAGTATTAGGAAAGGAAGAGAGGGTTTGAAAGGAGATGTCGGTGTACATTGATTCTAAATATTGCAGTAATTTGGAAACACAGAGTGTGGTCAAGCATTCTACATTCACGAAGTACAGCTAAAGAACGAATCTCTACACTTTCTACACTTGACAGTGACAGCAGTATTACGGAAGTATTACGGTTGAATTGCTTAACTTTTCGACTGCATTCAAGCGACGTAGATGATTCAACGATAATATCATCACTAATCAATTTGAAAGCTCTTGGTTCAATACTGTCTAAGAAACTTAAGTAAGTTGCAAGAGCACAACCCCAGGGTTGGAATTATACTCAAAATTTGAACGAACATAACCCTTAAGGACTTATTAACATGATAGCGACTAATGGTAAACGAATGAACTTATGTCGTCCATTATCCCATTTCACTCACATACCTTGGTCATTGTAGGTTAATATGCTTAATTTGCAGTCAACTGCATTCCTTGGACATAAATATTGACCAAATAAACTAGTTAGTTCTTCAAGTGGCATAAATTTCAAAGTCAGAACTTTACTTCACTGCCTTCTACCTTCAAGTCATCATTCAAAAAATACCAAAAACACTATCGTCTACAAAACAGTCCTCAGGCAAACTACAAGTCTATCACGATTTGCATTTCGTACTGTAAAGAAATATAACTTATATTTCTTTTCTTATTTGACAAAAAACCTTTTTACACAAAATATTAATAAACAAAGTTCAGCTTTCAGTTTATTGAACAAATATGATCAAATGTCATTCTGACATAAGTTTACTTGACTTGATAGTTTGGGAAATTTTTCTTGACAAACTTTCCAGTCAACTTTGAACAGATAACAGAAACTTGTCTTACTTTCAATTCCCTTATGACGCCTGAACCTGTCCATTGATTCTAACAATTCGTAACAATGACACTTGAACAATTTTTTTTTGACATAATAATAGTTCAAAAAAGCAGTCGATGTATGCTGTTTTTGTAGATCCGCCGAAGAATCATGTTTCGAATATACAAAACCTCGAAAATTTGCAACCCAAAGTCTGTCAAGTTTTATGTAATAATGTAGCTGGTCCTGCAAATAAATCAATTTTATGGAACTTTTTTTAAATATATATCTGAATTTCAAATCTTTTTTTATATGAAACTTTTATAAGATCTGAACACATCCAATACTATGAAAAATTCTTCAAAGGTTTAAAACTACAATGGGCTAAAGCAATAAAAACTCAAAACTTCGGCAGAGCAAGCCGAGGGTGTTTATGTGGGTATAATAAAGGTATAGAGTCTGCACACCATCTACAATTTATAAACTATAATGAAACTACCATTCTACGAGGTATGTTTCAAGGTGAAGCTGTCAATTTAGTTCCATGCTACCTAAACTGCAACCATTGGAGCAGAGATTTCAACATTTTGAAAAATTCTTTTGAAGAATTTGAGCTGAGTAATTTCATATTGGTGGGGGATCTTAATGTGAGAACAGGATTGAAAAGTTCAGTAGATATTGGGGCAGTACCACAGCAGTCAGTCACTGATTTTAGAAGTTCAAAAGATTCTACAACTGACAGAAACTGCAATGCATTTCTTGTGTTTCTGGAAGATATTGGTGCGTTTATTCTTAGTTGGAGAAGCATTGGTAATACAAGTGGAAAATTCACATTCGTATCGAGTAGGGGATCGTCAGTCATTGACTATTGTTTTTCATCTTAAAATTCGGTAGGAATAATTGAAGATATTTCTGTAGGCTGTAGAGATCTCTAGTAATACGACAATGCAGTTACTTCCAAGGCTGAAGTGAGTAGAAAGAAAACATCCAGATTACATAAAGAAGCTAAACGAAGCTATACCTCAGTACGTTGTACGTGAAGATCACATTGAATCAAGATGTTAGACAATAAAAAAGTGTGTGTACGAAGCCAATGGACGATCTATCAATCAGGTTATAAAATTCGAAAGGAAGAAACCTTGGTATGATTTACAGTGTCACATTGCTAGAAAAGAATCCTTGAAAGCACTGAGAGTATTTAAGAAATAAAACCTGGAAGCTAGTAGAAACAGTTATGCCGCAGCAAACAAAAAATATAAGGCTCTCTGTAAGTCCAAACAGTATGAATATTTACAAAACATCTCTCAACAACTTGTATCTGTGGATTCGGCAAAAGAATGGTGGAGAATCGCAAAAGAAATACGTGGAAATTCAACGAACATTGGAATACAAATCACGGCTAACGAGTTCATATAACATTTCAATGGCACACTGAATCCAGTTTCGTCAAGTATTACGTTTCCTGTAGCAGTTTTCGAAACCATAAATATTCTAAAGCTTGATAGTCAAATAGAACTTTCTGAAGTGAAGAAGATGGTATTCCGAATGAGTTCTAATAAAACGCACGCATTTCATTTGTTGTGCGGGCTACACACTCTACTTAGAGATATCTTTGAAACTAATTTTCCCACTATAGAAAAAGGGTGATGCCAGTATCGCTTCCAACTATCGCGGGCTCTCCTTTCTGGACACACTTTACAAAATATTTACAACAATTCTGCTTAGAAGGCTAACTCTCTGGATTGAAGAGAACAACATACTCGACGAATACCAGACTGCATACAGAAAACAATATAGTACAGTTGACCAAGTCTACAACCTTTCTTGTATCGTCCAACTTTAGCTGAGCCAGAAGAAAAAGCTTTACGCTTTCTTCGTAGATTTGTCAGCAGCGTTCGACAACATTAACAAAAAAGCTTTGCTTTACAAATTATCAAAGATTGGCGTCTCTACAAAACTGGTGTCTTTTATACGTTTATTGTACAAAGATACGACTGCTACAGTCTGGGATGAAACTTGTAAGTCTAGCTTCTTCCAGACATCCAAAGGGGTCAAACAAGGATGCGTACTGAGTGCCCTTCTATTTGTTCTATTCCTAAACGATCTACACTTAGAACTTCCAACTGGTCTCACTGTGAATGGTATGCAAATAAATGTTTTGTTATACGCAGACGACATAGTTCTTCTTTCTGACAGACCTAGTACCCTATACAATCGATCATCGATAGCTTCGGCAGATATTGCAATAATTGGAACCTTGCTGTCAGCTTAGAAAACTCTAAATAATAATTTTTAGGAATGGAGGTAGACTTCTCTTACAACATGTCCTTGTCATTTTACTTAACAGAAAGACTTACATCATCGAAAAACTCAATCATCTCGACATGGTCGAAATTTTTAAAGAACCAGTTTGTTACTCGCTCTGCTAAATATAAAGTGCACGATGCAGCAACAAAGTCAATAATGCGCAAGTGTGGAGATTCAAGGAACACATTCAAACAACGTTTCTTCGTCAAAAGATGCTTTGGTCTGCCTGATAATACACCTAACTGTGCAATACACATCGAAACTAGTCTTTCACAGGCTTTCCTAAGTACATTAAAGGTACATCTGTCATACATACGTAGAGTGATGTTAATGCCATGTAACCGCTTACCGCGTGCCCAGATGTTCAAATACATGACATATTTTGATCGATAAGTAAATTAGTAATTTAGGCAATATGATATTTTAAAATTGATTTGGACAGTTTAACATTGATTTTGGGCTTTACAGCATTGTCTTCTGAAGAAGTTCTTGGGCGATGTGACATTTTCAATATCTTGCTGTTATTTTATTTTTGGCAATAAGGCTGAAAGTTTCTTATTATTTGGAATTTCATAAGACCCAGAAAAGTTTAAAGGCCCAAAGATTATTATTCTTTTTTATTTTATTTCAGATGTTATGAAATATTTAATTTGGCCGATATGGGTTTTCCCGATTAATTTCAATGATAACTATAAATGGCCCTTAAAATGTCAAACACCGCCTTCATTGCCTAAAATTCTTTAATTATTAGAAAAAATGTAATAAAAAAATGTAATAATATTCAATACTCATGATAATAACAATAATAATAACAAGGTCAAAAAATGTCTGATATAATAATTATTAACCTTTAATTTTAATTGACTCCTATCACAAGTTAAAAAAAAACAGAGTCTAATGAACCTACAAATTTTGCTTCCGTAAAGTTTAAAGCTAAAAGAAAACAAATATTGTACATACAATAATCAAATAATCATTAAAAAAAAGTTGTTGTTGTTATATTAAGTATAATTTATAATGTAACTGAAAACGAGATAAACATAACACAAGAGCAAATAAATATTGACAGGTGAATAAACAAAAAGTAGATTTTCAGTTTTCCATAATTTTAAAGAATCTTCTAATGTAGGGATGATGAAACACTATTAATTTTTATGGAGTAATAGTAATAGAATAATAATTACGTACAAAAATATTAGAAGGTAGTCTTATTTTATGTCCAAGTCTACAAGAACACTTACTTAATTTCAAAAAATCCCCAAAAAATATCGGTTTCATTTTCATCAAGCTTATTTCACCAAAACTTTGACGAAGCGTTCACAATTTTAAATTTTAGACAGTCAAACTAATAATGTAAACGCCACCTAATGTCAAAATATCAAGCAAAGACATTATTGTTTCATTTTTAAGATCAAGATTAAGAGATCAGATTAAGAGAAGGTTACACCGAGTTGTCGTACTTGTCATTTGCTTATGCCCCGATGACTTGTTCACTGTAACTAATCCGATAGAATTATGTATTAGTTTTTTTTCGACCATAAGTTATCATTTATAATGTAAATGAAAATTCCTTTCCTTTGACAAGAAACTCTTGTATGTACATAAAATTTTAAATACAATTTTGCAGTGAATAAATAAATTACAATGTTATTAATTTCAGCGTTTAGTTGAATGAAAAAACATGATCAGCTGTCATTTTGACATAAGTAGACTTGACTAAATAGTAAGGGTGATTTTTCTGAACTACTTTAACTTTCCAATAAAGTTACCTTAACTTCCAACACCACCTTAAGGCTACGGCGAACGTAACCAAATAAAGCTCCATGAGAATACTATAGACTTTATATACAAAGGTCAAACCAAATTATGTATTTAGTGTTAATGGAGATCGTTTAAAAACATATTGAAAAAGTGTTTTTCCAATTCTCAATTCGTTTGTTACAATTTAACATAAGATCTACCATCTTTGAAAAATCTTTCATTGTATTACAAACATGTTTATATATTTTGTCTTCACTTTGTCAATTATAATAATAGTAAAATAAAATCTGTCTTACATAATAAAACTCAAGTCTTATCAAAAGTTCCATCATTTATTAGTTATAATGTAGTATAGCAATTAAAGTACCTAATATCTGAAAGAGTAATTCAAAAGCTTACACCCAATTAAAAGTTCATAATATTTGCTTTATTTTAAATGGACTTATCTATTATTGTTGTAAATTGTTTATACTTGTAGTAAAGAAATTATATTGTATAAAAGATTTCCAACCAATTTAGTATACTTGATGTAAATGCTGAAATTTTACTGCAAGTCTATGTACTTCAGTGCTTACATTTTTTTTACAAATGACGTTTGAAACCTTGATATCAACATTTTGCATAATCCCTAAAACGATAGAGACCGACACAAATAACACCATTATCCCTTATGTTTTTTGACAGTTGTTGGTCAGTTTATGTTTCGAATATTTATGAAAATTTCCTCAGACGGGTCGACGGAAAAGTTTAGTTTATATTTCTGTGAATACAGAAATCTCTGATATCCTAAAAATATAAACTGGCCAAACAACATCTCAAAACAGCAGTATTTGTTTAAAGTATATAAATGCAATGATAAACTTCATATTCCCTAATTATGGTAGTTCAAGTTATGTATGTTTTGAAGTAGAAACACATAAAATCAAACGCTTCAGATTTCATACTTCCTTTATTATGAAAGACTTATAAACTTGTGGCAAGGACGGAACCAAACTTTTAGTTAGCCATAAAATCGATTTTTGAATATAAGCGTAGATATGCAGCTGAAAAAAATTGGAATTTTATCTAAATTATATAATGCGAATTATCCTTTGTACATATGTATAGGCATAATACTTATTTTTAGTATTTTCTTAGATAACTGTATTCGAGCAAAGCATGTTCGAAATACTTTGAACTTTTTAATTATATGAAAGCATTTCTACTTACTTACTTAAGAGCTTAGACCACCCTAAAGGTTGAATGAAGTGGGTTTTTAGGGGATTTTTGTTTGGCGGTTTATTAAACATATAAATGACATTGTGCAGGCAGCGTTTATGCGATGAAGCCTCTGTGCATAAAATCTATAATAATATCATGGAAGTGTATTTTTACGTTCGCCGTAGCCTCGAGGATTTATATACAAAAGTAGTTAACAAAATTGCAATAGTAAGTGTCACCGTAGCCACTAGATGCCGCCCCTGAACCTACGGTAAAAGTACTATAGGTTTTATATATATACAAAGATGACGTCTTTTTTGTAAAGTTTCACGAACTGATTTATTTATTATTATTTATTTATTTTTCATTTTTAAATTATAATAACTCATTTCTAAATTTAAAAATGCAAAATTTGCTTACAAAAATAAATGACCTACGCAGTGTAAAATAAATCCTGTCAAAGTTATGAGTCTATGATTGATTTGGCAATACAATTAATACAAACATTTTAAAACTGAGTATTTAAAGGTTTTTCCCGGCCGTAATATTTTGGCACAAAATTTTTGAGATTCTTTGAAACACTTCAAGTTAAACAACGACTTTTGGAAAATGCTAGGGTGGCCTAACCCCCTAAGGCCTTGTGTGAACTAAGGTGTCATCCAACAAACTTCCCCATCTAGCTTGGCACCTAGCTAAATGTCTATAGTTTTGCACTCCAAGGTTGGATGAATTCACTTTCTATCTGTTTGCGCCACATTGAATTAAGGCATTCCTTTAGTTTTTTAATAATTTTTCAATCTACTAGGGGGCCATACCGTTTTGTATTTGAAACAAAGAGTTGAATTAACATCTAACAAAATTGTGTCTTATTTAAAAGCATTTTTATTGCCTTTAAGATGTTCGTATTTTTAATGCAAAAAAGAAAAAAATATGTAACTAATTTAAAAATAATCCTCTTACAAAAAAGCTCCAGGCTTTTCAAAATGTCAAAAGTTTTCTGCACCTAATGTGATAATGTGTGCATCTAAAAATGTAAGTTTTATTTAGAAAATCTTTATTAAAATGCTTTAATTAAAATGATAATAAACAAAAGCAAATCGAGAATTTGGTCGACTGTATGTGCTCAAATCCCGATTTGGCCAAAGGTCGTTTTTCCGACTTGGAAAAGAAATATTTGCCCATATTCTGCATTTCACTTTTCGTGGGTGTTTTAAAATTCGGATTTTCGAACATGCAAATGGATGTTCTGTATTTGGGTTTGTTCCAATTTTCACGCACTTACGTTGTGTCATATAAATTCTTTATATTTGATTTGTGTCTTAAAATTCGTCTTCTTATTTTTTCTCTTGAATTCTGCTTCCTTTTTTCACTCAAAAATACCAATTATATTAAATCCATCTTCAAAAGAGCAAACATTTTACTTTAGAAACAAAACATAAATGGATGATCCTTCAGTTATGACAGTTCGAAGTAATTTCGAAGGTTTCGAATACGATCGAATTGAAGAACATGCAATTTCATTTCACGTGCAAACCATAAAATGTTTCCTTTTATCGCATATTGAACATAAAATATTTTCTATTGCAGTGCAGTGGTTTGCTGTGTCATGCCAATGGAATAATCGGGTCATGTCATAGGTGATGCTGAAAGCCTCTACCTGTCCTAAGAATTTCAAGGTGAAACCTAGCTTTAACGGTAATTGATCTTCAAGGAGCACCTTGTATTGCTTTTAAGACATACAAAAAACCCTTCTTCGAAAAGCGAAAGTTCTGTACAATAAACAATAATAATTTTGTACATTTTCCAACCATAAAATGTTTCCTTTTATCACATATTTCCATAATAATAAGGTTTGTATTAATTCATTCTTTAAAAATAAATTTTTTCTCTTGACTAAAAAGAGTTTGTTTCGTTATGATTTCTCGATTTGACAGATCTTATAAGAAATAATTCGAAACTCGAAAAAACGAAAATATACCTTTTTTTCCGTTTTCAATGTCTTATATTGAGGCACTCAGCGCCAAAACGGCCTAATCCCAAAAAATCGTGTGTTTACACTTGACATTCGCTTTCACGTAATGCACAATGCAAGACCCTATTTCCTGTGGACCACGTGAAGCTATTCCCTTATTCCAGGTGTACATAAACGATTTGTTTGTAATAAGGTCATGAATACCAAGGCAATATGTCCATAGCTGCCTCTTGTAGTAAGCTACCCCTGTGGAAATAATTGGCATCGTTTTCAATAAATCGAAAGCTATAACTACATATTCAGTGTTGCTAAGTTTCGAATCCAACAGCATCCCACTTCTAGCTGATTCAGCTTTTCGGTAGTGTAAATCTCTTTCGCTCGTTATTCTCTGCTTTTCAGAAGGATCACCTGCAGCCTCGATTTTTTTGTTACTGGAGCTCGAAAATGCAAATTAAAATTTTCTGAAAAGATTTTCGTAAACACTAATTATGAAACAATATCCCTTTCTGCAGATCCACGATACAGCTCGTACATTAAAGAAATGTTTAAGATCGGTGCAAGTAATTCTCTTTGGACACTCTTTTGCCTGGAATAATGAGAGCTATACCTTGGAAATTTGTTAATAAAGTCTTTCACGAGTGCTGTAGCTTCAACGGTCGTCTTGTTATGAGGTGGATGCCTTCCTCTTTGGTCCAAAATTGGTGTTGTTGATCCACTTCCAGGTGTTCTATGCTTAAGTACACGAGTAATACGACCCTCTGTTACCTGTAGAATCTGTTTAAAAAACCTTTTGCAGACAATCATTCCGACATTGTTGACTCCAAAAAGTTTGAAGATTCTTTTACTAAATCTGCGGCTTTCGCCCAAAGACTTCTTATAAGATCTGTTTGTTTCAATAACTAAAATTTGTCCACATATCTAAATACGCATTTTTCAAATCATGATCAGCAATTTTATAAAAATTTTCAAAAACACTTCGCAAAATGCTCTCACTGAAATGCTGATGACATTTTAACGGACATGGACAGAACATGCAAGTGCATTTAGCGTTCGATCTGGCTTCACAATTTCTTTTACAGTCTTATAACATTTTCCTGAATTTCGCTGAACTTTACTTACGTCTTTTTTTCATTTCGATTTGTTGGCAATTCTTTTCCTCGTAAGTGTTTTCAATTCATTTATGCTTTCAACTTCAACTGCTGATTCAATTGGCCTTTCATTTTCTGGTAATTCTATCTGGGACTCTGTTACCACAATTCCCAATGGCCTAGGTAATGTATCTTCAAAAGAAAGCGATGAAATTGATGAATCACTTTGTGTAGGATCCAGAATTCTCAAAGTCTCGTAAACTTATGGCGTCGGCCTCAGACATGCTTCTTCACGTAGGTAGAATTTCTTTGTCTGTCTAATACATTTTCAATTTGAATAAAGATCCTTCCATAAATTTTACGAACTTACCTTTGACAAACAAGTGGATTTATTTAAAAATGAATAACTTTTTTTAACGAGGCCAACTAGTGAAAACTAAAGCATTAAGCGTGTCTACATCAAAACAGTAATTGCAATATTGCATGAACTGAAAGCGGAGAGGCAAAGAATTATCCAATAAATTATTTTCAAATAAACAAGAATTTCATTGCCTACTCTATCGTTTCGATTTGCATATTTTTAAATATCTACTGGCTAGCATTATTTATTTTCAAAAAATATACCTACTCTTAAAATATAGAATGCGTTTTTGGCCTGACCCACACAAATGTTTAAATTCTAGAATTCAATGTGGCCTAAGCAGCTTAGGCCGTTTTGGTATAAAACAATTTTTGAATTTCATAGAGACGAAAAACAGTTTCCCCCATAAAAATTCACCTAGTTTTATAAGATATCACAGGGAGATTTTTTTTATATATTTCAAAAGATTCCGGTTCGATCTGCATAGTCAGTTGTATTTTTTTGAAAATAAGGGTTGGGCCGTTTTGGCGATAAGCGCCTTAATGGCGTTTTTCTTTTTTAGTCCAGAGCTGAGCACTGAGCAGAGTCTGAGAGAACAGAGTAGAGTTCTGAGCAGATTATGTTCAGAGCTCTCTGATTTAATTATGAAAAAACTTGAACACTAAACTGTCAAGATTTGAAATCTCAAATGTCAAAATGTCGTTGTTCCATTTGACGCCTGAAATAAATTTGATTCATACAAATTTTATATGCAATTAGTATTTTCTAAATTATCTTACATTCTGCACTAGAGCGACCAGCCTCTTCCGCCATTTTTATTGGTTTGAAGATGATTTTTTTTTTATTTCACGGCTTTCAAATATCAATTTGTTTGTGTTCAGCATCAAAAACACTAATGAAGATATAAATCCTTCGTACGTATCACAATCCAAAACCCATTTGTTTACATTTGTAATTGGTACATTTGGATTTGTAATGTGGACGAATTCAACGAGAAAAATTGAAGTGTTTTCGCGCACACATAGATCATTTACTGAGTTTTTGGCTGCGTACGCCGACGATCTAATTGCGTACAGAACGGCCCGAAAGGTTGAGGTTATTAGAATTCTCTTGCAGCGTGATTTCGACAAGATTCAGCGATATTGCGACGACTGGAAACTGAAAATAAATGTCCAGAAGTCAGAGACAATTCTGTTCCGGACTCCGTTGGCTAGGGCCACGAGGGATACGTGCAAGAATTGGCGCAAGATGGTCATCGTTGATCTTCATGGGCAGCCATTAACGAGCAAAAGTGTTGTGAAGTACCTCGGTATCTGGTTAGATCAGTATTTATATTTCGACAGACATATAAATGATGCACTGACCAGGGCCAGAGGAGCCTTCGCTCTGACGAAACGGCTGTTTTTTAGCAGTCGGCTTGACCCCAGAGTGAAGGTAATTTGCTACATGGCCCTTATACGGCCAATGATCGTTTATGGTTGCCCTGTGTGGTTCAACGTTGCCCCTTCCCAGATGGAGAAGTTTCGGGTGTTCGAGCGGCAGTGTTTAAGACGCTGTACCGGCTTATATCGAACAGCCGAATCTTCTTATGTGCATTACTATTCTAACGAGGTCCTATACAACGGGGCTCGAATCAACAGAATTGACAATTTCGTGATAAAACTCGTTCGAGGTCACATTGGAAGAGCTATGTCTTCGACCAACAATTTAATTTTCGGGACGTTCTATCCGAACGACGAGTATTTTGAAAGTGCACGCTTGAGCGGCTTTATTCCACCAGATGCATTCCTCTTTTTAGACAAATGCGGTCTGATACAGGATAGATTGGCAGTTCCATTAATCTACCACGTCAGACGAAGAACCGTGGATAGGCGACTCCTGTACAATCGGGACGTCTGGCACAAGGTGGAGCAGAGCTCCTTCAGTTCAGTAGGGCTGTGTCCGAGCGGGACCGAACTGATAGGGTGAAGCAGGAGAACCAGTTTTGGTGGCTTCAATCGGCACTTGATAGTGGGTAGTCGGGATGGGGTTTAAGCCTTGGCCGGCTTACATACTTGTTTTATAGTTTTAGGGTTTAGTTTTAAGTAGAATAGGCATGGTGGCACAAAAAAAATACAAAAAAAAAATACAAAATAAAAAAAAAAAACAAAAAAAAATTTAAAAAAAAAAAGAAAACAAAAAAAATACATGTAATATAAAAAAAAACAAAAAAAAATAAAAAATACATACAAAAAAAGACAGTAAAATATAAAAACAAAAAACGTTAGATTTGCTGCTGTGGTTGTTCTAGTTTTAAGTAGTTTATAGGTAGAATAGGTAGTTTAAGTTAGTTTTAAGTTTTATATTAGGGACCTAACTTTAAGTAGTTTTTAAGTAAAAATAAATAAAAAAAGAATATTGATATTAGTTTTTTGTTCAAATTTTCTAATAAATACAAAAATAAATGAAATAAAATTTAAATGAAGTAAAATAGATCTTAGGGCCGAAAGGCATTAGTATTAAGTGTTAAGCCTAGTACATACTTGTGAACCATCTCGTGAACCCATACAAATTTCAGTTTTTGGTTCACCCGTGAACTTGCTCGTGAAGCTGAGTGGAGAACAAAGTGGAGAGTTTTCGTTCACGGGCAATTCACGTGCAAAATGTACGGGAACTGTTGGTGAAGCTTTGATATTTGGTTTGTTCATGTTCACAACGTGTACTCACAAGTGTGTACCAGTGAGCAATGTCAAAAGTTCACTTTCTCCACTGGCGAACGTTCACTTCACGTGGAAGTATGTACTAGGCTTTATAGTTTAACTTAGAGTGTCCGTATGGGACCATTAAGTTAGTTGTAAGTTATGGATAATTAAGCTAGTTTTATGAATTTTTGTCTAGCTTTAAGATAGATATAAGATTGAATAAATACAAATGAATTTGAAAAAGAAAAAAAAAAAATGAGTTTTTGGGGGAAATTTAAAAAAATCAGAGGAGAAATGACACGCACACTAAAAGAATAAGTTTATGAGCCTGTTTTCCAGTTTAGCTTGTAGGCAAACCAAGATGTCTACCGACGATTTATATCTTCATGTTCAGCATCAAAAACACTCTATATAAAGATATAAATCCTTCGTACGTATCACCCTCCAAAACCCATTTGGGTACATTGTTGTATTTGTAATTTGAAAGAATTCAACGAGAAATATTGACGTGTTTTCACTTATGCATATAAACACTTACTGAGTTTTTTGGGGAAATTTAATAAATTAGAGGAGAAATTACACGCACACTATGAAAAAGTTTATGAGGCTGATTTCCGGTTTAGCTTGTAGGCAACCCAAGATGTCTACCGAGGATTTATGTCTTTATAGAGAGTGTTTTTGTTCAGCATTTTACACCGTTTACTCTGCTATTTTGTTCTGAGCTCACAGAGCGCGCTCTGAACATGTTCAGAACAAAAAAAGAAACACGAATTTGAAGCTCTGAACGATCAGAGCTAAAAAAGAAACACAATTATTTTTTGACAGTTCGAGCTCTGCTCTGAATTAAAAAAGAAAAACGCCGATAGAAATCAAATTCGTAACAAAAATCGCTTTCGAATAGAATTGACTTTCGAAATGAAGTAAGCCCCAGAAATCAATATGTAATTTTTTGTCTATAGTTTACGTTTTGGAAATACCATTAATTTCATTACACATTTGTGTTAATTTTCATAATATCAGAAAGACAAATCGAAATAAATTCTATGACCTCCCCCCTCCTCTCTGGATCAGCCTTTGCTTTCAGGTCACTGGCTTATAAAATATTATATGTTAAACCGAATAATATACTAGATATGGACGGCTCCAAGATTGTTCAACAGATTGCTAAATGGCACTAGACCTTCAGTTGACACCAGGGGAAAATGTTTGTATTATTTTTGACATTCGTAGTTAAGAATTTTGTGTGCCCGCGATTTTGACATATATGTATTTGTTTTTGTGGACTAAAAGAACAATTATTATTATTAAAGTTTAAATTTGTATTTCTAGATTATAACTTATACTTTATATTATGTGCTACTCAATTTGAGTAGATGAATTTTGTACAGTTGGTAAAAGCTGAAATAGTTTCGAATTAAAAAAATAGATGGCGTTAAATATGTTGTTGGTTTTTGTCTCCCATGTCAACTGGAGGGCTAGTTTCGATTGTATCTGTTAAACCATATTGGATTTAATTTTGTATATAATAAGCCATTTTGTATAAAATTTTGTGTTGTTTAACTTGTATTTCTCACTTAATATAAAATATTTTTGACTTAATACGATTATATTCTTTATTTTCGCAGGATCTTCATGCCATCGAAGACTCTAGCGCACCAAATGTTCACTCTATTAAATTGGGATGGATAGTTGGTGTTGTCATACCATGTCTTCTCAATATTTTCGGTGTTATGCTGTTCCTGCGTCTCAGTTGGGTTGTAGCTCAATCTGGATTACTGCAGTCCCTTGCGATTATTGGAGTCTCAGCTGTTGTATGTATTATTACAACAACTTCGCTGTCAGCCATCAGTACAAATGGCGAAGTTAAAGGAGGTGGTATATACTTTATTATCTCTCGCTCTTTGGGTCCTGAATTTGGAGCATCCGTTGGAGTGGTATTTGCATTTGCCAATGCTGTGGCAGCATCAATGAACACAATTGGTTTCTGTGATTCTCTAAATGATTTATTACGTAAGTTTTTAACTTTTAATATGACAGATAGTTTATAGCAGTGATAACTGACAGCTGTTTTTACTTAAAGCAACTCTGCTTAAACTTACAGCATTTTTATAAAATATTATAAATACAAATTTCTCGGGACTTCCACACTTTTAACAAAATAACAATAAACTCTTTGTTATAGGAAGTAATGGTTTGAAAATCATTGATGGTGGAATAAATGATGTCCGGATTGTGGGTGTTTTTACTATTCTGATCCTCATATTGATTTGCTGCATAGGAATGGAATGGGAAGTTAAAGCACAGAATTTCTTAATAGCTATCATTGTTTTGGCTATATTCAACTTCCTAATTGGTGCAGCTATTGGACCACAAGGAGATCCGGAAAGGATTGCTAAAGGTTTTGTTGGATTTTCATGTAAGTTGAAGGTTGTAGTATTAAAATGTAAACAAAACCAATACATGAGCTTGTTTTTTTCTTTTGACAGGGGCAACTGTACACGAAAACTTAGGACCTAGTTACAGATATTCCGAAGGAACTGATCAGAATTTTTTCAGTGTCTTCGCTATTTTTTTCCCAAGTGTAACAGGTATCCAGGCAGGAGCCAATATCTCAGGAGATCTTAGGAATGCCGGAAAGTCAATTCCTAAGGGAACAATGTTGGCTTTGATCATTTCTATGATTACGTATGGAATATTTGTGGTATTTGCTGGCAGTGCAGCACTTCGTGATGCATCTGGAAATGTTTCCGATCTTGTAAATGGAACACTATTGAGTGAAAATATACCATGTAGATTTAACAATGTAAGTACAACAGTAAGTAATAAAGGGTTTTCCAGTAAAAGCCGGTGGATTTTTTAAATTCAAAAAAAAAACGATTTAAATATAGAATATCAATAAAGTTTTATTTTAATTTGAGAGCCCTATCAATAAAGCTGGGTGGCGAGCATTCTAAGGTTACGTTTTCGATGACTTTGGAGCATAAATCAGGCTTAATTAAATTGATGACATCGATTATGTGGTCTTTTCGGCTGTTCGCATAGACATGCAACTTAAGAACGCCCCACAAGAAATAGTCTAAAGGGGTCGAATCACACAATCTTGGTGGCCCATTAACGTCGCCTGGGTGCAAGGTAGTCATGTCATGAAACCTCTTGCGCAGACTATCGATTGTGTCTTGAGCTGTGTGACACCTTGTTCCATCCAATTGAAAACATATGTCTCCGGTGTCCATATCATGCAATTGAAGCTACAAGAGGTACGGACCGATGACGCCGCCAGCTCAAAATCAACACCAAACAGAAAATTTATTTGGATGCATATAGCTTAAATGCGTACCCTTTCATCTGAAAATGGGCCTCACCACCAAAGATGAATTTTCGACGAAAATTGGGATCAATTTCCAAAAGCTCCAAAATCCTATAAACTGTCTATGGTAGTATGGTTTCAGCTTCTGGGTCAGTTTGATTTGTGTGGGTGCATGCGAAATTTGTCATGTTGTGCTCTGGGACAGGTCACGATTTTATGAGTGACGTAGAATTGACTAGTTCGGATTTACAGTTTACCGAACAGCGGGCATAATTTCGGCAGATCTTACGTATGGGTGTGGATTTTTCACTGAGTTGATTGACTCAAATTTAGTCTCCAAAGTTGAATAGTCGATTTGAGAGGATGACTCATAAAAAGCGCTAAGGCGTTAAAGCGTTATTACTAGAGATCACCTATTTTGATAAAAAAAAGTTTAATGATTTGAACATGTCGCTCGACGCTGTAACTTGTCATAATATTTTACAGAAAGTAAAAAAAAGCTGTAAAAATCAACCCTTCCTTATTGGAAAACCCCAAACTTTTTTGATCTTGTAACAATTTTTTACTGAATTTTAAAAATATTTTCAAATTTTTCAGACTTGTGAATATGGTTTAGCTAATTCGTACTCAATTATGCAACTTATGTCCGTATGGGGTCCACTAATTTATGCTGGATGTTTTGCTGCAACTTTAAGTACTGCTTTGACAAATCTGTTATCTGTTCCTCGTTTAGTTCAATCACTTGGAACTGATCAAATATATCCTGGACTGATCTACTTTTCGAAACCTTATGGCAAACATGGTGAACCCTATCGTGGTTACGTTTTGACATTCCTTCTTTCTGCTGGATTTCTTTTGATTGGTGAACTAAATGTCATTGCACCAATGATTTCAAACTTTTATTTGGCCTCGTATGCTTTGATAAACTTTTGCACATTCCATGCAGCACTTATAAAGCCCTTAGGCTGGAGGCCAACTTTTAAGGTAAATTCATTTTTTGATGATTATGAAAAACTTTTGACCAAATAGAAAATAAAAGAATAAAATTCTTTTAATTACAGTATTATAACGTTTGGTTAAGTTTGTTTGGCTTTGTTCTATGCGTGGCTATAATGTTT
Organism: Eupeodes corollae; assembly: GCF_945859685.1. Classification (NCBI taxonomy): domain Eukaryota; kingdom Metazoa; phylum Arthropoda; class Insecta; order Diptera; family Syrphidae; genus Eupeodes; species Eupeodes corollae. The sequence continues at coordinate 145,704,020 of NC_079147.1, read as the reverse complement.
TTAATCGAATGGAAATCGTCTCTTATCACGCTTATCATAATATTTGCATTGTACCTGATTGTTGTCTATAGAAAACCAGGTAAGAACAAATATTGTAATTGTCAAGCTCAAGTCTTAATGTCAACCGAATTTCTTTTCTTTTTTTTCTTCTTTTTCAGATGTCAACTGGGGTGATTCGACTCAAGCTCAAACCTATAAAACTGCTTTATCTGCAACGCAAAAACTCAATACGATTTCTGACCACGTTAAGAATTATCATCCCCAAGTTCTTGTTCTAGCCGGTAATCCTAAAGTTCGACCGCCTCTTATTGATCTTGGTAGTTTAATTACCAAAAATACATCACTTATGATGGTTGGAAAAATTGTTCCGGTAATGATTAGGAGTAACAGTTTAAAAATGATGACATACGTTGAATTCATATATTGAATTTCTTTTTCATAGCTTAAAATTGGTTATAAGAACCGAAAGACGCTTATTGAAGAGGGCCAGAAGTATTTGGATGCTCGCAAAATAAAAGCCTTCTATAATGTTATTGATGGATTCACGATGGAGGATGGTACATCAGCCCTAATAAAAGCAAGTGGATTTGGGAAACTCACTCCAAATATTGTTCTAATGGGCTATAAAAATGATTGGCGCCATTGTCGGAAGGAAGAAGTTTCGTCATATTTCGAGATTTTGCAGTAAGTTTTAACTAAAAACCAACTTAACGTTAATTTATATTTTAAATAATTTTCTTACAGCAATGCATTCTCATTGCGAATGGGCGTGGCAATACTTCGAGTTCCTGATGGACTTGACTTCTCTGAACTCAATCATGAAATTCGAACACCTGCACCTGCTATCAACGGAAATGCTCTGAATCACTTGCAATCACAGGGTGTTGCGAATATGACAATACCACATATGCAAGCCACTTCAGATATCTTGCATGTAGATTCAAATTTGAACTTACCAGGCATGATAAGTGCAACAAGTACCCTAACCGTACCACAACCGCCTCCAATGCCAAACATGAGCAATTTGAAAAAATTACAAACTACAAATGACAGCATAATTTATTCGACAAAGGGTGGCTCTGAGTTGCCAAAGGATATATTAGACGCTGTAACAGTGTTTGCTAGGAAACAGCCGAAAGGAACTATTGACGTTTGGTGGATGTACGATGATGGAGGTTAGTTTAGCTATATAAAATTATTTATCTTATATGTATACCTACGAAGGTGTCAAAGGTCTTGGATTCAATCCCTTCCTCACTTCCTGTGCCACCTAAAGTTCTTTCCCGGGTTGACAAATATTCCAAGAGTAAGAAATTCTTGTCATAAAAAGTTCTCTCTCAAATTACCCGTACAGATTTGGCATATAAACTATAGGTCCCCTCAATCCCTGACATTACTTGCTAGCAGGAATGTCCTGGTTTTCTACGAGCTGTTGTGCCACCTGATTTATTTAAGAAAACTTTTGGGATTTCACTTATTGATTGCAACGTCCTGCCACTACCAATTTCAAAGTCTCCTTCCCTTCTCTTTCCTTGATGGAGCGTTTAAAATTAATTATATGTATTTTTTATGGTGGATTAACAACCCCGAAATAAAAATAACAAGTTGATCAACGGTTTTTAAACAACAAGCAATTCTTATTCTAAATTTAAAAACAACAAAAACGATCTAAATCTCTCCAAGGCATGATGAAATAAATACTCATACATGTAATACAATGTAAGACCAAAACCACAGCCTCAAAAAGTTTCCTTTAACCATTGTAACCCCAGTTTAGAAAAAGGCCCCCAAGATAGTATTACAAACTATCGCCAAAATTGCCAAACTGTCCCATATTCCAAAATTATTTGAAAGCTATTTTTACGATATTTTAAGGTTTTGTTTTGCAAATCTTTTATTGTCCTAGGCAGCATGGTTCTTAGCAATATAAGTCTACAACTACCAACCTTGTGGAATTTGTGACATTTTCACTCTTGGTGATTGAAAAAGAAAAAAGAACTTGACGTGATCTCAACTGATTTTAGAAAATCCTTTGACATAATATCCAACATATGTACTTTTAGTCTTTAAGGTTTCTACACTCGGCTTTGAACTGATTTTGTTACGAGGGATTTTTTTTATTCAGATAGCCTTGTATGCAATTTCTTGTTATATCTGTCGTACCACAAGGTAGCGACTTAGGTGTTCTTCTTTTTATCCTCACCATTAATGATATGGTGAATTTCTAACTATTCCCATATCTCAATTTACGCTGATAACACACAATAACACACGTCTTTTAATTCGAACATGATTTTCACTTTTAACAACACCTGGAAAATTTTTTTGGTGTAAAAAGAACTGCTTACATCTAAATTACCAAATGTCACTCAATTACTTTTTCACGAAAGTTAGTAAAAACTTCCCTAGTCAATACCTTCTCCATAACAAACCAATGTCCTCTGTCAATCATTTAGATGATATTATACCCAAAGCAAAGGCTTTTTTAAAACGTTGGCCAAAGGAATCTACCCGATCAAATACGTTTCCCTTAAATGGCTCTTTGAGGCCTACCTTGGCATGATCCTTGATCCTTTCCTCAAATCAAGACTGCCCTTAATTAATTTGACGAGTAACCCTTTAACACAAAATATTAAATGAAATTGTACGAAAAATAAATAAATCGTAGAGGAATAAAGTTCAACTTTCAATAAATTATAAAACATGATCGAGTCGCCTGAACCTGCCCATTTTTCTTGACTAACTTTCCAGTCAACTTTCCATTAAAGTTACCTTAATTGGAATGTAATTTTTGGCAGCTGGCCAATAAGGTACTTGTAACTTGCCTTACTTTCAAGGCCCTTATGTCGTCTGAACCTGCCCAATTATACTTATGTTTAAATGACAGCTGATCCGGTTTTTTTTTCATTTAACTGAAAGTTTTTTTTTTTTTTTTTTTATCCGATGGAAATCTTCAAAAGACACTCGGTAAGAATCGGTACCGAGTAGTGTGGGACTCTTACCGCACTAAAACCACCGGTGAATCAGGACCAATCTATGAAAGATCGACAAATGATTTTTATTTCTTAATTTTTAAATCGCATTGGGGGAAGTTTAAGGTTATAACACTTTCCCGTAGCTTTTAGCCCATCAGCTCATGAGGCTTGGTTCTTCTTAATCTCCGAACATTGTCTCGTACATTTAATACGGTATCCATTTCAGAGTTAGTGTGACTTTGCAGTCGCTGATTGTGTGATACAGCGTGTTTCTTAACCATTTCAATTTGAAGGTCACGATGTAGATCGCTATTTCTTATATACCAAGGGGCATTTATTATTCCACGAAGGACCTTGCTTTAGAATTTTTTGATGGGTTCAGCATTTGTTTTCTTTGTACAGCCCCATAGTTGGATGCCATATGTCCAAACCGGTTTCAAAACTTGCTTATATAACATTAGTTTGTTCTGGATAGATAGGTCAGAGTTCTTTCCTATTAACCAGTACATTTTTCTGTACTTCAAGTTTAGTTCTTCTCTTTTCTTTTTGATGTGTTCTTTCCATTTAAGCTTCGCATCCAAATTCATTCCAAGGTATTTGGCGGTATTGGAGTAAGGTACTTCTGTACTGTTTATAAAAATTGGAACATTGTTTATGTTTTTGTTTGTAAAGTTTATATGCGTCGATTTTGTTTCGTTTAATTTGATACGCCATTTGTGCGTCCTATCACTAACTTTGTCGACTGCATTTTGCAATTTTTGTGTAGCCTTCGTAACGGATTTATCTGGCACCAATATTGCAGTATCATCAGCAAAGGTGGCCATGATAGCGTTGATGTCCACTGGAATATCCCTTGTATATAACAGATACAGGGTTGGTCCTAGGACACTTCCTTGTGGTACACCGGCTTCAATTTTCTTAAGTTCCGAGTAATTTTGGTCGTACCGTACTCTAAAGAGTCGGTTCGTAACGTAGGATTTCAATATTTCGTAGTACTGCCTGGGGAAGTCCCTATGCAGTTTGTACTCAAGTCCCAAGTGCCAAACCTTGTCAAAAGCTTGAGCAACATCTAAGAATACAGACGAGCATACTTGTTTTTCTTCAAGTGCCTTTTCCACAACAAACTGATGGCTCAGGCATTTCTTTCAGAACCTAAGCAGTTATAATATCGTACCCTGGTGATTTTTTGTTTGACAACTTATGTTGACTTCTTCTTACTTCTTTGAGCGTGACAAAAGGTATTTAACATTCGTCGTTTCTGTCAACAAACTGTAAGGGATCTGTAGCTGTGCTTGCTGGGAATGGCTTGAAAACATTCGCGAGATGTTCAGCGAAGAGATCAGCCTTTTGTTTCGGGTTTCCGATCCATTTACCATCTTGAGATTTTATCGGCGGGTTTTGTGTCTGAGGTCTTTTTAGGCGCTTAGTTGCTTTCCATAAGGAGTATTCTGTAGAAGCATCCGTCGTCAGACTTTTCAGGAATCTACTTAGTGAATCATTTTTAAACTCACAGATTCTTTTTTTTAATTCGTTTTTAAGACGGTTAAAAACTACCTTATCATCTGGGAATCTCGTGGATTGCCATTTTCTTCTAGCTCTTCTTTTTTCCAATATCAACTCTTTATTTCGATAGGATATTTTATTTCTTTTTCTCTCGCATTCCAAATAGTTGGAGTACTTTCTTCTGCAGCCTATTGCACATCAGCAATAAATTGTTCTACTTCATGATCAATTTGTTCAATTGTTTGCATAGGGGATCTTAGGTTTATAAGTTCAAGTTTGTCTCTGAATTCGTTCCAGTTTGTTCTGTTATTCACGAGCTGGGATTACTTTTTTCTATTATTTCTGTTTCGCTCAGTGATAAAATTACTGGAGTATGATCTGATGATAAATCGTAATTACCTTCGACACTTATATGATTTCGTTTAATACCTTTAACTACGAAAAAGTCTATAAGGTCTGGTATTTTGTTAGTATCAGATGGCCAATATTTTTTTGTATTTTCGGCCTGAAAGTTGAACTTTATTACTCTGTAATTAATTTATTTTCCGCACAGTTTCATTTGATTCTTTATGTCAAATCGTTCCTTGTCAAATTTGAGAAGGAATAAGTAATATTTCTTTGAAATACAAAATACAAGTCGGGTTGGACTTGAAGCATGCTCAAGGAGTCTTTTTTAGACCCTTGAAAAATAAACTAGTTGCCTTGTTTAGATTTACTTTTAAAGAATGTAGTTGACTGCAATGAAGTCTTTTATGTTGTCTCAACCTTCCCAATGTAACCAGTTCTTGCTTAATACATCATATCCAAAACGGTCTCTTTCATTTAATTTCTAAGTTTATAGCCTGAATTAAGAAGAATAAATGGAAGTTTGCTTCACCGAAAATTCTTAAAAATTGATAGTCATTGAAATTCGAGACATATACGACCGAATATTTTAAAAGAATATTTCCAATACCGAAAATGAGAAATCATAAAAATCTAAATTTGCATGAGTTAAGTGAAAAATACACTTTTATTGTAATCTATTAAATATGCCTTCCTCAAGAAGCTAATCTAAGTAATATCTTCACACAACTAATTTGAGTAATCTTGTTCTCTTCAGGCTTAACAATGTTGTTACCCTACATAATTTCTATGCGTTCAAATTGGTCGAATTGCAAACTACGAGTGTTCGCCTTGACAAATCGCCGTTTAGACTTGGAAGAAGAAGAAAAAAGGTAATTCTCATTAAAAAATCTGCATTTAAATTAAATTTTAATCAATTTTTTTAATTGTTTATAGCATGTCAAGTCTTCTACAAAAACTTCGAATAAATTACTCTTCTCTAGTAATGTTGCAAGGTGTCACGGATAGACCACGATTGGAAACTATAACCAGACATAGACGCCTCTTGGACGGTTTTGTGCAATCATCCGCTAATCCAAATGGTTCAGTTACAGAAGAAGAAATTCAGAGTCTAGAAGAGAAAACTTACCGACAGTTGCGTATACACGAGCTGCTAGTAGATCATTCATCCAAAGCCTCTTTGGTTGTTATGTCCTTGCCAATGCCAAGAAGGGTAAGCTTTAAATATAAAGGCTTATTTAAATCTTTTCCAATTTAATTATTTTAATTTGTTTATTTACAGGAAGCAATTTCACCACCACTCTATATGTCTTGGCTTGAGATGCTGACGAGTGATATAAGCTGTCCATTTATATTGGCTAGGGGTAACCAAACACCAGTGCTTACATTTTACTCCTAATAGTTTTGTAAAACACAACAAAAATGATCTACTCGTACTCATTTCGATTAACTACCTACTTACAAAGAAAATGTATTTTATAAAATATTTAATTTTATTTTATTTTTTTGTTTTTATATTATTTATTAGCTTTCGTAGGCTAAAATACTTAATTTTATAAGACCGATAGTATTATATAACTTCAAAAAATGTCTTTCGAAATATAAATAAATTATATTTTAGTTTTTAGTTAACTTTTATGCTTTTTAATTAATTTTATGCATAATAGACAAAATTTTGTTTAAACAAGATGACCTGGCCAAGTTCAAGGTGGTACGCAGTTAATAGCGATTAATGTTTGACTTAAAAGGGGAAAAAGTAGTACCTACACGTGGCGTGATGGTCTATGTGTAGGACTGTGATGCAAAACGTCTGGGGTTCAATTCATGTCTGCGCCTCTTGCGAGGAATTGAAAACTCCTCTTAGGGTAATTCTTGTCATTAAAAGTGCTTTCTTTAGCACACAGGAATGGGTTACAGTCGTAAGTCACTTCCTAGTTCTCAACGGACTGTTGCGTCACCTAGTTTATTTTGGGCAAACGAAATGGTCTTTAATAAACCTTGTTGTTGTAAAACTTAAATAGACAACAATTTAGACAAATAGACAAAAGTTTATATAGGTATACCTTGATATAAACAAATCCACTGGCCCCGATTATAATTCCTCCTATTGTTTGGAAGACGTGTTCTTCAAAGCTGGCAAAAGCACTGCGTAGGATTGTTCATCTTTTCCTATTTTACAGGTCTCTTTCCGAGCGGATGATACAGCCTTTCCCTTAATGAAGGAACAAATCTTCCTCTCCTTCTAACTGTCAAATTGCACTTACGTTATGGATACGCTGATTATTTATCATTAGGTTAAGAAATATCTCGCAGAACGGAAGCTTTTTAATAACCTGCAGTTTGAATCTAATCAAACAGTGGAACAAATTTTTACATATTTTGGAGAGTGTACGATTATTGCACTTGATATTTGTAAAGCATTTGATAGTGTTTGGCACCCTTCTATACAATTTTTTAGGAAGTTTTCAAGACAGAAAATAAATGCTGGTGCCCCCCAAGGCTCCGTTTTGTCTTTGACTTTCTTACCAGCCATCTTCTAATCCATAAAATAGGTTCGCTTACGACAATGCCCTCAGCTTTACATATTCTTTTGTAGATTCACATCCTTGTCCTTCGGATGTGGAACTTCAACGGCAGCGTATGATAAGCTCATTAAAGTCTGATCTTGACAGCATTGTCCAAACCGTGTAGAATTTAATGTTTTGAAAACGCAATGCTGTCTCCTGTGGTTAAAGTGTAACGCACCCCCTATGCCACTATCTATGAGTGGCACTTGCATCCAGGAAACCAATCAACCATCAGTACTCGGTATGTGTATTACAGATCACCTCTTATGGAATGATCACATATTCGATAACGCCAAAAATGCTGCCAGGTGCTTAGGATTTCTCCAACGATGCAAGAAATTGGTCACCCCTTCTGATCTGACTATAATCTACAAAGCTTTCATCCGTCCAAAGCTTGAATATAATTCGCATATCTGGGCAGGTGCCCCCAAAAAAAGTTTAAATCTCTTGCATAGTTTAAAAAAAAAGGCTTTAAAAATGATAGGCCACAGAACTATAATCGAAACATTTACATCGCCAGAACACAGCCGCAATGTTTCATGCCTTTCGATGTTTTATAGATATTTTTACAAACAATGTTCTGTCGAATTAGCCAGTTGCAATCCACCCCTTAAACAATTCAGCCGTAATACTCGCACTTATAAGAATGCTCATCAGTTTACCCTTGAGCTCAATTTCGGGCGTACTGCCAAGTATAGAGATTCTTTCTTAAATCGCACATGGAGAATGTGGAATGCTTTGGCCAACTCTGTTTTTCCCTCCCATTTTGATGTTCAGAACTTTAAGACCAATGTGCAGGTATAGAAAGGTATTGACCCAAAAAGGAGCTTTGAAAATAATAGGCAAAAGGACCGAAACATTTCCAACGCTTGAACCCCGACGAAATATTTCTCCTTTCGTTGTTGTAACGAGATTTTTACAAACAATGTTTTATCTAATTATTCAGTTCCATTCTACCCTCAAACAATTCAGCTGTAATAGTCACACTTCCAGGAATGAGTTTACGCTTTGCTTTATATAAGTATAAGTTAGTTGCCATACCCAACTCTCTATTTCCTTCTCATTTTGATATTTAAATTTAAGACCAATGTATAACGGTATCTTATCTTCCATATTTTCCTAAAGCTCCTAGTGTTTAAACTTAATAAATGTTAAGCGCAGTAATAACTGCTGTTTTCATTTTGGCATATTTCATCTAACAAACGAAGAGTTTCAACTTTTAGTTAAAAATTTTACTTAATTGACTCTGACTTAATTTATTGACTAATAATGACTTATTGTCCATTGATGCCAAAAACAAGCATAAGTCAATAAAGGGTCAGATTCACTCAACATAAGGGACTTGGAAGAAAGGCAATTTTCTAGTATCTTATGGGCCAGCTGCCAAAAAATTACATTTCAATTAAGGTAACTTTAATGCCTGAAACACATACACGCTTCAGCTTCGGTTCGCCTGACGTTTACGAGTTCAGCCATAGGAATTCAATGCATGCTATCACAATAGAGCTTCGACCTCACGTTTCGTTTGACAATCGTAAGGAAAAGAACGTAATGTAACGTAATGTGACTCCAAACGGAAGCTCTAGTTCAATTATCTGAACATTTGCTTTGTCTGACAGCTCATCAGCTGTAAAAAAATGTCAACAAACAAAATATTTGATCTTTGAAGGGATGAAATAATAGAAATGTCATTCAAAGCAACCTCGAAGCAAGCCTAACGTAACGCCTGACGTTTACGAGTTCAGCCATAGGAATTCAATGCAAGCTATCACAATGGAGCTTCGACCTCACGTTTCGTTTGACAATCGTAAGGAAAAGAACGTAATTTAACGTAATGTGACTCCAAACGGAAGCTCTAGTTCAATTATCTGAACATTTGCCTTGTCTGACAGCTCATCAGCTATAAAAAAATGTCAACAAACAAAATATTTGCTCTTTGGAGGGATGAAATAATAGAAATGTCATTCAAAGCAACCTCGAAGCAGGCCTAACGTAACATAAGCGCGTATGTGTTTCAGCCATAATGGAAAGTTGACTGGAAAGTTAACCAAGAAAAATCTCCCTAACTTTTAAGTCAAATCTACTTTTATCAAAATCACTGTTGATCATTTAACTGAAAGTTGAACTTTATTACTCTATGATTTGTGTAAAAGGTTTCCTTAAAAATTTGGAAAAGAAATAAGAAATATTTCTTTACAATGCAAATCGCGATGGATTTGTAGCTTGCGTGAGGAGTGTTGTGTAGATAATAATTTGGTACATTTTGTACTATGAACTCAAAGTTAAGGTTTGCGTAGTAAAGTTCCGAATTTGAAATTCATGACACTTGAAAAACTAACTATTTGCTTTGGTCAAAATGTACGTTCAAAGAATGAAGCTGCAAATGAAGTCCCTTATGTTGCCTGAACCTGCCGAAGGAGTCTGATAAGCGATTGACATTTGGCACTCGTGAAACATATGCAATTCATACCCTACTATTGTTCTAGACATGAGCCCAATCATTACTCATATATTAAGTTAAGAAGACAGTTGACAGTATTATTCTTTTATAATCATAATATTGAGAAAATATATTGAACGACAAATCGAAAAAATCATGTATCTTTAGTTCTATTAAAATATGAATATTACATTTTAACTTTATGAAATGGTTGCTCTATTATAATAGAGATCAATATTTTAGAGATCTGTGGGAACAATGTACGTATAACAGTTTTACAGATTATTCAACTTAAACCCAATTGATACAAAAAGAACTAAAAAGTATTTTATTTAAAGTGAACAGATCTACGTTTTGACTTACCTTAACGTAGAAATCAAACGTCAAACGTGACAAATGACAAGCCGGTGTATACTTCTAAATCGAATACGAACAGTTCAGTTGTAATTTTTTTCGTATTTCTAAAATTCAAAATTATTTTCTTAAAACATTCCTCAAACCTTTTGCAAAACTAAACAAAATTTGCCAAAATTGCCAATGACAAGTGAAAATTCAACAAATCAATACCAATGGCATCCAGAAAATATCATAAATGGCTCTCAACTAACCAAAGGTTATGTTTGTCTTGTGATTAATCGTAAGGTCACAATACCTAAACAAATTGCTGTGAATCTTTGGGAAAATGCTGAATATCGTTGCACTGTAGACGGAGGCACAAATCGGTGGAGGGACTTTCTATTGACGCACGAAATAGGCAATCAATTAAGGCTACCCGACTTCATAACAGGCGATTTTGATTCAATCACCGAAGAAACGTCGAACTATTTCAACAACTCTTCTATACAACGAATACACACACCCGATCAGAACTATACAGATTTCACAAAAGCAATACATTTCCTGGAGCCTTTAATGCAAACCAAAGGCATAAATGACATAATTGTATTCCATGATACGTCAGGTCGTCTAGATCATATCATGGCAAATATACAAACCCTATTCAAAGCGAAATCATCTCTAAACGTGTACTTACTTGGAGGCAGTTCCATGACATGGCTCTTGAGGAAGGGCCAACACACAATACACATACCAAAGGAGCTAGTCGAAAATAAACGATGGTGTGCATTGCTTCCAGTTGGTGGCAGGGCAATAGTTACTTCAACCGGACTCAAATGGAACTTAAATCTCTCGGTGTTAGAATTTGGTGATGGAATTGTCAGCTCATCGAACACTTATTCATGTGATACTGTCCACATAGAAAATACAAATAGCATTCTTTGGTCAATGGGTGTGTTTAATTTCCGTGACGATTAGTAAAAATAATTTTTTTAAACTATTGTTTTTTTGTTTTGTAAATTTAGTAAACAAATTTTTTGGAGAAAACCTTGAAAAGCTTCTTTTTGAAATGCAATTTGATTCCAAAGTTTCTCTGTTGCTAGGAATTAAAATTGTATGTCTATGATGGTATTAGAAACTCTATTTAATGTTGATAAATATTTCGTAACTTTTTATTTTTTCATCAAAAACAAAACAAAAATAAACTATTTCCTACCCAATCCCGTCATGCCAGGTACTCGATACAATAGCTCTCCATCATCATCATAGTAGCAGTCTTCCACTTTGTAAGTGGCTCCTTTTTTCCTTAGCTTTCTCGGAATGTAGATTTTGTCCTTGACTTTAGTCATTTCGTATTTCCGCATGTCTTCGCTGCTAACAACAATTTCATTGGTGGCATATCTTTCTAAAGAAAATTGTTTTTCCGTTGAGACGATGCCTGTTCCACTTGGGTTGTCGAAGCGAACAACCGATGTTGCATCCTCACCTCTGAGCTTCAAAGTTTTTAGTTCATGCAGACGCATGGTTCGTTTATCTTTGATCTTATCCGTAAGGTAGGTTTCTTCATCATCAGCTGAGGGAAGCTTAGATAAATGTTTGCTCCTTGGATCGGTAAGCATTGTCTGTGAGGGCTCGGGCTCCTTGTCGGCATAACCCTTGCAACTTGTAATTAAACTCAAAAAATCTGTTCTTTTCGGCCTTGGTAGTGGCTCTCGTGGGGACCAACCTGTAGCAAGATTTTCTACATCTTCCTTCTTTCTAGCCGAAAACTTCATTAGATGCTCTTTTAAGTGGCGGTCGATCTGGGGAAATTCGCCCTTCTTAAAACTTTCCCAGTTTCTAATCACACTTTCGTCATGATCTTTTATTCTTTTTGCTGATCTTGGAATCCATTTTGATCGAATGATTTTATGTATAATTTCCGGTGTAGCTGGGAAACTTTCTACTAATCTTTCAACAGTCCATTCCTGAGAATCCCGGGAGTGTAACAACTTTATTTGTTCCTTTTCCGTGTAGGTTAGGAAGTTGGGTTGTTTTTGTTTGAAATATTTATTCTTTACCACCCATGAACGTATCTGATCCTTGTGTTCTAGCATTTCACGCTCATGTTGTTTATGTGTCTTATTTACTTGCATAAAATCGGTTTCTAAATCATCGAAATCGTCCTCCAAATTTTCATTTCGGTCATAAATGCCTTCTCTTCGAAAAACTTGTGTTTGTATTCCGATGCCAGGATTTGCTTTGCGGCGGACGTATTTAGTTGGGACTGTGTAGAAAGAACGTTGAATTATTTTCGTGACAAACATTATTTCTGTGAAAAAAAAAAAACAAATAATTTGTTAATTTATTTATGGAAATAATAATATCAACGAACCTTTGGTGTGGAATCAAGTTTATTCCGATTTGTGAAATATTTTAGTTTTTATTCATTGTCAGCTGTTTTTGACTGTCGTGATTAGCACCGTTTGTATTTACTATGGGATGGGGAACATTTAAGTGCTGTCAAACCTTTGGCCGCGTTCGGCAAGATATCTAAAGGATTTTTTTTTGTATTGTAATCCCTTTGAAAATATTCTAAAATGTTGTCTTATGTATGTTATAATAAGATAGAAAATCTGCGTCAGGATTCTCGTTTCGTTCTGCGAATAGTGCAGACGTCTGGATTTCTTTTTCTCTAAATTTATTGGATACATTAAAAATTAATTACATTTTTTTTACCCACAATGGAGGAAAGTGAGTTTCGTCCTCCCGATGAGCCTAAAGAACAACCAGATAAACGTTCTTTTGCGGATAAAATTAAATTACCATCGAAAATTGTATCCGATGGAATGGAATTCACCAATAAATACCCATATAAAGTCCATAAGTGAGCGCGAGATAGGTACTGATGCAACTAACAACTTGCTTGGTGCCAGACAACATGCGCCACTTAATAACTGTGTACTTATTGGACACGACTCAAACAATTTAAATGCTCCTAATAAAACGAGCGCCGAATTGCGCAGTGCTGAAGTTCTGAAGAATCTTCTTGCTGGTGACAAGGAAAAGTTTACGATGGTAATGGAAAGGAAAAGGCGACAACATGTACCCCCTGTTGACACAAAAAGAGTTGCAAGGGAAGTTGTTAACAACCACAATCGTTATTCACCTTTCAATGAGATTGAAGACGAGGAAGACTAGCCGAAAGAAACCACTAACACTGCGGGCTCTTGCAACAGCAATTCTAACATCATCAGAGGCAACAGCAACATCAACCGCGGCGGGCACGGAAGCAGTAATATCCCAACAGCAGACTCGAACACAACTCCAAGAAGATCAGAAGTATGATGCCCACCCATCTTCACAAAGGGAGTTTCATCCAAAACTATATTGAATTTTATGGGTGAGTTTAATTACAATCAAAATGACGTTAAATTTATTGCAAATGTTTTCGGAAAACTTTAAATTATAGTTAGAAGTGTTGAGTTGCGTAGCCTTTTTCTAGAAGAATTTTTAAAAAAATGGTATTGAAGCTTTTTCCTTTCACTCGAAGAAATTTAGAAAGAATTTAATAAGCTGGACCCGATGTTCCACTTGAACGAACGATGTTCCACTTGACCTCTTCCTCTGCGTTCTAGAGGACAGAGATAGTTTATTAAAAATAAAAAAAATGTCTTACTCAGACACAGAATCAAATTTGATTCTATCAACAATTTGGACACGAAAAAATGGGGGGACTCAACTACAAACCATAATGGCCCTCTTCTGGTCAATTGGTTCCAGGAAAACCATTTTCTTGATATACTCTACCCGTGCCGCATCGGGCTCCCATATCGAGTTTTTCTTAATAATTTCCAATCAAAGATCTTACAATAATATTGCTTACATCACTCTTGATGCCATCTCGGATCACTACTCGGTGTTCAGGAGTTTGCAAATGATTCAAGACTCGACTCTTCAAGACTTGCCTAAGACTTTTAATAGTTTCCAAAATACCAATTGGTCGGCTTTTAATCGCTCGCTTGAATCTGGTCTTTCAAATTTAAACATCGCATCCAATAAAAACCTTTCCAATTCTCAAATTGACTTTTTCATTGATAGAATCAGTGAAATTGTCTCTGATTGCATCAACCTCCACAATAAAAAAATATTCGACATACAAATTGGTTTAACATCTCTTCATCAAACCTAAAAAGAATTTATCACCGCTTTGGAGAACTCAATAATCCGCTTTATACAGAACTATCCGCACGCATAAACTGCCTATCCAAACTAATCATAGGCCGGATTCGAATAGAGCTAAACAGACAATTTAGAACGAAGTTGAGTAACTTAAAACCTAACTCAAATGTTTTCAAGTTAATATATCAAATAACTGGAAGAAAGATAAATCATAACACAAATAACCAGGTGATATCTTTCCGCAATAATTCGTTTTCCTTCCGAAAAAAAAGAAGCATTTAAAACATTTTATTCTGGGGGGTCATTCCGTAAAACGATTATCGTCAGACGATATCGTTTCGACGATAGTCTCACTTCACGTAAGACGATAATCGTCTAAGTGATATCGTCAAAACGATAGCGTTTGCACGATAGCTAAGTAGGTATCGTCTGCTATTAATTTCCATTACAACTAAGCAAATTGAAGCAAACAAGTTTCGGTGTAGTTAAGTTTTGTTGCAAAATAAAAACAAAAACTCAAAAACATACAATGAATTCTGTTTTTTATATACAAGCATTAGTAATATCTCTTAATTGTTGTTAAATAAATAAAACAATTGTAGTTTTGGAATTGCAAAAGAGGACTTTATAATAATATTATGAACAATAAATTTGCAAGACGGTTGTCGTTCTACATACATAATGTATATACATTCATTCAATATTAAAATTTGTTGTAACTATTGAAACTTTTGGGCGTAGGAACATTGGTATATTCGACAGGCAACGACTTTTGTATCGCTCTTGCACAAAGCACTAATCCATCCAAATTAGTTTTGGAAACAAAAAATATTTTTGAAGCCAAGTTATTTTCCCTGTGGATAAATTGAAGTCTTCACTTCCTTCCCTTGGACCAAATTGGGTTTATTACTGCAGCTGATTTACAAAAATATCAGACATTGGACAAACATTTTGATATTATTGTTTTATCTTCGGCGGCAACAAATTATAACACAAAAAGTGACAATAACAATAAACATCACAAAATAGGTGGCATGTTTATTAACAATAAAATTTTTTCAAATTTTCAAAATTTTTCATTGAGAAAAACCAAGTTTAATAACATTTTCAAGCTATTGAACAAGCATTATCTTTCGTTGAGTTCATTTTGACATTTCAATCATAGTATAATATACTCAACGAACTTATACTGAGAACGATTGAACGAGACGATAGTGATAAAGTTACGTGAAGCAAATTATTGACGATATCGTTAATGATAATCGTTTTGACGATTATCGTTTCGGAAATTACGAAATGACTCCCCTGAACTTTTTGCCGTAAGAAGTGATCGATCTGGAACGAAAATCTTAACATACATTTTTCGCTTTCAAACACATCTGTGGATATCCATAACGAGTTCCTTACCTCTTCAAACTCTGTCGAAAACATTATCTCTTCATTAAAAAATAAAAAATCTATTCGCGTTGACAATATTCCAAATTTTATCCTGCGTAAATCCAAAACAATAATAGCTTTTTATTTGCATTCCAAAAACAAAAAGATCAAAAGAGCCAAAAAAATATCTTATATAATAGCTCCATTTTCAACTCCCATTTATTCAATAACTGTGAACAATTTACGGTCTAGAAAATGCACCGGGGCCTGTTCACTTGATTTTGATTTGGTATGGCATGCAGGGCTTTTATACAAACTTAATCAGCTAAATGATCCTCCAATATTTATAAAAATCTTGCAGTCTACTTTCAAACCGAAAATGTATTAATACAGGCCACAGACCAGGCGGTAAATGGCAAACCAACAAGACATTATACCAGGATTCGCGTATCTCTGCACTGCTTGTCTATCTGATTCTTCTTTCTAAGAAAAGAGTTTCCGCCTTTCAAAATTATAAAACCCTGTCCTTCGGGACACTTGCGAGGGTAACATCAATTGGTCCGTTCATGATATGTCCCCAATAAGCATCCTCAACGAGGGTTCCAGCTCAGCTTTTTGTGTCCCTGATGAGGACAACCTATTCAAATCTCCATTCTACAAAAAAAAATTCCAAATACGTACAGAGCTTAGGGTGCCCAGCATTCCTAACGTGCTTCTCTTACGCTTGCAACTATAAAGACTGAATAAAATTAAAAACAAAAAACGAAAACCAATAAGCAAAAATTACGTCCAACTTTATTTATCTGATTGTGATTAGACTAACTTGAGTTCCTATAATAATATAATTACTAACTTGGCTGTGAAGTTAATTTAATAATAATAAGTAGAATTTAATTTAAGTATTTGTAAGTATTGGTATGGCTGGGTCACGAAGAGCGCATGGAAACCAACGCTCCGGCCCGGAAAGCATCGAATCCACACCCACAGGACAGCGCAGTAGAGGAAGACCGCGGATCAGGTGGCGCGTACAAGTGGAAGGTGACCTCACCCAACTTGGAGCGCGAAACTGGAGACATCTAGCTAGGGACCGAGCTAGATGGAGAAGTTTGTTGGGTGAGGCCCTAGTTCACGCAGGACTGTAGCGCCACCTAAAGTAAGTAAGTAAGTATTTGTAAGTAATCTAATTGAACTGCAAAAAGTACAAAAATGTGTATCTAAATACATTCAATCTAAAAACACGAGTATGTATAAAAACATTAAAACAACCACACAACTTGCTGTCATAAATGACTTATGAAATTGGTATTCATCTGAATAAAATATATGTGCACACTACTCAAGTGTTTAGATAGAGACGTCTATATACGCTCATATCTCAGTTCCATTTCATTTCATTACGGTAAGTATCTTTTATGTTATCGTCTTTTTGACTGGACGTATTATTTAACTTCTAAAACTGAAAAAGAAAAATATCTTTACCTACCTAAATTTTTTTTTTTTTTTAAAGGCTTAAGAAATGTCAATATTAATTGTTAGTCACATCAATTCTAAGTCGACAATTTGAATACGTACATATATATAAGTGCCTATGTAATTAGAATTAATAATATCCATGTGTTAGAAAGAAAAATCTCAATAAAAACTACTACTACTACTACTGTCAAACGTCAGAAAATGTTCATCGATATCAAGAAAAGATGCAATGGTGGAATTACATAATATGTATCTCCATTACGAAGTCTGCAGACAATGAAGATGCAAAATAATTAAATTATATTGGTTGAATAGAGAGAGAAGTTCAAAATTGCAGATTATTGGAAATCGATTGGAGATTATAGTGAAAACAAACATGTTCACCTTTACTACAGCATTTTCGCCTTATTGCAATATTTTTCTTAAGCAGGCCATACACGACGATCCATTTAGATCACGTCCATTTGAAACTGTTCGATTCTTCCAAAAATAAAGGACCAAGCCAGGAACAATTTGACAAGTTTATTATATTCATATTTTGTTATCTACATACTGATTGACTCTTAAAAGTATTTTATGAGATTATGATGAACATAAATTAAGGACCTCAATCAGGCCAGCTACGTAAGCTACTTGGTTTAGGTTTGAATCTTTGAAACTCAGTAACGGTGGAAAAGTTTTTCAATTTTTATAAACGAACCAAAGACTATAAGGCTAGGCACGCACATGCAACTTTTTCTATACGAAATACTTCGATTGTTAGTAACCCAAACATCGCGCACATAAGCGACTCCGAAAGTTATTGATTAAATTGTCTCTCTCTTGCACTTACAGAAAATTATTCAACGACTTTAGTTGAATGTCCGCGCAGTTACCTATAATTCCTTGTGACATAAACTAAGGAATTGGTTCGAGGTGATCGTCTAGTTTGTGTCAAAACAAAAACTAAAAAGTTGTTCGAATAGGTGACAGAATGGTTTCCGTATGTGCGAGGACTCTCATATAAGTATATAGTGCTCAGTTTAGAAACCAAACAGTTTTGAAACTAAAAGTTGCATGTGCGCGCCTAGCCTTAGTATCACAAATAAAGATATCTGAAACACATGTAAATACAATGAAGTTTCTGTTGTAGTATTCAAACCCTATTGCAGTTTCATACAAATTTTCAATTTACGAACATAAATACGTTTCGTAATTGGATATTGGGACAGCAGTTTGAATATTTGTGTTATGAAAATTCTGAAAATGCCTCTCCTGAACGCAGTTAGTGTAAGAAATTGACTTATTTTCACATATCAACATCCATAAGTCTTTGGACAGTTTTTGTGTTTTGATTTTGAGTCACTGTACACGATACTATAGGATTTGGGGTAAATTCGAGTTTGGTTATATGCAAAGTTTCTTTCTCATTTGAATATTAAAATACATGCAGTCTCTTTTTTGTTCTATTTAAAAAGCACTTACCGTGAATATAATGGAATTTTCTTAAAATGTATGCATAGTTTGAAAGTAAAATCAAAAAAAAAGTTTCATAATATCCACAAAACAAAATTAATTATGGCAACACTGAAACAATAACAGGGAAGAAATGTCAAAATGAAACATTTTTGTGTGTATTTCATGTAAAAAGGTGAGCTTTAAAATTAATTTAAAATAAAAATAAATTTTCCCTCACTCTTAAATTGTGATACACAAATGCATTAAATTAAAAGAAAACACCTTCTGCAATAATTCGTTATGCGGTAAAGAAAAGTTCAGCCTTAAGAATTCTTCAAAGGTAATCCTAAGGAGTCAGAACTGTAGCGAACAAATTGTATATCTTTTCCCTATTATCAGCTGTTTTAAAATTTAACAACTGATGTTGCCCCCTTTCCTACTCTGACCACAATCCATTGTGGTTGAATATAACAAATACCATTGTGAATATATAAATTAACAATCTATTCCCAAAATTCACTCATGTAAATCTTTGATTAAAAAATAGAAAATAATGTCAAAAATTGTCCGTAACCGTCAAAGTCACAATCATCCAAATCCAAATTACATTTACATGCACGTTTTTCACGCGAATCGCTGTTGGGAGCTGCTGATTAAAGTCTTCTAGATTCTTATTTGAAAATTTCATCATTCGTCTTTTAATTTCATTGAGTCATCTATTAAAATAAAAAAAACTTAAACAAAATGTCCTGGATTTTGGGAAGAAATCATCCACAAGCGGCAGCGAATGTAGCTGGTGATCCAAATGTAGGAACCGCAGGACAGGCTACTGGTGATCCTGGTTTAACCAAAGCCGAAAAGAAAGCTATGGAGGCGTATCGATTTGATTCTTCTGCTTTGGAAAGGGCCGCAGAAGCTGCCAAGACCTTGGAACAATCCAGTGAGTTTTTACATACCCACAATTGATTATGCAATCATGAGATCAAGTTATTATAGCTACATATTCTGATTGATTTACTTTTCTATTAAAGAACATGCTAGAGAAGCTTTGGATCTGTCTAAGATGCAAGAGAGCACTCGACAACAAGAGTACTTGGCTAAAGTGAAAGAGTATGAAGCGCACATTGAGCAGGCAAAAGCCGAACAGAAGCGCGTTGATCACGAAGAACGCCGAAAAACTTTGATTGTAAGTTGAATTAAATTACAAAATAAATAGAAACAAAACCAAATGCTTCAATCCTTTAGGAAGAGACAAAGCAACAACAGCAAAGAGCTCAATATCAAGATCAGCTATCAAGAAGACGCTATGAGGACCAATTGACGCAGCAACAAAGAGTACAAGAAGAAAACCTTAAAAAGTAGGCTAACACAACTTCCAACTATCGAAGAAGAACAAAATTAATTAATTAATTGATATCTCTTTTAGACAAGAAGAAAGCGTAGCCCGCCAAGAAGCTATGCGTCGCCAAACTATCCAACATGAAATTGAAATGAAGGAAAAGAACCGTCTTAAGCTTCTCGAACATGAGATGAGAACCAAAGCTAAGGTTGACAGAGAGAATCGTGACATTAATCTCGAACAAATTCGGCTTAAAGCTCAGGAGCATCGAGTCACCGTTCTTGAGGGAATCAAGTAAATGTTGTTGACATTTTTTTCAAGAAAACATTTTTCTAAGTTTTGTTTAAATGTTTTTTTACTTAGAACTGCTGGTACAGTTATTGGCGCTGGATTCGAGGCTATGCTCACTGATTGGGACAAAGTTTTGACGGCAGCTGGAGGTCTCTCGTTGGTCGCCCTTGGTGTCTATTCAGCTAAAGGAGGAACCGGTGTTATTTCGCGATACATTGAAGCTCGAATTGGGAAACCAAATTTGGTCGGCGAGACATCACGATTTGCTTTAGCAGACGCCCTCAAAAATCCACTACAATACCTCAAACGATTGAAATCTCAACCAGCTGACGCTCTACAGGTAAATCTTTGAATCTTTTTCATTTTTTGAGACTCATGTACGAATGTAATTTTTTTTAAAGGGTGTTGTTTTGAATCCGATATTGGAAGAACGCCTAAGAGACATTGCCATTGCCACGAAGAACACACGACAAAATCGCGGTCTATATCGCAACATTCTTATGCACGGACCTCCGGGAACCGGTAAAACGATGTTTGCCAAAAAATTAGCTCAACACTCAGGAATGGACTACGCAATCATGACTGGCGGTGATGTTGCTCCAATGGGAAAAGAAGGAGTCACGGCAATTCACAAAGTATTCGATTGGGCAAATACCAGTCGACGTGGTTTGTTGTTGTTCGTTGATGAAGCTGATGCTTTTCTACGAAAACGTTCTTCGGAAAAAATCTCTGAAGATTTGAGATCAGCTCTGAATGCATTCTTATACAGAACTTCTGAACAGAATCCAAAGTTTATGCTTGTGCTAGCAAGTAACACACCCGAACAATTTGATTATGCTATCAATGATCGATTGGATGAGATGGTTGAGTTTAATTTGCCTGGATTGGAGGAGCGGGAGAGATTACTTCGATTGTACTTTGATAAGTTTGTACTTGAACCAGCATCTCAAGGAGCAAAGTAAGTAGTTAGTGAAATTATGAATTTATTTAACTTCTTACTCCATATCCAATCCATAATGTTAAAAATGATCCTAACACTGAAATCGTCACTGTGGGGGATTTCACTGTACACAATTTTTCTTGGCTTTGCTTTTATGGCCAGACAACACAACTCGAATTCTTGAATATGTAGGTCAATCCACCAACACCATAGACTTGTTTCTTAACTCTGACCTTAATAAATACGCATTTAGTGTATTAGGGCCTTACGGTACATCAGTCCATTGTTCTATCTTCAAATTTCTTATGCAAAAAAAAACTCACACGTTAACCGTTTGGCAATATGAGAAAGCCCACTGGGACAGTCTCAACTACTTCTTCAGGAACTGGTCTCTATGCTTCCTCGATAGTGCCGTGGATTCTAGCGCAGATATGGTTACAAATTTTATTCTTTGGGGGATGACAAATTTTATCCAGAAAAGGGTATAAATAATCAAACCCAAGAAGAAGAAAACTCTTGGTTTGATTCGAGCTGAAAAGAGGTTGCTTGCATCAAAGATGTTTCTGGATTAACAAAGCCAACCTTACTGAGGAAAGCCTGAATAAGTTCAAACCAGCTAGAATGACCTGCAACGGTCATATTCGACGAATCAAAATTTAACATGACCAGAAATTATGGCAAAAAATACTACAATGTCCATGCACATCGTCGGTTCCTACGCTCGTTTCCAATGACACTCCTTTTGTTAGCCAATTTGTTTGCAGCACAGTATGCTGTTAATTCGAGGTTGCTATTGAGTGACATGACTCCTTCATTACTTAAAACCGTAAACGAAGCTTCGTAATGCGTAGTTTTGGTATTGACGGATCTCTGCTTGGTTAAATTAGAAATTACCTTTCAATACACATTGTATTAGATGGTTTCTGAAACTCATAAAATAAATGTTGGTGTTCCCAATGGTTTTGTTTTGCCTGCCACTCTCTTATATTCATAAGCTACTTCTAATCCATTTGTCTCAGATTATCATGTTCGTTTCTATATTCACATCCTCGTCCTTCGGATGTGGAGCTTCAACTTCAGGGTATGAAAAGCTCATTAAATTCTGATCTCGACAGCATTGTCCAATGGGAAATTGTGAACCGTGTAGAATTTATTGCTTCAAAAACTCAAAACTAACCCAAACCCGATGTCACTATCCATGGGTGGCACTTGCACCCAGGAAACAAATCAACTTTGAGTATTCGGTAGATCACCTCTTATGGAATGATCACGACGGTGCAAGACCCCTTGTAAGCCCTGTAAGCCTTCAATCGTCCAAGACTTGAATATTACACCCATACTGGACAGGTACCCCTAAAACAAGTTTAAGTCTTTTAGATAGGATTCAAAAAACTGTGTTTAAAAGTTAACATGACAAAGGTATTAATAACCCCTTGAATAAAATCAAAAATTAATTTATCAGTTAGTTAGGTTAGGTTAGGTTATAGTGGCTGTCCAAGATGGAAACGGACACCATTGTGATACCACATGAATCTTGAGGCTTCCTCCTAAGCTCAATGGAACCAGTTAGAGTCCCTTACGAAACGTGAGAGGCTGATTATACTGATATGATTTAGATCGTTAAAGAAGAATTCTCCTAGGTAATTTTTGCGTTTTCGAGCTAGAGCAGGGCATGTGCAGAGAAGATGAGGAACCGTTTCTTCCTCTTCCTCGTCCATACAGCTTCTGCAAAAGTCATTTGAGAATACGCCTAGTCTCGTGCTTTCCTATTAGACAGTGTCCGGTTATGACACCTATTATCGAGCTTATATGCGATCTGCTTAGAGAGATCAAGCACCTTGAACGTTTTAAATCCAGTGTTGGCCAGATGTTTTTTGTAGCTTGACACGTGGTGATGTTGGTCCACCTGGTGCCTGCTCTCCTCGCAGCGTCTTGCATTAGTAGCAGTTTACAAGTAGCGATTGGTATGCCAGTACTTGCCAAACGTGGTAGGATGTTCTGTACTGTACAGTTGCTGCCGAGTTCATCTGCCTTACAGTTACCTGGAATGTCTCTATGGCCCGGCACCCAGCAAAGGTGAATATTAAACTGTTGCGCCATCTCCATTAGAGATGCTCGACAGTTATGGACTGTTATAGAGTTTGTAGAGACAGAGTCCAGAGATTTGATAGCGGCCTGGCTGTCGGAGAAAATACGGATATCAGATGTTGATATCACGTTTTCTTTGAGCCAAGACAAGACTTCCTTAATCGCCAAAAGTTCCGCCTGGAACACGCTACAATGATTGGGAAGGCGGAATGAGAGACTTAATTTCAGTCGTTCAGAGTACACACCACCACCAACCCCTTCTTTGGTTTTTGAGCCATCTGTGTAAAAATGGATTGACTCATCCTCCAAGAATGTCTTTTCCTCCCAAAAAGATCTGGTAGGTATAGAAATCTGGAAATTCCTGTCGAATTGTAGTTGGGGGATGGTGTAGTCTGTGTGCTTTGGAATTGATTCTAAGTACCTTAGAATTACGGAGTGGCCAATGTTGTTGTTAGTCCACTGCGACGAAGCATTGAGGCGAATAGCCGAGCTTGCAGTTATTTGTTTGCTAAATATGGCAAGTAAGGTAGAGCAAGGTGTCCAGTGCTGCAGACGGGGTCGTGCGAAGTGATCCGCTTATACATAGGCAGGCTGATCAGTTAGTTAACTACAAAGGAGAATCAGATGGTTACTCCACCTCTTTCCCTCGTAATAATGAATTTTGAATGGTCTGCAAACTATCTCTAACACATTTTCAACTGATGACTCTTTTTGTGCCAGGTCAGATCCTTTTTTATTTTAAATATGTGCCATATTTATGCCTCGGTTTTTTATCTTTCTCAAACAAATCACTCTTATTTGATCAAATATAATTCAAACGAATGATAAATTCTCACATAGGTCTGATGGTCTACCTGTTATATTTTTAAAAAGTTGACAGCTTCACTATTTGCTTCCCTCACTAATTTAAATTTATCTATCACAAAAAGGCCGCGAAGATACAAACTCTCGCCCAATTTCCAAACTGATCCATATTTAAAAAATTATTTGAAGGCATCATGTACGGTATTTTAAGTTTCCTTTGCCAACCTTTCACTTTCCACAGTGTAACTTGGTTTTCAGATCTGTGAGTCCACAACTACCAACCTTGTGGAATTATATGTCGTTTACGCCCTTGGCGCTTGAAAAATAAAACGAATTTGACGTAATCACAACTGACTTTAGCAAAGTCTTTGCCATGACTTATACTCTTTAAGCTTTCTACTCTCGGCTTTAAACCGATTTTGTTGCAATAGATTTCTTCTAACCTAGAAAGCTTCGTATAAAATGCTAGCGCATTATCCTATAATTTTTTTTGCTACCTCTAGCGTACCACAAGTTAGCCACTTAGGTCCTTTTATGTGCCCGAAAGCTTAATTTCCATGCTCATATAGATGGTATAATACTTAAAGCCAACTGAGTTTTGTAAAACGTTGGTCAAAGGAATTTTTCAATTCCTACCTATTCTTTCGTCCGTCCCCTCCTTAAATACGACTCTCAAGTATGGGCCTTACCTTACCACTTACTTATTTACTGAAGGTGGAGCTACAGTTCGGGACAGACGTGGGCCTCAACCAACATCGGTATTAAGCCAACTCAGTATCTTTGACCGCCACCTGAGTCGCGGTCTTCCTCTACTGCGCCGTCCCTCAGGATTAGATTCGGAGACCTTCCGGGCTGGAGCGATGATGTTCATTTGCTCTACATGACCCAGCCATCTGAATCGTTGGACTTTTATTCGTTGTCAGTTTCGTTGCACAGCCGGTACAGTTGGTCGTTGTATCTTCTCCTCCACTCTCCATCGATGAAGATAGGACCAAAAATAACCGGACAAATTTTACTCTCCAAGCATCCTAAACGTTCTCATCTTGCCTTGATAAGTCTTATCTCCATAAATGAGAAACGGGATTGCGAGTGTCCTATGGATGGTATTATTAGTTGCTCTAGAGAGGTCTTTACTACTCAATTGCCCTCTTATTCCAAAGAAGCAGCGATTTGCAAGAGTTATTATCTGTTTGATTTCAGCGGTCGTGTCTTTGTCTGAATTTAGAAAAAAATCCCAAACTACTTCAAAGTTATAGTTGTCCATGGTGACGTTTTATTCATGACGCCCTTCTTAAATGTCCCTTCTTGATGACAGCATATCTCTGTATTTCCCTCATTGCCCACTAAACCCACCTTTCAGCTTCCGTCGCAATGCCCAAAAACGCGCTACTGACTTCACGTTTTGAACTTCCAATTATGTCAATATAATCAGGGTATCCGAATAATTGGACAGGCCTTTGGAAGATTGGGCCCTAGTGTTGATAATTGAGTTTTACACAATTCTTTCCAGAACGATGTTAAAGAAGTCGCATGACTGTGCTCGCTTTGTGTAAAACCTTTTTTGACATGAAAAGCATCAGTGAGAACTTTTCCGGATTAAGAGATTAAGGGTATATATTTTAATTTCTTGGTTTTTTTTTCAAAGTTCTGGCTATTTGGTCAATGGTGGACTTTCCACACTGATATGGGCCTATCAGATTTGTGACGAACGACTTCCCTTTACCAAAGCGTACACATTTGAAGAATTGAAAGCGTCCAAAGACATTTCATTCGATTTGACTTTGAGTTCCATCGTGGCATGAGAAATACTCACATCTTTTATCTACCCACTCACCGCACCCCTTATGTCTTAAAAACTTTTTTTTATTTGAATGTAAGCACTTCTTGCGTAAGACATCGTCCCAAAAACTGTCATTTTCACTAGCCCTATCCGTAGATTAAGTTTATCCCAATCAAAGTAAAAAAAGTAACTAATGTTATGTTTTCTAAAGACGTTTCAAGCTCGAGCAATTTGATTATGGTGCTGCATGTTCGAAGATGGCTAAACTTTGTTCAGGAATGTCTGGTCGTGAAATTTCCAAACTAGGTGTTTCATGGCAAGCCGCTGTGTATGCTTCCGAAAATGGTATTTTAACAGAGAAAATGGTCATGGATCGTTGTTTGGCTGCAGTAGAACAACACAAACAGAAGGTAAAGTTATATTTTATTTTATTCCCTCCTAACATGTTTCTAAATCAAATTTAAAAATTCCATACTAGATGGCATGGCTGTCAGAACAAGAGAAAGGCGATCACAAATCCATAACCGGAGGCCAGGGAACACAATGATTGTCATAACAACTCACTTAAAAATTCTTTTTATGACTTAAGATTTCAGTTCACGGGAAAAACTGTTTGTTTTTTTTTTTTTTTTTTAACCTGAATGCATTCATTTAGTTTCTATTTATAGTAAACAAAAATATCACAACGCTTAATGTTTAAATGAGAAATTTAAACAATAAAATTGTTTATCTTTCCCATTTCACATACAAACCGTTGCGATAGTTATTAAGAAGGTCTTCTGCCAACACCAGAAGTGATTCCTATACAAACAAAATAGCTAAATAAGATGGTAGTTTTATATTTTTTACTACTTTTAAAACTTATCCATCTGCAATGCTGATACCGATTTATAACACTTTTGAGACTGAAAACCATTTTTAATTTATCGGGAATCGGTTTTAAGAGTTTGTTTGTAACAAAATCAAACTGGCTTAAGGATTATTAATTTTTATTGACTTATTATTCTTTTAAGCTCAGTGTAAATAAAAATATTGAAACAAACAAGAAAAAAAAGGTATGAAATATTGTTGGCGCATTCCTATCTTTTATTTTATTTTGGCATATTCCTTGGGGAAATTTATATTAAACTTCCACTGCCATTTGACATTTTTAGGTTTCTTAATGATTTTATAAAATAAAATATACATAATTTGTTAATTTTATTCATTCAAAATAAATAAGACACAAATTGTAATTGTATGGAGAATATAATATTGTTATAAATAATATTTACAATCTGGTTTGTTTCTTTAAAAAAAATACACTCAACGTTTGGGGTCAAATCATACAAATTTGTAGAACAGGATGGCAAAATACCTGAGCTGATCTCCAAAAAACCTATCGGGCTCTATCGGGAATCTTAAATCGCTAAAGAGGTCTGAAAAGTTCAAGGGAGGTCTAAAAAAATCAAGGGAGGTCTGGAGATTTCAAGGAGGTCTAGAAAAATCAAGGAAGGTCTGTAAATATTAAGGGAGGTCTGAAGATATCAAGGGAGGTCTAGAAAAATCAAGGAAGGTCTGTAAATATTAAGGGGGGTCTAGAAAAATCAAAGGAGGTCTAAAAAAATCAAAGGAGGTCTAGAAAAATCAAGGGAGGTCTGGAGATTTCAAGGGAGGTCTAGAAAAATCAAGGAAGGTCTGTAAATATTAAGGGAGGTCTAGAAAAATCAAAGGAGGTCTGGAGATTTCAAGGGAGGTCTGGAAATATCAAGGGAGGTCTAGAAAAATAAAAGGAGGTTTTGTAAAATCAAGTGAGGTCTAGAAAAATCAAGGAAGGTCTGTAAATATTAAGGGAGGTCTAGAAAAGTCAAGGGAGGTCTAGAAAAATCAAGGGAGGTCTAGAAAAATCAAGGGAGATCTGGAGATTTCAAGGGAGGTCTAGAGAAATCAAGGAAGGTCTGTAAATATTAAGGGAGGTCTGAAGATATCAAGGGAGGTCTGGAGATTTCAGTGAATTCTGGAAATATCAAGGGAGGTCTGGAAAAATCAAGGGTGGTCTGGAAATATCAAGGGAGGTCTAGAAAAATCAAGGAAGGTCTAGAAAAATTAAGGGAGGTCTGGAAATACCAAGAGAGGTCTAGAAAAATCAAGGAAGGTCTGTAAATATTAAGGGAGGTCTGGAGATATCACGGGAGGTCTGGAGATTTCAAGGGAGGTCTGGAGATTTCAAGGGAGGTCTGGAAATTTCAAAGGAGGTCTGGAGATTTTAAGAGAGGTCTAGAAAAATCGAGGGAGGTCTGAAAAAATCAAAGGAGGTCTGAAAAAATCAAAGGAGGTCTAGAAAAATCAAGGGAGGTCTGGAGATTTCAAGGGAGGTCTAGAAAAATCAAGGAAGGTCTGTAAATATTAAGGGAGGTCTAGAAAAATCAAAGGAGGTCTGGAGATTTCAAGGGAGGTCTGGAAATATCAAGGAAGGTCTGGAGATATCACGGGAGGTCTGGAGATTTCAAGGGAGGTCTGGAGATTTCAAGGGAGGTCTGGAAATTTCAAAGGAGGTCTGGAGATTTTAAGAGAGGTCTAGAAAAATCGAGGGAGGTCTGAAAAAATCAAAGGAGGTCTGAAAAAATCAAAGGTGGTCTGGAAATTTCAAGGGAGATCTGGAAATATCAAGGGAGGTCTGTAAATATTAAGGGAGGTCTGGAAATATCAAGAGAGGTCTGGAAATATCAAGAGAGGTCTGGAAATATCAAGAGAGGTCTGGAGATTTCAAGGGAGGTCTGGAAATATCAAGGAAGGTCTGGAAAAATCAAGGGAGGTCTGTAGATTTTAAGGGAGGTCTAAAAATATCAAAGGAGGTCTAGAAATTTCAAGGGTGGTCTGGAAATATCAAGGGAGGTCTAGAAAAATCAAGGAAGGTCTGTAAATATTAAGGGAGGTCTGGAGATATTACGGGAGGTCTGGAGATATTACGGGAGGTCTGGAGATTTCAAGGGAGGTCTGCAAATATCAAGGGAGACCTGGAAAAATCAAAGGAGGTCTAGAAAAATCAAGGGAGGTCTAGAAAAATCAAGGGAGGTCTAGAAAAATCAAGGGAGGTCTGTAAATATTAAGGGAGGTCTAGAAAAATCAAAGGAGGTCTGGAGATTTCAAGGGAGGTCTGGAAATATCAAGGGAGGTCTAGAAAAATAAAAGGAGGTTTTGTAAAATCAAGTGAGGTCTAGAAAAATCAAGGAAGGTCTGTAAATATTAAGGGAGGTCTAGAAAAATCAAGGGAGGTCTGGAGATTTCAAGGGAGGTCTAGAAAAATCAAGAGTGGTCTGGAGATTTCAAGGGAGGTCTAGAAAAATCAAGGAAGGTCTGTAAATATTAAGGGAGGTCTAGAAAAATCAAAGGAGGTCTAGAAAAATCAAGGGAGGTCTAGAAAAATCAAGGGAGGTCTAGAAATATCAAGGGAGGTCTGTAAATATTAAGGGAGGTCTAGAAAAATCAAAGGAGGTCTGGAGATTTCAAGGGAGGTCTGGAAATATCAAGGGAGGTCTAGAAAAATAAAAGGAGGTTTTGTAAAATCAAGTGAGGTCTAGAAAAATCAAGGAAGGTCTGTAAATATTAAGGGAGGTCTAGAAAAATCAAGGGAGGTCTAGAAAAATCAAGGGAGGTCTGGAGATTTCAAGGGAGGTCTAGAGAAATCAAGGAAGGTCTGTAAATATTAAGGGAGGTCTGAAGATATCAAGGGAGGTCTGGAGATTTCAATGGAGGTCTGGAGATTTCAAGGGAGGTCTGGAAATTTCAAAGGAGGTCTGGAGATTTCAAGGGAGGTCTGGAAATATCAAGGAAGGTCTGGAAAAATCAAGGGAGGTCTGTAGATTTTAAGGGAGTTCTAAAAATATCAAAGGAGGTCTAGAAATTTCAATGGAGGTCTGTAAATATTAAGGGAGGTCTAGAAAAATCAAAGGAGGTCTGGAGATTTCAAAGGAGGTCTGGAGATTTTAAGGGAGGTCTAGACATTTAAAGGGAGGTCTAGAAAAATGAAGTGAGGTCTCGAAATATCAAGGGAGGTCTGGAGATTTCAAGGTATGTCTGGAGATTTTAAGGGAGGTCTAGAAAAATCAAGGGAGGTCTGGAAATATCAAAGTAGGTCTGGAGGTTTCAAGGGAGGTCTGGAGATTTCAAGGGAGGTCTGTAAATATCAAGTAAACCTAGAAAAGGCCTGGAAATATCAATGGCGTTCTAGAAAAATAAAAGGAGGTCTGGAGATATCAAGGAAGGTCTGGAGATTTCAAGGGGTGTCTGAAGATTTGAAGGGAGGTCTAGAAAAATCAAGGGAGGTCTGGAAATATGAAGGGAGGTCTGGAGATCTGAAATAAATGCAAATTTTATTTGAATTTTTGAGAAAATCTTAATTTTGAATTATCCTTTAATTTTTTTTATTAAATCAAGTTAAGTCTAGAAGGAGACATTAATTTTTAAATTTGTTGCTTAAAAAAAAGAATTTTTTTTGCAATGCCCTTTTTCCTAAGAACGCAAAAAGCTACCTTCCGTTATTTAAAAAAAAAAACAAAATGAGTTTGAGGATACAAGGTTCTTATGAATTTTGTTACTTTTTTGGTCTAAAACATTAATTTAACAAAATTATTCCCTAGAAACTTTCTTACGGTCAACAACTCTTTGCCGTAAAAATTACGTTATTTTTAGACCTAATTAAAAACTGCATACAAATTGTGTTATATGATTATATTGTACCAATTTTAACATTCTTTCACACACTAATAAGAAAAAATAAAAATAACGTTGGCTTAAATAAACAATATTTTGTCAAAGCATGTGATAGTCGTTTTAAGTATTGACGCTGTGAAAGTTGACGGTGCGTTGACATAGAAAGTTTAATTTTTTTTATGACGTCAGAGAGTCAACAAGTTGACCCTTTAAATTGACCATTTAATGCTAGCGTAAGTCATGGCTTAACTGCAATCACGAAACGACTTAAGTCCTTACAATTCCACTTAATACATACCAACTTACTTGCGAAAAATCATATCATTTAAAAATCGAACGGAGGAAGATATACAAAGATTCAGAAATAAGTGAAACATCAAGAAAAAATGTATTCGACATGTCTGTTCATCTTGTATTAACTTTTAGACCATAAACCTGGAGCACGAAACTAGCCAGGGGGCAATAGAAAAACCACTTCCGAACAAATACATATTTTAAAGAGTAAAAAACAAGACTAACAGAAATCACCAAATTTTAAGATGTGATAGAAATATAAAAATTGAAATGAGCCGGACGCAGAAGAGCAGGAAGACAACTTTTGTGATAGAGAGACGATTTCGAATAATAATTATTTATATTAAGAGTTAGTTAGATTGAATTCAGTGGTCTCAATTTTTGTTTTTAGGTAAGAAGGTCTATTTGATTATACATTTATATTTAACAGGGAATCACTATGAAAGTTGCAGCATAGAAAAGGGTAAATAGTTCAACATATTCTTGAAAAGACATCGTTAACGTCCCTAAATTAAAAAACAAAACATTTAAATTGTTTAGCTGAACATACAATTTATTCCATACATTGTTTTTTTTTAGTTGAATTTATTTGCCCATCAAGCTGTAGACAATCAATAAAAATAATATCTTACGAATTAAAGTTCATACATGAAATTTACGGATTTTGTTTTTATTATTATGATATTATGAGATAGTATTAAATCTAATCAGCAACGGTAACTTTGTTAAATAGTTCCAACGTCAATGTACTTAGGAATGCGGGTAGCGATTTATGAGCAGCCAACTGCGACTGCATCATTTCTTTAAGTGATACCGAATATGGAGTTTCCAACATATCAAGAATACCTGAATCATTGAGTCTGAAATTTAGATAATCATCTGGTGTTTCAGCATACATGCTGGATATTTTATAATTATTATTGTTCATAATTCTATCGATTTTATAGCCAAACAACATGTAGCATACTTCACGAAATTCTAAATTCAATGAACGGTAATAATCTTTCATTTTTTTGTTCTTATTATTTAGCGATTCGTTTTCAGCACGAAGAGTATTCAATTCTTTGATATTGACTGTCATATTTGATGTTTCATTTAGACGACCAGTTATATCTTCCTTGTCTTCTTCTAATTTCTGATTGCGACGTTTGAGACGTTCGATTTCGGCTTGTAATTTTTCCAAGCGATTATTAGCATTTTCATATGCTTCTGCTGCTGGATTGTTTGATAAGTGCACGACCTAGTTTAAGACAAAAATAAATTTGATTAATGACATGATTTCATTGGAGAAAGTTAATTATCATTTAGGTTAAACAATCTAATAGCTATGCAGAAAGGAGATATCACAAAATAGAACTATGGTTAGCAAAGATATAGAAGGGCTCAAACACGTCAAATGAAACCATGAAGAAAATTGATCACTTCGCTTTAAGTCGACGCTTTAGAAGCTGTCTGTTGGCTGTCATAAATAGACGTGGGGCTTTCCAGTGATCACCATCTCATAGTAGCAACCCTTAGATTACGCACAGCTGCCGTTTGGAGACTAAATTTGAACATCAGAATGCCCAGAAGCTTAACACGGACAGGTTAAAGGATCCTACCATTCACCAACAACTCAGAGACCACTTTTTACAACATATGAGAATAATCAGCAGTACGCGACAAGAAAAAACTTATTCAACAAATGCTCGTGTGAATATAGAAACGAGCAAGAATCGTCATATTGCATGAAGACGAAAGGGGTTAAGCGTAGCGTAAGACACATTGGCTTAAGAAGCAGAAGAAGACGCAAATAGGTGCGGCAGCAGAAGTCTTTAAATGATAACCAAAAAGCTCGCTAGAACGAAAATAACAACCCGATGAAAGATATAGTTGGTTCCGCTGAAAGTGGGAGAAACATTTCGTTTTGGTTTTAAACAATGTATTCGACTGACATCGTCTGAGTTGCCCGATGCAACAAATTCCCCATTACGCACCCCATCTCCAGTAAGGAAAACAGAGATATGTACTGCGATCAGAACACAAAGAACAACAAAACAGTAGGGCTAGAATTGCTGCAACCCCTCGTAGAAGCAGCATATGCCTCTGAAGGATTGTCAAGCTCCAAAAAAGATGAGACCTTATGAAGTGCGAAAACTGGGTTAGATTTGTGTTTTGCCAGCGGTTGTCGAACTAATAGAAAAGATTGTCTTAAAACGAGTTAAAAAACACCTCGAAGCAACACTTGATGCTGAACAAGCAGGATATCACATTGAATCAACCTGCATTTATCATATCAACACCTTGTGGATCGTCATCGAGCATTGCGCTGAATATCGATCAACACTTTACCTGCGGTTCATCGGTTGTTTGGAAGGTTTTTGACAGCGTCAACAGAGAGTTTATCTGGCCCGACAAAGTTAGGAGTGCTCAGCTAAAACGTCGAATCATTGTTACAGAATATAACACGAACCAAATGCAGATTATCGTTCTACAAAGCGTCCTACGGTTTTCTAACCCAATCATATATTCAATAGAGGACTATACAGAACAACGGGTCAGGAACCCATTGAAATCTTGTGGATCGTGCAACATCCAATCAATTTAACAATCGCGAAAATATCATCAATGTAAAGAGAAGAAATTGATAATGTACTACGATGCCTCAACCAATTCAACGAAAAGGTCCAGTTTACCGTAGAGAAGGAAGAAAGTGGGTCAATAACATTCTTAGACGTTAAAATCTATCGGGAAAACGACCGTCTATCTTTCGACTGGTATCAGAAGTATACGGCATCTGGAAGACTTGTCAATTTCCGATCTAATCAAGCCAAACACATACGTATGAACACAGCATCAAATCTCATAAATAAAGTCTTTGCGTTGAGTGACTCAAAATACCAATCCGACAATGAGAAAAAAGTAACACAAATACTCATTGACAATAGCTTTCCGATAAAAATCATAATAAACTTGATACTTCGTCAAAAACATCAAGTTTCTTCCGGAAATAAGTCGGAAGAGAAGAATGGTGTTTATAAAAGTGTTGTGTATGTTCCCAAACTCTCGGAAAATTTCAAAGAAGTTGTCGCCAAAAACAACCCTGACGTGAACTTAGCATATAAGTCAAACCAGACAGTTGCATCTTTATTTACATTCCTAAAGACGAAAACGGACAAGGAACGCCGCTCAGGCGTAGTTTACAAAATAATCTGCAAAGGAAAACCGGACGAACCATGCAATCTCTGTTACATTGGCACAACTAAACAACTCCTTCGACAAAGAATGGCTAACCATAAATCAGACATTCGCCAAAAACAACCGGAAAAGACAGCACTAGCATGCCACACCATCGAAACAGGACATCAACCAGATTTTGAAGGAGTCCAAATTCTTGCAACGGAGAAACATACATCCAAACGCTATACATTAGAAACACTTCACATAATAAATAACAAAAATAATATGAACCGCAAACAAGACACTCAAAACATATCCGCCGTTTACTGTTCCTTAGTTTCAGACACAAACAATTCAACAGTTTACATTTAACAGTGACAAGTCTTCAAAGTCGGAAGCGCTTTAAATTTTATTTGTTTTAAATTTTTAAATTGTTTTTTTAATGTTTTTGTAATTTTTAAATCAATGTAAGTCATACTTGTACGCTTTACATAATATTCGTATGTATTAAATAAACACTTTTATCATTTTTGTGAATAAAGACATCCACTGAAGAAGACGGCAATCACCGTCGAAACGTTGGGAAAAATCAGATGAAAACTGTTTTCATTTAATCATCAAAAAGATCAACAAAGCCGATGAGAATCATCACTTTAATTGTTCTAACATAAACATCAACTTGGTCAAAATATAAATCATTGCATCAGTATTTAGGTTAATCTAATTTAATAAAATACATATGTATGTTAGGGATTTTATGAGTTTATTTTTACTTAATTAAAAAATAATTGTCATCTGCATAATATGGAAAATATGTTAAACAAAATCTGATGAATTCATTAATCTGTGTAAACAAATTTTCCTGACTTGAATTATGTTGGTCATTTTTATTTTCAAATTTGAAAACAAACTTTTTTTCAAATGGCAACCGTGAGAGATGCATGTCGTTTGGTAGTATCACCGGCTCAAAATTTCAAACACAAATGTTTCAAGTTTGTCGTTCTACAACACAAAATGGAATAGGGGTCATGACCATGAATAGTCACAACACATGTAGACACATAGTGTCAGACAGGCAGAATTACCCCGGTTACAAGGTGAGATCGAGGAATGGAATCGAATCAAATTGGGATTTCGATCCAGGTATATGGTGGCACTGAATCGAGGAATCGAATTCAAATGGAATCGAAATGACATTTGGTTTTTATTTGTGTGCCTACTGCTACGTGAATAACTTTCAAATAAATTTCAAATTTTATAACAATGCTCTAAACACAAAGACGAGCGCCAAATTAAATTCAGCTTAAGCCTAGTACGCTGCTGATGCGAAACGAAATTTCCCATACAAAAATGACATGACGAAATCATAAACGAAAAATTTCGCTGTGCTTTTCGTTTTTCAGTACGCTGCTGAACAACGAAATGTGTCATTTTAGTGGATAGCTGTACTAGATTTTTAAGTACAATTCTCCACTCTTTTCGTTCTCAATTTAATTGCCCGGTATATTAATTGCTTGCGAAATTTTGACGTTTAATTTATTTATTGGAAAAAATTGTTTACAAATCAAAATTGAAAATTGTTTACTCGTGACTTTCGGTGTTTTTGTTTTTTGTTTTCCACAGCTGACAGAACTCTACACAAATATTTTTCCGTTGTGGTTTTCGTTTTAATTTCGCTCTACACTTGGAGACCACCGAAAAATTTCGTTTCGCATCAGCAGCGTACTAGGCTTTAGAACCAAAAATACTCCATTTAAATGGAGTCTTTTTGCTTAGAACAAACAAAAGGGAAAAAACTTATCGCACGTACACAATCAAAACCTCACACACCAATAGCTCGATTCCCTGATTCAGGGTCACAAACAAATTTTCGATTCGATTCACCTCTTACAGTTACCGCGTTTACAAGGAGAATTGAATCCGAATTGAATCAGGATTTAGCGCCGTATAGACCTGGATCGGATCGAAATAGGATTACTCGATCCAATCCCACTGAAAGAGGTGAATCGAATCGAAAATTTGTTTGTAAACCCGAATCGGGGAATCGATTTATTGGTGTGTGAGGTTTTGCTTGTGTGCGTGCGATAAGTTTATTCCCTCTTGTTTGTTCTAAGCAAAATTACTTCATTTAAATGGAGTATTTTAGGTTCTAAGCTGTATTTAATTTGGCGCTCGTCTTTATGTTGAGAGCATTGTTATAAAATTTGAAATTTATCTGAAATTTATTCACGTAGCAGTACGCACACAAATAAAACCCAAATGCCATTTCGATTCCATTTGAATTCGATTCCTCGATTCAGTGCCACCATATACCTGGATCGAAATCTCAATTCGATTCGATTCGATTCGATTCCTCGATCTCATCTTGTAACCAGGGTAAGTGGGATTGGATCGAGTAATCCTATTTCGATCCGATCCAGGTCTATACAGCGCTAAATCCTGATTCAATTCTCCTTGTAAACTCGGCAATTACACTCGGATGTTTTTCGGTTGCGTGTTTTTGACGCTTCTCTTTCATTTGTTGTTCTCATCTCATCCGATGAAGAAATGTTGTTAGATGTGTGACGATGCTTTCTTGACAAAAGAACTAAAATCGAATGATAAACCATAGTTTTTAAATTATATAATGAAGAAACTTTTAATCTGCTTTTGTCGTTCATTGAAAATGCCATGAAAAAAAATATAAAATGTTGAGAGACGCAATATAGCCAGATTATAAGTTGGCTGCCACTTTGTTTCAACGGTGAACGGCTAGTTTGGAATGCAAAGCTTAAACTGTCAAGCTGGACTCTCTCAACCATTCTTTCATTTAAATAAATTGAACATAAAAAGCGATTAAGCAGCACTAAAGGAGTCTGATGATCGGGTTGGTCCCCGTGAAATAGCTATAACTCCAGCCTATGAACTTGGTGGTAGCACACACAAGTTGTTGTTGTTTCATTCTAAATTTTCAATTAAATAAATTCGGTTATAAGGTCTTTCCTCCGCTTGAAATTGTCCGGTGGCATATTTCTTGTTTACTCAGAAACACTAGAAACAATAATAAAGCAACACCAAGAAACAAAGAAAGGCAAGTAAAAGAATTTGAAAAGTGCAGTGTTACAAAACACTTTTGGTTAATAGTTATGCAAACGGCTGCTCAATATAAACATAGGCTTTTATAGTCAGTCAAGTCTGTCTTTTAACTCAGTAATCATTCCATGTTTGTTTATTTACAGTGCCGTACTTAATTATTGGCACAGCGCGCTTTTTTAACTTTGAAGCAACATTTTAAGCCTTGGAAACACGCAATTTTAAAATTTGTATTGGATTGGTATATGCATATATATACTATTAAACGCAGTTAGTTTAATTTAAAATAAGTTGTCCAAATTTAAAGAAAAAAAATAATGAATAACAAAACATCTAATTCTTCAAGCACAAAATATTGCCACCATATATTAAATCTTTAAACAGAGTAATTTTAATAAACAAAAGTTAGTATTAGTACTCAGTAGAGAGGCGCTTTTGCTTTATAACAGCATCCAAACGCCTTGACATAGAATTCCAAAATTTTTGGTCGTTTCTTCTCCAATTTTTTGCCATTCCTCTATCAATGCAAACGTTTTTTACGCGTCTATCCAACTCTTCCCATAAATGCTCAATTGGATTGAGATCCTGGGATTGTGGTGGGTGTGGAAGCAATGTTATTTGCCAACCACATACGCACGTCGCAAGCCGTATGTTTCGGGTCATTGTCGTGTTGAAAAGTGAACGAGTCTGTTAAGTTCAACTTTTCAGCACTTTTTTCAGGTTTTCTTTCAAAATGTTGATATAATCTTTCTTGTCCATAATTCCGTCGATAAGAACAAGTTCGCCCACGCCCGCAACAGTCATGCACCCCCATGCCATCACTCCTCCACCTCCGTGTTTTATTGTAGGTGGAAAGTTATTTTTTGGAGTTCCGTATTTTTTTTGTTCCAGACTTTTGTATGACCATCACAACGAAAACATTAAACTTGCTTTCGTCAGATAAGAGAACATCATCCCAAAAAGCGTTTGGCTTGCTTCTAAACTGAAAGGATTATTCTAAACGTCTTTTCTGGTAAACTGGCGAAATCATTGGCTTACTCAATACGTGCGTTGTATTCAGCTTCATGGATTACTCTTCTTATCGTCATATAATCATGAACTGATTTACTAAATTCTAAGTTGACTTCAGCAGCTATTTCAGTTGATGTAATTTTAGGTTTACCTTTCACTTTCCGTACAATGCGGCTGCATTCATGAGTATTCAAAACCCGAGGACGACCGGAATCTTTTGGACTTTTGAAGTTAGATTCCCCTTTGAAACGGTGCAGAACGCGAATTGTGTATCGGCTCCTGCCATAACTTGTCCAATTTCTGCATATGACCTGCCTTGACTATGCATGTAAATAATTATTTTTCTTTCCGATGCGGTGGTTTTCTTCTTTTTTGGGCTCATTTTAATAAATTTTATTTTATTTTCGCAAAATACAATTTTTTTTTTAAATATCAACTAGTATCCACACAAACAAAACTTCCTCTTGAATAAATGTAACTGCAGTTTTTAATTTGGATGACAGAACTGTAGCTATAATTATTTTAAGACAAGCATACTGTGCCAATAATTTTGTGCTGGTGAAATAAGGTGTTTTCTTACTTAAATATTTTTTTCTTTATACCTGAAAAACTTATTTTAATCAAACTAACTATGTTTAATAGTAAATATATGCATATACTAGACAACAAAAAATAACAACATAGCGTGTTTCCAAGGCACAAAATGTTGCATCAAAGTTTAAATAGCTTGCTGTGCTAATAATTGGCTGCGTTCAATCTCAGACAGATAGAGTATCCGGATACCTTTTTGTTAGTGTTTTACGTGTAAGATAACAGCTGATCAAAAATCGCTGAGATGCCAAAAAAGAAATCCAAGATATTCTGGGGTATGAAGGTATCTGACGAGCAGCTGATTCAACACATGGTTTAATTTCAAGAAACTTGAAAATGGATTTCAGCTTTTTGTATTTGTTGGTAAGCGAAAAGATACATAATGTTAGTTGAAGTTGTATTTGAGGATTTTCTGTACATAATAGGTTAAAGTGGCTGTTGGTTGCCAAGTCCAACACACACCAAAGTATGATCCGTTGTGATACCACATGGATCAGTTGATCAGCTAAACTCGTCGAACCAATTGGAGCTATTAATGAAGTGTAGGAGACAAATAATGTCAGAATTTTTCAGATCGCTGGTATCGTTGAAGTATTAGTCTCCAAGGTGGTCTTTGTGATAAGGCAGGGCATGTGCACAGAAAATGAGAGATTGTCTCCTCCTTCTCCTCGTCCATGCAACTCCTACAAAAATCATTTGCAGAGGCTCCAAGTCAAATGGGACACCTATAACGTAGCTAATGTGCAATCTACTCAAAGACATTAATTGTTTTAAGCGCCTGGCGCTAAGATTAGGCCAAATTAGTTTTGTCACTAAACAGGTGTTGGTGTTATTCCATCTGTCTTTAATCACACGAAACTTAGCTTTGACTTAAAAATTCAAGTTTTAGCTTTAGGCTTTTTTAATGCAAAACACCCGAAAACCCCACAAAACAATAAGATCAATTAGTCAACAAATTCCGAATAGTTCATGGAGATACCTACGACCTATAACTTCCACCAAATCATCTCCTATCAATCCACGTCCTAAAACATTTCATTGGGAGCAAAATGGATACATGTAAAGAGTGAAAAGTTGGATATGACGAACCCCTTTAAACCTAAACTTAATATTCTCAATGAAAAAGATGTATTGTCGTTTTACTTACCTTATACTTTCCAATATTGAAGTCACCCTTGAGACATCTGTGCTCCAATTCCAATTCTAGTTCCTCCTTACGTCTCTTTAATCTATCATTTTCCATGCGTAGATTTTCAATTTCTTTTTTAAAATGTTCATAGCTTTCATTCAATCCACAATCCAATGACGAAGGTGAAACTTCTGGATTCAATTTCTGTGCAAATAATTCTTTCTCTAGATTTGCACACATATCCTTATAAGCAACAAGTGTCTTCTCCAACATATCCAAACGACAACGCAGCTGCGACTCGGGATTTGCCACTTCGACTGCATTCGAAATAGTTAGATCTTTCTCGAAGTTTTCCAGCAATTGCTTATAACAATCGCGCTCCTTGGCCACCAACATCAGTTTCTTTTGGACCCTTAGCAGGATGCTTTTGTGGTGTTTTAAGGCCGCCTTAAGACTCTCATTGTTCTTTGTATAAGTGTCGACTTGTTGTTGCAAATCGCGCATTCGTGTTTCAATTGAATTCTTCTCGCATTGGCTGGAACTCTTTTCCGAAACTAGAACTATGTCATTTTGAAGGATTTGTTCGATGCGAGAACGCAAGGCAATCGGACTTACAAGGGTATTTGGAAGACAATGATCTTGGGCCACTTTAACCCATTCCTTGACCTCTTGCTCGAGGCTTGTCAATTTCACTTGCAATGTAACGGCCTCATTCTTAGAGTTTTCGTATTTTTCCAATCGACTTTTCAGATCGTGAACTTGCTCCTCCAAGAGCAGCTTATCGCCCAACACTTCGTGTAAGTTCTTGTTATTTGTTTTCAACCGATCAATCTCCTTGTCTAAGTCTGGAATACTCGCCAGACGAGCTTGAGTGTTCTTGGTGATCTCCTTCCAATCGGCATAGTTAGATATCTCATATTCAAGCTGCTTTACACGAGATCTTGCTTCGCTGCTGGCCTGCCTTTCTTTCTCCAAACTCAACTCGAGTTCGTCGTATGCCATGATTTTTTCCTTCTGATCTTCAAGAATAGTATTGACGCTTCGCAGTTCTGTAGACACAAGTTCCAATTCCAAATCGAGCCTTTCGGTGTGCCGGCGATAGGTGCTGATTTCATTGGTCAAGTCGTGCTGCATGCGACGAGCATTTTCTTCGATCGAAGCATTAGTGCGTTGCAACTCATGAATGGTCTCTTCGTAGGACAACTTCTGTTCGTTGAGCTCGTTCTTGGCGGCAGTCAGCTCGGACTTCGCACGTTGTTCCCTTTTTCTCATTGCAGTCAGATGCTTTTCCAAATCTTGGACTTTGTTCGAGGAGTAATCACATTGTTTGGTAAGTTCACGTACTTTGCTATCGTACATTGTTTCCATTTCCTGACGAATCTTGTGCTGACGTTCGATTTCCTGCTTGAATTTGGCAATTCTAGCTTTGGCTTCGATCAAATCAGCACGAATGCGTCGGCTCTCCCATGGGCTGGGTGGAAGAGATGCATTGAGAGAAGTATCAGCACTAGCAATTCGTACAGAACTTGAACTATCGTTTAGGGCTGGTTTGCCAAAAGAGTTGTTCAGGCTATTCGAGAGCTTACGCTTTTTTGGCAAAGTTTCACTCAAAGAATCGTTGGTGTAATCAAAACTTAGCTTCTTTGGAGCAACATGAGCTACGCTGTCATTGAATTGAGCCATAATCTTATCGAAATTTGTCTTAATGTCTTCCATGGTCTTTCGAATTGGAATCCAGCCGGTGTAATGTGTTTTGTGGTTGTTGCTGGATGCTGGAAAAGTTTAGAATTCTCGAGTTTTTAAAGTTTTTACTGATGCATTAACACTAAAACTTTGAATAACATTTACTATCACTTTCAGTGAGAATGAATATTCGTAAGTTTTTACTTTGGATAGTAATTTTGGATACACAAAACTTTCGAGAAGCAACGTAAATTGAAATTTTTGTCCAAACTTTGGTTCGGCTCCGCTTTGGTTTTTTGCATATTTCTGTTTGACAATTAATTATTTTTTCTTCAAGTTGGTATGAGTGAGTTTAAGTTGCGAACAGAATGCATGTGTTCAAAAAAGAATTGTTGGGTCTGTTCCGCAAGTAAGTTTTTACTTAATCAGCAAATAAAATTGAATTCGCAATAATTAGGTTGGTCAATTAGTTTTTTGTGTCAAAAAGTGTATTTCTTGCCAGTTTTACAAATTGAGAGTTGAACCAAGAATCGACTTATCTCTTAAGAAGACTTAGACAAAAGGACAACCCTTAAGATAAGACAAATGTATTGATATAAAGACTATTTTTAGGCATTGTTTTTTTTTTTTTTTTTTAATATTTAGCTGGAGATACACGATTGCGTCAAAGTTATCCTACACGACCGAGCAAGAATCAATTTGACACAGTGATTATTTTAAAATTTTCAATTTAAAGTTTTTTAAGAGGCATATATGTAGGTATTTGAATAGTTATCAACAAATGTTTTTTTTTTAATAAATAACATATTTCCAGCTATTTGTTCAGAAACGTATTTTTGTCTGAGTCATAATATAATATTAAATTGAAATTTAATTTAAAATATGGGCCATCATTTACAATTACTCTTTGTGGGTGCATTGGTTTTTATAAACGCGACAATTCTTCTTATTGACGAATCCACTGATGTGAAAATGTTTCTCATCACTGAAGATGATTTTCTTCAAAAATTGACCACCCACTATTGTCATTTCTTGCCACCATTCTGACCATTGACGACAAGATACTTTAGTTCTTGAGTCAGTTGCACCTTCCAACGTATTAATTCAAGTCTTAATGGTAAATGTTCATCAATGACTAGCGTGGTAGTTACACTCGTTGGGCACGAAGACGAGTTGAGTTGGACGACTCTTCAGAAATATTTTCTGCAGTACGAGCGTTATGAGCATGCACCGGTGTTTTCACAGACCTGGTACCCAAATTCTTTTACGATTTTTTGGATTTTACACACATTTGGGCGATTCAATCGACGGAAACGCACGATATGCATTTCAAATTAAACACCCATTTTCATAATAAGTCCTAATTACTTTAACACGTTGTTCGATTGCATATCTTTCCATGGTTCAAATTGACTTGAGAAATTTAAAATGATATGCAGACAAAGTTTTAAAATTTAAACAACCTCTACAAATGGCCTTAAAGGCCGAAAAGATTAAAAAAGAAAAGAAGCAGTAGAACATTTGTTTTGTTTGTTTTACTGATTGCACATAAAGGGTTTACTCAATAGAAAAATGTTACACTTCAAATACTTGCAAAGATTTATAAAATCGATGAAAGTTCTCAATATACTTTATTAAAACAACAACACAACTTTTTTTTTATTAAATGTGTGCATCATGCTCATTTTCAACGATTTCCTTGCAGCCAGTAAATCGAGACACGAGAGAATAAATAAAAAATAAAAATATCTTTCATAAATAAATTAAAGCTTTTCTAGAACTACTGTTTAACACTCAGTAAGTTCCAATGGTTCAGAATTGTAATTGCGCATTAACCCTAAGATTTTTCTCACCTTAACGTAACGTAATCTAAAGTTATTACAAGCCAATAGCCATAACGATAACCGGCCTGACATCTGAAACATCACATACAACCCATCTAGACTTTATGTTATTATAAGAAAAATAATTTTTAATGGTGGACCAGACAAATTTTTCAATCCTGTAAAAATTCACAAAAATCCACTTTAAAAACTTGAAAAATAATGTATTCTGGAGGTGATTCAAGTGGTGAAGGTGTAAATAGCCATAATCAATTCAATTGGCAAATGACTTCACAAACATCGTGCAACGTTAATTCAGGCTCAATTGATTGGGCATCCCTCGCCCAGCAATGGATACAAATGAAAGATTCAGGTGCTGGTCTTCCTGAAACACCACCACCTCCCATCATAAGTAGTGCCAATTCAATTCAATCAATACAACAACCAACAACAGCCACATTTGACGAACAAGGTGAAGCCGATATGGAAGTAGAAAAGGACGATGAGGTGCAGGTT
The DNA here is from genome assembly GCF_945859685.1 of Eupeodes corollae. NCBI lineage: Eukaryota > Metazoa > Arthropoda > Insecta > Diptera > Syrphidae > Eupeodes > Eupeodes corollae. The sequence continues at coordinate 145,660,194 of NC_079147.1, read as the reverse complement.
TTTGGATTTGGCCATAATACACCACCTCCACCATTGTCCTCGTCGACTGCCCGATGGTTGCCTATTGCCAATCAACAACCAAATTTAGAAACATATTGTAAGTATAATTTCCAATTTCTATTTCAATGTAAATTAGTGGATTATATGAAATATAAATTTTATTTAAAGGTCCTCCTCAACAAAACTGGCCTTGGCCGGCACGCGTAGCTCTGCCTCCTCCAATTCTTCATGTGCCTATAACAACCGGATCCTTGACACCGCCTATTCCCAAAGACCTCATCAACAGTACAACACCACCATTACAAAAGCCAAATATTGAGCTATCAACAATGTTGCCAGGAAAGGGTGTTATGGAACAGCTTCCGATGGATGCGGCTAAACGAAAGATTCTACCAGCTTGGATACGGTAGGCTAAATAAATTTATATAACACTAAACAATATCTGGACGTTAGTAACTTCAAAAAATCAAAATGGTGCGCTATTTGACCTGAAATCTGAACGGTTTGAGGAAACAAAAAACGGGTTTTTATTACAAACTAAATGCTTCTTAATTTCGATCTGTGTCGACGAAAGCATCTCGTTGAAAAAAAAAAATTGTTTTTCCTTGCACCAAATACACTATGCTCCCCACAGTTTCTGCTTTAGATAATTCGGAGTTCCTACTCGTTCACTAGTTGTTTTTATACCCAAAGTATAAAAACAACGCAAGTTAATCCTAAAAATATAAGACCTATAAGTTTATCATCATTCCTTCTTAAGATTTTGGAAAGATTAATTGATATCCATTTAAGGGCAAGCATTGGTACAAGACTTCTGTCTTCGTCTCAACATGCCTATTGTAAAGGTAAATCGGTGGAAACAGCGTTACACACTTTAGTACGCACCATCGAATATTCCCTCCATCATAAAGAGTTAATTTAATGCTTACTAGCAGAATAATTAACTCAAAACTGGGCAACTCTTCTGGTAGGCGATTCGTTAGTAGAGGGACAGCGCAAGGTGGTGTTCTATCCCCTTTCCTCTAGAACCTAGTAATGAATAAAATCCTAATTAGTCTGGATGCCGAGTGCTTCAGAGTGATAGCCTAAGCGCACGACGTTGCTATAGCAGTGTCAGGAAAGCATCATAACACATTAAAAGAACTCTTACAAAATGCCTTAGACAGACTAATACTTTGGGCTAATTGGTGTGGACTGGGTGTTAACCCACACAAAACCGATTTAGTCTTATTTTCTAAAAGATACAGAATTCCATTTGTCAACCCTCCCTATATTAAGAAAATCCAGTTAAAATTCTCCGACGAGGCTTAATACCTGGGTCTTGTCTTAGATAAAAAACTAAATTGGAAACGCAACGTACAGGAAAGAGTCAAAAAAGCTACTGCAGCTCACTTTTCTTGCAAAAGAGCTATTGGTAATAAATGGAGCTTACAACCCAGAATCACGAATTGGCTATACACATCGGTAATCAGACCGATTTTAATGTACAGTGTGGCAGTATGGTGGACTGCTTTAGAGAAAGGAATAAACCGGGATAAATTAAACAAAGTCCACCGTTCAGCTTGCCTAAGTATAAGCGGATCGTTTATACATAGGCACGACCCCATCTACGGCACTGGACACCTTGCTCTACTTAACACCTCTTGAAATATTTAGCAAACAAATAGCTGCAAGCTTTGCTATTCGCCTCAAAGCTTCGTCGCAGTGGACTCCCAGATCTTTCTGGGAGGATAGGACATTCCTGGAAGATGGGTCAATCCATTTTTATAAAGCTGGTTTAAAAGAAAAGAAGGGTTTGGTGGAGGTGTGTACTCTGAACGACTTAAATTAAGTCGCTCATTCCGCCTTCCCAATCATTGTAGCGTGTTCCAAGTCGAACTTTTCGCGATAAAAGAAATCTTGTCCTGGCTTAGAGAAAACGTGATATCAACATCTGATATCCCTATTTTCTCAGATAGTCAGGCTACTATAAAATCACTGGACTCTGTCTCTACTCTACTCTACTCTACTCTATAACAGTCCATAACCATACAAAAAATACCTTGCCATAGAGACAATCCAGCTGTAAGGCAGATGAACTCGCCAGGAACGGTACAGTGCAGCCCACCCTACCACGTTTGGCACATACTAACATACTAATCGCTACTTGTAAACTGTTGTCAATGCAAGACGCTGTGAGGAGGGCAGGCACCAGGTGGAACAACATCACCACGTGTCAGGTCACAAAATACATCTGGGCAACACTGGATTTAAAACGTTCAAGGTGCTTGCTCTCTCTAAGCAGATCCCATATACATAAGCTCGATAAAAGGTGTCATAACCGGACACTGTCTAATAGGAAAGCACGCCACGAGCACGCCAAATGACTTTTGCAGAAGCTGTATGAAAGAGGAAGAAACGGTTCATCATCTTCTCTGCACATACCCTGCTCTGGCTTGAAAACGCAAGAATTACCTAGGAGAATTCTTCTTTAACGATCTAAATCATATCTGTATAACCAGCCTCTAACGTTTCGTAAGGAACTCAAGCTGGTTCCATTGAGCTAAGGAAGAAGCCTCAAGATTCATGTGGTATCACAATGGGCCATTAAACTGGCCTAAGTGTGTCCGTTTCCATCTTGGACAGCCACTTCAACCTAACCTTACCTATGTACTTCAATTGGTACAGCCCAAATCTTTCGTCTTAAAGAAACTACACAATGACTTCTTCAAATGTACCGAAAATAAACGCAAAGATTTAAGTTCTTTTTGAAGCATTTCCCAATCTTTTTTATTTTGCCATCTTCTCTTCAATTGTTATTGGGTTATTATATTATATTTAATTCGTTTTCAAAGGATTAGTTCATCACTTCATGTTCAATAAACTTACAAGGTTTTGAAGAGCTCTTTAAGACCTTGTTTGCGACGAAAATAATATAAATGATTCAATCTCTTTAAAATCGGTAATAATCATTTCTTCATCTTTACTATATCTGAGGCTCTTTCTTCTGTATTGTCTACATTTTCATCACAACAAAATGCCTCCTCTTGAGCTATTTGTCAATAGCTGCCTAAATCTTTTTTACATTCCTTCAATGAGAAGGCTTACCCAAGGCATGCAAACGGTACGCCTCAAGGCGGTGTCATATCTCCCCTCCTCTTAAATCTGGTAGTCAATTAAATTCTGACTAGTCTGAAAATGGAGGTATTTAGAGTGATTGGTTAAGTGGATGACGTTGCTATATTAGTTTCAGGGCAGCGTGAACCTAAAAAAACTCTCACAAACAGCTTTAAAGCTTATAAAATGGGCAGATCGGTGTGGATTAGGCATTAAACCACACACAATCGATTTAGGCATATTCTTCATGAAATAAATGATACCCAATATTAATGTTAGATTCAAGTCTACAACTACCAAAAGGAAAGGAAACGAAGTTAACGTAATCTCCAGAAGCTTTTGTCAAAGTATCCCATAGACTTATACGCTTTAAACTTTCTACTCTCTGTTTAAAACCAATGAATTTCTTCGTACGTAAAAAGCTGCATATACAATGTTCACTTGATGCGCTCTCCCTACCCATTTCTTGCTTACTATGGCGTTCCACAAGGTAGCCACTAAGGCCCTCTTTTTGTTATTCTTACCATAAATAGTATGTTTCTAACATTATTTCTCTGGTTTCTAATTATTCCAATATCTAACTCTACACTAATGACAAAAACCTAGTAGTCCAGTTAATAAAGATTATCACCTCAAAAAAATTCAACAGTTTTGAAACTTGGCATACTTACTAAGGGATGTCTGGTGATGACCCAAAAAAAGTCCCCAAAAATAGGAAGTGAGCTTCAGTGGCAGTTAAGAGAAACATGGAGATTTTTTCAGTTTTTCACGTTTATCTTAAAAACTATTTGTCGTATCAACTAATTGTATTCCACAAAACTAAAGCTCATTAAATTTTATAAAAAAAAGCTTCGATGGTTTAGTTCGTATCTGTTATAGTTTATAAAATAACTCTAGCGGCAGTGAAGAGAGACATACGGTTTTTTCGATTTTTCGGGTTTATCTTGAAAACTATTTGTCGTATCAAAAAATAATCTCCTACAAAATTAAAGCTTATAAAGTTTTCTAAGGGAATATGATATTAATTTGTTTGTACTTGTTTAAAATATGGTATGCATTTTTTCCTGTAGGTAATTTTCCACAAAAAACCTGAAGTATTCAATATGTGTGTCAATTCTTACTTCTGAAATTCGTTGGGCCACTCACTATATGGCTCATTGCCTGCATGCCTAGAGAATAGGCATTGTAGCAAGTTACTTTATCATCTCCAACGATGCCACTCCCTATTAATTTGTAACTGGAAATGGAGGATGAATTTGGAACCAATTTGACAGCTTTGCAACGTCTGTATTATCTCTAATTTTACGTGCATCCCCAAAATCTTCATATTACTCGCTAGTAGAAAAAAGAACGCCAGTAAATTCTTCGAGTGATGAGAAAATTTCATGAGTAGCAGTTAGCCCTAGAACAACACTATCAGTGATACCATGCCCTGGTGTAAAGCCAACCATACTCTTCATTCCACGCATTAGAGTTTGTTCAGTCGTCTGGTCCGACCACACCCAAATCGGTCAGTTCCTTTCATAGCAAAGTAACGCTCTTGCACAGTTTTTAAATTTATCTGGGGTCATCACATAAGGCAGTTTTATCATGTCCTGCAAATACAGGTGACATGATTTGGCGTACGAGATCTGTCCGGCGGCATGGAATTATGGAATCATATTCTTCACACAGTTAATATGAGCATTCCAATCGCTAAGCGTTAATAAAATCTTTAAACAATGTAATTCTTTTAAACAACTGTATCCATAAGGCTGCTGTCGGTCCAATCAATTTGAGTTTGTTAAGATTTGTTTGTAGTTTGTCACTATTGGATAAAGTGAGGGTTTCGTTTTAGTGCAATGGACCAACAACAATGTGGGGCACTCAATCATTTTGAACCTCTTATACCAAAGTACATAGACTCCACATTCCAAAACCCCAATTTGGAAAAAACTTCTACACTTCAGAATTTCAGAAAGTAGTGAGCTTATAGCAAGCGTCAAACTTCGATCAGAGGCTCATCATAAGTGCTTGTGTTAGTTGTTAGTAAAAAATAATACAAATATAGCCTAACACAAGCACAAAATACAAAACAAAATTAGCATTTAACTATTACAGAACAAAAAATAAAATGAGAACGTTTACGATAGTGGAGCACTGGTTCTAAACAATGATTTTAATCGCACCTTATTTAAATTTAAATCTATCGATGAACAGTCAGGTATCCATTCCATCCAGAGATGAATGGGAAGACCAAAAACTCCTTGATGACAAAAGCATTCATTTTAATATAGATGGATCCAAGACAAATAAGGGAGTTGGTAGTGGTGTGTACTCAGAGCTTAATCTAAGCATCTCATTCCGCCACAGAGACATCACAGGAAATTTTAGAGGCGATGAACTCACTAAAAATGGAACCGTCATACCTATTTCACCTGAAAGGGAGGAGATAGGTATACCGATAGCTACATGTAAACTTCTGCTAAAAGAAACAGCTATTACGATAACAAACTCTATGTGGCATAATTTACCAACATGCGTAGCCACAAAACTCATATGGCCTTCACTGGATCTAAAGCACTCTAAAGACTTTTTATCTCAAAGCAGACTTCATATTAGCTCCCTAATAGGTGTCCTTACGGGACACTGTCTTATAGGCAAAAACGCAATACGACCTGGTGTAGCCTCAAATGACTTCTGCAGCAGCTGTACGGACGAGGAAGAAGAGGAAACAATCTCTCAACTTCTCTGCAGTTGCCCTGCTCTTTCACTAAGACGCCAACATCATCTGGGAGACTACTCTCTTGATAATCCCAGTGAACTAGCTAAAAAGGATATCAAATATCTTCTTCGGTTTATAAAAAGCTCGAAATGGTTCGAAAAGTAAGAAGTAATTCTCTAGATTCATGTGGTATCACAATGGGCCTTTTCTTTTGTCCTAAGTTTGTGGATTCTGAATCCGCAGCCACTATAACCTAACCTAACCTAACCTATGCGTATTGTCAAATGACTTTTGTCGAAGCCGTATAGATGAAAAAGTGAAATAGTTCTTTACTCCACCGGTACATGCCCTTCTCTAACTCAGAATTCTTCTATAGCGATCTAAACGATCTCAAACACATAAACGTAATAGGTCTTTCACGTTTCATAAGTAACCAGAAAAAGGCCTCATGATTCTTGTGGTATCAAATTAGACCAACAACTGTCCACAAGTATCCTACTCCATCACGGACAGCCACTTCAACCTTACATAACCCCATCGCTTCACAAGTTTAAAAGTCATCATGATTAAATCTTTACCTAAATATTTTAAAATGTTGTGTGAATCTGCAGGGATAGGTAAAGTGTTAACCGCCTACTTTACCTGTCTCTTTTTATGGGCCCATAAACTTAACGATACACGTTACTTAACCTCTTTAATCTCTTATAGAAACTACATTAAAACATTTATTATTTATTTTAATAACAGTGAAGGACTTGAAAAGATGGAACGGGAGAAGTTAAAGCAACTCGAACGCGATACAAAAGAAAAGGATCCTCTAAGCGCAGGTACAACAGCTGTCGACGAGAGTGATATTAATAATTTTAAGACTATGGTAAAAAGTAGCATCAAGGAAATGGTAAATATCTAAAAACAAATCCTCTATAACAGTCTCTATCTCTATATTACCCGCTAAGGATAAGTTATGTCTTTGTATATATTCATAGCTCTATCCTCCAGTTTATTTAATTCATAACCGTAAATAATATTTAATTGAGTCTTCCTTAAATCAATTTGAAAATGAAAAAAATCTAGGAAGGTGAAAGTTCAGGTAATGAAGATGTCACTAATAATGCTGAACCATTTGATGACACCGACGCCGATTCAGAACTTATAATTCCTGGAAATTTATCAACAAATGATCTATCAGAAAATATCCTCAATTCGGGTAAAACGTATGAAGAAAGAATTGCGGACATGGTAGGTCTCTAAAATGCTGTGTGCTTTTGCCTCCAATGGACATATTCATAATTCATTGGTTTTTCCATTTTATATTTCAATTAGATGATTGGTGTGCGTAAGACTTTAACGGAACTTCTTCTAGAAGTGACAAACGAAGAAATAGTTATTTTAGCAAACGAAGCAATTCGAAAAAGAAGAGAAAAAGGTAGATTTTGTTTTCAATCGTATTTTCATATATTTTGATATAAATTCTAAAGAAATTTATATTGGTAAAACAAAACAAAAAAGAAAAGAATGATGAAGAAATAATTTATTGTTCTTTGTTTTGCACATAGGAATGCAGAACTTCTTAATGCTCTTATAAATCTCTTGTTTACCTTTTTTTAATATCAATAACTGTTGTTGTATATAAAGCTTCATCGGTCCAAGTTATCCGCAAAAGCGCAATACCTTCTATTACCGGCAAATTGGGTAAGTGCAAGATTTTCATTTATTTTGACATTTTTATTTATGTTTTAAACATTTAGTAAATATATTACGTAAAACTCAGTAGAATAAAAAGTCCTTTTAATAAAAAGAAACAAACAAAATTGTATAAAATGCACGAAAAATAAAAACTCTGCATTACATTTATGGGTACATGAACATTATTGTCAACTTATTATCTATATTAACACTTTTTTCCAATGATGCTTGTTATAATAACCCAATTGTCTTTACCACTGGGATTTTCATGAATAGTTTAAATGGAAGCTGAAAATTGTGTATGACTCAATAAATTCTGTTTTTTTAAATTTGGATATTTTATGTAAGTAATGTCATGGTCTGTTGTGATTCTAAATATTTGTAGTTTTTTGTGTACATGTTTGTCTTTTCCTACTTCATGTTGTTTACGTACGGTATTAAACATTCGACATGCTCCTTTACTTGGTTGCATTAGCGGATTAATTTCTATAGCCGCTTAAGAAACTACCGTTTATTGGTTTTCTAAACTTGGTTTTAACCAAGACGTTTAGTACTAGGCGACTTATTGACTATTGTCATCAGTCTATTCCCCTAAATTTCTTTCCATCACTATTTTTCGATCTAACTACAAAAACCAGTTCGGAACTTGTACATCAAAAATAGGTCTATTGTGATTTTGAATCTGGAATGGCATTTCAAATATTTGCATACATTTATTTGTTAAGTATATGTATAATCTAAAAAAAGTCAAAATTAATTTGAAATTCGAAAGAAGTTTTGGAATAATGTTTGATGTTGGCTCAATATTATTGCTTGTTGCTAACGTCATATTGAAATCATTAAACATATTTATGTTGGATGTACATATAAACATACTCGTAATGCTTTTACAAAGTGTGTCCAATTAACTACTATGTATTTATCATGTTTTCTTTTGGCGACCAATTGCTAGAAGTTGACATTCACATATGGCGATATCCATATACAATCCAATGAAGTATACGTGGCGTTGCTTTTGGATATTGACATACGACAATAAGCCGATTTCCAACACGTCCTCAAGACATCTTCAGTGAGCTTATCTAGCTTATGGTTTTATCAGGACATCTTCAATCATACGATCGGTTGGTACATGTTTAAAAACAAGCATTCCACCAGCAACGGATTCTCGAATAGAATGGTGTCTTATATCTTTAAGTTTTGTGTGTGCATGAACCACATGATCTTTTGTCAAAAACTATGCTCCATGATTATGTATGATGTAGTTTTAGCAAGGTTAGAAAATCTTGCTTCTTTCAAATTTCACATAATCTATATGTTAAGCTTCTGTCAATGAAAGAGCTTCAGTACGTTTTTTCTGTGACTTCCGCGATATTGCTGCACTGAGTAGAAAAGCGTATCCAGAATATGACCAACGATCAGCCGTACAGTTTCCCCAGTCCGCATCCGTGTATTCAATTACCAATTTATTAGTTTTTGTATACATGAAGCTAAAGTTTGTCCACGTCAAGCAAAACATTTAAATACAAGCTTCTCTGCTTGCCGGTGACACTTCTTTGGAATATTTCTAAACTGTACTAATCTCAGTCAAGCTTAATTCCTTAACCTCAAAACTTCGCAGCAAACGGTTGGGAATTTCCAGTAACTTTTTAATATTTCTCAAAGCCACCAATATGTCATCGACATTTATATGATCACGAACAAAACTTGGTCACGAGATTCATCTAGAAAAAGCCACCGCTAAATTATTGTAGGCTTCAATACGAAACTTAACTCAGTAACAAGTTTGAGGTACCACAGCCTGCCGAATTCCATAATATCCATCTCACTGGTTTTTGCAAAAAGCTCATTAAATCCCAACGTTGTCTTGTATCGTTAAAACTAGATATACCCCCCTTGCGAAAATCTATGAGTGGTACTTGTATTAAAAAAACTGAACGTCTCGGTATGTGCATCAGCAATCTCCCCTTATGAAAGTTTTTTGGGTTTTCTATAAAAAAAACCTATATACATATGTACTTCCAAAACTTGAATATAATTCCCAACTCTGGGTTGTTGCTCCATTAACTTACTTAAGCCTCCTGAACAGTATTCAAAAAAGAGCTTTTTAATTGTTTGGTAACAATAACATCGCTAACTAAAGTATGTCACTCGAACATTGTCTTAAAATGTCTTACCTCACCATTTTTTACTTATTTTAACGGGCTATGATCTAAACAGTCGCATTCCTCCTCCTTTAACAACTTTACTTATGACCTCAACTTCGACCGTTCAAGGAAGTACAGAGATTAATTTCTTAGCCGTACTACGCAGCTGTGGACATTGTCATTGCAATGGCCAAGAACTTAAAACCAATGTACAGTGATATATCCTTTCCAAACACTCCCTCTTTTCCTAACGGTCACATTGTATACAAAACAGTTAGTGAACGCTAAAAAATTGTCGATATTCAAATGCATTCTCACAACCATAAACCAAATCCCTTTTTGGAACGTAAATCATAATCAGACAGAGTATGAATGCTAATACTTACTTACTTACTTAAGGTGAACTAGGGCCTCACCCAACAAACTTCTCCATCTAGCTTGTGCGCGCCACCTGATCCGTGGTCTTCCTCTACTGCGCTGTCCTGTGGGTGTGAATTCAAATACTTTCCGGGCCGCAGCAATTGCTTTCTTTCTTTCTTGCTTTCTTAGCCCAAAGAAAAAGCGGTTAGCAAGAGTTATTCTGCGTTTGATCTCAGCGCTGGTGTTGTTTTCTGCGTTTACAGCAGAGTCTAGGTAGACGAAGTGCTTGACTACCTCAAAGTTACGTCTGCCGATGGTGACGTTTCGGCCAAGACGTCGGTGTTGTATGTCCTTTCTTTATGACAGCATGTACTTTTCTTTGCCCTCATTAACCGTTAAACACATTTTTAAGGCCCCTGCTTCAATACTCACATAAGCCCCATTGACATCACCGGTTCTGAGTTCTTCCGATTATGTCAATGTCATCAGCATATGCTTATAATTGGACAGACATTTGAAATATAGTGCCTCTAGTGTTGTCGTGGGAGCTCTGCACTATTCTTTCAAGCACGACGTTAAAAAAATCGCATGACAGCGCATCACCTTGTCTAAAACCTTTTTTGATATCGAAAGGTTCTTTTAAGTTGTTTCCAACCTTTATGGAGCAGCATGGTCATCCTGCATAAACGGACGAGTTTGGCAGGGATGCCAAAACTAGACATGGCTCTATACATCTCGTCCCTGTATACGCTATCATATGCGGCCTTAAAATCGATGAAAAGATGGTGGGAGTCGATTTGGTGTTCTTAGTTTTTTCTAGGATCTGCCGTAATGTGAATATTTAATCAACTGTAGACTTTCCTGGTCTAAAACCACACTGATAAGGACCTATCAGGTTGTTGACGATGGGCTTTAGACGTTCACATGTTACGGCAGAGAAGATTTTATAGGCGATGTTAAGTAGACTGATTCCTCTATAGTTGGTGCAGTTTAGAGGGTCTCCTTTTTTCAAATCGGACAAACAATACTGAGGTTCCATTCATGCCATGAATGTTAATAGGTATCTGCTAATAGGTTCCCTCCATCCCCGAAATGACTCGCACACAGGAATGGTTGAGAGTTGTAAGTCACTAAGCCCTTGTTTTCAACGGACTGTTGCGCCATCTGTTTCATTTATTTATTTTTAGTACTATGGAGGAATTTATTGATACCGATTTGGATACTAATCTTAGGGCTAATAACGGTCTTAAGGTTAGATGTCTGTGGAGAAATTGGCTATTAATAACATTGTACAGCAAAAACCTTGTGAATATGACGTCCTAATTTTTTTGTTCACTCAAATGCGAATCGTTTTCTTTTCGAAACCATCATTACTAATTTTAGTCATTTATTAAAAAAATTTATGCCGCAAATTTCTTCTCCTTTAGCACTTTTACAGTAGTCAATTCATTGAATTTTGTTGCCTGGACCACATATTTCGACTGTCGTTGTCTCTTGCTCTGAGATTCTCTTAACAATGTCGTCGAATTCAACTAACGACCAATAATTCAACGTAAAAGTTTTTCAATTAAACACGAACGCCAACGGACAAGAATATTTTTGGATATAGATCCACGTACTACTCTCCTTGATGTGATAGATGATGCGTAAGTCTGTCAATCCCTGACTATACACTTTTTCACGTGTCCTGCAAGTATAAGAGTAATTCTTGTCATGAAAAACTGCGTCTTACAGGAGTGATTGAAGGTTTTAAGTAAATAGATTATGGGTTTTTAGGAGCTGCAGCAGCACGATTTTTTTTCTCACCCATCCATCTCGCTACTAAAGTTATGGGTATGTGACTTTTAAAGTTAGCATTTGCGAACAACCCAACCAAATTAAATCTGAGTTACTTAATGCAGATGCCTGTTGTTTCTGTAAATGAAGAATATTTTAAGCCATAAACTTTACAACTTAAGTTTAATTTTTAATGTCGTTACGGACCCGTTATACTAACCCATTTTAACCATTTTCAAATTTTCTTTTTTGTCATTAACTACCCATGATTTAAATATTGTCTTCATGATTTGTATCTTAGGGGTGGATATCTTCCGTTAAAGGTGCAGCCAATTTAAAGATGCTGTAGTTATCAATTGCTTTTTGGAAACTTTTGTGGAATTTGTAATTCTTCCTTTTTAATTGTTATTATGGGAAATTTAGAGAGGTGGAACGATAAAATTAACAATTTATAAGTTCGAAAATTGTCACGATAAAAAACTGTGAAATTCTGCAACATTATTTATAAAATTAGTATATTAATAATTTATTTTGTTTTTGTGTTATAAGATTTATCCTCAGAATGGTAATCATTAGAAAAAAACATTTTGGTCCCAATAAATATTCTTTCTGATTTTTTAAATAATGTTTTTAAACAAAAAATTGTTAATTTAACAAAAAAAAACGTTACTTAAGACAAATATTGTTGGCACAGCGATGTTCAAAGAATTGGAACTAAGACTAAATACAAGTAATAATACTTTTAATAGTTCAGTAAAATGTAGTACACAAAATAAAACGTTTACAAACATACATAGTTACTGCCGGGTATTCATTGAGCAACATATGTACAATGAAAATAATCTATATATACAGTAATAATTGGATAAGTGCATCCCTACTTAACCTGCATAAGTACCTACCCTTTATTTTTGAGAACCAACATTTAAAGGACGGATACAAAATTTCATAACTAAATTAAGACAAACCCTTCTTTGCCCTTCTTGTATTTTATGCGTAAAAATAATCTTACACTTGCAATAATCTTAATCTATTATTTTAGAAGTGTGATGTTAAAAAACAAACAAAACGTATACAATTTAATGTTAGTCAAAAGTGGCAAACGATTATTTAAAAAAAAAAAAAATATTATTTCGGGCAAGTTCCCGACGCTGCTGATTCCAATTAATTCATGCCAAGATATCCAATTTCCGAACACAGCAATTCGTATGTCAACATTAACACACCGAATATCTTCCAAGGATTATCTGTAACTTCACATCATAACCCCACAAAAATATATTCCAGCGGTGTTAAATCGCACGGACTTGGACGCTATGTCACAGACCAACACGAGGTAATGTACTCCACCAAAAGTTTCTTTTAATAATTAATTCGATGGCTGAGTGGCATGTAACGCCGCCGTCTTGTTGTAACCAAAGCTCGTCCACATTCTATAATTTAGGTTACAAAAAAGTCATTAATCATAGGCCAATAAAGTTCCTCATTGACTGTTACATTAAGGTCAGCTTTATTTTCGAAGAAATATATACCGTTGATACCCTCTGCACATAGAGCACACTAAACACTGACTTATTAATGATGTAACGGCAGCGTCTCAAAAATGGCATGTAGACTATGATCACTTTAAATACGACAATTTTGCTTTAACGTACTTATTTAAACAAAAATGAGATTCATGGCTAAACAAATTTTCTTGTGAAAATCGCACTAGCGTACGCACTGTACCGCGTCTCCAAGGATACACAATATCCACTAGAGTGGTGCGAAACCGATCCCTGGTTGCTCGAAGTCCCAACTCTTCTGGGCGATTATTTCGACTGAATATTGGACGTAGCACGCAATGCGTCCCCCAAACCGAACCATTATTTTAGTAATAAATTTGCACGATTTGCAAATGTTGTTTAAGAGTATGTCTATAAATCAAGTGACAGCTGTCAAAAAGGCCAACTCCGGAAAATGAATTTCCAGATTGAAAGTTATACGTTCCAGAAAAACACCAGTTACCATCAATTTAAAAAAATTAATTTTTATAAATAGAGAGAAAAGTCTATGTGTAGCGTGCATTTAAGGGCACTTACCCAGATTTTGCTGTACTATGTTATATACTGTGACTTGACGATGATATTGCCTCCTAGACCTAGAAAATACGCTTTGGTCCGATTTTCGAAATAAGAACGTCCCCTTACTGGTCAACAATCCATGATATGTGTTTTGGAAATCAGAACTTTTGGGCAAAAAGCAAAGGAGTAAGGTTTCGGAAAATTTTCCATGTGTTTTAAAAAACGTGTTGATTCAGTCAACAACTTCTCAAAGTTTTAAAGTTTTCAGAGTGTATTTTGAATCTAGTTCTTTTGTTATGATTGTGTCTGATCTCAAACTGCTCAAATTGAAGATCTTTAATTTGAATTTATCGCTCCAAAGTATATTCTTCTAAAATACAAATGGTTTGCTTAGATGCAACTAAAATCTAAATGCCGTTTCTTGTATGTTTTTTTTTTTTTTTTGCAAATCCATCTATGAAGTCAATGTTCCGATAACCAATGCTTTATGGTTCCAACTTATGATATCTTCAAAGCTGCCCCTTCTCTTGAATACTTTTGTTTTATCAAACACCTAAATCTTTTCGTTAAGTAATCAATCCACCTTATTTTGGAAGATCGTGGTTGCATAAAATGTTCTATATACTGACAAAAACAGATCAGTTTTAAATATTTTGAATAGCATACCAATATTGTAAAAAATATTAAGGAATTATAGCTTCAAATAGTATTAGTTGTATTAATATCGAAAGTCAATATTTATTTCCATTTTTTCTTGAAATTGTTTTATGGAAAACCTAGAACTTTAAAGTTTGATTAGGTTTAATTTAATCTCGTTGCACTATTTTGCCCTTTAAAATAATGTAATTGTATTCAAATTTAAAATATGATGCGAAATTTTGTCGAGTCTCATTATTTGAATCTACTTTATCAACACCTTTAATGCTTTCTACACAAAATGTAAATACAATAAATGCATTCCCCTAATTTAAATTTACTCTAACGCCAAAATATCTAAATAATCAACCAAAAATATTCATTAAAAAAAACGAAAAAAAAGAATTAGTGCAATAATAACTTTTAGGTCTAGAAGCGTATGCTGACAGCGATAGTGAAAACAGCGGATCTGACAACGATACCAACGATGAAAGCAAACGTTCTGACGACGATCATGACTCAGAGGAGGAGTTAAAGGTATTTTTTTGAAAGTCTTTACATATTCATAAGTAACGCTTGATATATTTTTTTTAAGGCTAACATTCGGATATGTCAGCGTGCCTTCTTAAAGACCATTGAAGAAATTGAGGACAGAATTGAAGCGACTGAAAGGCGTGATGAGCTTCTTTTGAGAGAGCATCGAAAGAACGAAAACAATCTAGAAGCCACTTCACCAGAACCCACAATGAGTCCAGTGCAGCAAAAAATAAAACGGTTTGATAAGGAAATCGGTGAGCCACTACAGCCTGATAAAAAATCAAGTTCAAACGGTGCGTTTTTATATATTAAAATAAACAAAACAAAACAAACAAATATAATGCTTTGTATCGCATTAAAATATTTTTTAAAAAAATACGCGAACCGCTTTGCAATCGCCTTTAGATTGTGTCCATCGACCTTATGCAATCATTTTTATTCAATTGTCCATTTAAGTTGAACTGTGCTAATAGATAATTTTTTGGTTTTCTCTGTGGTTTGTCCTCTTTCAGGCAAACGTAGAAAAGAACGCACATCTCGATTTAGTGATAATAAGGATTCTAGGAGCCGTAATATGTCAGCGAGTTTTTACCAACCACCGACTATGGGAACAGGAAGTTTGCCTTCGCAAGTAATGCCATTAGCCATACCGCTAATTCCACCTGTGAACTTACCAGGAAGCGGTGAATTTAAACCACGCATAGGCAATTCAGAACTAGCTACGATTCCCGAAAACGAAAAACGCTCTGGCAGCGGCAGTACTCATAAATCATCAAAGCAAACAAGCTCATCTACATCAGGGCACAGTCGGCGTCGCAGTGATTCTTCCACATCATCTTCCGATTCTTCGTCAAGCAGCACAAGCACTTCGCATAGTCGGCGTTCCAAATACAGTAATTCGCGTCGATCGAAACGTTCGTCGAGAGAACGATCGAAGCGATCTAGTCACAAAAGCTCCCATCGGAGTGGCTCTCACAGGAGCAGCTCGCATCGCAGCAGTCGCAGAAGGGATTCGTCGGATTCAAATGGTGATGATCATTACAGTAAAAGATCTTCACATCATCGACAACATAAAAGCCACTCCTCCTCAAAATATTCACGAAAAAATGATCGTCGTCGGTCTGATTCCAGATCTTCTCGTTCACGAACGAGGTCAAGATCAAGGTCCAGATCTACAACGTACAGCTCAAGTCGTCGAGGTGATCGATGCTAGGAGTTAATTCATTTTATATAATTCTTTTTTCAGGATCTTATGCATGCATACAATCTTGTGTTGTAGTCGATTGTACAGAACTAAAAAATGAGAAATGATGTTTCGCAAAGAAAAACAAAAAAAAATATAAAAAAAAATTATTCTTCCAAACGCCTGACCATTTATCCTCTTTCCCTTTTCCTTTTTTCATTCCTTATGTTAAATCATATTACATTTTCAGAAAACTTGATAGCAAAAAAATAACGGTAGAGTTCAAATCTCTCTAGCCTTAAAAAAAAACCTTTATTTACTTTCTTTTCTGACTAAGCTTTTTAGAAACCTTAATTAAATTTAATCTAAAATATATTTTCAAAGAAAAAAAATGTGTGTATTAATTCTTATTTCTTTAAGGGCAATTAATAAGTAACGAATTGGTTTTATCTATACTCACCTACCTTTGAAATAACTGTAAATATGCAGCACTGAAATGAGTCCCAACAAGGAAGGTCTAGACATTTTATGGCAAGTCTAATGATTTAGAAAGAAAACAGGGTGGTGTAAGGCATATACCAAAAAAAAAGACCGAGAAGGCAGTATAATGCTTTTCGTGAGCAGAAAAGAGTTGTCACCGTAGCAGTGTGGTTTGACCGCAGACCAAAATTATAAAAACAAATCTGTAGCGATTATTACATTAAACAGTTAAAATAAGCTGAGAACATACCAAACTAAATATAAATAGAAAAACCGTTACATTTTTATCTTCAAAGTAAACATTGCAAACACATGGCGTTTAAGTTTTAGTGCTCTAGGAGTAAGTGCGACTGCATTTGTTTAATTAATTTGTTTTTCATCTGAGTGTTATTTTTTTTTGTAATGGATATATTGGTGGAAGGTAAGATATTTGCTATTTATTTTTTATGATTCACTTTTCGACTGAGTAAGAGTTAATAAATTGGGTCTAAATAAAATAGAAATAAAAATAATATAGCTTAATATGGTTTATTTTAAACTTTTAACTGTTACGCCTCCACAAAGTTATAAATTACTAGGGAGGCAATTTCATGTACATTTTAATGCACGTTGACTTAGCTGCCATTACTTGCGAATACACTTTTAATTCATTTTTGAGCCACCTAAAGTCTCATTTTTTGTAGTTCAGGGAATTTAACTGAAGTCTCATTTACAAGAATGTTTCTGCTTCTCAATATTATATATATTTTCCATGTCTTAAGATGTCATTCCAAATGCAGATTATAAAGTATTGGAAACTAGAATCGTATATGTTTGTAAAAAACTTACGTACTTCTGGAAAAAAAACTTGCCGAAAAAGATGTCTTCTTGTTAAAAATTATTCAGGATGGCTTAATACAAAGGAAGTATGCATCATTCCTGAAAATAACAATTATTTTCAAATTTCAAACAATAACTTCGAACTGTTTCGTCGAGATCATACAAAAAAATGTAAAAAAAAGTTTTCAATAAAGATTTTTTTCATCAGCTTATTTGAATTCCGATCCTTTTATTACAATTTTGCGGAAATTACGAAAACAAAATTTTTCAGACCAAGTGATTTCTTTGCTTGAGATTTAAGACTTACATATATCCTGTTTATGAAATCTTCCCAACTTAAAAATTATAATACAGAAATTACCCCTTTTTTAATATAATTTTTGAAAAATATTTACTTTTTGTATTATTTTGGATACAAAAAAATTGGCGAAATAAAACTAATTTAAGAAAAAAAAATAAACTTAATTTGAATACTGGCACCAAGAGTTGTTTCTGCGTTTTACTATCAGGTTAATGAATACTTAATGCCATTCATGTACAAAATATCTCATGCATCCTATAATAAGTACACATAATAAAGAAAAAATATATATTTAAATAAAACTATATTTAACCGATCTTCAACCCTTTACCGAACGTATCTCAAAGTCATGACGAGATAGTTTAAAACTGATTGGAGATTCGAAATCAGGGAGCTCAAAACTATTTTGGACTTAGATTTTATCAAGTGAGTTAGTAATTATGACCGCCTTTGTTAGAGAGTGGAACTACTGTCCGAAGATTGATTATTTCGAGATAGTTCTAGAAATGAAAATTGAGGCCCACATTTTTTAAGGCCGGTTTTTAGAATGAGGAAGGACGCGAGTAAAAACTCTAGAATAGACTAAATAAATAGAACACCCTTATAACTGGATATTTAAGGACTGATAAGATATCAAATTTAATTTAGACTTAATTGTTGACTTTTATTTTTTTCTTAAAACAGGAGCTTTAACAAGGTTTCTATAATTATTTTTTTACATGAAATAATGTATTAATGCAAGGAACAAACTAGCTCACAGCATAGGATTATTGTCAAGATCTCTAAAAACTCTAACAGCCGTAATAAGGGTATATCGTAACAATGCTGGTTCTATCTAATACGTAGGTATTAAATATCGATGAAAATGGTATTAAATATCGTTAAAATGTTGTAGACTTTGAGCCGGCAGGTTTTTTTTTAGCCACGGTCGGGGCAGAGCGTTAGACGCACTTTTTAAATGCGTTTTTTAACATAAAACCCCAATAATCAATGAATACAAAAATCACATTACATTATCAAATAGAATAAAACATTTTATTTGAAAACTGATTTTATAGAAAAAATCATTCATCACCACATTCATTGGATGAAATATTCAAAGTAAATGTCTTCACTTTCATTTCCGTTTACGAAGAAATTTGTATTGGTTTCTGAGGCCAAAATTCGGTTTAACTGTTTTATATAATTTACAGTAATATTTTAAAAAAAATGTACTAACTTTTAATGTTTTTAAAATTTTTTACGGAAGTTGGTTTGCAAGTTTAGTAAAACAACTCATATTGTGCTTCATTTTCTTGAGGTGCGATTGTTTTATACATATAGTGTGCAAACAAATTCTTTATGTTTTGGTATTCCTTTATTTTGGTTATAGCTTATAGAAGAAAGGTTAATGGGGTCTTATGATGACACACATTTTTGTAAACAGGGGAAGTTTTTTAATATTTCCGTGTATCATTGGTGTAGTTATTAATTTATTTGCAGGCGAAGCTATTTCTTGGATGAGCCAAAGACAAGCAATGGTTATAACATCCACTACTGAAGCTGAAATCGTAGCAGTTAATAAATAATTTAGCTAAGTAGATTGTTTAATGGAATACTAACACTGGAAAATTATGTCAACGTTTGAAATATCATAGCAGACAAAATATAAATTAAACAAATACCAACAGAAAAATAAGTTGGTCTGTCGTAAAATGTTAAGTTCTATGATTTTTAATGTTAATTTAACTGTATAAAATGTTAAGAACTCAACTTTTATATATTTTGATTAAGTATGGCTCTGTATTGATCAAAATTTGTTTATCAAATATTCAATTCATTAAAAAATATTGCAGTAAAGTTTGAACATTTAAAACATATTCTACATCATTTTTAAATTCGAAGTCCATTTTAAAATTAATTGTAGAATGAGGATTGACTCTTTGGTAATTTTAAACGATATAAAGTATACTTTCCATCCCTGACAACATTACTCGCACAAAGGAATGGTTGAGAGTTGGAAGTCACTAGGCCCTGTGGCCTGATTATGAGGTTCGCGGCGAATCGTTTTGCTAGCGAGTTTACTTACTTACTTACTTAAGGTGGCGCTACAGTCCTGTGTTAACTAGGGCCCCACCCAACAAACTTCTCCATCTAGCTCGGTCCCTAGCTAGATGTCTCCAGTTTCGCGCTCCAAGTTGGGTGAGGTCACCTTCCACTTGTGCGCCCCACCTGATCCGCGGTCTTCCTCTACTGCGCTGTCCTGTGGGTGCGGATTCGAAGACTTTCCGGGCCGGAGCATTGGTTTCCATGCGCTCTACGTGACCCAGCCATCTTAGTCGTTGGACTTTTACTCTTCTTGCAAAGTCTACGTCGCTTTACAGCCCGTACAGTTTGTCGTTCCATCTTCTCCTCCACTCCCCTTCGATGCATACGGGACCGTAGATCACACGAAGAACTTTTCTCTCGAAGCGCCCAAGGTGCTTTCATCCGCTTTTGTCATGGTCCATGCTTCTGCACCGTATAGCAGGACGGGGATGATAAGGGTCTTATATAGCAACAATTTGGTCCCTCGAGAGAGGACTTTACCACTCAATTGCTTTCGTAGTCCAGAGAAACAGCGGTTAGCAAGAGTTATTCTGCGTTTGATCTCAGCGCTGGTGTTGTTTTCTGCGTTTACAGCGGAGCCTAGATAGACGAAGTCCTTGACTACCTCAAAGTTACGTCTGTCGATTGTGACGTTTTGACCAAAACGTCGGTGTTGTATGTCCTTTCTAGACGACAGCATGTACTTTGTTTTGCCCTCATGAACCGTTAAACCCATTTTTGCCGCCTCTGCTTCAATACTCACAAAAGCCCCATTGACATCACGCTGAGTTCTTCCGATTATGTCAATGTCATCAGCATATGCCAGTAATTGGACAGACTTTTGAAAGATAGTACCACTAGTGTTGACGTGTGAGCTCTGCACTATTCTTTCAAGCACGATGTTAAAAAAATCGCATGACAGCGCATCACCTTGTCTAAAACCTTTTTTGACATCAAAAGGTTCTGTTAAGTTGTTTCCAACCTTTATGGAGCAGCGTGAATTCTCCATGGTCATCCTGCACAAACGGACGAGTTTGGCAGGGATGTCAAAACTAGACATGGCTCTATACAGCTCGTCCCTGTAGATGCTGTCATGCGGCCTTGAAATCGATTAAAAGATGGTGGGTGTCGATTTGGTGCTCTTGAGTTTTTCCAGGATCTGCCGTAATGTGAATATTTGATCAACTGTGGACTTTCCTGGTCTAAAACCACACTGATAAGGACCTATCAGGTTGTTGACGATGGGCTTTAGACGTTCACATATTACGGCAGAGAAGATTTTATAGGCGATGTTAAGTAGACTTATTCCTCTGTAGTTGGTGCAGTTTAGAGGGTCTCCTTTTTTCAGGATCGGGCAAACAATACTGAGGTTCCATTCATCGGGCATGTTTTCTTCCGACCATATCTTACAGATAAATTGGTGCATGCTCCTAACCAACTTATCTCTAGCTGCTTTAAAGAGCTCGGTTTTCAAGCCATCTGCTCCAGCGGCTTTATTAGACTTTTTTGCTAGCGAGTTTGCCATTTTTTAATTATTGCTTTCGCTTTCGCCTTCTTCGTTTTGAATTCGACCAATTAACGAATTCGAAGGCGAATTTGAAATGCCATAATATTTGCTGGCGAGTTGAATCCGATAACCTTTTTTGGCGGATTCACAGGCGAAAGAGTGTTTATTATTATTCAGTGTTCGATTCGTGGATTCTTTCTTTATTTTAATTAAAAAATGTGAGTTACCTTTATTTTAATTTTCTTATAATTTGATTTAAACTAAATGGAAACAATGCTTACTGTTGAAGGAAGATCCTGAGGAGAAGATTTGCTTCTTAGTAGTCTCCTGGACACCCGTAATCTTGAGGATTCCTCAAATAACTCCCTTTCAGAATAAATATACACCATAATTGATTTCATTTTTTAATTTTATTATTGTTTATTAAATAAATCAACACAAATTTCAATCAAAACAAAACAAAATTCGTGGAAAGCTGTCAAATCACTGGAATCTAGGAAGAAAAAGTCAAACTAAAAATGTCAAATCACTGGAATATAGGACGAACTATTTTCGCTTCGCCGTGAGTTCGTTAATAAGGAAATACGACGCGAGTCGAATTTGAAAGGTGGAATTGAAAACGATCCACTGCTTACCTCAAAATCAGGCCCCTGGTTCTTCATGGACTGTTGCGCCACCTAATTTTTTTTTTAAGTATACTTTAACGATAGAGCACTCGTCTAACTCTAAAAACAGTAAAATGCTTCTCTACCTTTTTTAAAGTATACTTTATCCGTTTAACGTTTTTAATTTTATAACTAAAATTTAAAGAGGAATGATTTTTTAAGATAATTTTGATCTTGTTAGGGGCCAGCTATAGCTATCATTGAAATCGATCCGAAAAAAATTTGAATCGATATTTGTCTATGCTTCCCTTTGATTAGAAATGAAAATTATATAATGATCGATTATAAATTACAAGATTTTTTTTGAAATTTGTTTTCACACAATTCCAACGACAGATTTCTGTCAGTAAAAGTTTTTCGGTGGATTTCAATGAAGAAATTTTTTTCAATGACAGAAACTTTTAATGATAGCTATAAACGACCTGTCAAAAAAATTCCAATGTTTGTTTTCAATGATGAAAACCAATGAAAGTTGTAACTGGCGCCAGTTATACCTATCATTGAAATCGATCCGGAAAATTTTTTGAATCGATATTTGGCGGTATTTCCATTTGATTAGAAATACAAATTATATACTGATGGATCGGAAATCACACAAAGAATTTGTTTGGTAAAAAAGTGTAGCTGAGCATTTATTTTTCTCTAAAAATGAATTTTTCTATTTTCCGGACGGAAATTAATTACTTTCATTATTATCAAAAGTGAAACGAATAGTTCCACTGATTTGTGTTCCAATGTCACACCATTCCAATGACGGATTTCTGTCAGTAAAAGTTTTTCTTTGGATTTCAATCAGGAAATTTTGTTCAATGACAGAAATTTTTAAGGATAGCTATAGCGACCTGTCAAAAAAATTCTTATTGTTTTCAATGATAATAACCAATGATAGCTATAACTGGCGCCTAAAACGAGGATTGCTTAAAAATGTTCACAATATTATTAAATAAGTTTTTTAGGTATTTTATTGAGTTTTTTTTTCCAATAACAATAACAACTACATTGTCCTAATTTTAACTTCATCGTTAAAATAATGGATTTTTGAATTTATTTTAACTATTAAAAACTTAAAAGTGTCAAAATTACATTTCCAAACAAAGTATTCTTACATTAGCATTCGCACAGTATCTTTTGATATTTCTTCAAAAAGACTTGCACCCTTGTCAAATTCAAATATCTTTTGTTTTTTTTTCTATTTGAATTCATAAAAATTTTAGTAAATAATAAAGATAAATAAAAATAAATAAGGAAAAAGAGAACCATAGGTCGTGAACGCTAGGTGATACATTTTCTTTCTAAGCTTATTTCAAAAAATAATATCTAAAGTATCGATTCAGTTCAATATACAGTCAATCGTAAAGAAGGTTCGAAATGTTTTAACACTTTTTTTTCAACCAACACTGCATTTTATTGCAATTAACTTAAATCACTAATTATTCTTAACTATTAAATTCAAGTTATTACTATTAAATTTAAGTTAAATCAATCCAAATCAGATAGATATTTTTAAACGAACAACGTTATGGTTCATCTGAAAATAATTTTCTATAAAATCAGATAAAACTTATATTCGTACATTATTTTGTATTTTTAAAATTAAAAACAAACAAAATACGTCTCAATATTTTAGTATTATGTTTGAATATAATACAAAATTAGAAGAAAACAATGTGAAACGTCGGTTGGGCTCAGATAAAAGATTGTTAAGTACCATAACGACGTTAAGTCATAAACACAAATATCGGACCTGGTTGACAGACCAAAAATGCGTCAGGACCTAAAGAAGGAAATTTCAACAGAAACTTTGAGGTACTGCATACGCAAACACGGTTTTAATGGTCGAGTTGCCCGGAAAAGAACGTTTATTACTCATGCTGTAAACAGAGTTAAACTTTGCAAAAGAGCATCAATCCAAAGATTTTGAATTCTGGAAAAAATAATTAATTTTGCAGATGAATCAAAATCTAATTTGGTGCTGGTGGAAGGCAAATGTTATGGCTGAAATCACATGCGGAGCTCCTTCCAAAAAATACTGCAGCAACAGTGAAGCATAGTGGTGGATCGGCGATGGTTTGGGATCGTTTTGGATGGAATAATGGACCACAAGAACTGCATTGCGATTCTCAAACTAAATTAGAGATAAAGTTCAAAAAACAGCTTAGCTAATATTAACACCCTTATAAATTGAATCAAATCCGTAATATTATCGAAAATTGACTATGGTTTATCAATTTATGGTAAATGCTCCAAATTGTCTTTGAGTCTTGTCACAACACCATACCACTAACAATTAGACAGAATCGACTTTCTTAAATCCAAAGTAATCACAAAAATGAACTGCCCACATAAAACATCCATCCATACCGCAGTTACAAACATTTTAAATCGGAAAAGAAATCCAAAAATGCTATCAACACTATGCCGAGCAATAGAGAAATGTTATGTTAAGAAGGTGCATAGAAGAGATGTGATCGATAGTGGTTCCTCTTCTGCGAATTCGAGAGCAATCATCTGTGTACGATTCTCTGATTTGACCACTAAGCAGCGAATAATGAATGCTAAAGCAAAGAACAAAAAAAATCTAAATACACATGTTTGTGGCCTCGTCAGTAGCAGCAACAGTGGCAGCAAAAAAAAACAACAGCAGCAACAACATTAATACCGGTACGGGAATTTATATAAATGATTCTCTTACCAAGTATATGCAAGCTCTACTAATGAAAGCAAAAGAGACAATTAAACAGAAAGGTGTAAAATATGTTTGGTTTAAAAATAATCAAATACTAGTGAGAAAGGTTGTGGGTGGAAATGTCATCTCTATCAGATCGTTTAATGATCTTGCACTTATTTAGTGCTCTTTGTTTTTTTTATTCATTCTATGAATGATTATAATTATTTATTAGATGATTTTTTCAACCCCAATCCTAGTAATTCTAACTTTTATAATGCTTTTACAAGTAGTTCTTTTTGCCACAACAAAATATTTATTGTACACCAAAATGTCAGAAGTTTAAGGGCTAATTTTGCGGAATTTGTTACACATGTTGAATCTTTTGTATGCATTCCAGATGTTGTTTTTGTGTCTGAAATTTGGATATATAGTTTTGAACAAGGTAATTATTTTTTGCCTGGCTTTAATTTTGTGGCCAATAGTAATGAAAATTACGCTTCAGGTGGTGTTGGTTGCTTTGTGAAAGATGATTACAAAATAATTGACTTTACTTGTGTAGTTTTTGGATCTGCAGATGTTTTAAGGGTTTCCATTGAAGTTAATCGTGATATTTATGTGTTCTTATGCGTCTATAGACTACATTAATTTAATATTTCGTTGTATGTTAATGAATTTTCTGGTCTCTTAGAAAAGGAAAACTCAAAAAATTTAATTATTTTAGGGGACTTTAATCTTAATATTTTGGATAATAATGAAGTCGTTTCGAGTTATTTGGCCTTATTGGCATCGCATGGTCTAGTGTCCTTTATCAATGAGCCCACAAGATGTGAATCAGGTAGCTGCTTAGATCATATTTATGGGCGCTTTAATAATATCAACATTTATGACTGCGAAAGTAGTGTGCTTAATTTAATGATCAGTGATCACTCTATGACAGCCCTTTTACTAAATAATGCTGTAACTAAAAGTTGTAGGGACTAATAATTTTACGAAAATAGATTTTTACATGCTAAAAAATGCTCTTTTGTATGAGCTTTGGGAAAACGTTTTTTCTTGTGATGATACTTCATCGTCTTACTCTATCTTTATTAATACGCTTACAAATCACATTATTAGTTGCTCCCTGTTGTTGCAATCAAAAAATTCAGTTAAAAAACTTAAACTTGGATTTCAAGTTATTTAATCAATAAAGTTAGAGGTAAAAATAAGTTAGGAATAAGGTGCTATAAGTACCCTAACAATTTAACTCTTAAAAGAAAATATAAGAAACTTTGTTCCGAACTTAAAAAAGAAATTCCAATTTGCCGGGATAATTATTATCGTTGCCAATTCAACTCTGCAAATTTAATCTTAAAGACGAATGGAAAATCGTTAACACCATTTTAAATAAACCTTCTGTTTCAAAAAAACCTAAAAGTATTTCCATCAATGGTTGCGATGTAACGGACAAGCTCGCTATTGCTAATGCTTTCAATAGTTTTTTTTCTAATATTGCCAGCAGTTTGCAACCATGACCCTCTCATCCTAATTGTACTCTTTGTGTGCCTGTATGCAGATGTGTTGAACCATTGCAAATTAACAGTTTTGTTTTTGAGCCCATAACTCCTTTTGAAATACTTAAGGCTATTGGTAGTTTAAAAAATTCTCATCCTTGCGGAGCTGATGGTATATCTAATATAATTCTTAAGAATATTCGGTTTCATGTGGTAGACGTCTTAGCTTATATCTTTATCCGATGCATTTTTGCTGGGGTTTTACCACTTTTTAAAAAAGGTTCTGCTCGTGATATAAGCAATTATAGACCTATTTCTCTTCTTTCAGTTTTCAGCAAAATTTTTGAGAAACTTGTTAAGTCTAGAATATTAAATTAACTAGCTAAAACAAAGTTTTTTAATCCTTTCCAATTTGGGTTTCAAAAAGAAAAATCGACAGAAGATGCACTTTTACAATTTTGTGATCAAATAATGTCAAATCTTGACAAGAAAAAATATACAGCTGGTTTATTTATCGATATTACCAAAGCCTTTGATATGGTTAACCACAACTACCTGCTGAGAAAATTGGAAAAGGCCGGCTTTCGTGGCTTTATGCTCAACTTTTTTAGGTCATATCTTGGGAATAGGTCGCAGAGGGTGAAAATGGACGAGATTAGGAGTGAAATTAAGATCCTTAACTTAGGTGTACCGCAAGGTTCTGTTTTGGGACCGATTTGTTTCTGATTTACATCAATTCACTCTTTGCACTTGATTTTCGGGGTATACCAACTGCATTTGCAGATGATGTTGGTTTTTCATATGGCTCTTACAGTAGATTGAATCTGTTTTCCGATATAAACCATGATCTTGAGTTATTGAGAATTTGGTTTGCGGAACATAATTTGGTTATGAGTTCCAAAACTAAAGTAATGCTTTTTAGTTTGGCTTCTTTACAAAACTTTGAAGTAAACGCATATTTTCATGCTCAGGAATGTCAAAAATATAAGCTACCGAGTTGGAACTGTGTGCATGGTAATTGTTCTCCTACTTATTTTGACAATATAAGCTGTAGCTCTAAGTGCTCTTTGATTGAAAAAGTTGATGAATTTAAATATTTAGGGCTCACTATTGATTCCAGAATGAATTTTTTAAATCATACGAATAATTTGAGACAGTATCTTCGATGCACACTTAGACACTTCTATTATTTGCGTAGTATCGTTTCAACCGATCTTTTAAAAACAATTTATTATGGAATTTTTCAGCCCAAGCTACAATATGGAATTGCTTGTTGGGGTGGTGCATACCTAAACAAAATTCAACCCTTGTTAGTCTTGCAAAAATACGTCTTAAGAAAAATTTGTCGCAAGGCGAGTAGACAACCGAGTTTCCCTTTATTTTGTGACCTAAAAATTCTACCTGTGCGTCATTTGCATTGTTTTAAGGTGCTTAAAACCTTCTTTATTAAGTCTGGTAATCGAAATTTTCGATTAATATCTAGTCACGGTTTGCGTGGAAACTCTTTGAACATGTACACGGTACCTTTTTTTCGAACTACTGCATTTCGTTACTTTTTTTCTATTTTCTCTTTTCGTTTATTTAACAAGCTTCCTCAATCTATAAGAGCAATTTCATCACTTGGTTTGTTTATAAAACATTTGAAAATATGGCTTTTTGGTTTCAATTATTCAAATTTTGAGTCATTCATTTCTGGCACTCTGGTTTAAATTAGTTTTTTTTTGTATATATTGTTTAAATATTTCTTATTTTTTTTGTTCCTTCTTGCATCTTTTCTTTGCATTTTAAAAATATGTAGGCTAATAATAATGAATTTATTGATTGATTTTTTGAACTATGTAACTTGGTTAAATTTCATATTTTTTTTCTTTTCTTTTATTAATTTACTAACTTTTTTAATCATTGTAATTTCTTACAGAGCGTCACCCCACCCATTAATTCATTTTCAATTTTTGTATTGCTTTTTTTTGATGTGGCATTCAACACTATTTAATATAACTTGTATATTCGATACAGAATGTCACCATTTTTCTTATTTATAGGATTTATTACATTTTATATATATATATTATTATTTTGTAATTATGAATTTATAAGAAATAAAAAATTATATATATCTATCTATCAATCTTGTTCGCAAAGGATTTAGGGATAACAATTTCTCCTCAACATCACACAAGGTTGAACAAACCACCCTGGAAGCTCCCTAGCCAACCAATTAACACCCATGTTTGCAAATATCCAAAAACCTCAACCACCGACAACGTCTACAAATCCATCTTTCTTGAAATCTCCAACAGCTACAAATCACTTGGATGGAAACTACTATTTACGGATGCGTCCAAAGCCGAAACATACACATCGTTTGCTGTAGTTGATGAAACAGGTTCCGTTGTTTCTAAAGGCCTATTACCAACATACACATCAACCTTCACTGCTGAAGCTTTTGCTATCTACAAAGCGATAACATTCTCTCAAAACAAAAAAGCGATTATTTTTTCGGACAGCCTTTCTACCATAAGAGCCTTACAAAACATCTTAAACTCGGTTCAAATAGTAGACACTTCGTAGAAGGTTCTTAGTAGTAGGGTTTTATACAAGAGCCACAAACACGGATTATTTGCGGTGCGTTTGGTGTCATTATATTGTTGAAAGTAATTCCTTTGACTATCAGCTTATGCTTTATAGTTTTTAAGGGCTTCATTTGGTCTTTCCACAGCCTAAGTCCACCGTCAGACCCAAAAGTGTCAGACACATCCGAAAAAATAACCTTGTGCCGCCGAATTTCGGGAGGCTTTTTAACTACTACTCCTTGGGTAACGGAAGTCGCTTCTACCTGTTGACTTTGTTTACTAACGGCTTTTTTCTGGGTGTGTAAGACTTAAATTTATTTCTAATTGTAGTTCTTCATTTCAGGGTAATGAAGCGTTTCAGTTATGAGCTGATCATCCTAGCTGTTTTATAATGGTTTTAATCCACCATACCTTAAATAATCCACTTAAATTTTACTCAGAGCTTCGATGGTCGGCTGCATCTTGCCTTAGATTCTACCTGCCCTGGGTTTCTAGATCTATGGTTCTTTTGATCATTGATCTACTTCTAGAAGTTTGTTTGTTTGAAATTTCGCTGTAGAACTTTCTTTCACGTTTTCATGTGTTTCACGTGAAGATTAACTACCAAATCCCTTTCACTTACGCCTAACTCTTTTTTCGGCATTTTTCTTGTTTTGATTTCGAGAAACTTGAAAAACAATCATTTCCAATAATATAATACTGCGATAAAAATGTACCGCTTTCTGGTGGGTGTAATGAAATATTTTTATCAAACTCAAACTTTTGTTGAACGAATTTTTTCCTTATTTTGTTTAAACAAAAACAAAAGTGTGACATTTATTATGGACTCAATCGATCCTTTGAAAATTATTTTTGAAACATACTTACAAAAAAGAGCTATCACTTACCATTCACGAGCTATGGTTGCCTTTTTCCCTATTTTATTGATGTAGTATTTTTGATTTTCTAATTTCTCAAATACAAAATAATTTTCTAAATTAGAATTTTCTTAATTACTAAAGCCAGGGCTCGGAATCTAGTAGCTCTTTTTGGACATTTGATCTTCATCAACTCTCCTTTCGATATCACATTAGTTTTGGGATAGGTCTTCTTTACTCTGTTCTAGTAGTCGTTTGCTCACAGGATTTCGATGGGATCGAGTAGGATTTGTTACACGAATCTTTATAAAACGATCCAGTCGCTCTGGTCGCTCTTCTTCAAAATGTGATTCCGATTTCCGATGGTTCCTCAATAACGTTCCATTGAAGAAACTCTGACCGCACACACCACATTGATACGGTTTCTCGCCGGTATGACGGCGAATATGCAAATTCAAATCATTTCTCTGAGCAAATGCCCGTTCGCATTGATTGCATTTATATGGGCGTTCCCCAGTGTGAACCCGAATGTGTCGGGCCAGTTTGTTTTGTCTTGAGAAAGCTTTGCCACAAGTTATACAAACGTGTGGTTTCTCGCCAGTATGCGAACGTTTGTGAATCGTTAGATCTTGAAGTCTAACAAACGCCTTTTCGCACATATCACACTTGTAGGGTTTCTCACCAGTATGACGACGAATGTGAATGCCCAAGCTTGTTTGAGGGAAGCAATCACCACAGTAAGGGCAAATACTTAGCTTGCACTTCTTTTTCACCATTAGGCCCTCCTTGTGTCTTTGCATGTGCCTCAAAAGGTTATGTTCACTGTACAACATTCTGCCGCATTCAGGACATTTGAGTGATTTTTTATCTTTGGATTTATCTGCCTTGACTCCTTGTATTATTCTTTTTCGTACTTTTGACTCTTCTGCTGCGACGACGACGTCTTCCAGCTCCCTCGAGCTAAATTGATTTAGTTTAATAATTGAATAATTTGTTCGGCTAATTTGAAAACTTACTTGCTTATTTCGCCTGAATCTTCAATCATCCCTGGATATGATTCGTCGGACAAAATAGAATCATCGTCAATGTTTTCAACTTTATCTGCAAGATAATTTACTCAATTAATTATGACTTCATTAGTAATATAGTCGTTATTTAAGAAACTGTTAAAAACTAAAGTTAACGCCTGCTGGAGGGTAAAAGATTGAATTGTTAGTGTTCTAAGGATCTATCACAGGTTTTTAAAATATGCACCTTTAGAAATGCTAAAGACAACAAAAAATTGGATTTTAATGGTTAGTTAAAACAACATATCCCTTAACAATAAATTTTATGATGGTTTTGCTAAATAATTTTGGGTTTTCACTTAGTTTTCGAAATTGCTCATTAGTTATGTTATGATTTATGACATGACTTATGGGCCTTCATTTAAATCTATCTGAAGTTTTGAAAAATGTTGTACGTAATTTCTTTTATTTTTTTTAAATAATTCGTTCTAGAGTTAATTTTTAGTGCTGAAAACAGAAATACCCGCTAACAACATTATATTACTCAATATATTCCAAAAACTTGATGTTACAACCTTAAGACTACGAACTTTGTAATAAGAACTAACGTTGCATTAATGTATGTCAGTTGTAGACTAAGAACTAATGAGATTTTTTTTTAAATAAGTAAAATTCTAAACATTTTTAAAAGGAATATTGAAGTAAGGGTGGTGGGAATGGAAAATCATCACGAATTTTATTAATTTATTTATTAATAACAATCAATACTTGTCTTAAAAATTAACTTAATGTTTTCAATTCATTAGTATCTGAACGAAGGTCTATTTTCAGCCGAAGCAGAATTATTAGTCTAAAAAGACAATCTTCGGCCGAACCCTAAAGTTGAAAAAAGTCAAGAATTCTCCTTTCCAATTGGATACAAATATTATTTTTATTAAAATTTATTGCTTATAAAACATAAGACAAATAAAATAAAAATAACTTATAACTAATTAGTAAATTAAATTAGAAAATAAATAACAGAAACCTAACCGAAACCTCGATTTTACAAAACAAAACACAAACGATGCGCAAAAGGTGTCAGGCAAAATTCAAAAATTAATTTTTTTTTCCGGTGCCTTGTACGACTTACTTACTTAAGGTGGCGCTACAGTCCTGTGTGACCTAGGGTCTCACCCAACAAAACTTCTCCATCTTGTTCGGTCCCTAGCTAGATGTCTCCAGTTTCGCGCTCCAAGTTGGGTGAGGTCACTTTCTACTTGTGCGCACCACCTGATCCGCGGTCTTTCTCTATTGCGCTGTCCTGTGTGTGTGCATTCGAAGACTTTCTGGGCCGGAGCATTGGTTTCCATGCGCTCTACGTGACTCCTCCACTCCCCTTCTATGCATATGGGACCGTAGATCACACGAAGAACTTTTCTCTCAAACCGACCCAAGGTGCTTTTATCCGCTTTTGTCATAGTCCATGCTTTTGCAATGTATAGTAGTAGTTTGGGAGGGGGGTAAAGTGTTGACTTGTGAGCTTTACACTATTATTTCAAGCACTATGTTAAAACATCACATGACAGCGCATCACCTTGTCTAAAACCTTTTTTGACATCGAAGGTTCTGTTAAGTTGTTTCCAACCTTTATGGAGCAACGTGAAATCACCATGGTCATACACAAACGGACGAGTTTGGCAGGGATGCAAAAACTAGACATGGCTCTATACAGCTCATTCCTGTAGATACTGTCTTATGCGCCTTTGAAATCGATGCAAAGATGGTAGGTGTCGATTCAGTGTTCTTGGTTTTTTCCAGGATCTGCCGTAATGTGAATATTTGATCCATTGTGGAATTTCCTGGTGTAAAACCACACTTATAAGGACCTATCAAGTTGTTGGGCTTTAGATGTTCATTGATTCCTCTATAGTTGGTGCAGTCTAGAGGGTCTCCTTTTTCAGGATCGGGCAAACAATGGTTGAGAGTTGGATAAGTTGGTGCATGCTCCTAACCAACTTATCTTTAACTGCTTTAAAGAGCTCGGTATTCAAGCTATCTGCTTTATTAGACTCCAGCTTAGATATGGCAATCTTTACTTCGTTTAAGTCGGGAGGACGGGATTGTTGGCTTTCGTCGTCTATGTTAAATGGATCATCCTGCCTGACAGCGGAATTCAGTTCGTCGTCGCCGTTATACAGTCTGCAGAAGTGGTCCTTCCATATCCTCAACATTGACTGCGGTTACAGCTTTCGGTTCTAGGTTTATGTACCTGTGAATTTGTTTCACCTGTTCATAAAACTTTCGAACTTCATTCCTGCTTTTAAACCTATGAACATCTTCGACCGCACGCTTCTCATGCCCTCGCTTTTTCCTTCTGAAAAGTGGGTGTTCCTCTCACGTCTTCTGCTCATAGAGTTAATGAGCAGTTCTAGTCTTTTTATGCAGCACCGCTTTGCGTGCCTGTTGTTTGGCTGCATTTGCCTGCCAACATTCCTCATCAAACCAGGGGTTCCTAGTTGGTGGCTGCTTGAAACCCAGCACATCAGAGGCGGCTTTTCTATCTTGGCAATGTTGCCACTGGTTTTCGATACATTGTGTTGAGGTTACTTATAATTTGGTTTGAAAAGGATTTGGCAATCTCTTGCGATTGTAGCCGTTCGACGTTGTACCTTCTCCCAGCATCTCCCTGTTTTTCCTCGGAAAGTTCAGACATCCATGATGCTGGAAGCGTGTCTGGTCAATCTGGTTGACGGTAGATTGATCTGGGGAACTTCAAGTTCCTTTGTGGATGTTGAGGTACGGAAACGCGTTGAGACTGAATCCGATGTCGGAAGTGTTGTCATGGAGGCATTTTCCCGATTACTCCACCAAAGATGTCTTACCTTTCTAGCTTGGCATTAAAATCGCCCAGGATAGTTTTAATATCGTAATAAGAGCTCGAAGAACATATCTTTGGTGTTGTCATCCTTCTCTTCTGTGTGGACGTGCGCGCATATCAGGCTTATGTTGCCAAATTTAGCCTCGATGCTCATAAGCTTAAGACTTCTTGCCTAAGTCTGGCTCCAATGACAAAGCCGCATCCAAATAAGTGCTGTTGGTTTTCTCGGTAGCAGTCACCATAATAAATATCGCAGTTTTTCATCCTCTTTTTGCCCGGTCCATCCCATCGTATTTCCTGGATGGCGGTGATGTCTGCTTTATAGCAGTCTAGGGCCTCCGCTAATTCTTCGGCCGCACGTTGTCTGTTAAGGGACCTAACATTCCACACGCATATCCGAAGTTCATTGTCCTTAATTCGTTTTGAGGATTGTATTTCGCAACTATGAAGTTTTAACGTGGCCAGGAAGTCACCCCGACGGCACAACCCCCAACCTGTAGGGCCAGATCCGCTCCTTATAGGCCTGTGCTCCGAATAATTCGTAAAAGCCCTATAAGGTGTTCACTGGCACTGTAGACGCCACCGTTTATTCCATCTCGGGAATTCCTCCGCTGCCGTCTGGATAAGGAGAGGTGCCTTAGTGGAAACACCTTCCCCCCCCCCTCTCGTTTGCTGCCCCCAACAACTTTCCACTGGGGTTGGAACCCAATCCCCAGTTGAGGTACTAGGCACCCGATGTTCACCACGGGGAGGTGAGAATCGACTAGTACAATGGTCGATATAATAAACAGATTCCGAAGCTTCGGTCGTACACTACAAATCATGCTCGTTAAGGATGTTTATAGTTTCTTGTAACGAAAGAGTATTTTTTTTTTCCGAAAAAGTAGCGTCTTTGAATTTTGAATATTGGACATATACCAATGAAGTGTAGACAATCTTCTTTTGATTTTAAGTTGTACAGCGTGCAGAATTGGTTAAAACTACCATTATAAGGACTTCTATTTGAGAACTTCACATCTTGCTTTAAAGATAAGGGATATCTCTTCATAACTTAGTGAATCCTTGAAATAATTTCTGGAACCAAGATTATATTGGAGCTGACTGTAGATTATTCTACTGAATGAATCTTGAGCTTCTTTTATCAGTGAATGTTTGCTTGTTCATTATGTCATCATTTTTATCTATGATGCTATATATTTGTTGCTTTAAATGGTTTACATTGCTAAAATCATTATCCAATCTCACTCTACATTCAATGCCAAGAGATTGGCATGTTGCAAAACACCAGTCCTTGTTTCCCAAATCATATAAAAGAAGTTTTTTTTTTCGAAAGCGTTGTGTTCTAATGGTTGCTTTTAAGATGTAATTAGTTTGCCAGAAGTTTTGCAAGTCCTGTTTCTAGATATATGGCATAAGTTATAACTAGGTGTATTTAGAAGTACATTGAAAAGTTTTCTTGTGAATTTTGTTTACGATTTCTTCATATTCTACCAAAAAAATGCACGTAAGCCTATTATACTCGTATAAATAGATATTCTCATATTCCCTTAATTCCGGAGGGAATCAAGAGTCCGAGTTTGAATGCAGTGAATAGTTTTCCATTTGCCAAATAAATCAGGCACTTTTTGAATAAAATTTGCAAAAATGTCGATTTTTCTATTTTGCGTTCCATTTAGCAAAATTAATTTATTTATTTTTAATTCAAAATAAATTTGCATATTAGTCCCGTAACTTTTTCATTTGAATAGAAGGAAACCTTGAGTTGAATTTGGTTGTTTTGATCTGTTTATGTTTCTCTGTCGATAATAGTTTAAGTTAAGGCAAGACAACTGTGTTTCTAGAACTAACGTTTTTCAGAAAACAATTTTTTAAACATTTGCTGAAATACGATAACTTTTAAGAAAAATCAACGAAGTAATGCTAAATAACAAAAATATAGACCCTTTTTCACAAGGCATACCTTACTTTTGGACTGAGTATGTATAATGGGCCAAAAGAAGGAAAGCAAATCGTAGAATTGGGGGTTTATTTCTCTATCCCCTTGTTTGGCGGGAGAGTACATTTATTTTTGAAAAGTAAATTGACATACAAAATCAAAGATTGGAAAACAACGGCGACATCTATAGCATACGATTTATTGTTAAGGGATATGTTATATTTTAGCTTAAAAAAAAAAAATAAATTGGGTGGCGCGACAGTCCGTTGAGAACCAAGGCCTAGTGACTTACAACTCTCAACCATTCCTGTGTGCGAGTAATGTTGTCAGGAATGGAGGGGACCTACAGTTTATATGCCGACTCCGAACGGCTAATTTTGAGAAAGCACTTTTTCATGACAATAGTTACTCTTGGAGAATTTGTCAATTCCTCGCAAGAGGCAGTACCCGTGAAAAGACTTTAGATGGCAGAGGCAGGGATCGAACCCAAGACCTCTAGCATGACAGTCCAACGCACTAACCATATATTTTAGCTTAGCCTTAAAAAAAAACAAGTTTTATTGTTTTAAACATTTTTAAATGGTCATATTTTAAAAACCTGACGGCTAGAAAAATTTAAAGTGGAGATTTGAATCTTTTGTTTTAATTTTGTCGACCAGTGATGTAATGGGATTGGATGAGGTTGATCTCAGATAATTTTGTATAAAAATAAACTTCTTTAAATTTATTAAATAAAAGGAAAACAAAATATTTTTTAAGTTTGCAGTGATTCTATGGCGGTGGGTTCCAACCAAATAGACATAAAAATACAGAGTACCTACAGCTTTTTTCAGCTTTACCCTTCGTAAAATTTTAGTGCAGTCCAAAATGGGAGGACTTTTTATGGAGTTTTAATTATGTAAGGAGTGTTAATTACGTGCCGGTTAAAAAAATAGCACCACTTATGGCCCTTCCCGTAATATATTATTGCTTGAAGTGTTATCTCTCTCTCTTGTGCAACTCTGTCTTTAAAATGATAACGGTTCTTTTTCTATGCGGCCATATTAGCAAAAAATTAGTTTTTTGGTCGGTAAAAAAATAGGAATGATTTGATTTGAGTTTCCGCAAGAAAAATATTTTGTTCATACAAAAACTTATTGCAGAAGGTAAATCCTACAGTGAAGTTCGGCGTATAGTGGGGTGCTCCAACAAAATGATAAGGAATGCAATAATATATGCTCCCAAAGGTGAATCTTGTGGACAACAACCGGCAATGACAATCTAATGCCATCAGACGCCTTGTTCGAGAAAGCCAGAAAAATCCCTTCAAGCCTCAACTTCAAGTAACTCAGCTTAAAAATTAATTAAATATGTGGAAACTGTTGGACTTAAATTGAGGGAAAAAAATTTAAAGGCATGCAGTGAACGAAAAGTCCCTCTTTTGACTGCAAAGCATGCGAAAAATCGTTTAAATTTTGCTAAAAAGCATTTAAATTGGCCAACTGAGAAATGCCGCAATATTTTATGGTCGTTCGAGAGTAAAATCGTGATGTTTGGAGGTTCCTATGTGAGAAGACCCGCGAAAGTGGAATATAACCCCAAAATCACAACCAAGGTTGTAAAGAGCATGAGGGAACAAGCATAATGGTATGGGCATCTTTTTCATACAATGGAGTTGGGCCCATACATTGGATAAAGACAGTTGTGGATCAACATGTTTATGTTGACATTCTCCAAAATGTTATGCCCAACAAGGGCTATTCAACTAAATATTAGTGAAATGGACACTTGATTAAGGCAAATAATTTTATAAAAAAAATAGAATTTTTATTATTATTTAGGTTTAATTTGTATAACAAGCAGTGGTGGTACAATTTTTTTACCGAATTTTTTTTATATTTTTTAGAAAAATAAACTCTATTTTCTTAAATAGTTAATTAAAAAATGATTTCTTTTTGTAATATGGTGTTTTTCTTTATTTCATTCTATGACACATTCAAAGTGTTTATTTAATTATTACAATTAACTTTATTTTTCAAAGAGATTTATATTGTTTTTACCGCAAATGTATAAATAAAATTCTCCATCAAAAGCTTTGTCTAAACTTTTTTGAAGTAAGGCCATTTTTTACATAATTTAGCTGGGCTTTACTTTCATAATGTTTTTTTCTTGGTTACGGAATACTTTAAATTTGTTTAAGAGTAATGTGTAATTTTTATTTTTAATAATGTTATATACATTACATTTCACAGACATGCAAGTTATCCCAGTAGCTCCGTAATCATCTTCCTAGTTTTGAATACAAAGGTGTAAGGGGTATGGAAGTTGGGATAGAATGTCCACTACGAAGGCGATGGCATGCTCGCGATGCTCGGCTAAGCTCGCCGGATGAGGGGGGGATCTTATGGGCTGGTCATTGAATCCTCTGCGCTCCTATCCTATCCTAAATCCCTTCCTTATCAAACCTACCTATTGCATCTCATTTCAAACGGCGCCCAACGTGGAGCCCGAACCCACGACCCTGAGATTAAGAGTCTCATGCTCTACCGACTGAGCTAGCCGGGCTTCGCGATCATGCCATCGCCTTCGTAGTGGACATTCTATCCCAACTCCCATACCCCTTATCCCATCCTAGTTATGGCCTACCCTTATGGGCTGGTCATTGAATCCTCCGCGTTCCTATCCTATCTTAAATCCCTTCCTTATTAATCTACCTATTACCTCTCATTTCAATGTAAAAGATATTTGAGTAAAAAATCAATTTTTACCAACTTTTAGTAATGTTTTTAAGGTTTTAGTTTTTGTAAAAAACTGTTGAAAAAAATAATTTCGCAGATAAAATTAGTTTTTTATTTATAATAAATTATTTGACACAAACATCTCTCTAAAACTGTTTGAATCAGATTCAAGGGACCTTGAAATATCCAAAAATGTCAACATTTTCAATTCGATAAATCGGACCGATACAATAACTTCTCATAGGAAGTTAAAAAACAATATTTCATCTGTTCACTTTGTTATTCAACCCTTTTTATAAATAGTATTATTAACATTGATCATTTATTGTCAATTATACAAAATCTTAAACACGCTGGAATATCAGAAATTCTTCTAAACAGAAATCTAGTTGGACGTTGGACCATACAATATTGTGTATATTTTTTTCTTCAAGTAGTACTTGAATCAGCAAAAAAGATGTAGCTATACAATGCGGCCTAACCTTATGTCCTGGTAATGGCCTCTATCTTCAAAAACTAAACTACCAAACAAAATAAGAAGATTACAAATTGAATTAAACTTTATTTGAATGTAAATTAATAAGAACAATTATAACATAATATTATACTTTGAAACTTATAATAAATTGAATAAATTCGTACCCAGGAAATAGTTCTTAAATAAAAATAATAAAATTTCTCCAAATTACTATTACACAGTTGGCTTTTTGGAATTTGTGCATCCCCTATTTCGATATGAACGAGATGGATTAGTGACGCGAATTTTTATAAAACGGTCGTGTTTATCTTCCTCAAAGTGCGATGTCGATTTTTGATGGTTCCTTAAAAATGTTCCAGTTAGAAAACATTCTCCACAAATACCACACGTATATGGCTTGAAACCGGTGTGACGACGAATATGAAGATTTAATTCATTTCTTTGCGTAAACGACTTGTCGCAATATTCACATTTATATGGACGTTCCCCAGTATGGACCAGATTGTGTCGCGCTAGTTTATTTTGTTGTGAAAAAGCTTTGCCACAAGTTGCACAAACGTGTGGTTTTTCGCCGGTATGCATGCGTTTATGTCGTTTTAAATCATGCAATTCAACAAACGCTTTATCACACATATCGCATTTGTAGGGCTTTTCACCGGTATGCCGACGAATGTGTAAGGACAGACTTGTTTGAGCATATCTATCACCGCAATACGGGCAAATACCATACTTTTTTTGTCTTGGTTTTAATTTTAATGCAGGTGGTGGAATAGGGTCACATGGAGTGATGATATTCTGGTCATAAGTGTTTGTTTCTATCTCATTGGA
Organism: Eupeodes corollae; assembly: GCF_945859685.1. Classification (NCBI taxonomy): domain Eukaryota; kingdom Metazoa; phylum Arthropoda; class Insecta; order Diptera; family Syrphidae; genus Eupeodes; species Eupeodes corollae. Next base: position 145,620,750 of record NC_079147.1, on the reverse strand, counting down.
ACATTCGTTATAAGCATTCACTCCACTCTCTACTCTTTCTATTCGGATTTCTGTTTTAATATCTGCATTCAAATCATATAAACTGTAATGATAAAAGTGCGTTAGGTCAAAGATTTTGAACTAGAAAATTAAAGGATACATCTACATACCTTGTTATGAATTCTTCTCCTGTTTCTTCCTGTATGTCTGGAAATGATGTTTGTGATATGACCGATTTGCTGTCATTATTCTCTTCACACTTGTCTGTAACTATAATTTTCACAAACTGAGTATGTTTTTTTTTAAACAAAAGCAAATATTTGTATTTTGTTACTTTAAATTATAATTATGTAACATTTTTTTGTATATACATATACATAGCTATTTATTGCAACTTATACACTTCTTTACAAAACTTTGACTTAACACATACAAAATTGTTACTACAGAATTCTCACAACGAGCAAAGTTAAATTTAGGGTCTATAAGTATCATATTAACAGATCTTGAGTATATTCATTGTCATTGCTTTAAAGGATATACATATGTATGTAGGTAATATCAAAACTACAAAAAGTGTCGTCATCAGTGTTCTTAATACTTTCAAATTCCAAAAATTCGTCTATATAGCTTTACATTTACTGAAAAATCATATCTTTGAGGTTTAACATCGAAGAATAAATTTTTCAAGGCCGTATTTTTTCGCTCAGAAAAATTAAGGCAGAGTTACAACACCAACATAAATAGGATGAAATATTGCCCTCAGCTTATTTTTTGAAGAATTGTGACCAACTACATCTAAATTCGATCTGCATTGATACCATAAACTCTTTAGAGCTGTAGATTAAGAAAAGGTAATTATAACGGATTAACATAATGCCAATTTAAGGAAATTCCTTTTAGGTCATTGACTTTCATTTCGGAAAATTTATCAAGAAGTGCATACTCTTCTATCGGTCAGGTCCTGTACATATCATGTCTACGTCTGAATTAAAGATCGATAGAATAGTTTTTGTTAAAGTTAAACCATATATTCTTAGATATAATGCAGTCCACTAGATTGTATTCTGTAAGCCCTTTATAGCTCCAAAAGGAATATTTACCTTTAAGTAATTGAGCTATAAGGGCCGATCCTAGTCGGGCCATTCATTTCCATCAATGCCACTATGACCTGGAACCCAAATAACAGGTACACAGAGGTTGACTTTTAGGCTTAAAAGTTCATCCGGGCATTGTTGGGCCAGTGTAGTATATGTTTTAGTCTAATTGATAAACATAAAAGCCGCATGGCTGGCAGTGCAAACAGCAGAGTTTCTATTTTGGGTTGAGTTCAATTTTAGTATTTTGCATGCCTTTTTTGATTGTTAGTAGGCAAAATCAGGTAGCGGAAAAGACTCAGAGACATCTGCATTATGGTCTACCTGGGAAAAATGGAAATGTCTTTAAAGTGATTGAAATTTAAATGGAAACATAATAATAAAAGACTCCTCATAAAAGGTACGATTTTAGACTTGTTTTTAAATTCCGATAAATTCTTACTCTTGAAAAATAAGACATTAGCAAAATTCTTTATATCCCGCAATTATTCCAAAAATGTACCTTAAATCTGAAATTTAAGTTTTTAAGTCAGTTATAAGAACATACATACATCCATAGATTTGAATGGAGTTTATACTTTATTAACAAAGTCCTTATGAATGCTAATATAACAATTTTATTTCTTATGTATGGACCCCTATTATGACTGCGAATCGCCAATAAAATCGGCCTCAGACAGACCTAATGCATTTGGACGCCGAGTTGCTCAAAAGAACTTTCGGTATTCTTTTATTTGCAATAGCTGGAAATTTCAGGGTAGATTAAGGTAATATTCGTGAGCTTAGAGCGAATTTAATTTCTGTATACTCCCATACTGCTTTAAACAGGGTCAGTTGTATTATCACTAAGTGAAAGCCAAGTGGGTGAGGATTCTGATCCCACTGAATTCTTTATTCAAGGGTATAACTTGGTGCCATTATTTTTTTCCCACCATATACATTAGGAATGATGTTGCTTATCAGTTTTTGCCACAGTATGGTCTCTGCACCAATTCCGTGAATAAGCAAATCATTCACTATTGCTTCCTTTATCGAAGCCCCAATCTAGACAGAATGACAACTTCTCGTGAATTTGATGCCTTGTCTGATTCCATCCAAAGAATTGGTTCGTCCTATTCTCGCACTTAAATCCTTGTTGCGGGCGATTTCAATGTACACAATTCTTCATGGCATCAACATTCGGGCCAGACAACCCCAGAAGGAGTGTGTGCTGAGGTCTTCGCTGAGTTAAACCACCTAACTCCGCTGGTCAAAGAGCCCACTCGAATACCGGACGTGGTAGGTCGAGCAGAAAACACTCTTGACTTGTTTCTTACCTCTGACCCTGGTAAGTACACTATTAGTGTTCTATCTCCTTTAGGCACATATGACCATTGTGTTATATCAGCAATTTTTCGTGTTAAAACTCTTCAGTTAAAAAAGAGCTTCTAAGAGAACGGTTTGGCAATACAAGAAAGCCAACTGGGACGGTCTCAATAATTATTTTAGGATCTTAACTTGTCACTATGCTTCCTTGATAGTGGCGTTGACGCCAGCGCTGATATGATCACAAGTTTGATTCTCCTGGGAACGAGAACTTTTATCCCGAATAGGGTTAAAAGCATCAGACATCAAGCCCAAGGAAAACGCAAGGTTCGATGCGAGCTGTAAAGAGGTTATTAGTGTCAAGAAGGTAAGTTTCCGTTGTTTTAAAGCCAATCCAACTAAGGAAAACCGGAATAAGTTTAAGCAAGACAGGAAGACCTGCAACGCCCATATTCGACGGAATAAATTTTTACATAACCAAAAATTACGGCAAAAAATACTGCAATGCCCCAAAGGCAGTACAAATTTTGTGGTCATTTGTAAAAAATATGAGGAATTCTTCCTCTTCCTCGGTTCCTACGCTCGTTCTGAATGATAATCTATTTGTTAGCTCTTTAGAGAAAGCAAATCTCTTTGCTACGTAGTTCATCGCCAATTCAACGCTGCCAGTGAGTGTTATGACTCCGGATGGTATCCCCGCTATTGTTCTGAAGAGGTGTCCTTCAACGCTGGCAAAACCACTGCGTAAGCTTTTTCATCTGTCCTACTCCTCAGGTCTCGTTCCGAGCGGATAGAAAACTGTATTTGTCCAGAAAAGGCGAATCTTCCTCACCGTCTAATTACCGACCGATTGCACTTACTTCCCTTCTTTCAAAGGTCATGGACACGCTGATTAATTATCAGCTCAAGAAATATCTCGAAGATCGAAAGCTCCTTAATGACCGAAAATACGGCTTTCGTACCAAAAGGTCCACTGGTGATCTCATGGTTCATCTCACCGAACAGTGGAACAAATATTTACATAGTTTTGGAGAAAGTAGGATTATTGCACTTGATATTTCAAAAGCATTTGATAGGGGTTGGCATCAGGCTCTCTTGTCGAAAATGCGTGCTTTCGGTTTTCATGAATCATTTGATTAGTAATTACAATTTGAATCGTTCAATACATTACATACATTAGTAATTACAATTTGAATCGTTCAATACAAGTTGTATTAGATGGACTGAAGTCTGAAAATCACAACATAAATGCTGGTGTGCCCCAGCGCTCTGTTCTATCTCCAACACTCTTTCTAATTTTTTATTAATGATCTCCTGTCTGCAACTTCTAATCCAATACATTGTTTCGCTGACGATAATACTCTTAGCTTTTCATATTAGTTTTCAGATTCACACCCTCCTTCTTCGGATGTGGAACTTCACGACAAAATATGAAAAGCTCATTAAATTCCAACCTAAACAGCATTGTACAATGGAAAATAAGAAAACGCGTAGAATTTAATGCTTCAAAAACGCAATGCTGTCTTGTATCGAGTGATACAAAGCGAAATATACACCCCTTGCCATTATTCTAAAATGTCACTTACATCGAGGAAACTGAACATCTCGATATTATCGGTATGTATATGAACGATCACATACGCGATGTCGCCAAAAATCCGCAAGATGTTTGGGCTTTCTAAGGCGATGAAAGAAGTTTTCCTCGCCCTCTGATCTGGCTGTTATTTACAGGACTTATAACTTATCTGGGCTGGTGCTCCTGCAACATACTTAAGCCTCTTAGATAGTATTGAACGTAGAGCTTTTAAATTGATTGGTTATATTACCATCATAAGATCATTTACGTCACTTGAACATCGTCGAAATGTTTCTTGTCTCACCCTGTTTTACCGTTATTTTAATGGTTTATGCTCTAGAGAAATAGCCAGTTGCATTCCTCCCCTTAAACAGTTCAACCGTAATACTCGCGCTTCTAGGAATGCTCATCAGTATACCCTCGAGCCCAACTTCGGTCGTGCTGTCAAGTACAGAGATTCGTTCTTTAGCCGTACTATGCGAATGTGGAACGCCTTGCCACATTCTGTCTTTCCCAACCGTTGCAATATTCAGGAATTCAAAACCAATGTGCACCGACATCTCCTTTCAACCCCTCTCTCCCTTTCCTAGTGCTCACACTGTGTCTACATAAGGGTAGTATTATCTCTTTGAGTGTGCGCTTATTATTAAAAAAAAAATATCGAAAGATTGAGGACATTAAGATGGTGCTTCAAGAAGAATGGCAACAAATATGCTTAAAACATTTCTTCGCCTTGAGGAAGCCATTAAATCGAAAGGATACGCAACTAAGTAGTTGTATAAAGTGTCCGATTATGTGTGAAGTTTTAAATTAAATAGTTACTTTAAACAAAAAAAAAATAATCTGATGATTGGTCGACTACAAAAGTATTTTTATCTTAAAAGCAAAACTGATACAAGATGGCGAATTTGATAATTTATTAAGGTCTTATATTTCAAAACGCATCCTTTGAATATAAGAAGTTATATTAATGCATATTTTTGTAATGGTATAAAATGGATTAATTTGTTTCTTCTTGAAAAGTGAAGTGTGTACAATACTACTCTACAACAATAATGGTCTCACACATAAATCAAACAGAACCATAAAGAAATAATAATCCTTAGACGTTGCTCGCAGTTAAAATTATAGACAAAACCATCACATTTCAAAGGATACACTTTTTTTTTGTTTAAACATTTAATGACTTAAATTAAGTAGTTTATAGTTCTGGCTCAACTTGTTCTAAAATTAAAACTGGTCCTTGTGGTTGCTTCGGCAACGGAGTAGCTCGATATACTCGTCTTGGATTGGTGACTCGAATTTTCTCAAAACGATCCCTCCGATCTTCTTCGTAATGATCTGTTATTTTACGGTGATTCTTTAAGGTAGTTCCATTTATGAAACTTTCTCCACATACACCGCATTGATAGGGCTTCTCACCAGTATGCCGACGAATGTGAAGATTCAAATCATTTCTCTGGGCAAATCCTCTGTCACATTGCGTGCACTTGTATGGTCGTTCACCAGTATGAACCCGAATGTGCCGTACAAGTTGGTTTGCTCGTGAAAATGCCTTACCGCATGTTAAGCATACATGAGGTTTCTCTCCAGTATGGCAACGTTTGTGGACAATTAGGTCTTGGCGACGAACATAACGCATTTCGCACTCGTCACAACCGAAGGGCTTTTCGCCAGTATGCCGCCGTATGTGCACAGGTAAGCTTTTTTGGGGGAACGTATCGCCACAATGTGGACATACACCAAATTTCTCCGGTGGTTTACGGATACCAACTGCGAGTTCTCTGTGTAGTTGAATATGCTTTTCAAGATTCGTCTTACGCGAATATATTTTACCACATTCATCGCACGCATGATTGTGTGAGTCAGTTTCGTTGCCATCACTCTCTTCATGTTTTGTTGGTGGTTTTTGTTCCTTTTCCTGCTTTTTTAAACTTGGTTTTCTCTCAATTTCAATGCCGCTAAAAAATAGAAAATTATTACTGAATTCAATTTTGTGTAAACAAAGTATTTACATATTTATTTCATTTGAATCAGTTAGTGGCACAAAGGGAGAACCATATGATTTAACAGACATTTCATCAATATCATCAATATATTCCGCAAAATCTGTAAATAGAATTGGTATGTTATTTAATTTTTTTTAAATATGTCAAGAGTGTAGTTGCCTGTTTGGAAAGGTGAAATAGTAAACAAGAAATAGTGTAAATCCTCAGTTGTAGCGCCGGATTCCATATTGATAGGTATGTGTCTCAGCTTTGCAATCACATTTCATTTATTTATTTATTTTGTTCAATACAATAATTACACAACATTATGAATTCGCGTCCTTCTTTTTAATACAAATTTGGTAATAATATTGTAAAGAAAAATATAAATGCATACTATACAATAGTACACATTGAAAAGTACCCTTTAAAGTTAAAAATAAATACAACTTATATATTATATATGACATTAAACGTGTCTTAAACAAAACATCGTAGTATCCTTAATCCAAGCTGTTAGTTGGCCAATCACGAATGAGACATTTGGGTTGGTTGATGGATTTCTAATTGCCTATAAATCCAAATGGCTCGACAACTTGAAAATAAAAAAAAACTCCAACTGACGTATGGGGTTTTCCATGTGTAAAATAAATCAATTTATTCTTGATCTAGATCTGTCAAAACATAAATTTTCTCTTTTTAGCATTCCATGGGACAAAATAAATTGGTTTATTTTTGATTTAATTTCTGCATTTTTCGTCAGATTGGTCCTTCATTGCACCAATACTAATACAGTTTTTATAAAATGTTAGCTGAAAATTTGACAGCTCTACCGCGCTCGTTAACACGTTCACGAAATTACACTAATATAATGACAAAAAATCAGTTCCGATCGTTTTTCATGCGCAGGAAAAAAATCAATTTTTGTGGCAAACCTGATGAGGTTTTTCTAGGTAAAATAATTGAATGTTGTTCAAATGGTAGAGATGTGCATTCAAGAGGACACTAGCGTACACAGGTTTTTCTCAAAACCCACCTCTGTTTATCAACTCCTACTCTCACCTCCCCGTGGTGAACATCGGGTGCCTAGTACCTCAACTGGAGATTGTGTTTCAACCCCAGTGGAAAGTTGTTGGGGGCAGCAAACGAGAGAGAGGGGGGAGAGGGGTTTCCATTAAGGTACCTCTCCTTATCCAGACTGCCCGAGATGGAATCAACGGTGGCGGAAGCATTATAGGGCTTCTACGAATTATTCGGAGCACAGGCCTATAAGGAGCGATTTTATCCGGCTCCCCGTCCTTGGAGTTAAACTAAGGATCTGGCCCACCAGGTTGGGGGTTGTACAGTTGGGGTGACTTCCTGGCCACGTTAAAACATCATAGTTGCGAAGCACCAACAAGCTTCGTATGCGGACGGATTTACTGTTGACAACCTATACAAACGAATTAAGGACAACGAACTTCGGATATGCACGTGGAATGTAAGGTCCTTTCACAGACCACGGGCGGCCGAAGAATTAGCGTTGGCCCTAGACTGCTATAAAGCAGACATCACCGACCGACCTGTAACCGTATGGGCTTTTGTTATTAAATTTATTCTAATTGAATGAATATTTTTTGAATTCGAATAGAAAATTTGAAACCCACTTGACACCGACCGACGACGACGAACGCTTCCAATTTATGTTCTTTTTTGTATGGCTGTTTGCAATTCCTAGTTGTAAACAAGGTTTAACTACCATCTCGCTTTAAAGCTAGGATAGGTGCACTGCTCCTACTAAAAGGAGATCTTTAGTCTTATGCGTGTGTAGAGTGTTATGTTTTCCCTTTTTTTTACGTAAATGTCACTCGACAGCACTATAATTGAGTGACATTCACCACTCCATTTATAGGATGTATCGGTGATGGAAAATCGCAACTTTGTTGCCGCATCATATGGCAACAGATTCATGTTGCATAACAGGGTTTGAATGCAAGTTAAGGAACAACATTGTATGAGTAATAAAACCTGGAGCTTTTCACCCACAAGTGCATTATGAATAATGGTTGTAGGTCTAAGAAGAAACAAAGGCTGGAAAAGTAGGAGTAGGTGTGTGGGTGTTTATATAGGGTCCATAAAGAAAAAGCGTTGGTAGGAGGTTTCTTTTTTAACCAAGACACCCCAGAGACAAGTCGAGCAGCAGAAATCCTATTACCATACTCACCCAGAAAAAGACTTGGCCAATCGGTTATTTTGAAGTCAGATAGGAAATTTAAAACTTTGTTTGAAAGTAAGTAAATTATATCAATATAGTGAAGTTCAAATGAATAAAGAACTTATTTAAATTTTAAGGAAATTAGGACGAACGTCCCATTATACGAGGGAGAATAGATATATATAATCATATATATTTATATATATATACATATATATTCCACCACATTCCCTAAAAGGAATAAAATCATTAAACCGCCTAAGGTAAGGTTTCCTAATTATTTTGGCATAACAAAATTACAATAAACTGGCAGTTCGCTAAAAATTGTGTTTTTTAAACTAGCTAGGTCGTCAAAATAAAATTTGGCGGCCTGAACAAAGGGACCAAAGGGACCTAAGGGAACAAAGGAATACCTATCCTTATGACGGTACAGGAAGTGGTAGCAGAAAAGAAAAGTTAAAGTTCAACAAGGCATAAGACAACGTCAATTTTTAAAATTTGTTTTAATTGCAAAAGTGCATAAAGTGATTTTTATAAATTAGTTAATTTAGTAAAACAAAAAAATTTTAATTTTCTAAAATAATCAAAAAAAAAATCAATTTTTATTAATTAAAAGTGCATATATACATATATATATATATATATATCAGTATCTCTGCGTGTATTCATAAGCGTACACAGATATATATATACATATACTTAAAATTGAATTTTTAGTATTAATTTTGCTATAGTAATTTTTCAAAAAGAAAGTGGTGGTAATTTTTGTGTGATTTTTAAAATAAAAAAAAAAAGGAAAGTGCATATTGCCCATCAGAACCGCCAGGATTCATCGAGGAAGTGGCCACTACATCGAGAATTTTGGGGTAAGTTTTTCATGTAGTTCATGTCCAAATTGACATATATATATATATCATTCAAACGTTACCCCCTTTTTCATTTCTAATTTTACTCTTGTTTTAAATTATTGAAAGCATATATTTTTTTATTGGTTTAAATATAATGACAATAACTTGAATTGTAATTAAAATAAGTCTACCTAATGGAATCATTAAATTATATGCAATATATATAAAAATATGAAATTTTAATTTTCTTTAAAAAAGGGGGAGATGAGGAAGTGAAGATGAAAGGGTAGGAAGGAGGAAAAGAGGAGGTGAATAAAAGGGGTTGTTTAGCGAGAAAGCAACCAGGTAGGGTGGGTAGAGAGCATCTCGCGCATCACTACCAGCTAGATGAAAAGACTGGCATATTTTTTTTGCTAACGAGGAGGTCATCGAATCCACTCTTGAGCTAGTGAGGGATATTTTTATGTGCCAGCAAGGACCTCATCGCAAGAAAACTCGTTACAAAAATGGCGCCCAGAACGTGGTGTCCTACTATCAGCAGATAGTGAGGCAAACATTTATTTTTTTTAACTTTTTCATTTTTTTTGAGTCACAAATTTCAGTTTAACATTTTTTTTTCTTTTCATGTTTTTTTTATTCAGCATCGTGTCGATTGCAGCAACCTTGTGAGTCCCGGTTACTTGAGTTGATGACTTGGTACCGCGTTGCAACAAGGAAGCTAAAATCGATTTGCTATTACGCAACGAAATGACCGTAAAAACCTAGTCTTTGGGCATCTGAAGAAAAAGGTATCCAAATCGCAGGTGGATACGGTACATCTCAAATTTTTTTATATTCACATTTATATGAGACCTCTTGATGCAAGTGGTGTCTTGGATGGTCCATATAAAATTTTGATTTTCACAAATTTCAGCTGAGTTTTTGGAATTTTTCAGAGTCTTCATATGATGATGTTGATTGTCACTGATGTCCTGAAAAGTTTTAAGAATCACAGCTGAAATAATTTACAACAGATTACATAAACAAACCACTAGTTTATTTTAATTTTTTTTATCATTGATTTTTTTTTGTTGACTCGAAATAAACCTCCTTTTTATCCTCAGCAGTTACCTTTTTCGAATTCATTTCTCATCTTCCCTTTATATTTTTATGATAGAAACAAAAAAAAATTGATTTTTTTATTTAAAGTTTCAACTACAAATATATAGTAAGTAAGTACGATTCCTATCATACTTACATACATATTATATACCATATAATATATTAATTTTGATATAAAAATTTCTTTTATTGAACTACAATAATCAGATCATTAATTCTATTAATATACAATTTATATAAATCACTTTAAGAATATTTTTTGATTTAAAACAAACATTTACATATTTTGAATTGAAACTACTATCGAGTTTTTGAAGAAGCAATTTCGAGAAGGAAATCGATTTTTTTTAAGTAGGTTTTTAGAGTGAGGCCTAAATTTTAGTTCAATTAAAGGTCAAAAAGACAATTAACTAAAGTTAGGTTCGTTCGACCGAAGTATGAGCAGAAGTCGTCGGATTTCAATTTACGACGACATAGACGTTATAAACGCTCACCACGAAGCAACATTCGAAGAATTTTTTCAAAGGTTTAGAAATACGGTGGATAGGTTCAACCTAGATAACTCATTCAGTTTCTCAGAAGAATTAGAATCTTGTATTTCGAATTCAACTTTTAATATGGCGGATCAAGAAGATCCTCAGGTTTTGGAAGGCCAGTTACAAGCCGAAGATCTTAGTGAGGAACGAACAGATCAAGGTGAAGTTAATGTTAATCCGAATGAAGAAATTATTTCTAGGTTAGAACGGAGTATGGTTCAGAACCAAATGAGAATTTTTCAACAAATGGATATTTTCATGGGGAACGTGTTACAAAAATTAGAAGGTTTGCGCTTACAGCCGCAACAAACAGTCAACCCTCCTCAATTAGATAGGCAAAGCTCTAGGACGGTCCAAGTTCCTTTACCCAGGAGTTCAAGTGGCTCAACAACTTTTAGCGCTTCGGGTCCATGTAGGCTAGATCGTTGGAGCATTAAATACGATGGTTCTGATAATGTTTCTGATTTCCTTTTGAAGATAGGGAGAATGCAATCTTCGTCTTCTTATACCGACGAGCAAATCGCAGCAAACTTTCATGTTTTGCTTGAAGGCCGACCAAATAAATGGTTTTGGGGATACGTAAAGAAGTATCCAAACGCGGATTTAGCTTCTATAAAAGAAGCCATGAAGAAAGAGTTCGGTAGGATGGAGTCTGAAATCGACATCTACATGAAACTCATGTGTCGAAAACAGGGTCCCAAGGAATCATTCGACGATTTTTATGTCGCAATCAGTGGCTTGAACGACCGTCTGAGAGAACCTTTTAATGATAAGAAATTGATCGAAATTATTAGAGGTAATTCGAAAGAAAAATTAGGCGAGATTTTGTTGTCAGCTGAAGTCAAAAACTTAGAGCAACTTCGACAAAAAGCTCGCGAAGCTGAACGGTTTTTAAACAAACGAAATTTTAGTCATCGATCAGTCCATGAAATCGTAGTCGAAGAAGAATATGATGGCGATCAAAAAGTTGAAGAAGTTGCAGCTATTTCTTCAAGACAAAAACCTATTTCAACTGCAAACTATATTTGTTGGAATTGCGACCAAAAAGGTCATGCATACCATTTTTGCCCATCCGAGGTAAGAAATTTATTTTGTTTTCTGTGCGGTGAAAAGGGCGTTACCACTGTTCAATGCGGTAAACACCAAAAGGGAAACTTCCCGAGGGACGAAACGAGGAGTGGAGAGATTCGTTCCTTAAGGAATCCCACGAACCACTCACAAAATTAAACAACAAACATGAAATGAATTTCACGGATGAAAACGACGAAGACCTGAGTCCGATTAAAATTCTAAAGAGGGAAAGGTCCAACGTCGAAATTGAACAATTTCATCCGATGGAATTCCATAATCTTAAATCTCTTCACGAGAGAAAAATAAATTATGAGAAGGTTCGATCCCGAATCTTCGGAACCAACATAAAACCAATAAGTTCTAAAATTTCTAAGTGTCGTTATCGTTTTCAAAATCGAAAAAAGTTTCGAAAACAAATAGTCGAAACGATTATATCGTCTAATACAGACGGACGCATGTATGCTAACGTCTTTTTAAATAATGAGTCGGTTTTTGGACTTCTCGACAGTGGAGCCTCGATATCCGTATTGGGTGAGGGATGCTTCGAGTTAGTTCGTAAGTTAGGGGTTGAAATGTTACCCTACAATAACGTAGTGCGTACGGCAGATGGCAATTCACACAAAATTGTGGGATATTGCGAGATCGAGACCAAATATAACGGCATATCAAAGAACTTAACTTTTTATTTGATACCAAATTTGACGCAAAAAGTTTATCTCGGTATGAATTTCTGGCGAAGTTTTCAGTTAATACCACAAATAAGCGAAGTCGAGTTGGATTTCACCTCCGGTGAAACTGAAGAAAACTTTAAAAATGAAACCGAGTTGATGAAACTTTCAACCGAAGAGTCCTTTCAATTAGAAAATGTCAAGAGACAGTTTCCAAATTTCGTTGTCCTTGGGTTAGGAAAGACAGACCTTGGGTGTCACGTCGTTGACACTGGAAATGCAGCCCCGATTAAATCTAGGCATTATCCGTTGTCTCCAGTTCGACAAGGCGAGGTCTATAAGGAGTTAGATCGTATGTTGGAGCTAGGAGTTATAGAAGTAAGTAACTCGCCATGGAGTTGTCCCGTTGTGTTGGTGAGGAAACCCGGTAAAGTCCGCCTTTGTTTAGATTTCCGAAAAGTCAATGCTGTCACCGTTAAGGATGCGTATCCGCTGCCTCATGTCGAAGGTTTGTTAAGTCGGATAAAAGACACGCACTTTATCACGGGGATAGATTTAAAGGACGCCTATTGGCAAATTCCTCTACATGAAAAATCTCGGGAGAAAACAGCTTTTGCCGTACCTGGTAGGCCGCTCTACCAGTTTAAGGTAATGCCATTCGGTTTGAGCAACGCTGGACAAACGCTATGTAGAGTTATGGATCAAGTGATACCTAGTCATCTCCGTGATAATGTGTTTGTCTATTTAGATGACTTACTGATATGTACTTCGGATTTCGAGTCGCATTTACGCATCCTTAAAGAGGTTGCATCTTGTCTTCGCCGAGCAAATCTAACAATCAATTTAGAAAAAAGCAGATTTTGCATGAAGGAGATCAAATTCCTAGGCTTTATCGTAGGTCAGGGAAACCTGAAAACTAACCCAGACAAAATAGAAGCAATGGTCAATTTCCCAGTTCCAACAACTGTTAGGCAAGTGAGGAGATTTTTGGGTCTGACTGGGTGGTATAGGAGATTTATCCGGAACTATGCTGATTTAGCCGCTCCCTTAACCAATTGCCTTCAAAAGAGATTTAAATTTGAATTTACATCGGAAGCACTTGAAGCTTTCGAAAAACTTAAAATAGCTCTGTCGTCAGCTCCAGTTTTAGCTGAACCAGACTTTTCGAAACACTTCATAATTCAATGCGATGCTTCGTCTGAAGGAGTAGGCGGCGTTCTCTTTCAAGTGGATGAGAACGGCAATGAGAAGCCCATCGCTTTCATGTCGAAGAAGCTTAACAAATCCCAGAAAAACTACACAGTTACGGAACAAGAGTGTCTCGCTGCGGTGTTAAGCGTACGAAAATTTCGGCCTTACGTCGACGGATTGCCCTTTACAATCATCACCGACCATTCGAGTCTTAAATGGCTCATGTCGATGAAAGAGTTATCAGGCAGACTTGCCAGATGGAGTCTAGAACTCCAAGGGTATAACTTCTCAATCGAACATCGCAAAGGAAGCCTAAACGTAGTGCCGGACTGCCTATCACGAATGAACATGGATGAAATCACAGCGAGCGGAACGGTAGTGGGTAATGGGATTTGTGAAGATTCTTCGATAATGACATGCGGTGATATCGATTTAGATTCGGCTGAGTTCGATTCGCCACAATATACCCACTTGAGAGAAAATATCTCCGAAAACCAATCGACCCTTCCAGACCTCGTGGTGTCCGGAAAATTCATTTACCGGAGAGTCAGGTTTAGAACCGGAATTGCTGACGAAGAAGATTCACTCTGGCGATTATGGCTTCCAGATGAACTAACTCAAAAGTGTATTGAAATGTGCCATAATACCAAATTAAGTTGCCATAGTGGCTTTGATAAAACTTATGCTCGCGTACGATCCAAATATTATTGGCCGAAAATGATTAGAGATGTTAAGACTTACGTGAAAAACTGTGAAATTTGTAAAATGGTTAAGGCACCAAACGAAATTCTACGCCCACCGATAGTCAACCAAACAAAAACGGAAAGGCCCATGCAACGACTCTACGTCGATTTCCTTGGCCCGTATCCGCGTACTAAGCGAGGAAACATTTACGTTTTTATTGTGGTTGACCATTTCACAAAGTTTATGTTTTTCAAAGCCTTACCAAAAGCTACGTCAAACCGTGTGATTCAATATTTAGAATCAGAGATTTTCCATACTTTCGGGACCCCTGAACAAATCCACTCCGACAACGGTCGTCAATTTGTGTCCAAAGATTTCAAAATCTTCTTGGATAACTACGGCGTTAAGCATGTGCGAACGGCAGTGTATTCGCCTCAAGCCAACATTTCGGAGCGGGTCAATCGTAGTTTTCTTAGCAAGTTGAGAATTTTAATTTCAAAGGAGCAAAATGACTGGGACATTCACTTGTCCAGTATAGCATGTGCGTTGCGATCCGACATGCACGACGCACTCAATTGTCAACCCTATTTCGCCATGTTTGGACAAAACATGATAAACCACGGTTCTACCTATTCTTTGCTAAGAAAACTAAACGCATTGCACGATCCTGAAATGTTGGTCAAACCGCGCATACTTAAATTGACACTAGCCAGACAGACGTTGTCGGAGAATTTGGACAGGGCATACGTTAAGTCTAAGAATCAATATAATAAAAGGTCGAAAAATGTCACTTACCGTGAAGGTCAGGAAGTGTTCCATAGAAATTTCGCCCAAAGCAATTTTGCGCAAGGCATTAATGCCAAGTTGCTTCCGAAATTTTTAAAATCCCGCGTCAAAAAAGTAGTGGGCAACTGCATGTACGAGCTGGAAACTCGAGCTGGTAAACCTCTCGGCATTTTCCATGCCAAAGACATTCGGCAGTAATGCTGAAAAGAAAAGAAAAATGACCACAAAGTATCGAGTTCAAATTATAAAGAAACTTTGTTAACTTATCTGATTATGTTTGTTTACATTCTTCTGTTTCGGTAAGTGGATTCGCGCCCCACATTTAGCATTTATGCTGGCACAAACGAAAAACCGACAAAACGCGACCCGATATACGTAAACGTAAATATGTATAATATAAAATGAAAACTTTACGATGAGGAATTATAATTCCCCATAAAACTCGATCACTGAAACCCCGTCGGCAATCGATCACTGAAACCCCGTCGGCAAAACGCAACTCTAATCGATTTATTATAAACAAACAATTTTTTTGACACGAATATACCTATTTTAGAAAGAGTTGAACGACCTCTCGTCTTTTAAATTGCGGCATTTAATTTTAAAAACGAGCAAACGGTTTCAAATTTGATTTTTTTTGCATAGCGGATTTTTATCGTCTATCTCATTCATACACGCTCCCGAACAATGGTTGTCGCAGTCACACATGTCCAAAACGAAATTTAGGTACGAATTTTTTTTATATTTTTTGCAATAAAAACACTTTTTGGGAATTAAATTTTTAAAAAACCACTTACACTAATTATCACTAAGTAATCGCAATAGCACTGGCTTAAGAGATTATAAGCAAAATCATCGCTAGAAATAGCACTTGCACCTGTTGTTTACATTTGAACAATTTTTTTTTGCACACACTACCCGGCTACACGAAGAACTAAAGTGGGTTCGTTTCGCATATTCCATATATATTATCTGAAAAACGCGAAGCCCTGTAACCGTATGGGCTTTTGTTATTAAATTTATTCTAATTGAATGAATATTTTTTGAATTCGAATAGAAAATTTGAAACCCACTTGACACCGACCGACGACGACGAACGCTTCCAATTTATGTTCTTTTTTGTATGGCTGTTTGCAATTCCTAGTTGTAAACAAGGTTTAACTACCATCTCGCTTTAAAGCTAGGATAGGTGCACTGCTCCTACTAAAAGGAGATCTTTAGTCTTATGCGTGTGTAGAGTGTTATGTTTTCCCTTTTTTTTACGTAAATGTCACTCGACAGCACTATAATTGAGTGACATTCACCACTCCATTTATAGGATGTATCGGTGATGGAAAATCGCAACTTTGTTGCCGCATCATATGGCAACAGATTCATGTTGCATAACAGGGTTTGAATGCAAGTTAAGGAACAACATTGTATGAGTAATAAAACCTGGAGCTTTTCACCCACAAGTGCATTATGAATAATGGTTGTAGGTCTAAGAAGAAACAAAGGCTGGAAAAGTAGGAGTAGGTGTGTGGGTGTTTATATAGGGTCCATAAAGAAAAAGCGTTGGTAGGAGGTTTCTTTTTTAACCAAGACACCCCAGAGACAAGTCGAGCAGCAGAAATCCTATTACCATACTCACCCAGAAAAAGACTGGCCAATCGGTTATTTCGAAGTCAGATAGGAAATTTAAAACTTTGTTTGAAAGTAAGTAAATTATATCAATATAGTGAAGTTCAAATGAATAAAGAACTTATTTAAATTTTAAGGAAATTAGGACGAACGTCCCATTATACGAGGGAGAATAGATATATATAATCATATATATTTATATATATATACATATATATTCCACCACATTCCCTAAAAGGAATAAAATCATTAAACCGCCTAAGGTAAGGTTTCCTAATTATTTTGGCATAACAAAATTACAATAAACTGGCAGTTCGCTAAAAATTGTGTTTTTTAAACTAGCTAGGTCGTCAAAATAAAATTTGGCGGCCTGAACAAAGGGACCAAAGGGACCTAAGGGAACAAAGGAATACCTATCCTTATGACGGTACAGGAAGTGGTAGCAGAAAAGAAAAGTTAAAGTTCAACAAGGCATAAGACAACGTCAATTTTTAAAATTTGTTTTAATTGCAAAAGTGCATAAAGTGATTTTTATAAATTAGTTAATTTAGTAAAACAAAAAAATTTTAATTTTCTAAAATAATCAAAAAAAAAATCAATTTTTATTAATTAAAAGTGCATATATACATATATATATATATATATATCAGTATCTCTGCGTGTATTCATAAGCGTACACAGATATATATATACATATACTTAAAATTGAATTTTTAGTATTAATTTTGCTATAGTAATTTTTCAAAAAGAAAGTGGTGGTAATTTTTGTGTGATTTTTAAAATAAAAAAAAAAAGGAAAGTGCATATTGCCCATCAGAACCGCCAGGATTCATCGAGGAAGTGGCCACTACATCGAGAATTTTGGGGTAAGTTTTTCATGTAGTTCATGTCCAAATTGACATATATATATATATCATTCAAACGTTACCCCCTTTTTCATTTCTAATTTTACTCTTGTTTTAAATTATTGAAAGCATATATTTTTTTATTGGTTTAAATATAATGACAATAACTTGAATTGTAATTAAAATAAGTCTACCTAATGGAATCATTAAATTATATGCAATATATATAAAAATATGAAATTTTAATTTTCTTTAAAAAAGGGGGAGATGAGGAAGTGAAGATGAAAGGGTAGGAAGGAGGAAAAGAGGAGGTGAATAAAAGGGGTTGTTTAGCGAGAAAGCAACCAGGTAGGGTGGGTAGAGAGCATCTCGCGCATCACTACCAGCTAGATGAAAAGACTGGCATATTTTTTTTGCTAACGAGGAGGTCATCGAATCCACTCTTGAGCTAGTGAGGGATATTTTTATGTGCCAGCAAGGACCTCATCGCAAGAAAACTCGTTACAGACCAGGAAATACGATGGGATGGGCCGGGCAAAAAAGGATGAAAAACTGCGATATTTACTTTGATGACTGCTACCGAGAAAACCAACAACGCTTATTTGGATGCGGCTTTGTCATTGGAGCCAGACTTAGGCAAGAAGTCTTGAGCTATAGGTGCATCAATGAGCGCCTCATGACCAGCCGCATCGATGACAACCCCAAAGATATGTTCTTCGAGCTCTTAGACAAAACATATGAGCAGTGTCCTAGCTACGATATTAAAATTGTCCTGGGCGATTTTAATGCCAAGCTAAGAAGGGAAGACAACTTTGGTAGATCGGGAAAAACAGCCTGCACGACAACACTTCCGACAACGGATTCAGATTCATAGATTTTGCTGCGGGGCGAAACGCCATGGTAAAATAAAAAGTCTGGAATGTTCAAACATGTCCAAAAGTACCCCAGAACAGGAGGTCTAACTCTGCCTTTTTATCCATTTTCTTTAAGGGAAGTTTAAATTAAATAAAATTTGTATCAAAAACAATATCTTTTCTAAATTTCTAGTCAAAATAGTTGTCTTTAAAAAACGAGCATTTTTAACAGGAACAATGGGCAGGTTCAGACGACATAAGGGACTTGAAAGTTAGGCAAGTTTCTATCTGATTAGCCAGCTGCCCAAAAACTACCTTCCAATTAAGGCAACTTTAATGGAAAGTTGACTCGAAAGTTAGTCAAAAAAATCTCCTTAACTATCAAGTCAAGTCTAGTTCTATCAAAATGACAGTTGATAATATTTTTTGATTCAACTGAAAGCTGAACTTTATTACGCTATGATTTATTTATTTTCTGCACAACTTTATTTAAAAGGGTTTCTTATCAATTTTTAAAAGAAATAAATAATATTTTTTTGCCTGAGGAGTGTTTTGAAGATAGTAATTTTGTTGGTACGTTTTGTACTATGAACTTAAATTAGAGGTTTGTGAAGTAAAGTTCTGAATTTGAAATTCATGGAGCTTGAAAAACTAACTAGTTGCCTTGGTCAAAATGTACGTTCAAAGAGTAAAGTTGACTGCGAATGAAGTCCCTTATGTTGGTTGAACCTGCCCTCAAAATACCTGACTAAAATGGTTATATTATACTGTCAGTAAATAGGATGTAGTATTTGCATGCCGTTTCCAATTTCACATAGTTTATAGAGCACTTACTTTAACAAGCAATCAGGTATATCACGAGTTCCATTGTAATGGAAAACATTTATGAATTGCAAAAAACCGTAACACGAAATTCATTCGTAATGAAAAATTGTATGAGATTTTCTATTTCGAACGTATTTAGCAGTAGTTTTTTTTATGGGTTTCTTAAAAGTTTCTAATTACGATGGAATTCGTTAAATCAAAACAAATAAATAATTTTGGTTTTCTTTATTAATAAATCAATCTTTTTTTTGTGCATTCTTAATTTAACCTAAATCAATTATTCTTAATTTATCAAGAGTTCTCATCGGCTTCTACTATTAAACCCAAATCCTCCTCAATACTTTGAATGTTCGAAACAGATTTGCCGTCTGTCTGTATTGGTAGCGTTTCCGTTCCATTTAATTTTGTCCTCCAACATGGTCGATGCGGATTTGTTACCCGAATTTTTTCATAGCGATCTACCCGCTGATCTTCTTTGCTAAAATGCTTTGCCGACTGTCGATGGTTCTTGAGCGCTGTTCCATTGATAAATCCTTCATTACATATTCCACATTTATAGGGCTTCTCACCCGTATGACGGCGAATGTGTAGATTTAAATCGTTTGATTGTGCGAACGCTTTGCTACATTGAGTACATTTATACGGACGCTCACCGGTGTGCACTCGAATGTGTCGTGCCAATTTATTTGGACGCGAAAAGGCTTTCCCGCAGATATTACACAAATGTGGCTTTTCACCAGTGTGAGATCGTTTATGTATCAAAAGATCCTGAGACCGTGGGTAACCTTTGTCACATATGTCGCATTTATATGGTTTTTCGCCGGTGTGTCGTCGTATGTGGATAATTAAGCTAGCTTGGGGAAAACTCTCTCCACAAAACGGACACAGACCATGTTTGTATTTATGCTTTCTCTGTCCTTCCTTGTGGGTTATCATATGACGGAGCAAATTATCCTTGCGGGTGAAACTTTTTTCACAGTGACTGCATTCAAATGAACCAGAAGTTTGGTGTGATTGTTGATGACGAGCCAATGATCCCCGTTTAGAATACACTCTAAGGCAAGTCGGACATTCGAAGGCTTGAATTGGAATTTCTGTTTCTTCATTTCCTTCATGAATGTTACTTTGATTGTCCTCCTCTTGTTCCGATATTATTTCACTGGAATTTAATTATTTTAATTTAACTTTTACATAAACAAACAATTGTTTAAACCTACCAATTTATTTCGTCAAGTTGTTCTACCACCATTGATACAGGTACAACTGACTCTGATTTGATTGACACATTGTCTAAGATTTCACCTTCAACAGATGTTTCGTATTTAATAGGAAAATCTGTAAATGAAGAAAATATTCAATAGAAAACGCCCGTGGTATTCTTCCAATCTATGTTATTCTAATAACCAGCACAACGCACCTTCTATACATTTTATTTCGGCTTTAATTCCTTCTATTTGAATCACTTCACCATTGGACATTGTCAATGAATGACTTTCTATCGATTCCTGTGAGTTTTTTTGTAACATAACATCGTATATTTGGGCGTCCTGCACATCAACAACCTCTTCTTCAAAATCGTATTCCTCTTCGGTTGGTTCCCTTGATAATTCATTGAGAATATGGTAATCTTCTTCGTCTGGTGGAGTAGAATTGATTTCTTGAACATAACTATTCTCTTCTTGGACTTCATCCAACTTTAGGACCACACTATCAAAATACTCCTTGAGTCTTCTCTCGCTTTCCTCGACTTTGACCAGAAAATCGTATGCCTCGAGAAGTCTTTCTGTGCATGCCATACAAATACGAGTCGGTTGTATATTTTCATTTGATGCAATCTACGAGTACGAATTTTATATGATTAAGGTTCACTAAGGCGTCCAGCAGGTGATATTATTTATAATTTTTCTTACCACAACATTTGAGATTTTCCAAAGAATCTCTTTGAGTTCAATTTTTGTTTCATATTCTACGCAATCATAGAGCGAATTAGAAACATCCATATTATTATTTAAACAAGTTCGACATGTTAAATGATCCAAATAAACAATACTTTCCATTTTAAATTTTATTTTTTATTATCACGAAAAATGTTTTATTAATTTTTTCTCAGAAAAACTCATCACAAAAACGAAAAATAATTTAAATACATTTCAATCGTGCAGATTGCAGATAAGAATGACAGACAGCAGTTTTTTGTGTTCACATATTTTATAACACAAGCACTAGATGCGCCGATTGTGCATGGTGGTAAGGTAGTGTTTTCGTATTTTATGTATGTTAAAGGCACGTTTTCACTCAAAACACTTCCAAGTAGTTTTGTTATAAATTAAATTATATTTTTGTTATGTTTAAAGAAATCTTAAAACTTTAATTATTATTGTAGTGATAACAATTTTAACTTAAGAATATTATTTTTCCGTGGATGCTTTAAAGTCTAGATTACGAATAGAGTTCTTAAAGTTTTAATTTTTATTTGTAGGTATAAAGTCGTAAACTGTTGTGATATTAATATATTTTTATTTATTCTAATTTAATGTTAACTACACTTTTTTCAATATATAAAAACAAACTTAATTTGTTTGAACTGAATGAATAAATATCTAAATTTGTTAATGATGATGATCTACATACATAATGATGTAGCTGTTTTATAAATTAGTTTTTAATTTCTACAATCTTTCATGTGCGATACATAGTTTTATAATCAAAATGGGAAAATGTTTTGTATGGGAATCTTTTTCTATTTAAAAAAAAAAAACAGATATTTTTCGAAAGATATCTTAGAAATATAAACCCTTAAATTAAAAATCAAAAAACATAATTGTTCTTAAATTTCCAAACGTGTGTGGAACAACATAGTTCTTTGCAGTTTATAGCGTTTTCAATTACATTTCATTTTTGTCTAAATATAGAAGGATGTAGGTAAAATGTAGAATTGACGAAAATTGGATAAGGACAGAAATTCAAAATGTAGATTTCCATTCACAGACACAATTTGTCCTTTGACATACATCAAATAAATGAATCGGTTAGCACCCATGAAACATATGTAATTCCAATCTTTTTGTAGCACAATCAAGTTATTGTTGTAGTATTCAAACCCTAGAAATAATATTGTTTTGTATTTGTTTCGCATTTCCCATCAGTGACAACAGAACTCGCACAGAGGAATGGTTGAGAGTTGTTAGTCACTAGGCCCTAGTTCTCAACGGACTGTTGCGCCACCCAAATTATTTATTTTTTATTTGTTTCGCATTGCAGCCAATGAGTTCTTGAAGTGATATTTCATGTAGGTATATTATGTATAATTTTAATTGTTCTATTTTTTACTTCGCCATTTTATGTGGAAAAACGCTCTGGACGCTCTACCTGTGGTCCAAAATGACCTGGTTGTATACAGAATGATAGATCTTGACTGAGCACAACTTTTACTAGTACTGTTTTCAGCGGTTTAGGAGGGAGCGGTGGTCAAACGGTGCACTTCATTTTTGTGGGTGTATTTGACTTCACCATTTTATGCGGGAAAACGCTTTGGGCTCTCAACCAGCGCTCCAAAATGACCTGGCTGTATCTAGAATGATAGATCTTGACTAGGCGCTACTTTCTCTAGTACAAGTGAAAATTCTATTTTCAGCGGTTTTGGAGTGAGAGGGGGGCAAACGATGCACGTGAGTTTTGTGGGTGTTTTTGAGTTCGCCATTTTATGTGAAAAAACGCTCTGGACGCTTAACCAGCGCTCCAAAATGACCTGGCTGTATGCAGAATGATAGATCTTGACTAGGCGCAACTTTTACCAGAAAAAGTGAAAATCCTGTTTAGAAGGGAGCGGTGGTCAAACGGTGCAATGATGACTTTATTATCGAAATGAGTGTTCGTTAACGAAAACATTGCGCGCATTTTGGCTATTTTACGATAGATGTGGTTCGACTCTTCAACGTTTGGTGGCCAAATTTGAGAAGACCGGTTCAGCTAACATCCGTACGTTAAAAGAACGCAAGATCGGCCGAGAACATCGCCGCGGTCCGTGAAAGTGTACAGCAGAACCCGAGACAGTGCACAAGAACTCGGCCTTTTGCTGACTTTAACTTGGCGAAATTTGCTCAAAGTTCATGACCATGGACAACGCCGTTTGTTCGGAAGAGGACCCTAATTTTGGCCGAAAAATAATCTTTAGTAACGAGACGCATTTTTTGATGAATTGCTGTGTTAAAAAGCAAAATTACCGTATATGGGACGACACCAACTCAAGCTAGATTCACCAAGTGATAAAGTTACCGTTTGGTGTGGATTTTGGACCGGCGGCGTAATTGATGCGTACTTTTTTGAAAACGACATTAGTTAGGCGGGCACCATCAACAGCGAGCGCTACATAACGATGATAACTAATTTGTTATGACCCAGATGAACCATATGGGCCTAGACGACATGTGTTTCCAGCAGGGCGCCGCAACGGGCCACACAGCAAATGCCACGACATCTACACACAACATCTACCCGCTCTTATTGAAAACCCTATAGTAAGAAAATTATAAGCGAAGCTTTTTAATTATATTTTATTCCGTCAATTTAAAATGTTATAACTAAATAAATATAAAAATAAAGCTCTTGCAAAACATTCGTTTTTATGATAACGAAGAAATAAGTAATATAGAACTATTATATTTTAAAACAGATTTAGAAATTTTACAGCTTAAACTTTCACACGTATTAAAAAAAAACTAAGGAAAATCTACTGTTAAATTACTAATCAACTCAAAATTAAACTCTTACAACCCCTTTTTTGTTTAAACTTGCAGTTTGACGTTAACAAGATTCCAACCGAAAAAAAAATCCCTTTTTTCTTTTCGCCTATTACGAGTTTTAGGCGAAAAAAAAATCATGTTCGAAAGGTTCCCCTTATTTGCAGCACTCAGTTCGGGCGGAATGAAACGTCATTCATATTCACTTATTTTTTGGAAGCGAACAGGAAAACAACAAATATTGATTTAAGTTATTAAATTCATTAGTATTAAAAAAAATAATACAAAAACTATAATATTTATGGTATGCTGCTCAATAACATACAGAAAAGCCCTGAAATAGCACGCGGCTTGGTTAAAGATAGCAAGGACAAAATCAATGCATTTTGGAAGCGGATCACTTGGAACTCAACAGCGCAAGGCCTGCAATCAAAACTGAATGTTTTTTTTATTCTCTCCTGGCGAGGAGGCTATTTACCATCTCGTTGGAATGAAGGAAACAATTAAGGGTGTTGGAACTTCGCAATCTTTTAGATTGAACCTAACCCAAAAAAGAAAACAAGGCGATGAAGAAAATCAAAGTCCAATTCGGGATTAGTTTTGCACAATTGTTGTTTATGAAAATCAAAACCAACAAGGCGCTGAAGCTCCACCATTACCGCTTTCGGATACTCAGATTGCACCTGAAAATAGCATCGACCAATCAACCACTTCTGCTTCGACCAGCCGGAATGCCAGGGAACAAAAAATTGGGAAAATGAGTAGGGTAAAGGTGTCAACAGTGAATCAGGGTACACAGTGAATCATTTGCTCTCACGATGTATTTTTTTATTTTATAATAAATCTGAATAAGAGAAAAGATCACCTTTGTTCATTTCATCCCTTTAAACCATCAGTCTGCGTGATCCCTTGATCGGAGTCGGTCGTTTTTTAGTGTTTGTGTTTTCTGCATTGGTAAGTAATGTTTTGTTTTCTATTTGTTTTTCTTCTCATTTAATAACTGTGCATCGTAACTGCATTTGGGTCATACATTTGTATTTGTGGTTACATTGACTTAAAAATTTGTGTCAACATGTTTACTTGTGTGCAATATTTAATATAATTTGAATGTGTTTTTGTTAAAATAACAACATGGTACACAGTGAATCAATTGAATATGTTATTCATTTTTCTATGTTGGTGTAAATGTTTTTTTTTTGTTTGTAGTTTGATATGGCACGTACAAAAACAGACCGTAAAGTGGGTTCGCATTCTTCAGAGCAGATGCAAGCTGCTCTCGATTTGATCAAAAAAGGGAAAAGCATCAGAGAAGCTGCAAAATTAAAAAATTTATCGTTTACAACCCTGTATCGGTATTACAAAAAAATTAAAAACAATCCAGAACAAGCGAACATCAGACTTGTTCCGAACTATGAAATTAACAAAGTTTTTACCGACGCTCAAGAGCAGACTCTAATAGCCTATCTGAAGGAATCCGCCTATCTTTTTTATGGCCTTTCCAACATTGATTGCCGAAAGCTGGCTTATGAAACAGCTTTAATAAATAAAATCAAAGTTCCCGAGAGCTGGACGAAAAACCAAATGGCAGGCATCGACTGGTTGAAAGGTTTTTGAGCCCGACATCGAGATGTCTCATTGAGAATCCTTGAGAGCTGCAGTTTAGCGCGGGCAACGGGATTTAATAAATTCAATGTTGACCTATATTTCAACAATCTGGAGAGGGTTTTAATTAGACATCCACAATTTTCCAACGGGACAAGAATTTTTAATTTAGACGAAACTGCCACCACAACCGTTCATAAACCTTTAAAAATTCTAGCCCCGAAAGGAATACGGTGCATTTCTAAGGTTACCAGTGGGGAAAGAGGCACTTTGTCAACAACATGTGCAATAATTTGTGCAAGTGGAATAGCGCTTCCACCCGTAATTGTTTTTCCCAGAAAGAATTTCAAAAATCATATGCTACACGGTAAAGTAAATTTGCGTTCCCATAACTAATTCCATTTGTTGTCATAGTTGTTTGTTTTTATTTGCTACTACATAGGCACACCCCCCGGTACTTTAGGTTTGGCTACTCCAAGTGGATGGATGAACTCGGAACTCTTTCCAGAAGTGATGAGGCATTTTATACAACACAGTTGTTCATCTAAAGAAAACCCTTCGCTTTTATTGCTTGACAACCATGAGTCTCACCTTTCAATTGAGTCCTTGGAGTTAGCGAAAACTAACGGCGTAACCATGCTAACCCTGCCACCTCATTCATCCCACAAAACTCAGCCTCTCGATGTGGGCCTGTTCAAGCCATTTAAATGCATCTATAACGCGTGCATGGATTCCTGGATGATGAGGCATCCAGGTCAGCCCGTTACCATATATGACGTGGGTGCTTTAGTTGGTGAGGCATATCAAAAATCTATGACGCCGACATCAATCACAAATGCTTTCAAGAAAACAGGCATATATCCATTCGATAGAAATGTTTTCGGTGAAGTTGACTTTTTGCCCAGCTCAGTCACTGATCGTCCTGAACCCACTGAAAATGAAGAATTTAATCATACCGAGAAGAATAAAGAGTCAGAAGAGATTGGAAATATCCCTCCCACCGAATTTGTAAGTCCTTCGCAATTCAAGCCTCCCATAAAAGCTAAGCCAAGGACAAATAACAGGCAAAATAAAAAGAAAGGAAGGAGTCTCATAGCCACTGACACCCCAGAGAAAGAAGAAATTTTGCAAAACAAAATCAGAAAGGTTCAACCAAAAAAAAAACAAAAGACTGTAAGAAAAATACTTCAAGAAATATCAACCTCAGAATCTGATTCAAGCATGGTTCTTGAAAGAGACGATATCATGACAGATGAGGATTCCGATAAAACTGATGATATCAATGATATTGAGAACAATGAACAGCTTGAGCCAGAGGATCCCATCAGAGATGCTATTCCAGGTGATTTTATTTTAGTTGAATTTAAAGGAAAGCGAAATTTCGTATATTATGTCGCTAAGATCTTAGCGCTTGAAGAAAACGGATACCAAGTGGCTTACCTGAGAAAAAAATCGATGAACCAATTAATTTTCTCACTGCCAGACGTTCCGGACAAAGCTACTGTTCTTAAATGGGACATAAAAATGATTCTTCCTAAACCATCTGACATTGGAAGCACTTCAAGACTAAGAAATTCAAATTTTTCATTTAATTTCAACTTTTTAAACATGGATGTTCGCTAGAAAGCTATATATTTTAATCAAATGAATTACTTTCCTTATTTTTTTTTTAAATTATTTTTCTTTATTTTCGCCTTGTGATTTTTTTTTATACATGAAGAGTTTTATTTTATTTTATTTATTTTTTTTTAGTTATAAATGAAGAGTATTTATTTTTGTTAAGTTTTTATCATTAAATAAAATATGACTGATAGATATAAAAAATAAGTATAAAACAAAAAGCTTTGTTTTTTTTCTTAAAAGACTGTTCTAACATCGCTGATTCATTGTGTACCAGTCACTAATTCACTGTGTACACCTAAAGTACACAGTGAATCAAGTGTTAAGGTAAGTTAAAAACATTTTTTTTATTTTCTCGAAAGCATAAAGTTTTGAAATTTTGTGCTTAAATTGAAGAAAATATATTGAAAATGCTGTGAAAAAAAATGTCATGTCTACTATTATAAATGCGAGCTTAACAGCCCAAAATGTAAAAATTGATCCACTGTTGACACCTTTACCCTACCCTAGAAGTAGTCATGGAGGAGCTTCAAACTCAAAAAGACCTTTATTTTTTGGATCTTTATTTAATACAAACAAAATATAAATCCTTTGCTCTCATCACAAAACAATTTTTTGCGGGCTAAGCTCTATGAACACGTCAATTATTCGAACTGTTATTTTATAAGGGGGAAACTAGCAATAACTTTTAAAGTTCCGGGCGAACACCAATATTTCGGGCGAACTATTTTCCGGGGGAAACTCATAATAAGGTTGAATATCTTATATTAATTTAAATCAAATTAAATTTTATTATTTAAGCTGTCATGACTGTGCGTTTTTTGTAGGTAGGCTAAATAGCCAAACATCTGTAGATGTACGAAATCTGAAAATAGCAGTAGAAATTTCGATGAAAGGTGGATTATACGAAATATAAGGGAAAATCCCATAATAAGGGCTCCCAAGCTCGCTGACGAGGCCCGTGTATATACTGGGAAAAATAAATATCTTGAATAGATTTAACTACAAAATTTGGCAGGCGCGAAGTTTCGATTAATTTGAAGTGAATGTTGTCGGTCATATTTTTGATTTAAGATGAACAATTGTAATAAATGCAAAAATGCAATGCGAGGAGAATTGGGTATTAGGTGTGCGGGAGTTTGCAGTAAAATATTCCACTTTACAATCAAATGTAGTGGTATAGACTCGAATAGTAGTAGTATATTTATACTTGAAACAGAGTACGGTAAATATATGAGGACTGTATAATATACATAGCAAACATTGATGCAGTAATAAAAGAAATGCATGAAGCTGTAAAAAAATAAATAGTTGTTACCTAAGTGAGTACAAAAAGAAATTTGAAGATTCCCTAAAACAGAATTAATATGAACTTAAGAGCCTTTTAAAGACTATTGAAACTAGATACATGGAAAGAAATATACTTTGAAAAATGCACAGTTTGCTTGTGAAAAAAGTGTTAATCAAGTAAATGAATTAAGCGAATCTTTACAAAATCAAAGTGACAAAATAAATGATGGTATAAATAAAATTGCAACGGTTTCTGAATCGATCATGAACATACAAAAACAAATATCGCCAAAAAAAGTTGATAATAGCGACAATAATATGAAAGAAAGTGTCAAACATATAGCAAAGTCAGTTAGTGCACTCACTCACGAAAAAATAGAATAGCAGCAATATTATAAACCAAAACAAAGATAAAAGCTCTTTTGCCGACATATTAAGAAAATGAGTCATCGGTCCTTGTCTATCCAAAAGCTAAGCAAATGAGATTCGTAACCAAAAAAAAAATAAAGAAATAGATCATCAGTGAGCGTGGTTAGTAGAAAGATGGGGGACCGTCTCGAAACCTACCGCGTGCTGTTGTCATGTGTTTCTTTCTTTCTGTTGTTCTTTCTCTTCTGTCTTGTATTAATGTCTTATGTTATTATCACCTTACATAGCCTAGTTGCTCAAGGTGCTGTGTTCTCTACTCTGCACATTTATGTGCAGAATAGTGTGAAATGTAATGTAATGTAAATCCAACTAGTTAATAGTGTTGTGAACAAAAATGATGGAGGGTTAATTATTAAATGTGGGGACAAAGTATTTTCAGAAAAATTAAAAATTGAAAGTAAATTTTAAGATCAGTATAATGTTATAGTACCTACTAAACAAAACCCAAAAGTTTGTATTATGAGTTTAGAGAATGATGAAAAATAAAATAAAATCGACAATAAAATATAGAAACAACATTCTGAACTAAGTGACTGTGAAATAAAACTAGTGCATGTATTCAAAAATAAAAATAAATGGAAAAATTTGAGAAGGCACTTTTTTTGATGACAAGAATTACTCTTGGAGAATTGCGATTGGTGCGATTTATAAAAATCATGTATACTCGTTCATATATACAAATAAGTCTAGTCTAAAAAACCTTAACCTTGTTACACTCTTTCTGAACACATCTTTTCTTGTTTTGGTTGTTAATGCCATCTATCTGTAACTCAGAAAAAGAGAAGGGAAAAACAAATTCACCACGATCCACCGTTATAAGGTTTACCGTAATTTATTGACAAACGAAAATTTGTTGCTAGCATTAATTTGTGAAAACCAGAGAGAGAAAGAAATATCAAATATTTCATTATCTTTCTGCTCTCTGAGGTGAAAACATGTATACACCGATACGAATTCAACACGCTATAAAAATGAGAGTAAGAGGTTTCGAAGAGACGGAGACGAGGAA
Source organism: Eupeodes corollae (assembly GCF_945859685.1). Classification (NCBI taxonomy): domain Eukaryota; kingdom Metazoa; phylum Arthropoda; class Insecta; order Diptera; family Syrphidae; genus Eupeodes; species Eupeodes corollae. The sequence goes on along the minus strand of NC_079147.1, from coordinate 145,590,893 downwards.
ATTTAGCTCTCTTGATTAGTTTTTTCTCTCCGACAGGTACTACCAAATAATGGAATTAGAAAACATAAAAATAGGGTTGGGTTAAATGCCCAGTAAGGGAATATTTTAATCTTACGAAGTGCTTTAAATGTTAGGGTTTTAACCACAAATCAAGTGCTTTTAAAAACAACATGGCCCGCGTGAAATGTGGCGGGGACCACCCAGTGAAGGACTGTACAAGTGAGGAAGTTTCATATAAAAACCGTATGGAATTGAATAAAGTTAAAGGAACGTCAATTGCGAACATCAAGCGAATGACAGGAACTGTCCTGTATTCCTTCGAAAAATATAAGTGATAAAAGAAAGAACTCAATATTAGCAATCAAAATAACTAAGTTACTGGAGTTCTAATCAGCAGGGCCTAATAAATAACTTTAATGACATTGAATTTATAGACAACAATAATAATTTTGATGCTCTTGTCTTTTCTGAAACCCGTTTTGACAAACTATATAGACAATAGTGAACTAAATTTACCAAACTATTGTATGCCGTTACGTTGCGATAGTACAAGCAGCCATACAGGCGGTGTGGTTTTTTATTTTAAAAAAGATATGAGATATATAATTGTTAGTGAAATATATGATTCCATAAAGATTTGGTGTTTATGCTATGAGATATTTACAAAAGAATTTAAAGAAACTGTTGCGATATTGTACAGATCACCAATTATTTCTGACCGTGAAGTTTGTGTGGCATTTTCAAGTTGGCTTGATATAATATTCCATACTAATTCCAATGAAGTGATTCTGGCGGACTTTAATATTAATTTAATGGATATAAGTTATACCTACACTAAAGCTTTCTGTCATATTTTAACCCAAAACAACCTGAAGCAAGTAATAAATATACCAACAAGGATCACGGACCGTTCCCAGTCATTGATTGACTTCGTTATATGCCCCAAAGAGATACCAATTTGGGTACACACGGTTCCGGAATTAAAAGTTAGTGACCATGAAGCAATCAATATAAAAGTTCCGGTGGCTTGTAGAGAAATAAAAAACTTTAAAAAATGTATTAATCTATTGAAATATAATGAAATTCAGTTTAGAGCTATTCTAAGTGATAAATGTGAGCAGTTAAGTCTTGATACTAATTTTAATATGTTATCATTTTTTTTACAAGATAGCTTATTATATTTTGTTCAAGAATTAACTAAAAAAACCAAGTACACGAATCTAATAAATGGTTCACAAACGAATTAAGAACTTTGAAATTAAAAAAAAAATACAGTGCTTTCGTAGAGCGCGTATATTCAATAGGTCCAATGATTGGATTTCTTACAAAAATGTACGTAATTGTTACAAAAATAAACTTAAACAAACAAAAACGAATTACATCTGTAATAAAATTGAGTCTTGTCAAAATCAAAAGGATATGTGGCGAACGATAAAAAAATTGGTTTTAAAAAAATTTAAATTAATGAAGTTCGTTTCGGTGATAAGCTGGAATCGGGAAACTCTGTGATTGCTAATAAGTTTAAGTATCGGAAATGAAGTGTTTTTAAATTTAGGGAAATAGACCTAAATAACTTAAGAAATATATGCAAAACCATGAATACAAAAGTGCCATGAACCTTAATGTTAATATTGTCTTAGACTGTTTCGATTTTAAGGGCCAATAATATTAAAAATAGTTAATGAAATTGCCATAATAAGATACTGTTGGAAAAGTGGACAACATGTTTTGAATTCTGGTTCATTTTCATTACTTTTTTTTGACCGAATGCATTGTGTACGAGTTTAGCAGATGGATGGATATTCCCAGATGGATTGACAGAGCAGGAAAATGAAATATGTATAAACAAAATTCAACGTTTATTTTCACTATCAATCAAATTAGCTTTGCATTTCCTTTCTTCCTTCTTGAATTATGCGATGGACAATTCTTGAGAAATCGAAACAAATTATAAAAATGTATTTGTTCTTATAGCAAGTCAGAAATGTTGTTTATAATTCTGAGAATACGCAAATCTCTGAGAAATATAAGCTGGCAAAATGTCAGTGTGAAAATTCAGACTCTGGTTTTATAATTGTTATGAAAGTATGTTCTTTTTAAGCAGTCAGATTCGAAGGAAAAAAAACAACAGATAAAACATAGTTAAAAAAAATAATATCCATATAAAGGCCTTAAAATGTATTAAATATAAATAAATATAGACCGAGACTAAATTGTAAGTCGGCAGCGTAATGTTTCTCTGTGAATTCACAACAGACTCTAGTTTCAATTTAGTATTGTTATATTTTTCTAATTTGTATGCCCGAACTATTCTAAAATCTTTTGACTAATTTGACCATTTATGTCATATTTTCTTTTATTGATTTGTATTTCTAAGGTTAACTGAATATAGAAAATAATTTAGAGGTCCTAAAAACAAAAATCTCATATTTTACTAAAATTAAAAATTAATTTTCCTGCATCAAACATATATACATTGATATTTTTTCTTGAAACGGTGGTGTTGACAACAAAGATAATAGAAATCATTCTAAAATAAAATATTTGCGTATAATGTTTTACAATTTATTTCTTATTGAACTTTAAAAGTCTTGCTCTACTTCTCCCCTCGTCATTGTTATCGATTCTTTTATATCCTTAACTGCTATAACTTTTTTTTCATCTCCCTTAGTTGTCCAACAAGCTCGATGTGGATTCGTAACACGAATTTTCTCATAACGATCTGGAACTTTTTGGTCATCTTCGTAATGTGATGCTGATTTTCTGTGATTCTTTAATATGGATCCATTTATAAAACTTAAATTACAAACATTACACTTATACGGTTTCTCCCCAGTATGACGACGAATGTGCAAATTCAGGTCGTTGGATTGGGCGAATGCCTTATCACATTGATTGCATTTATATGGTCGTTCACCAGTGTGAACACGAATGTGTCTGGCTAATGAGTTAGTTCTGGAAAAAGCCTTACCACATGTTGTACACACATGTGGCTTCTCGCCAGTGTGTAAACGTTTGTGTATCGTCATATCTTGAAGACGAGGATAGCCCTTGCCACATATTTCACACTTATATGGTGTTTCACCTGTATGCCGTCGAATGTGAATTATCAAACTTGCGGCGGGAAAACTTTCACCACAATGCGGACAAAGCCCATGCTTGTACTTATGCTTCTTAGGAACATCTTCTGTTACTTTGTGTGTTATCATGTGTCGCAGAAGATTATCCTTTTTTGTAAAACTTCGAGCACAGTGATTACATTGAAACGAACCAGATCCCAAATGACACTTTTGATGACGTTCTAAGGTTTCGGTAGAGAAGAATTTCCTTGCACAAGTTTCACATTGAAAAGCTGCATCTTCGATTAAACTAGGAGCTTTTCCTTTCCTACCAACTTTTTCTTTTTTTGGCTTTTTTATTTTATTCAGTTTTTGTTCCTTTGTTTTAATTCTTCGCTTAGGAGATGCATTCAAGTCTCTAAAATCAAAAGCATATTTAAAATTATTTTATTTGCCTTCTCCAAACCAACTTACTACTTACTCAGATATTTCTTCGGCTTTGTCATCTAGAATTTCAATGGAAATTGGAGACTTTGATTCGGATGGCAAATTTTCATCTGCTTCAACTGTCTCTGTTGGTATATCATTTTTTTATTTTAAATCTGTATAGTTTGTAAGATTTGTTGACTAAGCACGAGCAATGAATGGAATTTATGAATTAAACTTCAGTGTTTTTATGAATAAATCGTAAGTCTACATAAAACGTCCCAGTAGCTGTTACTTTTTTACTGTTTCTCGCTGTTGGACTCCAAAATTGTGTCTTCCAAATAACATTATGAGTATTGACTAAAAAGTATTGTCATTTTCCTTGCTCGTACTTAACAACAAACAAAAAGTTACTGAAGATAGAATCATACCTTCTTTAGTTGGACTACTTGTTTCTGTCTTAAATGTTATGAGATCTAAAATATTTTCATCAACTTCTTCAATAATAAAACCATCATTTGATGTTGAATCTATAGTTGTTGTTATTTGTTGATCGTCCTCATCTTCAACTCTCTCCTCACACTTCTTGACATCCTCAAAATATTCATTGAGACGTCTTTCACTTGTCTCGATTTGTGTTTGGAATTCATAGGCTTTGAGCAGTTTTTCTGTGCATTCAGTACATATTCGTGTAAGTTGTATGGTTTTATTCCAATCAATCTTTTAACAATTTAAACAAAAAAATTGCATTATTCGATTCCATTTATCAAAATTTAGATTTTTCTTACCACAATACTGGACACTTTCGAAAGGATCTCTTTAAGTTCAATTTTTCTATCAAACTCAAAACTATCATGTAATGAATTAGAAACTTCAACATTTATTAAACAAGTTCGGCAAGTAAGTTGATCCATAAATACGATATTTTCCATTTTTGTGCTTTGCAGTTATTTTGTTATTTTATTATTTTGGTAAAGTAAAATTTCATATTATCACAAAACCACAATTCACAATCTGTCATCAAAAAAGTGACAGAAACAACAAAACGCTTTGTTAACATAAGTTCTAGATGGGACATTCATAGTGCAGGCAAGGTAGTTTTGTGAAAAAATAGTATAAGGGACTATTCACATGGGAGCGGCCAACGAATGGACGAATATTCGCATTTTCTTTTTTCATTCGTCCATCGTTCAAAAAAAAACCAAAAGTAAATTTGAGGTTAATCGCACTTGAATAATTGATAAATTAGCTGTTTTTTCAAATACCTTAAAATGAGGTTGGGTGCGACCCACACTGATAATTTCCTATCCTTGCACGTGAATTTGGTAACAGCAAAAATCAACGCCAAAACAAACGTTGTGCTCCAGATCATCTGAAGCACGTTGTGTAACTAGAAAGTAGTGCGCCTTCGAGTACTAATAATTAAGTTTTGGTCATAACCAAAATTCTTATTTTGATTTTATAACATCCAAACAACCGAATGTTAATAATATGATAAATATTAATGAACGAAATCAAACCGCCGCCGACGCAAGCTCGGAAATGTTAACTGATAGGGATAAAGATCTTATGGACAGCAACTGGACCACAGTGCTATCGAATTTAAAACATGTAGCCAAAAATGATGGCAAAAAAAGAAAATTAAAAGAATGTTCTAATAAATTATCAAACAACACCTTCCATGCATTATCGGGTATGGAACATGCATACGCAGTTCTGCCTGATCAACAAACAAAAAACGGCGCGAGAACAAACGTCACTGATTCAACCAACACCAGTCACAACAACAATCAATCAACCGAAGCAGAGGCTTCCCAGTACTCGTCAAATCTAATTATTTTTGATGCAAATTGAGCTTTAATAACTGATCCACTTAATGTTGCTGCCCTCGAATGTAAAGCTAGTGATCTAGGCGCGAAAACAAACGTCACTGATTCAACCAACACCAGTCACAACAACAATCAATCAACCGAAGCAGAGGCTTCCCAGTACTCGTCAAATCTTATTATTTTTGGTGCAAATTGTGTTTTAATAACTGATCTACTTAATGTTGCTGCTCTCGAATGTAAAGCTAGTGATCTAAGATATAAATTTGTAAATTTAGGTTACAGAAAAACCAAAGTATATGAACTATGTAGATAACGTAGATGTACATAAGCTAGGAATTGAAAAACTCAGAGGTACCGGCTTTGGGGCTTTCTCATTTTCACCTAAAGAAACTAAACGGGTATCTATTTTGCTAAAAGGTATTGACGGCGACATAGATTCCGAATCGATCCGAAAGGCTTTAAACCAACCCGTGCCAAATGTTAAACTAAGTAAAATTTCACAATTTACCTCTACTAAAACCAAAGAGCAAGGTCTCAAATTAAACATGTTTGTTGTTCAACTAGAAGTTGGAGAGTCTCTTAAAGATTTCATGAAAATAGTGTCTGAAACACAAACACGCTTCACCTGACGTTTACGAGTTCAGCCATAGGAATTCAATGCATGCTATCACAATAGAGCTTCGACCTCACGCTTCGTTTGACAATAGTAAGGAAAATAACGTAATGTGAATCCAAACGGAAGCTCTAGTTCAATTATCTGAACATTTGCTTTGTTTGACAGCTCAACAGCTGTACAAAAATGTCAACAAACAAAATATTTGCTCTTTGGAGGTATAAAATAATAGAAATGTCATTCAAAGCTATCTCGAAGCAAGGCCACCGTAACGCAGACGAAGCCGAAGTTAAAGCGTGTTTGTGATTCAGCCATAAGGTATCTTCTTCGTCAAAGGTTATATTGGGAGAAAAAGTTTAACAGATCGGTAATTCGCTGTTATCGTTGCCAGGGATTTGGACACACAGACGATTATTGCTCTTATAATAGTCGATGTGTTCTGTGAAGCGAGTTTCATGATTCTGATGTGTGTATTAGAACTTTCAAAGAACTCAAAGAGAAAAACGAACCAATCCCCCCACTGAAATGTGCAAATTGTCTAAAAGAACACTCAGCAAACTCTTTTGAGTGTGAGCTCTTTTAAAAAGCTTTTATACAAAATAAGAGAATTCTGGCCAAAGTACCAGAAACTACAGGACAAAGAAGGCAAGATGTTTGCATATCTTGAATTTGTGGAATCAATTGTTTTATAATGTCTTCCACCCTGAAACTTAAAACAATCTCGTTTAATGCAAATTCCATAATATCAAATGAAAGAAGATTGGCTTTAGTAAGCCTTCTAAAAAGTCGCAAACCCCAATTTGTTTTTTATGTGAAACTGTTTTGAATTCTAGACATAAACCTATTTTGAAGGATTTCCACCGAAAAACCTTTACTGACAGAAATCTGTCATTGGAATTGTGTGAAATTGGAACACAAATCAACAGCAATGGAACGATAGAATTACACTTTTTTCCTCAAACAAAATTCTTTGGGTGATTTCCGATCGATCAATATATAATTTTCATTTCTAATCGAAGGGAAACATAGTCAAATATCGATTCAAAAATTTTCACGGATCGATTTCGATGATAGCTATAACTGACACCTTAATTTGTAAAAATAAAAAAAATCTGGTATCACTAGGACGTATCCTTATTGGAAGGAATTATATACCACCAAACGCAGGACAAGGGCTTTCTATTGAATTAGATAGACTAAGACTTTCGATGCCACAATTATAGGTGGTGACTTCAGTCCCCATCGCCGCCATCTATCCTGGGAGACTCAGTGAGCAATGCAAATGGCAACATTATATACAAATGGTATAACAATGGGCCATATCTCGACCTTGATTTAATTTCTCCCTTTAACCCAACCTATCGGCAGTCCTCATCAATATTGGACTATTTTGTTACATCTAGTTCGCTTTCGCAAAACCCCAAATAATATTAATAATAGGCTTTGCAAAACATTCCTTACGTTTTCAAATCATTGTGGTATAGAAATAAATCTTAATACCACCTCAATTGTATACCAGCTTCGAAAGAAAAATTGATGATGATGGGATGTGTTTAGAATGCAACTTCACAACAGGATTTCAAAAGTGACAGCACCCATAGATAAAAATATTGCAAATGAAGAAATTGATGTAATTTTATACAATATAAACCAAAATATAGTTTCTTGTGTTAAAGTTAAATACAAAAATATTTCCGATCTTACAAAAAATCTTTTGAAAATTCGTAACATTTGATTAAGAAAACTCAAGAGAATCTTTCATAGGCATTTAAATAGACGTAACTCAGAGTATCAGCAACTTCACTCGGAAATACAGTGTCTTAGTAAAATAATAAAAGAGAGAGTAAAACATGATCTTGACCAAGAGTTTAGAACACGTCTTAATAAAATAAGAACTTCTCCCCATGGGAACTGGTTGGTATTGAAGCTTAACTCAGTGCATTCAGGACCATGTACGCTAATGTTTTTGCAGACCGAACGCCGTCTTTTGATGCAAATTTAAATAATGAAGTATTTTCAAAAGTAGATGAATTTTGTAACACTCATTAGAAAACTCTTTAACGACATTCACACCATCAATTGACAACGCAGTTTTTATTTTGTTAGTAATTTTTTGTTACTTTTTCGAATTTTCTATCTTTTTTATATCTTATTCATTATTTTAAACAAGGCATTTTATGTATTAATCAGTTTTTTATCCTGTTTAAATTTGTCTTTTAAACCAAATATTAATTCTAATAAAATAAAGAAAGACATGTGTTTTATATTAAAAACTATTTTCCCTAAAGTTAACTTAATAAAGCCGTAGCTCGATTCTATAATTTGGTATTTCTCTTGCCAAAAATAAAAAAAAAGGTATTTTTTCTTTTCTTTAATTGACGAAATTGTCAACAAAAATGTTTTTAATGTATTTTTCTATTTTCCGGACGTAAATTCATTTTTCTGAGCAGCTGATACTTTTATGTTTAAAAGTGAAATGAATCGTTCCACTGATTTGTGTTCCAATTTTACACAATTCCAATGACAGGTATCTGTCAATAAAATTCGTTCGGTGGATTTCAATAAGGATTTTTTTTTTCAATGACAGCAACTTATAATGATAGCTATAAACGAACTGACAAGTAAATTACAATGTTTGTTTTCAATGATGAAAACCAATGATAGCTATAACTGGCGCCTAACCGGTCTAGTTAACTTTCGAAATCTTAGGCTTTTAAAAACCGGTCTCCTAGAGCAAGCAGGTTGGGTTGAACTTTTTTCTCAAATTATTGTCGCATTTCAGCAGCAAATTGCGTTTTTAAAAGTAGTTTTGATTCTTTAAACAGTCTTATTATTTTCAAGATCATTCGAAAATAGACACACCCATAAAACGATGCACGATGATCCAAATGGTGTTTCGGTTTCCTACCCTTATCTTATGACTTATGATTTTTCATTGTTAAACAAATGACGAATAGATATTCAATAGGATTTTCAATAATCTACATAGTCGTATCATAAGTTTGGTTGCAATAATAAAAACCATTAGAAGGAACTATATACGATTTTGTATTGATTGTTTTTTTCATAACATTAGTTTAATTAAAAAAGTAGTTTCACTCGAAATGACCAACGTCAACTTTAATCCCAACCCATTAACGTTGTAGCCATCGACCCGTAGTGGCTAGCACTGTTTATTTTGGTATTTGTGATAATACTGTCAACTCTGTCCTAAGAATTTAAAAATTCTTGTCAGAAATCTTTAAGACACGCTTTCTAATTCTGACCACTAAAATAATCTTAACATTCTATAAAACCTTCGATATTGACCCTAACGCACTTTTCTGTTGTCTTGGCTTTGTTTGTCTCACCAGAATTCTATAAAAGAATCCATTTATCTCCATTTTAAACAAAATAACATAACCATTTTTACATTTGTTCGCAAAACATGCGGGACGGGACACTTGCAGGGAGGCTTTCAATCAAAACATTACAAAAGCGACCATAAGGTTACGTTTGATCTTTAGAGTAGCAGTTTTAGTTTGTTATGTTGATGTGGCATAAGTTTTATGAACTATGCTATAAACTTCTTCAACGGTATTAATCTTTTCTTGTCCCTTACGAAACGTGAGAGGCTGATTATGCTGATTTGATTTAGGTCGTTAAAGAAGAATTTTCCTAAGTAATTCTTGCTTTTTCGAACCAGAGCAGGGCATGAACAGAGAAGATGAAGAACTGTTTCTACTCTTCTTCGTCCTTTCAGATTCTGCAAAAGTCTTTTGAGAGTACGCCTAGTCGCGTGGCGTGCTTTCCTGTTGGGCTTATATGCGATCTGCTTAGAGATAGCAAGCACCTTGAACGTTTTAAATCCAGTGTTGGCCAGATGTTTTTTGTGACCTGACACGTGGTGATGTTGTTTCACCTGGTGCCTGCCCTCCTCACAGCGTCTTGCATAAGCAACAGTTTACAAGTAACGATTGGTATGCCAGTATGTGCCAAACGTGGTAGTATGGCCTGCACTGTACCGTTCCTGCCGAGTTCATCTGCCTTACAGTTACCTGGAATGTCTCTATGGCCCGGTACCCAGCAAAGGTGAATATTAAACTGTTGTGCCATCTCCATTAGAGATGATCGACAGTTATGGACTGTTATAGAGTTTGTAGAGAGAGAGTCCAGTGATTTGATAGCAGCCTAATTATATGAGAAAATACGGATATCACGTTTTCTTTAAGCCAGGACAAGACTTCTCTTATCGCCAAAATTTCCGCCTGGAACACGCTACAATGATTGGGAAGGCGGAATGAGAGACTTAATTTCAGTCGTTCAGAGTACACACCTCCACCAACCCCTTCATTTGTTGTTGAACCTTCTGTATAAAAATGGATTGCCCCATCTTCCAGGAATGTCCTATTCTCCCAGAAAGATCTGGGAGGTATAGAAATCTCTAAATTTCTGTCGAATTGCAGTTGGGGGATAGTGTAGTCTGTATGCTTTGGAATTGATTGTAAATACTTAAGAATTACGGAGTGGCCAATGTTGTTGTTAGTCCAAGGCGAATAGGACAGCTTGCAGCCATTTGTTTGCTAAAAATGTCAAGAGGTGTTAGGTAGAGTAAGGTGTCCAGTGCTGCAGATGGGGTCGTGCAAAGCGATCCGCTTATACATAGGGTAGCTTAACCACCATACTGCCACACCGCACATTAAAATCGGTCTGATTACCTATGCGTATACCCAATGCGTAATTCTGGGTTGTAAGCCTCATTTATTACCAATAGCTTTTTTGCAAGAAAAGAGAGCTACAGTAGATTTTTTGAAACTTTTCTGTACGTTGCATACAGGTATTAGCCTTGTCTGACAATTTTAATTGCATTCCTTTAATATAGGGAGGGTTGACTAATGGAATTTTGTATCTCCTCGAAAATAAGACTAAATCGGTTTTGTGTGGGTTAACCCAGTCCACACCGATCAGCCCAAAGTATAAGTCTGTCAAAGGCATTTTGTAAGAGTTCTTTTGAGATGTTAAAATGCTTTCCTGACACTGCTATAGCAACGTCGTCGGCATAGGCTATCACTCTGAAGCCCTCCGCATCCAGACTAGTTATGATTTCATTCACCACCAGGTTCCAGAGGAGAGGGGATAGAACACAACCTTGCGGTGTCCCCCTACTAACGAATCGTCTGCCAGAAGAGTTGCCCAGTTTTGAGTTGATTATTCTGCTATTCAGCATTAAATTAATCAACTCCCGAAGCGAACTCTCTACATTTAGAGTAGTTAGTGTGTCCAAGTTGTTAAAGGCACCTTCGATGTCAAGGAAAGCAATTATAGTGAACTCTTTATGATGGAGGGAATATTCGACGCTGCGTAGGCGTACTAAGGTGTGTAATGTTGTTTTCACCGATTTATTATTATTATTATTTCTTTATTCATCAATGGATACATAATCTGTTGACTACAATTAAATTATAATTAATCATTATACATCATTAAAAAAGTTTAAGGCAATACTCTTAAACATATCCCTATTCATTTGAAGGTCGACTTCACTATGAATTAAATTAAAAAGAGACAAATTACGAGTTATGGGTTCATTAAGTCCATAGTTCGTCCTGTGACTAGAAATCAAAAAGAGAACGTCCCTATTTCTTAGATTTCTCTCAGGAGCATAAAAAGATATAAGAGCTAGTAGGCCCGGAGATTTTATTTTACCATTGAGTATGTCCTTGATAAAAAGAACCCCAAGGGTATCTCTACGGCTTTTTAAAGATTTTAAAGCTATCAGTGCGCACCTAGAGCCATAATTGGGTAAACCAACTGACCACCTGAAATTCCTTAAAGCAAAGCGCGTGAATCTTCTTTGAATGTTTTCGATCCTGTCTGAGGAATTTTGATAAAAAGGTGACCAAATAACACAACAGTATTCCAGTATAGGTAATATTAAAGATATGTAAATCGTTTTCAGAGTATAACTATCTTTAAATACCCCCGTAGTGTCAAAAATAACACCAAGGTCCTTTATTTCACTCACTCATTGCCAAGACTTTAACTGAACAGCACTTTAGGTGTTGTACGAGAAGCTCTAAATATTTTACATTTAGAGATATTAAGCTCGAGATGATTATATTTACACCAATTAAAAAACGCATCTATATCTTTTTGAAAGTTAACACAATTTTCAACTGAAGAAATTTGGGAATATAGTTTCAAGTCATCTGCGAACATCAAACAATTAGAGAATTGCAGACAGTTCGGAATGTCATTGACGAAAAGATTGAAAAGGAGGGGTCCCAAATGACTTCCCTGAGGCAGTCTTGATAAGACTTCAATAAAAAAGGATTGATTGCCTTCGATTTTAACAATCTGTTTTCGATTTGACAAATAAGATTCTAACCATTTAAGAAAACCGAATCTGAATCCCATCCTCCTCCATTGTAAACAGACACAAATTCGTAGTAGTGGAGCGACCACTACAAAATCCATGCTGTCTCGAAGATATTATGTCTTTCACCGTGAAACTAAGTCTATTGAACACCAACTTTTCAAAAAGTTTTGGAATCGCTGAAAGAGACTGGTCTATAGTTTTTAATTAAGTGCTTGAGACCACTTTTATAAATAGGGCTGATGGATGATATTTTCCACTCTTCTAGAAAAACCCCAGAATGGAGCGATTTATTAAAAATAATTTGTAGACCTTTAACTTTACAGTAGGCATGTTGAGACGAAGACAGAAGTCTTGTATCGATACGTGCCCTTAAATGGATATCAATCAATCTTTCCAAGGTCTTAAGAAGGAATGATGATAGACTTATAGGTCGTAGATCTTTAGGATTGACTTGGGAGCATTTACCTGCTTTAGGTATAAAAACAACTTTAACTTCTCTCCATGCCGAGGGAACATGCCCCAGGTAAAGACAGCTGATAAAAATTGCCTCAAGGATTGGTGCAATTATTTTAGAAGTCTTTTGTAGCTCGACTGGTATTATTCCATCTGGTCCCGCAGATTTAAAAAGCGCGGACTTCTTCTTTTTGTGTTGTCATCTACTCTTGAATATAACTGGCGCAGATACCGGTTCCGAACATCATTGCTGTTCCTACTAATTTTTAAAACAAGAAAATTTCGCCAGAACTCATTTCTTACGATTCTATTTTCCTTAGTGCCTCACTCTATGGTAACAGAAGCGAAACTAAAACCAAATGGACATTTATACATTGCTTACTAATATATGTATTTAAAAAATATGAAATGGATCTTTAATCATATGTGTTTTGAGCAATAAGGTCTTAAAGTTTTGTCACAGAATTTTGCGAGAAAATAAGTAGATTTGATTATTTATTTCATTTCTTTGGATATCCTCGAACAGTAGGTCACAAAACCATATATTTGAAAATGTTTAAAAGTAAGTTTAAAGTTTGAATATCGTGGTGTGCCAATAATTGGGTGCGGCACTGTATGTGCCTAGCCATTTCATCCGAGATTCTGATTTCATACTCTTGTTCATTTTGTACGTTATGATGAGACCTTTAATATGATAACAATAAAACGTGTTTCCTTTAGTTGTCACTTAAAATACATACACATAGGCATGTGTATTTGAAAAAATTGGGTAAGTATCAAAAACGGCGAGGTTTTCTATAAGCCCCTTTTCTATTACAAGTTATTTGAAAACATATTTTTTCTTATCCGTTCTTAGATAATTTAGAGAATTTCGAAATTTAAATCCGATATTAAATTGATTACGCATCATTGTTTTATATTAGTTTTGATTTAATTCCTAATCAGAAACTTTTCAATGTTTGCTATTGCAATATTTTGAAAGTTTAAAAAGGATCAATCGTTTGTCTGTTTGAATACATCCTCCTACCTTTGGTTAAAGCAAACTATCCCGGCTAGTAAGGTACATTTCAAATTGTGAAATATTTTTGCATTTAAGCCCCATGGGACCTTAAAAACTAGAATGTAAGTTCTTAACTTAACTTAAAGCCTACACTACACATACCTTCTGTTTCCCTTTTTAATTGCATCTCTTCATTTTCATCATTTTCTTCACTGTCTTTTGCTTTGAATCTCCTCAGATAAGCATCAGAATTTTGGCAAATTGTCCGAAGTTTATAAGCAATAGTCAAGAAAATTTTACATTTGGAGCAGATTTTTGTAGGGAAGCCATCTGATTCTATGGGCAGCTATAAATGGTAAGAAGTAGAAGAATGTAAATGAATGGAGGAGTTTGTTTTTTTTTTCTTTTTTGCATACAGTCAGAAAATAAAGAAATAACAAATAATTCATCCGTTGTAGAACTTACCTCGACGCCACAGCAAGACTTGATTTTGTTTGATATTATGGTATTATTTGCATCACTTTCGAATATTGAAGTCATTTCTTCTTCTTCACTAACTTGCAAACATATTCTGCAAACGTTTTCATCCATTTTTAAGATTATTTATTCACTTTTTCCACAAAAGAATTGAAATTTTATTTTAATTTACAAGAAGCAATAATGAGAACCCAATGACAGTTGGCATGTTTTCTGTTTGTTTGAAGTTAAGGAATTAGAGATAGAGATGGGACTGAATGATTTTTAAATATCGATAATATGCAGCAGCATATCGATAGATAAAGGTATGAACAAAATTAACTTCTTTTCGAAACTAAAGTACTATTCACATGAGCAGGACCAACGACCAACGAATGAACGAATATTCGTTGATTTTGACATTTCTTTCACATGAGAGTTTTTAATTCGTAGCGAATGAAGCCACAGCCGAACATCATTCACCACGGAAACCAAAACAAGAATGATTTTTTAGGTTAAGTACGCGCGATTATTTTATTCGTTGCGAGTGTGGATAATGTGGAACGCGAATAAAGTTTGACAGTTCGTATCAACTATAATTTTTTTCGCGACGAATAAATTTGTTTTCTTAAATTTATTAATATATTATGATGAAAAGTAAAAGTATGTATCATAAATCAATTGGAAACTATATTGCTATCGTTTTGTTAAAAATTTGTGTGGAAATATGTCTTCAAACGTATATAAACTCACATTTTGTAATTCATTCGTCGTTCGTTGGTCGCGCTCATGTGAATACTACTTAACTTGGGGTCTCCATTGAGCATTTCCGATGACGGGACTATCGGCCTGTCATCAGATAATCCAATAGAGACCAACACTCCGGTCATCAGTTTGGATTTTTCGAGCAGATCAAAATACGGTCACCAAATTTGACGTTTTTGTTGTATATAGTCGTGAGCGTCTATTTTCAACAGTTATTTTAAAATTAAAATTACACTTCGTTTAAATTGTCGTCGAGTGTGGTCATACCTACATATTTTTTATATTAAGAAAGAATTTATGAACAGAAACGTTTTGTTGTGCAACACTTTGCGGTTCTAAGCGCGCCACTGATTCTTTAAAATCTATATATTGATGTTCTTCTGGAGGATTTTTTTTATTGAAGCTGAAATATAATTATGCAGCACACAACACGTTTTAACAATGACATCACACTTATTTACTGACACTTCTATTGCTCTATGGAAAATTCTGAACCTTGAAACATGCCAACGAACATTCTTGCTCGTCTTAATCATAATTAAAGACTTGCTGTGGGGTGGAAAGATTGGCCTTATTTCCAAATCCCTTCATTAGGTTTGTGTCGAGGACAAATATATCGTCACCAATAACGAAATAAGGGGTAAGTGCATCCTGGCCCTTGAGTTGGTATAAGGTGCTGTTTTTATATAAAAGGGTGTCGTTTGATTTTCCATTCCCACCGACGTCAATATATAAATTTTCCATGATTGTCCACAACAGCCAGAAGAACAATGCTGAAGAACGCCTTGTAATTAAAGAAGTCCTATCCGGAGTCTGCGTTAATTCGGACGTGCTTGCAATCGCTAGCACCAAGTGTATGAGGAAAGTCCCAAATGTTTTCGAATTCTTGGGCCACCTCAAGCCATTCGTGCTGTGAGACGGGGGTCTAAAACAATATAATGTTATCAGAACGCTCAAATTCACTTTCGCCGTATGGATTCTTCTAAAGTTTCAGAATTTGCAGAGTTAACCGGATATTGTGATTCCGATTTCGTCAATGATGTGGACACTAGCCTATCCCATTTGTTTATGTTGAATGGGTCATGTGTGAGTGTGACCGTCTCTTTGTAATCAAATGAGACTGAATATATATCAGCTTGTTCTGCAGCGAAGGAAGCGATGTGGGAGCTTGGTATTCTCGAGAAAAACAGCGATGCAACAACAATATTTTATGACAACATGAGCAGCATCAAATTGATTCAGAATCCAGAGTTCCATAAGAGAACTAAACATATTTCCATCGAGCATCATTTCATACGCCAGCTTCAAAACGAAAATCACCTAGACGTCAAACATGTATCTACAAAAGAGTAGAAAGCAGACATTCTCACGAAAGCGCTACGCCCTCCAACATTTTCTGAATTTCAACTTTAAATTGGAATTAAACAACAAACGATGAGTTCGCAATGAGGAAAGGTGTTGAATAAAACATTGTCGAACGCATCCAATAGAACACATCCCAATCACACAAAAATGCATTTTATTTTTATTAAAGCATATCTATATCTTTCTCATTCACGCGATTCAAATCTTTTTCTTAAACGAACAAGCCGCTTACATTTCATTCGCTCAATAAAATTCTATATGCTTGGTTGAAAACTTTTTTCTTTTATTTTAACAGTTTGTCATATAGTTCGTTACACACAGAAAATAAAAATAAATTAGGTGGCGCAATAATCCGTTGATAACTTGGGCCTAGTGATTTACAATTCTCAAACATTCTTTTGTGTGGGTACTATTGTCAGGGATGGAGGAGATCTATAGTTGTAACCAAAATCCGAACGCCTAATTTGAGAAAGCACTTTTCATGACAAGAATTACTCTTGGAGGTTTTGTCAATTTCTCGCTAGAGGTAGTACCCGAAAAAACTTTACACAGGCAGCGATTGAACCCAAGACCTTCAGCATGACAGTCCAACTCATAAAACATCATGCCACGGGTACTACATGATATGATATGATGTCTATGATAATAATGATACATAATAACAGATGTTCTCAGTTTCTTTGACATTAAAAGCTTTTCTAGGCAAAACAACAACATAACTTTCAAGAGGGCAAGCATAAAGTGTTTTTGTATGGAAATGAGAATCGACTTGCAGTCCATATCTAGTATGTTAATATGGAAGGACTTCAAGCAACTTGAAATTGTTGGTTCCTCATTGTGAATTTACATGAATCTGTGATTCAAAGTCTGCAGACAAAGAGGATGCAAAATAATGACATCACACTGGTTGGACAGAAGATAAAATGTTCCGATGGCTTCAAAACATAGATTATAGGTAATCGGATGAAGATTATAGTGAAAACAAACACGTTCATGTTTACTATGGCATCTTACTATAATTTTGCCTTCAAGAAATTAATATAATGCAGATTATCTTCTACATTTTGGTCTTTTCATTCTTCGCAAGAAATCAAATATTTATATTGCATTTGAATACTAGAAGACTTAGGCTAGGCATGCACACAAATCTTTTTCGAGATTAAATAGTTTGGTCGTTAGTTGCTTAAACATCGCGCACATAAGCAATTTCGAAATTATTCAACGAAATAAACCAATTAACAGGAAACATTTATTCACATTTTTATAAATTTTTCCTATTTGTGTTGCTTATGAAAGAAAAGAGTAGATATACTGTCCAAAACAAACTTATGAGAAGGATATTTTATTCTGCACGTCTGGAAGTATCCTACTAACCACGTCACACTTTAAAATTCATTCGACTGAAATGGACTAATACATGCATACCAAAGAAACTATTTAGTTGAATGTGGGCGCAGTTACGTACTAGTAGAATATATACATCTTTTATGGGTTTAAGCAGCTAATACATTTTGGTAATCAATGAATGAAAGAGAAAACTTCTATCAAAATTTTTCGTGAAAGAATAACATTGACTAAATTTTTCTTTCTCTTGCACTTACAGACAATAATTATAATAATTGAATAATTATTCAACAATTAAGTTAGTTACCTACAATTCCTTGTGACATAAACTAAGGAATTGGTTTAAGGTGATCGTCTATATTGTGTCAAAACACAAACTAAAAAGTTGCTCGAATGCATGTGCGCGGACTATCATATAAGTCAATTGTGCTCAGTTTAGAGACTAAAGTTGCATGGGAGCGCCTAGCCTTAAGGCTTTTTATCGTTTCTTTTTTTACTTATAAAATCACCTTCCTTGAAATTTTGTTTAAAATTAATAACTTGAAAAGAAAACCTAAAAAATTCAATAAGATCCCCAAAAATCAAGTTTGGCACTACTGAAAAAAAAAATATTGAAGAAATGTCAAATTGAATCATTTGTTTGTGTTTTACTAAAAAAAAGTGAACTTTTAATTTGAATGGGGAATATTCATAGATGTTTGCTAAGTCGTTAGTAGGCAAGTCCAGAGTTTAGGCTATTTATAAATAAATTTAAACCTAGTTTAAGTATAAACATAGGAAATGCTGTGTTTAAGTAGTTATTATCATCCAACTTGAGGAATGGCAGCATAAAATAACGAGTGAAAATATAACAGTATTTGTTTGCTTTGACCTGTCATTTAAAGTATAATTGTAGTAGAATACAACACTAAACTGTGGTTTTACTAAACTCATTAGGAAAATGGAATATAAATAAGAGCTGTGTTTATTTAATCGACAAGCTTTAAACTATAGATCAAGAAATCACGACTTTATTAATTCTCTATGAATACGCGCCATAACATTTTAAATAGATATAAATGTTTCTTCTCTTTTAAACCATGTGTAAGATTTTTCTTATATCAAAGTTGGTCCGCGATGCTCTTATCTATGCTGAATCATTGAAATACAATGGTTTTACGACAATGGCTGCTGCGCTTGCTTTTTTAATTTTCATCACGTTAAACTCGATACAATTTAAAACTACTCAGTGTGCACTTACCCTTACCAGATTCAGACCCATATTTTCCTAATGGAATTCCATACTCAATTCTTCATTGATTTTATTCTCGCCTGGCAGTACTAAATTGACGTTTACCTGACAAAAGAAAATCCGTTCAATTCAACATTTTTCAAACGGCATTTTCAAAATTGCAAAAACTCGCCATCCTGCGAGGTCCTTTTTATTTTCTCCGTTTTATTTTAATTTTACTCTAAGTTAAACAAAAGTAATATAATCAACATATAAATTAAAATCATAATTGCTTAGCACTAATGTTCAGCATGCTAAAGCGGCCAACAGGTAAAGAAAACATCCAACAAAAAGCTGATGCATCCAGGAATGTTGGCGGCAGCAGCAGCATGCAACACGCCAAGTCTATAGCAACTGCCGCTGTGAAAAAGGTAAGGACGTCAATAATTGTCTTTTAATAAGCTACACAATCAAGGTTTTAACTATTTTGTCCTCTATAGCCAATCGGTAGTATTGTTCAAAAGACTTTCGACAAACAAATTTCCAACAAAACACAATCGAACGCTTTAGAAAAGAATAAAAAAATTATTCCCAATGCAACACGAATTGTCTCTTCAACAAAACCAACGAATAATCCTGCTCCCCCTGTGACCACCAATAACACAAAGACTGAAACGAAACAAACAAGTATTGAAACAAAACCTCAGCCTAGCACTGCATCGGCAACAGCAACAACAACAGCATCGGCAACAACGAAGCCTGTGGAGAAAGTTGCAGCTGCATCTCAACCACCCAATGCTCCAACCACTGGCGATTGCCAAGGACAAAAGACTGGTAAGCCTTTTTCACAGATATTCAATTCAAATTACAATACAAAAACCTCATTTAGATGGAAAGAAAGTGTGGGCATTGTCCAACTTCGACATTGGCCGATCATTAGGATGCGGGAAATTCGGTAATGTCTACTTGGCTCGTGAAAAAGAGTCTAAATTCGTTGTGGCTCTAAAAGTGCTGTTCAAAAAGCAAATCTACAACAGCAACGTTGAACACCAGGTTCGTCGTGAAATAGAAATCCAATCACATCTGCGACATCCACATATTCTACGACTTTACGGGTATTTCCATGATGAGGCGCGTATCTATTTGATCCTGGAATACGCTCCCAAAGGAACTCTGTTTAAAGAATTGCAAAGTCAACCCGAAAAACGATTCGACGAGAAACAAAGTGCCACTTACATCAAATCCTTGGCCTCAGCCCTTCGCTATCTACATGAACGCGATGTCATTCATCGTGACATCAAGCCGGAGAACCTTTTGCTGGGCTACAAGGGCGAGCTGAAAATCGCCGACTTTGGTTGGTCAGTTCATGAACCGAACTCGATGCGGACCACATTGTGTGGCACTTTGGACTACCTTCCACCAGAGATGGTGCAAGGTAAGCCACACACGAAAAATGTTGATCTCTGGAGTTTAGGCGTGTTGTGCTTCGAGCTTTTGGTGGGACGCGCACCATTCCATGCCACAGAATACGACGATACTTATAAAAAAATTATTAAAATCGACTACAAACTTCCCGATCATGTATCGAAGGCAGCAGCTCACTTCATATCAAAGCTGCTGGTTCTTAACCCTGAAGCTCGTTTGCCTTTGGAACAGGTTATGACCCATCCTTGGATCACAGCGAATACAGTTTGAAAGATTTTTAGCATTTATTTCTTATTAGTTTTTGATTTTTATGATTTTATTTTTGTTTTAAGTTTAGTAATTTTTTAACACAATCAAACCGGGAAAATGAAAAGCTTTGTGTTTGCTCTCAACACTTAGCACACATGAGCTTGAGCACTTCTTTTAAGTTTTATATACTATTTTACTCTTGTTTCATAATTCAATTGTTTTTTAATTTCATCATATTGTAATGGGTTGTACCGGTTTAAGTGTTTTCATTCATTAAATAAATGTTGTCTTTGTGCAAGAGCTTTTATTATAAAATATATTTGTGTTTTTTTTTTAAACATTTATTAGCGAAGATCAAAACTAAAATTATACAAAACTGCCATAAATTGCAAAGAAGTTAAAGATTATGTGAACTACATAGCCGTTTCGCTTTCCATTCTGGGGTTTTTCTAGAAGAGTGGAAAATATCATCAATCAGCCCTATTTATAAAAGTGGTCTCAAGCACTTAATTAAGAACTATAGACCAGTCTCCTTCAGCGATTCCAAAACTTTTTGAAAAGTTGGTGTTCAATAGACTTAGTTTCACGGTTAAAGACATAATATCTTCGAGACAGCATGGATTTTGTAGTGGTCGCTCCACTACTACGAATTTGTGTCTGTTTACAATTTTTGTTTATCTGCTTTGGAAAAAAGAATGCAGGTCGATGTTTTTTACACCGGTTTTGTGAAAGCGTTCGATAGAGTTCTATTAAGAAAGTTGGAGAGGATGGGATTCAGATTCGGTTTTCTTAAATGGTTAGAATCTTATTTGTCAAATCGAAAACAGATTGTTAAAATCGAAGGCAATCAATCCTTTTTTATTGAAGTCTTATCAAGACTGCCTCAGGGAAGTCATTTGGGACCACTCCTTTTCAATCTTTTCGTCAATGACATTCCGAACTGTCTGTAATTCCCTAATTGTTTGATGTTCGCAGATGAATTGAAACTATATTCCCAAATTTCTTCAGTTGAAAACTGTGTTAACTTTCAAAAAGATATAGATGCGTTTTTTAATTGGTGTAAATATAATCATCTCGAGCTTAATATCTCTAAATGTAAAATATTTAGAGCTTCTCGTACAAGACCTAAAGTGCTGTTCAGTTACAGTCTTGGCAATGAAAGTCTTTCAACCGTGAGTGAAATAAAGGACCTTGGTGTTATTTTTGACACTAAGTTTTCTTTGCTAGGTTTTTTAAACGCAACACGGGGGTATTTAAAGATAGTTATACTCTGAAAACGATTTACATATCTTTAATATTACCCATACTGGAATACTGTTGTGTTATTTGGTCTCCTTTTATCAAAATTCCTCAGACAGGATCGAAAATATTCAAAGAAGATTCACGCGCTTTGCTTTAAGGAATTTCAGGTGGTCAGATGGTTTTCCCAATTATGGCTCTAGGTGCGCACAGATAGCTTTAAAATCTTTAAAAAGCCGTAGAGAAACCCTTGGGGTTCTTTTTATCAACTGGGGTGGGTTGTGTTCGGGAAAGTTTCAGCCGAAATTACTGAGCAGTTGACACTTTGTGTGTTTGCCTTGACTGCACAGCTTACAAATTAATTTCTCCACAGTGTTGCTCTTGTCTGCGTTTTTTGATGGCTGTTTGACGATCTGCTGTGCATGCATGACTTTTGTCTTAGCTGGTTGTACGCGTGGCCTTGTTTTTAAATATGGCTCCTCTTTAGTCCGGAATGCTGCTTCATGCTCCTGTTGACCACTAACTTCAAGAGTTCGAAAACGGATCACTAAAAACTCGGTAAATTCCTTAAATGTAGGCAAATCTTTTCTGTTACCTAATTTTTCTTCCCATAGTTTTTTACAAGAGTGTGGAAGCTTTTGATAAAGGAACCATATAAGGACGGTGTCCATTCCACTATTTCTTTTCAAAGAAGCGAGTTCTACAACCAAACTGCGGGTAGTATTCGACGCTGCAGCGTAAACGTCCGATAGCAAATCTCTAAACGATTGGTTGCTTGTGGGTCCAAAATTGCAATCAAGTATCTTAGATCTTGTTTTGAAATGGCGGACTCACCGAGTAACTATCAACTTATTTTGTGGAGAGATAAGAAGACGTCACCTGTAAAAATATTTAAAATGAACATGGTTACTTTTGGTACAGCAAGTACACCATACCTTGTTATCAAAATTTTGAAAAAGGTAGCTGATGATGAAAATGAAATTTTTTTCTGAGGGGGCGAAGGCTGTCCGTGAAGACATGTACGTCGACGATCTAATAAGTGGAGCTGACACTATTGAAGAAGCGCGAAAGAAACGTGACGAAGTTAAGCAACTTTTGGCAACAGCAGAACTCAACCTCAGAAAGTGGACAAGCAACACGACAAGGACATACTCAATGGTAAAGTACAATCTCCGGACTTACTAGCTCTTATATCTTTTTATGTTCCTGAGAGACATCTAAGAAATAGGGACGTTCTCTTTTTGATTTCTAGTCACAGGACGAACTATGGACTTAATGAACCCATAACTCGTAATTTGTCTCTTTTTAATTTAATTCATAGTGAAGTCGACCTTCAAATGAATAGGGATATGTTAAGAGTATTGCTTTAAACTTTTTTAATGATGTATAATAATAAATTATAATTTAATTGTAGTCATTGATGAATAAAGAAATAAATAATAATACATACTCTAGATTACAGCCTTATTATAGCTATTAACTATCAATTAGATACTTGATACATAACAATATTTTTCATGCATTGGTATTATGGCTATCACAAATTTTTGGTTGATACGTCTCAAATATTTTTTGATTTAGAAAAAAATTATAAAATGTACGTTTTTTTCATTCTCTTCATAGAAGAAAATATACATTTAAAGAAACAGCGATTTGTACGCATTTTATTTTTAAAATTACTTTTTATTGACGATGTTTAATTCGGTTGCTGTAGGTATATTTTCGCATGCAAACAAAAAACTTATTTTTCAGGATTTTGAAAGGCAAACACAAATTAAGGAATTATGAATTCGACGGAGTTGTTTTTTGAAGGGAGTTAGGATGAAGTTAATGCAAGTAAGCAACTCAAAATACGCAGAGCATTATATGATTCTTTCAACCCAATGGATTTGGATCCTTTTCTTTAATTCTTGCATTGGTTGATGAAACTTAATTGCAGATTCATTCAAAACAAAGCGTAGGAAACGTTACTTACTATTCTGCCCTTAAATACATAAATACCACATAAAGAAACGATTAGTAATTTTTTGATTTTAATAGGTATGGATTGATCAAAAAGCAAAAATTAAAAAAAAAGTTACATAAAATAAATTAGAAACAATTGCAACTGGCGGAGGACCTAATAACACAATCCGATTGACTGATTATGAAGAAGCAGTTACAGCCCTATTACGGTTGTCAATTATCAATACGCTAGTTGACATTGATGAAATTGATGAATTGGTATTATCGTTGTCAGCAATCAAAATTTTTGATAAACTGTGAACGCTCTTCAGAAATTAGATCTATTGTGAATTTTTCAAATTGACAGTCTTGGTATTATGGTTGTCAAAATATTTGTTAATTATCAAATTTTTAGAACCTTTTTTCTTAATTAAAAAAAAAGGTTCTTGCAATAAAGTTGAAAATTTCAGACCAATTTCACTTCTTTCAAATCTCGGCAAAATACTTAAAAGTTCATTGTGAAGACAATAATATCATACCTAACACTCAATTCAGCTTTAAAAAATATCATTCCTCCGAGCATGCCATCATGTATCTTGAAAACATTATACAGTACATAACGCTTATAAGAAACTCAAAATTTGCACAATATTTGTTTCTTTTAACCGAGTTTTTCCTATATCCTTACAACGGATATAAGAAACAAGTTTCTTATGCGGATATAAGAAACAAGTTTCTTATACGGATATAAGAAACAAGTTTCTTATACGGATATAAGAAAGAAGTTTCTTATACGGATATAAGAAACAAGTTTCTTATACGGATATACCCTGGAATGTCAAACATTTATCCTAGGCTAAATAATTGACTCAATTCAAACACGGTCTTAAAATTTATCAGTATATAAATTAATTTTATTAAACGAAAAAACACGAAAATAAAAAAATTCACAGCGCAGTTCTTTTTGTACTTTTGTACATTCTTATTTAAGTCTATATGTATCTACCTAACTTTTCAAAATAGGTAATCATCCATGGTTGTTTGAATTAAGTCTTCCTTGCGCTTCTTGACAAGAATATCTTCGATGTTATGTATGATGTCATCATCACCATCTAAATATCTTTTCAAAATGAAAAAAGCACGCAGAGCTTCATTTCTTGTTGGTTTTGGCAATGGTATTTGCTCCTTTTGTTGTTCGTCTTCGATTTGCAGGTCAATTCTTTCATCATCACCATCTCGTACTTCGTTCAAAATTTCGGTATCGTCCAACTCACCAAAGCAATTTTCATTTTCCTCACCATCAAAATTTTCACCGAAGTTAAATAACTCTGGTTCTGGTTCATTGCACTCAATTAAATCTTGAATTGAAAACTCATGTCATAATCAAATTTAGATGATGTAAAACATTGTGCATACCTTGGTCTTCTTCGCTTCTTTTAAAAATTCCAGACTTTTTAAAGCAATTTTGTATAGTTTGCGGGGTAACAAGCCACCAAGATCGTTTTACAATCTTCAAAGCATTTAGTAAATTTATTTCTCGTAAGAAACTTTTCATATCACCGAGTTCTAGAGCAAGAATTTGCTTCCTAACCAAACACTTTCGGTAATGTGATTTGAATGAGTGGATGATCCCTAGTGCAGGTATGACAAAAAAATAATTTGTTATTGTTTTTTAATGCAAAGTAATGAACAGTTACATATACCTTGGTCCAAGGGTTGTATAAGACTCGTTGTATTAGCTGGCAAAAATTTGGTTCAAAATCCAATTTGTGACATGAGGCATTATCAGCTAAGAGTAGAATTTTTTTCTTTTTCTTTTTCATAACAGCATCAAGCTCTTTTATAATTTCAATCCAAAGAGTACTTGTCATCCAACCCTTTTTATTAAATTTGTAAGCGACTGGAATTGTTTGGTTTCTGAAACATCTGGGTTGCTTATATTTTCCAATAGCAAACACAAATTTGTCTGTGCCGGTTGCATTACATATGAAGAGCAATGTTATTCTATCTTTTGGTATTTTTTGCGCTTGTATATCATGGCCATCTTCGACATGGGTCCCAGTAGGAAGAGCTTTAAAGAACAATCCGGTCTCATCCGCGTTATAAATGTTTTCTACATCATATTTTTGCAATAGTTCTGGCACAACAAGTTCTACAAAATTACTTGCGGCTTCAGCGTCGGCTGAACCACCTTCTCCATGAAGTCTCCATGAAGAAATGTTGGATCTGTTTTTCCAACGTTGTAACCAACCACCGTTTGCATTAAAGTCTGAAATATTCAACTGAATAGCAAATTGTTGTGCTTTTTCCAGTAAAATTGGACCTGTTATCTTTGCATTTTTTTCGCTCATATTTTGGAACCACCTGTTCATAGTTTTGTCTAGAATTTCGTATTTTCCTTCCCTGTTTCTTTTTCTGTTTAAGTTCTTGCATTTGTATTTTTGTTCTTCCAATTGTTTTTCGTTCTTTATTATTTTAGACAATGTGCTTTTTGCAATTTTAAAATTTTCACAAATTTCTTTTCGACTTTTTCCCGATTTGATTTCATCCAAAATAACCAATTTAGTTTTAATTGAAATGTTATTACGCGACATTTTCAACGAGGGCGAGGAACACAACAGAAACACAAAAAATAACAATGTCAAAATGAACACTGAACTAAAATTAATTCAATCATTCAATTATTAATTCAAATGTCATTTTACATCATATGTGCATAAATGCATTGCATCCTTTGTTTTGAATTTTTCATGTTTTTTGAATTTCGTGATTTGTTTGCAAGTTTCTTATATCCAACCAACTTTACATGAAAAATAAAAGTTTGTGTTTGAGAAATGTTTCTTTTATCAGTGTATTTCTTATAAACGTGTTTCTTATAAACATACAATTCAACATTAAAATATATGGGAAAGTTCACGGTGCTTTTGTTGAAGTTTCTTCTAAGCGAGGTTTTCTTATAAGCGTGTTTCTTATAAGCGATAAATACTGTACTTGAAAATCTGAGAAACAAGGAATGTACAGTAATGTGCTCCTTAGACCTTAAAAGGGCATTTGATTCGGTTTGGCACGACGGCCTTATTTTTAAAATGATCTCACTCAACTTTCCGTTTAATACAATTAAAATAGTTGACAGTTTTCTAGCCAATAGATATTTCAAAGTCAAGATAGGTTCATCTTTTTCCGATTTGACACAAATTTGTACGGGCATCCCACAAGGATCCTTCTTGGGCCCCTTTCTATATAATATCTTCACACACGATATACCTTCTTCATCTGGTGCATCCAAGTCCATTCAATATGCAGATGACACTTTAATTTTTGCTGCTCATGAAAGACTCCACACCGCACTTAATGCAATAAAATCTCATGCCGAACAGTTACTGAACTATTTTAACTACTGGGGTATCTCAATAAACTTCCAAAAGTCCGAGTTTATTTGCTTTAGAAATGCATCGCCAAGAGGCCACCATCTGGCGGTTAGGGAGAGTAAACTTTTAAAACTTGTTATCAACGACCACCCAATCCCTCTCAAAAAACAATCTGGGTATAAACCTGAACGAAAAATTAAGAATGAATCCTCATGCTCGACTCTCGCTTAATAGAGCAAAAGCGGCAGCAGCCCAGTTAAAATATTTATTTAGATCAGCATTTGTTGAGAAAAAAACGAAAATCCTCATGTACAAATCTCTTATCAGACCATTGATTTCATATGGATTCTTAACATGGTTTAAAATATCACGAACGGTAGCCAAGGAGCTCCAGTTATTCGAAAGATTCATCTTGAGAGCATGTCTACACAAATATAGAAGACCTGGAGGTAAATGGTTCAGTAACTTGTCCATTTACAACGATTCCCAAATCAAGCCTCTCCTTGCATATTTAACAGAGCTAGCCATCAAAAGAATTCATACCTACAATTTTCACGAAAACCCTCTCATTAAAAATATCTACTACGAATATCAACTTCGCTGTCGACGATAGGTACTACGCTTCTCCAATCAGCTTAGCCAAAGCTTTGACATCTCAAAGTTTTATAGTTCCAGACAACGAGTTCCTCTCTTCTTTCTACGGGAGGGGTAGCCCTAATATATATAGAGGCTAACAAAACTAAATGTAAAATAAAACTGCCGCCTGGGGTCAGATTGGCACACAGAAACAGACACATAAATAGAAATATAATTTCTAATTATATTTACCAAAAGTAATATACATATCCTACACATTAAATATAAATTTAGAAAAAAAATTGAATTATTCATTATAAGTTAAGTTCATACCAAAATGTAATTAAAAAAATATAAACAAAAATCACAAATGATATGTACATGTATATATACAAATGTAATATTAAAAACTAAGTCTGTATCTACTTCTTAAAATATTAATAAAATCTAAGAATAAAGATTTGTGGTGTCAGTTGAATTGTCCCTTGTGGAAGAATTTCTCTCTGGTCGGTTTGACTGATACTCCCCTTTTGTTTCATATTTTTAAGTTAAGTCCAATGTACAAAATGAATAAGTGCCTGAGCAACACTACTACCTTAAGTAACTCGCTTTTTAACACCAGTACAAAAAGAAACGTGTTTTAGTTCCTCTTTTTCATTATAATAGTATCTTAAGTTAAGCAAGACCAAGTCTAAGTCAGCTAAATATTTACTTTTATTTTCTTCTTAGTTTTAAGTTTACAAATGTATTAAATGTAAAAAAAAGTCTCAATAAATATAATTGAATTGAATTGAATTATCAAATTTTCAGTCAATCACAAATTCCTTGTTGATAAAATATTTTACGGATCGCGAAAGCCAAAAGCATGTCTACTATTAAACTATCTTTCGGTGAAAATGAAATTGAAGAAGAAAATACTTTGGAGCAAGCAAAGATTCGAAGAAAACTACGCGATGCTTTAAATCCGATGGATTTGGCTGAACATACAGCTGTCAACAAAATAATAGGAGCGCTACTTTTATCTCATTTCTTTTTATTATATCTTCTTTGTTATTGCTTTTTTCTCGCTAACTTAAGCATTTTCTGGAAGCTGTTATTCTAAGCTTTCATTATCACCATCAACCATATCAATATGCATTATATCAATAAAATAATGGCACTTTGTTAAACAAATTGCAAATTTTGGACACAAAATAATAGCAGCAAATTTATAAATATTCAAAAAAATAACATTTATTCAATAATTTCATCAAATTTTATAATTAATATAATTTATTTAACACATTAATAGTTTATACTGTAACCCTTCACTTTCATAACATCACCACATCTTCTTGGCATTGAATCCACCAGTTTATTGCACCGCTCTATGTCTATTTCCCTCCACACACTTTGTACAGCCGTCCATAATTCTGCCTGATTTTCGGGGTTGTGCTTGCCAACGCCACGTTTAAAATCCCCCTACAAATGCTCAATGGGATTCAGGTCAGGAGGTTGCGCTGGTCAATCTAAGAGCTGTATATCCTTACGCGAGAACCACTCTTTCGCACTACGGCTTGTGTGCTTTGGGTCATTGTCTTGCTGGAAGACCCATCTGAGAGGCATGTCGTCTTCAGCGTAAAGCAGCATCACTTCCTCCAAAATTTGGACATACGCATGTTGATCCATAATGTCATCAATTTTTTTTATGGGCCCAACACCATTGTATGAAAAACACCCCCAAACCATAATTTTGCTGCCTTCATGCTTCACTGTTTTCATGGTGTATTTTGGCTGGAACTCTGTGTTCTAGACCCAGTGCCACCAAAAAGAATGATTTTGCTTTCGTCTGAAAACAAGACGTTCCCCCACTTCTCTCGTGTCCAACCACCATACTTTTTTGCAAAAGCAAGGCGTTGAACCAGATGACGTTTGGAGAGAAGTGGCTTTCTTCTTGGGTGGCATGCCTTGAAATTAGCTGTGCGAAAAGTGCCACGCACTGTCTCATCGCTCAAATTGAGCTCGAGCTCTTTGTTTATCTCCACAGCTGATTTAAAGGGGTCTTTCTTTAATTATTTGCCTATGGTCCCCGTCCCCCAATTTGCGTTTTCGACCTATGGTTACCACTTTTTCCATAAAATTGATGGCATAATGGATCAGCTTTGCAGAAACGTTCAAATTTTTTTGGATTTGCCTGTAACAATGTCCGGTGCTCCTCATTTGGCGTAGCTCTTGACTGCAATGTTTTCCTCGTTCCACTGTTTAATAAATTTAATAAAAAAAAACATGCAAAATAACAAAAAATGATATTTGCAGAAAATACGTACTGTTTAGTTGAATTATACTTTATTTTATTGATTTTAACTATTTTTTGCATTAACGCTGCTATTATTTTGTGTGTCCAAAATTTGAAATTTTTTAAACAAAGTGCCGTTATTTTATTGATAAAATGCATATTGATATGGTTGATGGTGATAATAAAAGCTTAGAATAAGAGCTTGCAGAAAAAGCCTAAGTTAGAGAAAAAAAGCAAGAACAAATAATAAGATATAATACAAAGAAATGATATAAAAGTAGCGCTGCTATTATTTTGTTGACAGCTGTATGTATGTAGATAAAACATCTTTTTTTAGTTACATTACAAAATCTTATTTGGCTCACTTTTAGATTCATTCAAAACTTTAGACTTTCGAAAGAAGCCTTCCTTAATGTATTTTTAGATATCAACGACAAGTTAAACCAACGAAAAGACAACAATCCATCCCAAACATACTTAAATAGGCACTATTCACAATAGATTTTTGATCTTTGTTCACAATGGATCAAAAAATGATCAACTCGCGTTCATAATACCAATTTATCAATTAATTGACAAAATGTTTCAATTGTCAATTAATTGATCTTTGACAACCGCAATAAGGCTGTAAACAGTCTTTTAATGCCTGTCGACTTTTCTGGTTTTGAGCTACACTGACAAGTACCTATGAGGTTTTTGACGATGAGCTTAAGACCTTTACATATTACGGCAGAAAAGATTTTGTAAGCGACTATAAGGAGACTGATCCCTCTATAGTTCATGCAGTTACTGGGGTTCATCAATACTGTGGTTCCATTTATCAGGTATGTTTTCTGTCCGACCATATTTTACAGATAAGTTAATACATGCTTTTAACCAAATTATCTCCAGCTACTTTGAACAAGTTGGCATTGAAGCCATCTGCTCCAGCAGCTTTATAAGAGTTCAGCATAGATATGGCAATCTTAACTATGTCTAAGTCGGGAAGAGGTGATTGTTTGGCTTTCCCCGTCTATATTGATTCGATCATCCTGCCTGACAGCGGAATTCGATTAGTTCCTTTATATCCTCAGCATTGACTATTGATCAATATAATGTTTTCACTTTCGTCTTTGCAATTTTCTTTTCGAGGTTTGTAAATTTAGTGGCTGTATAAATTGGAAACCCAGCACGTTACAGGCGCTTGTTTTTTTCAACGTTTATTTCTATCATTTAAAAATTAAAAACAACTATTTTTATTTTTTGATTTATTTTCATTAAAAAAAAAATAATACAAAATGGAGGAAAATAACGATATAAAACAAAAGAAGTACAAAATAAAGAAATGTAATACATTTTTTGTTTAAGTAAATTTAAAAATGTATATAGGCTTACATTACAATGAGTTTTTTTTTTTTGATTAATTTAAAATATACTTAATTGAAAGCCCAGTTAATCTAGTCATAGCCCATATGAATGAAAAAATGATGCGTTCCAAATACTCTATGAGACGCTTTTAATGAAATTTATGACGAAAAAGAACATCAAATTATAAGAAAACTTATTTATAGACCGATACAAAAATAAATAAATACATTGCACATTTTAAAGACAAAGTTAAGTATAACTTTTACATGAATCCTAATTTAACATTTCATCGAATCAGTGCATTTTTATTTAAGCGATTTATCACCACTCAAAGAATCAAAAACTTAATTTTCAAATTATTAATTACTTTAAGGAAGATTTAGTGTACACATACAATCCCTTTAAAGGCACCTTTTTATTTTCTATATAGTTATTGCTTTGGAAATTTGGCAGAAAACTAGATCAATTGAGCTTATTGGTTTTGAATTTTTAAAGAAGAAATAAAATCTATAGATGTATGTCTAGAGTTTATCTGTAAAAATGTGTGTTTTTGTTTTTTAATATACGAGTAAGTAGTTTAAAAGTATTTCCAACGAATATTTTAATATAACCGGAAGTAATTATCACAGAAAAATCGAAAGCATATTATTATGGATGGTAGGTTCATTTTGTGTGTGTGTGTTTATGTGGATTGGTCGCATGAAGTAAAGTCGCATTTTTAGTAAACTTTAGTATGTTTTTTCTTTGATTTTTTTTTTTACAAAATATAAAATGTTTTTTTTTTTTATACATTACAAGTTTTTGGTTGAGATCTGCAAGGGTCTTAATTTATATATTTTAAGATATAATTTTTGTTTATTCAAAGACAGATCAAACAGGTTTTTTTTTATGCTTCTGTAAAATTGAAATACATAGTTTTAAAACACGTGGGAACATTGAAAATTATATCTAGGTGTATGGAAAATATTAACTTCATAGTCATACTGTTAAATGTGTTAATTCTGCAGCAAACCATTTCCCAGTGTAATCCAACGTTTTATGACACAGCAGCAACAGTTAAGGGCTTCATCTTCTATAGTCCAATATATTCAATAATTAATTGCGAATCGCTGGACCTTCCTGTTGCCTTGCCGCAGGATTTGAGTAATCATCTTCTGAAATGAGTAAGACATTTATTTTGTAAATGAAGTCAAGAGGGACGCAATATATTCTTCCCAAAAGAATAAAACCAATACCTAATATTCGATATAAGAACTTAAAATTGTCTTAAGAAAGAGGTTATTGAGAAAAAGATCGGATAGATTTGAATAAGAAGTCAAAAAATCAATTATCATATTGTATAGAAAATTAGTATAAAAATACACAAACCAGGAATTCGGAGTAGTTATCCAAGTTCAAATACTCTGGAAATGCTAGCGATTTTTAGATGCTATAGAATACTTTACTCGATGGATTTTTAATACAAAATAATCAAAAAATTTTAAAGGGTATTTTTTGTACGTGCGAGTTTTGAACGATAAATAGAACGAATATAATTAAATGTTGTGGTCAAGAATTTAACTTTATTATAAAGATATGAGTTTCCAATTATGTTTTGAAATGATTTCGGACAGCTTGGAGTAAAACCTCTTTAGAACAATAGCGGGGATACTATCCGGTCTAGCAGGTATCTGATTCT
Organism: Eupeodes corollae; assembly: GCF_945859685.1. Taxonomy (NCBI): domain Eukaryota; kingdom Metazoa; phylum Arthropoda; class Insecta; order Diptera; family Syrphidae; genus Eupeodes; species Eupeodes corollae. Next base: position 145,557,914 of record NC_079147.1, on the reverse strand, counting down.
TCAGTATTACCTTTATGATTCTTGAAAAGGAGAACATCAGTCTCTTAACAATATTCCATTTCAGTTTGTTGAATCTGCGAAAAACCTAGGAATAGTATTTAACAGAAACCTTACCTGGACAAACCACATAAATACCGCAATTGGAAGAGTTACTCTTGGAGAATTTGTCAATTCCTCGCAAGAGGCAGTACCCGTTGAAAACTTTAGATGGCATAGGCAGGGATCGAACCCAAGACCTCTGGCATGACAGTCCAACGCACTAACCATCACGCCACGGGTACTACAATTTACAATTTAAATTACTAGCATATGCTGATGATATTTACATAGTCTGAAAAACTCAGCGTGATGTCAATGGGGCTTTTGCGAGAATTAACGCAAAGGCGGAAAATTGGTTTAAAGGTTAATGAGGGCAAAACAAAGGACCTACAACGCCGACGTGTCTGTGAAAACGTCTCCATCGACAGGCATAGCTTCGAGGTAGTTAACGACTTTGTCTGCGCCTCCGCACTAGCGCTGAGATCCAACGAAGAATTACCCTTGCTAACCGCTGTTTCTTTGGTTTAAAAAACAATTGAGTTGTAAAGCCCTTCCTGCCCTGTTATATGTAATATGGTGCTGAAGCATCGACTATGAGGATTTGAGCACCTTGGATGAGAATATTTCTTCACGGGATCTACGGTTTCGTATGCATAGAAGATGAGTGGTGAAGAAAAGACTTAACCAGAAGATTAAAAGTCCAACGACTGAGATGGCAAGCGCATGGAAACAAATGCTCCATCTTGGAAAGTCTATAAATCCACGCGCACAAGTGGAAAGTGTTAAAAGTTGCTATATAATTTGTAAAATCTGGCCACTGAGTTGTATAGCATCGAAGAGGAAGACTTAGTCATTAAGATGTCTTGTTCGTTTGTTTTAGAAATTTACATATTTAATAAGATTTTCATAGGATCGTTTTTTTGAAGTATAATTCGTGCTCCCTTTGATAACTTTCAACATGCTAACGATTGTTTGTTTGAATCGGAACCTACAATTCTATATAAGGTTTTAAGTTTATCTTTTCGCCGAGTTGTTCATTTTAAATAAATAAAGGTTTTCGAAACTTGACGCGTTTTGATTTCTCTAGACAATTATTATTTCTTTTTTCCGAATTTTTCCAGCATTTTTCGTGTTACGGAAAAAGACCTATGTATGTATTCTTGGGTACAACACAAAGCTTACGACGTAGGTGTCGGATTTTTTCTGGATGTATACATTATTTTGTTTATTAGAGGATCCTATGTTGATGATAATTTGAAGCTTGAATTTCTGTTGTGAATTTTTCTTTCAATTTCTATTGCCCATCTCATAATTCAAGAAATCGATACACCCTGCATTTAATTCTGTCTTTTGGTGACCTAAGAATTCGACGAACTTTTGTTGGTGATATAAAGACTGTCTTTTTTTAAATTAAAATTCCAATGCATAATTCGTTCAAAGTAAGTTAAAAATGCTATTTTTTATAATCCTGTAGACGAAGAGTTCTAAGAGCTCGGTTAAAAAGAGCCGATACTACAGATGTCAAATTAGCTGGGTGATTAGATTTTTTTTTAAAGATTAAAATGATTTTATTTATTAACAACATAAGAATATAAAAATTTATATTTACAAAATCTTAACCGAAGAAATGTCGCCTTGTTTCACGAAGAGTCGGACATCTACCCATAAAATGAAATATGTCTTCTCTTTCTGCTGTGTTACTTATATTGCACAATATTGGCGTGGCCTATAATGAAGCGGAAGAAGTTCTTCCTTCGCCCTTTGCATTATTAAGATGGATTCTACGTCTAGTTCGTCTCTGAAATAGTTTGCATGTTGAAGGTTATAGTTGATTTGTAAAGGGATCCTCTTGGTTCACTTTCATACTCATTCCTGCAGTTTATATCTGTGTTTTAAATGATCTCGTAGTGTCTTTGTTTCCAGTTATTGGGAGGCTCTTGGTCTTGGTTTAGATCGAAATTACACAAACATGCATGATCCAGCCACTCATCATACCATCCAACTTTTCTGCTCACTGTTATCATCATGATCTTCTTCGGAAGTCGACTTTCATACATGTTTAAGACTTTTATAATGTAATCAGACTAAAATTTTAGTGTTTTTATGTATAACGGTGATAATCCAGTTTCCAGGTTCAACGCATAGTTTGGTGTGTTCGATGGTTGTCTGAACATGCGTTTTAAGTAGAAGCGTAAAAGTTTTTCAACTTCATCATATTCTTGACCTCCCCATACTTTCGCTGCGTAAAGCATGATTGATTCTGCAACAGATTCAAAAACTTTAAATTTTATGCTATGGTTTAGATATTTGTTGGAGAAACACATCTTCCAGGTTGAATTTATTGCAGTTTTTGCCTTTGCAAGCTTATCTTTCAAGTGCTTTTTCATTTTTAAATTGCAGGTGAAGGTCACTCCAAGGTACTTGTATTCGCCGACAACTTCAAGTGCCGTTATTGTAGTGCCACTTCCCATTTGTTCGTAGTCTGCCTCCCCCTCTATTGAAGATCATGATGTTCTACTTCTCTTGGTTGACCACTAGGTTCCATTTGGCACAGTATTCGCATAATCGGTTGATCATCAGTTGTAGCGTTTACGGTGAATGAGCTAGAATCACTTTATCATCTGCAAACAAAAGTGCTTTCATAATAGTACTGCTGACTTCAATTCCACCAGGCAGGATGTCCATAATATCTTCGATAAATAGCGCAAACAGCAAAGGGCTCAGAGTACAACCTTGCCTCACTCCAATTTTCGTTTCAAACTATTCTGATACTACTTCACCATCCGAGACAGCAGCCTATGCAGATTTTCTATGACTCTTATAGCATATTGTTGTGGTTGATCCAAGATGTAAGGCGCCATTGTAAAATAATCGAACAAATTTTGTACGATACGTCTAAAAAGGATTGGAATATCCAAGCTTTCTTGAAATCTCGAGGCATATTAACCTTCTCAAGGATGTCATTGCTTAAGTTTGTTACTGTTTGTGTGAGGTCTACAGAGCCGAACTTATAGAATTCCCCCGGAATGCGAACCAACCCTGGTGCTTTGTCATTTTGCAGATCTTTGATCACCGCATTCGTTTCTGTCGCTGTTATTTGTGCATCCAGTATGTCGTCTTCAAAGCAGGGAGAAGCAAATTAAATGGAGTTTATTCAGCTTTGTGGATGAAGTGAGAGCATAATGAAGATGCATTTAAGTTTTTGCTTATGGTGAGTCCCGTTCCATTAATGTTACGCACTACATTCCAAAAGTCTGCTGAATTTGTGCGATTTGCGAGTTTTCTCGCTTTTTCTTCACAATAGATTTTCTTCATATTGCAACATACTGCTTTATAAAGTTTATTTGCCTCGATATATTGGGCTCTGAAACTGTCTCCATTACTCTTACGAAGTATTCTTAACCAAGCGAACGTTCGTTTCCTAGCTTGCATGCGTTCTGCATCAAACCATGGTTGCACAAAGGTTCTCCGGTTGTTTTCGTTCTCTTGCTTGCTTGCTTCATACGCCTCCCTTATAGCTTGTTCTAATTGACTAAAGTCAGTGATTTCTTGTTATCAAAGAGCTATATCTAACTTTTCTCTGTAAGCAGCACATTGTGCGTTTTTTCATTTAAGCTTTGGTAAAAGCTTTAGCTCTACCGTTTCCTCTCGTTCTATAGTTTCAACTCCAAATTCTAAAATTAAAGGTTGATGATCTGAATAGAGTGCTTCCCCTACCTTGAAATTCGTAATTTACGAGTTCCATACACCATTAGTAAGACAAAGATCAATTACAGATGAGCCTTGTATTCCAATGCAGGTGAAGTTGCCCTCTTTGTCTCCGAAACTTGTACCATACAAAATTTGAAAGCCGTGCTTTGATCTTGTTTAAGTATACAAAACATGTCATCCACGTATCTTTTCCTATTATTTAAAATGCGGTATGCCTATTTCCGCAACTATGGATGAATTTGGGTATCCCATTGTAAGACCATCAGTTTGTAAATAACATTTAACACTGTGTAAAAAAAACTCTACTTTGTGTACTATAGCCAGGGCATATATTTTCGGTGTTTGTGGAAATTAAGGTATTAAATTTGTCTGTGAAGCAGATTGTTTTCGTTTACAGTTTGCCGAATTTTCTTAGTTGTTTGCTTGGGAAAACTTTAAATAACCTCTAAACATATTGAAGATAAATTTGTCAATTGTATCTTTTTTCATGAATATGCGATTAACACTTTGCATAATACTATAAGTGCTCTCGACGTCTCCCGATACACTAGAAGCCTTTAGAAATGGTTAATAGTTTACAACATTCTTTCAACGTGCATAGGATGGTAGCACAGAAAATTAAATAATAAAAAGAAAACTGAAGCAAAATAAACTACTTTATATTTTGAAAAAAAAAAATACATTTAAAACATGGACCCTACGACTTACCGTCTTCCTCTTCTTCGTTTCCTTCGTCGATGTGCAAACCATCCGCAAATTGTTCCTTTCCTTGATCACCAGCAACTTCATTATTAAGATTGTCTGCATCAAGTAAAGCATTTGCCACTGGTGCCAAATCATCGTCTCGGTCTTTATTGTGATTTTGTTTGTGGCCACCACCCATGCCAAATACTTCCATATCATCTCCATCGCCACGATCATCATTATCTTTCGGCGCTATTTTCGCCTCGAAGAAATTATTATCCTCTTCCGCGCCATTATTCACATTCTCATCATTCTTATCAGCATTAAAATCGGCGTCCTTCACTTCGTGTGCACCTGTATCCTGCTCACCACCTTCGTTGTTCTTCCCTACCAATTCATCTACAACATTTACATAACGGTTGTTATCAGTATCTTGCTTATTGTCAGCTTCTCCTGGTTGTTTTTGAAGGTTTGCTAACTTATTGCCGGCTTGTTGGTCATCGTTACGATTGTTGCTAAGCAAGTACTCGAAGTTTTCTGGAATCGGAGCAACACCAAGTGGTATATGTTTAGGCGGTTTGTGTGGGGAATTCAGAAGCTCTTTTGTTGTGCTTGATCGCTTGGCTTTGATTGCTGTACTCGCGGTACTGGGCTGATTGGCTACAGATAAAGCATGTCGATTAACATCGTGAGTTCCTCCACCTTCAGCATCACCATTAGCCGCTGAAATTGCCACAGTTGATGATTTGATTGTTGAGTTCAGTGGTGGCATTTGTTGCACATTCTCTGCTGCCGATGCTGGTTTATTTTTGTCCTCTGTACTGGCCAATGGCTTGGGAATCATCTGAAAGTTTTCAACAGAATTAATTATCGCATTTTTATACTTGTCGATTGGGCGATCTTTTCGAGCTTCACCCATATCAGCAGGTGGGGCGAGAGATTTTTGAGTAGACAAATATGAAGCACTTGGTTGAGTGTTGTTAGTAAGTTTAATAGATACTTTGTACAAATCAGGACTCACTAATTGTTGTTCGTTAAAGGACTTCTGTACGAGAGGCTTATCCAGTGGATGATTGGGCATTAATTGATGATGGTTGTTGCCAGATATGGGAGACGGCATTGTTTGATCGCTCAAAGTGTCACTGCTATCAGTTTTGGGTTTGTATTCACAATTGTTTTTGTATTCCATGATTGTGTCTGTTAGTTTTGAGATTTTCTTCTTGTGATTTTCAGAACTTAGTGACGTTGTCTTAAGTAGAATTTCTAGACGATCCTTTTCCTGCACAACTGTATCATACTTAGCCTGCAAGTAGAAATAAAAAGTTATTTTTAGTTTCCAACGAAATATTATTTAAAACATTTTTGCAGTTCACTTAATATAAGATTGTTTTGTTAACGAATTGGGGAAAATGCTGTTCGCTGCTTTTGAAGGTCGAAGTTTCTTTTTACTGTTTCAAATGTTATAAAGTCTTTGATTCAGATAAATAATACATTTTATCCAAGTTTATTATCGATATTTAAAGAACACAACTTCTAGCCCACAATAATACGACTTTTAACAAGAAGTAGGACAAATAATTTTGATTCTGATTTGATTTTTTTGTAAATTTTAAAAAATCTAAATATTTTTTTTATAATGCAAGAGTCAACGCTAACGCTAAAAAGTCAACTGCGCCTCACTGTTGCATAGTCTACAAACAATAAAAATATCCAGCTGATTTTATAACTACAACTATTTTTCGGTTTTTGTTATATTTTTAGATTGAAACAAAATCCCATCTGTGGCTCAAAGCTTATTTGATACAGTAATAGATTTATAATTTAAGTTCCCATAGCTTGCAAACAAGAAGGATGTTCTACAAAAATTCAATATTATTTCAAAGAGAATTAAATATACTTCAACAACGAACAAGAGTCTATTTAAATATTGGTATTTAAGAAGGTAACAACTAAAAAACTAAAAAAACAATAAATTTCAAGCCCAGCTTATTTGATACAAGATCATTGGTTTTAGAAAAAACGTTCGAGTTTTAAGAATCCTTTTCAGTACTTAGTGTGGTACCCTTTTGATTTTTCAAGAGCTTGTACTCTTTTTGGCATGGAATCAACAAGCTTCTTTGTTATTTCCGGTGTAATTTTCCGCCATTCTTCTAGAATGGCCTTTTTCAGATCATTTTTCTTAGAAATGATATGTATCTGTTTATTAATGTCCAACAAAGCCAACAAATTTTCTTTCACGTTCATACCTGGTGACTGCGCCTGGGGTTTCATCAAGTGAGGACGGTTCTAGATGAGCCATGTCTGCACGATTTCTTTCTTATGCTTCGGGTCATTATCTTGATAAAATTGGAAATTTCGATGACGAATACCCAACTTGTCTGCACTTTGCATCAAATCATTTTTTAATATGTTTAGGTACATATTTTTGTCCATTGTCCCTTCAATAAATTTCAAATTTCTAACCCCTGCTGCAGAAATACAAGCCCATGCTTCACTGTAGCTTTCAGATTCTTCCTTTTAAGTTCCGTTTTTGGCTTTTGCCAGACGTAGGACATCCCGTCGAACCCAAAAAGGTTAAATTTAGATTCGTCTGCAAAAATCACATTGTCCCAGAGTTCTTCAAAATATGCTTCTAGAGGCTATTTTCGAGCGACTCGCCCATTGAAATCATGCTCGCGAAGCACACGGCGAATGGTTTCAGCACTAGTTATTGTTGTATCTCATTAGCAATTTTGCACCGTTGAGGCACTCCTTTTAGTAGGAAGAATATGGGTTACAAGTAACCTCTCTCGAAGTTCTCTGCTGCCAACACAATGTATTGAACACCAGTGGCAACATTGCCAAGATGCAGTCAGAGAAGCCGCCTCTGATGTGCACGCAAAGCGGCGCTTCATAAAAGGACGGGAGCTGCTCATGAGCTCTATGAGCAGAAGAGGCGAGAGGAACGCCAACTTCTCAGAAGGAAAAAGTGAGGGCATGAGAAGCGTGCGATCGAAGATGTTGAGAGGTTTAAAAGCAGGAATGAAGTTCGAAAGTTTTATGAACAGGTGAAACGAAATTCACAGGTAATTAAACCTAGAACCGAAGGCTGCAAAGACGAAAATGGAAACATCATAGTGGAACCGCAGTCAATGCTGAGGATATGAAAGGACCACTTCTGCAGACTGTATAACGGCGACGACGAACTGAATTCCGCTGTCAGGCAGGATGATCCATTCAACATAGACGACGAAAGCCAACAATCCCGTACTCCCGACTTAGATGAAGTAAAGATTGCCATATCTAAGCTGAAGCCGCTGGAGCGGATGGCTTGAATGCCGAGCTCTTTAAAGCAGCTGGAGATAAGTTGGTTAGGTGCATGCACCAACTTGTCAGTAAGATATGGTCGAAAGAAAGCATGCCCGAAGAATGGAACCTCAGTATTGTTTGCCCGATCCTGAAAAAAGGAGACCCTCTAAACTGCACCAACTATAGAGGAATCAGTCTAGTTAATATCGCCTATAAAATCTTCTCTGCTATACTATGTGAACATCTAAAGATAGAACCTTATCGGTGTGGTTTTAGACCAGGAAAGTCCACAGTTGATCAAATATTCACATTACGGCAGATCCTGGAAAAAACCCAAGAACACCAAATCGACACCCACCAACTTTTCATCAATTTCAAGGCCGCATATGACAGCATCTACAGGGACGAGCTGTATAGAGCCAAACTCGTCCGTTTGTGCAGGATGACCATGGAGAATTCAAGCTGCTTCATAAAGGTTGGAAACAACTAAACAGAACTTTTCGATGTTAAAAAAGGTTTTAGACAAGGTGACAAGGTAAGTAAGCATAAATCGGTCCACTATGGGCTAAATCAATTTGAATGAATTTTGTGTATGCGTTCTAGTGGCGTCCTTGATGTTTTAGATTCACAAATCACAAACTGACAGATGGCGCTTCAGTCGGTATTCAGGTAATATATATTTACTTCAACTATACGACTGGATCGACTTGAATGAATTTTTGTGTATTCATTTAAGTTTGGGCCTAGAAAATGTATATTCTCTTTCTCTTTTTTTTTTTGTCTTAACACGAGTATATCGGGTTTTGGATTATTTATCTGTCGAGGATAAAAATGCAACAAAATGTCAGAAAATTTCTTAAACATTTTAAACACAAAGACTCTTTGATTGAAAGAATATTTTTTCGTAATTTCGTGAACGATCTATTTTACCCATAAAAAATATCGATGATTTATGATATTGATGCTATTACCTAACTTTTTTACGAATGTGGTTATACAAATTTTACTAATATTTGGGTTTCATTTTTAAATATAATTTGTCATGTTTCAAGACTGGTTGTTTTAATTAAGAATTATAAAATTGTTATTAAAAAAATGAATAATGTTTGACACTGTAGCAAAATAAATTATGTTTTATGAAACTTGAATGTGGGGCCTAAAGCTATTTGATGGGGTTTAAAAACCTAATAATATCCTTAACTACATACTACCTTTAAAGAATGGATTTCACTCTCAGTTTGTTCCAACGCTACCATTACATTTAAATGCATAAACTCCCAACTTCCAGATAACACGTATTCTCGCAGAGAAGACATACCTGAAAACATTTAGTGAACCCGTAAATGGATAGATGTAGTAACCTGAATACAACATTAAATATTTACTATTTCAGTTCTTCACTGTTCGAACTGCCCGAGAATATTTTTGAAACCCAACAAAATCGGAAGGAACGAATAACATCAATATGAAGTGGAGAATACGCAGCTCTTAACTTTCATATGGTTAAAGTTTGCTTTCTCTTGGAAACCTCTGTGAAATCTTGAACATTTTAAATTTCCGATCCTTCTCAGTTTTCTAAATCATTGCAAAAATAAGGAAATGAATCAGGAATATCGAATTTAATATATATTTGATGCAACTTTTATTAACTTATTTTGTAATGTTCATTGTTATACGAGTAATAGTACATTTAGCCAACCTGACAGACAACATTATATGTATGTTAATTGTACCATTCAGGAATATCACGAATTCTACGTAATTGGAAACGTGTACGAAGCCCGAAAAACGGTATAATGAAATCCATTCTTAATGGAAAACTTTATGATATTTTCAACTATCAAAGCATTTTCTAATAGTTTTTCGGAATTCGTAAAAGTTTCCGATGACGATGGAATTCCGGGTAGGGCTGATTAAGGGTATGTCTCCCGCAGAAGCGAACTCAGAACTCATGTAAATGAATTTGAATGTATTAGTGAAAGATCGTTACTCTCTTCATTATCAAATTCAAAATTTGAATTTCCAATTACTCTATATTTGCCTCTTGATCTTTTTTGTCTCTCAGAGCGAGGGATATATTTCCGCACAAGCAGCCAATCAAAGAAATAAGAAATACAACAACGTTGCATGATAAACCGGTTTTTTTTGGTATGTCTAGTTAGGTAGATTTGTTGTTGTCTTTTGCATATGGTTCGAATTTTATAAAGCAAGTGGGTATTTTGCTATCGAAGGAGATGTTTTTTTCTTGAATTTCTTTTTTTGGTCGACATTTTCTAATTATTGAAAATACCTATTTTATTTTAATATTTTTTTACTTCCCATTGGAAATTATTGTAATGGGTCCGATTTGTCAAATTGAAAATTTTGACATTTCTCGAGGTTTCAAGGTCCCTAGAATCAAAATAAAAGGTTTTTAGAAACATATCTGTGCGTGCGTGTGTACGTACGTTCGTACGTCCGTACTTTCGCGACGTTTTTTTCGTCGTCCATAGCTCAAGAACCAGAAGAGATATCGACTTCAAATAAATTTTGTTATACAGATAATAAGGCAGAAAGCTGCAGAAAGGGCTCTCAAGAAAATTGCGTAGGTGTTTTTTTTACCATAGCAGTTTAAAAAAAGGTGAAAATTTTGGATATTTAGTGATTTTTATATAAAAATCCAACAGTCCGTTTTTTTCATAAAAATAAAATCTACAAAAAATAAAACGCAAATTTGCTAAAAATTGATAGACAAACTTTTAAGCAAGACAAATCGACAGACGTGATGGGAAGTTATCAGTGTGCACAATCCTGTCAAACTATTTCAAAAAAGAGGCTGGGATGTGACCCACACTTATAACTTCCCATCCCGTCTGTCAATTAGTCTTGCTTAAAAGTTTGTCTATATGTACTCGTATCAATTTTGACCAAATTTGCGTACTATTTTTTGTAGATTTTATTTTTTATGAAAAAACGGACTGTTGGATTTTTATATAAAAATGAAATGAAAAGAGTTTTGAATCGATATTCAATTTTTACCAACTTTGAGTAAAGTTTTTTAGATTTTTATTTTGTATAAAAAAAACTGTCAATTCAATTTTCTCAACATTGTTGATAACAATATTTCTTATAAGATAAAAAAAGTTTGATGCCTAAATTTCAACTTTTTGAAAAGATATTTGAATCGATATTCAATTTTTACCAATTTTTGTTAATTTTTTTCGGTTTTTAATTTTTTGTAAGCAAACTGTCAATTCGACTTTTCTCAAAATTTTATTAAATGTTGACAACAATATTTTTTGAAAGATAAAAGTAAATTAAAGCCAATATCTCAAAGTTTTGAAAAGATATTTGAGTCGAAAGTCAATTTTTACCAACTTTTATTAATTTTTGTTTAGGTTTTTATTTTTTATAAAAAAAAACTGTCAGTTCGATTTTTCTCAAAATTTTATCAAATTTCAAAAACATTATTTTTCGTTGCACAAAATTGTTTTGGAGATGAAATCATATTTTAGTCGTAAAATTTGGTAGGTGACACATTTTTTTTTTCAGTTTTTTGATTTATAAAAAAACCGTTAAATGGATTTTTTTCAAAAAATATACTTGGTTGATATCACGTTACAATATATTATATAAAATTTAATTCAAGTCTCTAGCGTTTTTGGTTCGTAAGATATTTAGGGTTAACCAAAATTTTCACCTTTTTTTTCAAACTGTTTTGGTAAAAAAACCACCTACGCAATATTCTTGAGAGCCCTTTCTGCATCTTTCTGCCTTATTATCTGTATAGCAAAATTTATTTGAAGTCGATATCTCTTCTGGTTCTTGAGCTATGGAAGACGAAAAAAACGTCGCGAAAGTACGGACGTACGAACGTACGTACACACGCACGCACAGACATCTTTCTAAAAATCTTTTATTTCGACTCTAGGGACCTTGAAACGTCGAAAAATGTCAAAATTTTCAATTTGACAAATCGGACCCATTATAATAACTTCGTATGGGAAGTTAAAAAAATGCAATAGCCAGGAGTGATAGTACGCAAAAAAAATCAAGAAAACAAAATATATAGCAGCGAATTCACGATACCTACAATACCTCTTTACCCTTTTTTATGCCTACACTACAATGTGCAACCACAAAACTTGCCGAAAGTTGAACCAAAAATCAAATTCTGCGTATACGATTGACTACGTAACACCCAAATCACGAGTCCATGACCTTACATCATACCACGTACTAGAAAAAAAAATATTTCTAAGAAAAGTCTTTTTTTTGTTGTATTTTCTGTTATTGTATACCGCAAGCAAAACAAAGAATACAAAAACTAAATGAGCCATGAGACCAACAACAAAAAAAAATCTGAGAGAGGATGGGCGGGCGAAATTCTTTTGCAAAGAATTCTCTTCTTGAGTGCTGAGATGCAGTGGCATTCTTGGGAACTGGAAACTTCATTGTGTGCGTTTACAAAGAAATTTGTTGTTAAAAAATGCAAAATAGACCTCTTTTATAAAAATTAAATTAAATAAACAGTAGACGCAAGAACTTTTTACTTTTTTAAATAGAATAAACAAAATGCCAAAAAAAAAATAAAAAAAATATTTTGCAATTATATAAGCTCCCAATCCCTCACAATTGCACCACAAATGTTGTTATAGGTATTGAAATGCATTTTTAATTATGTTGCGACAAATATTTTTTTTTTCAAAATCGATAGTAAGAGTAATATATATGGTCCTTTTTTTTTAAAAAAAAATTAAAACTAAAAAAATAAAAATCAGCTCGCCCCATGAATTCGCAAAAAATATTGGAAAAAAAAAGAATGCATTTTGGATTTTTTGTCTAAAAAAGTTACTATAACTATTTTTTAAAAAAAAAAATTTAAAAGCAAATATCTGAACATATATTTAGAATTTAAAAAAGTTAAATTGACTTAGCTAGCTGTTATACTTTGGAAGTTTTATCAAATATTGCACCTATGCCACAATGCAAATTTGCCCTATTTTTCATAGTTTTCTACAATTTTTCTTGGAATAAATAAATAAATTAAAAAAAAAAGAAAATCGATACTATTTATAAAAATTTATTGTTTTTTGGAAAAAAATATAAAAAAAATAAAAAATTATATTTTACACACTGCCCCATTGATTTTCGCAAGTAACTACCTGAATTTAATGATTTTTTAGTGATTCTAGTGCTGTTAAGGAACAAACAATTTTTTTTAATTTTTTATTCCTTTATACATATTTAGCCCAATATATTTTAAATCAAAACACAATAAAAAACCCGTTTATTTCGTTTAAATATTTAAAAAAATGTGAACGCTACAAAGCTAAGCGCAAAGCACCAATCAATTTTTTTGCATGCGACATGCCCTTAACTTCAAAATACAACATTCATAACGGCAATAAGATATTCTTCTATCGACTGGCACTGTTACCGATTCTGAGGAAGTAGGGAATTGACTAAAAAAAATTGTTTGTTTGTTGGAAGTCATGCCAGGGACGGAGAGACAATTTTGAGAAAGAAATTTTCATGAAAAGAATAATTACTCTTGGAGGATTTATCAAACTCCCTCAAGAGGCAGTACCCGTAAAAAAAGTTCTTTGTTTGGTGTCAACGGCAGGGATTGAACTCAACACCTTTTGCATGACAGTCCTGCTAACCATCATGCCACAGAAACAAAGACTTTATACAAATATTTAATTTAAAAAAAAAAAAAGTTTTACTACAGGAATGTTTGATATAATCGTTTTCCAGTTCTACTTGTGAACAAATGACCTGTTTCTACAAAGCTGCTGGAATTACATATTTCACAAGTGCCAACCGTTTATCAGATTCCTTGTGGTATTAAGTCCGGTTATTGATATCAATATAACGCTTTAAAAAATTCGGTTTTGCAAAAAGAATTTTTTGTATAATCCGGTTTTTTACTATCCCCCTCTTTATATTAAAAAAAATTAAAGAATTTTGTTTTCTTTAAACATAACAAATAAATATTTCAGCACAAATAATAAAGTCTTAAATTTTTAAACAAACAGAAAAGCAGTTTTTTTACAAATAAGCAAATGTTTTACTTTTCAATAGCATTTTAAACTATACGATTCAAAAATACAGTTTTACGATTTTTTTCTGTTTTTTTTTTTTAATTCATGATTTTAAAACATTAGTATTTTGTTATTTTTTTTTTGTACATCCAATTAAGGCTCTAAGTCTGTGACAACATGCCTCAGCATTATTTTGGGTTCGTCGAAACTGATTTTCGGCACTATCGTACAGGAAAGAAAAGTTGGGAGAGTATTGCACTTGCCTACTTCCAGTGCGAAAGTAATTTATTTTTAACCACTGTGCAAAACTAAGTCTTCTTCGTCATCTCTCAAACTATTAAGCAAAGGGTCATAACATGGAGAGACTTTCTGCAGCAGTACAACAGCCAAACTTTAGACCATATGAACCTTATGTAAGAGAAAACTGGTCGAAGTTTCCATATTTTCTAGCAAAATCTTTTGGCGGCGGTGCAAGTCGTCAAATAATTCAGACACTAAAAGTCCGAAAGCGGAAAAAAACGATTTCTTGGCCGCAGTTATTGCTTCTTCAAAGCCAGTAATAAACTTCCCGGTTTTCAATTGAAGTTCAATTCATTATCAGTTCTAATTTTCGTCTTTTTAGACATGAAACAAAACATAAGTTGAACGACACAGTCTTCCATTTAACCATGAGTTTGGAACTACTGGCGCACAAAAGTGGGAACGGAATTAAATGTACCGTCTATCAATCAACATTTTGTAGTTTGAAGAGAAGTAAATTAGATATAGGATCTAAAATAATTATTTTGCTGTTATTATATTATCGGATCAAAAAATTGACTCTCTAGATGATTAAATCTACGTTTTTTTAAAAAGAGCCAAGCAGTATGAAACGCGATTTTGGCATTCCAATACGGTCTCATTTAATCTTTGGTTCGTTTAATACAAGAGACATATGCAAGACAAGTATTTTTATTTTACCTTCAATTCTTCAAGATCCTTATCATTCAAACTCCGTACTTGTTGCAGTTGGGATTGTAGTGATTTCACCTTCGTATCCAAACTATTCACAGCTTCCAGATGTGATTTTTTCGATTTTGAACAGTCCTCCACTAAATCACCATGTTCCTTTTGCAGTAGCTTATACCTTTGGTTAAGATTGTCATAATGTAGGGTTGATGTCATCTTTGCCTTTGCATTTTGATCGGATTGTTCTTTGGCTCGTTGCTCAAATCCTTGTCGTGTTTCAAGGTGTTCTTTGCGTTCGGCTTCGAGGCTCCGTTCCAGACGGAATTTATGTTCAATTATTGCTAAAACAATTCATAGGTTTAAGGGTGTGTTAAATAGGTCAGCAATGTCATTCATGACAAACAAAACTTCCAAATATTTACCTTGCATGCGAGCATTTAAAGCCTCCTGTTGTTGTTCACATCGTATAAGTTGCTGTCTAGATTCATCTAGTTGAGTTTGTGAACTGTGAAATATTGCAACGAATCCAAACATAAGAATAATTAGACCTAATCCGATTAGAAATCGGCTGCGACCTGACCGCGTCAATCGGGTTGCCGTCATTTTTGTTTCCTTGACTATTTTCGTAGTACGGATTTGGAGTATTGCGATTTTTGTGATGCTGATAACTTAATACATTACAAATTTGTTTAAAACTATTATCTTTCACAGATTTTGTGAATTAATTTTATTATAAAGTGAAGTGTAAAATAAGTTCGGAACGGACTCAGATTCAGAAGCAAAAACTCTGTTGGGAAATTTGGCCTATGTTGATATATCAAAGAAAAAACAAAAGAGAAAGAGATGACCGTATATAAAAGAAAAGAACAAAAAAAGTTCTGTTTGTGAAGTTGATAGTTTTGGATTATTCAGTTATGGAAAGGGAAAGTTCGGTGAAACATTTAAGTATCGGGGTTTCTAATAAGCACATGACAACTTTTAATCTTTGACCTCCCTTTTTCCCTATAATTATAGAACTGTGATTGTCAACATATTCAGTTGCCGTGTCAGTGAGACAGGGGATTTTCTCAAGTGTTGAGAATATCGCACTTCCTGGGAGAAAATAATTACTTTAATGACCAGAATAGTCTAGATGTTATAAGTACTATCTTTAAAGCGAGAGGCGAACTCCTTAGACTAAATTACGTACCCTACATAAGCGAGCAAAATACGGAATGCACCTTGTGCAATATGAGAACAAGAGAAGACATATGTCATTTCATTGGCATATGTCCTATTTTAAACTCAATCAGAAGATCAATCTGGAGAAAAAATACTCTTAATGAAGATGAAATTCAGGGTATTCTTAATGGCGAAAATTGGACACTTCTTTACTGCTACATAAAAACTGCCTATAAATATCGAAATCAAATCATAAACGAATCTTTTTGATCCTGCTTTTAATTTTAAAATCAAAAAATTAATTTTTATATTTATTGTATTAGTTTATCTATTTGTTATTAATGTAAACTTTGCGTTAAATTAACTCTTACTTTGTATTAAGAAATATTATTGCTCTCTTTTCGGCTGAAGCACTTGCCAATGCTCTTTTGTGATAACTACCAAACTATGTAATTACTTCTTATAAATGTAAATAAAAATCACACTTACTACTACTATTACTACTATCGCTATTGTTCAGGCGATAGTAGCAAATCCAAATCAGTCAGTTGACGGTGTTCTAAAGAACCGAGAAACGCTCAGATCATATTATTGGGTCTTTTGCTTAAGGATCTTGGCTTACACACATACAAGATCAATTCGATTTAAAAATTAGGAGTGACGTGCTTTCTCCGATTTGGAAAGTTGTGCAGTTCTTATTAGAACACATTCCATCTGTGTACTTTTCATATTAGGACGTCATTTAAATGTCTGTATAGCCCACTACCAGGCACCCGGAATATTCTAACTTATAATTCTACATTGAAGGCTTTATAGTTTTTGTCTATTTTTAAGGTAACACTTTCTCGAAAAAAATAAAACTAAAAATCAAAACATGCAAATGTTCTGGGATTAAATGATTAACTATGGATAGTTTTTGTTTACACCATATTCAATTAATTCACTTAAGAAATATTGGATGCCCATGTCAACTTGGTACAAATATACTTAGTGTTGCACTTGCAGTAGTAAAAATGAGGTTATTCTGAACATTTCTATGAGATATGCGTGACACCTAGGCCTTGCTTGATAAAGAAATAAATAACGATTATTGAGATTCTGAATTAGGGTTGACTTACTGTAAGATTTCTGCAAGAAGAAAGGGATGCTGCATATGAAAATTAAATGTTTGCGAGAAAGGAAGAAAATAAGAAAATGAAGAAGATATTCATTTATGCCTTCTAGAAATGCAGAAGTCAAGATTAAAGTGAAGACAAACATGTTCACCTTTATTATATTATCTTCATCTGCATCAGAATTGCCACAATGATAAAAGTATAACAAAAGATTAGCATTTCATTTTGTTGAATTTTTTAAAGAATTTCATTTAAATTTAATTGTCAGTTTCATGCAACCAATTGCAATATTTTTCTTATATTAGTAATGTAAGTTTTCAATTCTAATGCGTTTTTACTACATAAAGAATTAAAAGTACATTTCAATTAACATTTTAAGACTTTAGAAAATACTGGCTATCTAATTATAGCCCCTATTTTCTTTTAAGGCTTGTATACAAATATTTTCTTAATAATTAAAGGTTTTTGTTTATTTCATCACAGTTTTGTGAAGGCTTGCGGCAGCACAGTACTGCCAAAAAGTTGTAGTATTTTGTAGGAATTAAAAAGAGTTACCAGGTGCCAGTTTAGTCGAGTTATACGCAGGTCTAGCTGAAGTTTTATATTTTTGTTTCATATTGTACATAATGGAGCTGTTTTTTTTATGGCAATTAATCGAAATCCAAAGTCTATCAAATATTCACATCACGGGAGTTCTTGGAAGAAAACACAAGAACATCAAATCGACACACACCATCTTTTCATCGATTTCAAGGCCGCATATGACAGCATCTACAAGGACGAGCCGTATAGAGCCATGTCTAGTTTTGGTATCCTTACCAAACTCGTTCGTTTGTGCAAGATGACCAAAGCAAAACAAAGTACATGCTGTCTTTAAGATAGGGCTTACAACACCGACGTCCCAATGAAAACGTCACAATCGACAGGCATGGCTTTGAGGTAGTTAAGAACTATGTCTACCCCTCCGCTTTGAACACAGCCAATGTAAGAAAGTAAATAAGCTAAAAGGGGTATGCTTCAATTGATTAAAAGAACAATTGTATTTTCGTTTCTGAAAGGGTCCTGTCATGAAATGAATTGTATTTTGTGCTGGGCTTAACAGCTAAAGTCGTCGTGGCTCAACTTTCCATTACCGCAGCTCGAATTTTGACTCGCTGTTTTTTTTATTTGATAGATATGGGCAATTAAATAATAACAATAGCAATTTTAGAGCGAGGAAACATTTATTTCTACTTTTAATTAATTTTCAAAGTTTACCTTTGTACATACAAAACACACAAAAATGGTTGATTTTGACATTTCTTCCCTTTTTTTTGTTCAGTGTTGGTATACTCGCTTTTTTTGGGGTATTTCTTTGATTTTAGTGCTCAAATGCAAAAACTACTTTGCATATACCCAAACTCGCTCCCAACCCAAATCCTATAGTGATCCCAAGCAGGGGGGTTGCAGGGGGACAGCATGCCCCCTTACATGCATAGCTGTTAGTACGCCGTGCTATCAATTAAAAAAACTTGTTTTAGGCTAAAAAAATGCAATACAAAAAAAAAAGAGTTAAGTCCGAAAAAGAAAATATTTTGTTTCTATGACTTAAAGTTGTTTCCTCGCCTTAATATTTAAAACATGTTCTATTGAGATCCCTACCTAACTGTAAACAAAAAATCAGATGGAAATTCGTGCTGCTGTAATGGAAAGTCGCCCTGAGTCTTCATAAAATTGCGGCAATTAAACTGAAGCCATTGTGAATCAGACACAAGTATCCAACCGTGATCTCAGCATATTTATAGTAAACTTGTGAACAAACATACCTTCACAGAAATTTGAAAACCGAACAGAATCATGCAGCGACAAGAAAGAAGACCAGTTCGAGTTCTTCGTTTTCTTTGCAACAGCCAAC
Organism: Eupeodes corollae; assembly: GCF_945859685.1. Classification (NCBI taxonomy): domain Eukaryota; kingdom Metazoa; phylum Arthropoda; class Insecta; order Diptera; family Syrphidae; genus Eupeodes; species Eupeodes corollae. The sequence continues at coordinate 145,539,048 of NC_079147.1, read as the reverse complement.
AATCGAATCGACTCCATTGTAACTCCCGTGAAAAATACATTTATTCCCTGTTTAAATTCTATTAGAATCAAATAAATTTGTGTTTAAAGGCTTCATTAACCATTTACAATTTCATTTATATTCAATTCTCATGATAAAATAATGATTTAATCGCGTTTAATTGAAAAACTAAAAAACGCAAATACGCCTAGAAAGTGAAAAAAAAATAGTTCCTTCCTCCAATTCTCCAAAGATACGGCATAAGAAATACAACAAAAAAAACAACAGTGGAGACTTGCATACTTGATTATGGCGGATATGTCAAATATTTTATTGCAGTGGCATTATTGATTTGGTTTTGGTTGTACTGAAGTTTTTATCAATTATTCCTCTTTTCTTTTCAATTAATTCCCATTAAAAGGAGTGTGGTTGTGCAGTGGATTTAAGATATATCAATAATTTAATTAAAAGTTGAAAAACATATTACACAAAATTGATAAACGCATAGTAAATGGGCGTACATTAATCTCGCACGACGCACACCAAACGAAGGAAGATACGAGGAACGCTGCTGCTGCTTCTACTTCGCTGCTCTAAAGTGCCTTTTTTCTTTGCTCATTATAAGGTCAGTATAACATACATCTTTTTATCTGTAATTATATTTCTTTTTTACAGTACTTTATTTACTGGATAAAAATTAAAATTGTTGTGCACATTTTGTATAAATAATTCCTCCAAACATTCGCATTGGTTCACGCCCAAAATAATATTGTATAAAAACAATTTTTCCGATTGGGATTATTTTCAAAATGAGATGGAAAAAGTTGATTTCGCTTCCCTGGTTTTTGTTGTAAAATAATTTCCAGTAAGAAAAGTAAAAAATTTTGTCGGTGTTGTTGGTTATGAATTGGGTGCTGTGCTGTTGGTTATTTTCTTTTGCCTTGTTTGACCTTTAAATACTGAGTTCAATCAAACTGTCTGTCTCTCTGGGTAATACTTTGATGTGATGTGATGGAAAAAAGTTATAATTGCAAGGTTTCCTTCCTATTTTGCATTTTGCTTGGTTTTGGTAGCGTTTAGCAGCGGAATTACATGCGCTTTTCAGATTGCAATACACGTAATTATGGAGACGGTACTAGATATGGCAAGTGGTGTTTAATTAGGCAAACAAGTTGGGTAGGCTTTATGTTGGTTAGGTACTTACATGTAAATTATCTTTAGGTAGTGTGTGTGTGTGTGTTCGCCGAACCACATACGTTATATTTCGTCTTCTATATTTCTATAGTTTAAATCGTGTTGAGACGCTTCTCAGTTGATAATAAAAATGCAGTAAAGAGTATTATCAAATATAACATTTTTTTTTCAAGTTGGATTTGTTAAGTTGACAAAATGCCGATGCCTATTTTTCAAACTAAGTTTGAACAATATATAGACTTAGAGCATTTCTTGTCTTTTAATTATTTTTAAAGAATTTAGTGTAAATTTATTTGGTCAGTTTATACTTCTAGGATCTCGGAGATTTTAGAAAAAATAAAAAACAATAAGGCCTCGGGTTTAGATGGCATCCCAGCCGAGTTTTTGAAAAATGCCAGCTCAAAATTTTTAGAATATTATATTGTTTTTACTTAACCGAGTGTTCAACAACGAAGAAATACCAAAGAATTTCAAAGAGTCACTCACTTTAGCTATCTATAAAAAAGGAGATCCTTACTTACTTAAGGTGGCGCTACAGTCCTTTGTAAACTAGGGCCTCACCCAACAAACTTATCCATCTAGCTCGGTCCCTAGCTAGATGTCTCCAGTTTCGCGCTCCAGGTTGGGTGAGATCACCTTCAACTTGTGCGCGCCACCTGATCCGCGGTGTTTCTCTACTGCGCTGTCCTGTGGGTGTGGATTCGAAGGCTTTCCGGGCCGGAGCATTGGTTTCCATGCGCTCTACGTGACCCAGCCATCTTAGTCGTTGGACTTTTACCCTTCTGGCTAAGTCTACGTCGCTGTACAGCTCGTCGTTCCATCTTCTCCTCCACTCTCCTTCGATGCATACGGGACCGTAGATCACAAGAAGAACTTTTCTCTCGAACCGACTCAGGTGCTTTCATCCGCTTTTGTCATAGTCCATGCTTCTCTACCGTATAGCAGGACGGGGATGATAAGGGTCTAATATAGCAAAACTTTGGTCCCTCGAGAGAGGATTTGTACCACTCAATTGCTTTCTTAGTCCAAAGAAACAGCGGTTAGCAAGAGTTATTCAGCGTTTGATTTCAGCGCTGGTGTTGTTTTCTGCGTTTACAGCGGAGCCTAGGTAGACGAAGTCCTTGACTACCTCAAAGTTACATCTGTTGATGGTGACGTTTTGACCAAGACGTCGGTGTTGTATGTCCTTTCTTGACGACAGTATGTTCTTTGTTTTGCCTCATTAACGGTTAAACCCATTTTTGCCGCCTCTGCCTCAATACTCACAAAAGCCCCATTGACATCACGCTGAGTTCTTCCGATTATGTAAGTGTCATCAGCATATGCTAGTAATTGGACAGACTTTTGAAATATATTGCCTCTAGTGTTGACGTGTGAGCTCTGCACTATTCTTTCAAGGACGTTGTTAAAAAATTCGCTTGACAGCGCATCACCTTGTCTAAAACCTTTTTTGATATCGAAAGGTTCTGTTAAGTTGTTTCCAACCTTTATGGAGCAGCATGGTCATCCTGCATAAACGGACGAGTTTGGCAGGGATGCCAAAACTAAACATGGCTCTATACAGCTCGTCCCTGTAGATGCTGTCATATGCGGCCTTGAAATCGATGAAAAGATTATGGGTGTCGATTTAGTGTTTTTCCAGGATCTGTCGTCATGTGAATATTTGATCGACTGTGGAAGGTCGACTGTGGTCTTAAACCACACTGATAAGGACTTATATTGTTGTCGATGGGCTTTAGACGTTCACATATTACGTCAGAGAAGATTTTATAGGCGATGTTAAGTAGACTGATTCCTCTATAGTTTTCCAGGATCGGGCAAACAATACTGAGGTTCCATTCATCGGGCATGCTTTCTCCCGATCATATCTTACAGATAAGATGGTGCATGCTCCTTACCAACTTATCTCTAGCTGCTTTAAAGAGCTCGGCATTCAAGCCATCAGCTCTAGCGGCTTTATTAGACTTCAGTTAGATATGGCAATCTTTACTTCGTCTAAGTCGGGAGGAGGCTTTCGTCGTCTATGTTGAATGGATCATTATGCCTGACAGCGGAATTCGGTTCGTCGTCGCCGTTATACAGTCTGCAGAAGTTGTCTTTCCATATCCACAGCATTGACTGTGCTCATAGAGCTCATAAGCAGCTCTCCTTTTATGCAACGCCGCATTGCGTGTCTGTTGTTTGGCTGCATTTGCCTGACGACATTCCTCATCAAACCAGGCGGCTTCTCTGATTGCATCTTGGCAATGTTGCCACTGGTTTTCGATACATTGTGTTGGCGGCACAGAACTTCGAGATTGGTTACTTGTAACTCGGTCGGAAAAGGATTTGGCAATCTCTTGCGATTGTTGCCGTTCTGAGTTGTACCTTCTCCCAGCACCTACATGTTTTGCCTTGGGTCTAGAAACCCGAAGTGCTACCTTGGCTAAAACAAGGTAGTGGTCCGAGTCGATGTTAGCTACCCGGAAAGTTCGGACATCCATGATGCTGGAAGTGGCGTGTTGGTAAACATTAATTTTCGATTCAAATATCTTTTCAAAAATTAAAAATATTGACTTCAAGCTTAATTTATCGCACAGAAAATATTGTTTTCGACATTTAGTAAATTTTTTATAAAAATCCAAGTCAGTTTTCTCATAAAAAATTAAAATTTACAAAAAATAGAACGCAAATGCTACTAAAATTGGTAAATATTGTTAACGACTAAAAATCTCGTTAATTTTTAAAAACACGAAAACCAACTAACATTTTAAGCAAGACAAATCGCTGACGCGATGGGAAGTTAACAGTGTGGGTCGCATCGCAGCCTCTTTTTTGTTATCTTTCACGTCGAAAATCATTTAAAGGTTCAAAAACTTTCAGCACCATTCTGCTATTCACGTGAAACGTATCGATTCACTCATTCGATTCCTTTGCATTCTTTTAAGCTGATTATGTAAAAATCTTTGCTATTTTATTACGATTTCATAAAGAAGTTAAGTTTTATCACTCTTTTTTATGGAATCATCGACAAGAGCTTTGAGAAATGCTTGAAAATATTTTTTTTTTTCGAATTGAAGGATGAAACTTAAATTAATTTATTTTGATTCTGAAACCAAAAACTTTTGGATAAATAAAAGAGCAATCCAAAATTGTACAAAAAAGAACAATGGAAAACTCTCTCATCTTCTTCTGAAAATTCATGCATTTTGTTTGGTACGTCCCCTGTGCCCCGTTATTATGGTTTATTGTGGAAGATTTGTAGTTGCTCAAAACCTGGAAAACTTTGTTTTTAGGAAAATAGATTAGTATTTAACTTGTATTCCACACTATCACCTAATTTATTTGTCGTCCAAGGAGGTCTACTTTATTTTTTAGGCTATTCCAAACATCTCGGAATTCTTTTTAGATTATTTTTGGCAATATCTGCAAAATCATTTTAAAAATGATACTAGGATAAAACATAAAGGTATGGAGATGGACATTAAAATAGAAACACCAAACAGAGTTTTAAAACTTCAATTTTCTTCAAATTATAATAAAGTATTTTAAATTTATAACTGTAAAAAAGGAACAAATTTCGTTGACATTAAAATAGATACATACAAAGATTTAAAAAAATTAAATTAAAAGCAAAGCTATTCTGGATTAAAAATTATTTAAATATCTGGTAGCCTGGCTGTTAGCTTTAATTACAGTCTGATATCTGTTGGACATTGAGTCAAATAATCGGCAGCATCTGTCAATTGAAATATTTTACCACTCCTCTTTAACCATCCTCCACAGTGCAGTTTAATTTTTTGTTTAAATGTTTCTCAACCGCACATATTAAACCTCCCCTAAAATGTTCTATGAGATTTAAGTCAGGTAATTAGGCTGGCACTCCAATACGCTTATTTTGTTGGTTGTTAAATATTTTGAGCAGATTTGAATGTTTGCTAAGGGTCATTGTCCTGCTGTATAACACATTTAAGAGGCAGGTTCTCGCCCGCATAAGGCAGCATCGTATCCTTCATGATGTTCAACTTCATATTTTGATCTATTTTACCCTCAATCAAATGTATTGGTCCAAAGCCATACCAAGAAAATTAAACACAAAGTACTGCCGGCCGCCACCATTCTTGACCATTTTCTGGATGTATTTGGCATTCAATTCTTTTAGATTAAGCCTTCTTATGGTTTGTCTGCAGTACCCGTGGTAGTACCCGTGGCATAATGGTTAGTGCGTTGGACTGTCATGCCAAAGGTCTTGGGTTCAATCTCTGTCTTTGACATCTAACGTCTTTTCATAGGTACTGCCTCTTGCGAGGAATTGACAAATTCTCCAAGAGTAACTCTTGTCATGAAAAAGTGCTTTCTCAAATTAGCCGTTCGGATTCGGCATATAAACTGTAGGTCCCCTCCATTCCTGACAACATTACTCGCACACAGGAATGGTTGAGAGTTTTAAGTCACTAGGCCCTAGTTCTCAACGGATTGTTGCGCCACCCAATTTATTATTTTATTACGGTTTGTCTGCCATCACTTCCGAACGAATTTATCTTTGTTTCGTCCATCCACAAAACAATACTCCCCTTTTTGCCTCATTCTGGCCCACTCCAATCAAAATGACTGTGGGTAAATTTAAACCGCCTTGTTATATTTTGTTTCCTCAGAAAGTGCAGAAAGAGATATTCTCATTATTCTGGCTATTTCCCTTAGAGATTTTCCCTTACTTCGTAGATCTAAAATTGCAGCTTTCTCTTCTGGAGAACAATGCTTACCACGACTAATATTTTCCTTAGAACTAATTGTAATAATATTAAAATAATTTGAATTTACTTCCTAAAGTGAACTTATCTCTAATATATAAAATTCTCCTGTCACAGTGTTAGTTGCCATACTCCTCCGAAACGGCTTAACCAATTTCAATGAAATTTTGCATAAACATTTGGTAGATCTGAGAATAGGTTTTTATCTATTTTTTATATTCCTAAGTGCTATTGTTTAATTGCATCAACATCGTACACGGTGCAATTATCTTACAATAATTTTCAGTGACGCTATGTACAATGGAGCATTGATGGCTATTGAAGATCTTTGCGTTATCATTGCCAACTTACCACTCAGTCATTTCGGTATGCATTCACCAAATCGAAATGCATCTGATTTAATAGTACTGAATTGAATCGTGTACTAAAATACTGTAAAAATGGCAGCGATTGTTGCTCGCAATGTCCCACTATTCACTAATGAATGAAGAACAAAAAATCATTTTTGACCACATCATGCTCGCAGTTTCTGCAGGGATAGGTTGATTTTTTTTAGAGGCACCAGGTGGAACTGACGAAACGTTCCTTATTCCGCTAATTCTTGCTAAAATACGAACAAATAATGGTATTGCATCTTCTGGCATTGTGGCAACTTTATTAGATGGGGGCAGAACAGCTCATTCAGTATTTAAACTGCCACTAAATATTCAAAATAACCCAGACGCTGTGCAGATACAACATTTGTTAACAAGAGACTTGGTGTCATACAAATCCATTGATATAGTTTGTGCTACCGAAGCTGAAAATTATCGAACTGAGTTTTTGAACTCATTGGATTTACCAGGCTTGCCACCGCATAATTTACAACTGAAGATTGGATCTCCGGTAATTTTGTTTCGTAATTAGATTAGTAATTAAAAAATAATGAAAAATGTTATCGAAGCCATTATTCTAAATGGCAAATCCCGATGTGAAAATATTTTACTACAGCGAATCCCTATTATACTCACAGATGTGACAATTCAATTCAAACGCCTTCAATTTTTCAATTAGATTGGCATTTGCAATGACAATGGCAATAAGAGATTGTTTTTTTTTTTGTAGTAAAGTATATTAGCGTTGTTTATATAATTTTAAAGAATTAATTTTAATAAATTAAAAAAAAATTGTTTGGTAATTTGTTATTTTAATAATTAGTCACTATTTATAGTGCTCTATACCTCTCCCACTTATATACCACATCCTTACACACTTACAATAAGTTTGTTATTTCTACCAAAATATTCTCTAAAAATTATTTATATGACAACACAACGTTTGTCGGGTCTGCTAGTTGTTTTATAAAAATAAATAAAAATATTAAAAACTAATATTTTTGATAGTAAGTAAATATTAAGGTCAGTTTTCAAATGTGTTTCTACTTTAATGTCCACCAAAACACCGTCTTACCTAAGGAACGGTTCATCTCCAAACAATCAACAAGCTGAAAAAAAACATGGGTGGAATCGGCTATGGTGATTTTTGATTGTCACCTTTGTGATCATAAAAAGTGATCAAACTAATTTTTGCGTCTTTGTAAGGTGATCACAAAATTTTGGTTAGAATTTGGTATCACTTTAAAAGAAATTCATTGACGTTTGTTACAATTTCAACAAAACAAACATTTATTGCAAACAAAAAATCCATCAAACAAACTGGTGGAGGACCTTTTGCTATAAAAGTTTTAAATAGTGTCGATGAAGCCATCATAGATGCATGTGGTATGGAAGCAGCAGTCGAAGGTACGAGTGGAGTGGCGACCTTTGGATGTGATGAGCATGGTGAAAAAGAAGGAATTAAAATAAAAAACAAGTAATAAAATTACATAGTTTATTTTTACTAAAAAACAAAATCCTTCCTCCAAGAATTTGATATTTTTCGTTGAAGAACATTTTTGTTGCTTTTGAAGCCGATTGATTAAATTTGATTGTAAGTTGGCACAATTTCCTCTCCATTTGTTTTAAGGTCAAAGATATAACCTCACAAACAGTACTTTGGCTCATTGGATCTGACCAGTCAGCGCCAACTTGCCTTTGGAAGCCACCACCTCCAAGAAAATTTAAAGTCACGGCTAATCGAATAATAGGTGGAATGTGTGTTGACCTCATTCCAGCTGACAAATCCAGAAGCGGTAGGATATCTAAAAATGTTTCCTTATTCAATCGAATGTTTTTTAAGAATCTATTTAATTCAGAATATTAATTATAAATTAAAAAAACAAGTTAGAATAAATAGGTATTTATATGAGAACAAATATATAGCACATATGTATGCGGACTTGGAAGATCAAGAATGTTTATTTTATTGCGGAGGTTAATCTTCAAGAGCCGGACATTAATATTTTCATTTTCAGAAGGTAAAATCAAAGGCACAAATACATACATATTGTCTTGAAATTTCAGCAACTAAAAATTAAAATCAATTTCCAATGAAAGTGACAACTAAAGAGCTGTCACCAGAAAAAGTCACCAAATCGTTATTGTCACCGGTGGCTATCACCTTACATAGACCGAATTTGTTGATTGTGACTGTCACCTATCCTAGTACCTGTAGCATGATGGTTAGTGCGTTGGACTGTCATGCCAGAGGTCTTGGGTACTGCCTCTTGCGAGGAATTGTCAATTCCTTCAAGAGTAACTCTTGTCATGAAAAAGTGCTTTCTCTAATTAGCCGTTCGGATTCGGCGTATAAACTGTAGGTCCCCTCCATTCCTGGCAACATTACTCGCACACAGGAATGATTGAGAGTTGTTAGTCACTAGGCCCTAGTTCTCAACGGACTGTTGCGCCGCCCGATTTTTTTAATTTTTTTTTTGACTGTCACCTATCACAAATCTCCTTACCCGATTCCACCCCATGTTATTTTAGATAAGAAAATCTAATTTTTTTTGATAACGCTTATAACTACTTCTAATGCATGTTGTTGTTTTAATTTGGTTTTACTCTTAGCAACTGTCTCTGTGTCTATTTTCAATTTCCATGTCTACATTTAAATAATTCTAACTTTGTATAATCCACTTTTCTTAAAAAGTATTATCTTATACTGCCTTTAAATTAAAATAGCACGTGGTCTCAACTTGATTCCTAAACATAGTTTTATTTATAATAAAATAATTTAAGTTAGTAAAAACATTGCTAAACACAATCCAGACCTCCAAATTTGGGATCTTAAAAATCGAAACTCTATCTCAAACTGGGAATTAAATCAGAGTTTTTATTATTCACAACTTTGTGAAGAAATGAGTAGTTTTCTAAATTTGTACTTCGTGTTGTTTTAAGTTTAATTTGCAGGCCCTAATTAAAGATAGCGAATCAATAGCGAGCATGTATTTACGACACAGTACTTTGTTAATGTATTTTAAAATTGTGATAATAATTGTCATTAGTTGAAAATGTAGTTAGTTAAAAATAAAGCAGAAGGACAACAAATTTCACAGCTGATTAGAATTTGTGTGTAAATCGACTTAAAAATTACGCACTTGTATGTTAGTTCTTACTATATGTTGTGCTGTCACATTTTTTAGTATTACCAGACAAAGATGCTTACCAAATTAAAGTCAATAGCTGTGGTTATATTGACATAAGGTCTATACTCATTAATAGCCAATCAGCATAGCAATCGGTTTCTGCTACAACATTTAAATCGAAGCTTGTAAATTACTGTCGCCAAGAACTAACGATTTTTAACTCACAGACATTACATTACTAACATTAGACTCTGTTGGGTACCTGGTCAATGTGGAGGATGAGGAAAAGCACGAGTTTACTACTAACTTCCATCCTTTAAGAGGCTGAAAAATGACAACAAATAGAATCATAGGTTATACACTCTCACTTTTCATGGAAGTTTTAAAACCTTCGGGGTATAACCCTGACCTCGACCTCGATAAAATTGCATTATTAATGTAGCTCTCCTCTCCTAGGCAGGACTAACTTACTTAAGGTGGCGCTACAGTCCTGTTTGAACTATGGCCTAGGCAGGACTAAACTATTTGCAAAATATACGAACCATTTTGCCAGTGATTAAAATTGGAAAATAGGGACGGTTCTTTTGGGACATGAGATAGATGACATAATTATAAGTTCTGAAGTTCTAGAGAAATTGTGTGTAAAGATATTGAGACATTTAACCTTACTTACTTATGGTGGCGCTACAGTCCGGGCGGACCTGGGCCTGGACCTCAACCGACATGCGTCTCCAGATAGCTCGGTCCCTAGCTAGCTGTCTCTAGTTTCGCATGCCAAGTTGGTTGATATCTTCTCCTCCATCCTCCATCTATGCGTACGGGACCAAAAATCACCCGAAGAATTTTTCTCTCGAAGCATCCTAAGACTTTCTCATCTTTCTTTGACAGGGTCCAGTCCTCAGCGCAATAAATGAGAACCGGGATGAGGAGTGTCTTATAGATGGTGATTTTAGATGCTCGAGAGAGGACTTTACTACTCAATTGCCTTCTAAAACCAAAGAAGCAGCGATCTGCAAGAGTTATTCTTCGTTTGATTTCAGCGCTGGTGTTGTTGTCTGTGTTTATAGCGGAGCCTAAGTAGACAAAGTCCTTAACTACCTCGAAGTTATAGCTGTCCATGGTGACGTTTTGTCCAAGACTTCGTTGTTCAATGTTCTTTTTTGATGGCTGTATATACTTGGTCTTGCCCTCATTGACCACTAAACCCATTTTGTTCGCTTCCGTCGCATTGCTCAAAAACGCTCCACTGACATCACGCTTTGATCTTCCAATTATTTCAATATCATCTGCGTATCCGAGTAGTAGGATGTACCTTTGGAAGATTGTGCCTCTAATGTTGACGCTCTTCCCTATGGATGCTGTCGTACGCGGCTTTAAAATCGATAAAGAGGTGGTGGGTATCGATTTGAAGCTCCTGGGTTTTTTCCAAGATCTGCCGTAGATGAGTATAATTGGTCGATAGTAGACTTTCCTGGTCTGAATCCACACTGATAAGAACCAATCAGGTTGTTGACGAATGGCTTCAGACGTTCACATAATACGGCAGAGAGGATCTTATACCCAATGTTAAGGAGTCTGATGTCTCTGTAGTTGGCGCAATTTAGAGTGTCTCCTTTTTTATGTATCAAGCAAACTATGCTGAGATTCCACTCATCGGGCATGCTTTCTTCCGACCATATTTTCCAAATGAGTTGGTGCATGCTCCCTACCAAGTCATCGCCTTCTGCTTTAAATAGTTCGGCAGCGATGCCGTCAACTCCAGCAACTTTGTTTGACTTTAGTTTAAATATACATATGTAGCTGTCTTCACTTATTCTAGGTCGGGTAGGCGGAACTGAGATTTAACCTAGAAGTTTTAAATTACAGAAGTCTTCTTTTAAAGCTAAAAGTAAAAGTTGTACTAGTTTTTAAGGGAATATGGAACATTGAATTGATGCTTTACTCAACTTTTTTTTTTAATTCTACTCTTATGTGTGTACCCTCTAAGCCCAAGGCTCAGCAAATATTGTTCCACATTCTTTAAAATTAAAATGGTTACAAAAATCTTTAAAGAACAACCTTTGACAAAAAATGCAATTCTCAATAACTACAAATTATGCTGCATGTGAGAGATCCAGCTGCAGCAAAATTTATATGGCTACATAATTTATTTTAAATTCAGGGGCACACTTCAAGTATTTCAAAGTCTAAATCCTAAATTGGTATTAAAAAAAAAAACATTTGCTTTTTTAAAGAATGCCTTACGTCATTTGAAATCACAGCACACTTCTAGCTTAAAAAAATAAAGTACACAAATAGATTTATAGTAAAGTATTACATTCAATACTCCCATCATACACACATACATACAATTTTTACCACAGCAGCCGTGAGAATAAGTGCTATTTAATTCTCAATGGATCGTGAACTCATGAATTAATTGATGAAATGAAAAAAAAGAAACAAAATTAATTGACTGTAATAAAATGCCTTAGTTCTCCCCTTCAATTCAGCATTTTCTGCAAGTACGTTCATATGAACTTTATTATACTATGAATATACCTCTGTATACATTTTACTCTGCTAGACTTCCTAGGAATAATTTTATTTTTACCTTTTTCTCTCTTGAACGGAAAGAGTAAAACGCTTGACTTTCCAAACAAAACACGTATAGGGTTATCTATCATATTCCAGCTTCATAAATGCTCCCCTCTTAATAAATAATCTAATCAAAGAGTGACAAGGTATATGCAGGTTGACAAACAATTGGTGTGCATTAATGTGTCTCTCTATATTGATGGAGCCTATTGGATATAGTGGCTAGGCTGTGACTGTTGTCAGTCTTAGACCTCTAGCCGCAATGCCAGGGGAATATTGCACAAAGCAGTTCATTTCGTTAGTGTTAGTTTAAGTGCCGGCAAATGCATTTGCAATTGCCCTTTGTTTTTGACCTCACTAATAATTTGTCCCGAGTCAAACGAGAATAATATGGCTTGTAGAAAGAAAAAGATAAAGAGCTAGATAGTTGAATTTGCATCGGCATCATTAGATTATTTGAGAGTATACAAATGAAAAGAATAAACAATATGTGCACAATCCACCCTTTGGTTACTTTTGACCAAGTAAATTCTAAATTTATAACAATGAAATCAGCATGAACGACTACGTCTTCGTTGTCAACTTCGTGTTTTTAGGAAAAAATTATGTTTGTTTTTCTCCTTTTTTTAATCAGCTGATAATGTCTGCTTTAAAAAAAAAAAAACATTTTTTTCAAAAGTATGGAGAAATGAAATTTATTCATTATTTGTGTGTCCAAAAAGTGTTCTAATATGAGCTGATATCAGAAAAAAGATTAACTACGTAAATAATAATACATGAAACAAACAACAATTTTTGTTATGAGAAATAAACTTATCTTTATAAATAAGTCTTGACATGAATTTTATTCATACCACTATGTACATAATGTTATCAAAGTTAATTCGTATGTTTTTTTGTTTAGATAAGATTAATCTTATTTTGTAAGAAAATATGTATGGATATCTTTGTGTTTAAAAAACTAGTTTAGTTTTAGAAAAATCATTCCGACAAAATAGGCTGGTTCGGACCACTTAATGGCTGAAACACAAACACGCTTCAGCTATGGCTTCATCTGCGTTACGTTAGGCCTGTTTCGAGGTTGCTTTGAATGACACTTCCAAACACGGTTGCCACTTCCCACATTAGTCATCTGTGACAAAATTTGGTCATTATTTTTTCACTTGGTCAAATGGTCATTTTTTATTCCACTTGGTCATATTTTTCGGAAACGAAAAAAGATGTTCCACAATTTGAGTAACGAAAACGTTCTTGGCTAAACAGAAACAAGGGTTAAACTCATTTAAGCAAGTTTGTGTACATACAAACTTTATTATAAATATAAACTCTTGATCTGAATTGGATTTAGGAAACAGAAAATTATCTACTCATTACATAAGCCGTCAAAAATTTCAAAAAAAACCTTACTACTTTTAATACAATTATTGTAAAAACAAACTCTTTATATTTTTATTTATGTATATAGAATTTTTAAAACAACTGCTACATCTTATTTAAATTAAACCTTAGTAATAATAATTGAAGTAATGTATCCAAAATAACTCAAAAAGGTCGGATTTAGAAATTTCAATATCATCTTTAATAGATTATTTTTTTTAACTTGGTTCTGGGTCATCCCTGATGAAGTAATGAAATGGACGATGCCTATATTTTCAAAAAAAAAAAAAACACAATCAACGATAAAATTGACATAATGCGAATTTTGGGAAAAGTCAGTTTTTTTTTTTTTTATTTTTTTTTGGAATAGTTTGTTTAAAAAAATAAAGGAATAGACTTAATTTTAATAACGTCCTGGACAAAGAGCTTTAAAATAGTCTTAGTGTCTAGAGAGTAATAAATTTTCTTAAATTATGTTTTTGCATTTACATTTTTTAAGCTTATAAGCTTTTATGTTTCGTTATGTTCTTTATTCGGGTTAATTTAATTTAAATAAGTTTGTTAGGGATTTTGTGAGTTTAATTGCATAATATGGAAAATATGTTAAGGAAAATGTAAAGAATTCATCAATCTGTGTTTACAAATTTTTCGGACTTCAATTAGTTATGTTCGTCATTTTTACCTAAGTGTTCATTTTTATTTCAAATTTGGACACAAACTTTTTTTCAAGTTTGTAACCGTGCTTTCAATACGACATCTCTAAAATGGCGCTTCTGTCATTAGCAGCTGTTATTTTTTCTCATAATGAAAAAAAATAGGAGTTTTGAAATCGAAAAAATTAAATTTATATCGGAAGAAGCTTACTCAGCCTATAATTACCAATGGGAATCCCTCGAAAAGCAGATGTATTTTGTTTGTTGACTTTTTAACAGCTGTTGAGCTGTCAGACAACGTAATTGTTCAGCAAATTTGAAGTAGAGCTTCCTTTTGGGGTCACATTACGTTATTTCCTTACGATTGTCAAATGAAAAGTGAGGTCGAAGATTCATTGTGATAGCATGCATTGAATGCCTATGGCTGAACTCGTAAACGTCAGGCAATGCCGAAGCTGAAGCGTGTTTGTGTTTCAGCCATAAGGGACTTGAAGGTAAGGCAAGTTTTAAGCATCTGAATGGATAGCTGTTAAAAAATTACCTTCCAGTTAAGGTTACTTCATTGGAAATTGTACTGAAAATTTAGTCATGAAAAATCTCCGTAACTATCAAGTCTATTCCACTTCTGTCAAAATGACAGGTAATCATAATTGTTCATTCAATTGAAAATTGTACTACCCTGTGATTTATTTATTTTCTGCACGATTCTATTTGATGTTTTATGTAAAAGCGTTCCTTGTTAAATAAAAAAAAGAAAAAAGTAATATATCTTTACAAAACTAAATAAAAGTCGTGACGGACTTGTAGCTTGCCTAAGGGGTGATTTGTAGACAATAATGGCTGAAACACAAATACGCTTTAGCTTCGGCTTCGCCTGACGTTTACGAGTTCAGCCATAGGAATTCAATGCATGCCATCACAATGAAGCTTCGACCTCACGTTTCGTTTGACAATCGTAAGGAAAAGAACGTAATGTGACTCCAGACGGAAGCTCTAGTTCAATTATATGAACATTTGCTTTGTCTGACAGCTCATTAGCTGTAAAATAATGTCAACAAACAAAATATTTACTCTTTGGTGGGATGAAATAATAGAAATGTCATTCAAAGCAACCTCGAAGCTGGCCTAACGTAACGCAGCCGAAGCTGAAGCGTGTATGTGTTTCAGCCATAAAGTTTTTGGCTTTGCTGGGTGGTGCGCATTAAAAAGGTCCAGTTTTCGATGATTTTGGAGCATAATATCAGGGTGGATTTGGCCCATGGCATCGATTATGTTGTCTTTTAAGGAGTGTGGTAGTTTGCGGCTTATTCGCATGGACCTGTAACTCAAGCAAGTCCCACAAGAAAAAGTCTAAAGGGTTCAAATCAATCAGGTCGCCTCGGTTGTAATTTGATCTATGTAGCCGTTTGAACCATATGTCTTCGGTGTTCATATCATCCCATTCAGGCCACTAGAAGTTGGTGATTATCGATTTATAGCGATAGCGGTTGACAGTGGCCTGGCCAGTATCCTTTAAGGAAACCTGGCATGTATCCACTGAGAATACGGTTACATTCAAAGCAGCTATTAATTAAAGAATAAATAATGAATCAGGTAGCAAAAGACATCAATAGTTTGTAACGATATTTGGATTCCCCTTTTTGTGTACCGAAATTATAATTGAAACATTTAGAAAGATAGATTTGATTAAGCAGGTACAAAGTTTCCTCTAACAAGAAAACTGGGGTATTTCTATAAATTCTTAGGTGACTTTATAATTTTATTTTGAAGCTTTTTTATTTTTTGTATTGCGTTCAAGAGTTCCCACACATCAAAAGGAGACGAGAGGGAGAGGTCAATTTTAGATCAAGAAAAAAGAACCTGAAATATTCCAAAAATTCTACGCTTGTATTAAGTTTTTCAATGCTTTTGTATGCTAAGTTGGCTTTTTAACTTTTACAGATATCAATTAACTGAACATGCATCTCTATGTAAAGATTTTTATAAAATCCAATATTATATTTCCGAGAAAAGTTGAGCAGCTTTAAAATAACATTCTGAGAAAGGGCAAGTTAATGATCGAACTTTGGAGTAAAATTTTTATCAGTCACAGCCTTACCAGCAGCAGTGTTAATCTTATAAATACATGAAAGCATTGAATTTGTCTTCCATTATTATATTTGAAAACATTGAACTTTCCTAGGACCATGTCATTGTTAAGCATTGTACAATTCGTTGAATGTCTTCTCCTCACACCTTGTTTATAAAAGTCTATAATTTTTTTTTGGAATCCATGCGACAGTATGTCTTTCCTTATGTTTGATTTCTATATCAATTATTCCATATGTACATATATATAAGTTTGTTTGTGGTTTTGAAATCATTCGTAGTTGAATCCAATTTGTTACCTCTTCTGTCTGTGTGTCAAAGGCTACTGACAAATAAAACATGAATAACATATAATTATTTATTTTAACTTGTTGCGTCTGTGAAGTAGTTTGACACTATTAACCATATACCAATTATTCGGAAACATTTGAACTCTGAATTGAAATAATTCTCGATATGTTTATTATCATCTTTGCTTAATTGAAATTCAAAACACCAATTTAAATGGCAGTAATATCCGGCACTCCTTTATACGACCGGCGACAACCGATGGGTTGAGTTATGTGACGTTTTAATTGTTATTTGTGTTATTGTATGTGTTAGAAAATGTACTGTTCTTATGAATTATTATTATAATATATTCATGAAAATCAAAATACAAAGAAAGCAAAATAAGTTACATATGTTTTGTTTGATTTTATGTATTGTTTTCTAAAGTAGATGTTTTATTTTTAAATAACTTATTTACACCTGGAAGAATTTGTTTTTAAAACTAAACACAATAGTTGACTTGCGGTACACAATCCTTAAGAGCAAGTAATTATTGTTCAATTAAGCAGTCAGAAAATATGTTCTTGAGACAGCTTATATTTCGCAGTTAAAATTGAAAGTGATTTGTTTACTCCATTTTCTTAGTATGCATTCTTGGGTAGTATAATGATATGTAGAGTAGCTCCCACAACTGCGATGCAGTTTATACTCTTTTCTATTATAAATAAGCCAAAATTATTTATTATTTAACATCTCACACTTTTGTATGTATCCCTTAGCTTTAATTGCTTCATCAAAACGTCAAGATATTGAAGATCTTTTCCGCACATCTACGTCCCAGTTCATCCCATATATGCTCGATTGTATTTTGGTCAGATGAGTGTGGTTATGTTGCTAGCACTTTAGGGCAGTTATACAATAACCATAACCTTCCTGTATAAGATGTGTGTCCCGTAAAATTGTCTTGTATTCCGATCTTAATGAAATCGTTCCCCAACTTCTTACCTCAACAAACATGCGCATCCAGCCAGCTTGATTCTTATCCAGCTGTTTCCAGTTTCGCACCCCAAGTCGTTGAGGTCCTCTCCACCTGAGTCACGATATTCCGTCCATCTGGAATGGCTTCAAAGACTTTCCCGGTTGGAGCGTTGATGTCCATTCGGTCTTCAACATTGGAATTTTATTCTTTTCTAGAATTAGTGTCGCTTTACGGCCACAACAGTTAGTCCACTTTATGCAGACAGGACTAAAAATCACTGGAAGAATTAACTCTCGAAGCATCCTAAGACCTTTTAATTTAGGCTTGAAGATTTCCAAATCACACCACCATAAATGAGAACCGGTATGATGAATTACTTATAGAGGATGACTTTAGTTGCTCGAGGAAGGACTTACTTCTCAATTGCCTACTAAGTCTAAAGAAGCAGCGTTTGCAAGAGTTATTCTCCGTTTGATTTCACTATTGTTGCCGTTGTCTGAATTTAAAGCGGTTCCTAGATAGACAAGTTTCTCAATTACCTTAAAGTTATAGTTATAGTTTGTCCAAGACGTCGTTATATCATAATAATTGGCCTCTGGGAGATTGTGAATCTAGTTTTGACGATTGAGTTTTGCATAATTTTTTGCCGGACGATGTTGAAGAAGTTCAACAGTGTATCGCCTGTCATATGCGACCTTGAAATCGATTAATAGATAATGGGTATGGATTTGTAGTTCGTGTTTTTTTTTTCCTAGATTCACCGTTATGTGAATATTTGGTCACTTTGGTAGACTTTAATGGTTTGAAGCCAAACTGATATGGACTTTCAAATGAATTTAATTGAATAATTTAGCAATGATGCCTTGTACTCCAGATGCTTTCTTGGACTTCAAATGAGATATAGCTACCTTCACTTCATAGATGTCGAGTACGCGGAATTGTTATTCTGCACCGTCTAAGTTGAATAGTGTTATCTCCCTTGCAGCGGAATTCGGTCCGTCATCGATGTTATACAGTTTGGAGGGGTGATTTTTCCATATAGATACATTTTAAGATTTTCTCCTGATCGTCTTTACAGGCTTTGGTTTACGGCTGGTAATCATGGGATGTTTTCTTTATACCTCATTTCTGTTGTGCCATCTCGTATCTTCTTGAACGCAAGCCTCTTCCTTCTAAGAAGCCTGTGTTTCTCTTCTCTCTTCCGCTCGTAGAGCCCGCAAGCAGCTCTGGTCTTTCTGTGTTTGCCTGTTGATTAGCTGCGAGCTTGACGGCACACGTCGCGTCGTCGGTAACGGTGTAAAACCCAGCACTTCAGAGGCGGCATCAAGAATATGTTGGCAGTTTCTTACGATTGTAGCCGTCTAACGTCAAATCTTCTCACAGTACTTCCTTGTTTTGGCTTGGATCGGGATATCCGTAGCCGTACCTTGGCTAAAACGATGTACTGGTCCGAGTCAATGTTGGCTCCTCGCAATATTCGAACATCCCGTATTGATCAGGAGATTTCCATGTCCCCTTGTGAATATCAAGATGTTTAAGCTGCGTACTATCTACCAGAACGTCTCGCACCGCAGCTAAATCGATCTGCCTGAATTCGTTGTCGGAGGTGGTGTTGTGCAGGCTGTATCTCCCAATTGTGCCACCAAAGATGTCTTCTCTTCCTAGCTTGGCATTAAAATGTCCTAAGACAATTTTAATGTCATAACCAGGGCACTGCTCATATGTCTTGTCCAAGAGCTCGAAGAATATTTCTTTGTTGCCTTTATCTTTCTATTCTGTGGGGGCATGCCCGCATATTTGGCTTATGTTGGCGAATTTAGCCTTGATGGAGATTGTAGTGATGATCTCGCACACACTGTTGAAACTCCAGACTTTTTGCCTGAGTCTATTCCAACCACAAATCCATACCCAAATAGTCACTGCCTTTGTTCTCGGTAACAGTTGTATACAGTCCCTGGCCATATTATTAGACGCACTTTAGATTTTATGCAAAATCTCAATTTTCAGCTATTTTATTCAGGTTTTCGAATATTGTAATGCATTTAAATTATTTTGTATGCAGAATATAAACTACTTCCTATTAATCATATTAAAGTTTTTTTTGTTATTTTTGTGATTTTGTTCAATATTTTGTTGAACCTCCTTTTGCTTTAATAAGAGCCTCAATTCTGCGCGGCATACTGTCAATGCATGATTTGACAGTTTTCTGCATTTGTGGGTGGTGATTCTACACGTGAATTACTCTTTCAATAAGTGGCCGCATCTTAAGCTACTTCCCCCCCTATGCATCAGCTCCCACACGTTTTCAATTGAGTTCATATCAGGGCTGTTTCCCGGCCAATCCAACAAAGTGATGTTTTCTTCCTTCAAATAAGTTTTTATGGACCGGGATGTGTGGCATGGAGATCCATCTTGCATACAAATGTTACATCCATTCTAGAGCGTTAAAACTATTGCGAACAATCTAATAATTATAAAAATTCTTTTAATTTGCGTGTTCCCCTGTCACCTGTCGTTGCCCTTCGTAGTTTGGAGGGTAATATCTACTTTGCAGCAATTTAGGGCTTCCGCTACAAGTGGTCTATTAAGGGACCTTACAATATATGTTATAAAATAATATAATGGTTTTATTTTACATTTTCTTGAAGAAATTGCATTGAAAACGTTTACATTTGGTTAGTCTTAGTTTGTTTTAGATTAGTCGGTATAGTGTTATTTTTGTGGGGCTAAGTAAAATACACAAAATTGGAAAGCAGACTCCCTTTAGAGAAAAAAAAAAGAATGGAAGTAGTTGTTAGGGGTTACGCCACGGATAAGAACCTTTTTTGTTATTATGCGAATATATGAACATTATTGTTTTAAATAACCCACAAAGTAAAATTGAACTTAATTCAACATTTAAAAATATTCGTTTTCTCTCCTACCAATGTTCTTATTATCATTTTATATAAACAAACTTATTTTCAAATGTTGTTGTGACGCAGGTAATGTGGTGGTAGTGAGTTTTAACGATGTTCCTATTTTTTTTCTTTTTTTTTTTTTCATGAGACTAAAATGTTTAAAAAACAATTAATACAATTTTTTAATTAAAATGAATAAAATCGATCATAATATTCAGAAATCCTGTAAATTAAATAATAATAATAAATGAAATCAAATAACATCGTTTGTGCCTTTTTGCCTCCACATTACCTTTTTTTATTTTGGTTTAACAGAAAAAGAATATTCTCATATTAAGAAAATACACATGAAGTGTTTCCTTAAAAAAACTGTTTTGTGCAACAGAAATACAATATTAAATATTAATTTTAATTCTACGGTAATTAATAAATAATACTAATTATAATGATAAAACGTCGAAACTCACTCACCACATCCCCCGCTTCGCATCAACTATCAAATTAAATATTCCGAATTCAAAAATATAACTGGATTTTAAATATCACAATTTCAGCGAATGGACAAAAATTAGATGCTCACACTGATGCTAATACCACAACATTTTCAAATGGACTGGAATAGTTTAGATCCCAAAGCCGACATCAATAACAAAGTTGATACCGAAGTAGACAAAGATGCTTGCGCTACAAGCAATGCTGTTCAAAATGCTTCATCAAATCACATTGAGTTGGTGGAAAATAAAGGTGCTCTAATTTCACAGAATGGCAAACATTCAGAGGAAAGTAATATTTCCAATAAGTCTGTGACTATTGCTCCAGATCAAATCGTTGGTCCTTGCCAGCCTCAATCGCAGTTAGAAGTTAAGGTGAACGAAATGTCTCCACAAGATAAAAATGAAATTGCTACAAGCTCTGAAAACAGTGCTCCTGACGTTTCTCCAGCACATGGTAGTGCTGCAAAACCAAATGTACCCCAAGTTATGGGAGGAGCATATGATGTAGAATCCATCAACACAATTCTTAAAACTGTTCAGTACAATAGTTTCATAAATTCTTCAATAATTAAGACAGAAGTAAAGAAAGAAGAAATCAAAGTCGAAGATGAGGAACTACTAAAAACAACCCAGACTAATGGACAGGGAACAATCACTCTTAAGCGTGGTCCAGTTTTAGTAGACAACGGCAATTGGCAGAAACGTATTAAGCAAGAGACAACACCTATCATTGCAACAGAGTTTACAGACGTCGACATTGAAGCGGAACTTCCTTGTACATCCATTCAGTTAAAAAAGAAACCCAGGCAACGAAAGAAAGGTAAAGTAGAAGAGGTCAAAGCCGACAATGAAATAAAAATAGAAAATACTGATGAAAAACCAGTCAGAGTGCTTAAGCCGTGTTCGAAACGTTCCACCAAACGTAAAACAAACTATCGTGAAGCATCATCCGATGAAGAGCCTAAATTTATAGCCAGTTCAAGAAGTAGGCCAAATAACAGGGTTGCAAAGGCTGAACTTAAAAAGATTTTGGAAGAGAGTGCAAATGTCTCTAGTGATAAAATCTCTCCCATCAAATCTGAGCAACTTGAGAACAAAATTGATTTAGAAATAAAAAGAGAGCCCACAGATATTCAGAATGAAATTGAGTTAAAAAAGGATGAAGATGTAGTAGCTGTTTCCACAACTGACTTGAGTATTAAAACAGAAACACAGCAAGAAATCAAGCTTACAAATGGTGTGGAAATAACGTCAATAGATTCCATTTCCGCATCTGCAACCGGGACAAAACCAGAAAGTGAAACTAAGATAGAATCGACAGTAAAAGAAGAAGGTACTCCTGGCAATGACATCAAAGAAGAAACTAACGAAGATGTTCCGAAAAAAGCCAAAATCGTGCGTAATCCAGCGGCGACAAGAAAGAAGAAACCAAGAAGACTGCGTCATACATTTTCGTCAACAACAACTAGAAACAAAACTCGTTTACATCCACTAACTCGTCAAGAGCAGCAAATGATGAATACATTTATGGAAACGAAAGAACCTTTCCTCCAGAAAATTCCGTGCTTAAAGCTCTCCTCGAAAATATCCAAATGCAGAGAGTGCCGATGTGCGTCAATTCGCAGTGACAGTGTGTTTTGTCGTTTTTATGATTTTCGAAGATTGCGATATAAGGATAAAGGTGTTTTGGTGGTTGACGGTTTCTCTGATCCAAACAAAGATCCTGGCCCACATGACATCGAAACCTGGATGCTGGGACCGCCTCCAAGAGACATTGATTTAGACATAAGTCGTTATATTCTGATGCATGTGGGTGATCAATTCTGTCGCATATGGCAAGAAGAACAAACTGCTATAGATGAGCACATGTCGCCAAATAAAACGATCGCATGGAAGAAAGTGGTCAAAGGGGTCCGTGAGATTTGTGATGTTTGTGAGGCGACTCTATTTAATTTCCATTGGACTTGTAACAAGTGTGGATTTGGGGTGTGTCTCGATTGCTACAGAGACAGAAAGAATAAAAAAATTCAAAAGGCCGAAAAACCACTGAGGGGGTGCGACGAATACGGCTGGATTCTTTGTGCAATGCGCGATCCCCACGAAATGGTAAAACTCATGCTAACACAAATAATACCAGGAAATGCATTAAATTTCCTCGCCCATCGATTGCACCAAGCCTGCAAATTGTGGAAAATACCACAAAAATGCGGTTGCCCACTGAGCTCAACCACCCAAGCCCATAATTTTGAGATGAATTCTGTAGAACTGGCTGATAAAACAATCAGAGACACATATCTTCGATTCTATAGTCGGGAATGTGAAATAAAGTATCTCAATAAAATAAAGAAATTAGACCCACAAAATCCTTCTGATTGCTTTTCTTTTGTGGAGGCCGAAACTGAATTAATTGAAGAATCCAAAAATGCAGGTACGCTTTCCACAGTACTCTCAACGACTTTGAAGCATCTCAAACTAGAGGCATCTTCTAGTTCAAAGAACAACATAGCTAAGTATTTGCAGGATGATGTGACCAAGGAGTACAATTTTCTTCTAACACAAAAGCGTACTCAAAAGGCCTTGCCGCAGAAAGTTATGACGATGCGAGCATCAGAAGAAATGTTTCCAGGAATTGCTCACGATTGGCTGTGCAACGGCAAGCTTTTGAGATTGCTCGACTCTCGTGATCCTCGCAATGCACTTCTCTTTAAAGAGGCATGGAAGCGTGGTCAGCCTATAATGGTCTCTGAGTTGTGTAAATTTTTGAACATAAGCCTCTGGCATCCCGAGGCATTTTGTAAGGACTTTGGAGATAAAAAGAATGATCTTATTAATTGTATGACTGGCAATTTGGTGCCCAATCAGCCAATGAAATTGTTTTGGGAGGGATTTCAGTGTGTGAGCAAACGTCTTTTGGACGCTAATGGACAGCCAATGTTATTGAAACTTAAAGATTGGCCTCCCGGTGATGATTTCGCAGAAATACTTCCAACCCGCTTTAGGGATCTAATGAGTGCTTTGCCATTACCAGAGTATACTCTGCGCACGGGCGGCTTAAACATTGCCAGTCGATTACCATCAATTTTTGTGCCACCAGATTTGGGACCAAAAATGTACAATGCCTATGGATCGGCTCTTCACCCTGACAAAGGTACAACTAATCTTCATTTGGACATATCAGATGCCGTCAATATAATGGTATATGTGGGAATACCTACAGACGCATCGGCGAAGGATCAAATAAGAGCAGCATTGAGTGCCATCGACAGTGGTGGCTGTGATATCCTGACGCGGCGAAGAGTCCGACAGCCAGGAGTAATGCCAGGGGCTTTGTGGCACATCTATTCGGCCCGAGACGCTGATAAAATTCGAGATCTCCTTAATCGGGTGACCATTGAACGAGGCTTTCGCCTTGAACCCGATCATGATCCTATCCACGATCAGAATTGGTATTTGGACAACGAGCTACGTGAGCGGCTCTACGATGATTACGGTGTTGAAGGATACCCCATTGCTCAGTGTCTAGGTGATGCAGTTTTCATACCAGCCGGAGCACCACATCAAGTCCGAAATCTACACAATTGTATTAAAGTTGCAGAAGATTTTGTTTCACCAGAGAATATACAGCATTGCTTTCACTTGTCCCAGCAATTTCGGAAGCTTTCTATGTCTCACACAAATCACGAAGATAAGCTACAAATAAGAAATGTAATTTATCATTCAATCAAAGATACTACAGCCTATCTAACGTATCTTCTTAACCAGATAATATAAATAAATGTTATTAAATATTTGATATGTATTATACATACTAACATAACATTAAATGTTTTAAATTTAATTTAAATTATATATACTCCGTAAAATCATGAAATTTTCTTAAAAATTTAACTTACATTTAAACCTATGCATATAATTTTAATTTTATATCAGAAAAATAACTCTTTTTTTTAATAATAATTATGAATAACTTTTTTTATAATTAAAGTATTTATATATATTATCTTTTTGGATCATTGATCTTAATTTAAAAATGCCATGAAATTTTATAAATTGAGAAAGTTTTGTTCTTAGTAATAAATATAATAGAAACCTAAGTGCGATAAAAATAAGAAACTTATTTTATGTTTACACGAATCACAAAATGTAAAACAAATATATTAAACGTATTCATTAACATGGAAACTAGTACATAAATATATGATTGAAATTATAAATAAAACCATCTGAACAAATAACTATATTGATGTAAAAGACGTATGTTGTTTTAATCATTTTAAGTTTTGAAATTTTAAATTATACGGTGAGAACCCAGCAATTGCTGCGGAAAGAAAAGAAATGTTAGCATGTTGGCCATAAACAATTTAATGCACTCAGCTTCAACTTAATACTTACACAAATTTTTGAAAATACTGTTTAAATTTTGTATAATAATAAATAAATAAGGCGCAACAGTCCGTAGAGAACAAGGGGCCTAGTGACTTACAACTCAAAGCTACAATAGTTGTATTCCGAATCCGAACGTCTAGTTTTGAGAACAATGCCCCTGGAGGATTCGTTTGCTCCTCGCAAGAGGCAGTAACCGCGAAAAATAGAACTGTAGTTAACACATGCAGAGATTGAACCCGTTAACTATTTTACTACAGTGCCGCTCACTTGAATAGCACCCCCCCTTTAATTCGAGTTTAAAGCTTAATATCTTTAAAACAAGTAATGAAAATGACTCTTTTTTTTCTTTTAAATCAAGTTTATTAAGTTATGTAAAAAAAGGGAAAGAATGGAATGTATATTTACAGTGGTTATTTTTATATACATTTTAAAGTGATGTGACTCAAAAAATTTGAATCAAATTTTAGCTCACTTGAATAGCACCTCTTCATTTAAAATTAATTTATTAATATTTTCAAACTTTTAAACAAATTTAAATTATGAGGAACACAATTATTAACATTAATTTTGTGAATAAAAACAAAAATTAGTAATGGGTGGTCCCGCCTTGATTATAAATAACCTCATACATCCTGTTCGGTAGGGAATCATACAAGTTTTTGATATAGGACAGTGAAATCGAGGCCCAGCTACACTTAATGGCTTCTATTAGCTCATCTTTACTACCATATTGTTTCCCAGATTCATATACTTTTCGAGTAAGCCACCCCCAAACATTTTCGATAATGTTTAGGTCTGGCGAATATGGTGGCCAATCTAACAATGAGACATTTTGGCGCTCTAGTTTTACTACTCTGGCATTGTGGATGGGTGCGTTATCCTGCTGCAATTTCCATGACAAGTCACTAAACAATTCCTTAATCGAAGGAAAAACCTCCTCGAGTACCTCAATGTATGATTGCGCGTTCATACGGGGAGTCAAAAACTGCAACTCCAAAGTTCCATAACAAGTAATGGCTCCCCAAACCATAACACCGCCCGCTCTTTCCGCAAATCATGGAAGTAATAGTTAAATCCATCATGCCCCTCTAAATTAAATTTTTTTTCGTCAGAGAAAACAACACGGTACCATTCCTTACTCCATGCCATGTTAGCACGACAGAAACTAAGGCGTTGCTCTTTACGGGATGGGTTAAGCGGTGGTTTTTTCTTAAGCTTTAATCTTTTTAAGTGTGTAGCATTAGAAATTACCCGTTTTACGGTAGATACACTTGCTTTGACACCACTTTTTTCTTTTATTTTGGGGGCAGAATCATGCGAATTTGACGCGAGTCGCAGGATTGCTCTTTTGTCAGCAGCGCTAACGACACTAGACGTTCGGCCTTTCATATTTTTACCATAGCTGGACTCGTTCAGTAAAAATGTGGATATAACTTTGAGGCTTCGTTGCGTTTTTTTTAGCTATTTGGTGAATAGACAGGCCACACTCGCGATAAGCTTTAATTTTAGATTTCTCGTTCTCTGCCAATGATTTACCACGACCCATTTTGACTGAAATTATCTTAAAATGACTTAAAGAAATGGAAAAATATTTTTTAATAACTACCTGGCTTGTAATCCACACGAAAACTGATAATATAGGGGGTGGTGCTATTCAAGTGAACCTAAATAAAACCACGTTTTTCACAGTAGTTTCAATAAAGTTAACAAAAACTATATTTAACGGAACATTTCCAATGTATGAATTCGGTCACAGAGAGAGCAATTTATGAGATAATTAAAATATACAAATATTGCAACGGTATACTGACTCAAAGACCCGAATTCTATACAGTTACATATTGCATAGTGGGGGCGCTATGCAAGTGAGCGGCACTGTACATTGTTTTCAAGTACTGAAAGTTTGTGTTCCATCTGTTGATGCTAACTTTTTCCTTCAGATTTTAAGAACAAAATTATCCAAATAAAATTGTCAGTTTTTTCCAACTTGCGAAGTAAAAGTTCGACGTAAAAGCAAGTTTTTAAAACTAATAATTCGGAAAACAAACTTATCCAGTTGACTCAAATAAATAAAATAAAAATAAAAAGCTTTGCAAGTAAGCGAAAGGTTAGTGGTTGTTTTTACATAATCAACTCAATTCTAAATATTCCCGGAGAAAAGAACTCCTCGGGAAACTAGTTCTCCCGAGAGTGGTTTGAAATCGGGAATGGGGAATTTTGATTTTCGAATCAGCTGTTCCGTATTGTTTGACAGCAAAAATAATTTTTGAAAACAAGTTTCATCATTCAAATTAAGAAAGATTTAAAATGTTTTCAATCGCGGCAAGGATTTTACGTGAAGAATATGAAGAAAGTAAATTATGTAAAACCAAGGACTATTAGAAGATCTTTAAGAGATAGTGCGAATCCCTTGGAGTTGCCTCAGTGGCTGTAAGCATTCATTAGTTTATTCAAATGTTGTTTATCATAATTTTTATTATTCATTTATTTATTTGATATCACACATTTTTAATGAATTAACAACAAACAAACGAACGAAATTCTATTCTATTCAACTATTGTAAAAACTAAAAAATCATAAAAATAAAAAAATCACACAAGGCAATGAAACTTAAAAATAAATATTGCGAAGGATAATTTAATCGCCCCTATCACAGAGTCCCTCGTAGCGAGTCCCCGAAAATTTTGTTACGCTACGAATACGAATACATTTCCATCATAAGCCCCGAACGAAATCTAAAAAAATATTGCCACACATAAATACTAATTTCGGAGTTTCAAAAGCAGCTGATTTGCGTCAGAATAAGAAAAATAAATAAAAGCTCGTTTTTCATCTTTCGATTTAGTTCTATTTGTTTTTGTCTTTTAAGATGGATAATATTGCTGTTACAATCTTTGCAAAAGAATAAATAAAGACGACGAACTAATCTATTCAATTTACTTTTCTCCAGCCTGAGGTGTCCTTAGAAGGTTGGCCTAGGCTATTTAACTCTGTTTTTACTGCTTCTCAAAAGGAATTAACTTCTCCCTTAGGGATTTTTAAAAATCCTTGGGCAATTTCAGGTTTTTCTTGAAACATCTCATAAAGCCTTTGGAACTGAATTTTATTTGTGATAACTTTATTTGCCTTCAAAAAAAAAAAAAAATATACAGCTGTGGACAACTAATTAGAAACACAAATTGAATTCACTTTTAAAGAAGTATCTGTATTTTTTTTTTTGAAAAAATATTTTTGTTTTCAAAATATATTTTTTAAACTTAAAACAATATTTCCAAAAACATAACATTTATTTCGTATGGCAGTTTCTACGAAAACATAGCGTTTATTGGTGCAAAACTAATTAGAAAAAAGAGAAAAATCATATCTTATTATACAAAGTATAACTTTATAATATCATTTACCTTATATTTATCTTTAATACCTTGTTTTAAAACTTCCCGACATCTTCGTTCCATTGATGAAATAAGCCGCCTGCACTGCTCTACGGGTATAGCCTTCCAAGCAGCTTATTATTATCTTTAATACCTTTGTGGTACCCGTGGCATGATGGTTAGTGCGTTGGACTGTCATGCTAGAGGTCTTGGGTTCGATCCCTGCCTATGCCATCTAAAGTCTTTTCACGGGTACTGCCTCTTGCGAGGAATTGACAAATTCTCCAAGAGTAACTATTGTCATGAAAAAGTGCTTTCTCAAAATTAGCCGTTCGGAGTCGGCATATAAACTGTAGGTCCCCTCCATTCCTGACAACATTACTCGCACACAGGAATGGTTGAGAGTTGTAAGTCACTAGGCCTTGGTTCTCAACGGACTGTCGCGCCACCCAATTTATTTATTTATTTTACCTTCGAAAGAACATCATTGATGGAGTTATTTTTGAGAGCAACAGCTCTTTTAACATCTGCCCCAAGATGCTCTATCGGATGTTGGTCAGCACTTGATGATGCCCATTCCAGAACTGTTATCGATTGGTCCCTAAAAAACTGATTCGTAATTCCAGCAGTGTGCTTGGTGTCGTTGTCTATTTATTTTAGTTTCGTCACTCTACACTTTGTACTTCCATTCGTTTGTTGTCCAGTTGGCGTGTGATCTTGCGAACTCTATTCTAAGTCTACGTTACCTTGCGGTTACTAATGTTTTCTTCCGAGAAACACGACCATGCAACCCTATCGAATGCAACCGAGAGTTGGCGTTGTATCTCCGTGGAGCTTATTTTTGGGTCTTTTTTGGCCAGCCTACTAATAGCTTGATCTATTTTGCAGCTTGTCTTACGAGCCCGTTTTTTACGAGGTAATTAATGCATTGAAAACTTTCTTTACAGAGCAATTCATTTGAGATGCAATTGCTCTATGGGACATTTTAAGCTTCCAGAGCTCAAGAATCGCTTTCCTAGTATGAAGATCACAACTCTTTATCACCTCCAAAATTTAAAAATTATTCTTTAAAAACGTTTGCAGACAATTCAGAATTTTCTACTTACCAATGCAAAATAAAAAGATTATTTTTATTTCACCCAAATCAAATGTAATTTAACTGTTTCTAATTAGTTAACCAGTTGGAACGAACACTTGTTACACTCTACCTTGATTTTATTGTGTACTTTGCAAAGACTTATGCACAAATGATGCTTTTTCAAACAATTATGTAATAACGCTTGCACTACACCGTTTTGGATACCGCTTTTCTAGTCATACTTGATAGAGTGAATGAGGAAATGAGAAGCAAGTAATGTTTCTAATTAGTTGTCCACAGCTTTAGGTAAACACTTTCACATTAAAACAATACTTTTAGTACATGATGCTTTTTATATATTTTATGTTTTATTTAATTTATTTTCGCACGCTTAAATTTTTTTTTTCGTTTTCAATTGAGCTCCGATCAAAATAACCGTTCGTAGAAAAAACTGCCAAACTTCCTATTCATTCGGGGCTAGTGATACCACTTTTCACGAACTCCGAATTTCGTAGCAAATTTTTTTGAGTACGACGGAAGCAATAATACTTTTTTTCGGGGTTCGTACTACGAATCTATTACGACGGGGCCTGTGATAAGGCTGTATATTTCGGCAACTTGAAAACTTGAGCTTTTAGTTTTTTATTTCAAGAAGCCGACGTTTACTTTCAATTTTATCTTCGATTTCTTGAACTCTTAATTGCACTATGCATCGGTTGTGTCGTTTAATTTCCTTAAGTTTTTCTTTTTTTTATGGCGAAATAAACTTCATTACTTTTTTTTAATTCATACATTTTGTCAAGAGCTCGGTAAACTTATGTGGTGTTTCTTCTAATTTCTTAAGTTTCTTCAACTATACCTTTGACAGCCTCACATAACTCCCTTTGAGTCTTAAGTTCTTCATCAAAAGCTTCTAAGGCAGTCCTTTTCTTTGTACCACTTGTACTCGGACGAGGGTAACCCCTTTGCGTTGTATAATTTACTGGTGTTGTTTCTGGTTCGTCATACATCTTTCAACTACAGGTTCGTTTTCGTGAGGTTGAACATTTTCCTTGTTTCCCTTTTCTCTTGTTTCCAGGATAAAAGTTTTTGCTGTTACAACTTCTATCGACTCTTTCATTCGAATTAAGTCGTAGCCTGTTCATATTCGGAAAGTTTTTGTTCTCTGTTTAGCCTTAAGGTTTGTAGCAGCCTTAGCTCTAACATATTTTTTTTTTGATCACTCCACACCTAAAATAATAACACGCACTTCTTAATAATAAATTATCGAACTTTCGTTTAAAACATTTACCTTTTTCCATTCTGATATGTTTTTTTTTTGGTGGCCCAGGTAAATTTAAAGCATTTTCCAAAACAATAACACCTCCTCCTTGCTTCTTTTCTGGAAGCCACAAGAGAATTTGAAGCTGGCACTTGTTTGTTGTTTTAGAACTAAAAAAACTAACATTTTTAAATTTATTGTTTTTAAAAATGAATAAAATCTTAATCATTTTTTATTTCCCTTCTTTTGACATTTAGAATGCCTACTTTTTTCTCGGAGCATTTTTTCCCACATTCGAAGTTAGTTTATAATAAGGGAAAAGAGAAAAGGCAACAAAATTACCGTGAATTTTTCGTTTAGAATATGAGATAAGGAAAAGGGAAATATTTCCCTGGGAATTTTCATTTAGAATTGGGCTGAATTTCTTTGAAATTCTCTTCTTAACATCTTAAGAGAGTAGTAAGCATCAAAAGATTGCACAATAACCAATAATATTTGAAACAAATGTTCAAAGTATTTTCAAAAATGTTTGTGCGTTGAAGTGGAGTGTATATCAAAATTAAATTTTTTGCCGACAAAATAACTTTAATAAAAGTTTTTATCTTCATATGTAATTTGCACACACTAAAGTAGTAACTACTACCAATAACATGTTCAAAGTGCATTAGAAAATGAGGCAAGGATTTAAGAGAAGATATTGATGCGCATATTGTTCTTTAAGTTTTGAATATCAAAATGAGATCTAAGAACAGGGGCCCTACTCTGTAATACGTTTTGAAAGCCAATCCAATTCCAATCTGCTATTAGATTCGTTTATGAATTCGTACTATGTAAAATGTTCGAATCGAATAAATAAATCGTCTAGTACTTTTTCTATTTATCGAATAGATTTGCCGAGTCTTGAAGTATTTCTTATGAGATTTGTCAAAGCAAAAATACAAAGAAATCAAAACAAATCACAAAGAATTAAATTAAAATTCAGTCATTATTATCACTTGAGAATTATCGTAGACTTTTTTTACACTTCACTGCTTTGCAATTGCCACATCTCTCTTTTTAATTCAAGCTTAAAAAGTTTTAGCTGATTTTGTTCGTAGTCATTTCGTGTTTTGTGTTGAAATTTGTCTTTTGCCAAGGTATACTTTTTTTCCTTCAAGTCATACGAATTCCACCATAATTTCGAATTGCTTTTGTTTGGTATGCACATTTTTCGCAATGGAATTTATTTCCTTAAAAACGACCTTCGAATTGCAATTCGTTACCTCTCTTGGTGTAGAAACAAAATTTTCGTTTTCGAACGCTAATGACATTCGGAAACGCATTGCCAGGTACGCAAAATCCGAATGCGGATTTGTCATTCCGTAAGTACTAGATTTCTTATCTGCGTTAGATATTTCGAAACGCATTACAGAGTAGGGATCCAGAGTTATAAACAAATAAGAAAACAAAATCTGGTTTTCTTATAGTTATGCCTTTTATACCCAAACTATAATACCTTTCATATAAATTGAGCAGGATTTCAATAATAAAATAAAGCTCGCACACAAATTCCAACTATAACTTTTGGTCTTAGAGTCTAAAAATGTTTGGTTCTTAGCTATAAACAAAATTAAAAAACGGAAGTGTTAGAGCGGTGATTTCAAATCAGTCGTGTAGCAGTTATTATTGTCGATTGGACCAGTGGAAGGAGGGTTCGTTGGACACAGGGATTTACTTAACTAACTTTGTCTTTTTCTGGTTTTTCTGTAATCCATCAAAATATACGTAGCATTCGTAAAAACTTTGATACTTTTTTAACTCATCTTGCTTCTTTGGTTCACTTACCAGATCTAATTTTTCTTTCCGAAATCTGGATTTTTGATAATGAAGTTTCGAATTTTTCTATACCTAATTTTAATCTTGTTGCAACATGTAATAATACATATGCTGCTGGAGGTGTCGCAGTGTTTCATAGAAATAATTTATCTAACATTACAATTAAATGTTCAAATTTGAACAGTGCTGACTTGATAAGTGTCAAATGCGAAATTTCTGGTTTTTTCTATTGTTTTGTCTGTGCCTATAGATTTAACTTTTGCTCTGTAAATGCCTTTCTGGATGAATTCTCTGGCTTTTTAGAAAATCAGAAGTGCAAAAATCTGATTGTGGTCGGTGATTTGAACATTGACCTTCTCACCACCTCATCTGAAAGTGATAGTTATCTATCACTTATGTCTTCTTTTGGTTTGGTAATTTTGCTTAATGTGCCAACGCGTGTAGTTCAAGATTCAAGTACTTGTCTTGATCATATATTTATAAGATTACATAGAAGTAATTCTACAAATTATAAAACGACTACCTTTGATCTTAATATAAATGATCACTTTTTAACAACAATTCAGCTTGATCACAGTGTGTCCAGAGAAAAGCCGCCTATTACTAATGAATTAACTAAAATTGACTACACTGCACTAAAATCGGCCTTAGTTTTTGAGTTTTGGGATGATGTTTATGGTGCACATGATCCATCTACTGCCTTTATGTTTTTTCTTAACAGACTTCAATTTCACATAGAGTCATCTAGCAAAAAGATTAAAAAACGTCAACAAAACAAACATCTAAAACAGTGGATGTCAGATGCTCTTTTAAAAAAAATTAAAAAAAAAATTACTTTTTTAAGTGCTCTAAAAAACATCCCAACAACTCTAGACTGAAAAAGTGTTACGAAAAATTGTGTGAAGAACTTAAAAATGATATACCTTTTCAAAGAGATACTTATTATAGGAACAAATTTATCCATAATATGGGTAATTCTAAAAAAGAATGGCAAGTTGTTAATGAGATTCTGAACAAAAACGTAATTAATTCAGATATTGTAGTTAGTAAAAATAATTTGTCCTTTTCTGAGCCTTTTGAAGTTGCCACTGTATTTAATGATTATTTTTCAAATATTACGAGTACTATTCGTACCACAGCAATGAATAATTCTATTGCTTGTCAATGTGACAATGTCAATGCTTTTGAACCCATTCAAAGTCAAACTTTTTTTATGGAATTTTTGTCTGCTTTTGAAATAAATAAAATTATACAGTCACTAAAAAATTCGAATTCTAAGTCGTGCGATAATATATCTAGTAATATTCTGAAAAGAATATCTTTTCTAGTTGCAGATGTTTTAACTCACATTTTCAATTTAAGTATACAAAAAGGTATCTTTCCTGATTTTTTGAAAACTGCAGTCGTTATCCCTTTACATAAAAAAGGCGATGCTACGAATTTAAATAATTATAGACCTATATCTCTTTTATCAGTCTTTTCTAAAGTTTTCGAAAAGGGGATCAAATCTAGAATGCTGTCTTTTCTAGACAAAACGAATTTTTTCAGTGACTCACAGTTTGGCTTTAGAAGTGGTAGATCTACTGAAGACGCTTTGTTAAAGTTATGCAGTGAAATTTATAAAAGTCTTAATGAATCTGTTATACCAGCTACACTATTTATAGACATTACCAAAGCTTTTGACATGGTTGACCATGACATTTTGCTTAAGAAATTATATAATGCTGGATTTAGAGGTTATATACATGAATGGTTTGTATCGTATCTGCATAATCGTAGTCAAAGAGTTAAAATTAAAAATATCTTAAGTGCTAAAAACTTCATTAACGTTGGTGTACCACAAGGCTCTGTATTAGGTCCAGTTTTGTTTTTGATTTTTGTGAATTCACTTTTCTTGCAACCTTTGAAGGGCACAATAACAGCGTTTGCCGATGACACTGCTTTGACGTACAACAGTAAATGTTACTTCAACCTTTATTCGGACGTTAACCACGACTTAGAACTGTTGCGTAATTGGTTTAATCTTCATAAACTGGTCATTAGTGAAAAAACGAAGTTTATGATCTATAATATTATGGGTAAAATCTGTAGTGATATGCCTTTAAAATATCATTCTTCTACTTGCGAAAGATTCCGTTTGATGCATTCCTGTTTTTTTGATCATCATTTTATAACTTTTAATTCTAATCTGTGTTGCGCCACAGATTGTTTTTCAATTGAGCGAGTCGACAGTTTTAAGTATTTGGGTGTAACTTTAGACTATAGGTTAAGTTGGAAAGACCATGCACAATCTGTTAAGAATTTTTTAACTAATGTTATTAGACAGATTTTTCTGCTCAGCCAATACTGTGGTTTATTAGTTTTAAAATTAGTTTACAACGGTCTTTTTAAATCTAAGTTGCAGTACGGGATAACTTGTTGGGGTGGAACACATTTTAATAAATTAGAACCATTACTTATAAAACAAAAACATTCAATTCGTATTTTGTGTAAGGTTAATCGTCTAACTCCTAGCTTTGGGTTTTTTAAAAATCTGGAACTGCTACCATTAAGGCATTTGTATTTCTACAAGGTTTTAAAAGTTTTTTTTTGAAAATTCAGGTTACAATGCTTCCAGGATCTACGAAAACTGTAATTTACGTGTGAACTCCAGTTATCTTGTCAAAGTACCCACAATCAAGAAAGCACATTTTTCACTCTTTTACAATGTTACTGCGAGTTAAATCAGTATATCTGTCAGTATTTTTATCTAATTTTGATGTTATTGAAAACTTGATAATTCCCTTAGTTTAAATTTTTGAAATTATTGCTCTTATTTTTTTTTTAAATAATGTTTTTCTAAATAATTTTTTTCCTTCATTATTTAAGATTTGTTTTTCCAACTTTTAATTTAATTAAATTCTTATATCTTTATCGCATCCCCATCGATAACATAATTGTAATTATCTTTTATATAGCATAGTACTTTCGCTTCTTGTCTTCGGCCAACAGATTGTACTTAACTATTTCATTCTTGTAAATAATCTTAAAATTGATGTACTTTTATATAACTATGGATTGAAGTTTATATAGTTTTAAGTATTTTTCAAATGAAATAAAGAAATAAATAAAAAAAATAAAAAAAAAAAAAAAAAACTAGTGAATCACATACAAAAGCAAAAGGACAAGTTTTAAAATGCAGTACAATCTTTAAAAATCTAATGAACAAATAAAATACAAAATTAAGTATACGTCCCAGTGTACCTTTTGTGGGTATTGTTAAAATACAACTAATGCAAATCTATAAATGAAAATATGTTGTAATAAAAGATATACAACGCCGATATTCTATTAAAGCTGCTGTTATTGGTCCTTATATCTAAAGGTCACGATTTTTCAGTGCAAATGTCAAAAACCGCATTAAGAGGATCCTAAATTACTGGCTGTTTTTTTTTTAGAATTTTCCTAAAACCAATACAAAGGTAGATTTTCAAGTTTATTTTCATATATAAACAAATGACGCGGTGCTATGAAAAGCTGGCTTATGACTTAAAAACAAAATTTCAATAAATCACTGTAAGCTTTAATGTATGGACTTTTATCAAAAGAATATACAAAAAAATCGACTTTTGGTCGAATTGGAGCAAAAGTCGAAATCAACGAATTCAAAGATTCGTTATAATTTCTTTTTCGATATATCTTGGATGGGTACTTATAGCCTGGTATTAGAGGCGGTTTATTTTGATGAAATTGGTCAGGCTCATTCTTAGGTTGATTTTATTAAATACGTTAAGTTTACAGTATATATTATTATTATTAATATTTATTAACAAGCAATTAAAATTACAAGCTAATATACAATTTAACAAGCCTACATAGCTGCAGAGACTATTGGCTTTTTTGTTTGAAAATTCAAGTTACAATTTTTGCTTTTTTGAGAAACTCCGTAATATTATTTAGATTTGTAAAGCTATGATTTTTGAGGATTTCATATACGGGAATATTTTTGAATTTTTTTTGTTATGAGCTGCGTCAACAGACAACATACCAAAATATATATTAGATCAAGGCGGGTGTTGCAAGTGGATAAGGTTGTAGGGTCGTGGGAAGCAGTATTGTGTCCAAGTCGAAGTCTAGCGAAGTTGGTTATTTTTTGTTTCGAACAGTTAGTAGGGTACATTTTAAGGGGTTTATATCCTTGTAGTGATGCTGATATAGGCTCCAGTCGTGACTATTTTTTGCAGAAGATATCTTTCTGGTATGCTTGAGGAGATCGGATTTGGTCAAAATGTTGAAGGTGAGTACAGGTGCATTTTTGGCTGAGTTCGCTGCACTGTCGGCATATTCGTTTCCGAGTATTCCAACATGGCCTGGAGCCCTAATCCGTAATGCTTTTCGAAAGCAAATATTTTCAAAAACGAATATTTTGTACTCTCTATTTCTAATGCGGATAAGAAGATTTTTCGTACCTGCCAATGCGTTTCCGAATGTCATTAGCGTTCAAAAACGAATGTGATTGTGATTTGTTTTGATTTTTTTGTATTTTTGCTTTGACAAATCTCATAAGAAATACTTCAAGACTCGGCAAATCTTTTCGATAAATAGAAAAAGTACTAGACGATTGTTTTATTCGATTCGTACATTTTACAGAGTACGAATTCATAAAGTTTTGGTTATGTATGAAAGAGCGTTAATATGTACATTGCTTTTATTTGTTGCGGAAGAGTAGACGTTATTAGTTTTTACCACAAGTTTTTTGTTTGTTAAAATGATTTTATGTATCCGTATATTCTGCTTCAAACACCCCACTTTATGAGCTTATTAACTTCCCATAGGAAGTTATTGTAATGGGTCCGATTTGTCAAATTGAAAATTTTGACATTTCTCGACGTTTCAAGGTCAATAGAGTCGAAATAAAAGATTTTTAGAAAGATGTCTGTGCGTGCGTGTGTACGTACGTTCGCGACGTTTTTTTCGTTGTCCATAGCTCAAGAACCAGAAGAGATATCGACTCCAAATAAATTTTGTTATACAGATAATAAGACAGAAAGATGCAGAAAGTGCTCTCAAGAAAATTGCGTGGGTGGTTTTTTTTACCATAGCAGTTTAAAAAAAAGGTGAAAATTTTGGTTAACCCTAAATATCTTACGAACCAAAAACGTTAGAGACTTGAATTAAATTTTATATAATAAACTGTAACGGGATCTCAAAGAAGTATATTTTTTGAAAAAAATATATCTAACGGTTTTTTTTATAAATCAAAAAAACTGAAAAAAAAATTTGTCACCTCCAAAATTTAACGACTAAAATATAATTTCATCTCCAAAACAATTTCCAGCAACGGAAAATAATGTTTTTGAAATCTGATAAAATTGTGAGAAAAATCGAATTGACAGTTTTTTTTATAAAAAATAAAAATCTAAAAAAAAACATTACTCAAAGTTGGTAAAAATTGAATATCGATTCAAATATCTTTTCAAAAACTTTAAATTTAGGCTTAAAACTTATTTTATGTTATAACAAATATTGTTTTCACCATTCGATAAAATTTTGAAAAAAGTCGAATAGACAGTTTTTTTACAAAAAATAAAAACCTAAAAAAAAAAATAATAAAAGTTGGTAAAAATTCATTTTCGACTCAAATATATTTTCAAAACTTTGAGATATTCACTTTTATCTTTCAAAAACTATTGTTTTCAACGTGCAGTAAGATTTTGAAAAAAAATCGAATTGATAGTTTTTTTTTACAAAAAATTAAAAACCGAAAAAAAAAATAACAAAAGTTGGTAAAAATTGATTTGATTGATCAAATATCTGTCAAAACTTTGAAATATTGGCTTCAAACTAATTTTATCTTATAAGAAATATTGTTTTAAACATTCGGTAAAATTTTGAGGAAAATCGAATTGACTGTTTTTTTACAAAAATAAAAACCTAAAAAAATGCATAAAAGTTGGTAAAAATTGATTTTCGACTCAAAAATCTTTTCAAAATTTTGAGATATTGGCTTTAATTTACTTTTATCTTTCAAAAAATATTGTTGTTAACATTCAGTAAAATTTTGAAAAAAAAAAACGAATTGATAGTTTTTGTACAAAAAATTAAAAACCTACAAAAATTTAACAAAAGTTGGTAAAAATTGATTTTCGACTCAAATATCTTTCCAAAAATTTTAGATATTGACTTCAAACTTATTTATTTTACAGAAAATATTGTTTTCAATATTAAGTAATTTTTATATAAAAATCCAACAGTCCGTTTTTTCATAAAAAAATAAATCTACAAAAAAAGTACGCAAATTTGGTAAAATTGATACTAGTACATATAGACAAACTTTTAAGCAAGACAAATCGACAGACTGGATGGGAAGTTATCAGTGTGGGTCGCATCCCAGCCTCTTTTTTAATATAGTATGAGGACCTATACGGTCGAAAGCTTTTTCGAAGTCAAAAGATAGTATGGAAATATGTTTCTTGGTTGAAAGAGCATTTGAAATGGCATAGCCGATGTGAAGCAAAGCGTCAATGCAACCTCTTTGGGCTTAAACGCAACTTGATTGAGGCTTATAAGATCATTCGTTTCAGCGAACCACAACAAACGTTTTGAAATTACCATTTCCATTATTTTGGACAAACATTTGATTAGCGAGATGGGGCGGTAACCTTTAATTTTATTTTTATCTGTTTTGGGTTTTGAAATAGAAATGACTGTTGCAGATTTCCAGGATTCAGGGATTTCATGGTTGCTGAGGATTCTGTTGTAGAGGGCTATGATTCTGTGTTTGATTTCGATGGGTAGGTTTTTTTAGCATTGGGTAGAAGATCCTGTCTCTACTTGGGGTCTTTCCCTTGACTTTATTGAGACAGCTTTCAAATTCAATGAAAGTTATTGGGTCTTCAATTCTCTAGGCAGTTGTGTTAGCTGTTTGTAGTGTTTAAAAGAATTGTAAGGCGTTTGTTTTTTCTTCTAAGAATTGGTAAGAAAAGTTTATATAAAGGTTTGCAATGCTTACTGGAAGTATGATATTTTGTTGCTGCTGTCTATATTATTCATAGAACGTGGAGTAAAGTCACCGGTGAGGACACGGATATTTTGTCATATTTTTGCAGTGGAGGTGTTTGGGTTGATTTTGGATGTCATTTCTACAAAACTTTTGGCTTTGCTTATTTTTAGTAGCCGTCTAAATGTTGCATTTGGCTTTTTGTAGACTATCAAGTTTTGAGTTGATGGTTTTTTTTGAAATTTTTTCAATTTCAACTACTTATAGCAAACCAAAAAAAAAAAAAATCTTACAGATTTGAGATTGTTATATGTTAAATTTACTGATTCATTGTTTAAGTGGCAGTTCGATCTGCTAATAATAGACCTAAAGGATAAATTTCTACTTAAGCTAACTTGACTCAGATTGAAATACTATCGACAAAAAATAGATGGAATTGAAATCGTTCCATTTAATACACCAGCTATACAGAAGACCTAAATATACTCTCTGGGATTTGTCAAGGGTAAGGTATGATAAAAAAGTCTGTCATGGCAGAGATAAACCGAACATAAACTCTTAAAAATACCATGGCGCACATAAAACGCAAGCGTATTCAAGAACTGGCCTAACAAATGAAACATAGAGAATTTTAATAACATATGGATCACAAAACTCTCGGGGAAAATCTTTTGACGAAACGAAATGTTTTGGTAGCTTTTTTCATAATATATTTATAATGATCAGTAGACTTTAATTTTTAGTCTAGTATATATAACACCAAGGTCTAAAAAACTTTGTTCCTTATTCAAACGCCACAAATTCAACATATGTATGTATAGTCGTAATTTATTATGTTACGTTTACGTGTAATGAACATTCTCTGACTGTCTCCAACTTCTGAAAAAACTTGATGTTGATGATTTTCATCTGCAAAACATTGTCCATTGCCCAAAATTGCTTTTTTATATCTTCAAGTGAATATCGATGAATTCGTATAGCTGCAATTGCAATTGTTTGACTTAAGACCTTTTTACCTAACGGCAAAGAATTGTTGAATATAATTTGTTTTATAGAAGAAGGAAGCAAAGTAAAATAATCCGAATTCGTTGCCCATGTTGCCAAAAATGTGATAGTGAAATAATTTAATTAAACAGCTCATTAATATGTTTGTACATCTTAATTTTGACCGTCTACCTTAAAGAACATTATTCAATTTCATCATCTCATTTTTCTATTTTCAGATTCCTCGAACTTCTTAAATAAAACAACAACAGTATTATTTTTCAGAAAATCTGAACTTCTGAAAATTTACCAAACAAATAATACCGATTCAATATTTCTTTTAATATTATTATTAAACATGCTTTCAATCAATTTTACTCAAAATTTGTTTTTAAATGGGATACAAAAACAATAAGGAACCCGACAACCAATTCACCTAAATAAAGAACTAAAAACAAAAAACGACAGAAATGGTTACTAACGCATTAAAAAATTCAATCATGGGGAAGAAAACAAAACAAATAAAAACTTAGTACAATTTACATTAAATTAAAAATCCGAATCAATGCTATAGCTACACACATATACTCGAAATATTGAATTAATTTTATATCGAGAGTCTTTGGTCTATCGATCACGTCAATTACAATAAATTTGAACGTTTTATACATTCTAAATACATTTAGCATTCAACACTTATTCTATAATAAGAACAGTCAAAATGACGGTAGATTTTAACGACTATTTTTGGGTAAGTTCCTACGATCATTGAATTACTTTAATTTTATTTATATTATGGTTTTTGTGCAGGGGGAAAAGAACAATGGCTTTGATGTTCTATACCACAACATGAAGTTCGGTGTTGTGGCTAGCAAAGAGCTATCTGAATTTTTTCGTGAGAAATCAAACATCGAGGAGCAAAACTCCAAATTAATGACCAAACTAGCTCACAAGGCTGGATCTGGCACATTGAATAGTACATTTGCTCCAGTATGGACGATTTTACGTACATCCGCAGAGAAGCTTTCCGCTTTGCACTTACAAATGGTTCAGAAACTCACAGAACTGGTGAAAGATGTGGCAAAGTATGCTGATGAATTACACAAGAAACATAAAATTGTTAAAGAAGAGGAATCCCATACTCTGGAATGTGTTCAGGCAATGCAATCATCAACAGCTGCTGTACAAAAATCAAAGGATTTGTATACAACCAAAGTATTGGAGTTAGAAAAACTGCGAAAGGACAATGGTTCACCGAAGGACATTGAAAAGGTTGAAGCAAAACTGAAGAAGCTCCAGGAGGACTATAAAGTACTTTTGGATAAACACAATCCAATTAAAACCGAATTTGAACGCAAAATGACACAAACATGCAGAGTAAGTATTTGGCTGCTCAAAATCAAATTGAATACTTTACAAAATTATCTAATGTGATGTGTATTGCAGAGGTTTCAAGAAATAGAAGAAGTCCACCTGAGGCAGATGAAGGAATTTCTATCGACTTACCTAGAACTGGTACAAAACAATCACGACATGGTTGGACAGGTAATAATAAGTTGTGTGCTTGATTCTTTAGCCTTTTATTTTAAAACAATGTATAATTAGATAGTAGTTGCTGCTGACTTTAGACCTTTAAGACCCCTAAACCAATATTCGAGCAATTTTGATACCACTTCTTATGAAGCGTGTGAGACTTTTAATGGAAGTAGTACACTCCGCTTGCAGTCAAACGCCTCTAGCAAAAATTGCGTGTTCCTGCTTTTTCTGATATTAGCATTTTAAAGCCTTTAGTTTTAGTTAATGCAGTTAATGTTTTGGTAAAAAATATCAAAAGAATCTTGAACAATTAAAAAGAAAATACAAATTTAACAAAAATAATATTTTAATTAAAATTACCATATCAATATTTACTATTCCCTGCCTGGACAAAGAACGAATTCCCATTATTCGACAGTCCAATTATCGTATTCTCTGGAAAATTTAAGTTGTGGGATGGACTCAATTTGGGCCCAGTAGTTCACCTTTTTGGCTTAATGTTAGCTGCCTTAAGTCTTCTTCTAACTATCCAACCATTCCTCAGGTCTGTAAACTCTAGAAAAAGCAGACCTGACTCATGTTCAGAGCACTGACCACTTCTCTCTGACACTAGCCTTGTCGGAACAGGGTGACCGTTTGAATTCTTGTTTATTGTTAACTGAGATGTGTATCAGTTGACGTTTGACGGTTAAATGATAGAGGTTGGTCAGTTATATAACCTTTATAAGTGTCAGTTACCCTAATGAGCAATATGGTAAACAAGCATAAAATTGATGATTACTTGTGGTGTTGGACTTTTAGCGCAAGAAAGAGTACAATATTTTATGGCACTTTGAAGCTAATTCTATCAGCTTTTAGATTTAACTACAAAATGTACAATTTTTTAGTCTGTTTTTTTTTTTTTTTTTTTTTTTTTTTTGCTAAGGACTTATGACAGGGGTGTCGCATAAGTGGATTTTTTTTGCTCACAAGCTTAGTTATCAAGTAGAAATTCAGTCCGGTTTAGTCTGCACAGTTCATTCCAAGATTTGATCTTGTTTTTTATCACGTTTCTGCTATTCCGCAATAAGCCCGATGGCAGACGATTCTCCTACCTTAGCAAACATTTATTCTTCTGTACTGCCCTAGATTCCAACAAGCTCTAGCATCCATATATTACACATATTTTTCTACTTGCCAAGCTCGAGCCGATTAAAACATCACTTTCTGATACTTAACTCATTTTTGTTTTAAAATTATAATCCTCATCTATAGTCATTTCATAAATTCATTTCAGTATGATCGGTTGATCGGTATGATCCCCATGACATTTCCTCGCTTTAACACAGAAGGAATATAGTATAATAAAGTGTGTTTTTTGAGGGGTATATAATTATATATATATATAACTATAACGATTCGAAAGATAAACCTCTGGTATTATAATTAAAATATGATTTTTGGCATTTGACCGCCACGGTTAGCTCGGATCTAGTCTAATCTGGAAGTCCACTAGCAATTTGACTGTCTTCACAGAAACTAGTCAAGCGGCGCGATGTTAAATTCCACGAATACAAAGGCCGGGTCTGTAACATGAACCTTTCCTTCAATAAATCAATTGGAGCACAAGCTGTGTGAAATGCAGTGCCATGTTGTTGAAATCATAGCACATCATGGTTGTTCAGGCAATGAACGAAAAAGTCAATAGTTTTGGCTTATAGCGGACACCATTGACGCGCTCCTTATTTTATACAGATCTAGGAATTTTAAAATATTTGCACATTTTGGAAGCGTTGTTATGGCTTCATGTAAAAATCTCAAACTATCTAAAAAAAAACACTTGAATTACTTACTTACTCACTTAAGGCGGCGCTACAGTCCGGGCGGACCTGGGCCTCAACCAACATGCGTCTCCAGCCAGCTCGGTCCCGAGCTAGCTGTCTCTATTTGAACATTTTGGAAGCGTTTTTATGGCTTCATGTAAAAATCTCAAACTAAACTAAAAAAAACACTTGACTTACTTACTTACACACTTAAGGTGGCGCTACAGTCCGGGCGAACATGGGCCTCAACCAACATGAGTCTCTAGCCAACTCAGTCCCTAGCTAGCTGTCTCCAGTTTCGCACGCCAAGTTGGTTGAGGTTTTCACCCACCTTCCGGGCTTGAGCGTTGATGTCTATTTCGCTCCACATGACCCAGCCATCTAAGCCGTTGGACTTTAATTCTTCTAACTAAGTCAGTGTAGCTGTACAGCCCGTACGTATAACTTCTCCTCCATTCTCCATCTATGCGCACGGGACCAAAAATCACCCGAAGAACCATTCTAAGACACTCTCATCTTTCTTTGACAAGGTCAGCGCCATAAATGAGGACCGGGATGATGAGTGTGCTATAGATGGTGATTTTAGATGCCCGAGAGAGGACTTTACTTCTCAATTGCCTTCTAAGTCCAAAGAAGCAGCGATTTGCAAGAGTTATTCTTCGTTTGATTTCAGCGCTGGTGTCGTTAATAGCGGTGCCTAAGTAGACAAAGTCCTTAACTACCTCAAAGTTA
The DNA here is from genome assembly GCF_945859685.1 of Eupeodes corollae. Lineage (NCBI taxonomy): Eukaryota > Metazoa > Arthropoda > Insecta > Diptera > Syrphidae > Eupeodes > Eupeodes corollae. The sequence continues at coordinate 145,494,357 of NC_079147.1, read as the reverse complement.
TAGCTGTCCATGGTGAAGTTTTGTCCAAGACGTCGTCGTTCAGTGTCCTTTTTTGATGACAGCATATACTTGGTCTTGCCCTCATTGACCACTAAACCCATCTTCTTCGCTTCCGTCGCAATGCTCAAAAACGCTCCACTGACATCACGCTTTGATCTTCCAATTATTTCAATATCATCTGCGTATCCGAGTAATTGGATTTACCTTTGGAAGATTGTGCCTCTAGTGTTGACGGTTGACGGTTGCACACTTCTTTCCAGAACGATGTTAAGAAGTCGCATGACAGTGCATCGCCTTGTCTAAAACCTTTTTTGACATCAAATACAAATAAGATCTTTTCCGACATTAATAGAGCAGCGTGTATTCTCCATCGTCATTCTGCACAAACGGATAAGTTTGACAGGGATGCCAAAACTAGACATTGCTCTGTAGAGCTCTTTCCTATGCTGTCATACGCGGCTTTAAAATCGATAAAGAGAAAAGAGTGTGAAAATTTGGTCGATAGTGGACTTTCCTGGTCTGAAGCCACACTGATAAGGACCAATCAGGTTGTTGAAAAACGGCTTCAGACGTTCACATAATACGACAGAAAGGATCTTATATGCAATGTTAAGGAGACTTATGCCTCTGTAGTAAGCGCAATTAAGAGGGTCTCCTTTTTTATGTATTGGGCAAACTATGCTGAGATTCCACTCATCGGGCATGCTTTCTTTCGACCATATTTTGCAGATGAGTTGGTGCATTCTCCCTATCAAGTCATCTCCTGCTGCTTTGAATAGTTCAGCAGCGATGCCGTCAGCTCCAGCAGCTTTGCTTGACATAAGTTTAGATATAGCTATCTTCACTTCGTCAAGGTCGGGTAGGCGGAATTGTTGATCTGCGTCACCGAGGTTGAGTGGTTCTATCTCCCTTACAGCGGAGTTCGGTTCGTTAGCGCCGTTATATAACTTAGAGAAGTGGTCTTTCCATATTCTCAACATAGACTGCGGTTTCACTACGATGTTCCCCTGATCGTCCTTACAGGCTTCGGTTCGTGGCTTGTACCCTTAAAAAAAAATGGATGATTCAAGAGGACACAAAAAACACTTGACAGCTGACTAAATAGCTGCCAATTTAAATATCGTTGGGAGCCTAAAGTCCTATAAACCAGAAAAAAACACAATTTATAACAATTATTAGTTAAGTCGTATTTAAAGACGGAAAATCATATATAAAAAAAAAATAAATAATTAAATGTTACTAATTTCTCAGGTTCACTCTGACTTCAAACGCCAATTTCTCGATATGACAGTGGATAAGCTTCTTGAACAGTTTGTTTTGAATAAATATACCGGCCTGGAAAAGCCTGGTAAGTATTGCCCATTTTGTTATTTTTCTGTTGGTAAACCTTGATTTTTTAAATTTAAATTACAAATAAAAAATGTACAAACAAAAAACAAAAAAATTATTCCGAAAACTTAAAGGTTTGTGCAGTTTGAAAACGGAATATATTTCGAATATAATACAATACAAAATTTATTTTTCTCTCAGTCAACTTGCCGCCTGCCACAAATCAGTTGTTTATTTTCTTATTTTTAGAAATTTCTGTTAAGAATGCTTAAAAACACAACACCCCTGTTACACATACAAAGTTCATTAGAAATACCCAAAATACCAGACAATTGTATTCGTTTTAAATTTATGAGAAGAAATAATATTTATTTATTCTATATTACGTACATATCTTTTGATTCTGAACATAATTTTTAGAGAAGCTCATCTTTGCTCTTGCAAAGGTAAAAATTAAAAAGGGAATCTGAATTTAATTTGTTTTTTTTTTTCTTTTTATTTATCAAAACTTGTCATTGTTTTGTTTTGAATGCTAAAAATGCAATAATTTTTGGTAACGCATAACATCAAGCATGTTTTGTTTTTGGATTTTTTTTGTATTGTTTTAATGTTGCTTTTGATTTGTATTTAAACAAAAAAAAATGAAACTTGCTCTTATTGTTTTGCGCTTTTTTTCCATTTCATGGCGTCCATAAAATTGTGTTTGTGTTTTATTTTTCTCATAACTACAAAATAAATTGAATCTAGGCTTATATAATTTTGTAAGGTCTACAAATTAAAGGAACCATTTTACTATTGGGCCCTGGCTAAATGTGCACACAATTAAGTTTGGTCTCAGAAGAAGTGTCAACATTTTCAAAATCTTTCATGGGAAGATGAGATGTTTTTAATTCAATACTTTAGTTATTTTTTTCTTATTTATAGATTTTGAGATATTTGGTTTTTGGTTCTTTTAAAAACCTTTGTACCTTACATTAAAAACAGAACTATCAAATGCTTTTAATTTCGTCAACTAGTATTTGAGGATATCCAAAGAAACAAAATAACTAACTCAAAACTACTTATTTTCACGCTCAAATTATTAGCCCTACAATCTAACAGCTCTGTCGAAAACTGGAATAATTTTTGTTGCAGTCATTCAAAAACAATTATGAAAACAAGAATTCTTAATATGCATAACCATGACGGATCTTATGGAGATATTGGTAAAATAATATAATCGTGCATTGTTTAAAGTGTCTACCTTTGAAAGTGTAGAGCATTTAGTTCCTCTTCGGATCTTAGATGCTCGTGAGTGTAATTAGATTGTCCGAAAAGTCAAAACAAATCTAAAAACTATACCAAGGCAATTTTCTGCTGAAGTAGGGCACTAATTTGGGAAAACAATTATTTTCTGTTGAGGGTTCAATGATTTTTCAGGCTGATGATCATATGGTTATATTGTAAGTCTAACACAGAACTAGCAAAAATTAAACTGTAACTACAGCACAACATAGTGTCGTAGACGTTTTAGTTGCAAGATTTATCGACTGCTGCAGGTATTGATCAGTTGGTTATGACCGACAACATTATCGATAGACAAATAAATGTGGGCATAAAAAGAGCCATAAAGCTTAATTTTTCACGATTGTTCAAAATGGTGTACAAATATGATGATGATGTATGAATACCGTTAGGATAACACTCCACAGCCACTTTCAAAATCAACTGCAATCTTTGACTTGAATTGAATAGAATATTAAATGCGAAGTTATCGCTGTTATTTAATACAAAAATGTGACAACAATTAGTAGTTTTTCGTAGCTTAATTTTATCAGATATTTATTGATATTTTCTGTATTTGGTCCTCATTACTAGAGATGATTTTTCGCTCAAAATTTGAATTAACTTTCAAATATTCCAAAATTCAATTAACGAAAGCAAAACGCTGCCTATGGTCTTTTGACTTAAGTTCCTGGATCTGTTGAATTTAGTTTGGGTGCATTCCCAAACAACGATGCAAAATTCGCCATGCTGCGGTCAGCTACAGGCCAAGTTCTTGTAAACGACACGGTCCATATTTTGAAATTATAAGTTGTTTATTACAAGGTATTAGTTCTTAATTTGAGATTGAATATAGTATTCCAATTTGAAGACCTACAAATAGGATTTATATTGATGCAAACAAATATTTTCCTACTTAGGGCAACACAAAAAAGAAATAAAAAAAATTGGGAAACGGTCTTTTTTAGACGTGTGATTTTCAGAAGAAATTAGACGCATATAATTTAATGTTATTAATGAATGTAACTTTATTATGACAATAAAGGTTTGTCAATATGTTTTAAAATTTATTTCGGACAAGTGGCTATCGCTGTTGGCTCGAATAAAATCCAGCCGAGATGCTCAATTTTCGTATTTCAGCAATATACATTGTCGGACAAAATAAAATGCAAATCCCAAATCTTAAGTCGGAGTGAAATATTTTCATTTAAATACAAATATTATATTAAATTTTACTTCCAAAATTTGTTTAGGTTATTTACAAAATTGTAGTTAAGAAAAAAAAGATATTAAAATATTACAAAAAAAAAGACAAAATAAAGTGCAAATTCAAAATATGAACATAAATAGTATAAAATATTCAAAAAACAGTTTGATAAAGTAAATCAAAATTAATAACGAGTGGCTCTGCCTTTATTTTGAATAACTTCAGCAAGACGTTTGATTATACTGCAGACAAGACTTTTTAAAATTCAGGTGGAATTCTCTCCCATTCATTTTGGATGCATTCCCAAAAAGGCGGTAAATTGCATCGCTCAACCAAAGGTATCCTGTCATCCAAAATGGACCAAAGGTGCTCAATAGGGTTAAGGTCTGGAGATTGAGGTTGCCATTTTAGAACGTCAATATTGTTTCGAGTAAACAAATCTTTTGCAATTCTGCTTGTATGCTTTGGGTCAGTATCTTGTTGAAAAATATAATTTCTCAAAAACATTTTTGAAGTAGATGAAGCTAGATTTTCTCTGACAATATTGACGTGTTGAATGTTGTGAAGATATTGATGTCTATGTTGATTATTTTGAAAAAAGTATCCGTGATAGTATTAATGTATCTGTTCCTCAGAAAACAATTAATAAACGAGCTGTTATTCTACCTCGTTCCATTTTAAATCTTATTAAAATAAGAAATATGTTTAGAAGGAAATGGCAAAGATATCGACAGCAGCACGATTTTCAAGAAATGAACCATCTCAACATATTAATAACAGAATCGATATCAAAATTCAGGAACATAGAATGGAACAAAAAACTAAGTTCCTTACATCCTAGCTCTAAACCTTTTTGGAACATACATAAAATAATTAAGAAGAAAAATACTCAAATACCACCACTTGAATCATTAGGGACAGTTCATACTTCTAACGAAGACAAAGCAAATACGCTTGCAAATACTTTTGCTAGCAATCATGATACTACCATTAACTTCTACCACGATCCTGTTTTAACCAACCTTGTAGATACGTCAGTCATTGAATTCAATGGAACTTCTATAAGCTTATCTGCAGAAGAATTAATTTCTGTTGAAGACATTGAATATTTGATATGTGATCTTAAAAATAAAAAATCTCCTGGAATGGATGGTATTCAAAACCAATTCCTTAAAGAACTTCCAATGAGTGGTTTTGCTTATTTAACTTCTTTAATAAATGCCTGCTTTAAAATTCAATATTTTCCACTTAAATGGAAGATGGCAAAAGTTGTTCCAATATTAAAATCTGGAAAACCTCGAAGTGATCCACTTAGTTATAGGCCAATAAGCCTACTGAGTAGCATTAGTAAGATTTTCGAAAAATTAATTCGCTGCAAATTAGAATTGTTTTTAAATGAAAAGAATATCATACCAATACAACAATTTGGATTCCGGAAAGAGCATAACACATCACACCAGGTCTTAAGAATCTGTAGACACGTAAAAGAAAAATTTAGAGAAAAAAAATCAACAGGATTAGTTTTGCTAGATGTTGAAAAAGCGTTTGACACTGTTTGGCACAATGCACTTATTTATAAACTTATTATAAATGAATGTCCAACTTTTTTAATAAAACTTATACAAAGTTTTTTAAGTGAAAGAACATTCATAGTTTCACTTAATGGACAAAATTCAGCCTCAAAAACTATTCCTGCTGGCGTTCCTCAAGGATCAGTGTTATCTCCTACGTTGTTCAATATTTTTATCTCTGATTTTCCAGTTTTGCAAAATTGTGAATTCGGTATGTATGCAGATGACATTGCTATATTCTCATCCGATGAACATCCTGATAATATTATTAACAATATTCAAACTGATTTAGCAATTATTTTCGAGTATTACAAACACTGGAAAATTAAAATCAATGCTGGGAAAAGCCAAGCTATCTTTTTCACCAGAAAAAGAAAGGATTGTTTTTTACCCAGTCGTAATATAAACTTAAATAACTGTGATATACCTTGGGTCAGCTCTGTCAAGTATTTAGGTATTTACTTAGATAAGAAGTTGACCTTCAAGAAACACACAGAAATGACAGCAAATAAAATAAATGTCGGAATAAAAATGTTATATCCGCTTATTAACCGAAGGTCATTACTTAGCAAACACAATAAACTTATTATTTTTAAAGTCGTTTTTCAAGCAATACTGTTATATGGATCGCCCGTATGGGGTAATTGTGCTGTAATGCATATTAAAAAATTGCAAATTCTCCAAAACAAAATTTTAAAAATGATGCTGAAGCTCCCCTGGCATTATTCAACCCAAGCCTTACACATAGAGACAACGAACGTCTTAAAAATAGACAAGAAAATTGAAATGCTCAATCAAAAATTTTCCAGAAAATGTGTATTAAGCGAAAACTCTCTGATTAGAAACTTGATTTAATAAATTGTCAAACATATTTTTTTTTTCTTTTTTTTTTTTATTCTTGTATTAATTGTTATTTATGCATCATTATAAGTATTTTTTTTTTTGTTTTTGTTTATTTATTAATTAATGTATCTTATTATGTATTCATTCTACTATCTACTTATTTATTTATACATTTTTTCTCCTTTACTAATTTATATATGTTTATATTTATTTATTTATTTATTTATTTATTTATTTGTGTCTTTATTTGTTTATTTATTTGTTTGATTTTTTACTTCTGCATTTTTGTATTTATTTATTTATTTATTTATTTATTTATTTATTTATTTATTTATTTATTTATTTATTTATTTATTTATTTATTTATTTATTTACTTATTTACTCATTTATTAATTCATTCGTGTATTTATTAACTTATTTGTTTGCCTATTTATTTATATATTTATTCGGAAATTAGTTTCTATTAAATTTAAGCATAACATATCTGTGATATAATTATAAACAAAATTCGAATGAAGGTTTTTTCTTTGCAATGTTTTCCTTCAAACTTATAAATATTAAGACATAGACATGCTGTTTAAAACATAATTATTATTTTCAGTAGTAAGATACAAATTGATATCATATCTCTGTGCTGTGCAATGACTTAAAAATATTGTAAACAATGTAACTTTTTCTTTGCCAATAAAATATCTATCTATCTATATTGACGTAACTAGAACTCGTCATTTTAGTGTCAACTTTAATAATATTTCCAACCCCACTAGAGGAAAAACATCCCCAGACCATAAGTGACCCTCCTCCATGTTTGACGGTTTTTTGAATGCACCTTTGGCTCAGTCTTTCCGATGGTTTGCACCAAACTCGTTTTCTGGATTTTAATTTTTTAATTCAAATTTGGACTTATCGTTTTACGTGCTCTCCAAAAGATAGAAACTTTCTTGAAAAAGCTAGCCATTTTTTTTTGACATTAATTGGCCGAAAAAGTTTCTTAAGCCAAATTCATTCGGACGCCTTTGAACAGTCCTTGGTGTAATGGATAACTCCACTTTAATGATTCTGCCCGAAGATAATGGGTGTTTTCGAGCCTCAATTTTTATTCTGCGGTCTGCGGAATTTTTAAAGCTGACGACAGTTCCTCGTTATACAAAATTAAAATAAATTTGTCTTCCACCAGAAACAGACAATCCATGTTTTTCTGCTAGTTTTTTTCCACCCATGTTGACGGTCTAAAACAAGCATTTCCTTCACTTCGGTTGAAAGCGGTTTAATAATATCCTTAACCGAATAAAATAAAAACAAGCAAATAAATGAATATGACTTTAAATTTAATTTATAAACCTTTTAATATTTTCTCTGCTATACAAAATTTTCCTAATTTTAAATATTTAGTAAGAAATTGAAAGAGTAATAAAAATTGTACTTTATTTTGTCGCAGCATTATTGCCGATGTTGGTAAACAAAAGAATAAATCTTTAACGGTTTTTTGATCAGAGAGTAAACAACTGGAAGTTTGTGACGTGTGTCAAAAAATTCTCTTTGCTCTTAAATTGCGGCACTATGAAATCAAATGAACCGCTTTTGCACTTTATTTTGTCTGACAGTGTACGTTGTTCAGGAGTAAGTTTATTCATTTTAAAATGTCAAACTGAGTATTAATCAAGTGGGAGCTATCAAAAAGATCAACTCGGATAGATGTTTTGCCAGAATGAAAACGGCACGTCTAAGAAAAAAAACCTTTATTACATAGAAAAAAATTGAGCTTCTAATTTGAAATAAGCAACAATACCTTTCAGTTGATGTGGAAATAATTTGCTTTTCCCTTTTATCACGCAATATATAAACGCAATATTCTCGAAGACCTTAAAGTTATTCGAAGTAGCATCCTATTAGGCTTCACCGAAGCCTCTAATTGCCTAGAACGACACAGGGTATTACAATGGATAAGTGTGGCGATAACGTCATCAATCGCCAGCCCATTAACCTAACCTACAAAATCTTTAACAACTGATAAGTTCAATCTCAAATATCTCAGATTTCCCATGGATGATTTTGAAAAGGTTGCAGCCAATAAACAAGCCACCATTCATATAAGATCAATTTTGTTTGTGAGTACTCTTGCCTTAAAATTAGCAATATCCTTTCTTTATCAGGATATCAACATGTTCTTTTAATTCAAAGAAGTGTAGTCTTATTTTCACGATAGTTAATAATGACTTGACTTGTATTTTTCACGTGTCTTTGTTCATTTACAGGCTAAATTAATAACAAAATTTGTCTGTTCTATTAAACCATTGCTGTCGGGGAAGAAATCAGGACTTCCATGACAAATAAAATTATATGTCAAATTTATAAATATCCCCTATTAGGTAATTTCTTCAGATTTTATGTATGATTACATGTAATCTAATTATTTGTTTTGATTAGTGCAGTTCAATATACTTTTAGTTTAACATAAGCCAAAACGTTCGAGTACTGTTAACTAGAAGAGAGAAGTCTCTCAAAAGAAGAATTTTGGTTCCGGATGTTTTTCAAATACATACCTACAATTTAAAAAATGTATGTACAAAATATTCTCTATTACACCGCGAAATCAATAAAAAAACAAAGGGTAATAAGGCTTAATCCTCTCAAAATTCAGAAGGTTGAATCGTTTATTACATAATCTTTCTTTAATGCTGATTTGCATTAAAATTGAATCAAATGTCACAACATTTTTCTAGGAAAACAATAATTCAATTTTTAAAATAATTACAAATTCAGATATGGGAAGTTTTATTTTTTTGTATGAAAACAACTCAATAATTTTTTGTCCAGCTGTGTTGATCAATTCAGCGAAAGTTAGCCACGAAAAGATTGTCATTTTGATCATTAGTTTTATTTTTATAAATCAATAGCTTTGTTTCACTTTAAAAATGCGTCCGTGTTCAAATTGCACAGCGTTTATTAAAATAAATTTATTTCGTAATTGCTAAGCGTTTTGATTTTGTTTTTCTTTTATCTACATAACTAAACATTTTTATTATTACTAAAAGTATACATTTTTTAAATTTTTTTGTTTGTTTTTAATTAAGTTTTATTTTTTAAAAAGTTTTGTTGTTTAATTTTGTGTTTTTGTTTTTTTGTTTTTCATTAACAATTTTCTTTTCCAATAAAACAACTTACAGAAATATCCGAACTCCCGTTCATTACCTTATCGACGCAACCCACTTCTTCGACAAGTTCGCATTTAAATATCTCCAATCGGCCAATATCACCCGCAAATCTCACAGACACACAACTAGCACAGCAACACCAATTACCAAAACAACAACAACTAATACAGCAACAACAACAACAAGGAAACTTGGATGTTCTAACATCATCGGACATTGGTGGGTCTAGCCTCAATAGTGAAAACATCAGTGGTAGCAGACTTTATCTGTCCACAAAACCAGATTCTGATCCAAAGAGCCAATATTCTTCGACAGAGCGTAGCATCGAAAACATTGAAAATATAACACGAGCCTTATCACCAGAGCCCATACAAACAACAACCATTAGCACTACAGCCACATCGGTCAAGTCAAACATCCGCAGTTGGTTCAGCATTCCATCAACGAAACATTCCACAAGTAACACAACTAGTACATGCAATAACAACTCCTCCTCCTCTTCATCTAATGCAAATAAATTAACCAATGGGAATTTTGGTACGGACACTAACTCCAGCTCGAGTATAAATAATTCCCAAAGTGCTAACCATTCCAACAGTCCTTCCCAACAACTGGACAATTCCAATACCAACATCATTCAAAGTTCATTTATATCGTCAGCCTTGACTCAACTATCTGAGCAAAATTCAGCATCTTCTTCGTCGGTTCCAAGTATGAGATAAATGCATTATTCATTATAAAAAATACTTACCTTTTGTATGTCCCTTACCTATTTTAACATAAATATTCTTGAGCCTATACTAAACCTTTACCTTCTATACCTTCAATAATATTATAATCTTCGTCAAGTGTATGTTAAATGATTTAGTGCAATATTAACCATATGTATTTTTTTAGTTAGAAGAAAATCAGATAACCAAATATTTTGAATGCTCAGAATCAAAAGCTCCTTTAAAAAAAAAGTAATGAGACATAAAAAGGATTCTATTATAATATTCTTAAAAACCTAATTTTTTTATATTCTTTTTATTTTTTTTTATTTTAAATTTTAAATACACCACATTTGAAGTCTTATAATATTTAAAAAAATATAAGCTTCACACCAAATTTTCCAAAACCAAAACATTCATTACATTTAATATTAATGGAAATGTTGGGTCGTATTCACAATACGTTTGATTGAAATTATATTCTTAATATTTATTAATAATGAACACTTAATCATGTTTTTAAAATACGCCCTTTCAAAAATGCAAGACAACCCAAAACTGTGTTTTTAAGGCTTAGTTAAAACACGTTATATATTTTGCAAATTACAAATCTCTATCTGAAGTTTCGAAAAACCTTGAATGTAATTCCCTTATGTTTTTGAATAATTCGTTTTAAAATTAATTTTTAGTGCTGATTCCGAATCCGAACTCCGATTTTAAACTCAAACGTTTTCAAAATTATCACTATTTGCAATGTTTTCCCAATTACTTATGTTATAACCTTAAGACTATGAATTCTTAATAAGATCACTTCTTATTATTCTTAAGTCGTGAGACCAATGGACCCAGCCATTTTTGAATAATAATTTGAAAAAAAAGTATTAGTTTTTAAAATTTGTTTTATTAAGAACCGTTTCAGTAATAAAAAAAAAAAAAAAAAAAAAAACATTTTTAAATGAAATATTGATTTAGAGGATTGTAGATTTGGGAAATCATCACACATTTTTTCTGTATGGTTGTTTATCAAAAACCTGACGTGATAGAATGATTTTGAAGTTGAATTCGAACTAAAGCCATCAAGGACCTTAAAAAAAAAGTATAATTACTTTTTTGACCATTGTTCAGGGTGAATGAAAAAGTTTTTTGCTTATGATCTCACCAATCCCAAAAATTCCCGGGCAATCGTTTTCCTCGGGTTCTCCCGAGAGTAAAATTCTCCTTCCTTACAAACTCGAGAATGAAAATTTTGTATGTTGGATTAGCTGTTCCGAAGTCTACGGACTTTTTCATTGTAATTAAAACATAGATGCCCTGTTCGTTGCCGAAAAATGGTTGTTCCTTATTTGGTCTATCGCCAGTCCTATTCCTTGCTTTCAGTTTTTCAGCCATCTTTAATTGAACATAATATTTCTTCTGAACACTCTAAACCTATAGTTTTGTTATACATTGGTGGTCTACACAAATTCAACTCTACCATTTTCCAAATCAATGCTACTTCTTCCTTTGTTTGTTTGTTGAGTCAACATAAAATTTAAAAGCATTTGCAGAGCTGATCCTTGTTTTGTTGGTTTTGGCCTCAAAAATAATTGGAAAAAAAAGGAAAAACTTCACTTTACTTCGTAACAAGCTTGCGCCAAATGAATTTGAATTGTCCCTTTTTTTTATTTTAGAAAGCTCGTTTATTTCCCGTAGTAACTTTTTTCTATTTTTGAGCTTGTTTAGAATAATGAAAATTCAAAAAGGATCAAAATCGGGCGACTTTCCATTACCGCAGCACGAATTTCCTTCTGATTTTTTTTTTGCAGTTAGGTAGGGGTCTCAATTGAACATGTTTTAAATATTAGGGCGAGGAAACAACTTTAAGTCATAAAAAAAAATATTTTCTTTTTCGGACTTAACCCTACTTTTTTGTATTGCATTCTTTGAGCCTAAAACAAGTTTTTTTTTAATTGATAGCACGACGCACGTACTAACAGCTAGGTATGTAAGGGGTCATTATAGGATTTGGGGTGGGTGCGAGTTTGGGTATATGCAAAGTACTTTTTCATTTGAGCACTAAAATAAAAGAAATCACCAAGAAAAAAAACAAGTATGGCAACACTGAACATAAAACTATGAAGAAATGTCAAAATGTGTTTTAAAAGTGTAAAAAAGTGAACTTTAAAAATTAATTAAAAATAGAAATAAATGTTTCCTCGCTCTAAAACTGCTATAGTTATTATTTATTTGCACATATCTATCGAAAAAAAAAAAACGCGAGTCGAAATTCGTGCTGCGGTAATGGAAAGTTGAGCTTCAAAATCTTTGGGAATTTTCTATTTAAAATGAGAGAGAAGGGAAAAGTGAAATCTTTATATTGTCATTTAGAATTGGGCTGAATATCCCACAGAATGTTGGCTAAAATGAAAAATCTCAGTTAGCCGACATGTATTATATCCCCTAATATTAAACAAGAGCGACATAAAGATAACCTGGGGAGTCATTCCGTATTTTTTAAAACGATAATCGTCAAAACAATTATCATTAACGATATCGTCAATAATTTGCTTCACGTAACTATGTCACTATCGTCTCGTCTATCGTTTTCATTATAAGATAACTGAAATGTCAAAATCAACTCAACGAAAGATAATGCTTGTTCGAGATTTATTGTTTGTGACTGTTACTGATTTAATTTTTTGTTAGAGTGAAAAAACTTATCGAGAGAACCAAATTTCGTCTTCGTCCCTTCGAAACCTCTAACTCTCATTTTTTATAGCGTGTTGAATTCGTATCGGTGTATACATGAGAGCAGAGAGTGAAAAAACTTCAGTTGAGAGATTGAGATTTGCAACCAATAAATAATTTGCCACACAGTTTGCTATAACTTTATAAAGTCCTTTTTTGAAAAACTTCGATGAAAACTATAATGGTTTAAATTATTTTATAAGAAAAAACAAAAATGCTTACATATAAACGGTGATTTTTTAAGAGCTTGAAAACTTTAAAAAAAAAAAACGCATACAATTTGCAAAATCTCATCGATTCTTTATTTGAAACGTTAGATTGGTCCATGACATTTACTTTTTGAAGATAATTTCATTTAAATGTTGACCGCGGCTGCGTCTTAGGTGGTCCATTCGGAAAGTCCAATTTTGGGTAACTTTTTCGAGCATTTCGGCCGGAATAGCCCGAATTTCTTCGGAAATGTTGTCTTCCAAAGCTGGAATAGTTGCTGGCTTATTTGTGTAGACTTCAGACTTGACGTAGCCCCACAAAAAATAGTCTAAAGGCGTCAAATCGCATGATCTTGGTGGCCAACTTACCGGTCCATTCCTTGAGATGAATTGTTCTACGAAGTTTTCCCTCACAATGGCCATAGAATCGCGAGCTGTGTGGCTTGTAGCGCCATCTTGTTGAAATCACATGTCAACCAAGTTCAGTTCTTCCATTTTTGGCAACAAAAAGTTTGTTAGCATTGAACGATAGCGATCGCCATTCACCGTAACGTTGCGGCCAACAGCATCTTTTAAAAAATACGGTCCAATGATTCCACCAGCGTACAAACCACACCAAACAGTGCATTTTTCGGGATGCATGGGCAGTTCTTGAACGGCTTCTGGTTGCTCTTCACTCCAAATGCGGCAATTTTGCTTATTTACGTAGCCATTCAACCAGAAATGAGCCTCATCGCTGAACAAAATTTGTCGATAAAAAAGCGGATTTTCTGCCAACTTTTCTAGGCCCATTCACTGAAAATTCGACGTTGTGGCAGATCGTTCGGCTTCAGTTCTTGCACGAGCTGTATTTTATACGGTTTTACACCAAGATCTTTGCGTAAAATCTTCAATGTGGTCGAATAACACAAACGCAATTGCTGCGAACGGCGACGAATCGACATTTCACGGTCTTCAGCAACACTCTCAGAAACAGACGCAATATTCTCTTCTGTACGCACTATACGCATTCGTGTGGTTGGTTTAATGTCCAATAAAGTAAACTGAGTGCGAAACTGTTTGCTCACTTGGTCGATTATGTAGACCATAAATCGGACGTAAAGCGCGAAACACATTTCGAACCGAACACTGATTTTTGTAATAAAATTCAATGATTTGAGAGCGTTGCTCGTTAATAAGTCTATTCATGATGAAATGTCAAAGCATACTGAGCATCTTTCTCTTTGACACCATGTCTGAAATCCCGCGTGATCTGTCAAATACTAATGCATGAAAATCCTAACCTCAAAAAAATCACCCTTTAGGTTGGAAGAGATATATATCCATAAACGTATTCATTTTATTTTGTTCTGAGTTTTCATTTTCACTTTGTAACAAAACTACGCCGAAACATTTTCATTTCAATTTGCATAGTTAATCAACGACACACGATACCTTTTTAGCTATCGTGCAAACGCTATCGTTTTGACGATATCTATCGCCTATTGTCTATTGACTATCGCCGAAATGCTATCGTTTGACTATAGTCGTTTTACGGAATGACCCCCCTGAATATTATAGACCTAAGATTTGTATATAATTGTATGGGTTTTTTTAAAATAAATTATATAGTTGTTAAAAGTTAAATACGAATTGATTTATTTTCACGAAAATTATCTCTCACTTTTACCTCTCGGGCTTAAGATGTATCAAAAAATAATTTACTGTCAATTCTCTAAACAGTTTTTGAATAAAAGACCCCCAAAACAAAAAAATATTTGTTGCCATTCTCAATCCCACTCTGACATCCATTTTTCATAGTAGGTATATATTTTTTGTTTCATAATGCAGACTAATTTTGTAGTGTAATGCATGCAAATCTACTGGGATGGGTCTTGAAACTCTATACTTTATGTATTTTAAGCTTATGAGTGGACTTAAGTTGAAACATATAAAAAAAACCTTATTTAAAGATATTTTACTAACGAACATGTTTAATTGTTTAAATAAACTGCAAATTTTAGTGCTGCAGATGTATTTTTTTTACCAAGGGCAAACCAAAAAGCTAGTTGCATTGAAAATCCATGTATTTGAAGAATGTCTCTCATTTCTATTGGCCTAGTTTTGTTTAGATACATTCAAATAAGAACAGTTAAATTATGTTCCGTACAAGCTCAAGTGGATTTTAGACTTAAGATTAATTTCATTAGAAGTTAATTTTTACCATTTACGTCACTTGAACATCGTCGAAATGTTTCTTATCTCACCCTCTTTTACAGTTATTTTAATGGTTTATGCTCTAGAGAAATAGCCAGCTGCATTCCTCCCCTTAAACAGTTCAACCGTAATACTCGCGCTTCTGGGAATGCTCATCAGTATACCCTCGAGCCCAACTTCGGTCGTACTGTCAAGTACAGAGATTCGTTTTAGCCGTACTATACGAATGTGGAATGCCTTGCCACAATCTGTCTTTCCCAGCTATTGCAATATTCAGGAATTCAAAACCAATGTGCACCGACACTTCCTTTCAACCCCTCTCTCCCTTTCCTAGTGCTCACACTGTGTCTACATAGTAAGGGTAGTTATCCCTTTGAGTGTGCACTTATTATATAAACAAAAATTTACCAACTGCCATACACTTTTGCAAATATATGATAATTTTATGGGAAAACTTTAGAAATACATTAGTGTACTTTTTGTTTAATTCGGTCCTTTATTGAATTCAAGTGTAAGAAACACTTAACACTTGCGTTTTATTCAAATGATATTTGTAATTTATGGCTTAAATGAAATTTAAATATTTCTTAATCTGTTGCAACCCAAAAGTTTTTTATTATTTTCAGTTGTTTATGGAAAAAGTAGACTTACAACCCTAAGCTTTTGTTTTTTTTTTATTCTAGACGGTAAACATAAATGGCACATGATCTTTTAAAGCAGATTTACCTTCTATCATTATCTATTATTATCACTTTTAAAGTAACATATGGTTGTACTTTTTATTTATCACAGCTTCACATCTCCTTGAAAAACTCCACTAATTTTCTGCATCGTTCTGTGGGCATAATCATACCAAGCCTTTTTTATGTATTTCCACAGCTCATCTAAGCTATTGGAATTTTCGCATTCCAATTGACTCAATAAGATAACGGATTTTCAATTGGATTAAGATCGGGAGACTTAGCTGGTATTTTCAAAACGTTAACATAATTATTTTCCAAACACAATTTAACTACTCGAGAAGTTTGTATAAAATTAATTAACATCGGAATTACTAATGATCTTCCATTATAAGTTTGCTGATCCATTCTTGAGTTTACTTTACAATTGGGCCAACTACACTATATATATTTTGGGTTGTGTTGTTGGTCTAAGTCCGCAGAACTTTATTTCATCGCTTTCGCTATTTCCAAAAAGGGGATTTCAAAGATTTTTCTTTAAGTTATTACTTGTGTTTTGTTGGGAAATCTATCCATAGTAAAGTAAGATTTTACACGAATAACAAAAATAATATCCATAGTTTGAATAACACCGATAAAAGTTAGAGTAGAATCTCACTATGGATAGGTTTTTGACATTTATATGAGCCTCGAATGGATCTTATGTGATTTCGTTCTCAAATGTTGGTACGATTGATATTGCATTTGTATCTCGATGGCTGTGTTTGTTGAGTAGTTCTGCATTTGGAATCATGTGTGCTTTCCATTGCGGAAAAAACGAATCTATTACTGTTGATATTATTTACTTTTGTTAGTGACAATGGACTAACTGGGTTTATTTTGCAAGAAAAGACAATAGATAAATCTCAAATCGATTCAGGTATATAAAGAATTGAGGCGAGCTTCAAGCTCGCTTCAACACCACATGTTAATGTAGTAGTCTACGAACAAACCCCCTTTTTGAAGTTTTTTATTATTATTTTGACAGATCTTCTTTCAGTTGTGCCAATTTTTAAATACAAAAATCTGGCCACTGCGGATCGTTTTGTTGGGAATTTCTCACTTTACTATATATGAAATGCGAACAAAACGCACGTATTTTTTTGACAAAAGTTTTTTTTTGTTCCTCAATTGAAATTTTATTTAACCCTCCTTTACGTTATGGGGTCCAAATGTACTCAGAACACTCATAACTTTTTTGTTATTACAGTGGTGGTCCAGTACAACGAACGATATAATGTCCAGTGTCAATTCGCTATATAGAAAACATTTTTTTCATACAAATCTTTAGGTAAATAGAAAGTACATTTGTATTTTTAATTAATTTATTTCAAACGTCATAGAAAAATAATTTAAACTTCACTTAATATATATATATAACATATATAACTTCATTAAAATATAACGAACAATTTAGGGAATATACTGTATTAGTTAAGCTAATTTCTTCTTAAATGGTTTGACAAGGTCTGCCCTCGATGAAAGCTTTTCACCAGACTCTTTAAGAAGTCGAATTCCAAAGCGCTTTTTAAATTTTGTTGGTCAACCACCGTGGTGATATCTTTTTTTTTTTTGAAACTACTTGCCTTGGCCTTTAAAATGTTACCATTAATAGGAACATGACTTTTACGTTGCGCAATAAACCATTTGTACAATGCGGTTTCCATTTTTCAATATTCATCCTTCTTTAATGATCGTCGACTTGCTCTCATTTTTCTTGATAGTGTATATGTTAGACTTTGAAATTCCAAACTTCTTCGAAATGGCCGAGAGCGAAACTCTTTTTTAATTTTTGCGCCCATTGTAAGACGTTTGCGCGACGACATCATGCTTAACTTTCTTATTCAGCATCAGACATGAAACTGAGAAACGATGTTAAATATTCCAGACGCCAAAAAACGTAAAACAACAAAAATGGGGCTAAAATTCCGACATTACTAAGCAATCGAAAAAAAAACTTGTGTAATGGGAAATTGTGTATGTACCTTTCAATATTATCATAAACATACATGTTAGAGACATTAAAAAATTTACAGTAATTTTTTTTTTTACTATCTGAAATTCCTTATTTTGTTCGTTATATAGAAAACCTAATGGACTTGAAAAAAGTGTTCGTAATATCGATCATTTGCCGCCTCCTCATCGGGTTCGGTGAGCTAATCGTTTCTGAACACATTTGTGTTTTTCACAGGCTTGAGAACCGGAAGTAGTTTTCTCACATTTATGTTGCGTCAAAACAACTTGTTTGTTTGGCTTTTGAACATAAGTTACCATTTTTTCAGAAAATTCAAAGGTAGATGAATGGATTTGACAATACTGCTTCCAGTCTTTAATTTTTTGTAGTAAAGAAATATTTTACTACAAAGAGTTTTGGCACTTATAATTTTGTTGGCGAATTTTTCCCAAGATGGTTTTTTTTTATTGAGCAACTTCAACGCCAAGTCCACGGATTTAAAAAAGTTATCGATTGTAAATTTTTTGCCTAGTGTTGAAATATGATATCATAGAATCACCCCATCACCGTGTACTCTGATAAAGGCTGTACTACATTAACCACTAGTTTTATCAAATTTGAAAAAGTTATGAAATCTTAGAACTCGAATTATAACTCACTTTTTGCACTTTTTCTTTATTTAAGTATTTCCAATAAAAAAATTTTCAATTACACGATTTTAAATTTACAGCCAACATTGTCAATTGTAATTAAATAACAAATTAGAAATAGTGGACCTTTTTATACACATAAATTTCCCTTCTCAAGATCTTGAGAACCCAATAGAAGAGGTAGAAAAGGTTTTGCTTTGTTTACGGTTTATTAGTTAAAGCAAACCGGAAATCCACACAGAATAAAAATCTGGGAGAAATTTTTAACTTGTCTATTCAAATTTTAACTAAAGTTACCTCATAAGTGTTTGAAAAAAAAACATTCATAAATAAGTTAGAAAAAGTAAAATTAATACGAGGGTCGTTTGAAAAGACCGTGCAAAAATAAAAACTGCTTAATTTTTTTGGATAAACCTTTTTTATTTTTCAACGTAGTCTCCTTTCAGGCTTATACACTTCGTCCAACGCTGCTCTAGTTTGTTGATCCCTTCCGAATAATAAGATTTGTCCAAGTCTGTTAAGTAGCCGTTGGTTTCTGCAATCACCTCCTCGTTTGAATGGAATTTTTTTCCCGCCAGCCATTTCTTCATAATGGGCAACAAATAATAGTCTGGAGAATAGGGGGGATTTGGAACGATTTGGAATCCTAATTCCAATAGTTTTGCGGTCGCAACTGCTGAGGTATAAACTGGTGCGCTGTGGTGATGGAAAAGAACTTTTTTGCGGGCCAATCGTGGACGTTTTTCTTTCAGTTCGGTTATCAAACGGTCCAATAGCAACGAATAATATTCACCTGTAATGGTTTTACCCTTTTCCAGATATTCGATGAAGATTATTCCTTGCGAATCCCAAAAGACAGTCGCCATAACCTTCCAAGCCGACGCGACGTCCAGAACGTTCAGCGTCTGTTGTGCTCATATGGCCACTCCGAAAATGTTGAAACCACTTGTAAACTGTTCTACTAGAAGGTGCAAAGTCACCATAATGTTTATCAGGCTTCTGTTTAGTCTCCTGAGGTGTTTTGCCTTTCATAAAGTAATGTTTAATCAACACACGAAATTCTTTTTCGTTCATTTTTTTGACTTCCTCAATTCAAACGAATGTCAAACACAAACCAATAGACCGACCTGGCTAAAACTTGGTGTGTATTCTTTCAAGACATGCTACTAATTGTAAATAACCTCGATATGCACCAGTAGTGCCATCTGTTTTTGCATGCACTTTCCAAACGTCCCTCGTAGATATGACAAAAATAAACTGTCGAAAACATTCTTCGGTACAAATGGACGCCATGACACGATTGTTAAGGAGGGTTAATATAAAACGTGATATAGTTAGTAGTTATAAATAAATGTTATTGCTAAATTGATCTAATTAAGCCTAAATACTTCTCAATGTTTCCATTAAGATAACGTCCTTACACCCACTTTCTTTGTTAATTTTTATTTATATCAATGCTAATTATTATTTTTATCAATCAGGTATTACTATTATTTTATATTTTCCATCCCAGCCTAGGTAATCATATTGACCTTTCTTATTGACCTGTTTTTACTTCTTTACCGTAAAAAAAAACTTAAAATGAAAAGCAATAGATTCAAAATAAAAAAAATATTCTTATCTCAATATTTCCTATCTATAAATCTTTTTTCAATTTCTCTTTAATTTGTTTTTTTCTTTACAATAATGATCAATGATTTTCTTTGTTTTACATTCATTTAAATCAAAAATCAAACAAAAAATCAAAAAACAAAAAACTAAAATTACATATAAATTGTAACGGAAAATATAACGGAAACGCACTTTAGAACGCCATCATGAATCCCAGCAACAAGAGCAGCAAACCAACGACCAACGTCAGCAACAACAACCGCAGCGTCGAACGACTTCCCTGCTAAATATTTTCTCCTCCAATTCTCAGGGTATGATAAGTGAAAACAAAAATTACAACAAAAACAAATCAAAAAACGTCTTTTTTAATAATTCCAAAAGGTTTAATGCACTAAATGGCAACTTACAAACACTTAAAAGCTTGTTTACATTTTATGGAGTTTCTTTTTTCTTTCTGCACAGGTTACAGTTATAATAAATTATTTGTTTTATGTTTTTCTTCTTCAAATTGAAACTCAATAATTTTGTTTTACATAATATTTATACTCGTATGGGCGCACGAATGTTAAATTTGTTTTATTTTTAAGGCCTCACTTACATTTGGTATTTCTTTTTTGGCTTATCGTATGGCTTTTTTTTTGACATGAATTATTGTATTATTGAAAAAAGATGATATATTTGCAAAAAAATCTAAATGAAATGAATTGTAAAATCTTATAAAATTTTAACAAAAAAACTATTTTTAATTATTTTAGTTAATTATAAATTTAAATTTATAAATGTGAATATCTCTTTAAAAATTATTATAACTTTTTTAAAAAGATTGACAGAAGTGTAATTCGTAGGTACTTTTTTTTTAAACTTTATGGCAAAGTAACATTTCCAATGTTCCAATGTATGTCAAAAAATTACTCCATGACAAAAATCCTTTACGCCAATATTATTGAGCTTTTGTTGAAACTAAGTTAATAAGCCAAAAAAATAGATTAAAAAGTGCTTAGAGTTTTTCAGAAATTGTATTTAATTGTAAATGAAATGAAACATTACTTGAATTTGTTTGATATCTAAACATATTTTTGCAAAAACATAATTCTCGAAACCTCCACCAATCTAGTTCTGCCTTAAAACTAATTTTGAAGATACTCAATGATATTGGCGTTAGTATTAATGTTACAAGCAGGAATACTTTAAAGTAAGTAAACTTGTTTTAGTTTTTCGAAATCATCTGAGTTCAGCATAGTTGTAAGTTTCAATATTATTATTAAGCTAAACTTAATTTAGACACGTGAATAATTTTTTAACATATTTGCCCTAAAAACAAAAATGTAGGTAAAGTTATTATGTAATTAACCTTCGCATTGATCAAAGCACCCAATATAACTTAAACTCGTCATTGAAAATTTCGGGTAATTTTTAAAAAAGGTAGGGACAAATTTAAGTATTTTTCTTTTACTATATGTTCACATTGTAAGTTTTACTTGATTCAATTGTAATGATATCAAAAGTTTTCTAACAGTTACTGAATAAATTCCGTGCGATACTTTCGACATTGTAAACATTCCTAAATATTGAAGTTCCCAAAAATTTAGGCCCTTCGCTGATACAAGTTATTAATCTGATGATATTTAAGTTTAACATAACAGCTAATTTTCAATTCTAACTAACTTTAAGTCAGTTTATTTATAGGTCAAATTATTATGCTTAAAAGTGTACTTCAGTATTTTAACGTTTTTTGTGTTTGAAAAATGTTAGTTATGAACCCAAAAACTGTCTATGTAAAAAGTAAACCGTGGATTCCAGCGCAGATACATGGTTACAAACTTAATTCTTTTAGGAATGAGAAATTTTATCCCGAATAGGGTCAAATCTATCAAACCTAAAAAAAACTCATTGATTGATTCGAGCTGTAAAGAAGTTATCAGGCTGACAGATATAAGTTTGCGGATTTATAAAGCCAACCCTACTGAGGAAAACCGGAATAAGTTCAAACAAGCTAGAAAGACTTTAAACGGACACATTCGACGCATTAAATTTTTGCATGACCAGAAATTACGGCAAAAATACTACAAAATCCCAAAGGTAGTAAACATTTCTGGTCATTTATAAAAAATGCGCGCAACACTACGTCATCGTCAGTTCCTACGCTCGTTTCCAATGCAACTCCTTTTGTAAGCTCGATTCATAAAGCCAATTTGCTTGTAGCACAGGATGCTGTTAATTCGATGCTGAGTGACATGACTCCTCCTGCACATGTACAGTTGCTGGAGTACTAAAAGATCTTGACATTCACAAATCCGCTGGCCAGGATAGTATCCCCGCTATTGTTCTGAAGAAGTGTTTTTCAACGCTGGCAAAACCACTGCGTAAGCTTTTCCATCTGTCCTATTCTACTGGTCTAGTTCCGAGTGGATGGAAAACTGCATTTGTCCAGAATGTCCCTAAAAAAGGCGAATACTCCTCCCCCTCTAAGTATCGTTCAATTGCACTTACGTCCCTTCTTTTCAAGGTCATGTAAACGCTGATCAATTTTCAGCTTAAGAAATATTTTGAAGAATGGAAGCTTCTTAATGACCGGCAGTATGGCTTTCGTTGCAATAGGTCGACTGATGATCTCATGGTTCATCTCACCGAACAGTGGAAGAAATCCTTACATCGTTTTGGAGAAAGTAGGGTTATTGCCCTTGATATTTAAAAGCATTTGATAGAGTTTGGCATCAAGCTCTCTTATCGAAAATGCATGCTTTTGGTATTGATGAATTTCTTCTTTGTTAGGTTAGAAATTACCTTTCGGACCGTTCAATTCAAGGAGTATTGGACGGGTTAAAATCTGATATCCTCAACATAAACGCTGGTGTGCCTCACGGCTCCGTTTTGTCTCCAACTCTCTTCCTTATATTCATAAATGATCTTTTATCTTAAACTCACTACATTGTTTCGCTGATGACAGTACCCTCTGCTTTTCATATTCGTTTTTAGATTCTCATCCTTGTTTTTCGGATGTGGACTACCAACGGCAGCGTATGATAAGCTCATTAAATTCTGATCTTGACAGCATTGTTCAATGGGGATTCAAAAACTGTGTAGAATTCTTCGAAAACTCAATACTGTCACAAAAGCGTAACCCACCCGAATACCACTATCCATGGGTGGTACTTAAACCGAGGAGATTAAACAACTATCAGTCCTAGGTATGCGCATCACAAACCACTTGTTGTGGAGTGATCACATATTTGACAATGCCAAAAATGCTGCTAGGTGTTTAAGCTTTCTCCGACCGACGTTGCAAGAAGTTTTTTATCCCTTCTGATCTGGCTATAATTTACAAAGCTTTTATTCGTCCAAAACTTGAGTATAACTGTCATATTTGGGCTGGAGCTCCAATAACGTACTTGAGTCTCCTGGATAGATTTGAAAAAAGAGCTCTTAAAATGATTGGAGATTGTTCTCTTACCGAGACATTTGCTTCTCTTGAACATCGCCGCATGGTCTCATGCCTGTCATTGCTTTATCATTACTTTTATAAACAATGCTCTATTGAAATAGCCAATTGCATTCCTCCCCTTAAACAATTCAACCGTAATACCCGTACTGCTAGGAATGCCCATAGAGTTAACCTAGAGCCCAATTTCGGACGTACTGTTAAGTACAGAGATTCTTTCTTTAACCGCACTACTCGAATGTGGAATGCTTTACCAGGCTCAATATTTCGTACTCATTACGATGTGCAGACATTCAATGTGCATCGGTTTGTCCGTCCTAATCCTATCCTCCTTTCCTAACTGCTCGCACTTAATCATTATAAGGGTATTCATAAACCCCTTTAGTGCGCGCATAATTTAAAAAAAAAGTTGACGATGTGATATGATTTAAAAAAAAATTTGTTGACATCCAGCGAACACTAATTATTAAAATATGTTTGTAATGTATGAAGTCATAACATCTATCGTAAAGTTTTAGCACTTAGCTGTTAGTTTCTACATAATTTTCAATAATTACTTCAGGCATAAATGGCTTCAAGCACCAGCAGTAAACCTTTATTTGTCGTGAACGATAAAAGTTTTTGTTACGCTTATGATAATTTGACGAAAAAGGCTCGATATACATATTTCCTTTTTTGCACAGTTCTCGCAATTACTTAATTGAAAAAATAATAATAAAATTATATTTATGTCTAACATAAATATTCTATGAGGAACTTTTTTTATGACATAAGTTACTTAACGATATTTGTTTGAGCTTGCGTACAGTGTAAAGCACTAAGCGTCACTAAGTGATTTATGTTGAACATAAATAAAACAAGTTCAGTCATAAAACGAATACTTAAATATATTCAATGATCAATTATATATTTTATTTATTAACTAATTTTAGTTGAGCGAACTTAATGAATTTAGACGTCATTGGTTCCGGTGCAAGCGAATTTCCTCACTTGAATTATTTATGTAGGTAGTCGTATGTAGTGGAAAGAATTTTTTAAATCTTTCAGGAACGACAATTGATAGAAACTGTTTAACTGTTGATTTAAATTGCAAAATAAAAAAAAACGAAAGAACAATAATTGAAGTTGAAAGTTGCTTAAGAATTTTAAAAATAATTCATGAGATAAATCAAAAAACATTTCCTGAATAGAAAAGAATCACCGAAAATCATTGGTTTATTGTATAATGCAAATTTATGGTTTTATTAAGGTGAGGAATGTGTACCTATTGTATTCCCTTTTGCAAATAAAAAAACAGCATTAAAGGTAAAACCTTAAATCGACTACAAGGTAAACATTAGCGGCAGTCGTTAACGCATCATTCAGGTGTAGGCTAATCATTGAAAAATTACCTAGATTTACTTTTGCATCGTAAATCTTTTGTATGGTTTTCTTACAAAGTAGTTTACATATCTATTATTTGCCCTGTCATACGCTTCAGACCTCTTTTTGAGATAGTAATTAATAATTAGGTGGTGCAACAGTTCTTTGGGAACTAGGGTCTAGTGACTTACAACTCAACCATTTCGGTGTGCGGGTCCTTTCAGGGATGGAGGATACAGTTTTAAACCAAATCCGAACAACTAATTTGAAAAACCATTTTCATGACAAGAATTAGTACCCGCAGTACCCGTGACATTAGATTGCACAGGCAGAGATTGAACCAAAGACCACGGGCATGACAGTTGGGTTAGGTTAGGTAAAAGTGGCTGTCCATGATGGAAACGAACACACTTAGGCCAGTTTAATGGCCCATTGTGATACCACATGAATCTTGAGGCTTCCTCCTAAGCTCAATGGAACTAGTTTGAGTCCCTTACGAAACGTGAGAGGCTGATTAACAGTCCTACACACTAACCATCATGCCACGGGTACTGTAAGATATTTAATACTAAAAAATATATCTAATGAAGTATAGAATTCTGTGCGCTGCATTGTCAAAGTTTATTAGTATACAAATTTTAAAACAGTATAAGGTAAAAGTCATAATTTTAGCTAGTAATTTTTTTGTCAAAAAAACAATTTTGAAACTTGCAACCTTGGTGATTTTGAGCAATAAGCTTAAGCTTAAACTGTTATTTTCGTTTACTTACTGTATGTTTCAAGTATTGCTTATGTATATATAAAAAGAACATTCTGAGATTTTAATCTACATAACAACCAATCATGGATGGAGAAGTCTAATAAAGTTTGTGTTATACCGTCACTCAGCTAGATTATATTTACTAAGACGGGCGTCTTCAATGGAACGGTTTTAATAAATAACAATTTTCTTACTACTGGCTATGACTATTTTTTTTGTTCGTATTTGTAGAACAATTAAAAAAATGGAAATAGAATTTTAAGTTTTTTGAGAAAATTGGTTTATTTTTGGCTTATTCATATTTCAGTGTATTCCATTGATGGCTGGCCCAATGTTGATCCAATTTTGGCAAAAATATTTCTTAATATAGTAAATAACATTGGATTCAAAAATACGAGTAAGTTCAATCTAATTAGGCGTGCATTTTATTTATTAGTTCTCCAACATCTTGTCCTGCACCGAACTTGAATCCGGCTTCACTGCATATTTTGCTCATATTCACACTTCAACTAAAAAAGAAACCTTAAAATAAGAAGTAGTCATAGCTGGAAACAATTTTTAAATTTTAACAACATGAATCTAGCTTTAGATAGCACTAGAAGACATCTTTTAGTTTCTAGCGTAGGTTTGTTTTTAGTGACACAAAAATAAGCTTTGATAAAAAATCTATTTTTAGCTTTAGATTACGACTAAAATATTTTGAAACAAATAAGGACATTGAAGGTCAAACTAACATAATGTAAATTATTGTTGTAAACTTTTAGTTAATTAACAACTAAGAGCGTATAAAAAACAGTTTTTGACTCAAGTGTCTTCAGAATAAAGAAATAGTTAGTTAGTTAGTTTAATTGACTTCTTTATTTCTTAGAATAATAACATTACATAATATTAATTTCTAAAGCCTAATTGGTATGGCCTATTTG
The DNA here is from genome assembly GCF_945859685.1 of Eupeodes corollae. Classification (NCBI taxonomy): domain Eukaryota; kingdom Metazoa; phylum Arthropoda; class Insecta; order Diptera; family Syrphidae; genus Eupeodes; species Eupeodes corollae. The sequence goes on along the minus strand of NC_079147.1, from coordinate 145,467,728 downwards.
GCCGTCTACCAGAGTGACATATTATAATATGAATTCATTGAAAAATACAGAAATTGTTAAAATTTGTTTTGTTTACTATTTTATATAATTAAAAATCTTCTTCAATAATAGCTTTTCTATAACGCAGTGCTGTGATAACATAGTTGTAAAGTCCATCCCATTCCTGGTCGCCGTTGAGAATGTTGAGCCTTTTTCCTTCTTCCAAGTTGCGTTTGTTGAAGTATCTCAACCGAATTTCAATCAGAACAGGACATATTGCAATAAAATGAAATGTATCTTCACGTGCTTTCAAGTTACATAGACTACACTGTAAAGGCAGATCTGGTCGGTGGGGTACAAAGTTGAGACTGAGCAATTCTCCTCTTGCTTTGAAAATGATATTTATTTTATTTAATGAGTTCTTATTTAGAAGGTACGAGTTCTGTTGAAGGTTATAGTTAAGACGATTATAGTAGCATCTAGACAGAGAAAAACTGGCTTCCGATGCATATCTCTCAAACAAGATGCTTCCAAACTTTTCGAGGATCTTATTGAACTTTCTCCTTAGCATTGACGGTTGTTCCCTTGAAGATATGTTCATGGTTGTACCACATGTTTCGGCGAGGTTAGTCCATTCTTCGAACATTGATCCTTTTCCTTGGATAGCTGCTCTTAGAACTTTTTTGGTATCCGATTACCATCCATTTCAAATACCTTTACAATATAGTTGAAGTGTATTGCGAGGGTGTCCATAACCAAAGGTGGTGTACCTGTTTCTAGGTAAACCATGTAGTTTGGGGTAGTTTTTGGTAGACAAAATATTCTTTTCACAAAATATCTTAGGAATTTTTCCAAAGATTCAAAGGCGGAATATCCCCAAACTTGCGTTCCGTAGAGCAGGATTGACAGGGCTGTAGAGCGGAACAACTTTTGCTTAGCACTGTGTTCAACACCTCTGTTTCTGAAGCACCTTTCCCATAACGAAGAGATTGCGCGCTTGGCCTCCGCCAATTTTCCCTCCAGATGTTGTCTCATATTCAGGGTTGAGGTTACCAAAACTCCTAGGTATTTGTACTCGCGCACAATGTCGATTGTCTGTCCGTTATATTTCCACTGCTCATATCTTGAATATCTGCCACCCCCACCTCTGAAAATCATCATCTTCGATTTTTGCAAATTAACTTCCAGATTCCATCGATTGCAATATATCGCAAGCTTGTTTATCATCAGCTGCATGCCGTCTACTGTTTCGGAGAATAGCACGATGTCATCTGCATACATAAGGGCTGGAACAGTCAATCCTTCTACAGTGATTCCACCTCTCACTTCATCAGTAATATCATTTATGAAAATTATAAATAGGAGTGCGCTAAGAATACAGCCTTGCTTAAGACCAGTTACTGTTGCAAACTCCTCGGATATAGACTCGCCATCCCAAACGTAAGCTTAGTTGTTGTCGTACATCGCTCTTAGCACGTTTATAACTTTACTTGACACACCTGAAATATATTGACTTACATTTCACAAAATGTTTTTATTAATATTTTGCAAAACGTTAAGGATTTATCGACAGTTATCAGTGCGGGTCGTATCTCAGCCTCATTTTTGTTGTTTGAATGCTCCACTTCAAGCTATTACAACTTATTTAAACTTACTATCAAATTATTTCCAAGTCTGAGCGAGCACATATAAAATCCCAAAGAAAAATATACTCTACCTAGGTATGTCCCCTGGCGTTGATCATCATCTTAATGTTATGTCAAAATTAGTCCAGAGCCAATAATTTAAACTAATTACTGCCTCTACACGATTTCATTCGGGTAGAGTTTTCGAACGGGTTACTAAGATAATGTTTGCAAGTATTGTTATAAATATGTAGATTAGGTCATAGATTACATTAGTTTGCAGTACATCTGTTGCCAAAAAAATTTTAGTTGTTGCTGACTACACATGATATGATATTTTCAAAAATATAATTAATAGATTTGTATCAGCTCTAGTTTCGGAGATTCAGCTTTGTAGGTATTAAACAGAAAAAACATGTATTTATTAAACAAAAAACTTTATTAGAAAGAATTAATCGTTGAGTTCTTTAAAAAAAAAAAACTTCGTTTTTAACCTGTCCAGGTGACTGTGGAGGATGTGGAGTTTTATGCTCATATTGCACCCCATATTTTTTAACTGTAGCTGAAGGTCTTTTACGAGTTCAATATAATTTCCGGATTTCTTATTTCCGAGAAAATTTTGAATTACAGGGACGAAAGTTGTCCAAGCCTTTAGTTCTAACTGAGTCATAGAATTTATAAATTGGGTATCTTTCGTCAGTTGTCTGATTTGGGGGCCATCACTTTTCCATAGCGACCCGAGGAAATTTTTGGCAGATGAAAGCAAAACAGTTCCCGTCTTTATCTAGTGATTTAACAAGCTGTTTCATGATACCCAGTTTTATATGTAATGGTGGAAGGATAATTTTGTCACGAGCTAAAACTAATGAATTCTGGACTATGTTTTTCTTTCCAGGCTCCATATTTTCTCTCAACGGCCAGTTTCTCCTTATCCAATGCTCTTGCTTAGCTCTTAACTGTCCCAAAGACATATAAAACAGGGAAATTTTTTAAACACTTTGTTGACCGAGAAAAATGTTCACCATTTTTAAATCGACACAAATTTGCCAATTATGGTCAATGTATTTATTTTGTTCAAGACTAGCGAAATGTTAAAATATTTTTCCTTCAACTTGGTACTGTGGGCAATAGGTACCCAGTATATTTGTTTTCATTATGTAAAAGAATACATTTAGACTTCGTTTTCAGCTGTGAATGAATAAACGCTAGTCTTTTGGTTTGTATTTTTTTAAGCCCATTTTTAACAATAAGTTTTTGATATCTGAACAAAAGGTAATATCGTTTTATTCGAAAAAATAACACAGTAATTCTTTATCTCTCTTACGATAAAAAATTGTTTTAGTACCTGAGGAAAGCACATTTTTAACTTCCCATAGGAAGTTATTGTAATGGGTCCGATTTGTCAAATTGAAAATTTTGACATTTCTCGACGTTTCAAGGTCCCTAGAGTCGAAATAAAAGATTTTTAGAAAGATGTCTGTGCGTGCGTGTGTTTTTTTTTTTTTTTTTTTTTTTTAAATTCATTTTTATTAGTTCAATCTTAAACCTATCTTAAAGCTAGACAAAAATTCATAAAACTAGCCTAATTATCCATAACTTACAACTAACTTAATGGTCCCATACGGACACTCTAAGCTAAACTATAACACTAATTACTAATGCCTTTCGGCCTTAAGATCTATTTTACTTCAATTTAAATTTTATTTGTTTTGTTTTTATTAGAAAATTTTGAAAAAACTAATATCAATAACCTTTGTGCGTGCGTGTGTACGTACGTTCGTACGTCCGTACGTTCGTACGTCCGTACGTTGGTACGTCCGTACGTTCGCGACGTTTTTTTCGTCGTCCATAGCTCAAGAACCAGAAGAGATATCGATTTCAAATAAATTTTGTTATACAGATAATAAGGCAGAAAGATGCAGAAAGGGCTCTCAACAAAATTGCGTGGGTGGTTTTTTTTACCATAGGAGTTTGAAAAAAAGGTGAAAATTTTGGTTAACCCTAAACATCTTACGAACCAAAAAAGCTAGAGACTTGAATTAAATTTTATATAATATATTATAACGTGATTCCAAACAAGTATATTTTTTGAAAAAAATCAATATAACGGTTTTTTTTTTAAATTAATAAAACTGAAAAAAAAATTTGTCACCTCTAAAATTTTACGACTGAAATATGATTTCATCTTCAAAACAATTTTGTGCAACGAATAATAATGTTATTGATATCTGATAAAATTTTGAGAAAAATCTAATTGACAGTTTTTTTTATAAAAAATAAAAATCTAAAAAAAAAACATTACTCTAAGTTGGTAAAAATTGAATATCGATTCAAATATCTTTTCAAAAACTTAAAATGTAGGATTTAAACTTATTATATCTTATAAGGAATGTTGTTTCCAACATTTTGAAACATTTTGAGAAAAATCGAATTGACAGTTTTTTTACAAAAAATAAAAACCTAAAAAAAAATTAATAAAAGTTGGTAAAAATTGATTTTCGACTCAAATATCTTTTCAAAACTTTGAGATATTGGCTTTGATTTACTTCAATCTTTCAAAAAATATTGTTTTCAACATTCGTTAAAGTTTGAAAAAAATCGAATTAACAGTTTTTTTACAAAAAATAAAAACCTAAAAAAAAAATAATAAAAGTTTGTAAAAATTCATTTTCGACTCAAATATCTTTTCAAAACTTTGAGATATTGGCTTAAATTCACTTTAATCTTTCAAAAACTATTGTTTTCAACGTGCAGCAAGATTTTGAAAAAAATCGAAATGATAGTTTTTTTACAAAAAATTAAAAACCGAGAAAAAATAACAAAAGTTATTAAAAATTGATATCGAATATCTTTTCAAAACTTTGAGATATTGGCTTTGGTTTACTTTTATCTTTCAAAAAATATTGTTGTCAACATTCAGTATAATTTTGAATAAAATCGAATTGACAGTTTTTTTTACAAAAAAAATAAAAACATAAACAAAAATTAATAAAAGTTGGTAAAAATTGATTTTGGACTCAAATATCTTTTCAACAATTTTAGATATTGGCTCCAAACTTATTTATTTTACAGAAAATTTTGTTTTCAATATTCAATGATTTTTATATAAAAATCCAACAGCCCGTTTTTTCATAAAAAATAAAATCTACGCAAATTTGGTAAAAATTGATACGAGTACATATAGACAAACTTTTAAGTGAGACAAATCGACAGACGGGATGGGAAGTTATCAGTGTGGGTCGCAGCCAGCCTCTTTTTTTTCTTTCAATCTTGATGCTAGCAGCTCTGAAGCTTGTTTAGACAGACTTAAATCTCTTAAAAGATCATTTAACTCCCTTTGGGAAAAGCATTTTGACTCATTTGACATACCTTGAAAATCAGCATCAGTATCATTTTGTGATGAGCTTGGTCCTTCAATGTCTTGTTATAAGGGTTCAGATATATTTTTAAGCATTGAAGAGTCAGGTGAACGCTGCCCTGGACGTTGAACACAACTAATACTTGTTTACTGCCATTTGGCTGGTTTTTTAGTGTTTAAACCGTTTATATTCACGCTACAAAAATAACAGTCCTAGAGATGTTTTCGTGGTTCTCGCCAAATAGTCGGTGTTTCAAACTTGAAGGCACTTTTCCATAATCTTAAATATTCTACACACGACTTACAAACACAATTGGGAGCCCAGCACTTCACATTTTTATCCAAGAGGATGCCAAAATACTCAAAATAGCAAAATGATCTGGGTTATTTAAACAATGTCTTTTTGAAGTTATCATGAGATAATAATCTTAACACCTTAAAATATGTCTACTCTCGATTAATATACAGGCTTCAATGATAAAAATGAAAACCAAAGTCACGCGAGCTGCTAAAAAAATTTAACGGTAAATTTGAAACAAACAAGTTATAAGTTAGTACTATCAACTACAAAAATTCGCGGCAACAGACAAAAATATAAATTTTGTTGACCAGTGTTATCATCGCCATTTGGAAATCCCAATAACATACTATATTTTAAGATTTAGAGTACAATTTTATAAACGGTGATTTTTTAAGAGCTTGAAAACTTTAAAAAAAAAAAACGCATAAAATTTGCAAAATCTCATCGATTCTTTATTTGAAACGTTAGATTGGTCCATGACATTTACTTTTTGAAGATAATTTCATTTAAATGTTGACCGCGGCTGCGTCTAAGGTGGTCCATTCGGAAAGTCCAATTTTGGGTAACTTTTTCGAGCATTTCGGCCAGAATAGCCCGAATTTCTTCGGAAATGTTGTCTTCCAAAGCTGGAATAGTTGCTGGCTTATTTGTGTAGACTTTAGACTTGACGTAGCCCCACAAAAAATAGTCTAAAGGCGTCAAATCGCATAATCTTGGTGGCCAACTTACCCGTCCATTCCTTGAGATGAATTGTTCTCCGAAGTTTTCCCTCAAAATGGCCATAGAATCGCGAGCTGTGTGGCATGTAGCGCCATCTTGAAACCACATGTCAACCAAGTTCAGTTCTTCCATTTTTGGCAACAAAAAGTTTGTTAGCATTGAACAATAGCGTTCGCCATTCACCGTAACTTGCGTCCAACAGCATCTTTGAAAAAATACGGTCCAATGATTCCACCAGCGTACAAACCACACCAAACAGTGCATTTTTCGGGATGCATGGGCAGTTCTTGAACGGCTTCTGGTTGCTCTTCACTCCAAATGCGGCAATTTTGCTTATTTACGTAGCCATTCAACCAGAAATGAGCCTCATCGCTGAACAAAATTTGTCGATAAAAAAGCGGATTTTCTGCCAACTTTTCTAGGGCCCATTCACTGAAAATTCGACGTTGTGGCAGATCGTTCGGCTTCAATTCTTGCAGGAGCTGTATTTTATACGGTTTTACACCAAGATCTTTGCGTAAAATCTTCCATGTGGTCGAATAACACAAACCCAATTGCTGCGAACGGCGACGAATCGACATTTCACGGTCTTCAGCAACACTCTCAGAAACAGACGCAATATTCTCTTCTGTACGCACTGTACGCATTCGTGTGGTTGGTTTAATGTCCAATAAAGTAAACTGAGTGCGAAACTTGGTCACAATCGCATTAATTGTTTGCTCACTTGGTCGATTATGTAGACCATAAATCGGACGTAAAGCGCGAAACACATTTCGAACCGAACACTGATTTTGGTAATAAAATTGAATGATTTGCAAGCGTTGCTCGTTAGTAAGTCTATTCATGATTAAATGTCAAAGCATACTGAGCATCTTTCTCTTTGACACCATGCCTGAAAACCCGCGTGATCTGTCAAATACTAATGCATGAAAATCCTAACCTCAAAAAAATCACCCTTTATTTAATTTTTTTCAAGACTAGCGAAATGTTAAAATATTCTTCCTTCAACTTGGTACTGTGAGCAATAGGTACCCAGCATATTTGTTTTCATTATGTAAAAGAATACATTTAGGCTTCGTTTTCAGCTATCAATGAATAAACGCCAGTCTTTTGGTTTGTATTTTTTTAAGCCCATTTTTAACAATAAGTTTTTGATATCTGAACAAAAGGTACAAAATAACACCGTAATTCTTTATCTCTCTTTAAAAATTGTTTTAGTATTTGAGGAAAGCACATTTTTTTCTTTCAATCTTGATGCTAGCAGTTCTGAAGCTTGTTTAGACAGACTTAAATCTCTTAAAAGATCATTTAAGTCCTTTTGGGAAAAGCATTTTGACTCATTTGACATACCTTGAAAATCAGCATCAGTATCATTTTGTGATGAGCTTGGTCCTTCAATGTCTTGTTTTAAGGGTTCTGATATGTTTTTAAGCACTGAAGAGTCAGGTAAACGCTGCCCTGGACGTTAAACACAACTAATACTTGGGTACTGCCATTTAGCTCGTTTTTTAACGTTTAAACCGTATATATACACGCTACGAAAATAACAGTCCTCGAGATGATTTTGTGGTTCTCGCCAAATAGTCGGAGTTACAAATTTTGTAGACCAATGTTATCATCGCCATTTGGAAATCCCAATAACATACCTACTATATTTTAAGATTTAGAGTACAATTTTAGAGTAGTATTGAAATCAAATAATGTAAAGAACAAATTTATTTTAAATTAAATAGTTGCAATGAATAACGTAACGTATATATTTGAATAAGGAATTATATCATCTTTATAAAAATATCTTATAGGGAGCTAACTTTAAAAGGTAGACAAATGCTGTCGCGGACTTTTTTTAGAACTATTGAATGGAACAATTTTTTCATACATTATTCAACCGTTTCCGGAACGCAGACAGTAGAAGCTCTCTAAAGGGAAAAAATCAAATCAAATGGGGTGGCGCAACAGTCCGTTGTGAACCAGGGCCTAGTGACTTATAACTCTCAACCATTCCTGTGTGCGAGTACTGTTGTGAGGAATGGAAGGGACCTACAATTTAAGGCCGAATCCGAACGGGAAAAAATACCCGATTTAAAAAAAAATATTTATTGGTACATTCCTGTATAAATTGCTTATCTAAACTGAAAGAATTTTTCAAATGAAACCAGTAGTTCGTGAGATTAGTGCGTTGAATCAAACAAATAAGTAGGCAAACAAACAAGCAAACCAACAATCAAATAGATTCTTGAGTTTTATAATATTAGTATAGAATGTTTCAAATCTAATAGTTGAATCGAAGATAGGTTAATATTTACAACTTATTCTAAAAGTACGATTAGCAAACAAATTTTTAAAAAAAGTAGAAAAGAAACTCCATAAAAAGTACAACAAACTAAATTATGAACGCTTATTTTACTCTCTTTCCCGTAGTAGTTCCGATATCTAGTTTCCTTTATTTGTCTATATTACTCCTTTTTCCAATTTTTGCTATAACTATTTGCTTGGTGGAAAGATATATTTTATTTAAAAAAAAACAATATTTTTAAAATTAAATTACTTTCTATTTTTTTTTCTAGCACGTTGTTTATTTATTTTATCTGAATTTATTTTCTCACATTTTTACATGTACTGTAAATACATACAAATTTTGATTTTAATTTTTTCCTTCATCAACAAATTTAAATGACTGACTATTGACTTTATAGTATATTTATATTTGAAACTGGATGGAGATAGATTTAAGCCAAACAAAAATATTAAAAACAATACAATTTGGTTCACTATTCATAAAAATTAAAATTTACTTTTGTTGATTATTTCTTCTTTCTTTCAATCGAGTTATGAGATTTTCATTCAAAAGATCGGTTCATTACGAAGGTGTTCGTGAATATTCACATCATTTCGAATTTTATTCATACTATTAATTTGGTTCATTTACAGTGACTCCCAAGACTAATCGGACACATGAAATATACATTTTCGCAATACATTTTTTGCAAGCAAATGTATGAAGAATGTAAAACATTATAACTATTTTATATGACATTTAAACACTTATTTATTTTAAATAATATAAGTCATTGAACAGCAAGTTAATCAGCCCTGTTGTGAGTTCCATGGGAACAAGATTCCACATGGAAAAATTCCCAAATCCCTTTTCCCTAATTATGGGTTTCGGACGAAAAAATTCCCAATGTTCGAAAAAAAATCCCCTTATTGTAAGCATTTTTTCCATGTGAAATGTTCACTTATTTTTTTGTCGCGAACGAGACTGAGAGAAGAACAAAGCGGAAAATGTAAGTTGTTTGTTGTTTTTTTTGTGACCAAAAATAAAAGTGAATTTTTCCAATATTTCAGGAGCAAAACTTTAAATAAAGCCCAAAGCGAAATGCTTTTAACACTTTGACTGCCATGTCGTACGTTCTCGTGCGACAACTCATAATTCCCCAGAAGCCACGTCGCACATTTTCGTGCGACACCTAGTACTTCAGTTCAGGCCATGTCGTATGTTTTTGTGCGACAGTATATGGGATATTGTATGGGTTTCGGATTGCGTGGTTTTTGGTGAATATTTTGGTCTAAATTTCGTCGCTGTAGGATAACTTTTGAGGAAAATAAATAAGAGTGAAATTTCTTCTTCGTGTTTGTTTATATACTTCATTTTTATAACTTTTTATTATTCAGAAAAAAAAATAACAATATTATTTCATTCTAAAAATTAAGTTTAAATTAAAAATTAATTAGTTCACTATTACTTATTCTAAAATTTGTTTCAAAATTCCCAAAGATTCAGGTTTACTGTCTAAAAAGAAATCAGTTGAAATTAACTAATTTGAAGAGATATTTTATGTAAATTACCTTTTTGAATGTGAATATTTTGGAAAGCAAGTAACGCATAGCTGGGGTTTGTTGGGGCACTCTGGACAAAATGTTGTTGTTCTTTTTATGCTGTTCCTAGCAGTTTTTCTATCAGAGGATTTTTTTGTTTGGGCATAACACAAAACGCAAGCCCGTCTTATGGTTTTACCATTTGCATCCTTTCTTTTTTCAATATAATGTTTCTTTGAAGCAACGGGTTGTGGAGAAAGAAGGTCCAATAATCCTTCAGCAACCTGCTCTCGAAATTTTCTAATTTGCATAACACTTTTCGTGGCTTTTTTGTAAACTAAAAAAGAATTTACAACTGCCATTCCCAGCAAAAATTCAATGGCAACTTTTCTGTACCACTTGAGACCTCTTCTCAGTGTTGTAGCATATGAAGCCATTTGGTCCGATAGATCAATGCCCGACTTGCCTTTGTTATATTCAATAATAGCAAGAGGCTTTTCACGATTTCCCTGGCGTCGGTTTATTCTCCTGCCTCTACTGGTGGATGGAATATTTGGGTCAGGAATCGATTGGTCAGATACGGCAGCCATAACAGGAGCATGTTTTGTCGATAGCATCCTGACATCTCGGGTGTCCTTCCACTTTAGAACAACAATGCCGTTTTCTTCCTCACGTGCAACCATTTCTCCTCTCTTTAGCTGTGCATTCATAACCTCTTTTGGGCAGAATTTTTTGTTCGCTCGAAGTGTCCCAACTACATGCGTTTTTTGGTCAAGCATGGAGCGTGCCAGTTCGTAGCTCGTATAAAAATTGTCAACAAATAGAGTGCGACCTTCTCCTTTCAATAAAGAACTTAGTTCTTCACAAACATTTTTTGCCAAACCAACTTCTCGAACACCTGTTGAGCTTTTGCCGGAGTAAATTTTAGTAGACCAAGCAAATCCTTCTGTCGAGCAAAGTTTGAATAACTTAATACCATAAGGATGGGCTTTGTTTGGTATATATTGTCGGAAGACTAGCCTGCCTCTCCAAGGAATTACCGTTTCATCTATGACCATATTTTCTCCGGGTATAATCACCCTCTGAAACTTCGTCTGCAGCATGTCCAGAAGAGGTTTTAGTTTTCCAATTCTATCTCCTGCCGCTATGGACGTGTTGTCAGTAAAATGAATGAAGTTTAGAAGAAGTTGAAACCGATTTCTGGACATAGTTTTAGCAGGAATGCCAAAATTGTAAAGATTTTTCTTCGACCAATAGTCTTCCAACAATCCCACCTTTACGAGGCCCATCCACAGTAAAAGCCCGAGGAATTTTCTTATCTCTGTGGCGTTTGTGGGAACCCATTTCTTCTTTCTTGATGCACGAGTTATTGGAACGCGATGTATTTGCTGCTCCGCATACCTATTTGTTTCCAAAACTATAAGTTGTATAACCTCCTCATCAACAAAAAGATAAAAGGCTTCAAGGCAGCTTATAGTTGAAGGCACGTCTATTAGGAAACCGGACTTTCCAGTGAAAGTAAAGGTTTTTTGGCGGGAAGAAAACTCCATCCAGCGTACATTGTCACTTGTATCAATCAGGGTTGGTGAATCCTCGGTTTCTTCAAGCATCTCTTCCTCATCAATTTCTAGAATTTCCGCATCAACCGCGTTCAAATCTTCATGTTCCGAGTCGGTATCTGAGTTAGGATCATCGTTTGGTAGCCAATTATCATCAAAGTCCAAATCGTCGCTTGAAAAATCTTCGTCACTTTCTTCCATTTCTGGTTCCCTCTCCACCTCATTTTCATTCAAATTTTGTCTTTCCATTTTTCATTCTTATTTTTCAGAAAACTATAACTGTACGAATATTATTGACAACTTGCGCAATCACTTATGTAACACTTACTAAAAACACAGGAGATAATACGAGACAACACGAAGAAACTACTGTCGTACGTTTTTGTGCGACGTGGCTCCAACGAGTATAATTTATTTTATATGGCCACGTCGTACGAAAACGTGCGACACACAAATACCGTTAAAATTTCACAGTTATGATGACAAAAAAGTAGAAATTAGTTGGAAACTTCTTTTTAGGTACTAAGATACAGAAAAATGAAAAAAAAATGCTTTGGCCTGGCGTAAGCCATAATGTTCATATCGCTTGGCAGTCAATGTGTTAAATAAAATGCAACAAAACCCTGAAATTGTTAAAGTCACTCCTCAAAACGAAAATGACAAGCCAACTCCTCAAATCAATAAAAAAAGAAAGGATGTCCAAATGAGCACGAGCGAATCTGAAAACTTTGTTTAAATAAACAAAAATGTAGATAAGAATTTTATACTTACAACTCCAAGGGATTGGAATGATCCCTTAAAGATCTTCGAACAGCTCGTTCTTCGCGTTTTCCTTCTTCATCCAATAAAATTCGAATTCTAATGCTAAACATAATTATTTAACTTTCTTTTTTACAACTTAAATTTATTTTGTTTCGAACATGTCTTAAAAAAAATAAACATGCAATAAGATCTGTTCATTTTAAAAACATCAGTGCACATATGTTTTAAAACGGAGAGGGAAATTTTGTATACTTTTTTTTTTGCATATAAGTCGATGAGGGTTGAATTTAAAGAGTATTTTTGCACTCAGTGGGCACAGTTTTAGAAAGTAATTGAAGCGCCACATTAATTTCGTGAATTTTTTCATTAATAAGAAGAAATGATTTAGATTTCAGTCTCTGTTTCCATCATAGAGAAGGGAAATTTACTTAGGTCTCAGGTTTTTGAACATGTCTATTTTTTGAACTGTCATTTCCGATTCGATGTGAAATTTTATTCGAGTGAAACTTCCAAAAGCTTTTGAAAGTCCGTGGGAACAAAAATTTTCCCTGTGAATGGTTTTCCGTGTGAAACGCACAATAAGGCTGAATTTTAAAAACAAAGGCAACCCTATAGCAACTCAGCTGTGTCTTTCAAGCCGACGACATATGAGCAGTGACAAACGCTGTAAAGCAGGTCTCAACGATGGCGCTATCATGAGCTCATATTCATTGAAAGCCAAGCTACAATAATATCGATTTCTGCCAAAGTATTCAAGTCTTCTTATTCTTCTTCGTTTCCGGCTGCTAGTAGCAACACTTTAACTCCTCCTGGAGCATAGGGCGGCAACCAGTTCCTTCCATCTCTCTCTATTCCTAGCACGATGACTCCGCTGGGACCACGTCTCCAAGTTTTGGTACCGAGCTTCCTGAATGACAGATGAACTACATGTTTCTCTTGGTCTTCCAGGCCGCCTTCTACCTTGAGGATTCCATTAAAAGCACTGCTTTGCTATGTTGTCGCCCGGCTTCCTCAATGAATGGTCAATTCAGCGCCAATTTCTTTGCGCGATGTCAACATCCACTTTTGTTTGCCAAGTCCTGAGCCACAGTTCATCGTTAGATATGGTTTGTGGCCACCGGATGTGCAGGATGTAACGTAGACAGCGGTTGAAAAAAATTTGCAACCTTCTCGAGATGCCAGCAGAGCACTTCCACGTTTCGCAGGCATATAGTAGCACGGATATTACGTTGGACTCAAACAACTTTAACTTGGTACGGAGCGTTTTTTCCTGGAGTTCCACACTTTAGAAAGCATTCCAAATGCAGTTCGGGCTTTATTTATTTTATTGGTGACCTCCAGGTCCGTTCCACCATCGAGTGCCAAATAGTTTCCCAGATAGTTGAACTGGGTGGCCTCTTCTACTGCCACTTCTCTCATAATAACCTGTTGTTGGTTTCGGCTGGTGTGCATTAATTTAGTCTTACTGGCATTAATCCAACTCCCCATTTTGTTGAAGAGAGTGGCGCCATTGGATACCCAGTCTCTCGTGGCGTAGCAGTCCTAACATCATCATTAGCAAGCAAGAACAGAATCGTTGACAATACATCACCTTGTCTTACTCCTTGTCCCTGCATCGGGAAGCTGTCCATTGTGCAAAACGAAACACCTTTCGTTGTTGTAAGACTCTTTTACTATAGCAACAATTTTATCAGGAATGCCTCTAGCAACAAGCGATCTCCAGATTAAATCACGACTAATGTGATCGAAGGCCTTTTCAAAATCGATGAACATGAGGTAAAGCGGAGATTGGTACTCCGACGATTGTTCAAGAATAATTCGCAAGGTGTTAATGTGGTCAACACATGATCGATCAAAGCGAAATCCCGCTTGATGCTTCTTGAGCGTTGACTCGATCTTAGATTTTATCCTCTCGAGAATAATGGTTTCCATTAACTTTGGAAATACGGACAGAATGGTGATTCCACGCCGATTATTGCCATTCTTTTTTTGGTAGCTTGATGATTACCCCGTCCTTCCATTCCTTGGGAAAGGTTTCGTTTTCCCAAACAGACTTAACAAGTGGCAAGAAGATACCGGCAGCCAAGTCGGGGTCCACTTTGAGGAACTCGTCAGGTATGCCATCCAGCCCAGCTGCTTTGTTGTTCTTCAAAAAAAGGTTGCATTTGAAATCTGGTCATCGTTCAGCAATGTACAGAAGTGCTCCTTCCATCTCCGCAATTAATCTTCCATTGACACTAAAAGACTACTGTTCGTGTCACGCACAGAATGGTTGACAATATTTTGTTGGCTTACAACATCTTTAGTGATTTTGTACAGCATCCTCGCGTTACCTCTTCATGCAGCTTACTCAGCGCTTTCTGCCAATTTGTCTAATCTGACCCTCCTATCTCACACACCTCTGCACTACCTTTTGAGCTGTTCTATACTCATTTCGCAAAACCGTTTTCCGATAGCATAAGTTTCATTATTTATATTTATTTTGAGTGCTCTGCGGTGTGTAATTTTGTCCCAGGTGTCTTAAGATATCCCCAAATCCTTATCTCTAGATTGCCTCGGTACCGTTTCAGATTCAGCTTCAATAAAAACTCTTTTTACCGTGCCCCACAACGTCACAATGATAACATTTGCGTTTAACCCCTCATTTGAAGCCTTGTCGTTAACGTTAAAAGTGTTTGCATTAAAAGCGATTGTATTGAATGTGTGTCTGGTATTCAAGTCGAAACTGGTAAATTACTGTCGTCAAGAACTAACGGTTCTTAGCTCACAGCGTAAAATTAGACTCTGTTGAGTACTAGGTCACAGTCATGTGCCTCCGAACAAAAGGGCTGATGATCTGGTGAGAACAGGTATAAATCTGGACTCATCCCATTAGAATCGCCTATAAACACCCTATCCTGTGAACTAAAACCGGTCATTGGGAATAATATTCTTCAAGAGACCAATGAGAGGTGGGAACGCCTCGAAACCTGTACTACAGCCAGGAAATTACATCCCCAAAATCGACAAAACTAAATCCCGTTCTACGATTGCTTGTGCGCATTATAAGAGGTCACAACCTGTTGGCTTACCATACAAATAAATTGTGGCTAACCACCGATGATATATGAAAAGAAGGCAATGATGAGAAAGTTCAATAGTTTGGGGTATCACAATGGATCTACATTGACCTTAGTGTGAAGATTACGTTATCAATCGCCAGACGATTTACCTAACCAAACCTTTAATTTAACAACCCATACATAATCGGAAACTAAATAATATTTGGTACTAAGTAGCGTATCCTTTCGATTTAATATCTTTCTTAAAGCAAAGCCTTGGTTAACTGCCCTAAGGTGCTTAAAACACAGAAAATGTCATCTGACCCAAATGTATTGGAGCATATTTGAGATTAAATTGCGCGTCGAGATGCTCAAAAGAACTTTAGAAATATTGAGGCCCGATTTAAGGTTCTCAATATTTCTCAAGTTATTTTGAGCAATTCGACGTGCGAATTAATCTCAAATATGCTCCAATACATTGGGTCAGATGACATTATCGTGATGCAAGATCCAGCCATCCTTGGCGAGTTCGGGACGCATGCGAAAAACACGTGCCCATAGCCTCTCCAAAACGCCAACATAGAAATTTTCCAGTCACTGTCTGGCCAGCGGGAACGCATTTACGATGAATGATGCCGTGGATATCGAAAAAAAAAACAATCAACATTGCTTTCAAATGTGACTTTCATCGCTTTCGTTGGCCGCTCCCCACTCTTTTCCACCCACTGTTGACTTTGTTTATGCATCTCAGGGTCATACTCAATTATCCAAGTCTCGTCTCCAGTGACTAACCGACTCATCAAGTCTCTGCTGTCGCTATGAATACGAGATAACAGATCCTCGCAAATCGATTTCCGCACTTGTTTTTGTTCATGAGAGAGAACTTTAGACACCATCGACGATCAGACGTGATTAACATGCGCAAACGATCAACATTTGCGTCGGTACAAGAGGTGACGTGAGCTCCTTCACGTGGATCATCTTCCACCGATTCACGCCCTTCCTTAAATCGCTTCGCCCATTCAAAAACAAGCGTTTTTGACATGCTATCGTCTCCATAGACAACCTGCAATTTTCGGAGGATTTCCGAGGGTTTTTCGCCAGATTTGACGCATAAAACGCAAACCAAACGTGCTATATACTTCAACTTTGAACAATAACTAAAAGGAAGATCCCCCTTTTTAAACAGATGATAACAAATAAAAAAGTGTTGCCACTTTTTAAATTATAACTAAATTCCCGGATCTTAATTGCCACACCTCGTATAGTAACTTTTCATCGTACGTCTCCAGATTCTTTCCTTTTATTTTTCAGCTCACTTTTTTAATCCTATTTTCTTTATTAAATCGTGAAATTATGTAATGGGCTGCAGGGGATCCGTTGCACAATTTTTGATATTTCTCGTAATGATTTATTGTCCTGACGTTTGTTTTTCTTTTGATGCCATTTCAACATGCAGTAGTAAACTACTTTAGATGGAACTAATGGTTGAATCACAAACACGCTTCAGCTTCACCTGACGTTTACGAGCTCAGCCATAGGAATTCAATGCATGCTATCACAATTGAGCTTCGAACTCACGTTTCGTTTGACAATCATAAGGAAAAGAACGTAATGTAATGTAATGTGACTCCAAACGGAAGCTCTAGTTCAATTATCTGAACATTTGCCTTGTCTGACATATTTGCTCTTTAGAGGGATGAAATAATAGAATGTCATTCAAAGCAACCTCCAGGCAAGGCCACCGTAATGCAGACGTAGTCGAAGCTGAAGCATGTTTGTGATTCAGCCATCAATTATCTGAACATTTGCTTTGTCTGACAGATCAACAGCTGTGAGAAAATGTCAACAAACAAAATATTTTCTCTTTGGAGGGATGAAATAATAGAAATGTCATTCAAAGGAACCTCCAGGCAAGGTCACCGTAACGCAGACGAAGCCGAAGCTGAAGCTTGTTTGTGATTCAGCCATAAAAGTCTTCTGTAATACAAGGTTAATAATAGCATTGTCATTTTACGAGAAAAATACCGCAACGGAGTTAATACGGTGCAAAAACAGTGTCCATGTATGCTTGAGAGATTAAATTAAGGAGTTGTTTTTTATTTTTTTATTTTAAATAGCCAAACCTAATTTGGGCCTTAATATGTTATAAAATGATAATTAAGTTCTAACACTTCTATACATTTTCTTGGAGACATTGCGCATTAAGAAAATGTACATTCTCCTTGTCCTATTAGTCGTGGGAGCCACTGTATATAATTTAAATGGAATCTTAACAAAAGTAAATCTTCTGTGATGTTGGAAGCGTAGTCATCTTATCAGAGGTATTAAGTAAAATACAATGTTCTCAAATCATCCAAAAACAAACACAAAATGTTCCACACCCTTATGTCCTTTTGTCAAACAAAACCACACAATTTATGTACCTATATCTTTTATTACTCATCTCAGCATAAATATTTTTTTTTTAATTAATTATTTGTATCTTAATTCCTATTGTTTGTTGTATCATTTTTATTTTGTATGGAATCTCATCATATTTCTGGTTGTGTTATCCTTTCGTTGGTTTGTTAAATGCTATAATTTTTATCAAATTTAGTTGTTACACTCCTCTTGTTGCGGATCTTAATAAAATACTAACATTTAATTGTTCACAATTAAATTATAAATTTTAAAATTTAAAAAAAAAACTTTTATTAACTTGTTACTTTTTTCTTTTTGTCATTAGAATTGTAATTTATAAAAATAGATTTTTAAAACAAAAACCATGTTCAATTTACTTTTTAGCAAATTATTTTTATTAATATTTTATATAAAAAAAAATATTCTAGTTTCAGGAATTCTAAGGAGTCGAAGAGAGAAGACTAAAACGAAAAAACTTAAAAAGAAAAAAGAACTCGAAGCTGGCGATAACAATAAGGACGAGAGAAATGTTGTGTAAGAAAAATATTTACATAATTTTAAACTTCTTAAAATATTTAACTTTCTTGTTTAAGTATTCTGGGAAACACAATAGAGTCTTGAATTAGCAAAAAGACTATGATTCCATTTAGGTAACCAATTTGTTAATGTCAAAAAAAATCCTGCAGTCTTCTCTTAACGCAACTGATCATCTAAACCAAAAATAATACAATAGTTAATCTTTTTGCTACTTTTTTTTTAGCCAGTCATTCAGATAAACCCGATCTGGAACTTCGCAGATCTTTATACAATTTCCCACAGACGTCTCTTGTCTCACTTACTATTACCTCCCCCTCCGTCTATGATAAGTTAAACTCACTGAAGGATATTTTTTCTCCTGACACTGATGGCACCGCAACTATTTTTTTTAAATGCTGAACTGTACTTTGTGAACCCCTTACTAAGGCCGCGTTTCCATTTGCAAGAAAACTTCTGCAATAAATGTCCGATAGTCTGTCCGACAGTGAATTGCAAGTGGAAACTACCAAGCAATTTCTATCGCGACAGTACTTTCATAACTTCTTGCGAGTATTTGCAAGTGCAATTAATTGCTAGTTTAAACACATTTGTATCGACTCGCGACAGTTCTTGCAGCTTATCGAAACAGTTTCGTATATCTCGCGCAAGTAGCTGGTTGACGTCTTTGCTTTACACATACAAAATGAGTAAAATTAAAGGTCTTGAATGGCCTCGCGAAGAAGTTATGCTATTAATTGAAGTTTACGATGGTGGATACAGGAATTCTAAATAAATACATCAGGGAATGGTATGAGTCACCTGAAAAAAAATGATTATCAAAGATTCATCCTGCTATTGTCGTTAAATTATAATTATATGTATGTACTGTACTTACCAGATGCTAAGAATCGCAGAGTCAACAAGAGTCTTTCCTTCGGTGATATTGACTCACGGAATCGAGTGTCTTGTTTTTTTATAATAGGACCCACATTTTATAGCAAAACTTCCAAATCAATTGCGGTCATCCGAGTGAAATTGAAGTATTGCTGAACATCTTCTATATTCAATTCATTTAATAAATTATAGAAGGCACCAGCTTCCCGTCTTTTTAAAATCCAATCTCGAACCCAAGTTGATCTTTTTTTCTTTTTTAATAATAAAATTATCATCGCAGCTGCTAATCTTTGACGATTTCTCGCCATGACTTCACAATTTTAACTAAACAACCAGATTTCTTGCGACATTAATTGCTCTCCTGGTGTAAATACATCTGCAATAAATTGCGACAATATGTTGCGCGAGCTTCTTGCAAGACATTTATTGCAAAAGAAATTGCAAGAATTCACATGACAATGTAAACGCGACTGCAAGAAACTTCTGCAAGACTTCCGCGAGTTGACTTGCAAGTGGAAACGCGGCCTAAGAATAAGCATGAAATCTCGAATTACCGTCCGATTGCTAAACTTTCTTCATTACTCAAGCTCTTTGAAATTATTTATTGCGACTCTTTACTTTAATATTGTAAGTATGTTATTTCTCCATTCCAATACGGTTTGTTAAAGGGCAGGTCCATTATCACCCATCATACCCAATTTGTCTCCAAAACAATAGCACTGGTCAACAAAATCTTAACTTTTTTTGCCACACGGTCTTTTTTGATATTTTTACTTGCGACATATAGGAACTATATGGCAAGTTTTGCATTCGTGCAAAATTTCGAACTCGAGATTTTAATCAAACTTGATATTACGATGGTAGAGAAGTCGAAAAAAGTGGGTCCCGCGATTCCGTCCGGTCAGTTTTGTCTGTCTGTCCACGCTCCTACAGCCTAAACCATTGCTTCGATTGAGTCCAAACTTGGAAGTTAAGGTTTTGAGCAGATTCGCGTTAGGCGTTTTTTTCATTTTTTTTTTAAGGTCAAAACTAACAGTGGCCCCCATACAATTTTTTTGGTCAAAAACCGAAAATTCGAATTTTCTCAAAAACAAACCGAGTGATTTTTTTTAAATTTTCTCTAAAATTTTATTTTTTAACTTGGCTTCTTTTTATAAGAAAACCATATTTTTGTATCGCTGAGGAAAGGTACCGCTCATAGAACCGTTATTTTGTTTTTTAATTTTCTCAGCAACTTATGAACTGATTTTAATAATTTTTTTTCTGAATAAGCTCCTATATTGCCTTAACAATATTTGATTAACAAAAATGCAATTTTTAATTGTTTTGATTTTTTAAAAAATATTGAATTTTTATTTTTCAAAACTCTATATCTAAAAAACGGGTCAACAATTTTTTACGAAATTCAAACGTAAGACGTATATTTACAATCACTAAACAACTGCATTCCAAAAATATTTTTAGAACAAAATTGGAAAATTTTATATATAAAAAATTAATTAAAAAAAAACCGCTCTAACGATTTTCAAAATAAAAATTTGAAAAATCAACGGGTTTTTTATTTGTAAAATGGCATTTAAATTTTTGAAGACAAACTTATTTTTCAGGTAAAATTTTGAATCTTAAAATATTATTTTTTAAATTATTTTTAGTGAGCATGAGCCCGAAAGAGCGCACTATTTTGACAAAATTGTAATTACATTCCTAGCTTTCATCCAAATTAGTGCATTTGGTACACATTTATATGATATATTTAATCAACAATCTATTTTAAAGAGTCTATCAAGAAGTATTATCTTGTTAACTTTGTATATAATGATTTTAAAATATTATTCTTTACGAATAAGGTTGTTTCACACATGATTTACTGGCCTTCGCCTATATAAAAAAATAAATACTTAGTACCTACAAGTTAAAGAAACTGGCCAGAGAGAGTATATGTATTTTCTATTAGAATCACTTTTTCAACGCATACACATTGTACCTATTTATAAAGGTATTACGTACTTCTACAACTACTGCTTACGTGTCACTTCTTAACTAAAATCCAAAACGCACAAGAGCCTGACTGTAAACAACACATGAACAGCAATTTCTTGTACTTGTTCGTATGCTTGTGTTTTAAAACTTTAGTGAAAAAAAATAGACTGAACGTAAAAACTCCATGTTTGCGCTGAAAACTTGTAGTAAAGAAGGAATGTAGTATGTACCTTCTAGCCACCAATAACATTCCTTCATTATCATCATAAACATGTCCTTATCTATTTATCTGCATAAAGCTAAGCACGCCAAGTGAACTATTCTATGGTCGTTTTAGACATCTACCTGCTACCTAACTACACAACCAATAGGCGATCGCCTTACAATTTAAACATTCATGGTCTGCCTCTTTCTTATCTTATTTATTTTCCATCCTGGTTCTTCTAATATGAAATTACAATAAAGCTATCTAAAGGAAAAAAGCTTTTAGGGAACAAGTTGAATCTATATGAATCGCATTGTAGCTTTATAGGTAATAGAAACTATTTTTCATATACAAAGATCGTACACAAGTAAAAGCAGACTTATGAATGTAAATAAAAACAAATATCGGTAAAAGATCCTAAACAGCTGACGTAAGCATGCAAAAGTTTGTTTCATCCCCTTATTAGATACAATATTAAGCCATTTTGTTTGTTATATAAAGTGCGTTGATATAAATAAAACAAAAACAAATTCATCAACATTCATATGGTAGCTCTTTATGTGAAAACATATACGAGGATAGACTCAAATAAAATGAAGGAAATTGTGTTGACTTTTTGGGTCGAAAATTAATTATCTCCCTTATTCTGCTGGCTGCTTATGGGAATGGGAATAATATTTTTCTCTTGCTCCCGCTGAATTTCTCTACTTTCAAAACTAACGCCACGCCAACGACTCGGCATCTGGTCGCTCTAAAAATGTCTGCTCATGAGAGTACTATGGTTTTCATATACAAAGATCGTGCGGTTTTTTTGACAATTCAAATGGCATTTATATCTTTGAAGCCAAACTTATTTTACAGGTATATTTTTAATTCTCATATAAGTACTTTTTTAAACAGACTCTTTGCATACAGGAGCAAGTTCGTGCGACCCAGTTGTGCATTTTATTTGCTTTAGTTGTTGATCGTAAGAAAAAATAAATAGGTAAAAAATATTTGTTGGCCAAATATTTTATTTTATTGAGTAATTTAAAATATTGCGAAATAACACAGATCTTGTTAATCAAAATTTTATTTTTTTATAAATGACTTAATAAATCTTAGATTTGTATCCATATTTCGCTTCTATTTGGTCCCTTTTCATTGCCTAACATATTTGGGTTCCATTTGCCCTATTACCGCTTTTGATGGAACCTCTCACCGTGCTCGTCGCTGATAGGCACTAAATTGTTAGGAAAAAATCCAGGTGGGCGTCTAAAAAGTGGATCTTAAGTGACATGTTGCAACCCAAAGCTTTATATGTCATTAACAGCTCGCTAACCAACTCCCTGTAGCTGTCACTCTTGTGGTTACCCAACATATTTGCAACAACATTTTTAAAAGCCTTCCATTCAGATTTTTCTAAATCGCTTAGTTTTTAGACGATATCCTAATAGTTCTGATTGTTTTTTGGACAAATTTAGATTCCGAACTAAATCATTTAAATCTCCACGAGTTATGAAATGTCGCACGTTTGCAATTCCTTTAAACAGAAAGTCATCGTCCTCGTCAACACATTTACCTGAAGTGGACGGGTGTGAATGGTCATTCTCAACAGACGTAGTTGCAACTAGTAATAGTTCTGGCAATTTTTTACAATTAGAGACTGGTCTTATAGCCAAAGATAAGTTAGGGTAAATAACAGTATTTTTTTCTTGTATTTTATACCGTTTATGTCGGTGAGACAAAAATAGCAATCTGAAACGTGATCTCGCTGTTCAGTCCATATCATGGGTACTGCAAACGGCATAGGTCGTGCGCCTTTCTTCCAGCCAGTTGAATTTTTCACACACGTTATGCAACAGACATAAGGAGCTCAGGATTTATCTTGATGGGCCACAGAAAAACCAAAACATTGGTGATAACACTCCAACACACGATTCGTAAAGTTTCGTCTTTGTTTTTTGAATATCAGTTCTCCGCAAACATAACATAAATAGATAGGATCATTGTTACACTTCCTCGACATATTCACAGGGTTAATAACAAAAAAAATACTAAAACAAAAAGGTGTAAAAATGCAACCACAAATATTTTTAAAACGGTTTCCTTGGAAGCTCTTCTGTTAATTTACTGCGTAGTACAAGTTTTGAGTTATACCGTATCACAATAAAACTGAGGCTAATTGACACTTGACAATTGTGATTTAATAATGAGACTAGATTGACAAAACAAAACTAGCTATCAAAGTTCGTGTGACAAAACCAGTGTTGACCAGTGTAATTGCTCTAGAAAAAGTTTTAAAGTTGATGTTATAACCACTGCTTTTAGTAAATTCTTTGCCAAGACAAGCACGCATTATTTATTCAAAACCAAAAACTGGTAGTTTTTCAACATAGTTTATTGAGTGAATTCAATTTTACCTAGAAAACCATACATATATACAGTGTCGAGCATAAGTCATGGTACTCAAAGTGCCATGTCATTAAAAGCTTTGAAAGAAAAGAAAACTTAAGGACCTAATTTATATGCATCAAGTTATTTATTATGATAAAACCTTATTCTTTGTTTTACCAATAGAAAAAATTCAAAAACAAATTCTATTTTCTAGCAAAAAATAATAAAACCTTGAAATCTATGAAAAAAGTAGTGCAAAAGTCTAGGTACTTCTGCACTTACTAGTTTTAACTGTTTAAATTTGTAACGGTCCTGTTGGCTTTGTTTTTTTTTTTACATGAAGCTTGTAATATGACATGTGTGTGTCAATCAGTACAAAGCGATGGGTCGTCCAGGTTAAGGTTAAAGAAATTTTGTTCTTTAAAACCAAAAAAACGATGGTTAGAAAAGAATTAACGGTAAATGAGCGTCAAATTATTATTTATTGCCATGAGCAAGGTAAAAGTTATGCGGATATTAATAAAATAGTTGGACGACCCAAATCTACCATACAAAATGTGATTAACCGTTACAATAAAGGTCAGGTCTGGTCGTCCGCGCAAGCTTACAGAAAGAGATGAACAAAAAATCGCGAGTATAATAAAAAAAGATCCATTCAAAAGTGCTCTAAAAATTGCTACCGATAAACAGATAAGTTTAAATAAAACAGTTTCTCCGTGAACAGTTGCAAGATCGCTCCAGAGATCTGGGTTTAAGTCGTGCACACCTCGTAAAAAGCCGTTCGTAAGTGAAATAAATAAAAAGAAAAGACTGGACTTTGGAAAGGATTATAAAAATAAATGAAATGAATTTTGGGACAACGTAATATTCTCCGATGAGTCGAAATTCAACATTTTTGGTTCAGATGGGAGGAATAGAGTGTGGAGAAAACAAGGTGAAGCCTTGAATCCTAAAAACTTAATTAAAAATGTGAAACACGGTGACGGTGGTGTAATGGTATAGGGGTGTATGTCATCCAGTGGTGTCGGGAATTAGACAATAATTGATGGAATTATGAATAAGGAAGTTTATTTGAACATCTTAAAACAAAACTAACAACAAAGTGCAGAGAAACTTGGGATCGTTATCCTGTTGGAATTGTGTCTACGATCCCAAGTTTCTCTGCATACAGCTACAAATGTAAAGTTGTGGTTCTCCTACAACACGCCCCACATGCAAGTGGTAACCACACTGAATATCCTTTTCTATCTCTAGGATATCCAACATAGTCCTTCCGAAGATCGTCTTTGCCCATATTGAAGATTTTTGTATTTCATGTGCTATAAAAGGAATGGCACTAGTAAGACTTCTTTACGGACAACGGTTCCGAATGTGACAATCTGTGGCAACTGCATCAAACCAAAAACCACCACTTTATCCAGACTTGCCTTGAGTCCATGAGTGTCCTGTTCATAGTTTCCATATATCCATTTATTAGAAATTTAGATCAACATTTAAAATTATGTATGGTTTGTGCTCAATTAAATGGTTGTTGTATTTGATAAATAAAAAACAACATAACTGATTTTTTGCATTGATTATATAATTCGCCAAATTTCTTTTAGGAATATGCTTGTATAAGATGCACATTGATTGTTTCAACATTGTTCTTGCTTCGGCAGAACATATATTAAAATTGGCACATTCGGCCAGTGTTTCTCACTGCACCCGACTAGCTATAGGGGTTGCCCTGAGGTCCAAGAAATGGAACAGATTTGGCCAGTCAATTACGAAAGAAGTCGAACAGTTCGACAGGCTCCAATACAGAAATTCGTGGATCCCAAATTTTCCTACGGCCAAATGTTGTCAAGGAATGGGACACTAGACAGGCTTCACCAACAGCTGCCCCAAAGCCCCCCGTGCCTAAGGCACCAGAGGTGTAATCCTGACATTTTAGCCTTGTTGTTGATCATTCAAGGTCAACTAGCAGGTCAACTAAAGGAGCATTGCAAAAGGGTAGATCATCTCTACTTTTTGTTGCCTGGCCTGGAGCAATTTAGACCACAATGGGCGCGCTGCCGGGAACGCGCCTAAAAGTCCTAGCTGTAAATGTTAATTCACTGATTAGGATTGAACGAAGAGCTAATATGTTCCAATTGTTGAAAGACTGTCCTTTTGTATTTATAGCTAGCGAAACTAAACTAAACCACAAACACAAATTGACTCAAAAATTACAATATCGTAAAAAGAGACCGGCCCGACTCCACTCAAGGGGGCGGTGTCGCTCTCTTCATACGAAAAGGCATTAATTATAAAGTCATAAAGGAGCTCAAGATGCTAAAAGTTTGCGTTGTATGCAGCTCTCTCACTCCGGGGAAGCGGATGTATATGATTGCGGCTGGAGCTCCGCAGGTTACTTACTTTGCACCAGAATACGAGATTCTTTTTAGGGAACTGCAACAGAGCTTGGAAGAAAAATATTTCATCTTGGCCGGTGATTCGAACGCAAGATTGGAGAAATCAACATAGTAATCCCAGATGTAATCATCTTTTTAATTTGATGAATATTTACAGCGTTGAATATGGTGTCGACCTGCTGGCTACTGAAAAGCTATTGTATCCAAGAAGCGGCTCCTTTCTGGATCTTTTGCTGTACGACACCAGACTGACAGTTACAGACAAAGTGGGTAATCACCCTCGAAACTGCTTACAGACAGTCGAGTATGACAGCGATCACTGCGGACTGGCTGCTGTAATGCAGATTCCGAACGAACGCGTGGAGTTGGAGGAATACGTTGCAACGCATTCTTACAATTACCGTAAGATGCGTTGGCCTCGTTTCACTAACGCCCTAGCGAGAGAACTTCGTTCGAGTGACATAGCCCCACCAAACAACAGAAACCTAAAAATACAAAAATTGGCCAAAATTTACAACAGATGGATGAAACAATAAAACGAACGATGGAACGGACAATACCAAAGTACCAAGAACGGGACCAAATGGACACTTACAGAAACGCGACTATTGACGCATTGCGAAGGCACAAGACTTACAGACCCACATGACTTGGAGGTTATAACACTGAAGTCGTCAATAAAAAAAATCAATATGTTGGTTAAGGAGAACTACAGGTTATCAAATAACAAGCACTGGGACCGCAAGATCCACTCAGTTAATTCCAGTGACCCTGGTATGTTCCCTAAAATAAACATGATATTCAGAAAAAAGGACGACAATGACCTTCCGAGTCTGAAACTCCAAAGAACCGAAGAGAACAGGAACGTACTCAGGACAGCGCAAATAGATCCAGAAGAAGCCATTTTTGACGATGACTTAAACATAATTGAAGATCCGAAGGAAAAAGTGGAGGCGGTGGGAGCTGCTTTCCAGCAAGTGTACAAGGTTAATGTAAGCATTCGCCCCAACCACGACCTGGAAAACAGAGCCCTACTTAATCACCTTTAACTCCGCAATCATATCATCATAATCGCCGAGCAAACGGGACCAAGTCCCTTGTTAGTGACGAAGGTTGAGCTGCAGCTCATCTTCAACTCAATAAAAAACAAAAAGTCAGCAGGTGTCGATGGTATATCAACGTTGTACTAAGACATTTACCGATGGAGGCAATTGACATTTACACCACACTCTTCAATAATGCATATTATGCAGATCGCTGTGATTCATCCTCTCCCGAAAAAGGGAAGGGACAACTCCAACCCGTCAATTCTTCGGTCGATAAGTCTTCTTCCGAGCATCAGAAAGTTTTCGAAAAAAATCATTAATAGGGCTCTGACTAAGTGGGCTGCGGGCAACAAAATAATCATGGATAAACAGTTCGGGTTCAAGGCGGGTCATGACACAATTCATGGTGCGTCTAAGCTCGTTTCCGATATCCAATGGAATAAATCAAAACAACATTGCACAGGTGCTGTTCTAGTTCTTTACCTTAAACTGAGCAGGCTTGGCATAAGCAAGCCATTGTTGTATATACTTTATGATATGCTTAACGGTAGAGAGTTTGTTGTCAAAAGTGGCAATGTAACTTCTACCACAACATTTTCAATTAAAAATGGTCTCCAACAGGGAGCGGTGAATTCGCCGCTATGACCAGGCCTAGAGGAGCATTCGCTCTGACGAAACGGCTGTTTTTTAGCAGTCGGCTTGACTTCAGAGTAAAGGCAATTTGCTTCATGGCCCTCATACGGCTGATGATCGTTTATGGTTGTCCTGTGTGGTATAACATTGCTCCTTCCCAGATGGAGAAGTGTCGGGTGTTCAAGCGGCAGTGTTTACGACGCTGTACCGGCTTATATCGAACAGCCGAATCTCCTTACGTGCATTACTAGTCCAACGAGGTCCTATACAACGGAACTCGGATCAACAGAATTGACAATTTCGTGATTAAACTCATTTGAGGTCACATTGCAAGAGCTATGTCTTCGACCAACAATTTAATTTTCGGGGCGTTATCCGAACGACGAGTATTTTGAAAGTGCACGCTTGACTGCTTGAGCGGCTTCATTCCACCAGAGGCATTCCTCTTTTAAGATAGATGCGGTCTGATACAGGATACATAATCTACCACGTTAGACGAAGAATCATGGATAGGCAACTCCTGTACAATCGGGATACCATGGCCCAAGGCGGAGCAGAGCTCCTTCGGTTCAGAAGGGCTGCGCCCGAACGGGACCGAACTGATAGGGTCAAGCAGGAGAACCAGTTTTGGTGGCTTCAATCGGCACTTGATAGTGGGTAGTCGGAATGGGGTTTTAAGCCTTGGTCACTTTACATACTTTTTTTATAGTAAAATAGATCTTAGGGCCGAAAGTCATTAGAATTAAGTATTATTGTTTAATTTAGAGTGTCCTTATTCTTGAGCTTTTTCGGTTTACTCTTAGATCGTAGCCATTTAAGCAAGAAAAAAAACTGGTTCAAATATTTAAAATGTACCTCCCATAAATGCAAACAAAACAGATGATACTCTGCTTTGAAGGATAGGATAAAACGCAACGTTGTTCTTAAAAAATATTGTACGCTGTTTTCACAAAGTAAAAATCACTTTTTAATCAATCATGTTAGTATCAGTATTTAGTTTGGAGTCTGGAGAATGTTTAAAGCTACTTTTTAAAGCGGTATAATTGGGTACTTCAACTTTTGGAACTATCATCGTTGCCTATCAATAGGTGTGACTTCTTTTGTTTGGTTGGTTGGGTACCTTCGTACTTAATTTCGTATAAAAAATAGGAGATAGCTTAACAACTGATGTTGAAGTCTAGTCATCTAGAAGTGAAAAATGTAAGACTGAACTTATTGTAAGTGTTAATATGGCGAAGTATTCGTCAGCAGACACTGTCATGGACTCAGAACATAGCACTTTATGCCCAGTGAAGTATCTTAACTCACTTGAGCTATCTGTGTTGTGCCCTCACATAAGCTTTAATTTAAATTAGGAGTGTCAGTAATGCTAACGCGAAATTTAGTTGAGTCTCGATTATGAAAGGCTACAAGAGTTCGTGTCACACAACTTGAACGAAATGTTTTTAGTGGTAATATGTTAACTGGTGATGCTGAAAAGGGTGAAAATTTAATGATTTTTCCAATCTCAATAATTCCTGCAGATTAACCATTCCAATTCAAAAGGCTTCAATTCCCCATTAAAGTTAGTTTCGCTATGAAAATTAAATAAAACATGAAAATTACCTCCTTAAAAGTGATGTTAAATTTTGTATCAAAACTATTGAAGACAACTGTTTAAATTTGTTTTAACAAAATATTAAAAATGTAAACATTTTTTGAAAAATTTCATTTACGAGTATAATGGTTTCTATAGAGAAGAGTTAGTTTAAAAAAATTGAGTAATTTTGTATCTTCCATGTTGTTAAGCCAGAGTAAAACTTGGCTTAGCGTCTGTCACTGCCAGAATCGGACATTTTCAGATAAAGTGGAGAGTACCTTCACTTTCACCTAAGTAACTTTAAAAGCATATAATGCGTAAATCAACCCTATGCGGCATAAAATTCAGTTGTATAAGTTCTCTCCGTAGCTTTACCATCATTGAAATTTCTTCGGTGATGTTATAGTCTTTAAGATAATTCCGCTCTTCTAAGTTATGATTTACATAGCTTTAGAATTGCCTGTATGAATAACCTTTTGTGCCATTCAAGTATTTCTCTCTCAGCCTTAAGTCAACTGCGAAAATGAGCTGGTAGGGCGAAGTTACTAATTCTTCATTACTTGCATTGTTCATGCTTAGTTTTATCACACATTCTGTCGCCAAATCCAGCCATTTAGTACACCAACTTGTTCTAGTCCCTTTCACTCGCAGAGCTACTATCTTTGGAAGTCGGTTATCATCCATTGTTAAAACTTTCATTATGTACTACTCTTATTTTTAAGTCGTATGAACAGAGGGGTTTAATCCTCTTTCTAAAACGATGAGGTAATTAGGTGTACTATGTTGAAGTTAGAAAAATTACCGTGGAAGTTTCTGCTTCGAGTCATACTGCTTCTTTCTCCAAATCTGTGCAACCTTAAAAAAGTATTGATGCTAATAGAGCTTCAAATATTTTGAACTTGAGCAACTATTCCATGTTGTGCGTATCGCGTTCATCATTCCATTAGAATGCCATTTTTTGTTTGGACTGTTGCTTGGATTTATCAAGGTTAACTATTAAGCTCCAAATCTTTCACAACAAGATCATCAATAAACAAAGCAAACATGCTTGGAGTTAATGTGCATCCCTGTCTTACTCCCTATCGATTAAATTCTGTCAGTGAATCTTTATTCCATATCTTAGCCATTGTGTCCTCGTGCAAATTTTGTAAACCCTTGAAAACTTCCGTGACATCCCATTATATCTTGTAAATAAGCGCTTTTCTATCAATTATATGGAATGCAGACCTAAAATCAACGAAAAATGCATGCAACTTCTTTTCTTTATGAAGGGATGCTTCTGCAATACTTTTGAAGGTAAAAGGGTAAAACATCTACTTCTAAATCATACCTGAAACTTCTTTAAAAGTACCCTTTATAATTGGTAGAACCATTAAAATTTTCTTGCTTGTGGATCAGAAAAATAAGTTTCAGCTTGATGATTAATTGTGTTGTCCCATATTTAAAAATTCAGCTGACATGCCATTCGTTTTCCTTATTTATAAATTCTTCTGTTTCTAATAGTATCCATTATATTTTACTACTCCGCAAAAGTAATTCATACATTTTTTTCGAAGCAAAAGGTCCACTGGTGATCTAGTGACGATTTGCTTCACTGTTCGTAAAGATGAAGTACGACACTCACCGAATAGTGAAGCAAATCTTTACATCGCTTTGGAGAAAGTAAGATTATTGCACCTGATATTTCAAAAGCAGGTTCTCTTTCGTGCTTTCGGTTTTCATGAATCCCTCTTTTATTGGATTAGTAATACTAGTAGTTTTGGGATAGATTCAAGTCTGAATGTCCATAAAATAAATGGTAGTGTACCCCAGGGCTCTGTTCTATCTCCAACACTCTTTCTAATTTTTATTAATGATCTCCTGTCTGCAACTTCTAATCCAATACATTGTTTCGTTGACGACAGTACTCTTAGCTTTTCATATTCGTTTTCAGACTCACATCCCTCTTCTTCGGATATTGAACTGCAAGGACAAAATATGATAAGCTCATTAAATTCCGACCTAAACAGCATTGTTCAATGGGGATTAAAAAACCGCGTTGAATTTAATGCTTCGAAAACCCAATGATGTCTTGTATCGTTTAAGCGAGATATACCCCCTTTGCCATTATCCATGACTGAACACCTGGATATTCTCGGTATGTGTGTCACCAACCACCTCTTGTGGAATGATCCCATACGCGATGTCGCCAAAAATGCCGCAAGGTGTTTGGGTTTCATTAGGCGATGCAAGAAATCTCCTAAACTGGTTTTTATCTACAAGACTTATGTACGTCCAAAGCTTGAGTATAACTTCCATCTCTGGGCTGGTGCTCCTGCAACTTACTTAAACCTCTTGGATAGTATTGAACGTAGAGCATTTAAATTGATAGGTGATAATATCATCATAAGTGCGTTTACTTCGCTTGAGCATCGTCGTAAGGTTACTTGTCTTACCCTTTTATAACGGTAAATTTGAACGGTTTATGCTCTAGTGAAAGAGCTAGCTGCTTTCCTCTCCTTAAACAGTTCAACAGTAATACTCGCGCTTCTAGGAATGCTCATTAGTATACCCTCGAGTCCTACTTCAGCCGTACTGTCAAATACAGAGATTCGTTATTTTGCCGTACTACGCGAATATGGAATGCCTTACCACACTCTGTCTTGCCTAGTCATTGCAATATTTAGGAATTTAAAACCAATGTGCACCGACATATCCTTTTAAATCCTGTCGGGGGTAGTAATATCCCCTTGAGTGTATGCTTATTATAAAAAAAAATGTGAACACTGATTGCAAATTCGCAGATCAATTTTTTTTAAATCGTATTTTCTTGAAAATTTTAGAAAACCCCATAAGAATGATACACATTTAGGACCATATTATTTATATTCGTTTTGATTTTTATTTTGAAAAGGCTGATTTTCAAGTGTCAGCCAAATATAATATCAAGAAAAAAATTGATTACATAATATTCCAAGATGATTTTTATCAATATTTTCTAAAGTGCGTCGCTCACCACTTCTCCTTATCACATTGAATTTATTATTCAGCTAACATAACAACCTGTTCGCTGATTGCAGAACCCTCAGTTTTTCATATTAATTTTTAGATTCTCATCCTCATCATTATACGGGAGCGTATGATAAGATTTGTATAGAATATATTGGAATGATCTTGACAACATAGTCCAATGCGAATTCAAAAACCCTGTAGAATTTAATCCTTAAACAAACCAATGTTTGCTTTCGCAATCATTAACCTCACTATCCATGGGTGGTACTTGAATCGAGGAGACTGAACAGCTTTCAGTTCTAGGTAGAAGGTCACATACAATCTCTCAGAGAGTTATTACATGAGTACGTACGTACGAATGTGGAACGCTTTACTAGGAACGCTTTACTAGGCTCAATATTTAATTTCTAATCCTGTCCTCCCTTCCTAATTGCTCGCATAATTCCAAATCATTCATCATAAGGGGATGTCTAACCCCTCGAGTGGGTAAACAAATCTGAAGCGAACAAGAAAATTTGGTTTATATTTACTTCCACTTGTTGCTAAAATCTTTTTCTAAGCATGGTATATGATCTTCCAGTCTTTATAACCGAAATAGACTAGTTTCTTTGAGTTTGAATCTTTTCTTTTCTGGGCTATGTGTATGTTTTTAAGAGGCTCGTACAATACAATCCAATTTTTTGCTTGTCTACATTTCTTTAAAAACAGATTAAAATCAAGTAAAGAAACAAAAAACAGAAATAGAGTATTGTCTTTTATTGATATAAATTATAATTTGTTTTATCTTATTTTTATCATTTAATAAAATTATTCCTTAATTTATTTACAAGCAGCGAAGAAAAAGACCACTTACAAGACGATGAACAAAATAAAGTACAAAAATCATCATCAGCGACGGTGGCTATTCCAGTTATTCCCGGTGTTGCACCAACAGCTGCTCCCGAAGTCGATGAAGATGGTTACAGTATTCAACCCCAAAAAGATGCCGCCTGGGAAGATAATCCAGAAAATGGTAGCATTCATTTTTCATCCATATTTCTTACTAACTAACTAAATTTTTATTTGTGTTTTAAAAGCGGGAAGTTTCTACTCTGATTCGGACTCAGATTCAGATAATGATAAACCTGATAAAAAAATTCACGTCAAAATAAAACCCCTTAACAATGGTACTGCTCCAATGTCGGCCAGTGTTGATGAACTACGAGCGACTGTGGGTAATATATCGCTCTCGCCGGTGGGAATTTTTTCGGTAAGTATTTTTTTCGCCTTTAAAAATTAAACGAATTGATTTGTTTTGTTGTTGTTTAATCTTATAGCACAGTCAACAGCTAGAACAATCCAGCATTGCGTCACGACAACAAAGTCCAGAAGTATCAAATGCATCGACACCGACTGCTACTGTGCATCCTTATGCACCACTCCAAAGTCCTACTCTATCGATGTCTAACAACTCGAGGTAAAAATTTAAATACACCTATACTTCCTTTACAAGGAATGTAAATCTATTTTTATATAGATATGCCGACTTGGGCGATATATTCTCTGAAGTTGGTGAAATCAGTGCATCTGCTCCTGCATCCGCAACGATATCAAAGTCTGTAAGCCGCCAAATACCAACACCAACATCAGCCAACAGCATAGCTATTCCTCGTCCGCCTTCTCGACGTTCAGAGATGGCACCACGAGGTCGAATAAGTCCATCGTCGATGTCAAGAGCCGACAGTGTTGGCAGTATGGAATTCCGGATGGGCGTCGGGCATGGTTCATCAAGAGGTCCATCACCTCTAACTATTGGCATATCGGATACGATACCCCTTGCTGTGGCCTTCCATGAAATTATTCATGCTTACTTTAGGTATGTCGCTTCTCTCACAAAAAGATCCAAACTTGTTTTTATAAAACTTCGTTCCTTAGGGGTACCGATGAATCAAAGTGTCAGGTGAAAATAACTGGTGATATGATGTTGTCATTTCCTGCTGGCATAGCCGGTGTCTTGGCCAACAATCCCAATCCAGCCAGATTGGGTTTTCGTATAAAGAACATCAATAACCTTGAAAACATTGTTCCCAATCAAGAACTTGTCCAAGTGTAAGTTAAATTTCAGTTGTATGCTTATAACACTTAACCTTGTTAAATTTTTAGTGATCATAATCAATCGGATACGTTTAGTACAGTTCTTGAATTTAATATGACTGCTTTGACGGCAAAATTACGTCGTCAATCGGAACAAAGCCCATCTGCTGCTTACTTTAATGTGGAAATACTAAAATATCAGGTGCGCTCGAAACCAGGTGCCTCATCGTGTCCATTCCAATTGGTAAGCTATTGGAAATGTGAACCAACATATACCGCCCTGAAAATTGACTACAAGTACAACAATCATGCCATGGCAGTTGCCACTCCATTACTCAATGTAACACTGTCAGTACCAGTAAACGGATCCGTTCGAAATGTACAATCAAAGCCTCATTCGGCGTGGTAAGTTAATTAACCAAAAAGTAGTCTTTCTTTCTTTCTTTTGAATCACGTTCAAATTTATTTATTTAAAGGCTTGGCGAATCGAATCGTTTGGTTTGGAACTTTACGGATATCTCTCAAAATTCTCAGGGTGGTGGTGTTGGGACGCTGCGAGCTCGACTAGAATTAAATGATGGTCCATCGACTCCTAATACCATGACTACACAGTTCAATTGCGAAGGAACCACCTTATCTGGAATTGAATTTGAACTTATTGGTAATGGCTATCGACAGTCGTTGGTAAAACGAAGATTTGTTTCAGGTAATAATAAACACACTAAACTTAAAGATAAGTAAATTAAAGCGTTTATTTCCAAATTGTAAAGGTAAATACATCTGTGAAGGAGATGGAATTCGAAGTGGGGCAACTCCAACTCCACCCTCAGTTGGTTCGTCAAGTCCTTATTCAGCGAAATCCAATTAATAAGAACACAAAAAAAAACAAGGAATATGATGATGATTACTCAAAGATGCTGCAAACTTGCGAGTTTCGAGGAAAAAGTATGTGCTGGAACGATAATAAACGAACAAAAATGGAATAAGACCCAAGATTTGAAGAGAGAATTTATGTTAAAGATATTTTCTTCTATTTTAATTTATTTTTTTGTTTTTAAAAATACAAAGAAGCAGAAGTCGCATTCATAAATGTTTTTTTTTTTTTAATAATAATTTTGTTTGTTTGATTATATTTTCTTTATCCTGTTTCATTATTTTCGTACTAAAATGTACATATAAAATTGTTTAACCTGTTCTTTGTTTATTAATTATAAATTATATTATTATTAGCCTGCTATAAATCACCTCTCACATACTTTTTGTTTTTCAAAACTATTACATAGCATTAAAAGAAAGCTAAACAAATAATTAAAAGAAAACTGAAGATTTCTATAGTTAAATTATTATATGTATAACCAAGCCTTACTTTTACCAAATAAAATATTGTATGTTAAATGTCTTTCTCATTTATAAAACCTACTTTTAAAAGAAAAATGTTTTTTTTTTGTTATAAATTGATTGGATTCAAAAATCGTTATTGTATTTTTGGATTATAACCAGTACCCAGACACTTGTCGTGTTGTGATACCCTTAAATGGCTGTTGACAAAAATGGAATAACATTTTCTTCCTTTCTTTTTCATTCAAATTCAAATTCATGACCTGAAAATCTTGCCGTAAGCGAAAAAAAAGGAGACAAAGTACAAGGGCGGATCACACACTTAACATAAATATGAGTTTTGAAAACGTTTAAAAATGTCATTTGGTAAAGTAAAGTAAACGTAAATAAAACACAACTATTCTTTTCATGATACACTGCCGGTCATCTGAATAGGTTCACAAACATTTTC
Source organism: Eupeodes corollae (assembly GCF_945859685.1). Lineage (NCBI taxonomy): Eukaryota > Metazoa > Arthropoda > Insecta > Diptera > Syrphidae > Eupeodes > Eupeodes corollae. The sequence continues at coordinate 145,431,683 of NC_079147.1, read as the reverse complement.
ACCACACTGATGGCCTCCCTTCATATGTATTGCAATGACACATCTTTTTTATATGTAATAAAAGGGCTAAATTATGTGCTTGTTTTGGGAGAAAAAAAAATATGACTAAATGTATTCAAAAAAACAATCATGTTTTTTGGCTCATCTGAATAGGTTCATAGATGAAATGGAATAAAACAAACATTTTTTGAATTCAAAGATTTATTTTACCCTTTTCTATTGTATGATCATTTAACAGAAGCTAATAATGAGTATTGCTCTCTTTTTAATATAGTCTCGTAAATTCGATTAAAGCGAAATTTTAGACCAGGGGTGGAATCATGTAAGGTGATTTGTGACTGTTACATTTGTGACATTGTGGTCAAAAGAATTTATTCGTCTGTGTAATGTGATCACCAAAATATTTCTTAAATTTGGTATCACTTTAGGAGAAAAACTTTGACATTTGATATTTTTTTAATCTGCCTGAAAATTGGTTTGTGTTTTGTTCGTCTAGACTAGACGTTGTGTGTTCCTAAAGTGGAATATATTTCAACAATGATGATGACTTCACAAACTGTACTCTGGGCCATGGGAGCTGACCATTCAGCCCCAGATTGCCTTTGATAGGCACCACCTTCAAGAAAATCGAGTGTTTTGTCTAACTGGAGTATAGGGGAAATGTGGGTTTATGTTGTTTATTTCGTTAATGGAAAGTTTTTTAAAAATCTATTTTGTTCAGAAAGATACATTTAATAAACATGTATGAAGGAATATATATATTTAATGTACGCTTACTTTGGATTTGGAAGTTAAAGTACGTTAAATTTATTGCGGAGGTTTATTTCCGATATTTCTATTACGATTTATATCATGATTCCACTCCAGACTTTTTTAATAGTTGGGATTAATGACTTTTTGTCTTAGAATTGCCTCCCTGACTCGTATACTTTACGTGAGAGAAGTCCCTATACACTCTCTATTATGTAAAGGTTAGGGAAGTTTTGGGGCCACATCAGCATCTCCACATTTTCTTAATCCACTGCCTTACTGTCCTCGCTGTATGGATAGGGGAAAAGTCATGTGGAATGTCCACGACATTGATCCAAACAGGTCAGAAATATGTGGGAGCTCCAAGGCTCCGTAAGGAAATAGCTCCCCATACCATAACACTGCCTTCACAGCTATGCAGCCGATTTAAATAATGCTCCTCTTTTCGAAGGTCATGAAAGTAATAACTATAGCCGTATAGGCCCCCTAAATTGAACTTTTTCCCGTTTGAAAAAATCACTTTTGGTCACTCAGACTTCCACGACATGTATTTCTTACAGAACTGGAGACGAATATAAGAGCAGAGGAATAAAAGGCGCGTGGTTTTACTTTGAAGGTTAATGAAAGAAGAAGGATATAATTTATTAAATTCAGAAAATGAAGTTATGTGAATGTGTTCAAAGTACAATACATGAAAGCTTTTAGATTATAGGTTGGTGGCTGACTTCAGTGCAACTTATATACAAAATATTGTAACTCCAATACTCCTCCTTAAGCTAAAAGGTTGTTATTTATTCCCATTGCCTTTCGAAAAGTTTCCACTTTGACTTTCTCCAAAGGCTTTGTTAAAATATCTGCTATTTGTTCCTCTGTGGAAATGTAGTTGACTCTAATTTGACCTTTGCTGAGCGTATCTTGCACGAAATGATGACGAATGTCAATGTGTTTCGTCCGGGGGTGAAACCCATTATTTTTGGAGATTGCTATTGCACTTTGATTATCGCACAAAATTTGAAGTGTGTTATTATGCTGCTTTAGGATTTCAGTTTTGAGGCCATTCCACCAAATAGCTTCCTGAACCGCTGCAGAGAGTGACATATATTCAGCTTCACATGATGATAATGCAACAGTGTGTTGCCTCTTAGAGCACCAGGATATAGCTCCTCCCTGAGCTAGGAAAACGAAACCGGTTGTGGACTTCCTGTCATCAATGTTGGCTGCCCAATCAGCATCTGTGAATCCAATGATGTCATGATTTTCATTTTTTTTAAATCTCAGCTTCATCGATGAGGTTCCACGCAAATAACGGAGTAGATGTTTTACAGCGAGCCAATGTTGCGGTCCTGCCTTTGAATTAAAACGGCTTAGAGTGTTGACACTGAAACTTATATCCGGTCGAGTGCACTGGGATAGATACATGAGGCATCCTATTGCTTCCTGATACGGAACGTTTTGAAGGTCATCATCATCTTGAGTTGACAATAACTTTTGACTGGCATTCATCGGTGTCTTCACTGGTTTAGAATCGTTCATGCGGAATTTGATTAGAATTGATTCTATATATTGTTCTTGGTCTAGAGCGTAGAAATCTTGACCCTTGGTGATACGCATTCCAAGAACGTGTGTGGCTGGTCCTAGTTCCTTCATCTGGAACTTTTGGTGCAAACTGGTTTTGATTTCTTTTAGCCAATTGTTGTTGTTTGAAAACAACAATATGTCATCCACATATATGGCTAGTATAAGGATGTTTCCAGAATCAGTTTTGTGGTATACGCAGGAATCATACCTTGATTGGTCTAATCCAGAGTTCTTAAGCGCTTGGTCCAGCTCCATATTCCAAATGCGACTGGACTGTTTTAGTCCATATAGTGCCTTGTTAAGACGGCACACTTTAGTTTTGTTGTTCTGGTCCACAAATAATGGAGGTTGCTCCATATAGATGTCATCAGATATTTCTCCCTGTAGAAAAGCGGTGATGGCATCCATCTGTTCTACATCCAGGTTAAGTTGAGCAGCGAGTGCAAAGAGATATCGCAGGGAACTATGACGTACAACTGGAGAGTACGTTTCCTCATAATCCACCCCTTTTCGCTGCGAATATCCTTTGATCACGAGCCTCGCTTTGTAACGGTCAATGTCACCCGTGATACCACGTTTGGTTCTATATACCCATTTGCATTTTATGGGTTTACGATGAGTTGGCATATTTACGAGAGACCAAGTATTGTTAGCCATTAATGACTGGAACTCTTCCTCCATGGCCAGCTTCCATGAACTTGCGTCTGGACTCGACAAGGCTTCTTCTGGCGTTGCTGGGTCTTCTGAGATTTGCTGTGAAAAATGCTTCGCAGTATTTTGACTTTTAACTGAATTTACTGCTTTAGGATACTTGCCTTGGGGGATGCGCCCCGCATCGTGGAGGTTTAGTACTAGCTGGTTTTCTACCGAAACAAGACTATTTGGGTACGATGGAGGCGCGACAAGTCCAGTAAATCCAGAGTAGACATCTTCTTCAGCATTGGACATCGAAGATTGACTTCTTTCCTCGTTAATCATCTCAGGTTCACAGTCATCAAACAGGTCATCGTTACTAGATTGAGAAGGGGAAGGGGAACTACAATTGTTCTCAATAATAAAATCTTTATTCTTGCCTGGTATATGGCGCTCCCTGTCGCTGCGCCTCAACATCGGTGTTTCAGATGCATTTGAGTTTGGTTGCTGAGGGAGCGCATCGGCATTCGTAATGGTGACATTGGGGTTGATGACATTTGATTCGTTGCTGTCATCTGCTGCATCGGATGAATCATATATATATGCTGGTGAATCCATTGGTTTGATACATTCTTCGTTGGCATTTGTATCATTTTCGTTGAATAGTTCTAATTCAACATATCGTGGTTCACTTGATGTACTGTTTTCGCTACGTACCACCGGCATTCGAGATTTTTGTGAAGATTCACCTGCACCACTGTTTTCGTCGATGAATGTAACGTTGCGGCTCTTGAAAATTAAATTTTTCACCGGGTCATACAGACGATAGCCTTTGGTATTTTCATCAAATCCAGTAAGTATGCATTCATGTGCCTTTGGATCCCACTTTTTGCGACTTATCTTCGGAATGTGTGTCATAACTGTCGTTCCGAATACTTTAATATGTGACAAATCGGGTTTCATTCCAGTCCATGACTCTTCAGGTGTCATGCCAGTACCTTTGGACGATTCAATAGGTAAACCGAATACGCTACGGCTTCCGCCCAAAATACCTTTGACATGTTGGCATCGGCTAGCATACATCTGGCCTTCTCAACAATCGATCGATTATCTCTTTCGGCGAGCCCATTCTGCTCTGGTGTATGAACGTTCGTTGTCTGGTGATGAATTCCCTTGTTTTTTATAATTTGACGCATCTTCGAGTTCAAATATTCTTTTCCGTTGTCGGTACGGAGCTTCTTTAACCTCTTACCACTTTGATTTTCTGCGAAATTTACGAACTCTAAGAAGCATCGACATACTTCGTGTTCTGATTTCGATTTAAGAAAGAAAACAAATTTCTTTCGCTAGTAGTCGTCAACGAAAGATAAAAAGTATCGGCTACCTCCGAGAGACTCCTGCTCCATCGGACCGCAAATGTCGGAATGGACGAGTTCTAGAAAATCAGTAGCTCTCTTACCTTGTTTACTAAATGGGAGTGTAATTTGTTTTCCAATGGGACACATTTTACAATCTGCTTCGGATTGGTTTGTAAAGTTGATTCCTGTTGCCAAACCTCCTTTTAACTGGTTGAGACTGTTGTGATTCAGATGGCCCATTCGCCTGTGCCAAAGCTCTCGAGTAGCAGTTGCTCCACACGCCAGCGCTTTGCTCGGGGTTGCGGTATCTAACCTAAACAAATCATTGTAATGTGATCCGGTTGCAATTACCTTTTGATTTCGATTAATCACTTGAACGCCCCTGTTTTGAAAGACAACCGTGTGACCTCGTTTCACGATGCGGCTTACGGACAACAAGTTGGTGCTTAGATCTGGGATAAACTGAACGTCATTGATTTCAATTACATCGTCTGCGCTTTTTCCAGCTTTCAACGTAAGATTTCCAGTAGTTTTGACGTGCATTACCCCTTTATTTGCTGCAATGACTGTACCTGTTGCTTCTTTGGGATTTTTCAGTAAATCCTGACAGTAGGTCATGTGAGATGTTGCGCCTGAATCAAAATACCAATCGTTGCTGATTCCAAGTCCAACTGTAGAGAGCGCAGCACCGAATGCATGATGCAATTTCCTACCATCGCCGTTCGAATGCACAGGTTTTGTTTGGCACTTCTTGGCAATGTGGCCAAAATTGTGACATCTGCGACATTTTGGGCCTTTTCGCTGCTCCGTGTTGCTTGTTTGACGCTTATGGTATTTACCCGCAAAAAATGCAGAATCTTCTTCACCTGGTCGCATCTCCTGTAGAAGCTTTGTCTTTATAGCATCTCCAGTGATCTTTGTGCCGGAATTTTCCAGCGCCATTATCATCGGTCGGTAGTCATCAGATAAGCCAGATAAGAGCGTTCCAATCCATTCCTCATCAATTGGAAAGCAAATTCCGTTTAGTGACTGAGAGGTGGAGATAATTTCCTTGACGTAGCGCTCCATAGAACCGCAGTTCGACAGTGAAGTGGTTATCAGCTTACGCAGTAAACCTACACGACGCGTCAGACCATTGTCTTCGTAGGCATCTGCTAGCTTTTGCCACATTTCTTTTGCTGTCTTGGCACTTTGGGTATGGATGTAGCACACTGAATCGATTGCCAAAGTTATTTTGCTTCTCGCCCGTCTATCCTTATCTTCTTGAACTGGAACTTTAGGCTCACCATTCTCATCTGTGTCGTACTCAATGACTCCGCACCGGAGATTATCCAGATCGAGATACGCCTGCACTGCAATTCGCCAGTTCGAGTAGTTCTGCCGTCCCAGCAGCTTTTCAAAGGAAAGTCCATTTTCGATCTTTGCCATTATTTTAATTCTATAAGAGCAGAATTATTATTTAAAGAAAAGAAAATCAAATTTATAAATTAATTTTGACTGGAGGGGCCCATAACCTATAAGAACAGAGGAATAAAAGGCGCGTGGTTTTACTTTGAAGGTTAATGAAAGAAGAAGGATATAATTTATTAAATTCAGAAAATGAAGTTATGTGAATGTGTTCAAAGTACAATACATGAAAGCTTTTAGATTATAGGTTGGTGGCTGACTTCAGTGCAACTTATATACAAAATATTGTAACTCCAATAACGAATTTCTTTCCTAGATTTGTTAAGTGGTGTTTTTTCTCTTTTTAATGGGAAGCAGTTTTACTAACGCGCTTTACCGTAGCTAAACTGCAGTTGACACCGGTTTTTAATTTTATTTTTGACGCGGAATCATGAGAATTAAGGCCCAACTATAATAGGCATAAGCAAACATAAGCTTATGTCAAAAACCCAATGAAAATTCGCTTAAGATTGCGAAATTACTGCATAGCCATAATGCAATTTTGCTCACGTATCTACATGTCAGATTTTACTTATCCGGCGAGCGACTGGGATCGCTCTTGCTTAAATGTGCTTAAGTTAACGAAACTGAGAAAAATTGAACGAAACGGAGCTAGACTCCATTATGTTCAATCGTATTGAGATTCTTTGTATTCGCACGTTTACTTATGCGCGCATATGCTAGTTTATGCCTATTATAGTTGGGCCTTTAGAAGCTGCTCTGATGATAGCACGTCTATCAGCCTTTGGTGTGGCCGTCTAAGTTTCTCCTTTCATGTTCTTCCCATAATTTTGTATATTTCGCAAGTAACCGCCTACAAAATGTTGACTTCTTGACTTGACTAATTTTCTTACCTATAAGTCGTTGGCTTAGGCCTGATTCCCGAAATGCTTTTCTTTTGCCTTTTTCTTCCTCGCTTAAAGATTTTCCGCTACCCATTTTCAACCTTAATAGGAAAAACACACTAACTTTATTGACAGATAAAATTTGCATTTCAATTAACACGCCACTCAACGCAAACTGCAATTTTTTTTTTGAATCTATTCAGATGAGCCAAAAAACTACCGTGGGAGAATACCGGTAGGCTTTAAGCAATTGTTTTCTCCCAAAATAAGTACATAATGATGCTCTTTCATTACATACATACATATATAAAAAAGATGTGTCATTGCAATTCATATGAAGAGAGGTCAACAGTGAGGTGAAAATATTTGTGAACCTATTCAGATGACCGGCAGTGTATATCTTTTTTTATATAAAGTTTGAACGTTATGTGGCGTATGACCACCCCGCCAATTGTTGCAAGAATTGATTCTCTTGAGGCAATTTTCGACCACTTTTTGACACATATTGGGCAGTACCTCAGCCTTGACAAATGTTGGTTTTTAAAGCATCTTGCACATGAGCTACGAACTGCGAACTGTGGATGTTGGCATATTTTGACTTTTCTTTCACAGTCAGTTTAAAGTCCCAGACAGCGACGAATTATAATTATCCTTTTCAACAAACAAAACAAGAGTGGTATAATTTTGAGGTTAAGTTGAGCGCGAACAATTCATTCGTTGCAGTGCGGATGGTATGTGGAACGCGAAAAGAGTTTGACAGTTCGTAGCAACCTCAGTGCAATTCGTTACTACCAAATTGTTTTTACAAAATTTTCTTATTTTAGAGAACAAAATACAAATTTTACTATCCTAACAATAGTTTCTTTTAATTTAAATGTGTTTTTATATGAAATTGACTTTTTGAAATGTGTAAAATCACGTTTGTTCGCCAATTCGTTCATTCGTTGTTCGCTCTCATGTGCAAGACTCTTAAATACTATTCACATGAGCACGACCAACGACCAACGAATGAACGAATATTCGTCGATTTTGAAGTTTCTTTCACATGAGAGATTTTAATTCGTAGCGAGTAAAGCTACAGCCGAACACCATTCACCACCGAAACCAAAATAAGAATGATTTTTTAGGTTAAGTACGCGCGATTATTTTATTCGTTGCGAGTGTGGATTATGTGGAACGCGAATAAAGTTTGAAAGTTCGTATCAACTATAATTTTTTTCGCGACAAATAAATTTGTTTTCTTAAATTTATTAATATATTATATTGAAAAGTAAAAGTATGTATCATAAATCAAATAGAAACTATATTGCTATCGTTTTGTTAAGAATTTGTGTGGAAATATGTCTTCAAACGTATACAAACTCACATTTTGTAATTCATTCGTCGTTCGTTGGTCGCGCTCATGTGAATACTACTTTAAGTGCTATAGAGTTAAAAGTTTATGTGCACAGTCTTTCGCATAACCCCACAAAAAAGGTCCAGTGGTGTCAAATTGCATGATCTTGGTGGCCAGTTGATATCGCCATGAGAGAACTAACGCGGCTAGGAAATGTCTCTTGCAATAAAGCCATATTCGCTCGAGTTGTGTGGCATGTGGCACCGTCTTGTTGAAACCACATATTCTTCAAGTCACTTTCCTCAAAAGCAGGCATTGTGGATGTAATGGCCTCTCTTCAATAACTTGAGGATTTTCAAAGCCCAAATACAACAATTTTGTTACCAACCAAGTGAGAAATGGACTTCATATGAATACAGGTGTACGAGTAGATCCAAATTCAAAATACATAATGTCCCGTAACCGTAAGACAGTCCTAATCCCTAAGAACAACGAGGAATCGACACATTCGGGTCTTCGGCAACACTTGCACTTACAGCAACGATATTTTCAGTTGTACGATCGAAACGATGATGCACATGCCTTACAATATGTGTAACAAATCCAATCTCTTCAAATTTCTTCACAATTTTGCCAATTGCTTGTGTAGTTGGACAATGCTGATGTAAACCATACTATTCTCTAAAAGTACGATATGTGACTGTTGGCAGAATCACCATATTTTTGGTAGGTTTTAAAAATTCGTTGTGCGATAGTTAAGCGATCCATTTTCGTAAATGTCAGACTTTCAACTTAGTTTGACAGGATGTCGAATTGAACGACCGCTCTAAGAGTAAAGGAAGCGAGATATAAGTTGTTTTACAATACTTGCAAACCATATATTATTGCAACAAATAAATCTTTTCAACTATTACCATATTTGGAAAATGCGGCAATAAATACAGGTTGAAAGCTTTCCCCATTTCAATTTGCCTGGACAATAACAGTAAAATTCAAAAGATTACTGGGGCCTGATTATGGGATTCGCGGCGAATCGCTTTGCTAGTGAGTTCGCCATTTATCAATTATTGCTTTCGCCTTCTTTGTTTTGAATTCGACCAATTAACGAATTCGAATTTGAAATGTCATAATCATTATTGGTGAGTTGAAATTCGACATCTTTTTTTTTGCGATTCATAGGCGAAAAAGTGTTCATTATTATTCATTGTTCGATTTCGTGGTTTCTTTCTTGGTTGTAATTAAATTATATAATAATGTGAGTTAGCTTTATTTTAATTTTCTTATATAATTTATCCACAATCCCCAATAAAATATAAAATTTTGAATAAATCACCGCAAATTTCACAAATTCAATCAAAACAAAATTTGTGGAAATCTTTTAAATCACTGGAATATATAAAGATAAAGTCACACTAAAAGTTTTGGCTCCGCAGCGAATTCGTGAATAAGGAAATACGACGCGAGTCAAATTGAAACGTTCCGACGCGAACTTCATTATCAGGCTCCTTGAATTGCGGTCCCAGAAACCAGAAGACCGGCCCTATCGAGGTAACTGTCGGAGCGGAACTTTTTCCGTAACGCATCCCTTTTCGGAGATTGAATTCCGGTTTGAGGTAGCTGTCATCGGAAGAAATTTTACGGACATGAGACGACGCAATGCGATGGATATAAATTTCAGGCAGAGATGTGCAAATTAACCGATATATCGAAAATGCGATATATTCTCGATAATATGTTATAAAATAAAGACAATAAGCGTTTTAAACCATAACAAATTGGTGGCAGAATGTAATATATTGCTTATAAAAGTAATTTTTTCAATTATAATGCGCTAGCATTTTTAAGACATTTAATTAGATGCAACGATTTTTAAATCAAAACTATCTAATAAAGTCCCCTCCCTATGTCAAACCTATGTTTTTGTTTCCATTTGAAGTGTCAAAGAAAAAGAATAAATTTAAAAAAAAAAAAACAGTTGAAACATAAGTTTTATTTATTTATTTAATAATAAGAAACGGATAGTGTTGGTTTATTTTTGGACGTTGAATCAAATGAGATTAGGGCGCAAAATAAAGAAAATAGGAGAACATTGTGAAATGAAAGCAATATACGTAAACTATCTGACGCGGCGTAAGTAAACTTATCTTCTAATCTAATTCTTATCTTCTAATAATTCTAGAATTCTCTTCCAGATTCAAGAAAAACTTTCGCCTGAATAAAAATGCGTTTGCTTTTGTTTTGGAGCAGATTCAACACAAATACAGATAAATCATCGGTCTGATTGTGTCAGATTGTGTCTTTTTTACAACAATACCGACCAACTGAATTTGTTTCTTTTTGTAGGTGATTCAGGATATCCATTGGAGCCCTGGCTTATGACACCATTCAGGACTCTTACACCGCAAAGCGCAGAGCCGTTTTAATATATGTCACAGTAGAGCTCGTAACATAGTTGAACGGTTAATAGGATTATCGAAAAGCAAATTTCGTTGCTTGTTAGGTACAAGACAGTTGCACTATGCACCTTTGAAATCTGCACAAATCGTTATCGTTTGTTGCGCTTTACACAAAATATGTTTACATTTTGATTCAAGTTATGAAATTTTCGAGCATGAAGATTTAAACAATACGGAAATAGAAATTCATGAAATTCAGACTAATTTGCTTCGATGCCAAGCAACTACAATTCGAAATGAAATAGTTCAACTCATCTTTGATGCATAAATATTTATTCAAAATAAATTTATATATTTGAAAACAAAAATATCACAAGCCTTCAGGATTCATGGTGTTTGTCTTTGGTTTTTTAAAAAAAGAAAACACTTTCCGCAACAAGAACTTGTCGGAGAACTTCGGAAAATTGTATGTTTGTATCTGTCAAGAATAAAACAAAACAAGTACTTCATCGCAAAGCATTGCATGCGTTGTGTTTTGTCGGAGAGAATGTCCGATCAGCTGAACGGACAACTACCTCGAAGCAAAATGTCTCCGATTCGGAGGAAATCGGAAAGAATTCCGCTCCGACGGTTACCTCGATAGGGCCGATTAATTGTGAAGGTATAAGTTTGAATCTTTCATGATAAAGCTGATGATTAATAATTTTTCTCTTCTAATTAAGAAAAGTTGACAGTTATTACAAAAAAGTTATTGAGTTTTAGCGTTGAAAAACTATAAAAATGCGTTTGGCAAGCAGAAAGCTGCAGCCAAAACGTCTTTGAATCACATTTTTGTAATTAGGGGAAGTTTTATGATATTTTGATTTATAATTTTTATTGTTATATATGTATTATATGAAAAATTTATCATGGTTTTAAGTTTGAAACTGCATTTGAAAAAGTTAAAAATGTGTTTGGCAAGCAGAAGACTCAAAGTAAAAGCGACTTGGAAACACAACTTTGTAATCAGGGGATTTTTCGTCATTTTTTGATGTATCACTTACAGCTCTGTGAAAAAAAATAGCACCAACCACTTATTTTAGTTTTAAATGAAAGATTTTTTTAAACAAATGATAGTTAGAATTTAATTTTACATTTTAATAACAAAAGTGAAGATAAAGTAATCTATAAACGTAAACACTTATCCATTATAACTAAAATTAAATAAGTTATGCTTATCAAAATAAAAAAATACTACTTTTTTTGTGTGAAAAATAATAGCACCAAAATTGGAAATTCGTAAAAAACACAAATGCTGGGTAAAATCAATAAGTTTTTGATTTGGAGTAATATCAATTAATTAATATTTCGTCTTATAACCCTTACTTTTAAGTACAGCGGCGCAACGTCGCACAGTGGTTCGGTTTGTATGGGAGAGCGGAAAAAAGTCTGTAAAATCTGAACGGTTCAACGGATTTAAATAAAATTTGGCATACATGTTAAGATTAGTCTTATACATATTTGGTCAAAATTTGGTTGAAAAAACAAAATTATAAACAAAGTTATTGACATTTTTCTAAAATTTGAGGGTTTTTGATTTTTGTATGGGAGAGCGGAAAATTTTTTGTAAAATCTGAACTATTAAACAAATTTTAATGAAATTTTTAAATCATTTTAAGATTAGTCTTATACATGCTTGGTCAAAATTTGGTCAAGAAAAAATTATTAGAAAAAAAGTTATTGGAATTTTTCTAAAATTTGAGGGTTTTTGATTTTTGTATGGGAGAGCGGAAAAAAGTCTGTAAAATCTGAACTTCTAAACGAATTTTAATGAAATTTTAAACACATGTTAAGATTAGTCTTATACATGCTTGGTCAAAATTTGGTCAAGAAAAAATTATTAGAAAAAAAGTTATTGACATTTTTCTAAAATTTGAGGCTTTTGATGTTATATTTAAATAAAAGTTTTTTTTAAGTAAAATCTTAACTTTTTTATTTTGAACAAAATATTATTACTAACTATGTATATTATAAAATAAAATAAATAAATAGATAAATACATACAAAAAATAAATAAAAAACAATTATGAAGTAGTAATTTTATGACGCTAAAATGAGATTTTTAGCGTCTGCGCTGATTGGAAGTATTTTCTTTTTTGCCTGTGGCCTTAAACCTGTTATTATTGGATCTGAGGATATGAGTATGTGATGCATCACATCTTCATTCGTCGCAATTCGGCTGCATTTTCTCGAATGAAACCTGCGGTAGGCTTTATAATCCTTATTTCGGCATTCTTGGGCTACCTCGAAGAGCGATCCAACAGGAAATGCACAGCTTTTAATTATTTCTTCTCCATGGATCAAAATCTTATGTACGGTTGCTGGCATATTGTACCATTTATATTTCTCAACAAACCATTCAGCAGTTTCCCACATGTAAGCTGCACTTTTTTTTAAATCTAATTTTTCATTCGACGTTATTACTTCAAGGACAACAGCAAACCGCCGAATTAGGGATTCACTAACTCCAGTGATTTCTGAAGTCATGGTTGGATTTGCAAAAAATCTTCTGGAGGTGTTGCCGTCATTACTTGTCCCCGTACCTTGTTTTACAAGATCGACAATGATGATCAATACTGACTTTTTTTTAATTTAATCCTTTATATATATAGATTTAAGTAAGAGATTTTATTCTAATAAGACAGGTAATACAAAATTACGCAATACACAACAAAAACAAAGCAATAAAACTTTAAAAATAACACCTTTTTTATTTCTACCTGCCCTACTTTTAGCAAAAAACTAAAAAAATAAAGGATTATCCCTAATCCTTTTCTTTATTTTTTTTAAGCTCTATCATATAATTTAAAATATCATAAAACTATATTGCCTTTCGTGTGTTCTTTCCAAGAAAATTGAGTTCAAAGTTGAAAAAAATTTCCGGGCAGAAATAAATGGTTTCGCAAAAATCGAAATTCTCAGACCTGTGTCAATGTATTAATTTTGTTTTATTTTTAAAATAAAGTTTGACATTTTTTCTTAAAATAATGGGCTTAACCAGTTCATTCTGACAATTAATAACGAAGAAATCAAACTTTTTGGTAAACACCACCGTCAAAACGCAGTTTTTTGAAATCCGATTCAGTGAAACATTTTTGATCATAACTTCCACATCTGCACGTATCTGCAGCTGATTTTTTCTGTGCTTTTACATAAATGCATGGAGCATATGCTGGCATACTTACTTTCTTGGAGTCTTTTGGAGCTTTTTTTGAAATCAAAAAGTTTAAAAAAAAAACACATTTTTTCCTAGTACTTAAGCTTCAGACTACCTATAGAAGGTATCTTTTATAAATAATCATTTTTTTTTTTTATTTTAGATAATCGAAAATAGACCAATTAAATTATTACTGTGCGTCGCGTCGTGGCATAGAGTCGACTAATGCTTGACATCGCTGAAGTGGAATATTTCTCCATGCAGCCTGCACAGCTTCCCATCATTGCAGTGTGTTTTTCGGCTTGGCTTCAAATACGGCTTTTTTTACATCTGCCCAAAGATTTTCGATGGGGTTCAGGTCTGGCGACTGAGCCGGCCATTCCATAACCTGAACCCTATTTCTAGCGAAAAAATCTTTTGCTAATTTGCTCGTATGTTTATGGTCATTATCCTGCTGCAGAACCCACTTGAGAGGCATATTCCATTTAGCGTAAGGCAGCATGACTTCCCTCATAATGTCAACATACATTTTAGCATTCATTATGGGTGTGATCCAAAATATGGGACCAGTACCATTATATGAAAAGCATCCCCATATGTTTATTTTTGCGCCGCCGTGCTTAATTGTCTTAATGGTGTATTCTGGCTTTAACTCCTTGTTTTTTGGCCTGCGGACAAAAGTTCTGGTACCAGGAGTCCCAAATAAAACAATTTTAGACTCATCGGTCCAGAGTATATTACGCCACTTACGTTGTTGGCTCCCAATGCAAGTGATCTGTTGCAAATTTTTTCCGTTTTTGTAAGTGGACCTTTCTCAATAAGTGTACCTTCCTGGGACTTCTAGCAGGTAAATTATTCTTTGTCAGCTTTTTCCTTATTGTCGAAGTGGTCACAGGTAGATTTAATTTCTCTTTTATTTTATTAGAGGTAATAAATGGGTTTTTTTTACTAATCTCGTTATGCGTCGTTCATCGAAAGGAGTCAATTTTTAAAAACCTTACCTTGATTTGATTAAATGTAAAAAATATTAAAAACACGAATATATTCTACCAAAATTCTCAACAGAATGACATATTGCTATTTTTTTTCCACACATTTGCGTTTAGGGTCTCAACTGTTAACGGAAATTTTTATCTCAAATCAACGGAAAAATTAACAGTTTTAGAAAAATTTACTTGTTCATTATACTACTGAATGCAATAGAAATACTTTTCATTAGATGCGTTGTGTTATCATTAATAGAGAAGAACGCAATTTGTAAGAGAAGTACAAAATGCAACATGGTGCTATTTTTTTCAAAGAGCTGTATGTGGTTATCATTTTGAACGCTTTACCCTGACCACGGTTGAAAATTTGAATTTTGATTACAATTCTACTATTTCTTATTTAGTGCATCAAAAACTTTCTGTAAAGTAACATTCGTTGATGCCAAGTTCTTTTCTCATAAAATATTTTCCAAATATTTTGCTATGAATACGTTTTATCCCGACATAAACTTTCTACCCAAAGTGAAATGAAAGAAAATTGTATATTTTTATATTTATAATATTTATTTCTATCATATATTATAATGAAATTCCAATGAGGATTTCATTCTAAATACGATTGTTTTTTTGTTGTATATTTTTATTTCTTCTATTGTTTACTTTTTTTGTTTTTATTTTTATTTATATATTTATATATTTTATTTTCGTTCATATTTCTTATGCTCACATTGTTTTGTATACTTACATTACTAAATAAGAAAATATAATCCTATATGCGATAAGTCGTACATTTATTTATTATTATATATAATATGCTCATGAGAGATGTGTTCCTTGTTTTGTGTATTTTTGTATTGTTTTTATTTTTCATTTTTAATTTTGTTTCTATTCGTTCTTTTTATTATTTTATATTTTGTTTTTATTTTCATCATTTTGATGTATATATATATACATTAATATATATATATATTGGAATCTGCTGTGTTAGGCTAAATTATTATTAAATATATATTTTAATATTATTTTTAATAATAAATGATTATTTAATACATTTTTTGTTTGTGTTTGCTTTATTTTTTTGTATTTAATATTATTTTATTTCTTATTTCAAAAGCAATTAAATTATAGAGATATTTTATGGTTCTTTTTTGAGAAAATTTATAAAATCGTATTCATATGGTAATAATTATTTATTTATTTATTTAAAGCACTGGATGTTATCTGCAGGAAATAAACCAATAATGAAAAATACACAGTCTGTATATGAAACAATAATAAAACTATTGCCAACTTATTTAAGGTTTTTAAATAATAAACCAAACTGATCTTTTTATGACTATTTCAGTGATGCTAGACCATGTCTTAAAGACCTTTGTCTTTATGAACCAAAAATGGAAGCTTGCACACTATGCCTTTTTGCATAATGCTAAAAGATCATTCAATTGCATAGAACAGAATATTTACAAGCGATTGACTGTAAGTATGATATTGAACATTCATTTAAGGAAAATTTGAAATTTATGTTGTTACATTTATTTACAAAATAAGAAGCTTTGTTTTCTATTATGAAAAAATATATGTATGTATGTAAATTTATTTGAAAGTATAAAACAAAATAAAAATAAAAATTTTCACTAAAAAACAAAAAAAATATTAAATGTATTTGTATGTGTGTATATACTTTTAATTAAGGAAAAATAAATGATTTATTTAACTAAGAACGCTAAAAAATGATAATTTATAATAATTTACAAAAAGGAAACAAATTTAAGCAGATAAGCTTTTTTGCGTGTCTTTAATTTAGAAAGAACATTTATTCACAAGTCTGTCGGTATTTTCGAAGGTTGTTGACTATAAAAGTGATTAGAAGAATGCATATTGATGTCAATAAATGACTTCTTTTGATAATTAATTTTTCAAACAGATTGAAAGTGCTTTGAAGAGAGAGAAGAACTTATACATGAAAATGGAACTCAGCTGCAAAAATTAAATAATAAGAATTCAAGACTTATTTTCAACGTTATCTTTTGATTTTCAAGCCTATATTTATACTAGGATTTAATATCCAAGCTTCTTCTTGGAAAAAATCTTAGAATCTTGTTCTAGTTAAGTTTTGCTCAATTTTCGATAATCAGTCTACAAACGAATACTTCTATTTTTAATCGCCCACTTTTATATTCATTCCAGAAGAGAAACTATAATTCTGAAAAGAGTACAGACATTATGAAAAATTAATCGACAAAGTCATAGAGGCTTTTAGTCAGAGTGAATGCGTAATCTAGCAAACAATTTGTCAATTTTGTTCCTTTCTTCAATATAGTGCTTAAAAAATCTCAGTTTTGTTTATTCTGATTTTGTTAATGGGGCAATTGTTTGTGAGAATAAAAAAGAAGCCTTCAGTTGGATTGATTTATTTGAGTTCTTTCATATCAAAGGATGTCTCGTTTAAAGTACATTCGAAATGCATACTTTTCAAACGTACTTATGTTAATTAAAGTTCATATGAATTCAAGTAAATTCCATTCCATTTAATTTGGCAATATATTTAAATTTGAATTTTCATGTGCTTTAAGCTCTGATCAATCTCATAAAGTTCAACACAAGTTCTTCTTTTCACAAATGCTTTTATTTGCACTTTAAAATAGTGACATATGACATGACATTTACATATCTACTCAAATCTAGTTAAAATCCTGACACAGGATTATTTTTTCGAAATAGATAAACAATTTGTTTCAAGCTAAAATAGCTTTCAAGACTATAATTTTAAAGCGCTTTTTCGAGTTCTATCTAAGTAATGAAAAAAAAAGCTTAAAACCTTTTTAAAAAAGTTAAAAATAAATAAACAAAAAAAAGACAAGAAAATAATTTGTTTAGAAGAAGAAAAAAAATAAGAATAATAAAGAAAAATAGAAACTAAATACAAGTCTTGTTTTAAATGTATATGAACAAGGCTTTCTGGGCAAACTTAAACAACAAACAAATATAAAGACCAAAAAAGACAAAGTAACAACACTTTTCTTTGTTTGTTTTTCAAAAAAAAAAACTACTTTGTTGCTCAATTAATTAATAATTCTCTTCCTATCTGATTTTGTTTTTTTTTACATCGTTTTAAACAGGTAGGACAAAAATATGTTTTCATCATGCTTCCAAAGAATTGTTTTTTTCCTTTACAATTATAAAACTGTATTGAGACAAATCAGGAACCGCGCTTTGATTCCATATATGCTGCCGCCACTGCATCCGCGCTGCGCCGCCGGGTTGCTTTTGCTGCCGTTCATTCAAATACTAGAGCTCGGTCAAAAAATAACTGATTGTTAATTATTTTTATTATTGTTGGTTTGGTTTTTATTTTGTTGATAAATTCTTCTTCTTCTCTCTCTCAGGATTAATTCTTAACTTAATGCGATTCTATGAATTTATTTAGGGATTCGGGAACTTGCTTATCGTATTTTATTCGATGTTTTTGTATTGTTTTGGCTGCAAGACATTTAAGTGTTGTATACTTGACGGGATTGACAATTTCATGAATTTTCTGGTTTTCCAGTAGGGATTCAAATGTCTCACCGTGGGCGTTTTTGGTGTCCTGAAATAAAAAAAATATAAATCAATTATTTTAAGAGTTTTTTGAACAACTTTAATACAAAACTAGTTTTCTTGAACTAAATGGATAGGTATAAAAAGAATTTTGAAAAGAGGACAACTAAGACATAGTCAGAAAAATCGAATTCATATGAATTAAATAGATAGTATTCTCATTTTTTTAAGGACACTAGAATTCAGATATAAGTCAGAACATTTCAAACAGATCTTTGAAGATCAAAAGATCCAACAAAGCCAGTGATTTAGTTTGTAATTATTTATTATACAAAGCTCTCCAATAGAATATACAAGGCTATATTAACAATAATGATGAGCTAAACATTTTAAACAAAGACCAGTGCGCTATATATCTGCAAGAGACGAATTTTGCTTTTGGATACCAACTATCTCCAAACCATACACAGGTAAAATCCTCAAAATACAACTAGTGAACGCGGTATCGCTATCTAATTTAAAAAAATATACACATAAACAAATAAATTAACACTAATATTTAAATCCCATCCATTGAAATAAACCTACCAATAAAATTCACAATAATACAAATTTATATTCTGCCACAGCACTCGAGCCGCGAACTCGAAAACATAGTAAGTCAAATTAATACACCTATTCCAATCACAGGCGACATTCTTTCGGGTTCCCAAATAACCAACCACTTTGATTCATGTCTCATGATTTTGAATGACGGTTTCTCCACTCGTTTTTCTACACACTGCATGTTCACTCATATTGACATCACGTTCTGCTCCCCATCATTATTTTCATATACACCGTGATTATTAATCACTAGAACTGATTGTACGGAATGGTACAAGTTCCAAGAAATTTTTAATAACTGGATATCGAACAAGGATATATCCACCAACTTCAATAAGGAAATCGCTATGATCCAAAAAGGAATACGGTAAGCAGTCAATTTAAATATGTTTTTAAGGGAATAGAAAATAAAAGTTTGGTAACATTTTAGAAAACACCCAACAAAAACTCGTAGTTTCAAAGAGAAATAAAATCAAGTAAAAGCAATGATTGTTCGAGTTTACATGGACTGTTATAACAGTCCATAACTGTCGATCATCTCTAATGGAGATGGCGCAGCAGTTTAATATTCACCTATGCTGGGTGCCGGGCCATAGAGACATTCCAGGTAACTGTAAGGCAGATGAACTCGCCAGGAACGGTACAGTACATCCCATCCTACCACGTTTGGCAAGTACTGGCATACCAATCGCTACTTGTAAACTGCTACTAATGCAAGACGCTGCGAGGAGGGCAGGCACCAGGTGGACCAACATCACCACGTGTCAAGCCACAAAAAACATCATCAAGGTGCTTGCTCTCTCTAAGCAGATCGCATATAAGCTCGATAATAGGTGTCATAACCGGACACGGTCTAATAGGAAAGCACGCCACGAGACTAGGCGCATTCTCAAATGACTTTTGCAGAAGCTGTATAAACGAGGAAGAGGAAGAAACGGTTCTTCATCTTCTCTGCACATGCCTTGCTCTAGCTCGAAAACGCAAGAATTACCTAGGAGAATTCTTCTTTAACGATCTAAACGATCTAAATCATATCGGTATAATCAGCCTCTCACGTTTCGTAAGGGACTCTAACTGGTTCCATTGAGCTTAGGAGGAAGCCTCAAGATTCATGTGGTATCACAATGGGCCATTAAACTGGCCTAAGTGTGTCCGTTTCCATCTTGGACAGCCACTATAACCTAACCTAACCTAACCTCGAGTTTACATCTTACCCTTCTAAAATTTGGAATATATCTACTCTGCACATTAAATGCATTGTAACGAAAGATGACAAACTTTTCAGCAACTGTCAATATATTAAAAACTCACTTTTAAGCTTTGATATTCATATTTGATATATCTTTTCCATTAAGAATAATAAAAAGAAGTTTTTAAAGCCTTGGATGAGCCAATACCTTCTTAAGCAGATAAAAAATAAAAACAAAGTTGGTACTAAGCTGAAAAAACACCCAAATAATACAAAATTACACAAATATTATGATTCGTTATGTAAAGCTGTTAAAATAAACATTGAATCAACTCGTGAAAATTATTATTCTAATTAATTCAGAAGTTCGAAATGCAACACAAAAAAGGAATGGAAAATTATCAACGATATTTTAGGAAAGAAAATGAACTCTAATGCAATAGGAACTATTTTTTCAGAAGATACTTCACTATGCGATTCAAAATTCAATGAATATTTTACGGAAATCTCTGAAAAATAAAGCCGTCTTTTGATTTATATGTTGATGCATTTATATGTTGATGCAACTGTTCTGATCGTAGTACCCGTGGCAGGATGGTTTGTGCGTTGGACTGTCATGCAAGGGGTCTTGGGGTCAATCCCTGCCTGTGCCACCTTAATTTAGAAAAAAAAAAATTATTTTTTGCGGGTACTGCCTCTGAAAAAGTGCTTTCTCAAACTAGCCGTTCGGATTCGACATAAAATTGTAGGTCCCCTCCATTCCTGACAACATTACTCGCACACAGGAATGGTTGAGAGTTGTAAGTCACTAGGCCCTGGTTCACAACGGACTGTTGCGCCACCCAATTTGATTTTGAACTGTTCTGATCAACGCAGTTTGGATTCCGAATATTTACAACCTAACTGCTTTGCTTTCGATGCTATTTTCTTTTTTGAAACTTATAAAATTATTTTATCATTGGAAACAATAACTCTTGTACTTCAGATGGAATATCTAGCAACTTACCCAAAAAATTGCTTTATATGTATCAGATGTGTTAAGTTATATATTCAACTTAAGTGTTGAACAAGGTTGTTTTCCTCAACAATTTAAATGTGCGGAGGTGATTCCTCTTTATAAAAAAGATAGATAGAACAAATATGTCAAACTATAGACCTATTTCTCTTCTTCCCACCTTTTCAAAAATTTTCGAAAAACTAATGAAAAAAAGAATTACTTATTTCTTAGATAAAAATTGTTTTTTTAGCGAAAATCATTACATTATATTACATTACATTTCACACTACTCTGCACATAAATGTACAGAGTAGAGAACACAGCACCTTGAGCAACTAGGCTATGGAAGGTGATAACAACACAAGACATAAATACAAGACAGAAGGACAGAGAAGAAAGAACAACAGACAGAAAGAACACATGACAACAGCACGCGGTAGGTTTAGCGAAAATCAATTTTGATTTCGGTCTGGAAAGTCAACCGAAGATGCATTTATTTGACTTTGCAGTTAACTATATGGCGGCTTGAATCATAATAAACCGCCTATGGATCTTTTTGTTAATATGAATAAAGCCTTTGATATGGTTGATCATGATTTACTGCTAAGTAAATTATATAATGCAGGATTTAGAGGAGTTATATTTAAGTGGTTGAAGTCATATTTAAAAGAAAGAGCTCAGAAAGTAGTAGTTAATGGTGTATTGAGTGAAGGTCGATATCTAAAATCTTGAGTACCTCAGGACTTCGTACTCGGCCACTTGTTTTTTTGGTTTATATTAACTCTCTCTTAAGGTTGTAGTTGAATGGTCTTCCTACGGCTTTTGCCTATCAGTCAAACGCAGAACATAATTGTAACATCCAAATTGAAGAAGATCTCGAAATTCTAAGAACTTGGTTCTCTATTCATAAGTTAATCCTGAGTGAAAAAAAAAACTAAAAATAATGGCATTCAAAACTTCTAGTTATCAGCTTTGCAATTATAATTTTATATTTCATGGGTCGAATTGTAGACAATTCACCTTTCCTTTACATACTTGTGGTAGACCTAATTTTCAAGCAGCTGGTTCTTGTTCCGATTCTTGTTTCAAAATTGATTCAGTGCACATTTTTAAATATCTAGGAGTACCAATGGATTTTAAACTTAACTGGAAAGATCATATTTGCAATATAAAAAATTATTTGATGCTCATTACTAGAAAAATGTATCTCTTAAAACCATTCTGCTCAAAAAGAGTTTTAACTTCAATTTATTACGGGCTTGCATACTCCAAAATACAATATGGTTTATACGAGTATGCTACTACTTTAAGACCCTTTCTAATTGCTCAAAAACATCTAATTAGAATCATTTGCAACAAAAATCGATTAACTGAAAGTTGGCCTTTATTCAAGGATTTGAGAATTCTACCTTTGAGACACCTTTACATTTTTAAAGTACTGAACAAATTTTTGCAAGCAATGTGGTAACATTCCAAGTAGAACTCAGAGTTATACAATCTACGCATAAATAATATGCATCTTGTCAATATTCATCAGTTTTTAGTTTTTGTAAATTTAAATTCGCTATGTTTCATTCAACACCAGCTTTAAAGCTAAAGTGTGATAACTCTTATTTAGTCTTTATTTATTGTGAAAATTGTATTAACTAGTTGTAAAATGAAAATGAATGAATAAAATGTGTTTCTAATTCTTATCCTAATTCAAATTCTGTGCTGCAGCTGAATACCTAGAGACTCCAATTAGTAATGTAGAACTTGACCTGTACCTTAAAACTTTAAAAGGTTAAACACCGTGTAGAGATCTCCTAAACAATTCTTAAGAACCTTCCCTCTACGACCAAATCTTGGTCACTTAATTTATATTATATATTAATTATAACTTCGTTACTTCTATTACACCACAAAATTGGTAATCGGTTACAATATTCTATTCTATTGATGGATATCGTATTATTGCACTTATTCCCATACATCCATGGTCCTGGAAAAATTGTTGCTAAAAGACTTCTCTGTTATATAAAATCTCAAAAGAAGCTTCCAAGTATTAACCAGTATTATGTAGAGGTTGCAATGACGCTTTACTTCATATTCACCACTAAATCTCAAACCCAATATCCGCTGCAACCTCATCACTATGCTATTCCTGTATTTCGAAAAAGCGTTCCAGAGGATTGGTTTTCACCATATCTTCGATAAATTAAAGAATTGAGGAGTTAAAATGTTTCATTCTAATCAAAAAATCTAAAAACAACGCTCAATCTCCTTAAGGCCTTTTTCCTCCACGCAGCTAGAAGAAGCATTAATACGTGTCATACAACCCATATCCAAAATATCTTGGTATAAGCTGGCCTTCCATCCTTGGGGCAGAGACAAAGGATTTCAAAAATCATCTCCACCAATGTGGTGGATATTCCCCTCAAATGTTTTAGAAAGGAGAAACGTACGTTCCCACTGCCAGTGTGGACCTATTCTCGTGTAAAAAAGCTTTTGGCAATAAATGGGGTCTACAATCACACTTGCCTAGGCACAGCAACGAACCATGTCAAATTTGGCAAGGTTCAAAGATAATCCTACTAATGTATGAATGGAGCACTCAGCTTAACCCCTTTCGCTGCACTTTTTCTTTAATATCTTATACCGATAGATATCTTAAGCAAACAAATGGCCGCTGAAACAGCCATTCGGCAAAAGCCTCCTCGCAATGGATCAGTAACGATATTGGCCACTCCACTATTCTAAGCTCGTTCAGATATGTAACGTCGACTAAGTCACCACCCTTCCACATGTTAATACCTTCCAGGTCTACTTGGAAAATTGAGTCATTTTTAGAACATGAAGCGATTCAATTCAATACAGATAGATCTAAAGCAGATGACGGGGTCGGTGCAACCGTGTACTCCGTCAGGTTAAATCATTTTTTATTCCCAATTACTTTAGCGTGTTCCAGGCAGAACTACTGGCTATTAGAGAAGTCCTTTCTTGGCTCAGAGAAAACATGATAACGATTACCAATAAACGAATTTTCTCAGGTAGTCAAGCTGCCATAAAATCATTGGACTCTGTCTAAATAAAATAAATAACAACCCGAAACTTTCGATCGTATTTTGCGGAGTTAACAGAATTTTTCAAAATTCACCTCCACTTGTCTGTCACCTAAACTAAAAAGAAGAAAACACTTCTGTTGGTAGAATGCGCATGCTTTTCGACTTGGAGCCCTCACAAACGATTTTTGAGAATGAAGAAAAGTAGAAGACAGTGTTTCACCTTCTTTATTCTTGTCCATCCCTATCACAAAGACGAAGGATCTACTTAGGAGACTTCTTCTACAATACTTCTAGTGATCTGAGAAGTTCTGACATTTATTGTCTCAGACGCTTCATAACTAGTACCTATTAGTTTTAACGAGAAATTCCGATGCTTGGATCCATGTTGTATCACAACAGGCCAACTATGTGTTGGCTTGAACCTAATTTCCCTACCTTGAAATATTAAACCATCTTCAATTCTAGTTGACCTCTTCAGATATCAGTAAAACAGTACCATAAATCTCATTTTAAAATAACGTTTTTTGTAAAATAATTCTAATTTGAAATCTGCGGGTTTAAAACCCATTTTTAAAGTTACAGTCACTTCCGAATAGGTACCCTTATTGATAGGCAACGATGGTAGGTTCAAAAGCAGGGAGCACCTAATGATATGCTACTAATTAGTGTTCTTAAAAAGAATACTCGAATATCTAAGTGTTACCAGCGGCGGGCGGTTCTGTTCAAAACCGACGGAAATGAGATATTTTACGGCCATAAAAAGTAGCTTCAAATACTCTCAAGCATCGTAAGTAGCTCCTCACAAAAATTCATTTAAAAATATTTCTCCGTTGCGTCGTTAAGGACAGACAAACAAACAAACAAGCTGACTTTCCCCATTTATAATATTAGTGAAGCATAGATAAATAATATTATATTTTATACTTACCAAATGTGCACCATGTTCTAATAACGTCTGAGCCACCAATACTCGTGAGTTTTCTTGTGCAGTTGCGGCCAAATGTAATGGTGTATTGCCCGCAACATCTTTTGCATTCGGATCGGCTCCGACTTTGAGTAATGCTTTCGCTAGAGCAGGCGATGGAAATTGACAAGCTGGATATCTACCAACAAGTGTACCTTCCCGATAGCAGGCATAATGAAGAGCCGTCCTACCCGAACGCACCACAACCTTCAGACTATTTAACTTATAAAGAGCAATAAGAATTTCACGCTTCATTTTCGGACTAAATTTTTCATCGTCGACTAGACGTGCCAATAAACAACCAATGTGAAGTGCACTCACAAGTGCACGACTCAAGGCATTTGGATCGTTTTCCAATGATGGCATTGTTGATGATTGTTTTACTTGTTCATGGTACATAACTTGTCCTACAAAAATGTAAACAATATTTATAGAAATAACAAATATTTTTAATTGTTCAATGTAAACTTACCTCGTTCTACTTCTAATACAGCCTTATTGAAAATCATCAGCATATCGTGAGCTTCGATTGGTGGTACCTTACGGCCGCGTGGCAACGCACGTCCGGCTTCGACTAACATAAAACTAAATAATTCAGCAAACGAGAGTAATGATGATTGTGTCATAGGACTCAGCGGTTGCAAGATTTTCTGTTGCATTGTAAGAGCATACGTCCATAGTTCAATGCATCGATCAAATCGGCCTGCGTCAGCGTAATGTGCTCCTCTAAAAGAATGAATATAAGATATTAAAATTCACTCTTAATTAAAGGATAAGCTATTTCTAGGCTGTCACAAACTCACCTAAATCTAATGTAATAACTAGTATCTGGATGTGTTGGTCCGAGTATTCGCTGTCGAATCACCAATGCTTGCATTCTCATCTCATCTGGATCCATAACCAATTCATCCAGTGCGTCAATATTTGTAACTTCGGTGGCATATTCGTAGGCAGCTATCGGTTCACTGACAATCTTTGGTATTTTTGGTTCAAAATTTCGATCCTCCATAGCACGACGCCATAGCGACAGCGCACTCGACATATCACGTTTCTTGTCTACATAGGTGGCTCCTAGTAATTCGAGAGCATTGATTCGATCCTCACGCTTAACAGTGGGCAAACTAATAAGATGCTCAACAATAGCCAGGTGACCCGTCACGCTAGCCGCCAACAGAGGTGTCATACCATAAAAGTCTACGTCCATTGTGGCTCCGTGTTTTAGTAAAAGTTGCAGAATTTCCAATGAACCAGATTCGGCGCAGTCGTGTAGAGCGGTATTACCTTTAACGCTGCATCGATTCACATCGGCATTCAGTGACAAAAGGTATTGGGCAATTTTGAAATGACCTTTATAGCAGGCGATCATGAGGCATGTGTGACCGTGTCTATTTGCTACTTCAAAATCTAAAAAAAAAATAAAAAGTTTTAGCAAACAAATTTTCAAAAATGTGTTTCTAATTTGTGTCTAAACATTCAAGACTTACCTGCACCATTATTTACTAGATACTTAACAATATCAAAGTGGCCATCAAAGCAGGCTGCCCTTAGAGGTGTGGAATTTGTTCTTGTCGTACTGTTTACATTAGCACTACGTCTTACTAATAACTTAACTATTCCTATGTGACCTGCGGCTGCCGCACACCATAATGGTGGAGCATCTTCTATCGTTTCCCCATCGAAAGTAACTGAACCGACTTGTTCAACATCCGCAAAGCATTTGGTTAATAAATATTCTACAATATCGTAATGCCCATGACGACATGCTATAACTAAAGGAGTTGCGCCACCCATTTTGGCTGAAACTAATGTTGCGATCTCTTCTGAGGAACGTCCTTCAAAACAACTCTGCAAAAGTAGAAAGAAAAAAAGACGTTAGTTAGTAAAGTTTGAGTTCAAAAAAGTATTATATTTAAAATATGAATCCTTTTTATTTTATAGGGTTTTCCAATAAGAAGTTTTATTTGCATATTAAAAAAGAAAGTGTTTTTTAGGAGAAATGGATGTTTATTTTACTATAGAGAGGAACATTACTTAATTTTGGTGGGGGTAGTTTTTAATCTAACTTAAACAAACTTATAAGTCAATCTAAGATTGCCGTGACTGAGAAGACGGATGTTATCAACGGAACTAGAAAGGAGTCGTTGAATACACAAATTACTGAAATTTGCCTACGTTCTTCCAACGAGTTCAAGTTGAGAAATTTCAGGGGGTCAACATAGGGAGGAAGGATAAGAGGAAGACTTTGGATGGTTTCGATTCTGGAAATATGAATAATTTGGAAAGTGACCAAACTTGAGACGCATTTAGAGGAGTCGGCGAACAAACGTTATATATAGGCACCGTGTCACATGGGGTTTCAGAAATTTCTCGGACCAACGCTTAAGGAAATCAAGTGCTGAGTTGGCTTTGAGAATGATATTGTCTATATGGGAGAGCACATTGGGCTCATGGTCACATAAAATGCCAAGGTTTTGAATGTTATTAACACTGGGTATGTGTTGATTGTACAAAAGATAGAGACGGGGAGGATTCTTTAAGCAATTACGTTAAATAGTGATTTACTGGCACTTAGTACTTATAAGTTTCAAGCTGTTTTAAAGACCCCGAACTGAAAAACAGTCGAGATCACATTGAATAAAGTTATGTATTTATTAAATGGTCTTGACAAATTTTGTATTATAAGCTTATAGTGAGATAAAAGAATACCTTATGACCCTTGCAAGATCGTTTCTTTCAAGAATGAACAAAAAAGGTCCTAAGTGACTGCCTTGGGGTACACCAGAGGTAGTAAAGAAAGTGTAAAAGGTGACAGATCTGAACGAATATCGGTTTATTTGATAAAAACGGTTCAAAGCCAATAATGGATAATTTGAAAGTATAAGTCTGTGAGAGATTTTGTCAAATAAGTTTCTATAATGTGTTGAAATAACGCCAAATTCGTAACGTTTTTCTAAGGCAGAAAGAGTGAAAATCACAAATTCAACGAGGTTAGTGGTTGTACATCTGCATTTAAGAAAACCACGCTGTCTAGGGTATATAAGTGATTTGCTGTGAAAGGTAAGTTTTTTATATATGAGAAAGCATGGCAATGGGTCGATAATTGTCAACATCTCTTTTAAGGCCATTTTCGTACAATGGGAAGGTAAGGTATGTCATTAATGTTATAAAATGTTATTATAAGCCATATGGCCGCCAGGTTGCAGTATGACCAATTCGCAATTTGCTAAGGCTTATCATAGATGGAAGATTTTCAATATTCAAGAGTTATTATCAATTTGCCTCTGTGAGTCCTAATATTGATATAAGGACAAGAATAGAGAGCACTGATGTACTGAAAAGTGTTACTCAATATGGATTTTGCATGCTTGCTCCAAAATGACTGTTGAATGTTGTCAAAGCTATGAGGTCAGAATTTGAAACAAATGTCATTTTTCTTGTCCTTTTTGTTAAAAACTTCTTCAACATGTCGTGTGCAACTTCAAAATTAATTTCGTTCTACCTTACTTGGAGTTAACAGGCTGTGAGTTAAACAACTTACTTTCAGAAGTTCTTTCTCTAGTAAATGGTGTTCCACTGGGATCGATTTTAGGGCCAATTCTATTTTATTTATAGCAGATATAATCAAATAATCAAACTGTCGTCTGAGCAACACGTACTTTTGTTCTCTCCAGTCGTTTTTTTCAATTTCCATCTAATTCTAATTTCAATTAATTTATGAAAATGTCGAAATCTTGTGCTAAGTGCAACGATAAATTGAAACGATCAGAATTGATTGTATGTCGGTTGTTTTGTGGACAGTATTTTCATAAAGATTGTGTTGGAATTTCTGCCGCAGAATCAAATTTTTTATTAAAATCGAACTTCAATTGGCAATGTGACACTTGTGCTCTCATTAATTTCTCAAACTTTTTTACTCGATTTACGGAGCTTTCTCAGTGTGTTCGAGAATTAAAGAGAGAGATTTGCTCCATACATGATTATTTGAAATGCTCCCAAAGTGTTCCTGTGAAACCAATTATAAATCAAGGATCATCATCAACTGATCTCACTAACAACTCATTAATTTCTTATCTTGTTAATCCTAATCCATCGACTTCCAATTTAAATAATGCAAGTGCAGATGTTGTCACTGAAAGTGTCTCCACTGCTTATCTTGAATCAAAAGAAGTGAATCATTTAACAAAATCACTGACTCATCCATCACCATCACCGAATGTGCTCTCTAATATATCTTCTTCTCCTCTCGCAAAAATAAAAAGAAAAAACAAAAAAAATCCCCTTCGCGGCCCGTTTCTAATGCTACCCTCCCCATCTATGGTACAATGACAAACCCTGAGTGCAAACTTAATGTTATACCTAGTAATAAGTGGGTGCATATATCAAGTTTTTCGAATGACACTGAACCTGATTCAATAATTGAATATGTAGCCAATGCCACAAATATTCCAGCTCATTTAATCAAATGTTTCAAATTAATTAAAAAAGATGCAGTATTGACTGAACTACCGTTTGTTAACTTTAAATTAAGTGTTCCTGAAAATAAATTGAGTAAAGTTTTGCTTCCCTCAATATGGCCTGCATTTGTTCGCGTAAAGTTATTTGTTCCTTCTCCAAAAAACCAAACTCACATAAAAGCAAAAACAACAACTTAAAATCAATAATTACAGCTGAAAACAATAACAATAATCTTATAAACACTCAAATTAACTCTGCCCATGCCCAACATACATACGAGTATCTACCTGTTTCTCCTCTTTCATCAAAAAACTCACAATTTTTAATATTCTACCACAATGTTGGTGGACTACGTACGAAAATGAATGACATTCTTCTCTTCTCATCTTCTCAACAATTTGATGTAATTGCTCTAACTGAAACGTGGCTCCCTGAGAACCATTTCAGTTCGGAAATGTTTGACAACCAGCAGTTTAATGTTTATCGTAATGATCGCTGTTTGTTCACAACTGGACAGACTCGAGGGGGGGGTGTGTGTGTTGCAGTGCGTTCGTCTATCAAAAGTATGCAGTTAGAGTTGCCGTCTTCTTCAAATTCTACATTCAATATTGATCAATTAATTATTCGTTTTTGTGTTAATAATAATCATGATGTTTTTCTTATTATTAGTTATATACCACCGAAGAGTTCTTTTGAAGTATATAAAACGCATATCGATAATTGTTCATTTATATTAAATAATTTAACAGATAATCAGCATATTATAATCTTAGGTGATTTTAATTTACCTGCTGTAAATTGGGTCTTTGATCCGGATGATAAATATTTAATACCATTTAATGTTAGTAGTGATTGCGAGAGTGTGGTTGTTGATACTCTAGCTGAATTTGGGCTCAAACAAATCAATTGCTTTCGTAATAAACTTAATCGTTATCTTGATTTAGTTTTCACTGATAATGAGTTTGGTGTGAGTATTGACAGCCCTACTCCACCTCCTTTACCTAACTCCGAAAATCATCTTGTACTTTGCATATCATTTGAATTTTTAGAATATATAAAGCAAACTTCTGAAACTACTTCTTTTCTTAATTATGATAAATGTAACTTTCTTAATGTCTCAAATTTTTTGAATGGGGTTGATTGGTTCTCTATGTTTGAAAATGTTGACGTGGAGGAATCGTTTACTCTTTTAACGAATCTGCTGGGTGAGGCAATTGATTTATATACTCCTAAATATTTGAAGAAATCTCAAACTAAGCCCTGCTGGTTCAATAAAAAGCTCATTAATTTGAATAATCGAAAAAATAAAGCTTTCAAACTTTATCGTGATTCTAGGGATGATAATAGTCTATACATGAACTATCTTCGATGTAATCGTGAATTCAATTTTCTCAATAAATTCTTATACAACCAATATATTTTAAGTATTGAATCTAAAGTAAAACGAAATAGTAAATGTTTCTTTAAGTTTATAAATGACAAAAAAAGTACCACCGGAATTCCGAATTCTATACGGTATAATGGTCAAACATCTAGTGATCCGTCTACAATCTGCAATTTTTTTGCTGACTTTTTTCAATCCATCTTTAAACCTTCTTATAATCAAACGAGGCCTTGGTTGATGTCTTCATCTCAATTGATTAATATAAACCAATTATCAGTTGATAAAGAAGACATTATCTGTGAACTTTTAAAGTTACATGAAGATAAACACTCTGGGTATGATGGAATTGCTCCTATTGTTTTAAAAAAATGCTCTCTTTCCTTAGCAATCCCCCTTGAAATCATTTTCAACCGTTCTTTCCGTGAAGGTTGCTTTTTAAAACAATGGAAGAGTTCCTTTATTTATCCCGTTTTTAAATCAGGATCCAAAAATGATGTAACCAACTATCGTCCGATTTGCAAAATATCTGTGATCCCAAAGCTATTCGAAAAAAATTATTTATAAAAAAATACTTTTTTCTGTGAAAGAAATAATCTCACCTTTGCAGCATGGTTTTATCAGTGGAAGATCAACTACAACTAATCTTACAATTTTTAGTAATTATGTACTCAAAGCTCTAGAACAAGGATACCAATGTGACGTGGTGTATACCGATTTCGCGAAAGCGTTCGACAGAGTTGATCACTCAATATTGATTTCCAAATTGCATAACATCGGTTTTCATTCCAATTTATTGACATGGTTTAAATCTTACCTTACTGGCAGAATTCAATATGTTCGTATTAATAATGTTACTTCCAACCCTGTTTTTGTTACTTCCGGTGTACCACAGGGAAGTCATTTGGGTCCTCTCCTCTTTCTCTTGTTTATTAATGATATTCCCAGTTGTCTAAAAAATTGTTCTTGTTTGATGTATGCTGACGACCTTAAATTATTCCTGCGCATTCATTCTATTTCCGATTGTATAAAGCTGCAGAATGATCTTAACAATCTTTCCGTTTGGTGTTCTAACAACGATCTTCATTTAAATGTTTCTAAATGTCATAGTATGTTATTCTGTCGCGGCACCTCTCCAATTATGTTTTCTTACAGTTTACTTGGGTCAACCTTAACACAAGTAACTGAGAAAAAAGATTTGGGTGTAATCTTTGATTTAAAATTCGTATTCGCTAATCACATTGACTATATTATTTCTAAGGCCAGTTCTATGCTTGGATTTATTTCCAGGAACGCTAAAGACTTCTCTGATCCATATACTCTTAGAGCCTTATATTTTTCTTATGTTCGCTCAATTTTAGAATACTGCTCATCTATCTGGAATCCTATGTATATAACATATTCGGCGAGAATTGAACGAATTCAGAAACGCTTTACTAGAATTGCAATTCGGATATTGCGTTGGAACACGGATATGCCTTCATATAACACCAGGTGTTTGTTGTTGGGTATTCAATCCCTAGAATCACGACGTATTTATTTCGATGTAATGCTTGTAAGAGACTTAATAAATTATAAAATCAATTGCCCTCACTTGCTTTCGTTGATTGGCTTTCATGTTCCTTGTCGTGAATTACGTAATAATCGTTTATTTTGTGTACCCTTTCATAGGGTCAATTATGGAATCAATGAACCCTTTACTCGCTGTTTAAGACAAGCTAATTCTGTTTGTAATGCCATTGATTTTAATTTATATTTAAGTAGGGACTGTTTTAAAAAAAAATTGTTATTAATAATAAACTTCGGTGGTTAATGTTAATTGTACATCCTATTTTTTGTTTTGTTTTATTTATTATTATTTATATAAACTTAATATTGTTCTAAGTAGTCTTTAAGAGCTGTGTCTCTGCTTGATGAATAAATAAATAAATAAATAAATAAATATTATTTCGACTTAATCGAAACTTTTTTTTGCTGATGCTGATTTAATAGAAAACTTTGCCCATAATATAAATGAAGACCTTAAAGAAATATCTGAATGGTATATCACTTAAACCTATGAAATGTAAATGTTTAGTCATCGAAAAAGAAGCAATTAAGCTTAGATATTTTTCTACTGAATTTGTAGAAATTTCAAGAAGTTTGTGTTTAGTATTTAAACGAATATTAACGTAGTATAATCATACAAATTCAATTTATGGGCTGCTAAAAAATGAACACCTTCATTCACGGGAATCTGTTGAGCTAAGACCCTGTTTATTCTAGTACCTAAGCTATGGTTACTATGGCTGTGAAATAAATAATAAATGTTAAAGTAAAAGAAAGCTGCAAGTTGCATTTATAATTTCCATTCGTTATATTTATAAACTGAGAAGATTTGATCACATATCCTATTTGGAGACTAAATTGTTAAATTACACAAAGTTTCGTATTCTGTTTCCCTTATTCATGATAATAAAGGCAAGCTAACCAATATATTTTTATATATAGAACCTTCATGTCAGTTTGATTCTACCACTCTGCTTAACGGCTTTGGAATGTAATGCCGTGCTTTCTAAGAGAACTTAATGGCCTCAGGTTAGGTTACGTTAAAGTGGCTGTTGGTTGGGAAGTCCAACACACTTAGACCAAAGTATGGTCCGTTGTGATACCACATGGATCAGTTGATCAGCTTAACTCGACGAACCCAAAACATCGGGATGTATGCCAATTTAAGGGATCCCTTGAAATGTTTTCTAGGATGGGTATTAGAAAACTTGCATTTTCTTGCAGTTCAGCTGGAATTATATAATCCGGACCAGCAGATTTATATGGTTTAAAGCTGTTAATAGCCCATTTGAGTTTTTCCCGAGTGACTAGACCTTGTGGGGGATATAATGTATTGTCATAACTATATTTGGTACAATGTTATTAATGGCCTCAACAAGGTTAAGAAAGAATTATGGCTGAATCACAAACACGCTTCAGCTTCGGCTTCACCTGACGTTTACGAGTTCAGCAATAGAAATTCAATCAATGCTATTACAATGGAGCTTCGACCTCACGTTACGTTTGACAATCGTAAGGAAAAGAACGTAATGCAAAGGGAACCTCTAGTTCAATTATCTGAACATTTGCTTTGTCTGACAGCTCAACAGCTGCAAACAAATGTCAATCCTTTTTTACATTATTTAATTTCTTAAATTGTTTAAACTTTCACAAACTTATAAGTTTGTAAAATGCTGTACGATTAAACAAATAAATATGTCCTCAATAACTAATAGATTTAAATTCGATGATGGAACATTGGTATCGACTTTATTTTTCAATTGTGACATTGAACATTTTCTTGTTTTCATTTTTGTGAATTGTCAAAAGAAGACAGCTACAAAAATGGCAGCTAAATAAATGGGGGTTTGATCACAATGGCTGCGTTCAATTTCGTGTTGAATAGTTTATCTTGGATAGGTGGATTTTTAGATACCTTGTTGAACGAGTTGGATAGCTGTCAAAAAATACAAATAACTTTCAGCTGTTCACATAAAGCAGAGAAGCATTTAAGCTTCGATGTCAAAATTGTTATAAGATAAAACATTTAATGGATAATTCAACAGATTCGTCGGACGATGATGAATTGATAGGAGTGTAACAATTTAATAAATAAGAGGTAACCTTAATCTGTATTCTATGTTAAATTTCCTCTTAGCTCAATTGGAATTCTATACGATTAATAATTTACTTGCGAAATTTCCGGTTTGAAACGATTTACGTTTAACAGAAAACTATCCTAACAGAAACGAGGACTATTATGAAGTGACAATACCTATGTAGAAGAATTTCGATCTTGTTTCCGAATGAGCAGAAGTTGCTTTGCGGTAAGATTTTGTTCAGTTGGTTTGTACGCATTAGATAAAGTTTTAGCTTTGATAGGATCAACGCAGAAACTTTTGTTTTTGGTTATCCAACGCTTCTTTAAAAACTATTCAACGGGCACCATCAACTAGAATAGCCAATAAAATGTGAACAAACTAGTCTCGATATCTATAATGAATTGCTTATAAACGATTTTAAATTATTAGGATCTCTTTCACAAAGTGCAGCAAAATAACACAACTTTTAACTTGGAGCAAAAACTGTTATTTTTTGTTTGGATCTTGAGTAAGCAAGAAAGGTTCTTACCAGCTGGAGACAGGTTCAATTTAGCTAAGAGTTCAGCTCATTTTGCATTCAGCGAAATTCTCCAAGTGGTATGTTCATTGCTCGGAGAGTATATTAAATGGCCAACTGTTTAATATTACAATATTATACTCTGCCAATCACTAGGATGAGGCCACATATTTTTCAACCGATTTTCGGTCCGATACCTGTTGGAATTTGTTTAACCCGGAAAATTTAACTACATGAGAGTAGGTACATATTTTCTTAAAACAAAGTGATACAATTATAGGGTTAATTAGAAAAGACCATTGGAATTTCCCTACATTAATGAATGAGCTACCTAAAAAGGATATAAAAAAGTAAGTCACTAGTATGAGGCCATTGCGAATATTTCGTTGTAGAAGTTCAGATCAGCAATTTTTTTCAAAATTTGGGTTACAATATTTAAGAACGTTTTACAAATAACTATTTTTATTAAATTTCAAATACAAATGGGTTCCGGAAAGACGTTGATAGTAGCAGAAAGAGGACAAATCGATGCTTTCAAGGAAATGGGACTCTCAAGCCGAGAAATAGCAAGGAAGCTGAACAGAAGTAAGACAGTTGTAAACAACTATCTTGCTGATCCTCAAAACCATGGAAAAAACCAAAAAGGACGCACAGCCCAAGCAACAACATCCCGAGAAAAGCGGTTAATTTTACGTATTGCTTCAAATTCTACTCAATCAGCTACTAAAATAAGGTCCAAAAGCGGAGTATCAGCCAGTATTTCGACAGTCCGAAGGATAATAAGAAAAGATGGTACTATCCAAAAATGAAAACTCAAAAAGAAACCTGTTCTAAAGCAAGTACACAAGGAGCTGCGAATGAACTTTGCAACAGAATATGTCTCTTGGAGCAGTCAATGGAAACGCGTCGTCTTTTCGGATGAAAAAAAGTTTAGCCTTGACGGCCCCGATTGATACAACTTTTATTTCCATGATTTAAGAAAAGAGGAACTAATTTTGGGAAGACATCGCAGCCGTACATCAGGTGTTATGGTGTGGGGAGCTATCACCTTCTATGGCAAAATCGAATTGGAGTTTCTTTCTCTAACAATGAACGGAAACAGCTACAAATACTTGTTGGAACGCTCATATCCGAAGATAAAAAATATTTTTGGACCTCTGCCTTGGATTTTCCAACAAGACAATGCCCCCATCCACACTTCCAGGGTTGTCAAAAGCTGGATTTTATCAGAAAACGTAGAGCTTTTGCCATGGCCACCCTATTCACCGTACTTGAACATAATCGAAAACGTATGGGCATGGCTATCTCGAAAAGTTTATGAAGGCGGTAGATAATTTGAAGACAAGGACTCCTTAATTGAAGCTATCCGTGATGCCTGGGACGAGATTTCACTTGACTATTTAAAAAAACTTTATGATTCCATTCCAAACCGTCTAATATAGGTCATATCGAAAAATGATGGGCATACTCATTATTAATTGAGAAAAACTTAATAAATAAGTGTTTGAAAACCAAAAACTGTAAACATTACTTTCATTTTTTTGATATTTTATAAGATTTTTCATGTGGCCTCATCCAAGTGACGCACTTTTTCATACTGTTTTTAAGTAGCTCTTTAATTAATGTAGGGAAATTCCAACTGTTTTTTCTATTTAACGCCTTAATTTTATTACTTTTTTTAAGAAAATATCTACCTACTCAAGTGTAGTAAATTTTTATTGGTACGAAATTTCCAGCAGGTATAAAGAACGAAAATCGGTTGAAAAATATGTGGCCTCATCCTAGTGATTGGCAGTGTATCATCAATATCATTTAATCAAATTGTTAAGTCTGAAGATATTATTTTCCAAAATATCAAATAGCTTCTTCATCGTCTATTAAGTACAGAACATCCTCAAATACAACTTTAGCTAACATTTTGTATCTTTTTGTTTACCAACAAATGCTGAAATCAATTCTCAAGTTTCTTGAAATTCAACCATGACAGCTGTTCTGTCAGATACCTACATATCCCAGAAATTCTTGGATAACTTTGCATTCCTTTTTTTGACATCTCAGCTGTTATTTTACACGTAAAACACTAACAAAAAAGTATCCGGATAACCTATCTGTCTGTGATTGAACGCATCCAATGCGTTTTTAATTGCGTGCAGCAAATGTCAACTTCTAAGGTAATTCAAGTACATCTTTAATAAAAAAAATTAGATGTAGACAACTATATACAAAATTACTCAAACGAATGACAGCTTGAAAGCTTTTAGGAGGATGTCAATTAAAATTGGAGTCAGCTCTTTTCATTTTAAAAATTAAAATGGAGTCTGATTCACAACGTGGAACAATTGACGTTTGTCACGTTTAATGATACAGTTTTAAGATTCATGACAATAAGAACAACCACAGGTTTCTTAAGAAATTAGTATTTGTCAAACCGGATAAAATAATTTTTTTTTATCTGATATAGCCAATAGGCAACATATGTAAATGTTTATTATCTAGATTCTAAACAAATTCCAATTATTTTTTCCAACAAAGCTTGTTTACAAATAGATATTCTTTTGTTGTTTACATAATTATTAACGTCATTTGCTGCCAAATGGCTAAGCTTTTGATTGTCCATTGAATTTGCTAGGCTAGACTGCAATAACTATGAAACGGCTGCCAGCGCAAAATAAGCATTTTAATTGAACTCAAATACTTATTACGGTATTCGTTGTAATACAACCAATGTGTATATTAAGTTAGATTATAGATTTCTCAGAATGTATTTACAATTATGTTAAATAAATAAAATTGACATTATGTATTATTCGATTGTTTTAGTTGGGAATATAACACGACCATATTGATTTGTTTTTATTCCTGAGTTGTTTTTTTTTCTTGTCAATAGAACAAGTGTTGGTGTAGCTGTCAAATTTCCATTTCATTCTTGATCTTTAGAAAGAAAGTCTATCTTCTTGTAATCAAGTTCAAAACTCTTCCATATTTGAGCCATAATTGTTACTAATTTTTAATGTTCTTAAGTTTTTTTTTCAACAAATCAGTAATCAAATTAATCGAATTGACAAATGAAACTTCATTTTTCTATAGGGCAGGATCATTATATTTTGTTAAATGGAAACCAAAAAAGGAAGAACTTCACTAGCAATCTTCAATAAGTTGTGCAATACAAATAAGTGTCTTAAAAGAAGTATTTATTTAAAAAGTTCAACTTTTAAAAATTTCAACCATTCAACTGTTTAACCATTGGACTATTTACTATTAAAACTTGCACAAATTCTACTTTTTGAATGATGGAATAGTTGAAAATTTCTAACTTTTCGACTTAAGTTTGTTTGCAGTTTGAATTTTAAATTTAAATTATTCGACTTTAAGGTTGAAGTTTTTAAATTTCAACTATTGGGCTTTTCAAACTTTCAACTATTTAAACTTTTAACTATTTGATTTTTTAAACTTTCAACTATTTGACTTTTTAACCATTCAAATTTCAGCTAAAGTGTGAAAAGTCGTTAGAACAGTCGAATAGTTGAAAGTTTAAAAAGTCGAATAGTTGTTAATTTAGCATATTTGTTTGTAAATAATAAATTTTTAGCATTTTTACAGGAAGGACGCAAACAAGGACACATTTTTGTTTTCAAAATGAAATTAAATGCAAATATTGCAAAAAGACAACCCGAAGACCGTCGACATTGTTGGAACAGATTTAAAAATAGACACAAGAAGAAAGAAATATCTTGAGTTAAATAAAAATGATTTTTCCTAAAACAAAAGTCGTTTAAGTTCTGTGCGACAACAAATCCCATTTGAACCAAAAGTTATCCCATTAAAAACAGAAAAAACGGGCAACAAGGTTGACCAAAACTTGAAACTGAATCAGTTTGCCGAGGTAGAAGATTTAGTTTAAGTATGTCCAAACTCAACGGAATGTTTTTTTTATTTAACCCAAGGTTTTTGTCTGTTTTGCAAACATTTTATAAGGAGCTTTTTGAGTAGTATATTTCCTAAAGCTATGTATATTATTGTTCCACCACTTAAAGAACTTCTAAATTATAAATATCGTGTCCAAGAAATCTATAATCTTTTCGCAAAGTGTACGATTGTAAAAGATTTGATATCGGAAGAAGTGGCAAATGACAGTCGAATTTTAGATAGTTTTTGCAACTACCAGTGGTCTGTTCTTTTTTTGGGAAATTATAAGCTTTTATTGTTATGTCATAAAAATCTTTCAAGTGTCATTCTTCGAACCGTTGGAATGTGATAAAATCATTTAGGAACAATAATTGTTAAAAATTGTTGATATGGCAATTGAAAAAAAATAATGGCGCAAAATTTTTAACAATTCATTGTTTAGGGTTTAACGATTTGCTAAATATTTAACAATTTTCTAAGCGACTCCAAAATGTTGTTCTTTTCGTTTTTTTAAGAAGTAAATTGATAATTGCTTTTTATTGAAAAAACGAGCATGCAAACATGTCTAAAAAGTGACAGTCCATAAAAATAAACCGAGCAAATACACTTAAACGGATCTATTAATTGGAATTCCCAACTGTTGACTGGACAATTCCACAATTCCATCATCTGCTCTTATAAGAACAATTAAACAGATGTCAAATTGTAAAAGTTAAAGCGCAATTACGTAATTTTAACTCAAGCTAATTGTTAACATTTAGTAAGACGTTAAAATCGTTTAAAAATTGGTAAATCATGTTTTAAGCTCAATAAATTGTAAAATGGCCTTAACAATTTTCTAAATCGTTTAAAATGCTAGAAAATTACAGAGGAATTTCTTCTACACTTTAAGGAAGATTTTTACGACAATTCTTTATGACAGACTTATCAAATGGATTGAGGACAGAAATGTACTAGGTACGTTTTAAGCGGAATTCAGTTCGGGCTTCTCAACAATGAATCCTTCGCGCTTACCAGTATTGCAAAGAAGTCGAAAATTTTTGTTGATGTACTTTAATTTTCTTGTGTCATCTTGTGCATCGGTATGGGATGGGTCTGATCTTTCTAACTGGTTTGAAACAACGGCAGCTGTTCCCCAAGGCTGTATTTTAAGTCCAATTTTATTTGCTTTATATATTGATGACATTTGTGATACACTACCTGGAGGAATACTTTTTGCTGACATCCAAGTGAAAGTCCTGCTCTATGCTGACGACTTAGTCTTACTCGCTGACAACCCCTTCACCCTCCAGTTGCAAATCAACAAACTGAATGTCTTTTTCGAGAAGTGGGGCTTGCTCATCAATATAAGTAAAACAAAAGTTATGATTTTTGAAGCACATCAAAGAAGGAGGCGTAATTTGTACCATTTTTTCTGTTTCATAAAAAAATTGTCACTACGAATTTGTCGGGGAATTTGTGACAATTTAAAAAAAAAATCCCTGACAATTCATTGTCATGACAATTTTTTTATGATCCGAAATCTTGACAACTTTGTAAAATTGTCAGGGAATTTTACAAAGTTGTCAATTTTTTTATGGGACCCAATTTATACAATTGTCAGGTTTGTCATTAACAAATTGTCACCTGTCGCACCTGTCAATATTTATGAAATAGGGCCCTGGTTAAACGAACAAAATTTAAATTAGAAAAGAGTTTTGAAAAGCTAGGGCATGTTTGCAATAATTATATAAAGTATTCCATCCTAGAAATCCGTTTAAAATTTCGTACAACCGACTTGAAGAAAGAAAACTTTGTTGGAAATATAAACGCCGGATTTCCTGCAGTATTGGGCAAATTGCGATGAAATGGTAGACATCTTTATTTTCTCTTCTATTGCATAAACTACAAACTTGTATCGGGTCAGCTCGATGAGGCCTAGAGTTTAAGTTAAAGAGCTCAACACGTGCTTATAGTTTCGACCGAAAATTTGTTGCTAAAATAGTTATTTTCTGATGTCAATTGGTGCTCGAGATTCCTGTATATATTCCTTGATGTTGTTGTAGCCGCTCTGACTATAAGTTTTCTCATCTATTTTAGACGTGAGCTCTGCAAACAATCCTCGCCATTCATCAACATTTGACTCCGTTATAAAGGGTGATTTTTTTGAGGTTAGGATTTTCATGCATTAGTATTTGACAGATCACGCGGGATTTCAGGCATGGTGTCAAAAAGAAAGATGCTCAGTATGCTTTGACATTTCATCATGAATAGACTTACTAACGAGCAACGCTTGCAAATCATTGAATTTTATTACCAAAATCAGTGTTCGGTTCGAAATGTGTTTCGCGCTTTACGTCCGATTTATGGTCTACATAATCGACCAAGTGAGCAAACAATTAATGCGATTGTGACCAAGTTTCGCACTCAGTTTACTTTATTGGACATTAAACCAACAACACGAATGCGTACAGAAGAGAATATTGCGTCTGTTTCTGAGAGTGTTGCTGAAGACCGTGAAATGTCGATTCGTCGCCGTTCGCAGCAATTGGGTTTGTGTTATTCGACCACATGGAAGATTTTACGCTAAGATCTTGGTGTAAAACCGTATAAAATACAGCTCGTGCAAGAACTGAAGCCGAACGATCTGCCACAACGTCGAATTTTCAGTGAATGGGCCCTAGAAAAGTTGGCAGAAAATCCGCTTTTTTATCGACAAATTTTGTTCAGCGATGAGGCTCATTTCTGGTTGAATGGCTACGTAAATAAGCAAAATTGCCGCATTTGGAGTGAAGAGCAACCAGAAGCCGTTCAAGAACTGACCATGCATCCCGAAAAATGCACTGTTTGGTGTGGTTTGTACGCTGGTGGAATCATTGGACCGTATTTTTTCAAAGATGCTGTTGGACGCAACGTTACGGTGAATGGCGATCGCTATCGTTCAATGCTAACAAACTTTTTGTTGCCAAAAATGGAAGAACTGAACTTGGTTGACATGTGGTTTCAACAAGATGGCGCTACATGCCACACAGCTCGCGATTCTATGGCCATTTTGAGGGAAAACTTCGGAGAACAATTCATCTCAAGGAATGGACCGGTAAGTTGGCCACCAAGATCATGCGATTTGACGCCTTTAGACTATTTTTTGTGGGGCTACGTCAAGTCTAAAGTCTGCACAAATAAGCCAGCAACTATTCCAGCTTTGGAAGACAACATTTCCGAAGAAATTCGAGCTATTCCGGCCGAAATGCTTGAAAAAGTTACCCAAAATTGGACTTTCCGAATGGACCACCTAAGACGCAGCCGCGGTCAACATTTAAATGAAATTATCTTCAAAAAGTAAATGTCATGGACCAATCTAACGTTTCAAATAAAGAATCGATGAGATTTTGCAAATTTTATGCGTGTTTTTTTTTTTAAAAGTTCTCAAGCTCTTAAAAAATCACCGTTTAGATAGATTAATTTCCATGTGATAGTGCCGTCTCATTCCAATCCTTAAATGGGGAGGCATTGGTTTGTAATAATCTTATCAAAATAGGTTTGTGAAGATTTCTTCCACTTCTTTTCATAACTCTAATTAGATATTCATAGTTGGCTTTAAGATTTTGAGTGAATGGAGAAGTTATACCAGATTCGACATAGATAGTTCCGGGTTGAGTGTGACAACCTGAATAAGCGCTTAAAAAAATATCTTTCCATTTTTTCAAATGGCTCGAAGAATAAATATCCAAACACCTGCACACCGTAGCACATACATGTGTTTACGGTTGTCTGAAAGACGCGGTGTTTTGACACCAGATCAATTTTTTGGTTAGCGCAGAACTTGGGCCACATTACGCTCAAAGCCAGTTTAAAATCACTACTCTTTTGTCCTGCGTGTTTCGAAAAATTTAGGTTATCCGTAATTAAAACTCCTATGTACTTAGATTCTTTTACAACTTCAATGGCTACATTATTAAGAGACCAGCTTTCTTCGGGACGCCTCCTTCTTTGATGTGCTTCAAAAATCATAACTTTTGTTTTACTTATATTGATGAGCAAGCCCCACTTCTCGAAAAAGACATTCAGTTTGTTGATTTGCAACTGGAGGGTGACGACTTAGTCTTACTCGCTGACAACCCCTTCACCCTCCAGTTGCAAATCAACAAACTGAATGTCTTTTTCGAGAAGTGGGGCTTGCTCATCAATATAAGTAAAACAAAAGTTATGATTTTTGAAGCACATCAAAGAAGGAGGCGTCCCGAAGAAAGCTGGTCTCTTAATAATGTAGCCATTGAAGTTGTAAAAGAATCTAAGTACATAGGAGTTTTAATTACGGATAACCTAAATTTTTCGAAACACGCAGGACAAAAGAGTAGTGATTTTAAACTGGCTTTGAGCGTAATGTGGCCCAAGTTCTGCGCTAACCAAAAAATCGATCTGGTGTCAAAACACCGCGTCTTTCAGACAACCGTAAACACATGTATGTGCTACGGTGTGCAGGTGTTTGGATATTTATTCTTCGAGCCATTTGAAAAAATGGAAAGATATTTTTTTAAGCGCTTATTCAGGTTGTCACACTCAACCCGGAACTATCTATGTCGAATCTGGTATAACTTCTCCATTCACTCAAAATCTTAAAGCCAACTATGAATATCTAATTAGAGTTATGAAAAGAAGTGGAAGAAATCTTCACAAACCTATTTTGATAAGATTATTACAAACCAATGCCTCCCCATTTAAGGATTGGAATGAGACGGCACTATCACATGGAAATTAATCTATCTAAACGGTGATTTTTTAAGAGCTTGAGAACTTTTTAAAAAAAAAACACGCATAAAATTTGCAAAATCTCATCGATTCTTTATTTGAAACGTTAGATTGGTCCATGACATTTACTTTTTGAAGATAATTTCATTTAAATGTTGACCGCGGCTGCGTCTTAGGTGGTCCATTCGGAAAGTCCAATTTTGGGTAACTTTTTCAAGCATTTCGGCCGGAATAGCCCGAATTTCTTCGGAAATGTTGTCTTCCAAAGCTGGAATAGTTGCTGGCTTATTTGTGCAGACTTTAGACTTGACGTAGCCCCACAAAAAATAGTCTAAAGGCGTCAAATCGCATGATCTTGGTGGCCAACTTACCGGTCCATTCCTTGAGATGAATTGTTCTCCGAAGTTTTCCCTCAAAATGGCCATAGAATCGCGAGCTGTGTGGCATGTAGCGCCATCTTGTTGAAACCACATGTCAACCAAGTTCAGTTCTTCCATTTTTGGCAACAAAAAGTTTGTTAGCATTGAACGATAGCGATCGCCATTCACCGTAACGTTGCGTCCAACAGCATCTTTGAAAAAATACGGTCCAATGATTCCACCAGCGTACAAACCACACCAAACAGTGCATTTTTCGGGATGCATGGTCAGTTCTTGAACGGCTTCTGGTTGCTCTTCACTCCAAATGCGGCAATTTTGCTTATTTACGTAGCCATTCAACCAGAAATGAGCCTCATCGCTGAACAAAATTTGTCGATAAAAAAGCGGATTTTCTGCCAACTTTTCTAGGGCCCATTCACTGAAAATTCGACGTTGT
This sequence comes from Eupeodes corollae, assembly GCF_945859685.1. NCBI lineage: Eukaryota > Metazoa > Arthropoda > Insecta > Diptera > Syrphidae > Eupeodes > Eupeodes corollae. Next base: position 145,387,390 of record NC_079147.1, on the reverse strand, counting down.
GGCAGATCGTTCGGCTTCAGTTCTTGCACGAGCTGTATTTTATACGGTTTTACACCAAGATCTTAGCGTAAAATCTTCCATGTGGTCGAATAACACAAACCCAATTGCTGCGAACGGCGACGAATCGACATTTCACGGTCTTCAGCAACACTCTCAGAAACAGACGCAATATTCTCTTCTGTACGCATTCGTGTTGTTGGTTTAATGTCCAATAAAGTAAACTGAGTGCGAAACTTGGTCACAATCGCATTAATTGTTTGCTCACTTGGTCGATTATGTAGACCATAAATCGGACGTAAAGCGCGAAACACATTTCGAACCGAACACTGATTTTGGTAATAAAATTCAATGATTTGCAAGCGTTGCTCGTTAGTAAGTCTATTCATGATGAAATGTCAAAGCATACTGAGCATCTTTCTTTTTGACACCATGCCTGAAATCCCGCGTGATCTGTCAAATACTAATGCATGAAAATCCTAACCTCAAAAAAATCACCCTTTATAACGGAGTCAAATGTTGATGAATGGCGAGGATTGTTTGCAGAGCTCACGTCTAAAATAGATGAGAAAACTTATAGTCAGAGCGGCTACAACAACATCAAGGAATACATACAGAAATCTCGAGCACCAATTGACATCAGAAACAAACTATTTTAGCAACAAATTTTCGGTCGAAACTATAAGCACGTGTTGAGCTCTTTAACTTAAACTCTAGGCCTCATCGAGCTGACCTGATAAAAGTTTGTATTTTATGCAATAGAAGAGAAAATAAAGATGTCTACCATTTCATCGCAATTTGCCCAATACTGCAGGAAATCCGGCGTTTATATTTCCAACAAAGTTTTCTTTCTTCAAGTCGGTTGTACGAAATTTCAAACGGATTTCTAGGATGGAATACTTTATATAATTATTGCAAACATGCCCTAGCTTTTCGAAACTCTTTTCTAATTTAAATTTTGTTCGTTTAACCAGCTTTTACAGTTTAAAGGGTCATTATTATTTATTTATTTATTTTGGGTTTCAAGTCACTTGAAAATTGATATTTAAGTAATAAAGTGTGCAAGGGGTTGAGTCCTACGCACTTAACATTACGTTACGAGGCGAGGACTACAACTTCTCTATTTACTGTTTATATAAGTTCATTCTTTTCGAAGGTTTTATATCTGTAGCGGTGCCATTTGATATTTTTGACAAAATTACCTGTCATTTGAAGTGTCATAATATATTTTGAATTTTGAAGTTGAAGTTGAACCAACGTTGACTATATTTTGACATATTTAAAAAAATTCTACTTTTATATTACAAAGAGTTATTGGACATTGGTAGAGAAAAATCAAAACATAATCTGACTCAAAATTGACCTGGTTGAATTTTTGTAATCTATCCGCTTTAAAAAATAACCTTCAATTAGAACCGGATTAAAATTAAATTCTTCCAAGGCACAGATGACCTGTTAACAATCTTCCTATTAGAATCTTAATCTATTTTCCAATTCCATTCCACTGGCATCATTAAAAAAATTATTATGCAAGTAGCAATCAATTTATTATAGAGGTCAATACCTTCAACAGCTTTTTAAATTATTTAAACAAAAAAAAAGCGTTATTAATTCAAATGTAATATTTCCGGACTATTTATAGGTTTTGTTTTATAAGTTTCCATTTTACCGTCATTCTTGTGAAAAACACGTTTATCGACCACCGCTGTCGAATCATCGCTCACATACAAACCTAACCAACAAAAACAAAAAACTTAATAACTATAAAACTCGGTTCATAACTGCTTCGCCTTGCCATTCAACTTGACCTTGACCAAAGCCCTAAATACAAGAAAAAGCAACACAAATTTTTGATGTTTCGATATACTTAAGTGTACATAGAATAAAGTAGGGTGGATCATATGTAATTTGATTTTTGGATTTAAAAAAAGTTTACACATTGCTTTGCTTAACTTATTCTTACCGAATACCGAATTTCAATGTAATTCAATATTGTTGGATAAATGTCAGACATAAAGTGACGCCTGAGTTTATAGCAAAAATTCAAAAATTAAGTATTGCCAGGTGTTTTAAGAACTTAATTCAAAACCACAATGACATTTGATTAAGTTTACTGGAAAATTTTGGATTATTTTATCCACCAAAATCCTTTGCGAATTTTAACTTAATTGTGTTAATCATTCCTCATATAAAATGTAGCAGTTACTTGCAAAATGGTCAACTCATCAAGCGTTCTATATCTTACACTGCTTGTGGAACAAAAAGAGATTTAGACTGTCATGTATTTCTTGTCATACTTAATATGTTGAAGTGGCAGTAAAAGATGTCATCGAAGCTTAAGTGACTTTATGTAATACATCCCGTTGAAAAATATTCACATCTATTACAAAATCCAATGAGTAGGCTATGGAGCAAATCAAAAGTCAATTTTGACATTCCTGTCACAGATATACTGTCAAAAATCATTTCGAATCATCCATCGAAGAGTTTCTCTTGTATTTTCCTAATGCTCTTATAGTAAATTTTAATATAAAACTGGAGGATGATGATTGTCATAATCATCTGTCGGTAAAAAAATTTGTGTTTCCATTCATATATGAAACACCCTAATGCATACTCGTGCATTATACCACATAGTGGCAGCAACTTTTATACGACTTCCAACACAAACTTACAAAAGCCGGTGTGGCGTTTATAATTAAGGTTTAAGGTATGATTGTTCGGCATACGTTAAAGAAGAATGCATACGAAACTGTTTTATTTAGTCAATATCTTTAAATGAAAACAGAAAACAAGAAAATTAGCGGTCACTGGGTTGGACAATAAGCTCAATAATAATTAACAACATAATATTGATGGTTACAACATGACATAAAGGTTTGTACCTATCGATCCGCATTATGTTAGTTGTTCCTCTTTCTACTTCCGGTAATTGAAATGGTGGCGGCGAACTTCCATCTTGGTAATTATATTTTAGCCACAACCTAAAAAACATGTGACATTCACCAACGCGGCGACCGCGACCGCGACGACGCGACGGTTGGCGATGAATGGCGGCGGCGTTTCAACTAGTGGAAGTGGCGATGGTGGTAGTGGCGCAACACTAATTAAGCCACTTCGTCTAGGTATAGAGGTATATCGGGACTACAATGAATGAACTTGAAAAGTTTACTGTTCGCGTCTGTTCGTAGTTCGTATACAGACCGAAAATAATTTTGATGCCAAAAGGCACATACAATTTGTAGGTATGTCGCGGAAAGAGCAAAAGTGACACAGCAGACAGCAAGTAGTTTGCCTTGCAATCGGTGTAATGACAGCAAAAGACTATAAAACTCAATTGCTTTGGTTTCCCAAGTTCCCATTAGCGCAACAACCAACAAAACGGTGCGACCTTGAAAAGTGTCAACAGTGAAGTGATGGTTGTTGAAAATATATTTAACGATTTTTACCATTTATACACACACATTTATACATACAGACGTTCAAAAGTTGAGGTTTAACGGTGATAGACCTACGATTGTCATTGTAGGTGCGTTATTTTTAGATCATCTTACCTGAAAAAGAAAAGAAAACAATAATTATAAACCATTTACATAATTTATTCATATGATGTTGTTAGATAAATAAATAAGAAGTATATGAACGGGAACGGGAACGTGATGCGAAAAAGGAGATAAAATTGACGTATAAATTTGGCACGTATTTCTTTTTTTCTTGGGACTGCTAAAATACCTATAAATTTGCATTACAAATTATGAGTTTAGGTAGTTCGTTCTTGTGGTAAAATTGATACAACAAATGACACTTCAAATGACAGCTGAGTTTGACAGGTGTCGAATAACAACGCTATCAATTAAAAAAAAATGGTATTAATGAACATTTACATATTGAATTAAATGAAAAAATATCAGCCTTATTCTGCTAATCATTGGGAGAAATTTTTCTCCTATTCATTCGAAGTAAATCTGTATTAAAGTCGGCAACACTGTGCAGTATTCTGTTAATCACGTGAAACCATTCATACAATTTAAATGCAGATTTATCTTTAAATGGGTTGTCTGTCTGGTTGGTTGTTAGTAAAATGTAGAAACTCAAAAATTACGGAGTGGTTGAACTTAAATTTTGTATGAATTCAAACAATTTACCAATGAACAGCGGTTTATGTTAAATGTCAATTTAGTTTGGGATAATGTAGTTCACCCAATGGATAGCAGAGTGGAAAGGCAGTGTGAAAGAGAATCAAATATACTATGATCCATGTGAATCAAAGAATAGGACTGTTTGCAAGCTGAAATCACTCGATTCTTGAGTGCAACTATGCAAACTTGAGGTCTGTTCCCAACCTTGACATAAAAAATGGCAACTGTCAACAACAACGTTTACATAAATTTATTAGTTTTGGGCAGAAGTGAGTGCTCAAGAGATAGTAAAATAATTTCCCCCCTAACGATTTCTTTGGGCAAAAATTATTGGTCTATCAAATGTCACATTGTTGTACGTAAATTGAATATCATTAGTGTCGTCCGTTGGGTCTGCTTCACATTGATTAATTGGCAGACAATTTTAGCAAGAAAGCGTTCCATACTTTTTTGCTAGTTTTCCTCTTTTTGAAAGAATTTTATCCCCACTCTTCAAGATTTGACAGATCTGCAATTTGGGAACAAACCTTTTGTAAACGATTTGTAAAGCCCTAACCACATGCAGCATTTTATGACAATTTGTTAAAAAAAATTAAGTGGTGACTATTTTAAGAACTGTATGTTTCTTTTGCGAGTATTTTTTAAGTTATATTTGTGTTCTTAAAAACATTCATTTAATTTCTAATTGGCAGCTTGTTCTTACCAAAAAAAAAAGTTAAATAAATTTTGTACACAACAATAAATTCTTTATGCTACAATTTTTAATTTCATGCAACAAAAATATTTGTTTTTCTTTCGCATTATAAAAATACAAAAGTGTATATTTTCAATCAAAATAAACAACACTTGTTCAAAGATTTGAAGGTATATTAATGGATTTGAATTATAAAAAAACAATTTAAATATAACTTGGATTTCACTTTTATTTTCAATGTTCTATGTCAATCCTAAATGGCAAACTATATAATTTTGTTTACTAAATAAGTTGAGAAGGCACGTTAACTTGCCGTGATTTTTTTAATTGGCACAATTTCAAAAATCAAACAATTAGAAATCATGATAGTTTTTGTAATTTATAATTTCAGTCGATGTAATTTTAATTTAATCCAACGAAAGTGTGGGGGTTTTTGTTTGTTTCTTTGTTTATAGATGAGATTTATTTTATTCTAGACAATTATTGTTATTTTATTATATCTTTCTTACTATTGTGTGTCTTAAGTAGACTGGAAGAAGTAAATAAATAACGTGAGATGCAGTTTGAATGTTATTAGTTGAAGATCTTAAAAGTTAATTAATATTTTGATCGATTTTAATCGACTTTCTTCCTAGAAGGAAAAATTGTGCTTTTTAAGTTTATAATATATGCACATAAATTTAATCCGTTTTGTTAAATTTTAAGTTTTTGTCACTTGAATGAGCATAAAAAGGCATCTTTCAATTTAAGTTTACAGAATTGTAAAGTCCGAAACGAGCCACAAACTGTTTTATATTTCACTAACCATAATAGTTTCGTTAAGTTTCGCCAAATTAAGCAAGTGCCATTGAAATGGCTCGAACCTAAGTAAATGTCAAATTTGAAACGCATTTCAACTCAATTCCAAGTTTACATGTTGTTGTCTCTTATTAATAATTTCTGTTCCTTGTCAGTTTTGCTCGTGACGTTAACTATTAAGAAATAAAAAGAAACAAAATCTATCTGAATACGATTTTGTATCCAATTTAATAAGTTTTTAGGAGAAAGAAGTTACTGCACGACAAAAAAGATCTTTCTGTACATAAAAAATCGGTCATTGTCCAGTTAATTAATTTTTAAGAACGTGACCAAAAAGAATCCAATGTTTTGTTTATTTAATTTCCCTATTTTCTAATACATAAAGTTCTTTTGAAGTTTAGTTTTGAAATACATTAAAAAAAAGAGGCTGGGATGCGACCCACACTGATAACTTCCCATCCCGTCTGTCGATTTGTCTTGCTTAAAAGTTTGTCTATTTTTTTTTATGAAAAAACGGACTGTTGGATTTTTATATAAAAATTATTGAATATCGAAAACAATATTTTCTGTGAAATAAAATAAGTTTGAAGCCAATATTTTTAGTTTTTAAAAAGCTATTTTAGTCGAAAGTAAATTTTTACCAAGTTTTAGTATTGTTTTTTTTTAGAGTTTTTTTTTTGTAAAAAAACTGTCAATTCGATTTTTCTCAAAATTGTATCAGATATTAAAAACATTATTTTTATAAGATAAAATTAGTTTGAAGCCAATATTTCTAATTTTTGTGAAGATATTTTAGTCGCAAACTAATTTTTTACAACTTTTGTAAATTTTTTTTAAGTTTTTAATTTTTTGTGAAAAAAACTGTCAATTCGATTTTTTTTTCAAAATTTTACTGAATGTTAAAAACAATATTTTGTATAAGTAAAAATTAGTTAGAAGCTATTATCTTAATTTTTTGAAAAGACATTTGAGTCGAAAATCAATTTTTATCAACTTTTATACATTTTTTTGTAGGTTTTTATTTTTTGTAAAAAAACTGTCAATTCGATATTTCTCAAAATTTGTCATAATGCTAAAAACAATATTTCCTATAAGTAAAATATATAAAAAATTTTTGAAAAGATATTTGAGTCGAAAATCATTTGTTTACCAACTTTCGTTAATTTTTTTCGGTTTTCAATTTTTTGTAAAAAAACTGTCAATTCGATTTTTTTCAAAATATTGCTGAATGTTGAACACAATATTTTTTGAAACATAAAAGTAAATTAAAGCCAATATCTTAAAGTTTTAGAAAGATATTTGAGTCGAAAATCAATTTTTACCAACTTTTATTCCTTTTTTTTAGGTTTTTATTTTTTGTAAAAAAACTGTCAATTCGATATTTCTCAAAATTTGTCATAATGCTAAAATCAATATTTCCTATAAGTAAAATATATAAAAAATTTTTGAAAAGATATTTGAGTCGAAAATCATTTGTTTACCAACTTTCGTTAATTTTTTTCGGTTTTCAATTTTTTGTAAAAAAACTGTCAATTCGATTTTTTTCAAAATATTGCTGAATGTTGAACACAATATTTTTTGAAACATAAAAGTAAATTAAAGCCAATATCTTAAAGTTTTAGAAAGATATTTGAGTCGAAAATCAATTTTTACCAACTTTTATTCCTTTTTTTTAGGTTTTTATTTTTTGTAAAAAAACCTGTCAATTCGATTTTTTTCAAGATTTTTAAAATGTTAAAAACAATATTTCTTATAAGATAAAATTAGCTTGAAGCCTAAATTTCAATTTTTTGAAAAGATATTTGAGTCGATATTCAATTTTTACTAACTTTGAGTAATGTTTTTTTAGATTTTTATTTTTTATAAAAAAAACTGTCAATTCGATATTTCTCAAAATTTTATCAGATGTCAAAAACATTATTCTTCGTTGCACAAAATTGTTTTGGAGATGAAATCATATTTTAGTCGTAAAATTTTGGAGGTGACAAAGTTTTTTTTCAGTTTTTTTTATTTATAAAAAAAACCGTTAGATTATATTAAATTTAATTAAAGTCTTTAGCGTTTTTGGTTCGTAAGATATTTAGGGTTAACCAAAATTTTCACCTTTTTTTCAAACTGCTATGGTAAAAAAACCACCAACGCAATTTTCTTGAGAGCTTTTTTTGCATCTTTCTGCCTTATTATCTGTATAACAAAATTTGAAGTCCATTTCTGTTCTGGTTCTTGAGCTATGGACGACGAAAAAACGTCGCGAACGTACGGACGTACAAACGTACGTACACACGCACGCACAGACATCTTTCTAAAAATCTTTTATTTCGACTCTAGGGACCTTGAAACGACGAGAAATGTCAAAATTTTCAATTTGACAAATCGGACCCATTACAATAACTTCCTATGAGAAGTTAAAAAACAAACACCAAAATAATTTCACACAATAGGGTTTGTATCAAATAATTGAATTGTGACACTTGAAATTTGACATTTGTTTACGTAATCAGAATTCATTGGCTGCGTTCAATCTCAGTCAGATAGGGTATGCGGATACCTTTTTGTTAGTGTTTTACGTGTAAAATTACAGCTGAGATGTCAAAAAAGGAGTCCAAAGGTATCCAAGAATTACTGGGGTATGTGGTATCTGACAGAACAGCTGATTCAACACAAGGTTGAATTGCAAGAAACTTGAAAATTGATTTCACCTTTCTGTATTTGTTGGTACACAAAAAGATACAAAATGTTAGTTGAAGTTGTATTTGGGGATATTCTGTACATAATAGACGATGAAGAAGCTGTTTGCCTCCGATTTTTTTTACTTCATAATAGCTCTCGTTTCTGTTAAACGTAAATCGTTTAAAACCGGAGATTTCTCAAGTAAATTATTATTCATATAAAATTCCAATTGAACTAAGAGGACATTTATCATAGATTACAGATCAAAGTTTCCTCTTATTTATTAAATTGTTACGCACCTATCAATTCATCATCGTCAATGTTTTATCTTACACAAATTCTGACTTCGAAGCTGCTTTTTGTAAACAGCTATGAAAGATGTTTTTATTTTTTGACAGCTATCTCAATACAGCTCTCCAACTCGTTCAACAAGGCATCTAAAAATCCACCTACCCAAAATACCCTATCCAATACGAGATTGAACGCAGCCATTATGGTTACTTTTTATTTGTTTTAATGATAACTTTAGAGAATTGTTCGTTCGATTTTTAAAATTTACTTAAGCTCGGTTAAGTCACTTATAAAGTTATTTATGACAGCTGGCCAATTATTTTTTAAAAATAAAGATATTTGAAAATACAGAAAATTACTGATTTTGCATTCTTTACTAAAAAACAATAAATTTTTTAATGGAAATCTGAATTTACCAATGGAAAATCTCATAAGCAAGTCAACTAGAAGTTTCATCAAACAGTAGTTATGTTGAATTTATTTTATGTTCATTGATATGTACAACTTTTAGTTTTGAAAATAAAAAATTTGGACGATATTAAAGAACATTTTAGAAAGTGGTGACTATGATAGGAATTTTTCTTCAAATAATTATGCTATTTAATTGCGGAAAAGTAAAACCAACATTAATCATTGAACATAATATCTTGAAAGTATTCTGTTAGTTTGCTTTTCCACCTTGGGAGCATTTACACGGAAACAAAAAATCTATCTTAGTTCGAACACAAAAAAGACATAGAATCATATACATTTAACATTATGTCTCGGCCGACACGGTGTCTCGTCGTCATCGGCTCCGAGTAAAGCAGCACAAAATAAATTAATTCAAAGATTGACAAATAAATCAGTGATACATTAACATAACATGACGTCTTATTCCGTATATCAAAGGCTTATATCGAAATTTATGCTCTTATAACTTATTTAAAACCAAAAAAGTGTTAGAACCTATCTAAATTAAATGTTTAATTATATTTGATTTAATTATTTCAAACATTTTAAGTGGTTTAGAAAATAAAACACAATATTGTATATCACCTTCTGTCAATAGAAATAAATAAATGACAGAACAAGTATTAATTGACTCTGCGTGTTATTTTCAATTAACTCACTAGGTTACTGTTCCCCTTTCTTTTATTGCAATTTATAATGATAATGTAACTTTAACTAATTACTTCTAGGTCTCAATAATTATCATTTTTATATTTTATGTTTTCTTAATGCGCTATACCTACTTCTTTTTGATCTGTTTGTTTTGCTTTTTCTGACATACAAGACAAGACGTTCACTTCTTAAAGTGACTCACTTAAATGAACTACACTATAAAACCAGTGGCAGTGCCCTCTCGCTCCGTATGATTTCTTTTAAAGTTATATTATGTACATCAATGTGACACATTCAAACAAGTAGTGACAATTAACCGACATAAACAGTAAAAAAAAAGCAAATAGCTGACGATAATAAAAATTGCACAAAATTGTGGGAATGCAACAAAACTGTCAAAACATTCATGCATTTTTGGTGTTATTCTTTTTAAATAAATGAAGCATGATTATAGCATGATAAAATATTAAAATATTGATTATATATAAAAAGAACAACGTGAAAAAGATGATTCTCTATAGAATGACATGCAACAAAGGAACAATAATGGAATGAACCACATGAGACACAACTTGGTTTTATGCTTTTGCTGCGTGATATTTTACAATAGATGTTATTCAAAATTTCAGAATATCAAGATTTGTTTGATATCCACTACGTATACACTTTTAATGTTGACAAAGTGTAATTTAGATTTGTGGGCCCTAATGGGCCCCTAAAGTTTATGTGTCAATATTTAGTAAATGAGGCAAAAAGTACAAGCTTAAATCAATGTGAAAATTGAACGCTTTGAAAACGGTGTTCCTGAAAGCATATTCATTATGAAACCAAAGAAAGCCAAAATAAAGTGACAGCTGTCAAATTTTTTTTTGACGTTTTGTGTAAACTTCTACTCAATTTGTAAACTTACAAAGTGGCGTGAATTCTATCAATATAACTTAAAAGATTATATCGCCTTCATGTTTGTTTGACATTTGGGAAAGTGTCAAAAGTGATAGTAAAAAATTATTATTTTGAAAGTATTTTTTCCAATATTTTTTATTGAAATTATATTAATTATTATAGTCTTCTTGAATAAAAACATGACTTTTCTTTTTCGAACAGCAGATTGAGAACAAACAATTTTTTCAAAATCCATATGGGGGTAGACCTTAAGTACAACGAATTATCACAAATGGAATTATAATCACACATTTATAACTATATGGTATGCATAACCGTATGTTTTTCCAACGATTACTCAATACTCAGCATGTGTTGTGTACCTAAATACATTTATATTTTACTTAAAGCTTAACAAATTATAATTAAAAGCAACTTATTATCTCACAATTTAATTTATGGTTTATAATAGATTTAGTTATCTGTACAAATTATTATCAATTTTGCTAGGTAAGGAGTTTGTTACAGTTTAGCTTATGACGTTATGACGTCAATATACATGTAATTACGTAGTACACATTTTATTTTAAAGTAAAGTAAATTCGAGAACCAATCAATAAAAGTGACATTCCAAATTTGGAACCAAGTGTGGAATAATCAATTTATCTAGAAACATGGCATTCTATCGGTGATTTTTTTTGTTTAGGCTTGTGGTTTTCAATCTGGCAATACTTTCTTCGGATTTAACCTTTGTGACAGCTGTCACTTGATTTATGCTCAGTTTTGTTTGACGTTTCATCTCCAATCCTGAACTACGTTTGCAAATCATGCAAATTTTTTACTGCGTTCAATATTCGGTCGAATAATCGCACAACAAGGTACGCAATTCGAGCAAGCACAAATCAACGTTCAAAGTCGTGCGATTTAACACCGCTTCCCTAGTTTTCGTGGTGTAAAGTGTGTCGGCTAAACTTTAACCTTTCTATGACGTTTCTTAAGATGGAATAAATGTATATTTTAGTTTTGGTTCTTTGCAATCATTTAATCCCTACCTCTGCCTCTTGCGATTAATTCAAAAATCCGTTTGAATTTGACATACATTGAGATTGGCAATTAAATCACAGGTTTAAGGGTGAGAAACGTCAAGTTGTGAAGTTTGACTAGTAACCAGCTCGCTTGGTAAGAGCAATAGAGACAGTTTCAAAGCCCAATACATCAAGGCAAATAAACTTTATAAAGCAATGTTACAATAAGAAGGCTTTTGGAATGTAGTGCGTAACATTAAGGGAACGAGACTCACCATAAGCAAAAACTTAAATGCATCTTCATTGTGCTCTCACTTCAAAACGCTATTAAATCCATAAAGCTGTATAAACAGCGACGGAAACGAATGCGGTGATCAAAGATCTGGAAAATGGCAAATCACCAGGATTGGATAGCATTCCGGGTGAATTCTATAAGTTCGGCTCTGTACAGCTCAAACAAACAGTAACAAACTTAAGCAATGAAATGCCTTGAGATTTCAAGAAAGCTTTGATATTCCCAATCAATAAAAAGGGCTCCAAATCCGATCCAAACAACTATAGGGTAATATCCTTTTTAAACGTATCGTACAAAATTTTTACGACTATATTACAACGGCGCCTTACATCTTGGATCAACCACAATAATATGATTAAAGAGTACCAAGCGGGATTAAGAGCGGGATATTCAACTGTCGACCACATTTTTGTACTTCGCAATGTAGCTGAATCTTTTGCAGCGCAGGAAAAGAAATTATACGCGTTCTTTGTGGATTTCAAGGCTGCATTCGACACAGTTGGTAGAAGATCGTTGATGTACAAATTGTACTGCAAGGGAATGTCTCACAAATTTAGAAGAGTCATAGAAAATCTGCTGGAAGATACATGGGCTGCTGTCTGGGATGGTGAAGTTGTATCAGAAAGGTTTGAAACGACAATTGGAGTGAGGCAAGGTTGTACTTTAAGCCCTTTGTTGTTTGCGCTATTTATCGATAATCTTATGGACATCCTGCCCGGTGGAATTGAAGTCAGCAGTACAACTATCAAAGCACTTCTGTTTGCAGATGATATAGTGATTCTAGGTCATTCACAGGAAACGCTACAACAGATGATCAACCGATAATGCGAATACTGTGCCAAATGGAACCTAGTGGTCAACCAAAAGAAGTCGAAGATCATGATCTTCAATGGAGGCAGAGGCAGACTACGAACAAATGAGAAGTGGCACTACAATAACGAAAGACTTGAAGTTGTCAACGAATACAAGTACCTTGGAGTGATCTTCACCTGCAATTTAAAAATGGAAAAGCACTTGAAAGATAAGCTTGCAAAGGCAAAAACTGTAATACGCCGCGCAAGTATGGGGAGGTCAGTCGAAAAACTTTTACGCTTCTACTTAAAACGCATGTTCAATCCATGTACCATCGAACACACCAAACTATGCTTTGAACCTGGAAACTGGATTATCACCGTTATATATAAAAACACTAAAATGTAAGTCTTAAACATGGGAGAAGGTCGACTTCCGAAGAAGATCATATGATGATAACAGTGAGCAGAGAAGATGGATGGTATGATGAGTGGCTGGATCATGCACTTTTGTGTAATTTCTATCTAACCCTAGACCAAAAGCCTCCCGATAACTGGAAACAAAGACACTACGAGATCATTTCCAACACAGATATAAACTGCAGGAATGAGTATGAAAGTGAATTAAGAGGATCCCTTTTTTCAGATCGGTGTACAGTACACTCAACTATAACCTTCAACATGCAAACTACTTCAGAGACGAACTATACGTAGAATCCATCTCAATGATGCTAAGGGCGAGGGAAGAACTTCTTCCGCTTAATTATAGGCCACAGGTTAGGTTAGGTTAGGTTATAGTGGCTGTCCAAGATGGAAACGGACACACTTAGGCCAGTTTAATGGCCCATTGTGATACCACATGAATCTTGAGGCTTCCTCCTGAGCTCAATGGAACCAGTTAGAGTCCCTTACGAAACGTGAGAGGCTGATTATACTGATATGATTTAGATTGCGTTTTCGAGCTAGAGCAGGGCATGTGCAGAGAAGATGAAGAACCGTTTCTTCCTCTTCCTCGTCTATACAGCTTCTGCAAAAGTCATTTGAGAATACGCCTAGTCTCGTGGCGTGCTTTCCTATTAGACGGTGTCTGGTTATGACACCTATTATCGAGCTTATATGCGATCTGCTTAGAGAGAGCAAGCACCTTGAACGTTTTAAATCCAGTGTTGGCCAGATGTTTTTTGTGGCTTGACACGTGGTGATGTTGGTCCACCTGGTGCCTGCCCTCCTCGCAGCGTCTTGCATGATTACCGTTCCTGGCGAGTTCATCTGCCTTACAGTTACCTGGAATGTCTCTATGGCCCGGCACCCAGCATAGGTGAATATTAAACTGCTGCGCCATCTCCATTAGAGATGCTTGACAGTTATGGACTGTTATAGAGTTTGTAGAGACAGAGTCCAGAGATTTGATAGCGGCCTGGCTGTCGGAGAAAATACGGATATCAGATGTTGATATCACGTTTTCTTTGAGCCAAGACAAGACTTCCTTAATCGCCAAAAGTTCCGCCTGGAACACGCTACAATGATTGGGAAGGCGGAATGAGAGACTTAATTTCAGTCGTTCAGAGTACACACCACCACCAACCCCTTCTTTGGTTTTTGAGCCATCTGTGTAAAAGTGGATTGACTCATCCTCCAAGAATGTCCTATCCTCCCAAAAAGATCTGGTAGGTATAGAAATCTGGAAATTCCTGTCGAATTGTAGTTGGGGGATGGTGTAGTCTGTGTGCTTTGGAATTGACTCTAAGTACCTTAGAATTACAGAGTGGCCAATGTTGTTGTTAGTCCACTGCGACGAAGCATTGAGGCGAATAGCAGTGCTTGCAGCTATTTGTTTACTAAATATGTCAAGAGGTGTAAGGTAAAGCAAGGTGTCCAGTGCCGCAAACGGGGTCGTGCGAAGCGATCCGCTTATACATAGGCAAGCTGAACGTTGGACTTTATTTAACTTATCCCTGTTTATACCTTTCTCTAAAGCAGTCCACCATACTGCCACACCGTACGTTAAAATCGGTCTGATTACCGATGTGTATAGCCAATGCGTGATTCTGGGTTGTAAACCCTATTTATTACCAACAGCTTTTTTGCAAGAAAAGAGAGCTACAGTAGCTTTTTTGACTCTTTCCTGTACGTTGCGTTTCCAATTTAGTTTTTTGTCTAAGACAAGACCTAGGTATTTAGCCTCGTCTGAGAATTTTTTTTTTTTAGATTTAGCTTTGTGTATTTATTTTAAGTCCAATAAAATTTACATTGCAATTAAATTTAACTCTCGTATTTGTGTTTGATGTCGTTCCAGAGTTTACCACTGGAGGGTTAACAAATGGAATTTTGTATCTCCTCGAAAATAAGACCAGATCGGTTTTGTGTGGGTTAACACCCAATCCACACCGATCAGCCCAAAGTATTAGTCTGTCTAAGGCATTTTGTAAGAGTTCTTTTAGGATATTAACCCTAGAAAGATAACCTACGTCGAATCGACGTAAAAATCATGTGTATCTCTTATGGTCTTTGAAATATGGTTATCTTTCTAGGGTTAAGATGCTTTCCTGAAACTGCTATAGCAACGTCGTCCGCATAAGCTATCACTCTGAAACCCTCCGCATCCAGACTAGTTAGGATTTCATTCACCACTAGGTTCCAGAGAAGAGGGGATAGAACACCACCTTGCGGTGTCCCTCTACTAACGAATCGTCTGCAAGAAGAGTTGCCCAGTTTTGAGTTAATTATTCTGCTAGTAAGCATTAAATGAATGAACTCCCGAAGCGAACTCTCTACATTTAGAGATGTCAGTGCAGATGTGATTGCAGATGTTAAAGGCACCTTCGATGTCAAGGAAAGCAACCAAAGTGAACTCTTTGTGATGGAGGGAATATTCGATGGTGCGTACTAAAGTGTGTAACGCTGTTTCCACCGATTAACCCTTACAGTAGGCATGTTGAGACGAAGACAGAAGTCTTGTATCGATACGTGCCCTTAAATGGATATCAATCAATCTTTCCGGGGTCTTAAGAAGGAATGATGATAGACTTATAGGTCGTAGATCTTTAGGATTGACTTGGGAGCTACCTGCTTTAGGTATAAAAACAACTTTAACTTCTCTCCATGCCGAGGGAATATGGACCAGGTAAAGACAGCTGGTAAAAATTGCCTCAAGGATTGGTGCAATTATATCAGAGGCCTTTTGTAATTCGACTGGTATTATACCATCTGGTCCTGCAGCTTTAAATGGTTTGAAGCTGTTGAGAGCCCATTGTAGCTTATCCTTTGTGATTAGACCTTGTGGATATGTTGAATTTGAACTTGAACGTATAAAACTGTTGCAAGTTTCGGTAAGAGAACTACCAGGAAAATGAGTGTCCAATAGTAAGTTCAGCGATTCATTACTTGAATTTGTCCAGGAGCCGTCTGTATTTTTCAAGCAGCTTGGCATAGCTGGATTAGTTGAAAGAATTTTCCGTAACCTAGAGGCTTCAGAAGTTTCTTCTATCATGCCACAGAAGGATCGCCAAGAAGATCGCTTGGATTTCCTTAGTGCCTTCTTGTAGATTGTTAGGGATTCTTTGTAGGAGTCCCAATGAGAGGCTAGTCTTGCAGCTTTGGCCCGGTTGAAAAGTTTCCTGCATTCCTTCCTGAGCGAGTCAAGCTCTGAGGCCCACCATTGTGGTTTCCTCTTTCCTCTTATGTGTATAAGTGGACAAGCAATTTCTAGCGATGTGTTCATTATAGGCCACACCGAGATGACTTTCCAATATTGTGCAATTTATGTAACACAGCATTTTATGAGTAGATGTCCGACTCTTCGTGAAACAAGGCGACATTTCTTCGGTAAAGATACGCTTTCAACGGAACAAGTTCGGAATATATTGAACAAATTGTCAGAAAAGTACTTTTTTGTAAAACAGCTATAAATTATAGAGATAGAATATTAAATGCCAGCTTTTAATATTTCAAGTAAATCATTAGTGATTCATTTTATTTGTATTTAAAAATATTTCTTATTTAAATTGACAGACGGCAAAGCCACGCCATAAAGATTTTGTAAATGTAAATTGTTAAATTCTTATGTTGTTAATAAATAAAATCATTTTAATCTTAAAAAATCTAATCAGAAACAAGCTTAGAATAAAGGTCCATGATATTTTTACACAGAAATAAGCCCAGTTATGGATCATATTTTTTTAGTTTACAGACAAAAATTAGCCATGGATTATTTTAAGTCCAAAACAAAGATCTAAGATTTTCGCTTTCCAAAAATTAAGAAGCATTTTTAGGTGGACTTAGTTACACAATATAACTACATTTCAATTCATATACAAAGAAATTGTTAAATTCTTCTTTATTCATGGCTTCAAATCATCATCATCTTCATCAGTTAGTCATGGCCTCAACCTTCGTTTGCATGGAAACTTAACTGGAACTTTTCAATTCTTCCATTTATTGTTATATAGTTACATAACATTTGAAATACCACCTAGGTAGTTACGTAAGAAAAAGTCCAACCTTTATTGGAAATATGTATAACAGGTCCTTTTATTCATTTCTTATTCTTTTCATTGAAATATACAAACGTGCTAAATCACTTATTCCTTTATGTCAAAACTTTATTCATCAAAAGGCAATTTATTTTCCATCCCTATTGTTATAACTTATAAGTTATAACACATCAGGCAACTACATACCTATAGTTTTTCTTGACTTCCTTAACAATCGAAAATGCACGTGTTGCTGTGCTTCATTTGTACATCACAATTTCATCAAACCCCATTACAATAATACAAAAAAGAAAAGTGTTGGCAAAAACTACGATGAGTATTTTACTGCAATTTATTCAGAGCTTAGGTAATATTTTCTGTGAATATACACGAATTCCTTTAATTAAGTTTGCCGCTCTAAACGTCACGTTACGTGTTACGTTTCACAAACAAAAAACAGTTAGAGCGGAATAGCATTGACAGATACCTATGCACCTATTAAATCTCTCGCATCAACTATCAGTAACAGCAACAATATAACTAAACCAAGACCATCAACTGTCATCTAATACAATCTACAAAGTTTATTACAATTCACACATGGCGCTTTGACATTGAAATACATTTTTGTATTTCCGCAATTTTGTATAGCTTTTTTTTTCTTTGTCGTTTTAATATGTGCATAGAGGGCGCTGTTGTTGAAATAAAGTTTAATTAAAAAAATAAACCTACTCCATACTTACATACTAAATAATTTCAATTTAATTTATAGATGCAGACTAGGTAAGATAAATTATAATTTTTTATTTTGCTGTCTGTATGATTTGAATACCAAAATGAAACAAACAAAACTCGCTTGAAATTTAATTATAGCTGAGCTTTCGTCAAAAATATATCGTTGGTTAGAGGAGCAAGTGGTTCGCTGCGCCACTCCGTCTGAGCCGCGTCAGAGCGTTGCGCGTGTCAGTTGAAGAGTATTTTAGATATACATACGTATGTAGCTATATACTTGTACTCATATGTAGTTCAACAAACTTTGTTTGGAGAATTGTATAGATGTACTTGTACATAGGTACTTTTTCTTTGACATACAAACATTACGACAGAATAATGACACTGACACATCAACAACGGTGCTTTTTTAAAAATTGACACATAGTGGGTTTATTTTTTCTTTTGATGTGTTTTTAATTTTTCGGGGAAGACCTATCAAAAAAAATATTTTGCGTAATAGTTCAATGGCTTCTTTTGTTTATTGGTTTATATAGTTGCAATCTTTCTTTTGTTCCTATTTTTAGAATTATGCCATTAAATAGTTCAGGAACAAAACAGTCGATCTATTTGAGTGCAGGTTTACACAAACAATGGCTGATGATTTCAGTAGGAAGTGATAACAAATCTTAACGAAAGCACTCAACGAAATTACTTTTTGGCTGAATCACAAACACGCTTCAGCTTCGGCTTCACCTGACGTTTACGAGTTCAGCCATAGGAATTCAATGCATGCTATTGGCGTTTTTCTTTTTTAGTTCAGAGCTAAGCTCTGAGCAGAGTCTGAGCGAGCAGAGTAGAAAAGAGTTCTGAGCAGAGTGTGTTCAGAGCTCTCTGATTTAATTATGAAACAACTTGAGCACTAAACTGTCATGATTTCAATCGTCCGTTTGAAGGCGTTCAAAATTTTCTTAAATCAAATTAATTAATAAAACAGTCATAGAGTTGGTCTATTTGACTCGTGAAATAAAAATTGATTCATAAAAATGCTATATGCAATTAGTTTTTTCTAAATTATCTTTCCTTGTGCACTAGCCTCTTCCGTCATTTTCATTGGTCCGTCATATCAAATTATTTGTGTTCAGCATTTTACTCCGTTTACTCTGTTATTTTATTCTGAGCTCACAGAGCGCGCTCTGAGCATGTTCAGAGCTAAAAAAGAAACACGAATTTGAAGCTCTGAGCGATCAGAGCTCAAAAAGAAACACAATTATTTTTTTGACAGTTCGAGCTCTACTCTGAACTAAAAAAGAAAAACGCTCTATGACAATGAAGCTTCGATCTCACGTTTCGTTTGACAATCGTAAGGAATAGAACGTAATGTAACGTAATGTGACTCCAAACGGAAGCTCTAGTTCTACATCTGTAAAACAAACAAAATATTTACTTTTTGCAGGGATGAAATAATAGAAATGTCATTCAGAGCAACCTCGAAGCAGGCCCACCATAATGTAGACTAAGCCGAAGCGTGGTTGTGATTCAGCCATAAATTTCGTACCTTCAAATTGATTACGCTAATGTTTGACACCTGTCAAACTCAACTGTAATTTAAAGTGTCATAAAATTTATATAATATATACTATTCGTGATAATGTATCGTTTAACAATCAAATTTTTTTAAAGCAGTTGGGATTCAAGGTGAATAATTATAATGGCAATCATATGATCGACGGAAAGAATTAGCAATCGGTAGAATTTTGGAGAAACTTTAAAAGAGTGGAAGCTTTACTGATGTGGTAAGACTTGTGCAACATCGTAATTCATACACAGTCGAAAAGTGTTGCGGATGATCCGAATTTGTTAAATTCCCTATGACGCGCAGGTACGTATTGATTTAATATCACGATTTGACGATAGGACCAATCATGGCTTTGTTTCATATTTTAGAGAAATTTGGTAATAAATCATTATCAAATGGCAAACGAAACTAAGCGTAAATCAAGTGACAGCTGTCAAAAAGACCAACTCTAAAAAAAGTATTGCCAGATTCAAAACCATACGTCTAAAAAACACCCGTTAGTGTAGGTTTACTAAATTGTTAGTTAATAATAAAAGAACACTATGTTCTTTTTTACTTTCATAATATTTTTATCAATATTTATCTGAAGTATTTTTCTCTTGATTTTTTTTTACTTATTCGTATTTAAATTAGGTGTAGCAAAACCTGTAAAAAGTCTATTTTCCTTAAAACACTTTGCCTACCCACAATCTTTATGATGTTTATCTTATATTTTATTACTTACGAAGAACCTAGGAGCAACACAAAGATGACATACACCGAAAACTTACAGAGAAATTTTATTTACAACATCAAAGGCAATGATGATGGTTTTTTACTTCCGGATTTGAAAACCAAAAAAATCAATACACATCATTAGACGCTCAAGGCCAAATACAAGGGTATGTACAGTTTATCTCACAAGGATTTTTATTTTGTGTTGTTTTGTTTTATTTTTCAGTTATTTTTATTGAAAAAAAGCAAGACAAACTTTGAAAAAATACAATTTTTAATAAAATATGTGCATTAGGCTGATTCAAAGAATCTGTCATTGATTATTATCAGGTATGACATATACAACTAAGATAACAGGTTCTTAAAAGTCAAAAATTCCCATTGAATTTCTATGGAAAATAGAAAAAGTCGATAAGCGACATCTAAGTGGCGAACATTTAATTAATGTTATGAACCTTTAAAAGACAGCTTAGTTTTACAAATGTCAAATGTCAGCTTTTTCAAACTAAGGCAGTCTTTTATAAAAACGATAGGGTTAAATGGTTGTATCTTTGTATTGTAATCTTTTTAATTTCAAAATTTAAATTTAGAATCACAAAATTTATATATTCAATACAATCTTTAAGTCGAATTCTATATGTTAAGATTGTTAATTTTTTGACAGAAAAATACATTTTGTTTGAAAAGAAATTTAAAGCTGTTCTTCCAATCGTCTTATTCCAGGAAAATTACAATCAATTCATTCACGTACCTTCACACAAGTATTCGTAAAACAATGATGTCTATTCAAAAAAAAAGGAATACAAAATGCAAGTAGGTAAAGACCTTTACCTTCACAAAGCTACATTCATTTAAGTAAAAATGAAATAAAAAGAAAAACAAAAGGAATAGGCAATAACTTGAACTTGACAATGACTATATAAATGTACATACGCCCTTAAGAGACCTTGAATGCTTTGTTGAAGTTCATATGTATTTGACAGGATCACAGTTTAAGATTATGACCTATTCCTTGTTTCAGGGGTAATCAAGTCATAATTATTTATGCGATTGATGTGAATTTTGCATTTACAAGAATTTTTTAATTTCGGTACATCACACTGTCGGCATAGAGATGAAGAAGAACAATTCTTTCATTTTAAGAAAAAAGTCTCGTAATAAAAATAAATGCAAACATACATATGTATCGATTATTTTTTCACCTAACTTATCGTTACCATTACATTGCCTTAGAAATTTTAACCAACTACGTCAAATTGCATAGCACATAACACACAAATGCTCGTCAATTTTGACATTTGAAGCAAATGATTATTGTTTATACACCTGTTCGCTTTTAATTATCTTTTTGACTTTTTTTGTTAACACTTCATTTGTCAACTTGCTTACCTACCGATCAACTGGAAATTTGGTTTTGAAAAGTTTGAGTCAGTTTTTACGAACTACAATTAGACTTCATTAATAAAGGATTTTCTTGAAAAAAATGACAGTTTTCAATTTTAATATGTTGTTGAATTGTGAATGATTCCATTTTTATTAATGGTGTAGTTTTTACATGTAAAAAGTCAAAAGATGACACCTTCCAAAGTGACAGCTGCCTAAACAGTGGGTTATGAGTTTACGCAATAAATAACACAACTCTACGAACACGTCCATCGAGTTTTAAGAATGGATCAAACGTAACAACGTCAAAAATTTAAAACTCGAAAATTTATTTCGATACTCGAATACGAGTAAAATTTCTGTATGCAGTGATACTACTGCAGATGTTGTATTTGTTATTCATATAAATGTCAACTGTACTACGTATGACTTTAAAAAAAAACACTCCTATTGTATTTTTAACAAACGTTCTTTTTGACACAAGAGAATGTGACATGCAACAACTCACATTACCCCCCGAATCAATGTTTCGCGTTCTACTTGTTCCAGACTGGTCTTAAGTTAACAAAAATCTTCAATTCAATTCAAGGTTTGTCAGTCAAATGTCAAAATCTAGAAATTTAAAGGGATAAAATAGATGTCATTGGAAAACTTTAACTGTCAAACTTTGTTTGCACATCGCTTTTGTTTACATGTGTAAACTATTACAACCAAAAAAAAACATTGTTTCTCTTTTGTTTAATATTTGTACTACGGAAACTCTTTGTCAAGCATATAGTCATTGTGTGTGCGTTATTCTGACTAAGATGGTCAATTATTGCGGAAAAAAATATATTCGCTCACAGCGCACACAATTCAAGTTAATGACCTTGTGTGTTCTTTCCACATCATATTCATAACCTATACATAGTACAGAAATATGAATATTAAATGTACCGGGGCTGTGGATGTTATTTATTAAGCACTCCGTTTCTGTTATTTTTTTCTCATAGCTTGCTGACAACATCAGAAGTATCTGACTTAAAAAAAAAAACACATTTTTTTCTGTTTAAAGAGAAGTGATAAATATTAAAAGTGGCAATGTAGTTTATATGGATCATTATTTTTCACCGTGAATTTGTTTCCTCATTACACTTTTTGGGAACATTTCTTTTTTAGAGTTTTAATTAGCACTAACAAATAAATAATAAATTAGGTGGCGCAACAGTCCATGAAGAACCAGGGCCTAGTGTCTTACAACTCTCAACCATTTCTGTGTGCGAGTAATGTTGTCAGTGATGGAAGGGACCTATTATTAAATATGGTCGGAAGAAAGCATGCCCGATGAGTGGAATCTCAGCATAGTGTGCCCGATACATAAGAAAGGAGACCCTCTAAACTGTGCCAACTACAGAGGCATCAGGCTCCTTAATATTGCGTATAAGATCCTCTCTGCCGTATTATGTGAACGTCTGAAGCCATTCGTCAACAACCTGATTGGTCCTTATCAGTGTGGCTTCAGACCAGTAAAGTCCACTATCGACCAAATATTCACACTACGGCAGATCTTGGAGAAAAACCCAGGAGCTTCAAATCGATACCCACCTCTTTATCGATTTTAAAGCCGATATGACAGCATCTATAGGGAAGAGCTCTACCGAGCAATGTCTAGTTTTGGCATCCCTGTCAAACTTATCCGTTTGTGCACAATGACGATGGAGAATGCACGCTGCTCTATCGGAAAAGATCTAACCGATGCATTTGATGTCATAAAAGGTTTAAGACAAGGCGATGCACTGTCATGCGACTTCTTGAACATCGTTCTGGAAAGAATTGTGCAAAACTCAACCGTCAACACTAGAGACAAAATCTTCCAAAGGTCTACTACATCCAATTACTCGGATACGCAGATGATATTGACATAATTGGAAGATCAAAGCGTGATGTCAGTGGAGCGTTTTTGAGTATTGCGACGGAAGCGAAGAAGATGGGTTTAGTGGTCAATGAGGGCAAGACAAAGTATATGCTGTCATCAAAAAAGGACACTGAACGACGACGTCTTGGACAAAACGTCACCATGGAAAGCTATAACTTTGAGGTAGTTAAGGACTTTGTCTACCTTGTCACCGCTATTAATGCAGACAACGACACCAGCGCTGAAATCAAACGAAGAATAACTCTTGCAAATCGCTGCTTCTTTGGACTTAGAAAGCAATTGAGAAGTAAATTCCTCTCTCGAGCATGTAAAATCACTATATCTATAGGACACTCATCATCCCGGTTCTCATTTATGGCGCTGAGGCCTGGACCCTGTCAAAGCGTCTTAGGATGCTTCGAGAGAAAAATTCTTCGGGTGATTTTTGGTCCCGTACGCATAGATGGAGAATGGAGGAGAAGATATAACGACGAACTGTACGGGCTGTACAGCGACACTGACTAATTAGCAGAATAAATGTAAAATGGCTTAGATGGCCAGGTCATGTAGAGCGAATGGACACCAACGCTCCAGCCCGGAAGGTCTTCGAATCCAATCCCGAGGGACGGCGCAGTAGAGGAAGACCCCGACTCATGTGGCGCACCCAGGTGGGAGAGGACCTCAACCAACTTGGCGTGCGAAACTGGAGACAGCTAGCTAGGGACCGAGCTGGATGGAGACGCATGTTGGTTGAGGCCCAGGTCCGCCCCGGACTGTAGCGCCACCTTAAGTAAGTAAGTAAGTAAGTAAGTTAGTGAATTGATAACTAACAGTACTCATGTGTATTAGGCGATTTTAACCTCGGTGACATTGACTGGTGCTTAATGGAAGAAGAATGCAAATAGGGAAATCGAAAGTTTGGTTGTCGATTCACTATCTTTGCTTGATCTGTTTCAAATTAAATATTTTAAAAAAAGTCTTAGAAGAATTCTAGACCTTGTATTTATAAATAAATAAATAAAGACTTAAAATATAATGAATGTACTAAGGACCAAAAATACTCCATTTACCAAGATCGGAATTTTTGGTACGTTTCACTCTCCAAACCCCGTTTGTTTACATTGTTGTATTTGTAATTTTGACAATTACCCTATGAATAGATGTGAAATCAAACAAAGAAAACAATGCCGTGGGCTACCGGCACTTTGCAAAGCAAAAACAAAATGGAGAGGTTAATAAGTTTTTTTTTAGATTTTTCT
Source organism: Eupeodes corollae (assembly GCF_945859685.1). NCBI lineage: Eukaryota > Metazoa > Arthropoda > Insecta > Diptera > Syrphidae > Eupeodes > Eupeodes corollae. Next base: position 145,362,692 of record NC_079147.1, on the reverse strand, counting down.
TTTTACTTCTTTCGATGAAAAAGTCAGTTTTTAGTTTTTCAGTCATTTTGTTGATAGCTAACCAATGTACATTTTTGTCTTGAAAAAAGCATGTTCAACATCAGTTTTATATAATTTATTCACTCATTTACAGCAATCACTACGAAATCCCTTAAATGTCATAATTAACTTCGGATTATTGTATGAAAGATGCGTTCGAAGAACCATCAAGTTAAGGGTGCGAGCGCAATATATTGAATTCAAATATTTTTTTTGCAAGTAATTAAAATCTGTATCAATTCAATTAATCCAAGTATATTTATAGTTTGTTTTTAAAGATTTAAGCTTGCAACTATTTTTAAATTCCATTTTGATTAATAAATATTACATTTAAAAAAAGAGTTATAACCGAAAAATGCCTCATCCATAACATTGATGGAAGCATACATGTATTTGCTATCAAAAAAATATTCTTCAAAGGAACCCCAAAATTTAAAAAAAAATAATCAGAACGATTATAGCGAACTTGTTGAATAAATGCAGAGCAAATAAAAATGCAAATTTTGACGTTTATCACAAAATGAAAACGTCAAAAAATCGTTCTGAATTCATGAACAACTCATTCAACAGATCATGTAATCGGCATGAATGTTTATTGTTGACGTACAGAACTTTCTTTTAGTGAATTCCCACAGTTTAACTCAATATACAATTTTCATTCATTCCTTAAAAATGTTTAGTTACCAAAGTTCAAGTTTACTTATTATTGTTTGAAGGGTATGTTTAGTAAAAATGCTGATAATAATGAAAACAAATTAATGAGTTGTACGAATGTATATGTTTTTTTTTTTCATAATATAAAAAATATACTGTAGATTAATTTTTATAAATTCAGAACATAGAAGAAAATATACATAAACAATAGTTTTCAGATATAAAGCAGAGGTTAGCTTAAATTTTTACTTAACCAGTTGCAGCTCATATTGCGGTCGCAAATAATTTAAAAAAACAAAAAAAAAAACTCATAAATCATTAAATATGTATGTGGTCAATCTTATTTTATTTAATATACATTTACAACATTTATTTGGATTGAAATTAAAAAGCTATACAACTCTTCCAATTTAAGACCATGTCGGCACTTCAGATTCTGTTCGGATTGTTTCGTTTTTGAACGAAGGCCAAATCAAAGCATTTAGATGTGCCTGAGGACTAAAATGAAGCATTTTGATGGGCCGGAACACTAAATGTGAGACTGTGTTTGGTTTTTGCATCATTTCACGCAAACTTTCTCACGTTTAGTGTGCAGGAAGCTTGTAGGCAAACCGAAATGTCAGTCTGAGATTCCGATCTTGGTAATGGAGTATTTTTGCTGTGGACTTTTTTTTATTAACTAACTCGATTCACCATATTGAATTACAAGTAAATTTAAATTATGTAAATGCTGACTTCATTGCCTTAAATAATTTGGATAAATCATTTATTTGGGAAAACGTATTTCAAAAAGAAAATCACTTTCGGAAATGTACACAAATTTTTGAGGGTATAGAACTATTTGTGCCTACCTTAAAAAAGAAAAAGTCATTCAAATTGTCATGGCATAATAAAAGATTAAACAATTTAGAAAATGTCAAAAATAAAGCTGTCAAGCGTTTTAAATTAACAGGGTTCGCCGAAGATCGAAATCGGTTCCTTTGATTCAGAAGAGAATTAGACTTTCTAAACCGTTTCTTATACAAACAATATATATGTATGTACCACTGAGTCAAACATAAGAAAAAACAGTAATTCATTCTGGGTTTTTATAAACTCAAAGCGAAAAAGTACCTCCTCTTTTCCTCAGTCGATGGAATACGATAATGACAAATCTAAGGAAATACAATCTTGCCAAATTTTTTAATTTTTTTTTTAAATCTTCATTATTCCAGATGTTAGCACTATGTTCTCCAATGTTGATGCCTCGATTAATTTTGTGCCTCCACATTTATCTGTAGAAGAAGTTTTGGTTGCTTTATGCGAAATCGATATATCCAAAAAAGCCGGTCATGACAAAATACCACCTCTTCTCTTATCAAGATGCTCTTCCAATTTATGTCTTCCCTTAACAATAACAAATCTATCACATCAAGTACTTTTTTAGAGGAATGGAAAATTTCATTCATTTGTCCATGTTCTGCATTTCACTTATTGTGAATACACTTTGCGAAAGTGAATTTGGGTTTCCCACAATTCGTTATCGTGAATTGGATTTTCGAACATGCAAATGGATGTTCTGTATTTCGGTTTCTTCCAGTTTTTGATCGGATTCAAATCACATTTTTTATTTCTGCGAATTGATCTTTGATAGGTTCCTTCTGCTAGGAATCGGATGGTTGCAGCAAGTTTTTGAATTGAAGGAATCGATAAAGGTATTATAAAAGGTCCTTATTTAACTTAGAACAGTCAATCAATCGTCTTTGCTTAATCTAAAATTACAATTTATCAGAACAATTCTACACACTTCCATTGTATCAGGTAAATACAATCTTTGTCTCGCAAAATTCGTCCTTTTATTTTTTCACTTCAATTCTGCTTCTTTTTTTCACTTAAAATTTCCAATAATATTGCATCCATCGTCAAAACAACAAAAAATTTACTTCAGAAAAAAAATAAAAATGGATGATCCTTCAGTTCTGACAGTTCGAAGCAATTTCAAAGTTTTCGAAATCGATCGAATTGAAGAACACGCAATTTCATTTCACATGAAATAGAAAAGTGATTTCAATTCACTTTCGATCGAAATTTGGAACATGGGCGATTAATTCAAATTATAAAAGTGGTGCTAAGTAATTAATCAAAAATTATAGACCCATTTCAAAGCTATCTGATATTCCAAAGCTTCTAGAAAAAATCATAACTGGAAAGTTCTATTTTTTTAAAAAAAAGAGTTACTGTCGCCTTGTCAACATGCTTTTGTCAAGGGCCGCTCAACAGCCACAAACCTATGTCTCTTTACGAGTTATTGCTTAACCCAAATGGAGAAAGGTTATCAAGCGGATGTACTCTACACAGACTTCGTTAAAGTATTCGACCGAGTTCATCACGGTTTACTTATTCAAAAACGAATGTAATAGGTTGCAATAGCTCATTTCTAAGTTGGTCGGAATCGTATTTTTCAAATAGAAAGCAGGTTCTGGAAATAAATGGGTACTACTCAAGTCCTATTGATGTTGACTGGACCATTGCTCCTCCTTTTATTTAAAAATGATTTACCTTCAGTTTTAAAGAACGCCATTTGTCTAATGTTTGCTGACGATGTCAAAATTTATTATGCCATCCACACAATATTAGATTGCGGAAAACTTCAGATGGATATTGACTTGCCCCTTGATCGGTGCAGACACAATCACCTTTAATTAAATTTCTCCAAATGTAAAATTTTCAGTGCGACTGGATCACTAAACGTCATTAATTTTATGTACAAATTTGGAAATGATCCTCTTTTAAGAGTTGAATTGATAAAAGACCTGGGTGTACTTCTTGACGCTGATTCAGATTTTCGTGCCCATATTGACTTTATAGTTTCCAAAGGAAATTCAATGCTTGGATTCCTAAAAAGAAATGCATCTGATTTCAAAGATGTCTATACACTTAAAACGTTGTTCAATTCATTAGTGCTTCCTTATTTGGAATATTGCTCTATAATCTGGGACCCATTCTATGAGAATGGAATACTTAGAATTGAGCAAATTCAAAAAAGATTCACGCGATTTGTTTTACAAAATTTAAATTGGTCTGGCGATATGTCAAATTATATCTCCAGGTGTGCCCTGATTTATACAAAAACGCTTGAAGTCAGAAGGAACGCTCAAAAGCATAATTTTTATCAAAGATGATGAGATGTAAAATCCATTGATGAACAAATAAATCACTTCTAATACGTCACTTCTATCAAAATCAAAAAAATTGAAAAAGGATGTCGTAGATGCTTAAGACATGACAGAAGCTGACATCTTCGATAGGCAATTTTATGTGGCGGCAATTCAGCTGGTATCTTTTTCCATTCGCCTACCTTCATAATTAACAATTAAATAAACATCCATTGATTTCTCATTTTTAATAATGTGTTTAATGTTAAAAACGGCCTACATTAAAGTATTCTACATTGAAGTGGAGTACCGTTACTATTTTTACCATAAGGCTGCATACAAATTAAAATGTTAATCGTTGTTTTGTTTCATTCCTAAACAGGCTTTAACTTCCTAACGTCGAATTGCTCGAATCAAAATCAAAAGTACAAAGTAACGATTTTCTAAGTTTTAAGCTATTTACTAAGCGAATCCAACATTTTTAACATTTTTTTTCGTTTTGCTTATTAGTAAATTGCTAATTCCGTTTTATTAAAAGACGGACACCCAAACATGTCCAAGCAGTGACAGTTTGTGAAAACAAACAAAGGGAACAAAATCAAACGGACCTATTTGTTGCAATTCTCAACTATAGACTCGACTATTCGATCCAATGCTCTTATAAGATTAATTGACAGATGCTATTTGGATTTAGCAAATTGTGAACAGTTAAAGTAGCCATTCCGTGATTTTGACTTTAGACAAAATAAATACATCGTAAAATCTTAAAATCTTAGTAAATTGCTAATTATTAAATTAAACGGTGTTCCGGAAATAACAATTCGACTGTTAACAGTCAAACATTTCATCTTCAAATGTCGATTCTCGATTTATTCGAGAAAATATGCGTCAAGACAAGGTGTAATGGTCATCTTCTGATGAGCCCAACCATTACATTAGGGCGAAACGCATATTTGAACACCATGCTGGTTTATTTTTATATTCATTTTTCATGATTTTAAACCATATTTATTAAAAATGCTAAAAATAAATACTAAATCTTTTAAAAACTTAACAAAATTAGTTTTGGACTAAAAACTAAACAAAAATAGCATGAAACAAAATTAGGTTTCAACCCAAGACTTCTAGAATGACAGTCCAATTACGCCTTGGGAACTATGAAAGAAAGAAAGATATTGATTTCAATTTTTTTTTTATAAATATTTCGTTGAGCTTTTAGAAAAATCGATCGACAGGCTGGAACGGATGGGAAGTTATCAGTGTGAGTCGCATTCAAACCTTGTTTTTCGTTTTATTTCTTTGTGTAAGTAGGAGTTGACACTTGCACCACACTACCATCATTTTCGTTCGTTTAAAAACTGTTCTGTCATTCGAATTAAAAAATCCGATTTAAAAATTGAAACATTAGATCAATTGCAAATTTACTTTTGATTCCACCACTTATTCTATTATTTCTATCTTGAAATTGAAATGTTTTATAATTGCTTTGAATTTACCATACAAAATATACTCCCCACGATTTGTTTTGACATTCTTAATGTCAAATAAAATTGTTTAAATCGATTTTGTTTGTTTGTCTTGTTTATAAAATAAAACAAAAGTGTTTAAATTTAAAAAAATTAAATGCGGAAATCAATATTTCTATTTTGATAGCGAATAAATAAAGAAATTAAAAGAAGTCATTTTTATTAAGGTGAATTATTCAGAACATTTTAATTATTTTATGCCATTTTCGTTTTTTTGTTTTAATTTTCTTTTCTTTCTTTTTTTTTGTGAAGCGGAAAATATCTTTAGATTATTTCAGATTGCTATGTTTGTCATCGACGACCGACGTAGTCTTTCATTTTTAAGGTCCCCTTGAACTAACAAAGGCCAGAATTTGCTTTGTGTTGAAACACCACCACACCACACAATTTACAGACTATACAGACAAAACGACAATGATTTTGTTCGTAAATAATTTGCCAATCCCCTCGGATTTTGTTGTTTTTTTTTCATTTAAATTTGATTTTCCTCGTTTTATAAATTTTTTTTTTCTACGAAAAAATCAGAAAATAGAATTTGGCATTTGGCCAAGTTTACGAGATTCGTTCAGAGAAGAAAATCAGATTTATTTTGTTGTTTTCTTTAATTTTTTTTTTCTTTAGTGCGCATCTTAACCAGGAGTGTAACTATAGCCCCGGCAACTTTTGAATACAAATACCTAGACTATAAACGAAATAATGAGCAATTCTGTAGTTGAAATGTTATAAAAATAGAGAAGAAATAGCGCGGGGGCTAAGGAAGAGTTTGATCGGTAGGACGATTACAAAACAACATAATATTTTTTCTGTAGTTGTATACGATGAACATGCATAGAAATACATACAATTTAAACATCACTTTTCTATTCACTTCCCTAAATAAAACTGAAAAAAAATCTCAGGGAGTTATTTCGAAAATGCATTTTTTTATTGAGCTTATGATGACACAGTTTTCTTCTTGTTTCCACCCCACTCGAGAGGAAATGTTTATAGTAAAGTCTTGAAAGAAAAAAAATATTTTTTGAAAATCGTTGATTCTGTAAGGCTATTTATTAAGGGATTGGATTGCAATTCGATTATGAAACAAGATAAAATATATATTTTCCAGTTTTTTTAACCACGCCTTCACATTCTTTTAACTTCAAGAAAATTACCACTTCTGTAAATAATGATCTTCTAAATTATCTAGCTGAGTTACTATGAAGAAAACGTCTTAAATTGACGTATGAAGGTTCAGAGCACCAAGCAAAACTGTAAAACACAAATAGAATATAAAAGTTTTTAATAAAGGTTATTCATTTCGTGGTTTCAAGTTGGCAAATAACTTTATTATGAAATGTTATTTTCGTTATAAATGTAGATACCTGTGTGTAATGAATAGTTATCGAGCAATCTAGTACAATTATCTGTCATTTTCTTATCAGCTAGTCGAATTGATTTTCACTCGCAAGAAAAATATAAAAACTATTGTATTTTAAATTTTATTTTTACTAAATTTATTTTTTTAGGTTAAATTTAAACAAAATCAATTCCGGAAAATATTGCGGAATTGATGTCTTGGCATCATGATTTGGCGGAAAAGAAAACGTACATAAAAAAGAAACTTGACAGGCTACTAGAAGATGAAGAGCGAAATATGTCAATTAAAGAGAGACTACTATATAAAAGAAGAAAAACATAAAGCTTTTCTTCTGCAACTCAATGTAAGTCAATTGAAAATTAAAACTTAGCAGTTGGAAAGCCACTTAAGTGAGGGTTAACTAAAAAGACTGCTGGTCAATAATTTCAATAATTTTTCGCTATATTAATACTATGTGTAGCAATCCTTTCTGTCAAAAATAAAACTAATAAAGGGTGATTTTTTTGAGGTTAGGATTTTCATGCATTAGTATTTGACAGATCACGCGGGATTTCAGATATGGTGTCAAAAAGAAAGATGCTCAGTATGCTTTGACATTTCATCATGAATAGACTTACTAACGAGCAACGCTTGCAAATCATTGAATTTTATTACCAAAATCAGTGTTCGGTTCGAAATGTGTTTCGCGCTTTACGTCCGATTTATGGTCTACATAATCGACCAAGTGAGCAAACAATTAATGCGATTGTGACCAAGTTTCGCACTCAGTTTATTTATTGGACATTAAACCAGCCACACGAATGCATACAGTGCGTACAGAAGAGAATATTGCGTCTGTTTCTTAGAGTGTTGCTGAAGACCGTGAAATGTCGATTCGTCGCCGTTCGCAGCAATTGGGTTTATGTTATTCGACCACATGGAAGATTTTACGCAAAGATCTTGGTGTAAAACCGTATAAAATACAGCTCGTGCAAGAACTGAAGCCGAACGATCTGCCACAACGTCGAATTTTCAGTGAATGGGACCTAGAAAAGTTGGCAGAAAATCCGCTTTTTTATCGACAAATTTTGTTCAGCGATGAGGCTCATTTCTGGTTGAATGGCTACGTAAATAAGCAAAATTGCCGCATTTGGAGTGAAGAGCAACCAGAAGCCGTTCAAGAACTGCCCATGCATCCCGAAAAATGCACTGTTTGGTGTGGTTTGTACACTGGTGGAATCATTGGACCGTATTTTTTTAAAGATGCTGTTGGACGCAACGTTACGGTGAATGGCGATCGCTATCGTTCAATGCTAACAAACTTTTTGTTGCCAAAAATGGAAGAACTGAACTTGGTTGACATGTGGTTTCAACAAGATGGCGCTACATGCCACACAGCTCGCGATTCTATGGCCATTTTGAGGGAAAACTTCGGAGAACAATTCATCTCAAGGAATGGACCGGTAAGTTGGCCACCAAGATCATGCGATTTGACGCCTTTAGACTATTTTTTGTGGGGCTACGTCAAGTCTAAAGTCTACACAAATAAGCCAGCAACTATTCCAGCTTTGGAAGACAACATTTCCGAAGAAATTCGGGCTATTCCGGCCGAAATGCTCGAAAAAGTTACCCAAATTTGGACTTTCCGAATGGACCACCTAAGACGCAGCCGCGGTCAACATTTAAATGAAAATATTTTCAAAAAGTAAATGTCATGGACCAATCTAACGTTTCAAATAAATAATCGATGAGATTTTGCAAATTTTATGCGTTTTTTAAAAAAAAAAAAGTTCTCAAGCTCTTAAAAAATCACCGTTTACAAACAAATTTCATCTGTCAAACAATAAAGTTATAGTTACTACAATTTAAAAAAAGGAAACGATACGTTACACTCCGAATGCCATCACACTGATCTGAAATAGTCACTCATTTATTTGACCACTGATGGGATTAACTAACTCGGCCACAGTTTAATTTAGTTGTTAAAATTAGTTTTGACATTTTCTTTTAGTTTTCATAAATATTTTTTCTATATTTTACACGAGGAAATAAGATTCCTAAGATAGCGTTTGAAAAGTTTTTCTTAATCTACGGCCTTCAACGGTTGGTACACTTGATTGCTAAAAACTCAATATTTTTGGACTTAGATTATCGATTTCGCCACCTAGCGTCGCGTTGTATAATAACATTTACATAAGAACTGTGTTTCGGTGGTTTTCTTTTCTGGATCTAAAAAGATACTCAAATATCAAATTCAAAATTGCCCTTCTTTTTCTGTTATTAATATCATCAGACATTTTCCACAGGGACTAGTTATAGCACATCATTTTTTTATTCCTGCCAAACTGATACGTCTTATCAGAATGCTCTCTGAAAGAAGCTTAACAAACATCTTCAAAAGCACCAGCGGATTATAAAAAGGCGACGAGCTGTCAGGTAGCTGCTTCAAATATATTTTTGAGAAATTGCAAATGGAATGGCTTTTAACTTGACAACTGATGTCAACAGACCACCATCTTTCAAAAATCCACATAGTACCTTGAATAAAATGTTGACTTCGACATTATGGAAAGAACCAAACAAACAGTAACGGTTGCCTTTTTCATAGTCGAGTGTGAAGCGAAATATTAAACGCTAAGCCAGAAAGAACAAGAAGCAGAGGCAGATTTCATCAAGAGTTGACCTAGTTCAGATACACTCATAGCCGAAATGATAATCAAAACTAAAAACAGCGAGCTAGAGATCGAATAAGCTGGCCGAACCTAATACTTGAGGCCCAAACACACCCCGAGTTGTTGTGCCAATTAAAGTAAAGTAACGTAAAAGAGCCGACCTGTAGGATCCGCTGTACACATTGCGGCAACAAATCCGTTGACAGTTTATGTGCAAAACGGATTGAGGTAACCCATTGCGTTGTTTTGACAGCTAAGTTGTCAAAAATTTAAGTTGTCAAATTAATTGTTAGGTTTCTTTTAGTTAAATTATGTTCAATTTCTCACTTTACAAATTTAAAAAACTTTATTCGATCTGAAGGAAACAAAAAAATAGGTTTTACTGCCGTATAAAACGCATTTTTCAAAGAAAGTGGTTTTTAAGAGCAGGGATAGATAAAACACTTTAAATTGGTCACAACTAGACTGAAGCGAACAAACCTCATCATAACTTCGGAGCACAGCGATGCACCATGTTATCGAACATGCCTAATATTGACAACTGATGTCAACAAACCTGCCGGATAGAAAAGTTTAAAGTTCTGCTACTTTTTGGTTGTGTATCTGAAAAGCGTTGATTATGGTCTCTTTTGACGAGAACGTGTTTAACATTGACATACTATACATGGACTGCTAGTGGTGTGAATTTTCAATACAAAATTTGAATAAAAATGGTTCCACTTCAAATTAGCTACACTAGCCCTTTCAGGCACAGTGGCAAAAAAAGTTATAAAATATTTAGCGACATCTGTTTGTATTTAGTTGAGATAAGCTTTTTCTGACATAGAAAGTACTGACATCTAGTATAATTTGTTGAAGACAACTGATGCCATGTTTTTTTTTTTGCTGTGAGCAGTGCTGTCGTTTTGAAAATTTCAAGAGTAGTATTTTTCTATCATTTTGGGGGAGAATTTTCTTAAATTGAGGAGTAAAACAAAAAAACAAAAAACACATGCTTGGCCCATGAACAAAATTAAAAACTGAAAATAAAAATGTCCAAATTCGAAGTTAATTGGCAATTGCGAAGGTTAATGTTCCGAAAACAGACAAATAGAAGGATATAATGTCGTACCAAATTTTTGCTTTCACTGCTTAAAGGCCAACATTTTAAAATAATATAGTTGAAATAAATAGTTTAAATTCATAACTTTTTTTTATTAAATAAGAAATTGACAATTGAAATTATATTTTACATAAACATACATGTTTGAATATTCAAGAATAAATTAAAGTCATTATTGTAAATTCGATGTTTCATATTTTCAGTCCCAATCATTAAGGGGTCAATTATAGCTACCATTGAAATCGATCAAGACGTGTTTCCCTTTGATTAGAAATGAAAATTATATGATCATCCATCGGAAAACACACAAAGAATTTGTTTTTTGAGAAAAATTTCGCATTTATTTTTCTCTACAACGGAAGGAAATTCATTTTCCTGAACAGCTAATACTTTATGTTCAATGGTGAAACGAATCGTTCCACTGATTTGTGTTAAAATTTCACACAATTCCAATGATAGATTTCTATCAGTAAAATTTTTCGGTGGATTTCAATCGGAAAATTTTTTCAATGACAGAAATGTTTAAGGATAGCTATAAACGACCTGTCAAAAAAATTCTAATGTTTGTTTTCAATGATGAAAACCAATGATAGCTATAAGTGCTGCCTTTGCAAATCATTGTAGATTTGTTATTCTCGATTAAAGTTTTCGATGGCTCCCATTTTTCTGTGAAATAATTTTTAAGGAGTTCCTTAGCAGTTAGTAGGGCATTTACCGTTTCTACCTTGAGTGAATTTCTTTTTTTTTTTATCTTTTATAAGGATTATATCTGAAAATTTTCTTTTTGCTGTTGCACTATTATTGGGGCATTATATTTAAAATTTTGGTTTTTATTGTAAACCAAATACAAATTTCTTTTCCGTTTTAGAGTAGCAGTTGACTCTGAAAATAGTAAAATACTACTATAGTAGCAAAAACGACAGCAGTGGATGTGGGTATTAAATGTTACACAATTTTTCCGCATAGCCCTCTTTGCGCTAGTGTTTAGTCCGTTAAAAGTGGAACCATCGTGAAGTTGGCTACTAGCAGTCCATGTATAGTATGTCAATGGTGTTTAATTAATCGAGCTGTCAGTTCTATACGTAGACGCAAAGCATGCGACTCATTCTATTGGTCCGCCCCTTAAGTGTTCAGAGCTTCGAAGTCACATTATTAAGAATGAGCCTTCTAAGTAAAAACGCTGAAGTCTAATAACGATAAATAAAAAGTAAATAAAAACGTGAACAAAAACTGTATTTGTCACATCAGGCATTTTTACATTTTTTAACATCAACCATTACTGTATGAATTTAATGTAAATAATTAAATGTATTTTTGTACAATATGACAGTTACTTTTGAAGTATTTTTGAAAGAGGCAGAGCACGTTATTTGTACGTTTTCTCTTAAGGGCCTAATACACGATAAATATAACTTTTTAATTCTACTTGGCATTCTTGATACTTTACAGAAAAAGGCGTCAATATTACTTGATAATAATAATTGATCGTGCGTGAAGGGCCCTCTTGTCATTCTTCATTATGACTAAAATAAAACTCGTTCAATAACCATGCAGTTCTATCAATGCATAAAAGTGAGAGTTAATGTTGTTTTTTCAATTATCTATTGCAACATCTTATAAAAACGTAACATCTTAAAAAAAAAACACCCAATCGAAAAATTAAAAAAAACTCACCTTAAACTTCAATGTTCTCGCAATTAATCTAACACTTCCGACATTCGAAGAGCGTGATGCATCATTTAAGTAAATATCTTATCGTATTTCCACACTTTACACCCCAGACAACATCGACTATTATTTATCAATAAAAACGAGAAACGCAAAAAACGAAACAAATATCGAACAAAAACAAAACCTAACGCAACGAAAATAACGTGCTATTTGCAGCTTTAATAAAAAATGCAATAACCTTTGTTATCGCGGAATAAATAATAATTTATCAATCATCTGATGCAATTCGTATGCGAAATAGCTTGAATTTATTCTCATTCGCCAATTCACGCTTCGTATGAATAACTGTTTTGAATTAAAAAGCCAAACGCGAGGCAGGTTTTTGTTACGTATTTATGCTTTTTAAAAAAATCGAGAATTTTAATATTTGAAAATGCGTTTAGATGTCGCTATTCTACTTTGATCGCCACAATTGAAATTAGATCGCCCGAGCCTGATGTTAGTTCGGCATTATTCATCTACAAACATTGCGCGCTCGTGTAGATTATATTGTTGCACATAATTAATACAAATAAAGCTAACCGTGTGGAAACAGCGAACAACTGAAGAATATTATTGAGACACTCAACAGGAAATTATACGAATGAAGTACATTTTTTTAATACAATCGAATTCGAATTTTAAAAAAAGAATGTGCGAACCAAACCAGACCGTATGGAATGTGAATGGACACTGGAAAGTACAAAGAAATACAATGAGCAATATAAGCGTTTGCTTCCAAAAAAATATAAAATTAAGATGATACAGTTGTTCCCAGTTAATTACTTTTTATAAACAAAGTGGACCAAAACCCTTAACAATTTGACACGCTGTCAAATAATTCGTGAGGTGGTTGGTGGGTGACAGATTTTGCATTGCTTTGTGTTAACTGGGAGACCCTAATCAAAACATAGATTTTGACAATATTAATCTTGAAATGGGCAACAATGACCTTATTTTAATTTTATAATCTAGATTTGATAGATTTTTGTATTTTTTACTTTTCATGGTAACTGACAAAAATAGATTAATAAGCCTTGTTTTTCACGAAACTAAACCAATTGTCAAAAATCGTTCCGAGAAAGAATTCAATTTCAAGTGTTTTAAGATCCAACTATAATAGACTTAACTGAGGTTAAGCTAATGTCAAAATCGAACAAATAGCTTGCAAAAGTTATTGTTAAAACTGAAAGTAACCATAATGAATTTTGGTTACTTAAGCACATATAAAACTTACTGGTTACTCAAGCAAATGACAAACTTCAACTGTCACAATAAGAGAATTAAATGAGCAAAGCAAGATAAAAAAATGCTACCCTGCAGTGTTCGTCTATAAATTGCAATAGAAAGAAAAATGGCTTCTTTTTTGACACGTTCGTTAAAATTAAAGAACTGGACGATCAGCATTTCTTTATTTACACAAGCATCTTTTTTTTGTACAGATAACTTATTTCTCTCACAAAACTTATTGAATTGGATACGAAATCGTATTCAGATAAATTTGTTATTTTTATTTACTAAAAGCTAACGTCACTAGAAATTGACATTATTTATAAAAGACAATCACATGTAAACCTGGATTTCGGCCCAATTTAATGACAATTAAGGCCCAACTATAATAGGCATAAGCTAGCATATGCGCGCATAAGTAAACGTGCGAATACAAAGAATCTCAATACGAGTGAACATAATGGAGTCTAGCTCTGTTTCGTTCAATTTTTCTCAGTTTCGTTAACTTAAGCACACTTAAGCAAGAGCGATCCTAGTCGCTCGCCGCATAAGTACAATCTGACATACCTATAGATAATTTCGCAAACTTAAGTGAATTTTCTTTGGGTTTTTGACATAAGCTTATGTTTGCTTATGCCTATTATAGTTGGGCCTTTACTTAATTTGACGAAAGTCAACGAAACTTAATAACATTAGGTGGAACTTCTATTACGGTATAAAAAACAGTTTATTGGCTCGTTCGCTCAAGCTGGGTTACGTCTATTTTAGTTGGGCCTTTAGATAAGGTAAGGTATTTCTATCTATCAAAACCAAATGTCATGTCGGCTCCGCGATACTTCAAAAGCTGTTTGTACGAGTAGTTTATGACATTTCTTAATTGATTCAACTGTCAAAATTTGAATACAAGTTTAAAAGATCGACTTTTGTCGTTTCAAAAGTAGCTTTTCCAAACATTTCCATAAAATTTACTCGTGTAAACTTCAATATTATATATCGTGATAAGTTTGATCAATATCTCAAAATACTTTCACTGTCATAGAGCAAGTAAATAAATCGGAATTAGTTTCAAGAAAAAACAAAACAATATTGTAATAAACTTCAAGTATTGCATCATTTAGTTGGAAAAAAGCAACATTATGTGAAAGAGTGAGTTATTGTAGTTTTACAAAAGTATTAAAAATATGAATCTTAATATTTATTTCTTAGTACCTTTTATAAAATGTAATTATTTTGTCTATCCGCATATTTTTAAGGAAGGCGTCAAAGGGTATTGCGCAGCTAATAATCGCGCATTTTGTTGTTGCTGCAGAAAGTTATCCACATTGTTAGTATCACTGTCAAACTGCCATATGTAATACCCACGATGACAGTTTGTATGATGTAATTGTTACAGGAGTGACAGTTAACAGGGTGATCAACTTCGTTCGTGTTTTAGTCATTTTTAAGTGTTCTATTTGTATATATCGAAAGTAAGTTGTTTGTTTACTTGTTTTGTTTTTATTTTTAATTCGAAATGTTTTTATATGATCATAAACCGGAAAGGAAGCAGCACTTAAAAAAAAACAAAACAAAATTCCCAATGCATTATACGAATGCAAAAATAGGTATTTCAGAAAAAAAGGAACTCCTAATTTAGTATTTATATTTATCCGGTTTTTGAATTCAAAATAAATAAATTGAATTAATTTTTACCACGTGCCTGAATGATATGCGTCACTAACTAAATCTCTCAGGTTAATTGTAAAACGTGGGAAAAACATCGTTTTTTTTATAAACTGGTTGTGCAGCTTAAACATTTCGTTACACAGAACTTGATACTTTTCTAAAAATATTAAAAGCCCTTCTAATCCATAATATACAGTGTTTTTGTTTATTCTAAAATAAAGTTGGATAGCCTTACATTTATATACAATTTGTCATGACATTTTAAGGATAAGCTATAAAACCTTCACACAAATTTGACAATACATTTTTCAATTTGACATTTGGTTGTACTCAGTTGTATAGTGTGATGATTGGCCAGTTTATATTTTTAAAACCTCAGAGATTTTCAAATTCTGAGAAATATAAACAAAATGTTTATGATTTGATTTCTCAAGAATTCGCTATTGTACATTTCAAGAAGGATAAAAAGTCATTCAAATCTAACGTGATAGCCAGGTGATTTTTTATATTTCGTTTTCCTGGTATGTCAATTCGTCTGAAAAAAATTCTCAGAAATCTTAAAAAATAAACAGTGCAACGCAGATATAAAGGTGCTTTCCAACTTTTTCATGAATCTAGCTAGACTTTTCAAAAGGACAGTTTAACTTTTGCATTCCTTTTGTTTCTCCTCAAGCACCTTTTTTGTGTATTACATCGTAAACATGGCGTTAAGTGAGTGTTTACATCATAAGCGTCTTACCTGAAACGAAATGAAAATAAAATGGGGTTAGTTTAGTTATCTTTTATAAAATGAATGCACAAATTTAATAACAAATAATAAGGACTCCCCAATTTCATAAATTGCCATTTAAACGGAGTATGTTATGTGTAATGTTTGCAAATGGCGGCAAGTGTCAGTTCTAATTTGACTTTGTAAGATAAGTAAATTATTTCGAAATAACCGGTTTTATACATGAACTATAAAGCAAAAGTAGTAGTAGATCTGTTTTGTTGCTTTTGCAGCTCTAAAGGGCCTTGCACATAAGAGCGAACAACGAATGAACGATAGATGAACAAACGTGATTTTACATATTTCAAAAAGTCAATTTCAAAGAAAAACACATTTAAATTATTAGAAACCAATAGAATAATACATTTTGCATTTTGTTCTCTAAAACAACACAATTTTGTAAAAACAATTTGGTAGTAACGAATTGCAGTGTTGGTTGCTACGAACTGTCAAACTCTATTCGTGTTCCACATACCATCCACACTGCAACGAATAAATTGTTCGCGCTCAACTTAACCTCAAAATTATACCACTCTTGTTTCGTTTGTTGAAAAGGGTAATTATAAATTGACAATTCGTCGCTGTTTGCGAATCGAAATGAAGCTCATGTGAAAGAAAAGTCAAAATATGCGAACATCCACAGTTCGCAGTTTGTAGCTCATGTGCAAGATTCTTAAGTGTAAAACCTGTCAGATTCTTGAAAGGATGGGAAAATTCTCTCAGAGAGAGAACAACTTATCCCAAATTAAACAAACGCTTTTTACTTTTGTGCTTTAACGTCAGAATCAGCAAAGCGGTGTTTGAGCAATTAAATGCAAAATTCAAGGAGTATTTCACCAACACGCGTCCAGATAAGCATACCTCTGGACAAAAACATTTGGAACGATTTTTGTGGTTCACTGGCATAGTTGGCTTGTTGTTTCCGCTACTTGCCAGATCTCTTTGAACGATTTACATAATAACATAAGAAAGAAGAAAGAATGACAATATTTCTCAGCAACTAGAGCCCCTAAGTCATAAAAAATGATACGAGGGAGTTCTTTCCCAACAAATGGGTTTTCGAAGGCATCAGGTAAATTTATTAAGCAATCAAAGCCTTAAAAACTCAACTCTCGCTTTTAAAATACTTTTTTTTTCATTTTTAACTTTCCAATTTCTTACTGTCAATTGAAAGGTATAGTGATAGAAATAGATGTTCCTCATTTTGACAGTTTTTAAACACCCTACACTTCAAAAATTTTGCAAGTTTTAAAATGAAGGGGGTCTGTTGTACTCTCTTGTGAGATTAACAAACAGAAATATATGAAACGCTGTACGTATTTTCTGCTATTGTGAATCTCTCTGGAAATAATGACAGAAATGGAAAGTCCTCATATTGACAGTTTTGAAACACTTTACACTTCAAAAAATTTGCAAGTATTTAAATGGAGAGGAACTGTTGTACTCTCTTGTTAGATTAACGAACAGAAATTTGTGAAACGCTGTACGAATTTTCTGTTATCGTGAATCTATCTGGAAATACATTTGTCCTAAACAAACCTAATTCAATGACAGCACAATTTTACTGGACGTTTGACAGAAATCTTACATTGGAATTGTGTGAAATTGGAACACAAATCAGAGGTACAATGCTAACGAATCAGCTGTTAAGCACAATGATTTTCCGTCCTTTTTTTCTCAAATAAAATTCTTTGAGTGATTTCCTATCAATCAGTATGCAAGTCACATCAAAGGGAAACACATTTAAATATCTATTCCGGTTTAATTTCAATGATAGCTATAAAACCATCTCCTTTAAGATTACTGACTAAAATATTTTATATAATGTTAAAAAAAGCAATATTCGGAGTTAAATCAGAAGATTTTTCTTTAAAAGAAAATGAATTGTCTTATTTATATATTTCCTTCGACTTTTATTGGACCTATAATGAATAAAATGCACATCTTTACTATTATGGACATATACGTTTATAAAAGCAGTTTAAGCAACTAGTTTGCAAAGATTTAAGATTGTATTTATTCTAAATAAATTAAAATGATAATTATTCGAATAAATACTTAATTATTGCCGTCATTAATATCATCTAATTCAACAGAAAACTTAGAAATGACAGACAAGTGACAGAATTTATCATTTAGAACTGTTTAGAACACACTCTGACAGCTGATGTATGTTTATATGAATCACGCAAGGCGTGTGCTATGTACGTGAATTGAAATACTAATATTTCTTCACAGTTAATCCTCATGTCAGATTTAACTAATCTCACTAGATTGTTTTTAAGACAGGTCACTAGCCTACAGAAGGTGACAGTAACAGTAACAGGGCTTGACGTTAAGGTACATGCACCTATGTTTACCAACTCATTCTAAAAATAAAATTAATATACTTTTTTAGTTTGAGCGTTCAAAACAATTTCCGCAACAAAAAAAAATTCATAATCAACACTCTGTTTACTCATAAAATCACTTATGTGGAGCTTCAACTCGGCCATGAAATTTTATACGATTATTATAACAATCTACAATCGATAAGCGAAAAATATCCGTAAAAGTGCCATAGCTATGTACAATCAACACAACGACGACAACGACACGACATCGCATCGGCAGAAAGCATCAACTATTATATTTTCTCAAAACACTTCCCGACCCACCGCACCGCCACTGCTAAATCTTATTGGTGATGTTCTCGTACTCTTTTCATACGAGTATATACTCATAGTTAGTAGAAGCTTCCTCATTGTTGAGTCGATGATCATCATCGTCGTCGTGCGTCACTTCGTGCTTTGTTCTTAAGCGAAATAATAGTACGTATAGCCGCTTATTGAAAATAAATAAACTTATAGTAAGACGATGTCAGCTTGAATAAGTAGTGTGTAATAAATTCACATTGTTATTGTATGGTTTCGATTTCATTTAATAAATGTATACGAAGAAGAGTATAGAACAACAGCGACTAAAAAAGAAAAATATATTCGAACTTATACTTGTTTTTGCCATTTTAGTAAACTATACACGGTATTATTAACTATTGAAGAATTCGCAGTTATTGTAAATGTCTGTCTCTCTGAATTTGTTGACCTCTGAGTGGAAGACCCTGGCTTATCTTTATATGGAGTTATTGCATTCGTTGACAATTGCATATATGAAATCGAATTCCTGGATCTTTGTTTTTCTTTGTCAATTTATTTTCAGGAAAAGTTCTTTTTTCCTTGAAGCTCGGATAGCATTTACTAACACTCTTCAATTTATAGCATTTTGTAAAGATCAACGAGCTGTTTTTTTTAATATTAATTATGTTATAATTAAGTTTATTTCTGAGCTTAGCATTCATTGGACTATTATTATTAGACACTTCAAATGACAGCTGAGTTTGACAGTTGTCAAATTGTAGCGCCAACAACTTGAAACAGTGACATTAATGATACTCGTACTATGTTACAATTGGCGTTTTTATTTTTTAGTTCAGAGCAGAGCTCGAACTGTCAAAAAAATAATTGTTTTTCTTTTTGAGCTCTGATTGTTCAGAGCTTCAAATTCGTGTTTCTTTTTTAGTTCTGAACATGTTCAATTTGATATTTGAAAGCCGGTAAATTAAAAAAATCATCGTCAAAACAATAAAAATGGCGGATAATTTAGAAAAAACTAATTGCATAAAGCATTTTTATTAATCAAATAAATATAGCATTTTTATTAATCAAATTTATTTCAGGCTTCAAATGGACCAGTTCTATGACTGTTTTTTAATTAATTTAATTAAAAAAATTTGAACGCCTTCAAACGGGCGACATTTTAAATCATGACAGTTTAGTGCTCAAGTTGTTTAATAATTAAATCAGACAGCTCTGAACATACTCTGCTCAGAACTCTACTCTGTTCGCTCAGACTCTGTTCAGTGCTCAGCTCTGAACTAAAAAAGAAAAACGCCAAATGGATCCAGTTCAAGTTAAATTTTATTTTTGAATTAAAGAATAATCTTAAAAGATTACAATCAATTAATAAGTTGGAAATGCCAGCCAAAAATGAAAAATGGTATTTTCTTTAAACGCAACTAACTTCACACCTATTTACAAATGTCAAAATGTGAATGTCGGAAAAGTTTTAAGTTTAAATTTGATTTGCATTCGGTTCAGTACAATGTTTTTTCATTGCGATTACTTTCTTGAAAGCGAAGATGAATCTGAATCTGAAGGAGAAATGCGTGTGACAAGGGCGCTCTTAAGAGATTCATCCGACCCAATGAGCCTTTCAAGTTCCACGTAAGTAAATGAAAATCCTTTTGTTCATGCTATATTAAGGTAAATTCCTGAAATATTTTCAAGGTTCAAGCAACTTTTTCGTCTGAACAAGTAAGCGTTCAAATATGTATTGAATGAGATTGATCCACACCTTCCAAGTTTTAATTCTACATATATACCAAATGTATTGAAGTTATTTGCAACACTTCGGTTTCTGGCAGAGGTTACCGGATAGGATTTCCAACCAACAAATAGGATACAACCAACTTTATCAGTCACTCAAGCAAAAATATTGCCAATAATGGAAAATATTCTGTGCCCAAAATTTATATCATTTGCAATGACGGAAGACGAAAAAACTGCATATAAACAACATTTTTATGAAAAATATACTTTCCCTGGCATTATCAGGTGTGTAGATGGTTCGCACATGAAAATTATAAGACCAGTATTAATTGAGCACCTTTACTTGAATAGAAAAGGTGACCATAGTATAAATGCAATGATCATAAGAACCCCCCACTTTAATTGATACATTTTTCCAAAAGCATTCTTTTCTATTATAATCACTTATCAGACAATTTTTTCTGTGCCGCTGAGATGGACCAACCTTCTGTTGTTTTTTCTGGAGGACCACACGCGTTTAATTTAGCAGCTAAGTTATTCCAAAGATTTTTGGTTTTGGATTTAGCTTGGCTCGTCGGCAAATAGTTTTTAGCAATATTTGGAATACTTTCTATGAAATCTACCATCAAGTCTATTTTTTTAGCATTCGTTGTAGGCCTAAATATTAGAAATATCTTATTTTTATGTTTTCACCATTATATTTATTATTTTATTTAACTTACATTTTTTCTCCCTCATCAAAATGAAAGCCAAACCAAAACACAATAATGTTTGACACTTGACAGTAACCTGCCAAAACAAAAGCTGAACGAGAGCTTGAAGGCACTTGTAAATGAAAATACGAGTATCGTTTTTTTACGATTCTCGTTTCACGTAATCGCAATTTCACACATACTCCGTATTAAAAACGATTATCGTTTTACATAATAACCCACCCTCAAATTTTTTCCAGGGGAAGTAAATCAAGTTCCTTATCTTAAAAAGGTTTATCTGCTACAATACGTTCTTCGATAGCAAGGTCAGATGTTATCTACATGACGTTTCATTTGTTCACACCTTTTTTGATTCTGAAAATCTGAAGTTTGGTTTGATTGTTTTAAAGAATATTTTTTTTGACGTGGTGTTTTCAAGAAAAAAAAAGACGCATATACATAATTCAATGTTATGACCGATATTTATCTTTATAATAAAGATAAGGACTTGCAATTATGTCTATGTGGCAACCGAACGCGGTTGTCATCTTGAGCGTATTTGCGTAGAAAATGGACTTAACATAACCCTACAAAAAAAAATTGCAGTGAAAAAAAGCAAAAAATGACAACTGTCAAGTTTGACGTTAAATATATTAAAGCATATGAGTGCTTGAATGCGTTTGTTTTACAATTTCATATCAAATCTAAAAAAAAATTTGGCAATTTTCTGAGTGAGAAATTATTGTTTATATTTGTGACAATACTGAAATCTATGAGATCTTAGAAATATAAACTGATAAAATATCTTTTCTTTTCGGAATCAGATAAGAGCTGTCACTTTTTGTTTTCAAACAAAAATTAAGTTGTCAAATAAAAACGAAATACATAAAACAACAAGTTATTTATTTCGATTCAATGTCCGTATAAATTGAAGTTAGTTAAAATTCCTCAAATTGTGTTTTATGTATCGATGTCTATGAAGCTTTGTAATTAGTTGATTAAAATTATGAAAAATGAATGTCAAAAATGCCAACTATAGCTTTGAATAATACATTTTTTATGGAATATGGACAAATTTTGTGCTACTAACTTAATAAATTATGTAAGCTAGGTAACTATTTGAGATAAAACAACAAAAGGTACAAATTTGTCGAATGGTTAAAGGCACTGCATTGCATTTTATGTATATTAGTTTATTTTTCTGGCGCTGAGTGTATTTACCATGCAGTATAAATGATGCAATAAATTTACAATTTGCAATCGAGTTATTCAATAAATAACTGTTCGAAAGCACTAATTGTCAATTATTATTGGCAAAACACTTGGAAAAAATACTAACGTCTACAGGGTGTCCCACAGTTGTCATTTCATCTGTCAATTCTACAATTTAAAATAAATTAACTTCCAGAGAATAAGTGTACAGAAGCTGAACTACTTCAATTTTGTTATTTAACTATGTACTTGATATAAGCCGATGAATATATTAAACATTAAAGAAATGTTTAAACAATGTTCAATGACTTTTACATGTCTTTTTATGCCTCTTTAAATTATAGTTAGCAAAAGTTTATACTAAAGACAAAAAAAACATACACATTTATATACACATTTATAGACAAAATGTGATCAGTGTCGTTGACTCATTTAATTTGCTGATTTGTATAATGTAGAAACGACACCTACATTTATGTATTTCTAAAACAAACATTTTATTTATTGGAGTTCTACTTTAACGTTCAGTGTAACTCTACCACAAACATTACAGCAAACTGAACGAGCCTAAAACTCATTTTTGTATGTGACAGTTTCTGTCATTGATAAATTCAACTTCTTCGTATAGTGAAACAGTGTTTTTCCATTTGCTTTTAGATGTACAAAAATGTAAATATTATACATTAATTATATTTTACAATAATAATTGTAAGTAGATAAATATTTGCATTGTTGTGCTTGTTAATTAAATAATTTAAACTTGTTTCATTTGCTAGATTAGGAGTCATAATCATTTAAAGTTGTATTTACTTGTAACTTTTTACTTACAAATTATGTACACAGGTATTTTATGTGCATATTTTATATACGGCCATATAAATTATAAATTGATGTGCAAATTCTTGTCTGGTTATAGTTGTTGATGCAAGTTGAATAATATGTGTTTTGGACCCTTCAATTAGATTCATAATGAGTTCTAAAAACAACTATTTTTAATGTACACAAAGGCTTTCCAAAGAAAAGGGCTTAGCACAATATCCTTTTCAGGAAATTGCCCTTCTCCTCAATAACTTTACCAATTTTATTGTTTCAAGTAAGTATTAATTTGCCAACCTGTTCCATATTCTAAAATTATTATAAAGAATCATGTTATTGATACTTTAAGTTTTCATTGCAAATATTTCATTTCCCTTAGGTAACATGGTTTACGGAAATTTAAGTCTACAATTATAAATTTTGTAGAATTTGAGTCCTTTGGGTCTTAAAAAAGGAAAAGAGTTTGAATCTCCACTAACTCTAGCAAAAGCCCTGCACAAAATTTCCCACAGACTAATACTCTTTCCGCTTTGAAACTGATTTTGTTGGTTTTCTTTTTACCTAGAGAGGTGAATATACAATGTTGGATTCAGATACACTCGCTCCTGTCCTTGCCTTTCTACCTCTGGCGTACCACAAGGTAATCACTTAGGTCCTCTTAATTTATACTCACCAACAATAATATGAAGTTGATTTCTAAATTTCCATATTGATTCTGACTTTATTCGACTTAACCTCAAAAAATTCTCACTTTGGTGTAAACAAAACTGCTTAAATCTAATATGCACTTCTTGCTTAAGACATCGTCTCTAAGACTCTTCCTTTGATCAGCCTCATCCTTAGCTATAAATTACTTCATTTTTAAGTTGAATTAAGTGTATGGCTTGAATTAATGAGGTGTTGACTTCCCCAAAATACGAACTATTACTGCAACATGTACACCATCTTTTGAGCGAATTTGACCTACTAAAACGTGTTCTTGAAGCGTATATCGTTCCATTTTTAGTAATGGCGTAGTTTTTACTTGTTAAATGTCAAAGGATGACAGCTTCAACAGTGACAGCGGCATTTCACGAAGGATTTTCCTTTGGCATCCTTAGTTGATTCTGCATTCGTTTTTAGTAAAGGTGTTAGTACTTTCTTACATGACATTAATTCATTCTGGATAAAATTTCTCTTTTCTTTTTGGTACCTATGCTCTTTCCATTTTAGCTTTAAGTCAGTTCAAGGTATTTAACAGTATTGGAGTAAGGTAGCGCTGCACTGTTTATAGAAACTAGAATATTTTGTATGCTTTTGTTTGTAAAATTTATATGTGTCAATTAGGTTTCATTTAATTTGATACTTAATTTTTACCGATTGCATTTTGCAATTTTTGTGTATCCTTTGTAAAGGATTATTCAATCATTCGCTATTGCGAAGTCCGAACGTCATTCGCACAAATTCGTAAAGTCCGAAAGGAGTTTTTATTGCAGTTTTTGGGATGTCCTCGGGTGCCATAGGTATCTGGTGGTACGCTCGAGCCAAATATAGGCGAGAAAATAGTGATTTATTTGGCAGCATCAGCTGGAAATCTGTGAGACTCGGCAGAGGGTACCTATCGGGAAGCGTAACTGCATTTAGACGCCTGTAGTCACCACAGGGCTGAATTGTTCCGTCTTTCTTTGGAACAATGTGTAACGGACAAATACCCTCTTCTCACTCTGCGTTGAGACTCTGCTGGACTCTGGAATCGGTCTTGTATTGCAGAAAACTGGTGGGCCAACTGTTTCCAGATGATGACGAACTGCATGTTGTGGATTTTGGAGTGCACTAACTGGAAGTGATTGTAGGGAAGCGCTGAAGCAACTTCGTGTAGACGTCGGCGTGGTTGATTGCATTTAAAGAGGCTTCATCCGATGACGTAAGGAGATGAGAAGTGCTGCAATTCGAATCTTATTCGTTGAGTCTACGGCCATGAATATCTACGAGTAGACGGAAGAAACTAAGGATGTATGGTCCCAAGATTGAGTGTGTAAAATTCCAGCGATAAATGCGTCCCGTGCCGAAGTCCAAGCCGAGTGTTGTCGTTTCAAAAGTCCTTATTTCGGTTCCATTAACAGCTCGCAGCATGATACTCGTAGGATCAGGCTGTAATCTTGTAGTGCCTTTGACGCATAACGTTGATATAGAGGCTATACTATCTTCAAGAAAAACGGTGGCCAGAAATGTTGCCATGTAAAAAGAGGCCATTTGACTTACTAGCAACTGTTGAAAATGCATGGTGGATTGCAGTTTTTGGCTTTCTCACCGTATCGGCGGACATTGGTTTGACATTGCCTATCTTATTCTGACTTCCGACTAGTGGTCTGGTAATTGGCCTTGGATTGCTCTTTGAGTTGTCTTTCTATCATGTTTAACCTGTGCAAGATGGTTTTCATACTGTTGCTGTCTGAACATGGAGTTGACACGGTTGGTGGTAATGCTGCGATCGTCTTAGGTGATGATGAATGGCTCATGATTTTGTCAGCCACCTCCGCAAGCGAGTTAAGGTCATTAGTAACGGATGAAAGTATCGCCCTTACATGTGAAGGTAAAGGTGACGAACTTATGACTTTGATTACTGCGTCTGGGGTGTCTGAAGTGCCTGAGAGGTTGAGAATTTGCCGAAAAAGTTGAGGGGGCTGTGAGGCGCTACATTCGTTTTTCCTCATTTTCTGCATACACCTTGATGAGTCATTCCTTAATCTTAGTGTACTTGTTGGCAGCTGGCGGAGTGAGAAGAATGTCCGAAATTCCCTCGAGATTAGCGACAACGTACTGGAATTTTGTTTCATCATTTTTCTTTGAAGGCGAAAGTATTGCTTCCAGCTGAGCAAGCCAGAGAGATGACCTCTCACGCCAAAAATTGGGGCAATCGTGCAGCAACGAAGAGTCCAGAGATGTTCATTGAAATTGGGTCCGTACGTGTAGTTTTGTCATCGCCGACGCCCGTGTCGTCACCCACCATGCTTTATTTGTTCAACGTTGTAACGTGAATGAAGAATCTTCTCAAAACAAGATTTCAGTTTTTCGTAGTAAGGTTACAATGTAGTTGTCCAAGTGCCATACCTTGTTTAAGGCTTTAGCATCATGTTGAAGTGCATTTTCACCAGCATCTGTAGTTTCATGTACTTGGTTTTTCGTGTAATTTATTTCTAGATCCAAACAGACATTCCTTCATTTGTCTTTGTCTATTATTTTTCTAAGACTTTTCTGTAAGCGATATTGATCGTTTGGATTAAACAATGACATCTACCATTTTCAATGATGTGGTACATATCCTAATGCTTGCAAGGCATTCTTATATTATAAATCGACGTTTTATGATAAAGCTATTCAGAGCATTTCTTCCAAAACCTGAGCAGTGAAGAGATGGTAATCAGGTCAGTTTTTATTAAATAGCTTATGTTGACTCATGCTTCTTACTTCTTTGAGCGTGACAAAAATAATTTCATGTGCATAGTTCTTATAAAACAACTGTAAAAGATTTGTAGCCGTATTTGCTTTGAATTATTTAAAAAATAAGCGAGAAGTTCAAGATCAGCTTTTTCCGGGTTTACCATCTATTTTTGATTTAAATAGTAATAACAAAGCACCTGTCCTCAGGCTTTTCACAAATCTTTTCAGTGAATCATTTTTGAACTCACTGATTCCTTTTTTGTTAGTTTATTTTTAAGAAGGTTAAAGACTTATCAACTTGAAACCTCGTTAGTTGCCATTTAATTCGAGCTTTCCTTCTTTTTTTAATCAGCTTCTTTATTTTCACTTTCTTTCGCAGCCTGTTGTGTTGCATATGAGCAATAAATTGTTGAACTACATTATCAATTTTTTGAATTTTTCTCTTTCAATATATCTAGCGGGGAAACATTTTCAATTCAAATGCTTTTTGATCTCCATATACATAAGTTAAACAAAAAACAAATACATTTCAAGCTTCTTTGAACTCCAGTAAAAAGGTATTAAAATTCAATGAAAAACTAAGTTAAATAAATCATAAAAATGTTGTTATGAAATAAAAACCTTTGAAAATTCAATTTCCGTATTTTTGTCTATAATATAATTTGTTTAAACTAAGAGCACATTAATTTCATAAACAAATAGATCAATTTTTATTTTCTACTCAAGTTTGTCTGTTAAATATTTATGCAGTAGTTTTATAACTCTTGCCTTGAAAATTATGGTGTTGACATATAATTTTAACTAAAAATAACAATTTTGGGTAAACCTCTTAACCGTCGATAAGCATAGACAGATAAGTTCGCTGAAAAAAAGAAAAACTATAATACAAATAGTGTAAACCCTGCAGCACATGTGAGACTATGAAAATACATGTTTAAAATTTGATAAATATAATAAATAGTTAAAAAAAAACAATAATAATAAGCACGCGTAGTAAAAACTTAAAATTTACATATTCATTTCCATACGTCCAGAACTATGCATCGAAACCAAAGAAAACAAATAAAAAATAATATTCGATTACACGCGTGAGACACGCGCAAAGTTTTTAAATTTTTCAATCGTTTATTTTCAAGGTCACACTTTCCGAGAAATATTCATAGCAACTTTTTTTAGTTTTTGTTTTTATTTTTAAAGTTTTTTTTTATAATTTTAAATTTATTCAACGTTATTGACCTAGCAACATTTAACAGACTGTAGAAGAGAACTTACAGAATATTGAACATAGTTAATTAAAAACAGAATTCATTAGACTTTCACAACATCAATAATAATATTTAGTTATCAATTAGGAAATCTCAAATTTAAATTTAAATTTACATTAATAAATTTACGTAGTGCGTTAAGTACGTAAGTGTTATTATTCAGTCATAAATCAGTTATTTTTTGCAATACGTGCACGTTACACTTTTTCCTGTAGATTACTTTGGGTATATACAGACCGTTGTCTCAACCAACATGCATTTCCAGCTAACTCCGTCTTTAGCCAACTGTCTTCAATTTCGCAAAGTCACGTTTGTTGAAGTCCCCTCCCTCCTTCGTGCGCCATCTGTGTCGCGGTTTTCCTCTACTTCCATATTAGATTCAAAGACTTTTCGGGCTGAAGCGTTGATGTCCAATAGATCTTAACGACCCAGCCGTTTTAGCCGTTGCACTTTTTATCGAGACCAGTGTAGACAGGTTTTTCTCAAAGCCCACCTCTGTCTATCAACTCCTACTCTCACCTCCCCGCGGTGAAAATCGGGTGCCTAGTACCTCAACTGGAGATTGGGTTCTAACCCCAGTGGAAAGTTGTTGGGGGCAGCAAACGAGAGGGGGTTAGAGATGTTTCCACTAAGGCACCTCTCCTTATCCAGACGGCAGCGGATGAATTCTCGAGATGGAATCAACGGTGGCGTCTATAGTTCCAGTAAGGTTTAACTACTTAAACACCCTATAGGGCTTCTTCGACTTATTCGGAGCCCAGGCCTGTAAGGAGCGGTTTATCCGGCTCCCCTTCCTTGGAGTTATGCTAAGGATCTGGCCCTCCAGGTTGGGAGTTGTGCCGTCGGGGTGACTTCCTGGCCACGTAAAAAATACCTTTAGTTTCGAACCACCAACGGATTCATTGTTAACAGCCCACGCAAACGTAAGGACAACGAACTTTCTGTACGTGAAATGCTAGGTCCCTTAACAGACCACGTGCAGCCGTACAACTAGCGGAAGCCCTAAATTGCTGCAAGGCAGATATTACCGCCATCCAAGAAGTGCGGTGAGATGGACCGGGCAAACGCAAACTAAAACGACTGCTACCGAAAACAAAGACAGCGTCTATTTGGGTGTGGATTTGTTGTTAGAACTAGACTCAGGCAAAAAGTATTGAGTTTCAACAGTGTGAGCGGGGGCATCACGACAATCCGCATCAAGGCTAAATTCGCCAACATAATCCTAATATTCGCGCATGCCCCAACAGAATAGAAAGATGAAGACACCAAAGACATATTCTTCGAGCTCTTGGACAAGACATATTACATTAAAATTGTCTTAGGAGATTTTAATGCCAAGCTAGGAAGAGAAGACATCTTTGGTGGCATAATCGGGAGAAACAGCCTGCACGACACCACCTCCGACAACGGATTCAGGCTGATCGATTTCGCTGCGGGACAAGACGTTCTGGTAGCTAGTACGCAGTTCACACATCTCAATATCCACAAGGGGACATGGAAATCGCATGATCAATCAACCGTCAACCAGATTGACCAAATTGCGATCGACGCACGACACTTCTCCAGTATACAGGATATGCGAACATTCCGAGGGGCCAACATTGATTCGGACAACTGCCTCGTTGTAGCCAAGGTACGGCTACGGATATCCCGATCCAAGCCAAAGAAGGAAGTACTGTGAGAAGACTTGACGTTAGACGGCTACAATCGCAAGAGAATGCCATGTCCTTTTCCTATCGAGTCTTTAATAACCTCTTAAGGAGTCCTATGCTGCCTGCATTAAGCATTGAAAACCAGTGGCAACATTGCCTTGCAGCCATCAGAGATGCCGCCTCTGAAGTGCTAGGTTTCACACGGCTCACGCAGCGAAGCAAGAGGCATACAAAACGGCGCTGCACAAAAGGACTAGAGCTGCTCGCAAGCTCTACGAGCAGAAAAGGAGAGAGGAACACCGGCTTCTTGGATGGAAAAAAAAAGAGAGCATGAGAAGCGCGCGATCGAAGAGATAGAGGGATGTCACAACAGGAATTAGGTTCGTAAATTTTACCAAAAGGTAAAAAAAACCCTCCCAAAGTTACAAGCCACGAACCGAAACCTGGAAGGACGATCAGGGGAACATCGTAGTGGAACCAGTCTATGTTGAGAATATGGAAAGACCTCTTTTCCAAATTATATAACGGCGATGACGAACCGAATTCCGCTGTAAGGGAGATAGAACCACTCAACCTCGCAGATCAACAATTCCGTTACCCGACCTTGACGAAGTGAAGATAGCTATATCTAAGCTTAAGTCAAACAAAGCTGCTGGAGCTGACGGCATCGCTGCCGAACTATTCAAAGCAGCAGGTGATGACTTGGTTGGGAGCATGCACCAACTCATCTGCAAAATATGGTCGGAAGAAAGCATGCCCGATGAGTGGAGTCTCAGCATAGTGTACATAAGAAAGGATACCCTCTAAACTGCGCCAACTACAGAGGCATCAGTCTCCTTAATATTGCATATAAGATCCTTTCTGCCGTATTATGTGAATGTCTAAAGCCGTTCGTCAACAACCTGATAGGTCCTTATCAGTGTGGCTTCAGACCAGGAAGGTTCACTATCGACCAAATATTCACACTACGGCAGATCTTGGAAAAAACCCAGGAACTTCAAATGTCTAGTTTTGGCATCCCTTTCAAACTTATTCGATTGTGCAGAATGACGATGGAGAATGCACGCTTCTCTATCAAGGTCGGAAAAGATCTTACCGATGCATTTGATGTCAAAAAAGGTTTTAGAGAAAGCGATGCACTGTCATGGGACTTCTTCAACATCGTTCTGAAAAGAATTGTGCAACACTAGAGGCACCATCTTCCAAAGGTCCATCCAATTACTCGGATACGCAGATGATATTGAGATAATTGGAAGATCAAAGCGTGATGTCAGTGGAGCGTTTTTGAGCATTGCGACGGAGGCGAAGAAGATGGGTTTAGTGGTCAATAAGGGCAAGACCGAATATATGCTGTCATCAAAAAAAGACATTGAACAACGACGTCTTGGACAAAACGTCACCATGGACAGCTATAACTTTGAGGTAGTTAGGGACTTTCTCTACCTAAGCACCGCTATTAACACAGACAACGACACCAGCGCTAAAATCAAACGAAGAATAACTCTTGCAAATCGCTGCTTCTTTGGACTTAGAAGGCAATTGAGAAGTAAAGTCCTATCTTGAGCATATAAAATCATCATCTATAAGACACTCATCATCCCGGTTCTCAGTTATGGCGCTGAGGCCTGAACCCTGTGAAAGAAAAATGAGAGCGACTTAGGATGAGAGAGAAAAATTCTTCGGGTGATTTTTGGTCCCGTATGCATAGATGGAGAATAAGATATAACGACTAACTGCACGGGCAGAATTAAAGTCAAACAGCTTAGATGGCTGGGTCATGTAGAGCGGATGGACATCAACGCTCTTGCCCGGAAGGTCTTCGAATCCAATCCCGAGGGGCGGCGCAGTAGAGGAAGACCACGTCTCAGGTGGGTGAAGACCTCAACCAACTTGGCGTGCGAAACTGGAGACAGCTAGCTAAGAACCGAGCTGGCTGAAGACGCATGTTGGTTGAGACCCTGGTCCGCCACGGACTGAAGCGCCACCTTAAGTGAGTAAGTAAGTAAATGTCGCTTTACAGCCTATATAGTTCGTTATTGTAACTTCTCCGCAACTCTATACTTTGCAGACGGGATCAACCAACACTCGAAGAATTTTTCTCGCTTACACATGGAACATGGATTTTAAAGAGTTATTCTTCATTAGATTCCAGCGCTTATTTCGTTGACGGAATTTATAGCCGTGCCTAGTTAAAGCTGTCCATGTGAGGTTTTGTCAAATAAGTCACCCTTTAATGTTTTTTATTGATTACAGCATATAATTGGTCTTTTCCACACTGGCCACTATACCCATCTTCTCTAGTTCCCTCGCAATGTTCAAGCTTTGATCTTCCAACTATATCAATATCATTGGAATATCCGAAAGACGTTTGAAAGATTATGCCTAAAGGGTTTACGATTGAGTTTTGCACAATTTTGTCCAGAACGATGTTGAAAAGGTGACATAAAAGTGCTACCTTGATGGAGCACTTGCCTTCTCCGTCGTCATTCTACACAAACAGACAAGTTTGCAAGGGATGCTAAAACTAGACATTGGTCTGTAAAATTCTTCTCTATAGTTACTGTCAATAGCGGCCTTGAACTCGATAAATAAATGCGCACGGACAACGGACACAACACAGAGGGGACCTTCCCCAACGAAAGTTCACTGACTTATCTTTTATTTTATATATTTATCTGAAGTATCATACTGATGTGGACCTAAAAGGTTATTGTCAAACGGCTTCATACGCTCAAATAATTTCACAGAAAGGATCTTATAAGTGATGTTCAGGAGGCTGATGCCTCTGTAGTTCGCGCAAGTCATAGGGTCTCACAATTGGACAAACTATGCTGAGATTCCACTCAGGGGCATACTTTCTTCCGACTATATTTTGCAGATGAGTTGGTGCATACTTTTGCCTGCTGCTTTAAATAATTCAGCAGCTGCTTTGCCGTCATCTCCACAAGCTTTGTTGGGCTTCAGGTGAGATTAAGCTATCTTTAATTCACCTAATTTGCTAGTGATGGACCGAATTGTGTTCTTAAGTTTAGAAATTAAGATCCATCAGAAACATAAACAAAATGTCTCAGTTTTAAGAATAGAATTTATGTTTTAATGATAAAAATTGATTACCTAGTCGCATGGAACATGATTGGAATTTTTTTGTCTGGAACACGATTTTCAAAGCAAACAAAAAATACCACTTGATTCATTTTCAGAAGAAGAAGCAGAGTTGATGATTCTACCAATTTTATAGAAATATGGCTTGAGTTATTCATTAGGTAGTAAAATAAGCTTTTTCATTGCCAAAATAAGAAACATTTAAAAAAAAATTATTCGTGAAGAATTGCAATCCAAATGTAACGAAATGTCAAAAACAATTCGCGTTCCACATTTGATCCACATTAAAACAAATAAAATGTCCACGCGCTTAACCTACAAATTTTATTCTAGTCTTTGTTGTGCATCTATTATGACATATAATAATAAATCATATAAAAGAAATGTCATAATGGACAAATATTCTCATGTGAATAGCTTTACATCTGCCTCAAAGTCCAGATAAACAGATTTATTTTTAAATCAAAAATAAATCAATTTATTTTGACTCATGAAATGCAAAAACATGGGAAATTTTGTTTGTTTTGCACATGTACATGAAAAAAATTTGTTTAATTTAACCCATATAAAACCCCATTAAAATATAAACTTCCCAAATGTAAATCGTTACAATTTCTTTATAGTTCTCACTTGTCAAATGTCACAAAATACAAATTCAAAGTGACAACAACCAACAGTGAAATTTGACACTTGGCTAAATAAAGACAAACACACCCTGTATCCTTTCATTAAACTTTGTTTACACTTAAAATTAATTTGAATTTATCGTAAAAAACCATCGAGAACGAAGTTTGGATATCAAACTGGTTATTACACCCGATTAATAGGTATAATCAGTTAAATGGTTGTATGAAGGTATTTTTATTTATTTTATTTCTATCTTATCAGAAAATTGAACAAATATTACATAATAATAAATTTACAAAAAAATATCTACAACATTCGTTCTAAATTTTTTTAATATCTTTGTATTCTTCAAAACCAAAAGTATAGACAAATGTGTATTGGATTTCTAATGTTTGTCAAGTGGTTTTTGTGGTTATGACATTTAAGAGAACAAAATTGATTTTCTCTACCACACCGCAACAACAACAGCTGTCAAAACATAACAAACAAAACCATAAAAAAAAAAAACAGATTGATTCATCCCATAACCTCAAAGTCTTAATTAAATTAGTTGATTTTTAAGTGAATGTTATTTTATTCCTTCGATAAGTTATAGAGAAAAAAGTAAACATACATTCTGAAGGCTTTAAAAAAAAAACAAGAGTTTATAGCATGAGTAACATTTTATACCTAATTATTATAGGAACCAATTCGAATTTATTGTTTCATGTGAAAACCTTCAATATCGTTTAAGATGATAAAAAAAAGAAACGAAATGATACGGAAATCAAGGTCAAGTTGTAAAGTACAGTACAATACTTGATCTAATCTGTCAAATCATCAAAAAGAATTGAGTTTCTGAGATTTGTGTATGGCAAGTAATTATAGGAACCTCGAAAATTAATGTCAAATGCTTTTATTAGGTTTATGCAAAACCATTGTTTACTTCTTCATTTGAGCATACAAATTGCCATACTCACAAATGATAATCAGAAGGGGCAACGAACCACAACAAATGCCACCTCTCTTTTTTCGAGTTACACGCAAGAATTATTCGTACCTTTATTTTAACATTATTATAGCCATGGTAACTCAAAAAGTCAAACATGAATCCAAGAAAATAAAATATAAATACGAAAAAGTAAATTGCCCAAATGGATTTGTGGAGGTTGCCACTTTAACGTATGTTTGAACTTTTTGAAATATTGTTTTTGTTGTAAATGTGGTTGATTTTGTTTTTGAAACTGAACTTTACTGACGAAGACCTTAACCGCGGATGGCCTTTTGCGTTTTATGAGTAACTTTTTCTTTCATCTGGGTATAGGTAGCTTATATGTATGATGGATAAATTGGTATCAACAAAAACCTTGGCCTCGATGGTTATAGCCTGAGTCAGGGCAGAGATTTTTGTGTATGATTAATCCCGCACAACAATTAAAAGAGTACTTTGGGTTAAAATTGATAAAAGTTAAATAATAATAATAAAAAAGAACTTATTATACATGGCAGTGATCCCTTTTTTTGTAAAACAATATATAACGAATAAGGGAAAGGTTTAAAAGGAGTGTTCAAAAAGTGATAAAATATTTGATGTACAATAGTTTGCAAAAGTTTTTTAACATACCCACAATGACAGTTGTTATTGATTTTTCTTTTATTATATTGCCTTAATGTTCTTAAATCAAAGGATTTTGATTGAATTACATATATATAAAAAAAAGATGCAAAATTGGCAATAGCTGTCACACGAAACATCAAAGACAAATTCAATAAGTGTCATTATCCGTGTTTTTTTGGAAACGCCATCTGTAGGTCAGCAGAAATGTATATCAATGACAGCATCTGCAGTAGAATCACTGGATATAAAAAGTTAAGTGAAATTTTGACATACTTGTAAATTGAAAAATTGATCAATGTTTATGTAATAGACCCCTGCTGCGGACAGAGATTTGACAATTATTTGAGTATCGGAATCAGTTTTCGAGTTGTTAATTTTTAGACTTGGGTTTCTTTAAAACCTTCTAGAAGCTCAATGGGTGTGTTCGTAGAATTGGGTTCAACATATTAAACTTTTTATATTCTTAAAATATGAACATTGTAATAATTATTCCAAACTTTACAAAACTCTTCCAGGACCCATCCAATATACGCAGTTTTAAAGGTTTTTAGTGTGTATAAGTCCCTTAAACCAAAGGAATTACGTGAAATATAACCAATTTTGATTTATTCACTTTAAATTCAGTTGGAATCAAAAGATTTTTTTTTCGTAGAATATCTATCAAGAATATGTCAAAAATTAGACGCATAGAATTATTTTTAAAGAAATCAAGTGGATCATTTACAAAAAAAATAAAAACCAGACTTGGACCAAAATGACTCCCTTGCGGAATGCCAGAAGTTACTGGAAAACGCTTAGGAGTGATGTAATCCATAATAATAAGTTGACTGCATTATGTGAGCACTTAAGTATGATGAAATGAAAACCTATGTACTTTTGTAATGAAACCTTTACGAAATTAATGAAGACAATGTCCACTTGGTACCTTCTTTCTTATGAATTGAGAATACAATTCGTGAAAATGGTGAGGTTACTGGAAATTGTTCTACGCGACACTTGGGTGCCTGTGCCATCTAAAGTTTTTTTTTCTCGGGTACTGCCTCTGGCGAGGAATTAAAAATTCGTGTTTCCGTTCGGATTCGGTTTCAAACTGTAGGTCCCCTCCATCCCTGAAAACATTGCTCGAACACAACTCTAGTTCTCAACGGATTGATACGCCACCAATTTTTTTTTTTTTAATCTCTAAACTGTCCTGTATTCCGAAGCTTTTTGAACAAGTTGTTTGCGATAATTTAAATTCTTATAGTTACCAAGAATAGGTCAAGTGGTCGACCGTATTTACACTGATTGTTCTTAAGCTTTTGACCAACTTTCTTATGAGATAAACACATTTAAACATTTGACTATTGGGTTCTGCCTTGATTTATTACATGGATTTCTTCTTATCTTCAAAATAGGTCTTATCTTTAGTTGCTAAATCAAGAGTTCCTCAAGATAGTCGTTTAGGACCCCTACTCTTTATCTTAGCTATCAATCATGTATCCCTCTGTGTACGATACAGTTATATTTAAATCTAAATCTATCTTCAAAATAGGTCTTATCTTTAGTTGCTAAATCAGGAGTTCCTCAAGATAGTCGTTTAGGACCTCTACTCTTTATCTTAGCTATCAATAATGTATCCCTCTGTGTACGATACAGTTATATTTATATCTAAGCAGATGATATGCACATTTTCAAAATCATAAAATTTCTAAAACGAATGATTACAATCCAAGAGGATATTGACAGTTTTATCATTTGGTGCTAAAAGAACGTATTCCTAGTTCGATTGATTTTGAGATATCGCACCATTCATAGTTTAAAATGTCTTGAAGTTCTGTTTTAGTAAAACCAACTCTATGTTACGTTACGCTCTATTAAACGTTGGTCTAAAGGATTTCAGCATCCCTATGTAACCCTGGCTCTGTATAACAATAAGCCCCTCCCCCCACTCTAGAGTAGGCACTAGAAATATGGATTCCTTTTTAGAGATCCATAAGAACATGATAGAATCTGTTCAACGCAACTTCATATGTTTTGCCTTAAGAGGACTACCATGGTCTGATGCTTATGAACATCGGATAAAGCTTCTGCAAACTTAGCCTTTACTGCAAAAGAGGTTTAATAATGATATTGCCTTTTTTTCCAACTTTAAACTGGTGAAATCAATGTTTCCCAACACTGGTTTTAAATATGACTTAAACTTAAATTAACCTTGGAAAATCTTTTTAAACAAATAAATATAAGACCGGTGGCAGCGCCATCTGTTTCACTCGAAGATCAACACACAGTTAGACCATACTCTACGAACGAACCCGTTTTCTTTAGTTCTATTTCATTCAGCTATTTATTTAATATATCCTCTTACAAATTGTCCACTTTATTAAGCTAAAATTAGTTATGGCCTGAATTTGAGTTTTCAGGCAAATGTTCAATTGTATCAACTTCCAAACACAATAACAATCGGACTACTTTAAATCTTGTTTTTTGACATTTCTCACTGTACATGTACGGAATCCAGAAATCCGTCAGTAGCACTATCATTAACATAAAACAAGAACTTTAGTTACGAAAAGTACAAGAATACACAACTGTGACTAAACAACAACACAAGGATCAATAAATTGACAAATTATTTAATGGGAACAAACAAAGAAAACCATTAAAAAAAAGAACAAAAATAAAAACTGATGAGGAAGTGGTGAAATTGTTGATTTCACCACAATTTGAAAATCATGGTTCCTTTTTTTCTTTTTATTTTAAAAATATTTTTCATAAATGTTAACCCATATTGCGTCATTCTTGTTTTTAGGATGGCAGTATTATGATCATCATTGAAATTTAATTTAAGAACATTCTTTTATTTTAATCCTTTCCTTTATACCTACGTGCCTAATTAAATTTCACAATTTCAACAAAATTACATACAACTTAGAAAGTTGGTGGTAATTCTGTTTCAAAAGCATATTGCCCAAATCCTAAAATGACATAAAGCCCAATAAGTTACAAAAAAATATCACCAAAAAACTTTTAAATAAAAGAACGCTCAAATAGTTGGTTCTCATTTTGCCCAAAAAAATTTGTAATTTTGAATTTGGGTTGTATGACATAGAGGTTGGGCTTTGTTTGTGACATTTATTTTTGGACATTACGACGATTATGATTTCTATTGGTTCTTATGTCCTATCATTCAACGACATACAATCCATATCATAAAATGACACAAAGCCCACATAAAATGTCATATCACCCAATTTTCAATGTCGTAATTCCCAAATTTATGGGTTTTTCCATGGAAAAAATATATCAATTTATTCTTGATCTTGATTTCCGATGTCAAAACAAACATTTTTTTTTAATATTTAACATCAAATCTATAGATTTGAATATTTACGCAGATTTTGTGTTCCATGCGCAACTAAACAAAATCAATTTTTGAAGGAAATCTGAATTTACCTACGAGAATCCCATATGAAATATCGTAACGCCCAAAAGGTTTTTGAGCAGTTGGAATTTGAGACCCTGCAAATTTTTTTTTTCGTTTAGTGTTTGCTAATTTTGTCAGAAGGCCCAAATGTTGAAACACATCATGTTTTGGGCGATGACAATTGGTAATTTAGGCTTTGAACAAATTTTCGTTGATTAAGCCATTTTTGGATGACATTTTTATTATCTTGGCATTAATTTACTGGAAAATAAGACCGAACGCTTCTTTTAATTTGGGATTTCATAAAATCCAAAAAAGTTTTAACGTCGCAAGGTTCGGAGTAATGCTCAAATCGTACAACAACAAAATTGTTGATGCAAAGACATTTTTAATTTGGGTGATATCATTTTGGGGAAAATTCTGCTAGTCCAAGTTTAAAATAAAATAAAATTAAGCCATTTTTGGATGACATTTTTATTATCTTGGCATTAATTTACTGGAAAATAAGACCGAACGCTTCTTTTAATTTGGGATTTCATAAAATCCAAAAAAGTTTTAACGTCGCAAGGTTCGGAGTAATGCTCAAATCGTACAACAACAAAATTGTTGATGCAAAGACATTTTTAATTTGGGTGATATCATTTTGGGGAAAATTCTGCTAGTCCAAGTTTAAAATAAAACAAGAAAAAATACACTTCGTGTACCATGGATAGGGACAAGCTTTGTTCGTTTTTAATCTGAAGATATTCTTCAAACCTTTAGGCTGTATTAAGTTTGAATTGCGAACAATATGTATTTAGTTGATAAATACAAGTTTTATGACGGTTTTTCCGAAGAAGGTCATACAAATTAGCGGTTTTCTTATGTCAGATGGATAGGGACAAGATTTAAATTTACCTAGTATACAAATAAATAAAAATAGAGCCTATTGACTTACAACTTTCAACCATTCCTGTGTGCGAATACTGTTGTCAGGTATGGAGCGGACCTACAGTTCTAAGCCGAACCCGAACGGCTAATTTGAGAAAGCATTTTTCAACACAAGAATTACTCTTGGAGAATGGGCGGCACCCTTGAAAAAAAACTTTGATGGCACAGGCAGTGATTGAACTCAAGACCTCTGGCATGCCAGAATGCACTAACCATCATGACACTGGTTCCACAAATTTACCTATTAGCGTGTTTTAAATCAGATTAAAGAATAGAGGTAAGGGTCTAACCAAGGAGAAAATGACACTCCTTTTGTAAGCTCGATTGATAAAGCCAATTTGCTTGCAGCACAGTTTGCAGATGCTGTCAATGAGCCAACGCTGGCAAAACCACTGCGTAAGCTTTGCCATCTATCCTATTCTACTGGTCTCTTTCCGAGTGGATGGAAAACTGCATTTGTCCAGAATGTCCCTAAAAAAGGCGAATACTCCCTCCCCTCTAACTATCGTTCAATTGCACTTACGTCCCATATTTCAAGGTCATGGATCAATTTTGATCAATTTTCAGCTTAAGAAATATCTTCACGAATGGGGGCTTCTTAAGGACTGGGAGTATGGCTTTCGTTGCAATAGGTCCACTGATGATTTCATGGTTTATCAAAAGATAATGTATTGACCAATGAATATATACTTATGTGGTTTATCTCACCGAACAGTTGAAAAAAACTTTACATCGTTTTGGAGAAAGTAAGATTATTGCATATTTCAAGGGCATTTGATAGAGTTTGGCATCAAGCTCTCTTATCGAAAATGCGTGCTTTTGGTATTGATGAATCTCTTCTTTGTTGGGTTAGAAATTACATTTCGGACCGTTCATTTCAAGTAGTATTGGCCGTTTTCAAATCTGATATCCACAATATAAATGGATATCAATGGATAATGGTGTACCCCAGGGCTCCGTTTTTTCTCCAACTCTTTTCCTTATATTCATAAATGATCTTTTGTCTGAAACTTCTAACCCACTACATTGTTTCGCTGATGACACTATCCTCTACTTTTCATATTCATTTTTAGATTCTCATCCTTGTTCTTCGGATGTGGACTACCAACGGCAGCGTATGATAAGTTCATTAAATTTTGATCTTGACAGCATTGTTCAATGGGGAATAAAAAAACATGTAGAAATTAATGCTTTGAAAAATCAATGCTGCCTACTGTCACAAAAGCGTAACCCTTCCCCAATGTCACTATCCATGGGTGATACTTGCATCGAATAAAATGAACAACTTTCAGTCTTAGGTATGCGTATCACAGACCTCTTGTTGTGGAGTGAGCATATATTTGACATCGCCAAAAATGCTGCTAAATGTTTAGGTTTTCTCTGATGATCTGGCTATAATTTACAAAGCTTTTATTCGTCCAATACTTGAGTATAACTCTCATACTTGGGCTGGTGCTCCAATAATTTTCTT
This sequence comes from Eupeodes corollae, assembly GCF_945859685.1. Taxonomy (NCBI): domain Eukaryota; kingdom Metazoa; phylum Arthropoda; class Insecta; order Diptera; family Syrphidae; genus Eupeodes; species Eupeodes corollae. The sequence continues at coordinate 145,322,298 of NC_079147.1, read as the reverse complement.
GAGTCTTCTGGATAGAATTGAAAAAAAGAGCTCTAAAAATGATTGGAGATCGTTCTCTTACCGAGACATTTGCTTCTCTTGAACACTGCTAAAAGGTCTCATGCCTGTCATTGTTTTATCGTTATATTTATAAACATTACTCTAATGAAATAGCTAGTTGATTTCCTCCCCTTAAAAAATTCAACCGTAATACTCGTGCTGCTAGGAATGCCCATAAGTTTACCCTAGAGCCCAATTTCTGAAGTACTATTAAGTACAGAGGATCTTTCTTTAGCTGCACTACACGAATGTGGAATGCTCAATATTTCCCACTCATTACAATGTGCCGATATTCGAAAATAATGTGCCTCCTCCTTTCCTAATTGTTTAATCATTATAAGGGTATTTATAACCCCTTTCGAGCTCGGTAAAACCATCTGTTGTATAGCCAGCAAAATCAGTAGAAGTTTAAATGTTGTATAAAATTAACTCAAGAACAGAAAGAGGTATGGAAAAAACCCTAAAGGAAGAGTCAACAAAGCCACAACATTTCAGGAAAGGCGGCCGATAGTGAGAGCTGCTTAAATGTCAAGGCTTTCCGCTAATAAAATCAAGGCAAAAGCTGGGGTAAATGCTAGCAGATCGACTGTTGCTCTGGTGTGGGGGTCAAACTGACTTCCATGTTGTCTATAGTCTGGAAGGAAGAAGCGCGTACTTGCACCTCCTTGGAACAAGTTAGAGAAATCAGTGCAGCTCGATAATGATTGATACTGTTGCAATTCATAGTTATTGAAAAAGGCACAGCTTAGAACTGCACGGAGGAAATTCTCAACTTGTTAGCGAACGCAAGAAGCTAATAGTCATCTTCCTTCCTATGATTAAAAATCTTAAGATCATTGGTAACGAGGGACCGTCGTCGTCCTGAATCAAGGGTTCGAGGCTGACTTACTGATATAAATTATAAAAATATCCACAGAAATCAGTAAATTTACAAATCGGCAATTAAGTCGGTATTCATACATGATAAAAAGTCTGGAGATGTAATTGTAGATAAGGCTCGGTGGATTGAGTCCCACATGAAATCGGGTGACCACATCTAGGGTTATCTTCCCTTCCCTAGATGGCTCTACATCAAAGACATAAGTTAACACACCGTTGAAGATATGGTACCACGGGATATGTTACAGCCCCATGGTTAATTCCATGAACATATACATATCTGATGGCCTCCTTATGAGAGTATCTTGGTGGCTGGTTTATCCTGTATGCATAGGGTATTGGTTTTTCATTGTTTACCCTTGGAAAATCAATACTTAGGTAGACAAAACCAGGACCAAAGGTTAACAAATTGGCAGCGTTTGTTAAGTCTTGGTAGCTTAGAAAGAGGAACTCACTCGAAGAATTTTGCGATAAAACAATGCCAGGGGCAGCAATATTATAAGCTTGCCATCAAATAGGGCTCACTGCCAGGAGTTGATGTTGTGAGCAATTATCTTAAACTGTTGCTCGGGTGACACAGAAAGCAGACCATGTACGCCACCAAAAAATGAAGAAAAAACACCATTGAATGCTGCAAGCCTTAATTTTGCAAACAAATATTATCAGATGGAATCGAGCTTGGCATACCGCCTCCTTTTCCGGAAGAAAAATTTAATTTGAACAGGCCTGATGGATATAGTAGCTGCTACTTCCATGATTTAAGAAAGGAAACATTCTATTTTGTGCCTTTTGCACAGCAAAGGAGGTAGTGTATTGGTATGGGGAGCAATCACCAATTACGGGACAGTGTAGTTGGATTTTTCACATAAACCTAGAACCGAAGGCTGCAAAGACGAAAGTGGAAACATCATAGTGGAACCGCAGTCAATGCTGAGGATATGAAAGGAACACTTCTGCAGACTGTATAACGGCGACGAAGAACTGAATTCCGCTGTCAGGCAGGATGATCCATTCAATATAGACGACGAAAGCCAACAATCCCGTCCTCCCGACATAGACGAAGTAAAGATTGCCATATCTAAGTTGAAGTCTAATAAAGCCGCTGGAGCAGATGGCTTGAATGCCGAGCTCTTTAAAGCAGCTGGAGATAAGTTGGTTAGGAGCATGCACCAACTTATCTGTAAGATATGGTCGGAAGAAAACATGCCCGATGAATGGAACCTCAGTATTGTTTGCCCAAACCTGAAAAAACGAGACCCTCTAAACTGCACCAACTATAGAGGAATAAGTCTACTTAACATCGCCTATAAAATCCTCTCTGCCATAATATGTGAACGTCTAAAGCCCATCGTCAAGAACCTGATAGGTCCTTATCAGTGTGGTTTTAGACCAGGAAAGCCCACAGTTGATCAAATATTCACATTACGGCAGATCCTGGAAAAAACTCAAGAGCACTAAATCGACACCCACCATCTTTTAATCGATTTCAAGGCCGCATATGACAGCATCTACAGGGACGAGCTGTATAGAGCCATGTCTAGTTTTGGCATCCCTGCCAAACTCGTCCGTTTGTGCAGGATGTCCATGGAGAATTCACGCTGCTCCATTAAGGTTGGAAACAACTTAACAGAACCTTTTGATGTCAAAAAAGGTTTTAGACAAGGTGATGCGCTGTCTGGCGATTTTTTTAACATCGTGCTTGAAAGAATAGTGCAGAGCTCACACGTCAACACTAGAGGCACTATCTTTCAAAAGTCTGTCCAATTACTGGCATATGATGATGACATTGACATAATCGGAAGAACTCAGCGTGATGTCAATGGGGCTTTTGTGAGTATTGAGGCAGAGGCGGCAAAAATGGGTTTAACGGTTAATGAGGGCAAAACAAAGTACATGCTGTCGTCTAGAAAGGACATACAACACCGACGTTTTGGTCAAAACGTCACAATCGACAGACGTTCCTTTGAGGTAGTCAAGGACTTCGTCTACCTAGGCTCCGGTGTAAACGCAGAAAACAACACCAGCGCTGAGATCAAACCCAGAATAACTCTTGCTAACCGCTGTTTATTTGGACTAAGAAAGCAATTGAGTGGTAATGTCCTCTCTCGAGGGACCAAAGTGTTGCTATATAAGACCCTTATCATCCCCGTCCTGCTATAAGGTGCAGAAGCATGGACCATGACAAAAGCGGATGAAAGCACCTTGGGTCGCTTCGAGAGAAAAGTTCTTCGTGTGATCTACGGTCCCGTATGCATCGAAGGGGAGTGGAGGAGAAGATGGAACGACGAACTGTACGGGCTGTACGGCGACGTAGACTTAGCAAGAAGAGTAAAAGTCCAACGACTAAGATGGCTGGGTCACGTAGAGCGCATGGAAACCAATGCTCCGGCCCGGAAAGTCTTCGAATCCGCACCCACAGGACAGCGTAGTAGAGGAAGACCGCGGATCAGGTGGCGCGCACAAGTGGAAGGTGACCTCACCCAACTTGGAGCGCGAAACTGGAGACATCTAGCTAGGGACCGGGCTAGATGGAGAAGTTTGTTGGGTGAGGCCCTAGTTCACATAGGACTGTAGCGCCACCTTAAGTAAGTAAGTAAGTAGTTGGATTTTCAAAGTTTTAAAATGATGGCAATCACTTACAAATCGATTCTGGAACGAGCTTTTCAGCAGTTTTCTAAATAATTTGATGGACTTTCCAATAAGATAATGCACCAATTACATACCTCACGGACAACAAAAGCCTGGATTCAGGGGATTCAGGGACAAAATGTGAACTTATAACCATGTCCCCCATATTCTTATAACCTGAACATCATGGAAAGCGTGTGGGTATAACTTTCAAGAAAAGTCTGCGAAGGAGGATAGCCATACCAAAAAAACGAAGAGATTATTAAAGCCATAAAACGGTTTTGGGCCCAAATTTCGCTTTATTATCTGACAGCACTCTACGAATCCATACACTACAGATTACTTGAAGTAGTTCAGAAATCAGAAGGCAGCACACATTAATAAAACTTATTTACCTAAACTTTTAGATTTCTTTGTTATTTTCTTTACTTTAAAGGGTCTTAAAGGAAAATTTAGATCTTCTCCCTAATCATGTGACACAAAAAAACCAGGTACTTTTTAAGACTTTCTTCGGAAAAATTGCCATAAAACTTGTATCACTTAACAACTTAACCCAAGACATTTTTTGCAATACAAATTTAAAACATACCCCATTAATTCCACATTTGGGTTTTTCCAAAAAACCTAAGGATTTGAAAAATAAGGTCAAATAAAAAAAGCTTGTACCTATCCAAGTTATCTTAAATTGTAACTTTACTTCCACGACTATAACATAGTGCAGAGTATCGATAATGACCACAAAATTTAAACGCTTCATAGGTTAACTCTAATCACTTTTGGTATACTACCTAGTGTGAGTCTATGAGCCACATGAGTCACATTGTATTTGCCCAACTAATTAAGCATCATCATCATCATCATTATTAAAGCAAGACCGAATGTTCTGAAAATGCAACGATAAGTTACTTAGTACTTCGTGGATGGATGTGATTGAACTCGACAAAAATACAATGTTTGTATTTTGTAAGTTGTAACATAAACTCAAACTACCCACAGGTCACAGTTCTTTATTACAACAATTAAATAAATTGGAAGCTATAATTTAAATTGTAATTGAGCTGTTTTTTTTTTGTATTCCAACTTTGTACTTGTAACAATTTCTAATATTTTAGAACCACAAGACAACCCAGAAAACATAATGTGTTTTTATAAATTAATGTTTGTATGTATTTCCTTTGCAAGTAAAATCTTTAAACCACAAAAATAAAGTGTTTTTATTTATTAAATTTTATTATATTGTATAATTTTTCAACTGATTTTGACCATGAGCCAAATCTATCATTGTTTTGTTCTGATTATGATAATTTTAAGTCTGTCGGTTTCGCTTTTTTTTATTCATAAACAAACATTTTTAAACATAGCCTCATTTCACTTTGTCATTTGGTATTTTAAATATTTAAAAAAAATGTTCTTTGTAGAAATGAAATGGGGTCGGTTTAGGCAGTGGGTGGTTTTTTTTCATATGAAAAACTTTTGGTACTTTGCGGCATATTTTGAATGTCGGGCATTACAGAAAAAAATGTATACACCAATTAATTAATGACAAAATATTGGATAACCAGGTGCAGTGTACTATATAGTTTTGTTTTGAATATTTATTTTAAGATATAATTTTTTAGACCGAAACTGCCAATATTTCACTTTCAATGTTGGCTCTTAGCTCTTCAAACATAGTCGACTTGTTGACATGAACCCCAAAGAAAATAGGGTAAAGGCGTTGAATTGCACGATGCGACCAATCGACTGGCCCATTTCTTGAGATAACACGCTCATCAAACTTACTCTCCAATAAATCGATACTGTTGAAACCATTTGCCGTCAAAGTCCTTAGTTGCTGGCTTATTTGTGTAGACTTAAGACTTGACGTAGCCCCACAAAAAATAGTCTAAAGGCGTCAAATCACATGATCTTGGTGGCCAACTTACCGGTCCATTCCTTGAGATGAATTGTTCTCCGAAGTTTTCCCTCAAAATGGCCATAGAATCGCGAGCTGTGTGGCATGTAGCGCCATCTTGTTGAAACCACATGTCAACCAAGTTCAGTTCTTCCATTTTTGGCAACAAAAAGTTTGTTAGCATTGAACGATAGCGATCGCCATTTACCGTAACGTTGCGTCCAACAGCATCTTTGAAAAAATACGGTCCAATGATTCCACCAGCGTACAAACCACATCAAACAGTGCATTTTTCGGGATGCATGGGCAGTTCTTCTTCACTCCAAATGCGGCAATTTTGCTTATTTACGTAGCCATTCAACCAGAAATGAGCCTCATCGCTGAACAAAATTTGTCGATAAAAAAGCGGATTTTCTGCCAACTTTTCTAGGGCCCATTCACTGAAAATTCGACGTTGTGGCAGATCGATCGGCTTCAGTTCTTGCACGAGCTGTATTTTATACGGTTTTACACCAAGATCTTTGCGTAAAATCTTCCATGTGGTCGAATAACACAAACCCAATTGCTGCGAACGGCGACGAATCGACATTTCATGGTCTTCAGCAACACTCTCAGAAACAGACGCAATATTCTCTTCTGTACGCACTGTACGCATTCGTGTGGTTGGTTTAATGTCCAATAAAGTAAACTGAGTGCGAAACTTGGTCACAATCGCATTAATTGTTTGCTCACTTGGTCGATTATGTAGACCATAAATCTGACGTAAAGCGCGAAACACATTTCGAACCGAACACTGATTTTGGTAATAAAATTCAATGATTTGAAAGCGTTGCTCGTTAGTAAGTCTATTCATGATGAAATGTCAAAGCATACTGAGCATCTTTCTCTTTGACACCATGTCTGAAATCCCACGTGATCTGTCAAATACTAATGCATGAAAATCCTAACCTCAAAAAAATCACCCTTTATTAGTGTAAACCAAGAACCTTACGAAAAAAAGCCATAATGTGGTCTGAGCGATGCCCAATTCTTAAGAACGCCGCACAGTGGCCCGTTTTGACCTTTTTGGTTGCAAAAATCATATCTCCTAAACGAATAAAGATATTGCTTTAATTTTTTTTATCTTGAATGAAATATCGAAGACTATAAAAATTGTTACTTTAAAAAAAAACTGTTTACAGGGCCATTTGCAGTGAAACAGTCCGAAAAAAACTTTTTTTTCAATTTTAAGGCATTTTTTTATTTTCCAGTATTCAAGAGAACATAATGCATTTTGGTGATATATCAAAAGTCAAACAGTGGAAAAAGAAATAAAGACAAAACAAATTAAAATATAAACACTAAGTCTGGGGAAATGTGTAATAAACTTATCATTTCTAGAGAGTATCGTTCTTTCATATCTTTTTGGCTTCTCAAATGCCTTAAAGGAGAAAGAAATGGATCCGCATGTTAGAAAGGTCCTCAATCTGCCCAATCCTTGAAACTTTACACGTATTCTGATATCGATATTTCTTGTAGTCTTTATTTTTGCATTCCTGGGCTTCTTCTGACAGTTCTCCAGGTGGTAGTGATTGATATTCAATGATATTTTGACTATGAACTAATATTTTGTGTAGAGTATGTTTGCGTAGTTTTTCAGGATACTTTAGTTTTAAAAGCTCTGCCGTTTTATTAGTATACTCCTACTTCCATGCAATTCAAAACGTTCAATATTACTTTGAGCCTCATTATAACTTCTATATTGACTCCAGTTATTCGAGCGGTTGCATCTGACTTTTCAAAAAATATTCATCAGTGGAGGGATTCCATATTCGTAATTATGTTCGTCCTCAATTGAAGTTTTTTTGTGTCCTTTTGCGTATCGGACATGACGCGTAGATTTTGTTTCCGTTAATTCGTTTAATCTTTTTCGTCTATCATAGTTAAAAAAAAACTCGTGATTCACAGTTATAGTTGTTTCTTTATTAGGTTTTTATATTGTTGTTTGAATATCTGCTATTTAACTTTTAATATTTTGACTGTGGTATTTATGAAGTCACTAGTCGCTTTAACATATTGGAACATAATTTTATTACAGGTTCAAAAACATTAGCTCTAAGACTCTGGAAGATCTTAGGTAATAAACATAAAACAAAAATAATTTAACTTTTTTAAATAAAATGATCTTTTTTAAATCCACCACATACAAAACAGATAAATCGTTCTTCCCAAGAAGGTAAAAAATTACTGACTTTATCAATTTAAATTTTCCTAGCTCAGTTCGATGCAAAACGACGCAGTTGATCTTATGGATTTATGTAAAGAAATATATAAGGACTCTGTTTCATTTGAGATCTTAGCAACACTCGTTGAGTCTTTTTTTCTATACAATTTGAAGTCGAAAAAGTGTGCAAAAAGTAGTATTTCCAGAACCATTTAATTAAACAATTAAAAAATATATTTTTTTAATAATCGATCAAAATAATGGCACAGTATAATTATGAAAACAAAAACGAAAAGCGTTTCGAAGCCCTTTTTCTTGTTTTTACATTCAAATTTAAGAAAAAAAATTCATCATAAAAAATCTACAATTTTAGCCTGCTCTATTAGGCACACCAATTACCAAAATTGAATAATTTGTTTTGATAACTCAAGCTCCAAGTATTTGTAAATCTAGTTAACTAAAAAATTTTGCATTATAGACCCACTCGAAAATTGAATATTGCAAGCAGTTATGGATAAACGGGCCACTGTACGCCGTAGAATTGACACCTAAACGGTATCGATATTATCGAGACTTTAACCAACCCCTTGTGTCACTGACACTGTAACATCACACAACAAGCATGTAGAGTCAAATCTCTGCACTAAACTTCTTATTCTTCTTCTGCTAAAAAAAGTCGAAAATTGGAATTAACGCCCCTAAAGTTGCGGTTACTGACTCCGAACTTCAGCAGGACTTTTTTTTTAATGCATAGACGTTAATCGCACGTGACTTTTACCATGATGAAAATATTGACAGTTTTAAGATCAGTAAAAGGGTGCGTTCAAAAGTTAAATTAAAAGTTGTCAAGTCGCTTTTGAAAAACGCAATGTGCAGGTTCAGACGCAATAAGGGAGTGGAAAGTAAGGCAAGTTTCTAGTATTTTATTGGCCAGCTGCCAAAAATTCGCCTTCCAAATAAGGCAATTTCATTGGAAAGTTTACTGGAAAGTTAGTCAAGAAAAATCTCCCTAACTATCAAGCCAAGTCTACTTCTCTCAAAATGACAGTTGATCATGTCTCTTCATTTAACTGAAAGCTGAACTTTTTTTACGCTATACATATTTTCTGCACTTTTTTTATATTATACGCGTACTCAAGGGGATATGAATACCCTTATCATGATAAATTAAGAAGGGAGGATAGGATTAGAATGGAGATACCGATGCACATTGGTTTTGAATGTCTGCATATTGTAATGAGTGGGAAATATTGAGTTTGATAAAGCATTCCACATTCGTGTGGTGCGACTGAAGAAAGAATCTCTGTACTTTACAGTACGTCCGAAATTGGGCTCAAGGGTAAACTGATGAGCATTCCTAGAGGAACGGGTATTACGGTTGAATTGTTTGAGGGGAGGTTTGCAACTGGCTATTTCATTAGAGCATTGTTTATGAAAGTAGCGATAAAATAATGACAGGCATGACGACGGTGCTCGAGAGATACAAAAGTTTCAGTTAGACAACGGTCACCTATCATCTTTAGAGCTCTCTTTTGAATTCTGTCTAGGAGACTCAAGTAGGTTATAGGAGCACCTGCCCAGATATGGGAATTGTACTCGAGTTTCGGACGAATATAGGCTTTATAGATTATAGCAAGATCAGTAGGAGTAAAAAACTTCTTGCACCTTCGAAGAAAACCTAAACACTTAGCAGCATTTTTGGCGATGTCAAATATGTGATCACTCCACAACAAGTGGTTTGTAATGCACATACCTAAAACTGAAAGCTGTTCGGTCTCCTCGATACAAGTACCATTCATGGATAGTGGCATAGGGGAAAGGTTACGCTTTTGTTACAGTAGACAGCATTGAGTTTTCGAAGCATTAAATTCTACACGGTTTTTGATTACCCATTATGCTGTCAAGATCAGAATTTAATGAGCTCATCATACGCCGTTGGTAGTCCACATCCGAAGAACAAGGATGAGAATCTAGAAACGAATATGAAAAGCTGAGGGTACTGTCATCAGCGAAACAATTAAGTGGGTTAGAAGTTTCAGACAAAAGATCATTTATAAAAATAAGAAAAAGTGTCGGAGACAAAACGGAGCCCTGGGGCACACCAGCGTTTATTTTGTGGATACAAGATTTTAACCCGTCCAAGACTACTTGAATTGAACGGTCCGAAAGGTTATTTCTTACCCAACGAAGAAGGGATTCATCAATACCAAATGTACGCATTTTCAATAAGAGAGCTTGGTGCCAAACTCTATCAAATGCCTTTGAAATATCAAGTGCAATAATCTTACTGCTTTAACTGCTTTATTTAATGTTTTGTGTAAGGTTCCTTGTCAATTTGGAAAAGAAATAAGTAATATTTTTTTGTTTTAATGTTTTTGTACTATGAACTTAAAGTAGTGGAATTAAAGTTCTGAATTTGAAACTCATGACACTTGATTAAATAGTTCAAATCAAATCAAATGGGGTGGTGCAACAGTCCGTTGTGAACCAGGGCCTAGTGACTTACAACTCTCAACCATTCCTGTGTGCGAGTAGGTACTGTTGTCAAGAATGGAAGGGACCTACAATTTTAGGCCGAATCCGAACGGCTAGTTTGAGAGAGCACTTTTTCATGACAAGAATTACTCTTGAAGGATTTGTCAATTCCTAGCAAGAGGCAGTACCCGCGAAAATTATTTTTTTTTAATTAAGGTGGCACAGGCAGGGATTGAACCCAAGACCCCTTGCATGACAGTTTAACGCACTAACCATCATGCCACGGGTACTACAAATAGTTGCCTTGGTCAAAATTACCGTTCAAAGGATGAAGTTGACTGCAAATGAAGTCCCTTATGTTGCCTGAACCTGCCCAATATGACTACCAATGGCAGGCAAGTTTCTAGTATCTGATTGGCCAGCTGCCAAAAAAAAGTAGGCCAAGAAAAATCTCCTTAACTGAACTCAGCTTTTTTTCTCTGTAATTTAATTATTTTCTTCGCAATTCCATTTGACTTTTGTGTAAAAAATTTCCTTGTTAAATTTGAGAAGGAATAAGTAATATTTCTTTACAAAACAAAATTCAAGCCGTGATAGACTTGTAGCTTGCTTAAGGAGAGTAGTGTAGTGGTAGTTTGTGAACGAATAAGAGAAGGTAGAGGTTTGTGAAGTAAAGTTCTCAGTTTTAATTTCATTTGACACTTAAAGGAATAACTATTGTCCGGGTCAAAATGTACATTCAAAAAAATGTATTTGCTTGAACTTGTCCAATTTCAGAGAACAAATTTTCCGTTTATGGGTTATTTGTTAAAAAATGTTAATTAGTCAACTATTGCAAAATGTGCTGCACGGTTTATTATTATCCGACGAAGTTTAAAAATTAAGAAGGTAACAAGTGTGTTAGCGAAATTTCGAAAATATTGGAAGAAGTGATAGGGTAATTGGAAACTTTTTTAAAAATCAGAGTTTTGCGTATATTTAGCATTCTAAAAGGAAAAGAAAAAACAATTCCCTACTCAAGAGAGAGTCCGAAAGTAAAAAAACCACACTTTGAATAGCTCTTCGCCGTAGTCTAATTTTTAACCAGTCCAAAATAAATCGTGCTTCTTGCACGGTTCATTGTGAACACCACAAGGTCCGATAGACTGGAAATTGACAACTACAACAAGGATACAAATGTACACACCTCTAAGTTTAAATAAGAAGTTTCTTTAATAGAATTGCTTCAACAAGTTCTGCGAAATCTTAGACAACTTTGTAAAATTCATGAAGAAAGAAAAGTTTTCAGATTGATTATTGATCGTCCAATTTTTCTACCTGTAACAAATTTATTTGAACAATGGGTTAGAAATATGAAACTTTGAAACTGTGGTTTTTTTTTTTTGTTAATATAACATTTTTAAAACTTCCTAACTTATTAATTTTGTCCCATCATTGACACTATTTAACACAATTTTGACTTTTAAGTTTTGTTTGTTTTGGTTCCGATCCTGTCACAAGTCTCATTCACAAGCCAATGCTAAGACACAGCCGTTACACCATTTAAAAGGTCACCGTTTGGTTTGGTCTACGGGCAAAGGAAATTATTGATCCACATTTCTTCAAATATGAAGCCGGTCCTAATTTTAAACGAAAAAAGAGACTGGGATGCGACCCACACTGATAACTTCAAATCCCGTCCGTCGATTTGTCTTGCCTTCAATTTTTACCAATTTTTTGTAGATTTTATTTTTTATGAAAAAAAACGGACTGTTGGATTTTTATATAAAAATTACTGAATATCGAAATTAATATTTACTTTGAAATAAAATAAGTTTGAAGACATTATTTTTATTTTTTGAAAAGCTATTTGAGCCGAAAGTAAATTTTTATCAAGTTTTAGTATTGTTTTTTTTTAGAGTTTTATTTTTTGTAAAAAAAACTGTCAATTCGATTTTTTCCAAAATTTTATCGAATGTGGATAACAATATTTCTTACAAGAAAAAATAAGTTTGAAGCCAATATTTAAAATTTTTGAAAAGATATTTGAGTCGAAAATCAATTTTTACCAACTTTTATACATTTTTTTGTAGGTTTTTATTTTTTGTAAAAAAAACTGTCAATTCGATTTTTCTCAACATTTTTCAGAATGTTAAAAAACAATATTTCTTATAAGATAAAATAAGTTTAAAGCCTAAATTTCACGTTTTTGAAAAGATATTTGAATCGATATTCAATTTTTACGAACTTTGATGTTTTTTTAGATTTTTATTTTTTTTTGTAAAAAAAACTGTCAATTAGATTTTTCTCAAAATTTTATCAGATGTCAAAAACATTATTCTTCGTTGCACAAAATTGTTTAAGAGATGAAATCATATTTCAGTCGTAAAATTTTGGAGGTGACAAATTTTGTTTTCAGTTTTATCGATTTATAAAAAAAACCGTTATATTGATTTTTTTCAAAAAATATACCTGTTGGGTATCACATTACAATATATTATATAAAATTTAACTCAAGTCTCTAGCGTTTTTGGTTCGTAAGATATTTAGGGTTAACCAAAATTTTCATCTTTTTTTCAAACTGCTATGGTAAAAAAAAACACCCACGCATTTTTTCGAGAGTCCTTTCTGCATCTTTCTGCCTTATTATCTGTATAAAAAAATTTATTTGAAATCGATATCTCTTCTGGTTCTTGAGCTATGGAGGACAAAAAAAACGTCGCGAACGTACGGACGTACGAACGTACGAACGTACGTACACACGCATGCACAAACATCTTTCTAAAAATCTTTTATTTCGACTCTAGGGACCTTGAAACGTCGAGAAATGTCAAAATTTGACAAATCGGACCCATTACAATAACTTCCTATGGGAAGTTAAAAATCGATTTATTTAAGGAAAATCTTGGTGAATGCATTATATCGCGTCGTAGACCTTTGTCACGTCTTCCAAGAGCGTGTGATATAAAACCGTTCGACTAATATAATTTTCTTTTCAAAAGTAAACAATATTGAGAACATTATGGCTGAAACACAAACACGCTTCACCTTCGGCTTCGGCTTCACCTGACGTTTACGAGTTCGGCCATAGGAATTTATTGCATGCTATCACAGTGAAGCTTCGACCTCACGTTTCATTTGACAATCGTAAGGAAATAACGTAATGTAACGTTATGTGACTCCAAGCGGAAGCTCTACTTCTTCTTTGCTTTGTCTGACAGCTCAACAGCTGTAAAAAAGTCAACAAACAAAATATATTTGCTTTTGGAGGGATTCCCATTGGTTATTATAGGCTGTGTAAGCTACTTCTGCGATAAATTTAATTTTTTCGATAACAGCTGCTAATGACAGAAGTTCCATTTTAGAAATGTTATATTGGAAGTGCCATTTAAACTAACCTCCAAGCTGGTACAACGTAACGCAAAAGAAGCTGAAGCATGTTTGTGTTTCAGCCATTAATATTCTAAAAATGTATTGCTACGTTTGAACTTCTATATGTGTAGTTATTACCCCATTTAAAGTTAAAAAAGCTGTGATTGATTACCGGCCACCAAGTTTATGATCAAATCATCCATAAAACATCGGACTTCAACTTATTTAATATCGATAAAAAACGACATTATCATAAAGGCGTATTATATGTGAAATAATAAAAAACGTGATCGAAAATACAATCAAAACACAAAATACTTTCATTATCAAAAAACAAAAATCAAATCAAAAAATCTTGAAATCAGATAAGCCTAATCTGAGTCAATCTAAGAAGAATGACAGAAGTCACAAGGTGCTCCTTCTCAACGTGTTGTCACAACTAAATTTATTTACTTATCAATATCCAAAAATCATTTTTTAACTATTTTATACATCTTAAGTTATCAATTGTTGTTTATTTAAATCTCTAGTATAGTATAAGCAGCCAATCTAGTAAATATTATTATAACAGATAGAAAAAGAAGCTTTTATTCTGCACAAACTTGTCATTAAAACACATATGTATGATTATATATCCCTACATTAAAATAAAATAAGAAAACATAAAAGTTATCTCCATGCTCAATGCTCATGGGGTAGTCCCCCGAGGCATCTGCTTCCAAAATGTATGCTTTGCTTATGTTCGATTGTATTGGTACAAGTTTTGTAGGTAGGTTAGGTATATGCTTATTGATAAACAAGAATAGAAAAACAAGTTATCTTAGATAAGTTTTTATTTATTTTTATTCTTCAGTTGATAGATAAAATTCCCTTACCTTAAGCTAATTAACGACAACAAAATTCAAATACGTGTAGAACAGGACAATCCAGAACTACATTTCAAAACTAGATAGGTTATCCAAGAAAGACATTTTGTCTATCAAGAGAATCAATAGCACATCAACAAAAATAAAAGAAAACAACTTTGTTTCTCATAAACACCCATGGCAACTAAGTTTGATTTTATACATACATAATACTCATCAACAGTTTTGTTGATACAAAATTAAAATAATCATAAAATAAATACATAAATATTTAGCTTGGAAAAGGATTCTTTTCTGACAACAATAAATATTTACATATAAATAAAGGTTTTTTTTTATTTTTATTGTTTATAAATCTGATTTACGGATATAAAATTAAAGAAAAGATAATGACCAAATACACCTTTTAAGACCTAGTAGTACATAATTAAGAAATCAAAAGGATGACTAATTTTAAAGTCGGTTAATTTCTTTGAATGTTTTACTTTGAAGTCGTATCAATTTAAAACTGGCAAATATTTTTGGGTAAAGTACTTTTCCGAGTCTTAAAATATCTCCGGATCTTCTTTTCGGTTTTTTTTTAAGCTCAGTGCTCAAATTAGACTCAAACCAAAACACGGCAATTTTCATAGGTGTCAAGGCTTTAAATCATCTACATAACCCTGTGTAAAGATCGAAGACTGTTGAGAATATAACCTTCAATCTTAATTCGGTTCCACATCATACAGGTAGATAAGAAAATGAACGGACTACATGAGTTGTCCTGACAAGAAACGGGCCTTCATGGCTTACTTGTGGAAGGAATGAACTTTCTTCTTGGTCGTTCTTTTGACAAAATGGTGCTTAGCCCAGTAATTAATCAAATTAGTTTTAAAACATTACAATTATTTAATGATTCCTCTCTTGGCTTACAAAATTGTTAAACCTTTTGATAAAATTCTCGAAGACTTTTCGTTACATTTCCGGCGTTATCCCTAAAATTTCTTTTTGAATGCACACTTTTAAATTCTTCAAATAATGTATACAAATCGTGTGGACCCGATTTCAGATATCCCCAGAGAAAGAAATCGGGAGCTAGCATATCCGGAGAACGAGGCGGCCTAGTAAAATCTGTACGGGGCTATACCGTGATACCCTATCTGTGTAAAGGCTTTTCGTGTATCCAGACTTGGTTTTAATTGTTCATAGTGCGGCGTGAGGGGTCGAAATGAGCTTTATTGGTCATTAAAAGTTATTTCAAAATCTGACAAAAATGAGCAGAAAGTAAACATTTTCTGTAGTCGGTATCTTTTAATTCTGATTTCAATATGAGCTTAAAATATTTTTCCCAAAACTTCAAAAAATTGAAAAAAATTGAATTTCTTCATGGATTCTCTTGATGGTTTCAGCCGTGTGGACCGTTCCTGGTAGGCCAGGACTTTTCTTATGTTGCTTTGGGAGACTCACCAAACTTTGTTAACCTATCTTTTTATTTAGAGGAACTTCGAATTGACGCCATAAAGCATGTCGCACTTATGTATATGTCATATAAAATTTCGCAAAAATATACATAAACGTAAAACAAATAATAACAAATGAAAACACATTTGTTTGACATGCACTTCGGCTAGACCACGCATTCGACACTGTAGCAGTGTTAAACCAAAGTTAGACAAAAACAAACAAATATGGACATCTTTGTGTGGTAACCCTGTATCTCAAACGATTTTATGTTCTAACCGAGTCAAGTCGTCATGCAAAAGCTCTTGGGTTACAACAATGCCTGTCCAGCCTAAAGTTATTTTTACGGGTACTGCCTCTTGGGAGGAATTGACAAATCCTCCAAGAGTAATTGTTATCATGAAAAGTACTTTTTCAAATTAGCCGTTCGGTTTCGGAATATAAACTGTACGTCCCCTCCATTTCTGACATTACTCACACTCAGCAATGGCTGGGAATTGTTAATCACTAGGCCCTGCTTCTCTACTAGCTGTTGCGCCACCTAATTCCAAATCTCTGCAACATTTACCAGACAATACGCATTGCCGTATAGCTGTTGGGGGCAACAGGAAAAGAAGACGGTATTCATTTCCAATTGAATATTTACTTGTGTGTGCTGTTGTTTCATTCTAAATATTCAATTGTAAATTCGGCAAGCAGCTGCCTTAAAACTGTGAGTATAAAATTTCAAACAAAAAACCTCCTTGGTATTCATTTCCTCTCATTGGCCAATTCGAAAATGTTATTTTTTGTATAAGACTAACCATCTTAATATGTTTTACGAAATATATACAAATCAAATGCCTTTGTTTCTAAGCGCGGAGAATTGGGTCTGGCGTCGAATTCTGGGTTTGAGTCTGGGTCTGGCGTCAAAGATCGTTTTACCAATCTTAGTTTAGGTATAAAACCCAAGGCTTTGGACGACAGGCTTACTGAAAAGGTTATTTTGTTCCACACAGCATTTTCATCAAATTGTGTGACTTTTCGACCTGTTTTAACCAGATGTATTAAAGTCGATGGAGTTGGACTGAACCAAGTCATCTCCCTGACATATTTTCATTTTCCTATCGCATCTAACAGGATTAATTTTGATGTAAAAAAAGCAAAGAATTTTATCACAAAATTTTATAAACAAATTATGCAATAACAATATACAATACATTAACATTCGATGAATGTACAAAATCTAACGATTTATCATACTCAGGTGTTGGTAGGTATTTTGTGCCTTGAAAATCGTGACTGTCGTCATTAGAGTTAAGAGTTAGATTATTCATATCTGATTGGATGGTATCAACTATGCGTATCTACATATTCAATACGTTTATTATCGGAGCATCATCGGATTATTTTTAATTAATTAAACAGTATTCGCAGAATTGTATTTCCATAATGGTTCTACCTATTTGTTTGATATTTTCTTGTTTTTCTTAAATTTATGCACATCTTCTGAAACTTGGTTACTTAGTATAAGGTAGGTACTCCAAAATAGATCGAGAGAAAAGTTTTGAAGCCTTCTAATGGCCACGAATATGAGAAAAAATCATGAACTGTTCCAAATCTACCCCCAATTCTGATAGATGGGCAGATCACAAAATTAAAAAGGGACAAATTCGGAAAGTATAGTATAGTCTGTGGTAACCGACAGCGTGCGGGAACATCCTTGAAAACTTGGCATAGACCAGGAAAATGCGAAATGATAGTGAATAGATCAATTGCAGGCTAAGATAGGATGTGCTTTACATTCAATATCTGCGAACGCCAAAAAAAATTGATAAATTCGCATCATCAGCAACATTTGCCCTTGCATCAGCAATATTTTTGACTGATATATTTAATTTATAAGCCTAAGGGTTTGCTTCAATAATTTCCAGCCGATATGTCCAATTTTCTTCAGTTTTTCTTGGCTATAAATTTGCCCGATTTGTTGGTTATATTTCTAGAATTTCTAAGAATTTTTGTCAGACGGATTGAAAAAGCAGAAGAGTACAAACACATCTCACTATTCCTTCGCACCTAGCAATCAAATTAGCTTTCTATTACATTTCATCATTTTCGAATAATTGTGCAGTAGAGAATTCTTGAAAAATGGAATTATAGAAATTGTGTTCTCAGACCTCAAAAGAGAGAAATTTTGTTTATATTTTTGAGTATACGGATATCTCTGAGAAATAAACTGGTCACTTATAAAATTGTCAAAAAAATCAACTCGGAAAAAAGTATTGACAGATTGAAAAAATCATACAGGGTCTGGCAAAAAAACCTCCCGTATTTTTAGAAGCTATTTATAGACAAAATGGTATTCTGGCTGCGTTCAATCTTGTGTTGGATAGGGTATCTTGGATAGGTGGATTTTTAGATACCTTGTTGAACGAGTTGGATAGCTGTATTGAGATAGCTGTCAAAAAATAAAAACAACTTTCAGCTGTCCACAAAAAGCAGAGAAACATTTAAGCTTCGAAGTCAAAATCGATCATAATTACCTTCTAAAATTCGGAGGCAAATAGCTTCTTCATCGTCTACTATGTACATCCTCAAATACAACTACAACTAACATTTTATATGTTTTTGTTTACCAACAAATACAAACAGCTGAAATTAATGTTCAAGTTTTTTTCAAATTCAACCATGTGTTGAATCAGCTGTTCTGTCAGGTACCTACATGCCCCAGAAATTCTTGGATACATTTGGATTCCTTTTTTGACATCTCAGCTTTTTTTATCAGCTGTTATTTTACATGTAAGACACTAACAAAAAGGTATCCGGATACCATATCTGTCTGAGATTGAACGCAGCCAATGGCGTGGCTCTTATGTGACAGTTTGGTGTGCTGTTGCTGAATTTGGTGTGTAAGGTTCGTATTTTTTGGAAGAAAATTGGCAAAAAGTGACAGTTAATGCGGATCGCTACTGTCACTCCAACCAAACTTAAATCAGTTTATTAGGAACCACAAAGAAGTTTGGTTCCAATTAAAAAAATTCAATACAATTTGTCTGTTAAATTGTTTATTTATTTTTCATTGCGTTTTAAAATATGGGAGATCTCTTTGCCGGACTCTGTAATGTCCATTCTGGATAGCTGAATTTTTTAAAACCTTATTAAATGAGCTGGCAAAAATTAAAAACAACTTTTAGCTGTTTAATTTGAAATGAATAATTTCAATAATCCATTGGTTTTTTACCAACAAAAAACATCAAATTTAAAATCAATTTCTGGAATTTAAATTCGACCATATGTTGAATCAGCTATTGTGACAGATAAGTACCAAAATGTGCCAGACACTTTTGCATACCTTTGGATTAATTTTTTGATAGCTCAGCTGTTGTCGATCAGCTGTTTTTTACACGCGAAACACTAACAAAAAGTTATCCGGTTTTCCTATCTATCTGAGATTGAATGCAACCATTACAAATTACAGCTGAGTTTGACAGGTGTCAAAAACCAAAACTACCAGCAGCTGTTTTTTTTACACGCAAAACACTAACAAAAAGGTATCCGGTTTTCCTATCTATTTGAGATTGAATGCAACCATTATGTCACTACAAATTACAGCTGAGTTTGACAGGTGTCAAAAACAAACCTTAACAACATAAACCTACGTAATAAATGATCCTTTATGTAATGGTCTCTTAAAATATACAAAATGAAGACTGTCCTTTTTTATTAAATTTATAAAGATTCACTTTTAAACAGATAAATAAAGAAATAAATATATTAATTTATTTTCATATGAGCAATCAGTCATCAAGACTTACATACACTTATATTTTTATTATAACATTGTCAACAATAACAAGACAGGTACAAGATTACTTCCGTTCTAGTTTTTGATAAAAATTTAAATGATACCAGTGAAAAATCTACTGTAAAACGTAGGTATAATAAACTCTCAAGAAGTAGCTCAATATGTCAACCTTAAATAGGTAGGTACCTCACATAAAAACCAACTAAAAACTAGATTATTATTCAAGTTTTAACTTAATAATTAATATTTAAAAATTCAATGACATCTTGCAAGTTTCTTGTTGTTAAAATTAAAACAAAAACTTCTATCTTACATGATTTTCTTAAATAAAGAAATTAAAATCATTTTCTGAAGTCTGAAGTGAACCTGAACTAGAAGGAAACTTTAGTCTCAATCTCATTTAACATTTCTCAGAATTCAACAAAACAAAACCAAAACAATCAAACAAAATAAGAAATAGGTATAAAAATAGCTAGATTGTTCTATACCTATACGAGCATACATATATAAGATAGGTAAGGTAAACCTGGGAACGAAATACAGGAAAGGTCATAGAATCTTGTGAACTAGGTCCATTGCAAACAAAATACCTAACCTACCTTCCCCACGAGAAACAGAATGATTCTTTTCCTATGTAGATAGGAAGGTAGTTGTTTTGTATAACTAGCTATATAAATATAGGATATGAATATCGATCCAAACAGCCGTCAAAAAATATAATATAAATTAAAAAATATATAACTTTGGTTTATGTATGGTTTTTTAACTCACCTTTAAGAGTGCCAAATTGTTATCCCTTGCAGAATTAAAAACAATCATATTCAGATGCATTCCTTGCATTGATTTTGCCAAATAACAACAAAACACATAAACAACTGAACTATTTTAAAATTTATTGCACTTCTTTTATTCCCTTGATTCTTTTTGATATTTTTGCTTTGCTTTTTGCTTAAATTTATTATCTAATGATAAAACGGCAACGATGACGACAGAAACGATGCAGCAACAACAACAACAATAATAAACTGTTTTCAAGTGTTTCCCGTGGGGAGCTCCACCTAACTTAGAATTAGATTGGGAGTTCTCTTGGAAACCACAACGAGAACGACGACAACGACGACGAACGGCGAGAGAATTTATTTTCCTTCTTTTATTTACTTTTTTTTAGGAAATTGCTTGCTATTTTTTTCTATAGTCTGCCTTTCTGTTTCTGGGTTTTATTTTTTTTATTTTAGTTGCGAATGATTACTTCCTCCCGTCCACGGTAGTGAGAAGAAAAATCTAACAAAATACAAATAGGTATAAAAAAATAAATATATAATCGAGTTTGAGATTGGTCGTTTTGGGTGTCGCGAGCGAGAAGCAAACGAAATTTTCAGACAGGTTACGACGCGTGTATTCGTTTTAAAATGTTGAATATTTAGAGCAATATTTCCAGCGATAAGAATTTAATTTCTATGTTCTTTTTAATTTTTCTAATAAATTTGTAAGAAAAATAAAAACAATATTCATTCCATAGCGCGACGCCACGAGGCGACCTAAATAGATTGAAGAGGTTTTATTTCTTTTTTGGTTGACTCTGGCTCTGGCTGGCTGACTGATTGGTGTGCGTTCGGGGAGCAGCACCAGCACAGAAAAATAAGAACAACAACTACAAAAGAACAATCGCAGGGAAAACCCAGCCAGACGAAAATCAAAAATGAAAAACCAACGTTATAAAATCTCGTTATATATTATTTTTACTTTTGATATTTTTCTTTTTAAACAAATTTGAATTCTTTCTCTTTTTCTTTAAATTAATATTTCCTTTGTTTTATTATTATTTTTGTTGATAATTTTGTATTATTTAAATGAAAGGAAATTAATTTCAATTAATTTATTTTTTGTTCTCACATCCGTTCTCTCCGCAATCGTTATTTTTCTTTTTCTAAGCGATTTTGACAGATCGGCGAATTCAAAGCAACTGAACTGAAATGAATCGAATGCAGTAGACAGCAGCGAAGTGAATTTTTTGAATGAAGAAAAAACAACAACAACAAAAAGCAAGAATCTGGTTTGCTGGGGCTACTGTGGAAAAACAGGGTGTGTTGCTAGTGATGGGTATTTGTGATTACATTATTATCGAAAATGTTACTTTCAATTTTTGGGTCTCTATTGAATTTTTGTTTTATTTGTAAACAATTCGAATAAGTTTTGATTTAAAATTGGGTTCCATATTCACTTTACTAGAATTCAAGGTCAAGTGTATTGATTTCGATTCTGACAGTTGAAGTGAATTCAGTCATTGTTCACATTGGACTCTTTCGATTTGATTAGTTTTTTTTTCTTTTTCACACTCATTTGTTAGTTAGAAAATATATATCTGCCTTATGTCTCTTCTTAGTCTTCATATGGGAGTGATATTCAATGCCAAAATGATTCAATTCAATATAACATTTTTGATATGTCAAATGTTTATTTTCGTCTTTTACTTTCAAGATTACTTTAATGATTCTACTTAAATTTTTTTTATGAACCAAGATATGTTTATTTGTCAAATTTAAACTATTCATACAAAAATATAAATAAAAATTATCGCATATAGATTTTTATTTTTGCAATCAAATTATCGATTTTATAAACTCATCACTATACAGGAAATATTTTGAAGGAATTCATTTTATTGGTTCAGTTCATCTTTTTCATTATCATCGGCTGTGAAGCGAATTTGTATTTGACGATGAAGTATTTTGTTTGTGTTGTCTTATGTTGTATTTGTATATATAACGAGGCAATAATTACATGTTTTTTTTTATTTTAGTTGGTTTATGTGTTGGTTTGGTGTGGTAATGTTTGTGCGCAGGACAGATGAAGAATATTTACCGCGTTTACAAGGAGAATTGAATCCGAATTGAATCAGGATTTAGCGCCGTATAGACCTGGATCGGATCGAAATAGGATTACTCGATCCAATCCCACTGCAAGAGGTGAATCGAATCGAAAATTTGTTTGTAAACCCGAATCGGGGAATCGAGTTATTGGTGTGTGAGGTTTTGCTTGTGTGCGTGCGATAAGTTTTTTCCCTCTTGTTTGTTCTAAGCAAAAATAGTCCATTTAAATGGAGTATTTTTGGTTCTAAGCTGAATTTAATTTGGCGCTCGTCTTTGTGTTTAGAGCATTGTTCCAAAATTTTAAGTTTATTTAAAAGTAGCAGTACGCACACAAATAAAACCGAAATGTCATTTCGATTCCATTTGAATTCGATTCCTCGATTCAGTGCCACCATATACCTGGATCGAAATCTCAATTCGATTCGATTCGATTCCTCGATCTCGTCTTGTAACCAGGGTAATTGTGTCAATTTAAATTCATTGTT
Source organism: Eupeodes corollae (assembly GCF_945859685.1). Taxonomy (NCBI): domain Eukaryota; kingdom Metazoa; phylum Arthropoda; class Insecta; order Diptera; family Syrphidae; genus Eupeodes; species Eupeodes corollae. Next base: position 145,299,384 of record NC_079147.1, on the reverse strand, counting down.
CATTTTAAACCAAAATACATTCGATGAACTAAGACTAAAATGAATTAAGTTTAACGAATGACATACAAAAACACAGGGTGGATATATTTTTAAGAGATAATAATAAATCGAAAAAAGTTATGTATTTATGCTGATAATAGAATAAGATTACCATTCACATGAGCACGACCAACGATCAACGAATGAACGAATATTCTTCGATTTTGACATTTCTTTCACATGAGAGTTTTTAATTCGTCGTGAATGAACCAAAACAAGAATGATTTTTTAGGTTAAGTACGCGCGATTATTTTATTCGTTGCGAGTGTGGATAATGTGGAACGTGAATAAAGTTTGACAGTTCGTATCAACTACATTTTTTTCGCGACGAATTAATTTGTTTTCTTAAATTTATAAATACATGATATAAAAAGTAAAAGTATGCATCATAAGTCAAATAGAAATTATATTGCAATCGTTTTGTTAAGAATTTGTGTGGAAATATGTCTTCAAACGTATATAAGCTCCTATTTTATAATTCATTCGTCGTTCGTTGGTCGTGCTCATGTGAATACTGCTTTAGATTAGAATTAGTAGTACCCTTGGCTTGATGATTAGTGCGTTGGACTGTCATGCCAGAGCTCTTGGGTTCGATCGCTGACTGTGCCACCTAAAATTTGTTCACAGGTACTGCCTCTTTTGAGGAATTGAAAAATTCTCCCAGAGTAATTCTTGTCTTGAAAAAGTGCTTTCTCAGATTAGCCCTTCGGATTCGGCATATAAACTGTAGGTCCCCTACATCCCTGTAATTACTCACACACAGGAATGGTTGAGAGTTGTAAGTCACTAGGCCCTGGTTCTCTACGAAGTGTTGCACCACCTAATTTTAATAGAATTAAATGAAATAATTGCGGATGAAATTTTGAATTTGATACATTAGTCAAAATTGACATTTGTCTTTCTTTGGAGTAACTAATAGAATTCTGTATTTCTGTAGTCGATGTGATTACATCAAAAGTTTAATGGTTGTGAGACGACTAATGTGAGGAAAAACTAATGCAATATAAATTATGTTAATTATTATTTAACCATTATTAAATCAAAACTATGAACAAGAATTTACAAACATATTCCCTTATGTTATGCAACTTTAAAATTTTAATTAAAAAACTTAATTTTTAATAGGAATGTGCGGAAGATTTGTTATACTTTAAAGTAATTAAGTGTCATGATAATGTTTTGATCACTTCATTGAATGATTTTCACAAACATTTCTTCTAACAAAATTATTTTAAAGTAGAAAATATAAGGTCTAAGGAATTTAAACCTATGAAACACTGATTATCAGGGGTCTATTTAGGATGCATTTTAAAGCACAAAAAAGTCAAATCAGCTCTATAAATTTGACATTTGTTTTCATCGTCCTTAAGCTGGCATTACACGATAGAGTCAATGATCTAAACGGACCCGAGCTGTTCTGGTGAAGCTGAGGTGGCTCGATTTGGCTCTGTCAATCCAGTTAGACTTTCAGCAAATCAAATCGAGGAATCCGAGCCAACGAGCCATTTTTGGTATTGCAAATATTTTGAATTGAATGAGACCCTGATCTTATATAACTAGTGACTTATAAACTACAGCTTAAAAGAACATTTTACAACTGGAATAGATATATAAAGTATGATAAAGATGAAGGATATAGTTCACAGAAAACTAGGGATTTGTTCCATTTCCATTAGAATAAGTAGATGTGTTCCAATGGCTGTCTTTTATGGAAACAATAACGGAACCTATGTATGTGGCTGTTAAGATGTTTGCACAATTTGCTTAGTGTGCATGGTTTAATTAACAGGCTTTTCACACTAAACACAAAACTCTTTTTCTGTGAAATGATCGGTTTTACCTGTTTTATATATAACCTGCCGAAAGCTAAGAGCTATTCAAAGAGGAACTAAACAAACAAACCTTTCCAAACATTATCTGGGGTCTATTCAATTAAATGCAAACGAAACAGCTTGATAGCTGCTGTCAAAGGAAATATTTCACGGTGAAATTGTACAATATTCGTCCACAACTGCAGGAGTTTAAATTAAAGTAAAAAAGTACAGTTATTTTAAATTACAATTTGGTCTTGGTAAGTAATTATCTACAGAACATGGAAGAGAAAATATTGCGAAGACAAAAGAATACCTGCTGGAACTGTGGGCCGAAAAGTGTGGATATAGAAATAATGGCAATATTTGTAAGGAGTTTTTTGAAGGCTTGCTGGTTCAGTAAACTTCGGCAGAAATAAAAATGAAAACAAAATCAAAGATTTTCTTTTCTTTCGAAGTTTCAGGATTTGCAAAGCAGATAATGAAAAAAAAAGTTTAACAGAATCTTTATATTTTGTTCATCTTTCTTTTTATGTATTAAAATCAATTTCAATTGGTCAAAATGCATTTTATTTTCATAAAAAACAATTGAAGGAATAAAGCTTTACTTACAAATTTTGCATCAAAATAAAATTTAACAACAAAAAAAGTTTCAAAAAATGAAATGTCAGACGAAATCGTGTAACTTTTCAGTGTGAACGATTTTTGTGTTTTGGAAAACTTTTTTACGACTTTTTAAAAAATCATAGGGCCTTATCAACACTAAATCGCTAAACACACGTTCAGCAGCAAAGTTAAGTTTTAATAGGTATTACATTTGCATATATCTACTTAACCAAATCAAACACATATTTTATTAATTGGACATTCGCTGTCAAACCGATAGAATAAAAGTGACAGTGGCAATATGTGTCAGAATAAACTAAACAAAAATATTTACAAAATGATGGAAATTTATAAAAATAAAAACATAGTTAAAAATTGAGACATGTACACAACAGTACACAAACACAAGAAATTTTAACTCTTTTGAACTGACAAATCTCTTTTGACAGTTCAGTACAGTAAAAACTAGTACAACTGTCAAGGTAAAACATTGTAGTGGATAAAGGCCCTACATTACATTATTGCAGTCAAAAGGAAATGTCTACATTTATATTTATTTTGTAGAACTTGAACGCGAAAAATTTAGAAGTATTTATTTAGGGTGACGTTTACAGATTAAATATTTAATGATGTAACTCTTATTCATCTTAATATATAAAAATCCAGTGTCATTTGTATATTCCCAGTGAACTCTTCACCAAGTCAACCGATTTCGGTGAAAGTTGGCATTTTATGTGTAATTTGGTCTAACTTAAGATATAGGATAGTTTATATTTCGATTAATGGTCTCAATTGTATATATGTTGCATTAATATATAATAATCAAGTGTCATTATGTATGTTCCCAGTGAACTCTTCACCAAGACAACCGATTTCGATGAAAGTTGGGATTTTATGTGTAATTTGGTCTAACTTAAGATATAGGATAGTTTGTATTTCGAGTAATGGTCTAAATTGTTTCCATATGTGTTGCAAATGAAAAATACTTTATATAAAATCTACTTTTCTAATCGTATATGATCATTATGTTTTCTGAAATATATTTTGACTTTGAAGTACAATTTTGTATTACCTTAAAGCTACATCGGTATTCCACGAAACATGCAAGAATACATTCAGGACGCGATGACTTATGTCCGTCATTACGGACGTCCAGATTTGTTTATAACATTTACGTGCAATCCAAATTGGGAGGAAATACAAACTTTATTATTACCAGGTCAACAGTCGATACATCGTCACGGCATTACTGCACAAGTGTTTAAACAAAAATTAAAATCCTTAATTTATTTCATTGTAAAATATTCAGTCTTTGGCAAAACGTGTTGTTGGTTGTATTCAATTGAGTGGCAAAAGCGAGGCTTACCTCATGCTCACATTTTAATTTGGCTTGATGTTAAAATTCGTCCAGAAGAAATTGATCAAATTATTTCAGCCGAAATTCCAGATTCATCAATTGATCAATAATTATTTGACATTGTTACAAGTCACATGATTCACGGGCAGTGTGGTGCTTTTAATATGACATCGATATGCATGGAAAATGGGAAATGTAAAGAAAAATGTTCTAAGAAATTCACGAATGATACTATTACTGATGTCGATGGTTATTCGTTGTATCGCCGTAGAAACGCCGATAACGGTGGTCACACATTTAAAATAAGAACGTCAAATTCTAACTAATTAGAAATTGACAATCAATGGGTGGTACCGTACTCACCACTGCTGTCAAAAACATACAAGGCTCATATTAATGTTGAGCTTTGTAGTTCAATTAAATGCATTAAGTACATAAGGGCAGTGATTTAGCCATGTTTAGAGTACAAAACATAAATGAAAATGACGAAATAGCACGATACCAATGGGCAGATACATTAGCAGCAATGAAGCTATCTGAAGTATCCTTAGTTTTCCCATACACCACAGAGAACCATCTATCTAACATCTTGCAGTGCATCTTGAAAATGGTCAACGTTCACTGACCAGAATCTTTTTCAAAGGGCATTTGAACCACTAAAAACCACGTTAACTGGATTTTTCTCACTTTGTCAAAAAACTGATGCCTTTGGCCAATTCGGAAGAACATTATTGTATACCGATATTCCATGCTATTTTACATGGAACATGTCAACAAAAAAATGGGAGAAACGTTAAAAAGTAGAACCACTGGGGCGACTTTATACAGTACATCAAAAACGTTTGTTGTTGGTTAATGTTCCTGGACCAATCTCTTTCCAATTTTTACGAAAAGTTAATGGTCGAGTGTTCAGTACGTATCAAGATTCATGTCGTGTGTTGCAACTTTTAGAAGATGACAATCATTGGGATCTGACACTTGCTGATGCAGCTTTAACGTCCTCGCCAAGTTGTATTCGTCAACTATTTGCCATCATCTTGACGACATGTTTTCCAACACAGTCATCTATACTGTGGGAAAAATATAAAAACTACATGACTGAATATTACTATACCGACTTAAACAAACAAACCAATTTCCAAATCTAGGTTTCTCATCAGATATGTATAATAAAGCATTGATATTAATTGAAAACTTATGCATTATGATCTCAAATTCATCACTTAGTCATTATGTTATGCCATCACCTAATCGTCCAGCTATAGACTTAGTGAATAGCGATTTGCAGCGAGAAGAACAATTTAATAATCTTGATTTAGCTACAATTGTTGCTAATAATGAACCATTATTAACTGACGAACAAAAAAATCTATACAATTGGATTACTTTGGCTGTTGATGCTAAACAAAGTGGTTTCGTTTTCTTAGATGCACCAGGTGGAACCGGTAGAACATTTTTGATATCGTTGATCCTTGCGAAAGTACGGTCACAAAAGAAAATTGCATTAGTAATTGCATCATCAGGCATAGCTGCTACTTTGTTAGATGGTCGAACAGCACATTCTGCTTTTAAGTTACCACTAGATGTCCATAAAAATCCAAATGCTTTGTGTAACATTAAAAAGAGGAGTGGAATGGTTACAGTGTTACAAAGGAGTTCAATCATAATTTGGGATGAGTGTTCCATGGCTCATAAACATTCACTCGAAGCATTAAATAGAACTTTGCAGGATTTAAACAGTAATGACAGACATTTTGGTGGAGCTATTCTACTATTATCTGGTGATTTTCGGCAAACATTGCCAGTGATTCCTCGCTCTACTTTTGCTGATGAAATCATTGCATGTTTAATACAATCATTTTTTTGGAGAAACGTCAAAACACTAAGGTAAACAAAAAACATGCGAGTACAACTCCAAAATGATCCGACAGCACGATTATTTTCTCAGGAACTATTAGATATTGGAAACGCTGAAGTGGAATTTAATCAAGATACCCAATGCATAAGATTGACAGACAATTTATGCCCTGTTGTTGAAACTAAAAATGATCTGATCGAGAGTGTCTTCCCAGATATAATAAATAACTATCTAAATCACAATTGGCTCAGTAATCGTGCTATTTTGGCAGCAAAAAATGTTGATGTGGATCTAATTAACTACCAGATACAACAATTATTACCAGGCGATATAATGTCGTTTAAGTCAATCGACGCTACTGTCGATGAAAACTAAGCAGTGAATTTTCCATTTTTTTCGGTTAAAATATGGATCACCGATTATTCTTCTGCGTAATTTGAACCCTCCTAAACTATGCAACGGTACACGTTTGGTAATTAAAAAAATCACCGGAAATGTTCTCGAAGCAACTATTTTGGCAGGAAAGTTTAAAGGAGAAATCGTTCTGTTACCATGCATTTCAATGATACCGTCAGATTCTTCAATACCTTTCAAAAGACTGCAATTTCCTATCCGTTTAGCTTTCGCGATGACTATTAACAAATCACAAGGACAAACAATGTCTATTTGCGGCTTAGACTTAGAGAATCCATGTTTCTCTCATGGGCAATTATACGTGGCCTGTTCACGTTTAGGGAGACCATCGAGTTTATTTGTGTTGACAAAAGACAGGCTGACCAAAAATATTGTTCATCGATTGGCACTTCAGTAAACTTAAACTGTGATTGTCTATTAAGTCCTTCCTTAATTACTCAGCCACAGCAACGCGTGGTCGGGTCTGCTAGTTATTTTAATAAATTATTAAACGTAAATAATTATTTTTTTGTATTCAAGGTCGTAAATAAAATTGTGTATATTCTCTTTAAAAAAATCCAATTCAAGTAAATGAAAGCTGCTTTTCCGAATTCAACCGCACTCCAATTTAGCTATTTATCTGTAGGTGGCGCTATAAATATTTAAAACTAAAAACAGAGAAATCCGATTGCATATTCATATAGTCTATTCACTCGACTAAGAAAAACAAACAAATTACTGGTATGGTTCCATTCGCCACAGCGACAGCGACATATAGCGTGAACTCTCTAGAAATAGCATCAAGCTTAAACAGTGTTTGTTATTGAATATTTTCTTTTTAATTTCTTATACAAAATACAAAAGAAATCAGTTCGAAGTTATCAACAGATAAAAACTTCTAACATTTCTTGTCAATAATACAAATTATTTGAATTGTGGAGGTATTTAACCCTTTCGTGAACCTAAAAAAAACGTGCAATAAATTCTTCAAAATGGCCGAATTGACAGTCAATGCAATAAAATAATTGTCAGCCATATTTGTGTGCGAGAGAAGCGAAAACCTAGTTTTTTTTTTCAAAGTACGTCTTTTCTTTTTTGTTTGCCGTTAATTATTATACTCTTCTCTTTCTTTTAGCAAGCGGCTGAAAAAGAACACACGACTTGTTTTTTTTTTTTTTTGTGTTCGTTCTCAACTCGTCGGTCGTTCGTTCGTTTTTCTCTCATTGAGGCAGGCCGTGTGCTTTCCAAACAAACGTCAGTCTGTTGAGTTAACCGCAACGCGGAGCAACAAAGCGGAATTTTGTGTTTTCGTCATCATTGCGATTATATTACCGATTCGTCGTTATGTCCACAGACAGACGCTAGATAGTTTATTTTTATGCGATTGTGTTTATTTTAATCCGTGTCACACCCTTTGGATTTTTATGACAGATAAATAAAAAGATTTCACCTGTACCCAAAATAACAAACAGTTCTTGGTGAGATAAATGTCAAAATCATTACACTCGACTATTTTGCGATTGTGTCCGTCTCCGCACCCACCATAAATATAATTAATCTATCGTCATAGTGCTTAAATATTGTCCGGTTTTTAAAAAGCCGATTACTAAAACCATTTATCGAAATCAAAAGCCTGCTCCAAAACAGTGAGCGACTACTGTCACTGTCACCACAGTGTCACCCCAGGGCAAGGCATCCATGGTTTTTTGCCGCAATTAAATGCGCATTTCGCTATGTTTACACTACGAAATAAAAAAACGCTTTCAACTTCTGTCACTTTTTTTGCCAGTCCGTTACTGCTAAATTACAGTAAAGGTGAGAGCGAGATGTAGAAATTAAAACAACACAACGAAGAAAAAAAGAGTTCAAGTGAAATTTATAAAATTAATATTTTTCGGTTGTCCGACGAAACATTGGAAGCGAGCGTAGCGTTTGGAAACGGAAGGGAAAGAAGAAAACAAAGAATTTGCCGGCCTGCCACTCGACGCCAATATTCTTTCGGTTTGTCAATGCGCACCCAGCGTGTGTGAGAGAGTGTGTGTATACATGTGTGTTACTTATTGAATCGCGTTTGTGTGTTACAAGTGGATTAAGTGGTTTTTGAAGGAGCTTCATTGCCGCTGCCCGGCCGCCGTCTTCGTCCTCTTTTGCTTTCGCCTTTCGGTTTTATTTTTCAACCCGCCACCCCTTTTCACCCGTCGTCGTCATCGACATCGTCATCATCTCTCACCACATCGGTTTGTTTTAAGTGTTTTATTTTTCGTTCCTTCGTTCGTTCGTTGAATTTTGTCTATACATTTTGCCCTGCGATTTATAAGCAATTATCGTGGTTCTTTTATTTTGCATCAAGGGTTTTTTGGTCGTCGCCTGCTGCTTTCATCTGTTTCTGTTGTTTGTTCGATTCGATTCGACTCGACTCGAGGAGTGATTGCAAGGAAAAGGCTTATCGACGCGTCACCACGTTAATATAAAATTGTTAATAGAGTGCGAGTGAGTGAGTTTTTCAAAAGCAAAAAAGAAAAGGAAAAAATTACCCAAACCGTTATTTCAACACCAAATAGTTTATACAGTGCTGCGCAAACATATAGCGAGGAAGAATAAAAGTTTTATTGTGTTTTCATTTTTTTTTTCGTTTGGTTGTTAATTACACTTATTACAACACACCTCGACGATTAATTTCAGTGTGTGGATTAACTTCTAATTCTAGAGATAACTTACATTAATTTCTGATAGGCTTGAAAAGCAAGTCTTTATTGTTTTTGAATAAGAAAAGAAGAAACAAATCATCGGCGGGGATATGTATCCGGCACCGGTTCGTCATCCATCAGCTGGGGTAAGTTTAATCAATTAAAATGATTGTAACCTAATTAATTTCTATTGTTTATTGTTATGTATAGGTATGCTAAAATATTAGATTTGTTTTGGCCTAACCCACAACTTGATTTAAGAGGTTTAAATGCCGGTAAAAAATAAACTGATTTTGTTTGGCAAAATATACAAAAATATTAGGCTTTCATAGCTTTTAAAATTGGTAGCAAAACACAAAATGTATTTTCATTGACATTTAAATTATATTCCTAGGTATAAGGCCTAGTCTAATATTTCATCTTTACCGACGGGAAAAGTTATAGTAATTATTAAATAAGTATAGAATGCCGACGCTACAAGCGTACGACTATCTTCAAAATATTTGTTATTTGTCAGGCATTGGGTTTGAGGTTATGGATAATAATTTTGCTTTATTTTAAAGATGAGGCTTTACTATCATGTTTTTAAAATGATTTCGGGCAAGTGGCCGTTGCGGCTGACTCCAATAAATTCAAGTGAAGACTGAAGATGCGCCGCAATTTAAGAACAAATTGGTCTGTATTTCAGCAATAAAGTGCCTAAAATTCTCTTCCAAGGCGCCAATCGTCTCGAACTTATTTGCTTAGACAAGCGAGTTCACATAATTTCCCAAAAATACGGTGCTAAATTGCACTATTTTGGAGGCCATGCCACCCACGATGTGACATAACGCGATTAATAAAACTTCAGCAAATTCATTGTTTCTTTACGTTAACCGAACAATTATTCTGGTAACAACTTTACAAGATTTGCAAATGTTGTTTAAGACTAAGTCTATTCATTATAAAATGTAAGTGACAAACCAAAATGAGCATTAATCAAGTGACAGCTGTCAAAAAGAACAACTCCAAGAAAAGTATTGCCAGATTGAAAAACAAACACATCCCTTCTATTTTTTTTAATCAAAGTTTTTAGTTTGATTTTAAAAACTCAATTCTTAAGAGAAATGATAAAAAAATTATTTTATTGAAAATGGAAAACGAAATCAGCCGAATTTGTTGAACTAACACGTTTGTGATATCTATTCTTTTGATAAAATTGGTCGTCCATCTAATCATAGCTCGTTTAGGTTATCCATTCTATGTAAAACTTTGCACTATTCTCATTTCCAATAACACAGCTATTCCAAAAACGTCACCAACCAGTGACATGTTATGGACGGAGAGACTTTTAAGCAACAATTCCTGGATTTTTCTGGCCCTATCTTCATCGCTGAATATGATTTTTGGATACAATTACTTTGATCTTTCTTGTGTTAAGCGAAATGAGCCTTAATATCCTTCAATTCTTAATCTTAATGCAACATACGTTGTAGTGCAGTTTTTGGAATCTGTAATTCTTTAGATCGATGAAGAATGGACAAACTTGTATGTTCGACAATAAAACGTTTTACAGTACTGATATTTTTAGCTGTTGTTGAGTGTCACACAAATACAACATACTCAGTAAAACTACTGCTGATAAAAATGAAATTGAAATGCTGCTGCTGATAGAGACTTGACTTTTAATCGAGTATCGAAAGCAATTATCGAGGCTTTAATTCTTAAGGGTTCTACACAATTTCAATTATTATGACCAAAAATTACTGTCGCCATTTTCTGTCAAATATCTATATATATATGGATACAAATTAGCCACCACACCTATCAATTACAATTAACAATGCCATTGCTTCATTTATTCATGTATTTAACATACCATCTTAGTTCTGTCATGTAAAATTGAAAAAACTCGACATTTTTTTGATTCTCATCAATATGTCAAATTTAATATTAGGGGTAACATTGATAGCACTACGAACGATCGATATTACTTGAATCGAGTCTCGTTTAAGTAAAATTGACAAGCAACGTTGAACGTGTGTAGGGTTCTTTAGACGTTCGTTAGTATGTTTGACATTTGATGGCTTTTATCGTAGAATAGTGTCCAACATCCAAAACACTAAAAAATTACTTTGATATTTCGACTAATTTTCAATTTATTTTAACTAATTTGATTATTTGTGACATTTTTCAATAAGCTGACGTATCAATTTTTGTACATCTACTTATCAGATTAAAAGCTAGATATGTAGGTATAGGTGTATATTGTATAAATCCTCCAACAAAAATACTGATATACAATTTAAATCATAATTCGTATTCTGGAATCTAACGTTGCTTAGCATAAATTCGATTTTTTAGTTTCTTACGTTATTTTTGTATTATATTTTTTGTATCATTTTCAAAAATGTTAGTATCAACAAAAAATATAACAATTTATTAACGCCAGCGACATCTGTTGGATGCGAAGAACCATTTTACTTAAAACATACTCTACGAACGAACCCCTTTATTTTAGTTCTTATTTCATTCAGATTCAACTTAAAAGAAAACATGGAAATTCATTAAATCTACATTATTCTTGTTATTTTTCAAACAAATCATCTTTAATATTGTCCATTTTAATAATTTAAAATAAGTTCTGGTCTGAATTTCGCAAAATTTTTATGTATGCACAACATATCCACTTTCAAATATAATATGTAAATAGTGCTTCGCGCCCCAAAAGTGCTTTAATTTTAAGAAGTGTCACTGTTGTTGCTGAAGTGTGTGTTCGCTTTAAATAATTGGCATAATTTTTACCTGTCAAATGTCAAAAGATGACAGCCACCCAAACAGCGGGCTATTATGAAACTTTTTATTGCAAACGCCTTTATTTCTTCATTGGAAATCTGCAATAATAAAATAATGCTTAAATGCTTTATACAATCGATTCTGAATTTGAATAAGTTAAAATTAGCAAATTAGGTTCCATTTCAATTAAGTGATCAAATCCAGAACCTTCTACCTATTTAGAAGAAAAACTGAAATGTTCTTGTATCGAAAGCTTCAGTCTGGAAGATAATCGAAAATGCTATTAATAGTCATCGAACTTTTGTATGACAGCTATCACAAAAAAGTCTTGTGATCACTTTTTTTCGCGTGATGGATGAAAGCTTTTAATTTACTTTTTTATTAACCAGCAAAGAAAAAAAAATGATTCATTTTAGTTTAAAATTTAAACTTGAGAAGTTAAAAAACCAAATAAAATTCAAAGGTAACATCATATGTTAATTGATACCGAGGCTAATTTGAATTTCCTACCTACTACCAAAAAAGATAAGATTAGCACTTTAGTATTTTTTATTTTTGAATGTGTAAAATAAACAAATAAATACCTACTTCAGTTATGCAATTAAAACATTTTTTTTGTAAATATAAATAAATCAAAAATTAAGACCCTAACATAAGCTTGTGAAATGTCACTAAAATGTTTATATACATATGTTAAATAATGACCTTATTTTACAAAATATAGGTACAAAATTAACATCTACACACATGTACATGGTACATACTCTGTAACCAGAAGGTTTGAAGACAACTGTCAAGACTTGATTTTAGACTCTCCAAATTCGGTTGTCCTTAGTGGCAAGCCATCAGCTCTAGTTCTGTCCAAAAGGAATAATCCAGAGATCGGGATTGCCTAAAGGCCAATCTGATGCACAGCTGGGTCGATTTGTGGGCTGGAACTGAGTTTTTCTGGAACACCAAATAGTGTTTATTGAATAGAGCATTGTTGAGTGGTTTACCACTTTATCTAAAACGTTTTCTTGATAGTTTTTTGCTTTTGTTTGTACGCCTTGCTGACAAAAATGGTGGTACCTTCGTAGCTAACTCCCCTCCAAACCATAAGCCAACTCGGATGATAACCTCTTTGGACTCCGCCAGTTTCCTTTGCTTATTGAGAACTCTGAGCATATACCTACCTTGTCATTTTCTCATCTGAAAACATGACTTTTTTTCAGGGCATTTTTCAATATTTGTCCAGTCACTCCGCGGTAGGCACCCATTCCAAGATCATTTCTAATTAGCCGCGACAAAATTCTTTTCGAAATATACATCTTTCGTGACATGATTTTCTGCTTACGTAGGGGATTTCCGCTCTAATGGCATTTTTTGTCCTCACACTTCGTATACTACCGGGCTGCGGCTTGTCTTTTACACTTAAGGTATCCATATAACGTTTGATTGTACGCCACACAAAAATTCGATTAATACCGAGATTTTTAAACGACTATACAGGTTCAAATAGTTGTAACAGAATTTAGCACGACTACGAATAATTAATTAATTATACTTCTTAGCTTTATTCTTATGCTTGTAAAATTTCAAACGAAAATGAAAGGATGCAAAGCTAATGAAATGAAACAATTCGATTCTCGATGTGAACGCATTCACTTGCAAATAAAGTATTAGTTTAAAATGAAATCGCACAGCGAGACAAGAGAGAACCAAAGGTGAGAGCACATTCTTTTTTTTTGTTGATAGTTTGTTCAAGTTGAAAATAAAGTCTATATAACCTCAAGTGTCCAGTATATTGTTTATTTTAATAGTGTAATAAGAGGCACTTAAGTGTAATGAACTAGAGCATTTAAAAAAATACTCATAGACTGTTAGGTAGATTACCTTTGCCCGTATACTATTCCAATGATATCACCTTTTCTTTCGTGCAAACTACAACTATGTATCATACTCAAATGGACACTCTTGTTTTAATTGCAATTAAAAAAATAGCAAAACGTTCTGTCATGCACTATTCAAATCTTTCATCGTATTTCTACCTACACACTTCTTTTTATTATAATAAGAAATTCCGCAATACATAATTAATTCCATCGGAGAGTGGTGTCGTGCACCCCTGATCGTGACAATCTGTCACTTTATAAGAACATCCAACACCTTGTGTGTACATTTTGCAGAGACGTGAAAAATCAATCAAACATCAGAGTATACCAAGGTACTTAATCTTTTGTTGCTTTTTTTAAAGTCTCCCCTCATCGGCAATTATCTTTCAGATGACATCGATCAGTGTAGCGCAGCTTAAGTAGTGACGAAGCGGATGTCCTATGTCTATGTATGTATGTAGGCAGGCCAGGCATCAGGCACACTCATTGAATCCCATTAAATGTTCCTTTCCACTTAAAGTGTGTGTGTTTGTGTTTAATATTTTATTTTATTTTGCATGCGCTATCCTTGTCAGTGTCACATAAATAGATATCTCTTATTTCTTGTGTGTATATAATTCAGCAATGATGAGCTGCTGGTGCTGATATACATAAATATACCTACCTACTTACCTACCTATCTACCGTACCGACCTATCTAGCAATATAAAATATAAGTGGATATTGAAAAATAAAACTAGTTTGAAATCGAACCAGATGTCTGCAAACCTTTTTTTCTTCTGCTTTTTCTCTTCCTGTGCTACGTACGATACGACGACTACGAGTATTATTATCAATTTCAAGGGGTGGCTCTTGAGACATATGCATCACATTCAATGAGGAACATCAACATCAGACCAGAGCAGCACCCGGCAATGTACTTATTGTTGTGGCAGTTTTATGATTATATAGAAATTCTCTTTTCCTCCCTGTCTCCGTTTTATTTTTGTCTTGATCTTTTTTTTTTCGTCGGTCGTCCTTGGTTTAGACTTTAGAGATCCCCTATAATGATCCTATCAGGTACCTGCATTGATTAAAAATTTTGAACCTTTACTTTTTTAAGATAGGTATATTTTTTGTGTTTTCTTAAACCTACATCACACTAGCCTTTAATTTGTCATATATTTTTTTCATCAAGTTTATTGAGTTAGGAATGTGGCATTGTTGGTAAAATATTTGTTACAGAATTGATTATTTAATCTTCCATTGAAGTTGATTAAATTAGACATGGGTTCGATTTATTTTTAGAAAAAAAAAAAAATGGGTTTAGGCAAGAATTATACTTAAAAAAAGTAGAAAGATGAAATTTACACTAAAAGTGTTGAATTTAAAATGTATACATTTATTTAAATACTTAGAATATAAGGGTTTTTAAAATGTTTAATCATGTTAAATATTTTCTATTTATAACAAAGGTCAATAATATCTAATATTTATGTCGATTGACATTCGCTGAATGAACTACATTGTCGATTCCTTACACACTACCTTATCATTTGTGAACAACTTGGCTATTGCCGCTGTCAGTTTCTGACATACCTAAAACAACTACGACATCCCAGATGCTCTGTATGGTAGTGTTTCTATGTTCTGTTTTTCTCTAAGGACTATGACTTAACCTCTGTTGTAGTCATTAAGATAGCTTTCAAGGAATCGAAAGTAGAGAATTATGGCTGAATCACAAACACGCTTCAACTTTGGCTTCACCTGAAGTTTACGAGTTCAGCCATAGGAATTCAATAAATTCTACCACAATGGAGCTTCGACCTCACGTTTTGTTTGACAATCGTAATTAAAAGAACGTAATGTAACGTTATGTGACTCCAAACGGAAGCTCTAGTTCAATTATCTGAACATTTGCTTTGTCTGACAGCTCAACAGCTGAACAAAAATGTGAACAATCAAAATATTTGTTCTTTGGAGGGATGAAATAATATAAATGTTATTCAAAGCAACCTCGAAGCAGGCCTAACGTAACGCAGACAAAGCTGAATCTGACGCGTGATTGTGATTCAGCCATTAAAACAAAATGCATATCCAATGGATGAATTAAGAAAGTGAATTTTTAAAACCAGTTAATGACACTAAGTGTCAAAATTTTAATCACTTATGCGAAAAAAGTACTTTTTCAATTCACACTTTGAAACCGGTGTTTGTATTTAACGACTGCTTTTGGGTTAAATGAGCGTCATTTTTAACAGCTGATTCCAAAAAACATTATTCAACTCAGTTTGGAATTCTGTTGATTAAATACACTCTAAATCCTTTTTCGGTTTTTTTGATTTTGCCCATTATTAAGAAAAAACACTCAAACATTCATGAAGATAAACTTTGAACATGTATTTTTAAACTTACTATTGCTTATTTTTGTTTCGTTTAATTTTAACTAAAAATTCACTTCAGATTCATCTGAAAATTGACACAAATGACAGATTATAAAAATTGTATGTAGTGCGAAAAGGTTGCCATGTTGGTGTGGCAGACCATGTTACCGACATTCGTTCAACTTTCTCTCGTCGGATTTGCTAATAGCAAAAGTTTGAAATATAATTGAAAATGTCACTTAAGCTGTAAAATTTTTGATTAACTACAGGGGTTTTCAATGAGAGGTTTAATTTTTATTATTTAAAAAAGGGGAATTTTTGAAGATGATTCAATGGATGTTTATTTCGTTGTAAAGTGAAAGATATGTCATTTGCAATAGATGACAATATCAGTAAAATGAATATGGTTGCAGCACCATGTCCTTTTCATAAAATTTTACATGATCAATTCGAATTCCATCTTTTTGGTCTTGAATCGGTCATTGGCATGATATCAAAGAAATATTCCTAAGGTGTTGAGTCGAAATATTTCGCACGACAATTGTGATTTCTTTTCGGAAAATAAAACCGTCGGGAAACTTTCCTTGCCATTTCGCGATAGTTTCGTTGCTATATCGCACTTTTAAAAACTTCAATTTTCATTATTTTTGTCGCATGCCTATTTCCTGAAAATGTCCATTTGACCTGGAAAATTACCCACTAGTAGCAGTGGGTTTAAGGAAGAAATAAAACCTATGTAATTTAATGTTATGGCCAAGAATTTAGCTTTATTATAAAGATAGTGGTTTGCTATTTTATTAAAAAAAAACTTCGTGGCTGGCTGGCTCCAATAAATTCCAGCTGAGAAGTTCTATGCTATCTTCCATAAGGTGGATGGACTTTGACACAGCTCAAATGGTTGCGAGTGATGGCGAATGGACTCACTCGGGACTTCTTCAATACCATGTTTCACAGCAATAACAGCATCTTCAATATCCTTTAGAGTAAATCTGGTACGAAACCGATTAATGGTTACTGAAATTACCGACATTGCTGGGTGATAAACTAAACTTAGCATTAATCCAATGACAGCTGTCAAAAAAGCCGACTCCGAAAAAAGTACTGCCGTACTAAATTTTCACAATGGAATCGGTGTATTAAATATTATCAGAAGATAATAACAAAAAAAAAAAAAAAAGTTCTAAAATTTCGGAGTGATAGTGATGCTAATTTGACAGATATTCGAAATGAAATGAAAACTATTAACAACTTGAAAAACTGCTTTCATTTAAAATTTAGCCAATAAAAATCAAAAATAGCATTATGAACTGTCAAAATCAACCCATTTCTTTAACCCCTGTACATAATGGGTAGCTGCTTAGGTCACGGGCTTTCATTAAAAGGCCGTTACAAAAAATCGTCTTCAATCGTGCAGCGTGTATTAAAGGGTATAATAACTTGTTTTTATACACATACATATGTCATATGTAGTCCCAGCCTTCAACTAATTGCACGAATTTGATTTTTGTTACTGCAGTTTCCCATTGTGGCGCTTTATACAAATTTGTTATTTCATACTTTATAAAGTTTTTCATCCAAAACAATTTTAAATTGTGAATATAATGTTTACTGTCTTGAAAAAATTTGTGAGCTGTTAAGAATATTGACGACAAACAAAATTTAATGAGTATTAAATTAACCACAAGCACGTGTTAAAAGCAAACAAAAAAAGAAATGCCATTAGTATTCACCTCATTTATAAATCATTTGCCATCAAAGCAAATGCAAAACAAAAAAAAAAAACAAAAACGAAATAAAGAAATATTATGTTTGTAGGCTGGTATGTCAAAAAATTTGTCAAATTGATTCTTGGGGTGAACATAAAAAACAAGCACAGATGAGAGAGGTACAAGCCGAAGAAGAAGACCGGGCGGCAAATATAAAATGTGACATTTTTTTTTTTTTTAGGTGACGCAAAGGTGGTTGTGTTATTGAATGATTATACAGCCGTCGCCGAGCAGCAGCAGCGCCGCGTCGCTTTGGGCGGGACAATCTCTTTAGTTATTAAGTGTCATGTCAATAGGAATGTGACAGATAAATTGTTATTTACAATCTTAGTTAACCTGTTTCTGTTTTATTGTTTAAAAAATAAAAATTAATATTTTTGTATTATTATTTTGTTGGCTTCTTATTTGGTTGTGTTTGTTTTTATTATTGTTTCTTTTCTTTGGGAATTCATGTTAATTTTGTTTGCATAAATGGGGCGTTTAAAGCAAGCAACGGAAGTCTATTGTTTTGACCGTGTTTTGCCTACCTCACTATACATCTACATAGTTGTTTTGTTCTTATGAATGTTTCATAGTGATGAGTGTGGTGATAAGTGTTTGGCAATGTACTTTTTTGACAAATTATTTTCATATTTAATTCCAGATACTTTTTCTTAGATGGTCGTTTTGACAGCTGTCACATGATTTATGATCAGTTTGGTTTCTCACTTCATTATGAAAAGAGTTTCTTCTGAAAAAATTTTACAAATTTGTTACCAATAATAGTTTAATCGTATGCGTTTTATTTCTTCTTACAACCAACTTCTCTTAAAAAAAAAACACCCTTTCTATACCAATGCATACGAACCTCCATTAAAAAGTCTCATTAGGAGTTTCATTTAATTTAAAATGTTAGCATTTGGCGGTATCTACAAATGTACAAACAGTTGTGTCCACAAAAAAAAACATTGCTTATACAATTTTAAATAAATAGCAACATATTTGTCAGAAATGACTTTGCAAAAGCTTAATACTGGTTTTTTTAATCAAACGGTACTTCAAGCCGAAATTAAGAACAATTAGTTTTTTTTTAATCAACTTTTGTTTGCTCATATCTGCTCATCAAAGATGGCGCAAAAGTTAGCATATGAAGAAAAAAAGTTTTATTTTGTAAACAAAGCTTTAGAAGTTTTGTTGACATTTATTTTGTATCTGTATACTTTAGCAATGTCAAAGCAGAATTTGTATTTTCCGCCATTTTCATAAAATTCATGTTTAACTAAATTAACTAACTTAATTTTTCTTTATTAAATTCCTTACAAAAATGGAGAATAACAAAGCATCATTCATTTGTGGTTTCAAATTGGTATCGTTCACATTCGACAACTGTCAAATTCAATTGTCATTTTAAGTGTCATAATATTAGTTGAATGATTGCCATTTAAAATAATCTTTTTAATAATAATAAAACTTAATTAAAAAAGTTGTATACAACTACGCTCAGTCCAAAATATTGCGAAATAAGTACATACATACTTGTAAAAAATTGGGGAACAAATTTTGTTTTTCGATTTAATGGGCGTGGCATAACCCCACTTTCTTATCTAAGTTATAACTTAAAATATTAATTTAAAATACCACTTTAAAGTGTTGTAGAATAATACAATTTAAAATATAACAAGGCTAAATATGTGATTCTTAGGGGGCGTGGTATCAACCCAATTTCCCAAAATTTGTATCGTTTGCATAAAATAGTTCTGATTCTTGAAGAATGATTATGTTGAACATAGTGAAGTGAATTGATTTGTATAGTAAGGAACAAAGTGAAACAATCTGAGACTGTACTTTTAGGAGTAGGGGGTGTTGTATCCGCCCATATTTATATAAAACAGATCCGAATCATGCATAAGCATAAGTTAACTCTTCAATAAATCGATTATAAGGAGTGACCACAATAAACGTCATAATGTGGTCTGAGCGATTATCATTCCTTAGAACGCCTCCGCCGTGAAATAATTGCGGACGATATTTTTGACATTTCGATCAATTCGTTGTCTCAATTTCATGACAACATCACACAACGAATATGAAGACCAAATTTTTTGCACTTAACTTCTCTCAACCTGCCCCTAGCGCAATAATTATGACCAAAAATTGGAGTTTCGGATACGGACTCCGAATTTCGGTTGACGATTTGTAGACGTTTCTTGTCCATGTACCGAACCATGGAAAGAGTGCGTTCACAAATTAAATTCAAAGTTGTCAAACGATATTTTTGACACTTTGACCAACTCGTTGTTTCATTTACACGACAACATCACACAACGAATATGTAGACTAAAATTTTTGCACTTAATTTCTTTCAACCTGCTCCTAGCGCAATAATTATGACAAAAAATTGGAGTTAACGTTCTTCTAAAAGTTTTGGATACGGACTCCGAATTTCGGTTGACAATTTGTAGACGTTTCTTGTCCATGTACCGAACCATGGTGAAAATGTTGATTTTACGGAATAAATTGACTGACAATTCGATTAAGTGAAAAGGTGCGTTCACAATTAAATTAGAAGTTGTCAAACGATATTTTTGACACTTTGACCAACTTGTTGTTTCATTTACACGACAACATCACACAATGAATGAACTAAAATTTTTGCACTTAACTTCTTTCAACCTGCCCCTAGCGCAATAATTATGACCAAAAATTGGAGTTAACGTTATTCTAAAAGTTTTGGATACGAACTCCGAATTTCGGTTGACGATTTGCAGACGTTTCTTGTCCGTGTACCGAACCATGATGGAAATGTTGATTTTACCGAATAAATTGACTGACAATTCGATTAAGTAAAAGGGTGCGTTCACAAATTAAATTCGAAGTTGTCAAACGATATTTTTGACATTTTGACCAACTCGTTGTTTCATTTACACGACAACATCACACAATTAATATGTAGACTAAATTTTTTGCACTTAACTTCTTTCAACCTGCCCCTAGCGCAATAATTATGACCAAAATTTGGAGTTAACGTTCTTCTTAAAGTTTCGGATACGGACTCCGAATTTCGGTTGACGATTTGTAGACGTTTCTTGTCTATGTCCCAAACCATGATGAAAATGTTGATTTTACCGAATAAATTGACTGACGAATCGATTAAGTGAAAGGATGCGTTCACAAATTAAATTCAAAGTTGTAAAACGATATTTTTGACACTTTGACCAACTCGTTGTTTCATTTACACGACAACATCACACAATAAATATGTGGACTAAAATGTTTGCACTTAACTTCTTTCAACCTGCCCCAAGCGCAATAATTATGACAAAAAAGTTTTGGATACGGACGCCGTATTTCGGTTGACCATTTTTTGCACACGTTTCTTGTTCATGTACTGAATCATGATGAAAATGTTGATTTTACTGAATAAATTGACAATGAAAATTCGATTATAAAGTAGTATTCACATGAACGCGACCAACGAACGACGAATAAATTGCAAAATGTGAGTTTACATACGTTTGAAGACATATTTCCACACAAATTCTTAACAAAACGATACGAATATAGTTTCTATTTGATTAATGATACATACAAATTTATTCGTCGCGAAAAAAATTGTAGTTGATACGAACTGTCAAACTTTATTCGTTATTATCCACATTTGCAACAAATAAAATAATCGCGCGTACTTAACCTAAAAACATCATTCCTGTTTTGGTTTCAGTGGAGAATGGTGTTTGGCTGTGGCTCCTTGTCAAACTTCATTCGCGACGATTTTAAAACTCTCATGTGCAAGAAATGTCAAAATCGACGAATATTCGTTCATTCGTTGGTCGTGCTCATGTAAATAGTACTTAAGTGAAAGGGTGCGTTCACAAATTAAATTAAAAGTTGTCAAAATCCTATTCAAAAACTTCCGATATTTAGATTACTGCCTAAAGACACTTTTTATTTTATAAACAAAAAATAAAAAATGAGAAATGCAGAATGAGAACCTACAGTCAGTAAAACATTTCAACTTAAAACCTCACAATCAATAAAAATCCATCAATCATACACGAATTAAAAAAAAAAAAACAAATCAATCGATTAAAAACGAGATCAATTTAAGTTGGTAGGTGCTTAAAAATTTACTTGTAACTATTTATATACTCAATAGTAACAACAAAAATTTGTTAATAATCTTATCGGAATACCTAACACAAAATTCAAAAATAGATAAATAATAATATTAGTAAGTATTTATATTTATATTTATTAAAAAACATACATCAATCTTTCTAATCTAATTTTCACTTTCAAGACCAATAAATAATAACAACAACAACAACAGCAACAACAAATACCTAAATGACAATTGGATTTGAAATTAAATAAAGCTAAACGACATAACAAGAAAATGTTTTACCGCCACGTTGTTGTGTGCTGTGCGTCGCTGTTTTCTCTTCACTCGTCTCACTCAGTTGAAGAAATTCATCGTCATATTCGTTGATCGTTGGTCGACGACGACGACGACGACGTAAAGAACGACGAAGACGATGGCAATGGTGATGGTGATTACGACAGACGGTCGGTTGGGTAGTCATCGTCGTCGTTGTTGGTGTTGATAGCGCGACTAAACACATCTCCGACCAGTGTTCAACAATACCGAAACCGACAGACAACCAACCAACCAACTAACCCAACCAAACCGAGACTCCACGTGGAGTGTGTTCTTCCAAAGAAGATCGAATGACGAAGATATAAAAGAATAATATAAAAAAAAAATTCCCCGCATTCAAAGAATATAATACCCTACCGTACCGACAACGACGACGACGACCGACCTCTACCTAAAATGATTCCTGATAAAAAAATCATAAGAAAATAAAGGTACAAGCAGCGACAGGCAGGAGCAGGAGGTTCAGGTAGGAAGATTACTTTACAAAAATAACATTAAAAAAGTAATACCTTCCTACCTACCTACATATATAATTCACAATGGTAATACAATGGTCATCGAGCAAGTTGACATTAGTTTGACAGGCTGCAAATTGTTCACTAAAGGGTGTTTTTCTTTTTCCTTTTACAGCCACGAAGAATAAAATAGATTTAACTTTTTTTATTTATTGATATAAATATTCAATTATCTATAGGTACATGCACTTCTGTTGATAATTCCCCACTTATAACTGGAGCCTTTTAAGACTCATGCCCTCTTTTCAAATACAAAAACAATTCATTAAAACGTAAATTAACTTTACTCTAAATGTCTTTATACCTAACTGACAATTCAAAAAACTAAAATGCATCATTGAACTATTATACTAAGCAATTTCGCACATACTTAACTTATTAAACTTAAGTTGCTAGCTAGTAGTTAGCACACTCTCTTTTATTTTTATAGAAATGTAGCGCCCTCACTTCATACTCAATTTTATATTTACAAAGAAAAATAAATACCTATACCTACCGCTAACGTTTCTTGCCCCTTTAAAAAATACAATCAATTATGAGTTGATCCTCTTGCCGAACCTCTCACCCCCTCTTTCTCTCTCTCTCTGACAATTTTAATACAAACAGCAACAAAAACAACAACAAAAGACCACTTTAAGAAATTATCTCAACGACAACAACTTGAGTATACTCGTACATTGCCGCTGCTGTTGCTGCTTTTTTTTTCTTTTGCTGCTGCCTGCTTGCCTGCCTGCCGTTCGCCGCGCCTTGCCAATTCTTGCCCCTTCGAGAAAACAACCTCCAGAGTTGATTATTATTTATATAAAGCCGAACAGAGTAGGTATATCGCTTAGACACCACTAGACAAAAAAAAACCAGCGGCAATAATTGATGGAATAGTCAGCGAGTCACTGTTGTTCATGCTGTTCTTAAGTTATGTTCACATTTGGGTTTCATGGCTTTCAGTTACACTTATGAATATGATAAGATAAACGTCAATTACCAAAAACTGTTATGTCAAAAAAAAATCACCATGTTTCTAAATTGTTTGAATATGTGTTTTAGAAACTGCTTTTGACAGACATTTTTGATCTGTCAAACTATCAGCTCCAAAAACTTTAAAATTAGAAGTGTTTAATTTGGGATTCAATATTTAGTATATTGCTCTCACTGAAAAACAAAAAATAAAACGATTCACAGTAATTTGAAAGTTGATAACATTAAACATTTGTCAGAATAATGTCAACTAATTTTAACTTAATAAAATTAACAATTTTTAAGAGAATATGTTTAGAAAATATCAAAAATAATATATATTTAAAATGTATTCATGTTTTCCATTTTTTAAATTGAATTAGATAGAAAGGGGTTTGTTTGTAGATTATGGTCTACGTAAAATGGTTCCTTACGTGCAGCAGATGGCGTTACGTTGATTAATTAATATTTTTTGTTGATATTAATTTCTTGCAACAAACAATACTAAAACTTAACGTGTAATTATTTTTGTTTCCAATAAATAATATAAAAAACACAATGAAGCGTTTGAAACTCAAAGATAGATTTTATGTTGAGCAACGTTAAAAACCAAAGATTATTTAATAAGTTATTTTGAAATATCAACAAAGTTCATTTTGAGTGACGTCATAGTGTTTTGTGTGTTGGACACTACTTAAGCTGTCAAGTGTCAAACGTACCAACGGCGGAGAATGAGAACTTCAAAAATTGCTTTCGATACTCGATAATATTTGGGAAGTATGGACAGACCCTCTAAGTAAGGAGAATTTAGTTCATGTTTGAAATGTACGAGCGCTTAAGGCGATAGAGAGAACTTTTGATTTCAACGAACTAAAAAGCAAACAGAACATTCTTTCTTTTAATCAGCTGCCGTCTAGACGTGTTCTGACTCGTCATAAAATATTATAATTGAATTGTTTAAAGTTAAGATTTTATCGGTTTGGATTGTTAAATAAAGTAAAAAGTATTGTTTTTAATGAGTAAAGTAGTTCTTAGTAAATAAGCCCGCTACAAATAAAATATAGGGTCCGCCATCTAAATTTTTTTTTTGTTCAACTAATGCTTATTTCGTAAATGGTAACACCTACTCGTAGCTCATGTCTGATTTGACAGATAATTAGTTTTATCCTTCCGATAAACGGATATGGTTGTGTATACGGGCACAGAAACCCGCACGCATACATTAAAAAGCCGATACACCCAAAACGAGTAACTGTTTAGTGTGCATTTTGTTCCTCGAAAATGAGCGAGAAGACGTTACAGTCAATGGCGATCGTTATCGGGCTATGTTGAACGAAGGTTTGTTCACAAAAACACAGCAGAAGCTATACGAGTATATTTGATGTTTATATAGCATTTTGCAGAAAAAAGTTACTTGGCGGACCCTAAACAATCTATGCCCGACAGGATTTCAATTTACCGTTTATCGGCAGTGATTCTACTGCGGATGTTGTATTTGTTATTCATATACATTTCTACTGTCCTACGAATGGCTTTTCCAAAGCCAAACTTAAAGAAATTCCAGTGCAGTTTCATATATTTTTGGATTTTGTGGGAATTATTTATTAACTCTTTTGATAGAAATTATTGGTCTGTCAAAGTATAAAATACTAATACTGCCGTCATTTTCTACACACAATTTTGTGGTATTTTTGTTCACAGGATACTCTGACAAATTATACCACC
Organism: Eupeodes corollae; assembly: GCF_945859685.1. NCBI lineage: Eukaryota > Metazoa > Arthropoda > Insecta > Diptera > Syrphidae > Eupeodes > Eupeodes corollae. The sequence continues at coordinate 145,274,244 of NC_079147.1, read as the reverse complement.
GCCCAACGAAATATTTAACTTGACATTTGAACCAAACGTTAGGAAATATCGAAAACTTATTTTAAAAATGAGTGCTGTGTACGCGAAACAGTGCGTTTTAACCAAAATTAAGCAAACAGAGAGCCTCCTGTAAACGTGAGGCCGGCGTTGTACTATTCAATAAGATGAGACATTAACAGCTCAACATTTCACGTATTAGTCAGAGGAGAATTCTGCACAAAGATCTCGATATTATTCAAAGTTCAATTGAATTATTAATTTATGGTACACATGTGACCACCCCCTTCCTAATTAATTTCCAATTTCTGACTTACAGCATATTTAAGTGGAGCTTTGATTTGACATTTTTTTGGGTGGGAAACTTCAAGTAAAACTTAATAAAGAAATTTGCCGGATGAACTACATTGTCGATTCCTAGGACACTACCTTATCATTTGTGAACTTTTTTATCGACGCTGTCACTTTCTGAAATACCAAAAGCATCTTCGTAATCCCAGTTGCTCTGTAAGCCCATTTTTCTGTAGTCTGTTGTTTTTTAAGGACTTTAGGAATTTGCTGACCGCTGTGGTCATTGAAGAAAAAATTCAAAGAATCGAAAGTAGAACCTAAAAAATTCACTATGATAACTTGTAAATTTAATTTTGAATTTTCTAGACGAGGTTCTATTCAGATTCGCCTCGAAATTGGTGCGAATGACAGATTATAGAAATGATTTGAAGTGCAAAAGAGTTGCCATTCCAAATGTCGGTGATGTAAGGCATGTTACCGACATTCGTTCAATTTTCCTTAGACAGATTTGGTAATAACAAAAGTTTCGAAAATAATTCTTCCTTGAGTTTTAAACCCTGAAACAAACATACTTGCAACTCTAACACCAAGATTATAAATAAAATCGTCTATAAAAACCAACAACTTGTGAGATCGTTGCTATTCCTAAGCTTTAGTGTCTGAAGTCTCGACTATATTCAATTGAACAATTACACTACACATGTCCCATAACGCTTAAACATTTTTTTTTATAGTTTAGGAGTATCGAAACCGCATTCAGTCAATTTGTTTTAGTTTCTTTTTTATATTTCTTTTTATATTTATATTTGGTTTGTTTTCAAAGAGTGTGTTTTAATATTAGCTATTGTAATCTTATTTTATTAGTTATAGATTAAATGGCATATATAGACACATATTATTGTATAATATTTTAATCAAACACCACTTGATAGATATGACAAGCTTATATTTTTTTTATATTTTTGTTTAACGTTCGTTGAGTGCGTTTGATTTGACATTTGATTGTCAAATAAAAACAAAATGACATTTTAACTTGTGAGTTTGATAAAAATTTGACTGAAGTGCAAAGTACTTTAGACATACATATCTTCCTAAACCACTCGAAATGAAAGTAAAAATGTTTTGAAACTTATCAAATTATTGTTTTTTTTTTGTATTAAAGTAGATAGATATAGATAAAATGATGGTATGTAAGTATTTATATATGTTTGTGTATACATTTGTAATTATAGGTACCTTTTATAAATATTATGGCATTTAACTGATTAGCCAAATGCATATATGTACATATTAGTCACTCCAATTAAATAGAAGGTAGGTAGGTACCTACTTATTAGCAATCGAAAAATACCAATAAAAGTATTAAATGTCAAAATTGAACTTCTGTATTACAAAAGTGCCTATAAGGTTGAGTGTATTAAAATGATAAACAAAATGTTCCACGTTGAAAATCCGGAAAAATTGAAGGCAAGGCCCTGGAAATCGCATTTGTAGGGTTTTCCAATAGGTACTTGACAACTTCGAATTTAATTTGTGAACGCACCCTTTTACTTATCGTGGAACTGTAATTGTCAGTTTACTCAGTAAACTCAACATTTCAAACTTTTGCCATAATTGGTATAAGCGATATTGGTCTGTAAGCCGTCACTTCTGTAAGGTATGACAATTACTTCAGCAATTTTCCAATGGTGCAAGACATTCCGGTGCTTAAGGCATGCATTTATTATATATTGGAGTTTTATGAAGGCTTTCAATGGCATTTCTTTCATAACCTGAGCAGTAATTAGATCATAACCTGGTGATTTTTTATTTGATAGTTGATGTTATTTTTATTTTTTTTATTTCTTTAAGTCTTACGATTGGTCACTTTCATCTATCTCATCAACAAAACATTCGCAAGATGTTCAGCGAAATGGTTAGCTTTTTCTTTCGGGTTACCGATCCATTTCCAATCTTGAGATTTCAAGGTCGAGTTTTGTAACTGCGGTCTTTTCAGGCGCTTGGCTGCTTCCCGTACCGAAAAACGGGGTTGACTGAAAAAACGGGGGGTCATGAAAATTTAACAAGCTTTTTTGTAAATTAGCTCTTACTTGAGCTGTTAAATAACAAACAAACACAAATTAAAGAGAATTTAAACTTAAACGACAAAATGCGTGTTGAGTGTGCGGAACTATCGTGTGGAATGGTTTTATTTCATTTCCTTTTTCTTCTTAATTTTAAATTTTAAATAAAATATGGCCGCATGGGCGGGAAGTTTGAAATTGATACCAATACAGTTTACAATTCATACAATTCAGTTCACAATAGTGGATTTTTTTTAACTGATATAAATGTAATGTAAAATATTGAAGATTTTAAAATTCATTTTATAAAGTTTCGTACTAACGAAACACAGGCCACGTTGATCTTTAGGAATGTACTGAGTGAATCATTTTTGAATTTGTAAATTTGTTGTTTTATCATCTGGAAATCTAGTATTTTGCCATTTTCTTCGAGCTCGTCTTTTCTCTATTATCAACTCTCTTATCTCTAAAGGATATTTTATTTCATTTGGTCTTCTATTAAAAAATGTTGGAGTACTTTCTTCAGCGGCCTGTTGCACATCAGCAATAAATTTTTCCACTTCATGGTCAATTTGCTTGATTGTATTAATGGGAGATCTTAAATTTATAAAACTCAGAAGCCTTTCTCTAAAATCACTCCAGTTTGTTTTCTAACTAGCAAGCTTTGGATTACTTTTTTCTAGTACTTCCGATTCACTTAGTGATAGAATCACTGGAGTATGAGCTGATGACAGGTCATAATTACCTTCGACACTTATGTAATTTCGTTTGATTCCTTTAGCTACGAAAAAGTCAATAAGGTCTGGTATTTTGTTAGTTATCTTCTGTCGGGGAGCGCCTTGGTGGGCAGTATATAGCTGCTATCTTAAACTCTTTCTTTTTCATACCAATACTAATAGTTGTTACTTGCATATTTTCACTAGTAAACTTGGTTACTTCATAATTATTTAAGCTTTCTTCTATAAGAATCGCCGATCCACCTCTTGCCTTTTCAGCTGGATGTGGAAGGTGGTAACATGAATAGTTTTCTATTACATTATCTAGACATTGCCCATTGGAGAAATGAGTTTCGGACACCAGGCAAATATCGATATGTTCTAGATCTAAAAAGATTTTGAATTCGGATGAATGTTGTATAAGACCGTTTGCATTCCATGTAGCGATTTTAAGTGTTCTGTCCATCATTGTTTTTTAAGAGCGACTTTTTCGCTTAGCTGTTTGATATTCAAATCCTGTTTATCAATTCTTTGAAGAATAAGTTGTAGCCTTTCTCTTCATTCTTCCGGACGTTTTTAACAATCTGAGAATAGGCTTTATTTTCATCGCTTACTTTGAACAGCCTTTTTAGGCGGTTCCTTTTTAATATTGTTTTCAGCAGTTAAATCGATATTTACTGTGTTCCTGGGTTTTGGTCTAGCAGATGTATTTTTGCTTCTGAACTCTTGAAACTTTTTGGCAACTGGGCAGCCTCTGTACTTTGCCGGTTGATTACCCTGGCAGTTCCACCATTTTGCTTTCTGATCTTTGCTCATAAGACAATTTTTAGTTGCATGTTTTCCTTCGCACTTTACACAAGCAAACTTTTGGTTGCAGCATTTTTGGGGATGACCAATAGCTTGGCAACGTTTGCACTGCGGAACAACTTATTTTCGGAGTGGTTCAATTTTAACAGCTATGCCCAAGATTGATCTTACTTTATAAATCTCCTCGAGACTTTTTGCTGTCAACAGTAAGCATGAATAAAGGTAGTAACCTCTTACTACTTGTCATCGATTCTCCAGAGGATGTTTTAACTCTCTCATTCTTAAAAAGATTGACTGCATCAAGGGCTTGGAAGCCTTTTTGTACAAGATCTTCTACTACTTTCTCGGGAGAGCACGAGGAATGAAGACCTTTGGCTACTACTTTTATTGACCTTGTAACTTTGTTTTCATATGAGCTTCATTGTATTTGTTGTTTGCTCAGTTCTTTAGTGACAGATCTATACTCGTCAGCTTCTTCGACTGTGACTTTGCAGTTGTCTTTGTTGCAAGCTTTTTTAGTACATTTTTCTATTATTTTCTTAAGATCTCCAAAAATTGCAAATCCAGAGATTATAATTGGTGGTGGTGTAATTTTTTTGCTGCCTTAAGCGTGAGATATTGATTTAGCAACAGCTACCACTTTAGTTCTTGTAATCAACTCTGTTATTTTCGGTTTTAGAGCTTTTCAGATTTCTTCGACCCGTGGCATGTATGTTAGTGCGTTGGACTGTCATGCAAGGGGTCTTGGGTTCAATCCCTGCCTGTGCCACCTTAATTTAAAAAAAAATTAATTTTCGCGGGTACTACCTCTTGCGAGGAATTGACAAATCCTTCAAGAGTAATTCTTGTCATGAAAAAGTGCTTTCTCAAACAAGCCGTTCGGATTCGGCCTAAAATTGTAGGTCCCTTCCATTCCTGACAACAGTACTCGCACACAGGAATGGTTGAGAGTTGTAAGTCACTAGGCCCTAGTTCACAACGGACTGTTGCGCCACCCCATTTGATTTGAGATTTCTTCGACGAATCTCGGGACTACGTTTACGTTTCTTTGTGGTATGCTTATTTTTCTTTTTCTCATTTTCAAACAAGAGCTCTTCTTCATCAGTTTGATATTCAGGTACAATATATTTTGGAGTTTTTTCACTTGCTGCTGAAGACTTTAAACTATAACTTCAAGTTGTTTTCTTGCCGCTATTTCAATTTGCCATTCTTCAAAGTAGTTCTCTGATTTTGATTGGTCTTTCTCTTTGACTTCGTTGGAACTTTGTTGATCTGTGATGTCGATCTCTTCATTGATCTTGGTTCCTTTTTCGCTGATGTTTTCAACATTTTTAGTATTGTTTGAGGTTTCGATGATGTAACCCCTGAAGTAAATTTGTTTGGGGGAGTTCTTTGCATCTTTGAACTCTATCTCTCAATATTTTTAAGCAATAATTGGTCCTCCCCAGAATCCATAGGACCGACCTTGAAAAAGAGCGGATTTACCAGTTCCACTGAAGTTGGATTTAATCATCGAGAGCTGGTGCTTTCAGACTATTCAGAGCGATATTTCTGTTCATTTGCTCTTAGTTCCTGAAAAGATAACTCAGGTGACTCAACTCATGGATCCAATGGATACAACGCTCGTCGTTAGTTGGGTATCCAGCGGGCACCGCGAGGAGGTAACGATGCAATTTTGCACGCCTAAATGAAGCTGATTCAAGAATTAAAGCGACGGAAGTTCTTCGATTGGTTTCTGGGGAAGATGCTCCAAGATGATGAATTTCATCGCAAAATCATCTTCAGTGACGAAGCTTATTTTTAGCTCAATGACAGCTGTCAAGAAGAACGAAAAACAGTATTGTCAAAATAAAAATACCCGTGTTTTGTTGGAAAATCTATCAATAGTATAGTAGGATTTTACACGAATAACAAAAACAATATCAGTAGTAAGAATACTACCGATAAAAGTTAAAGTAGAATCTTACTACGGATAGGTTTTTGACATTTCTACGAGTCTCGAATGGATCTTATGTGACTTCGTTCTCAAATGTTGGTACGATTGATAATGCATTTGTATCTTCATGGCTGTGTTCGTTGAGTAGTTGTGCATTTGGAAACAAATGTTTTCCATTGGGGAAAAAAATCAATCTGATGAATTTTTTTTATAGAATCTCAATTTTTAGATGTTTTCTTAACATTTCTTCTGGAAAATTGTCCATTTTATAAGTTTTAGTTAGTTTTTTTTTGCTAAGTTAATTTTAACTTTTGTTTTTCATAAAAATTTCTTCTATTTGTGTGTTTTTTTATTATTATTCTGACAGATCTTCTTTCAGTTGCACAAATTTTTGAATACAAAAATCTGGCTAAAGCCGATGCGTTTTCTTGGAAATTTTCTACTTTATCTACTATTTATAGAATGCCAAAAAAACACGGGTAATCTCACTTTTAAAAAAACACACGCTATAACAGATGTGCAATTCCTTTCCCTGAGGATGCCTAACATTTCTTTCCACTCAGTCCGGAATACTTTTGACACCTGATATCGTTTGGCTTGACAAAGAAAAACAAAGTTTAGAGTTCTATTAGTTTCCCAATTAGTTTCCTTACTAAATCTAGCTTCCTGTAACGGTTTCTTAAGTGGGACTTCATAAGAGATTTTAAAGACTTGACCTCCAAAAACTAAAAATGTAACTGATAGGACTTGATTCTTAATAGTCCCCTTCAAGTTTTTCGGTTGTCTTTTGAAAGTAAAGTTAATATATATAAAATATCTTTTAAAAAAATGTAAAGTCTGCCAAAGATTTGAATTCAGGTTAAACTGTCATGCTCTGTCTAAAAATAGCTGCCATCTTAAATGCTTTTGCTTGTTAGAAGGGTTTGCTTTTTGGCACTTCAAAACTAGTGTGATGATGTGACAGGCATATGGACACGTATAACATCACACATCACACGCTATGATCTCCCGTCGTTGTCTTATGCGTCGTCGTCGGTCTTCTTTATTTAAATTTTGAATTTTATTATTTTTTACTTGACCAAATTGTGCGATGGATTGTATCAAAACTGCTGCCAATGCTACTGCATATTTATTACTCTTTCTTGATGCTTGTCGTTGTCGTGTTGTGAGAGAAAGAAGGGACCAGGACAGTCGGCGAAAATATATAACAGCACACTCACGATTTAACAACACCTGACACGAATTTAATTACTCATAAATATTGTGCAACGTAAAATAATCATTTTCCCTTGTTTTTTTTTGTTGTTGTTGATGATCGATGACACTCGATTGGTGGTGACAATTAAATTCATTTAACAAGCATTCTCGAATCTCTCTCGAGTTTGTGTTCGTGTTCGGAATCGGAAAGAGGAAGACTTCAGCTTTTATAATGTACCTACATAAAAGTGGAATAACCAAAACTCTGCTCGCGCCACCATCACTCTGTCCACGTTCTCGTCAATTAGATGGGATATAGATTTATGTTTTGTCATTTAGCTGCAGGGGAAAGGGAAAAAGGCGTGGAGCAGGGGAAAATTGTATCATTTTAATATTTCATAAGAAAATCCTTAATGAATTCTGAGCGAAATACCTAAAATAACATTGAAGACAACTGATATACAGTGGGGCGGTTTATATTCAAACTGTGTGCACTTTTTTTTAATACGAAATACAAAATCTGACGTTTATAAGTTACACAATAACTGTCAGATTGAACGGACGTTTTGTTTTCAATATGGCAATATTTTTTTTCGAAGTTTGTCTTTTTGACAGCTGTCACTTGATTTGGTTCACCATTTTGTAATGAATAGAATAAACTGCAAAATTTATTCTTGAAAATATTAATTTAAGTGACAAATGTAAGTTATCAAAAAAATAATTTTTTGGGAGGATATTCTTTCATCGATCTCACTTTTCAGGTTTTGTTTTGTGTGGATAGAACAGCAGTTGTCTTGCCTATTCCTATATTTTTGCGACAGACAACGACCACTACATTCCTTAATTGAAGCTCAGTAATTGTTTAAAAGTCATTTTTCCTGACAGAAAGGATTGGGAGGATGTCATGGTTACGATGTTTTGATACTACATACCATATTTTCTGACGTTTCAAAGATGGAGTTAATGCTTGCTACGCTGGGGAATTTTCTCCGAGTCTTTAAATATCTCGTAGTCTTTTCGGCTACTTGCATTCAATTCGACTACAACATCTTACTGGTCCAACAATGTCGGGATGAACAATCCAGTCTAAACATTAACTTTCATGACACTCTTATTTTGGTTCCAGGTCATAGTAGTATTGATGGAGCTGATGAATTGGTTGAGTGAAAGATCGGTCATTAATAGCTCACTTGCTTAAAGGGTAAATAACCTTTTTGAGCTATGAACAGCAAAGTCTTGTCAATTTTTCTGAAACAGTCTACCTTCCTATATAATATCTAGGCCAACATCTAACAAAAACCGTTCTATCGATCTTTTATGCAGAACCAGGCATGATATAAATAGGGTCACTGAAAAATGTATCGGACGTTGGCCGATAGGAGAGCATGCATCAAAGTTGAGCATACCTCAAATTACTCAATGTCTTAGTTGAGGAGAGCAGCATGAAGGTGTAAATGTTCTGCCCTGGCTAGTTCTAGAATATCAACCTTTGGAAAGGCATTCCTTAACCATATCTTAATGACCTTTCTGATTTCTTTTCTGAACGCGATGGAATGGTTCAAGTATGTCATAATATAAATCCGTTATAAATAACCTTTTTTCAATCTACATGTCTAACGAGCTTATGATATCAAAACGGTTTTTTTCAGTGCCAATTGTGACTGCTGCTTGTGACTGTCATATCCAAATAAAAAAAAAATTAGGTGGAGCAACAGTCCATGAAGAACCAGGGCCTAGTGACTTACAACTCTCAACCATTCCTGTGTGCGAGTAATGTTGCCGAACCCGAATGGCTAATTTGAGAAAGCACTTTTTCATGACAAGAATTACTCTTGGAGGATTTGTCAATTCCTCGCAAGAGGCAGTACCCGTGAAAAGACTTAAGATGGCATAGGCATGGATCGAACCCAATACCTCTGGTATGACAGTCCAACGCACTGACCATCACGCTACGGGTACTACGACTGTCATATCTACCTATCCTATTTCCAAGAAAGGGGAATCCCCGTAACCTGATAACCAAGTGCTTTGAAAGCCATTAAATCGCTGATATTTACGTGGTTGGCAACTCTGGCTAATAAGTGAAAGTTTGTGAAAATTAAAGCTCCGTAAAAAGAATATTTTATTTAAATAAAAAAGAAAAATATTTTAGTTTAAAAATACAGTTTTTATTATAAATTAAAATAAAATTTCAACACAAAATAAAAAAACAAAAAAACTACTGGTGAGTTTTGTTAAAAATAAAACAAAAAAAAATGCCCTTATCGCGATCTCCAACTGTGAAAGACCAAAATCCAGCAAAAAGAACTTATATGGAAATGACACCGCCTAAAGCATCTAATTCAAAGGTAAACATAAACCCAGTTGGCAATATGGCGATCAGCGAATTAGACAAAATGCTGCAAAATTCTTTGGGTAATTTGTTGGATATAAAGCTGAAAGACGTAGCGACTAAATCCGACATTGAAGGAATAAGTGCTGAAATTTCTATATTGAAACAAAGCAACGCTGAACTAAAGACTCAACTGAACAAAATGGAGTCCCGATGTGTTTTGTTGGAGAAACAAGTGGAGTTGCTTGAAAAAAAATCAAACGAAAAGAATGTTGTCGTTCATTTGCACCCTGCTAATAGCCAAAACGCAGTAGAGAAAGCGAAAGAAATCTGTCTTGATTTATTGCAAACAAACAACTCGGATAAAATAACTACAGCAAAACAAATCGGAAGATCAGCGACAAATGTAATTGTTGAAATGGCGAACAGAGAAGATGTTTTTCGGATTCTTCGAGCAAAGAATAAGCTACAAAACACCGGCACAACAATTCACAAGGACTATCCAGCAGCGGCGAGAGAACGAAGAAAAAGATTAAACAATCTGAGAAGAAACATCACTTTAAATAATAGGGGCATTAAGTGCCAAATTAAAGGAGAAACCCTTTTGATTGATGAAAACAAATTTTTTTTCGATAAAAGTGGCAAAATAATTTCGGACGCAGAAGATGGTTTGTTTACACTTAAACAGCTGGTTGGTGACACATTTGATCTGACAACGCTGGAAGACTGGAATAATGAGAAGTCAACAGAAGACAACACCAGAGCTTCTCAAACTTCAAGTGGTGTTCACACGAGACATGTTTGATTGTAATGCCGTCTGCCATAAAAATAGTTTAATTAAAATTAGAAAAAATGAAAATTGTTTAGAATCTTTTAATTATACAATACTTTCTTATAATGTTGCAGGATTAACCAATAAGACTTTGTTTGTAGATTTTTATGAATTTGTTAATCAATTTGATTTTGTTTTTTTATATGAGACATTTATTATGGAAAATAATTTTACGAATTTTGAAAGTAAATTTAGGAATTTTGAATTTAAATTAGTTCCAGCTGTTAGAACACAATCAAGGGGAAGAGCTAGTGGAGGTTGCTTCTTCGGATTTAAAAAAAATCTTAAAAATATGTGTTGCGAATTTAAAGTGTACGAAGGCGTTATTTTTGTTGAACTGTTTTACAAAGAAAAATGTTTCCGAATCCTGCCGACTTATATCAACTGCAATCAATGGAATACAGATTTTGAACAACTAGAAGGTGTAATAACTCGAGGTAAAACATCTAACTTGCTGGTGGTGGGTGATATGAATGCGAGGACAGGAAGACAAGCGGGAAATGAAAATGAGATCCTGGGAATTGAACGAAATTCGAAGGACATTATTGTTAATGCAAGAGGACTGAAGCTTATTGAACTATGCGATACATACGGTTTAAGAATTCAAAATGGAACTAGCTTATCGGATACGAACGGAGAATTTACTTTTGTTGGAGGACAAGGTAGCTCGGTGATTGATTATAGTTTGGTAGGTAGTGAATGGAATGAACTGATTGTTGATTTGGAAATCCATAATGTACCTTACTCTGACCACTTTCCAATCGCCGTAAAATTTAAACTTAATACCAGAGAAGCAAAGGAATCGAGAATTATGAATACCTTACCGAAAATAAAATGGAAATCGAAACACAAGTCAGAGTATCAATTGAGATTAAATAATGCACTGATATGCCAAAGAACTTACGATTTACCTCAGATAGAAGAGATAATCAAAGCATCTTACTACACAGTTAACACCAACACTCAGCGAAACTCTTCGGCACCATGGTATGATGCCGACTGTAAAAAATACAGAAAATTATCGTTTGGCTGGTTAAGAGCGTATAGGACCTCAAATGAGGACTATTTCAGACACCAGTATTTGATGGCTAATAAGGCGTACAAAGAAATATGTAATAAAAAAAAGGCTGTTTTCTACGAAGCTGAATCAAGACGATTAGCGCTATGCAAAAACTCAAAAGATTTTTGGAACTTGGCAAGACAGCTGAATGGCAAACGGTTTTCAATCCAAACGAACTTGAGTCCAAACCTTCTGGCAGCTCACTTTGAGAAATTGTTGAATCCAGTACATGAGACACCTTCGGTGGAATACGCTATACCAGCCTATGAATGTGGTGTTCTTGATGCTACAATTAGTTACCAAGAAGTAATATCAGCTGTAACGAAGCTTAAAGATGGAAAAGCTGCAGGTTCGAATGGCATATCAGCTGAATTTTATAAGTATGGGACACCAGAACTACTCACAAGGCTAACTTTCATATTTAACAATATCATGGAAACCGGGACTATACCAAATGAATTCAAAGAATCGATTATTTTTCCGATTCACAAGAAAGGAAACATGGCTGAACCAGCTAATTACAGAGGTATATCGTTCCTAAATGCTTCATACAAGATATTTACACTAATACTACAGAAACGATTCAACGAATGGATTGATAGCGACAAACTACTGCAGGAGTACCAGGCAGGATTTAGAAGTGGATATTCAACGATCGATCATATTTTTACCCTTAGATGTATGGCTGAAACATTCCTTCGCAAGAAAAAGAAGCTATATGCCTTCTTCGTCGATTTTAGAGCTGCTTTCGATATGATCGATAGAAAGGCTCTATTTTATAAGCTATATAGTAAAGGTATGTCATGCAAGTTTGGAAGAGTCATACAGAATCTCTACGACGATACAACAAGTAAAGTATGGAATGGTGAAGCGCTTTCGGAAGAATTCAAAACACAATCGGGAGTCAGGCAAGGTTGTACATTGAGCCCAAGTATGTTCGCATTGTTCATTGATGATCTGGTTGACATTCTGCCATGTGGAGTAGAGTACGCGGGGATGATAATAAAACTATTGATGTTTGCAGACGATATTGTTCTGTTGGCAGCCTCTTCTGAATCATTGCAGTTGATGATTAACCGATTATTCGAATACTGTCGGGTTTGGAATCTGATAGTTAACCTTGACAAATCCAAGATTTTAATATTCAAGAGTGGAAGAGGCCGCAAATGTGCAAACGAAAAATGGCATTATAATGGAGAAAATATAGAGGTTGTAACGGAATTCAAATATCTAGGAGTTATTTTCACGCAAAACCTGAGTATGGAAAAACATCTGAAGGAAAAATTAATGAAGGCAAAATGTGCAATCAGTGCTACATGGAATAGATGCTTTCATAACAAAAGTATAGCACACAGCAGTAAATTCAAATTATTTGAAGCGATATCAGCATCAATCCTTTTCTACGCAGCTCAGACATGGGGTACAAGGCAGTACGATACGGTGGAAAATCTTCTACGATACTACTGCAAAAGAATCTTCCAGCTTCCGCGTAGCACACCTAACTACGTTATCATGTTAGAAACAGGAATCTCGCCATTGTTCATTCGAACATTAAAAATGCAAGTGGATTATGTCACGAAAGTCTTGAAGATGGATGATAATCGACTACCTAAAATAGTAGCTCTTGAAGTCATAAGGACAAAGACAAGTTGGTGCGCTGATTGGTTGGAACTTGCTTCAGAATGTGGGATAGTCTTAAACCTGTGCAGTGAAGAATTAGAAACTTCGCTTTATCAACTCATTGCTGCAGTGGACTTAAAACATCGTGATAAATATATAAATGAGGCAACAGGATCTATCTACAGACAACTATATAGCCAATTGAATCATAACCTGGAGGAGAAAAATTATTTTAGGGATGACAATAGTACAGCCGAGATTTCAATGATGGTAAAACTGCGGAGCGAACTTATGCCACTGAACTACATACCTCATAGAGATGATTTACCCATTGTGTGCTCTTTGTGCAACTTAGGTGAAAGAGAAGATAATTTTCACTTTATGGGTAAATGTCCGATCTTAAGAGAAATCAGAAGGGATGTATTCGGAAGTGACATGTTGACACAAAGCCAAATTATACAACTGCTTAACAATATGGATATACAAAAATTATACAAATACTGCAGGCTAGCTCTTCTCTACAGAAACAAAATCATAAATGAAAGCTTCTAAGATAAACTAATTTTTTTTTTTTTTTTTTTTTTTATAAATATATTTTGCAAAAATACATACGAATTATTGCTCAAAAACAAATTTTCATATTATGTGAAATTTCCATGTTTTGTCAACTAGGCAGACGGCAAAATGCCATGCTTTTATGTTTTTGTAAATTAGGAATTTAATCATTGAAAAAATAATAAAACCAATCTAAATCTAAATCTAAAATTTACGATCAATTAGCTAAAAAATCTCTTATCGAAAATGTTGCGTTTAAGTTTGATACTGCCACTCACAAAATAACTGCTGGTGTGCCTCAGGGCTCCCTCGTGTCTCCTTGTTCGCTGATTTAAAAAATGGATTTATTAGTCAATCTTATAACCACTTAACGGTCTTCTTTAACATTTTCGATTCTGACACATTTTTAAATACTTTGATAAGCCGCGTTATAAAATTTAAATATTAAGCGAGTTCAATGTAGTACTCACCCAGGATGTTTTACTTTAAATTGCGTTGAGCGTGGTCATCGGGAAACTTTAAAAGTTATATTTTCCATTCCGATAACCTTCCAGTCTTGGCTTTGTAGATCAGTATTAGAGGTAAGATGTTTCTCTCAATTCCGTCCTTCGGCAGTGTAGAGCCTTTTATCACGAGTTATCCCGTTGGTCAGTTAAGATTCTTGATCTCTTTATTGTCCATAAGATGGAAATCAGCAAGGTGCCATGGTTTCGCCGATGGACTGTCGGAGCCACTGTGAAGTGTTATCACTATCGCAGGTCAAAGGGAAGTTGCTGAAGAGTGGTGGTGCCCTGTTCTTCATAATTGGTCTATAAGGCCAGGATTCTCAGCCCAGTAGCTGCCATTGATAGACTTGGTAAAGTTGGCAATGGCTATTTGGTGGTGAGCTTGGAATGCCTTGAACTGTATTTTTATCTTAGGTGAAAAACTGTTTGGCGACGAGCCTGTGTTCCTCGCTCTTTTGGATGAGCTCACCGAAGCTCTTTGGTTGGTCGGAAGTTTTTTTTTACCCTCCCTGACTATCCCGTTGGTTTTGGCCTAAGTATAACCTCTCTTTCAGTTGGTGTTTAACTAACTTACTTATGTCTCTTAGACAATATTCAAAGAAAGTGTTCATAATGATTGGTGACAATGACTTCATTGATAACGTTTCTTGTCTTACCCTTTTTACCATTATTTCAACACATTATCATCTAGCGAAACAGCGTGTTGCATTCCTCCCCGTAAACATTTAAACTGTAATATTCCCCCTTCCATAAATGCTAATTAGTATATACCAATTTTTGTCTTACTGTCAAATACAGAGATTCGTTCTTTAGCCGCACTACACGAATGTAAATTGCTTTATCACACTTTTAATCTTTATCCCTGTCGTTCCCAAGTTAGGGAAGAAAAACAATGTACTCCAACCACTCTTTTGAAACCCCCTCTTTTCTTTTCCTAACAATGGATGATTTTTTGTTTGAATATATGTGGCGGATATAACAACGCTGTTGTCCATCACAATAACACACACTCGAGTCTCGAGACTCGATAGAAGAAGAAGAACTCGAAGAAGATAGAAGAAGAAAGTTCGAGAACCGCATTCTACCACAGACATCCATTGAAGCAGCACCGACTCCTATAATTAAGTAAAAATAAAGAATAAAGAAAGAGCTCAAAGTCGTTTTTTTCATTTTTTGCGTGGCGACCAAATATATTTTGCCATTTTAAAGTCCATAAAACCCCACTGTGTTTCGTTCAAACGTAGCATAACATAACATAAATACACAACGCGACGATTTAATTAACAGAAGCAATAATAATTGTACCGTGATGAAGAACTCTAACTAGCTACGAGTGCTGAGCTGCTGAGCAATAAAGGCAACTCACGACGACGACGAGCGACGCGGCGATGATGATGCTGATGGTGATGGTGGGCATCAGCTTCAACATCAGCATCATAAATACTCTTTGATTTTAAAATGTCTGCACCCGATTATCAAAAAAAAAAAAGTAAAATAGGTAAAATCATTTTCAAAAATTATAAGAGAGGGGGTGACACATAAAATCATTGAGCTTTTGAGTAGGTACTTATGTCTATGTAGCAATTGCTAAGAGCTATGAAGACGAAGAGGTTTGATGTTGGTGAGGTGGAACAATGACGACAAGACGTTGAACTTGTTCCACACGATAAAATCGTTAGAGAGTACGTATCCAATTATTTATAATAAAGAAACAAAATATATCTTTTCTTTTTGTTGTTTGTTTCTACAATCTTATTTTATTTTTGAAGTGTTTTATTTTTTATTTTTTGAGGTTTCTTATATTGATCAAGTCATTACACTCTGGGAATTTATTCTTCTATTCTATTTTTATATTCAAAAAAATTTGTATATAAGAACAAAATCTAAAATTAAGATTCATGTTTGAAAAAAAGTAGCAGTAGGTGTCAATCTAACAAATAGCCAGATAATTTGAATATATATATACTTTTTTTTAAGTGATTTCAAGCAAGATAAATAAGTTAATTTAGATTGAACAAAACGTTGACATGACATGTTTTGTGTACCATAAACGAAATTGTTGGGAAAAATTATACACGCCTGGGTTAAACACAATTTTCTTGCGACCGACCGACATTTAAGTGGATAATTTAATAATAATAAAATTATATATAAGAGAAAAGATTTTTAGATAAAATATTATAGGTAGCCAGTAACTAAATTCAGGCTTTTCCAATAAGTGGTTTCATATTGGTTTAAGTTTAGCCTTACTGAAGCAACACTATCAAAACAATTTAAAACCTCTGTTGTAAGACTAATTTAACAAAAGTGGAATTAAGAACCAATTGGGCAATAATTATAGTACAAGTTTCAAAATTTGTTAGTAGTGTAAATAAGGGACTTAGGCCTTTATGTACACTCAATTATTCAAAACTGTTGGGAGCGTTAGAAAGAATAGGAATTGAAGGTATGATGGCAGAGTCTCTCTTCACATCCGAAAGTTTTACGTCAAGTTGGAAGATGTTAACAGTGGAGCAAAGAATGTTGATATGGAGTTCCACAAGTTACTAATTTTGGGCCACTTATGTTTATCTGTAAATTGCATAGTGTGCGTGTTGATACTGAATTTGTTTCGTATAGTTTGTAGTTTAAAGGTAGTGTCGATATCATCTCTACACTTAGATCATCATGGAAGTAATTCTTAGTTCCCAGATCATATATTCAGAAGATTCTTCTATATCAATTCCCTTAAGCTATCTTCGATTGAAGTGTTATAAGAAAGTCTGAACTTTTTTTTGATAAATTATCTTTGAAGTTTTTCTACTTCTTCGAATTGTTAGATTCCGCATACTTGTTCCTAAAATAAAATAAACTAGGTGGCGCTGGGTGGTGTCCTTCGCCTCTTCTATGGCTTCTGGTCATGGATACAATTCTCGTTAAATAAGGGAGATGTGGAGTGAAGGCGGTAGCCTATGCGGATGATTTGGTGTTATTGGTGTCAGGAAAGTACACCTCTGTAATTAGTGAAATCACGGAGTCAGCTTTGAAGAAAGTTAGCAGCTGGGCCACGAGTTGTGGACTAGGAGTTAATCAAATTAAAACTGAACTGTTGCTCTTTACCACCAAAATTAAGGTACCGCCCTTCACGCTACCTCGACTCAACGGTCAAATCCTATCATTGTCTTTCAGTGCAAAATATTTGGGAGTTATACTCGACCCTAAAATAAAATGGAAACTAAATATTGAAGTACGGGTTAAGAAGGCCTGTGTTGCCGCCTGCAGCAAAACTTTCGCCAAAAATTTTGGACTTCAGTCGAAGATGATTTTATGGACGTACACAGCCGTAGTACGTCCAATCTTAACATATGATTCGATTGTGTGGTGGCCTACTCTTAGCAAAGCCTATTATATTGATAAGCTAAAGAAGGTTCAGAGAACAGCTTGCGTGGGCACCACAGGACCATACGTACTTGCCCAACGGACGCCTTAAACGTTATTTTGAATCTTCTACCAATCGACCTTTTTATTAAATACATAGTTTCCTGCAGCGCTATTAGGCTGAAGGAATCAAATAGCTGGTTGTCAAAACCTTATTGTCACAGTAACACAACGAACTTGATTCCCTCATATATTATCTCGGTAGACACTGACTACTGCACTCCTACTTTGAGCCTTAGTAAGGGTTTTAAGGTTATTTTCCCATGCAGAGAAGATTGGGAGGATGACATCGTGTCGATAGGTTTGGACACAACCATCTTTACTGACGGCTCAAAGATGGAGTGCTGAGTTGGTTCTAGGATCTTTTCTGAGTCCCTAAATGTAGCCAAATCCTTTAGGCTTCCTGACTTTGCTAGCGTTTTTCAGGCTGAACTGCTGACAATAAGGGAGGCATGTAAGATACTTAAACAAAACCCAAACCAAAACCGAAATGCGGCTATCTTTACAGACAGTCAGGCAGCTGTCAAAGCCATTAACTCGGCCACATCCTTATCCAAATTGGTCCAGCAATGTCGCGATGAGCTTGCGAGCCTGAATATTAACCTCGGTGTCACCCTGATCTATGTTCCGGGCCATAGTGGTATCGTGGGAAATGAACGGGCTGACGAGCTAGCCAGGCAAGGATCGGCCCTTCATAGCTCACTTGCGGAAATGGTTAACATTCTTTTTGGTGCTATGAAGGGTAAAATCTTTCTATCTACCAAACTGAATCAATCCGAAGCAATTTACCCAACTGCAAAACTCGTACAAACGATCTTCTATGCAGGCCAAGGCAAGATATAGCCAGGATTGTTGCGGTTTGTAACGGACATTGGCCTATGGGAGTTCATGCAGAGAAGTTGGGTATCTCTTACAACACCTTTTGCCGTAGTTGTAGTGACCAAAGAGAAAGTGAAACGATAATCCATTTCCTCTGCAAATGTCCTGCTTTGGCAAACACTAGAATGAAATAAAATGAATGAAATGAGACAAAGATTAGAGACCAAAATTTTTTTCTCAATGCGACAAAATGGCTCTAACATAATCGCTATGAAGCTTCTCTATAAATCTTTCCCTTTCTATCACAGTTCAAACGAGTTTTTGGTATCAAAACTGAGCACTACAGCGCTAATTGGATCTCAGGCTAGGTTGACTTGAGATCGCCATTTCTACTTACCTACCTAGGTGGCGCAACAGTCCGTAGAGAACCAGGGCCTAGTGACTTACAACTCTTCAACCATTCCTGTGTGCGAGTAATGTTGTCAGGGATAGAAGGGACCTACAGTTTATATGCCGAATCCGAACGACTAATTTAAGAAAGCACTTTTCATGACAAGAATTACTCTTGGAGTGAAAAAAGTTAGGTGGCACAGGCAGGGATTGAAGCCAAGACCCACGCACTAACCATAAAACTACGGGTACTACAACTTTGATAATAGTTTCTCCGTACGATCATCCAAGAAGAGACAAAGAGAGAGTAAAAAGTAGTGAACCAAAGAGGCAGCCTTGTTTTATTCCATTATGGTTTTCAATAAAGCTTTTTGTAGCGTTTTAAACATCTTCGTAGACATGCCTAGATTCGAGAGTTTGTAAAAATAAGGCTCTCCTATTAATGGTGTCGAAAGATGCTTTATAGCCAACAAAGACAGAAATTTGTTTTTTTTCCGTCTTTAAGATGGGATCTGGCAATACTTTTCAGGATGAAAAAAATGCTGACTATGGAATAGCACTTACGGAATCCGGCTTGGTATGCATTGAGAAGATTATTCAGGCCTATTCTGCTATTCATCGGGGGGAATTTTACTTGAATTTTCACTAATCATTATTCTGCTATGCATGTCTGTGTATGTCGGTAACGTCGGTAATACTGCGCGGTATTCTTCTATTCACGTTAATAAAATAAGGATTCCCTATTAATGGTGTCGAAAGCTGCTTTAGAGCCTACAAAGACTATGCCGACTATAGAATAACACTTACGAATTTCGGCTTGGTACTAATTGAGTAGATTATTTTCATAACCAAGACTCACTGTATTTCCAATAATGATCTTGATCTTAACAGCATTAAGAAAAGTTGTTTTAAATTTTGGGTCGGTTGGATTTCTTAGCATTGGAAATTTAATGTTTTTCCTTAAGCTTTTTGAAACCTCACCACAGTAGTAAACCCGTTTAAAAGTTCTTAATAACTTCAAACAGTATTTTTTCCATCTTTCATTATTGGATTTTTTATATTTTTGCAAACGGCTGTTTTGAATAATTCTGCCAAATCTTTAAAGACGTTAAAGAAATTTTTTGATTTTCGTTTCCCAACCAATAAACAACATAAAAAAACAAGCAGATAACTTTAAGAGCATTTGGTAAGCTTGAGATAAACCTGACATTTCTCAAAACTATACAAAATAAGACACCAGAAGACGACAACGCATTTGCGAAATATTATTTTGACAGATACTTCGAATGCAACTTAAGCCTTGAATGAATTTTCTCTCCGCAAACTAAAGCCAGCAAAATGCTTGATGAAAGTTAATTCAGGAGACATAAGTGAATTCATATGCGATTAAGTGCATTTTAAGCAATGGCGTCAAACGCATCGGCAGTAGCTGCACACCTTGGTGCCTAGGAGGACTTGAAGCCCTATGTATAACAACTGTTTAGTTTAAATCAATTTAAACTTATAGCCTTTTCACACTAAACCCTAAACCGAGTTTTTGGCAAAAAGTTTTCGAAAACCCGAAAATCGTTCACACCGAACATTTACACGGGCTGTCAAATTTTGTATTGATGAAAATAATTTGTGAGTAAAAAGTTATGACTGTTTCTTCTTCTCAAATTATTTGTGAAAATAAAATTCTAACAACATTCTCCTAAGGATTTGTCTTTGCCGTCGACAACCTTAAGTCGATAATCCTTTTCAGTGCTGTGATAGAGCAGCATATCAGCGCAGACAAGGTCGTAACGCTAGGTCGTCTCAAAGAAGAGTTTCAACTGAAGTTCTGGGGACAGTTGGAATGGGCTCACGCCATGAAACAACAAGAACTACAAGCTCGCTTGGCCGGAGCAGAAAAGGTCGGTTCCTAGTTCCAGATTCGTACCAAAATCTCACTCATCCAGAGCGATCACTGAAGCTGTTATGATGGGCTGCAATTTCTCCATGACTATCTTTGGTTTCTTCCTTTGAGGGCTCGCCTGGCTTTTCCAAAGCACTGAGAATCTTCTTGATGTTGGCATTGCTGTTCATCAATTGGCGATAGCTCCTTGTGGAATGTTTTGGCACAAATTTTTCTGGCCCACTACGACTTAGATTCCACCAGAGATTTTCTTTTATACTTATTCTCCTCCACAAATGAACTTATCACCTTTCACATATCTCCCAAACCCTTGTGATTGAACGGAGTGACTGCAAAGTCTTTCTCCAGGTAGTAAGCGAAAACGTCGAACATATTTGTGGCGACGAGTTCGAAGACGCATCCCTTGGAAACGTCATTACGAACTATGAGCAAGTCTTCCTCGTCCTTTGGAAAAACTTGAGTTTTCGATGTAGGCTTTCGCCAAAACCGATAATTTCGCGAAAACCGGGTTTTGGATTTGGTGTGAAAAGCCTATTGAAGTCGCATATATAGATTTTGACATTTCTGTGGGGCTTATTGGAAACACAAGTTTGATAGCGCGTGATTTCAGTGACACCCTGATGCGGGTTTTTTCGTTACCTGCTACTTCCCATCGTGAGAAATTTCTGGTTAGTTCACCAATTTTTATGCCACGCGTGCGAAACAGATTGAACTTGTAGAAACCGAAGCCTCCAATGATTTAAACCTATTACATACGAGGCAATCAACACAATTCTTCCCTATTACAGAATTCGGCAAATGAACGAATGTCGGTAACATATCCTGCATCACCGGCATTTTGTTATTGTGGCGACGAGTTCGAAGACGCATCCCTTGGAAACGTCATTACGAACTATGAGGAAGTCTTCCTCGTCCTTTGGGTCGTCACGCCAGTAGCCACAGTAAATTCGGGGAAAACTTGAGTTTTCGATGTAGGTTTTCGGCCAAAACCGATAATTTCGCGAAAACTGGGTTTTGGATTTGGTGTGAAAAGCCTATTGAAGTCGCATATATAGATTTTGACATTTCTGTGTGGCTTATTGGAAACACAATTTTTTCTTAATGACGTTTAATTTGATAGCGTGTGATTTCAGTGAAACTCTGATGCAGGTTTTTTTCGTTACCTGTTACTTCCCATCGTGAGAAATTTCTGATGAGTTCACCAATTTTTAAGCCACGCGTGCGAAACACATTGAACTTGTACAAACCGAAGCCTCCAATGATTTAAACCTATTACATGCAAGCGAATCAACACATTCTTCCCTATTACAGAATTCGGCAAATGAGCTAAAGTGACAGTTTTAATTATGTCGATAACATAATAATTAATGTCGATAACATGTCCTGCATCACCGACATTTTGTTTAACATGTCGGCAATTCGCACTCCATACAATTTTTGTTATCTGTCATTTACCCTAATTTTCAGAGGAATCTTAAATGAATTTTTAGTTAAAACAAAACAAAATTAGTCGATAAAAAGTTTAAATACGGTTAAGTCAAGAAAATCGAATCGAATCGAATAAACCTTTGTTGTATAAATTATTAGGATTCTTCCTTTATTTTCATTTATTGGCATATTTTGAATGAACACAATAGCCTTTAGAAATCAAAAGAACACAGGAAAAATGCGTTTACATGTCATAAACTGACACCGTCGATATGCAAATTCACAAATGATAAGGTAGTGTTTTAGGAGAATCGACAATGTAGTTCATTCGACGAGTTTCATAATACAGTTTAAAACGAATGCGAACTGTTAGTTGATCAAGTTGCCTTACCGTGAATACATATCTTAGAATTCTGTAATCGGTATGATTATTCGAAGAGCTTCGACAGCTTCAAACAGATGAGATTTGATGAAGATGTAATGATATTTGTCGTTGACGATGCTGGATTAATCTATGTTGCTAAGTAACAGCGGTTCTTTTTAAACTGCCGACATCAGTTAGAACACAATATTGTGCATCACCCTTCAATCTCTTTTTCAATATGATTTATTAATTTAAAAGAAAACCATTCCTGTTGCAACAATATCCTCTTCTTGGAATTACAACTCTCATTCCTATTCTTCGAATTCCCATGAATCTCCAACCACTAATTCTGTCTTGATTCGCAATAATTGAATTAATTATTTTATTTTTTCATTCCTGGTATCATCAACAAAAAAAAAGAATCAAATAACAAAACTGCTTATACTCAATAAACTCCCAATAATACAACAAAAAAGAACCCATGTCCTTTTTGCACACTGTTTAAGGTGTGGTCCCATCATCATTATCATCATCATGATGGTCTGGCCCAGGTCCTGGTCCTGGTCCTGGCCCTGGCCCAGAAAAAAAAGGTAGAATACAAAAAAATTTCTAAACTTCTTAAGTGTTCTGTTTCTTCGCAACATTTCTTCGATTATTTTATTTTTTTTTCTTCTTTGATATGGCTTTACCAACCCACTGCCACTAGAAATATCTATGCTTACAGTTCAATTGTATCTTAACAACTCCTACCTAAACCCATGAGCCACTTAAAAGAAGAAGACGAACAACAACAACAACACAAATTTTGCTTTCTTCGACTATTTCTGCAACCCATTTCGACATTTCGTCGACACACTCGACTTGACTCGACAAATAAAAAACTAACTTACTTATGGCATGGTGTTTGGCAATGGCGATGTGTATGGCGACAGCGGGCAGCAGAATATGTGGTGTGTTTTTCGATTCGGTTCGTCGTTGTCGGTCGACCCAAAATGTCAGATCGTCCCGACATTCAGTCACTCAGCCATTTAGCCGCGCCACAACTTAAATACATATATACACACAAACGTTTTTCCCTATACTCGTACCTCCCTATCCAAGTTTAAATGTTTCTATATCGCAAAGAAGAAGCATCTTTGTTATACAATTTCCTCGAGCGTTGTTGCCTCACCGCGCCGCCACCCTCTGTATCGCAACTTCCTCCACCGCAACGCCCTCCAATCGTCTATAAGGTTGTCTTTGCCTTCATCTCAAAAAGACAGAAAACTCAGAGCCTCGTGTTTGCTCTTATTTTTAGCATCACTTTGCTGTTTCGAATATTTTATTCTGTTTTTGTTGTTGATTTCTTCTCCTGCCCTGCTCCACCAAAGCTTTCAGTTGTGTTGCTGGTGTTTTTTAACGAACTTGAGATTTCTTTTGTTTTGTAAAATCACAAAAAAAAAAAGAAAAAGCACAACAGCAAACTGTGAAAGTAAAAAATAGAACCATGAAGGATCGAAGCAGCAGCAGCAGCAGCGGCAGCAGCGCAGCACCAACAACAAAAACTACAGCAGCAGCTTGAAAATAAATTATACCATCGAGATTGAATGGTCGATTTGTTTATCTGGGTCCTCACTGTTCCGTTTCGTTCGGGTCTGTGAGAGGCCTTTTTTCCAATTTTCCAACGTTTTTGTTGTTGCTGTAGCTCTCGTCTTGCTTATTTTTGTGGTTGCCAATTTATTCAACTGAAAAAAATCTTAAATATGCAAAAATCCATAAAAACTGATAACTAATTTCACAATATTGGGAAACTTTTATTCGTTTGAGACCGAAATATTCGTGAATAACATTACTAGGGTGTTAAATCTTTCCAGTTTCCAGTCAGTTGTTTCGTAAATTAAACAAAGCCAAGATCTTCATTTTGTTGAAACTGTCATTTTGTTGAAACTGTCATTTTGTTGATAGTGCGAACAAGTGTCAGATGATGCGTTGAAAGTGTTTTTTCTTGTTGTAGACAGTTAACCAATCTATGTCTTAGTCTCAACAAAGTTATAGCTGTTATTTTTAAAGCTTGACAGCAAAAATCTCTGCTCTGTTGCATTTTGTTATATATTGATATTTGACAAATGGAAATATATGCTTCTAGTTGTCAAACATAGAGATTGAATCAATAATTCACTTTGTTGGAACCGACAACTTGGCTGAAATTGCGTTTCTCGTTGTAAAAGTTGGCTAATCTATCGAATTTTTAATTGTCAACAAAGTTATGGCCGTCAATTTTTAAGTTTGGCGGCTTGTGATTTCAACACAAACAAACCCAAAATTACCATTTTGTAGAACCTGCAATTTTATTGCCAGTGTGACAACAACAAAGCCGAAATCGCCATTTTGTAGAACCTGACATTTTGTTTACAGGGTGACAGAAAAAAAGCCAAAATCGACCTTTTCTTGATTCTGATATTTTTTTGACTATGTGAAACAGAAATAACTTTGTTAAACCTGACATTATGTTGACAGTGTGAAACAGGTGTCAGATATTACGTTTAAAGAGCGTTTCACTTTGTTGAAACTGACATTTTCTTGATAGTGCGAACAAGTGTCAGATATATCGTTGAAAGTTAGACTGTTATCAATTTCTTAGTCCAAACAAAGTTATAGCTGTCATTTTTTAAGTTTGACAGCCAAAATCTCTTCTCTATTGTATTTTGTCGACATTTGACAAATGAAAATACATGCTTCTAGTTGTTAAACATAGAGATTGAATCAATAATTCACTTTTTTTGGAACTGACAATTTGCTGTTTCTCGTTGTAAAAGTTGGCCAATCAATCGAATTTTTAATTCTCAACAAAGTTATTTCCGTCATTTTTTAAGTTTGGCGACTTTTGATTTCAACACAAACACAAACTAAGCTTAATTCGTCATTTTGTAGAACCTGACATTTATTTTACAGTGT
The DNA here is from genome assembly GCF_945859685.1 of Eupeodes corollae. NCBI lineage: Eukaryota > Metazoa > Arthropoda > Insecta > Diptera > Syrphidae > Eupeodes > Eupeodes corollae. The sequence goes on along the minus strand of NC_079147.1, from coordinate 145,249,083 downwards.
AACAGAAACAATGCAAAGATCGCCATTTGAAGAACCTGACCAGTGTGACAGAAACAAAGCCAAAATCCCCAATTTGTTGATTCTGATATTTTGTTGACTATGTGAAACACAAATAACTTTGTTAAACCTGACATTATGTTGACAGTTCGAAACAAGTGTCAGATTTTACGTTTAAAGAGCGTTTCTGGTTGCCGAAAAAAGTTAAATAAACTGTCGAATTTTTAAAGTTTGGCGACTTGTGATTGTACACGTTTTAAGTTTGAAAGGTAAAGGTCAAGCAAACTATCGAATTTTGTGGTCCTAACAAAGTTATGCTTCTTAATTTTAATGTTTACAATTTTATAAAATTAAATATTACATTAATAAATTCAAAATATTCACTTTGTTTGAAAAGTGAAACAAAAATGTTCAGATAACACATTTAAAGTGCGTTTCACGTTTTAAATTTTTACACACACAAAGCAACGAGCGTCACTTTGTTGAATCTGACATTTCGTCAACTGTGTGAAAAAACTATCAAACTTTTAATTTAATTGAATTGATTGAGAGCGTTGTCCGTCATAAGATAAAAGTCATCCAAACTATCGAATTTTCCAGTCTCAACAAAGTTATGGCCGTCATTTTTTAAGTTTGGTGGCTTGTGATTTCAACACAAACATAAACAAACACAAAATTGACATTTTGCAGAACCTGACATTTTGTTCATAGTGTGACAGAAGCAAAGCCAAAATAGCCATTTTGTAGAACCTGACATTTTGTTTACAGGGTGACAGAAACAAAGCCAAAATCGACCTTTTGTTGATTCTGATATTTTGTTGCCTATGTGAAACACAAATAACTTTGTTAAACCTGACATTATGTTGATAGTGAGAAACAAGTGTCAGATTTGACGTGTAAAGAGCGTTTCTGGTTAGCGGAAAAAGTTAAATAAACTGTCGAATTTTTAAGTTTGGCGACTTGTGATTGTACACTTTTTAAATTTGCAAGGAAAGGTCAAGTAAATTATCGAATTTTATGGCTCAACGAAGTTATGTTTCTGACTTATAACTTTTATATTTTTGCATTAACAAAATCAAAATGTTCACTTTGTTGCGAGAGTGACACAAGTGTCAGATAACACATTAAAGGGCGTTTCTAGTTTTAAATTTTTACATAAAAAAGCCACGAGCGTCACTTTGTTGAATCTGACATTATTTCGTCGACTAAAACTATCAAACTTTTAATCTAATTGAATTGATTGAGAGCGTTGTTCTAGTCATAAGATAAAAGTCATTCAAACTATCGAATTTTGCAGTATCAACAAAGTTATGACCGTCATTTTTAAAAGTTGACAGGAAAAATCTTTACTTTGACATTTTGTGATGTGATTTTGACATGTGAACAATTGAAAAACATGCTTCTAACAGTCAAACATAGAATTGTGAGTTAAAATTAATCGCAACTTACATATTCAAGAACAAATAAAATAAAAGAAACGATCGTATTTGTCAGTCTCAACAAAGTTATAACTGCTACTTTAAACTTTATAAATGTTTGTAATACATTTCAAGTTCGTACACAAACAAGGTCAAAGTCTGCTGTTTTGTCGAGACTCATATTTTGTTCATATCATGATTTTAAAAAGCTCATAGATAAACTTATGAAAAACATTCCTCTAGCTGTCAGACTACATAGAATTCGGTAAAGAAAATAATTCACTTTGTTGAAATTGACATTTTCTTGATATATTTTTAAAAAGTTAAAAAAAATAGTCAATTAAACCAATACAAAAAAATACATGCTTTCAACTGTCAATTTTGGGACAAATAATTGAGAGCACTCATTTTGTTGTAGAGGAAAAATTAACTAAACAATAGCATTTGTCAATCTCAACAAAATCAATAGCATTGACTTTAAAGTTTGACAGTTTGTGAATTCATAAATTTTAAATTTGTACACAAACAACGTCAAGATCTTCTCTTTGTTGAAACTTTCATTATGTTGAAAAAGTTTTTCAAAGTAAAAAGATAAACTAATGGAAAAACACCTTTTAGCTGTCAAACGTTGAATTGTTGGAAAATAATCATAGTAAATCATCAATACGTTTAAACTGACATTTTGTTGACACTTTCTACAAGGTTTCACAAAAGTGTAGAAACCAATATATAAGTAAATGCTTCCAGCTGTCGAACGTAGAATGTGCGAGAAGTAATTGAGAGCACTGTTTCAGTTTCTGAGAAAAAAATGAACGAAACTATAGCATATGTCAGTCTCAACAAAGCTGGATGTAATTTTTTTAAGTTTGACAGTTTGTGAATTTTTAAGTTTTTAAACAAAATCTTCACTTTGTTGAACCTGGCATTTCATAAAATTTGGGAGTTATAATTGATCGCGATTTATTTAAAATTAACGAAACTATTGTAATTGACAGTTTCAACAAAGTTAAGCAGTATTCACACGAGCGCGACCAACCAACGACGAATGAATTATAAAATGTGAGTTTATATACGTTTAAAGACATATTTGCCCACAAATTCTTAACAAAACGATAGCAATATACTTTCTATTTGATTTATGATGACTACTTTTACTTTTCAATGTCATATATTAATAAATTTAAGAAAACAAATTTATTCGTCGCGAAAAAAATTGTAGTTGATACGAACTGTCAAACTTTATTCGCGTTCCACATTATCCACACTCGCAACGAATAAAATAATCGCGTCGCGCGTACTTTACCTAAAAAAACATTCTTGCATTGGTTTTGGTGTTAATTCGCGACGAATTAAAAACTCTTATTTGAAAGAAATGTCAAAATCGACGAATATTCGTTCATTCGTTGGCCGTTGGTCGTGCTCATGTGAATAGTGCTTTATAGCTTTTACTTTGAATGTTTTTTTTTTTTCATTTCAGAAATTTAAGAAACTGACAAGAAACACAACTCAAAATCTTTTTGTTCAAATTGACATATTGTTGAAATGGATAACAAGTGTCATATAAACCAATGAATATATAAGTGCTTCCAGCTGTCAAACGTATAGAATTCTAAAAAAAACATTGACAGCACTCATCTATGTCTAGCAAGAAAATGAACAAATTATAGCCATTATTCCAAACCTTCACCTTGGTGAACCTGACATTTGGTTGACTTGTTTTTTTAAGTGTCAGATAAAGCAATGAATGTTCATACATCCAATTGCTAATCGTTGAATTCTAGAAAAATGAACGCACTTTTATCTTAATTCAGGAAATTCAACGCAACTATCGAATTTGTCAACCTTCACAAAGATATGTTTGTTACTTTTTAAGTTTGACAATTTAAACGTCACATTAAATTTTTCAAAATATAATTTAACAATTACGACAGCTTTTTTCACAGTCGACAGCTTTAAAGAACATCGATCAAACGTCATAAAATCTTGATATTCATCATATTTAGAGCATTGGTACTTCGTAAATCCCTAAAGTGGTAACCATTTTCCTTTTCAAGTATAACATACCTCTTTATGTGTAGGACTGTAGGTATATCTTTATTTTGTGCAGATTTTTATTGCGAGTCTGCCATAAAATCTGTGTTCCACGAATATAAGCGGAAAGGCGAAAAGGAAGACAATGACCAAAACAGCAGATGACAGCAAAAGATTCGATATTTTCTTCATCGTCGTCGACCCTTTTTGGTCTCACTCCTCCTCATCAAATCGTATCGTCGTCGTCGACGCTCATCTTCGTCCTCAGCTTCGTAGTCCCCTTATTGTCCAACTCATCCGTCGTTAATACTTCAGGATGACTCGGGACCTGTTTTACTAATTCGGTCCTTTTCTCGAATTCTTTTTCTTTTGTTCGAACTTGAGGAAGATATGCCTGGCCTGTGTCGTCGTTGTCGGTCGTCGTGTCGCCTTCATTGCCCCGCATACCTTTATCCTTTTTGAATCTATATTTGTGTTGCCCAAAAATTGTTGGTTTCTTTTTCTGAATTCTTTTATAGTAGATACGATGGAGAATTCCCTTCTCTATAATCATGAACATCATCATAGCCATAACCATAGGAAAGAGCGAATAATCTTGTATTTCGTAGAAAAAAGTCCCTTAGCTGGTTCCTTTTTTTGGTTGTAGATACTTTAGTGTTCTTCTGGCTGTTTATGGTTCCTTGGATGGCTCGTTCGTTGTTCTATTTCTCTAATTTTGTGTTGTTGTTTGTGGTGGTTGGATTGGTGTGGTGTTTTTTTTTTGTTCTGTTTGTTTTCTTGGGAAGGAAAAGTATCTAATCTTTTTTAATTTCGGTTTGACGTAGATGTAGATAGGTATTTTGAAAACCTAACTTTGTATTCAATTAAAACGAATCGTCCAAGAGAGTCTCCGAGCGGAAATATTAAATTACACATGCTTAGCAGAAGCATCAACTTCGTCGTCGTCGTCGTTGCTCCGCTCATCGTTGTCGAAGAGGATTTGGAAGGAGGTGGATGGATTGAGATGTGAAGTAAGGGATGGTGAGGTGGTGCGGATGATGGTGTAGGTGTAGAAGTTAGGTTAGGAAGGCGATACGGACTGTAGAGTAATTTAATCGACCGAATGAAATGTCGTGTCACCGTAATTAGAAAACTATATAAAAAGAAATACCTACGAAGAATAAGAAGACTTGACGACTGTAGAAGATCTTAAGTAAATAAGATCAACATAATATTTGGTTGCCCCTAATTAGGTCTTTAGGTAATGATGGGAAATTGGGAAATGGCTAAAAGAAAACACTTTTAGCTCAATTTGATTTTATGTCTGAGCTTTAGAAATATTTTCTCTCCTTCTTTTTGCCACTAGGGTAATGAATGTTTAGGAATCCAAAATAAGGTTATGTTCGGCTTAGGAAGGTGATACCCAATTGGTACGACAGAACTATCTCAATAGGGGTCTAAATAAAGATTTTGTGAAATAAAATTTCACTTTCAAGCAAATATTTTCTCTTAGGAAATGGAGAAGGAAAAATGAAATGAGAAAGTTCTTCTTTGAATTCTTTGCTCGTAGAGAACCAGGGCGTAGTAGCTTATACAACTCCCAACCTTTCCAGTGTGTCGCAAGAATAGAGCTGGCCTACAGTTGTTATGCCGAATCCCGACAGATTTTTCGAGAAAGCACAAGAATTACTCTTGAAGAATTTGTCAATTCCTTGCAAGAGCTCAAGTCCTCTGACATGACAGTCCTAAGTACTATAGCCATCACGGAATAGGAACTGGTTCTTATTTCAAAAGCCTAGCTCACATTCTGATTTTTCGAAGTCGGGAAGGGTTCTAACAAAAATTTTACTTGAATTTTCACTAATCATTATTCTGCTATTCATCCGAAGTGAATCTGTGTATGTCGGTAACGTCGGTAACACTGCGTGGTATTCTTCTATTCAAGTTAATTTTTGTAAGCAAAATCTAAGTGAAAACTAATTTATTGCTAAATTTAGAATATTTGTTTTAAAATAAAAGAATATTAACATTTTTAGGACAAGGAAGACCCTTTTCAATATTTTCCCAAAGCTCTCTGTTTGAGGAGTCTCTTATTCCTCTGCTGCCTCCTCTGTTCAGGTGGATTGATTAAACTTTATTTTTGTATGAATCAAAACAATTTATCCAAGATTTTTACATGAACAGCTGTTTATTTAAATGTCAAATTGGCTTGGGATAATGTAGTTCACCCAATGGATTGCAGAATGCAAAGGCAGTGTGAAAGGGAATCAAATATACGATTCACGTGAATAGCAGAATAGGGCTGTATGAAAACAATCAATATGTTTTGTCTTCCGAAATTTAAACTAAGCAACTTATTAGAGAAAAGTGAGTGTAATATAAATTTCGGGAATAAATTACAATACTAAATAAATTTTAAATACATTTTTGGATTATTTTTCACGTATAAAATTAAACGTTTTCTAGTTCGTTCAAAAGTTATTTCCTAAAATTGTCTGTTCTTTGATGTGAGCGTCCTGGCTTTCTTTTAGCGTATTCGATGTTAAGATGAATTTGGAGCATTGAATCGATTGTACGATGTACACCGGTCTGCATTGGTCTTTTATATTTTTGGATTTTTGGTGTATTATGGTTTCCCATACAAAACAAAAGTCCAAAACGTCTATAAACTAGAGGTGCTCAAATCCACAAACCTCATACAAAACTGTAACTCTACGTGCATTGGTTTCCCGATATTACGGGCGGAATTTCTGTCAAAATTTCGAGCGTTGCTAAAGTCTTGGAAGGACCTGGGCCTTAACCAATATGCGCCCCAGTCAGCTAGATCTCTATCTAGCTGTCTCTAGTTTCGCACGCAAATTCGATTGAGGTCTTCTAGGGATTGAATTCAAAGATTTTACGGTCAAAGCCATTTAAGTCCTTGGACCTTTATTCTTTTGACCAGTTTACTGGGACTGTACAGCCCGCGTACAATGCGTGTCGTTTTATCTTCTCCTATACTCTCTATCTATGCATACGGGACCAAAAATCAACCGATTTTTCTCTCTAAGCATTCTAAGACGTTGTCATCTTGCAGTTACAAAGTCCAAGCCTCGATGTCTTAAATCAAAACCGGAAATATGCCTTAAAGAGGACGAATGTAGATGCTCGAGAAAGGACTTTGCTACTAAGTCTAAAGAAGCAGCGAATTGCAAGAGATATTTTCAGCTTTATTTCAACACTATTGCCTGATGATCACTTCTTGTCCAAGTTGTCGTCGTCCAATGTCCTTTCTTGATGTCAAATACATTAATTGGAAAGACCTAACGTCAAAGACAGTAATTGGACAAGCCTTGGGTTTGAGATTGAGTTTTGCACAATTCTTTCCAGAACGATGTTAAAGAAGTCACATGACAGGGTAGACATCGTCTTAAACAGGTTTCACAGGAATAAATACCAAAACTAGTCCTTGTGCTTTGTGAAGCTTTTCCCTATGAATGCGGCCTTAAAATCGATTAATAGATGTTAGATATCTATTTAAAGATCCTGGGTTTCTCTCAAGATCTTCCATAATGTGAATATTAATTCAATATCGGACTTTCTTGGTCTGAAGCCCCCCTGATATGGACCTATAAGCTTATTGACAAAAGTCTTCAAACGTTCATACAATACAGCCGAAAGGATCTTATATCAGCGATGTTCAAAAGACAGATGACCCTGTAGTTGACGCACTTCAGACTTTTGGTCAAGTTTTTAGGTATAACTAAATACCAATCTTTATACGATAAGTAAAGCTTAGATAAACTTCAAAAACCTTATACAACCTTAATTTTTATATATGGTTTTTGTAGGTCTAATTTTAACTATTGAAATTTCTGATTATGTCTGGAAGACTTCAAGCCTTAGTTTGTAAAACAAAACCAATCTAATAAATAGATAGGTCCTACACGACATTCCACCTCAAACCATGCGCTTATATTTTTTAATATTCCATACTTAAGTACCTATGTAGGTTGATCTATGAAGCTATTTCTATAAAAATGCCCTAAGGGGTTTTATGCACACTACCAAGATATAACCTACCCTCTTACTTACCTCCCAAGTCCCTGGTTGCAAATAACTTATATTTTCACACTTGACAGCTGCTGCTGTTGCTGTAGGTATGGTATTTCCCCCTTTTCCTCACATATTTTGTGTTAGTGTTATTTTCTTTTGTTCAACATATTTACAAGTAAAAATAAAGAAAGAAAAAAAGAACTTAATTCAAATCAGCCAGACGCATTAACAAAACAAAAAATGAAATCTCAAAATCCCTTCTAGCTCCTTTTTGCAATCCTACCCAAAAATCCCAAATTCCCTTTTGCACAAAATATTTGAATTGGTCCCGCTGTGCGTGTCTTATAGGTATGTAGCCCTTTGTAAGATGAAGAATAAGAAAAAGGAAGACAAAAAAAAAAAACAGGAAAAGAAGAAAAATAACCCAAAAACTTTAATATATTGCTTTTTAAACGTAAAGTGAAATAAAAAACATTTGAAATTCATTAAATTGAGTGAGATAAGACTACATTATCCCGCCACCACCGTAGCTGTAGCTGTAGCTTTGCTTGGGATTGTTGTAGATGTACCTACATATAGATGCAAGGATGTTATATACCTACCTATGGCTTGGTTGTTGCTGCTGCTGCTGCTGCTACTTCTGCCGCCATCACATCACCATATCGCCCATCAAGCAAGGCAAAACCAAACCAAGTTCCAACCATCAGCCCTGTCATCGTCGTCATCTACGTTACCACCACCGACCGCACAGCTATATAGAGTTGAGCTGCCTGGTCTGGTGGTGGCGGGCGGTGGTGATGGTGATGGTTCTGCTGCTTCTACCGCTTCTACTGCTGCTGGCTTTGGCACTGGCTGTGTTATAACAACGGGCAATCCAACCAAACCAAACCAACCAACCAACAACCCCAAACCCCAACCGTCGCGTCGTTCTCGTCCTCGTTCTAGTCATCCAAATCGTCGTCGTCGTCGTCGTCGTCGTCTTCATTCACAGCCCCCATGCCATATCTCTTAACATTTTGCACCAACAAAACCAAACATTATCCTCCCCGCAGAACTTTCGTTTCAACTTAGCACAAGCTCATTCCGTCTAAAGTCTTTTGCTTCACGAAACCATCAACCTACATCCTCCCAACCCTTTTTTTCTCTAACCATCCTGCCGCTTGCCGCCTACCGCCACCCGCAACCACCCTCTTTTAGACACCGCAAGAGACGTAAACGAAACGACAACGACTTCGACGATGAACCGAAACCGAAGCAAAGCAGCAGCAAAGGCAGCAGCAGCAGTGGCGGCAAAAGCAACAGCAACAGCAATAGCAATAACTATAGCAATGGCAAACGGCTATGGTAGGTAAGGCAGGGCGATAGTAGAGTGAGTTCCTCCCCACACCATACCGACGACGATGTCTCACCTCATCTTTCGTTCAAACTACGCCGTTGACTCGACGACTATGACTACAACTACGACTACGACTCTATACCGTATAACACTCTCTCTCATACCCTATCCTCTTGCTCTCCATCTCCACATTTCATTCTTCGCCTTTGCTTGTTCATTTTTAATGAAATTCTGTTCGGCTATAATGGCTAACATACCAGGGCTGTGGCATACACTCCACGTGGAGTGTGACTGTGGTCAATAAACAGTTCTAATTCGACTGAACGACTGACTTTTAGCGTGATGACGTGACGTAACGCCTTGCGGGAGAGCGGAGTGGAGAGAGAGAGAGAGAGACGCGACTCGAAGTGAATTGACGCCGACGAACGTCACGACTCACGACCCACCCAACTAACTGTCAGACAATTTGACTGACTGTCAGACTAAATGACACAACGTAACAGAGAGGGAGAGTGTGCAAAAGGGATCGTTGTCGTAAGAGCTAGAGCAGGCAACGAATGAACGAACGAACGAAGGAAAGAAGGAACGAGAGAGGTGAGAGTATGAGGGTGATATGGTGAGGTTTGGTTGTTAGGAAGGTAGGTACGTAGTCGATTGGGATTTGGGACTGGGACTACGAGACTTCGTCAATGAAGGCCGTGCTGAGGAGGGAAGCGGGCGGGGTTGTCGGTTTAGATGGTTGGTTGAATTGTTGGATGGTTTTTGGCTTGCATGTGCTGCTTGCTTGCTATACACAGTTATGTACACCATCATCGTGCTGGCCTGCTATCTCTGGCGTGTGTTGCTGTTGTATCTTCCACGGTTGTTGAATGTATGTATGTTGTGTTGTGTGTCTGTTTGCTCGCTGGCTCGTTGGGGTTTTAGACCCTAGTGAGCTCTCGTTTCCATTTTTTTTCTGTGTTGTGTGTTTCGCTCGCCCCCTTCTTCTCATCCACGAGCTTCGGTTCGTTTGGTTTAACTTTTTTTTTTTTTGTTTTTGCTTCTTTTCGTTTTACGAATATAACTACTTAAGTGTAGGAGGGAGTAAAGTGACAGAGACGAGGTTCTAGAGTGTAGTAGGTACCTTAGCTGCTAGTAGAAGTAGAAGAGTCTCTCTTGAATTGTAGAGCAAGAGCAGAAAGATATGGAGGAGGGAGTGGGTATTATATGGAGGGACTGGGACTGGAACTGATGGGGAGTAAGCAGCAATGGTGAAGTGTGGTGAGATGGCGGTTGCGACGACTGACTGTTAGTTGTTGTGTATTTGCAACCGGTAATAATGAATAAGCATGGTTGGTTATGGGTATCTATCTATATGTATCTTCTATATCTGTTTCTCCATAACTTTGGTATCTATTTATCTGTGGTAATACGAGGGACGAACATACACAATGTGTTTTTTTTTTTTTCTTTTTTGGTTCGGTCTCCTTTTTGATAGGTTTTTTTTTTATCATTTATTTTGTTGTTGTTGATGTTATATATTTGGTGTGCTCAGCTTTGCTTGGTTGCATATCTTTTCCTCGTGTAATAATCTTTTATCTAGAAAATTATGATGGATTTTCAAATTACTCCCCCAGAGATGGTTTGGTTTTACTTGGTTGTTGTTGATGTTGTTATATATTTATATTTTTTTTATATTTTTGTTTAGGTTGATTTATTGGTGAGCTTGTGTCGTCGTCGTCGTTGGAGTCTGTCGTCCGTCGTTTGTTGAGTCCGTAACCCTCGTGTTTCATGTAGTACCTATTCACTCTTCTTGGTAACGGCCTCTGACGACTCTGATGGGTTGATGAATGGGTTTGAAAAATAAAGAGAAGCAATTAAGTTTGCACTGTTCTGATGTTATGGGTATTAGAGTCTTTTTGGCGGTTTAGTTAAGTAAGTGTATCTATCATTAATGTTTTGCTTGAATAGGAGAATTGTATAATAAGTATAGATAGATAGGACGGTAGGTATGAGGAATGAGGATTGGTGTGTGGGAGCATGGTAGAAGAAGAGCAATAGGTTAATTAAGTAGTTACCTAGTTTATAATTTTTACTTGGACCTTATACTAAGTTATTTTATTAGCAATAGGTGCCTAGTTGGAGATAAGCGAAAACATGTGTAGAAATTACAACTTTTAGTCTTGCAGGGTACCTTATGTGATCTCAAGATCAAGGAAGCAACTAAATAAGACGAAACGATGGGCATTTGTAGAATTCCAAGTTCTTTATGGCTGAAACACATACACGCTTCAGCTTCGGCTTCGTCTGCGTTACGTTAGGCCTGCTTCGAGGTTGCTTTGAATGACATTTCTATTATTTCATCCCTCCAAAGAGCAAATATTTTGTTTGTTGACATTTTTTTTACAGCTGATGAGCTGTCAGACAAAGCAAATGTTCAGATAATTGAACTAGAGCTTCCGTTTGGAGTCACATTACGTTACATTACGTTCTTTTCCTTACGATTGTCAAACGAAACGTGAGGTCGAAGCTCCATTTTGATAGCATGCATTGAATTCCTATGGCTGAACTCGCAAACGTCAGGCGAAGCCGAAGCTGAAGCGTGTTTGTGTTTCAGCCATAATCGTCGTTCTTAAAAATCAAGCCTTGTTATCCATGAGCCATGCAGCTCAGGAGGTACCATGTTACCTATAATGGGTTTTAAAGAGTGGATAGATATACGTAGACTTATAGTAAAACACCGAGTTGATACTTTTACAGATATTTCCCATCATTTTAGCTGAATTTAAAAATTATTTGACATTTGAGCAAACATATTTTTAAAAGTAAAACTTGTCTATTTTTTTTGGTTTGAAGTTGAAAGGGCTGGTATTTGACACCTGTCAAAAGTCAGGGTCATCATGTCGTTTGAATATTTTCAATTTACGATAAGGGTTCGTTGGGCGACTCCAGCAATCGGTAACGTGGCGAGAAATTTAAAGAGACTGGAATCGCTTCTGATGTCTTAAATATTGATGTTGCAACTTTAAGTGTGCTGCTGGTTTTCCCGACGGCCGGCGGCCGAAAGGCGTTTTCTTCGAAGTAGTTAAATGTATTGTTTAGATTCTTTTTTGTAGGCAATTGCTATGACTTAGACTATACCTAAGTGACAAGGTACACAACGCTACCAGTTTTAACTTTCTTGTCAGAGAAGTTCCTTGGTGCCGTTATTTGACGTTTCGGTGAAGATTATGCGATTTGATTCAAGGTGAGGCCTTTTTCTGTGGGTCTACGAAATGTGCAAAAAAGTGGTTGAAAATAGCGCAAAATAGAATAGCTGCGACACTTAACGATGTGCACATTACAAAGTTCTATGAAAACGGTGTTTTTTTAGACGTTTAGTTATAGCTAAGAACTACGCTTTATTATAAAGACAAGGGTTTAACATTATGTCTTAGAAATGGTGTGATTGATAATTGACTAATTGACGTCATCAACAATAACGCCCCGAATATTCTCTTCTAAGGCGTCAATCGTCTCCGGTTTATCTGTGAAAACAAGCGGATTCACGTACTGCCTTAAAAAATAGACCAGTGGTCCACGAAGAAGCGAGATAATTGAACGTTCACCTAAAGTTCCTTTTAAAAAACAGATTATTTCCTTGTTAAGAAATGTTCAAGATTTGAAAACGTTTTTTGTTTATAAAATGGCAAACCAAACTAAATATAAATCAAGTGACAGCTGTCAAAAAGACCGTACTGAGATGAACAAGAAGCGTGGTTCTTACAGAGCTATAAGTAAAGGAAAACACACAATACACAATTATTGTAACTTAAAAAAAAAACTGTTAATGCAATCAAGAGGCGGAGGTACTCTTTTTGACTTTTATTACATTTTTTGACATTTCATTTGTACTAAATTTTTTGACATTTAATTTTAGTATAACATTCTATTTATTTTATTTTGACATTTTATTTTAGGGTTACATTTTATTTGACAGTTCATTTCTGTAGCATTGCCAGGTTAAAGTAATACAGGCATGGACATTAAAATAGGTACAGAGACAGTTGCTAAGAGTAAAACCAAATTAAAACAACAACATGAATTAAAAGTTTGACTTTCTTATGCAAAATAACATGGGTTTTATTTTTTTTTTTTGATTTTTGATTGTTTAGAGATGAACCGTTCCTTAGTTTAGAGTGTGTTTTTGGTGGACATTAAAATAGAAACACATTGGAACAAAAACCTTAATATTTAACTAGTGTCTAAAATATTAGATTTTAGTATTTTTTTTTTATTTTTATAAAACAATAAGTTCACTTTAGGAAGTAAATTCAAATTATTTTAATAATATTTTAAGGAAAAAATAAGGGTCGCGGTAAGCATTGTTCCCTAGAAGAGAAAGCTGTCATTTTAGTTCTACGAAGTGAGGGAAAATCTTTGAGGGAAATAGCAATAATAATGAGCAGATCTCAAAAGTTGATAGCAAAAGCAATTTGACAGCTGAGAGCCAAAAAAAACAAACTATAGCTCCGAGAACTGTTCGTAGAAGACTTGTTGGAGCTAACTTGCTCAGAAGGATCGCTAGAATGGTGCCCTTTCTAAGAAAACAAAATATAACAACGCGATGATTAAAGTTGCCTAAAAGGAGGCAAAAAGTGGAGGATTTTTTGTGGATAGACGAAACAAATATAAATTTGTTCGGAAGTGATGGCAGGCAAACCGTTAGAAGGCTTACTTTGAAAGAACTGAATCCCAGATACATCCAGAATACGGTCAAGAATGGTGACGGCAGCATCATACTTTGGGGTTAATTTTCTTGGTAAAACGTTAGACCAATACATTTCATTGAAGGTAAAATGTATCAAATTATGAAAATGAATATCATAAAGGATACGATGCTGCCTTATGCGGACGAGAACCTGCCTCTCAAATGTATTCTACAGCAGGACAACGACCCTTAGCACAAATCCAAATCTGCTCAAAAGTATTTTAAGTGCCAAAAAGTCAGCGTATTGGAGTGGCCATCCTAATGACCTGACTTAAGTCCCATAGAACACTTTGGGGAGATTAAAAATATGCGGTTGGAAACATTTAACAAAAAATTAAACCAAACTGTGGAGGACGGTTCAACAGGAGTGGTACAATATTTCAATTGACAGATGACTCCGATTATTTGACTCAATGTCCAACAGATGTCACACTGTAATTAAAGCTTAGATCCAAAATAGCTTTGCATTTGATTTAATTTTGTTTTAATCTTTGTATCTATTTAAATGTCCACGAAATTTTTTCTGTACTCCCCCTCCCACTCTCTAAACATTACGTAACACTCAAGTGACCATTTTTACCCTAAAGTCGCAAAAACAAAAAGGTTTGCCAACTTGCGAGAACAAATCAAAAACGACGACCAGACTAATACACTCAATTCTCAATTTTGGAATTTTAATTCCCTAATTTTTTATTAAAAAAAAAAAAAAAAAAACAATTTACGTAACGTGTTGTAAGAAAGACCCCCTCCGCCCCTGTAACGCATCGTATCGTTTTGCAAGACCCCCTCCCCCCAAATTGCGTTACGTATTACTTGAACGCTCCCTGACAATAAAAAATTGAATTTTAAAACTCTGGTGTTTCTATTTTAATGTCCATACCTGTATATGTTTATATAAAGAGTTGCCAGAAGGGCATTTTTTACATTAAATTTTGTTAAGGTGAAGTATGGATCGCTAACATTGAAAACTACACGTATACAAAAAAAACACCAGTTGTCATTGGCGTTGTCATAATACTCACTGAAAAAAGTAAGCCTTAAACTTTTTTGTGTGGCTATAAAGGGTGTTGAAATAGGAGAATTAATTTGGAATTTGACAGATGAGCATACAGCAGACTACTTTTGTAAGTGTCACCTTTTGATATTTGATAAAAAAGATAAACTACGCCATTATGAAAAATGGAAACAAATGCCTAAAACCTTATTGAAATTTTTATAATTTGTAACATCTTGTCTGTGTTGCGTGTAGGGATTTAAAAAAGTTGTTCAGGGGTATAAGTCTTTTTATGATAAACTGTCAAACCAAACTGAGCACTCATTAATTGACAGCTATCAAAAAGGGCAACTCCAAAACAGGATTGCCATTCGTTATCATTGTCATTATTGAAGCGTCATGGATTTCTTGTGTGTCTTTATAGGTTGTTCCATTGAGCGGTTTAGTTTGGAATAGTCTACTTTTGCTGTCACTTTTGGAAATGTCATCTTTAAATTAGTTTCTTTTACTATTGTTAATAATTTTACACAATTTACAAAAATTGTTCAGGACCAATTCTATTCATTACGAAATAAAAAACCAAACTGAAACTAAATCATGTGACAGCTGTCAAAAAGACCAACTACGAAAAGAGTTGCCAGATTTGAAATTACAAGTCAAAAAACATCCGTTATAATAAAATGAAGTTATCTTTAAAAATATATCGCTGTGTGTTTTATTTGCCTTAAATTTCATCACTTTGATTTTTGGTATTCGATGCTAAAACATGTCAGGAATGGTCTTTATCGGGTTTATCGGGTTCGCTGAATTTCCTACTTAATTCTGACTTGTTTATGAGCGTCAAAACCTGTTTGAAGCGCCTTGGAATACAATTCCACCTTCGCTAGGGATTTAAGTGGATTTTTGCAGGATAGAATAAATGTACTCAACTTTTTATCCATACTTAACGACAATAAGACCTTCGAGGGCTATCATGCGACGTTCTTAGAGATGCTTAGATTCGTTTATGATAACTTGGAAGGAAACACAAAAAGTGCTGTTACTGGTGTTTTTTTTTTGGTGAATATAAAAGCTCTTTCTTTATAAAGTCTAAACTAAGATGACCTTGGAAGTTGTTTAGTCCCAATGCTTACAAAAAGGTCACTCAATCCCTTGTTAAACAAGGTGTAAAGTGTATTTTGCGTTATATGATAACGACGAACGTCCTCTCACAGTGTATCCGGATTTATGATTTGTCAGCTATGACCTTTAACCAAGTCGTGCGTTAAAATCAATTTATCATAACCTCCTTAATGCAAACTTGTTTATCGAAGACTTTCTCATAGAAGCTAATATGAAGGTTTTTTCTTTATCTCTTGTGTCAAACGCACTACTGACGTTTTAGGGTTTAGTTCTTAGGAAAGAGGAAAAAAGAGAAGAGAGTAGGCGCGTTTGTAACTTATATATGTAATATAGTATGCATATCGATGTAGGTATGTTTGTATATAAATGTTGTTGTGTTGTTTATCTAACCAGTTGTTGACAGAGGATTTATATTTTTGTTTGAGGGTTGAGTTGAAGAGAGCGAGATATGGCAACTTTTTTCTGGTATATGGTGCTTCATATAGGTTAAGTTGTTTGCTAAAGATAACTCCTGTTCACACAACAAAAATTCATAAAAGGCACCATGGTGAACGAACGTTAGGTATAACGTTGCTGAACGAACTAACCAACCATCCAAACCTTCTTTATATACGGTAAGGTACATAAAGACCTATAGACATATGGCAGAGATCTATAAAGCTCTCTGACTTTGGAAGAGTTTTGTTGTCGCTTCCAAACAATATTTTTATTTTTACTTTTCTTTTTATATTGTTTTGTTATACTCTTGAAATGTTTACAACCAAACGAGCGCGTTTGTATCTATTTGAACAATATTCTAGGTTTTTGTTTGTTTTGGCAGTGTATGTTCTTCAGCACCATACGCTTGAGTGGTATTTACCTACCCACCTACTTTTTTCTTCTTGTATGTCTTCTATCTTTTCTATGTTGACAAAGTTTTGTTGTTTGGTTAGAAAAACCATTCCATGAGTTGTTCTTGTTTTTTTTTTTTTTTTGAAAAAACAAGAAAAGTAGAGTTGAGAGAGACTTGAAAATCCTTATTTGACTTGTTTTTTGTTGTTGTTTTTGTTGCTTTTGTATTGTTTACCCACTTCTAGCTAAGGTTTAAGCTATAGAGCTATAGATATGGTATTGTTGATGTCCAGAAGACCCTGCACAAATAAAAACACCCATCTTGTGTTAAGGGTTATAAATTCTTATACCTATGAATGTACCTTCTGCTACTGGACATGGTAAACCTTTCATTATTAAGAAGCTTCATCCGTAACCTTTCAATGTCCATTCATACCTACTTCTGTTCTTTTTTTCCTTCGTTTTACTTGATAAAAGATTCGATAGATAGGCGACGAATGTTCACGGGTTGGAAATCGATGAGTTGTAAACCCTAATCAGCAACTTCCATATGGAAATTAGATAGGTATAGATTAAATATAGGTTTGTTGCTTTCGTAAGAAATTAAAGTGAGGACTGTAAGGTGCTTATAGGAAGTATGCCTTGCCATGACATGGGGGCTTATATGTACATCCGACATAAAGTTTTAAAGTTTTCCTTGTAATTAAGAGGTATTTGGTTTTATTAACTTCTAATAAGAAGTTATTGTAATGGATCCGATTTGTCAAATTGAAAATTTTGATATTTCTCGACGTTGCAAGATCCCTAGAGTCGAAATCAAAGATTTTTAGAAAGATGTCTGTGCGTGATGTACGTCCGTAGGTTCGCGACTTTTTTTTGTCGTCCATAGCTCAAGAACCAGAAGAGATATAATATAAGATGAAATGAACATTTTGGTTAACCCTAAATATCTTACGAGCCAAAAACGCTAGAGACTTAACGATTATTATGGCACGTGACGTATTGTAAGAAAGACCCCCTCCGCCCCTGTAACGCATCGTATCGTTACGTATTACTTGAACGTTCCCTGACAATAAAAAATTGAAGTTTAAAACTCTGGTGTTTCTATTTTAATGTCCATATCTGTATATATTTATATAAAGAGTTGCCAGAAGGGCATTTTTTACATATAAAAAATGATTTCATCTCCAAATCTATTTTGTTCAACGATTATTATGGCTTCCAGCTAATTTTAACTTAAAAGAAATATTGTTTTCAACATTCTGAAAATTTTTGAGAAAAATCGAATGGACAGTTTACAAAAAAAAACCCTAAACGAAAAAATAATACAAATTAGTAAAAATTTATTTTCGACTCAAATATCTTTTCAAAACTTTGAGATATTGGCTTTAAACTACTTTTATCTTTTAAAAAATATTGTTTTCAACATTCTGAAAAATTTTGAGAAAAATCCAATTGACAGTTTTTTTTATAAAAAATAAAAACCTAAACGAAAAAAATAATAAAAATTGGTAAAAATTGATTTTCGACTCAAATATCTTTTCAAAACTTTGAGATTATGGCTTCCAACTAATTTTAAGTTATAAGAAATATTGTTTTTAACAAAAAATGGTAAAAATTGAGTTTCGACTCAAAAAATCTTTTCAAAAATTTGAGATTATGGCTTCCAATTTATTTTATTTATTTTATTCGCAAAAATTTTGAAAAAAATCTAATTGACAGATTTTTATACAAAAAATAAAAACTTGAAAGAAAATTAACAAAAGTTGGTAAAAATTGATTTTTGGCTCAAATATCTTTTCAAAAATTTGAGATATTGTCTTTTAACTACTTTTGTCTTTTTAAATATATTGTTGTCACCATTCAGTAAAATAATGAGACAAATCGTTTTTTTTTTACAAAAAATAAAAACTTCAAAGAAAATTTAACAAAAGTTGGTAAAAATTAATTTTTGGCTCAAATATCTTTTCAAAACTTTGAGATTTTGTCTTCTAACTAATTTTAAATTATAAGAAATATTGTTTCACCTTTCTGAAAAATTTTGAGAACAATCGACTTGACATTTTGTTTTTAAATAAAAACCTAAACAAAAAAATTAATAAAAGTTGGAAAAATTGATTTTCGGCACAAATATCTTTTTCAAAACTTTGAGATATTGGCTTAAAATTACTTTTATCTTCTTAAATATTTTGGTGTCATCTTTCCATACAATTTTGAGAAAAATCAAATGAAAAGTTTTCTTACAAACAATAAAAACTTAAAAGAAAATTATACAAAAGTTGGTAAAAATTTATTTTCGACTCAAATATCTTTTTAAAACTTTGAGATAGTGTCTTTAAACTACGTTTATCTTTTAAAAAATATTGTTTTCAACATTCAATAAAATGTTGAGAAAAATCTAATTGACAGTTTTTTTTTTTACAAAAAAGTTGGTAAAAATTGGAGGTTGGTAAAAATTGATTTTTGGCTCAAATATCTTTTCAAAACTTTGAGATTATGGCTTCCAATTTATTTTAACTTGAGAAATATTGTTTTCAACATTCGGACAAATTTTGAGAAAAATCGAATTGACAGTTTTTTTTTACAAAAAATTAAAAACCTGAACAAAAGTTGGTTAAAATTGATTTTGGACTCAAAATTTCTTTTCAAAACTTTGAGATATTGTTTTCAACATTCAATAAAATGTTTTTTTTTTTTTTTTACAAAAAATAAAAACTTAAAAGAAAATTTAATATAAGTTAGTAAAATTTGATTTTCGACTCAAATATCTTTTCAAAACTTTGAGTCTATGGCTTCCACTTTTTTAACTCATGGGAAGTATTGTTTTCAACATTCTGAACAATTTTGACAAAAATCTATTTGACATTTTTTTTACAAACAAATAATAACTTAAAAGAAAATTTAATAAAAGTTAGTAAAATTTGATTTTCGACTCGAATATCTTTTCAAAACTTTGAGATTATTGCTTCCAAATAATTTTAACTTATAAGAAATATTGTTTTTAACATTCGGACAAATTTTGGGAAAAATCGAATTGACAATTTTTTTTACAAAAAATAAAAACCTAACAATTAAAAAATACTAAAACTTGGTAAAAAATTACTTTCGACTCAAATAGCTTTTCAAAAATTAAAAATATTGTCTGCAAACTTTTTTAATTTCACAGAAAATATTGTTTTCAATATTCAGTCGTTTTTTATATAAAAATCCAACAGGCCGTTTTTTCATAAAAAAATAAAATCTACAAGAAATAGTACACAAATTTGGTACTTTGAAGATATTACAAAACTCTCTACTTTTTCTACTGTGTGTAGCCATGCTTGTCAGAGAATTTGAATGTAAGGTTTGCCGGCTGGAAATCCTAGTTTCTTTTTGTCGTGTTGGTTTCAGCCCCCCGATATAAATTGTCTGCGTATTCTGAAAATCATCACTGAAAATCAATAAAAATAGAATTAGTGACAGTATGCAGCCTTGTCCGATTCCACTTTTAACTTCAAACTCTTCTCATAACCTACTTCTGTGCAAGATGTAACATTAAGACCTATCATAAGTTGCTTTTTTAACACTCGTAAATATTAGTGTCAACGGGATAACCCTTCTCCCTGTTTACACTGTCAAAAGGTTTCTTAAAATGGATGAACGGCGGGGTTGATGTAATCCACGCAGGATGATCCAGTGCGGAATCTTGCTTGTTAAGTGTCAATTGTTGCTTCGAAGTGTTCTCTCCTCCAATCGCCCCATCCCAAAAAATCGGTACTACACGTTCAATAATTGCTTCTAACGGCTGCGGCCGGCGGCAAAAAGAAAAAAATCGGATCATCAGCGAAATTGGCAGTAGTAATATTTTTGACTAAAATGAAAAACTATGATGCATCACGGTAACCCTTTTATTCTCTTCAAATATTACATTTAAATCAATTTTTTTTAAAAGTTTCAATAATTTGGAAAACATTTCTAATGACAGCTGAGCTTGACAGATGTCAAATGCCAGCGCCACCAACGTGTAAACACAAATTAATTTGACGTTTTAATGCACTTAAGATGATTTGACAGGTATTAATTGTTAAAAGGTTTAAATTAAAATCAATCGATTCTAGATTCTTACAAATGCATGTTACAGAAAGTACAAAATCATAACATTAGAAAAAGTTGTATTAAGTTATTTTTTTTAAATCAATTTGTTAAATTTCAAATATATGTCAGTTGATATTTGAATCGATGTCAAATTTTATGTGATATCTTCGTTATCAAATTTTGTAAATGTTACTTCCTGGACTTGCCACGATCAATATCTCTTTAATCTTTCTGAACTTTTTTTGTTACTTAGAATTACAATCGTTGATAAGGCTTGTTAATAAATATAACAAGAATTTTGACTTTTTCTTAGTTCTTGTCAAAAATTATATCTTTCAAAGTAAAAGAAACATTATTGTTATGAAAAATATCAATAACTGTTAAGATATAACGCCAATTTTGTTGTCAAAGATAATTTTTACATTGGATTCAATTGATATCCTTCTTCCTAATTCATAATTGAAAAGTGACAGAAAAATAAGGTATTTAAAAAGATTTAGCGGGAGTAAGAAATGATAACATGAGGAGCTTGAAAAGAAAAAGAAAAACACTGTCAAAAAAAAAAAAATTGACAAAATGTTGATGACAATTTTGAAGGGTGGCAATTTTTGAGTAAACTACTTGTATTTAAGAAGAAGTATTAATTAAATTTTTAATTTAGTTTTAATATTTAAAAATCAATTTAACCTTTTTTCTAATATAAAATTTTTCTTTCTTTTTTCAGGTAAGTTCCACTCCTGATCAGAGTCACAGTAATATTTGTGTTCAGTTAAATGCAGTCAAGGTAAAGTTTTCCCAAAATAAAATGTTTCAGACTTTGATACTTCTGTTATCAGTGTAATCAGTTCCGGATTAAGAGGTACAGAGGCCTCGGGGAAATGGAGTAGCGGAGGCCCCATAGCCCCAAATTATTTTCAAAATAAGTAAAATCAGTTCTCGGAGTAAATAGTTTTCAATGCTCAGGAGAGAGAGCTTCGATAGACGGTTTTGTCACATCGTGGTTCGATGCCTATTTTTTATAATTTTCATTTTTGAAAATAAGTGTACTCCAGTGCAATTTCTTACAATCAAAACTAAAATCTAAAATTTTGAACTTTCCTTAGTCCTTTTCCTTTTTGTATGGGTCAATTAAAGATACAAATTGAACCAACTTATTGCCAAGACTAGGCTCTAAATCAACCGGATACACTTTCACCAATGCCTCTGCTGCTGCGTGCAAATTTTCAGCATCCATCTTCTGGATGTGATTCAGGAATCCAAATCTCGAACGTACAGCTTCATAGGCATGCAATCTTTCAGTAAGAGAAACGGATAGCTGGACAATCACTGGGATGAAGGTGGAAGTTTATATTTTTTCGTTGGTGACAGATTTGCTCACCTCACATTTTTCGTCCTGGTGCGGGTGCGTGATTGTACATATTCAGTATGGGATATTTTTTTGGCTGCTTCCTCGTATTTTTCAAAATCATTTCGTTTGGATTCCACGAATGATTTGAATGATTCTAGTGCACGCATTGCAGATTCAAGAATAATTTTTGGGTCTTGCAACATCTTGTTTGTAGCGTTGAATCGCTCCAAGATATCGTTCCACAATGTTGTAAACAAAGCGGTTTCGAGACCAGTCATCTTCTGTAGAAGGTGTGTTGCTTCATTCCTCACGATGTCTTTTTGCTCTTCATTGGAAGATATGCTGGATAGAGCTTCTTCGATTTCAGCTTCAGCTCGACAAGACCAACGAGTGTCGCTGAGCTTTTTCAAGACTAAAAACTGGCCGCTTTTCTTCTCCGATAATTTCTCCATCAGAATTCGGTGTCGCTCTGTACTGGCTGTGAAAAACGTGTACAAATTCTGCACGAAATCAAAGAATTGAACAGCTGATGGATAAGATTTAGCAGCTGAATTTTCCACTAAGTTCTTAAAAGCTGTAATATTACTAATCATTCCAAATTGTATTGTTTCTATCGCCATTTTAATTAATTTTATTTTAATTTTCACCAGTGCCGTCGGCATAATACAATAAATAGCAGTAAATTGCAGATTAATAAAATCGAACAAAAAATGTAGTTTCTGTAAAAAAAAGTTTGGTCACATCCATCGACAGTGTCAAAGCTGCTAAAGCGTCTCAGATAAGCAAGATAAAATGAATGGAAAAGCTGTTACTAAGTTGTTTTTTAAATCCGAATTTTTCGTCTAAAATTTAATGAATGAAGGAAAAGATATTCAGCAATCACACGGGCCTATGACGAAAATTCTTACTGCGATTGGAAAAAAAGTATTACATCTGGAATCTTGGATAAAATATTACCACCAAATTGTAAACTTGTGATACCAATTCTTGCAAACTCCGAATTTTAAGACAAATACTTTTGTTAACAATTAAGATATGACTTTTTTTTGTTATTCGTAAAACAAATGATCTCCGACGGGGATTTGATAAGGCTGATTAGCGACCTACAAATATTATTCCATTCTAAAGAAAGTTCGAATTTCCGCTATCGGTTTCGGGACGGTAAGAAAAATGCAGAACCATTACAGAATTCGGCAAATTCACTTAAGTAACAGTATTAATTATTTTCTAAACTTTTGCTATTAACAAATCCGGTGAAAAAAACTTAAACGATTGTCGGTATCATGTCCTTTATCACCGGCAACCCTTTCCCACTTTATACAATTGCTATAATTTATGTAATTCGCGCTAATATCAACACGAATCTGAATAAAATTTTTAGTTAAATAAAAACAAATCAAAAATAAACAATGGAAAGTTCAAAAATGTAAGTTAATAGTTAATGTTTGATCTGGTATGTCGTAGACACTTTGAACATGTCAGGAACTGACAGCGTCGATAATCAAGTTCAGAAGTGATAGGGTAGTCTTTTAAACTCAATGTAGTTCATCCGGCAAATTTCATAATTCAGTTTTACAACGAATGCGAACGATCCGTGTGAAGTAACTTTGTAGTCGACACTTTGGGCTTGTCAGAAACTGATAGTATCGATAATCAAGTTCAGAAGTTCAGTCATAGACAATTTGGGTATGTCAGAAACAGGCAGCGACGATAATCAAGTTCAGAAGTGATAAGGTAGTCTTATAAATCGTCAATGTAGTTCATCCGGCGATTTTCGTAATAAAGTTTTACAACTAATGCTAACTATCCGTGTGGAGTAACTTTGTAGTCGATATTTTGCGCATGTCAGAAACTGACAGCGTCGATAATCAAGTTCTTATAAATTGTCAATTTAGTTCATCCGGTGAATTTCATAGCAAAGTTTTACAACGCGAACAATCCATGTGCAGTAAGTATGCCGTAGACACTTTAAACATGTCAGAAATTGACAGCGCCGATAATCAAGTTCAAAAGTGATGGGGTAGTCGTTTCTCGAACATATAGCCTCAATGAGTTCAATTTTAAGTGCATAGGAAAGTAGGTATAGGTATGTTGAATATTTTGCCAGCTATTTCGATTCTAAGCTCAGTTGAAGCTCAGATCCACTTTATCCTCGAAATTAACCTTTAAAGATGAATAACATTAAATATTGAACACACGAGCTTAAGACGTGTAATCAACTTATCGACGCAAATCTAACAAAATACAAAAAACAACACATCAAAAATCAAATAAATCGTCACAACAAACAAAACAACATTAATTACGTGTCGGTATGTCAGTCAAAAGGTCAAAAACACTTCACAGCTCGCTCGAGAACAAGAAACAGATTACAATTTTAAAAATAAATAAAACCATACTAACAAAAAAAACTCCGATAAGAGAACAAGTTGAAAAAAAGGGGTGAGATATCTTATAAATTTATTTTATTTTCTGTGCTCGTTTTTATTTTTGAACTGACACGTTAAACAGCAACAACCAAAAGAAACGTCATAAACCAACCAAAGACTACAATAATAAAACAAAAACAAAAATTAAACACGATCGTAAAATGACAGAAAAAAAAAACATTCATAATGCGATAAAAAAAGCAAATACAAAATTAAAAAAAAAAGAATTGAAAACAGAAAACAAAACATGAATATAAAACGTAAAAGGGAACCCATACCCAAACCATCAAAGAAGGGGAAAAACAAACGGTAGTGGTTTTTTAATTGGTTTGACAAGGTGTTACAACTTGTCCCTGGTTCGCTGTCGCGACTTTTCCGCTCCACATGCAGCGCACGGCCACCAGTCTACGTATTTATCTTTTCCTATACATATATATTATATACACAAATGTACATGTGTATATAACTATCTATAGACGAGACGATGAAGACCGACGCGACGTGGCACACAGTGAGTTTTGTGAGTCAGTCTTCTTGCACAGAGTCGAGTCTTCACATACCACACAAAATTACTACAAGCGCTTACGCTGCAGGCAACACGTTTAGTGCGACAGAACAAGCACAATACAGCGACCCATAGTTTAGCGCTTAGCGCTGCAACAGTCAGCCATCGAGACAGCCATCCAGCCTGCAATCCAGCCAGCGCCATCACATCAGGCAGCAGTTGCAGCATCATCATCATCAGCATCGTCGTTGCACAGAGTAGGTACACCATCACCACAAGACGGCAATTAACAACATCTCACACAGAGGAGTCGGAGCGGATGCCCAGGAACGAGAGCGGGAAAAGACACAAGATACTCAACTCACTTCTAGATGCACTGGCACCAAGTTGCACGGTGGATGGCGGCAGCGGTGCAGCGCGGCACGGCACTTGAATACCAATGCTGATATCTGCACTCCATCCTCGTTTTCACATTCGCTCGCCGCCTGCCACCGCCTCGCTGGTGCACATGAATCTCCTCTCAACCATGATTATGGGCGCCGCGCCACTGTCACTATATTGCAAAATGCGATCCCCACAAGCTATAACTACAGCAATTCGACTTGAATGTGGTTTACAGCTGCTGAACGAACCGCGACGACCGACGACGACCAAATCAACGACGACGTCCGGCCAAACTATGCGGTTTTTAATCTCTTGAATCGCGATTGTAAACCGATGTTTAAGCCGTCGGTTGGAGTTGCAATCGCAATCGCAGTCGGAGCGGGATTGGGTTTCATCGTCTTAACCAGGGCCGAACTTCGATAAAGTGGTTTTTAACAGGGACTTGAAAACGCAAACAATTTAAGATATTTCAAAAACTTTATTATGAGGTCGGTCACACATTTTTGCCGAAGCCGCCGATATTAAGGTTCCAATGTTGTCTATAACCTCCTTCGTCGTCGTCGACTTGTTGGCATAAACCAAGGACTTAATGTAGCCCCAAATTGAATGTGGTTGCATGCTCAACGGTCCGTGGAGAACTAGGGCCTAGTGACCAACGACTCTTAACCAATCCTGTGTCCAAGTAATGCTGTCAGGGATGGAGGGGACCTACAATTTTAATCCGAATCTGAACGGTAAATTTGAGAAAGCACTTTTCATGACAAGAATTACTCTTGGAGACTGTCAATTCCTCGCAAGAAGCAGTACCCTTAAACAAAACTTTAGATGACATAGGCAGGGATCGAACCCAAGACCTTTGGCATGACAGTCCAACGCACTAACCACCATGCCACAAACTTAAAAAATAAAATAAATTGGGTGGCGCGACAGTCCGTTGAGAACCAAGGCCTAGTGACTTACAGCTCTCAATCATTCCTGTGTGCGAGTAATGTTGTCAGGAATGGAGGGGACCTACAGTTTATATGCCGACTCCGAACGGCTAATTTTGAGAAAGCACTTTTTCATGACAATAGTTACTCTTGGAGAATTTGTCAATTCCTCGCAAGAGGCAGTACCCGTGAAAAGACTTTAGATGGCATAGGCAGGCATCGAACCCAAGACCTTTGGCATGACAGTCCAACGCACTAACCATCATGCCACGGGTACCACATGCCACAAACTTACTCTTCAATAAATCAATTGTAAGGCCTGCTGTGTGGACTGTGGCACCATCCTGTTAAAGTCATAAGTCGTCCAATTCCATATCCATGTCTTCTAATAGGGGTCCGAAACAATCGGTTATAATGGTTCACAGTAACGTGACGATTGTTACTGTCGCCGGCGTTTAAACCTAACCAAAGAGTTATTTTTTTTTCTGTCAATGAAGCAGTGATTCATGAAGCAAATGTGTCTTACCCGATTAATAACGCATATTTAGCTTATTGACAGGCCAATTAAGCTCAAAACGAGCTTAGTTACTAAAGATTATTTTGCAAAGAAAGAAATTCCTTCAGAGCCCAATCGAAGAACGTACGTCGTGTCACTTAAAATGGTCCATTGGCTTCAATACTTGAAGCAGCTTGATCTTGTATTGATACAAACCTCATAGTTACTTACTCAAAATGAGTCATGACAGTTTTTGAGAACGTCGTGAAATTGGCATTAACTGATTTTTAAGGACGCCTGAAAGGCAGCTATGTTCTAAACACTGTGACATCTGTCTCACTGACAGATCAACGTTAACACTTTGACCTTTGTCTCACTGACAGATCAACGTTACTCAACGAATATGCAGAATCAAACTGTTGAAGTAAACTTGTTATTCTTGTCTAACGCTCTTAAAGTGGCAATCACCTACTGTGAATTTCAGTAGACATTTTTTATAATTTGCAGATCTTGATTGTTCACGTACGTTACCATTATAAAACTGTTAAGTTTATTGGAGAAATTGACAATGACAGTTCGATGATTAATGAAAGGATGCGTTCAAAAATTAAACTCAAAGTTATCTAAATCGATAGTTAAAAATGACAGGTTGATGATAAGTGAAAGGGTGTGTTTACAAATTGTCAAACGTCAAACAAAGCTGTCAGAAACCTGTTTTTTTCGTTTGCTGTTGGAAAGGTTGTTTCTTGGAAAAGATTCAGGTGCGTACTCAGACTTAATATAATTTATGTTTATCAGGTACCTTTGTGTACAAAGTTCGACCCTGTCCCCGAATGGTATTTGAACATGGCTCACCACAAATATTCCTTAGGCACCTACACGCTTCGCGAATTTTTATTCTTTTCAGAAGTTGATATTGCCTTTCCGCGGATTTCCTTTTATTTCTGTTTGGTCATACTCTCACCCCTTGTCACTCTCTTGTCGTTGTGCTCATGAGCATTAATCCACAAAAGTAATCATTATTGTTCTGCGCCCCTATATCATTATTGTTATAGGTCTGGGCTAAGTTTAAGTTAGTTTGGTTTGTCTGGGCTTGACTTGGATTGTTTGATAAGGCGGGGGCGGTTTCAGTTTCGGTGTGGTGTGGTGGCATCGACATCGGCATCGGATAGAGTGGTCTTCTCATAAGTAGTGTGGTGCCGCATCGCACATTGTCGATCCAATTTCCCAGAAAGGGGCACTGGGGCGTGGTAAATTGGAACACTCATCAAGTTGTGTGTTGTATAGAACTAAAAGGGGCTATCGTTTATTAAATTACGCTCAAAACTCACTTCAACCTCTCTTCTTATCGTCTCGTCGTTGCCAGCTAGCGTATACGTCGTCGTAGTCCCGGCGCGGCGGTCGCGGTTGGTCGTCATTGTTGAATGTTCAGGGCTCTTAAGCAACAAATTGAGGGCTCGTGTAGTGCGGAGGAGGGTAACGCGCAATTTAAAGATTCTTCTTACAATTATTTATTGTTGTTGCTTTTGGATTAGATAGATAGATGCGCTGCTCTGCGCCGGGGATCGTTGTCAGTTCGTTTGTGGGTCGGCGGCGCGGCGTCGTTCTTCGTTCTTCGCTCGTCGGATGTTGTTTTCATTTTTATTTTTATTGTTTCCTCAATCCTATGGGATTCTTGGGATTATAAGATAGATGTATCCATATAATGAGAAGATAGATCTGAGTATAAAGGGAATAACACATGAAAGTTCTGAGAATTGTTCTTTTCGTCTTTTCAAATATCGTGCAGAAATGAATAAGACGCTCTCAATTCAACATTGATTTGATGGATTTCCATATATATGTAAATATATGATATGCAAGAAGAAAATTGAACTTATGTCTATAAATCAAATTTATTATTATACCCACACGACCAATTGCCCGGCTTGAGTCTTGATGGAGAAATGAATTCGTCATTGATTATTATTCAACTTTAATCAGCTTCGTAGGCTAGAAACGATTGTATTTTTAATTAAGAGCAGAAACCTAGATACAAAAATGAGTAATGTTTATTCTGAATTACTTATGTTGGCCCAAGTAAAGAAAACAGAAAGATTAACAGAAAATTTAACATTTACTAATAAATAATTTTTGATCTTAGAAAATTGAAAAATCAATTAATTGTTTGTTAGAATCTGTCAAATTAATGATGTTGATTATTAAATTCGCTGAATAAACTACATTGTCGATTCCTAGGACTACCTTATCATTTGTGAACTTGCCTATCGACACTGTCGGTTTCTGACATTCCCAAATCTTTTACGACATTTCAGGTGCTCTTAACTTGCATTCTACAACTTTCCATCGATTATTTTTGTTTCGTTTTCTTTTAACTAAAAATCCACTTCAGATTGACGCGAATGACAGATCCTAAAAATTGTATGGAGTGCGAATTGCAGATAATTTGAATAAAATGTCGGTTGTGCAGTAAAAGTTACCGACATTCGTTCAACTTTCTTTCGTCGGATTTGTTAATAGCAAAAGTTTGGAATATAATTGAAACTGTCACATTAGCTTATTCGCCAAATTCTGTAACAGGGGTGAATGTTTTTACATTGATCTAAATAAATTGATTTAAAATAATAAGAAATCTCTTCAAAGCTAAACGTAAGCATCGCAGAAAATAATTCAAGTGTGATGTCAAAAGAAAGAAATAAAACAACATAATAACAACATTTTGATAGTTGTTGTTATTAAAAAACAAAATGGCGTCAAGTCAAACAAACAAATGAACGTATTCAACACTTTTTATCACAAACATTATTTTGACAATTCTTGTCATTTAAAAAAAAATGGCGTCAAGTGTAACGAACAAATGATTACATTCACCATTTTGTTATCGCAAACATTTTGATCAACTGTCGACATTGAAAAAATGACAATTCCAGTGCGTATTCACATGTTACACTTAAGCTTACTGGCTTACCCACCTGTTTTTTTCTAATTGTTTGATACTTTTAAATTTTGAAGTGTCTTTCCCTGTATTATTTACGTATGAAAATTGAATAACAGTAATATTTTGTTTTCCAAGAGATTTGACATATGTATATGTCAGTTAATTGATACACAAGAAAACACTATCCACTTCACTAGACCTTAATCATGACCTGAAAACAAATAGACCGAAAACATATCAACATTTCTTGTATTTTTTCCAATAAAAGGTTTCATTTTGAAAAGCGCTTTATTTGGACAGCTGTCACTTTTTAAACTGTCATTTTTTGATATTTAACAAGGAAAAACTAAAGTGGAAAGTGGAATACACATAATTTAAGGTAAATTCACGACAAAAACAATTTGCAAACTTTAAACTGATGGTAATACTCTTAGCTTTCGACCACTGATAATTAGGAGGTCCTAGCTATGTGTCACCAGTGTCGCACGCCAAATTGTTTCACGTTCTCTCGTACCTGTGTGCGCCACCTGAGCCATGTTTTCCTTTACTTCGGCCTCCCCTGGCATCGGTTTAGAAGACATTCCGGACTGGAGCTTCTATTCGTTTGATTAGATCAGTGTCGCTACACACCTACTTTTGATCTATGAACATGGGACTAACAATCACCCGAAATTTTTTTTTTTTACGAGGCATTCTGAAACATTCTCATCAAGGTCCAAACCTTTGGAAGATTATACTTCTAGTGTTGAAAATAAGGTTTTGAACAATTCTTTCCAGAACAATGTTGAAGAAGTAGCCTGACCCATTCCTCTTGTCTAAAACCTTTCTCTGCTTCTTTCATCGATGAGATCTTTTCCGACCTTGATAAGAGTAGCATTGTATTCTCCATAGCCATTCTGCACAACCGGACAAATTTGACCGGAATGCCAGAACCAGACATTTCTTCTCTAGATACTGTCATACACGGCCTTGAAATCGATGAAGTTCCTGGATTTTTTCCAAGACTTGCCGTTATTTTAATATTTGGTAAATGGGGGACTTTTCTAATCTCCTAGTCTGGACTTATCAGGTTGTTGATGAACACATTCAGACGTTTACATAATATGACACAAACGATCTTATAAGCAATGCTTAGGAGACTAATGCCTCGCAGTTCAGAGGGTCTCTTTTTGTGAAGGATTGGACAACCCAAGCTGACATTCCACTCATCGAGCATGCCTTCTTCTCTACCATATTTTTCAGATGAGTTGGTTTATACTCCTAACTTAGTTTTAACCATTCTAATCTATACTTAATGGCTTTTTTCGAAAGAACACATTTCTTGTTCTCTATTCGGCCAAAAACAATAAATTTTATCCCGCAAAGTTTAAAACCTTTCAAGGGTGAAGGATCCTTCTTTCGAGAGCATCATCTTATGATAAAGAAATATTAATTCAGTCTCAAAAAAGTCGTTCAAATGTTTTTTTAAGTTGGTGTATATATTTTGCATTGATTTAAAGACAACAAGCAAAAAAACAAAGCATTAAAGCAAAACAAAAAAACAAATAAACGTTCCCACTTCTGACTGTGTTTTGGTTGTGTTGCTGTGTGTAGAATGCGCCATCAGCATTCAACGAAAAATTCACATATTAGCGAGCATTTGACTTGCAAAATGTTTGCCCGAGGATAAAGGCTATTAATTATTCCAGAGCGCCTTCGCGCTTTTAAACAATCTCTCTTCCCTTTCAAACTACTACCGCACCGACCACACCGTGCCGCGCGCCATTTACCGTGCTTTCCTCTAAACATCATCTCCTTCTAGACATCGAACGTCGTCGTCTATGGATGGCGTGGATAGCGCAGTGCGGGGCAACAAGACGGTGTGCTTAGCATGGTTGGTTGCATTTAAGTGTTAAACTCAAAGACGAGGTGTATAGCAGCAGAAGCAGCACCAGCAACTTCAAGAAAATAAACCAAACATTTAAAAAAAATCCGAAGGGGGCTACACGACCGACGGAGTATCTACATTGGTGCTCGGTCGAAGCTTATTCACTCATTAACTGGCGTAAATTACGCGCCGGCAAAATGTGACGCCGCTACCACCGCCGCGCCGCGCCAAACGGCAGCAGCTACGAGCTACGAGCAACGACCAACCAGCACCAATCCGACACAGGAGAACGATTCGCAGTTACGAAGAGAATGCGGGTTTTGTTCGTGTGCGGATTTCCTTCTTCTGACAAATGAAATGCGAACGTGGGGGGAATAATAAATGAGTGCTGCCCGAGATGATAATTATCAAAAAATAAAAGGAAAAAGTAAAAAAGCGGAGGTAAAAGAGGTGATGCATAGGCGACTCGAATTGAACTCTGTTGTGTGGACGTGGATGTGAATGCAGATGTTCCATGTGGACGTGGAGTTTGTGGGTTCGAATGAGAGTTGAGTAAGGCTTCAACTTTATACTTCACTGTTCACTCTCTGGAGGCTCATTTTTCATAACTGCGGTTTTGTGTTGCGCGGTGAATTTTTCTTTTTTTTTGTTAATTTTTTTTCGGTATGTTGTCCTACCTTTTTCTGTCAGTTTTTTTTATTCAGCTTTTTTCGTGAGTAATGCCTTGAAGTGGAATTTTTTCTTCCGTTTTGAAATGATGATTCGCTCGGCACCTCACTCTTCACAATTTTCTGTGTTTTTTTTTTTTGTTCCAGAAGGTGTGCAATTAATCTTATTCACACACAATTCACACTGAGACGAATACAAAAGGCGGACGTTGAAGAAAAATTAAGAAAAAAAAAAAAATGGTTATGATGAAAAAAAAAAACAATCCTAGTAAATTGCGTGAAAGCAAAATACGTTGATGATGACGGTAACGCAAATTGCAGGTAATCGGAGGTGTAATGGATGAATTTAAAGTTTCAAGAAGAAGAAAAATAAGAACAAAAACCATTTACAAGACTCACAAAAAAAAAACAATTGAAGTGGAGCAAAGCAAGACGTGGAGGAAGTCAACTATTGTAGTAAAAATACGTTCCACGTCTTCAGATTGAGTTCGTATTTCACAATACCTAACTACTCCTATGTAACTTTTGAATCCGGCTCCAGATTGATATTGGGTCGCAGACTGAGATATTGCGTTATTAGATCGTTAGGGGTGTTTGCTAGTTCCCTTCAGTCGTTAAGACCAAGCGCTTTTGCGTCAGTAACAGCCTAGTCTTTGCAGCGGAGGATCGGTCTTCCTCGGGGCTGGCGGATGAGATTCGGAAAATAAATATAGATTCTTTTCCTCGATTCTAAAATTTCCCATGTAGAGCGAAATATCTGCCAAAGGTTTTTCCTCTCGGAAGTACCCAGTATCAATTCCCTTTTTTTACTCACTATCCAGCGTTCAGTGCCGTATAGTAGATTGGCAATAAACGTCTTCCATTTTGAGGGCATCCCAGAAATCCAACAAAGGGTGATTGTGGAATCAGTCAAAACAAAGACTGATATGTTTTTAAACGGAAGGACTGATTTAGTATGTTTGAGTAATTTTGCCAACATCACTGTTCCGCAAAGTTCCAATCTTTGCAAAGATGCTATACTGTCTGGAGCGACTTTAGTTTTGGATATGAGTAAATGAGTGTGAATGCAATTCTTGTCATCTTAAACTCGAAGATATACCACAGCTCCAAATGCCTTAGTAGATACATCACTGAATCCAAAGAATTCGAGCTGTTGGGTGCCATTTGTTACCCATTTCGGAATACGGATATCTTCTAACATGTCTTAACTATTCTTGAAAGAAGAGCCATTCATGAAATAATTCCACTGGAATTTCGTCACACGAAAGACTTTTCAAGCACAACTGCTGCATTATGATTTTCGCTTTAAAGATACAGGATGCTATCCATCCAAGCGGATCAAAGACGAGCAGTGGTTGAAAGTATTGTGCTTTTTCAAACGACATTATCAAGATGGAAACTAGCTGATTCCAAGGGTTTAAGTTTGATCCAAAGCTCCGAATGTCAGTGACAACTTTGTTTCCTGGTATTCAAGTAAGAAACTCTTCGTTATTACTCATCTACTTGCGGATATGAAATCCAGCAGATGATAAAAGTTCGGGATTTGGTGATACTTTTTTTTCCGTTTTTTACTAAATATGTCTCATTGTTATTCTAGAGGAGGAATCCAACCCCTCATGAACCCGCAACCCTGACTCGTAAATGCTTACACGGGCCTCTGTCTCTGACCAGCATTAGGCCGCGTTTCCATTTGCAAGAAAACTTCTGCAATAAATGTCCGATAGTCTGTCCGACAGTGAATTGCAAGTGGAAACTACCAAGCAATTTCTATCGCGACAGTACTTTCATAACTTCTTGCGAGTATTTGCAAGTGCAATTAATTGCTGGTTTAAACACATTTGTATCGACTCGCGACAGTTCTTGCAGCTTATCGAAACAGTTTCGTATATCTCGCGCAAGTAGCTGGTTGACGTCTTTGCTTTACACATACAAAATGAGTAAAATAAAAGGTCGTGAATGGCCTCGCGAAGAAGTTATGCGTTTAATTGAAGTTTAAGTATAAATTAATTATAAAATTATTTCAATAAATTTTATGTATAACATAATCGTAAATAAAAAAATAAAGTTAATAATGTTATAATAATTATAATTGTTATTATAAATAATTGATTATTAAAAGTTAAATATTTGATTGTTCATCATTTAGGAATAAATCCTAAAAAAGGAGATAATCCCCCTAAAGATAATAAATTTAAAAATAAAGAAAATTTTAAATATTTATTTATTATAAATAATGAAAACAATTGTTTAATATGAAATAATTTAAATATATTAAATAAAAATACTAAATTAAAAGATAAAAATGCATAAAATATAAAATAAGTAATTCATAATGATTCATTTGAATATATACTTATTAATATTCATCCTAAATGATTAATTGAAGAAAAAGTTATTAATTTACGTAAAGATGTTTGGTTTAATCCAATTTTAAATAATAAAATTATCATCGCAGCTGCTAATCCTTGACGTTTTCTCGCCATGACTTCACAATTTTAAGTAAACAACCAGATTTCTTGCGACATTTATTGCTCTCCTGGTGTAAATACATCTGCAATAAATTGCGACAGTATGTTGCGCGAGCTTCTTGCAAGACATTTATTGCAGAAGAAATTGCAAGAATTCACATGACAATGTAAACGCGACTGCAAGAAACTTCTGCAAGACTTCCGCGAGTTGACTTGCAAGTGGAAACGCGGCCTTAGTCTGTTGTCTGTCCCTTAAGATGCGAAACTGCAAATCCGGCTCAAAGGACCAAAATGTTCTAAGTTAAAATTTTAAATGAAACACACTCTTTGTTCTTTTGAATAGAAGTAAATTTCATTTTATTCGAGACCTTTAAGTCACCTTCAGGTTTCTTAACATTATTTATTAAACGAACGTATAATTGAAAAAACATGACATATTCTGAGCTATTTCTGGCAGCAGCATCCAACAAAGAGTTTTCTGTAACGTGCACTTGTCTTTCAAGAAACTAGTTTTGAAACCATTTTTTTAGCCAAACCGATGTAGCAGTGGTTCACTGATTCCTTGACAACCTCGAAATTACTGCTACTAACAGTGACAGTTGAAGCTTTGTTTGTTGATAGCATGTACTGTGTTTTTCCTTATTCATTTCAAGACCTATACGCGTTTCGCTTATTCATCTATAGCTCTGAATGCTTCTAGAACAGCTTGCTTAAAGCGGGTGATGATCTCGGTGTCATGCCCATATTCAAGCAGTTGTGAAGACCTGTTAAAGATAGAACCTCCCAGGTAAACGTCACTCTTGCGCACTATCTGCTCCAGGGCTAGGTTGAAGAAATCACATGATAGTGCAACCCTGTGAATGTCTGAAATAGATGTTATGAGCTGTTACCTATTTGCACGTTACACTGCGTATTTTATAACGTCATGCGACATAGCTTATAATCTTTTTGTTGGGGATTTTCAGTTTAGATATCGCCAATAGAAGCTCTTGGGGGCTTATGTTATCATTTGCGGCTTTTAATTCGATGAAAATATAATTTGTCACGACTTGACATGCTTTGGTCTTTTTCAGGATTTGCCTTAATGGGAATATATGGTCTAACGTTGATTTGCCTGGTCTGAACTCATCACACTGGTACGTGCTGATAATAGTTTTGCACAAAGGCTTAATACGCTTACATCGTACTTTGGATCAAATCTTTTAAGCAACATTAAGCATGGAGAATATCCCTCTGTAATTTTGGTTGATGAGCTGGTAAATGCACTCTCCCAGAACATGACCTCCATATTTAAAGAGTTTCGTAGGAAGGCCTTCCTAGTTGGTACATTTGTTGACCTTAAACTTCTTTGTTCTTCAAGGCGAACTTACTGGATAATATTTGCAACGAAGAGCAAGCTTGTCCAAAGAGGGTTAAGTTTTTCACAAGACTTTCAGATGTTCTGGTTCAATGGCGCGAATCATTAAAAAGTGGTTAGTGCGTTTGACTGTCATGCGAGAGGTCTTGGGTTCGATCCCTGCCTGTTCCACCTAAAGTTTGTTTCAAAGGTACTGTCTCTTGCGAGGAATTGACAAATTCTCCAAGAGTAATTCTTGTCATGAAAAAGTGCTTTCTCAAATTAGCCGTTCTGATTCGGCATATAAACTGTAGGAATGGTTGAGAGTTGTTAGTGACTAATACAAAGAACACATTACACTCACTAATTGATGTCTGATTTCGACGATGCTTTACCAGTGATTAAACCATTTCTCTAGTTAGGTTAAAGCTTCAACTCTTTCTTACTTTTATTTCACTAGTTTCTGATTCTTTAGAAGTCAGCGTTTTGCTATGATTCCATTTCGCAGAATTGAATCCGAGACACGTTCCAGGGCTAGCATTTTTCATCGTGTTTCTGTTTTGCCAATAAGCTTCTAAAGATGACTTTTCATTACCTCCGATGTTCATTGTTCATCGATCTTTTGTTTTGCTATAAAACTTCTAGGTTAAGATCTGGTGGTTTTTCCATAAGCCAGAAATTTTCATTGAATATGTTTGTTGTAACCAGGTATTGAAATCAAAAACATATCGGTGGTGCAAGCTGTGCTATTAACTATCGAATGATCGTTGTGTACAATTCGAACTTTCTGGAAGCCACTCACATCCTAAGTACTGATTGTTCGGTGGTAAGCTTTAAAATACTGACAGCACAAGTGTTAATCCGAAAGCGTTATTTGTTTCAATTGCTGATTGGTACTTGGATTGTTGTCAAAACTTGAAGATAGAAGGGAAGTTACGGTACAAAACAACTTTTTTTTTTGAAGTTTGGAATCCCCAGGTCTAAAAACCAAACATTTTGGTAAAACTTTTATTTACATTTTCGGCCGAAATGAAAAACCAAACTGAGCATAAATCAAGTGACAGGTGTCACAAAGACCAACTCCGAAAAAAGCATTGCCAGATTGAAAACCACACGTTTGCTACTACCTTACCAAAGCAAACTACCTTATCCTTCCTTACATTTTCTTGTTGTTCAAGCTTTTCAACCCTAATCAAGTGATACAGAGTGTGTACTTGGAATAATCATCAAGCAGCATAGTGGAAATGCTTTGAACTGTTAAACTGATGATGTGAATGGACCAACTCCATGTTCCATGCTCCATGAGCTCCAGCAGTACGGTCGGTCGGTGGTGCATTGTTTGTGCGTGCTAGAGTGTGTAAATGGACGATGAACAATGAAGTAAACACACAAAAATAAATTATTGTTACAAACAAATTATTATATTTTTTCTTTTCTTTTTGTTTTTTGTTTAATATTCTTTCGTGAGGTTCAAAAGTTGGTAAACTGCTGCGGGCAATAATTGATCTTGCGAGTCTTTCTCTCAGTATTTTTTTTTTTATAGTTGTTGTTTGATTTGTTTTATTTTCCTTGTGCAAGAAGAACTGGGCATCTGAAGAAGTAGACATTTTGTAATTAAGATGATTGAAGGAAAACAACCGACGTACTCGTAAAGCAGTCATCTTTAAATCAAGATATGAGTTTTTCTGATTTATTTTTTCCTCATTCGAATGAACATAAAGTCGACGAAGATGAGAAGTCACGACAAGAAATCGAATTGAGTTGGGTTAAGGTAGAAGCATTTCCGCTATGCGGCTACCGGTGCTACTGATGTATTTTTGTCTTTTTTTTATTCTTTTTAAACGCAATTATAAAATATTGCTCCTATATAAATACAAAATCTTGATCTGATTTATGTTGGGTCATTTAGACTGGGCCTGGGTAAGTACAGTTGACTTACTAGTCCTTCTTTAAGGTCTAAGAATTTAAATAATTTGAAGGTGTCAAAGGTCAAGATCGCGATTTTGAATTTTGATCACACTTTCTAGAAATAATACGGCCAAGAAACTTACAAGAAGAGCAATTATATCATTGGATTTCTGGCACGTATCGCACCTGTATTGTTAAAAATAAACGTCATCTAAATCAATATCTTATCATTCCGGGCCATGCTTTCGAGAAAAAACAATAAGTTGATTGTATATTTACAGATCCTAGTAAAGCATTTGAAATACTTAGCCATAAGTACGAGCTTACTCGTATATCAGACGTTCACGGCCGAGCAGAAAATACACTTGACTTTATTCTCACTTCTGATCCTGATAAATACATACTCGTAATCAGTGTATTGACGCTTTTAGGCACATCGGACCACAGTGTCATATCTGCTAATTTCTCGTGTCAAACAAATCCAGTTAAAGAAAGAGCTCCAAAGAGAACCGTTTGGCAGTACGAGAAAGCCAACTGGGACAATCTCAATAATTTCTTCAGGATCTTTAACTGGGCGCTATGCTTCCACGGTAGCGATGTAGACTCCAGTGCAGAAATGATTTCTAGTATGATTCATTTGGGAATGGAAACGTTTATTCCGAATAGGGATAAAAGCATTAAATCCACGGTTAAATCATGGTTCGATTCGAGCTGCAAAGAGGATATCAACGAGAAAGACTTGGACTTCCGGTGTTTTAAAGCCAATCCAACTGAGGAGAACCGGAAGGGTTTAAGCAAGCCAGGAAGGCCTGCAACGCCTATATTCAAAGGACCAAATTTTTACATGACCAAAAATGATGACGAAAAATACTGCAATGCCCCAAAAGGTAGTAAGAATTTTTGGTCATTCGTAAAAAACATGCGGAATTCTTCCTCCTCCTTGGTTCCTACGCTTGTTGTCAATGACACTCCTTAAGTTAGCTCTTTTGATAAAGCCAACTTATTAGCGAGGCAGTTCGCCGAAAATTCCACTTACCAGAAGTGTCATGGCTCCCCCAGTACTTGAACGCGTAAATGATTCTATGGGACCAATCTTTTTTCGTACTCTAGCTGTGGCGAGAGTTCTTGAAGATCGCAACATTCATAAATCCGCTGGCCCAGATGGTATCCCCGCTATTATTCTGAAGAGGTGTTCTTCCACGCTAGCAAAACCACTGCGTAAGCTTTTCCATCTATTTTATTCTTCTGGGCTCGTTCCGAGCAGTTGGAAAACTGCACTTGTTCAGCCAATCCCATAAAGGTGAATCTTCTTCTCCCACAAATTATCGACCAATAACACTAACGTCCCTTCTTTCCAAGGTCATGTAAATGCTGATTAATTATCAGCTTAAGAAATATCTTGAGGAACGGAAGCTTCTTAATGACCAGCAATACGGCTTTCGTAGCAATAGGTCCACTGGTGAGTCATGGTCCATCTCACCGAACAGTGGAACAATTCTTTTTTGGAGAAAGTAAGATTATTGATATTGATATTTTAAAGGCATTTGATAAAGACCTTTTATCGAAAATGTGTGCTTTTGGTATTGACGAATCTCTTCTTCCTTGGATTGGAAATTTTCTTTCGAACTGTTCAATACAAGTTATTTTGGACGGATCCAATTCAAAAACCCATAATATAAATGCTGGTGTTCCCAGGGCTCCGTTTTGTCTCCGACCCTTTTCCTCATTTTTATAAATGATCTTCTGCCTGCTACTTCTAATCCAATATATTTTTTCGCTAACAATACCACTCTCAGCTTTTCATATTCATTTCCAGACTGGCAACCCTCCTCTTCGGAAGTGGAACTGCAACGGCAAAATATGATAAGCCCCTTAAATTCCGACCTACACAGCATTGTACAATGGTGAATACAAAACCGTGTGGAATTTAATGCTTCGGAAATCCAACGCCGTCTTGTATCGTTAAACCGAGATATACCCTCTTTGTCACTATCCATGAGTGGCACTTGCATCAACGAACCTGAAAATCTCGACTTCCTCGGAATGTGCATCAGCAACCATTTTTTGTGGAGTGATCACTTACGCTATTTCGAGGTTTTCATTTTCGTTGAAAAATGCCGTAAGATGCCCCCGTCTGATCTGGGTTCAATCTACAAAACCGAAACTAGAATATAACTCTGATCTCTGGACTGGTGCTCCAGTAACTTACAACTTCGGATTATATGGCAAACTCATTGCTTGGTTAACATCTTGCTTTACTGACAAACATTGTCTTCAAATGAAGTCTATTTAGTTCGTTTGTTCGTTGTTAATTTTGGTGTGCCTCAAGGTAGCCACCTTGGTCCGTTGTTATTTGTTCGGTTTATAAATGACCTATCATAATATTAGTATACGCAGATGAGTTGAAAGTATTTTGAACAGTAAATTTCTTATCTATTATCTTATGATCTACTTCGAATTTAAAATTAATGCAATAAAAATAGTTCAATGTTGAACATTGACAAGTGCAAAACAATGAGTTTTACACTTGAACTTCACATATTAAATTCTACGAACTTGAAACAGCTTTCAAACTTCTCAGTCCTAGTCATCATTTTGGATTCAACGTTAACATTTACTGATCAAATTAACTACAATAAAAAACCAACTTATAAAACTCCGGGCTTTATAAAAACATTTTGTAGAAAATTTCAAGATCCTTCTGTGCTTAAGACTTAAATAAGAAGTAGAGAAGCTTTTCAACAATTTGTTTCGATTTTCGAAGTGAAAACTTGCTTTATCATGCAAGATGATTTTCCGGATTGAAATCCGTATTTCAGAACCTAATCAGCGTTGTTGGTATTTGACGAATTGATTGGTTAATTGAACTTTAGCAAGTCTTAATAGGGGGTATTGCCGCTTGTGGAATCCCGAATTCCAATGAATGACGAGGAATCGATAAACCTAAGTTTTCGTTAACACTACTGACTACGTTCTGCAATAAGAATATTCCCAGTGGTTCTATTTTACCAATAGCTAACATTTTTCTAACGGTTTAACTATTGCCTACGTTAAAGGTTCTTCACGGGGGCTCAGAGTGCTTTTCTTTTGCAAATTGGTTTTAACAATTTGAATACATTTTTCGAGAATGTATTGTCCCATTTTTAGTAATGACGTAATTTTGAATTGAAAATTTGAAGAAATTATAGCTGACCGACCAATTCAAAAGATTCTGAAAGGTTTTCCAATAAGAACTTAAAAACTTTTGTTTTTTTTTCATATAAAACGCGAACCATTTGAGATAGTTAAAAAAACTGTATTATCGACCGAAGTAAAATGGAAACATTATGAATTGAACTCCGATTCGTTCAAATGGCCACAGTGGCCTGGGTACCCTTGCAGCCCTCGAATGGATGTCTCCAATTTTCCTTTTCGACGACT
Source organism: Eupeodes corollae (assembly GCF_945859685.1). Lineage (NCBI taxonomy): Eukaryota > Metazoa > Arthropoda > Insecta > Diptera > Syrphidae > Eupeodes > Eupeodes corollae. The sequence goes on along the minus strand of NC_079147.1, from coordinate 145,207,841 downwards.
CGACCGTTTTTTTGCGTTTCATGTTGGCTCTGAGCTCTTCCAACGTTCGTTCACTTCTTTTCATAAACCATTTAACTAACTTATCCTAAAAAAAAATACAATTTTCCGTGAACATATTTGACGTTTCTCTTCTACGTTTTTTTTTTACTATTCTGCTTTATATTGTTTCATTGTTCAAGAAGGAAACATCATCGTTTGCATTTTTTAATAAATCAATGTGGTTAATTTTTGGCTACCTTTAGGCTACCATACTAATGTTGTCCAAGTCCATACCTTCCAATTTTGGCCAAAAATCGATAATGCTAACGCTGGCCTTTCACAGTAACGTGACGATTGTTAACGCCGCCTGCATGCAAGTCGCACGAAACTGTTATTTTTTGTGGATGAAGTCGTGATTCATACTCGTCATAAGGTGGTCTAAATGATGCCCAATTCTTGTGAACGTCGCCGTGAAAATGACTAATTTGGATATTTTTTTTAACGGATGCCTTAACGGCACCGACATTTCCGACCAACCCACTGTCTCGCTGACACGACAACATTACACAACGCATATGATGATTCTAATTTTCGCACTAAGTTGTTAAAGGCCTGTTTTTCATTTCAATAACGAACGAAAGTCGGAGTCAAAGCTCTTAAAGTGGCAGTCATCAATTATGAAAATGTTCAGTTTATATAAATTTGCAATAAGAGTTCACAAAATAAATTAAAAGTTGTGAAGTCACTATTTTCACAAATTTCCGGCTGAATGGTTAAATTTAACGAAACTAAACGAAATTTAACGAAACAGCTGATTTGTTTTCACAAACTCAGTGAAATTGTACCCTAGGATACTTAAGCCCACACAAAACAAACACACCTAGTACACAGCTGAAGTGAAACGAATTTTTTCAGCGATCTCCAAGTGCAGAGCAAAATGAAAACGAAGACCACAGTGAAAAAATATTTGTGGAGAGTTCTGTCAGCTGTCAAAAACAATTGGCAAGTTCTGACAGTCAGCTGCTGGTAAACAAAAGTGGAAAAGAATTCTATTTATTAACATTTTGTTGAACAATTAGTACATAGTTTTTTTTTCATTTCTGCAGCTATATTACTCCAGAGGCTCGCAACGGCTGAATTATTTTTGTGAAGCCTATGCTCTAACTTCCAAATAGCTTTTTTTCCTCCGAAGAGAAATCAATTTTTTTTTCTTCGGTTTGTTTTTTGAAGTTGAAGTTTTGCACATCACTAATAACATCTTCAACATCCTGAGTTTCCGATTAGACACATCGATTTTTTTTAATTTTAAATCAAATATAAATCAAAATTAAACGTCAAAATTTCGCAAGCAATTAATATGCCGGGCAAATAAATTGATAACGAAAAGAGTGGAGAATTGTACTAAGAAATCTAGTACAGCTATCCACTTAAATGACACATTTAAAAGCTTTTAGACTGTTATTTTATAAAATACATTTTACTTAGTTCGATTGACATTCGATTTAGTTATTTTTCTGTCAGATATCTTGACATTTGTTATCATGAAGTCAACATACTTAATGAATTTTTAAAAAATTCGTTTAAATTTTAAAGCACTTCATTGCCATTCAAAAACTCATTACATTTAACAAAGAAATAAAATTTTGATCGAATTAGTCATTAACAAACAGGTTTAGGTTTCTTTTTGCAATAAAAGCTTAATACGATACTTTAATTTACGATTGGTATCTACTTAATATATTAAGTCAACAAAAATTAGCATAATGCTAATTTTGCATTTATTTTAAACTTAAAACCTACTCCAATGCTGACTCTTTTTTGTTTGTATTAATTTGAAAGATTGAAGTCAAGTCAACTCCAAAACGAAAACGAAGTCAAACTTAACGATCTTCCATTGCAATAAATCAATCAATCAATCAGTCTTTCTCGTTTTTTTTTCTTTACTGTTTCCTCTCCTTTCCACTCTAAGTGATGTCTACTTGATCCGGGCAACTGTCATGGAGTCGATTGCAGTTGGTATAACTGATCGCGTAGATTTATATAAAAAAAATAAGCAACCAACAGACGCGCACAGCACAATCCCATCCGTGGGAGATGGAAAATACTGCAATATCAACAACAACGAAAACTCTGAAAAACAAAGAAAAACGTAACATTTTGACGTTGCAATAAACTTCAATTTGCGTCAATTTACGTTCACGAGCTCATGTAAACATAAACACACAACTGTGCTGTGCTGTGCGGCAGTGGCAGTGCGGCGCGGCGCGGCGCCTATGCAAGCAATTAGGTGACATCGCTTGTGCTCGAAACAAGGAAAGTCCTACCCTCCAGGGTCCATGCGGCTCGACTCTGCTTTGCATGGTGTGGCAGCGGCAGCGCATATACTGTCGTCAGATGTTGTCCCTCTTTATAGTCTCGATGGTGTGTTGGTTGACTTCTTAGTATGGGGGCCCTCCTCCCCAGGTCCCAAACCCAGACCATCACCATCATCATCAGGACACCCATGATACTTGAACACTTAAGTGAAACAAAATAAACATAAAGTTAACATTTTCGTATTTACATTCTCTGTGATGATGGCTGCCTCCTCTTGTGGAGGCTGAGAGCCATCAGAGTTTTGAGACTGTTTAATGTGGCTGCTGCAATAGGTTTTTGGTGTGTCTCGTCTCGTCTCTTTCGTTGCATCATATCATGTAGTTCGTTTTCATTTCTTTTTTGGTGTGAAATATTCTTGAATATTCTTGTGATACAACAATTTGTCATGCGGTGTACACTTGCGTTGAAACGTTGGTAATACGCCGAAAATGTGGGGAATACAAATGGCGACTAATAATGTATGGAGAAGCCTTGTTGCGCAGTGTGATTGTGTGTATATTTTCCACACATAAACTGTTGGGTTGCTGTCACTTTAGTGTCATTAAAATGACCAAAAATGTTGAAAATGATTTTTGACAGTTCTGACATTGTTTAATTTTAAAAATGGCAATACTACTACAAGTGTCAACTTTGACAGCTTAATAGCATTAGATCAATGATTCATGGATAAATGTGATTTAATCAATCTTAATTCTTTACAAATTAAAAACAAATAGAATTATAATTTTCTAAACTACGAGTGTTTTTTGTTTTTCGAAAAGCCATCCGTAGTACAGTAGAAATTGATATGTAAGGCATAGGCAGTAGAATTACCTACTGCCGATAAAAATTAAAGTGAACTCCTGATGTGGATTGAGATTTGACTTTTATTCCAATATCGAAATCAATTTTCGTGATTTGAATTCTTAGACGTTTAGGTACATTTGACACTTGATGGTCGTAGAGTAATGTCAAAATATGCACGATGAACGTTGATAATTCAAAAGAACTTATTTTCAATTTATTTTAAATAATTTTTGCCTATTTTATATCCTTGTGTATTTTTCCAAACACGTCAATATTGATTGGTCGATTTGACAGTTCGTGGTGGACATATTGTTTCTTTTTCTTTCTGTTAAAATATTTTCTTTTAATCAGGCAAATTATCATGACAAGTAACAGCGTCGAGCAACACGTTCAAATGATAAAACTTTACTGTCAAAATGTGTGTAGAAAAAACGATTCCCGCGTTGCGCGTAATTGGTCGTTTTTCCAAGGCGACTATTCATCGTTTGGTTGCAAAATTCGAGATCACCGGCTCAGTGTACAATGAGCCAACACCCTTACGTCAACGAAATGCAAGATCTGCCGACAACATTGCCGCTGTTTGTAAAATTGTGCAACAGAATCCGAGGCAGTTAACTCCGCGTCTCTCAGAAGAAATGTACCTGTCGCAGTTTACAAATTGGCGAGTTTTACGTCGGCGGCGTCGTTGATTTGGGACTGCATACATTTTACAATGTAAAATATTGTGGTAGTCCCTCATATTTGAATAATGCTTAAGCAATACCAATCAATTCGGATATTTCCTTGAAACAAACGAATTTAGTGTAAGAAAATCAACGAATTAAATCGTTACTGTCAAAAACATAAAGTATAAGAGTTTTTGAATATTTCTGCTTAAGCAATACCAATCAATTCGGGTATCTCCGAGAAACAAACGAATTTATTATAAGAAAAGAAACGAATTAAATCGTTACTGTGAAAAACATAAAGTATTGATTTATTTAAAATCATTTGCCTTAAATCTCGGATTATTTTTTGTTGGAAACGTACCATAAGAGTTTTAGAAATATTTCTGCTTATATTTTCTTCTAAGTAGTCAAATTATAATATTGACAACAAACAAAAAGATAGAAACTTTTTTAAGTAATCTAATTTGTTCAATTTTCCAAAGCAACGAATTGTACGTATTCGTTACTAAGTGATATTTAAATAAAGAGTCAGCTGTCAATTGAAGTTTCATAATATTCGTACAATGTCATTAATGCTATTTACAAGTGTTGTTAAAATTTCTTGAGAGTGCAAGTGAGATGTTATAATGAGATGTCAAAATTAATTCATTGTTTCAAAATTGTAACGCTGGAATTCAACACCACTTTCAGACTCAGCTGTCATGTGAAGTTTCATAATATTAATTTAATTTCATTAATGACATTATGTTTTCTTCTAAGTAGTCAAATTATAATATTTACAACGAACAAAAAGGAAGAAACTCTTTTAAGTAATCTATAATTTGTTCAATTTTCCAAAGCAACGAATTGTACGTATTCGTTACTAAGTGACATTTAACTAAAGATTTTGTTATGCATTTCTTGCTGTCAATGGAATTTAATACCTGTCAGACTCAATGTTATTAATGCTTTTTACAAGTGTTGTCAAAATTTCTTGCGAGTGAGATGCAATAAAGAGACGTCAAAATTAATGTATTGTGTTAAAACACCACTTTCAGACTCAACTGTCATATGAAGTTTCATAATATTAATTTAATGTCATTAAATGACATTTACATGCGTTGCTGATGACTGATTCAAATTTTTTTGTAATTGGAAGTGAGATAAAATAATGAGACATCAAAATTATTCGCTTCAAAAGAGCCCAATGTGAATATAGCTTTAAACTAATTTTAAAGAGGAAAGAACATTTTTTTCAGTGTTTTTTGTTTTTTTTTTTTATATTTACTTTACTATTAAAACCAAGTATAAATAAAATTTAGAAGTAAAAATAAACTTTCAACTGCCAGCATCAGAGCAACAAACGACCTCCATGATTATCACGATGTTATTTATTTCTAGAGCTAAACTCGCAATATGCCATCATGAGGATGTAACAGATGTGATGAGGGAAAGATATAATGATGATGATGGTGATGCTTCTCAAAAAGAGATGTGCCTCTATTTTATCCTCTTCTACAAGTCTACACAATCTAAATTCTTATGAAGAAGATGGTCCTCCGCTGTTCAGAAAAGAAGAAGATACATTTTATGACCAAGATGAGTTCTTTCGTTCTTTATTTTTACCTTATCTGTTTTGTTGACTTAGGGATGAAGCAGGATGCTTGGGTCTATATATCCGAAGTGCATTTGCGGTAGGACTTGGGGCTTTTCAATATGAAAGAAGCATCATAAAAATGCAACTGAAAAACGAGGCAATTAAGATGAGTTTTGGTTTTTTTTTTTTCACGAATCGAAATGTTGTGGTAATAATTTGGTGAAGTGATGATTTTTCAGCTTGAATAAATTCTTGAGAAATTAAAATGAAAAAAAGTATAAGTATACATAAACAAAATTTTGATGATATAGAAAAATGAAAAAAAGAGAATGTATGCGATTGTTGAGTTAGCATTTAAATCAAATTAATAAAGGTGGCTCAAATAATTTCCCGAGAGGCCCAATTTTCGACTTACGGCTTTTTGAAGCAATTAGGTCATCCCGAATATTCCCTTTTAAGGCGTCAATTGCCTCGGGATTCTCTGCGTAGACAAGCGACCTTACATAATCCTACAAAAAGTAGTCCAGCGGTGTTAAATCGCACGATCTTCGAGGCCATACCACAGGCGCTCAACAAAAGTTTCCTTTAATAAAATTGAGTGTTTTTCACTTTCAACCAAAAATCGTTTACATTGTCATCCTCCGAAACATGCCGAGCATAAATCAAGTGACAGCTGTCAATAATGTGTACCCGTGGCATGATGGTAAGTGCGTTGGACTGTCATGCCAGAGGTCTTGGGTTCGATCCCTGCCTATTCCACCTAACTTTTTTCACGGGTACTGCCTCTTGCAAGGAATTGACTAATCCTCCAAAAGTATTTCTTGTCATGAAAAGTGCTTTCTCAAATGTGCGGTCGGATTTGGCTTAAAACTGTAGTACAGTAACAGTACTGGCACATATGAATGGTTGATAGTTGTAAGGCACTAGGCCCTAGTTCTCAACGGACTGTTGCGCCACCCAATTTATTTTATTTAGCTGTCAAAAATACCAACTCCGAAAAAAGTATTGCCAGATTGAAAACCACACTTCTAAAAAAAAAAACATAACTGTCCGAATATTGAACCAACCTACATTTGTATTGTAATAAACGGTGGTTTTTTAAGAGCTTGAGAACTTTTTTTTAAAAAAAAAACGCATACAATTTGCAAAATCTCATCGATTCTTTATTTGAAACGTTAGATTGGTCCATGACATTTACTTTTTGAAGATAATTTCATTTAAATGTTGACCGCGGCTGCGTCTTAGGTGGTCCATTCGGAAAGTCCAATTTTGGGTAACTTTTTCGAGCATTTCGGCCGGAATAGCCCGAATTTCTTCGGAAATGTTGTCTTCCAAAGCTGGAATAGTTGCTGGCTTATTTGTGTAGACTTTAGACTTAGCCCCACAAAAAATAGTCTAAAGGCGTCAAATCGCATGATCTTGGTGGCCAACTTACCGGTCCATTCCTTGAGATGAATTGTTCTCCGAAGTTTTCCCTCAAAATGGCCATAGAATCGCGAGCTGTGTGGCATGTAGCGCCATCTTGTTGAAACCACATGTCAACCAAGTTCAGTTCTTCCATTTTTGGCAACAAAAAGTTTGTTAGCATTGAACGATAGCGATCGCCATTCACCGTAACGTTGCGTCCAACAGCATCTTTGAAAAAATACGGTCCAATGATTCCACCAGCGTACAAACCACACCAAACAGTGCATTTTTCGGGATGCATGGGCAGTTCTTGAACGGCTTCTGGTTGCTCTTCACTCCAAATGCGGCAATTTTTCTTATTTACGTAGTCGTTCAACCAGAAATGAGCCTCATCGCTGAACAAAATTTGTCGATAAAAAAGCGGATTTTCTGCCAACTTTTCTAGGGCCCATTCACTGAAAATTCGACGTTGTGGCAGATCGTTCGGCTTCAGTTCTTGCACGAGCTGTATTTTATACGGTTTTACACAAGATCTTTGCGTAAAATCTTCCATGTGGTCGAATAACACAAACCCAATTGCTGCGAACGTCGACGAATCGACATTTCACGGTCTTCAGCAACACTCTCAGAAACAGACTTCTGTATGCACTGTACGCATTCGTGTGGTTGGTTTAATGTCCAATAAAGTAAACTGAGTGCAAAACTTGGTCACAATCGCATTAATTGTTTGCTCACTTGGTCGATTATGTAGACCATAAATCGGACGTAAAGCGCGAAACACATTTCGAACCGAACACTGATTTTGGTAATAAAATTCAATGATTTGCAAGCGTTGCTTGTTAGTAAGTCTATTCATGATGAAATGTCAAAGCATACTGAGCATCTTTCTCTTTGACACTATGTCTGAAATCCCGCGTGATCTGTCAAATACTAATGCATGAAAATCCTAACCTCAAAAAAATCACCCTTTAGTTTATTAAATACACCTGTAGTCAGAGCTGGATAAGTTGGCCATCAAGACATCTAAACATTAATAAATATGAATAAAAAGAAATAAATCTTGTTAAAGTAACATAATTTAATTAATTTATGTAATGATTTTAAAAATATAGAAAAGATGGACTTCCATTGTGATACAATTTTAAGTTAAATTTTTGAACTTTATTGTTTTTTACTTTTATTTTATATCCGTTTAACTAAAAATTCGCTTCAGACTCGAAAATTGAAAATAAAATTGTCATGAATGTCAGATTATAGAAACTTTATGGAATGCCATAAGTTAAACAAAATGTCGATGGTGCAACCCATGTTACCGACAGTCGTTAAAATTCGTTAAGTCGGTAATTTAATAGACATGCTCAAAATATCAAAATGACAGTTGGTGCCTTGTCGTTTAGTTTCAAATGACATTTCTTCTGACGTGTCAATGTTGAAAACTCCATCACTCGAATGTTAAGGCATCAATGTTTACTAAATTAGTTATCAGATCTTCTACCTTCCCTTTTTAAACTATGTTCTAGCCTTCTATCTGCTTCATAAAGTTAATTTTCATGTTTGTTTTACTTTTAACTGTGAAAAGTCCCTATATTAACAAACCACCCCTTATTCTATCTTTTTGTTAAACTGTCTATTGCGGAGCAAATATTTAATTGATAACATTCGTTGTGTTGATGGGTGGCGGCGTAGCGTTGGCGGCGGCATCGTCTTCATCCCCCTTATGTCTGACTTGACTCCCACTTTTTGTCACCTCAATATTGTTGTCAAACAACATCTAACAGTCATCTCTCTCTCTTACCCTTTCATATTCATCATTCAGCATATCACCAAAACTGACTGTCAACACTCCCTCTCGCTCACATAATATAACTTTGGCATGCTGTGTCAATAACTAACATTTCAAATTATTTACTTTTCCTGCATCACTTTCTATTTCCCTCTACATCTGTTCCCTCGAGGCGATTATATATTTGTAAATAATAATAAGCAAATTATTTAACGAGGGGTGAGGTGATGGTGTTTTTGTTTTTGAAGGTGGTTGGCGCGTAGAAATAAGACGCCGCCGCCACCGCAGCCGCCACAACCACCGCATGAGGCTTGACATTAGAGATATGAAAGATGAGAATAAAAATTTGCGAAACAAAATATTAAATTTTATTTGACAAATATACATAATATGTGGAAAAAAAAAATGTTTTATTTTTGAATTTCTTTAATTTAAGCAGGAAATATTTTTTGAGCTATTTGATCAGGCTTTTTCTGTGTTTGATTTTTTGTTTTATAAGAATAGATAGCAGATTATCAATTGCTAAATATATGTTTACATATGCAAAAGATTTGAAATGTTTTATCGCTTGAAAAATAAAGATAAAGATTTATTTCTTTTGAACTAAATTTCTGATGTGTACATCAAAAAAAAAAAAAAAACAAGGAAATATTTTGACAACTTTGAATCTAATTTGTGAACGCACTCTTTCACTTACCATCGAACTGAACTTAACATTTTCATCGTCGTTAAGAACACGAACGAGGAACGCCTGCAAATTATAAAAATTGTGGTCAAAATATTCGGAATTCTCTACTTGGGGAGAAAGTTAACTTGTTTGTTCCAAGTGACATAACTTTTTACATGCTCGTACTGTGTCCTTTAAGATCTCGACACAAATAAAACTGATAATGCCGATGGTATCTCTGCTATTATTCTTCACAGGAGTGTTCTATAAAATCCCAGCATAGGATTTATCATCCTTTTTGTTATTCTAGGATCATTCTGACAGTTTATGCCGGAAATGTGACAATTCGACAGATTTCGTTCAGCCAATTCCAAAAAACAGCGAACCTTCTTCTATGTCAAATTATCGACAAGTTGCAGTAAAGTAACTTTTCTCCAAGCTTATCTTTTTGGACGAAAGCTTCTTAATGACCGGCAGTATGGCCCTCGTAGTAGTAGGTTCACTTGTAATCCCATGGGTCACATAATAGTGGAACATGTCATTATATCGGTTTGGATAAAATCAAACAATTGCACGTGATATTTCAAATTTTCATTAAATCTTTTCTTCGTTGGCTTGGAAAGTCCCTTTCAGACCGTTCTAATTAAGTAGTGCTGGAAGGGTTCAAAATATATTTCACATACTGAAAACTGGTGTGCCCCAAGGTTCTGTTTTGTCTCCGACACTATTCCTCATTTTTTTATCTAAGACTTCTACATGGAGGAGAATAAACTACCGTAACATCCCTGGCATAATCGTTAGTGCGTAGGACTGTTGTACAATAGCTCTTGGGTTCTGCATGTGAGTTTTTTTTTTAAGGATACTGCCTCTTGCCAGGAATTGACAAGTCCTCCTTTAGTAATTCTTATCATAAAAAGTGATTCCTTAAATTAGACGTTTGTTTAAAAATGGTAGGTTCCCTCTATTTCTAAAATGATTATCACAGAGGAATGTTTGCAAGTTGTAAGTCACTAGGCCATAGTTCTCTACGGACTGTTGCGCTACCTTATTTATTAGACTTAAGCGCCATGCAAATACCAGGCATCACATATCATCTTTCAAAGAGTGGTCGACAATTTTGACACTTTAAACTTTAAGGTGGCGCTACAGTCCGGGCAGACCTGGGCCTCAACCAACAAGCGTCTCCATCCAGCTCGGTCCCTAGCTAGCTGTTTCCAGTTTCGCACGCCAAGTTGGTTGATATCCTCTTCCACCTGCGCCGTCCCTCGGGATTGGATTCGAAGACCTTCCGGGCTGGAGCGTTGATGTCCATCCGCTCTACATGACCTAGCCATCTAAGCCGTTGGACTTTAATCCTGCTAACTACGTCAGTGTCGCTGTACAGCCCGTACAGTTCGTCGTTATATCTTCTCCTCCATTCTCCATCTATGCGTACGGGGCCAAAAATCACCCGAAGAATTTTTCTCTCGAAGCATCCTAAGACGCTCTTATCTGTCTTTGACAGGGTCCAGGCCTCAGCGCCATAGATGAGAACCGGGATGATGAGTGTCTTATAGATGGTGATTTTACATGCTCGAGAGAGGACTTTACTTCTCAACTGCCTTCTAAGTCCAAAGAAGCAGCGATTTGCAAGAGTTATTCTTCGTTTGATTTCAGCGCTGGTGTCGTTGTCTGCATTAATAGCGGTGCCTAGGTAGACAAAGTCCTTAACTACCTCAAAGTTATAGCTGTCCATGGTGACGTTTTGTCCAATACGTCGTCGTTCAGTGTCCTTTTTTGATGACAGCATATGCTTGGTCTTGCCCTCATTGACCACTAAACCCATCTTCTTCGCTTTCGTCGCAATGCTCAAAAACGCTCCACTGACATCAGGCTTTGATCTTCCAATTATGTCAATATCATCTGCGTATCCGAGTAATTGGATGGACCTTTGGAAAATTGTGCCTCTAGTATTGAAGGTTGAGTTTTGCACAATTCTTTCCAGAACGATGTTGAAGAAGTCGCATGACAGTGCATCGCATTGTCTAAAACCTTTTTTGACATCAAATGAATCGGTAAGATCTTTTCCGACCTTGATAGAGCAGCGTGCATTCTCCATCGTCATTCTGCACAAACGGATAAGTTTGACAGCGATGCCAAAACTAGACATTGCTCGGTAGAGCTCTTCCCTATAGATGCTGTCATACGCGGCTTTAAAATCGATAAAGAGATGGTGGGTATCGATTTGAAGCTCCTGGGTTTTTTCCAAGGTCTGCCGTAGTGTGAATATTTGGTCGATAGTGGACTTTCCTGGTCTGAAGCCACACTGATAAGGACCAATCAGGTTGTTGACGAATGGCTTCAGACGTTCACATAATACGGCAGAGAGGATCTTATACGCAATGTTAAGGAGACTGATGCCTCTGTAGTTGGCGCAGTTTAGAGGGTCTCCTTTCTTATGTATCGGGCACACTATGCTGGGATTCCACAAGGTCGAGGTCAGGTAGGCGGAATTGTTGATCTGCGTCGCTGAGGTTGAGTGGTTCTATCTCCCTTACAGCGGAAGTCGGTTCGTCATCGCCATTATATAATTTGGAGAAGGGATCTTTCCATATTCTCAGCATCGACTGCGGTTCTACTACGATGTTCCCCTGATCGTCTTTACAGGCTTCGGTTCGTGGCTGGTACCCTTGGGAGGTTTTTTTTACCTTTTGGTAATATTTACGAACCTCATTCCTGTTGTGACATCCCTCTATATCCTCGACAATTTGACACAATGGTTTTAATTGTAAAGGTTTCTCCGCCTTCATTCTTCCGAAACTCGAATGTTCTTCCCATTTGAGTTTCTCGGACAGAATTCAAAAGGGAGGTCCGCTCATAAAAGTAACATGGGTTTCTGAACGTTTCCTTGACTATGGAAAAAGGGAATTATTAAAAAAAAATTGGACCTGATAAAGTGTGAAAACACACAAGCATGATTCCGCACTGGATCTTGCTACATTGATCACATCAACACCTCGTGGATCTTCATCAAGCAGTGCGTTGCGCATCGATCACCACTTCAGCGAATGTTCATCGATTTTGGTAAGGCTTTTGACAGCGAGATCTTTCCCGGATAAACTAGTTTCTATTATTAAAGTAACTAACCTGTTGCTAACGGAGGTAGCTTGTCAAAAGAGTTTGAATATAAAAGTGGATTTAGACAGGATTGTCACCAATTCTGTTCTTATTGGCGTTCAAAGATGTGCTTTGGGCAGCCTTGACTGGAAACGTATAGATAGACTATTACAACATACTTGAAACTTTTGGACTACGCAGATTACTCGATAATACATCATAAGATAATAAATCTCCATCAAATAACAACAAGTTGGAGTGAAAGACGTTCAGACCTCACACTCATTGTCCCCGTAAAATATTGCTCAACAATCAGTAGAAAGAGTAGAGAATTTCAGTATCTTGGAGTTATTTCCTCTGTTTAAAGCTGGAGGAACTACTTTCTCAGCTTGATTACAACTCTACGATTGTTTCGGTCAAACGTCGAATCAGTATTGCTTTGATGCAGCTTCATTGAACTGCAAGCCTTCATTGTCTATTTAATATCTCACAGGTATTCTGGCATAATATTATATCCATTGAGGAACGGCGCAAGTGGAGTGGATTTGACACACGCTTCGAAAAGGTAATCATAGGAATCCACGTGTTAAGGAAGGCAGACAATTGGGGAGACCGAGAAGTACGTGGAAAAGAACAGTTGAGAAGGCATTGAAATTGAATACGAGCACGAGGGAGATCACCCACGGACTCTACAGGTCTGATAACCTAATTCCTCCCGTAATACCCATACTTCTAGAAAGGCTCATTGTTTAACCATCTGGCCATATTCCGAACGTACAATTAAATACAGAGATACGTTTTCAAGCCAAACTACACGAATGTAAAAACGTTTAAACCCAAACAGTGGGTGGACCAGATTTAACCGCCAGTCTTGTTTATGTTTTAAGCACCTCAAACGCTTCATTTCGACAGATCACACAATTAAAATAACCCACCGCAATATAATTGAAATTTAAAAAATAAACTTTCCTATCAACTAACCCAAATTTATTTAAATACTAACCCAACAAGACATATCTGACATATGTACCTTTATAATAATAATGATAAGCAACAAATAACTCTTTTTAATGAGCAAACACATTGAAGAAAAAAAAAACATAAATAAATAAACCAACAATATAAAGTTAATGTCATAGATGAAATAAGAACAATCATTTTGTTTAATTTTTTTTCTTCTTTCAATAAAAGTTCAACCAAAGCTGTGTAAACAATTATTTTTTTTTCGTATTAAAAGTGTTTACAAGAATTAAAAACAGTTTGTCTTATGTGTTTTATTTTTGTTGTGTGTTAATATTTTGTGTACTATTAATAAGAGGAGGCTATAAATGATTATCACATATTTGTTTAAAACAACGAACGAACAACAAAACAAGAAAAAAAAGAGTAGTTTATTGAGCTGTGTTAAGTTAACTTGTACATTAATTTCAAAACATTTATTGTTTACTTTTGAATGGAATATTATGAGACACAAATTCAAAATGGAAAACATAAATCCCACGAGTTTTTAAGCTTAAGATAATAATCCAGGGTTTTAAATTAGAACAGAAAGCAACAAGTTGGTAATACTGGCTTTTGACACATGTCAAACTAAACTGTCATTTGAATTGTCACAATATCATTTGAATGTTTTCCATTCATGGAAATAAATCAAACTTACTACGTAAGTGTTAGTAACTGACATTTCCGGCCTTAATGTGCGTAATAGTTGTTAAAATCTATTGAAAAAGAGTAGTATGTTGTGAATCTTCCCAGGGCAGCCATTTAAATGGTATTGTCTTTCACACTTAATGGCGCAAAATCCAAATTTGTAATAAAATACAATTTTTAGCCTTACTATCGAAATAAAAAACTGAATAGCTCTATTTTAATGGTTGAAGAAATCAGAGATTCAAATGAATTAGCTGTCAAATACACAAACAAATTCAATGCCACCAACTTTATATGTGTTTGATTCAACTGAACCATGATGTTTGTTTGTTTACATTTGGACTCAAATATATTCCAAACTTTTTTCGAACCAGGAAGCAAAAGTGTAAACCTGCTAACTATCTACTTTGTTTTTATTTATCAATAATTGTAAATTATTTCTAAAATTGTTGTTGAATGTTAGGATCTAATGATATGATAATATGATTTTCTAAATTGCTTTTCTTATTTCTCTTTTCAGGTAAGTTTCCTACATATTTTTTGGTGACAATTAATTGATTTGACAGATTGGTAAGATATTTTACATGCTCTTTTTTGACATTTCAAAATGTTTTTGTTTTTGTGTTAAACTTGACAAGTTTTTGATATATGCTAGTGGTATTTTAAACTTGCACTTTGGAGGGCCTACCATGATTTATTTATTGAATTTGTTAACCAAACTAACGTTAGAACTTAAGACTAATAAACGGTGATTTTTTAAGAGCTTGAGAACTTTTTTAAAAAAAAAAACGCATAAAATTTGCAAAATCTCATCGATTCTTTATTTGAAACGTTAGATTGGTCCATGACATTTACTTTTTGAAGATAATTTCATTTAAATGTTGACCGCGGCTGCGTCTTAGGTGGTCCATTCGGAAAGTCCAATTTTGGGTTACTTTTCCGAGCATTTCGGCCGGAATAGCCCGAATTTCTTCGGAAATGTTGTCTTCCAAAGCTGGAATAGTTGCTGGCTTATTTGTGTAGACTTTAGACTTGACGTAGCCCCACAAAAAATAGTCTAAAGGTGTCAAATCGCATGATCTTGGTGGCCAACTTACCGGTCCATTCCTTGAGATGAATTGTTCTCCGAAGTTTTCCCTCAAAATGGCCATAGAATCGCGAGCTGTGTGGCATGTAGCGCCATCTTGTTGAAACCACATGTCAACCAAGTTCAGTTCTTCCATTTTTGGCAACAAAAAGTTTGTTAGCATTGAACGATAGCGATCGTGATTCACCGTAACGTTGCGTCCAACAGCATCTTTGAAAAAATACGGTCCAATGATTCCACCAGCGTACAAACCACACCAAACAGTGCATTTTTCGGGATGCATGGGCAGTTCTTGAACGGCTTCTGGTTGCTCTTCACTCCAAATGCGGCAATTTTGCTTATTTACGTAGCCATTCAACCAGAAATGAACCTCATCGCTGAACAAAATTTGTCGATAAAAAAGCGGATTTTCTGCCAACTTTTCTAGGGCCCATTCACTGAAAATTCGACGTTGTGGCAGATCGTTCGGCTTCAGTTCTTGCACGAGCTGTATTTTATACGGTTTTACACCAAGATCTTTGCGTAAAATCTTCCATGTGGTCGAATAACACAAACCCAATTGCTGCGAACGGCGACGAATCGACATTTCACGGTCTTCAGCAACACTCTCAGAAACAGACGCAATATTCTCTTCTGTACGCACTGTACGCATTCGTGTGGTTGGTTTAATGTCCAATAAAGTAAACTGAGTGCGAAACTTGGTCACAATCGCATTAATTGTTTGCTCACTTGGTCGATTATGTAGACCATAAATCGGACGTAAAGCGCGAAACACATTTCGAACCGAACACTGATTTTGGTAATAAAATTCAATGATTTGCAAGCGTTGCTCGTTAGTAAGTCTATTCATGATGAAATGTCAAAGCATACTGAGCATCTTTCTGTTTGACACCATGTCTGAAATCCCGCGTGATCTGTCAAATACTAATGCATGAAAATCCTAATCTCAAAAAAATCACCCGTTATTACATTTATTCTTAGATAGATAGGAAGTTAGAGCCTGTTGGACCATAGGAAGAAACGGATACAGAATCGCATGAATCTTCTTTGTACTCCTTCTATTAGGTCGCGAAAATCATGTGAAAACCGTTTTATAAATCCTAGTGTCTTATTTGCTTTATTAATAATATAGTCATAGTGATTTGTAAAAGTTAATTTTGAGTCAAGAATAATACCTAGGTCAGAGAAAGTAGAGAGTTTAGTCAAATAAGAAGAGTCTTATTGCTAATTGAAAGTCTAAACATTTTGTTTGAGTGTAAAACACATTGATTTACATTTGTGTAACGTACAAAATAAACAGTATAGGTCCTAAGTGGCTACCTTGTGGTACGCCAGAGTTGGTATAAAACTATGGTGGCTGCTTATTCCTTAAAACTACGCTGTATGCTCTATTATATAAGTACGACGAAACCCAACTAATGGAAGCTAACGTTTTATGGTACAATTTATCAAAAGCCGTACTGAAGTCTGTGAAGACACAGTCAACTTGTTTCCGTTTTTCAAACAAATCTAAACAAAATGAACTAAAATGAAAGAGGTTAGTAACTGTTGACTTATTTTGAACAAAACCATGTTCACTGTCACAAATTATAGACTTACAATTAATCGATATGACTTAACAAATAATGGACTCAAATAACTTGGGATGACGGACAGTTTTGCACTGGGACGATAATTTTGTATTTCATTTTTACTACCATTTTTATGTATCGGTGTTATGAACGAAGTTTTCCAAAAAAAATTGAAGATTTAAGCGATGCATTAAAAAGAATATGAAGAGGATAGGATAAATAGGATGCGCATTTTTTTTTTAAGAAGGTACACTATCTGGACCAGGGCTATAACAAACGTCAAGTTCTGAAGCTTTGCGAACGATTTCATCTTCAGAAATCCAAAGACTAATTGAATCTAAATGAGGGTAATTTTGTGAAAAGGCCAATGACTCAGGTGTTTGACAGGAGTTTGCTACTGTAAAATATTGCGCCTCCTACTTCTCTGCCGTAATATGTTGTTGTGAAAAATAACGAACCGAATATTACGATGGCGGATTGATTATCCGCAAACTCAAAAGATTGTAATAAAAAAAAAACGAAAACGAATTAAAATTGAATAAAATAGGTAGCCGACGCGCACGAGTAGTACCTATTTGTGATTTATCTAAATCAAAGACAACTGTCAGACGCGAAAAGGTTTGTTCGTCAATTTCCTCACAGACAGCAAAAGCAGTGCTGTCGCCCGATAGCTCAGTTTTGGGGTGGGTTTAATTAATTGGGAACAAGGTTAATTTTATTAATCGAAATTATCAAATTAATTTGATAGTGGGTTGCGAATAGGGTGTTCTTGAAATATGTATAAAATCAAATTTAGAAGGAACAAGATGGGCGCCAGTAATTTTTTTTGTAAAAAAAGGAAATTACAAACCTTTTGGAGCGGAACCGACCAGAACAATTTGTGAACAAATAAAAAAAATGTTTTAAATGGATGGAATATTTTTAATTGTTTTCGATTTTGCTTGGGAAACCTTACAAGTAGGATTAAAACCCAAGATCTTTTAAGAATTTTTAAGAACAAAGAGTTGGTGTATGACACCGAAGATGGACCGTTAACCTTTTGTCCCTACTGGACAAAGAAAACTTCTAATTACGGGACGCGAGTTCCGCTTTCTCGGAATTGCTTTTTTCTTTCTTTTTTCGAAACGAAAGTCCAACGATTATAACACGATTCTCAATAGTTATTACCACGACAAATAAAAGGAATTCTACTTTTTTAACACCAATTAAATACTTATCTTTTCTGGATATCCTGCCAAAGTGCCAACTTCCCTCTCCTAGCTGTTTTATTTTTCAATCCTTTTTTTTTTCTCTTCTTCTTCTTAATCAAAATTTTTAAAATTTTTCACTTCCAACAACACTTGAATTTCTTAACTTCTCAAAGTTTTTCCTTTTTTTTTTCTTTCTTTCAATTTCTTGAACCTCCGGTTCAGATTCTATCTCGCAAAAAAGTGATCTTCCAGGCTTTCACCTTGCCTTGATGACCTCTCCTTTTTCTTCCATTCCCACATGCTTTCGGCCAATCAGAAAGTGTGGGTCTCTATCGCGTTTTAATTCAGCTTCACCTAGCTTATTTGCAAGAGTGAGCGAACGCAGTTGAGACACCACCACTTTTCCTACTCGCACGTTTCACCCCAGCTTTATGCACTACCACTGTCATTGAATTCGCCGACCTCTAGTACTTCTTCCAGTGAGCGGGAATTCAATGGTTGCATTCAGCCACCCTATTAACACCCCCATAATTTTGGAGAAACTTTGATAAGTCGCACGAAACTCAAGTGTTTAACGCGTTCTTTTTTTTTTTTTGTACGAAATTACAATTATGTAAAAATGTTTATTTTAACTATCGGAGGGTGGAAGTTGGCAGTGGTTTTTGATCTCGCGATTTTACTCTATTTGTCGTTGGACTTTCGCGCAGACTAGGGGATTAGGGACTCGTGTTAACGTTCCATCTTTTACATAACGAAATTGATTTATGTTGGGCATGCAGCCATTCTCATATGAGTAACATCAGCAATCGAGGACCAAGTGTCACTCGTGCCCCTTTTTGTTTGTTGGTTTTGGTGTGACCAGACCACTTGTCTGTCACCTTGGTTGGTATTCGTGCAGACCGTCTGTCTTTCCAGCAATCACTTTGTGGACCGCCCGTCGCACAAATGTACCATTTTGTCCACACCTAATTTTGGTTGCTTTTCCATTATATATTAAGAGCAGGACACTGACTGATGGAAGACAGGATTCAACTGAACTCTTAGAATATATTGGAGCCACAACGAAAAACGGAAGGTTAAAAGGGAACGGGATATAGAGTAGGTGAGTGAAACTTGTTGTGGTAAATTTTACCGCAACAATGTGAACTTCTAAAGCTCATCGTCAACAACCTAAATGGTTTTAGATTAAAAAAGTCCAAAGTCGATCAAGTATTTACATTACCAAAATCCCAACACCATTAAATCGACACCCACCATATTTTCATCGATTTCAAGGCCGCATACGACAGCATCTTCAGGGACCAGCTGTACAAAGCCATGTCTAGTTTTGACATCCCTGCCAAACTCGTCCGTTTGTGCAAGATGACAATGGAAAATTCACGCTGCTCTATTAAGGTTGGAAACAACTTAACAAAACCTTTCGATGTCAAAAAAAAGGTTTTAGACAAGTTGATGCGCTTTTATGCGATTTTTTTAACATCGTATTGCAATAATAGTGCAGAGCTCCCACGTCACTATTAGAGGCACTATCTTCCAAAAGTCTGTTCAAATACTAGCATATGCTGATGACCAGCAGAGACGGCAAAAATGGGTTTAACGGTTATTGAGGGCAAAACATAGCACATGCTGTCGTCAAGAAATTACTTAAAAAAATACGTCTCGGTTAAAACGTTAAGGACTTCGTCTAGGCTCCGCTATAAACGCAGAAAACAATACCAGCGCTGAGATCAAACTAAGAATAATTCTTGGTAACCGCTGTTTCTTTGGGCTAAGAAAGCAATTTAGAGGCAAAGCTCTCTCGAAGGACCAAAGTGTCGCTATATAAGACCTTTATCATCCCCGTCCTGCTATACGGACTATGACAAAAGCGGATGAAAGCACATTGGGTCGGTTCGAGAGAAAATTTCTTCGTGTAATCTACGGTCCCGTATGCATTGAAGGGGTATCGAGGAGAAAGTGGAACGACGAGCTGTACGGACTGTAGAGCGACGTAGACTTAGCCAGAAAGGTAACAGTCTAACGATGATGGCTGGGTCACGTAAAGCGCATGAAAACTGATGGTTCGGCCTGGAAAGTCTTCGAATCTACACCGGGAAACTGGAGACTTCTAGCTAGGGACCGAGAAGATGGAGAAGTTTGTTGGGCGGGGCCATAGTTCATACAGGACTGTAGCGCCACCTTAAGTAAGTAAGTAAGTAGACCTATGTTTTACAAATTTCATCAGTAATTCGAGTTCTGAACTGCTTCAAGTCTCTTGGACAATCCATGTGCACTCTCGGACTTTAAATAAGCCCATACAAAAATTAAGAACAATTAAATGTGGGTAACCCAATTTCCGCACTAGGACTCATTTCCTTTTGTATGACATGTCGTTCTGTCTTGTCGAAATTACGTTTTCTGTTGACGTCGACGACAAAGAAGAGTGGGGAGCAGGAATAATACATTGTAGTGCAAAATTTTGACATTTGCAATTAAAAAATACGGATCGTCTATTATCTACGCTGCCACATCTGCCTATACGTTAACTCGTTGATCGCTTAACGCTTTCTCATAACGAAGTAGAACTGTACAGTTCGTATGCTGGAACTGAACGGCTTATTTGACATGAAAAGAATTACTCTTTTAGGATTTGTCAGTTCTTCGCAGTGCCTGTGAAATGAGGTTCATGATGGAAAAATAACCTTGATGCGGATTTTTGTGATGCGTTCGCTTCAACTGTTGTAAACTGTAGACATCAAATCCGCACCCAAATAGTCGCTGGCTTTGTTCTCTGCAACAGTCCCTACACTAACCCCCACGGGTACTACCGAAACTTTTTAGCCAGGTTAATATTGTTCCACGACCAAGAATCGAATATAGCAGCCGAATTTTGAAACCAAAACCGCGTTGCTTTTATTTTTGCCCGCTTAATTCAATGTTGCAATTGTCTGTTTATTCAAAAACAGTCTGTATTTTTATGACTTCATTATCACGTCTTACTTCTAAAATGCCATGGTTTCCGACACGCAGTTCACGTAAAAAAATACAATTGAAACCCGCTGAAATCAGCTGTTGAAAAATCACAAATGAATTTTTAAATGTCCAATTTATTGAAAGAGTTTTTTATGAGAAAGGTTTCAAAAGTCGAGTTTACGACCGGCAGCAATAAGTCCACCTGTGATGGTTGATCTAACCGAACAATGGAAGAAACCATTACTTACGTATTGGAGAAAGTAAGTAAAGATTTCAAAAGCATTTGATAGAGTTTGGTGCGAAGCTCTCTTTCCCAAAAAAGGCTTGCTTTTGACATTGAAGAACATCTGCTTCGTTGGATAAGAAACTATATTTTTAACCGTTTAATATAAGTTGTAAATCCCATAGCCGAGCAGGTGCACCAAAAACAAGCTTAAATATCTTGGAGAGAAAGCAAAAAAGAGCTTAAAAATGATAGGCGATAAGACTAGAACCGAAACATTTACATCACTCGAAAACCGCTGCAATGTTTTATGCCTTTATTTTTTTTTCACTGATAACTTTACAAATAATGTTCTGTAGAACTAACCATTCCCACTAAACACACCCCCTACCCTCCCCTTTGAGACAAAATGTTAGGACTTTCAGAAATGATCATCAGTTTGTCCTTGAGCTCAATTTCTGACGTACTGTCAAGTTTAGAGAATCTTTTTTTAACCGCACATCAAAAATGTGAAATGTTTTACCAAACTGTCAAGTTTAGAAATTCTTTTTTGAACCGCACATCGAGAATGTGAAATGGTTTACAAAGCTTTGTTTTGCCCTCCAATTTTAACATTCAGAACTTTAAGACCAATGTTCACCAGTATCTTCTCTTAAATCCGTCCCTATTATCCTAACCACTGCACTGTATTCAAACATTAACATGCTAAGGATTAGGTATTAATAAGCCCTTGAGTGCCTGTAATATTAAAAAAAATGCGTAAATGTCAAATGGCGATATTCAAACATTGTGCAAGTCTTTTACATATTTTCTGCTAATCAATTGATCCTTAACAAAACTAAGGTTGTTTGTTGTTAGCACAAAATCTCAACAAGAAAATTTATCGCTTAATTTTAGTTTTTGAAATTACATCTTCTCTTCACTCAACTTTCATCAAATTAATTTGCCACAAATAACCCTCAGGAAGCTGCACATTTAATAATCAAGTGTCACTTTGTGTTGTTATTATTTTACTACACAGGTACTAACCTACCTAAGTTCAAGAATATTAGTATAACATTTCTCATTTGTCAAGCTCAAAAACCAGATATTATCAGGACAGCACACCAAGCTCTTATCATATTGTCCACATGAATTCCTAATTAACCTTCAGTGATGGTTTATATTAGATCCATTCCGCGTGAGCTGTATATAGTTCACATACCTTCTGCTTGCTACTTGCTACTTCAACATACAGCATAAGTCTTCTTTAACTGATATCTTTAACGCAATATGCCTTTAAACAATACAAAAACAAATTTAACTTTCACACCTTTCCTACATGATGTTGTCATTTTCATACTACCCCATCACCTCCCATGGGATTCATTATTATCCTTGACAACGCACCAGGCAGCGCACCCCTAATACCAACCAACCAACCAACCATCAGCCATAGAGCTCCTAACCATCACTATACCTTTATTTAGATATAAACCCGTACTTAACCGCATCCGACCGTATTTGGTATCTTGAACGTTTTCATTTCAATTAACTTCTCCGTTCCGTCCTTCCTCAATAATATGGTCTCCACAAAAAGTCAGGTCGACACGTTAATTCTATCCTTTTCCAAAATACATACACACTCAAACTTCATAACATAAATACACTCTCAGATCTTGGAAATCACCAAAAATCTCATAATTTCTGTGTGTGTAAAAGAGCTTAATTCCAGTCGAATGCGTCGTCAGCATCGTCGTTCGCAGCAAATACATACCTACATAACTACAACCTCCTTATCCGCCACATCTGGCACGGAAAATAGGACGAAGACCTTCTAGCTGTATGGCAAGAGAAATTGCGGTTAAAAGTGGATCGAATTGGTGGACGACGAGGACGACTGGGAAGCCAGTAGCAGTGGCGGTTAGGTTGGGTTGGGTTAAGTCCTTACTATATGGGATGGAATGGGGTAGTGCGGTTTTGTTTATAGCAGAAGAACGGTGAAGTAGTAAAGTGGTTCTTTTGCTTGGCTCTGTGGTTGGACATGGTAATAGTCAGCCAACCGAGGAACGAAGGAAACCACATTGTGAAGCCCTTCTAACGTCGCAACACCATCACCATTACCACCATTGCCACTACTACCTATCCTGCCGACACCATCACTGGTGCTGCTTTGAACTCTAGAGAAAAGCCACAACTAACCCGCCAAGGACTCTATACGACTACGACGACAACGAAAACGAGAACTACTCGTACTATACCCAAGCCCAAACCTAAACCCAAAAACCAAACCAAACCAACTCAAACCCAACTGACTAAATGCATTCAAATTGAGAGGGTGGTTAAAATGAGGTGAGGGTTGAGATTGGGATTGGGATGGTTGAGAGAAAAGAAGGCGCGCTACGGTGAGAGAGGGATAAGCTAAGCTAGTGATGGAGGCAGTGGTAGTTGTTTGGTTCGGTAGAGATACTGGGTTGGGTAGATACGGATGCTGTTAGTATAGAAGAGTATATGGGGAATGGGATTGGGGTTTGGCGTAGCTTTGGGGTAATATGGTTTCGGATGAGTTTGACAAAGGAACTTTTACTCTTGGGGTTTTGTGGTAAGGACGAAAATTCCATCCACTGGTTTTTGGCGAAAATTTCATAGTCTCATTTTACACTGAAAGAAATGTATTGCTAAAGTCTTAACAAAAAATCTCAAGTCAAGCTTTTTAGCATTATTAGATTCCTTGCCTTAATTTTAATTCTTCCTTCACTGTGTTCTTGAGCTTTCTTAAATTATTGTCTTACTCTACTTACTCTGAATGTCAAAAGGTAGTTATTTTCAAGGCCTTTCAATTGCCTGGACCGCAACCAATATATGAACGTGTCCATCCAGCTCGGTCCCTTGTTGGTTGAATGCTTCTCCCACCTTCGTGCGCCACCTAAGTCGCGGTGTTACTCTACTTCCCCCGTCCCTCTCTCGGGATTGGGTTTAAAAAGACTCCGGGTTGAATCAGTGATGTTGATTCCCTCTAAATGACCCAGCTATCTAAGTCTTAAGCTTGATCTTCCAATAATGTCGATATCATCAGAGTATCCGAGTTTTTGGGCGGATATTTGGAAGATTGTGCCTCTAGTGTTGATGACTTTCGCATGAAAGTGACTACATCGTCTTGTCATCACAAGCATTGTTGTGATCTTTTCCAACCTAGAGCATCGTGCATTCTTCATTTTCCAAGGATGCCAAAACACTACATTGCCCTGTAAAGTTCTTCCATATAGATACTGTCATACGCGGCCCTGAAATCGATGAAGTTCCTGGGCTTTTCTAAGATCTACAGTAATTGGAATGTTTGGTCAATGGTGGACTATCCTGGTCTAAAGCCACACTGATATGGATCTATGAGGTTGTTTGCGAACGGCTTCAGACGTTCACATAATACGACAGAAAGGATCTTATAGGCGATGTTCAGAAGACTGATGCCTTTGTAGTTGGCGCAGTTCCGAGGGTCTCTGTTTGAGGAATGGGCAAACTATGTTGAGATTCCATAGGGCATTCTTTTTTCCGAACGTATTTTGCTGATAACTTAGTGCATTCTTTTTACCAAGGGGCAGTGATGCTGTCAATTCAAGCAGCCTTTTTGGACATCAAATTCGATATATGTAGCTATCTTTAAGTCGTCGAGGTCGGGTAGGCGGAATTGTCGTTCTACATCGCCTAAGTTGAATGCTGTTATCTCCCTTGCAGCCTTTATGCAGCTAAAAACGATCTATAAATCCCTCCTTATACGTTTTTTCGTAGAATCAGCTTTCTGTCCTTAAAACTAAAAGCTTTGTGGTTAAAATTTGTTGTTTTAAACCTCTGTATAACTAGCTTTTCCCTAATCGATAAGCTTCTATAGGTCCTTCGTTTATCTTAAACTACTTTCGCTTTCAGCGTGCTGTTTGGTTTTGACTGTGGTGGTTCTGGTTTGATGTTATTCGAGGTTTGGACTCTTATAGAATCTGTCAGCTGAAAAAAATGAGACGCTGTGCGATAGTTCTTGACATTTTTGTAAGGTTAATGTTACGCCAACAGTTTTATGTAGAGTCTCCAGTAGTGTGGGGTTCCTTTTCGATTTGACACTCTAGCTTAGACGCAAAAACTAAAACTTTTCGTGCTTGATGAGAAGATTGTCGATGTTTTGAACATGCGAAATTCTCACTCTTTACTTATTCAAGGCTTTACTTATTGTAACTAGTCTTCTTTTTTTTTTGTGAAATTTAAAAACTCTTTGAAAAGCTTTCCTTCCTCAACATTTAGACTTAAACCTTTTACGTACAAATCAGTGTCTTTAATAATAATATTTTTTGCTGCATGTGTTTAGCGAACAACTTTTCTCAGGTTAGGTTGGGTTAAAGTGGCTGTTGGTTGGGAAGTCCAACACACTTAGACCAAAGTGTGGTCCGTTGTGATACCACATGGATCAGTTGATCAGCTTAACTCGTCGAACCAATTGGAGCTCCGAATAAAGCGTAGGAGACAAATAATGTCAGAAATTTTTAGATCGCTGGTATCGTTGAAGTAGTAGTCTCCAAGGTGGAATCTACGTCTTTCTGATAAGGCAGGACATGTGCACAGAAGATGAGAGATTATCTCCTCCTACTCCTCGTCCATGCAACTCCTACAAAAATCATTTGCAGGGGCTCCAAGTCGAATAGTTCTATCAAGCAGTGCCCAGCCAGGACACCAATAAAGTAGCTAATGTGCAATCTACTCAGAGATATTAATTGCTTTGAACGCCTGGCGCTAAGATTAGGCCAAATTAGTTTAGTCGCTAAACAGGTGGCGGTGTTATTCCACCTTAAGTTTGTTTTCTCTATGGTTCTTGCATTAGCCTGAGTTTACATATAGCTAAGTGGATACCTATGCTAGAATTGTGAGCCAGCAGAAGTAAAGTTGTTCCGCTTTTTGCAAGTTCGTCAGCTTTGCAAATTCCTGGAATTACTCTATGGCCCGGCACCCAGAAAAGGGGAATGTTGAACTGTGTAGCCATCTCCGTAAGAGATGATCGACAATTTAGGGCTGTTTGACATTCAAGCTTAGACGCAAAATCTAAAACTTTTCGTGTTCGATGAGAAGATTGTCGATGTTTTGAACATGCGAAATTCTCAATCCTGGTAAAAAGGCTTTACGAGTACTTATTGGTCCTTGTCTTCTTTTTTTTGTTGTAAATTTTAAAAACTTTACTTCCTCGACACTTAGACTTAAACCTTTTACGTACAAATCAGCGTCTTTAATAATAAATTTCAAATATTTTTTTCTGCATGTGTTTGGGGAACAACCTTTCTCAACATTGTTCGAATATTTCTGCGGTTTTAAATGCTTCTCCGCATCAAAAAAAAAAAGAAAAGCAAAGAAAAATGAAACCTAACCAAACCAACGATTCTACTCTACAGTGCCAGACTCTAGCATAGTGACTTTGTTAGGAGTTCACTATGAGTTTCCTTTGGGCCTTCCGTTTTTGTTTTTCCTTATACCTTACCTTACCTTACCACACCACTCCGACGACCGACGTCGACTCTATACCAAAGTCGACCCCATCAAGGTACCTTAACCAGAAGAAGAGGGAAAACTTGGAAACTGAACAAATGGCTTCTCCTTCGTCCTCCTTCCTTCAACCTCCTCTCGGCAACAGTGCTTGCTGCAAGGTTTTCTGTTGGCGTAAATGTGCTGATTGCTCGGATTTGTTTGCGCTATTTTAAATGGCAGCGAGCAGGAGCAGCAGTACTAGCATAGCTGTATAGAGGATTGTTCGGCAAAGGACAAAAGAGGAGCTATGTGAAGAGTCGAAACCGGAACGGTTTTCATTACATCCTTGGCTTTTTGCTGGCAAAAAGAGCCGTGGGCGTAGTGGCACTGGTAGTGGCAGTGGCAGTGGCAGTTGTGGAGAATGGCAGTGGTGGTGGTTATGGTGATGGTGATTGAGGAGTTCGTGGGACTTGGGGTTTTGTTTTAGTTTTCTGTAGATCCGGTCGCAAGGAATTTATTTTCTTCGGTTCTAATTACGGGATTAAAGGAGAGTGAGCGGCATCGGTATCGTCGTAGTTCGAGTCGTCGTCATCGTCATCGTCGTTGGTGTCGGTTTCGGTGTCAGAGTTGTTGTTCCTAATAGTGGTGGTGATGGTTAGAGTAGGGCTGTTGGTAGATATGGTATACATAACTATTCCTTGGAACTTTTTGTTTATCCTCTCGTTTACTGAGGGTGTTAAGTACCGTTGCCGGCATAGATGTTTAAAAGGATTAAGAATTTTGGTTGAGGCAAATACGAATGCCACAACTAGTAGGTACGGTATAACCTAACTACCTGCAAAAATATGCTATGGAATGGAATTCCAGATAATTGTCTCGAAAGAGAAAGACTCCACACTTTATGTAAGTGGGCCGCAAAATTTTAATTGGGCTGCTGTTCTTCAGATCATTTTGTGTATAAAATGTGCAACCAAACTTACGTCGTCGTCGATGTCGATGTTGATGTTGATGTCGATGGATGAATGAATAACTATAATGATGACGACACGTCCATTGGGAGCCATTTTCCAAATGAAGTACAATCACTCAACCATAGATGGAGCTGCTATGTGTGTGAAAATATTGTCTACCAAAAATCATTGCCTTGTGTTAGCTTAAGTGATGGTTAATGGTGTGGTTGGTCTCAGTGGTAGTGGTAATGGTGATGGTGTGATGTTGGTGAATGATGATGATTTGTGGTTTACTCAAAAGAACCACAAGACGACCGGGTCGGTTTCTTGGGTCGCTCTCTCAATCTCTTTCTATATATGTTAAGTTGGTGGTTTTGTGATTGTTATATCTAGATGAATGTATGTATGTGTGTGTGTGGTGCTGCTTTTCCATAAAACCCATATCACCAGGACCATCATCCAAGCAAAGCAGCAAAAGCGCTTTGAACTGTGTGAGACGAAGTTTTAGGCAAACCACAAACACATTTTGTTGTGGTTGCTAATGGAGTTGAGTTTTGAGGAATATAGTTTTTGAAGTCCCATTTAATATTTCGACTTTTTGTGTGTGCGTGTCTATTTCTATTTTTTGTTTGACTTTTTTAAGGTCAGAATAATTTCCAAACCTCAAAAAGGTTTACCCACATTTTAAAATAATAAACTTTATAAAAGCTATAGAATATGGGAAGGTTAATGTCCAAAAGGTTTTCGAGGCGAAGTTGTCGATGAAGACGATGAGATGTTACATCATTGTTAAGATTACTTACTTTCTTCTTGGAAAATGAATGCTTCACTTTTTTATGTTGTTTATATCACTATGTCCATGAATGGTTCTATAAACTTAAAATTCTTAAACACTCGGATTTTTAGATAAATTCTGAGGTAAAGTTGAACGGTATACTCTTTACATTTTATAAGTCGGAAAGAATCAAGGAGTAGAATGGTTAAAGGATACTTTCCATTTGATTCCTTAAAGTCGGTAGATTACTTAACTTGTAGAAAAGACCTTGATTCCATCTCCACACAACCACACAACCTTGTGTGTGTCCGAAAGTAAAATGAAACTTTAGTGCTGATATGATCACAAGTTCTATTCTTTTGGGAACGATAACTTTTATACCAAACAAGGTTAAAAGTATCAGAGTAAAAAAAAACGCATGGTTTAATTTGAGCTGCAAAGACCATATTGGCTTAAAAACTTAAGTTTTCATTGTTAAAGGAGTCGCAACTCAGGAAAATTGGAAAAAGTTCAAGTAAGCCAGGAAGGATAGCAACGGCCATATTTAAAAAAATGTATTTGTCATTCGTAAAAAACATGACGAATTTTTCTTCGAATTCTTCCTGGAAAAAGCTAATCTCTTCGCTAGACGCTTCCTCTACTTGAAGCCGAAAATTATTGTGAAGGACCATTTTTCGCACTCGTACTGTAGCTAGATTCCTATAAGAATTCAAAGTACACAAACGGATCCCCGCTATTGTTTCGAAGAGGTGTTTTTCAACACTAATCTAATTTTAATAAATAGGAATCAACAATGACAAAATATGAAAAACACAAAGTTTCGACCTGTATTCAACATTGTACCATGGGCTATTAGAAATAGCGTGACATTTAATCCCATGTCTTGACTGGCTGGCAAGAACTTACCTAAGTCTCCTAGGCAGTAGTCAAACAAGGGATTTAAAAGTTATTGGTGATAATTAGCTAACCCTTAGTCCAATTTTGGTCGTACTTTGGAGTATAGAGATTCCTTCTTTGACCGCACTAAGCGAATGCCATTGCTTTATTTAAGAACTTAAAGCCAATGATCAAATTGTGCCTCTGGAAAAAGTGCGATAATGAATAGGACGATTGTCAATTTAAACTATCATATTCTTCATTGAAGCCTGCCGCAATCTTGATATTTCGACGAATAGTGAACTTCTCGAGACCTGGAATACCGCTTACATAAGGACATGTGTAGGAAGTTCATGTGCATAGGGTTTGCCAATAGGAAATTGACAGCTTGAATTTAAATTTGTGAACGCACTCTGAGACTAATCTTCGAACTGTCATTGTCAATTTATTCACTTAAACTCAAACATTCATCATGGTTTATCCCAGGAACGAGCAACATCTGCTAATTTTTTCACAGAAATTTTAAGTCTGTAACCACAATTTTAAGGGTGTTAACTCGAATTTTCGGTCGTCCTTCTCGACCTGGTAAAGAGTAAAGGCATTATCAACTTTACCTGAAAATTTGGAGAATTCATATTCTTTGTGTGATGCTGCTGTGTCAGTAAAACAATGGGTTAGGGGCTGACTGTTGATGTCTTTACCGTCAAACTTAGATCAGTACAGATCCATTGTAATACCCGTGAGTATTGCTACTTAAGCTAATAAGAAAAACCTATGTGTTCAGTTAGTCAAGCCATTTAGTAACTGGCGTTCTAGAGAGTTCTTCTAAATCCCCGAAGAAATAGTTGCCAAGCAGTTTCTTCCTTTGATGGGAGCGTGCGGGACAGTGACACAGAGAGTGCGGAGTGTCTTCATGCACCTCGTCGTCACTGCATCCGCTGCATAGATCATCTGAACTGATTCTTATCTTTTTCATATGATAACCTAACTGATTATGTCAGGTGATTATGCTAACAAGAGATCGAAGTGATCCCTTGTGTAGCTGCATAACTCTTTCCGTTCCTTGTTTGTTAAAACGGGGCCAGATCTGTCTTGTAGTGCCGCAGGTGTCAAGATGGTTCCAAGGCCATCGGCCTTGATAGTTATTCTTTTTGAGATAACAGGTAGGGGTGCTATCTAGCTGAGCTGAGCTAATTTATCGGCTTTCTCGTTGCCTAGTATATCGCTGTGGCCTGGGACCCAGCAGAGTCTAATGTTGTGCTGTGCGCCAAGAACCTTAAGCTCTACGCGGCAGCATCGAATAAGCTTTTATTTTACCTCAGTCGCAGTAATCGCTTTTATTGCCGCTTGGCTTTCAATGTAAAAGGTGATATCAGCTCGTGGTATCGCCATCATTGATACCTTTTTAGCACCTGTTGTCACTGCCAGGACCTTCGCTTGGAAGACGCTACTGTAGTTTGGAAGCCTAAGTGAGGCGGTTAACTTGAAAGCTTCAGAATAGAAGCCCCTACACCAGTGTCCATTTTAGAGCCATCAGTATAGATAGCTATTGACGACTCACTGGAGAATGGTATATTATCTACCAATTCCTCTCTTCTTGGGATGGCAGCCTGGAATGGTTTATGAAAATCAAGTTCGGGTATTTTATAGTCTGTTGTAGTACTATGACCCATAACTTTATGAAGGATCTGGGCATGTTTATCCAATCTTCAGTTTAACTAAGTCTCAAGGCACTTTTGGACTCATATTCTTGAACAAGGAGGTCTAGGGGAATTATATTGAGCATAACTTCCAGTCCCGCAGTTGGAGTGGATCTCATTCCTCCCTTTATGCCAGTGCACGCGAATTTTTTGAATTTTTGTCAAAGTTTTCAGGTTCGTGCTCTTTTCTAAAGCTTTCCACCATACCAAATTACCATAGGTTAGTATTGGTCTAATTATTGCCGAATACATCCACAAACAATGGGTTGGCCAAAGTGTTTAAAATTTCGCTGCCAACACAATTCCAGGCCGTTCTAAATAACATATGGCCCCTCAAGTCTTTTAAGCAAATATAACCTTTTTCATATAGGGAGGGGTGTATTTTGACAGTGCGTGGCGGCCACGTTGTTTTTTTTTTACTTTCTGTCAAAATATGTATGTTAAATCATTATCAATAGATGGCACTTGCATCTAAGAGACTGAACATCTCAACATTCTCGGGATGTGTATCACCAACCACCTTTTTTGAAACAATCACATACGGGATGTCGCCAAAAATACCGCAATATATTTGGGTTTTTTAAGAGGATGCTAGAAGTTTTTCTCCCCCTCTAATCTGGCTGATATCTACGCGATTTTATATACGTCTAAAACTTGATTATAACTCCCATATCTGGGCTGTTGCTCCTGCAACTTACATAACCTCTTGGACAGTATTGAACGTAGAGCATTTAGATTGATTGGTGATATTACCATCATAAGATCATTTACGTCGCTTGAACATCGTGGAAATGTTTCATGTCTCACCCTCTTTTACCGTTATTTTATGGTTTGTGCTCTAGAGAAATAGCCAGTTGCATTCCTCCCCTTAAACAGTTCAACCGTAATACTCGCGCTTCTAGGAATGCTCATCAGTATACCCTCGAGCCCAACTTCGGTCGTACTGTCAAATACAGAGATTCGTTCCTTAGCCGTACTACGCGAATGTGGAATGCCTTACCACACTCTGTCTTTCCTAGTCATTGCAATATTCAGGAATTCAAAACCAATGTGCACCGACATCTCCTTTTAAACCCTCTCTCCTCTTCCTAGTGCTCACACTGTGCATCTGCATAATAAGGGTAGTAATATCCCCTTGAGTGTGTATTTAATATTTAAAAAAAAAAAAAAATCACACTTTACAACAGTATTCCAGCACCCATCTAACATACGCATTTTGGGCTATTGGTGTGTAAATGTCCCTAAAACCAAAGGGTAAGAGTAAGAAAACACTTTTCGGAATTCTGTAATAAAATTGGATTACCTCGCTTTTAAAATAAAGGTTGGTTTAAACAGCTGACGCACATCCGCCAATTTATCACAAAATTCCGAAGTATTTCCTCACCCAACAATTCGAGTACAAATTTTAATCCTACTACTTTAACGACTTTATCAACTCCACCAAGTCTCCTAAAGAAATTGAATTCTTAAATACCTAAAAGTGTCATTAATTTGCTCTTATTTTTCAAATCGTCTTGTTGCATCAACAAAAAAAATAAAAAATGCCTAATAATTCATTTTCATATTCGTCATTCTTTGATTCTTATCTGTAAATCATCAAAACGAAACGTCTTAAGATGTCTGTTTTCATGAAAATGAAAATCTTCCAAAACATATATTTCCAATCATATACCTAAAACACACAAAATAATAACACAATTCACTTGAAAGCTGTTTCTTACCAAGTCTATACCGACTTTATTTTTTTTCTTTAATAGGTAGATAGGGTAGAAAGGTAAGGTGAGTAAATGTTTATGAGTGTCTCTAGAAATGTTTTACCTGCCTTTTCCCTTTGAAACGAATCCTTCTCGTTTTCAAAATTAATCCCCTTCTAATTGTCTCATTTAAATAAACGACATGTACTTGCTTCAAATACTTCATTCCACACAATATTCTTCTACATACCTACCAACCTACCTTACCTACCCAACCCTACCTTACCCTATCTAACCTAACCTAAAAACTCAATCCCAACCCAAGTACCATTCTAAGGATTCCATTCAGAGTTCTTCAAACATATTATGCCAATCAAAGAAAATCTTCATCTCTCTTTCTCCCACCCTCCAAAAACAAAAAGAATGAGAGCCCCAGAAATTGCACACTCAAACCAACACACACTCTCACATAAAAAACAACCAACAAAACAAGAAATATAACACATACATAAAAAAAAAAAAATACTGAAACTGAAAGAAAGAACACATCACCCCAATGCGATAGACACAAACAAATTCCCACTAAAGCCGTATCTTCCCTTAAAATTCAAAAAAAGGAAAAACAGCAAACAAAAATGAAGGAATAATCTCTGTTTCCTCTTCCCTTACTGCACTCCCTCCTGGTTATTCTTTAGGTATGCTTTACGAAGACTCACTATGTGACTATGACGAAGCGGAGGCAACCAACCAACCAACCAACCGACAACGATGACGATGACTCCACGTGGAGAGACCAAAATCTACCACACAATTCGTTGCATATACGAGATACAAAGGATTTTTTTTTTTTAAATATTATTTGCCGTTCATGTTTGGAATCACATTGGTGTTGGTCGTATATGTGCGAGTATACACAACCACACTGACATCAATATTGAAGCAATAACAGATAAACGAGACGATGGATGGTGAACAACAGAGGGCGCATCAGGAAGCAGCATACAAACAACAGCAACACAAAAAAAAAAGCCGCCAGGAAGTTATCACTAGATTAATTAGGAATCGAAATTGAAATGGTCATTGGAAAAGGAAAATGAACACTTTTTCTATGGATTCAAATTTTAAGGCCTTGAATCTTCCTAGAACTAGAAACAGAACTAAAGGGATACTATTTATTCACCACATCAAAAATTTACCACATCCAGCTTTGGGTTTTTTTGATAAGTCTCGATTTAATCCGTTCACTTCTTCTCCTCATGTGAACGAACCCCATACCCTTAATTTCATCACCAACCATCATCATTATCATCAGCATCAGTACAGTGAACATCCGGAAGAGGAGCCAAAGCTGTAGCTGAAGCCGATACCAAATGAAACTCTATAGGTATATATCTTCCCTCTTTTGGTCTCTCCTCTCGTTTGCTTACAACTTTATTGCTTTTGTTCTCCATTCCAATTTGGAGATACTTCGTTTGGCAACTTAAATACAGAAAAGGATCATCGCCATCCCTTCCGACCTTTTGTCCTAATAATCATACCTGCCCTGCCTATCTCCTTGTTTTTTTATTTTTTTTATTTTTGAAAAGAGGGAACGATGGAACTCCATCAAAATCGTATACAACAAAAGGACACCCACCCACACACACACACACACACAAACACGCACAGATGGAAATATACAGTACGATATGGATAGATAGATACGGATACGGATACCCTTACCGAGTCCCCTCATTCAATCCCTCCCTATAACAGTCGACCGACTAACAGACCGACCGTATGACGGAAAGAACGACGCACGGACTGAACGACCCGAGTCCTGATCCCGACAACGTCGTCGTCATTTTAATCGGAATCAATGGCGATGAAACGCCATTGAGGGTTGATATCCTCTATTACTGTTGTTGAACGTGGAACATTCGGATGCGGATGATGATGTTGATGCGGAGGGAGGGAGGGAGGTAGCTATGTGGAGGATAAAAAAAAGAAGAAAAAGGCAAGCAATAAAACGAGAACAACAACAACAACAAAAATTAACCAACGACGAACGAACGAAAATCTCTTTTCCTTCCTTCTTCCCTTCGTTCCTATTTTTTTTTGTTTGCTCCATCGCATCATCGCATAGCTTGGTCCTGCTTTGAAGAGCTTCAAGGGTACACCAAGTCACTTTGCTTTCGCATCCGTTGTGTTCGCCGGATTACCAACTTCTACCCCCATTCTAACTCCTCCTCTATCAAATAAGAACCACCACCATCTCCACCACCATCAACTCACTGTTAATGGCTTCGGAAGGATAGATGTGGGATCCTGAAGTTCGGTTACACTGTCAGAATTTCTGATTTGAAAATGAGCACACACAAGGACTGGAGGAGGATTCAGCAGAGTGAATAAAATGACTACCGACTACGTTGGACGGAGACGGGCGGAGGTGGGAGTGGGTTCCAACTGGATGGAGTGCTGGCTGAAGTGAACTGAACTGAACGAGGAAGTGGAACTGTGTCTTTGGCGATAAATGTGGGAAAAACAGCTTCGTTTTTTTTTGTTGTTGTTGTTTTTGAGATTTTCTTTTTTACTTTGTTTTCCTTCGAACCTAAAGAATTGTTGTTGTGTTGTTGTTGTTGGTGATTTGAGTTTTATGGGTAAGGGAGTTTTTGGGTTCGGGGAGGGGGTTTGAGAGGGATGAGAGTTGAGGTTTGTTTCCAAGGACTAAATTAACAGAATTAAACGAGTGGGTGAGTGATTTAATGAATGTTTCAGTCGAAAAGGGAGTGTTATATAGTTCAAGGGGTTGACTCGAAGACTCAAAGACTTGGTAGACTCGAAGAAGTGAGATTTTTCGAAGGCCAACGGCAATAACAGTGTTGTTGTTTTGTGTTACTTTAACTGCTGCTGCTGCTTCTTATTCTCTTACTAATTGTTTTGGAATGCAAACTTCAAAATGTACATAAATTTATAACCGGGTTTTGTGTAAAGGTTTATTAAAATAATGAATTTGTTCTCAGAAATTAATTCAGGAAAAAAAGGTGTAAATTGATTTGCAATTTAGAATAGAAAATTATTATCAAAAGGATTTGTAAATAAATAACACAAAGAAGAGGTTGTATAAAAGAAAAGTTACATCTCTATCAGGGTTGATTTGCTTCAAGAGCAACAGCAGCCATAGCTTGACAGGGTTTGATGGAGGTTTCCTGCTTGAGGACAATTGGAAGTTGTTACTTATAGGGATTTCAAAAATATAGACTACTGTAGTATACAATCCCAAATTCAACGTTCAAGGTTCGCAAAATTGGTCAAGAACATCTCCGTGGTCCATGAAAGTGTACATCAGAACCCGAGGCAGTCTATTCCTCCCCGTGCACAAGAACTCGGCCTTTCGCAGACTTTAACTTGGCTAATTTTGTGTCGGGACTTGGGCCTACACCCTTACAAGATTCAACTGACCCAGGAGCTCAAAGTTCGTGACCATAGACAACGGCGTTGGTTCGCTGACTGAGCTTCGAATCGTTTGGAAGAGGATTTGAATTTGGGTGAAAAATCATCTTTAGTGACGAGGCGCATTTTTGGATGAATGGCTGTGTTAAGAAGCAGAATTGCGGTATATGGGGCGACACCAACCCACGCGGGGTTCACCAGATGATAATGCATCCTCAAAAAGTTACCGTTTGGTGTGGATTTTGGGCCGGCGGCGTAATTAGTCCGTACTTTCTTCGGAAACGGCGTTATTGAGGCGTCCCGTACGCATAGATAGAGAATGGAGGAGAAGATATAACGACGAACTGTACTGGCTGTACAGCGACACTGACCTAGTTAACAGAATTAAAATCCAACGGCTTAGATGGCTAGGTCTTGTAGAGCGAATGAACATCAACGCTTCAGCCCGGAAGGTCTTCAAATCATTAGAGGAAGACAGCGACCAAGGTGGGAGAGGACCTCAACCAACTTGGCGTGCGAAACTGAAAACAGGTAGCTAGGGACCGAGCTAGCTGGAGACTCATGTTGGTTGAGGCCCAGGTCCGCCCTGGACTATAGCGCCACCTTAAGTAAGTAAGTAATTTATTGGGGCGTTCACCGTCAACTGTGAGTTCCACATAACGATGATAACTAATTTATTTTGGCCCAAATTGAACCATATGGACCTAGACGACATGTGGTTCCAGCAGGAGGGGCTGCGGTGGCGCTACATGCCACACAGCAAAGGCCATTCCATTCCATTCCATTACAACATCTACCCGCCCTTATTGAAAGACCCTTAAGTAGAGAGTTATTAGTTCTGATACAAAATTGTACTAATGTGCTCGTTGGAAACGATACAAGCTTCTTGTATTCATTGTTGCAACGGCCTAGTCACTGATAAAGCTTCGGTTCCCATCGATCACCGAGATCAAGCATCAGTGAGCGTGGTTAGTAGAAAGATGGGGGACCGTCTCAAAACCTACCGCGTGCTGTTGTCATGTGTTCTTTCTTTCTGTTGTTCTTTCTCTTTTGTCCTTCTGTCTTGTATTAATGTCTTGTGTTGTTATCACCTTACATAGCCTAGTTGCTCAAGGTGCTGTGTTCTCTACTCTGTACATTTATGTGCAGAGTAGTGTGAAATGTAATGTAATGTAATGTAATGTATTCATTGACTTTTATAAAAATCTGCAAAGCGGTTCTGTTATGAAGCTTTTTTAATCCTGAATCACAGGCTGGAAAAGTTCTCTGGAGAAAACTATACACAGTCTTGCTAAACATCGAGCGGTCAAGTTGAACTGTGAACGTAGATGGCAATGTTCTCAATTCATAGTTTGTGTCACTTGCTGTGCAGTCGATAAACCAACCTTTTACTGAATACTCTATTGAATCTTATGATTGTGTATAAATTTCAACTTTACTCGATTAATGACGACGTTATTGAAACTTTGCTTTCAGTTAAATGAAACGCAGTTGGTTTGGATGACATATACTAAATTCTTAAAGTGTCTCCTTCCAATACTTCTAACGACTCATGAACATCTGGTTTCCTGGAAAGAGGCTAGAATAATTCCAAAACATACGCCATATAACCAGAGTAATCCTTGAGCTTAGACCAATAGCAATTCTATGTAGCATTTCTGTCAAAATTATTCGAAAAGAGCATTTCAACGCAGATGCAAGTGCTTTTGATTTGTAACAATCTGGTTTTGCCTCCTGGAAATAGTTCTAAATCTGATTTCAAGACCTCGACCTACCTACGTTCCTTACGTTGTTAGACTCTCCAAAAGCTTTTGACACAGTAAACCATATTGTTCTCTACAACAAGGTAACGTACTCTTTTGTCGAACTCTTGATCCCATACTTAGATAGTGATATTTAATCATTTCTTAGAGTACCTGCAGGTGTTCCACAAGGCTCCATTCTCAGTCCTCCGCTTTTTCAATGTAAGTAAACGAAATTCTCACAAAACAAAACATTATCTTGACCATAAGCTTGTTGATGACGTTAAATTAGGACTTAGTTCTGAACTCAAAGTTTATTGCCGCCTATCAGTACGTACAAGGCTTCTTATTAAATCTCTTTCTTTACTGTTAAGGCCTTATCATTAACAGGTTTCATTTTGATATTAAGAAAAATCAACTATTTTTTAGGGAAATAAGTGAAGGTATGGTATTAATTATTGCAAACAACGACACTATATCCTTTTCCTGAAAAGGCAATATTCGCAAGTCTTATAAGTTTTTATTTATTCTATTTTTTACTTAATTTCTTCTTTAAATCGAGTCGATTGTGAAGTATTGGCATAAAAATATCATAAAAATCGTGAATCTTAGCGCAAGCCAATCATCGTAACAGTTGCACCATCCTTATTTTCCAGTAAGTAAATTATAAACCGGTAGCTCAAAAATTGCAAGAAACAAAAATGCGGTAAAATGAAACTGGCTTTTTTGAGAATCCTTTTAGAGTCACACAATGCAATAACTCTGCCTTTTTCCTCACTGAAGATGGTTTTCGATAAGTCTGTTTTTTTCCTCACTGAAGATTGTTTTCGACGAAATACCCGATCATTTTCATTTAGAACCCAATCAGCGCAGGTTTAGAACTTTGTAACGGTGAACGACCGCCTTGAGTTCTTGTGTTAACTGAATTTTAAAAGTTTTAAGATCATTTACTGCATAATGTGGTGAAATTTCATATGTGGAACCCCTATTTCAAAAACCAACGAAAAATTGAAAAAGTGCTTTCACAAATTAGCCGATTCCGCTTAAAACTGTAGGTCCCGTCCATCTCTAACAACTACTTCTTGACAGACTTTTGCACCACCCAATTTATTAATTTATAACAAGTGCTAAATTTTCCATCGGTTATTTTATTGCTGAACGAAAACGTGCAATACGACTCCCCAAAAGCGTTTTAATTTAACAAACAGTTACGTCAAAATGTTCGCCATTTTGAAATTTCAACAATTTTAATGCGTTGTTGTAGCGTGTATTGTTCCATTTTTTTTTTGTTATAGCCTAGTTTTTTCTTGTCAAGTGTCAAAAGATGACAGTTTCAAAAGTGACAGCTGCTTTTGACTATCTTTGTATCACATCTACACCAACGCTTAAGTTCCTTTTTTAAAAGAGAGTAAAAAAAACAGTTATTAGCAATGTATTTGTGAGTTGGGATTAAAATTTGTCTATTGCCCGTCATTATGACTTCTAATTACATCTAAAGGGTGTTTTTTTGACATGTGCTTTTCAATCTGGCAATACTTTTTTCGAAGATGGTCTTTTTGACAGATGTCACTTGATATATGCTCTAATGGCTTCAAATAGGAGCCTCTTGCCTGAAATAAATTCCATCCAGCCTTAGCGTCTATTGAAGTAATTTTATAAAAAAGCTAAATTCTTGGTTTAAACTTTAAATTATATGCGTTTTATTTATTCTTGAAAACCACACTTTAACTCTTTGTAATATGCATATCCAATGTGGGTGTTGCCTTAACATCCAACGAATATCTGGTGAAAAATGATATTATCTTTACAGTTAAATTAAAGCTGAGTTGATAAGCAGAATTCTTGTTTTCTTATTCAAAATAATCCAAAACCAAAATATAGTATAAACATTTATGAAACCATCAATTGAGTCTATGACATTGCCTTAAAACCAAGTTGTCCAACCACAAACGTCAAAAAAAACCATTGCCAATCAATCGAAACGCATCGACTAAAAGTGCCACTCAAAATTCAAAAAAACTTTAAATAAAAATAAAAATAAAATAAACAATACAAAACATTCCACCCTCTCCTTAACTCTCACTTGATGTCAATTCAAATATAATATCGAACCCAGTCCTTAATCCACTTAAATCAACCACTCAGCCACTTCTCACTCGCACCTGTCATTAATAAATGAATTTAAATTGTTCTTCGCATAATAACCCCCTG
This sequence comes from Eupeodes corollae, assembly GCF_945859685.1. Classification (NCBI taxonomy): domain Eukaryota; kingdom Metazoa; phylum Arthropoda; class Insecta; order Diptera; family Syrphidae; genus Eupeodes; species Eupeodes corollae. The sequence goes on along the minus strand of NC_079147.1, from coordinate 145,167,975 downwards.
AACGACCTCGTCGGTCGTCGTCGTCGTCGCCAATACACTTACATATATAAATATCATACTTCTGTTTTCTGAACCCACCTACCACCTTACCGACTCTTACCTCAAAATGTTCCACACTTAAATAAAAACAAAAATCTCACCACTCGCACACATGTTATTGTTCTACCAAACTCATTCTGATATAATAATCGGACCAGAAGAGCGAACATAAACAAAAAATAAAAATAAAAAAAAACTTTTGAAACGAGCAAACAGAAGGAAAAAATAAAACAAAAACAAAAATAAAACATGTGCCTATTTACTCGCGCAAATGAACGAACCAACGAATTCAATTCACTTCACTTCAACCAGCAACCAGCATCGAGATCCATCTCACCATCTGAACATCACAATCCCAGGAACAACAGAAACAGCAGAAAACAGCACAAGGACACAACGATAAAAACCATCAGGAGCAGCGACTCCTCGAGCATTATTATTATACCTTCTACAACAACCCACACAGCATAAAAATACCGACGTCGTCGTCGTTCACCATGACGGCAAACTTTTCGAGCTCTGCGAAAGTGTGAAGAGAGCAACAAAAAAAAAAGAAAACAGAACAAAAAAAAATACGGACAAAAACTTATTTTGTTTTTTATATCCTTCCCTGATGTACCGTACCCTACCACCTACACATTACCAATATTAAGGGTAAAGTCATGTGTTTGCAAAAAGTCAGAAGTGGATTAAAAATCAGACTTGTCAACTGGAAAATCATTGACATAATCCCTATTTTTTGATATTACATCGACTTTTTGTCTAAGGTTCGTCATGTTCTTCACTTACAGGTCGAGTGCAGGAGTTATATAAGACTGATTCAGCATCATTGCCCTAGAACCATTGATATGTGTTGCTAAAACCGGCTGAAGTGGACCTTAAAGAGTTTGTCAACAAACCTTGAACCTTTGAAAGTTCAACGAACATCAACCTTAGTTTTCATTCTGCATCAAATCAAATTCATGCCTACGGAAGTATAAATGTGTAGGTTCCTGTCTCAAGATGTGCTGGTTGAGAGTTCGGTCATTTGCTTTCTCAATTTGACTGCCGTTCAACCTTTTGCAGATCGTTATTAGTACTAATTTTTTACCTAGAAAACGATAAGTAGTTTTCCGGACACTCCAGGGAGGAATTATTGAGGACAAGGCTCATGAGTTATGATCGTTGATCCCTTGTAAGAATAACAATACATTGATGACTCATCCCTTTATCGAACTCGATCGAATTTATTGCTTACTTCGAACAATTGAGCGTGAACGCCACTTTAAGTCCGTGGTGTAGATTTTCATCCGGTTTCTCTTCAGAATGTGAACAAAATTCTTTATGACTTTCGGCAAGAAGTTTTAGATATCCTCCATCTATCTGCAGGCTTAGAACAAGTGTAAAGTTCACGTCGAGCATAGTATTTTGATTCTCCTGCCTTCTTGATTGAATGTAGGCATTACTTTTTCGAAGAGTGTTTCCAATCCACTGCCACTTGCCCTTTTGTATAATTGTGTCAATAGATTCCTGACACCTTAACCCTAATAGTTCTCGACTGGATATACGATTAGGTCAAAAAATCCTTACGAAATTTCGTACACACTTATTAATGAAGGTGTGCAGTTCAATGGTAATCGTTGCAGTTCTGCATTCGTATAGCAAATCAATACTGATTCGACGTTAGAGCGGAACATTTGTAGCTCTGTCTTTAAGCTGAAATAGTTATTTCTCCGAAAATTGGACAACTTCCCGAATTAAATTCCCCGATACTTCTAGAGGGCTTCGCCTTCAATTGAGACAATACTTCCAATTGAGTTTTTCTACTGGTTGCTGAGCAATGTTTAACAGAGAGGTTCCAGAGCTGAACATCTTAGTTTTCCCCGAATTAGTTTTGAGCCCCCAGATTTCTGCTTCTCTCTCCATGCAAGAAAACATCATCTGCGTAATCTAGATTTTCTGGGTATGTTGTAATAGTCCACCTTATTCCTTCGTTTCCTGTCAAGGCTTGCTCTAGTACATCACTGATCTCGAATAAGAACTGAATTGGTGACTGTATGTAGCCCTGTCTGACTTCTTTAAGAACTTTAAATTCTACTGATAACTTAACTCTGTGTATGAACTGATATTTTGACAGCTCATGAGGCACCTTGTAGTAGCCGTGGCATGATGGTTAGTGCGTTGGACTGTCATGCGAGAGGTCTTGAGTTCGATCCCTGCGTGTGCCACCTAAAGTTTTATTCTGCTACTGCTTCTTGCGAGGAATTGACAAATTCTCCAAGAGCAATTCCTGTCATAAAAAAGTGCTTTCTCAAATTAGCCGGTCGGATTCGGCATATAAACTGTAGGTCCCCTCCATCCCTGCAATGACTCGCACATAGAAATGGCTGAGAATTGTAAGTCACTAGGCCCTGGTTCTCTACGAACTGTTGCTCCACCTATTTTTTTTATGGTTAGGCACCTTTATAAAAAACAATGATTCTGTCCAAGAAACCCCTGCTTCGAAAAGCAAGCTAGATAAACTCCCTGTTGACGCAGTCTTCTCAAGATCGATGAACAGCAGGTGAAGTTGTGATGGACAGAATCATCCAGTGCAAAATCCTGCTTGTTCAGCATCCAGTGTTGTCTTCTCGCCTTCATCAGTTCCCTTTTTTGGAAGCTTGAAAATCATTCCTCTTTTCGAATCATCGGGTAATCGTTCAAGAGACCCATGCTATTTCTATGAGAAGTTGTAGCAATCCGCTCGATCAGCTTGGCGCAGTTTCAAACAATTCTGTGGGAATTCCGTCTAGCCCTACCGCTTTCTTGCTCTTCCTTGCTTTGATCGCTGTACACATCACTTCCCTACGGGGTGCGTAATTGAGAATCGTCAAAAATGTTTGGTCCCCTAAAAGAAGATCAGTCAAACATTTTTTATAGAACTTGATGGAAACTTCACTCAAAACAACAAGTTTCGAAAGCATATCGAGTTATTTATTAGAAACGAAGTACATTGAACGTCAGCAAGTTTCTGCGACAACGTCAAGAAAAGTATTTGCTATTCAAAGAATTCAATCCACCAGAAAAGTCTTTTTACACCATCAAACCAGAAAGAGCTCTCAAATTCTTTTTGCAAAGGATATAGGTAAGATGTGTTCGGAATTATATCTAGTTTTTTTGTTATCTGTTGTTGTTGTCTGTATAAAATTGGTTTGGTGAATAAGGACACGTTTTATGTTACATTCCAAGCTTGTTCTTAGTTTGACTCCTTACAATCTGAATCACCACCGACGACGACGAAAACGTCAAGGACGAGGCAGGCAAGAATGAAAACGAACGACGACGATGATGATGAGGAGGAAGAGGAGGAGGACGACAACGACGACAATCCGGGGTGCAAGTATAATTTCCTCTCAAATAAGTTATCGTAAGACATTTCCTGAATACGAAATGTTCCCTTTTTTTTCCATTCTTCAACATCATCCTACCTTCAACTTGCCTACCTCCCTACTAGCCTATTTGCACCACCACAACATCTCTGCTATGTCCAATGAAGGAAAAAAAAATATACACAACCAAAGTGGTTTCGTCGCAAATAAAAGAAAACAGAAAAAAAGAAGACCCTATACCTATACAAAGGAACTCGATTAGATCCTTCTCCCGTCAACCCCAAAAAGTATAGAATTTCCAAGTATAATACAAAAAAGAAGAAGAAGAAAAAACATAAGGTATGGGGGTAATGATAAGGATAAGCTGTTCGGAGGATAACCAAGCCAAGGTTCAAACCGCAATAACATAAAACCCCAGAAGGGATGGATCATCTAAGGGGATGGATGTTTCGGTGGATACGAAGGGTGAATAGGGCGGCAATATGATGACGGTGTGACGGTATGGAGGGAATGTTGAAGTAAAAGTATTGGAATGAAGAAAATAAAAATCAATCGAAAGGTCCCTCACCGAGTGGAAAATGATTTTATGGTAAAAGCCGCTCCTTGTTGCCCGCCTGCCTGTTGGGATAAAACAAATTAATATCCACCCTTGTGCCTGTCACCATCGTCGTTTTTCATCGTTCCACCTTCATCTACCTACCTTCATTTCGAACATACAACACACAGTACACACACACAGAGACAAAAACCCAACCAACCCACCATACCTATAACCTCCACCACTACCACCACTCCCTCCTATTTGATCCTTGACGACACCATTATTGTGTCGTATTGTGTAGTCGTTTTGCTGAGTTGTTCATTGAAGTGGGAGTGAAGTGAAGTAAAGTGGAGTAGATGGTGTGGTGGAAACAGTAATGATGATAATAATAACGCGAAGTGGTTACAGTAAAAGCCATAGATTTTACTACCCTTACCAACATAAAACAGAGAGAACACACAAAAAAAAAAGAATTAAAAACATTTAGCTCGTCGTCCTTTTCGTCGTTCTCTCTCCGTTGCTGCTGCCATCCATCACCACCCTTAAAATCAACCCCCGGAAAGACTGTCATTATACAAGCTGGCTGTTGGTAGTTGGATTTCATTGTCATGACAGGATATTGATATCATGTAGTATAAAAGCTCTTCATTGTTGTGTTCTTTTTTTTTGTTATTGTTTCAATAGTTTTGTTACGTTAAGTCATTAGGTGGCAGTGGTTAATTCTCTACCGCAAATCAAACTTAAACTATTTTCAATTTGGTTAAGCTTTTCTCTTTAAAATTACAAAATTTATATATTTTCTATCCTTTTCTTTCATCCGTTGTTGCTTTTTCGCTCTTAGTTTTTTCTCTTTCGTTTTCTCACCCTTAGATTGTTCTCTTTACTTAGCTCTCAAAGTCTCTCTTAATTGATGTTTTTTCTCTTAAGTATTTGAATTTGATTGTTGGTATATTCCTTATTTTGACTTTTCATTTGCACTCGTCCTTAATTCTTATATTTTTTAAAGAGCATCGTCATTTTAAAAACTTTCATTTTCAGCTTTCATTGAAATTTGTTTATTTAAGAGAGCGAGAGAGAGAAAGAGAAGTCATGCGCTTAAGTGTTGAGAGCTTTTTCTAAAAAAGCTTTCCACACAGTACAAATATTCTCTCTTTAAATATAAATAGATATAAAATAAAAAAGTATACTGCTGGTTGGTTAATTTATAATAAGGACATCGTTTGGTGCAAAACCAAAAGGTGGTCGTGTTAAGTATTCTGTGGGAAAATAAATAATCTCAACGGATAGTTATGATGATGAATGAGGTTTACATTGCTATAGATAGAATTTTGTACGAGTTTTATGCAAAGAGATAGAGAGAGAGAGAGTGAAGGAGAAGGAGAAGGAGAGAGAGGTTAGTGATAATATCAGCAAAATTGGTGCGGTAGAAAGTGAGAGATGAGACGACAAAATACAAGGAAGGTATTGGGATTGGGAAGGATGATGATGTCGATTGAGGTTTTAGGTGAAGGTAGATATAGGTATGTGAATTTATAATAGGACATTGAGAAGGGTTCCCATCACACTACTACCATGTGCCATTGCCACTGAACTGAAGTTCTGCGTTCCGGGGAGGTGAGGAGAGATATGGTTTGGCTATTGAATAAATAATTTTTTGTTTACCCAACTACTGCTATATAATGCTTCAGCTCCTGCTACTGCTACTGAGCTATGAGCTGTGTTGTGCAGTGTGCACCGCCTGGTAGATAAAGGTATATGGTACTTCACTTGTGTGTACCTATATGTTTGCTAGTTTTGCTGCTATTTATATCTGCGGTATAGGTTTTAGAAATGAGGTAGCAAAAATGGGGGGGGGGGGGTGAGGGAAAGGTATGATTTGTTGTATGTTTTTGAAACACAAAAATTGGAATGAGATTTACGATTGGTTTGTGGTTTATTTTTGTTTACATAGAAGTGAAGGTAGTACGACGAAGTAATACAGAGTGGGGAAAGTTTTGAGTAAAAGTCGTAACTTTTTTCTTTTTTTTTTGTATTTAAATTTTCATGTTGGTTTTTTGGTGCGAGTGACAGGATAACTGAGATGAAGTTAACATATATTTATAAGTATCCTGGCCTGGACGAATTCGTCAAACCTAATACTTGTTTAGTTGATAAGTTCTCTCTTTAGATTCTGTGATGGAGATAGATATGTATGGAAAGATTTCAGGTTTATACTTGTAAATTTATGAACTTTGTTAAAGTTGTTGCCTTCGATCTTCTTCCCTTAATGTGAAAATAGTAGGCATATATTTTGACAAAATTATTTTTGGAACATAAAATCTCAATTTTTTGTTTGCAAAGAGTACATAGTACGTTAAGTTATCGTGTTCAGGTCACTACGTCTGGAGTCTATTTGAGTCTGGAACATTCTATCTTATGATGGTGATTCCTTGAACACTAGAATTGAAAAATATCGGAATTCTTTATAAAAGTGGCTAAACAGATTGAGTTCTTAATACTTTTAGAAATGTGATGTACTTTTTTTTTTTTTTTTTTTTATAATAAGCGCACACTCAAGGGGATATATTACCCTTATTATGTAGACACAGTGTGAGCACTAGGAAAGGGAGAGAGGGGTTGAAAGGAGATGCCGGTGTACATTGGTTTTGAATTCCTGAATATTGCAATAGCTGGGAAAGACAGAGTGTGGTAAGGCATTCCACATTCGCATAGTACGGCTAAAGAACGAATCTCTATACTTGACAGTACGACCGAAGATGGGCTCGAGGGTATATTGATGAGCATTCCTAGAAGCGTGAGTGTTACGGTTGAACTGTTTAAGGGGAGGAATGCAGCTGGCTATTTCTCTAGAGCATAAACCATTAAAATAACGGTAAAACAGGGTGAGACAAGAAACATTTTGACGATGTTCAAGTGACGTAAATGATCTTATGATGGTAATATCACCAATCAATCTAAATGCTCTACGTTCAATACTATCCAAGAGGCTTAAGTAAGTTGCAGGAGCACCAGCCCAGATATGGGAGTTATACTCAAGCTTTGGACGTATATAAGACTTGTAAATAACAGCCAGATCAGAGGGGGAGAAAAACTTCTTGCATCGCCTTAGAAAACCCAAACATCTTGCGGCATTTTTGGCGACATCGCAAAAAAAGGATTTGAAAGTCTTCTATTATGCCCACTTCAGATTCGTTTTTAATAGGATGGTGCACGGCAGAAGCTTTGATTTGGAGTTGAACTGCTTATTATTGTTTGAAAGCCTATCTTTCGAACCCCTTGATTGATCATTCGACTGCCAAGTTCTTTCTCTTAATATTTCAATATCGCTCTAGATTATTAGATATTTATTTTCTTGAAGAAAAATGCTATAGAGTGGATGCAGTGACTTTAGCAGTGTTACTAGAACATGATCTAGAATTTTTCTTGTCTGAATGCAATAAATTTAGATTGATCACTCCTATTACAGAATTCTTCGAATGATCTGAAGTGACAGTTTCAATTATTTTACAAGTACCAAATCCTATGAAAAAAAAGAACGAATGTCGGTAATATGCCCTGCACCACCGACACTGTCGGTAAAATTCCCTGCACCTCTGTCATTTTGTTTAACTTATCTGAAATATGTTCTCTATTAAATAAATTTAAAATATCATTCCCGCCAATTTCAGAATTAATCTGAATAGAATGTTAAGTTGAATTAAAGTTAAAAGTTTATCAAAAGGAAAGTTAAATGTTTTTGTCTTCATAAGTTACAGCTTCAGATTCCTTGATTTTTTGTCAATGACCACAACAGAGGAAAATTTATAGTCCCTAGAATACAACACAAAACCGAAACATGTGCTTGCAGAGCAACCGGGATACCGTAGGTGCAATGAGAATGTCAGAAACTGACACCGTCGATATGCAAGTTCACAAATGATAAGGTAGTTTCTTATAGGCGACGAATTTGTTGTTCATTTCGCGAATGACATAATTTAGTAAAACTACAAACGGGAAAGTTCAGTGGATCGAGTCAAATTCTTAGAATTCTGTAATCGAAAAGAATGTCTAATATTATAAGTGAATCCACACAGCTCTTGTTCCTTGTATCTATAAATTAAATCAATTAACTGGTTTTTTCATGGCCCCTACAAAAAAAGACCACACGTGTCAATCGAAGAAACGTTGTTCTATTTAATTCAATAATAAAACATATTATTAATATTGTTTTACTGTCAACAAAACTAATTTATTATTCGTTAAAACATTCGAAATTCCATATATCATATGCAATTCAACCCCAAACAGCTTCCTCTATTGCTCTTAAATCTCCGTTCACTATACAAGCACACAAAAGCAAAGAAGGACATCACTACCCCAACATTCTCAACCCACAACCAGACCTAGACTCCCCATCGAACTCGATTTGCTTTCACTTCCAGGCCTATATGTCAAAGCCCAACCCAATTTAGTCCTTCGTTTCATATTCATTCAAAAAAAAGAAGGAAAAAACGAAAATAAAAAACTAACATGGATGTACTTCCTTTCTTTCCACATGTTGGCAAAAAAATAAAAAATACACAATAAAAAAGAATTTTGTAAAAAAAAACAATAAATTGGCATATGTGGTGCTCGCTTGTGTTGAGTTGTGTGGCAAGCAGCACCAGCAAACACTATAGCGTTAAACAAAACACAAACCGATTCCGATGCTGCTGCTGCTGCTGATACCAGCACCACCATCGTACCGACCCAAATCATAAAACACAACTCACGGAGTAAATTCGTTTTATATTCCTCCCACGTACCCGGTTCAAAGTCAGTCCCGGACACTAGCCTCCTTGTAGCTCTTTCCATCTACATCCCCATCTCCTCCCCAACCTCAAATCAGCAGGAAAAAAGCACGAAAAAAAAATCGGTTATATGCGGTGTGTTTTTCCTTCCACTGCCACCTTAGGGGCTTTGGAAAATCCATTTTTTTTTAAAGCTTCCACTAGTTTCGAGGACCCCTTGTGTCTCTCTATACCTATACTTCTCGTGGAACACGCTCTAGGACCTTCCTGCTCAACTTCCTCTTCTTCGTTTCATCCTCGACGTCGTCATCGTCGTCGTTGTCATCATCGAAATTCATGCACACCTTGTGCTCTGTGCTGTGCTCTGTGCTATGCTGTGTTGTGCATCGCATGTCATAAATAAAATTCTATGCAAATCTCGATGGAAGAGAGCGCAGAACAAAGGTAGGAATGACAAAAAAGAAGCAAGTCGTACGCGCGGATGACGGGACATATTCCCAATTCACTAATACACGATGAACAACGACGAACAAGTGGGGCATGATGTGATACAGTAGTGGCATAGTAGAAGGAGGAAGAATGGCAGAAGTTGGTGGATGTAATCCCAGACATCATGGCCCTCATATGAAAAACACAGCACATACCAAAAATTGAGAAGCAAAAAGAACGAAAAAAAGCAAACATCCAAGACCGATAAAAATAATGGATGATGGAATGGGTGGAAGAACTCCAGAGGGCTAGAGATATTGAGGTAGAGGCTTATTGTGGCTGGGCTCGCCAAGCCGATCAACCGCCCACCTCCACCGCCACAGCTTCGCCGGTCGGGGACTTATATGTTGGTATATTATGCTCGCATACGGCGGAAAGTTGTTTTGGTATTTTAAATTATTTTTGTTTTTGGGTTGTTTCTTTTTGGAATCTTATTTATTTTTAACTCATCTCTCGTATCCTGGTGCTCCCTGATGCCTGTGCCTGATTCCAGTGTTATATTTTATTTAGTAAACACATTGTCAATGTGACAGGAGTGTCACGCTGCTGTGTGCTATTTTTCCGTTTTCTCGTCCTGATATCTGTTTGTTGTTGTTTTTTTTTTGTATCGATATACATACATACACTTGTTTTTATTATTTTTTGGTTTTTGCGACTGCACAGAGTAAAAGGACCACATGCAGCAGGATGATGATTTGCACTCGTTTCACTGTTTGGTTCCGAAATATGAGGTTGTTTTTGTTTAATGGTTCTTTATTGGCGTAAAAAAAAAATGAAAATATCCACAGGATTGAAATTTGTCGTTCTTTGTTAAGTAAACTGTTGTCAATTTGACAGATGACAGAACTATGCAAATCGAATCAACTGACAATTATAAAGTTTTTAAATTAAATGTTTACATCTCAAGTTGCGGAAAATTCATATTGTTCGTACCTTCTTGGACATCTTTTATAATAAAATGTTCTTGCTCTTCTTCAACCTCGTTAAATCCAATTTTTTTCAATAGAAATTTTACAGCTTTGAATTTAGTTTGTGAACAACATTTTCTTCATGGAATTTCTACCGAAATGCGAAATCAGTGATCGAAACTTGAAGAGCAGTGTTAATTCTAACTTTCGATATTAATAGCCAATAAGAAATTTGAATTTAGTTTGTTAACACACCCTTTCACTAGTCATCGAACTATAATTGTCTATTTATTCAGTAAACCCAACATTTTCTTCATAGAATTTCTACCGAAAGTCGAAGTAAGTGATCGAAACTTGAAGAGCAGCGTTAATTCTAACTTTCGATATTAATAGACAATAACAACTTTGAATTTATTTCGAAATATATTTGTCTATTTATTCAGTGAACTCAACGTTTTCTTCATGGAATTTCTCCCGAAATTCGAAATCAGTGATCGAAACTTCAAGAGCAGCTTTAAATCTATCTTTTGATGTAATTAGATAATAGCAACTTTAGTCCAAAAATTTGAGTATACATATTCGTTGTTCGATGTTGCAGGGTCAGAAGGGCGAAGGGTGGGTGGAAATGTCGAAAATATCGCTGCCGTTCAGGCGTCCGTAGTAAACGATCCTAATCTGTACATTCCTCGACGTTCTCAAGAATTGGTCATCCCTTAGGTCGCATTGTGGCGGTTTTTTTGTAGGGATCATGTTTCATAAGACTTAGCTAAAGCCGACGGCGGTACTGTCCCATATTTATTCAACGACAATAACGATGTTCACATTACTGTGAATGAACAGCGTTCCCGGACCATGAATACCGTTTATTTATTGCATGATAAGCACACAGAGCAATCCTTGCAATCAATTTATTAAAGAAAAAGTTCGATGAGTGCTGTCTCAAGAAATGGGCAAATCGATTGGCTGTCTCTTTCGTGTGATTTATGGCCTTTAGATTAATTCCTTTGGGCATTCGTTAAGTCATTGATTTATGCCAACAAGTTGACGATGTTGAAAGAACTTTAAAAATCGGGTCTAACCAATCGCATATGAACGAAGTGAATAAAGTTTTCAAGAGTTTATATTAAGACCCTGTATTTGGAAAGAATGGGCACAAGTACACATCCAGTAAAAGAGGTTATATCAGTTACCAATTTCCTGGGTCGTGTGCTCTCTGTTGTCAGTATGCTCTGCCTTACCTATGATCATCTTAGTCTTTGTTATCGCTCCTAAGAAGGCACATATCTTTTTAAATAAGAATTCAAATAAGAAGATAAAAAGCAGAAACCTTGAAAGATTGAAAATCATCTGATTTTGAACTATATGTGTACATTCATCAAAGTTTCTCTATGGGACAGATTGATGCTGGGAAGAAATACGAATGAACATTAAAACAATAAGCCAAACAATGCAACCTCTATAGAAGCCTTTGCTTTGATTCTTTATTTATTCTTCCAGAACCCATTGGATACTATCAAGACAAAAAAAGAATAATAAGCATGAACCAGTTGGATATACGAACAAATGTATCTGTATGCGATTTTATTCTTTTTTTTTTTTTAGGGCCAGAAAGGAAACTCCATTGGTTGAGTAACATATTTACGTGCAAGCGAGCAATATTTTTTTATTTATTAAATTGTATTCTTTTCTATTTTCCTTTTCATTAATTTTGTAAAAAAAAATTGACATCAAACGACTTTCTTTCAAATATAAACGTTTTTCCCCTTCAAAAATGCTTAAATGTACACAAGATACTTAAATCGACCAAAAAAAATAGCTCGCCATGTTGTACAATCATATGATGTCATATTTTGAAGGAAGTGACATTAAACATAAATACTTTGACACAAATCATATGAAATTAGCATCTTGTACGTTAAGGTTGAAGTTTTATCGGAATCGGTAGCCCTCTAAACTACTACCAGCGACCACTTTCTCGAACTCCCCATCAAGTTTAGTTCGTGCTCTGTGACATTTGTTCGAAGAGGAACAAAACATTGTTTGCTTGTATCTATGGCAAAATGATGTTATCCATCAAACTTAAGGTTGTCTTCCATCAAATTTAAAATATTTGTGGTTCCAAAGACAGGTGCATCATCATGTCGTTGATTAAAGCCATCACTGTTATAAGAAACTCATTGGAGGGCCTTGCGAATGCTGAAACTACGATATAACATCATTCACCATCCCACAAAGTTCCTCCTCACCGAGCACTGCTCTGCCTCTGTTTAGCGAGCAGAACAATTCTACCAACCACAACTAATTAATCAAAAATGTCCTCCTCTCCAGATCTGGATGCTCAACTCGACAGTCAGTGAGTTTGAAAATCTTTCAAAATGGTTGTCATACTACATACATCCGTACCGTACCAGTGGCGAGGCGAGACTTATTTATAAAGTTAAGTCGGAGAAAAATGAGGGACTAGAAAAAATATCAGAAATGTACTTGCTGAAAAAGATCCCCCAACTGAAGTAACACTATTCGGAAGTGTTAAAAAGAATCTACTCAAATTAAAAAATTGAGGAAATGTGTCGCGTAACATGTCTAACAAAAAAAAATCAAATGGGGTGGCGCAACAGTCCGTTGTGAACCAGGGCCTAGTGACTTACAACTCTCAAGCATTCCTGTGTGCGAGTACTGTTGTCAGGAATGGAAGGGACCTACAGTTTAATGCCGAATCCGAACGGCTAGTTTTGAGAAAGCACTTTTTCATGACAAGAATTACTCTTGAAGGATTTGTCAATTCCTCGCAAGAGGCAGTACCCGCGAAAATTATTTTTTTTTTTTTTTAAATTGAGGTGGCGCAGGCAGGGATTGAACCCAAGACCCCTTGCATGACAGTCCAACGCACTAACCATCATGCCACGGGTACTACCATGTCTAACATGGGTGCTTAATCTTCAAGGTGACGAAGGGATGGAGTTGTATGCAAAAACTAAGTTCATTTTATAAAGCCCTAAAATCGAATATTCCATGAAAAATATTTATTAAAGAAGATATTTTTTTATACGGCATTGTTGCTACAAAAGAATCCTATTTCGATTTATTAAGAATGTTAATCTAAGAATACTAAATTAGTAAAAGATTTATATCTTGCATTAAGTTGACCTATAATATTATCTTTAATTTGTGTACAAAAAAGCGTTTATAGCGCGTTTTTGAATCCGTTTCAAGCAATATCTTTTTCAATGGCGGTTCTCCGCAACCGTTAGCGTTTAGACTTTCGAAAATTGATTCAAATTTCTCTATAAAATCAGAGCCAAGCCAAGACTCAAAACATTCTATTTCTCTCTTTGCGATTTCAACATCCGTTTGTCTATTTGGAATCAAATTGAAAAGAACACCAGAAATATTTGCTTTCTAATTTAATGGATAAGCTCAAAGAGAGTGTCCTATTTCTACAACTTTTTTCTTTCTTTAAGAAATTAAGTTCCTCAAAGTCATAATTTTCATCTGACAGAAAATCTCTCAAACAGCAATCTATTCCTATAAGAGCCGTTGTGACTTTTAAGTTACTAAAATTTAAACAAAATCCAACCACATTTCACAAATCACTTCCAATTCAAATTTTGTTCACACTTTTATATATACACCTTGCATTGCAATCTGCCTCATTAATGTTGGCTACTTGTGCCACTTAATTAAAATTATAGTAACTTTCTGCCAAAAATAATTCCACTACGCAATTTTGCTTAAGTGGCAACCCCTACTTCTTAAACTTCATCCGCCGAGAATGAAGGAAAATATGAAATAAGTCCATAGAAGACGGGTTACGTTTGGCTTTTTTTCTATACAGAATGGATGAATTTTTGTTTGCTCTATGAATAACAAGTGTAGTGCAGTGCGTCAACGTTCTTAGGCTCAACCTGACATGCGCAACAATCTTGTTTGTTTTCGCACAAGCAAGTGAATTTTCAGATACATAGAAATTCATCGAAAGAAAGGCGGTGAACATCGGGTTATTTCTATGCTTAAGAAAGCGTTGGTTGAATAAAGAAGCACGCGCCTAGCGAGAAGTAAAAGAGGAAACGGGAGAGAAAACAAGTTTTGCTCTATTCAGCGATAAATTAATAACCCGGCATACCTTGAAAGAAGCAAATACATGTTGATTAAATTATTATAAAGTAATGTCGATGCCACAAGGGTTGCTGTTGTATGATTTGTTTATATACATGTTGCATGAAGTTTTTCTTGTTGATATTGAGATTTACAAAAGGTAAGTCGATAGGAATCGACTTGTATGGTGCCTTCGCCACTGTACCGTACATATATATTTTGCCGCCACACCATTATATTGTAATCCAGACAGCATAGCAGCAGCGCCACCTATATACCACTCTTTTACCGCTTCAACCAGTATAGGGCATACACATTCCAGATGAGTGCCAGACAATGAGAAACAGGCACGAGCGAGGCACAGAGCGTACAGAATTGAGGCTGGGTAGGGGGTTGATGATTGGTACACTTTACCCAACAACAAGCAAACTACCGCAACTAGCTTCACCTAATACAAGTAATTCACACCGAACATGATCCACCGCAATCGCATTCCGAAAACGAAACGAAATACTGTGGAGAACACACGACCATTGCATTGGGACGGTAGGACATGAAGGGGAGGAATTTAGATTTAGATTGCAGCGAGGAGTTGATGTGGCTTGTGCTAGCGTTAACCCCCTCGAGGACTCCACTTCAGAACTTGGCATCATAATACAGGCAAGGATATGGAAATACAAAAACCAATTTTATATTCAACCGCTAACAGCAGTAGCAGCAGAGCAGGAGGAGTAGAGTATAGAGGCAGCAGCACAAGTAGAATTCATTTAAACCGACCGACCGACCGACCTTTCCCCGAGCTCTTTGATATTGCCCGCACATTGTTCGGTATTTCCAGAGCAGCTCCTCAGTCCCGGGGGAATAAAAATGAAATCGTGTTCGAAGCGAATTCAAAGTCGACAGTCATGGAATTGTATAACACACCAGAGTGCTAGAAGCAGCAAGAGCTTGGGCTGTGCAAGTCAACCCAATTTAACCACAAACACAGCGCTGCTTTACCATCATCATTTCACCATTTCACAGTCACCATCAACTTCAACATCAACCCTCCCTTAGACCTACCTGGGAATGTAACCACCGAACCAACCAATCAGCCCTTACCGCCCATCCGGCTTGTGTTCGTTCGCTTCAACCCTACCCGGCCCAGCCTGGCCCGGCCCGTGTGATGATTTCACGTTATGTGTCTTGTTCACTCTCTGTTAATTACGCACTCATTTAGCGGTGAAATGTCTTGCGTGACTGCTAATATTTTGTGCTGTATGGTAGTAGGTTAGGTTATAACGTATATTTATTTATAAGGGGGTTGGGTTGATTGTTGTTTTCTAGGTATTATTATTCTTCTTTCCTTTCTATTTTTGTTACGCTAGAACCAAAATGACATTTACTTATTTACTGCATAATCATCTCGAACCTCCCTACCTCCATCCATCCATCTATCCTGACGTCCTTCCCTGCACTCCGTTGTACCCCTTAATCCTGTTGTGTCGTTTGAAATTGTGTAACCGAAACAAAAGGAACAAAATAAAATAAAAAACAAAAGGAAGAGGCAACAAAAAAACCAGAACGTTGTTCGTTGTTTTGTTGTTGCGCCACACCACGGTAATTCTCATGGCACACCAAAACCGCATACCTACAACACGAAATGTCTAAGCAAATGAAAATGGAAAATAATGTAAACGGGACTGGACGTATTTTATATTATATGTAAGGGGTGACTTTTGCAACCCTCGAATGTTCGTATAAAAGCAGCACAGTGGGAACACATTTTCGGGAAGATAGATAAAACTTTAAAAAAAAATTTGGTTTGCTAACATCATAAAATAGCCCAATTGCTTTTGCGAAAGTCGTTCGCCCAAAAAGTTGTGCATTCCAGAACCAATAAAAAAATATCGGTTCTGATCTTCTTGGATCGAATACATAATTGATTGATCCTCTAAGAGATTATTCAATCAACCAAATTGACCTTAAAATGTTCGTATGTTTGACATAAAATTGTGGGTACCCGCATGCTATTCACAAGGTAGTCCAGCAAAAACGTCATCGACATCGCGCCAATTAAAATAACATATAAGTCATCTGACTTAATCGGCTGAATCATGCACATCTGAGTTGCTCACGGATAATTTAGATCCAGCTTATCATTCCGATTCCAAGAATGCTAGGAACTTAATTTACGGTTTGTCAATTCGATAGATAGGCTTTTCGCATTCGTTGTAAAACATAATAGTTATGAAAATTAACGGATGGCACTGTCGATTTCTAGGACTTGCCTATAGACGCTGTCATTTTCTGACACTGTGATAATAACCACGTGTTGAGTTTTGGGTTGAAAAATTGACTTTGATTTCAAAATGTCACAAAACCATAAAATCTCACGTTCCATTTTTATACGTGCAAACAAAAGTGTGTGAACCAACTGATATTCGCCAAATGAGCTTGAAAAACTAGAGACATCTTACTATTGATCGTATGGGCTAGAGTATTCTAACAAATGTCTCCTTTCAAAGGATTCCAAACATTTCTTAGAGAAGTATAATTCTGATATTCAACACGTGTTGAATTCTAATCAGATAAAGTTTTTTCGGAACTTTACACGTTTTTTCTTACAAAAAAATTAGTATTTTCTTTTTTACGAGCTTTCAGCTAGTTTCATTGCTCGTGGCCACGGGATAAAATATCATGCGTGGTGAATTTATCAATGTCAGTTTTAAAAACTGGTGGTGGTTTTAAGAGCGTGTTCGCTTCTGTGAACTCTAAGCTTTATTTTTACCTAAAATATTGGAGAATATTTCGTCATTTCGGTTGCTGACAGTTGATAATCAAACTGTGGTGAATATTGTGTGAACTTACACAAATTGCATGTAAAAGTTTATATGCCAAAAAAAGTGAATAAACCAACAGGAATATTCTACCCAAACGCCCCTTTTCCACTAACATGCAAAGAATTGAAAACATTAGTAAAAATAGTAGACTGCTGATATTCAACACGTGGTGAATTTCAGGGATAAACACTGGATATTTGATTAATCTTTGATTTGATAATTAATTTTAACAAACTCAAGTCTACATTTCATCTACCCCACTGTATAAAATACGAATAGCAAGGTTTTCTCCGGCATTTGATGTCTGCGTTGTTGGTAATACTCGAGCTGCTGGTGCTAGTGGTGGTGGTGGCAATTCTGTGATGATGATGATGATGACGACGATGGTATTATACTGCTTTTGTTGGTTTTCCCGATAAGGGTGCGGCGGCGTCGTCGTTGCACGTTGTTCTTCTCTCGTCGGGTGATGAGGAATATATATGGTAGAGGGAGGTTGTAGTGCTAGTGGTACGTGGCAGTGTGGTATGGTGGTGGCATCAGAGGCAACAGCGGCAGCAGCAAATTAACAACAGGGCGCGCACATAAAGAGAAAATACAAAACCAGAGGCATCACTTAAAATGCTGCGCACGATAGGGAAGTTTTTTTTTCTGCACTTGGGGCGCTGCTGCTGAGGTAACAACCACTATACAACACATTCTGGCGGGAAGGGGGTGGGGTGCGGTAGAAACAAGAGCGACGGACGCGACGACACGACGAGGACCGACGCGACGCACGGTTGCATGGAGCTTGTCGTCTGACGTGACTGTTTGTCGGCGGTAGTCGTTTGTGTAAGTACACACCATCACCCTGCCCGGAGAGGAAGAGGTTGATGTGAAGTTAGTACAGTTGGTTGAAAACTCTCCCCCTTTTTCTCCTTTTCACCCTCTTGGCCACATATCTCACTCCCTGTCCCTACACCGAACGGCCACAACATTGTTTTCGCGTGTGCAAAAGAACTTTTTGACGCCCCCCTGGCAATGGACGGGGTCTACAACAGCGGTTGTTGTGAACTCAAAGTCGAGGGTGTACGCTGGCTGTACGGGCTTATGTTGTTGGCATGGGGGGAAGAATTAAAGGAAACACTCGCAAAATTAACCGAGTAGCGTCCATTCCTCTGCCATCGGAAATGCCAGGTTGGGGTCGGTCGTCGGTATGATGTTTTCATGCGAGCTCCACCATCGTAACTCTCACTCCTCTTTCGTTCGTTACTCCTCGACGAAACGAACAGAAAGTGAGCAACGAACTTTTTCAACAAAAAAAAGCGAAAAAAAGTGATGGTTGCGCTCCGGAAGACACCCTGGGTATTTATGGCCCTGTGGGCATTAAGGGAGGGTGATGTAATGTTATGCCATTCCTTACAACAACCACCTTCGCCTGAAAATAATTGTTTAAGTCGGAAATAATAATGCCGTCGGAAGTTTTCCAGCGGCTAAGGAAGAATTGAGAAGTAGTAGGTATACGAGTATAATGTGCTGTGCGGGTTCGGGTGCTAGTGCGGGTGACAATAGAAACCGTTGACTGACGAACGACTGACTGCCATTGACTTGACTTAAATGGACTTGAATAAGAGAGGGGAGGGTTGGTTTGGGTGTTGTGATGTGGCGGTCGGAAGAGTGAACAAAAGCTAGATTGTAATAGACTATACAAAAGGGCCGGGGGTATGAGTTTAATGTCTGATGGCGTGAACTCGTTTCAAGTCGTCAATTATTCACGACACCCCATGACCTGTTCTTTCTTGTGGTGCGGTAACTGATGTTAGTTGAATGCCCCTCATACAGCGTAGCGGAGCGACGCGGTGCGGTATTTCCCCCTTGTGCCTTCGAATAGAAAACACAATCGGGTGGCTATATTTGGAGTAATTGGTGATTTAACGGTAATACGCCGTGTGGATCTAATAAAATTGTTTTTAGTGCGGCCTCGAGGTTTTGAGGGTTGATTTTTGTAATTTTTGATGTTTTTTTTTCGTTGTTGTTGTTTTGTTTTGTTTGTGCTCTGTACTCTGTGTTTCCACCTTTATATCGAGCAGCCTATTAGAGGTTTTTCATCGTTGCAAAAGAAGGCTAAGAGGAGGAAGAGGAGGAGAGAGTAGTTGGCAGGGCAGGCATTAATGAAGTGAATAAATATTCCGGTCATGCTTTTAGCGTTGCGTTTGTTGGACGACGACGACAACGACTTCGACGGACGGACATACAGAATTTTATTGTGTAAATAAATTAATTCCTTTTGCTTTGCTATTTGCTTAACGTGTGTTTATGTTCGTTGTTGAACTTCTTCCTGTGTGTGAGTTTATTTTTTGTTTGTATTCTTTTATTTATAATGCGTATGTGGCATGTTTATGGACAGCGAGGAATACAGTTAGATATCAGTTCCCTAGATATACATATATATTTGTATGGTGGCGTAGGTAGGTACAGTCAAGCGGCTAATGTTTGTCGATTAGGAAACAAAGCGTTTAGGCAATAGGGTCGAACACAGAAAGTTTATTTAATTGATCTTCGTGCTACTTACATATATGTAGTCCGATGGTTACTTTGTAATTTTGGGGTTGATGTTTAATTAGGGGTGGTGGTTTAGCGGTGGCTGTTGCCCAACCAGGGGAAGGAAAGATATTGGTGGTAAAGTGCTTTGCATCTAGTAATTTTTGTTTGGCTGACAATTAAGTTATGGTTGACATGTTATTCAATCAAAAAGATAATTGAAGTGTCTAATGTTTGAAAACTTACTTAAGGGTGGTTTATACCTATCAGGATATCTTAAAAGATGTGATCCTAATCCACTAATAATAATAACCATTTGTGTGGAATGTATCAAATTTGAACACTTACTTTAAATTATGACATTATTGAGGTGAATATAAAGTCTTATTCACCTCAATCTTACATCGTTCAAGAAGTTGAAATCCATCGTGATTGCTGCTTCTGTTTTTGTAGAAGTAACAATAACAATAGATTTTAACCTCTTGGGCTATGTTAGGTTAATACACTTTATATTCACCTCAATAATGTCAAAATTTAAACATAAAATTGTTTATTTTTGATCGAAGTCAAAAGTAAAAGAGAATCAATACAGTTGAAGTTATAAACAAAAAAAAATCGAATATTTAAAAAGCTTTATTTACAAACCTCGTTTGTTAATTGATAAATTGTAGTTTTAATTAGTTAAGAATTGTTTGACATTTACTAACAAATTTCTTTTATTTCTTTTTAGGTAAGTTCAACTTTTATTACTGCACAATGTCTTCAATGCGTAAGTCCGTAAAAATAATAAATTTTAAAATAAAATAAAACAATAGCGGTATTGAGATCATGTGACCCTTGTGTTCCCCTTGCATTCTTATAAAACTAAAGAACCATTGAAGTTGACGAATAAAACGGTTAGTGGTGAATAGGATACATTTTTTTGTTGCAACCATTGCGTTTTCTCTGTAATCGATTGCTTTGGAAATCTGTTTCGAGGAATTGGTAACAAAAACGGGTGTTTTTGGAGGTCCGAAATACGGTGACTTCTTGTTAAAGGTGACTGTAATGTTGACTTTTTTGACCAAGAATAGTTTTAAACGTTTATTTAATCATTTCTGCGACATCGTACTTTGAGTTGTAAACAATCTTCTGCTAGATTGCGTCAAGTCATGTCTTTCGGAGGTTTAAGAATAATCCTAGCGAGTTAAATAAAAGGCCGAAGCAAAGTAAATTTTGTTATTCGTAGCTCTAAACGAACATATTTTATACAAAAACTTGATCCTTCAGTTCAACAGTAACTTTGGAGCTATCTGACAACAAAACTTGGTTTCATAGAGGAACTAAATAACAAGAGTAAGTCTCTGTTTAGATCAGAAGTTATGTCTAGTGTTTTGATTCCAAAATTGTCAAGTTCAAGTATTCTCAAAGATATCTTTACTTTTTCCGAAAGTTATAATTCTTTTTCGTTTGTGAGCATTAGCGCTTACTCCGTCAGATCAATGAAATTGAATACAATTGGTCTTGAGAATGTTTCGAAACAAATTTTTTAAGCTTATACTCCCAATATTTTGAATTTCCTGATGTGTGGAAAACCGCTTGCATTATACCAATCCCCAAAAAATCTCAGCTCATCCTTTAGACATTCTCATGGATAGAGTTCAGTGAATAAAAACCGAGGTCGGTATTTCTAATCCCCTTATTTCAAATATCTAAATACCTAAAGGTTGTTCCCTAGGACCTCTTTTATTTTCGTTAGAAATTAAATTCTTGACGTCATTGCTAACTGCCAAGTTTATTTATATGCAGAAGATGGTTTGATGGATTACTGCATAAAAAGTTTATATGAGGATTCAAGATATATCCTTATTTGATTTAATAACAACAAAATTAAACTTGATTCCTTGGAGTCTGGTTTACTTAGGTGGCGCTACAGTCCTGGGCGGACCTGGGTCTCAACCAACATGCGTCACCAACCAGCTCGGTCCCTAGCTAGCTGTCTCCAGTTTCGCACGCCAAGTTGGTTGAGGTCCTATCCCACCTGGGTGCGCCACCTGAGTCGCGGTCTTCCTCTACTGCGCCGTCCCTCGGGATTGGATTCGAACACCTTCCAGGCTGGAGCGTTGATGTCCATCCGCTCTACATGACCTAGCCATCTAAGCCGTTGGACTTTAATTCTGCTAACAAGGTGAGTGTCGCTGTACAGCCCGTACAGTTATACGTTATATCTTCTCCTCCATTCTCCATCTATTCGTACGAGACCAAAAATCACCCGAAGAATTTTTCTCTCGAAGCATCCTAAGACGCTCTTATCTCTCTTTGACAGGGTCCAGGCCTCAGCGCCATAAATGAGAACCGGGATGATGAGTGTCTTATAGATGGTGATTGTAGATGCTCGAGAGAGGACTTTACTTTTCAATTGCCTTCTAAGTCCAAAGAAGCAGCGATTTGCAAGAGTTATTCTTCGTTTGATTTCAGCGCTGGTGTCGTTGTATGTGTTAATAGCGGTGCCTAGGAAGACGAAATCCTTAACTACCTCAAAGTTAAAGCTCTCCATGGTGACGTTTTGTCCAATACGTCGTTGTTCAGTGTCCTTTTTTAATGACAGCATATACTTGGTCTTGCCCTCATTGACCACTAAACCCATCTTCTTCGCTTCCGTCGCAATGCTCAAAAACGCTCCACTGACATCACGCTTTGATCTTCCAATTATGTCAATATCATCTGCGTATCCGAGTAATTGGATGGATTTTTGGAAGATTGTGTCTCTAGTGTTGACGGTTGAGTTTTGCACAATTCTTTCCAGAAATTGTTGAAGAAGTCGCATGACAGTGCAACGCCTTGTCTAAAAACTTTTTTGACATAAAATGCATCGATAAGATCTTTTCCGACCTTGATAGAGCAGTGTGCATTCCCCATCGTCATTCTGCACAAACGGATAAGTTTAACAGGGATGCCAAAACTAGACATTGCTCGGTATATCCCTATAGTTGCTGTCATACGCGGCTTTAAAATCGATAAAGACCATATTTTGCAGATGAGTTGGTGCATGCTCCCTACCAAGTCATCGCTTACTGCTTTGAATAGTTCGGCAGCGATGCCTTCAGCTCCAGCAGCTTTGTTTGACTTAAGTTGAGATATAGCTATCTTCACTTCGTCAATGTCGGGTAGGCGGAATTGTTGATCTGCGTCGCCGAGGTTGAGTGGTTCTATCTTCCTATCTCTCTCCTCTTTTGCTTGTAGAGGTCGTAAGCAGCTCTGGTCCTCCTGTGCAGCTCCGTTTTGTATGCCTGTTGTTTCGCTGCGTGCGCTTGCCAGCATTCGTCGTCAAACCAGGGGTTTCGCTGTGGTGGCCGTGTGAAACCTAGCACTTCAGAGGCGGCATCTCTGATGGCTGCAAGGCAATGTTGTCACTGGTTTTCAATGCTTGATGCAGGCAGCATAGGACTCCTTAAGAGGTTATTAGAGACCCGATTGGAAAAGAACATGGCAGTCTCTTGCGATTGTAGCCGTCTAACGTCGAATCTTCTCACAGTACTTCCTTGTTTTGGCTTGGATCGGGATATCCGTAGACGTACATTGGCTACAACGAGGTAGTGGTCCGAGTCAATGTTGGCCTCTCGGAATGTTCAGATCGCAATGTGGTCAATCTGGTTGACGGTTGATTGATCAGGAGATTTGCATGTCTTGTGGATATTGAGATGTGTGAACTGCGTACTAGCTACCAGAACGTCTCGCCATGCAGCAAAATCGACCAGCCCGAATCCGTTGTCGGATTGCTTGGCATCAAAATCTCCTAAGACAATTTTAATGTCAAAGCCAGGGCACATCTTCATATGTCTTGTCCAAGAGCTCAAAGAATATGTCTTTCTTGTCTTCATCTTTCTCCTCTGTTGGGGCATGCGCGCATATTAGGCTTATGTTGGCGAATTTAGCCTTGATGCGGATTGTCGTGATGCGCTCGCTCACACTGTTGAAACTCAAGACTTTTTGCCTGAGCCTAGTTCCAACAACAAATCCACACCCAAATAGACGCTGTCTTTATTCTCGGTAGCAGTCGCCGTAGTAGATATCGCAGTCTTTTAGTTTGCGTTTGCCCGGTTCATCCCATCGCACTTCTTGGATGGCGGTAATATCTGCCTTGCAGCAGTTTAGGGCTTCCGCTAATTGTTCGGCTGCACGTGGTCTGTTAAGGGACCTAACATTCCATGTACAGATCCGTAGTTTGTTGTCCTTATTTTGTTTGCGTTGGTTGTCAACAGTGAATCCGTCTGTATCCGAGGCTTGTTGGTGCTTCAAAACTTAAGGTATTTTTACGTGGCCAGGAAGTCAGCCCGACGGCACAACCCCAAACTTGGAGGGCCAGATCCTTAGTATAACTCCAAGAAAGGAGAGCCGGATAAACCGCTCGTTACAGGCCTGGGCTCCGAATATGTCGAAGAAGCCCTATAAGGTGTTCACTAAGTAGTTCAACGTTTGCTGTCCCCAACAACTTTCCACTGGGGTTGGAACCCAATCTCCAGTTGAGGTACCCGATGTTCACCGCGGGGAGGTGAGAGTAGGAGTTAGAGTCTGTTTTGCTCTGATAAATTCTAAAGACATGAACCCAATTTTTCAGATTTTCCTGATGTTGTTCTTGATAATGAAATAATAATCTACGTAAAGGTTTTAAATACTTTTATATTTTGTAGAATGAATAGCAGTCTCAGTTGCTGCAAAGCTATATTAGAGACAATTCGAAATATTTATTCTGGATTGCGAACTTTGAGATATTCTACAGGTTTAATGTTAACCAATATTTAAAGAAAGTCATTGTTAATGCATACTTTACTTTTAACTTTTGGATATATCTAATTTTAGAATGTATTCCGAAATACACCATTTTCTAGACACATTCTCTTTGGAAGTAACCTGAATTTTCAACTTTTTAAATAGTAGGTCTGAGTTTAAAATATTCCAAGCAACAATATTACGTCACCCCTTTAAATTACAAAGTGCCAATGGCTCTTCCTTACTTACCCCTGCGAAAAAACAACCATTTCTTCATTTAACTCGTTTCGAAGATCCATTTTACGGTATCAAGAACAAAAAAAAAGGCGCTTCAAAAACTTTTTATCATACCATAGGCTTAAATTGATGAGAGGAGATATCTCACCCATATCCGTAACTCGCAAACCATAATAACTTTCCAGAACTGTCAACAAAACAAAAAAATTTTGAAATTATTAGGTAGAATGTACTAAAAAGATTCTAACTTAAGATCTAAATTTGAATATACATATGTATACCCTAACTTTTCAACATCAATTCGACACCTTATAACCTTTTTTTGATTGGCATATTCACATATGACGAGATGATGAATCTTACAATTCAATTAATTTATCTTTCACTATTTTAAAAAAATCCTAGTTAGAAAACAATAAAACAAACTAAGGTAAAACATTTTCTATTCTCCAAACACTGATCTCAATCAAATCGAGCTAAAACACCAAGCAGCACGAGGACCTTTTTATGAACCTCACCAATTCCTATAAAAGAAAACAATTATGTATAGGTAGCAACAAAAATAAACACTCCTAGTACAAGTTATGTATATCCTTTTAACATCAACCCCCCTTCCAAAAAAAGAAAACAAAAAACTAAAACCCAATCTAGGGTGAAGAAATATACCTACCTACAAAAAGCCTCAAATAATTACTAATGGCCCTGATAAAATCCATTAAACCTCTGACCATAGACTAAAGCAACTACATATGAACATACCTATAGGTATATCTATCTACAAGCAATATGAAGACAAGAAAAAAGTTCGATAAAAAAAAGGAACCTTCGTAACGAATAACAACACATCCCTCAAGATTACATAAAAACCGCACCATATGCTTTCCATAGAGCATCAATAGCAGCAGCACCACCATTCACCTGGAAATTAGACTATTGTCCTTTTTCTTTTTTTTTCCTTTCGTCTCTCGTCCTTACCGTCCTTCATCCTAAGTCCTTAGTCGTCGTCATCAGCGCTTGTGTTGAATTAATTCCCAATCGCCTTTAACATACAGTCTCATATGTCTTCATTTTAAGGATATGTATACACGAAGTGGTATAAGCAAACCCTCTTCATCTCCATCTCCATATCACTATACAATAAACTCGTACCTACATTCATACATGTATCTCCTTATACTCCACCTCCTTTTTGCAATGTTATAAAGCAATGTATAAAAGCAGTCCTATAGTCCTTACTTGATCCTAAATCTTGTTGCCTCTTCAAAAATCTTCTCCCTTAAGTCCCTTCTCCCTTCGCTCTTTCCTTATTGAATTTGGGTTTTTATGTCTGCTTAGGTTAGCATTTCGTTCCACATTGAGTGGTGCTCTTATACCTGTCAATAAACTTCTGTGTATAATCTCCCATCCTGGTTTCATCGATATCTCGGTGCCAGAAGGGAATACACAAAAACAGAAGAAACACAAAAAAATACCAGCAGAAATAGAACTCATAAATGTGACGAGCAAGGAAGAGAGGAGGAAAACAAATATCCGCAAACTCATCCACTACAATCCCGTTTTTTTTTAAGTCTTCTTCTTTACTTTCTGTTGTCGTTTTTGCCTTCTGTTATATTTATCCATGTCCTATACCTTCCTACATACCTACTTTATACCCTGCTGGCTGCTGATGCTGATATTGCTGCTGTTTCTGCTGAGATCCTTTCAATCCTTTTGTTATTGAGAGTTGATGGAAGAAATCCCAATCCCAAAACGAGGATAGATACCTACCTAGGTTGTTCCCTTTGCCAGCAATGATGATGATGACGACGAGGACGACTACGATGAGGACGACTACGAAGATGAACATCATATGGAAGAAGATGTGAGAACAACTGCCATACGAAGGCAAAAGCAAACAGGACTTGAACCATGTTCTGTTGCTTGTTTTATTCATCATCACCATTTATATATTCATGTGTGTGTGTACGAGAGTCTGTAGAGATATACAAGCAATACAAATATCCTTAAAACAAAGTATCTTTCTCTGGGAAAACTCATCATCAGCCCAGGAAGAGGTAAACACAAAAAAATAGTAAAAATCGAGAAAGAAAAGAAGAAACAAAACGACAGAAAAAGCAGGGGACCCGTATTTGTTGTTATACTTAAACCCATACCATACCTTTACATTGCTCCTTCATATGGACACGAAAAATGATGAAGAGAAAAGGACACAATTTGCACGTTTAATCCCGACCCATCTGAAGGACAAAATTGAACTGCCTTACCTAGGTGCCTGCCTACCTTCTCCTTCCTTATAAATACGAGTGTATACCCTTTATTACAAGTGCATATAATATATTCTCGGCAGCTGATGGTAAATGGCAATGGATATTACTTGCTTGCTTGCTTGCTTTGCTTGTTTGTTTGCTTGCTTGTTTGATGATTGCTAAACTATACCTATCTACCAAACTCCCCAAACCCACCTAACTATCTACATAACTACTATATTTCTATATCCTATAAAATTGACTTTAAGGGAGAAACCCAAATAGTTAAGCACTTTATTTTCTCCTTCTGATGAGGACCCGGTATTTTTACTTACCCCCTTCCAATAATAATTTAACACCAGTCGTACCACACACCTATAAAAAGACGAACCGACAAAAACAAAACATACATAAAAAAACAAAAATTGCAAAGAAACGTGTAGGTATCTTTATGTGTCCATGTAGAGGGGGAGGGGATACCTTTTGGGTATATTTTATTGAAACAGTGCACGTATGGTTTTTGAGAGCAATATGTGTATCCTTTTTGGCCTTTCCATGCCTCATGCTTCTTCTTCCACCTTAACCGAAAAATCATCTGCACACTATAATCCGATCATAAAATCCTTATAAAATCCGTAAACCTCTCATATACTACCTTTTCATTCCATCTCCACATGTATCCTTCTTACGTCCTTATACCTACCTTCGTTTGTCGTCCTTGTCGTGTAAAAGTATCCCCTTTTGTAGTAAGAAGAATGGTCGGCTCCCATGGGAACAACCAAATAAAAGCAAACCAAACCAACATACCTACCTAGTCGTGGAGTCGTCCATTCTAGACTATCACCATCATCATCATTCTGCTCCAGGACGAACACGAATGCCGAGGGGGGGATTAGGTAGGACAGAGTACAGGAAAAAAAGAAGAACAAAAACCACTCCTGGGAAACAAAAAGACAGAAAAAAAAAACTTAAGGACGAAAAATACCTGTCTGCCTGCTTGCCTCTTCTATATCTGCAAAAACGAGTTTGTACAAGGATCAAAAGGTGCTATGATGGTTAAGGATGTTAAATTTCATATCCCTAGACATAAGCGTAGGTATGTCTCTAACTATCTATCTATCTAGGATTCATCCATCTTTTATCCCTGTTTCAAAATGCTACTCATTCTACTCCTTCAATATATTTATATGTAGCTACAAGTACATACCTACCTACTTATAATTTGAGAGCATCTCATGCGCATAGAAACGACATCCAGCAGAGCAATCCCTGTGTGTCGTCCTCGTTCGTCGACGTCTTTGTATAGTGTCCTGATGGTAGCATTAAACATCTCGTCTGAGAGTTGAAAACTCCTTATACCGACTGTATGTTGGTCTATAGTCTATAGCTTACCTATAATATGCCATTCTGATACAGAACATTGTGTCCCGCCTGCCTGCATTTATAAAAGAAGGATAATCGAAAAGGAGAGCATTGTCGTCGTCATCGTCGTCGTCGTTGGCGTAGTTGTTGTTGTCCTTCGTAGTAGTTGTTTTTCGTTTGCCATTGCCAGTGCGGCACAAAATTGAGTACCAAATAAACCAAACACTATGCTGTGCAAATATTAAAGGACATGCCAAAGGATCAAGGAAAAGTTTAAGGGCAACCCACTACCACTGACAACAAAAGCAGCAGTCACGGCGGCGGCGGGCGGTGGTTTTGGTAGTAGATGATGATGATGATGATGAAGGCAACGATACCAAAATTCCATAAAATATCCTTATGTGGGAGTTTTGATGTACACTACACATACATGCTTTATCCTTAAGGAATACTAGTTTACTAGGTGATATCAGTTGCCTTTTAATAGAACATCTACTATAGACGACAACTCGCCAAAGAAAAAATAAAGTTTAATCAAAAAGTTTATGAAATTTTATGTTTTAAGGATGAACGACGACGATGAAGACGTTGACGAAAATGACGACTTCACAACAACGGACCCTAAAATTATTGTGTGTATTGTGTTCTTGATAGCGGAAGAACGATATTGACACTGATATTCTTGTAACAGGAGAGGACTGTTTTATAAATTCAAGGCGATACAATTTTAATTTATGGAATCTATTTACATACTTGGAAAGTATAGTGACACGTGGCTTGAATATAAGCGTGTATGACTGTCGTGTCAAAGAATTGGAGTTCAAAATTCTTCTCAATTTCTGAAGGTTCTTTTTTTTTTAGATATTGATTACATACTATGTGGAATCACTGAATATCAGAACAGTATATCTTCAGTGAGCTTATATGTAGATTAAGCTGAAACGTAGACAAGACACTCAAGCTAAAAAAAAACAAGCTTTGACAAAGCTGAAGCTCCGACAAAGTAAAAAAAGTAAATCATTCCCGTGAGCCTTTTGAAGTATCCATGATAGTGTTTTTGAGGTAGAAATTTGAACATCTGTCATACCACCCAGAACATTGTATTTCAACATGTCAAATTCGTCCCTTGAGTTTGTCAGTAATATCCTAACCGAGTAAGATAAGAGGTCTGTTTACTAACTTTCGTGTTTTCCAATAGAGTCTTGACAACTTTGAATTGAATTTGTGAACACACCCTTTCACTTATCATTGAACTGTCATTCGCAATTTATTCAGTAAAGTCATCATGGTAAGAAAACACTATTGAGCAAAGTCTAAAGACAGTTAACTCCAATTTTCGGTCTTGACATGCAATAAGTTTAATCCAAAATGTCATAAGTGATTCTACTTATTAGTTGTATTGTCAGTGAGACGTTGGTCGAAGTGTCAAAAATATCGATGCCGTTTAGGCAAACGTTCCAAATCAATCAATTCCACGGTGCAGCGTTCTCAAGAACTAGGCACCGCTCGGAGCATATTATGGTATATTCTGCTAAATGATCTTTGTTTACACCCATACAAGAACAACCTGCCTCTAGAATTGAAGCCGATGGACTATTTAAAGCGACATATGTGTAACGATTAGGCTTTAAAGAAGATGCGGAAAGCATAGCCAGTGACGAAGCTCATTGTGTAGACGATAAAGATTGTCACTTTACTGCGACCTTGAAATCCAGTTGAAAAAGGTCTTCAATATAATGTCAAAATCATAAATTTTTGTCCAGTGAACATTTACATGTGTAACATGAACAATAGTTCGTCAATATGATGAACGTTTTAACTGCTGAATCTCTTTCTTCATTTATCAATTTGTTTCATCAATATGATCAATATGATGTCCCCTTAAATTTTTCATCATATTGAAAATGAAGAACTTTTTGAAAAACTTTTCATACAACACTGATGAATCCATTCATCAATATGATGAAGAATTTTCAATTTCATAAAATATTCATCATTATGATTAAGAAAATTGTTTAAATACTATGATTAAGTTAATAATATTGGTGATCGCATTCATCAATATAAAGAATTTTGTAATTAATATGATCAAATAATATTTGATATTTTATATAATGATTAAATTAAAAATATAATATGATGAATTAAATTTTATGAAAGCATCATAAATGTGATTAATATGTTCATCAATATGGTGATGACTTTTTCGTAAATATGATGAAGGTGTTCGTCAATATGATGATTTAATCCTTCATAAATATGAATATAACGAATTTGAAAAAATCATAAATATGACGAATGCATTTGTCGTTTTGACGAAGCTTTATGTGAGATTGATTACCCACCAATTTTATAAAAGTGAAGAGGTCTATGAATTCACTTTGACAAGTTAATAAATGTGAAGAAACTATTTATCAATATGATGATTGAATTCGTCATTATTATGAAAAATCATCAGAAATTTGGATTCAATATTGTTGATGAAGTGATAAAATGTTCTTGCCGACACGACGGCGTTCTATTTTTTTTTTAAATATTATACGTGCACACAAAAGGATATGAATATCCTTATAATGATTGATCACAGTGCGAGCAATTAGGAAGGGAGGATAGGATTAAAAACGAGATACCGATGCACATTGGTTTTGAATGTCTACACATTGTTATGAGTGATAAACATTGAATGCGACTAAAGAAAGAATCTCTGTATTTTACAGTACTTCCGAAATTGGGCTCAGGCGTAAACTGATGAGCATTCCTAGAAGAACGGGTATTACGATTGAATAGTTTGAGGCGAGGAATGCAACTGGAAATTTTATTAGAGCATTGCTTAAGAAAGTAGTCAGAAAATAATGACAGGCATGAAACCTTACGACGGTGCTCGAGAGATACAAAAGATTCAGTAAGACAACGGTCACTTACCATTTTTAAAGCTCTCTTTTTAATTCTGTCTAGAAGACTCCAATAGATTAAAGGACCACCTGCCCGGATATGGGTATTGTACTCGAGTTTCGGACGAATATAGGCTTTATGATTATAGCCAGATCAGAAGGAGTAAAAAAGTTCTTGCATCTTCGGAAAAAACCTAAACACTTATCAGCATTTTTGGCGATGTCAAATATGTGATAACTCTACAACAATTGGTTTGTAATGCACATACCTAGAACTGAAAGCTGTTCGGTCTGCTCGATGCAAGTACCACTCGTGGATAGTGGCATTGGGGGAGGGTTACGCTTTTGTGACAGTAGACAGCATTGAGTTTTCGAAGCATTAAATCCTACATGGTTTTTGAATCCCATGCTGTCAAGATCAGAATTTAATGAGCTTATCATACGCTAACGTTGGTAGTCAATATCCGAAAAACAAGGATGAGAATCTAAAAACGAATATGAGAAGCAGAAGGTACTGTCATCAGCGAAACAGAAATAAGGAAAAGTGTCGGAGACACTGGGGCACACCAGCGTTTGTTTTGTGGACATCAGATACTACTTGAATTGAACGGTGCAAAAGGTAATTTCTAACCCAACGAAGAAGGGATTCATCAATACCAAATGCACGCCTTTTCTATAAAAGAGCTTGGTGCCAAGCGCTATCAAATGCCTTTGAAATATCAATTGCAATAATCTTACTTTCTCCAAAACGATGTAAATATTTGTTCCACTGTTTGCTGAGATAAACCATGAGATCAGCAGTGGATCTATTGCAACGAAAGCCATACTGCCGATCATTAAGAAGCTTCCATTCTTCAAAATCTTTCTTAAGCTGAAAATTTATCAGCGTTTCCATGACCTGGGAAAGAAGGGACGTTAGTGCAATTGGACGATAGTTTAAATTACATCCATGTTTCGATTTTCAATTGATGAAGGCTATTCATATCAATATGATGATAGATATTTTTTCAATGAATGCTCAAGTAAAATTTGTTCAAAATCCCTGTGGGATGAAAATTCTTATAGTTTAAAACATTATCTACTGTAGG
Organism: Eupeodes corollae; assembly: GCF_945859685.1. Classification (NCBI taxonomy): domain Eukaryota; kingdom Metazoa; phylum Arthropoda; class Insecta; order Diptera; family Syrphidae; genus Eupeodes; species Eupeodes corollae. The sequence continues at coordinate 145,135,875 of NC_079147.1, read as the reverse complement.
TCCTATTTTTTGGGACAGAGTGTTTCATATACAATACTGTGCAAAACATTTGCAACTATCACCGCCTATAAAAAAACGAACATTCGTATATTTAAAAGTTCTTCCAATCATATTATTTTTATTGCTTTATACTTTTTTATGTGTCACCTTACTGTTTATAAACTTAAAGCACTGATCCGCAGGCAAATTCTTTTTTTTTTTTTTAATGTGAAACCTCGTTTAGCTTTTTCAAAAACTCATCTCAAATGGAGTCGGCAAAAATGGGAAACGGTTTTGTTTTCTGACGAATCTAGGTTCAATATGCACGGATCGGGTAGAAAACGACATGTCAGGAGGTCAAGAGGTGCGAGGGTTATTCCGAAACACACTAAAGGGACGGTCATTTTGGTCTTGGGCTGTTTCTCTGGCCAAGGAATCGAGCCAATTCGACAAGTGGACGGCATAATAAAGTCTGAAGACTGTGTTTGCTTGGTTGTCTAATTTGGCAACGTGTTGCACAGCAATCTTACCAACTGTTAGAGTATTTAGTTATTAATTTATTGTTTAAGTTAAGAGTGCTAATTTTTTCCAACAATAATAACGTAATATCAAAAAAGTTTACAAAACTAAAGAAAGAAAAAGCCTGATGGAACCTAGACAGCCTCTCCAGCCGAATCTCTTGAGCTACTGATGAAGACGCACTTTCCGGGTTGCGAGAGTTATAACCCCAAACCGCTTGAAACCACAGAGCTAAACGTAGCTCATGTAGAGCAAGTCAATTCCATTATAACCAGAGAAAATATTTTCTGGGTCATCAATACTTTTTCTCCATATAAATCCCTAGGCATGGATGGCATACTGCCAGTTATGCTTCTAAAGTTGCATGATGTGGCAGCTTCATGGTTGGAACAAATTTTGAAAGGATGTCTCCTTCTCAAACATGTGCCCATGTCGTGGAGACAGGTCAAAGTAGTTTTTATCCCGAAAGTGGGTAGGCGAACCCACGAATCCGCGAAGGATTTCAGACCAAAGGCTTTTGTGCTTAAAACCTCGGAGAGTATTCTTGATTACCATATTAGATAAATCCTAGTTGGACGACCTCTCGAAAGCTCTCTGCATGCTTATCTTAATAGAAAATCTACGGAGACTGCCCTCCATGATGTAGTACGTACTGTAGAACAAACAATCCATTATAAAGAATTTACTCTTGCCACCTTCCTAGACATAGAAGGTGCTTTTAACAACGTCCTCACCGAATCCATAGAAGAATCGCTCATTAAGTTCGGTGTAGAAGACTTCATTCGAGAATCGATTATTTCCATGCTCAGTGGTAGGAAGATTCGAACCACTCTATGCAATACAATCGCAACAAAACACGTGAGTAGTTGAACACCCCAGGGTGGTGTCATTTCGCCTCTTCTATGGCTTTTGTTCATGGATACAATTCTCGTTAAATTAGAAAGATGTGGATTGAAGGCGGTAGCCTATGCGGATGATTTGGTGCTATTGGTGTCAGGAAAGTACACATCTGTGATTATTGATATCACGGAGTCAGCTTTGAAGAAAGTAAGCAGCTGGGCCACGAGTTGTGGACTAGGAGTTAACCAGAGTAAAACTGAACTGTTGCTCCTTACCACCAAAACTAAAGTACCGCCCTTCACGCTACATCGACTCAACGGTCAAATCCTATCATTGTCTTCCAGTGCAAAATATTTGAGAGTTATACTCGACCTTAAACTAAACTGGAAATTAAGTATTGAAGTACGGGTTAAGAAGGTCTGTTTTGCCTTCTACGCCTGCAGCAATACTTTCGGCAAAAAGTTGGGACTTCAGTCGAAGATGATTTTATGGACGTACACAGCCGTAGTACGTCCAATCTTAACATATGGGTCGATTGTGTGGTGGCTTGCTCTTAGCAAAGCCTATAATATTCATAAGCTAAAGAAGGTTCAGGGGCCATGCGTGCTTGCCTAACGGACGCCTTAAACGTTATTTTGGTTCTCCTACCAATCGACCTTTTTATTAAATACATAGTTTCCTGCAGAGCTATTAGTCTGAAGGAATCAAACAGCTGGTTGTCAAAACCTTATGCTCACAGCTACACAAAGAAATTGATTCCCTCAGATATTATCTCGGTAGACACTGACTACTGCACTCCTAGTTTGAGCCTTAGTAAGGGTTTTAAGGTTATTTTTCCATCCAGAGAAGATTGGGAGGATGACATCGTGTCGATAGATTTCGACACAACCATCTTTACTGTCGGCTCAAAGATGGAGTGCGGAGTTGGTTCTAGGATCTTTTCTGAATCCTTAAATGTAGCTAAATCCTTTAGGCGTCCTGACTTTGCTAGCGTTTTTCAGGCTCAACTGCTGGCAATAAGGAAGGCATGTAAGATACTTAAACAAAGCCCAAACCAAAACCGAAATGCGGCTATCTTCACAGACAGTCAGGCAGCTGTCAAAGTTATTAACTCGGCCACATCCTCATCTAAATGGGTCCAGCAATGTCGCGATGAGCTTGCGAGCCTGAATATTAACCTCGGTGTCACCCTGATCTGGGTTCCGGGCCCTAGTGGTATCGTGGGAAATGAACGGGCTGACGAGCTAGCCAGGCAAGGATCGGCCCTTCATAGCTCACTTTCGGAAATGGTTAACATTCCTCTTGGTGCTATGAAGAGTAAAATCTTTTCTATCTACCAAACTGAATCAAACCGAAGGTGGAGCAATTTACCCAACTGCATTATATCTAGGAAGATATGGCCCACCTATGATAAAACCCGTACAAACGCTCTTCTATGCAGGCCAAGGCAAGACATAACCAGGATTGTTGCGGTTTGTACCGGACATTTGCCTATATAGGAATTCATGCGGAGAAGTTGTTTATATCCTACAACACCTTTTGCAGTAGTTGTAGTGACTAAAGAGAACGTGAAACGATAATCCATATCCTGTGCAAATGTCCTGCTTTGGCAACCTCTAGAATGAAATACTTTGGAAAAGCATTCTTTCACGAACTTGATGAGCTATCTGAGACAAAGATTTCAGACAAAATGTTTCTAACATAATCGCTATAAAGCTTCTCTATAAATCTTTCCCTTTCTATAACAAATCAAACTAGTTTTTGGTATCAAAACGGCGCACTACAGCGCTAATTGGACCTCAGGCTAGGTTGCCTTGAGATTGACATTTCTACCTAACTAAAGAAAGAATTTTGCTGTTTGATTTTTTAAACAATTTTTTTTAATGAAAAATGTTGGAGGTTCTATTTACAAATGTTTTACACAGTACTGTAAGTCAGCTAACACCTTTCTGCAGGAACATACATACAGTCTGTCAAGTAAGAGCGTGTCGCTGTTAATTTATAAAAAAATGTATAAAACTTTCACATTACAAACAATGTTGCAATTTGGTCAATAATGTTTTCAGTCACCACCGGTTTATCTAAACACACCTTCAAAGTAGGATTCCGCGAACACAGATTCAATATTCTTTGTTTACCGTTTTTGTTCACTTTTCCTATCGAACAACGTTCTGGTAAATCATCGACATTTTCAGCCACTTTCGGATGGATGCAAAGGAACACAGCGATGATTAACGTGATTCTCTTTCAAAAGATCAACGACAAATGAACCTTTGTTGACAATGCGTCAAAGACAAAGCTTAGAGCGAAATATTTCATTTACTGTGGGTAAAGTCGACTACGCTCTTACTTGTTAGACTGTAGATTAGCTTTATGAATGATAAAGTAACACTTTCGCATAAGATTTGATGCTTGTCTTATTTGTATAAGTCCTTGCAAGTTTCATATACAAATTTAACTAACCTCTCAACTATTTACAGTTGAGAATTTGTAGTCTTTTCAGTGTCTTCAAAGCTCATTAAATATTTAACCTTCAAAACATAAATCGTCGTTTTAAATGTAGCCATTATTTTTACTATATGTATTTGAAAGTCCTTAAACCCTATCTAGTGAGTAAAGAAAGTCAAACCTTCAATATGTACATATGTATATCATACCATCATCATCAAACTTTTTGACTGTAACCAAATCCCGAAGACTAACATAACACATACGCTCGACCTTTTGGGACGAAATTACGATTTTTTTTAACATTGCTCCAGAGTTGACATTACAAAATAAAAAAGATTGCTACTGAAAAAAAAAATAAAACAAGTACCATGAGCCCAACAAAACAAACCTACGTTAGGTATGTAGGTACCTACGTTACGTAGCACAGAGAACAGGGTGGCGCTGCGGCCCGCTTGCAATAATAAACCAAAAACCATTCAATTTTGTTTTATTATAACTTTTTCCTTTTGGTTGTTTTTTTAGGACGACATTTTTTTAACCGGAGCATTTTTTTGTTTTGATTTTATAGGAACGTATTATTCGTGTACAAATTCTTCCCTTTTCCCACCTCAAGCACAACTGTTTTAACGAATTGATTTTCCAGTGAAACAATTCTACACAGAAAAAAATGTGTTACAAGAAATTAAAACAAAAAAAATATCTCGCCTCTGGGTGTGGTAAAAATAAATACACCAACGAAAATGACCAAAACAAATAGTAAAAGAGGACCTCCAAAAAACAACAATTCAAAGCACAGGACAAAAAGGACTCTTGGGCGAAAAACTCATACAAAAATGGTATATTCCCGATAAAGCAACGGAAATTATTATACTGCTGTTTTTTTTTCCTGGTTTGGCTTTGTTGACAGTTGAAAAGGGTATTTTTATTTTTGTTACTGCTGCTGGTTGCCAAAGGTTGTCTCGTGTACTTTTGCGCAGACTTCAAATACAGACATACAATAGTTCGTCGGTACGTACTGCCTACCAAAAAGGACGACAATGAAGTAACGAAGAGTTACAGGGTGATGTTGGGGGGGGGGATGTTTAATGTAGAACCCCATAAATTTATGTATTTTGCACAACTAAGTGATGGTTGGTTGGTATCGGTGGCGCTGCGGCGGCCGGCGCGACAGTAGTGGCAGCATAGCGTGGTAATAAAGCATGGCTATGACAACACTTTGGTGAGGAGGCATATTATAGTACAAGGATTCAATTGAGAATTGGCTACTTATCACATTGTTTATGATGTGATGCCTTCAGCGAAGAAAGGACTTTGCTATACACGTTGTCTTTTCAGCGCATATAATGACAACAACTACTCGTAGATGGAAAATGAGGACAATGGTGATGTTGATGATGATGATGATGATGGGGGTATTTTTTTGAAGGAGGTTGTTTTTTCTGCCTTGATGTTGCTCTTTTGTTCCTAAGAAAACAGAGAGATAGAATAGAAAAATGAAACACACACAAAAATAGGAAATAAGGCTTGCTTCAATAGATAGCAGATAAACCTTCTTGAATGGAAAGATGATTTTGACGGCATATCTACGATTTTAATAGAGCGTATACATTAAAAAGAAAAAGAGGGTAAGTGGTTAGGAGTTGTTTTATATAGTAAAGTGAAATACTATAACTGCTTTTACATAATACAGGGGGAAAATCATAATGGAACTATAATTTAATTGGATTTATTCATCATAAATAAATTTGAGGGTTTTATTGTTCTTGTAGTCAGCGAATTAATGTTATGTTAAACAAAATACCTTAATTTATGAATTCGAGATATCCCCTCCATGTTAGTGAAATAAAATAGTCTAAAAAAAAAAGAAAAAATAATCCACGTTGGGCGCCATTTAATGAACTATTAGCTTTCGACCTAAATTAATAGTGAATTGACTGTCACTACTGTGAACTTGTGGACTTGTAGAAGCTGAGTAAGTTCAATGACTCTCGAGAATTTTGACCTTAATTAATAGTGAAAGGACTTTCAATACTCTGAACGTCGAACTTGTCGAGTTGTAGAAGCTGAGTAATGTCAATGACTCTCGAGAATTTTCTCCAGATGAGTCCTGAAACTATAGGACGTTCTTATCCCTCTATCTTCCCAGAATCATCACCCCTTCCCACATAAAAGAGGCATACAAGCCAACGTTCTACGCGAATCTATGTACAGACGGACGTCTTTTCTTCGCAACTCGTGGGAACAAAGATAAACAAAAACAAAAATGAAAAGAATGATGAGACCGGTATCTCTTCAAGACCGGCGGCAATTTGGCTCCTGCGGCCAACACAGAGAAGAGAGTAGTGGCCATCCATGGACCCTCTTCTGCTGTTGGTAGCGACGAGAGTAGGAAGGTAGCGATATCTAATTCTAGTAGTAGCAGGGTTGTGAAAAATGGCCCTACCACTACTAATGAGGGTACATCCAGAAATGGAACGGGGAAACTCTCAAAAAGCATATAGATAAAGTTGGCAAGCTGCGAAAATCCAAAAGCCCTCTCGTGCATCATTGGGGGCTGAAAGGACACTGCAGCAAACCCCTCGCGTCGAATGGGCTAACAGCGTTCTTGCTGCAACGGGAACCAATAAAGACTCTACGTCTAAACGTGAAAGGTCTCTTGAGGGGGCCATACCGACACCAAAACGGCCTCGTGTGCACAACACCAGCACTCCCCTCAATCCCATCAAGAAACAAGCCAGTTTCAATGCCGTCACGAAGGGCAAAGTCGTGGTTGCGGTCATTCACAGGAGCGATGGTGATTGCACAATTACGGCTGATCGTTGGCAGCTGGCCAAGGTTAAGCTCTCGTGTGGATCTTTAAGCATTTTGAGAAATTTCCAGGACCACTTCCTTCCATAAGCGATGAGGGTTGGCATCAGGGTCATGTCAAACGCATGGTTTGTGCCGACCAGAGGACTTGTGACTTAAACAAGCTCGCTGTCAGCCGGTTAGGTGAAGTGTGGCCAGGTGCGAAGCTCTAGATTGTCGCTAAGGAAGACATTTCTAACAGACCTAGAGATCACATGTGGATTCTAATCTAACTTGCTGGATACGAGGAAATTCTTGAGATGATCAAAGTTTGTAATCCATCCCTTCCGACGCGTAACTGGAAAATAGCGAAGCTGGAGGAAGTGAAAGTCCAACGTTCAGCCTGCCTATGTATAAGCGGATCGCTTCGCACGACCCCGTCTGCAGCACTGGACACCTTGCTCTACCTTACACCTCTTGACATATTTAGCAAACAAATAGCTGCAAGCTCGGCTATTCGCCTCAATGCTTCGTCGCAGTGGACTAACAACAACATTGGCCACTCCGTAATTCTAAGGTACTTAGAATCAATTCCAAAGCACACAGACTACACCATTCCCCAACTACAATTCGACAGGAATTTCCAGATTTCTATACCTACCAGATCTTTTTCGGAGGATAGGACATTCTTGGAGGATGAGTCAATCCATTTTTACACAGATGGCTCAAAAACCAAAGAAGGGGTTGGTGGTGGTGTGTACTCTGAACGACTGAAATTAAGTCCCTCATTCCGCCTTCCCAATCATTGTAGCGTGTTCCAGGCGGAACTTTTGGCGATTAAGGAAGTCTTGTCTTGGCTCAAAGAAAACGTGATATCAACATCTGATATCCGTATTTTCTCCGACAGCCAGGCCGCTATCAAATCTCTGGACTCTGTCTCTACAAACTCTATAACAGTCCATAACTGTCGAGCATCTCTAATGGAGATGGCGCAACAGTTTAATATACACCTTTGCTGGGTGCCGGGCCACAGAGACATTCCAGGTAACTGTAAGGCAGATGAACTCGCCAGGAACGGTACAGTACAGCCCATCCTACCACGTTTGGCAAGTACTGGCATACCAATCGCTACTTGTAAACTGCTACTAATGCAAGACGCTGCGAGGAGGGCAGGCACCAGGTGGACCAACATCACCACGTGTCAAGCCACAAAAAACATCTGACCAACACTGGATTTAAAACGTTCAAGGTGCTTGCTCTCTCTAAGCAGATCGCATATAAGCTCGATAATAGGTGTCATAACCGGACACTGTCTAATAGGAAAGCACGCCACGAGACTAGGTGTATTCTCAAATGACTTTTGCAGAAGCTGTATGGACGAGAAAGAGGAAGAAACGGTTCTTCATCTTCTCTGCACATGCCCTGCTCTAGCTCGAAAACGCAAGAATTACCTAGGAGAGTTCTTCTTCTTTAACGATCTAAACGATCTAAATCATATCAGTATAATCAGCCTCTCACGTTTCGTAAAGGACTCTAACTGGTTCCATTGAGCTTAGGAGGAAACCTCAAGATTCATGTGGTATCACAATGGGCCATTAAAATGGCCTAAGTGTGTCCGTTTCCATCTTGGACAGCCACTATAACCTAACCTAACCTAACCTAGAGGAAGTGAAGGGTCTTTATAGGAGTGCCATTGTGGTACTGTGGTATGGCCACTTGCCCGAAATAATTTGTAAAATTTCAAACCCTTATAAAGCTAAATTCTTGGCTATAACATAAAATCATGCTTCTTGAAAACCACACGTCTTAAAAAAAACACCCTTTACATTTATTTCGCAAGCTTGTGGTTTTGAAAAATAAAGACATTCACATGACGACTTTAATTTTCTATACATTGACGAAAACAGCACAAAATTTTAGTAAACTTTACTCAACATAAAATATTAAGGGTTGGCAGAATGTTGATGAATTGAAGCTTCTTGAAGTTCTTCCAGGACCCGCTTCATACACTTTGGAATTCAAATGGCCTCAAATGTTTCTTCGACAAAAGTAAGGACCGATAACACCCCGCTCAGGTTTTCCCATCCAAATAGTTACCTTCGGCGAAAGAAAAGCCTTTTCTTCAATTACGTAGAGGTTCTTCTTACACCAGCTCAAAATTCTACTTAATCAACATTTCAAACCTTAAATCAAAATTCAAATGCATCTTCACATTCAAATCTTTGGTCCAATTCTTCTGAAAATCCGATTCCACATTCTTCGAACGTTTTTAAAACTCTTAAGTTGCGTTACGGTGTAAGAATCAATATGGCGAAAAATACCACTTTACCGCAGGCTGTTTGGCAGACAAGTCCTCCGTGCTTGTTCTGTTCGTTATATAGAGTTTCCAATAATTACTTAACAATTTTTTTTTAATAAGATGCAAACCATATGAGATATTTCAAAAACTTTATTATCAGCTTGAAATACAGCTAAAACATTTATGAATGGAACGCGACTTGGATCACATGGCCACCGCGGACAAGTTTGCAGCGGTCAATTCGCTGGACCCATCCTTTTGAAACTGCTTCTCGTCCAAGTCCATATCTTCCCAATAACGTTGTCGACATGAAAAACTCCCCAAACTGTAATTTTTTGTTGTGAATAATAAAGCAAACCAATATCGCGTATTTTGCTTATTGACGAACCCATTGAGCCGAGATCGATTTTACGATTTAATTCATCATCTTGGCGAATCTTCGCCAGAACCTAATCGCAGAAAACACGTCGGTTCAAATGGTCCACCGGCTTCAATTCTCGAGTCAACTTGATCTTGTATAGGTGATAAGATAAAAACAACCTAATAATTGGAGTGAACGCTTTTAAAGTTTCTATCAATTACACCTTGAATTCCGGTAGACAATTTCTATAATTTATCAATATCATGATGAAAATGTTGAGTTTACTGTATACATTGACATTAGCAGTTCGAAGATTAGTTCAAAGTTGTCAAGTCCCTTTCGGAAAACCGTTTATATAACCTTAAAATATACAAATAAATCAATTTTATATAAAGTATTATTTAATCTCAAGAGTAGCATCACTGTCCACGTTGGGCGCCATTTCTACAAAAAAATAACATCCATCGTGCTACCAAAATTCAGTTCCTATTTTATAAAAACGTTGAAAAGTTAATAAAAGTCATCCCTTCTCAGCATAAAATGATTTTTCTGAAAAGCCACTTGTTCCCTTAAATCGCAAGGATTCAAATCAACCAACGCAAAATAAACCAACCAAATAAAATATATATATAAATCAAAGTCTAAATAGGCTAGAATTTAATTTTAAAGATACCCAATTAGTTACAAAATATTTGTGGTTTTATTTCACACCAAATAATAAGACGGATTGAATTTAGTACATTCTTTGACCAAATTGGTTTCTAAAAAAAAATACACATTCCAAGTCCACCAACGCCAAACGTCCTCGTCGTTGTCGTCGGCCTCAGTCCTTAATCTGTCTGGCCTTCAAAGACCTTTCTCCCCTTCTACACGTCCATATAATAATCCAAACTCATCACTTTATCATTTCTTCACTTAAGTAACCAAACACCACTTTGACGACAACACGATGAAAATAAATTATTATCCTTCTTCGAACTTCTCTACTGTATAAGATTTTATGAGAAAATTATATTTCCATCATCCCTTAACCATATAGCTTACAGTAGTATCAACATCATCATCGTTCGTTCTTCCTTCGTACTTTGCTCCTCCACAATCACCACATCATCACCAGAATCAGAACCAAAACCACTGCCACCTCCAACATCCACCATCATTATCGTCGTCCTCGTAGACGAAGATGTAGTCGTAGTCATAGTCATAGTCGTCGTCAACTTCTGTTTCCTCTTTCGAAAGTTTTGATTGTATCTCGAACTTAAAACCTAAACACTGTCAACATGACCTCAATTTGGTGATATAGCGCTCACGTTGTCGTCGAAGTCGTTTTCGTTCTTGTTCTCGTCCTCGTCCTCGTCCTTCCTCGTCGTCGTGTCGTCATCATCGTATTCGTCTTATTGTTGAAAGGAGTAGGAACAAGGAAGAAAATTCACTTGCTTACTTCTTGACCCCGTTGCTTATTACGACTTGTACTCGAATAACCAATCTAGCAAACCCTCAGAACTCTTCCCCTTTTAAGAAACATAAAGGATATATCCATTTTTGTATGTATAGATATTCGAAAGGCAAGGTTGCCTTTTGTCGATTGTGTGTGTTGTCGACAAAGAATACTGCCGACACGTACATATGTTGGTAATGGTATAGGGTAAATTAAAATTACGAGGAAGTATCGTAAAATCAAATATTTGTGTTAAACACTAAGTGGCCAACACGCTTTTGCCGCAGCGCAGTATACAGACGTAGAAACTTTTCCAAACCCTATAAATGACTTCCTTTTATGTCTGGAATTAGGGTTCAAGAGAATACATTCTGTCTTTCTCTCTCTTGAAAAATTCCTAGAAACTCCAGAACTAAAATTGAAAAAATGAAGTAGAAAGTAACTCCCTCTATTGGCATTATAATATTTGTGTCCCTTTTTCCTTTTTTGGAGAGTTGAAAAAGTGATTCAAAGTATTTCTATCATCATCGTCAAAAATCATTGGGGCGATTAAGTGGTTTGCATGGATAACCTTTTTTATTTAATTTTGTTTTCTTCATTTTTTTTATCTCTTAGAGGGAAACCCATTCTTTTTTGAAAATGATGTCACCCTATCTGTGTTTTTTTTTCTTCTCCCTCCTTGTTATTATTTTCATATCCGGGAGGAAATTGACTGGAACACGAAATTTCAAACTTCAATTTGTGGAGGGAGTGAAATCGTGGGTATGGAGATGTACGTCGCTAGTGTATAGAAGACAGCGATAGATGTATAAAGTCGAGCTGTCATTTTATTGTCGAAGAACTGTCTGTCATTTTTTTAAGGTTCCATATTAGGATAAAGTATGTTCATACGAAGTTACACATAAAGGTGACTCGTAATAATATTTTTGTGAATTCACATTTTTATTCGATTTTGACAGCTCGTGACTTGTCACAAGATCTTCTTTAAATCTATCATCAAAGACAAATCATCATGGCGAGTAAGGACAGCGATCGAATTTTATTATCAAAATGGGTGTTTTGGTTTGCTAGTTGCAACGATGAGCGCATTGCGCCCTTTCTATGGCGTATATGGTCTCTTTCTTCCAAGTCGACTAATTAACGTTTGGTGGCCAAATTCGAGTCCACTGCATTAGCTCAATGGAATTCATTGCATCGTCGCTCACTAGAATTTTGAATTTCGCACACCAAAACATGGCGAATTTTTCGTCGGCACCCAATTATATCTCTACTCTTCTTGGAATTACCAATTTCAAGCATGTCAAACAATAAATAACTAAATTTGGTGGTGCAAAAGTCCGTTGAGAACTAGGGCCTAGTGACTTATTACTCTCAAACAATCCAGTGCGCAAGTAATGTTACCAGGAATGGACTAGACCTACAGTTTCAGTTTTTTTGAGAAAGCACTTTTCATGACAAGGATTACTCTTATAGAATTTTTCAAGTACTCGCAAGAGGCAGTGCCAGTGAAAAAGACTTAAGATGACACGGCTAGTTATCGACAGTTCAACTCATTTTTTTTTAATTCATTTTTATTAAATTATTCTTAAAACTATCTTAAAGCTAGACACAAATTCAGAAAACTAGCCTAATTAACCACAAATTACAACTAACTTACGGTTAGACACTGAACCGAAGGAGCTCTTCTCCGCATTGTGCCAAGACGTCCCAATTATACAGGAGTCGCCTATCCACGGTTCGTCGTCTGACGGAACTGCTTATCTTTCCTGTATCCGACCGCATCTGTCTAAAAAGAGGAATGCCTCTGGTGGAATGAAGCCGCTCAAGCGATGCACTCTCAAAACACTCGTCAAAATACGCCTCGAAAATTAAATTGTTTGTCGAAAAGATACCTCCTGCAATGTGATCTCAAACGAGTTTTATCACGAAATTGTCATTTCTGTTCATTCGAGCCCCGATGTATAAGACCTCGTTGGAACAGTAATGCCCGTAAGAAGATTTGGATGTTCGATATAAGCCGGTACAGCGTCGTGAACACTGCCGCTCAAACACCCGAAACTTCTCCATCTGGGAAGGCGCAACGTTGGTCCACACAGGATAACCTTAAACGATCATCGGCCGTATGAGGGCCATGTAGCAAATTACTTCTTCTTAGGCTTCTCTGGCCCTAGTCAGAGCAGCATTTATATTTCTGTCGAAATATATGTAAATACTTATCTATCCTGTACCGAGGTACTTCACTACACTTTTGCTCGATAATAGCTGCCCGTGAAGATCGACGATGCCCAACTTGCGCAAAAATAGCCAACGGAGTCCGGAACAGAATTGTCTCCGACTTCTGGAAATTTTTGTTCAGTTTCCAGTCGTCGCAATGTCGCAGAATCACGATGCAAGAGAATTCTAATAAACTCAACCTTTCGGGCCGTTCTGTACGCAGTTAGATCGTCGGCGTACGCAATTGCCTTTGTAAGACTACCTATCAGATCGCTGGTTTAAATGCTTAAAATAATCGGCAAATTCAACGATCACTGTCGAAGACCATTTTTAATTAAGAATGTTGTGGTAGAAGTTACATTGCCACTTTTGACAACAAACTTTCTATATAAAAACAACAATGGTTTGCTTATGCCAAGTCTGCTCAGTTTTAGGTAAAGACCCTCTAACCAAAAGGTGTCAAAGGCCTTTTCCAAATCAACCAGAACAGCACCTGTTCATTGTTGTTTTGATTCATTCCATTGGATATCAGAAACGAGTTTAGACGCAGCATGAATTGTGTCATGACCCGCCTTAAACCCGAACTGCTTATCCGAAATTATTTTGTTGTCCGCCGCCCACTTACTCAGAGCCCTATTGATGATCTTCTTGCTGATGCTCGGAAGAAGACTTATCGACCGAAGATTTGACGGGTTGGTGTTGTCCTTTCCCTTTTTCGGGAGATGATTTCAACGCACTAACCATCACGCCACGGGTACTACAACCAAACGCGTTAGTTCTACAAAATTTCCAAATTTAGATGCTTTTGAAAAATTTCTTATTTAAAAAAAGATTTACGAAATCAGTAAAGGTTTTTTGCTTTCCAATAAAGACTTGACAAATTTTTTAAAATAAAACGCAAACCATTTAAAATATTAATTTTGTTGGGTTGGTCTTATACTTTTGAGCTATAGACGTTTCTATATCCTTATCCTTCTGTAAAAGTTATTTCAGAATACGCCTAGCCGCGTGGAGAGCTTTTATATTAATTAGGCTGTGTTCAGTTATGACACTGATAATGGAGCCTATATGCAATCTGCAAAGAGATATCAATCACTTTGGGCACTTTTAAAATAAAATATATCTGAGAAAATCCGGTTATTAGATGTTGATCCCACGTTTTCTTCAAACCAGGACAAGACTTCTTTTATTGCCATAAGTTCTACCTGGAACACGCTACAATGATTTTGAAGTCGGAATGAAGAACTTTTAGAGTACACGCTTCCACCAATCCCCTCATAAGCTTTTGATCTATTTGCATAAAAGTGGATTTACTCGTCTTTCAGGAATACTTTATCCTCCCAAAAAGTCTGGAGGTATATAAGTCTGGAAGTTTCTATCGAACTGTAGTAAGGGGACTTCGAATTGTAACTAAATAATCAAAAATTACCGAGTGGCCATATGCTGTTATTAGTCCATTTTAATGAAGCTCTGAGGCTTGTAGCTATTGTTTTGACGAGTATGTCTAAAGTTGTCAGATGGATTAGGGTGTCTAGATCCGCTAAGTTGCTAAGTTTACACCTTTTTTTTTGCAAGAGTTCATTTGGGAAATTAAGATGCTTCTCTGAAACTGGCCTTGTAACGTTAACCATATAAATCGGGACAAGTGAAAATTTCATTGACTACCAGGTCCAGGGGCGATTAGACAACACACCGCCTTAAGGCTTATCTCTGCTGACAACTCTTCTGGCAGAAAAGTCCCTAGTTTTAAGTTAAAAATTCTACTGGTCAGTATTTTATAAATTAACTCTTTGAGCTATCTATGTGTAAAGATGTTATTGCAGATCTGTCCACGTTGTTAAAGGTGCCTACATTGTCAAGAAAGGCAAAAATAGGGTATTTTTTATGATGGAGGGAGTATTTGATGGTACGTACAAGAGTGTGTAATGCCGTTTTCACCGATTTACCTTTACAGAAGGCATGTTGTGAATTTGATAGAAATCTTGAAACAGTATTTGTTTTGTGGTGGATATCAATCTGTCAATCTTTCTAAGTTCTTCAGAAGGAATTATGATAAACTTATAGGTTTTAGATCCTTAGGGTATGAAACCAACATTAACTTCCCTCAACAATCAAGCAATATAGACCAGATTAAGGCAAGTATCGAAGGCTTTCTGAAGGTTGAATCTTGTGATAAGACCTTGTGAGAAACTTATTATAGTTTGAGAATCATCAAAAAAGTTGAGTGATTCTTCGCTAGAATTTTTACAGGTACCATCTATATTTTTTACACAGCTGTGTCCCTATGGTCAGTTAAGAAAATTCCTTAGCCTAGAAGCTTCTAATTTTAATTGTATTGTGTTCCAAAAGTTTGCAAGGAAGTTTGTTTAGATTTGTTTAGTTCGTTCTTGTATCCTTTGAAAAATTCCTTATAAGAATTTGAAGGTAATCTTATAGCTTTAGCTCAATTAAACAGTTTTCTGGAATTTTTCCAGATGCTTCTCATTGGAGCATCCGCATTGTTCGAGCTATTTGGGTAAATTTTAATCCCGTGGACTTTTATCTGCACATCTTTTCATGGTAATTAAAATATTCTTCCCATAATCGAATAATAACTCAAAATTTATATAAACACTCTCATCTTTTCATTAATTGTCGCAATTAAAACCAACATAACATCAAAACAATTATTCAATCAAAAATTCAATATGGTTAAATAAACTTTTTAAAGAGAGTACAAACAGATATAAAACTTATTTTTGACAACAACAAAACTCCTCCATCTTCCAACCATATTGACATTCAATAACGAAAAAAGCAACCAGAAAATATGACTTCCCTTCCTTCCTCCAAAAAAAAAAAAAACAAAAAAAACAATGATGAAAACTCACCCAACAAGACATAAAAATACAAAGAAAATTCTAAAAGCAAATCATTAATACCAATCCGTAACACACAAAGACTAAAATTTCCAAGAAAAATGCACACAAACAAAAAAAAAGTGCCCCAAAAACCCAACCGAGTGGAGAATAACACTCCCCCTACCCCCTCCCAAACACAAAGCAAATAACATTTATTTAATCTCCATTGACTTGTAAGGGGGCTCCAGGAAAAAAATAAAATACAAAAAAGAAAAACGAAGAATTATCCATTTACTAAGGATTCCATGGACTTCATATCGCACAAGGACGAAGAAAAAAAAATAAATAAAAATAATCAACAAAAGAAACAAAATAAAAGAAAAAAAAAAGAAAACAGCTTTAAGGACATAAAAACGAAAGACGGCCGGCTCGAGAACTCAACTCAACTTAAACAAAAAAAAAAGAAGAAGCCGGCGCGCCAAGGGATGTGTCAGGAAGAAGCGAGAAATGTTTTTACATTCTTTTATGATAGTCCCATTAGATACGTTTAATCTTTCTCCCCTCTCGCCTTGCGTCAAAGGAAAAGGACGACATCCTGAGATACACAGTCTCCCGCATATACATACGTACAATCCAAAAGAATATACGAGTACAATATAAAAGCCAAACGAACGGGAGCGGCGACGACGACGAAGAAGACGACAACGACAACGACGGTAGTGGTGGCGGTAAAAGCGAAGGCGACGAATAAAACTACCAAGCGCATCATCATCAAATCGACATCCTCCGGCTCCCAATGGGACAAGGACCGATACGAATAAGTGTCAAATGCTTTAACGTCGTTCTATCCCAACCACTCATCGTCGTTCTCATCGTCATCGTCGTCGTCGTCGTGTTGGCTCCAGATTCAGATTCAACTCCTCCAGCACAGGGAGAAAAGGAGTGCAAGCAAAAAAAAAAGGTTCACAATACTTGAATTGGATAACAGACATAACCCGAGGACTTCCTTTCTGGTTTCATCCCACACATAAATATACAACTTTATCCGTCGCCATCATCCATTGTACGAGTAGTACGGTACGCCTTGCCAAGCAATCTGTCCCCGCTCCACCAATCCATCCCATTTACTCCCACTCGCCTCCTATTTCCAAGGATACAACAGATTACTGTCAAAGGACGACGACGACAACGACGAAGACGACGAAGACGACGAGGACGACGATGAGGACGAACGACTACAAGCGAGGATAAAAAAGGGAAGGTATATGGTGTCAGAACGGAGAACAGAAATAAAGGACCACAACAGCTACCACCAAAAGAGCATCATCATCTATTCAACGAAGCGTAAAGAGGTCCGTCGACCTACATGATAAAGCATCAGCAGCTTCACAACAGAAGCGGCAAAACGAAGTAGAGCGTTTTTTTTGTGTCTTTCTTTTTTGTGTTCGTTTTCTCCCATTCAAGATTTAACATATAACAAAAGGAGATGATTCTGCCTCTGTACTCTTGTACTTATGTTGAGTCTTGAGTGAGTCCTTTCTCAGGGGGTGTGTGTGTATCTTCTCTTCTGTCGACTTTCACAGCTTTGATGTAAAAAAAAGTTGTGTTTTCTTGGAAAATTGATTTTCACTTCTCATCATCTTCTAAGCTGAAATATTTTTTAAAGCTTTTTGTATGATTTTCTTCGTTTGGTCTTGCCTGCAATATATACTTTTGTATATTGTTTTGGGACTTATTTCCACGGAACGTCCTTTTTGAATTGTTGTTTTGTTGGACTTTGGTTTGTGTTTAATGTTGGGTAAAGTGAATATTTTTCTTTAAGATCTAATTCATCTGGATGTACAATATTACTTAGGGAAGTTTTGTAGAGCTCAATGCTTAAAAACTTCAGAGGATATTCGTTGAACTTTCCCTAACGCCCTGACGTAGTCCCAGTGACTACAGCTTCCGTGGTATGGCTTAGTCTTCAATTTTCTCACATTTTCGAGCGTTGCTGACATTTGTATGACATGTAGTGCAGTCACCTGCTCTGGCAAGCGTTGGATATTCTTGCCCAAACACTGTCTGAACAAAATTCTAGTTCAGATTTTTCAACAATAATCAGCAGGAAAAATTTGATAGCTTTGATAACTTAAAAAACAAAATAGTTATATAACTCAATTCGTTAGGGAAATCATGTTTGACTACGAGAGATGGCTAACTTAAAAAATGTCTGCTTTTAATTTAATTTAATACAAACAAAATAAAACAATTTAAACAATCAGTTAGAAATCTTAAAAGTAATGGCCCTAAACTCCAACCTTGTGGTATACAATACTTTTATTGAAATTTGAACGAATCTTTGTATCATAGGGAATATGGGCTTTGGTTGTTCGAGTTTCCTTTTCTAAATTCTAATTTTCAATACAATGCTAATTGATACATTTCGTTTTCAAAAATATTGAAATGCTTTACCATTAAAATTACCTTCTTATATCTAAATATATGTGTTTTAACTAATTTTGTATTGTTTTTTTTTTTCTTTGCAGGTAAGAATTTTCAACAATTGCAAAAATTAAATGAACTTTATTTACAAAATGGTAAGATTTTAACAAAAAAATTGTGAAGTTTAAAGTGATTTATGAAAGTCTAAGTCGTAAGTGTTACGTTGCCTCCGTCAGCTGAATATTCAAGGAAAAATAGTCCCATAATGACACCTATCTCCAATTTGCTCCAAACTAGATTCATTGACTTCTCTACAATATTATTCGAGTTTTTCAACCACAGGCTACAGCAAGTTTGTTTGTTGACGTAGCCGCCTAAATGGAAATGCCCCTTATTTTTCTCCCAAACTCTTTTGTTTCGAAAAATCTCTTCTCTAATATCCACATATTAAACGCTTGGATGCAACAGCTAAGTTGCTTTTCGCAAAGAAAACGCGACTATTTATACAGGGAAAGTACTCTTATTTTCTTCCTTCCGTCAGAAGTGTTCCGCAAGGTTTCATACTTTGTCCCTTGCTTTTTTCCAAGCAGATATTGTCCTCCCCTATGGACATACACGTGCTGATAATGTGCAACTATTCAAAAGCTCCCTGCTGGGTCTAATAAAAACTGTCTCATTGCTATTTGATCTATGAAGAATGGATTGCCCCTTAATTTCAAATTTGTTATTGTATAGTGATCAGTCTTAAGTTTCTTGACGTATCTTACTTTTCTCATGTAATTTTGAACTAATCAGTCTAAGAGTACGTCAATACAGTACAAAAATTGGGCGTTACTTTGAATAAGCCATTAAATAGGAACACTGACATCAACCAAACCATTGGGAAATCTTATGACATCCTCCGCCAACTTCTTTTATTCATTTCTTTATTAATAATACATTACTTTTGTACATTTAATTGTCCTTATTAGTTTTTGATTGTCTCATTAACTATAATTATTATTTACTAACGCTGGCCCTTACAAAGCTTGTCACTAATTTATAAGATTGTATTATTTTAATATTAAAAAATTCTAAATAAATAAATAAATTATAAATTACAAATTCATTAGCCACCCTGTATGATACTAATTTTCGGTCAAACTTTCGAACGCAAAACAGCTGTCAGTGTCAAAATAATCTTGAATTTAAAAATATAGGATCCTTTCTAAGTAATTGAATGGACCTTTGGAAGATTGTGCCTCTAGTGTTGACGGTTGCGTTTTGTACAATTCTTTCCAGAACGACATGGAAGAAGTGGCATGACAGTTCATCGCCTGAGATCTTTTCCGACCTTAATAGAGCAGCGTGCATTCTCCATCGTCATTCTGCACAAACGGATAAGTTTGATAGGGATGCCAAAACTAGACATTGCTCTGTAGAGCTCTTCCCTATGGATGATGTCATACGAGTCTTTAAATCGGTATAGATTTGAAGTTCCTTTGTTTTTTCCAAGATCTGCCGTAGTGTGAATATTTGGTCTATGGTGGACTTTCCTGGTCTCAAGACACACTGATAAGGACCTATCAGGTTGTTGACGAACGGCTTCAGACGTTCACATAATACAGCCGATAGGATCTTATATGTAATGTTAAGGAGACTGATGCCTCTGTAGTTGGCACAATTAAGAGGGTCTTCTTTCTTATTTATCGGGCAAACTATGCTGAGATTCCATTCATCGGGCATGCTTTCTTCCAAACATATTTTGCACATGAGTTGGTGCATGCTCCGTACCAAGTCATCGCCTGCTGCTTTAAATAGTTTGGCAGCCCTGCCGTGAGATCCAGCAGCTTGGTTTGCTTCGTCGAGGTCGGGTAGGCTGAATTGTTGATCTGCGTAGCCTAGGTTGAGTGGTTCTATCTCTCTTACAGCTAAATTCGGTTCGTTATCGCAGTTATATAATTTGAAGAAGTGGTCTTTCCATATTCTCAACATAGACTGCGGTTCTACTACGATGTTCCCCTGATTGTCCTTACAGGCTTCGGTTCGTGACTGATACCCTCGGGAGGTTTTTTTTACCTTTTGGTAAAATTTACGAACCTATATCCTGTTGTGATATTTCGCTGTTTGCCACTGGTTTTCAATGCTTAATGCAGGCAGCATATGCCTCCCTAAGAGGTTATTAGAGACTCGATCGGAAAAGGGTATGGCAGTCTCTTGCGATTGTAGCCGTCTAACTTCTCACAGCACTTCCTTATTTTGGCTTGAATCGGGATATTCGCAGCCGTACCTTGGCTACAACGAGGTAGTGGTCCGAGTCAATGTTGGCCCTTTGGAATGTTCGGGCATCCTGTATACTGGAGAAGTGACGTGCTTCGATCGCAATGTTGTCAATCTGGTTGACAGTTGTTGATCAGGAGATTTCCATGTCCCCTTGTGGATATCAAGATGTTTGAACTGCGTACTAGCTACCAGAACTTCCCCTATCGTAGGTGGTGTTGTGCAGGCTGTATCCTCCGATTGTGCCACTCTTCCTAGCTTGACGTTAAAATCTACTAACACACTTTTAATGTCATAGCCAGGGCACTGCTCATATATATGTATTGTCCAAGAGCTCGAAGAATATTATGTCTTTGGTGTCTTCATCTTTTAAGTAATAGCAGGTTCTGCCCGTTACTTAATAAAGCAAGTATACTTTTCTTTTTAGGATCAGTAACAAACAAGCCTCAGCCTTAGATTGGTACAGTATGATTCAGAACTTCTTATGTGAGAGTCAATTTTTGTTGTCCACTGACTTAACAGCCTCCTCCTCGTTTAAAAATCAAAATGTTGGACTTATTAAGATTAACCATCAAACTCCAAAGCTGACAATACTGATACAGGCGGTTTATCATTAACTGCAATGATTCAGGTGATGCCGCCAAAAGAACAATGTCGTCGCAAATAGCAATGCTTTTATTATTTGTCGGCTAAAGTCTATGCCATCTGGTAAGAGGTCTGTAAGATCTACAATAAACAAGGCGAACAGACTCGGACTCAATGTACAGCCCTGTCTGACTCTCGATTGTGTTTTAAACCCTCTCGACAACACTTCTCCATTCAATACCTTAGCAATTGTTTCTGCATTATAGATTATGAATAACTCCTGCGAACTTTCATGACATTCGGTTACTATACAGGTCGTAGATAAGCGCATGTCTATCGATCATATCAAAACAGATTTAAAGTCAACAAAAACGTATATAGCTTCTTGTCTTTATTCAGAAATGTTTACTTTTAAGGGTAAAAATGTGGTCAACCGTCGAATAACCCGTCCTAAAGCCTGCTTGAAACTCCTTTAAGAGCTTGTTGTCTTCTATCCATTTATTGAAACGTTTTTGCAAAACTAGCGTAAATATTTTATATAAAGTAAATAAAAAGGACATTCCTTTATAACTAGACACCCCGGACAAGCTCCCTTTCCTATGAATCGGGAAAATGATGGACTCCTTGAATTTTAGTGGAATGATACATTCCGGTTTCCATAACGTTGTTATATGTCAGTCGGTTAATTAGCTCTGCTCTGCCACGCTTATAAAATTCTGCTGGTATGCCATTCGGTCCGCATGCTTTCCCATCTTTAAGTTCCATTACAACTGAAATCACTTATTGGTGTTTTATTGCAGCATCAAGTGTTTGATTTTTAAAACCTGGAGTAGCGTATTGAAAAACAAGTTTCCCTTCTGTTGGATTCAACAAACTCTGAAAGTGATCTGCGAGCTGATCAGAACCTATACTAAAATGGATTGAACACTTTTTTCCGTTCAGCTGCTTTGCCAGCTTTTCCGCTTTTTCGCTAATCTCTTGGATTCAGCTTCGAAGATTGCTGCCTTCTTTAGCTTACATATGGCCTTGAAAGATCCATTAGACTTAGAAAGATCTAAGCCAGCTAAACGATAATTCCCTTTTACAATCTACATCAAACCATGGCTCTATAAAGTTCTCCCGGGCTTTGCTGTTGGCAGCTACATTTGGATGCAACTCCTTGATTATTTTATCCAGCTTGAATAGATCACAATTTCTTTCTCTTAGCAGTAAGATATCAAGCCTTGCTTGCTATTTATAGAAAATTTATATTCCTTTACATAAGTACATAGTTATCAAGTGACTCATTGCTAAATGGTCCGGATGCAGTAATATCTACTTCAAAATCATTAGACTTAAATATAAACTTGTCCCCCTTTTGTTGCAAGGTAATCCGTGAGACAAGTCACAACATTTTTTTCTTCTTTAACTTAATTTTTTTTTTTTTCAAAAAATCCAAAGTGAATTTCCAA
This sequence comes from Eupeodes corollae, assembly GCF_945859685.1. Taxonomy (NCBI): domain Eukaryota; kingdom Metazoa; phylum Arthropoda; class Insecta; order Diptera; family Syrphidae; genus Eupeodes; species Eupeodes corollae. The sequence goes on along the minus strand of NC_079147.1, from coordinate 145,113,428 downwards.
TTCATCAAATTCTACCATTTCCAAAATATATCCCCACACTTCTTCTGACTCGGCAATTATTTGATTGTTATCTAAGTTTAGAAAAAATAAACTTCCTTTCAAACGAAATGCCCATTATTGACTATTTCCTTCTACCCGTATTCATTCCTCCTTGCCTTTGTTCCTTCATATTGTTATTCGTGACAGAAATCCATTTTCTATTTCAAATTAGTTTCCCGGTTTTGGGCGCCAAACATTTATTCACTATACATAAAGTTTATGTACTTAATGTATGGATATTCAAAAAGTAGTCATTTTTATTATTTGACATTTCTTTATGGTTATTATAATACAAAAACCGAAAACAAAAGAACCCTATAATACATTGTCCTAATAACAGCAATCAAAGCTTCAAATATATACGAGTTATATGTGTGGGTATCCTTTTTATTTTAGAAGATTCTCATCCTCCCTTCCATCAAAAAAAAAAAATAAGACTAAAAAAAAAGTTTGCCAAACTCAAGGATAAAACCTCATTTTATAAGAAACAAAAAAAGTCTATTGGTTATATATTTTTATGTATAAATATTATATTACCACCATCCTAAAGGCTGATGGCTTAGGGGTGAGGGCTGAGGGCTGATGGTTCTGCTTGCTGCTGGGTGCTTGTATTCGAATTTAAAATAATATTCTTTACCAATATTCAACAAAGCGTGAAATCAAGCATCATCACTCACCCAACGAGCACCAATATCCTCCTCTTTAACCTCAATAGCAATTCGAATCCCTTGTGATGTTGTTCCTTGTCTTCCTCTTTCTCTTTACCTCCGCACCATCACTTCACCACATCGAACTTTTACTCTTCTGCTCCTTTCGTTTGTTTTTATTTTTGTATGTTTTATGTTCGAACAAAAAGGTGGCATCCTTCCAATAATAATTCATATTTCTTCCTCCAACCCCATGGTTAAAGGATGAATTGCTTTTTTTTTTCTTCCTTCACTGTTCTCCCTTATTTTTATGAACCCTCCCTTCGCGGAGCAACAATACCATCATCCTTTAACATCCCGATCCCAGATTCCACCAACACACAATGTATTGATTCCAATTTGTGTCTAGAGGCATGGGACGAGCGTCGACGACGATGTGATGTGTGGTAGGACACTTATTTTATATTATTCTCATTTCGAAAGCTTATCGGGAAGAGAAGGGTTCGGTTCTTCAGTCTTTGCCGCCATATACCTCAAACCCACTTTCCGGGCAATAATCTTTAACATTCCTCGTTGATTTTTTTTGGCATTTTTTCTTCTTTTTTTTTTTTGAGAAAAATTGGTTATATGTACTTTGCTTTTGGAAATTTGGATTCCATTTTTTGTTGTTTGTATATACAGGGTGATTCATTTAATTTTTTTTTTGTGAGTTATGTGTTTAAGGAAAGTTTTTGATCTTAGGTGAAGGCTTTTGACCTAATCAATGTTGTCTATGATGGCCATGTACATTTAATGCTTTCATTCCAGATGTTGCCACATACAGTTTATTTGAGTTAGCCGTAAAAATAATAATTCGAAAGATCTGGCTCCCGACTTCGATACTCTGCATCAGAAAACAAAAGCGTAAGAGTTGTTTTGTACGTTACTCTTCCACTAAATACCTAATAGCTTGATAAGCTTAATTGTGCTCTTGGTGAAGAGTACAAGTTTAGCCCACATCTTCTTTTGTTGTACAATTCAAATTTAACCCATTTAGGAATGAAATCCTTTTTGAATGTAACCATTATTAACTTCACTTTGAGACTTCTTATTATGCAATTTTGAACTCTTAGAAAAAAAGATTGCAATCATTTTTTCAATCCCATTCATTTTACAGGAATCAATTGAATGCAATCTTTTGAGAGTTCAAGGATCCAAATTTCATGCAATTTGCAGTTGGCTTGTTGCGGTTTGATAGGCAACTTCAAGAGCTTCTTTACTTAAAGTATTGCAAAGTAATGGGTGTTTTTTTAAGATGTGTTGTTTTACTAAAAGAAGTAAAACGCATATAGTTTAATGTTATGACCAAAAACTTAGGGTTTCCCAATATTTTTTATACAAGATTTAAGCTGCGCCTGATCCGAATAAATTACAGCGGAGGAGCAAAACTTTCAAACACTTTAGAGTAATTGGGCTGCATATCAGAAATAACGCGCCTAATATACTCTTCTAAGGAGTCAATCGTCTCGGGGTTATCTGCGGGGACAAGCAACTTCATAAATCTCAACAAAGAATAGTCCAGCGGTATTAAACTGCATGACCTTTGAGGCCACGCCACAGGCCCTAGACGCGAGATAATGCGCTCACCAACATGTTTATTTAATAAATTGATTATTTCGTTAGCTTTATCGCTAAAAAATGTCTTCTAAAAATTGGTATCAGTGGCCAACTAGCTTTGGTCCTATTCACCGAAAGTTTAAAACACTTGATGGTTTGATGCACGAGTTAGATTTTGTTTGAACGACCAATCTTCCGACTCATTCGTGTCCTTTTCGATTGTCTGATCAAAAGGAACAATAGCCTATTTAGAGCTCACGGTATACATCGGCTTTGTTAGAACGATCAATCTTCCTACCCATTCGTGTCCTCTTAGATACTCTTATCGAAAGGAGCAATAGCATGTTCAGAGCTCACAGTACAGCGGCGTCTTTAAATATGCCAATTATCCACTAGAGTAACTTGGTGCGAAACCAATCCATGGTTGCATGAATTTCCGACTCCGTTGGATGATTATGTCGACTGAATTTTGAACGCAGAGCATGTCCCGCGAACCGAACCATTATTTTGGCAATAAATTTGAACGATTGGAAAAAGTTTTGGAGGAGTACTAAACTAAGCATAAATCAAGTGACTGTCAAAATGATCAATTTCGAAAAAAGTATGACCAGACTGAAAACCAGTAGTACCCGTGGAATGATGGTTAGTGCGTTGGACTGTCATACCAGAGGTCTTGGGTTTGATCCCTGCCTATGCCATCTAAAGTCTTTTCACGGGTACTGCCTCTTGCGAAGAATTGACAAATTCTTCAAGAGTAATTCTTGTCATGAAAAAGTGCTTTCTCAAATTAGCCGTTCGGATTCGGCATATAAACTGTAGGTCCCCTCCATTCCTGACAACATACTCGCACACAGAAATGGTTGAGAGTTGTAAGTCACTAGGCCTTAGTTCTCAAACGGACTGTTGTGCCACCCAATTTATTTATTTAGATTGAAAACCACACGTCTAAAAAATAACACCTGTTAGAACTCACTAGTTCCGGTATTAAAAATGCTTTCGTCTTAGACAAAGCTTGAAGAATATTGATGATTTGATGGATCACACTTGTTTTGAAATCCAAGTCATCATCTAGGGCATCTATGTATACGAGTTTCCTTAGAAGTGTGATTTCGACACATTTAGCTCGCTGCGCTACTTGTGCTTCTAAGCCTCTTTTTATGTCTGATGTTTACATCCTGAAGTGATGATCTTGGATAAAATCTGATTGTAGAGATCTTTTTAAAATGAGTACTAAGAGAGCTGCACATCTTACAAGCGTTAGTTAGTTTAAAGTTTCCACCCAGTCAAGCGCTGTATCCTGTGTCAAAAAGAAAATCAAACCTTTCTTCATCTACAAAGGTTTATCTAACATAAGTTTACTGCGGTTTTCTTTGTTATTTCTTTGAGATTAGTCGGGAAACCGTAACACACATAGCTGTTGCTTTTCAAGGCTGTCACTTGTCGTACCGAATTGCGTTCAACTAAACAGTACTGCACCCAATACATCTAAATCGTAATTTATGCGAATCACCCTGTCAGGTCTTTCTCATCACTTCATACATCCTCGAACATGGTAACACAAAATGGAAAACATCCGACATCCTGTACGGTTCGAAGGATACCTTTATACCAAACGATATATATATCTAGAACTACCAACAAATAAAAAAGTAAGACACATTTCAAAGGACATTCCACGCTCCTCGAACTCTCACCCTTTCGGAAAAAAAAGAAAAAAACAAACATCGAAAAAAATCCTGTGTATTACAATAAAAAGAAGGATTGGTTGGTTTTTGCCGCAAAAAAAAAACTACAAACCAAGCCGCGTCCGGTAAAAGAAAAAAATAAATAAATCAAAACAAAACAGCAAAAAAAAATATCCTTCAGGAGTCGCCATCAGAGCTTTTTCGCATTTTTTGTTTGTGTTTTGTATATTTATTTGTGTTCAGTGTTCACTCAACTTGAACTAGCCCCCGTGTCGCTCGTCCATGTCCTGCCACTGCCACATCCATCCATCTATCCAACAACCATCCATTCGACCATCCATCTATGCAATTCGTCGTCCAAAGGACTATGGAGCACTACATTTTGTGAAAATCACACTCAAGAAAAAGGACCAAAAAAAAGAAAATACAAAAAGGATCTATTCGAAGTAGTAGGTACACAAATATCCGCACTCTGTTCAGTTTTTCGAGTTTTTCTTTTCTTTTGTGTTGTTTTTGTTTTACCCGCTACTCACTTTCCTCCTCCTCCCCCTCTATTATACGGAGCCCTGTCATTCCTTTAGTTTTTATTGTTCCTGTGATACCGAGAATTTATCCGTCCCGTTTCGTGCCATGGCTCCGCACCACCCTCAAACGTCCTCCTCACATCAGTTTGTTGTTACTATTTGATGATGATGACTGTGGGTTAAAGTGGGTAGGGTAAAAGTAGGTAAAAGGGGCTAAAGATACCATCACGTTTATTTCGCTCTCATTCCCATGACAGGGTGACTTTAACAAATGGGTTGAAAGGAGTGAAGCCGGTGTGTTGTTTTTTTTTTATTATTATTCGTTTTTTGTGCTTTCGTCCTTTTTCCCACCCCCTTTTACCTTCCCTCTTCCAAATCTATCTACAACAGCAAACCCTTTTCAAAAAAAAAAGAAGTAAAAAAAACTGTGAACATGAGCTCTTTTGTGTGATTTCTCCCCCCCTAGCAGAATTGTCTTTCGGTATGTTTTTTTTTTTTTAGAATCTTAGGGTTGCCTGACAACCACCACTACCACCTCCACCTTCCTCCCAACCCCACCCTCGGCTTTCGATCCTTTTAGGTATTTCCCATTTTTTTAAGCAATTTTTTTCTCGACAACTGGCAACAAAAAGAAAAACAAGTAAAAGACAGAATGAATATAAATTTGTGTGCTAAGGATAAAAAGAAATAAGGATCTGCTGGGATTTTTTTTATTGTTGCTTTTTTTCGTCCTCATCGTTGTTTTTGTTGCTTTAGCAGCAATGTAACACAGGACAGGGCACATCTGCTTTGTTGTTGACATAAGTAAGGGAAGGAGGAGGACTAAACCAAACGAAACGCAAAGAGGGTGTTTGTTAGAGGGTGGGTGCTGGTTGAATTGGTAAAGGATTAGTATAGTGGAGTTGGTGAATTGAGTAGGATGTAAAATGATATATAGGTACAAGTATATGTATGTCTATGTGTTTTTTTTTTTTTCTTGTAAAAGGATTTGGCCCGGTAAAGTGAAAATTGAGTCGGTTGGGATTTGTGGTGTGCGATGTGGGTGGATGGGTGGTGAAGGGATATAGGAAGGATATTGGCCAACCATACAAAATGAATTATTTCTCGAAGGACTAAAGTAGTGTGTGGTCCAGATCCTTATATAGTATTTCGTTTTGTTCGACCATTGTTGATTATTGTTTGCGGAAAGTTAACAGTTCAAATGAAGGTATATGCTAGCATTTCTCTTAACAATAACTTAACTTTAGTTTTTTCCCATATACTCGTATGTAGGTATTAGATACCCCGCCTTTACCATTTTAGCCTAAAAGTTTAAAGAGATTGAAAGAGAATGTTTTGTGGAAAAGACTATACCTATGTGAACAATGAACATAAAGTTATGTAGAGAGTTAAAAGTTCAAGAAAACAGTTTCTGATTTGTTAACCTCTATTTTTCGGCTTTTTTGTTGGACGAAACACAAAAAGTTATTCTTTTGCCTTCAATCGATATGTTGGACAGATGAAATAATATTTAGATTTAATGAACTAAAACACAAAGACTTTTCGTCAAAGTTTGGTAGGGGTACTCACTTTTGGGCAAAATATCCAGAGAGCTTGCCTGCTCTCCAATTTTAGCAGACCTTTAGCTGTTTTGCCATTGCGCTGCTCTATGATATGACACATCATATTACCTTCTTTTGCCGACTTTCAAGCTTACTTTTTTTGCCAGTCGAAAGAGCCTCTTTTTGAGATCTGTTGTCCTTGACGGTCTTTTCTTGAGTAACTAAAAGGTAGTACTCATCAATAAACTTTTGGAAAATCATTTTGTTTTTATTATCCTTCTCAAGAATTGTTTCAGCCCCGTTATTTTGCATAATTTTGTCAAGAATGAAGATAGCTCTGATAAACTGGTTCCTGAAAATAATGCCTGATGATTTGTAACTACCGCGATTAGCTTTGCTATGGCTGCTTTTGATACCCAAGGGTTTGGCGGTGGTATTCGTTGAGCTTCCTGAGGATTTAAGAAGCATAACATAGAAAGTTTCACTGCTATGAATACTCCTCGTTACAGCCTCTTGGCTGGAGGCCAAAAGTTGATCTTCAAAGGCGGTGAATGATCCGAAATTTCTTGATACGAGGATTATTGCCGAGGTTTTTGCACAAGAGTTGTTAAATTTTCTTTTGGAGAGAAAAACTATTTTGAAGTTACAATTTAGGCCCACTATCTATACATTGGGGTGGCAAATTTCCAAGTTATCTGTTCATAACTAAAAACGTGAATAGCTTTATATTCCATACCCATGAAGTCTGTTAGCTGAAACATCTTCCTTCTCCACTCCATATTTCGGACTTAACGCTGAATAAAATTGGACCGATAATACTACCTTCTGGTATTCCAGTTACTATTTCTTGAAGTCTGAATACTTAATTCCTTAACACGGGAAAATTCTGTTTTCTAGATATTTTCAAAGAATTTTTATTGAATCCATGAGAAGAAACATATCTTAATTGGATTTTGAGGCCTTTTTGTCTTATTTTTTTCAAAAATCTTTCAAATCATTCAAAATGGCCGTCGGGAAAATTTTAGGAAATTATCGTTTAAAACTATTTCATGAAAATGTTGTCCAATTTAGGCTACTCTTTCTAACATTTGTTTCGGTATCTTACTTATAAATGCCTCAATTGGTGCTTGAAGTGAGTCAATCCAGCTAGTCATTCTATAGACATGAGCCTTAACATATCCCTCACAAAAAATATTCTAGAGACGTTAAACGCCCAATCTAGGTGGACAATTGACCGGTTCCAAACGTGAATTTATTTCTTCACCTAACTAGCCCTCGTTTTGGAGTTGACTTGACTTCAATCTTTCAAATTAATGCAAACAAAAAAGAGTCAGCATTGGAGTAGGTTTTAAGTTTAAAATAAATGCAAAATTAGCATTATGCTAATTTTTGTTGACTTAATATATTAAGTAGATGCCAATCGTAAATTAAAGTATCGTATTAAGCTTTTATTGCAAAAAGAAACCTAAACCTGTTTGTTAATGACTAATTCGATCAAAATTTGATTTCTTTGTTAAATGTAATGAGTTTTTGAATGGCAATGAAGTGCTTTAAAATTTAAACGAATTTTTTAAAAATTCATTAAGTATGTTGACTTCATGATAACAAATGTCAAGATATCTGACAGAAAAGTAACTTAATCGAATGTCAATCGAACTTAATAGAATGTACTTTATAAAATAACAGTCTAAAAGCTTTTATATATAAACGGTGATTTTTTTAAGAGCTTGAGAACTTTAAAAAAAAAAAAAACGCATACAATTTCCAAAATCTTATCGATTCTTTATTTGAAACGTTAGATTGGTCCATGACATTTACTTTTTGAAGATAATTTCATTTAAATGTTGACCGCGGCTGCGTCTTAGGTGGTCCATTCGGAAAGTCCAATTTTGGGTAACTTTTTCGAGCATTTCGGCCGGAATAGCCCGAATTTCTTCGGAAATGTTGTCTTCCAAAGCTTGAATAGTTGCTGGCTTATTTGTGTAGACTTAAGACTTGACGTAGCCCCACAAAAAATAGGCTAAAGGCGTCAAATCGCATGATCTTGGTGGCCAACTTACCGGTCCATTCCTTGAGATGAATTGTTCTCCGAAGTTTTCCCTCAAAATGGCCATAGAATCGCGAGCTGTGTGGCATGTAGCGCCATCTTGTTAAAACCACATGTCAACCAAGTTCAGTTCTTCCATTTTTGGCAACAAAAAGTTTGTTAGCATTGAACGATAGCGATCGCCATTCACCGTAACGTTGCGTCCAACAGCATCTTTGAAAAAATACGGTCCAATGATTCCACCAGCGTACAAACCACACCAAACAGTGCATTTTTCGGGATGCATGGGCAGTTCTTGAACGGCTTCTGGTTGCTCTTCACTCAAAATGCGGCAATTTTGCTTATTTACGTAGCCATTCAACCAGAAATGAGCCTCATCGCTGAACAAAATTTGTCGATAAAAAAGCGGATTTTCTGCCAACTTTTCTAGGGCCCATTCACTGAAAATTCGACGTTGTGGCAGATCGTTCGGCTTCAGTTCTTGCACGAGCTGTATTTTATACGGTTTTACACCAAGATCTTTGCGTAAAATCTTCCATGTGGTCGAATAACACAAACCCAATTGCTGCGAACGGCGACGAATCGACATTTCACGGTCTTCAGCAACACTCTCAGAAACAGACGCAATATTCTCTTCTGTACGCACTGTACGCATTCGTGTGGTTGGTTTAATGTCCAATAAAGTAAACTGAGTGCGAAACTTGGTCACAATCGCATTAATTGTTTGCTCACTTGGTCGATTATGTAGACCATAAATCGGACGTAAAGCGCGAAACACATTTCGAACCGAACACTGATTTTGGTAATAAAATTCAATGATTTGCAAGCGTTGCTCGTTAGTAAGTCTATTCATGATGAAATGTCAAAGCATATTGAGCATCTTTCTCTTTGACACCATGTCTGAAATCTTGCGTGATCTGTCAAATACTAATGCATGAAAATCCTAACCTCAAAAAAATCACCCTTTACAAACATTTTTATGTTTGAACCACAGCTTTCTGGCTCCTACCACAAAAATTGCTTAATATTTCTACTTATACTTAAAACCATTGTTCGTTTCTATAAAAAAAAAAGGGATGTGAAGGTGTGGCTCTCTTATAGGTCAAAGCCAAAAGCAAAACTTAAAAAGTTTCCACGAGAAATTTGACATTTTTACAATGTACGGAGAGTTATTAAAATGATTTAGAGAATAGCCGTCTCGAAAGCAAAACAAATTACTGACAAAGTCTGTAAGCAATATTTAATCATTTTGTATTTTGGTATTTTATTGGGACTAGTTCGAGCTTATTCTTCCAACTAAATTCGTACGCAACCTCCAGTTTCTCTATATCCTTTGACAAAAAAATTACTTGATTCAATTTTATTTAAAGCGCATTTCTCATATCTCTTCAAATCCTTTAATGACCCTATATTTCAAGAATAAAATCAAAACCCCTTTCATACACGATTGTTGCCTAACCTTGATTGTTAAAATGATACATACCCTCCTCATTTTGACTCTTTGTTTTGTTTTATTAAAAAAAAGAAAACGCTATCCCATCATCTAATTTTATTTATACACTCTGTTTTCACCCCTTTTCTTCTTTTCTTCCTCGCTCATCGTGTATCTTTCCTTGTTTTAATCAAAATCAAATAAAAATTCCCTTACGTTAAACAATGTACCTACCTCCACAAGGCAACAAAAAAAAAAAAAACCGGATCAACCAACAATAAACATCATCTACCCGATATAAGGACAAAAACAAAAAAATCCATACATAAAACCCAAAAGAAACTGTTAGCAAATACTTAACACCATCACCCTCTTGTGGTCTTTCGCTGGAAATAAATCCTCAATTTACCAGCAAGCATACTTCTATACTGAACTCTTCATCTCTACCACCACCACCCATCTTTATAATATCATCAACCCTCCTGTATCCAAGCGCCCTCCAATTGCCATCAGAATACAGAAAATGAAACCATTTTCTTTTTTTCGTCCTTCTTAGCTCCTTACCTCGAGCTCGAGTCAGTGTTTCATTTTCATGGCATATACCACCAAACACCAACCCATGACAGTGTGTTCTAACCGACAAGCGAGCTCTTATAAATTACACTTAATCCTGCTTTCCATTCAACCAATTCATCCGACCGACCTTCACCCATCCATATTATGCTCGTTCGTCGTTGCTTCTTGACGGTCGGTTGTTGGGTCGGTCGGTCGGTCTTTTGGATATAAGGGTAGAGAGCAAGGGTGAAACAATAACGATTTGTCCATATTTTTTTTTTCTTCTTTTTATTCATTCTTCTACTTCTTTATTTGCCCTCTGTCTTCTGTCCTCTGTCCTCCATGCTCTGTGCTCCGTGCTCTTCCTCTTTACCTCCTTGATAGTGATGGTGATGGTACGGGTATTTTGCTTGTGTTTTTCATTCGGAATCCTTGGCTATTGATCAAATAAGATTACCAACAATCAATCCATTGTACACATGACTGATCACTTAAAAGAAATCAATGACCATCTCCGCCAGCAATCCCTTCAAGGATAACACACAAAAAATACTACTCTATACAAACACTGTCGTCCGTATCCTTCGGGTGTCCCACGTGCAAAAAGTTTATATTCTTTTTTGCTGTTTCTTCCCTTCTCGGTCTCCCTCTCTCTCTCTCGGCACTTACCTTAGTTAAGTCCTTGTCTGCCGATGATGCTGAATGTGGCAACATACATAACCAAACATATCAAGAAGAAAAAAAATAAAATAGGATTTCTAAGTAAGAAAGTTTTTCTTCTACGCCCTGGAGTCCTGGTTCTGATCCACACGTCGTCGTCATCCGTTAGAGAAAAACAAAAACTACCCATATTTAGGTACAAACATACAACCTCATTTTTGTTTTCTTCTTCTTGTTGATGTTGTTCTTGTACTTGTTGTTGTTGCTTTGTTTTATTATCCTGCCAGCCTTGTGTAAAATGGTTCTATTTGTTCCATTAGGACATCAAAGATTTTGTGGTATAAAATAGAATTGGCAATCGTCCTTCGTCAACCCTAAATTGCCGATCAACTTACTTGCACACAAAACAAATCCTTGACGAAGTATAAGGTACACTTATACACACACTCTCCACTTTCCAAAGCATATATTATATACATCAAGAAAAATCTTTTATTTAACCCTTGCCCTTTCTCCTCTGACAACATATATGTATGCTCTTTGCACAAGTTGAATGGCTTGGCTAGCTAGCTAACTTTACTGTTATTATTATTGCCACCCTTATAGATTCGGTCTTATTATTATACCCACCCCAAGCCCTTTACATTTTTGTCTATTGAGATATGAAGATACAAGTTCTATAGTCTCTTGAGAGATATTCTGGTGACTGATATTTGGAAGATGAGCTAGAAGGACTATAAGGATGAGTTTGAGAATGAGAATGAGTAGAGAGGTGTTATGATGCAAAGGGATTGAAAAAATAAGACGTGAGGGTTACGGAGGGAGAATGAATGAATGAAAATTGTATATGTGCTGTTATTAGGATGGGGATTTATCGCCTTTCTTCATGAGCACGTCCAATCATAAACTTTTACTCCCTCTCTTGTGTGTTTTCACCTTTTATTCCTTTCGTTTCTGGGTCCCATGATGTTCAATATACCCATAACCATTTTCAAAAAAAAAAAACTCACACCAATTCATTCATTTTCTGTCTGTCTAACTTTTGTTCATTGAATGACTGACAGGCAAAATATCCTGAGTCCTTTTTATTTCACCATTTTCTTTTTGTCAACTCACTCTATTCTACTTTAACTCTCGTTTTATGAGCATCTTTTTTTCAAATTTATTCTACAAAGCACCAAGTTTTTTCCTATCTTCCTTCTCCATTAACGTGCGTCGTCGTCGTCCGTCGTTGACATCGTCATTTTTGGTTGCCCAAAAAGGAGGAAATACAATCCAAGAAAATGTCGCATGGACATGCTTCTAAAAAGTGTGTTTGATGCCTAATCACAGGTGAATTCCTAGCAAGTTCTTTAGTTCTTTAAAATCGTGTTTCTTTCTTTCAGCGAAGATTTTGGGATTCACTGGTTTTTAAGCAAAAAGGAAATCAAAGAATTTTTCTTCCCGAAAAAAAGCTTATTTTCAACAATCTAGCTTAATCTCCCCAAAGCAGAATTGGGTGATACCTAAGGCCTTGTTGTAGGATTTTTCAGTAAGCTAATTCTACCGACAGGAACATAATGAATGGATTCTGTTTCTGAGCGAATGACGGCCAAGTTTATTTGCTTCTCAAAGGCCCAAGGAGCCGAAAAAGGGAATGTCGCATGGACATGCTTTTAAAAAGTGTGTTTGTTTCCTAATCACAGGTGAATTTCTATTAAGTTCTTTACTTCTTCAAAATCGTGTTTCTTTTTTTCAGCGAAGATTTTGGGATTCAATGGTTTTTAAGCAAAAATGAAATAGAAGAATTTTTCTTCCCGAAAAAAAGCTTATTTTCAACAATCTAGCTTTGTATCCGAAAAGCAGAATTGGGTGATGAATAAGGCCTTGTTGAAGGATTTTTCAGTAAGCTATTTCTAGCGACAGGAACATAATTATTGGATTCCGATTCTGAGCGAATGACGACCAAGTTTATTTGCTTCTCAAAGTGAAGGATTGTTAGGCTCTAAAAAAAGAAGACCTGATGAAGTACGAAAACGGGAGATTGTGTTTTGTCTGCATTTGCCAAAATAGTAGACGAAGATTGTTTTAGAATGCGCAAGAGAATACCTCGAAGCAACACTTGACGCTGAACAATCAGGATTTCGTACTGGATCCTCCTGCATTGATCACATCAGGACTTGCGAATCGTCATTGAGCTGTGCATTGAATATCCATCACCACTTCACCTGCTGTTCATCGGCTTTGAGAAGGGTTTTGACATAGTCAAAGGGAAGTTTTTCTGGTGCCCAGTTCTAATACAAGGACGACTTGTGATTGGTCCAAATTTTACGGCTTAAACAAATTAAGTTTAAGAAAAATTTGAAGTCCAAATTCGAGTCAGATAGGACTCATCAATGGTGTTCTTATTTGAGTTCGGTGATGTGCTGCAGTCAGACTTCATAGAAAACGGAGGAATAAGACGGACGCTGACAAGTTACCTAAACATCAAGGCTGCGTAGACTGTGTATGCTTGCTATCTCATAGGATAGGCGTGGAAATAGGATCAGGAATTATCACATGAAAAACAAAGATTATCTGACTAGGAGCTTTCCACCAATCTGATAAACATTGCTCAACAAGCATAAGCGAAACTAGAGAGTTATCAGCATCTTGGAAGTTTTTCCTCTATCGAGGTCGGAACCTAACAAGATATCGCTAGTTGTATCGATAAATCTAAGGCTTCGAGATATTGTCCCATGTTTGCAGGAACAACTCTCTCAGCCTGAAGACAAGCCACTATTGTTCCGCTCTAACTTCGAATCAATATACTGTTAAACAGTGGATGGGGAAGGAATCGCCGAGATTGGGGAAGAGCTAAAAGAAACTCAAACAAATCGCGCGTAACAGTAGTTGAGACCCTATGCCCTATTTAGGGCTTAAAACTTTCCCTTTTCCCAACAGCACCCTATCATTAATTAAGGACTTGAAACCTAGCCAACAATTTAAAGTAAACGAGCAGTAGTTAAGGCAGTTGGGGTGGGAAATGGGAAAATGATTTAATAAGTGTTCAAGTAAGGGGTGTTATAAGCTTCGTATGTTCTTATTTCAAAACTCACACGATTTAATATATACATATGCCCCAAAAGCCCTGTGAAAATCCAATACTTTCACCCTTAAATAATATGGAGGTATACAATAAAAATACAAAGAAAATTCCATCATACCAGTACTCTGTGTTTGAGAGATCTCGTCCTTGAGGGGGGAAGTGTTTTGGGAAAGGAGACAAAAGGAACAAAAAAATTGAAATGAAAAGGATATGATGGCTGGCGGAAAAAGTAAAAAATTCTCATTAAGCAGGAGCATCGAGGAGGAAAAAAATTAAATCTTTAAATAAGAAAAAAAGAAACCGACACGATGATAAGTAGGAATGGTGCGGAACATTTGAAGGGGACTTGAGAGCATGAAAGGGATGGCGAGGGGGAAGATAATAGTTGTGAAAGAAAGGAAGGCGAAAATCATCATCACATCTCACTTCAGTTGAGCACAACGAATCGGAAGGACGGTACTGGAGATGGTTGGTATGGTGAGTTTCGGGGAAAGAATCGGAGGGAAAGGCTATATGACTTGAAGCAAAAAAGGAATCCCTGCCAATTCAGACACAACCAACTAACCAACCAACCGAACGAACGAGTGACGACGATGATGACGACGACACGACGACCCTTGGGACAAAAACAACAACGACAGACTGTTATGCCGATATAGATGAACTCACTTTGTGGAAGGAGTAAATAAAAAAACGGAAGAGGGTTGTTGTTGCTGACAAAAAAAGGCATCTACAAAAGTCCTCCTCATCGTATCGTCGTCGCCGTAGTCGTAGTCTCCATCATCATCATCATAGTCGGAGCAGCAGCAGAAGCAGCAAAGGCAGGATAATATATCGGATGTGGGTGAAGTACGTTTTGAGTGTGATGTGATGATGATGAAGATGACGATGATAGGATGCCAAAACATGCAGCAGCCCAAGCACAGGAATCATCATCATCATTGCCGATGCCGATGCTGATGCCACTGCCACTGCCGCTGCCTCCATGCCACGCCACGCCGCATAAAAAATAACACGGATGTCAGTGATGCAGAGATGGATTCGCTCTGATAGCAGCGAAATAAAGATAGAAAGAGATGGCGAAAGGACATCACTGAAGTGTTATGCTTCTGGCTATGGTTTCATGATGGGGGAATATATTTATTTATACATCTTCCTCTCAAACCCTACTCCATCCCAATCTCCATCCCTTCCCCTGAACATGGTAGATGGTAAAGAGGAATAAATTATCGTAGATTCATCTGATTTGGAAATGATTGAATTAGGCACGTTTTCAACTAAAAACGAAAAGAAAAAAAAAATTGGAAATGGAAGAAAATAATGGAAGGTGAGTAAAGGAATAAAACAAACGACCGAGGATGATGACGATGACAAGACTACGACGACGAAGAACGGCGCTACGATATCGTCGTAAAGGGGGAAATGAAGCCAACCATCAGTGACTATGCAGCGTAAAATAAGTAAGAGAGAGTAATTAGGTTAAAGTTGCTAGACGCGATTAATTTAATGTAATGGAAAGTGTTTTTTTTTCTTTTTATGGGGGTGAGGAGGGGTTGGGTTACTCTTCTTCTTGTATTTATTTAATTTTGATTAACTCGTGTTTTATGGAATGGGATTTTAGGGGGGTCTTTTTTCTGGGTATGACGTTAAGTGACATTTTTAAGCGTGGGTGTTCTTTAGGAGACGCTGTTGACTGACAAAATAGAATAATATTTTAATATCATATAAAGGACTCATTTGAAAGAGATGTGAGGATTATTAATGGAGGTAAATCCACACGAGCGATGGTTTAAGATTTATTAGGGTGAGATGGTATTTTTTTAAAGTTTTTCGACCGATTTTTGTTGCTAATATCATAAAGCAATTATGCCTGATAGATCTTTCTTAAGCCTTGAAATTATTCTATCTAAATCCGAATCTCCAACTAGTTAAAGCCTAACAGTTATCAAAGTAAAAACAATACAGGGGACATAAGTACCCATTTCGAAGTACCCGGAAATATTAAGCGAAGCTAAGGTAAGAATACGCTCAAAATAATTCATGACAATAACACCCTTAATTCGTTTCCGACGTCTAAAAACTTTTGTAATTAAGGGTTTTCCAATAAGGACTTGACAATTTTGTTTGCGATATTTCAAAAACTTTATCATCGGCTTGAAGTACAATCAAAAAATGTATGAAGCAAACAAATAACGCATATTTCGTTTGTTGACAAACCCTTTGTGCCTTACATGAGCTTCGTCACTAAAAAGGATCTTGCGATGAAATTCATCATCTTGGCGCATCTTCTCCAAAGCTCAATCGGAGAACGGACGTTACTTCAAATGGTCCATTGGCTTTAATTCTTGAGTTAGCTTTATTTTATTTATGTGTAAATCAAGATCCTTACGCAAAATACGCTATGTGGTCAGAGCCATGCCCAATTCTTAAGAATGCAGCCATGAAATTGATTGATAGGAATTGTTGTTTTACAGACTTCTAAATGGTGGCGATATTTTCGACACTTCGACCAAGCTGTTGTCTAAGCGATACGACAACATAACACAATGAGTGTGCACACTCAAAGCACTAAACTTTGTATTACATGTCTCCTAGGGCGAGACCGAAAATTGGAGCCGCAGCTGAATTTCGGTTAATAATCCTTATAATTTGCAGAAATTACTCGTTCTTGTACTTTACCATGACAAAAATAAAATTCAATGTTGTCAAGTTCCTAATTGGAAATTAAGTACTAGAAGAGCTTTGTACATAATTTTTCAAAAGTCTCCAACTGGGTGCCTAATATTCGAAATTGAATGATACTTAACAAAACTAAGCAGATTTGATAACACAAGCTCAGTTATGTTGTAGTCTAAGATAAATTGAAATTAGTCTCATCACTTTTCACTGTTTTTTTAACGGATTTTATTGTAGGAAATAAAAAGTTTAATTTTTTCCGGAAATTAAAGATTAGGCATCTTAAGAGGCAGTGTTCAATTGTGTCATCTTCATGCGTGTTACAAATCTTACGAATGTCAAAATAATCCTATGGGCACATCTTATTTGCGCCTTGGTTTGATGCGAGCTGTAAAGAAGTTATTAGGGCCAAAGAAGTTAGTTTCCGTTGCTATAAAGCCAACCGAACTGAGGAAAGCCGGAAAAGTTCAAACAAGCCAGGAAGGCCTGCAACGCCCATATTCGACGGACCAAATTTTTACATGACCAAAATTTACGGCAATAAATACTGCAATGTCCCAAAGGCAGTAAAAAATGTTGGTCATTTGTAAAAAACATGAGGAATTCTTCCTCTTCTTCGGTTCCTACGCTCGTTGTTAAGCTTAGCTAAAGCTAATCTCTTTGTTAGGCAGTTCGCCGCCAATTCTACGCTGCCAGTGAGTGTTATGACTCCGCCTGTACTTAATGATTTTGCACTCGTACTGTGGCAAGAGTCCTAAGAGATCTAAACACACATAAATCCGCTGGTCCGGATGGTATCCCCGCTATTGTTCTGAAGAGGTGTTCTGTAACGCTGGCAAAACCACTGCGTAAGCTTTTTCATCTGTTTTACTCCTCAGGTCTCATTCCGAGCGGATGGAAAACGGCATTTGTCCAGCCTATTCCCAAAAAAGGCAAATCCTCCTCACCCTCGAACTACCTACCGATTGCACTTACGTCCCTTCTTTCCAAGGTCATGGAAACGCTGATTAATTATCAGCTCAAGAAATATCTTGAAGATCGAAAGCTTCTTAATGACCGGCAATACGGCTTTCGTAGCAATAGGTCCACTGGTGATCTCATGGTTCATCTCACCGAACAGTGGAACAAATCTTTACATCGTTTTGGAGAAAGTAAGATTATTGCACTTGATATTTCAAGAGCATTTAATAGGGTTTGGCATCAGGCTCTCTTATCGAAAATGCGTGCATTCGGTTTTCATGAATCCCTGCTTCATTGGATAGTAATTACCTTTCGGATCGTTCAATACAAGTAGTATTGGATGGATTCAAGTCTGAAAACCATAAAATAAATGCTGGTGTGCCCCAGGGCTCTGTTTTATCTCCAACACTCTTTCTCATTTTTATTAATGATCTTCTGTCTGCAACATCTAATCCAATACATTGTTTCGCTGAAGATAGCACTCTTAGCTTTTCATATTCGTTTTCAGACTCACATCCCTCTTCTTCGGATGTAGAACTGCAACGACAAAATATGATAAGCTCATTAAATTCCGATCTAAACAGCATTGTTTAATGGGGATTAAAAAACCGCGTGGAATTTAATGCTTCGAAAACCCAATGCTGTCTTGTATTGTTAAAGCGAGATATACCCCCATTGCCATTATCCATGGATGGCACTTGCATCAATGAGACTGAACACCTCGATATTCTCGGTATGCGTGTCACCAACCACCTCTTATGGAATGATCACATACGCGATATCGCCAAAAATGCCGCAAGGTGTTTGGGTTTTCTTAGGCGATGCAAGAAATATTTCATCCCTTCTGATCTGGCTGTTATCTACTACACTTACATACGTCCAAAGCTTGAGTATAACTCCCATTTCTGGGCTGGTGCTCCTGCAACTTACTTAAGCCTCTTGGATAGTATTGAACGTAGAGCATTTAAATTGATAGGTGATAATATCATCATAAGTTCATTTACTTCGCTTGAACATCGTCGTAAGGTCTCTTGTCTGACCCTTTTTTACAGTTATTTTAACGGCTTATGCTCTAGTCAAATAGCCAGTTGCATTCCTCCCCTTAAACAGTTCAACCGTAATACTCGCGCTTCTAGGAATGCTCATCAGTATACCTTCGAGCCCAACTTCGGTCGTACTGTCAAATACAGAGATTCGTTCTTTAGCCGTACTACGCGAATGTGTAATGCCTTACCACACTCTGTCTTTCCTAGTCATTGCAATATTCAGGAATTCAAAACCAATGTGCACCGACATCT
Source organism: Eupeodes corollae (assembly GCF_945859685.1). Classification (NCBI taxonomy): domain Eukaryota; kingdom Metazoa; phylum Arthropoda; class Insecta; order Diptera; family Syrphidae; genus Eupeodes; species Eupeodes corollae. The sequence continues at coordinate 145,094,701 of NC_079147.1, read as the reverse complement.
CCTTTTAAGCCCTCTCTCCTCTTCCTAGTGCTCACACTGTGCATCTGCATAATAAGGGTAGTAATATCCCCTTGAGATTGTGTTTATTATAAAAAAAAAAAACATGGCTTTATATGCAAACTGTCGTAAAAATACATTCAAGTAGGAAGTCAGCTTATATTCTTGCTCCTATAGGAACTTTAACATTATTTAAGTTATCACTTTAAGGAATATACACAACTTAATCACTATCATACAATTTGAAGATAATGTCTCAATTAGTTTTTTGGTGGCTTTAAGAATGCTTCAAAAAAAAAGTTAAACACGATCCCTAAATACACAATTCCACACGTCAGCGTACAATAAAACATCCCCACTTTGTTTTGAACCGAAAAGTTACTATTAAACCCTCGAAAAACAACGAGGATCAGTATTGTCATCTATTCTACCCTTAAAAAATCTTTCTTCAAGTATTGACGGCTTTCTTGCAGCATACTCAAATCTTCCACATCTATCTTGTAACTACTGTGAAATTGTGTTTCAAACATCAACAAGATACACCTAAATACTGGAATGCCTCAAGGTTCTGTTCTATGACCGCTTCTTCTTCACATCTCTTATGCAATGTTTGTTCCCTGTGTAATTAAAATTCATCCCGAATATTCGCTCTTAGGCAACAAAAAAAAATATTCATAATGGCGAAAACTTTTGTTTCTATGGAACACCGCCGAAATGTTTCCTGTCGCTGTTCTAGGGGGTTCACCGAAAACTCCTAAATGGCTATTCTCTTCCCTAATTCCTTACAGAAACAAGACAAAAAAAAAGCAACTCAAGCTCTACCTTTGCAAAAATTCGTCTAAATTGTTCCGGACAGTTGAAAAAAAAACACCCCACTATACTATTCTCCTTTATTGTTCTCAAACAACTTTTACTTCACAAATTTGTAAGCAAAACGGAAAAGAATCAGCAATAAAAACAAAACAAAAACACAAAAAACCGAACAAGTTTTGACAGCATAAAAACAAAAAACCAAACATGGAAAATATGAAAAATCATACAGCATCACAATATTCCTGGAAAACGTTAAAAAAATAACAAAGAATTATGCGAGAGATATTTTTGAAAACAACGAGAAAAAAACATAAAAGCTAAAAACAAAACAGAACTTCATAATGAAAAAAAGGAACAAAAATCCATTCCCTTATGCCATTCTTTATGTCAGAGAGTGATGTGCGAAAATTCAGTGAATGTAGAAGGGTGTTTTTTTTTAGAATCAAAACTCAGAAAAAAAACATCAAAACAAAACAAAAAACATGCAACACACAAATCTGAAATACTGTCTTTTATCTAACGAACTGACGCTATGCGCTCCGCGCACAGAATCGATGCGATCTACCTTACCTACCTTTGCTGTATGCAACCTGTCTATCATCTCTATGGCTGCATCAGTTTCCTGGTAAAAAGGAGATTACAAAGCAAGGAACAAAAAAAAAAAAAAAAAAATACTGCGAATAACTGCCTTTCAATATTAAAACCCCCTTAGCCCCATCTGCACAACATATCAGGTACTAGGCTCAGTTCGTCAGTGAGTCGTCGGAGGCGTTCTCATCGTTTTTGTTTGGGTTTTGTTTTTCCAAAAAAAAAACAAAAATTACCTTTGAACATTGGTAAAAAAAATAGTCAAAGAAAATATATTAACAATTATTTTTACTATGAATTGAAATAAAGTTGATAGAATTTTAGAGGAAATAGAGGACAATAGTTGATATCGAAGTGAATAAGAGAAACAAAAGTCTACTCTTCATTCTTAAAAGCTTAAAGTAACGTTTTTTTTTGTTCTGGTATGCAAACAAAACAGAACTTTTTTAAAGGATTAAACTTTCCTGAATTCGAGTCTAGCCTGTAAATGTTATTATAACATCAGATTTTCAAAATATGTTCCTTTAAAAAAATGCTAAAACAACCAAAAAGGGGGTTTCAAAAGCTAACAATACATATTTTGAAAATGTTTCCAAATTCAAATCTTTTTATAAAGTTTTAATGAGTTCTAGTTTCTCACTTAGTTTTCGTAATTTCTAATTAGTTATAAGATGATTTTTATGAGCCTTCATTTGATTCTATCTAAAATTTTGAAAAACTTTGAATTTAAAGCTCTTATATCCCAGTTTTTTATTAAATAAAAGAAAAGGCTTTTCGATTCAATTCAGGCACAAAAAAGTAAATTATCATGGCTCTACAGCGTTCTCCATTGGCCTGGTTTATGCCCAAAGAACTCACTAAACAGTGAATTTTTGAGGCTGTAACGGTGCCGCCGGCCGTGGTGAGTCTCCTCAATGGCTTGGGGATTATGATCACTCGCTAAACCATATTTTCTTGTGAAAATCTGGATCGATGTCCATCTCGTCTGTTCTGTTCTTGTTAAGTTATGAAATGACAAACCTAGCTGAGCATAAAACAAGTGACAGCTGTCAAAAAGACCAACTGCGAAAGAAGAATTGCCAGATTGAAAAACCTCGAGTTTAAGAAAACACACGTTATTTTGTGTATCATATAAGTTTTGTGTTTCCATGATTTCTGATAAATTTGCTTGATCTGTCCAATATCGGAACTTTAAGCCCACTTTCGTCATAGAAGAATAAGAATGAGTTGATTCACGTCAAAGCATCATAAAAGTGGAAAAAGAGTGATCAGCTATCCATAGTTTAATGAGCAAACTCCTTAGTCCAGGAAAAACAAACAAGCTTGGCAAGGGTCATACCTTCTGTGATATTTTATGGGATTCATTTTTGCAACACACATACAATTCTATTCTCCCTATATTCGAATAGAAACTGATAAGTAACTTTCACACGTGTAAACTCAGTTTTAACAGTTTTTCTAATATAGAATGTTGAAAACTTCTCCCTTTTAAACCTATGAGCAAATGTCATATAGTAACAAACGAATAGATGGACCAACCACATAGATGGAATTTAGACGAACGAGTTTCATTTTTTCCAGAGTTTTCAACATGAGTTAAATGAGGATACGAGACTCAAAATAGTGGCGCATGGTCGAATCCTTGAGACAATTTTTACCAGCTGTCTTTACCTGGTCCATGTTCCCTCGGTATGAAGAGAATTTAAAGCTGTTTTTATAGCCAAATTCTCTCAAGTCAATCCGAAAGATCTACTACCTATAAGTCTATCAACATTCCTTCTTAAGACCTTGGAAAGATTGATTGATATCCATTTAAGGGCAAGTATTAGTACAAGATTTCTGTCTTCGTCTCAACATGCCTACTGTAAATGTAAATCGGTGGAAACAGCGTTACACACCTTATACCCACCGTCGAATATTCCCTCCATCATAAAGAGTTCACTATGGTTGCTTTCTTTGACATCGAAGGTGCCTTTAACAACGTGGACACATCTGCACTTACATCTCCAAATGTAGAGAGGTCGCTTCGGGAGTTATTTCATTTAATGCTGACTAGCAGAATAATTAACTCAAAACTGGGCAACTCTCCTAGCAGACGATCCCTTAGTAGAGAGGGTATAGCCCCTTTCCTCTGGAACCTAGTGGAAAATGAAATCCTAACTAGTCTGGATGCGGAGGGTTTCAGAGTGATAGCCTCTGCGGACGACTTTGCTATAGCAGTTTCAGGAAAGCATCTTTTCACCTTAAAAGAACTCTTGCAAAATGCCTTAGACAGACTAATACTTTGGGCTGATTGGTATGGACTGGGTGTTAGCCCCCACAAAACCGATTTAGTCTTATTTTTGAGGAGATACAAAGTTCCATTTGTCAACCCTCCCTATTCCAGTTAAAACTCTCAGACGAGGCCAAATACCTGGGTCTTGTCTTAGATTAGAAACTAAATGGGAAACGCAACGTACAGAAAAGAGTCAAAAAAGCAACTTGCTCTCTTTTCTAGCAAAAAAGCTATTGGTAATAAATGGGGCTTACAACCCAGAACCACGCATTGGCTATACACATCGGTAATCAGACCGATTTTAACGTACGGTGTGGCAGTATGGTGGTCTGCTTTAGAGAAAGCTATAAACCGAGATACATTAAATAAAGTCCAACGTTAAGCTTGTCTATGTATAAGCGGATCGCTTCGCACGACCCCACCTGCGGCACTGGACACCTTTCTCTATCTAACACCTCTCTCTCTGCTATTTGCCTCAAAGCTTCGTCGCAGTGGACTTACTCGTAGGTCAATCAATAGAATCAATTCCAAAGAACACAGACTACACCACTCCCAACTGCAATTCGACAGAAATTTCCAGGATAACACATTCCTGGAAGATGGGTCGTTCCATTTTTATACAGATGGTTCAAAAACAAAAGAAAGAGTTGGTGGAGGTGTGTACTCAGAACGACTGAAATTAAGTCTCCCATTACGCCTCCCAATCATTGTAGCGTGTTCCAGGCGGAAGTTTTGACGATAAGAGAAGTCTTGTCCTGGCTTAAAGTAAACGTGATATCAACATCTGATATCCCTATTTTCTCAGATAGTCAGGCTACTATCAAATCTGTGGACTCTGTCTCTATAAACTCTATAACAGTCCATAACTATCGATCATCTCTAATGGAGATGACACGATAGTTAAATATTCACGTTTGCTGGGTGCCGGGCCATAGAGACACTCCAGATGACTGGAACGGTACAGTGCAGCCCATTCTACCATGTTTGGCAAATACTGGCATACCAATCGCTTCTTGTAAAATGTTGCTAATGCAAGACGCTATAAAGAAGGAAAACACCAGGTAGAACAACATCTCATTTTAAGTCACAAAAAACATCTGGCCAACTCTAGATTTAAAACGTTCAAGGTGCTTGCTATCTCTAAGCAGATCGCATAAAAGCTCTATAATAGGTGTCATAACCGGACACTGTCTAATAGGAAAGCACGCCACGAGACTAGGCGTATTCTCAAATGACTTTTGCAGAAGCTGTATAGACGAGAAACACTTCTTCATCTTCTCTGCACATGCCCTGCTCTGGCTCGAAAACGCAAGAATTACCTTTAACGATCTAAACGATCTAAATCATACCAGCATAATCAGCCTCTCACGTTTCGTAAGGGACTTAAACTGGTTCCATTGAGCTTAGAGGGAAGCCTCATGATCCATGTTATAAACGGTGATTTTTTAAGAGCTTGAAAACTTTAAAAAAAAAACGCATAAAATTTGCAAAATCTCATCGATTCTTTATTTGAAACGTTAGATTGGTCCATGACATTTACTTTTTGAAGATAATTTCATTTAAATGTTGACCGCGGCTGCGTCTTAGGTGGTCCATTCGGAAAGTCCAATTTTGGGTAACTTTTTCTAGCATTTCGGCCGGAATAGCCCGAATTTTTCGGAAATGTTGTCTTCCAAAGCTGGAATAGTTGCTGGCTTATTTGTGTAGACTTTAGACTTGACGTAGCCCCACAAAAAATAGTCTAAAGGCGTCAAATCGCATGATCTTGGTGGCCAACTTACCGGTCCATTCCTTGAGATGAATTGTTCTCCGAAGTTTTCCCTCAAAATGGCCATAGAATCGCGAGCTGTGTGGCATGTAGCGCCATCTTGTTGAAACCACATGTTAACCAAGTTCAGTTCTTCCATTTTTGGCAACAAAAAGTTTGTTAGCATTGAACGATAGCGATCGCCATTCACCGTAACGTTGCGTCCAACAGCATCTTTGAAAAAATACGGTCCAATGATTCCACCAGCGTACAAACCACACCAAACAGTGCATTTTTCGGGATGCACGGCTTCTGGTTGCTCTTCACTCCAAATGCGGCAATTTTGCTTATTTACGTAGCCATTCAACCAGAAATGAGCCTCATCGCTGAACAAAATTTGTCGATAAAAAAGCGGATTTTCTGCCAACTTTTCTAGGGCCCATTCACTGAAAATTCGACGTTGTGGCAGATCGTTCGGCTTCAGTTCTTGGACGAGCTGTATTTTATACGGTTTTACACCAAGATCTTTGCGTAAAATCTTCCATGTGGTCGAATAACACAAACCCAATTGCTGCGAACGGCGACGAATCGACATTTCACGGTCTTCAGCAACACTCTCAGAAACAGACGCAATATTCTCTTCTGTACGCACTGTACGCATTCGTGTGGTTGGTTTAATGTCCAATAAAGTAAACTGAGTGCGAAACTTGGTCACAATCGCATTAATTGTTTGCTCACTTGGTCGATTATGTAGACCATAAATCGGACGTAAAGCGCGAAACACATTTCGAACCGAACACTGATTTTGGTAATAAAATTCAATGATTTGCAAGCGTTGCTCGTTAGTAACTCTATTCATGATGAAATGTCAATGCATACTGAGCATCTTTCTCTTTGACACCATGTCTAAAATCCCGCGTGATCTGTCAAATACTAATGCATGAAAATCCTAACCTCAAAAAAATCACCCTTTATCACAATAGGCCATTAAACATTTCGGAAAGTTTCTCACGAATTAGCGCTTTGATTTTAGCTTCTAGTGCTTCAATTGAAGCCGACTCTACAGACCAGAGCCTTAATATAGCCTCACTAAAAAGATGTTTGACATTGCTACAAAACATAAAACCAGCGATGCCAAAACCAAAATTATCGAAACTCTCAAATTATCCATCAAAGTATCTAAAAGAATTTCAACTCATAGGCACTTTTTTGTTTTCTTTTTCAAAAGTTAAAATTAACTAAACCAATAAAGTGGATATCCAAAGGTACACACATTGATGAAACCCACAAAACTACCCACCTATGTTAGGGTAGGTACCTACCTACTTATCTAATTATTTTAATATGCAAACAATATAATTGATATGATTTACATTAATACCTATATACCTACCTAAGTACAGACTAAATACATACATACATACATATGTGTACTATTATAACACCCAATCCCCGCTAAATACCTCTCAATCATGTCAATCTGTCCCTCAAAATTACTAAACTTAAATTTAACCACTACTTATCCTGATCATTATTAACTCTCCCTTGATACTGTTTCATATTTTATCCATCCACTATTATAAAACATATAGCTGCAACCCCCGCGCCGCGCCGGCCACCCGCTGCCATCCACTTGTGTAATTTATCCCCTCGTCCTTATACCCTTACCCTCGGTTCCTTATTGTTATTGCTCAACCGAAAAGTCCCAATTTGTATCGTTTTTTTTTTTTTTTTTTTTTTTTGGTAAATAGGTAAACACACAAAATACATAAACATATTTACAAATATAAGCATATGTAGCATCTGTATGTATGTATGTATGGATGTATGTAGATATGTATGTGTGTATGGATAAAGGCACTCAACCACGGTTTCCGTTTAACTACACATTAATCACGTGCTCGTGTGACACCATCATCACCATCACTTTTATACCACGACAACGCAACGTAACGGAACCCGAACCATCCTTGCGCTCCTCTTCCTCCTCATCTACTCTCTCTCTCTTTCTCCCCCAAAAAGGATATCAAAAACTGACAAACCAAAATAAATTTAATTTATTTACACATTACAATGTGGTGTTCTCATTTTCAATAAATTGAATAATAAGGTTTGCCTCGACGAATTTCCCAGAATATAACATTTTCCAAAAAAAAAAATCAAAAAGGATGTGCAAAAAAAAATATAGAGTAGAGTAGTCCAGAGAAAAATCAACTACCTATACCTAACGTCCTAACCCACCCTACCTTACCTACCTACATAGGATCAAATTCTCTTTTCTTTTAATGTAACAGAACAGAAACGGAACCCTTCCAACAAAGCCAACCATCGCACCACACACCAATAAACCACATTAAACACAGAGAAGAACTTTAATGTTTTTTTTTTTTATTTTCATCCTGCAAATGTAAAAAGGACCAAACATCAAATTATTGAGATGAGAATGAGAAATGAAATTGCGCACAATCTATATCCCTCTCTATCTCTCTCTCTCTTGTTTCTATAGAATTACTCTCTCTTTATACATGAAATTTTCTCTTAAATTTGAATTCTCTCTCAATTATTATATCTCTCTCTCTCTTAAGTATAAAATCCACATACAAATTGAGAATGAGTCCTTTTTGTGTGTTTGACTGGATAAATCCTTGCCACTTACTTATATTCTGTCCGTCATTCTGTTCGGTTCACGATACGCGTCCTGTGTGAATTTTTTTTGTATTGTATTGTGTGTTCTTTCACAGGATATCAAATATAATAGTAAATAATAAAAAGGATCAAAAATTCGTTCGTTCTGCCAAATAGCAAGAACAATACAAATTAAAAAAAAGAAGGATATTCAAAGTAATTATCTTTTGTATTATTTGCAAATTTGGGTGATTTTGTGTTATTTTGTTTTGTTGTTATTCTGAAAAAAAAGTCCTTGAAAAAGGAGCGCGGCAAAAATACAACTACAACGAAAAAAACAAGAAATTTAATTCTTAAAATTAAGTGAAATTCCTTTCCAAGAACAACAAGAACAAAACAAAGCGGGTCTATAGTCCTTGGTCCTTGTTGTTTCTTTTATTTTCTTAGTTTTTGTTTTTCCTTCGAAAGTGTGGATTATATTTTTACATACATAATTGTGTTTAAGTGTATTGAGCGGGTCTTAAGTGAATTTTTTCTTGTTGTGTTTTCTAGGACCGATTATACATCAATTAATAATCGTCCTAATTCATTGCTACTACCGGGAATTAGTTGATTGCTATTATTCTTCTTCTTCTTGAAGAAGACAAAACAAAATAAACAACAACAACAACAAAAAATAAGAAATAAAACGAAGTGAAACGAGAAACAAAACGCTCAAATAAATTCTACTGAATATTATAAATGTGCTCAGTCAAATGTCCTTTTTGTGTGTGTTACACTAATTTTGTTCAAGTTAGGGGAAACCAATTCTACATAATTTCTTCGAGTCCTTTTTATTTTTCTATTATTTTATTTTTTTCAAAATCATTAAATGTCCGTACTTAACAGTGTTTGTGTTCATAAGGACGAATGCCAAACGAAGACGTAAAATAAAAATAAGAGAAATAAAAAAAAAAACATCTTGAGTACGAATCCTTTTTGAATGCCCATGAAGTACATATACAGTGCGAGGAAAAAATAAAATATGGGAAAAAGAAAAACCCGGTGCCCCTTTCCTTTTTTTCTACTGCTCGTTCATAAAACAGGACGAACGACGATGACGATGGCAAAATAACAAAAAAAATCCCAGTTGCTGCGATCCATTACGTTGCTAGTTGCTGCTGCTGCTCCTTCCTTCCTCCCTCAACAAGAAGTTTTTATTTTCAATTTTTCTAATTTTTTTTTGTTTAGTCCTGTTCGTCCTGACTGTTTGCTATTTTGCTCTCTTCTCACTCTCCCCGCCCACTTTGTTGGACATTTTTATTTGCTTGTTTTCATTTTCTTAAAAAAAAAAAAAAAAAAACATGAAGGGAAAATTCAACTGTAAAGCCATCGAGCGCCAAGCCACCCTTTCTACTCTCTACCCTCTACCTATAGGTATATAACTGTTGTTAGGTATGAAGAGGTATGTTGTGTGCCATTGAGGTGCAAAAATGGAGTACAGCAGCAGAAAAAGCGGCATTCGGGGTTAGAATTGAGGTGGATGATGAAAATGGATGGCTCAAAGAGAGGTGTTGGAAAAATGAAAATGCATTCAGAGACGACACAGCAGCAGCAGCAACGACGACGACGACAACGACGAAAGGAGGCAAAAGCGGTGTGGCGGAGGCAATCGTTGAAAAAGAATGGCGCGCAAAAAATAAAGAAAAACAACTTGTTGTGCTGTGTATATGCTTCAAGGATGGATTAGGGGTGGCATTTTCCACTTCCCCCATCCTTCCAACCACTCTGCCTTCCCTGTCGTCCTTCCCTTCTGCCCCTGCTCCTGTTATTCAACCCCAGGGATTCTTTTCTGTGTTTTTTTTTTCATTTTTATTTTTGTGTTTTCTTTTTTTTTTTGCTGTTTGGAGTTGCGAGGATAATCGAGCAGATTGTAAATGAAGGTTTTCACATAGAAACCGAGTTTGCCAGGCGACATGGTGGTAGCTTGGGAGGTTGTGCTTGTGAATGCAGAAGAATTCTTTAGCTTGAAGTTGAAAAAAAGTAGAAGAGTGGTAGTGTTGGTAGAAGAGGTAAAGAGGTAGGGCACAAAAATACTGGTGATGGTTGGGATGACAGGAAAAGTTTTCTTTTTCCACATAAATATGTAAAAAAAAAGCTATAAGAAGGAAAAAACAGAAACGACAATGGGGGTTGGAAAAATTGTCGTTGTTAACAAAACCCAGCTACAACAATGATAATGTCATAGAGGTGTATGTTTTTTTTTTTTTAAGTTTGTATCTAGCTTTAGGGAAAAAGTTTTTCTCCCTTTGCCCCTATATAGTTTTTGTATATATATGTAGGTACTTCCTTTGGCGTTTTTTTCAAGTTCTTTCTTTTTATGCTGTCGAGTAGTATACTTTCTCTGCCTTCTGGGTGTCTTGGCAACTTGCAATGGATAATGATTGAAGTAGTTGAATTTTTGGTGGATATGAAAAAAGGGGTTAGAGAAGGGGAGGGGGTGAAGGATGGCTTGAAAAGTGTTAGAGAAATACCATACCTTTCTATCTATCTTTCTATCTATAGGAAGTAAGCTATATCTACACTGTCCTGTGTTATGGTACACTTGAAGTTTTGTTGTGTGAAAAAGGCACTGGGTATGGTAGGGTATAATAAATATAGAAGAAAGGGTAATGGTAAAGTGGCCGTCAGTTGTACAAAAGAAAAAAGAAAAAAAGATGATTTGCAGCAGTTTTCTGTTTTTCTGTAGCTATACCTTCTTACATATTGCAATTTCTGCAAAACCCTTCGTATCCTTGTTTTTTACTTTTTCTGTTTTTTTTTTTTTTAATTCACTTGAATAAGTGCTGTGACTCTGTTGGGACTTTCCGGCTAAGTTTTTCTTCTTGATTTTGCTTTTCTTTTTCATTTGAAAATTAGGTATAGGTGGTACCTTCTAAGGAGTAAAATACAGAGAGGAAAAAAGAAAATAATAACTTGGAAGGACTCTTGGTTTTTTTCTCACGTTCAAAAAAAAAAAACACCAAGAAAGTTTGGTCAGAAGGAAAAATTAACAAAAAAAAAACAAGAAGAAGAAGAAGTGGAAATTTAATTAAATGGTAATTGGTCCTAAGAGCTTTCGTGGGGTTTTCTTCCTTCTCATTTTGTTGTGTTTTATTTTTTTCTTTAGTTTGTATTCTTCCTTTCGTTATTATTTCCCAACTTCCAATAAAAAGGGTTTAAAAATATGTGTACATATAGAAAGGACATTTGAATGAGCGGCATTTATTTATTTTGTTTTTGTTCGTTTATAAATCCACGAGGAAGAAGTGTTTTTAAGTGTAATTTTGTTTGTTTTTTTTTTCAGTGTTTTATTTATGTCCTTTTAGCAGGTATAAATAAATAAAAATGGATCAAACAACAACAAAAACAATAATTTAAATGATAAAAGTAAAATATTATATAATTTTACACAAAAAGTGTCACTGAAAAAATAAAATTTAAAAAAAAAAACCCTTTCATAGGGAGTTTTTTTTTGGTACCTAACCCCAACAAAAATAAAAAGGATACTATTTTACTGGCGACAGTAAAACAAATTAAACAAAAAAAAACTATTTTGGATTACACTCTGGGATATCAATAAAAAGCGGATAAATGAATGTCAAAAAGGTAGGATACTATGAATGTTTGTAGTTTATTTAAATACCGACGGAGGTTTGTGTTTTCCTTTTTTTTTTTTAAATATAAATCGTTCACCAAAAAGCCGTCGGTAATATTTTAGGTGTATTTTTTTTAAACATTTATTTATTTATAAATGCAGACAAAGTGTAAAATAATTGACATGTTGTAAAAATATTTCTTGTGTGTTGAGAAGGACTAATTAGTGATGTTGTGAAATTTTGAATCACAAGAAGTTGCCGTTGTGTGATTAAATTAAATAAAATTAAAGAACTTAAATGGATTTTTCTCATTATTTTCCCCATGAAAAAATGGTTTACATTTAAAGTTTTGCCCCACTTAGAGACTTTTTCATTTTGAATACATTTGAAACACTCAAGTATTTGAAAAAATTAATGAAATATAGTAACTACCCTTCAATTACAAAGCCTTAAAAAAAACATCATTCAAAATCGACAGGTGTGCATAACTTCAGGTAAAATTAAATTTTAAGAATTTTCACAATTTCTACCTGAATGTGCTCTTTTTTTTAGAGGGCAATAAAAGCAAACTAACACATTGAGATCCTCTTAATTGCTGTTATACCTTTAATTTGAAAAAAAAGTTTTAGATTGACACTAATTTTGAAGTTTTAAGATACGAAGTTATCTCAGGAAATAGTGTTAAAAATTGTACTTGAACAATATTGTTTACCGTCGCCATTTGATTAAAGTCTTATGTTAAAGAAGACCATAAACCATAAGGTAAATAATGGATTGGTGGAGAATGAGCTGCATTATTTGAGCAAAGGCAGTCGCCAAACAATCTATAAGCAATTTTCCAGGCAGCTCAGGAAAAAGTTAGCTGTTGTTTAAGGACTTCTGCGACCATAGGATTATTGGTCTCCTTGTAACTTAACGTTTCCTAGGACCAGATTCCATAATCTTTTTCGAACTTGGTTATTGGTGTCAATTATTCCAAAAAAACAACTTAGCATTTGGTTGGGAAAATCAGCAAGCTTCTTTCAGAAAGCTTGGGAATGAGTTAGCTGTTGGTTAAGGTCTAATCTAATCATTGACATTCATTGGTTTGAAATAATCTAGAAACTTTAGAAGCTGGTTTTTCAAAACACAATTTGATAAAGCCGCTTTAGCATGTCCTATGCCTTGGTCCTCCTTATCCTTTTCAGGATTAATTTGGAAATTCACCGAAACAAATCACAGAATTTTTTATACGAGTGGTTTTCAATACACAATAAAACAAATATTACTAAATTTTATGGGTCAGGTATTTAGCATTATAATAAAGTTAAAGTTATTTAAGTCACCGTCTCGGCTGGCTCGAAAAATTTCAGCGGAGAGTCTCAATTTTTGACCAATTTGTGCAGCAATTGGGGCCGTGTGTCATCAATAACGTGCCAAATATTTCTTTTAAAGACATTTATCGTCTCTTGATTATCTATGTAAACAAACGACTTCATAAAGCCCATTAAAAGAGTCAAGTGTGTTAAATTGGGCGGTATTGGAGCCCACAACACAGATCACGTGAACGCTTTCAATAAGTTAATTGTTTCGTGCCGTCTTGATAGTCGTTTTGCTTCAATTCTTGCATAAGATGAATTTTATAAGCCGAAAAAATCAAGATCCTTCCCCAGAATCTTCCACAATGTGGATGGGCGCGGATCTAATTGTTGCGCCCGAAATGGATGGACTCATTGGGGTATTTTCCGATACTCTGAGTAACAAAGCAGCAATAGTGCATTCAGTGAGCTTTGAATGGCGTCTCTGAGGATGTGCCGCTGTGAGCCATAGTTGCTCGAATTGCTGACTTTTCTAGGCAATTATGTCAAACGTTGGATGTAGTGTGCCATGCATCGTGCCAACTGGGCCATTATTTTGGCAATAAATTTTCAATATTTAAAAACGTTTTTCAGGAGTAAGTCTTTTCATTTTAAAATGACAAATCAAATTAAGTGACAGCTGTCAAAATGATTGACTCCGGAAAAAGTATTGCCAAATTGAAAAAAGTACGCACATAAGAGCTTAATTTTTAAAGTGGCTTAGGATAAAGATAGTTTCAACAAACGCAATTCCTTTTCGTTCTTATTTTTTAACGGAAATTGATAACTCCTTTTTTTTAAATTAAAAAGCAAACCAAAAATTAAGAACATGCAACACAAAAATAAAAACCCCTTAGAGACGAGATAAAACTTTTAAAAAGTGCAAAAAATGTTTATATACAGATAAAAGAATACGACAACAAAGACACAAAACAAATAAAACTTTACAAAAACAGGACCAAAAAAATAAAGGAACAAAAATGCAGTTCTAAGTTCATATACACTAAAATTGAAAAAAATAAAAATGGAAGCAAACAACACAAAACAAACAGCCAGACATAGTTATAGCTATTGCTGGAGCTTCACAAAAATGGCATAAAATAAAAATAAGAACGTTCGCGATAAAAACCAGAAGCGCACGGCAAACCCATCATCTCTCTAAGAGCCCGAGCACACACACAACCAGTTCCCATGTCTCATCCACATCCCAGACGAGGAACGAGGATATACGTTTCTGTTTTATTTCTTTTGTAAAGAGTTTTTTTTTTGTGATACTGAAACAGATGATGAAAAGTGTTGGAAATGGATTCTACGGTCTGGTCATAAACCTAGTCCTAAAGAGGCTTCATGGCAATGGTATAACGACTGATAAAAGATTAGAATTATTTCCTCATAGTCTGCACTAGAAAAGGGTTCTACGTTCTTAGTTGCCCCTGACGCTCGGGTCATAGCTTCATGCATTCGAGAATAGATTCAAACATTTGTTTTTACCGGAATTGTCAATGTGGATCATTTGAAAACAGGTAGAATTCAAGATGGCCAATACTTTTAGGATTTAATTCCTCGCAATTCGATTATATTACTATCCTTCTAGGATGATATCCACTAACAATGAAGAAGCACTCGCAAATCATCCTAGTTAAAAATCGATTGAGCAAGACTCTTCCAGTATCCGTTCCAAGATAGTTCGTAAGACTGCCAGAGGTCTTGGGTTCAATCCCTCTCTATAGTACTTTCAATTTTTGTCACGGGAACTACCTCTTGGGAGGAATTGACAAATCGTCTAAGTGTAATTGCTCTCATGATTTGTTTAGATTCGGCATATAAGCTGTAAGTCCTCTCCATCCCTGCCTTTACTCCCACACAGAAATGGTTGAGAGTTGCAAAATCTCTGGACCCTTGTTCCCTACAAGCTATTTCGTCACCTGCTTATTTATTTTTTTATTAACTCTATGCTTTTGAAAAATCCCATAGCGCTTTCCTTTGCAAAAAGAACTATTTGATACTCTGCCTCTCTGATCATCGAACTAGTTTCTTCTTAAGGGGCTCTTTTGATTTCCCCTGGAGCTAGTTTCAATTGATAACATTTAATTCTCGATGTTCACGAAATTCTCTTTCTTTTGTCTGATTTTTGATATTGCTCAACAGTACATCTCGGGAAGAAGGGGAAAGCGGAGTCTTCCCTTCAGAAAGTCGCAAACTCCAAAATGAAACTGCTCTTCAGATTATTATTCCATTTCCTTATCGATTATAATGAAAAAAAACTTAACTTTTTTTTTGTAGAACTTATATTTCTCGATTGTGACATTCTTAAAATATTTAAAAAGTTCGTCGAACAAACAACCAACAAAAAAAAACGACAAGAATAAAAAGAACACCCTTGACATGTTGTCACCAGAGAATGTCTTTTATTTTCTTCTGCCATGCCTCTGGTATATTAATATCTATACTCTACATACGTACATACCTATCTATATAAAAAATACCTCTGCTGCCTTGAACATGATACTAATGTTATGGCACTTCGAAGGATTACGCTTCTGATTTGGATTCATGTACAATCACTTACCCCATATGCCGAACGAGCTAACATACCATCGAACAAGAAACATACTAAAAATCCCCATATAAATGTATAGCAGGGAACTTGTCCCCCCAACTCTTAACCTTCTTCCAAATGCCTTAGATTCGATGTTTAACACTCGATTTTCGCACAAAAAGGACACCATACTACACACACACATCATACAAATGAATTACACTAACAACAAGCACAACAAGAACAACAACAACGACAACAAACAGCCAGAAGAAAACATAAAGGAAATTTTCTTCTTCCTGCTCTGAACCGTCCTCAATCTCATTCTCGTCCTCGTTTTCGTCCTGATCCTCGTCTTGGTCCTAGTCCCCGCATATAAGCAACACAGCAGCACTCAATATTAGGTGCATGTTCCAAGGAAAAACTTTTCCAAGCATTTATATTATATTTATAGATGGATGGATATGGTCTACCCTTAAGATTTTATAGCTATATGTAGAACATCCAGCGCACCACCAGAACTCTTCACAGAGTTTCCCCCCTCTTCATCTCTCTTGAATTCTTTATTATTCCACCGAACATACAGAAGTGAGTTTTCAAGAATCAAAGAAGAAGAAGACGACTTACCAAGTCGATGGCTTAAGGGATAGATAGATAGATAGATATGGTGGTGCTGGTGGTGGTAGTTGTGGTATAGAAAAGATGATACCCTGTGTATTTGAGCAGTCATAACCAAACAACGTCACTACAGAATCTTCACTATACACTAAACCAGCATAGTATCATCATCAGGAAGAACGAAAAACCCACCCAGTCATGTCCTCATTATCACACTTCATAATGAAATGCTTTTCTGCTCCTCAAGATTTATTGTTGCAGCGATTTGTGGTTTGAGGTATGGTTTCTCTGTCGAATTGGTCGGAGAATTTATAAGGGTAGGGAGAAGGAGATGGGTGTAAGATGGCATCCCAAGTGGGTACACATTCTCTGAAGGATACAAACAACAAGAGACACTCTTCTACTTCTACTTCTTGTTCTTCTTCTTGTTCATCATCTTGAAGCTTTTGTAGGATACATGATGATGTGCACACACAACAAACAAGATAAGCAGGCGACATGGTGCTTCTAGATGATGTTCCTATCTATCTATTGGTAGGTACATATAGCTGAGGGATGAGAGTCCTTGTTGGGCTCCTTTAACTGATCATGATGATGATGATGATGCTGCGAGGAGGTGGTGTATAATACCTAAGACCGACGTTGACGATGTCGACGAAGACGTACAATGACTTTAGTCTTTTGTTCTGACAACAAGTTATTAGCATGTTTTTAACGTACCTCTACCTATAGTTTCTATGTTGTGTACATATATTTTTATACGGTGAGGCTTTTAGAAAAATTATATCATTTTTTTTTTTTTTTTTTGAGAAGGAGGGGTGTTGGGCTTGAGCTTGGGATGTTCTTGTTGTTTGTCAACTCTTCTTCTCAACTCAACTTAAGCGGCATATTAAGGCTAAGATCAGAGGAGGCATATTCTTCTACCAACATAACACAAAGACAAATAATGAAAAACGAGATGAGAAGCTGATGGATGTTTTTTTTTTTTGAAAAGAAAATGAATGAATGAATTTATGACGCAGACGACGCGGAATGTATATGTTTGAAGAATTTCACATAAGATGCACAACATCTTGAGATAAGATGTGAAAAGAGAGAAAATGTAAAAAAAAACGTCTTAGGGAACTTACCTTTTTATATTCCATGTTTGTTTTATTGTTTTGCTGGTGATTTGTTTGTTTGCTTGTGTGCTTGTTTGTTTGCTTGTGTGCTTGTTTGTTTGTTTTAAGGATTTCTTTTCCCAATTAATTATACAAAATGATGTTAAAGTTTTCAAAAGTGCTGAAAAATGACAAGAAACTTCAAAACTTAGGAGCCTACATTGATAGCTTAACCAGAATCAAGCGTTCGATGGTGACGATTTTGACAAATCAAATAAACACAACAGATGCAATCTAAAATGTTACCTCAGGACCTGTCACCGCTTCACATCGTAAATATCGTAGGCCCGACCGCAACACCCTATTCGGGCTATTTAAAATGACTCTTTGACAACTTGTCACTCTTGCATATAATAAATCAATAATAAACCAAAACAGAGACACACGTTTTTTCTGTTAAGAACTTGAAGTGCAATTTTAACGAAACAGAACTTTTATTCTGTCATGCTCACTTTATTTTCAGCGCTCAAGGTTTGAAGCTACATAGTCTGTAGTCAGTTTGATCAGAATCTCAAAACTATTCACAATGTTTATGGAAGCAAAGCTCTTTTAGTCTGTTTCGAATAAATGTGGTACATGGGTCAAAAATGTTGGTTGTTATTTGCTCTTCTGATATCAATTTTTGTTAACTAATTCGTCCGTAGCAAACGCCACTTTCGCAGTGTCTTCAAGAATTGAGCATCGCTCAGACCACAAAATGGCGTATTTTGGGTAAAGAGCTTGGTTAACACCAATACAAGATCAAGCTGACTCCAGACTTGAAGCCGATGGGCCATTTGAAGAGAGGTACATTTTCCAATGGAGCTCTGAAAAAAAATCGCCAAGTTGATGAATTTCATCCCTAAATCATCTTCAATTACGAAGCGCAATGGATTCGTCAACAAGCTAAAGCGTTATTGGCCATTTGAAAATCCACATTTGCTTCATGAATCACTACTTCATCTGAGAGAAATAACTGGTGCATTTTGTATGCTGGCGGCGTTATTGGCCAACATTTTTCGGTCGAAAATAACAATCATCTCGTTACTTTTAATGGTTAAAGTTATCGCGCAATGGAAACCGATTATTGTTTTAACGAATAGGAAGACAAGGACTTGGACGATAAGTTAAAAAATTATTAGGATCATGCCATAAACCACACCAGCATACTTTATAAATAAATACATTGGGTGGCGCAACAGTCCATGAAAACCAGGGCCTAGTGACTTACAACTCTCAACCATTCCTGTGTGCGAGTAATGTTGTCAGGAATGGAGGGGACCTACAGTTTATATGCCGATTCTGAACGGCTAATTTGAGAGAGCACTTTTTCATGACAAGAGTTACTCTTGGAGAATTTGTCAATTCCTCGCAAGAGGCACTACCCGTGAAAAGACTTTAGATGGCATAGGCAGGGATCGAACCCAAGACCTCTGGCATAACAGTCCAACGCACTAACCATCATGCCACGGGTACTACCTTACCATCGATTTATTGAAGAGTAAAGTCGATGAACCTTTTATCTCAGGACATGGGTCAGTCGGTTGGCCGCCTCTTTCGTATGATTTTTTTTCTTTAGGCTACGTTAAGTCATTGGTTTATGCCACCAAGCCGACGATATTGGAAGACTTCAAAGCAACATTGAACATGAAACAGCTGTCATTAAGGACGAAATTTAACCGAGTCATGTTCTTGGTAAACATGAATGTTTTGATTGTACTTCAAGTCGAAAATGAAGTTTTGAATGTCTAAAGTTGTTTGCGTTTCAGTTGAAGAAAAAATGGTCTATTTAAATCCTTTATTTCATCATGTTTTGGTGATCTTAACGAAATTATAAAATTCTCGACCTTAGATCAATAAGATCCCAGATATCTCATATCGAGTCTATAATAAAATAATAATCATATATAAAATTTCGAATGTCAAAAGTCGTCATACATAAGTTCGTAGGTATAATTAACTCATTTTTTACCCATGAAGTTAACTACCTAATTCTCCTTCTTCAAAGGAATGTTAAGGTCAGTAAAAGGTTAATACCCTAAGCTAATGGCCAACCAAGTAACCGACCATCCGACCCCACGCACGAATGTCAACTTGACTCACATAAGAAAATCTCATCAATTAGTCAGGCAAAGAAAAAGAAAGAAGAAAACAAAAACGATATCCCCAAAAAAGAAAAAGAAAAAAATCATCACCTAATCAACCAAACCGAACCCTACCTACCTATCTACCCACACAAGTCCAATTTTCTTTGTCAAATAATACATCTTAAGAGGATTTGAAATCATTTCCCATTTATGATGTCAACTGAAAAGCCTCCTTCCCAAGAAAAAAAAAAAAAAAATCACCCCTAATCTGTTCTTCTTCTTTTTCCTAAGTCCTTTTTATTTTGTTTTTGTTGAATAAAAGAAATACAATACGCTCACTGACTTGGCAAGAAACAAAAAATAAATTGAGCAATGAATGGGTGGAGTGGAGTAGAAGTATAGGAAGGGGACAAGAAAATAAAACAGAAAAATCATCAGCATTTTAGCACATATCCTTAACCCCCAACCCCCTCCAACCGAAACCCTCCTTTTTTATATGGTATGGGAGTTGTTTGCCAATTCCTATCCTGGCAGGATTTTTAGTCAAAGTTATTTTTCCTTTCATTCTTTTTTCCTTATCACCTCTCCGTTGCTGCCGCGACGTCCTGACTGTCCTGCCCGCCCATGGCTGTCTTACCACATTCCTTTTATACTCGTAGTAGCAGTAACTCTATCAATTCAAAACCAAGTCAAATGTGGGATAAAAAGAACTAGAGTCGATTTTCATTTCCACTTGGCTGCTCTTTTGGGCTCTTATTTCCTTTTGTGTCCTTGGATGTGCTTGTGATTGTGATTGTGCTTCCCGCCGCGCTACTTTGCTACCAATGGCATTCTCATTTTCTAGTGTCGTGTCGTTGTTGTTGTCGTTGCCGTCATCGTCATCGTTGTCGGGTGTCTTTTTCTTCTTGCCGAAGCAAAGCGCCCAACCAGGCGGCTGCTGTGGCAGCAGGGGTCATCGCAGTCATAATGGTAAAATACGAAAATCTTTTCCAATGCCAAACCGAGAACAAGAGAGAAGGCTGGAGCTCGAGTTCTTGAGATATATTTCTTTTTTTTTTTGTATGTATGTACGTCGGTAATATGGTGTTTCTCCCTTCTTCCCGACACTTCCCACGGGGAAACCGTAACGATTTCGTCCTTTTTTTCGTTTTGTTTTTGTTCGGTCGTTGATGTTATTCCCTTCCCTTGCTTTCACTTCCCTTTACTTGTGTTAGCACACCCAAAATGAAATACAAAAATTCATGAATTCATACTTCATTCTTCGCCCTCTTGTGCTTCGCTGCTGCTGGCTCCTTCCTTGCTTACATATATTTCTTATTCTGAAAGTCTATGGAAGATGTCAATTATTGGAAACGGGAGTCGCTTTCGTTTATCCCTCCTTGTTTTTTTTTCTTTTTTTTTTTTGTTGTATGTATTTTATTTATTGCCTACATTTGGGTGGTAAGCTTGCCATAGCAATAAAGACTTCTGTATAACAAGACTGTGGATTGGATTTTGGAAAAGGAAATTCGCAAAAAAAGGAAAAGTGTGTTTTCTTGTGGCTGGTTTATTAAAGCGGGAAGGATAAGAGGACGGTGGAGACTTCTTATATGTTTACGTATTTTTATCTAAAAAGTCTATATAGGCCACATCAGAGAGCACTTGGATGGAAAGATAATAAAGGATATTCCTACATCTCTACCTACGTTCCTATATAAGGTATAATAAAACTGTATTTCAATACGGGCATGTTTCCTTGTTGTATCCTGACACCCTTATTCTTGTTTCTGTTTTGGGCATATGTATATGTAACCATTTACGTATAACATAGACGTAGTGAGTGATTTTAATTACAGTGACACAAGCCTTCAAATTGCTTGTTTTTCTTTTATTTTTGCTTAGTAAAGGACGAACAATGGTGTTCGACATGCGAATATGGCTTAAGGGTTTATTTTACGGCTTATTAACTATGGAGATTTTTGGTATAAATCGAAACGACTAGTGTGGGTATAGACGTATTCCATAGACAATATTGTTGACTTTGGTGCTTTTTTTCGTGCTTACCATACATTTTTACTAATATTCTAAAAATAAAAGTCAGCTTGTTTGTTTGTTTGTTTGTTTGTAAGTCCTTCACGTTGCAATGAAACAATATTCTCGCGATATTTTTTGTGTGGAGATAGCTACGAATCTGTAAAGGGTTTTAAGCTTCTTTTTACCGCTGAAAAATATCTCATTCACAGCTCATTCCACTAGATCCGCCGGTAACACTTATAATGAGATATATTCTTTTTTAAAACACTTATTAGTAGCATATCATTAGGTGCTGACTTTTTTAAGACCTTTTATCGTTGCCTATCATAAAGCGTTTTTTAAACAAACATTACTAAAAATAGCAGATGGGTGGTTATAAGCCGATGGCAAGGGCTATGTGACACTAACATAAGACAGCGCAAGGACTGACACTAAAAGTAGCGGGCGAGAACCGAGAATAGCCTTGCCTCTGCTCGTAGCTCGCAATGTATCCATTAGTTCTCATTCATTCCTGGCATTACAAATTTACAACACAGGAATAGTTAAGAATTGCAAGAAGTGCTGCCTCTTAGTACTCGAAGATCTTAAGCTTCTAATTCTTCTTGGCTTATGGTCCCGGCTCATCGAGCATGCTTATTTAATAACATATCTTATGCACCCAAGGTTCAATGTATACATTCCACATTAGATCCTTAAGCTCATTACTTCCTAAAAAAACTTGATTACTTAATCCTTAGTCATCTATTACAACACCCCCCCCCCCCCACACTCCATATTTACTTATCATGGTTTTGATCGTCTGCAGAAGGTGTAGAAGATGTAGAATGTGTTGTTGTGAAATATTGACAAAACTGGGGCACTTGGACCCGAACACGTATACATGTTAGAGTGCAACTTACCTACGTTCAACAACCTGCTCAAAAATCCACTATCGTTGGAAGCTGTTGTTTCAGAAGTCGTTTCGTGGAAATTGTCCCACATATTTCCAACAAATCAAGCCATAGCTCAACTATACCAATTTTTTCTTTGAATCAATTTTTCTTGCACTACCAATATATCACTGCGAAAGGTTTTCAACAAGAAAAAATAAGGAAAACTCTTGTTATGCAACTCCTTCCGTTGCGCCAAGCCCTTAACATTGTGCCTTTTTGCTCACATCACAACATTTTACAACACAAACCTCCAAACCATCTATAGAAACAACTTGGTATCGTCATCAACGTTTTTCCACGGTTCGACATTGCGGGGCTGGAGTTGCTGGTATTTCTGCTCCTTCTTCAGCTTCTGCTGGTGTTGTGGTCCTTTTAATTCAAACTTCACTCTACTTGTTTCCTGCAATTTCCTTCACCCCATTATTTCAAAATCAATGGGTGTGTTTTGTGTGTGGGTGCGTTTAGGGTTGGGATTGAAGTTGGGGATGTGGGGGTTTGTGTGTGTTGTATAAAGTCTTCCCTTATACCAGTGTTTGAGTTGGCTCTGGTGTTTTTTTTGTGTTTTGTTTGTTTACCTCACTGCGCTGCTACTCCCGCATTCAATCATCTTTCGCTTCGTTTCCCTTATCACTGCTACTGCACTACGTAAACCATCACAGCATAGCTCTTTTCACTTTTGGTCTGAGGACTTCTACTTCCACCACCCTTAACTACGTCGTCGTTGCTTGTCATCGTCGTCGTCACTTCCCTTGAGAGTTCCTCTTCTCTGTACACTCCAGAGCAAACGTGCAACGGTTTCATGGAATTTTTGTATCCTTGTTTGGTATTTTTTTTTGTTGCCATTTTCAATGCAAACACCGGAAGTTGATGGCGTATAGAAATTTTCCATCGCCTCACTTCTCTTGACACAATTTTTCTTCCTCATCTCAGACCGTTCGAAGGGAGGGTTAAAGCAAAAAAATAACATAACTTTTTTCGTAGAGCCACCCTTTTTGGTCTTCCCGTTCCTGTTACTTTTTCACACATTCATTTAACCAGAACCGTTTTAGCTCCCCTTAGATACCTTCGTCGTCGTTGTCGTCGTCGTCTTTGCTAACCTTCCTTGCATCACCCCCCTCCAATACTTGGAAGCAGAAGAACATACATAATATCATGATAAACTTATTTGAAGCATCATCCCCCTATAGAGTACTTTATGGCGGTGACGATGGTTGTGTGGCAAATTTGGTGGCGGTGGTTGTTTCGTGGGCGAGATGAGGTAAAAAGGGGTTAAGCAGGGTATGGAATCGGAGAGTTTTGCTTGCTACTACTGCTTCTCTGTGTATATTGTCGAAGTTAGTTTAAGTTTTCTTGTGGCAGAATATATGTCGGTAGAGTAGGGTAAAAAAAAGAAATGCTTTTATACTACAACCCCCATATGTTAAACCTTACCCTTATAGCAATTCCCATTTTATATGTGTGTATACTTTAGGGCTTTAGCGCATCTCGCTTGAGTTTTAAGGATGATGGCATGAGGATTTTCTTTTTACTGTTTGTACATATTATGTTGTTGCTTTATTACACACACCCCGCCCTTCCCGTTTTCTACAGTTCATGTCCCTATGGTTTTGTGGGGGTATTTAAGAGATTTGATTTAGGGAAAGGGTTCAAGATATTTAAGATTTATCAAAAAAAAAAAAAATAAGGATAAGGATAAGGATAAGAGAAAGAAATGAAATGAGAAAGGTAAGCTGTGGAGTTGTGTTTTTTGGGAGAATCGAATCATGTGTATAATGTTACTTATTTATTGAGTGTTCGACTTAATTGGGGTTGAGGTGAAGAATGAAAAAGATTGTTGGAAAATTGTGTTTGAATGAAAAAAAAGTATACGGGAAGTGGTGTATACATATTTCTAAGGGTAAAAACTGTCATACGTGGGTTTGAAGTCAATAAAAAGACGTTGGGTATCGCTTTGAAGTTCTTAAGTTGTTTCTAAGTCCTGCTGTAATGGAAATATTAGGTCAATAGTGTACTATCCTGATCTGAAGCCAGGAAGGTCAGAATTCTGAACTTGACAGAATTGTGTCCTATATATCAAGTATAAGATTCTTTCTATCGTATTATGTGAACATTTGAAGCCGTCCATATCAATGAAAAATACACCATCGACCAAATATTCTCATTACGGTAGGCCTTGAAAATGAGTTTGTCGAACATTGCCATTGAAGATCCGAGGAGAATTGGTATGAATCTAAAAACAAAAAGTTACAGGTACTATGATCAGCAAATTAGGCAAATGGAATAGAAGTCTTAGATAGGAGATCATAAATAAAAATGATAAAGAGTATCGGAGACAGAATAGAGCCTTGTGGTACACCAGGATTTATATTGTATTTCCAACGAAGGAGGGATTTATTTAAACGGAATGCACATTTTTGATAAGAGAGTCCGAAGCCATACTCTAGCAATTGGTCTTGAAATATCAAGGGCAATGAGCTTAATTCCTTTAGTAAAATAAACCGGGAGATCACCAGCTGACCTATTGCTACGAAAGCCATAATTTTGTCTTTAAACTTCGACTTAGTTAGAGGAAAAATTTAACGCATTGTTTTTATGAGCTTTGCAGAACTCCTCTTCAGATCAATACAGGGCCAGCGGATTTATGTTTGTTAAGATCATTTAAGACTCTGGCTACTGTACGTGTGCAAATAAAGATTGGCGGTGTCGTAACACTCTCTGGCACCGTTAAATTGGCGGCAAACTTTCTAGCGAAGAGACTTACTCTCTATAAAGAGCTAACAAATGAAGTGTTATTGACAACAAGCGTAGAAACCGTGAAAATGTGTCATGTTTTTTTTTTTTTTAAATGACCAACAATTTTAACTGCCTTTGAAACAATTGTTCATACATTTAGTTCGCAGGGTTTCATGTCCTTATTAAACTTTTTCAGGTTTTTCTTATTTGGATTGGCTTTAAAACACCGAAAACCTAGATCCTTACTTTTAAAACCTCTTTGAAGCTTCCATACAACACAGAAGTCTGATGTGCCTAAAGGAGACAGAACACTGACATCGTGATTATTATGGTCAGAAGTAAGGAACAAGTCAAAAGTTCGGTTGGGCTCGTTGAAAAGATGAGCCAAAATTCCCGCTTACAATCCTTCAGGTGATGTCTGACCCAAATGAAGAAGACGTTAAGTTGATCGTCATTCTACAGAACGTGAAAGTGTTTCGGTGACAACACTTTCTCTTTCCTTATTTCGAAAACCTTCACGAAACAAAAAATCAGCAGTATTAAGTCAATACTTGAAAGTATTCCAAACTGCACACTTTTCTAAAATTGATTCTGATTTTAGTGGAGAAGTTAAGGAAAGTTAATTATTGTCGCTCTGCCATATTCTTAAGCCGTTCTAATCCAACATAAATTTATTGTTGGTCCCAAGTTCCCAGCAGCTTACAAGACCCTCAATTCGCAACGAGTTTATGTTTATCATTGTGCCATTTAATTTATTAACCTACAGCTTCATGGACTTTCTGTATATTTTAGACAAATAAGGACAATCTCCTGAGAATGTTCTGATGCGATGTTTTTCCTTCCAGTTTCTGATTCCGAATCCCCCTAACATTCTACTACTTAACCAATTACTTTCACATTCTTCAACATCTCTAAGCATATCATTATCAATCTTCCTTCAAAACCGATTCCCCTGCGTAAAATAACATCACAGTTAGCTCAACCAGCTCTCAATTCCATTCCAATCGAAATGATATGTAAACTCATGCGTAAGAGAGAAGTTTAACAAACAATAATAATATAATATTGTTTATGCATCTATAAAAGCATAGAATGCCTCTTGGGATAATTCTTCGAATAGCATAGTTTAATCAAAATTACCACACAATCATACAGACACTCACACTGATTCATTGGCATGACCCTATTCCAATGTTTTATGTGATATATGCGTCTAACGTAAATGTGTGAATTTAACTTATACCCAAAGTTCAGATGTTAGAACCAAACTAAATACAATAATTAACTTTGTAAATCATGATGACAGTAGTTTGGGGTTGTGTGCGCTCTGAGAATATCCTTGCAGGACGAATTATCTACGCACGAATTTCTACTCATCATTATACTTACTTCGACGACGAAGAGGACGATGATTATGATGATGATGACTACAACAACACGTTCGAACATACGAAAGTAGCTCCCTCAATCCTTCAACCACCCCATCTCCTTCTTCAACCTTCAGGACCTTAAAATTTGCATTGGAAATTAATTTCATATGCGTAATGCGAGTGTTTACAAATTGAATAACATCACCATCATAAGCAGCCCAAATACAACCGACGATGACGGAGACGACATTTTAAAGGTGCATGCCACTTATGACTCACATTATATACCTCTACTCTACATCGAGCAATTCATCCTCTCCCACAGCAGCAGGATCAATTGACAGAAGGACGTGTACCGATGTACATAACTTATAGTTATAAGAGATTTTGTAGTGTATATTTTAAGGATACACTGCAATTTTGTCGTGTGAATGAGTGTTTCCTTAAGACGTGCATCTTTGAATTGAATTATCTGTGTGTAGATATACCACACCCCTCCCGCCTCCTCTCTGAAAATGAGGCAGATATGCTTACTTATTATTGACAACAGAGGATGTAGAAAGATCCTTCTTCTTCGAGTCTCCTCGGAGAATGTGCTGTGTGATTATATAGCAGCCAACATTATACGGCAGATTGCCATCGTTATCTTTGCACAGAAGTCCACGATACGATACGTTAGAGAAGGATAGAGCATGGATTTGACATTTAAGATTCAATCAGTGATGCCAAATTTTAGAAATTTTAATTGTTTTGAAATGTTTTCATTTATATTTTAAACAATTCGAATGTTGCAAAAAAAAAGATTCACAAATAACTTAAGTTTTTTGACAACAATTTGTTAAACGTCAGAAATTTTAAATGCAAAACAATTGTCAAATATTAAATTACCTGTCAGTTAAATAAGTGATGCCAATATAAAACAAAACTTAACCCAAAAATTATAGGCTAGCCTTTATTTGACATTCCTAATGAAAATCTTGGTCAGCAATGAGAAATTGTCAAAGAAACGATCTGCAGTAGCCGGCTTTTATATTTGAAAGTTCATACAATTAAACATGATCCGAGTTCATTTAAAATTTAAAAAAAAGTATATAAAGCACTATCTGCGCTCCGCGATTTTCTCACATGCTTTATTTTAGAACAAATGCTGTCGCTGACTTTTTTTTAGAACTTTGAAATTTCTATCATACATTATTTAAGCAAACCTTAATAGCAGACCCAATGGAAACCCGGACGTGGAAAAATTCCGCGGTTTGTAAACATTCTTTTAAAGTGTTCCGCTCGGAATATTTCTTAGCTTGATGTTATATAGACTTTTATATTCCTCAATAAGTAGGCTATCTAACATTGAAATGTTTTTTTAAATCAATGCAGTAGTTCCTGAGATAATCGCGTTCAAACAAACAAACAAGCAAACAAACAAACAAGCAAACAAACAAACAAACAAACAAGCAAACAAACTCTTAAACTTTTTTGTACTAGTATAAATAAATAAATAGTAATTAAAATAGATATGTTAAGGAAGTATCATGAATATTTACTTTTTTGTCCTGTTTTCTATTTTTAAATGAATTCTGTTTTACGTATGAAGTTATATACGATCATAAACGTCATTAACTCTAAGACCTTGGAAATATTCAAACCTATCTTCGTTTGACAGGAAGCGCAGTAGTAAAAACAGTCAAGAGTCAACTCTGCATTGAATACAAAGAGACAGTTAAGTAGGAAGCATGCTAATTGAATTGTGGTCCTTTTCTTTACTTGTCAATTTTTTTTCCAAAACAATGACAGTTGGGAGTTCTTATGTCAAATTGATACGGTTTTTTTTCTGCTCAATTGGCAACACTGCTATGCTTAATTCCCTTCGAAGTCGATGACAACGACAACGATAACATACAGCGAGACGTAGGCAAAATTAATTTAATACGTTGTGTATACATGAAGTAAGCATAAGCATATGTAAGCATACCTTTTGACTATATGAAGAGGATGTTGATCCAATTAAATTCTGTTTATTAGTAGGGAAATTAATTGGGCTTCCTGTGACTGCTGCTGGATTTGGTCGTGTTCGTGTATCCTTGCGAATTCACCTTGTATATAGGCCCTAACTTAAATTAAAGTAGGGGGTTTGGAGAATATATGGAATCCTTATGGAATGCTTTGCTGAGACTGCTTACACAGTATCACTTGGAATATGTATCTCGAATTGCATATGATTGCATTATGTTATAGTGGAGCTGAATCTTCATCAAAACCTCCTCCCTCTTTGTAAAAACCTTTAGTCTAACCCCTTAGTCTGCACCTTTCCCGTTCCCGACCATCATCATCATAATCATCATCGGTTGGAAAACGAAGGTGTTGGAATCTTTGTAGGAGCTAAATCGTTTACAATTAAGATTGTTGTTGCTTTGGTTATGGTATCTGTGTGAAATGCGGCTACTTTTCCTCTTGGCCGGAATAGCTATATAGATTCTTTGAACTAATTACAGGTGTCTGCCACAACTAAAACAATTGGACAAGAATTGAGATGAAGAGGTCAGATGCTAGCTATGAATATGGTCAGAGAGCATCAATAGTTTGTGTATATTATTATGGGTTCCTTGTTTAGACTTCAAAGATGTCTAAAATATCTATATATACATATAGGTGCATGCATATATTGATGACACATAATTAATTTGGATTTGTTGTGATACAACATTGCTTAGGATAATGAAAGATAAGCCTTTAGGATTTGTTAGTTCTTGTTATAAACTTTGCATACCTTTACCAATATGTACATTCATACATACTTCTGGATATAATATTTGTCTTAATTTAATAATTTATAGATAAAGTATGATATGGAATTTAATTTATATCACTTAAATATTAGAAGCTGTTAAATAATTACATACTTCTATGATATATCCTTTTATTATTTACAAGATTCTTAGGTGTTAATCATAATTTTATTTTTGTTTTTTTTTTTCAGGGTCCTCCTCCACAGGGGCCACTCAAATTCACAATTGTGGATACATTGGAAAGGATAAAGGAGGAGTTTAATTTTTTACAAGCACAATATCACACGTGAGTAAAAATTATTATTATTGACAAATTAGCGTTATTAAAAATTATGTTTTAAGTAACAGTTAATAATTAAAAGAATGTTTTTTTTATACATTACCAACCTTTTCGAAATATATCCATCTATCTGAGATTTTATTTATTTTTTCCCGGGCGCCACTTAATTTTCGTTTGTTTTTGTTTTATTTATTTCATTTATTTATTTATTTCATCAAACGGGTAAATAATAATTGTCTTTTAAATAAGTAAATTATTAAAGAAATCCATTTGATTGACAGACTTGTAAAAGAATGCAATCTTTTAGGAATGAAATCTTTTATGACTTCAATTCAAAGATTGCATTCAATGAATTCCCCTTATTGTTACTTACTTACTTACTTAGGTCGTCAGACCTTTTAAGTCCGCGCCATGGTGAGATGTGTTTCAGCTCCCTCCAACTCTTGCATAGTGACGCTGATTCCGCCTCGGCGCCATGTGCTTCTCGGTCGTCCAGCTCTTCTTGTGTGAGCGGGTTCCAATGCATTGCTTGGTCTGCAAAGGAGTCGTTACTTTTTCGAAGCGTATGTCCAATCCATTGCAACTTACGTTTTCGTATTATAGATTCTATAGGTTCCTGACCTGTCCTTCTATGAAGGACCTCATTTGAAATACGGTTTGGCGAGAAAATTCTTAGGATGTTACGAAGACATCTATTTACGAAGGTTTGCAGCTCTCTTGTTATGGCTGAAATAACCTTCCAAGTGCTGCACCCATAAAGAAGCACAGATTCGACATTTGTGCGAAACTGTTGTAGCTTTGTTCTTAAGCTGATAGAGTTATTCCTCCAAACTTTTGACAGCATACCGAACGCCGGTTTTGCTTTGCCGATGCGGCAAGGTATTGAAAGCTCTCCACTTTTTCCACCGGTTGCGAGAAAATATTTGTTTGAGAGGATGGTCGGTTTCCGAGGCTGATCATTTTTGTTTTGCCGGAATTAATTTTCAGCCCCACAACTTCTGCTTCTTTCCCCACACTTGCTATCATTTGATGGAGATCCATGATCCTTAGAGTAAGCAAACATCGTCCGCGTAATCCAAGTGCTTCAGATAAGATGTCACAAGTACATTGGATCCCTCCGCTACCTCACAGAGCGCAGTATATCGCTTATCACCAACAAAAAAATATTGGCGACAGAGAACAGGACTGTCTGACTCCGTTTCGGATTTCAAAGTCATCTGACAACCTACCATCGTGCACAACGTGACATTTGGATCCGTCATATGCTGCTTTAATAATAACGATTAGTTTTTCTCGAGTGTGGCCTCAAGTTGTTCTCTGATGCGTTCCAGTATAACTTTTGCTACTATTTTGGCAAAGGCTGGTAGAACGCAAATTCCTCTCCAGTTTTCGCACTTTGTAAGATCTCCTTTTTTGGGAGCTTGATAATAATTCCCTTCTTCCACTCGTGGGGGAAGCTTTCGGTGGGCCAGGCTTCTTTTATGAGCGGATGAAGCAGTTCGCTTGATGAAGCAGTTCGTTTGATGTCGTTGGCTTGTAAAAGCTCTGCGGGAATTCCATCAAGTCCTACCGCTTTGTTGTTCCTAAGTGCTTTAACTGCGGCAACGATCTTATCTTTACTGGGAGGTGTGCTGCAGATTCGGAGATTAATTTCTTCAGGCGATTCAGAAAGTATCGGCTGCACCTTGTTTGCAAACACTCGGTTTAAAACCGAGGAAAAGTGTTCTTTCCACCTTTAGACTTGCTCATCACCGAACTTATCACAGTACTATCTACTTCTTTCACCAGGTGTTGATTTGAGCTGTGTGCACCCGTCAGCTTTTTGGTTATTCTGTAAACAGTCTTGATGTCGCACCTGTTTGCAGCATCTTCTGCTTCTTGCGCCAATGCGTTGATGTAGTTACGCTTGTCGCGGCGGCGCACATTGCGGTGAACCTTTTATTCATGCGATACGAGGACTCCAGCTAGTTTCTTTCTTCCTCTTGTGCAGCAGTTATTCGAGCCCTTAACTGTTTGCGTTCGTTGATCCTTCCCAAGATTCTTCTGAAAGCCAAGTGTTGTTGCTTCCTTTTTTCCGACCGACTATTCTGTCCCTCCAAAGAGCAAATATTTCGTTTGTTGACATTTTTTTACAGCTGTTAAGCTGTCAGCCAAAGCAAATGTTCAGATAATTGAACTAGAGCTTACGTTTGGAGTCACATTACGTTACATTACGTTCTTTTCCTTACGATTGTCAAACGAAACGTGAGGTCGAAGCTTCATTGTGATAGCATGCATTGAATTCCTATGGCTGAACTCGTAAACGTCAGGCGAAGCCGAAGCTAAAGCGTGTTTGTGTTTCAGCCATTACTTCCCGCGTCCTCACATTCCAGTGAGGGTACAATCTTTGTCCGGGTACAATAGCCAAAAGTCGTCAACGAGTTATCATTAATTATCCGAGGCGTAATTACGGTTTCTGTAGCGGGATGGTATTCAGTTACGAAGAGTGCTAATCTCCGTAACCTATCCTGAAGAGTCAGGAAACTTCGCCCTTGATAATATATCCGTCCGGTTTTTTTTCCGTACGGTCAAAACCGTATAGTGTGAAACAAGCCTAACTCCAGATTACCACGGCAAAAAAACCGGACGGAATAAACCGGATCAATGGCTAATTACACGATATATGGAGGGTTCCTGTGCTTAGTATACTTTTTTAAAGGTTAAGTTCGAACTCTGCCGCACGAATAAAATTTTATGATGTGAAAACATGCATTTCGTCACGTACGCCACTAAACTTATCGCGTCGTCCGGCTGCCGTACACTGCAGTGGCAGTAGACGTTTGCTACCTATATAAGAGAAAGCTAGGAGCTAAGTTTTTTTTAGAAAAATCGATCTGACAGTTTTATAAAAAAAAATTAAAACATGCAACAAAACACTAAAAGTTGATAAAACTAGGTTTTGGACTCAAATATCTCGGCAAAAATTAAATGGCTTCAAATTAATTTTATTATCAGAAAGAGTATTTTATTAAACATTTCGTTACTACGCAAATTAACGTGAAACTCCCCAATTTACTTCAGGTGCTGTTTTCTTTTCCTTATTTTCACACCCCACATCAATTACCAATACTTAAATTGATCTTTGCCTGGGCGCCATTTTGAATAATTTGTGTTAAAACAAAAAAATCAGCTTTTTATTGACATTTCTGTCCATATCTGAAGTCGGCAATTTCTTAAAGCGAATTCACTTTTATCAGTTATTGACATTTCTGCTCTTTTTTTAAGTTGGCATCATCTGCACCTCTGCTCCTACGTATGTACTTGATATATTCACATCCTAATTAACTTCTCTCAATTTTCCTTTGAGTTTTTAATTTTCCAACCCAAAAATACTCGTCCAGTCTCATCAGAGGCTTTCAAGATGTTAAAGTAAAAAGAATTAAATCCTCTTATAAGTTGTGCTGTGCTTAACCTGCAGAGAGCGTAGCTCCAGCTCCAGTTCAGATCTCTTATATGCCTGCTCCTGATGTTTATAATCTACTTTCGATTAACCAACAAAAAAAAAGTTTATATTATTCCTTTCACAGTTTCTGTAGTGGAAAATTATTTAAATGTACATATTCGTATTTCGAATGAAAACAGAAATTAAAAACAAAACACAGACAACAAAAAATCACCACAATCCAAACAGAGTCCCAACTCTAGGCCTTCATCGTCAATAAAAAAAAACAAAAAGCGATCTGCAACGCGAATAAGCCACGAGGTAATTATATGCACTCTGGAACATGTAGCAAATACAACACGAAACAAAAAGAAAACAACAACTTGTGATACATCCTCTGTGTTGTGCCTATACAACAAATATGTAGCATGAATGCGGGGTATGTTGAAGTCCATATCCGTATCTATAGGTATGGATAACGTTTGTAGAATCGGCCACATCGCGTTGCAATTAAAACCCACATACTTGTAAAGCACGCAAATATTTTCGGTAAACGATGTTGCGGTGGGTTGTTGAAACCATCAGCCAGCAGGCAGCAGCACTGGCACTAGCACTAGCATTGGCAGCGCCCTCTGCACTGCACTGCACTTTCTCTCTCTCTCTCTCTCCTTACCTTCCTCCGTATCTCTCCTTGCGAAAACGAATAAAGTTTCCTGTACTCGTGTCTGTATATGCTTAACCCGACCACAATGTGGAAACAGAATCATTTACATACCCAACTATAGTGCCTGCGATTGCCTATATGGATGGATGGTCAGGGAACCGACCGACGACAATCCGACGAATGAACGAACCAGGCAAATAACTAGATATGTATAGAGGGCGGCAGGGCAGCCAGCGCCATCGGCCGGCGGTGCGATGCGGTGCAGTGGTGAAGAGAGTATTCGTGGTGTCCGGCGGAACGATTACTCTCAGTAATGAGATTCACATCTCATTATCGTGGGTAATTGCCTGGTGAAACGCAACGGCAACAAAAATTAAATTAAATTAACGAATCATTTGTGGAGGCGCACAAAAACAAGGCGCAATATAATGTCGTAAAACTACGAATTAAAAAAGAAAAAAAAAAAAAAAAAAAAAGAGGAAGAGGAAGAAGAATGAATATATTGTGATGATGCGAAAGGTGATATAATAAAGAAGTGAATATTTTTATCAAGATCCATCTGGCGGACTGTTACAATATTTACACATTTTATACTTCATAATCGAATTATGAAGCACTCTGTTCTGTGAATGAGCAAGTCTATGAGTTCCGACGGTCTTGAGTTTTTTTTTTTGTAAACTTGTGGTAGACTTAAATCGTGGTTTTTGAAAATTGGTCACATATAAATAAAGGGGTTTCTAATAGAGAAGGGTTGATTTTGACAGCTCGTGGCTGCCATATTATTTCTTTTACTATGTGTCAAAATCTTGTTTTAAGCAACATACAGCGACTTCATTATTTTGGAGCAATTCACAGTTCCTTTGGATTAATGGATAATGAATAAGAAAAATGTACGGGTTTAAGACTACACCAATCCATGTGAGATTCACGAGGTCCCAACGCATCCATATAAAGTTACTGTTTTGTATGGATTTTGAGCAAGAGGCTTTAAGGGTCCGTACTTCTTCCAAAGTGATGTTGACCAGGCCAGAACCTTGAACGATGTCCGCTATAGGTTGATGATCCTCAGCTCAAGACACAATCGATATTCTTGACGAGCGGTTTATTGCGACGACGAGGTGATGTGAATTGGCCACCAGGATCGTAAGATTTGACGCCTTTAAACTTTTTCTTGTCGAGCTTTCTTAAAGTCATTGATCAATGCTTCAAAAGCGTTCCCAATTGACTGTAACATCATAGCCGGCTTCGTTTTTGAAGAAATATGGAACAGTGACTTTTTGAGGATTTTACGACTGGGCGTTCTAGCAATGACTTGTGAATTTAAATCATTCAAATTAGGGCAGTTTTGCTTATTTAGGGAGCCATTCAATAAGTATCATCGCTGAACTAAATTTTCTTGTGAAAATCGATTTCGGCGACCATATTTTTTTAAGCCCTTTCGCAGAATGTAAAACATGCTTCATGGTCATTGGGCTTCAATCCTTGGTCGAGTGGCATTTTGCAAGCCCGAAAATCAAGATCCTTCCCCAAAATCTACCATAAAGTCAATGGGCAACGTCCAATTGTTCCACGGAATAGCGGATGGGCATGGACTCATTTCGGTCTTCTTCTCAACTCTGCTTAATAGCAGCAATATCGCCTTCGGTACGCCCTGTATTATTTCTTTGAGGATGCGCATTATCTACTTCGGTAAACGGGGTAAGAAACTAATCCCTGGTTTCTCGAATTGCCGACTCTTCTAGGAGATTGCATCGCCCCAACGGATATTTTGGTAATAATTTTTCAAATCTGTTAGTAATTTTGTATGAAATTACAAACCAATTTGAGCATAAATGAAATGACAGCTGTCAAAAAGAGCAACTCTGAGAAAAGTATTGCCAGATTGAAAACTACACGGTTGAAAAAAAACACCCGCTAGATAAATGTTCTTAGGTTGCAGCTGATCAATTTTTGGATAAACAAGCTTTAATTTGCCGGGATATCGAAATGTTTTAAATTTTATTCATGTAAGTCCCTTCCATCCATGACAAAAGTGGTTAAGAGTTGTAAGTCAATAGACCCTAGTTTTCTACAGACCGTTGTGGCACTTTTATAATTTGTATATTAGTATAAATGTGTGTTTTAAGGCTGTAGCAGATATTGGAAGATTTTTGCTTCAAGATATTTTCGAAATAGCTATTCGAAATTTGTCTCTGATATTTTCTGAAAACCCGGCCGTCGGTGGTGAATTGTGTTGTCAAGTTTTTGACAGCCAAGTATAAGTGCCACCACAAGTGTCAAAACCATTTATTGGATTAAGTTGTTATACTAACTTTTGAATATGAATTTCCTAGCTTCTGAAATCGCATTTTCTGAAAACTTAGGACTCTTAAACCTTAGTCTTTGGACTAAACCCATAGTAATCATAATAAAAACATCATCAGTTAATTATTATTCTTCTAAAAACGACCACACTTTGTCCTCGAAAAGTACAAATACCAAAACAAACTCACCCCAAATGAACCCTTAATCCTCCTAAATACTACCTTTTAACTCTCCGTAGCCAAAATCAGTGTGAAATAAAAAAACACTAAAAACAGCAAAACACATTAAATCTCACTTTCAAAATTACCTGCACCTTTACAAAATGACAGAACAACAACAAAAAAAAAAACAATGAAACAAATACAGAATAAGGGCGCGTTCGGGGTTGAATAAATTTGTTTGTATTTGTAATCCTAAACTTTGTACATTTTTTGTTGAAAATTGAATGAATTTACAAAATTAACGAACATTTTTGTTGTTTTATGAATATAAAAAAAAGAAATGTTGAAAGAAAGTAAGAGAAACAATATGGCCGCCATGAGCTGTCAAAATCAATCTGTTTCTTTTGTATAACCCTTTAAGGCGACACTACTCTACGATCACAGCCATCAAATGCCAAATGTACCAAGGTCTTCAAATGAAAACCTCGGAAATTGCTTTCGATACTCGACTTCACTTTAAATTTTATCGACAGTAATTCTACTACGGATGTTAAGTTTGTTTTTCACATAAAATTATACTGTTACTACGGATGCCGCTTTTACAAAAAATCACAGGTAGTTCATTATTTTCAAAACATTTTATAATCGAATTAATTTTGAGTGACAGTCAACTCTTTGGGTATAAATTCCAAGAGTGATTTAGGGGTTAATGTCTTAAACTCACATTCATGCTGATTAATAAAGAGGAAGAGTTGAATTGTGAAAAAAACAATAACTTTTAATAAATTAATGAATCAAAAAATCTATAAAAATACCTCGTGGACTTCAATTTAACAACTGCTCAATTAAAGCCCCCTTAAATTAAAAACCGACTAAAGAGCATTATGATATTTAAAACAATAACCCTGATTTCAAGCGTGTTGAGTTTCAATTGTGTGCTTTTTTAGTTGTTTTTACTCTCTCTCTTCTCCGTTGCGTAGGTATTATTTGTCTCTCTTTTTTTTGTTGTTTAAATTATTATTTTTAGTGGTTGGTTTGTGGTTTACTGGTGCGTGCCTGTCTGCCTGCCTGCTTTCCTGAATGCCTACCTTGCTTTCAGTCAAGTCGTGGCGCGGCACGGTTTTCTGATTCAATTCAACCCTCACATACCTATTTCCTCTACATGTGTATATTTAAGGCTATATGACATAAGTACAAAGGTATGTACAGACCGTTTTGGTTATGGGGGCATATTATTATTGCCACCCATCAGTTAATGTGGCGGAAATTGTGATGACTCTTTTTCGCCGTTGGTTAACTTTGAATTAAATAGCGTCCTTCTGTTAACTCATCTCAGGGCTTACACCAAACACAGTAAAATATACTCAACTCCTGTGCCCTTGTTGTGAATGAGACGAAATTTTACGCATAATAAAGGTTTATCCTATACAGGGTGTTACGTCATATTTTTTTTCAATGTTGGGGATAGTTCAGATTTAAATAAGTTATATCGAAGTTTGGCGCATTATGCAGCATGTAACGAGTGCTTTTTTTGACGTTTCGATATTTTTGACAGCTGTCACTTGGTAGTTTGCTTTGCCATTTTATAATGAATCCTCAACAACGTTTGTAAATCGTGCAAAGTTGTGTTACCAAAATAATGACGTGTATTTTTCAATCTGACAATACTATTTTCCGAGTTGGCCTTTTTGACAGCTGTCACTTGATTTTAGCTTAGTTTGGTTTGCATTCCATAATGAATAGACTTACTCCTGAAGAACGTTTGCAAATCGTGTAAATTTACTTAATTTAATTTGACAATACTATTTTCGGAGTTGGTCTTTTTGACAGCTGTCACTGGAATTTAGATTAATTTGGCTTCAATTTCATGTCAGGCTTTGTGAAGTCTTTTGTCTACGCAAATAAGCTCGAGACGATCTAAGCCTTGGAAGAAAACATTGGGACCGTTATTGCTTTTTTGAAACACCCTTTTTAAAAGTGAATTTTCACTTTTGTTTTGTTAATTTTACTGCCATAAAAATAATGCATTTCACGCATAACGTGTGGCACACACATGATATCGATACAATCAACGACATTATCATCAACAACAACAAAAACAATGATGATGACAAAAATAACAACAAAAAAGTGGCCAATTAAAAAAAAAAAAAAAATTTAAGTTATATAGGCAATCAATTATTATAGTTTCCGTGAATGGATGAAAGTGGTCTTCACCGTGTACCGTACCGTTTGATCCTTTTCCCCTTCTACCGCCCTTGCTCGTAAAGGGAAAGCTGTATTATAGTTGATTTTTGCTCAAGGATAATGTGGATAGGGTTTGATTTGATTTTGGTTGGTATAGTGGATAATGATTGTCCTCAAGCCATCCTCCCTCCCCATACTTATTGATGACGGCAGCCAATTGATAATAATCATTTAATTGGAATCATAATACCTACCGTGCGTGCGTTCCGTTGTAGTGGTTAACGCAAAATGATTATTATTATTTAATAAAATATCTGTAAATAATTATAAAAATCAACTGATTGTTGTCATATCGATGTTATTTATTTATTATTATTTTTTTTTTTTAATTTTATTTATACTACCAACAAATAATATTGGGTAAAGGTAGGATCTGGCTTTTCTTCTTATGTATTTGTGATATTTGTGCATATGTACAGATGAAGTTGATATAAAATTTTAAATCAATTGAGTTGTCATGTCGAGAAATTCCTGGTAAATTAAAGGGTTTTTCAATAAGACAACATTTTGAATATAGTCTGCTATTTGAGCAGCTGTCACTTTTGTAGCTGTCATCTTTTGACATTTAAAGAATACAAACTCTGCCATAACAAAAATGGAAAAATACTTTCTTCAACAAGACATTGTTAAAATTCACTAAAAAATTGTTAAACATTGTTAAGTCAAAGTACTAAGATCTTATGGCTTTTAAAGTTCAGTACATCAAAATGATCCGAATACTCATTGAAAAATCTACTTCAGTGATGAGCCTTATTTTCACCTCTGAGGCATTTACGTCAATAGGCCGAATTTTCGTAGTTGGGTGGGACTCATAAAATCGAGGAATGCTTGTTGAAGAGCCTTTCTATCTTCAAAGCGTCTTCGACGACGTTCACTTTCAAAAACGTGCAATTAAAGAATCTTTTGAGTTAACAAAATTATACATTTTTCTTTATCGAAGTCCAAATCTTGACAGAAATTCAAATTTTAGTCCTGTCTGATTCCATTAAACAAAATGTTGATAATAATTATCATTTAGTATTTCTACTACGAAAATAAAAAGACTATTCAAAAGCCCAATCACATCAGCTTGCAAAATGTAACAAGTCGTCTGAGTTTTGGAACCTGGTCCGAAAACTTAATGGAAATACAATTTACTACTAGCCCAGTTGTTAATTCAAATAGACTGCACACAATTGTTAAACCCAGATGAGCCAAATAAGTTTCTGAATGAGTATGCCAAACCTGGCTTTAAAAATAATATTTTAGATGCACCAATTTCAAACGAAGAAGTGTTTATATTGATAACAAGCAAAAGGATGGAAAGGCTGCGGGCTCAGAAGGTATGTAGTGGATGCGCACACACCTTAAATAAAGCATTCATACTCAAAGCGCAATGTTATCTATCAAAATCTAAAGCTCAATGTCATCTATCAAAATGTAAAGCTGAAGTGTAAGAAAACGATGTAAAAACACAGAATGCAGACATTTTCCATTTCCGTCCAATTCGATCACGTCCTTCACCCGAGTCGGTACTACAAGAACAGAACACAAAGAAACTAACCATTTGTGCTGGTGCAATAAATAACTCCTACCCAAAATAATTTATTGAATAAAGTTTTGTGTATTGTTTTAAAATAAAAAGTTAGTTCTTTAATTGTAATTCGAAGAATTACATTCGAGGAACGCAGAATTCTACAGATATGGTAAAGATACTCTTGTTGTATCTCCAACAGCAGCATTCAACCAGATATTTGAGGAAGGAACTATCCCAAATCAGTTCAGCGATGCTATGATTTCCCAATCTCCAAGAAGAAAAACACTGAAGTTTCGGAAAATTAGAGAGAAATCTCGTTTTTGAACTCTTCATATAAGATATTAATCTAAAAAGCTAATAATCTGCTTAATAAGTTTTAAGCTGGCTTCAGATCGGGATACTTCACTGTCGATCACGTTTTTTTACTCCGCTCGTTTGCTGACTCGTTTCTATCGAGAAATAAGAAACTATTTGCATTTTTCGTCGATTCCAAAGCCGCTTTCGACACCGTGGATCGCAATGCCCTATTTTAGCATCATTGTGGATTGGTCAATGCTTATCAGAATAGTTCCAAACGAAATCATGATTAAGACAGGGCTGTGCACTCAGGCCAGTCTTGTTTGCACTCTTCAATGATGATATAGCCGAAGCATTACCAGTAGGAATCGAGTACGCAGGCGTTACCATTAAAGCTCTTCTTTTCGCTGACGAAATTGTTCTTCTCGCGTATAGTCCGCAGTCCATTCAGCTAATGATAAATAAGCTTGCTGAATATTGTAAAATATGGACCCTAGTGGTAAATTTAAATACATCCAAAGTGATGGTTTTTAAAAATGGCGGTATATGATCAGGTGCAAGTGAACAATGGCACTATAATGGTGAAAGAGGAGAGTTGGTAAAAGAATACAAATATCTAGGAATCTGCTTTATTAAGAACTTGAGCATGGAAAAACATATCACTGACAAACTTGAAGCAAAGCTTTATTAATATGGAAATTACGTATACTTGTAAATTCAGGGTTTTCGAAGCTGCATCGTAATCAGTCAGCTTGGGGAGGTCGGAAATATGAACGAGAGGAAAAACTGCTCAGATTTTACATGAAACGGATTTCCCACCTTCCTTCGAGTACGCCTAACTACATGATCATGTTGGAAACGGGTGTATCGCCTTTATTTATAAAAAAAAACTCAAGCTGCAAGTCGATTACATCCTCAAAGCTCTGGATATGCCAAATTATCGTCACCCAAAGAAAGTAGTTCTTCAAACAATCCAATCCCAAAGAGGATGGTTTAAAAACTGGATAGAACTTGCCCAGCAGGTGGATGTTGTTCTAAACTACAGTAACCTTGCAAACCAACTTTATATCGCCTAATAGCTAGTCTGGATGAAGCTTCAAGAACACAATACACGGAGCACGCCAAAAGCTCACAGCACTGCATGATTAACAGAAGACTAGACTACGATCTCCGGGAAAAAAACTTCTTCCCCGACAAATTTATCATCGAAAAATTTCGTGCATGTTCCGACTAAGAGGAGAACTCCTTAATCTGAGCTACATTCGAGAGGACTTACCAATTTTATGCAACCTGTGCCACTTGAAGGTGATCGAGGATGTTTTACATTTTGTTGGACAATGTGCGATATTGATAGAAATAAGGATACTTATCCTAGGCAGTGACATTCTTTCAAATACTCATAAATCATAAGCCTTCTACAGGAAATGGATGTCACAAAGTTGTATGCACATTGGAAAACAGCACTTAAATATAGGCATCACATTTCAAATGAAGCTTTTTAATCTTTAACTGCACTTTCTTTTTTTAACTTATATAAAGATATACTTTAAGTTGTCAATCAGGCAGACGGCAATGCCATGCATTTTATTGATTGTATTAACCAAATTATTGTTAAAAATGTGTGCTTAAATAAAATCAAAATCTAATCTAATCTAGATCTTAACATTTCCGCCAGTATTTTAAAATCTTTTTCTGCAAATGTCATAAGAAAAACAAATCTAATAATTTGATGACTTTCAAAAACGTAACGCTACGTCAAAAACAACCTTATGGCTGAAACACAAACACGGTTCAGCTTCGGCTTCAACTGCGTTACGTTAGCCCTGCTACGAGGTTGCTTTGAATGACACTTCTAATATAACATTTCTAAAATGGCACTTCTGTCATTAACAGCTGTTATTTTTTCTCAAAATAAAAATAAACGTCATGCAAAGCCGAAGCGTGTTTGTGTTTTAGCCATTAAGATGAATATACTGACACTTGACATTCAATGTAATTCTTTGTCAGCGTCCCAATGACAGCTATAAAAGTAATCCCAAAACAAAAAAAAATCAATTTTGTCAAATAAGTTATTTGTCAATTACCTGTCACACATCATTACCACATTTGGAAGAAGAAAAAGTTCAAGTGTCAAAAATCAATGAGACATGTGTATGAAATCAAACAAACCTTTCAAAAAAATATTCAATATTGTAAATTAATAATGTATATGTAAGATACAAAATATGTTGGTTTATTTTAATTCATTATTTATTTTTTCTTAATTTTCAGATTAAAACTAGAATGCGAAAAGCTAGCAAATGAAAAAACAGAAATGCAACGTCATTACGTTATGGTAAGTTTGTTTTTCCTTTCTACTAATATTATCCCACTTACCTTATTTATGTCTTGAATCTCAATATTTTTAAAAAATTAAAAACAAAAATATCAAAAATTTATTATTCCTAACAATTGAAAAAATAATTTACGAGACAAAAAACAACAGAAGCAACAACAGCAAAAAAAAGGAGACCCTTTTCAAACAATTTTGTATCACTTTCCTTTCAATTATATCCTTTTAAACAGTTCACCCTAATTCGTTCAACATACTTTCACCCTCCAAGCCCACCTTAGCTCAACCATCACCCCTAGACAATAAAGCTACATAGGGTTAGCTAAATTATAATAATGAAATGAAAGGACATTTTTCGTTTCAACGTGTGAAAGAAAACAATAAGGACAACTCAAAAATAGAAGAAAAACCTTCCCTTTTTCAAACATCTAGCAGCAGAGTCTACAACTCTTGTGTCCTTAAATGCTCCTTCGCTTTGCTTTGCCTCCCTTCTTCTTCTTTTTCTTCAACTTGTTCCCTCTCATCTCTTGTGCATCATTATCTTCCACTCCGTGAAATTTTAATTTGAATTAAAATTTCAAATCAAGAAACAAACACAGAGAGGGAGGGAGAGGCTCCATCTGTAAGGATGCTGATGATGATGATTCCGCCTCGAGGAATACAAAAATACGCTCCTTTCCTTATACAAAAGCAACCACGATAACAAAGAACATCCATCCCTATCCTCATACCCGTGGCCTATTCAAGGATGGAACTTTTTTTGCATGATTTTTGTGGATGGAGGGGTGGAAAGTAAAAAAATCTCGAAAGACGACACCATATCGTAGATTCATAGCTAGACCAACAGTGCGAAGGACTCTATAGAGAGCTCAAGACCGAAGAAGAATACTCATCTAAAAAATTTTTCTTTGATAAATGATGACACGTTTTGTGGGGTGTATCTCTTCTCAGTATAGTTGTGTGCAGTGGAGTGAAGCCGAGTCCAATGGCTATAGTCCCGAAAATACTTATTTAAGTTTTGTTAAACTTTTTTTTGTTTGTTATTTGCTCCTTCGACCAAGGAGCAAGAAGTGCAAACATCTTGAAATAAAAAAAAAAAAGTAATGGGAAAAAAACGCTGAAAGAAATATAAAAACTTGAAGGGCACTGTGTTACAAAGTGGTGGCTTGACTGATTCCAGAAGTGTACAAAAACCCCTTTCACATCTCCACCACACCACCAAGAGTTGAGTTCACCAAGCCACCCCCATCTCCTTTGCATCGTGCTCAATTTCCTTTTTTTTTTCTTTTACCTTTGTTCATCGTCGTCGTCGTCGTCGTCCTTTGGCAGCTGTTAGCTTTTCCATCATCAACATTCCCCATACTCTTCACTATACCTCCCTTCCTCAACATACCATCTATACCTTTCGTTCGAGTTGTGTACTTGAGTTCATATAAGAGCTTCACTCTCTCTCTCCCTCTAAGTCTCCTGTATATAGATCCTTTTTCCTAAGAGTTTTTCTTCTTATATTTTATATGTACATGTGTATGTTTTTTTATTTTTCTTCAACTTTTCTGCCTTGTTTGTCCTTTATTGCTGGTGCTTAACTCTGTACTCAAATGCTGGTGTTAAAACGGTAAAGAT
Organism: Eupeodes corollae; assembly: GCF_945859685.1. Classification (NCBI taxonomy): domain Eukaryota; kingdom Metazoa; phylum Arthropoda; class Insecta; order Diptera; family Syrphidae; genus Eupeodes; species Eupeodes corollae. The sequence goes on along the minus strand of NC_079147.1, from coordinate 145,050,643 downwards.
GGGAGGTTTGTTGGGGGTGTTGACTGAGGTTGGGAGGTTTTGGGTGGGTGGTGGAGGACAAAAAAGAAAAGTCCTTCGAAAACTGGTGAAAAGAAATTACTTAATTACGTAGCCAGGTTCAGGTAGTTGAACATACCAGTGGATGAAGATGATGATGATGACGATGGAGATGGTGATGAAGAGAGGAGGATTGAGTATAAGGAAAAAGAAGCAGTTGGAGGAGAAGAAAAAGATTTTAGGATAAAAGTGGATAAACCAAGGCAAACACATTGCTTGAGTGGCAGAGTAAACCCTTGAAAAGGATGTTTTGTGTTCTTGGTTGATGGTGTTCATGTTCATGTTCCTATACCTATACGACGCAGCTAAAAAGTAGAGACTAAAGCGACGTCGACAACGAAAACAACTTGGATATACTCGTTCTTCTATCAACAACCCCCAACCCTCCTCCTACCCCAAACGATGAGTACTCATACTTTTCTTGAAATTCTATTCACGTCATGTTTGAGGTTGCAATTGAGATTGAGAAGGAGGAGGGTTATTATGTGTTATGTAGGTTCTTATACTACATTTTTATATACATACATACTCGTATGTATGTTGAGAAGAGAGTGAGTAATTTCTTGGTTTAGTGTAAACATACAGGCGAAGCGGGAAATAAGTGAACACTTTATATTTCTTTTCTTTTTTTTAGTCGGTCCGTGTGTTTTTTTTTTGAGCAGTTGTTGTGGTTTAATTAAAATTAAGATTGTTTTTGTCTGAAAAGTTTTGTGGATTCTATAATTGGGTAGTTTGTTTTTGAGAACTTTTGGACTAGGTATATGTAGGTAAGGTACCTGCCGTGTGTCGCTTTTTGGTTTGAAGTTTTGTATGCATATATACAATTTTTGTATCTAAGAATCAAGTTGGTTTTTGAGTTTCTGGTAATTAAGTTTATAAGGTAGGAAGAGTATGAATTACATTCACAGTTTTTGTTTTTAACCATATTTCCCGTTTTTGATGTTCATAACTATAAGAGTGGGATATTCAAAAAAAGGACAAATTACACTTCTTCTTTATACTGGTTACTCTACAAGGTCAGAGGTGCTGATCAAATGATACTCTTGGGAGTTGGATTGGATTAGTTCGTAATCCTTAGATTCTTAAAACCAAAACAATGGGTGGGATATTCAAAAAAGAACCCAAAAGTGAACCGTTTGTTGTTTCAAAGAGAATTTTAGGGAGCGTATCGAAATTCCGCTTTTTAAACCGGTTTTTAAAAAATCCCGAAAAAAAACGTTTTTAAATCCCGTCTTCTAAAATACCAATTTTTTTTTAAATCCCGTCTTTTAAAATCCCGCATATTCAAAATCCCGATCAATTACGATCCCGCTTTTAAATATCCCATAAAATTCCGGACCTTTTCCTTTTTTTTTTACAAAATGCGTGCAGTAAACGAAATAACAACAGAAGTCAAAGGTTTGAATGTTAAATTACTTGACAAAATTATAATAATATTGTCATTTGTTTGATTTTTAATGTACATAAACATTAATTTTTGTTTACAATATTAACCCTTCCACGAACAATAAACATCCTTCAGCACATCTAAATCGCAATAACGGTTTTACTGCTCTAGTTTATTTTTGTATTTTGATGTATTATAAAGGGTGATTTTTTTGAGGTTAGGATTTTCATGCATTAGTGTTTGACAGATCACGCGGGATTTCAGACATGGTGTCAAAGAGAAAGAAAGAGAACGAGCAACGCTTGCAAATCATTGAATTTTATTACCAAAATCAGTGTTCGGTTCGAAATGTGTTTCGCGCTTTACGTCCGATTTATGGTCTACATAATCGACCAAGTGAGCAAACAATTAATGCGATTGTGACCAAGTTTCGCACTCAGTTTACTTTATTGGACATTAAACCAACCACACGAATGCGTACAGTGCGTACAGAAGAGAATATTGCGTCTGTTTCTGAGAGTGTTGCTGAAGACCGTGAAATGTCGATTCGTCGCCGTTCGCAGCAATTGGGTTTGTGTTATTCGACCACATGGAAGATTTTACGCAAAGATCTTGGTGTAAAACCGTATAAAATACAGCTCGTGCAAGAACTGAAGCCAAATGATCTGCCACAACGTCGAATTTTCAGTGAATGGGCCCTAGAAAAGTTGGCAGAAAATCCGCTTTTTTATCGACAAATTTTGTTCAGCAATGAGGCTCATTTCTGGTTGAATGGCTACGTAAATAAGCAAAATTGCCGCATTTGGAGTGAAGAGCAACCAGAAGCCGTTCAAGAACTGCCCATGCATCCCGAAAAATGCACTGTTTGGTGTGGTTTGTACGCTGGTGGAATCATTGGACCGTATTTTTTCAAAGATGGTGTTGGACGCAACGTTACGGTGAATGGCGATCGCTATCGTTCAATGCTAACAAACTTTTTGTTGCCAAAAATGGAAGAACTGAACTTGGTTGACATGTGGTTTCAACAAGATGGCGCTACATGCCACACAGCTCGCGATTCTATGGCCATTTTGAGGGAAAACTTCGGAGAACAATTCATCTCAAGGAATGGACCGGTAAGTTGGCCACCAAGATCATGCGATTTGACGCCTTTAGACTATTTTTTGTGGGGCTACGTCAAGTCTAAAGTCTACACAAATAAGCCAGCAACTATTCCAGCTTTGGAAGACAACATTTCCGAAGAAATTCGGGCTATTCCGGCCGAAATGCTCGAAAAAGTTACCCAAAATTGGACTTTCCGAATGGACCACCTAAGACGCAGCCGCGGTCAACATTTAAATGAAATTATCTTCAAAAAGTAAATGTCATGGACCAATCTAACGTTTTAAATAAAGAATCGATGAGATTTTGCGAATGGTATGCGTTTTTTTTTTCAAAAAAGTTCTCAAGCTCTTAAAAAATCACCGTTTATTTGTTAAAGGTTGTAATAAAATTAATCTAGAATTATATCTCATTTTTTAATTTGTTTTGATTGCAAAATCGAGATATCAAAAAAATGGATTACAAAAAAACGGGATTATAAGAAATGGGATTACAAAAAGCGGGATCATAAAAAATCGGGAATTTAAAAAGCAGGATTAAAAAAAAAGGGATTTTGAAATCGGAATTTTAAGAAACGGGAATATTAAAACCGGGATATCTAACCCAACCGAGAATTTTAATATACTTATCAAAAATTGCCTTAAATGAAATTTTTTTTATAGAATCTAATTACACAGTGGGATATTCCAAAAAAAATTGCAACAAGTGATCTACTCTACATAACGAACAAAGTCAACTAGTTTATTAATTGAACAAGCATAGGTGATTTGTTATAAAATTTTAAAGCTGTTTTTCAGTGGAGACAATAAATGTAGGTAATATGAGAGAAATACACAGTGGATGGGATATTCAAAAAAAATTAAACATTAGGTATTTGGTGTTGTATTTTGTTTTAAACATACATAATATTTTTATGTTGTTGCTCATATTTAAGAGATTTTCATATGCAGCTAGTTTCATTAATTGGTCATTTGTCTAAGAGATTTCAATTTTATATCCCATTTTTACTACTAATACAAATACTTGTCGAATATCCCAGGCTTGATGTTTTCTTAAGATCTTACAGTGATATAACATCAAAACCCATATGTAATATGTTTGAGTAATTCAAACAAAAATTCGGTCGAAAATCCCACGTCTGAGCTTTGATCTTTAAGACCTTTTACTAATGGACATAAAAAGGCATGGGTAATATTTTATGAATTTTCACACGTTTTTCTTCGTTAATTACAAATTATTATGTTTTTTTTTTTGTCGAGTATACTAATGGTCATCTAAATCCATTGTCGAATATCCCACACGTGAGGATTTTTTCGCATTTCCTGAAGATTTCACGCTGAAGCCATATATAATTATTTTGGTACCTGATGGTTTGTAGTTTTGTTTTTATTAAGATCTCGCACTGATATGACCGGACCAATCTACCGAATATCCCACTTCTGATTTTTGATGTTTAAGACCTAGTACAAATGAACATTCACATCCGTAAGTAATAGTTTATGATATTTTAGACTTCCTGCTTCCTAAATTACCATTAACTATGTTTTTTTGTCGAATATCCCACATATGGGATTTGAATTGTAATTTAAAGATACAATATCGAAAATCCCTTTATATTTTTATTAAAAATAATCTCAAATTTATTAAAACCAACTTAATTTACCAAACGTGTCATGTATTTTTCAAATTACAAAAAAAAAATTAACCCCTCTCTAAGAAGAATTTGAAGTCTTAAATCAAACACTTAAAAAACTTTCCCTCTTCAAGTTCACCACTCTACTAAAAGATGCTTAAAATATTCGAATCTTTATTGATATTTCCCATAGAGAGAAGATAGCAGCCCCTTGGTCGGTCCCTCTTCTTTAAAAACAAAACAAAAAAAAACTTCCCATAATTATATCTCGATGATTTCCTTTATCGTTGTCGTCGTAGTCGTCAAACAGTTCAGGAAAAACAAGACTTCCCTAAGGTATAGATATTCAACCCTATATATTCTTCTGAATAAATGATTTTTTAGAAGTGAAAAGAACACTGAGTCAAACAAAGCGCTCAATCGCACCAAGTTTGTGTGTTCTTTCCTTCTTTTTTTTTTGTACCCCCCTCACAACCCCTTTGTAAGCTTGCTCCTTCCATTTTCTAAACCGACCATCAGTAAATTTGTACACTTTTGCATTTTATTTTACTCAGTTTTTTTTTTCTTTTGCGATTTATAAGAACTCTCAATCCCTTATCCACCTCTTTTCTAGCCCCAGCCCTTACTTACCCCCCTCCCCGACTTCCTTAGCCCTGCTTACCTAATCGCAGCTCTTATGTTATTTCCTTTTCGACGCCATTACACGTATTTACTTTTTCCTTGAGTATAAAGTAAGGACTCAACATCATCCTTTTTTGCTTGCCGAGAAAAGTGCAAACGAAACAATAAAAAAGTACACCAACTAAAATAAAATTAAAACAGAAAAAAGTAAAAGGAAAAGAAAATGAAAATGATAAAAAAAATACATAAACCCTTGTAATTAACTTTAAGTAAAGCGCAACAATAAATTTTTACTTGGCAGTTAGTCGGTCTTTGGTGCCATTGGATTGAGGGTTGAAGAGAGAGGTAGATGGAAATGGGAGGGGAGGAGGATTGTTGGCTGCGCTGCTGTGGATAAAGTTTTTTGAATTGCAAATTAGCCAATGGAGTGGCTACCGTCTGTGGCTCTTTCCTTCTTCGGCTTAGAGAAAATTGTCAAGCAAAAAAAAATATCCTTGACGACAAACGAATAAGATTAAATTGGTTGACCCTTTTTTACCCGCAGGATAAAGATGAGGACGAAAGGCTCATGATTAGAAGACGAATAAAACGGAACATTTCTCTGGCTTAAAAGTTGTGGGAAACCAATGACGTTTTGAAGATGTCAGATTTTCAGGAGTTCCAAAAATTATCCAATTACCTCTTCTTTCTAAATTATAAAAAAAGGTCCCTAAACGTGTGTTTTTTTAGACAACACGTTTTCAATGTGGCAATTCTTTTTTCGGAGTTGGTCTTCTTGACAGCTGTCACTTTTTACTAACTTTGATTTGACTTCTCATAATGGAATTTATTGCCACAATAATGGTTTAGGTGGCGCAACCCAAAACTGCAAAATGTTTTTCATTTATGTGGTGAATTTTAACAATTTTATCGTTAAATTTTTACTTGTCAAATGTCAAAATATGACCGCTTTAAAAGTGACAGCTGCCTTAATAGCGAAACTAATTAATATGAAAATCTTAAAAGGACATCATTTGAATATAGAACAAAACTCGTTTTGTTTTGAAACGACCCAGAGGCCTCGACTCACCTTTGTAATATATAATTTTATATAACAAACCTGTTTTTTTAAAGTTTGTTTACAGGTCACATGAATATAAACAATTGCCTGTCATTCACATTTCACATTTTCTCAGGATCCTTTTGATTTATGACTCTTCATTTTCTTTGTTCAATTATTGTCAAAGCTTTACCATTACCAGTTCATACTTCAAAACTGACATCTTATCTATCTGTCAAAGACATAGTAAATGTCAAAAGTGATGAAATTATTATTGTATTTTGTATAAATAAACTTTTGAGAAAACTCCACCTTCGATTGCATGTTTAAATTAATTACTATTCATGAGAACAAAACAAAAAAGTTTGTACAATCTCTTGTCACCTGTGACTGATAAGGCTCTTCACTACTACGAGCGACGCTTAAGTTTTTTTTTTGTTTTCCGCAAACAATTCCGACAAGTTGGGGTGACTCGTATATAGACGTCAATTAAGTCTGCCCTTTTGAAAGCCTAAATGATGTTACACGGTATTTTAATTGATAACAAACAAAACAAAAAATAACTAAAAGGACCTTTCTATCGTTTGAATAGAACGTTTATTTGGATTTTACTATGGGGTTGGTTGGTGTACTAAGCGACAAAGTATTATGTATAAGGGAATAGCACCCCTTCAAATGAACTCCCAACCCAAGTGCCTGCTCAACTACTCAACATAATTGTACTCAATGGGACTTAACTATGGGGTATACGAACTCGTATATAATATTTTATTCTGCGTGCTTCTTGGTAATTACATATTTTTTGAAGCATATAGTATAGATAAGTGGCTAAAGATAGTTTTTTTTTTATTTAAATAAGTTAACAAAGTGTGGGGTTCTATTATAATTTGAGTAATCTTGTCATAAATATGGGGTTTATGGACTGAACGAAAAAAGAAAGAGGGTATAATTGTAAACAATTTTTGAGCTCTTCGCAGTTATTTTCCCGATCATATCACAATAAATAATTAATGAGACATGCTTCAAGTCGGCTCGAAACTTAATTTATACTCAGCTGTCAAAAAGAAAACCCTTACAAATTGAAAACAAAATAAAAGTTTATCATGTTCCATTTTTAGCACAGATTTCACTTCTTTTAGTTTTAATCATTTCCAAAAAATTAAAATTATCGAGCTAAAATTCGAAGGAAAATCACTTCTCGCCATTTTGTATTTAATTTGACAGCTATGATATTTCAGTGAGCCATAAGAACCAACCGAACGAAATGAAGAATTATTTATTAATTTTGCTCCAATTTTGTTTTGACAGATCTTAAATGACATTTATCTATTAAGAATTCCAGCTTAACTTCTCGTCATTGGTAATTCAAAGTGACAGATAAGACATTTCAGGGCTCCAGCAACCAACAAAACTTACAATTCGTAAATAATTGTATGCGAATTTTTATTTGACAGTTCTGATTGGGTCTTAAAATGACATTTATTGAGTAAAAATTCCACTACTAAAGTACTTCTAAAAGTACTGAAACCCAGGAAATCAAGAGCAATTTAAAACGCTTTTGTTTCAATACAAAAAAAACTCAACGAAACTGAGCAAATTGGTTATAATAATTGCCAAAAATTACCGTCCTCAGTAGTCCGACCAAACTTCTTGCCAGTTTTAATTTAATTTGACAGATATGATATTTCAAGAACCCAGAGCAAACATTTCAATAACCCAACGAAACTAAGAAGTGATTAATTTTCCGCCATTTTGCTTTTGTTTCAATACAAAAAAAACTCAACGAAACTGAGCAAATCGGTTATAATTTCCAAAAATTACCATCCTCAGTAGTGCGGCCATAACTTCTTGCCAGATTTAATTTAATTGTTCAATGACCCAGAGCCAACTTTTCAATAACCCACAGAAACTAAGAAGTGATTAATTTTCCGCCATTTTGCATTTGACAGTTCAGTCGGGAGAGATCTGATGCGATCTAAAATGATATCTATCTAGTAAGAATTCTTTAACATTTATAAAGCGCAAGGCATTGAAACCGACAAAGCTTGCAGGAAGAGTTCTTTTGTTTTAATTAACAAAATTTGTGAAACTTAACGAAACAGAGCAAATGGGTTATAATAATTAATACCAGTGTTTTTTTGGGATTTTATTTATAAATAAAGGAACTGCAAAAAAACCGATTTGCATTAGTTTGTTTTTTATATTTGACAGCTGATGCAATTCAACATTTCAGAAAAAAATTTAAACCAAATTTGTAACAAAATTAACGAAATTCAGGCCATAACTTATTTTAATTTCATCAAGATAAAATTAGCAATTATTTATATTTAATTAGTTGTCATGTTTTTCCATTTTTTAAATTGAATCTGATTGCAATAAAAACTGAACGAAAGGGGTTCGTTCCTAGATTATAGTCTAAGTTACAAGTTCAACAGATGGCGCTATCGTTGATAAACTGTAATATTTTATAAAAAATTTATAAAAAAGAAACACAAGGATGCGGAGGGAACTCAAGAATTGGTTTTATGCTCAGCTACGTCAAAAACCAAATGAAGAAGTATGATTTGAATTTTGTGTCAGCATTTTTGTAGATACTTTTTAGATTTTGTTTTGATAGGATTTGGTGCAACACTCCATACGGAGTCACAACAAAATTTTTTAGGACTATTAAGAAATTCAAAACATGCATGTACAGAAAATATTAGACAAAAGTTGATACGTCAGCTGATAAGAAAAACACACAAGTAATTAAGATGGCAAAAATTAGTAAAAACAAGTTTAAAATAAATTCTGTCAAAACGTCAAATTGCATCTCGCGCTACGTCCCATTTTTTTTGTAACACTACTCTACGATCACAGCCATGAAGTGTCAAACGAAACTTGAAAATTGATTTCGATATTCGAATAAAAGTCAAATCTCTTATTGCCAGTAAAGGCACTATTTTTTGACGTAAGCTGTCAAACGAAATTATTTGCTTAAATTTAAAATTAAAAGCTTGCACTGCTGTAAGCTTAACAAAGTTATTTGTCTAGACATTACTGAACGTATCTCACTGTCGACTTTTGGTAAAAATACATTATCTAATCTAACAAGTTTTTCCACAAATAGATTAAGGGATGATGTAAATCTTACAAGCACACAATTAAAATTCCCATATACCCATATTCATACATTAGAAAGTAGGAAATTGAAAATGTGCTATATACCACACCCCTATAGAATGTAAAGAAGTCCCATTTCCGTTAAATTGTTCGTACCCTTGGTTAGGGTTTGATTTATAGCTTTTACTTATATTTGTATTAGGTCTGTATTAATTTTCGTTAAGTTGCCTTAAAGAAAATTTTCGTACGTGCATCACTTTGTTATTTTAGCTCAGGAACACATAAAGAAGCCTAGGCCCACCACCTCTCTCTTCTAAAACTTCTACTTTTTCATGTTATAATAACTTCTCTTACCCTAAATTTAATAAGCACATTTTGATAGTTTGCAATTTTTCCCTTGGGGTTTTTCGCGCGTGAAATTTCAACTTTCGTTGTTGAAAAGTAGAAAGAATGGTTTGGATTTCGGTTTATGTGTTGTGTAGGTCTGATAGTTAGGGAGGTAAGTTGAAATGGAGGCGGAGATTTGTTGGGGGTGAAAGGAAAGGTGCCAACACAACCCTTATCGTGTTTAAGAGGGAAAAGTTTTAACTTTTCCGTGTTGGAGGAGCCGACGAAGTCGAAGTCGACGATGACGACGACGACGATGATGATGATGATGAGGACAAGGACGAAGACGAGGACGACGACGCACGGTAAAAGAAGTGGGTTTTAAGGTGGAGGCTTTACTTTAGCCGTCCTATCGTTGCTGTTGTCGTTATCCTCATCCTCATCCCCATCCTTATCGTTCGTCGTCTATGTAGCTGTTGCTGTTTTTGTTGTTTTTTTTTGGGGTTGTGATCATTCGGGTTGATTTGCAAAAGTTTGGTTAGTTGGTGGCGCAGCGTGGTGGCAGTGGCGGTTAATGCGGTGGCTTTGTCGGTGGTGTGGAATTAACTGATTAAAATAATTATGCCGGCTCTTTGCTATTTTATATATGTATTTTTGTATGTACTCCGTCGGAATAATATCCGGTGTGTTGGCGGGTGGTAAGTGTTGTACAGAGGAAGAGAGGAGCGTTGAAGGATTGAGTTTAATAAAACTCACTGCACCATTTTTCCATGGTCGTTTTCATCCTCCTCGCCGTCGTCGTCAGTGGGGAATTATAATATTTTTATATATAAGTATGTATAGACTCTTCCGCACACACACCCACCCAGGAAAAAAGGCAGGTTGGCGAGGTAATATAGGGTTAATGACTGATTTAAGGAAAATATGGTGGTATAGAGAATTGTTTTTGGCTTAGGTTGTGGGTGGTGGGTAATTAAGAATCGAGGTTAATATTTTGGTAGGTTATAGATGTACATAGGCGTTGGGAGGTACGCAGTATAGGAAAGAGTTCGGTATCCAATTTTAAGGGTTGTATTTTATGGGCGAGACTTTGCAGCAGAGCAGCGGAAGCGTAGTAGGGCGATGATTTGGGTTGTAAAACAGAACGGTTGGGTAGATAATTAATTGAAATTTATCACACTATCAACAAAAATATGTATATAGAAGGATAAAGGTTGAGCGTTAATTTTTCGCGGTTTCTGAGATTTTCATGAATCATTTTTTTAAAATTACTTAGAAAATTTTGTTTAAAGTTACTTACCATATCAATCTAATAAACCAAATGAATAATTAAGTTCAAACAAATTACCCCATGCTGAATGAATGATGGTTTTCTCTGTTAAAGAAGTTGGTAGGTCGCCTATACAAAAGAAATAGGTATAAAATTCAGAAAATCGCAGGCAATCTTTATTTGGATCTAATTGAGTTTGCAAATTATTTTATTCTTATTTTGGTCTCGGCTGTGCCTCAAACAGCCCATCCGTTCAGCCCAATTTTTGTCATTTTTCGACTCTTTCTAAAACTTCGGCCGATATCTCACGAAAAAAGGGTCAATGTTGGCTTCGAGTGTGTCGCTATAGACATGACAAACCTACATCCATAATTTGCATCATTAAAAATAGTCTAAATCTAAACGGCCCCAAACGTCAAATAATCTGTTCACCGAACTCGCTTTTTAATTTGTCCATTGCTACTCCTGCTGTGCTTGTTCAAATCATAAGTCATGCAAGTCAAGCTCTTCCATTTTGTGCAAAAAAAAAGTTTAATATCCAAGCACGGTAGCGCTTATCATGATTGACAGTACCACCGTTGCGATTCGCATCATCTTTGAAGCAATGCGGCCCAATGATTCCGCCAGCCCATAATCCAAGCCAAACAGTGACTTTTTGTGGATGTATTTGGTAGCTTTTGTAACGGTTCTCACTGCTCTTGCTTGTTGAGGTATCCATTTAACCAAAAATGAGCTTCTTTGCTGAGCACAATTTTTCGGTAAAAACTACGGCCAATATTTCACCAGCCGAATTTTGAAGGGCTTGACATCTAAATCTTTCTGCAAAATATTCCATGTTGTGGAGTAACTGAGGCCCCATTACTTCGGGCTTCACGTCCACGTTTGTGGTTGAGTGTCCAACAATCTAAATTTGACGCAAAAAATAGTAACAATTGTCCGAATAGCTGCCTCAGTATGTCGATTAAACTGATCTGACTGATAAAATGGAAGAAGTTCTTTAAGAACTTTCTAAAAGAGCACGCATTTCGATCACAAAATTTAATAATTTGAAAGCGTTATTCGTTTGCAGGACGATTCGTGTTTAAATTTCAAACCAAGCTGAAGATGTTTGACACTGACTAAAAAACATGACACGTGTGCAGTACCAATCGGCTACCTGAAAGCGTCACACGTTTTTGTTCATTCTGTGCGGTATATAAAAACTCAATCAAAATTTCCAAGAGATCCCATTCTCCAAATGGTGAAGACACCATGTCTTCGCTTAAAAAGAATCAAAAACTAAGCTCTGTAGAGCATAACCGTTGGATACCTCTGCAAACGCATCCCGATACTGATATCGACATCGAAGTGGATGAAGTTGTTGTTCCACCAACTGAATCTAAAAAAAAATCAAAAATTCCCTCGGTCTGTGTCTTGCATCAAACTAGTGAAAATGTCCATGCTTTGTTTCGTGAACTTAAAAGTGATCTATACAGTATAAAAAGAATGTCGATTGGCATCAAAGTTAACTGCGAAGATCTTGATACTCATGCTAAACTGTGTGCTATACTTAAAGTAAAAAATTGGCATTTTTTTACTCACGATCTGCCAGCAGTAAGATCTTTTAAAGTTATGCTATATGGCTTACATGAAGTTAAAGTCGACGAACTTCAACAAGAACTAGTGTCACGTGGTCTTAAATGTCTTAGTATCAAATTGCTAAAAAAAAATTATGATAATTTCATTGATATTTTCTATCTTATCAACCTTGAGTGTGGTTCAATAAAATTAAATGAACTAAAAAAACAATTTCGTTCAGTATTTAGAACCGAAGTTAAATGGGACTTCGCCCGAAGGCAACGAAACAAAATGACGCAATGTTATAATTGCCAAATGTTTGGTCATGGTGAAAAAAACTGCCACGTTAAGACTCATTGTGCCAACTGTTCTCAAAATCACGCAACTAATGATTGTAACTCTATATCTATCAAATGTGCAAATTGTAACGAAACGCATAAAGCCAATGACCCTATCTGCATGAGCCGACAAAGTTTTTGTAAAATTAGAGACAAACTATCATCGCGTAATAAAGCACATCACAACAAAAAGCCGACTTTTGCAAGAACAATGCACACAATGCCGCAGCAGCGGCAACATCAATCGTTTATAACTGACATGAACGATTTTCCTGCAATTTCGCCACACAAGAGGTCCAAGGTGCCAAACTCAACTGAAGGTGCAGCTGTAGAAAATGTTTCAAACGACAACAACACAGGTTATAATGCTTGGTCAAACTCTCCAAAAACCGTCTTTACTGAGAATACAGGGACAAATGTACTCTTCTCCATGGAAGAGATTAACTCTCTTACTGCAGAAATGATACTTTTACTCGGTCGATGCAATGCCAAGGCTGAGCAATTCAACACGATTGCACAATTAGCTGTTAAGTATCTTTATTCTAGTAAATAATGATGAGTGGAAACTTTAATATAAACTGTTGGAATGCTAGAAGCATTCGATTTAAAACAATTGAATATTTTGCTTTTCTAAGCAAACATAACATTGACGTTAGTCTACTCAGTGAAACTTGGTTAGATAGCAATGTTAATATTTCAAATAAAGAGTTTATTTGTTATCGTTTAGACAGAGAAGAGAGAAATGGGGGCGGTGTTGGGGTAGTTGTAAAAAGAACTATAAAACATAAATTGTTACATGTTATTAAAACAAAACTTATTGAAAACATTGGAATTGAAGTAATATTTGAAAATGGACGTTCGATTAAAATTTATTCAATTTATTTTCCTGGTCGCTCTTCTTCGCAAAGCAAAAGGTATGATTTTAAAAATGATCTCCGTAAATTTATAACGATAAATGATATTTTTCTTATTGGTGGAGATTTCAACTGTAGACATAGGAATTGGGGTTGTAGTAGGGCAAATGCTTGGGGCAATATTTTGTCAGATTTAAATTCAAGGCATCCGTTTAACATTTTATACCCACCTCACCCCACCTACATTCCCCCGAATAATCGAACTAATCCCTCCACTCTGGATGTTTTCCTAACTAACACGCCCGAGCTTTTTACCCAACCCAACGTTGTAAATGATCTTAGTTCAAATCACTTGCCAGTTCTTACAGGAATTAATTCTACCCCTGTAGAGACATGTAATATTGTCTATGACTTTAAAAACACAAATTGGAACAGATTTAAAAGCAATTTGAGACAAAAACTAAGAGATATACCGGTCATTAATACTAATGACATACATTTTGTTCAAATTGATGAGTCTGTGAGTGCTTTCACGAACTCTGTACTTGAAAGCTTTGAGCAATCCGTTCCAAAAAAAAATTAATCTCCGGAACAATGGTAACGCATTACCACCTCAAATAGTAGAAACCATAAAAATTAGAAATAAATATAAAACTTTATGGATGAGGTCAAGAGATCCATTTTACTTCTCTGAAATAAAAACCTTAAACGAAATTATAAAAATATTGCTTGCCGATTTCCGAAATCAATCTTGGAACCATAAGCTTCAAGGCTTAGATAAAGGGATTAAACCCTTTTGGAATATTAATAAAGTTGTTAAGAAGAAAAAATTTCACATTCCATCCTTTAAGATAGGTAATACAGTATTGCTTTCAAACGAAGAAAAAGCAGGTGCTTTAGCAACCGAATTCTGTGCTAACCACTTAGTTGCAAGCAATATAACTATAAACAGTTATATTGAAAACAACGTCTCGCAATCAATACAAAGGCTTAATACTAGTACTATTGATTTTACTGATGATATTATATCCACTGATGATTTAAAAGATATATTACGAAGTCTGAAAAATACCAAATCACCAGGATTTGATGGGTTAAAAAATTTATTTCTAAAAAATCTTCCTAAAAAAGGTATACAATTTTTAACTGTGCTTTTCAATGCATGTTTTAAAATAGGATACTTTCCAAATACTTGGAAAACGGCAAAAGTAATCCCAATCTTTAAGCCGGGCAAAAACGCTTGCCTGCCTTCTAGCTACAGGCCAATTAGTTTATTAAGCTCTTTAAGTAAGTGCTTGGAAAAATTAATAAAAAGCAAACTATTACAACATGTGGAACAGTTTGATATCCTGCCACAGGAACAGTTTGGTTTTAGGAGACATCATAGTACTGTGCAACAGGTTGACAGAATAACGAAAGATATTAAACACAACCTTACTATAGGAAAAAGTACGGGAATGGTCTTTCTTAATGTCGAAAAAGCATTTGACTCCGTTTGGCACGAGGGACTCATTCACAAACTTCTTGTTTTAAATTTTCCAATTTATCTTGTAAAAATGATTTTATCCTTCCTTACAAAACGCACTTTCAAAGTCTCCGTTAATAATTGGTATTCCGATGTAATTGAAATTGTTGCAGGTGTACCTCAAGGTTCCGTTCTTGGGCCCTTATTGTATATTATATACACACATGATTTTCCGAAACCCCATAACTGTAAAACTACAATTTTCGCGGATGATACCTGCATTTATGCAACAGATGCAATTGGTTCCTTAATCGAAACAAATCTTCAATCTGCTTTGTTCTCAGTGCAATCATATTGCAATGATTGGAAAATAAAATTAAACGCTTCCAAGACACAGGCCCTATTTTTCACTAGAAAAAGGAAAGCCTGTTTCCTTCCAAGCAATAGTCTTCAGTTGAATGGGGTTCAAACTAAATGGAAATCGAGCGCTAAGTATCTTGGGGTGCACCTGGACAAAACGTTGACATTTAGTTTGCATGTTCAAGAAACACTAAATAAACTTAATATGGCGATAAAAACTCTATATCCATTTATAAATCGTAAATCCAAATTGAGTGTTGAAAACAAATTGTT
Organism: Eupeodes corollae; assembly: GCF_945859685.1. NCBI lineage: Eukaryota > Metazoa > Arthropoda > Insecta > Diptera > Syrphidae > Eupeodes > Eupeodes corollae. The sequence continues at coordinate 145,035,259 of NC_079147.1, read as the reverse complement.
ATTATACAAAGTAATATTTCAAAGTATAATGCTATATGGTTCTCCTGTATGGGGAACATGTGCTAAAAGTCATATTAAAAGGCTGCAAATTATGCAAAATAAAATTTTAAAAATGATGCTCAATCATCCCTGGCATTATTCTTCGGAGGATCTGCACCAAGAAGCAAAAATTGAAAAAGTTGAATTTCGAATCTCAAAATTATACGATCGATATAAAATATTGTGCAGTTGTTCTGACAACAACTTAATATTAAATTTATCTAATTAAGGTGTTGTAATTTTTCTATTTACTTGTTTATTATTTATGTTTTTTATTTATTTATTTATTTATTTATTTATTTATTTATTTATCTACTTTTTTCGTGTTTATCTATTTATTTATTTTTGTCATTTTTTTAATTATTTATTATTGTTATTTATTTATTTGTTTAATTATTTATTTTTTTGTTATTTATTTATTTATTTATTTTTTTTATTTGTTTAATTATTTATTATTGTTATTTATTTATTTGCTTAAATATTTATTTTTGTCATTTATTTATTCATTATTTTAAATTATTTATATACATAACTGTGATAAACATAATTATGTTTTTATTTTTTGTTTTTCTGATATGTAAACAACATCTTTTTTTTTTTTTTGTGATTCACACGAACCCATTTCTCTCTTCTTACGGAAATATACTTATTTTTAAATTAAATGAAGGTTTTTCATGTAGCTTTTCCTTCTAAAAACTTCTTGTATCTGTGATATTATTATTATATAAATGTTATAAGTTTTTCAGTAGTAAGGTAGAAAATACCATTTCTCTGTAAATTGTCCAATCTAGTTATACGATATAAATTCAGCTACAATAAACGTCAATCATATGACACGTGTGTGAGCTGTCAAAACAGTAAACAAAATCACCCAATTAAAAAGGTGCTCAAGGTTTTTAAAATTTGACTTTTTCGAATTTTGGATTATTTTTAAATAACGAGATATTTTGACAGCAGTCGCTTTTTTACATTTGATGCTATTTTTTTGACGTTTTATAAGTTTAAATTAAGTATTTTTTCCGAAAATAGGACAATACACAATTCAACACCGCAAACAATTGTTTAGAAATTCTCTACAAAAATATGGTGATAAATTTGCGGTCAATGTGACGAAAATGTCAAATCAAAGGCTGGTTTTTAAGATGTGTGGTCTTCTATCTGGCAATACTTTTTTCCAGAGTTGATCTTTTTGACATCTGTCACTTGATTTATGCTCAATTTTAAGGTGCCATGACGTTATGAAAATCCCATCACAAAAGACATATATATTTTGAGGAAGCGAAATATAAAACCTTTAGAAGCAAAAGTATTTTTTAAGGAAATGTTGGAATTATTTACATTTTTATGCTTTGTGTTGGTTAATTAAGAGTAAATTTAATCAAAAAGTCATTAAACCTCATAATTTAAAATTATATAGCGACATGTAGATGTGCACGTATTATGAATTTCAAAAAAAAACTCTCAACAAAAAAACAGTTAATAACTTCACCTGGATTAATCTTAAATCTAACATTCATATGTACCTATTAATCTAAATTACTATTCTTATTATATGCCAACTCCCTGCTTTGATCAGCAAAAAAAACCAGCTTACAATAATTCCCAAGTCCTAAATCCATCCTGCCTACCTACCTACCATATCATTTTCTCGCCGCTTTATGATCTCATTGACTCGTAGGTATCAAATAAAACCAAATTGACAATCGATTTCATCTTAAATTCCACTTGAGTCATACCTCATACAACACATGTACGACGACGTGTCCTGGCGTACGTACGTACGCTCGTCCTTGTTGCTCGATTACACATTGATGTCTATGATATGAAAAACACCACCATCAAGATTCCCTATTAAACCACTAATTCATTATTATGAGTTTTTTTTTTTTATTTTCGTCCTTCGTCCTTCTTCCTTTTTTAAATCACAATTTTGTAACGAAGCTTAATCCCACTTCCACACCAGCTGTCAAAAATGATAGAAAAAGAAAATATACAAAATATAATAACATTCAACTCTCCCTCTTCCCTTGCTGTTTATGTTGTGAGTTAACTGAATATTTGCAAAAATCAGACGCACCAGGATTATGGTAATACCAAGGATTACCTATCCAAAAATTTCACCCTCCAAAATTAAACGAACCAAGCAGGATATAGCAACAATAATAACAAGAAGGAACAAAAAAAAAATGAAAAGAAAAACACACAGACAAACCCTTCAAAGGCGAAATTTATTCAGCAAGGATGCTTGCAGAGCACCAAGGAGCATCATCGAGCATAAGCAAAGGGCAAAACCAAGTAGAAGTAGAGAGTAGTTAGGGTACTTCATAAATAAAAGCAAATCACCGCGAGACCAAGGATATACGCAATGGCTATATATTCTTGTACATCTGCATGGACGAGGACGTTCCCGGCCCCTGCCGCCCCGCCGCTCAGTCTCATTTTCCCTTTACGTGGTATATGAAGTGCGGAGTCGTCGGAGTGTGCCTCAACTTCTGAATTACGAATAATAATCATGTTTACCCGTCATTATACCGTGGTTCACTTATTTTTTCTTCTTCATTTTTCTGTTGCTGTTCATGCCGCTTTACGTCCTCCTTTATGTGCGCCGTGCAGGGTTTTGTCTCGCTCCCCTTCATCTAACTCGATTCGGATTTAATAAAATTTCCATTCCCTTAACAGAGCACAAAGGAGTGGTGTGTCTTCCTTGTTTTTGTTAGAACAGCCGCGCGTATTGCCTTCAATTTCCGACTGACAAGCTTCATTTTTTGTTGTTGTTTTTTTGTATAATCCTACTCCTGCTGTTTGTATCATTGTTTAGCTGCTGATGATGCCCTTCGCCTCCGATGCGATACGACGCCACCACCAAACTCCTTGCCTTTGCAAGAAGGTCCTTCATATGCGGGTAAAATATATACAGACGACGCGACGCACGGACGTTCACTCTGCTCTCTCCAGCTCTTTGCATTAATTGCAAATTGTGTTACACCCATTTAATCTTCAAGGGATTATGGTGTTGAAAGGACACATGAAGACGAAGTGAGTTTAGTATACCTAGGAGTAGTCCTGGTAGGAAGGGAAAACATTTCTGCGAAAATGTTTTTAGAATGGCAACGACAAAATATATGCCTCAGTGATGATGATTATGATGACGAACAGGGTTGGACTTAAAACAAATCGTCCTTGAAATTTATAAAGAATCCTGTTTTAATCCTTAAAAATGAAAATATTCAAATAAAATCACATAAAAACCAAATAAAAACTTTAATCCAATCATAAGGGCCCTCCTTTACAATAGACTTGAGAGCCTGATTGTTTGTTTGTTTTTTTTCTACATAATCCGTCACTGATCTTGACTACGTTTTCGATTTTGACAGAAATGAGGGTGAGAAATGATGAGAATACACAGGAGAGGCTGAGGGTTAACCTTAATGAAGACGCAGAAGGCAGAAAGGAAGGAATCAAGCTTGAAAACGACGAGGGTTTGTGTTGTGTTGTGTTTTTTTTTAATATCATAGCATGCTGTTCCGTCCAAATCAAGGTTCTTATGGTTGAAGCCTATTTATGCGTTTCCCCCTAACCGAGTACAATACATACGTTTTGAAATTGTGAGGTCATTCAGTTTTTCTAATGATACGTTAGGTAGGTAGGTTTAGTTTGTAGAAAATATATATAAAAAGGACTAGACGGATATTTCGTTTCAAAAAAGGGGGCAATCATAACAACAGCAGGACAAAATGTTAGGGCATATTTGTAGGCATTTGTGTGTGTCAGTCAGTTGACGTGTGTAACAATAATTGGCTGAATTGTTATACCTATAGCAAACATAGATAATTATTTCTAATTCTTTTGACCGATAGAACAGCAATAACAACAAAAACAACAAGAATAAAAGAAGTCGCACAGATGCGGGTATGATTAAGTTGGGTATAGGCTCATGGGAAGTGTGAGTTGTAGAAATCTAACACTTTCCACACAAAATGCCAACACTTATACATATAAACTTTTTTTTTATTTTTGTAAAATCTCACGGGCAATTACAATAATTAGCTTGCTATACAAACTCAACTCACGAGGGGATGATATTATAATTGTATCTCTGTATATACCTACCATGACGTCCTGGCCAAAGGACACCCTGATATTAAGTGAAATTCAATAGGACGATGATGATGGGAATATATGTTCTGCAAATGGAAATAAAACTCATGGTAACCAGGAGATCAAGGATTGATATTTTGAACACGTTTTTGTGGGCGGTGCAATGATGAATTTAAGATTTTTTTATTTTTATGATAACGAAATAGTGGTTGTTTTTTATTAAGATGAAAAATCAAGACCCATAACATTTTTAATACATAATTGCTCTTTGCATATTATAAAGTGGATTGTATTGAATCCCCTTCAAATTTTGGACCTATGTATACATTGTGTACGCGTGTTTTAATTCAATTGAAAAAAAATCAATTAATTAGGATTTATTTGAAGTTATAAGCATATCACTATGGGCACAAATCTTTAGGGGGAATTTTCTTCAGACATCTTTTAAGGGGTAGAATTATAACTGGGGTGATTTCTTAAATGCGCACAGCCCTTAAGACAACGGTTACAATATATATGTATTTACTTTTTAGCAAAATAATTATTGTTCTGATATAATTAAGACACAACTCCACAGTGTCAACATCGAAAAATGGATTGAATATGTAACTCAAGACACAGTTTTAACCGCAAAGTGTCATCATTTGGTTTGAAGCTTGTTTTAACTTTTATATACATTTGTATGTTACAGTCTGTTACATAAAAGCGTGCTCACTGATAAATAATAACAACAATTGAATTTTCGAAAATTCGCAAATTTATTAATAATTTGGTTGTCAATACTCAATGCAAATTCCTCAGTAGCAATTCCAATCTCCTGCATTGTCAATTATAGCCTGGCACCGTCGGGGCACTCTTCCACTAGTTTTTCTGCCTATTCTACCGGTAAAGACCTCAAAATATTCCGAATTTGTCTAGAAAGTTGATCTTAATTACATGGCCTGCGTTTGCGAAGCTGCATTTTCATCAGAGCCCACACATTTTCTATGGGATTGAGATGGCCAATCTAAAGTGAGAACTCCGTTTTGCGCCTTCCACTCGCTACACACTCGACTCCGATGTTTTGGATCGTTGTCCTCTTGAAGGATCCATCTTTCATTTTTCTTGATATATATATAGCAGATGGTAACAAAGCTTTATGATATATTTTATTCATTTTATCGGCATTTAAATTCTCGGTAAATAAGAACAAAGTAACGAAACCTTTGTTTGAGAAGCACCCCCAAACATGGACCTTGAAGGGGTTTTTAATAGTCCATTGAAGCATCCTACTGATGGAGGTTGTTCAGGCGTGTTTGATACTCGAAAATGCCCAAAAGGAGGATTCATCAAGTCCAAGTTTTCCTTCGCCCATTCCACTCGTTTTTCAACTTCTTTTGCACTTAACATTGGATTTCCAAAGTACTGCGATATTTCAGTTTATTGGCAAACAAGTGCCTGCGAATCGTTTCGTAAGATATGTCAACACCTTTTGCTTTCAATTTCACAGCAGCTTCACGAAAAGTCAAAGATGTAAAATCATCAACTTTACCGACCTTTTCAAAATGTATCCAATTTCTAACAAACTGCTTCGACTTTCCCATAATTTCGCAGCAGAAGTTTGCGTTAATTTGGGTCCTTTTTGATCCAAACATAGAAAAATTGTCTTAAAGCGAGAAGTGTAAACAGCATTCATTTCGAAAAACCACTTAATTGAAGACTAAATTTGACAGACAGCTGACTTTTTACAAAAAGCATGAAGAACTGAGGTGCCCTCTATGTCATAGAAAAAGAAACAGTACTCTCTGATTTTTTATCTACGTGTAACAGTGACTACACTCTTATGTATATTTGAACTTAGACGCGCTTGCAAAAAAAAATTTCATATATATTACTTAGAAAACGCCCAACACTCCATTAGCCCCTGAACTGCAGCTGCATTGCGGTGTAGAATTGTTCACAACTTGTTGTTAACATAACGTCGTTATACGATTTGTAACAATATGACGCCATCATATCACATCATTCCTAAACTCATTGTTGAAGTGTCAAAAACCTACGATTTGCAGCAGTCCACAACTCACCTCGTTAGATGAATACAAATTGTTGAACTGTCAAATTCAACTAAATCGAACCACAAATTTTCATTAAACAATAAATCAATGTTTATCGCTGATTACTCCCTTTGTTTTTCATGTTGATGTAAAAATTAATTTAACTTTGCTTTCGTAATTTATTTTGTGATTTAATGTTATAGGAATAATTTCTTTTCAATTTTAAAATTATTTGTAGATGACGTTCCTAAATGATTCTAACGAATTCCAACACTTCATACAAATGGAACTTTACCAATTTTTTTTTTCATGACAACAATTGATTGTTTAAAAAAGGAGAAAACTAGAATTTGACACCTGTCAAACTTAGCTGTCATTTAAAGTGTCAGAATATTAGTCGAATATTTGAGATTTATAATAAAGGATCGCTTAGCAATTAAACAACACGTTAAAATGATTAATTGCGCAAGCAATTGGTGAAATTGTAATACAAATTTTAAGTGAACGAAAGCGTTACTGATGTCGTAAGGGGTGTACAACACACTCAGCTAAATATTACGGCTACAATTTTAAGTGTAAAATGAATGAACGTATCTAATATCAACACAGCTTTTATGACAGTTGTTGTCTGTTTTAATTCAAATAGTAAAGCAAATACTTTAACGTCATTAAATACTACTCTGAGCACATCTGTCAAAGTCAAAAGCAATTGGATTGAACTGACATATAAAGCAAAATGTAATTGAATTCGAAGTATTTTTTTATCTATATATATTATACGTTATACATATTTTCCTTTCGCAGAAAAAAAAACAACGTCTATTTGTTTGTTATAATAATTGACAGCAACTTAAGCGACAAATATAACTTAATGTCAATTTTTGACATTTTTTCTGTTAGAAACACTTTTTAAGCCAATCAAATTCTTAAATTTGAATTAAACGCAAAAATATAACGTTTGCCTTATGACAATTTATTGTGAACTTAACAGGGATGTTATATGATTCAATGTTTATATTTTATTTGAGATAATTGTGATAATTGTGAATTTAATCTGTTTTATATGAAAGATTTGAATGAGATTTCGTTTGAAATATTTTTTACATTCATATATTGGAAACACTGAAATATCTTCTTTTTTTAAAAGTAAAAGTTATTTCCAATAAGAAGTTTAACTTTTAAACAAAGAACCAGTTATTTGGACAGCTGTCATTTTTTGACATTTGACTACTTAAAACTACACCACTGCTAAAAACGGAAAGTATAACGCTTGAACGAGGCATGCAAATGGTTAAAAATCGAAGAGGTTGTCACATTTGGCCCCCGAGATTTGACAACTTTATACTTTTTCTTTGTTCCAATGCTCCAAAATCAATGCGAGACTTTTAAAATGTCATTTTTGAAGTTCTTAAGGACATATTTAACTTTCGAAATCAGATGTGTATATTAAATGTTTTTTTTTTTATAATGAGCACACACTCAAGTGGATTTTTCGTACCTAATAACAAGATACACTGTAAGCATGTGGAGGCGTTGTGTATTACTCGAGAGGGGGGAGGGGAGAGGTAAATAAAATTGCTATTTTCAAAGACCATAATCATTTTAAAAGAAAGAGAAAAACGATGAAAAAGGAAAAACAAGAAACTTTACTACGGTTCTTAAGCGACGTCAATGATTCAATCAATTTAATACTGTCCAAAAGGCTTAAGTAATTTACAGGAGCACCACCCCAGAAATGAGAATTATGCTCAAGCTTTGGACGTATATAAGTCTCATAGATACTAGCCAGATCAGAGGGGGAAAAAACTTCTTGCATCGATTTATATCATAAATAAAAATGAAAAAAAGTATAGGAGACAGAACAGATTCCTGCAGCACACCACCATTTTTTTTTTAATTTTCCAGACTTGAATCCTTCCATTACTACTTTGTATTGAACGGTCCGAAATTCCGGTAATTTTTAATCCAACGAAGGAGGAGAAACACCTTAAAATCTGTTACTTTATTTCTACATATGGTTCTAACAAGATAATGACAGATTATTGTTTTTTGTGTGTTTTTCCATAAGTAACTAAGTAATGACACGTGCGTAGTCAATTCATTACAGGTTCAGAAAAAATACCTTACCTAATACTCTTAAGCTCTATAAGACCATTCAAAATAAAATCATCTCTCATCGTATAAGTATGTATATACCCTTATAAACCTTGTCATCTCACACTTGCCTCTTGATGTTATAATTAAATCGTCATTTCCCCTTGTCAAATCCTTACAACAAAAACGAAATACACACCTACCACCATCTGCTTGAGAGAATTTACAATAGAACCAGTGTGTCACCCTCAAGCAAATCAACGCATTCTATCTTTGAAAATAGACCTTTTATTAAGACCGAGTGAGAGCAAGGCGACAAAACGACTCACGCATATTTTGCTGCATGTAGAACAAATTAAAATTTTCACCCCTATTCACCATAACACGAGATTTTATATTAATAAATTAAATGCCAAACACACTGAATCCTTTTAATTCTCCAAACATCCTTGGGGGACACCATCAAGAATACCCAAATGTCGAACATCTCCCACCACCAAAGTTTTGTTTTTCACACAAAAAAATCATATCACGTTTAAAAAATCAAAGCCTAATCCCAAATGTCCATGAATATATTTCAAAAATATAGGTATCGCAAAGATAGGAAAATATTAATTCAAAAAGATTGTTGTCTGGTTATGCATGTTTTTTTTTTTGTTTTCGTCTTCAACCCTCTCTTAATAGCTGCAGCGAATTAAAAACTCATTTCACATTCGACCCTTTAATACTCGTATCGTATATTATGAAGGTAGACACAACGTAACCAGTCAAGTCATTCATTCGTCTGACTGTCGAATTTGAGGTTAGACAATAAAATCAACAACAAAAAAAAACCATTATCCGTATACCCTGTCAAATAATCAGGAGCCCCTTTATTTCTACCGTAAAAATAATCGCGCGTGTGCTCAAACACATGTCCCTGTACCCGTAGCCTTAGTCTTACCCGTACTTATACCTACCTTCATCCTATTTATATTGAAAACTCTCTGAATATTTATGGTAATAAAATTATAAGCTCATTTCCCAGCTGCTTCTTCTGAATCCTGATGTCTATACCTACCATAAAAACCCTATAGCTATGTGCCTATATATAAGCTATGTTGCTTTAGCTAAGGCCGCATTTGCCTTCTCAACCCTGAAAATGTTTTTTAGTATAATTTGAGACACCCTCATTGTCGTCGGCGTTACGGCTCGGTGGCGAGTGATAGGAAATTGAGGAAGGGAAGGTAGTCGTCATCGTCACCGTCTCGCGTCGAATACTAAAGATACCCTATGCTACCGTATTATGAACGCTGATTCCTCAAAATCATCCTTTTTCCCCCTATAATAATTTTATTTATTTATTTCCTTTAGGTTTATTCAGTTGTTGTTGATATTTAATCCTTGGCTTGTGTGTAGACCAACCGTCTACACACTCATATTTGGGAATATTAATGTCCGCATATCCTTGTCTACCAAGCACCCTTGTGCCACACAACGCTTACAAAGTGTATCTATAAATGTACGTGCGTCTATGATAATTTGGAAAGCCCATAGGACTTCGGCGAGGGGCAGAGCGGCGCGGCGCGGTGCTTTGAGCGTTGGTTGTAAACAGGGGTTTTATGATACAAGATGATTTTTGATTTAATACAGTGGTGACGAAAAATTTTGTAAATGACAACAAACTGATTTATATGATAAAAAATTATATGGTGTGTTTCATTTTCTTAAGTTTGAGGGTGCAGAGATTTTACGATATATAAAGGGTTTTTTTTTTCAATAAGGACTTGATGACTTTGTAGATTTATGATATTTCAAAAACTTTATCATCGAGTTGAGGTACAATAAGAACTTTTATGAATCGAACTCGACTTTGTTGTTAATGGCCACCGCATCGGGCACGTTTCCAGCAGTCGATTCGTTGGACACAATTTTCGATGACTTGTCCACTTGTCTCTTAGGCTCTGGGATCTTCCAATGTCACCGGGTTGTTAACATAAATTAATGACTGAACGTAACCTCAAATAAAAGTGTCCAGAGGCGTTAAACCGCACGAACGAGGCTGCAAATCAACTAAAACTTTTCTTGAGATCGCATGCTCATGAAACTTATTCTTCAATAAATGGATTGTTAGGGTTGCTATGTGGCTTGTAGCACTATCCTGTCTATCATGTCTTCCAATTCAGGCTAAAAATGATCAATATTCAAGGCGTGATACCCCTGGCCATTCACAGTAACGTGACGAAATGGTTATCCTCAAGGAAAAAATGGGGAACAAAAATGGCGCTGACAAACAAACCGAACCAAACAGTTATTTTTTGTAAAAGATGAATTTTCACCAACCAACACAAATTTATCTTATTCACGAACCCATGGAGAGTCATTGAATAAGCTTGATCCTCTATCCTGGTGTAACCCATTATAAAAAACATAAATTAGTACGTTGAGAACTAGAGCCTAGTGATTTACAACTCTCCGAAAATCCTGTGTGCGTGTCACGTCAGAAATAAAGGGGACCTACAGTTTTTATTCCGAATCCCAACGGTTAATTTAAGAAAGCACTTTTCTGGGTTAAATTTACTCTTGAAGGATTTGTCAATTCCTTGCAAAACCAACTAGCATAAGTTAGGATGACAGTCTTAAACAAAGGCATTCAAAGACAAAGTTTGTAGCTTCCATAAGTTTTCCATAAAACTTCTATTCACTATCTGAATTAACAACCTATTTAGAGCTTATGATAAATATTTAAACGAGCATACAAAAACTGAACTAAATTCTAGTTTTGCTTAAAACTCTCTTTAGATTTTTATAGTTTTCCATAAAGTTTCCATAATATAATAGTTTTTTTTAGCATGTTTTTAACGTTTTCTTGTTTCCATAAACAGGCAAATAAAAACTAACTAAAGTTACCTTAGCTTCTTTCAACAAAATCAACCCCTTTACTCTTGTTACAAGGCTTCAGCTTCCATAAGCTTTCCATAGAATTTCTATTTATTATCTGAAATGATAATATATTTGGGGTTTTTGGTGAATATGCAAGTGACCATAAAATTATTGCATTGCACCTATTCTAGTGTATCGTTAAACTCTCCTTGGCTTCTACAAGTTTTCCATAAAGCTTCCATAATAAAATTGCGTTCATATTTAAGGAAATGGTTTATGATTGCTTTATTTTTCAAGGTTTCATATTTGTTTGTTTTGTTGTTTCCACATTTTATTACTTCCATAAACATACTTGAGCTTCTTTAATCATTCTATAAAACTTCCATAGTCTATAATAGAATTTCAATATTGATTTATTTTATGTTCCTGAATTTGGAAGCCGAGAGAAATATCACGTTTAAAGATAGAATTAAGGAATCTTTCTTTGTTTAAAAACCAATATTTGAATAGTCATTAAAAAAGGCACTAAATACAAAAACAATGAATTTGGAAGCAAAAGTACATTTTAAAAAGTACTCAAAAGCCATGGATAGATAGTAGGTAGGTAGGTTCGTGCTTCTTGCCCCAAACAGAGATCAATAAAACTTTATTTTGAAAGGTGGTATGGTATACCTATCTACCCTACAAGCTAAAGTAAACTTCTTGCACTCCATTATAGGTATATGAAACATATCAAAATCCCCATCACGAATTCTGTTTTATTTAGATATTCGAGTATGTTCTTCAAAATGAACCACTTTGTATAAAGTACATCTATAACTAGGTAAGGTATAGGAAATTCTACAATATAGGGATTTGTGCAAATGTGCAAATAAACTCTATACACTTACATAAAAGCCGAGCCAGGACACAACACAACACACACACACTGCCCTCCTCTCCCATTTCAGCAAAAACCAAAATCAACAACAACAAAAAAACATAAATAAAACTAACTAACAACAAAACCAACCGAACCCTTTTATTCACCCTCCATTCAGTAGTATAAAATAAAAGCATAGAGCCCCAGCAAGTTCTATAGAGAAGGACATATTATAGGAGAGGAGAAGAGGTAAAAAAAAAGTTGTAATGGTTTCGAGAGCTGGCTGCCTTTAGGGGTTAAACCATTTATAGACTCTGAAGAAGAAAATACAATGCTGACATGTGCTATACGTCCAATCCACCAAGACTAAGCACCCCGAACTCTATAGCACCCTATGCTGCACAGCCAAACCCATTCATTGCATTGTAAGCTCTCAGGTCTGGAAATATAAATGTACGTGTACGTGGTATACACCACCTACCTTAATATAGAGATTCATAGAAACCGAAGATAAAAGTTAAGGTCAACTGTGGCAACGGTGTACTACAGAGGTTGTACAAATTTTCTTGCTGTAGACCAAAATCCTCCTTCCTTCCCTAGCCATTAAAAATGGCATCAAAGCCACCATCACTATACCACACCACACCATAAACCGCACAGCCTGTGCCTGAACTACTATAATGGCACAATGTGCTCCTATGAGCAATTCCAAATGCACGAAAGGCTTATACAAAATCATCCAACCAAAGCCTCAACCCCAGACCACTAGAGTAGCACCGAAGTGATCCAACCGACTAGTTCAACCCAAAAAACCGACAGAGCGACCGACAACTCCTCCCGAACGAACCAACGAACCTTAAAAACCCACCCAAATCACACCACACCATCGCAGCAATGGTATTCGTCTTCGACATCGTATAGTCCCCATCCCCGAACCTAGAATACAAACCTACCAACCAGGCAGTAACCGACCATTCAAGCAACCGACAGTCAGTCAGCCATACATAGAATACGGGCCGAAGGTTGTTTGCGGTTAACCAAACTAAAAGAGGAAGCTTTTACAATTTTATTCAAGTTGCCCTAGAAAGTTAGGCAGAGATATCGAGGTGCTAGAGACCGAGAGTCCTAGTCTCCTAGTCCTAGTCCGAGTTCGGATTCGATTCGAGCAGAAGAAGAACGAGGAGTGTTCAACAGCTATTTTATCATCGTCTTCCTTCATCTACTCCGGAGACCCGGACCACAGCCCACAGAACAAAACTACCTTCGTCGTCGCCATAACCATGGTCGATGTTCGTCGTTGTCGTTGTCGTCGTACCGTACTGCAATTCAGTTTCCTCTTCTTTCCGTCCGTCCTCATCGTAGTCGTTTCTATTATTCTTCTCCTGCTGGATGCTTGTTGGTGCTCGTACTTGTGCTGGTTGGTGGTGCTGTTCATCATTCCATCGCCATCGTTTTGTTTGCAATGGATCATGTCGTCTCTGCTGTTGGAGGAAGCCTTATGGAAAATTATAAATCCCCCGGAAGTGCATAAAAGAACAAGAATGAGGAGGACGTTGATAATGGCCATGGAAACGACGACGACTACGACGATGCCAACGACGACTACGACGACGACGGGTTACGGATGATAAACTCTGACGAAGGAGGAAAAGTACATTGTGAAAACCGCAGGTTGTTCAGACGAACCATTTCGAGATCCGTTTCTGAAGGAGGGATGAGATGGGGGATTGTAGTTTGAATGGTGTTTTGGCTGAATAGCTAGGGATGGATGAAAATGTGGAAGTGTTTAATGGAGCTGAAGCCGCCGGATGAGTTTTGTCTTCATATGTGCATAGGGAATAGGTAGTTCTTGTTTTTTTTTTAAGTTTTCCTCTTTTCATTTCTATATGTGGGTATATCAAATCACAGCGACATGAGTACGACAGTCCATAAGGATTTGCAGATGATTTACTATCTGGGTGTGCAATATGTATTCGTTTGGTCCCTAAAGTTTACTCGTCGTCATCGTCGTTGTTGTCGTCCTTGTGTTCATCTAATATGACTCTGACTTTAAAGTGTGACTAAAAGTTAGAACTTTGAATGTTTTTTGGTTAATTTGAAACGAAATTCTATGTGTTTGAGTGTCATTTAAAAAAAAAAAAAGTGACAGCTATTTGAGGTAAAATGCAAAAAATGTGGTGAAAAAAAAAAACAAATTTCACCAAAAGTATTTTTGGGGTTGTCAGGCAGTGTATTTCCCTGTACTAGCTTTAGAAAAGGTAACTGTAATGAGATGATAAAAGATAAATAGAAAAATAAATGACATCTGTTTAGTTTTAAGAAGATTGACATCTGTCAAAGGTATTCAGTTTGACAGATGTCAAAACAGCTGTCGAAAATTAAACTCATTGAACTGGCAAATAGATCTGTTCGATATTTTTACATTGCGAAAAACCTTAACCAAAGTTGTGATTCCTCGTCGTTATCACATGTCTACAATCACAACTTAATTGCTTAAACATTTCTGCTACTTGACACTTCCAACCAGAGCAGTTGTCAAATTCAACTTCGTAGCTTTCTTGAATAACAGTTCAGTGACGTCAAAATGTGAATTCTTTAAGATTCATACGTTTTTATTTTTTTTATTTAAGTTTAATTACATAGTGACGACTGATTTCTTAGATTATAATTTATTGACATGTGTCAATTGACAGTGATTTCGCTTTCAGTGATATTTACTGTCGTAGACTATGATTTTGTAATCTGACGATACATAAGTGTATGAATCAGTGTTGTCTGCCTCAGTGATGTCTGCTACGTCAGACTGTCATTTGTCTAAAGTCTCTTAGACTTTGTCCATTTAAGAACACTTGCTCTTATTGGATTTTTGGACTATTAGGTGACGTCTGCTACCTTAAACTGTCATTTGTCTAATTTTTCTCTGACTTCCTCCATCTAAAAATTAAATAAAGTTACGCTTGGCCTTTACTACGATTTAGTAACATCTGTGCCTCGAAGCTTGATTTAGTGGATTTTTTGACAGTTAAGTGACGTGTGCTAAATACCCCAGGCTGTAAATAAGTGACAATAATGATAAGGACTTTGATTGTGTGGCATTTAATAACTTTAACGATGATGTCCGCTAAAAATATGCGTGTAAGTAAATTTCCATGTTATGATGTAATTACACCTGCTATCCGAACTTGCGAAAGATTGACACACCTTCTTTAACAAACCATAAACTTCTTCACCAACTGACTTAAGAGCACACTTAATCCTTTCTTCCTTTTATGGGAAGGAATTCAACATAAAAAAAAAGAAGAAAATAAATTTCAATCACACCCGTTAAAGAACCCTCTCAATCATAAAACCACTACACTACAATATAATCTTGATACAAGACTCGTATTATTCAGTGACTCGGATTATCCATCCATGGCCATCTCACCCAGAAGACATAAAAACAGAACCAAACAAATGTAACAAAAAATTCCCTACATCAATATTTATCCTTATGTACGAGGGTATATAGCTACCAAAGACTCAACCTAGATTTGTTTCCATATATTCCGTTCCTTTTGCTGGAGTATACATACCATACATGTTATCCTTTCCTTCTTCTTATAACCAAAAAAGGCTTGAAGAAGTCAATAGTATATTTCCATTGAATGTATTTTGCATGTTTATCCTGTGTTGTCCTGATCTTCGTTCCAGCCTTCATTTATACCTATACTACGAGTACTTCAACTCTTTCCACCACTCTGCCATTCTTCCTCGTCCTCGTCAATCTTGTCACAATTTCTAAAACCAAAAACGCATAAGTGCTTGAGCCTAACAGAGCACTACAGTATACAGCTACAGCCACCACAACCCCCGATCTAGCTTTAGCTTCAGTTTGTGAACAACCAGCCCCAGCCCCAGGCTAGAAAAGCATCAATAGCAACAGCAAGGAGCAACCATAAAAACCAAAGGATATTTGCTCTTCATGTGTGTTTTTAACTGCAGCACAGTGTTTTCTAAAGTGTACCGAACTCTTGTCGCCCTCCTATGCTACACGACATCAACATCGACAACGACACGAAGAACATATCACACACAATACATAACAGAAGAGGCTGCTCTACAATGCACATACCTAACTATAAAAGAGGATGAGTGCTTGAGATTCAGCTTCAGCTTCATCTCCATCATCTATTCACTGAACCCCAGATCCCAAAGAATTTTGCGAGTGTGTGCTGACAAACTTTTTAATTCTATTAAAATGCAACTGCAAAAGAGAGCTCCCTTTCCACGAAGCTCGAAGAGGAGGTGTGTGCTATGCAACTGGGAGGAAGTGGATATGGAAGTGGTAGTGGATTGTAGAAGGCGACGGAGCAGTACTACCATCACTCGGTTGATGGCGGTGGTGGCGGTGATGGTGGTGTGTGGTTTGTGCAAAATAAACTCAAGAAGATTCAATCCTTCTATTTGCTGCTTTGCCATGGCTGCATCACAGACTGCCGCCTTACCGCTATCACCGCAGCCACCCTCGACGTTTGTGCTGCTGTGCATCATCCTTTTTCTGGTCTTGGGTCTTGTTCTTGCAACATATCGTTGGTGACGCCAACGAAGTCGCTCCGGGAGGAGGATGTGAAACTTGGGTATATTGTTTTTTTTTGGTGCATATGCACAACAACAAAAATCTGTTAGACAGCTTCAATGTTGTGCTCTGTTTCTGTTGCAGCTTCCCATTTCACCTCACCATTCATAGTGCTGTGCAAGAAAAATGTTATTAAATCTCGATCCGCAGCAGTTTGTTCTCTTAGAAGTCTCCGAATACTTCTGGAGACTGTGTTTTAATTTTTCCAAGTAAACATTTATAATAGGAAACGTCAAATCAAAGAGTGGCATTTGAAAAGGCTGGTGAGCCTTGGCGTATAAATTGTTAGACTACTCCCCATTGTCAACAACTTAATAGTTCTTTAGACCTGGAAAGTCCACAGTCGATCAAATTTTCAAAAGACCCAAGAATATCAAGAGGGCGCAACTGGAGAAAGAGACCGAGCTCCATCGAGCTGGATGGAGAAGTTTGTTGCTTGAGGCTCTACTCCACACAGGACTGTACCCTCCTTAAATAAGTCTTCCCTTTCTATCAAGCTATTATGAAGTACGTCGAATCCCTGCAATCGTTGGGATGATTTTGATCTCCGTGATCAAGCATTTAGTATAGCCTGGGAGAAGTTTTGGTCAATCTTATGATTTGATGACATTTGAATGCTGCGGAACTTATCTTCCACTTTTTCTCCAAACAATTTCCTCACATTTCTTCAATCTTTACGAGCAATTTAGAGGCAAAGATTTTGAGTAATAATTATGCACACACCTATAGAGTCCTCTGCTTTCAATCCCCCCACTGCACCGTGCGTCCGTCCTATGGTCAACTCACAAAACGGAAAAGTGGATACTATACAACACAATATAAAATCTCTTTCCGCTCGAGCCCAAAGCTCTCTTGGGAAATACACTTTTCTTCTTTCCTGAGTTGATGATGTTGCTGTTGTTGTTGTTGTTATTGCTGCTGGTACTTCTGTAGCTGTAGCTATGAGAATGAACCATCCGATGCATATATTGAACCAGTAGAGTACTCATACGCGTATATTTCTTGGATGCATTTATGATTCCGACAATTTTCAAGCACCGCATGAGAGGAAGGAACCGTTTCTACGTTCCTACGACGACGACGACGATGACGACCAAAGTCGATGTATGGAACGATGGTGGAACTAGGTTGAAACACACAACACACCAATGGAACAAAAAGGATGAGAGGATGCTCTTCAACCAGATTAACTGCTCTTGTTATCAGAAAGCAAATAGAACAGTGGCTGGCTGGCACAGCAAGTGCTGGTTCTGGTTGTGCTGCTGTGCTGGTGATGAAGCAGCAGCAGCGGCAGTTGAATCCTCCTCGTGTACCTTCTTACTCTTTATCATCATTGATGCTGGTAAAAACCATCCGTTGATGTAGAGTGTGCAAAAGGAAGTAAGGCGGTGGAAGGAGGTTGCAGAGAAAAAGATGTATGTGATGTGGTGCCGGTTCACGTCGAAAGAAAACCGCATCATCACAAAACGACCACTTTATAAAATCCTTCTCAAACTCGTTTCGATATCCCCTCAAGCAAGCAAGCACAAGCAACCAAGCTCTTCCACCTAACTCGCTTGTCCACCCATCGCATCGCATTGCATCGTCGAGGCTTGTGTATAGTTCTCGTTCTTACCATGCCTTCCTGATATGCT
Source organism: Eupeodes corollae (assembly GCF_945859685.1). Lineage (NCBI taxonomy): Eukaryota > Metazoa > Arthropoda > Insecta > Diptera > Syrphidae > Eupeodes > Eupeodes corollae. Next base: position 145,017,019 of record NC_079147.1, on the reverse strand, counting down.
AACACCCACTCGCTCAGGATGGATAGATATTTATATCGTTTTGATGCTGCACTCGTGTCATCCCAGCAGTGTTCGAGTACATATGCTTGTTATGTTGCCCTGAGCTTTAGTACCTTTTATGCCAACCAGCTCGCTTTACTCCCTGCTCGGCTCGTTGTCGTTATCTATGCTCTTCTACCGCATCATCTCACTACCGCACAGCACCGAACCGCCCTCATCGTCATCATCATCATCATGAGATTATAGTTATATGAATCCAAAAATGGGTGTGTTATGTGTAGGTTAGGTAAATATATATATGCTGTCTGTTATTTGTGCTCATGGATTGAATTGGAGGAGCATGGGGACGAGCACCTTCTTTATACAGGGATCAGGCAAGCATTAGATTGTATCTCATCGTTGTGCATCCTTCGTTCATGATTGAGATAGAATTGATTTTATTTTCTGTTAGATGTGTATAATCGTAGGTTGATGTTAGATTTAGTTTTGCAGTTTTTGTTTTCTACCTTTTTTGTAAAAATAAAGCAAGAACGAAGTCGGAAGAAGACTTTTGAAAAACGATCCCACATGACCTAGTTGAGGCAATCGAAAAATTATATTATATATATTGAAAACTATTTAAAAACGGTATAAGCATCGAATAAGTTCCTTTTAATGCAAATAGGATGATAATGATGATATGGTACTCGTAAGAGTGTAAGAATAAGAGACTTGATGGAAGAGATTGTGTTTAATCGTAAGGAAGGCTTTTAAATTTTCTGTCAAAGCAATTAGATTCATTTTATTTTTGTAAATTCAAATTTCTAAGAAGTTTCGACAAAATTCAAAATCGAAGCAATACAATATTGATAGATAGGTAGATATCGAATTCGTATTTATCGAATCCAAAACTGACGTTATAAATGACATTTTGTCTTTGACATACACTTGTATCCAAATGTCAAAAACAATGTCAGTTGCCTTAAGCTATTACTATACTACGGCCATATTTGAAAAACGTATCTTTTATTTAAATAAAAATATGATGAATCAGTATATTTAAAAGAAATATGCACCGTGGCCTTTATGTTAAATTTTTTAAATGAAAAACTTTGATAGTTTCTTAGTAACGAAGACATTTTGTGAATCTCACCACAAATGTTGAATATAGCATTTTTATCTTAATCCACAAGAAATAGATAAAGAAATAATTATTTATTTGTTATTATTAAAAGATTAAATTATGAAGAAACAGTCGCTGGTGTATAAACTGAAGAAAGTTCTAAAAGTCTTTGATAAATGATAAACCAAAAAGTGACATTTTAATTTCAACGAAGCCTTTAAAAAACTCACCACATAAGGTGAAAAACCTTATTAGTTTTAATTAACACACTCACCGTGAGATTTTGAATTTCTAATAATTACAAAACTTTTGAGGACTTAACTTTCGGGTTTGTTATCTGATGGTGCTTGATCGATACACCAGAAAGGTCGAGAACCTTTTTTTCTCAAATGGATTTGACGAAAATATCAGAGTTTGGAAAAATTTTGCAACTCGCATATGGAACTCAAACACATGTTACTTAGGAGCCTCAATTATTCCTAGTCATAAATGGAAAGGATCTTCTCGGTGAGGACTCATTAAGTTTTTGCAAAAGGCATTACCCGCTGTAGGACTTTCATGCCAGAGGTCTTGGTTTAAATCCCTTACCTGTGTTTCCCAAAGTTTTTTTTTTTTCACGGGCACTGTCTCTGTCTAGTAATTGACAAATCCTCCAAGAGTAATTCTTGCCTTAAAAAGTGCTTTACCAAATTAGCCTTTAGGATTTGAAATAAAAACTGTAAGTCTCTTTCATCTCTGTCATAAATCGCACATAGGAATGGTTGAGAGTTGTAAGTCATTGTTCTCTACGAACTGTTTACCTTATTTCTATTTTATTTAGAGATTGAACTCTTTAATTTTTACGTCACGCTAACTGTAGTGAGGTGAACTGTCAGTTGTAGACTGGGAACCAAGTTCCTCATAAAACCATTTAGAATTGAATCATTGGAAAGTACGAACGAGAAACGTCAAAATTTTCTACCAATATAGGAGTCTTGACCTCAGTTTAAGACCGTAATAACGGGTTGATCGAAGTGTTAAAAATATCGCTTCCGTTCAGACGGCGCGGCGTTCGGAATGGAGCCTGGATAAGATGCGCCAAGATGAAGCCCATTTTTACATCAATTGGTTCGTCAATAAACAAAACACATTTGTTTCATGAATCACAACTATATCAACAAAAAATAAAGGTTTGGTGAGGTGTGGAACTACGTTAAGTCAATCGTTTATTCCACCAAGCCGACGACGTTGTAAGAGCTTACAGCTAACGTTGAAAAAGAGACTTAAGTAATTTGCTGGCTATTTGCTTATCCTTGGCAAAAGAAAATAATTTTGTTTTTTGAAATTTCTTGGCATTCCTTCCCACAGTTGCAACAATTTCCCAGAATTATAATGAAGACTTCAACAAATTGCTCCCAAAAGAACTATGCCTCCCCCAATTTTGGTAATTATGAAGGTATACCTTAAATTCTCACCCCTACATAAAAACTCTGACATCCCAAACAATCACAAGCAAATTACAAACAATTTCTCCAAAACCTGTAAAAAGATCTAAACCCAATTTTGAAATAAATTGCTCTATAAGCCTTTCAATTTTTTTGTTTTCGTTCTTATGTTTTTATATACTCATATGAAAATTTCAGATAGGTAGGTAGGGAAAATTAATATATATAATATGTGTATTTCCTATCTCCCTTTCTATAACCCTCAAAAACCCAGTGAAAACCACGAGACTACCACATCGAACCGAACCAAACCCCACCATACCATCGCATAGCCTCACCATCATTGTAATCCAAATCCAAAGCATCCTAACAAATTAAATGGCTGCATCTCTGCACTCAAATTACCCTCCCTCAATTAACGTGACTCAATGGATAAACTTTGAATTATCCTTCATTCCCCATACTCTCCAATTAAGTTCGAACTGGAGCATCACAAGGAGGGTTCAACAGAAAATCAAGGATGTAAAGTAGTAGAGAAAGAGTAGACGAAAGAAAGAATAGAAATTAAAAAAAAAAGAAAACAACAACCCCCAACCCCTAAACCCAACCATCCTCTCATTTTCACAACCAAAACCATAAAATGAACAAAATATAATGAAACGTCTACCCATAGAAATTCATTTAAAACCTACCTAAGGCTAGGGTTAAGCACGGAATCACAAAACTCCTGTCATTCCCCATACCACCACCCCCTACCACGCCCACATAGATGCTGTCTGTTCTTCTGCTATCCTTTATAACTGTTGGTTTTTTTGTGTGCACCCACTCAACTCAACCATGATCTGTCAATTGGGGGGAGGGGGTTGTGTTGTGTTGTTAAGGGAGAAGCAGCAATGAGCAACGAGGACCTAAAATGTAGAACAAGAGGAATAGAGTGTGTGTGTGGCATCAAATGGGATAAGGACGAGGGAGAGAGGATGAATGCGAAAGATGAGACGTAGTGATGGGACACAAGAGCACTGGTAGAACAGTAGCAAAAGTGTAATCAACAATTAAATTCAATTTAGTTACACACAAAACTGGAAACCCCATCCAGGAAACATCCAGCAAAAAAAAAATACACCACACCGAGTGAACTGAACAGAAGGATATACAAATACGTATGGGCAGAAATATGAGATAGTCTTATTTATGTAGAAGAGTAAAAAACAGAGATAGAAGATCGGAAGACTTTGACAAAAAGACATATAGACGGGAGAGAAAGAGAAGGAGGTGGTGGATAAACAGAATAACATAACAACAGAAACAGAATAGAACAGCAGCGTTGTTTTGTCATCTTCGTATAGTTGTGTCACTGTGCGGTTATGATTACCATCTTCGTTGTTGTTTTTTTGACAGTTGAAGGAATTTTCAACGATTTATTTTCGATCAAATTATTGCTAATTTTAACCCGGGAGTCAGTTCGATCCACTGACCTTTCGCATTCGTTATAAAATTTCAGTATGAAATTTGACGGATGAACTATATTGTCGATTCCTAAGGCACTACCTTATCATTTATGAACTTGCTTATCGACGCTGTCATTTTCTGACATGCCAAAAGTATTTTTCGACATTGTCACGTGCATGTTTCACTGTGCTCTTCTTTTCTAAAACTACTTTCGAGGAATCGAATGTAAAGAATCCGCAAAAAAACACATAAGGTTCGATAGATACAGCGAACATATGTTTACGTTTGAATTTACCTTTTTAATTTTTACATAGTTTTAATTTCATGAAGAAGTTCGTTAAAATAAATGTTTGACTTTGGTTTTTGAAGTTTCAATTGTTTATTTTTGTTTCGTTTTCATTTAACTAAAGATTCTCTGTAGATTTTTTCGAAATTGGCGCCAATGACAGATTATAGAAATTGTTGCAGTTCTAGATAATTTGAGCAAAATATCGGTGGTGCAGAGCAAGTTACCGACATTCGTTCAACTTTCTTTCGTCGGATTTGATTGAAACTGTCACATTAGCTTATTAGATAAGTAAGAAAAAATGTCGGTGGTGCAGGCCATGTTACCGACATTCGTTTAATTTTTTTTCGTCGGTTGCGTTAATAGCAAAAGTTTGGAAAATAATTGAAAATGTCATTTGGTTAATTTTCCGACCTCGATTGCCAATCACCAATCTTACTTATACAAGTTGCTAAACATTTTATCTTTGTTTATCACAACATTAGTTTTAATATAGGTTTTCCAACAAGTGGTTTTCTATTTAATAGTAACGCTTTTTGGGCAGCTGTCACCTTTCAAACCGTCATATTTTGACGTTTACAAAGTAGAAATTACACCAAGTCACAGTTCGCAAAACTAAAGGACTTCAGGATCGTCTTAAAGTCAAGAAATAGTGATTCACTACTTACTGGAAAAATGTGAAGAAGCGAAACCATGTGCGTCGCTCACGACCGTTGTGTGTTTAAATCAGTTTGTTAAAAAATTCTTTAATTTTATTTTTATTTCAATCTATTATCGATTTAAAAAGTTGTTCTTTTTCAATTGATTGGTAACCATGATTATTATGTGTTTAAGGACATGTATTTGTATGTACTGTGAAATGGTATACTTCGGGTTAAAGGTTAGAGCTGGAGCTTTGAATGCAATGTTGGAAGAGATGGAGAGAAATGCTTATTGTCACATGTTCTAGCATCGGGTAAAATGCGGTTTGTTATAAGAGAACAACACAACAGTTAGAGAATGGAGGACGAATCTGATGGATTGTGGTTCTACCAAAGTCAAATGGAATGCTTTATTGCTATTTAGCCAAAGTTACAGCGGCGGCGGCGGTGATGGTGATAGTGACAGTGACAGCGGCTGCGACGACGGCGACGTTGTCGGCTGTTGCTGCTGGCCCCAGAGCTTAGTTACGCTTTTCCCTGTATTTCATTTAGGCGCCATCATCATCATCATCATCGATGACTTTTCAAAGCGAGGGGGAGAGGGTTGTTGTATTGAAATCACAAAGCGATGACGACAACGACTTGGTGGAACAAGCTATTTCTCTCCACACAGAGTTTCGAACGCATGTTAACCGCAATCACCGCAGCCGACATTGTGGTGGAAAAACTTGGAAATAAGACTGAAAATACGGGAGGACACGAATAGCAATAGCAGCAGCAGTATCAGGATAGCAACAGACCACACAAAGGATGACGACGAACGGCGGCCATTATCGCCAACTTCAATGAATTGTACTCTTATAAAGGTTTGCTTCGTATTATGCAGCTCCACCATAGCGTCACTCTGTGCTATTGTCTTTCGAAATTCAACTTTGGCCTTTTATACTGACGACACAATGAACACATGTTTATGTTGAAATTTGTATGATTCATTTTTGTTTTCTAAAAGTAACTTTGGCACAAGTAAGGTGTTCGGCTATATTCTGTCAATAGGAAAATGACGTTTTATGAGGTTTGCTGTTGATCGATGAGTTTTCAGTGTGGTTTTAACCATTTCTGTGGAAAGGTTTTAAGGCAGCATCTACATACATATATATGGAGATGACAATTTTTCAGCCGAATTCTAAGAGAGCAACTAATTTTGTGAAAATCAAGACACACCCAATGTAATATTCGAACGCACTTACAATTACACCAACATTTAGTGCAAAGCTCTAAGTTAAGTTAAAAAGCACCCATCTGCACTGCCATCTGAACTGTTAAATTGTTTAAATGTCAAATTGTTGAATTCAACTGTCAAGTGTACCATGAAGTCAATTGATTTTATGACAAGCAACTCGCTCGCCACACTTACCATTACACAAACCTGTGAAATTATGTTAACCTGTCAAATTGTTGTATTGTCAAAAATTATTGTTGATCTGTCAAAAATTATTTAATTTAAATACAGAGCTCACATTTGTTTTCTATTTGATCATGGAGTTAGCTCCAACATGTCAAACATATTTCTGACATTTCAATAATTTGACACAAGTTGAAAAATAGTAATATTTTTGGCAAGTTTTAAGACATAGCATCGTTAACTGAAAATATTAATGTTATTTCCAAATCCCCAAATTCAATTAATGTATACAAATCGAAATCGTGTACGGATGTTTTGACACATGTACATTACACTGTACACTGTAGTACAGTACTTTGTACTAATGGTGTATTGTACATTAGTTTCAAAAGGGTTAAAAAATTAATGCCTAAATTACAAATCTCTACATGTATTTAACATTTAATTTCAAAGAGCCCCAATGAATTTGCTTTCCTGGCCGTGCTATAGATAGGTGAATGGTTGGTATCCTTCTGCATGCATTACATGGCGCCATTCATGATTGTACAAAGCCCCAGCATACAGAATAGTCAGTGGAACAGTCGATGCATGATGATGATGTGATGGCAATGGCACACACTCTGTTGGTAGTGCAGACTTCTCCCTCTGTAATTCGAGATTCAAATTCCTTGACAATGTTCACCGTGCAAGGCACATAGACGCCGCCGCCATCCATTCTCGTCGTCGACGTCGGTCAACTAGACCGAACTAGGCCTTGTTTAACATTGCGTGCATGGAAGCTGAGCCATCTCGCACTCCTATGGGAAATTTATAACACACACAAAAAAAAAAAACACAGAAAGCATTTGAAACATGGTAATCTGGCAATAGAGTCAATGCCACAATTGTAGATACACGTACAATTGTATATATAGATATACGCAAACTCTTGAATTCGCAATCGATTGGTGAATCTATAAAGGAAGCAAGTCATGTCATAGGGGTATCGGTGTGATGGAATGGTTTTATGCTAACAACTTTGTCAGATGTGACTAGAAAGCAAATTTGTTTGGTTAGGAATTCTAAATTATATGCAAAATTTAGCTTTAAGTTGTTCTTTTTTTTCTGTCAATAATATACAAATATAAAATATTACTTGATTTTCTAATTCACAATTTACTTTTTTCTTTTCTTTACAGTACTATGAAATGTCCTATGGCCTTAATGTAGAAATGCACAAGCAGGTAAGTCTAATTTTTCTATTCAGCTTCAGATTCACAGTGTCTCAAATACAATACAATTTTGAAGCCTATAACTTTTGACAACTCCATTCAGTTTGTCCACATTAAAATGTCAAATACAAAAGCTGTCAAATTGAGTTTTACTACTTAAAACTAACAAAGTGGCAAAATTGGTGATGCCAGCGACAAATTTTTCTGAAAATCGACTTCCGTTATATCTATAAACTGCAAAACTGTCAGAGTAAAAAATCGCACGTGCAAAAATTCAACCATCTTGCTGAAATGTGATTATGATGACTTTTGCAAGACCACAGATCATAAATATTGCGAAATATTATAATTTGATTTATAAGCTGTCAAATTTATCATCGCTAGAAATAGTAATTTAACGGTTGTTTTTTTTGACGTGTGGTTTTCAATCTAACAATACTTTTTTCGTAGTTGGTCTTTTTGACAGCTGTCACTAGATTAATGCCCAGAAAGGAACTGTATATGCATAAGGTTGTGTGATTTGAAACCGCTGTATACTATTTCTTGTGAGGTTATATAGAATCGCTAATCTGCTTAAATAAGCCCACGACTATTGACGCCTTAAAATAGAATATTCGGCGCGTTAATGCTGACATACAGCCCCAATGGCTGCAAAAAGTGGTCAAAAATTGGACCTCTCGGCAAGAGAATGAAGCCCACTTACCCGAAATAATTTTTGAAACATAATGACAAACCCTTATTTTTATAAAAAAAAAAGCTACAAGATTATGTCGGTATAACTTTTAGCATCGAAGTTTCAGAATTTAGAAATGAACCCGAGTTCAATTCCATGTAGGTACACATCCAAATCGAGTTCAATTATTGTTTCAATGAAAACTGAACAGAAAAATAAAAAAAAAAAACAGAACTGTCATTTGAAGATTACATTCAATTCTATTATAATTATTTAGTTCGAAATCTCAGTTTAATTTCGACTCAATTTTTAAACACTACATTACAAGTTGGTAGATAAAATGAAAAGGATTAAAAGTTTCAAAAAGGTTGTTTTTGTATTACATTTGAACAGACATCGAGTTGAAATAATAATGGCTTCGAATATGTCACAAGTCAAATTTGTTAGTTGACAGATTCATCTAAAATTCGTTGATTACAATGAATTATGTGTGAATAATATTTTGACACCTAATACCAATGCATTGTTAATTGCAACTCACTTCCATCTCTTTTTGTCTCGATCTGTCACTGTCACTGATTATTAGCCACAATTCTTTCTTATTTGAAAGTTTATGATCTTTGACATTTTAACTGTTTGCTTTACTTCTTACTAAAAGATATAGATATAGTTGTATGCGGAGAATGACAATCTAATTATGTCTACATACTTCCATCCAATTGGACTCCCCCCCATCTCCTCTACCACAATAAAAGCATCAAATTAGGACATTTGAAAATAGTCCGCAATGCAAATTAACGTCACGCATTTTTCTAATTGCGTAAACTAGGTTTTCCTTCGTATAAAATTGGTGTAGGCACTGAATCGAGCGACGGCGACGTTTCTAAGGACGGTAGGTCTATTATGATGGTGCACACAGTATTTCAGTCTGTGTCATGCTAGAATCTGACATATCAGCCAAAAAGGGACACAGAAAGTACACCGACCGACATTGTACAAATGATGTTCATTTCCTTTCTGCCACTTATAACATACCACCATTCCCAACATCCTTTTCCTAACAACAAATATAGGGACAGAAAACACACATACTCCCAAATACACACGTTTCTAAAGGACCGTCCGGGTCCGGTCCGCCACAAAAGCCTAGCTGACATCTAAAATTCACTTTTGGTATTGCGTTGCTATTGCTGTACGTCAACCACAATCGACAGGGTGGTGGCTGAAGCTGAATCTGAAGCCGAGGATGTGGCACAGGAACACATATACCGTACAAAGTCTGAATCGGAGTCCGAGTCCTATAAAATGGATACACATAATAAAGCAACAGAAACTATAGAGTCAAACATAACCCAAACTGGCCAATCATTCCAAATCTAACCGAATTTACATTTAGTGCGCATCCTTTGCTGGTTGGTAAAACGAATGGGCAGGTCAGATCCGTTTGGGTTTTTGAAGAATTGTGCAATTGATTGTTCCCGAAGACCGACAATGATTTTTGGCTCCGTTATAGAGAGAGAGAGAGAACATCGCCCTTCCTTAAACTAGAAAACATCAAACTAGCACTAACTTATAAGGTATAGGGTATAGGGTAAAGCATAGGCCGAGGTTTGAAGACTCAAACAAAAGGCACCAAATTTTTTTTTCCAAAAATTCCATGGAGGACTGTGATGACCTGTTTTCTGGCAAAGGTTATAGCATAGCAGAAAGCAGAGGTATTGTGTGGATCACGAATGGAAATTACAGAAACGTCATGTCATCTGCCGCAAACCTAATTTCAGATGCACTTTTCGACAGGTACCTTACCTACCCTACCTATGGACAGACAGCAGGATGATAGAGAAAAATAACTTTGCCCGCATGTCTCGTCATGTGTGGTGAAGTACCTTCCTATACACCGACTTTAAACAAAAGACCTGACGGGATAGAGGAATATAAAAGGATCGATCAAAGCACACTCAACCAAATGGTTATAGACAGAAGTGTCATGGATGCTTTGCCTAAAAGTTCTGACAGACGACATCAGGCAGGCTTTAACGTTATGGTGGTTATGCGAGTACACTGTGTCTAAGAGAGTGTGACGATTCAGAGGTAGCAAGCAATGCCCTTAGCACATACACATTCGATTATATACCTGCGTTGATGTATATTTACTTTTAGACAAACGAAAATATAATTGCCTTAGTGTAAATTTTCTGTCAGAAGAACAAGTTCGCCGCTACTATTGTCAATATTTTCAGAAAATTTTGAAGTTGACGTACCGGCACCACCACCGCGTGCATGTAAGGTCGGTGCGTTGTGTCATGTGAGTGCAATGAGCTGAAAGTAGCTTTTAGTTACATAAAGTTAGACTGATACATCAGTAGTAAAGGAATAAAAGTTGCCACCAGTTAGTTAACCTAATTCAACTTTTTCCAGAAAAATAAGACAGACAAGATTGAAGGGGGATGATTTTCGTGTAGTAAAAGTTAGTCTATGAAGTGAAATTTAGTTTCAAACAAATAAAAATATTTTCCAATTTAATAATTTACTTTACTGGCTCTCGAGCTTTAGGCAAAACAAAAAATGGCGCCCAACGTCAGCCCCAAAAACACCATTTTTCTTTTAAAATGATTTGTTTATTATTTTTAAAGTATGAACATTTGTTTTTATGTGTTAATTAAACATAAATATTTATATTTTCTACGTTTTCTTCTATTATTTCAGACAGAAATTGCGAAACGGTTAAATACCTTAATAAGCCAGCTTTTGCCATTTCTACAAACTGATCATCAGCAACAAGTGTTACAGGCCGTCGAACGGGCCAAACAAGTAACAATGCCTGAATTAAATTTAATAATTGGGGTAAGTTTAAAATTTATATTATACACACTTAAAAAAAAGAAACCTAAGAAATATTAAATTAAAAAAAAAAAAACATACAATATTATAACATTTAGTTTTCTTTGCAATTTTTGCAAACATTAATTGTTTTTCTCTTGTTTTAAATTCTTTTATTTTTAACAATAATAATTTGAATGTAGAAAATTATAATTATGACAAATTGCATTGATTTTGTATTTTATTTTAGGTTTTAATTTTGTTAATAAATTTGGATTATATTATTTTTTTAATTGTTTTTAACATTTTAACTAAAAGCACATGCCAAAAATTGTTTCTTAAATAAAGAGGAAATGTAATTAATGGGTCAAAAATCCAGTTTAATTAATTATACAAAAGTCTGCTTGTTGTTTTTATGAGATTTTTGTTTTTCTTTATAAATATGTAATGACTGAAGTGTAGACATACAAAAAAGTCCCTTAATTATCCTCGAAATCGTTGTGTTTTAAAAAAAATTATATACCATTTCAAAACTTCTTAATCTTATCACCTGTTTGTTTTTATTCACTTTATTTATTTAATATTGTAAATATAGAAAAATCTCGTTTTTGTTAAAAGTTTTTTTTTTTGTCAACGTGAGTGTGGTGTTCTGCATTTTTGTTTGGTTAAATTTAAAACAATTCCTCTGAACCTTATTGATAAGAAATTAACAAATTTACAACGAATTAAAATATTTCGTTTTAGGTTTTGATAATTTTTGTTTGTAATTTAAGTTCTCTAAGTTAATTTCGGTTCACATTTTTATTTATTATTAGTTTATTTTTATTTATAACTTATTTGTTATGGATTATTTAAAAATGTATTACTTAAATCTGATTTTCCTGCTCAAAATCTTATGTTTTTCTGTGTTTAATCACAAAAACTTTTTAAAGAATGTGTTTTTTTTTCACTTTAAAGTGGCGCCCAACTACAAACTCCATTAATCAGAAATTATAAGCATAAAATTTTTAAAATCAACCATAATCTTGTAACATTGTGCATAGCCAAATCAGTTTTACACTTTTTCTTACTCTGACATATGTCAAATGCAAATAAATTGGCACTTGATGCCTATTGACGTTTTCACATAAAGTTCTGATAAGAATTGCAATCCGAATACACCGAACTGTCAAACTCCGTTCTCGTTCCACATTCAATCCAAACTTCAACGAATAAAATGTTCGCACTTGTTTTAACCCAAACATTTTATTCTACTGATGTGAAAGAAATGTCTTAATAATTGTCAAATATTCGTTGGTTGCTCTCATGTAAACAGTTCTTTAGCTTTTATTCCATTTCCATCTGTCAAATGCTTGTGTTCAGCATTCAACTCGGTCTGCTTAGTTATTTTATTCTGAGCTCATAGAGTGGGGTCTGAACAAGTTCAGAACAAAAAAGAACGACCAGTTCGAAGCTCTGAACTTTCAAAAGTAGGAAATGTGTGACACATGTCAAAATGGTACTCAATACCTTTTGAAGAGCGACATCTTCAGATAAAGTTCTGCGAATCCGAAAACTGTTTTTAATTTAAAATTTGCCCTATAATTAACACTTTAATAAAATTGTCCATAAGTGCACTATAAATAAGGTTTTATATTTATAATAAGCGGTTTCATTTTCATATTAAATTTTTCAAAGAAGAGGCCGAAAATCTTCTGAACAAGGCTTGTTCTAAGCATCCAGAATAATTTTTGAAATACTTAATAAATTAATAATATGTGATCTAAAACAATTTATAAACCTACATTCAGTACAAATTGTAAAGAAAAAGTTAGAAATAAAGCTTTAGTTAATCTTTTGGTTCTAAAATTAGCTTTTCCGTTTCCAAAATAAGAGAAATTTAGGAAAACCAATTGTTTGTCGTGAAATGCAATTTGATTTTAACGAACTGTCAAACAACTTGCGTTCCACACATGATCCAAACCCCAATAAACCAAAACCAAAATAAAAAATATCTCATTCTAGTATTTGGTATGCACCTTTAATGACAAACCATGTGAAACAACGGTCTTAATGGATAAATATTCGTTCAACTGATGGTCGCTCTGAATAGCCTTTAACGAACTGTCAAAGTAAACAGGCGTTCCACATACGATCCACACTTTAACGAATAAAATGTTCGCGCGCGTCTTAACCTAAAAATGTTCTTTTTCTAGTCTTTGTTGTGCATCTGTTTATGAAGAATAAAAACAAACCATGTGGAAGAACTGTCATAATTGACAAATATTCATGCATATGGTGGTCGCTCTCGTGTGAATAGCCCAACAAACTGTCAAAGTCATAATCAACAAATATTCGTTCATATGATGGTCGCTCTCGTGTGAATAGCCTTTAACGAACTGTCAAAGTAAACAGGCGTTCCAAATACGATCCACACTTTAGCTCTCATGGAAACAGTTCTTTAGCTTTTTTTCCATTTCCACCTGTCAAATGCTTGTGTTCAGCATTCGACTCGGTATAGTCATTTATTTTATTTTGAGCTCATAGGGCGTTCTCTTTACAAGCTCAAAACGAAAAATTTCAAAGCTCTGGACGTTCAGAGGTGCAAATGAAATACAATCGTTTGTTTGACAGTTCAGGCTCTGCTCTGACATAAAAAGAAAATCACCATTTAAGGCATTGAATGGATTGTGTAGTATTGGCATAGATCCTCTCTCATTTAAAAAATGACAAGAGCGCGGTGTTCAATTGTGAGGATTGCTTCCTAGCATAGTTTTTTTAATGTCAAATGTCAAAAAGTTGACAGCTGCAAGAATATCAGGCTATTTAAACCGTTTTATTGTTAAATTCTTTTATTTAAGCTTATTTTATTTCATAAATCCTTTTGCTTTATTTAATTATATTAATTATTTTATATTATATTTATATTTATATTTATATGAAAAAGTCAATAAAATGTCCGATTATTTTGAGCACCACAAACAAAATACTAAAATATATAATACAAAATAAAAAATAATCCAAAATGACAGAAAATAATTTAAAAAGAAAAATTTTGTGTAAAACAATTTTTTCGGAGGATCTTTTGACCCAATAAAACATTTACCTCTCAATCGTTCTATACTGAATATTTTTTTTCAAAATTCAATACAAATTGTATACAAACAAATTGGACAGTTTAATATTAGTTGCACTTTGACAATAACTGTGGTGTTCTGCGAATAAATTTATTACATTCAACAGCAGTATAGAACGTTAAGTTTTATTTTTCTTAAATAAACATTTCTGATATTTGATCAAAAAACTAAAAAATTTGAAGAAAAAAAACAAAACTTCTTTTTCTTTAATTTATTTATTATTGTTATTTTATTTATATTTATTATTTTTGTTTTTATTTCATTTCTACTCCCTCACAAATTTTTTTGAATTAAACAAAAAAAAACTAAAACAAAATAAAAAATTTAATTCGTAAAATGCAGAACCACCAACAACAGGGAATTCAACAGCTTTTAGTAAGTTTGAATATAACAAAAACAAAAAGAAGAAATAATTTCTCTGAACTCTTTTGTTGTATGTCTTTTGTTTGATTTAAAGTTATTTTTTTTTTAACTTAATTTTTTGTTATTCGGTTGAAAAAAATCATTAAACGCTTCTATTTGTTCATTTTTAGTTCTATTTTATAGTTCATTTTTACATAATTCATTTTTTGTTCTGTCATTTAAATGTCATTCATCATTTCTCTTTGTCCTCAAAATATAAAACATACATATATTTGTCCTTTTTTACTGCTTTGCTAACAATAAAACTGAAGCAGGTCATTTGTTAGTTTTGAATTTCCCAAAACTAATAAAAAACATATTAAATTAACTAAAATCGACCCAACAATTCATCCCTGTGGCACCCCATTATTAAACACAATTCAACAAAACAAAAAAACACGGCTGCTCATCAATGGCAATCATGGTTTTTGGAGAATTTTCACAAACACACACACACATTCTATGTACCATACACATATTATTACTTAAACCACTTTTTGTGTGAGTATTAGTGAGCGATGGCCTTTTCCAGGACTAAAAGTTCTACAAAATCGGGTGAAAAAAAACTACACTGCGATGATGAGGGCGGATTTGAAATCGTGGTAATTTTATTGAATGACTCTTCGGGTTTAATTCAGATGTGTGATATAAATGTTAAATTAATTTGTGTGTTTCGCTGCACGAGTGGGTGGGGTGAAAATAAATAATTGTAATATCCAGTGCCGTATTCCTGGAAATTGGTGTCATCATCAACATTATTTCTTCTATATCGATATTATTGGGTTCATGTATTATTTTTGTGAAAACTTTATTCGTTTTTTTTTTTTTATAATCGATATGACTGACATTACCACAAGTGTTATAGAAACACCCCCAAAATTGTAGTTGACGGGTTTTATATTTTTGTAATATGTATAGAGGGCGCCACATTGTTCTTTTAATTATGTGGCCAATTATAGTGTTTTTCAGTAGACAGGACTTACTTTATGAACATCAAACTGTCTGATTATTTTTAATTTTTGAAATTTCATGATACAAAATTTGAAAAAAAAAGAAACAAGGATGATGTGGAATTCAGTGATGATAATGATGATGGCAATGATATAGAAAGTGTGAGGTTTTGTGTGGCTTTAGTGGTTAGCCTTTCACAAATGTGAGCAGAAAAATCAACTTTTGTGGTAATTAATGTAAAATTACTGCGATTTGGTTGTAACTAAATTTTAATTTCTTTATTTTTGTTTGGTTAAGTTGCAGTATAGTGTTTCAATAACTAATTTCACTGACCATACAAAAAAAGGGTTTATTTTCGTATTTGAAATTAAAATTTTATAATGGGCCTCTAAAATGAAGCTAGTTAATTTGTTTAAATACACTGTCGAGCCTGAATTTTACCATTTTAACTGCCGCCGATTGGGGGTGGGGGGTGTGGTTTGGTGTGTGATTAAACTAAGTAACCGTTAAAGCGAGCAATTTGAATCAGAAATTTAAAAAAAAGCTGGCGATTATCGATTGTATTCAACTATTTTGGAGCGAAGAAGTCTGGGTATACATTTGTTTGAATTAGACATCTGTCAAATTCTTGCTTGGAACTTATGGTGAAGATCAAAAAGATCAAAAAAGACACAATTCCAAACTATTGTCGACTGGCATAACATTAAATTTCAGAAAGAATACAGAATTATCTAAGTGTGGTGAGTTTCTGAGGTTAAGTGTTTTATTTATACTGTAATAATCGTGTTGCCCAAAATAATTATTCTTACTTGACATTTCAAAACGAATACACAATTTTCCTTAGCGTGGTGAGTTTCTGCGATTAAGCGAATTTATATTGTAAATAGTCGTGTTGCGGAAAATATGAATTCTAAACATTACATTTCAGAACGAATAATAATTCACCATTATGTGGTGAGTTTCTTTTTTAGTTCAGTGCAGATCCAGAACTGTCAAACAAAAAATTGTGTTTCTTTTTTACCACTGAACGTTCAAAGTCTAAAATTTTTCGTTTTGAATAGGTTCTGAACTTGAATAGACGAAATAACTGAGGAGACTGAATTAAATGCTGAACATAAGCATCTGAGATGTGATTGTTTTAAACATCTAATTTTTCCCAAATTTGCTTAAGCTTTAAATTTAATCACCATTATGTGGTGAGTTTCTTTTAAAACACGTTCATTCTGAGATTAGATCTTTTTTTTTAGTTCAGTGCAGATCCAGAACTGTCAAACAAAAACTTATTTTTCTATTTTAACACTGAACGTTCAAAGCCTAAAATTTTTCGTTTTGAATAGGATCTAAGCTTTAATAGAGCGTGCTCTATGAGCTCAAATTAAATAACTGAGAAGACTGAATTAAAAGCTGAACATAAGCATCTGAGAGGTGATTTTTGTATTACATCTTATTTTTTCCATATTTGCTTAAGCTTTAAATTTAATCACCATTATGTGGTGAGTTTCTTTTAAAAACATTCATTCTGAGATTAGACCTTTTTCTTTTTTAGTTCAGTGCAAATCCAGAACTGTCAAACAAAAACAAGTTTTTCTTTTTTACCACTGGACTTTCAAAGCCTAAAAGTTTTGTTTCATTTTGAATAGTTTCTGAGCTTGATTAAAGCGTGCTCTATGAGCTCAGAATTAAATAACTGAGCAAAGTGAGTTAAATAATGAACATAAGCATTTGGCAGGTGATTGTTTTATTACAACTAGTTTTTTCCATTTTTGCTTAAAATGACAAGTAAATTGACAAATGTCAAATAGTGACTGCTAAGTGGAATGGCGTGTTTTCAAAATAACTCTGAACGGTCTATATTCTCAAACTCTGTTGAGAATTGTTTTTTTTTTCGTTATAAAAGTAAAAAAAGGAAAACAATAGCTTTAATTGATCTTCAAATGTCAAAAGTGATCGATTTGACAGTTGCATACAGTTTTTTTGATTACTTTTGAAAGACGGATATTGTAGTTAAGTAATTTCCCTCCATCACCCTAACCGAGCAAATGTAATCTGTACACCATATTGGATTTGTCATGCAATTTTACCAACCTAATTATCAAGATATGTATTGACATTACATATAGTTTGAAGATACATATAAGTGACATTTAAGGCTCATATTCAAAAGTGCTCTATATATGAGTGCAAATAAATTCACATCAACATACTTGTTCCCCCCAGTGTATCGACGAAAGACTTCTACTTCAACCTCAACCTTTTTTATTTTGCCTAACTCCTACCTTGTCAATGGCTATATTTACCACACTATGCACGCTGTGTGCATTTTACCTTTTTTGCTATCATACCCCCATCCCATTAGCTCGAAAACTCGCTCTGTGGACAATGTGGAGTGTGAATCTGTATTGAAATTCGACCACTTTTTCGTGGTTGCGGTCATCGGTACTGTCCAACAGAACATCAGACGGACGAAAACTGCCAAAGGGAGTTGGGTGAGGGAAGGGGGCAAAATAGCTATTTTACATTTCATTGGGAAGCACAACCAAAACACCCCTGATGTTCGAAACGTTCGGAAATGATGTGCAAGTGGTGGTGTTATCATTCTTTAATGAAGGTCAACAAGGCTTTGAGGCCCGGTGTGGCAGCGGCGGCCGGCGAGGCGCGGTGATGACGGCACAGCAGCGAGTGACCGTTCTAAAGGGGGCGGAATGGTTAAGGAATGCGCAGTTCTAGCCGGTCACAGTTGTTGTTGGGAGCATCGGTGCTCTCCTATACATTCATGTAGATACGTACGGCAGAACATATAACAAGCTATAGGTAATGTAGGTATACCTGCAGCTGATTAAAATTATCTTGGTGCAGCCGGTTAATTACCGCATTCGCTGTGGTTAGAGTGATGCACTTCCAAAAACTGGTAGCCAATGACAGAGGCATTATGGGAAGATGGATAGGGGAGGAGGAGGGAGGCAGGGATAAAGCTCTAGTTTGCTTGGGGTATTAGGTTTCGAATACTGTCATCTCTGATCAAATTTTCCGATGCCCACCCCTGTGCCTAGTGGGAATATGATAAAATAAAAATGAGTGGGGGGGGATGCTGACGACGAGAAATTATCTGCCAGACCAACGCAGAATTCAAAGAGCCGGAATAATCGAATAAAATTGAGCACCAGGAGTCGCATTGGCGGCAACAGCAGCAATGGTGGCTTTAGAGTCCTGTTCGGTTCATTTCGATGTGTGATGGTTTTTTTTCACGAAGCAAATTCAAAAACTGAATCGAATCGAATTCCCCAATGGAGGTTGAAAGTTGACAGTGAAAGCTGCTGCCACTGCCTTCACTATTTTACCTACCATAACCATTGCCGCACCGTTAATACCAACGCTGCTACAGCTCCTGCCCTCCCTCCATCTGCATCATCTGTGACTTGTGTCGACTCTCACCGAGCAGGGTTCGTGATGGGTTCTATATTGGTATACATTTCGGGGAAAATGAACAGGAAACTAATAAAAAAAAACTCAAAACGTGAAGGACTTATAATTCTGTTATGATTTATTTGTTGTTGGGGCAAATTTTCATTTCGAAATCGTGAAACCATAAAATTTGTGTGCGGCATTGGTGTCTGTTCATGTGGGTATATTGGTTATGGTTTGGTTAAGTTAGGTCCATTGAACAATTGGATTTTGGATATTTCACTGTGACTGCTATGGCATCAGTGGATTTCGATCTAGTTTTAAGTTTATTTTTTTGTTTTTATAATTTTGATAAGGGTTTGGAAATGGTTTCGTTATGTCATAAAAAACATCCGAAGAGACTTTTCAATCAAATTAAAAATATTAACGAAGAAACTAAGCAAAGTCATGGCAACCTACAATATTTGAATATTGGAGGAAAAAAATAAATATGTTCGAATTCAGCAATCACACACATTTTTGACGTTTCTAAGTTTTTTTTTTCAAGAATTTTCTCTATATCTAAAACAAATAGGTAAATTACTGTACTTTTTAAAAGTAATATTCAGTTTATTACATATATTATTATTATTATATTTCATTTTACAAAGGTACAAAATTGAAAAATTCCGATGGCTATTTATTCATCATTAACCCAGATAAATCCAGATCAGATAAATAAAATAAAACAGCTCGGATCATTAAATTTAAATCATATTATTTGACGTTTAGAGCGGAGTTGCCAGTCAATCATTGATGCCAAACATCATAACACAAAATGTCGCCTAGTGTCAAATAGAAAAACTAATTTTTGTATCGCAAACAATAGATTCAAAAATAAAACAGGATTTACATTTGTTGTTGTAACCGAATAATAGTCTGTCAAATTTCCAATATGTACCTTAAAATGTCTTGAAGTTTCGTAGATGTTTATAAATTTGTTAACAACATCCCTTACAAAGTGTGGACGCCGATTTTTGTTGCCTTTTAAAATATAATCCTCATCAAATCAAAACAAATTCCGCCCCTTGATTCATTTTCAACTGAAGTTGATGAATCTAGCAATTCTTTTAAAATTGTGTCCATATTTTGTTTAATTTGTTTCATAACAAACTCATTTCGACTGAAATAATTTTAAAATAAAAAGAAAAACGTGTATCTGTCAAACTGACAGCTTGAAATTGTATCAACATGAGTACAAAGAGCAGTAAATCCAAACTTTCAAATCTGATATTGAATCAATAATAAATCAATTTATATTCCCCCGGGAGAAATTTGTGTTTTGATAGATCTAGATCAAAAATTAGTTGATTTATTTTACCAGAAATGAAGTGTTTTGGAGGCTTTAGACCAATCGAAAACTCCATGACTCCCTAAAAAACAAGACTCGATTAAGCCATATTGCCCTCAAATGAAATAAAACATTACCGAATAGAGTACAATAAAATTCGTAATTAATTTTACAAACACCATGTAAACAAAACTTAAGGTTTTATTAGTCGTTTTAAAAAAAAAATATATGTCCGTTTAATAAACCAAACGTTTGCTTCAGTTATGGTGGGTTTACACATTTTTAAATCTGTACAAAATGAGAATGTAAAATATTGAAATCAAATTAATTGGAAGAACCTAAAATCCAGATTATAGGAGGTCCTTAATGCAGATATGGAGAGAAAAATATTTATTTTAGTGAAGTCACTTTTTAACATTCGATTTTTTGGCATATGTGCATTGTCAATCTACCCACCTATCTTTTTCTTCATAATTTCAGCTGTAGATACATATATATCCGCCATTTGCATGTATATACAGTCTGACAGATCTTAAACTTGAAAGAAACTGTCAGTTTTAATTATAGGAAGTAAAAGAATAGAGTGCCGGCTGATTACATATTTTATGGTATGTTTCTGTTTTAATTATTTGACCCATAATAATTCCCAGCGAAGTTTGTTATGTCTTTTATAGGAAATAACGTCATTTGTATTTAATTCAAGTGTCAAAAATGTTCAATACTTGTTTCTACAACTTACTACTCATTGCACTGATATTATTATTATTATTATATTATATTGATATTTAAGACAAAAAACTATAATATCAGGCACTCGGCCGGCATACCTGCTATAATATTTTTTGTTTGTTTCTTTATTTGTACTTGTCTTATTTTGTATTTTTTTATATAATTTATTTATTGTTATGCTTATGTTAAATGCAATTTATTATAAACTTAGATATTTTTGGCAAATCTATTAATATTATTTCAAGTAAAAACCAAAAAAAAATAAATTATATTTGAAATAAAGAAAATAGTTTATTAATTTTCTTATTTTGTTTACAATTTTTTTTTG
Organism: Eupeodes corollae; assembly: GCF_945859685.1. Lineage (NCBI taxonomy): Eukaryota > Metazoa > Arthropoda > Insecta > Diptera > Syrphidae > Eupeodes > Eupeodes corollae. The sequence goes on along the minus strand of NC_079147.1, from coordinate 144,995,753 downwards.
CAGCAACAAATTCATGCGCAACAAGTGCCCGGTGGACCACCACAGCCGATGCCAAGTCTTGGAGCGTTAGCTGGACCATTCGGAGCTTTAGGTGGACCAATGGGATTACCACACGCACCACAAAGTCTGTTAAAAGCACCGCCAGACCATCATCGGCCAGATATGAAAAGTAATTTAGATGGACCGTCTGCTGAAGAGAGACTGGTGAGTTTTATATTTTACTTTATAAATAATAAAAACATTAATATTTGTTTACGTTGATTTTTTCACATTTTTTAATATGTATATTAGAGTTCATTTTCGAAAACAGACAATTTAAACCATGATATTGTGATCATGAATTTCTATTCCTAGCGCAAATGTTGCCTATTAAAGTATGTAACTAGAAATTGTCATAAACTCAAGCTTTTCTGATTTCTTTGACGTTTTAATCTTTTATTTCATTCCAACACATTAAAAAAAAAAATTTCTGCTTCACTTTTTTATCTCTCCGTCGAATTATAAGAGTTCTATTAAAATTGAAATAAATTTGTAAATTACCATTATTTTTTACATGTTTCAAAGTTGATTTTTGCAATACGACTTATTCCTATAAACCTTAACTGTCAATATTGTGACAGAACAACTGATGAATTTTTAAAAATCCATTCATTTTCGAAATCGACAAGAGAAACACTTGTTTACTCTATTTTGATCGTAACGTCATTGTATCTTAGTCATTATTCCTATGTGTTTTGACAGCTGTCAAAAATGCAACACTAGATTTGTTATTTTCTGTTCTTTCAACTTTGACAGTTCCATTTAAGTCATGTTAGTACCAACTTGAATCACTGGCTTATCACATTTTCATGACATTAGCAACATTAAAAGACTTAAATCATGCCATCAATTAGTAAACATTTTTAATTGCAATTGATTTGTAATTTATTTTTGTTTCGTTTAGAGAAACTCTGTATCACCAGCGGAGCGTGAGAAATATCGTACCCGGTCACCTCTTGACATTGAGAATGACGCCAAGCGAAGAAAAGAAGACAAACTGGCACATGTAAGTACCCCAAAACTTCAAAACTCATTTTAAATCCAAAAACAAAAAATGGAGATTTCTTTCTCATCTTTTTCCATCTCTTTTAAAACATTTCATTTACTTAAGTAATAATTGTTTTTACATTTTTGTGTGCTTAAATGTTTGTCTTCCAAAGTTAATTTTTTCAAAAATTATTCTTCTTCACATTCTTAAGAAAAGTGACTTTAAATTTGTTTTATTTTTAAATTTCGTCGTTTTTATCTATCTTTCTATCTCTCTACTTCTATCTCTTTTTCCAATTTCAACACTATCAATAACAGCTGAAAAAAAGTTTTGACAAACTCTCTTAAGTTGTGTGTGATTGTTTTTGTGACATATAGAAACTCAACTCACCATTCTAGGGTTTAGCTTTATCCTTTATATTTGTTGGATTTTTATTTTTTCGAAACAAACCATATAATTTTTAAATTTTTTGTTGAAGTAGAAAACATTCCAAAAACCCATGTCGAATTTTTGTTTGAAAATTGTTTTTATTTATTTTTATATTGCAGGACGACGATGGCGAGAAAAGCGATCAGGATTTAGTCGTAGATGTGTCAAATGAAATGGTGAGTTGAGTTTAAAAGAAAAAACATAAACAATAATGTTCGTAGTTTGTTGTTGTAGTATTTCATTTTTTGCATGTCAAATATATTACATGGATTTTTGAATGCATTGTTCTTTGCTTTACAAATCTACTACTTTGTAGAACTGACAGTTGACGCGATCATTTAAATCTTATCTATATACTTTCCAAAAAAAAATCCAAATTTCTACATGTCAATTCTTCAAAGTGATATTAAAATATATGAGAGTTCAGTACTATCGATAATGTCAAAAAAATCATTCACATCTATTTCCCATTTCACAAGAAAGCTAATTTACGTAATAATCGTTTTGCTGCTCAAAGAAAAGAACCGAGCTGTCAAAAAAAATCTGTGTTTATTTTTTGTATCAGATCTAGTTCGAAATGTGCTCTCCGAGCTTTGCAAAATGAAAAGTACAGCGCAGCTGACTTTAGGTTTGTTTCTTGTGGTATGAAAGAGAAAGGTGGCAAATTCTTAAACTTTTGACAGTTCATCTCTTCAATTTTTCAAGAAACAAAAGCTTTTTCCTCTGAACTTTCAGAGCTTCAAATTTGGATTTCTTTTTTTCAATCTAAACGTGTTCTGAGACTCTGAGGTGAATGCTGAAGACAATTGCGAATCTTGTTTCTTGCTTCTGTAAAAGAAAATGAAAAGTAAATTGACAAATGTCAAATAGTGACAGTATTTCAAAAATTAATTCTTAGTGACACTTTTTCTAGAGCATTCAAAGTAAAGTGTCACATTTTGATTTCTATCTTAATCGTCCAATAAAATGTTCGCTTTAAAATTATAGTAAGTTATAAAATGACTTCCATTCACTATGAACACATCCCTTGCTCAATGACTGTTAATTAGGAAAAGAAATTTTAAAAGTAAACAAAAGAACGAAGCAAATAATTAAACATAACTGTATGGTGTGCCAGAGAGACACCAGTATTGTCTCTAGTAAAAATTACCGTCACGTTAAAGTCAATTAAGTTCACTATAGCGACATGTCAACGTTATTTCATCTGCCCATCGCAAGAATAAGGTGCTTATGATATGATGTATAGTTTTATCAGCTGTGCTGGGCGCCACTTAAGTTTATGCCACTTATATGGACGGCGACCTTTAAATGCTTAGACCTGTTGCTATAAACCTCTCAAACTCTGCTTTAATTCATTCATGTAACTATTTTTGACTTTTTTTATTTCCTTTAGAAGTCTTTGTAGAACAATATCCAGAAAAAAAACTTTAAACTAACTTACAATTTGTTGTTGTTTCTTTTTGTATAGGAATCACCATCCCCACGACCAAATGGCGATCACATCTCGATAGATTCACGCGATCGTGATCGTGACAGTATTGGCCTAAACGGAGATCGATCCGATAAACCCGGTAGTAGTAATTCAAAACAGACCAGCGACAGACCACCATCCCGATCGGGCTCAAGCTCATCACGATCGACGCCCAGCCTTAAAACTAAAGATGTAAGCTTTCAACAAAAAAAAAGATCCATTTTTATTTGTTTCTATTTTTAAACTTGTTTTTTTTTTTCTCTTGAACAGCTCGACAAACCTGGAACTCCGGGTGCTAAGGCCAGAACACCAACACCGAATGTACCTATGCCGGTAAATCCAAAGCAAGTACTTCCACAGGTTCCACCAGCAGGCTATCCCAATTCCCCATATCAGCGGCCAGCGGATCCCTATCAGAGACCACCACCAGATCCTGCGTATGGTCGACCTCCGATGGCGTATGATCCACACGCTCATGTACGCGCTAATGGTATCCCTCATTCTGCTGGATTGGCCGGTGGAAAACCGTAAGTTTTTGAATTGATAATATTTTCTTTGAGCAAATTTGTAATAATACAATTTTTTTATAGAGCCTACTCATTTCACATGAATGGCGAAGGCACCTTACAACCGGTGCCCTTTCCGCCGGATGCCCTAGTGGGTGTGGGCATCCCAAGGCATGCACGCCAAATGAGCACACTCTCCCACGGTGAAGTTGTGTGCGCCGTAACGATCTCGAATCCAACGAAATACGTTTATACCGGTGGTAAGGGATGCGTCAAAGTTTGGGATATTGCGCGACAAGGCAGCATGACACCAATCAGTCAATTGGACTGTTTACAACGCGATAATTATATTCGCTCAGTAAAACTTCTGCCCGATGGAAGAACTTTGATTGTGGGTGGTGAAGCATCAAATTTATCAATATGGGATTTGGCTAGTCCGACACCAAGAATTAAAGCTGAATTAACATCGGCTGCACCAGCGTGTTATGCTCTGGCGATTAGTCCCGATTCCAAAGTATGCTTTTCCTGCTGCAGTGATGGAAACATTGCCGTTTGGGATTTACATAATGAGTCGCTTGTGCGACAATTCCAGGGCCACACAGACGGTGCCTCGTGCATTGACATTAGTCCTGATGGTTCACGTTTATGGACTGGTGGTTTAGACAATACAGTGAGATCTTGGGACTTAAGAGAAGGCAGACAACTGCAACAACATGATTTCAGTTCACAGATATTCTCACTAGGTTATTGTCCAACGGGTAAGTCTCTAATAAATGAAATTAATTGTTTATAAGAAAGTTTTGACTTAATGATTTTTTGTTTTGTTTTTGTTAATAGGAGAATGGTTGGCAGTGGGTATGGAAAATTCACACGTAGAAGTATTGCATGCATCGAAACCAGACAAATACCAATTACATCTTCACGAAAGTTGTGTTCTTTCATTAAGATTTGCCACATGCGGCAAATGGTTTGTGTCAACTGGAAAGGATAACTTGCTGAATGCATGGAGGACACCATATGGAGCCAGCATATTCCAAGTAAGTATTTTTTAATGTTTATAATAATACAACAAAACAAAGAACTTCATAAGTTGTCTTAGCAAATTTTCAAAGCTCAGTCAGAATTGAAATAAATTACCGTTTTAGAAGCGAATTTAGCATTCTGAAAACTTCGCCAAATGTGTTTAAGGATCGGATTACACTATTCGGAAAAAATAGAAATAACGTTAGCACGCAAGCGTTCGAACTGGGTGATAGAGTCTATCAACTTCCCAGTCGATAAAGAAAACGTGTTTGCAGACTTTTATTCCGATCTTTACTCCTTGACAATGCCTTCAGCAGATAGTGGAAATCTACTTAGAAGTAAATACTTTTTCGGCGTGGAACTATGAGTTGACAATTACCACCTTTTCTCCATACAACAAAGAAAATATGGCAAGACTGATTTAATTCACTGTAACAATTTCAATTTGAGTGGGTGCATTGTGCTCCACAGAAAAGGAGAGGGATTGGTTAAATTAAAGGAAATTTGGCGAGGTTTTAGGTTGAGGTTGCATTAAATGTTGCATAGGTTATCAAAAATATAATTATCCAATATGTCATTCTTAAGCACAATTGAGGCTTTCCTATTTTCGTCCCTTTCTCTCCAGTAGGGATTTCAGTTAGAGCTATTGGATTAGAATGTATGTAAGGCTTTAAATAGTCTGTTTTAGCGTCCATGTCTATGGCAATAGTGTTCTCTATGTTTCTGTGACCGAAAAAATCTGTTTTCCAGTTTCTACACTGTATTAGAAAAAATTCTCTGTCAATTAATTCGCGAATATATCAAGAGCAATTAGCAAAAGAAGGGTCTTTAGGGCTTCATGCCACTTGTGGTATCTATTCATGGAATTTTCTGAATTTGTTTCTCATTTAAAAAAATTAAATTACCCTTTCAAGGGCATACCACAGTCCCACACAATGGTTTTGGTGCTTGGACCCAATCTTCATAGACTTTTGTCGGTTTTCCTTCACCAGTCTTTTTCGGTGTCGTGGTCACCTTGGTACCTGCCTTGGCTGCAGGATCGCTAGAAGTTCTTTTTGACTTGTAACAGGGTCAACGCTATTGAAACTAGCGAAGTACTGATAGTCATCTTATAGGGTAAAGATTATCCTCATCCGATGACATCATTCTTTTGAAAGCTGCTAGAGCTCCATCGTCACAGTTAGAGAACTCCATGAGGCACCCCTGAAGAGACCTATCAGCTTTATTGGCACCACTAATAGGTACAGAATTTAAATTTCTATTTGTCGTAGTTGATATTGTAACTGGCGACTTGTGGTCTTTTTCGAGGCCGAACCATCGCCGACTGCCGTGACTTCTGCCGACTCTTGATTGATATCTCTACACAGCATATTTATTATAATTAATAGAAGCCATAGTTTTGGATCATTAAAAGATTAATTAGTCCTATGTGAGGGTATAAAAAGTAATTCACCTCCTTTAGGTCTAATACGTCGATCCGGGACATACAAACTAAACTTAGAGAACAATTGTGAACATTAAATATGCCATCATAAAACATCTCGTGCAAAAAGAACTGAAAAATAATCACGTCTTATACTAAGTGGCTTAAGATTAATCAAAGCACATCTGGCATCATATGATGGACTATAGGACCAATTTAATTTTCTTATAGCAAATTTAGTGAATCTTCTTTGAATTTTCTCAATGCGTAGCTGGGTATTAGCGTAATACGAATTTCACACATAAGAACAGTACTCTAAAGATGAACGTATCAATGCAATGTAAATTGACTTGAGAGTATAAGGATTTGAAAATCTTTAGCATTACTAAAAAAGAAACCTAACATTGAGTTTGCCTTTGATATTATATAGTCGTAATTATTCGTCAAAAATCACGCCTAGATCATTTTGTTTAGATACTCTTTTTAGGCTTATATTGGCAATATTATAGTCAAATAAGATGGGGTTAAAAAATTTTAATATAGTTAAGACAGAACACTTACTAATATTAAAAAATAGTCCATTGCGATCACACCAAACAGAAATATTATTTAAGTCACGTTGTAGTTCAAGAACATAAGATTCGGTTCTAATTTCCTTGAATATTTTAAGGTCATCAGCATATAATAAGCAATTTGTGTGAATAACATGTGTTGGCAAATCATTTATGAATATTAAAAATAAAAGTGGACCAAGATAGCTGCCTTGTGGAACACCTGAAGAATTTGAGATCTCTGAAGAAATTTCAGATCCAAGTTTTACAAATTGTTTTTTTCCAATCAAGTAGATTCACAACCACAATAATAATTTCGAGTGAAAACCCAGAAATTCTAGTTTCTTAATCAGAATGTTGTGTTGGACGCTGTTAAAAGTTTTGGAAAAATCAGTAAAAATTGAGTCAACTTGATGTCTATTCTCTAAGGCAGACAGGCAGGCATTAGACAAAATTACCAAGTTTGTAGTTGTGGATTTACCGCTAACAATACCATGCTGAAAATCTGATATATTATTCCAAACCGCAGCCTACAACTTATTTTTGACAATACCTTCAAAGATTTTTGGAACTATCTAAAGTTTTGCAATGGGCCTATAATTTGTTATTACTTTTTTCGAGCCGGATTTATGAATAAGAGTAAAAAAAAAAAACCACTTCCAAGATTCAAGGAACTCACCATAACATAAAGATTTATTAAATAGAATATAAAGTGGCTTGAGAAGTCCTAACTTAAATTTTTTTAAGAAAATTGGTGGTATATTATCAGGTGCAAGAGAATAACTCGATTCAAGAGAAGATAATTCCTTTAGAATATCCCCTGCCGTATATTAAGATGACTAATATCAGTTATAGCATCACATAACGGCACACTTGTGCATTCAGTATCAAGATTTACAAAATTTGCGGGAAAAAAGAAGCAAACATGTCACTTATAACATTCAAGTTATCACTAAAAAAACACCATTTAGCTCCATTTCAGATGGAATGCCAAGTTATTTTCTCTTTGTATTAATAAAAGTCCAGAAAGCTTTAGAATCGTTCTTGATTTTTGACTCAAGTGACCAAAGATATTTATTATGAAGAAATTTCTTCAAATACTCATATTCTTTTCTTAATTGACGAAATTTACTTCTAAGTGAGACATCTTTTCTGCTCTTTCTGTACATGTTTGTCATTGCACGTTTTAAATTTAAAAGCTGTTTATTAAACCAAATAGGTTTTCACAGAAAACATTATAGGTTAGTTCAAGAGTAGGAGCTGAAAGAATATTTTCCCATGGAACTGAGTAAATATAGTTATTTAACGACACGTAATCGGCTTTAGAAAACTCATATACAGGGTGGGCCATGAATTAGTTAACATTTGAAAAAATCGTATAAAAAAAACATTAAACATATTTTAGAAATCGTTTATTTACAAGAAAGCTAATTAGTTGTAATTTATTTTTTAAAAATTATATCGTCTAAATGACTACCGTTTCGGTTTTTGCACTCATCTAAGCGAGTCCTGAAGTTTTCGAATACTCTTCTGCAAAGAGACCACGAGATCACCGACATCTCTTCGATGATTTTTTTCTTTAATTTGACGGAGTGTATTCGGTTTATCAATGTAGACACGACTCTTTAAATAACCCCATAAAAAAAAGTCTGCTGGGGATAGATCTGGACTTCTGGGTGGCCATGGGATGTCACCTCGTCTGGAAATCAGCTTTTCCGGAAACATTTCTTTGACCACCGGCAAGGACTCGTTCGATGTGTGACATGTGGCTCCATCTTGTTGAAACCATGTGTTACGATTATAAACAGAAAATTCCAGTAGCATCGGTGCTAAGAACTCCCGTAACATTTTCACATACTCGGTAGAATTAACAGTAACTGAACGGCCTCGGAATCTTCAAAAATGTAAGGTCCGATGATTCCTTCTGCTTAAATTGCAGCCTGTACAGTTACCTAAAGAGAGTGAAGTGGCCTCTCATGTTTAGCTTTAGGATTTTCGCTGCTCCAATACCTGCAATTTTGTTTGTTTACATGTCCATTTAGGTTGAAATTACTGAATCGAGTTTACATTGTTTCGGCATATGACTAACGCAAATTTAAATCATTAGGGTTAAGCTCTTGTACTACCTGGATCTTATATGGATGTAATTTCAAATCTAATTTTAAAATACGGCGTAATGATGTGCGAGATAATTCTAATTCATCCGAACGTTTACGCGTCGATGAATCTGGATCACGTCGAACAGAAGCAGAAACTTGCTGCACGTTCTCTTCGCTCCGAGAAGTTCGCGGGCCGCCGGTTTGTTTCACATTTAGTGTAGATCCCGTCTCTTCGAACTTCTTCAGCCATTTGCTTATTAAAGGAGCACTTTGACACTGACTTAAGTCGTGTAAACCATATTCAACGCGAAATAAGCGTCTCACAGTAATGAGCGAAAAGTTGTTTAAATAAAATTGTTTCACGCAGTAGCATTGCGACGCGCCCCACGCGGCAATAGTTTGCTTGACTGGTAAGTTACATTTAAATGTTAACGAGTTCTTGGCCCATTTGAAATGGAAAATTAATTTAAATTGGCAAAATTAAAAGATATATGTAATGCTTTGTGATAAACCTATTATTCAAGAGTGAAAATTCAGCTTCAGCAACAGAACATTCAATATCTTGATGGACAAAAACTAGATCTAACATTCTTCCACTGGAATTATAAATAAGACAGTATGCTGCAAAATTGTTATTTTTTCGTTGCTTGCATAGCACATAGCGCTGCTTATCCTTGAGAGATCAGCACGGTTCTTAGAAGGTACTTCAGGGTGGACCTTGACTTACAAATGTTTTTAGTTTGGCGAACTATGACTGCAAAATCTTCATACATTTTGCAGTGATTTCTAACCAATTCAATCAATTCTTTCCAGATTTCAAAAGATAACAGCTTTAAAAGTGACAGCTGTCAAAACAAAACCACTCAATCGAACGTTTCATTTACTAAAAATTTATTTTCTTTTCTTTGTATTCTTTCGAATAATTTAACTAATGTGTTTTCTTAATTTTTCCCATTCTAGTCCAAAGAAACCTCGTCAGTGCTTAGCTGCGACATATCAACTGACGATAAATACATTGTCACTGGATCTGGAGACAAAAAAGCAACCGTCTACGAAGTCATATATTAAATATTCATACAAATATTCAACATCACAGCAACAACAAAAACAAAAAAAAGGAGTCAGCATCAATATTTAAAAAAAAGACATCGTTGTTTTTTTTAAGATAGTTTTCTTTCTTAACATTTTATTTTAATTTCTTATGTTCACATTTTATTTCAGGGATTTATATAAATATGTATTTTCTTTTTTATAATTTTCATTAGTTTTTTTTACTATAGGTAACAAAGTATTTGTTTTTTTTTTTGTTTATTTGCTTAAGAAAGTTAAATAAAAGTCAAAAAGAAGGAATAAAGAAAAACACGGTCTCCCAATATAATTTCCAACTCGAAAACCAACAAAAAAAACAATATTTGTCACGCGATCCTTTTAATTATAAAAAATATTATTAATTTTAATTTTCTTTTATTTTTTTAAAAATTAACTTTTAAATTATTTAACTTTTTTTTTGATTTATTTAAAAGTTACTTCTACATATATTATTGTAAATAAAGATTATACATTGAAAATAAAAAAAAGTAAATATAAAAACAAAAATTATAAAAACAAAACACAATTATCTATTTTATAAGAAGTTTCTTGTTTTCTTATAAATACAAATAATTGTTTTATTTTTTACCAATAAATTGTTTAATCTTAAAATTAAAAAAACAAAAAAAAAAAACACGTAAATAAAAACAAAAACAAAAAAGGAAAAGGAAAAGAAATAAAAACACAAGTTAATGTTAATGTATTTCTTTTTAAAATAAACAAAAATATAAAAATTGTAAATCTAAGTAGTAAGAGAAATTAATTTTAAGCGTAAGAGAAGATTTATTAAATAAGAACAAAAGAAAACAAATTAAAGAAAAAAACAAAAAAAAACAAAATTATATTATTAAACGTTTCATAGTAATTAGTTATAAATGAAATTAAAGTAAATAAATAATAAAGAAAAACAAATATAAATATAAATATAAATAAATGTGGATATTAGTGCACGCAAAAACACAAACAAAAATACACATAAATTCACACTTGTGATACAAGAAATGAAGTAAAAAACAAACATTTAAAATTAAAATTATTAAATGAGAGACAAATTAAAGAATTTAAGATGAGATGTGTAAAAAAAAGAAGAAGCAAGATTGCAACAGATGAAAAACTGTTAAAAGAAATAAGAAAGAATGGATATTTTTGTAAGGCAAGCGAAAACTAGGAAATAAAAGTTGATCTCTTAAAGGTCAGTTTAATGAAGAAGAAGAAGAAGAATGTAAGCAAACAAATAAAAATAAAATAAAAGAGAATTATATCTTAATTTGAATTTAAATAATAAAAATATGTAATAATGTACAGTGTACTGCTCGAAATTGTTTAAATTTAAACCCATGCTAACACACGATGTTGGTTAAAAAACAAACAAAAACAAAAACAAAACGTATAAACCTGCGTTGGCATAATTTAACTTGTAAACGATTTATATACTAAAGCAAACAAAAATGTTAATCTTTAATACTTTAACTTATAGTTTACTAAATAAAATTTCTTCGTGTACTAAAATTTAATTTTCGATTGATTTATTTGTTTTTAACAAGTTCTGCTTTTCACTCTTTGGAAATAATAATAATAATAATTTACTTTAGACTAAAAGTAATTTCGAAAAATGGGCTTCTTAACGTATGTGATTCAAATTTAATTTGACATAGATGATATAATTATTAACTTTCGGAAAGCATTAGCCCAAGATTTTTCTGAAAATCTCAGAAAATGCGAGATGTCGATTTTCGTTTGGATTTTGGTTTAATACATACGGTTTGGGGTCGAAATATTGTATTGGTCACATTACTGTACTTTAAATACTGTAAGTCAAAATCCTGTATTGCAAAATTCTATATGAATAAAATGTTGATACTTCAAATTCTGGAAAAAGTCTAAATAAAAATGTACCACATTTCGAATTACAACATTTTTATAAAAATAAGGTATCATACAAATTTTTCATATACGAGTACACTGGTTAGGTTGACGGCCTGGCGATTGTTGGCGTTATCATCGCACTCTCTATTAGTGACTAAACCTATAATACTTATGGATTGAATTGTTTTGGCCATTATGGCGTCGCTTACAAGAACTTGGCATGCCGAACTGTCGCAAACAGTAACACAATAAACTTAGCGTCGGCTTCGTGGTTTGGGCCTGCAGCCTGCCTGCACAAAATCTAATTGACCAGCAGCTGAAAACAAAGGACAATACGCAACGTGTCGTCTGTTTGAAAATTACATTTTGGAATAGTTGGAAGTTGGTCCCATTGTTGGCCGAAAAATCACCTATGAGGCTGCAACGGATGCGGATTGCGGTGTGATGTGATGAGAGGAGTAATTTCTTCGATTGGTTCAGTTTGTACACTTTATTATGCTTTTGAGTTTTGAAAGTCTTTTTCTTTGTTAACACTGATTGACAAAATTACGTTTTTCTTCGGGAGCACAAAAAAAGAAAACAAAATACTTTTTTAAAGTATAAAAATGCCCTGAATTCAAATCATTTAGCGCCACCTTAAGTAAGAAATTCAAATCATGCCTTTAAATGTGTCTATTTCAACAAGTTTTATAAATAAGCCATTTCAAAATGTTAAAAGAAATTCTAAACATTTCCTACTAATGAATTGTAGGATAATTTTGCAAAGTACAAATCTTTCTCTTACAGATACAATTTAAATTATTTTAGAATGTTATTAAGTTTTCGAAATTTCCAATTAGTTTTGAGATGACAAACACATAAAGGAATTACATTATAGTTTTTTTTTCAAGAATTGCGGATAGAGTAAAAGGAAGACTCATATTCCTTTTACTCTATTCGCAATTATTGAAAAAAAAACTTAAATTTGATTCCTGTACGGGTTTGAATAATTCGTTTTATAGTTAATTTTTAGTGCCGATTCCGAATAAGTGGTTACTTTGATCATCCGTTTTTTAGTTAATTTTTAGCGCTGATTCCGAATAAAAACTCCGACGTCATCGGTATGTGCTCAAACTCAGAAACACCCGTTTAAAAAATTTGTTTTTTAATTTTTTTTTTCGAAAAATTTGATGCTATAACTTTAAGACAACAAATAATTGATGACTCGCTACATTAACTTTCATTATTGAATAATTTCCTAAACTTCGTCTCACATTTCATCTAAAATAATTACAATGAAAAAGATAATGTTTATAATTTAACTATATTGGAAGTGGAACATGTCGGAAATGGAGTTTAGTACTTTTTTTTATAAAACTGCTAAATCTGATCAGCACATAATGTTTAAAGTGCTTCTTAGAAAACCCCTTAGTCCATAAGCCTACCATTCAATTTGTTGTATTAGGCGACCATGCTGAAAAGAAGGTATATATCATTTCATATTTTGCTTTGCATTTTCTTAAAAAAAAATGTCACTTCTATTTCTTTTCCCTTTCTTCAACGACTACAAGAATATCTTGTATTTATTTATCACGCTTTCTCAAACTTTACTAACTGCAATGAGATCAAGAGGAGAAAGTGGGCGTGGTTTGGTTAGTCATGCAGTAGTATTGGCGATCGAGATGAATAACTATTTCTTCTCTTTTTTGAAACCGTAAATTGAGAAAAAAGTATACCTGTTACGCAGCATGGTCGCCTGGTGCGAAGAATAGAATTTAATTTCGCATGGTTGAGTTTAAATTGGAAAAGTCATTGGAAGAGAGAATAATCAAAATTTTAAAACCGAAGTACCTAGATGTCGCCTGGAAAATCAATAATAAAAAACTGGAAGAAGACAAATTCTTGGAGGCTCGCACGTTAGTTCAGGTTGCATAACACTGTTCAATTCCTTTGCTTTCACGTTTGAAAATAATTTTTTGATAACATTGGGCGAAAAAAATAGGATTTTTCCTTAAATCGAATCTCGCCTTTAAATTTGTCTATCACATAAGGTTTTGAAAATATTTGCCTTTATTAAACTAAAAACAATTAAAAACGGAGCTTTAAATCTAAGTTAAAACTCGATATATCTCTTAAAAATAAATTGTATGATGATTTTGCAAAGTACAAATCTTTTTTTGTATATACAATCTAAATCATAGTATCTAAGTATTTGAATTTAATGTTTTTATAGCTTTGAAAAATACGTTTTGAAGTTAATTTTTAGAGCTAATATCGAATACAAACTTTAATTTTAACTCGTTGCTCAAGTTGTAATATTTTCTAATATATTCAAAAACTCGCTATCATAGAAATAATTCGACTTAACAAAACTTTCGTTCATACCGTCCTAGTTATACGTTTCCTTGTGATTTTTGTAAGGGAGCTGTATTCTAACAACTTATGAAGGTCCTTATTAAAACCTAGTATTTCTATTGTCAAAATATTCCTATGATTTTTTTTATTAATACATGCTAAGGAACTTTTAGTTAGATGCGATGTAGTTTTTTCTATATTTTTGCCTAAGGAACGTATTGTCTTACTTGAAATTCTAAGGTAAAACGGTCTTATTTTTTACCTAAAGTTGCGTCTGAATCGCTAGCCTAGGCTGGTCATATAAGGCAAATAAGCCTTGTTACCTTAATTGTCTAAGGAAAATTAGCATATTTCACGTTACCTTGGGTTTAATATTTTTGTCGTATTTCAAGTTACTTAAGACCTGCATAGCTTTCCTTAGAACTAGAAAGAGTTATGTTTGAAAAACAACATCCATAGAAAAAAACTTTACCTGAGGCGTTTAAGGCAATTTGCTAAAACGAAAAAACATATTCGCTTGGTTTCATATAGCAAATGTCTTTCTTCCTAGAGTATGACAAACTTGTCAATACAAAATGTCAAAAATAGTAAGTGTTAATATTAATCATAGTATTAGTTTTTTTACTATTAAACTATTGAGCGAGTCTCGGAGACTTCTTCTACGTTGTTCAAAGATTACGATTGACCAGGCGACCATGTTTTTCAGTAGTTATTTGCTTTTGCTTGATGTTTATGTTGCATTCCTTTCTCCTCAACTCATCTCTCCCAACAATTTTAGCATTAGTTTATTACATACACAAACAATGTTTACGCACAAAAACTTGTTTTGACTCTGCGCAATAGGCGATCATGATTTGTCTGTAGTAGGTATCCTATTATATTTTCTACTGATCTGCGTTTTCTATTATAAATACATTTCTCCTCTTTCGCTTTAACCACGCCCACTCTTACCTGAAACTGTTTTGCAATTGTGTTGGGAGACAAAATAAGTATATAAATGCAAAAGGGGCAAATAAATAAGTAAATACAATTAAACCATTTATATAACAAAAAATGAGAAGCAACACAAAATGAACCTTCTTCTCAGCATGATCCCCTGGTACATCAAATCAAATGTGGTTTCTGCGAGATGACCGGTTCGAGTTTGTAATTAGGAGACTTAGTACAAGCACTTTTTAAAAATCATGAGCAAATTGGCTTGCAAGCATGTACAAATGGGGGTTTTAATTACTTTAATCTCTTAGTGACTGCAGATAAGTCATGACTTTTTTAAGTCTTTTGACTTCAAAAATAATTGAGTTTCAACATAGCAGTTAAGTCTTTTTTAAAAGTCATGACTTGAAGTCCATTTAAAAAGCCATTCGACTCAAAGTCGGCAGTTTCTTATAAAAAATTATAAATTCTTTAGACTCACTAAAAAGTCCATTTTAAAGTCAAGTCAATTTTGAAAATCAGTAAGCGATTTGAATGCATGCATATTTATGTTATGAAGTATATTCCACAAACTTTTTCACAGTCATCACACTTTGTTTTAAATAAGTTAGCAACATTTGGCGAGATAATATATGTATGAATTATGTATTTGTTTAGCTATTCCAAAAAAAAATCTTTACAACGGTCAAAGAAATTCTATGATTTTTTTACAAATCATTTGCAGATGATCAGCGGTCTGGGGTGGAATCGGCTAAGATGATAGTTGACTATCAATTTTTTTATAGTCGAATTGATTATCATTTTGTATTCCGTCTGTGTAAGATAATTCAAATCAATTCAATTCGATTGAACAATTTCAGATTCAAACTATCAAAATTCTTTGTTGCTTGGTGAAATTTTAAATTGATTCTTATAAAATATCTTAATAAAAGTTTCAAATTGGCTGATTTCGAATACAATTCTTACTTTTCTTGCTTTTTTGAATGTAGTAAGGTTTGTCCGTCACAGGAATGTGTTTTTTTAATGAAACAAAGTGAACTAAGAAAATTTTCCAGTCGTTTGTGTAAGCGTCTGGTAGCTCTATTCGGAATAAATATATTTGTTTGAAAATGACTATTATATTTTTTTGTGACAGCTTTTTGGTATCAATTTGACTTTCACCTTACGTAGATCAAATTCGATCATTTTGATTGTCATTTCACCTTAGCCGGTTCCAACTTTTGTTATCAATCTTTAATTGTTGTTGTTCTTAAATGTTAAGTTCGTTACAAGTTGGAACAATATTACGCCTTCACATCTTTTAATATTTTTCTTCATTTTCTCTCTTTATTATTAATCTTACTGGTAAAAAAGTAAAAAGTAGTATCAATTTTTTTTCCGTATTTCTTTTGCGATTTAAAGTTTAAAAGTGTTGTTAACTTTCCATAGGAAGTTTTTAAGTAATGGGTTCGATTTTGACATTTCTCGACGTTTCAAGGTCAATAAAGTCGAAATAAAAGATTTTTAGAAAGATGTCTGTGCGTGCGTGTGTACGTACGTTCGTACGTCCATACGTTCGCTACGTTTTTTCGTCGTCCATCATAGCTCAAGAACCAGTAAAGATATCGACTTCAAATACATTTTGTTCTACAGATACTAACGCAGAAAGGGCTCTCAAGAAAATTGCTCGGGTGATATTTTTAGATATTTAAACTGCTATTTAAAAAAAGGTAAACATTTTGGTTAACCCTAAATATCTCACGAACCAATGACGCTAGAGACTTGAATTAAATTTCATGTTATATATTGTAACGTGATACCAAACCCAAATCCGATTAATGTTTTTTATGTATAAATAAAAGAGAAAAAAATAATTTTTGTCACCTCAAAAATTTAAGGAATAAAAAATGATTTTATGTCCAAACAAATTTTACCCAACGAAAAATAAAGTTTTTCGAATCGACAAGTTTTTTTATTAAAAATTAAAATCTAAAAAAATTATTACAGAAAGTTGGCAAAAATTGAATTTCGACTCGAATATCTTTCCAAAAACTTGAGATTATGGCTACCACCTTATTTTATCTTATAAGAAATATTGTTTTCAATAATCATACAATTTTGAGAAAAATCGAATTGACAGTGTTTTTTAACAAATAATAAAAACTTAAAAGAAAATTTAACAAAAGTTGGTAAAAATTGATTTCCATCTTTTAAAAAATTTGAGGTAATGTCTTCAACCTAGTTCTAACTTATAAAAAATATTGTCAACATTCGGAGAAATTTTGAGAAAAACCGAATTCACAATTTTCTTAAAAAAAATAAAAACTCAAAAGATAATTTAACAAAAGTTGATAAAATTGAATTTCGACACAAATATCTTTTAAAAAATTTTAGATTTTGGCTTTAAACTAAGTTTAACTTATTAAAAGATTGTTTTCAACATTCGGAAATATTTTGAAAAAAATCGAATTTATAGTTTTTTTTACCAAAAAACTAAAAACCTAAAACAAATTTAACAAACATTTTTAAAAATTGATTTTCAACTCAAATAATTTTTCAAAAATTTGAGATTATGGCTTCGCAACTAATTTTCACTTATAAGAAATATTTTTTTCAACATTCAGTCAAATTTTGAGAAAAATCGAATTGACAGTTTTTTACAAAAAATAAAAACCAAAAAAAGCAATGCTAAAACTTTCGACTTTTCAAAAATATTGTCTTCAAACTTTTTTATTTCACAGAAAATATTGTTTTTGATATTCAGTAGTTTTGTTTTTATAAAAATCCCCACGTCAGTTTTTCCATAATAACAATACGCAAATTTGGTAAACCTCTCAATTTTATTTCATTCATCCATTGTTAAAAATTTGTTTTCGACTAAAAATCTTTTTAACAAAACTAGATTTTCAAACTATTCTTCCCATTTCTTTATATGAAAAATTTAAATTTGAATTTTTTAAGAATAATTCAACTAACAACTTTTTTAACCCAACACCAAAACCTACTAACTTTTAAGCAAGACAAATCGACAAACGGGATGGGAAGTTGTCAGTGTGGGTCGTATCCCATCCTCTTTTTTTTTTAATTTCGTAGATTGACATAAACTGTTTTTAACAATTGTCATTCAAAAATGATTCATACAAATTTCAACAATTTGCAACAATGACACTTGAACAGTTTTTGTTTATATAACCAAATAGTTAACAATTGTTCAAAAAAGAACAGACCATAGGTCTACATTTGAAGTTAGCCTCTTTGTATTCAGAACTGTGAGAAATAAGCTATTTATTCAATATTGCTAAAAGATCAACTTTCAAATACTTCATTCAAACAACGGGATTGTAGTTTAAATTAAGAAAAAAGTATATTAAATTGTCTGATTCAACAGATGGTCAACGAAACATAATGGATAATTTTTCATGACTTGAGATTGAGAACCGATCGGTTTCCAAACGCTTATGGATGTGTAGATGGAAACAGAGCCTGTAAAATCAAAGTCAATTAACTAAAATTTCTAACAAAAAGTTTAAATTCCTGATTTGACATTGACTTTTTACATTACGTCAAATCACATTTTCATGTCCTTGAATTGAAATCAATAAAAGTCAATTGATTCAAAGTCAATTTAAGTGCAGTCCTTTGACTCTATAAAGTCTTTTAAATCACTTGAAAGTTAATTTTAAATGCAAGTCAAATTCGAAAGTTAGAAGAAAATATTAAAAACTTAAATTCGAATATAAACATTACCATTTGGCACGCATTTAAATTACTTACTGATTTTAAAAATCGATTTGCGATTAAAATTGCCTTTAAATGACTTTATAAACTCAAAGACACTGCAGTCTTATTGCCTGTGTTAACATTTTAAATTGAATTCACTTGAAATGACTTTTAAAAATCTTTAATGTCAGAATTTAAAGTTATTTTCGAAATAAAAAGACTTTAAAAAGAGCGAAGTCATGACTTATCTGCAGTCTTTAAAAGGCTTTATGGCTGAAACACAAACACGCTTCAGCTTGCCTGACGTTTACGAGTTCAGTTCAGACATAAGAATTCAAAGCATGCTATCACAATGAAGCTTCAACCTCACGTTTTATTTGACAATTGTAAGGAAATAACGTAATGTGACTAAACACGGAAGCTCTAGTTCAAATTTGGTAAACATTTGCTTTGTCTGACAGCTCAACAGCTGTAAAAAAAACAACAAACAAAATACATTTGCTTTTGAAAGGATTCCCATTGCTTATTATAGGCTGTGTAAGCTACTTCCGCAATAAATTTAATGTTTTCAATTTTAAAACTCATATTTTTTTTTATTTTGAGAAAAAATAACAGCTACTAATGACAGAAGTGTCATTTTAAAAAAGTTATTTTGGAGGTGTCATTCAAATCAAGTTTGGAACAGCCCCAACGTAACGCAGACGAAGCTGAAGCGTGTTTGTGGTTCAGCCATTAGTTATTACAACTCTGTTTTTTTGAAAGCCGATTTGTTTATGATTTTTTAACATTTTTTGTTATATAAACGGTTTAGTTGTGTTTTTCAATTTGTTTGTCCCTTTGCATTTATTTATTTGTTTTATGTTCCAACACAATTGCAAAACAATTTCAGGTGAAAGTGGGCGTGGTAAATCCTATCAATACTTTTTTTGCTCTCTTTTGCAGGAGAAATGTAGAATAGAATACAGATCATAAAATAACAGTAGAAAATATAATAGGATAGGCTACAAGATTTGTATGGGTTGTATGTAATAAATGTATACTTAACTTTTTGTCTGTCAGGTGCGTTGAGGGGGAATGCAAAGTAAACATCAATCAAAAGCAAATACCTACTGAAAAACATGGTCGCCTGGTTAATCTTAGTATATAAACAAAGAAGCCGGTGTGATGCGATCGATGCGATGCGAGGCTCACGCAGGTGTTCGTATAGACTCAGTGGTATTTTGTAAGCACTTTTTTAATTCTTGGATGGTTATAGTTTAAAACGTGATCAGACCTTTTCAAATGTCAGAAACTAATACTATGGTTAAAAATTTATACTCTTACATACTATTACTAACTATTTTTGGCATATTGTATTAATACAAGTTGGTAATACTCGAGGAAGAAAGACATTTGCAAAATGAAATCTAGGTACATATTATAATTTTTCGTTTAACTACATTCGGGAAAAAAATGATCTCCGTAAAATTGCTTCTGCCTAGTTCTATGGCAAAATATTACGTCCTGGGTAACGTAAAATATGCAAATTTGCCTTAAATTAGGCAACATTGCCTAAACTAACCTACCTACTAACTACAAAAAAGATCGTTTTACCGTAGATTTTTTCAAGAAAGTCAACACCCCCGTAAGGAAAAATGTACCTGAAATCTGTTTCACATCTCATTTTAAATGCCTTAGGATAGTTTAATAAAATAAAGAAAATCAACCTTGGCACTAAGGCCTTGTAGCTTAGATGTTGAGATAAAAAAATGGACAAATGATATGAACATTTTGAAAATGGAAATAGTTTAGCTATGCTAAAGGCTATGCAGGTTTAAGAAAAAACTTTCATAGATTTTAAGATTGCTCCTATCCTACAAAAGTCTAAAAGAAACCCTAAACCATTTATGCTGAAACGGTTTTCAACAGAAAAAGGCGAAACGGTTTAAAAGTAAGTTTTGTCTTTGAATTCTAATATATGAGGTTTTTGAAATATATTAAAAAATATATTTTTACATAACTTGAACAAATGGTTAAAATTAAGGTTTGGATTCGAAATCAGCTCTAAAACTTAACTCCAAAATGTATTTTTCAAAACTATGAAGGTATTATATTTAAGGTTTGCTTAAGACTTCATATAAATAAATAATAAACTGGGTGGCGCAACAGTCCGTTGAGAACTAGGGCCTAGTGACTTACAGCTCTCCACCATTCCTATGTGCGAGTAATGTTGTCAGGAATGGAGGGGACCTACAGTCTATATGCCGAATCCGAACGGCTAATTTAAGAAAGCACTTTTTCATGACAAGAGTTACTCTTGGAGAATTTGTCAATTCCTCGCAAGAGGCAGTACCCGTGAAAAGACTTTAGATGGCATAGGCAGGGATCGAACCCAAGACCTTTGGCATGACAGTCCAACGCACTAACCATCATTAAACGGGTACTACGACTTCATATAGAATCAAACAAATTCTAAAAACTAATAAGCATCTTCAGAAACTACGTAAGATATGTAAGATACTATGATTTAAATTGTATCTGGAAAAGAAAGATTTGTACTTTGCAAAATCGTCATACAATTTATTGATGCGAGATCTTTTAAGCCTTAAAAACTCCGTATTTGATTGTTTTAAGTAATTTTAAAGGGAAACAATTTAAAATGATATAAGTGATCTTTCATATGTGGTCCCGGGAAAAAAACCTAATATCAAATTTATGACTTTCAAACGTGCAAGCAAGCAAATTAAAGAACGAGCTCACGCTCGAGCCTCGAAAAATGTTTCTTCTTCCATCGTATGCGTTGTTTTTATTAATGATTTAACAGGTGACTATGCTGTCTTGCAGGTATTTCCTTTTCTTGGTGCTTCAGTTTTAAAATTGGTATAGCTTATCTCTTCTCTCTGTCCCAACGACTATTTCTGCGATTTCTTAAAGTTCTCTTTTCCAAACCTTAAAGTCATACGAAATTATATTTTACTTCCGCACCAGGCGACCATGCTGCGTAGGAGGTATACTTTTGTCTCATTTTTTTAAAATCGTGTAACTTAATCCTGATCGCCAACATGATTAACCAAACCACGCCCACTTTCTCCTCTTGATCTTATTGCAGTATTAGTATAGTTTAAGAAAGCGTCTTAAATAAATACAAAATGTTCATGTAATCGTTGAAGAAACGGAAAAGAAAGAAGTGATAATCATTTTGGAAAGAAAATGCGAAGCGAAATAGAGAAGACGATATTTACCTTCTTTTCAGCATGTTCGCTCAATACAATAGCTTGAATTTGGTTTCTGAGAAAAAGAATTGGTGGGTTGTGACTTAGGGGTTTGTAAGACGCACTTTTTAAAAATTATGTGCAAATCAGATGTTCTATTTGTAAAAACAAAAATAGATTATCTTTATATCCGACGGTTTCAATTGTGTTAAACATTTTACTAATTATCTTTTTTAGAAAAACTTCTGGCTGGAAGCCGGTAATCATTTAATGATAAAATTTTGCGCTTTTCATGTAGTGGCTCATTAATTTTTTGTAGTGCTAATGTTAAAACATCTTCTTTTTGGAAAAAATATAAACAAAATTCAAAACGTATAAAATCAGATTTTAAATTTGGAATCAGCACTAAAAATAAACAATAAAACGAATTATTTAAACACATAAAGGATTTACATTTTAATTTGTTCAAAACTTTGGATAAGGTAAAATGAAGACCCGTAAGTCATCTCTTAACTGATGAGAAAATACGAATACTAATGTTTAAAATTGTATCTTCAGGAGAAAGGTTTACCCTTTGCTTTTTTATCTTACAATTAATTGGAAAAACATAGTTTGAACTTTTTGTTAAAAACACCGTTTTTGGTTGTTGTTAACATTTTGAAAGGGCATATTTTTAAAAAACTGATATGATAGACAAATTTAAAGGCGAGGAATTATTTTTTTAGACATTAAGACAAAATCAAAAGCAACTACGTCTGCATAATTATTCTCAAGTTCGTCTCAAGTCTTTATGCAAACATCGGGGTAATGTTCTTTGGGAAAGGACTATTTTCAAAGATTGATGAAGGAAGTGAGGAAGGTTTTACTAACTTTTAACTAGCATATAATTCATTGTTATGTTCAAGAATTTAGCTTCAATAGATAGATAGCTGATGATTTGAAAGTACAACCCATGCAAGCGGTATAACGGTGACGACGAACCGAATTCCGCAGTCAGGCAGGATGATCCATTCAACATAGACGACGAAAGCCAACAATCCCGTCCTACCGACTTAGACGAAGTAAAGATTGCCATATCTAATTTGAAGTCTAATAAAGCCACTGGAGCGGATGGCTTGAATGCCGAGCTCTTTTAAGCAATTTGAGATAAGTAGGTTAGGAGTATGCATCAACTTATCTGTAAGATATGGTCGAAAGAAAGCATGCCCGATGAATGAAACCTCAGTATTGTTTGCTCCATCCCGAAAAAAAGGAGACCCTCTAAACTGCAACAACTATAAAAGAATCAGTCTACTTAGCATCGCCTACAAAATCTTCTCTGCCGTAATATGTCAACGTCTAAAGCCCATTGTCAATAACCTGATAGGTCCTTATCAGTGTGGTTTTAGACCAGGAAAGTGCACAGTAGATCAAATATTCACATTACGGCAGATCCTGGAAAAACCCAAGAACGCGAAATCGACACCCACCATCTTTTCATCGATTTCAAGTCTGCATATGACAGCATCTACAGGGACGAGCTGTGTAGAGCCATGTCTAGTTTTGGCATCCCTGCCAAACTCGTCCGTTTGTGCACGATGACCATGGAGACTTCACGCTGCTCCATAAAGGTTGAAAACAACTTAACAGAACCTTTCGATGTCAAAAAAGGTTTTAGACAAAGTGATGCGCTGTCATGCGGTTTGCTTAACATCGTACTTGAGAGAATAGTGTAGAGCTCACACGTCAACATTAGAGGCACTATCTTTCAAAAATCTGGTCCAATTACTAGCATATGCTGGTGACATTGATATAATCGGCAGAACTCAGCGTGATGTCAATGGGGCTTTTGTGATTATTGAGGCAGAGGGTTTAACGGGCTAATGAGGGCAAAACAAAATACATGCTGTAGTCAAGAAAGAACCTACAACACCGACGACGTCTTGGTCAAAACGTCACCATCGACAGACGTAACCTTAAAGTAGTCAAGGACTTCGTCTACCCAGGCTTCGCTGTAAGCGCTGAAAACAACACCAGTGCTGAGATCAAACGCAGAATAACTCTTGCTAACCGCTGTTTCTTTGGAATAAGAAAGCAATTGAGTGGTAAAGTCCTCTCTGAAGGGACCAAAGTGTTGCTATATAAGACCATGGACTATGATAAAAGCAGATGAAAGCACCTTGGGACGTTTCGAGACAAAAGTTCTTCGTGGGATCTACGTTCCCGTATCCATCGAAGGGGAATGGAGGAGAAGATGGAACAACGAACTGTACGGGCTGTACAGCGATTCACGTCGACTTTGCCAGAAGGGTTAAAGTCCAACGACTAAGATGACTGGGTCACGTAGAGCGCATGGAAACGAATGTTCCGGCCCGAAAAGTCTTCGAATCCACACCTACAGAACAGTGCAGTAGAGGAAGACCGCGAATCAGTTGAAAGTGACCTCACCTAACTTACTAACCTAACCTAACTTGGAGCGCGAAACTAGAGACATCCAGCTAGGGACCGAGCTAGATGGAAAAGTTTGTTGGGTGAGACCCTAATTCACACAGGACTGTAGCGCCACCTAAAGTAACTAAGTAAGTAAAGATAGCGGTTTTCCGTTATGTTTTGAAAATGATTTTGTTCAAGTCGACTCGCTGGGTGGTTGGAATAATTTACAGCCGAGATGAACAATTTTCTACCACTTTTTGCAGCAATCGGGGCAATATGTAACCCGCCGCATATTCTCTTCCAAGGCGTCAATCGTTTCGGGCTTATTAAAGTAAACTTCAAATAATCCCACAAAAATAGTCTATTCAGGAATAAAGGACTATTCACATAAGACTGAGCAAAGACCAACGATTTAATAAATAAATAAGATTTTAAACAATATATAAACCTTAATTCTGTACAAATTGCAAATAAAAAGGTAGAGAAATGTATCTTTAGTTAATCTAAAGGTCATAAAATTAGCTTTTACATTGCTCAAAATAAGAAACATTTAAGAAAACAAATTGTTGCCAATTGCAATCTGATCGTACTGAACTGTCAAACTCAATTCGCGTTCAACGTTCCAGTCTTTGTTGTGTATCTGTAATGACGAATAAAAACAAGATATGTCAAAAAATAATATACAGCAACAAACAACCAACAAATAATTAATTTGTTGTTAGTTTGTTGCTCTTATGTGAATAGTTCTTAAGTCTATTCATAATTTGGGTTTTTCATAAGTAAATCCAGATTTCTGTCAACAATTATTTTTTTTTTGGTTTCGCATGGAACACAATTGAATCTTTTTATTTGTCATTGTATTAGGGCAACTTTGTGTACGTTTTAATGAGTGCGGTAGAGTTTTCAAAATTTCTGAAAAATCCAGATCCGCAGATTTGATCTTAAATCTAAAAAAAATCAATTTTTTTGCCCCATGGAATGCAAAAAAGTTTCTTTTTTTTTTGATATATCTAAATTAAACATAAATCGGTTTATTTTACCCATAGAAAACTCTATATGAATTGCAAGCTAAACTATGCATTCATAAAGTGACAGCTGTCAAAAAGACCAACTTCGAAAAAGGCACTGCCAGATTTAAAACCCCACGCCTAAACAAAAAAGTCGTTATCATTTATTAATGAGTGTTTGAAATTCTACGATAGTGGAAGAAGAAGTGGTTAAATTCAAATATAACGCGTATTTTATAAAATAATAAAAATTTCAAATTACTGACCCGTATTTAACAGAAACACATTTATTTTGATCGTTGATTTTGACTGTGGCTGTGTTTTCAGATGAAGACTGCTCTGTAACAAAAAACATAGGATACATATATGTATGTATATATCAGTCACCTAATTTGAACTTTGTTTAAAAAAAAATACCTGCTTTATTTGATCTTTTGTTACACCTCCTGAAATACTATTTTCATTGCCAAGGCCAACCAGTTAAACGTTTGCCAAATTGATAGGTAAAACTTTACTATTCGTACGTAAATGTTGAACCCCGTACGTTCCGCGTTTAATGACCTAAATAAGTTTGCATATAAAGTCTTGTAAGTACGTTGACCTAATCACTGAAAAATTCTTAATCACTTTTAATTCGCCAAGGACATTATACATACCTACCTACCAGTCAGTAATTAATATATCTACTTGGCATTGATTGATCTTATTACATGACAAATTCAAGTATTTTTCTACTGTCGTTATACGCGAGTACTATGAAATATGTAGGAGAACGACTTCAGGGTTCTTTATTCAAATATACGTAAAGAGGTATAGCTAAAAGCTTAATTAACTTCGTCATTAAATTTAAATTCATTAAATATCTTAAAAAATTCTTTCTTAATTTCTCAAAACCAGATCAGCATTTATGCTTTTTTTGTTTAGATTTTAAATCCACACATGCCAACTACTTAAGAGAATAGGAACATATCTACAGATCTTTGAAAATATTCACAACCGTTTCCGTCGAAGCTTCTCTATCTATTCAAAAAGATACTGTATCTATGTGCTTTCGAAATGGAAAAAACTTTTATAATTTTCTTGATTTCATTTTAAAAAATGTATATTTAGAAATTTGTGTGAGCGTAAGTGAAAAGAATAAATTAGCGTTGGCTATTTTCAACACCATACAAAAAACATACCCCACAAAACGCTAAAATTGTATATGCAACGCTGTGCGCCTCGACTCGCCTCGGCCCGCCAATGAAATAAAAATATCTAACTAGGTTGTATGCCTATATTTGAGCGAAAACAATTTTTATGACGAAAAATATTCCCGATCTAAATAAATAAACATTATTTCATTTATCATAAAGGATAAGATTCAAGACAGATCTATTCGTACAAGTCTTCTTTCAAGGACGTTCAATTGGTCACACATGGTCAGCATATAACAGGTCATTCCAATAAAATATCATCTATCATAAGTAGATATAAACAACTCGAGCCCAAGAAGAATATTTTTCAAAGACAACAACAAAAGCTTCCAAGGTTAACGCTGAGCTGTGTGTTCTAGAATCGATCGTTCATCGTCGTATTACCTACAACCTCCTTAAATAGCTTACCAGCAGCTGCTCTATATGGGATATTATTCTAGAGAGCATATGGCCAAGTCATAAACGATGTAATAAAACCACAAATCTGGTTGGAAAAACTCTTCCCATATACGGTGAAAATTAACGTAATTCCAATAAGGTTCGATGTGGCTCAATGAGAAGCTGTGACTTCTCTCTAAAGACAGACATCAAGCACAGGCGGCGCGCGCAGCAAGCAGTAAGCAGGCAAAGGGGTTATCATCAACAAAGTTGTCGTTAGTCTAAAAGCTTCATAAAAATTTACAGTGCAATTCACTTGGATAAATGCACTTGGATATTTTTTTCTTTTGCATTAATTTTTTTTGTACTGAATACAGGTGTTATCCCATGTTTAGGCTCTTTAAGGTTTTTAAAAAATAGGGAGCTCCTTGGCTGAGTTCGTAATTGTAAAACTTCCGCAATACTGCCAAAATGTGTGAACTTGGCATAAAGGTAAAACTAAAGCCAATTTGTAGGACAGTAGTCCCTCGATATTGTGAACTAATTAAAACAAGGAGCTTTCGGATTTTATAGAGATTGACATTAGTCAAACTTTTTTCAAATTCTCATTAAAATGATCAAAATAATATTTATATCCATTGAATACAACACAAAATATTTTTTTAAAATCACAGTTTTAACATTTTTTGGATTCACAAAAAATATAAATAAATAAAATACAAGTACACTTCATTTAAAAAACTTAAAATAAATTATTAGAATCGGTTAAATCAATTCTTTATACAAAACTTGTAATTTTTGATTGTCGAACAGCTTTGCTTGACCTTTTAGTTAAGTCAATGAATGAAAAAATTTGCCTTCACCCAACAAAAAAACTCTAACAGTTTTGAAACTTGGCACACTTACTAAGGGATGTCTGGTGATGACCCAAAAAAAGTCTCCAAAAATCTGACGTGAGCTTTAGCGGCAGATACGATAAAAATATGGAGATTGCTCTATGTAACTCGGGCCGTAGGGGTCATGACCCCCCCCTGGGAGATAATTTGTTTTCTTTTTCGTATGAATTCCCTTCAATTCAAAACTAATCGTATTGCGTTAATGGATATGACCCCCATTATATTTTGAATTATTTATTTTTTGTATATGAAAACAACATTTGTATTTTACTTCCTTAAACTTTGTTGCTAAAAGTAGTACTTTTGACTGAATATTGGATCAAAAACATAATATGAATCAAATATTCAGCCCTATTCCAAAAACACAGCACAAATTTATCAACTTTTGACCAATTGACGATCCAGAGGGGGTCATATGAGCCAAAAAGTTTATACAGTTAAGTTGTATAAGTAAAGATTTCCTTTAAAGATTTATTAGTAATTTAACGACATTCACCAAAAAGTGGTTTGCTGTCAAAAACAACTCAAATTTTGATTTTCGCTCAATTTAGAACTTTTAAAACTTTAGTCATGCTTTAAATTATTTTCATAAAAATTGTTTCTAAGAAAAAGAGCAAATATTTAGGTTCTTAAGAAGAAACCTTGAATAAGAGATCATCAATTTTATATTAAGTTGCCTTTAAATTCCTTAAACTAGACTTCAATTTTATGATGTAAACTTTTTTGACACACATAGATAGATGAGCATTGAAGTGATTTTTACTTGCGGCATATAGGAACTGTATGGAAAGTTTTTCATAAGTAATCAATTTAGAAGTAGAGCTTTTAATCAAATATGACATTACGGCCGGCGGTAGAGAAGTCGAAAAAAGTGGGTACCTCGATTCCATCCGTCTGTTTGTCTTTCAGCTGATTAGTACAAGGAGTTTTTATCATTTTATTAAAACTTTCTCTAAATTTTGTGTTCTTAATTTGGCTTCGTTCTACAAGAAAAACATATTTTCGTATTGCTCCAGAAGGGTACGCCTCAAAAAACCTTTATTAACTTCCCATAGGAAGTTATTGTAATGGGTCCGATTTGTCAAATTGAAAATTTTGACATTTCTCGACGTTTCAAGGTCCCTAGAGTCGAAATAAAAGATTTTTAGAAAGATGTCTGTGCGTGCGTGTGTACGTACGTTTGTTCGTCCGTATGTTCGCGATGTTTTTTTCGTCGTCCATAGCTCAAGAACCAGAAGAGATATCGACTTCAAATAAATTTTGTTATACAGATAATAAGGCAGAAAGATGCAGAAAAGGCTCTCAAGAAAATTGCGTGGGTGGTTTTTTTACCATAGCAGTTTGGAAAAAAGGTGAACATTTTGGTTAGCCCTAAATATCTTACGAACCAAAAACGCTAGAGACTTAAATTAAATTTTATATAATATATTGTAACATGATACCAAACAGGTATATTTTTTGAAAAATATCAATATAACGGTTTTTTTTTAAATCAATAAAACTGAAAAAAAAAATTGTCACCTCCAAAATTTTACGACTGAAATATGATTTCATCTCTAAAACAATTTTGTGCAACGAAGAATAATGTTTTTGACATCTGATAAATTTTGAGAAAAATCTAATAGACAGTTTTTTTATAAAAAATATAAATCTAAAAAAACCATTACTCAAAGTTCGTAAAAATTGTATATCGATTCAAATATCTTTTCAAAAACTTAAAATTTAGGCTTTAAGATTATTTTATCTTATAAGAAATATCTTATATCTTATATAAAATATCTTATAAGAAAAATCGAATTGACAGTTTTTTTACAAAAAATAAATACCTAAAAAAAAAATTTATAAAAGTTGGCAAAAATTGATTTTCGACTCGAATATCTTTTCAAAACTTTGAGATATTGGCTTTAATTTACTTTTATCTTTCAAAAAATCTTGTTGTCAACATACAATTAAAGTTTGAAAAAAATCGAGTTGACAGTTTTTTTACAAAAAATAAAAACCTAAAAAAAAATGTATAAAAGTTGGTAAAAATTGATTTTCGACTCAAATATCTTTTCAAAACTTTGAGATGTTGGCTTTAATTTACTTTTATCTTTCAAAAAATCTTGTTGTCAACATTCAGTTAAAGTTTGAAAAAAATCAAATTGACAGTTTTTTTACAAAAAATAAAACTCTAAAAAAAACAATACTAAAACTTAGTAAAAATTTACTTTCGACACAAATAGCTTTTCAAAACTTAAAAATATTGGCTTGAAACTTATTTTATTTCACAGAAAATATTATTATCGCTATTCAGTAATTTTTATATAAAAATCCAACAGTCCGTTTTTTCATAAAAAATAAAATCTACAAAAAATAGTACGCAAATTTGGTAAAAATTGATACGAGTACATATAGACAAACTTTTAAGCAAGACAAATCGACAGACGGAATGGGTAGTTATCAGTGTGGGTCGCATCCCAGCCTCTTCTTTAGTTTTTAAGTTATCTCAAGAACAAATGGACCGATTTCAAAATTCTTCTCTTTCTGTACAAGCTGTTGTTAATAATCAAATTAATGATGATTTTTTATGATCAAAAATGTATTTTTTTTATTTATAATAAGATACTTATTTTGTTTACAAAACTCGAAATCTCAGAAAGGGGACAACATTTTTTTAAGAAATTTAAATGTAAAATGTTCATATATTTATAAGCTCTTTATTTAGTGCTTATACCAAAAATATTTTTAAGACAAAATTTAAAATGATTTACGAAAAAATAGGTAAATCTAGATTTTTTGAAAAATAAAATGGCATTTAAATTTTTGAGAAAAACTTATTTTAAAGGTACACTTTTGAATCTTAAAATATAGGCAATATTTTTATTTTATTATTACAAAATTAAATAAATCTACTTTTGAAGTGAATTTGCTTTGGATGTTCTAGAACTGAGATTCAAACACGAATTTCAATAATACAAATGTCCCAATAAAACAAGTGACACTTGTGTTAAACTAATGGCTAAGTGAAAAACATAATAAACGTTTTATATCTATTGATATAAAAGCTTTGAAACGTGTAATTTGTGGGTACTACTAAACTCTTCTTCCCAACTTATTTGTTTACTTACCTTATTTTGTTTTAATTTAATTTTCTTAGAGAAATTATGTTTCAAGAACCAAAGCTTTTTGTCCGTACAATTTTTAAGTTTTGTTGACGACTTTATAAGATCCAAATACGAGTAAGCAGATTGATAAAGATAGTAATAAGATACTCACGGAAATTGAGTTCGAAAAACCTACGTCAAAAAAAATCCCGACATTTTTACATTTCAGATCCTCTCTCATTTTCTGGACTTTTAAATTTTTGCAGCGTTCTTCGCATAAATAGAAATGGAAACAAGAAAATTGTTTTGGAAAAACGTGTGGGAAATGCACCAAAAACCCTCTAAGCTATTGTATTTGAGCTCTTAAATATGGCATATTTAGACAACTGTTCGAATCTTGGAATGCTTTCATATGAGTCATCCAAATTAAATAGTTAGACCATAACTTGCTGGACAACAGTGTTCTGAGTAAAAACTCATCTAAGTGTGTGACCCTCCCCTCATGAAAAGTCTGGATCCGCCCTTGACAAGGTGTAATGGTCATCTTCTGATGAGCCCAACCATTTCATCGGGGCGAAACACATATATGAACACTTTTATGCTGGTTTATATTTTTACTTTCGTGATTTTAAATCATATTTATAAAAATAACGGTGTTCAGGAAAAAACAATTCGACTGTTAACAGTCAAATATTTCTTCTTCATGAGTTTAAATTTTTATGATCCGAACTGAAATGCTAGAGCTAAATTACAGACCTCATAGGGTTGATATAAATCATAATTGTAATCTTTGCAACCTTAATCAAATCGGAAACGTTTATCACTTCCTAGCAAGATGTCCAATACTCCAAGAAATTCGACGTTTATATTTTAGAAAAAGATTTATTTCTAAAAAAGAGAGTTACTCAATTCTAAATGGTGAGGAGTGTTAGCAGACTGATAGCTATTGAAGTGTATTCAAAGAGATGTGCGCTGTTTGGTTGCTGGTATAATACTCATCTTTATTCATTGTTCTCTCTTACTTACTAATAAATGACAGCTTTTGTTAACTACATAAGGTTGGGTGCGTTCACTTTATCATAACATACAATTTAATCTATGGTGCGTTTATGAATACATTACAACTCCCTACTAAAGTTTTGTATATACATAGTTTCAAATTAACTAAATTATGCCATACAAATTTTAGACTAAATTACTTCGATATTGATCAGCAATGCTCGCTTTTGCAATGCTTGCAGTCTCTCGAATTGGTCGACTTGATGATGGAACGTTGCGAGTTTTTTCAATAACTTTTTCGTTTAAATCGTCGTCGTTCGAATCAAGTGCATCGTTGACTGGTTTAACTACCTCTTCCCCTTTCGATGGCACTGCGTGAACATCTATTGTATCGGGAGTACTTCTCCTCAAATTCGTATGTTCTCGTGTTTGCTGAGTCTCCTGTTTGATGGCCGCTGTACTCAATTCAGGTGTAACATCTTGACTTGTGCTTATTTCACGAATTTGATTCAAATGCCTTTTTATTTCTCTCCCGTTTTGAGTAATTACGCAACCATAATTTCGAGGACCAAATTATTCTTTAATTTTCGCTGGTGTCCAGCTTGGCTTGTTGGGATTGGTATAGTCACGAATGTATACTTTATCACCAATCTCAAATGCTACTTCTCTTTTACCTCGAAAATTCGATATATTTTTCTTTTGGGCTTCAACAATGCTTTCCTTTACCAAAGGTGGTTTCAACAATGTAAAACGTGATTTTAATGTTCGGTTTAACATGACTTGTGATGGAGAAACTCCCGTGGTGCAATGCACACTAATGCGGTAATCGAATAGAAATATATTCAAAAAATAATCGAAATCGATTGGTTTTTTGTCTTGCAAGTTGGCTAAGAGTGACTTTTTTACTGTTTTTACGGAATTTTCTGCTTAGCCATTTGTAGCCGGATGGCCAGGTGCAGTAAAAATATGTTTTATATGATTATTTTTAATAAATTCCGCGAATTCATTTGACGTAAATTGCCTTCCGTTGTCACTGACAATTATATCGGGTAAACCGTATCTACAAAATGTTTCTCTTAGAAAATTGATAGTGCATGCCGATGTAATCGTTTTTGTTTTAAACACCTCAATCCATTTTAAAAAAGAATCAACAATTATTAGCAAATAATATCCGTGAATTGGACCTGCATAATCAATGTGAATTCTTGACCATGCATGATCCGCTGCGTTCCATGGAATCAATGCACTTTTTTCTGGACTGGGCTGTTGTAATCTGCATGCATGACATGATTTAATTAAATCTTCAATGTCTCTATCGATATTGGGCCACCAAATGAATGAACGGCCTAATGCCTTGGTTTTGACTATACCTAAATGGGAATCCAACAAAATTTGTTTTCTTAATTTGTTAGGGATAATGCTACGGTAACCTCATAATAAACAATTGGATTCGACCGATAATTCATTACCCTTATTTTTATACGGAATAAATTCTTCACCTGTTAAGGTCGACACTGTACCACTTTGAACAGCGTCTATCAATTTGGACAAAACTTTATCTCTTCGTGTTTCAATTTGAATATTTTTGAAACTTAATTGAAGTTGATTATTCGAATTAATAAAGTTAATATAATTTGCCTGTTCAACATCAATAAAATTGATAAATTTACTTTCGCTCACGGAATCATTTTCAAATTTGACCTGTGGTATGCGTGATAAAGTGTCAGCGTGATTCAATGAACCCTTAACATGACGTATCTTGAAGTTAAAACCAGACAAAATGAATGCCCACCGTTGCATTCTTGCAGCTGCCATCAAAGGAATGCCTTTGTGCTCTCCGAATATTGAAATTAATGGTTTATGGTCAGTTTGCAAAATGAAATTAATGCCTATCAAATATTGATATAATTTAGTTACGCTAAAAACGATGGCAAGGGCTTCTTTTTAGATTGTACTATAATTTCGTTCAGCTGGAGATAATGAACGTGAAACGTATGCTACTGGTTTGAGCTCACCATTTTCAAACTCATGTGATAAAATACCAGCCACTGCTGTATCACAAGCGTCTGTTGTTAAAATAACTGGTTTTTCTCTGTCAAAATGAACTAACACTTGGTCACCGGTTATCTCCTTTTTTAACAATTCATATGCAGAATTCGTGGCGTCATTCCAATGAAATTTAGTGTCTTTTCTCAATAACTTATAAAAGGGTTCCATTTTTTGTGCAAAATTTGGAACAAATTTGGAGTAAAAATTTACCATTCCAATGAATGCCTTAACTTCAGATACATTTGTAGGCATTGGTGCGTGAAGCACGCTTCTAATATTGGTGTCGTTTTTCCTTAGGCCATTTTTGTCAATGGTAAGACCTAAGTACGAAATTTCTTCCATAAAAAATATGCATTTCTTAGGGTTCAGTCTCAATCCAACAGATTGTAATTTACCTAAGACGATCGTTAATGTTCTGCTATGGCTATGAGTGTCCGGCCCAGTGACGACAATATCGTCCATAAAATGTATGCAGTTAGGTATACCACGTAACAATGTTTCAATGGTTTTTTGGAAGATAGCCCCCGCTGGTTTTATGCCAAAAGCTAATCGCTTTACTCTAAATAAGCCTAAATGTGTACTAAGAGTACAAAGGTTTTGGGATTCATGGTCTAATTCTAATTGATTGTACGCATTCGATAGATCCAATTTACTGAACAACTGTCCACCCTGCAGCGAACCGAAAATCTCCTCGATACGGGGCAATGGATATTTGAAATCTAGCAAAAATTTATTAAGAGTGACCCTAAAATCACCACAGATGCGTAAATCACCATTTGGTTTCATCACTGGCACAATCGGTGTTTCCCAATCGGCGTTATCGACTGGTTCCATCATACCAGAATCACAAAATTCATTTAGTTTTTGTTCAACAATTGGTTTCCATGCGAACGGCAACGCACGCGGTTTCCAAAAAATTGGTTTCGTGCCCGGCATTACCTCTAAATGTACTTTCGCGGTGGTAAATTTACCTAAACCTTCTTCAAACACTTCACTAAAAGTCGTTTTTAATTTTTGAACAATTATGAACATTTGTATTATCTAAATTAGATGCAAAATTTTGAATTGGAAAAGGATTGACTGAATTCTTCTGATTTGAAACGGTTGAGCTCGAACTTGAAATCGCTTTAACTTGTCTTAATTCAAAGTTGAAAACCCGAAGAAAATTTCTCCCTAATAAAATTGGTCGATTAACATTCGTGACTACCATTTCTACTTTCTCAGTTTGATCTCGATATTTTATGTTTGGTAAAAACTCACCGATAATTTCTATTCCATGACCACCGTAGTCATCGTATTTTTCTGTTTTTTGCTTTAAACAACGAGTGTCAAAATGCTTCCTGTATTGAGTTAAGGGCATCAACGAAATCGGAGACCCAGTGTCACATTCCACATCGAATTGGATACCGTTGATGTACACAGTTAAATCAAAAGTATTTGACTTACGGCTCCCGGAAATATTAAAAATGGAATACCAATCCGTTCCATCACCACATGTCGGTCCAACTTGAGTACCTGTGTTAACGAAAGTCGAAATATTAGGATTAGTTTCTTGAACATGAGAAATAGTGTGATTTAAATTAACAAAATTTGTCGATAAATTCTTCTCTTTTGAGCGGCAAATCGGCTTTAAATGTCCCTTTTTTCCGCATTTATCACAAGTAGCGTCTCTAAATTTGCAAGTTTGTGATTTGTGTGTCCTCCAGCCACAATGTTTGCATGCATCCCTTTTCTGGTGATGTCCGTTAGATCGCCTGTTGCGTTGAGTCCCGTTACTGTTGTTGCCTCGGACAAAGTTTACATCAGTTGACATTGAGTTACCTTTGAGTTTCACCTCGTGTATGAGCGCCTTCTTCAATGCCGTGGCTATCGTCAGCTTCTCGTCCTCTTCGCAAAATTTCTCAAACAATTTCTCGTTGTTGGCCATTCCCATGATAAATCGGTCACGTACAGCTTCGTCCAAATTGGCAAATTTGCATTTCAGCGCTAATGTTTTAACGCGTGCGTACCATGAATTGGCTGATTCATCTGAATTTTTCGATGCGGTGTAAAAATTCAATCGTTCTCGATAAATCATTACCGGTGGCATAAAATGCTCTTCCAACAGCGTGCACAGTTCGTCATATTTTTTATCGCTTGGCCTTTTTGGATCACAAAGTGCTCGTAACAGTGAATACGCATGTGTACCGATACTTTTCAACAGCGTTGCTTTTTTCGATGGCTCCAATGTCACATCAATGTCGGTGAAATGGATTTCTAAGTGCTCTTTCCATTCAGTAAAACTGTCTGTTTCTGGCGAAAATTCCGTCATTTGAGACGCTTGAAAAATATTCATCTTTTGTTCGGTTTTTGATGTATCACCGTTTGGCATTCTTAGAACTTTTACTTTAATTTTATTTTGCGCGAAAAAAAATGATACTAATCCTCGTCGCCAATTGAAGTGTATTCAAAGAGATGTGCGCTGTTTGGTTGCTGGTACTCATACTCATCTTTATTCATTGTTCTCTCTTACTTACTAATAAATGACAGCTTTTTGTTAACTACATAAAGTTGGGTGCGTTCACTTTATCATAACATACAATTTAATCTATGGTGCGTTTATGAATACATTACAGCTATAGTAATAATATACTCCTGAAAATTGAGTCCGTCACAAATGCCAAACATTTCTTCATATCAGACTCTTTCTCATATTCTGGGTTTTTGAATGGCAACAAAAAAGAATATATTGTTTTGGAAAAAAGCTACTAAGTTTCAAAACAATTTCTTACATTTCTGCGTGAAAGCAATAAAAACGCTCTAAACTTTTGTTCTGCTCTTAGATATGGCATATTTAAAAAACTGTTGGAAAGTCGACCAAATTAAGTAGTTAGCCTTTACCTTGCTGGAAAATAGCGTTATCACCTTAGCCCTTGAAATGTGTACATTTAAGGTTAAGATACAAGCAGAACCTTTAAAACTCGTGTATATGATATGCGTGTGAAACCTTTGGTTAAAAGTCTGGATCCCCAATTGTTCTCAGTAGTTCCATTCCCCATTTATACATTTTTTAATTTTTTTTTTCGAAGGAACATTTTTTGTTAACATTTAAAATAAAAGAAATTCAATTTTCGTATTTCTTCTTAAATGTTTTTTTTTCTAAAGCTCTTACAGTGTTTGAATAAGTTAATGTAACCTTGAGCCTGCTTAAAAATATTTCCTGTTCTTAAAGATTTAAAAACTTAAAAAAGTAAAGGTAACCTTGAGCCTGCTTAAAAATATTTCCTGTATTTAAAGATTTAAAAATTTGTTTTCAAAACGCCATTTGATTTCTCAAAAAAAACTTATTTTTGTAATAACATTTTTAATTGAAATCGTTACATTTTTTCAATCTTAATTTAAAAATATTTTTAGTATAGAGTTATAGAGCGTTCCATTTAACATTACAATTTCGATTTTTTTTTTTAAACCAAAAAATTAAAAACAATGTCATTTCTGATTATCAAATATTATTGAGACAATATAAGAGCGTGTGCAGACAAAAATAATCAAAATCGGTTGATAAGTTCTTGAGAAACCTTAAAAACAAAATATCGGTTCTATGGAGGGTGCCCTTCTGGAGCAATACAAAAATATAAATTGTATGTCAAAAGAAGTTAACAAAAAAAAAAAATGATTTAACCAAATTTTCGATTATCGGTTTGTTTCTGAGAAAATAATACTGTTATTTTTATTCTGAAACGGACGCAATCGGATGACCCATATATTTCGACTCTTCTACCATCGTAATGTCATGTTTGATTAAAATCTCGAGTTCGAAATTTTTTAAAAGTGCAAAACTTGCCATAAATTTATGTACTTCCTATAAGTCGCAGATAAAAAGGTTTACAAAAAGCTGAACCCAACGTGATGCAGATTCTTGTCTAGTTTCTGCCAAACAAGCAAATTTAAATCGGTTTCCAGAATGAGTTTGTTCAGTACGATATGACAACCAGTTAAAATAGCTTTAATCAAAGAGCAAGGTAGTGATTAGACAAGTTCTCTATTTACAGAAACAATCATAGGCGGTAACTTCAAATACAATCAAGCCAGGAACTTCAAATTTGCAACAATTACTAAGTTAGTGGATAACAAACACAGCTACGAAGCCAAAAGATTTTCTAAGATACAGCACTTCAAAAGACGCAAATATAGTAACTGACTGACTACTTACTTACTCTACTAAGTGGGCGTAGTACCCACCCACAAAAATATACAATGCATGAGCTTAAACTAGCACCTCAAAGTGTACTAAGAGTGTAAGTCGTGTATATTAAAACACAAAGAAATTTTGTACAGGAGGTGTAGTATTCAACCACTTTTTTAAAAGAGGTATGAGTTCAAATTTGCACGTCAACGTGTTGAACTCACTTACTTACTTACTTAAGTCCTCAGACCTGTTAAGTCCGTTGGGAACCCCTTAAGAGGCATAGATGTGTTTCAGCTCCCTCAAACTCTTTCCTAGTGACGCTGATTCCGCCTCGACTGTCCTGCGCTTTGTGCTTCTCGGTCGTCCAGCTCTTCTTCCTTCTTGTGTGACCGGATTCCACTGCATTGCTTGGCCTGCGATGCATTCGTTACCTTTTCGAAGCGTATGTCCAATCCATTGCCACTTACGTCTTCGTATTATAGATTCTATAGGTTCCTGACCCGTCGTTCTATGAAGGACCTCATTTGATGTGCGGTATGTCCAGAAAATCTTAAGGTTATTACGAAGATATCTATTCAAGAATGTTTGCAGCTTTCTTGTTATGGCTGAAGTAACCTTCCCAGTGCTGCACCCATAAAGAAGCACAGATTCGATAACTGTGCGAAACAGTCGTAGCTTTGTCCTTAAGCTGATAGAGTTATTCCTCCAAATTTTCGACAGCATACTGAACGCCACTGTTGCTTTGCCGATGCGGCAGATGACGTCTTGCTCTATTCCACCTTCGATGGAAATGATACTTCCAAGGTATTGAAAGCTCTCCACTCTTTCCACCGTTTGCGAGAAAATATTATTTGAGAGGATGGTCGGGTTTTTGTTTTGTCAGAATTAATTTTCAGCCCCAACAACTTCTGCTTATTTCTATACACTTGTTGTCATTTGATGGAGATCCATGATCCTATGAGAAAGTAAGCAAAAATCGTACGCGTAATCCAAGTGCTTTAAATAGGATGTCAAAGTCCATTGGATCCCTCCGCTACCTGACAGAGCTGAGCGCAGTACATCGCTTATCACCAACAAAAACAATATTGTCGATAGAATACAGCAATTTAATAATAGCAATTCGTTTTTCTGGGATGCCTCTCCTCCGCAAAGCTACTCGGATATGCTCCATGTCAACGCTATCAAATGGTTTCTCGAAGTCGTTGAACAGCAGGTGTAGTGATGATCGATATTTAACGCAGTGTTCAATAATGATCCGCAGGGTGTTGATATGATCAATACAGGAGGATCCAGCACGGAATCGTGCTTGTTCGGCATCGAGTGTGGCCTCAAGGTGTTCTCTGATGCGTTTCAGTATGATTTTTGCTATTATTTTGGCAATGGCAGCTAAAACTCAAATTTCTCTCCAGTTTTCGCACTTTGTTAGATCTCCCTTTTTTGGAAGCTTGACGATAATTCACTTCTTCCGCTCATCCTGGAATCTTTCGGTGGTCCAGGATTCTTTTATGAGCGGATGAAGCAGTTCGGTTGATGACGTTGGCGCTGGCTTTAAAAGCTCTGTGGGAATTCCATCAAGTCCTACTGCTTTATTGTCCTTAAGTGCTTTAATTGCTGCAATGATCTCATCTTTACTAGGAGGTGCGGAGCGGATTCGGGGATTCGTTTTTTTCAGGCGCTTCAGAAGGTATCGGCTACACCTTGTATGCAAACACTCGGTTTAAAAACGAGGAAAAGTGTTCTTTCCACCTTCTGACTTGCTCATCTTTCACCAGGTGAATGCTTTGAGATGTATATACCGGTCAGTTTTTTGGTTATTCTGTAAACGGTCCTGCTGTCGCACACTGCGGTGAACCAGTCTCTTTTTCATGCGATACGAGGACTCCAGCTCGTTTCTTTCGTCGAGCCCTTAACTGTTTGCGTTCGTTGATCCTTGCTCAAGATTCTTCTGAAAGCCAAGTTTTGTTGCTTCCTTCTTTCCGACCGACTATTCTGTCAGCACCTGAAATGAAAACCTTTTTCACAGCATTCCAATGGTGTTCGATGTCGTCATGTACTGTGCTGCTGATTGTTCTCATTTCGTGTGACAGGTGGTCCCTAATTTGTTGACGGGTCGCGGGGTCCTTTAGCATGGCGATGTTGAATTTTGGGGCTCGTGTTATTCCATTGGATTTTCAAACTGTAGCTGTACGCAATCTTAGGGTAGCTATCATTAAGTGGTGGTCACGGGCAAGTCCCATATCGGCGCCTCTTCTGTTTCGTACATCTAAGAGACTGCTCCTTAAGTGTCGACTAATCGCGGAGTGGTCAATTTGGTTGGAAGACGCTTGCCTGTCCGTCGACACCCATTTAATTTTATGACAGAGTTTGTGTTCAAACATAGTGCCACCAATCACAAGGCTATTGGCGTTGCAGAAGTCAATGAACGTCTCAGCACTGTCATGTTCTCCCATAACCAAAATAATATCTCCGCGGGGAGTGTTATTGTGAACGGATCCCTGTTGACTATAAAAGCATTCTTTCTGTTCATCAGATGCGAGCTTCTTTCTATAATGGTGACGGGCCGTATTCTACTCTGAAATCTAGCTTTGATAAGCCTTTCCCCAAAGGGCTCCCAGGCTTCTGGTTGCCTTTTTTGTAAGGTGTTACCCAACACGTGGTGAAGAGTAATGAAATTCAGTTAAGTGGAAGGTGTGCATATGTACACAAAACAAATATAGGCTCAATAATTGCGCCTTTAGAGGGCGGGCGCAGTATCCACCCACTTTTGAAGTATTTGTTGCTGTTTACAAGAAACTCTTCTGAGTGTTGTGTATTGAAAAAATTTAACAGAGTAAATTTGTATTTGATTTATATGCAAATACAAACAACGAAAATGTTATGTAATTCACCAAGGGGCGTAGTATCCGCCCACTTTTCTTTTCAGACTTATTATTCAGTTTTTTTCTATGCAACAGAACTTTGTTCCTTTTGTTGACGTTTATATTTGTTGTGGATTGAACTATCATTCAATATCGCAGAATATACGAAAAAGTTAGTAAAAACATTTTGACTAACTAAATGCACCGCGGTGTGATTTTGCTACTGATGAAGTGATTTTAGATGTGGTATCGGATGAATGAATGAATCTTATAGCAAAGGTTAACGTTTGAAAATTGTCTTATATTGTTATTATATTTTTTTTTGTTTTTCTTCTCTTATTTTTCATTCAGTTTCAGACTTTGTGTGATGACGATATTAATTGGAAAAGAATTATGGCAGGCTGCTTTAAGTTGCAGTTGCAATTTCAGCCAAGAGGGGTTTATGGATTTTCACTATCATACCGATATATGACTTGATTATAGCGAACGGTCAAGGTGGACGCCTAGAGGGGATTAACTGGATATGTGCGCCACTGCTGCCACAAATTGTTATGAATATCAATTGAACTTGTCTACCAGTTACCAATTTTGGTAAAAAAAATTAATGTGCACGTCTTGACACATGAAGGATATACTTGCACAGGCAATTATAAAATAAAAACTTCCCATGATAGAGTTAATAGAGAGACGAACCAATATCTATGTTCTGTTCACAATCCAATATACTTACATTACCGAAGTATAAAATTTGTTTTTAAATTTATTATTGTTCATGTGACAACTAAAAATAAAAGTACTATAAAACTATATTGATCTGCTATAAAATAAGATAAATACAAAAAGGAAAACGAGGAGCGAAATGCAAAGCGTGTCCGTGATGCATTGATTAGAACAAGAAAACTTAAACAAAAACAAGGCAAAATGGTCAAATATAAGTGGTTTTAAAAATAAAATGAAAAACTTTTGTTTCGAAAGCACTACTTTCAGAGAGCATTGATATTTGTTCTTTAAATATGTACATAAAAATACTTTGGCTATAGATTTACAAAAAAAGAAGGCTAAGGTTAAAAATACATTTTGAAGATTATGTCATGGTCATTTAAGATCTGTTTACAAAATCAAATTCCTTGATCTGTGATTCAAGTGATCTAGAAAATAATGCATAACAATTGAAACAATGGTCACCATACAAATTAGTAAAGCAAGTTCATTGCTAATCGTCATGTACTTGACTGAAATTGACAGTATAGCTACTTACAGTGTTCACCGTCACGTTGCTAATTTATTATCCTAGTCCATCTGTCAAATTAATATACATTCAGGTTTGTAAACTTGACAGTTATAGAAAATAGTTGACATATAGAGTTGGATTCTTTGGAAGTGACATTTAATGGTGCAATACGCTACTTACCAATTCCTGATTTTCAAATACTTTTCACGAGATATTAAGTTAATAAGTGATAAATTTCAACACACATTCTTCTTCTTCTTTTTTAAGTAATGTTTGGTCCTGTCAGTTTAATCGTGTTGGAAAAAAGAATAAAAACTAAGGGAAATACATGACACATTCGTGTAATACGGCGTTTTTCCACTTTTTAATTTCACGGAAAATAAAATTGTATGATCTTTTCTTATTCCTAATAAATTCAGAATATTAAAACAAAATTATTCATTTGAGAAAAGTTAAATAAATAAGGAAGCATAGTAACGAATTTTAAAACCAGAGTGCGTACCGCGTAACACAAAGACGATTGATCTATAAAGTTATGCATGTGTTTATGTCAAAACTATTTCACCTAAAATAGTTGAATTTGTTTTAAACTTAACTCTCAGTGAAGGAATGATGTACACAATTATCCTACGATTGCATGTCTCTTGAAATTGTTTGTCTTCAAGTGACATTAAAATGAAATATAGACATCTTAATCCCTGACAACACAACTCGCTTAAGATAACTTAAGAGTTCTTATTCTAAACGGACTGTTGCGCTTCCTTATTTATTTTAGACATCTTAATATTAAGTGGCGAGGACTCGGGAGTCTTTAAATTTTACGAATCATTTACCTGATAGCAATATTTTGTATGTATTAATTTAAAAAGTCAACTCGAATTTTAACGAAATATTGTTTTTTTTTTTCTTCCAATCAGCTAATAGTATGCATATCATTCACTGGACGGGATGGTGGAGCAATTTAAATAAATTTATGACAGTGAACCGGTACAAGATGACAAACAAAAGAGAAACGTCAACAAAAATCCAACAAAGTGCAACCGAATTCCTTACTCGATGAAAACAAAAACATGCATCATCCAAATCCAAAAATTCCAAATAAGGTGAAATATCATTTATATTGAAAAAAAAGACTGACCACGATGATGATAGTTCAATGCATATATAAAATGTACTGCCCTTATTTTGCGCCATGACTAAGCTGATTGGATTTTAGCATAAAAATGTTTTGATGATGACAAGTCAATATACTACGACGACGACACAAGCGACGCGAGGTGATTCTGTATATTATCTTTGTGGACTTTCGCTAAAAATGACGTGTTCAATGTAAACAAATTCCAAACGGTCATCGGAAAAAAAATCGGCGAAAAGTTTCCTTAGTTATTAAAAAATAATGAGTGACAAATTATTATTCCATTAAAATTATGTAAAGGTCTGTTTGTATATGTTGAATTTTTGTAATTTCCGTTCAATTTGTATTTTTTTCTATGAATTTGACAGAACTTTGAACTAGTTTTTTGACAGAAAATCACGGATTGAAAGAAAACAGATCCTGCACTTTGCCTTAATACACATTATTGTTGTTTTCTTAATTACTTTAGAGTGAAAAAGTTTTAAACATTTCAAGCTTGAAGATAAAAAACACGTTAATGGATCTACACAGGTTACTTATATTTACCTAAAGAAAACAAAATTAAATATTGGCAAAAATTAGCGTCACTATTTTTTCGTAGAACAACGAACCTGGATTTTGTGGAACGTGTTGTTTTCGTTTCCTTTGGCGATCCTATATATATGACATGAGGTTGTTTTGTATTAAATTTGGCAGTTCCCCATCATGAGCATGACGTTAACGTTACGTTTTGAGTTTGTATATGCAAGTCATATAACGTATTGCAAAATAAATAAAGATTATTTAATGAACTATGCATTTAGAATTTAATAATTTATTAATGTTGTGTGTAAATTTGGATTTCAATAAAAGTTTTTGAACTGCACCTTTTTCGTACTGTATTTCTTTTAAAGGCTGCGTGATACGTAATACGTATGTACGTATTAATTGGTTAACTGAATTGTAAGACTACATACACGTGGCCATAGATTAAGTTGGCAACTTAGTCGGTTTGAAGTTTGGCCTGTGCCAGGAGATATATAATCAGATGAACAAAGAGTGGTGAACAAGTTCAAGGCTAAGAGGTAGGTTCTGTATTATACTTTCACTCGAAATGAAATCGAAAAATAGTGGGTTGTAAAGGATTTTTTAATTAGAGGTTTTATTTTGATTACTCGCTATTTGAGCAGCTGTCATCTGTTGATATTTGACAAGTAAAAACGACATTCAGCCATATGCTTTTCACCAACGCATTAAAATTGTTAAAATGCACTACAAAAATGGTGAAAACTTTGAAGTTGACAGTTCGCAAAACTAACCCACTTTTTGGCAGTCGTGAAGCACCTTCTCAGCTCAGCAATAGATAGAGGTTGAAAAGTTTAAACTGTTTGGACAAGTTAGTGATTTGAAGAATCGAAACCCTGTGCATCGCCTAAGAACATCTAAGAGCATTGCTGCTGTAGCCGGTAGTGCTGACTTTGTCGGAGTCTTATCGGTCTATAAATTAAGACTTTTACAAACCACATTACATCGCATTATTCAGGACATAAGGTTAGGTTAGGTTAAAGTGGCTGTTGGTTGGGAAGTCCAACAATTAGACCAAAGTATGGTCCGTTGTGATACCAAATGGATCAGTTGATCAGCTTAACTCGTCGAACCAATTGGAGCTCCGAATGAAGCGTAGGAGACAAATAATGTCAGAATTTTTTAGATCGCTGGTATCGATGAGAGATTGTCTCCTCCTCCTTCTCGCAAAAATAATTTGCACGGGCTCCAAGTCGAATAGCATGCTTTCCTATCAAGCAGTTAGGACACCAAAAACGTGGCTAATGTGCAATCTACTCAGAGAGATTAATTGTTTTGAGCACCTGGCGCTAATATTAGGCCAAATTAGTTTAGTCTCT
Organism: Eupeodes corollae; assembly: GCF_945859685.1. NCBI lineage: Eukaryota > Metazoa > Arthropoda > Insecta > Diptera > Syrphidae > Eupeodes > Eupeodes corollae. The sequence goes on along the minus strand of NC_079147.1, from coordinate 144,950,814 downwards.
AAACAGGTGGTGTTATTCCACCTGAAGTTTGTTTTCTCAATGGTATCTTGCTTCAGCATGAGTTTACATGTAGCTAAGGGGATACCTATGCAAGCATTGTGAGCCAGCAGAGGTAAAGTTGTTCCGCTTTTTTGCAAATTCGTCAGCTTTGCAATTTCCTGGAATGTCTCTATGGCTCGGCACCCAGAAAAGGTGAATGTTGAACTGTGTAGCCATCTCCATAAGAGATGATTGACAATTTAGGGCTGTTAGTGAGTTAGTGGAGACAGATTCTAGGGATTTAACCGTAGCTTGGCTATCCGAGAAGATGCGTAGGTATATCAATAGTTGATATAACGTTTTCTCTAAGCCATTATAGGACTCCTTTTTAGCCAGGATTTCAGCTTGGAACACGCTATAATGATCGAGTAGACGAAAGGAGAGACATAAGTTTAGTCTGTCTGAGTATACGCCTCCACCAACACCATCCTCCGTTTTTGATGCGTATGTATAAAAGTTTATAGGATCATCGTTCAAAAATTATGTATTCTCCCAAGTAGACCTGGGAGGTATAGTCACTTTGAAGCTATAGTTATTAAACTTAGGATGGGTTATGGTGTAGTTAATATTACCGTTTATAGTTCTGAACGAGTTCACAATAGTGGTGTATCCAATTCCATCATTGATCCACAGAGAGAAGGCTTGAAGCCGTATGGCTGTATTAGCATCCGTTTGTTTGCTGAAAATGTCCAGCGATATTAGATGAAACAGAACATCAAGTGAGGCGGAGGGGGTAGAGCTCCTCTTATACACAGGCAGGCTGTTCGTTGGACTTTGCTGAGTTTATCGCGATTTGTCGTTATAAACGGTGATTTTTTAAGAGCTTGAGAACTTTTTAAAAAAAAAACGCATAAAATTTGCAAAATCTCATCGATTCTTTATTTGAAACGTTAGATTGGTCCATTACATTTACTTTTTGAAGATAATTTCATTTAAATGTTGACCGCGGCTGCGTCTTAGGTGGTCCATTCGGAAAGTCCAATTTTGGGTAACTTTTTCGAGCATTTCGGCCAGAATAGCAGGAATTTCTTCGGAAATGTTGTCTTCCAAAGCTGGAATAGTTGCTGGCTTATTTGTATAGACTTTAGACTTGACGTAGCCCCACAAAAAAATAGTCTAAAGGCGTCAAATCGCATGATCTTGGTGGCCAACTTACCGGTCCATTCCTTTTGAGATGAATTGGCCATAGAATCGCGAGCTGTGTGGCATGTAGCGCCATCTTGTTGAAACCACATGTCAACCAAGTTCAGTTCTTCCATTTTTGGCAACAAAAAGTTTGTTAGCATTAAACGATAGCGATCGCCATTCACCGTAACGTTGCGTCCAACAGCATCTTTGAAAAAATACGGTCCAATGATTCCACCAGCGTACACCAGCGGGCAGTTCTTGAACGGCTTCTGGTTGCTCTTCACTCCAAATGCGGCAATTTCGCTTATTTACGTAGCCATTCAACCAGAAATGAGCCTCATCGCTGAACAAAATTTGTCGATAAAAAAGCGGATTTTCTGTTAACTTTTCTAGGGCCCATTCACTGAAAATTCGACGTTGTGGCAGATCGTTCGGCTTCAGTTCTTGCACGAGCTGTATTTTATACGGTTTTACACCAAGATCTTTGCGTAAAATCTTCCATGTGGTCGAATAACACAAACCCAATTGCTGCGAACGGCGACGAATCGACATTTCACGGTCTTCAGCAACACTCTCAGAAACAGACGCAATATTCTCATCTGTACGCACTGTACGCATTCGTGTGGTTGGTTTAATGTCCAATAAAGTAAACTGAGTGCGAAACTTGGTCACAATCGCATTAATTGTTTGCTCACTTGGTCGATTATGTAGACCATAAATCGGACGTAAAGCGCGAAACACATTTCGAACCGAACACTGATTTTGGTAATAAAATTCAATGATTTGCAAGCGTTGCTCATTAGTAAGTCTATTCATGATGAAATGTCAAAGCATACTGAGCATCTTTCTCTTTGACACCATGTCTGAAATCCCGCGTGATCTGTCAAATACTAATGCATGAAAATCCTAACCTCAAAAAAATCACCCTTTATTTAGCGCCGTCCACCATACCGCTAGTCTATAAGTAAGGATCGGCCTTATGACTGAGATATATAGCCAGTGTGTAATGCTGGGCTGTAAGCCCCATTTATTACCAATGGCCTTTTTACAGGAGAACAGGTCTACTGTGGCCTTTTTTATTCTCTCTTGAATATTAGGTTTCCAACTTAATTTCTTATCCAAAATGAGACCCAAGTATTTTGCTTATTCAGAGAATTCAAGTGGTACACCGTTTATGAGGGGAGAGTCAATCAATAGGACTTTGTATTTCCTTGTGAAGAGGACAAGGTCGGTTTTTTGTGGGTTAACGCCTAGTCCCCACCGATTTGCCCATCTGATGAGCTTATTTAAAGCGTTTTGTAAGAGCTCTTTTAGTATATTGGGATGTTTACCCGTTACTGCAATACCAACATCGTCCGCTGAGCAAACACTCTGTATCCCTCTCTTTCTAGAGTAATTAGTATTTCATTTATTACTAAGTTCCAAAGGAGAGGAGATAGGACACCACCTTGTGGCCAGAGGCGTTTTTCAAGCTGCTTGGCATGATTGGATATTTGAAGAGGATTTTGCGTAACCTGGATGCTTCAGAGCAATCTTCCACGTTGCTACAGAAGTTTCTTCAGGACGATGGTTTGGTTTTCCCCAGTTCTTTTTTATATATGTATCTTCAGTGATTCTTTATATGAATCCCAGTCAGACATGTCTCTAGAAGCTTTCGCTTTTAGAGACATGTCTGCATTCTTTTCGAAGTGGATCTAGTGGTTTCTTTTTACCTCTTACTTGTATAAGAGGATATGCAGTATCTAGAGCTATATTTAGGGCTAATGTTAGATTATTGACTTTGTCGTCAAGATCTTCAGTGTTGGAGGGGTATTAAAGAGTTCAGGTTTTACTAAACTATTTAACGTTCTCTTGTATATTGGCCAATTTTTTATTTTTGGATTTCGAAAGATCGGTGGGCCAAGGTGGTTCATTTATAAAGTTAAATTTAAAGCCTTTTTCCCTCTCCTTATTTTCAAACTGTGATTTGGCAGTATTAAGGTATGAAAAATTCCCCCCGCCTCAGCCGGGAAGGTTTTCGAATCCAATCCCAGAGGACCTCAACCAAGTTGGCGTGCGAAACTGGAGACAGCTAGCTAGCTGCAGACGCATGTTGGTTGAGTCTCAGGTCCGCCCCAGACTGTATAGCGCCACCTTAAGTGAGTAAGCAACTGCAGGCAAATTGACTTACAAGAGGGCTGTCAATTAAAACAAACTTAGGAAACGTAGACGACGTAGTGTCATTTTGTACAAATGACCTGAAATGTTTACTACCCTTGGGGCATTGTAGTATTTTGGGCCTTAATTTTTGGTCATGCAAAAATTGATTGCGTCGAATTTGTCCTGTCCAGCTTGTTTGAACTTATTCTGGTTTTCCTCAGTGGAGTTGGCTTTGTGAATCCGAAACAGATCGCAGACTTCGAAGGTTGGTGTTAAGATGAATATCACTCAGGAGTGCCGGGGAATCTATATTGCCCATTAATAATTGGTGAGCAAATAATATATCAGCCTTTTTGCGTCTAATATATAAGGTCTGCAAACCTATCAGTTTTAGTCGATCGGCATAAGGAGGCAAGTTGGATGTATCATCCCAGGGGAGGCCACGTAAGGCAAATCGAACGAAACGTCTTTGAATTTCAATTCTCGGTGAATGCTTTTCATGAAAGGGAGACCAAACTTGGCATACAAATTCAAGATGAGGAAGGACTATGGAAATGTAAAGCGCTTTAGTTACGTAGTGGTTGGACCATCTCTTAATAAAACCGAAAGATCTATTAGCTTTATTAATATTGTGATCGCCTGGTAACTGACGTTGTTAAAAGCTCCTTCAATATCTAGGAACGCCACTAAGTTATATTCTTTGTATTCGAGGGAATGTTCAATAGTACTTACCAGCGAGTGAAAATCTACTGATTTTCCCTTAGAGTAAGCATGTTGAGCTGTGGAAATGAGACATGGTTTTAAATTATGTCTGATATAAGTTTCAATCAATCTTTCCAAGGTTTTAAAAAGGAAGGATGATAGGCTGATTGGTCGTAGATCTTTAGGGTTAACGTGTGAGGGTTTTCCTGCTTTAGGAATGAAGACTACTTTTGCCATTCTCCAGGCTTTGGGAATATAACTCAACCTTACACAGCTTGTCAGAATGATTTAAAATGGTGGAATGATCATGTCTGAGCATTTTTGTAGTTCGGCCGGAATGATTCCGTCTGGTCCTAGGGCTCTAAGTTTGAGAAAAATTATATTATGGAATATTTTATCAAAGGCTTTGCTGTAATCAGTGTATGCAACATCGACTTTATTACCATTCTCAAGGGCTGACAAAACTTTTGATATAAATTCAATTAAGTTAGTCCTAGTGGTTCTACCTTTAAGAAAACCATATTGAGCGGGGGAGAATAAGGGCTTGCAATGGAAATAAACGCAATCATAAACTAAGCTTTCAAAAAGTTTTGGAATGCATGAACGTTTAGCAATAGGTCTATAATTGTTAATTAAAACTACACATAATCACCACTACCTTAAAAAGGTCAATGCTCATAAGATAGGATTTGTAAGCTTCCAAGCTTAAACAAAGCTGTGATAGATCTTAAACAAGTAAGGATCTTAAATCAGGCCCGCTTACAGGTTACTGCACGTTGAACATTTTGTTTAAATTTTCCGATTTTATTTAAATTTTACACTGGACTTACTATAAGTTCACAAAATTCAACTAACTCGGGCTTAAACTCCAAAATCTGCTTCAAAGGGAGTAAACAAAGTAAAAATGTGTAAAACTATCGATAAGACCGTTAAATAATTCTATTACAATAGATATTTAGTATTATGTAATCTAAGACATTTTGAATTTAAACTTATGTAAGTTTATACAAAAAATTATATAATGCTAGCCCATAACCTAAGTTCTTATATGACCTACAAATATCCTTTCTACGTAAAAAGTAAACTTGCAATAGGTTTCATAACAACCTTTAGACATTGACGTGCATATTATGTTAGTAATTCAAAACCTGACATTTAAAAATATGCGAGCTACGTATGTAGTAATTAAGGTTGCCTAATCTTAATTGGATTATGTAACATTTACATATGCGTGATACAAGTCAAATGTTGAAGGACAAAATTGTTATCGATCAAAAATAGTGTTATTTACATTTAGAAGTCTTTGATTTAAACTTGGATTTTTCAAAACAATCCCATCACCCATATATTTTTGTTTTCCTATACATAATGTAATATTATAATATGTACATATTTTTAAATGAAAAACAATAAGCAACAAGTTATCGATTACATTGCAAGTGCTTATTTTAATTCCCATTTGTACCTATTTCCTCAACGCATAATATTTTTAGACATCAATTTTCCTTCACCCAACTCAATATATTTTCTCATGTTTTTTTGTTTTTACATAATTATATACTTCGATATATGTAAAATTGAAGCACATTCCCCATTTCTCTACATTGACATATATATTTATACCCACTTGAGTACAGATTCATCGGTATGATTAACAAAAACAAAATCAACCAACAAAAAAAACATCTATAATTAGCTTCCTTAAGAATTAAAGATCTTAGAAATTATTAAGAATTTAAAAAAAAAAATATTAAGAAATTTAAATACTGGGAAACTGGAACTCAAATAAAACAGGGAATTTTTGTATTGCCTCTCTCTCACTCTCTCGTGCTCATTTTCTTTCTTTCTCTCCAAAATAGGATTGTAAAATATCAGCACACACACATTACCACACAATCTCTATTCATAGTGTCATACTATAAAATACAGTTATAAAATAAATATAACTACTGCCCCCCAACAGGTAAGATGAGAACTATTCACAGAATCCTGCACCTCAATTTATCGCACTCACACACACTCAATCGAAGATATTCTAACAAAAATTCCAAAACACAATACCCCTCTGCTTTATTCTCTCTCAAAAGCGAGAGAGAGAGAGAATAAACGCATCCAATGCCTCTTCTTGACTTGGTAAATATAACACGACCATACGCCACCCAAAAAAAACAACAAAAACAACACCACCTTTTGGCTGCGCTTACACTGAATTGTTGATTTTTTAATTCACATTATTATTGCGCTGCGCTCTCCCATAAACCTATAATTATATGTTTATATATCTCAATAAAGATATACCGCGAAGCGATACATCCGAATAAGAATAAGATACTCGCGCAAACTCATATCATATAAAATATATATAAATAACAAATAATCACTGTTCTTCCTCTCTGTCTCTCTCAGCCAAAAAAAAAAAGAAAAAACTCAACCATAAGCAACCTCTAACTAACAAACCGCCAATATCTTTGGCGGCAACCAAATATACACCAAATACATCAAATATACGTATCCAACAGATACAAAAAACAACAACAACACAAAACACCTAGAGCGTCTGAAAAAAGCGAATCGCTTCAACTGTTTTCGTAAAAGTTTCAGTTGAACATCACAATCCGTTCAAGTCGCGGATATCTCTGAAATAAAAAGTTTTTTTTTGATATAGTAAGTAGTGGTAGTACTTTTTTTTATAAATTTGATTTTCGAAAAAAAAAAGGAGTTACCTATAAAAATTAAATAACCATCTTAAAGTTTTAATCGAATTTGAATTCAAAGTTAGTGAGTGGAATGTGAAATAACTTCTTTTGCATTTTGGTTTGAATACGAAATAAATTCAAATTCAAATTGTTATTTTCATCAAAAGAAAGAAAAAAGATGACAGCGATTCATGACTCTTAACCGTTATACTCTTTTGCAACAACTGTCAAAAGCGAATATATTTTTTTGACAGAAACACAAAACATCTTCCTGTTTTAAATATTTTTTTATCTGGTTTTAAATTGAATTTGTGTACGTGATGTTTGTGTATTTGTGACTGACAGAGTGTGTGTGTTCGGATATATCAAAGAATATTATGGGAAAATATTTGACAAATTGCCAACTGCAACTTTAACATTTATGCATATTATATAACTCCATCTTGACTATATTAACAATATATACCTTTACCTACAATAATAATTATTTGACTTTTATCTTAAAGCTGATTTATACTATAATAACTCCTATGTCGTGTCAGAAGAAAAAGAACAAACCATAGATCATACAGATGTATAGATATGTATGCATTCAAAACGAATAACATCAACTGTCATTTGATCTTTTATTATACCGTTGTGCCGCTTGGTGGAGAGTGGTTTTCTTCTTTTATATTTTTTTTTTGTTTAAATCCAAATCTAAACAAATCAAAAACCACAAAGAATCATTTGCCGCTAGACAGTCTATTAGTTTTATAAATATAAACCAGTTCATAAACCCCAGAAAGTAAAAATACACATTGCATATTACATTACCTCTTAACGGCTGCCAGCAGCAGGTGACATAATTTTTTAAAGTTTATTTTTGCAATATGTTTACAACATTTGACATTTAAAATGTCACCACTAATATCGTCGTTGTTGTCGAAAACTAACAACAACAACATCAACAAAAACTAAAGAAAAGTGAAAAAAGAAGACTTTTCACTTTCAAAAATTCTAGAACCTGAAAATCTAAAAATAATTAGAAAAAGAAAACTTTCTGAATTAAAAAAAAAAGAGCAAACTCAAAAACAAATGTTAGCATGGAAACTTGATCGCACCTCACTATACTCCAATACATGTGAAATTTTCGTCAAGTTTTCTTCGGTTGTATAAATGTATATGCAATATTTTTAAAACTGCCTGATTAGGAAAATTCTTTTTGTTGATCGTGATGGTTTTTTTTTTGATCTTTCACAAGAATTCACCAATGTTTGCTCGTTTCGTCCACAGAAGCATTTAAGCAACCCACCCACAATCGTCGAAAAGTGGAAGCGATCACTTTTCATTTCATCTCTATTCTTGGTTTGCCTCTGCTTTTAACGCCACTGCCAGGGAGGGTGTCGAATGTGTATTAAGAAAAACCAAATTCAAATTCAAAGAAGAAACTTTTCGGCTCGAGGTTTATTTTTAGATCTTCGGGGTGGTGTAGCCATCAGATGGATCGTATCCCATCCGCATGCGTATTTTTAATGGCATCTAGGCATCTGAGGCGTATACGTATTTTTTTTTTAATTTGGATTTTCTAAATATTTGCTCGGAATTTGAGATTATCCAATAATTGTTTTGGGAAGGTACTTGTATACGCCAGCAGAGAGAAAGAAGGAACTTTTGTTATTCCAAGTTTGGAATCGATTTATGATCACAAAACCCTCCTCGTATCACCCATGTAGGTCAAGATATTATAATGTGGAGGGTTTTTATTGTCTTTTTTTTTCTTTTTTAATTTCAAATCGCTGACAAAACAAAATAACAATCAGAGAAAAAGATACTCACACTTGGCACTTATTTAATCGTTTTTGTTATTTTAACTCTTTTTTATTTCTGTTTGCCTTTTTTTATTTTATTTTATTCATTCTTTAAGTTTATTTACAAAACATGTGATGAATTATATTGTGTGAGAATGAAAGTATTCAAATCAGTCTTTTTGTTTTCCGATGAACTGCAGACTACGTCTCTTTACCTTTTGGCGAAATGACTTACGCTGCAGGAATTTGTATGACAAAACTGATAAAGTAAAAACAAAAATCGAGAGCGTCGAGTATAGGGAAATTGAAATAAAAAAAAATGCTGATCGGTAGGATTTTTGAAGACCTTTTTGGTTAATACCTAAAGTTATGTGACATTTTTTTGTAGATGACAAACATACGAGTATAGTACTTTTGATTGCGGAAGTATAAAATGTGAGGTGCGTTTTATTGCGCTTAATTTAAGCAAATTTTTCGGATACAGTATGAGCTGACATTTAATGGCAGTTTATGGAAGCATACAAATTAATATAGAAGAGCAATTTTTACATTTTGTAGTACTTCTTATTTTTTTTTTTTTTTGATAACTGACCAAATGGTGTGGTTTGGGTATTAAAAGATTGACTTGATCTATCCCTTGGAACCGAACCAATATTTTGGTTATAAATTTGCACGATTTGCAAACGTTTTTTAGGAGCACGTCTTTTCATTATGAAATGGAAACCCAAACTAAGAATGAATAAGATTGACAGCTGTCAAAAAGACTAACTCCGAAAAAAAGTAAAAAAGAGATTAAAAACGGTTACATTTTCCAAAGTAGTGTTTTTCTAGATACCAATTCTCTAAAAAGCTGATATCTAATAAGTTACTAGCTATTCGATATAATCTTAAACTTTGTCTAACTAGTAAAACACTAATTTGTTTTGATCAAAAACGGTCGATCGGAAACCAGACAAACAGTACTAAATTTGCACACAAACATAAAACCGCGGAACAGATCTAACATTAGTTTCAAATTTCTAGCTTTTGCTAATAATCGTTAACAATTGTGATTCCTACAATATGACGTTAGTATACCCGTGCGTAAGGCTGTCTAGCCAGAGGTCTTGGGTTCGATCTAAAGATTTTTTCACTAGTACTGACTATTGCCACGATTTGACAAACCCTCCAAGAGTAATTCTTGTCATGTAAAGTACTAATAATAATCGTTAACAATTGTCATTCCTACAATATGACGTTAGTATACCCGTGCGTAAGACTCTCTAGCCAGAGGTCTTGGGTTCGATCTAAAGATTTTTTCAATAGTACTAACTATTGCGACGATTTGACAAACCCTCTAGGAGTAATTCTTGTCATGTAAAGTACTAATAATAATCGCTAACAATTGTCATTCCTACAATATGACGTTAGTATACCCGTGCGTAAGACTCTCTAGCCAGAGGTCTTGGGTTCGATCTAAAGATTTTTTCACTAGTACTGACTATTGCGACGATTTGACAAACCCTCCAAGAGTAATTCTTGTCATGTAAAGTACTAATAATAATCGTTAACAATTGTCATTCCTACAATATGACGTTAGTATACCCGTGCGTAAGACTGTCTCGCCAGAGGTCTTGGGTTCGATCTAAAGATTTTTTCACTAGTACTGACTATTGCAACGATTTGACAAACCCTCCAAGAGTAATTCTTGTCATGTAAAGTACTAATAATAATCGTTTACAATTGTTATTTCTACAATATGACGTTAGTATACCCGTGCGTAAGACTGTCTAGCCAGAGGTCTTGGGTTCGATCTAAAGATTTTTTCACTAGTACTAACTATTGCGACGATTTGACAAACCCTCTAAGAGTAATTCTTGTCATGTAAAGTACTAATATTAATCGTTAACAATTGTCATTCCTACAATATGACGTTAGTATACCCGTGCGTAAGACTGTCTAGCCAGAGGTCTTGGGTTCGATCTAAAGATTTTTTCACTAGTACTGACTATTGCCACGATTTGACAAACCCTCCAAGAGTAATTCTTGTCATGTAAAGTACTAATAATAATCGTCAACAATTGCCATTCCTACAATATGACGTTAGTATACCCGTGCGTAAGACTCTCTAGCCAGAGGTCTTGGGTTCGATCTAAAGATTTGTTCACTAGTACTGACTATTGCGACGATTTGACAAACCCTCTAAGAGTAATTCTTGTCATGTAAAGTACTAATAATAATCGTCAACAATTGCCATTCCTACAATATGACGTTAGTATACCCGTGCGTAAGACTCTCTAGCCAGAGGTCTTGGGTTCGATCTAAAGATTTGTTCACTAGTACTGACTATTGCGACGATTTGACAAACCCTCTAAGAGTAATTCTTGTCATGTAAAGTACTAATAATAATCGTTAAAAATTGTCATTCCTACAATATGACGTTAGTATACCCGTGCGTAAGACTGTCTAGCCAGAGATCTTGGGTTCGATCTAAAGATTTTTTCACTAGTATTGACTATTGCCACGATTTGACAAACCCTCTAAGAGTAATTCTTGTCATGTAAAGTACTTTCTAAAATAAAACGTTGGAATTCGGCTTAAAACTGTAATTCTCCTATATCAATGACAACATTACATGCACACATGATTGGTTGAGAGTTGTATTTCACTAACTGTTGGGCCTCCTAATTTTGTGTATGGCGTGAACAATCATATCGTTTCCAAGCTTGTTATTAAAGTGTAAACTGGTAACAGCTGGTAACAGCTGACAACTTAGCAAATGAGCCAAATTGAAAGTGTAAAACTGTCAAAGTGAATGATTTGCCTTGAATTTTAAAGTAATACGTTTTCCAAATTTGCATTATACAATGAATCAATGCTTTTGGTGATTTAGCTTGTTTTAAACGATTTTAACATCTTACTATCTCTTAACAATTTGTAAAAATTTGCTAAAGTTAAAACAACGGAATCGCAATTTTAACTTTTAGCAATTATCTAAATCCATATGACATCTGTAAAATTATTCTTATAAGAGTATTGGATAAAATAGTCTTGTCACCAGTTGGGAATTCCAAATAATAGGTCCGTTTAAGCGTAGTTGCTCTGTTCATTTTCACGAACTGTCACTTTTTAGACATGTTTGAATGCTCATTTTTTTTTAAATGATAAATTTGTATAAGAATTGTTGTTTATATTTTTGAGAAATTCTTAAGATCTTAGAACTATAAACTGACCAAATATATATAACATGTACATTTTGACGGAAATGTCATGCAACTTGTGACAGTTTTGACATTTTTTGTACATATAACAATATTCAGCCACTAAAAACATAAATGATAAAACATCAAAAATGGAAACCTTAATTTGATTAGCCTGAGTTTAAGTCAGTCACTTTGACAAAATGTACTCACCTTTTCAGCTCAGATTTTGTAATTTATGCAATATTTATCAAAAGGTATTTAAGTGGCTTCTTTTTTAAGTTTGTTTTAACTACAGTTTAGATAATTTTCCTATCGCATTTTAAATTTTACAAGAGAGTTATATATAAAATTGAACAACCAAACACTTACTGTCAAAAATTACATATTATGCCCGTTCACGCATTTTTTTACTTTAACTTAACTTTTTTAAGGGCGCGATTAGATATAACCAAAGAAATATTTAATTCGAGTATGCTTGTTCTCTTTTTCGTTATATATTCGATTAATTTATCACGTGCTTTTCGAGTATGAGTAAAATGCATATGCGGATTTCAATTAAAAAACACTTTCACTTACAATAGAGTGTATTGACCAAAATTTTACTTTTTATCTTTGCACACGATGAAATGCGTACTTGAAAATAGTCTCAACTTTTTGACTTTTTGACAATTAGAGAGTGAGAGTATACGTTTGAACTTTATTTGCTTATTGACAAATAATATTGGCAGTCGAATCTTATACCGATTTGTTTCTATTTCATTTTACGAGACGCACATGGCAAAATTGAATTTTTATTCGAATGAATCAGTTGTTGTTTTTGGCCCATATACGAGTAACGATAATAAACCACTGTCGTAATTTCGTTTTGACAAATTGATTAGAGGTTTATTTTTGTAAGGGAAGATGTCAAATTATGCATGATGCTACGTGTGAATATAGAGATAAACTTTGAAATGTGTATAAAAGTATCAGCTTAAGGCATCAATGGCTTAACAGACTTTTTGTTACTTGTAATTCTAATCATTCTTAATGATTATTCTCAGCGGCTGTCATCGTGCCTTGTTAATGTAAATAGCTACTTTAAGACAATGACTACTATTTTCATTAATACACATATAAACCATATTTAAATAATTGTCATGTACTTTATAGATCAAACTTGTACTTCTTTGAATAAGGTAATAATTACTATATTACATATGTGTCAACTTTCTTAGCAAATTTATTTAAGCACTCACTAAATATCTTTTAGGGAGTACTGACATCTGAGACCTCAAACACCTCCGTGTTTGAATTATAAATTTGAAAATATATTATTCTGAACAATTCGGCAACCACTCAAAAAAGTTGACAGTGACGTTTTGATTTTGTTAGTTTGTTGAAGTTTAAAACCGAGAAAATTGTGACACGTTGTCATTGTGGCTAGTGTCAAAAACTATTCAAAAAAATGTCAAAATAAGTCAGAGTTTTCTCTTGCCTAGAACAGAAATGATCAAATCACAGATATATGATACGTACATTCTAAAAGTTAAAAATCAGTGTTGTCATACGTCATCCATATAACAAATAAATCTTTAAGTTGAGAACACACCTCTTATAAACAGAGGATATATAATATAATAATTTGTAAACTGAGTTCCGACAATTCATACTTTTAATTTGCATTTTTGTTTCTATCTTAACATATCTGCTAAAATGATTTGTCAATCATTTTATGATGTGCAAACGAAAATATGAATTTCTTCTCTCAGTGTGTCACTGTGCGATTTACGAAGCCGCTTACATTCGCATATATGGTTATCAACTCACTTCTGTCATTTGTATACCCATAGAATAACAATTTTAATTCAAGAATTTACTTTCTTGTCTCCAATCACAAGTAGGCATTATTTTACCTTCAATTGAATTATCAATAATTTTAAAGCAAGTCACATAATGTAGCCATGCATTTGTCAAAAGCAAGCGACACACTGTAATGTATTATTTTATGTTTTTTTTTCTGTTTATTTCTTTTCGTTTTTGTTCAGATTCTATAAAAATTATTTAAAATGTGATTGTGCGTTCAAAAATTGCCAGTAACGAATTTGAATGCGTTGTATGGAAGCCAAGAAGTTTAAAATATCAGCTATTACCCTTAAAAATATGTAGCATTACTAATTTTAATGTTTGAATCTAGTTTTCACAGAAAAAAACACCCTTTGCATTGTTTTCTTTCTCTGTCATCGTCAAATTAGCTTTTTTAAAACTGGTTTTTGATGTATTTTGCATTGTAAAGAAATATTACTGATTTATTTTTCAATTTGACAAGGAACCCTTTTAGACAAAACACTTAATGAAAAAAAAAATAAATAAATAAATTACAGAGAAATAAAGTTCAGTTTTCAGTTAAATGCAAAAACATTATCGGTTGTCATATTGACTTAAGTGGACTTGACTTGAGAGTTAGGGAGATTAACTTTCCAGTCAGATTTCCTATAAAATTTTGTAAATTTAAGAACATTTTTTGGCAGCTAGCCAATCAGATACTAGAAACTTGCCTTAAATTCAAGTTCTTTATGAACCTGCCCATTGTAAACTGTGGTTTGCAATTTACAATGTCAAACCAGCAACTTTAGAGAAATTTCAAAGGGTTCGCTAACACTTTTTACATTCAATTGTATATTTGACATATGAAAATGTCCAAAACGTATTCTATTCAAATTTGATCTGTCAAGTAATCAAAATTCAATAAGACAAATGCGAAAGTTTATCTTGCTTAAGTCATGTTCGCACTGTTACAATTCTTATATTATTTATTCTGAATTCAACTAAGCACTGTTAAAAAAGATATTTTTTGCAGTTATGTCAGGAATGCTGCAGTTTTTCCTTACATTTTTAGCTGAGGTTAAAAAATAACGATATTTTTCACTGATAAGGCAGCATCTGATTGAGAAATCTGAATATGATCAAGGCCTTAGTTTTCAAAGTGGGCATAACTTTTGCTTTTCATCTGCATGGTTGAATTAGACTGTGCATTTAATAAATCAAATGAAAACATAATCTACTTTTAACCATAGTACACAATTTAAACAAACAAATTATAATTTATAGTAAAAGTAAATAGAAAAGATCACGAAAGTAACCACACTATAGTCTATGTCCAAGCATTCGCACGAAGAACTTGAATTCAAATTACTTACAAATCCTAAAAATTATCTATGATGCATCTATTAATTTACTTCCAACTAATTTATTAATTAATATCTTTATGTTCTTTTTTTTTAACAATTTTATTGTAGTTTCTTCGAATAACCAGTGCATAACAAAAAACAGCAGACATGGATGCCATTAAGAAGAAGATGCAAGCGATGAAAATCGACAAAGATGGAGCATTGGAACGTGCCTTAGTTTGTGAACAACAAGCACGCGATGCCAACACTCGTGCCGAAAAGGTAAATTAACACTGCACAACATTACTTTTTAAAAGTGCTAATTAAATTGTATTTAACTCATAAAAAAAACAGGCCGAAGAGGAAGCTCGCCAACTCCAAAAGAAAATCCAAACAGTTGAAAATGAATTGGATCAAACACAAGAAGCCTTGATGCAAGTCACAGGCAAATTGGAAGAAAAGAACAAGGCTTTGCAGAATGTAAGTACAAAATTTCTTATTTAAAATAATATTATTACGTTTTTTTAAAGAACTCAAAGATAGTTATACTCGTTTAGTGTAAAGGAATATTTATTATTTTTAGTTCATCAGAGAGGTTTTAATTTAGAAATAATCTTGGAGGCCACACCGCAGGTCCACGACGGGAGAAAATGCGGTCAACAAAAGTTTCCTTTAATAACAATTTTGGTAATAAATTTGCACGCTTTGCAAAATAATAACTGTATTCACTATGAAATCAGTAGTACCCGTGGCATGATGGTTAGTGCGTTGGACTGTCATGCAAGGGGTCTTGGGTTCAATCCCTGCCTGTGCCACCTTAATTTAAAAAATTAATTTTCGCGGGTACTGCCTCTTGCGAGGAATTGACAATTCCTTCAAGAGTAATTCTTGTCATGAAAAAGTGCTTTCTCAAATTAGCCGTTCGGATTCGGCCTTAAATTGTAGGTCCCTTCCATTCCTGACAACAGTACTCGCACACAGGAATGGTTGAGAGTTGTAAGTCACTAGGCCCTGGTTCACAACGGACTGTTGCGCCACCCCATTTGATTTGATTTGATTCACTATGAAATCAATCAAGTGACAGCTGTCAAAAGAATTAACTCCCAAATTGAAAACCACACGCCTAAAAAGAACAACACACTTATGTATGACATAAATGTCAAAGCATTTAACATTGGACTTATTCATGTTCGACCTGTTGCACTCTATGTCACGTTTTAAAACGATTGTGCATACATATTTATTTTGATTGTATTTTTCGATAGAGTTTGTTTATTGATTAGTTTCGTTAAGTTTTCTGTGATCTGCGCAAAAGCCGTCTCATTCTTAATCTATAGGACACTATATACTTCTCTTTTTTTCCTTAAACGGTTCTGTCTTTTTTCAATTCATCCGATATCTAGTTGCTTTTTTTTGTTAAATAATAAGAAAAATATAACTGTAATTGTCGTTTTTGTCAAGAAAAAAACTGACCAGTTGACTAAACTTATAATTGTATTTCTGTACTCTTAAAATTTTTGAGGCTTTGGGATTAAATTCTGGAAAAGAATCTAGAAGAATTTTCAATATTTTTTGTTAAATTAGTCAGTTGTGACAAGAATTCTTAAAAACACATTGATATATTTGAGCTAAAATAAATTAGGTTTGCGTTATATGTAGGCGTATTTAAATTAAAATCATCGTCATCTGTCAATTTTGGCATTTTTCCATTATGTATTTTGACAAGCTATTGCATCAAAAAACTACGCAATAAAGGGATACAACAAAAATAGTTTTTGAAAATATGAAAATTATAATAATTAAAAAAAATTACGTTATATCTATAAATAAATTCCATACAAAGTAATTTCTTTCAAAAAAGTTGTTTTGAAAATTCGTTGCATACTTTAGCAGCATTTTATTTGATTGAAATAGAACAGTTTCACACGATAACATTTTGTTCATTACAAATTATTTAAATGTTTTCCTTTTCAAAAGAGAACAGCAAGAAGTAAAAGTACACAACGAAATGACCATCTCAACTGCTGAAGACGTTTTTTTGACATAAAGTGTATGGGTGATTATTGAAGAGCTGTACGAAAACCTTAGTTAACCTTCAAAATACTTGGTGCATCATTTTCGAGTTAAATTAAACTCTTCAATAATTTCTTCACATGTTTCAAAAATATTTTATCCATTTTGAAACAATGTAAACATTAGTTTTAATACCAGTTTCACACTTGGAAATCATAAGAAAAGAAAACTCATTATCAAGACACGAAATTATTAGGTGCATGAAATTCACCTCTCGCAGTATAATCGTATCCTTATTTTGAATGTAAAACAAATGGCATCGTTCAATGCTATACGCAATGTTTTAAGTTTTCCGTTGTCAGAAATGCTTAACTAACGATAAATGAGGAGATCCTTAACACTATACGTAAGGTCACCACTTTAAGAATCCAGGACACAGAATAAGATGAAGAGTACAATAGTACATGTACTGATAACTTTTCTTCTCAAAATCATACTACATGTCTAGATTTAAGGTCAGTCAGATTTAACCCAATGTGAACATGGGTTAAATCTATAATTTGATCACAACTGATTGTTCTTGATCCATAATTAAAAAGTGACTTTTCCACAAAATTTTCCATTTTTAATCTGTCTGTTAGTGTAATTTGTTAAAACATTGGAAGATTCAGATTTCTGTCAAAAACTGAAATTGACTTTTAACGAGGCTATAACTAGTTCGATAAAGCTGTCAAATTTCTGGCAAAACTTTCTATTTCTAAATTGTATTAGTAGAAAGAAAGTAGGGTTAATCTGTCGAATAATCCGGACCTACTGATTTGTTTTTAAACTAAAAATAGATCAATTTATTTTGCCCTATGGAATTCAAAAACTGGAAATATTTGTGTCTTGAAAGATCTAGATAAATAAATTAATTTATTTTACGAATGAAAAACCCCATTGATAAAGAAATAAGCACCATGTTGATGACAGTTTTCAAGATCTCAAAATTAATGATTTAAACTTATTTGTTAACATGTTTTAAAGTTCTTATGACTCAGAAGCAACAATCATATCAAATGCTAAATTCAGACATTTAAGTCTTAACTAAGGGAGTTAACTGCTCAAGTTATCAATTTCTTTGTTTAAATTTGAGAGAACAAAGGCATATAACGATTACCAACTTAAATGCTCCTTGATTAAAAATGTTCAAGTGTGAACAAACTGAGCCTTAAACTAGTCTATTAACTCTTAAGCTCGATAATTACTGTTTTGAATTGTATGTTTATTTACTATTTTAAGATAAAATACAAAGCCTTTTCTACTACCTCAAAATGAATATAAATGAGAAATAGTGAATTTTCTTATTAAAGAAACAAAATAAATTAAACAGTAAAACAAAAAAGCTGTGTAAACAAAGAAGCGTGTTAATTCAATGCCTATATTTATTTGGTACTTTAAGATCATGTATCGTTCATATAAAATGTGTCTTTTGAACACAATAAATATAAGATAAAACTTAATTTATTAGGGTGTCTATAAAACTATTTTTTTTCTTGTTTTTGAAGATTGTTTAAGTTAACCAATGAAAGGAAATTTAAATAAACTAATTAGGTCAAATTTTCACATTTTGCTCCAACTTGTCAAAGCCGTTTAACTTCTACTAAGAATCATATCAATAGTTTTAAGTCATTTTCGGGCACTAGCTGACTTACTGCAATAGGGCCTAGGTGTCAATTTAACTTAGACCTGCGTTAGACATGTTCATAAGATATGATTTGAAATCACACAAACGCAGACTAAAGAAAGATGTTGATAAACGTCATAAATGACAAATATAAAGTGCCAAAAATTTAAGTTTTTATTGATAATTTTTACTAATATCTTGTCTTGAAAAAATGTCTGTTTTGCTAAGGAAAGAAAGGGCTACGGAATGGAATCTCTGGCTAAGAAAATTGAATTGAAAAATAATTCACATAAGGAAAGTATTTAAGTGAAAAAAGCAATTCCCATGAAAACTTATTCAATTCTAAAAAATATATATTCTTAAAAATGGTGTTCTCTCAAACTAAGAAAGTTTGACGTTTGTGAACATTCAGTGACAACAACAAGTTGTACTTAGATTGCATAATCCAAAATGGATGTGTAATGCAGATTTTTGACATTTATGAGAACGCCCTACATTTACAGGTTAAAGAACCAAAATATGTTTTAATTTAAACACACTCAAAAATTGAGCTAGGTTTAGACAAGCATCACAAAAATGTTAAAGCAGAAAAAGTCACGAATCTGACATTTATAAATGCAAGAGAGGAAATTACTTCTTAATCTTTTTAGCTTCCATGAAATGAAGATCGAAAAAACGTACCAAAAAGATTAGATATTTCTCCAAATGTACAGACAAAAAGGAATATGTAAATTTTTAATTTTGGAAAAGTGCCAGTTAAATAATCAAGAAACAATGGAGTAGATATGTTGAACATCCACTTTTTGAATGAAGTCTTTTTCATCTTAAAAACTTTCAATATTATATAAAAAAGTTGTATAACACATCACGCGCTGTAAAACACATTCAAAAACGTATCTTTTTTATCTCGAAACAAAAAAGAACTATTCTATTTATCTATACCCATGGTCAGCTAGGTCATTCAAAATAATGTAAATACTTTAAAAAAGAAAAACGAAAAAATTTTGTATGTCTCTTGTTAACACTGACCCAAATTCTTGAGCTTAATCAATTTGAAAAAAAAATATTCTATAAATATATAAAAATTCAGGTATTTTTTACTTTTGGCATAAAATCATGATAAAATAATTTTCTCCAAAAACAAAATAAACAAAAAACCCACATTTCCGTTTCTGATGTATGCGAAAAATATACATATTTTTCAAAAAATTGCGATATATTGAATTTCGAAAACTCATCAGTAGATGTTGTATATAATGTATTTTATATACACATAAAAAGGTACATAATCCAATCTTGTTATCCGACGATGAAGAAAACCATTATCTCATCTTTAATTAACAAGAACAAAAATTCAATTTAAACAAAAAACAAAAAAACTATACAAAGAATCTTCAAGGAAAACGCCCAGCGCGGCCACAGTAAATAGAAATGAAAGGAACAGAAAAACCAATCTTCTATTTGTCTAACTACGACGAATATGCGAATGATTTCTATTTTTATCAAAGCACAAGTGAGAGAATATAAGAGGAATAAAATACCTTCCTAGTTTTCAAAAACTTAGAGAGATGTAAATGAGCTAGAAGAAGCTTGATCATCGCCAAATACGTCTGAGAACACACTAAAAAATACTCTGCAACAACAACAAAGATATATTCACTTTATGTATACTGCAATCTTCTTTTGGCTCACTTTAAATATGATACCCAAAAGATTTGGAAAATTCTTTGCGCATGCGATTCTAGCCAGGAATGATGATGATGATGATAATGTACATCGCAGGCCAGGGGCAAACATTCCACAAAGTATATTTCAGATACAAACATTTTTCTATACACCACCACCGCTATAGAAGAAACTGCGTAAATAAAAATATTTCGAAAATTACTTTTCGAATACATTTCAATATAAAACTGTCAGTTTTTTCAAAGCTCGTTAAAAAATTTCAAATCAAAGACATCAAATACACTGTGATTTGTTTTTTAAAATTAATTGTGTGGAACACCTTGTTTTGTGGAATGTATTTGTCTGGAACTTAACGATCGCGTGTCGACTTCCGCTACCCTATCAAACAACTCAAATGCGTGTGTTTCAGACAACAAAAAATAAAAAACTATTCTCGAAATCAAAATAGATGGATGTCATGACGAATGAGTAATCAAAAAAAAAAATCATGGCCAATATAAGTGATGACGGATGACGTTAGTGCTGACTTCTTTTTGAGCAATAGCTAATTTCATACGATCACAAAACTCTTATAGAGAAAATGTATATATTCAAAAATAAAGAAAAAAGAGAACGACAGGAAAAACCATCAACCCCTTAATATGTGCGAGAGGGAAGCAAATACCTCCATTCTTCTTCGAATGATCTAAAATAAAATGATGTGAGTGTATATGTATACATTCATTACCACTCTCATGAAAAATAAAAAAATGAAGAAATAGAAAATCTGTTGTGGACTCTCATTTATCTAGAACATTGAAGTCGGCGAGTCGAGTTTTTAAATTTCTTTTTTTTTTTTGGCTTTTTCAATATTTCTTACCCTTTACATAAATTACACACTTTTTATTTTTTTGTTTTTAATTAAATAAAATCATAAAAATCAATGATCCCTAAGATTGCTGTCAAAACAGTGTTTAGAAAAAAAAATAATTTCGAAAATAAATTCACCGTTGTGTGGATACAAAGTGTCATCATCAAATTTATAACAATAATATGATTGAAAAAACTATAAAACTTCAAATCGATATTGATGATGTTAATAATGTAACAAACAATAAAACTTTTAATACAAGTTCAAATAGTTTAAATAATAAACTAAACCAACAACAACAGCAACAACAAAAACCAGAAATAAAACATTCTAATTTAAGTGTTAAATCGAATTTTGACAGTAGCTGCAACCGGCAAAATTCGCAAGTCGATTCGAACAACATTCGAAATAATGTATGGTCATTGAATAATAATACATCAAGTGTAACAAAGCCAACAAATAAATTAAATAATAGTAGCAATAATAATAATAATAATAATTGTAATATAAATTTAAATAATTCACGTCGCCGGCGTAACCAACAGGAAATACGCCAAATTAAACGTGCTCACCGCCATCTATTAACAAGTAGTGGTGTTGCACAAAAGCCACTACCAACAACAACAAATCCAGTACTACCAACATCACAACAACAAAATACTAATTGCACCAAACGTCAAAAAAAGAAAAAGACAAAACGAAAAAGTGACAGCGGAGCTGTTACTACTGGCAGTAGAAGTGGAAGCAGTCATCACCGCCCGCACCAGCACCAGCACCATAATCCACACCAGCAACAAAACGAACAGCAGCTGCGCCAGCAGCAGCCGAACAACAGTCATCCAAATCGCAACCACAAATCTTCCTCCTCAACAACTTCAACTAATCAAAATCAACCTCGCAGTAATAAAAACACAAATAATTGGAATAATAATCGATTAAGTGAATGCGATGATTCGGCAACAATTGTTTCAGTGATATCTTCCCAATGGTGTTCGATTGAGGAACGTTTAAATTTATTAGATAAACTTTTATATTGTGATGAGTTTGACGACGATAATTATTCAACAATTAGCTTTAGCAGCGAATGTTACAGATACGACGACGAGGACGAGGAGAACGACGACGACAACATAATGAGTGATCATAGTGGCAGTGGACAAATGCCAATGAAGCGTCGTGGCCATCAGCATCATCCCAGATTCGCTGGCCAGAGACGTTCCAATGTTCCAGTTGAAGAAATTTTGGCTGCTCTACGTCGCGGCGATAGTGTTGGTGAACTGTCAAATTTATCATCCACAGCATCAACAGCTGATTCGACAGTGACGTCATTAAATACAGGATCCACCTCAACATTGGACACTTTTAGTAATTTAGGGGATGGAGATGGAGATGTAGACGCAGACGATGTAGGTAGATGTTTATCCCCAACTGACCTTCCTCCATACGACAACAACAACCACACTGAATCAACAATCCTCAAAGAATTAAATAGAAACTCCGATGACTATTTAAATGATGTAAATATTAAAAAAACGTCCCTAGACTTGCCTTTGCTGCAGCAATGTGCCGAGGTTTCGATCCCAACAACTGCCAATAGCAGTCCCACGCCAACGGACGAGAGTAGCCTCTTGGACGATGTAGCAAAAACACCCAGCAGCAGCAGTAGTTCCAAACAACAGCGTTCTCCCAAAAAGGAGAAGCTACGTTCCGAGCAGAAGAAGAAGAAAAAGTCTAAAACAAAGAATTCCACAGAATTTGCAGGAGGTGATGGTTCATCGCCATTATCATTTCAAGAACGTGCCGAAGCTGACGGCGCCGCAGCCGGCACCAACAATGAGAACAACTCACCCGACAGCAATAACATTCTTGAAGATGATTCGTGTGAGTGGGCGAAATTGAGATGCACCAGCGAGCGCACCGAAGTTGTTGCCGAACGTGAAATACGCCGACACAAAGGACGTTGTGCCGATTATCCAGGATTAGCATTCGGCAGATCGATATTTAGCTCGGACACAATGATGAAATTCAATATAATTCGCAATGAACTGCATAACATCATGAATACACAATTGAAACGGGTAAACACACATTTATACACACAATGAAATAGTTTAAATTATTCTTCTTAAAATTCAATAATTTATTTCTTTTCGTACTTTAAAGCCAACAAAAAAAAAACAAAAAACCAAAACCGAAAGAGAGAAAGCATCGATGGGAAGAAAGAATAAAACTAACAGTACAGAGTACATTCGAATTCACAGTGTGCTGACCTCAATTTTTATAAAGCTACCTAAATTTGTGTTCGTCTTCATTTTTGTAAATTTGTTTTATTCTTTTTTGAATACGGCACACAACAATTTGGGCCTTTTTCTTTTTTTGTAAAGGTTCATTTGCATTGTTCTTTTCGTCGATAAGACATTTTCCAGCTATTAATAGAGATTCTCTAATTAGTTGTGCTAAATTTATTTTGTTGTTGGTATTTGTTAATTCTTTGAATATCTTCAACGCAATCACTTGAAAAAAAACACCGGCAAAAGATATTTTGTTTTCTTTATTTGCAAACTGAAAACATCCAAAAGAACAACAAGAAGCAAAGCTTATTGAAAAGTGAATCTTGATTCCTTATCCAGACAGCACTTGCGATTATTGTTTTTCCTTTCGTTTTTTTTTATTTATTTTTGAATTGAAATCTTTTAAATGTCTTGCCATAAACCTGCCTGCCTATTACCTATTTTGGCAAAGTTTACTTTTTTTAATTTTATCTTTGCGCATTTGTTTACGCATGCAAAATCAAGGTGTGCTTTGCTTCCATAATTCTACGATGCACTTCAACAACAATAAATAAGTATTTAGTTGCTTTTGAAAGAAAGTAAAAATAAACTTATTAATCATACTGGAACGATAAAGAAATGGAATAATAATTTATAGATATATTTATCTATAATCATATACCTACTTATTAATATTGTACTTGGTACGTGACGCATGACTTAATTCTCTTATGGTTTATGGAGTTTGCTTCTATTTAAATTCAATTCAATTCGAATTATGTACCTAGGCAAAAGTATTTGTTGTTAATAAGATTCGTTGATGGAATTATTATTATTTGCTTGAGCTAAGTTTACATTAAGTGGACTTTAAAGCTTTGTAATGTTGTCTATACGACTGAAACACACATTTACAGGTCGTCATGAGAAGACTGAAACAAGTCCTTTTTTGGAGATTCTCATATTCGATTGACTATAATCTTTAAACGAAATTAACACTTTTCTTTTTTGTTGTTAAATATGAACTTGTTATTCGTTACAATTCTTTGATATTTTAAACTTTAATTATCTAGAAATTCTTGTTTTTGAATATGAACTCCTTACTCATTTCAATTATTTGAAAGATAAAACCATAATTACCTATGAGTTTTAAAGTAAACCTTACTTTTGATGTTATCTTATCATAAATGTTACTTCTTTAAAATTATCCAACGTTTCAAATAGACTTGGAAGTTCCTGAGGCATTGTACTCTTAACAAATGAATACTTTTTCGTATATTTGTTGATATTTTTAATGGCAGTTAGTTTACTAACTTTTAACCTTTATGATTGAATCTTCACACGTAAAGTAAGACAAACTTTCTGTTACTTGTTACGTTATCTAATGATAAATGTCAATTCTTTTGAACTATCGAATCTTTTCAAATAAACTTTACTTGGATTTCAAAGGACATTTAGTTGGAACTTCTTAGGGCACTGTACTCTAAACGATTTTATATTTTTTTGAGTTAAATATCGAACTTTTTTAAATAAACTTTACTTGGGTTTTGAATGGACATTAAGTAGGAACTTCTTAGGGCACTGTACTCTAAACGAATTTATACTTTTTTTGTATATTTATCGGCACTCATTTAATGTCTGGCAATTCTTTTTTAATTTACTCTATCAAAATACGAACCTGATTAAATCTTCAGACATAAACTAAGACAAAATTCCTCCTAATGGTCTCTAAAAGTCGTTGAATTCATCCAATGCGTTTGGTGCAGCTAAGACAGTTAGGAACATTAGTTAAATGCTACCGTAGTTTTCTAAGATACCTTCTACGCTTTGAGTCAATGGCTATCGGCACTACGTAATGCTGTAAATTATATAATTTTTAGCACCATAAACAAATTGTCCACTGGAACTTCTTTAAAATCAAATAATCCAAAACCACAACTAAAAAATACACGTCTATACAGATCAATAAATTACTCCTGTTCCTGTTTCTTGTACCTAAAAGTCGTTGAATTCGAAAAAAGAAAGAAGTTGTGTTCATTATTCAGATGATGTTGTAGTTTTCTAAGACACGCGTTTTGTGTCGATGGCTATCGACACTACATAATGCTGTAAATTATATAATTAAATTTGAACTCCTAGGTAGAATTGCACTGTTTAAGTGTTTGCAATTTGAAACTTCTGTTAAGTACTTTTCACGATTTCTTCTAATCTCTCAAAAGGACGTGCCTTGAGTACATCTATTTAAAGGCTTCCCATATCTAGTGAAGTATTGAAACCTTCATATCCTCTTGAAAAAATATTAGCTACTCATTTCTGCAACTTTTAATGTTATATCCTTCCGCAAACATTTCTGAATCATGTCATGGGTGGGGGCAGGGGGTGGAAGAATCCTAATAAACTATGCCACTAGATCATAGTTCTTTTTCTTCATTATACCGTTTCTTTTTCAAATATCAATCTATTTGAATTCTTTATGTTTATTCCTCGCATTCATATTACAAAAATTATTAAAAATAAGTAAAATTAAATTAAATTAATCTTGTCATGTCATTTAAATTCAAAGTTAAGTGAACATGAAGTGGTTGCAATTTTTAGCCGATGACGACAGACAAACAGACAGAATGATGGTTAACAAATACAAACTCTACATTTATCTCGCTTACCTTCTTTGCATAATATCCAATAAAATCTACTGTCTTCTCTATCTAAATATTCTATAAAGAAAATAAATGTATGATTCATTTTACAAATACCAATAGAAATTTCCAAATGCCGCCATTTTAAACAAAATTAATACAAACAAAAATATACCAACTTACCATGTTTTTGTTGTATTTAAGCAATTCTATCTCTGTTTTTCTCCTTTTAAATGGCTTCATGATTTTTCATTCCTAATTTGGTATTAATTTTTCAAATGAAAACTGACCATATTTATATAAAAAAAATTATTAATGAATGAATTTTTGATTTGATAATGAATTCTATGAAATCATCATCATCATCCAGTTCCAGTCACCGTAAACGACAACGACGACTACAATAATCCAACCGACCTTCTCACATAATAGACAGAGACAAATTTATATTTCAAAAACCACTTAACAAATGTCATCCCAATAAGATATTGTGTGCATAACAGAGATAACAGAGTTAATTTTTTCTCAACGACTATCCACCAAAAACCTTCCAAGAAAGAGAACAAAGTATACATTTTAAGGCGAGGCCCCATTTTTGGTTGTCAGCACAGCTACAGCTACATCAAGCAAAAGCAAACAGCTAGCATACACGATTCACGAACACGATTCAACTTGGCGTTCGCATCGCATTCGCAATCGCAGCTCACAAAACCCAACCATTTTTCGAGAAGTTTATTAAAATAATAAAAAATAAAACTAAAACATACATTTTCCACTTACTGCCCGTTGCGTGTGCCTGTGCTTTTTATTCTGTCTTGTGTGTCTCTCGCTCGTCGAAAAATCGAAAGAACGTCGTCTCGTCGTATTCTGTGCAAATTTTAAATCAATAAAATTTTTATATCTCTCATCAGCAGTGTAAAAATTAAATAATTATTTATTGATTTCAAAAAAATATTGATTAAAGTTATTAAATTCTTGTAAAAAGGCAAAGAAGAATAGAAGAAGGAAGAAAAAAAAACCCGGTGAATTTCACATTTCTTTTGTGGTGTGTCGTCCGTGTCCAAACCATCGTCGTTGTTTTATACATATTTTACATTCCAAATTCCAGTTTCGTTTGCTCTAGAGCTCTATTCGTGGCTGGCTCGTTCTCCTTCCTTCGTTTCATTTAGTATATTATTTTATATATTTTTTTAATTGTATCTCCTCTGTCGTCATCGTTCGGTTTTTTTTAAAAAGAAATTCGCCGTCATCCAATCTTCCTAAGAAGTGGCTTCTTTTAAGTGTGCTCTATATTAATATATTTTTGTTAAATTCACAATAATTGTGCTATTCTTATTATAAATTCAACACCACCTGTCAAAAAACAAAATATATAAAAATGACCACCAACATTCCACAAGGTACACTTTTGGATGTACTTAAGAAGAAAATGCGTCAGACCAAAGAAGAAATGGAAAAGTATAAAGATGAATGCGAGGAATATCATAAAAGGTTACAACTTGAGGTTGTGCGGCGTGAAGAAGTAAGTTAGTTCTTTTCAACCTAAAAAAAAAACTTCACTATTCACTCAAAGAAAAAGCTTACAATTTTTTGGGGGAATTCAATTCAGTCAGGGACAAACAGACAGACAATGCCTTAATTAATTGATTTCAATACAAAAAGATACGATATTAAATAACTAGATCAAAATTAAAAACCCAATTGAGAGTAGTGATGGTGGCATCCAGAAAAGATAACTAGGTATTTTATGACTCTGTGACGGGTACGAGGCGGTCTCCTCCTTTACTTTTGCTGTGTGATCGATTTTTCGATCGATTTTTTAGGTATGAGAATAGAGCTTTATTTCTTTATGCCATGCAGGCACAAGATGTGCAAACAAACAAAACAACTAAAAAAAGAAATGAAGAAACCGATAAGATTCACATTTTGCACACATTTCTTTTTTCTAACCTACCAAACTATATCACATCAGTTAAGAACTTGAGAAATTTTTTCTGCATAAATTGTATATCTATCATATGTATATTATTGGTGAAAGGGTCAACAAACCTAAAACAAAAATCAAGCTTAAGTGATCATATAAATGTGATCGGTTGTGGTCTTTCGTTCTCATTGGTTTGGTTTCGGTCGGTATCTATGTTCTGTGTCGGTACCTACATATATTCATCTCAAATAAAACAACCAAGTGAGTTCTAGACCTTACCTGCTACTCTTCAACAAAACAACCTATATCTACATAATGTAGTACACAAACTTCGACGACGACAACGACGAAGTATGTACCTACCCTACCCTACCTACTATTTCGTTCATTCTTAACTTAACTCTCTGCCACTTGTTTAGAATTATGCTAATTTTTAGTTATTTTTTTTGTTATTTTGTTCTTTACATTTTCTTCTTTTTAAACATTTTGAAACAGAAATTCAAGTTTATCGGTGAAATCTTGTGCCTGCACGAGGAAAAGAAATGGACAAGTTGTTGTTTTGATATTTTGAGGATTTTGCAAAAAGGACAAAAATAATTCACACTCAAAATTCTCATAAGACAAAAATGTTATGAATATTTGCTTTTTGGCAGTTAATTCATTTTTAATCTGTTTTCGGTTAACCAGTGTCCGTAGTAGATAATGTTTCTTATCTTTTAAATAAACTGTTGCAAAATAAAAGCATTCATTTTAACGACCACAAAGAAGTTATTTTTATACGAAAAGTATAATCAATTATTTCTGCTAAATTAATTTTTGAGCTCTTTCAAAAGTTCATATATAAATGTTCACACTTTTAATAATTTTTCTTCTAATGCTTGATGCAAAAAAGGGGGGAAGGGGGACTGTACTCTACTTTTCTTGTTGCTTTCATTTAATTTATTTTGTAATGGCTGATTTCTTAACAAAGTTTTAGTCTCTAAAACTCGGGTTATTAATAAATTAATTAATTAGAGTTCGATTAAAGTCTAAATCATTTCTTTAACAAATTCTTAAACGTTAGAACTCCAATTCAGATCTTTGCTTAAGATAAACATATCCTTGATTTGTTAAACCCACAAATTTGGGATCTAGGATATTAGAACTCAGTTTAGCAATGTTTTTATGTACTTCTAGCAAAAACCTAATTTTTAGAATCATTCCGGTTTAAGATTAAATTTTAGATCACAAGGACATTTTTGTGTGTAATAATAAAATATTTTTAGAAAACACATGGACCGTTTGGAAAGAACCTGCATAATTCAAACATTTTGAGTGCAAAATTTACATAAACATTTAAACATATTTATCTATTTTTTAATAGTAAACAAGACGCCAGTTTTGATATTATGTGCATCTGAATATTGAGCACTATTATTGCATTTTTCGTCTTAACAATAATATTTTGGATAAATCCGCTTCAAGGAAAACTGACAGATTTTTTAAATTTTGTTCCTAAAAGGTCAGAACTATCTACGTGGCACTTCAAAAATAACAAGAAACACGTTAGAACTCAGTCCCATTCAGCCGAGATCTAGAATTCCTAGAACTCAAAAATCATTTGAAACCGAGTTCTACATACCTTCATGATTATAATAGATGTAAAGCTCGAGTTGTAAATGTTTTTAAAATCGCGTTCCATAAATAAACCGCAAATAACTAAGATCGAGTTTTTAGTTAATTTAATACTTCGTCAAGAAATCGGTCGTAAATGTGATAAATTTGATTTTATCACAGAATTCATAAGCCCATCATTAAATAATGAGCCCAAAGTAACAAACTGTTGCAATCAAGATAGAAGCTTTGGAAATAATGATTATTTATGGGTATACCCTACTATTTACTTACTTTAGAAAGCTCTTATTATCTATTTTTCATGTTAGTTTTTGAGTAAAAACTAACCTCTTCACTTCTCTCTCTGTTACAAACATAATTTATAAAATCAACTTTAAAACATTTGCGAAAATTCGTTCGAGCTGGCGCATAGTCTCGACAATTTATTTCTTATCGACTTGAAGAGCCAGATAAGTTTTATTTCGTTTTTATTAGAATTGTTTGTATTAATTGATATTTTCAAGTGTTGTTTGCAAAATGCATTAGACGTATTCACTCACTAACGTCCTTTTTGTTATCTTAAATCATCAATAATTATGATGTGTCAAATATTATGCTTTAAGTTAAATAACCTTAATCTATCAGCCCTGTCATGATTTCCATTTTAATCGGAGACTTCCACCATTTCGAGCAAAGCCTATTACCAAATACTTTCGTTTTTGCATTAGGAATGGATTTCATGATACAGTTTTTCGAGATTCTAAAAAGCTTCCGATTAGGATAGAATTCGTGATAGGCTTGTATATCTGTTAGATATCAAATATTTTTATAAAATGGCCTCAATTCTTATGACTAAAAAAGGCTTTAGCGAAAATAACCTTCAATTGTTAAAAATTCTCATTGCAAACAAATTTGTGTGTTTTCTGTTATTATTCCTTGTTTCAATTGACTTGCTATCATTTTCCACTTGTATTTTCGCTTCACTTGATTGTTGATATTGCCACCGACATCGACACCGCGCCGCCATGCCATCCATCGTCATCATCACCATAATCATCGTATACGCAAGAACAACAGAAACAAAATATAAATGCATTTCTAGCGTTCATGGTCACTGAACATTAAGCCGTCCGTCAACCTTCCAATTCTATTATCATTACTCCTTCCCGCCACCACCACCCTATCTCTGCTATCGAATTTGTGTTTGTATTTATTTAATCTTTCTTTCATTTATTTAACCATGGCATGTTCCAAAAAAGGTGCTTACTAGCACAGGCAGAATGAGCGCGATGGTGTATTTGGTGTAGCCGGCAAGTTGTTAGATAGAAAAGTTGTTATAACTTTTATGTATATAAAAAGTGTCTAGTACACAGAAGCCAAGTCCATGTTTTCCAAAGCCTCCCCAGAACACAGAACACTTATGCGAGGTAGAGAACGCACACTCAATTTATACCTACCTCTCTACTTACTTACATATCACATAACAACAACGACGAACAATATTTCGGGGTGTTTTTTAATAAAACTCCTCTGTGATGACGTAATTTGTCATCGTTTAGTACTTATGCCACTCGAAAATATGTATGAATGTTATGTGGATACATATATTTATAAAATGTTTCATTAAATTGAATGGAGGGTAATGCTGTAGTAGAGTTAAAGGTTTGTCCATTCGTACCTGTGTTTAACATTTAACAACAGGTCTCTTTGTTTTTGTATTTTCTTCGAACCTATGGTTCCATCATTTGGAAAGTTTTAAAAATTTTACTTCTTGAAGGGTTTCATTCTATCAAATGTCTGTTTGCTGAAAAAGAGTCATAATGCCAATCTTTATGGGGATAACACTTTTTTTAATGCGTGTTGAATTCATATCATACAAAAAGAAACCGAAAACAGTCACTCCGGAAGCTAATATTTGATATTCAAAAGTAAAATCCCCTCTTTCTGGGTAAAGATAAAATCCTTGTTAGAAAAAGAGTAAACAAATATTTTTTCAAGATAATATTCATAGAATTATTAAAAGGCTTATCATTTCTTTAAATTTTGCTTAAATTGCAGTAAAGAAGTTTTCATTCATAAAATGTTTTATGATAATTTTTTGGCTTGGTTCTGTTTTTAGTTAGAAAAACAATTGACCAACTTTTCAAGCAAATCGTTGATCGCCAAAAATTGCTAATCTAATTTGAATCACAAATAGATAGATATTTGATAAAACAAACCCCATACCCCAAACCCATTTCTTCATTTACATTGCAGTTAACTTGTGAAACAAGTTACATACCTACCTACTTTTTTTTAAACTTTTTGTCATATTATGGTGGTCACTTATACAATCTTGTTTGTTTGCCTTTAAAGCTAAAAGCTTGAGTCATTTGTATAATATGATGATGGTGATTCATAGTTCACGTATGTCTTATCTTAAATTCCATTTGAGTGTGAATTTGTTGGCTTTGCTTTCCTTCCAACAAATTGACATGCATATGGGGCATTGGCACAAAATTACTGGTTTCTTGTTATTGATGTATTCTTTTAATCAATTGCGAACTCTTGTTGTGTCTTTTTGTTCCATAAAAGAAGCTTGGGCTTTAGGTGGTTTTACTTTGTATGCTTAGTAAGTGTTTTAATACTTAGGTATTTTTGTATACCTTTGTATATACCTAGGTTTTGGTTTTTTTCATCATCATCATCGTCATCGCCTCGACAATTGGGATCCAGTCCTGGCCTCACACAACAAAGCTCTCAATTGATCCCGATCGCGAAGTCAACGACATCCAGTTGTGCACCCCATGGCTTCGGGTGTACTGGACTACGCCATCTCACCATCATCGTAAGCATGGTCTGCCACGCTATCGCCTACTATAAAATGTACTACAAATTACATTCCGAGCTAGTTCCTCTTCACTCATACGAGCTAGGTGTCCAGCCTTAAGCATAATTTTTGTCACAATATCAGCTTCGAGGTAGATTGCATACAGTTCTTGATTGTAACGTGTCCAGAATTGACCTTCATCACACAACGGAAAGGACGTTTCCGATGGCTAATAGCTGACCGTCATTTTAGTTATTTAACGAGATAAAATATAAGATTTTAACATTTGGGTGTTAATTTGAGCCTAATAAGCAAATGGGAAGTTATTTTCTTATCTTTTTTCTATTTGGTTTAATTGCTTATTAGGCCCAAAGCTATTCTCTTTGATTCGATTGAGACTTTGAGCCTTAAATCATGCGAAAACTTTTGCATTTATTACGAAAAGCGCATCGAACATTCGATATGTGGTGAGATTAAAATGTTTTTTTTTAAGTGAACGTTTTGGCCGAACGTTCAATTTGCTTTTTCTATTAAGTCCACACCTATATCAGAAGTCTTTTCAGTTTCTTTGCTTTTTTCCATTCAATGGATCCAAACTAATCCAAAAGAGATATTTCTCGGCCTTAACGGGAAAAACCTATAGATTCGCTAATAGTTTTGTTTAAAACTTTCCTTTTTCCTAAACTGAATCCTATTCCTTCCTCATATCCAATTTTCCACTTTTGCTTTTAAGGTCGGACTATAATAGCCGCATGATCACTGAATCCCTTTTAAAGAATATTTTCAACTGATCAAAGAACTTTAACGTTGTCATTGATAAGATCGTGTATCAAGCTTCCTATTATAGTTCTGCCTTGATTTTTCCAACCTATCTGTTGAGCAAAACTCTTCAGAATTTATTCCTTTTTCAAACAGGTGGAATACAACACATCACTGGAAGACCGCAACGGAGACAAAAATTATGGGAAAAATATGGGTTTAGGATTAATTAGATAGACAAAGAGAGAGCATTTATTATTTATTAAAATAGGTTAGATTTTTTTTTAAATATTTAGGAAAACAGAATAGAATAGAAATTTTAGAAAATTAAAAATAAAAAACGAGCAAGAGATCTTTGAGTTCTTAAAAAGAAAAAATAAGCATAAATTAAATATTGGGAGAACAAGTTTGTGTTATATCTTGGATTTTTTATTTTATATTTTCATAAATAGGCTGAATCTGAAGTTGCTGCATTAAATCGTCGCATTCAGTTGCTCGAAGAAGACTTGGAACGTTCTGAGGAACGTCTTGGATCTGCCACAGCTAAACTTTCGGAAGCATCACAAGCTGCTGATGAAAGTGAACGGTTAGTAGCCCTTCATAAACAAATGGTTTTGAAGGTTTTTTTTATTATTTTTCTATGTTTATGTTCAATCCTATTTTTTTAAAGGTTTTAAAGAAAAAAAGAAAGGTTAAAAGGGGGGGGGGGTTCTTTTTCGTTTTGAATTAGGATAAAATAATGTTTTTTTGTTTAAATTAAAAACCATATAGGATACGAAAGGCCCTTGAAAATCGTACAAATATGGAAGATGACAGAGTAGCTATATTGGAAGCACAATTATCTCAAGCAAAATTAATTGCCGAGGAAGCTGACAAAAAATACGAAGAGGTATAAAACAACAACAAAACAATATGATATAATATTGTGCTGAGGATTAGGTAGAATTAGGATTTGTAGGGTTAATAGGGTTTATTTGTATAGGGTTAGGATTGTTAGGAAGTTTTTATTTCAGCTTCAACACGAACTGGACTTCATCATAACAACAATAAGTTCAAAACCACAACCATATATTCCATTATATAGATTTATTTAAAAAAAAAAGAAGTTATTATGAACAAAATAACTAAGAAACAAATATTTTCTTTCAAATAAACTAAAACAACAATGAAAACCTTTACACTAAACACCTTCTTACGTGTGGATGATGTGATGAAACATAATTCTCAAAATTCTACTCGATGATGATGATGATGACTTAATTTTTGATGAACGATGGATGATGATGACCATGATGAATAAACAACAACAGTGCCCGTAAGGTCCTTGAGAACCGCTCACTTGCCGATGAAGAGCGTATGGATGCCCTCGAGAACCAACTTAAAGAAGCTCGTTTCCTTGCTGAAGAAGCCGACAAGAAATACGATGAGGTGCTACTTCCTTCTAAAATAACTTGATGTGTTGTTTTTCTTAAATGTTTTTACAAAAAAAAAATACCTACTGTTTGCTGCTGAAACTTGAAACTACTAACTAAAGTTTTGCGCGTGCCTGTAAAGCAAAATAATTGAACTATAACTTTACAAAGCAATCAACAATCAAAATCATAAAAAATACATTTCATATTTTGAAAACCTCAAGAAATCTATAAAATAATTCACAAAAAATAAAACTAAAATTAACAAAAACAAAAAAAATAAAACAGCACACACTTTTATTGTGTTATTTACAAAAATACCAAATGATGGACTTACTACGTATAGATATATGTATTCAACAGAACCATCACATATACATGCATATATGTACACAGTTATTTATACTAACAAATTGATGATGATGATGATTTTTTAAAATCGCATAAAAATAAGTCAAGTTAAAAAAACAGAGATTTTTCAAATTAAGAATGCAAAAATCAAAAAGATAATCTTTTTTAAAAAGCATCGTTGGAGCTTAAAAAATATAAAAGAAAACACTGAGAACATAATTTCCTTCGTGATATACTGAGATTGGATGAGTCAACTGCATCTTTAAACATAAAAATATACATCAAGCGAAATAACTCTCGTTTTTTTTAAGTTTATCAAAAATAAAAAAACTAAATTAAATCTATTTTAAAATAATGTCAAGTTGCCTTTTTTTCTATTATTAAAACAAAAAAATAAAAATGCAATTGTTGTTAATCTAAAAAAAGTAAAATCAATCAATTTTTATTCTTTTTTCGTTCATATTAAAAAAATTGTCATAAACCAAGTGTCTTAAATTTTGTTTAAAATAAAATTCATAAAAATCTGATTTTAAATTCTTATATTTTATTATGTTTTGTAAAAGATTTGTTATTTAGAAAATTAAAAAAAAACTATAAGTGTAAACTATTCTCACACTCACGTTGATCTTATTTTAATTTTGTTCTTTTTTTATGTTAGAATAGTATTTAACTTATATTATGACGAATCTTAAGTAAATTAATTATACAAACAAAACAATGAAATAATATTTGCAAATAAAGATATATTTTCTGTTCACAAGTTAAGGGTTTTACGTCGTCGTTAATCGTTTTGTTTCGCTTCGTTGGAAAGTAGGATTTTCTTGAATTTCAGATTTGATGTGATGATGATAACAAGTTTTGGAATTATTCTTGACAAATTTTGGATATTTTTTTTGAAGAGATTTACAGGATTTCAAATTAAGGAAATGCTTTTTATCGCAGTTATATTAATTTAGCAAAAAACACAATAACTCGGCGTCAGTTTTGGCTAATTAGCGAATTTTAAATGGCATCACTTAGGACATGAAAAGAAGATTTTAAAAGCAATTTCCGATTAAACAAAAATGATCGGTTCATAAAGTGATAATAATTTTTACAATAGTTGTCTCATATT
Source organism: Eupeodes corollae (assembly GCF_945859685.1). Lineage (NCBI taxonomy): Eukaryota > Metazoa > Arthropoda > Insecta > Diptera > Syrphidae > Eupeodes > Eupeodes corollae. The sequence goes on along the minus strand of NC_079147.1, from coordinate 144,914,909 downwards.
TATGGAGAAATGTAGAGAGATCAATAATCAAAACGACCATCACGTATAGTCTTAGCCGATTCAATCCCCTGAATTACTATCCGGCATGTTTTCATTGTAAATGGTACCACTGAGAAGATAATTGTTTGATGATAGAATCCACTCCAACATGATGATGTTGATTTATGAATTATTTAGCCCTATCACGAATTCCGTCGTAATCGGAAACTTTTACGAATCCCGAAAAAAACTATTACCAAATACGTTCGTAGTGCAAAATCTCTTCAATTCTATATTATGCACAGATTTCGTGATACCGTTTTTACGAATTCTTAAAAGTTTCTAGCTAGGAATTGAATTCCTGATATGCCTAAATTATTGCATATATTTTAGCCCAGATGATCATTATTTCTTTATTTCTTAAAAAGAAATTATTTAGAAAGTTCCTTAAAAAAACTTGAATAGGTCTTAACTTAAGTAATTTTATTACTTGCAGGATCTCTATTGCTTTTTTTGTTTGCAACGTTATGTTCTTTACGAACTTCTGAAACTTAAATTCCAGCATTGAAATTAATCCGGTAAAATGTCTGAATTGACATTTTATCCTTTTGTCAGAAACTCAAATTATGTGCTGATGTATTTGAAATTTGAAAACATTTTATTTGCACAATTATTTCTCTGCTAAAAATGTATTTTTCTATTTTCGTGATGGAAAATCATTTTCATGAACATGTCAAAAAATTAATGGAATTGTTCCACTGATATGGACTTCAATTGACAGGTTCAGTAAAGACCAAGGCAGGTAGTTAAATTTTGGGTTTTAATTAATTTATAACCTTATTAATTTATAACATTATTTTCAACAAAAAACTCCTTTTATACTAAATTTTCAATAAAAATGTGTACTTTATAAATACATAAATCACAAAGTAATAAAGTCCAGCTTTCAGTTGAATAAAGAAATAACATGATCAGCTTACATTTTGGCATACATTAATAGACTTGACTTGATTGTAAGCGAGATTTTTCTTGGCTAACTTTTAAGTTAACTTTCCAATAAAGTTGCCAAACAGATACCATAAACTTGCCTTGAGTCCCTTATGTCGTCTGAACCTTTCCAATTTTGTACAATTTTAATTACAGATTTCCGTCAAAAAAAGTCTCCAGTGGAATTAAATAATGACCTTTTTTGACCTTTTTTTCAATGATCGCTGTAAAATGTTAGTTTCAATCATGGAACCCAATGATAGCTATGACTATCCTCTTAAATAAATAAAAAGTATTCATTCAGAACATACAAACAAATTAACGACGGGTTTGTATAGTACCGACATATACTGACTATGATTGGAAACATATAATAGACAATCGCCATTCCCTATCTTTTGGTCGAACATGAGCTTGAGTGAACCATTTTATACATAAACAAATCAGAAATTTTCAACAACTACTTTAGGTATGTAGAAAATATTTTATGAAAAAAATATTAAAAATGTTGTAGGTGTACTTTTTGTACGAGCACAAACACGAAATACGTTTTTAGGTCACTTTTACTGCAAGGATACTTTTTGAAGTCATCGTCGAATTTCAGTCGAAAATAATATTGAACTTGGTATGAAGATCAGCTTTTTATATCTGACAAATTATTTACCTAGGCCTTACAGATCAAAAAACTTATTAGCAGCGAATAATTAATCAAAAATTTAAAATTTAAGGACACCGTAAAAACAGAATAAATAAATAAGAACCAAAAAAAAAATCATATTTTAAAATTGTAGCATAACAAAACATGGATCATAACAAAATATTTAGACCAATCAAATGGTGTTGTTTATATCAACAAAATTAAATGTTTTTTCTGTAGCACAAACAAAAGAAATCTTTTTTAAAGGGTTTAGTTGTCATGAATTCAAATCTTGCCTTAAATTTTTCCACAGGTTTGAAAATGTGCATATCTCTTAACAATAAATTGTAGGATGATTTTTCAAAGTAAAAATCTTTGTCTTCGAGATACATTTTAAATCCATTAGTATTTTACTTTTGGAGTTCATTTTTTGTGCTAATTTCGAATCTGAACTTTGATTTTAACTACCTGCTACCATTTCAAAAATACCCGTTTGCAAAGACATGTCGACCACTGTAAGAAGTGAATTTTGATTAAAATTCTTAATGAAAGTAAAAGGGGACAACAAAAACAAAACATCATACATTTTTGAATTCTTACAGTTGGTCTTACCAAGAATTTTCATGTAATTAGGAGAACGAACTTGTCAATAATCAAAGTACTTTTGACAACAATTGTTTCAGTTGTTAAATTAGTAATATTCAACTTTTCATGTTTGCGTGTTTAGGTTGGAAAGTAAAATCCGAGTTCAAAATCAAATGGATATGCCCTACCTTCATGAGAGTTTTTCTAGGAGGTTTTATCTATATTTCTAGCCAAAGCTATGATGATAGTGCGTGTATAGGAGTAGTAGAAAAGATTGTTTTTATAATTTTAATTATTCACAAAAAAGTGAACCATCATATTTAAATCAACAATAAAATCAGAAATATGTGTTGTTTAAAAACTTTATGCCACAATGAAACTCCTAAATTTTATTGAATTGTGTCTTTTTTTAATCCGAATAAATAGTGCTAAGGTCCATGCCAAGAACCTTGTATCTTAAGTATTAAAAGTACCCAATTACTTATTTAAAAGAATTTAATAAACAAATAACAACAAAAAGGAGGCCAAATAAGTTTTAATACTTGATGCAGCTTTGTGGAAGATAAAATAGGACATTGGATGTTAATTACATTTAAAAAATAAAAATCGACAGTTCTTTTAGGTATAGATACACAAAATTAAAATTACAGAGTTTGCTGATTTATAACTGATCTGGAGAAAAAAAGCCAAAAAACAGTATTTTTTGTTGCTCAGAGCAGGAATATTTAGAAAATAATGCTGTCTACATATCTCTAAATTAGAAGACAAATAATTCATTCAATATTCTAGTGCATCCAAAACTGCCCAAGATTTCTAAAAACGTTACAATATTTTTTAATTAAAAATAGAGTTGTTTGTTTTATTGCATGCTTATAAATTATATCAGATATTACTGCGATTCCTTTAGTCATTATTGAAGCCTTGCAAGTACACTATCTGAGTTGTTAATAGACTTTTACGCCTATTTTTTTTACATTAGTTCTAAGCTGTCCTAATACACAGTCTGGCTAAGCAAAGTAATAAGTCTGATACAAAAAACTAGTGACTAGTAACATTTCTACACATCACTAACTTTACAAATGAGAACTAGAAGTTAATATGTCTAAAACTGGCCATTTTAACTCTGAGTTGACATTTCAAAAATTGTATTTGTATTTGTTCGATATTTGAACTTTAGAAAAATATACCAAAATGTCAAACTTAATACAAACATTTTAAATCCTGCTAAACAATAATTCGAAACAATGTTGTTCCTTGGCAGCATATTTTTGCATTATTAATTTAATTTTGATCTTTATTTCGTTTAATGGAATTATATTTTTTTGCGTTTTAAAGATGCGCCATGACAACAGATTTGTTCTAATATTCGTTAAAATGTTAACTTACAACTTGCAAAAAATGGAACAACTTTTTTTTTTAGAATGCTACCATAACAAAAGCAATATACCTAATTTGGCCAATGCTTAACGTTCTACGCAACTCTTTTCCATTGGTAGATTGCACAACATGTCCTGCCCTATCACAAAGACAAAAACACTCCACTTTGGAGACTTTTACTACAATGATCATATTGATCTAAAAAGTTCAAACATCTATTGTCTCAAATGGCTAAATCTAACTGGTTCAACGAGTAAAGTAGATCTTCAGATCCATGTGATATCACAACGGACAAACTATTGGTCTAAATGTGTTGGTTTCTAGTCAACAGCCACCCTAACCTAACCTAACCCAAGTAACATCTGCTGTTGTTGTACTTCATTCGTTGCCAAATGAAGAACAAATTGAAAAGGTAGTTTTTATAGAACTTCGAAAAGACTCAACATCACCCCAATTATTAATTTTATATTATTAAAATCTTGAAAATAAATTATCTGAAGAGGAGATTAAAAAATATTTGTGTTACAAAAACAGAAAATAGAATTAAAAACAATCAAACAAACACCCTTATTACTTTTTTCTAAATAAATACCAAATTGGATGAAATCTTTTGCTTTGATTCCAGTGTTAGGTCCTAGGCTATCAATTTTGCAGTACCAGAAAATATCTATTTGAAGGGATTGTAGCTTAGTACTGCTGTGATGAAATTAATGTTGATCCAAACTTGCGTACCAATGACTGATATGATAACCAGGTCCAAGCTTTTTTGAATTGTTGCTTAGAAATGATTCCTTATTAATGCACGATTCCAAATTGATAAAGGACTAGGGCCTTTGGTACTTGTCTGAAGAAATGGGTTGATATCGATTTTAGTATTAATTGTACGACTAGTACCGGTTCTAACGTTAGGACTCTGTGAAGATATTTCTCAAAAGCGTTAACGTTTGAAACACTTCAGACAACTAACTTGAGATAAGAAAATGGTTAACTCACTTGCTTCGTAGAATTCATTGACTATCTTCTGACTTTCAAAGTGATTGTGAATTCAAACCTAGATACTCCAAGAAATGTATTAGCTACCTGTATGAATTTGAGAATTGAAACTTAGATACTTCAAAAAATTTAGTAGCTACCTGTATTATTTTGTATTGTACAGCATTTTGTTGAAGAGTATATAAATTTTGTTCTTCAGGAAGCAAAACCACTTAACAGGTCTTCATGTGTGTCTATTTGATAAGAAAATATTGATACTAAAAAGCTCTTAAATTTTGATGAAAACAATCAAAAAAAGCTCTACAACAGCTGAAAACGTCTGCTTCATTTGCTCATTTGCAAATTTCCTTCTTTTATCACAGGTGTTTTTGTATTTTATTTGTGATGTATTAATGTATCTATGTACAACTTCCTTATTAGGTGTACATTATATATGTATCTATGTCTGTAGTATTCACATTATATTGACAATTGTTACGCATTTCGATTAAATTTTCCAAAGTATTACACAATTGTCCGATAATAGAACAAACTAATGCAAACTCTATTTCCATTTTTACTATTTTCTATTTGTTAATCAGTAAAATAAAATATCTTCTACATAGGTAGTAGGTATTTGTATCTATTTAATTATTGTGTGGGCGTGACCAAACCAAACAAATTGTCAAGCACAGACAGACAGACATGTCAACTATATAAGTACTTCTATCCGTATTAGTTTTTTTTGTCTTTTTAATAGAATTAATTTATTATGCAAGATAAAAATAAGAACATAACTCTGTTGTCTCATTTAGAAATGCCTTAAATAAATTAAATTTAATTTGAGAATTAAATGAATTTAAAACAAATAAGGCGCCAAGAGTATGTATATGTAACATAACATAATTTTTGTTTAAATATGTATTATTAACATATTTAGATTTATGTGCAGTAATTTGTGCTCTTAAGGGCACATGCATATTATAATTTCAACTTATCAAAAACTTTAATTAAATTATGTAATGAAAGCGAAACAATTTATCTGTATATGGTGACGAATGGTGATGATATTAATTAGATATTCTAGAAGCACACATAGAAACGACGACAACTCAAACGTTGTTTAATCAAACGTTTTATGCTCTGGTAAATTTCTGATATTTATTACCCTTCTCTTTCTCTGGACACGTACAGGGAGTACAGCATGTATAGTATAGGTTTTTTAAACACCCACCGGATGTTCAGAGGAAGGTCGTTTTAGAGTTTTTGTCCAGTTCGATATTTTTAATGACAATACATTTTTAAATTAGTTTTGAAGCAATGGCATTGGATTTTTTCTTTGTGATTGGTTATTAATAATTATATATCACTTACAAATTAGATACGCGTACATAATATTTTTATGGTTGACCTGACTTAATAAACTTTTAATTGGATTCACATATGGTAAATATTTTTTTAAGGGCATATTCGAAGGAGACACTTATACACTTATAGGTTCTTAAAAAGAATTTAACTGGGTGGAGCACCAATCAATTTGCATTTATACCTATAAATCAGTATTTGAACACATCTGGCCACTTCTCTAGGAATTCAGTTTAAAGCTTACAAAAAGACTTGGTTACTATTTAGTATTAGGTCCTTATAAAAGTTATAATATAACTTTTGGTAAGGTTAGTTCCGAACACGAAAGATTTGTTTGATTTGTAAAACTGTAGAAAAGCTGACGGAAGAAAATTCATACATTTTTTTAGCTAGAATTGAGGTTTTAACACTAAATTCCTAAAAGACACATATTTAGGTGGCATATTAATAGCCCTCCAGTTATTGTTATTTAATTAAACGCATTTTAGGGGGCCCAGTTACAGATATCATTGATTTCCACCATTAAAAATTTGGTTTTGAGATTAAAAAGCGATTAAGAGAGTAAAATTTGTAATATTTGGCGTCAAAATGAAGCTGAAGTTGTTGAATTTAACGCAGAACTTTTCTTTTAGTTCATTTTTTTAGTTTTTCAATGATGAAATCGTTTTCAATGAACAAAATCGGTTTACTGAAAGTGTTCCATTTTCTTTGTACTCCCACCTGTCATTTTTACTTGAAGTGATCAACTATCAATCAATCAATCAAGAAAACACTTGATTCCAATAAGGAAATGTGTGTCTAATGTCTAATTTTCAATAAAAACTATAACCAATCGGCCAAAAACAATATCCAATGATTAGTTTCAATGATGAAAACCAATGATAGCCATAATTGACCCCTAAAACGATACCCTGGAGTCTAACTATAAGAGAGTAACTATATAGAGAGTATTTTTAAGCTGTTTTTAATATACAAAAATCAAATTTTTTGGTGCGAGTTAAACAAACAATAATGTCACTTTTAATATCAATAACTTGAATATTGATGAAGATATTCTGCTGGACATGATATTGATGTGATTCCGTCCAATAATCGCTTTGACATCGCCGACCATAATTGTATGTGAGTTATTGATGCGAAACAGCAATAGTTTTCATTGATTTGATAAATATTGAAAATAAACGATTACTTGGCTTGGCTTGCCACTGCGCATTTACGAGCAACGTTTTTTTTCAGGCGATGCCATTGGTTTTTTAGTTTCGAAAAGCTGCTTTAGGTGTAATCATGCCAAAATCATTTCTTTTATGTTCGACAGCTATTCAATGTCCCCAAACCAACTCCAGAAGCATTATTTGTTTTTCAGATTCGGACAAATTTTGTTCCCTAAGTACTTTTAAGTCTTCCTTTTCATTCATTTGCAATTGAAAAAAAACATTATCAGCTGTCATTTTGACGGACTTGACTTGATTGTTAGGAAAATTTTCCTTGACAAACTTTTCAGTCAACTTTCTGATGGGGTTAGTTAATTGAAGGCAATGGTTTGCCAGCTGGCCAATCAGATACTAGAAACTTGCTTTGCTGTAAATTTTTCAGTTTTTTTTTGTCGTTTCTAACTTTATAGGGCTACCAAATTCTATATGAGTAGCACCAGTTTCTATCCAATGACTAAAATTAAGTCTCAGATTCAGTAAGACTTTTACTTGGCCCACTATTTTCCCGTCATCTGTTTTTAAACGTTTAAATAGCTTGAGATTATGTTTCTTAACTTAGCTATTTTTTTTTCCAAGGGCTTAAAACAACAAGCCAATCCAGATATCTATTGATATTTACCTGAACGTGGCAAGTGATGTGATTTTTAAAAAGCTGTTCTCTCAGAAAACTCAGTTCGTGTTCTTAATAAAAATAATTCCATGTCGTCTTGTCTATGACCGGTAGTTAGTTCTACTTGTAACATAATTTCATAGAATAATGAGGCATATGAGCATCTTTTCACCACGTATTAATTTGTTCGTTTACGCACGAGCTTGAGCTTTCGCAACCAGATGTGTGTCAAATTGTAGGTAATGGTTTGTTTGCGTTTTTAAAACTATTCACAATTCGCTTACTTATTCATACCTTATGGTTACTGCGTTTGGAATAACATTGCTCTTAAAGTTTAGCAGTATACTCGTGGCGTGATGGTTAATGCGAAGGATTGTCAGACTGCCTGAGGTCTTGCGTTCAATATCTAAAAGTTTTTTTTTTCACGGGTACTGACTCTTGGGAGAAATTGACAATTTCTCCAAAAGTAATTATTTTCATGAGAACGATTTCTCAAGTATACACATGCCAAGCCAATCGGATAGGACATACAAACCGTAGGTCTCGTAGGATTTAAAGTTGTAGTTTCTTTACGAGCTGTTGTACCAGGTAATTTATTTATGTTAAGGCTAAGTACTGGAATTTGAATATTACATTATTTTCTATAATCGCATATTTGTCTGAATAGTCACGTCTGAACCCCAAAAATCTAGATCTTGAGATAAATTCCATCTGAGTTAAATGAGAATCAATTTTAGGAAAAAGAAAATTTAATTGAATGAAATAATTTGTCTGATAAAATTTCTCATCTGTTGAATTGATTTATGAAAGAATAATGCGACTAATTGTGTTCCCTAGGGGACTGGATACCAATACTCATTTTACCGTGTGCATTTTCAATTATGTACTTCCTTTTGAAGAACTTTAGTAACTGGGGTATTTTATGAAACCTTTTGAAGAACCTTAGTAGCTGGGGTATTTTGAAAGAAGTTACCTTCGAAATAGTAAATGATGTCATTAAATTAAACTAGATCCCAGCATAACATAAGTTTCTGTTGGGTACCAGGTTACAGCGGTGTACCTGAGAATGAGAAAGCTGAAGAGCTGGTAAGGCTTGCTACAACACTGAACCAATGCAAATTTACGCATAATTGGCAATAACATACTTCAAGAAACCAATAAAATAGGGAAAAGCCTTTAAAACTGTGCCTCAGAAAGGAAGCAATGGGCCAAATTTCGACAAAACCAAATCCCAATCGATTATGCACCTAGACAAAAAGTTTTTGCCATATAAAGATAATGCACCTTGCTAGCGATGACATAACCTTAGGATGCAGTTATGAGGAAGAACAAGAAGATACATTCCACTCTGCCATACTAGAAACAAATTCTTAAGTAGACATATCTTCAATAAACTTGAAGAACTTGAAGATATTTCAATAAGCAGCCCATTATGCTTCATCAAAGCCTCTAAATGGCTAGAACAAGAAAACTGCTAATATGATAGGTTTAATTACTTTTTAAGGAAACTTCAATAATCCAGGGTATCACAATGGATAGACATTGATCTGAGTACGTCATCAATCGCCATCCCATCAAGCTAACCTAACTTAAGCTCATTATAGAACCTACAGATAGCACTTTCCTAAATAGCAGTTTAACCTATCTTAGTCTGGAAAGTGTATTCCAAGGTTTTGATCTTTTGCCATTCTCTTTTGATTTGATCAATAAAGCTCTGGCCCCGTTAAGGGTCCTTTTTTTAAAAGAAATCTCCAACATACCCTGGCCAATGACGTGAGACATTAAATTTTCTTATTGGCACATTTTTATACTTAGGCTTAGATATATGAAGTGATGGCAATATTTTAGTTTCCATAACCGACATACTTTCAAAAAGAAAAAATTATAATTTAATTAATATTTTTAATCAGGAGATCAATCTTCTGATATGGAAAGATCTGATCTATTTTAGAAAATGTGAAGTTCCAAAAAGTATTAAGAAAGTTAAAAAATGACTAATTAGCTTAAAAATGATGGAAGCAACCACAGTAAATTGATAATATTATAGATTATTTATAAATTAAAAGCAATAAGAGAAAGAGATGCCTATAAAAAATTAAAAATGCAAGATTCCTGATTTTCAAACGTAAACAAATTGTCATAAAATTTTAGTCTAGATCAATTTTCCTCTCAAAAAAAGTTATCACATAATTTTGTCAAGATTCCGCCGTGTTACACAATCACATCAACTGAATCATCAAGCTGAATTCAACGATCTCAGTATATACACCATCATAAAAGAAGCAGAAATTATGTTCACAGTGTAAAATGGTAAAAAAGCATCTTAATTACAAAATTGATTTTCAAAAACTTTATAAAAACTACTATTTATCATCAAAAACGCTGCTTCAAATTTTACAATGCCATTAATTTTGCGTGTGTTTGCTTGTTTTTTGTGTGATTTTCTCTAATGGATTCAATCAAGAAGAAATCAAAAATTTTAAATTTACCATTTTATTAATTATTCGAAAAATAAAGGTTGCCCGTAAATTGGCCATGGTTGAAGCTGATCTTGAGCGCGCAGAGGAACGTGCCGAGTTGGGAGAAAAGTATGTTATCAAATAAAATTCATCTGTATGATGATCTTTTAATAATGTGTGTCTGCGATTTTTATATTTATTTTATTTATATATATTTTTTTCTAATATTAACTAATATCACACAAATTAATTCAATATATTTTAAATTCAAAGATTTAGCTAGATAGTTTTCAAGAGAGTTTTTTTCAGCGCATGCTATAACAATAAAAATATATTTTTCCCTATTAAAAATAAATAATTAATAATATTCATTTTGTTGTCTTTCCCAAATCCAAAACCAAAAAAAAAATGTTTGCTAAAATATTTTGCGCTTGTTTGTTGTGTTGTTTGATATGCTAACTAAACAATAAATAAAACAACGAATTAATGCAAATGCCAAATAAAAAAAGGTTGCAAGAAAACTAGTCCTCATGGAACAGGATTTGGAACGTTCCGAGGAGAAAGCTGAGCTTGGCGAAAGGTTTGTTTGTTTAATTGCATTTTTTTTTGTTTTTCTACTAACTTAAAACCATTGCACAATTTGTTGTGTTTATTTAAAATAAATATAATTAAAAAAAAAACTACTTTAAATGTGTTAACTACATTATTTTAAGAGAGCTGCAATATTGTATACCCAGATAATAAAAACACAAATATCCTTAAAGGAAATTATTCTAGTTTTGTCTCTGATTCATTCCGGAAGCTTTATTTTCTTATCCAACACAGAGAACTCAAAATAGCCATCGATTCATAACTCTATAACCATACATTTATAAGAACGAAAAATATAGCAGACTACAACCGTACCTTTTGGATTGGTATTATAACGATTCGCAACTTAATGAAAACCCACATGAAAAGAATTGTTTGCCGCTAATGGCTACCTTTTTGTTTCTTTCATTTAATACAAAAAAACTTTAGCCCTAAACTGCTAAATATCGTATTATTTTGGTCTTAAGGCAATAAAGCAGAGAACTTCATATTTGTTTTGTTATTATAGTCTTAAGTTCAAACTAGTTTCTGACTTAAGACCTTTTTGCCAAACTTCAAAGAATTGGTATTATCTTATGTGGTTTATGTAGAGAGTAAAGGAGTTTACATCTCAATTCCTTCGTTAATGTCCCAGCCTACCTAGGTGCTCTCTTTTTTGTCCCTGAATTCTTAAAAATTTCCTAAAATTCAGAATGGTTCAAAAAGGTACCACCAACCTTAAACTTCCAACGTCTCCCTCACCAATTCAATTCCTTTTAAATTCTATGAATAGCACAATAGATTCGAGCGAGATGTTTTGGCTATTTCTGATCCATCACGTATTCTTACCTCACCTAAATCCATGATTTTATATTTTGAAGCTCTGCTCATGGATCTTGACACTTACGATCAATGCATTGTCCTAGGCATTTTGAAAAAAAAAAAACAATAATAAGGCCTTTATTTTGCCTGCAAAAATGTAAAGGAACTAGAAATGTAATTCCTAATACAAATTCGACTTTCGGTGAGTTGCCTTTTTCTTCAAAAATAATCCGAATTGAAAAACTTTATTTGTTGAATTGACATCTTATTTGAATGAACCTTAAAATTCTGAGTATCATATTCTGTACATAAATATACATGGTCTGGCAGCGAGGTATGGACGATTGGAAAATGTTCATTTTCTCACCAAAACCCAAATATAATATTAAAAGTATTAATTACGTACGAAAAATCACATCAGTCAAGTGCTGTCCATTTTAGTCAATACACTCCTGCAGACGTTGTGAGAAGTTCCGCATACTCCTCTGAAGCATTTGACGTGAAATTGCTTGGATTTCTTGCGTTATTGTCTGACTTTGATCTGTAGAAAGGTTGTTCATAAATATCTTGTGGGCCCAATAACCATTGCGGCTAATATTAAAATAATTTCGGAATTGATTTGGTGTTTCAATGACCAAACGGCCTGTTTCAATGAACGTGCTGTAAATAAACACACTATGCGCAATCAATTACGGCTGGAATGGTATCTCGATAATACCCACACTTATAACAATACAGTTTCCCTCAAATCTTATATACCTCTCTGCCGGACCATGTATTATAAACCTAAAGATTCAAAATTTAAACATCAAACTATGAGACCCTTACACCGCTCAAAAATACGAGCTTTGGCTTCAATGATTCAAATCTCCAAAATGTACGACCATGTCAGTGTACAATATGAATAATGAAAATTTTGCTTTGGAGTTCAATTTATGATAAAAAATAATATCTTGAACTTTGAAAATTTCACCCGATTGTGAGAGCAAGTTTTGTTTTTTAATCCGATTTCTATATTGCAGCTTTTTTTAAATTTTATTAATTTAATTACTAAACATTTATTCTAAAATAAACTTCATTCAAAATATATTCTAATACAACCGTTTTTCTATACACAATAGCAAAATCGTGGAACTTGAAGAAGAACTCCGCGTTGTGGGTAACAACTTGAAATCCCTCGAAGTCTCAGAAGAGAAGGTCAGTATCTTTATATTATTTAAGTTTTTAATATATCCTTACTTGATTTAAAAATAAAATTTTATAAAGTTCAATTTATACACATTTTTGTATAAATACATATATTATCGATCTCAAAAACGTTCCATATGCAAATCAAAACCACGCACTCAATTCCTTATTATGATTTTTATATATATAAATAGGCCAACCAACGTGAAGAGGAATACAAGAACCAAATTAAGACCTTGAACACTCGTCTAAAGGAGGTATTTAAAAGAAAAAAAAAAAAATTCATCACTTAGAAAAGTAATGATGACAATTATGACGACTGTTGGATTTTTCATAAAAAAGAATTTTTATATTTCTTTTTATAAGGAAAAAGATATTTGCTCAATTTTAGAAAAGCTCCAGCTCCAGCTCAAGAACAAAAACCTAAACCAGTGTGATGATGTGCTTTTGATTTGCCAATGTTTTGTTTTTTTTTCTTTTATATATAAACAATTTTTTCTCTCTTCTCTCTCTCTCTTTGTCGTGTTTCTTTTGGTCCTTTTTCAAAAAAGGCAATTGTTGTGTTTTATTGTTTTCATTTCTGAAGTCAAAACGGCTTGACTTGAAATATACTTTATATATTTTTAAGGACGTACGTTAAAGTGTTTAGTACCGCTAAACGTACACTCAATTTGTTTTAAAATAATACCTACATGAAAACATTAAGGATCAAATTTATAGATGTCTGCAAAATTTTTGTTTGGATAAATTTTACCACCAAATTTATATAAAGTAAGAGAACACTTAACGTCTATGAATTTATCCCTTATGTTTTTATAAATACAAATTTAATCACTTTGTTTTGAATTACTAACCATTCAAATTTAAGTATTGATTTTTAAAGGTAAAGATACAAAAATCTTAAAGTCTTATTTTGACATTCAAAAAGTTTACATGAATCTTCGAAAGTATTCTTACTTATTTAACCTGGCACTTCAGTTCTGTGTGAACTAGGACCTCTATCAACAATCGTCTTCATTTAGCTCGGTCATCAGTTGGATGAGGTCACTTTTCACTTGTTCGCGGCACCTAATCAAATGTATTCGTATTTTCTTATTTACCGATTCTAAAACTAAAGTATCAAACAATTGGTACAAATTTGAGTACTGCCAATCAATACTTTCCTAAATTATCTATATAATTGAAAAAATGGTTATTCTTAACTTTCATAATTGATTCCTTTATGACCATAAAGTCTCAGAAGTATTTAAAGTAGTTTTTTAATGTGGATCAATAAGTTGAACCTACTTAACCAAAAGGTGAAACTTGTGAGGATTTCCATGATTAGATTCAGATTTCCTTAAAAAATTATTGTTTTTTTTTTCGTGGCGCATGGAACATGATTGAAATTGTTCTTTTTTCTGTTGACATTTTAATGGTGTAACTTCGTTTACGTGCTAACAAGTGCGGTTGAGCTGTCAAAGTCCCAGCTAAACATTTCAAAAACTGTATTAGTATTGGTGCAAAAAGGGGTACATCGGTAGAAAAATCCAGATCTACTGATTTGAACTTAAACCTAAAAATATTTTACCCCATTGAATCACAAAAAAGAGGAAATTTGTGTTTTTGACAGATCCGGATCAAGAATAAATTGATTTATTTTACCCATGAAAACCTCAGATCTTAAAAGTGAACCTAAAGTGACAATACTGAAAGCCTAACATGTAAAAACGTCAAAATAAGACTTATTTTTAAACAAATAAAATATCTACCGATATATATTTTATGTTTAATTTTATTTATTTTTATCACATTTTTAATTTATATTTTTAATAATTATTTTTTTCTTTTTTTGTTTTCATATTTTGGCTGCATTTAAAAAAAAAAAAAACAATAATATCTGCACTTATGCTTTAATTGATGTTTTTTTGTGTGTGATTTTGTTTAATAATAATAATATACATATTATATGCATTAATGTTTAAATAACAAAACACAATCATATTAAAACAAACACAAAAAATGGATTTTCAAAATTTATAACAAACAAAAAAAAAATGGGTAGGCCACTCAAAAGGAAGAGACTTTCGAAGGTCAAATCAGATTATTGGATCAACAACTTAAAGAGGTATTTTTATTTGAACCTACTGAAAAAGCTTAAAACTGGTATTGGGAACAGAAATCTCTTGTCTTCTATATTTTGTTTGTGATTATTTCTTTAGGAATTGTAAATTGTTCTCTATCATATATTTTCCTATTTTTAATTTAAAATACAATTATTTTAATCGCTTTTTCTATTTTTTGCTTTTTCTTGTAATATTTCAATTTGAATCATAAACTGCATTCATTTATTTGATAAATTATTTATTTAGAAGGGTTATTATTAATAGGTTAAGGGTTGTATGTTTTTTTGAATTCCTTAGAAAAATTAGCTATTTTTGTTATAATAACGAGATATTTTTTAGGAGCTTTGATGAATTTAAAAATAAAGCTTTATTTAGATCAATAGTAGAGACAATATTATTTAATGTTTGAAGCTTATTTCTTTTAAATATAGGCCACATTTGTGCCTCGAATGGTCCAATTACTAAGTCCAATGGCATACTCTTTCTAACATTTCGGTCGATATCTCACGAATAAAAAGTTCATTAATGGCTTCAAAGTGCGGCAATCGAAGAGGGCAAATTTGTCGTAAAGACGTTAAATTGACCTAGACAGCTATTTGACCGGTACCTAATATGCCACTGTTACGCCTGCTATGTGGCATGTTCCACCGTCTTGTAAAAACCATATGTCATGCAAGTCAAGTTCTTCCATTTTCGCAAAATCAAGTTTCAATATCATCGCACCATAGCGCTCACCTTGCACTTTACGTTGCGATTCGCATTATCTGTGAAAAAAAATACGTCTTAATGATTCCGCAAGCCTATAATGCACACCAAACAGTGACTTTTTCTTGAGTCATTGGTATCTCTGGCAAAGCTTTTGGCTGCTCTTCACTACAAATACGGCTATTTTGCCTGTTGACTTATCCATGGAACCAGAAATAAGCTCTGCCGCTGAATACAATTTTTCGATGAAAAAGTAAATCTTCGGCCAACTTTTTAAGAGTTCATTTATCAAACAATTTAGTGTTATGCTAGGTCGTGCGGCGCACCATCTACATTTTGAAAGGCTTCACACCTAAACCCTTTATTATGGAGTGTAGTAACAAAGGCCCTATTGAAGCGAACAGTGCCTAATCGATAATTCAGATTCTAAGACTAGCCGATATTTTCCTCAGTTCGCATTCTACGTTAGCGTGCGGGTTAATAGTTAATGAAAAGATGTAATTTTGTGCCAAATTAAGAGTCCCGAATAGCTGACTCAGTAGGTCGATTTAACTGGCTTTAAAATGGAAGAAGAGCGTCATGAATTTTTTAACAGAGCACGCATTCTGATGATAAAATTCAATAACTTGCAAGCGTTGTTTGTATTTAAGTCGATTAATGGTTAAATCATAGACCAAACTGACAGTGACATAAAACACGCAGCCTACATGAGCTGCCAAAGCCAATGTTACACATTTCTTAGTAACTTACAAGTATTGAACATTATATTCAAGATCAGGGAAAGAGTAACGAAAGCAAGAATGTACTCTCGAAATGTTGTAACTATTTCTGTGTTATTAATTTGAGAACGAAAATGATGCTCGGTTGGATTTTATAGTTTCATTCTTTAAATTGACACAACAAATATTTGGAGGCAGACAGCTTAACGTTTCGGTCTATTTATAAGTAAAATACAAATAATTTAGGTGGCGCAACAGTTCGTAGAGAACCAGGGCCTAGTGATTTACAACACTCAGTTTACAGTTTCTATGCCGAATCCAAATGGCTAATTTGAGAAAGCCCTTTTTCTAACAAGAATTATTTTTAAAGGATTTGTTAGGGGCAGTACCCCTACATTTTAGGTGGCAAAGGCAAGGATTCAACCCAAGACTTCTGACATGACCGTCACTTCACAGGTACTACTCTTTGTTCTTTTAAGAACTTGAAAAAAAGTAAGAGTAGTTTATGATGTGGAGATGTGTCTTAACTTGCTTTAAGTTAAACTTTTTTTTTGACCTCGGACCTTTGGTAAATGATCAAAATAAAAAAATAGAGTCTACACTTAATAAATACTTCTAAATTAATTTCCTTAGAACAAAATGATACTGCTTCTCATAGAAATACATATTTGCACAAATCGTTCTTCTCATTTTTCTAAATTATTTATAATTAGATGCTGTAAAAAGTAAAATTTTAATAAAATTGTACGTAAATAACATATATGGGCCTAAACAACACAAAAAATATATTTGTTTAAAAAATAATCACATTGAATTAATAAAATTGAAAAAAGCTTTTTGTGCTATTAGGGGCCATCGGGAATAAATTTTGTTCCGGATTTTTTCCCATCTCCGAAATTTGGAAATGCTCAAAATTGTCTACTCTTATTTGTAAGCTCCGTTCAAAAGCATATTAAAATTAGAGCCAGTTCCCCAATTCCTGAATTTTTGTTATAAACAAATTTCGTAAAATAAATTAGGAACCACGAGTATTTATACTCCAATTTTGGAGCTGGGTAAAATTTCATGGGCATGTGCAATGTGCATTCACGATAGTTTCCATTATTTTCATTTTGTTCCTTTTTCCAAAATAATTTAAGAATCTAAATTGCACATTAGTTAAATAATATTGTTTCTTAATTTCAAATAGTTTTCACATTTTTGGTTTTATTGAAAGTCAAATATTGTATTTCGTTTCTTCGGTAGACATTTTATTGATTGCAAAAACGGTATACAATCCAATTAATTTCGTTAAATTTGAATTAGTTATAAAAATATGTAAATTCATTTAATTTAATTGTATACGTGTGTTGTTGTTTAGGCCTGTGCATTTCGCAAAGAAGCTGAACAACATGCCATAGAATATAAAAAAATTGTATCAAGAGTAAGTTTATATCATTTCCATGTTAGACGATTAGAGTTTTATAAAACAAAAACAAAGCAGCAAAACAAACAAACAAATAATAGTAGACATTTTAATTGTGACGCAACTAAATTACATTAATGTGTATTTTAGTTTGCTTATTTTTATGTATATGTCCACAAATAATTGTAATATATAATTTATATATTTATTTCTGTCTATAAAATTGGGTAAATGTTATTATTAATATATGTTCTTTGTCTATATTTATATTGTTATTATTTTAAGACTCACCTCATTTTAAATATTAAAAAAAACTATCATTACTATTTTCATTTCAATTTATTAATATAACAAAAATGTTCATGCTTGGTTAAAAAATTAATAATTTTTGAAAGCAACTTAACACTGGGCTTAGTAGTAGCTTCTCTCAATCCAACTATTGTCGTGGTGTTGTAAAAGGTTAATAATTATTATATTTCTATATATTTAAACAAATACACATAACATGTATAAATATATTGACCTTCTACAAACACCATATTGTCTTGCATTAATTTCTATAATTCAACTTTTTATAAAAGAACACAATTTAATTAATTTGTTTTTATTCTTATTAAAATGAAAAATATAGGCTGAAGCCCGTGCTGAATTTGCCGAACGTTCTGTTCAAAAATTGCAGAAGGAAGTCGACAGGCTCGAAGGTATGTCTTTGAGTTTAATTCTCAAACTAATTATATAAGATTAATAATAATTATTATATATTTTTTTATATTATAAAATATACATTATATTTTTTAAATTATTATTATGAAAAGGGAAATATCGTATTATTTTGCTAGAGTTAATAATGTGTTTTTTTTTTTAATGTTGTGAAATGTTTTTGTTTTTAAGTGTGATTTTAATACATAATTTAAGCTTAGTAAAACCTTTTTTGAAAATGTGATATGCATACAAAAATTGCGTTCTCGCAATGTTAAGTCTTTGCATAATGCTTTAATCAAATTTTCAACAAAAAAATCATTGATTTCACTTAACTTAGTTGTCGTGATTCTTGTACTGAAATTCAAGCATTTCAAGGTCCATAATAACTTAGTACACAAATGTTTCTTCTAATATGAAACAAAAGCCTAGTCAATTCAGTTAAAGTTCTTTATACAAGTTCCAAAGATCACAGCTGTTTATCTATTCATTCATCAATGAATATACATAATGTTTTGACTATAATAATTAATATTATAAAAATTATACAATTATATAAAATTGGAATTTAAAGCAATATTCTTAAACAAATTTCTTCCCATTCGAAGGTCGATTTTATGAAGAATGAGTTATTTTATCCATAAATCGTCTTGTGATAAGAAATCGAGAAAAGAACGATCCTATTTCTTAGATTCCTCTCAGGAACTTTCTGCCATTCAGAATGTCTTTATAAAAAAGATCACTTAAGCATTCTCTCCGACCTTTTTAGAGACTCCAAATTAATACGGGCATCTAGTGCTATAGATACAATATCAGGATTGTTTAATATATGTAAACCGTTTTCAAAGAATAACTATCCAATAACGATATTACTATATTGTCCTTAATAAAAAGCTAACAACGAACTCGCTTGAGACAACTTTGTGTCAAAAATCACACATGACAAATGACACAAAGATTTTCATAACCAGGCGTGTTATTGAATATCGCCTTAAGTGATGAACGAAGGAAAGGCTCTAAATATTTGACACTTAGAGGTATTTAGCTCACTTTATTTTTATTCAGTACATTCACGGATGTACTGGTGTCGCTGGTGATCTTAATTCTACTAGCAAAAGTCCCATATTTGCTACCAAGGTGTCCTTTCTATTAGAGTTCTGTAGACTACCTTTTAAATTTACTATGATATCTTTTTAGAATTTAAAAACAAAAATTATCACAACAGTCATTTTATTATTATTATTATACACAAATTATATTATTATTAATGCCTTAACAATAATATTAAATATCTTATTCCTCTTGTTTTTTTCGTTTGTTTTTTTATACTAATTTTTATTGATTTCTTTTTTGTTTACTTTTATGTTATAATTTTGTGTGGATTTGCATTTGTTGTTTGCGATTTAAACAAAAAACAATACAAAAAAATAACTCACTTTGTTGTGTGCTTATAAAATAAAAATAAAAAATGATGCTGCGCTTTAAAAAAATTTTGCCCCCTCGCCTCACCTCACCTCACTGCAATATATATATAAAAAAAAAAATCAGACGATTTAATGAACGAGCGTGAGAAAAATAAATTGCTGTCAGAAGAAATGGAAGCCACTTTGCATGATATTCAAAACATGTGAACATCCTTAGTTTAAAAAACATATAAAAATGAAATCAAAATTAATATGAAAACAAACTCAGTCATCCAGAGAAGATAAAATGCTACACATAATCATAGCTCTTAAAAACCAACACAAGACGGAGAATCCTGACTATTTTCAATTTAATTTTATCTACAACAACGCATAAAACAATTTAATATTCTTTAGATATAACAAAACAAAAAACAAATATTAAATGACGAACGACTAAATAATATATTAACTAAGAGACGACATTACAACATAATATTCGTTAAATCATAAATTTAAATTCTTTGCTAGCTACTAGTGTGTTATGCATTTTTAATTTCACTTTCGTTGTAACATCCTGTACTTCTTTTTGATTGTAATAATTATTGTGCATTTGTTAGTTATTTCTTTAAAATATTTATGACATTTATAATGACAACAAAACACAAACAAAAAACAAAAAACAAAACAAACGAAGATATTCCAATTTTAATTTAATTATAGTAAACGTATCAATTCATTCCAATTGACTTTTAAATTCCGCTGTGCATTTTTTGTATAGAATTAAAAAAGAAAAGATAAATGTTTTATTTATATACATCATTTTATTTAAAAAAAAAAAGAAAGAAAAGAAAGAGCTATTTACATTATAAACAAAAAAAGAAATCGAGGTGAAAGAATTGTGTGTTCTTTATTTTATATTTTGTTTTGTTTTACTTAAAAAAAACAAAATAAAAACCTATGCTTGAAAGTATTTTAGAAATTTTAATTAAACAAAACAAACAAAACAAAAATAAATAATAAAAGACAATTTCCTAGTAACTAAGCATAGCAATACTTACACAAAAATGTTTTATTTTTTATCTTGTGCTTCTTCTTTTTTTTATTCTCTAAATGTAGAATATTTATTCTACAATCTAATAAAACTAAAAAGAAAAAACAAAAACTTAACCAACTATACTGCCCACATTAATAGTGCATTATACGTATAAAAATTACTTTCAATTTAAAAAACAAATTTGATTAATGTTTAAAGAATTTCTTTATTCATAAAGTGCCTTAGTATTTTTTACTTCATTAAAAAAAAATTATAAATAAAAGGCAAAACAGCGGAACTTTAAAAAGCATAAACAAAACTATATAAGATAATTTTTCTTAAAGAGAATTTATTTTAGAACGCATTAAGCATGATGAAGACATTAAAGGACAAGTTCTATGAATAAACAAAAAAAATTATAATTGTTTTGTGTTTTATTTTGGTGGCTAACCCGATTTCCCTTCAAAATAAAAAAAAAGAAAACTACACTTTTAAATAAATTTATAGTAATTAATATGATTTTTATATATTTTCTATAATTATTTACTTAAACTTTCCTTTATTTTTTGTTTTATATTTATTTAAAAAAAATGGCTTACCTCTACTACTACCTAACTGCTTAAATATGCTGCTTTATGTTTTATTTGCCAACAATCCAATCACCCTGGTCCAAAAAACCCTTTAACAATCAAACAAACAAAAATAAAAAATAAAAAACCCTTAGATGAATTAATTATTGAAAAGGAGAAATATGCAATCATCGGAGATAGTTTAGATCTTGCATTCGTCGATCTTGTACCCGGAGTTCAGCCAAATTACAATGAGCGCAATCCTAAACCACCAACTCCAAAAGAACCCTCACCTACACCTGAACAAATTGCAGCTGCTGAGGCAGCTGCTACAGCAGCTACAGAAGCTGCAGCTGCAGCAGAATCCGATGCACAAGCTCAAGCTGAAGCAGCAGATGCAGCTGCTAAAGAAGAAGAAGCAGCAGCAGCTGTGCCAGAAGTGCCCAAAGAACCAACACCACCACCACCACCGCCACCACCATTCGAGTATGCTATTGACTTGCCTCCAGAGGGTGCTGAGGTGCCATATGTAAAGAACTTTGATGCTGTAGCAGCCGCAGCCGCTGAGGCAGCAGCCGCCGCTGCAGCTGAAGCCGAAGCAGCTGCTGCTGTTGCAGCAGAAGAGGCAGCTAAAGCAGCAGCTGAAGCTGCTGCTGCAGCCCCACCAACAGAAGGCGCTCCACCAGCGGATGGTGCCGCACCAGTGGAAAGCGCTCCACCAGCAGAAGGTGCTCCAGCTGAAGCTGCTGCGGCGCCCGCAGAATCAGCACCAGCACCAGCTGAGGCAGCTCCACCAGCAGAAGCGCCTCCAGCACCAGAAGCAGCACCGCCAGCACCAGAATCTTAAACAAATTTCTAAACTATTTATCAACTATATATACATATATTTTTTAACTGTAGTTTCTTCTTAATTATAAGTTCACCAAAGCGCTCATCAAAAAGACACTGTGCTCATCAATTATCAAGTTTATTTTTTTTTTTTCAAATAAAGGATAAAATCCAAAAAAATCAATAATTAGACTGCTGAAAAATCGATTCATCAGATTTTCATCTTCTACGACTATCTCATGAACTCAAAAAACTTAAAGACTTCACATCGAATCTTTCTTCGAAACTCTATGACTAACATTTCCTTCTTCTTAATAACAAACTTCTTATTGTTAACAGTGTAAGGGATATTTTTAAAAACGTTCTCAAAGGATACCTCGATATTTGAGGGTACGTTTTTGAAAATAGATCTGTCTTTTTTCTGTTTAATCTTTAATCTTTTTTTCTTTTACACTTTAAATTCATTTATATTTATTTCTTTTACTTTATTTAGCTTACTTTTATTTTATTTGCTTGCCTAACGCTTTTTATTTTCGCTTTCGCTTCACTTTTGATGAAACATTTATATGCACCACCAATAATTAAAACGTTCCAATGAAAGATGATACAATTGTCGAAGTGGAGAAATTCGCACTTATTGGAGACAGCTTAGAGTTGGCATTCCTCGATTTGATACCCGGACTTGAACCATTCTATACGCCACGAAATCCAAAACCACCCACACCCAAAGAGCCAACACCCACTGCCGAAGAAATTGCTGCTGCTGAAGCAGCTGCCGCAGAAGCAGCTGCAGCGGCTGCCGAAGCTGCAGCTAAAGCAGAAGCCGAAGCAGCAGCAGCAGCTGAAGAAGCAGAGAGATTGGCCCGTGAGGCAGAAGAAGCAGCGGCTCTTGCGGCGATTCCTAAAGAACCAACACCACCACCACCACCGCCACCACCATTCGAATATGCTATTGATTTGCCACCAGAAGGCGCTGAAGTACCATATGTTAAGAATTATGTACCTCCCCCACCGGGTTCGGAAGTGCCACCGCCAGCAGAAGGCGCAGCTCCAGCAGTTGAGGGCGCCGCTCGGCCAGCAGAGGGTGCTCCAGCTGCGCCACCAGCAGAAGCTGCTGCCGCGGCCCCAGCTGCTGCACCTCCAGCTGAAGGAGCTCCACCAGCGGCTGCTCCCGCAGCTGATGGTGCAGCTCCAGCAGCTGCCCCAGCTCCTGAAGCTGCTGCTGCTCCAGCACCTGCTGCCGCCGAAGCACCTGCAGCGCCTGCCGAAACACCAGCAGCACCTGCCGAAACACCAGCAGCACCTGCCGAAGCACCACCAGCACCAGCTGAACCAGCACCTGCTGCCGAACCCGCCCCTGCTTAAATACAACAACCATTACCTGCAGTTTTCATTAGCTTGCATGAATCAGCTTTTCAACGTCATTTAATCTTATAAAATCAATGCAAATATTGGAAAAATATAAAAAAAAAGTTTTTATTTCAATTTTTGTTGAAGCATTAAAAAGATTAAGCGTTTTTATTATATTTTTTTTTATTAATAATTTTAACATTGATTTTAACTTAAAAGAGCTTAAACAAAATAACTAGATACAAAATGAACGCCTTCCACGAATACAGAAAGTGCGTTGCCAAAGCAATCAAATTAAAAAAAAATCTAACAGCTTTTTTTGCAAGGTAATTTTTAATTGCTTTTTATTTATTTATTTACTTAAACTTATTTCAATTTGCCAGATTTTAAATTAAGACTCAAATATTTTTTAATCAACATTCGCAACAAGATCGCTTAATTTTTTAGTTTTGCATATTCTGGCTATTTGACTTAAGTTCCGTTTCGTCAGGAGTAGACTTTAGAGAAAATGTTTATGTTTATTATATTTTTATTTTCGTCAATTTATTGTTTTTCTTTTATTTTAATTTTATTTTACTCTCAACAATCAACAAATAATAATAGACGACCTTGTCTTGGAGAAGGAAAGGTACAAGGATATTGGAGACGATTTGGATACCGCTTTCGTCGAACTTATCCTCAAGGAATAAAGAGCTACTGCTCATCATGTGCAATGGCAACAACAACAACAACAAAATATCCAACTATGGCTTATTTAGCAATATTTATCAATATTTTTATTTCCAGTGATTCTTGAACAAAAAAAGATATGTTTAACTCAAAAAACCAAAAACAAATAAATTTACGCAAACAACAAAAATAATAATCCTTAGAAATTTTGTTTTATTTAGAAATTTATGATTTATATTATTTTAGTTTTTAATTTTTTTTTAGATTTGAATAAAGTAAAAATCTTTGTTGAAAGTAAAAAGTTGTGTAGCATTATCTTTTTTATTTGGAAATGGTAGTGGAAAGTAGAACGTGTAAGAAATATAAAATTTTTAATTAATTTATTTTTACAGACGAAGTTAGTAAAGGCAAAGAAGAGTACAAGACAATTGCACAAGAATTGGATTCGACGTATGCCGATATGAATGCTTACTAATAAAATACACTTAAAATGCATTATCATTACAAAACTAACAAATCAACAATAAAACTGCCGATTAATTATTATAAACAACAAACCAAAAACGAAAAACTGAATTGTTTCATGTTTTTTTTTAATACTAACATAATTATATAATTAAATACAAATATAAAAGTATAAATAGAATTTGTAATACAAAATAAAATTTTGCTTAGATTTTTTTTATTTTAAAAAATAAAAATAGATTGAGAAAAAAAGATGTACAAAAATCTTATAATAATAAAATGATTAATCGTTTAATACAACAAATAAAAAACCTGCTTCGATTTGTAATCTAATTATAAATTTTTCAAATAACATAGATTAATTACTGTACTATTGTAGTTAACACAACCTATCTTTTGCCTTTCTTTGTTTTTGAAACTAATTTATTGTTAAGGGTGTCTCGTAATTTTTTTAAAAAAATAAGTAGGTAGCATTGAAATTTTCCTGAAACAAGATCTTATGGCCTGACCTTTGATATGAATTAAATGTTTAATCCCTTTTCGATAGAGTTTTGAAGTTGTACATTGAATTTTTAAGACTTTGTTGTGTTGTCAAACCTTTTAAGGTATTTTAGTCTACAAATTGAAAGAGCGTTCTATTTCACTTATAGATAGATTGGTATTTAAAATAATTTATAAGATGTATTATCGAGTGATAATTTCTGCCGATTATTACGTTGAACAGGCATTAGTTGGTTCATTTCGTACTTTTCCATAACACCTCAATTCGTATCAATATAATTTTGTATGACATGGTCACTTTCAACTGCATTTTATTAACTAAAGAAATCATTTTCGTTTGCTAGTTTTACGAGCTTCCTGAGAACTTCCAGAGAACAACAATACCGCTTAGAACGTAAACAATATTATGTTCGAAACCTGAGAATTGTGTATGAAAGTGGGAAGGCTTTCAAACTACACAGTATCAACACCACATGCAATCCCATATTCCTAGCAGAAACATTAATTTCCATAATAATCTTAAACTTCGAATTCCGAAAAACTGTACCACGAAATACGTTCGTAATTGTTTAAACCTAAAAGGAGGGTTTTGTATCGTTGGATTCAAATATTGTGATTATAAAAGTTATATTCTTTGTCTTGATCGACCGTTGGTCGTAAGAACTGCTATCATTGTCAGACTATGTTGAAATTGTAATTATAGCACAAAGGACTTTAAATTTAAGAGGAATAAGTGGCTGATGAATATTGTTAGAGAACGTTTATAGTACCCGTGGCGTGATGGTTGCGCAGGACTGACTGACAGACTGTCAGAGGTGTTTGGTTCAATCCCTGCCTGTTCCATTTAAAGTTTTTTTTTTCAAGGGTAGCACCATTTGCGAGGAATTGACAAATCCTCCAAGAGTAATTCTTGTCATGAAAAGTGTTTTCTCAAATATGTCGTTCAGATTCGACTCAAAACCTTAGGTTCCCTCCATCCGTAACAATATTACTCGCACAATTGAATGTTTGAGAGCTGGAAGCCCTAATTCTTAACAGACTGTTTATATACATACTTCGAAAAATTATTAAATTTTATTAAAAATATTCAAAGGAATTCTCTTCCGCTTGAGCTGTAAGTAAAAATAGCTTCTTTTAAAATTCGAAATAACGGTCACCAATTACCGTTACGGTTCGTCAGTGGGTTAAGTACAATTTTATGAGGGGTTTGTACGCTTAATGTACATACACCATTTTCCGTAGTTTTCCTTAGTGACGTTGCCATTCATAGGCTTCATCAGGCATGAAAAGGCAGTTCAACATGGGTTGGTCCTCGTCTTACATACGAGGAAGTCTGAGTTGTTATTTGAATCTTGTAGGGAAACAGGATCAAATTATTATGCGTTATTGTTTGCAACGTTTGTCTGCTCATACACAAACGTGCAAACAAATTTCTTGTCAAAACACTTGGAGTGTCGTGTATAACATCAGCTACTGCAGAAATTATTTTTAGTGCCCGAACAGAAGGATTTCGATGGTAACTCTTTGGGCCGACTTTAACACTACCGGAAAGCTATTGAACTAGCGTTTATTGTCTTTCTTTGGACATAAATTACTGACGCTAGTGCGTATCTCAATTTTCCATTTTTATTAATTTTAAAGAAGGATCTACAAAATAAAAAAAATGTTTTTTGTAACACGATTCATGAGCCACATTGTGGCTTACAAGGCTTCAATGTGCAGCTTCAAAAATGCATATAGATACATCTGTATAACTTTCAGCTTTAAAAACGCTCATTCTGTTCAAAATAAAACTGATTTTTTCTTACATAAAATACATTTGTGCCTCATTTGTTCTTTGTTTTATTTCTGAACATTACTCATTTCTTCTCTTGCATCAAAATACTCTTTAAGGAAGAGCTTTTAAAAAAATACGTCCACACAAAAATTCATCCCACCAATCAATTAAAAAAGAAGACATTCTATAAATTTCTATTAAAAACATATAATTGCGCTTTAAAAATTATTTAAAACTAATTGCTTTTAATAAATCTGTGTGAATAAATAATGTGTTGATGAGTGTTAAAATAATATAATAAAATATACTATCTACCAAATGAATAATTAGTGTTGGCATTTGCAATAAAAATTATAAATTAAATTGGCCTTGTAGGAATAAATTTTAAAAATAAATCTATTTGAAAATTTTATTAAATTGCTTTTAAACATTTCTTTATAATTTGTTTATTCTTTTTTATTTAGTATTCAGAGACATGTGTATTTATTCTATACATAGTAGCTTGTATAAAGCAAAATGTATGTTATATTTCACCTTACTAAGGGTAAAATGAAATTGTATGTATCCTTCCTAATTTAAATTAAAAAAAGATATTTTCAATAAAATGTATTTAAAGAAATGACCGAGTTTTATTAAAACATCTTTCAAATACATATAATACTTTGTTTAATAAAAAGCAAGCATTTGAAGAAATTCCTCAATAATAGTTTGTTCGATTTATTTATGAATTACAAGTAAGCAAACAACATTCATCGATCGAAAATGTAGTAATTTTATAATTTGTTGATAACAATGTTAAACACTGTTTTGTTACTGGTAATCAAAGTGCACTTTTTCAATCGATTTTGATAGCCTTAGTTTAAATCCGAGTCCAAAATAACTATCATGTAACGTTTTTAAGACGTTACTTTTTACAATTAAAAAAACAGTTTTTTTTTAATTTATTCAGCTTTATACAAGCTATAACTTAACTTAACTTTACACTAACTTAACATTTTTTTGTTTAGTTCTTGTTATCAGTTTTCAACATTAGCAGCATAAAAGTTCTTAAATGTAGAAGAAATAACAATTTAATTTTATTAGACTTAAAATTAAAATGGGCGAGGAATGCAAAGTCCGTGCAAAGTCAGACAGATGGCACTGCTGGTGCATATCGAGGTTATTTACAGTTAGTACCCTTTCTTGAAAGAATAAACACCAAGTTTTAGCCAAACCGCTATTGGTTTGTGTTTGCCATTCGTTTGAATTGAGGAAGTCAAAAAAATGAACGAAAAAGAATTTCGTGTGTTGATTAAACATTACTTTATGAAAGGCAAAACTCCTCAGGAGACTAAACAGAAGCTTGATAAACATTATGGTGACTGCGCACCTTCTAGTAGAACAGTGTACAAGTGGTTTCCAAATTTTCGGAGTGGCCATATGAGTAAAACAGAAGCACCAAAAAGGGCGAAGACCGTTCCTTTGGTTGGAAAGGTTATGGCGACTGTCTTTTGGGATTCGCAAGGAATAATCTTCATCGACTATCTGGAAAAGGGTAAAACCAATACAGGTGAACATTATTCATAGCTATTGGACCGTTTGAAAACCGAGCTGAAAGAGAAACGTCAACGACTGGCCCACAAAAAAGTTCTTTTCCATCACGACAAAGCACCAGCTCATACCTCAGTAGTTGCGACCGCAAAACTATTGGAATTAGGATTCCAAATCGTTCCACATCCCCCCTATTCTCCAGACTTGGCTCCGTCGGACTATTATTTGTTCCCCAATATGAAGAAATGGCTGGCAGGAAAAAATTCAATTCAAAAGAGGAGGTGATGCAGAAACCAATGGCTACTTTACTTTTTACGAAGTGTATAAGCCTGAAAGGAGACTAAGTTGAAAAATAAAAAAGGTATATCCAAAAAAATTAAGCAGTTTTTATTTTCGCAAGGACTTTTCAAACTACCCGTATAAGGGTTAAGGAGGCAAGTTGGATGTAACATCCCAGGGAAGGCCACGTAAGGCAAATCGAACGAAACGTCTTTCAACATTTTCAATTCTTAGTGAATGGTTTTCATAAAAGGTTGACCAAACTTAGCAGGCATATTCAAGATGAGGACGGGCTAGTTACATACATAAGGGTTAGAAAATTCTTTCGACCATCTCTTAATAAAACTGAGAGATCTATTAGCTTTATTAATAATTTGATCAAAACGGAAATGGAAATTCAGGTGTTCGTCACACATAATACAAAAATCTCTAATAGAATCGATCCTATCATCCGCAAACAATAGGATATCTGAGTTTTTTAATTTAAGACAGACATCGTTAACAGATAAGACGAAGAGAAGGGGGCCAAGGTGACTACCTTTTGGGATGCCAGAAGTTGCATGTATTTGACTGGAAACTGACTTACGGAAGAGAACTCTATATGTTGTATTGGCAAGGTATGAGCCTACCCAGTTTATAAACATAGATGAAACCCTAGTTCTCTAAGTTTTATCTTATGGGATATTTTATCGAAGGCTTTGCTGTAATCAGTGTATATAACATCGAATTCATTACCATTCTCAAGGGCTGACAAAACATTGGATAGGAATTTAATTAAGTTAGTCGTGGTGGATCTACCTTTTAGAAAACCATTTTAAGCGGGGGAGGATAAGGGATTGCAATGGAAATAAACGGAATCATAAACTAGGCTTTCAAAAACTTTTGGCATGCATGAAAGTTTTGCAATAGGTCTATAATTGTTAATATCAGTTTTATTGCCTTGTTTATGAATGGGAAATATAAATGAATCTTTCCATATATAAGGAAACACACTTTATAATCGAAATTCGGATTTAAAATCAGCAAACGTATTTTTCACAACTTTGAAAGGTTTAAGGTTTGCTTACATCTATAAAATTCACATAAAGACTAATAATTAATGAGAACTTCTAGAAACTCCTCATAAGTAAGATTCTTAAAAGGGTTTCCATTGGATAAAATAAATATATTTATTTCTGATTTAATATGAAATGTGAAAAATTTTGATATTTTTGGTTGATTGCAAAAATATTAATGCAATTTCTAAAAACTGTTTAGCTGGAAATGTTCAAGAAGTTACATTAAAACAAAGAAAAAAAATCATTTCAATCGTGTTCCATGCGCAACGAAAAAAATCAATTTTTGAACGAAATCTGAAATCAGCCATGGAAAGTTCCATAAAATAATTTAAACTGTGTTTTAAATTTGTACTTCGCTTTTTTTATATTGTGCGCGTACTCAAGGCCAAGGCGATATGAATACCATTATAATGATTATACACAGAATGAGGAATTAGGAAGGGAGGATAGAATTTGAAAGGAGATACCGGTTTCGAATGCCTGTACATTAAAGCATTCCCCATTCGTGTAGTGCGACTGAAAAAAGAATCTCTGTACTTTACTGTACGTCCGAGATTGGACTCAAGGGTAAACTGAGGGGCATTGCTAAAAGAATGGGTATTACGGTTAAATTATTTGAGGGAAGAAATTCAACTGCCTATTTCACTATAGAACATTGGTTATGAAAATAGCGTTTCCATGAGACAGGCTGGACAAATGCTGTTTTCTATCCACTCGGGAAGAGACTTGTAGAATAGGACAGATGGAAAAGCTTACGCAGTGGTTTTGCAATAGAGCGGATTATATCCGGGCCAGTGGATTTGTGTATATGTCAATATTTTTAAGTACTCTAGCAACTGAACGTGTACGAAAGTATAAATTATGCGCCTTTGAACAGTAAATTTGGCTAGGGTGATATTAGGAAAGCTAAGCTATAAAAAGAAAACATCAACATTGTCACCAACTTAATACACTGGTCGACAAAATTACGTAATTTTTTCTTCTGCACAAACAAAAAAATGCTTTTTTAAGGGATTGAGTTCGTCTTGCGTTCAAATCAAGCTTTTAAATTTTCTATTATATGTTTTTTCTTTTTAATGCCAAAGGCAAATAAAACCAATGTTTTTAAGTTAATACACAAAATGTCCCTTAACAATTGATTGTATGATGATCTTACAAAATACACATCTTTATCTTTTAGATTCAACTTAGTTTCTATTAATTTTTAGCGATGATTCCGAATACAAACTCCGATTCTTGTGCTGAAACGCAGAAATAATCGTTTTCAACATTATTTTTTTAACTTTTGTATCTAAGACACTGACAATTTTTTAACGGAATATTGAAGTAAGGTACATACATTTGTAAAACTATCACAAATTTACAATTGAATATTAGAATGAAACAACAACAACTTGTGTGTGCTACCACCAAGTTCATAGGCTGGAGTTATAGCTATTTCACAGGGACCAATAGCTATAACTCCAGCCTATGAACTTGGTGGTAGCACACACAAGTTGTTGTTGTTTCATTCTAATATTCAATTGTAAATTCGGCAAGCAGCTGCCTTAAACTGTGAGTATAAAATTTCACACAAATTTCATTGAAAAAAAAACTTTATGAATTTGCATAGTCTCAAAGCCAGACGAGATAGATTAATTTGTAGTCGGAACTTAAGCTAGTGAAAACCTTAGAAAAATTTCAATTTTATTTCCACTTAAGAATAAAATTGACTCCAAAAAGTGGCAGGAACTTTTGACACTGGTGATGCTACGACTCTGTAGGTACTTGAGCTTTGAAAATGAAAGGCAATAGAACTATAACAGATACAATTACGTCACTAGAATACCGCCGCAATGTTTCATGTCTTTCCTTGTTTTCCAGTTTTCTGTAGAATTGGCCAGTTGCATTCCCCCCTAAATCAATTCAGCCGTAATACTCGTACTTCTTGGAATGCACATCAGTTAAACCTTGAACGTACTGTCAAGTATAGAAATTATTTTCTTAACCGCCCATCGATAATGTGGAATGCTTTACCCAGTTCTGTTCTTCCCTATCATTTTTATATTCAAAACCTCAAGACCACAGTGCATAGGTATCTAATTTTTAATCCTTTCATATTTTCTTAAAGCCCGCACGGGTTTTAAACCTTATCATGTCAAGGGTATTAATATCCCCTTGAGTGCCGGTTAATTAGAAAAACATACTTATGCAATTGTGTTAACCCTTATTAACTTCCCACAGGAAGCTAGTGTAATGGATCCGATTCGTCAAATTGAAAATTTTGACATTTCTCGACGTTTCAAGGTCCCTAGTGTCGAAATAAAAGATTTTTAGAGAGATGTCTGTGCGTGCGTGTGTACGTACGTTCGTACGTCCGTACGTCTGTACGTCTGTACGTCTGTACGTCCGTACGTCCTTACGTTCGCGACGTTTTTTTCGTCATCCATAGCTCAAGAACCAGAAGAGATATCGACTTAAAATAAATTTTGTTATACAGATAATAATGCAGAAAGATGCAAAAAGGACTATAAATAAAAATGGTAAAAACCATAGCAATTTAGAAAATGTGAACATTTTAGTTAACCTTAAATATCTCGCGAACTAATAACGCTAGAGACTTGAATTAAATTTTAAACTATATACTGTAACGCGATACCAAATAAATATATTTTTGGAAAAAAATTCCAAGCAACAGTTTTTTTTATAAATCAAAAAAATGAAAAATTATATTTGTCACCTCGAAATTTTTATTAACAAAATATGATTTAATCTCCAAAATAATTTTTTGCAACCAAAAATAACGTTTTAAACATATGATACAATTTTGAGAAAAACGAATTAACAGTTTTTTTCATAAAAATTAAAACCTAAAAAAAAAAAAAACAGTATTTAAAGTTGGTAAAAATTGATTTTCGACACAAATACCTTTTCAAAAATTTGAGGCATTGGCTTCAAATTAATTTTATCTTATAAGAAATATTGTTTTCAACATTCAGTAAAATTTTGAGAAAAATCGCATTGACAGTTTTTTTACAAAAAATAAAAACCTGAAAAAAAATTATTAAAAGTTAAAAATAAATAAATTAAAAGCTCAAAAAAAAATAACAAAATTTGGTAAAAATTGATTTTCGACTTAAAAATCTTTTCAAGATTTTAAGATATTGGTTTTTAACTAATTTTATCTTTTGAAAACTAATGTTTTTAACATTTAGTAAGGTTTTGAGAAAAATCGAATAGACATTTTTTTTAGAAAAAAAAAAACCTAAACAATACATTACTAAAAGTTGGTAAACATCGATTTTCGACTCAAATATTTTTTTTTAAATTAAAAATATCGGCTTTAAACTTATTTTATCTCAAAGTTAATTTTTTATAAAAATCCAAAGTCGGTTTTTTCATACAAATATAAAACTATTTCATTCTATGCTAAATTTGTTGGTAGTTTTAAAATTTTAAAGAATAATTCAACTGACAACTTGACACAACACGAAAACCTACAAACTTTTAAGAAAGACAAATCGACAGACGGGATGGGTCGCATCCCAGCCTCTTTTTTTATTTGGTATTCCTACAACGTTTTTACATTTTATATAACTTGTCTAACACTAACACTAGTTACCTCTGTGTGACTCTACCTTGTTTTGCATTCAAGTTCTACCCTTACCGCTTACTATATACATATAAGTTTGATTTGTAATTTTAACACGTGTTAATTTAATTAATGCAAAATAAATTAGGTTGCGCAACAGTCCGATGAGAACTAGGGTCTAGTGACTTACATCTCTTAACTATTCCTGTGCACGAGTACTACAAATTTAAGCTGAATCTCATGGAGGAATTGTAAATTCCTCTCAAGAAGCATTCAGAGCCGGATTTAGGGGAGGGCAACCGGGCTGTATTATGAAGAATCGGTGTTCTTCAATTCTTGGAAAAATTAATTATTATTAACTAATTGGTAATTTGTCCATCGGCTGTTAAATTCTTTGATTTCGTGCAAAATTCGTTCACGTTTTTCACAACCAGTACAGAGCGGCATCGAATTCTGATTGAGAATTTATCGGAGAAGAAAAGCCGCCAATTTTTAGTCTTCCAATAAAGAGCAAAAAGACATCTGTTACCGAAGGAAAAGTACAAAGTGTCCGCCTTCATCTCAGTGATTGACCAGCTATCCGTTTCTCTTACTGAAAGATTGCATGCCTATGAAGCTGTACGTTCGAGATTTGAATTCCTGAATCACATCGAGGAGACGTATGCTGAAAATTTGCACACTGCAACAGAGGCATTAATGGTGAAAGTGTAACGGGATGATTTAGAGCCTATTCTTGGTAATAAGTTGGTTCAATTTGTGTCTTTGACTGCCTCATACAAAAATTAAAACGACTATGGAACAGATCAATCGCCGGAAGTATTTTACTACCAAATTTTCGAAAATCAAAATTTCAGAGCTACATTCCCAAACAAATTGCACTGGAGAGCGCTTTCGAAGCTTTCTCTCCTGAGCATTTAAAGCGATTTACTCCGAGAACTAGATTTCAAAGAAATCATCAACGATTTTTCGGCGAAAGAAGCTCGAAAGCTTCCGTTCGTTAACCCTAAAATTTAATTTTAGATTATTCTTTGTTCCGTTTGTATTTATATGTGTTTGTTTAATACTAAAGGAATCTACATATGTACAATTGTACATGGTTTCACAATAAATTATTTATTGAACAACTCGAGTGAAAAAAATGGTTTACTTTACGAGGGGGCCTCCGCTTCTTTATTGCCCCGAGGCCACTGGACCTTTAAATCAGGCCCTGGATGCAGTACTTGTGAATAAACTTTAGATGGCACAGGCAGGGATTGAACCCAAGACAGTCGAATGCACCATCATGTAAATTAACAAGTCTGTTTACAAATACTAATCACGCTATTTATATAAATATATCCTTACATCTTTGAAAATAAACAACTGGGAGTTCTATACTTATTCTGTGAATGTTTTGTAAATAATAAGTATTTTTAGTTTTCTTTGAATTTAAATTTCCCTTTAATTTTTGACATTTAAACTGTCATTTTTAACTGTCAATATTTAATAAAGTTATTTTTAAATAAAGACTGCATATAAGTGATATATTTTCATTATTAAATTAATAATCACAACAGTGGTTATTCAGTTTGTAAATACTATTTAATTCACTCATAACACCCGACAATTTTCTTTAGTACGAGTTTTTTTTAAATAATCCTAAAAACATAAACCCAGCATTGGTAAGAGGTCTTGTTAGTCAAACCCAGCGAAAAGTCTATTGTGGTGTTCCTTTAGGCGGAGAAGTCTATGAGGAGTAATGGGTGTTATAATGAAAAAGCTGCTCAAAATTATTGCTTCTGAAATGGCATCATCATAATCCGGACACTTTTTTGTTTGTGATTTACGTGTGAAGAACAGCTGATCCAAAACAGCTGGGATGTAAATTAAGGAAGGTATCTGACAGAACAGCCAAATCAACAACTGGTAAGATTTTTGGCAACAGGCATCAAGCGATAGAAAAGTGTCTACAAACTAATATCCCCACTTATACCCATTACCCATTTAAAGAATTCAAGGCCGCCTTATGTATATTATGTATGTACGCCATAGCCGTAAAACTAAGTAAGGAAGCCATTCGAAAATTTGTCATACAAACTTGATTGTTGTTATTGCTAAACTGAATCCTGTAGACATCTGCAGCCAAATCTTCTAATACTCCAATTAAAATGGCGGAATAAGAGTTAGGTTTTAACTAGTAATGGGTGTGGTCTTAAAAAAGAAATAAAACCTATATAATATATTGCCATTTTGAATGTGGCTGAGTTGAAAACATGCCAGGGTAGATATCCAATTTTCTAGAACTTTTGCCTCAATTGGGCTATATATCAGCAATAACACGCCGAATATTATAAGGGCCAAGCGACTTTACATAACCACACACAAAATAATCTAGAGGTGTTAAAAAAAAATTGGCAGCCGAACGTCACTCAATTTTCTATCAAAAAATTTCCAAGTTTTTGTAATAATTTGATGTCGTCTTAACATTTTTCAAATAATTACACGCTTAATTTGTGAAATGCTGAATGTATGTAGTATAAACGACCTATTATTGAGATATCCGTCAACGAAACTAATCAGAAGTGATCAAACTTCCGCACAACCTTGAATTCTAATCTTGACAAAATGCGAACATAATAATCTGGCCTGGTCACAAGCGAAAATGAGTTGGCTGAAAAGATAGTCAAGAAAAATCTCCCTAGCTATCAAGTCAAAATGACAATTGATCTTGTTTTTCTTTCAACTGAAAGCTGAAATTTATTACTCTATGAATTATTTACATATTTCTACACAATTCCACAAAATGCTTTGAATAAAAAGGTTCCTTCTCAATTTGGATAAGAAATAAGTGAAATTACTTTAAAATACAAATCATGATGGACTTTTAGCTTGTCTGAAGACTGTTTTAAAAACAATAATGGGCAGGTTCAGGCAACATAAGGGACTTCAGTTGCAATCAACTTCATTCTTCGAACGTACATACATTTTGACCAAGACAACTAGTTAGTTTTTCAAGTGTCATGAATTTCACATTCAAATCTTTACTTCACAAAGCTCTACTTTAAGTCAATAGTACAAAAAAAAACAACAAAATATTGTCTACAAAACACTCCTCAGGCAAGCTACAAGTCCATCACGATCTGTATTTTGTGTTGTAAAGAAATATTAGTTATTTCTTTTCTAAATTGACAAGGAATCCTTGTTCAGAAAGCATTAACTGAAGTAGAAGAAAATAAATAAATCATAGAGTAATAAAGTTCAGCTTTCAGTTGAATGAATAAACATGATCAAATGTCATTTTGATAGAAAGAGATTTAACTTAATATTAAGAGAGGTTTTTCTTGACTAACTTTCCAGTAAACTTTCCATTAAAGTTTTCTTCAATGGAAGGTAATTCTTTTGCAGCTGGCCAATCAGATGCTAGAAACTTACCTTACTTTCAAGTTCATGTCGTCTGAACCTGGCCAATGTCTTTGGTAGTTTTTGTACGATGAACTTAGGTAGAGGTTAGTGATGTAATGTTCTGAGTTTGAAATGTACGACACTTAAAAAACTAACTAGTTGCTTTGGTCAAAATGTACGTTCAAAGAATGCAGTTGACTGCAAATGAAGTCTCTTACGTTGCCTGAACCTACCCAATAACTAGATCTTCTGGAAATTCTTAAAACCGCAGTTTCTGTTTATATATTTTACATTTTTTTAATGTTTTTGCACGACCTTTACTTCTAAAACAACTGTTCATATTCATTTCATCTGTCAAGAACATTGTCTTCCAATTTATTTTCTTTACACGGTTGGAAGACAATTTTTAACTGTCAGTCGATTTAGCACAAAAAAAATTGTTTTAAAAAAATCAATAAACCATATAATAGGACAATTTTCATTTGATAGGAAATTAACAAATTTCACCTAATTGGATGCTATTGGAAGACTTTTCACAATTCGGCCTTCTTCCAATGTATACTTAGCCTAACGATTCAATAATCGATTGTAAGGTGTGCTGTGTGGCTTTTTGCATCATCCTGTTAAAACCACATGTCATCCAAGTCATGACACTGGTCATTCATAGTAACGTGATGTATCAATATCGTCGACGAAAAAATATTATATAAGCTGGAAATGAGAATAGTGTACTGGGAATCGAGAGAAAATCGAAGGCTTAAGTCTGCAACGCAAGGGGCTTAATGCTTATTGACCTGTGTAACTCGTACGGGTTAAGAATACAATATTGTACAAGCTTTTTAGATATGGAAGGTAAGTTAACGTTTGTCAGTGGTCAGGGAAACACTGTGATAGATTATAGTCTCGTAGGCAACGAATGGAATGAGCATATGATTGACATGAAAATAGGGACTGTACCGTATTCAGACCACTTTCCAATGATCATAACGTTCAAACTGATTTCCAGAGAAACTGAAATGGAAACCGATAATCGAAATGAAGTATCAAGCAGACTTGATATCTCACTGCTGAGTCAAAGATGTTATGATCTATCCAAGCTGAATAAAATAATCAATGAGTCGTATTAAATTGTAGCTGCCAACAAAGCCCGGGAGAACTTCATAGAGCCATGGTTTAATGAAGACTGTAGAAAGGCACGGGAATTATCTTTTATCTGGCTTAGAGCATACAGGTATTCGAATGATGGCTACTTCAAAAATCAATATTTGTTGGCTAATAGATCTTTCAAGGCAATATGTAAGCTAAAGAAGACAGCATTCTTCGAAGCTAAATCCAAGAGATTAGCGTCAGGTAAAAGCGGAAAGGAGTTTTGGAATGGAAAACAGTTTTCAATCCATTTTAGTATAGGTTCTGAGCTGGCAGATCACTTTCAAAGTTAGTTGAATTCAACAGAAGGGAAACTTGTTTTTCAATACGCTACTCCGGGTTTTAAAAATGAAACTCTTGATGCTGCAATAAGACACCAAGAAGTGATTCCAGCTGTAATGAATTTAAGGATGGGAAAACATGCGAACCGAATGGCATACTGGCAGAATTTTATAAGTATGGAACAGCAGAGCTAATCAATCAACTGACAACTATGTATAACAATGTCATGGAAACAGGAATCATGTCACTACAATTCAAGAAGTCCATCATTTTCCCGATTCATAAAGAAGGGAGCTTGGCCGAAGTGTCTTATTATAGAGGAATATCCGTTCTTAATGTTTCATATAAATAATTCACACTGGTCTTGCAAAAACGTTTTAACAAATGGATAGAAGACAACAAGCTTTTAAACAAGCTTTAGAACAGGTCATTCGGCGGTTGACCACATTTTTACCCTTAAAAGTATCGCAGAAACATTCCTCAATAACGACAAGAAGCTATATAGGTACGTTTTTCGTTTACTTTAAATCTGCATTTGATATGATCGATAGACATGCGCTTATCTACAAGCTGTATACTAACGGAATGTCATGGAAGTTCGGAAGACTTATTCAGTATCTACATATATGCCGATACAATTGCTAAGGTATGGAATGGAGAAGTTGTCGAGAGGGTTTAAAACACAATCGGGAGTCGGACAAGGCTGTACATTAAATCCTAGTCTGTTCGCCTTGTTTATTGCAGATCTTACAGGACTCTTATCAGGTAACATAGACTTCGCCGGACAAATAATTAAAGCATTGCTGTTTGCGGACGACATTGTTCTTTTGGCAGCATCACATGAATCATTGCAGTTAATGATAAAAGGCCTTTATCAATATTGTCAGCTTTGGAGTTTGATGGTGAATCTTAATAAGTCCAAAATTTTGATTTTTAAACGAGAAGAAGGCCGCAAGCGAAAGAAAAAGGTTTCTATAATGGAGAGGTCATTGAAGTTATCACGGAACTCAAATACCTTGGAGTTCACTTAACGAAAAATTTGAGCATGGAAATTCATCTAAGAGAGAAACTAGTTAAGGCTAAAGTTGCAATTAGTGCAACTTGGAAAAAATGGTTTTCTAACAAAAGTATAGCACATAGCAGCAAGTTCAAGATATTTGAAGCGGTATCTGAGTCTGTCATGTTTTACGCGGCACAAACTTGGGGAACGAAACAATACGAAACAATTGAGAAATCTCTCCGATATTTTACTAAGCGAATTTTTAGAATGCCATCAAATACACCCAACTATATGTTATTATGTTGGAATCAGGATTATCACTTTTGTTCATACGAACCCTAAAAATGCAAGTCGATTACAGCTTGAGAGTTATGAAGACTATGACTTATGAATAGGCTTTAAAAGATAGTAACGCTTCAAGTAATACGAACCAAAACAGGTTGGTGTTCTGATTGGATAAATTTGCAAGAGAAAGTGGAATGCAACTGAACCTTTTGTGTAATAACCAGGATGGTTTAAAAGCTTCTTTATACCAGCTCATTTCCGCAGTCGACATAAAACAACGAGAGAAATACTTGAAGTACGCCACAGGATCTTTATACACTACTAGCGGCTCGGTACGTGCTTCGCTACGCATAAGGCATAGTAATAAAAAAAAAATGATTATTAATAATATATTTTAAATTGCTAGCTATTGAAGAGCCCAAACGACCTAAATGATATATTGTTTATATTATATTTATCAGCAAAGTAAAAACTAAAAAATAGAATTGGGTACTCTTACTATGGTGGGTCTATATGGGTAAGTCTTAAACAGTTGGATAAGCAATATTTTAAGTTTTTCCATTTTGAGCATGAATGAAGAAACAGTTGGGTGTACCGACTCTGGCAACATACATTGAAGTTTTTGTCCAGGATAGTGTAATCTTTTAAATGCAAATGGCAAATCAGTTGGAATCATGGGGATACTTGGGATCAAACACACTTCTCCTTTTGACTTACCAGTTAGGATTATAGCTTCAATCATTTGTACTGCCAATCTGGTGCCATTACACAGTTTTGGTGGATTAATGTTTCGCAAAAATATAATCAATGAACCAATTTTCATATTCAAGCAATGCGGTAGTATACCAGCCGGTTCCAATGAATTTAAAAATTCAATTGGATAATTCATTGCCTCATCTTGATTCATAACACTGTCAATTGATTTATATGTAGTGACTACACCTGGCAGTTTCGCTTGAATTTGAAATTGCATTGATATGAATGTTTTTCGGTGCTAAAATGGTGCGTTCTCTCAACTAATTATGATTTCTGTAATTCTGAAGAATATTCGGAAAAACACATTTAATAAACTCATCTATAGATTGCGCAATTGTACAAAGATTGTTCGATAAACTGATCAATCCGTTGGTACTTTCGATTGGTATTTTGCCATCACCAATTTCTAACAATTGTTTTGATAACTCATGGGCAGTTGCATTATTATGTAGATGAATACGCATATTAATGTTCAGTGTCAATTTTGGAACATATCTCCAAAGAACTGATGACTTCAAACAGGCGTTTATTTCATCAGTAGGAGTTGTTTGAGGAATGACAGGCAAAAGTCCCCTGACAGCAATATCAGAGCACCACCAAAACAGCTGTTGATTACCGCGTAGATCTTGCATTGTTCGATTCTTGCCTCTACTGATTTTTTATTCGCCATTGTGCGCTCATCCCATAAAATAATTGACGCTAATCGTAGAACTTTTGCCATAGCAGAATTTCAGCGAATTTTGCAAGTTCGACTTTCAATCACCCGTACATTCAATGGTAATTTTAAGCAGATTGTGCGGTCCGACTACCTTCTAATAATGTAGCAGCATTTCCCGAAGATTCAAGTGGCAATTCAATTTTCTGTTCCGATCATCAAAAATCAATGATACAACGAAAGTTTTGCCTGTACCACCAGGTGCAACCAAGAAATATAATCCACCTGCATTATTGGAAACGACTTACATGGTTGTGTCATACACATGTTTTTGTTGGTTATTAAATTGGGTTATATTCGATTGTACAAACTTAAATCATTATAATTGAACTCCTTCAAAAACAATTCATGTATCTCACGATTTGGTGCGGTCATACCCAATTGTGCTAATGCTTTATTTACAATCGTTAGACACATATCTTCAATTATTATAACAGCTTCGTTGTACATTTCCAAGGTAATCAATAAAATCGGGATTTCTTTAAGTATAGTACAAATTGTTTGTATATGAGAGTATAGAAAGATAAGATGTTGATGTTGATTTTAGACCTTTTGAATATTTTTTTTTACTTTTCTCTAAGTACAAACCTTCTCTGGACTTCCACGAATAATTCAAGACCAAAATTAGCCAAATCGGTAGATGTATTGTTGAGTTATAAGATTACAACGAAAAGTGGCATTGATTTTTATATATATAGATACAGGCAGCTCTACTGTCAACTAAATCACAACTTGGAAGAGAGGAATTATTTTAGGGACGATAATAGCATTGTTGAAATTTCAATGAGGGTTAAATTGAGAGGTGAAGCTATACAGCTGAATTTTATACCTCATAGAGATGACTTACCAATTATATGCTCATTGTGCAATTTAAATTAAAGGGAGGATGTTTTACACTTTTTTGGAAGATGTGAAGTGCTTTTGGTAGCGAAATACTGGCGCAAAATCTAGTTATTCTCTTGCTTAACAATATGGAAGTTTAAATATTATATCAATTCTGCAGGCTAGCTCTTCTCTTTCTCTATAGAAGTAGAATTATAAATGAAAGTTTTTAAATATGTTATTGAGCTATGTAATATTTTTTATGATTTGTCAACAAGGCCGACGGCAGTAAAGCCATGGTTTTTCTTAAAGAATTGTAATTAACGTTATCAAAATAAAAACCAATCTATTCTAATCTTAAAAATCTACACATTTTTTGTCTGTTGTCTTAAGACTATCGATTTAAATGAAATAAGAATTTCCAGCTTCCGCTCTAGACTATACAAACATTTTTTTCAATTTCAATGTTAAAATCAAGGCATCTGTACCTTCCTATGTACCACATACATATTATTT
This sequence comes from Eupeodes corollae, assembly GCF_945859685.1. Lineage (NCBI taxonomy): Eukaryota > Metazoa > Arthropoda > Insecta > Diptera > Syrphidae > Eupeodes > Eupeodes corollae. Next base: position 144,872,575 of record NC_079147.1, on the reverse strand, counting down.
ATAAACAAATCAATTTCTAGACGCGAAACGTCAATGTCGTATTTTTTTTAATCTTTTGCAAAAATTCAAACGGATGCTGTTCTGAATAAATCCGTTTGTACGATTTTTGAACCTTAGGTGTGCATTTACTTTAAAATTTCTAAAATTAGATAGATGAAATCTCCGGTTGTGTTGCTAACTACAAATGTACCTGTCTAAATTTCAGGACGCATTGTTTATAACAAAAAAAAAGAAAAACGAGAATAAAACGCATCTAACATTAATCCAAAAACAAAATGTATTAGGTACAGACTACAGATTTCAAAAAGTAAACAATTATAGTGTAGGCGTAGAAAAAACTACTGCACAATCATAAGAATTTTTGTAAAAATAGCTTATTTGAAAAAAAAATATCGAATTACATTAATAAAAAAAATAAAAACAATTTATAAAACAAAGAAATTCCATTCCAAGAAATAAAATATCCCCATCATGCAACACACAAAATTATTCGATTCATATTAACAATTTTTATTTTGTGCAAAAATAAATTCCAAAAATAATCAAAAAATACAACTGCTTATTTCACTGGATATTTTTAGCTTAATTAAGTTTTCAATTAGGAAAAAATATATAGAAGTGACTATGGTATTTTATATATCTGACCGAATTTGAAAACTTCAATGTTTTTATTTTATGTTCATGTTCAAAATCAATATACTACACTTCGCCTTCAAAGTCCTCATTAGAAAAGTGATTTGTTTAAAATCCAAAACTAGTTAAAATCATTTAATATTTCTTTTTTTCTTTCTTCAAAAAAATATAATTCATGTCATCTCATTTCAAACTGAAGATCATAACAAAAAGCATTCGAAAAACGATGAAAAAAATTGAAAAAATATCTCCTATGACCCTCGATGGAAAATTGGGAAACTCTTCCAATCTTTCAAAAACATACATCAGCATCATATCAGGGGAAATTAGGCTATTTTTAAAAAAAGCCCACATACAATTATACACAAAATATTCTCCACTGCAGACAGTCATACAATATCCTCTCTCTAACAGTAAAATGGTGAAAAAAGAAGAAAATCAAAAACCAAATTTTCATTAAAAGAAAAATAAACCGAACAAAATATGCGCGAACACTTCTTGAGGGATTTTTTTAAGAAAAAACAGGGAAATTTTTAATTTTGAAATTTTTGAGAGAATTGAACTCATTTTATTTTTGTTTGTTTTTTTTGCTAGCTTGTGAGATAGTATGTGGAGGCAGAAGATTTTTCAACACAACCAAAACTGTGTTTTGAAATAATGTGGGGCTGATAGGATAAAAAAAGTTGGTCCACATCAGTGTTCTCGGGTTTTTGCTAGCGTATAGTGTGTTCCAAAAACGCTAAGGTTGGTTTTTCACATACACTTCTATAATATACCTTAAAGGATATTTTTTTTAAATAAATTTTTTGTTCTTTCCAAAAATATTTAATATCAACTTCAATCTTTTTTAAAAAAAATAATAATAATTTTGACATATTAAACTTTTTTTGTGAAAGTGGGTGATTTTTTTCTTCCAAAACAGGATATTTATTTGGTATCCTTGAAAATCCAAAAAATAAATAAACATAGATAGTATTTATATCCATACTTTTACCCAGGTGAAGTGAAAATCCAGTGCATTGTGTGTCCGTGTTACAAGTGGTATTTAGAGCGAGGATATGACGTTTAAATGTCAAAAAAAGGATGAAAAACGGATATAACCTAATATTGCATACAAAAAAATCCCAAAAATAATCGAATAAGTCCTGGATACAAAATGAAAATCCTCACATCTAAATGTTATGCAATTTACAAAAAAAAAGTATTAAATTGTGTATTGGAAAATTTATATACATATGTATATATTTGTATATACATACGTTTCTACATTTATGTATATATTTTCAAAAACAAAAAATAAACTTCATGGTTTGTTTGAATCGTTCTTAAAAGGCAATTGAAATCGAATAGCTCTGAAAACATTTCATAAACATTTCGCACACGTATATAAACCACTACATCAAATACCACTACACGCATATCATACACACATACACACTCACTTCTTACCTGCCTCAGCACACACTAATTTTAAATGTGTATGTGCAAAGAACATGTGTGTTTGAAATTTTTGGTTTTGTATTTTTGCGGATATTTCAACATTCTTAAATCTAAATAAAAAGCACAACGGTTCTATTTTTAAATGATTAAAACATGCACACACATACATTCGCATATGTACAAACATAAAATTTTGAAAAATGTCAGTTTTTCAAAAACGTACAAATCATTTCAGAGGCCTAAAAATAAAATATAAATTATGAAAAAAAATTATGTACATATGCATTTTTTTGAAGATTGTAATTATCTGCAATTTCAAGTCGATTAAATTTAATGAGTTTTGAAACACTTCATGACAGTGCCATAGTTTTTAAAATACTGATTTTTAATGTCCACGGCGGCAATGGTGATGGTTTGGGATTTGGGACTTGGGCGTATCTCAAATTGAAGTGTGTGAGATAAAATTAGAATATTGTGTAGGTGCAATTTATTAGGAGTTTTAAAATAAATTTTGAAATACAAAAAATATATAGAACACAGATAGAAACACCTTCATCGCAATAGGTGTCTAAAATACACATACACTGACACAAAAATGACATCATTTTATAGTGCTGTTCTATTATACACACAAATACATACAAAAAAAAGAAGAGAAATGAAGAAAAGGAATTTGCAAAGTTTAAAAATTTAGTTTTTTTTTGTTGGCATATTTGAACTTTCATATTCAATTTCATTTGGCAACAAGCTTGGTTATTTTTAACACACAAAACAAAAATGAATACTTGTAAATACATATTTTTTTATTGTTATTAATAATAATTTCAATATATATAGTTTTAGATTTGAAATAAAAGTAGTCTTCTTGTGTGGACTTAAGTATTTAGTTTAGAAAATTTAAGTTGACATTATTTCGAAAATGTATGTTGGTGGTAATAGTTAGAAGAAACATTTTGACATTTTTTTTTAAATTTTTAAGAGTTTAAATTTTAATTTGTTTCATTTATTGAATTCAACTAAGAATTTGCATTCATTAATTTCAACTGAAGATTGGGACTTCAAATTTTGCAATAACCAACCTTAAAAGGACTGCAATAGTTTTGTCCCCAATCATTTGGGACTTTATGCATTCACTTGAAGTCTTTGAATTCACTTGAAGTTTTTGCATTTTGAGAAATGTCTTTGTACTTACCTTAAGTCTTTGCAATATTTTGAAGTCTTTTCATTCTTTTTAAGTCTTTGCATTCACTTGAAGTCTTTGCATTTACTTGAAGTCTTTTCATTCACTTGAAGTCTTTTCATTCACTCAAAGTTTTTGCATTCTTTTGTAGTCTTTTCATCCATTTGAAGTTTTCGCATTCACTTGAAGTCTTTGCATTCGCCTAAAGTATTTGTATTCTTTTGGAGTCCTTGCATTCACTTGAGTTCTTCAAAAGAATGTAAATACTCTGAAAAAAGCCAACACTTTAAATGAATGAAAAGACTTCAATTGAATGCAAAGACCTGAAGTCAGTGGAAAGACTTCAAGTGAATGCAAATAATGCATGAAGTCTCAAATGATTGCAATACATTGATCGCAGTGAAATGATTGGATAACATATTATTGCAATCTTTGTAAGGTCAAATGATTGCAGGATTAAGTCCCAACCGTTAAGGGAATTCAATGAATGCAATCTTTAAATTGAAGTCATAAAAGATTGCATTCTCTTAAAAGCCTGCTATTAAAGCATTTATAAGTACTTGGCCAGTACTTTTCATCGAACGTCAATTTATAAAATACTTTATTTTGTATTTCATCAGAAGAGAGTATGAGTACTTCTCAAACGCATAAGTATCCTAATACTAGTTCAACATATTAAATAAGGGTTTAAAAATTGTTAAGGGTTTAAAAATTTACCAGTTAGCAATTTGCAAAATATTTAGTAAATTGCTTATTAACTTTTATTAAAAAACGAGGACCCAAACATTTCTTGAAAACAAACAAAGCAAATACTCTTAAACGGAACTATTAATTGGAATTCACAACTGTCGACTGGACTAATCCATGCACTGTTCTCGTAAGAATAACCGTAAAGATGTCAAATGTCAAATGTCAAATTGCTAAAGTTAAAGTAGCCATTCCGAGATTTTTACTTTAGCTAATTGTAAAGAGATAGTAAGGCGGTAAATCAGACAAAACAACTTTTAAGCATAGTTAATTGCTAAAAATGGATTTAACATTTTACGAAATTGTTACGCCATTTTTTTTAATGTTTTTCTCAAACACTAATGTACTGAATTATAAGTACCAATTCGTGTAGTGGTAAATATAAGGTAATTCATTTTTTGTTTCGAAAGTTAATCTTAACAAAAAACTCTCAGCTATGCATTTTTGATGAACAATGCATTTCATAAGAAATTTGAACTGTGCCATTAAGTGTGACAAACAATAGACCCGTTATCCAGAGCAGCCCATCTACTATTTATATTCTTTAAATATCCTGCTGGATCTATTATTTTGTGATTGAAATGTTAGTTTTTCTATTTCACACTAGGCGACATTTTGTCTTGTGAAGTTTTTTATCGCTTACAACTTTTTCAATAACAATAGTGTTTCCACTTTACCGATATTACTAGAAATGATATATTAGGTTTTTATAGCCTAACTGTGAAATACAAAAATGTTCTGTCAATTTAAAGTCTCTATTCAAGTCATTTTCTATTGCTAGTTGATGGAAGATGGAAGAATTCGGTTGTTAACAGTTCTACTCCTGAAAAAACAATATACATTTTTTCTTCTGGATTTGAAGTCGAAGACGAAATTGAGATTAATTCTTGTAGTTTTTAAATAATTAATTCTTAAATATTCATGCTAGTTTTCGACTGAGCATATTAGGTCAGTTTAAATTAAATGTCAGGTATCTTCGTATTCTCAGAAATATTTATTAACAACAGTTTTCACTAGTATCTCATTGTTACAGTTTTCGGGCAGAATTATAATAATAAAATATAATACAATTAATATTCTATACTAACCAATTCAAATAAGACAACATGGAAGAAAATTTGATACATGTATAGAGCCACATGACGTTTAAACAAACTACTGCAAGAATTTTGGAGTTACCTTTTTTTCCTTTAAAAAGAAAATTCTTATTATGACAAAGCTTACAACATTCCACACTGGCAACCACTTTAAAAATTAATTGCAAATTGTTCAATCGAATTCAATTGAGTTCAATCATCTAAAAGTGACAGAAAGCTCGGTGATAGCCAATTTCATTATCAAAAATGGAACATTCACTATTAAAAATAAATAAATAAATTAGCAACAGTCTATGCAGAACCAGGACCTAGTGACTAACAACTCTCAACCATTCCTGTGTGCGAGTAATGTTGTCAGAGATGGAAGGGACCTACAGTTTATTTGCCGAATCCGAACATGACAAGAATTACTCTTGGAGGACTTGTCAATTCCTGTAAAGTAGCACAAGCAGGGATTTAACCCAAGGTCCCTTGCATGACAGTACAACGCACTAACCATTACGCTACGGGTACTACTGCAATCACTATTACCTTGGTCAATATTACTCCACTCTTAAATCAGAAATACTGATTTTTTTGTAGTTTCTGAAAGTCAATCAGGCAGTACCTACCCGTGAAAAAGTAAAGTAGCACAGGCATTGATTTAACCCAAGGTCCCTTGCATGACAGTAAAACGCCCTAACCATTACGTTACGGGTACTACTGCAATCACTATTACCTTCGTCAATATTACTCCACTCTTAAATCAGAAATACTGCTTTTTGTAGTTTCTGAAAATCAATCTTTTTTAAATCAGAGATTGCTCAGAGCACGCTCCAAGCTCCAAGCTCCAAAAAAAGTGACAGAGCTCTGCCCTGTGTTAAAAAATAAAAACGCTTAATAGTGACAAATTTTGCGCCACATTGTAATAATTGCAAGTAATGGGCAGGTTCAGGCAACATAAGGGACTTCATTTGCAGTCAACTTCATTCTTTGAACGTACATTTTGACCAAGGCAACTAATTATTTTTTCAAACGTCATGAATTTCAAATTCAGAATTTTACTTCACAAACCTCTACTTTAAGTTTAAAGTACAAAAAATACCAACAAAATTATTGTCGTCAAAACACTCCTCAGGCAAGCTACAAGTCCACCACGATTTGTATTTTTTATTGTAAAGAAATATTAGTTATTTCTTTTCCAAATTGACAAGAAACCCTTTTACAGAGCACTAAATAAAGTTGTGCAGAAAATCAATAAATCAGAGAGTAATAAAGTTCAGCTTTCAGTTGAATGAAAAAACATTATCAACTGTCATTTTGATAGAAGTAGACTTGATTTGATAGTTAGGGAGATTTTTCTTGACTAACTTTCCAGTCAACTTTCCATTAAAGTTGCCTTAATAAGAATGTAATTTTTTGGCAGCTGGTCTATCAGATACTAGAAACTTGCCTGACTTTCAAGTCCCTTATGTCGCCTTAACCTGCCCAATGGCGCTGGAAGTCTTTTTTGGACAGCATCTTATGACGTAGTGCTGGCAAAAACACGCAACTTAGAGAGTATTATTTTGAAACTTCTTTTTGAAAAACTTTCTTCCAAAGAGACTGATATTGACAGAAGCAAATTGTTGGTGTTTAATTATGATGACAACACTCAAATTGGGCGCCAATTAGATAAAATTTTAGTAAATATATTATACAAGTTCTTGATAAAAAAAAATAATATTTTAAAACAATTGGATTTTATTTAATTTTTTTCCTCAATTTGTATATATTTCAGTTTTCTTCGTATTCATTTTGTTCCAAAGTTATAAAAAAACACATTCACCATGGACGCCATCAAGAAGAAGATGCAAGCGATGAAGCTTGAAAAGGATAACGCCATTGACAAGGCCGATACCTGCGAAAACCAAGCTAAGGATGCTAATTCTCGTGTCGATAAACTCAATGAGGAAACTCGTGACTTGGAAAAGAAATTGGTCCAGGTTGAAGTTGATTTGGTAACATCTAAGGATGCCTTGGAAAAGGCCAACCGCGAATTGGAGGAAAAGGAAAAACTCTTGACCTCAACTGAATCAGAAGTTGCCACTTTGAATCGTAAGGTGCAACAAATTGAAGAGGATTTGGAAAAATCTGAAGAACGCTCAACCAGTGCTCAACAAAAATTGCTGGAAGCTACCCAAGCTGCCGATGAGAACAACCGGTAAGTTTATACATATAATCACGTAATATTCTTAAATTCAATTTAATATATTATCATATATTATTAAAGTATGTGCAAAGTATTGGAGAACCGTTCCCAACAAGATGAAGAACGTATGGATCAATTGACCAACCAATTGAAGGAAGCCCGTATGTTGGCTGAAGATGCCGATACCAAATCCGATGAAGTCTCCCGCAAGTTGGCCTTTGTTGAAGATGAACTTGAAGTTGCTGAAGATCGTGTCCGTTCCGGTGAGTCAAAGATCATGGAACTCGAAGAAGAATTGAAGGTAGAACACTGTTAAAAGTACAGTTAAAAAACAAAGCGATTATAATTAAACACAAAATTTCCTCATAGGTTGTTGGTAACTCCTTGAAATCTTTGGAAGTATCCGAAGAGAAGGCTAACCAACGTGTTGAAGAATTCAAGCGCGAAATGAAAACATTGACTGTTAAATTGAAGGAAGCCGAACAACGTGCCGAACATGCTGAGAAGCAAGTTAAGAGGCTCCAAAAGGAAGTCGACAGGCTAGAAGGTAATGTTTATAGTTTAAAAATATTAATTTATTGTATAGTATATTTTACATTTAAAAACAATTATATTTCGATCATGTATTGAAAAATATTTTTTCAAAAAATCTTTATTTACGCTTAAACTAACATTTAGATATAAAAAGAAAAAAATAAAAAAATATACTAAAATTTTTGAAAAAAAAAATATTTATGAATACATACATTTTGTAAAAATGAAAAAAAGAAAAATTTCTAATCTTAAATTAACACTATTTTTAAGTTTACTGTATAAAAAATGCTGTGCTTTTAATATTAATGATGCTTTTTGCAGACCGTCTCTTCCACGAAAAAGAAAAGTACAAAGCGATCTGCGACGATTTGGATTCAACATTTGCTGAACTTACTGGATATTAAAAAAACAAACAAAAGAATAATAATTATTATAATAATGAACTTCAAAAACAATTTACAAGACATTTACAATGACACCTACACACGATATATTTTGTTTACCCATTTTTACCAAGCATATCTCGATTTACATTATGAAATTCGTTTTTATTTTTCCAATTGAAATCAAAACTGTCCAAAATGCACTGCATTCAGTTTGCTTACTTAGCAACAAAAACAAAACATTAAGTTGAATTTCTTGGATGAAATTAGCAGTAATTTGTTTGTTTTATTAAGAAATCAGCATAATTATTGCGATTATTGTAATAGATTTTTTTTCTATTTGATATTGTACGAGTAGTTCAGAAAATTTGATGCAAATTTTTTCCTCGCACCGTATTTCGCAGTTTCCATAAAATTTTGTATGCGTCCAGATTGTGTCGTCTTTATGGACAGTGATTCCTTATTTATCTTCTTTTTTTATTTGTATAAATTTTGTTTTCAAGCTTAAGGCTATCCATTTTAATTTTCTATGACAGAAGGTATTTTCTCGGTTAGTATTCAAATGTCAAACTGGAAGAGTAAGTTCTTTTGAAAGAAACTTACATTTCTAATGTCAAACTGAAAATGTTGAATCTTTTTAAAAAGAAACTGACATTTCAAATGTCAACCTGAAAATGTTAAGTCTTTTCCAAAAGAAATTGACGTTTCAAATGTCAAACTGAAAATGTTAAGTCTCTTCAGAAAGAAACTGACACTTTAAATGTCAAACTGAAATTGTTAAGTATTTTTAAAAAGAAACTAACATTGATATTTTGATTAAGAAGTTTTCTTGAAGTTTGATATTTTTATAAGATACGCAATATCAAAACTGTAAAATTGTTATTCTGTCATAAAATCAAAGCTGCTTTAAGTCACCTGCATATAATATAATATTGTACAAAATATCCTCATTTTTTAAATATATTCCCTGAACAAATAAGATACACTGTAAATTACAGTTTAAAAAAAAACATAATGAACTTTAAAAAAACACCAACATTTTGTAATATAAAACCAAAAACAAACAAAAATCATCACGCCTGTGGGTAACAAAGTGATGTTAATTACGATGAATTATCTTCGCGTTCTTTTTTTTGTTGGCAATATGTTGATAAAAAACAAAATAATTGATGCCAATCGAAAGTTTTTGATAATTTTTGAAAAACGACAGTTTTTTTGTTTTGATACTCCAACACTCTTGAAAAATCACAATCGTAACATTGTAATATAAAAGGTGATTTTTTCTTTTAAAAATTTTATTTTATTTTTGTGTTTATGTCATTGTTTCTATATAATGTATTACTTCACACATGAATGAATCCTTCGAAATTGTTTATAAAACAACAACAAAAAAAAAACAAGCACACGCACAAAATTAAGTGTCAATCCTTTTTTGTACCCATCACACAATATGTAAACTGTTACCGTCTATGGTCTATATGAAGATATGCAACTATGTTCTTAAATTCACCATTGTTTTATGTTTTCTCTGTATAAATAATGCACCGATTTACTAACAAAATGAAAAATATGTCTTTTATCCCTCACCACCAGATATGTAGTTTTGTAAAATGATGATATGTTTTCTGAAGTCATTTCTTAAAAATCTATTCAAATGTCAAATAATTTCAACTTAGTTGAGTTGTAAACGTCATAAAAACGATAATGTCAGACTATATGGTAAATCAATTTTCAACTGAAAAGAAAAAAGAAAGGATTCTCTCTGGTAACGCGAACGAGTGTGGACGTGTTTCAGGCAGCGCTTCATTAATTGATTTTAATTCAAAGTTTCTTTTTTTTCTGTGAGAATTAAATTTGCGACTGATGGATGGTGATAATCACCCTCCTCTTTTGGGGCCGAAGTGGCCTCCGGATAAACGCTCATTTTATGAAAAAATCAATCTTCCATCCAGTTTGCTAAGTGAAAAAGATAAAAAAAAATTATAGAAACAGTTACCAACGAGTGGATTTCAGACGAAGACGCGCAATATTCCGGTTGCGAAAAAGAGATGGATAGTGAAATCTCAAAATCTCAAATACATAATTTTCAACTGCAAATGTCAAACAGTTTCAACTTAATTGAGTTGTAAATGTCATAAAACCGATAAAGTCAGACTATATGGTAAATTAATTTTCAACCTCAACTGAATCCAGAGTCTAAAGTCTCAATTAATTGAAGTCATTGGGGAAAGACGATAACCATCTTTTTAAAGTTAAAATCCCACTCCCAATATATGGAAATTCAGTTAATGAAATCTCTAATTCACACAAGACTGCATCTTATCTGAGATGATTGTCAAACTACTGTCTTCTTAACTTTCCAATCAAGATCTCAGAAATGTCAGTTTTTTTCAAAAATATAAAAACAATTTCTCACTTTATCTGTCAAAAATGTGAGAACTGCATTTTTATGATTTGATTTCTTAAGAATTCTAAAATTCAGTCTGGTTTTCTAGTCAAAAAAATACATTTGGATTTTTGATGTTTGACAGATGGATTAAACTGACGTATAAATTCAATGGACTTCAGAGAAACGTACATTTATTGCACTTCTTATACATATCTCCATTTCCATTCGAACTCGTATTTAATTTTCATCAAACAATATGTTTGTATATATAACAAATTGCCACATAAAATTTATAAATATTTTTTGTTTACAAATCGATTTTAATATATTTTTTTAATTTCTTTTCTTCTATTTAATTCATTTATACAGACGAATTGGGCATCAACAAAGACAGATACAAGTCTCTTGCCGACGAAATGGACTCCACATTCGCCGAATTGGCTGGTTATTAAAAATTTTAATCCATTTTTAAGAAAATTATCCAAAACTATTAAACATAAATTTAAAATCAAAATGTTGTGAATTACACAAACAAAAACAATGAAAAAAAACCAAAACAAAATACACATACACAAATCACAACAATGTTTCCTTTATTTATGATAATAATATCTGTTTTTTATTTATTTAAATAATAAAATAAAAATATTATTATGATTGTTTATATTTGTTAAAAAATCTATACAACAAACGAAAACAAAAATGGTGAATACATTTCTCTCTTTCTTGATACACTTTTAACACAATATTATGAGAAAACAGAAGAAATTGGAACTAAAAGAAAAAGATGGATATATGCCATTTACACCATTTGTTTTAACATCAGCAAACAAATCATTAATGTGCAATGTATTCTCTCATTCTCTCTCTCTCTCTCTTTATTAAAAACATATAATAAATAAATCATTTTTTATTTTATTTATAACTTAAAAAGTAAAATCATTATAATAATATTATATATTTATAAAATCTTCTTATTTATACATACAAATGTATATTTTTTCTTGTTAATAATTTATTTGTTTGTGCAAATTCTTTTTAGGAGAAACCGAAGTAAAAAAAGGAAAAAAAATAATATGTGTGATTTGCTTTGATGAGTTATGTTGTTTTTTGCTATTATTAAAAAAGGACAACCGAAATTTAATAATCTATCGCTCAGAGTAAATAATAGTTAAGTTGATTATACATACGTAACGGTTTTTTTACGTGTAGGCTTCAATCTGGAAATCCTTTTTTCCAAGTTGTTTTTTTTTTTGACAGCTGTCAATTGATTCATGATCAATTTGGTTTAAAAGTTTGTAATGAATATTCTTCCTCTGGCATCATATTTTTGCTCACAAGTTGATCTTGTCATCGTGATTAAACAAATTGAACCTTCGTTAAACGTACTCAACATCTCTATTCAAATACTGAACCAGGGCCCTATTTCATATAAATTGACAGGTGACGATTTTACAAATTTTCACACTTGCCTGACAAATCTGTATTTCATTAAATATTGACAGACAAGTTTGTCAGTGAAATACAATGTCATTATCACATGAAATATGTTAAATGTGAGTTTTTGATACACGTTTGGATATCGTTTATAGATTTGGAAATAAATACTAATGGCTTTGGATACTACCTTTATACGTAAACTGCAATAATTGGGAAAACGACTTTGAAAAAATAACGGAGGTAATTAACGAAAGAAGATCTTCAAACTTTATGCTGATTGGTGATTTAAACGCGAGAATCGGTCTTGATTCAGGAGTATTGAACGAAGTAAAGGGCATTTTGAGGCAATCAAAAGATACCATTTGTAATGCCAGAGGAAGGAAACTGTTAGAATTATGTGATTCATTTTGACTTCGTATTCAAAATGGAACCAGTTCAATTGATTGTGAGGGAAATCATACATTTTGAGGAGGACGAAGAGCATCAGCAATAGATTATGCAATTTAAGGTGAAGATTTGAAAGATTTGAAATCAAAGAAAATCCATACTCGGATCATTTTCCAGTGGTTGTTACTTTCCAATGGCGTATACAACCAAATAAAGAAATCTTTAGCACGCTATTACTTGCTAGACTCAAATGGAATATCTCAAAAATCCAGGGCACATAGACAACAACATGATTTGAAACTTCAATCACACCTAAATGTAGACTTTCCTATGTTAGAGCAAATAACAAAGTCATCTTACCCTCAACAACAGGGCCGTTGAAAAAGGAGCAAATTTATAAACGAACCTTGGTTTGATGAAGAATTTCAAAAAGCCCGAAAGAAATCCTTTGCATGGTTGAGAAATTTCCGGAATTCCCAAGGATTATTTAGAAGAATCTACTTAGAGGCCAACTCTCAATATAAGGAGCTATGTAAAAACTAAAAGAAGAATTATGAAGAACTGCAGGCTTCTAAACTGGCAACCTGCAAAACCGCCACAGATTTTTGGGAACTTGCGTGGGAATTGATTGGTAAACAATCAAGTGCATAAGAAACTATGTGCAAATATTCTATCCACTCAATTCATAGAATTATTAAATCCAAGTAGCATTCAAACAAATTGGCCCTATGCGATATCTGGATTCAACAACGAAATCATAGATACGGAAAATAACCTTCAAGAAGTGGAATTAACTCTAGGATCTCTTAAGGATGGAAAAGCGGCGGCAGGTGCAAATGGTATTCTATAAATACGGAACAGTCATGTTAAAATAACGTATGGCAATACTTTTTAATGGAGTATTTCCATAAATGAATTTCGAGACCCTATAATCTTACCGATATACAAAAAAGGATCCTTGTTGGATGCAGCGAACTGTCGTTGAATTTCATTTCTTAATTCGACTTATAAGATTTTTACAACCCTGCTACAGAAGAGACCCACAACGTAAATTGCAGATCAGAACCTCTTAAAAGAGACTCAAGACCAAGAGGCCTTAAGATCAGGGTACTCTACAATAGACGCACTGCAGAATTTATATAATTTTATATTTTAAATTTTAATTTTATATATTTTTAACGTTAAAAGTTACAGAAACTAAGTTTTGCTTATTAGACTTTTGTTTGTGGTTCTATTTTCTTTATGTTTTATTTTAATATGTTGCATTATAAATGCATAATGTCAAAGTATTGGCAACAGAGCTTAAACAAGTACAGAATTCTTGCAGTTGATTTTTTTTATTCTGCCGGTTCGTGTGACTTTAAAAGCTTTGTGTGCTTATTAACGGTATTTAATAGCATTGTTTTTTTTTTGTGTGCTTTTTTTACTGTTATTGAAAAACATTTTTGGCAAAACAAAAATAATAAATAGTAAAATTTAAACCATGGGTAAGAGAGGAGATCTGTCACCAAGTAAAAGAGCTGAAGTGAAATGTTTGGTCAACCTAAACATTTTTTCTAACCGCGAAATATCTCGTAAAGTGGGCGTGTCTGAGGCTAGCGTGAGATGGATTAAGAACAAAATTAAATGTGATGAAGATTTAAGCCCAAAAAGAAAGAACAGATGCGGAAGAAAGCCAATTTTCACATTAAGGTCTGAAAGATATGTTAGGAAAATTTGCCTGGAAAACAGGTTTGCAACCACAAAGATGGTACAAACTAAATTGGAAGAAGCTAATATTAATGCTTCGGAGCGCACCGTACGCAGAAAATTAAAAGATTTGGGTTTTAGGGCCCTCAGCCAGCCAAAAAGCCAAAGTTAACAACTGCAATGAAGAAAAAGCGTCTGAATTGGGCTAAAAAGTTCCGAAATAAGGATGTGGACTACTCGAGATCGGTAATTTGATACTAAATTTATATAAAACGATAAAATAAATACGATTCATAATTGTCCTAAGAATTTTTAATTCTTTTTTGTGTTTTTGATAGGTGTCAGCGATGAAAGCACTTTTGATATCTTGGTCAATACAACTCAGTTTGTTCGTCGACGCCGCGGCCGTGGAGAAAAATTTCATCCCGATTGCATCGTCCAAACTGTGAAGCACCCTACCAAAGTGATGATCTGGTCAGTCATCAGCGGCAAAGGTACGGGACGTCTATACGTGGTGAATGGGATAATGCGACAAGACCAGTATAAAGAAGTCTTGCGGAATCGTTTGGTGCCGCAGATCAGAGAATGGTTCCCGAATGGAGAACCATACATTTTTATGCAAGATGGAGCTCCATGCCACACAGCCCGGTCCATAAAAACTTATTTGAGGGAAGAAAACATCCCTCTTTTGGACTGGCCTTGAAACAGCCCTGATATGAACCCAATAGAAAACGTGTGGGAGCTGATGAAAAGGGAACTGGCTAAAGATGCGGTCACAACAAGAACTAAGCTTATTGAAAGAGTAATTCACGTTTGGAATCACCACCCACAAATCCAGGCAACAGTTAAATCAGTTAAAAGGAGATTCGGGAGTAAGACAGGGATGTACACTGAGTCTCATCTTGTTTTCGCTTATCATAGATGATCTTGTAGATTACCTTTCAGGTGGGGTTGATTTAGCAGGATTTCGTATTAAGGCAATTTTTTACGTATTCTCCAGAAACACTACAACTTATGATAAACAGAGTATACCACAACTGCTGTCTTTGGAACCTTACAGTTAATACTCAAAAATCTAAGGTGATGATCTTTAAGAAAGGGGGGGGGAAGAAATTCATCGAATGAAAAGTGGAATTTCAACGGAGAAGATGTAGAATGTGTCCACGAATACAAATGCTTAGGAGTAATTTTTTCAAAAAACCTGAAGTTGGAAGAACATTTTAGGGAGAAACTACAAAAGTCAAAAACTGCAATTAATATTTCATGAAAAAAATGCTTTATAAACGAAAACATAGCTCACAGTAGTAAATATAAGGTATTTGAAGCAGTTGCAGAAAGTATCCTTTTGTATGGCTCACAAGTATGGGGATGCAAAAAGTTTCAAAAAGAAACTCTTTACACATTGTACGAAGAGAATATTTCGTCTGCCGAAAAATACTCTAAATTACGTGATAATGCTGGAAACCGGACTATCACCTCTATTTATAAAGACACTAAAGATGCAAGCGGATTATCTCTTGCACATTTTTACGGGTACTACCTCTTGCTAGGAATTGACCAATCCTCCACGAGAAATTCTGGTCCGAACCTTTCAAAATACAGCTGATTCACTTTTTATTGAAGCCGAACAACCTTCCACAAAGCTGGTGAATGGTCCCTTGATAAAATAGCCCAAGATCCACTTTTGATTGAAAAATTGTTTTAAGCGACGAAGATCATTTTTGGTTGAATGAGTACGTTCATAAGCAAAAGAACCATTTTTGAAGTTACCAATTTTTCAGAAAAAGTCACTGTTTGGTGCGAACGATTTGATGTAAATGCAACGTTAACGTGAATAGTGAACTCTTCGGTGCGGTTGAAAGTATAACAAACTTCCTTTGAAGATCTTGACTGTATGACACGTGGTTTTAACAAGACGGTGCCAAATGCCACACAACACGCTTAACAATTGACCAGTTGAGAGGCGAATTATTTGCTTTTGTTCAAGAACTCCGACTACATAGATGACTTGATTTATGCTCAGTTGGGTTAATCAATTCATAATGACTTACTCAAAACATTGTTTGGAAATCGTGTAAAGTTATAACCAAAACTTTTTGTGAGCACATTATTCCGCATGGGTCGAGTGAAGTGGCTACAAACAAAATAATTGAAACACTTACCAACAAGTGGATCTCAGACGATGACGCGCACTTCTCCGTTGGTGAAAAAGAGATGGATATAGATTCAAATGCAAAATTCACTAGTGTCAGTGCAATAATCAGTAACAGTAATAACTGTCATAATTTGGCACGCGCAGAATATCTCGAAGGTTTTAGGACAAATTAACCCTCAAACGTTAACTGAAAATGTTCTTGAGAACTTACTTTACACAAATAAGAACAATTTTTCAGCAGTTAGAACCAGAAAACACAACACGCACCAACGCTGAAGTCAAAAACAGTGGTCAGAGAAGAAATCAACATGAATAACCGTTTTCATCTTTTGGCGAATAAAGATGATGAAACGACTACACCGAAAAACACTCTTCCAAGGTCAAGTGCCTCAAAAGGTAGCAATATTGGAAGCTTTAACAACATCAAGGATGAATGGTGTTAATAAAAACTAATCTCCAAACGGAGAATCATGGTGACCTCCCATCTTAGCCAAATGAGTTTTAACAAAAACCCATTATGGATCTTATGAGTAAGATTAATAATAATTATTTGAAAAGGATTTGCAAAATTACAGTATTTTGTAAAGAATGTTGAGTTGCGTAGCCTCTTCTTTCGAAAGTTTTAAAATAGTTCACCCCTAAATAATTAAAAAATATAACACTGCTCTTAAGCGTTTTTTCGTCTGCTGAAATCTAAAATGAAATACTATCGATAGACCCCTCATTGAGGTTCAATTTTAAGACTTTTGAGATAAAATGCTCTAAGCTAAATGACTTGACTTGTTTCTTGTACTACGGATGTAGGGAAAGCTCCAAGAAGCTCAAACACTCAAACTATGCTAAGGCATAAAATCTCTTGGGATTCAATTAAAAACTCCGATACAAAACAGTGTTATTGTTGCCATAGATTTTGCCTTATTCCTTACTACAGTAGTTTTGCTCTGAAGTTCGTCAAATGTCTTAACGATCGTTACATTGGAATATGCCAACATGAAGTCAAAAAACAAAAACATCTGTCGCATCATGTAACGATTGTCAATCGCTGGCTACCCTGCGAGCTACAAACGGTGCATAAACAGAGTTTATTTTTTTTTTTTTTTAAAAAAGGGAATGTTTAAGGAAGGCTAAAAGTTAAAAAAAAAAAAATTTCTATAGTCCTTTAGTGAATTTGGTTACCAGCTATCAAGAAAATATAGTGTCATCTGATGACGATGAAAGGGCCCAAAAAAAACTTCCTAATGCACAAAAAATATCCTTTTTTATCGAGACTTCCAAAAAATGATTTCTCGGATTTCATAAACAAATCAAATAGATTACTCGGCTTGCTGATCATCAGGTTAATTGCTAAATTCAGAGACTTCTGGCCTTCTATAAAAAATGGATGATTTTCAAAATAAGGTACGTACCTATGCTTTGGAGGATCTCTCTCCCCCTCCTCACCATTAATAATAATGGACGCATTCACAAAGCTAGTGGCTACGTAGTCAAAATTCAACTAGCTTTGTGAATGCAAAACTACACTACAAAGCTAGTCAATCTGGAACTGTCATATTATTGACAAATGCAAATATATAAAATAAGAAACATTTTTGATTTGGTACCTTTAACTTATCTTTTGTGTTTTGAAATTCAATAAAATCAAATTTAAGACACAATTTGAATGATTTATATTTGTATTTAAATACTGAAAGATTTATTTCATTTTGAATTCATGTGGTTTATCGAGCATATGATTGTGAAACGTCAAAATCATTCTCCACTAACTTTTTTTACACTACGTCGGAGGGGAAATTTCAACTACTTTTGTAGTTAGATTTAGCCAATCAGAATCCCTTGACTACGTAGCCACTAGCTTTGTGAATGCGACCAATTTCATTACTTGAAATGTCAACTCTCTTTCAAAGGAAAAATAAATAGGAATTCATCTTTTACTTGCAAGAAACCTACCTTTCAAAAACTTTTAACAATAATTATGATTTTATAGGAAATAATAAAGGTTGAGGAGAATTCCCATCCTTCAAAATTTCTTACTGTTTAACCAAGAACATTTTTCCAACAACCTTATTTCGGCAATCATAGCCTCAATTCCCGTTAATTCACATTACTTTGCTGCTATTTACATTCGCTGCTTGCTCTCGACTTCAAATATATTTTGTTATACTGATAAAAAGGCAGAAAGGGCACTCAAAGCGTGGGCGGTTTTTTTACCACAGCAGTTAAAAAAAAGTTGAACATTTTGCTTAACTCTCAATATCTTACGAACCAAAAACGCTAGAGACTTGAATTAAATTTTATATAATATATTGTAACGTATACCAAATAAATATATTTTTTGAAAAAAAAAACTCAATTAACGGGTTTTTTATAAATAAAAAAAAAATTAAAACGAAATTTATCACCTCGAAAATTTTACAAATACAAAATTATTTTCTCCAAAACGATTTTGTGCAACGAAAAATAAAGTTTTTAACATGTGGACAAATTTTGAGAAAAATCGAATTGACAGTTTTTTTTATAAAAAATAAAAACCTAAAAATATCATTACTCAAAGTTCGTATAAATTAAATTTCGACTCAAATATCTTTTAAACAATTTGAGGTTATGGCTTCCAACTAACTTTAATTTATAAGAAATATTGTTTTAATATTTTGCAAAATTTTGAGAAAAATCGAATTAACACTTTTTTTTACAAAAATAAAAACCTAAACAAAAAAATAATAAAAGTATGTAAAAATTGATTTTCGATTTAAATGTCTTCAAAACTTTAAGATATTAGCTTTAAACTACTTTTGTCTTTTAAAAAATATTGTTTTCAACATTCATTAAAATTTTAAGTAAAATCAAATTGACAGTTTTTTAAAAATAAAAATTAAAACCTGTAACAAAATTAATCAAAAGTTGGTAAAAATTGTTTTTCGACTCATATATCTTTTACAAAATTCGACATTATGGCTTTCAGCTTATTTAGTTATAAGAAATATTTATTTCAACATTTGGAAAAAATTTGAGAAAAATCGAATTGGCAGTTTTTTTTACAAAAAATAAAAACCTAAAAAAAAATTAATAAAGTGGTTAAAAATTGATTTTCGACTCAAATATCTTCAAAAATTTGAGATATTAGCTTTAAACTACTTTTGTCTTTTAAAAAATATTGTTATCAGTATTCAGTAAAACATCTTACTGACAGTTTTTCTTAAAAAAAATCAAAAACCTAAAAAAAAAAACAATACTAAAAATTGGAAAAAAATTTTACGACTCAAATAGCGACTCAAATTACGACTTTTAAGCAAGACAAATAGACAGACGGGATGGGAACGGGAAGTTATCAGCGTGGGTCGTATCCTAGCTTCTTTTTGTTCAAATCCTTTAGCTACGATTAAATCAAAATTGGTAGAGACTTTTACTCTAGACACCCTCTTTGGGGCGACTCGGTCATAA
Organism: Eupeodes corollae; assembly: GCF_945859685.1. Classification (NCBI taxonomy): domain Eukaryota; kingdom Metazoa; phylum Arthropoda; class Insecta; order Diptera; family Syrphidae; genus Eupeodes; species Eupeodes corollae. The sequence continues at coordinate 144,852,893 of NC_079147.1, read as the reverse complement.
ACCAAAATGGATCCTATTTAACCTTATGCTTTCAGAATAGCCGTTTTCTCAACTAAGATATCGTAGCGGCTCAAGGCCCTACTCGCCCTAGTGAACACATTATTTTTTTATTTTTATTTTTTTATTTTTTTTTATTTTTATTTTAATATGTAGCTAACAGTTCAAAAAACCAATTACAAGCTACAGTAAACATTAGATTAGTAATATAACATAATTCTATCTGTTTAAATTATAATTTAAATTCATGACAAAAATCTGAAAAATATCAAAAACAAAAAAAAAGCAAACAAATTTTTAAAGTTAAAAATTTAAAAAAAATCATCAAAAGTAAAAGCAAAGTTTATGTAGTAAAGTAAAGAAGAAAGGCAAAGGCAAACTAGAATTAATAAGATGGTTATGACTTCATGAGGAAGAGTGCAAAGAAACAACTCTCAATAACAGTAATTTAACATTTCTTTCACTGAGTTCAAAATTTAGGATATTAAACGAGAGGAAGTAATTATTATGGTTAACTTGCATCCGGATCATAGGTGATTTCATGAATATATTAGTTCGTGAGCAAGGTGGTTGAAATATTTGCAATGCGTGGCGGTTAGGTCGAGATGGACATCGTATGTATACTTCAGACAATAATAAAGACGAATGTACTTTACCTATAATTATTTTCCTCAAGTAGGTTTCTGTTAACATTAACCTACGTTGAGATAATGAAAGCATTTTAAAAAGTATTAATCTATCATCGTATTCACTATGATTGGCGTATAGTTTAAACTGAAGGTATCTGGTAAATTTACGTTGAACTCTTTCTATTGTGTCACTGTGAGTTTTATAGATTGGTGACCATACAACAGCTCCATACTCAAGAATACTTCTACACAGCATATTAAATAACTGTAGGAAAGACTCAGAATTTTTAAAAAACTTGCCAATTCGTAAAATGAAACCCATCACCTTCGAAGATTTTTTAATAATATCGTCATAATGAGGTGTGAATGAGAATTTGGAATCAAATTTAATTCCAAGGTCTCTATGCTCCGTTTCCCTCTTTAACGTATTTTTATTTATCTCATATTCAAAGTTAATGGGTTTAAGTTTCCTGAAGTACGACACTATTGAACATTTCTTTATATTCAGACCTAAATTATTAAGTTGACACCAATCAAATAATGTGTTGAGGTCTTTTTGAAGATCAATGCAATCCCTAACATTATTTATAACTTTGAATATTTTCAAGTCATCTGCGTAAGCAAGAGACATGGAAGACATATTGTGAGTAACATCATTAACGTAAATATTAAAAAGTAATGGGCCCAAAATTGAGATTTGTGGTACACCTGATGAAGGGTAGAAAGGTCTGGAATGTACATTATTTAGAACGACATTATATTGTCTATCTGAGAGATAGGTCTCAAACCATTTAACGAGGTTTTCCTGAAATCCAAATTCTCGCAATTTCAGTACCAAAGTTGAATGGCTTATCCTGTCAAAGGCTTTTAAAAAATCCGTGTACACAACATCGACTTGTGTGGATTTATCTAATGCTTTCGCCACAAAATGTGAAAAAGAAACAAGATTAGACACCGTCGATCGACCTCGCACAAAACCGTGCTGGCCATCGCTTGAATATGGAAGGATGTCAGGTATTATTGAGGTGTACACACACTTTTCAAAAATTAAGGACATGGCGTTCAAAATTGATACTGGACGGTAATTCTTAACATCAGAAGGATTCCCATTTTTTAGAATCGGAGTAACAAATGAATGTTTAAGGCATGATGGAAATGTTTTGTCACGCAAAGATTTGTTGAATAGCATACATAAAGGTACAACAATAGATTCTTGACAGTTTTTATAAAATAAGTTTGGAACACCATCAGGACCTGCATTTTTTGTTGTATCAAGACTATTCAAAACACAAGCCACGCTACCTGTTGACATCATAGGAACAAGTATATCTGTTAAATGTAGATTTGAATTGTTATTCAAGCTTCTGATAGAAAATGCATTTGTATGGCTGTAGTTAAGTTGAAAATGCGAAGAAAAAGCTTCTGTTATACTTTGATTTGTGGAATGAATTTCATCATCGAGAGTCATTGTGTTGGGAATCTTATTGGATTTCCGTAGCTCATTAGAGTATGACCAAAAGAACTTGACATTTGTTTTAATATTATTTTCAACTTCCTTTAGATACTGAGCATTACATTCATTGATCTGCTTTTTGACTACCGTACGCAAATACTTAAAAGTAATTACATCATCTGGCATGTTAAATTTTCTTACCTTACGCAGCATTTTGTTTTTTTCTTTTATTGAATTGATAAGGTTGATAGAATACCATTTGGGATAATTTGCATTGCGCACTTTTTTAAGTGGCACATATAAATTAATTCCATTAAGTATGACATCAAAAAAACTTTGGAATGCTAAGTCTGTGCCTAAAGTATTGAGATAAGACCAGTTCACATCCATTAAGAATAAATTTAAACTTTGAAAATTAGCCCTATGAAAATTTCTTTGTTGAATAACAGATTCTGACAAAAATCTTTCCACATGAAATTTACATGTTATTAACAGTGGTGGGTGATATGTGTCAATTTTGGAAAGAACTTCATTTGTTGCAGAGACCGTAATGTTTGGAGAGCGCATTGTTGAAAAAACCAAGTCAAGTAAATTGTCATCGCAATTTCTAATTGGGTTATATTGTGAGAAATTGCAAAAGGATGTAGGCATCAATAGCGATTCGGCTTTGCGAGACGTATAGTAACTTGGTATTAAGCTTTTAGAGATTGAATCGAAAGTCCATATGATAGTCGGGACATTAAAGTCACCTAAATAAATTACTTCTGCATTATTTGAAAGCGATTAAAAAACTGAACAAAGATTATTTGCAAAATTGATCATATACATCAGCAGTAGTTTGAGGTCTAATATAGTTGCAACAAATAAAAATTTTTCTCATGTTAGTTGGATTTGTTAAACATATCCATAAATCCTCAAAACATGTCTCCAATTTTGAAAATCTAATCGCTGGTATATGATTTTTTACGGCAATCAAACAACCACCTCCCCCGCATGACTCAAATATTTCATTATTTCTATCTTTCCGGAATACATTATAGTTCAAAGGAAATGCTTCATTAGATTGAATACTATCATTAAAATTAGTTTCGGTAAAACATATGACATCAAAATCATTACATAATATTGCTTTCTTGATATCGTGTAATTTGGTTACAGCTCTATTAATGTTTTGGTAGTAAATATTTAAATTATTCATTATATGTTTATCTATGTTATTGTGATTTGTACTTGCTTGTTTTTAAAGTTTTGCTCTATCAAACGAAAATCAGTAAGTGATGAAAGTTTAAAAATTTTGCTCTCGTCATCCTTCCTCATGAAAATATTGCCATTTATTTTCCATAAATACTTAAAATTGTGCTCAATCTTGTGTGCCTTTGCTTTCTTGTACAAAATAAGATCTGAAATAGGAATGTATTCATTGATATAAATACATAAGTTGATCATTAATTGAATTAGATATAGAAAATGAAAGAGAATTTTGATTTTGTGATACATTAATACGGTGTAGTTTAGCTGCAGTCAAGAATCGTTTGCAAACGTGAGTGTTCTTCATTTCAATCAGTAACGGTCCCGGTTTAGCTGTTTTGCTAGGAAGCCGTCTTATATCAACGACGTCATCATCTTTTAATGGAACATTGGACAGAACTGCTTGAACCTGCGTAAAGACAGCTCTTAAGTCGATGTTCGGTTCATGATTTGGAATATTATATATCATAATTTGCTTCTGAGCTTCTTTTTGCTCCAGCTGGTGTATGCGTTGATGTTGCGAGACGATTTGATGCTTAAGCTGTGTATTTTCAGACTCGAGGTCATCGATTCTCTTCTTGTTGTCTGAAATTGCGGTAGCCATGCTCTCGATCTCTGAGAGTTGTTTGCTCACTTTACAAACTGAGTTCGTGAACGCCAATTGAGTGGCCTTGCTTTTTTCGAGCTCCATGTGTATTTTTTTAATTGATTGATGAAAATCAATATCTGATTCGGAGTCTGTTTCCCCCATATTTAAGCTGGTGTTATTGAGGTTATGAGTTGTTAATTGAATGCGACAAGATTCGCACTTCCATACTGATATTTCACCAGATGCTAGTTTATGGAATATGTAGCTCCTTATCTATTTTACCACACTTGGCATGGAAATGTTTATCACAGCCATTGCACAAAATTCCTGGGGTGGAATCGGCTAAGGTGATTTTTGATTGTCACCTTTGTGATCACAAAAAGTGATCAAACTAATTTTTGCGTCTGTGTAAGGTGATCACCAAATTTTGTTTAGAATTTGGTATCACTTTAAAAGAAATTCACTGACGTTTGTTACAATTTCAGTGGTTGTATTCAAAAACCGATCTGAAGCTTTCCGGATCATAATGTAATTATAAGTTTTGATGTACCAAGTAGCCACGATGATGTTCTGCCTGCGCAATAGTCAGCATTTAACTTTTCTCGTTAAACACTCTGTCTCCATATAGTGCTTTCGTGAGCACTCCCGCCAAATTTTGCATTTATTGCCAGAATTGTTCTGTTCTCTTTGCAGATCTAGGCAACAAAAATTAATGAATTAAAAAATTGACTTGAGATCATAGCGTTTACACTATGTCTTCCTTTTCTATTGAAATACATATGCTCATTTTCCGAAGGGCGGAGAATCATAATATGACTCCCATCAATGCAGCCGATAACTAGGAAACAAATAATAAAATGAAAAACAAGTAATAAAATTAGTTTATTTTTACTAAGAAACAAAATCCTACCTCCAGGAATTTGATATTTTCGTAGAAGGACATTTTTGTTGCTTCTGAAGCCCATTGTTTAAATTTGATTGTAAGTGGGCACAATTTCCAAAGAAATAACCTCACAAACAGTACTTTGGCCCATTGGAGCTGACCAGTCAGTGCCAACTTGCCTTTAGTAGCCACCACCTCCAAGAAAATTTAAAGTCACTGCTAATCGAAGAATAGGGGAATGTGTGTTGACCATATATACATATATAGCACATATGTGTACTTACTTTGGACTTGGAAGATCAAGAATGTTTATTTTATTGCGGAGTTTAATCCTCAAGAGCCGGACATTTCTATTATGATTAATATTTTCATTTTCAGCATTTGCAGAAGGTAAAATCAAAGGCACAAACAGATTCATATTGTCTTGAAATTTCAGCAACTAAAAATAAAATTCAATTTCCAATTAAAGTGACAACTAAAGAGCTGTCACCAGAAAAAGTCACCAAATCGTGATTGTCACCGGTGACTATCACCTTACACAGACCGAATTTGTTGATTCTGACTGTCACCTATCACAAATCACCTTACCCGATTCCACCCCTGGATTATTTCTTGACACATTTTGCTTACAAGATATGCATTTAACCACCATGATCACAATCACGTGAATTTGCAAATGTTTGTAACTAATTCTTTTTACGAGTATATTCAAAGAATTATATTAATTTATTAGAGAATTAGAATTATTAGAAGAATTATTATAATTATATTATTATATCGCATAGGTGGTGTGACCGATGATCCCGAGACGATTTACGCTTTAAAAAAGAATTTTCGAATATAAAAAGCGGTAGGAAATTGGGCCCTCGACTCTAATTCATTTAAACCAGTAGCGGCGGCCACTTGCCACAATATTTAATTATATTGGTTTTTATTACTTCTTGAAGGCCACACGTCTAGAAAAACACCCTTCGCCTAGGAAACAATTTAAACGATGAATCAATTTTTGAATAAATAAGATTTTATTAAAATTCAAGTTAATAAATAAATAAATTAATATTTGTTAAATACAGATGTACAGAAACACCTTCTGAAGATGGCTTTTACCTACGTATAATATGTTGTTAATGCTATGACTCAACATAGAAAAAAGCTTTCTCAGCTTATAAATTTCTTTTTTAACTCTAGATGTACATTTTACATATGTATGTACGTATGTATAAATACCTACTGATCTAATCGCAGTTCTCTTGATATTTTTTTAATTTTATTATCCAAAGTCTTGTCTTCATATTCGCATATAAAATGATGCCTTGACGTACACTCTTGCCCATAATAAAAGTAAGAATGCTTTGCCGGATTATATGATAACCTCAAGCATCTTCCTTGCCCTTTTATCTCCATCGTATTATTCAAAATTTCATTTGATTCCGTCTTATTGCCATTTCCACTGTTTGTTGAATTATCGTTCTCTTGTTGCAGATTATTGGCAATTGTTGTCAAATTCATATTCGGATTAACTGGTTTCGCTGAATTCGCCCAAATCCATAAAAGACCTGGATTTAATCCACCCAACCAAAAGTCACGCCCTCGATGGACTTGTTGATTCAATAAATGAGCAATTAGTTCCTCGTTCTCGGATACCTTCTCAAATTCGGCCAGGTAAGAGTTGACCGACTTACACGCACTGTTTGCGGTCTTCCAATTGACCTGCCGATCGCTATTAATGAAGTAGCATGCGTCACTGATGCGAGTGAAATTAGCTGGGCATGGATCGCGAACTTTATGCAAAAAGAAATAATAATGAAAGTAAATCTTAGTCAAGACTCAAGAGACTTATTAAATATACGAAAAGATAGAAATACCTTCTTTTTGGTTGTTCCCCGCCATTAGGTAGTATATTAATTGTTCCGATCTGCGGACGCGACTTTCTAGATAATCAACGCGATAAACGAGTTTCTCGATCGCACCAAGGAGATACAAGTCATTTTCGGATACAGCACGAACGTGCTGCTGCGGGTGTACTGGATGATTAGTCTGTTGCATCTGATTCCCAAAGCCAGATGGGATGCCATTTTGTCGATGAGGAGGATTTATTACCTTTGCTGGTGGTCGCATATGTGGCTCCAGTTCCATAGCTTCTCCAATTCGCTTCGTTATGTACATGTTATTCGTTGGAATGTATCGATGGTAGTTTTGATCGCTGATGAAATTCATTGGAGTTGATGGATTCATCATGCCTGGATTGACCTGGCCAGGATTCGGAAGAACTTTTGGTGTTCTGGATCCATTATTTGTATGCTGGCTAAAATATTTTTTAAGTAGTAATTGAAATTGCACATCAGGAAAGTCAAAAAGTTTCACTTTTATCGAACCTACCTCACAACGTATTCCTCAAGAAACCTTGACCATACCATTTGTTGATCGTCATTGTCACAACGTTCATGTGTTGTTGTTGTATTACATAATGACAGTTGAGCAAAATGTATGCAAATAAGCACAAGGCCACTTAAAAAGAACCTTTTAGTTAAGTTCTTTAGCTTCATTATTAAAACTTTTATCACCAAACAAACATATGTGTTAAACGGTTTTTGTTTTGTTTCTAAACTAAATAAATATGGAACCCGGAACAAGATCTACTTACACAAAGTTTGTATTTATTAATTTGTCGACTACACTTTTGATATGGTATGGAAGACTATCGTATTACTACTGACTGAGGAGGAACGTAACTTTCTCCAACTTCGGCATTCAAAGTGTACTCGAGTCGAAGTCGAAATGATCGTAAAATAAAAAGGTGGAAAAGATTTGGATTTGTTTGTTGAATTTTGTTGTTGTTGTTGTCATTGTTGTTTTTGTATCTTGATGATTATCATCGTCGCGGTCGTTCGTGTCGTAGAGTCGTCGTGCGTCGGTTGTTTGTGCTTCTTCTGCATAGTGGTAGTTATAATATCTTCACACCAGGCCTTAGTCACAAATCGAGCTTTTGAACCTTAGACAACATAAGGAGATAAGATGCAAAATACCTGAATAATCGCGTATAGCGAATAGTAATGATGGTTTTGTAGTTTTGGGAAAATCCGTTTAATTAAAACATCCCCTCATATACTTAAATACTTTTGGAATTGATTTTAATATTTATAGGAGAAGTGAGGGCAATGCGGCATATTAAGTGTTTACCTGCTTTTTAATCTTCTAATTTAATAACTGAAACAAAAGTTCACTAAATTAGTACTGAGGGCAAAACAGTTTGTCGCTTAAATAAGAATATAGGCGCAGAAGTCACAACAATATTTATGTTACGTCCTCACTGGCTTCGTGAACACACCCAGGACATTTAATGCACTTCTTTTAATAATCAGTTATTGTGGATTAAAAAAAAGATAAGATAAGGATAAGGATAAGATGAACTAAGAATTGGATTCGGCCTCGTCTCCTTCCTTTCGGTCTTATTTCTCCGTGGTGGTCGCTAAACAATTTTTGACACTTTTACAGTCAAGTTTGATTATAAATTGTTACAATTTTAGAAGGATCTTTTTGTTTAGATGAGATAAAAACAGTTGCCGTTGATCAACTAGAGGATTGCGAATAGAATACTGGTTAGTGTTAATGGTTAAATGGAACGCGATCTTGCAGTGAATATTAAAAACATTCCTTTTAGTCGTGGGGCTGTTGATGGCTCGATTGCACTTCACACCATGGCCTGTTTTTTTTTTTTTTTTTGTCTGATAGTTTGAACAGTTTTAAAAAACATAGCTATGGGATGAATTAACCCGTTTACTTCGGTTTGGATGACAGCATATACATATACAATAATAAAAGAGCTCTGGAATTTGATATTCTGTAACCATTACCGTTGAATAAGTACGTTCTGAAAATTATTTTTCGTGCTCAACTGTAAAAATAGCATCCAAGTCCGTTTTTGTACAGTTTTGAAAGTTTTTACATTTCTTGAGGACTTGTGCATATCTGTAACTCAGGCTATCTGTGGGTACATGAATGGTCAGAAAGGCACTCTAGTATCTCGATTCCTTCAAAAAGCATCTTGAACATGAGCTACCAACTGCGAACTGTGGATGTTCGCATATTTTGACCTTTCTTTCACATGAACTTTATTTCTATTCGCTGGCAGCGACGAATTGTCAATGTTTAATTACCCTTTTCAACAAACAAAACAAGAGTGGTATAATTTTGAGGTTAAGTTGAGCGCGAAAAATGTATTCGTTGCAGTGTGGATGGTATGTGGAACGCGAATGGAGTTTAACTGTTCGTAGCAACCACACTGCAAAATTGTCTTATTTTAGAGAATAAAATTCAAATTTTATTATCCTAACATAAATGTCAATTGGTTTCTTATAATTAAATGTGTTTTTATTTGAAATTGAATTTTTGAAATATGTAAAATCACGTTTGTTCGTCCATTCGTTGTTCGCTCTCATGTGCAAGGCCCTTAAGAAGGTCATCAATCACACTTTGCGAATGTAATTTCTAACCTTCTTCATCATCATCATCTGCCCTACAACCCGGATCTGGTCCAGACCTCATACAACAAGTCTCTCCATTTATCACAGTTCAGTACATTACAGTTTTCGATTGTAGCGTCTTCGGAATCGTCCTTCCTCAAATAAGAGGCCAACAATTCTCCGCAAGACCTTCCTATCGAACGAGCCTAAGATTGTGGAGTACCTTTTACTAATCGCACAGGTCTCTGATCCAAATGTGAGTACTTGTAGAACCATCGTCCTGTACAGCAGCAGTTTATACTCTGTGGTAATTTCTGGATTTAAAACAGCTTTAACAGACTGAAGTAGGTTCTCTTATTTTCCATATTTAGTGTTGTAATTTTGTTTTCCTTAAAAACCACAAAAATATCTGTAAATTCTTGACATCGGCAACAAACTAATTTATCTTTAAAGGCACTTGGCAACATTCTTTTACAACGTGTTTACATTAATAGTGTTGCCATGAACTTTTGTTTTCATATAAAATAGTAACAAAATACTTTTGCCCATACTTCCCATATTTTATATGCAAAATACTTTTTTACTTCATGAAACAAATCGCGTTATAACTACTTATAAGTATTTATAGTTAAAGGGTTGTGTTTTAATTACTGTTAAGTTGTTGTTTTATAACATACATACGAGTATGGAGTTGTCTTTTAGCGCCGTTGCAACTTTGAATCTGGTTTGTGAACGTACCATTCAATAATCATCGACCTATCGTCAATTTATTCAGTAAACTCATGTTTTTCATCAGGGCAAATAACACAAACGAGCAACGTCTGCATATTATAGATTTTGCCTTTTTTGCGGTCGATCCCCTGGGCCCGACTTTTTTTTAGAAATTGCACAATTGGCCCATTTTTACGATTTTACTAGTAATAAAATAATATAATTATAAATTGCTTTTCAAAGCACATTTCAAATCAATGATATTGAAGAATTATGGTATGAAATAGGGAACTGTAAAAACAGTTTAGATGAATTTATGTTTCCAAATGTATACAACTTTGTTACAAACATTTTTACTCTGCCCCATAGCAGTGCCTCTGCCGAAAGAGTTTTTTTCAAAGCTGACCCTTATTAAAACTAAGTTGACGAATAGACTGAATGTGAAAACGTGCAATTCGATGATGTCAGCTCTTAATTTAATTGAAAACAAAAATAAGTTGGAAAATTGGTTTCCAAAATAAATCTGATTTATTTATACAGAAAGACAATATTAAAAAAATGAAAGACTTAACTTCCATTAATTTATTTACGTATTTGTTGTTATTAACAACTGACTTGTTGTTACTGTTTTGTTTTTTGAATGAATTTAAGTTTTTATTTTAATGTTATTGAAATAAAATTGTTATTTTAAATTTTTGAATAGATTTTTGTTTTACTCCTGAATACAGTTTTGTTTTGTTTCTCCTTTTTTTCTATGGTGTCCAATTTTCGTATGTTGGCCCCTTTTTTGTGTCGGGCCCCTTTTTGCACCCTTTTTGATTTTTTCAGCGGCAACACTGGCCTTGGGTTTTGAAAAAATATAAAAAGGAAATCGACGCCAAACTGGCGAATGAAGGGAAGGAATCCAAAAAATTTGTTTCAGTTTAATTAAAAAGAAGAAGAAACGATATTACCAAATCAAACTGATTTAATGCAGTTATTGTTTGCTTATGATCAATTTACTTTTTACAAACAATGTTTTAAAATGGTTTTCAGTTTCAAGATTTTCAGACATTTTATTTCAATATCAATTAATTTGTGTATAGACACTTAGTTCAAAAAGTACCGTACAGCAGTCTTATTTTATTGTTTTTTGAAAAAAGTACTAGAAATAAATGTAAAAACCAAAGTGGTAACATTAAAAAAAAACTTAGTTCCCACCTTTACCTTTTTACCAAATTTGAAAAAAATTTTAGTGTGATTTTCAAAATACTATTTTATCTCAGAATCAACAAAAATAAAGCTGCTGTATGGCCTCTTTCACACGAGACGGTTTCGTCCGTACGGTTAAAATTCGTACGGTTTTTATCCGTGAGCCATTAATAGTAAACTAATAAAATGAACTAAAGCTATCACAATGGACGGAGACGGGTTTTTTTCCGTACGAACGATTTAAAACAGCCGTCTAACCACTGAAACATATACGGTGACCGTGCCTTCTATCAGTGTGGCACGTGACTACGCAAACGCTTTCACAAAAGACGATTTTTATTCGTCAGCCGTCCGTTTTTGTGGTCATTTGTACTAAAGCATTTTAATAATTAAATATCTAAAATATAACCAAACGTAGACGATTCACGGGAAAAATACTTTATGTGTGAAAAACTCGAAACCCCTTAAGACCTCTTTCACACGAGACGGTTTCGTCCGTACGGTTAAAATTCGTACGATTTTTTTCCGTATGGACTTTGTTTTCACACATAACGTTTTTTCCCGTGAATCGGTTACGTTTAACTGACAAGACGGCACGGTCGCCGTATATTTCAGTCGTTGAGGCGGCTGTTTTAAATCGTCCGATCGGAAAAAAACCGTCTCAGTATAGTGCGAAAGCTTTAGTTAATTTTATTAGTTTACTATTAATGGCCTATGGATAAAAACGTACGGTTTTTTTCGTGCGGAGAAAATCGTCATGTGTGAAAGAGGCCTAAGAGTTACTTAGTTTCGTCGTTAAATTTGTTTCAAAGAAATTCTATAATATTGGCATAAGTTTTAGTTTGAGTATTTAATAGGAGTTTGCAAATTCCTTTGCCTAGGATATTCAATTAACGTTAAGGAATTATCATTAATATCATGTGAGCTAATAAAGTTCTAAGCTATTATTATTTCCAAATAAAAAGTAACAAGTCTTCTCTGAACTCATCCCTTAAATTGACTTTTGGATTAGCATTTGGTATTAGAGCTATTGGAAATGTCAATATAAATAAAAATACACTTGACTAAAATATAACAAATTTCAAAATCCATTAAAAGTGTTTTTAATGTTCCATTGGTAATTTTTCTCTTCCGGATTACTTATCAAGAACAAAAGAGACTTGTATGGTTAAACAAGAGTTTTCAGAGCTGGCAGTATGGATTTCGTAGCAATAGGTCAGCTGGCTACTTGACTGTTTATCTAACCGAAAAGTGGAAGTGAAACAAATCTGTCCATAGTTCTGGAGAAATTTGCACTTGATATTTCGAAAGCATTTAAAAGAGTTTCTTACCAAGCTCTCTTATCAAAAATGCGTTCTTTTGGTATTTCTTCTTTGGATTACCTATCTAAGTGTCTCCAACACTCTTTCTTATATTCATGAACGATCCCTTGTCTGTGTATCACAGATCACTTCTTATGGAATGACTAAAAATGGTGATAGGTGCTCAAGAATTCTCCTACACGATGCACGAAACCTTTCAACCCTTCTGGTCTGGCTAGAATTTACAGGTTCCCAAAATTAAGTGAAATGAAATCGAAATATAAATTTAAAATCGAGTAAAATTGTTTTCAGAGACTACACGAAATTAAAACAGGTGAAATTTAGCAAATAATTCAATATTTTTGTATGTTTATATTTTTGTCTATGTTTTTTAATAAAATAAATATAAAATATTAGTTTTTTAAATCGTAATAATGCATATTTTCTGCAGATTTGTGTTGCTTTGCGATAAGCAGTTTCCAAATATCTGATGGGGAAGACTGGTATCGAAGTATAGTCTTTAAATGTGCCTTGAAAGTTTTTAGAAGAATGTTGTTTTTGGTAGAGAAGATATTTAGGGTGTCGAAAAATCGTTTAAAATGCTTTGCTCCTTGCTTAAACTACAAAGTAGAACCTGCAACTTCTCCCTAACCAAGTGAATTCTATACAAAAAAAACTTAAGTAAAACTATTACTTTTTTAAAACAATTTCCTCTTTGTCGAATTTAAATCAATTGAAAATCGAAAATATCGAAATATAGAACACGGAAAATCACTTCGTTTCGGGTAAAAATAATATGAAATAGATTTTGAATAGATTTCAATTTTATTTGGAATGAGAGACATAGCTGTATGTCTCTTAGATAGAATCCCGAAAATGGCTTTGAAAATGATTGGGATTAAAACTGTAACGGAAATATTTACATCGCTCTAACACCCCCGCAAAACCAAAGAAGGGGTTGGTGGAGGTGTGTACTCTGAACGACTGAAATTAAGTCTCTCATTCCGCCTTCCCAATCATTGTAGCGTGTTCCAGGCGGAACTTTTGGCGATTCAAAAAGTCTTGCCTTGGTTCAAAGAAAACGTGATATCAACATCTGATATCCGTATTTTCTCTGACAGCCAGGCCGCTATCAAATCTCTGGACTCTGTCTCTACAAACTCTTTAACAGTCCATAACTGTCGATCATTTCTAATGGAGATGGTGCACCCTTTGCTGGGTGCCGGGCCATAGAGACATTCCAGGTAAATGTAAGGCAGATGAACTCGCCAGGAACGGTACAGTACAGCCCATCCTACCACGTTTAGAAAGTACTGGCATACCAATCTACTTGTAAACTGCACCAGGTGGAACAACATCACCACGTGTCAAGCCACAAAAAACATCTGGCCAACACTGGATTTAAAACGTTCAACGTGCTTGCTCTCTCTAAGCAGATCGCATATAAGCTCGATAATAGGTGTCATAACCTGTCACCGTCTAATAGGAAAGCACGACACGAGACTAGGCGTATTCTCAAATGACTTTTGCAGAAGCTGTATGGACGAGGAAGAGGAAGAAACGGTTCTTCATCTTCTCTGCACATGCCTTGCTCTAGCTCGAAAACGCAAGAATTACCTAGGAGAATTCTTCTTTAACGATCTAAATCATATCGGTATAATCAGCCTCTCACGTTTCGTAAGGGACTCAAGCTGGTTCCATTGAGCTTAGGAGGAAGCCTCAAGATTCATGCGGTATCACAATGGGCCATTAAACTGGCCTAAGTGTGTCCGTTTCCATATTGGACAGCCACTATAACCTAACCTAACCTAACACCCCCGCAATTTGTATGCCTTTCGTTGATTTACTGATACTTTTACAGGCAATGTTCTGTCGCATTACTTCTTAAACAATTCAGTTGTAATAATCGAACTTCCAGAAATGCTCATCAGTTTACCCTTGAGATTATTATCGGACGTAATGTCAAGTATAGACATTACTTTTTTAACCGCACATGAAGAATGTTGAATACTTTACCCGCAATTCTGTCTTTTTCTCCCATTTTGATATTCAAAACTTTAACACCAATGTTAACCGGTATCTCCTTTTAAACCCTTTCCTGTTTTCCAAACGCTCGCACTTTGATCAGATGTAAATATACATATGTATGTATTTAGCCTATTATTTATGATGACGTATTATTGAGTGCGTAAAATTATTTGGACTTTACAATACCGGAATAAAGGCTATGTAAGTCACTCGGCCCTAGTTCTCTATGGACAGTTGCGCCACCTAGTTTATTAATGTATAAAGCCGTTTTAGTTTCTAAATACTCTTTACTATTTCAAAAAAAGGTATGAAAGCATTATTTTCACAATTTTGAATGAATTTGTGAATGATAACTTAATTACGAGAATGAGAAAATGAAAGCAGTATAAAACTCGTTTTAATCCCATGACAATGAGGGATGAAGATTTACAAATAGGTATACTGACTAAAAGGCTCATTAAAGCTATTATTTAAACCAATCCTTACAAAAATTGAAAGTTTATTTGACTGTTTTTTTTTGTTTAAATGTGCAAATTTTGTAAATCAATCGGAAACACTCAAAGATTTTTTTTTCCAATTACGGTTTTCTTTCAGAAAAAAATTAGGATTTCAATTAGTAAGTTATTTTTAATGACAGACGTTTTCAATGAAAGCTATGAACGACCTATCAAAAAAATTCAAATGATTGGTTTGATTATGAAACTATCCCCTAACCTTTTGAGAACTAGGGACGACCTTCCATTACCGCAGCACGAATTTCCTTCTAATTTTTTTACAGTTAGGTAGGGGTCTCAATAGAACATGTTTTAAATATTAAGGCGAGGAAACACCTTTAAGTCATAAAAGAAAATTCTTTTTCGGATTTAACCCTACTTTTTTTGTATTTCATTGTTTGAGCCTAAACGGCGTACTAACAGCTAGGTAATGCTTGGGATCCCTATAGGACTTGAGGTGGGTGCAAGTTTGGGAATATGCAAAATACTTATTGCATTTAAGCACTAAAATCAAAGATATCCCCAACAAAACAAACAAGTATGGCAACACTAAACAAAAAACAGGGAAGAAATGTCAGAATCAACCTTTTTTGCGTTGTTGAATGTTAAAAAATAAATTTTGAAAATTAATTTAAAATTTTTAATTTCAATTTAATAATACATAATAACTAGAGTCTTAATTTGTAATTTTTCGAATCAAATATTTAAAATATGTAGGACCTAAATAAAACGGGTTGAAAAATCTTTTATAAATAATGTTTCGTTTGACGTATCGTAAAGACGGTTTAAGTGCTTCCACTGGTTTCAACTATTCCCAGGTTAGAAAGAGTATTAATAATACCTAATTATAAGTATATTTATAACCCCTATATGATTTGGAAAATATGAAATGAATGCAATAAAAATCATTAAGGCTCAACTTACCATTACCGCAGCACGAATTTCGACACGCGGTTTTTTTTATTTGATATATATACACAAATAAATAATGATTATAGCACTTTTAAAGCGAGGAAACATTTATTTGTATTTTAAATTAATTTTCAAAGTTCACTTTTTTCATACAAAACACGAAAAAATGGTTGATTTTGACATTTCTTCCTTGTTTTTTGTTCAGTGTTGCCATACTTGTTTTTTTCGTTGGAAATTTCTTTGCTTTTAGTGATCAAATGCAAAAAGTACTTTGCATATACCCAAACTCGCACTCAACCCAAATCCTAATCCCTTATATATCTAGCTGTTAGTACACCATGTAACCAATTTAAAAAAAAAACTTGTTTTACGCTCAAAAAATGAAATACAAAAAAGTAGGGTTAAGTATGAAAAAGAAAATATTTTTTCTATGACTTAAAGGTGTTTCCTCGCCTTAAAATTTAAAACATCTTCTATTGAGACCCCTACCTAACTGTACAAAACAAATCATAACGAAATTCTTGCTGCGTTTTTCGAAAGTCGCCCCATCATTAATGTACCTAATCTTGTTTGAAATTAAATAAATACCCACTGAAATCCGCAAATTAAAATTGCTTACCCATAGATGGAATATTAAAAAAAATGTTTTCAATTTCAAAATAATAAAATGTGTATTGACCCTAAATTCTAATCCAATCTCTTTCTCTCTTTTTGTCAGCCATTTCACATATTTTGTTTTGCACATACACAAATCTACTACAATTTTTTCTTTTCCTTCTTCAAGCAAATCAACATAGTATTGCCATACCATAATTTCAATTATATTTAACGCCAAAAACACTCTATACTAGAGTGTTTTTGTTTAACGCCATAGACGTCAATCTTAGTACATTTTCTGATTTTGATTTTTGAGTGCATGGAAACTTTTCCAATCTTCATCATTTCTTCGTCTTCTTCCTATGCACAGAAGCAAAAATAATAAAAAGAAAATAAAAAAAATCAGCCCAAGTGAAAATGAACATATTGTTCCGTAAAGTGAATTAATTATTTATTAAATTTAAAAGAAATTAACCTCCCAATTATTATGTTTAAATTCTTAATTTTACAAACCAAACAAAAATCCATAAAAGAAACCTTTAACACGAACTTAAGAACCAAAAATTAAACCTCGAAAACATTTCTCTTGCGGGTAAGTAAATAAGAAGAAGAAGAAAAAAAATAATGAGTCTTCTTCCCCCCAGGAAGAATGACATCGTGAAAAACGTCTCGTCCACATTTTATCTTAAAAACGCTCTGTTTTAGAATCTTTAATTAATACAAAAAAAACTAATTGATTTAGTTTTAGTTCGTTAGTTAGAAGAACGATTGATTTCTGTGTGCAATAAAAGTAAGATTATTGATGTTTTGAAAAAAAGTAAAAATAAGGCGCTTTAAATTAATCATCCATCGGGAACCTGCTCCAAAACCTCGATAGTGGGGCACATTGCTAACCGCAAAGAATAGCTTTATCACAATGTTGCGCTTTTCCTTTTTATTTTTTTAATCGAAAATTAGAGGCTAGGGTGTTTTTAAGGACTTTTGTGTCGTCCACAAACCACAAGCAATTGACCAAGTTAATTATTGTCCTCCCTGCTGATTTTTGGTATTGACAAATTTTTATTAAAATACATACGCATTCCTTGGATCTAACATCTCAAAGTGCCGGTTATAAATCGATTTAGCTGTGCTGGTTCCATTAATCTGACTTAATACTGCCGATTTGACATACCTCCAATTACGCGGCTCTGAGCTCTTAACTCCAACAAGTTTTTTCTTATCTTCTTTTTTATTTTTGTTCTTATTTTTATTTTACCACAATATGAACCAAATTTTTAATCAGTTGAAAGTTTTAGTTTTGTTGAAGGTTTATTTTCATTTCATAACATTTACATACATGAATATTGAGTACCAGGAGTGGTTTTATATATATTGAGTGAGAAAAATCTCGTAAGAGTTTTAAAAATGCTAATTTGTTTGTTTCGGAATGATTAATAAGGAAATTCTGTCACTGATGGCAGTGTAGTTAATTGGTCCTATAGTTTTTCATAGGATTAGTGAAAAGAGATTTATAATGCCTACGTCTAGAGAAAATACGGACGGACATGGACAATAAACTTTTCTAATAGTTTTTAGGCTGACACCTATTTACATATTTTTAAAATGAACACATCAATGCTTGAAAATAAAATGAATTCATCAAGATCTGCAATATTTAAGTTATTTACTCATAATACACTTTATGAAGAAGCTCTGGCAACTAAGAAAACTAAGATCAATAGTCAAAGAGCGAGAAATGAAAAAGCCTAACGTGAAAGTGGAGTCTCATATGAATTTTTTAATAAATGCGACTTCGACCTTCTTCGGATAGTTTAAACTGAGTTTTCCCAAATGTGGATATTCCTATTTCATCAAAGAGATAAGTCGTCTTCTCAATTCATAAAAAAGGGCCAAGACTTAGGACTAAATGCTTTATTTATTTACGAACGAACGAACGAATGAATTCCAAGCTGAACTTAGAAAACCATTTAAACATTGACCAAATTTTTTCCCTCGCCTAATTCTTAAAGGTCGTCAAGCTAGAATAGTCCAGTTAATAAAAGTTTTTACCTCAAAATAAAAATCCAACAGTTTCGAAACTTGGCACACTTACTAAGGGATGTCTGGTGATGGCCCAAAAAAAAGTCCCTAAGAATCCGACGCTTTAGCGGCAGTTAAGAGAAACATGGAGATTGTTTCAGTTTTTCACGTTTATCTCGAAAGCTATTTAGTTCCACAAAATTAAAGCTCATTAAATTTTATAAAAAAAAGCTTGTATGATTTTTTTCGTACCTATTACAGTTTTTAAAATAACTCTAGCGGCAGAAATGAGAAACATACGTTTTTTTCGGTTTTTCGGGTTTATGTTAAAAACTATTTGTCGTATCAAAAAATAATCTTCTACAAAATTTAAGCTTATTAAATTTTCTAAAGAATTATGATATTAATTTGTTTGTACTTGTTTTAGTTTGTAAAATAACTATAGGCATTTAAGGAAAATATGTGTTTTTTTACACGAAAAGAAAGCTGTCAACAAAAAAAACTGTAGTATTCAATTTGTATATCCCTTCTTAATTCTGAAACTCGTTGACCCACTATATGGCTCATTGCCTGCATGCCTATTCTCTAGGCTAGAGAATAGACATGCAGAATTGTAAAAAGTTACTTTATTATCACCAACGATACCACTCGCTATTGACATGATTTCATTTGTAACTGGAATTGGAGGATGAATTTGGAACCAATTTGACAGCTTTGCAATATCTGTTTTATCTCTACTTTTTCGTTTGGGCAACGGCCTAGTCACTGATAAAGCATCAGTGAGCGTGGTAAGTAGAAATATTTGGAACCGCCTCAAAACCTACTGCGTGCTGTTGTCATGTGTCTGTCTGTTGTTCTTTCTCTTCTGTCTTGTGTTTTTATCACCTTACATAGTCTCGCTCAAGGTGCTGTGTTCTCTGCTCTGTACATTTATTTGCTGAGTAGTGTGTAACGTAATGTAATTTTTCGTCTTCCCAAAATCTTCATGTTGCTCACAATTAGAAAAAAGAACGCTAGTGAATTCTTCGAGTGATAAAAAAATTTCATGAGTAGAAGTCAGCCCTAGAACCCATTTGCTAAGTACACTATCAGTGATTCCACGCCCTGTTGTCAAGCCACCCATACTCTTCACGCATTAGAGTTTGTTCAATCGTTTGGTCCGACCATTCCCCTGTTCAAAATTGGTTAGTTCTTCTCATAGTGAAGTAACCTTCTTGCACAAAGTTTTTAAATTTATCGGTAAAGCTTTAGAAATGATTATTTGGGAGTGAAACTTAATAAAAAGCTTGATTTTTAATCATCACTTAGTTTCAAAAATAAATTCTTGTTTTGTGTTTAAAACAAACTAACTAAAGACTACACTTTGCTATGCTCCACAAGTATGTGCTTTAAACGAGTTTGAAACGATTAAAAATGTTCACTGAAATTTCTTGAAAAAACTTTCCAAATTGCTTTTACAAACCCAAAGCTATGCTCAATCGGATTATTTGAAACTATTTCGTCACTCAAATTAACGGTTGTCTAGAAAATTGCATTTTTACAGAACAAGAACAAAAAGAATTGGCCAATGGGAAAGTGGGAAAAATATGTCATTTATTGTACGCTGAATTGGTTTCGATTGATACAAACTCGAGAATTGAGCGAACAGGTGTATCGAATGATTCTGAAACAGTCAAATTTTGTACGTTATTCCTTTAAAACCAAGGACTTACAAAATATTGTATTCGCAACTTAATATGTGTTTAAAAGAATCAACTCACTTTCAGAAATCAAAGTTGTAGCGGAACACCTTAAAATTGAAGTTTTAACAATTTCTGCACCATACTTACTTACTTAAGGTGGCGCTGCAGTCCTGTGTGAACTAGGGCCTCACCCAACAAACTTCTCCATCTAGCTCGGTCCCTAGCTAGATGTCTCCAGTTTCGCGCTCCAAGTTGGGTGAGGTCACCTTCCACTTGTGCGCGCCACCTGATCCGCGGTCTTCCTCTACTGCGCTGTCCTGTGGGTGCGGATTCGAAGACTTTCCGGGCCGGAGCATTGGTTTCCATGCGCTCTACGTGACCCAGCCATCTTAGTCGTTGGACTTTTACTCTTCTTGCTAAGTCTACGTCGCTGTACAGCCCGTACAGTTCGTCGTTCCATCTTCTCCTCCACTCCCCTTCGATGCATACGGGACCGTAGATCACACGAAGAACTTTTCTCTCGAAGCGACCCAAGGTGCTTTCATCCGCTTTTGTCATGGTCCATGCTTCTGCACCGTATAGCAGGACGGGGATGATAAGGGTCTTATATAGCAACACTTTGGTCCCTCGAGAGAGGGTTTTCAAATGGTAGACATGTGCATTCAAGAGGACACAAGCGTCCACAGGTTTTTTCTTAAAACCAACCTCTGTCTATCAACTCCTACTCTCACCTCCACGTGGTGAACATCGGGTGCCTAGTACCTCAACTGGAGATTGGGTTCCAACCCCAGTGGAAAGTTGTTGGGGGCAGCAAACGAGAGAGGTGGGGAGAGGTGTTTCCACTAAGGCACCTCTCCTTATCCAGACGGCAGCGGAGGAATTCCCGAGATGGAATCAACGGTGGCGTCTACAGTTCCAGTAAGGTTGAACTACTTAGTGAACACCTTATAGGGCTTCTTCGACTTATTCGGAGCCCAGGCCTGTAAAGAGCGGTTTTATCCGGCTCCCCATCCTTGTAGTTATACTTAGGATCTGGCCCTCCAGGTTGGGGGTTGTGCGTCGGGGTGACTTCCTGGCCACGTAAAAGCTTTCAAAGTTGCGAAGCACCAACAAGCCTCGGATACGAACGGATTTACTGTTGACAACCAACGCAAACGAATAAAGGACAACGAACTTCGGATATGCACGTGGAATGTTAGGTCCCTTAACAGACCACGTGCGGCCGAAGAATTAGCGGAGGCCCTAGAACGATATAAAGCAGATTTCTGCACCATATTTAACCTTAAATTCAAGAAGACTTAAAAAAGAAGAAACAATAAAGTTTTTAAATGTAACTGAATACTGAACCATCTTTTCATTCTTAGAAGATTTGTATAAGTATAAGTTGTTTATTATTTAGGGATTTAACAAGTTATATTTAAACTATAGTTTCATTTTTTTAAATCTATGGGAAAGAACCACTGGTTATTGAGGAAACTTTAGACTGTGAAATAGACGTAAATGAAATAAAAATCGTAATTCAAAGAGCAAAAGATGGAAAAACACCAGGCGAAGACGGAATTCCATATAAATACTTCAAAAATGCAACACCGGCTTTCATTAATAAGCTAAAGCGGCTTTATTCCCTCCTCGTTCAAAAAATCTGTTATTTTCCTTATTCATAAGAAAGATGATCCAAACAACGTCGTAAACTATCGGGGAATATCATTTATGAATGTTATGGCTAAAATATTTTGCGGTATTTTAGTGAACAGAATAGAAAATTGGGTTGATAATAACAGCATTTTAACTTACTTTCAATCGGATTTCAGAAAAAACTATTGTACTGTGGATCAGATATTTGTTTTAACTTCAACTGTCAAAGAAATACGAAGATTTACCCTTTAAACTCTCAACTCGAAATCTCCTCAAAACTTTTAAATGTATTTAGGAATATGTATACTGGTACAGAAGCAGCGGTTTGGGATGGATCTACGTTCTCACAATGGTTTGATACTAACGCTGGTGTTAAACAAGGGTGCCCTTTGCTTGTGCAGCTTATGATAAATCGGTTTTCAACATACTGCAACACATGGGGACTTGCAATAAATATTGAAAAAACCCAAAATCATGGTATTTACAAGATCTTCTCACAGTTTGGTTAGAGAAGGTTGGTTCTTCAATGGCCATCGTCTTGAAATCACTAAAGATTAAATTTTTTTGGGCGTGAAATTGAACAAAACGATGGATTTCAAAAATCATCTAATTGAAAAGGCGAAGTCTTCGCAAAGCTTGCTGAATATGACATGGATGAATATTTTCTTAAATCAAAATTAATTGCTGTCAGCTTAAGACAAAATCTTTGAAGGAGTTGTTAAAACATCTCTTTGTTACGCGGGACAAGTTTTTGGAACATATAGGTTTGAAGCAGTAGAAAAGCTCCAAAGAAATTTCATAAAAAAAAGTTTTAAACTGCCAAATGGCAGAATAGGCCGAATACATCTATAAAGTTGCGTCACATTCAGATGCTCGTTTGACAAATAAAATGCTACTTTATGAAATGCGGAATAAGGACTAGTGGGTTGCAAAATAGTAAAATATTGGCGATAGCTGTGGAAAAGTTATCCAATTTGATTTGAATAACATGGCTCAACTAAAGGAGCAGCTTTACAAGATAATTCAAAAACACGAAGACTTTGTCCGAGAAAAATTAGTAGCAGAGGCTGAGCAATCTGAGAGCAGAATAATTTACTCACAACTGAATCATAACCTTTTATGCAATAATTATTTTGAAAACACATTCAGCTATAAAGAAATATCGTTAATATTCAAATCCATATGTGAGCTCCTAACCTTAAATGGCAGTCCATACAACGGAAATTTCCAGCAATTCTGTACTCTATGCAACATGAAAGCACTTTATAAGCATTTGCCCAGTGTTAAGACACCAAAGACCAAGATTTTTCCAGAAACACAGTTTTACAATGCAAGAAACAATAGAATTATTAAATGGTGTAAATTGGAAATTTTTGTACTGTGTTTTAAATTCAATGTATAAGTACAGAAATCTTTTAATGACTGAATTTATTTAAATCAATTCATTTAAATTGTATCATATAAACTAAAATCGCTTTATATACTTTGCCAACTGAGCTGACGGCTATGCCAAAGCTTTATAAAATTCGTTATGTTTATTCAAACCGTATTAAAATATTTATAAATAAATAAATTACTTACTTACTAATGTTTGGAGATTATTTGATGCAAATGTTGACCTTGGTCCATCCGCTTAGTCGAATTTTCGGCATACTCTTTCCAACATTTCGTCCGGTATCGAATAAATGCTTCAATGTTGTCTTCCAATGCCTAAATTAAAGCGGGCTTGTCTGTAGTAGTAGTAGTAGTAAGTAATTCATTTATTTATTTATTTACATTAATTTATATACATATTTTGAATTTAGATGCTATGGCGTCAGCAAGGTTGATAACAAAAATTTAGAATATTTAAATTTATATATGTTTTTAATTTAATAGAATTCTGTTTTTAATAACAATCTATACTTGTAAATATCTTTCAAAAATGTACTTAATTTATTCCAATCATGCTCGCTAAGGATATTTATAGTCTCTTGTAGGGTAAGAGTATTTTTTCCGAAAAGTAGCGTCTTTGTGTTTTAAATTTTAGACAGATACCAATAAAATGTAGACAATCTTCTTTTGATTTTAAGTTGCACAGCGTACAGAATTGGTTAAAAATACCATTATGCGGACATCCAATTAAGTTAAGATCTTCACATCTTGCTTTAAGGATTAGGAATATCTCTTCATAACTCAGTGAATCCTTGAAATAATTTCTGGAAGAAATATCATAGCCGAGCTGACTGTAGATTAATCTACTGAATGAGGCTTGAGCTTCTTCTATCAGTGAATGCCTCATTAAGTCTTGATTTTTCTCCATGATGCTGTACATTTGTTCTTTCACATGGCTTACATTGCTGAAAACGTCATCCAACTCACTCCACACTCATTGCCAACAGATTGCCATCTTACAAACCACCAGTCCTTGTTTCTCAGCTCATATCAAAGACGTTTTTTTTTTCGAAAGTCTTGTGCTCTGATGGTTGATGTAGACTTTGATGATGTAGTCAGCTTGAGAATTCAGGATGCTTGTTAGAAATTTTGGAAGTCTAGTTTCTAAATATATGGCATAACTAGGTGTATTCAGATATAGGTTAAAAAGTTTCTTTATAAAATTCCTATAAAATGTTTCGATTTCTTCATATTCTACTGGTCCCCAAACCTGAGTAGCATACAAGAGAGTAGATTTCAATACTGAATTAAATATTTTGTATTTTTTAGATGTTTGACAGTGAAACAAAACACGTTGGATTCAATATCAAGCTATTTACCTATCTTTATTGTTGCCATCTTTCTCTTCTGTGGGGCGTGCGCGCATATCAGGCTAATGTTGCCCAATTTAGCCTTTATGCGGGTGGTCATGAGGCGCTCGTTGATGCACCTATAGCTCAAGACTTCTTTCCTAAGTCTGGCTCCAATGTCTGGCTAAATGTCGCAACTTTTCATCCTCTTTTTGCCCGGCCCATCCCATAGTATTTCCTGGATGGCGGTGATTTCTGCTTTATAGCAGTCTAGGGCCTCCGCTAATTCTTCGGCCGCACGTGGTCTGTTAATGAACCTAATATTTTACGTGCATATCCTAAGCTCGTCGTCCTTAATTCGTTTGCGTAGGTTGTCAACAGTAAATCCGTCCGTATCCGAGGCTTGTTGGTGCTTCGCAATTATGATGTTTTAACGTGGCCTGGAAGTCACCTCGACGGCACAACCCCCAACTTAGAAGGCCAGATCCTAAGTATAACTCCAAGGACGGGGAGCAGGGTAAACCACTGTTATAGGCCTGGGCTCCGAATAAGCCCTATAAGGTGTTCACTAAATAGTTCAACCTTACTGGAACTGTAAACGCTACCGTTGACTCCATCGTTTTGCTGCCCCCAACAACTTTCCACTGGGGTTGGAACCCAGTTTCCAGTTGAGGTACTAGGCAGGTTTTTAGAAAAACCTGTGGACGCTTGTGTCCTCTTCAATGCACATGTCTCATTAACCAATATTTTGAAGTTTGAAGGAAAAGTAAATAAGACAAAGTTCCTAAGATAATTATTTTGAATATTAAATAAATAAATATTCTGTGCCAAATTGCTCCAACAATTGCACACTTCACATTCTTGTTATAATCGGGGCCATAAATACAAAAATAAATCTCCCTTCTTTAGATCTTAAGTCGGAGGCGATACTTAAATATAGTTGTCGATTTGTGCTGTTTTTATTTTTTTGTATTTGGTTATATCCAAAATAAACCATGGTGTTTAGTGTGGACCAAAAGTCGTTTCCATTTGATTCTTTAAGAATTGTAGGTATGGCGAATGGAATTCTTTTTGTAAATTTTATATTTTTTTTTCTTTGTCAAAAACAGAGTTTTTGGAGAATTCAAGCGAAAATTCTCAATTTTAGTGTGTCTCTACGTTCTTCGATGCTGGGGAGTCCACCTTCAGCTAGGATTTTGTTTGTCAGAGTTGTTAGAAAGTCGTTTATGCTACTTCTAGATGCTGTGTTTCCAAAGTTTTCTGTTTATTAGAAATTACATTCTGTTCCTGTATTTTCTGTTCCCAACACCCCGCTTTATGAGTTTATTCAATATTATACTAGGGCCTATACGATCTATATCATTTTCGAAGCCAATAGAGTATTGAAATATGTTTTTTTTTGTTGAAAGAGCATTTGATATGATATAATATATCAATGCAACCTTTTTGGATGCGTAGCTTAGATCGTGTCACCGATTAGAGTCTTTCCCTTAACTTTTTGAGGTAGGTTTTAAATTCAGTGAAAGTTATTGGGCTTGCAATTCTCCGGGCGGTTGTTGCTGTATTTTTTTCAGAGAACAGTAGGACATTCCTTTTTTCTTTTAAGAATTGAATAGATAAGTTTATATTTTCTGAAGCAGTTGATCAAAGGCGAAAGGGTTTGTAATACTTTCTGAATCTATGACATTGTTATGGCTGTTTATATTATTTATGGAAAGTGGAGTAAAGTCACCGGTTAGGACACGTATAGTTAGTTAGAAAACCTTTATTTGAAAATGGTTTGAAAATTACCAATTATACTATATTCACAAGTTAAATATGGTTTGTCCAGTGGCCGTCTACCAGGTTGACAATGTATTTAAATTTAATTGTATAATTAACTTAGTTGTTTAATAAAAAGTCTCTTTCACGGATAAGTTGTCTATAGCGCAATGCAGTTGTAATATATTTATATACAATTTTCGAGCCTACTTTTCCATTCAGAACTTCCAATGTTCCGGCCAATTCCATCACAGCTGCTCCAAAATATTTTATACGAAACTCTTTCAAAACAGGACATTTTGCAATGAAGTGGTGTACATCTTCTCTCTCATTAAGATTGCAAAAAGTCGCATAGGATTGGCAGATCTGGTCGATGCGGAATGTAATTTAAATTTAATAGTTCGGTTGAGGAGGTATGTTCGTTCTTGAAGATCTAAATTTAGTTCACTGTAAATCATTCTATGTTACGAAGATTGAGCTTCCTCTTTAAAACTTCTATACGCGACATGGCTTAACTTCTCTATTATTGTTTTAAAATTGTCTTTTAGATCTAAAAGGCTTATACTGGGTAAAAATTCGATACTTTCATCTAAGTTAAGAGACAAATCATCCCACTTTTTGACTAGATTTCCCTTTGATGACAAAAAAATCTTTTCAAGTACTTGTTTTGGCAATCTTTCTTCGTCAATTTCCATCACCTTGATAATGTAGTCAAAATGCAGTTTTAAGGTCCTTAAGAACAATGGAGGTTCAGTTGTTTCCAAATGTAGCATATAAATTGGAGTGCAAATTTGTAGCCGAAAAATGCGCTTTAAGAATTATCTGAGGAACCTTTCCACCTCCTCGTATTGGCAATATCCCCAAACGCCATAAAGCATTATAGAAGCTGCTGTCGCATGAAAAATGTTTAGCTTTAAACTATGCTGGACACCTTTATTATCGATGCAACATTTCCACACAGAAGAAACTGCCGTTTTTGATTCGGCTAGCTTGGACTCAAAATGCTTTTCTATGTTGAGGTTAGATGTTATTAAAACTCCTTAGTATTTGTTCTCTCGTATCATATCATATTTTTAGTCTTCTGTAAATTAATTGACAGATTCCAATTTTCATAGTAGGTATGTCTCCAGTCTGTTCACCATTCGCTGCATTCCTTCCACCTATTAAGGACATGTATATGTGTCATAATTTTACAGTGGAGGTTTGGGTTAATTTTGAAGTCATTTCCACAAAACTGTTTACTTTCCTTATTTTTGGAAGTCGTCTTAATTTTGCATTTGTCTTTTGTCTCTTAAATAAAAGGAATATCTGTTCTTTAAAATTAAAAACAAAATTAAATGTTGTAAGAATGTTGAATATGAAGAAAAAAAAATAAAACGATGTTTGCAAACTTACCTCAAGTATATTCCAAATATATTTAATTCATTCTTTTAATTAAAAAGTTCTCTTTTGTTACCTAAACTTTAAATTAAAATACTCTTATTTCTGTCTACAGACTAATTTTGTACGTTTTGTATATTTACAGATTTTTTACGCATTGATTAATTCAAAAAGCCTCATAGTGTAGCGTTTACTCTAATTATGGCAATAAAGGTCCAATTTGAAATTGGACATACGGCAACGGTGAAAACCAAGCGCACTCCCGAAGGTTTTACCCATGATTGGGAACTTTATGTGCAAGGTGTGAATAAAGCTGATATAAGTGCGTTTGTTGATAAAGTTGTGTTTAACCTTCATGACTCATTTCCAAGGCCAAAGAGATGTAAGTTAAAAAAAAAAAGAATTAAAATGTCAAAAACATTTACATATATATTTTGTTTCTATTTTTCTTATAGCTATAAAAGAACCACCATACGTGATAAAAGAATCAGGATACGCTGGGTTCGTACTCAACATCGATATTTATTTCCGAAATCGTGATGAACCAAAACGAGTGACTTACATGTACGATTTGGATCTACAGCATGAAGGACCACCATATCATCGGTGTGAAATAAAAAAATTCATTTTTGAAGCTCCTTCAGAAGATTTTCGCCAAAAACTGGTCAAAGGTGGTGGTATTGCTGTGTCGGCTGTTGTTGGTGGAGCCATTACCAGTGACGACAAAAGTATCGATATGAGTATTCCCGACAATCGAGGTCAAATGGTTGGTAAACCAAAACTAAGCACTGAAGCAACCAGCTCGACCTCTTCATCATCTTCAAAAAAACACAAACAACGACCAGAAGACAGCAAATTGAATACTTTTGCGAATCTCTTTGGTACTCCAATAACTAAAAGTGCTCCGAAATTCTCTCCAGATCCAAAGAACAAAACCGCTAATGGTGGTGCTATTGTCCCAACAGGTCCTTCAGTGCCAGGAAAAGGGAAGGATAAATCAAGTTTGGTGACTGTCGGTGCAACAGCTGGAACTGTTTCCTCAGGTCCGATTGCTGGTGGTGGCAAGGAAAAAGAAAAAGCCGAGAAAAAGGACAAACACAAGCAAAGTCCACATAAAGATAAATTGCATGATGAAAAGGAGAGTAAGAAAAAATCTGATGGGAAGCATGATAAGCGAGAAGAGAAGAAAAAGGACAAAAAAGACAAGGACAAAGATCGGGAAAGGACCAAAGAAAAGCCCTCGAAAAGATCCCTCAGTCCGAAGAGTGCATCAGCTTCAGCTCCCAGCCCAAAAAGACCAAGTCCTGTGCGGTCATCTTCGGCTGCAAGTCGTGATGATACATCAGCTAAATCATCCAGCAAGATGTCTGAAAGCGACAAACGTGGAAGCAGCTCCTCTAGCGGGAAAAAGTCGAAGAAGGAAAAGAAATCACACGACAAGGAACGTGACCACAAAGAGAAACATCGAACTGATGTTAAGGATAGTGCTCCTGCGGCAAGTGTTGCGCCCGCCGCTGCAGCAACCGCAACACCGCTTCCTGCTGTATCGCCTGCCGTTCAATCATCAAAGACTGCAAATACTACAGTTACTCCTAAAACTGATCTCAATAGCAATAAAAATCAAAAAGCCCCAGACAAGGAAAAAGACAAGGACTCGAAGAAAACTGACTTAAAATCTTCAGAGAAAGAGAGTACACCTGTACAAGCAAGCGATAAGAAACTTTCCACCGACAAAGATAAAAAATCGCACAAACACAAAAAGAAAGACAAAAACAAAGAAAAGGAAAAAGAGAAAGAAAAGGATAAAGATCAGCCATCTAAGAAATCAACAAGCAGCAAAGATAAGAAAGATAAAAAAGATAAAAGTGTCAAAAGTGAATCTGCAATTCCAACAGCTGGAACAAGCAATAGCAATTCATCAGCAATATCAAAGAAGTCCACAGCCACAAATGACGTGGATGTACCAATAGAGACTGCCAGCACAAAATCAACCTCAAGTACAGTGTCGTGCACGTCTTTGTCGACGAAACCCACAACAACGACAGCAGCAACAAATAAACAAAACAATAATGTCACTGCGTCGACGGTGCCTTTATCAAGTAATAGCACCAATGCTACAAGCACAGGAGCAACATTAGCTGGAAGTGGCCTTTCAAATGCTGCAAACGACCTCAGCGATGTAGATAGTCTCAACTCCGAGAGTCTACATACGGTTTCGAACTCGAATTCGGATAAAGCTGCACCAATACACAACTCAGACAGTTCGAATAGCAGCTTTCCAGATGTGCCGATAACGGCCTCGGCCCCTAAATTAACAACGCCGGTATTTCAAGCTCCAGCAAATCCCCAGCCAACACCGCCAACGACTCCATTAGCTAGTACAGCACCAGCGGCAATAGCCGAACCCCCACGACCGCAAGCAGCACCGGTGGTGGTAGAAAAGAAAACCCATCGCAGTGGCGGCGCTGAAAAATCAAAGCTTGATAAGACTGCAGAAAAAGAGGACAAGAAACGTCGAAGAAACTCCACAGCAGTTAATACCTTTGTCGAACCCCCTGTGAAACAAATCAAGAAAGATCTAAAACCAGCTCGCGATCGCGAGAAGTCCCAATCACCATTGCTTCGCACCGAAGAAAAACAAACCTTCTTACCTCCTCCGGCCACTACATCAACACTACCCATTCAAAATACACCCGTCACAGCTCTTAATCTGGAGTACCTGTCCGAACTACAAGAACTGCACCAAAAAATCATGACTCTACAAGACAACGAAGAGTTGCAACAAGTTGTCGAGATGATTGCCGCTACCGGACGCTATGAAATAACCAGCAAAACATTTGATTTCGATTTGTGTAAGCTCGATCGTACCACGGTGCAAAGGTTGCAAGAATTTTTCGCCACCTCTGTATCGTGACACAAAATTCGACTCTAGATGCCAAATAACAATTTTGTAGAAATCAAAAACTAATTAAAGTTTTATTCTTCTACTACCATCGCGCATTTGTTGTATACACCCTGCCTTTTTTCTTCTTCTCTCAAAAACAAACAAACAAAAAATAAAACATCATCAACAGCATAAGACTTTTAAACAAACAAACAAACAAACAAAAACCAGGTAAAGCAAAAAAGCAATTGTTACATTTTCTTTGTTTATGTTTTTGTTTTTTTATTATTTATTTTTGAATTTTAATCCCACATATTTATGTCTATTTAAGAAGTATAAATATTTAAAATATAAAAATGTGAAGTTTGTAAATACTAAATCAAAATATAATTATACTCTAGATTTTATCCTCATTATATACACTTAAATATATATATATATATATACACACACAAATACCATGTGGATTTTTTAGAATTGTAAATATATATAATAGACAAAATATATAATAATTATATTATGATGGAAGTTAAACACAAACAAACAAACAAAATAAATATTTGATAGCATTGTACTATATTTTAAAAATAAAAATCATCTATGTATATATATGCATATATATATACATATATATATGTTCCGAAAACAAACCAAATTTATAGTCATCATCACACATGTGTCCGTCCGCTTATTAAACAAAATTATTATTGTATAATATTTATTCGAATACTTACATAAATGAAAAAGAAAATAAGATTTCAGAAAACAAAATTTAACAATAAAGTGACACATAGTATGACTCTTAATTTTAAATACATAATGTACGTAAAATACAAAAAATAGACGTTTCAGGTTAAATTTAGAATACAATTCTAAGTTTATAATTGGTACAGGTTTAAGGGAAGTTATTAAAATATTTGGAAGGCTGTTTACACAAAATATAAAAAAAAGCTTTTAAAGATGAAATCATAATTGGCAATATTTTAAATCTGTTCTGTTTTATCATGAATTATAAAAGTGTTAATGGACTATTGATGGATCACCCTGCATTAAATCTTAGTGTCATAACTTAAGTTGAAACTAATTAATAACACAAAACGAAAAACTTCTTACGGACTTAGGTTAGTTTTGGTTTAAGGGGGTGATGCAAGGGTAGACCGAAAACTATCACTCGGATCACTGTATCCATTGCGTTCCCAGGGGAAAGTTGATGAGAATTTAAGTTAAAAACGCCTTCGTGAACCACCTTGATCAGAGAATATCAGAATGTATTTATGTTGTAAAAATAGGACATCACGCAGGTCTTGGAAAAAGTATTTTCCTTGTATTGTCATTCTTCTTTTGGCTAGACTTGGACATTCGCAGAGAAAGTGGAAGGTTTTTTTTCCGTCTCCTCGGCTTCGCATCCTCTAAATAGATCTGATATTCATTCTGCTCATGTAGGTACCCAATGAGTTGTAACCCAATAGAATACCTATCAATAATACCAGTTTCGCGCGCTAAGTCGGTTGAGGTCCTCTCCCTGCTGCGTGCGCCATTTGAGCCACAGTCTTCCTCTACTACCCCGTCCCTCGGGATTGGATTCAAAGACCTTCCGAGCTGGAGCTACAATCGCCCTACATGATTCAGTCATCTAAGTCGTTGGAATCTGTATTCTTTTAACCAGATCATTGTCGCTGTTCAACTCCTACAGTTCGTTATTGTATATT
This sequence comes from Eupeodes corollae, assembly GCF_945859685.1. NCBI lineage: Eukaryota > Metazoa > Arthropoda > Insecta > Diptera > Syrphidae > Eupeodes > Eupeodes corollae. The sequence continues at coordinate 144,820,604 of NC_079147.1, read as the reverse complement.
CTCCTCTACTCTCCATCTATGCAGACGGGATCAAAAATCAAGCAACGGGACGTTACTACTCAATTGCCTTCTAAGTCCAAAGAAACAGCGACTAGCAAGAGTTATTCCTCGTTTGATTTCAGTGCTGGTGTCGTTGTCTGACAATTTGCATAACTGCCTCAAAGTAAAAGCTGTCCATGGTGACGCTTTGTCCAAGACGTCGTCGTTCAATATCCTTTTTTTAATGACAGCATATACTTGGTCTTGCTCCTATCGACCACTTGACCCATCTAAATAAAGTTAATAAATTATAATATGAAAAGTTATTGTTGTTGAAAATTTTTCTCAAAACTAATTGAAAAGTTGTTATTTAAGAACTAAGTGCACACTATGATTAAAGTATCGCCACACCTTTAAGTTTCAAAAATCAAGCACCTGTTGTTTGCAATTTCAATAGCTCCAAGTCGCATCTTGTAAATTATTGACACAATATGGTCTGATAAAGCATTGATCCTTTTTTGGCTAATTTGTGTGCTTTTTTATTTCCGTAATTTCACAGTTCCTTGGGACCCATTGGAGGGTAATCGTGTTGGCTTTGTTTTTATTGTTTCGTTTTCCAAAATGTGGGAAGAAAGATATTTAGCGGCTTCGGAAACCACACAAACCTGCAGTAATCTGGTAGCTTTATTGGTCTTTCTAAAAGAGGATTATATGAAAGATAACAGTCCTCACTAGTAGAGATTTCTGCTAAGGCGACTGGGTTAGAGATCTTAGATTTGTTGTCTTGAAAAATTGATTTTATGCTGTACTTTTATAAGATTCTTTTCATTACTTCAGAAATACGTTTTCTATATGGAAGAATTTCTTTTTATTTGGCTGTATTGATGTTTCTATTCTTGGTAACGGTTTCCAAGACACTTGTTTAAAATATAACCATTTTTCAAAAGAGATGGCTTAATGTGTTTAACTCTTCAGGATGATCATTTTTTTTATAATGTAAGTACCCGTGGCATGATGGTTAGTGCGTTGGACTGTCATGCCAGAGGTCTTGGGTTCGATCTTGCCTATGCCATCTTAGGTCCTTTCACGGGTACTGCCTCTTGCGAGGAATTGACAAATTCTCCAAGATTATATCTTGTCATGTAAAAGTGCTTTCTCAAATTAACCGTTCGGAGTCGGCACATTAACTGTAGGTCCCCTTCATTCCTGACAACATTACTCGCACGCAGGAATGGTTGAGAGTTTTAAGTCACTAGGCCCTAGTTCTCAACGGACTGTTTATTTATTTAAGCGCACTAAAGGTGTTATGAATACCCTTATAATGATTAAACACAGTGCGAGCAATTAAAAAAGGAGGAGAAGATTGGAAAGGAGAAATCGATGCACGTTGGTTTTGAATGCATGCACGTTATAATGAGGGGGAAATATGGAGAATGGAAATATGGAAAGTAGCATTGGGGGAGGGTAACGCTTGTGCAACTGTAGATAGCATTGAGTTTTCGAAGCATTGAATTCTACACGGTTTTTGATTCCCTATTTAATAATGCTGTCAAGAACAGAATTTGTTGGTAGTTGGTAGTCCACATCCGAACAACAAAGATGAGAATCTAAAAACGAATATGAAAATCTAAAGGTACTGTTATCAGCGAAGCAATTTATTTGGTTAGAAGTTTCAGACAGAAAATCATTAATAAAAATAAGAAAAAGTTTCGGAGACAAAACGGAGCCCTGGGGCATACCAGCGTTTATTTTGTATATTATATTAGATATGAACCTGTATAATACTAAGTAAATTGAACGGTCCGAAAGGTAATTTCTAACCCAACAAAGAAGAGAAGAAGAGTATGGTGTAAAAAAAATACAATATATTTTTAAGAACCACATTTTCAATTTCAGAGATGTATATAAAAAAGTGATCTTATAGAACCACTATGATGTAGGATTCGAATTCAGGACCAAGTTCATTTGGAAAGATTATTGTGTAAACAACAATACGGACAAAACTTAATTTTATTGACCAGAGTAAGCTTTCACCTTTTAAATTGACAAAAGAGAGAAACAATATTAAAATGCTGTGGGCTGTTTTGTAGAACTCTATAACCATAATTTTTAACTCCCCTATTTAGGTTTTGACATTCAATGACATGGGAAAGCAAAGCAAGGAACGGTCAATAGGTGATACCTAACAACACAACAATTATAACTCAAGACATAGACAGTTCATGAGATTAGCTATAAATGCATGAAGGTCAATAGTTATTTGTTGCAAAAGTCAAATGTGATTTGTGTAAAGAGACGAACTATCATAAACCATAACCAGAACGTAATGATACCGACCAATCTTAAAAATTGTAATATTGAGTTAACACTTACTACTTTGCATAGTACATTTTACAACACATCGAAATTTGGACTGTAATTTACTTATTTTTTCTGTGCCAGTAGTGGAGTGAGTAATAATTCGATTTATTTTATTTATAAATTACGTTTTATTTTTAATTTTTCGAATCGAGGTCTTCAATTGGGAACATTAGAATAACGACAATAAAGATCTATTGGTAAATATTGAGTATTACTTGAGCATTTGAAAACCCATAAGTATTGAAAAATAATTTGCTTAGCCTGGATATTTCATGCTCACGTGTGTGATTTATTCACGAAAATACAATCGGTTCTAAGGATCATCATTCGTGGTCTATTGATAGCACCCGGTTATGCACAAATTCAAAAAAGACACCAGGCACAGAAGATTTATCTGTAATAATTAAATGTTAGCACTTTTGTTCAATTTTAGTTGGATTTTCATACAAATCGCAATGCCTTGAAATGACTCCGCAAGCTTGAAATTAGCACATTTAGCCTCTAAGCTAAATACCTACATTTATTTTATGAATTAAATAATATTTAATTATCTTGCAGTTAAAGTTTTGAAATAAAAATTTACTTACGTGTTGTTTCTCGAAGAAAAGATTATAATTGGGCTCTCTTGATAATAAACCTTTAGACTTTTTCTACCACTGAAAAGATACGGTTTATGTAATTGCTCCATAATTCATTCAAGACAGTAAAGATGGAATTTGTGCAGTTGTGAGTTTAAATTTGCGAGTTTTTCATAAATATTATACGGTTCCAGTAAGCGTTGCCGTAGCGGCCATTTAGCTGATATCGTTGTTCATTGTTAAAGACTTATAATTTACTCTTTTTCAAATTTAAATTAAAACTATTGATTTCTGTTAAAAAGTACGTTTTTTTAAATATAGAATTTAAACATTTTATGGTACACCACTATACTCCATCTTAAAGAGTGCTTAGTTATGGTACAATGTTTAATCCATCGCCTTGCTCATGATATTGATATTTGTTAAAACAATCCTGTAAATTTTCATCAAATATGTTTTCAAGGTATCCAAAAAATGAACGAATCGGTTGTGAATTGTAATCTTCTACAGATTTGCGAATAAGAGGTTTTATTTTGTGTAGCCAGCTATTTGGGCAGTTTTAACTTTGTATAGGGTCATAATTTAACAGGTAAAAAGTACACAATTACAAAATATGAAACGATACATGGTTTAACAACGAAATTAAATTATTTTTAAAGTGAAAATGATGAAATTTTTGACTTCGCGGTTTGCAGTTTTTCAAGAAAATTTTCCTGGATGTTTTTTTTTTCTCGAAGATATCTTTGGATTTAACTCCTTAGACTTTAGGCCTGGAGAAGAGAAGTGACGTCAACCTTCAAACTCATTTAAATATTTGAGCTTAAGAATTCAAAGGAAAAAAAAATTTATGATATCTCAGGTAAAGTATCATTTTTATGCGACAAAATCAAAATTTGACAAATTGAGGGTTAGGTCCCATCAGCCCCAAGACATCAAATACGGTGTTTGAGGAATTCGGTTTCTGAAAATGGGATACAGAGAGAAGAATAATATTTGATTCTAAAAAAATCCAATTAAAAACAGTTATTTTTAAAACACAAATAATTTTTAACAAAAGAATAAATTTCGTCTTTAAAAGTAGTATGTAAAAATATTTTATAAAAAAGAAACATTAAAAGTGCTATGTGGCCTTCATTTTTATGCCCAAATGTAAAAACAAAAATAAAAGATCGCTTTTATCTGCAATATTATACATATTATATTATAAATAAATAATAACTATACATTCATATATATATATATATAAATATATACATTACAAAACAATAAAACAGATTAAAAAATAGTTATGTACATGTGTTCAAAAAACACAATAAACAAAATACAAATACAAAATATATACATGTTTATAATAGTAACATACCTACATACATAAAAACTCAACCAAATATAAATTCTCAAAAATAATAAAGAAGAATTAAGAATTATATACAAAAAAAAAACAATAAAAATAATGTAAAACAAAAAACAAAACAGATTTAAGAAAAAAACATTACAAACAAAAAACATCATAGGCATTTTATCATTTAAGTTTTTGAATGCACAATTTTTAAAATTAAAATTAAGAAGAAAAAAACGAAAAGCAAAACTTTTGAATTATTTATTTAACATTAATTTAAAACTTTTGAATTTATATTATTATTATATTAAACTATAAGCTAAGGACTTCACCACTTCATATTAGTTTGTTATTCTGTAATTTGTAACTCCAGTGAGTGGGATAAATAAAAAAAGAAAAAAAAAAACAATTAAAATAAATAAATGCGTTTAGATTTTGTGGCTAAAGTCGTAAGTAAAGATTAATCTGATCGACAAGGTTTTCTTTATATCAATTGAAAATTGCACTTCTGCAATGAGTTTTGGTCGCCTTAATTCAAATCCGACTTCAAAATTAATGTTATTTTTAAAATTTAAAAAACATGTACAGCTACGAGCAACTAATTAGAAACGAAATCCCAATGAATGAAAATGCACCTGTAAAATCTAACTGTTTTGTTTTTTCTTTAAATTATTTTAATGTTAGTTTCTTGTATACTTAGCTGTTGACTTCTAGAGTGGTAGGTTGTGTGATATTGGTGCTTATACGAAAGAAAACAACAAAATTGTAATTTTTTTCCTAAATTGCAGAGAGTAGCTAATTAGAAACATCTTGCAGCAAAGCTTTATTCACAGAAATTGGTATTTGTTTTAATATATAAACATCAAATTTTGGTAGGTATCAATTAATAAATAATATGTAATCGAAAATAGAACTTTAAATTCACCGTTAGAAATAGGAAAAACAGCGACATGTACTCCAGCCACTCGAGAAGCTATTTTGGAGCTAAGAAAGTTAAATTTGTCATACAAACAAATTTCTGATAGATAGAACTGTTCCAAAAAGAAAGTTTTTAATGCCTTGAAACATTTTGAAATGCATAACACCTGCGAAAATGTGGCACGAAAGACAAGACCACGAAAAACTTCAGTTCGTGATTATAGAAAAATCATCAGACTTTCAAAAGCTGACCCCAAAAAAAGTGCACGAGTTATCCAGCGCGAAGTTTGTGATGAAATAGATTCACCAGTTTCAGTCTGGACCATAAGAAGGCGATTAGTCGAAGCTGGCTTGCATGGTCGAGTTGCACGCAAGAAACCAATGGTTACCAAAAGGCAAAGGCAAAAGCGGCTTGAGTTTGCTCGACATCACTTATCGTATCCAAAAGAACAATGGAAATTCAGAAGAGAATTCGATCCAAAGAAGTACACATCCGCGGTTGTGAAACATGGTGGAGGATCTATAAACGTATGGGGATGCTTTTCATGGAATGGCGTTGGGCCAATCCATCGAATTGATGGCATCCTCACAAAAGAAAAATACGTGGACATATTGAGGGATGTGATGTTACCATGGGCAGAGGAAAATTTACCTGTGATTTGGAAGTTTCAGCAGGATAATGATCCAAAACACACTGCCAAGTATACCAAGAAGTTCTTTGAAGATAATTCCATCAATGTTCTAGACTGTGCATCCTCCAGAGCTGACCTTAATCCCATAGAACACCTAGGGGGGGATGTCAAGAACTCAATACATAAGTGCACTTAAAATTTCAAATATGGATGCGTTATTTGAAGAAGTAAAAAAATCATGGTTCTCTATAGCAGTTGAAAGGTGTAGGGCATTAATATCGTCCATGCCAAATCGCTGCAAGGCAGTTTTGATGCAAAAAGGTTTTCCAACAAAGTACTAACCAAACTCCATTTTTTTAAGAATTTTAAGTTTTGTTTTTTTTTTTATTATTATTATTATTTGTTTACTTTCATTATCGTTTCTAATTTGTTGCTCTCCTGAAATTGTATCTTTAATTTAAAAATAAAATTATAACTTCGATTTTTTTTGTTTTTTGATTTCGACCTTAAATATTTGTAAAGATTAATAGTCAACATAAATTACAAAATTACGAAAAATACAAAAATTGTAGAGGATTACTATCGTTTCTAATTAGTTGCTCGTAGCTGTATGTACGTACATATATAAGGCTTTTTAAAGATATCCAAATTTATGAAGTAGATATTTTTCAAAATATTGATGCAAAGAATGGGGCAAAATTTTAAAGGACTTAGTAAATTGTTAAATCTATTTTTAACAATTTACTGGGAAAGAAATGTTAGGGCCGATTCCAGAAAGCGCGGCGGATCGCTTTTAATGGCGGATTTGTGTTTTTATATTCTCAAAAGCGATTCGCTTTCCATTTGGAAAGCGAAAGTTCTTTCCAACAAAACGTCATTCTTCTAGTGACAGGCGTGACAGTGGCGGATTGCAACAAAATGTAAACAAAAATAAGTTTTATTTGTGTTTTTTTTTTTTTAATATATTAAATTAAAGATATCAATTACTTATTTTTGTTGAATATTTAACGAAACAATTTTTTTTTGATTAAGGAGTAACAAACATACCTCCATGAAGCAATTTGCGACCCTAGTAGAATTCCTAAAAGAGAATAGGGGAATAGCAAAGGGAATTCTAAATGCTCCCGAATATAAGGCCAACACCAGGAAGCTTTGGGATGAAATCACGATTGTGCTTAATAGTCTTGGACCTCCAGTAAAAACGTCGGATGGTTGGAATAAGGTAGGTCGAAGCTTTCTCTCTGTTTCGTGTTTATAATGAATAGAAATTCTATTTGCATTGAAGTTATGGAAAGATTTTAAGTATCACATAAAGGATAAATTGCGAGAAAACAAAAAATCCATGCATGGGACAGGAGGTGGACCAAACAAACAGCATGTGTTCTCGGTCTTAGAAGAAGACATTTTTGCTTTGCTGGACTTAAACACCCAGGTGTGCGGTCTCAAAGTAAGGAAATTTGGAACAGCAGATGCTTTTCCAACCAAAACACCTTTAAAAGAAAAAATCGTACAAATACGTCAAAATCTTTCACCAGAAACCCGTCAACTATTTGAGTAATCTGAAATTTTACTGTCAGAAGAAATGAACAACCGGAAGAAGAAGAATTCGACAAAGAAATGGAAGAGCATGCACAAAAGACACCAACTCGCCACACTAAAACTTCCGCGGCAACATAAAAAAATTGTTGGAGCTCCAAGTGAACCAACAAAAGATGTACCAGGAAAAATCGTAACATCTCCTAGAAGAGAAGAATAATAATTAACCTTCGATACCGTTGGTTGAGCCATAGCGATTCGGTAGTCCTGCCCAACGCTCTTTTGGTACGAACCTTCCGCTAAAAATCGCAATGTAGCGGCAAGCTTGAGTATTGAAGGCAGTGTTTTATCGTTTGAAATTATCTTTGATTTCTTGAAAAACGTACACAAATGCTTCTCGCGATAGTCGAAACAAATTTATAACCTTATTGAACAAAAATCATTTATAAAAAAATTAAATTTGGAAAAAGATAATTAATTACACACTCTTTGGGAGGAACATCAAGAGGCTAAGACCCACATCTGAATAATTTTTTCTTAGTATTGTTTACTTGAAACCAACAAAAATATTAAAATATAACTACAAACATTAAGATACTATTTTCAGCGAAAAACAATAAGTTTTATTGGAAAGAAATGTCATATTTTTGGAAACAGCTGACAAATAAATGGAAAATTGGAAATATCATAGAAATGGATTGGAAATATTTGACATTTAAGCTGGAAAAATGGAAGGATTGCTTTCTTCCATGTTTGCTTTTGAAATTAACTCAAAGCGAAGACGGTCGAAATTGAATGTTCGCTTTCAATGCGATCCGCCGCGCTTTCTGGAATCGGCCCTGTGATTAAGCTAATTTTAAACGTATTTGGTTTGTTTATTTTCACGCACTACCACTTTTTAGACATGTTTGGATGCCGTTTTTTGTTTAAAAAAGACAAGTAGCAATTTACTAGTTAGCAGATGTTTACAATTTTGGACTTCTTTTAGTAATATTTAGGAAATTGCTAACTAGTAAATTGTTAAGCCCTAAACAATAGGTTCTTTAAAATTGTACACAAATTTCACTTTCTTCTAAAGGATGTTGCATTCCCTTCGAACCAGGCAGGTTCCAAATGGCCATCACAAACCTAACCACAATCATCCGGTCTAAAATTTAGGTAGCATGCAAGTTAACACATGATATCTCAATCATGCAACCTCGCCGGAAATAAATTTAATAAACAAATCTATCGAAATTCCAACAGCACGTCCGATGCCCAAAAAGAAACATGATACTTCTGATATCCAGACAGAGATAAAATCTTCATATAAACATAATCTCCGATGGATATTTAATATTTTATATGCTAGCTTTAAAAATGAAATTGTACTTTACAGTTAGTTCATAATCTGAGACCGCCTTGATCGGTAGAATAAAATATTTTAAAAATTTCAGATGTAAATGAATTAATTTAATTGGGGGTTCAACCGGGATCGCGTTTTAACTTGACTTGAAAAAATAAAGTAAAGTGTTAATATTTGCGATTAGCCATTCAAATATGATTTGAAAAAATAAAAATAAATATTTTTTTTTATAAAAAAGTAAAATCAGTGATAAGTGCTATTTTTGCCAAATAAACGGCCAAATAAACGGCCAAAGAAAGGAGAAAGTGTACAAACCCAAAAGAAACAGTTCATTGGACAAAAGCTCCAAGACACGAGGTAACCGTCGGAGCTGAACTTTCTCCGCAACGCATCCTTTTTCGGAGGTTGAATTCCGGTTTGAGATAGCTGTCATCGGAAGAAATTTTACAGACATGAGACGACGCAATGCGATGGATATAAATTTCAGGCAGAGATGTGCAAATTAATCGAAAATGCGATATATTTTCGATAATATTTTATAAAATAAAGCCATTTTTATGTTGTTGTCAGGGAGTATGGGGGCTCTTTGGAAAGCAACAACAACACAACAGAAAAATTAACAATAGAAAACCAAAAAGTTTAGTAAACAGTAGCCCGATGATGGAACATGAGTTCTGAAAGGGGTCGCTAATTTTATTTTATTTATATTTAAAATAAAAGTTTAAATAAATTGTAAAAATTTTAAAGAAAACTACCTATAATCGTTTTATTTAAAAATAAACATACATAACATAGCAAACATTTAGACAAGCAACACGTCATCTATATTAAAATGATTGTTCTTAAAACTGAAAAATAAAAAAATCACACGCCTCCATGGCGTTGTTTAGGTTTCTTACAAATAAAAAAAAAATGTAAACAAAAATTAAAATAGGTAAAAAAATCATTCCATCAAAATGTTGACTTTTGCAATTTCGAACTCCAATTTTCCTTTTTTGCAATTGGAGCTTCTGCAAAGCTATTCTCCTCATCTCCGTGTTGTGAGTTTGCGTCTCTTTTAATTTTTCTCTTTCAATTCGAGAAACCCTTTTTAAGGTTTTGGTTGTGTAGTTATAAAAACAAATAATATCGAAAATAAAGTTAATTTTTTTATTACGTACATTTTAATTAACTATTTTTAAAAAAAAAGAAAACACTTTCCGCAACAAGAACTTGTCGGAGGACTTCGGGAAATTGTGTTTCTTTTGTATCTGCCAAGAATAAAACCAAACAAGAACTTCATCGCAAAGCATCGCATGCAAACTGTGTGCGTTGAATTTTGTCGGAGAGAATGTTCGATCAGCTGATGATGACATGTATAGATGCATACTCTAAATTTTTGATGATAAAAAATATTGACAACCGTCAAGATATGGCAAGTAAAGTTTTATAAATTTTACAAGTTTTCCCTGAATGCAAAAATATTATTTGTGGCCAAAACGTAGCATTTACCTCTGCTGTCCTTACGATTCTTATGAAAAGAACAGATATTACAATATACTATACTCCACCTTACCATAGTACAACAAATGGACAAATAACAAACTTTTTGTTCAGTTATATTTTCAAAATCTATAAATATTTTTAGATAGACTCTTTGGATACATGAGCAAGTTCAAACGAACCATTCGCGCATTTTATTTTTATTAGTCTTCCCTTTTCTGTTTTTCACCCTTCAACCTTGCAAATGAACGGAAATCTGATTGAACAACACATGGAATAAATTTTCTACACATGTCAAAGATTAAACATTTCTATAATGCAGGCAACCCTGGGTTATGCCAAGTTCTGGTTAGGCAACCCTATTGTTGGAACCAGAGTTAAATTACCTTCATTTGACTCCAAAATCAAATAAATAACAGTTGAACAAATTTCCAAAGTCATTTCAGAAACCAACTTTTTTGGAAAAACAAATGTTGACCCATTTGAACGATGAAACGCATCTCAATTTTGCTATTTATTAGATTTGTCAAACGTTCGCTTTAAGTCGAACTTTCAATGTGCTTCTCGTAATAAGGGCCTAAGACTCATTCATAAGTAATGCACATTTCTAGAAACTTTACAAAATCATCATACAATTTGATACTAAAACATCTTTTAAGTTTTAACTTTGCTTTAAAAAAAAAACGTTTTTTAATTTTTTCAAGTATTTTTAAAGGGAAACATTTTTAAACTTGATGTGATGGAAACTTTAAGGTGAGATTCGAATTGAGGGCACCTTAATCCTTACAAAAAGGATTGTTTTATTTGTGCTCCCGAGAGAACCCCTAATTTTCTTGACCAGTGTTATCAAAAAATTACTTTAAAACGAGCAAGCAAACAAACTGCGAAAAGTGATTGGCACCTGAACAAATCCATGCGCGAGCCTCGAAATTTGTCGTCTTCCTTCTGTTTTTTTTTATGATTGACTTTCCAGGCGACCATGCTGTCTAGTAGGTATTGCGTTTGCTGGGTGCTTCTGTTGTGAAATTGGCATTTCGTATTCTCTCTTTCTTTTCCCCTCAACGATCACTGCAGTCTTTTATTGCATGTACAATTGAATTTGATTCTTCGCACCAGGCGACCATGCCGCGTAGCAGGTATACCTTTACCTCATTTTTTTTTGGAACAATACAGATAAATAGTTATGTTTTTCGAGAAACTTAATCCCGATCGCCAATACTACTGCAGGCTTATCCAAACCACGCCCACTTTCTCCTCGATCTCAATGAAGTGTTAGTACAATAAGCGTGGTAAATAGAAAATATTTCATGTAGTCGTTGAAGAAAGGGAAAAGAAAAGTAAGTGATAACTATTTTATTTAAGAAAATGCGAAGCAAAATAAAAAAAGAGTATATGTATTATGTAACGTATGTTTATGTACCTTCCTTTCAGCAAATTGAATTTGGTTTATGCGGAAAGAATTAAAGGTTGTGATTTAGGGGCTTGTTAGAAAAACTTTTTAAAAAATGCAAATGAGATTTTCCATTTGCAAATAAAAACAAAAATTAGTAATCTCTATTTCCGACACATTATCACAAATTGCTCAAAAATGCAAGAATTATCTAGAAGGATTAATCTAAAATGATCCAAACGATATCAATCATATTTACATAATCAGTCTTTCACGGTTCTTAAGGATCTCAAACTGGTTTCATTGAGCTTAGAAGAAAGCCTCTAAATTTATCCAGCATCATCAGGGACAGCCACTTTAACCTAACCTAACTCTATGGGTCTGTAATACCCGTGGCATGATGGTTAGTGCGTTGGAGTGTCATGCGAGAGGTCTTGGGTTCAATCCCTGCCTGTGCCACCTATAGTTTAATTCAGAGGTACTGCCTATTGCAAGGAATTGACAAATTCTCTAAGAGTGATTCTTGTCATGAAAAAGTCCTTTCTCAAATTAGCCGTTCGGATTCGGCATATAAACTGTAGGTCCCCACCATCCCTGTTATTACTCTCAAACAATAATGGTTAAGAGTTGTAAGTCACTAGTTTCTCCTCGTTCTCTACGGACTGTTGCACTGCACCTAAAAAAACATAACTCTATGGGTCTTCATTTTACTCTATCCAAAGTTTTGAGAAATCTTTGAATATAATTTCCAAAGTTTTGAGAAATCTTTGAATATAATTTCCTTATGTGTAAATAATTCGTTTAATAGTTAATTTTTAGTGCTAATTCCGAATAGAAACTCCGTTTTTGTATATTTGTGCGCAAAACTCTGAAACACCCGTTTTGAAAAATAACAAATAATTTCCGGCTTCCAGCTTGAAGCTTTCCCAAATTTTTGGCCCACATTTTATCTTCAATAATGAGACTAAAAAGATAATGTGTACATTTTTTTAACTCAATTACAACTGAAACATGTCGAAAATAGAGATAACTAATTTTTGTTTTTCCAAACACAAAACATGATTTGCACATGATTTTTAAAAAGTGCTTCTAACAAACCCCTAATTCCCAACTATTTTTGCATTCCGCAGAAACCAAAATCGATTTGCTGTGTTAGGCGAATATGGAGAAAAGAAGGTACAATAAGTACCTACATATATAATCTTTTTATTTTACTTAGAGTTTTTAAAAAAATAGTTATCACTTCTACTTCTTCTCCCCTTTTTGAATGTTTTGCATTTATCATTCGTCTTTAACTTTACTAACACTTCAATGAGATCGAGGAGAAAGTGGGCGTGGTTTAAATAATCCTGCAGTAGTGTTGGCGATCGGGATTTAGTTACCTCAAGTATATAACTATTTCTTGGTTTTGTTCCTAAAAGGAAAAAATGAGACAAAACTATACCTCCTAGCTCCTACCCAACATGGTCGCCTGGTGCGAAGAATCAAATTTAATTTCGCATGTAATAAAAGAAAATTGATCCGCAGGGATGAGGTAAAGGGAACTTTACTAAACTGTGTAAAAAGTCGTGGGGAGAGAAGAGAATAAGCATTAGATGCCAATTTTAAAACAGAAGTTACCTACTAGGCTTCATGGTCGCCTGGAAAATCAATCATAAAAACAACGCATGCAATAGAAGAAGCAAAATTCTTCGAGGCTCGCTCGCGGTTGAGTTCGTTCTAGTTGTTTGCTTGCACAGTTGAAAGCCAAAATAAGGGTTTTTCTTAAGAGCACAAATAAAACAACACTTTAAAGATGTCCTAACGTGAAATATCGCTCTGGATTTATGTATCACATTAAGTATTTAAAAATTTCCTTAAAATACTCCAGCAGTAAAAATTGAGGGAAATTATGTTAGAAGTCCTTTTTGATGTAATTGGGGTGCCACCTTCGAAAATGATTGCAAAAGAAGTGTTAGTGCTTGATTTTGAGCCATCAGTAAAAATGGTATTCTTAACCGTACGTATCCAATAAGATTACATTTCCAAAAAACATTTTTTGGAAAATAAAATTGTTGGTGCTGCACATCTGGAAAGGTCAAGTAAAATTGTTGTTGTTTCATTCTAAATTTTCAATTGTAAATTCGGCAAGCAGCTGCCTTAAACTGCGAGTATAAAATTTCATACAAAAACCTCCTTAAAATTAAAATTGGTTTAATATTTCAAGACAAAGACGTTGATGCGTCCGTTTCTGCCTTATGTTATTTAATGTCAAGTAGATGTCTTACCTGATATTCAGCCCTATTGAAGTAACCGTCGGAGCGGAATTTTCTCCGCAACGCATCCACACATAATTTCGGTTTGCGGTAGCTTTCATCAGAAGAAATTTTACTGAATTAACTAACTTCTACCTTAAATTTATCGTACAAAAACTACTAGAAAACAATTTTTAGGCGCGTTAAGGGCCCATCGCAATTTTTATTTTGAAATGTAAAGGAATATTAATTATTTCTTTTTCAGTTTGACACTTAACATTAGTTGGAATTACACGTGCAGAAAATAAATAGACCATAGAGTTATAAGGTTCATCTTTCATTTCATTTTCAATTGAAAAACATGATCAGCTTTCTTTTTGGTGTAAGTAGACTTGACTTGATAGTTAGGGAGATGATTAAGAAAGCAATCCCGAAAAACAATCCGCAAAAAAATAAAGCATTAATTAAACAAAAATGGTTTGATGTTGAACGCATGAAAGCAAGGAAATTGTCGTTTAATTACCTCAATCTTTTAAGAACCCACAACCTACAGATTTTTAGAAAATTATATACGGATGCGAATAGGAACTTTAAACGATTATGTTATGCCAAGAGAGTTTCCTTTGAAAATTTAAATATTGCTGTTATAAATAACACCCGCTCATCTTCAGAGTTTTGGAAAGCTATAGCTCTGGGTTTGCAGGCATCTGATCTTAGAGACTACTTCATCAGCCTTCTCAATCGCTCAGCAAATGGTCCTTTGGTGCAATATGCAGCTCCCTCGATCCTCGATGAGTACTTAGATGCACCTTTTTCGATCCAAGAAGTGAAAAAAGTTGTTGCAAATGCAAAATCAAACAAAGCCCCAGGGGATGACCGGATCCCCTTTGAATTCTTCAAACACGCCACGGAAAAATTTATCTTTCTTTTAACATCCGAATTCAACCGAATTTTCGAAAGTGCCTCTGTTCCGGAAGTTTTTCATAAGTCAATTATTTTTCCGTTGTCTAAACAAAAAAGGTAGCTACGAGGACCCAGCAAACTACAGAGGGATTTCCTTTCTTAACACCTGCGCTAAGCTATTTGCTGGACTTATTCACAACAGACTGTCAAAGTGAGTGGAGGACAAGAACATTCTATCGGAATTCCAGGCTGGTTTCAGGAAAAGTTATTCAACCATAGACCATATTTTCTCACTGCTGAACATTGCTGATGTTTATAAAAGGAAGCAGAAAAAATTATACGCTTTCTTTATAGACTTCCGTGCAGCTTTTGACTCTGTCGACCGTCAAGCTCTCTTTTACAAGCTCTCTGTATCAGGTGTGTCAAGTAAAGTTATAAACGTGCTAAGAGCGATGTACGACAACAACTTAGCTTACGTTTGGGATGGCGAGTCTATATCCGAGGAGTTGCAACAGTAACTGGTCTTAAGCAAGGCTGTATTCTTAGCGCCCTCCTATTTATAATTTTCATAAATGATATTACTGATGAAGTGAGAGGTGGAATCACTGTAGAAGGATTGACTGTTCCCGCCCTTATGTATGCAGATGACATCCTGCTATTCTCCGAAACAGTAGATGGCATGCAGCTGATGATAAACAGGCTTGCGATATATTGCAATCGATGGAATCTGGAAGTTAATTTGCAAAATCGAAGATGATGATTTTCAGAGGTGGGGGTGGCAGATATTCAAGATATGAGCAGTGGAAATATAACGGACAGACAATCGACATTGTGCGCGAGTACAAATACCTACGAGTTTTGGTAACCTCAACCCTGAATATGAGACAACATCTGGAGGGAAAATTGGCGGAGGCCAGGCGCGCAATCTCTTCGTTATGGGAAAGGTGCTTCAGAAACAGGTATGTTGAACACAGTGCTAAGCAAAAGTTGTTCCGCTCTACAGCCCTGTCAATCCTGCTCTACGGAACGCAAGTTTGGGGATATTCCGCCTTTGAATCTGGAAAAATTCCTAAGATATTTTGTGAAAAGAATACTTTGTCTACCAAAAACTACCCCAAACTACATGGTTTACCTAGAAACAGGTACACCACCTTTGATTATGGACACCCTCGCAATACACTTCAACTATATTGTAAAGGTATTTGAAATGGATGGTAATCGGACACCAAAAAAAGTTCTAAGAGCAGCTATCCAAGGAAAAGGATCAATGTTCGAAGAATGGACTAACCTCGCCGAAACATGTGGTACAACCATGAACATATCTTCAAGGGAACAACCGTCAATGCTAAGGAGAAAGTTCAATAAGATCCTCGAAAAGTTTGGAAGCATCTAGTTTGAGAGATATGCATCGGAAGCCAGTTCTTCTCTGTCTAGATGCTACTATAATC
The DNA here is from genome assembly GCF_945859685.1 of Eupeodes corollae. NCBI lineage: Eukaryota > Metazoa > Arthropoda > Insecta > Diptera > Syrphidae > Eupeodes > Eupeodes corollae. The sequence goes on along the minus strand of NC_079147.1, from coordinate 144,804,459 downwards.
GTCTTAACTATAACTTTCAACAGAACTCGTACCTTCTAAATAAGAACTCATTAAATAAAATAAATATCATTTTCAAAGCAAGAGGAGAATTGCTCAGTCTCAACTTTGTACCCCACCGACCAGATCTGCCTTTAGTGTGTAGTCTATGTAACTTGAAAGCGCGTGAAGATACATTTCATTTTATTGCAATATGTCCTGTTCTGATTGAAATTCGGTTGAGATAAGATACTTTAACAAACGCAACTTGGAAGAAGGAGAAATGCTCAGCATTCTCAACGGCGACCAGTGATGGGATGGACTTTACAACTATGTTATCACAGCACTGCGTTATAGAAAAGCTATTATTGAAGAAGATTTTTAATTATATAAAATAGTAAACAAAACAAATTTTAACAATTTCTGTATTTTTTCAATGAATTCATATTATAATATGTCACTCTGGTAGACGGCCAAATAGGCCATACCAATTAGGCTTTAGAAATTAATATTATGTAATGTTATTATTCTAAGAAATAAAGAAGTCAATTAAACAAACATAAACAACAACAACATAGTTAGGAAGATTTTTCTTGACTAACTTTCCAGGCCACCTTCCAATAAAGTTGCCTTATTTGAAAGGCAATTTTTGAGCAGCTGGCCAGCAACTTTTCTTACATATACATTCAAGTACTTTATGTCGTCTGAACCTGCCCCATATGGTTTATGTTTAAATTTAAAGGATATAACCATTGAATAATTACTAATAATTATTCAATGGTATAATTTTGTAGATTTAATAATTAGAAATGGTGTATAATTATTTAGGAAGCAGAACACAACGAGCTAAGGAGACGGAGCAAAAAATAAAATGAGAGACTGCTCCTTTATGCAAAGTCTCTTTAAAAAAGTACCTATATAAGATTTAAAAATAATCATGTCAAATAAGTTTGTTTTCAAAGATATAAATACCATTTGATTTGTCAAAAAAAACTCCATTTTTCAAATTTTTTGTTTGAAAATAGTTAGACCGGTTTTATTTAAATTAATTTTGGTTATAAATGAAAATTTTCCAATTTTTCTTAAAAATATTTTTGTTATGCAGTTGTTGAGTGATTGAATAGGAACTTTGTCTAGACGAATCATCATCATATTTATTCTTTCGTTAGTATGTCTCTCTTTTTCGGCTCTCATAGGAAACTAATTTTAACAAATAAGGTGTCAAAACAAAGAATTTTCCGTATATATATAGACTATGGGAATTGTATTTTATTGAATATTAATTTATAATTTGTTGAAAAAACTTAACTTTTTATAATAATAAAAATATGAAATACTCGGAAAAAATTATGTTAAGGAAAATGGTGTGTGTATTTGAATGAACTTATCGAATACACACCATTTTTTGTCGGTAAGCTAGTTTCATACCATGACACAACTCATCCTAGGACAACTCATCCCGGAAATGAAAAATCCTTGTAAGCATACTTAACGAAAACAATTGTATGTGTATTTAACTTGTTCGTTCAAAGCTATTTCCTTTGGATAGCTTTATTTTAATTTCATATTAGAAGAACCAGGATGAAAAATAAATTATCTGAAGATAAGAAAGAGGCAGAACATGTATGTTTAAATTGTAAAGCTATCGCATATTAGTTGTGTAGTAAGGTAGGTGTCTTAAACGAATAAAGATTAGTTCATTGGCGGGCTCAGCTTTATGCAGATAGATAGATAAAGACATGTTTATGATGATAATGAAGGAATGTTATTGGTAGGCAATCACATTTCTTCTTTCCTACAAATATCAGCGTAAAAATGGAGTTATTATGTTCAGCTTATTTTTTTCGTTAAAGTTAAAAAAAGAATACAAGAACAGGTACAAGAAATTGCTATTCATGTGTTATTTACAGTCAGGCTCTTGTGCGTTTTGGATTTTCGTTATGAAGTGACACGTAAGCAGTAGTTGTAGAGGTTATACCCAAGACCTCGGGCATAACAGTCCAACATACTTTTTTATTTTTTTTTTAAATTCATTTTTATTAGTTCATTGTTAAACCTACCATAAAGCTAGACAAAAATTCATAAAACTAGCCTAATTATCCATAACTTACAACTAACTTAATGGTCCCATACGGACACTCTAAATTTAACTATAACACTAACTACTAATGCCTTTCGGCCCTAAGATCTATTTTACTTCAATTTAAATTTCATTTATTTTTGTATTTATTAGAAAATTTTGAAAAAAAACTAATATCAAGATCCTTTTTTATTTTTACTTTAAAACTACTTAAAATAAGGTCCTTAATATAAAACTTAAAGCCAACTAAGACTACCTATTCTACCTATAAACTACCTAAAACTAGAACAACCACAGCAGCAAATCTAACTATCTAACATTTTTGTTTTTCATATTTTGTTGTCTTTTTTTTAATTTTTTTTTATTCCACGTTATTTTTTTGTTTTTTTTCTATTTCTTTTTGTGCCACCATGCCTATTCTACTTAAAACTAAACCCTAAAACTATAAAACAAGTATGTAAGCCGGCCAAGACTTAAAACCCCATCCCGACTATACCCACTATCAATTGCCGATTGAAGCCACCAAAACTGGTTCTCCTGTTTCATCCTATCAGTTCGGTCCCGTTCGGACACACTCCTACTGAACCGAGCTCCGCTCCGCCTTGTGCCGACGGTTCGTCGCCTGACGTCGTATATTAACGGAACTGCCAATCTATCCTGTTTCAGACCGCATCTATCTAACAAGAGGAGTGCCTCTGGGGGAATGAAGCCGCTCAAGCGTGCACTCTCAAAATACTCGTCGTTCGGATATAACACCCCGAAAATTAAATTGTTGGTCGAAGACATAGCTCTGGCAATGTGACCCCGAACGAGTTTTATCACGAAATTGTCAATTCTGTTGATTCGAGGCCCGTTGTATAGGATCTCGTTGGAATAGTAATGCACATAAGAAGATTCGGCTGTTCGATATAAGCCGGTACAGTGTCGTAAACACTGCCGCTCGAACACCCGAAACTTCTCCATCTGGGAAGGGGCAACGTTGAACCACACAGGACACCCATAAACGATCATTGGCCATATGAGGGCCATGTAGCAAATCACCTTCACTCTGGGGTCAAGGCGACTGCTAACAAACAGCCGTTTCGTCAGAGCGAAGGCTCCTCTGGCCCTGGTCAGAGCAGCATTTATATGTCTGTCGAAATATAAATACTGATCTAACCAGATACCGAGGTACTTCACTACACTTTTGCTCGCTAATGGCTGCCCATGAAGATCAACGATAACCATTATTGCGCCAATTCTTGCACGTATGCCTCGTGGCCCTAGCCAACGGAGTCCAGAACAAAATTGTCTCCGACTTCTGGACATTTATTTTCAGTTTCCAGTCGTCGCAATATCGCTGAATCTTGTCGAAATCACGCTGCAAGAGAATTCTAATAACATCAACCTTTCAGGCCGTTCTGTACGCAATTAGATCGTCGGCGTACGCAATTGCCTTTGTAAGACTACCAATCAGATCGCTGGTGTAAATGCTGCAGAGAATCGGCGAATTCACCGCTCCGTGTTGAAGATCATTTTTAATTAAGAATATTGTGGTAGAAGTTACATTGCCACTTTTGACAACAAACTTTCTACCGTTAAGCATATCATACTGTATATACAACAGTGGCTTGCTTATGCCAAGCCTGCTCTGTTTTAGGTAAAGACCCTCTAACCATACGGTGTCAAAGGCCTTTTCCAAATCAACCAGAACAGCACCAGTGCATTGTTGTTTTGATTTAATTCATTGGATATCAGAAACGAGTTTAGACGCAGCATGAATTGTGTCATGATCCGCCTTGAACCCGAACTGTTTATCCGGAATTATTTTGTTTCCCGCAGCCCACTTAATCAGAGCCCTATTAATGATTTTTTCGAAAACTTTGCTGATGCTCGGAAGAAGACTTATCGACCGAAGATTTGACGGGTTGGAGTTGTCCTTTCCCTTTTTCGGGACAGGATGAACCACAGCGGTCTTCCAATGCACTGGAATGCATTATTCAGTGCATTGTTGACGAGTGTGGTGTAAATGTCAATTGCTTCCATCGGTAAATGTCTTAGTACAAAGATATATCATGCCACGGGTACTAACACTTGAAGTCTTTGCATTCTTTAAATCAATAAATGTAGTCTTGAACTTGATTTCAAAAAACGATTCATAATCACTACATTCCCAAAAGATTGCATTCTTTAACCTGGTTCAGGATACCCTCTCTGTCAGAGATTAAACGCATCCATTTCACAACATTCATTTCTAAAAAAAATAAGGAGGCGTCAAAAAAATAAAGAAAACACTTTAACTTATACCGATGATAATATCTTTATTATTCATACATTAATAAATACAATTCGTTTCATTATGTTTTTTCTTTTGAACAAACTTTAGTCAAATTTAAAATTTCCCATAACTTAATGTTTGTTTGTTGTTCAAAAAAATGTTTAGTTTTTTTGGTATTAATAGAAATATTTAAAATTTTAAACCGAGTACAAAAAGAGTATTAGTTTTATTTTAAGTAAATAACAAATCACACCGAGTAAATATAATATATTTATATTATAATATCATAAAATCTACTTAAAATACCTAATAAAGAAAAATTATAACAAGAAATTATTGTAAAAAAGTTGTAAAAATAACATCCGAAACCATCAGAAAAGGTAGTTAAAACAATTTTTAGAATAAAAAAACATCACTTATCGAGATTAAAATAAGAAATTTCTTTTTTGATTTCTTTCTTTTAATTTATTCTGTTGATTTTTTATATATATTTTTTATTTTTTTTTATTTTATTCGATAAAATTACAATCAAAATACATTTTGTGTGTAATGTCATGAGTGTTTTTATTTTTTCTAAGAGTGTAGATGATTTTATTTTTTACATCGTTTATATTTAGATACAATTTTTGTTTAATTAGAATACTTGTACACCTATAATTTACGGTAAACATTTTTATCATTTTTTTTTGTTTTTTATTTGGAACACACAATAATACTGCTATTTGCATAATAATTTAAATTTATTTGATTTTTGTTAATAATATTTTTTTGTTTTTTTGGTTTATCTGAAATAAGAATTATGACAAGTAACGACTTTGTAATTTTTTTATTCTATGTGCGGATGAAGTTTATAATTATTTGAATCAAGCCTTATAATTTTAATATTTTTGATATAATTAATTTACATTGTTTTGGTTGCTCATTTGAAATAAATATTTAGCATGGCAGAAAGACATTCAGTGTTAATGGAGAATTATAAGATTTGTTCGAAAGTATAATGAAAATGTAATATCGCCTTTAACCCATTAGCTGCCACTGTACTCAATTGATTACAGAATTTTTGAAAATTTCAGTTTAATTTTTCTCGAATAGCAGGCTTTGATTTAAATTTCTCTCAATGGGAAAGAAAGCATGGACATGTCTTTTGACATTATGAATAATTTCTTTGAGTTTAAAAGCTATTTTGAAGTTATTTGGTCAACTTTCGGGCCTTGTGTTTTTTGTTTCAAGCTGGTTTGTGTCCTTGCCAAAGTAAAAGGTTAGTCAAAATTTAAAGTTTTGGCAAAGTTCTGAATAACCAGTTCTGTTAAATACATTTTCTACCAAAGATCAACATTGTAAATAATTCACATTACGAAAATTGTTTTTTGATACTGGTAAGTGGTCTACAAAAGTGTTGTACTTAATTGAGTACACTGGCCAAAACCGTGCTAATTTTTTTTCTCACGGAATTTGCAGAGAAATGACCTTTTCATCAATAAGCTGCAAAAGCTTTTATGGTAGGCGCTAAACATATTTCACCATGGTTGTTGATGATATTCCAGATGATGGTAATGAAATAGATGTAGTGGTTATTCCACCGGATGTTGATATACAAACGGACGTGGAAGATTTATGTGAGGATGACTTGCTTGATTCCCATATTCCTGTTGTCATACCAGGAGTAGTAGAGGTTGAATTCACCGATGAATTTGCCAGTGAAGAGGATACCCCACTTGTTTGGTTAAGGGATGAAAGCTCAAAGAGAGGTGAGTTTTAAAATAATGCTTCTGAATAGTCAAAGCATGTGGTTTATGCTAATGGAATAGGTGAAACTAAAAAACTAAGTTCAAATCTTTGAACATTTTTTCAATGATGAGGTAATGAACTCGATTGTTGAGCAGAGCCAAATATATGCACTGGGCCATAACTGTCACAAGTTCATGTTAACAAAAGAAGATCTGAGAAAATTTGTTGGCATAATGCTTTTCTCAGGATATCATTGCCTCAAGAAAATTTGTATTGGTGCCTAGACGAAGACACAAGAATTCCTTTAGCTGTTAACGGCATGTCCCGCAATCGCTTCAAGGAAATCAAGCGTTTTATAAATTTGGCCAACAATGTATGCCTTGATAAAAGCGATAATTGATAAAAGTCGAAGATTCGACCATTGATAAAAATCATTTGCAATAACTATCAAAAATTATTTTTTTTTTCATGACAAACTATCGATTGATGAGGATATGATCAAATACATTGGTCACCATTTCGCAAAGCAGTTTATCCGTGGAAAGCCTGTCCGTTTTGGCTATAAGGAGTGGATGTTGTGCAGCAGCGATGGATATTGCCAAACCTTTGACAAATATTGCAGTGCCAAAAATGTAATTCCAAGCGATAAGTGTTTACCACTTGGATCTCGAGTGGTGCTTGATTTACTGGAAGTAGTAAAAAGGCCAAGTGATCACATCATTTTTTTTTGACAATTATTTTACCAGACATGACCTTATGGCTACGTTACGCAAAAAAGGAATTCGCGCAACAGGTACGGTTCATGACAATAGAACAAAAAATGTCCATTGAAATCCTTGAAGACGGTAATGAAGGCCAATCGTGGTTACTTTCATCACAAATTAGACAAAAAAAAAAACATTTTTTGAAAGCAGAGAACAAAACTACCTACCGCTGAGATTAAACGAAGAATTAATCTTGCTCAATTTACTCAATTGAGTGGTAAAAACCTCTCTCGAGCGACCAAAGTGTCCCTATATAAGACCCTCATCATCCCCTTCCAGCTAGACGGTGCAGATGGACAATGACAAAAGCGTATAAAAGCACCTTGCGTCGTGACGAGAAATAATTTCTTCGCTAGATCTGCAATCCCGTATGGATGGAAAATTATTGAAGGAGAAAATGGAACGATGAGCTGTATAGGCTACGTAGACTTAGCCGGAAGGATACAAGTCTATCGCCTGAGAGGACTGAGTCACGCAAAGCGCATGAAAACTTATGCTCCGGCCTGGAAAATCTTCGAATCTACGCCCATAGGACAGCGCAACTGGCGACAATTAGCTAGGGACTGAGCTAAATGGGGAAGTTTTTTGAGTGATGCCCTAGGGCATAAAATCTTTAAAAAAAATACAAATGGAAATGCATGCTGATAACTTTAAACACGCTATAATTTTAAACTTAAATTGTTTTTAGCAACAAATGCTTCCCTATGTGGTAACTGTTGCAGGCATGAGTTCCTGAACGGAACTGATGCCTATATTTTATGCATCTCAGACTTTCGACACAGAAATATAGCCAAATTGATAAATACCATATGCTATCACGTTTAAAGTAAAAAATTCGACCATATGCATATGGCCGAAAGTTCTTTCTGGTAACACACAACAAAATAGATTCCCAGTTTTATCAGCAACACGTATGAAACATTATTCAGCATATCTGCAATACTTTGATTATGACATAGTGAAGACCATTGCAGCGCAGATGCTATGTAAAAATTGCCTATTGGAAAAATGTCTGAGTTTATAATAGATGAAACTGATGTATTGGAAGTGTCAAAAATTGAGAATCAGCCATTGAGGGAGGATAAACTGGAAAAGTCATAATAAGGAATGATAATATGTTGATATTGATACAGGGACAGATAATTGGAGCAATTGTAGAAACAAAATACAAATTGGCAATTAACCAGAGTTCACATTACAGCAAATTGTTTTCGTTCCTAAATCTATGCGTAAATTGGTTCTTAGCAATTTGCATACATCACATTTCGGGCTATCTAAAATGAAATCTTTAGCGAGAATTGGGTTAAGAACTGACGAGAAAGTCAACAAATAAGAAGCAGTCCTCTAAAAACTTCATTGCACTGTTGGGAAACCCAAACTGAATCATTACAAAGAGTACACTTTGATTTCAGTGGTAAGTTTTTCGGTGAGCTGTTCTTTAATATGAGAGGATGCTTACTTACATAAACGGAATCGTGCACAAAATGAGAGCGGAATATTACCCTCTAATTAAAGGTAAGGCGGAACGTTATGTGTAAACAATAAAACAAAAAATCAGAGACACTCAAATCGGATATGACAGATTTAAATACTGAATTAATCAGGGGGGTCATTCCGTAAAACGATTATCTTCAAACGATATGGTTTTGACTATGGTCTCACTTCACGTAAGACGATGATCGTCAAAGTGATTTCGTCAAAACGATAGCGTTTGCACGATAGCTAAATAGGTATCGCCTGTCATTGATTTTCAAATATTAACTAAGTGCCTGTTTACACGAGCGCAAAAAAGAATTAATTCACGAAAGATAATGGATGATTTTTAGAAAGAAGGAAAGAGATAGAAAAAAATGCCAAGTTTCGTCTTTTTCCTCATTTTCAGATATGAGTTTTGCGTTAAAAATCATGTTTTTTCTCAAAACGTTCTCCTTTTGTCAGAAATTTTCATTTCTATTTGCCGGCGAAGTAGAATGTATACTACGAGTACAAACTCCCTTTTGTTTTGCTCGTGCTGTTTCAATTTCTTGCATGCCCAATTAATTTTTTTTCTGTGTGTATCCACAAAAGTAATTCTTTTTTGCACTCGTGTAACCAGGCACTAAGCATAAATTAAAATAAAAATGTTTTCCGGCATACTTGAGTTTTGGTACAAAGTGAAATTGAAAACTCAGAAAAAAAATAAAATGAATACGGTTATGGAGACAATTAAGATGTAAATCAGACCCTATATCTCTTCCAACCTATATATAAGCATTTTTGTTTTTTCTTTTTCACTTGTAAAATGACTTAAACCATTCCATTTTTGATCGAATTAATTTAAATAAGGGCTTTATAAGTATACTCCAAACAATAAAAAATTTGTCAGACCGTTTGCTGAAACTACTAAAACTTTGTGTGGCGGAAGCTACCAATGCCCTTACACTAAGCACATTATCCAAAATAGTTTCTGTAACAACAAATGTATTTTAAACCAAGTTATGTCCCCTGATAAAATTGAATCTTGTCTTCCTTCCCTTCAACATAATTGGGGTTATACTCATTGGCCAAGGGATGATGCTCATCGATAAATGTTATACCCATTTACAGATGAATTTGTATTATGTATACACAAAACTATAATTACAACTACAATATCAGACATAAATAACTTGTATTTTAAATTAGAGTTTTATCGTCGGCGGCAACAAAAAAATCACTAACAGTCACAAGATAGATAGATAGATAGATAGATAACTTCTTTATTAACAAAAATTTTTGATTAACAATATTTCTTTTCTTAAGAATAATGACATGGCTTATTCTGCCGTCTGCCTGTTATGACATTTCATTTAGTGTTATAAAGAATAAAAATGAAAAAAAATAAATAAAAGTAACAAGTTTTTTTTTTTTTTTATAGTACCTATACAAATTCAAAAAAGCATAAAGTAACTAAGGGGCCGGTTATAGCTATCAGTAAAATCCATCAGTAAAATTTTTGTTTTTAGTTTTTGAGCGTGTTATAGATTTATTTCTAACAAAAGATTGATGCAATAAGATGAATCCTATATTGAAGTATTTTTTTCAAAAAGAAACAATGCATTTAAAGTTTTATTTAATTTATAAATCCATTTTAATTTTTTTAATGATGAAATTTCATTTTACTGAACAGCTGACTGCCAAAAGAAATTCCATTTCGTTTTATTGTTCGTGTTTCAATTTTTTGCTGTTCCGAACACATCATTAAAAATTTTACTGATGAAAGCAACAGCAAAAAAATTGTCTGAGGCGCGAAGCTCGATGTTATGATCGAAAGTAAACAACATTTTCCTAGCAAAACAAATTAAAAAAATAACAAAAATGACTTCAAAAAAAAGAGTTTGAAACCAAATTAATACTTGAAGTGAAAAACCATATGTGTCTTTATGCCAAAGACGACCAAAATTGTTGACAATAAAATTTGTTATTTTCAGTCGAAGAGTGCCAAAGTAAATGGACCACGCTCCGAAACTCTTTTCGGTCTTATTTTCGTGCCGAAAATAGTGTGCTGACGGCTCATCCGAAAGTACTCAAAAAACTTAATTGGGAATAACTCGAGTCTCTCAATAAGTGAAAAATATTCGCCATGTATCTTCCGAGCATGGAAAAGCGGGTGTACTTTAAAGCGTCGTATTTTTTGAGAAGATCTTTTATTTATTATACACAAAGCTGTTGCAATCAATAAATTTTGTTTATTTTTTGCACGACCCATGATAAGATCAACTTAATTTCACAGAAGCACAAACGATAACAAACAAATGAATAACAAAACGAACTCTTCAAATAGAAACTTCAAAGTGACATTCAATTTAATGACGTAAATTTACTGATTGCTATGATCGCTCATCAGTAAAACATTTCAAATTCCTCCTGTTTCAAATTTTACTGATGCATTTTACTGATAGCTATAACTGGCCCCTAAAATTAGATTTACACAATTCAATTGAAAAATTTAACAATTTTAATATGATTTGAAACACAAAAAGATCCAATTTTGAAATGATTTGAAACACAAATATATTTATACGTTTTCAATTTTAAAGTGATTTGAAACACAAAAGATATCAACAAAAATGTTGGTGCTTGAACTGCAACAACTGCTGTTTTAAGTTACATAACTATTGCGATATGCTAAGGCTTGTTTGCAGTACTTATAGAGGGTAGACCATCCTATCGCTCCATTGAGTATTTCATAGAGTCGGTTTAGGGTGAGATGACTTGATTCGAAATACAATCGTCGGATTTCCTGCAGCATTGGACAGATTGCAATAAAATGGATTGTATCTTCATTCTCTCGTCAGTCACAATAACAATAAATACCACGAAATAGTTGGAAAAACTTGCAACAAATTGCTTTTTACCAAACATAAAAAGCAATTTGTTGAAAGTTTTCATAATTTCCCATAGACAAAAACCAAGTTTAAAAACATTTTCAAGTTATCGAACAAGTATTACCTTTCGTTCAGTTCATTTTGATATTTCAGTCATACTGAACGATATTATACCGAAAAGAATTGACGAGACGATAGCGATAGCGATAGTTACGTGAAGCAAATTATTGACGATATCGTTAATGCTAACAGTTTTGATGATTATCGTTTTGAAAATTACGGAATAACTCCCCAGGATTCTTTTCGAATACAGAAATATAATTCATGATATAGAGCATCTAAATATTTCATTTAAAATGAAGCTATAATAGAAATGACAGATCTCTGAGTGCAGGGTAAAATGGTCATAAGGACTCGCTCTTAAAAGTACTGCAATACGATAAGGAAACACCTTTATTATAATTTGTGCTTTTTTTTTTTTTGAGAACAGTGCTGAAGTCCCTGAAAAATAATGATTTTGTTTCGAACAAGGATTGGAAAAAGAAGAAAGAAACACCACCCATTGAAAAAAATAAATTTAATTTAATATCTGTATGTCGGTGGTTTCTTTTACACATATCTATACTTTTTTTTCATTTTTTATTAAATCGATTCTTTGCACTCAACGTGCATGCTGCAACATTATTTCTTGGGTAAATTGAACTGACTTAATAATACTCGATTTTACCACATAACAATAAACTACTCGATTTCGCCACATCTGATGATGAAGATTAAAAAACAACGAAGGCCAAAATAATAACCATTAACACTGAATGTCATTTATCTACAAGAGAAAAAAGTTATATATTTATGCATGTTAATAATATTATGAGTATTTTTGTTTCAGATAAAATTATATTTACTACTCTATGACTTTTTTTTTCTTTGGTTTGTTTATTATTTTTTGTTTTGTTGCTTGTTGATTACCTATTGGTAAATTTTAATAGAACACATGATGTTTATAATAATAATAATAATAATTACGATAATATTCAATTTGAGATTGGCTCGCAGCATTGGTTGTTGAAATTTAATTTAATTTTCTTTGGAAAATTCACAAAATATATACGATTTTAATTACATGTATGCGATCGTGATGTGAGTAGATTCTAAAGAAAAACTTTATAATGTCTCATTACAATAATAAATGATTGCAATTAAATGCACTTATTTCTATTTTCTTTCTTTTTCTTGTTGTGAATAAGTAAATTAAATGCATTTCTTATTTTTTGTTTTAATTATTATTATTATTAAGGTGTGTTTTTTTTATTATTGCAATTCTATTATTTTGCTTCTTATTTCGATTGCAGTATTTTTTTTTTAAATTCATTTTAAAAATAAATGCAATGGAACAAAATGCATGACAAGAATATTTGACATATACTAATATTGCTACTTTGGCTTTGTACATCTTAGTTTAATTTAATTTTTTTGTTTTAATAACTGTTTTTCTTTTTTTGTTGTTGTTCAACAAGAAATATAAATTATATAGTTTTGCCTTTGTTTTAAATTAATTAAAAAACAATTAGATATATAATTCAACTGTTTACGAATCATATTTTTTTAAAGATTTATTTTTTTTATTTATTTTTCGTGGCGATGGCATTTGGTTCTGTTTGAATTCGTATTTCGTATTTTTTGTGAAATTGAACAAAAAAAATATAGAGGTGGTGTTTTCTGGGTTCTATTTTTATACATAATTTTTGTTTTTTTTTTTATATAACTTATATTGAGGATGATCAAGGGCAAAAGATACTTTCGCTGTTCAATGTTGTTGTTTGTTTTTATTTTTGTTTTCTACTTTAACTACACAGATGATCGTACTTACATTTTATGGTTTGTAACATAACACCAAAGTTTCTTTAAATAAATTAAATAGGTTTATTATTTAAAATATTTAAAGAAAGTGTGATAAATCTCATTCGTTTATTTCTTCTTCTGATGATGAACTGGCCGGAATAGTAGAGAACCATGGTTCGCGGGAGTTATTTTTGATAGTTCTGAGGAAAAACAATTATAAATTAAACGTTAATAAAGAAAATTTGGATTACAAAAAATTATAATTAATTTGCAATTTATAAATCAGTGCGACCAGTAAAAATAACCATAAAGCTATAATTTCACGGTCAACGTAAAGGGTCAAGAGGGCCTTGCACATGAGAGCGAACAACGAATGAACGAAGTCAATTTCAAACAAAAACACATTTAAATTATAAAATTTGCATTTTGTTCCCTAAAACAAGACAATTTTGTAAAAACAATTTAGTAGTAGCGAATTGCACTGAGGTTGCTACGAACTGTCAAACTCTTTTCGCGTTCCACATTATCCACACTCGCAACGAATAAAATAATCGCACGTACTAAACCTAAAAAAATCATTCTTGTTTTTGTTTTGGTGGTGAATGCTGTTTGTCTGTGGCTCCTTGTCAAACTTCGCGACGAATTAAAAACTCTCATGTGAAAGAAATGTCAAAAACGACGAATATTCGTCCATTCGTTGGTCGTTGGTCGTGCTCATGTGAATAGTGCTTTATGTTGCGAGCGAACAATTTATTCGTTGCAGTGTGGATGGTATGCGGAACACGAATAGAGTTTGACAGTTCGTAACAACGTTAGTGCAATTCGGTACTATCAAATTGTTTTTACAAAATTTTCATATTGGGAACAAAATGCAAATTTTATTATCTTTACATAAGTGCCAATCGGTTTCTTATAATTTAAATGTGTTTTTGTTTGAAATTGACTTTTTGAAATGTGTAAAATAACGTTTGTTCGTCCATTCGTTCATTCGTTGTTCGCTCTCATGTGCAAAGCGCTTTAACCTCAAAATTATACTACTCTTGTTTTGTTTGGTGAAAATCGTAATTATTAATTGACAATTCCTCGCTCTCTGCGAATAGAAATAAAGCTCATGTGAAAGAAAAGTTAAAATATTCGAACATTCACAGTAAGCAGTTCGCAGTGCGTAGCTCATGTGCAAGATGCTAAAGAGTTGACTCTCTGACGTCACTAAAATCAAAATAGTGCGTTATTAAACCCAGACGTTTTTAGAAAGACGCAAATAAGTTGGAAAGAAAAAGTAGCTGAAACCATTCTTTCTTGCCTTTCTTGTCGTTGCTTTATTATTGTTTCTAGTGTTTCCGAGTAAACAGGAAATATGCCAAAGAACAATTTTAAGTGGAAAGACCTTATAAACGAATTAATTTAGAATGGTTGAGAGAGTCTAGCTTGGTAGTTGAAGCTTTGCATTTCAAACTACCCGTTCAACTGTTGAAACAAAGTAGTAGCCAACTTATAACCTGGTGATATTATTTCTTTAAATTTTTTATTTTTTTAATGAGCGACAAAAGCAGATTAATAGTGGTTTATCATTCGATTTTAGTTCTTTTGTCAAAAAGTGAAGAATCCGAACTCAGATCTATTTTCTCTCCAGATTTTAATCCAATTCCCTTTTTCTATTGCTTGAAAATTTTTAAAGCATCCTCATCATAGACACACCATATAAAGACCGGAATCTTTCGTACGTTTTACCCTCCAACACCCATTTGTTTACATTGTTGTATTTGTAATTTTGACATTACGTCCCTTTTGAAATGCGAAATCCAACAACAATTCGATGCGGTGCATTAACTTGTTTTGACAGATTTTTTTTTTATTAAATTGCTGTGGTGAGAATTTTAGATTTGATTTTGGCTGTCAAATGAAGCTTTTGTTGTTTTGTTAATTTGTTTAAAAATGCAGGATCCAAATAAAGATTCCGAATGGAATGATGTCTTCCGTGCTCGAGAATGCCATTGAGAAGTGAACTGGTGGTGAGAAGCAGAAAAATATCGAAGACATGAACATGGACGAATCTGAAGACTCCCAAGACGAAAGTGTTCGCGAGGAATATCGTCACAAACGAATGGCACAGATGCGAGCATTCGCAGACAAGGCTCTTTTCGGTTCAATGTGGGAAATTTTCGGACAAGATTACATCAACGAAGTGACCAAAGCTGGAGAAGGTATTTGGGTTGTGTTGCATTTGTACACAAACGGTGTGCCGCTCTGTTCGGTCATACACCACCATATGCAACAGTTCCTGCGGTCGATAGCCACCACCTGCATCCCAAATTTAAAAGAGAAGCATCTGCCAACAGTGTTTATCTATTTTAAAGGCCAAATGAGAAAGCAATTCATTGGTGCCTTGGAGCTTCGTGGTTAAAAATTGATGAATTGGAATTCATGTTGGGTCAGTGTGGTGCAATTCCAACAGAAATCAAGGAAGACTCCAAGCAACAATCGTGACAAAATGCTCAGCGACCTGGAATCCGTTGATTTCTATTGATTTCGCAATTAGGAAGAAATATTTTTAGATTTTAAATATTTATGTTTGTGTTCGAATTGATTTTTATATATTCAAATAATAATAAAAAAGAAAATGGAACCATAGGTTCCACGGACAATTACAAGCCGGATGCAAATTTTAATAGTGTTTTATTAACTCCGAGTCAGCCGAAAAAAAAATTAATGAAAAAATGCTTAAACATTTTTAATAGGAAAAAACATTGGAACTCACTTGGACGTGTTCTTTATAATATACGTGATTCATGTATAAGAAACCATAAGGTCTTTGTTTTACCATATTTAATGACAGTTTACAGCAAACATGTTTTTCGATTTTAGTCTTAAGTTGGCATCTGAGATGATCGGATTAATAAATATTTATTTAAAAATATAATATCTCAACGAACTATTCTAATTTGCATAGTTTTGACTTTATTTAAAAACAAGCTAATAGACAAAAGTGTTGGCTTTAAAAAATTTTAAAAACTTAGTTGTAAGTATTACCATCATTTTTTTCCATTTAAGGTACATATTTTTTTAAAATGTCCCTACCTCCTAAATGGGGGGAAATAGACCCCCTCCCATAGTAAAAAATGCTTGTGTTTAACTAACTATACCAATCCGTTATCAAACTTTGTCGCCTGAGTTATCGTACTCTTCCCAAAAAATGCAATAGCTAATGTCGCCGTAGCCACTAGGTGCCTCCCCTAAAGAATTTCTCATCACTATACTTTATTTTCGTTGTGAATTGACTTTAGAGGGTGGTGAATTGATGTAAGCAGTGGTGAATTGATGTTAAACTTAAGGATGCGTGCAAGTTGACTTTTCAGCTTGTAGGCAAACCAGAATGACAGATTGGTTTCCGGAGTTTATATTGTGTGTCTATTACAGTGTTTACAAGGAGAATTGAATCCGAATTGAATGAGGATTTAGAGCCGTATAGACCTGGATCGGATCGAAATAGGATTACTCGATCCAATCCCGCTGAAAGAGGTGAATCGAATCGAAAATTTGTTTGTAAACCTGAATCGGGGAATCGAGTTATTGGTGTGTGAGGTCTTGCTTGTGTGCGTGCGATAAGGTTTTTTCATCTTGTTTGTTCTAAGCAAAAATACTCCATTTAAATCGAGTATTTTTGGTTATAAGCTGAATTTAATTTGGCGCTCGTCTTTGTGTTGAGAGCATTGTTATAAAATTTGAAAGTTATTCACGTAGCAGTACGCACACAAATGTCATTTCGATTCCATTTGAATTCAATTCCTCGATTCAGTGCCACCATATACCTGGATCGAAATCTCAACTCGATTCGATTCCTTAATCTCCTTTGTAACCAGGGTATATGACTATATGTCTCCATATTTTCCTCAATCACGTCTTTCACACAAAAACAAAACAAGAGTGGTATAATTTGGAGGTTATGTTGCAAGCAAACAATTTATACCTTGCAGTGTGGATGGTATGCGGAACGCGAATAGATTTGACAGTTCGTAGAAACCTCAGTGCAATTCGTTACTACCAAATTGTTTTTACAAAATGTTAATATTTTAGGGAACAAAATGCAATTTTTATTATCTTAACAAAAGTGCCAATTGGTTTCTTATAATTTAAATGTGTTTTTGTTTGAAATTGACTTTTTGAAATATGTAAAATAACGTTTGATCGTCCATTCGTTGTTCGCTCTCATGTGCAAGGCGCTTTAACCTCAAAATTATACTACTCTTGTTTTGTTTGTTGAAAAATCGTAATTATAAATTGACAATTCTACGCTTTCTGCGGATAGAAATAAAGCTCATGTTAAAGAAAAGTTAAAATATTCGAACATTTACAGTAAGCAGTTCGCAGTTCGTAGCTCATGTGGAAGATGCTATAAAGAGTTGAATCTTTGACGTCACTAAAAATCAAAATAGTGTGTTATTCAGACGTTTTTAGAAGGACGCAAATAAGTTGGAAAGAAAAAGTAATCTTTCTTGCCTTTCTTTGTTTCTTGTCGTTGCTTTATTATTGTTTCTAGTGTTTCCAAGCAAACAAGAAATATGCCAAAGAACAATTTTAAGTGGAGGAAAGACCTTATAACCGAATTAATTTAGAATGGTTGAGAAAGTCTAGCTTGGTAGTTAAAGCTTTGCATTCCAAACTACCCGTTCACCAGTTGAAACAAAGTGGCAGCCAACTTATCACCTGGCGATATTACGTCTTTAAAAATTTTATTTGATTAATGGCGTTTTTAATGAGCGACAAAAGCATATTAAAAGTGGTTTATCATTTGATTTTAGTTCTTTTGTCAAAAAGTGAAGGATCCGAACTCAGATCTATTTTCTCTCCAGATTTTATTCCAATTCCCTTTTTTCTTTTGCTTGGAAATTTTTAAACCATCCTCATCACAAAGGTCTTACACATCTAACAACATTTCTTCATCGGATGAGATGAGAACAACAAATGAAAGAAAAACACGCAACCGCAAAACATCCGAGTGAAATAGTGCGAGATTGACGGTATGAGTGTTCAGCGTTACCACTTCTCAAAAAGAAGTGGAAGTAGATTTTAGGAAAAAAATTAAGTAGATTGAGAAAAATGGAAGTAGATTTTAAAAATTAACTTTTTCATATTATTCTACATATTTTTAAATTACATTATTTCAATAAAAAAAATAGAAAAAATGAATTATTTAAGACTTCATATCATAGACTTCAATAATGTTAATGTAACATTTCTTAAATTAAATTTTGGTTGTTAGCAACGAAAAAACAAAGATTGGTCTCGTGTTGGTCATATCAAATGACTTTAGGATGTTTTTATTGCAAAGGACGAGTTCTTCAAGAAATAGTTATTATTGTAATCGTAATACAATTTTAGTACATCAACAAACCTTTTATCTTTGTTTTTGGACAACATGAAAATATCTTTTCATATTGAAAACAAACGATCAAATCCAAAATAAGACAAGGTCACAACTTAAAACATTAACAAACTGAAAAAAATAAAATGCACGACTGGTTCGCATGAACTCGCTCATGTATTCAAAAATATCTGTGTAAAACTATTTCCTGTATTGAATTAAAAAATTAGTTTAGTTCTTGAAAAAACTTAAAAACAAAATAACGGTTCTAGCTGGGATGGGATAGCCTTTATATATTTTTTATATTAGGAGAAGCTACACTAAGAACACAAATTTTAGCAAGAATTAAAAAAAATCCATCGGTTTATTTTTTAAAAAAAATCGAATTATCGATTTTTGTTCGTACAAATTTGTATTGAAACTTCTTTTATTTTTAGTTTGAAAAAATCGGGGGACCACTTTTTTCGTCTTCTCTACCATCGTAATGTTATGTTTGATTAAAATCTCGAATTCGAATTTGTTTACGAATGCAAAACTTGTAATACAGGCCCTATATGTATGATAGATAAAGATATTTACAAAATCAAACTATGTAAATTTGTTATTGGAAGATCGATAAGCTTTGAGAACGTCGTTAAGGATTGTTTGAAAACGAAATAAAAACAATAAATAATTTTCGTCTATTGAAAAAAAGTGAAACGATGAGAATTAGGGCATTATTTTCTAAAATCAAGTCGTTGTTATTGAAATACGGCCTAGACATTTTCAACAGCCCATTTTGACTAGAAATTATGAGAAAGGTCCTTCTAGACCCTTTTATGTATGTCGAAAATGACAAAAGGGTTACACTAGAATACATTAGATAAGACGTAACTTCACTGCAAATGCAAATACTCAAGCGATTTTTAATTCTCTAGAAAGTTTTAAGACTACATACAAGAGTGAGAGGAAAAAGGAGTAGATTCTGTCTATTTTTATTAAAATTGAAGTAGGTAAAAAACCAGATATTGAATATGAAGTAGATTTCAATATTTTGATGATGGTGCGAAGCAGGAAGCAGATTTTGAATTTATTTGAAAAAAAGAAGTAGAATTGAATTGAAGTAAAGTGGTAACGCTGTGAGTGTTCAAAAGAAAATATGCGAAACATGCAGCATACAGAAAGTCTGAGTGTAATAACACACATATTCTCTATCAACTCACCATCAACATTCACAGTGGACGGGTTCAGACAACATAATGTTCTTTCTTTGGCATCCAATTAAGGAAAGCTTATTGGAAAACTCACTGGAAAGTAAGCCAAGAAAAATCTCCCTTACTATCTAGTCACGTCTATCTACGCCAAAACAACAGCTGATCATATTTTCTTATTCAACTGAAAGCTGAACTTCATAACTCTGTGATTTATTTATTTTAAAAAAAAAATAATTAATGTGGCTCAACGGTCCGTGGAGAACCAGGCCCAAGTGACTTACAACTCCCAACCATTCCTGTGTGCTAGTATTGTTGCAATGGATGGAAGGGACCTACAGTTTGAATGCCGAATGGCTTATTTTGAGAAAACGCTTTTTAAGACAAGAATTTTTCTGGATTTGTCAGTTCAATATTGTTTAAAGTTTTGCGCAAGAAAGTATCTTTGCGTATTGATTACGTTTTTTTTTTGTAGATAACAATGTTGTTGGTACTTTTTGCAAGTAATAAATCAAGTAAAGTTCCAAGTTTAAAATTAATGAAACCTTAAAAATTCCTATGTTTAAAAAATGCATTTTACCGCAAATTAAGCGCCTTATGTTGTTTGAACATTCCTATTAATTTGAAACTTTGAACTTTACTTCACTAACCTCTACCTTCAGTTGGCCGTGCAAAAAGTAGAAAAACATCCAGGCAAGGTAAATCTATCATGATTTATATTTTGTATCGTATATAAATATTAATTATTCCTTTTCCAATTTGACACGGAACCCATTTACACAAAAAATTAAATGGAATTGAACAGAAAATAAGCAAATCACAGTAATAAAATTCAGCTTTGAGGCGAATGGCAAGACATGTTTAGCTGACATTTGACTTGACTTCATTGTAATGGACATTCTTCTTGACTAAGGGGCCAGTTATAGCTATCAGTTAATTCCATCAGCAAAATTTTTGTTTTTAGTTTTTGAACATTTTACTGATTTATTTCTAGCAAAAGATTGATGCTATAAGATGAACCTTATATTCAAGTATTTTTTTCAAAAAGAAACAATACATTCAAAGTTTTATTTAATTTATAAATCCATTTAAATTTTTTTAATGCTGAAATTTAATTTTTCAATAGCTGACTGCCAAAAGCCAAAAAAAAATCCATTTCTTTTTATTGTTGTTGTTTCACATTTTTACTGTTCCGATCGCATCATTAAAAATTTTACTGATGAAGGAAACAATGCAAATGCTTGGAATTACCAGAAGAATTTTGAGAAAATTATAACACTGTGATTTCTTAGTCTTTTTGTTTCAGATGATGAAGCAGGGCAGGGCCTGTTGCCCTTTTTTGTAAATCAGTTACTATTTAACATGAAATTGGTCTTTTTGACAATTGAACCGCTCAGTGCACACTTCGATTAACTCCACTTTTTGAAAAATTTTAAAATTAAGTGCCTTGGTATAGTTATAACTTTTTATATTTATAATAACTTTCCCGAATAATAAAGATTAGCACCGTTAAATGACAATTTTTGTTGGCCATTGAATAATAAGTAATTTTTTTCAGAAGCCAATTCTATTAACTCCATACTCCAATGTAAATTTTGGAAACATTGTTTCTGTTCTAGCTAAGCATATACACTTATTGTTTTTTAAACAGCCGAAGATGCCCTTTCCTCTCAATAATATTCGTAACAAAATCGCATTGGTAAACAAAAAGAAGTACCACTGTTGACACATTGCCTCAAACGGTAGTTTCTATAGAAGTGATCTCGCACTCTGAATTTTACTGTGTACTTCTTGGTCTTTTCAATATTACTCCCACGTTGTTTTTAAAGAAATAATTATTATACTGTTATAATCAAGATGAGTAAGACTAATAATATGAGTGAGGAAAGCAGTGAAGATTCTTCAATACGATTTATCAACAAAAGGTCTGGCCCAAGCAAACGTTTGTCGTTTTCCTCGGATTCATCGGATTGCAACAGTACAAAGCCAACTAACATATCGATTGGGAGGAAAAGAAGTCGTAATCCTGGTAAATGGAAACGAAATTTACAAAAGCATAACAGGATAAAAGGTTTGGCATACAGAAATAGAGGTGGAAAATTAATACCTGCAATAACCTTTGCGATATACAATGCAAATTCAGTCAAAATTGCAATCAAAAAATTAGTTCGGATGAAAGAGAGGCTGCCATGAAAGCCTTTTATAGTTTGCATAGTCATCTTGACCAAAAAATTTTCTTAAAAGGTTGTATCAAAATTAACGAAATAAAAAGAAGACGCTCTACAAATGAAACTAAAAAACGAAGATCACATTCGTTTGCATATTACTTTCGAAAAGAGAGACTTGATATTCCCGTTTGTAAAAAATATTTTAGAGACACTTATCAGGTGAGTGACGGGTGGATACACGATTGTTGTTCTAAAGAACAAGTTACATCTTTGGTACAAAAACACTCTAGTAAAGATATAAATCCTTCGTACGTATCACCCTCCAAAACCCATTTGTTTACATTGTTGTATTTGTAATGTGAACGAATTCAACGAGAAAAAATTGACGTGTTTTCACGCATACATAGACACACTTACTGAGTTTTTTGGGGAAATTTAATAAATTGGAGAAGAAATTACACGCACACTATGAAAAAGTTTATGAGGCTGATTTCCGGTTTAGCTTGTAGGCAAACCAAGATGTCTACCGGGGATTTATATCTTTATATAGAGTGTTTTTGCTTTGGTAGATAAGCGCAATGACCGCATATAAAGTCATTTCCAGCCTAGGTAGTCACTACACCAGAGCTCATAATCCAAGACGACAATATTTAAATCCTGACTTAAACAGTAAATTGGCTTAAAATACGCTGGATAAAGTTAGAAAGGTCAAAACCCTATCTCATACAATTCAAATATGACCATAAAGAAGATACTGAATTTCTAGCCATTAATATAAAAAAATCTTTAGTGGGTAGACCGCAACGTTTGAAAAATATTGATCAGCCTTTATTATTTGTCCTAAAAGAAGAACTGTGGCAAAGGAAAAATGGAGAGATAGTTTGGACCTGCTTAAATTCATTCCTCCTGTTAAACACGATTACTGTAATAATTTGTCAACAAATCGAAATGACGAATCCTCGCCTACAGCTGATAAAGAAGACAGTACGTATAATATTGCTGAAACATCCCAAAGAATAATGAACCAAACATAAAGCTGATATAAATTGAAAAAAATGTAAAAAAAATATAAAATGTATAAAATTTAACTTTTTCTTAATAAAACTTAAAAATGTAAAGTATAAATTTAATCTTATTATTTTTTTTCTGTTGCCAAATCGATTAACTCCACGAGTCACATACAAATTGTAGCAATTCTAACGATGGTTTCCTTTTTTTTTATTTTATATCCCGTTAGATGAAAGCTATATCTGCAATTGTGCATTCTACATTACATATTTGAATTCATATCATCACAGGAATTTTTAAAAACTATATATATTACATCATCGCGTTTCTCAATTTTTGTTTTATGGAGTTAGTCGATGTGTGCCCTGAACGGCTCAATTGTCACTTATTTTTTGCTCAGTTTTGTTTTTAATTTTCTAATGAAAAGACTTAAGCTAAGCATTCACGAATGGTAGATCTTCCAACTTTTGGAGATTTTTAGAAAACAAAATTATCGAATTTTCCATCAAACATGTAAACACCCAATTTTATCTGTGACAACCAATCGTCGGACAATTTTCTGCCATAAAATTGGCCGACTTCTTGCAATCATTTGAACGCGTCAAAACACCCAATTCTTTTCTATTTTCATATAATTTGTCAACTGATTGCGCATATTAAACACTTAATTTTAAATTGCTAGAAAGTTTTTGAGCAGAAAAAAGCAATAAAAATTTGCAGAATTTGGAAAGAATTTAAAAAACTTCGAAAATGGAATGAATAACAAGCCACTGTCTGGAAAAATAACGAAAAAAGGTTGACATTTCATCTGTGGCAACTCATTGTCCTCTTTACTGATCTTCAAAATTTATGCTGCCAAGATAGTCGTTATTGCCTGTTTCGTTATTGCTTCATTTTTGTATATTTAAAGTTTTTGTTTAAATGTTTATGAACGACCTGTTGTTTTTACTTATACAAATTTTTTTCATATTTTCTGTCTTTCACTGAGTGTATTAATTTGTGTGCTCTAAAGTGTGAACAGACAATTTTTAATTGGAAGACGAAAAATTATAAGTTTGTTATAGATCTTTTACTAAAAAAATAATCTAATATTTAGATAAAACCAATCAATCTATTAAATCTTCAGTTGATAGAAAATTGGCAATATTCTCCTTATTGAAGGCTATAGGGAGGCTTTTGACAATTGATATTGGAAGATCTTTTAACCGTGAGGATTGACACTTTGGGAGAGAATATTCGGCGAACGAAATACACTTCTAAAAAACACCATTTAGACCGAGATTGCTATTTTTCTGTTTTGAAATTCATAAAACGGAAAAATTGTAATTTTCCTTTAAAATATCTGCATACGTTGAACAAAAGTAACGATAAAATGCAAGTAAATTATTTTGTCTTTTGTATCGAATCTCTCAGCACGATTACTTTAAAGTCGATAAAGCCTTAATATTCCTAAATATAGTTCAGATTTGTTGGTTACTTCTTTATGATGTTGGCCTAATTATTACTCTCAGTTTCTGACCTCAAGCGCCGAAAGACACATGAGAAATACCGTGAAAATGTTCGCGCTTCTTTAGCTTATTGTTTTTTTTTAGCCTTATAAAATTTGTTAATAAAACAATAAAGTTCTTAGAATTTAACATAAAACAACTTAAATTGTAGACTTAATTTGTGTTTGTATATGCAACAATTTTCAAAATAATACACACAACAAAAATAAACTTCGAATTAAACTAATATAACAAATAGACAATTTGCCATAAGGTACATATACCATATCTATAGAGTGGGAAGATCAGAACCAAAAGTGGAAAATAATAATAGAAGATGGAGGGTCTATACCCTTCGGAAAGGCCATTTTCAAGAAAGATTTGTGAAAGTATTGTGATATAAATATTCTCAAAGCCAGAAATTTATTCTAGCAGCAACTTTTTAAAAAAAATGTTGATTTTGTCTGCAGAATCAGAAATAAATTTTAAGTCACTAAGTTTAAAACAGCAGAAAAATTATCCAAACAAAAAAATCAACTTTGTATGTTTATGAGTACTATTTTTTCAGTAATCAATGTTCTTGTCAGTTATTCAAAAAAGCATATCTAAAAATATATTTTAGTTTTTTTTTGGAAAATTTGAAACAATTACATATAACCCGTGTTTTGTTGGAAAATCTATCCATAGCATAGTACGATTTTACACGAACAACAAAAACAATATCCATAGTATGAATATCACCGATAAAAGTTATAGTAGAATCTTACTATAGATGGGTTTTGACATTTATACGAGTCTCGAATGGATCTTATGTGATTTCGTTCTCAAATGGTACGATGGATATTGCATTTGCATCCCGATGGCTGTGTTCATTAAGTTGTGCACTTGGAATGATGTGTGTTTTCATTGGGGAAAAAAATCAATCTGTTAATGTTGATATTGTTCAGTTTTGTTAATGAAAATGGACTAACTGGGCTTATTTTGCCAGAGAAAACAATAGAAAAGATAATTAAGTTTTGCTATGTTTCCATCAAAGGTTTATCTCAGTTAAGGTTAAATAAACCTTTTTGGTGTTTCCACCGCACAAGAAGCTTTAAAAATGATTAAGTATGACAGCACTTTCTAAAATACAAATGGTGTTTCGATGTGTGAAGTGCAAGTAAGATAGTTTTATTCGTGTTAAAAAATGAAGAACTGATTAGTTCAGCACCATATAAGAATATACTACCTACTCCATGTTCATTTTTTTATTGTAATTTGATTAAAACAAAACTATATTTTGTGTACACAAACATGCAAATAAACAGACCATAATGCATTATATGTTAAACCAACTCCTCCATACAGGTTTTATTTTCAAATTTTGACTCATCAAGCTCATTTCAACTCGATTCAGGTATATAAAGAATTGAGACGATCTTCTAGCTCGCTTCAACTTCACATGTTAATGTAGTAGTCTACGAACAAACCACTCTCCTTGAAGCAATTGTTAAATGAACTTTTTTATAGAATCACAATGTCCAGACGTTTTCTTACCATTTCTTTTTGAAAATTATCCATTTTATTAGGATTAGTTATTTTTTGCTAAGTTAATTTTAACATTTGATTTCCAAAAAACTTTATTCTATTTGTGTGTTTTTTTATTATTAATCTGACAGATCTTTTTTCAGTTTTAACTAATTTGTAAATACAAAAGTCTGGCTACTGCGGATCGTTTTCTTGGCAATTTCTCACTGTACTATTTATGGAATACCAAAAAACGCACTTATAGTAGACTTATTCAAGAAGTCTTTTCTCTGAGCAGAAAGAACCGTTTCATTCAATACGGTAGACCCGATTTTTGTATTCTTGACCTGACAAGCTTGGAAAGCTTAATGAAAAAAACCTCGAAAATCGATATTGCCGATTTAAAATGTGATGGCTAGTTTTTTTAGCAAGATCTCCTTTTATTCAAATGGCGAATTAACTGCACCAACTACTGTAACCAACTACACAACATATGAAGATAAGTTATTGACCCTTACTAAAGACTTAACATCTGAAATGCAGGCATCCCTTGGTTGGACCAACTTTTGGTTAGGCAATCCTATGCTTTTAGAGGGATATTTTATACACCTTCATTTAAATTAAAAAATAACACGTGCGATTCTGTGCTTATCAAATAAAGGCAACCCTGGGTTTTTCCAGGCTTTGGTTGGGCAACCCTATATTATTCGAAAGAAAGTTAAATTACCTTTGATTTGACAAAAAAATCAAATAAATAATAGAAATACTAGGTATATTTACCTAGGCCCACCTCTTTAAGCCAGGCAACCTTCCAATTGGGCCAGGATAAAAGGGGGCAAACTTCGTTTTTTTATTCGTATTTCATGGATATTCATTACTATATGCCCGATTTTTGTAAATTATAGATGAGGGTAATTGAAATCAAAAATAAACACATATTGTTATAGCTAGGCAACCCAGATTGTTATCCCAATTAATATATTTAATAAAATATTGGTCATTATCAAATGACAGAAGAGAGTTGATATTCCCTCTACGTATCTTAGACTAGTACTATTATTTTGAATAATTGTCCCATCTTTTTTTCTTAAATAGTTCAACGGTTTGTACTTCTTACTTTTATGACTCGTGACCAAAAAAAAATGATACAAAAACACCGTAGAGGTTGGTATTAGTTAATTTTAAAATTTAGGATATCTCTATTAAAATGCTTTCTATTTTCAAAAATGGGAACATTTTTAATTTCAAAGTCATATTTAAACTTGCAAACAAAAAAAAACTAAAAACTATTGCTGTGTCCGAACTCCAAAAATGGAACGGATTGATTTTTTTCACTGTAGTCGTTAAAAATGAAATAAGTATAAAAATGTGTAAAAATGTACTCACGGATTCTTTTTTGGATTTGTAGGCAGTGTATGTGATATTCTATAGTAAGCCTGCTCCTGTTCCTCTTTGTCGTCCATTTTTCGTTGCAGTGTCATTGTCTCTTGTGGTGACTCTGCTGGTTCTTCGTCCAAATAATACTTTGAACTATGTGCGATTTTGCAATTCTCACATTCACTCAAATAATCATCATCCAAACTCGTGTCGTTGGGCAAAAAATGTTCTTTGGGATTTAAACAATTTTTCAATGTCGTGCAAACCGGCAGTGGTTTATCGCTATCCAGCGGTTTTGGTTTATTACACGTGGAAGTTGATGTTGATGTGGAAGATGGAGTAGATGTCGCGGGCATTGTAACGGTGGTGGTTGGAATTGTTGCTTCAGTTTTTTTCGCAGCAGACCTCAAGGTTTTGGGCAAAGTGGTACATTTGTTTACAGGTACAGGTCCTGCCTTATGATTGGGACTTTGAGGTTGAGATTTCATGCGTGGTAAATTGGTGTCCTCAGTAGCTGGAATGCTTATCACTGAAGGTACCTTACTTACCACGCTAGCTATCGTACTATTGAGCGACATCTTTCCTGGTGTATGTTTTGGGAGTGTGTAGGTAACATGATTGTTTTGCAGGGGATAAAAGGTAGATGAATTGATTTTTCCCATGCTAAGGGATTTTTCTGTGCTCAGCTGACCCGATATGGGTAAAGTGAGCGCAGGTGGAGTGTTTTTGTCTTCCTTGCGGGGAAGTGATTTTGTGAATTGGGATTTTTGATGGGAAATTGTTGGAATTTGATCATTGTTACCACCACCGCCACCGTGATGGGGAGATTTTTGCTGCTGCTGCATTAACAAAAGGGCAGCTGATGAAGATGTAGACCCGTTGGGTGATTTGAGATTCGATTGACTTTTATACATTTTCGGTGGTAATGCTGGATTTCCCTCTGGATAATTCAAGGACACGGTGTTGAGGTTTCCAGTTGAGTATAAAGATGTACTCTCTGGAAGGACTTTCGGTGAGCTTGTTACTTTACCGCTACTACTACTGATTTTTCCCTTATTAGAAGATGACAGATGAACTTTCTCATCTCCGTATGGTGTGAGAATGGCATGTGTTTCATAGGTGGGTGTATCGGTCTTAAAATCACCTACCTGTTTTGAAATCGTTGCTATTTTAGCTTCATGTTGACAATATAGATTAGATTGATGATTCAAAGGTGTGCTGCCTTTCTTCATTGTACCAGCATTGCTTCCACCTCCATTTGAAGAAAGATCGTTTGACGAATTCTGATTGGGAGATTTTGTCGTTGATGTTGGTGTGTTTGGTGGCATGCATTTTGTTCCAAAACTAGAACGGCTTGTAACCAGTTTTGTACTCAGAGCCGAGAGAAACACATTGTTGGTCTGTGAGTTATTTATTTGATTGGTTCCCATATAAGACATGGGCACGTGTTGAACTGGGCATTGACAAGTTGGCTTCTTACTGCCAATATTGTTGTTGGCACTGCTGCTATTACTGCTTCCACTTGTAACTGAAGACGATGATTGCTTTGAACCAGATGAAGATATCAGCTTTTGTTGAGTAGATTGTCCTAGTGGATCGACCACAGCAAAGTATCGGGGTATAGTTCGGTGGTATCGTCGAGATGTTGAGGGCGTTTTGTTGGTATTTTTTAGAGTTGACGCTTGTGCTTGTGCAACTGTCTCACTGCTCGTTATGGTGCTTATCTCTTGAATACGACCAGCGCACTCCGCTGTTGTGTACTGAGGCGATGTTATTTGATCCGCCTTGTTCATTGCGCTGGACTCTGATGATTCACTGGTGATCGTTTGGAAGGTTACGCCAGTGCTAGCATTGCTGACATAGTGAATCATTTCCTGTGTTGGATGCTGCTTTTGAATACGACGATGTGAACTGTTAAGGTGACAATTCTTGTAGGTACATTCAGTTATTTGAATGCAATTCGATTGTTGTTGCATTGACTGAGACTGCTTTTGCTGCTGTTGTTGTTGTTGTTGTTGCTGCTGCTGCTGTAGTTGCTGATGCTGCTGCTGTTGTTGTTGCTGTTGTTGTTGCTGCTGATGTTGTTGCTGTTGAAGTTGTTGTTGTTGCTGTTGTTGCATATGCAGTTGTTGTTGCTGAGTACGTTGCTGGAATTGAATATGCTGTTGAGCCTGCTGATAGTTGTGTTGATGCTGTGCACTATGAATCGCTGCACTACTTGGAAGTGGCGGGGCTGTTGTTTGCACACAAATCGAATTATTGGGCATATGAAGACGATTGTTATTGGCAGCTACAGGGGTTACATCGCCAATACTATTCAAAGCCGGGGAGCAGTTAGATGGAGTTTGTGTAGAACACGGTTGGTTTACTGATGTTATGCAGCTGTTAAAAGTTCAATGATTAGTTTTAACCTTCAGTACTCTTCAAAAATAAATAATTTAGTAAGTAATTTTACCTGTACGGTGGCTGATGAGCTTCGCCTGTTGCAATTGTTGTAAGATTACCACCGCTATTGATATTGATATTAATCAAATTTGTTGTACTCTGAGTTATGCTTTGCTGATGATGCTGGGCTTGTGGAGGCTGTATTTGGGCTGATGGTGTTTGAGAATGATGCTGTTGTTGGGGTTGAGCCATTTGTCCTCGACGAACAACATCACTTGACATATCAGCTGGATTGATACCAACCGGCAGTGATCGATGAGTTGTAGTGGCTACACTCACAGTACATTGAGCACTAAGAGCTTCAGCCTGTGATATTGCTACCGCCTCTTCGTAAGGAGGTGGAGCTTCACCTCGGGGAAAATAACCACTAGGCGGTTTCCATAGAGGGTAGTGTGTTGCACCTCCACCATAAGAATAGTCCATTCCACTGAGATTACCTTCCATGTAACCCATGTTACCAGCAATGTATCTAAATTAGTAAAAACATTTTAAATTATGGTATGGAATTTTAAATACAGTTTTATCAATTAAAAGATTGATACATGTTATGTTTTGATTGACCTTGTACTTAAGATTAGTACATTAAATAATTGTTTTAAAAAAGTTTATAAATACGAACAACATGTTCATATATTTTCAAAAATATTAAAGAACAAATTGCTGCATAAATATGTATGTAAGTTTCAATTTCCGATTTTGAGATTTCACAATATTTAACTATTTAGTTTCTAGTATTAAGACAGTTAGCTTTTAAATCCTTTCTTCATTTACAAGAGCTGCTCACGAGCTCTATGAGCCGAAAATGAGAGAGAAGGAAAAAGAGAGAGTATGAGAATAATGCAGTCGAGGACCTTGAGAGTTTCAATAGCAGAAATGAAGTTCGAAAGTTTTATGAGAAGGTGAAACGAAATTCACAAGTAATACAACTCGAACCGAAAGCTGCAAAGACGAAAGTGGAAACATCATAGTGGAACTGCAGTCAATGCTGATAATATAAAAGGATTACTTCTGAAGACTGTATAACAACGATGATGAACCAAACTCCGCTGTCAGGCAGGATGATCTATTCAATATAGAAGATCCTCTAAACTGCACCAACTATAGAGGAACCAGTCTTCTTAATACTGCTTAAAAAATCTTCTCTGTCTTAAAAATGTTAACGTCTAATGCACATCGTCAACAACCTGAATTGTTTTCATCAATGTGGCAGTCGATAAAATATTCACATTCCACCAGATCCAAAAAAAACACCCAAGACCATCAAATCGATATCCACCCTCTTTTACCGATTTCAAGGCATGATATGACAGTAGGTTTATTTTGGCAGCTTTTTAAACTATTCGTTTTCCAGTTCAGCTAATTTACTAAATTTACTATCTTAGCAACAGAAAATAAGCTATTTTCTCCCTACCGTTAGAGGTGTACCGCAAGGCTCTCTATAGCTTCTTAAGCAGATATTGATTTCCTCTTTGTTTTCCTCATTATTTTCTATTTTTGTATGTTAAGTATAATTATCGTCTACTAATGCTGACCATTACAAAGCATGTCATTAACTTATAAGATTGTGGCGCTGCATCGAATAAAGACAACAACACCAGCGCTGAGAATAAACAAATAATTAGTCTTGCAAACTGCTGTGTCTTTGGTCTAAGCAATTAAGTAGCAAAGCCCTCTCTCGAGCAACCAAAGTGTCGCTATACAAGACCTTCATCATCCCAATACGGTGCGGAAGCATGGACTATGGCAAAAGCGGATGAAAGGATCTTGAGTCGTTTCGAATGACAAAAATTTCTTCTTCTACGTTCCTGTATACATAGAAGCATAGCAGCTGATAGAAGGAAAAGATGGAACAAAGAGATTTACAGCGATGTAAACTTAGCTAAAAACATTAAAGTCCAACGCATAAGATGGCTACTGGCTAGTTCACGTAGAAATCATGGAAACCAATGCTCCGAACCGGAAAATCTTCAAATCTACGCCCACAGTACAGAGCAGAAGAGGAAGTCTGCGGATAAGGTAGCGCGTACAAGTGGAAAGTGATTTAATGCAATTAGAATACCCAACTGGAGATGGAGAAATTTACCAAGGCAACGAGTTTGTTAGCTAGCTAGTACGTACATTAAGCAAGTAAGTTGAAGCTCCTTACGGAGACAATTCGAATGATTTTACGTGTGTCAGATGATGTGTTTTCCATAAGGATAACTTTACGCGCTGTAAACATCTATCTTTAACTTCTCGGCTGTATTTAAAGTGTTTGTAATTTAACAATTGCTTTTATTCAAATGAATCTAATTTTGCCGCTCACACGAGACTTTTTGAAAACTTTAAAAAAGACGCGATTATTGGTACAGCAAGTTTTTTACAGTACTTGCGAATTAAAATAATTTCGGTTTTAAGCATAATGAATGAATTAATTAATTTATTTCCAATTTTCTCAATTCTGCGTTACAATAATGAGAGCTATGCCCTTGCCATCAGCTTGGTAGCAACGTTTATTTAACACATTTTTTCTTTTCTTATACAATAATTTTCAAAAAATATTCATATATTATGAGGCATTAAGAAGTGGCGTAACCTCAAATTGCAATAATTGAGAAAATCACGGTTAAAGAAATTAAAGAAAAAAAATTGTTTTGTTATTGGCTTCCTATTTAAAATAATGGCTAATAAACTTACGCTATGACATATCTGGTGGAATATCTTCTATTTTAGAACTTAATCTTGCCTGTAAATGTTTGATTTACTGCATTTTATGTGGCTCACACCACTTCCGCTTTCTGGATACAGAAATAATTTTAAAAAAGTAAATTGGTTATACCAATAATTAAAAATACAACTTATTATATTTTTTTTGTATTTCTAAGTACTAAATAGTTACAAGTTATGAGTTAAGACTGCTATGGAACTATCACTCTTCATCTTCATCTACGTATTCAACTAAGTCTCTGTCTGTTCTTATTAAAGTCCTGGTAACTCGGGGGAATAAAATTTAGTCAGTCGAGTAAATCTTTCTTTTTCGCTTAACTTACGGCATTTCCTTTTGGAAACAGAAACTCGAGATCGGTGATTAA
This sequence comes from Eupeodes corollae, assembly GCF_945859685.1. Classification (NCBI taxonomy): domain Eukaryota; kingdom Metazoa; phylum Arthropoda; class Insecta; order Diptera; family Syrphidae; genus Eupeodes; species Eupeodes corollae. The sequence continues at coordinate 144,771,852 of NC_079147.1, read as the reverse complement.
TGCAGATGTTCTTTTTTTTAATATCACAAGTTCAAAAAGCACGTCTTCGTTATTGCTGTACTTGGGGAAATATTGAAGGGAGTCTCTTTAAAAAATTGAAGCTATTTCACTTTCCCTTTATTAACATTAATCTTAAGATTTGTTATATTTTTTTCTATTTTTTCGTCGAAAACATCACAGATCAATCCATAACACTAATTAAAAATGGATCCTTCTTTTTTGCCGTTGCTATAACCTTATACCAATCCATAAAGCCAAAAATGTCTTTTATATATTTCTTTTGTTTTTCGATAAGACCAAAGTCTTGATCACAAGGTAAGTAAGAGTAGCCACTCAATAGAAATTTGTGATCAATTTTATTTGCAAGATACTCACTATGCGAAACAATATATTGGCACAAAACGGACATCTTAACATTCCTATTTTGCCCACCACACTGGTCAGTGTACATAATTTAATTTGAGATACTCACAATGTCTTGGGGACCTCTAGCATACACCCCTTGAAATGACTGGAGTTGGCGAGGTTTTCATAAGATCAAATGTAATTACGGAATTGTCATTAGATTCCTTTGCTTTTGCCGTATCAACTCTAATGCCATTTCTAGCCGACTCCGCTTTTCTTAGATGCAGTCCATGTTTGATTTAGCTTACTGTACAATTTTGGTGTAGAAATGGCGTATATGTTTAGAATTGATTAATTTAAAAAAAATGCATAATGCAGAAGTGGTGCAAGCGGTTACCCCATTTCTGTCCTACGAAAAATTGTGTTCAGAAACAATGTTTCAACAATTTTATGTAATTTTATGAACAAATATGAGCTACGCTACTTCTGCATAGATAGAAAATGTAATGTTGGTCATGTTAGTGTAATAACACACAAAATTGAAAAAAATGAGGGTTACGCCACTGCTGCTCTCAATGCCTCATATTATCAATAAAATTCTATGGGTTACATTTTTTTTCAAGAAGTTGTAAAGTTCTTTCCTGTTGAAATTGTTGAAAATTGCAATTGTTTCCTGAATGGACATAGCTCTCTTTCCAAAGTATACAAGGCATTGCGCAGTAAATACCTTTAGCCCTTTTATGGAACTGGTTAAACTATGGTTTGAATTTAAACCGAGTCGTTTACATCTTGTTGTTAAAATCAGAGATATTTCCCTGTCATGAAAGTAGTTTTTCTGCAAGTGGGTATTTAACCAATTATTTCTGTATAATACTATTCAGTTGATTATTAAGCGATCATACGTTGAAGATTTTTTGAAATTCAGTACGTATCACAAGATTATCTGCGTACAAAAGAATATTGATTTTTAAATCCGTTTTACGTATTCTATCAGAGAGATGAATGGACAACCTTACCCAATTATCAGTTTCAAACCATTCTGAGTAATTATAACCATCCCATACAGCAGCTTTTGCCTTTGAATACAATACTCTTAAAACGTATATGAATTTTGTTGATAGTCCTAATTTCAAGAGCTTATAAAACAACGCATTTCGATTTATAAGGGCGGAGGCAGCCTAAGAATTAACAAAAAAGTCATACACTTTCTCGTTTCTCGGTTCGAACTCTTTAACAATTGATGTTATCGTGAAAATATGATCAGTCGTCAAATAACTTTTCCACAAAGCCTGAAAGCCTTTTTTTTACTTTCTGCTATGCTTACAAGTGTACCATAGAAAAGTTTTGTATGCAAGTACATTCATAAAGGCGATGCCGCGGTAATTTTGAACATTGTTTAATCCTCCTTTTTGTAAATAGAAAAGATTGCCTATGATTTCTAAAAAAAAATCTGTTGAACAACAATCAAAAGTACATAATTCCAAAATTTCATTACAATAGATCTTGGAAAAAATCCAGGACTTTCAAATTGATCTCTTTATCGATCTAAAAGTCGACTATGACAGCATCTATGGGGAATAGCTTTACGGAACAATGTCTAGTTTTGGCATTCCTATCAAACTTATCCGTTTGTGCATCGATGACGATGTAGTATGCACGCGGCTCATCAAGGTCAGAAAACATCTCACAGATGCTTTTAATGTCAAAAAAGGTTTTAGAAAATGCGATGCACTGTCATGCGACTCCTTCAACATCGTTTTGGAAAAATTGTGCAAAACTCAATCTTCGTGATGTGGTAGAGCTTTTTTGAGCATTGCCACCGAAGTGGAGAACATACATAGGTTTAGTGGTCAAAGAGAGCAAGACCATATATGCTATCTTTGGACTTTGTCTAAATAGGCACCGCTATAAATTCAGAAAATTTCACCAACGAACAATAAATCTTGCAAAAAGCAATTGAGTAGTTAAGTCTTTTTTCGAGAAACTAAATTTACTCTATATAGGACACTTAATATCCGGATTCTCATGTATGATGCTGATGACAGGACCCTGTTAAAGAAAGATGAGAGCGTCCTAAAATGCTTCGAACAAGAGAAAAATTCTTGTGTGATTTTTGGTCGAGCCTGCATAGATGGATAGTGAGGGAGAAAATACGACGACGAACTGTACAGTCTTTACAGCAATACTGATCTAATTAAAAGAACAAAAGTCCAACGATTTCGATGGCAAGGTCATGTAGAGCGAATGCACATCAACGCTCCAGGTCGAAAGGTCTTCAAATCCAATCTCGAGGTACGCCGCAGTAGAGGAAGACTGCGACTCAGGTGGGCCACGCAGGTGGGAGAGGACCTCAACTAACTTGACGTGCAAAACAGGATGTTGGTTCAGGCCAGGTCCGCCCAGGACTGTAGCGCTTCCTTAAGTGAGTAACTTCAACGGACTATTCAAGGACAATTTATGACTCTTACGATCGGTTTTCAGCTTATTTCTGTTAGTAAACATATACACTTTCCTGCTTTCAGTACTCTCATGGTAAAAGTTCCAGATCTATTTGATTTGACATTATCAGTATAGCATTGTCTAGTGCATATCCTACATCTACAATAATTACTGACGCCAACTTGCGGAACTACTAGATCTTGCCAAACCCGAATCTTTAAGATACATTATATTATATAAATAATTATATTTTTTTTCTTTTATAAAAACTTGTTATGTGCATACACATAATAAATTTTGAATTTTTAAAAAACTTCAAATGACACCTGTCGCCCTGCTTCTTTATAAAATAATTAATAAATTTATTTTGTAAATTGTTTAAAGTAAATAAATAATAAATTATTTGATTTAACATATTGTATCATACATACTTTTGAAATGCATAGCTTTTTAACAGTAGGCAAGTGTTACAAAAAGTATAGAGCCAATATTTTCAAATTAAGTAACACCCTTTCCTAAGTCTAAGACTGGTTCTCTAGTTTGAAATACGAAAACCAATTAATTATTCAGTTTTATTGATTTTGCATTTGAACAACAAATTATAAAAACAAAAAATACTTAACCCACTACTCATAATAACGCTTTAATTAAAATACCTATGCACAGAACAAATTCTACTTTTACAATCTTGTTTTTAATTGAGAAACAAAAATCAAGTTTTGTAAGTTATTCCATTTAATTATACGTAAGTAGCTAAGCTACATACGAATGTACTTATCAATGCTAAAATATTGGTTTTAATTGAATAAGTTAATTTATTATTGCAGTTATTCAATTATTTTAAAATGCAAGTCTTATTTAAATGAAAACATTTTATTTAAAAAAAAAAAACTTACCCAATACTCCCAACAATGCTCCTTTGATCTTCGGCATTTTGACGACTCTCTCGAGCTCTAATTTTCCTTTGACGCAGCCTATTAACCAAAAAGAATAACAACGAAAGCGATAAAGTGGCAGTAATGCCACTGGCCACAAGTCATATCCCAAAATCTGTGCTTCCATCGGTGAATTGATCGTCTAGGCAAATCACTTCGCAACAATTGTTGCCATTCCCTACAGTTTGAAATGATTTACATTTGGTGAAAGCCTCGCAAAGGACCATTTTGCATGCCTTCGGCAGACCGCTATCACATATACACAAACGACACGAATCTGGTCCGGGCATGTAGTGCATGCCACTCTCATATAGTTTACCATTGTAATCTTTACAGTGGCCTCCTGCAGTTAAGCTCGAACTAGCTGCGAGGGTGTCTACAAAACAAAAAATTAACAATAATTAAAAACAACAAAAAACACACTTAAACAAAGCTGCAAAGTCCTATTAAAAAAAAATTAACAAAAAGAAAAAAGAAAAGAGGTCAACATTTTTTCTACCAATTGGTTTGTTGGGATGAAAGTGGGTGGAGGCTGAGACTCGTATATTATCAAGGGTAGAAATTTTAATTTTAATTCTAATTAGAATAATGTTCTTTTTGATGAATTCAAAGGAAGAAGCATCCCAGGAACTGTCTTATTCAAACAAAAATCAACATTTTTCCAGATTTGATTTAAGTAATTTCTTTGCAAATCAATTTCAGTATTGTGATACAAATTTGGGCCAAGGAACACAGAGGTAAGTGGGTGGTTGGTTGGTTGAAGGCAGAGAGCTGGGTGGTAGTGGTAATGGTAATGGTAAAAGCAAAGCAGGACACAAATCAAAAGCACTGGAAAGAAAATTTTCTTCTTCGTAAATGCAAAACCCATAATCTTTACCTCGAATGTTTTTAATGAAAAACAAAGTTAGCACAAGAAACTTATTCATTTTCTTATAAATAAGCAAGTCGCGAGTAATTTGCGATAGTTTTTAAGTGAATACGAATTAAATAACTATGAGAAAAAGCTAAGTGCAGAATTTATTAGAATTTTTTTCACTGCTCGCACTGAATTGTCATTTTTTACTTTTCGTTTGGTTGGTTTTTATTTTTTGGTCATACATCGAACACGAGAGAGAAGGACGAAAAAGGTAAACGAAAATGTTGATGAAGTAAAAGGCAAGATAAAGGGAGAGAGAATTTTTAGTGTATATGAAGGTGATAGCACAAGGGATTTGTAGTGACATCTGTGAGTGAAAAGAAATATGCTCCAAACCTTACAACCGGTTAATTTATGTGATACATTTAAAAATTAAATATTAATTTTAAATCAATCTACAAGATATTCGGTTTGTTTAACCACAATATAGAAAATTTAATAGAAAATAAGAAATGTAGAATAAAACATGTAGTGCAGTCAATGGCGGAGCCAGGGAAGAGGGTTCGTAGCGAGTCATGACCCCTAGTCCCCCCCTGGTTGATCACTTTTTTTTATTTTCGTAGGAATTTTCTTGAATGCAAAACTTATCGTATTGCGTTAATGGATACGATTTTTTTGATATATGAAAACAAAATAAATACTTTAGTTCCTCAAACTTTGTTGCTAATATTACTACTTTTAATTGAGGACTTGACCAAGAACATAATATGAATAGAAAATGCACCCTATTCAAATAACACAGCACAAATTCATCAAATTTGGACCAATGGACCATCCAGGGGGTCTAATGAGGCATAAAACTTACACAGTTAAGTTGTATAATTAAATATTTCATCTAAAGATGTTTTAGTAATTTAACGAAATTCGCCAAAAAGTGATTTCTTGTCAAAAACAACCAAAATTATTGTTTCCACGCAATTTAGAATTATAAAAAACTTTAGTCATGCTTTAAACTATAAATAAATAAATTGGGTGGCGCGACAGTCCGTTGAGAACCAAGGCCTAGTGACTTACAACTCTCAACCATCCCTGTGTGCGAGTAATGTTGTCAGGAATGGAGGGGACCTACAGTTTATATGCCGACTCCGAACGGCTAATTTTGAGAAAGCACTTTTTCATGACAATAGTTACTCTTGGAGAATTTGTCAATTCCTCGCAAGAGGCAGTACCCGCGAAAAGACTTTAGATGGCATAGGCAGGGATGGAACCCAAGACCTCTAGCATGACAGTCCAACGCACTAACCATCATGCCACGGGTACCACTAATGCTTTAAACTATTCTCGTAAAATTTGTTTCTAGAAAAAAGATCAAATATTCAGGTTTTTAAGAAGAAATCTTCAATTTATTATTAAGTTGCATTTCAATTCCTGAAAGTCTTCAATTCCATCTTATTTTTTTTTTTGACGCACATAAATAGTGAATTTTGAAGTGAATATTGCTTGCGTCATATATAGGAAAGCAATATTATTATATGCCAAGTATTGTGTTCGTACAAAATTTCGAACGCAGTCTTTAAATCAAACAAGACATTACTATGGTAGAAAAGTAAAATGAAATGGGTACCCGGAATCCATCCGTCTGTCTGTCCACATAAAAATTTTGTTGGTTAAAAATCGAAAATTAGAATTTTTTTTAAAAAGGGACCGATCATTTTTTTTAAATAACTTTTACAATTTATTTTTAATTTGAATTCTTTCTAGAAAAAAAAATATATTTTGGAATTGCTCCCTAAGGGTTCCTCTCATTAAACCGTTTTTTTGTTCTCAAGTTTTCTCAAGAACTAATTTACCGATTTCAATAATCTTCTCTTTCTGTGCATGCTCTTGTCGATGATCGAATGATCTGATTGCTGATGATTTTTTTTATTTAAAAAAAGTATTAGTTTTTGTTTACAAAACTCGATATCTCAGAAAAGAGTCACCATGAAAAATGTATATTTATAAGCACTAAATAACTACATACCAAGAATATTATTTTTGAGAAATTAAATGGCAGTTAAATTTTTGAGAAAAACTAATTTTTTCAGGTAGGTACATTTGTAAATCTTAAAATATTGGGAGACATAAAGCCGTGTATTTTATTTCTTTTAAAATTGATTTGATGTAGAGTAAACAAATGTATGATCTTAAAAAATGAAAGAAATCTACTTTTTAAAGTAAATTTGGTTTCGATGCTCTATAACTAAAATCTTTAAAACGAATGTAAAGAATAAAAATGTCCCAAAAACAGAAACTTTTGTTGAACTAATGGCTAATTGAAAAAAAATAAACGTTTCATATCTATTAATATAAAAGCTTCGAATCTCTTGAGAATTAAAGTGAAAAGAGATTCCGAAACATGTAATTTGTAAGTGCCACACAAAAGTTTGTTCACAAAAAGAAGAGAAACATTTAAGTTTCGAAATCAAAATTGTTGTAAGATTGAACATTTAATGGATAATTCAACTGATTCGTCGGACGATGATGAATTGATAGGTGCGATACAATTTAATAAATATGAGATAACCTTAATCTGTAATCTATGTTAAATTTCCTCCTAACTCAATTGGAATTCTATACGATTAATAATTTACTTGCGAAATCTCCGGTTTTAAACGATTTACGTTTAACAGAAAACTATCCCAACCTATCTTCATCGTCTATTATGTACAAACCATCCTCAAATACAACTTCAACTAGCATTTTGCATCTTTTTGTTTACCAACAAATTCAAAAAGCTGAAATCAATTTTCGAATCTCTTGAAATTCAATCATGAATCAGCTGTTCCGTCAGATACCTACACACTCCATATATTGGGTAGGTTCAGCCAACATAAGGGACTTCATTTGCAGTCAACTTCATTCTTTGAACGTACATTTTGACCAAGGCAACTATAGTTAGTTTTTCAAGCGTCATGATTTTAAATTCAAAACTTTACTTCGCAAACCTCTACTTTAACTCCATAGCACACAAAGAACCAACAAAATTACTGCCTTCAAAACACTCAGCCAAGCTATAAGTCCACCACGATTCGTATTAACTTCCCATAGGAAGTTATTGTAATGGGTCCGATTTGTCAAATTGAAAATTTCGACATTTCTCGACGTTTCAAGGTCCCTAGAGTCGAAATAAAAGATTTTTATAAAGATGTCTGTGCGTGCGTGTGTAAGTACGTTCGTACGTTCGCGACGTTTTTTGCGTCGTCCATAGCTCAAAAACGAGAAGAGATACCGATTTCAAATAAATTTTGTTATACAGATAATAATAGAGCAGAAAGATGCAGAAAGGGCTCTCAAGAAAATTGCGTAGGTGGTTTTTTTACTTGAATTAAATTTTATATTATACTAGCGGCTCGGTACGTGCTTCGCTACGTATAAGGCATAGTAATAACACAAATTATTATTAAGTTCATTTATTCAAACAAAAAATATTTCAAATTGCTAGCTATTTGAAAGTCCAAATATATTATATTTATCAGCAAAGAGTAAAAACTTAAAAATAAAAAAGAATTAGGTTGGTCTATATGGGTTAGTCTAAAACAGTTGGATAAACAATATTTTTAGTTTTTTTTTTTCATTTTGAACATGAATAAATAAAGTGTTGAGGGTACCGACTCTGAAAAAGGCAACATAAAGTTGGCCATGTGAAAATCATGATTCCTCCAAATTGACACCACAAACGTGAAGTGTTTGCCCTTGGGCCTTATTTATGAACTTCGCAAATGATAAAGGCACAGGGTATTGTAATCTTTTGAATTCAAATGGCATATCAGTTGGAATCATAAAGATACTCGGTATTAAACACACTTCTCCTTTTAATTTACCAGTTAGGATTGTAGCTTCAATCAAATTTGGCAATAACTTTTTCACTGCCAATCTGGTGCCATTACACAGTTTTGGTGGATTAATATTTCGTAATAATATAATCAAAGAACCATTTTTCAGATTCAAGCAATGTGGTGGTAAACCAGGCGGTTCCAATGAATTTAAAAATTCAATTGGATAATTCATTGGTTCATCTTGATTCATAACACTGTCAATTGATTCATATGTCGTGACTACACTTGGCAGTTTCGATTGAATTTGAAAATTAATGGCATTGATATGATTGTTTTTCGGTGCTAAACTGGTGCGTTCTCTCAAACAATCATGATTTCTATAATTCTGAAGAAAATTCGGATAAACACATTCAACCAACTCATCTATAGATTGCGCAATTGTACAAAAATTGTTCGGTAAAGTGATCAATCCGTTGGTACTGTCGATTGGTATTTTGACATCACCAATTTCTAAAAATCTAAAAATTGTTTTGATAACTCATGGGCAGTGCAGCATAATGTAAGTGAATACGCATATTAATGTTAAGTGTCAATTTTTGTACATATCTCCAAAGAACTGATGATTTCAAACAGGCGTTTATTTCATAAGTAGGAATTGACGTTAATCGCAGAACTTTTGCCATAGCAGAATTTCTCGAAATATTGCAAGTTGGAGTTTCAATCACCCGTACAATGTACATTCAATGGCAATTTTAATACAGAGTGTGCGGTCCGACCATAATGTTACAGCAATTCCCTAAGATGCAAGTGACAGTGCAATTTTCTGTTCCGATCGAATAGTCGCTAAAATCAATGATACAACGAAAGTTTTGCCTGTACCACCAGATGCATCCAAGAAATATAATCCACCTGTATTATTGGAAATGGCTTGCATGATTGTGTCATACACATGTTTTTGTTGAATATTTAATTTAGTTAAATCCGATTGTACAAATAAACGTAAATCACGTTGCAATTCACAGTCAAAAAAATCATGTATCTTTCGACTTGGTGCGGTCATACCCAATTGTTTTAAGCCTTATTTACAATCGTTAAACTCATATCTTCAATTATTGTTACAGCTTCGTTCTACATTTTCAAGGTAATCAACAAATCGCGATTTCTTTAAGTACAAAATTTTTGTATATGGGAATATAGAAAGATGTTGATTTTATACCTTTTTGAAGATTTTTTTTTAATTTTCTCTACGTACAAACCTTCTCTAGACTTCCACGAATAGTTCAAGACCAAAATTAGCCAAATCAGTAAAGGTATTGTTGAGTTATAAAATTACAACGAAAAGTGGCATTGATTTTTATATATATAGATATTGTAACGTGATATCAAAGAAGTATATTTTTTTGAAAAAAATCCATTTAACGGGTTTTTCTATAAATCAAAAAAGCTGAAAAAAAGTTTGTCAACTTTAAAATTAGACGACTAAAATATGATTTTATCTTCAAAGCAATTTTGTGCAAGGAAGAATAATCTTTTTGACACCTGATAAAATTTTGAGAAAAATCTTTTTTTATAAAGAATAAAAATCTAAAAAAAACATTACTCAAAGTTGGTAAAAATTGAATATCGATTCAAATATCTTTTCAAAAACTTGAAATTTAGGCTTCAAACATATTTTATCTCATAAGAAATATTGATTTCAACATTCTGAAAAATGTTGAGAAAAATCAAATTGACAGTTTTTTTACAAAAAATAAAAATCTAAACAAAATTTATAAAAGTGGGTAAAAATTAAATTTTCCACTCAAATATCTTTTCGACAATTGTAGATATTGGCTTAAAACTACTTTTATCTTTCAAAAAATATTGTTGTTAACATTCAGTAACATTTTGAAAAAAATCGAATTGACAGCTTTTGTACAAAAAATTAAAAACTTAAAAACAAATAAATAAAAGTAGTAAAAATTAATTTTCGACTTAAATATCTTTTCAAAAATTTGAAATATTGGCTTCAAACTAATTTTATCTTATAAGAAATATTTTTTTCAACATTCGATAAAATTTTCAAAAAAAATCGAATTGACAGTTTTTTTACAAAAAATAAAACTCTAAAAAAAAAAACTATATTAAAACTTGGTAAAAATTTACTTTCGACTCAAAATTTAAAAATATTGGCTTCAAACTTATTTTATTTCACAGAAAATATTGTATTCGATATTCAGTAATTTTTATATAAAAATCCAACAGTCCGTTTTTTCATAAAAAATAAAATCTACAAAAAATAGTACGCAAATTTGGTAAAAATTGATACGAGTACATATAGACAAACTTTTAAGCAATAAAAATCAGTGTGGGTCGCATCCCAGCCTCTTTTTTTTATTTTAAACATATAATAGTTATTTCTTTTCCAAATTGACAAGAAACCCTTTTACCTTTTTAAAGCATTAAATAAAGCTGTGCAGAAAATAAATAAATCATAGAGTAGTAAAGTTGAGCTTTCAGTTGAATGAAAAAACATTATCAACTGTCATTTTGTTAGAAGTAGACTTGACTTGATAGTTAGGGAGATTTTTCTTGACTAGCTTTTCAGTCAACTTTCCATTAAAGTTGCCTTAAATGGAAGGTAATTTTTTGGTAGCTGGCCAATCAGATACTAGAAACTTGCCTAACTTTCAAGTCCCTAATGTCGTCTGAACCTGCCCATTCTTGGATACCTTTGGATTCCTTTTTTGACATCTCAGCTGTTTTTGATCCGCTGTTATTTTACAAGTAAATCAGTAACAAAAAGGTATCTGTCTGAGATTATAAATTACTTCTCAGTTTATCACACGTACTTTTTCAATCTGCGAGTCAAACTCATGGGATTAGAGATTTTGAACGGATCACTTTTGTTATCTAGGAGACGTAGGACTTAATATAAATTTGGATTTGGTTTTGGCTTAAGACTGAACCTCTAAGCCAACAATGGTTTTTTTTGGTTAGGTTTTCGTAAATTGTTTAGCAAGTGAAATGAACAATAACACTTATTTTCATGTTTAGTAAATTTTTTTATTGTTAATGCACATTGATTACACATAAGGCTCATTAAATCAAAATTAAATCTTTGAAAAGCTTTAATTTATGTGTAAATTCATGAAGAAGTAGTTTTCTTTAGATTTTTCTGTACAGGAACATAGGATCCACTTTTATGAAACTCTCTAACATTTTCTTCACATGAATAAGGTTTGTGGCATTTTACATCGAACATCGAGGGAAAGTAGTTTCGGTAGCATAAATACGAAACACATATTCCCAATAACGATCCCACGACCACGTCTTCCCAATGATGATGATAATCACAAGTTCGACTAACAGCTACTACAACGGCAACTATCAGAGGTGATATTGCGAGAAGTAATCTCCAACCACTTGCACGACCACGTTCATTGAAAACATGGAGTTTTCCAGCTAAATAATAAAACATAAAGCCCAAGCTGGAAAATGCCACTGTAAATAAATTGAAATTAAATTAAGAGTAAATTTTTAAGTAAGTTACAAATGTTGTTATTATTCTTACTTGATGAATGACCACTGGGAAAACTTTTTCTACCCTCGTTCACTACATGAACATCACCTGTGCAATGATCAAAATCACCAATTATGCCATCTGGAAAACATCGTTGTAAGAAATCCGGTCTAGGTCGTCCAACACTGACTTTAAGAAGACTTGTCAGAAATGAACATAACGTAAAAGACAAGGTGTATGCAAAAAATCCTTGAGAAAAATCTTTTTTGTTGCTTGAATACAAAAAATTTAGTAAAATTAAAGTTGAAGGCGCGATTAAAGTGTAGGTCAAAAACATCTTCCCAGAAACATAGTCATCTGTTGTTGGATTTTTATAAAGCCACTCTTCATCAGAAAATATTTTTCTTTTAAATGGTTGCAACTGTTCGACTTTTCTGTTGATTAAGATTGAAGTTATTAAAGATTGTAATGTTATTTGAAATTTTGAACGCAGCAAAAAATTATATGAGGAACCATAACGTAGACAAACATTTATGTATGATATTGCAGGTGCTCAACAGGTTCATATTGGGCGCCATCTTAATGTTTGCATTTAAAATCCAAGCAAGGTGCTAAAAGACATCACATCATGGTTCGATTTTTATTGAACTTTTCCACTTTGATTACTCATGTCTCCGTACAGATAATTATTTTTTTATCTGCAAAACAAATAATTAAATGTTCTACAGTGGGAACACTTCTCGTTTTTTTAATACTCGTTATTGTACAGGTTCAGGCAACATAAGGGACTTCATTTGCAGTCAACTTCATTCTTTGGACGTACAAATTGAAAGGGAAGCCTTTTACAGAAAGCATTAATGGATGAAACACAAACACGCTTCGGCTTCGCCTGACGTTTACGAGTTCAGCCATAGGAATTCAATGCATGCTATCACAATGGAGCTTCGACCTCACGTTTCGTTTGACAATCGTAAGTTCAATTATCTGAACATTTGCTTTGTCTGACAGCTCAACAGCTGTAAAAAAATGTCAACAAACAAAATATTTGCTCTTTGGAGGGATCAAATAATAGGAATGTCATTCAAAGCAACCTCAAAGCAGGTCCATCGTAACGCAGACGAAGCCGAAGCTGAAGCGTGTTTGTGATTCAGCCATAAATGAAGTTGTGCAGAAAATAAATAAATTATAGAGTAACAAAGTTCAGCTTTGAGTTGAATGAAAAAACATGATCAACTTTCATTTTGACAGAAGTAGACTTGACTTTTATAGTTAGGGAGATTTTTCTGGACTAACTTTGAAGTCAACTTTCCACTAAAGTTGCCTAAATTGGAAAGCAATATTTTGGTAGCTGGCCAATCAGATACTAGAAACTTGCCTTACTTTTAAATCCCCTATGTTGTCTGAACCTGCCCATTAACAGTCACAATAGGAAAGATTTTAAGAGAAGGTACCGGTGCACATTAGTCTTAAAATCCTGAATATCAAAATGAGAGGGAAAAACAGAGTTGACCAAAGCATTTCACATTCTCAATGTGCGGTTTAAAAAAGAATTTCTATACTTGACAGTACTACCGAAATTAAGATCAAGGGTAAGCTGAAGACCATTCCAAAAAGTGCGAGTATTACCGCTGAACATAAAAGTTTCCCTATAGTTCTCATCTTAATGTTATAGTTGGCAAGCAAAGGTTCATAATCGAAAGCTGTTTTGGTCCGTTTTAGTTAATAATTATATCTTTTGACCTAGGGAAATACAAATTTTAACACTACATAAGCATATGCAATTGGGCAACAAACAAATTATAATTAATTTATAAAATAAGGGAAAATCTTTCGGTGAATTTTCCAAAATTTAAACAAATCGAGATCTGGGCCTGTTTTCCCAAACACGTTTCAATTTTAACTTTGCAAAAGAATAATATCTTGTGAAGTTTAAGTGTTAAGAGTTTCATTGCAAAGTGAAAATACGTTTCACTTTTCAGTTTTACAGACTTTAGTTAAAAAGTGAAACGATTAAACAATTTAAAATAGAACTTTGCAATTATTCGTGTTTTAAAAAGTTGCAAAGTAAATCTTTTATTGTTTTTATAAAGATTAAACTTCAAAGTTGAACGTATTTAACAAGCGTTAAGCTACGAGAAGACGGCATATGAAAGCCGCAAACTTTTGCGGTTCTGACGTACTTTTTACTCTACAATAGTGATCGACGTCGCATCTCATCTGAACAACCTGAACAACCTGAACAACCTTTAGGGATAATCTCCATGCACGCAAATGATTTCCGGACGATGTGCGACGGGAGGCACGGCGAGACCGCATGTAAGATATTTATTATCGTTTCCTCTTTCTGGTGATGCAGAAATCAGTCCTTTGTCCACACTGCGCACCCCTAATTGGTCCACAACAGATTCTTGGCGACTTTCATGTTCTTTAGTTAGTTAGTAATGACTTTTTATTTCAAATAATTAATTTACAATGCCTTAGTTATCTTATTCTATTTGGTGTGGCTCAAAGCCGTCTACCAGGTTGACAATAAATAAATAAATATCGTAGTTTATTTACAAAAAAAAATTAAAAAAAAAAAAAATAAAAAATATTTAAAAAAAAATTAAAAATCTCCCTCTCAAATCCGTTTTCTGTATTGAAGTGCAGCTACTTTATGGTTGTACAAAACATCCCAACCTTTTTCGCCGTTTAAGATGCTTATTGTCTCTCCTTCTTCAAGGGTTTTTTTTTACGAAATACCATAACGCGAAGTTCTTTTAAAATTGGACAGAGTAGCAATCAAGAATGTATGTGTTTTCACTAAGTTAATGGTTTAATTTGCTATAGTAATTCCTAAACAGTGAAGCTCCAGCATCTTCAGTGTATCTATCATATAAGATTCTACGGAATTTATCTAATAACAAGTTGAATTTCTCTCTTAGATAGGAAGGTTGTTCTTTTGTCTGGATATCTAACTCTACTCCACACTCTGATGCAATTTCTATCCAAACATTGCAAATACTTCCACCCGTTCGAATAATATTTCTCATTACTATGTTGGAAGAGATGTATATTTACATTTAAGGTCGCCGATATCATCATACCAAGATATTTGTATTTGCGTACTATCTCTACATTTTCTCCATTGAACCTCCACTTTCCAAGCAAGCATATCGACAGCCACTGTCTCTGAAAACCATAATTTTGGATTACTCCAGGTTGACTGTTAAATTCCAAGTTGTACAATACATGTTGAGTTTGTTAATCATTCGCTGAAACTCATCCACAGAATCAGACAGAAGTACGATGTCGTCCGCATACATTAAAGCTGAATTGTTACCCCATTGAAGTTTATCCCACCCTTAACAGAATCCGTTACATGATTAAGATACAATATGAAGAGTAGGGCACTTAGTATACACCCCTGTTTAACGCCGATTGAAGTTTAAAATTCTTCAGACGTAACATCTCCATCCCACACAAAAGCCACATTACTTTCGTACAATTCTCTCAAAATGGTAAGTGCAAATATTTGGTCAATTGTGGAATAACCCTTTCTAAACCCAGCTTGGAATTCTGTTAGAATTTTCTTTTCTTGCACCCATCGACTAAGTCTTTTGTATAATAACGCAGCAAACAATTTGGGTAAAGTGCTGAAAAACGAAATTCCCCTGTAGTTTGCTGGATCTTTGTAATAATCTTTTTTGTAGATCGGAAAAATAATGGATTTTTTAAAACTTTCGAGAACTTCAGCTGTTTCGAAGATTCGGTTGAACTCCACGGTTATTAATTTCATAAACTCGTTTGTTGATCTATATATATAAAAATCAATGCCACTTTTCGTTGTAATTTTATAACTCAACAATACCTTTACTGATTTGGCTAATTTTGGTCTTGAATTATTCGTGGAAGTCTAGAGAAGGTTTGTACGTAGAGAAAATTAAAAAAAAATCTTCAAAAAGGTATAAAATCAACATCTTTCTATATTCCCATATACAAAATTTTTGTACTTAAAGAAATCGCGATTTGTTGATTACCTTGAAAATGTAGAACGAAGCTGTAACAATAATTGAAGATATGAGTTTAACGATTGTAATTAAGGCTTAAAACAATTGGGTATGACGGCACCAAGTCGAAAGATACATGATTTTTTTGACTGTGAATTGCAACGTGATTTACGTTTATTTGTACAATCGGATTTAACTAAATTAAATATTCAACAAAAACATGTATGACACAATCATGCAAGCCATTTCCAATAATACAGGTGGATTATATTTCTTGGATGCATCTGGTGGTACAGGCAAAACTTTCGTTGTATCATTGATTTTAGCGACTATTCGATCGGAACAGAAAATTGCATTGTCACTTGCATCTTAGGGAATTGCTGTAACATTATGGTCGGACCGCACACTCTGTATTAAAATTGCCATTGAATGTACATTGTACGGGTGATTGAAACTCCAACTTGCAATATTTCGAGAAATTCTGCTATGGCAAAAGTTCTGCGATTAACGTCAATTCCTACTTATGAAATAAACGCCTGTTTGAAATCATCAGTTCTTTGGAGATATGTATGTACAAAAATTGACACTTAACATTAATATGCGTATTCACTTACATTATGCTGCACTGCCCATGAGTTATCAGAACAATTTTAAGAAATTGGTGATGTCAAAATACCAATCGACAGTACCAACGGATTGATCACTTTACCGAACAATTTTTGTACAATTGCGCAATCTATAGATGAGTTGGTTGAATGTGTTTATCCGAATTTTCTTCAGAATTACAGAAATCATGATTGTTTGAGAGAACGCACCAGTTTAGCACCGAAAAACAATCATATCAATGCCATTAATTTTCAAATTCAATCGAAACTGCCAAGTGTAGTCACGACATATGAATCAATTGACAGTGTTATGAATCAAGATGAACCAATGAATTATCCAATTGAATTTTTAAATTCATTGGAACCGCGTGGTATACCACCACATTGCTTGAATCTGAAAACTGGTTCTTTGATTATATTATTACGAAATATTAATCCACCAAAACTGTGTAATGGCACCAGATTGGCAGTGAAAAAGTTGTTGCCAAATTTGATTGAAGCTACAATCCTAACTGGTAAATTAAAAGGAGAAGTGTGTTTAATACCGAGTATCTTTATGATTCCAACTGATATGCCATTTGAATTCAAAAGATTACAATATCCTGTGCCTTTATCATTTGCGATGTTCATAAATAAGGCCCAAGGGCAAACACTTCACGTTTGTGGTGTCAATTTGGAGGAATCATGATTTTCACAAGGCCAACTTTATGTTGCCTTTTTCAGAGTCGTTACCCTCAACACTTTATTTATTCATGTTCAAAATGAAAAAAAAAAACTTAAAATATTGTTTATCCAACTGTTTTAGACTAACCCATATAGACCAACCTAATTTTTTTTTATTTTTAAGTTTTTACTCTTTGCTGATAAATATAATATATTTGGACTTTCAAATAGCTAGCAATTTGAAATATTTTTTGTTTGAATAAATGAACTTAATAATAATTTGTGTTATTACTATGCCTTATACGTAGCGAAGCACGTACCGAGCCGCTAGTTTTTTATAAAATTCAAATGGGATTCGGTCATTTCCCGGGGCTTTATTTAGCTTTGAGTTGTTTATGGCTTCCTGAACATCTTGAAGACTAAAAAGTGCATTCAAATTTTCATCTAGAAACATAGGGGGTGCATATTCAAATAAAGGAGGCTGTTAAGGGCTGTTAAAGTGGGTTCTCAGCAGAGGAGCATTTAACGACAACGAAATAGTGTTAGATGATCCATTTATATATTTCACCGCTTTCCAAAACTCAGTCAACAAGGATTTTAAACGAATTTGTTATGATAAAAAGGCAGCATGTGAACAACAAAACAATACGAGTTATCACAGTTATATTTTGTTGTTCACATGCTGCCTTTTTATCATAACAAATTCATTTAAAATCCTTGTTGGCTTCGTTATAGAGTACTTTGAGAATATTGGAATTATATTTATTTGATCTCAAAAGTTCAGGCATTCTGCACCAAACCATTTTTGTTTAAATAAAATGTTACCACTTGGTAATTTACTAAGCGGGATAGCTTTCTTTATGTTCTTCTTCTTTTCCATTAATTTCACCGCTTCGTCAACAATCACAAACCTTTAGCAAAGCCCGATGTCAAAAAATCTACAATATTATAGGAAAATTTCATACGATCGGAAATGGGTAATGTGCGGATTTTTCGGCATATCATGTTACACGTCACATATTGGCCGCAAAATTTGCGTACAATAAATGTAAGAGCCAATCAACGTAAACAAATGTACGGCTTTTGCCGTTAGCCGACTTGGAGGCTGTACAAAATAAAAGGTAATTCATCAATGTAATAAAAGGTAATTAGACAATCGATGATCTACTTTGCAGACGGTTGGTTTTATTATTCTGTGCATAGATGTAATATCGTGATATTGAGATCCTTTCCGAGCCCAAGGCACTATGTAAGTAATGTTGTTTATTTTACTTTATCCATACATATTAAATTGTTTCTTATATTTTTATGATATGATTCACTTCTTATAGAATTAGTATAATAATTTAACAAATGTGTTATTATTTCTTTAAACAAAAAGGTTCAACAAAGAATTTTGTCGTTTGTCGCAATCAATACAATTTTTTCTAAAAATTTCCCTAGATTTATAATTATTTTTAAGGCAAAAATATAATTAAAATACGTTTCAAATTCTAGTTAAATTCATTTATAAGTTGTTGGCGATAATTCAGTGTTATTTGTAAGTATTTGATGATGCAGTTCCAATCCTTTATTCCATTTAAGAAATGTATTATAGTGTTTATATAAAGTGAACCACTTCCTAATGTCTCTTTGCGATTACTTCTTAAAATTGGGCGAGTTCCATCAAAATGTGCAAGTGTCTCTTCATCGTTTGAATTGCAGAGAGTACAGTTTATATTTTCAGCTTTTGTCCTTCGTGTTCCATTGAGCATAATAAGCCCTGCTCTTGCTTTTAGTATCCAGCGAATTTTGGAAATATCCCAGTCTTCAGAGACCTTAACTTCACCAGCAGTATAATCAAGCAAATGGTACAAGCTGTGTGTTCTCATTTGTTGTGCTCTTTGCACAGATTCTAAGTGCTCGCGATCGATTATTTTAACTGCTACGCCATCCACAACCAGCTTAAACAGAGTTTTGTTGGTCACGATCTCATCACTGTTCTACATCTTCCCGAATGAGGCTATTTTCCCTACTCCTAAGCCAGAAAATCTTCTTTTCAATTATCAGCTTGGCTAAAAATTTTGGTAACCTGTTATTTGCGTAAGCACTGAGATCTCTTCCCACATATAACAGTACATATTACATATCATCGTGTATTTAAGGACAGGTTTCAACTGGCATTCAAGGGTGGACATAGTTAGGCGTCACACTTGGCAGACCCAGTACTTTGTTGTAGAAGTATCTTTGCATCTTTTCCACTTCATCATGTTGTAAATCCCCCCATACTTGTGCTCCATAACCGAGAATAGCTCTGGTACGTTGAAGATATCGGTCTTAGAAGTTAAATTAACTTTCTAATCACTAATCTTTATTAGTGATAAACCTATTTCACGTAAAATTTAAGTTCTGTCTAGGTTGTTTGAAGTGCTCAGTTAGGCTTAGTCCGGAAGTTAGCCATATACCAAGATACTTGTATTTGCTAACCTAACCTCTTTTTCAAAATGCCATCGCTTTCGATTTCTCCAGGTTTATAACAAGATTCCACCGTTGACAGTATGTCTGGCTTATCAGCTATTAGCACAATGTCATCCGCATACATTTGCAATCGATTTTGAATTCATTTATATAGAGTGCGAAAAATAGTGGACTCAGCAAGCAACCTTGTTAAACAACCATCGTTGTTTCAAACCAATCTGACAATTGTTCCCCATCCCATACCGCAGCTGTTGTTTTATCATACAGATCTCTTATAATTCGGATGAGTTTCTCAGAAATCCCTAAGATTTGCAGTTTGTATAAAAGTGCTCTTCGGTCGATATAGTCAAACGCCGCTTTAAAGTCAATGAAGAAACAGTAAACTTTCTTGTTGTCATTCATTTGAAGTTTAATGATGTTGAAGAGGTTAAACAGATTATCAGCAGTGCTGTAGCCTTTTTGAAATCCAGCTTGGAACTCATTTAGAATACTATATTCCTTTTCCCATTGCTGTAGTCTTGTTAATAGAACTCCGCAAAGCTTTTTGCAATAGTGTCCATAAACGATAACCTTCTATAGTTTTCGACAATGTTCTGATCACCTTTTTTGTAAATTGGAAAATAATAGTTTTTTTGAAATCTAGTTCCACTTTTCCACATTCAAGCATTCGATTGAATAGTTTAGCTAATATATTTATTGCTGACTGTGGGGCTTTGGTAAGGAAGTCATATGGCACTCGGTCTTGACCTGGCGCTTTATTCCTTTTTGTATTTTTAAGTGAATCAAATCCAGAAATGCTCTGTAAGACGGAACTGCATCCAGAACGAGTTACTGTATGGTGCGCAGTTTCAACAAGGTGTATTGTCCGGTCAAACATCTTTAAAAAAAAACGCCGTATCAGTAGCTGTCAATGGGAACCGTAATTTAAAAATGTTGAATGTGCGTTTCTACCCAGAACTCCGCCGAAAACGTATCCAATTTTACAGCATTTGGTGCTTCCAGCAAGATGGGTTAACTGCGCTTATAACCAGACCAGTTATTAGCGGAGCTCCAACGAAAATCCCAAACAAATTTATTTCTACGAACTCCACTTTTGACCAATGGCTACCTGACCTGACTGCACAATTCTTCTTTGTGGGGTTACGTCAAGCAGGAGTGGAGAAAGCTGAACACTGCTCCGAACTAAAAAAACTGAAGTGAAGTACGGCGTCGGCAATGTTATGGTGTGCGGGTGTATGGCAGCTTTAGGCGTTGGAAACCTCGTATTTATAGAAAACATGATACATATTCTAAAAGAAAATCCGAAACATAATTCCTTGGTGGTAAAGGAATTATTGCTGTACAATCTTCGTAGGCAAGTAAAACATCCCACTCAGTCTTCCGACCTTAATCCTATTAAGCACCTCTGGGATCACTTAGACTAAAAAGTTAAAACGATAACACTTGAGGAATGGAACAACATTTTTCGAGATACGACGGCCAAGCTTGTCAATTCAGTGAGAGGCATATTGAAAGACGTGATAAGTAGGAGGTCCTACTGAATTAATTCTTTTCCTTACTTAAGGTGATGTCTGATTTTTTTTCTAACGAAAATTAATCAAAACTTAAACTGTAAGAAGTCTATTATTCCTCATTTTTTTGGGCTGTGATTTGTATTTATTACAAGTTTTTCAAATAAAAGTGTACAATTTCTGTTGGAAAATTATTTGTTGATATAATTATTTTCATCGCAGGTACTTTTCAAAAAGCTTAAAATCTTTACTTTTAAAGGCCAAAACAGATTTCTGCTAAACGGAGACTTTTTCGACTATGTTGATTATGTCTTAAACCATGATCCGATTAAAATGTTATTCATAACTCCCCTTGCTCATCTTTATAAAGTTGGGAACTCCCCTTGCTCATCTTTATAAAGTTGGGAAAGTGTTTACTTACATAGTTTCAGCTTTTGAAAAACCCGAGTACATGGAGTACTGCATAGTTTTTTTGATTTAACCCAAACAACTCCATTGCTTCGCTAAGAATATTTTAAGTTACAAGACAGGCACAAATGCTGATGGTCCGAAAGCTTAACCATGTATGAATTTGATCAGATATGGGTTCACTCCAATCAAGAACTTATTAATGATTTTTTTTATGAAAAATAAATAAATGAAATAAAATTTTATAAATACAAATGTGCTTTATTTTGATATAAAACTTATATAAGGTTACATCAACACCACAAAACTAAAATATTAGCTTTTGTCCTAAGCTTTACTAAGCTAACATACCTCATACACGCGTAATACTGATGATTTGATCATCACTTTATTGTAACATTACTATAAATATTTTATATACTCGTTTTCACTACTTTCGACTTAAGCTAGGGAATGGTTTTTATTTCAGAGAGGAAGACCATACAAATAAGCAGTGCTTATGCATACACATCATATAATATAATAATACACACAAATCATATCTGCTAAAAAATATAAGAAAAGTTAAATATGAAATAATTGACCTATAAAATTTTACATTAATTCAAATCCACTTGTTTTCTTTTTCAGCACTTATCAACGGCTGATTTTCATCTGTGTGGTCTGCATCTGCATTTAACGCGGAGTTAGCAAAACAGTTTTTTTGATCGGCTAAGTATTTATCTCTTGAGGAATATGGTCGATGGCAATTTTTTGAAAAAATAGATGGAAAATATTGTCGATAGCACAGATACGATACACATATACCAAGCAATGACCCAACCAATACATCCTGCCAGTGATGATGATAGTCGCATGTTCGACTGATAGCCACTTCCAAGGCAACAAGCAATGGTACCAATGAAATACACAAACGCCAAGATTGTCCTCGTCCACGTTCATTGAAGACATGAAGCTTAGAGGCCAAGAAAAATGACATGAATCCAAAAGCAGCAAATGTCACTACAAAAAACAAAGATATCGCTATTGAGTATGTCAGAAACTTTGTTTCTTTCTTAATCTCACTTGAAGAGTGTCCACTGGGAAAACTTTTTCTGCCTTCTTCAATTACTTTCTCATCACCTGTACATTTTTCGAAGCTTTCACCCATAACCCCATCAGGAAAACATCTATAGAAGAAATCTGGTCGAGGTCTTCCAACACTGACCTTAATGAGACTTGTGAAAAAACCATTCATAACTAGACCAAGTGTAAAGGCATAAGTGGCTTGTCTGAAGTCTCTTTTATTACGAGACATCAAGAAATTGCTAAAAATGAGTACGAGTGGGGCAAATATTATCCAAAAGAGGGCAGTCGAAGCAGGCACGTAGTCTTTGCTAATTGGATTTTTGTAAAGCCAAACTTCTTCGGGATGGATTATTCGTTTGAATGCTATGGTTCTTTCGAATTTTCTGCAATAATTATGAGATGAGAAGAAAATAAGACAATAAACAAATGGAAACATATCATATCATTTTTAAATATAATATACTTTTAAAATTAAAAGAAAACCCAATATGCTAAAAGAGTTGACGATCGAGATGGTATATGAAAAATTAAAATACAGTAAAAGGTGGTTATTTATTTACATTAAGTTAGGTTGTACATTATTTGTGTTAATATTTAGACTTGTATAATTGATTAATTAGCAGTTAATAGTTATTACAAAGCTTTGCAAAAATAAACACACATTTTCTTAAGTACTCATAACTTAATGAATACAAGAATTTAAAAATAATTGAATAAAAGCTAGTAAATAGTTAAAGTAAAAATAGAATAGTATATGAAGAAACAAATAAAATTTTGCTAAAAAGTTTTATGAATATCTATTAACATGACTAAGTAAAAGAATTCAACACAGTTTTTTTTTAGTTTTGAATGGAATCTGTGACTAAAAATTTAATTTGATTCATCAAATAAAATCACCACAGAAAAGATACTTTTTTCGCTAAAGTAATTCTAATATTAGGGCATCCATATGAACAGTTGTGTTCACAAAAAAAGTAAAGCAACTCTTAAGTAATCCTTTCTACAAAATAATAAAACTGCTTGTTCATCTCACAGCGATACTTCTGTCTGTTCATCTGTTCTCACTTCTACAGCCTAAACCATTGGGTCGATAGAGTTCAAAATTGGAATTTAAGGTTTCAAGCAGATTGGCGTTTTAATTTTTTTTTATTAGATCAGAAAAAAACAGTAGTACCCAAATGGCATTTATAATTTTGAAGATAAACTTATTTTATGGGTAAAATGTTAAAATATAGATACTATTTCGCATAGAGGAGAAAGTTCGTGGAACCCAGTAATGCATTTTAATTTGGTTGGCATTGGTTCTTATCCTCATTTAATATAATAATTTAGTTAAAAGTATATTGACCAAAGCAATGCACCAAAGGAAAAATAAATTTAATACAAAATATTACATTCGGAAGAAAAGACTTATCTAAACTTATGTAAACAAAAATTCAAACTTTTTTGAACCGTGATCCAAAACGAATGACCGATGAGTGAATTGATCTACAAAACCGCAATTTCTTAAATTAGAAGACATCAATGAGTATATTGCATATAAAAGATCATCTTGAACTTCCGTGAATGGTTTGACTTAAACAAGACGCCGCTTGTATGAAACTGGTCGCATTACAAAGCTAGTGGCTACGTAGTCAAGGGATTCTGATTGGCTAAATCTAACTACAAAAGTAGTTGATATTTCCCCTCCGACGTAGTGTTAAAAATTCGGCTACAAAGTTAGTGGAGAATGATTTTGACGTTTCACAATCAGCTGCTCGTAAAGTAACACGAATTCAAAACGAAATAAATTGTTCAATATTTAAATACAAATATAAATCATTCAAATTGTGTCTTAAATTTGATTTTATTGAATCTAAAAACACAAAAGATAAGTTAAAGTTATCAAATCAAAAACGTTTCTTATTGAACATATTTGCATTTGTTATTTATATGACATTTCCAGATTGACTTGCTTTGTAGTGTAGTTTTGCATTCACAAAGCAAAATTGAATTTTGACTACGTAGCCACTAGCTTTGTGAATGCGACCACTGAATTGCGAAAAAAGTGCCACTTACGACCAAAACCAAAAATAACGTGACAAAAAGAATTATTTTTCGCAGGATTGCATTAAGATTATCTTAGGGAACAATTTTTGGAGAAATGAAATTAAAATAGTACTTTTTGGGTTCATGAATAGCCGAGATGCCCAAGGGAGATCTGAAAACCGAACGAATGATCAATCGATATATAGTAAAAAGGACTTGAAAACGGAATCCCCCAAGGATCTCCTTTATCAATCGTTTTGTTCTCTATTGCTTTTCAATATATATGCGATATTTTATCCAAACAAAAACTTTTAAATTACTTTTAAATATAATTGGCGCAATCATTGCTTAGACATTAAGAAATCGCTAGCTGCAAGGTCTAACATTGTTAAGTATTTATCGAGTAGGAAAAGTAGTGTACATGTGAGCACACTGTAATATTGCTAAATTATTAGTTGTAAGTAAAATCGACTATGGCATTTGTATATACGGCAACTCTCCCAAAACCACAATTGGAATCATAAAACCAACATACCACCAAGCATCAAGATGTAGTGTTGTCGCGTACCGCACCACTCCCATAAAGAACATCCTATCAGAGGCGGGCCTACCTACTTTTAAAGAGCGTAGAGAAACCAACAAACATAAACTGTACGCTAAACTAATTTTTTCAACCAAATCGTTAATCAGCAAAGTAATCAACCTCACGGCTAATCAATAGAGGATATATTCCATCGGCCATCTACACAACCCTTCAATCCGGTAACATCGACTTTCCGAAACACAATCTTCTACAAATTAGCGATTCATCTGCTCTAGAACCACCTTGGCTCATAGACTCAAACCCTTTTATAATGAAACTTGCATCATATGAGAAAACTAGTACACCCAATGAAATATACCGACGGATCCAAAACCTCAACCATTACAACCTTTGCAATCACCCACGAAGATGACAACATGATACGTGTTGGATTACTCCCACAAACAGCTTCCATTTTCACTGCATAAGCCTTTGCCATTCTTACCGCCATTCAAGAGCCTATACAAATTGGCAAAAAACAAGTTATTTGTACAGACATCTCTCTACCATCAAAGCCATATTAAATACCAACAATAATACCGTTCTATCAAAAATAGCCGCTCGTTATTAATCAAATCAAACCAATATATAAAACTAATGTGGCATCCGGGGGAATGAGCTGGTGGACAAAGCTGCCAAACTTGGAAACAAATCACCAATTTATCTGCATAACATCTACACTAAAGTTGACCTCATTAAAAGCCAAACAAGAAGACTCACCAACACCGAACAAATCGAATGGAGCTTGTATAATCACCATTATACTAAAGTAAACCCAACAAAATCAGCACCCATCTACCCCACAAATATACCAAAAACCAAAATCACCAACTTCATCCGCTTTCGACTCGGCCATACCTCTGCCACCCACCTCCACATCCTCAAAAAAAGAGTCCCCTCCACCGTGTCCTACCTGCCACACTACACCTAACCTTCAACATCTGCTTTACGACTGCACCAGACTCAGACCAATCATCAATAACATATTAAATGGAAAAGACCTCACCGAAATATTAAAATGCCCAAATACATCTAACATATACAAAATTAACGAAATCTTATTAGAAACAGAAAGAGCTAGTAGCTCTTTACATTTATTATTAGCCTGTAATTAATTACATGTTCAATAAATATTTAATAATAATAATATGTGCAATGTTAAAATTCTCAATTAGGGCCTGTTGCCAAATGCGAGGGAGGAAACGGCCGTAATATTGGATTTAAACAAGATAATGACCTAAAGCATATTTCAAAATGTAAACATAAAATGGGTTTTCATAAGAAAAAAATAACCGTTTTCAAGTGATCCTTGCTATCTCCTGATCATAAAAACTTGTAACGAGATGTTAAAATAGATGTCAATTATGCGAAACAAAAATATGTTGAGGATCTGTAGAAAGTTGTGAGACACTTGGCACGTAAGATATAAAAATAAATAAATTAGGTGGGACTAGTGACTTACAATTCTCAACCATTCCTGTGCGCAAAGGCAAAGGCAGAAATTCAACCCAAGACCTCTGGCAAGGCAGTCCTATGCCCTAACCACCACGCCACAGGTACAACAAGTTAGTAAATTAAGAATAGTTTAATTTGGGGTATGGAGTAAATGGAAATTCGTAATAACTTCGGTAAATTAAAATGAATAGTTATATTTTGAAAGTACTGTTTTTTTTTTGTGTGAACAGAACTGTACATACATATGTATGTATGTACGTAAAATATAGATATTAATTATTCAATGTTTTTTTTGTCATAATGTTTTATTGATCTTTTCTGTTTGTATAAAACCTAAATCCTTTCAATAATTCATGCAAAATTAAGCTGTTGACTTATCTGCAATTAAATTAAAAAATAATAAACAAACACAAAATTGTTTGAATCTAAACAAAAACATATATTTTTTTGTTTTCTTTGTACAATTATTTGCATGTTAAAAAAACTCGATTCCAAGAATAAATAATAAACTTTTAGCATTTATTTGTATCAGGTTATTTTGGATCAGGATGTTTTCATAATAAAGAAGTTTTCCAATTTTTTATACCATGCCTTACTGACAAAAACAACTGTCACCGTAAGAAATATTATAAAGATAAAGCAGCCTTTTGAATTTTGTCATGCAAAGATACGGTTAAGAAATATTTATTTTGTGGATTCAACCGCACTTCACTTCGAATCAGGAGTGACAGTTCGGAAAAAAGGCAAATTTAGCAAAATGATGTAATAAATTATTCCTATAGTCGAAATAACTTCCAATCAAGTTAAAAATTTAGCTATCCTAATTAAACCAACGATTTTGGGTCCGAATTTACAATTCTGTTTTTAGACATTTGGGCTCTCGTCACGTAACTTTTGACAATCCTCTAAGCGATAGCCGAGAACGATATCGTCAGCTTCACGTACCACTTTTGCTCTCGTGTCATCTATTGTTCTTGCTGAATTATATACTAGACAGACGCTGTACGAAACTGTTTGATAAAATAAAATGTTCATCAATTCTTAGGTAATTGTTTTGTTTTTCTCTGAGTTTTGACATCAAATTGTAAATATTTGTCAGCAATTTCAAGTTATATACGTAGCATTATTATAAAATGTCGAAAATGTAAGAAAAATATAAAATATTTTAAACAAAATGTGTACTTAATAAATATTTTAGGTCTGGAACACCATCACAACTCCAGATTCTGGTAGAATTTATGAGCCAGCATCCATTATTGGTAAGAGGATATATTCCATTTAGCTCGCAGTGGAAACAGGAGCTACAAAAAACTTGGGCAGATTTTGCTACGAAACTAAACGCCGATAGACTTCCAATAAAGATCGTAGAAACGTGAAGAAAAATACTTCGTATTATAAAGTGTAAATTTATACATAACTTAAGGGGGTCATTCCAAGTGAGGGGTTTTTTTCTTCATAAATTGCTAGTTTAATATGTCTAAAATACGGTAGTAGAGGGATTTTTCAAAATTCGACGTCGTTTTAAAGATACGACTTCGGGCAGTTAAAAAAGATAAAACAAATAAAGGAATCGGGGGAAAACGATCAGGTAAACTTACTGATAAAGTTATTCAGGAAATCTTTAGTGAAGGTTTTGAAGGTAATTTGAAAGTAATGTCGGTTATGGGACGCCGTATAGGCCGCGAAGCCCATACTTTTGTTGAGAAACGTAATGAAAAGCGAATCTCACGTTCTGAGAGCGGCGCGTAAGTGATGGCGTTAAACAGGCTGAACAATCTGCTTTGAAAGAGTTTCAAGAAGAAGAGGAAGGAATATTCTATAGACCAGGCATCGCCGATTGAAAGGTAAGTTGATATTTTCATATTTAAGAGGACTTGAACCTTTAAACGAGTTTTTCTCAAAACTGTGTTTTTCAAACTTGATATTTGATGGGTTGGATTCAGCACATGTAAACGCATGGAATGCACTATCGCAAAGGCTCACAGGATAAAACGCCGTTCACTTTTTTTGTTTTAGATAAGCCAATTAGCAGGAATCGTGGAGGAATATTTTTAATTCAAATTTTATATTTATACTGTCAAACTATGTAAATTAAATTTAATCAAGTTGAATCTATTTACTGATCGTAAAAAAATCCTAAAAATTCCTTGAATTACAGGCCGTCACATGGGATGATCCCCTTAAGAAAACAAAATAATTTCAAAACTTTGGGCTAATTACAAATATAGGGCCATAAAGAAGTGCAGTCAAAACTTGCTGCCTTAAAAAACGACCAGGTTAGGTCCATCTGAAGAAGTCCCAATATCAGATATGGAGGAAAGTAAATCAAATTATTTTCCCTCGTACTACAGTGGCCGGAAGTAGTAATTCACACTGTTTTAGAGCACCACCAAGATCCGAGGCATTTTTTAATTCTCTTTTTCTTTGTATTAACTTATGTTTTTCATTGTCCTCGTAGTTTTGTAACAATAAAATATTTCGGCGAAACATTTTCTTTTATTTAGTAATTTTTATTTTGAAAAATAAAACTTAAGAAACAC
This sequence comes from Eupeodes corollae, assembly GCF_945859685.1. Lineage (NCBI taxonomy): Eukaryota > Metazoa > Arthropoda > Insecta > Diptera > Syrphidae > Eupeodes > Eupeodes corollae. The sequence continues at coordinate 144,742,650 of NC_079147.1, read as the reverse complement.
AACAAGAACCATAGGCCAATCGGTATCGTATAGACGTTGTCTAAATATTACAAATACGAAAAGCAAAAGCTCAATCGTCTACTCGATATCATTTAGATGATAGGTGTTTTTTATATATACGTGCATCATAGCTGTCGATGACGATATCGAAAATGAGATCAACAGCCTTTCGTGATGAGAGCCCTGACTGATCGATTTCATAAAATAAACAAACTTAATAATATATATGTATGTGCTTAACAGCAGGAAATGAATTAATTATTAATTTAATATAAACAAATTCTACTAGGCATTCTTTAAAAATGTGTTTGAAGCTGTTAGATAGGTAGATTTATCTTTGATATCACACAATATATCGCATACCCCTATATTACGATTTTCGTTTCACCTAAACCACTGAATAACGACAAGCGCTGAAGGCGATTGCTGACCTTTGAGTAAAATAATTTGTACTATTATGAAAATAAGATTGAAAAACTAAGAATCGCCTAGTTTCGCATCTAGTCTTTTTGTATTATGAAAATCGTAATAAATCCATAGAAAACCAGAGCCTAGTGAGTTATAACTCTCAATCATTCCCTTGTGCGAGTCATTTTAGGAATGGAGGGAACCCGCAGTTTTTATGCCGCCAAATTTAAGAAAGCACGTTTCATGACGAGAATTGCTTTTGGAGGATCTATCAATTATTCGAACTGGTACTGCCCGTGAAAAACTTTGAGGTGACACATGTAGGGACAGAACTCAAGACCTCTAGCATGACAGTTCTACGCAATAACCATCACGCTACGGATAATACAGCGTGATAGTTCTCTTTACCTATATAGCATAATTTACAAAAGTTTTGATACATAATTATATGCATGTTCTTATATACAGTGGTGGACAAGAATTTAGCACATTTGTTAAAGAAAATAAAAACCGTTTAATTTTCAATCTGTTTTCTTATTATGAAATTAATTATATTTTATTAACATTACATATACATAGCACTATGTTTTCATAGTACTTCATCAAATATGCTTAACATCTGTAAGAAGAAAAAAGTATGGAATGTAGAAACATCAATTTTTCGCCTGGACACGAATTTAGCACATTCAACAATTCCTTTATAAAATTTTAATTACCGTTATCAATTCTAAGTTTTTCTTAGTATTTGATAGGGAACCCTTTATTTTGCAGTACAGAAGGAATTCTTCTTGGCAAACTTTCAACCAAAGCCTCACATCGTGACTTTGGAATTGCATACCAAGCATTTTGAAACTCGTGCCACAATTGTGTTAAATTGGTTGTTTTTTTTTTTTGATTAAGGTGATGTTCAACATCATTCCACAAATTCTCGATCGGGTTAAGATCGGGTGATTGTGCTGGCCACTTCAAAACGTCGATTTTATTCACCTCTAAGGGACACTTCACTAACTTTGAAGTGTGTTTGGGGTCGTTGTCGTGCATGAAGCGCCATAATAACGGCAAAATGTCTTCTGCGTAGGTTATCATATGACCCAACAGAATATCTCTGTACACGTCTGGTCCATTTTGGAGTCAATTTTTACGATGTAGCCAACGCCGTGTCATGAAAAAGCATCCCAGACCATAATGTTGCCTCCACCGTGTTTCACCGTCTTATTGGTGTGCCTCGGATCATATTCAGTTTTTTGGACGCCATACATATTTTTTCCCATCCGATTCGAACCGGCAGTATTTGGATTCATCGCTCCAGAACACGTTTTTCCAAAAACTAATTGGTTTGTCTGGGTGAGCTTTGGAAAACTGTAACCTAGATTTCAGATTTGTTTTGATACAAGCGGTTTTTGTCTGAGCAACGCACCCACGTAAATCGTTTTCATTTAATTGGCGGCTTATGGTCTTTGAGGAAACATTTACTCCATAGTTCGTTGAAAGGTCGCTTCGAATGGCACTGGAGGTCTTAAACAAATCCTTGGTCGATAACCTACAAATAATTCTATCTTCATTTGTAGTTGTCATTCTGGCCCGGGGTTTTGTTTAACGTTTACAATCACTATAAAGTTTTTGAAATGATGAAGGACATTATAAACCGACTTCCTGGAGCATTCTAACAACTAAGAAATGTCTGTTACCGTCCGCCCTTTTGATTTCATTTTTAAGATCAAAATCCCTTTTTTTCTTGTAGCACTATTTTTCTTTTGCAATGACTAATTTATTTTTTTTAATTTTTAAATATAGATCATTAAAGGAATATTTAATTACTTCAAAAATTATTATTTTCTTTTAAAAAAAAACACGAAAATTAAAAATACACTCTTTGATTGCAAAACGGGCTAAATTTATGTCCAGCTCAAAACAACGCAAATCACAAACAATCTTCATTGTTCGCAAAACGGTATTTTACTTTTCAATCATTTACACATTTTTATTACCATATAAGGTAGTCATAGTAACAACATAACAATGAACCGTTACTTGCAAGTAATAAAGAATTGAAAGTAGAAAAATACTTGTACTCTTTTCAATGTGCTAAATTCGTGTCCACCACTGTAAATGATTTGATATTCAAATTTGATTACTAAACTTTATATATACAAGTTAAGCGAAATTAAAGATACCATGAAAAGTAACTGAATCTACACTGAATTAAAAGCAATTATAAGTTTTTGCCTTGTTGGAATACCCTTTTACAGGTGTAAGTTAATTTCTTGAACTTGATGTTCATAATCACAAAGTCAAATAGTCTTCTCAATCCTTCAAAAGGCTGTATAAAAACAACCAATTATTAGTAATTCTATTTAATAAGAAATTGATACATTGCATTTAATTTTGTATACAATAAACTATAAAACTATACCATACACTTGACATACAGATTTTCTTAAATAAAGACAAGGTGAACAGAGATGAGAAAGCAAAAACATAAGATCCAATCAAGCGCAGCATTTAGTATAACTTTTTCACATAGCGTCATTACTCATTAAACAAATTAATATGTAGGTTATAAATATTATGCACTAAGGAAATTTTGAATAAATGCCAAACAAAGTTACCAAACCACCACATTAAAAATTGAACTCCAAAAATTAAACTTAAAACAAGAATCTTTCTGACCAGTTTAAGTTTTTGTTGCAGTTGCACAAAACTACCTTAAGTGAACTGAAAGTCTTACACAAACACCTTATGTATATGTATAATTTATTTGTTTAAAAGAAAGATGAGTCCCAATTCCAGATTAATCAATTTGAAAGCAAACCCTTGAAGAGCTAAGCATTCTTAAATTACATAAGCCAAAAAGGTAGGTACTTACACTGTACCGTAACAAAGTAAAACCCGAATGGCAATCTCCATGAACAGATTTATGTACCGCGAGGTGGTACTGCTCCGCAAAGTGGTGGCTCCTGTTGCATTGTTTGATGAAGTTTGGCGCTGCAGGGTATTCGATCTCATTGTATCAACAGCTGATTTATTTCTGTATTCCATACAATCGCCAATTGTAGTAAGTTGGTTCGAGTGGCTTTCGTCAGAACTTTCACTTAATGTTTGACGACGATGTGCCTGTGCCATGTGAGGCTGTGCATTGGCCGATGACGATGAATTACTGACTAAATCACTTGGTTTCCCCCTACAATGTTGTTCTTCAATCAATAGTTCTTTCTATACAAAAAAAAAAGCAATTATTAAGAGATAAGTTTTTTTCGTTACTAAGATAAATAACTCAGTCGAACGAATCGAATATGACTTGGCACTAATAAAAACTAAATACGAAAAAGAACAGCTCGGCAAATTGAATAAAATGAAACCAGATAAGATAAAGCCTTCATTTGATATTGATGATTTGTATTTACATACTATTTGAAATTTCTCTTCCGTGAGAAATGTATCTTGAGCCCCACTACTGCTATGTACAGCTTTGCCTGTGTCTAGATCTGGACTGGTACTGGTTGGGGTTCTAGTTGTTGTAGCCGAAGCTGTCATAGTATTCCGATGACGCAGTTTGACATCTTGGTCTGCGGTAGGACTGGAACTGGAGGAAGATGATAACATAGCCAATAAGGTTTTGTTTGAAACCTTTCAATTTTTAAGTGAGTGAAAACAAAAACACCGGCAGGATCAGATATTAATCTATTTAACTATCGTTCTTATTACATAAGAACAGCGGTAATGATAAGTTTTCAAGGCTTAGATAAGTTTTGTTTACTTTAAAAATAGACATGCGTTCAAATGAAACTAACTGCTTCCGAGTCCATTAAAACTTAGGAAGACTATAAGTAGAGAATGACATCATTTTAATTTATATCAAGAGGAAATTATTTTTATTAAATTAAAGAAAAAATAAATTAAAAGTACTTGTAATAGGCCAGAAGTTCACTTATAAGCAAATGTTTTTTTTTTGTTAAACAAAATCAATAGAAGTTTATTTTCAAATAAGAAAGCGCGAAGGAGGAAGGTCAAACAAAGAAGTGAAAAACTACTTTGGTGAGCTTTCAATCAGCTGTTTTCGATTTTTGTTGATTTTTCTATGAGGTGTACAAGAATGAGGAAAAATGAAAGCATTCAGTAGAAAGTCAAAAAAAGATTTTATATTTAGGGTCAGTTTGCATATCAAGCTATTGTGGTCAATTTTAAACGAATGGATGATTTACATGTATCTGCATTTGATTTGAACCTTTGCCTCAAAATTTGTAGTATGTTGTATTGAAAAATACTGGTTTCAAGCCAGTCAATGCCAAAATCACCAAGTTTAACTATATTTTTGTCCGGTAATTCATGTATCACAATTCAATTAAAAAGCGTCTTATTGAAATATTTGGCGAGCTATAAAAAGTAGGCAATACTATTGTTTTATTTTCAATTGTAGTTTTAGAATCAATATCCAAACAGTCTTTGAAATATATTAAAAATCCTACTGTGTATGAGGATGAGGTCTTACATATGATTAAATACTTATTTCTCTATTGTCTGTTTCAATTCCAACATGAGTTTAAGTGATCACAATAATATCAAATTTATATCCATATATTATATTCTGGATTTCACTAAAATTATTTGTTAATCCTTCGATAATTAATTGCATAAATTCAAAAAACTTTGTTTGCTAAAAAACTTCTCAAATACAAAGGGCAATTATATCCATATTTAGCTTCTTTATCGTTAGTGAAAAATTAACACATTATTTACTTTCATTTGGACATTCTTCCAATTTATGTTCATGGCTACATTTAGGCAATTCGTTTTTTTTGTACACTTTTCGCCATATGGTTAAAACCCCTACATTTAAAACATCTTCTAACATTAATTTTATCACATACTGTACATTTATTCCAACCAATATTCAAACATGGTATTCAGCTTCTAAAAAGTCTTAAAACAGCTTAAAGGTTTTAAAAGTTTTATGTTTGCATTTAGATTAATTTACTATTTTTGAGTTTCAATTAGATTTTCTTTATCTACTTTTTTATCAACTCCTATAATTGTTATTTTTGGATCATGGAAGGATATGATATTAATTTTACACCCATCTCTTATATTTTCTTTAACTTCACTTTTTATTTCTGTGTTAGACATCGACACATCGCTGTACTCACAAAAAGTTCTAATATTTTATAGGAAAAGGGGTTAAGAACTATTCACATGAAAGTGACCAACAAATGATAGTAATTTATTACATTTCTTTGACATGGCTTGTATTTATTCATTTTCATCATTACAGATGCACAACAAAGACTAGAATGAAATTTGTAGGTTAAGACGCGAGTGAACATTTTATTCGTTGAAGTATAATTTGCATTTGGAATGGCTACTTTGTGTTTTAAATAGTAGGGTAGTGTGGAATTGTAGTTGAAAGAAAAGAGACAAATAATGTTTGGAAAGTAAATAAACAATAGAAAATAAGAAGTTTGAGGCATAAAAGTTTTATGTTTTGGATCTACATAGTTTTATTTTCGTAGGATGACCTTTTGTTACTTTTATATCAACTAAAGCTATATTTTTGCTTTTACAATTCCAAAGAAATTAGGTATATAAATCTCATTTTTTCATTCATTCGTCACTTTCATGTAAATAGCCATTATCACTTTTAACTATCACACAGATTGAAATACAAAATTCATCATATTAAAATAAATTAACGATCAAATACAGAACTGAATTTATAATTGACCTTTTTTCATATAATTTCTAGTACTTCGAAACTCTGAGTATTTTTATAATTTATTAAATTTGTAATCACACCGATTACAAAATCCTACATGTATAGGCTATGGAGGGAATCAAATTTTATATTTGCACTATAGTAAAAATGTCAAAACTCACTACAAATCGGCACGAACTAACTGTACAATATTAAATCCTTCATGTTAGTCAAAAAGTGCTTAGGTCGTAAACTTATCATAAAGACTCAATGAGTCTAAAGAATAAATTAATACGATATTTAGCAGTTTTTCTAGACATTAGTATTAAAAAAAAAAGATAAAAAGGCTGTTACACCAACTCAAAAACCTAAAATGCAATTTTTGACTAGAGATCTTTCAATTTAACGCTAAAGAAATGTCGAAAAAGTGAAAGCACCCGTCACTGCTCATTTGGTTCTTCCCATAATGTCGATGTCATCTATATATCCAAGATATTGTGTGGATTTTTGAAAGATAGCGCCACTTGTATTGGCGTTGGTGTTGCGCACCACTCTTTTAATAACAATATTGAAGCAGCTACATGATAGCGCATCGCCTTGCCGAAGACCTCTGGTGGTTTCGAAGATTTCGGTTGAGTCTCTTTCAATTTTGACGCAGTAACGAGCATTTTCTAGCGTCATCCTGATAAGAAGTATCAGTTCGGTAGGGATACCAAAACTCTACATGGCACGGTATAGTTCGTTTCTGTCTACACTGTCATAAGCTGCTTTAAAAGCGTTGAAAAGACGGTGTGTTTCGATGTTATGTTCTTATGTCTTTTCCAGGATTTGGCGTAGTTCGTCAGTAAATAGATTCAGGCGTTCACCTTTTTCACCTTATGGAGTGCCAAATAAGATTTTAACCTGCATAAGTTGACTTTAACAACACTTAAACACGGTTGAATCTGACTGTAACACGAGTTTAATAAAAAATCTTTGTATATAAATCTATAGCAATATCATCAATCACAGTCGAACCAATGACTTCTGAATGATGGAGCCAAACCACGAGCCAACTCAGTTTAACCACACATGGTCAATTTGAGATCAGCTTGGGAGCATTTGGATCTTTGAGGACTTTGTCGTGTACTACCAGCTTTAACCTGTTGCCAAATAATGCAACTAAGAGTTATTACATTTGCAGACGAAGATGTTATAATAGAGATGAACATGATCGCCTTCATTTCTTTTCTTTATCCGATTTCCTATAATCTGCATTTTTGAAGATCTTGGCATTTTTGATCTTCTCCCTCTTTCCAACCAGTGTGATTTCATTATTTTGCATCTTCTTTGTCTGTAAACTTCAAATTGAAGATACATATGTATATCTAGAGATTCTTGATTTATGAAAACTTTCATGGTTTTTTATTATCCTTACTCTTTAATAATTTACCGTTGTCTTACCTTAAAAAGCTTCGTATTTTGAAATTCTTTTTTTTTCAGAAAGTCATGAATGGTGTCGCTCTTTAAAATTAAATATTATTATTATGTAATTTTGTATTATCATTAAAGTGTTCAATGCTGAATTCGTAGATTAATTATACACAATTTTCTTATTGTCAAAATATAAACAAAAAATACGCCACCTATAGTCTAAAAAGTAAATCATTACTATTAATTTATCCTTGACCCTATTTTAAAGGCTGGCTTTAAAAGAAAAAGCTAAACAAAGTAGAATCATCCAAATTCAAACACGCAGAATCAATCGTTCGTTGAATAACATAAATAAAATTAAAATAAACAATAAAAGCTCTCCTCTCCTTAACTAGCTTTACAAGTAGTATTCAAAAAATTAATAAAGCTTTTATGATACAATTCCCACCACGCCGCCACTCCTTCAGAACAACGCCGCGCGCCAACGGTACCATTCAAACCGAAAGCGAAACCTAAAAATACATCGCAACGTTCTTCGTTGACGTCGTCGTCGTCGTTGAGGGGACGGCAAGTCGGCAACACATCAAAATAACACCACAAATTCAATCCAACCACCACTTGCTAAATAATGGCTTGGCTTCGTTAAGTTTTCAATACTTTTATTCATTATGACATTTCGTTAAGACTAGGACGCCATTTTGGGTTGAAGTAATTGGAAAACTGAAGCGACTCCTGTGTTTTCGATTTCGATCAAAAATACAAAAATATATTATTTATTTTTTTTAATAAATTTACAAACATCAAATTAGTTTAGTTTACATTTAGAGCTGTTGAGGAAAAACAAATATTTCTTAATTCTTGCAGACGTGTTTTAAAGAATTTCTAATTCAAGCGTTAAAAGTGCACAATAAGAAAAAAGAAGTAATAAAAAGAAGAAAGCTTTCATTTCGGTGCATTGTCAAATTCCATTTGTGGAGAAATTATATTTTTGTTCTCTCGCGTTTGTCGTAATTTTGTTGGCGCTGCGAGGTGTAAATAAACATCAAGGTATATCCTTTAAAGAAGCAATTTTGATCTTAATTTGTTTATTAGAAACGCATAATCAAATACAGTTTTGTAACATTAACTTTTTAGGTGAATACATTGAATGAGCATAGAACTGATTGGCGTTCAAAGCTACGCGATGGGTGAAATAAAATCTGTCAAAGTAGACAACTGGGGGGTATTCTTCTTACAAAAGTTACAGAATTTCTTCAATAAGACCGATTTCTGTGACTTGACATTACAATTTCGTGATAATTCTCAGTTAAAAGTGCATCGTCTGGTTTTGAGTGCTTGTACGGATTTTTTCAATGTTCTGGAACAGACATGCGAACTTATGGACGATGCATTGGTTATGCCAGCGGAATTACAAGCCGATGTGGTTGTGCCGATTGTCAATTTTATGTACACCGGAACTCTGGAATTCGAGTTGAAAATGTATGGCAAACTTTTGAAGACCGCCAAAGAAATGAACATGACTGTACTGTTGAAATTGCTGGAAGCACATAAGCGTACTATGGAAATTTCAAGGACGGCTCCTAGCAAGGTAAGAATTGAATGTTAAGTAATGGATTTTCCATTAAAAATTATTCAATTATGGTGTATTTTAGTAATAAGGTAAGGTGTAAGCGTTTTGTTTTTAATCTAATTCGAAAAGAATTGTATTCTTTGGAATATCTAATAGTTACGCATTGTACAGTTGCTTAGATGTACCAGTCTCAAGTGGATTCTTAATTTCTGACAATTTAAGCCGACCATCAAAAGCGGTAGAAATGGCGATCTCAAGGGAACCTAGCCTGAGATCCAATTAGCGCTGTAGTGCGCCGTTTTGATAAATGGCGTGGGAGAATATTAAGTTTTTTGCATCCCATTATGACATTCCACATATTGAGACCAATGTGCACCGGTATCTTCTTTTAATTCCTTTGATAAAGGTAAAGTTTTGGCTTCTTATATCAGACCTAGTACTCTTTTTACAAATAGGAGGAAAATCGCAAGTTATACAATCCTTAGTATAAAGGGACCCCAAATAAATACCTTAGAGTAGTCGTAGATAAAAAGCTGAAATAGAGACTTTAAAAAAAAAACTCGGACAGCAAAGTGTTAGAGAAACCTAAAAATCTAAAAACCCTCACAAGGGTACAGAGAATGTAATACATGGGCATAACATGAGCGATGAGAACCACTCTTACTGCTGGAGTGGCAGCAATACTCAATCTACAACCCCTGGACCTTTATTTAAAGGAAACTTGAAATCAGTGGACCTTTATGTACAGAAAACTTTTGCAATCAGTGCCTTACCAGACCAGTACCGGAATACATAGGAAAGAATGTAAACAAAGATGAAATGATACTTTTCTGATAGCAACGAATGGGTTATCAATGTTCCACACATGAATGAATCGTCAATTTTCATATATACTGACTGCCAGAAAACGGTTACTGGATTAGGATTAGCAGTTTTGTTCTCTGAGACACTCAATCTTTCCAATTCCTTCAGACTTCCCAATCAAAGCAGCGTCTTTCAAGACGAAGTATTAGACTTGACATATGCTGCAAAACAGGAGTAGAATTGTCTATCACTTTACATAGGTAAAATTTACTAATTTTGGTTGTCATTTTTTAAAAATCATCTTAGCAGATTCCACTCCAGGTCGCAATGATGGCTCTATCACAAGCTTGCCAAGCAGCAATAAAATCGATTTCTGCCACAGCAATAAAATCAAAGTTTGTAAAGAACTTGCGGTTCTTAGCTCACAACATAACATAAGACTCTGTTGGGTACCAAGTCACAGCTGGATCAACTACAGGCTGTAAATTAAAACGCATCGTTGGTAACAAGATACTCCAAGAAACCATTGAAAGGTTTTTTAAATTCGACAAATCAATAACCCGCTCGATTATGCATCTAGACAAAAAATGCTGATTAGGGAGCATCTACACATAATGGGCTATCGACGGTGTACAGATCATTTGCTAACACCTCGAATCTAATAAGTTATTGTGGAAAATTTCAAAGGGCTTTTAATGTGGAAACGCAAGAAATAAGCATGAAATAATTCCTTTGTTCCAATGAAAAGAATTTTACCGTTGAAGTTGTTCGAAGGGTCAATCGTAACCATTACCACGCTTCTGAAATGGTTTGATTGAGAGTCTAACTCCAAAGTGTCACAACCTCTCATTTTTCGGAACAAATGTGAAAACCGTTGACAAGTTGTTCCATAGAGACATTGTAGTGGGTTTGGTAAAAGGAGATCGATGGGTTCTTCTAAGGGATTCTGGTGAAATACACAAAGCCAAGACAACGCAAAAGTGCCTTAGAATTGCTCTCGGGAATATTTTAATCATTACGAAATTTTTTGTGGTCAGAATTGAAAAGCGTTTTTGAAAGACAATTTACAGGAATTTTTAAAATCTTTACGAAAATTTTACGGAAGCAATGTCTAGAATATCAATAGGAACACTCCATGCGTTTATAGGTCGATGGGCACAACATTTAAGGGATTCTGGTGAAATACACAAAGCCAAGACAACGCAAAAGTGCCTTAGAATGGTTCTCTGGAATATTTTAATCATAACGAAATTTTTTGTGGTCAGAATTGAAAAGCGTTTTTGAAAGACATCTTACAGGAATTTTTAAAATCTCAATGAACATTTTACGGAAGCAATGTCTAAGATATCAAAAGGAACACTCCATGCGTTTATAGGTCGATGGGCACAACATTTAAGGGCTGGCTTTAAATCTCATGTCGGTCATTTTGAGTAAAACTATTTTTTTAAATAACCTTTTACTGTGTCCGAACAAATCAAACAACAAAAAATATCAAATATTATAGAGTGAGAACGTTTTCTTTTGCAACAAATGAAAGTTGTATTTTTTGAGGTCTTTCAACTATATCTGTTGCTTAATTGGTGGTTCAATTATATCTGTTGACTTACTTGAGAAATAAATAAATTGCATACTTCACAGTGTGTCTGTCGGCAAGTAATTTTTTAAAGTGACCTGCTTTAGACAAAAAGTTTTGCCGGGGTCGAAAAATATAAACTCAAAATTTTAATATTTGTATTTAAACATTTTTAGAAAACGCTATAGAAACATTTAAAGTGAGAAATGTCAATGACAGCTTTGAGAGATTTTTGTATTGTGTGTTTCAATGGTAAGACAGGAACTGAACTAAGCAGTTTAAGAACAGCTTTCCCATCTCAGCTTAGTATTGGAATACTGCACAAATTCGTTCTAGAAAATGAATAATTTTTTTTTTTTTGACATGCGACGAAAAGTAGACATGAGCACAGAAACTTACTCAATCACACTTATTAACCTAAAATTTGGCATGAAACAACCAACTGTTCTGTGTATCCAATTATGTACTTTCTATGTTTTCTAATTCCAATATTTTTGTAGGTACATACTATATCTTTTAAAAAAAATTGGCGATTCAAAGTTCGACCTTTTAAGGTCGGAAACTGACTGTTGCTCCAAACCATTACCGATCCTCCTTCTATGATTTATTTTTTATTTAAGTTGAGCCTTCTATAATAGTTAAAATAGGAAAACAATTCATACATTTTGTTTTGATTCCTGATATATAAAACAAATTGTTTTATTTCATAACTAAACTAAAATAATATTTGTATTTATATTTATTTAGGTTGCCAACCAAATGATAAAGAAAAAAAGTATTCCAATCAACGCCGCTCCAAAGCTTCTCCAATCGCCACAGTCGTCTGTAAATTCAACACAACAACCTCAACAACGTTTGCAACATACAACAATACATACAAACACAACACCAAAGCGAGGTATTATGAGACAAATGCAAGATAGAATCACCTATAAGCCTGCACCAAACACATTACTACGGGTTCCTCCGAAATTACAACGTGGTCCAATTCGTTTTGAAGAACCCAATTCTCAGGCAGAAACTTATGAGTCATCATTCGATTCTATTTCATATGAAAGCAAACCATTGAAAGAGGAGCCAGAAGATTATATAGATATGCAGTCATCTTCACAATGGAATCGTTCATCACCATTTGAACAATTGCGCAAAGGTTTCAATAATAATAAAAGACCAGCAGTGGCGACATTTACCTCGCCACCAGCCAAGAAACCAAACATTGAAGATGTTAAGGAATTTTCAGAGCAACAAAGAATGAGAAAACAAATCGCTGCTGAATTTGGCGACGATGCTGAATTTGATAGTATTATGGATGATGAGTTTCATCATGATGATGACGATGAAGAACCTTTGAGTGTTAATCCCTCTCCATCCTCATCGTCTGTATTAGTCAAACAACAACAGCAACAACAACAACAGCTGCAGCAACAAAATCAACACTCATCAATTATCATCAAACAATCGCCAAATGAGAAACCAACAATTGTTGTTAAAGACAGTTCTAACTCTAAAATGGATCATGCTAAAATTATAAGTGAAGTTCTTCGTCAATATCCACATTTGGTGAAAAGTAACAAAAACATCAAATTAAAAATAATGCCAAATATTGGCGGACAATCACAAAAGATTATTGTGAAAAAGGAAGCAATTGAAAATATATCATCGGGATTGGAACAATCTAACGAAACAGAAAAATTGCAAACTTTACAGCAACCATCTGGATCGCAAAAGGCACAAACGATTATAAAGAAACCATTAAGGGCATACCCAAGTGCTGTTAAAGTTGAGACTCAAACTAAAGCTGCACAAATAATTCCGGCGAAGAATTCAAATGACGTTAAGACAGCACCTAGTGCTGCACCACAAAAGCGTAGGATTGATAGCAAAACAATGCATGCGCTGATTGCACAAGGCGCTGAAAACACAACAGGTAATTGAATATATCTTTTTTTATAGTTTATTTAAAATCACGTCACTTAACTACCACTTTACCATTTATGTTTTATTCGAATTGTTGTATTGTAGAGAAGCGAATAATGTATTATTTTGGATCGAATTTAATTTGGGTTTTGTTAAAAATGTTTTTTTTCTATCCGATTGCAATCTTCAAAACAAACTCGATAAGAATCGATCGATCGAGAATTTAATGCACTTTAAGGCAAGTTCATAGCTGTTATACTTCCCTATAGCTTTAAGATCATCAGCTCATAAGGTTTGTTCTTTTTAATCTCCGAACATTGTCTGGTACATTAAAGACGGTATCCATTTGGGAGTTGGTATGACTTCGCAGTCGCTGATTATGTAATACATCTTGTTTTTTGTTTTAACCACTTCTGTGACCATTTCAACTTGAAGGTCACGATGTAAATAGTTATTTCTTATATACCAAGGGTCATTTATTATTCCACGAAGGACTCTGTTTTAGAATTTTGGGATGGCTTCAACTTTTGTTTTCTTTGCACACCCTCATATTTATATGTCATAAAACGAGAGTTCAGAATGTAAATAATTTTGTATTAATATTGAACCCTTGAATTTATTTATTTAAGTAAGAATTGTTTTTATTGAATGATAAATTATGCGACATAATAAAATTGCAATCAAGAAAATTTTCCAAAAAATAAATTTCAAATATCGTCTTTAATGTAGAGCTTTTCTTATGAGGCCGACGCGACGATATGTCCAAACGGGTTTTAGTTCTTGCGTATACATATAACATTGGTTTGTCCTGGATAGATGGGTCAGAGTTTCTATCCTATTAACCAATACAAAGTCCTGTACTTCAAGTTTAGTTCTCCTCTTTACTGTTTTGATGTGCTCTTTCCATTTAAGATTTGTATCCAAATTATAGTTAGGATACAAAAAAGAGCTTTGAAAAAGATAGGCGATAGAACTATAACCGAAACATTTACATCTCTCGAACACCGGCGCAATGTTTCATGCCTTTCGTTCTACAAACAATGTTCTGTCGAATTAGCCAGTTGCAGCCCTCTCAAAAATTTCAGCCGTAATACTCGCACTTCCAGAAATGGTCATCAGTTTACCCTCGAGCTCAATTTCGGACGTACTGTTAATTATAGAGATTATTTTTTAACCACTCATCGAGAATGTGGAATGCTTTACCCAACTCTGCTTTCCCCTCCCATTTCAATATTCAAAATTTTAAGACCAATGTGCACCGGTATCTCCTCTTAAATCCTTCTCTATATTCCTAATACTCGCACTGTGTTTAACCGTAAACGTGTTAAGGGTATTAATATCCCCTTGAGTGCCTGTACTTTATAAAAAAAAATCCAAGGTACTGTTTATAGAAATTTGAACATTACTTATGTTTTTGTTTATAAACATTACTTGCGTTGATTTTGTTTCATTTCACTACATTTTGCAATGTTGTGTAGCCTTTGTAACGAATCTATCTGGCGCTAATATTGCAGTATCATCAGCAAAACTGGTCATTACAGCTTTGATATTAGCAAGAATATTCCTTGTTTAAAAAAGATCTAAGGTGGGTCCTAGGAGACCACCTTGCGGTACACCTGATTGTATTTATTTATTTCCGAGTAATTTTGGTTATACCGTACTCTAACGATTCGTAGTACTGCATGGGAAGTTCCCTCTGCAGTTTGTCAAAGGTTTGAGCAACATCTAAGAATTAAGCATATATACATGTTTTTGTTTTTTAAGTGCTGCCACATAAATAATTCGATGTACTTGGTCTATTGTGGATTGCTTATTTCTAAATTTAGTCTAATGGTTCGGAATTATTCTTCAATTATTTTGCAGAGCCTTTTCAGAAGTAGTTTTTAGAAAACTTTGGTGACTATTATAAAAGTTAATTCAGGGCATATCTTTTAAAACCTAATCAGTGATAAGATCTTACCACGGTCATTTTTATAAGTAAAGTTAAAAGTAGTCATTTTTCGTTGAACTTTAATATTACCAGCATAACAATGATAGCTTAGTAATATGACGTTTTAAATCTCCAAGAAAGCAAGTACGTTGAGGTCTGCCACCCGATTCCTCTATTAGCCGTCCATCTGTATTGGATTCAAAGACTTTCCGGGCTAGAGCATTGATGTTTATTCGCTCTACATGAATCAGACATCTAAGTTGTTGGAAATTTATTCTTTTGACTAGATCATTGTCGGTGCACAACCTATTCGTTGTTTCTTCTCTCTCGAAGTTCCCATCTTCCTATAAAAATTTACAAACCTCAGGGCCTTAAATGAGGACCGGGATTATGATTCATATACAGAGTGACTTTTCTACTCAGTTGCCTTTTAATTAGAAAAAGTCTGCGATTTGCATCCGTTATTCCTTTCTTGATGACAGCATATATTTGGTCTTGCCTTCATTGACTATTAAATCCATCTTCTTCGCGTCAGTACTAATGCTCAAAAACGCCCCACTGATATCATGCTTTGATCCTTTAATTATAACAATATCACCGGCGTATCCGACTAATAGGATTGACCTTTGAAATATTGTGCATTAAGTGTTGTCTTTCCAGAACGATGTTGAAGCATCGATTCGATTTTGTGCGATCTTGATAGAGCATCGTGCATTCTTCATCTGCACAAACAGACATTTTGATAGGGATGCCAAAATAAGACTTTGCTATTAATCACAATGTCTAACAACATCAATACCAATTATTGTGTTTAAAACAAAAGTATGTGGCCACGAATGATATGGTAATAAAACAGTCAAGTTACATATTTGCTTTTCCCAACGTTTCGGCAGATGTTGCTTACATTAGGTTTTACATCGAATTACAATCATAACTTATTTTCAAATACAATTTTAAATTATTGCATTACAAAATGAAGGTGATGACTTGAAAATATTAAACAAACAATCGACAAAGTTAGAGACAAGTGAACAGTATACTGCGGATTAGTTTCAAGTGTGAACTTTGACGAATGTTGCTAGGTTTGAATAACTGACATCTTCTATGTCTATAGAATGGTAGCTTTCGATCACGTGACTAGCTAGTGGTATTTTTTCAAAATGTTTGTTTCTAATAAAAGATTTGTGGTTGGATAATGGGGTTTGTCTAGTTAAACCACTTACGTTTACCTAAAAACATAACCCTTTTGTATTAGCTAATATTGCAATCTGCTTTTCGCTTTTGTGAACCTTTAATTTGTTGCCTTTTTATGAGACCATGGACACATAACGGAAGAAGAAACGCAATTACTTACTTACTTACGTACTTAAGGTGGCGCTACAGTCCTGTGTGAACTAGGGCCTCACCCAATAAACTTCTCCATCTAGCTCGGTCTCTAGCTAGATGTCTCCAGTTTCGCGCTCCAAGTTGGGTGAGGTCACTTTTCACTTGGCGCGTCACCTGATCCGCGGTCTTCCTCTACTGCGCTGTCCTATGGGTGTGGATTCGAAGACGAAGAAGAAACCCAATTGCCTTGCAGTAATTTGGTGATTTTTATTTTGTTAATTATTATCTTATCCACACTAAACATTTTAAACATTTTTCCCGACTTGCCGCCAATTTTTTTTAAATAAAAATATAAATTGTTTTTCATGACGTTTTGAGCAAGTTTCATTGTTCGTTGTCACGGGATAAGTGTGAAATTTGATAAGTGTAAAAGTTATTGTTTTTTGAAATTAGAATACAGTGACTTGATGCAGCAACAACCAAGTACAAGTACACTACCCACAAATATTCTAATAACAACAATGCTCCGGTACTGTTTAAGAACGTATTCCGTGAACACGAAAAAATGAAAATCGATATGCCAGGAAAAGGATATTATAATTATCTCTTAAGAAAAAACGCGGTAAGTTCCGAAAAACTGTATCTATTTAAAATGAATAGCGTCCGCGAAAAGATAAACTTAAAATCTTATATACTAAAAATTGATCAATAAAAAGTACACCGTCCATAATTCAATATTTCTTTAATTTCTGATTTCATTAAGAAGTTGGTTTAAAATAGCATAATTTTGTTGACTATGATATGGAGCCTTGAAGTATCTAATATGTTTAAGACATTTTGTTTGTGATTACAACAACATATTCTGTTGATTGCACTTGTTTTATTCTGAGCTGAAATCAACCGATATTATTCACATTAAAGTTAAATTTAAATGCAAACAATTTTTCGAAAAACTAAAAAAAAATATCACTGAAGGATTCCTTTTTCTTAGCTTTTCAAATAACTAGTTGTTGTAGCTGTAGTACTATCCCTGCATTTGATTATAGATTTTTTTCTTAAAACCTTATTTTTACTCCATTCTGTGATAGTTTCTTTTTTTCCAGAAAACACATCACTATTTCCGATAGGAAGAAATAGTCTTAGGCACTATTACATGTAACGAAAAAGAATGAAACGTATTACATATTTGGATTAAACGAAGAGTTTCATCTTTTTTCAACTTATTGTTTTTTTTTAAAACAAATAAGACCATTTAAATCGCTACTAAAATATTCAATCTCATCTATTTAAAGGCGTTAAAAAGCATTAGTTTTTTTTTATCTTTTTTTGTACTGTAAATTGTTATTATTATGAATTTATTTGTTGCTGTAAAATTGCATTTATTAAATTTATTAATAAAGACCAATTTGCATACATAAATTTCAAAATTTTGTTTCCTTTTTTCGTTGTAAATGTTTCTCTTTTTGTGATTTAATTTTTATTTTGTTACCTTTTAAGGTCCTTGGCTTTGTCTACGTTGTGGTGTTAATGGTCGACCTATAAGTATTCCATCGTATCGTGGATTCCGTCGTCATTTGATCAATACACACAAGGAAACTATTGATGCAGCACTTTGCGAATATTGTGGTTGGCGTTCAAAGACTAATCGTGAGCTTCATCATCACATGTTGACAGACCATAAAGTTGCCTCTCTCCTTTATACATTTCCCGAATGTAAGGAATGCAATAAGATTTGCTTGAGTGAAAATGATTTGCAACTTCATGGTGAACAATATCATCCCGATTCACACAAACAACAATGCATCTATTGCAATAAGGTCTTCGTTAAAGAAATGAATCTTTATACACATATGAAGACATTCCACAAGAAACGTGCCCGTGAAGATGGTGTTATTGACTTTTCAGACGAAGAAATGGATGAAGAACTCGAAGCGAACTCCTCAGATGCAAAAATCAAAATCCTCTCAGACATTGCCTTGCCCAGTACATTATTGAATCTAGAGGAACATCAACCGACAGTTGAAGAAGAAGAATACGCAAATGACAGCGGACCGAAGTTTGTCAATGCGGATGGTAATGAAATGCTTCTTACCGCCGAACAGAGAGAAGAAATAATGTCCCAATTGGATCAGGATCATGACGGTGGTGTTGTAATGGTTTTGAATGAGAGCGTCTTTCCGCCAGATGAAGGCACAGAAGTTGCTGAAAATGATATAAAACTAAAGGTGGAAGCGAGGGATGCAGAGAGAGATACTGATGAGTTTGTCGATCCAAACACTGAATTTTTATCGACAGCTGATGCTGCGGAAGAAGAAGAAGCCAATAAAGTCGATGAAGATGAGAGGTTGCAAGAACATCATGAATCTGATAATGACGAACGTTTGGACGATGAGGATCATATGGAATGGGCTGAGAATTTAATTTCTGCTCATGATGCAGATGATGATGAACAAATGGAAGATGACAAAAACAATGATGACATCGAGACAGACGACGATGAAGGAACTGAAAAAGATGTTAATGAAGAGAACAAGATCAAAGAAGAAATTGTAAGTTTTTTTATCAATGTATATTTTATTTTAAGTTAGTTTTAGGACAATTCGAAATTTTTGAACGTGTTTTATATTAAGTTGTCATCCATTTTGATAAAATATAAATAGATGGTTTACAAATGTAGGTCCAAAAGCCAAATTTTGAAAATTTTATTCAATCTAAAATACGATTCCTTAACGCAAATTGAAAAGTAACTTTAAAAAACTCAAGTTGAAGTTTGGTTGCAAAACCGTTGTTTTTGATATTTGCTTTTAACGTTATCAATCACTGTTAACCGTAAGAAGTGCATGCTGAGATCTTTGATGCGTTTAACAACATTACTTGCTCTTCAACGAGTCCACTCGAATATCAGACCTTAATGGTCTAGCAAAAAGCACTCGTTGACTTCTACACTTTCTTGATAAGAACACTTTCAGCTTTCTATAACGTTAACTGCAGTCAACGATATAGTCATAAGTTTGATTCTTTTGGGAATGAGTACTTTCATCCCGTATGGGGTTAAAAGCAACAGCCGCAAAGAAAGCGCATGGTTTCATTTGAACTGACCAAGTGGGCTCACCCATCACCCACTACTTTTTATAAAACCTCAAAAGAATACTTTTCTCAGTTTCTTTTAATGTAAATACTCAAACTTTAATGAATTATAATAATTGATTTTCAGTTTCAGTACTGTTTTTTTTTTTTTTATAAAAGTTGGTGGGACGATGAACAACAGCAGATGTAATTCACTAAGGCAAAAAAGCCTTGCCTTCGGAAAGTTAAGAGGCAATCTTGCGTTGTTGTTAAGATAACCGAACTGAGGAAATCAGAAAAAACTTGAAAGGAGGGCCTGCAACGTCCAAAATTCAATGGACCAAATTTATGAATAACGAAAGATTAGAAAGTAAAAATATTGGCTCATCCTAAAGAACATGATTAATTCTTCCTCTTCCTCAGTTCCTACGCTCGTTATCTATGGAACTCTATTTGTTAGCTCTAGAGCGAAAGGTAATATCTTTACTAGGCACTTTGGCAACAAATGAACGCTGACAGAGAATGTTATGACTTTGCCTGTCCTTGAAATCGTAAAGATTTTATGGGACCAATATTTCCTTAAAGATCCCAACACACATCAATCCTCTGGCCCAGATGGTATTCCCGGTACTGTTCTGGAGAGGTGTTCTAAAATGTTGGCAAAACCACTACGTAAGATTTTTATTTGTCCTACTCTTCAGGTCTGACTGCGTGTGGATGGGAAATGACATTTGTTGGGACTATACCAAAAATGGCGAATCCTCCTCCTCCTCGAATTATCGACTATCGGACTTAATGTCCCTTCTTTCCATGCTCATGGAAAAGCTGATTAATTTATTAGCTCAAGAAATATACCTAAGGCTTCTTCATGATCAGGAGTACCAGGTCCACTGGTGATATGGTTTATCCCACCGAACATTCGAACAAATCTTTATATCGTTTTGAAGAAAGTAAGCGCTTGATATTTCAAAAGTATTTGATAGAGTTTGGCATCAGGCCATCTCATTGAAAACCCGCCTTCGGTTTTGACGAATCTCTCTTTCGTATTGGATGATTCAAGTCTGAAAACCACATAACAAATGCTGGTGTACCCCAGGGCTCTTTAATCTACTTCGATTTTAGATTCACAACCCTGCGCTTCGTATGTAGATCTTCGACGCCAATGTTAGATAAGTTCATTGAATTCCGACCTCGACAGCATTGTTGAATGGAATTTCAAAAATCGAGTAGAATTTGATGCGTTGAAAACTCATGCTGCCTTCTATCGTTAAAACATAATTTGCCATTATTCATGAGTGGGAGACTAGAAACTTTGAAATTCTCGGTATGTGTTTGCCAAACAACTCTTATGGAAAGACCACATACGCTAGATGATTAGGTTTTCTAAGGTGATGCAAGAATCTTTCTCCTCCTCTTATCTGGCTATTATCCACAAGCCTTATACGAGTCCAAATCTTGAGTATAATTTCTATTTCCGGGCTTCTGCTCCTGTAACATACTTAAGTCTCTTAGACAGTGTTGAACAAATCAAATTGATTGGTGAATCATTGAATCATTTAAGTCGCTTAAAACCGTCGTAAATTGTCTAATCTCACCCTTTTTTAACTTTATTTTAACGAATTTTGCTTTTGTGAAATAGCCAGTTGCATTCCCCCCCCCCCTTCAAACGATTCAAACGTAATACTCGTGCCTCTAGGAAAAATCATCAGTATACCCTCAAGCAATACTTCGGTAGTACAGAGATTCGGTTTGTAGCCGTACTACTCTATCTACATCTTTCCTAATGCTTACACTGTGTTTAAGCATAAAAAGGGTATTAAAGATCCCCATTAGGGCGCTTAGTTTGATTTGTGTGTTCCTGTTATAAATCAATTGATTCTCTTGTGTCACTATAGCAATTTCATAATGTTTTTTAGATGTCTTTGACCAAAAGACTCTATCTACACGTGTTGTAGGAATTGATATTCACTGGCGTTAGTCGTTTTAAATGTATATTTTTTAAACGTCGTTTTTTTTTGTTTGTTTTTTAGCATTCAAAATCAAACTTAAAAAGAAAGAATTCATATTTGCTCAAGATAAGAAGTCCGAAGTGGTATTAAATAATAGCGAATCTCAAGAAATTAGCGTTTTTGAAAAAGATAATATTTCTATGAAACTTGCTTTGATTATTGATTTGTAAACAATAAAAATGTTATTAATTCTTTAAAAACTTGAAAAGAAATGTTTCTTAATTCTTCATAAAATAAATTTAAAGAATGAAAATAAATGTAGATTGTTAAATTTTTACACAAGTGACCATTAAGTGTTGATGAACATCTAATTCAATCAAGTTGCTATTGATTCAATACTTTTTTGTGTGGGTGCGTTTTATAGTTCATTGTATTACTATGACCTTAAGATGATTTCAAGAGACTCAAGAACTTTAAGGTATAAATTCTTTTTTGGGTTTAATTTTTTTCCTGTTTCTCTATTCGTGATGTTTTTGTATTTCCGTCATGGTTTAAAGAAAACTATGAGCCGATCTCTAACGTTACTTTAATGAAAAATATTTTGTATTTACTTAGAAAAACTATCATAATAATCTTAAATTGCTAGTTTAGTACCAGATTTTAGAGAGCACAAGTCTTAAAATTAAATTTTTGGATAGTTTCTATATTTTGTGAATTAATATTTGTGAGTAGTTCGTAAATGTTCTTATTGTTGTTAGATAAAAGATAGTTTATGAGGGCTAGAAAGTGTGTGATGTCCATTGTTTCATTGCAAGTGGGACAGAGCGGATGGTTTTGATTTCTGATTTGATCGTTCTTCAGAGATCCGACTTACTAAACGTGGTGAACAAAACCGTTGGTGATTTACTAACATAATATGTAAGCAGGAAATTCATGCGTTTTCAGGCAGTAGACATAGTCTTATTAGATCGCCATTATGTGGTTTGGATCTTTAATGAATTAGCATATTGACAGTTTAAAGTATTTCGGGTGTGACGACGATTGAATACAATTAATTTAAGTAGGCAAGTTGAAATTTAGTACAAGGTTAGGTTAGGTTGGAGTGGCTGTCCAGATGTCATTGACACACGTAGACCTCAAGGGCCCATTGTGATACCACTAATGAGGTTACTCATGGGAGAGTAATGAATTTAAACAAACCATTTTGTACTTTTAATAAAGTTAGAGAGACGTTCTGTGTCAATCGTTGCCAGTTCACTGGTGTTATCGAAGAAGGGATTACCGAGAAAGTAATTCCTTCTAATGGAGAGTGCTGGACATGTACACAGAAGGTGTTGGACTGTTTCCTCTTCCTCCTCGTCCATGCAGCTTCTACAGAAATGAGGTGAATGTTAAACTGTTCCGTCATCTCATTCAGAGATGATTGACAATCGTGGACTGTTCGAGAGTTTGTGGAGACAGACGCGGGAGATTTAAGAGCGACTTGGCTGTCTGAGAAGATTCGTATATCCTTACAAGATATAACGTTTTCTTTGAGCCAGGATAGTGCTTCTTTAATTGCCATTATTTCTGCCTGGAATACACTACTTTGATTGGGAAGTCTATAGGATAGACTGAGATTCAGTTGTTCTGAAAAGATACCACTTCCAACTCCGTGATCGGTCTTTGAACCGTCAGTATAGAAGTGTACCGCATCGTCTTCCAGGGGTCCCTCTTCTTCCCAGGAGGATCTTGAAGGGATGGACACATGGAATCTTTTACCAAATACCATTTTTGGGGTGGTATAGTCTAAGCGATCTGGGATAGATCTGAAATTGTCTAGAATAGTAGTATGTCCAGTATTGTTACTGGTCCATTGAGAGGTGGCTCTAAGCCTTACACATGAGTTGGCAGCCACCTTTTTAGAGAAGATGACAAGTGGTGTTAGGTTTAAAAGCACTTCCAGTGCTGCGGTTGGTGTTGTGCGAAGTGCTCCTGTGATGCACATACCTGCTGGCCGCTGGACTTTAATGAGCTTATTTAGATTTACCATCTTGTCCAGTGCGGTCCACCATACGACGGCTCCATAAATGAGTATCGGCCTGATTACCGAAGTGTATAGCCAGTGGGTTATTTTTGGGGAGAAGCCCCATTTTGATCCTATGGCCTTTTTACAAGTAAAAAGCGCTACAGTAGCCTTTTTGACTCTTTCATCAATATTTGCCTTCCAATTTAGTTTTTTGTCTAAAATGAGGCCCAAATATTTAGCTTGATCGGAAAAGCTTAATGGTATTCCTCTAATCTTGGGTGGGCTAATCTGAGGAATTTTATATCTTCTCGAAAAGAGTATTAATTCTGTTTTGTGTGGGTTGACGTCCAATCCACATTGCTTAGCCCATTTAGTTAGCCTGTTTAGGGCATTTGGTAGGAGTTCCGAGAGAACTTGGGGGTGCTTCCCAGATACGGATATCGCAACGTCGACAGCATAGGCAATCACCTTAAAACCCTCTGCTTCCAATGCTGTAAGTAGGTCGTTTACTACCATGTTCCATGTTTAGTACATGTTTCCATATCATTAAATTGCTGAGGTTTCTTTTTTGGCGTATGGATAGCAACAGAGATTTTGCCTCTTTATTTTATAATGGATTTTGACGGCAACAAGAATTTTAAAGCAAGTCTTAAAGTTGTTTCTTCATATTCCTTGTCAAATGAAGGCAAGTCGGATTTGGCTATTACATTTTTTATTGGTGTAGTTTAAAATGCGTTAATTTATCGCATTACAGCTTGATGATATGTTGATTTTATTATGTTTAGTGTTGATTTTGGACAGTTACCGTAAAGGCTGAGCCAGTAATCTATTTTATTTAATTAAGAGGAAATGTGACGCAATAAACCAAAATGGGAAATAAGAAAAAGCAAGTGCCGAATCCGAACTCCTAATTTAAGAAAACACTTTTCATGACAATAATTGCTCTTAAAGGATTCGTCAAATCCTCGCAGTACCCGGAAAACACTTAAGGTAGCTCAGGCAGAGATCGAAACCAAGACCTCTAGCATGACAGTCGAACGTACTTACAATCATGCCACAAGTACTACAATAATTATAGAAAAAATGATATTTATTAAAAAATCATTTTATTCCACTTTATTTTATTTCTTATATTTTCTTTCAGATTTCACCAACAAAATCTGCAAAAGATGAAAAACCAGATCCCAAAAAGGCAGAAGATATAAATTTAAAATTAAAAATGTTGACAGGTGATTGGACAGACGATGAAATTGATGAAGAAGAGGAAGAAAATATTGCCGAGCAACTTGAACAACATAAAGAAAAGACACAAGAACATGAAGAATCAGTAATACCACCTGTTGAAGATGAAGCTGAAAAAGTGAAATCGGACAATGTGGAAAATAAGAGCCAAGATGAAGCTACCGATGAGTTCATAAATGAAACCGAAGTAGAAGCCGATTCTTCATTGATAGCAGAAGATGAAATAACACAATCATCACACTCTGAACAAGTGCAGGAAGAAGATGAAGCCACAAAAGAAGAAGTTCAGGTTGAAAAATCAGAAACAACTGCCGAAGAAAAGTCTGAGGATGTCATTTCAGAACCAGAATCAGCTGCACCCACAGATGTTGAAAAAAATAAAGAAGTTGTTGTCTCATCGGTGGAAGGAGGAAGAACGTCTCGGCGAACATCATCAGCCAAAGAGAAGGATCTGCAAAAAAGTCAATCAACAGATGATTTGTCAGACTCCAAGACTCAATCGACAAAAAAAGACAATGATGATGTACAAGATGAAGAAACTGAAACAGAAACAGATAAACCTCCCAAATCAAAAACTCCTGACGAAGACAAAGATGGAGTCAAAACATTATCAAAATCAATAGAAGAAGACTCATCGAAAACACCAGACAAAGTAAAGAGTCTACTGAATGAATGGGCCGATGAAGAGGACGATTTGTAGATAATAATTTCGAGCACGTTTTGAATATAAAACTTTAAAAATTGGAAATTTATTTTGCTTGATAAGATTGCAATTATAAATATGCCAATAAGAAGAAACACGAATATTTGTGTTCTTGTTATTAAGATTAAGTATTGATATTTTCTTTTTTGTCATATCTCAGATGTTGCATTGGAACATATTTTAAAATAAAATCAAAAATTCAATTTTATCATGTATGTAAAATATTTGTTAGAAGACTGTGCGCATTATGAAGAAACTTCATAATACGGTCGCTATTTCAAACATTTAGAAATATAGTTTTATTTTTTTTTCTCTATGAGTTTATCATAAATATTCATTATTGTATTGCTTATAATTTTAAAAACTTAACTAACATTAAATTGCTTGAACATTTATACGTGTATGTATATGATTTAAAACAAAATAATAACTTTAAGTTTATAGATATCCAGATTGTTAGAAAATCGAAAAAAACAAATAAACACGAAAATAAACAAAAAATATCACTGAAGAGTTGTTTTTTGTTTTTCTTAAATGTAAATGTTATGTCAAATGGTAAATAAAGGTTTATATTTTTAAAGGGCGAAAGGCAGGAGTCTACAGAAAAATGTATGATTGATGAAGCTAACCGTTTTTCGGAACACACTATCGCAGCAAAACAGGAGTTCTAAGCATTGGCGAATGAACCAGTGGATTCCAATTGAATCAGTAGAAATAAAGAAGTTCTCCGTATTGATAATGTGGATGGGTTTGGTAGCTCTTGACCGAATGGAAGATTACTGAGAAACTACATATCCAGAATTTTTTTCTAAGCCTTGCCATTGATGTTACATTCTTTCAACCAACTTAAAATATTGGTGAACATTTTATTATTAAACTCTAGTGCCGTCTAGGTCGTATATTGTATTGTATTTGGACAATATAAAAACTCGATAGGGAGTGAAATTGTTAAAACTCTGCTCCACCGATGTATGTATATACCTTGACTCACAGATTACACACTGTAATGAGCTATTGGTGAAAGAGAAATCGGACCAAAAACAAGTGTACCCAACTTTGCTAAGGATTTCTCAACGAAGGAAGATTTCTCAATGTTGGCAACTTTTATACTATACACGAATTGGCTCAGTCCTCCTTGCAACAGAAGACCCATATTGCCGGCACCTTCATAACTTATTAAGCGAAACTTTAAAAAAAGTCCTGCTGGTAAAACTGAAAAGAGGTAAAATTACTTCAAGAGAAGAAAATTACAGGATCGTCTTTATGATATGGAAAGCAAATGAGATGTAAGAATGCTTTCGACTAGACACGTTCCAGTTTTGGCACCTACTTCAAACACGCTCTGCACAGGGGCCCTACTACTATCGATTCTACTTTTGATTCTATTCGAAACTCATTTTCGATTCTACTTTCAAATCGTACCACGTACGAAAGTAGAATCGAATGCCAGTTATACTATACCAACTTATTTTCAAAAAATGTTCTACTTTCGAACGAATATCGAGTTGTTTGACAGTTTTAAAAACAAAATAATAAAAAACAATAATAAAGCATCAAATTTTTGGACAAAAATAATTATTACAAAAATGGACACCTTTGGAATTTGGTTCAATTTGCAAGGAAATGAAGAACGGTACGAGCAAATTAAACGCAGAAGAATAAGTGATAATTCCAAAATAATGGAACTGAGTGAGAAAAGGTTTGCACATATAGGGTCCGCCATAGAAGTGCTTTTTTCGTGAATGGTTACACTTAACTCATGTCTGATTTCACAGTTAATTAGATTATCTTTCCGCTGAACGAATATGGTTCATCAACTTTTCAAATGGAGCTCATTTAGATCTTTGCGGGAATGTAAACAAGCAAAATTGTAGCATTTGGTTCACAGAAAACCCGTACGCATACATTGAATAGACGATACATCCAAAACAAGTCAATGTTTGGTGCGGATTCTGGTCCAGAGGCATAATTGGGCAAATTTTCTTCGAAAATAAGCAAGGAGTGTCCGCTACAGTCAATGGCGATCGTTATCGAGCCATGTGGAACGAATTTTTGTTCACAGACGGATGAGGAGTATATTGGCAAAATTTGGTTTGGTGCCACCCGTCGAAGCTACACTCGAATTTTTTATAGTATTTAAAAAAAAGTTATTTAACGGACCCTTTATATATACGGTAGAATATTTGAACGCATTCCTAATCAAAAATATATACTTTTGTTTTAGCCATTTCTCGCTTGTTAAACTCAAAACGGACTCGTGGAAATTAACAATTCTAAATTTTACCACACTATTATCGAAATGTATAATCGAATAAATAAGGTACTGGAGATAATTACTAATTAGTCCAGCATATTTCCACACTTCTCAAAAGAAAAATACGAGGCATAGAATTCAATTTTTGTTCAATCAGAAAACCCTTTGCTGAGTTAGGCTGCATGGATTTAATATTTTTTGAGTTTAAAGATTTGGGTTAATAGCGACTTAGGCTATGTGGTGTTACCTACAAGCTCATTTTCAAAATAACCGAAACCGGGTATCCCTAAAGTATGCGACAAAAAGAAGGCGACACTTAATAGTTGGTAGCAATCGTTGCAGATACGGAGGCGGTAAAGTGGAAATGTTGGTTAGGAAGCTTAGGTTGAGTAGATTTTCTAAGAAGCAACATTTCCACTTTTCAAAAAGAGACCAATCCGCGCTGATTCAGAAGCGTGAGATAAAAACTGGGATTCTTGTGTTGGTGAAGTGGAGAAGCATCAACGGGATAGGAGCTTTTCTCTATTATATGAAAACGGGTAGTCCGCAGGTTGGCTAGGAAGCCTAGACCTTTTCCAAATATAATAGCCGGAGAGGAAACTTCTTTTATAAAAAGCCCTCAGTCATCTTAAAGTGAATCCGAACAATAATTTAAATATTCCAATTATCTTTGCCAAAAAAAAAGGCAATTGTTTTGTACGTTTATTTTTTTTTTAAATTACATTTAGTGTGCGAGCAACTGAAAAGAAAATAATTATCCAACCACCAAGGTAAAATATCGATTTTATTTGCAATTAGATATATATGTATGTATGTAATATAGGTATGCACGTAGATGCATATATAGAACTATATACATATAAGATTCTGTTCTGAGTGCTTAGATTTAAAAGTATTCATTTTTTTTATCAAGCTCCCAAAAGGTATCCTGAAGGATAAGATACATATATAAATGTTGAATGACAAAGAACCAACAGGATTGCGTGGCCAGATTTAAAATCAGCATTCAGCACACCCCAAGCTATAGAAGCCCGGTAGCCTAGAGTGTCTAGGCGCCGACACAAAACCCCACCGTTAGACATAAGGCAGTTCGAAGCCAATTAATATAATACATATAGTGTTTTTTTAAAGTTAAATTTTTTTTTTGTTTTAAAATTAAAAAAATTTTCTTAACTAGTAAATTAAATTTGTGGTAACATCATTATCATTAATCAATTACGAAATTTTTTTGATTTGATAAGTTCCGCGAAACGTAATATAAAATTAGTTTACATAGTTTGTTTGAAGTTAGTTAAAGTGAATAATATTTATACGTACATATATGTACCATAATTACCATTTTCGACCCAGCCTTCCAGCAGCAGT
The DNA here is from genome assembly GCF_945859685.1 of Eupeodes corollae. NCBI lineage: Eukaryota > Metazoa > Arthropoda > Insecta > Diptera > Syrphidae > Eupeodes > Eupeodes corollae. Next base: position 144,713,433 of record NC_079147.1, on the reverse strand, counting down.
GGCCACTACAGCAGAAGAACGGGGTAAGTCGATTATGTTTCCTTTTTTACATACTATATACGAATTAAAATAAAAAAAAAAAGAAGATATACGTTCGCATATATATAACTTCAAACAAAGGGGGGGTTCCGCATAAAGGGGAGTTGAAATAGAGTTTAAAAGAACAAGAAGTAAAAGAGATCTTGAAGATCCAATTTTTGCAATAAAATCGAAGACGATTCTTGTCGAATCAATGATAGATTTTGTTTGATTGGCGTATGATTGCCACTTAATTTATTTAGTTATGTAAAATTAAATACAAGACTTAAAGATATAAATTAATTTGTGTGTTAAATAAAAATTTAAATTTTGCTACATGCATATACATATATGTATATATACATATAAACAGTTTATAGATTAAACCATTTTAAAATTTAAATATTTAAATAAAATAGTTTTTTAAATAAAAAGGAAAACTATGGATTATTTATGAAGCCTAAAACCATGAAGATGATGGCTTAAGTTTTTGTTTTTAAAGGGATGAGAGAGTAAGGGGAAAATGGGGAAGAAGTGATAAGGAAAAGAAGCCGAGGAATGGGGTTGTTCTTAGGGAGGAAGACAACCAGGTAGGGAGGGTTATGATAAATATCTCGCGCATCACTACCACCGGGATGCTAGACTGGCATTATTTTTGTGATGAGTCCTGGGTCGAAGAACCTTCGAAACCGCTGAGCTACGGGTTCAATTAAGCCAGTCACGACCCCAAACAGGCATAGCGGCTCGTTACAAATGGCGCCCGCAACGTGGAGCCCTCTATCTGAATTCTGAAGATAGAGTGGCTAAAGAGTTATTTTGAGCCAATTCATTTAGTTTTTTTTTATAATTTTAAAATAATTTATTAACATTCTTTATATTTTTTTTTCTTTCATTTAAATTCGAATTTGATTATGTTGATTTTGTGAGTCCCGGTTACTGGATATGAGGTATTTGGTTCCGCGTTGCCATAAGTGAGACATAATCAAAATTTTGTTTTTATTAAAAAGTGATGTGAATCAAGTGTTTAAGTCTTTGAGTATTCTTGATAAGGAACTCAAATAGCAAGACAAGTGGCACACACTTTAAACAAATCTTAATGCTCGGAAGAGACCCGTCTATGGAAAGGCGTATTCGGAGGTCCTTCCAGCAAGTCATTTATTTTCGGAGAGTTTTAGAGTCCTTCAAGGATGAAGTAAGTGATTCGTCCTTGGAGTTCTGAAACTCAAAGATTACATTTTTTTTCTCAAGTCCTTTTTTTTAACAATAGTTAAAGTAGTTTATTTTAATTTTGTTTTATTATCTGGCTCGCAGAACACGGCTTCTTTTCCGTTTTTGTCATTTCTTTTCCTGTTTATTTCTCTTATTAGATTCTCATCCCTTTATTTTTTTATGAAGATACATTTTGAAAATAAACACAATATTTACTAATAATCAACCATTTTGAAGTTTTTAAATTTTCTTAATATAATAACATAATACATTTTTTTTTATATACATATATTGAAAACATTTTTGAATTATTTTTCTTTAAAATATTATATTTGATGGTAAGTTCGAACAAGAATTTCAGGTTTGGAGCTGGATGTTTGTGTTGAATTTGGTCACGTATCCTTATGAAATTTTCCTTACCGTCTCAAAAACTTATAGTTGATTTTCAATTTGATTTTTTTTGTTGAGATATCATTTTTAAAATTTAGTTTAATATTAAACATCCTGTTGGAAAAAGGGTGGATTTTGTGAACTATAATCAAAAATATAAACAGTATAGAATTACAATTACTTTGAATTGAATTACAGATTACATACATTTTTTTTATCGTTGAAAATAATTTTGAAATTTGAACGTTCTTTGATAATCGAGTTTTTGAATTATATATTTTTTTAGTTTAATACTTTTACTATTAGGTACATTTTTTTATTTACATTTTTGAGCACAAAAATTGCATTTTCTTTGGTTTAGACTTTTAAATAGATAGTTTTTATTTTTTTTTTTTGAATTTTCCTAGTTCAACCTGCATTAGGACCATTATAGAGTTCAAGTGTCCTGTTCTGGTGAGGGTTTTCGAATTGATTAATTCATTGATCTTGAGTTTTTTTCTCGGATTCAAAGAGTCAGTAGCGGAAGTCTTTTTTTTTCGTAGTGAAGGGGTATACTCGGTAGATTCTGGTTGAGGTATGAGCAAACAGAGAAGAAAGGCTTTCCAAGAGAAACTTCAGGAAGTCAGTTTGTATACCGAAGCTAAATTTGAGGAGTTCCATCAAAGATTTAGAAATACGATCGATCGTTTTGATCTTAATAATACGTTTAGTTTTTTCTGAAGATATTAACTCAATTGTTTCTGATTTAACATCTACCATGAACACTGAAAACGAAAATGTTGACATTGGCGGTAGGGTACAAAATACAGCCGAAGGTGAAGCCCCTGAAAGCGGTGGTACTAACCATAATGCAATTAGAGTAGATGAAACAAATGAATTGTTGGATCGCATAGAGTCATCGATAACTTGTAATCAGGTACGGCTCATGCAGACGTTAAATGTTTTTATGAATAACGTCATAGCGAAGTTGGAGTCGATTGGTATCAATCAACAAGAAAAAAATAATTCAAGGAATATTAATCCGTTTTCGATTAACGCTGATAGAGGGCCGGAAGTTCTTACGTCGGAGCCAAGGGAATCAATTTCACCATCGTCTTCGCTTAGCACGCCAGATAGATGTAGGCTTGATCGGTGGCATATCAACTATGATGGGTCTGAAAATGTTTCCGAATTTTTGTTCAAAGTCAAACGTATGCAAAAATCCTCTGGTTATACAGACGAACAGATGATTGCAAATTTTCAAATTTTGCTTGCATCCGGAAGTAGGCCAAACAAATGGTTTTGGGCATATCTTAAAAGAAACCCTAATGCAAAATTTAGTGACGTCAAAACGGCAATGAACAAGGAGTTCGGTAGACTCGAAAGTGATGTCGAAATATATATGCGTTTGCTTACACGAAGGCAAGGTCCTAAGGAGTCATTTGACGATTTTTACCATGCTGTAGCGGGTCTCAACGACCGATTAATGGAACCGTTTGACGAAAAGAAGATGATAAACGTTATTCGAAACAACACTAAGGATAAACTCGGTGAAATCTTGTTGGCTGCGAATGTAAAGAACCTTGAAGAGCTCAGAAATAAAGCGCGAGAGGCTGAGCGATTTTTAGCTAAAAGATCCTTAGTACCAAAAGTAGTACATGAAGTTGCCATTGCGGAAAACCAAGACGTTGAACCTTTCGAGGCTGAGGAAGTTGCAGCTTTTTCAGGTGCTCGACGGCAAACTATGTTTGCTGGAATTGTGACCAGAAAGGCCATGCGTATCATTTCTGTCCATCGAGAACCAGAAATTTGTTTTGCTTTCTTTGTGGAGCAAAAGATGTGAGTACTGTGGAATGCGGTAAACACTCGGGAAACCTGTACGGGAACGAGAGGAGGAGTGGGGATCTTCGTTCCACCAGGAATGCTCCGAACCACTCCCAACAATAAAATCATTTCCATCCAACAACAATTTAAGTAAAGCTCCAGATAAAGACGTTCCAATCAAGATCTTGGAACGAAGTCACGTCGAAGATTCTGAAGTTGCATCCTATCCCATTAAAGCGTTTAATCTTCAGACATTACATGATCGCAAGATGAATTATGCCAAAGTTCGTGCTCGAATTTTTGGGCATGGCTATAGTGTATCAAGCTTTCATATTCAAAAGTGTCGTCGAAGGTTTCGACAACGAAAAAAATTTCGTAAGCAAATTGTCGAAACTATAATTTCATCTAATTCAGATGGTCGGATGTATGCCGACGTAAAGCTTTACGATGAATCTGTCTTCGGGTTGTTAGATAGCGGAGCTTCAATCTCCGTTATTGGAAAAGATGGTTGGGCATTGGTAAAGAAAATTGGTGCAGAAGTAACTCCATATAAAAACGCAGTGCGGACCGCGGATGGGAAATCGCATGATATCGTGGGATATTGCGAAGTTCCAACAACGTACAACGGAGTTACCAAACCAATTACTTATTATCTAATCCCCAACCTCACTCAAAAGCTTTACCTTGGGATGAACTTTTGGCGAAATTTCCATTTAATGCCTGAAATCAGTGAAATTGAAGGAAATATTGACAATGGTGATGAAGAGGTAAATTTTAAAGATGACGCCCAACTGATAGATCTTCTTCCAGAACAAAAACTTCAGTTAGATAAAGTGAAAAACCTGTTTCCCAACTTTATGGTGTTAGGCTTAGGGAAAACTAGTCTAGGATGTCATACAATCGATACAGGTAACGCTGTACCAATTAAATCTCGACATTACCCACTGTCTCCAGTTCGTCAAGAAGAGGCATACAAGGAATTGGACCGCATGTTAGAGCTTGGAGTTATTGAAGTCAGTAATTCGCCATGGAGCTGTCCGGTCGTTTTGGTGCGAAAGCCTGGTAAAGTTCGGTTATGTCTCGACTTTCGAAAAGTTAACGCAGTCACGGTAAAGGATGCGTATCCGTTGCCTCACGTTGAAGGCTTATTGAGTCGCATAAGAGACACTCACTTTATCACGGGGATCGACTTAAAGGACGCGTACTGGCAAATACCCCTTGACGAGAAGTCTCGAGAGAAAACCGCGTTTGCAGTGCCTGGTAGGCCACTCTACCAGTTCAGAGTAATGCCTTTTGGTCTTAGTAACGCGGGTCAGACAATGTGTCGAGTTATCGACCAAGTGGTGCCCAGTCATCTCCGTGATAATGTGTTTGTTTACTTAGACGATTTGCTTATTTGTACTGCAGACTTCAAGTCTCATATGCGCATTCTTACCGAAGTAGCTGCTTGCCTCCGTCGAGCCAACCTTACCATCAACTTAGACAAAAGCAAGTTCTGCATGCGGGAGATAAAATTCCTTGGGTATATTGTCGGCCAAGGAACTTTAAAGACTAATCCTGACAAGGTGGAGGCAATGGTTAACTTTCCGCTTCCAACAACAATTCGACAAGTGCGAAGGTTTCTCGGTCTTACCGGATGGTACCGCCGATTCATTCGAAATTACGCTGATGTCACCGCTCCACTTACGGATTGTCTGAAGAAGAAGACAAAATTTGAATTAACACCCGAAGCGGTGCTGGCTTTCAACAAGCTTAAGGATGCACTTTCCTCATCACCAGTGTTAAAACAACCTGATTTTTCGAAAGAATTTGTCATTCAGTGCGACGCGTCTTCCGATGGAGTGGGTGGTGTTCTTTTCCAGTTGGATGAGAACGATAATGAATCACCTATTGCTTATATGTCAAAAAAGTTGAACAAAGCGCAAAAAAATTACACAGTTACTGAGCAGGAATGTCTTGCAGCTGTATTAAGCGTCAGGAAGTTTAGGCCCTATGTTGATGGATTACCTTTCAAAATAATAACAGACCATTCTAGCCTAAAATGGCTGATGGGAAAATATATATACAAAAGAGTAAGGTTCAGGACTGGTGATGTGGTGGAGGAGGATTCATTGTGGCGTCTTTGGTTGCCAGATGCTCTCACTTACGAATGTATTAAATCAGTCCATGAATCTAAACTCAGTTGTCATGGTGGTTTTACGAAAACTTATTGTCATTTAAAAAATAAGTACTACTGGCCAAAAATGGCTAAAGACATAAAAGCGTTCGTGAGTGACTGCGATACTTGTAAAATGGTAAAGGCCCCAAATAAGGTTCTTCGTCCACCAATCACCAAGCAGATCGTGACGGAAAGACCAATTCAGAGGTTGTACATAGATTTTTTGGGACCTTATCCGCGTACGAAGCGAGGAAATGTATATGTTTTCGTAGTAGTTGACGCTTTCACTAAATTCGTATTCCTCAAACCAATGACGAAAGCTACCTCGTCGAAAGTTATAGCTTTCCTCGAAAGCGATATTTTTCATACTTTCGGGACCCCTGAATATATTCATTCCGATAATGGGCGACAATTCATCTCCAGCGAGTTTAAACGGTTTTTGTCTAATTATGGAGTGCAGCACATCCGCACGGCACTATATTCTCCGCAGGCTAACATTGCCGAGCGCGTTAACAGGAGCGTTTTGAGCAAGTTGAGGGTGATGATATCTAAGGAGCAAAATGATTGGGACGATCATTTGTCAAGCATAGCTTGCGCTCTACGATCCGATGTACATGAATCGTTGAATTGCCAACCATACTTTGCTCTATTTGGGCAAAACATGATATCTCACGGATCCTCATACCGACTTTTACAAAAACTGGATGCCCTGAACGACTCGGAAATGTTAGTCTTGCCAAACGCTGTAAAAACCTCCCTCGCGAGACAAAATATATCGAAGAATATATTCAGGGCATACGTTAAGTCAAAAAACACGTACAATACTCGTGCGAAAGCCGTCAATTATCGTGAAGGACAAGAAGTTTTTCATCGAAACTTCGCGCAGAGCAACTTTACTCAGGGCATTAGCGCCAAACTTTTGCCTAAATTTGTCAAATGTCGCGTTAAAAAAGTTATAGGCAGTGCCATGTATGAACTAGAGAATTTAAATGGCAAATCCTTAGGTATATTCCATGCCAAGGATATGAGACAGTGAATATAATTTTCTTAATTTTTTATTTTTGCCCGACTAGATAAAAGTTAAGTGGGTTCGCGTCCCACGTTTTCCTTGAATCAAATGATTCCTGGTGAAAAAAAAAAAAAAAAAAAAAACATTTTCATAATTCGTTTCACTAAGAAACATTTTTAAATCATTCAAAATGCGTTCTTCCGACGGCAAAACAATTTTTTTTAACCTTCTATTTCCCGTCGGCAAAGCATCATTTTCAAACTTCATTTCCCGACGGCAAAACAAAAAGAAAAAGAAAACAAAAACAAAACTAAAAAAATGTAACCATATGGTCATTGCATAACCAAACTCCAATTCTCATACAGAGGTATGTGTATATGTGCGTATGTATATTTTTGTGTTTACATTTTATTTGACAAGACTTAATCCGATTGCTTTATTGCCAATCAATACCTATAGTTTCTTTGATGTTTACTTCCTATTTTTTTATGTAACGTAAATTCGTTTCAAGTCACGATTTTGTTTGGAATATTTTTTTTCGATCTCTGTTTTTATTAGATAGGTCGTGGGTTCCTTTGCATGTTCCTTGTGGGCGAGACACTTGCAAAATGCAAAGCCCTGTTACCTACAAGCTCATTTTCAAAATAACCGAAACCGGGTATCCCTAAAGTATGCGACAAAAAGAAGGCGACACTTAATAGTTGGTAGCAATCGTTGCAGATACGGAGGCGGTAAAGTGGAAATGTTGGTTAGGAAGCTTAGGTTGAGTAGATTTTCTAAGAAGCAACATTTCCACTTTTCAAAAAGAGACCAATCCGCGCTGATTCAGAAGCGTGAGATAAAAACTGGGATTCTTGTGTTGGTGAAGTGGAGAAGCATCAACGGGATAGGAGCTTTTCTCTATTATATGAAAACGGGTAGTCCGCAGGTTGGCTAGGAAGCCTAGACCTTTTCCAAATATAATAGCCGGAGAGGAAACTTCTTTTATAAAAAGCCCTCAGTCATCTTAAAGTGAATCCGAACAATAATTTAAATATTCCAATTATCTTTGCCAAAAAAAAAGGCAATTGTTTTGTACGTTTATTTTTTTTTTAAATTACATTTAGTGTGCGAGCAACTGAAAAGAAAATAATTATCCAACCACCAAGGTAAAATATCGATTTTATTTGCAATTAGATATATATGTATGTATGTAATATAGGTATGCACGTAGATGCATATATAGAACTATATACATATAAGATTCTGTTCTGAGTGCTTAGATTTAAAAGTATTCATTTTTTTTATCAAGCTCCCAAAAGGTATCCTGAAGGATAAGATACATATATAAATGTTGAATGACAAAGAACCAACAGGATTGCGTGGCCAGATTTAAAATCAGCATTCAGCACACCCCAAGCTATAGAAGCCCGGTAGCCTAGAGTGTCTAGGCGCCGACACAAAACCCCACCGTTAGACATAAGGCAGTTCGAAGCCAATTAATATAATACATATAGTGTTTTTTTAAAGTTAAATTTTTTTTTGTTTTAAAATTAAAAAAATTTTCTTAACTAGTAAATTAAATTTGTGGTAACATCATTATCATTAATCAATTACGAAATTTTTTTGATTTGATAAGTTCCGCGAAACGTAATATAAAATTAGTTTACATAGTTTGTTTGAAGTTAGTTAAAGTGAATAATATTTATACGTACATATATGTACCATAATTACCATTTTCGACCCAGCCTTCCAGCAGCAGTGGCCACTACAGCAGAAGAACGGGGTAAGTCGATTATGTTTCCTTTTTTACATACTATATACGAATTAAAATAAAAAAAAAAAAGAAGATATACGTTCGCATATATATAACTTCAAACAAAGGGGGGGTTCCGCATAAAGGGGAGTTGAAATAGAGTTTAAAAGAACAAGAAGTAAAAGAGATCTTGAAGATCCAATTTTTGCAATAAAATCGAAGACGATTCTTGTCGAATCAATGATAGATTTTGTTTGATTGGCGTATGATTGCCACTTAATTTATTTAGTTATGTAAAATTAAATACAAGACTTAAAGATATAAATTAATTTGTGTGTTAAATAAAAATTTAAATTTTGCTACATGCATATACATATATGTATATATACATATAAACAGTTTATAGATTAAACCATTTTAAAATTTAAATATTTAAATAAAATAGTTTTTTAAATAAAAAGGAAAACTATGGATTATTTATGAAGCCTAAAACCATGAAGATGATGGCTTAAGTTTTTGTTTTTAAAGGGATGAGAGAGTAAGGGGAAAATGGGGAAGAAGTGATAAGGAAAAGAAGCCGAGGAATGGGGTTGTTCTTAGGGAGGAAGACAACCAGGTAGGGAGGGTTATGATAAATATCTCGCGCATCACTACCACCGGGATGCTAGACTGGCATTATTTTTGTGATGAGTCCTGGGTCGAAGAACCTTCGAAACCGCTGAGCTACGGGTTCAATTAAGCCAGTCACGACCCCAAACAGGCATAGCGGCTCGTTACAGTGGGTTTGACTTTTTGGGTATACTAGCGAGTTGAGCTATGTGGGTTTAAAGTTAATGGGATTAATTGCGAGTTGGGCTATATGGGTTTAACGTTTTTGGGGTATATAGCTTTCGAGTTTGGATTTTGTAAGGGTCAACTAATTTTTATTTTTGGGGTTTATTAGATTGTACAGGTTGAAAATATCGCGGTTTTACGGTTTAAATTTCTTAATGGGAAGGGGTTGCAGTCCCCCCTATTAATCGTGGCCTGTACAAGAGACTGCTTCTGAAGCGTCGACTTATAGCGAAACAATCAACTTTGTTTGAAGAAGCTTGCCTATTCGCCCACTCTCAGCTTATTTTGTCTTAGTCCTTGTATTCAAACATGGTGCCACCAATCTTAAGACCATTAGCGTTGTAGAAGTCCACAAACGTCCCACTATTATCGTTGCAACTGCCAACTACATACTTTTCCAAAACGTGTCTGTTGTTATTACCAACCTTAGCATCCAAATCTCACATGCTCTTAAGTAATGTTCCAGTATTGAATAAATCAAAAGTAGTAAAGCTCGTTAAAGTTATAGTTGTCAACATTTGTTTTTGTTTAAGACGAAATATTTTTTTATGTTATAACAAGAAATAATAAGGAATTTTCAAATATTTATTTTCTTAATTATATAAATTTTCTACACTTTATTTGGCCTCTTTATTTTACTTAGTCTAATAGTTATTATATTATATTAAAGTCAAAAATGATAGTTTAGTCATTTTAATCGCAAGATGTGGCAAGTCGTATCCATTTTTATCAATCATCATCACCTGCAAAAACAATATACAAACAGAAAAATGCAGACAAAATTTAAATGAAGCATTTTTCAAAAATAATATTTATTTATTTTTTAATCTACCAATATAAAAGTTGATAATCGTCATAACAGCAAATCCTAATGCAACAGCAAAAAACTGTGCCAATCCTGCTGTTCGTCTCTCTGGTTTTTGATGCCATCGGGCTTTTTCACGAGGCATTACCTCACAGACAGTCACATAAAATAGAGTACCTCCGGCTAGAGCTTGAATAATTGGCAATCCAGTATTTGACCAACTCATGGGTAAGTTAACAAGTAACATTCCAACACCAATGCCCAAAACTGCACCAAGGGAAAATACTAAAACAGCAAATAATTGAGATTTGAAAGTTGCACGAGAATTGGAACGAAATTCAAGTCCCAAGCAAAAACCCATCACAAACTTATGACATGCAACAGCTCCAAGGAGAAAAAGAACCTAGGAAAGAATAATAACAAAATAATTAAGCTAAGGGAACTTTAACAAAAACAACTGCAAATAAAAAAAAATGTATTTACCCTTGTGCTAGAATTTTGAACCCCTATGGCCAATCCCTCCACAAATGAGTGCAACGAAAGGGCCACAAAGAGACCAAACGCTCCAGTCATACTCTCAGCACATGGTTCACGATGGCTTGTGTGGCATATGCGTTCATTTGCTTGTCTTATAACGGTTTCGCATTGTTTTTCCTTTTGTTCTACTGCACAACTCGAAGTACTGAAATTATTAAAAATATAGTTTCATACGATCTACAATGAATACTTTGAATTTTAATTTTTGATTATTGCAATGACAGAGAAAAATAGAGCATAGTAAAGCATTCCACATTCGTGTAGTAGCGCTAAAAAAGAATTTCTGTACCTCAGAGTACGCCCGAAGTTGGACTCGTATGTAAACTGATAAGCATTAGCGCGAGTTTTATGGTTAAACTTTTTAAGGGAAGGAATAATAATAATAATACTATGGTGACTGCTACCGAGAAAACCATTTATTTGGATACGGTTTTGTCATTGGAGCTAGACTTAGTCAAGAAGTCTTGAGCTATAGGTGCATCAAGGAGTGCCTCATTACCATCCGCATCAAGGCTAAATTCGCACTTCGGGTTTGCAGACCCAAGCAAAATAGGGAGGTGCTGGGAGAAGGTACAACGTCGAACGGCTACAACCGCAAGAGTTCGCCACATCCTTTTCCGACGAGTTACAAGTAACCTCTCTGGAAGTTCTCTGCCGCCAACACAATGTATCGAAAACCAGTGGCAACATTGCCAAGATGCAATCAGAGAAGCCGCGTCTGATGTGCTGGGTTTTAAGCAGCCACCAACAAGGAACCCCTGGTTTGATGAGGAATGTCGGCAGGCAAATGCAGCCAAACAACAGGTACGCAAAGCGGCGCTGCATAAAAGGACGAGAGCTGCTCATGAGCTCTATGAGCGGAAGAGGCGAGAGGAACACCAACGTCTCAGAAGGAAAAAGAGAGGGCATGAGAAGCGTGCGGTCAAAGATGTTGAGATGTTTAAAAGTAGGAATGAAGTTCGAAGGTTTTATGAACAGGTGAAACGAAATTCACAGGTGCATAAACCTAGAATCAAAGGCTGCAAAGACGAAAGTGGAAACATCATAATGGAACCGCAGTCAATGCTGAGGATATGAAAGAACCACTTCTGCAGACTGTATAACGGCGACGACGAACCGAATTCCGCTGTCAGGCAGGATGATGATCCATTCAACATAGACGACGAAAGCCAACAATCCCGTCCTCCCGACTTAGACGAAGTAAAGATTGCCATCTCTAAGCTGAAGTCTAATAAAGCCGCTGTAGCAGATTGCTTGAATGCTGAGCTCTTTTAAGCAGCTGGAGATAAGTTGGTTAGGAGCATGCACCAACTTATCTGTAAGATATGGTCGGGAGAAAGCATGCCCGATGAATGGAACCTAATTATTGTTTGCCCGATCCTGAAAAAAGGAGACCCTCTAAACTGCACCAACTATAGAGGAATCAGTCTACTTAACATCGCCTATTAAATCTTCTCTGCCGTAATATGTGAACGTCTAAAGTGCATCGTCAACAACCTGATAGGTCCTTATCAGTGTGGTTTTAGACCCGGAAAGTCCACAGTCGATCAAATATTCACATTCCAGCATTTACAGGGACGATCTGTATAGAGCCATGTCTAGTTTTGGCATCCCGGGTGATGCGCTGTCATATGATTTTTTTAATATCGTACTTGAAAGAATAGTGCAGATATCACACGTCAACACTAGAGGCACTATCTTCCAAAAGTATGTCCAATTACTAGCATATGCTGATGACATTGACATAATCGGAAGAACTCAGCGTGATGTCAATGGAGCTTTTGTGAGTATTGAGGCAGAGGCGGCAAAAATTGGGTTTAACGGTTAATGAGGGCAAAACAAAGTGTGATCTACGATCCCGTAGGCATCGAAGGGGAGTGGAGGAGAAGATGGAGGAGAAAATGGAAGGGTAAAAGTCCAACGACTAAGATGGCTGGGTTAAGTAGAGCGCATGGAAACCAATGCTCCGGCCTGGAGAGCCTTCGAATCCACACCCACTGAACAGCGCAGAAGAGGAAGACCGCGGATCAGGTGTCGCGCACAAGTGGAAAGTAATCTCACCCAACTTGGAGCGCAAAACTGGAGACATCTACCTAGGGACCGAGCTAGATGGAGAAGTTTGTTGGATGAGGCCCTTGTTCACACAGGAATGTAGATCCACCTTAAGTAAGTAAGTAAGAGCATACCTACGCAAGCATCACACAAACTCTTGAAGTGTACTACAAGCAATTGTATTAGTCCTTAACGAGCTATTATATTAATCTTGTTAATACCATTCCAATTTATCAACTTTTACTATGCTCTTTAACAGTGTTTTTTGTGGTTAATATGACATACATATATTTAAAGAGTTTATGTTTTTACTCTTTTATATACATCCTTAAGATTTCTTGTATAAGTAGCACTTTTTTGTTTTTGTGTGTTTTGAACTAACTGCAAGTACGAATGTTTCTGATAGATGCACAAAAGAATAATTTCAGAATTGCGGAGAAAGTATTATGCCTACACATTTAGTTGTATAGTATTTGTAGCATTTGGAAGTGCTACGAGAAACCTTACCTTCAGTGAATGTTGTTCTATTTTTTTTTTTCATATTTATTCAATTTTATTTATGCGTAACTGCTTTTCTGTTTCAAGGCACGATAATTTGAATTGGGGTAATACTTACAGTAAGGTGCAAAATTGTCCCAAGTCAACGGTTTTTTATTTCCATACGTGCCATTATTTTTGTTTTTGTGTATTAAGGAATTCAATTTTTGTAATTACTTACGTCATGAATGGTACAATAACAAAAATCAGAAAAATAACCGTTATCTTTGAAATCCGCGAAAAAAAGACAGCATTACATTGGGACAGTTATGCAACGATCATGCTTTGAACGCCATTTCAGTTTAGTACTTGGCCAAAACTGGTTGTTTCTCTATAAAATTTAGTTTTTATAAGTGTGGTCTAAAATTCAGTTATCAGTTGTTTTATTCAATAAAATTTAAATCATTGTGACTAACTGAGAAAATGAAACTATTTACAAAATCTTTAAATGAAAGCATATTGAATAAGTTAAAGGAAGGAGATTCCGTTAGAAAAATTGGGCAAACGTTAAAAGTAAGCAAAAGCGCTGTGCAGAGAATAAGAAAAAAGTTTAAAGGAGAACTGAAAAAGAATGTTGGAGGAAGACCAAGAGTACTAAACGCTACCGATACTCGACATGTTGTCAGATATCTTGCTACAGGAGAAGCATCTTCGGCTTCAAAAGCAGCAGCCCTAGTTCGCAGAGATACTGGCAAAAAAGTAAGCAAGTGGACAGTGCAACGAGCCCTACATTCGGTCGGCTTCAGAGCCTTAGAGAAAAAAAGAAACCTTTGCTTTCAAAAAAAAATATAAAAGCTCGACTTGAGTTCGTAAAAAGGTATGCGTCCTGGACAGATGATGATTGGAGTCGTGTCATATGGTCAGACGAAACAAAAATTAACAGATACTGTACAGATGGAAGGCAGTGGAATTGGAAGAGAGAAGGAGAGAAAATAAATGTCAAAGATTATATACAAACTGTTAAGCATGGGGGGGCAATGTCAAAATGTGGGGCTGTATGACTGTTTATGGAATAGGTTCTTTTCGGAAAATTGATGGCATTATGAAAAAAGAAATGTATCTTGACATTTTAAAAAATAATTTAACTGAAACTATAGAAAATATACCGGTACCTGAAAACGACAACGACCCCAAACACACTGCGAAAATTGTTAAGGAATGGTTAGAAAATCAAGACTTTCAGGTACTGGAATGGCCGGCACAAAGCCCAGACTTAAATCCGATAGAAAATTTGTGGTCACACTTAAAAAAGTCTTTGATAAACAATTATGAATCACCACCATCTTCAATCAAAGTACTGTGGGAACGGGTTCAAGATCAATGGGATAATATTTCTGCTGAATATTGCGAAAAACTCGTTAAAAGTATGCCAAGGCGATTGGCAGCAGTAAAAAAGGCAAAAGGTTTGTGGACAAAATATTAAGGGGTATTAAATTTATTTTTTTCTAAATCGGTGCAAAAGTGGTCCAATATAATTTCTTGATTTAAAATACGCAACGAAAGTGTAACTATTTTTTTTTTCATTATTGTGTTTAATTTTGTATCATATATATAAAAAATAAAATAAAATTATTAAAGAGCAATTTTGGGTTTATATTTTTATTGAAAGTTGAATTTCTTTCATAATTGGGACAGTTTTGAACCTTACTGTATATGCGATTTCATATTTGCAATTACAATTCATTTGTATGTGCTTAAAAAAATCATCTTCAAAACCTTTTTGAAAAGATCAACGATCTCTATAAGCCCTTTCAAACACATTAATTAGCACTATTGGTACATACAATAGAATAGTCCCCTTTAGGTTCATTTGGGTCTTAATGACCTCTTCCAAGCGTTCTTAAGAATTGATTTTACGAATATAAAAGGGTAGGTACACAATTAATTTGATTAGAAGTTATTTACAGGAGATCAATAATAAAAACAAGAAAGAGCCCTTGGGCGCACCACCATTAATTTTGTGTTTCTCAGACTTGAATGCAAATACTAGTTGTAATTAACGGTTCCAAAAGTAATTTCTAATCGAACTAATGAGGGGTTCGTCAACGGACTAGACTTAAATAAATCGGTTCCAGTCAGATCAATGAATAGAAGGAATAATGAAAAGAGACAAATTTCGTTCTAATTTGCATAATAACTTGTCAACATTTGTAGTTGAAAGCCAATATCCCACATACGCAACTTTTTTGCAAAAGATTTACATTTAAATTTTGTCTGTCGAGGATTTTCGCTTCGAATATCTCGAGAATAAATCTACATAGGTATTGGGCTATTCACTAAGCTAGTGACTACGTAGTCAAGGTATTATGGTAGGTTAAATTCAACTACAAAATTAGTTGCAATTTCGATCAGTATTTGAATACAAAAAAGATGCGACCTACACTGATAACTTCCCATCCCGTCTTTCGATTTTTCTTGCTTATGAGTTTAGGTTTTCGTGTTTTGTTAAAAAAAGTTATCGGTTAAATTATACTAAAAAATGTTAAAATATGCAACAATATTTTGCATATGATGAAATATTACGATTTAAAAAGATATTTTTGTTAACGAGATTTTTAGTGGAGAGACTGTTTTTACCAATTTTAGTGGCATTTTAAAAACAAAATTATTTCTTATATAGGTAAACAAATACAAATTACATGAATGACATTAATTTGAAGTCAATATTTTCTATTGTTCAAGAGATATCGAGAACCGAACAACAATTTTTAGTAAATTCGCGTACTATTTTTTATAGACTTTAATTTTTTTATAAAAAAAACTGCCTGTTGGATTTTTTATAAAAAACTTACTGAATGTTGAAAACAATAATTTTTATAAAATAAAATTATTTTTTGTAGCCTACATCTCAAATTTTGAAATCGATATATAATTGAATTAAAGATCTACTTTTACTAACTTTTATTAATTGTTTAAGGTTTTTATTTTTTAAAAAAAAGTATTCATTTGATTTTTCTCAAAATTTTACCGAATGTTTTGAAACGAAATTTCTTGTAAAAGTTTGAAGCTAATATTTTCAATTTTTGAAAAGAAAATTGAGTCGAAGATCTATTTTTACTAAAAAGTAATTAGGTTTTTTTTCAAAATTGTATCGAATGTTAAAAACGATATTTCTCATAAGACTAAATTAGTTTAAAGCCAATAACTCAAAGTTCTGAAAAGATATTTAAGTCGCAAATCAATTTTTACTAACTTTGAGTAATGTTTTTATGTTTTTATTTATTATAAAAAAGTTGTCAACTCGATAAGTTCATTTTTTATTCGTAAAATTTTTTTTGACAAATATTTTTTTCAGTTTTTTTGATTTATAAAAAAACCGTTAGTTGAATTTTTTCCAAAAATATATTTGGCTGTTATAAAGTTACAATATGTAATATAAAATGTTATTTAAATCTCTAGCGTTATTGGTTCATGAGATATTTAGGTTTAACCAAAATTTGCACCCATTTTAAACTGATATGGTAAAAAAAACCATGCACTCAATTTTCTTGAGATCCCTTTCTGCATTATTATCTGTATAACATCTTTCTAAAAATTTTTCATTACGACTTTAGAGACCTTGAAACGTCAAGAAATGTCAAAACTATCCATTCGACAAATCGGACCCATTACAATAACTTAATATTGGAAGTTAATATAAATCACAAAAATTTGGGCGTTCTTTTATTTAAAATTTATTTAGGCGTTATGACATTCTCTTTGTTTTTTGGCGTTTTTTTTAACTTTTTGAGCTTTGTGAAGAAATTTGGGCTTTAAGACATTTTATGATTTAAGTGTTATGGTTTTGGATGACCTAAAGACATGGATTTTCCAAAAACTAAATCTTTGATAGAACGAATTATGGAATTAATGAACCTTTGTTTGCTGCATGTAAAGCTTTTAATAATTATTTTAATGTACATACATATTTTAATATATCAAAGTATTGTGTAAAAAAGGAATTATATAGAATTTTGCAACATCAATTCATTTGTAAATTTGTAGCTAAATAAATAAATTAAAATGTGTTCATTACTCACTGCGCGCGGACTAATGGTTCTGCTTCCCCGTTAGATCCATAGTTGCTGTGACTATGATTATGTTGATGTCGATGAGATGAATTGCTATGAGAATGCTCGTGCTGAATAGCCTCTCCAAAGAAATAATGAATAAATTCATCGATGAAATACACAAAGAAGAATCCTCCACAGAAAAACACCTCTGCATTGTTAGGCATTGTCCTTCGGACCTAAAAACATCATAGGAACAAAAAATACTTAAAAAGAAGCCTTGGTTTATGTAAATCATACTTACATCAGGAAGCATATGAACCATTGCTGTAGCTAGTAGAATACCAGCTCCAAAGCAGAGCATCAAGGAGGTAGAAAATGGGAATCTTCTACGATTTCTTTCAGATATTGCTGCAGGTAACATTCCAAATATGAAGCTTCCCAATCCCAGTGAAACCATGGCAAGTATTTTGGCGCCATCAAAACCCTCCGAGGAGTCTATCACAGTCGAATTCGAATTCATGATCTAGATAAGTACCAACAGAAAAGAATTTGTTTTTGATTTGACTTCAAAAAATTAGGTTACTTACTATCAAATTTAATGCAAACAGTAGATTCCTATGGCTCAGGGAACTCGTGCTGTACCTAGTAGTAGTAGTAGTAGTAGAGGAATGAACGATGGACAAAATTAAGTTTATTTTGAAGATAAGTTTCCTCGAGATGCTGAAAAGATGTTTACTTTGAAATGATTAGATTAGAAGATAATAATAGTTCAGTTATGAAGACAACGGTGTTTGTGATGTGATATTATGCGTATGATGAATCACACACCTTACCTAGGTAGGTATTGGTACTTTGTTTGAAATAATTTGTGAAAAATTATGGCACTTTTCAAAGAATGATATCTAAGAGAATTCTATACAGTACTTTATTTTTAATTATAATTTTTGATTGCTAAAATTGCGTTTTATTTTTTTTGTCTTTTGCTTTAAACAATTACTTTGAGTTTTTATGTATCATTCATAATAAATAGTGAGCGAGATGAATAAATAATAGTTTTAGAATTATTAAAGTCAACAAGTTTGGTTGTTTTGATTTTGCTTTTGTTTTGTTGTATATGGGGTGAGGTTACGATGAGGTAAATAATAAATTCGTAATAATGGTGAATTCACAATGGAAACAGATTGTAAGATCAAAAAAGTACTTTCTAGTACATCTAAGTACACACATTTTAATACTTTAATTTTAAATTTATTTTGAACGTTGTTCACGTTGAAATGTTTTGTGGCGACACAGTAGACGCTAGAATCATCATTTAGCCTTATTTGTGCTTTTTTTATAATAAGCGCACACTCAAAGGGTGTGTATGAGCACTAGGAAGGGAAAGAGGGGTTGAAAGGAGATGTCGGTGCACATTGGTTTTGAATTCCTGAATATTGCAATGGCTAGGAAAGACAAAGTGTGGCAAGGCATTCCACATTCGCACAGTACGGCCAAAGAAAAAATCTCTGTACTTGACAGTACGACCGAAGTTGGGCTAGAGGGTATATTGATTAGCATTCCCAGAAGCGCGAGTATTGTGGATGAACTGTTTAAGGGGAGGAATGCAGCTGGCTATTTCTCTAGAGCATAAATCATTAAAATAACGGTAAAAGAGGGTGACACAAGAAACATTTCGACGATGTTCAAGTGACGTAAATGATCTTATGATGGTTATATCACCAATCAATTTAAATGCTCTACCTTCAATACTATCCAAGAGGCTTAGGTAAGTTGCAGGAGCACCAGTCCCGTTATGGGAGTTATAATTAAGCTTTGGACGTATATAAGTCTTGTAAATAACAGCCAGATCAGAGTGGGAGAAAAATTTCTTGCATCGCCTTAGAAAACCCAAACATCTTGCAGCATTTTTGGTTACATCGCGTATGTGATCGTTTCCCAAAAGGTGGTTGGTGATACACATACCGAGAATATCGAAATGCTCAGTTTCCTCGATGCAAGTGTAATTTATGGATAATGGCAAGGGGGTGTATTTCGCTTAAACAATACAAGACAAATTATTCCAGACCTCCTTTAATTTTTCTAAACCTCCCTTAATAATTCAAGACCTTCCTTGAAATCTCCAAACCTACCTTGATTTTTCTAGAACTCCCTTGATATTACCAGACCTCCCTTGATATTTCCAGACCACCCTTGATACCTACAGACCTACCTAGATATTTTCAGACCTCCATTGATTTTTCTAGACCTCCCTTGAATTCTCAAGACCTCCCTTGATATTTCCAGATCCCCCTTGAAACCTTCAGACCTCCCTTGCAATCTCCAAAGCTCCCTTGATTTTCTAGACCTCCCTTTAAATCTCCAGACCTCCCTTGATTTTTCTAGACCTCCCTAGATATTTTCAGACCTCCCTTGATTTTCTAGACCTCCCTTGCTTTTCTAGACCTCCCTTTAAATCTCCAGACCTCCCTTGAAATCTTCAGACTTCCCTTGATATTTCCAGACCTCCCTTGATTTTCTAGACCTCCCTTGCTTTTCTAGACCTCCCTTTAAATCTCAAGACCTCCCTTGAAATCTTCAGACCTCCCTTGATATTCCCAGACCTCCCTTGATTTTTTTAGACCTCCCTTTAAATCTCCAGACCTCTCTTGATTTTTCTAGACCTCCCTTGATATTTCCAGACCTCCCTCGCAATCTCCAGACCTTCCTTGAAATCTTCAGACCTCCCTTGATATTTCCAGACCTCCCTTGATTTTTCTAGACCTTCCTTGAAATCTCCAGACCTCCCTTGAAATCTTCAGACCTCCCTTGATATTTCCAGACCTCCCTTGATTTTCTAGACCTCCCTTTTAATCCCCAGACCTACCTTGATTTTTCTAAACCTCCCTTGATTTTTCTAGACCTCCCTTGAAATCTTCAGACCTCCCTTGCAATCTCCAGACCTCCCTTGATATTTCCAGACCTCTCTTGATATTTCCAGACCCCCCATGAAATCTCCAGACCTTCGTTGATATTTCCAGACCTCCCTTTAAATCTCCAGATCTCCCTTGATTTTTCTAGACCTCCCTAGATATTTTCAGAACTCCCTTGATTTTTCTAGACCTTTAATTCCCAGACCTCCCTTGATTTTTCTAGACCTCCCTTGCAATCTCCAGACCTTCCTAGAAATCTTCAGACCTCCCTTTATATTTCCAGACCTCCCTTGCTTTTCTAGACCTCCCTTTAAATCTCCAGACCTCTCTTGATTTTTCTAGACCTCCCTTGATATTTCCAGACCTCCCTCGCAATCTCCAGACCTTCCTTGAAATCTCCAGACCTCCCTTGAAATCTTCAGACCTCCCTTGATATTTCCAGACCTCCCTTGATATTTCCAGACCCCCCATGAAATCTCCAGACCTTCGTTGATATTTCCAGACGTCCCTTGAAATCTTCAGACCTGCCTTGATATTTCCAGACCACCCTTGAAATTTCCAGACCTCCCTTGTTATTTCCAGGCTACCCTTGATATTTCCAGACCTCCTTTAATTTTTAAAATATCGTTAAAAAGTTTTTCTGCATCGATTTCAATGATAGCTAAAACTGGAACCTATTTTAATTTAGCTATCCAATACAAGATTGAACGCAGCTGTTTAAAGAAAACATTGGAGGTTATAATTAAGGGACCGGTTATAGCTCCATTAAAATCCATCAGTAAACTTTTAGTTTTTAGTTTTTGAACATGTTACAGATTTATTTCTAGCAAAAGATTGATGCAATAACGCTAAACGCGAATCTGCTTAAAACCTTAATTTTCAACATTGAACAATGAATCGGCCAAATGATTTGAGCGTAGGGGTCAGGACAGACAGACAAACACTTTTTCGACTTCTCTACCATCGTAATGTCATGTTTGATTTAGCCCTAGAAAGATAATCTACGTCTGCGGGACGTATGGCACGGGGAAAAATTGTTATATCTTTTCAATTATAAGCCGTATTACATTAGTTTTGTATATTTGCTCAGGGCTAGGTCAGAGCTTGCATGGTGCATCTTAAAATTCACGCTGAAGATGCATTAGGGCCAGTAATGACTATGTTATACGTCTGGGAGACGTATGATTATCTTTTATGAAACTTTTGTGCACTGAACAAAAGCATTTGGGGAAAAAACTTTTTTTCTCAAAAATTACAAAAAACTATTTTTTATAGTTAGCTTACCCCTCAATGAACTAATTTACCAAATCTTAAGACTCAAAGTCAACTCAAAGGTTTCTTTAAAAAATAAAGAATTTTGTTCGTTCTGTTTTCAAAGGTGGTTCAGATTTTTTATAAATTTTGCTCAAATTTTACTTCTTTTGTACTTAATTATTGATTCATTTTACTTAAAATAACCCAAATAAAATGAATTAAAATACAAAATAATGATGAAAAATCAATTGTCATCTTTAAACGCGCTTAATAAGTGCCATACGTCTCTAAGACGTATGATTATCTTTCACGCACTAAAAAATATGATTACCTTTCTAGGGTTAAATCTCGAGTTTGAATTTTTAACTAATGCAATACTTGTCATACAGTTCCTATATGTCGCAAGTTAAAATTATTTTGATACCAAAAATAAAAAAAAAATTACTTGCTTTTCAATATTCTATACAAATGCTCAATGATGAAAATTAATGACAGTTATAACTGGTACCCTTAAAATTAATTTATTTGAATGGCTTAACTTATAAAATATTGACTTATCTCGTTTTAACTTGGGAACACCTTAGACGTGTAATTTTCAAACTTTTTTTTATTTTATTATATGCGTTGTATATCTTCTTGAAAATCGAAGGTCTTAAAAAAACTCTCTTTAAATTATTGGATCTGTTATCCTTCAATTTCCATTCCATTTGACTAAGATCAACCAAAGTTCTTAAATATAAATTGTTTTTATTCACCACGCTTAAACTTTACTTACAATCTGCAACTTAAATTTTATTTTCTAGATCCAGAAAAATTATGTTTTAAAAGGTTTTCTTCAATACTAACGAATAGCATTTGAGTAATCCGAGCTCTGGTTACAAACGTCACAAACAATCATGACAGTTGGGGTCTAAGTTTCGGGGTTTGAAGTGGTTGCTACTTGTTGATGTTGATCATCGTAGTTCATACACGCTATCGACTTTAAGGGAAAAACATAATAATTTAATTGTTGTCTTGTGGTTTATTTTGATCTAAGTGTTTTTATTTTCTTTGTTTCATCATAGTTATAAGTTAAATATTTTTCATTGATTACATTTATTGTATTTGACCACAAAGTTTCGTTTCGTCATAGGAAACAGAGCACCTCGCTATGAGCTCATCAATTTCTCCGAATGCGATGCGGTCTTCTTCGAGAAATACAAATGATGAAGTGTATATCTACGACCTGCCACAAGTGGATCGTAACGATCTTTGTGCTATTCTAGATGAATTAGATGTTTGGTCAACATTGGCCATAGACCATATGCACTATTCCAGTAAAGACTTGCAGGTAAAGCTATTTACATATTAATGTATGTATGTTAATTAGACTCTTATTAACTTATGATAATATCTTATTAGGTTATTAAAAGAGCTGTCCAATGCAAGGGTTGTTCACCTACAAATGAATTGTTGAATATGTGGGGTGAATATAATCACACAGTTACTGAATTGTTCGTACTGCTCTATAGGTAAGTTAATCAATTTAAATTGAGTTGCATTTCATAAAAATACAAAGTTTATCTCGACAGTTTTCTTGGAATTCAGTTGGTTATTTAATTGTTTGATTAATTAGAGTTAAATGCATATGGGCATACCTATGTTTGTTCCCAATGGTCTTAGGAGTTAAGATTATTCGGAAATGCATAAAAGTTTGTATGTACATGGTTTTACGTAAACCGTTAGGCATTAAATGAAAGTGCATATGTAGTTTTTATGTGGAATGATTTCAAGTAGACAATTTTAATTTTATTAATAACAGGTTTCAAATTTAGTCTTAACTAGTTTATTAGTCAATTTAGTTAAAGAAGTTGTTTGTGTAATGAGGATGCTGTTGATATGGTACAAAGATCTCAACAAGTTTTGCAGCCTAATAAAATATTGATAACTGTTACATATCCTTTACGTATGTACAGTGTATCAACATAAAACTTGTGCAAAACATTCGTTTTTATGGAAACGTAGAAATTATTAATATGGAACAATTATATTTTAAACCAGATTTACCAATTTTACAGTTTAAACAGTCAGCCGTGTATTTCTTAAGAGAAAGTAAGGAAAATATATTGCTAAATTACCATAAGGAAGGATATATAAATATCTGAAGAAAAAAGACTTTTTGCATAGCATTTTGGTAACCTAAGAAAAAAAACATCAGCAATGGACGTATAGCCAGGAAAAAGCCGCTCGTAATTAAAATCAACGAGTTGAATTCAATAAAGAAAACCTTTGCAAAGATTTAAACCTTCGGTGGATATGTATATTAATCGATGAGAGCGTATTTGACCTTTTTGGCCCAGATAGCATGTTTGGCGTAAGACCTATGGCTTAAAGAAAAAAATGTAAGATCGACGGGGGTTGTATAGCAGCTTCAAAAGTAGAAAAATTTTCATTTCATCAATGTGATAATGAACCAGCACATGTACCTTAAGATTTTCAATGTAAATTTAAATTTTAGTGCGGAAAACTTATTTAGATCTTTGCCAAACAGGTTAAATGCTGTCAAAGACAATAACGGTGTTCTAACTAATTATTATATAATTGTTTTGGTTTATTTTCTTCTCTTTTTTTCTAACCGAATACATATTGTGCGATTTTAACATTAAAAATTTAAAACTATATTTCGTTCTAGTACTTTCATTTAAATTAAAATATTTTGAGTAAGCATAGGAATGTTAAGAAAATAAAAACGATTACAATAGACTTGGTATCAGTCAACTGCATTCTTTGAGCGTAAATTTTGACTCAGCCGGCTAGTCACTCAAAAAAAGTAAGTAAGCGAAAGGTAGCAAAAACACAAGTCTCAACACAACACTCATTAGCCAATCTACAATTTCCTCTCGGCTTGTATTTCGAAATTTAAGGAAATATTACTTATTCCTTTTCCAATTTGACAAAGAATCCTTCAAATAAAAAATCAAATAGAAGTGTACAGAAAATAAATAAGTCATAGAGAATTAGAGTTCAGCTTTCAGTTAATGGAAAAATGATGGTTACCTGCCATTTTGACATAAGTGGCCTTGAATTAATAGTTAGGGAGATTTTCCTTGGCTAACTTTCCAGTAATTGGTTTTCATCATTGAAAACAAGCATTGCAATTTTCTATAATTACTTTGTTGTGAATAAAAGTAATTATAGAAAATAAGTAGGACTTTAAGTTTAGTCAAAACAAAATAAAGATCCATATATACAGTGAATGCCATTAATATTCGGCTTTTTTGCTTCTTTCATAAAAACACTACTTTTTACTTTAAACTTTAAAAAAGTTAAAACCCAGTTTTTCTTTCAAATATTTTGAATTTAATAATTCATCCCACAAATTCTCGATTGGGTTAAGGTCTGGAAATTGTGGAATATAACTTTTGGAGAGTTATATAGAAGCCATTCCCTTACAACATGCGCCTTTTGCTTCGGGTCGTTGTAATGGTAAAATTTGAATATCCTTAAAATGCCCATTTTCTCAGCACTTTGCTTTAAATTTTCTTTTAGGATCCTTAAATAGTATTCATTTTTCAATATAATGTCGATGAATACTAAATTTCCCATGCCTCTTGCCGAAATGCACCCCCAAACCATGATGTGCCTGCCCTCATGCTCTACTGTTTGCTTTGTGTTCCTTCTATTAAGCTCTTCATTTGGTATGCGCCAAACCATAACTCTTCCATCCGATCCAAAGAAGTTTTACTTACTCTCGTCAGCAAATATTACATCGTCCCACCAAGTTACATCCTTATTTTTGTGTTACCTCGCAAATTTGATCCCAATTTGCCTGTTGCGAATATTGATAAATGGCTTTATTCGGGCAACACGCCTATTGTCGTTATGGGTCGGCGTAACATTGATGCAGATACTTTGTTTTTGCATTCCATTAACATTTCTTGCACAATTTTTGGTGCACTTAAACGAGGATTTGCTTTAATTTTTCTTACTATAAGCCCTTCTTCTTTCGTTGTAAACTTTTCTATTTGACCCATCTGCTTCTTTGGTTCGATCCTTCCTTCTCTTTTATACCTCCGAACAATATCACCGACAGTGTTTGGCTTCATGTCTAAAATATCAGCAATTATTTTGTATGTTTCACCTTTATTATGGTGAAAAATAATGAGGTTTCTTTTTTCAAGGCTTGCATTTTTTCCTTTGTCCTACATCTAACACTTGATTGTTTTAAAAAATGTATGCAAACGTCTAGTGTACACTTTATTTTAACGGTACTCTTGATAGACAAACTGTTAATCGGGGCAAATGTCAAACTCAGGAAATAAAATAAAAAAGCGAATACTAATGAAGTGCTTACATGTGTCCTTTTTGCGTTGTTCATCGCATATCTAATGCAGTTAAGTGATTGCACCATTTAGGGAATAATATAGTAATTTATAAAATAACCAAATAATTAAGTTTAACTACGAGAAAAACACCAAAAGTATATTTACACTCACTGTAAATAAATGCGCAATTAAACTTTTTTTCAAAAAAAATTCTTTGTGTAATTTCCGACCGATTAGTACATAGTTTGCATTTCTAATCAAGGGAAACACCGTCGTAACTGGCCCCTAAGTCCCTTATATCGTCTGAACTTGCGCACTGTTTTGTCCTACTCTTCTTCTTTCATGCAGACTCTGCAAAAATCGTTTGCAGGATCTCCAAGTCGAAAAGCATTCCTACCTATTAGGCATTGTCCTGAAAATACTCCTACAATGGAGGTAATGTACAATCCACCAATAGAAATGAGTTCCTTTGAGCGTTTATCAACAATCATTGGCCAAACTATTATTCTGAATTGTAACGTCGTCCACAATTCCCAAGTTTCCATTCCTTTCAGGT
Organism: Eupeodes corollae; assembly: GCF_945859685.1. Lineage (NCBI taxonomy): Eukaryota > Metazoa > Arthropoda > Insecta > Diptera > Syrphidae > Eupeodes > Eupeodes corollae. The sequence goes on along the minus strand of NC_079147.1, from coordinate 144,687,331 downwards.
ATCCCTGAAAAATAAGTAATTTTATGAAGAAGTGATTCACAAGAGAGCTTGTATTCCGACAGAGTAAATAAGGCCTTGCATTTCGTACAAACAGAACTTCTGGGGATTAAAAGTAGCTGCGAGATTTTTTTGAATTTTTTGGTTTAACAATAAGACCATTTAAAATGGACCAATTTAAAATTTTCTTAATAATTAACCCGAAAGGCTAGCCCATGTACATTTAAATGTTATACGCATACAAATTAATGGAAAAAAGTAGACCGCCAAGTATTTAACCCTGAGGAACACCAGAAGCATTAGGCACGAAATTTGATAAACTATCACCAAATTGGACCTTCTGTTTTCTGTTACTCAGATAGAAACGAATAGCCTTGTAGCAAAAGCAAGTTAACGTTATTGACTGTGTCAAAAAGCTTAAGAAGTGAAAAACATAACCTTTCCAATGCCAGTTTTCCTTTGGTTTTTGGTGTGAGAGTTCACAATCGTATTTTCTTTATAATTATATTTCAAATTGAACGATAAGTGAGCCATAACTCATTTAATCTGTATCGTTTCGAACTTTTGTAACCATCGTCTCTACTCTGCATTAAAATACTTATGATATTAGTAAACCAAAATTTTTCACTAGAATTATATATCTTAGTTATTAAGGGTACATCATTTAGTGTAATATTGGGAGTTAAGAATTTTAATTACTACTTTTTTATCCCTTTCAATTACCAGAATGCGTCTGTACAACGCTATGGATGTTATTAAATCATCCGTTGATCCAAAATACCACAAACTCATTACAATCGATCAACCAGATTTGAGTAATTTAATGCAGAAGTCAAAATCTGTAAAAATTCTTAACTGCAAGAACACATCAACAGGTGTTAGCAATTCAAACAATGAATCCTCCCGTTCAGATGATGACTACACATCTACGACGTCAGACAGTAAACCTCAATCTGAAGACTGGAAAATACGAAATGTCAAAGAATATGCCAGCACAATTCCACAAATAGACTACAATGAATTAATTCAAGCAACAGACGGTTGGAATCCGGATTACGTTCTCGGAAAAGGTGGATTCGGAACGGTGTTCAGAGGATGCTGGAAACAGACAACGGTAGCAATTAAAAAAATTATCTACAACAGTGCTGATAATGGAGACAAAATTCAAATACAACAAAGTCTTAACGAATTGAAGCACCTCAATTCATGTCGTCATGATAATATTTTACCCCTTTACGGATATAGCATAAACGGAGATCACCCATGTCTTGTGTATCAACTAATGTCGGGGGGATCATTAGAAGATCGTTTGAAGGCGAAAACTTGCGAACCATTAACGTGGACACAGATGTTGAATATTGCCCGAGGAACAGCTAGGTTAATATTTTGTATGCCTATTTTATGATTATAAGAATTTTACATTTATTTGTTTATTACAGAGGTCTTCAATATCTTCATACGTTCCGTGAGAAACCTTTGATTCACGGTGACATCAAACCCGCGAACATATTGCTCGATCCCTGTAATCAACCACGAATTGGCGATTTTGGTTTAGCTCGTGAGGTGCGTTCCCAAACCGAATCAATGGAAGTGTCTCGGGTTTATGGAACAAAGCCGTATATACCAAAGGACTTTTTTGATCACAAATCATTAAGTACCAAAGTTGATACATTTAGTTATGGAGTTGTATTATTGGAAATGTTCACCGGTTTGCGAGCATACGATTCAACTCGTGCGCAACGTTTCTTATATTCACATGTAACATCTGCCTTAAATAACGGTACTCAAATCCAAGATATAATCGAAAAGAAACTGAAAATCAATGCAGATGTAGTAGAAATATGTAAGAAAGTGATAATTATTGGAATATCGTGTATATCGACAAATTCGGAAAATAGACCGGAAATGGTAATGGTCCTTCGAAATTTAGAGAATCTGTAATCAAAACTGTGCAATCAAATGAATTTACATTAAAATAGATTATTTACTGACACGGAGCATAACCTTAAGGCTCTATTTTAATCACATTATGTTAATTTAAATCAATATATTATTTTCATATTATATAAGTAACATAATTTGTTTTCATTTTCACAAGAGTTTTATATACAACTTTGAGTTTTAAGCTCTGATAATTTAACAAGATTTTTTTTAAATTAATTAATGTATTATGTATGAACGTTAAGTTTTACTTGGAAGTTTAGTTTATAGACATATAGTTGATGTGATGGAATCCCTGTGGAGTTTTTCGAATACTGAGCCATGGTGTTGGTTAACAATGTTAGTATCTTGTTTAACCAGCTTTTAGATAACGAAAGTGCATCAGTTTGAGGAATCTTTAATTTTCACAATATTCAATAAAGGATGTACTGGGAACCTGGAAAAGTATACAGAGATATGTTTTATGAATTCTTCATATAAAATATCTGCTGAAATTTTCCAACTACGACTTAACTCTTGGATGTTCAAATGGTATACATGTGCATTCAAGAGGACACAAGCGTCCACAGGTTTTTCTCAAAACCCACCTCTTTCTATCAACTCCTCTCACCTCCCCGTGGTGAACAGTTGTTGGTTGCATCAAACGAGAGTGGTGGGGGGGGGAGTGGTGTTTTAACTAAGGCACCTCTTCTTATCCAGATGGCAGCAGAGGAATTCCCGAGATGAAATCAACGGTGGCGTCTACAGTTCCAGTAAGGTTGAACTAATTAGTGAACAACGTATAGGGCTTCTACGATTTATTCGGAGCCCAGGTCTGTAAGGAGCGGTTTTATCCGGTTCTCCGTCCTTTGAGTTATAGTAAGGATCTGGCCCTTCAGGTTGGGGGTTGTGCCATCGGGGTGACTTCCTGGCCACGTAAAAACATGATAGTTGCGAAGCACCAACAAGCCGGATACGGACGGATTTACTGTTGACAACCTACGCAAACGAATAAAGGACTTCGGATATGCACGTAGAATGTTAGGTCCCTTAACAGACCACGTGCGGCCGAAGAATTAGTGGAGGCCCTAGACTGCTATACACCAGACATCACCGCCATCCAGGAAATACAATGGGATGGGCCGGGCAAAAAGACGATGAAAAACTGCCGCATTTACTATGTTGACAGTTACCGCGAAAATCAACAACCCAAGAAGTCTTGAGCTATAGGTGCATCAACGAGCGCCTCATGACCATCCGCATCAAGGTTAAATTCGGCAACATTAGTCTAATATGCGCGCACGCCCCCACAGAAGAGAAGGATGACAACACCAAAGATATGTTTTTTGAGCTCTTAGAAAAACATATGAGCAGTATCTTAGCTACGATATTAAAATTGTCCTGGGCGATTTGAATGCCAAGCTAAGAAGGGAAGACATCTTTGGTGGAATAATCGGGAGAAACAGCCTGCACGCCAACACTTTCGACAACGGATTTCGACGCATTTTCAACACCTCAACATCCACAAAGGAACTTAGAATTCCCAGATCAATCTACCGTCAACCAGATTTACCATATTGCGATCTACGCCAGGCACGCTCCCATTATCATGGATGTCCGATGTGGTGGGTTTCCAGCAGCCACCAACAAAGAACCCCTGGTTTGATGAGGAATGTCGGCACGCAAAGCGGCGCTCCATAAAATCACGAGAAGAGGGGAGAGGAACAGCGACATCTCAGAAGGAAAAAGAGAGGGCATGAGAAGCGTTCGGTCGAAGATGTAGAGAGGTTTAAAAGGAGAAATGAAGTTCGAAAGTTTTATGAACAGGTGGAACGAAATTCACAGGTACATAAACCTAGAAACGAAGGCTGCAAAGACGAAAGTGGAAACATCATAGTGGAACCGCAGTCAATGTTGAGGATATGGAAGGACCACTTCTGCAGACTGTATAACGCGATGACGAACCGAATTCCGCTGTCAGACAGGATGATCCATTCAACATAGACGACGAAAGCCAACAATCCCGTCCTTCCAACTTAGACGAAGTAGAGATTGCCATATCTAAGCTGAAGTCTAATAAAGCCACTGGAGGGGATGGCTTGAATGCTGAGCTCTTTAGCAGTTGAGATAAGTTGGTTAGGAGCATGCACCAACTAATTTGTAAAATATGATCGGAAGAAAGCATGCCCAAATGGAACCTCAGTATTGTTTGCCCGATCCTAAAAAAAGGAGAAACTTTAAACTACACCAACTATAAGGAATCAGTCTACTTAACATCGCCTACAAAATCTTCTCTGCCGTAATATGTGAACGTCTAAAGCACATCGTCAACAAGCTGATAGGTCCTCATCAGTGTGGCTTTAGACCAGGAAAGTCCACAGTCGATCAAATATTCACATTACGGCAGATCCTGAAAAAAACCCAAGAACACCACATCGACACCCACCATCTTTTCATCGATTTCAAGGCCGCAAATGACAGCATCTACAGGGACGAGCTGTATAGAGCCATGTCTATTTTTGGCATCCCTGCCAAACTCGTCCGTTTGTGGAGGATGACCATGGAGAATTCACGCTGCTCCATAAAGATTGAAAACAACTTAACAGAACTTTTCGATGCCAAAAAAGGTTTTAGATAAGTTGATGCGCTATCATGCGATTATTTTAATATCGTACTTGAAAGAATGGTGCAGAGCTCACACGCAATACTAGAGGAACTATCTTTCAAAAGTATGTTCAATTACTAGCATATGCTCATGACATTGAAATAATCGGAAGAACTCAACGTGATGTCAATGGAGGTTTTGTGAGTATTGAGGCAGAGGCGGCAAAAATGGGTTTAACGGTTAATGAGGGCAAAATAAAGTACATGTTGTCGTCAAGAAAGGACATACAACACCGACGTCTTGGTCAAAACGTCACCATCGACAGACGTAACTTTGAGGTACCTAGTCAAGGACTTCGTCTACCTAGGCTCCTCTGTAAACGCAGAAAACAACACCAGTGCTGAGATCAAACGAAGAATAACTTTTGGTAAACGCTGTTTCTTTGGGCTAAAAAAGCAATTGAGTGGAAAAGTCAAAAAAGAGTGAAAAAGAAGGACCTGCTATTCGGTGCTGAAGCATGGACTGTGACAAAAACCGATGAAAGCACCTTGGGTCGGTTCGAAAGAAAAGTTCTTCGTGTGATCTACGGTCCCGCATGCATCGAAGGTGAGTGGAGGAGAAGATGGAACGACGAGCTGTACGGACTGTACAGCGACGTAGACTTAGCCAGAAGTGTAAAAGTTCAACGACTAAGATGGCTGGTCAAGTAGAGCGCATCGAAACCAATGCTCCGGCCCGGAAAGCCTTCCAATCCACACCCACAGGACAGCGCAGCAGGGGAAGACCGCGGATCAGGTGTCGCACACAAGTGGAAAGTGACCTCACACAACTTGGAGCGTGAAACTGAAGACATCTAGCTAGGGACCGAGCTAGATGGAGAAGTTTGTTGGAAGAGGCCGTAATTTACACAGGACTGTAGCGCTGCTTTAAGTAAGTACTTAACTCTTGGATCGACGACCATTTAATTAAGGAATCATCGTAGAAAAATTTCTACAAAATGAAAAGAATTTTTTTTTGATTTTATGGCAGCGTTTGATTCGTTGGATAGACAGGCATTAATGTTCAGGTTGTTTGGTTAAGGAATTTCAAAAAAGTTTGTTGGAGTTTCACAAAACCTTTGTAGAGATACTTAAGCGGCAGTATGGAATGAAAAGGAAATGTCTGAATGGTTTTAAACATAGTCAGTGGTACATCAGGGGTTTGCGTTGAACCCTCTTTTGTTCCCAATTTACATTTAAGATCATTCTGAATTTTTGTCTAGAGGTATTGAATAACCAGGAACTATAATCAAGGCGACATGGTCGCATTTGATCGTTCAGCAGAATCGCTGAAACTAATTATCAACCTACTATGTAGGTACAGCATCGCTTATAGTCTTCATCTGAACAAATCAAATACAGACATGGACATTAAAATAGACACAGAGACAGTTGCTAAGAGTAAAACCAAAATTAAAACGACAACATGCATTAGAAGTAGTTTTAACGGTTATCAAAAAAAAGTTACGACTTTTTTATGCAAAATAAAATGGGTTTTATGTTTTTTGTTTGCTTGTTGATTGTTTGGAAATGAACCGTTCCTTAGGTAAGACTGTGTTTTTGGTGGACTTTAAAATGAAAATACATTGGAACACAGATCTTAATATTTAACTACCATCAAAAATATTAGTTTTTAATATTTTTTTTTATTTTTATAAAACTTTTGGAAGTAAATTCAAATTATTTTAATAATATTACAATTAATTCTAAGGAAAATATGGGTTGCGGTTGGCATTGTTCCCTAGAGGACAAAGCTGTCATAGGTCTACGAAGTGAGGGAAATAGCCAGAATAATGAGCAGATCACTAAAGTTGAATGTGAACCAAGCAAAACAACCCCAAGAGAAGACTGAAAAATAATTTGCGTCTCAAAAAAGATCGTTAAAAGTCTTCAACGGAAATAAAAAACAAACTACAGCTTCCAATAACTTCCAGAACTGCTCGTAGAAGACTTGTTAAAATTAACTTGCTCTAAAGGATCGCAAGAATGGTGCCCTTTCTAAGGAAAACAAAATATAACAATGCGGTTTAAATTCACCCACGATCATTTTGATTGGAGTGGGCCAGAAGGAGGCAAAAAGTGGAGGAATCTTTTGTGGATGGACGAAACAAAGATTAATTTGTTCGGAAGTGATGGCAGACAAACCGTTAGAAGGCTTAATTTGAAAGAACTGAATCCCAAATATATCTAGAAAACGGTCGAGAATGGTGGCGTTAATTTTCTTGATATGGAGTTGGACTAATAAAATTGATTGAGGGTAAAATGGACAAAAATATGAAGGTGAATATCATGAAGGCGATGCTTCCTTATGCGGACAAGAACCTGCCTCTTAAATGTGTTCTGCAGCAAGACAATGACCCTTAGCACACATCGAAATCTACTCAAAAGTATTTTAAGGACAAAAAAATTAGCGTATTGGAGTGGCCATCCTAATTAATGTTCATATCTGTATCATGATTTTTAAAAATGCTCAAGGAAGAAATTGTGCAAATCACAGGAGCACAGCATAAACGCCATTCGTACCACACCGAAAAATTGTTTCGCCAATAAATACATTGCGCATAGCAGTAAATTTAGTGTTTTTTGAAGCAGTTCTGGAGGTAATCATGCGTTACGCATCATTCAACTGAAAGCTTTGTTTATAAAGGGGTTCCTTGTCAAATTAGAAAAGGAATAAGTAATATTTTTTACAGGTCGAGATGAAATTGTTGGTTGCCTGAGGAGCGTTTTGTATAACAGAAGCCCGGTTTTTATATTTATAAGTTCATACAAATGCACATTTGTTAGAAGAGTTTAAAACAAAATAGTAAAAATTTAAAGTGGCAATTTCAAAGAGTTCCCATTTTTAAATTAAATTTGAATGAAATAAGAACTAAGATTGTGGACTAAATATTTGTAGGTGTTCGCGTGCAATGGCACTATATTTGTTGACTCAAATTTTCCGTATAAATAAACAACTAAAACAAAGGCATTCAAAAATATATTTTTATTGACTTATACAATTAACTATAAAAAAGATTACAATGACATGTTTAGCAACATTGGAAACCAAAATGAAGAGTAAAATTTGAACTTTCTTATCCTTTTCTTCTTTTTGAAGACCCCAAAATACTTTATAGAGTAGGATTTAAGGAGTTACAGTCGATACGGAGTCAACAACAAATTCAATTTGATCGAGTCTACGAGTACATCCAAGTAAAATTGATTCGTAGGGCCATCAATGTTGAAACGCACATTTGAGAAAGAACTTTTCAAGACAAGTATTACTCTAATGACAGACATAGGCGTCAATAATTCTGCTTATAATAATTGATCGCGGGTAGGGCCCTAGTGACTAGTGTGGAAGAAAAGCCCACAAGGAATTAATCCTACAAAGATAACCATATTTCATAGACCATAAGTGAAACACATGATTTATACGTCAGTTCGACGTAGGTTATCTTGCTAGGGTTAAATAAGCAAACGTTAATGAAATAAGCTGAACAAACGTTGTGTCAAAATATCACAACTGATGAGTTTTGAATATACATACTCGTATGTACTTTTTACCGAGCACATCCATCGCGTCTGAACAAGGTATCAAACGCACTTGTAAGAAAGAAAATAATGCACAAAACCAATTAAAGGTCTTTGCCTGGCTGCTCCCATTCTTTACCAATCTGAATACGCCATTTTTTATTTTATGTTGGCACAACTTCCGGAACCAAGAAACAGCCATATTGTTTTTCTATATTTTTCGGAGTTTTTCGGACGAGAAAACAGCACCAGTACATACATACATTCATACGGATAAAGCAATTGATTTATGTCCAATTTCATAAACAAACACTAAAAAACTTTTTTCTAAAAGCTTTTTAAATTTTATCAGGCATTTAAATTTGTTCTTTTCTGTTCCTATGAATTTCTGCTTCCGATCCATAAGGTTACAGAAGTTAATGCGTGTAATCGATTGCTCAACAACAGATCCACAGATGCTTTGGAAGTCGGAACCTTATTTTGACGTCAATATCACCATAGTCTGAAAATTGATTCTTGTGAAAGCGGGATACTCTGAAATGGATTCTTGTGAAAGCTGGATACTCTTGAACGGCGAATAACTATATGTTGTTCTTCTTCAAAGATGACCAATCAAATATTCTAATTAAAAATCAAAATCATGAAAACGATATTATAAGTAGTAATTAATTTGTTTTTTAGCTACATATTCATTCTTTATCTCCAAATATTGAGAATACAAATTTTGCAAAACAAAACATCAACTGTTAATCTGTCATATTCATTTTCTAATGACACTTTTAAAATTTAATGAGCCAAAAATTTACATTTAGTTTTACAAGGTGTTTAAAAGTTTGATTACTTTAAAAACGTTTGGTGAAACCAAAATATCCCATTTTTCAGTTTAAAATCCTGTTAAATGTGTAAAAGCTGTTTATGAAATTGAAAATTAATACTTTAATTTTTAAAATTAAACAAAAATTTAAGCCAACTAAAATACTATAAAGTTTGTTTGAGCTTAAATTGCGTTAGTATTTAATTTGTTGACAGCACTAAAGTCTAATAATGAAAATCTTAAAAATTGATATCGATACTCGAATAAAATTTCTGCAATTTTGCATTCACAAAGCTACTTAAAATTTGATTGGTTGAATGGGACCAATTGTAAATATAATCCAATCTGAATGCTGACAAATTATTAAAATCAAAAGCTGCAGCTTTGGCAAATATTTTGCTTTTTTTTTTGAATGCATAAATTTAATTGTATTAATCTATTAAAAAACTTAATTATTATCAAATGAATATTTTTGTTCCGTAATTTTACACATATTATTAATGTGACTTCTGCTGTCTTTTTGACAGTAAATGTATGTAGTTAAAATTGTGGAGTATGCGTTTTCATATTAATAGGGTTAGTAGAATAAAAATACAATACAAAAATCGTCATTTAAGGTTAAAATTACCAATGAATGAAAAAAGGGCAGTAATACATTTTAAGTTTATTGTTTTTAAATTTATATTTTAAGTATTGTAATTAAACAGGGGTGGAATCGACTAAGGTGATTGTTGATAAATGACAGTCAAAATAATTCAATTTGATCTATGTAAGGTTATAGTCAAACTGATACCTAAAAAGCCTGGGGTGGAATCCGCTAAGGTGATAGTTGACTATCATTTTTTAATCAAATTGACTATCATTTTCATTCCATCTGTGTAAGATAATTGAACTCAATTCAATTCGATTGAATAATTCGAGATTGAAATTTTCCAAATTAATTGTTGCCTCGGTGAAATTATAAATTGATTTCCATGAAATATCTAAATAAAAGTATCAAATTGGCTGTGTTTGAATAACATTCTTACTCTTCTTGATTTTTCGAATGTCGCAAGTTTTCCGGTCATAGGAATGTGTTATTTTTTACGGAAAAAAGCGAACTTATACAATTTTGCAGTCGTTTGTGTAAGGGTCTGGTAGGTCTACTTGGAATAAACATATTTGTTTGAAAATGACTATCACATTTTTGTTGTGACAGATTTTTAGGTATCAATCATCTAACATAAATCAAATTCGATTATTTTGAATGTCATTTATCAACAATCACTTAGCCGATTCCACCCCTGACACTAGAAAAATTTGATATTGATTTTAATACAAATATGTCGTTTCTAAAAAAAATGAATGGAAAATTTTGTCAGTTATGTTCTTTAGGTACAAAAATACATTCTTGTGACGGACAAAGTTTAAGACATTTGAAAAAACACAAGAAAAGTAAGAATGTTATAAAATTTGGATATTGTAAAGGAATCATTTTAAAATTTCACCATACCAACAATTAATCGTGATATTTGTAATCTGAAATTGTTTAATCGAATTGAATTAAGTTGAAACATCTTTCACAGACGAAATGAAAATAATACACAATTTGACTATCAAAAATATGATAGTTAATTATCACCTTAGTCGATTCCACCCCAGCATTAAAATATTTAAACGAACATACCTTTTATATTCAGCAATCAGAAATACGCTGAATTTAAACTTCACAATTGACAACCTAGTTTTGACATTTCTTTTAAGCACGTTGTTTTGACCGCAAAATATTTTGTTGACTTTCATAATAATAATTTAACGTACCAATTTTATTTTAAGTTGTAAATATTTTAAATATTTGCACACAAAATGAAGAATTTAAAACTTAAATCCCTTCAAACTTTTAACACAGCCCTTAGTAACCCGAAGTTCGTAGTTTTAGATTCAAGTGGCTCAAAAAAGAACACTGTTTTCATTTGTACCCAATCGGAGCTGTACTCTTGGAACCTACAAACCGAATCGTTGAATCTTATCGCCGACATAACTGGGGTTGTGTCTTGTGAATATTTATCACTTGAAAATCAAATTTGTATTGCAACTGAACCCGGAGAGGTTCTCCTTATTGATCCTGAAACAAAAACTTCCACCGAGGTTAGTTTCTGCGATGGAGGCATTCAAAAAATGGTCTGGTCTCCTGACCAGGAGGTTGTTGCTTTTGTGACAACAGCACGTAACGTCGTCGTCATGACGTGCACTTTTGAACCCATCTCTGAGGTGAAGCTCGATGACAATCTTTTCGGGGAAAATGAATTCATAACCGTGGGTTGGGGAAAAAAAGAAACCCAGTTCCATGGCTCAGAGGGTAAAACGGCTGCCAAACAAAAAACTGAATTCAATGTCCCAGACAACATCAAAGAACTACCACAACAGGTCGATATAACCTGGAGAGAAGATGGACAGTTGTTTTCTGTAACTTTTGTCGGACCCCAAGGGAGAATGTTTAAAGTCTTCGACAAAGAAGGTGCTCTAAAGTTCACATCGGAGAAACTTAATGATTTATGGCCTGCTATTGCTTGGCGGCCATCAGGCACATGGATTGCAGTGCCTCACAAATTCCCAAATAAATCAACTATTGCTCTTTTCGAGAAGAACGGCCTCAGACATCGAGAGATTGTACTTCCGTTTCAATTCGACGCCGAACCGGTAGTCAGTCTAAAATGGAATGCTGGCTCGGATATTTTGGCCATTGAGACTGTGTTGGATGGCAAGAGTGTTTTGTACTTGTACACCATTGGAAACTATCACTGGTATTTGAAGCAAACCCTTCGTTTTGAAAGTCTTTTATCCACATACGTGTGGGACAATCGAATCGGCGAGGAAAAGACATTGTTTGTTATGTTAGCCAATGGCACGTTGGCCAGATACAGGTGAGTCTGATGAAAGGTGTTCAATAACTTTATAACCTCTCAATAAGTATTAAATATTTACAGAATCCTAGAATATACATATAGCTAAAGAGTTGTTTTATAACAAGTAATATTTAATGCTTCAACACCTCCACTTATTAAAATATTTAAATAAGGTTTCAATTTTTTATATTCATGTCTATCTTTTTGACGCGAAGTTGGTACCTACTTGTTATTAGGAACTGCTTTTGTTAGGTTATCAGCAGCCATATCCTTAATGGGCATGGAACATACGGCAACAGTCTTGGCAATGATTGGGTAACGAATATGATGATGGCGAATGTCAATTTGTTTAGATCTTTATCTAAAAAAGTGTGATTCTGCAAGCTTTATCGCACTTTGATTTTCACATGCAATGACTATATGTTTATTTTTTAAAACAGTTGTCAATTTCGGCTCCAAACTGTATTTTCAAGTCCAAGTTTCTTCTTGGACGATGCCTACAATGCAACATGCAACACATACAATGCTACAGTGCTTGAGAATGCAGCGGTTGGTTGCCTTTTGCTAACCCTGATATTGCACCTCCACATAAGTTGAACATGAATTCTGTTCAGGATCGACGTTTGTCGTTGTCAGAGCCCAATCAGCATCCGGAGAACTGTTAAGGTGTTCTGAAAACCTTAAGGGTTTTTTCGGATGTTGATTGGGATTTTGACATCGAAAAACTTCGAGCTGGAATGGAATTTTGAATTTTAAATTGTTTTAACCTTTTAAGTACATTTTGTTTATTCGTCTACAGACAATTAAGATTCAAGGGGTTATTAGTACCCTTTATATGTTTATATTTAAACACAGTGCGAGCATTAGGAAAATAGGGAAGGATTACAAAGGAGTTACCGGTGCACATTGGTCTTAAAGTTCTGAACATCAAAATGGGAGGGAAAAACAGAGTTGGCTAAAGCATTCCACATTCTCGATGTGCGATTTAAGAAAGAATCTCTATACTTGACAGTATGCCCGAAATTGAGCTCAAGGGTAAACTGATGAGCATTCCTGGAAGTGCGAGTATTACGGCTGAATTGTTTAAGGGTGGAATGCAACTGGCTAATTCGACAGAACATTGTTTGTAAAAATATCGATAAAACAACATTTACATCGCTAGAACACCGCCGCAATGTTTCAATTATAGTTCTATCGCCTATCATTTTTAAAGCCCTTTTTTGTATTCTATCCAAGAGATTTAAACTTGTTTTGGGGGCACCTGCCCAGATATGCGAATTATATTCTAGCTTTGGACGGATGAAGGCTTTGTAAATTACAGCCAGATCAGAAGGGGTGAAAAATTTCTTGCACCGTCGGAGAAATCCTAAGCACCTGGCAGCATTTTTGGCAATATCAAATATATGATCGTTCCATAAAAGGTGATCTGTGATACACATACCAAGTACTGACAGTTGATTAGTTTCTTGGATGCAAGTGCCACTCATAGATAGTGGCATCGGGGGTATGTTACGCTTTAACGACAGGAGACAGCATTGAGTTTTCAAAGCATTAAATTCTACACGGTTTTTGATTCCCCATTGTACAATGCTGTCAAGATCAGAATTTAATGAGCTTATCATACGCTGCCGTTGAAGTTCCACATCCGAAGGACAAGGATGTGAATCTATAAACGAGTATGAAAAGCTGAGGGTACTGTCGTCGGTTAATGGATTAGAAGTGGCAGACATAAGATCATTTATGAATATAAGAAAGAGTGTCGGAGACAAAACGGAGCCCTGGGGAACACCAGCATTTATTTTAAGAATTTTAGACTTGTAACCATCCAATACAACTTGTATTGAACGGTTAGAAAGGTAATTTCTAATCCAACGAAGAAGAGATTCATCAATACCAAAAGCACGCATTTTCGATAAGAGAGCTTGGTGCGAAACTCTATCAAATGCTTTTGAAATATCAAGTGCAATAATCTTACTTTCTCCAAAACGATGTAAAGATTTGTTCCACTGTTCGGTGAGATGGACCATGAGATCACCAGTGGACCTATTGCTACGAAAACCATACTGTCGGTCATTAAGAAGCTTCCGTTCTTCGAGATATTTCTTGAGCTGATAATTAATCAGCGTTTCCATGACCTTGGAAAGAAGGGACGTGAGTGCTATTGGACGATAGTTAGAGGGAGAGGAGGATTCGCCTTTTTTAGGGACAGGCTGGACAAATGCTATTTTCCATCCGCTCGGAAAAAAGACCTGTAGAGTAGGAAAGATGGAAAAGTTTACGCAGTGGTTTTGCCAGCGATGAAGAACACCTCTTCAGAACAATTGGGGAGATACTATCCGGGCCAGCGGATTTGTGTATGTCAAGGTCTTTCAGTACTCTTGCAACTGCACGAGTGCGAAAGAAGATTCGTCCCATTGAATCATTTACGCTCTCAAGAACAGGAGGACTCATGACACTTTCCGGTAGCGTCGAATTAACAGCAAACTGTGCTGCAAGCAAATTGGCTTTATCAATCGAGCTTACATAGGGAGTGTCATTGTGGACGAGCGTTGGAACCGAGGATGACGTGGTGTTTCGTACGTTTTTTACAAATGACCAGAAATTTTTACTATCTTTGGGACATTGTAGTATTTTTTGCCTTAATTTCTGATCATGCAAAAATTTGGTTCGACGAATATGACCATTACATGTCTTCCTAGCTTGTTTGAACTTATTCCGGTTTTCCTCAGTCGGGTTGGCTTTGTAACAACGGAAACTTACATCTCTGATCCTAATAACCTCTTTACAGCTCGAATCAAACCATGAGTTCTCTTTGGGTTTGATAGATTTTACCCTGTTCGGGATAAAATTTCTCATTCCACAAAGAATTAAATTTGTAACCATATCTGCACTAGAATCCACGTCACTATCGAGGAAGCATAGTGACCAGTTAAAGTTCTTGAAGAATACATTGAGACCGTCCCAGTTGGCTTTCTCATATTGCCAAACGGTTCTCATAGGAGTTTTTTCTTTAACTGGGTTTTTTCGATATGAGAATTTTGCAGATATGATACAATGGTCTGATGTGCCTAGAGGCGGTAATACACTAATTGTGTATTTATTAGGGTCAGAGGTAAGAAACAAGTCTAGGGTGTTGGCGGATTGACCTGCAACGTCAGGGATTCGAGTTGGCTCATCGACAAGCTGGGTTAATTGATTTAACTCAGCAAAGATCTCAACATACCTTCCTTCCGGTGTTGACTGACCAGAATAACGAAGCCAAGAAGAATTGTGTACATTGAAATCGCCCGCAATGACAATTTCAGTGTGAGGATAATGGGCAACAATTCTTTGAATGGAGTCAGACAGAGCATCAAATTCGTTAAAAGTTGAATTTCTGTCCAGATTTGGACTTCGATATAAAAAACATGTGTGGATGATGTGTTTATTTACCGTGAATTTTAACCACATGAAGTTTTAACTTTGTTGTGTTTTTGTTCCATTATTTAAAATTGTTCGTTTATTTATCTTTTTATTTGTGTTACTTATTTATTTATTCAACTTTTCATAACAAAAAAAAAAATGCAATAGTACAGTTAACTCAAAACTAATAAATTTGAAAAATACCTTGAAGAAGCTGGAAAATAGCCAGCGAAACGTCGGGTAACAGAAGATGAATTAGTTTTTTATTAATTGCATCAAGAATATTGATCATTAAAGCCCAAACAAACAAACATTATATATGGTACAAAAAGTAAGCTAATATTAATTTTTAAATTTTGTTGTTGTATTAAACAAAGCAAAATTGGACTGTTCATAATTTAGTGGGACGAGGAAAACATTGTAGCTAAGAAAAGAGAACTTTTATTGAAAATATAACAAGCCAAGACCTAACAGGAGGTAGAAGAACTTGTCGGCTGCTCAGACCCAATGATACAATGAAATGAAAACCGTGTTAAAAAGCGTTTTCTTTCAGAGGCTATAGTTCGACAGGTCACTCGTTATGCTAAAAATCGTCAAACTTAACCTAGCCTGTGGTGTTCACAGGGTACGCAGGCGTCTACGAGAGCATAAATTGAATGCTCGCAGTCCCCGCAAGGTGCCACTTTTGAAGAAAAAGTCATGTGACCCGACGTCTTCAATTTGCCAGAGAACATTTCACTTGGGCAAGTGGAGGAATATTTTATGGAGTGATGCATCCAAAATTATTTTATATGGAGGTAAAGGCACCCGTCAGTATGTAATGCGCCTCACTAATACAGAATATGATCCCAGATACACCATTAAGACGGTGAAACATGGCGGGTCCAGTATTATGGTTTGGGGCTGCTTTTCCTACAGAAATACTTCACAATACTATGCCTCTAAATAGATATTTCAGCAAGATAACGATCCAAAGCATACGAGTAAGTTTACTAAGGAATGGTTTCGCTACAATGGAATTGAGGTTATGGATTGGACAGCTCAATCTCCTGACATCAATCCAATAGAAAACCTATGGGCAGACATTAAGAAAGCTGTATGGGATGCTAAGCCAAAAACAATAACGAACTTTAGGATGTAGTTTATCATGCGTGGCAGACTATAATATGACAAGGCCTTGTAGATTCCATGAAAAGGCGTTGTGAAGCCGTTATTAAAAATCATGGTCATGCTACTAAGTATTAAGTTTTTGCGGATAAATAAATCAGATTTTTTTATTTAACAACAAAGAAGGTATACATACTATCTTTTAGCACTGCAGTTCATGTTACAAAAGCTTTTATATTTTAAACAACTCAAGAGTATACTTAATTTCAGTGCCCACTACTATTTCATTTCTCGTAGCTGTATATTTTAAATAAATTTAATATCACAGGCCTTTTGATTCTGTAAGAAAAAATATCATAAGAAAAATAAACACTGAACATATCGTCTTTTTTGTAGGTAATTAAGACATATTAAGGTGTATCTTGAATAATACGAACCTGGTAAAAGCCTTCTGATCTCTTTCAATTCGATATCGGGCAAACAATACTAAGCTTCCATTCATGGGGCATCCTTTCTCCCAACCATATCTTACAGATAAGTCAGTGCATGCTCCTAACCAAATTATATCCAATGTAATTATTTTATAACGAAACTGGTAAAAGTCTCCTGAACTCTTTTAATTCGATTAATGCCAACAGAAGAAGTAGATGGACTCCAAATAATTGAACAGTAAACTAGAAAAGGACGGACTAAAGACATGTAAAGGAAATTCAAAGCATTAGGATTTGTAAATTCATTACAATTTTTTTTAAGAAAATAAAGCTCAGCTTTCATTTTCATTTTCAGTTCCAGTTTTTTTTTGCTTTAGCAACAAAATAATCGAAATTGTAAAGAAAATGCCAATTTTGGATCAAAGTATGATTTATCCAATTCTGCGTCGAAGATCATACAATTGGCAAGTTCAAATATGCTTCGATTATATCGTTCGGCGGCACCTTTCTGCTTTGGGGTATAAAATACCAGAATTTTTACACACAGATTCAAAGTTTTTTCCAACATACTCAGTTCCGCTGTCGTTTCTACCATTTGTTTGAACTCCTTAACGAAAGTAAAAACTTCTGTTTTCAATTTCAAAAAACAGACCAAAACTTTTAGTGAGAAATCAAAAACAAAAAGGCACTAAAATAATTTGCTTCTCCAATCGGTAAGAGGTCTACAAAGATCTAAATGAATAAAATCCAACAATTCAGCTTACTTTTAAAATATATCTCACACTTTTTTCAAATAATTGATTTCTTCGCTAAAAGCTACTCCTTCAACAGTTCAATTCTTTATTTTGCAAACGGTTATGCAATGTCATCACTTTGTTGGAAGCACTTGCGAACATTCCCGTAACGTGATGGTTGGGGCGTAGAACTGTCATGCCAAATGTCACTTGTTTTCAATCCCTGCCTGTGTCAACTAAACTTTTATTTAAGGTTACTGCGTCTTGCAGTGTACCATCGTTGATTGATGTTTTCCTTACTAGTGGTAATAGTTTTGTTAAATGTTATAATCAATTACCCATCCCTGTGTTTTAATATCATGACCTTATATTTTCAACACTTGACTTAAATTTCGATAAAAAATCGCAGCGTTGTTTCCAGTATCGTGATTTTCGTAATATTAATGTTGAAAACTTTTTTAACGAATAAATGTCGATGGATTTTCATTCAATTTACACCACATCTAACGTAAACTATCAAATTGAATACTTTACATCAGTGATTAAAGATCTTTTTAAAAAACGTTTTACATTTAAAACTTGTCATCTGTAATCTCGAAGTTCTTCTTGGCTCTCTGCGGATATACTTAATGCTATTAAGGCTAGATATGTCTCATACCGACTTTGGAGATGTTTTGGTTGTCCAGAAATGCTCATCGACTTTAAACTGTTATTACGGGAAATACACATTTTATAATAATAAGTTTAACTCAGATCGGTCGTCAAAGTGTTTTTTTAAAGGTAGTTAAGAATATTGGTTTGAGAAAAGATGTTCAATGTGGTGATGATAATATTGATTTGGAAGATTTGAATGTTAAATTCTCTACTTCGCAAACCAAATTCATTGAAATGTCTTCTAGACGTGCAGAGAATGATACTACTAACGTCTTTTCGGTAAGTATCGTAGATGATTATTAGGCAGGTAAAGCAATTTTCTCCATAAAATCTAAACTTACTGGACTTTAATAAAATGATCCTAGCTATCCTATCTTTTCTGTCTAAAGTTTTTGAAAGATTGATAATTAACCAGATAAAATATTATATATATAAGACAAGCAACAATTGAATCCTTTGTAATCTGGATGTAGGTCTGGACATAGTTGTTTTTTAGCTTTACTCGACGTATCTGATGACATAAGACATGCTTTAGACCATAAATTTACAACTGTGATAACCTTACTTTACTTTACAAGGGCATTTGACTGTGCAAATCATAACGTTCTCTGTGATAAATTTACCACCCTATTGAGCTTCTCTGACACAACTAAAAAACTTATTTACTCTTATTTGACCAATCGTATGCAAGTCGTGTCCTATAATGGTAGAATGTTCTCGTTCCTTTCTGTAAATAATGGTGTTCCTCAAAGATAAATCCTTGGATCTTTACTGTTTTCATTCATGAATGATCTGCCCCCTGTTATGTCTTAATGTCAGTTTCATATCTATGCAGATGATGTGCAATTATATATTAGTTTTCCTGAGATGATGCTTAAAGATGCAAATCTAAAATTAACATTGATTTACAGGCTATATATGATTGGTCGACACGGAACGGACTTAAACTCAATTCTGAAAAAACGAAAGCTCTTCTAATTTCAATAAACAAACCAAACCTAGATAATTTCCCTCCCGTTATGTTGAATAATTGTATTATTGAATATGTTGCCCAAGTTGGAAATTTAGGTTTGGTCTTAACAAACAGGTTAATTTGGAGTAACCATGTCGATACAAAAGATTTATACTTAACTTAGAGGTCTATCTGTTACTAGATCCGTACTACCTACAAATTGAAGCTGGTAAAAGCACTTGTCCTACCTATAAGAACATACGGGTGTGAGCTGTTTGCTGATCTTGACTCTCAATGAGCTCACAAACTAAAGTTGGCATTTAATTAGAGATGGCAGAGTAGATTACGTCAGGTAATCTACTCGGTAAACTACGTGTAGTTAATTAGATAAACTACACGTTTGATTTGTTTCATTAACTACCCTACATTTGTTACGTGTGCTACCTTCACAAAAAACGTTAAATTTCAAAAAGAATTTAAAAAAACGAGTGAATAAGTAACGACTAATGAGTGAAAAACACTGAACTATACATAAGAACCAAATATCTTGCGTAAAGGAACTAAATCCAGTAATTCGAAGTTTTATGAAAAAAAAGCAAATTAAACGAGAGTTAGTTTTTCACACTTACACAGTTATCTTTTAGATGCAATTTGTCAATTTGGTGGTTGAATGGACATTTCAAACTACGTTTTGACGTCTACCGATACGTCTGCTACATTTAACTACGTTAACTACATTTAATTGCATTAACTACCTCATTTATGTAGCAGACGTAGCAAATGTAGTAAATCACAAAAAATCGCATTTCTGCCATCTCTGATTTAATGCAATAGCTCGGTTTGTTTTTAACCTACGTAGGTTCGATCATGTCTCTTTCTTCAATTTTTATTTTATTATCCTTGCGCCTTGATTCAGATCTTTTAATTAACTTGTTTTTTTTTTTTTGTTGTTGCATTTAGTGTTTAGGTAATTAATTTTAACTATTTTTTTGTTAAGTTTGTTGTAAATATATCTTTTGTTAATTATATCTTAAATCAATGTTTTATATCCTGTTTTATTTATAAGTTTAACTTGATGTACAGTTGACATACAAATAAATAAATATGAAATATCAAATAAAAAATAAGCCATTCGGATTAGGTTTGAAACTGTAGGGCCCTTCCATCCCTGACAACATTACTCGCACAAAGAAATAGTTGAGAGTTGTAAGTCACTAGGCCATAGTTCTTAATGGACTGCAGCGCCACTTAATTAATTTATGTACTACTTGAGTAGACACGATGTTGACCTTTGATTTTGTAAAGCCACCACAAGATTCAGCCTTAACCAACAGTTTACACTGTCTGTTAAAAACATTACAACTGTTGTTACTAAAAACCAGCTCCTTGCCATATTTAACAATGTGTGCAACAGACAGTAAGTTTGCACAAAGCTGAGAAACATGCAAGAAATCATTGATTTAATTTTATTTTCATTGAGTCTCAATAAAATGTTTTCCATTCCAGTCACTTGCATGTTTTGATTTTTAGCAGTCATCCCCAAGGAAGCTTTTCTTATTTCGCATATCTAATCTATGTTAGGGGTCATGTGTCTCGAAGCACTGCTGTCAATGTTTCAGTCACCATCTTTTTCTGTTCGAATATTTTTTCATTCCATTTCTTTTCTTGACGACTGTTTGCACAGTTTTTCGAAATATGTCCTTTTTTCCACATTCATAACACTTTAAGTTTGCTTTTGTAGGCTTTTTTGTATGCGAAAAATGCATTTTCATTCTTTAGTGTTTTTGTAATCACAATCTTAAAGCTTATAGGCCCCATACACTACACATGCCTGCATGCGCAAGCACAAAAATGCGCAAACACTCTTTCCCCATACACTACGCATGCAAACTGTACAAAATTCAGTTTTGTGTTCACCGCTGAACAGAAAACTTTAAAAAATGTCAAGCTCCGACTCCGCTGCTGCGGCAATTTTGATTCCTTTAGCCCTTGACTGAGCAAATGTAGCACACACACCACTCATGCTTGCATGCACAAGCAAGAAAATATCAAAATTTTTTGATATTGCTCATGCCGCTTGCACAAACACACAGTTCACACCATACACTGGCAGTTTGCATGCGCAAGCACTGTATGCGCATGCAGGCATGTATAGTGTATGAGCCCTATTAGCTTTCATTGCTTTAAAAGTTACATGTACAAAAATACTCAAATATTTACCGAATACTAAAATATATAAATAAAGTTGAAGAGCTGTAGTATTTTAATATTTCAACAAATTATTTCATTCGAAAAACAAAATAAATTAGTAAAATATAAAAAAGCTAATATTATTTTTCTTATATGCGGCGAAGCTATAAAGAACTTATTCACCTATTTTAACACTCTAACTTTTCTTTTTGTTTTTAGCTGGAACTATAAAATCGACCGCTTTGAAGGCAATTCAGAAAATGTGAAACTCATAGATCGTGCATTAGTTGGAGTTATTGATGGCAAACGCATTCTTCTCACCGACTTTCGCAAAGGAATTGTTCCACCTCCAATGAGCAGTTTTGAGTTCGTCTGTGACGATTACATAAATCAGTGTGTTTTTTTGAACCAACTCCAAGACGGATCTCACTGGTTTCTTATAATTAATGCACAAAATGATTTGCAGCTGTACAGTTTGTCTCAATCCAACGAAATAAAACCAAGTGGGAAATTTAGTCTTCATCGTGGCATCGTGCCTTTGAGTAATCATAATTTTATTTGGCCAACCGCGAGTAACGTTTATTTTGTACAAAGTTTTGGGGTTGAATCGAAAATAACCTCAATTTCCATTCCCAATATGATTGGGACAGAAGATGTCAAAGATATCCATGGAATAGTATGTGGGCTTTTATCTTTGGATTCGAGTCATATTCTGGTGCATTCGATCGATGGTAAAATATCTAAAATACCCTGTTCAAAGAATAAAACCGATGCGAAGACCTTCTGTGATCCGGGCCAACTTTGTGATAATATGGAATACTTTAAGCGCAACGACAACAGCGGTGTGATATCGTTAGACATTCATCAGTGTCTTAGGTATAATTCAAAAGTCTTATCCAGTGACGTGACATCTTTTCACATAACTAACAACTATTTGGTCTTCACTCAATTAACTGTCATGAAGTTCATGAGGCTTAGCGACTGGAAGATCGTAAACGAGCGCAAAATCGAACGCGGAGCAAAAATCGTAATAATTCTGCCACATGGTTCGATGACAATACTTCAACTGCCACGTGGTAATCTCGAGGCAATTCATCCCAGAGTGTTGTGTCTGGAAATGGTAGGCGCTCTGCTGGACAGGAAGCAATACCACCAGGCAATGGATTTAGTGCGTAAACAGAGAATAAATCTTAACATAATCTGTGATCATGATTTGCCACAATTCCTGCTGCATCTCAAAGAGTTCCTCAATCAAATCAAACCGCAATGGTTGAATTTGTTCCTGACAGATTTACAAAACGAAGACTTCACCCTGACGAT
Source organism: Eupeodes corollae (assembly GCF_945859685.1). Classification (NCBI taxonomy): domain Eukaryota; kingdom Metazoa; phylum Arthropoda; class Insecta; order Diptera; family Syrphidae; genus Eupeodes; species Eupeodes corollae. The sequence goes on along the minus strand of NC_079147.1, from coordinate 144,664,766 downwards.
GTATTCGAGCAACTATTCTAATGTGGCTCGTAAACATCCCGAAGGTTTTCGCATCGAAAATAAAGTTGCACACATCTGTGCTGCTCTCTGTAAGGAAATGTATGCTGAAGGTCTACACAAGTTTCTGCTGCCAATCATCACGGCACATGTTAAAATTGGAAACATAGAAAAAGCTTTGGAAATAATATGGGAGGAAAAGAAGAAGGAAGGTGATGTAAGTGCTGACGATGCTCTGAAATACCTTCTCTATTTGGTGGACGTGAATCAGTTGTATGATGTAGCATTGGGAATGTATGATTTTGGTTTGGTTTTGATAGTTGCCAAGAAATCACAGAAAGATCCTCGGGAATTCTTGCCATTCCTTAATGAGTTGAAAGTACTCGAGGAGAATTATAGGAAATTTAAAATCGACTTCCATTTGAAACGATTTGGTAAAGCTCTTCGTCATATTAGTTTATGTGGGGAGGAGAGATTCGAAGAAGCTCTGGGTTTGGTTAAAACTCACAATCTATATAGAGATGCTTTGTCTGCTTATAAGGAGAATACCGTTTGTTATAAGAAAATCGCTCACGCCTATGGGGATTATTTGCGGGAGAATGGCAAGTTTGAGAATGCAAGTATAATGTACGAGAGGGCTGGTTTATTAACGCAGGCAGTGACGTGTGCACGACATGTGTTAGATTGGCAGCGTTGTTTGGCATTAACCAAATTAGAAGGAATCTATCCGCAGGATATTGCAATGTAAATATATACGAATATGAAAAATAAGTAAATATAACTGTTTGATAAAATATTTAAAATAGGTCATTGGTACCCTTGTTGATGGAACATGGAAGACATGAAGATGCTTTCGAACTATTGAAGAAGTATGGACACAGTTTTTCGGAGGGGATTTCTTGTCTAATGAAGGGAAATCTGTACTTGAGAGCAATTTTTGAATCTAAAACCGAAGATGCTGATTTATTGGGTATGCTTGATTTCAGAAATGCTTATTCAAAGTTATATAATTTTTAATATATAAAGATTTGTTATTTTATATGAAACTGGCGATTGATGACTTTATCGTCACCTGAAGTTTTGAAGATTATGTTTATAATTGTCATGTTTTAGCTATTTAGACAAAGAATAACAGGTTGCTTCTTATAATATCTTTGGCTTCTTCAATATTATTGAAGAAAATTCTGCTTACAAATTTATTTCTAGTGGTGCATAGTGCTGGGCAGTCGTATAAGAAGTGAAATGTGTCTTCTTGTTCTTTTTTATAACTGCATCCTGTGCATACGTCATTGGTGGTAAGCCGCATTTTTATTATGTTAAGAAGCATCGTAAAGATTTTTTTTTTTCAAATGAATAATCGAGCCAGACTTTTGTTTTCTTACTTTGTGAATTTGAGACATAGTTTCCTGGAAGGTTTCAATGCATTTACAACTTTCATTGGTTTCTTGGTGTATCTAGTTACCAATAATGCGTTTTAGTTCACAGGATGGGATGTCTACAGTTGAGTCTTTACTAAATGACAGCTCATCAGTTCTCTTGAATTTCATTGTTATGGCAAAAATCGATTTTAATGATGCTTGTCTATCAATGAGTATATAAATCTCTGATAGCGTCATAATTGAGACCTGTTTTGCAACATTTTTTGAGCTTTTTGACTCCTCTTATCAAGTCTTTATATGCAATCGTAATAACTCAGACGATTCAAACGCCGTTGGTGGCGAAATTCTTGTCGCTATCACCAATACTCTCACTAGTTACCTGATTGACGACTTTCGATCAACTGACATCGAAATACTATATTTAAAATTTAAAATGGCAACAGGGCATTTATTTATTGTATCAGCTTATGTGTGTACCTCCAAGCTCCAAGAACGAGGTTTATGAAAAACTAAACAACTGTATAGTAAGTATTTATATCCTTTGGAGCCTGATTTTACCAATTTACCCAATCTCAATTGGATTCAAATTGACGATGATAACTTCTACGTTCCAATAAACGCATCATCTTCAAACGAGTTTTTATTAACAGATGGTATGTCTTCATGTGGCTTAAGTCAACTAAACGGTGCGAAGAACCGTTTTGGAAAAACACTCGATCTGGTATTTTTCTTCGAAACGATATGCTCTGAAGCAGCTGTCACGTTACAAACTTAAAAAACAAAAGGAATAAAGCTTGGATAAAGTATAATCAAACAGGAACTGATGATGATTATAGGACGTTCGTTATAATAAAACAACTTTTGACTGACTATTCTAACATCCTATATGATGACTACATAAAACTACATATAAACCTTAAAAATAATCCTGATAGTTTTTGGAAATTCGTTGATCGTAAGAAGAAAACATGTTCGTACCCTAACTTAATGACTGATTCGACATGAAATAGTAATGAGCCGAGAATAATTCCGAACATGTTTGCAAACTACTTCAAAGATGCTTTTGTAGATTATAATACTATTAGTTATCCTAACACATCTACCACTGTTATAAATTTCCCCCACTTAAGTTCTATCAATTTCGTTATAAGTGAAGATACTGTCTTTAATAGTATCCTACAACTTGACGAATCTTTTAGTATTGGTCCCGACAGTGTACTTAGCACAGCCGTTATGTGTCCTTTTCAACACGTATTTAAGTAACTCGCTGTTTCCTTTTATCTAGAAGAGCTCCTTCATAATACCAGTACACAAAAAAGGTCCCAAAAACGAAGTAATAAACTACCGACCTATTACTAAACTATCTGTGAACTGTTTGAGTCAATCGTATGTAGAGTCCTTTCTTTTCACTGTAATCATCACATAACCAGCATAGTTTTGTTGAAAAGCGTACAACTCTTACTAATCTGTTTAACTTTACGTCCTTTTGATAACATGTTTTTGAAAAACGTGAACAAGTAGATTGTATCTTAATTGATTTCATCAAGGCCTTTGACAAATTGTGTCATAAAACATTACTCTACTATTACTATCACAGCAAGGTTTTAACGACTGTTTCATAAACTGGGTCTACTCATATTTGCAATATAGACGTTATAGTGTTAAATTTCGTAATGAGTGTTCAAGTTCATTTGTTGTGAATTCTGGTGTCCCCCAGGGTAGTCACCTTGGTCATATTCAATTTGTTTTATTTACAAGTGACTTGGTTTCGACCATACAAAATTTGCCTGTCCTAATATATGCTGATGACATTAAAATTAAAAAAAAAAATTAACTCTACATCTGACTGTCTTCTCTTGCAAGATGACTAAATATTATTCAAGGAATGGTGCCATGAGTTTTACACGCAAAAACGTTCCAATCTTTTTTAGTTACATGTTCGATTCTTGTCCTTTAAGTAGAGTATATTCTAATTAGGTGTTGTCTTAGAACATATTAAATTCATAGTTAAAAAAGCAAATAGAGTTCTGGGTTTTTTAAGAGATTTCAGTGATCCATATGTTTTAAAATTACTTTTTGTTTCATTTGTGAGACCAGTCCTGGAATATGCTTACAGTAAGGTCACTTTACTACGCCGTACACGCCACGAGACTCGAAGCCATTCAGAAAAGATTTATTTGTTTTTGTCTACGATCCCTTCCGTGGTTTCATGATATTCATACATTACCGCCTTATTCACAGAGACTTTCTCTCATAAATCTTCCTTCTTTGAAAATTCATATGATGTACTTGCAGTTTTGTTTTATTGTTGGAATAATAAACGGACAAATTTCATCACCATCAGTTCTTGGTAGTTTAAACTTTAGTTTTAGTCATTCAAGTATAAGACTCCAGAAACCATTGAATACTAATTTTAGCAGATCAAACTATGGTGTAAATCAATTAATTGAAATCTATAATAAATTTTACTCTTGTATTAATTCACCAAATGATAATATGAAAAGTATAAATTGCAAATTAATAAGTTTAAGTTTTTAGATTTTAAGTATATATTAAGAATTGTTAACGTTTACGAATTATAAATAAATAAATACACATATGTCACTGCTTATACCTCGGCTTGAAAGACTGCTGATTAGAAAATCTGAAGGAGTTGGTAAGAATGAGTGTCTTAAAGAAAAGTTTTGTCTCCTACTCCAGAAACCGTTTTCAAGCCGTCATGAGTAAAATATGGATTGTGATGGTTTATTCATGCGTGGTTTATACCCGTGTTTTTTGGCATTCTATTAATAATTTAGTATAGTAGGAAACTCCCAAGAAACCCCATCAGCAGTAGCCAGATTTTTGTATTTAAAAATTGGTACCTGTGTATAGGAGTTAGTTTTACAGATAATGCATTAGGTCTGTTTATTGGAATATTCGTCTACAAAAAATATAGTTTTGTTTTAATTAAATTAAAAAAATTGCAAATGGAGTAGGTAGCATGTTCTTATATGGTGCTGAACTATTCAGTTCTTCATTGTTTAACACGAATAAAACTATTTGACTTACACTTCATAAAACACCGAAACACCATTTGCGTTTTAGAAAGTGCTGTCAAACTTCATCATTTTAAAATCTTCTTGTGCGGTGGAAACCAAAAAGATTTATTTAATCTAAACTGAGATAAACCTTTGGTGGAAACATAGCAAAACTTAAATATCCTTTCTATTCTTGCAAAATAAGCTCAGTTAGTCCATTTTCATTAACAAAACTAAATAATATCAAAAGTAACAGATTGATTTTTTTTCGCCAGTGGAAAACACATGATTCCAAATGCACAACTACTCAACGAACACTGCAATCGAGATAAGAATGCAATAACAATCGTACCAACATTTGAGAACGAAATGACATAAGATCCATTCGAGACTCGTATAAATGTCAAAAACCCAGTCAGATTCTACTTTAACTTTTATCGGTAATATCCATACTGCGGATATTGTTTTTGTTATTCGTGTAAAATCCTACTATACTATTGATAGATTTTCCAACAAAACACGGGTATTGTTAACCCACTCATTTCCTATCAAGAAAAATGGTGTTAAGGAGTTAATTGAAGTATCGACATGGTATGTAATTTTTGGTAGCATTGTTTCCCATGTATTCCTGTAGAATCTGCGCGTGTTCCAAGTGGTTGCTCTTTTGTCATAGTCAATGCTTTCATTATTATGATATTATACACATTTTAAACAATCCATTTTATAATATGGCTTTATTACTTGCCAGATTGACAACTTAAGTTTACTTTTTAACTTCCCATGGGAAGTTATTGTAATGGGTCCGATTTGTCAAATTGAAAATTTTGACATTTCTCGACGTTTCAAGGTCCCTAGAGTCGAAATAAAAGATTCTTAGAAAGATGTCTGTTCGTGCGTGTGTACGTACGTTCGCGACGTTTTTTTCGTCGTCCATAGCTCAGAAGAGTTATCGATTTCAAATAAATTTTGTTATACAGATAATAAGGCAGAAAATGCAGATCCATAGCAGTTTGAAAAAAGGTGAAAATTTTGGTTAACCCTAAATATCTTACGAACCAAAAACGCTAGAGACTTGAATTAAATATAATATATTGTAACGTGATATCAAAGAGGTATATTCTTTGAAAAAAATCCATTTAACGGTTTTTTTATAAATCAAAAAAACTGAAAACAAAATTTGTCACCTCCAACATTTTACGACAAAAATATGATTTCATCTCCAAAACAATTTTGTGCAACGAAGAATAATGTTTTTGATATCTGATTAAATTTTGAGAAAATTCGAATTAACAGTTTTTTTTTTATAAAAAATAAAAATTAAAAAAAAAAACATTACTCAAAGTTGGTAAAAATTGAATATCGATTCAAAAACTTGAAAATAAGGCTTCAAACTTATTTTATCTTATAAGAAATATTGTTTTCAACATTAGGACAAATTTAAAAATAAAAAAACTAAAAAAAAAAGTATAAAAGTTGGTAAAAATTGATTTTCGACTCAAATATCTTTTCAAAAATTGTTGATATTGGCTTTAAACTACTTTTATCTTTCAAAAAATATTGTTGTTAACATTCGGTAAAATTTTGAAAAAAAATCTAATTGACAGTTTTTGTACAAAAAATAAAAACCTAAACAAAATTTAACAAAAGATGGTAAAAATTGATTTTGGACTCAAATATCTTTTCAAAAATTTGAAATATTGACTTCAAACTAATTGTATCTTATATGCAATATTGTTTTCAACATTCGATAAAATTTTGACAAAAATCGAATTGACAGTTTTTTTATAAAAAATAAAACTCTAAAAATAAACAATACTAAAACTTGATAAAAATATAAAAGTATAAATGATAAAAGTATACTTTATGCATAGCTCAATGTTTATAAACCAAAAAAAAAATTATGTGGCGCAAAAGTCCATTGAAAACTAGCGCCTTTTGACTTACAACTCTCAACCATTCCTGTGTGCGAGTAATTTTGTCAGGAATGGAGAGAGTTTTAAGCCGAATCCGAACGGCTAATTTGAGAAACCACTTTTCATGACAAGAATTACTCTTGGAAAATTTGTCAATTCTTCGCAAGAGGTCGTACCTGTGAAATAAATGTTAGATGGCATAGCAGGTATTAAACCCAAGACCTCTGGCATGACTGTCCAACGCACTTACCATCATGCCACGGATACTGGCATTGCTTATTGACGTTGCAATAGAATAATGACAGGCATGAAACCTTACGACTGTGCAGTGACATACATAAGTTTCAGTTAGACAACGGTCACCTATCATTTTAAAAGTCCCATTTTGAATTCCATAGAAGAGACTTAAGTGGGTTAAAGGAGCAGCTGTCCAGATATGGGAATTGTACTCCAGTTTCGGACGAATATAGGCTTTGTAAATTATAGATCAGAAGGAGTAAAAAAACTTCTTGCATCGTCGAGGAAAACCTAAATACCTAGCAGCATTTTTGGCGTTGTAGAATATTTGATCACTCCAAAACAAGTGGTTGGTAATGCGCATACCTAGAATTGAAATCTGTTTAGTCTCTTTGAAGAAAGCCATGGATAGTGGCATTGTTGCAAGGTTACGCTTTTGCGACAGTAGACAGCATTGAGTTTTCGAAGAATTAAATTCTACACAGTTTTTGATTCCCCATTGGATAATGTTGTCAAGATAAGAATTTAATGAGGTTATCATACGCTGCCGTTGGTAGTCCACATCCAAAGAACAAGTATGAGAATCGGAAATCATCGGAGAACATCATGTGAATATGAGATTAGAACCCGTCCAAAACTACTTAAATTGAATGGTCTGAAAGCTAATTTCTAACCAAACAAAAAAGAGATTCATCAATAGCAAATGCACGTATTTTCGATAAGAGAGCTTGATGAAAACCGTACTGCAGGTCATTGAGAAGCTTTCGATCTTCAAGATGGACGATAGTTATAAAGGAAGGAGAATTCGCTTTTTTAGGGACAGGATGGACAAACTCTGTTTTTTTTTAAGAAAACCTCTACAGAACAAAAGTGGGGGTACTATCTGGATTTGTGAATGTCGGTCTCCGTTTTCTTCCAAAATTTGCCTAATCTTCTTTTCCCCTGTAGGTGGTAAATCCAATCACTTTATTTCATTTCTTTTTCATTTCATAATACTGAACAGTAATTTTATATTGATTTTTATTTGAGTTCGTCTTATAATACAACTAAAAACATTGTTTTCAACCGCAATAAATTCCGAGCGAATTTCGAACACCATTCACGATACGAATTTTTTGAACTTGGAAGGGAAATCTCGTCCTCGATAGTGCCTAAAAGGGTTATTAGTACCCTTTATATGTTTATATTTAAACACAGTGCGAACGTTAGGAAAATAGGGAAGGATTTAAAAGGAGATACCGGTTCACATTGGTCTTAAAGTTCTGAACATCAAAATGGGAGGGAAAAACAGAGTTGGCCAAAGCATTCCACATCCTCGATGTGCGATTTAAGAATGAATCTCTGTACTTGACAGTACGCCCGAAATTGAGCTCAAGGGTAAACTAATGAGCATTCCTAGAAGTGCGAGTATTACGGCTAAATTGTTTAAGGGGTGGAATGCAACTGGCTAATTCGACAGAACATTGTTTGTAAAAATATCTATAAAATAACGAAAGACATGAAACATTGCGACGGTGTTCTAGCGATGTAAATGTTTCGATTATAGTTCTGTCGCCTATCATTTTTAAAGCCCTTTTTTGAATTCTATCCAAGAGATTTAAACTTGTTTTGGGGGCACCTGCCCAGATATGCGAATTATATTCAAGCTTTGGACGGATAAAAGCTTTGTAGATTATAGCCAGATCAGAAGGGGTGAAAAATTTCTTTCATCTTCGGAGAAATCCTTAGCACCTGGCAGCATTTTTGGCGATATCGAATATGTGATCATTCCATAGGAGGTGATCTGTGATATTCATACCAAGTACTGAAAGTTGATTAGTTTCCTGGATGCAAGTGCGGCTCATGGATAGCGGCATCGGGGGTGAGTTACGCTTTAACGACAGGAGACAGCATTGAGTTTTCGAAGGATTAAATTCTACACGGTTTTTGATTCCCCATTGAACAATGCTGTCAAGATCAGAATTTAATGAGCTTATCATACGCTGCCGTTTAAATTCCACATCCGAAGGACAAGGATGTGAATCTAGAAACGAATATGAAAAACTGAGGGTACTGTCGTCGGCGAAACAGTTTAATGGATTAGAAGTGACAGACAAAAGATCGTTTATGAATATATGGAAGAGGGTCGGAGACAAAACGGAGCCCTGGGGTACACCAGCATTTATTTTATGAATTTCAGACTTGAAACCATCCAATACAACTTGTATTGAACGGTTAGAAAGGTAATTTCCAATCCAACGAAGAAGAGAATCATCAATACCAAAAGCACGCATTTTCGATAACAGAGCTTGGTGCCAAACTCTATCAAATGCTTTTAAAATATCAAGTGCAATAAGCTTACTTTCTCCAAAACGATGTAAAGATTTGTTCCACTGTTCGGTGAGATGAACCATGAGATCACCAGTGGACCTATTGCTACGAAAGCCATACTGTCGGTCATTAAGAAGCTTCCGTTCTTCAAGATATTTCTTAAGCTGAAAATTAATCAGCGTTTCCATGACCTTAGAAAGAAGGGACGTAAGTGCAATTGGACGATAGTTTGAGGGAGAGGAGGATTCGCCTTTTTTAGGGATAGGCTGGACAAATGCAGTTTTACATCCACTCGGGAAGAGACCTGTAGAATAGGACAGATGTAAAAGCTTACGCAGTGGTTTTGCCAGCGTTGAAAAACACCGCTTCGGAACAATAGGGGGAATACTATCCGGGCCAGCGGATTTGTGTATGTCAAGGTCTTTCAGTATTCTTTCGACGGCACGAGTGCGAAAAAAGATTCGTCCCATAGAATCATTTACGCTCTCAAGAACAGGAGGACTCATGACACTATCCGGTAGCGTCGAATTAACAGCAAAATGTGCTGCAAGCAAATTGGCTTTATCAATCGAGCTTACATAGGGAGTGTCATTGTGGACGAGCGTTGGAACCGAGTATGACGTGGTGTTTCGTACGTTTTTTACAAATTACCAGAAATTTTTACTACCTTTGGGAGATTGTAGTATTTTTTGCCTTAATTTCTGATCATGCAAAAATTTGGTTCGTCGAATATGACCATTACAGGTCTTTCTAGCTTGTTTAAACTTATTCCGGTTTTCCTCAGTCGGGTTGACTTTATAACAACGGAAACTTACATCTCTGAACCTAATAACCTCTTTACAGCTCGAATCAAACCATGAGTTCTCTTTGGGTTTGATAGATTTCAACCTATTAAAAAGCATAATTAGAACAAATTCCGAATGGGAAATGAATTAAAGAGCAACCTCATCTGTTAAGAGAAAGATTTAACACTGTTTTTGAGAACCTTGTCAGACTAACGTTTAACGAATTTGTCGAAGAAGCCCAATCGACATTGTTTAAGAACTAACTACATTAAACTCAATATTGTAACACCATAAAGCAATGGACATTTTTAACAGAGAAAACGTATGTAGTATTTTATATGCCAGAACTACGTTGTATAAAGCGTATAAGAGGAGTTTTTTTTAATATAAGAACTTCAGTTTATATTCTGTCAACGGCCCTAGATCAAACCCATTTTGACTTAGTCTGAACCATAATGGATATATTTTTTTAAATTAAAATAAAAGTACATTTTTATTAAATAAAATTAGACAATACAATTAGAAACTAGGTACTTGTATTGTTAAAAACAACTTTTATTTAAATAAATATTTGTTGAAGCATTTTTTTTTCAATTAAGGTTTAACAATTATATTCAATTATACTGCGTTCATTGTAATAAAAAACAAATCCATAAAATGTTTCATTAATTATACTCCAATTTTGTTAATAACATAATCTGCAGTAAATCGTTTAAACTATCAGTTGCTAATTAAATGCTCAAATTATGTACCAATGCTACCAATTTTCTTAAAACAATGTATGCAGCTTTAGATACACACATAAGATAATATCTTTCGCCTAATATTATTTTACTTTATTTCTACCCCAAACCAACACTCAACTATAAACGGTCACTATTATACAATCACCTTCACTTTACTCTAAGAAATATAAATACTATATATTTTTGTTTATGTCTTTCTAGATAAAATCATAAAACCAGACCTTCTGTCGTATAAGGAAACACTTGCATCAAATTTAAATACAGACAAAGACCTCTTTTTAAAGCATAAATCCCGTTTGCTAGCAATCAGAGAAAAAAAATCAATTGAAAATGTATGCGATGATTTAGACGATAGTGGCCAAATTGACGAGAGCGATCTACTATCCGATACAACAAGTATGCACTCCTCTAGATACACAGCAAGTTCCCGTGGCACAGGGTAACAAAAAAAAAAAAAAACATACGTACTTCAACTCTATTAACCTTTTTCTTCTTTACATATTTATCTGCATATGAATTTCCGTAACCGATTTCAATTTAAAAAAATAGAAAAACATTTCGTTCGAGTAAAAACCGCAGGAAGCATGAAAGGAAGTTGCTTAGTTTGAAGGAAGGCAATCCATTCGAAGACATTGCTTTAATCGATGCCCTCCATAACCACATAATTAAGGTTTACGGTCTACAAGCTCACATTCGAGACACTTGTAAAGCCTTATTAGAAGTTTTCGAAGACGATCATGCCCGAGAAATTCAAAGTCAATACAGAGCACTTCTCCTACTGCTAAAGGATTCATTCGATGAAATTTGGAGCCCAGAAGTAATGACAACAGCCCAATATGTCACTGGACCTAATATAGACTATGCAACATTACAAAATGAACAACGTTATGCTATGATAAGTAAGTTCGGTTAATAAATTTCTTGACTTGACTTCTTTGTTATGAGTAAAATTATTGTTTTCCAGACCCTTTGAAGCGTTTTAAACCCGAACCCATCATAATTGATTGGCAACACGAAATACTGAGATAGAATTTGTGGGAGTTTTATGAAGTTTTCAAGAATTTAATAAACAATGAAATCAAATTAAAAGAATGAAGAATATGGTGTTTTTCTTAAAACACATGTAAACACATGTAATAAATAGCTCCACAGCAAGAACTAAGAAATTACATACAATCAAATATGAAGATGATGTCTCTCAAAGATTTGCATGATGCAGCATACAGGTAAGCTTAACTTTTCTTTTCCACTCTTAATATTGGAAAGTGAATCTTCTTCTTCGTGCAGATTGCACTTTATAAATGAAGATATTAAGAAAATATCTCACACGCAAGCTGATGCAGCACGCTGAAAAAATCAGTGAAACATGCAAGAAAGTGTAAGTGACTGCTCTTTACTTACCTACATATTAAATAAAAAAAGTTAGTTGTATTTAAATATACTGATTAGCACAAAAATAATTGTTTTTCTCTTTTGTTTTATGTTATTTTCTTTTTTTTACTTGTCAAGCTGGATATTATTTTCTAGGCAAATTGAAGTAATTAGCCAAACAGATGAGGGGCGTCAGTAGATATAATTATAATTTTATTTTTGTTTTTTTTTTTTTATCAAAAAATGATAAATTTTGACTGACTGACCAATCGTGTTTACGCCTCTCAAAGTTTATAATTATAGTCAATTTGTATATAAAATTGTGTACATCAGTGAATAAAATTGTTATTATTAGACAAAATTAATTATTAGCAAAAATATACATACGAATTTTGTGTATCTCTCGTATAGACATTAGGGTGATTTGATTTGTCTTTATTTTTGTTTTAAAAAAATCAAGTTCGACGATCGCTAAATGATACTCATTCAGCGAACATATGTAATTTATAATATCTCTTTTGAAAAATAATAATAATCAATATTAATATTTTTGTTTCAGTCTAGGAATTCATAAACTTATTAAATTATTTAAATATGTTTGTCTGTATTCTTTTACAACTACAAATGAAGGTTTTAATTAAAATGAAACTAACATGACACAGAACACTGTTATTTAGACCTGATAACATGAACCAGTTTCTCATAAAACTGTTATAAAAATGTGGTCCACTAAGGCGTATACGCACTTATATATATATATTTTTTAAAATAAAGCAATCTTTGTTTTATTTTTAATTTTATTTTGGTGAGCCTCAACAAACATGCGTCTCCAGATAGCTCGGTCGCTAGCTAGCTGTCTTGAGTTTCGAACGCAAAGTTGGTAGAGTTCCTGAACGATAAAAAAATACTCCAAGATAAGGAGTATAAGGCGTGAGTCGGACTGTCATGCCTTGGTCTTGGTTCAATCCCTGCCTGTGCAAGCTAGAGTTTTTTTTCACGGGTTCTGCATCTTGCAAAGAATTGGCAAATCTTCCAAGAGTAATTCTTGTCAGGAAAAGTGCTTTCTTAAATTAGTCGGATTCGGCTTAAAATTGTAGGTCTCCTTCATCCCTGCCAACATTACTCGCATACAGGAAAGGTTGAGAGTTGTAAGTAACTTTTCCCTGGTTCTCAACGGACTGTTATGCTAAAAAAACCCTCACTATATATTATAAACTAAATCATGTGTACGCTGAAGAAAAGATAGATCAATAGTGAACTAGGCGGTACGGAGATTAAAGTAGGATCATAGAAAGGAACGCCTGAAAGAGGGCTACCCCGCCATCTTAATTGTTGGACTTTTATGCTTTTGACCAGATCAATGTCAGTGTAAAGCCCGTACAATTCTTCGTTGTATCTTCTCCTTCACTCTCCATCTATGCAGACTTGACAAAAAATTGACCGAAGAATTTTACTCTCGAAGCATCCTAAGACGTTCTCATCTTTCCACTACAAGGTCTAAGCCTCAGCGACATAAATGGGAGTCGGGAAGATAAGTGCGTTATGCGAGATACAAGCCTACGTTTATATCACCAACTCCCATCCCTCCCACGTTGTAATGGTGAAAAAGCTAGCAGCGCTCCTATCTCCTATGCTTCTTCTCACTCTAGCTGAATTGCTGTTACCGAATCCCTATCTTTTCCTTACATATCAGAATGATGATTTAACATCAACTGACTACTCACCTTTTCTAAGGTGTTAAACCACCCGTGCCGATAATCAGCCTGGCTGGGGCCCAATTCAAAAATAGTCCAGTCTCTAACGGAGTATCCGGATACCTGGCAACCTCCGGATTAACTAGCCTTATCTGTGCATGCGGATCTCTGTGCAGACAGACCTATTTTCTTCGCATCTCGTGGGACCAAGATGTACAAAAACAAAACAAAAGTGAAATAAATGATGAGACCGGTATCTCTTCAGAGCCAACACAGAGAAGGGAGTAGTGACTAACCATGGACCCTCCTCTGCTGTTGGTAGCAACGAGAATATGAAGGCAGCGAAAACTATTTTCAGTAGTGGCAGGGTTGTGAAAAATGGCCCTATCACTACTAATGAGAGTACATCCAGAAATGGAAAGGGGAAGCTCTCAAAAAGCCTTTATAGGCAAAGGTGGCAAGCGGTAAAAATCCTTAAGACCTCTGGTACATCATCGGGGGCTGAAATGACACCGCAACAAACCGCTAACGTCGAATGGGCTAAAAGCATACTTGCTACAACAAGGACCAGTAAGGACTCTACGTTCAAACGTGAAAGGTCTCTTGAGGGGGCCGTACCGACACCAAAACGGCCTCGGGTGCACAACACCAGCACTCCCCTCTATTCCATCAAGAAACAATCCAGTTTCAGTGACGTCGAGAAGGGCAAAGTCTTGGTTGCGGTCATTGACAGGAGCGATGATGATGGCACAATATCGGCTGATTGTTGGCAGTTGGTCAAGGTTAAGCTCTCGGGTGGCTTTTGAAGCATTTTGAGGGAGCTTGCAGGACCGCTTCCTTCAATAAGCGATGGGGGTTGGCATCAAGGCCATGTCAAACTCATGGTTTGTGGCGACCATAGGTCTTGTGACCTTTACAAGCTTGCTGTCAGGTTAGGTGAAGTTTGGCCAGGTGCGAAGCTCGAGTTTGTCGCTGTAGAGCCCGCATTTGGATTCCAATTGAACCTGCTGGTAACGAGGACATTCTCGAGATGATCAAAGTTTGTAATCCATCCCTTCCTACGTATAACTGGAAGAGAGCCAAGCTAGAGGAAGTAAAGGGTCTTTATAGGAGTGCCATTGTGGTACTCAATGAAGAATCCTTGGCTCCTCTAGCCCTAAACGAGGTCTCTATAAACTATGGCTTCGAATCCATTTAAATTCGAATCTATAAAAAAGATGAGGTTAACGCTGAAAGCGGACCTCAAAAAACAACCGAAGGTGAATTAGCGGTTGGTGGGCCTGGGACGTCGTCCTCTCTCCTAACAGAGGGCATGCACCCAGTTAGTACAGATTAATCTCCAACACTCCATAAAGGCCTCGCCCTCACTTCTTCTCCGTCTGGCAAGAAACGGGGAAGACATTGTCCTGATCCAAGAGCCATGGACTGTGGGATCTGGTGTTAGAGGACTCAGGACTCCTGGGTACTACAAACTGACAGATAAAGGTGAACCTAGATCTTGCATACTAGTGAAACGTAGCATTAATGTATTTTTACTCCATCATTTCAAAGATACCACCGTAGCTAGGCTGGAAACAACCAAAGGAAGTTTCTGGCTAGTGTCGGCGTATCTTGGCCATGACCAAATTGGCCCTCTCCCTGGAAAAACCCTGGAGAAAGTCGTAGCTGAAGCGGAAAGGCAAAGGATCCGTCTAATTACTGTTAGCGATGTTAACGCTCATCATACTGTATGGGGTAGCACGAATATCAACGATAGAGGTGAGTCTCTTTTTGATTATATTCTTGGTACTAACCTCTTAGTAAGTAATGTTGGAAATGAACCAACCTTCATAACTAAAGAAGATGAAATGTTTGACTGTTAACAGTCGAATTGTTTGTTCCTGAACTACCAATTATTTTTAATAAATATGATTTAAAATCATGAAAAATAAAATTTTTATTTTTAAAATCATGAAACGATGCGTTTCGCCCCGGTGCAATGGTTGGGCTCATCAGAAGATGACCATTGTACTTTGTCTTGACGCATATTTTCTCGAATAAATCGAGATTCCATATAATATGAGCTCTCACTCGTTCTTTGATCATAGATATATCCAGTTCAATATAAATGTGGAAGAAACTATCGGAAAACTGACTGGGCTTCATACAGGAACTCATTACAGAGTTTACTAGAACCTGGACTATATAGTCCTTCCTCTTACGCTAATGAACTTGACAACAAAGTCAATCACGGTTTTTTTCCAAGATCTGCCATAATGTGAATATTTGGTCAACGGTTGGCTTTCGTGAATTGAAGCTACCCTAACATGGGTCTATTAGGTCGTTGATGAACGGCTTCAGGTGTATATTGAATGCCGTTATCTCCCTTGCAGCAGAATTTTATTATATGCTTTTAAGGAGTTATTTTTCCAAGTCCTCACCATAGGCTGAGGTTCTACTTCGATGTTCCTCTGAAAGTCTTTCCAGGCATAGTTTCGTGGCTCGTAAGCGTTAGATGTTTTTTTTACCTATTGGTAAGATTTACAAACCTCCTTCCTGTTGTGACATCCATTCATCTGCTCGTTCGCGAGCTTCTTATTCTTTCTGTTTTTTCTTCTGACAAGCCTTTCTTCATCTGCTCGTAGAGTTTGCGAGCAGTTCTGGTTCTTCCGTGTAGTTCCGTTTTGAATGCCTGCGCTTGCCAGCACTCGTCGCTAAAACGGTAACAGTCGCTATCTCACCGTTTCAATTTTTGTGCACCTGGATAGCGGTAATAAACGGTGATTTTTTAAGAGCTTGAGAACTTTTTTTAAAAAAAAAACGCATAAAATTTGCAAAGTCTCATCGATTCTTTATTTGAAACGTTAGATTGGTTCATGACATTTACTTTTTGCAGATAATTTAATTTTAATGTTGACCGCGGCTGCGTCTTAGGTGGTCCATTCGGAAAGTCCAATTTTGGGTAACTTTTTCGAGCATTTTGGCCGGAATAGCCCGAATTTCTTCGGAAATGTTGTCTTCCAAAGCTGGAATAGTTGCTGGCTTATTTGTGTAGACTTTAGACTTGACGTAGCCCCACAAAAAATAGTCTAAAGGCGTCAAATCGCATGATCTTGGTGACCAACTTACCGGTCCATTCCTTGAGATGAATTGTTCTCCGAAGTTTCCCCTCAAAATGGCCATAAAATAGCGAGCTGTGTGGCATGTAGCGCCATCTTATTGAAACCACATGTCAACCAAGTTCACTTCTTCCATTTTTGGCAACAAAAAGTTTGTTAGCATTGAACGATAGCGATCGCCATTCACCGTAACGTTGCGTCCAACAGCATCTTTGAAAAAATACGGTCCAATGATTCCACCAGCGTACAAACCACACCAAACAGTGCATTTTTCGGGATGCATGGGCAGTGTTCTTGAACGGCTTCTGGTTGCTCTTCACTTCAATTGCGGCAATTTTGCTTGCCATTCAATCAGAAATGAGCCTCATCGCTGAACAAAATTTGTCGATAAAAAAGCGGATTTTCTGCCAACTTTTCTAGGGCCCATTCACTGAAAATTCGACGTTGTGGCAGATCGTTCGGCTTCAGTTCTTGCACGAGCTGTATTTTATACGGTTTTACACCAAGATCTTTGCGTAAAATCTTCCATGTGGTCGAATAACACAAACCCAATTGCTGCGAACGGCGACGAATCGACATTTCACGGTCTTCAGCAACACTCTCAGAAACAGACGCAATATTCTCTTCTGTACGCACTGTACGCATTCGTGTGGTTGGTTTAATGTCCAATAAAGTAAACTGAGTGCGAAACTTGGTCACAATCCCATTAATTGTTTGCTCACTTGGTCGATTATGTAGACCATAAATCGGACGTAAAGCGCGAAACACATTTCGAACCGAACACTGATTTTGGTAATAAAATTCAATGATTTGCAAGCGTTGCTCGTTAGTAAGTCTATTCATGATGAAATGTCAAAGCATACTGAGCATCTTTCTCTTTGACACCATGTCTGAAATCCCGCGTGATCTGACAAATACTAATGCATGAAAATCCTAACCTCAAAAAAATCACCCTTTATTTGCTTTATAGCAGTCTAGGGCCTCAGCTAATTGTTTGGCGTATATCCGAAGTTCGTTGTCCTTAAATTTGTTGGCTGGGTTGTCAACAGTGAATACATCCGTATCCTAGACTTGTTGGGGCTTCGCAACTAACTATTCATATCTTCCCAGTACTAAACATTCAAATGCACTTAATCTTCAATGCGGGGAGGTAGGAGTTGATAGACAGAAGTGGGTTTTGAGAAAAACCTGTGAACGCCTATGTCTTGGGTGCACACTTGTCTACCATTCATTCATTCATCGACATTTATCTTAAAGAATCATATTTATTACGTCATCTCCATAAAAGGGCATGACTTTGCAGTGTATCTGTCTGCATTTAAAAAAATAAATCGATTGAGTTTTTGTTAACTTTTACCTTAGCTTAAAGTGTAAATATAATTAGACCATGAAAAAAGCAACAAACTAAAGACTGTTTAAAATTATAATAAAATCGTATCGCAACAATATGTGTTTTGAGTTTGAACAGCAGTTGGTAGACATTTCAGTATTTCTTTTTTTGATTCGGTTTGGTTGCAAGGTCGCGAAAGTAAATTTCAGAGCACAAGTCGAATGAATTTTTCAATTTGGATTTATGAGTTTTATTTTAAGTTATTTTGGATATGTAATGCAAATGAATCCATGACATACTGCTAAAAGAGAGCGAAACAAATTTACATGTTGCGATTGCATTTGTAAAATAAATAATTTAATTAATATTTAAATTTGTTGCATTATTAAAATATTTTTAAAAACTAAAAAAAGAAAAATAAACGAACTCCAGGAACGAGGTTTTTAATAGGTTGAGATGGTCCGAAGTTCTAAGCAAGTAGTTTTATAACGATTGATGCTTTTGTCATTTTTGAGAATAATTTTTCAAATTTATTTGAAGAGGTACGCCCCAAAAAACGACAGTGACCAAAATTGCGATCTATTTCCAACTGATCCAATATTTAACTAGAAATTTTATAAAAACTCATATGTAGAAAAGGTCTGTTCCCGTGTGAATGCATATTTTCTTGCTTTAACACTCGCTGAAAAAAAGACTTGTGTTGATTTGTGAAGGACTCCAATGGTTACATCAAAAGATTTATGGATCTATGCCTATGAAACCAAAACTATTAAAACCCAAGGATTTTAAGGATAGATAAAAAAAACTTGATGTTTGGTTGCCGCATGATTTAAAGGAATAAACGCCTGCAATATGCTGCTGAAACGGAACGAACTCGACACATTTTTGAAGCGGATTGTGACTGGCGCCGAAAAATGGATCACATACGACAACATCAAGCGAAAACGGCAGTGGTCGAAAGCTGGTGATTCGTCCCAAACAGTGGCAAAGTCGGCATTGACGGCCAGAAAGGTTTTGCTGTGTGTTTGATTGATTGAGTTGCTCCCATTATTAAGCCAGACGCTTAATTCTAGCATCTAGTGCGAACAACCAGAATTGGCCAACAGGAAGGGTGTAGTGTTCCACCAGGACAACGCCAGAGCACACACTTCGTTGATGACTCGTCAGAAGCTAAGGGAGCTTGGACATAGCGCTAAGTGATTACCACATATTCCTGTAAATGGCGATCGCCCTTGGTGGTGTAAAGTTGAACTCAAATAATGAGGCGAGCTTCTACGAGGGGGTATTATGAAGTTGCCGTCTAGATGGAAATATATTATCGAACAAAACTGCGCATATTTGAACTAAATCCGATCACTGTTACACTTTTTATAAAGCATTGAATAAAGAGCAAAAAAGTGAAAGGGAGATATTTTCCAACCTTTATATTTCGTGGACAACGAAGCCAGTATTGAAGAGCCTTCAAAAATCATGTTTTAAGTGTAGTGGCAAAAGCGTGTTTTCGTTGTTAGGCTGCAAATATTAAGAGCAACCTTCATTTACTCCGGAAAGTTCTTCAACAAAAAAAAGCACATTCATACTCTATTTTTGTGAATGTTATATTTTGAAGACTTGTTAACAAGTACTTTTTTTTAAATTAGATGAAATCAATTTAACAGACTTTTGATGAGACAAATTTAGATCTGAATTTAGTTTTGAATAGATGAAGAAACAGAAACTGTAAGAAACAATTGAAAAATATAAGCCTTTCGGAAATACATCAATGCAAAACTCTTAAGGAAAATCGATCGCTTTTACGCCTAAACTACTGAACACATTTAAATAAAATTTGGTAAGATGATAGTTTGAGACTTAAGAAAGGACATGAGTTACTTTTGACCTCGAGAAAACAACATTCCCATGGGACAAATTACTTTCCGGGGAATCCGATCGCTTTCACTAAATTACCAAACATTTTACTAATATTTGGATAAAATTGGTATTATGGGAAAACAACATGTTAAACTTATCATACACGTACAAGGGCTTCGCGCGCCACGTGAATCAAGCCCTCAAGAATACCCCATAAAGTTTCTTAATTGTTTGGAATTATCAGGGGTGCCTTCTCATAAGTTGAGATTGAAGGTTGGTGTTCCAGTCCTGTTATGTAATAGTGCAGATTACTCACCTATGACGAAATATTAGAAAAGCTATAATCATGACTATAATAGCAAAAGGAAAAAATGTTTCAGTTCAAAAGAATGCAGTTTCTGCTGAATGCAATAACAATAAATAAAGCTCAGGGCAAACTCTGAAAGTTTCAGGTGTAAATTAGAAAAAAAAACTCTTTTTCCCATGGACAATTATATGTAGCGTACTCAGGAGTCTCAAATCCACAAAATCTTTACGTTCTGGCCAAGAAAAGAAAAACAAAATACGTCGTATATAAAAATGGATTGCAGTAACCTATCTTATTCTTAAAATGTATTAACCTAACCTAACCTATGACAATCGGCACAATTAAAACATACGTACAAAAAAGTAAGGTTTTTTCATATTTAAATAATATTGAATATGTTTTAGCTTTAATTTTTCGTAAACTAGCTATTTTGCCATTAGTTTCAGTCAATAAATATTCAATTTAAATTATTTTTTATTTTGGGTTTTTTCTGGTACAAATGTCGTTGCGATGTTCTTTTTTTATTTTCAATTTTATTAATTTTGTATTGTTCGCCTTTTAATATCTTTTGTTTATTTGGTTTAATATATTTTCGATACAATGCTCGTGTTCACTAGAACTTTAAGGTTGCACTGTGCCGTATTTTGTCCAAAAACGTGATTAGTCAATTTTCTCAACTTTCGCTCCCTGGATTAAAATTGTGTATTTGCATAAATCGGTCAACCCCGTTTGTGAACAAGTCTTTTGAAACTTGCACTGGTTGATTATAAGTAAATTTTAATTTGAGCTATCAATATTACACTACAGGATAAGGTTTTTCAAATTTCTGGTACAACTTTTGAACAAACTTAAAGCTCTTCTAGTGTCATATCGTATTTACTGTCGCCAATCGGCCAGTTGTCCGCCTATACAGAGAACGGGAGCACTACCTTTGACCGCAGACCAAAATCACTTTTAACGAAATCTCGCAAGTTTGAAAAAATTTCGCATAACGAAATCTCGCATTCCCAAAGTAACTTATTTTCAAATCTAGCATTTTCAAATTCTCGAAACACAAAATCACTGATTTTTTCCGAAAATGTCGCTAATGTCAAAAAATCTTACACTATTGAAATCTCGCATTACAAAATCCCGCAGTGCAAAATCTCGCACATTAGAAAAAGTTAACCAGTGATTAATGTTTATATAGCAATTAAACTATTTTTTGCATTTATTTAACAGAAAATTAAACGATAATGTTTTTTATTACAAACAACAAAAATTTTGTTTAACCAAATTAAATAAAAAAAACTGTATACAATTCAAATAGGTAGTTTAATATATTCCCAAGCCTAGGAAAGATATAGATTTCGAGCTATGCTCTTTAAAATATTCAACTTTGGAAATCCTTTGTCTCTTTTTAAAGATCGATGTTAAGGCCTTACTGCGAATTTATGTTCGGCTGCGCTGTTTCGAATTTTTGCACTCACTGGATAAATGACCAACAAGGCTATATACACCAATATGCCGATTGTTTACGATGGAGTTAAGCCGTCTTCTGTGCCACGTGTCAACAACATTCCAAAAACTCGGATTGTATTGGGGCAGTGTAACCTGAGACTTGTTGGTTATGACTTCTCCGTTTATATACACTTTGTTGAAGCAATTGCCAATTTTTTTGCATCAGGGTCATCAAAACTATTTTTCAAAGCTTGAAAATAATCCAAGATCTCATCTTCCGGCACAAGCGCCAAGCTTTTTATCATTTTTACTTGAATTGAAAAGTTTTCGTTGTTGCCGTATTTCGACTGTAGCCCTTCTCTTTGAACCTTACGCCAAATTATTTGACCAAAGTGAAATAGGCAACTCTTAAATACACAATTTGTGAAAACTGTTTTCGCGGCCAATGGAACACATTTTTCAAAATCAGTTATAATTTGCTGTGGATCTAATTTGATGTTCATTTTGACGCTTAATTGCTCCAATTTTTAAAGAATTCAGTATGTAAAACCTTTGTTTTTCGCGTCATTAAGCGGAAAATGAGAGGAATAATTTCGGTTTCGATTTCACCATGTATTGTGTAAAGCTGGCGCATTATTGAAGGTACCACATCAAATGTTCCGTCCATTATCCAGCACTGGGCTTCACTCGAAAGTTTTATGCTAGATTTGGTCCCAAGAACTATAATCAAGTCATCATTTATTCGTTTTTGCGACAAAACAAATAGTTCACCTTCACAAAATTTCAACGAGTCTGGGAAGCTTATGTCAGTTAAAGTCTTCGGTTCTCTCAGATTCTTACAGCGCACACGTGGTATTGTTTGTTTCAGGGTTTTGTGTTCGGGAGGTAGGATCTGCAATCCGGTTGACATTGGACAACATTATTAGTTATAATTTGGCTTGGTTTTTCAGCAATATACCTTGAATCATTTTTTATTTTAGACGATATTTTACTGATTTCTTTTTGATATGCATCAGGGTCATGATTATGGGCACTCGGTTTTTTTTAAAAAAAAGTATGGCTATCACTAACTTTAAATTCAGTGTGTACACGACTTTTACAAACAAATTTCGTTTTTTTAGAACACACCCAAAAATATTTTTCTTCATTTTGTCTTTCTAAATGATAACTATAACCATCTATTATAAGAGTTTTGTCCTTTATTAGAGTCTTGTAAGCTTATTTCCATTTGCAATAGAAAAACCACGATGATTTGAAATTAATACTCATAAGAATACTGTACGATTACATCTGAGTATTGCTTTCTTATCACTTAAAAAGCTCAATAGCTTCGGTAAAAAAAGAAAACGGGAAATTGAACATTTTTGTTGTACATAATCATATTAAGTTGCACTTTGATTTCATGCTCAGCTTGAATCATCGATTGAAAGAGTAATCTCTCTTGTATTCATTTTAACAGTTTGTTTATTGCTTGGCTTATGATATCTTATATCAATTAAAGCAATAAATTAAAATGAAAATTAATCGTTAGTCCCGTTTTGTTTTATAAGTCTGATAAACTATAATCCTGAAATTTGAAATCTCGCATTTAAAATAAAATATTTATTTATTCGTGCGCGCGAGAATGCGAGATTTCAAATTTCGGGATTTTGGTCTGCGAGATTTTAAAATTGCGGGATTTGCAGAAGCGAGATTTTGTGATTGAGACATTCTAAAAAACAAGATTTTAATCTGCGAGATTTTAGTTTGCGAGATTTTGTGAACAAGATTTTAATCTGCGGTCTTTCGTAGCCAACCCGCAGAAATACTTTTCACGAAAAGTAGGTTGAGAACAAAATGCAATTAACGGATTTTTTAATATTTAAAAATAATTATGAACTCGAACATTTTACGACAACAAAAATGATCTTGCCTCCAAAAAAATTGTAATGTATAATAACGTTTTTGGCATCTAAAGAATTTTTTAGAAAAATCGAAGCAACGATTTAACCCAATTTTTAAAAAAGATTTGAGTCGAAAATCTTTTTTTACCAAGTTTTAGCAATTTTTTTAGGTTTTTGTTTTTCTTAAAAAAATTATCAATTCGATTTTGCTCATAGTGTTACCAAATGTGAAAAACGTTATTCCTAGTTGCATACAATTATTTTGGAGGTAAAATCGGTAAAAAAATCGTTAGTTGATTGTACTAGTTTGGTATCACGTCACAATATATAATATACAAATTAGTTCAAGTTACTAACGTTATTAGTTCATGAGATATTTTGGATTAACCACTCACTTAAATTTTTTAAATGTCCTTTATGCATTTTTATCTGTTTAGTCGTTATGAAACCGATATCTCTACTGGTCTAAAAAAAATGGACTTCCTAAACGTACGGACGATCTCTAAAACACCTTTTATTTAGACTAAAGGAAACTTGAAACGTCAAAAAATTTCAACATTTTTAATTCGACAAATCGGACCGATTAAAATAACTTCCTAAAATAAGGTAAAAAATTACAATTTTTACCGCTCTCCCTAGCTGTTCAGTGGGTTACAATCTTATTTTATCTTAAATATTTTTGTGCTGTGTTATCAAAGAGCTTTCAATTTTTGTTTGTTTTTAAACCGCGCTTTTAATCGCGTCTTTCAGAAGAATGCGTCCACCTACAATCTACATGTCGGCCATTTACATATTTGAACTCAAGATGCCGAGCACTTTTGAATGCGACCAATCTTGAGTATTCCAAAACGCCCAAAAAGTGTGTTTTCAGTGAAATCTGCCGGGAGTCGAAATCTTCTAGATGAGACCAATTTCAAGTGGTTTCGCAAAAGTCTAAAAACGTCAAAAAGCATTTTTGGACAACTGTGCATGACAAATGCTTCCACATGCACGTCTGTCAAAACCATATTTGTAATCAGAGCTGTCATTTGAAATGGATTCCCATCCTATTTCAATTTTCAAAAATATGTAGGTACTTTTTGATGCACATTTTCGTAAACGTGTTCGCAGACGAACGTTTCTATTATTACCATTTCTAAGCCTTTTAAGTCTTAAAAATTTAAGATCTCCCATGGATACAATCGAGCAAATTAACCATGAAGTGGAACAATTTATTGCTGACGTGCAACAGGCCGCTGAAGAAATTACCCCAACATTTTCTAATAGAAGATAAATTAAAATAAAATATCCTTTAGAGATAAGAGAGTTGATAATATAGAAAAGAAGAGCTCGAATAAAAGGGCAAAATACTAGATTTCCAGATGATAAAACAACGTTTAACCGGATAAGCAACAATCTTAAAAAACAAATTTACAAATTCAAAAATGATTCACTCAGTATATTCCTAAGGAATTTAACGACTGATGCTTTAACCGATTTTTCGCTATGGAAAGCAGCCAAGAGCCTGAAAAGACCGCAGTTAAAAAATTACATTTATGTAATTGAAAGCAAATTCTTTTTGTCTCAATTACATTTACGCGAAGTGCACAAATAGTTTTCGGCAGTTTTATTACTTCTGCGTGTGTTGTTTTAAATTAATTAAATTATTTTAAATATTCAGAAGCGTCTTTTCACAGTTTGAGAAAACATCCAGTGGTGTCAAAAAGTGCTTGAAGGGTCAAATAAACCGTTGACGTCTTCGGCACCTGTTGAGAGGCTCTAAATAAGCACATTCAAATGATAAAACTTTACCATCGTTCAAATGATAAAACTTTATTATCAACGTTTGGTGGCCAAATTTGAGACGATCGGTTCAGTAAACAATCAACCAACACCCGTACGTTCAAGGAACGCAAGATTGTCCGAGAATATCGCAGCGGTCCTTGAAAGTGTACAGCAGAACCCGAGACACTCTATTCCTAGGCCTTTCGTGACTTCAACTTGGTGAATTTTGCTATATCACAGACCATTCACCGATCTTCCCAAGGAAGACCCTTTAGGGCAAAGCGAATGAAATTATGCTGAATTGATTCAATACGTTTTCTATAAATTTCGTAATAAGGAGCCCAAACTTGCGATGCATATTTAAGATGAGGACGAGCATGGCAATTGTACAAAGAAAGAGTAACATAGGGGTCATTGGAGTCCTTTGCCCAGCGTTTTATAAAACCAAGAATTGAACTTGCCTTATTGACAATAAAATTAATGTGATGTGTAAAAAAAATCAAATGGGGTGGCGCAACAGTCCGTTGTGAACCAGGGCCTAGTGACTTACAACTCTCAACCATTCCTGTGTGCGAGTACTGTTGTCAGGAATGGAAGGGACCTACAATTTAATGCAGAATCCGAACGGCTAGTGATGTGTAAACTTCAGAAAATAAACACCTAAATCTTTAAATTTGGAGACGCGAAAGAGTTTTTGCTGTGATATATGTACAATAATCAAATTCAATAAGGATTCGTTTTTTAGTAAAATTTATCGTCTGGCATGTTAAATGGTTGAGGGCAAGGCTATTTTTCCCACAGCAAAATTGTAAACTACTAATGTCGGTTTGTAAAAGGATACCTTATAGGTAGAAATGGTGATCTCAAGGCAACCTAGCCTGAGATCCAATTAGCGCTGTAGTGCGCCGTTTTGATACCAAAAACTCGTTTGACCTGTGATAGAAAGGGAAAGATTTATAGAGAAGCTTTATAGCGAATATGTTAGAGCCATTTTGTCGCATTGAGAACAAATATTAGGTCTCTAATTTTTGTCTCAGATAGCTCATCAAGTTCGTGAAAGAATGCTTTTCCAAATTATTTCATTCTGCCAAAGCAAGATATTTGCAGGGGAAATGGATTATCATTTCACTTTCTCTTTGGTCACTACAACTACGGCAAAAGGTGTTGTAGGAGATACCTAACTTCTCCGCATGAACTCCTATAGGCCAATGTCCGGTACAAACCGCAACAATCCTGGTTATGTCTTGGCCTGCATAGAAGATCGTTTGTACGGGTTTTATTATAGGTGGGCCATATCTTCCTAGATATAATGCAGTTGGGTAAATTGCTCCGTCACCCTGGGGTGTTCCCCTACTCACGTGTTTTGTTGCGATTGTATTGCCTAAAGTGGCTCGAATCTTCCCACCACCTTCTATGTCTAGGAAGGTGGCAAGAGTAAATTCTTTATAATGGATTGTTTGTTCTACAATACGCACTACCTCATGGAGGGCAGTCTTCGTAGATTTGCCCTTAAGATAAGCATGCTGCTTGCTTTCGAGAGGTCGCCAACTAGGATTTCTCTAGTATGGTAATCAAGAATGCGCTCCAGAGTTTTAAGCACAAAAGATGTTAAGCTAATTTGTCTGAAATCCTTCGCGGATTCGTGACCTCGCCTACACACTTTCGGGATAACAACTACTTTGACTTGTCTCCACGACAAGGGCACATGTTTGAGAAGGAGGCATCCTTTGAAAATTTGTTCTAGCCATGGAGCTGCCACATCATG
This sequence comes from Eupeodes corollae, assembly GCF_945859685.1. Classification (NCBI taxonomy): domain Eukaryota; kingdom Metazoa; phylum Arthropoda; class Insecta; order Diptera; family Syrphidae; genus Eupeodes; species Eupeodes corollae. The sequence goes on along the minus strand of NC_079147.1, from coordinate 144,637,876 downwards.
CAACTATTGAAGCATAACTGGCAGTATGCCGTCCATTCCTGGGTATTTATATGGAGAAAAAGTGTTGATGGCCCACAAAATATTTTCTCTAGTTATAACGGAATTGACCTGCACCACATGAGCTACGTTTAGCTCTGTGGTTTCAAGCGGTTTGGGGTTATCACTCTCGCAAGAGATTCGGCTGGAGAGGCTGTCCAGGTTCCATCAGGCTTTTTTAGGAATGAAGGACTACAATGTTCCTTCGATAAAACTTTGCTGAGCCTTGCGGAGTCCTTTATGTCTTCGATTGATTGACAGTATTATCTCCAGCCTTGTCTTTTGGCTGATGACAGGGTTTGCTTGTAAATTTTAAGAGAGTCCTTATACGGATGATAAAACTTGTGTTTGTGACAGATATTCAAAATTGTTCTCGTCATTTTCCTAAGACTGGACAGTTCTTCATTCCACCAAGAAGGAAGGGTTTTACGGCTATATTTAACTGGGCAAGAGATTCTTAAAGCTTTACTTATAGAAAAAAGGTTCTCACCTTTGATTCAAGGTCTCCTATCGATTCAGTTAGATTCGGTAAGTTGCTTAGTTTGGAATTAGCGATTTGACTGAATTTCGTCCAGTCAGTTCTTTTGGGATTTTCATAAGGCGGAGGGTTTTTCGACTAGAAATTAATATGAAAAAGAATCCACTTTTGATCCGAAAACGAATTCAAAGGGGACACTCTCCAATTCTCCACTAATAAATTACGGTTGTCTACTAAAGTAACATCAAGCACATCCTCCCATCCATCATAATTTTCCGAGCTCGGAAAGACGAAAGTGGGAGTATTGCCTCTGTTACAAATGGTCATATTATTATCAATAATAAAATCAAAAAGTTATTCACTTCGTTCGTTGATCACAGAACTTCCTCAAAGGGTATGCCGAGCATTTGCGTCGCCTCTGATCAGCTCCCGTACATATTAGCATGATGTTCTTAACATCAACTGACTCCGTACCCCATCTCTTCCTTTCAACTGTCTTTTATCGTTATTGGGCTGGATCTAAGGTGTTTAACGAGTCGTGCCGATGATCAGCCTGCCTGGGGGTCCAATTCAAGAAATTGTTAGTCTAATGCGAATCTTTATACAGAGACAGACGAACCTCTCTTTCTTCGCAACTCGTCTTATAAATTATGAAGCCAAAAAAAAAAACGCAAACAAAAAAGAAGAAAATGATGAGACCGGCATTTCTTCAAGACCGGGTGGCAATTTGGTGCTGAAGCCTGTTGTCGTATCTCCTGCGGCCAACACAGAGAAGGGAGCAGTGGTTATCCATGGATCCTCTTCTGTTCGTGAAAGCAACGAAGCAGAGCAGAGTAGTAGAGTCGTGAAGAATATTCCTTCCACTACAACTGAGAGTAAACCTCTATCATAAACTTTCACAAACAACCTTTTCAAAAAACTTAGGACTGCAAAAAAGCTTTGCAATGGACCTGTAGTTTGTTATATTTGTTACCTTTCTTGAAAATTGGTGTTAGAAATGACTTCTTCCATATACTGGGAAATTTGCCTGTTTTTAGAGAAAGTTTGAATAAGAACGTAAGAGGTTCAACTAAAGCATTACTACACTTTTTAACTACTATCGGGGGAATACAATCGGGACCGGCTGAGCAGTCATCATTCAACGCAGATAAAAGATCAAGGACCGTACTCTGTAGCACAGGGATGTGACTACAGCTAGTTTGCGAAAAGGAGTGAAGTTTATGAAAATATACTTTAGCAACATCTTCAGGGCTATTAATAAATGACTCACGGAAATTTATTGCGAAAGCGTTACAGATATCAACAGTTTTATCCAACGAAAGGTTCTTGTAAGTGAAGTTAACTGGAAAGCCATCTGATTTTTTCTTTAAGTTTACAAGTTTCCAACATTTTTTAGGATTTACTTTCAGAGAGGTTCCTATATCAGTTCAAGGGTGGATCCAGACTTTTCATCAAGGGGGGTCACACACTTAGATGAGTTTTTACTCACCGCTTAAAAATGGGCCCATTCACAAAGCTAGTGGCTACGTAGTCAAAATTCAACTAGCTTTGTGAATGCAAATCTACACTACAAAACTAGTCAATATGGAACTGTCATATTATTGTCAAATGCAAATATGTATATAAAATAAGAAACATTTTTGATTTGATAACTTTAACTTATCTTTTGTGTTTTTAAATTTAATAAAATCAAATTTGAGGCACACATTGAATGATTTATACTTGTATTTAAATACTAAACGGTTTGTTTCATTTTGAATCCGTGTGTCTTAACCGAGCAGCTGATTGTGAAACGTCAAAATCATTCTCCACTAACTTTGTAGCCGAATTTTTTACACTACATCGGAGGGGAAATTTCAACTACTTTTGTAGTTAGATTTAGCCAATTAGAATCCCCTTGACTACGTAGCCACTAGCTTTGTGAATGCGACCAATGTGCTTTAATGTTTTGTAAGGGATGCTAACAAAATTTAATAACTGCTAAAATGCCAACTTTAGTTATCAATTTATTTAGTACACTGCTGTCCAGCAAGGTATGGTCTTACTATTTAATTTGGATGACTCATATGAAAGCATTCCAAGATTCAAACAGTTTTCTAAATATGCCATATTTAATAGCTAAAATACAATAGCTTAGAGGGTTTTTGGTGCATTTCGCGCAGAAATTTAGGAAATTGTTTTGAAACCTTGATTTTTTCCAAAAACAAAACACCCTTTTCTTGTTTTCATTTCTATTAATACAAAGAATGTTGCATAAATTTAAAAATCCAGAAAATGAGAGAGGATCTGAAATGTAAAAATGTCTGACTTTTTTGATGTAGTTTTTTCGAAATCAATTTCCGGGTGTCACTTATTACTCTCGTTATCAGTCTGCTTACTTTTATTTTGATATTATAAAGGCGTCAACAAAACTTAAAAATTTTAGAGACAAAAAGGTTTGATTCTTGAATTCAAGGAAATAGCTGCATTTAAGTACATAATTTCTCTAAAAAAATTAGATTAAAACAAAGTAAGGTAAGTAAACAAATAAGTTGGGAAGAAAAGTTTTGTGGTAGTCACAAATTACACGTTTCAAAGCTTTTATATCAATAGATATGAAACGTTTATTATGTTTTTCACTTAGCCATTAATTTAACAAAAGAGTCACTTGATTTGTTTGGGACATTTGTATTATTGAAATTGGTGTTTGAATCTCAGTTCTAGAGCATCCAAAGCAAATTAACTTCAAAAGTAGATTTATTTAATTTTTTTAAATCTTTTGTATTCAATAGAAAACCAATTTTGAAAGAAATGAAACGCACGACTGGGTCGCTAGAACTTAATAATTTCTTCCAAAAGTCTGTTTAAAAATATTTCCTATATTTTAAGATTTAAGAATGTACCTGCAAAATAAGTTTTTCTCAAGAATTTAAATGCCATTTTATTTGTCAAAAAATCTGGATTAACCTATTTTTTTTTCGAAAATCATTTTAAATTTTGTCTTAAAAATATTTTTGGTATAAGCACTAAATAATGATTTTATAAATATGTACGTATATGAACATTTAACATTAAAATTTCTTCAAAAAATGTTGTCCCCTTTCTGAAATATCGAGTTTTGTAAACAAAATTAGTGTTTTATTAAAAATCAAAAAAAAATATCATCATCAATTTAATCATTGACTTCTCTACCGTTGGTCGTAATGTCATTAAAAACTCTAGTTTGAAATTGTTTACTTATGCAAAGCTTGCTATATAGTTTCTATAAGTCGCAGTAAAAATCACTTCAATAATCACTATTTATGTGTGTCAAAAAATGTAATAATAAAATTATAGGCTAGTTTAAGGAATTCAAAGGCAACTTAATATAAAATTCATGATCTCTAATTTATCTTCTTAAGAACCTGAATATTTGCTCTTTTTCTTAGAAACAATGTTCAAATGGTAGACATGTGCATTCAAGAGGACACAAGCGTCCACAGGTTTTTCTTAAAACCCACCTCTGTCTATCAACTCCTACTCTCACCTCCCCGCGGTGAACATCGGGTGCCTAGTACCTCAACTGGAGATTGGGTTCCAACCCCAGTGGAAAGTTGTTGGGGGCAGCAAACGAGAGAGGGGGGGAGAGGTGTTTCCACTAAGGCACCTCTCCTTATCCAGGCGGCAGCGGACGAATTCTCGAGATAGAATCAACGGTGGCGTCTACAGTTCCAGTAAGGTTGAACTACTTAGTGAACACTTTATAGGGCTTCTTCGACATATTCGGAGCCCAGGCCTGTAAGGAGCGGTTTATCCGGCTCCCCTTCCTTGGAGTTATACTAAGGATCTGGCTCTCCAGGTTGGGGGTTGTGCCGTCGGGGTGACTTCCTGGCCACGTAAAAATACCTTAAGTTTCGAAGCACCAACAAGCCTCGGATACGGACGGATTCACTGTTGACAACCCACGCAAACGAAATAAGGACAACGAACTTCGGATACGTTCGTGGAATGTTAGGTCCCTTAACAGACCACGTGCAGCCGAACAATTAGCGGAAGCCCTAAACTGCTGCAAGGCATATATTACAGCCATCCAAGAAGTGCGATGGGATGGACCGGGCTAACGCAAACTAAAAGACTGCGATATCTACCGAGAACAAAGACAGCGTCTGTTTGGGTGTGGATTTGTAGTTGGAACTAGGCTCAGGCAAAAAGTCTTTAGTTTCAACAGTGTGAGCGAGCGCATCACGACAATCCGCATCAAGGCTAAATTCGCCAACATAAGCCTAATATGCGCGCATGCCCCAACAGAGGAGAAAGATGAAGACACCAAATACATATTCTTCGAGCTCTGGCTATGACATTAAAATTGTCTTAGGAAATTTTAATGCCAAGCTAGGAAGAGAAGACATCTTTGGTGGCATAATCGGGAGATATAGCCTGCACTACACTACCTCCGACAACGGATTCAGGCTGCTCGATTTCGCTGCGGGGCGAGACGTTCTGGTAGCTAGTACGCAGTTCACGCATCTCAATATCCATAAGGGGACATGGAAATCTCCTGATCAATCAACCGTCAACCAGATTGACCACATTGCGATCGACGCACGACACTTCTCCAGTATCCAGGATATCCGAACATTCCGAGAGGCCAACATTGACTCGAACCACTACCTCGTTGTAGCCAAGGTACGGCTACGGATATCCCGATCCAAGCCAAAACAAGGAAGTACTGTGAGAAGATTCGACGTTAGACGGCTACAATCGCAAGAGACTGCCATGTCCTTTTCCGATCGAGTCTCTAATAACCTCTTAAGGAGTCCTATGCTTCCTGCATTAAGCATTGAAAACCAGTGGCAACATTGCCTTGCAGCCATCAGAGATGCCGCCTCTGAAGTGCTAGGTTTCACACGGCCACCACAGCGAAACCCCTGGCGAAACAAGAGGCATACAAAACGGCGCTGCACAAAAGGACTAGAGCTGCTCGCGAGCTCTACGAGCAGAGAGGAACACCGGCTTCTTAGATGGAAAAAAAGAGAGCATGAGAAGCGCCCGATCGAGGAGATAGAAGGATGTCACAACAGGAATGAGGTTCGTAAATTTTACCAAAAGGTAAAAAAAACCTCCCAAGGGTACCAGCCACGAACCGAAGTCTGTAAAGACGATCAGGGGAACATCGTAGTAGAACCGCAGTCGATGCTGAGAATATGGAAAGATCACTTCTCAAATTATATAACGGCAATGACGAACCGAATTCCGCTGTAAGGGAGATAGAACCACTCAACCTCGGCGACGCAGATCAACAATTCCGCCTACCCGACCTTGACGAAGTGAAGATAGCTATATCTAAACTTAAATCAAACAAAGCTGCTGGAGCTGACGGCATCACCGCCGAACTATTCAAAGCAGCAGGCGATGACTTGGTAGGGAGCATGCACCAACTCATCTGCAAAATTTGGTCGGAAGAAAGCATGCCCGATGAGTGGAATCTCAGCATAGTGTGCCCGATACATAAGAAAGGAGACCCTCTAAACTGCGCCAACTACAGAGGCATTAGTCTCCTTAACATTGCGTATAAGATCCTCTCTGTCGTATTATGTGAACGTCTGAAGCCATTCGTCAACAACCTGATTGGTCCTTATCAGTGTGGCTTCAGACCAGGAAAGTCCACTATCAACCAAATATTCACACTACGGCAGATCTTGGAAAAAACCCAGGAGCTTCAAATCGATACCCACCATCTCTTTATCGATTTCAAAGCCGCGTATGACAGCATCTATACGGAAGAGCTCTACCGGGCAATGTCTAGTTTTGGCATCCCTGTCAAACTTATCCGTTTGTGCAGAATGACGAATGGAGAATGCACGCTGCTCTATCAAGGTCGGAAAAGATCATTTGATGTCAAAAAAGGTTTTAGACAAGGCGATGCACTGTCATGCGACTTCTTCAACATCGTTCTGGAAAGAATTGTGCAAAACTCAACCGTCAACACTAGAGGCACAATCTTCCAAAGATCCATCCAATTACTCGGATACGCAGATGATATTGACATAATTGGAAGATCAAAGCGTGATGTCAGTGGAGCGTTTTGAGCATTGCGACGGAAGCGAAGAAGATGGGTTTAGTGGTCAGTGAGGGCAAGACCAAGTATATGCTGTCATCAAAAAAGGACACTGAACGACGACGTCTTGGACAAAACGTCACCATGGACAGCTATAACTTTGAGGTAGTTAAGGACTTTGTCTACCTAGGCACCGCTATTAATGCAGACAACGACACCAGCGCTGAAATCAAACGAAGAATACCTCTTGCAAATCGCTGCTTCTTTGGACTTAGAAGGCAATTGAGAAGTAAAGTCCTCTCTCGAGCATGTAAAATCACCATCTATAAGACACTCATCATCCCGGTTTTCATTTATGGCGCTGAGTCCTGGACCCTGTCAAAGAAAGATGAGAGCGTCTTAGGATGCTTCGAGAGAAAAATTCTTCGGGTGATTTTTGGTCCCGTACGCATAGATGGAGAATGGAGGAGAAGATATAACGACGAACTGTATGGGCTGTACAGCGACACTGACCTAGTTAGCAGAATTAAAGTCCAACGGCTTAGATGGCTAGGTCATGTAGAACGGATGGACATCAACACTCCAGCCCAGAAGGTCTTCGAATCCAATCCCGAGGGACGGCGCAGTAGAGGAAGACCGCGACTCTGGTGGCGCACGCAGGTGGGAGAGGACCTCAACCAACTTGGCGTGCGAAACTGGAGACAGCTAGCTAGGGACCGAGCTGGCTGGAGACGCTTGTTGGTTGAGGCCCAGGTCCGCCCCGGACTGTAGCGCCACCTTAAGTAAGTAAGTAAGTCTTAGAAACAATTTTTATGAAAATAATTTAAAGCATGACTAAAGTTTTTTCAAATTCTAAATTGAGCGAATATCAAAATTGAGTTGTTTTTGACAGCAAACCACTTTTTGATGAATGTCGTTAAATTACTAATAAATATTTAAATTTAATCTTTAATAATAAAACTTAACTGTTATAAGCTTGTTGGCCCCCGGGATCGTCAATTGGTCAAAAGTTGATGAATTTGTGCTGTTTTTTTTTTTGGAATAAGGCTGAATATCCGATTCATATTATGTTCTTGGTCCAATCTTCAGTCAAAAGTAGTACTTTTAGCAACAAAGTTTAAGGAAGTAAAATATAGATGTTGTCATGACCCCTACGAACCCCCCCCCCCTCCTGGATCCGCCATTGTATCAGTTGCATCCCAGCCTCTATTTAATTCCTAAAAATTACAATAATAAATGCAACTACCTATTCTAAAAACAATTTTACTACATTTTGTTCAGATTTCAAATCTTTTAACATAATATCCAAAAAAGCATAAATTCATAGTTATATCGAAAAGGGGCGTTTTTATTTTAAAGCCCATTAATTCAAAGATTGTAAATAATAAATTATAATAATTTTATCTAAAACGATGACCAAAATAAAGTTTATACAAAAGTTTAAAAAATCTCACTCAAAAAATCAAAATACTCGTACATTGTATAAATTCTTTAATTAATATGTATAATAATTCTCTTCCAATGGCTCTCCCATATTTTGTTATTGTTGATTGTTCCATTCCAGCGTAGCAACCAAACAACCAAAGACATCGACAACAAAAACGACCAACAGAAAATAGTAACAAACAAAAGAAACACCAAAACACTAGGGCTTGTTAAGCTTGGAGTAAAATACCTACGTTTTCCTACTTTGAGAGAGAGGATGAAGTCCCAGCTCATTCGTCCCAGCTTCCAGCTCCCAATCAGCTCTGCAAGACAAGACTAGACAACAGGTTTTTCCATACATCACACCGCACGCTGAATGGCCGGCCGCCCGCCCGGTTTCCACAATCTGCTCCAAAAGAGATGTGGGCTTCGGCTTTGACTTCGGCTTCTACACTTCCACGTTTCCACCACCACCGCCCGTTCATCTCCTCACCAGTTTTGTGTTTTATCATTTCAATCAAATCCAACAAAATGCAATATTGAGTGGATTTTAATTCCAACTAGAAGCAGCACCAGCACAAGCAGTAGGTAGCAGAGCAGCCCGCAGCAGGCAGAAAGGCAGCAGAAGCCGAGTACAACGACAAGCAGCATTTCCAATCCCATCATTTGAGTGAGATCGCTTGTGTGGAGCGGACGGTTTCTATCTTTTTGGTAGCCTGTGTCTCTTTGAATATTTTTGGAGGTGTTTTTGTTTGATTAAAGTTGTTCCGCAATTTGTAAAGAAATAAAACATACTCCTCTATCAGTGTCCATTAAATTCGTGTTTTGAATGAAATTGAATTACTTACCTACTTTTTATTATTGTTTTGATTTGTTTTTTAATTAATCACTGTAGTAACCTAATAATAATTGTCAAGCGAATTAAAAGAAATAAAAATAAAAACAAATAGAAATCGAATTCGAATTCAATTTCTTCTCTTAAAAACCGGGTTTTTATGAGTTTTCCATCGCGGAAACAGTTAAAACGTGTTCCGTCTTTGTTGTCGCGCCATTGAATCTAACGAAACGTCGGGGTCGGACTCGGACGTGTCGGTCGTCGTCGCATCGTTTTCGTCGTGTATCGTGTTGGAATTGGAATCAATATGTTGTTGATGTTGTTCTAATAATATTTGTGAATTTAAATTAAACAAACGACACAAACCCGTTTGGTCTGTTTACTTAAATTAAAACGAAAAGAAAATAGTTAAAAATAAGATACATTTTTAGCATTACCTTAATTACTTTGATTCAGGGAACACCAATATTCTGAGTTTTGAAACAGAAGGGAGTTAAACCTGCATTCTCACACCGAAGCAAAAATAAGGTAACTAGAGATTTAGCATTCAAAATAACAACGTATGTATTAAACTCGTATTTAATCTGTAGGTATTTGATAGAGATTATGACTTGTGGATTCAAGGCTCTTCCCTCTTTTTTTTTGGAAGCTTAGAAGAGTTGTTAACATTAATCAGAATTGAAAAAAAAAACTACATATGTACATCATCCAAATTGTTTAAATTTTGTTAACCCATTTTCTTACTCTATTTTATGCGTTTTGTTCTTTTTTTGCGGGCTTTTTAAAAGAAGAAAAGAAAAAATTGTTAGATCTTTCATTTACTTGTGGTATTTTGTTCTTTGTTTTTGTTTTCTTTTTGTTTAGACTCGGTTTGAATCATCATCTTCACCCAGGGTCGGATTAAATAACACTGGTAGGCAAGGTTTTCTTCCTGACAATCAAATTTCCCTTTTTCAATGTGTTTTGATGGCCCTTATTCAAATCCGACTTCATGTGAGGTTTTTGAGATCTTACTTTTAAAGATTTAAAAAAAACACGTATGAATAGTTTTATTAAGGCTATCGAAATTTGTGAAGTAGAATTGTTTCAATAAAATCCGTTATGGTTTTCTAAATCTTTAATCCCTTTCTTAAATATTTAGTATAAATAATTATGTTATTTCATATAATATTTGAAAAATTTTCATAAGTTTTAAGATTTCACCTGTCTTATAAAAATATAAAAAAAGGCTAAGGTGAGACCCACACTGATAACTTCCCATCCCGTCTGTCAATTTGTCTTGCTTAAAAGTTTGTAGGTTTTCGTGTTGGGTTAAAAAGTTCTTAGTTGAAATATTTTTAAAAATTTTAAAATAACCAACAATATTTTTCATATACAAAAATTGTTTAGTTTGAAAATCTAGTTATTTTTAAATAGAGTTTTAGTCTAAGACAAATTATTACCAATTTGTGTACAATTTTTTGTAGTTTTATTTTTTTTAATGAAAAAAACGAAGTTTTGGATTTTTAAAAACTCTGAATATCGAAAACAATATTTTCTGTGAAATAAAAAAAGTTTGAAGACAATATTCTTAATTTTTGAAAAGCTATTGGAGTCGAAAGTAAATTTTTACCAAGTTTTAGTATAGGCTTTTTTATAGGATTGTATTTTTTGTAAAAAAAATATCAATTCGATTATTCTCAAAATTTGCCCGAATGTTGAAAACAATATTTGTTATAAGTTAAAATTAGTTAGAAGCCATAATCTCAAAATTCTGAAAAGTTATTGGAGTCGAAAATCATTTTTTACCAACTTTTGTTAAATTTTCTTTTAGGTTTTTATTTTTTGTATTAAAAACTGTCAATTCGATTTTTCTCAAAATTTTACGGAATGTTGAAAACAATGTTTCTAATAAGATAAAAAAAGTATGCAGCCATGATCTCAAATTTTTGAAAAGATTTTTGAGTCGAAATTCGATTTTTACTAACTTTAAGTAATGTGTTCTTAGAGTTTTTATTTTTTATAAAAAAACTGTCCATTTGATATTTCTCAAAATTTTACCAGATTTATTTTTACTGTACATTTTTTGTTCAGTATTTTTTTGATTTATAAAATAATCGTTAATTGGATTTTTTCCAAAAATATATTGGTTTGGTATTACGTCGATAAAAAAAGTCGATATCTCTTCTGGTTCTTGAGCACAAAAAATCTCTTATTTCGACTCTAGAGACCTTGAAATGTCGAGAAATGTCAAAATTTTCAATTCGAAAAATTGTACACTTTACAATAACTTCCTAAGGGAAGTTAAGAAAAACTCTAAACCATTTAAGTTAAAACGTTTTTCTTGAAAAAAAGGTTAAACAGTTTGAAAGTAAGTTTTGTTCTTGTAACCAATCATGTGGTCTAAACAATTCTTTAATGTCAAGTTTTTGAAAAATATAACGAAATATAAAGAAACCGTTATTTTTAAAAATTGAGCATATAGTTAAAATTAAAGTTTGGATTCGAAAAAGCAGTAAAAATTAGGTCCAAAACGTATTTTGCAAAACTATGAAAGTATTGAGTTAAATAGTTTTTTAGTTTTATTGATTTATTAAAATAATTTTTTTTTTTTAATTTTGATTATGTTTATCAGATAACAGATATTATAAACGGTGATTTTTTAAGAGCTTTTTTAACGCATAAAATTTGCAAAATCTCATCGATTCTTTATTTAAAACGTTAGATTAGTCCATGACATTTAATTTTTGAAGATAATTTCATTTAAATGTTGACCGCGGCTGCGTCTTAGGTGGTCCATTCGGAAAGTCCAATTTTGGGTAATTTTTTCGAGCATTTCGGCCGGAATAGCCCGAATTTCTTCGGAAATGTTGTCTTCCAAAGCTGGAATAGTTGCTGGCTTATTTGTGTAGACTTTAGACTTGACGTAGCCCCACAAAAAATAGTCTAAAGGCGTCAAATCGCATGATCATGGTGGCCAACTTACAGGTCCATTCCTTGAGATGAATTGTTCTCCGAAGTTTTCCCTCAAAATGGCCATAGAATCGCGAGCTGTGTGGCATGTAGCGCCATCTTGTTGAAACCACATGTCAACCAAGTTCAGTTCTTCCATTGTTGGCAACAAAAAGTTTGTTAGCATTGAACGATAGCGATCGCCATTCACCGTAACGTTGCGTCCAACAGCATCTTTGAAAAAATACGGTCCAATGATTCCACCAGCGTACAAACCACACCAAACAGTGCATTTTTCGGGATGCATGGGCAGTTCTTGAACTGCTTCTGGTTGCTCTTCACTCCAAATGCGGCAATTTTGCTTATTTACGTAGCCATTCAACCAGAAATGAGCCTCATCGCTGAACAAAATTTGTCGATAAAAAAGCGGATTTTCTGCCAACTTTTCTAGGGCCCATTCACTGAAAATTCGACGTTGTGGCAGATTCTTCGGCTTCAGTTCTTGCACGAGCTGTATTTTATACGGTTTTACACCAAGATCTTTGCGTAAAATCTTCCATGTGGTCGAATAACACAAACCCAATTGCTGGGAATGGCGACGAATCGACATTTTACGGTCTTCAGCAACACTCTCAGAAACAGACGCAATATTCTCTTCTGTACGCACTGTACGCATTCGTGTGGTTAGTTTAATGTCCAATAAAGTAAAGTGAGTGCGAAACTTTTTCACAATCGCATTAATTGTTTGCTCACTTGGTCGATTATGTAGACCATAAATCGGACGTAAAGCGCGAAACACATTTCGAACCGAACACTGATTTTGGTAATAAAATTCAATGATTTGCAAGCGTTGCTCGTTAGTAAGTCTTCATGATGAAATGTCAAAGCATACTGAGCATCTTTCTCTTTGACACCATGTCTGAAATCCCGCGTGATCTGTCAAATACTAATGCATGAAAATCCTAACCTCAAAAAAATCACCCTTTATTTGTTTTCATTTTCATGATTTTAAATCATATTTATTCCTATGGGAAGTTAAAAAAAAAAAACTAAACCATTTAAGTTAAAACGTTTTTCTAGAAAAAAAAGGTTAAACAGTTTGAAAGTAAGTTTTGTTCTTGTAACCAATCATGTGGACTAAACAATTCTTAAATGTCATGTTTTTGAAAAAATATTAAGAAATATAAAGAAACGGCTATATTTAAAACTTGAGCATTTAGTTAAAATTAAAGTTTGGATTCGAAATCAGCACTTAAAATTAAGTCTAAAACGTATTTTTCAAAACTATGAAAGTATTGAGTTAAATAGTTTTTTAATTTTATTGGTTCATTAGTTGCGATATTTAACGGTGAAATTATAAAGCACATTCTAGCTACGAGATCTATTTAAATAAAGAACTCGAAATTCTTTTAAAGCAGGGCAGGCAGCTATAAAATGAAACACATCTTCTCTTTCATTACGTTTAAGTTCGGGTAAAGTACATAAAATAGGTAACTGAGGATGGTGTGGAATACAATTAAGGTTTAATATTTCTCCTCTTAGGCGCCAGTTATAGCTATCATTGGTTTTCATCATTGAAAACAAACATTGGAATTTGTTTGAAAGGTCGTTTATAGCTATCGTTAAATATTTCTGTCATTGAAAAACATTTCCTTATTGAAACCCATCGAAAAACGTTTACTGATAGAATTCTGTCACTGGAATTGTGTGAAATTGGAACGCAGATCAGTGAAACTATTCGTTTTACTTTTGAACATAAAAGTATCAGCTGTTCAGGAAAATCAATTTCCGTTAGGAAAATAGAAAAATATATATTTAGAAGAAAAAAATGCGGAATTTCACTTTTTTTCCTCAAACAAAATTCTTTGTCTGATTTCCGATTGATTAGTGTATAAGTTTCATTTCTAATCAAAGGGAAACACCGTCAAAAATTGATTCAAAAAATGTTCCGAATTGATTTCAATGACGGCTATAACTGGCCCCTTAATCGAAAGATTATGCTTATTATTTCCGTCGAATGTTGTTCTAAAAAATAAGTTTTTTCATTTAAGTAGTTAAGTAGTAGTTAGCTATAGAACAATGTTCACTGTAAGTTCTGAGCTTCCTCCATGGAATTTTGGTACACTCTGTTTCCCGTTTTCTTCAGCAATTCTTTCAGTTTTGGTTTAAGGGATTTCACGTGCTTTTCAGGGAACACTAGACTCTACTCGTAAATGTAACAAATAGTTTGGCGAACAGGGGGATATTCTTAAAAAACCTTCTAATAAAGTAACGTAGGAACTTCTCTACTGTTTCGTAGGGTTGGAATCCAAGCTTGTGTGGAATATTGAATGTTGCAGTTGAACGAAATATTGTTTGTTTTGAAGTATGTGAAATACTCTTCTTGTGTATCTACCTATACATTTATACGACTAAACCAAAACCAACAAATAGCTCGCTAAGCATCTGCTAATTTTGCCTTTTCATGAAATCAGCACTGCCAGATATTTGTTCCCTCGATTCGTGAATGTCTGTCAGTGCCTCCACTTTGGCTTAGGATCATCATTTTCGATTTGTCATCAAGATATCGTTTATATATAGTTTTAAAAGTAGTGTACTAAGAACACACCCTTCTCGTACTCCCATTATTGTTTGAAAATCTTCGGAGAGATATTTTTCGTTCTAAATACGAGCTGTATTTTTATGGTATAAAGCTTTCAATACATTTAACATTTTTGAAGATATTCCAAGTGCAGATAATTTGTAGAAGTATTAAGTCAAAGGCTGCTTGAAAATCGTCAAATAAAGTCAAAAACTTACTCATAACTAATGAAATAAGAATTTCCAGAAACTATGTGAGATTCTTAAATGATTTAAATTGTATCGAGAAGATTTGTTCTTTTCAATATATTTGAGATATTTGAAGTTTAAAATTACCCTTAAAACACCATGTTTTTGGTTGTTTTGAACATTTTCAAAGGGTCATATCTTGAAAACCTGATGTGATAGAAAAATGTAAAAGGGAGATTCTAATTAAGGACATCTTAAACATTTAAAAAAGTTTTGTTTTGTTTGTGGAATTTTGTCGACCCGTGTTAAGTGCAAAATGTTTGCCTTGTGAATACATTTTTTGTAACGGAGTTGGGTATTGTTAAAGATCAGATTTTCAAGTTCAGTAAATAGAATTCACTTTGATTTCTTAAAAAAGATTATAGAACATATAATAAAAATGAATACTGTCATGAAAAGTCGGTTGACTTTTAGGGGGTTTTCCATTGGTAAAATTATATTTAAATTAAAAAGGATTGATTTTTTTTCCGAATAGAATTCGATTGAAAATTGATTTTCAAGGGTTATTCTGTCAAGAGTATTTTTAAAACATTCAAGCTCTACAATAAGAAAAGTTTTTTGTTTCACTTTAAATATTAAAATTAATAGGAAGTTATTGTCATCTTGTCGAATTGAACATTTTGAAATTTTTCGACATTTCAAGGTCCCTAGAATCTTAATAAAAAAATATATTGTACGTTCGTGCGTCCGTTTTTTCGGGAATCTTATTTTTCGTCTTACTTTTCTCAAGAACTAATAAAAATATCGACTTCAAAAAATGCAGAAAGGATTCTAAAAAAAATGAGTGGGTTTTTTTTTCGGCAACTTAAAAAAAAAGAGTACAGATTTTGAATGATAAAAAATATCTTACAAACCAAAAATACTAGTGACTTTAATTAAATACTTGATACCGAAGTAGTACAATTCTGACAAAAATGATTTCATTTCATAAAAAAATCTTTGTTTTCAACATTTAGTATTTTTTTTTAAATCCAACAGTCAGTTTTTTATAATACAACATAAAATTGGTAAAAAATTATATTCGATACTCGAAATCTTATGAATAAATGAAGGTATTGACTTAAAAAATGATTTCATTATTTGCTTAATTGTTGTTAACCGAAGATAGTAATTTTGACTAAAATCTGATCTGTATTTTTTGTATAGGAAATAAAAACTTTACGAAAATACAACTGAAATTGGTAAAATTGGTTTTAGATCAAAAATCTTGTTAACAAAAACAGATTTTGAAATAAAACTTTTCTTATCGTATGCAAAATATTTTTGCTTACTTTTAGCTAACTTTTTTAGAAAAATTCAAATGTTTTTTTTTTTTCACAAAAACAAAATATTTCGAGTCATTCATTTTATTGAATGATTTTAACAATAGAAAACTTTTTAGTATTTTTAAAATTATGCTAACTGGCAATCTTCAATTCTATGATGTTAGTCAAAAGGGACTTAAGTCAAAAACTGGGCACACAGACTCAATGGAATTAAAACATTACTATTGAAACGAATCTCTATTTGTTTGTCTTATTGCTTTAAGACTGAATACCATATTTAGCAATTGTAATAAACTCAAGTTTTTAGTATTAATCGAAAGAACCAAATAAAAAATCTAAAATACTATTTTTTGACCCAAAACCTTTTTACCTTACGCCATATGTAATGGTTGGGCTCATCAGAAGACGACCATACACCTTGTCTTGACGCATATTTTCACATAGAGCCACTGTGAATTATATAGTTGCTACAAGTCGTATCTCGGATTATATGGAGTCTAGATTTATTCGAGAAAATATGCGTCAATACAAGGCCATCTTCTGATGAGCCCAACCATTACATTGGGGCGAAACGCATATATTTGAGCACCTATGCTGGTTTATTTTTATTTCATTTTCCAGATTTTAAATACAAATTTTATTTTCATGATTTTGGATCATATTTATAAAAAATAATCGGTGTTCAGGAAAAAAAATTCGACTATTAACAGACAAATATTTCATCTTCTGTTTCTTAACTTTGATTTACTGTTTACAAAATTCTTATCAAGTTCATACCTATACACAAAATGTATAATAATAATGGACATTCAGTTTCAAAGAATATTCTATCATAAAAGTAGTTGTATTATTTTACAGCTTTCTATATTTTTTTTTTCAGGCAAAAAACGTTTGAATCCGCTAAAATTAAACATGACAGCTATTAGTTTTTTGAATTGGCCAGTTTATACTGCAAAGTTCTCAAAGATTTGTGTTCTCCAGGAATATAAACAAAACTTTGGTTACAAATTTCTCGTCAGAAATCTGAGAATTTGTATAATTCAATCTATCGGACTAGGGAATGAATATCCTACTTTGTTAATCCGAAAGAGAAAATTCTCAGAAATTTTAGAAATATAACGTGTTATAAACGGTGATTTTTAAAGAGCTTTTCAGAAACAGACGCAATATTCTCTTCTGTACGCACTGTACGCATTCGTGTGGTTGGTTTAATGTCCAATAAAGTAAACTGAGTGCGAAACTTGGTCACAATCGCATTAATTGTTTGCTCACTTGGTCGATTATGTAGACCATAAATCGGACGTAAAGCGCGAAACACATTTCGAACCGAACACTGATTTTGGTAATAAAATTCAATGATTTGCAAGCGTTGCTCGATAGTAAGTCTATTCATGATGAAATGTCAAAGCATACTGAGCATCTTTCTCTTTGACACCATGTCTGAAATCCCGCGTGATCTGTCAAATACTAATGCATGAAAATCCTAACCTCAAAAAAATCACCCTTTAGTTATCATTGGTTTTCATTATTGAAACCAATAACGATTGAATTTATTTTGACAGTTCGTTTATAGTCGTCATTGAAAATAATTTTCAGATTGAAATCCAAATCCAATCCATTGTATTTTTGATCTGTCAAAAATCTGTCATTCGAATTGTTTGGAATTGGCTGCATTCAATCTCGTGTTGGATAGGATAGGGTATCTTAGATAGGTGGATTTTTAGATACCTTGTTGAACGAGTTGGATAGGTGTATTGAGATAGCTGTCAAAAAATAAAAACAACTTTCAGCTGTTCCCAAAAAGCAGAGAAAAATTTAAACTTCGAAGTAAAAATTGTTGTAGCAAGATTAAACATTTAATCTATTCTGTAGAAAATCTATTCTGTCTATTATGTACAGAACATCCTCAAATTCAACTTCAACTAACATTTTGTGTCTTTTTCTTTACCAACAAATAAAAAAGCTTAAATCGATTTTAATGTTTCTTGAAATTCAACCATGTGTTGAATTAGCTGTTCTGTCAGATATCTGCATACCCAAGAAATTTTTGAATACCTTTGGAGTCCCTTTTTGACATCTCAGCTATTTTTGATCAGCTGTTATTTTACACGTAAAACACTAACAAAAAGGTATCCGGATACCCTATCTGTCTGAGATTGAACGCAACCATTGAAATATAAATCAGTGGAACGATTTGTTTGACTTTTAGACAAAAGAAATAACGTTTTTCGCGAAACCGAGTTTCCTTCCGGAAGATGGAAAAATACATTTTTAGCGAAAACAAATGATAAATAAATATGTATGTAAATTCTTTGCACGATTTTATATCGATCAGTAAATAATTTCTAATTAAATATCGATTCAAAAAATGATCTGCATTGATTTTAATGATAGCTACGTATAAACGACCTGTCAAAATATCTCCAATGATTGGTTTCAATGATGAAAACAATAAAAAGAACAGGGTTCCATGTTTATTTTTAAACTTTCGTTGAAAAATCTGAAACTTGTAGTTAAATAATGGGTGTGTATTTAATGTAATGATGACTTATGTTGCTAAAAAGTCAGCTGTAAAAAACTCAGATAAGTTTTATCACTATTTGTTTCTGTCTCATTCATTGGAAAGTGTCAAAAAGTTTTATAGTCAAAATGAACTTCAACTATTCTACTTTTTAAACCCCACAACGTTTTTATTTGATGGCTGAAAAGAAATAGGAGTTACATTTAAATGGGTGGACACGAAAACTCTAAAATAATTCCCCTGAGAAAAGCCCAATTGTCAAATATCATTTCCTCTTCGCGGAATCATTACTTTTCATTTAAAATGCAATTGCATCATGATCGATAATGCATTCCACAAAAATTTATGATCGAAACCCTTCGATGACAAATCCAAAAACGTCAAATGTCAAACTCATAAAATATTTTACAGAAGAAATGCCTGTGTCAAATTTGACAACAATGTTGAATTCGTTTAAACTACGAGTATTTTATTTTTGTTTAAAGTTATGTTGAACCGAAAATGGTCAATTGGAGCCCGATGAGTATTTCAGGGTCTGCGCCATGGACAACTCAGCAATGTATTCAATTTGAGAAAGAGAAGCAGAAAAAGAAAATGAATTAAAAAAAATCTTTATAACCAACCACAAGATGAGTCATCTTATGTTTTTGCAAACAAATGTATATGTACACAAACATACGCTATAAATACACTGCGCGCTAGCGCACTTACCCTTTTCTTTTCTTATAAACCATGAAGTCGGTTATTTGCGTGGTCAGTGCATATTTTTTTTTTTTTTCATTATTTCTTGTTTAGTCTTCGAACTCGTTGTCGAAGCTGGTTTAAGAAGTTAATGCGCGAATAATGCAAACATTTTCTGATGTTGTTGGTAATGGTAACATGGTGCTTGCATTGGTCAATGTAGTTGGCGGATATAGCAAAATTTTATATTCTTTTGTTAACATATGTATACTTATATACATAATAAAAGTTAAGTGTTACCGGTAACTATGTATGTATTGGTGTGTATCTAAAAATCATAGTTAATGAGGAGAATAAAGAATTGGCGGGTATGTTCAATGAGTGTATGAAATGTTTGTTGCCTTCAAAAACAAGTTTATTAATCAAGAACATTAAGTTTATTTAATATCAAAGGTTGTCTACCAAAGGTTATGATCTGCATTTCGTTCAAAATTGTTTTATGTGTTTTTTTTTGATAATAGGTCTTTCAATGTTGATTTCAATTTAAGCAGGAAGGTTTTCTATTAACAATGGAATTCTTTGGGACACGATATCCTTTTTATGGAATTTTCAATTACAAATTCACACAATTGCAGCTGAACGACCTCGGAAACTTTACTAACTTTATCTTGATTAGATTTAATTGATTGTATCGAAAGTAAAGCCATTTAATAGAACTTATCTTCTACGTGGCGGTAAGGAAAAATGTTTTAAGATTTCACATCACTATATCTCAGTGGCCAATTGTCATTATCAATTTTTGACCATTAAACTTTCCTTGCAAAACTGCAAATTGTGGCCACATAATGTTCATTTTTGTAGTGAAATGCATTGTTTTCCATTTTTGGAGCCTGTATGGTTCCATTTGTAGAAATTGCGTACATGTACTTCTCAAATGTCAATTGATGACAGCTTAAAAAGTGACAGCTTCCCAAATACACGATAAACAGATATAAGGTATGCTCATTGTGTTTTGACAGATGTAATGTGACGTCATCGTCATCTGGTTCGGATATACGATGGAAGAAAAGAATACCATTTCATTGTATTGTTTTTATTATTTTTCTATCCTTACAGTTAATTTGAGTTAAAAATAATTTGTTTAAATGCTTAATTCTAAAATACAGTCTACACTTAAAAAATAGTTTTTTTACACTTATATCTAGAGGCACAGCTTCAGCTTTTTTTAAATGTTTTTCCATGAACTTCCCTTCTGTGTACAGATGTTCCTTATTGTATTTCATAAAAATACTTTCCAAAATTGTAACATTTTTAAGGAATGTTTCGTTGGGTTTCTTAAGTCCACCTTCCGACTTTTGATCCACCCAAGTAAAGCTGCAAGATGTATAAGGATCGTTCGGCACTTTACATTTTTTTATAAGAAATCCTGCGAGGTATTCAATAGCGTCTTCTTTCAACTCGTCGAATTCAAGTGATTAAATTTCTTCCTCTTCTTCTGTTGGCGATTCGTCTTCTTCAACATCAGCAGCTTCTGGATTCATTTTTGATTCCAACACTTTAAAAAGCATTTGTGCTATTAGTTGATTATCGTCGTAGTGGTCCTCGTCTCTTCTTTCGACGTTGCTGCAGTCACTCACTTGTTGCGTGGCATCCGACCTTCCTGAAAAGATAAGTTAACTTTATGTTAGAGAATAGCAATTGTTTGTTTATTTTGTTAGTAAGTTATATTATAAGGTACATCATTTTGTTAATAAAACTTCCACCAACTAATAACTGAAGACAGCACGAACATATATGTTTTATTGAATATAAAATGCTTACCCAAAATGCAGGAACGTAACCTATACTTAAATTCTAATGGTGTTGGATGTTCATGAAGACCACCCTTAGATCTAATAACTCCAAAAAAGAGCTCTAAGTCATCCTGATTAAGTCTATTAGTAATTATATATTTTAAACTATGATTAAAACTTACGTAATCTAATAGAAGAGGCAGAGATGCATTGCTTAGCAAAATTCCCTTTTGAAAAGGGAGAAGTGAGCGTCGAGTCGGTGTTCGCATATTGCGTATATTTTCAGTCATAGTGTTAATTATTACCCGCTGGTCATCTAAGGCTAATCCAAAAGCTCTCATCCTTGGCCTAGAGTCAATGGATGTACATTTTGAATTGAAAATATCAAACCAGTCATTAGTAGCCTTCAGAAAATCAGCACACTCTAAGGAATTAGGTGGAAATAATTTTCCCAAAGTTATACATCGTCTTATGGATGCGGAAACTGAATGTGAAAACAGCTGAGTGGCAAATTTAACTTTCTGCCGGTCACTACGTCGTACCTCAAGGTGCTTATTAGAAATTTTGAAGCAAATTTTTAAATCATCTTTTTCTAAGCCAAGGAGTTTTTTAACTGGTTCGACGTTAATTATTTTTCCGTTAAGGACAAACCCAGTATCAATGAAATGATTCCTTAAAAGTTTTATCATATGTGGAATATCTGCAAAGAAAAATATCTTTTTCATAGGGTTTTCCGAAATGGAAAGTTCTCTCTACAAAGAAACATTTGTTGGCCCCATGTCAGAAACTACAGCTATGACTGTAAAACATATTTCTTCTAGCTTAGAAATAATAAATTTTAAAATAGTTGCAGTCATGGGTGCATCAAGATCATAGTAGACCACTTGCTTCCAGTTTTTGACCAGCCCTCTTACCATAACAACTTGTGCATATTTTTTCGGACACATCGCAATGTCATTAGCCTTGTCGTATTCATAAGTTGATTTGATTTTAACTTCGTCAAATGAGAGCACGCATAGCCGCTCATTTTGTTCATAGTCCCACTTAGACATCAATTGAATTATTTTGTTTAAAATACCTGGTTTTATTTCGATTTGTTTGGCCCATCTACGCAAAGTTGAAGGGGCGGGCAGGGGGAAATTTCGTTTGCGGAGTAGCCTGTAGGATCTGGCACCAGCTGAATATAAGGACATTGCTGAAGAAATGTCCTCAGCTTTCCAGCGTGCCTTCTTATTGGGATGCTCCAATTGATCTGATTGGGTAGATGTAAATATCCTTTTTAAAGATGTCCTCATAGCCGTTCTCATAGCCTCATCTTTTTGTGCCTGCTGGTTCTTCCACTTTAGACTGTTCTTCAATCTGCTGACTTGTCTTTCCAGTTCCATAATTTTGAGTTCCTTGCTGCAGTTGTATTCAACTCTATTTTTAAAAAACAGAATAAAATAAAATAATATTTTAGGTAACTTAAAATTATTCCCAAGTATATCTTACTCTGTCTGAGTGCTACCATTTGTGTAATACAAGCAATTTTCCTGATCTTGCTCTTCACAAAATTCTTCCTTTTGTGGACTTCCCGGGACAAAGTTACTTGTCGAGGGGTTTTGACAACTGTAGGTATTGAACATGATTAAATAAATAATAGCGATAAGAGTTTATTTCAAATTACTTTT
This sequence comes from Eupeodes corollae, assembly GCF_945859685.1. Taxonomy (NCBI): domain Eukaryota; kingdom Metazoa; phylum Arthropoda; class Insecta; order Diptera; family Syrphidae; genus Eupeodes; species Eupeodes corollae. Next base: position 144,615,396 of record NC_079147.1, on the reverse strand, counting down.
CGAAAGCAGATAGACAGTCATTAACGATCCTTTTGCTTTCTCGTATTTCTTGTCTCTTGTCCCTCGCAGATAGCTCAAAGTCATTAGGCAATTTTTTTGACGGCACAGATTCTTTCCTTAAAGCTCTCTTATGCATAGGAACATTTAAAAGTATATCTTTAAGTGTATAGTCACTCTCAATAAAATGCTCGGAACAAACACGACTGTTTTTTAAAGAATATTCTTTTTTGTTCCCACAAGCACTAATTCACAATTTGCACATTTTAGCGTCTCTCGGGAAATAGTGATATTTCAATGTTTTTTCATTGTTTTTTCTGTCTGGTGTATTATTACACCCTAACACAGCACAAACAACCATTTTTAAATTTTAAAATTCAATTTTAAACCGGAAAACAAATAAAATATTAAAAAACAATTGAAAATTTCCAATAAACGTACTCGCTTGTCAAACTAGCAGATGACGATGACGTCACAGCATAGGCAAGATGGCGAATTCGGTGTATCTAATGAGCATACCTTTTTGTTTTTGTTTATCGTGCCGAAATAGTTATCCAGTTTTTATATCTTACATTTTTGAGAATTAAATGAAAAGTGCTTTCTCAAATTAGCTGTTCGGATTCGACTTAAAACTGTAGGACCCCTTCATCCCTGAAAACATTACTCCCACACAGGAATGGTTGAGAGTTGTAAGGCACTATAGCTTTAGTTCTCAACGGGCTGTTTCGCCTGTATTAGCTAGCTTCAGAAACTCTGTTATATTGTACATATTGTAAGTAAATAAAACATAACTTATTCATTTTTTGACATATTTTAAGAAAATATTCTTCAATAGAAGTCAAGAAATCAATACACAGTGTTGGACAGAGAATTAGCACATAATAGTTTATTTTTGTAAACAATCCTTTTACCAGTTAAAAAAAAGTTTCTTAAAAACTCTCCACGCTATCAAAAAATATGTATGATGTATCACCCTGTGATCGTTGGAAATTTACAATTTTGTACACATGTTAACGTAAAGAGATAAGATCGCCATTACTAAAGTTTTTAAGGCCAAATTGTTGAAATTGTGTGTAAATTATAAAATAACAATAATATTGTTTCGATTTTAATAAAAAAGTAATCTAAAATTTAAAGTAAGTTTTTCTACCGACGAGCGATGAGTCCGAGCTTAACCGTTTGGGCACCGACGGAAACCTTCATGTTTTGCGTCCACCAAAGCAGAAGCTGAATCCATGCTAAAAACTGTGAAGCACGGTGGTACGTGTATCATGGCGTTTGCTGTTTTTTTTATGACACGCTGCAGGGCCAATAGTTAAAATAGAGCAGCAAATGGACCAGAATCTTAGAAAACTATATATGCAGTAACCCTTCTCTCCCTTTCCTAGTGCTCACAGTGTGTCTAATGGTGTCCCAAGAAACTCAGTGTTTTTTTGAACGCATACCCTCCAATTTTATTTGTTATGTGTCAAAACACATTTAAATACAATTTTTTGAATTTTGGATCACAGCAACCCGTGCCGACTTTCATTTAAAGATGTCAACCGTACGTTCTCATCGCACGTGTATTTTCTTGTAACAAGTTCAGATGAAATTTTGTTTTAGCCATTGAATATATCGGGCGAATTACGCAGTTCTTCGAAATTTAAATTTTTGGTCGGAGAAACAAAACACCAAATAACGGGGAAAAAAACTTCCCTCTAATAGACAAGATCTAGATGTTTTTTTTTATAATATCCGTGTTATCTGTTAATGAAAGCGCTAATCTAACTCTTCGCGAGCGTATTATTTTTTGCGAAAAAGCAAGGATTCGTACTAAATCTTTGCCTAACAGCGTTAAAGAATGTGTTGATTTATACCAAACTTGGAGAGATTTGCAAAAAAATGCGAAAAAAACTGGGGACGTGTTCAAACGACGCCAACAAGAGTTTGAAATTTGGACAATTTATTTCACACAGATGCTCTCCAATTGATAAAAGAAAGATAGAATATTTTTGCAACTGCAACGAGAGCCAGGACGACATGGTCATTTAGCTGGCGTGGATAAAAAGCTGGCTGAAAAAGAAAAAAGTTCACGACTGAGAGCTATTGAAGAAGAAAACCGGCGAAACAAATCTTTTTCTGTGACATCTTTGTGTGGACCTTTACAGGTTGTTTCATCTTCATGGGGATGAAGATAGTGACCTAGACTTCGAAGATAATTTAGCAAATGAGCTTGAGACCCCACAGCCCGGGATAGGTACAACTGAGGTGAGAACAGATATCATTACTCCTTAATTATTAGCGGTAGATTTAATTGGGGACACGCAGCCTGGGACCAGTAAAACAGGAATAAAAATAAACTTTATTACTTCTAAATTAGTGGCTGCCTAGCCCGTTGTCAGTTGAGCATGAGAGATTTTGTTTATATTATATAAGCTGCCATAGAGGCATTAGGGCATAACGCTGACGAATTTACAATAAGTAAGTCCTGGATAGGGAAGTTCTTATTTTTGCTTGCCGTCATCATGCTTACGAGCTAGTATTAAAAGTTGTTTTTGAAACTAAAATCAGCCAGGTGACAACAAGCCCGATATTCCACTGTTTAAAAAGTTCAAAAATGGTTGGAAAAATATAAACTCCGTAAATATCAACAGTTTCAGAGAAAACTTACAAGCTTTAACAACCGTTTCACAGATAGATGAACTTATTAGATTCTATCAAACAGAATTGACCAAGAAAATAGTCAGAGATGATTATCGAAAATTGATTGAGCTCTGTTTGATGTTTTTGGGAGGAAAGCCAGAAAAGCAGTTCAAGATTAGACCTCCAGGAGCCATGCATCAAGCTAGATGGATGGCAAGAGCAATATATTCCCTTAAAATGGTTTTACTTAGCTTTCAATTGAAAATTACTTCCAAGGACAAAACATCACTATTAGATGTAACATGTTATGTTAAACCATGGCTTCAATTTATTTTACAGTGAAATCTTACCACCTTACCAGGATTTGCGCAAAACTTCCTGAAAGCAAAGAACAAATGGATCAAAGTATCTCGAAAGCAGCTCTTAAGAAGTTTAATCAGAATTTATGATATTTGACAGAGGAAGTAGTCATGCTATCCTTATTTGACGATGATGTGTTACTAGAAACTAAAACTAAAATGGTCGCAAATTTGACGAGGGAACAATAATAACCGTAGTATTATCCCTTTGAGTGTGCGCTTATTATAAAAAAAGAGGCTTGGATGCGTCCCACACTGATAACTTCCCAACCCGTCTGTCCATTTGTCTTGCTTAAAAGTTTGTAGGTTTTCGTGTTGGGTTAAAAAAGTTGTCGGTTAAATTATTCTTAAAAATTTTATAATTACCAACAATATTTTTTATATAAAAAAATAGTTTAGTTTGAAAATCTAGTTTTGTTAAATAGATTTTTAGTCGAAAAAATTTGTTTACCAATTTTAGTAACATTTCTTAGATTTTTACAAATTAGATGAATGAAATTAATTTGAGAGATATCAAGAACCAAACATCAATTTTTACCAAATTTGCATACTATTTTTTGTAGATTTTATTTTTTTTATGAAAAAACGGACTGTTGGATTTTTATAAAAAAAACTACTGAATATCGAAAACAATATTTTCTGTGAAATAAAAAGAGTTTGAAAACAATATTTTTAATTTCCAAGTTTAAATATTGTTTTTTTGTTAGGTTTTTATTTTTTTGTAAAAAAAACTGTGAATTAGATTTTACTCAAAATTTTTCAAAATGTTGGAAACAATATTTCTTATAAGATAAAATTAGTTGAAAGCCATAATCTCAAATTTGTGAAAAGTTATTTGAGTCGAAATTCAATTTTTACCAACTTTGAGTAATGCTTTTTTTAGGTTTTTATGTTTAATTAAAAAAAAACTGTCAATTCGATTATTCTCAAAATTTTACCAGATGTTAAAAACTTTTTTTCGTAGCATAAAATTGTTTTGGAGATAAAATCATTTTGTATTCGTAAAATTTTCGAGGAGACACATTTTTTTTTAATTTATACAAAAACCGGTAATTGTATTTTTTCAAAAATTATACTTGTTTGCTATCACGTTACAATTTAATTCAAGCCTCTAGCTTTTTTGGTTCGTAAGATATTTAGTTTAACCAAAATGTTCACCTTTTTTTAAAATGCTATCGTAAAAAAACAGCCCTCGCAATTTTCTTGAGATTGAGTTTATTTATTGACCAATTTGTGTAATAATTTTGATTAGTGGAAGTATAGTTTTCCGTCGGCTTTTTTGGTCACTGTAATTTTCGCAATGAAATAAGTTACATTAACTTTCCCAACGTTTCGGCAGGGGTTGCTGCCTTCTTCAGTGCAACTTTATTAACACAACAAATATACAAATGATCTTAGTTATTTCAATGGGATACATAGAAAAATAGGAAAATAATTTAATATTAGTTATATTAATTAATATAAATTAAAAATAAAACTATGAATATAATTAGAACTTCGAAAAATTACCGCTTTCAATGCTGTGCTGGCCAGGGTTGTCTTCTCAGAATTTTTTAGTTTTATGTCGGGCTTATGATTCGAGATGCCTTGTCTAAGCAGTTGTTTTGTAGTCCCAATATAACACAGGTTGCACGGTTTATTTGATTTACCATTGCAGTAAATTTTTTAGATAACATCTGTTTGTTTGTCCTTATCAGGTTTCGTCTAGAGTAAAACAATGGTCAAGTGTTTTGTTTGATTTTAAAGCAAGACGAACCTCTGTCATTTTTTTGGAAATGAATGTTTTGAAGTTTTCGGATAGAGTTGGGACGTAAACCATGGTTTTGTGGTGCGTTCTAACGGGTTCATCAATATTTTCTCGTGGAATTTGCATTTTGTATTCTAAAGGAGACTTCGAATTATGGTAGAAGGACAACCATTATCACTAAGGATTTTGATGACTTTTTTCTCCTTGGAGACGTGGAATCGTACATCACTTATTTTGAAAATTGTATTCACGAGATTGGACGCAGGTTTTTTTTTAAATTCATTTTTATTAGTTCATTTTTATCTTAAAGCTAGACAAAAATTCATAAAACTAGCCTAATTATCCATAACTTGCAACTAACTTAATGGTCCCACACGGACACTCTAAGTTAAACTATAACACTAACTACTAATGCCTTTCGGCCCTAAGATCTATTTTAACTTCAATTTAATTTTATTTATGTTTGTATTAATTAGAAAAGTTGAAAAACTAATATCAATATCCTTTTTATTTTTACTTAAAAACTACTTAAAATAACGTCCCTAATATAAAACTTAAACTACCTATTCTATCTATAAACTACTTAAAACTAGAACAACCTAACGTTTTTTGTTTTTATATTTTATTGTCTTTTTTTGTATGTTTTTTTTTTATATTCCATGTTTTTTGTTTCTTTTTTTTTTAATTTCTTTTGTTGTTTTTAATTTTTAATTTTTAATTTTTTTTTTTAATTTTTTTTTGTGCCACCATGCCTATTCTACTTAAAACTAAACCCTAAAACTATAAAACAAGAATGTAAGCCGGCCAAGGCTTGAAACCCCATCCCGACTACCCACTATCAAGTGCTGTTTGAAGCCACCAAAACTGGTTCTCCTATCTATCAGTTCGGCCCCGTTCGGACACAGCCCTACTGAACCGAAGGAGCTCCGCTCCGCCTTGTGCCATAACGTCCCGATTGTACAGGAGTTGCCTATCCACAGTTCTTCGTCTGACGTGGTAGATTAACGGAACTGCCAATCTATCCTGTATCATACCGCATTTGTCTAAAAAGAGGAATGCCTCTGGTGGAATGAAGCCGCTCAAGCGTGCACTTTCAAAATACTCGTCGTTCGGATAGAACGAACGCCCCGAGAATAAAATTGTTGGTCAAAGGCATAGCTCTTGCAATGTGACCACGAACGAGTTTTATCAAGAAATTGTCAATTCTGTTGATTCGAGCTCCTTTGTATAGGACCTCGTTCGAATAGTAATGCAATTGTAATTGTTCGATCTGCCGCTCGAACAACCGAAACTTCTTAATCTGGGAAGAGGCAACATTGAACCACACAGGACAACTATAAACGATCATCGGCCGTATGAAGACCATGTAGCAAATTACCTTCACTCTGGAGTCAAGCCGACTGCTAAAAAACAGCCGTTTTGTCAGAGCGAAGGCTCCTCAGAGCAGCATTTATATGTCTGTCAAAATATAAATACTGATCTAACCAGATACCGAGGTACTTCACTAGACTTTTGCTCGCTAATGGCTGCGCTAATGGCTGCCCGTGAAGATCAACGATGACCATCTTTCGCCAATTCTTACACGTATCCCTTGAGGCCCCAGCCAACCGGAACAGAATTCTCTCCGACTTCTGGACATTTATTTTAAGTTTCCAGTCGTCGCCATATTGCTGAATCTTGTCGAAATCACGCTGCAAGAGAATTCTAATAACCTCAACCTTTCGGGCCGTTCTGTACGCAATTATATCGTCGGCGTACGCAATTGCCTTTGTAAGACTACCTATCAGATCGCTGGTGTAAATGCTGAAGAGAAACCGCTCCCTGTTGAAGACCATTTTTAATTGAGAATGTTGTGGTAGAAGTTACATTGCCACTTTTGACAACAAACTTTCTACCGTTAAGCATATCATAAAGTATATACAACAATGGCTTGCTTATGCCAAGCCTGCTCAGTTTTAGGTAAAGACCTTCTAACCATACGGTGTCAAAGGCCTTTTCCAAATCAACCAGAACAGCACCTGTGCATTGTTGTTTTGATTTATTCCATTGGATATCAGAAACGAGTTTAGACGCAGCATGAATTGTGTCATGACCCGCCTTGAACACGAACTGTTTATCCGGAATTATTTTGTTGTCCGCAGCCCACTTAGTCAGAGCCCTATTAATGATCTTTTCGAAAACTTTGCTGATGCTCGGAAGAAGACTTATCGACCGAAGATTTGACGGGTTGGAGTTGTCCTTTCCCTTTTTCGGGAGAGGATGAACCACAGCAGTCTTCCAATGCACTGGATGATATGCATTATTCAGTGCATTGTTGAAGAGTGTGGTGTAAATGTCAATTGCTTCCGTCGGTAAATGTCTTAGTACAACGTTGGATATACCATCGACACCTACTGACTTTTTATTTTATATTGAATTGAAGATGAAGCTTAACCTTCGTCACTAACAATGGACTTGATCCCGTTTGCTCGGCGATTATGGCATTTGCCAAGGAATCGTCATTGAACCGCATGAAACCGCGGTTCTCAGATCGCCATTGTGTCATATCATTTCGAAGGTAAAAGTGATTAAGTAGGGCTCTGTTTTCCAGGTCGTGGTTGGGGCGAATGCTAACATTCACCTTGTACACTTGCTGGAAAGCAGCTCCCATCGTCTCCACTTTTTCCTTCTGATCTTCAATTATGTAAAAGTCATCGTCAAAGATGGCTTCCGCTGGATCTATTGGCGCTGTCATTAGTACGTCTCTGTTTTATTGAACATTGTTGAATTTAAGACACGGAAGGTCATTATCCTTTTTTTTCCTGAATATCTTGTTCATTTTGGGGAACATACTAGGGTCACTCGAATTAACTGACCGGATCTTGCGGTCCCAGTACTTGTTAATTGATAGCCTGTAGTTCTCCTTAATCAACAGATTGACATTTTTTATTGACGACTTCAGTGTCCTAACCTCCAAGTCGTGTGGGTCTGTCAGTCTTCTGCACAAGTTTTTGAGTCTTGTCAGTAAGCCACTCTTGTGCCTACGTAGTGCATCAATTGTCGCGTTTCTGTAAGCGTCCATTTGGTCCCGTTCTCTGTACTTTGGAATTGTCCGTTCCATCGTTCGTTTTATTGTTTCGTCGATTGGACGCAGTATTGATAATAAGAAGAAAGCAGCAATCCCTGCCGAAACGTTGGGAAAGTTAATGTTACTTAATTGTTTCATTGCGAAAATTACAGTGACCAAAAAAGCCGAACATTTATTTGAAAGCGATATCTCTTCTGGTTCTTGAGCTATGGACGACGAAAAAAACTTCGGAAAAGTACGCACGTACGAATCTTTTATTTTGACTCTAGGGGCCTTGAAATGTCGAGAAATGTCAAAATTTTCAATTTGACAAATCGGACCCATTACAATAACTTTCTTTGGGAAGATAATAAAAAGTACTTTTCATAAGAACTTAAAAAATACATTACAATTTTTAATTACATGTAATTTGCAAGTGCAAAATTTTCAATTACAGTTCCAAATTATCATTATTTCCCATTTTTTGTGAATATGCATACATATATAAAAAAAACAGTGAACGAAAACGACAGTTTGTGCATTTTTGATTTTTTTTAAACAACTCGTCATAACTTTTTTAAATAAAATGATATGTCTAATAGTTTTGTTCATTTAGCTTGAAAAAGTCTGAATAAATTCACCTGTTCCTTTATTAACATTAATACAATCAATAGTTTTTTTTCGACTTTTTTTTATTTTAAATAATAAAGAAAATATAAAAATGCAAAATGTATTGCTTTTACACTTTGACTTTTTTCGTTTCATCTTCACTTCTGCTGTCATTTACAATCTTATTTAAATTCCTATCGTGTGTTGTTTACTCACTGCAACGACAACAATACTTAAAATGCAATTTAGCATTCAACACTCGGGAACTTGCAAAGAGCTAAAATGAAAACAAGAGAAACATAATAAAACATCAACAAATAATAAGTATTTACCTGTACCTATACTCAAAAAGTATATACTCGAAACTCAACTCATAGTAAGGTAAGGTACTCGTTCCTACCTGAAAACTCTTTGGGATGATGGATTTGAATTTATTTTCAACAAACAAAAGACGGCACTTTATAGAATTTATTTTTGTCTCCTAAAGGTACACGGGTAAGGTAGATGTATCAACCTTCCTATCTATATGTGAGTTTATATAAATAGTTAGATCCTGAATGATGACGAGTCATGTCCATTGCTTGAGCCATCAACATCCTCTTCTTGGAGTTAGGTACTCCTCCTACCTAAAATATAGTAAACCAAAGTTGTTATAAAGAAACAATCATGAATCAACATTCATCAGTTTGTACTTCTTAAGAATTGCAAATACATTCTCTTTGGTGATGGACAGACGCACGGTGCCAATAACTTTTACAGTATGTTTGTGAAAGCAAGTACACATGATACAAATATTAGTCATTAGAACTATGTGTAATCATTTCTGTTACTTTTTACCATAAAATGTCACTTTTACAAACAAATGGATACAGAAAACGTTTTCAGTGAGATGACATTACAATTTTTAAACATTAGGTGTGTTTCTTTTTTTAAAGTCAAGCCGATAAAAGGTAAGCATAGAGATTCGACTTTTATTCCAATATCGAACTCAATTTTCAAACATTTCATTTTTAGGAGTTCGTACGTTTGACACTTGATAGTTTTGATGGTAAAGTAGTGTCCAACATACAAAACATTAGGACGTCACTCAAAATGAACTTTGATGGTTTTAAAGAATTATTTTCATACTTTTTTTTTTTAATTACTTGTCATTAGATTTTTGATTTTATTTAAACATATATTTTTAACAATAATTTGGTTACTACAATCAATATGATGCATGGCATTGCCGTCTGCCTGATTGACAAATAAAAGTATAGCTCTATATAAATAAAAAAGAAAGTGCAGTTAAAGATTAAAACGCTTCATTTAAAATTTGATGACTATAATTAAGTGCTATTTTGCAATATGCATATAACTTTGTGACATCCATTTCCTGTAGAAAGCTTGTGACATCAGTATTTGAAAGAAAGTCACTGCCTATAGGATAAGTCTTCTTATTTCTCTCAATATCGCACATCGTCCAACAAAATATAAAACATCCTCGTGCTCCTTCAAGTTTCAGAGGTTGCATACAGTCGGTAAGTCCTTACGGTGAGGAATGTAAAGGGTGATTTTTTTGAGGTTAGGATTTTCATGCATTAGTATTTGACAGATCACGCGGGATTTCAGACATTGTGTCAAAGAGAAAGATGCTCAGTATGCTTTGACATTTCATCATGGATAGACTTCCTTACGAGCAACGCTTGCAAATCATTGAATTTTATTACCAAAATCAGTGTTCGGTTCGAAATGTGTTTCGCGCTTTACGACCGATTTATGGTCTACATAATCGACCAAGTGAGCAAACAATTAATGCTATTGTGACCAAGTTTCGCACTCAGTTTACTTTATTGGACATTAAACCAACGACACGAATGCGTACAGTGCGTACAGAAGAGAATATTGCGTCTGTTTCTGAGAGTGTTGCTGAAGACCGTTAAATGTCGACACCCACGACTTGCTCTTTCCCAAGTGGTGGGTGTATTTGTGTGTTTTTCCAATAAGCCGACGATGTTTCAACTTTTGTCAAATATTTTATCGATAATACATTTTTGATTTCTTATAAGTTCTCCAAAATTGTGTTATGACTCGGTATGGACAGTTGCACCACTTCCTATCAAAATAAAACCTAAAAAGTGTTACTCGTGGAGTCCTCCGAAGTAGATATTGATACAAAAGTCAATACTTTCTATTCTGGTTGTGAACGCTGCTTAACCTAAAATCGATCTTTAACGTCCCCACGCGCTTCCTTGTGTTATTTTTTACTGTAAACAAAATTACAATATAGTTTTATTTTTAATAAGCTGGCTCGGCTAAGTTTCGTTCTTGTACGATGAAGTGTTTTATTGTTTGTTATTCTGCAAAAAGTTGGTATCAACAAAAAATAGAATAGCTTTTAAACTATAGCGCCATCTGTTGCAATTGAAGAACCATTTTACTTAGACTATAACCTACGAAGGAGCGGCCTCAGTTTTTATTTACTTTTATTTTTAATTTACAAAACAAAAAACATGAAATCAAATTAAATTTAAATTAATCTGATATTTTCTTAACAGATCCTCTATAAATTTGGTAATTTTATTAAATTAAAATAAGCTGTGGTCTGCATTTCGATAATTTTTTTTACAATTTTGTTTTAAATTATTCTGAAAAATGTTCGACTGTATTAACTTTTAAATAAAATAAAACGAACTTCTGCTGATCGTTTTTTTGGCAATTTAATGTGCCAAATTATCTCATCTTTTACCTCTTGAAGCTTATCGACGCACACCGTTTCATTCAAATAACCTCAAAAAAAGATGCCCAACAGTGTTAAATCGCATGATCTTGGAGACTAATTGACATCGTCAGTCAGTCTTCTTGAAACCACTTGTAGTCCACATCCATATCTTCTTACGATAGCAAACAGCATTCACAGTTATTGCCTGACCGGCCTCATTTTGGAAAAAAATGCGGCCCGATGATGAGGCCAGCCCATAAACCTCAAAGCCTCACCAAACAGTCACTCTTTGTATTTGCATTTTGATTTGAACGCCCATTCTCATAATAAGCCTAAATAACTTTAACGTAATACTCGATTGTGTATCTTTCCATGGTTCAAAAAAGAATCAGTCTGAAATAGAGAAATATCAAATGAAAGGCTGAAAAAAAACTTTACGTTTAGGTGTGGTTTACATTCAACATTGGCCCTTAAAATGTAACTACCAAAGAATTTGAAAGATACTAAAGATACAAATTTAACGAGCAAAAAAAAGAAAATACATAGTTCTGATAGTTTTATTTTGCCCCTCCATGGATCTGACAGAACCTAAGCTAATGTCAAAATAAAACGAAAAGTATGCTCATGTGATAACAAAAGATCTTAGAATTTAATTTAAGTGTCATTGTCTTAGAAAATGGACTACAATAAAGCTTTCAAAGTTAAAAACATTAACACAACATTTGTATAGGGCTTTTGAACAAGATGTCTCATTTGGAGGAAATTGTCATCTTTTGACATTTGACAAGTAAAATATTAGCCATTAGTAAAAATAAAACGATACACACTTCAACCATATGCATTGAAATTGTTTAAATGGAGAACAGTTTGTAGTCACAGTTCGTTGTGTCAAAGCTGTGTTCATTTTCAAATTTGACAGTTCAGAGATATTTTAATCTCTTAGCAAATCTTAACAATATGGTGTATTTTATAAGTGACTTTGTATCTACAAGGCTTTTATAGTTAAACCCACTTTTTAACAACCCTTATCTTTATCTATATTACCGAAGTGGCAACTCTGCCTAATTGAATTTATCATATTTGTTTAAACAACAGCGGTAAAAAAGCTTGTTTTTGAAAAATTTCAAATTGTTTGATCATATGGTGTTATTCTAAGTCAGTTTTATTGACAAAACTAAACCTAGGTCTACATAAGGTATAAACTTTCACATTCCAGTACTACGATAAAAAAAAGTTCTCAATTTGTTTCTGTCTATTTTATTTGGTTTAACTAATTATTTTTGCCAAATTGTCATCAATTCAAGTCGCATAGAATTTAATGAAAGAATTTAATTAAGAATTAAAAAAAATATGTTTCATTATCAACGAGAATACGATGAACAAATAATTACATAGGTACACAAAACAAATAAGTCTTTTTTTTTCATCTGTCAAATTAAATCTAAGTACGCTGCTGCCACCGTAGTTACATAAAAATAGTCATAACAATAAGTAATTATTTTTATTGTTGAACAAAAGTTTAATTTTCAATGGAAAATAATGTTTAATGCCCATTCTGTTAGTTAATATACTCTTTAGTTCACTAGGTACAAATAGATCCTCATCAACGTTCGTATTTGTCACAATGAATCAAATATGAATTATAAATTATCCAACCATCAACAACAACAACGAAATTGCAACACAACAAAAGCACATTATTATGACAGTTCAGACGTTATTGTTGAATTTAAGGAAGCTGTTACATTGTCGATTTTTTTTAACAAGAACTTGACTTTTAAAATAATACAAACATAAACAATTTGAGTTATAAATTTTGTTATTGGTTTCAAGTACAACCAGATTATAACGGATGTTTTCGTTAACGTGTGATTTTCAATCTGGCAATACTTTTTTGGAGTTGGTATTTTTGACAGCTGTCACTTGATTTATGCTCAGTTTGGATTGTCATTTCAACTGAACAACGTTTGCAAATTGTATAAATTATTTGGTGAGCGCATTATCACACCTTCAGGCCGGGCTACATTCCTAACCACAACATTTAAATATATCCGTGTGTTTAATTTTTTCTTGAAATCTACAATTCTAAAAAACAACCTTTACATGTACCGGGTTGATGTTGCTGATTATGTCCTTTAGAGGCCCATTTGCAGCGTTAAATAGGTTGAACTCAGTTTTTGAATGTAAAGATCTGACTGTCTTAAGTTTAAATTGCCTCTGAGGTCTTCTTTTAGTTAACGTGAAGTGACGCACGCCGGTGGTTTGTTGGAAATAGAGCAATGATTTAACTTTTTATCTTAAAGTAAACCAACTCGATCCACTGATTATGAAATTTGACAGATGAATTTATATAGTCGATTTCTAAAACTACCTTATTATTTCTGAACTTGCTTACCGGCGCTGTCAGTTTCTGATAAGCACAAAGTATCAACGACATCATATATATATGCTCTGTAAGTAAATATTTCTGTGTTTTGTTGTTTTCTAGGAAGTATAAGTTTGCCTCCATTGCGGTCATATTTTTGAATGAATCGAAAGTATGAAATGCTTATAAAATGCATATAATGAGAGATTTTGTTCACTGTTTTCTTTTTGGAAACACTGTTTTTGACAGCTCACTTACGTTTTGTATTTTATGACACTGTTAAAAACCTTAATTTTTGGTCTTTAATTTGAAAATGAATCGTCTTACAAATAAACAAGGTTTGTAAATTATTGAAACCTTATACCAAAATGAGTCTTCTGTTAAGGAAGTTCATGGCGCGGTTCTTCTATTTTATTGTGACTTTAATCGTGCTACTGAGGTGACAGTTCGGGCTATTTCGCACCAAATGTACACTGTAAACCACCAATACGCCTACGATACAGTGCTATTAGAACAAACTTCTTTTTGAGAAAAACAGAAAAATTGGACTTGCATGAGAAGTGATTTAAACAAGACGATGCCACGTCCTACGCGTATGCGTAATAAAAGACTAATTGAGAGAGCCTAGATCGTGCGATTTATAGCTTCTAAGCTATTTTTGTGAAGCCATGTTAAGGCTCTTGATTTAAGCGACAAGCCCACTTCGATAAACAGTCGAAATGTTTAAAGGAGTTTGTCAAAATTAGAATAAGGGATAATATAATCTTTAAACATTAAATTAAATTGAACGGTCAATTTATTTATACCGATTCGAATAATGGATTTTGTAGATTTTTTGATTTTCTTAATTGTTTCTGTCACGAAGAAAAAATACTTAGGGTAATTTTGTTCACTGAAAGTTGGACTTAACTTACTTAGTCACTTAAGTTGGCGCTACAATCCTGTGTGAACTAGGGCCTCACCCAATAAACTTCTCCATCTAGCTCGGTCCCTAGCTAGATGTCTGCAGTTTCGTGCTCCAAGTTGGGTGAGGTTACTTTCCACTTGTGCGCGCCACCTAATCCGCGCTCTTCCTCTACTGCGCTGTCCTGTGGGTGTGGATTCTAAGACTTTTCGGGCCGGAGCATTGGTTTCCATGCGCTCTACGTGAGCTAACCACATTATTCGTTGGACTGTTACCCTTCTGGCTAAGTCTACATCGCTGTACAGCCCGTACAGCTCGTCGTTCCACCTTCTCCTCCACTCCTCTTCGATGCATACGGGGCCGTAGACCACACGAAGAACTTTTCTCTCGAACCGACCCAAGGTGCTTCCATCCGCTTTTGTCATAGTCCATGCTTCTGCACCGTACAGCAGGACTGGTATGATGAGGGTCTTATATAGCGACACTTTGCTCCCTCGAGAGAGGACTTTACCACTCAATTGCTTTTTTAGTCCAAAGAAACAGCGGTTAGCAAGAGTTATTCTGCGTTTGATCTCAGTGCTGGTGTTGTTTTAACAGCGGAGCTTAGGTAGACGAAGTCCTTGACTAACTAAAGTTATGCTGTCGATGGTGACGTTTTGACCAAGACGTCGGTGTTGTATGTCCTTTCTTGACGACAGCGCATGTACTTTGTTTTGCCCTCATTAACCGTTACCCTTATTTTTGCCGCCTCTGCCTCAATACTCACAAAAGCCCCATTAACATCACGCTGAGTTCTTCCGATTATGTCAATGTCATCAGCATATGCCAGTAATTGGACAGACTTTTGAAAGATAGTGCCTCTAGAGTTGACGTGTGAGCTCTGCACTATTCTTTCAAGTACGATGTTAAAAAAATCGCATGACAGTGCATCACCTTTTTTGACATCGAAAGGTTCTGTTAAGTTGTTTCCAACCTTTATCGAGCAGCGTGAATTCTCCATTGTCATCCTGCTTAAACGGACGTTCGATTTGGTGTTCCAGGATCTTCCGATATGTGTATATTTGATCGACTGTGGACTTACCTGGTCTAAAACCACACTGATAAGGACCTATCAGGTTGTTGATGATGGGCTTAACACGTTCACATATTACGGCAGAGAAGATTTTATAAGCGATGTTAAGTAGACTGATGCCTCTATAGTTGGTACAGTTTAGAGGGTTTCCTTTTTTCAGGATCGGGCAAACAATACTGAGGTTACATTCATCGGCAATGCTTTCTTCCGACCATATCTTACAGATAAGTTGGTGCATGCTCCTAACCAACTTATCTCCAGTTGCTTTAAAGAGGTCTGCATTCAAGCCATCCACTCCAGCGGCTTTATAAGACTTCAGCTTAGGTATGGCAATCTTTACTTCGTCTAAGTCAGAATTCGTTTCGTCGTCGCCGTTATACAGTCTGCAGAAGTGGTCCTTCCATATCCTCAGAATTGACTGCGGTTCCCACTATGATGTTTCCACTTTCGTCTTTGCAGCCTTCGGTCCTAGGTTTATGTACCTGTGAATTTTGTTTCACCTGTTCATAAAACTTTCGAACTTCATGCCTGCTTTTAAACCTCTCAACATCTTCGACCGCACTTCTCATGCCCTCTCTTTTTCCTTCTAATAAGTCGGTAATCCTCTCGCTTTTTCTGCTCATAGAGCTCATGAGCAGCTCCCAGCACATCAGAGGCGGCTTCTCTGTCAATGTTGCTACTGGTTTTCGATACATTGTCTTGGCGGCAGAGGACTTCGAGAGAGGTTACTTGTAACTCGGTCGGAAAGAGATTAGGCGATCTCTTGCGATTGTAGCCGTTCAACGTTGTACCTTCTCCCAGCATCTCCCTGTTTTGCCTTGGGTCTGGAAACTCGAAGTGCTACCTTGGCTACAACGAGGTAGTAATCCGGGTCGATGTTAGCTCCTCAGAAAGTTCGGACATCCAAGATGCTGGAAGCGTGTCTGGCGTCGATCGCAATATGGGCAATCTGGTTGACGGTAGATTGATCTAGAGAGCTCCAAGTTCCTATGTGGATGTTGAGGTGTTTATGAGCCTGAATCCGTTGTCGGAAGTGTTGTCGTGCAGGCTGTTTTTCCCGATTATTCCACCGAAGATGTCTTTCCTTCCTAGCTTTGCATTAAAATCGCCCAGGACAGTTTTAGTATGGTAGCTAGGACTCTGCTCATATGTTTTGTCTAAGAGCTCGAAGAATATATATTTGGTGTCTTCATCTTTCTCTTCTGTGGGGCGTGCGCTCATATGAGGCTTTTTTAACCTTCCTTTCGTCGTTGCGGCTCCAAAATATTTTAAGAGTTTAGTTGAATCCTGCTTTCCATCAGTCAGTGCCCTGTTGTTATTGTATTTTGGAAAAGCAAACAAAATAGATCTGTCATTGGCAATGCGGAGTTGTGTGACAGAAGGTCACGATTCTAAGTTACTTTTAAAATTTGTGACGGGCAAACAAAATAGACAAAAGGCATAATTGTGTGACGGATGAGTCACGAAGACGGCCATATTGAGTGTGCAACAGGCGGCCCACCCAAGGAGAAAAACACGAAGAGTTTACCCATGTTCAACGAATAGTGTGAATCCTTTCTCTAATTTGCACACAACCTAAACCACCACCAACATAAAGTGTCGGAATACTAAAGAAGGTCACCTTGCGATGTACTTTCCCTTCCCCTAAAATGGTCTGAACGGAAGTCTAAGGGTTTAGAGTCTAAATTGCAAACTATCGGATTCTACCTCTCAATCTTGGTTGAGAAATGCCAAGGTTGTTAGTTACAAGAACCCTTTCCTCAAGTTATTAAACTGGGTCGGTTTGGGCTGGGGGATCTTATTCGCGAACTCTCAATAATTTTTCGTTTACTTTTTTTTCAAACCAATTGGATTCGACGGGTAAGAACTGAACTCGTCTATTAAGCCAAGGTTGGTGTTCAAATCAATAAGGTGAAAGAAACCACAAAGGTTTAGATGGTTTTTTGAAATCGGCATGCACCCCCGCGAAAAAGCCGGGTGTCGACATCACCAAAAAGGCTGATAACACGATTTTGAAATTCGGAACCCAAAAGATCGATAGTGGTATAAATTGTGGCAGTGCTTCATCCTGAATGAACAAGATAAAAGTGGTTTAAAACCATGGCCCTGTACGCCCACGTTGACAGAAACGTTGTTCCCAGCATAAATGTCAAAGAATAAGGTCAAATGATGCAACCTTCCATTATCAACACCAAATTTTTACTCTCTGTGGATGCTCTCTCTCTCCCTCTCTATCTCTCTCTCTCTCTCTATCTGTGGCTTGTTGAATATAACGTGCGGTTTTTTCGAGCTCTAGACGTTGTAATTGTGTTTGAGATGAAAATGAAACTGTCCAGGCAAAATGTTTTTATCAGCCGAGTTCTTTTAACGGTAAGTCTAAAACCAAATTTGGAAATCAGTTTTCTATATTTCCCAACTGTGTTCAACGGTAAAGAGACTAATTTTGTTCCGTCGGCCTTTTAACGTTTCTTTCATAATGACATACCATTCAAAGAAACCATTAGATGTATTTAAAATTCAAAGTAAGTTTAGTAATCCATTGTGGTTAAAAGTACTCATTCTTTTATTTTGAACGGCTATAAAGACGCACTTTTTAATACAAAATATTGGTTTTATACAAATTTCATGCAATAATAAGAAATATTATACAAAAACCTTGTCCAAAACAAAAACATAAAATTAAACAAATTAATATTTGCAACGATACTCTCCAGACTATATTAAAAATTAGAGCAACATTTTATTGTTTTAATTCATGATGAAAATCCAAAAAATGAAATTGCGATATTTAATTGGATTTCAATTGCTATCTAAAAAAATATCATAAAGCCTTCAACTTAAAATTTAGGTCTATGTTGCACAAGTTTACATATCTACCTAAAAATGTTAAAGTACGCGCCAAGTGCGTTTATTGAACTAGGTTTTTTTTTTGGTTTATGTGTCATAGCTCCTCCAGCTCGTGGTTGTTTTGTTTATTTATATATGTACATAAGTAGTTGATAGATCTTTTGGCATAAAAATAAAAAAATAAATTTTGTACTTGTTGTACATTGAAGTTTGATTATGATGATTCAATTAATTTATTATTTATCGATGACCTCTATGATCTGTTTCTTTTTTTTTGATTGAGTGTTGAATATGTGTTCGGTCTTTGAACTTTCGAGATGTATTTTAATTAGTCATAATTTTATCTCTTGATAACTTTCACAAATAAAACTCAAAGAAAATTACTGTCAGAGTTGATTTTATTGGCCATCAGATTCATTAGAAACTCAAATGTATACTTAAGTTTGACTTGTGCACATCACAGATCTTATTTTCGTTTATTTTTGTGCTTGAATTCAAATGGATTCGGAGACATTGAATTTAGTTTCAGGGCCTCAGTCTTTTTACTACTTATTGATATTGACCTGCGACGACGTAAAGATCTCCTCTGTGACCAGTTCTGACAATTTCAAATAAAAGTTTTATTGCCACAAATCTGTAAATTTTTCTTGTAAGTGTTTCTGCAAAGATTTCCCTTATCGGGTTTTCCAACAATAAAGACTTGACATCTTTGAATTAAATTTGTGAACGCACCCTTTCACGAATCATCGAACTGTCACTGTCAATTTATTCAGTTTTTATCACTTATTGATATTGACCTGCGACGACGACGCGACGTAAAGAGCTCCTAAAGGGAAAATCGTACGATCTCAGTGACCAGTTCTGACAAATTCAAATAAAAGTTTTATTCCCACATATCCATACAATTTTCTTGTAAATGGAAGCGTTTCTACAAAGATTTTCCCTTATCAGTTTTTCCACCAATAAACACTTGACATCTTTGAATTAAATTTATGAACGCACCCTTTCACTAATAATCGAACTGTCATTGTCAATTTATTTAGTTTGAATTTACACATTCAATGTTTGATTTTGGCTTGTCAGTTAGGTTTGATTGGTTTATTATTCTGACGGTTGGTCTTGTTACCGTTACATTTAGCTCAATGTAGATGCATAGTGATACCTTAGATGAAAACTTATGACAGAATCCCCCAACAGGGTGGGTGCAGTTCCTGCGAGCTGTACAACGAAATTGTTTAAAGATGTCAGTCGGCATGAGGAGACGTTAACGAACCAGATTTTCTTGGGCATGTTCCAAGGTAGAAGGCCTGTAGGAGAAATGGCTCCATGCAGCGCCTGGTGGGTGGGTTTGGTGAGCCAATGGTTGCTGTATATTCAACAGTTAAGTTAGCTTGTTTTGGATTGTGCGTCAATGTACATAAATGAGTGATGTTAAAACGAATGATGTATGGGCGAGGTGCCCATACTCCATTGATTATCACCAGCACAGTGCACATATGCAGAACTAACCATTTTGTCTGTATACTATCAATACCGTCCTGTACTAAGTTTTATTTGACGTTTAGTTTAGGGAGCGATTTACTGCTTGCTGGTAGGCTGAACAGATATGTAGGTGTTAGAAGTTTTAAAGCGATTTAGTAAATTTGGAAATATAACACGTTTCGGCTTGGAATGGCAAAGAGTTCATTAAAGTGTTTGAAGAAATGTCTTCCGAGGAACCACTTTTTTAAATGACCCAGGTAATGATACAGGGTCCGGCAAAAAAATCTTCCATATTTTAAAAGGCAATGACAAATAAATAAACAATTTAATGCCATTTTACATTAAATAAAATAATTACTTAGTTTTAAACATTATATCCGTAGTCCTCTATTATTAATACAATTACGAAGCCTTTCCCGGAAGTTTTCCATTAATCGTCGAGTCATTTGCAGTCCACTTCCTGAGTGATTGTCTCCTTAAGTGCTTCCAAAGATGTTGGGCGATGAGTGTAGACTTGGGCCTTTAAATGTCCCCAAAGAAAAAAATCACAAGGTGATAAATCGGAGGACCTTGGTGGCCAGGTAATGTCTCCTCTTAAAGAAAGAAGATGCCATGGAAACATCTCTCTCAAAATTGTTAGTGAACGCCGTGAAGTGTGCTGTGGCTCCATCTTGTTGGAACGAGATTTCTTTGTGGTTCCTAGTGAACTGATTTAAGTTTGGTTGGGATGCATATGAAGATCAGTGCAAAATTCGTCTTACACTCCTCGCAGAAAATCCAAGGGCAGCTGTATGTTTAATGGCTGAACGCCTTGGAGAGCTGGATAGACGCACTTACACGTGCCATATTATCCGGCGTTGTTTCGGTTAAAGGTCGGCCAGACGATTTTTTCCTTAACCCGTTGCTCTAAAGTTTAATAACCAAACTTGGATTGATTTTCTATTCGGAACAGGATCATATCGTCCAAGTTGAAATCGCATGCGAAATGCTCGTCATGCCACGCCATTATGATTACTAAAAACGGCACTTAGACATCTGTCTATCTATACCCGGAATACCATTTTATCTATAAATAGCTTTAAATCTAAAAAATACGGGTGGTTTTTTTGCCGGACCCTGTAGTGTCCTCTACATCACAACCTCAACATATGTCATCCGTGTTGAGTTTTATTTTCTTCTTGTTGTAAAGTATCCCAATTGGTTTCGCTCAACAGTAACGCAGTAACGAGGGCGAGTTTTTGCACAGGTATATGTATTGAGTGAGATAGTGTTGAACCTATTTCTGCCAGTTCATCAGCTTTTTTATTTCCTGAAACATAATTGTGACCAGGAATCCAACAAAGTCTCAAGTTGTTTATGATGTATGCCAAGAATCCTTAGCACTTTGCGGCAGTAAGTCACAAGCTTCAATTTGATTTCGATGGCAGAAATTGCTTTTATTGCAGTTTGGCTGTCAATGAAAGACGCAATACCATCAATAAAATGTATCTAGTAGCTTTCGTCACTGCTAAGACCGCAGCTTTTAAAAACACTGCTGAATTTAGGAAGTCTGTAAGAGGTGGATAGTTCAAGAGTTTCTGAGTAGAAACCTGCACCCACGACACCAGTATTCATCTTGAAGCCGTGCGTCGGTATATACTGCTACTGTCGGTTCACAGGTTAAAGGTTTGTTAATCCTTAATACTGGGAAATGAGGTGTAAATGGCTTGCCGAAGTTTAAACGGGGTGTTAAGAAGTCGATACATATATAATGCATTCCATTCTTTACACCTAGGTCATAGTTCTAATGTTGGTGTCTTAATCCAATGCATTCCACCAAACCATGCGTTCATATGTCTGCTATTACACGATGAATCTAGATGCATGCGAAACTTCGAACAACATAAGTGCAAAAGAGAAAAAAAATTCGAAAACATGAGACGCAAGAAAATCGACCTGTGTCGCACGGGTAAAATTTTTCCTTGCGACAATTTGACGTTTCTCTCTTCTCTTATTCGTATTTTTGCTATTCTCTTTCATATGGTTTCGTTGTTCGAGAAGCAAACTTCGACGGACAGTTTATTTTGTAGGAATCTATGTCTTTGTTTTTTGATTAGAGTGCACAGTCAGAACAGTTGTCAAAATAAATCCTTTCTATATATAATAAAACTCATAAATTTTACAAAACAAAATGTTTTTTTATTGATTTTAAAGAATAACTAAATTTTCTCGAATAATAAAAGTAAACAGACAAACAAACAAGTCGATGACGAAATAAAAATGAAAGAGAACTGTCAAAATAGATTCATGAATCTAGTTTCAACGTGTAATAGCACTTGAGAAACAGGATAGGATCACAAAGAAGAATTCGAAGATGTCGCATGCATCTAGATTCATCGTGTAATAGCAGACTTTGTGACTATGGCTGGGAGCATCCATTTGATAATTTTAGGGTTTGGCAACAAGGTCTCAAAAGTCCTTTAACAAGTATTTTTTATAGTCTTGGGCATTAGTTTGCGCTTTCTTATTTAACTGCAGAAATGTCTCCCATGCATTTGGCACTTTGTGTTCCATTTTAACTTAACAGTTGCAAATGTGACAGCTGCCCATATAGCACGCTATTTAAAATAAAAAGACTTATTGGAAAAATACAAGAAATTCAGTGTAGATTTTGGGACGTGGAAACGTTTTCTCATGAAACACATAAGTCATCGTGTACGAATATTTCAGTGCCAAAATATGTCTCATTGTCTGTCATTCTAGAGGAGGACCTTATCCAGCCCCTCATGAACCCGCAACCCTGACTCCGTAAATGCTTACACGGGCCTCTGTCTCTGCCCAGCATTAGTCTGTTGTCTGTCCCCAACATGGGAAATCTGCAAATCCGGCTCGAAGGACCAAATGTTATGTCTAAGTTTTTGTTATAAAAAATTAGTAAAAAAAAAACAAAGAAATAAAACATCAACCACTTTGTAGAAATCAATTTTGAATTATATTTTTAGTCACAAGACAATGTATATTCGATTATACAACAATTCCATTAATTATTTGACATGTAGCTCATTTGTGGACTGTATTTGATAATTTTTAGAAGGTTTGTTTCCTTCAAATGTTGAACTGTCTTCTCTCCGTAAATTTGTTCTCATTTGTAATTGTACTTTCGTACATATCGATTAAACCTTAAAACGGGTGTTTTTTAAGATGTGTCGTTTTCAAAGGAAGAAATACTTTTTTTCGGTTGTTTATTTTTGACAGCTGTCACTTGATTAATACTCAAATTAATTGCACGATTACAATACTGGTAAACCAAAAACAACAAGACATTGTGTTCATTTTAAACAATTTGCAATAGAAAACATCGCTTTATCGGTATTTATCAATAATTAATGAAAATCCAACTATTGACTATACATTTCTTCTGCGAATAATAATTAAAATGAAAGGATACATCTATTTAAGACAAATAAAAAAAAATTATGATTCGATTTAGAAATAAATCTGATAAGCCAAGTTGAAGGTTTCAATATAATAAAGAAGATACAAACAATTGAGATAAATTAATTTTCGCTAATGATGATGTGTTGGTTTTCAATTGAAAAGAACATTAATCATTGTCATTGGCTTTTTATTATTAACAATAAAGTAACAAGACAAATATTAATATTTTTTTTGTATTGCATAGACAGATAAAATGTGAACTCAGAGAAAAATAATCACTAAGCTCAATGATATGCAAATTGATCGAAAATATAATACTTAAGAGTATGCCTCTAACTGAAGCAATTAAAATGAACTTGATTTCTATGGAATTGAATATGGCACGTAATTAAAATTGTTTTTAATGTTTTTGTTTAGTATTTGCATTAGTCACAATTCACATGTATTTTAATTTGAAATTATTGAAATTTCTCGTATTTTTTTGTCTGTTTGTTGAATATTTAGCTGATCACGTCAATTACGCTCTAGAGAGAGTTTGATCAGAGCTTTACGTTTTATGTATGAAACATACTTTAGAACTGAACTGTCAATAGTTTTAGAATGTATCTACCATCTGTCTCTTTCATACCACACAAAACAATCGTGATGTCAGCCATCTTTAGCTTTATACTCCATTTTTTTTTTTGACAGCTGTCTTCTCGAAGCTAAAGAAGAAAAACGCCAAATGTAAACAATAAAACAAAGTGTCTTCAAAGTGACGTTTACATATGTAATAAACAGAAGATGGAAGATAAGCGAACAAATAACAAATCAAGGGTTTTTGGCGTGTTAATGTTAAAATAGATAGATTATGTTGCCTTAAAGAGCTATTGTGGGTCGTGGCTTCTTCGAATAGAAATACCACTTAAAAAAGCCCCACAAGAAAATGTCTAAAGTAGTAAAATCACACGATCTTATATAACCATGTCATGAAACCGCTCGAGCAAAATATCGATTGTATCTTGAGCTGTGCGGCACGTAACGCCAATCTTTTAAAACCATATGTCTGCGGTGTCCATATCATCCAATCCAGTCTACAAGAAGTTGGTAATCATCGACCTACATATAACCTTAAGTGACTGATTAAAAGATGATATTTTGACAGAAAGTAAAATAAACAATATGGCCGCAACGAGCTGTCAAAATCAACCCGTACAAATGATTCAGGAAGAAAATAACGGCAACAGACAATAAAAGTAACAAAAATTGAATTAGGTACAAAATTCTCAGTCTTGTTTGGCTGTCAAATTTCATAAGGAAAACAAATTGCGAAATATGGATGAAAACTTCAGGTTGACAAAATGCCATTCAAATTACTGTGACAGATTTTTCAAGGGATTTTTGGTAAACGTCATTTTATTATTTCACGGGAATGTTGTTATAATTAATGTCAAGTAATGGCTCCCAACGTAAAACTTTCAAGTGGTTCGAAATAAAAGTACTACTATTTCTAATTTGTTCTAAAGTCATCAGCCTTTTTTATCATACATTATTTAAAAGACACAAAGATGACAGAGGAAACCGTCTGCGAAAGTTATAATCTTTCCTCCGACAGAAACGTCATATTCCTTTGAAAATGGAATAAACATTTTTGTTTTGACAGCTGTCACTTATGCTTACAGATCAAATTGGTAGATCAAAAGTTTGTCAATATAAATATAAAGGCTTAATCCCACTGCTCTTTTAATACCTGGTGAACATTCTTTTATCTCTTTTTCATACTTTTTGAATACTGTCATGAATTTCGTGTTAGCTTTCAATTTGTGTGGTAAATTGGGTATAACATTAGAATTTTATTAAATATGGTTTAAAATCACGAAAATAAATATAAACCAGCATAAAAGTGTTCATATATGCTTTTCGCCCCGATGTAATGGTTGGGCTCATCAGAAGATGACCATTACACCTTGTTTTGACGCATATTTTCCGGACTTTTTAGCTTGTAGGTAAACCGGAATGACAACTAAGTTTTCGCTCTTCATATTGAGTGTCTTTGGTTTGAAATTTAAGCCTGGTTACACAGAACGAGGTGAGAACGCGCCTCTGACTTTCGCGTTCTGGTACTTTATACAGAACATAGTCAGCTTTCAACTTTCGGCGTTCTATTAATTAGTTTTAGTTTTAATTGACTCTTTATTTTATTAGATAATTAATAATATTTTTTTTAACATATTCAATTTAGATATATAATAAAAAACATGCTTAAGTCTATATGGTTTATGAGTTTAAATACAATATTATAGCAAAAGAAATATCTAAACAGTCCTGTTTCCAGATACAGCATGTAGTTTGGGGAATTTCTCGGAAGCCGGAAGATTCTTTTAATAAAGTATCGGAGAAACTTTTCGATTGTTTGAAAAGGACAGTAACCCTAAACCTGAGCTCCATACAATAAAATCGATGCGGCTGTGGAGCGGAAAAGTTTGTGTTTTGTACTATGGCCAATGCAGCCACTTTTGAGGCATCGTGCCCACACCGTTGAAATTATACGTTTTGCCAATGTTGGTTTCAGTTCTAGATGTTTTTTCATATTTAGATTCGAAGTAAATAGAACTTCCAGATATTTATACTCTCGAACAATTTCGACTGCCTCGTTATTGCATTTGTATTTAAGAAAGAAATACCTCTATAATTTGATGCTTAATCATAGTTTCCTTTTTTAAAAAGCGGAAAAATTATTGATTTTCTGAAATTTTCGGGAACTATATCATTTCGAAAAGTCAGTTAAATTCGTTAGTAAGCAGCAATAAAAATGTATCAATTGCGTGCATATAGTGCTCAAAAGGAATACGATCATCTCCTGGCTCCTTATTCACTTAAGCTTTCTCAATAACATCTTTTAATTCATTTATTGAAAACGGTGCATCTGGAAAGTCAAAGGGGCTGAGTATAGTACCAAAGGTGATCTTATCGTTGTGTTTAGAAGCTTCTTGAAGTGATCGCTTAGATTTTGCGATTGTAATCCTAGAGCGATGATATTCGTGGTTCGATTTAAGGTTTTCACAGCCTACCAGAATTCGGCAGAGCTACGGGTGCGATTGATAACCAATACTGTCTCTTGCTCAAAGGCAGATTTTTTAACTGCACATATTTTTTTAAATTCAATATTTGCCTCCGAGTATAGTTTTCTAAAAACAGGAAAGTTTCGTGACCGGAATAGCTTTAAGAATTTGAACGATAGATCTCTAGCTTTTAAGCATTCAGAAGCAAACCACTTTTGTTTATAATTGGTTTTTGTTTTGCTTGTTGGTTCGTTTTTTTGATGATCTGGGTTAAAGCCGATATACATATCTAAGAGTTCTAGTTCTTGAAATTCTCTAATTTCTTTTCTACTAATTTCTTGGAACTTGCTGTTATTTCTTTCATTTCAGCGCATTTTCGGAATAAGATTGTAAAAGTAACTTCAAGCGGCATGTGATCAGAGAAATTCTGATTTCCTACTCTGAAATCATTCACAATATTGTTCCACAGTCCAGATACAAAACAATAGTCTATTATAGAGCTAGCTTGACCTTCTAATCTCAGATTCTCACGCCTCGTTTGAACACCCATTACTTGTGGTCGCACCCAAATTAAAAATTTTTTAATGCGTTTTCACCCTGTGTGCTGGGCTGTCAATTGAGTTGACAGCTATATTTCTCGAAGAGTTTGACATATTATACACATTGTTTTGTTTTAAAAGTTCATTCATTAATAAGTTTAAAGAGGAAATGTCTCCAAAAATTGTTTTTAGAACATCGAGACTATCATTTTCACCACACTTCAGTACCAACTTGGAGTCTCAGGTAAAAACTTTGTCCTCGATTATCATTCTGTCGTCGAAGCAATTTTTCCTTTCTGTGGGACCTTTTCAAGGAGCATCTTTCTTATGCTTAGGAGCTTCGCTTGCCTATGACGCATATTTGGTGGTAGATCCTTCTGGATGCTTATGTTTTTTCTTTTCTGGGTATTTAAGTTTTTTAGCATGTTTTAGGCTGTTTCACGAGACTTCATTCTCACAATTATTGTTGCTCCAAGTGTGTTGCGGTTGCGTGCCTATGCTATAAGCGGATTCGACCAAAGAGCTTGCATTGGTTTTATTCAGAAGACCAGCGCAGATGGACTTAGTTTACTCACAGGAATTCGGGTTGTTTGTAAACGGTGATTTTTTAAGAGCTTGAGAACTTTAAAAAAAAAAACGCATCAAATTTGCAAAATCTCATCGATTCTTTATTTGAAACGTTAGATTGGTCCATGACATTTACTTTTTGAAGATTATTTCATTTAAATGTTGACCGCGGCTGCGTCTTAGGTGGTCCATTCGGAAAGTCCAATTTTGGGTAACTTTTTCGAGCATTTCAGCCGGAATAGCCCGAATTTCTTCGGAAATGTTGTCTTCCAAAGCTGGAATAGTTGCTGGCTTATTTGTGTAGACTTTAGACTTGACGTAGCCCCACAAAAAATCTGATCTTGGTGGCCAACTTACCGGTCCATTCCTTGAGATGAATTGTTCTCCGAAGTTTTGCCTCAAAATGGCCATAGAATCGCGAGCTGTGTGGCATGTAGCGCCATCTTGTTGAAACCACATGTCAACCAAGTTCAGTAAGTTGCGTAAAATCTTCCATGTGGTCGAATAACACAAACCCAATTGCTGCGAACGGCGACGAATCGACATTTCACGGTCTTCAGCAACACTCTCAGAAACAGACGCAATATTCTCTTCTGTACGCACTGTACGCATTCGTGTGGTTGGTTTAATGTCCAATAAAGTAAACTGAGTGCGAAACTTGGTCACAATCGCATTAATTGTTTGCTCACTTGGTCGATTATGTAGACCATAAATCGGACGTAAAGCGCGAAACACATTTCGAACCGAACACTGATTTTGGTAATAAAATTCAATGATTTGCAAGCGTTGCTCGTTAGTAAGTCTATTCATGATGAAATGTCAAAGCATACTGAGCATCTTTCTCTTTGACACCATGTCTGAAATCCCGCGTGATCTGTCAGATAATAATGCATGAAAATCCTAACCTCAAAAAAATCACCCTTTACTTAAATCAACAGTTAGTCAATTTACTTCGCCCCATTAAATTCAAAAGATAGGGAAATTTGTGTTTTACTCATGAAAACCCCCATTTGTAGGCGTCCTTGTTTCGAGCAATTTTGTTTTAATATTGGCTTTTTTTACCCGCAGTCCATGGCTTAAGGCCTAATCTTTCGCTTTTCTATGTTTTTTAATTTGGATATTGTATTTTAAGAAGTTAGTTGACGTAACGTTAATTCTTCTGCAAACAACTTTCAATTTGTTTACTTTTTTTTATTTATCGAAACAAATAATTTAACTCGAAGATTTGAATTAAACATATAAAAAGTACATACACTTATAGATCTCCAAAAATCAACAGTGTGATCGCGTGACTCTTACACCGTCTTAAAGCCGGAACCACATTTTGATTTTTATTTCATAGAATTGTTTGTTGTTTCGGTCGTTGAATTTGTAACTTTATATGCATACAAACAAACCTATTAATCAAGCGTGCTGCTCTCTTGCAAACTGTCATTAATTGCTTTCGCTCTTCATTCAACAAAAGTACATATTTCCTTTTTCCGTGTAAAGTAATAGAGCTCTGCATCACAAAGTAATAAACTATCGACAAAAATGTCTGTGTCACAACACAAGCCATAATGTGGTATGTGGTGTCTAGCGTGTATATGACACAATCGGAACAAGAGAAATTTCTATGAAATTATGTACAACACTCTATATAACAAATCAAACGAGAAAAATGTGGTTTTACGCGACATGGTTCCGGAAAAATTATAACAACAATTAAAGAGTATGACAAAAATAAAATAAGTCTTAAAAAAAGTCAATTCTCCATTTACTTGACGTTTAAAACAATGTTTGCTTTTTTTCCATTCACGTATTTCTTATTGAAATGTCAATTGCTTCGTTTTGTAAACCAAGCAAATAAAAAAATGACAGGTCAATGTCATTGATTTTACAAAATTGAAGAAACTGGGAAAAAGTCGGTGACTTATGTATGTATATGGTTTTGGAAGGATTTTTATCAAAAAATTTTAAATACACATTTTTGTATTCTAAAGGATTTTTCAATAAAATATTGTTTTTTGAATAACCTCTGGCAGCTGTCACTTTTGAAGCAGTCGTCTTTTGACATTTCCAACTAATTTAGACATTTTTCGCCTTCGGTTGAATTATAAACTTTGAGGTTTAACCTTTTGGGACCTCAATTCTCTCTTTATAGTTGTCTTCGCATTAGCTTTGTAATAAGTGTTTTATAATTATGTATTTAAAATATGAAATTACTCCAAAATTTTTGAAACACAATTACAAACAGCCACAGTCATAAAAATGTAGACATAATGGAGTTTCCATTCAGGTATTACATTAAACAAAGTTAATGTAATGTCTAATGGTAATGGCCTATTCTAATTTATTGTATTTTCTCGTATGTTACTGACTGTCTTATCTTAATTATTGTGTTACTTGATAATAAATTGCTTTACCTTTTCTACGTTGTCGTAATTTAATGACGTTACCTTTTTATTAAGTAATACCAAAGAAAAGAGAATGGTTGAACTAATAAGTTTAATTAAAGGCGTTTGAGCTAGGATAAAATTCAACTTTTCCCCTTTCGAACTGTTAGAACGGCTATTCCAGGAAGTCCAATTTAAAAATAAGAAGTAATTAAACAAGATATTTATTGTTCAAGAAAATATGATCGAATAAAATAAAACTGAAAAATTTCGAACTTCAATATTGTTCGATATTAAAACTATAAAAAGAGGCTGGGATGCGACCCACACTGATAACTTCCCATCCCGTCTGTCGATTTGTCTTGCTTAAAACTTTGTCTATATGTACTCGTATCAATTTTTACCAAATTTGCTTACTATTTTTTGTAGATTTTATTTTTTATGAAAAAAACGGACAGTTGGATTTTTATATAAAAATTACTGAATATCGAAAACAATATTTTCTGTGAAATAAAATAAGTTTGAAGCCAATATTTCAAATTTTTGAAAAGATATTTGAGTCGAAAATCAATTTTTACCAACTTTTATACATTTTTTTTAGGTTTTTATTTTTTGTAAAAAAACTGTCAATTCGATTTATTTCAATATTTTTCAGAATGTTTAAAACTATATTTCTTATAAGATAAAATAAATTTGAAACCTAAATTTTAAGTTTTTCAAAAGACATTTGAATCGATATTCAATTTTTACCAACTTTATGTAATGTTTTTTTTTTAGATTTTTGTAAAAAACTGTCAATTCGATTTTTCTCAAAATTTTATCAGATGTCAAAAACATTATTCTTTGTTGTTCAAAATTGTTTTGGAGATAAAATCATATTTTATCCGTAAAATTTTGGAGACGACAATTTTTTTTTAGTTGTTTTGATTTATAAAAAAACCGTTATTTGGATTTTTTTCAAAAAATGTACTTCTTTGATATCACGTTACAATATATTATATACAATTTAGTTCATGTCTCTAGCATTTTTGGTTCGTAAGATATTTAGGGTTAACCAAAATTTTCACCTTTTTTTCAAACTGCTATGGTAAAAAAACGACCCACGCAATTTTCTTGAGAGCCCTTTCTGCATTTTTCTGCCTTATCTGTATAACAAAATTTATTTGGAATCGATATCTCTATTGGTTCTTGAGCTATGGACAACGAAAAAAACGTCGCGAACGTACGGACGTACGAACGCACGGACACACGCACGCACAGACATTCTTCTAAAAATCTTTTATTTCGACTCTAGGGACCTTGAAGCGTCGAGAAATGTCAAAATTTTCAATTTGACAAATCGGACCCGTTACAATAACTTCCTATGGGAAGTTAAAAATTAATATCACAAGTGTTTTCATAAAAAAGTGTATACAGGGTGTCCCCCGGGAACCGGATCAAAAACAAATGAATGTAACTCCAAAAGTTTAAGTCTTAATTTTTTTTAATTAATATCAGAAGGTAGAGAATTAAATGCCATTTCAAGTTTTAAAAATAACGTAAGACAAATGGTGCCCATCTTGTTCGTAACAGGTGGCAAGTCGGTCTAAGAAGTTTCGGAGGACCCGCTTCAGTAGAACTTGTTCAATTGACGCAACTTCAGACGTTATTGCTTCCTTCAACGCTTCCAAAGTGGGAGGTTTCGACTAGTAAACGCGTGATTTTAGGTATCCCCAAAGGAAAAAGTCACACGTTGTCAAGTCAGGGGACTTCGGGGGTCATGGCACGTCCCCAGAGCGTGACACAAGGTGGTTGGGCGCGCAAGAGGGCGATTGTGGGCTTTTTAAGTGTGAGGGGGGCCCCATATTCCTAAAACCAAACATTGGCTTGGTTGACAATTCGTCTTCTTCTGCGTAATGCAGGTTTTAAAAAATGTATTTATCATGTCCATGTAGCGGATAGAGTTGACGGTGACGGTGTTTTCTTCTATAGGGGACCAATGATAAATTTTCTTGACTTTGCACACCACACAGTTATCTTAGGGTTAGGTCGTTCATGGAGGCGTTGAGGGTTCTCAGGGGTATAATAGCGGCAGTTCTGTCGATTAACAGAACCATTGAGATGGAAGTGCGCCTCATCGCTCATGAGCAGCAACATATCCTCGCAACACCTCGCTCGACCGCACCAGTGAGGAGAAAGGGCCTCCTACTTTTCGTCCGGTTCCCGTGGGACACCCTGTATATACAAATAGCCAACTATATATACACTAACATTTCGAACTGTCAATAATAATTCTGTTACATGTTTTAACTTATTTGCAAAATGAAAAACTCTTCAGGATGTCATTAAATTTAGTATTTGAAAGTCTCCAAACTTAAAACAAAGGCTCAATTTCCAATTTATTGATCGAAACTTTTGGTGAGCGTAATATATCTCGTTGTGTTCGTGGGCCTGTGGTTGGGCCTTCAAGATTATTTTATTTTAATTCAAAACTGCTAGACAATTCTGTGGGGTTATTTAAAGTCAGTTGTCTATAAAGATAAGCCCGAAATGATTAATGTCTTGTAATAGAGTATTCGGCACGTTATTGCCGACATACGTCAAAAGTGATCGAAAAGTTGGAATCTCGACCTGAATCAGCCTAAATATTTATGATCATTCGTCAATTTGCATTTGTAAATGAGTGTAATTTCGAAGAAAACTTTAATCATTTCATACAAAGCTTTTGTAAAATAACCAAATGAGAATAAAATCATGCTGGAAAAAGAGTATAAAGTTTCATTTGACAGTTCTTTGACTTCCGTAAATATAGTATAATAAAAAACTATATCTACTTTTTCCGAAATTCCAACAAACTTGTGCATTACAAAAATTTTAATGGGTGTATAGGTCAATTAGTTGTAACAATAGCGTAGGTTTGACTTGATAAAAAAAATGACAGCCTTAAAGTGACAGCTTTCAAGCAGTAGTCAAAATAAAATTTCTTATTGGAAATTTCTTTTAAATACAACTTTTATAAGGCAAAAAAGTATGTAGAATTTTTTAGAAGAAGATGCTTTGGTATTTCCTCTACAAAAATCCTCATTTTCGATTAAAGAATTGCGTGGTGTCGATTACTTACTTACTTACTTAAGGTGGCGCTACAGTCCGGGGCGGACCTGGGCCTCAACCAACAAGCGTCTCCAGCCAGCTCCGTCCCTAGCTAGCTGTCTCCAGTTTCGCACGCCAAGTTGGTTGAGGTCCTCTCCCACCTGGGTGCGCCACCTGAGTCGCGGTCTTCCTCTACTGCGCCGTCCCTCGGGATTGGATTCGAAGACCTTCCGGGCTGGAGCGTTGATGTCCATCCGCTCTACATGACCTAGCCATCTAAGCCGTTGGACTTTGATTCTAACTAGGTCAGTGTCGCTGTACAGCCCGTACAGCTCGTCGTTATATCTTCTCCTCCATTCTCCATCTATGCGTACGGGACCAAAAATCACCCGAAGAATTTTTCCCTCGAAGCATCCTAAGACGCTCTCATCTTTCCTTGACAGGGTCCAGGCCTCAGCGCCATATATGAGAACCGGGATGATGAGTGTCTTATAGATGGTGATTTTACATGCTCGAGAGAGGACTTTACTTCTCAATTGCCTTCTAAGTCCAAAGAAGCAGCTATTTGCAAGAGTTATTCTTCGTTTGATTTCAGCGCTGATGTCGTTGTCTGCATTAATAGCGGTGCCTATGTAGACAAAGTCCTTAACTACCTCAAAGTTATAGCTGTCCATGGTGACGTTTTGTCCAAGACGTCGTCGTTCAATGTCCTTTTTTGATGACAGCATATACTTGGTCTTGCCCTCATTGACCATTAAACCCATCTTCTTCGTTTCCGTCGCAATGCTCAAAAACGTTCCACTGACATCACGCTTTGATCTTACAATTATGTCAATATCATCTGCGTATCCGAGTAATTGGATGGACCTTTGGAAGATTGTGCCTCTAGTGTTGACGGTTGAGTCTTGCACAGTTCTTTTCAGAACGATGTTGAAGAAGTCGCATGACAGTGCATCGCCTTGTCTAAAACCTTTTTTGACATCAAATGCATCGGTAAGATCTTTTCCGACCTTCATAGAGCAGCGTGCATTCTCTATCGTCATTCTGCACAAACGGATAATTTTGACAGGGATGACAAAACTAGACATTGCTCGGTATAGCTCTTCACTATAGATGTTGTCATACGCGGCTTTAAAACCGATAAAGAGATGGTGGGTATCGATTTGAAGCTCCTGGGTTTTTTCCAAGATCTGCCGTAGTGTGAATATTTGGTCGATAGTGGACTTTCCTGGTCTGAAGCCACACTGATAAGGACCAATCAGGTTGTTGACGAATGGCTTCAGACGTTCACATAATACGGCAGAGAGGATCTTATACGCAATGTTAAGGAGACTGATGCCTCTGTAGTTGGCGCAGTTTAGAGGGTCTCCTTTTTTATGTATCGGGCACACTATGCTGAGATTCCACTCATCGGGCATGCTTTCTTCCGACCAAATTTTCCAGATGAGTTGGTGCATGCTCCCTACCAAGTCATCGCCTGCTGCTTTGAATAGTTCGGCGGTGATGCCGTCAGCTCCAGCAGCTTTGTTTGACTTAAGTTTAGATATAGCTATCTTCACTTCGTCCAGGTCAGGTAGGCGGAATTGTTGATCTGCGTCGCCGAGGTTGAGTGGTTCAATCTCCCTTACAGCGGAATTCGGTTCGTCATCGCCGTTATATAATTTGGAGAAGTGATCTTTCCATATTCTCAGCATCGACTGCGGTTCTTCTACGATGTTCCCCTGATCGTCTTTACAGGCTTCGGTTCGTGGCTGGTACCCTTGGGAGGTTTTTTTTTACCTTTTCGTAAAATTTACGAACATCATTCCTGTTGTGACATCCCTCTATCTCCTCGATCGCGAGCTTCTCATGCTCTCTTTTTTCCGTCTAAGAAGCCGGTGTTCCTCTCTCCTCTTCTGCTTGTAGAGCTCGCGAGCAGCTCTCGTCCTTTTGTGCAGCGCCGTTTTGTATGCCTCTTGTTTCGCTGCGTGAGCTTGCCGGCATTCGTCGTCAAACCAGGGGTTTCGCTGTGGTGACCGTGTGAAACCTAGCACTTCAGAGGCGCCATCTCTGATGGCTGCAAGGCAATGTTGCCACTGGTTTTCAACGCTTAATGCAGGAAGCATAGGACTCCTTAGGAGGTTATTAGAGACTCGATCGGAAAAGGACATGGCAGTCTCTTGCGATTGTAGCCGTCTAACGTCGAATCTTATCACAGTACTTCCTTGTTTTGGCTTGGATCGGGATATCCGTAGCCGTACTAGCTACCAGAACGTCTCGCCCCGCAGCGAAATCGACCAGCCTGAATCCGTTGTCGGAGGTAGTGTCGTGCAGGCTGTATCTACCGATTATGCCACCAAAGATGTCTTCTCTTCCTAGCTTGGCATTAAAATCTTCTAAGACAATTTTAATGTCATAGCCAGGGCACTGCTCATATGTCTTGTCCAAGAGCTCGAAGAATATATCTTTGGTGTCTTCATCTTTCTCCTCTGTTGGGACATGCGCGCATATTAGGCTTATGTTGGCGAATTTAGCCTTGATGCGGATTGTCGTGATGCGGTCGCTCACACTGTTGAAACTCAAGACTTTTTGCCTGAGCCTAGTTCCAACAACAAATCCACATCCAAATAGACGCTGTCTTTGTTCTCGGTAGCAGTCGCCGTAGTAGATATCGCAGTCTTTTAGTTTGCGTTTGCCCGGTCCATCCCATCGCACTTCTTGGATGGCTGTCTGCCTTGCCTTGCAGCAGTTTAGGGCTTCCGCTAATTGTTCGGCTGCACGTGGTCTGTTAAGGGACCTAACATTCCACGAACATATCCGAAGTTCGTTGTCCTTATTTCGTTTGCATGGGTTGTCAACAGTGAATCCGTCCGTATCCGAGGCTTGTTGGTGCTTCGAAACTTAAGGTATTTTTACCTGGCCAGGAAGTCACCCCAACGGGACAACCCTCAACCTGGAGGGCCAGATCCTTAGTATAACTCCAACGAAGGGGAGCCGGATAAACCGCTAATTACAGGCCTGGGCTCCGAATATGTCGAAGAAGCCCTATAAAGTGTTCACTAAGTAGTTTAACCTTACTGGAACTGTAGACGCCACCGTTGATTCTATAGGCTAGTTTATATTTTTAAGATCTCAGAAACTTACGTATTTTCAGAAATATAAACAAAATTTTTAATAGAAATTTCA
This sequence comes from Eupeodes corollae, assembly GCF_945859685.1. Lineage (NCBI taxonomy): Eukaryota > Metazoa > Arthropoda > Insecta > Diptera > Syrphidae > Eupeodes > Eupeodes corollae. Next base: position 144,579,469 of record NC_079147.1, on the reverse strand, counting down.
CACTTTTGCTGTCAGAAATCTCAGAATAGAATTTGGATTCTCTATCGCTCAATTCAAAAAGAAGAAAACGAAATTCTTCTCTATCTACTCGTATCTAACGTCAGTGTGACAGGATCTTTTTTGTGAAATGTTAATTTATTTTTAAAATAAAAAGTTATTTAACCGTGGTTTCGGAAATTTTGGATTAGTTGACAGTTAGTGAATCAGAAAACGAAAATTTTGGAAATAATAAATGATTCAGACGTAAACTCAATTGCAATAGACGGAACAATGCAAGGAAGCAGCTCAAAAAGAAATTGCATCAAAAAACATCTCGTGGAACTTCCTAAGTTTTTCAAATGTTTTAGGAGAACATTTGAAATTAAATACTTTCTCCATTTATAATTTTTAAATTTCTAACTTAAAAAAATCTAAAAACAAACAATCAAATAAAAGTGACAATGACAGAAATGACAGCTGCTGATTTTTGACAGTTTTTCAATTCGAAAATTCTTGTAGTAGGTAGATAGATAGATAAAGATTTTATTGAATTAAAGTAAAATTTACAATACACACCAAAAATTTTTACAAAAATCATTATAGCATGGCAATTGCCGTCTGCCAGATTGAAAACAAAACATAATGAATGTAAAAAGCCCTCAATATAATTACTTTTAAATATTAAAAAAGTTATTTATATTATTGTTTAACTAAAAACAGTTCATGATAGATTGCAAAAAATAAATTAAAAAACAGTGAAGAAAACACAATCAAAAATGTTCGTTCATTATAGCACTAAAAATTGACAACATCCATTTCATACAATAAACTTATCACTTGATCGTCCGATATAAAGTCTTTTTTTAAATACATTCCTTCTGATATCTCACAGAATGGGGCATTTTCCCAAGAAGTGGACAATATCCTCTCTTTCTGATAAGTTTCACATATTACACTCTAGGGGTATGTCAGGTCTGTGTGGAATGAAATTTGACCACATTTTTCACAAACCGTGAATCATTCATTTTAAAAACCTTAAGCAAGAAGTCCGCTTGCAACTTTAATGTTTTTATAAACAATGGAGAGAGACACGTTTCCAGGATGATAACATAGTTTGGCGTATTTTTCGGCAATGAAATATTCTTTTTATAAAGTGCGTTAGAAGTTTTTCAACCGAATTGTACTTTTTGTATCCCCATACCTGCGATCCATATAAAAGTATACTCTCAGCTACTGCTTCAAATACTTTAAACTTGCTACTATGTGCTATACACTTATTCATGAAGCATTGTTTCCAGGTCATATTAATAGCCTTAACCAATTTCTCCTTCTAGTGTTTATCCATATTTAAATTACTCGTAACAATAATGCCAAGGTATTTGTATTTTCGCACACTTTCAATATTTTCGCGATTATAGCCCCATTTTTCATTTGATGCATTACGTCCACCACCACTTTTAACAACCATAACCTTGGATGCATCTATATTTACTACTGAATTCCATAGCTGATAATACTGGTAAACCCTTTGAATCATAAGCTGCAGAGTTTTCGGTGATTGCGCAAACATGACTATATCATCTGCGAACAGAAGTGCCTTAATCCGCATACCTGCGAAATCTACTCCACCCGGCAGGTAGTCTAAAAGCCCATCAATGAATAATGCAAACAAGGTAGGGCTTAATGTACAACCTTGTTTCACTCCAGGTAAGGTTTCAAACCAGTCTGAGAGTTCTTCACCTGTCCATACAACTTCAACGAAATCCCAAGACTATACAGCTTATAGAATAGTGCACCTCCTTTGATTGTATCAAAAGCTGCTTTAAAATCGACAAAAAATACATACAGCTTTTTCCTTTGGTTCAAGAAATTTTCTGCCAAGTTCCTGAACATAAAAAAATTATCTATTGCTGAATATCCTGGTCTAAATCCAGCTTAGAACTCGCTCAACAAGTTTCCGGTCTCAATCCAACTAACAAGACGCTTATGTATCATAGTTGTAAATATCTTGTAAGAAGCATTTAAAAAGGAAATCCCTCTATAGTTAGCTGCATCAAACAACGATCCTTTTTTGTGGATTGGAAATATAATACCATCTCGGAATTCATCTGCTGACAATTCTCCCTCCACTCTCTCCAAATTTGTAATAAAAAGTTTTATAAGGTGTTCTTTGATCATGACAGTCCCATATTTAAAATATTCCATTAGAATACCATTCAATCCGGCTGCTTTTCCATCTTTAAGAGTCTTCAACGTTTCTTCCAACTCGCTAAGTGTAAATGTAATGTCCAGAGAGTCGTCTACGAATCCACTTTGTTGGCGTTACTACAGGATTTAAAAGATCGTTGCAATGAAAAAGCATTACATTTGAAGACAGTTTTGGTGATATAGTAAAACGTTTTCCATTCAGCTCCCTAGCCAGATTCCAAAAATCAGCGCAGCTCTTACAAGATGCTAATCGGTCTGCTTGCTTTTCAGCGTATACCTTCTTTTTATTCTTTGAAAGCTCTTTAAACTTCGTATTCGCCTCTATATAAAAACCCTTAAATAATCCTTGGGTGGAGTTACGGAAGATCCCTAACCACGCAAATGATGTTTTACGTGCTTTTAGACATTCTTCGTCAAACCAGGTTTTTTTTTGTATTTTATTTCTTTTGGCTAAGTCCTTGTGGGTATGAGGCTTTCACAATCCGGAAAAGTCCTCGATTTGAAGTGATTGGAGTTGCAAGTCTAAAGAACGTCGATATTCCTGAGCCTTAGCCTCTTTTCATTTCAGTTTGGACAGGAGCAGCATAGAGGTTATTTCCTCATCATGCTTAGTTTGAAGCTGTATCGTCACAATAACAGGAAGATGGTCTGAATATGATACTTCACTAATCTCAAAATCTTTCACGAACGGTTCCCAATCTTCTCCTATAATAGCATAATCGACCACTGATGTCCCTTGGCCGCCCACAAACGTTAAATGTCCTGACGAGTCGCCGGCACTGGTTTCATTCAGTATGCGCAGAACAAACGTATTATAGAACTCTTATAGTTTCTTTCTCCGTGCGTTAGAGCAAGGATCTTTTGATTTTCTGCGGCAACCTCTTAAATCATTCATCACTCCTGCCTGCGTTCCAAGTCTCGCTTTCAAATCTCCAATTAGCATTACGTTTGAAGCATTCATACCATTGAATGTACATATATGATAATTTTTCGAAGTCGTCTTCCCAGTTGTTACAATTCAAATACATCGGTAGTATCGTAAGACGGATGTTGTAAGTTTGGAATTCTACAACCGAAATATCATTGTATGTTTTGAAGACGCAGCGTGCATTAAGTTTTTTCTTAAATCCTAGGAAACATCCTCCACTTGCTCTTCCTTGTGAGTGATTCCTCGTTACTGGTATCCACTTAAACGTAAAATCTAACATTTTATTCTCAATTCTTGCGAAGTTATCCTCGGTAATGAAAGTTTCATATAACAAAATTAAGTCATAATTATTGATGAAATTATAAAAGTCATAATACAGTGATTTGTTACTAGGACCTGACACATTATAAGATCAAATTTTTAAATATTCATTTTTTAAGATTATGTTATTTAGTACTTTTTTACTAGTTTTATTTTGGCAGACAGCTTTAAAAGTAAATATTGTAATTCCCACTACTAACGACACCACTGCACCCAGAGCCTTGCACTGAATTATCGACGTTGATGGTTTGTAAGTTTGCTGTCATCTGAGCCTTGTCACTGCACTCTGTCAAAATATTGTTGATCATAATTAAGCCATCAGCATCGTCACACGTAAAGCTGTTGTTGTTATCCAGATAATAAGTCTTATTTTCCATTAAAAGTGTTTGTCCACGAAGTACTACTTTGATTGTCTCACAATTTGAAATCAGACTTTAAAATGCGAGGTATAAAATCACTGTTTTGCATTTCCACAATGACATTTGCCATTCTATTGTCTCTCGACCGAATCAATTTCGTTTTTGTTATCGATGCTGGATTATTCTCTTACAACAATTCCAAGCAGACGCTTCTAGCTTTGTCAATAACATATTGATCGTCTCCTTGCGATGGAATGTTTAGTACCAGGTTATTTTCTTTTGATTTTTTTTCGAGAAAATCAATTTGTCTCTCAAGTACAAAACATTTCCTTTCCACTTGCTGCAGCTTAGACTTAAGTAATTCATTGCTACGTTCAAGAGACTCCATTTTTGTTTTGACTTCAAGCAAGTCAGACTTCGTTGGAAAATTTCTTGTAGTAGACATTTTCAATTAAGGAAAACTGTTTCGTCAAACTCAATCGTCGTGCTGTCTCGATGCAACTTTCTTGAGTTAGCAAACAAGATTTCGTGAACCATTGTGCGACTTTGTTCGAAGGTTGATTAGCCAAACGGACCTATTATGACTCAAGCAAACTGTGTTGTAAAAAAAATCATATACAAATTACGTTTTGGAGTTTTGATCTATTGACTTTTGCAATCGATTCATTCAAATGCATTTTTATGCACGTAAATGACGCTATTTCAAAACCAAAATTTTTCTTCATTTAATCTGGGATTGTAAACTTTCATGATGAAAACACATCAATACTTTACTTTGCCCTCATTGACCTAGCTCACGTCATTAGTTATGGTCTGAATAATTTTGGCAATTATTGTTACGATATTTTTTTCTATTCAATTAAGAAGACTTTGTGTAATTTTTTTTTAAACACTTAACAAATCATTTCAATTAAAAAAGATCACTTGCCTAAGGCCTTGTACTTCAATTTCTGTGGGGTATACTTTATCTATACCTTCTGTGCCTCATTTCAAAAGTAGTTCAAAGATGGGGGTCAGCCTTAAATTGATATCAGATCAATTTGATAAATCGTATTCAATTGAGTGCATTGGCTTCTATAAACGATTGCTGTCAAAGAATATATTATGTACATAAAATAAAGCTTCGCGGTACTAAATTGATACAAAGTAGGTAAACTAACTGACAGCAGCGAGCTAAGAAAAACAAAAACAAAAAAACTACTGACCTACAATTGCTGTTGCAGAAAATGCAATCGTATTTTATTTCTTTTTCTCCCAATAGACAGCAGAGACACACCACATACGATAGCAGCGCCCATCAAACGTCAGCATAAGCCATAAAATAATATGCTCATGCTCACTTACCTACAACAATAAAAATATAATTATTACAATACAAATCATTTGATTTGATATATTGTAAAGGTAAAAAGCTGAATTGCATCATGAATGCGTAATAATAAATTTGTTGTTGTTTATTTTATGGTTAAACGAACAGCAACATAAAAATAAAAACACTACTCAAGGTGTAACCATACCATAATGTTGGTACTATAATCGGAATGTTTTATGGAATGTTGTTGCGGTGCTATAAACCACAATCTGATTTCCCAATTTTGGTTGTTTAGAATTTGGAATTTATATTCATTTTTACATTCTTCGGGTTGAATGAGCCTCTTTGTTACTTACACAAAATTTATATACAACAAAAATTATAAACAAAAACCTGAAGCTTGTATTTTTGATAGATACTTTTGCAGGATTTTGAAAAGAAACAAAAAGATTTTTTTTAGTCCAGAGCAGATTTAATCACAATCGCAGCACGAAACGAACGTTAAATGCCAACGCCATTCCATTCCACCATCATAGATACTCTGCAGTCTCCGTCCCGTTCGTCGTTCGGTCGTCGGTACAATAATTATGCCCATTCTCTTTTTCCTATAAAAGCTCAAAGCACCAACAACAAAAGATTGAATAAAAATAGTCCAATCGTGAAAACACGGATTGATTTTTCATTTTTTTCTTCTTTTGTTGTTGTTATTGGGTTTTCTTTTGGGTGGGTGGTGTGAAGCAGGATGGAGGTAGAAGTTATGTGTGGGAAGGGAAGTATCATGGCAATATCTGCAGCACCTAAGTTTTCAAGTAAACTTAAATCTTTTTGTTTGTTCGTTAAGAGAGATGAAATGTTAATCAATAAGTATTGGTAATAAATTACGAAATAATTGACTTAAATGTTGGCTTTAAAATAGATGAAAGGAATCGATGAGTGATTTATTTTTCGAATACACTAGCTGACCCGCCAGATGTTGTTGCGGGAATTACAAAAAAATATTTCAATAACTTAAAAAAATGCGTATACGCCCAAGTATATCCGACTTTTTTATTGGTGTAAATAAAAACATTCATATTTTTTTCAAAAGGTTTTCTTCTCAATACAGTCTTTAAAAATCATTTATTGAATTCAGTTTTAACAAATTTTGAATTTTTTTACATTTCTAGACGTTTCAAGGTCCCTAGAGTATAAATATTTTTTTTTTTTAAAGATGTCTGTGCGCGAGTTTGTACGTACGTTCGCGACGTTTTTTTCGTCGTCCATAGCTCAAGAATAAGAAGAGATATCGACTTCAAATAAATTTTGTTATACAGATAATAATACAAAAAGATGCTGAAAGGGCTCTCAAGAAAATTTCTTGGGTGTTTTTTTACGATATCTGTTTAAAAAAAAGGGTGAACCCTAAATATCTCACGACGCTAGAGACTTGAATTAAACTTTATATTATGTATTGTAACGTGATACCAAACCAGTATATTTTAAGAAAAAAATTCAAATAACGTTTTTTTAATAAATCGAAAAAAACTGAAAAAAAATGTGTCACCTCGAAAATGTTACGAATAAAAAATGATTTCATCTTTAAAACAATTTGTGCAACGAAAAATGGCGTTTTTAACATCGGTACAATTTTGAGATAAAATTAAGTTGACAGTTTCTTTTTTATAAAAAATAAAAACGTAAAAACAACATCTCTCAAAGTTGGTAAAAATTGAATTTCGACACAAATATTCTTTCAAAAATGTGAGATATTGGCATTAAACTACTTTTTTCTTATACAAAATTTTGTTGTTAACATTCAGTTAAATTTTGAGAAAAATCTAATTGACAGTTTTTCTTACAAAAAATAAAAACTTAAAAAAAAAACAATATTAAAACTTAGTAAAAATCTACTTTCGACTCAATTTGGTTTTCAAAAATTAAAAATATTGTTTTAAAACTTTTTTATTTCACAGAAAATATTGTTTTTGATTTTCAGTAGTTTTTTTTTAAATTAAAATCCAACATTCCGTTTTTCCATAACAATAAAATCTTCAAAAAAAAGTACGCAAATTTGAAATAAATTGATGTTCGGTTCTTGATATCTCATTCATCCAATTTGTTAAAATTTAAGAAATGCTACTAGAATTGGTAAACATTTGTTTTTGACTAAAAATCTATTTAACAAAACTAGATTTTCAAACTAAACTATTTCTTTGTATGAAAAGTATTGTTGGAATTTTATTTTTTTTTTTAAATAATTCATCTGACAATTTTTTAACCCAACACGGAAACCTTAAAACTTAGAAGAGATATACACGTTATTACTGACGCACGGCCCCAGTTTCTGCAAAAAGTAGTCAAAATTGTGCCTCGACTTCAATTTATACGAGGCTGCCCTTGCAGACATAATGGCAAGCCCTTGTTTTAATAATTATATGCGTTTAATTTCTTGTTGAATACTACACGTCTAAAAAAACACCCTTTATCTTTAAGAATTCCATTTTTAAAGGATTAAATTGATGCTTGAACTTTTGATTGCGGAGCATTGTTATTGATCTTGTAAAAAAAAGTGTAAAAAAGTTTAAAGTTTAACACATCGCCAGTTCAAATCTAATACCCAACAATTACATGTTAAAGATAGGAGAATTTTCAATATTTTTTCGAACCCCAAATGCAACAGTTCTGTTTAATAACTTAGCTTCTTTGAGTTGTTAATCCACTTTATAATGTATTTTAAGGACTCAATCGGCGAAGATACAATAAGTTATTGTTTTAACTGAACTTTAAAAATCTTAAGACCTAAAGCAACTTGCACATGAGCTACGAACTGCGAACTGTGGATGTTCGCATATTTTGACTTTTCTTTCACATGAGTTTTATTTCTATTCGCATACAGCAACGAATTGTCAATTTATAATTACTCTTTTCAACAAACAAAACAAGTGGGGTATAATTTTGAGGAAGTTGAGCGCGAACAATTTATTCGTTGCAGTGTGGATTGTATGTGGAACGCGAATAGAGATTGACAGTTCGTAGCAAACACACTGCAATTCGTTACTACCAAATTGTTTTTACAAAATTGTCTTATTATAGAGAACAAAATGACAGCAGCCCGCATAGCGACTCATTCTAAATGAATTCTAAAAAAAAGTTGTACCAAAAAAGCACCCTATTATTTTCTTCAACTGTATTTTTGACTTCAGTGATGTTTACGAAAATGGTTTTTTTCTCTATTTTCGTATATGTTAGTGTGGATTATAGAATTCTAAGAATTTAACTCACTGATGTGAGTGAAGTCGATCCATTGACAAATCTATCGTATTCGTTGTAAGGCTAAATTATGAAATTCGTCGGATGACCTACATTGTCGATTCCTAAGACTACCTTATCATTTCCAAACTTGCTTATCGATGCTGTCAGTATCTGACATGTTCATAGCATCTATACGATATCCCAAATGTTCTGTACGTATGTTTTTATGTATTCTGTTGTTTTTTACGGCCTACCACTTTGTCGCCTGTTGTGGACACTAAGATAACTTTCAAGGAATCGAAAGTAGCGATCCTAATAAAATGCGTGCACTTTCGATGGATACACAAAAGTTTGCTTAAATTTTCTTGATGTTTGCAATAACTCCTTTTTGAGTTTCCATTAATATTACCTTCTTGAAGAAGTGCCAAGGAAACATATTTGATAATGTGTATTTTGGCCTTTTTTTATTTCTTCTTTAACAGCATTAAATTCTGATTCCAAAAAGGTATAATTTGTCTCTGTATTATTTACCGTTACACTGATATATCGAAAATCCTTTTTCAATTTTCTTGATATTTTTAATTATGAAGAAAAACACTTGAATATTCATTATTATAAACTTTTGACCTTAATTTGTAAACTTTCCAATTTCTATTCCCCCAGATTCGTCTCGAAATTGGCTCAAAAGCCAGATTATTGAAATTGTATGGAGTTCGACAGGGTTGCGATTTCAGATAAGTTGAACAGAATGTCGGTGGTGTAGGGCATGTTACGGATATTCGTTCAATTTTCTTTCGTCAGATTTGGTAATGACAGAAGCTTGGAAAATAATTTAAACTGTCACTGTAGCTTAAGCACTATTCACATGAGCACGACCAACGAATGAACGAATATTCGTCGATTTTGACGTTTCTTTCACATACTTACTTACTTACTTACTTAAGGTGACGCTACAGTCCTGTGTGAACTAGGGCCTCACCCAACAAACTTCTCCATCTAGCTCGGTCCCTAGCTAGATGTCTCCAGGTTCGCGCTCCAAGTTGGGTGAGGTCACCTTCCACTTGTGCGCGCCACCTGATCGGCGGTTTTCCTCTACTGCGCTGTCCTATGGGTGCGGATTCGAAGACTTTCCGGGCCGGAGCATTGGTTTCCATGCGCTCTACGTGACCCAGCCATCTTAGTCGTTGGACTTTTACCCTTCTGGCTAAGTCTACGTCGCTGTACAGCCCGTACAGTTCGTCGTTCCATCTTCTCCTCCACTCCCCTTCGATGCATACGGGACCGTAGATCACACGAAGAACTTTTCTCTCGAAGCGACCCAAGGTGCTGTCATCCGCTTTTGTCATGGTCCATGCTTCTGCATCGTATAGCAGGACGGGGATGATAAGGGTTTTATATAGCAGCACTTTAGTCCCTCGAGAGAGGACTATACCACTCAATTGCTTTCTTAGTCCAAAGAAACAGCGGTTAGCAAGAGTTATTCTGCGTTTGATCTCAGCCCTGGTGTTGTTTTCTGCGTTTACAGCGGAGCCTAGGTAGACGAAGTCCTTGACTACCTCAAAGTTACGTCAGTCGATTGTGACGTTTTGACCAAGACGTCGACGGTGTTGTATGTCCTTTCTAGATGCCCTCATTAACCGTTAAACCCATTTTTGCCGCTTCTGCCTCAATACTCACAAAAGCCCCATTGACATCACGCTGAGTTCTTCCGATTATGTCAATGTCATCAGCATATGCCAGTAATTGGACAGACTTTTGAAAGATAGTGCCTCTAGTGTTGATGTGTGAGCTCTGCACTATTCTTTCAAGCACGATGTTAAAAAAATCGCATGACAGCGCATCACCTTGTCTAAAGCCTTTTTTGACATCAAAAGGTTCTGTTTAGTTGTTTCCAACCTTTATGGAGCAGCGTGAATTCTCCATGGTCATCCTGCACAAACGGATGAGTTTGGCAGAGATGCCAAAACTAGACATGGCTCTATACAGCTCGTCCCTGTAGATGCTGTCATATGCGGCCTTGAAATCGATGAAAAGATGGTGGGTGTCGATTTGGTGTTCTTGAGTTTTTTCCAGGATCTGCCGTAATGCGAATATTTGATCAACTGTGGACTTTCCTGGTCTAAAACCACACTGATAAGGACCTATCAGGTTGTTGACGATGGGCTTTAGACGTTCACATATTATGGCAGAGAAGATTTTATAGGCGATGTTAAGTAGACTGATTCCTCTATAGTTGGCGCAGTTTAGAGGGTCTCCTTTTTTCAGGATCGGGCAAACAATACTGAGGTTGCATTCATCGGGCATGTTTTCTTCCGACCATATCTTACAAATAAGTTGGTGCATGCTTCTAATCAACTTATCTCCAGCTGCTTTAAAGAGCTCGGTATTCAAGCCATCTGCTCCAGCGGCTTTATTAGACTTCAACTTAGATATGGCAATCTTTACTTCGTCTAAGTCGGGAGGACGGGATTGTTGGCTTTCGTCGTCTATATCGAATGGGTGATCCTGCCTGACAACGGAATTCAGTTCTTCATCGCCGTTATACAGTCTGCAGAAGTGGTCCTTCCATATTCTCAGCATTGACTGCGGTTCCACTATGATGTTTCCACTTTCGTTTTTGCAGCCTTCGGTTCTAGGTTTGTGTACCTGTGAATTTCGTTTCAACTGTTCATAAAACTTTCGAACCTCATTCCTGCTTTTATACCTCTCAACATCTTCGACCGCACGCTTCTCATGTCCTCTCTTTTTCCTTCCGAGAAGTCTGTGTTCTTCTCGCCTCTTCTGCTCATAGAGCTCACGAGCAGCTCTCGTCCTTTTATGCAGCGCCGCTTTGCGTGCCTGTTGTTTGGCTGCATTTGCCTGCCGACATTCCTCATCAAACCAGGGGTTCCTTGTTGGTGGCTGTATGAAATGCAGTACATCAGAGGCGGCTTCTCTGATTGTATCTTGGCAATGCTGCCACTTGTTTTCGATACATTGTGTTGGCGGCAGAGAACTTCGAAAGAGGTTACTTGTAACTCGGTCGGAAAAGGATTTGGCGATCTCTGGCGATTGTAGCCGTTCGACGTTGTATCTTCTCCCAGCACCTCCCTGTCTTGCCTTGGGTCTGGAAATCCGAAGGGCTACCTTGGCTACAACGAGGTAGTGGTCCGAGTCGATGTTAGCTCCTCGGAAAGTTCGTACATCCATGATGCTGGAAGCGTGTCTGGCGTCGATCGCAATATGGTCAATCTGGTTGACGGTAGATTGATCTGGAGAAGTCCAAGTTCATTTGTGGATGTTGAGGTGTGAAAAACGCTTACTGGCTACCATAACGTTTCGCCCCGCAGCAAAATCTATGAGCCTGAATCCATTGTCGGAAGTGTTGTCGTGCAGGCTGTTCCTCCCGATTTTTCCACCAAAGATGTCTTCCCTTCCTAGCTTGGCATTAAAATCGCCCAGGACTATTTTAATATCGTAGTTAGGGCACTGCTCATATGTTTTGTCTAAGAGCTCGAAGAACATATCTTTGGTGTTGTCGTCTTTCTCTTCTGTGGGGGCGTGCGCGCATATTAGGCTAATGTTGCCGAATTTAGCCTTGATGCGTATGGTCATGAGGCGCTCATTGATGGACCTATAGCTCAAGACTTCTTGCCTAAGTCTGGCTCCGATGACGAATCCGCATCCAAATAAGCGCTGTTGGTTTTCGTGGTAGCAGTCACCATAGTAGATATCGCAGCTTTTCATCCTCTTTTTGTCCGGCCCATCCCATCGTATTTCCTGGATGGCGGTGATATCTTTCACATGAAGGTTTTTAATTCGTGGCGAATGAAGCCACAGCCGAACACCATTCACCACCGAAACCAAAACAAGAATGATTTTTTAGGTTAAGTACGCAAATTGGGTGGCGCAACAGTCCGTTTGAGAAGTAGGGCCTAGTGACTGACAACTCTCAACCATTCCTGTGTGCGAATACTGTTATCAGGGATTATCAACAAATATGACTATTAAATGTCAACACTTTTCGTCAAAGTCATAATCTACCATCGCCTTCCAAAAATCGGTCAATTGAGATCAACACCAGTAAAAGTTTCGATTTTTAAGCTATCCATTGTCGTAAATACCAAACATTCGCCTATGTCTGTAATGTATTTCTTTTAATGACAGCTAAGTGTGACAGTTGTCAAACGCGCTGTCAACAACACGTTCAGAAACATGAAATATATTTCATTCAGAAAGTTCCGTTATAAAGATCGGTATACGCCACAACTTTATTTAAATACAAATAAGCCATAGGATTGAGGAACATGTGTATACATAATTGAATAAGAAGGTCAAATATGAAATTAATTAATGCATTTCAAAATGCCAGCCTGGGCCAACGGCACCAGAATTTCAACCCACTTGTGCTATATCTATATGTTATAATGTATGCGTGAATATGATGCACAACTTTTGAACTAATTTATAAATCATGTACATAAAAATGCACATCACTTAATTCGAATAACACCCTGTTTGCATCACAAGTACTATTACTTACGCTATGTATCTATATGTACGAATGTTGAAGATCTAAACGAATATAAAATAGAATCTTGCGCGAGTCAGTAAGTATTTGTGTCGTGTAACTGGCAGCCTAATTGAATTATCTTCAATCAGTGTAAGTTTCATTTGACTTAAATTGAAAATGGTTAACAATTTGTGTTTTAATTTTTCTTCATACATAAAATTATTTATTTCTTCTTTTTTCCTGCTCACATTCTGTGTTTGTATTTTTATTTCGACTTGACGAACTAAATTGAATGGTGTTTACTATAATCATCCTTAGATCTCAGGGCGGTTTTGAAAAATGTACGTTCCTACGTCTCATCTCTGTTAAATAACGTGTGTTTTATTTTAGACGTGTGTTTTTTTATTTCAATCTGGCAATACTTTTTTTGGAGTTGGTATTTTTGACAGCTGTCACTTGACATATTCTCAGTTTGCCATTTGTCTTTATAAAAATTGTTTGGCCTTAACATACAATTATATGTGTTTTATTTCTTCTTGAAAACCACACGTCTAAAAAACACCCTTTATACTCGTATGTTTTGAAGATGGGTACACACCAATGACTTTGATGAGTGTTTTGCTGATGTTTCTTTTAAATTAGTTGTTGCGATTAGATTAAAGTTTATAGTAGGTAATGCTGTTTAGTGATTTAATTTTGTGACACTTGATGCGTGATGATGACAAGATTTTGCAGCTCTAGATATATAGCAATTAATAAAATGCAATTAATTTTGTTCCATTAGCATATAGCAATAAAACAAAATATAGATCGGCTTTTAAGTCTGGATTGAATTCAATGATCTTTGAAAAAAGTTCTCATTTTGAAGTGTAGATGGCCTTTTGACATTTACCCCTTTTGATGGTTATGGATGGATTCGAAGATCGCATCGAAAAGTAATTGATATTTCGATATTCGATCCAGGTATGAGCTTGCTTATGAATACAAAGATAATTGAGACGAACAAATAAAACTGTTAGTAGTCAATAAACTTAGGAGAATGTAATTAATGCAAAATTGTCTACACAGGCTCTACACCCTTTTAAATTTGGACTCCCAAAATCGTTGTCCAAGTCAAGCTGCTCTTATGTCAAAATTGGAAACGTGAAGCGAAAACTATGTGCATGTCGTGTATCTTTAATTACTGATTGAATTTGACCTTATAAATGAATAATCCGAGATCTTTGTGCCGTACAGATCGAGGGCTGTGAGCATTATCGAATAGGATACAAGTCTGATGAACATTTTGGATAAACTTGCATATAGCATACCAAAACTACAGGCTACACAGCAAAGACTTTGGAAATATATTTTGATATTTCCCAACGTTAAATGATAATTACTTCCACGAATGTTTTGATCAGAATACAACTGTCAATGCCTAAATAAGCTATGTTTCGGAAGTTTCAGGTGACATAAAGGACTTGAAGTTAAGGCATGATTATAGTATTTAGTTCAACAGCTGCCAAAAAATTGCAGTTCAATTGAGGCCACGTTATTGGAAAATTAACTGGAAAGTTAGTACAAAAATGTCCCTACTATTAAGCCAAGTGTCAACATCACAGCTGATCGTGCTCTTCCATTCAACTTTACTTTGAACTTTACTACTTCGTAATTTACTTATTTTCTATATAATTTAATTTAATGTTTTGTGCAACCCTTCCTTGTCAAATTGGAAAAAGACTAAGGCCGCAAATTCACGACACAAAATAACTGCGCAAAACGGGGTTTGCGCAGTTTAGTTGTGTTGTGAATGGTGTTGTTTGAGCGGTTTGTGCAGTTAACTGCGTAAAAATTAAAACAATTTTGATATTTTTGTTCAAGTCTTAAATTTGTGCAGTTATTTGTGTCGTGAATGTCAAAAACTGTGTAACCGCTCAGTATAAACATCTTATTTACGCCATTATACATTGTTTTTTTTTTTATAATGGCTGATGAACAAAAGTTCTGGAGCGAGGTCCTCGAACTTTATAAAGAACATCCGGCTCTATGAAAAATAAAAATCTCGGAATATAGCAACAGGATAATGAAAAGTAAAGCCTGTGAGCTTTTTTTGCACTGAGTTTTCATTTTTTTTATAGCAACAGCAAGCAATATATAAAGAGCTAATTTTGAACTCATGTTCAACGAACGAAAACTTTTTTAAACTGACAACTGTGCAGTTCACTTGTATCGTGTTTTGCACAAACTGACTTGAGTAAAATTTCAGTGTGCGCAGTTATTTTGTGTCGTGAATTGGCGGCCTAAGAAATATTTTTTTAAAGTTTTGAGTTTGAAATTTATGACACTTGAAAAACCAACTAAATGAACGTGTAAAGAATGCAGTTGACTGCAAATGAAGACCCTGCCTGAACCTGTCAGTTCAAAATAAAACCAATGTCCCACTCTGAACTGGTGATCCAAAAGTAGAAATCTAGACAAATTTGTACTTATAAGTTAGTTTCGACACATAGTCTCTCATTTAAGTGGAATTTTACAAAAACCACGTGTTTTCAAAAAGTTCCACCGGTTTTTTGTTTTAAATTAAAATGGAATTAGTTTTCTATTCAAAACATCCTTACGTTAATAAACTGGATTCAAAAGCAAACAAACAACTGTCATTTTCTGAATTAAAATACTCCTTAATTGATCACACGCCCTCTTCTGGAATTATGTAGACCAATGAATCCGTTTATTTACTCACATATGAAATCACAAGTAGATGGAGTTATAGTGTCCAAATGTGCGAGGAAAAACTTAATCACTCATTTAAAAAGGAATTCACTGCGTTAGGTTAAAGGTTAAATCTGCTCTAAGGGTACAAAATAAACACCCTTTTCATTACATAATTCCTTCTTTGACGTACAAAAATCAAAACAAACATAAAAAGTCTATTATTCTTAACGTTTTATCCGTTGCTTTATTTGTTTTTTGTTTGTATGTAGTTGTTTTCTGTTAATTGTGTAAAATTATCGTTTTAAAATTCTTTTGTATAATTTTATATTTTTGATAATGGCAAATGTCATTCTTGATTATAATAATATGCATAAAATTTACTTTCGATTTTTTTCGGAATCGGTATCGATCATTGACTCATTAAATGACCTTTTAAATGGCTTTTTAACAGGTTTATTATTTAAATCAATTGAAGTTGCTTATTTCTTGAGACTTATACAGATCTCTGGAGTATTAACACAAGTCTGAATATTGTTATAATTTCTTTGAATAAAATAATGGTAATGTTATTATTATTATTTGACATTGAGGCTAATGGTTTGGGCCAATGAATGTCATGGTAGAAGTCTGGGTGCAATCTCAACGTGAATCATCATAGTTTTTTATTGTCACGTTGTTCCATCAAATTAAGAAAAGGTGCATTTAAATTTGGATTTAGATTATTTTCAACAACATTTACACTTGAATTAGTTAGGAAAGTTTAATTAGGAGCCCGTTATTTAAACAGTTGTCACTTTTCAAGTTGTTGACTTTTGACATTTCACAAATAAAGTCTTAAGTATTGAGGCTTTTAAAATTCAGTTGGTGCTAGAACTCAATCCGGTAGCTCACTTTTAACATCACATGATGGCAGGTTAAGTCCTTGAAATAATCTAGAGTGTTATAACCCATTTTTACCTTAGAAACGTTACATTATTACTCAAATCTTTTGCATATAGGGCTTGGAAAATTGTTGATAATCCTTTCCAAATCTAAAAGAAAATATTGTGAGTACAACAATTTTAGTGAAGATAGAGTTTTGAATTACTAAATATAGGGGGCAATTAGGTGCTGCCAAAAGAAACATATATTAAGGATGTGTTTATGCTCTGTCTGCACTAGACCCAGTGTACAATGGTTTTCCAAAGATTTTTTTGATATTTTCACCTTAATTTATGGCAGAGGCTTTGCTTCAAATATACAAACAAAAATTGAAAACGAAATTTTACCACACATTTTCTAAATTGGCCTGCTTTTTAAAAAGGGCAGGCCCAAGAGAATAAAACAATTTGTTACGTCTTTAACGACCTTTACATCAAATTACAAAAACGATTTTGCTAAAATTTCACAATTTTCATCTTTCAAAATGAAATGAATTAGTGTCAAAAATGTCATTTTAAGAGTTTCACTAAACGACTGATAAATTATCAAGCTAAATTAAAAGTGATTTTATTGTCTTGAATCAAAATTTCTTAAATATGTGCTACACGTACAATTCTATTTTTACAAGCACAGTTTTATAATTGAACCAATATTTTTGATCGCGCAGAAGTCGCTTGCGTATACAGAAATCTGAACCTTTCTACCTGCGTTTCCATGAATATTTTAGTTAGAGCGAAAATTCTAAACACATCCCTGAAAATAAATTGAAGAATGACATTTGAGGTAGCTTATGCTTAGTTGACAATACCAGTAATGCCAAATATACAAATTTACTGACAAATTTTTTAACTCCTCAGAGACAGAAAATCTGATAAAATAAGTTACAGTGAGCACTTTATGCCCTTGAACTTCTACTAAATAATTCCATAAAAATTCTGACATCAATTTTCTTCTTCTAATTTCTGAACTCTTCGCAAAAGGAAAATTGCCAGAGTCAGCCATATACATATATCCACAGACCAGTCAGCTTAGTATTTAGTTGTCTATCTCCAGTTTTGCAACTATAGTGAGTTAAGGTCCTCTTTCCATACCTCCTCTATGATTCAGCTCAAAGTCTTCTAAATTTTAAATCTTATCCACCTCTATTGCAGAGTTCGGCACATTAGCTAAAGTGGTAGCTTCAATAATTTTCCAAACGCTTCCTATTACCAAATACGTCGAAAAAAAAGTTGAACTAATGTCGGTAACATGCCCTGCACCACCGACATTTTGGTCAACTTACATAGTGAATTTAAAATTTCAATGAAAACAAACCTAATCAATAGAAGCTTCAAAAGTGAAAGTTAAAACTTTATCATAAGAAATGATTAAGGGTGATTTTATTCACTATTTTTCAACTTGCTGAAGAATCCAAATTGAAAAAAATTTGGAATTGGTTTTAACTCGAAATTTTGAAAATTGTTTTTTTTTTTTTTGTGTTTGACTATATCAACTCTTACTTTAGAAGTAAAGATCCAAAAGCAGACCAGCTTTCAGTTTTGAAAATTTCCCCGGAATATTTGAGAAAGATGTCACCTTAATGTCAGTCTTACCTTTCGATTTAACATTTTTGAAAACGGTTGTTCTTTTTTAATTCAACTTCTATTCGATACGTTTTTAAAAATTCGAAAAATAAATTACTTTTTTAAGAAATGTCAAATAAAAATGGACAAATCAAAGTAAATCAAGAAGAAAGAGCAATTGGCGGACACCTTTCACTTTGGGTCTTGTATATATATAATATGATATCAATAGTCAACGAGTCACTATATTGAAAAACGCTATAGAAAAATTGCTTCATCTAAAGTCGCGGACATCCCATTTAATAAGAATAACACGTTGAAAAATCTTGTATTAGCGGTTTTCGAGCTGCAAATTTTCTTTATCGTTGCTGCTCGGAAATAATAACCAATCTCCCCAGATGTACATAGTTAGCACGAATCATTTTAATTTTTTAATAATTTATATTTTACGTTTTTTAAAAACCGAAGCCAAGAGCAAACAGTCAAACATTTGATTGAATAAACGAAAATCAAACAAAATTCCAAGTTTGCTCCATTGTCTTTTACTATATTTGACAGTTGAGAAACTAAAGTTGAGTTTAAAATCGAAAGTGACAAATTTGGGTGAGTTAAAAGAAATTCCCAAGTTCAAGATAGGTCTATTCTTTCACCAACTGCATTTTGAAAGGCTTCATAAATTTAGTGCAAAATAGCCCGAATAGCCCCCTTAGTAGCGACATTAAACTGACCATAAAATGGAAGAAGTGCGCCATGAATCTTCTTAACAGAAGACGTATTTTGATAATAAAATTCAATAACTTGCAAACGTTCATTTGTAAAACGATGCATAATCACATTCTAGACCAAACTGAGAATTTTTGACAGTGACATAAAACACAAAACGTACGTGAGCTGTCAAAACTAGTGTTGCAAAAAAAAAAACAGTTAGCAAAATCATCCATTACATGCAATTTGTCAGCATTTATTACTTTTGATAGTAATCTAATGATGACTGTAATAAAGGCAAAGTTATATTCCCTAGAAAACAACAGAACTCAGAAACATTAACTATTACAATATCTAATGTCGTTGACGCTTTGGGCATGCCAAAAACTGACAGCGTCGATAAGAAAATTCAGAAATGATAAGGTAGTGTAAGGAATCGATAATGTAGTTTATTCGGCGAATTTTATAATTAAAACTCAGCAAATTTAGCAATGATAAGGTAGTTCAAGAATCGACAATATAGTTTAATCAGCAAATTTTATAATTAATATTTACAATTGATGAGAACATGCAATTTGTTAGCATTAATTACTTTCGATAGTACTTTTATAAAAACTGCAATAGAGTCAAAGTTATATTCCCTAGAAAACAATGGAACTCATAAACATTAACTTTTAAAGCATAAATGATGTCGTTGACGCTTTGGGTTTGGGTATGTCAAAAACTGACAGCGTCGATAAGCAAATTCAGAAATGATAAGGTAGTCTTAGGAATCGACAATGTTTATTTGGCAAATTTTATAATTAATTTTTACAACTAATGCGAAAGATCAGTGGATCAAGTTAGTTGACTTACCTAGAGTAAAATATTAAGAATTCTGCAATCGACATGGTTAATTGTTTTTTCTTAACTTACCAACATCATAAATCAAATTCTTGGTATTTCAAGCCGTCTACTTATAATAACATTGTCTTTTTGTCTTAAAATTTGTGCTGCTCAACCTTGAGAAACCAGTTGCATTAAAACGATTGTAGGAAGTAAAAGTAAGGCATGAAATATTACCAGAGGCACACAGGCAGAAAATAAATGACAGCCACATTTTTTTTTAACTTTACTATAAAATAAATGTCCATGTTAGAAGAAATAAATAACAACTTTTATGCACCAAGCCAGGCCAGCATTATGTGTAGAATTGTTGTGTTGCATAAACTTTTAAAACATCTGTGGAATTTTATTTACTGCCCCAACACTCACAGGCACTTTTAAATTACGATATCGATACTAAGTCCCATGTCGTTGTGACGTTTTGTCTGAAATCATTCATCTGACGGAAAACCCACCATAAGTCATGAGTTCAAAAATGTAAACATATATTTTTGATTATTATTGACATTGGCCTTGTATGAATCTCTACACAAGTCGTTGGTATTTCCTACAATATAAGTTTAAAGCTCTCTCTCTGTTACTTTGCTCCATAGAAACTACTTTGAATACCAACATCAAACATGTATAAAAATTCCACTACCAATTATATATTACCACTTCCAAGCCAAATGGCTTTAAAGAAGCTTATTCGTTTCCTAATACCAATATGGCTTCGAGTCCATTGACACATGTCGAGGTAATTGAATTGGGTTCAAAACAATTTGTGCGTGTTTCGAAATGGGTAACATGATTTAAAAACAAAAAATCGTTGGTATTACAGCAAAGCGGTTAATGATAAATGAACCCTCATGATGTTTATTGTGGTCGGATCGAATCAAATAAAAGTAAAAGTTTACTATAGTGTTACTCGCTGATGTTGCTTTGCTTGCTATAAGCTATAAGTGCCAATGCCTTGAGTGCTGTAAGGAGCGTTCACCTGCAAGTTTGTTCGGTCGATGTTACCGCCACCAATGTGGATTCGATTCAGCCAGGAATGGAACTAAAATTATTACCTTCGCTGATGTCAAACACTACAAAAGTCAATTGTTTCTTCTTCTTCGGCTTCTGGAACATGAAACATATTTTAGTTGTTTGCTGATGCGAGGCATGATTTGAACTTTTTCAAGCATATACGAGTATTATCTGGTGCACCATCCACCAGCCACCATCATGCATCGAATTCGACATCGAACAATGTGACCGACGCGACTCGTCACGGTAGCAATAGGGACACAAAAGTGCTCCGCAGAATTATTGCGATATAGTCTAGATCTCTTGGTATTGCATTGTACTCAACCTAACATAGGATCTCTAGAGATGGTGCATTAAATCAAAGCCCAACAACACAAATATGGTGGCATAGACGTTTTGTAACTATTTCAAGTGAAAACTTAAAACGTGTATTCATGTCAGAATGTTTATTTAGCGACGCTTGCGACTCGACTCGACTCGACTCGAAACGGTGTGTGCTGGGAGACAAGGCAAAGTAAAGCAACAATAAAATTGCGCTATCGAAACGTCAAGACGCTTTGCGTTGCGCTAGCGCACAGAGCCTATAGATAGTAAGGCTTATTGAACCTACCTTTGCTATATACAATGAACTATAAGCTAAGCTAACCAAACAGTGTCAGGAAGTAGTCTATTTTGCCAGTGGTTTGGCGTTGAGATGGAAAACAACTTTCAGTATTTAAACTCTTGACAATAAGCTGTTTTACTGCTGGATGGTGATGATGGTGGAGGGAAAAATTTTATATCACGATCTTGTTGGTGTAATTAAAGTGTATTGTATTCTAACCTCTACGAGCATTGGAAAGTGTTAAATGTTTTCGTTTACGTTTAATCGTAAGAAGTGTTGTGGTTAATTTGCCATAAAAGTGCAGTATAAATGCTTAATAGGGTTTATTGTTTTTTTAATTCCCAATTAATCCTTGACCAAATGTAAAATTTAGAAAGGGTGTGGCACAGATTTCAATAAATATATTGAACATTAGAACGCAATTAGAATAGTAACCTTCTATAAATCGTAGGTTAGAGAGCACATGACTTGTTTCTAGATTTACATTTGTGAGGGTTTAGTTAACAGAGCTGCTTAAGAGACTGACCAATTGAAGTTGTGAGGTATTTAATATTTTGTATTAATATTTTTACCATTTTCTTTTGAACTTCCCTCGCAATTTAAGAAGACCTTACCATTTTTAATGATTTCGCGACTTACTTACTTACTTAGGTCCTCGGACAAGTAGAGTCCGTAGGTGTTCCCATGGGACATTGCTTCAACTACTCCTACGTTCCTCCTGCTCTTCCCAAACTCGACGATTCCTCCTCGATCTTTCTTTTCCATGTGCTTCTTGGTCGGCCGATTCTTTTGCCTTCTTTATTGAGTGGTGTCTACTGGGCCCTTGCACCTTTATTTAATAGTGTCAATGTGTTCCCGACCCGTTGTCTATCTAATATTTCTTCTAAGATGTTTCGTAGAAAACTATCAATGAAGGCTTGCAGTGTCCGTCCTGGTATCGTTGCTTATATTTTTCAGGAACTTCGCCGTTTTAGTTCAACAATCGTAGATTAATCTTTAAGTTGAGAGAATTTTTCCTTCAAACATTGGACAACATCCGGAACGCAATTTCAGATTTCCCCATAGGACCAAACTTTCAAGATTCTGAAAACTCAGCTTTTTCTACATGTTGCTGTGTTATGTTTACCTACAGAGAAAATAAGTTGAAAGTTCCGAGACCGAGAATTTTAGTTTTTCCCGTGTTGATTTTCCGCCCCACAATTTCTCCTTCTCTCTCCACTCTTGTTGTCATTTGATGGAGATCACTTATCCCGTGAGACAGCAAGCATATATCGTCTGCAGAATCAAGATGTTTAGGTATATTGTAAGAGTTTACCTTATTCCTTCGTAGCCTGTCAAGGCGTCCCACTGCACATCATTAATCATCAATAAAGAAAAAAGTGGTGACAGTATGCAACCCTGCCTGACTCCACTTTGGACTTCAAACTCCTTCGACAACCTACACCATTGGATCTTTTGATTTAGGCCAACACAACTTTTTTATCATCAACTGAACATCTCCCTTTTTTGGTTATGGAAATGTCACTGTTAAACCACTGCCAAACAATTTACATCTATCAAATAGTTTATTTTCGTGATCGTTTGCTGACGTTTCTCTTTGTTGCTGGAATGTCTCATCAGCTGTTCTACAAATTAAAAAACTATTCACTTTTCATTTTGTAAAATTAAACGTTGGTACGTTTGACACTTGATGGCTGTGATCGTATAGTAGTGTCCAAAATACAAACACTATATGGCATCACTGAAGATTAACTTTGATAATTATAATAACTTGTTTGCTTTTCCGAGCTGACTTATCAACTTTTATTATAACATTTTGTGTGTATGCTTGTTTTCGATTTCATATTAGTCCTACAAAATCTTTGTATAAAAAGTTAGTATCCACAAAAAATACTAGATGATAGCGCCATCTGTTAAACGTGAAGAACAATTTTACTCAGACCGTTATCTACTAACGAACCCCTTTGCTTCAGTTCTTATTTTATTGAACTTCAAATGTAAAAGAAAACTACGTGAAAAAAAATTTTACTTAGACCATAATCTACGAACGAACCCCTTTCCTTCAGTTCTTATTTTATTGAACCTTAATTGTAAAATGTAAAAGGAAAAATCAAATTGATATTAAACATATTTAAATTTATTTTATTATGTGAAGTTCAAATTAGTTCTGGTCAGAATTTGGCAAAGTTTGTAAAGATTTTGTCTTAAAGTACTCGTATTCTGATAAATGTTCAATTTTATCAACTGTTGGTAATATTTCGTTAAGTTTTGTGAATTTCATATTAATTTCTTTTTTTTACGGATCATTTTACCGTCGTCTGATGCTTAAGAATAGGCAGGTTCAGATAACAAAAGATACTTCATTTGCAATCAACTGCATTTTTTGAACTTACATTTTGGCCAATGCAGCTCAAAAACATGGAATATTACTTAATTCTTTTCCAATTTGACAAGCAACCCATTTTCAAAAAAAAAACATTAAACAAATTGCGCAGAAAGTAAATATATTACAGAATAATAAAGTTGAGCTTTCAGTTGAAGGACAAAACATGATTAGCTGTCATTTTGACATAAGTAGAGTTGATTTGCTTTACCTTCAAGTCCCTTATGTCGTCTGAATCTGATCAATGGGTTATTTCTGTTTAAACTTGCATGCTAATCTGTCTTTAGTATTGTAAGCAAATAGATGAATTCGATTTGACATTCATGAAACGTCAACGGCTGTCAATCCATAAAAGTAGGCTAACGTGTTTTTAACACATTCTTAAGTTTATTCATTTAAACTAGATGTATACACGTGTTTAGCAATACATGCATCGTTTGCATAAAATCGTGTTTTAATGTTTTAAAATCTTAAATAATTTAAATACAGTTGCAGTTTGAGTTGATATAAACGATGCATTGCATTCCTAAAATGAAACCGATAAATTCTCTTTTATAATATCGAGTCTACATCTAAACACCCCTTTATATAAATGCATTCGGTCATATTTAAATAATTATCGTCGATTTTATAATTACTACGTGCATTTTTGTCGAGATGGTTAAATGTACCTAAAGCTCACGTGTAGATTTACTTGATAAGAATACACCTGTAATTAAATACATGTTAGAAATTGAGAGTTTTAATTTATATTTAAATGTCAGTGAACTTAAAGATTATAGTTTATTTTTTAAACGAATTTCTAATAAGATTTGCCATTTAAATTACCCGCAATTTGGTCTCTTTTGAAACTGTCATCTTTTGACATTTATCGTGTAAAAACTACGCCATTACTAAAAACAAAACAATACACGCAATAACAATGCATTGAAAACGGATGAAAGCTCCCGTTATTCCATATAGCCATAGAGATCTTTAATATACATATTTACACCTGGAAGATAAAGTCGTGTCAATGATATATTTTTGTTCACCAATGAGCCGTATTTTTTTGAGAAAATTGTTCTTGTAGTCCTAAATTTGTTTGACAGCTTCTCGAAAGTCTACTTTACATTCAACATATCACATCTTTTTGTGCAACCACCCTGTATATAATAACTTTATCAATATCATTACTCCAATACACTTAGTTTGGTTCCGGTTCCGCAAACACTTTTATCCATCATACACTGAATGCAGTCATTTCTATTGTGAATGTCAGTTTGAGTTGAAATTTTTCTCATATTGATTTTTCTTTGTCCACACTCTTTCCATTTTGTAATGATATTTCCCTATATTTATTTTTTCAAACAAATTCTATTGTTTAAAATTTCATATTTAAATTTAATTATGTTTCTTTTTTTTTCATTTCAGGAAATAAATGTCTACTTCTACGACAAGCGTCAGTTGTTAAAATTAGATTGAAATTTTGTAAGTTGTTCGTATTTAAATTTATAAATCTTTTTATGCATGAAATAATTTTTGAAAGTTACTTTAAATCTATGTATAGTGTTAAAATTAGCATACTATCTTAGGCATTTTTGATGGTAGGTGTTAAATATTTGGGGAAGTCTCTTGATTTAGGACTGATGTTAAATTGAAATTAATGTTTCGTAATAGTTTATTGCTGTTTTTTTTATTTTGAAAATAAATTTAAATTCAGTGTTCAATAGATTTTACTTTATTTCGTGCAAAATCCAAAATACATTAACAAATGTTTGGATTTAGAACTTCTTTAGGAATTTGTTTATTGAGTTACAATGTGTCAATAACAATTACCATTTATTAAATTATGATAACTGCAAGTATGCTTTGGAGCTTTCCATTGATGAATTTGTATTTCTTCAATTGAGTGGCCACTGAAACGCCACTGGAATTCATTCAACTGTGAAATAAGCCCAACTGTCAAAATTCACTTTACAAAATTATTGTGATAATAAAGGTTGGATGAATCCTAATGGCCGTCGTTTAATGTGAACAACACCTAAACGTCAAGTTTTGTTCTTCATTTCATTTGACATGTCTCATTTCAGACTACATTATCGTTATTTGGTGGATATTGTATTCCATACATAGAAAACCATACCAATATTATTTTAATAAAAAGAAATGACAACAGCTTCCTAAATAATTAGTGTTTTATTTAAAATTGACATTGGACTATAAAATTAACCCAGCTTTTAAAACGGGGTCGACTGTTTGCCTTAGGTCGAGGGTTTTGGCGAATTACTAGTTAAGTGTTACTACGACTGACGAATTTTGTGGTTCGCTTTCTGGTAACAATAAAAATTGAAAATAAAATGTCATGGAATGTCATAGTACTGTCAAATTTAAGAAATTTTATTAAAGATTATTGTGTATTGTCAACAAAATTAATAAATCAAGTTTTTCTTTATTCAACTTGTAATTCTTTCTAAAGAGTACCTTGCAATAACGGAAAGAAATTTTTAAGCATGATCCGACACAGCAAGATGTTTCTCTTGTGTCTTCGTTTGTTTGCACGTACTCAGTATTGGCCTTGCTTTTAAGTCTTTCTTCTTTTCTAGCTTGTGAGGATGTCATGGCTAATGGCAAATGAACAACATCTATAGCTGGATTAGTTTCTTTATCTTGGTGGAACTTTTAAAGTGGTTTCGTTCCAAAACTTTTTTCAGAAGGATTCACAGCGTGTTTAAAAAAATTATCAACAGCCTGTTGAATAGAGGATGAAGATATCTGCCGAGATGGTCGGTTCTCCACATCTTTTTTGTTGGCCGCAATTTTCCTATTTAATTTTAGCTTTTGGTCTAGATTAAACTTTGCAAAATTTGTTTTTAATTTAATACTGATTTAAAATTATTTTCTTTACACACCTTATGTCACTCATTTGCTTTTCGTCTAGGAGGCTCTAAAACAAAAATTTTGTTTAAAGATCAACCGATTTTGACATGTAAAAGAAAACGTTCGCAAATGGAAATAGAGAGAGTTTTTGATTCGCCTATTTTTTGACAATTAAGGCGAATGTCCACTATTGGAGACGACTATACTAAATATTGACATTCATCAAATGTTTCTTGCGACTAGCGAGTTTCGATATAAGCCGGTATAGCATCGTAAAAGTTGCCGCTCGAACACCCGAAACTTCTCCATCTGGGAAGGGACAACGTTGAACCACACAGGACAACCATAAACGATCATCGGTCGTATGAGGGCTATGTAGCAAATTACCTTCACTCTGGGGTCAAGCCATCTGGTGTAAAACAGCTGTTTTGAGGGAGCAAAGGCTCCTCTGGCCCTGGTCAGAGCAGCATTTACATGTTTGTCGAAATATGAATACTGATCTAACCAGATACCGAGGTACTTTACTACACTTTTACTCGCTAATCGCTGCCCGTGAAGATCAACGATGACGATCTTGCGCCAATTCTTGCACGTATCCCTCGTGACCCTAGCCAGAGGAGTCTCGAACAGAATTGTCTCCAGTCGTCGCAATACCGCTAAATCTTGTCGAAATCACGCTGCAAGAGGATTCTAATAACCCCAACCTTTCGGGCCATTCTGTACGCAATTAGGTCGTCGGCGTTCGCAATTACCTTTGTAAGACAACCTATCAGATCGTTGGTGTAAATGCTGAAGAGAATCGGCGAATTCACCGCTCCCTGTTAAAGACCATTTTAATTAAGAATGTTGTGGTAGAAGTTACATTGCCACTTTTGACATCAAACTTTCCACCGTTAAGCATATCATAAAGTATATACAACAATGGCTTGCTTATGCCAAGCCTGCTCTGTTTTAGGTAAAGACCCTCTAACCATACGGTGTCAAAGGCCTTTTCCAGATCAACCAGAATAGCACCTGTGCATTGTTGTTTTGATTTATTCCATTGGATATCAGAAACGAGTTTAGACGCGGCATGAATTGTGTCATGACCCGCCTTGAACCCGAACTGTTTATCCGGAATTATTTTGTTGTCCGTAGCCCACTTAATAAGAGCCCTATTTATGATCTTTTTGAAAACTTTACTGATGCTCGGAAGAAGACTTATCGACCGAAGATTTTACGGTTGGAGTTCTCCTTTCCCTTTTTCGGAAGAGAATAAACCATTGCGGTCTTCCAATGCAATGGATAATATGCATTATTCAGTGCATTATTGAAGAGTGTGGTGTAAATGACAATTGCCTCCATCGGTAAATGTCTTAGTACAACGTTGGATATACGATCGACACCTGCTGACTTTTTATTTTTAATTGAATTGAAGATGAGCTGAAGCTCAACCTTCGTCACTAAGAAGGGACTTGGTGCCGTTTCGGCGATTATGGCATTTGCCAGGGAATCGCCATTGAACCGCAAGAAACCGCGGTTCTCAGATCGCCATTGTGTCATATCATTTCAAAGTTAAAAACGATTAAGTAGGGTTCCGTTTTCCAGGTCGTGGTTGGGGCGAGTGCTAACATTCACTTTGTGCACTTGCTGGAAAGCCGCTCCCACCGCCTCCACTTTTTCCTTCGGATCTTCAATTATATAAAAGTCATCGTCAAAGATGGCTTCTTCTGGATCTATTTGTGCTGTCCTGAGTACGTCTCTGTTCTCTTCGGTCCGTTGGAGTTTCAGACTCGAAAGGTCATTGTCGTTCTTTTTCCTGAATATATTGTTGATTTTATGAAACATACTAGGATCACTGGAATTAACTGACGGATCTTGTGGTCCCAGTACGTGTTTATTGATAACCTGTAGTTTTCCTCAATCAACAGATTGACCTAACCTCCAAGTCATGTGTGTCTAAAAGTCGTCTGTACAAGTTTTTGAGTCTTGTCAGTAAGCCACTCTAGGGTCACTGGAATTTACTGACGGATCTTGCGGTCCAAGTAGGTGTTAATTGATAACCTGTAGTTTTCATTGATCAACAGATTGACCTAACCTCCAAGTCATGTGGGTCTAAAAGTCGTCTGTACAAGTTTTTGAGTCGTGTCAGTAAGCCACTCTTGTGCCTACGTAGTGCGTCAATAGTCGCGTTTCTGTAAGCGTCCATTTGGTCCCGCTTTTTATACTTTGGTTTTGTCCGTTCCATCGTTTGGGGCTATGTAACTTGAACGAAGTTCTCTCGCCAACCCGTTGGTGAAACGAGGCCAACACATCTTACTGTAATTGTAAGAGTGCGTTTCAACGTATTCCTCCAACTCCACGCGTTCGTTCGGAATCTGTATTACAGCAGCCAGTCCTCAATGATCACTGTCGAACTTATAGTCGAACTCACTGACAATCATGCCAGGGGTGCTACATTAATTACCTATGTTTTTTTTTGGGATACTCAGTACAGTGAGAAATGGCCAAAAGCACTATTTGTAGTAGTCTGGTTTTTATATTTGATAGTTAATACAATTAATCGTTTGTCAGAATAATTTAAAACAACATTTTAATACCAATGAAATAAGAATTGAATCGGTAATAAACTGACATTCTTTTTTGTTGATACTAACTTTTTGGAAAGAAATAAACAGTAATATAGCTTTTCGTATAATTAAGATGCTAAGTCGAGTCATTTTACCAAAAATAAAATTATATTTTATTTTTGTTAACAATATTAAAGATACAAAATAACACAAGAAAGAGTGTGGAAATCAAAGATCGGGTTTTGTATCAGTGTCTTTTTCAAAGAACCTAATAGATAAGTTTTTAATTTAGAAATATTCAAATTTATTGCTACGGATGCCTAAATATCAACGATATTTTCGACACTTCGTCCAATCCATTGTCTGAAACGGAGACATCACATAAAAGATATGTAGTCTTTAATTTGTGGACTTAACTTGGTTTTGCATGTTTACCGGGGCTTATGATAGAAAATTCAAGTTAATACTTTTAAACTTCGAATTTTGATAGAAAATTTGGATAATTTTTCTTAAGGATAGTGAAAATGTTGAATTTACTGAACATATTGACTGTGACAGTTCGATGATTAGTGGTGTGTGTTCACAGATTAAATTCACAGTTGTCAAATACTCATTGAAAAATCCGATACAAAAAGTATTAGACAAAATTTGATACGTCGCCTGATTATAAAAACACAAAAGTAATTATATTAGCAAACATTTATTGAAATAAATTTAAAATAAGTTCTGTCAAAATATTAAAGTTTATCGTGAGCATTTTGTATGTTGACTCTACGATCACAGCCAACAAGTGTCAAACTTACTAACGTCAAATGGCTAAACCACAACATCGCGTTAGGACATCCGGACTTTGGACGGGTTTTTTTTACCGGCTTTACGATGTTTTACAATATCATGTGTCATGAAGCGCTAATTAATAATTTGCAGAACGTAATGTAGTTTCAAACTTAGAGTGTTGAGAATAAAGTAGAGCTAAGTTTACTTACACTTTTTTATGAAGACGCTGGTGGTACATAGAGTTTCTAAAATAAAATTAAAAAAAAAGCTGGGATGCGACTCACACTGATAACTTCCCATCCCAACTGTCGATTTGTCTTACTTAAAAGTTTGTAAGTTTTCGTGTTGGGTTAAAAAAGTTGTCAGTTGAATTATTCTTAAAAATTTTTAAATTCCAACTATTTGTTTCATATAAAGAAATAGTTTAGTTTAAAAATCTAGTTTTGTTAAATAGATTTTTAGTCGAAAACAAATTTTTAGCAATTATTAGATTTTAATTTGTTTTATTAAAAAAACGGACTTTTTAATTTTTATAAAAAACTACTGAATATGGAAAAACAATATTTTCTGTGAAATAAAAAAATTGAAAGAAAATATTTTCAATTTTTAAAAAGCTATTTGAGTCAAAAGTAAATAAATATTGACCAGGTTTTATTATTGTTTTTTTTTTTTACAAAACTGTCAATTAGAATTTTGACAACAATATCAAAGTTTTGCAAAGATATTTGAGTCGAAAATCAATTTTTACCAACTTTTGTTAATTTTTTTAGGTTTTTTGTAGAAAAAACTATCAGTTCGATTTTTTTTAAATTTTACTGAACGTTAACAACAATAGTTTTTAAAAGATAAAAGTAGTTTTAAGCCAATATGTGAAATTTGTAAAAAATATTTGAGTCAAAAATCAATTTTTACCAATTTGTATTCATTTTTTTGTTTAAGTTTTTAATTTAAAAAAAAAAAAACTGTCAATCCGATTTTTCTTAAAATTTTACCAAATATTGAAAACAATATTTCTTATAAGTTACAATTAATTAGAAGCAATAATCTCAAATTTTTGAAAAGATATTTGTGTCGAAAACCAATTTGTACCAACTTTTGTTAATTTTTTTTATTATTCTAGTTTTTTGTAAAAAAAAACTGTGAATATTGACAACAATATTTTTTAAAAGATAAAATAAGTTAAAAACCAATATGCAAAAGTTTTGAAAATATATTTGAGTCGAAAATCATTTTTTACCAACTTTTATTTATTTTTTTGTTTAGGTTTTTAGTTTTTGTAAAAAACTGTCAATTCGATTTTTCTCAAAATTTGACCCAATGTTAAAACCAATATTTTTTATAAGATAAAATAAGGTTAAAGCCATAATCTCATGTTTTTGAAAAGATATTTGTGTCGAAATTAAATTTTTAGGTTTTCAGTTTTTTTTTATTTATAAAAAAAAATGTAACTTGGATTTTTGTTTTTCCAAAAAATACTGGTTTGGTATCACTTTAAAATTTGTAAAATAAAATTTAATTCGAGTCTCTAGCATCGTTGATTCGTGTTATATGCAGTGATTGAACCCAAGACCCCTTGCATGACAGTCCAACGCACTAACCATCATGCCACGGGTACTACCATGTGATATTTAGCTATGGTAAAAAAACCACCTACGCAATTTTCTTGAGAGCCCTTTCCGCATCTTTCTGCATTATTATCTGTATAACAAAATTTATTTAAAGTCGATATCTCTTCTGGTTCTTGAGCTATGGACGACAAAAAAACGTTGCGAACGTACGTACGTACGAACGTACGTACACACGCACGCACAGACATCTTTCTAAAAAATCTTTTATTTCGACTCGAGGGACCTTGAAACATCGAGAAATGTCAAAATTTTAAATTCGACAAATAGTATCCATTGCAAAAACTTCCTATTAGAAGTTATAAAACTGACATTAAAGTTGTCAGCTGTCAAAGAGTCACCTAAATTTCTTTTCCATTCGGGGGCGTTACAGTCAAGCCTACAATATTTACGACCTGAAGCGGTGGCAAAGCCTGAGGTAACATTTAAGATTGCCTCATAAGAGTCTATTGTATCTATTTGATTTGTCAAAGTCGATCTCGATACTCGAATAAAAGTCAAATCCCTAACAGCAGCAGGATTCGACAATGATTCTACTGCAGATGTTGTATTTGTTTTTATATAAATTTCTACTTTACTACAAATGGATTTTTCAAAAAAAATCTGTTAATGCAATGAATGAAAAACATATGAATAAGTCAGCACGTGATTGAAGGTTCGTACCAATCATACAATGTTGGCATTGATAAAGTGAAGTTTACATCTAGATCTATGTTCTGACTTATTAATCTGAAACTTTATCCTCTTTTTATTTAACCTTCCAATCCGAATACCATATGAATAACAGATACTTCATAATTTAACAATACATAATATGTGATACCAATAATTATGAACTTTTTGTTTTTATTCATTAATGTGTGTCAATGCCGAATCGTTTATGGTCGACTCTTTCTATGTTTGTTATGCATTCTATCTTAAAGCTTTCTGTGTGCCCATTCTAAAAACCTTAAAAAGAACCTATATAACCTACCTCAACAAACAAACTTATAACTCCACTCTACCTAAAACAAAATTGAGACTAAATAAAGAACTTTACACATCCGATTCTCATTAAACGTACGTCTCGTCTCGCCGGTACTGTCTGTCTCTGACAGCAGCGGCAGCAACAACTTCCAAGCAACTAATCGACCTGCAAACACATTATTTATAAATTTATTATACTCTTGATTTTGTTTTGTTTTTCCATTGAATTGATGGCGTTTCGACTTTCAAGAACGTTTATAATACAAGTGTATTGACGTATCTTGTTGTAGCGAGCGAACGAGCTAAAGACATTAGATCCCAAGGCGAAGGTAAGATAGGAACTGGAACGTGATTCAATTGGAAAATGTGTATCTAATCAAGTAGTGATGGTTTTGTTGTTTATTTTTATTTTGAACTAGGTAAAGGGTGTTTCTTTGTAGACATGACGTTTACAATCTGGCAATACCTTTTTCGCAGTTGGCCTTTTTGACAGCTGTCACTTGTTTTGCTAATTCATAATAAAAAGACTTACTCCTGAACAACCTTTGCAAATCGTGCAAATTTATTACCTAAATAGTGATTTACTTCGCTCGAGACTCGATCAATTTTTTTAAAGGAAGTATTTTGTGTGGTATGGCTTCAGAGACTGGTCGAATTAACACTACCCCTGAACTAAATTGTGTGTTATCATGTGAAGTCGATTGTCTACGCAGATAAGCCCTAGACAGTTGACACCTTGGAAGACAATTTTCTGCGCGTTATTGTGTTTTATTTCTTCTTGAAAACCACACTTCTCAAGAAACACCCTTTATTATGAACTTCTCAACAAAGTTTTATCTAAGGTACCATACCTACTTCACTGTGCATAGAATTTACTCTATCTCTCTATCTTATTGTTGATGGAAAAGTCGTGATAAATGAAAAAACAAAGTCGGGTTCGCTTGGTCCACCAGTTTACCCTCTTATTGGCTTTCCATATTATTTCATATTATTTGTATCTTATGAACGAGTACTTTAGAGCTTTTAAGTACTCCCAGCCCAGCATACAGTGTTGTATAGTAAAGGTCCATCTATCGTCTCTTATGTAATGCGGGGTAGCTCATGCGGTGCTTGAGCTAAGCTATGTAGTTATAATGTAGACCTATAATGCGATGGCGATATGTAAATTAATCAACGGCCTTGGAAAACGATAATTTCTACTTGTTTTCCTCGGTAGGTATATTAAACTTCTTTTGAATACAAAGATAAGATTTTTATTAATTGATTTCTATTCAAATTTTTATAGAAAGTGTAATTTTTTGTCATCGGTATAAGATACAAAAGCTATGCATAAATTTGTATATTCTTTGTTTATTGAACAGTTTGTTTACTGTTGTAAATTATACAAATATTCATATATTTTTCGTATCTATAAGATATTTATGCAAAATAAGGCAAATTAGCTGAAGTATATTTTTAAGTTTTTGACATTGAAATTTGTTTATGAAACAAAAAATTTTAAATATGCTTAATATGTATACATGATATGAAAAAAACGTTTAAAGATATACAAACGCAATATCATCAACTTTGACAGGTCAAGTTAGCTGTTTTGCATTGCAAAAGCTTCCCGTTTACATCACCGTAGTAGCACCTTACCGCGCCGGTATTTTATGATTCATAAATTCATAATTTTGAAGCGTTTTGTCACCTAAAAATTAGTAACAGTCAATATAATTTATGGTTTTTATTTAAAATTATGCGTTTTTTAGAAAAATGGGTTTTTAAAGGGTGCTTTTTTATACTTGTGGTTTTTAACAAGAGACACAACGATTGTTATTATATTATGTCTAAGGATTTAGCTTTATTATGTTGATAAGAGTTTTTTTATAGGCTTTAAAAATGATTGTGGGAGAGTGTCAGCCGCAGCTGGTTCGAATAAAAATTCCAGCCCAAATTCCTGCCCAATTTTTCGACAACTTCTTGCAGCAATGGCGTCCGTATGTCAGCAATAACGCCCCGAGTATTCCCTTTTAAAGCGTCAATCATCTCGAACTTATCTACGTTGTAGACAAGCGAATTTACATAAACTTCAAGTTCTGGTCACTTGTCAACTACGAGCACTCACCCAAAACCTTCGGTTCATAAATTGATCGTTTTGTTGTCTTTACGGCATGCACCCAACAGTTTTTGTGGTAATACATTTTCACAATTTGCAAACATTGAAATGGCAAAACAAATTGATCATAAATCAATGTGACAGCTGTCAAAAAGAACTATTCTTATAAAACTATTGTCAGATTAAAAAGCGAACTTTAAAAAAAACACCTGTTGTTTGTCATTACATAGTTTTGACTTATCAAGATGTTGTTATTTTTTTAATACAAAATTCGAAAAAAGATGGAAATTGAAATAAATAAAGGGATTTACAATAAAAGATTTAATTTTGAATAGGTAGCTATTTTGGCAGAATTCACTTTTGGAGCTGTCATCTTCTAACATTTGGCAGATTAGAAGAATGTCATTACTTTAAAATGAACGATGCACGCTTAAAAAAAACACATTACAAATGAAAATTCATCGCTAAATCCCTTTTGGAGCTGTCATCTTTTGACATTTGGCAAATTAGAAGAATATCATTAAAATGAACGATTACACTAAAAAATTTCATTTTGAATAGGTAACTATTTTGGCAGATCCCACTTTTGGAGCTGTCATCTTCTGACATTTGGCAAATTAGAAGAATGTTCAAAATGAACGATGCACGCTTAAAAAAAAACACATTACACATGAAAATTCATCGCTAACTCACTTTTGGAGCTGTCATCTTTTGACATTTGGCAAATTAGAAGAATATCATTAAAATGAACGATTACACTAGAAGATTTCATTTTGAATAGGTAACTATTTTGGCAGATTTCACTTTTGGAGCTGTTATCTTCTGACATTTGGCAAATTAGAAGAATGTTCAAAATGAACGATGCACGCTTAAAAAAAAACACATTACAAATGAAAATTCATCGCTAAATCACTTTTGGAGCTGTCATCTTTTGACATTTGGCAAATTAGAAGAATATCATTAATTAAAACTGAACGATACACGCTTACAAAAACAAATTACATATGAAAATTCACATTTTAGTCGGAAAGCTATATAACTTTTAGATCACTCTGAAGCACCCTTTCAGCTGTCAACCTGGTGGAAAATTTTGAGCTTTCGAGACAAGTAGGTAGAATATTGTTGCCTGTACTGTTGACCAAAAATCCATGTTTGTCGATTCTTCGTGTATCAAACAACATTAGACCGGTTTTGCAATAAGACTGTTGGTCTTAAGGCTTTAAAATTCAGTTAACACAAGATCTCAAGTTTTGATGTAGGCTTTGAAATACATTAAAATTGTCCTAATTTTCATTGAAAAAAACATCTTCAATTATGAGGCCCATTTCAAGAATTGTCGTGGCTTTAGGTCTTTTCGCTAATGCCGTAACGCCAAAATGAATTTCAAATAAAAGAACGCCAAAATTGTTAATTGTCATTTTGCCCTAAAATAATTTGTGTTTTAAATTTGAGTTTTATGACATAGGGGTTGGGCTTTGTGACATTTATGATTTCTTTCGTTTCTTATCACCCAACTGTATGTCGGAAATCATAAAATGACATGAGGCCCAAAAAAAAGTTAAAAATATCACTAAGAAAATGTCACAAGCCCAAAACAACTTTCCATGTCAAAATGTATAAATTTATAAATGTTATAACTTCCAAAAAATTTTGGATGGTTGGGCCTTAAGACTTAGTATGTATATAAAACAATGTGTTTTTTTAATTTGAAAATTGGACTTTTTTCGTTTTCTGAATGTAAAATAATGCTTATACTCCCTTGACGTTTTCGGGCCATCTGATTTTTTTTTTAGTGTTTGCGTTTGACCTATAAAATTTCAAACTTAAAACGTCGTGACTAAAATAAACACAGAACGCCCAAATGTTCGAACACATGACATATTTTTAGAGATTTGACAATTAGTAATTTGGTCATTATAATATTTTAAAATTGATTTGGGCAAAATGACATTTAATATAGAGTAACTATTGTCATGAAAAAGTGCTTTCTCAAATTAGCCGTTCGGAATCGCATATAAACTGTAGGTCCCCTCCATTCCTGACAACATTACTCGCACACAGGAATGGTTGAGAGTTGTAAGTCACTAGGCCCTGGTTCTTCATGGACTGTTGCGCCACCCAATTTATTTAATTTATTTAAGAACGCACACTTATCTTTATTTAGAATTTCAAAAAAGTCTTAACACCCAAAGTTGCGCTTATATTGCCCAATTTTAATATTTCTATGTAGTTCCTAAATTAAGCTTTGGTTATTTTCATAAACGTCAAAAATCTGAGTTAGTCCATTAGTCTTTCTAAAAACAAACCAAACGTCAGACAAAAATCAGAAAAGGACATCAAGACTTCAAAGGAGATGGATCAACTTTCTTACTTTCAAAAAAACACGAATGATTTTTTTTTCAGTATTGAATTAGAGAATTTAACTGATGGCATTGATTATGTTGTCTTTGAGGGCCACAGTGGCTCGCTCCTTTTTTGTATAGACCTGCGACTTAAAAAAAGCCCCATAAGAAAAAGTCTAAAAAGGTCAAGTCACACAAACTTGGTGGTCAACTCACGTTCTTTCGGACGTAAATATGCTTATTCACTTATCCATTCAGCCCAAAGATAATTTTTCAACCAATATTGGGATCGATTTCCAACTGCTCCAAATTCATTTTTGTATCAATTGGACTTGTTGCTCGATGCTGTTACTTGACGTGATCATTTGTCTTTAGTGACTGATATATATATATTTTGACATAAAATAAAAGATTCAATATGGTATATTCAATCAACCCGTCCCTATTGAAATGCCTTTTATTTTATAGAGCTATGGGCAAATCAATCATTCTTGATCTTATTCTTTTTTTGATTTAAGATCAAATCTGCAGACCTAGATTGTTTGACAAATTTCTCCCTCTTAAAACAATACAAATACAATTTAAAACAATGTTTTGCTGGGAATTTTACAGCTCTACTGCGCTCCATAGCACGTACAAAAAAAAAACAGTTCTTATTGTGTTCCAAGCGCCACGAAAAAAAATCTGAATTTTCCATGGAAATCCCCATTAGTTTTTTCTTTATCTTGATTTCTACAACCAAAAAAAATATGGATGGACAATCTGCCCGACGAGAATGTCATTTATGACGTTTATGAACAAATCTTCTCTATTTCATCTGCTTTGGTTCGATCGAAAATCTGACTTTATGAACATTGAACATGTCTAATGCAGGCCTACCATAAGTTAGAAAATAAAAACACCTTTCTTAAAATACGATAATATAAGGAAAATAATTTGTAGGATTAAAGAAGAAATACGATTTTTTTTTAAATGACCACGTAAGTGAGAAATAATTAGGTTTGTATTATTTTCCGAAATTCAAAAAATAATGACCTCATTTCCAAACAAATTGCTTTTAATTGCACTGAAATTGAGAAAGTAAGTTTCACCAAAAAAAAAATGTGTACACACCATAATAATTAGGAGCGAAATGAAATTAATGCCACACGACCTTTGGCATAAAAACCTTGAAATCTAAAATGAATTGTATATACAAACAAAAATGAAAGAGATACTTATTTCTTTTATAAATACAAATGAATTGGAACATCGAAAAACTATTAATTTATTGTTTTATATTAAGTTACAAATGTATCTAAAGTTATAGCTCACTTTTAAACAAATTGACGCTTACCATCAATACAAATATGAATCTATAATAAAAATAATTTCCATCGAACTACATTTTTTCATCAAGTTCACCTAATTTGTTTTTATTTCACTCGTACTTATTTACGCCCAAGATTAATATAAATAAAACCCCGAAAACTATGTTATATTTAGGTAATTTTGGTGAACTATTAGTGACGGCGTAAAAAGGAAATACGTACACACGTTCATAGTAATTTATTCGTGCTTCCATTATAATTATTTATTACCTACGGCGGCGGCGGCGCTGGTATTCAGAGCTCTCATTACGCATTAAAATAAATTTGATTTCGTGATAAAAGAAAATCACCCCTAATTCGAATGACATTAAAGAAACGGTCAAATTTAGACAGAGGCATATACCAGAGCCGAATAACCACATATAAACTCTATATGACAAACAAAGAATCATAAACGTCAAAAGAATACTACTTTCCCGCCACCACTGACACTTAAGTAAAGTGACACTAGCTTTTAGGAATTCGGTATTAGCCATAAATCATAGCTCCGGGGCCCCAGGTACTAGCCAAGCTTAAACTTCGAGCCAGCAATAGGAGTGTAGGTATAAAAATAGCATAGGAGTTAAAAGTGAGCGGCTTGGCTGTTGTTCAGAGATAAAGCGCATATAAAAACTAACCTTTTGTATATAATTCGTTTGAAAGGCAATTCACGACCTACAGATACATTCTGATTGTTAACAGGTAGTCTATGTAGGTATTTGGCATAGAACCACTGTTGCAGCTTTTGGCCAAAAGCGGGAGTGGTAAATTGCCTGGTAGTAGGTATAGTAACTTAAAACATGACCGTACATAATACTATACATTTTTATGGCGAAACTTAAAGAGCTATTATAATCCAGGGACGAAATTATTGAATTATGGAAAAATGGTAAGAACCCAACAAACTCGTATCACCAATATTCGTATATTTTTTTCTGGAAAAGCCATCCTTAGTACAGAAGAAATGAATATGAAAAGAAAATACAACATCAGCAGTAGAATAACTGTCGATAAAAATTAAGGTGAAATCCTGGTGCAGATAGAGATTTAATTTTTATTCGAGTATCGACAAAAATTTTAGAGGTGTTCATTCTTTGACGTTGAACCGTTTGACACTTGATGGCTGTGATCGTTGTATAGTGTCCGATATTTGAACTAATTTTTGCTAATTTAATTACTTGTGATTTTATTCTAGATTTTAACCTTGCTCAGCATAAAGTCGATTTTTGAGTTCCTTACGCTTCCTTGTTCCTGTTTCACCAAACACTTTTCATTTTGCATCTTTGCACTTTTACTTTGCAAATTACGTTTCACCAAGTAATTTCCAAAAAAACAAGACTTTGTTTTGAAAAATTGTCGAAACTTATTTAAATATATGAAAGGTTTGGAAAATAAGAAAGTAAATAATAGTAAAGAAGACAATAGCCGTGTTTTTTTGGTATTCCATTTATCAGTGAGAAATTGTTAAAAAAACGATCGATCCGCAGTAGTCCAATTTTTATATTTGATATTTGATACATAATAATAATGAATAATTTATCAAAAAATTCCAAACGTGATAGTTGACTATCAAAATCTAGAAAATACGTCTGTGTAATGTGATAGTCGATTTTAAAGTTTTAACCAAACAATTTGACATCAAATATAAACTTTAAGAAGGGTTTTGGTTCGTAGACTACTACATTAACATGTGGTATTGAAGCTAGCTTACAGCTCGCCGAAATCCTTTATATATATGAATCGAGTTGAAATAAGCTTTATTCGCCTCGATTCCGGTTGGGGATCGGAGTCCAGTCAAAATTTGTGAAGAAAAACCTGTGTGGAGGAGTTGGTTTAACTATGGTCTGTTTATTTCTATTTTTGTGTACAAAAAATATAGTTTTGTTTTAATCAAATTTAAAAAACAATTGCACATGGAGGAAGTAGCATATTTTTATACGGTGCTGAACTATTCAGTTTTTCATTGTTTAACACGAATCAAACTATCTCACTTGCACTTCATAAGAAACATCGAAACACCATTTGCATTTTAGAAAAACGCTGTCAAACTTAATCATTTTTAAATCTTCTTAATAAACCTTTAGTGGAAACAAAGCAAAACTTAATTATCTTTTATATTGTATTCTCTTGCAAAATAAGTCCAGTTAGTGCATTTTTATTTACAAAACTAAATAATATCAACAGTAACAGATTGATTATTTCCCCAATGGAAACAAATACATAATTCCAACAACAACTACTCGACGAACACAGCCATCGAGATACAAATGCAATATTAATCGTACCAACATTTGAGAACGAAATCACATAAGATCCATTCGAGACTCGTATAAATGTCAAAAACCCATCCGTAGTAAGATTCTACTTTAACTTTTATCGGTAGTATTCAAACTGCGGATATTGTTTTTGTTATTCGTGTAAAAATCTACAATACTTGGGATAGATTTTTCAACAAAACACGGGTAATAGACAAAGGCTTTTTTTTTCTTATTTTGACGAATTTCCCAAAGAACATCAATTTCGAATTTAAGGGTTAACGGGTTGATTCATCAAAATTTCTAAAATCTCTGAATTTATAGAGGTTTTTTAATCCATGGACATCGTAACCATCCTTCAATGGAAGACGTCAGTTTATACCAACAAAATGTTTCTTTTGAAAAGCTGTTGTAAATAGAACGAAGTAGGTAAAAATAGTGACCAAAGAGTAGTGAAACTAAGAATTAATTTTGATATGGGAAATGATTTTCAAAAGAGTATTTTCGATTAAAGAAAAATAACTTAAAATTTATGTTGTCTACAATTTTAAAACTTTTGTGTACAACTGTACACTATATTAGGCTGGGAATGAAAATCCATACAACGGTGTTCTTCATCGAGTATAGAACTCGACGATGAATTTCTTTCTAGCACTTTTTGCTTTGGACAATTTTTTTTAGACATAGCCTCTTTTTTTACAAATCATGCAAAATTAATATTCGATCGACGAATGTGGTTGAAATCGGTGTTCTTGCAGCTACAGGCAGATCTTAAAATTTTTTCATAAAAGCTTTCGACGAGCTGGCAATACCCCAATACATTTAAATGACAAAATGTTTTTTGTCTCAGTTGGCAGAATTTGTCCTAAAGTTTCAAAATTTTGTCATCGGTCATAAAAAATGGATTTCAAACTTTTCAAAACTCGTGGTCTTGTCACACAGAATTTTAAGTTTTAAGATTTTAAGACACTTGTGTGGTAGCGATAAATACAACCTAGTTTTTTTCTTTTTGGTAACCTGTCAAAATTATTCGTGCAAAATTCACACCTAAGACGAAAGAAAGTTGAACGAACGCAACGTCGGTAACATGCACTGTACAACCGACATTTTTTTCAAGTTATCTGCAATCATAGCCATAAAATTTCAATAATGTGTCATTTGAGCCAATTTCATAACGAATATGAAGTGAATTTGAGAGTTAAATGAGATCAAAAATAAACAATGGAAAGTTCAAAACTGTAAGTTTGAAGTAAAAAATCAAGAACACCAGAAAAGGATTTGTAGTCTCTGGCCAACGGCAAATCGTACAAAGATGATTACTTTTTGGAATCAGAGCTTATTGCTGTAGTACTCGTGGCGTGACGGTTATTGCGTAGGACTGTCATGCCAGAGGTCTTGAATTTCATCCCGCCTATACCATCTAAAGTTTACGGTAATTTCCTCTTGCGAGATACTGACAACCCCTTCAAATTATTGTCATGAAAAGTGCTTTCTCAGATTAGTCCTTTGGATTAGACATATACTCCATAGATTCCTTCCATCCCTGAAATAACTCACACCCAGAAATGGTTGAGAGGTGTAAGTCACTAGGGCCTAGTTCTCTACGGAATGTGTGCCAATTAATTAATTTATTTAATTATCTTATTGTTGTTAAAAGTGGCATTCAAATATTTTACTCAAAAGTTGAAAATATAAAGGTTCCATTTTCAGAATTCGAAAAATAACTTTCTTTTAAAAAGGTATAGATTATTTCAATACGATTTACCATTAGCACTTCTTTACGATGGTAAAACTGATGAAAATTCAAAAAGTTAGTACACACGTAAAGAAATTTCAAACTAATGTTGGTGAACCTTATGCATTTCTTGAAGTTATTTTAATGGTTACAATAGGCCCTAGAAAACAATAGAACACCACTGAAACATATACTTACAGAAAATCTGTGATGTCGTAGATGTTTTCGGTATATCAAAAACCGACAACATCGATAGGCAAGTTCATAAATGATAAGGTAGGTAGTCCGAGGAATTGACAATGTAGTTCATCTGGCGAATTTAATAATGAAGTTTTACAACAGAAAGTCAGAGGATCGAGTCGACTCACCGGGAGTAAAATTCTGAGAATTCCCAAGACCTTAAGACACAATTATTTAATTAGAAAACCTGTTAGAAGAGCGCAATTATAGTTTATTTTAGTTTTTTGATGTTAAATTTGTCTGGAGGTTTATTTTTTTTGTTGGTGTACATAAAGGTGCACATTGGTTTTGATTTCCTGAATATTGCAATGTCTGGAAAAAACAGAGTGTGGTAAGGCATTCCACATTCACGTTGTACGGCTAAAGAACGAATCTCTGTACTTGAAAGTACGACCAAAGTTGGACTCGAGGGTATACTGATGAGCTTTCCTAGAAGCGCTAGTATTACGGTAGAACTGTTTAAGTGGAAGAGTGTAGCTGTCTATTTCACGAGAGCATAAACCGTTAAAATAACGGTAAAAGAGGATGAGAAAGGAAACTTTACGACGATGTTCGAGCAACGTAAATGATCCTACTATGGTATTATCACCAATCGATCTAAATGCTCTACGCTCAATATTGCCGAAGAGTTGTAAGTTAGTTGCAGAAACACCAGCCCAGATATGGAAACTATACTCAAGCTTTGGACGTATACAAGTTTTGTAGATAACAGCCAGATCAGAGGGGGAGAAAATCTTCTTGCATCGCCTTAGAAAACCCAAACATCTTGCAGCATTTTTGGCTACATCGCGTATGTGATCGTTCCACAAAAGGTGGT
Organism: Eupeodes corollae; assembly: GCF_945859685.1. Taxonomy (NCBI): domain Eukaryota; kingdom Metazoa; phylum Arthropoda; class Insecta; order Diptera; family Syrphidae; genus Eupeodes; species Eupeodes corollae. Next base: position 144,536,262 of record NC_079147.1, on the reverse strand, counting down.
TACTAATACACATACCGTGAATATCAAGATGTTCAGTCTCCTCGATGCAAGTGCCATTTATGGATAATGGTAAGGGGGGTATATTTCGCTTAAACGATACAAGACAGCATTGGGTTTTCGAAGCATTAAATTCCACGCGGTTTCTTATTCCCCATTGTACAATGCTGTTTCAAATCAAATGGGGTGGCGCAACAGTCCGTTGTGAACCAGGGCCTAGTGACTTACAACTCTCAACCATTCCTGTGTGCGAGTACTGTTGTCAGGAATGGAAGGGACCTACAATTTAAGGCCGAATCCGAACGGCTAGTTTGAGAAAGCACTTTTTCATGACTGGAATTACTCTTGAAGGAATTGTCAATTCCTCGCAAGAGGCAGTACCCGCGAAAATTATTTTTTTAAATTATGGTGGCACAGGCAGGGATTGAACCCAAGACCTCTTGCATGACAGTCCAACGCACTAACCATCATGCTACGGGTACTACAATGCTGTTTAGGTCGGAATTTAATGAGCTTATCATATTTTGTCGTTGCAGTTCCACATCCGAAGAAGAGGGATGTGAATCTGAAAACGAATATGAAAAGCTAAGAGTACTATCGTCAGCGAAACAATATATTGACTCAGAAGTTTCAGACAGGAGATCATTGATAAGAGTGAGAAATAGTGTTGGAGATAGAACAGAGCCCTGGGGCACACCAGCATTTATTTTGTGGATTTCAGGCTTGAACCCATCCAATACTATTTGTATTGAACGATCTGAAAGGTAATCACTAATCCAATAAAGCAGGGATTCGTGAAAACCGAATGCACGCATTTTCGATAAGAGGGCCTGATGCCAAACCCTATCAAATGCTTTTGAAATATCAAGTGCAATAATCTTACTTTCTCCAAAACGATGTAAGATTTGCTTCACTGTTCGGTGAGATGAACTATGAGTTCACCAGTGGACCTATTACTGCGAAAGCCATACTGCCGGTCATTAAGAACCTTACGATCTTCGAGATATTTCTTGAGCTGATAATTTATCGGTCGGTAATTAGAGGGTGGGGAGGATCCACCTTTTTTGGGGATGGGCTGGGCAAATTCTGTTTTCCATCCGCTCGGAACGAGACCTAAGGAGTAGGATATGTGAAAAAACTTACGGAGTGGTTTTGCCGGCTTAGAAGAACTCCTCTTCAGAACAATAGCGGGGATACCTTTCGGACCAGCGAATTTATGCATGTTGAGATCTTTTATGACTCTCGCGGTTAGGCGGCAAATCCCTAATGACGATACATTTAAACTCAACTTGACACACAGAAGTCGCCTGTTCCCTTTGAAAATAGCAAAACGCTCCCGTTTTTGTTGCATGGAAATGACAATTCATGTATAGCAAAACGCAAAATAGATATACAATACATAGTTAAACGATTTTGTCATTTTTAATAATTAGTCATTATTTCCCCTTCTATACTCTTCTGGTGGTATTAATAGAGGTCTACATGGCTATAAGGTATTATTATGATATGCTTTACTTTAATGGCTGATGGACAAGGAACCAAACGAACTATGTCGTTGTCCACGGTTTTGGCCGCATACATTTCACAAGACTTATGTAAAAGTATAAAACCACGTTATGAATGAGTGGTTTGAGGCTATTTTTGTTTTTGTCTGTATTATATCTTTTCATTCCATCATGCAAAATTAATGTATGAAAGGCACTTTTTCAATGGACTTTAGTTTTGAGGTTTTATAAGATTTTATAACTACTTAAATAAAGTTCCTATATATTAAAGAATAGGAAATGCCTAAAAGCATTTGCTCTTAATCGTTTTCTCAAGAATTTCTACAGCTAAATTCGCAAGTAGTTATATTGTGTTTAAAAGTTCACTTCTATTGAAATTAACTTCAAGATTGTTTCTTTAAAATAAGACTAATTAATCATTGTAGTTTTTCATAAAGGGTGTTTTTTTCTAGACATGTATTTTTTTACAAGAAATAAAACGCAAATGATCAAAAATGTTGCTTTATTATAAACATAAATGTTTGCGGTGACAAACGACTTTTAAAAAACCCTCACAAAATACGCCAGTGGGATCTTAGATCTCACGATTGTTGGGAATGACGCGATGGGCTCAAGTTTCCTTCAATAAATTGATTGTTTATGAAATGTCAAAAATCAAACTGAACTTAAAACAAGTGACAGCTGTCAAAAAAAAAACTCCAAATAAAGTATTGCCAGAATGAAAGCTACACGCCTAAAGAAAAACACCCTTTAAAATGGCGAAGCAGTGGACCTAAACAGATGACTCAAACTCAAGTCTCAGACTGTACAATTTAAAAGTAGGTTTGTTTTTGTTTAAATGTAAACATATGTGATTTTGGCAATCAAAAAACAAACTTCCAAAATTAGAACATTAAAAAAAAATGACCTCGTAAGTAAACTTATATAGTAAAAAGCATAGTAGGTTCAAAGTGGAGTAAGAGAAAGCTTTGTGATTTATGAATTTGGCAAAAATATAAATAGTATGGGGGTGGAGAAGCCTGGGGCTCAATTCAGTGTGTATTTTTAACAGAATTTTTTGTTTTTAATAATTTGAATAAATTATTTTGTAAATCTTTTAATGGTCAGCTGAACTCCACATATGGGTACGTTAAAAATAATATTTAAAACAACTTTGGAAAGAAAGTGAACATTTGACTGAGTTTTTATTTTTCTTCACGGACTTATGTGAATATAAAGAAATGGGTGTTTTAATTGGAGATATAATGTGGACTTATTTTTATTGTTTTATTATTATAAGAATCTTTATTTACCAACAAATTTACAAAGTTTTTAAATAATTTAATGTAAAGGGTGTCCCAAAATTAACGCAAGATTTGAATTAAATAGAAAACGCCGTTTTTAGTCTTTTGATAGTTAGGGGAGTTAGGATAGGGTTATGTATGGAATAACACATCGAACAAATGGCCTCCACGGCTTTGCATGCACATGCGCATTCTTGTGTTGAAACTTTCCATGACCATTCTGCATAAATGTGGCTGAATTTCGTTGATGCAGCGTTGAATCTCCTCCTTTAATGCACGGGTGGTTGTGGGCTTGTTGACAAAGACTTTTGATTTCAAATAACCCCATAAAAAGAAGTCTAATGGTGTTAAATCACACGATCTAGGAGGCCAATTTTGATCACCGAAACGAGAGAGTTAACGACCTGGAAATGTCTCATGCAGTAATTGAATTGTTTTACGGGTTGTATGACATGTGGCACCGTCTTGTTGAAACCACATATTGGACACATCAATATCATCCAATTTTGGCAGAAAGAACTGTGTAATTATGTCGCGATATCGAGCACCAGTAACAGTCACTGCTTGACCAGCATCATTTTCAAAAAAATATGGCCCAATTATGCCTCCAGCCCAAAATCCACACCATACAGTCACGCGTTGTGGATGCATTTGTTTTTCGACAATCACATGTGGGTTCTCCGAAACCCCAATGCGGCAGTTTTGGCGATTGACAAAGCCATCAAGATGAAAATGTGCTTCATCGCTTAGGATGATTTTGCTCGAAAAATCAGGGTCCATTTGTTGATGTTCAATAATCCATTCAACGAACTCTCTTCCCTATCCATGGTCATTAGGCTTCAATTGTTGAGTTAATTGAATTTTGTAAGCATGAAGACACAGATCTTTGATGAGTATTCGCTGTAGGGAGGTTCTTGAAATTTGCAATTCTTGTCCACGACATCGAATTGAGGTTCCTCGATTGTCAGCAACACTCTCACGCACTGCTTCGACATTCACATTTGAACGGCTTGTTTTTGGACGACCAGTGTGTTTGGCGTCTCCAACGGATCCAGTCTCCATGAATTTTTCAATTAATCTCTTCACAGTTGACGAAGTTAAAACACTATTCCGACCATATTTTGTATGAACTTTTCGAACTGCAGCCGCCAAGCTTTCACTATTTTTGAAATATTCTTTAATAATGAAGACACGTTGTTCTATCGTGTAACGCTCCATTTTTAATAACCCTATACTGTTAGCTGTCAAATTGCTTTTTGTTCAGGGTTGCCAACACTTTACTCCACAAATGGCGGCAAATTCTAATCTTGCGTTAGTTTTGGGATACCCTTTATTATTATTTTTAATCTAAAACTTATTATTTTAAAATCAATCTTTGTGTTTCTTTAGTGTAAGTTAGTATATTTCGTTATAACTTTTGTAGTTTATTTTATGTATATCGGGCTTAAACCTCCCTCATACCCAGTTGTCGTTCATACACCTTATTTTCTAATGGGGTTTCCATGGGTAAAATAAATCAATTTATTCTTGATCTCGATATGTCAACATTAATTTTTTTCTGATCTTACATTCCTTAGGCAAAATAAATTGAATTATTTTTGGTTTAAATTCAAATCTGCAGATTAATATTTAATACAATTTACATTTAAAAAAATTTTTGGCTATGAATTTGACAGCTGTACCGCATTTGTTCTCACGTACACGAAGTATCACTAATATAATGACAAAATAAAGAAAAAATTACAATCGTGTTCTATGCGCCACGAAAACAAATCAAATTCTGAATTTACCCATTTGGCGTTTATCTTTTTTAGTTCAGAGCAGAGTCTGAACTGTCAAACAAAAAATGTTCTTTTTTTCCTTTGAACGTTAAGAGCTTCAAATTAATGTTTCTTTTTTCATTCGGATCGTGTTCTGAACTTGTGAATATCGTTCTCTATGAGCTCAGAATAGAATAGGTCCGTAAAGCTGGAAACACCACAATCGAATTTCGAAATTCTAATGATGGGGTGATTTAGGGCTATTTTTGGGCTAATTTAGTGCTCTAATCCCGACTTGGTTCAAAAATCCCTTCCCCCTCAAACTTGTGGTGTTCCCAGCTTGACGTCAAGCTGGAAACACCACACCTTTAGGTTCATAATTTCAAAAAACTGATGATGAGGGAATTTAGGGCTATTTTTGGGCTCCTAAGTTAGCGAAACTCCAAATTAGTATCTCCACCCCTTACCCCCTAAAATGACTCGCAAAGTTGAAGTTTTTGGAGACTTTCTAAACCAAACAAAATTTTAAAAAACTAATGATGGGGTCGTTAAGTGCTATTTTTGGGCTCCTTAGTTCGCGGAACTCCAATTTGTTTTTTTAAGCCCATATCCCCAAACTTAAGTCTCAAAGCTTAAACTTTTGGAGACTTTCTTAACCAAACACAATTTTAAAAATCTAATGATTGGGTAATGTAGGGCTCCTTTTGTGCTAATTTAGTGCTCTTATCCCGAGTTGGTTCAAAAATCCCTTCGCCCTAAAAATTAATTTCAAAAGTTCTAACATTTTTTTATTGCATTACCCTGACGAAATTTGAACAATTTTTAAATTTGAAATTTGAAATAAAATTTCTGTGGAGAAATTCTGTACCCGACGTTTTGAAAAACAAAATACAAAATAATACCATTCCATTAAAAAAAATACCAGTTTCGTGTTTTTATTCTCACTTGTTTGTGTTTTACAGGGAAAAAATCAATTTGTGATGACGTGATGACGTCACTCCCAGCAAACTTAACTCCACAGGCTTAACTCATTTATATTTACTCTTATTTTATTTTGGAGATTTGTATATCAACCAATTATATTTAAACAAAGCCTTTCAACCAATCAGATCAAGAATTTCTTTTTTGAAATCAAAGTAACCTTCACCGGAATTCAAAATTTAACTAATCAATTTTGAAAGTACGCATATTGTGATAGGAATTTTGTGCACAATTTACGCATATCTCAATACGCATAAATTCAAAATTGATTAGTTAAATTTTGAATTCCGGTGAAGGTTACTTTGATTTCAAAAAAGAAATTCTTGATCTGATTGGTTGAAAGGCTTTGTTTAAATATAATTGGTTGATATACAAATCTCCAAAATAAAATAAGAGTAAATATAAATGAGTTAAGCCTGTGGAGTTAAGTTTGCTGGGAGTGACGTCATCACGTCATCACAAATTGATTTTTTCCCTGTAAAGCCTAGTACATACTTGTGAACCATCTCGTGAACCCATACAAATTTCAGTTTTTGGTTCACCCGTGAACTTGCTCGTGAAGTTGAGTGGAGAACAAAGTGGAGAGTTTTCGTTCACGGGCAATTCACGTGCAAAATGTACGGGAACTGTTGGTGAAGCTGAAGTCAAATGTTCACAACGTGTACTCACAAGTGTGTACCAGTGAGCAATGTCAAAAGTTCACTTTCTCCACTGGCGAACGTTCACTTCACGAGGAAGTATGTACTAGGCTTAAAACACAAACAAGTGAGAATAAAAACACGAAACTGGTATTTTTTTTAATGGAATGGTATTATTTTGTATTTTGTTTTTCAAAACGTCGGGTACAGAATTTCTCCACAGAAATTTTATTTCAAATTTCAAATTTAAAAATTGTTCAAATTTCGTCAGGGTAATGCAATAAAAAAATGTTAGAACTTTTGAAATTAATTTTTAGGGCGAAGGGATTTTTGAACCAACTCGGGATAAGAGCACTAAATTAGCACAAAAGGAGCCCTACATTACCCAATCATTAGATTTTTAAAATTGTGTTTGGTTAAGAAAGTCTCCAAAAGTTTAAGCTTTGAGACTTAAGTTTGGGGATATGGGCTTAAAAAAACAAATTGGAGTTCCGCGAACTAAGGAGCCCAAAAATAGCACTTAACGACCCCATCATTAGTTTTTTAAAATTTTGTTTGGTTTAGAAAGTCTCCAAAAACTTCAACTTTGCGAGTCATTTTAGGGGGTAAGGGGTGGAGATACTAATTTGGAGTTTCGCTAACTTAGGAGCCCAAAAATAGCCCTAAATTCCCTCATCATCAGTTTTTTGAAATTATGAACCTAAAGGTGTGGTGTTTCCAGCTTGACGTCAAGCTGGGAACACCACAAGTTTGAGGGGGAAGGGATTTTTGAACCAAGTCGGGATTAGAGCACTAAATTAGCCCAAAAATAGCCCTAAATCACCCCATCATTAGAATTTCGAAATTCGATTGTGGTGTTTCCAGCTTTACGGACCTGAATAGAATAACTGAGCAGACCGAGTTGAATGCTCAACACAAGCATTTGACAGGTGAAATTAAAGACAAACAAAATCAAACAATTAAAATGGCGCTATGACATAGTCGGGCTATTACAATAGACTTCTCTATTAAAATAGACCCTCTTCCAAGTCCATAATTATCTCTTATTTATTTATAGCGTGTATTTCTTTGCATACGGCTTCAAAAACATCTAGATCTTTTCTAAAATGTTGTTCTGTCCGAAAACCATGGAACAACATCCTCCGCATATTTTTTATTTTTAACAATATGTACAGTTTAAGAATCTTCAAACCAATGGTGCTTAAGTGTGTTTGAAAAATAATTCTTAACGCTCAGAACACGCTTTGTTCAGAGGATGTTCAGAGCATGCTTGATATGGTCGGACTCTGTTCAGAGCGATATATTCTGAGTTAAAATAGAAAAACGCCTATTTGAAAATCCATAAGTTTGTTGAGTGAAGCTGATCCAAGTTCCATTGATTATTTATCTGTAAGTCATGACAGGAAGTATTGTGGAGTCCATTGTGTATTTTGGCGTGTCTTTTCCAACATTTGACATTACATAATTTGCTTCCAAATATTACGTCGGTCGGTTTCCTTTTCTTCTTGTTTTTCTGTTGTGGTTACCGTAGTTTTCATTTCATTCTAAACGAGACGTTCTTTCTTATGAGGTTCGCCATTAATTTGGTTGTGTTAAGGTTTAATCTTAGGCTGTGTATTTTACATTCCGTGAAAAGTTCGTTCAATATTTGTTCCATGCTTTCTGGTGTTTCAAAAAGAGGTCTATGGGCACTGATGAAAAAAAGTATTCAATATTCTTATAGTACGAATTCATCAAAGTAGATTTTGGCGCCCCGTGGCGGCCATTTGGTTTTTATGACATCTGACGAATCTGAAATGATAAAACTTTTTTATAAAAATGAGAGGCCCGAATTTTGGCCAAAAAATCATCGGTACTGACGAAGTGCATTTTTGGATGAATAACTGTGTTAAAAAGCAAAATTGCCGTATATGGGACAGGCAATAATGGATGAGACAGGTTATAATGGATCCTCAAAAAGTTACCGTTTGGTGTGGATTTTGGCCGGTGGCGTAATTGGTCCGTACTTTTTTTTGAAAAAGACGTTAGTGTGGCGTTCGGGAAAAACAGCCTGCAGGACAACACTTCCGACAACGGATTTAGCCAGTATGCGTTTTCCACACCTCAACATCCACAAAGGAACTTGGAGTTCTCTAGATCAATCTACCGTCAACCAGATTGACCATATTGCAATCGACGCCAGACACGCTTCCAGCATCATGGATGTTCGAACTTTCCGAGGAGCTAAGAACGACTCGGACCACTACCTCGTTGTAGCCAAGGTAGCACTTCGGGTTTCCAGACCCAAGGCAAAACAGGGAGGTGCTGGAAGAAGGCTATAATCGGCAGAGATTGCTAAATCCTTTCCCGACCGAGTTACAAGTAACCTCTCTCGACGTTCTCTGCCGCCAACACAATGTATCGAAAACCCGTGGCAACATTGCCAAAATGCAATCAGAGAAGCCGCCTCTGATGTGTTGGGTTTCAAGAAACCATTAACAAGGAACCCCTGGTTTGATGAGGAATGTCGCCAGGCAAATGCAGCCAAACAACAGGCACGCAAAGCGGCGCTGCATAAAAGATGAGAGCTGCTCATGAGCTCTCTGAGCAGAAAAGGCGACAGGAACACCGACTTCTTAGAAGGAAAAAGAGAATGCATGAGAAGCGTGCGGTGGAAGATGTTGAGAGGTTTAAAAGCAGGAATGAAGTTCAAAAGGTTTATGAGCAGGTGAAACGAAATTCACGGGTACATAAACCTATAACTGGATAACTCTGTCAGGCAGATTGATGATCCATTCAACATAGACGACGAAAGCCAACAATCCCGTCCTCCCGACTTAGACGAAGTAAAGATTGCCATATCTAAGCTGAAGTCTAATAAAGCCGCTGAAGCGGATGGCTTGAATACTGAGCTTTTTTAAACAGCTGGAGATAAGTTAGGAGCATGCACCAACTTATCTGTAAGATATGGTCGGGAGAAAGCATGCCCAATGAATGAACCTCAGTATTGTTTGCCCGACCCAAAAAAATGCAGACCCTCTAAACTGCACCAACTATAGAGGAATCAGTCTAGTTAACATCGCCTATGAAATCTTCTCTGACGTAATACGTAAGCGTCTAAAGCCCATCGTCAACAACCTGATAGGTCCTTATCAGTGTGGTCTTAGACCAGGAAAGTCCACAATCGATCAAATATTCACATTAAGGCAGATCCTGGATAAAACCCAAGAACACCAAATCGACACCCACCATCTTCTCATCGATTTCAAGGCCGCATATGACAGCATCTACAGGGACAAGCTGTATAGAGAAATCTTTAGTTTTGGCATCCCTGCCAAACTCGTCCGTTTGTGCAGAATGACCATGGATAATTCACGCTGCTCCATAAAGGTTGGAAACAACTTAACAGAACCTTTCGATGTCAATAAAGGTTTAAGACAAGGTGATGCGCTGTCATGTGATTTTTTTAACATCGTGCTTGAAAGAATAGTGCAGAGCTCACACGTCAACCCAAGAGGCACTATCTTTCAAAAGTTTATCCAATTACTAGCATATGCTGATGACATTGACATAATCGGAAGAATTCAGCGTAAAGTCAATGGGGCTTTTGTGAGTAGAATGGCGGCAAAAATGGATTTTACTGTTAATGAGGGCAAAACAAAGTACATGCTGTCATCAAGAAAGGACATACAACACCGACGTCTTGGTCAAAACGTCACCTTCGACAGACGTAACTTTGAGGTAGTCATCGTCTATCTAGGGTCCGCCGTAAACGCAGAAAACAACACCAGCGCTGAGATCAAACGCAGAATAACTCTTTCTAACCGCTGTTTCTTTGGGCTAAGAAAGCAATTGGGTGGTAAAGTCCTCTCTCGAGGGACCAAAGTGTCCCTATATAAAACCGTTATCATCCCCATCCTGCTATACTGTGCAAAAGCATGGACTATGACAAAAGCGGATGAAATCACCTTGGGTCGTTTCGAAAGGAAAGTTCTTCGTGTGATCGAAGAGGAGTGGAGGAGATGGAACGACGAGCTGTACGGGCTGTGCAGCAACGTAGACTTAGCCAGTAGGGTAAAAGGTTATAGGAACTGAAACATTATTTATGTTTTTGTTTGTAAATTTTATATTCGACGATTTTGTTTCACTGAGTTTGATACTCAATTTATGCTTCCAATCTTACTATTTTATCGGATTCATTTTGCAACGGATCTATCTGTCACCAGTATTACAATATAATTATATCATATCATGATATCTACTGAAATATCCCTTGTGTATGAAAGATAGAAGGTTGGTCCTAAAACACTTCCTTGTGGTACACCAGTTTGTATTTTCTTCAGTTGCGCGTAATTTTGCTCATACAGTACTGTAAAGAGTAGACGTTAATTTTTAGCATATTGTTGTACTGCTAAAAAAAAAGATAACTATGCAGTTTGAACTCAAGTCCCAATTGACAAATCTTGTCATATCCTTGAGCCTTTTTTCAAAAACTTTTGCTATTCGATGTTGGTCTGTAAGATGTAACTGCTGTTGGTGGCTTACCTTGTTGAAGTAAGTATTAGTTTATTATAAATTTATTTGAGTTTTGAAGTCTATTGATAGCAGCTCTTTTGAGCAGTGAAAAGATCTTACTCAGCTGATTTTGAATTAGATAACTTATGTTGCGTGACAAAAGAAATTTTACAATTGTCAATCCTAGCAACAAACTTAAAGTGATAAGTAGCAATATTTGCTTAGAATAGTTTAAGTACATTCAATAGATGTTCTGCAAAATCATCTCTTTTTCGAGAAAAGTTTTAATATTTTTTCAAATTGATAAAAAAGTTTCTTATGTGGTTCTACTTGACAATCAAATAAAATTTTAAATTTAACCGCCAAATCATCTTATTAGTATTACCGACGCTGCCTTACCGACGAGCGACGCTACTCCATAGCTGTATTTTTTTCTCCTTCAGATATGCATCACTTTTTTATATGATAATTCAAATTTATTGTATCCAAAAAGTCTGCAAGTTTTTCGGTCTTCTCGGAAATGATTCATAATGAGACAATTATTTTAGAATTGTTGGCTGTTTTTGAAGGCCATATACAATAAAAAAAACCTACTGAAGTCGTACTATGACATTGAGCTTGTGTTATCTTATCAATAATTTTTGTATTCAACTCTGAATATCTATGATTAATCTCTGAAAATTTTGAATTGTTGTTATGTATATGGTTATGGAATATTAGTATAGTACGTAACTTAGTCCATGACTTCGACTTTTTTATCTATAAGACATTTTATATAATAACCTTGTTTTTACAGTTACTCACTGTGCACACTCAAGATCTAATCTTAGTTAAGATAACTGAAACAAATAATTTGGTATTGAATTAAAAAAAAAAAAAAAAAAAACAAACACAATTCAAAAGAATAAATCAAAATTAGATTCAAATACTGTGATAATTCGATCAAAAAGGAAATAAAAGATACAAATTAATAAATAATTTAACTTTTATAGTGTTTCTTAGCAAATTAAGAACATTATGCTGTATTATGTTGAATGCCATTATGAATATGTATTTCCCTTTGAAATTCCAGCCAGACATTAACACAAATTTTGCATTTTAATGTTGGTCAATTTTCGGCCACGCTTTTTAAGTTAAACACCCCTATTATAGAATTCAGCGAATTAGCTAAAGTTTCAGTTTAAATTATTTTCCAAACTTTTGCTATTACCGAAACTTTCGAAAGAACTCTTTATTTGAACCGAACTAAAAACGAAGGAGTTTTGTGGTAGGACCCAAATGATGTCAAAATAGATTGTAATGTGGCCTCACCACAAAGATTTCTTGTGTTAACACCTTAATACAAAAGAAGAGGACAGGTGTCTTAAAAACTAAAAATAAATATGTTCTTCTCTATTTTGGTTTTTCAAATGAGTTTCGTTGATTTTGAGCATCTAAAAAAACAACGTCGCTTCACGAAATTCGTGTATTTTATCTTATTGAAATTGAATAAAAATTATAAATTGAAATAAACGTTGTTTAATTCCTTTCCTAAGACCGCTTACAGTGTTTCTGTTTATTCAGCTGCTGAATCTTGGCCAATTTTTTAAGCAACTAAATGATGAATTTAGACGAAAAGGACATGAAAATTAAATGGTAGTTTATGCAAGATAACGAACTGAAGCACTCATAAAAGCTGTAGAAAGAATATAATTTCCATAGTACAATACACTAAATGGAGGGAAGAGATTAAGATCAATGTTAACCATTAAAAAAGAGGCTGGGATGCGACCCACACTGATGACTTCCCATCCCGTCTGTCGATTTGTCTTTCTTAAAAGTTTGTCTTTATGTACTCGTATCAATTTTTACCAAATTTGTGTACTATTTTTTGTAGAAATGAAAAAAAACGGACTGTTGGATTTTTATATAAAAATGAATGAATATCGAAAACAATATTTCCTGTAAAATAAAATAAGTTTCAAGCCAATATTATTAAGTTTTGAAAAGCTATTTGAGTCGAAAGTAAATTTTTACGAAGTTTTAGTATTGTTTTTTTTTTAGAGTTTTATTTATTTGTAAACAAAACTGTCAATTCGATTTTTTAAAAATTTTACCAAATGTTGAAAACAATATTTCTTATGAGATAAAATTACTTTGAAGCCAATATTTAAAATTTTTGAAAAGATATTTGAGTCGAAAATCTATTTTTACCAACTTTTATACATTTTTTTAGGTTTTTATTTTTTGTAAAAAAAACTGTCAATTCGATTTTTTTCAAACTTTAACTGAATGTTGACAACAAGATTTTTTGAAAGATAAAAGTAAATTAAAGCCAATATATCAAAGTTTTGAAAAGATATTCGAGTCAAAAATCAATTTTTACCAACTTTTATAAATTTTTTGTTTAGGTTTTTATTTTTTGTAAAAAAAACTGTCAATTCGATTTTTTTCAAACTTTAATTGTATATTGACAACAAGATTTTTTGAAAGATAAAAGTAAATTAAAGCCAATATCTCAAAGTTTTGAAAAGATATTTGAGTCGAAAATCAATTTTTACCAACTTTTATACATTTTTTTTAGGTTTTTATTTTTTGTAAAAAAACTCTCAATTCGATTTTTTTCAAACTTTAACTAAATGTTGAGAACAAAATTTTTTGAAAGATAAAAGTAAATTAAAGCCAATATCTCAAAGTTTTGAAAAGATATTCGAGTCGAAAATCAATTTTTACCAACTTTTATACATTTTTTTTTAGGTTTTTATTTTTTGTACAAAAACTGTCAATTCGATTTTTCTCAACATTTTTCAAAATGTTGAAAAGAATATTTCTTATAAGATAAAATAAGCTTGAAGCCTAAATTTCAAGTTTTTGAAACGATATTTGAATCGATATTCAATTTTTACGAACTTTGAGTAATGGTTTTTTTTTAGATTTCTATTTTTTATAAAAAAAACTGTCCATTAGATTTTTCTCAAAATTTTATCAGATATCAAAAACATTATTCTTCGTTGCACAAAATTGTTTTAGACATGAAATCATACTTCAATCGTAAAATTTTGGAGGTGACAAATTTTTTTTTCAGTTTTATTGATTTAAAAAAAAACCGTTATATTGATTTTTTTCAAAAAATATACCTGTTTCGTATCACGTTACAATATATTATATAAAATTTAATTCAAGTCTCTAGCGTTTTTGGTTCGAAAGATATTTAGGTTTAACCAAAATTTTCACCTTTTTTTCTAAATGCTATGGTAAAAAAACCACCCACGCAATTTTCTTGAGAGCCCTTTCTGCATCTTTCTGCCTTATTATCTGTATAACAACATTTATTTGAAGTCGATATCTCTTCTGGATCTTGAGCTATGGACGACGAAAAAAACGTCGAGAACGTACGGACGTACGGACATACAAACGTACGTACACACGCACGCACAGACATCTTTCTAAAAATCTTTTATTTCGACTCTAGGGACCTTGAAACGTCGAGAAATGTCAAAATTTTCAATTTGACAAATCGGACCCATTACAATAACTTCCTATGGGAAGTTAATAACTCAAATTGACACAATACTGTTCTTAATTCGGTTCAAAACTGTGTTAAATACTTCTGGTAGTCCACATCCGAAGAAAAAGGATAAGAATCTAAAAACCAACCATTAAAGAGGGTTAGACGTTTCAGACAAAAGATCGTTTATAAAAATAAGGAGGAGTATCAGAGACAAAACGGAGCCCTGGGGCACACCAGCGTGTATTTTCTGGATATCAGATTTAATTCCGTCTAATACTATTGGAATTGAATTTTCCGAAACGTAATTTTTAGCCCAACAAAGAAGAAATTCATAAATACAAAAAAGCAAGCATTTTCGATAAGAGAGTTTGATGAAAAACTCAATCAAATGAATTTGAAATATCAAGTGTAGAAATCTTACTTTCTCCAAAACGATGAAAAGATTTGTTTCATTTTTCAAAGGCGTTCGAAAACTAACAATTATCAACCTGTTAAGTTCCTATCAATCTGGTTTTCGTCCAAACCGCAGATGCAAATCAGCCTTACTTTTCGTGACTGATGAAATAAGAATCGCAATGGACAATGATTATATGACACTGCTAACGCTTTTAGACTTTTCAAAGGCCTTTGACACTGTCAGCCATTCAATTCTGTGTAAAAAGCTGCGGAGAAGTTTTGGTTTTTCCTTAGAATCCTGTAAGCTTGTTCATTCGTACCTTAGCGGAAGACAACAATGCGTGTTGACAAGTGAACATTGTTGTTCCTTTCTCAATGTCTTAGCTGGAGTGCCTCAGGGATCTATCCTCGGAAATTGTCTGATTCATCTTTATTCTGATGATGTACAGTTAATTATAAGTGGACCCTTTGTAACAAATTATGATGCCGTAGATTTAATGAATGAGGACCTGCTCCTCATTCTACAATGGTCCAAAAAGACCCATCTTTGCTTAAATCCTCTCAAATATCGCAAAACCTTTGATTTTTCGGTCCTAAACCCCTTATGGCTGAATCACAAACACTCTTCAGCTTCGGCTTCGTCTGCGTTACGGTGGGCCTGCTTCGAGGTTGCTTTGAATGACATTTCTGTTATTTCATTCCTCCAAAGAGCAAATATTTTGTTTATTGAAATTTGTTTGCAGCTCTTGAGCTGTCAGACAAAGCAAACGTTCAAATAATTGAACTAGAGTTTCCGTTTGGAGTTACATTACGTTCTTTTCTTTACGATTGTCAAACGAAACGTGAGGTCAAAGCTCCATTGTGATAGCATGCATTGAATTCCGATGGCTGAAATCGTAAAAGTCAGGTGAAGCCGAAGCCGAAGCTGAAGCGTGTTTGTCTTTGTGATTCAGCCATTAAAGCTTGAAGGCAAAGTCATTTACTATGTCAGCACTGCCAGAAATTTAGGGATAGTTTTCAATCGTACCCTTACATGGAACGACCACCTTAATAGTGCCATTTAAAAAGTCTTTGGTAGTCTTCGTGCTCTTCAGTTCACTCGACGTTTCATCCCTACTAAAACTAAATTGCTACTTGCCAAAGCTTTTTTACCTGTAATGTTATATGCATGTGAAGTTTTTTGCAACTTTGACTCTGCCACTATGATATGATTTCTACCACAATTGAAATATTTTTAGTATATCTTTATACAAATTACTGGGTTAGACCTTATTTCGTTGAATTACTTCTGATGGTCGTATCATATTTAACGCCTTTCACGAATTTTTTTAATTACAGAATTCTAAGAATTTAACTCCCGGTGAGTCAACTCCATCTACTGACATTTCGCATTGTAGTAAGTATTAATTATGAACTACATTGTCGATTCCTAAGACTACCTTATCATTTCTGAACTTGCCTATCGACGCTGTCAGTTTTTGACATGCATTAGGAACCATGTATATCTTTGCTTTATTGTAACCATTAAGATAGATTTCAAAAAATTTATATACGATTATATAAACGGTGATTTTTTAAGAGCTTGAGAACTTTAAAAAAAAAAAACGCATAAAATTTGCAAAATCTCATCGATTCTTTATTTGAAACGTTAGATTGGTCCATGACATTTACTTTTTGAAGATAATTTCATTTAAATGTTGACCGCGGCTGCGTCTTAGGTGGTCCATTCGGAAAGTCCAATTTTGGGTAACTTTTTCGAGCATTTCGGCCGGAATAGCCCGAATTTCTTCGGAAATGTTGTCTTCCAAAGCTGGAATAGTTGCTGGCTTATTTGTGTAGACTTCAGACTTGACGTAGCCCCACAAAAAATAGTCTAAAGGCGTCAAATCGCATGATCTTGGTGGCCAACTTACCGGTCCATTCCTTGAGATGAATTGTTCTCCGAAGTTTTCCCTCAAAATGGCCATAGAATCGCGAGCTGTGTGGCATGTAGCGCCATCTTGTTGAAACCACATGTCAACCAAGTTCAGTTCTTCCATTTTTGGCAACAAAAAGTTTGTTAGCATTGAACGATAGCGATCGCCATTCACCGTAACGTTGCGTCCAACAGCATCTTTGAAAAAATACGGTCCAATGATTCCACCAGCGTACAAACCACACCAAACAGTGCATTTTTCGGGATGCATGGGCAGTTCTTGAACGGCTTCTGGTTGCTCTTCACTCCAAATGCGGCAATTTTGCTTATTTAAGTAGCCATTCAACCAGAAATGAGCCCTCATCGCTGAATAAAATTTGTCGATAAACACATTTCGAACCGAACACTGATTTTGGTAATAAAATTCAATGATTTGCAAGCGTTGCTCGTTAGTAAGTCTATTCATGATGAAATGTCAAAGCATACTGAGCATCTTTCTCTTTGACACCATGTCTGAAATCCCGCGTGATCTGTCAAATACTAATGCATGAAAATCCTAACCTCAAAAAAATCACCCTTTACCTTTCTAAAATGATGCTTTATCGTATATGTATTTTAAGACTACATTTCCAGTTTGAGTAAAAGATTTAAATAACCGTTTTAACAACAAAATGCTGATTCCAGAAAGGCCTCATACATTTCCGTATTTTTGTTTTGTTTTCATTTAACTAAAATTTCACTTCAGATTTGTCTCAAAATCGGAGCGAATAACAAATTTTAAAAAATGTCTAGAGTTGCGATTCCAAAAAAGTTGAAGAAAATGTCGGTGGTGCAGGGCATGTTACCGACATTCGTTTAACTCTCTTTCGTCGTATTTGGTAATGGCTAAAATTTGTAAAATAAATACATAATTTAAACTGTCACCTAAGCTCATTTGTCGAGTTCTCACAGTCCCTTTTTTGATTATGTAGTGGATGTAGCCGAAGATTGTTTCCATTATTTTTTCCAACATTGTAATTGTCTTATGTCAATATACCAGAAGGAAACGTAGTGTCAAAAATAACACAAAAGTCATACATGAAGTTTGTGTTTGCACCTTTATTTTATGCGTACAAAAAAGCACAGCAAATTTTCACACTATATCAAAGTAATCAAAAACTATAATATTATGCTTACATAAAACATAATTTTTGTTCCTAAATTATAGCAAATGCTTCCCATTTCTAATTAGGTACCCAAAGGCCCTCACTTAGATGAAAATTGTTGTTATAGCCTTATAATGATATCGTGTAACCCCGGTTAAAGTGTACAATAGTATAAGATTGATACTTTTTAATTTCCTTTTCATTTGTTATAAAATAATACGAGTATACTCACCGATTATGGTGCTTCATGTTTTATAGTTACATATATACGCTACCGGTACAATAACCTGCAAAAGTTGAGTGCCAGAGTATATAAAATAGACAATCGTGTTGGAGATATAGTAGAGTGTGTACCTAAGCCTATTTATTGTTATGATGATTTGATTTAAATCCAAATGGAAATTGAATGTTAATATAATTTCCCACTCGCCATTGTCTATTTTATATATTATGGTAACTTTACTGTCACATGACACTACCTTATAAAGTTTCCTATGATGAGAGGGATTATTCCCATATATCTAATAGGATAGTGCTTCCTGATGATTGGAGTGTTGCAGGCTACAAAGACAAAACACAACAACAACAAAACATTAGCTAAGAGTCCCAGTCACGCAAGTATTGTTCATTGAATATTATGGGAACTTATGTGTCATTCACATTTGTAAGTAAGTATACCTCTATCCTATACCTTTATGGACTTAGCTGGGTGTATATATCGTTAATAGTTATTCAGGGAATACCAAGTGACAACAGCCTTTTGCCTTTCAATTTTATAAAAAGGTGATTGACGTATGGGTTTTTGTGAAAACAGTATTCCCTTAAATGAGGCAATTAGGTAATGGTTGAAAGTAGTTCTGAATGAACGTTTTGGGGGTGACCATTAAACAAACGTGTCTAACTTCGATGACGTGTTGCATGATATTAATGGTGTATATGCGTTTTAAAAATACTTCTGAGTGGATTTTTAATAAACATCAGGAGCAAATGTCATTACCCTATAGGAAAATGTTATTTTTAGAAATGGTATGGCAAATGTCATCGCTAAATTGAAGTGAACACCTACATTTTTTTTCTGGTTGATAATTTATGAAAAATAATTGATTAAAATCTTTCGAATGAGTACTTTTTATTCTTGTTAAATATTGAAAAGAATGCATCTGAATTTTATACAACTTTGCACTCCCTAAACGTCAAAAAGTTAATGACTGATGTCATTTTTGACAGATTCCTCATGTTCCGTATTGTATTGTTCTATTTCTATAGCTATGTTTCTTACCTTTAATTTCAAGACTATTTTTGCTATGATATTAAAACAACAATCAATTTTATGTTTTCTTTCAGATCATATTCACCTTTCTACAAAAAAAAAAAAAAAACAAAATGGACAATAGCTGCTGTCAAAACACCGAAATAAAATCAAACACCGTTCCTTACCAACCCTAATAAAATTCTTAAATGGCTGCCTTATCCGGCCACACTTTCATACAACTTTAATTAAAAAAAAACTCAATATTAAAATAATAAAAAATAAAAATACAGCAATTTTGTTTTTAAAAACTATTCTATTCAAAGTCATAAACTTTATACTTTAATATGCCACCGCAAATAAAAAACATTCTCCACATAGTTGTCATTCTACACATTTTTCTAAATGTCACATTTATAAATTCAGCTGTCATTAGAAGAGAACCACGATCAATAACAACAGATAATGGCACAGTGTCTGCAATTTCTGCAGACAAAGAACTAGAACCTGCAACTGCTATAGGACTAGAAGATGATGGAAATTTATTACTTGAAACATTATCTACATATGCTAAAGATGACACAACGACGACAAAAAACACGCTTCAAGATTCCATAACTACCGGAATATTTGGCGAAGAAAACAAACGCGATGCAAGGTTGACAGATTTAAAGTTGGATGAGAATACTGTAAGTTTGTCCTTGGATAGTGATCAAAAACCATCTAAGGTAGCAATTGAAGATGAAAATAAGAATGAGTCTGTGAAGAGTAAATCTCAGGAAACTACAACAGAAGAAATTGAAGAGAAATCTACAATTACTGCGTCAGTGAAAGAAACCACAACAATTTCGCCGGTTATAGAAGATGAAAAAACTACCTTAAAGCAAAAAGAAGAAGAAAAAGAAACATCTACCGTCTTATTTGACACTACAACACAGTTTGAATCAGCTGACAGTTCAAAAGTCAAAACTGATAAAGATGATAACATTGGAACAACTCTTGAAAATTTAGTTGACACTACAACTAAAACAGAGGTAATATCATTTGAAGAAACAACAAATGTCAGTGCTATTGACACAACTGCAAAAACAAACCGAACAACTGCAACAGAAGTAATTCCAACAACAAACGCAGTTGAAAATGATTCAACCATAATAACAACAACACAATCACCTACCACTAAGGAAATTAATGTAAAAGTAACAGAACCGTTAAGCACACAAAATGGACTAATTGACACATCAACTGAGCTAATCGACGATGACGTTTCTAAAACATTTGCCACAAATGAACAAAAAGCAATGAAAATCGAAAAGGAAGTAACAACTGAATCGATCTTATTGGATAGCAAAAATCAAAATACTGATAAACAAATACAACCAGAAGAAACCACCGAATTTCTTTCAACGTCAACGGAAATTTCTGAAGATGAACAATCTACTGTCACAATGACAGTTCTACAATATTATAAAACGCCAACAAACGATACAAAAAATTCGAATTCTTCGTCAACTGAAAAACGTGGCAAATTTATTGGAAACAATTATAGTTCATTTAATGATTTCCATTTGCCAAATACCAGTGATGTTTGGGCATTAGCAGGTTTGAGATCTGTTGGAAAAACAAAGTCATCCGAACTTCAAAATAGTGTTGAGACTTCTGAAGAAAAACCAATGAACAGCTCGGTGGTGACAAAAAATCTACACGACTGGACCCGTGTTATGGAAACCTCTCATGATATCGAGTCTAAACCTTCTCTTAAAATGATGGAAAATATTGAAGATTCAACCACCGAAATAACCACTATGATTACTCCTGAAACAGATCCCAACACTACTGTCAAACCAGAAATTGAGATGTCAACCGAGATAAACACTGAAATGCCAATTAAACAAGAAGCCATCGAATCCAAGTCCAATCTAGACAACGAAGTTGAACTTTCCACAACAGAAAAAGTCGATTTCACTACAACTGTTATAGCTGTCACTTTAATAGACGAAAAAGAAACAATCACAAACCCAACAGAATCTCAAAATGTAGACAATAATTTTGAAACTTCAACCGACAAATATGAAAAGATTGACCAAATAACAACGGAAGACATTCTATCAACAACCACTGATACAAGTTTTCTTCATGCATTAAATAATCACGAGAAAACCATAGAGGAAAACAAAGTTGATGGTGACAGTTTTGAAAAAGAAATAATTCCACTACCAACGACCACAGCAGCAGCGGTAATACCAACAACCACAACAACGACCACGGTAACCCCTATACCCCAAATAATGACAGTGAAAACAGAAACAACCGATTCACTTGTCAATGGCGAAATCACCCAAGAAGCAAATGCCGGCACGACTTCTTTGTCAATCTCATCATCGTTATCAGATTTCACTACATCGATGCCCTTTTTGACAACCACAGACGCCATAACAAAGGCAACAATAGTAGCTATGACAGATGTACAGACTACAACTCCACCTGTCACACTTTATACTGAATATGAAACAAATGAACCCCCATCAAGCTCAAATCCGTCGAAAATATCTACGCAAAGCACTTCCCCAGTTGCAGTGACGATGGATTCATCGGCGGCAACAACAACAACAACGACAACAATGACAGCTGTTACCGCTACTACACCAGCAAAAGCAATAACAACTGAAACTGAAACAGAAACACAAACGACTGAAGCACCATCACATACTCCCGCAATAATCAGCAACGATACGATGATGATACAAAAAAGCAACAACAATAATTATAACGAATACGAGGTAGTGAGTAAATCGACTGAAAATTACACCGACAACAACAGTTCTACCGAAGCTTTTGAAGCTACCACACGCGTCGGGCTGCATCAGTTTAACTGGTCAACAACAAACGCAAATATACCTACAACGGAAGTAGATAAGTTAGATGACAATTTAGACGTCACAACTTTATCGAATTCAACAGAGGCTACAACTACTGCCATTAGTACCGTTACATTGGCGCCAAAAACTTATCCAATCGTAACCGAAACGGCTCAAACTGACGTTACTGAACCATCATCATCATCAACA
Source organism: Eupeodes corollae (assembly GCF_945859685.1). NCBI lineage: Eukaryota > Metazoa > Arthropoda > Insecta > Diptera > Syrphidae > Eupeodes > Eupeodes corollae. The sequence continues at coordinate 144,514,341 of NC_079147.1, read as the reverse complement.
ACGTCAACCGAACATTTGGATCATATTGATCCAATTCATAAAATTTCGGACACGGCCGAAACGTCAATCGAGAGTAATGTCATCGATCCATTGCAAGTGGGCGATACATCTACGGCAGCGACACCAACAACAACAGCAACACCAACGACAACGGAAAGCAATCAAGACAATATGAAAATGTCTCCAACGGATAGGGGAGACGATGATTCTGTCCATTTAATAATAACAACAACAACAACAACTACAGAAAGAACGTCAACGACAACAACCTCGACTTCGAATTATGATGATTCAGCGACAACATTCGAATCAATATCGACAAAGAAAGAAGATGTATATTCAATTGTTCCGACAATCGATAATGATGGACAAGGTGGTGGTATATTCAATGTTCCAAAATTTGTGCTCGATGATACAAGCACCTTAATGCCCCCTGGAGAACTGGGAATCGGTGTTGGCGGTGGTGGTGGTGGTTTGCAGCCAATGGACTCACCAGAGGCCCAGGAAACTGATGTTAATGTCATAATTGCCATATCAGTGAGTACGGTGGGAATCATCGCCCTCATATTGTTGGTAGCTTTTTTGTATGTGATGCGGAAGAGACAGAAGCAGATGTCATACGGACAAAGGTGTCGACCGGTCAGCTTGGATGCGTATAGTTTAGATAATGTATCGGTGTATAATAGTGTACGACGTAAGGGGGCAACATTGAGGGCGTCCAAGCGTTCCTATGGTAATGTTGCTTTTGATGATCCTTCTCTCAGACACAATGTATTAGGAACGCATGAATTGGCAAGGTATGTGGAGAAAAAATCAAGCATATGGGAGGAGTTCAAAGAGGTGCCACAAATAATCGCAAGAGCTGATGAAGTCCCAGCAGGATGTGAAGACAAGAACAGGTATGTGTTTATGATTTAACTTTAGATGTGTGAAGTGTATAGGGTGTGACATTATAGGGGCTTTTAAAAAGAAAACTATGTTAAGTCATGCGAGAAAAACTTTGTATATGTGTAGTGTATATAAATTTAAAGGTATTTAGTCAATTAAATTGCTAGGGTTTCATTCTTTTGGATTATGTGTAACAAAGAGTATTTAATTGAGAAAACATAATTGTTGTAAACTAGCTGCGTCCCACGGCGTTGCTCGCATGGTTTATTTTACAAAAAATTTGGTCAGCATAAAAAATGGTTATTGTGATCCAACTTTACAAAATAGACACTAAGTTTTTTTTGAACTAATAAAGGGGAGCAATTCTGTCATACATTATTTTAGCAGAACCTTAACCGTTTACGCAGTAAAAGCTCTTAAAAGAGAAACATATATAAATATTTGTTTTCATGATATTTCTTTTTTAATATAAAGTTTAAACATTGACATTACCCGTGTTTTGTTGGTAAATCTATCCATAGTATAGTAGGATTTTACAGGAATAACAAAACAAATATCCATAGTGTGAATTACACCGATAAAATTTAGAGTAGAATCTTACTATGGATGGGTGTTTGACATTTATACGAGTCTCGAATGGATCTTAAGTGATTTCGTTCTCAAATGTTGGTACGATTGATATTGCATCTGCATCCCGATGGCTGTGTTCATTAAGTTGTGCATTTGGAATGATGTGTGTTTTCCATTGGGGAAAAAAATCAATCTGTTAATGTTGATATTATTCAGTTTTGTTAATGAAAACTGGGCTTATTTTGCCAGAGAAAACAATAGAAAAGATAATTAAGTTTTGATATGTTTCCATCAAAGGCTTACCTCAGTTTAGATTAAATAAACCTTTTTGGTGTTTGGTGTTGGCACAAGAAGATTTAAAAATGATGAAGTTGGCAGCACTTTCTAAAATGCAAATAAGTATTTCGATGTTTTCGATGTGTAAGTACACTTAAGATAGTTTAATTCGTGCTAAACAATGAAGAATTGATTAGTTCAGCACCATATACTCCCTGCCATTTTTTTTAATTTGATTAAAAAACTATATTTTTTGTACACAAACATGCAAATAAACAGACCATAATGTATTATCTGTAAAACCAACTCCTCCATACAGGTTTTTCTTCACAAATTTTGACTCGACTCTGATCCCCGACGAGATTCCAGTCGAGTCAAGCTCATTTTAACTTTATTCAGGTATATACAGAATTGAGGCAATCTTCAAGCTCGCTTCAACACCACATGTTAATGTAGCAGTCTACGAACAAACCCCCTCCTTGAAGCAATTGTTAAATGAACTTCTTTTTATATAATCTCAATTTTCAGATGTTTTCTTAACATTGTTCTTGAAAATTTTCCATTTTATTAGTTGTTCTGGCTAAGTTAATTTTAACTTTTGATTTTCACAAAACTTTCTTCTACTAGTGAACTTACAACTCTCAAACATTCCTGTGTGCAAGTAATATTGTCAGGAATGGAGGGGACCTACATTTTATATGGCGAATCCGAACGGCTAATTTGAGAAAGCACTTTTTCGTGACAAGAGTTACTCTTGGAGAATTTGTCAATTCCTTGCAAGAGGAAGTACCCCTGAAAAGACTTACGATGGTATAGGCAGGGATCGAACCCAAGACCTCTTGCATGACAGTCCAACGCACTACGTTATTGAAATGACCTCCACGCGGCCAGGAAATGTCTCTTGCAATAAAGTCATATTCGCTCGAGTTGTGTGGCATGTGGTACCGGCTTGTTGAAACCACATATTCTCCCAGTCGTATTGCTATTGTAGAATAGCAGGCAGAAAAACGGTGGTTATCATAATGCTTCGAATTCAAGGTGACAGTCGTTGTATCGTCGTTTTCGAACAAGTAAGGTCCAATCACAACTCTGGACCAAAGAGTGCATCAAACATCTTAAATTACTTGAGGATTCTCAGAACTCCAAATACGACAATTTTGTTTATTAACATACCCATCAACTACCGAGTGATAAATTTGCTTTGTTGCTGAATAAAATTTTGTTCGAAAAATCGCCGTCAACCGCGTCCTGTTGTTCAAGCACCCATTCGATATATATCCGACGTTGTTTGTGAGCTGGACTTTTTATGGATGTATGTGTAGATCAAAATACAAAATATGCTTTGGTGAACCGTAATACAGTCCAACTTCCTGAAGACGACGAGGAATCGACACATTTGGGTCTTCGGCTTTCACTTAAAAAAGCGATATTTTCAGTTAACGAGCGAGTCACAAGCCTTACAATATCTGTAACCAATCCATTTCCTTCAAATTTCTTCACAATTTTGCCAATTTAAGTTTAACAACTTAGTTTGACAGATGTCAAATTCCAGCCCTACACTTTTGAAACCGCAAATTGATAACCCGTTACATATGTAAATTGTGTTCAGCCTTTTTTCTTGTAACGCTCGGAAGAATCGTAGCTTATTGTTTCTAAAAATTTTGAAGGCGTCTTCGGTCTGAAAAAATGTTTGCTTTGAAGCTCTGAACAAAGTCAAAAGAAGAGGAAACACAGTATTGAGTTTGACAGTTCATGTTCGCGTGACGAAACGAAACAATACATTTTTTGAAGAGTGCATTATCTAGAGTCAATGACCGAAATAATTTTTAAAACATCTTTTATCTTTATGATGAATCCAAATTCTTGGTCATAACATTAATTTATATGCGTTTTATTTCTTCTTGACAACACTTCTGAAAAAAAAACCTTTTACAATAAATCGAGGTGGGCTTCCATACTTTGATAAACTTTTCCAAACTTATTAAAATTATTATAAATCCGAAATTGAGGTCAAATATTCTACTGCTACTTTGATAGATTTGATTTCAGATTTTTGTATTCAATTCGAAATTGTGCAAATTGTACAAAATTTTGACAGCTCTATTGATACTTAAAAGGAGATAACACCAATCTTTCCTGTTCTTCAGAGGTTCCAAAATAGTGTAAGATGTCTTGATCAATCTTTTATTGAAGAAAGATTAAAAAAAAACGTTTTAAAAAAATGTATTCAGTTTTCGACAGTTCATTTTTTGATTTTGTCTCAATTTTAGTCTAAAGTACATTTCGGAGTAAAACATTTGACAATCAGCCCTTTCGAGGTAACCGTCAGATCGAAACTTTCTCTGCAATGCATCCTTTTTCGGAGATTGAATTTTGGTTTGAGGTAGCTGTCATCTAAAGAAATTTTACGGACATGAGATGACGCAATGCGATTTATATAAATGTTAGTCAGAGATGTGCAAATTAACCGATATATCGAAACTGCGATATATTTTCGATAATATTTTATAAAATAAAGACAATATGCGTTTAAAACCATGGAAAATAGGTAGCAGAACGTAATTTATTGTTTATAAAACGTAATTTGTTCAATTATAATGCGCTAGCATTTTTAGGACATGTGATTAAATGCAACGATTTTTAAATCAAAAAAGCGAATAAAGTCCCCTCCCTATGTTTACATTTTGATTCAAGTTATGAAATTTTCGAGCATTAAGATTTAAACAATACAAAAGAGGAAATTCATAAAATTCAGATTAATTTGGTTCGAAGCCAAGCAGCTACAAATCGAAATGAAATAGTTCAACTCTACTTTAATGCATAAACATTTATTACAAATAAATGCATATGTATATTTGATAACAAAAATATCACAAGCCTTCATGGTGTTTGTCTTTGGTTCTTAAAAGTAATTTTTCAAAAAAAAGCACTGGCCTCCTTGGCGTTTGTCTTAAAATGATTGTTCTTAAAACTAAAAAATAAAAAAATCACTTGCCTCCATGGCGTTGTTAAAGTTTCCATCACAATGTTGGCTTTTGCAATTTCAAACTCCAATTTTCTTTTTTCAATCGGAGATTCTGCAAAGCAATTCTTTTTCTCTTTCAATTTTGCAAACATATTCGAGTGATCGAGAAACGCTTTTTAAGGTTTTGGTTGTGTCCTTATAAAAATGTTCTTGACTTTTTATCTTTTTTGTTCTCATCAACGACAGCGGTATTTGATGTGGACAATTCCGCAGGTGGCACTTGATGTGCTTCCTGCTCCAAATGATGCAGCTCCAATGCCACTTACAGAGCTGCCAATATTTGTAAAGGCTATCACAGCGTCCTCTTAAGGGGTGAAAGACTTTTGCCGGCATGGTCCTCCACCAGTACCCGCTATTTCTTTTTTATTTGCCAAGAGTTTTTTTTTTAATGTAAGACTTATAGTCACTCCAAACATCGCAATGGAATCAATGCACAAAATCACGAACATACTTTTTTCCATCCATCCTTTGCCTTGGTCCCAATGAATTTAGCTGATTGGCCAGATCTTCCCAAAACACAGCCACTATTTCTGGTGACCTTTTTGTATAGTTTTGAGCTATGTCTGGATATTCGCTGAGCAGATTTACTATTGCCTCATATTTCTGACCACTTGTTTTTTCGGTTTGCTTAAAAACAAACAGTCCATTATTAATAACACAAAATAACGAAAATAAAGTTAATTTTTTTTATTACTTACATTTTAATAAACTATTTTTTTAAAAAAAGAAAACACTTTCCGCAACAAGAACTTGTCGGAGGACTAAGGAAAATTGTGTTTGTATCTGTCAAGAATAAAACTAAACAAGTACTTCATCGCAAAGCATCGCATGCAAATTGCATGCGTTGAATTTTGCCGGAGAGAATGTCCGATTCGGAGAAAATCGGAGAGAATTCCGCTCCGACAGTTACCTCGATAGGGCCGAATTACAGTGTACAAAATTTTTATTCGCTGTTCAGTAAAATGTCAATATGAGTTCAAAATAGAGAGAGTAAATGTAAATGAGAGTTTACTTTAAGGCCTTGGGATAAGTGTCAAAAAGAGATTTGCTTAGGTGTTCTTTTTTAGCGACTCCTACATGGCTTTTTTTTAAATCATATTTGAAGTACGTGTACTTCAAAAGTCAAAGACATTAACAAGTAAGAAATAATAGCTTTAAAATGTAAATCGGTGTGCTTAGTTGCAAATACTTTACTTTTGACATTTATTGAAAAATGTTCAGTTGACATTTAGGTTTAATGAAATTCCAATACAATAACGTACAATATTAAAAATATCACATCCCCCAAAAGTTGTTTTATGACCCAAAAACTTTCTTAGAAGAAAAGTCCAAAATCAGTGCCATAAAAAATTTTATAACGCCTTATTGCTGATTGACATATCGCCCAAAAGATGTCATGGTTTGAACATTTGAGCATTCTGTCAAAATTGTTGTTTATTTTGGGTACTTCGATATTTTCGATTTTAAATTTTAGCAATCGTAAAACATTAAAACAATGTAAAACATTAAACGAACAAAATGTCAAATAGCCCAAAAACTCGGAATTTCAAAGAAACGTAACAAATATGTTTTGCTTTATTTCACTTTCAGAAATCGAAATAAAGCCAATTTTGGAAGAGAATAAAACAAACTATGTATAAACAGTTAAATATGTATGTGGGGGCATTTTGCCCCTGCAACCCTCCTACTTGAGCCTACTGCAAGATTGGGGCTAGGTGCGAAGTTGTGTGTTTGCATGTTTTAATCTAGATTCTTTAAATACCTTCACCCAATTTCGCACGTACCCCAAATCCTAAAGTGTGACCAAGTAGGGTAGTTGCAGGGGGGCCAGCATGCCTCCTGCCCCATATACATACATACCCCACTATTCATACGACTCGTCTTAAAGCCAACTACTCAAAATGTTTTCAAAATAAAAAAGTTTGAAAATTTCTAAATTTGGGCGTTACGACATTGTAAGTTGGAAAGTTGAAAGAAAATTGAGTGGGTAGTTTTTTTTTACCATAGCAGTTTAAAAAAAAGGTCAAAATTTGGATAACCCTGAATATCTTTCGAACCAATAACGCTAGAGACTTGAATAAAATTTTATATTATATATTGTAACGTGATACCAAACAAGTATAAATTTGGAAAAAATCCAATTAACGGTTTTTTATTAATCAAAAAACTGACAAAAAAAATGTACGACTTAAATAAGATTTCATCTCCAAAACAATTTTGTGCAACGAAGAATGATGTTTTTGACATCTGATAAAATTTTAAGAAAATTCTAATTGACAGTTTTTTTTTATAAAAAATAAAAACCTAAAAAAAAACATTACTTAAAGTTAGTAAAAATTGATTTTCGACTCAAATATCTTTTCAAAACTTTGAGATAATGACTTAAAACTACTTTTATCTTTGAAAAAATATATATTTTCACAGAAAATATTGTTTTCGATATTAAGTAGTTTTTTTTTATAAAAATCTAATAGATAGTTCCTTTTTTCATAAAAAAAAATAAAATTTACAAAAAATAGGACGCACATTCGATAAAAATTGATGTTCGGTTCTTTATACGAGTATCTCTCAAATTAATTTTATTCATCCAATTTGTAAAATTTCAAGAAATGCTACTAAAATTGCTACTAAATATGTCGAAACTAGATTTTCAAACTTAACCATTTCTATATATGAAAAATATTGTTAATAATTTCAAAATGTTTAAGAATAATTCAACCAACAACTTTTTTAACCCAATCTAACAAATTTTTAAGCAAGATAAATCGACAGACGGGATGGGAAGTTATCAGTGTGGGTCGCACCCAGCCTCTTTTTTAATATTTATTTGGGCGTTACGTCATTCGCTTTAGACCGTTTATTTATTTTTGGGGTTTGTGATCAATTTTGGTCTGTATGAAAATTCAGAATTTGGGCAGAGAAACCTAACGCGATTTCTACTCGGTAAAAATCGGAACCGATTAGTTTTGCACTAAAACCACCCTAATTTACTTTACAGGAAGTTTAAACCTGTTACACTTTCCCATAGCTTTTAGACCATAAGCTCAATAGCTATGATTTCACAGTGGCTGGTAATTATGATACAGCATATTTTTTAACCACTTTTGTAATTATTTCAACTTAAAGGTTACGATGTAGATCGGTACATACGAAGGGGCATTTATTATTTCACGAAGGGCGTAGTTTTAGAATTTTTGGATGGGTTCAGGATTTGTTTTCTTCTCTTCTCTTCAGTACTTGCTTTTATATCATTTGTTAGTTCTGGATAGAAAGGTCAGAGTTCTTTCCTATTAGCTAGTTTTTTTCTACTGTTCTTCACGTTTAGTTCTTCTATTTTCTTTTTGATGTAGTATTTCTATTTAAGCTTTTAAGGCAATTTCAAGGTATAGCCTTTACAATATATCTATGTGGCACCAATATTGCAGAATCATCGGCAAAGTTGGTAAAGATAACATTTATATCCACTGCAATATCCCTTGTATATAGAAAATAAAAGGTTTGTCCTAAGACACTACCTTGTGGTACACCGGCTTCTATTTTTTTAGTTTCGAGTAATTTATGCTGTTCCGTACTCTAAAGAGTTGATATCATGATTGATTTGAAAATAAGAGGTATTATTTCGAGTAGCACTAGTTTTTACAGCTGCCACTTTTGACAGTTTTAGTATTAGTGGAATGGGTTGACAAATGTTAGCTATAGTGCCAAATTAGTGATGTAAAAAATCGAAGCTCTAAAAATTGCTGGTTTAGCCTGGAGTGTTGACGATATTCCAGTTGTGTAGATTGCTTGTTGATATTTGGAATAAGGAATTCTATAAACGACATTTCACCTTATTTTGCTGACTTAAGTCAGAGTTTTAAAGTTCAACGTTGCATCTTTGTTTATTGGGTCCTTGAAATGATTTGGATTCTAAAATATGTGTGTGAGCTGTTGGATTTATTGTCAATATTATGAATGCTCAACAACTGCTCATTCGCTAAACAGGTAGTATTCCCGAATCAGATTCCATATGTGTCATCTAAGAAAGTGTATGCTTTTTACACATAAAATCAAAAGTCATATTCAAGAAACCATGAAATTTGATTTTTAAACAGACCTTTAAATTATATATGTATACTAAGGTTGAGGGTCGTTTTACTCTTATAAGTTTTCATGTCAACGTCAAGATTCACTGCCTATCTCTCTAAACTGGCAAGATTTTTCTTCAAAATTTAATTTTAACTTAATGCTTGCTTGCCTCGTTATAACTCATAACTACACCTTTATCCAATCCACACAACATTTCTACAAAAGCAAAACTTATGTTTGCTTATATTGAGCTTGTGTAATAGTTACGAAAATAATTGTAAAAAGGAAATGATTATTACGATCTTTAAGTGTCCATTAAATTTTTGGAAGCCATGACAATTGATTTCACACTCTTTTCTGTTTCAAATGGTTTAAGTTTAGTAAAAATTTTCTTTTTAATTTTCTTTAAAGATTTAAGTTGTACTTGTATCTTGTTTTGTTTGTTATATTTTGGCCAAAAAATTTACTCATCCATTAAATACAACAGAGAAATAAAAATCTAAAACAATAATGCAATCTTTTCAGGTACGCCAATGTTATACCTTTGCCAGAAACAAGGGTTATACTTCAGCAACAGAATGGTGACGAGAAGAGCGAATATATCAACGCCAACTATGTCAGGGTAAGTAGTATCATCCGTATAAAGAAGATACAATTATTATTTCATCTAATCTGCACTTTAGTCACGGAAGCATAAAGCATAATGATAATAATTATTTATTATGTAGTAAAGGGTGTTTTTATTTAAGACGAGTGGTTTTCAAGAAGCAATAAAACGAATATAATTCATTATTATGGCTAAGAATTATTGAAGACTGTCTGTGCTTCACGGCGGTACTCGCATGCCTTAGAATAAAGATAAGGTTATAGTGATATAGTGAGCCAACCTTTAAAGATAGACGAATGCTTGCGTGGACTTTTTTTATGACGATTAAAGGGGAACAATTCTGTTATGCATTATTTGTACCAAACTTAAACGTTTCCGGAAGCTCTCAAAATGGTAGAAATCCGGGTCTTTGGAACAATCTTTATTGGTGCCCCGCTCGTTGCTTTGCTTGATGTTATAGAGCCTTTAGCCTTCTTCAACAAAAGGGCTATTCAAAACAGACAAGTAGTTCCTGAGATTAACGCGCTCAAACAAGCAAGCAAACAAACAAACAAACAAATTCTATAAAATTAGTATAGTAAGTAATTTAAATAATAACGCGCTGAGTATTCAATCTTCTCGGACTTAACTGCGTAGACAAACGACTTCAAATAATCCCACAAAAATAGTTCAGCGATGTAAAATATCACGATCTTGTGGTAAACGTTACAGAATCACTCCTTCAATAAATTGATTATTTTTGATTGTTTCGTTATATGTCGTGCTGACAGAACTATTATTTAAGTAATGAGTTTACACGGTTTGCAAGCGTTGTATAAGAGTAAAGCTGATGGGGTTTTCCATGGGCAAATTCAGATTTCTTTCAAAAATTGCTTTTTTCGTGGAGCATGGAACACTATTGGAATTGTTTTTATTTTAAAAATTATATTAGTGTAACTTTGTGGACGTGGAGCTGCAAAATTCCCAGCTAAGTGCTTTTTAATAATTTTATCAGCATTAATTAAATAAATGTACGGACAAATCCACTTGATCTTAAATCAAGCCCCATTGAATTCAAAAATAGGAGAAATTTGTGTTTTGACAGATCTAGATCAAGAATAACATGATTAAAAAATCTTCCAATATTGACCGAATTGTCTATAGTATTCCAATAGCATCCAATTAATTTACTAATCAAGTCGAAATGGTTCGTTTTCGTTGAATTTATTAAAGAACTGGACAAAGTATAAAATTGGTTAAAAATTGCCGATAAGTTGTTTCTTCCACTTAAAAAATGTCTATTTACACAGTTAAAAGAAGAGAATACAAATATTTATTTTAGTAATAAAAACAACAGGTCGTTCAAAAACATTGTTTAAAAAAATCTTAACTCTACCAACAGCATCAGAATAAAGAATTTCCAATAGACCAATAGACATTGGGCAGATGCAGACGGCACCACGTAAGGACCCTTAAAGTAAAGCTAGTTTCTGGTATCACAAGACCCAGCTGCCAATTGCTTTCCAACTAAAGTGACTTTATTGGAAAGTTGACTTCAAAGTTAGGCAATAAAAACGCAACTAATCTAAGTCTTCTTATGTCAAAATGCCAGTTAGTAGGGTTTTTATTTCATTTAACTGAAAGCTGAACTTTATTGCTCTTAGATTTATTTATTTTCTGCATATTTTCATTTAATCAAATTGGAAAAGAAGTAAGTAATATATTTTACAATACAAGAATTAGTGAAGAGTGTTTTACACACTGTAATATTTTAGATAATTTTTGTACGATGAACTGAGTATAGAGGTTAGTGAAGTAAAATTCCAAGTTTGAAATTTATGAAACTAGCCGCCTGGTTAAAATGTACTTTCAAAGAAAGTAATGGCTGAATCACAAACACTGCTTCGAGGTTGCTTTGAATGACATTTCTATTATTTTATCCCGCCAAAGAGCCAATATTTTGTTTGTTGACATTTTTTTACAGCTGTTGAGCTGTAGGACAATGCAAATGTTGAGATAATTGAAATAGAGCTTCCGTTTGGAGTCACATTACGTTCTTTTCCTTAAAATTGTCAAACGAAACGTGAGGTCGAAGCTCCATTGTGATAGCATGCATTGAATTCCTATGGCTGAACTCGTAAACGTCAGGTGAAGCCGAAGGTGAAGCGTGTTTGTGATTCAGCCATAAGTCCCTTGTGTTGTCTAAACCTGCTCATTGTCACTTGTACCCTGGAGGGAGGGCCGTAAAGCTGGAAACACCACAATCGAATTTCGAAATTCTAATTATGGGGTGATTTAGGGCTATTTTTGTGGTTAAAAAATCCCTTCCCCCTCAAACTTGTGGTGTTCCCAGCTTGACGTCACCTTTAGGTTCATAATTTCAAAAAACTGAAGAAGAGGGAATTTAGGGCTCTTTTTGGACTCCTAAGTTAGCGATACTCCAAATTAGTATCTACACCCCTTACCCCCTAAAACTACTCCAAAGTTGAAGTTTTTGGAGACTTTGTAAACCGAACAAAATGTTAAAAAACTAACGATGGGGTTAAGTGCAATTTTTGGGCTCCTTAGTTTGCGGAACTCCAATTTTTTTTTAAAGCCCATATCCCCAAACTTAAGTTTCAAAGCTTAAAATTTTGGAGACTTTCTTAACCAAGCACAATTTTAAAAATCTAATGATGGGGTAATTTAGGGTTCTTTTTGTTCTAATTAAGTGCTCCTATCCCGAGTTGGTTCAAATATCCCTTCCCCCTAAAAAATAATTTCCCCCATCATTAGAATTTCGAAATTCGATTGTGGTGTTTCCAGCTTTGCGGACCTCCTGGAGGGTACGGGGTTAAAATTAAAGCTTGCGTGGAGGTTTGACCATTCAGCTTTCGTCAACGTCTTGTCAAACCGTGTCCTAAGGCAATTTATACTTTGCCCAGCAAACAAACATCGATTGGTCTCGTTTTTTTGGTAAATTGTAAAGCTTGTGCCTTTTAAACTGTTTTAGTACTACTTCTATTTTCGTTATTTCGCCATACGTCATAGTTGTTGTTTCCTTTCTGTCAATTAAAAATTGGATAATTTTATTTGAAAAGGATATCATTCAATATGAAATTAGTGTACAATCGTCAAATTGTTTGAAAATACCAAAAATTGGGTGTTTCAAGAAGTCGGACAATTTTTTGATAGAAAATTGTCTCTCAATTTTTTTTTTCTGTCAATTTTGACAGTTAAAATTTTGTTCTAAAATGGTTGATAGAAAATTAATGACATTGAGCTTAATTCCATTTATTATGAAATGTCAAACCAAACTGAGGATAAATCAAGTGACAGCTATCAAAGAGACCAACTCCGAAAAAAAAGTGTTCCCAGATTAAAACCACCTACGAATACCTTACAAAAAAACACCCATTTAAAGAAAAGCAATTATCTACCATTGCTTATTATTATGAATATCTTAAACAAACATAGTTTGTTCTTTTCTTCTAATGTACTTTTTTTTTGATATAAATAATGCGTAGGTTTTGAGTAATTCATCGGAACTCTACACGAACTACCCAAGAATAACTAAAAATGTTTCAGTCTGCTGATTGTTTATTAAAACAAAAATTAAGATGTGCTATCTTGAGTACGGGATTAGTCATGACACCTTCTACATACGTACTCATTGAAGATGACGTAAGAATTCAAATTGTTCTTAATCTTAAAACGTGTCTTCAGTCCTCTTCAATAATTGTGCTTCAGTTTCAAAACTGCAGTATCGTAATATTTTGTTTGGAATTCATTGTCTCCTGAGTTTTTTGTTGGCATTCCCTGTCATTCTTTTGATGAGTGATGACTTATTTACAAAGATTCTTATAGAAACGTCTTCGATTTTGAATTGAATATGAATATTTTAACCTTGTGTGTGGATCTTGGAATTAATAATAATAATTAAATTTCAATGCTCATTGCTCACTTGAAAACAAATTTTCCTGACATTGCGTCTCGTAGTCAAAACACGGCGAGGCTTGGAGCAGCGGGCGTGAGATGTGAGAATATGTGATATTATTTTTATGAAAACACACTCTCATCATAGTTACATTTTCTGTGGGGAAAGTTGAATTATTTTAATCGCAACTTTTGTAGTTAAGAGCGCAATATTTTGCCAGGGACTTGATTATAGAGTTGTTATTATTATTTTTATTTGAATTATTTCAGATAAGATTATTTCACGTGTGCTTGAATTGATTTAATTTAAAAAATGTTTGAGCGATGAGTCAGAGTCAGAGGCAGAGGTTTTTGCTTCTTTATTATGTGGATCTAGTTAATTAAATATATTTTTATTTGGGTAACTTGGACTTAGAAACTTGTTGGTTTTTATGAGTTTATTTTTAATTATTTCTTCTAAGAGATCTCCTTCTGTCTAATTAACAGAGTTTTTTCTTGTCTGTCCAAATCCAAATTGTTGTTGTTTTGAAAATGCACAAAACAAAATAAAATCATTAAAGACCTTCAATTGAGTCAAAGACGTATTCAAGATTATAAATAACTGGGGAAAGATTTGGTGTGGACCTTTAGTAATTATAGCCTGCAAATTTCGATAGGAATCATCAGGCTGTGAAAAGTGAAGTTGTGTTCCCTTTTGTTAGAGGGCAAAATATTCCTGTGGTCAAATGCTGTCAATTACATTTGCATAAGTTCAAGTTCTGGTTCGTTTACCTTGAAATTATTCAAAAACAGAATTCTTCACAAATAAAAAATGCATAGTTTTCTAAATCAGTGCATTTCTGATGAATCTTTACAAAAGAAATTATAGGGAGCAAAGATGTAGACCTTATATCGCATGAAGTAAAAAAAAATCTAAAGGTGTTAAATCACAAGGTCTAGGAGGAAAATTGCGTTCATCTTTTGGAGAAACAACACGGTCAACTTTTCTTGGTAAATTGTTGATTGTTTCGATGCTTGTTTGGCACATAGAGTATTTTTAGAGCGAATTGTAACAATGTAATGTTTGTTATTTGAGGCGTGGAACCTTTCCATTTCAAAAGTTGTCATTCGTAATTATTTAAGACCATAATTAGTTTTATGAAGAGGAGGATAAAATAATTCATTTAGGTTTCGAAAAACTCGTGATGGAACATGGAATGGAATTGATGAAAGCAAATCAATCAAGAGGTTATTCTGTTATCAATATCTTTAATGAACAAAACTCTTTGGACTTGTCTCCAACATTTAAGCGTTTTTAAGACAATAAAATTAACCCAGTTACATTTTCGAAGTCCATAGAGAGTGAATCTTTGCTGAACTCTTTCGATTCTCAAAATATTATTATCATAAAAAGGAGATCAGACGATACAACAATATTTTAAAACAGGTAGGACTATTGACATAAATAAGTTCTTCAAGAAACCTAAGTCAAAGTCAATTTTTAAATTAAAAATTACCCCAAGATTATTTACTTCAATTACCCTCAGAAGACTAACATCATTGAATTTATATTCAAAATTAATGAGAGATAAAAATTTAGATACACTATACATTTTACACTTCGAGTAATTCAGCTGAAGATGATTTGTTTGTAGTCGCACCATTTAATAAAATTGTTTATATCCAACTGCATTAATACGCAATCTTCAAGTGAAGATAATGCTGTAAATACTTTTAAAAATAGAAGGTAGATCATTTATAAAGATTATAAGAAGAATAGGACCCAAATGACTGCCTTGTGGAAGACCACGTCTATACGATTTGAAACAAAATCATCTATTTTAACAGCTTGTTTTCTATCAGACAGGTATGGATCTAACCATTGTAAAAATGAAGCATTCAATCTTTACATCTTAAGCTTTTGTAGGAGAAGACCAAGATGCACGCGGTCAAAGGTTTTAATAAAATCAGTATACATGACATCAACTTGTCTCCCTTTTCAACAATAACTTGCAAATAGACTTAAATTATTACACATTGATCTACCCTTTACAAAACCATGTTGTTTTTGAGACAAGAAATTCTTGACAGAAAAATAAAGTCTTTGGGTGACTATTTTTTAAAAAAGTTTGGGAATAACTGAAAGTTTTGATATTGGTCTATAGTTCTTCACTAAGTGCTTAAGCCCACTCTTATAAATGGGATCTATATAAGATATTTTCCATTCATTAAGAAAAACACCGGTTTGTAAATATTTATTAAAAATAAGAGTTCAGACACTACAAAGTGAATACGAACATTTTGACAAAAGGAGCCAGGTTTTTTTGACACATCAATTTATTTTAAGCTATCCAAAACATATGGTTTTGAAAAATTCTGCATCATTCTTTAATTTGTGTTGAGTACTGTTGAAAGATTTTTTGGACGGCAATTAAAACACCACCTCCTCGATCCCATCGTGTCTTAGTTGAACGATCTTTACGATAAACATTGTACGAAGAATCAAAGAGCTCACATGATGTAAAATTTGAATTCAGCCAAGCTTTAACAATGATAATGACATCGAACTCTTGAAGAGATGATGATAGAAAAAGCTCACCAACATTTTGAAAATGAATGCGAATTTCAGATAAATTCGCTTTAAACTATTGAGATGGTTTGAATCTTTTATAACACTTTGCCTATCAAAAACATAATATCTGATAACATGGTTGTAGTTTCTGGAGTACCAGAAGGGAGTCATTTATGTCCTCTTCTTTTCAACGATATTTCTGATTAATATTTGATTTTATTTTTGCGAAAGCAAATTCCTAACTTAGTATCATTTCATTTTCTTCTAAGGACTTTTCCTTCTCATTATTTTATTCCTATATAAGGCCGATATTGAATACAGTTGCGTGAATTAGAACCCCTACTATGCTTTTAACAGGCTGGTTATTTATACACTTTATTGGAGTTTTTTTTAGTAAAGGCCGTTTCTGAGTTTCAGAAAGATTTAAAAAAAAGAGCTCTCTGCGTTAAGTTATGCAACCACATTCAATTTCCAAAGAATATTATCAACATCATTGTTACCATGGTGAAATTTTCAATTGATTTCATTGAGATATCTAAATTGACAAATCAAATTGACTTCTTTGTGAATAAGCTTTTTCTTCTTTCTTTCTTTTTTCAAAACCATTGATACGAATGTTTGTTTGAATTTAAATAAATTAAAACTGAGAAGCAGTTTGAAGCTATGGGACTTTCACTTATTTTTTACTAATAAAGATATTGTCCTTGACCCATCATAGTTCTTAACAAAGATCATACATGTTTAATAAACAAGAAACCATTTATTGTATAAAGATAGCTACACAAATTTTTGGCAACAAAAAAACGTTCTTGTGAATGGCTCATAAACGTCAAATTTATTGGAAAGTGACAACTGTGTATGAAGTAAAAAAAAATAGCTGACTTACAACTCTCAACCTTTCCTGCGTGCGGGTAATTTCAGAGACGGACCTACTATTTTTACTCAGAACGGTTAATTTAAGGAATCACATTTTCATGACAAGAATTACTCTTAAAGGATTTGTCAATTCCTCGCAAGAGCCAGAACTCGTGAAAAAAATACTTTAGATGGCACAGGCAGAGATTGAATTCAAGACCATCTTACGCACTAATCATCACTCGGTACTATATGTATACTACAGCCATTTTTAAATATTGCTAAATAACGAGTGGTTTTCAATCTCGCAATATTTTTTTCGGAGTTGGTCTTTTAGTCAGCTGTCACTTGGTTCACACTTACTTCGCCTAATGAATAAAAACGTTTGCAAATCATGCAAAATTATTACAAAAATAAAGGACGCAACGCTCCTTGCTGTTGATATAATCTCCCAGAAGAGATTCTAATTTGATTAGTCATGGATTGGCTTCGCACCACGTTTACTCTAGTGGGTAGTTCTTGTCCTTAGAAATAATGTAAAAAAAAGTCCATCCGCCATCAGGCGTTATATTTTTAGATGTGCCGATCCACTTCATTAAATATTTTGCGGAAAGTTCTTGGTTTGTGAGCTTAAGAAATCCAACTCGTGTTAGAATTGAAGCCAAATGACCATCAAGCGTGTCGCAAGTTCCATGAATGGGTCCAAAACCAAATAGCCACCGTTCCCGATTGCCACAATGTTGTTCAGCGATAAAGTTAACTTTTGGATGCATAGCTTCATTAATAAGCAAAAATGTCGTATTTGGGGAGATCATATACCACAAGCCATTGTTGAGACGCCGCGCCATTTCATCTTCAAAACATCACTGGTTGGTGTTCTCTTTCGACAGAGGGAATCATTTGCTAATAATTCTTGAAAAATGTAACCGGCATTCCAACTTACTTACTTACTTAAGGTGGCGCTACAGTCCGGGGCGGACCTGTACGTCAACCAACATGCGTCTCCAGCCAGCTCGGTGCCTAGCTAGCTGTATCCAGTTTCGCACTCCAAGTTTTTTGAGGTCTTCACCCACTTGAGTGCGCCACTTGAGTCGCGGTCTTCCTCTACTGCGCCGTCCCTCGGGATTGGATTCTAAGACCTTCCGGGCTGGAGCGTTGATGTCCATTCGCTCTACATGACCTAGCCATTTAGGCCGTTAGACTTTAATTCTGCTCAGTCCAAAGAAGGAGAGATTTGCAAGAGTTATTCATCTTTTGATTTCAGCGCTGGTGTCGTTGACTGTGTTAATAACGTCGTTGTTTAGTGTCCTTTTCTGATGACAGAATATACTTGGTCTTGCCCACATTAACCACTTAAACCCTCTTCTTCGCTTCCGTCGCAATGCTCACAAACGCTCCACTGACTACACGCTTTGATCTTCCCATTATGTCAACATCATCATCATAAAATTGATAAAGAGATTGTGGGTATCGATTTGAAGTTCCGGGGTTTTTTCCAAGCCGTAGTGTGAATATGCCACACTGATAAGGACCAATCAGGTTGTTGACGAATGGCTTCAGACGTTCATAATATGCCAGAGAGGATCTTATATGCAATGTTAAGGAGACTGATGCCTTATGTATCGAGCACACTATGCTGAGATTCCACTCATCAGGCATGATTTCTTAGGACCATATTTTGCAGATGAGTTGGTGCATGCTCCGTACCAAGTCATCGCCTGCTGCTTTGAATAGTTTGGCAGGCTTCGGTTCGTGGCTGGTACCCTTGGGAGGTTTTTTTTTACCTTTTGGTAAGATTTACGAACCTCATTCCTGTTGTGACATCACTCTACTTCCTCGATCGCGCGCTTCTCATGATCTCTTTTTTCAATCTAATAATCCGGTGTTCCTCTCTCCTCTTCTGCTCGTAGTGCTCGCGAGCAGCTCTAGTCATTTTGTGCAGCACCGTTTTGTATGCCTGTTGTTTCGCTGCGTGCGCTTGCCGGCATTCGTCGTCAAACCAGGAGTTTCGCTGTGGTGGCCGTGTGAAACCTAGCACTTCAGATGCGGCATCTCTGATGGCTGCAAGGCAATGTTGCTATTGGTTTTCAATGCTTTATACAGGCAGCATAGGACTCCTTAAGAGGTTATTAGAGCCTCGATTGGAAAAGGAAATGGTAGTCTCTTGCGATTGTAGCCGTCTAACGTTAAATCTTCTCACAGTACTTCATTATTTTGGCTTGGATCGAGATGTCCGTAGCC
This sequence comes from Eupeodes corollae, assembly GCF_945859685.1. NCBI lineage: Eukaryota > Metazoa > Arthropoda > Insecta > Diptera > Syrphidae > Eupeodes > Eupeodes corollae. Next base: position 144,495,366 of record NC_079147.1, on the reverse strand, counting down.
GTATCTTGGCTACAACGTCTCGCCCCGCAGCGAAATCGACAAGCCTAAATCCGTTGTCGGAGGAGGTGTCGTGCAGGCTGTATCTCCCGATTTTGCCACCAAATATGTCTTCTCTTCCTAGCTTGGCATTTAAATCTCCTAAGACAATTAATGTCATAGCCAGGGCACTGCTCATATGTCTTGTCCAAGAGCTCTAAGAATATGTCTTTGCTGCTCGCATCTTTCTCCTCTATCCGGGCTTATCTTGGCGAATTTAGCCTTGATGCTCGTGATGTGCTCGCTCTAACTGTGAAAACTCAAGACTTCTTGCCTGAGTCTAGTTCCAACAACAAAACCACAGCGAAAGAGACGCTTTCTTTGTTCTCGGTAGCAGCCGCCGTAGTATACATCGCAACCTTTTAGTTTGCGTTTGACCAGTCTATCCCATCGTATTTCCCGGATGGCGGTGATGTCTGCTTAATAGCAGTCTAGGGCTTCCGCTAACTCTTTGGCCGCACGTAGTCTGTTAAGGGACCTAACATTCCACGTACAGATCTGAAGTTCGTTGTCCTTATTTCGTTCACGTGGGTTGTCAACAGTGAATCCGTCTGTATCCGAGACTAGTTGGTGCTTTACAACTAAGGCATTTTTTTACGTGGCCAGGAAGTCACCCCGTCGGCACAACCCCCAACCTGGAGGGCCAGATCCTTAGTAAAATTCCAAGGACGGGGAACCAGATAAACAGCTCCTTATAAGCCTGGGCTCCGAATATGTCGAAGAAGCCCTATAAGGTGTTCACTAAGTAGGTCAACCTTACTGGAACTGTAAACGCCACCGTTGATTCCATCTTGAGAACTCGTCCGCTGCCGTCTGTATAAGGAGAAGTGCCTTAGTGGAAACACCTCTCCCTCTCTCGTTTGCTTTCCCCAACAACTTTCCACTGGGGTTAGAACCCAATCTCCAGTTGAGGTACTAGGCACCCGATGTTCACCGCGGGAAGGTGAGAGTAGGAGTTGATAGACAGAGGTGGGTTTTGAGAGAAAAAAAACCTGTGGATACTTGAGTCCTCTTAAATGCACATGTCTAACATTTGACAATCGAATACCTACTAAACAATCAATTAAATGAAAGAACATTTTGGTTAGCGTATTCAAGGCAGCCACGGCTCGGAATAATTGTTTAAACTTAATAGCAAACCTTAATCCCTAACATTAAATTATATGCGATTAATTTCTCTTTGCAAACCACACGTCTACAAAAAACACCCTTTAGTTACTTATATATATTATACTCAATTGATTGATTGTCATCCGTTGCAAGGTATCTACTACATAGCGCGTTTCAAGAGGTCATCTAGCTTTGAAACATTTATTTTACCACATCACAGATAAATCATGCGATTCCACCTTATTGCGTGGTATTTTCAGATGCCATTTTTTATTGACTTTTTTTTTACTATCAAATATGAACTGTCCATATGTAAATCATACACAAACGCCTACCCTTATCTCTATATAAAGGAAAGGTTTCCTCCAAAATGTCAAAATTGATGAATGATTAAACTTCCATCTACATATGTATGTGTGTTATCTATGTACTTCATACCTCATTTTAACATTATTCTAGGTTATTTTGATTTTATAACGGTTTTTTTATTATAAGCACCAATGATTTGTCATCGTATCAAAAGCGTCTTTTTTTTATTACCATAAATTAAATTATTGTATATTAAACGAAACGTAGGTGTAGGAAAAAGCTTTAAAGATTAAAGAATTAAATATTGTTGAGAATATGTCATACCTATTGCCTTTTTTTTATTAATTGTGTCTCATTTTCAATGAACACAGAATAAAACTAGCAAAAAAATATGCACATGTATGGATTGACTTAAAATAGTTAATAGATACAATTTATTAACCTTGATTGATATCTAGAAGTTTAACATGGCCAGGCCACGCCGCGATGAATGCACATATTAACATATTATTAGTTTATAGTTGTAAATTGTTAATAATGTACACTTTAAAGTGTGGACGAAAAAAAAAATATATAAATACATACATGGATAATCAACTTTGTGTTATCAACTTAATAATATCGTCCACCATTGAGCTTTGGTTTATTAAATACAGGGTGGGCCATTTATTTACGAGAAAGCTAATTAGTTGTAATTTATTTTTTTTAAATTATATTATCCAAATGACCACCGTTTCGGTTTTTGCACTCATCTAAGCGAGTCCTCTTCTGCAAAGAGACCGCGAGATCACCTAAATCTCTTCGATGATTTTTTCTTTAATTTGACCTAGTGTATTCGGTTTATCAATGTAGAAACGGCTCTTTAAATAACCACATAAAAAGAAGTCTGCTGGGGATAGATCTGGACTTCTGGGTGGCCATGGGATGTCACCTCGTCTGGAAGTCAGCTTTTCCGGAAACATTTCTTTGACCACCGGCAAGGACTCGTTCGATGTGTGACATGTGGCTCCATCTTGTTAAAATCATGTGTTACGATTATAGCCAGCAAATTCCAGTAGCATCGGTTCTAAGAACTCCCGTAACATTTTCCCATACTCGGTAGAATTAACAGTAACTGAACGGCCTCGAGAATCTTCAAAAAAGTAAGGTCCGATGATTCCTTTTGCTGAAATTGCGGCCCATACAGTTACCTTAGGAGAGTGAAGTGGCCTCTTATGTTTAGCTTTAGAATTTTCGCTGCTCCAATACCTGCAATTATGTGTGCTTACATGTCCATTTAGGTGGAAATGGGCTTCGTCAGAGAATAGGATGTTGTCAAAATTACTGAATCGAGTTTATATTGTTTCGGCATATGACTTACCCAAATTTAAATCATTAGAATTTAGTTCTTGCACTACCTGGATCTTATATGGATGTAATTTCAAATCTTATTTCAAAATACGGCGTGATGATGTGCGGGATAATCCTAATTCAGCCGAACGCACGTTTACGTGTCGATAAATCTGGATCACGTCGAACAGAGGCAGAAACTTGCTGCACGTTCTCTTCCCTCCAAGAAGACCGCGGGCCGCCGGTTTGTTTTACATTTAGTGTAGATCCCGTCTCTTCGAACTTCTTCACCCATTTCTTTATTAAAGGAGCACTTGGACACTGACATGAGTCGTGTAAACCATATTCAACGCGAAATAATCGTCTCACAATAATGAGCGAAATATTGTTTAAATAAAACTGTTTCACGCAGTAAGCTCGTTGCAGCCCCCGAAGCTATCCATTGCGACTAAATTTCCAAGAAGCGAGCTAGTGCCCCTCCCGCGTACGAGCCCCGCGTGGCAATAGTTTGCGCGGTAAGCTACATTTAAATGTTAACGAATTCTTGGCCCACCCTGTATTATAAAATTAAAAAAAGTATTCCACATACGCCCCAGTGCACGGATAATGAAATTGATGTTTTTTAAGTCATTTTAAAACGGCTTTTTTAGTACTTTCGTTCTGAAAAAGGTAACTTTTTTTATTTCTTTTTAAATCAGAAATTGTTTAAATAAGCACTATACATAAAGGAGGATGCCTTTAAAGTTCGGAACTAATTCAAGTTGAAATTGCTGCATAATGCTAACTATTAAATTTTCCAATAAAAGGTTTCATTTTTAAATAGAGCTCTATTTAGGCGGTTGGCACTTTTGAAGTTGTTGTCTACATAAAAACTATACCATTACTAAAAAGATGGCGGTACCGGCTTTAACAATGTTAAAACTCATTTTTAAAATGGTTTCCAAAGCATATTATTTCTCATAAAGTTGTTCTACAACTGGTCAGGCAGATCTTATAATTTAACGTCTTTAGACTTTTCAACAATCGACTCAAACTCTTAAAAATGGCATTCACGAAGTAATCAAAGATATACAGTGGTGGACAAGAATTTAGCATCATTGTTAAAAAAAATAAAAACCATTTAATTTTCAATTTGTTTTCTTATTATGAAATTAGTTATATTTTATTTACAAAACATATACATAGCACTTTGTTTGGAATGTAGAAACATCAATTTTTCGCCTGGGCACGAATTTAGCACGTTCAACAGTTTCTTGATAAAATTTTACTTACCGTTATCAATTCTGAGTTTTTCTTAGTATTTTGTAGCGAAACCTTTATTATGCAGTACAGAAGCAATTCTTGGCAAACTTTCAACCAAAGCCTCGCATCGTGACTTTGAAATTGCATACCAAGTATTTTGAATCTCCTCCCTCAATTGTGTTAAATTGTTTGTTTTTTTTGCTCAATGTGATGTTCAACATCATTCCGCAAATTCTTGATCGGGTGATTGTGCTGGCCACTTCAAAACGTCGATTTTTTTTCACCTCTAAGGCACACTCCATTAACTTAGAAGTGTGCTTAGGGTCGTTGTCGTGCATGAAGCGCCATAATAACGGCAAATTGTCTTCTGCGTAGGGTATCATATGATTCAACAGGATATCTCTATAAACGTTCTGGTCCATTTTGGTGTCAATTTTTACGATGGGGCCAACGCCGCGACGCGCCGTGCCATGAAAAATCAGCCCAGACTATAACGTTGAATCCACCATGTTTCACTGTCTTAATGGTGTACCTTGGTTCATATTATCTACCTGTTTTTTGGACGCCATAAATATTTTTTTCCATCTGATCCGAACCGGCAGAACATATTTTTTCCAAAAACTAATTGGTTTGTCTAGGTGAGCTTTGGCAAACTGTAACCTAGATTTCAGATTTTTTTGATACAAGCGGTTTTCTCTGAGCAACGCACCCACATAGATTGTTTTTATTAAATCGACGTCTTATAGTCCTTGAGTAAACATTTATTCCATAGTTCGTTTAAAGTTCGCTTTGAATGGCACTGGAGGTCTTAAATGGATCCTTGGTCGATAACCTATAAATAATTCTATCTTCATTTGTTTTTATTTAATCGACGTCTTATGGTCCTTGATTAAACATTCATTCCATAGTTCTTTGAAAGTTTGCTTTGAATGGCACTGGAGGTCTTAAACGGATCCTTGGTCGATAATATTCTATCTTCATTTGTAGTTGTCTTTCTGGCCCGGGGTTTTGCTTAATGTTTTTAATCATCCTAAACTTTTTGAAATGACGAAGGGCATTATAAATTAGCTTTCTGGAGCATTCTAACAACTTAGAAATGTCTGTTACCGTCCGCCCTTTTGACTTCATATTCAAGATCAGACTTCTTTTTTCCTTTGAGCACCATTTTGACATGACTAATTCATTTTTTTTTTATTTTTTTTTTAATATAGATCATAAGGGAATATTTTATTACCTCAAAAATTATTACTTTAAAAAAAAATTAAAAATACACTCTTTGATTGCAAAACGGGTTAAATTTATTTCCAGCATAAAACAACGCGAATCGCAAACAATCTTCATTTTTCGCAAAACGGTATTTTACTTTTCAATCATTTGCACATTTTTATTACCATATAAGGTAGTCATAGTAACAACATAAAAATGAACCGTTACTTGCAAATAATAAAGAATTGAAAGTAGAAAAATACTTGTACTCTTTTCAATGTGCTAAATTCGTGTCCACCACTGTATGTATACACCCGCTATGTTCTAATTGGTCATGCAAAATTTCATAACAATAATATAGTGTTGTAGCCGAAGTCCTGGCTGTAATTTGGCTAGTATCATTTTTGAGCGTTTTATTGATTTAAAATGAAAATGAAATATCTTATCTTTTAATATGTATAAGTCCTTTTACAGATATCTAGAATGTCTTTAAACCCATCAGCAATATGTTTTTAAAACATTTTAGACTTAATCTAGAGCTTAAGTGTCGTGCACTCAATTATAAACGCTTTTTGGGTCAAATTCCAACTTTCAAATATTATGTGTTCTTTAAATAAATGCGGCCATCTTTTTTTTGCTTTTACATTGAAATCTTGCCAACTTCACTATAAAACCATAATAGTAACATAGGACACCGTTATTTTTTCATTAAAGAAAGCAAAAAGCACAAAATTACAAAATCCATCGTGCATATAATTAGAAACGAACCTTATTTTAAGGCTTTTTAAGATTAAAAAGTTATTTTTGGGCATTGTAAGTTACACTTTTGTATCTTGTCTTTTCGGCAATTGAATTTTAATTGTTTAGTTAGGTAATAAAAATGGGAAAAAACAGATCTTGTGACGTAAAGACTCGACGTGAAGTTTTGAGCCATCATAAGGAATTTCGAACATTTCAAGAAAAATAACACAATAGAAAAAATACCATGAAAGCCGAGACCAAAGTCAACCTCTCATAGAGAAGATACACTAATTGTTCGGGAAAGCAAAAAAAACCTTTTGCAACTCCGAAGGAAATCAGGAGTGCAGTGTTTGGTGAAGCAGATAGTGCATTGTCTGTGTTCGGCGGAGCTACAGTCCTGTGTGAATTACGGCCTCTTCCAACAAACTTCTCCATCTAGCTCGGTCCCTAGCAAGATGTCTCCAGTTTCGCGCTCCAAGTTGGGTGAGGGTACCTTCTACTTGTGCGCGCCACCTGTTCCGCGGTCTTCCTCTACTGCGCTGTCCTGTGGGTGCGGATTCGAAGACTTTCCGGGCCGGAGCATTGGTTTCCATGCGCTCTACGTGACCCAGCCATCTTAGTCGTTGGACTTTTACCCTTCTGGCTAAGTCTACGTCGCTGTACAGCCCGTACAGTTAGTCGTTCCATCTTCTCCTCCACTCCCCTTCGATGCATACGGGACCGTAGATCACACGAAGAACTTTTCTCTCGAACCGACCCAAGGTGCTTTCATCCGCTTTTGTCATAGTCCATGCTTCTGCACCGTATAACAGGACGGTGATGATAAGGGTCTTATATAGCGACACTTTGTTCCCTGGAGTGAGGACTTTACTACTCAATTGCTTTCTTAGTCCAAAAAACAGCGGTTATTCTGCGTTTGATCTCAGCGCTGCTCAGCGCTGGTGTTGTTGTCTGCGTTTACAGCGGGCGCCTAGGTAGACGAAGTCCTTGACTACCTCAAAGTTACGTCTGTCGATGGTGACGTTTTGACCAAGACGGTGGTGTTGTATGTAATTTCTTGACGACAGCATATACTTTGTTTTCCCCTTATTAACCATTAAACCCATTTTTGCCGCCTCTGCCTCAATACTCACAAAAACCCCATTGACATCACGCTATATATGCTAGTAATTGGAAAGACTTTTGAAAGAAAGTGCCTTTAGTGTTGACGTGTAAGCTCTGCACTATTCTTTCAAGCACGATGTTTAAAAAATGGCATGACAGCGCATCACCTTGTCTAAAACCTTTTTTGACATCGGACGGTTCTGTTAAGTTGTTTCCAACCTTTATGGAGCAGCGTGAATTCATGATAATTCTGCACAAACGGACAAGTTTGGCAGGGATGCCTAAACTAGACATGGCTCTATACAGCTCGTCCCTGTAGATGCTGGAATGTGAATATTTGATCAACTGTTGACTTTCCCGGTCTAAAACCACACTGATAAGGACCTATCAGGTTGTTGACGATGGGCTTAAGATGTTCAAATATTACGGCAGAAAAGATTTTATAGGCGATGTTAAGTAGACTGATTCCTCTATAGTTGGTACAGTTTATAGGGTCTCCTTTTTTAGGATCGGGCAAACAATACTGAGGTTCCATTCATCGGGCATGCTTTCTTCCGACCGTATCTTACAGATAAGTTGGTGCGTGCTCTTAACCAACTTATCTGAAGCTGCTATAAAGAAATCAGCATTCAATCCATCCGCTCCAGCGGCTTTATTAGACTCCAGCTTGGATATGGCAATGTTTACTTCGTCTAAGTCGGGAGGACAGGATTGTTGGCTTTCTTCGTCTATGTTGAATGGATCATCCTGCCCGACAGCGGAATTCAGTTTGTCGTCGCCGTTATACAGTGTGCAGAAGTGGTCCTTCTATATCCTCAGCATTGACTGCGGTTCCATTATGATGTTTCCACTTTCGTCTTTGCAGCCTTCGGTTCTAGGTTTATGTACCTGTGAATTTCGTTTCACCTGTTCATAAAACTTTCGAACTTCATTCCTGTTTTTAAACCTCTCAACATCTTCGACCGCACGCTTCTCATGTCCTCTCTTTTCCTTCTGAGAAGTCGGCGTTAATCTCGCCTCTTTTGCTCATAGAGCTCATGAGCAGCTCTCGTCCTTTTATACAGCGCCGCTTTGCGTGCCTGTTGTTTGGCTGCATTTGCCTGCCTCATCAAACCAGGGTTCCTTGTTGGTGGCTGTTTGAAACCCAGCACATCAGAGGCGGCTTCTCTGATTGCATCTTGGCAATGTGCCACTGGTTTTTGATACATTGTGTTGGCGGCAAAGAACTTAGAGAGAGGTTGCTTGTAACTCGATCGGAAAAGGATTTGGCGACCTCTGGCGATTGTAGCCGTTCGACGTTGTACCTTCTCCCAGCACATCCTTGTTTTGCCTTGGGTCTTTAAATCCGAAGTGCTACATTGGCCACAACGAGGTAGTGGTCCGAGTCGATGTTAACTCCTAGGAAAGGTCGTACATCTATGATGCTGGAAGCGCGTCGATAGCAAAATGGTTAATCTGGTTGACGCTAGATTGATCTGGAGAAGTCCAAGTACCTTTGTGGATGTTGAGGTGTGGAAAACGCGAACTGGCTACCATGACGTTTCGCCCCGCAGCAAAATCTATGAGCCTGAATCCGTTGTCCACCAAAGATGTCTTCCCTTCCTTGCTTGGCATTAAAATCTCAAAGGACTATTTTAATATCGTAGCTAGGGCACTGCTCATATGTTTTGGCTAGGAGCTCGAAGAACATTGGTGTTTTCGTCTTTCTCTTCTGTGGGGGAATGCGCGCATATCAGGCTAATGTTGCCGAATTTTGCCTTGATGCGTATGGTCATGAAGCGCTCAATGATGCACCTATAGCTTAAGACTTCTTGTCTAAGTCTGGTTCCAATGACGAAGCCGCATCCAAATAAGCGCTGTTGGTTTTCGTGGTAGAAAATATCGCAGTTTTTCATCCTCTTTTTGCCCGGCTCATCCCATCGTACTTCCTGGATGGCGGTGATGTCTGCTTTATAGCAGTCTAGGGCCTCCGCTTATTCTTCGGCCGCACTTGGTCTGTTAAGCAACCTAACATTCCACGTGGTCGGTGCTTGAGCCACACTATAGTGAACAGGAGTAATATTTTCTAAATTACGAGATGTACGAGCATGCACTGGTAATTTTTTTTTACATCTACTGTAGACCCGTTTAGCTAAAATGTTTGCAAAGATTTTTTCGATTGAACGCATATTTGGACGATTAAATTGACCATAAACATCACAAACGCCAATTTTCATAATAATCCCGAAAAACTTGAAGACGTTGCTCCATTGTGTATCATATATGTATAGTATATATCATATATGATTCAAATTGAATCAGTCAGAAATTCAGAAATGTCAAATGAAATGCAGAAAAAAACATGACGTTTAGGTGTGGTTCGCATACAACATCGGCCCTTAAAATTTGTTACTCGATCAAATTGTGATTAATTTCTTCAATAAATACCATGATTTAATTTATTTTTAAAAGACTTTTGGGTCAAGATTAATCCATAAAAGTGGATTTAACACTTGGACTATATCAAGTCCGTTCGAATCTATCAAAGTTCTTGATATTTCTGTAGTTTCTTTATGATTATTGAAATTGACTTCTTTTGAACTATGTAACAATTTATTGTATTACTTTTTTTGTTTATTTGCACAATTTGATTCGATTTAAAATCAATTACAACTTTTAATTGACTTTTAGGAAGGCCGTATAGTTGTTCAATTTCCACTCACAATGTCAGCTGTTTTTTCTTGTCTACATCATTATGTATATCAACACCAATGCCAATAGTTAAATCAAATGAAGCGAAACACATACCCAGTAAATCTCTTGATTGAATTCTTTTGTTTATTCTGACGAGGCTAATTACATCAGCGCCATCTGGATTACTCATTATATTGAACATGTCTGATCATAGTCTATAAAATAATCTAATTAAATAGAATTAAAACTTTTTTTATAATAAAAATGTGTATTAAATATATATATCAAATTTAATTTGTTATTATTTTCTTTTTTTTTATTTAATACAGGGTCCAAAAGACACAACGAATTATTACATTGCATGTCAGGCACCTCTAGAAACAACTGTCAATGATTTTTGGCGAATGATATGGGAACAAAATTCTCGTGTCATTATAATGGCAACTGATCTCATCGAGAATGGCATTGACAAGTGTGCTGAATATTTACCACCATCGGTGACACTTGACAATCATACAGTTTTTGGTGATTATCAAGTAACATTGAAGCATCGAGAAGTCAAAGAAAAATATGCCATTTCAACGTTGATGCTCAAGAATACTGATGGCAATGAAGAGAGTCGAGAAATTACCCACTATTGGTATCAGTGGCCTGAAACTGGTGTACCTACAGATGAGGCTGCTATAATTGCAATGCTTCTTGAGGCAAGAAGTTCCCTTAAGGCTTCCACAATCGAACAGAGCGATATTAAAATTGAAAATTTTACCGCTGAAGATGATTCATCGTCGGCGAAGATTGAAATAAATGGAAATGTTGCATCGGAAAAGTCAAAACCATCAACAAAGGATCAAGGGTATGTGTCAATGTAAAAATGAGTCATATATTTTTTCAAATCATTTTTATATTCATTCAAATTAACGCTAGCTTTTTCGTTAAATTATATTGCAACTTAAGCTGGTTGTAAAATACGTCAAATCAACAAACAGGCCTTATTTTCTCATTCATCTCAGTTTAAGTTTTGTGTCTTTATATTTATTTTTAAGCTCAGAGCAATGAAATGAGCTTTCGAAAAAATCTAATTTTATTTTGTAGCTCATACTACGTTTCCACCGTGCACTAAACAGAGATTTAGCTATATTTGTCACAAATCTCCTTAAAATCTCGAAAATTTTCCATACAAATTTTAATCTCCTCAAATGAAGATTTCAAATGAAACTCACTGAAATCTACTTGGAAACATAAGTTTGTCAAATCAAACAAACTTTTTGTTTTTAGAGAATAATTGTTGAACCGACCCATTTAAACGCCAATTTCGTTTATTGACAGATGGAAATGTCAACAAAAATTATCAACAAAACCAAAATGTTTATTAAGCACTGCAGGATTTTTTTCTATAAAAAATGAATTCTCCTGTCCAATGCACCCATTACCACTTAAAAATTGTTAAGAAGAATCAATTGACGAGATACTTAAAGTTTTAAGTTACCGAAACTCATTCATTTTTAAATAAATTAAAAAAATATTGAATTATCAATCAATAATATATTATTATTTGGTTGTTATGACATTAACCAAACCTCAAATTAATGTCCTTTTCTTTGATGGAACACCTCATGATTTATTTTAAATCACTTGCCTTAAATCTCGGATTATTTGTTGGTGGAAACGTGCTATCAGACATAATCTGAGCGCTCTTTTTGTGTTTCTTTTTCACAGGCTCTGAATAAAAAATAACCGAACTATAGGGTAAAAAGCTGAGTGCGGTTGACTTCACGTTTAATACGTATGACATAAAAGAAATTCTGACAGTTTAATTCTTCGGTATCCAGTGGCTGCGTTCAATCTCAGACAGATAGGATATCCGGATAACTTTTTGTTAGTGTTTTACGTGTAAAATAACAGCTGATCAAAAACAGCTGAGTTGTCAGGAAAGGAATCCAAAAGTATCGAAGAATTTCTGGGGTAGGTATGTAGGTATCTGACAGAACAGCTGACATGATTGAATTTCATGAAACTTGAGAATTGATTTCAGCTTTTTGTAATTGTTGGTAAACAAAAAGATAAAAAATGTTAGTTGAAGTTGTATTTGAGAATGTTCTGTACATAATAGACTATGAAAAAGCTATTTGCCTCCGAATTTTATAATGTAAAAGTTGTTTTTATTTGTTCGTTTAACAAGGTATCTAAAAATCCACCTATCCAACACGAGATTGAACGCAGCAAGTGTGTCTCAGCTCTAATCTATCAAAATCTGTTCAGCGTGTAATACGCGTGTTTAGGCTACGCTTTTAGATTGATTTTACCTTGCCATAACTGTTAATGTATATTCTTCACTGTGAATACAAATCTTGTCAAACTAACAACTGTCAATTATTATGATTGTAATACACATGATATATCTTTCAAATGTTGGTGTTTCTAAGGATCCAACAAACGTTTGGTGTGATTTTATACGTGAAACAAATGAATTATTGATAGTAATCACTTCGGGAAATTATAAGACTAAAAATGACAGCAGTCTAGTTTGACGTTTAAGTGGTTCTAATTTCGATCCTCATTTCACGACGCGAATCTAGTATTTCTTTTTTAAATCAGAACTGTCGAGTGAATATTATTAGAAGAGACAAGAACGTGTGCCAAATAAAAACGATAATATTAAATTTGTGTAAAAATGTAATCGTGTAATTCATATATAATAACGTTTATAAATGAGGTCTTTAAACGCTTTCAGCTAGATTGTATAAACCAATGACTCAATATTGCTTGGCCTGTAGAAAAAGCTAGAGGCCGTCAATTTACTGGCCCATTTGTCTTCGAAGTCCATATCTTCCAATTCGGTCCAATCATGGCACTATAACGCTGGTGGCTGGTCATTAACAGTAACGTTACGATCGTTATCGTTGACGAAAAAAATGGTCCAAAAACGCCGCTCTCATGAAGCAAATTTAGATTTGCACCGGGTCCAAAACGTATATGAACTTCGTCACTAAAGATTTTGTGTTGAAATTCGTCATCTTGGAGCATCTTCTCGCAAGCCCAATCGGAGAACATACGTAGCCTTCAAATGGCTCATCGACTTCAAATCTTGAGTCAGCTTGAATTAGTATTGTATTAGTGTTAACCAAGATTCTGTACCTTGTCCAAAATAAGCTATAATGCGGTCTTTTTGATGCTCAATTTTTGAGAACTCAGCGTCGTAAAGTGAATGTTTTGGATCGTTTTCTATGGATGTCGGTACTTCAGCGATCTACATTGCGGGGAAAGAAGAAACCATATTGGTGGACTGCTGAACTAGAAACACTCAGAAAAGATTGTAGAAGGCTTTTTAATCGTGAAAAAAAGACTAGATATCCCCAAGACTGGGACTCCTGTAAGGAATCCCTCAAAAAGTGTAAAGAAGAACTGAAAATAGCCAAAAGATCCTCATGGAGATCCTTCTGTAGCTCAATAGAAGAATCCTAGAAGGCATCAAGGATAAGGAAGATTCTCTCGACAAATCCAACCATGCCTAGTTGTCTTAAAAACTTAGATGATACATGGACTAACTCTTGCGAAGAAACGCTCAACCTGCTACTGGACACCCACTTCCAGATAGCTCGAAATCCGTTGATACAAAAAACAGTTCTGGGTCGGGTATTAACTTAACTTTTCCTCAAGGTCTTGTTACACAAGAAAAATTGACATGGGCTCTGAATAGCTTCGAACCTTATAAATTTGCAGGTCAAGATCAAATCATACCAGCTGAGCTACAACTTACAATTGACATAACTTAACCAATCATTAAGATGATCTTTAAAAGTTGTCTAGATCTGGTCTCTATACATCAGGGATGGAGAGAAGTAAAGGTAGTTTTCATTCCCAAAGCGGCCAAATGTTCGCATGTCAACCCTAAACCTAAAGATCTAAGACCTATTATCGATGTCTCAGCATGCTTACTACAAAGGGAAATCGGTAGAAACACCCTTTCACAATGTGGTAAGAACTATCGAATACTCCCTAGAGCAAAAGGAATATACTATGGTGGCCTTCCTGGATATTGAGGGCACTTTCAACAACGTTGACACATCCGCTATCACTTCTGCTATGATGACCCCAAACTTTGAATAATCACTCTGTGAGTTAATAAATCTAATGCTAAAAAGCAGGATCAACTCTAAGATGGGGGATTTTTGTAAGGTCTGTCACTCTTCTGTGGAACATATTGGTAAAGAACTACTAATATCCCTTGAGACGGAAGGATACCGAGTGGTTGCGTATGCCGATGATGCTGCTATCGCCGTCGCAGGAAAACATCCTAATACAATATGCTCACTAGATGGGCTGATCACTGCGGACTTACTATTAATCCTCAAAAAACAGACCTTGCCCTTTTTACACAGAAATACAAGATCCCAGTAACTGTACCTCCTTCTATAAAAGGTGTACCACTAATTTTTACCAATGAAGTCAAATATCTTGGTCTGATATTGGACAAAATTTAAGTTGGAAACCTAACACTCAGGAAAGAGTTAAAAAAGCTACAGTAGTTTTTGTTCCTTTGCAAGAAAGCCATAGTATGCAAATGGGGCTTTCAATCTCGCATAACCTATTGGCTATACGCATCGGTCATCCGACCAATACTTATGTACAGGGTTGCAGTATAGTGGACTCCACTGGAGAAAGTCACATACTACAACAAACTCAGCAGAGTCCAACGCACAGCATGCCTCTGCATAAGCGGGACATTGAGAACCACACCCTCAGCAACGTTAGACACTATCTTCCATCTGACACCCCTCGACATATTTAGCTAACAAATAACAGCGAGTACAGCGATAAGACTCGACGCCTCGTCTCAATGGACCAACAACAATGTGGGGCACTCCGTCATTTTGAAAAATTCCAAAACCCCTATTTGGAAAAAACTTATAGGTATCCATTCCATCCAGAGAAGAATAGGAAGACACAAAATTCTTATATATATATATATTTTATTTGTAGCCAAATTTTGTGTTTATATTTTTCATACTTAAACCTATATTGCACAATTTACAGAGATTGGTATATATGCTACCTTACTACTGCCAAGTATATATTTTGTAATCAATTTTATAAAGCTTAAATTCGAGATTTGAAGGAAAAGCTACTTTTAAAAACCTTCATTAAACAAAATTCTTGGATAACAAAAGTATTCATTTTTATACAGATGGATCCAAAACAAATGACGGAGTTGGTCATTCTCCCTCCCGCCCATTGTAGCGTCTTCCAAGCGGAAATTTTAGCGATCAAAGAGGTTATCTCTTGGCTAAGAGAAAACGTGATATAAACTTCTGATATCCGCATCTTCTCTGATAGTCAGGCTGCTGTTAAATCTCTTGACGGTGTCTCAACCAAATCTTAAACGGCCCTTGACCGTCGATCGTCTCTTAGGAGATGGGACAGAAATTTAAAATTCACCTCTGTTGGGTGCCGGGCCACAGAGAGAACACAGGAAATTTTAGAGTCTATGAACTCGCTAAAAATGGAACCGTCATACCTATTTCACCTGAAAGGGAGAAGATAGGTATACCGATAGCTACATGTAAACTTCTGCTAAAAGGAACAGCTTTTGCGATAGCAAACTCTAGGTGGCACAATTTGTCAACATGCGCAGCCACAATATGGCTTTCATATGTCCTTCACTGGACCTAAAGCGCTCTAAAGGCCTGTTATCTCAAAGCAGACTTCATATTAGCTCCCTAATAGGTGTCCTTACGGGACACTGTCTTATAGGCAGACACGCAGTACGACTTGGTGTAGCTTCAAATGACTTCTGCAGGAGCTGCATGGACGAGAAAGAAGAGGAAACAATCTCTCGCCTTCTCTGCACTTAACCTGGTCTTTCACTAAGACGTAAACTTCATCTGGGAGAACAATCTTTTGATAATCCCAGTGAACTAGCTAAAAAGGATATCAAATATCTCCTTCGCTTTATAAAAAGCTCAAAATGATTCGACTAGTAGGAATTAACTCTCTAGATTCATGTGGTATCACAATGGGCCTTTTCTTTTGGCCTAATTGTGTGGATTATGAATTCGCAGCCACTTTAACCTAACCTAACCTTACCTTTGGCATTTCATTATTTTATATGTTTGTCATGGCATTTTTTCGCTCTTTTTTTCGAATTCGTCATTTTAAACTTAGATTTTGTGCACTAACTTTTTGTTACATCATCATTTTTATGTTTTGTTTTGTGATTGTTCAATAAACTAATCGATTTGTAATTTTGTCTATTTATCTACTTACTTATAGCCCCCTTACGATTCACTGCTCTCCAGGTACGGGCCGAACTGGAACCATTCTAGCATGTGATATTGCCATGCGCTGCCTTGAAGAACCCAAACGTACCGTTGATATACCCCAGATTGTCTACAGTGTACGACGAGGCCGAGCCAGTGCCGTCCAGACAAAGGAACAATACGAATTTATTTACAAAGTTACCCATATGTATGCAACGAAAATTTCAAATATAAACAATGATAATTAATTTTTTTTTTTGTTAAACAAATTAAAGTGCTCTCGAAGTTTGTCTTCTTTATTTTGTATTTTTTTTATTTTTGTTTAAGCTTTATTCACAAAATAATTAAACAAAAAGAGAAACAGAGCTTAGATTTAACAAATTCCAAAAGAGCTATATAATATGGTATTCCTCTCTATTGTGATATAAATATATGTATATATATTTTTTTAAATTTAAATTTGTATTAAATATTATTTTTGTTTATTTTGTTTGTTTGATTCGCCACGCAGTGCCGTTAAAAAGAAAAATATGCTACATTCAACTAAATTATGTTGTTAATGTCAAAAATTATTATGCTTCACATTTATTGTAATTATTATTATGTATTATTAAACAAAAATCAAACATAAATTGTGTATACAAAAATATATATTTAAAAAAATGGTATTATTCAAAAATATTATAATATTTTAGTTTTTAAGAAAACAACATTGTAAATTTCTATTTGTAAATAATTATAATATAAACTGTGTTATGCGTACATTTATTCATAAAAGAATTAATTTATTGTTTTATTTTTTAAACTAGCTGACCCGTTGAACTTTGTATCATCTGTACATTGTTTTCTTACAACCCTGCCTTATCAATAGAAAAATCATTTGCATTTCAAAAAATATTGGATATTTTATTTATAAAAAATGAAGCTTTATGGTAAACTATAGTTTTAGGAGCATAAATATATATATATGCATTTGTTTTCCTTAAGTGCGAACACGCCAAAAACACGTTTATTCTAAATGTATTTCGCGAACTTTCAACTGCGATTTGTTTATAGTAGGTAATTGCAAGGGCCAAGCGCACCTGGAACGATAGTCGCTAAAACTTAAATGGCAAGTCTGTTGGAATCATCAGGATTCAGGACACGTGGAATTAAAACATTTTCTCCTTTGTACATCTCTTTCATAACACTGGTCGACAAAATTACGTTTTTTCTCGTGGTACAAAGACAAAAATATTTGTTTAAAGAATTAAAACCCTTTGAACCTTTAAGTTATTAAATTATCCGTTTTAGTTCTAATTCCGAATCCTAATGCTGATTTTGGCTTATATGTGCTTGAAATCAGATAAAACAGTTTTTCAAAAATATTTGTATATTTTGTTAAATATATTTCAAGAACTTGATGTTATAACCATAAGACTACGAATCAAAGATAAAACATTGCTTTTAAACGGTTTTATGTTTTTCTGTCAAGAAACTTTTAAGGTTGATGAACGGCATTTAAAAGGTAATAAGGATTTTTTTTAAATAGAGCTAGATACTGAACATTTTCTAACGGAATATTGGAGTAAAATTTCTTCATGAATTTACATAACCTCAAAAAGCCTTATAGCTAAAACACAAACACGCTTCAGCTTCGGCTTCATCTGCGTTACGTTGAGCCATCTTCGAGGTTGTTTTTAATGACGAAGTGTCATATGGCAATATGGCATTTCTAAAATGGCACTTCTGTCATTAGCAGCTGTTATTTGTTCTCAAAATAAAAAAATATGAGTAGCTTAAACAGCTTATAACAACCAATGGGAATCCCTTCAAAAGCAATTGTGTTTTGTTTGTTGACTTTCTTACAGCTGTTAAGTTTTCAGACCAAGCAAAGGTTCCGCAATTTGAACTAGAGCTTCCGTATGGAGTCACATTACGTAACATTACGTTATTTCCTTATGATTGCCAAATGAAACGTGAGGTCGAAGTTTCATTGTGATGGCATGCATTGAATTCCTAGGGCTGAACTCGTAAACGTCAGGCGAAGCTGAAGCGTGTTTGTGTTCCATTTAGGTTTTTTTTCCAACTATATTAACTTGTATCTCAAAAACCTGAGGTGATAGATTGATTTTTAAGTCGGATTCGAGCTAAAGCAATCAATAACCTTAGAAAAGGTTAATTTGATTTATAACCAAATTACCTCGTTGACCAGTGTTATGATAGAAGACAAGTATCTAATTATCTCAAATAAAGTGTTATCGCTTTTAAGCATGACATCTCCCAGTTTGTCCTATGCATGATGCACTTAATCAAGAGCTGCAAAGAGAATGCCATTAGGATATTCAAATACTAGTTGAAATAGTTCGTAAGAATGTTCCAAAATTGAATGGAAAACAGAAGATTCTTTATGACTCCTTGAAGCTGTGATCAATGGAACTAAAGGAATTTAATTCCAGAACAAAAAAATACGTTTCAGAAACATATAAAAAAAAAACCTTTTAAAAACATAGAAACATTTCACGCTAAAAATGGGATAAATAAATGAGAAACAAGGAGACCAAAAAGAAGTTTTTTACAACGTTACAATTCTAAGAAACCTAAACAACAAAAACATTACACTTTGAGTACCTACCTTTTAAGTCCAGTCAAACTTTTATGAGGAAACCAAAAAGGGAATACCTACAAAACTTTCTTTAAGAAATTGTTTTAGAAAATGAATGATTCTGTACTACTATTATTTTACAAAACTAAGATTACTTGACTAAAATAATAAACAAAAAATATGAAGAAATAATAAGTTTTCTTTAGTTTTATAAAATTGTTTGTCAGTTCCTTGACGATTATTGAAAAATCTATTTGAATAAGGAATTCCATATATAATATAGACAGAGCTTAATTTCATTATTGAACTTTTTCCAAAATTTGGCTCACAATTCATTTTAATTACTAGAACTAGAATAGAACTTGTCGGAAGTAGAAATTATTAATTTTTGTTTTAATAAAAGGAAAACAAGATTTGCGAATGTTTTTAAAAAGTGCTTCGCACAAACCCCTAAACCACAACCTACCATTCCCGTTCCGCAGAAACTAAATTCAATTTGTGTTACTAGGCGAACATGCTGCAAGGAAGGTACATATTCCTAATTTTACCTTGTTTGGCATTTCTTACATATATGTGTCATAATACATAGGTGTAATAATTATTATATAATTTTTGTTTAAACGCCTACATGAAATATTTTTTATTTATCAATGTAAGAAGATCGAGAGAAGAAAGTAGGCGTGGTTTGTTTAATTCTGTAGTAGTGTTGGCGATCGGGATTAAGTTTCTCGAAATACATAACTATTTCCTAGTATTGTTCATTCAAATAAATGAGGCAAAAGTATACCTACTACTCATTTTGGTCACCTGGGGCGAAGAATAAAATTTAATTTGGCATGTTAGCGCTCTGCGTGTGGATATGGGAAGAAAGGGAACTTTAAGAAGTCGTTGGGGCAGAGAGAAGAGAATAAGCATTAGATGTCAACTTTGAAGCAGAAGCTCCAAGCAAAAGCAAGTACCACTAGACAGCATGGTCGCCTGTTAAATCAATAATAAAAAAAATGTGATGTTAAGAAGATAAATTTTTCGAGGCTCGTACTTGAGAGTTGTTAATTTTTTGATAACACTCACCCACAAAATTACGTTGAAACACTTTGTTGTTAAGGCTAAAATAAAACTGAAATACAATTTAAATCATTTTAGTTAGAGATGGTAGGGACCTACAGTTTATAAGCCGAACCCGAAGCTAATATGAGAAAGCACTTTTCATGACAAGAATTATTCTTGGATGATTTGTCAATTCCTCGCAGGAGGTAGTACCCGTGAAAAAAGTTAGATGGCACAGGCAGGGATTGACCCCTTGCATGGCATTCAAACGCACTTTTTTTTTATTTTATTTTAAATTCATAAATTTCCATTCCTGACAACAGTACTCACACACAGGAATGGGTGAGAGTTGTAAGCCACTAGGCCCTGGTTCACAACGGATTGTTGCGCCACCCCATTTGATTTTTATTGATTCAATATTAAACCTATCTTAGATCTAGACAAAAATTCATTAAACTATCCTAGTTAACCATAACTTACAACTAACTTACTGGTCCCATATGGACAGACTAAGTTAAACTATATCACTTGACACTAATGCCTTTCGGCCCTAAGATCGATTTTACTTCAATTTAAATTTAATTTATTTTTGTATTTATTAACTTAAAGCTAACTTAAACTACATATCCTACCTATAAATTACTTAAAAAAAAGAGGCTGGGATGCGACCCACACTGATAACTTCCCATCCCGTCTGTCGATTTGTCTTGCTTAAAAGTTTGTCTATATGTATTTTTACCAAATTTGCGCACTATTTTTTGTAGATTTTATTTTTTATGAAAAAAGCGGACTGTTGGATTTTTATATAAAAATTACTGAATATTGAAAACAATATTTTCTCAGAATTAAAATAAGTTTGAAGCCAATATTTTTAATTTTTGAAAAGCTATTTGAGCCGAAAGTAAATTTTTACCAAGTTTTAGTATAATTTTTTTTAGAGTTTTATTTTTTGTAAAAAAACTGTCAATTTGAATTTTTTTAAAATTTTACCAAATTTTGAAAACAATATTTCTTATAAGATAAATTAGTTTGAAGCCAATTTTTCAAATTTTTGAAGAGATATTTGAGTCGAAAATCAATTTTTACCAACTTTTATACATTTTTTTTAGGTTTTTATTTTTTGTAAAAAAACTGTCAATTCGATTTTTCTCAAAATTTGTCCTTATTTTGAAAACAATATTTTTTATAAGAAAAAATTAGTAGGAACCTATTTTTAAAAGATATTTGAGACGAAAATCAATTTTTACCAACTTTTATACATTTTTTTCTAGGTTTTTATTTTTTGTAAAAAAAAACTGTCAATTCGATTTTTCTCAAAATTTTATCAGATTTCAAAAACACTATTCTTCGTTGCACAAAATTGTTTTAGAGATGAAATCATATTTCAGTCGTAAAATTTTGGAGGTGATACATTTTTTTTCAGTTTTATTGATTTATACAATAAACCGTTATATTGATTTTTTTTTCAAAAAATATACCTGTTTAGTATCACGTTACAATATATTATATAAAATTTAATTTAAGTCTCTAGCGTTTTTGGTTCGTAAGATATTTAAGGGTAACCAAAATGTTCACCTTTTTTCAAACTGCTATGGTAAAAAAACCACCCACGCAATTTTCTTGAGAGCCCTTTCTGCATCATTCTGCCTTATTATCTGTATAACAAAATTTATTTGAAGTCGATATCTCTTCTGGTTCTTGAGCTATGGACGACGAAAAAAACGTCGCGAACGTACGAACGTACAAACGTACGCACACGCACGCACAGACATCTTTCTAAAAATCTTTTATTTCGACTCTAGGGACCTTGAAACGTCGAGAAATGTCAAAATTTTCAATTTGACAAATCGGTCCCATTACAATAACTTCCTATGGGAAGTTAATAAGAACAACCATAGCAGCAAATCTAACTATCTATAATTTTTGTTTTTCATAATTTTATTTTGTACACCATGTTTTTTTTAAATTTTTTTTTTTTTTTTTTGGATTTTTTGTTTTTCTTTTTGTGCCACCATGCCTATTCTACTTAAAACTAAACCCTAAAACTATAAAACAAGTATGTAAGCCGTCCAAGGCTTAAAACCCCATCCCGACTACCCACTATCAAGTGCCATTTGAAGCCACCAAAACTGGTTCTCCTGCTTGGACCCAGCCCTACTGAACCGAAAGAGCTCTGCTCCGCCTTGTGCCATGACGTCCCGATTGACGCGGTAAATTAGCGGAACTGCCAATCTATCCTGTATCCGACCGCATCTATCTAAAAAGAGGAATGCCTCTGGTGGAATGAAGCCGATCAAGCGTGCACTCTCTAAATGCTCGTCGTTCGGATAGAACGTCCCGAAAATTAAATTGTTGATCGAAGACATAGCTCTTGTGACCTCGAACGAGTTTTATCAAAAAATTTTCAATTCTGTTGATTTGAGCCCCGTTGTATAGGACCTCGTTGGAATAGTAATGCACGTAAGAAGATTCGGCTGTTCGATACAAGCTTGTACGGGTTCGTAAACATTGCCGCTCGAACACACAAAACTTTTCCATCTGGAAAGGGCCAACGTTAAACCACACATGGCAACCATAAACGATCATCGGCAGTATGAGGGCCATGTAGCAAATTACCTTCACTCTGGGGTCAAGCGAATTGCTGTAAAACAGCAGTATCGTTAGAGCAAAGGTTCCTCTGGCCCTGGTCAGAGTAGCATTTATATGTCTGTCGAAATATAAACACACTATTTAGATAGCTATGTACTTTACTACACTTTTGCTCGCTAATGGCTGCCCAGTGCCCATGGAGATCAACGATGATGCCATCTTGAGCCAATTCTTGCACGTATCCCTCGTGGCCCTAGCCAACGGAGTCTGGAACAGAATTGTCTCTGACTTCTGGACATTTATTTTCAGTTTTTAGTCGTCGCAATATCGCTGAATCTTGTCGAAATCACGCTGCAAGAAAATTCTAATAACTTCACCCTTTCGGGCCGTTCTGTACGCAATTAGATCGTCGGCGTACGCAATTGCCTTTGTAAGACAACCTAGTAGATCACTGGTGTAAATGCTGAAGAGAATCGGCGAATTCACCGCTCCCTGTTGAAGATCATTTTTAGTTAAGAATGTTGTGGTAGAAGATACATTACCACTTTTGAAAACAAACTTTCTACCGTTAAGCATATAATAAAGTATATACAACAATGGCTTGCTTATGCCAAGCCTGTTCAGTTTTAGTTAAAGACCCCCTAACCATGTGGTGTCAAAGGTTTTTTCCAAATCAACCAGCACAGCACCTGTGCATTGTTTTTTTAATTTATTCCATTGGATATCAGAAACGAGTTTAGACGCAGCATGAATTGTGTCATGACCCGCCTTGAACCCGAACTGTTTATCCGGAATTTTTTTGTTGTCCGCAACCCACTAAGTCAGAGCCCAATTGATGATCTTTTTGAAAACTTTGCTGATACTCAGAAAAAGACTTATCAACCGAAGATTTGACGGGTTGGAGTTGTCCTATCCCTTTTTCGGGAGAGAGTCCAACGCACTAACCATCCAAGTTTTAAAAATACCCTATTATAGACCTATTTAGACCAAAATTCGTTTCAAGAACAAAGCTTTTTTACAAACAATTTTGCCTTTTTTTGATGAAAGCCTGAATGTGAAATGAAAATGATTTGTGTAAGACAGGTAAAATCCAAATCTTTGCTAACACTTGCCTAAAACTAAGCATAACTACTCTATTTCCATTCTCAAAATTGTCTTATTAATTTTTTCCTAGGAATTATTTTTTGTCTCAACATCTTTGTAAGCTAAAAGACCTTAGTGCCAAGGGTGATTTTCTTTATTTTATTAAAATGTATGCTAAAGCCATTTATTATCGCCTTTGGATCTTAGTGGCTTACGTTACTATCTAGCGTAAAATTATCTCATTTTTACCTAAATTTGCACTTGATTGGCCAGGTTGGTTATATAAGGCAAACCACAATACCCGTGTTTTCTTGGAAAATCTATCAAAAGTATAGTAGGATTTTACACGAATAACAAAACAATTTCCGTAGTATGAATACTACCGATACAGGTAAAAGTAGAATCTTACTACAAATGGGTTTTTGACATTTCTTTGAGTCTCGAATGGATCTTATGTGATTTCGCTGTAAAATGTTGATAAGATTGATATTGCATTTGTATCTCGATGGCTGTGCTCGTTGAGTAGTTGTGCATCTGTTTTCCATTGGCGAAAAAAAATCAATCTGTTACTGTTGATATTATTTAGTTTTGTTAAAGAAATTGCACTAACTGAGCTTATTTTGCAAGAATAGAAAAGATAATTAAGTTTTGCTATGTTTCCACCAAAGGTTTATCTCAGTTTAGATTAAATAAATCTTTTTGGTGTTTCCACCGCACAAGAAGTTTTAAAAATGATTGAGTTTGACATCACTTTCTAAAATGCAAATGGTGTTTCGATGTTCCTATGAAGTGCAAGTGAGATCGTTTGATTCGTGTTAAACAATGAAGAACTGAATAGTTCAGCAATACATAAGAATATGCTACCTACTCCATGTGCATTTTTTTTAATTTGATTAAAACAAAACTATATTTTTTGTACATAAATAAAACCAACTATTCCACACAGGTTTTTCTTCACAAAATTTGGAATCGACTCCGATCGAATCGAGTCAAATCAAACTCATTTCAACTCGATTCCGTTAAATAAAGAATTGAGACGAGCCTCAAGCTCTACATTAACTACATGTTAATGTTGTAGTCTACGAACGAACCCCCTTCTTGAAGTTTTTATTTTATGTCAAGGAAGCAATTGTGAGATGAATTTTTATAGAATCTCAATTTCCAGGTGTTTTCTTACCATTTCTTCTTGAAAATTGTCCATTTTATTAGTTTTAGTAAGTTTTTTTTTGCTGAAGTTAATTTTAACTTTTGATTTTCACAAAACTTTCTTCTTTTATGTGTTTTTTATTATTATTCTGACAGATCTTCTTTCAGTTGTACCAATTTTTAAATACAAAAATCTGACTACTTCCGATGCGTTTTCTTGTGAATTTTCTACTATACTATTTATAGAATTCCAAAAAAACGGGTAATGTTGTCTGAGTCAAATTTGTCTATTTCACATTACTAAGGAGATACATCTTTCTTCAGTTTTAGGTAAAATCATGCTCGTCTAATAACATTCGGTCATAAAATGTGTTACCTTAGTTATTTAAGGCAAATTAGCCTTAGTATTAAAAAAGTCTTTCCTACTTGAGTTTTACCAACTTGTATTAAAACAATATGTTAAAAATAGCAAATAATAATACTTCAGAATATTATTTTTAACATAAGTATTACAGGCCTATTCTGCTATTCAGGGTTGACTTTTATACTTGATTTTTCCCTAATCATTATTCTGCTATTCCTTCGAAGTGAATCTCTGTATCTCGGTAACGTCGGTAATACTGCTCGATATTCTTCTATTTACGTGAAAGCTTTCATTCTATACAATTGAGATCCGCATATAAAATGAAGAGGATTTTTCATTTGATGTTTGGTTTGTTAATTTTTTTAAGCAAAACGTAAGTGAAAACTAATTTATTGCTAAATTTAGAATATTTTTTTTATAAATAAAAGAATATTAACATTTTTAGGAGAATGAAGACATTTTTTAACATTTCTCTAAAGCTCTCTGTTTGAGGATTCTCTCATTTTTCTGCTTACAATTGGAATAAAAAGTCAAATACTGCTCATTTCCAAAAATTACACAAATTATTCTTTTTTTTAGGTGGATTGATTAAACTCAATTTTTCTATGAATCAAAACAGTTTATCCAACATTCCCAAGATTTTTACATGAACAGCTATTTATTTGAATGTCAAATTGGTTTGGGATAATGTAGTTCACCCGATGGATAGCAGAATGCAAAGGCAGTGTGAAAGGGAATCGAATGGGTGAATGGAATATACGATCCACGTGAATAGCAGAATAGGGCTTTTACTTTCTAACATTTTTTTAAGTAAAATATAACCCTTAAAAAAAGTGGAAGCCAACAATTCAAAAAGTGCTTGCAGAATACCTCTGAATCTATACCAACTTCTGCGTGAGTCTCGAAGACTTCTTCTACTCACTGTGCTTCTTTGTTTAGATTCACCAGGCAACCATATTATTCAGTAGGTATTTGCTTTTGCTTGCTGTTTATGCTGTTGCATTTCTTTCCCCTCAACGCATTCCTCCAACAAACGCGGTATTAAAGTTACAAATCTTTGCAACAGGGGAATATGTGTTTTAGTATAGTCTATTATATTGTCTACTCTCATTTTTTGATCTGCATTCTACTCTACTTTTCTGCTACCAAAAACGGGACAAAAGAAAGTAGGCTCAGGATTAACCACGCCCACTCTCACCTCACACTGTTTTGCAATTGTGTTGGGAGACAAAATAAATATGTAAATGCAAAAGGGAAATAGAAAAACACAACTAAACCATTTTTATAGCAAAACATAAAAAGCAAAAGCAAAAGAAAAAATAACCTTCTTCTCAGCATGATGGCCTGGTAAATCGAATTGAATGTGGTTTCTGTGAAATGACGGCCGGTTCAAGTTTATGATTAGGGTTGGACTAGTAGCGCATTTTGAAAATCAAGAATAAAGTGGCTTCCAAATATATAAAAACCAAAGCTGTAATAACTTAAGTCTTTAAGAGACTGCAGATGATTGCCTTTGCTCTTTGCTCCAAATACTTTTGAAAATATATTCCATTTTAACTTTTTCGCAGTCATCATTTTTGTCTTAAACGAGTTCATAATAGTAGTTTACAAGACGATAAATATAAAGTATGTATTGAAATCTCTTGATTTTATTTGTAATACACAGCTTTGTGGAAGAAACTGTTTTTGAAAACATGGGACAGAAATTGAAAATATTTTTGAATATGAAAACCATTAGTGCGATGTTACTAAGGCATATTCCAAAAAATAAAAAGATCCCTGGAACGATCGAGGAATTTTGATGATATTTTTCAAAACCACTTTCAGATTAAAATGGACTTTTTCTTAACAACACAAAACACAACTTATAATCGAATTGTAACCTGTAAAAATGAAGTCCCTATGATGTTGTCTGAACCTGCCTATTGTTATTTTTTTTTTATTCGAGAGAAAATAATGAATTTTGAACCCATTCATCATTGAAATAAAACCACACAATTTATTTAAAAAAAATATTTATTCAATCAACGAGATTGTAGTTTAAGCCAGAAAAAGCAAATTTACAGTGTATCAATTTCATATTCGTACCCCTTCAATAAAAAGTTTGAATGTTTTTCCAAAATGACTTCAGATACAAAAGTAATAAAAAAGTGCAATTTAAGTAAGTTCATTGTTGATATATTTTATAGAATTGTTATAGTTAATACAACAACTCATATTACTCGTAAAATTTAAAGAAAACAAAAAACTACAGTAATACTGGGTCAATTTCGTATTCGTAGCCTGTTTTAGTCAGTCAAACAAATTGGTTTTAAACTTTAATATTTTGCTGCATAACCTTTGGAAGTAATTACAGCTTTCAATCGTCTTGGCATTGACATTACCAATTTTTCAGTTGTTTCTGATTTTATTATGCTTTATGCTTTGGGTCGTGAGAGTTAAAGTTGTTTTCTAGACCCATTAGTGCAACACTTTTATTTAAATTCGTCTTCAGGTCATCAATGTAGATCTTGTGATCCACAATTCCTTAATTATGTGCAGTTTCCCAACTCCAGCTGCTGAAAAACAACCCCACACCATCACCAACCCAGAACCATGTTTAAAGGTTCCTCGAGTGTTTTGCGGAAGGTATTCAGTATTCGTCTTGCACCAAAACATTTGTCTGCCATCCGGGCCATGAATATTGAACTTTGACTGTGAAAATAACCGTTTTCCTGAAGTCAAAGTCTTTTGCTTGGTATTCTTTGGCGAATTCAAGCCGTTTAAGTCTGACGAATAAATGGTTTTTTGCGCGATACTCTGCCGTTGAAACCATATCCCGTATACGATTCCGCAACGTTTCAGTGAAAAATAGTTTTTCAATGTATTGGCCAATTTTTGTGCACTTATCTTTGGATTTTTTCTATTTCACGCACAATTATCCTCCACGAGGCAAGTTTTCAATCTCTTTTTCCTTGACTAGTTAACAATATTTTGAAAGATGAAATCTGCTTATCAGATTTAACTTCTTAGTGGTATTTTAGGATGAGTTTTCGAAGTTCTTTAGAGATTTCACTTGCTTTTCTTCCCAATCTTGTTAAATTCTAAAACAAATTCGAAATAACTTCAGAATACTTCAAATAATAGCACATGAATTTTCAAAAAACATTTGATTAAAAATGCGATTCAATGCTTGGCTACTCATAACTAAGCGTACGAATACGAAATTGATCTAGTTTAAAAGTAGTTTTTATCATTTTAACACTTAACCTGTAGGTTGTATTAATGTCCTACATCAAGCCATTTTGGATCAGGAGAACATTCAAAGTTTTAATAAAAGGGGTACGAATATGAAATTGATACACGTATTAAATAATCAGATTAAACAGATGATCTACTAAACCTAATGGATATTTTTGCATGACTTGAGATTGAGAACCAATCCGCTTCCAAATGTTTATGGATTTGTAGATTGAAACTTGTTTCTCTACCATTTTCAGGAAAATTCTACAACATAATGAAAACAAATATAAACCTGCCCCAAATTGACAGTAATTTATTTGTGTGAATACAAAGGTTGGTTTTTATTTATGGACGCAATTTTGACAGTACTGCTGAAGCTTTACTCAGCCTAGAATACTCATTTTAACCAGAGTTGTAGAGACTAAAATATTTTACTGACTTTAACCTGTAAAGTCAAAGTAAATCAACTAAAATTTCTAACTAAAAGGGAAAACATTTGATTTAACTTTGACTTTTTATATAAAGTCAAAAGTCATTAAGACTTTGACTTGAAGCTAGTTTAAAAGTCAATTTACAAAAGTTTATTTGCCTGCTGTCTCTTTGACTCTATAAAGTTTTTAAAGTCTGATTATAAGATCGAAGAGTCTATTTTTTGAATTAAGTGACTTTTTAAATTAAAAAATTAAACTTTTATGTTAAAATTGAAAGTTATTTCAGAAGACTTTAAAAAAAAGTTATCGGGTTTACACATTTTTGACGCAGATTTATTTGTTCATGATTTTTAAAAAGTGCTTGTCTCCTTTATTCCTTTATTAACTTTATTCAGTCATTTCGCAAACCACATTCAATTTTATATACCAGGGGATCATGCTTAGCAGAAAGTTAGTTTTTCTTTTGGTTTTATTTTTTATTATAAAAATGGTTTTGTTTGTCCCGTTTGCATTTATGTATATATTTATTTTGTCTTCCACCACAATTGCAAAACAGTGTCAGGTAACAGTGGGCGTGGTTAACAATCCCTATTATTCTGTTTTCTTTTGCAACAAAAATGTGGAATAGAATGGAGATCACAAAACAAAATATATATTAGAATACCTACTAAACAACATGGCGGCAAAGAATCAAAACAAGTTTTATAAAATAATTTAATTATGTATTAGTTTTGTTGAGTGAAGTGTGCAAAGGAATAAGCAGCAGGCAAAAGCAAATACCCACAACAAAACATGGTCGCCTGGGAAATCGAAACTAAATCTATAACCAACGTAGCTGAGTCAATGCTATGCGATGAAAAGAGACTCACGCAGGAGTTCTTCTAGTAGACACAGAACAAGCACTTTTTAAAAATGTGTTTTAAAACCTAATTAGAACTTTTCAAATGTAAGAGACTAAAACTATGACATATTTGTATGCACTATTTTTCACATATTGTACGAAAAAAGACATTTGCTAAATAAAATTAAGCTGATGTTTTTTGTTTTACTTCACTAACTTGCTTCACTAACTTGTCTTATATAAATGATTTTATCAAAGTTAAGATGTACCTCCAGGTAACGTCATATCCATATGGCCTAATTTGCGTTAGACTTTGAACTTAGGTATAACATTGCTGATTTGCTTTAAATAACCTACCTAGCAGTACCTGTGGCATGATGGTTAGTGCGTTGGACTGCCATGTCAGAGGTCTTGGGTTCGATCCCTGCCTATGCCATCTAAAGTCTTTTCACGGCTACTGCCTCTTGCTAGAAATTGACAAACCCTCCAATTATAATTATTCTTGTCATGGAAAGTGCTTTCTTACTTTAGCCGTTCGGATTCGGCATATAAACTGTAAGTCCCCTCCATTCCTGACAACATTACTCGCACACAGGAATAGTTGAGAGTTGTAATTCACTAGGCCCTAGTTCTTAACTGGCTGTTGCGCCACCCAATTTTTTTATTATATATAACCTACCAAATTTAGGTAAAAATAAGATCGTTTTACTCTAGATTTCAAGGTAAGTCAATACGTTCCTAAGGCAAAAGTATAGGTAAAATCTACTTCGCATCAAGTTAAATTGCCTTAGCATAGGTTAATAAAATGAGAAAAATCAATCTTATGCACTAAGGCCTTGTAGCTTGGATGTTGAGCTAAAAATAATTTCCTAGGGAAAAATAAAAAGAAAATCTTGACAATGTAAATACGTTTGCTATGATTCGTGCTAGCAAGTTTTAACAAAGACCTTCATAAGTTGTTAAGAGTTTGTCTATCTTACAAACATCTGAAAGAAATTCTAAAACATTCCTATTCTAAAACGAGTTTCAGCTAAAAAGGCAAAATGGTTTTAAAATTAGTTGTGTTCTTGTTACGAATCTGTTGTCTTAACAATTATATTATAATAAGTTTTTGAAATATAATACAAAATATAACAAGCAAATAATTAAAACTAAAGTTTGGATTTAAATTTAGTATTAAATTCAAGGTTTGCTTAAAACTTCATATAGTGTAAAATAAAGACTGATAACTATTGAAAAATTTCAGAAACTAATTGAGGTACTAAAATAATTTGAACCACCTTATACCTAAAGTACGGGTTAAGAAGGCCTGTGTTGACTTCTACGCCTGCAGCAAAACTTTCGGCAAAAAGTGGGGCCTTCAGTCGAAGATGATTTTATGGACGTACACAGCCGTAGTACATCCAATCTTAACGTATGGTTCGATTGTGTGGTGGCCTGCTCTTAGCAAAGCCTATACTATTGATAAACTAAATAAGGTTCAGAGAACAGCTTGCGTACTTGCCCAACGGACGCCTTAAACGTTATTTTGGATCTTCTACCAATCGACCTTTTTATTAAATACATAGTTTCCTGCGGCGCTATTAGGCTGAAGGAATCAAATAGCTGGTTGTCAAAACCTTATGGTCACAGCAACACTACGAAATTAATTCCCTCAGATATTATCTCGGTAGACACTGACTACTGTGAACTTTAGTAAGGGTTTTAAGGTTATTTTCCCATCGAGAGAAGATTGGGAGATTGACATCGTGTCGATAGGTTTCGACAAAACCATCTTTACTGACGGCTCAAATATGGAGTGCGGAGTTGGTTCTGGGATCTTTTCTGAGTCCCTAAATGTAGCCAAATCCTTTAGGCTTCCTGACTTTGCTCGAGTTTTTCAGGCTGAACTGCTGGCTATAAGGGAGGCATGTAAGATATCTAAATTGGTCCAGCAATGTCGCGATGACCTTGCGAACCTGAAATGTGTCACCCTGATCTGAATTCCGGGCCAGGCAAGGGTCGGCACTTCATAGCTCACTTCGGATATGGTTAACATTCCTTTTGGTGCTATGAAGAGTAAAATCTTTTCTATCTACCAAACTGAATAAACCCGAGGGTGGGGCATTTTACCCAAGTGCATTATATCTAGGAAGATATGGCCCACCTATAACAAAACCCGTACAAACGATCTTCTATGCAGGCCAAGGCAAGACATAACCAGGATTTTTGCGGTTTGTACCGGACATTGGCCTATAGGAGTTCATGCAGAGAAGTTGGGTAGTGACCAAAGACAAAGTGAAACCATAATCCATTTCCTCTGCAAATGTCCTGCTTTGGCAAACACCAGAATGAAATGCTTTGGAAAAGCATTCTTTCAAGAACTCGATGAGCTATCTGAGACAAAGATTAGAGACCTAATCTTTATTCTCAATGCGACAAAATGGCTCTAACATAATCGCTATGAAGCTTCTCTATCAATCTATCCCTTTCAATCAAAGGTCAAACGAGTTTTTGGTATCAAAACGGCGCACTACAGCGCTAACTGCATCTCATGCTAGGTTGCCTTGAGACCGACATTTCTA
The DNA here is from genome assembly GCF_945859685.1 of Eupeodes corollae. Classification (NCBI taxonomy): domain Eukaryota; kingdom Metazoa; phylum Arthropoda; class Insecta; order Diptera; family Syrphidae; genus Eupeodes; species Eupeodes corollae. The sequence continues at coordinate 144,463,488 of NC_079147.1, read as the reverse complement.
CCTACCTACCTATGCATAAATGAGAGATTTGTATTTTGCAAAACCATCATACAATTTATTGTTGAGAGATATTTTGAATCTTAGTCTTAAAAAAACGGTGTTTGATTTTTTTTTCAATTTTGAAGTGATAGTCAAATTTAAAGTTGAGATTCGAATTTATCATCAATCATCAATCATCAATCATCAATCATCAATCCCTTAAAAAAATATACCTTCTGCACCTTCTTAACTCAAGCGCAAGCCTCGAAAAATTTGTTTTTACAGGCGCCCATTATGTCTAGTAGGTATATGCTTGCGGCTTCTGTTTTTCAATTGTCATCTAGTGCGGACTTCTCTCTACCCCTAACGACTTTTACCCGTTTCTTCCTACCCACCCATGCCCACATCTTTTATGGCGTTTATCATATTCGAAATTAAATTTTATTCTTCACACCAAGCGACCATGCTGCGTAGCAGGTACAATTTTGTTTCATTTTGTTAAAGAACAAAACCAAGAAAAGGCTTTTTATTTAGAGAAACGTAATCCCGATCGCCAACACTACTGCAAGATTAACCGAACCACGCCCACTTTCTTCTCTCGATCTTCTTGCAGTGTTAGTAAAGTTTGGGAATCGTGATAAATAAAAAATATTTCATGTAGGCGTTTATGTAGGGAAAATAAATAGAAATTATATACTAATTATTATACATATAAGAAATACATACATATATAAGAAATGCGAAGCAAGATAAGAAAATATGTACCTTCTTTACAGCATGTTTGCCTAATACAACAGATTGACTTCTGTTACTGAGGAATGGCTGTGATTTAGGGGTTTGTTAGAAGCACTTTTTAAAAACCATATGCAAATCAGATTTTTAGTGGTACCCGTGGCATGATGGCTAGTCCGTTGGACTGTCAGGCCAAAGGTCTTGGGTTCGATCCCTGCCTATGCGATCTAAAGTTTTTTTCACGGGTACTTCCTCTTGCGAGGAATTGACAAGCCAAGAGTAATAATTCTTGTCTTTCTTCTTCTTAAAACTGTAGGTCCCCTCGCCTCCATCCCTGACAACTACAGCACTCGCACACACGCACTGTTGCGCCACATATTTTTTTTATTTTTAAATCTAATTTTGCATCTCTAATATATTCCAGTTCCAATTGAGTTAAACATTTCACACATTGTCTTTTTTAATCAAATTATCTATGATGATGAAATATAAGACAAACTTTTCAAAAAGCTTTTAGCTGGAAGCCGGAAATTTAATTTTCAAATAGATTTTTCGAAATTATTTTTAAATATTTTAGTCAAATAATCTAATTTTTGTTATATTTTATAAATTTATAAAAAATATGTTTTGAAAAATGGTTTTCCGATTTTAATTTCTTTATTGGTTTCCTTACAAAGGATATAAAAGAATGAACTAAATAAAATGACAAACAACAAAAGGTACTCAAAGTGTCATTTTTCGTCGTTTATGATCTTGACAAAAATTAATCAATAATTTTACTGATTTCAGTAAAATTCAGTTCTTTGTCTTCAATTTTAGGAAAAATGTTTAGGTCTACATGCCAAAGCAGTATTTGGATAGCTAAAGCCCATTTGCTTAGAGACCTAAAAGCTTAACCGACGCACGGGCAAAAGCTGATCAGGTTGACAGAGGTTGTTATTTTTTTTTTCTTACTTAAAAAAATAAAGATTCGTATGGAAAAAAAGAAGAAGAGAGGTAAGAACAGCAAATTGGAAACGAGCAGTTTTAAGACGCACATCGAATTCTTTTGATGATGAAAATTAAGAAAAAAACAGATTCTTGATGAAAAAACGGAAAGTTATTTTATTAGAGCTTTCAGTGAGTTGAAAGAATTGTTTAACTTTTTTTTTGACTATTCTCAAGGTTTAAGGAAATATCTAAAGAGGTTTTTAAAGTTTCATCATAGCTACGAAAGAGGTTTTATGATATGAGCAGTATTTAGTCATTATCAAACATTTTAGCGTAAGGTCGTTACATCAAAAATTTTTGAAGCCGGTCATTATAAAGTCCGAAAAGAAATCTTCCTAAATTTTCTAAAATGTTTGCCCCCATAAACTTGACTTGACCAACGCTTGACTTGACTTGAATAACGCGATTTCTCACTCGCTTCGCATATTAAAAACATAAATGTGTAGTTTTTTTAATGGCTGCCGTACTTCCCTGATCTTAACATAATTGAAAAAAATTACGGATATCTAGTTCACAGTTTATGAAGGCGGTCGACAGTTTGAAGAAAAAGAATCCTTAATTGTTTAATAAAGGTTGACGGTCTCATATTGTAAGAGATTTCGACGTTATCGCAGTTATTTACACTAATCAACAATGTAATGTAGGTTTCTGGTGGCTTTAACTGGAATCTGACTTCAAAATCAATCTTTCACTCAGTATTTTTTTTTTGAGTTACAATCTTATATAATTTCAATAAAACCTTATATTAGCCTTTTTGAAACTTCTTGAAGTAGTTTTTTTTTTAATAAAATACATAATGACTTTTCAAATTTATTATCCCTTGTATCGAAAATCTGTTTAAAAATTTTCAGTATTTTACTCATTTTCAAAAAAATATCCTCATTAGTTGTAAGTTTTTTAAATACATACATTTACCTTAAAAGAACTCTGAAGCATTTAAGCTAAACTGTTCTTAACAGAAATTCACAAAACGGTATAAAAGCATTTTTTGTCATTTTACGAATTCGTTGTCTTAAGGCTAAAACATCAAGTTTTTGGAATATAGTAAAAGAAAATAATGTTTAAAACGGATATTTCTAAATTTGAGTTCCAACTGCTGCTATCAAGGTTTGGATTCGAAATAAGCCCTACAAATTAATTCTTAAAGGAAGTATTCAAAAATATAAAGGGATTACAATACATTTAAGGGTTTTTCAAAAAATAGGGTCAAATTAAGACCCATAAGTCATCTCATAACTAATGAGATATTAAAACAATGATTTACGCTGCATCTAGAAGATAAGGATTTGAACTTTACAAAATCGCCATAGAACTAATAACTAAGGGATTATCATGTTTTGATTTAGCCTTAAAAACCAGTGTTTGGTTTTATTTAACGTTTTTTGAATGGCATATTTTAAAAACACGATGCGGTAGAGACTTATAAGGCAAGACTCGAATTCAGGACATCTTAATCATTTAAAAAATTATTGTTTTGTTTGTGCACAAAACAAAAAAACACAATTTTGTTTACCAGAGTAATAAAATGACACCCTGTTTTCGTAATATTTTGAAGCATCAAAAATAATCTTTTCATTTAAAAAATTTAAAAAGCAATCAATTTATTGCAAACAAGGGAATAATATAAAATATTTAAAAAGTAGTATCATTAAAACTTTAGTTTTAATTTTAATACCAAGGTCCTCCTTTTCCATTGCTTGGTCCAGCACCACCAATTCCAGATCCTTGCCAAGGACCATACAATTCCAAATTCGAAACATGATTCGTTCCCGAATTAATAGGATTAAACGCATTATCCTTGGTCAAAGATAAATGATGAGCACTGGATGCGGCTCCATTTTGAATAAATGTACCCAATTTCGAGGCTTCATATTCGGATTTTTGAATTTCAGCAGCTGCAGCATGTGCAGAACGTTGTAAGGCTGAAGCTGCTTCAGCTTCTCTAGCTGCGGCAATACGTTGCTGATGAGCAACTGCTGATTTTGAAGCTGCCAAACGCTGCTGAGCCAAAACAACACTTTGAGCTGCAGCTGCTGCTTCTGATCGCTGAATAGCAGCGGCAGCGTGACTTTTTTGGGTGAGAATTGTTGCAGCAGCTTCACGTTCCATCGCCATTCGCTGTTGTTTGAGAACATTTTCTCTAGCTGCTTGCATTTGTTGCTGAGCGATGAGGACATTTGCAGAAGCTTGTTTTGCTGCTGCAATAGCATTCGTCACATCAGCTGGAGATGGCCTATTTCAAAATTATTATGTTATTATTAAATGTTTGGTTGTGTCTTTTGAGATTCATTAAAGTTACCCAGAATTCCAGGGACCAACACTGGATCCACTTCCAGGCTTCCATCCACTCAAAGAGGCGCCACCAAAAAAGTTATATCCATGACCGAAAAGAGGGAGTTCACGCTTCTTAACCTTATCTGCTTCAACTGCATAGCTTGTTGCAATTAGAACGCTTCCAAAAGCAATCAGGAAGATAGTCTGAGAACAAAAATAATACACAAAGTAATCATACTTAGTGGACAAAAGATCGCTTATTAACTCACAGATAAGATTGAAGCCATTTTCTTAGGTTTGGTTTGGGTACTTGTTTACTAGACGAAGGCGTTGGTTGTTGTGATACTTTAGACAAAAATATCTTCATATTTATGCAATTCCAAGACCACATTGATTAAGATCGATCTGAAAACTTTCGATTTCATTGATGAGACAATTTTCCAACAGTCACGTGCGAGACTTCTTTGACTATAATACAAAATCGAAGTGAAAGGGTTTAGTTTAATTTAGTTATGGAAAGACCTATGAAGCTGTAAGCTTTAGTACAACACTGCAAATACTTTAGGAGAGTGTTTAACAAATAATTTAATTTGATTGATTTAGGGAAAAAATATAAAACCTAAATTGCAAACACCGACTGCAAGTCTACGGTGATCGCTTCGACCGATGGTAAATAAGTTGACCTTAGAGTGCGCCTTTTGATCAGCCTAATAGTCTTCTTATTTTGGTGTGCAATTCTTAGGAAAGGCTTTCAAATTCTAATTGGATACCATGGGATACATCGGGAATTAGCTAAGATTAGATTTGAACATTGGCTGCTACCGTCTTTCCTTTACATTGTTTAGGGTATTCCTAGAGAAAGAAAAGCCCAGTCTTTTAATTAAAAATGGATTATGGTTCAATTCAAAAGCTGTTAATAAAAAACAACGAGTTCGTCGGTGATTAAGTTACAAATTGTTTGAGTTTTTTTTCATACCTTTCCCGTTTTAATCTCTGATATTAAACTTTCCACTTTTATATTTACCAACAACAATCTTTTGAGAAAATGACATTTGTCTTTGGCTTGCTATTATAACAAATTAAATGATCGAATATCGGACGAAAAAAGGTTACATAGAACTTCAAAATTGTACCGCCAGTACAGAGCGGCACCGAATTCTGATTGAGAAATTATCGGAGAAGAAAAGCGGCCAGTTTTTAGTCTTAAAAAAAGCTTAGTGGCACTCGTTGGTCTTGTCGAGCTGAAGCTACGAAAGCCTTAGTCAACGGCTATTCGGAAATTGAAGAAGCTCTAACCATCATATTTTCCCATAAAGAGCAAAAAGACATCGTAAGGAATGAAGCAACGCACCTTCTACGATGAGTGATCTCGAAACACCTTTGTTTGCAACATTTTGGAACGATACCTTGGAGCGATTCAACGCTACAAACAAGATGTTGCAAGAGTCGAAAATGATTCTTGAGTCATTAATGCGTGCACTTGAATCATTGAAATCATTCGTGAAATCTAAACGAAACGATTTTAATAAATAAGAGGAAGCAGCCAAACAAATCCCATACTGATGAATGTGGTGCACCCGCACCAGAACGAGAAATGTAAGGTTGAATCCACTCGATTACGAGAAAGTACAAGGCGCAAATCTGTCACCCAATGGAAAATACAAAGTATCCACCTTCATCCCAGTGATTGATCAGCTGTCCGTTTCTGTTACTGAAAGATTGCATGCCTATGAAGTTGTACGTCCGAGATTTGGATTCCTAAATCACATCGAGAAGATGGATGCTAAAAAATTGCACGCTGCAGCAGAGGCATTGGTGAAAGTGTATCCGGATGATTTAGAGCCTAGTCTTGGTAATAAGTTGGTTCAATTTGTGTCTTTGATTGACTCATACAAAAAGGAAAAGGACTATGGAACAGATCAATCGCCCGAAACTATTTTATTAGGTTTTCATGGTAACAAATTGCACTGGGGAACGCTCATTTTCAAAAATGAAAATTATAAAAAATAAGCTTCGAACCACGATGGCACAAAACCGTCTATCGAAGAGATACATCGCTGCGATGCTCTCTCTCCTGAGCATTGAAAGCGATAGCGAAATCATCAACGATTTTTTGGCGAAAAAAGATCGAAAGGTTCCGTTCGTTAACCCTAAAATTTAATTTCAGATAATTCTTCTTTTCTACTTGGTTTCATAAAAAATTATTTATTGAAAAAATCGAGTGAAAAAAATGGTTTACTTTCTTTTGAAATTAATTTGGGCGAGGGGGCCTCTGCTCCTTTACTGTTCGAGGCTTCTGGACCTCTAAATCCGGCCCTGCAGACTGCAAGTCTACGGTGATCGCTTTGACCGATGGTAAATAAGTTGACCTTAAAGTGCGTATTTTGATCAGCCTAATAGCCTTCTTAATTTTGTTTTCATTAGTAAGTATATGCAATTGACTTCTTAGGAGAGGTTTTCAAATTCTAATTGGATATCATGGGATATATCGCGAATAAGTTAATATTAGATTTGTACAGTGGATCCTAGAGAAAGAAATCTCTAGTCTTTTAATTAAAAAATGTATTTTGGTTTAATGCAAAAGATGTTAATAAAAAAACACCTAGTTCGGCGGTCAGTAAAGTTAAGTAACAAATAGTTTGAGTTTTTTTCATAGCATTTCCCTTTTAATCTCTGATATTAAACCTTCAACTTAGTTATTCACCAACAACCTATGTATAATTTTTTTTTATTTCAAAAAAATTAGTAACTATATTTGTTTCCACAAGCTTTTATACTGCCTTAATACTATTTGACGTTCAAAAATATCAAGTTTTACTTTTTAGATTTAAGGAAAATGTATATATATTTTTTTTTAATTCGATATCTCAAAAACGGGTCAATACTTTTTAACGAAAATGAAATGGAAAGCATATAATAATAAATTCTAAAATAGTTTTTTAAATATAAAAAAACTAATTTAAAAAAAAAAACGCTCTTACGATTTGCCAAAAAAATTAATATATCAAGTTTTTTTGATTCAATTAATGGCAGTAGGTTTTTCGCTAAAAACAAATTCTACCAGTTCATAATTTTTGTTGACAAAAACATACCCATATTTAGACGATTTCAAAAGATTGGAAGAAGTCGTCAAATTTGTTCATAGAAAAAAAATAGATACTTAATTTCATTCTTAAAATATTATTCAGTTTGCTACCGCTCAGTTTACACAGAGATTTGATATTAAAAATAAAGCTTTCTACTGAATACATTATTTTTACAACATTATAATTACAAATTCAAAAAGAAAACATTTATATTTTGAAGGAAAATATGACAAAAACCTTCATGTAAGTACAACAAACATTTTATTAAGAAATAGATTGAGTTTTTTTGATGTTCAAATGGTAGACATGTGCATTCAAGGGGACACAAGCGTCCACAGGTTTTTCTCAAAACCCACCTCTGTCTATCAACTCCTACTCTCACCTCCCCGCGGTGAACATCGGGTGCTTAGTACCTCAACTGGAGATTGGGTTCCAACCCCAGTGGAAAGTTGTTTGGTGGCAGCAAACGAGAGAGGGGGGGGGAGAGGTGTTTCCACTAAGGCACCTCTCCTTATCCAGGCGGCAGCGGACGAATTCTCGAGATAGAATCAACGGTGGCGTCTACAGTTCCAGTAAGGTCGAACTACTTAGTGAACACCTTATAGGGCTTCTTCGACATATTCGGAGCCCAGGCCTATAAGGAGCGGTTCATCCGGCTCCCCTTGCTTGGAGTTATACCTCCAGGTTGGGGGTTGTGCCGTCGGGGTGACTTCCTGGCCACGTAAAAACATCATAGTTTCGAAGTAACAACAAGCTTCGGATACGGACGGATTCACTGTTGACAACCCACGCAAACGAAATAAGGACAACGAACTTAGGATATGTTCGTGGAATGTTAGGTCCCTTAACAGACCACGTGCAGCCGAACAATTAGCGGAAGCCCTAAACTGCTGCAAGGCAGATATTACAGCCATCCAAGAAGTGCGATGGGATGGACCGGGCAAACGCAAACTAAAAGACTGCGATATCTACTACGGCGACTGCTACCGAGAATAAAGACAGCGTCTATTTGGGTGTGGATTTGTTGTTGGAACTAGGCTCAGGCAAAAAGTCTTGAGTTTCAACAGTGTGAGCGAGCGCATCACGACAATCCGCATCAAGGCTAAATTCGCCAACATAAGCCTAATATACGCGCATGTCCCAACAGAGGAGAAAGATGAAGATACCAAAGACATATTCTTCGAGCTCTTGGACAAGACATATGAGCAGTGCCCTGGCTATGACATTAAAATTGTCTTAGGAGATTTTAATGCCAAGCTAGGAAGAGAAGACATCTATGGTGGCATAATCGGGAGATACAGCCTGCACGACACCACCTCCGACAACGGATTCAGGCTGGTCGATTTCGCTGCGGGGCGAGACGTTCTGGTAGCTAGTACGCAGTTCACGCATCTCACTATCCACAAGGGGACATGGAAATCTCCTGATCAATCAACCGTCAACCAGATTGACCACATTGCGATCGACGCACGACACTTCTCCAGTATCCAGGATATCCGAACATTCCGAGAGGCCAACATTGACTCGGACCACTACCTCGTTGAAGCCAAGGTACGGCTACGGATATCCCGATCCAAGCCAAAACAAGGAAGTACTGTGAGAAGATTCGACGTTAGACGGCTACAATCGCAAGAGACTGCCATGTCCCTTTCCGATCGAGTCTCTAATAACCTCCTAAGGAGTCCTATGCTTCCTGCATTAAGCGTTGAAAACCAGTGGCAACATTGCCTTGCAGCCATCAGAGATGCCGCCTCTGAAGTGCTAGGTTTCACACGGCCACCACAGCGAAACTCCTGGTTTGACGACAAATGCCAGCAAGCTCACGCAGCGAAACAAGAGGCATACAAAACGGCGCTGCACAAAAGGACTAGAGCTGCTCGCGAGCTCTACGAGCAGAAGAGGAGAGAGGAACACCGGCTTCTTAGACGGAAAAAAAGAGAGCATGAGAAGCGCGCGATCGAGGAGATAGAGGGATGTCACAACAGGAATGAGGTTCATAAATTTTACCAAAAGGTAAAAAAAAACTCCCAAGGGTACCAGCCACGAACCGAAGCCTGTAAAGACGATCAAGGGAACATCGTAGTAGAACCACAGTCGATGCTGAGAATATGGAAAGATCACTTCTCCAAATTATATAACGGCGATGAAGAACTAAATTCCGCTGTAAGGGAGATAGAACCACTCAATTCCGCCTACCCGACCTTGACGAAGTGAAGATAGCTATATCTAAACTTAAGTCAAACAAAGCTGCTGGGGCTGACGGCATCACCGCCGAACTATTCAAAGCAGCAGGCGATGACTTGGTAGGGAGCATGCACCAACTCATCTGCAAAATATGGTCGGAAGAAAGCATGCCCGATGAGTGGAATCTCAGCATAGTGTGCCCGATACATAAGAAAGGAGACCCTCTAAACAGAGGCATCAGTCTCCTTAACATTGCGTATAAGATCCTCTCTGCCGTATTATGTGAACGTCTGAAGCCATTCGTCAACAACCTGATTGGTCCTTATCAGTGTGGCTTCAGACCAGGAAAGTCCACTATCGACCAAATATTCACACTACGGCAGATCTTGGAAAAAACCCAGGAGCTTCAAATCGATACCCACCATCTCTTTATCGATTTTAAAGCCGCGTATGACAGCATCTATAGGGAAGAGCTCTACCGAGCAATGTCTAGTTTTGGCATCCCTGTCAAACTTATCCGTTTGTGCAGAATGACGATGGAGAATGCACGCTGCTCTATTAAGGTCGGAAAAGATCTTACCGATGCATTAGATGTCAAAAAAGGTTTTAGAAAAGGCGATGCACTGTCATGCGACTTCTTCAACATCGTTCTGGAAAGAATTGTGCAAAACTCAACCGTCAACACTAGAGGCACAATCTTCCAAAAATCCATCCAATTACTCGGATACGCAGATGATATTGACATAATTGGAAGATCAAAGCGTGATGTCAGTGGAGCGTTTTTGAGCATTGCGACGGAAGCGAAGAAGATGGGTTTAGTGGTCAATGAGGGCAAGACCAAGTATATGCTGTCATCAAAAAAGGACACTGAACGACGACGTCTTGGACAAAACGTCACCATGGACAGCTATAACTTTGAGGTAGTTAAGGACTTTGTCTACCTACGCACCGCTATTAATGCAGACAACGACACCAGCGCTGAAATCAAACGAAGAATAACTCTTGCAAATCGCTGCTTCTTTGGACATAGAAGGCAATTGAGAAGTAAAGTCCTATCTCCAGCATCTTAAATCACCATCTATATGACACTCATCATCCCGGTTCTCATTTATGCCGCTGAGGCCTGGACCCTGTCAGAGAAAGATGAGAGCGTCTTAAGATGCTTCGAGAGAAAAATTCTTCGGGTGATTTTTGGTCCCGTACGCATAGATGGAGAATGGAGGAGAAGATATAACGACGAACTGTACGGGCTGTACAGCGACACTGACCTAAAAAAAAAATAAATAAATTGGGTGGCGCGACAGTCCGTTGAGAACCAAGGCCTAGTGACTTACAACTCTCAACCATTCCTGTGTGCGAGTAATGTTGTCAGGAATGGAGGGGACCTACAGTTTATATGCCGACTCCGAACGGCTAATTTTGAGAAAGCACTTTTTCATGACAATAGTTACTCTTGGAGAATTTGTCAATTCCTCGCAAGAGGCAGTACCCGTAAAAGGACTTTAGATGGCATAGGCAGGGATCGAACCCAAACCTCTAGCATGACAGTCCAACGCACTAACCATCATGCCACGGGTACCACCGACACTGACCTAGTTAGCAGAATTAAAGTCCAACGGCTTAGATGGCTAGATCATGTAGGGCGGTAACGCTCCAGCCCGGAAGGTCTTCGAATCCAATCCCGAGGGACGGCGCAGTAGAGGAAGACCGCGACTCAGGTGGCGCACCCAGGTGGGAGAGGACCTCAACCAACTTGGCGTGCGAAACTGGAGACAGCTAGCTAGGGACCGAGCTGGCTGGAGACGCTTGTTGGTTGAGGCCCAGGTCCGCCCCGGACTGTAGCGCCACCTTAAGTAAGTAAGTAAGATTGAGTTTAAAAACACATAGTATACGTAAAGTAATGAAAAAGTTACATTTTTTTACATTGAATAAATATAAATTACAGATAAGTTAATAAAAAAAATATTGAAAAAAATATGTTTTTTTTTTTAATTCACAAGCACTCAAGGGGTTAATAGTACCATTTATATGTTTATATTTAAACACAGTGCGAGCGTTAGCAAAATAGGGAGGGAAAAACAGAGTTGGTCAAAGCATTCCACATTCTCGATGTGCGATTTAAGAAAGAATCTCTATACTTGACAGTACGCAGAAAGTACCAACAACATTATTTTCTTTAGAAAAACTCCTTACACAGTTTGAAAGTCGTGTTGTGTTTTGTATTCTAAAGTGTTTTGTATATAAAAATTCCCTACTCCTTATCCAATTTACCCTTTCACTGAAAATTGGGCTGGTTTAGGCAACATAAAGGACTTCATTTGCAGTCAACTTCATTCTTTGAACGTACATTTTGACCAAAGCAACTAGTTAGTTTTTCAAGTGCCATGATTTTCAAATTCAGAACTTTACTTCGCAAACCTTTACTTCAAGTTCAAAGTACAAAAAGTACCAAATAAATTATTGTCTACACAAAACTTCTCAGGCAAGCTACAACTCCGATTTGTATTTTGTACTGTAAAGAAATATTTCTTATTTCTTTTCCAAATTGTCAAGGAAACCTTTTACACAAAACATTAAATGAAGCTGTGCAGAAAATAAATAAATTATATAGTAATAAAGTTCAGGGGGGTCATTCCGTAAAACGATAATCGTTCGACGATATCGTTTCGACGATAGTCTCACTTCACGTAAGACGATAATCGTCAAAGTGATATCGTCCAAACGATAGCGTTTGCACGATAGCTAAGTAGGTATCGTCTGCTATAAATTTCCATTGACAACTAAGCAAATTAAAGCAAAAAAGTTTCGGTGTAGTTTAGTTTTGTTACAAAATGAAATAAAAACTCAAAAAAATACAATGAATTCGGTTACGCAGTTTTTATATACAAAACATTAGTAATCTCTCTTAATTGTTGTTAAATAAATAAAACACTTGTAGTTTTGGAATTGCAAAAGAGGACTTTATAATGATATTATAAACAATAAATTTACCAGACGGTTGTCGTTCTACATACATAATGTACATATATACATTCAATATTCAAATTTGTTGTAACTTTTGAAACTTTGGGGCGTAGGAACATTGGTATATTCGACAGGCAACAATTTTTGTATCGCTCTTGCACAAAGCACTAATCCAAATTAGTTTTGGAAACATTAAATATTTTTGAAGCCAAGTTATGTTCCCTGTGGATAAAATGAAGTCTTCACTTCCTTCCTTTTGACCAAATTGGGTTTATTATTGCAGCTGATTTACAAAAATATAAGACATTGAACAAACATTTTCACATTATTGTTTTATCTTCGGCAACAACAAATGAAAACACAAAAACAAAAAGTGACAATAACAACAAATATCACAAAATAATTGGTATGTTTATTAACAATACGTTTTTTGCAAATTTTCAAAATTTCCCATAGAGAAAAACCAAGTTTAATAACATTTTCAAGCTATTGAACAAGCATTATCTTTCGTTGAGTTCATTTTGACATTTGGAATATACTCAACGAACTTATACTGAAAACGATTGAACGAGACGATAGTGATAAAGTTACGTGAACCAAATTATTGACGATATCGTTAATGATAATCGTTTTGACGATTATCGTTTCGGAAATTACGGAATGACACCCCAGCTTTCAGTTGAATGAAAAAACATGATCAACTGTCAGTTTGATAGAAGTATATTTGACTTAAAAGTTACGAAGATTTTTCTTGACTAACTTTCCATTAAAGTTGCCTTAATTAGCAACTGACAAATCAGATACTAGAAACTTGCATAACTTTCGAGTCCATTATTTCGTCTGAACCTACCCATTGTAAATAAATTTGTGCTCTAAATATATAAATCACGGAATTATAAAGTTCAGCTTTCAGTTGTATGAAAAAACATGACCAGCTTACATTTTGACATAAGTAGACTTGACTTGATAGTTCAGCTTAGCGAACAAGCCAAGATCTGACAATATGGTCAGATTTTTCGCAAAACATTTTTAACCAATTTTTTATCAATTATGTAAACACCCAATTTTATTAGAAAAAAAAAATTGAAAAATTTTCAGTCAATCGTTGGCAAATTTTCTATAAAATAATTGGCCGATTTATGGCAACCGTTTAAAGTCGTCTTAACACCAATATTCAAATATCAAATAATTAGACGAGTGTCCACTAAAAGTATGTTTTAAGATGTTCTTTTCAAACAAAACCATCCAATTTTTAATAGGCAGAAAATGTTTGAGCAGATTAACTACGAAAATCGAATGAAATAAGAAGTTACCATTTGGCAAAATAACAAAAATAAGTTACACAAACTAATGTTCGAAAAAGAATGGGCCGCATGAACAAACTTACAAGATAGTTGATATTGCCTGCTTTACTATTGCTTCACTATTTTTTTTTTTAATTTTGTTGCACGAACTGTTGTTTTTACTTCTAAACTAAATTTTAGCGAGAAAATGGTCTTCCAAAGAGTCTATCGATTTTTTATTTTCTGTCTTCCAATCGTGTTGACAAACAATTTATAATTGAAAGACACAAAATTGTCAACAATTTTATGCGAATTTTCTATCAAAATTTTGGAAAAAATCAACTAACCGCATAACAGGACAATTTTTACTAGATAGAAAATTGGCAATTACCACCTAATTGGATGCTTTTGGAAGACTTTTGGTAGTTCCACCATTATTGGAAGGTCCTCCAGATCCTTAGGTTTGGTGAGATATTTCTTGACTAACTTAACAGTTAAAGTAGCCTTATTCACAAGGCATTTTTTTTTTGCAGCTCGCCAATCAGATACTAACAACTTACCTTACCTTTAATTCCTTTCTGTCATCTGAACTTGTCCATTGTTTCCTCGTAAAGATTCTATATTGTATAACCCTTCAAAACTTCCATGACACGTTGTAACTGTAGAACTTGTGAGTAAGTGCTTTTCGAATGCAGATCTAAAATCAACGAAAAAAGTATACAACTTCTTTTCTTTATGAAGGAATATTTCTGCAATACTTTCAAGGGTAAGAATGTAATCAATTTTATAATATTCACTCCTAAATCCTGAATGGAACTCCTTTAAAAGTTTATTCTTGTCGATCCATCTATTGAAGCATTTTCGAAATATTAGCGAATATTTTGCAGAAATAATCTAAAAAGGATATACCTGATGAATCAGAAAATTATTTAATCCTTGAATTCTTGTGGTATGACCCCAGTTTCCAGGACACTGTTAAATACAAGTGTCAGCTTGTTGATTAATTGCATTGTGGCATTTTTCTAAGATTCAACAAACATGAATTACGATTCCGCTCCGTTTCCATCTTTAAGTTTCGTTACTGCTGAGATCACTTTTTGTTAGCTTATAGAAGAATCAAGAATTTCATTGTAAGAGAGAGCCGCGTAGGTAGATTTCTTTTGGGCTGTAATCAACTCAATTTTAAGTGGGCTGCTAGAAGATTTGGACTCAGCTAGATTTCTTTCGGGTTGATTCAACTCAATTTCAAGTTTACTGCTAGAAGATTTGGACTCAGATTCGGGTGGATTAAAAATCAATTGCTATTCATACTTTTTGATAAGTTCCAGAATTCCTCTAAGCTTCTCTACAGATATAATTGTCTCAATTGAGCTTCGAAGAAAGCTGTTTTTTTTTTTCTTACCGTTAAGCCCTTAAGTACTGATTCCTGAAATAGTCATCATTTAATGATCTGTATGCTCTTAACCACTAAACGATAATTGTCTGAGATTTCTGTAGTCAAAGTAAAACCATGGTGGTAGAAGATCGTGAATAATTAGAGTGGCCTAATGCCAAGATCAATAATCTGTTATGTAATAGATGCAATCGCCTAATAACTTCGGAACAATTAAGCATACATAATCCATTACTTAAAATAAAACTCTCATAAATATCGACTTTAAACACAACCATCTAACTAATTTATTAGATCTAAAAATAAATTACAAACGCATCAATCGCTGCTATTTGCATAACTGTTTCATATTCTTTCTAATCTATTACATACATATACATTTAATTCTATACACACTCATTTGCCTATAATTACTTCCAGTTTCAAGCGAACTGGTATCCTGCTATGGTCGATGCGCCCGGATTCAACAGACCCAATCGTTGTTTCTGTTTCCTTTGCTCTGTCATGTGATCTTTAAGCTCACGTAATTGCTGTGATAAATTCGTAACCAATATTTGTGTTTCTTCTAAGTTCACTTGCAAGCTTCTCAATTCAATTTGATCACCATCTGAATCAACAGCTGCCAAGGACATTGCTCGCAATCGAGGAAACCAATCCAAAATGCCAGCTTTGACCATTCCATATACATAACTTTCGGGTCCGGTAAATTCAGTTGGATCTTTCACTTTAACCAAGACAATAAAGTACAAATAGTGCCACATGTTGTGTTCGCTTTTGATATGTTCCTCGAAACTAACGGTTTTGTTATCGAATGCCGATCTATTCAAACCACAAATGAAACAGGTATTCTTCAAGATCAACTCTTTTTGTTGTTTTTCACTTCTGAGATCGGCAAATGTATCGATTATCACACCGAAAATTAAGTTAAGTACAATAATAATCACAATAAAGAAGAAGAGAAGATCATAGATGACACGTGCTGCAAAAAGTCCTTCCTAAAGTCAAAGAAACCAAATAGATAATTTATAAAATGTACATCCACTGTAAATTAGTTGTTGTTAGTTATTTACCTTACTCGATGGAGCTCTTAAAATATCACCAATTCCACCACCATTACGGAGACCTTGATTTAGGGTTGTTACAATGCACATGACCAGTGAATCACAGGCCCGTTCTTTTTGTTCCCCATCACTAGGCTCTTGGCGCATTTTAGCAACATCATCGGGAGAAATACACGAGTCAGCATTAATGGGTTCACCAGTAAGGTGATTTATAAGTTGTTCATTCTCTTCTGAAAGATTTAAAAAACGTTAATATTGTATATATTATATAAAGTAACTGTGAGTTATATTGAAAATATTACCAAAAGGCAAATCTGGATCAACAGGTACTAAAAAGTCATCTTTAAAGAATATATAGCCTATTATAGAGAAAAGGTATACAAGAATAAGTGCTAAAACAGCTGTAAGAACAATAGAACGACCATTTCGAGTAACAGATCGAATGACATTTACCAATGTCTCTTCGCGGTAAACAACGTCGAATAACTGTAAAAAGAATATAACACAAATTTAGTAAATTAAGTTTATTTCATATAAAAACAAAACTTACCAATAGCGAATAGAAAAATGGATGAACTAGAAGGCCACAAAAGACAAAACATATGTACCCAAAGTGGTAAAAAAGTTGAAAGTCTGTTATAAGTTTCAAAAAGTTCTTCTCCAGAGTTCCTTGATTGCCCATGATACTAATGATGTGAACTCCCTTTAGTGCCACCTTTATATAAAAATAAAATTGTATCATTGCATTAATAAAAATGAATAAATGATATAACAAAGTATGAACTCGAACTCAAACTCACAGTCACTGATCCTAACAACCAAAGAGTCGGTTCCGGTCCAATTAAAAATATAAACCGTAATATCACTGAACCAATAAGAGTTCGTATACCAGATTCACGTGGCAACATAATAACAATCACCAGAGAAAATAACATTATTGCCCAAAATAGCCAAGAAACATGGGGAAGCAGTTCTAAAGAATTAATTTAGGAGAAAACAGTTTAAGAAATGAACCAACTAGAAAAAATATATAATTATCTTACCGGGAACAGTGTTGTCAAATGGATAGAAGAACGCAACAATCATGTTTATCACAACGACACAATTGAATAGTATACTCGCCCATAATGACATATAACTGCTGACCCAAAAAAGTGCAGGTTGACCTATAAGAAAATAAACAAAAAAGATTTAATTAAATGCTTTTTTTATAATGCAATGTAAAGGTTGTCCCTCGATAAGACATGATTCTTGAGTATATTCTAAGACAACAAAAATGTTCTACAGTCAGGGATCCAGATGTCTCTGAATAAAGTAAGCAACTTGGCCACGAGTACTGGACTAGGTGTTCTTTTCTACCAAAACTAAAATAACTGCATTTATCCCGATTGGACGGATACAAACTGCCCTTCGAGTGCAAAATATCTAGGAGCTGTTCTAGATCCTAAAATAAACTAGAAATTAAACAATGAAGAACGGGTTAAGAAGGCTTGCTTTGTTTTTTTCGCTTATAGAAAAACATTTTTTTAAAAGTGGGATCTGTGCTGGCCTGTTTAAAAAAAAATACAACATTGACAAAATAAAGAAGGTTAAAAGTATGACTAGTGTCAGCACTACACGGGTAGTACCCGTGGCATAATAGTAAGTAGATTATTGTAATATTCGTGGGCTTAGAGCGAATTTTCTTTCTGTGTACTCCCATATTGCTTTAAACAGGCCAGCTGTATTGACACTAAGTGAAACCCAATTGGGGGAGGATTCCGATCCCACTGAATACTTTATTCAAGGGTATAACTTGGTGCCATTATTCTTTTGACACCATGGTCTTGCCGTATACATTAGGAATGATGTCGCTTATCAGTTTTTGCCACAATATGGTCCTGCACCAATTCTTTTTTCAATTTTATGTGGTTTTAATTTTCCGTGAATAAGCAAATCATTTATCGAAGCCCCAATCTAGACAGAGTGTCAACTTCTCATGAATTTGATGCTTTGTCTGATTCCATCCAAAGAATTCTTTCGTCTTATCCTCGCACTGAAATCGTTGTTACGGGCGATTTCAATGTACACAATTCTTCATGGCTTCAACATTCGGGTCAGTCAACACCAGAAAGAGTGTGTGCTGAGATCTGTGCTGAGCTAATCCAACTGAGGAAAACCGGAATAAGTTCAAGCAAGCCAGGAAGACCTGCAACTCCCATATTCGACGGACCAAATTTTTACATGACCAATGTCATGTCCCAAAGGCAGTAAAAATGTTTGGTCATTTGTAAAAAAACATTAGGAATTCTTCCTCTTCCTCGGTTTCTACGCTCGTTGTGAATGACACTCCATTTGTTAGCTCCTTAGAGAAAGCAAATCTCCTTGCTATGCAGTTCGCCGCAAATTCAACTATGCCAGTGAGTGTTATGACTCCGCCTGTACTTGATCGAGTTAATGATTCTATGGGGTAAATCATTTTTCGCACTCGTACTTTAGCGAGAGTCCTAAAAGATTTTAACATACATAAATCTGCTGGTCCGGATGGTATCCCCGCTTTTGTATTGAAGAGGTGTTCTTCATCGCTGGCAAAACCACTGCGTAAGCTTTTTCATCTGTCCTTCCCCTCAGGTATCGTGCCGAGCGGATAGAAAATCGCATTTGTCCAGCCTATTCCCAAAAAAGGCGAATCTTCCTCACCGTCTAATTACCGACCGATTGCACTTACGTCCCTTCTTTCCAAGGTCATGGAAACGCTGATTAATTATCACCTCAAGATATATCTTGAAGAACGGAAGCTTCTTAATGACCGACAGTATGGCTTTCGTAGCAATAGTTCCACTGGTGATCTCATGGTTCATCTCATCGAACAGTGGAACAAATCTTTACATAGTTTTGGAGAAAGTAAGATTATTGCACTAGATTTTTCAAAAGCATTTGATAGGGTTTGGCATCAGGCTCTCTTATCGAAAATGCATGCTTTCGGTTTTCATGAATCCCTCCTTCATTGGATTAGTAATTATCTTTTGAATCATTCAATTCAAGTTGTGTGGGATGGATTCAAGTCTGAAAACCACAAAATAAATGCTGGTGTGCCCCAGGGCTCTGTTTTGTCTCCAACACTTTTTTTCATTTTTATTAATGATTTCCTGTCTGCAACATCTAATCCAATACATTGTTTCGCTAACGATAGTACTCTTAGCTTTTCATATTCTTTTTCAGATTCACACCCCTCTTCTTCGGAAGTGGAACTGAAACGACAAAATATGATAAGCTCGATATTCTCGGTATATGTATCACCAACCACCTTTTGTGGAACGATCACATACGCGATGTCGCCAAAAATGCCACAAGGTGTTTTGGTTTTCTAATGCGATGCAAGAAATTTTTCTCCCCCTCTGATCTGGCTTTTATTTACAAGACTTACATACGTCCAAAGCTTGAGTATAACTCCCATATCTGAGCTGGTGCTCCTGCAACTTACTTAAGCTTCTTGGATAGTATTGAACGTAGAGCATTTAGATTGATTGGTGATATTACCATCATAAGATCATTTACGTCACTTGAACATCGTCGAAATGTTTTTTGTCTCACCCTCTTTTACCGTTATTTTAATGGTTTATGCTCTAGAGAAATAGCCAGCTGCATTCCTCCCCTTAAACAGATCAACCGTAATACTCGCGCTTCTAGGAATGCTCATCAATAAACCCTGGAGCCCATCTTCGGTCGTACTGTCAAGTACAAAGATTCGTTCTTTAGCCGTACTATGCGAATGTGCAATGCCTTGCCACACTCTGTCTTTCCAGCTATTGCAATATTCAGGAATTCAAAACCAATATGCACCGACATCTTCTTTCAACCCCTCTCTCCCTTACAGTGTGCGCTTATTATAAAAAAAGTGAGTTGGACTGTAATGCCAGAGGTGTTGGGTTCTATCCAACCTAAGCCATCTAAAGTCTTTTCACGGGTACTGCCTCTTACGAGGAATTGACAAATTCTCCAAGAGTAACTCTTGTCATGAAAAAGTGCTTTCTCAAATTAGCCGTTCGGATTCGGCTTAAAATTGTAGCTCCCTTCCATTTCTGACAACATTACTCGCACACAGGAGTGGTTGAGAGTTGGAAGTCACTAGGCCGTAGATCTCTACGGACTGTTACGCCACCCAATTTATTTTATTTAGTGTCAGCACTACAAAGGTCCAACATACAGTCCAACACATGCCTTAAATGTTATTCCGCGAGGAGTAAGGTCGGGAATTTTTCTTTTGGCTAACTGATTTTGACAGTGTATTTTAAGCTGAATAACTTTAATAGCAATCCGAGAAGCATATAAAATAGTCAAATGAAATTCAAATCAAAATGGAAACTTGTATATCTGCATCGACAGCCTATCAATTCGGCTACAACATCCTCTATACTGGCCTATTGATAGGCACGTTCAGGCGACATAAGCGACTTGAAAGTAAGGCAAGTTTCTAGCATCTAATTGGTCAGCTGCCAAAAAATCACCTACCAATTAAGGCAACTTTATTGAAAAGTTAACTGGAAAGTTAGTCAAGAAAAATCTCCCTAACTATGAAGTAATGTCTACTTATGTCAAAATGACAGTTGATCATGTTTTTTCATTCAACTGAAAGCTGAACTTCATTGTTCTATGATTTATTTCTTTTCTGCACAACTTTATTTAATGCTTTCTGTTAAAGGGGTCCTGGTAAATTTTGAAAAGAGATAACTAATATTTCTTTACAATACAAAATACAAATCGATGGACTTGTAGCTTGCAAGAGGGGTTTTTTGTAGACAATAATTTTGGTGGTAATTTTTGTGATATGAACTTAAAAAAAAAGGTTTGCTAAGTAAAGTTCTGAATTTGAAATTTATGACACTTGAAAAACTAACTAGTTGATTTCGTCAAAATGTACGTTCAAAGAACGAAGTGAAGTCCCTTATGTTGTCTGTCACTTGTCCATTCCATAGAATCCACTCTAATTAGCTGGACTGAGAAGGATCAATAACATAGCTTATGTAAGACATAGAAATTTCAATGTGGAACAGGCGGTGGCTTAGTTGAGAATAGAATTCAGCCAAAGAACAAAGAAATTATATTTTTTCCAATCACTAGGAAACACAATTATAGAATAATGCTACATTTCTTATCACAAAGACAAATAACAGTTTGCGGAATTTTTGTAACTCACCTCTTAGTTTCTTTTGCCACTTCATTTCATTAAACATCTCTTCGGCCCGTTCAAAGAAATCAGCCACTTTAGATCCTTGGTCATCTCTCTCAGCTGTATTTAAAATCTTAATTTTAGTATCAGTCGTTAGATATTCGCATATTTCAGGTATAGGGAATACAATTTGCTCTAGGGTCCTATCATTTCTGACAATCTGCAAAAAAATTAAATATAATTCACTAATTTATAAAACCATAGACATAGATTTGTTGAAAACTTACTTCAATCTGTGCTGTATGGGTTGCGTAATACATCAATGCTTGACTCATTTTTGAATCAAAATTCAGTGCCTCATCTGAAGATTTGAGGAGCGTAGCCAAATCTTTGTTATGTTGTGCCAATTGATGACACAAAATGTATATGTTATGGCCAACTTCACGAGGTGATACTGTTGCATCATCGTCTTCCGGTTCGGAATCATCATGTTCACTTTCATCGACCATTTCTTCCTGATGATAAGCTTTGCAAGCAACTTCAACCAATTGTTTGGGGTTCATGTTGTATAGAATTCTTTCGGCGTTCTCACTGTCTCCGCGGGACTCCATTATGGCGAGCAGCAGCTTCGATGCGTTGTTCTTCAGCTCCAAAACCAAATCCATTCGATTTTCACCCAAGGGATTGATGTTATTCATAATCAAAGCTGTTATGATGTCCAGACCATTGGATTCATGCGTAGCTATGCAATTCTGATTTTCATGACAGGGTCCCTGACAGTACTCGGTGAGGGTTTCTAACGTCTGATTTATAAGTGCCACATTATTCTCATTGATATACAAACCAAGCAGACCCAATCCGCCCGTTGTAGAGCCACAAATGCAGTCCAAGAACATCAAAGTCTCCGACACGAGATTGTAGTTTGTCTTTTGGTTTTGGTTGCGTAGAAGATTTTGCAGGTCAGGATTATGATTCTCGCAAAGAAGTTGAAGAAACCTCAAAATAGGTTGCATGACCAGAACTTTATTCGAAAGCTTATTGCGATCGTCCTTGTCTTTGTTTTTCTCCAGTTTTTCCGCTAGAATATCTTCGAGGGGACTCGATATATTTAAGGCGGACGCATCATCACCGGTTGCCATATTTCGAGCGTGACTATATGCTCTTGCAGTTGCCAGTCCAGCGTTGTGAAGTTCCTTTTTCAGTTCTTCAGTAATGACCACTCCATTACTTTTGACACCATGTTTTCGAGAGATTTTCTCAAGTTCTAGGCTCATATCGTGGGGTTTGGATTCATGAGCCTTGGCGGCTATATCAGAGGTATTAACCGTCACAGTCGACTTGATTTCTTGCTGGGAATCTTTCATTTTCTCGAAGAAAACCTTGAAAAATGCTTGATTTAAATCACCACTGAGAAATTTAGTGAACATCCCTTTTTGAATTATAGGATTTCCACCCTCTAGTAGGGCTATGCCGAGTTCAGCAGCTTCGACAAAGATTGAAGGCGAATGCACAGATTTTATGACAAGTTCCACCACCAAATCCGAAGCTCCTTCCCGGTCCAGATGGTTTTGAACTTCATGTAGGGTTTTTCCTGCCCGTATTAGATACTTGGCTCCTGGTCCATGGGTAACAACGTGTGGCCGGCGACTATCTACACCTTCTATGGACTTCTGTGAAAATCCTTTACCGAAATAACGAATTAGCAGTGAGTTTCGTAGAGAATCACCCTTTTCTCCATAGTTCACATCAAACGCCATCATTTCCCTCAGAGTTCTTAGAACTTTAACACAGAGCTTTTCTTCTTTCTCTTCTAACAACTTCTCGGTGTGTTTGATGAGTTTCCTTATGAATCCTCCACTTTCACATCTTTTCCGGGACTCTGTACCCTTTGGGAATAGTAACTCAGAACGGTATAGAATGTCAACTAAAAGAGACAACTCCGCTTCGACTAGTGGCTTGAGTTGGTCCTCTAGAAGTGATACAATGTCTTGTAGACCCTCAATTATACTTCGGTCCATTCGCATGCAATTGGAGTAATAAGCGCTGTCATACTTCGGCTGTTTTGAAGCTAGAAGCCATTTGGTAGTCTGCCGAGTAAGCAACGCTGTTTTACTAGACATCGAAACAACTTTCTGCTCTAGGTCTAATGGAATCGCGATGCTCCTTGTCTTTGCTGATTCCGACAAGGTTTTGATGCAATTTTCGACATTAAAGCGTTCAGCTAGAGATAGCCATTTGCATTGAGATAGTTTGTACGTGGCTTGCAAAAGTTGTACAAATATCATTTGGCGTGTTTGGACAATTGTGCTCTGGTCCGAAAATGGGCTGCTAAAGAATGTTCCTAGGATTGTCATGACTCCAGTCAGTACATAGTTGATCAAAGCCTTATTTTGTTCCACTTGGATGATGGCAATCAGCTGATTAATATCTGCCAAAAAGGACTTCTCGAACAAATTCCACATATGACCCGAGGAATAGATCTCCTTCATCTCGACTTCAGTGTCAATGTAACAGTGATTCAAAAAGTCTACATAGGCTTCTTTGACTTCGGGTATACAATCTGGATGACATATAACTGTTACTATATCATCGAGCGACAACAAATTGTTGCATTTGATTTCGGTGTAAACATTCTTGCCCATTGTACAACAAGCTAGTAGCTTGACCAATTCCACGTGATACTTGAGGGGATTTTCATCGGATAGAGGTTGTTCTTTGTTAGTTTTTTTCATCATGGTGACGAATTGATTAAATGACGATTTATCGTTATAGAAGACTAGGACATCTTCGCCTGCATTTATGAGCTCCTGCATTACCATATCTTGACATTTTCGTATAAATTGATTTTCGGCCTTGACGATAGTCTGAAGGAATTGTAAATAAACAACATGTCGGCCGTGAATTTCAATGCAATGAACAAAATGCTGAACAACTTTGTCTGTAACTTCATTACAAAGTGAGAGATTATCCTTGAAGATTGCGCAAACTGTTTTTGCTTCCAATATCTAGAAGGGTTGATCATAAAAAATGAATACGATTATTTTATAAAACGATTGCTATTTGTCAAAAAGGGAAGCACACGAGAACCCTTGAAAGGGGTTATTACATCTGGTTTTAGAGGTTTGGTTAGTAAAAAAAAAGCAAAAACAAAAACAACAATGGATTCTCTAACAACAAAATTTAAATTCAAACAAATTTGGAAAATAACAAAAGTTATGATTGTCGACAAAGATTAACCTAATAATCTAAAGGTGTATAACTTTGAAGGATCATTACTGGTTAAAGGTTGAACAAACAAAGATACAATATTAGTTATTAAAATAATCGCAAGTTAAGTTAGGTCACGTTAAAGTGCCCGTCCGGTATTGAGTAGAACATACATAGGCCTGTTGTTTGACAATTAGATAGTAAAGAATCTTGAGGCCTTTTTTTGAACTCAATGAAGGCAATTGGAGTTACTTATGAAACGTTAAATACTAATTATAATAGTCTTTTTGGCATTACTTAGATCGTTATAGAAAAAATTTTCTAGGAAGGTCTTAAGTTTTTGAGCTAGAGCACGGCAAGTTCCAGAGGAGGTGAAGAACCCATTCCTCCTCTTTCTCGCCATTTAATGATCGGCTTTGCGGCATGACGTGTGTAATAATACAGGGTCCGGTTATGAAACCAATTAAAGAGCTCAAATACAAGCGCCTTAGAGATTTTAAGCATATTGTGCGCTTTGAATCCAATGTAGACCAGATGTTATTCGAGGCAGGACAGACAGCTGGTGATGTTATTCCACATGATATTTGTTTTAGCATCTTGTTTTAATAAAAGCTTACATGATGCAATTGATAGCTAAACGTGGCAGAAGTTCATCGGCTTTACAATTTCCTAAAATGTCTCCGTCTGGAACTCGGTTCCATTAGTCCTCTATAAAGATAGAAACAACGGTGGTGTCAGTTAGGTTGACCTACTTAGTGAACAAATCTTAGGGTTTCTACGACACATTCGAAAATCAGGTCTTGAAGGAACGGTTATGCGGGCCTCGTCCTTGGAATTCAACTTAACCGAACCTTTTGATGTCAAAAAACGCTAAGTCAAGGAGAAACACTGTCACATGATTTTTTGAATATATTCCTTGTAAAAATAATGCAGAGCTACCACGTCAACACTAGAGGCACTAAGCTGACAATATTGACATATTGGGAAGAAATTAGTCAATGGGGCTCACAAATATTGAGCCACAGTCGGCAAAATCATCCAAAAAGGACCTACAAATCAAACGTCTCCATCTAAACGTCCTAATCGGCAGATATTACTTTAAAGTAGTTAAGGACTTTTTTTACCTCGACTTCCCTATGAATTCAGCAAACAACAGTGGCGCTAAGATCACACGAAGAACTGCTCTTGCTACCAGCTCTTTCATTTGGCTAAGAAAGGAATTGAGCAGTAAAGGCCCCTTTCGAGCAAACAACGTCGCTATATATATCTACGTCCTGCTATGCGGTGCAGAAGCATGGAAAATGACAAAAACGGATGGAAGCACCTGGGGTAGTTTTGCGAGAAAAGTTCTTCGTGTGATCTACGATCCTGTATGTAAAGAAAGTGTGTAGAGGAGAAGATGGAAATACGTGCTGTACAGAGATGTACTTATCCAGAATCATAAAAGCCCAATGCCTAAAATGGCTGATACAGATAGAGTGCATGTAAGCCAATGCGTCGGCCCGGAAAGTTTTTGGACCCACCCTCACACGACAGCCTACTAGGGGAAGGTCATGGATGAGTCGGCGAAAATAAGTGGAAAGTGACCTCAAAAAAATTATAGTTCGCAACTGGTCACATCTAGCTTTGAACTGAGCTAGATGGAGAAGTTTGTTGGGTGAGTCCCTATCAATCAGCGCAACCTTAAGTTAGCAAGCAACTTGGTTATATTTTTCACACAGCTTTTATTGGAGCTTTCTAGTATGTAGATATTTGTCAGGTTCAGACCGCATTGGATTGATACGATGCGACACAAAGATATGGCACCGCATAGCACGAGCTGTCCCTGCTTCTCAAGGTATTACTTTTCTGTTTATCGGATTTTCTCATAGGGATTTGAAAATTTTGAACGAAAGCAATCGTCACGTTACTGTGAATGTCCAGCGTTATCGTGCCATAGGTCGAATTAGAAAATATTGACCCGGACGAAATGAGGTTTCAAAAGTTTGATGCCACAAGCCACACAACGCACGTTACATTCGATTTATTGAAGAGTAAGTGTAATGAACGTGTTATATTACGAAATCGGCCATCATCCAATTGGCCGCCTGTTTTCTTAAGTCATTAGTTTATGAAAGAAAGCCAGAAAGCCAACGACGTTGGAATAGCTCAGAGCTAGCATTTAATGTAATTCGAAAAAGCCGTCATTTCATGTGGCCAAATTATCGGAAATTTTGTGCAACGAATCGGCCGTTGAAAACGTGCGAGCGGCGTCCATATGGACGAACTTTGGTTCCAATCATAAGTGTTTTGACTTTACTTCAAGCCGATAATAAGGTTTCTTATTGGAAAACCCTTTGCTTTAATTTTGTTTATCTTTTTAATTTTTAGATTATTAAATTCCAAATATTAACTTTAAAGTTTAGAGTTTAAAGTTCAAAAATAGCAATTTAAAAAAGTAAGTACAGCAATTTTAGCGACAAAATTGTTATGATTAGTAATTTAATAGGGGACGTATATTTTTCAATTTTCCATTCACTAGTATCGACTTTAGTATAATTTTAAATAAGCATTTATATTTAAAGCACACAGGACAACTTTCAATATTTTATCTATTTCAGATGGTCCAACAAAAATAGTTAGTAAATAATAGCACAAAACAATATAATGTACGTTTGATTGATTCAAATACACAAGGCTTACGGAAAACACCCAATAAAGGCATAAAGGAGCTACATTCTTGTTTTTTTTTTTTATATCAAATTCAAAGACACACACACGCACACACAATAGACATTTAAAGCCTCACATTTCATAGATTTTTCTCGAAGTCATTCCAGCACCTAAGCTAAAAATGTTTAATAGTAGTTTGTTTAATACATCGACTACATCAAATATTATTTTAATAAATAAGAATATTTAATATTAATTTTTCTTACTCCTGGATTAAGAAACAAATCCAAATGATCATGCAGCAAGACTTGATTTTGTTGATTGCCCAGACAGAAATTCTCCAGAAATTCGTGAGCCAAACACATTAGCTCTTGCATTAGGACATCGTCTTTTTCATCGTAGGGATTTTGCAGAAGATCCAACACGACGGTATGAACACCAACATTCCTCAGAAGCCGTTGTTCATGTTTGCGTGGCTTTATATTTGAACCTTAAATTTAAGCTAGAGACATTAGTTGGTCAGAGAAGTACAATAACTCACCACTGGTTACACAAAACTTATTCATTCGAATAAGAATGTCTTTGACTTTTTGATATTCCGTCAGTTGTTCTAAGCTCAGTGATGCTCTGTATTCTGAGCTGAGGGTAGTTTCAAGTGATTTTTCTAATGACCGATCAACTAGAATTATAAAAAGTGAGTTCCAATTAATAATAAATTTGGAATGATTGTAGACTTCTTACCTGGAACCACCATTGAATTTTCTTCCATTGCCTTGGACTTATAAACCCACAGCTCTGATTTCTCTACACTTTGTCTGAGTATGTCTAAATCCGATTTAATTTGTTTATAAGATTCAACATCACTGTCAGAAACCAAAAGTTGGACCTGCAATTAATATTTTTAGTAGCAAATATCATTTTATCACACATCATATTTTTGTACCTGTCGAAAAGCATGTAAAACTTCTTGTCTCTGGCTAAAATGCCTAAAAAGCAAATGAAGAGCTCCAGAAACCAACGGTGGATAATCATGCATTATGAGATGTAATAAAACTCTCAAAAATGTTCGTCCACCTTGGCCGTCGAGATCTAAATTGGCAACGTCACCATCACTGCCAAATATTCCCTCAGCTTGAATACCAATTGATTCCAAATCGATATTTTTCTGACGAGCATTTATCATAGATTCGGTAGGTTGTGTTTCAGTCTCATCGAATTCTCGTTTAAATATCGATAGTAGACAGCTTATTCGATAGTCTAGGCGAACATCGAGTATAAATTGTAAGATTTCGATTATTTTCAATTTTGTATCCATCACAAGTGGATATTCTTTCATTTGACTTATGGATTTTCGCTGTTGAATTGTAGGCGTGGCCATAGCTGATCCAATTGGACCGAGGGCGAGCGATGTCATCACTGTGTTCATGTCACCTATTGAACGGAGAACACCGCCTTCAGCTAAAAAACAAATTAAATTATTAAAAAAAAAACATATAAAAAGCTTCTTAAAATGTTCGTTAGATGTTAAATGTTTGGGGTATGTATGTGCTGGTGCATTTGTTGTGTCATCAAATTTACATCTGATAGAATTCTTTGAACAAAAACTTCTTCCAAAATCTCAAACGCGCACAACGTATTTAAAAATTACGCTACGTTAAACTAGATTGAACAACAAAATCTTTAGCAACATCATTAGGAATCTTTAAATTAATTTTAGGCCATAGATAAAAATGTACATAAAAGCACTTAAAGTAGTTGCATAGTGTGGGAACTGGAACCTCGAGATGTATCTTTTAATAAACATCAAGTGCTTACATTACGTCCGTAACCGCCGCGCCAGCCGGATGCTGGTCTTGACTCTGTATCATGACTTGCTAAACTTATAAGCGCGGGTGTTTTTGAGCTATAGCAAAATTTCTACACTAAACCCATGGCCCTACAGATTAGAGGCAAGTGCGTCGTCGGGCTTAGGACCCGGCAACAGTAAACAAAAAAAAACATAGGTTATGAGAGAGACGGCCTTGGAAAACAACCCCTGTAAAAAGACAAAAAGACCCGGATCAAACATGGATTACGATACGAGTATGCAAAGTAAAAACACTTAATAAATCAGGTGCTACTCAAAAACTTGAATCGCTTCACTCGCGGTACAAAGTAGACATTACCCCGATCAGGAATGATGAAAAGAAAAGACTGCGACATTAATTACAACTGTTATGATGCGGATTCATTGTTGGAAATCGGCCCAGATCAAAGGCCATCGATTTCAAGAAAATTAACCATCACCTGACTTTGATCCGGAACGAAGCTAGCTTCCAAGAGATAGCCCTTATATTTGGTCAAGCACCTATCAATTAAGCTGAGGAGTCCTATAAGGAGGAGTTTTACGACCTCCTGGATGGAGATTATGGAGCCCGTTTAGAGTACGGTGTCAAATTCGTGGGCGGTGACTTTAAAGTCGCGAAGGCAAATTTCTTTTGCGGATTCATTGGAAAGCATATTCTCCACGAAACTACAGATAACGGTTTCCGACTAATCGATTTTCCTGCAAGTAGGACTAGGTTTCCCAAACGAAGGATACACACTCAACAACCTGGCGATCTCTAAATGGTCGACCTGGAAACCTAATCGACCGTATGGTAATTGACCAAGCCACGTATATAATATCTTAGACATTTGAACCTTCCGGGATAAAAACATGGACTTTGAACACTTAATTGTTGTGACAAAGTTCAACGTCTGACTGATCAACGAAAAAAGTAAAGACCAATCAAAGAAATAAATTTAATACTGCATGCCTTAGCAGACAAGAGAATGCCAAAGACTTCAGTGACCAATGGACCGGAAAACATTCAGCCGTACTCAATCAATAAGCACGGTTTTGAAGGAGACAGAAAATGCATTAACGCAAATGCTGCAACAGAAAACAAGAGCAACTAGAGAAGAGTACAGTGAAAAGAGAACGATAGAGAAGAAGGAAACATCCGCAGCTCAGGCATATGGAGTAGTGCAGTACCTCCATCAAAACACGCGTCGGTTGTACAAAAGAAAGAACAAAGGAAACCGTCATCCACCAAGGCAAAAGCATTCTACAAATGTTTAAGCAGCTTTTCCAGCAGCTGCTTAATACGCATCATATAGAAGGAAAAAATGGGAACAGTGTCAGTCACAGCTGCCAGTAATGAAGAGGTTAAGAAAGCCATCTACAAGCTTAAGAACAACAAATCCAACGTCTGGGATAAAATATAGAGATGATATCCTGGTAAGGTGCATGTACCAGCTCCTATACCAAATGTGGTAAGAGGAAAGTATGCCCAATAGCTCAATAAGCCCAATTTACAAAAAAGACGATCCTATATTCATATATTCTTCATATTATGCAGATCGACACAGGTGGACAGAAGGAAATGCGCAATAATGTAATTGTTTCAACATAGTCCTGCAGGAGTTTTAACTTGGAAGGCACTATCTTCAACAGGCCTTCATAACTGTTTGGCTATGCGGACGACATTCACCTTATCGGCGACCTATTCTAGAAGCCTCTATCTAGATGGGTTGATCGTGAAGATGATGACAACAAAACAAAGTATATGCTATCGACAAACAAAGCCTTATTTGTTCACCAACTAGGACAAAACGTCACTGTTAGTTGCAGTAATTTCGAGGTAGTCAAGGAGTTCAGCTGTCTCATCAAAGATCTAACTAGGCCCCTAATTTATTTTTTAATATAGTTTGCGCTACTCTTATCAATTTCAAAAATTTCGCATCGTCGTCAGCGTAAATGGTTATGTAAAAATGTTTAATGATCAATTCAATATTGTCATTTTGAAGATAAAGAGCAGAGGGCCCAATCGACTACCTTGAGGTTTTAAATCGTACATGATATTTAAGATTCTCAAGGTAATCCGTTTGAGGAAAAGGGGTTCAGAGCGTAGTAGAAGAGCTTAAAGTCGGTAAGATTATGAGAAATGTTGTTCATATAAAATGCTTTCAAAAATGATTGAGAAAAAAGAAAGTTTAGCAAAGTAGGGATATAAACTTTTTTAGGAAAATGGCCATCAAGGCAGAGATTAAACTCATCAAAAATTTGGGAAAACTTGTTTTTTTGGCCGATTGAGTAATGCATTCGGGTAAGAACAGATGCAGTGGAAAATTCGGTAAATACTCAAAAAAGGTTCGAAAATATTCTTGGTAGAGCGTAGGAAAATTTTTCACAGCCATTGCGGTGCTCACGGTAGGAAGAGTTGAGTCAAAAACATAACAAATTAAAGTTCTAAATTTAAGAAATACACCGAAAAAGGTACCCTGAAATGATTTTAACTAAACATACATATACAAAACTTTAAACAAAACAATATTGCAAACAAAAACAACTCAAATCAATTACTTACATTCAACGTCATTAGTATTATAACGAGCACTTGCACTAGTGTTATTATTAGAAACACAATCCAGAATACAAAGTAGCGTTTTAGTTAAACGCAGTAAGTCACTGAAGCTGTAGAATCCAAAGTAGATTAAATCTCGTGCAAGTTTAACAACCTAAAAGCAAAATCAAAATGTCTTTTACATAAAAAAATAAAAAAAGGCATTGAATTTTGAAATTAAGTTTTATTTTTAAAAAAGCACTTAAAACCATTTCATTATTTTAACTAAAAAAGCCAATTAGTTAAGATGCATGTTCATTAACTTTATAGTTACTCTCTTAATTTATTTTTGTATTCAAATTTTGAAAGCTATTGGAACAATTTTAGGTAAGGGAAAATACCATTTCTTTTTAAATCAGCGATTCAAATAAATGTTAACAACAAACCAAACATAAAGTAAAATATTTAATTCAATTTAGGTACAGATATTCGTTTAAAATTCAACCAAGGTTTTTTTGGTGTAAATGGTTTGAGTGTGGTTGTTAAATAATAATAATTGAATACTCTTTTTGATAAAGACAAATTTTAGGGTAGTAGAAATTTAAGTCTTTTAATGCAAATAATAATTACCTCAAATGTCAATTTATTTTGCTCCTGATCAGTAAAGAGCCACGCCTTAACTGCAACATTACACAAATAGTTTTCTAC
The DNA here is from genome assembly GCF_945859685.1 of Eupeodes corollae. Taxonomy (NCBI): domain Eukaryota; kingdom Metazoa; phylum Arthropoda; class Insecta; order Diptera; family Syrphidae; genus Eupeodes; species Eupeodes corollae. The sequence goes on along the minus strand of NC_079147.1, from coordinate 144,431,459 downwards.
AAAAACAATTGTTGTGTTAAATTTAGCACGAACTGCTTCCTTATTGCAATCAGGATGTTTCTTATAATCATAGCTAAGACAAAATTATATAAAATTAAGATAATAAAAATTCTCCACATCCAAGTCATTTATCAACTTACTCTTGAATTGACATTTTTGATGATATTTCGCTCCATAATCTGGCATATTTAACAGGAGTAACTGGCTCCTGTGGATCACGATCAACGTGTAAATGCAGCATTAGTCTACAAAATGATGCTCTCAATTCATAAGGAATTGTTTCATCTGCCATACATCTTTAAAGAAAAATAAAAACAAGTTTCAAATATAAATTATGATAAATGTTTTAAAATAAAAACTTACCTTAAAATTAGATCAATATTTAATTGTGGTGAGAGATTATTTAATGCGAGATATTGCCTATTTAGGCACATATTCGAGAATAGATTCAATTGATGGCGATAGTAGTTGAGAATTTCACCTTCTTCAGTTCTACCTTGACATGATGAACTTGCCAATTCTGCCATGGATTTCGATTTCTTTAAATTGAAAAAAGAAAAAATACTGTGTTAAAATATCTGGAAAACATACAATTTTACTGTAATTTCATTTCTAAGGACTTTAGTTATAAAATGTACTGAAAATCAAAAACAAGCTTTTCCGTATAAAATCCAATCAAAAAACTAAAAAGGTTTTCCTTTTTCTATCAAAACATAAGGAAACTTCGCAGTAAGAATGCTGACATCTTTCTTAACTCTCAATTTTTCACACACGACATATTTTATTTTTAAGTGCAATTAATTTACCACTCATTGACTGGATTCCATCTGAAGATGAATGCTACTTTTAAAGCTTACTTTTTCCTTCAAAATTGGAACTATCATTTCTTGATAGAAGTTTTCTTGCTGACTTACATCAAACAAGTAACCTAAGTAATCTCCTTACCGAACACAGTAATTCTTTTCATTGCTGGTATAATTTCGATTTTAGAAGAACTAATTTTCAATTCTTGATTGAAGATTTGACCATTTTTGGAATTCCTAATACATCAGCATTTACTAATATTTACAAAACAGCTCAAAATTTTTAAGAAAGCTTTAATAATTGCTGTTGGCAGCAAACGAGGGAGGGGAGGTGTTTTTACTAAGGCACCTCTCTTTACGAGCTTCGGATATGCACGTGGAATGTTAAGTCCCTTAACAGACCACAGTTGAACAATTAGCGGAAGCCTTAATCTGCTGCAAGGCAGATATCACCGCCATCCAAGAAGTGCGATGGGATGGACCGGGCAAATGCAAACTAAAAGACTGCGATATATACTACGGTGACTGCTACCGAGAACAAAGACCGCGTCTATTTCGGTGTGGATTTGTTGTTGGAACTAGACTCAGACAAAAAGTCTTGAGTTTTAACAATGTGAGCGAGCGCATCACGACAATCCCCATCAATGTTAAATTCGCCAACATAAAGCCTAATATGCACGCATGCCCCAACATCTCCCCAAAATATCTTAGGAGATTTTAACGCAAAGCTTGGAAAAGAAGACATCTTTGGTGGCACAATCGGGAGATACAGTCTGCACGGCACCACCTCTGACAACGGATTTAGGCTCATCGATTTCGCTGCGGAGCGAGACGTGATCAATCAACTGTCAACCAGATTGACCACATTGCGATCGAAGCACGACACTTCTCCAGTATACAGGAACTCCGAATATTCAGAGTGGCCAACATTGACTCGGACCACTACCTCGTTGTAGCCAAGGTACGGCTACGGATATTCCGATCCAAGCCAAATAAGGAGGTACTGTGAGAAGTTTCGACGTTAGACGTATGCAACGGCAACGTATGCCGCAAGCGCATGCAACGGAACAACAGGCATACAAAACGCGAGATCTACGAGAATAAGAGGAAAGAGGAACACCGGCTTCTTAGATGGAAAAAAGAAGGCATGAGATCGAGGAGATAGAGGGATGTAATAACAACCTCGACGAAGTGAAGATACCCACCATATCTTTATCGATTTTAAAGCCGCGTATGACAGCATCTATAGGGAAGGGCTCTACAGAGCAATGTCTAGCTTTGGCATCCCTGCCAAACTTATCCATTTGTTCAGGATAACGATGGAGAATGCACGCTGCTCTATCAAGGTCGGAAAAGATCTCACCGATGCATTTGATGTCAAAAAATGTTTTGTCATCTCATGCGACTTCTTCAATATCATTCTGGAAAGAATTGTGCAAAACTCAACCGTCAACACTAGAGGCAAAATATTCCAAAGGTCCATCTAATTACTCTGATACGCAGATGATATTGACATTGGAAGATCAAAGCGTGATGTCAGTGGAGCGTTTTTGAGCATTGCGACGGAAGCGAAGAATATGGGTTTAGTGGTAAATGAGGGCAAGACCAAGTATAAGCTGTCATAAAACAAGGACATTGAACAACGACGTCTTGGACAAAACGTCACCATGGACAACTATTACTCTGAGGTAGTTAAGAACTTTGTCTACATAAGCACCACTATTAACACAGACAATGACACCAGCGCTGAAATGAAACGAAGAATAACTCTTGCAAATCACTGCTTCTTTGAACCTAGAAGGCAATTGAGAAGTAAAGTCCTCTCTCGAGCATCTAAAATCACCATCCATAAGACACTCATCATCCCGGTTCCCGTGTATGGCGCTGAGGCCTGGACCCTGTCCAAAGAAATATGAGAGCGTCTTAGGATGCTTCGAAAGAAAAATTCTTCGGGTGATTTTTGTTCCCGTACGCATAAATGGGGAGTGGAGGAGAAGATATAACGACGAACTGTACAGGCTGTACAACGACACTTACATAGTTAACAGAATTAAAATCTTACGGTTAGATAGCTAGGTCATGTAGAGCGGATGGACATCAACGCTCCAGCCCGGAATCCAATCCCGACAGACGGCGCAGTAGAGGAAGACCGCGACTCAGCTGGCGCACGCAGGAGGGTGAATACCTCAACCAACTTGGCGTTCGAAATTAGAGACAGCTAGCTAGGGACCGAGCTGGCTGGAGACGCATGTTGGTTGAGGCCCAGGTCCGCTCGGACTTTAGCGCCACCTTAAGTAAGTAAGTATGTATATTGTATTCATATGAATCCACCTTGGTAGGTGGAGCTCAGCACTTCCGTACATTTTAATTTCTACATGTTGACTTCCATAGAACCAACTATTTCAAGAATGAAGCTAATAATCGCATGAGCACAATGTATAAACTTATCTCTTCATCTATCGCCTTTAATCTTAATAATTGGTATTAAAATAATTTCTTTGAAGCAACGCTATACTATCGACAACTATACAACGCCATATTTTTATTTTATTAGTTGAAGTTTTTATATTAATTATGTTTTTAAACTTTGTAGGTGTGTAAGGTTATAATTTTATTATTTTGCTTACTAACACATGCATTTACGATTAGCTTCTGATCGTAGATTGACGTTTGCGTTAAGCTAACTACTTTCTTGAATCCTGAAGTGGAAAAAAAAAAGAATTTTATAAAATGTATGTTGAAAGGTTGCACACTTTTATGTAAGTATTAAAATAGATTTGATTTCTTTTAAAATGACACAGGAAAAGCGCAAAGGTTGTTTACTATGGCATCCATAAACTACTCTTTCTGACCCAGTGATGTGGAAAATTATGCATGCTTCTCAGCTATCGCATATCTGATAGGGGTTTAAATTGTTTGCATGAAAATACGTTAAGTATTAAACATAATTTAATATTCTTTAAATCTCAAAAGAAGTAAAAGCTCTTAAACAGCTTTGTTCATTTTGATATGTGGTTATTGGCTTCGGTTTAAAGGCAAATATAAAATTATGTACCTTAGTACCGTAAAGACCAAAATGAAACGAGCCTTTTCCGACAAATTAGGGTAAGTACCAAAATAGATTGTATCGTAAACGACGAATCGCCTTGAAAATTAATAATTGTGCTTAAGCTAAGACATGACTATAGCCTTTAAGGTTTCAAGTGTTACTAGCAAATTTCACTATTTTATTAACTTCCCATAGGAAGTTATTTTACTTTTTTATTGCAACGGTCGCTTACGATTAAATGTCGGAAAGGGCTTGTTAAATCGTTCTTTTTTTTTTGTATATACATGTTTTTAGGAATGCATGGTTTTAGTCGAATTTTTTTAAATTGTAGTCTCTTACACGAATTTTTAGTTTAGTTCAGTTTATTTATCAAATAGGGGGTGCCTGCGGCATGGCAGATCGGGTAGTTGGCAATGCAACTTTCTTGCCATGTCGAAGTTTTTGCTTTATATCCCCGTGGTGGCCCTCGGGCAACGATTTGCGTATTCCTACATACAAATTACATAAGTTAGCAAAAATTTCATGGGCGAAGTTTCCTGACTCTTCAGGATAGGACGTGACGGAGAATAGCACTCTTCGTTACTGAACTCCATCCCTCTACGGAAACCGAAATTACGCCTCGGATAATTAATGATAACTCGTTGACGACTTTTGTCTATTGTACCGGGACAAAGATTGGTTTTTGGAATGTAAAGGTCCAACAATTAGAGAGATAATTTAATCGTTACAGGATAGATATGTATCTTAGGATTAAACGAAGTGCGATAGTTGGGATTGGGCAAATAGGTACAAGTCACCGACACGTAACACTGTACTCTGCTCTACTCTAGTCATGATCGAGAAGCTGGAGTTGGGTTACTCCTTACAGAAACGGCAATCCGAAGACTTATTTTGTAGGAGTCCCTTGGGGAAAGGCTTATCAAAGCTGGGTTTCAGAGTGGAGTGTTCGTACTCCATTATACAGTGTTACGCCCCGACGGAGCTCACATCTCTTAAAGAGAAAGAATGCTTTTACAGTCAACTAGGATCTGCCTGATACAACACTCCCCGCGAAGATATTATTTTGGTTATGGGAGACCTCAGTGCCAAGATTGCCAGTTACAAAGACTTCTGCAACGCCAATGGCTTTGTGATTGGTGGCACTATGTTTGAACAAAAACTGTGTCATAAAATTAGCTGGGTGTCGACGGACAAGCGTCTTCCAACCAAATTGATCACTTTGTGGTTAGTCGACGCTTTAAAAGCAGTCTCTTGGATGTTCGAAACAGAAGACGCGCCAACATGGTACTTGCCTGTGACCACCACTTAATGATAGCTACCCTAAGATTGCCTTCAACTACAGTTCGAAGACCCAACGGAATAACAAGAGACCCCAAATTCAATATCGCTATACTAAAGGATCCCACGTCCCGTCAACAATTCATTGACACCTTTCTCACGAAATGAGAACAATCAGCAGCACAGTATATGATGACATCGAACACCATTGGAATGGTGTGAAAAATGTTTTCATTTTAGGCGCTGACAGAATAGTCGGTCGGAAAGAAGGAAGCAAAAACAGTTGGCTTTCAGAAGAATCTTCGGCAAAGACCAACGAACCCAGACAGTTTAGGGCTTGAATAAGTGCTGCACAAGGGGAAGAAAGAAATGAGCTGGAATCCTCGCACCACATGGAAAATAGAGAGGTTCACAGCAGTGTGCGCCGTGACAAGCGTAACTAGAAAGAACACTTTTCCTCGGTCTTAAACCCAGTGTTTGCAAACAACGTGCAGTCGATACCTTCTGAAGCGCCTGAAGAAACTAATCCCCGAATCGGCACCGCACCTCCCAGTAAAGATGAGATCCTTGCCGCAGAGCTTTTACAAGCTGCGCCAATGTCATCAAGCGAACTGCTTCATCCGCTCATAAAAGAAGCCTGGACCACCGAAAGCTTCGCCCATGAGTGCAAAAAAAGAAGATCTTACAAAGTGCGAAAACTGGAGAGGAATTTGCGTTCTACCAGCCGTTGCCAAAATTGTAGCAAAAGTCATACTGGAACGCATCATAGACCACCTTGAGGCCAGACTCGATTCCGCGCTGGATCCTCCTATATTGATCATATTAACACCCTTTGGACCATTATTGAACAGTGCGTTGAATATCGATCACCACAACACCTGCTGTTCATCGACTTTGAGAAGGCATTTGAAAGCTTTAACAGGGAGTATATCTGGTTAGCTTTGCGGAGAAGAGGCATCCTAGAAAAACTAATAACTATAATTAAAGCAGCATATGATGGATCAAAGTGTCACGTTCTGCACGATGGTAGGTTGATTCAGATGTCAGATGATTTTGAAATTCGAAGCGGAGTCAGACAGGGCTGTATTCTGTCGCCAATATTGTTTTTGTCGGTGATAAGTAATGTACTGCGCTCAACTCTGTCAGGTAGTCAATGGGATCCAATTTACTTTGACATCCTATTTAAAGCACTTAGATTACGCGGACGATGTTTGCTTACTCTCTCATGGGATCATGGATCTCCATCAAATGACAAAAAGTGTGGAGAGAGAAGCAGAAGTTGTGGGGCTGAAAATTATTTCCGGCCAAACAAAAATGACCAGCCTCAGAACCCGACCATCCTATCATATAAATATTTTCTCGCAACCGGTGGTGGAAAAAGTGGAGAGCTTTCAATACCTTGAAAGTATCGTTTCCATCGAAGGCAGAACCGAACAAGACGTCATCTGCCGCATCGGCAAAGCGAAAGCGGCTATCGGTATGTGTTTGAAAATTTGGAGGAATAACTCTATCAGCTTAAGAACAAAGCTACGACTGTTTCACACAAATGTCGAATCTGTCCTTCTTTATAGGTGCAGCAATTGCAAGGTTACTTCATCCATAGCAAGAAAGCTGCACACATTCGTGAATAGATGTCTTCGTAACATCCTAAGGATTTCTGGCCAAACCGTATTTAAAATGAGGTCCTTCATAGGAGGACAGGTTAGGAACCTATAGAATCTATAATACGAAGACGTAAGTGGCAATGGATTGCACATACGCTTCGAAAAGGTAACGACTGCATTGCAGGCCAAGCAATGCAGTGGAATCCGCTCACACAAAAAGGAAGAAGAGCTGGACCACCAAGAAGCACATGGCGCAGGACAGCCGAGGCGGAATCAGCGTCACTAGGCAAGAGTTGGAGGGATCTGAAACACATCTCCGGAAACTGTACACGATGGCGCTTAGGCGTAGTAGAGGTCCTATGCCCCTTAGGGGTTCCTAACGGACTTGAGGACCTAAGTAAGTATCAAACAGAGATTACTTTAATCATACTACTTAAAATTATTAAATTGGTATTTAAACAAAGAAAAACAAATAAATAATGAATAAATTTCAATTAATATTTAGGAAATGCAATACAAGTTTATTTTTTAAGGTGTCTCTATTAAAATGGAAGTCAAAGTCTATTGTATTAGAGATAGTTTTGGTTGCCCTAACAAAAGCGTCAAGAAAGGACCTACTACACCGACGTATAGTCAAAACGTCACCATCGACAGACGTAACTTTGAGGTAGTCAAGGGCTTTATCTACCTAGGCTTCGTTTACTTAGGCTCCGCTATAAACGCAGAAAACAACACCAGTGCTGAGATCAAACGAAAAATAACTCTTGCTAACCGCTGTTTATTTGGGCTAAGAAAGCAATTGAAGGGAAAAGTCCTCTCTCGAAGGACCAAAGTGTCGCTTTATAACACCCTTAACATGTCCGTCCTGCTATACGATGCAGAAGCATGGACTATGACAAAAGCGGATAAAAGCACCTTGGGTCGTTTCGAGAGAAAAGTTCGTATGCATCAAATGGGAGTGGAGGAGAAGATGGAACGACGAGCTGTACGGGCTGTACAGCGACGTAGACTTAGCCAGAAGGGTAAAAGTCCAACGACTAAGATGGCTGGGTCACTAAAGACACCAAGCTAGGGACCGAGCTAGATGGAGAAGTTTGTTGGGTGAGGCCCTAGTTCACACAGGACTGTAGCGTCACCTTAAGTACTCGTAAGTAATTAAGTAACGATTTAAAACCAGATAGTTCTTTTTTAATATAACTTATACTATTAGAAAGAACATCAAAACTTTTAGGAATTGAAAAGAAGTTAAGAAAAGAACATGAATTGCATTCCCAGAAAATTTTAGAGTTTGTTAATGAAGTAAAGTCACTTTCTGCAATTTCAGACATTATAAGAGATTTGGATACACAACTGACTGCGGGAGAAGTAAGTCTACGACTGGAATTTAAACATGATAAATCTTAAATACATTTTATCTTACTTACCGGTTGACCTTTCCATTGTAAGTGAATTTCATAATTATTCGAACTTATCACCGTGTTATCTTCATTGATTTCTACCAATAAATTATCATTCTCATTATCTTCATCCAATGTTTCCTCCAAAGGAATATCTTGTTTGGCTTGTTTTTTCACTGGCGATCGTTTGACATGAGTTTCAATTAAAATATCGGCGTTCTTTGAGCTCAATACACTTTTGCATATTAATTCTTGTGTAACAGCAATGGCTTTTCTATTTGATACACACAAATCAGATAAATAATCCAAAAATCTAGAATCCCAGCAAAGCATATTTTTCCTAACTAAGCCAACAAATGTTTCAATTTCTGAAGCTGTAATATGTTTTTCGAGTAGCTTTCGATTATTGTGCAATAATGCAGTAATTGTGTCTTCAGCTAGGATATCATAACCAATTTGCTTTTGCATCAGTCCAAAATGTTTTGCAATGTACTCCTATAAATTTAATGATTATAGTAAATACAATATTAAAGAAAAATAAAAACAATCTTCACCTGATTTTTCCTGTAATCTTGTTGAGAAAGTCTCAAAATGCGATAACACAAACGAAATATATTTTTATATGGACTGTTTTTAGGATCACTTAAATCGTCCAATCGAAGAAATGGTGGTTCCCCATCTTTCTCTTGAAAAGGTCCCTGGAGAATTTTGAATAATTGCTTGAGAATGTATTGCTCGCGAAGAAGCTTTTGACGATCACGAATTGGATTTTTGATTGTCAATTCGAGTGCTTTGGTTTTATTTTGTTCATTTTCCATGCCGGCAATGAAAAAGACAATATCTTGAAGAAGAGACACAAGGGCTCTTCTTTCATTTACCGAAATTGTTCCGTTTTCAAATTTAGATGTCACATTTGCTAATACTTTGCAGGCATCATTGGCAAAATCTAGATCACGAACTTCTACTGGAGAAACAGGGATAAGGGCAAAAGCTTCCTTATCTTCTTTGATAGCAGAACAGCAAACCTGTAAATGAAATCAACTTTGAATTATAAATCACAGAGCAATATCTATAAGGACAAACCTTGGACATAACAGGTTTGTCGTCATCAATATCGATTGGAATAGAAGTTGCATGAACCCAGGTATTTGAACATAAATGTCTCAATCGGACATAGCTCGACTGCGGTACAAGACTATCGGCTCTTGTCATAGTCGTCGGATCCAATTCAAATACTGAAGCTATTTCAGTTGAATAAGGAACCGAAACTAGACGGAATTGTTCTCCTTTGGATTTATCTACAAAAAAAATGTAAACATTTTGGTTTTGTTTCGTTTTTGTCCAAATTCTTACCCATTGTTCTCATTCCACTATCAGAGGCATCTTCAAAGGTTGTATCTCCATCGAGTTCAGCTGCAAGATAATAACCGGTTGCGAGGTGTTTGAAGCGATATAATGAGTTCCAATGGCCAGCTCCACCACGACAAGAATCATGTTGGACAACTTCAATTTCCCACAGAGCCTTACTACTAGTTGCAGCTGTTGCACTTGTTCTGCCTGTGGTTCTCAAGAATACATGCTGTTGTTTCTTATACTCATCCATGGTGAGAAATTTCTCTTGTTCGGCATGGAACAGTCGCACAACATCGCCCCCTTTCAAAATATGCTCTTGATTCTCTTTGTGTTCCATGAAGAGTGTTATTTTCCATGATGTTGACGAATTCAGTACATTAACCTCTTTGGATCCAGGATTATCAGGCAACTCATAGTTAGCAGCTACATGGAGATTCTGTTGGTCTGCATTCACAGGATTCAATATCACTTTATCGCCAACAACCACATTGTCACCTATCGAACGTAGCTTATAGAAGGGCATTATGTAAAACCATGAACCCTCATTGCCATTAGCGTCCAAATAGACTCGCATAGCATTCTTTTCGAGTAGCGATGGAAGGCGTTTGTTGACTGTCAGATATTTGTTCGATTTGAGATGAAGCATTTGTACAACACTTCCATATTGTACAGAACTGCCGAGGAGTTTCTTGTTTTCAGTTTCATTTTGTTTCTTTTCAATTTCGGCAGCATGCTTGAATATGAAAATAAATTGTTTTTAGAACTTTAAGGAGTGAATGGAAAACAAAACTTACATGCAACCGTGTTAAGAGATTCGTATCAGTATTAGAACTGCCACTTTGTTTGGCTGCTTTCCAGAATTGCTTCTGTGCAGAATATCTGTTCATAGGACATACTTTTATAAGACAATCTGAAAGGAGATTAATACAAATTTTAAGTTAACTTTTTGTTTGCAGAAACAAAATCGATCTGTTTGTACTGGTGCTGTTGTACTCAATTCTCACAGATTTTTAAAACTTAAATAAAGAAAACTTTTAAATTATTTACGCTTAATGCAAGCTTTATACAAGAAGTAGTCTTGAAACTTTTTTTTGACTTAAGAATAAAAGAGAATATCGGCGATTTCGAGACGTTTTTCTAGAGTTAGAAGATAAATAAGTTTTAAACGATCTTTATTATTTAATGTCCCAAAATCGAAGAAATCTGCGTTGCATAGATTCAACTCTTTGAGTGTTAGAGTTCTTATGGGGTCTCCCCTTGACTTGACTTTCGTATACAAGCAGAGGTCTAACAAAGCTGGTGAATATGGATTTAGTGACATAGAGGTTCGAGAATTCTCGAGACAAACGGCTTATGCAACTAAGGTATGAGTTAACATTGCAAAGGATGTGACCAAAATAGGCTATGAAACTTAACTAAGTGTCGTAAATAACTGCTACGTCGCTAATAGAACACACATTTAATGTTAATATCCTGCAGACTGTAAGTTCGGGAGGTAAGATGTGATCGTTTAAAGGGTAAAGTTTTGTCAATTTTATTTTAAGATAAATTTAGATGGATATTAAATAGAGACATTTATACTAAGTTATCATATTATTAGTATACACTCAACACGTTCTGTTGAAAATGTTCCTTATCTCTTTAAGCTTATTTTTACGAGGAGTTCGGAGTATTGATATAAAAATGTACTCTTCTCGCGGTCAATACTTGATTTTACGATTATGTTTTAGCCTTTTGTTTATATTTTTTCCTGTGAAATAAAACTGCACCCTCTTAAAAATATACGAACGAAAATTCTGTTTTACCATTTGACCTAAGGAATTTGGACTTTTGGAGGTCTATAAATAATATAACGACGCAAGATTTTATGAGACTTTTTACAAATGATTTTGAACATCAAAAGGAAGGTATACAAACGTTTCTAACTTACTATCTTTTATTACGAAGTTGACCCCCTCGTCAGCTTATTTTATTGGAATTATTGTTGACTTGATGGCTTATCTAACCGAACAGTGTCATTTAAACAAGTTTAAATCTTTAAGACAGGATTAAAACAAAATATTAACACCTCTAGAAAACCACCGCAAAGTTTTATTTCTTTTGCTGTTTTACCAAACTGTTTACTACCTATGAAATTTTTCGTTTTTCCTTTGCAATAGCTCTCATCAGTTTTCCGTTGAGCTGAATTTCAGACGTTCTCTCAAGTATAGGGTTTCTATTTTGAACTACACATCAAAAATGTGATATTCTCCTTAATTCTGCACTATTATTTAAACACGTTAAGGAAAGTAATAACACTTTAATATGTGCAAATAAAAAAAAAAGGGATCATCGAAAACATACAACCTAGATTGATAAATAATGCTACATTAATATCTCCAATTAAGTGAAGTCTCCAAAAATGCACCCAGTGCCGGCAACGAAGAAATTAGTGCTATTTAAAAATATATCTCATTTTAACAAATGACAAAACACAATATATTGGGTTTTTGCAATACCAACTTGACAACTTAAAATGAAATGAAAATCATTTAAAGAGATTCAAGAACAATATTATTAGCTTAAAGTACAATTAAAACATTTATAACAACATTTATTTATGGTTTTTGGCTTGTTGGTATAAACCAATGACTTAACGTAGCGCCTAAATAAATAAATAAATAAGGTGGCACAACAGTCTGCAGGGCCAAGTGACTTACAACTCTCAACCATTTCTGCGTCCGAGTTATTTCAGGAATGGAGGGGATCTACAGTTTTAATGCCGAATTTGAAAGGAGTCAGTATCGTTTCCTTCCTCACGAGAGGCAGTATCCTTGTACCACAGGCAGGGATAGAACCCAATGTCTAGCATGACAGTCCTAGGCACTTACCACAATGCCACAGGTACTAACATATAATCTAGCGCGTTAAATCGCACGAACTCTGCGGCCAATCGAATATCCGATTTCTTGAGTTTCTCACGTTAATCAAACTTAAAGGTGGTTGTTGTATGGCACCATTTTGTTAAAAACACAGATCGTAAAGGTCCATATCTTTCAATTCGGGTCAACAATAAATCGGTAATAATGGCGCGATAACGCTGGCCATTCACAGTAATGTAATTATCGATTTCGTCGATGAAAAAATATGGCGCGAAAAGCCGCATGTAAACCGCACCAAACTTTTATTTTTTGTGGTTGAAGTGGTGGTTTCACGAAGTAAATGTAGATTTTCACCCGACATATTTTGCTTCATGACGAACCTATTAATCAATCAAACAACGTACTTTGTCATCGTCTCAAATGGTCCTTAAGCTTCAATTCTTGAGTCAGCTTAATCTATTATGGGTGTAAACGCAATATACATTATAATTTGGTCCGAGCGATGCTAAATTTATGAGAACGCCGTTTACTACGAACGCCTGAACGGCATTGACATTTTTAAAACTTCAAGTAACCCATTACCTCACTTACACGACGAATATGTAGATTCAGGTTTGCACAAAACTTGCTATCGACCGAATAGAAAATTTTAATATTTTACAAAATTTTCCATAATATTAAATTAACTGAATGATAATGGGGGCATTCACTAAGCTAGTGAGTACGTAGTCAAGTCATTCTGATTTCCTAAATGTAACTATACAATGAGTTGGAATTTCTTTTCAGAGGTAGTGTAAAAAGTTAATGGACACTGATTTTGAAGTTTCGCAATCACCTGCTCAATAAGGATACAAAAATTCAAAATGAAATTAATCCTTCAGAATTTTAATGTAATTTTAAAGCACTTATATTATATCTTATATTTGATTTTATTGAATTTACACTCTGTCGAGTAAGAGCGTGGTCGACATTACCGACAGTTAATGAAAGATTTCGCGATATCACGAGTCGATAGAGGGAAGCATTGGCCTTGATGCATTGTCAACAGAGGTTCAGTTGTCGTTGATCTTTTGAAAGAGAATCACATTAAACACCATGAGTCGCACTACGAGGCTGTGTTCCTTTGCATCTACCCGAAAGCCCCAAAATGTCGCAATCAGAAGCTGCTAAATACATATATGAGAAAGTGGAACGCATTTGTACAGAAGTGGATACAGCGATTAAAAGTGGCTAAAAATGTAGATGATTTACCAGAACGTGGTTCGATAGGAAAAGTGAACAAAAAAGATGAAAAAAGAATAGTGAATCAGTTTTCTTGGCATCCTGCTTTAACATTGCGCCAAGGACAAGCAAAATTGATTGAAAAAGGTTTAGATATATCGAAACTATCCAAACCCTTCTTCATAATCATGAGCTGAAGAAGCCTCTGTTGACTGAAAAACATGTGACAAAGCGACTCGCTTGGGCGCATGAGAATATTGAAAGCGATTTTGAAAATTGGCCGTCGCAGTCGCCAGATGCAAACCCTGTCGAAAATGTGTGAGCATATATTAAACATAAGCTTCGTGGAAGACGCACATACACTTTGAAGCAGTTGTCTTACGAAATTCGTCGGATCTGGTGATCCTTGCCACTTGAATACGACGTCAAATTAGTAGAAAGCATGCCACGGAGATGCCAGGCAATTATCGACGCCGGTGGTGACTGGACACATTATTGACCCAATTTTCATCATTGTTTGGAAAGTGCACAATGTATATATAAATATGAAATTTTCATAAAACAATGTTTTTTTATAAATGAACACCACTACGCTCTTACTTGACAGACTGTAAAAACAAAAGATTTTATATACTGGTGTGGAATCGGCTAAGGTGATTGTTGATAAATGATAATCAATATGATTTAATTTGAACTACGTAAGGTGATAGTCAAATTGATACCTAAAAAAGAGCTGGAAACGACTGGAAAATTTTCTAAGTTCACATTTCTGTGACCGACAAAGCGTACGACATTACTCAAAATCCGCCAATTTGATACTTTAATTTAAATATTTTATAAGAATGAATTTAAAATTTCTCCAAGCCGAAATCGAATTTTGACAATTTGAATCGGAAATTGTTCAATCGAATTGAATTGAGTTGAATCATCTTACACAGACGGAATGAAAATGATAGTCAATTTGATTTTCAAAAATATGATAGTCAACTATCACTCTAGCTGATATAATTGCCCCAATCCTTGAGGCAATCTTTACCAGCTGTTTTTACCTGGTCCATGTTTCCTAGGCATGGAGAGAAGTTAAAGTTGTTTTTATACCTAAAGCAGGTAAATGCTCCCAAGTCAATCCTAAAGATCTACGACCTATAAGTCTATCATCATTCCTTCTTAAGACCTTGGAAAGATTGATTGATATCCATTTAAGGGCACTTATCGATACAAGACTTCTGTCTTCGTCTCAACATGCCTACTGTAAAGGTAAATCGGTGGTAACAACGTTACACACTTTAGTACGCCTAATCGAATATTCCCTCCATCATAAAGAGTTCACTATGGTTGCTTTCCTTGACATCGAAGGTGATTTAAACAACGTGGACACATCTGCAATCACATCTGCACTGACATCTCTAAATGTAGAGAGTTCGCTTCGGGAGTTAATTAATTTAATGCTTACTAGCAGAATAATTAACTCAAAACTGGGCAACTCTTCTAGTAGACGATTCGTTAGTAGAGGGACACGTGGTTTTCTATCCCCTCTCCTCTGGAACCTAGTGGTGAATGAAATCCTAACTAGTCTGGATGCAGAGGGTTTCAGAGTGAAAGCCTATGCGGACGACGTTGCTATAGCAGTTTCAGGAAAGCATCTTAATATCCTAAAAAAACTCTTACAAAATTCCTTGGACAGACTAATCTTTGGGCTGATCGGTGTGGACTGGGTGTTAACCCACACAAAACCGATCTGGTCTTATTTTCGAGGAGATACAAAATTCCATTTGTCAACCCTCCCTATATTAAATGAATCCAATTAAAATTCTCAGACGAGGCTAAATACCTGGGTCTTGTCTTAGACAAAAAACTAAGTTGGAAACGCAACGTACAAGAAAGAGTCAAAAAAGCTACTGTAGCTCTCTTTTCTTGCAAAAAAGCTATTGTAAATAAATGAGGTTTACAACCCAGAACCACGCATTTGCTATACACATCGGTAATCAGACCAATTACAATGTACGGTGTGGCAGAATGGTGGACTGCTTTAGAGAAAGGTATAAACCGGGATAAGTTAAATAAAGTCCAACGTTCAGCATGCCTATGTATAAGCGGATCGCTTCGCACGACCCCGTTTGCGGCACTGGACACTTTGCTCTACCTTACACCTCTTGAAATATTTAGCAAACAAATAGCTGCAAGCTCTGCTATTCGCCTCAATGCTTCGTCGCAGTGGACTAACAACAACATTGGCCACTCCGTAATTCTAAGGTACTTAGAATCAATTCCAAAGCACACAAACTACACCATCCCACAACTACAATTCGACAGAAACTTCCACATTTATATACCTACCAGATTTTTTTGGGAGGATAGGACATTTTTGGAGGATGAGTCAATCCATTTTTACACAGATGGGTCAAAAACAAAAGAAGGGGTTGGTGGAGGTGTGTACTCTGAACGACTTAAATTAAGTCTCTCATTCCGCCTTCCCAATCATTGTAACGTGTTCCAGGCGGAACTTTTGGAGATAAAAGAAGTCTTGTCTTGGCTCAAAGAAAACGTGATATCAACATCTGATATCCGTATTTTCTCTGACAGCCAGGCCGCTATCAAATCTCTGGACTCTGTCTCTACCAACTCTATAACAGTCCATAACTGTCGATCATCTCTAAAGGCGCAACAGTTTAATATTCACCTTTGCTGGGTGCCGGGCCATATAAACATTACGGGTAACTGTAAGGCAGATGAACTCGCCAGGAATGGTACAGTACAGCCCATCCTACCACGTTTGGCAAGTACTGGCATACCAATCGCTACTTGTAAACTGCTGCTAATGCAAGACGCTGTGAGGAGGGCAGGCACCAGGTGGAACAACATCACCACGTGTCAAGTCATAAAAAACATCTGGCCAACACTGGATTTAAAACGTTCAAGGCGCTTGCTTTCTCTAAGCAGATCGCATATAAGCTCGATAATAGGTGTCATAACCGGACACTGTCTAATAGGAAAGCACGCCACGAGACTAGGCGTATTCTGAAATGACTTTTGCAGAAGCTGTATGGACGAGGAAGAGGAAGAAACGGTTCTTCATCTTCTCTGCACATGCCCTGCTCTAGCTCGAAAACGCAAGAATTACCTACGATAATTCTTCTTTAACGATTTAAACGATCTAAATCATATCGGTATAATCAGCCTCTCACGTTTCGTAAGGGACTCAATCTGGTTCCATTGAGCTTAGGAGGATGGCTCAAGATTCATGTGGTATCACAATGGGCCATTAAACTGGCCTAAGTGTGTCCGTTTCCATCTTGGACAGCCACTATAACCTAACCTATCACTCTAGCCGATTCCACACCTGCATTTCTTATTAATATGACTGTTCTGGATTGACTAGTTTTGTAGTGCAATATTGCATTCACAAAGCTAGTTGAATTTTGACTACGTAGTCACACTTCGATAAATAGTTTAATGGTGCGTTCACAAATTAAATTAAAAGTTCTCAAGCTCATATTTATTTATATTTAAAAGTAACTGCGGTGCGATCCAGGGCTTTACCCATATGCTTTATTCTAGACAAAATTTGGTAAAAATAAAAAAGAACCAACTCTAAAAGGTAGACACATGCTGTCGCGGACTTTTTTTTAGAACTTTTAAAAGCGAACAGTTATGTCAAACATTATTTTAGAAAAACCTTAACCGTTTAAGTGGAGGTTCTCAAAAGCAAAAAGCCTCGAAACATTGTTTATCGGTGGTTGGTTCGTATTAGTCTTAGCCTTGGTCAATAAATGGCTTATCTAAAACCGGAAGATTTTTTTAAATCGTACCAGTGGTTCCTGAGATTAGAGCATCCAAACAAACAAAAAAAATCCTTAGCTGTATACTATAAGACGTACAGAATTGTTATAATCTTGTCACCCAAATTTGACATTCCTTCGTGTAAATGAGGCATTCGTGCTCTTAGCTTACGTCCACAATAAACCAATATTCATAAAAAGAAACGATCCATAAACTTAAGTACAAAAATTTATCGAATAACTTATGGTTCAATCATTTTAACATCTTGTTCAAAAATTTATTAATTCAATCGAGGAAATATGTAATAATCACATGTAAAATGTCCATAAAGCTCATTCCAAACAAAAAAAATGCCATCATAACAAAACAAAAAACATTCCAACAGTCCTTCTCTCTTAACATGTGAGAAATAGACCAGCAGGTTAACATACATAACACATATTCCTGTCCTCATCCCCTTTTATAACGATTTTTGTTTATACTCGCGACGACACGACGATACGACCCCTGGTGTTTTTATTGCTTTATTGATGGTGCGAGAAATAAACGAATACAAAATCATTCAAGCTCATCAAAACATTGACCTATTTATTTTGTAGTTTTGTATCGCTTGTTTTAAGTTCGTAATGAGAACAGGGAACTTTTTTCAACTAAGTTTGTAACATTGAGAATTGTTAATAATTTGGAATATAAGTGTAAATATATAAATTCATATACAAAAGTACTGATTTTTTGAAATTTGTTTACATAACGAATGGTGAAGGGTACCTATACGAGAGTACACTTAGAATATCATACCTCTAAATTTTTTGGGCGGGCAGTTCAAGTCTCCAGCTTCTGGGCACACAACTGTTCTGTCATCAACCAATCTATGGGGAAATGGAAAGAGTAAACAAATCAAAGAAAATTCAAATACTCGTATCTCAAATCATCTTGATTGAAGCACATTTTTGACGTGTGATCTTTTATCTTACCCAAGAGTACTTAAGAATCCTGAAACATTTCCTTCGGCATACAAAGATACAACATCTCCCAAATGCAGGAAACTTGCTGAACCAATAATATTGTCACCCATTTTTGTATCGGAATAGAATATATTTTTGTTTCTATTGTTTGTACACGTCGGCACTTGGAAGGTCCTGAAGCTCTCGTTTTGAAGATAAGTTCTTTTTTTTTGTTGGGTATTATTGAATTTATTTATTTGTTTCGCAATTAGATATCAAACCTGTAATTAGAACAAGGGAAAATAAAATTAGATTAAAAATAAGCCATCTGCAATTTGTCTTTTTAAGATTTGTGAGAAAAATGTTAAAAGTAAAGAATAAAGTATACAAAATCAAGGTAAACAATTTTATTGTTCCTTCGTAAAATTTACTAGTGGCATTTTCCCGTGAAGTGGGTAATTGTTCAAACAATCAATGCTGATGCTGAACCACCACAAGCAGCTCACAGCTTGATGTTAAGACAACAACAAAAATTAGAAAGAAAAAAAAAATACAGAATTATTGTTAAGATATACGAGATGATACAGTGAGGGACACTTGATGAGGTATGCTGACATTTTATTTGTTTATGTAGTTTTAAATCATTTAAAATTTTTAAGGTAAATCTTTATGTTATGATTAAAATGTAAATATTTAAGGTACTTATTTAAACCAAATTAAACGTTGGTTGTTATGACAGATATGTTTAGAATGTATATCTTGGTAAGTACATTAAACAGATTAATTTTATTCGTAAAAATATGTCTTAGCTTTAAGTTAAGTGTACACGATTGCAAGATCTTTCAATATTGGACGATTTTAA
This sequence comes from Eupeodes corollae, assembly GCF_945859685.1. Lineage (NCBI taxonomy): Eukaryota > Metazoa > Arthropoda > Insecta > Diptera > Syrphidae > Eupeodes > Eupeodes corollae. The sequence goes on along the minus strand of NC_079147.1, from coordinate 144,412,307 downwards.
AAGGTGACAGTTGATAATTTTCTATCAATTGTCGTCGTTGTTTTTATCTAAACACTAGACAATTTTTGGGTAGAAAATCGGTTTACAATAATTGTCGGTTGGAGACTTTAGAAAAAATTCATCTTGAAAGATGACGGAAGTAATAAAAATAAAAAAAAAACTTAAGGTTGTGCAGTGTTATGCTATTTAACTTTACATTTGTTGATGGCCATCTCAGTGGTGTTGCCAATGTCGTGCCAAAGCATGTCTTTAGGTACGTGTCTTTTGTCAACCTGCATCCCACTAAAATCGCCTGGTCTTGATCTTCTAGAATTTTAATTTTTAAACTTCTTGTTCGTTATTTTACAGACGGTAGTTTTCAAATTCTTTCAAAAACCTAGGTATATTTCTGTTTTTGTTTCATACTCAAAAGCTTCCTGCCAATTAAAAATTGAATGATGTTGTTTGGAAAGAAAATTATCCAATATCCAATTAGCTGAGAATCTTCTATTTATTTGAAAATTCAAAAAATTAAGTGTTTAAACGAGTTCAAACGATTGGGAGAAGTTTTAAATGTTTGATAAAAAATTGGCTGTCACTTTTGACAGATAAAATTGGGTGTTTATAAGGTTGATGGAAAATATGTAGATGAGACATTTTTGGTAATACAATTTATGAAAGTGCATACAAATCATATTTCAATAACACTAGTTAAAAACGTTATGAAGGTTGCATATTCAAATTATACTTTTTCTAAAGTTTTTGATGGCTTTAGTTTGAAAAATCGAGAAATCGATCTTTTTAATCAGGATTTTGGGATATAACCTTTTATATCTCGAAAAAAAACTTATATTAGCCTTTTTTAGGGTATGGAAATTCATGCAGTAATTTCTTTTTTCAATAAAATTCGATATTATTTTCCAAATCCACAATCCCTTAATTCGATATGTGGTTACAAAAATGTCAGTATCTTACTTATTTAAAATACATTTTGTTGTAAGTCTTTATCTGCTATACGTTAACTTTAAAAGAAGGGTGAAAGATTTATGCTAAAACCGTTATTTAAAGAAGTATGCTAAACGGTACAAACAAAAATTTTGAACTTATTACGAATTCGTAGTCTTAAGATTATAATATCAAGTTTTTGGAATATGTTAAAAAAACATATAGAAATAATGTTGAAAATGGGTATTTCTGAGTTTCAGGATATGTAGCTAACATCGGATTGGAATAAGCACTACAAATAAACTTTTAAACGAATTATTCAAACAACATGAAAGCTTCAGATACAAATGAGACACATAAGTCATCTAAGTAATCTGAAAAATCATACGAAAATGATTTTAATTGTATCATACAATTTATTGTTAAGGGATAAGTTGTGTTTTAACTTAGCCTTAAGAAACCCGTTTTTGGTTATCCTTAGCATTTTTTGGAAAATATATTTTTAAAACCTGATGTGGTGGAAAAACTTAAAGGTGAGATTTGAAATCAGGATATCTTAATCTTTTTAAAATGCTTTATTTTTGAACCATACAAAAAAAAACGTAATTTTGTCGAAAAATGTCATTTCATGCTAATGTTGGCCGCGGCTGCGCTTCAAATGGTCCCTCAGCAAGTCAAATTTTGGCTTACTCTTTTAAACATTTTGGCTGGTATTGCACGAATTGATGCTTCAATAATGTTGGCTAGCTGTGCGTCAATCGAAAGGGGTTTGTTGATATAGATATTCTAGAAGCGGTCCCAAACGAGAAATAAACTACATGTCATACACATCAAGCTCTTCCATTTTGGTCAAAAAAAAGATCGATATCATTACACGGTATCGCTCACCATTCACAGTAACGTTGCGATTCACATCACTTTTAAAGAAATACTGCCCAATTATTCAGCAAGCCTGAATGCATTGGTAGCACTTGCAATGCTCCTGGCTGCTTTTCACTTCAAATACGGCAGTTTTGTTTGTCCACTAACGTTTCTATTAAAAAATTAATCTTTGGCTAATTTTTAAAAAGCCAGTTCACCAAAAATTTGATGTTGTGGTTTAAATTGTTTGCTTTATTTGGAATAGCTTTACACCTTCCGCAAATTTGTCCATGTAGTGGAGTAATAGATGCCTAATTACTGTGAACGGCGCGGCACCGCCGAATCGATAATTCATGGGACTGCGATAATTTTCTCGGTTTGCACTCTACGTAATAGTTATAGTGGTGTATCTCGAAGAATGTAAATTTGGTCACAAATAAAGTCACAACAGCCCGAATAGCTGTCTCAGTAAGTCCATTAAACTGACCCTAAATGGAACTTTCTTAACAGAGCACGCATTTTGATAATGTGCCCTAACACAAAACAATCAATTTATTGAAGGAATCTTTTGGTGTAAGCATTTTTCAATAAGGGATTTGATTTTCAATAACCTATTTTGTGGGCAGCCGTCGCTTTTGACTTTTGACAAATCCATTACTAAAAAACTAATGATATACGCTTTAACGACGCATTCAACTTGTGGAAATTCACTGCAAAAATGGTGAAGGTTCGGCATACACGGTTCAAGGTTATTGTAAAGTACTTTCGCATCCGGCAATAGTGGAAAATTTTGAGCTCTTTATACTCGTTAGCAATGAGAAGAATGAAAACCTTAAATCAAGAACAACTGAAAATATTGCCATTAGCCCATAGTGTTGACGAAAACTCAAATCGGAAATCATAGGTATTTTGTATAAAGACTATTGCCAGACTAATTTGATACATTTCAAGAACCTTAAGTTAAGTTTTTGTGTTAACTTCGATCATTGCGAAAGTCACTAATTAGTTTCTTAAAATACGTCAAAATGATCAAAAAATTATCTTCAGTGATATGGCCCGGAATTATAAACCTTTAACGGATCACTATTTGGATTGCAGTGCGGTTGCACCATACTTATTCGTAAATGAAGCTGGTTGAACTGTGCTATCAAAATTTGAGGCAGAATTTGAAATTTTGATCCAAGAATTATAGATCACTGAATTTTCCTTTAACATACTCGTTTCTTATTTTAATAACGAAACCAAATCTCTTATTGGAAAATCTTATTATATATTTACTAAAACATACTGGGCCATATTCATAGTTCTTTGATAAGTTCTGATTTTGTCTTGGCTAAACTAAACTTCAGTTAATGTTATTCATATGCAATTTAAAACCATTTTAAAACGATAGCCTGGAGTCTAAAAATAAACACGACGGAACCTATGTTTAAGCTGTATTTAAATCTATAAAACGTCAAGAATAAACAAATTTATTGAGAAAATTAAGTTGCGAGACATTTTATTTGAAAATTTAAAAACAATAATTAAAATGTCAAAAGATTTAAGTATATCAATCCTACCATACAACAGAAAACGAAAGCTTTACTTAACCATTTGAAAGAGATGAGGGCGATTTGTATGAAAGATATCGATTCGAAAAAAAAACTGTCAAGTTTATGATTGACCTTATAAATATTGATGATCGAAAATGAATGAAAGCATTGCCAATATTTGTGTGATGTCAAGTCTTAACAGCACCAGCGCGACTTACGTACAATTTCAAAATATATTTCAAAGATTTTGGCTTTCCAGCTAACGCAATTTATTTTGTTCCCCTATAGAAGCCATTTTGTATAGGTTTAAGAGAAATTGAACTATAATAGTTGTAGATCTGCCAAAATCTTTATGAATAGCAGCTGTGTCTAACCTGGATGTTAAATTTAGACTCCAGTTAAACAGAATAAACAGAAATAAAGAAAGGCAGCAAATTTATGATAATTTTCGAAGTTTATATTTAGAGCACTGTTAGAAATTCGATCATATCTGCATTATCCAAAAATGTAGCAGACAAGACTATTGAATACGACATCAAGTTTTTTGCGTTGCCCATAAGGTTCGAAGAATGCCATTTTACCCATAACTGATTTGCTTATTTCAAATAAATGTGTGGTTTAGTTTCGACGTACGAGGCAGTATTACTTTGCAAGATTACAGAGGTGAAATAGGACACTTATGTATTTTTGTTCGATATAACGACGAAAACTGATTATTTGGGTCTCACTACAAAGCAATTTTTTGAGAAAAACATAGATTGTTCTATAAATCCAAGAGGATAACTTATACACAACTTTCACTTGAGTAGACAAAATAAAAGTGGACCAAAAATTGAACTCTGTGGTACATCAAGTAAGCAGAAAAATTAAGTACTGTGGCATGATGGTTAGTGCGGAAGACTGTCATGTGATAGCCCTTGGGTTCAACCTTAAGTTTTTTCTAAGGATCGATAAAGTTTTTTACATAAAATAAAGTTGTTAACCAATCAATCAAATCAATGAAATTCCTTGGAGAACACGATAAGAAAGCTTAAATTTTCTCTATCCAAAGCCTGACGAATGTCTTCCGTAACTTTTAGCAAAACCTTTTTAACGACTCTGTCCATTTCAAAAACCACATAGCTTAGATAAATATAAGTATGTTCAGAGAATCAATGAATAGATTAATTTGCTTTGTTAAGTTCTTGCAAACACTTTAGATAGAAAAGATAATACAGCAATAGGTATATAATCAGTTTGTCTACAATATTCAAGACAATTTGGCAATATTTATTTTTGTTGAAGATGTGAGTTATGTACAGTACGACAAAAAGGTAATACACTTTTTTAAATAGAGCCGGGTCGATTTTAACATTGAATTTATCTTTATTTAAGAGTCCTATCAATGATATTATGGCTGAAATATTACATCGTTTAAAATCGCTGCTTATTTAAAAAGTCCAGTTTTCGATGACTTTCGCACGGTCTGAATTTGACCGAGGCCATCGAATATTTTGTTTTTGAGGAACGCGGTGGTTTGCGACTTATTTGTAGCTCCGTAAAAAAAGTCTAGGGGAACAAGTCACCTCGTTGCGAGATAACCATGCTGTGAAACCGCTCGCACAGATTGTGTCCTTTTAAAACCATATGTCTTCGGTGACCATATCATCCAATTCAGGGGTGCCAGCACGTAACTTGATACAATCGAGGATTGTCGATCGTCGATCAACTTGAAACAAATTATTTTTGGCAGCACGTCAAGTTCCATTGTGACTTTTACTTAAAAAAGTCATTGTGAACTATTAAATGAAATGTCAAATGAGTTTACTTTGAAATTATTTCATTCTACTTTCAATTTAAAGTCTCTTCCGAAATGTTTTTCTTTGATTCGGAGAGTAAAAGTGAAGGCGATGAAGTGTCCAGTACTAAAATCAAAAGAAGATATTTGAGAGATAATAGCAACCCATTCGAATTGAGTAAAAATGAGCAAATATTCAAAAAGAAAAGAAAGATCATGTATAACATTTATAAAACATTTTTTTTTTAAATTTCGTGCAGCAGTTTAGAGTCAACAAGGAATGTTTTCACGAGATACTCAGCTCGTTAGATCTTCCAGAAGACAGAAAAAGAACATCAGCTCCATCAGTTCTACAGCTTTGTGCAACATTAAATCTCCTAGCCAGTGGGAACCAATGTTGGAACAAATGTGTTGCTAAGGAAATTTAAACTACCAGGAATACTGGGCTGCGTTGATGGTACTCATATTTTTCCTCCCTAAACCAACGTGAGAACTTAAAAAATTGGTCAAAATCTCAGTCTGTTTTTTATTTATTGACATATTATTTTGTTTTTGCATTTTTCTAACACAAAAATCACTCCCGACGATAGCTAATTTCTATCGAGTGAAAACTTTTGTTTCAAACGTTAGTTTGAAGTTTGTGTGCAACCGCATCTGGCGAAACAATAGAGGACAATCGATTGAATCAAAATGTGTGCTGCCAATGCTCGATTGTATCGACTAAACTCGGTTGTATCAAGTTACGAGCTGGCACCCCAGGCTACAAGAAGTTCGTTATAGCCGACCTATAGTAATCGCTGTTGACGTTGATGGCTTCGCCAGCATCTTTCTTGAAGAATTTCGGATGCCTTCAGCTTAAAATCCACACGCAACAGTAGCTTTATTCAGACGCATTGGCACCTAGTTGATCTCGCGTGATTTGATGTCGTTCCAAATCCAATTCTGCTTATTCACGTACCAACTCATCCAAAAATGACCGTCATCGCTCAAGATGACTTTCCCACCAACATTGGGATCAACTTTCAATTGTTCCAAAATCCAATCAGCAAACACACAACGCTGTTTATGGTCATTTGGTTTCAGCTCCCAAGTCAGTTTGTTGCGGTCTGCGATAGATCATATTCTTGGGAGCGACGCGGTATTGGAATGCCTCGAAATCTGCAGTTCACTTTTACAATTATAGTGTTATTGTTTTGGCTGAACCAGTTTAAATTGTTCACTGAACCAGTCGAATTCGATTGTTAAACTCTGTAACTTGCCATGATGATAAGTCTTTAGTGACAGAAGTCTTTTGACAGAAGGTAAAAACCCTTTATGAGCTTAAGAAATTTTAGATCCATTTTATCTGGGCCGATAGCGTTTTATTTTACAGATAATATATTTTCAACTACTTCCGTATCTGATCTAAAACTGAAACCATCATTCGAAAATTCATTATTTCTATTTTTCGAGTCCAAAAATATTTGAATAAAAAAAATATTTAATTCTAAATGGTATAAACAAAATGAACCGCACTGTACCTTGAAGACATAATTCTATTCATATATAACATCAAAAAAAAACTATCGATATGAAAAGATCTCAGAAACGGTTCCACAGTTCCGTTAAGATAAATTCTTCCCATAATCATGTAAACAATGTGTAAATCTTCGACACATCCACTTAGTAGCTATTGTTATTATAATTACACACGCGAAAATCGCATCTTTTCAAAAATAGATTAAAAATAAAAATACAAAACAAAAAAATAAATTTGTGTAGTTTATGGGATAGGAAGTATTTTTTATCATTTTAAAAACCATTGGGGTTTAAGTAATTAGATTCCAGATCTCAAAACAAATGAGTATAATAAAAATAAAAGCTTCCTCAGAAGTTAATAAATAATTCACTTATCTGGGAAAAAATTACCATTATTAGGTACATATATACATTTTGGCCAGGTACTCGTAGTCGAATACCTGATGTACAACACCTACACCCACCTGTGTGACATGTAAACACTATATTTATAAGATTTAATATCTTTTCTTTTTTATTCACTTTGCTGCTTTGAGCATCACTTTGAGATAATTAAATGTAATTTAGACATGACACAAAAATTGATGTGATTTTATTTGATATTGGAGGATATTTTATTTTTTTTTTTCATCCAAACTATGTATTGTGGACTGTGCCAGGTCAAAACAGAACTGAAGAGCTTTAACCGATATACTATTTGCATCTATGGAACGATAACACGGCCACTTTCGGCATATCTTTCTTACACCCTAATGGAAATGGAATTGCGTTGACTTCGATTACATTTATAATAAACCGATACCGAGAGCAGGATGAAGAATAAAACTTCCAAAATTAAGTTCAAATCTCAAGAAAAATTGAGAGTATCTATATAGACGAAATAATGTGTGAGAGAGTAAAGATACAACAACAACAACAACAACAATAATTTAACACACTACCCCTTGGCAAATGAAGTGTTGCCTGTAGAAAAGTTGAGCTTTTTTTGTTGTTAAACCATGAAGCGCACAGTGGCTCTGAGAATATGGAAAAGCCAACGAAATTACTGTTGATTTTCATGGTTAACAATGTTTGCTAATAAATTCGAAGAAACCAAGCACAGGGTTGTTAATTTTTGGGTTTTGAAAAAAAATCTAAAGAAAACAAGCAGAGCGATAGTTTTGATGAGCATTTAATTTTATTTTAAAGTTTGTAAAGAAGTTGCAGTAAATTTTACCACAACAAGTTTCACCTTCTTTTTTGCTAACCACTCCTTAGCAATTCTCACTGCGACCCAAAAATTCAGAGTGACCTTCTCTTCTAGCATTTTGGGAAATCAAATTTAACAGGTCTTACCAAAGTGTGCGAAAGGGTTTTACACCAACGAACTGTGCGAGGGTTGGTCCACATATTGGCTTAACAAATCAGAAAATGCATGAAGATGATACTCATGCCCAACAATGTGTGTAGTAAAGTCACGCCAACTTTAACTTAGTATGGCCGAAGGCTAATCATAAAGTATCAACGATATAAAATCACTCTAAGAATATTTTAATAACTTTCGTTTTAATTATAGGCTTGGCTATCGTCTTTCTTCAACACGGCATGAAGTAGTAGGGACACTCGAAAATCGCTTACAAGGTAGGACTTATAAAGTGTTGCAAGCCTTTACATTAATTTTAGAATTTGAATACAAATTATATAGCTAAGAAAAGAAAAGGAAATTAAACATCAATTTTTTCCCAATTAGTTGAAAAGTAAAAATTTGAATCTACTTATGCTTCTTATTCTTCTCATAGCGATGGGCAGAGCGTTCCAAAGGCGTACAATATATATAATGGCGCTCAGTGTTTAGAAAATTGTATCAGGGTAATATTAAAGCAAAGGACCTTGTTGAATGAGGGAAATTTAGCTTACCGTAAGATAATCAGGTTGTTTGTATGATTTCATGCAGGTAACTCAGAGAGCGAAAGTTTATTAAACTGTCTAGGCTACAACCAGAAATCCGTACCGCAAAAACGGATATGTGATCATAAAGACGTAGATTATAAATATAGCGGGCAATATTGTTGTAAGCCACATTCAATTTGCGGCTAGTCACACAGTCTAGTTTACAAAAGATTTCACACCCATACAACACAATTGGTAGTATAAACTAAAAGTTATAACTAAAAGTTGTAGGGACTCCCAAGCTTCTAATAATTTTACGAAAATAGATTTTTACATGCTTAAAAATGCTCTCTTGTATGAGCTTTGGGAAAACGTTTTTTCTTGTGATGTTACTTCATCGTCTTACTCTATCTTTATTAATACGCTTACAAATCACATTCTTAGTTGCTCCCTGTTGTTGCAATCAAAAAATTCAGTTAAAAAACTTAAACCTTGGATTTCAAATTATTTAATCAATAAAGTTAGAGGTAAAAATAAGTTAGGAATAAGGTGCTATAAGTACCCTAATAATTTAACTCTTAAAAGAAAATATAAGAAACTTTGTTCCGAACTTAAAAAAGAAATTCCAATTTGCCGGGATAATTATTATCGTTGCCAATTCAACTCTGCAAAAAGTAATCTTAAAGACGAATAGAAAATCGTTAACACCATTTTAAATAAACCTTCTGTTTCAAAAAAAACTTAAAAGAATTTCTATCAATGGTTGCGATGTAACGGACAAGCTCGCTATTGCTAATGCTTTCAATAGTTTTTTTTTTCTAATATTGCCAGCAGTTTGCAACCATGCCCTTCTCATCCTAATTGTACTCTTTGTGTGCCTGTATGCAGATGTGTTGAACCATTGCAAATTAACAGTTTTGTTTTTGAGCCCATAACTCCTTTTGAAATACTTAAGGCTATTGGTAGTTTAAAAAATTCTCCTTCTTGCGGAGCTGATGGTATATCTAATATAATTCTTAAGAATATTCGGTTTCATGTGGTAGACGTCTTAGCTTATATCTTTAACCGATGCATTTTTGCTGGGGTTTTTCCAACTGACCTTAAATGTGCTGATGTTGTACCACTTTTTAAAAAAGGTTCTGCTCGTGATATAAGCAATTATAGGCCTATTTCTCTTCATTCAGTTTTCAGCAAAATTTTTGAGAAACTTGTTAAGTCTATAATATTAAATTATCTAGCTAAAACAAAGTTTTTTAATCCTTTCCAATTTGGGTTTCAAAAAGAAAAATCGACAGAAGATGCACTTTTACAATTTTGTGATCAAATAATGTCAAATCTTGACAAGAAAAAATATACAGCTGGTTTATTTATCGATATTACCAAAGCCTTTGATATGGTTAACCACAACTACCTGTTGAGAAAATTGGAAAAGGCCGGCTTTTGTGGCTTTATGCTCAACTTTTTTAGGCCATATCTTGGGAATAGGTCGCAGAGGGTGATAATGGACGAGTTTAGGAGTGAAATTAAGTTCCTTAACTCAGGTGTACCGCAAGGTTCTGTTTTGGGACCGATTTTGTTTCTGATTTACATCAATTCACTCTTTGCACTTGATTTTCGGGGTATACCAACTGCATTTGCAGATGATGTTGGTTTTTCATATGGCTCTAACAGTAGATTGAATCTATTTTCATGCTCTAGAATGTCAAAAATATAAGCTACCGAGTTGGAACTGTGTGCATGGTAATTGTTCTCCTACTTATTTTGACAATATAAGCTGTAGCTCTAAGTGCTTTTTGATCGAAAAAGTTGATGAATTTAAATATTTAGGGCTCACTATTGGTTCCAGAATGAATTTTTTAAATCATACGAATAATTTGAGACAGTATCTTCGATGCACACTAAGACACTTCTATTATTTGCGTAGTATCGTTTCAACCGATCTTTTAAAAACAATTTATTATGAAATTTTTCAGTCCAAGCTGCAATATGGAATAGCTTGTTGGGGTGGTGCATACCTAAACAAAATTCAACCCTTGTTAGTCTTGCAAAAATACGTCTTAAGAAAAATTTGTCGCAAGGCGAGTAGACAACCGAGTTTCCCTTTATTTTGTGACCTAAAAATTCTACCTGTGCGCCATTTGTATTGTTTTAAGGTGCTTAAAACTTTCTTTATGAAGTCTGGTAATCGTAATTTTCGATTAATATCTAGTCACGGTTTGCGTGGAAACTCTTTGAACATGTACACGGTACCTTTTTTCGAACTACTGCATTTCGTAACTTTTATTCTATTTTCTCTTTTCGTTTATTTAACAAGCTTCTTCAATCTATAAGAGCAATTTCATCACTTGGTTTGTTTATAAAACATTTGAAAATTTGTCTTTTTGGTTTCAATTATTCAAATTTTGAGTCATTCATTTCTGGCACTCTGGTTTAATTGAGTGTTTTTTGTATATATTGTTTAAATATTTCTTTTTTTAGGAGAGATGAGGGGCGTACTGTTTGTCAGTACTATAACGAACAACTACGAAGAAATGAAGTGCTTTTTCGCCATAGTGAACGAAGGTTTACAAGGTTAAATTCGACTAGACCCGATTATGATTACAGATAGGGCTCATTTTTACCTGGACGGCGACGAAAAGTAAACAGAAAATGTTTGGTACTGGTGTGAGAAAAATTCTTACGTGATTCAAGAGAAGTCTCTTCATTCGCCGAAGGTAACGGTTTGAATGGAAGTATAGCGGCTTGTGTGGGGCGTCATCGGTTATTATTTTTTCGACAGAACTTTAAGGGAAGGACGCTACAGACAAACAAGGTTGTGGGGTCATAATTGGGCCGAAGTGCAAAGTGTCATTCCTCCCCATCGAAACCATGGATTGATTAGGAAAAATGTTTGACAACCAATTACTTTCCCTAAGCGCAGAAATCGTATGGCATTGGTACATACCTGATTTATCCGCGATTTACTTTTTCTATGGGGGTATTTAAAGTCCAAAGCGAATGAAACTAAACTGCGGGACTTATGAACTTAATTTCAATTCGACAACATTTTGCCGGCATTTCAACGGTTATGTTAAGGAAAGTCTACAAAAGTTTTGTTTTACGTTGGTGTCGTGATAGAAAATCAGGGCCTTCATATGAAGCTTTCAACAAAATAAATGTACGGAAGACGGACACAATACCAAAAAACAAACACCCGAAAACCCAAAATTCCGAAAAATTAAACTTGTTCTTTTTGTTATGAATTTTATTCGTAAATAAGACTATATTACTAAGCACGTTTGAAATTATAGAGTGTACTCTGTTATTAATACAATGTTAATATTTTGAACAAATTTTATTAACATATCATACAACAAGAAAATTTTATTAAAATATTTTTCTACTGCTTTTAACTAATTTTTCGAAAAATTAGAAGATCTTCCGAAACTTTTAACCGAAAATAGATGGTATGTAAAATGTTCGCCAATTTTTCATTTTATATAATTTTACGGGATCTCATTTTCGGGATTTTTGTCGGTATTTTGGGTTTTTCGGGATTCTGTCTCCAACACTAAATGTAAATGCTGCAGGATTCGTTTTTCTAGTTTAATTAGAAATTCTGACACCTGACGCACCCTTTACGTTAAATGTGTGAAAAGCAGTAACATTCAAATGTGTTCCTCGAGAGCATTTGCAGCTTGTTACTTTCTTCCAGGAGTTTTTAACGATATTTTGAGCGGTGTACCGGCCATATCTTAACTAATTTAAAAACTACGCGATCTGGAAACTTTTCAAACATTAAGGTCAAAATTAGTCTGGTTAAGTTGCTTATTGCTCCATCTTGTTTAAACCAGAACATATTCTAAATTATGATCTTCAATCACCAGCCAAGGGTTTTAGGTTAGGTTAGATTTTAAGTTATCGCCACACTTAGATAAATGTAGACCCATTGTAATACACTGAAATATTGAACTTCCCTGAAATTGAAAAATAATGGATTGTCTTGCTCTAACCATTTGGTAACTCTCATAAAGCCTGATAGGCTGTTTCCTGAAATGTTTCTTAGTTCTTCAAGCTTATTGAAGAAGTGTGGGCAGCGGCATATGAAGTGGGTTGTGTCTTCTTGATCTTCCTCATCGCTGCAGCCCTAGCACATATCATGGGTAATAAGCCAGTACGACATGTTTAATAGCGGCGATGGCCGGAAAATCAATAGATTAGAATAATTAGCAGCTCTTGCAGTAGACACGTTTTCGACTCAGCGTACATTACGATCATGTACAAGCTTTACGACATAAAAAACGCTCTTAGGTTCTTAAATCACATTGTTCGCTTGTTATACTATTGTCATAAATAGCAAACATTCAAGAAAATAATTTCGCCAAGAACAAAACGTTTGAAGCTAGGAATGTTGTGATAGGGAATACAGTGGGAGGAGCTCTCGTATTTCTTATGTCTTTCAATACTTTTAGTAGTCTTCTGAAAGTATTTACTTAACAAAAAAATGATAGGCATGAAATCAGAAGCACTCACATACTATGAAATTTATGAATTTATTTTTTCTGAGGAAAACTCGTATACCATGGTCGCTTGAGATGCGCTCTCTTCTACCTTTTCTTGGTATTTCTGGCGTACCACAAGGTAGCCATTTTGATCCTCTACTTTTATCCTCAATCTTAATGATATGGATTTGATTTTTCAATGTACCCATACCCGACTGATGACACAAAATTTATGAATTAAATTAGATCGATGCATGATTTTTAACTTATTTTAAAAGGCCTCCATAAGTTCTCAGTTAGGTATGAAAAGCGATGCTTAGATCAAAATAGAAACAATCGTGCAAGTTGGCTGATTTTTTAATTTGGGCAAAGTTTAAATTTTCGGTTTTTGGTGATTTAAAAATAGTAATGTATTAGTGTTAAACAATAACTTAAGCAATTTAAGCAATGGATTTGAATTAACAAGGTATGCATATACTTTTATGTTAAAACCGTTATTCAATGTGTGAGCTTATCACTTTTTGTGTTTTTTTTTGTATCACTTTCAAGTTTGAATACCTTCTATGTCTCCTATTTCCATTAATAAGAGATACATTTATATTTAGGTCATTTCATTACCTATTTGGGCATATATATCTTTTTTTCCTAAAATGTGCTAAAATGTCAAAGATTACTCTTTGTTTCAACAGAGAAATTTCGTTCTTATATAATTTAAGAGCCAAGCTTAATTATTAAACGTCGTGATTTATTTAATATTTGGCGTGAATTGGAGACGGTAGGGGATGCTACCAAGTATAAAGAAACGTTGACCGCCTTTATTGAAATCTACAACTTGGAACAATTTAATGATATAGAAAAAAGGATCAACAGCCTTTGCAAGTCGTTTTTAAAAAGATGGCACAAGGCTTTAAGAAATGACTGTTATTTTCAAGAATGAAGATCCATGTTCCAGTAGAACTCAACAATGTAGAACAAAAAAAGCTTTCTGAAAGTTCATCCCGGACAAAAATTAGACGCATTGGAAGTATTGCTTCAATTGATTCGGATATAGCTTTTACTTTACAAAATTGTAAGGCAACACATAAAAGTACACTTAAGCGAAGTATTCCAAAAAGCAGTACCAAATCATTCGAAGTGTCGTCAATAAAAGAACGGATGAGATGTATTCCCATCGTATGGAAAGGTGCTTAAGGCAAAGAAAGAATGTTATCCGGATCCGAAGGAAATGAAAATATGCAATTCATCAACTAAAATTTCTCTTCAAGGACTTTTAGACCACACTTCAAAACGGATCATTGAATTGCTTGGAGAGGGCAATAGTAATCTTGAAGAAGGTTCGTGCAATTTAACTCTAATTGGAAAGTGGGGTTTTGATGGACAGTCCGAGTACAAGAAGCGTATGGTGGGAATTTGGCGATAGTGACATAATTTTATGGCAGAATCCCCGCCCAACATCTACAAGATATTACAGACCAGTGCGTTGTGCAGAGATGAGCAGTTGTCTATTCAAGATCAAATCAGAAAATTGTCAAGCACTTTTGTTGCATCAAGATGTTTGTGCAACATGAATTAAAGCTTAAATGGTGGATGGAAAGGTTTGCAACGTATTGACAGACAACCTATCACAACAGGTATGCAAAACCGTCTACAATAAAAGACATTCAAGAACGCTCGTGTTCTTGAAAAAAGCAATAAATTAAGCTTACCCAAAGATGTTGTAGATTTGTTAACCTGATAAGCCTAACTTCAGATTTTACCAAATTGGCACTTTTGAGGGCCCCAAAATGTCACTAAGAGATTACAATCTAGTTTCAATTCCTTACTTGAAAAATATAACGGAATATATAAAAATAATATTTTTTTCGCTTTATTTCAAAATAAAAACAAGGATTGAAGGAAGAAAAATTATGTATCAGCGTTCGGCCGAGAAAAAAAATATTTTTTATTTTAGTTTGAGGAAAGTAGACTTTTTTCGGTTTCAAAAACGATATTTCATAAGAACGCTGTTAGAAAATTAAAATAACAAGTTATTTTGTCGTTTGTATTATTTGTCGTTTAAAATAAAATATTTAATTTTGATCGCTCCTCCCATATAAACGGAACCACTGTGCCACTCCACGGGTAGGTAGGTAGGAAGGTAGAAATGGCGATCTCAAGGCAACCTATCCTGAGATCCAATTAGCTCTGTAGTGCGCCGTTTTGATACCAAAAACTCGTTTGACCTTTGATTGAAAGGGATAGATTTATAGAGACGCTTCATAGCGATTATGTTAGAGCCATTTTGTCGCATTGAGAAAAAAGATTATGTCTCTAATCTTTGTCTCAGATAGCTCATAAAGTTCGTGAAAGAATGCTTTTCCAAAGTATTTCATTCTAGTGTTTGCCAAAGCAGCTCTTTGGTCACTACAAAAGGCGGCAAAAGGTGTTGTAAGAGATACCCAACTTCTCTGCATAAACTCCTATAGGCCAATGTCCGGTACAAACCGCAACAATTCTGCCTATGTCTTGCCTTGGCCTGCATAGAAGATCGTTTGTACGGGTTTTATTATAGGTGCGCCAGGTAGATTGCTCCACCTTCGGTTTAATTCAGTTTGGTAGATATAAAAGATTTTACCCTTCATAGCACCAAGAGGAATGTTAACCATTTCCGCAAGTGAGATATGAAGGGCTGATCCTTGCCTGGCTAGCTCGTCAGCCCGTTCATTTCCCACGATACCACTATGGCCCGGAACCCAGATCAGGGTGACACCGAGGTTAATATTCAGGTTCGCAAGCTCATCGCGACATTGCTGGACCAATTTAGATGAGGAGTTGGCCGAGTTAATGGCTTTGCCAGCTGTCTGACTGTCTGTAAAGATAGCCGCATTTCGGTTTTGGTTTGGGCTTTGTTTAAGTATCTTACATGCCTCCCTTATTGCTAGCAGTTCAGCCTGAAAAACGCTAGCAAAGTCAGGAAGCCTAAGGGATTTCGCTACATTTAGGGACTCAGAAAAGATCCCAGAACCAACTCCGCACTCCATCTTTGAGCCGTCAGTAAATATGGTTGCGTCGAAACCTAAAACCCTTACTAAGGCTCAAAGTCGGAGTGCAGTAGTCAGTGTCTACCGAGATAATATCTGAGGGAATCAATTTCGTTGTGTTGCTGTGACCATAAGGTTTTGACAACCAGCTGTTTGATTCCTTCAACCTAATAGCGCTGTAGGAAACTATGTATTTAATAAAAAGGCCGATTGGTAGAAGATCCAAAATAACGTTTAAGGCGTCCGTTGGACAAGTACGCATGTCCTCTGTGGTGCCCACGCAAGCTGTTCTCTGAACATTCTTTAGCTTATCAATGTTATATGCTTTGCTAAGAGCAGGCCACCACACAATCGACCCATATGTTAATATTGGACGTACTACGGCTGTGTACGTCCATAAAATCATCTTCGACTGAAGTCCCCACTTTTTCCGAAAGTTTTGCTGCAGGAGTAGAAGGCAACACAGGCCTTCTTAACCCGTACTTCAATATTTAGTTTCCAGATTAATTTAGGGTCGAGTATATAACTCCCACATATTTTGCACTGGAAGACAATGATAGGATTTGACCGTTGAGTCGAGGTAGCGTGAAGGGCGGTACTTTAGTTTTGGTGGTAAAGAGCAACAGTTCAGTTTTACTTTGGTTAACTCCTAGTCCACAACTTATAGCCCAGTTGCTAACTTTCTTCAAAGCTGACTCCGTGATTTCACTAATCACAGAGGTGTACTTTCCTGACACCAATAGCATCAAATCATCCGCATAGGCTACCGCCTTCACTCCACATCTCTCTAATTTAACGAGAATTGTATCCATGACCAGAAGCCATAGAAGAGGCGAAAGGACACCACCCTGGGGTGTTCGCCTTCTCACGTGTTTTGTTTCGATTGTATTGCCTAGAGTGGCTCGAATCTTCCTACCACTGAGCATGGAAATAATCCATTCTCGAATGAAGTCTTCTACACCGAACTTAACGAACGATTCTTCTATGGATTCGGCAAGGACGTTGTTAAAAGCACCTTCTATGTCTAGGAAGGTGGCAAGAGTAAATTTTTTATAATGGATTTTTTGTTCCCCTTGATTGTTTGATTGTTTGTATCCCTGTCAAAATCGTTCTTTTCTTCGGGATGACCATGGAGAATTTGCATTGCTGATGACATTGATAATGGGAAAAATTCAGCGTATTCTCAATAGGGATTTTATTAGTATGCATGCTGTTATTAAAAAAGGACCTACAACTCGGTCAAAACGTCACCATCGATCAAAAGACGTAACTATGAGGTATTTAATTACCCTCCGATTCGTTTTTTAGTTTAAGTTATCGCCTGGCATTTTGAAGGGTTGAGGGAAGGGATATTTTCTTTCACTAATATATTATATTCTGTCTATACATTCTCAAATTCTGAGTCGGTGGGAGTAAATTTTATTGTTAAAAAATGCACAATTAAAGATAATGGCCACAAAGAGGGTTGTCACCTTTCATCTTCCATGTGCTTGGTGCTTCACTTGAGTTACTTTCTCTCTTATGTTAGATTCGATAAATCTTGAATCGTGTAGAATTTAATGCTTCTAAAACTCAATGCTGTCTCCTGTGGTGAAAGTGTTACATACCCCCGATGCCAGTATCTATGAGTGGCACTTGCATCCAAGAAACTAATCAACTGTCAGTACTCGGTATGTGTATCACAGATCACTTTTTATGGAATGATCACATATTTTATATTGCCAAAAATGCTGCCAGGTGCTTAGGATTTCTCCGACGGTGCAAGAAATTTGTCAACCCTTCTGATCTGGCTGTAATTCACAAAGCCTTCATCCGTCCAAAGGTTAAATAATTTTCGCATATCTGGGCAGGTGCCCCTAAAACAAGTTTAAATCTCTTGGGCAGAAAAAAAAGAGCTTTAAAAATGATAGGTGATGAACTATAATCGAAACATTTACATCGCTAGAACACCACCGTAATGTCTACAAACAATGTTCTGTCGAATTAGCAAGTTGCATTCCATCCCTTAAACGATTCAGCCGTAATACTCGCACTTTCAGGAATGCTCATCAGTTGAGCAATATAGAGATTCCTTCTTAAATCGCACATCCAGAATGTGGAATGCCTTAGCCTACTCTGTTTTTCCCTCCCATTTTGATGTTCAGAACTTTAAGACCAATTTTAAATAAATTTTAAGGCACTACAGCCGATAAAAAACTAGGGCCTAGTTTGACTTAAAAGTCAAACCTCATGTGAGCGATTAGTATCAGGAGTTGTTCATGAGCATGTCATTTAAGAAATTGATATATACTCCAAGCATATTTCTTGATATACGCATTTCTTCGAACTCGCCTTTAAATTGTGGGTCCCTTCGATCCCTGACAATTGATAGCAATCGTTTGAAAATGTATGCGAAATTTTCGCTTTCATTTGCATTCTTTTTAAGTCTTAAAAGTATACCTCCTACTAAAAGTTACGTAACGGCCATGTCTAAATGGCTCTAGTATCCAATGCACTTTCATCTCGCATTTGGCATTGTTTTTGTTGTGTGTTGAAGGAGAAGTGTAAAGTTGAAGCTGTAAATGTAAACTTTTTTGGAAAGCTTTTAATTATTTTTTTTATATTTTATACCAAAATAAAACAAACTTAATTTTTGTACTCAAGGCAAGAAGAATAATTCGAAGCCGTATCCTTTCGCTTCGCTTCATCATTTCGTCAGTTGTGCGAATTTCTTTGAACGACCAAGTTGTACATTATAAGAGTTCTCGTCCCGTCAATGTACGGTTTCTTTTTCTATTATAGATATAAATCTTTAAAAGGCTTTTAATTTCTGAGCTATACTCAAAGTCCTTAAATCTGATTTCTAATTAGTTTAAATTTATTTTTCCACGACTTCCTATCAACGTCGCGTTTAAAAAAAAAGATATTTCACTATCCGTTTACAATCTTTTATATGGTTGAAAATATCTTTTTCCACAATTAAAAGTTTAAAAAAAGGTTAGTTATGTGATTAAGGTGTTTTGGAATTTTCATTACGAGAAAATTTGATGTTATATGAAAAAAAAGTAAAAATTCCCAGAGCAATGAAAAAATTTTCAAGTTTTGCTTCAAAAATGAAAAATTCGCCGTTGTATCACGCCCCAATATATCTATTAATAAGGTCATCTTGTGTCGTCAACTTTTCGGTATTGTTTTCTTCTTTCTGCTGGTGTATATGGTGTTAACAGTATCTATATGGGATAACTTATTCGAGGAGTAGGAGGAAGCCAAAGACGACGACGAAGAAGAAGTCATTGTTTCGAAAATTATATTATTGTGCCAAAAGCAAGTGTTTACAGAAAAATCTAACATCTTAAAAGAAAGTGAATTTAAAAGCTTAAGCTTAAGAGTCAACTTAAAGCGTTTTGTTACTTTCTGTCGAAGGGGTAACGATATCAACGCCATCGCATTATCGACGAGCGGAGAGTGTTATCGAAGTTGTACCTAGGCTGGAGAAATGAGAGAAAGTTTTCGAAAAAAAGTGAATATGCGCAAATAAGTGCATGTGATTTTTTGGTTACTCATTGGTTTCGAAATATTTTTGTCCTCTCTGTTTTCGTCCTGTCAAAAGTCGAAAACATGTGCGATTTGTTTGTTATCATTTTGATTGTGATTTATTTTATAAACAAAAAATATGTGTCTACGTATGCGTTCATTTATCTACGTAACGACGGTATCTGAGGGATGGTCATGGTGGCTGATAGTGCAAATGCTCCCTAAAATCAATGAGCTCTTAATCTAAATATAAATGGTTACTTGATTATTTATATTTTCGTAACTGAAAAGATGAATGTTTTTTTCGTATTTCAAGGATGATGTATGTATGTTCATAAATTTTGTAATTAGTAAATAATGATGAAATAATCTTTTAGGAAGCGTATTATAAACAAATAAAAAGCTAGATATTAACTTAAAATTATTTATATTTATTTTTTGGATTTTGAGTGATATGATAACAGAAGACAGTACAAGTGTTGAGTGGGCGGAATAGGAGGGTATTGTTCACAATTGATAAAAATCTACTTGCTAATTATTTTGAAACTCTACTTCTGCCTGACCCTTATCTAAACACAATGAGCTTTGCATTCCCTAATGTCATTATTCCTGAACTGGATTCCAATCTTACAATGGTTGAACTAGTAGCTGCTTTAAAAAAAATGAAAAATAACAAAGCACCTGGATCTGATGGGATCCCAGTAGTTTTATAAACATGCTACTCCTGAGTTTTTGGAATATCTGTTAGAATTTTTCAATAGAATATTCATTGAAGAGACAGTGCCTGAAAATTTTCGTCTGTCTCGAATTACAGCCATTTTTAAGAAAGGTAACCGTGATTTGCCAGAGAACTATAGAGGAATTGCTGTGTGCTTAACTCATTACGAAAAGTGTTTACACAAATACTGTATACTAGACTAACGACCTGGTTAGAAGATAATAACATAATTGTTGCTTTCAAGCTGGTTTTCGAGCCAACCTTTCAGCTATTGATCAAATTTTTGTACTCAGCACCACTGCTGGGCGATTTATTGATAAAAAACAGAACTTATATGCCTTTTTCGTTGATTTAAAAGCGGCTTTTGACATTATTAATAGGAGGTCCTTACTCTATAAGCTCTCAGCAATTGGCCTATCTACTAAATTTATCAGAGTCTACGAAAAAATTCTCGAAAACACGATGGCATCTGTTCAGAATGGTGGAAAAGTATCTAGAGAATTTAGTTGTGAAGCAGGTGTCCCTCAAGGATGTGTTCTAAGCCCTATCATGTATATGAACGATGTCGAAAACAGTATACTTGGGGGAGTTCAGATCGGGGATATTACACTTAAAGTCTTGTTTTATGCTGACGATTTAGTGATTTTATCAGACAGTCCGCTTACTCTACAGCTCCAGATAAACAAGCTGAAACAGTTTTGTTGATCTATGGGATCTTAGAATAAATACCACCAAATCCAAAATAATGGTTTTTAGATCTCGAAATAGATCAACTGGCTATGGGCGGAATTGGACTTTAGATGGTGAGATAATTGAGGTTGTTAATGAATTTAAGTATCTTGGGTATGCAATGACATATAATCTTAAAATTCAAACCTTTATAAAAGAAAAAACTACCGCTGCAAAAATTGCAATAAATACAATGTGGTCCCAGTTCTTCGCAAATAAACTCGTAGATCCAATCTCAAAATTCAAAGTCTTCAATGCCACCGTGAATACTTGTTTTTGCTATGGTAATGAAGTATATGGTTTCGAACAGTTGGAGGAAATGGAAAATATACAGAGGTATTTTTCAAGCGAATTTTTAGGTTACCTATTAACACTCCTAATTATGCTATCCACCTAGAGACAGGCTTACCTCAAAGTTATGAAGCGATCTGACCAAAACTTGCAAAAAAGACTCCTTAAAATTTGTTTTAGTAGTGGATATAGTCAGGTCAAAAATTGGTATGATCTTGCTGTAGCACATAACCTTTCAATATCATTGCCAGTGGACAATGTGGAAGCAATAAAAAATGCATTATATGAATGTATCTCTGTTATAGATGACTCGATGTATAGGCTTTGTGTTGCGAGAGGGACTGCATCAACATCCAGGAATATATACAGACAACTTAATCTGAAACTTGGTGAAAGAAACTATTTTATAGAAGAGTTTACAGTTTCTGAAATGAGCTTGATCTTCAAGATAAGAACGGAAATGCTCGATTTGAATTATAGACCACATAGAACAGACTTAAACCCTGTGTGCTCTCTTTGCAACCTTGGTCAAAACGAAGATGTTTTGCATTTTTTAGCACTTTGTCCAATATTACAGGAAATCCGAAGGCTCTACTTTTATTCTAGTTTTCTTTCTCAAGAGGAATGTGTCAGTGTACTAAACGGAGATCGTGGCTTGAAGCCTCTTATACGCTATGTCTCACAAGCACGAAAATATCAAAACGAGTGTTTGAGTTTGTTTTGAGTTGTAAGACGATGTTAATGTGATTGTATCTTCTCCTTTTTTTTTTTTTTTTGTTTTTAACCAAATTAAAAGTCATTAAAATTTAAAAAAAAAACTTGAGAAATATACAGTTCTTTTCCTATTTTTTTTGCTTTTTTTTCTCACTTACCCAACATTATCTGTTTTAGCTAAACTAAAAGCCCATTACCAATATTTTACTTTTTTTTTCCTTAATTTTTTTGTTTTGACTAAACTAAAAGTCACATTTTTTATTAAACTTATAAATACCTGTTATTGCTTTCTTTTATACTATATATATATATCAAAATATACTTTAATGGCGAACATTATTCCATATGGTTCAATGTTTTCTTGTATTTTTTCTTTGTTTTGACTAAACTAAAAGTCACATTATAAAAATAATAATTTAAAAAAAAAATTGCTTTCTTTAATATTTATATTTATATTTACATTTTCTTTTTTTTAACTATGAAACTTATTTTGTGAAATATTCTCTCTTTTTACTCAAATTGTACTTTTTTTTTTTGGTTGTTTATTTAATTATTTTTTTTTCCGGCAGACGGCTTATAAAGCCATGCTTTGTATATCTTTTATCATGAAATATTGTACTTATAAGAAAATTGAAAAAATAAAGAACTTATCTATCTATCTATCTATAACATAATATGCTCAAAATTTATTTCTGTAGACAGAACGTGTTGGGAAATACCCATCTTTCTTAGCCATGGTCCAAATCTCAGAGCCATAAATGAGAACCGGAATGCTGAAGAATATCTTATAGATTATGACTTTAGATGCTTGAGAGAGGACTTTACTACTCAATTGCCTTCTAAGTCCAAAGAAGCAGCTATTTGCAAGAGTTATTTTTAGCGGTGCCTAGGTACACAAAGTCTTCAACTACTTCAAAGTTATAGCTATCCATGGTGACATTTTATCCAAGACGTCGTCGTTCAATGTCTTTTCTTGATGACAGCTTACATGTGCAAAAACGAGCCACAAACATCATGCTCTGATTTTCCCATTAAGTCAATATCAGTTATTGGATGGGTCTTTAGAAAATTATGCCTCTAGTGTTAACGATTGAGTTTTGTACACCTTTATCTTTATGTTGAAGAAGTCGCATGACAGTTCAACACCTTGACTTAAAATTTGTTTGACATTAAAAGCATTGGTGATATCTTTTCTAACCTTGACATTACTCTGTAAAGTTCTTCTCTATAGATACTTTCATACGCACCCTTAAAGTCTATGTTGGGGGTATCTATTTGAAATGTACAGTGAGTGCCATTATTTGTTTTTGTTATTTTTTTTTTACTTCGACTTGGTGTTTAAAAATAAAATATATACAACTATTTCTTGCTTGTGAAAAAAGAATTTATTATTTCTTATTAAATGGTATAATTTTTGGTTACCAAACTAAAAGCTAAACAAAAAAAAAAGAAAAGGAACAAAACTTTAAAAAAACATAGTTCATTAATATTCGTTTTTTTCTAAAAACACAAATGCATCGTTAAGAAATTCATTTTTTAGGAAATGATTTAATATTTTGTCGGATAACCTTGATTGGATATGACTCCTTGAAGTCTTTGAGGCATGTTTTTTATAATTTTGGAAAGATATTCAACACCAATCTTGTTCCATTCTTCTTGGAGTCGAATTTTAAGTCCACTTATTGAAGTAACGGGGTTTTCACGAACTCTTCGATCCAATTTATCCCACAAATTTTCAATGGGGTTTAAGTCTGGGGATTGCGCAGGCGTTTGGATAACTTTTGGACAGTTATAGAGTAGCAACTCTCTAACAACATGAGCCTTATGTTTCGGATCGTTGTCCTGGTAAAACTTGAAACTGCGCAAAACACCCATTCTCTCAGCACTTTGTCTCAAATTTTCTCTCAAAATTCTCAAATATTGTTCTTTATTCATAATGCCGTCGATGAAAACAAGATTCCCCATGCCTTTTGCAGATTGCAAAAACCATGACGTGCCCGCCGCCATGTTTGAAAGTTGGTTTTAAATTTTTGCCCTTTAGCTCTTCGTTAGGTTTCCGCCAAACCATAACCCTTCTGTCTGAACCAAAGAGATTAACCTTACTCTCGTTTGCAAAAATAACGTCGTCCCACCAACTTGCATCCTTGTTTTTATGCTCCTTCGGGAAGTTGACTCGAATTTTCCTGTTGCGCATATTAATGAAGGGCTTCTTTCGGGCAACACGACCATTGTAGCCATATGCTTTGATGGTACGACGAATGGTTGATGCAGATATTTGCTTTTTGCATTCAATTCTGACTTCTTCAACTATTTTTGGGGCACGTAAACGAGGATAAGCTTTGATCTTTCGTACTATAAGCCGTTCTTCTTTCGCCGTTAGTTTTTTTGGTTGGCCCAACTGCTTCTTTGGCTCGATTCTTCCTTCATTTTTGTATCTCCGGACTATATCCCCGACAATACTTAGCTTCATATTTAATAACTCTGCAATTTTCTTGTAAGTTTCACCTAATTTGAATTTTGTCCTTTACGACCAATGTTTTATTTATTGAATAATTCTATAATGTTTGACTTCAAATTACTTTACAAATGTACGCAGAAAACTTACAGACTAGTTTGGTTTAATTTTACATTAAAAAAAAAAAAACAAACCGTTAGTCTTAAGAAATGTCAAAACAAGCAGAGGAAGAAAAAACCGAATATTAATGGAGCGTTTACATTCAGCCTTTATGCGTTTACATCTAATAATCTTAGCGGAGGATGGTAAATGGCGGATAATTTTTGATCAATTGTAAAGAATATATTCATTCATAAATAAAATAAACAAATACTAAGATTTATAATAATGTTTATAAGTGGAAAATATGAAAAAAGAAATTGCATGATAAAAACCGAATATTAATGACACTCACTGTATATTTGTTCAATGGTGGACTTTTCTGTTGTGAAGCCACAATACGATAACTTATGCGCCAATAATTGATAACGGCATTTTGTAAAGGGGTCAAAGAGTTTAATAGAATTTTTTTTTAATTTTGAGTTTGAATTTGTCAAAATCTATTGACATAAATAGAGTTCTGGCTTTCAAATTGTGTATAGTACTTTATTGTAGTTGTTGCCGTTTTTAATGTTTTTAACTTCCCATAGGATTAAAGTTATTGTAATCCGATCCCATTTGTCGAATTCAAATTTTTTACATTTTTCGACGTTCAAGGTCCCTAGAATCGAAATAAAAGATTTTTAGAGAAGTCTGTGCGTGCGAGTGTACGTACTTTCGTTCGTCCGTACGTTTGTATGTCCGTACTTTTCTGAAGTTTTTTTCGAAACCTATAGCTCAAGAACCAGTCGAGATATCCACTTCAAATAAATTGTGTTATACAAATAATAATGGAGAAATAACTCTCAAAATTTTGGTTAAACCAGAATATCTCACGAACCAATCATGCTAGAGACTTGAATTTAATTTTATGTTATGTATTGTAATGTGATACCTAACAAATATATTTTTTTTACAAAATGCAAATAAATGTTTGTTTTAAACCAAAAAAAAATGTACGAACAAAATGTTTGTCACCTTGAATATTTTACGAATACAAAATGATTTTATATTCAAAACTATTTAGTGCAACGAAAAATAAAGTTTTAAACATCTGGTATAATTTTGAAACAGTTTTTTTTATAAAAAATAAAAAAACATTACTCAAAGTTGGTAAAAATTGAATTTCGACTCAAATATTTTTTCAAAAATTTGAGATTATGGCTTTCAACTTATTTTAACTTATAAAAAATATTGTTGTCAATATTGAGTAAAATTTTAAGAAAAATAGAATTGAAAGTTTTTTTTTACAAAAAATAAAAACTTAATAGAAAATTTAACAAAAGTTGGTAAAAATTGATTTTCCACTTAAATAACTTTTCAAAAATTTGAGGTTATGGCTTCCAATTAAATGTAACATGAGAAATTTTGAGAAAAATCGAATTGACAGTTTTTTTATACAAAAAATAAAAATCTAAACAAAAAAAATTAATTAAAATAGTTGATAAAAACTGATTTTCCACTTAAATAACTTTTCAAAAGTTTAAGACACTGGATTTAAACTACTTTTATCTTTTAAAAAATAAAGTTGTCAACATTTAGTAATATTTACAAAAAAAAACAATACTAAAACTTGGTAAAAATTTACTTACGATTCAAAAAGCTTTTGAAAATTAAAAATATTGTCTTCAAACTTTTTTTATTTCACAGAAAATATTGTTTTTTTTTTATAAAAATTCAACAGTCCGTTTTTCCATACAAAAATTAAATCAACAAAAAATAGTACGCAAATTTGGTAAAAACTGATGTTCGATTTTTGATATCTTCCAAATTAATTTAATTCATCCAATTTGTTAAAATTTAAGAAATGCTACTGAATTTGGTTTACATTTGTTTTCGACTAAAAATCTATGCAACTAAACTATTTCTTTATATGAAAAATATTGTTGGTAATTTAAAAACTTGTAAGAATAATTCAACTAACAACCTTTTTAACCCAACACGAAAACCTACAAACTTTAAAGGGAGACTTTAAAGGACAGACGGGATGAGAAGTTATTAGTGTTGGTCGCATCCCAGCCTTTTTTTTGTATTTAAGTAATTTTTCCTAAAACCGACCCTACCCCTAAGTGGGGAAGTCCCTTTTCCTATAGCAAAAAATTCTTATATTTAATTCCTCTACAAAATACCGTTATCAATTTTTTGCTACTTAGTTTAGATCGTGCTATTTTAATTGCATGTGGTGGAGGTGTAAACCTAGCACTTCTGAGGCAGCGGCTCTGATGGCAGTTAGGCAATGTTGCACAGGACTTCTTAAAAGGTTATTAGAGACTTAATCGAGAAATGACAGAGAAATCGCTTGCGATTGCAGTCGACCGATGACGTCAAGTCTTCTCACAGTATTTCGTTGCTTTCGCTTCTACGTTATATCCTTAGCAGTCCGAGTTAATGTTGGCCCCTCCGAATGTTAGGGCATCCTGAATACCGAAGAGTCAATCTGGTTGACAGTTGATTGATCAGGAGATTCCCGCGTCTCCTTGTGGATATCGAGATGATACACACCTTTCATTTAATTATACTCGTATGCTGTTATTCACCATCCCGTCTTTTGAGGGTTTCTTTTTCACCATAATTATTGTGTTGCTTTGCATGTTCTTGAATACAGCGTTGGAAGAACTATTTGAGAATTGATAAGATTAACTGCTCTTTGAATAGCCCTCCTTAAACCGTGGTCTTTTATCTTTCCTGGCCAACTATTTATCAACGCCATCAAGATAAATAACAGTGTTGTTCCAATTATCGTAGCGGTATCAAAAACATTCATCTTCTACAGTCCATAATTCTTTTTTTGAAGAAAATCGGATTGAGATATAGCATTAAAATTGCAATCATCCGATTAAAACTACAGCGAGAAGTTGTATAAAGAATGATATTGTGAAAAACGATGGACAGGCTCAGACACCATACGGATGTTTCTATGCAGTCAACTGCATTTTTGAACGCAAAATCAAACTTTGAGAAATGCGTCCAGTTATTTTTCGAAATGTCATTAATTTAAAACTTGGAACAATACTTAACTATCTTTTACTTTAGAACATTGCCAAAAACATTATCTACAAACAACGTAGTTTGTTGATTTAAATTAATTAAATATAGTTTTTGAGAAATTAAGTTTTAAAGGTGAAATTCTGGTTCTGGTTCTTAGAGCTTGACTTCGACAACTGTCTTACTAACGTTTCTGGATGGCAAAAATCTTGTTTAAAGGGCGGGTAGATGTTGAAATGCCAATTTGCAAGGACTCTTCTGCATCGATCCAGCTGAATTTGAGCCATGGCCTGTGTTATGTTCACCTTAAGGTTATTGGTCTATTGTGGTTTATTCGCATTGTTCTGCGACTTCAAGAAACCTCACCTTGGTGGCCAATTCAAATCACCCCTGCGAGAGACAACCTCTCCCTCAAGTCGTTCATGCAAAATGTCAATCGTGGCGTTTGTTGTGCGGCAAGTAGCGCCATCCTGCTAGAACTAAATATCGTCTTGGTCTATATGGTTCTATTTGGGCCATTAGAAATTAGTTATCATCGCTATGTACCTGTTGACGGTGACCGCCTCTTTAACGTCGTTTTCAAAAAAGTACGAACCAATTACGCTGCTGGGCAAAATTCACACTAAACGGTAACTTTCTAAGGATGCATTATTACCTGGTGAACCTCGCGTGGGTTGGTGTTGTCCCATATACGGAACCTTTTCTTGTTAACACAGCCATTCATTAAAGATGATTTTCCGGGCAACATTGAGGTCAACTTCCAAACGATTCGAAACCCAGTCAGCAAACAAACGGCGTTTTCTACGGCCATGAACTTTAAGCTCCTGGGTCAGTTGGATCTTGTACGGGTGTAACCCTAAGTCTTGAAGCAAAATTCGCCAAGTTGAAGCCTGCGAGTTCTTGTTCACTGCGAAAAGTAGGCTGCCTCAAGTTCTGCTGTACACTTTCACGGACTGCGGCCGATATTGCGTTCCTTAAACGTATGGGTATTGGCTGATTGTTTACTGAATCGTCGTCTCAAATTTGGCTACTAAACGTTTAAGAGTCGACTGTGAAGGGCCATTAAGACTACCGTAGAATGGGCGCAATGCGCGCAACGTTTGCGTTAACGAACACTCATTTTGATAATAAAGCTTTATCATTTAAAGGTGCTGTAACATATAAACAACTGAATAATAAACAAAAGATTTGACATGTGTCAACAAAACAAAATGGGCGTCACGGGACACCAAAATCTACCCACGCCATTTAAAAATCCAAATCACTTACAAACCCCGCTACTTTCCGGAACTTCATTCCAACCCTAGTTGGAATTTATACCACTCTCCATCATCTCACAAACGACTTTTTGTTTTATTGCACAGTTGCCATCTTCGTTTAAAATTTGGTTTGAACGCCTTAAAAATGTTGAGAAGCTTATCTTCTTTCTCTCGGGACACTTTGTAATACTTATAAGTTTTACTTATCCAAACTTTCAAGTTTTTCGTTATTATGAAAAACTAAACAACTGTATTGAATATCTTCATGTGGCTTGAGTCACCTCAACGGCGGCGGGAAGAACAGTTTTGGAAAAACACTCAATCTGGTGATTTTCTCCAAAACCATATGTTCTGAAGCAGCTGTGATTTCTTCTGCTGTCAAAATTGTGTACGAAGATCGACATTATTCTGCATTAGAATTGCACTTAATTTAATCTTCACCTCATATGATATCTAATAACAAAAAAGTAGAATTCAACTTTAGTTGGAAACTTTAGTTTGAAAACCTTTTTAACTTATTACGATCAATTGGGATCACTTATTTTGAAACTTCAATATTGACGATATGTGTAACATTTTTTATTTAACTCTTTTTGACTGTTTCTACAAAACGATTCTATTTCAAAAAACTCGAAATAGCTTGAGTGTTCCGCCATTTTTTTATTCTCACGTTAAAAACTTAAAAAAAAAAAAGGAACAAAACTTGGATGAAGTTCAATCAAACAGGAACTGATGATGATTATAGGACGTTCATTATAATAAAACAACTTTTTACTGCCTACTCTAACATTCTATATGAATACATTCAGAAAATTAAATTAAACCTTAAAAATAATCCTGACAGTTTTTGGAAATTCGTTAATAGTAAGAGTACAAGAGCCGAGTATAATTGGGAACATGTTTGCAAACTACTTTAAAGGAGCTTTTGTAGATCAAATACTATCAGTCTTACTAACGTAGCACACGCGTATTTAGCACAACCGTTATGTGTTCTTTTTAACACTTCCTTAATTTTGAAAAACGTGAACAGGTAGATTGTATCTTTACTGATCATAAGCCATTACTTTTAAAGCTATCGCAGCAAGGTTTTAACGGGTAATAAACTGGATCTCCTCATATTTGCAAGATTGACGTTATAGTGTTAAATTTCGTAATGAGTGTTCAAGTTCATTTGTAGTGAATTCTGGTGTCCCCTAGGGTAGTCACTTTGGTCCTATTCTATTTGTTTTATTTATAAATGGCTTGGTTCCGATCGTACAAAATTGGTCTATCCTAATATTTATATGCTGATGACATTAAAGATGACATTAAGAAAATTAACTCTACATATGACTGTCTTCTCTTGCAAGATGACTTAATATTATTCAGGGAATAGTGCAATAAAAAGCGTGATTTTTTAAATGTTGACAAATGTAAGACCATGAGCTTTACACGCAAAAAAGTTCCAATCGTTTTTAGTTACATAATTGATTCTTGTTCTTTAAGTAGAGTATATGTATTTTCTGACTTGGGTGTTGTCTTAGATCCTAAACGAACATTCAATGAACATATTAACTTAATAGTTAACAAAGCAAATAGAGTTCTGGGTTTTATAAAGAGATTTAGCCGTGATTTCCGTGATCCATATGTTTTAAAATTTCTTTTTGTTTCATTTCGTCTTCGTTCTATGAAAACGTAAGTGCATTTTCCTCAAGAATGAAATGCAAATGAACACAAAGTTCATGCAAATGACAAAATTTATATTTTTTAAAAACTCCCTAAGCTTAAAGATGCACCATTTTTAAATTATTAAGGATTAAAACTCACAATATCTATTAATTTGCATGTTGATTTCAAACTTTTAATGCAAATATCTCAAAACACAAGAAATGGACTTAGGGGGTTTTAATAGAACGACGACGATTTGTGAGACCAATCCTGAAATATGGTTGTACAATATGGTCAACTTACTACGCCGTATACGTCACAAGACTCGAAGCCAAAAATACGTTTCACTCTCCAAAACCCGTTTGTTGTATTTGTAATTTTGACAATTAGTCCATGGATATATGTGAAAACAAACCAAAATAACGATGCCGTGGGCTAGCGGCACTTTGCAAAGCAAAAACAAAATGGGGAGGTTAATAAGTTTTTTTCCAGATTTTTCTTTTTACTTTTTTCGATGAACCAATGTACATTTTTGTCTTGAAAAAAGCATGTTCAACAATTACTACGAAATTCTTTAAATTTAATAATTACCTTCGGGTTATTGTATTAAAGATGCGTTCGAAGAACCACGAAGTTAAGGGTGCGAGCGCAATTTTTTTTTGCAAGTAATTAAAATCTGTATCAGTTTTTTTTTTAACGCCAATGTTTAAAAAAAAATATTCAGATGGATTATAGCTAACCTGTTAAATAAATGCAGAGCAAATAAAATGCAAATTATGACGTTTATCACAAAATGAAAACGTCAAAAAATCGTTCTGAATTCATGCATAACTCATTTAATAGATAATGTAATCGACATAAATGTTTATTGTTGACGTACAGAAGTTTTTTGTTTTTTAGTGAATTCCCACAGTTTAACGCAAAATATAATTTTCATTAATTCCTTAAAAATGTTTAGTTACCAAAGTTCAAGTTTACTCATCATTGTTTGAAGGGTATGTTTAGTAAAAGTTCAAGTTTACTCACCATTGTTTGAAGAGTATGTTTAGTAAAAATGCTGCTAATAAGGAAAACAAATTAATAAGTTTTTTTTGAGAAAGCCAATAATATTTTAATCATCAACTTTTTAGAAAAAAAATTAGCACTATTTATTTTAGCAATTATATTCAGCAATTATTTCATAGCATATTTAATTGTTTACATTGTTAAATTTCTAGAAATGTTCATATGCTGCCAAATTCGTAATTTTATGCGTAAGCATAGAAGATACAATTATTTAGTCAAGAAATATGGATTTTGGCGAGTTTGCCATTTTTTTCTTTTGGGTGTTCGGTTTTTCCATACTGGAATACAAAAAGTTACTTAAATATATTTATTGCACTCATTTATTTGCTATTGTGTGAAACCATATTAGTTATTTCTATTTCTTAAAGATACTTTACACAAAGCAACTTATTTTTAAAACATGGTTCCCTCAAATCTCTATTCCAAAATCTAACTACAAACAAAATTCTAACTCTAACATAGTCCCTTGAAAAGAAATGTTCATTAATATTTTTGCAACAAACAGAACTTAAATTTGGTCTTGCAATTATCGAACTGATTAAATGATGAAAATATTAATCAAATTGAGGAATTTGTGCTATAGCTAAAGTTGGCAATGGAACTTCACAAGTATGTTTTTTCGTTGCATTTTCTGTAGGTACAAAAAAACACGGAGACACCCGCCTACTGTTTCCATTATTATATAAATCATTAAATATGCATTTGGTCAATTTTATTTCATTTAATATACATTTACAACGTTTATTTGGATTGAAATTAAAAAGCTATACAAATCTTTTAATTTAAGACCATGTCAGCACTTCAGATTCTGTTGGTTCGGATTGTTTCGTTTTTGAACGAAGGCCAAAATTAAGCATTTAGATGTGCCTGAGGACTAAAATGAAGCATTTTGATGGGCCGGAACACTAAATGTGAGAATGTGTTTGGTTTTTGCATCATTTCACTCACACTTTCTCACATTTAGTGTGCATCATAGACACACCAGCCTACAAGCTAAAACGTCAACTTACACGCACCCTTAGGTCTAACATCAATTCACCACTGCTAACACCAATTCACCACCCTCTAAAGTCAATTCACCACGAAAATAAGGAATAGTTTTTAAAAAATATTTATTTTTTAGACCACCTCAGATGCCAACTAACTAACATTGAAAAACGTTTTTGCTGTAAACTGTCATGAAATATGGTTAAAGACAGAACTTATGGTTTCTTAGACATTAATCTCTTATAAGGAAAGCAACATGTTCCTATCTGATTGTATTGAAATGTAACATAATATTTAATAGAGTATCGTGCTTATTGCTTATTATTATATTTTGGTTCACATTTGATTTGCATTGTTTTTGAAAAAAATTGCTATAAACTCAGAATTTTGGCAAATAGGGGTAAAAAAAGGTTTTAAGTGTGATTTTTAAAACTTTAAGATTATTTACTATTGTTTTTAGAATGCATGGCTAGTATTTTTTTTGATCAAACACTGAAAAGTAGATGATTTTATGTCTTCTTGTTCTTGAGAAAATTACCAAAAAAATATTTTATTTAAATTATTTTTTCCTTGCTTAAGTATTTACGTAGTCTTATTTTGATTGTAATAATCGAATATGGATTAAGATATACCCGGCATAAATTATTTTTTCTTAAATCCCGCTTATTTGAACACAAAAGAAACTTTGGCTAGAGGACTTTGTGATTGAAAGTGGCCAGAAATAGTTAATTTTTAACTTTACTATATTTAAAAGTGTGTACTAAAATTATATTTTTGATTGTTATAATAATTCTTTTTTTTTGTCGAATTTAAAAACGATCAAACGTATTTTGATAAAAATTCAAAACAGTGACCAAGTTTTAACAATTTCAATATAAGTCATTTGGTCGTGTCCTTGGAACACCAGTTCGCTTCTCAATGGCATTCTCGAGCATGGGTGGAAGGATACCTTTTGCACGGAAGACATCAATCTTCATTTGGATCCTGCATTTTTAAACAAATTAACAAAACAACAAATGCGTCATTTGACAGCTAAATTCAAATTTAAAATTCTCACCACAGCAATTTCATAAAAAAAAACTGTCAAAACGAGTAAATGCACCGCATCGAATTGTTGTTGGATTTCACATTTGACGTAATGTCAAAATTACACATACAACAATGTAAACAAATGGGTGTTGGAGGGTAAAACGTACGAAAGATTCCGGTCTTTATATGGTGTGTCTATGGTGTGCAGTTAGCTTGTATGCAAACCGAAATGTCAGTCTGAGATTTCAATCTTGTTAAATGGAGTATTTTAGCTCGAAGACATTTAGAGAAGATTTTTGCGTTTTTGTCTACGATCTCTTCCGTGGTTTCATGATATTCATACACTGCTGCCTTATTCACAGATACTTTCCCTCATAAATCATCCTTCTTTGACAAATAATAGAATGTACTTGCAGTTTTGTTTTATTGTTGGAATAATAAACGGACAAATTTCATCACTATCTGTTCTTGGTAGTTTAAACTTTAGTTTTAGTCGTCCAAGTATAAGACTCCAGAAACCATTGAATAATAATTTTAGAAGATCAAACTATAGTGTACATAGACCCTTAAATCAATTAATTGAAATATAATACATTTTACTCTTGTATTAATTCACCAAATGATAATATAAAAAGTATAAATTGCAAAGTAATATTTTTCAACAGTCTATAGTTAAAGTTTTAGATTTTAAGTATATATTATATTGATAAGAATTGTTAACGTTAGTATCGAATTATAAAATATATAATTTTAAAAAATCGTTGACCTGTTTTACTGCCCTACACAAGTTGGAGTAAGACTCTAATGAAAATCTAGTAGCATAGGGGAATGCTTTAAAGGTCTAATGCTCGTGGAAAAAAAGTGCAGTTTTTTAAATACTATCCTTTATTAGTACATCTTAAAATGTAGGTACTTTCTTAACGCTGGTTGACAAATACAAATATTGAACAAATGTAGCCCATGACTGCAATATTACTCATTTTATTTGCCCTATTATACCAGCAATACATTTGCTTTTATTTTAATAAAACATTTAATTACGATTTCAAAACCAAACGGCTAAATCTTTCAAACAATTTCTACAACATAGTCAGTTGCTTGCAGTACCTACTTTGTATAATCAAAGCCTTTACACAAAATGCCATTGAACTTTTTGTATACCTACCTAAATAGTTGCATGTGCTTATTTTTCAAGTTCATTATAATATTAAAATGCAAATAATTCAAAGATAAGAATAAGAAACAAAAGCCATATACTATACACCGACTTTTCCGAAACCAATTAAAAATTTCAAATTGCCTATTTATAGATGCAAATATATATTTAATGAAATGAAATTATCAAATGTGTTGAAAGCTATAGTTATACTGTGAGACAGAGTCTGAGAAGAAAAAAAATTTAAATTAAATTTTCTAAAAGTAGTTTTAACATTTAATTGTATATACTCAATTTGTACTGAAGCAGCGCCAAGCACTTGTTCTTAATGAAAAATAACTATTCTCTAGTTAAGTTATACAGTAAAAGGCGGTTAGATATTTCTTTTTAGGCACACATTCAATAAAGAGCTCTTTCTTTAAGATTTTTTTTAAAGAATGTATCTTTGACAAATCATCAACTATCTCTGCAGACTTTAAGTATGAGTCATGGTTATTTAACTGCAAAATCCATATATAAATAGTATGCACGCAGCCTAAATCTACACAGAACTAATTCTCCTCTATGTTCATATTTCGAAAAATGATAAATGGATCTGTTTTTTACCACCCTCAATTAAAAAGAGTTCCCTTTGACAAAAAAATCAAAATCTTCTTTTTTGGTCTTATTTATTTCGTAAGCCTGAAATTAGCGTATTTCAACTTGAAAATGACCCCTCAATAAATAACGGGTTTACTAGAACATTGTTAAAACAGAATGTTTGGAAACTTATAGATTGAAGTACAAGAAAGTCTGTAATGACCCAACGGAATTTGAAAAACCACTTCTCTACTTGTTTTTCGTCTAGATCTAGACAATAACATCAAGTTCTTGAACAGCGGTTACGGTACAAGAATTTTAACAAAGTATAAAAATATTTTATTACATAATAATTTGAGTCAACGCGTTTAATTTTCAAAATTTGGTTTTCAATTATTTTAACGTTTTCTCGTCTTAAACCCACAAACTTGAAATGACCTAAGATGCTTCCATCAGCTTTTGTCGTGAATGATAAGGGGGTTATATAGCGACACATTGGTTGCCCAAAAAAACTGCGCTTATAAAGAGTAATTTGTTTGACCGCAATGCTGGTGTTGTTTTCTGCTTTAAAAGCGGAGCTCAGATACACAAAATTTTTAACTCTTAGCGGCAACACCTCATGCAGGCCACATGGGGTAACACATTACCCCAGGATGAAAATCCTAATTGAAGAAGATTTGTGGATATTTTAAGACTTTTAGCTAATTTGTCAACATTTCTCATGGTTTTGCTTGGTTAGACTATAGTTGATTTAAAAAAAAGCATATTTGTTTTGAAGAATGGTTACAGCCACACTGAGGTGACTAATTACCCCAGGCCAAGGAAACTAACGCTCGAAGCACCGCCATGCTTTTTTTTACTATGGCTAAATATGTAGCGAAATCACTTCTCAAACATGCCTGCCACAATCAGATGTCATTTGTTGTATTAATTTGAAAGGTTTAAGACCGCTAATTCCACTTTTATAAGCCTGTGGCAACGAATCTCTCCGTGTGGCCGCTAAGGGTTGTTATTATTATTGTTATTATTATTATAAGCTTTTTATTGCCTTATCATTTTAAATACATTTAAATACATCTATAGATACAATTTTTAATTTTTTTAATTAGAATTTTTACAAATTATTTGATAGAATGATACCAATTACAAATAGCCCCCAAAGCGGCCCATAGGTCTCGATTTTTCGCCTCACTGTACCAATTTTTGTTTTTTGGCAAAGATCCGCCTGTTCGTCTCTTGCTTTCCGGTCTCCATTGTGTTGCCAACTTTGTCCATTTTCGATCCTGTAGTCTTGAAATATGTCCTGCCCAACTCCATTTTTGTCTTTTGGTTCTATCTATCACGTCAATTATTCGAGCACTGTTTCAGATGTCTTCATTTCTTATCCTTTCGCTGGGTCTTATTCTGACGATTTTTCTTTCCATTTTGGATTGACAGATCCTTAGCTGGTCAAGAGATTTCGTAGTCAAGCTCAGGGTTTGTAGCCCATAAGTAAGCACCGGCAAAATAGCCGAGTCGAAGAGATATTTTCGTGTTTCTGCACTTTGGTCCGGTTCTAAAATCTATTTGAGGCTCCAGAATTATTTCCAGCTGTTTGTGATGCGTCTGTTGATTTCTTTTTTCTCTTGGTTTATAAAAGATTTTAGTTGTCCCAAGTGTATGTAGTCCTCTATGTATTTTATTTGTTCATGGTCCAGAATTATATCTTCTCTGATGTGGTTTGTCATCACTTTTGTTTTTGATTTGTTGATTTGTAGTCCATAGTTCTTGCACAAGCTAGTAAGTTCTGATGTCATTTCTTGTATATGTTTAGCTTTTGTAGATATTAATACTATATCGTCTGCAAATCTGAGGTTGTTTAGAATTTGTCCACATATCCTTATACCATATTTTGTCTTCCAGTTCATCTTTTGAAAAATATCCTCTAAGTCTGCACTAAATAGTGGTGGTGAAAGCGGGTATCCTTGTCTGACGCCTCTTGTTATTTTAAATTTACGTCCTGTAGTCTTTGTTTTTATTTGTGCTACATTATTTTTGTATATGTTTGTGATAGTCCTTATAACGTTTGGGTCCATATTTTGATTTTCTAGAGATGTCCATATTGTTTCGCGTTCAACGCTGTCAAATGCCTTACTGAAGTCTATGAATAAAAAGTGAAATTCATTGCACTTTTCTATTAGTTGATTCATCGGCTGAAGGTGGTCTGTTGTTGAGAAACCTTCTCTGAATCCAGCTTGTTCCCTAGGTTGTTTATTGTTAAAATCTTGTTTGATGATCCTGTAGATTGTTTTTGAAAACAGCTGATAAATTGTCAAAATGTTACTTATAGGTCTGTAGTTGTTCAAATCCTCTTTTTTTCCTTTTTTATGT
Source organism: Eupeodes corollae (assembly GCF_945859685.1). Classification (NCBI taxonomy): domain Eukaryota; kingdom Metazoa; phylum Arthropoda; class Insecta; order Diptera; family Syrphidae; genus Eupeodes; species Eupeodes corollae. Next base: position 144,374,687 of record NC_079147.1, on the reverse strand, counting down.
ATAAGTGTAATGGTTGTTTCTCTGGTTGTTCTTATGATTTCGTTAAACATAAATGTTAAGATTTCGGAAAGCGATTCTTTCCCGTATATTATCATTTTTGTAGAGATTCCATCATTTCCAGTGCATTTGTCCTTTTTCAAATCGTCTATGGTTCTTTCAATATTTTCTTTGCTTAACATAGCAGTTTGCGTTGTTAGGAGATTGATATAAATATTTTCTTCATTTTCTTCTTCAGTTGTATGCTTGGTCGAGGAGAATAGTTTTTTCGAAGAACTTAGTAGCATTTTCGTTTAACTCTTATCTATTTGTTATGTAGCTTGCATTTTGGCTTTTTAAGCTAATAATCTATTCCTGTTGACTGTTAAGTAATAATTTTGTTTTCCTTATTGATTTTGTTTGTCTAATCGTATCTCTAGCTATTGTTGCGTTGCACTTGTTGATTACTTTCCTTATTTCTAGTTTGATATTTTTTCTTAATTCTTTTAGTTCAGTTTTTCTCGGTCAAGCAATTGTTGCTTGGTTCGTAAAGTATTTCTTCTTGAGATTAAGATATTTGTATTGTTGGATAATTTATCTTTTGATGTTTTGAAGAGTTTTTTATGATTTTTTTCTAATTCGTCATATGTGTTTTGTATGTCACGATTTGAGGTTGAGAATTTATTTATCTTTTCTGTCAATGTTTGGTTATAATCTACTATTTTTTGGTCGGGAATCATGTATGGGATGAAAGGACTTATCGGTTTCTTTTCAGTGTCTTATGGCTTATAATGATTTCTGTTCTTACTGTCGAACTTTACGTTGTTAAGCACGGATATGTCTTTGAATGTCTCAATTTTGTTTGTCAGAATCAGGTCCATTTCATTTTTTATTTTACCATTCGGTGATATTCACGTCCATTTTCTGTTGTCCTTTTTCTTGAAAAACGAGTTACCAAATTTCAAATTCATCTCTTCGATCCATCGTATTACCCTTTCTCCTCTTTCGTTTCTTTCTCCGTATCCGTAGGGTTCTATTGTTTTCTTTTCTTCTTCGTTTTGTCTCTTTCCAAGCTTAGCGTTAAAGCCTCCAATCACATACATTACTTCTGATTTGTTATTTTTTGTATATATTTCTTCTAAGTTGTTGTAAAACCTTAGCGTCTCTCCGTCATCAGCTTTTTCTGTTGGTGCATATTCTTGAATTATTGTCATGTTCGTGTTTTTTATATTCAATAGTATGCTGCACATTCTTTCATTATGTAGCTTGATGTCAGTAATTTTTGCTTTAAGTTCTTTTTTAATAAGGAATCCAACACCGTAGAGGCATTTTGTTTCTCCTACGTAGCAAAAGATATCATGTTCATTATTTATTATTTTTTGTCCTAGTAATCTTGTTTCTGATAGTCCTATAATGTCCCATTTAATTTTCTCCAGCGCTTGTCTCAATTCTCCCTACTTCTGAGGAAAGTGTCCTGACATTGAAAGTACAGATCTTTAGAGTTCCGTGTTGGTTCTTGCGTGTACAGTTTTCTGTTTCATTGTTCTTATATGAGGGGTGTTGATCTACTCTTCCCACGGTGATCAACCGGGTTGGGAAGGATTTTTGTTGTATTATAGTTGAATGTGGGTTTTGGTTATGTCCGATATTTAATGTTGATGCATGGTCTTTATATTTCGTCTGGTTATTGTTTAGTAGGAAATGCTATTTGTTATAATTCGCTTTGTTTTATTGTTTCGAGGTTTGTGGGTCATTGTATTTTTCTAAAAATTCGTTAGCGGTTTTTGTAGTAAGAAATTTTCTTATTGGATTTGTCGGTTGTTTCTTGGGGTTCATTTCGATTGATCCTACTATAACAGATTTTGTCTTATTACTGTTTATTTCTTTGTTCTTTGGTTGTTCTGGTCGTGAGCTTTCATTCTTGTTCTTTTCCTGTCCAAACTTTTCCATCTACAACGAGTTCGTTAAATTTAAAGTAAGCCCTATTTCCTTCTCTCTTAAACATTAACAGTTTTGGAATAAGAGGTTTCCGGCTGCAGGGTTAACTACCTTAAAGTGACGTCTGTCCATGAAGACGTTTTGCACGAGACATTCGTTGTTGTAGATGTTTTCCTGATAACAGTATGTACTTTGTTCTGCTTTTAGTAACTACCAAGCCCTTTTTCAATACTCACAAAAGCCTCTTTGACATTGCGCTGAGTTTTTACGATTATATCAATGTCATCGGCCATATGCGAATTATTTTAAAAAATGGTGAACCTTCTGTTCACGTTGGAGCTAATTTAAAGTAAAGTTGTTTCCAACCTTTATAAAGCAGCGCAAAAATGTTCCATAGCCAATTTCATTTGGTTTTGGAAATTTCATGCGGTTTTAAAATCGATGCAAAGTTGCTGAGTTTCGACTTGATTTAGGTTCTGTCGTAATGTGAATATTTGATAGACTGTGGACTTTTTTGGTCTAAAGCTAAACTAATAAACTTTTAGCTGTTAACGATGGGCTCAAAAGATTCACATATTACGTATTACGAAGGTTTTGTAAGCTATGTTAAGTAGACTAAATCCTCTTTTCCTCTTTTATTGTATCGGGCAAACAATACTGAGGTTCCAAGCAACGGGAATGTTCTTTTTCGACTAATTTTACAGATAAGTTGGTTCATTCAAGCTGCTCCAGCGACTTTGTTAGATTCCAGCTCAGGTATGATTATCTTTACTTCGACAGTCTTTTTTTTTGGCTTTTGGCTTTTATATTGAATGGATTATCCTGTCCGGCAGAAAAGAAGTAGTCCTTCGATATCCTCAACATTGACTGCGATTCCGCTATGATGTTTTCACTTTCCTCTTTGTAGCCTTCCGTTTGAGGTTTATGAACTTGTGAATTTCGTTTCACCTGCTTAGCTCAATTATAGGAGCATTTATGATCACTAAATAATCTTGGAGTTTATTGGACCTGAATCGATTCTTTTTAAATAAAAATAAAAAAATTCATAAATCTATGAGAACTTGGAATAGCAATTTCTAATGAAAAGAAATCCATAACATAAGCAAAGGATTTATGGATGAAAGAACAAATTAATTTGGTGTAGAAGCAAAATTAAATACTCATTAAATGGTATTCAGATATAGAGAAAACATGGAATACCACGCATGAAACGTGCTAAAAGGAACTTTCCAAACCAGTTCCTCTTAGCTCATGTGAAACAAAGTATCTCCTTTGAGTTAGATTACGTGCTGTTGATTGTAGCAGTATAGAAGTCATTTAAACTACTACTTAAAATTCATGTAGTTGTTTGACCATTTATCCTTCTTGTGACTTTGTCGTTATTTAATTAATGTCCAGCTCTAAATTTTGCGATGTATAGTCGATGTGTGTAAGCCAGCATTTGATACAGTAGGAGATGATTGTCTATCTAGAGTCACGAATCACCGGATTGGAGAGGTGGCAGGCCATTCATTCCTTTTTGGGAGCCATAATTGAGGGGTTGGTAGGGCTTAATAGTAATTCTGCAATTTTAATTAAGGTTTCTGTATTGCTCATGTTCAACGTACAAAGTCGTGTAAATATACTCGGGATTCTAAAATATTCAATATGAGGCTAATTTTTTGGACAGTTGAAAGTATGTAGGTGGAACACAAGAAAGTGTAGCCTTTAGAATAACATTACTTTGTAAAATCTCCTTTATTTTTTCTGTGAAATTCAAATAATATGACATTTCTCGTAGACACACTTTATAAAATGAATGCACACAGCTGCCATTCAAAACCAACTTGCTTTTTACATTACATATTACATTTAATTTCTTTACAAACTTCTAATCTCTAAAACTTTATCAGTTTTAACTTATTTTTTCATCAAGTTTTCAAGTCTTAGAATCCTGATTTAGATTTTAGTTTGAGATAGAATTTCTATTAATTAGACTTTTAACGGGGACTAGTATGAAATTGAATGTGAATCTTCCCTCTAAAACACTTTGGAACTATTTACAACAATTGTGTATTTCTTATTCAAATATTGTTTTCAAATGTGGAATTGATGCTGATGTACTCAATAGCTAATTTATAGAAAACAATGTTTAAGAGATTACAGTAGATGCTCGATATAGTGAATCTCGGAAAAGTGAACTATCCAATATAGCGAACACTCAAAATTGTACATGCACTACTCTAAATAGTGAACAATAAAAATCTCGATATAGTGAACACATATTTTTTCATTGTAAAATACGAATGGCTCGAAAGCATTTAACATTGCTTGAAAAAACTGAGGTATTAAAGAAGCTGTCAGCAGGTATTATAGATTTCTTAACTCTAAAAATAAATGGTTAGTAGTTAATTCACATTTGTAGCAGCAACGTTTTTGGCCTAACAATATGGAATAGCCAGATACACTGAAAATTACATATATAAAAAGAGGGACAATATAACAGCTACGGCGACTCAGACATATTGTGGCCCTGGAAAAAAAATGTTGAGGACATCCGAACTTCCAGATGTAGAAAAAAGGCTTATAAATGGTTCTTGGAGCAATGTAGAAAGCATCTGCCTTTCTTAGAAATAATGATTTTCTACTTAAAGCTCTTTTTCTTTTGGATAACGCTCCTAGTCACTCTCCGGAAAATCAGCTTCAAACATCAGATGGCTGCATAACAGTCATCTATATGCCACCAAATGTTACTCCACTCATTCAACCGATGGACCAACACGTAATCTGACTGACAAAACTTTTTTTTATAGAAAAAGCTTGTCACTGTCAATTATTGCAGCTGAAAAAGGTCGTTAGTGATATGATAACAAAGATGGAAAGAATATACAAAACGTTAAATTTTCTTATGTAGCTTTAAGAAATATTTGAGAAGCAGTAAAAGAAATCACGATCAAGGATGTTAAAATTTAGATCGGCTTGGTATAGCTTAGTTGGTGCGGTAATTGCAAAGTGTTAGAAAAATATTTTTGAATGCAACGAACATTTTGATGAGGAAGATGATATTCCCCTTAGTGTTCTTAGGCAACAGGACATCAACAATATTTCGGAAGAGGTGATTAATCTACTCAATCATCTAAACGAAGGCATAACGCATACACCTGGTGACATAGGCAATTGGAACTAAGATAGAGTCTCGTGGGATATTGAAGAAGCCGAAAACGAAGAAGAAGATGTGCAGTTGATAATGGAGCGACCAACATGTCGTTCTCTTTGATAAGATAATTGAGTGGGCTGGACATAATAATACAGACTTTTCTGATATTATAGTCATGATTTTCCAAAAATTTAATTCTTTTTTCGTTTTTATGAGTTAAAATGTTTTTGTTTCATGTTATTTTATATATGTATTGTATATATTATGAATTGTTTTTGTTGTTGTTTTGCTGTTTCTTGATTAAAATGTTTGTTTATTGATTAAATAAATATAATTACCTTCACATTGAACAAAATGTTTATTTAACTTTGGAAAGCCTTAGTAGCTCTGAACGATCAGAGCTCAATAAGAGGCACAATTATTGTTTTGACAGTTCGAGCTCTGCTCTGAACTAAAAAAGAAAAACGTAAATTCTACTGACATTGTTAACGTATTGAAAGATATTAGACAGGATTATGTTAAAGGATATATTATTCTTATTACTATATATATAGCAGCTACGAAACAAAGATTTGCAGAATGTTTTGTTTCCTTGCATATTTTTAAGATAGATTTTTTTTTATTTTTGTTCCATGGGATTAATTGTTTAAGAATTTCAAAGTGTTGTCATTTTCGAGCAAGTACAAATATTTTGTCATGCACACGATATTTTGTACATGTGTTTGCAAGTGTGTGTATGTCCAACTAGCTACTTACAAAGGTACGTACCATTTAATCGATCAATTAAGTCATCTATTATTCTTGATATATACCAAAGCCCTCTCTCGAAACACCAAAGTGTCGCTATATAAGGCCCTTATCATCCCCGTCGTGCAATTCGGTGCTTAAGCATGGACTATGACAAAAGCACCTTGGGACGTTTCGAGAGGAAAGTTCTTCGTGTGATCTACGATCTTTATGCATAGAAGGGGAGTGGACGCTGTACAAGATGTCTGGGTCACAAAGAGCGCATGGAAACCAATGCTCCGGCCGAGAAAGTCTTCGAATCCACACCCACAGGACAGCGCAGTAGGGGAAGACCGCGGATAAGGTGGCGTGCACAAGTAGAAAGTGACCTCAGCCAACTTGGAGCGCGAAACTGGAGACATCTAGCTAAAGACCGAGCTAGATGGAGAAGTTTGTTGGGTGAGGCCTTAGTTCACACAGGACTGTAGCGTTACCTTAAGTAAGTAAGTAAGTAAGAATTGCGAACCTAAAAACCTTTGAAAATTTCTAAAATGAAGAAACTGAAAGTGAAGACATTGATAGAGAAGAGATGACTTTGAATTTTTCATCCGATGAAAATGAGGATAAATGATATTTTCTATTAAATAAATTTTCAAATAAAATGTTTGATTTGTATTCAATTTGAATTTGATGTAATAAACATGCTTAAGATCATCTAAGATGCACATTCTAATCAGGATATTCATATTATGTTTTAAAGTTTAAAATTACTTTTCAAAAAGCTTAAAATTCGTCTCGAAAGTAAAAGGCTGAAAGCAAAACGTCATGGACACACATTTTTGTAATCATGAGGTTTTTTCTCATTTGTTGATGTATCTCTCATGTGCTTATCATTTCGACTTTAAAATCGGAAAAATTACCATTTTGAAGGCCTACCCCAGCACGGCTTAAAAAAAACTCTGCCAGACGGTTGAATTTTATATAATGGTGCGCATACCTACCTATGACTTGAAGAAATTTTGGCTATCGGTCACTTCCAAAAATTGCTGCCTGCTCTTAGACTATTTTACTTGAGTTGATACTGATTTGAGTACTAATTTTAGGAATAGTACTGGGGCCCTACTATGTAACTCGATTCTATTCGAAACTCATTCCCGATTCTACTTTCAAATCGCACTTTGTATGAAAGCAGAATCGGATGCCGGTTATACCAACTTGTTTTTAAAAAAAATTTGAACTTTCGAACGAGTATCGAGTTTCTTGACAGCTTTAAAAACAAAACAAAAATATAACATCAAATTTTTGGACAAGAATAATTATTAAAACAATTTACACCGTTGGAATTTGGTTTTATTTGCAGGGAGATGAAGAAACGGTACGGAACGGTAAATTGAACGTAGAAGAATAAGAGATAATTTCAAAATAAAGGAGAAAAGGTTTTTACATATGTAGGGTGATAAAGGGTGATTTTTTAAATATTATCTATCATAAACATCTTCAGTTTGGTCTATAATTTAACCATGAATCGTCTTACAAACCAACACAGCTCAAAAATGATTGAATTTTATTATCAAAATGTGTGCTCTGTTAAGAAAGTTCATCGCGCGCTTCTTTCATTTTATGGTCGGGCTATTATGATTAGATTTCACACCAAATTTACATTGTTGGACATTAAACCGCCAACACGCTTATGTAGAGTGCGAACTGAAGAAAATATTGCAGCTATGTTAATGATCGATTCGTCGCCGTTCGCAGCATGACATGTGGATAAAACACATGCCACACAGCACGCAACAATGGACATATTGAGAGGCGAGTTCGGTGAACATTTTATTTCACGTTCGGGGCTGGTCAATTTAACGCCTTTAGACTATTTTTTGTGGGGCTATGTTAAAACTCATGTCTATACAGACAAGCCCGCGCATTGGAAGACAACATTGAAGCATTTATTCGTGATCCCGTCATCCCGAATAGGGTGAAATCTATCAAACCCAAAGAGAATTCATGGTTTGATTCGAGCTGTAAAGATGTTATTAGGTTCAGAGATGTAAGTTTCCGTAGTTATAAAGCCAACCCGACTGATGAAAACCGGAATAATATTAAACAAGCTAGAAAGACCTGTAATGGTCATATTCGACGAACCAAATGTTTGCATGATCAGAAATTAAGGCAAAAAATACTACAATGTCCCAAAGGTAGTAAACATTTTTGGTCATTTGTAAAAAACGTACGAAACACCACGTCATCTTCGGTTCCAACGCTCGTCCACAATGACACTCCCCATGTTAGCTCGATTGATAAAACCAATTTGCTTGCTGTTTATTCGACGCTACCGGATAGTTTCATGAGTCCTCCTGTTCTTGAGAGCGTAAATGATTCTATGGGACGAGTCTTCTTCGCACTCGTGCAGTCGAAAGAGTACTGAAAGATCTTGACATACAAAAATCCACTGGCCCGGATAGTATTCCCCTTATTGTTCTGAAGATGGTGTTCTTCAACGCTGGCAAAACCACTGCGTAAGCTTTTCCATCTGTCCTATTCTACAGGTCTCTTCCCGAGTGGATGGAAAACTGCATTTGTCCAGCCTGCCCCTAAAAAAGGCGAAATCTCCTCTCCCTCTAACTATCGTCATGGAAACGCTGATTAATTTTCAGCTCAAGAAATATCTTGAAGAACGGAAGCTTCTTAATGACCGGCAGTATGGCTTTCGTTGTAATAGGTCCACTGATGATCTCCTGGTTCATCTCACCGAACAGTGGAACAAATCTTTACGTCGTTTTGGAGAAAGTAAAATTATTGCACTTGCTTTTGGTATTGATGCATCTCTTCTTCGTTGGATTAGAAATTACCTTTCTAACCGTTCAATACAAGTTGTATTGGATGGTTTCAAGTCTGAAATTCATAAAATAAATGCTGGTGTACCCTAGGGCTCCGTTTTGTCTCCGACTTCTTTATATTCATAAACGATCTTTTGTCTGTCACTTCTAATCCATTAAACTGTTTCGCCGACGACAGTACCCTCAGCTTTTCATATTCGTTTTTAGATTCACATCCTTGTCCTTCGGACGTGGAATTTAAACGGCAGCGTATGATAAGCTCATTAAATTCTGATCTTGAGATTGTCCAATGGGGAATCAAAAACCCCCGATGCCGCTATCCATGAGCGGCACTTGCATCCAGGAAACTAATCAACTTTCAGTACTCGGTATGAATATCACAGATCACCTCTTATGGAATGATCACATATTCGATATCGCCAAAAATGCTGCCAGGTGCTTAGGATTTCTCCGAAGATGCAAGACATTTTTCACCCCTTCTGATCTGGCTATAATCTACAAAGCTTTTATCCGTCCAAAGCTTGAATATAATTCGCATATCTGGGCAGGTGCCCCCAAAACAAGTTTAAATCTCTTGGATAGAATTCAAAAAAGGGCTTTAAAAATGATAGGCGACAGAACTATAATCGAAACATTTACATCGCTAGAACACCGTCGCAATGTTTCATGCCTTTCGTTATTTTATAGATATTTTACAAACAATGTTCTGTCGAATTAGCCAGTTGCATTCCACCCCTTAAACAATTCAGCCGTAATACTCGCACGTCTAGGAATGCTCATCAGTTTACCCTTGAGCACAATTTCGGGCGTACTGTCAAGTACAGAGATTCTTTCTTAAATCGCACATCGAGAATGTGGAATGCTTTGGCCAACTCTGTTTTTCCCTCCCATTTTGATGTTCAGAACTTTTAGACAAATGTGCACCGGTATCTAATTTTAAATCGTTCCCTATTTTCCTAACGCTCGCACTGTGTTTAAATATAAACATATAAAGGGTACTAATAACCCCTTGAGTGCTTGTGAATATAAAAAAAAAAAAGTACCGGCCGAAATGTCGTCCAAAATTGGACGAAGCTGATGGACCATTTGAGGCGCTGTCAAGGTCAACATTTGAATGAAATAATCTTCAAACTTTAAATTTTATGGACCGTACTATCGATTAAAATAAAGATTTTATGCATTTTTCTGAATTGTATGTGTTTTTCTTTAAACTTTTCTATATCTTTTAAAAATTCACCCTTTATGTACGGTAGAATATTTGGACGCATTCTTAATGAATTTTTGTTTTAGCTTTGTTAAGAGCTATCGTCTTTCTAAAGACGGATTTATGTTTTTACTTAACACCATATCATCCGACATGACTACTCGCAGAAGACAAAATGCTGTTCCGATTACCATTAAGTTATCAGCAGCATTGAAATTTTTGGCACCGGCATTGGGGCTTTCTCATTTTCACCTAAAGAAACTAAACGGGCATCTATTTTGCTAAAAGGTATTGACGGCGACACAGATCCCGACTCGATCCGAAAGGCTTTGAACCAAGCCGTGCCAAATGTTAAACTAAGTAAAATTTCACAATTTACCCACTACTAAAACCAAAGAGCAAGGTCTCAAATTAATAATGTTTGCTGTTCAACTAGAAGTTGGAGAGTCTCTTAAAGATTTGGTAGGAATTAGAGCTAGAAATCAAGTCATAAACTCAATTCACACATTTACAGACAAAAATATCTCTTTTGCTGACATGGCGAGAAATCCAAAGAGTATTCCCAAAAAACAGCCGTCATTATCTGAAATGATAAATCCCCCTCTTAGAGAAAAAAATCCTCAACCAAACAATCATACTGAATTTCTAGATGAAGCTAAGAACTTATTGATAATCTCTTTTAAAGATCTTTTATACAAAATAAGAGAATTCTGGCCAAAGTACCAGAAACTACAGAACAAAGAAGACAAGATGTTTGCATATATTGAATTTGTGGCATCAATTGTTATATAATGGATTCCACCCTGAAACTTAAAACAATCTCTATTAATGCAAATTCCATTATATCAAATGAAAGAAGATTAGCGTTAGTAAGCCTTCTAAAAAGTCGCAAACCCCAAATTTGTTTTTTATGTGAAACTGTTTTGAATTCTAGACATAAACCTTCATTTGAAGGATTTAGTATCATACGCAATGACGATGGCAGAGAACTGCTATCGTTATTGATGAAAAATTAAAGTTTAACTCGTTTCCTTTCCACAGTGACATACTTTCAGCTTGTTTAAGTGTCTTAATTTGTAAAAATAATTCTGGATTCACTAAACGTATCCTTATTGGAAGTATTTATATATTAGCAAACGCAGGACAATGGCTTTCTATGGAATTAGATAGGCTAAATGACATTATTAAGATTTTCGATGCCACAATTAAAGGTGGTGACTTTAATGCCCGCCATCCATCCTAGGGAAACTCAGTGAGCAATCCAAATGGCAACATTATAAACAAATGGTATAGTAATGGGCTATATCTCGACCTTGATTTAATTTCTCCCTTTAGTCCAACCTATCCGCAGTCCTCATCAATATTGGACTATTTTCTTACATCTAGTTCTCTTTCGCAAACCGCAAATAATATTAATAATAGGCTTTGCAAAACATTCCCTACGTTTTTAAATCATTATGGTATCGAAATAAATCTTAACATTTTTGATGTTTACCCGGTATTGATACCACCTCAATCGTATACCAGCTTCGAAAGAACTGATTGGGATGTGTTTAGAATGCAACTTCACAACAGGATCTCAAGAGTGACAGCCCCCATAGATAAAAACATTACAAATGCAGAAATTGATGTAATTTTAGACAATATAAATCAAAATATAGTTTCTTATATTGAAAATGACTCAACTATTCGAAATACAAGAGACGTTAAATACAAAAATATTTCCGATCTTACAAAAAATCTTTTGAAAATTCGTAACATTTGGTTAAGAAAACTCAAGAGAATCTTTCATAAGCATTTACATAGACGCAGCTCAGAGTATCAACAACTTCACTCGCAAATACAGTGTCTTAGTAAAATAATAAAAGAGAGTGTAAAACATGATCTTGACCAAGAGTTCAGAAGACGTCTGCTTTCAAGGAATTTGATAAAATTACAGGAAGAAAAGTCTTTGGGTCAGATATTGTTAAAGATGTTTTGAATTTCGATGGACATGAACTGGTTGATATTGCAGCTTAACTTAGTGCACTCAGGGCCATGTACGCTAATGGTTTTGCAGACCATCTTTTGATGTTAGTTTAAATAATGAAGTATTTTCAAAAGTAGATGAATTTTGTAACACTCATTTAGAAAACCCTTTAGCGACATTCACACCATCAAACACAGCATGTAACCAAGTTTCCTTACCTTTCACTACATATCAAAAAGTCAATACATTTAGAATGAATTTTAATAACAAAAAGTCATTTGGTCGTGACAAAATTTCAAACTATGTATTAAGGAAATGTCTCACATTGTATAAACAACAGATACTTTACAACTGCATGGAAACATTCCAAAATTATGCCTATAGCTAAAAAAAATAACGCCAAAAATATAAAAGATTTTCGACCAATATCTCTTCTTTCCAACATAGGAAAACTGTTCGAAAAAGGCGTAGCAGAATCTCTTGATAGTTTCCTCGATAACTCAAATATTATACCAAACACCCAATTTGGGTTTAAGAAAAATCACTCAACGGAGCATTGCCTTTTAGTGCTTAATGATAAAATTATTCACAATCTGAGACAAAAAAAATGCACAATTGTCCTGGATATTGATTTAGAGGCAGCATTTGACTCTATTTGGCATAAAGGTCTTATCTTTAAATTAATAAGATTGAACTGTCCTAAGTACCTCATTAGATTGATCACCAGTTTTCTTAATTTAAGAACCGCGTCGATTGTCATTGGATCGAAGTGTTCAGATCCTTTCTCAGTACTCTTAGGAGTTGCTCAAGGAACATTACTTGGACCAAAACTATTTAAAGTATTTTTATATGACATGCCTTTTTGCAACTCTGAATCCGAGCCTGAAGCACTTCTGTACGCAGACGACACAAAACTTTTTGCTGCTGCTATAAGGCCAAACAATGCACTAGAAAAATTATAAAGTGCTTTACCTAGTTTACTCTCGTATTTTAAATCTTGGGGATTAAAAATAAATACTGAAAAATGTGGGCTAAACTTTTTCAGGAACTCATATGGAAAAGGGTAACAGAAACAAAGTACTTAGGAATTCACTATCAAAATATGTTAAAATTTAACAAACACGAAATGTATTAAACAAAGCGAAAATGGATACTGCTATTTTAAAAAAAAATTACTTTCTTCAAAGCATCTATCCCAAAGTACTAAAATTCTGATGTATAAAGCTTTGATAATACCTATAATCTCGTATTGTTTTAGTACCTGGTTCTCTATTTCTCCAACGGCAGCAAAAGAATTAGAAAAGTTTGAAAGAACAATCTTACGATTTTGTAGTGGAAAATATCGTAGACCTAATAAAAAATGGTTTTCTAACTATACATTGTATAATTTAACAAAAGTGAAACCTTTGATGATTTATATGACAACATTATTAAAAACCAGATTAGAATCTTGTATTAATCATCCAAATCAACTTTTCAAAGGATTATGGGACAAAAATATTACCAATGAAAGCTCATACTTTGAGTATAATCAATCTCCATTCGATCTTAAGTAACTGCTCTTACCATATTTATTTCAAACTCAAAAAATAAAAACCTGATAGAAAATAAAATTCTTTATAATCGTAACCTTGCATATGGAATGCATCTTTTGTTATTAAGTTTTAAGTTCTAGTCATTAGTTTTAAGTTTGGCCACTTGTAAGCCACTAGTGAAAGTGTGTCGGGAGCAAACACACGAATATATTAATGAAATACATTCTTGAAGTATGTATGCATATATTGTAATTTAAAAAGGTTTAAACTATTCTTTTATTAAACGTCTTGTATAAGCCAGACATATTAATGAAGTCGGCAGCATAATTGAAAAATATTGTAATCAAAAATAATTTGTGAATTTTAAGTCTCAATAAAGAAAACTGAACTGAACTGAAGTCAGGACCTTTGTCGCAACGTTAGGACTCTGTGAGGAAATTGGCCGTAAGGATATTAAAGAGAGTGAAGAAATTGTCGTTTGCGAACCAAGTTTCAAAGACAAACCGTGAGTTCTTGATTGAGTTTTAAATTTATTAGTATCCAATCCCTGCCTGTGCCACCTAACTTTTTTCACGGGTAGTGCCTCTTGCAAGGAATTGACAAATCCTCCAAGAGTAATTCTTGTCATGAAAAAGTGCTTTCTCAAAGTAGCAGTTCGGATTCGGCATATAAACTGTAGGTCTCTTCCATCTCCGACAACATGACTCGCACAGGAATGGTTAAGAGTTGCGCCACCTAATTTTAATTTTTTATTTTTAAATTTATTTTAGAACTTTGTCAAGAAATTAGCATTTAAAATACTTAAATATTTTTTAATTCCAAATTAAAAAGAAACAAAATATAATTGAACATTTCTTTTAAACCCAAAAAATAATAATTAATTCCCAAACTAGAAATGCTATTTAATAAATATTTTATTACCTACTTATTTCTTATTCAAAGTCAGAACAACATTTCAGTTTACTGCACCAGAAGTAATAATAATATTTTCTTAGCATAATTAAGTTTGAAAATGTTAATTTTAGACTTGAGTCTTTTTTCTGTTGTGATTAAAAACAATATGTTTTGGTTTTTTAGTTCGTATTTAATACCTACATAAGTATCATATATAAGGTTTAAGACTATTTGTTGCTTGATATACATATTTTAGACACTTACAACAAATTAGTTATGAAATTAAGTGCTTTGGAATAATCTTTTCGAAGGCATTTTAACCAATTTTAACATCAGTTAATACTGAAATACTTTGTTTGATTTAAAATACACATCTGGGTTTTATCGTATGGCACGATTTATAATAAAATAAATTAAAACAAGCTTTAAAACATCGTGCACACAACATGTCTTGAAAGTGTCCAATTGAATATAAGTTGACTCGTATTGTCTTATAAAATTAGTAGGTACAAATAAAATATTAAATTGAGATCTATAGAAAAAAAAAAACAACATCACCAACATAATCAGAACCACCTTTAGCTTTAATCACATGCACCTTTGTGATGACTGATGACACACCGACAACGATAACACCGACGACGAGAGAGGCGACATAGACAACGACGACGACGAAGTGACGATGCTGCCGAACCGATGAAAGCTTCTAAATCTGAATCTAAATCACACAAGCGAGAGATATCATAACTGATCAAATATCGTTCAATTAAGAATTGTATCTAATTCATTAGCCCAATCTAGCATCTCCAGAGAATGTGTCTATTCTTGGTTCTCCTCTTCGCATAACGAATTTATATGAAATAATTGAATATCATTGAAGAAACAAATTAAATAACAAATCACAATAAAAATAATAATAATAATAATTGCGGGTATATAAAGTACTTCTGCTTTTGCGCAATCTATGTTTTTATTCCTCATTCCCTTCAACCCGTTGGCGACAGTGACTATGACAACCCCTTCAAAAACCAAAACGCGATTTACTGTATTCACGAAGCCCGAAAGTGCCACCCACCGACCGACCAACCAACAAACAGCCCAAAATAATAAAGAAAATTAATAACAAAACAAACACACACTGCGCACTCAGCATACACTTTGTTCGCATGCTATTTATTGCATTAATTAGCAATTACGATCCCAATTTAATTTATTTATTAAAAAAACCAATAAAATATATAATTATAAACGATCAAATGAAATCCATTAAATAAAACAAATAGTCATAATATTGTTCTTCTTACCTTTTTCATTTTTGGTCTGCTATGCTAACTTGGAAGTGCACGGAAGCACCTTTTGTGTTTAACACTTTTTTCTCATGGTTTTTAATGCTTTTTTAGTGAACTTGATTAAATAAATGAGATTACAGTTCGATTATTATTATTAATAACAACAAATAAAATTTGGGAAACCGTAAGAATAAATAATTATTAACGAAAAAATAACCGAAATATGTATGTAACCGAATGCGAGAAGATCAACAAGTGAAATTGAAATTTTTTCGTGAACTGAACTGTCAGTCACAAGTACTGTCAAATGAAAAGACAAAGTGGTACTGTCAAATCAATAATTGTTCGGGTGCGTTCGTAGATTCTATTCTTTTCTGTTTCTTTGCAAAAAAAGTTGGTTTGTAGCTTAAATGAAAGAATGTGGTTTTGTAGCTGGTGGATTTTAATTTGTAGGACTAGAAAAAGTCTGGTTGCTTTTGGGGTACAAGCTGCGTTTTATTATCGAAAATGAATTTCATGGGTTATCTTTGAAAACGTAATAAGGCAACAATCATTGTACTCGATTTCTATCTGGGTTGTAATTAGCTAATTTGATAGGTGATTCTCATATATTTCATAGTCAAATCGACTATAGTGAGTTTTCGTCTGTGTATCGGCCTTTTTTCACCAAACCCAAAACCGAGTTTTCGGCAAAAAGTTTTCGAAAACTCGAAAATCGTTCACACCGAACATTTATATGTTTTCATTTGACATTTAAATTTGTTTAACATTGACTGTCAAATTTCGTATTGACAAAATTTGTGAGTTTTGTTCTTCTCAAAATATTTGTGAAAATAAAATGAATTCTAACCAATTCAAATTGATCTTAATACATAAAAAGAAAGTTGAACAAATATGAAGCTTTTGTTAAAATTGTTTTCATTATCTCAAGTCTCTATCATAAAAAAAAAAACTTCGTTTTCTTTTGCAAATCCTGGGACTTACCAGAACTTTTTGGCAACGTAAAACGTTAGTAAACGATTATGGGTATATTAAACAACATTTCAGAATGAGCCGCAGAACTTTAGATATACTCTGCAATGTACTAAAAGATCTGGAAATGCATACTTAATCATTTTTATCTTTAGCCTTATGTAGGTACTTAGTTGATTTTCCGGAAGACAAAGATCTATACGAGCCCCAAAAGAACGAATAGAATCGCAGTATCGAAATTGTCTTTGCCGTCGAAACCCTTAAGTCCATAATCCTTTCCTGTGCTGTAATAGAGCAGCATATCAGCCCAGGAAAGGACGTAACACTAGCTCGTCTCGAAGAAGAGTTTCAACTGAAGTTCTGGGGACGGGTGGAATGTGGGCTCATGATATGTATCAACAAGAACTACAAGCTCAATTGGCTGCAGCAGTCCTCTTTGTTCACTTCAACCGTTGCGAACAATTCATTAAGCTTATTGTCTAGAAAATATATCACAGAATTTTATTTCAAACAATAGACTTCTTCTTCTTTCATAACAAATTCAATTTAAAATACTGATCTTATGACTATTGCTACTGTTGGCCAAATGTGCCTTCAGGATCGCCATATATTGTGGCCGTCCGAGCAACTTATACGCGGGATTGAGAAGATTCTGCACGATTTCGTGTAGGTTCTTATGACTGGACGGAAAAAGTCAATCACAATTGGTTCCAGATTCGTACCAAAATCACACTCATCCAGAGCGATCACTAAAGCTTTTATGATGGGCTGTAATTTCTCCGATCTGTCCAAAGCACTGAGGATCTTCTTGATGTTAGCAGCGCTGTCAATCTTTTCTTTCATACTTATTCTACTCCACAAGTTAATTTTATTTTAATTAATTTTTAACTACCTCAAAGTTGTAGCTGGCCATGTTGACGTTTTGTCCAAGACGTCGTCGTTCAGTGTACTTTTTTGATGACAGCATATACTTGGTCTTGCTCTAATTGACCACTAAAACCATCTTATTCGCTTCCGTCGCAATGCTCAAAGATGCTCCACTGACATTACTTTTTGATCTTTCAATTATGTCAATATCATCTGCATACCCGAGTAATTGGATGGACATTTGGAAGATTGTGCCTCTAGTGTTGACGGTTGAGTTTTGCACAATTCTTTCCAGAACGATGTTGAAGTCGCATGACAGTGCATCGCCTTGTCTAAAGCCTTTTTTGACATCAAATGCATTGGTAAGATCTCCATCGTCATTCTGCACAAACGGATAAGTTTGACAGGGATGCCAAAACTAGACATTGCTTTGTAGAGCTCTTCCCTACGCGGCTTTAAAATCGATAAAGAGATGGTGAGTATCGAGTTGAAGTTTCTGGTTTTTTTTCCAAGATCTGCCATAGTGTGAATTTTGGTCGATAGTGGACTTTCCTGGCCACACTAATAAGGGCCTATAAGGTTCTTTACGAACGGCTTCAGATGTTCATATAATACGGCAAAGAGAATCTTATATGAAATGTTAGGAGACTGATGCCTCTGTAGTTCGCGCACTTTAGAGGGTCTTCTTGTTTATGTATCGGGCAAACTATGCTGAGATTCCCCTCATCGGGCATGCTTTCTTCCGACCATATTTTGCAGATGAGTTGGTGCGTGCCCCCTATCAGGGCATGGCCTGCTGCTTTAAATAATTCGGCAGCTATGCCGTCAGCTTCGGTTCAGATATAGCTATCTTCACTTCGTCAAGGACGGGTATGCGGAATTGTTGATCTGCGTCGCCTAGGTTGAGTGGTTCTCCCTTACAGCGGAATTCAGTTCGTAATCGCCGTTATACAATTTTGGGAAGTGGTTTTTCCATATTGTTAACATAGACTGCGGTTCTACTCCGATGTTGACGTGATCGTCCTTACAGGTTTCGGTTCGTGGCTGGTACTCTTGAGAGGTTTTTTTCACCTTTTGTTAAATTTACGAACCTCATTCCTGTTGTGACATCCGTCTATCTCCTCGATAGCACGCTTCTCATGCTCTTTTATTTTCCACCTAAGAAGCCGGTGTTTCTCTCTCCTCTTCTGCTCGTAGAGCTCGCGAGCAGCTCTCGTCCTTTTGTGCAGTGCCGTTTTGTATGCCTGTTGTTTCACTGCGTGCGCTTGCCAGCATTTATCGTCAAACCAGGGGTTTCGCTGTGGTAGCCGTGTGAAACCTACAACATCAGGGGCGGCATCTCTGATGTCTGCAAGGCAATGTTGCCACTGGTTTTCAATGCTTTATGCAGGCAGCATAGGACTCCTTAAGAGGTCATTCGAGCCTCGATTGGAAAAGGGCATGGCACTCTCTTGCGATTGCAGCCGTCTAACGTCGAATCTTCTCACAGTACTTCCTTGTTTTGGCTTGGATTGGGATATCCGTAGCCGTACCTTGCCTACAACGAGGAAGTGGTCCGAGTCAATGTTAGCCCCTCGGAATGTTCGAATATCCTGTATACTGGAGAAGTGTCATGCCTCGATCACAATGTGGTCAATCTGGTTGACAGTTGATTGATCAGGAGATTTCCATGTCCCCTTGTAGATATTGAGACGTGTGAACTGAGTACTAGCAACCAGAACGTCTCGCCCCGCAGCGAAATCGATCAGCCTGAATCCGTTGTCGGAGGTGGTGTCGTGCAGGCTGTATCTCCCGATTGTGCCACCAAAGATGTCTTTTCTTTCTCGTTTGCTGCCCCCAACAACTTTGAACTGGGGTTAGAACTTAATCTCCGTTTGAGGTACTAGGCACCCGATGTTCACGTGGAGGTGAGAGTAGGAGTTGATAGACAGAGATGGGTTTTAAGAAGAACCTGTGTTCGCTTGTGTCTTCTTGAGTGCACAGGTCTACCATTTGAACATCCACCGCGTTTTTAAATCCACTTTGAAATAAAAAATGTATTTCGTCAAAACCGCAATTTGGCTTTTTTCAGAGCTTTTCGTCAGTTCTTCTTTGGAAAATAAGTTCTTTTCTATAGTTTGAAATTTGCAGGATTATTTTTTTTGGGCAGTTCAATAAATTAATAAATTTTATGACAATTATGCCACAAATACTCCTCTAATAAAAAAATACCCTTTGATTTCATACATATTTACGAATTCTTTCAATTTTTAATGTTTTTATGTGTTGCTTAGGATAACATCCGGTATAAATTCCAATCATACTATTTCATGAATTACACTGGTTCACAAGGTTTTCTTTTTCGTGACCTCAATTCAAATTCGAATGCAAAATTAATGTATCAACCGGTATTTTTAAAACTTAAAATTAGAGTTTAGTTTCGAAATCAGCACTAAAAATTAAGTCTTAACCTATTAGAGTATCAAATTCAAGTTTTTTTTCGAAAGTTCATATAGGTTTAAATAAATGCTCATAAACAGTGAGAATTTCTAAAAAAAATAAGTAAGATCCTTAAATGCTTTAAATTGTATCTAAAAGAGAAAGATTTGTACTTTTCAAAAAAAATAATTGATAGCTTTAATCTTACACAAAATATTCTTAATAATAAATATGTTGTAAGACTTATAGAAAAATTGACAGACGGGCCCGGATGCCGTAATTTCTGTTCATGTAAGAATTTGGTTCGTCAAAAATGCCCTTTACAGTTCTTTCTACCTTGTTTAAACTTATTATTTCCGTGTGTGTTTGTTTTAAACTAATGACAAATTATTTCTTCCTAATTGCAGCTATTTTTCCAAACATGAAGCGAGAGCTTGTTCGTAAAATGCTTTAAATTTTACTAACTAAAGAATTTACATTCTACGTGGAGACTTACAATCTATGGTTACGAGCATTTTATATTTTTATTAAACCCCAACAAAAAATTAATACGAGAAGTCAAAAAAAAAATCCAAACCATATAAAATATGGAATAAATAACACTTACCATCAGAGCACACACTGTTGGATTTGATTTGTTTTTTAATTCAAAATCAATCAATTAAACCAAACACGATGGCAGCCTCCAATAGCAATATTCATCAACTAACAAAATGCATCATCACAGTCCTCACCATTCTAAGAGGATTACAAGTCGTTACAATGGAAAAGCAAATGTCAAATTCGGATAATCCTTCCGAGTATAATATTGGTGGCGTTTTGAGTGACAATGATACCATGGATCATTTCAAAACAACAATAGAGGTGAGATTTTGCCGAAACATTGCACTGAAATCATAAGGATTTTTTAACGTATATTCTTATCCATCCAGCATCTTAACTTTGATCAACATTACGTGCCAAGAACGGTGACCTACTATCACCATACGATACTAATGGACAAGAATCCTATTAAAACAGTCTTCAACGTCTGTGATAAGCTCATTGAAAAACGGGTGAGTAAAAGATTTGAATTACTCCATAAGCTCGTAGCGTAGGGAACGAATAAGAAAGCAACTTGAAATGTAATATCATATCCTGGGAGTCAGGACCAGATATCCTTTTGATGAAAGGTGTCGTTCATGGTATAAGTCATTTTATTGGAAATTTAAGCTCATTTCTGGTTTCTGCAAAGAGAAGAACCAGGCACAATCCAAGAGGATGAAGTTGTTTAACTCGTTTAGGAAATCAATTTACAAATTTATCCTTTCAACAGTTCAAAGATGTCCTCGCGTCCCTTTAAGCATATCTTCAGAATGCTGACTATACATATTTTTGTTTCCTTTTTCTTCTTTTCAATACTCTTTAATTTATAGGTTTATGCGGTGGTGGTATCTCATGAACAAACGTCTGGTGATCTATCACCGGCAGCTGTCAGTTATACGAGTGGATTTTATCAGATTCCTGTAATTGGAATATCCTCGAGAGATGCTGCTTTTTCCGATAAAAATATTCACGTTTCATTTCTAAGAACTGTGCCACCGTATTATCATCAAGCGGATGTATGGCTAGAGATGTTGAATCATTTTGGATATACCAAGGTAAGGCTTAAAACATTGATTTACATTTTAATATTCAAGGCTTTCATGAGCACATCTAGATAGTATTTAAATATAGTGCTGTCAACGTTTTGATATTTAGAACGTATCATTTAACTCATTTTCTTTTGTTGTGCACAATGTTGATACTGGAAAGTTCTTTTGACAAATGGAGGTGTTGAATGAGAGTTTTTAAATTAAAATTATTTAAGCCCATTTACTTTAAAATGTGATGAATTTTGTTTTCATGTAAAAATGATTGAACCAAATAAGAGAAGTGAGCCAGGCATTTTCTTCAGATTCAGATGACATTTAGACCTGGCCAACTGTCAGTAAAATTGATTTCCAATTAAGGCATCTTTTATGAAAATTTGTCTAGCTTTAGAAAAATTAAGGCACTTATTTTGCAGTGAAATGCATTCTTTAAACTTAAATTTAGAAAAACGCATTAAGTTTGTTTTTTAAATGTCAATAACTTTAATCTTGGAACTTTACGTTTCTAACTTCTACCTTTAGATGATTGTGCAAAAAGTACTACAAACATTATTGTCCACAAAAAACTCTTGAGGGAATCTACAAATCCGTCTTGAATTCTATTTGTTATTGCAAAATAATATAACTTATTCCTTTTCCAATGGGTCAAGGAACTTTTTCACATAAAACATTATAAATAAATCACAGAGTAATAAAGTTCAGCTTTCAGTTAATTGAAAAATCATGATTAATGCCATTTTGACATTAGTATTATTGACTTGATAGTTAGGGAGTTTTTTTTTGACGTACTTTCCAGTCAACTTTCCAATAAAATTGCCATTATTGGAAGGCCTTATGTCGCCTTAACCTGACCAATGTTGTTTTAATTGGAAATTCATTTCTTGGCAGCTGGCCAAACATCTGTTCTTTGTAAACTATTGTTGTTTTGTCAAATTCGTGGTCCAATTTATATATGTAAAATTTCATCTAAATTCATTCACAAAAATAATTACTCGTTTGTTAACAAATCATTCACTTTGACAATTGCGAATTTTTCAAATCGCAACTATTTTACTCTTCATCAATGAGTTTAGGAACGATGAATAGACGTAGAAAAGGACAAAAAACGACAATTATTCACGATTAATAATAATAGATGACAATAGTGAAGAAAAAAACAGCCCTACGTTTGATACTATTGTCAAAATATTAGCTTATCAAGTTTGTTTTTATCCAACTCAATACAAACTTCTAGTTTGCAATTAATGACATCCTAGAAATTAATTACTTGTTGTGGTTTTAATTTACGTTCAAAGAATCAAGTTGACTGAATATGAAGTGCCTTTATGTCTTCATGCCTATAAACCTGCTCTGATGTTTATAGGTCAAAAAATGAGACCATCATAAAGAAAGAGATTTTTCGCCAAAGATAATTCGGTGTTTTTCGAGTATGTTCGGAACATTCCTTATGAAACGGTGCATGGAGATATAGAATCTAAAGGGAGAAAGGACTAAAACAATCTCTCCATCAGGCGGGAGAAATTTAGGGAAAATCATCAGCACCATTCGTCAATGTCCTAAATTTCATTTTCCATGCGAGCAGGTTTATAAATTTTCCCCAAAGCATAGAGGGGTAAAGGCCGGGCGACAAGGTTACCAAGGTTATCTGAATAGGCGCAAGCCAACTCTCAAAACTTATAACTAAAAGAGCTTAAGCCACCCCTATAGCACACTTTTTTATTATTAACTTCCCATGTCCAGTCGAAAATGTTGACATTTCAAGGGCCCTAGAATCTAAATAAAAACTTTTTAGAGAGTTGTCTGAAGATGTGGGTGCGTGTGTTCATATTTTTGGTACGATCGGGATATCTCAGGAACCAGTGATATCGACTTCAAGAACATCGTTATACAGATAATAATGCAGAAAGATACATAAAGGACTATTAAAAAACTGAGTGTGCGGTTTTTTATCCATAGCGACTTTAAAAAAGGGAAAATGTTGGTTAACCCACAATATTTCACAAACCAATAATTCTAGAGACTTTAATTACATTTTTATCATGTATTGTGAAGTGATACCAAACTATTAAATTTTGATAAAAAAATCAACAAGCGTTTTTTTTTAAATCAACAAAACTAAAAAAATAATTGTTTTTTCACCAACACAATTTTATGTAACGAAAAATGGCGTTTTCGAATTCGAATTGACAGTTAAAAAAAAAAAAGTAAACAAAAAACATTACTAAAAGTTGGTAAAAATTGTCTTCGATTTATATATCTTTTTAAAAATTAAAAAGTTTAGCTTCAAACTAATTTCGTCTTATAGAAAATATAGTCTTTGACATTCAGTAAGTTTTTTTCTTAAAATAATTCAAATCTGCAAAAACTAGTACGTACAATTGTTAAATATTGGTATTTGATTCACGATATCATTTAAATAAATGAAGCCATTGTCTTTGATAAGATTTGATTCTGTGCTAAATATAGTTTTTAAAGTAAGATATTGTTCTCAGAAAAATCTGTATTTGTTTATTTAAACAATAAAAACTATTAAGAAATGGTACTAAAATTTTTAAAAATTGTGTTTCCACTAAAATCTCGTTAACAAAAACAGATATTGAAATCAAACTTGTTTTATCATATGCGGCACATGTTTGAACTTTTAGCGATTGATAACTTTTTTTACAAAACACGAAAACCTACAAAAACAATTTAAGAGATGGTTTTCGACACAAAAGCAGGAATGAGGTTCGAAAGTCTTATGAACAGGTGAAACGAAATTCACAGGTACATAAACCTAGAACCGAAGGCTGCAAAGACGAAAGTGGAAACATCATAGTGGAACCGCAGTCAATGCTGAGGATATGGAAGGACCACTTCTGCAGACTGTATAACGGCGACGAAGAACTGAATTCCGCTGTCAGGCAGGATGATCCATTCAATATAGACGACGATAGCTAACAATCCCGTCCTCCCGACTTAGACGAAGTAAAGATTGCCATATCTAAGCTGAAGTCTAATAAAGCCGCTGGAGCAGATGGCTTGAATGCCGAGCTCTTTAAAGCAGCTGGAGATAAGTTGGTTAGAAGCATGCACCAACTTATCTGTAAGATATGGTCTCTGCCGTAATATGTGAACGTCTAAAGCCCATCGTCAACAAACTGATAGGTCCTTATCAGTGTGGTTTTAGACCAGGAAAGTCCACAGTTGATCAAATATTCACATTACGGCAGATCCTGGAAAAAACTCAAGAACACCAAATCGACACCCACCATCTCTTCATCGATTTCAAGGCCGCATACGACATCATCTACAGGGACGAGGTGTATAGAGCCATGTCTAGTTTTGGCATCCCTGCCAAACTCATCCGTTTGAGCAGGATGACCATGGAGAATTCACGATGCTCCATAAAGGTTGGAAACAACTTAACAGAACCTTTTGATGTCAAAAAAGGCTTTAGACAAGGTGATGCGCTGTCATGCGATTTTTTTAACATCGTGCTTGAAAGAATATTGCAGAGCTCACACGTCAACACTAGAAACACTATCTTTCAAAAGTCTGTCCAATTACTGGCATATGCTGATGACATTGACATAATCGGAAGAACTCAGCGTGATGTCAATGGGGCTTTTGTGAGTATTGAGGTAGAAGCGGCAAAAATGGGTTTAACGGTTAATGAGGGCAAAACAAAGTACATGCTGTCGTCTAGAAAGGACATACAACACCGACGTTTTGGTCAAAACGTCACCATCGAAAGACGTAACTTTGAAGTAGTCAAGGACTTCGTCTACCTAGGCTCCGCTGTAAACGCAGAAAACAACACCAGCGCTGAGATCAAACGCAGAATAATTCTTGCTAACCGCTGTTTCTTTGGACTAAGAAAGCAATTGAGTGGTAAAGTCCTCTCTCGAGGGACCAAAGTGTTGCTATATAAGACCCTTATCATCCCCTTCCTGCTATACGGTGCAGAAGCATGGACCATGACAAAAGCGGATGAAAGCACCTTGGGTCGCTTCGAGAGAAAAGTTCTTCGTGTGATCTACGGTCCCGTATGCATCGAAGGGGAGTTGAGGAGAAGATGGAACGACGAACTGTACGGGCTGTACAGCGACGTAGACTTAGCCAGAAGAGTAAAAGTCCAACGACTAAGATGGCTGGGTCACGTAGAGCGCATGGAAACCAATGCTCCGGCCCGGAAAGTCTTCGAATCCGCACCCACAGGACAGCACAGTAGAGGAAGACCGCGGATCAGGTGGCGCGCAAAAGTGGAAGGTGACCTCACCCAACTTGGAGCGCGAAACTGGAGACATCTAGCTAGGGACCGAGCTAGATGGAGAAGTTTGTTGGGTGAGGCCCTAGTTCACACAGGACTGTAGCGCCACCTTAAGTAAGTAAGTAATTTGATACTATTGTCAAAATATTAGCTTATCAAGTTTGTTTTTATCCAACTCAATACAAACTTCTAGTTTGAAATTAATGACATCCTAGAAATTAATTACTTTTTGTGGTTTTAATTTACGTTCAAAAAATCAAGTTGACTGAATATGAAGTGCCTTTATGTCTTCATGCCTATAAACCTGCTCTGATGTTTTTTTGTTTAAATGAAGATATGACAAAATTATCAACCTTAAGAAAGTCAAAAAATGAGACCATCATAAAGAAAGAGATTTTTCGCCAAAGATAATTCGGTGTTTTTCGAGTATGGTCGGAACATTCCTTATGAAACGGTGCATGGAGATATAGAATCTAGAGGGAAAAAGAACTGAAGCAGTCTCTCAAGGCAGGGGAGATTTGGGGAAAATCATTAGCACCATTCGTCAATGTACTAAATTTCATATTCCACGCGAGCATGTATATAAATTTGCCCTAAAGCATAGAGGGGTAAAGGCTACCTGAATAGGCGCAAGCCAACTCTCAAAACTTATAACTAAAAGGGCTTCAGCCACCCCTATAGCCCTTTTGTTTATTATTAACTTCCCATAGGAAGTTTTTAGAATCGGTCAGATTTGTCTAAATAAAAAAAACAAAAATGTTGACATTTATCGACGTTTCAAGGTCCCTAGAATTTAAAGAAAAAAGTTTTTAGAGAGTTGTCTGTACCGCTGTGTGTGCGTGTGTTCGTACTTTCGGGAAACTTTTTTCGACGACCATATCACAAGAACCAGTGATATCGACTTCAAGTACATCGTTATACAGATAATAATTCAGAAAGATGCAAAAAGGACTCCCAAAGAATTGAGTGGGCGGTTTTTTTAATCATAATCTCACGAACCAATAACCCTAGAGACTTGAATTAATTTGTATACTATATATTGTAACGTAATATCAAACAAATATATTTTTGGAAAAAATTCCAATTAACATTTTTTTTAATAAATCAAAAAAACTAAAAAAATATTTGTCAGCTCGAAAATTTTACGAACAAAAATGATTTTCCCCAAAACAATTTTGTGCAACGAAGAATAACGTTTTCAACATTTGGTAAAATTTTGAAAAAATTGAATTGATAGTTTTTGATAAAAAATAAAGACCTAAAAAAAGATTACTCAAAGTTCGTAAAAATTGAATTTCGACTCAAATATCTTTTCAATGGCAACTGAGGAATCAAACCCTATGAGACTCATACCAAGACTTAGGTGGAACCAAAAAATAGAGTTAAATACCAAATAAATCTTAACACTTTTCTCCAAAGTTATTCTTATTAGCATTATAACCTGAGTCAGTTAGAAGAGGTCATGAAAGCATCATATCCGAGAACGTTGTGCAGTATTAGGAAAGCGCACGATAGCTTTATAGCGCCCTGGTTTGATCAAGAGTGTAAAAAGTCCAGAAAATTATCATTTGGATGGTTAAGAGCTTATCGTCGCTGAAGCCATGAGCACTTTAAAAGAAAATATCTTCAAGCAAACACTTATTACAATACCTTGTGTTCCCAAAAGAAAACAAAATACTTTGAGACGCAAGCTAGACTGTTATTAAATTGTTTGAACTCGAAGGACTTTTAGAAGTTGGTGAACAACTTGAATAGCAAAACCTTTGAAATCCATCCCAAGTTGTGCCCCTTGCTTTTGATAGACCATTTTAAAAATTTGCTAAACCCAATTCATGAAGGAAACAACTTTCATTTTGCACATCCAGGTTTTCATAATGAAGTTTTGGACACAGATATAACCAACGAAGAAGCAGCAATGAAAAAAATGATGGATGGAAAAGCGGCTGGCTCCAATGGGATACCATCGGAATTTTTTAAGTATGGAACCGTTGAGTTAATAAGTAAGCTTACTGCAGTTTGGAACGAAGTGTTGGAAACAAGTATGATTCCTCAAAAATTTAGGGAATCAATCATTTTTCCGATCCACAAAAAAGGAAGCTGGTCTGAGATGTCGAACTATCGAGAAATCTCCCTTTTAAATTCGTGTTATAAAATATTTACAGCAGTTCTGCAAACACGGCTTTATAAATGGATTAAAGAAAATAAGCTGTTGAAAGAATATCTGGCAGGTTTTGGGTCCGGTTACTAAACAATCGATTATATCTTTGTTTTGAAAAGCATTGCGGATTTATTTATTTTTATTTTATTTGGCACGGTTTATAGGCAAGCTCTTTTCTATAAACTCTTTTTGCTATGGGAATGTTGTTAAAATTTGGAAGAGTCCTTCAAAGCGTTTATATGGATACTAATGCAGCAGTTTGGAATGGTACAAAAAGTTCGGATTGGTTTAGAACTGAATCAGGCGTTAGACAAGGTTGCACGATGAGTCCAAGCTTATTCGCTCTATTTATCGAAGCCTTAGTCGATTTCTTACCTGTTGGTATCGAACGCGTGGGAGAATTAATTAAAGCACTCTTATTTGCGGATGATATTGTGGTTCTTGCGTCAACTCCAGAACTACTACAGGTTATGATAAACCGGATTTTTGAGTACTGTAAAATATGGAACCTAATAGTAAACATGGAAAAGTCCATGATCATGATTTTCAAGAAAATAGGAGGTAGAAACTGCCTTAATGAAAAATGGAACTACCATGGTGAAAATATAGAGTTCGTCAAAGAGTTCAAATACCCAGGAGTGATTTTGACAAAAAATTTAAATATGGAAATGCATATGAGAGAAAAGCTTTCAAGTACAAAAGCCGCCATCAGCGCATCTTGGAGTAGTTGTTTCTCAAACCGAAATTTCACACACAGCAGTAAGTACACCGTTTTTAAGGTAGAAGCAGAATAAATCTTATTCTATGCAGCTCAAGTGTGGGGAGAGAAGCAATATGAAGATGTGGAAAAATTGTTACGCTTCTACGTTAAAAGGATCTTCCGGCTGTCACCAAATACACCGGACTATATAATTATGTTGGAAACAAGACTGCAGCCACTCTTTGTACGAACACTTCGAATACAGATTGATTATGTGCTCAAAATCATGAATATGGATAATTACCGGTTACCGAAGATTGTGGCACTTTAAACTATTCGAGAGAGGTCGGTATGGTATGCAGAATGGATGAAACTTGCTAGGGAGAGTGAAATGGACGTTAACATAGAAAACTCTGATTTCAATCGATGGAAAGAATCACTGTACCACCTTATTGCAACAGAGGATGATACGTTATGGAAAAAATGCCTTAATGAATCTACTGGGTTTCTGCACAGAGCAATTTACAGTCAACTGAATCACAGTAAAAAAGAATTAATAAAAGTTGGTAAAAATTGATTTTCGACTCAAATATCTTTTCGAAACTTAGAGATATTGGCTTTCATTAAAATTTTAAGAACAAAATAATCTACAGTTTTTTCAATACTAAAATTTGGTAAAAATTTACTTTGACTCAAATAGCTTTTCAAAAATTAAAAATATTGTCTTAAAAATTTTTTTAAGGGCGGCAGGGCTCCGATCATGTGAAGATTTTAATAAATTCCCTCCGATCGAAAATAACTTTAAATCTGTTTTTAAATTTATCAATAGTATCAATCAAATTTTAATTACTTGCATCAACTAATTTTGCTAACCAATCATTTTTTTCAAAAGCAATAATTTGAATTGTCTCCAGTTCCCAACTTAAAACCATTTTTTTTCTGTCCAGGTAATAATCATTCATAGCTCTGACACAGATGGTCGGGCGGTTCTTGGACGATTCCAAACATCTTCACAAACCAACTACGATGACATTGATGTACGTGCAACAGTTGAATTAATCGTAGAATTCGAACCGAAACTCGAAGCTTTCACTGAACACTTAACCGATATGAAATCAGCCCAATCCCGGGTTTACCTCATGTATGCCAGGTAAATAAAAACTTTCATATAAAACTTTAAAAATTGAAATCATCCCATTGATTTCATTCAGCATTTTTGAAATCACTTATAAATTATTCGGTTTCGAAATGAAATATATTTTCACTTAATTAATTACAAATTTTCAGTACGGAAGACGCGCATGTAATATTCCGGGATGCTGCCCTGTTTAATATGACCGAGGCTGGTCACGTTTGGATTGTTACAGAACAAGCACTTAAAGCCAACAACACTCCAGATGGTGTCTTAGGGCTTCAATTGGAGCATTCAAATAGTGAAAAACAACATATAAGGGTAAGTTGATATGGGCCTTCTTTTCTTTGAATAACCAACGTGTTTTGTGGGTATGAATGAATAATTTAGAGGTTAAGCAGCTTTCCAGTAACCCTCGTATTAATATTGAAACTTTTTATTTACATTTTTTCTGTAACTCCCTTAGGATAGCGTCTACGTGTTAGCATCGGCGATAAAAGAAATGATGGCCAATGAAACTATAACTGAGGCTCCCAAAGACTGCGGAGATTCCGGTGTTAATTGGGAATCGGGTAGGTATTGAATTTTGTATATGTTGACATGTGAATTTAACCTGGTTAAGCATTTAAGAGTTTGTGTCACTTTTGAATTCAACGTTAAGTATCAGGCAACAAGTTCCTTTTTAATGACAGTTGAGCTTGATGATGTCTGGATTGGCTTCAATGGAACTTCGTAAATATTTAAGAGTTGAATGTTTTTGGTTTTAAAAAAATTATTCCGGAAAATAAAAAAAAACCTATGTTATTCGTTTTAAAAAGTTTACTTATTTTTTTGAACGTTATTACTCTCTTCTCAGGCATTAAGCCAGTTTATATTGTTAAGATTTTTGATACTTCAAATTCTTTTTCAAGAATTCTCTATCGCAAAATTCAAAAAGGATGTAAAGAAATACAAAAGTTGTAAAAACTAAAGTCTTTTAGTAACACCAGTTAAATTATGACATTCATTTACCTTTTAACAACATTTTTTTAAGGTAATGGTCATTTTTAAAAGTGACTTGAAGTCAATTGAAGAAGTCAACTGATGAAGTCATTTTATTGCTATTTCTTTATCTTTTAAGACAGACTTTAAGGTAGTTTTGAAGTCAATTCATAATTTGACTCAATTTTAAAATGTGGCAAGTCTTTTGACTTAAATCAATTAATTTGACGTACGAAATTAAATATGCACCTTATAAGGAATTCCATCGGAATCATTAAATCCGCTCGCAATGCGAAATTGTATGATATTTTTTTTACGAAAGTATTTATTGAAAGTTTGTATTAGTACTTAAAAGTTTCCAATTGAATTCGTGATAGGTTCGCCAAAATAAAATTTTGTTCGTCAAAACAATTGATTTACATATGTCAAAACAGTGCATTCTAAGGACTTGCTGACCTTCAACACTTAGACAGATAGGGTATCCGGTTACCTTTTCGTTAGTGTTTTACGTGTAAGATAACAGCTGATCAAAAAAAGCTGAGATGTCAAAAAAGGAATCCAAAGGTATGCAAGAATTTCTGGGGTATGTAGATATCTGACAGAACAGCTGATTCAATCCATGTTTGAATTTCAAGAAACTTGAAAATTAATTTCAGCTTTTTGTATTTGTTGATAAACAAAAAGATACAAAATCTTGTTGAAGTTGTATTTGAGGATGTTCTGTACATAATAGATGATGAAGAAGCTATTTGCCTCCTATCTATCCAAGATACCCTATCCAACACGAGATTGAACCCAGCCATTCTTAAAATTGCGTCACATGTAGTACTGACATTTGAATGATTTTAAAGACTTTAAAAAGTCAAAGAGAGTGCAGTTAAAATGATTAAGTCAATTCTTTTATTCAAAAGTCATGACTTTTAAATTTTAAAGTCAAATCACGAGTTTTAACTTCAAGTTCTTAATTTATATAATTGACTCTGAATTTACTGACTGCAGTCACTAAAAGGCTTTAATCTTTACAACTGTAAAAATAGAAAGCTAATTTGATTGCTTAGAATTCATAGAAACATAAACTGGCATATTTTTTTTAAATAATTTTCGGGCACTCAAGGCCCGTCTTGATGTGCGATTTAAGAAAGAATCTCTATACTTGACAGTACGCCCGAAATTGAACTCAAGGGTAAACTGATGAGCATTCCTGGAAGTGCGAGTATTACGGCTGAATGGTTTAAGGGGTGGAATGCATCTGGCTAATTCGACAGAACATTGTTTGTAAAAATATCTATAAAAAAACGAAAGGCATGAAACATTGCGGCGGTGTTTTAGCGATGTAAATGATTCAATTATAGTTCTATCACCTACCATTTTTAAAGCTCTTTTTTGTATTCTGTTCAAGATGCTAATTATATTCAACCTTTGAACGGATGAAGGCTTTGTAAATTACAGCCAGATCAGAGAGGATGAAACATTTCTTGCACTGTCGGAGAAATCCTAAGCACCTGGTAGCATTTTTGCAATTCCAAATATGTGATCGTTCCATAAAAGGTGATCTGTCATACACATACCAAGTACTGTCAGGTGATTAGTTTCTTGGATGCAAGTGCCACTCATAGAAAGTGGCATCGGGGGTGCGTGACGCTTTAACGACAGGAGACAGCATTGAGTTTTCGAAGTATTAAATTCTACACGGATTTTGATTCCCCATTGTACAATGCTGTCAAGATCAGAATTTAATTAGCTTATCATACGCTGCCGTTGGAAGTCAACATCCGAAAAACAAGAATGAGAATCTAGAAACGAGTATGGGAAGCTGAGGGTACTGTCGCTGGCGAAAAAGTTTAATGGATTAGAAGTGGCAGACATAAATTCATTTATGAATATAAGGAAGAGAGTCGGAGACAAAACGGAGCCCTGCGGGACACCAGCATTTATTTTATGAATTTCAGACTTGAATCTTTCCAATACAACTTGTATTGAACGGTAAGAAAGGTAAATTCTAATCCAACGAAAAAGAGATTCATTAATACCAAAAGCACTCATTTTCGATAAGAGTACTTTGTGCCAAACTCTATCAAATGCTTTTGAAATATCAAGTGCAATAATCTTACTTTCTCTAAAACGATGTAAAGATTTGTTCCACTGTTCGGTGAGATAAACGATGAGATCACCAGTGGACCTATTGCTACGGAAACCATAGTGTCGGTCATTAAGGAGCTTCCGTTCTTCAAGATATTTCTTGAGCTGGTAATTAATCAGCGTTTCCATTACCTTGGAAAAGAGGGACGTAAGTGCTATTGGATGATAGTTAGAGGGAGAGGAGATTTCGCCTTTTTTAGGGACAGGCTGAACAAATGCTATTTTATATCCGCTCGGAAATAGACCTGTTGAGTAAAAAAGATGGAAAAGTTTATGCAGTGGTTTTGCCAGCGTTGAAGAACACCTCTTCAGAACAATTTAGCAGCGAGGATCTCAACCTTCGTTCCGGTGTTGACTGGCCAGAACAACGAAGTCAAGAAGAATTGTGTACATTGAAATCGCCCGCAATGACGATTTCAGTGTGAGGATAATGGTCAATAATTCTTTGAATGGAATCAGACAGAGCATCAAATTCATTTAAAGTTGAATTTCTGTCCAGATTTGGACTTCGATATAAAAAACATGCGTGGATGATATGCTTATTTACCGTGAATTTTAACCACATAAAGTTAAAGTTTGTGTTAGAGGACAAACCATATTGTGGCTGAAGTTAGTATGCAACATCATTTCTTATATATACGGCTAATCCATGATGAGGAAAAAATAATGGCACTAAGTTCTACCCACTCAGATTAAATTCCGAATGATCGGAATTTTAACCTATTTGAGTTTCACTCAATGCCAAAAAAGCTGGCCTGTTTGATGCAGTGTGGACATATGTCGCATAGCAATTCTTTCTTAAACCACGAATGTTACTAAAGTCCACCCTAAATATTAAAGTACGATGCAAAGGAAAGTTCAGTTGAATCTACAACCGTCAGAGGACACTTATGTAACGTACCACTAGGTTATGGCTGACTGGTGTTTTTGACAGTTGGGGGAGCTACTTTCATTGAATTTGTAGCATTAGTAGGTTCAGGCAAGAAAAGGCACCTTATTTGCAGTCGGCTGCATTACTTTTCAGGCTTCATAAATTCAAACTTGAAACCTTACTTCACTAACTTTTACCTTAAGTTAAAAAAAAAACAATAACAAAATACTACTAATTTCTTTTCCAGTTTACTTACTTACTTACTTATAAGGTGGCGCTACAGTCCGGGGCGGACCTGGGCCTCAACCAACAAGCGTCTCCAGCCAGCTCGGTCCCTAGCTAGCTGTCTCCAGTTTCGCACGCCAAGTTGGTTGAGGTCCTCTCCCACCTGCGTGCGCCACCTGAGTCGCGGTCTTCCTCTACTGCGCCGTCCCTCGGGATTGGATTCGAAGACCTTTCGGGCTGGAGCGTTGATGTCCATCCGCTCTACATGACCTAGCCATCTAAGCCGTTGGACTTTAATTCTGCTAACTAGGTCAGTGTCGCTGTATAGCCCGTACAGTTCGTCGTTATATCTTCTCCTCCATTCTCCATCTATGCGTACGGGACCAAAAATCACCCGAAGAATTTTTCTCTCGAAGCATCCTAATACGCTCTCATCTTTCTTTGACAGGGTCCAGGCCTCACCGCCATAAATGAGAACCGGGATGATGAGTGTCTTATAGATGGTGATTTTACATGCTCGAGAGAACACTTTACTTCTCAATTCCCTTCTAAGTCCAAAGAAGCAGCGATTTGCAAGAGTTATTCTTCCTTTGATTTCAGCGCTGGTGTCGTTGTCTGCATTAATAGCGGTGCCTAGGTAGACAAAGTCCTTAACTACCTCAAAGTTATAGCTGTCCATGGTGACGTTTTGTCCAAGACGTCGTCGTTCAGTGACCTTTTTTGATGACAGCATATACTTGGTCTTGCCCTCATTGACCACTAAACCCATCTTCTTCGCTTCCGTCGCAATGCTCAAAAACGCTCCACTGACATCACGCTTTGATCTTCCAATTATGTCAATATCATCTGCGTATCCGAGTAATTGGATGGATCTTTGGAAGATTGTGCCTCTAGTGTTGACGGTTGAGTTTTGCACAATTCTTTCCAGAACGATGTTGAAGAAGTCGCATGACAGTGCATCGCCTTGTCTAAAACCTTTTTTGGCATCAAATGCATCGGTGAGATCTTTTCCGACCTTGATAGAGCAGCGTGCATTCTCAATCGTCATTCTGCACAAACGGATAAGTTTGACAGGGATGCCAAAACTAGACATTGCTTTGTAGAGCTCTTCCCTATAGATGCTGTCATACGCGGCTTTAAAATCGATAAAGAGATGGTGGGTATCGATTTGAAGCTCCTGGGTTTTTTCCAAGATCTGCCGTAGTGTGAATATTTGGTCGATAGTGGACTTTCCTGGTCTGAAGCCACACTGATAAGGACCAATCAGGTTGTTGACGAATGGCTTCAGACGTTCACATAATACTGCAGAGAGGATCTTATACGCAATGTTAAGGAGACTGATGCCTCTGTATTTGGCGCAGTTTAGAGGGCCTCCTTTCTTATGTATCGGGCACACTATGCTGAGATTCCACTCATCGGGCATGCTTTCTTTCGACCATATTTTGCAGATGAGTTGGTGCATGCTCCGTACCAAGTCATCGCCTGCTGCTTTGAATAGTTCGGCAGCGATGCCGTCAGCTCCAGCAGATTTGTTTGACTTAAGTTTAGATATAGCTATCTTCACTTCGTCAAGGTCGGGTAGGCGGAATTGTTGATTTGCGTCGCCCAGGTTGAGTGGTTCTATCTCCCTTACAGCGGAATTCGGTTCGTCATCGCCGTTATATAATTTGGAGAAGTGATCTTTCCATATTCTCAGCATCGACTGCGGTTCTACTACGATGTTCCCCTGATCGTCTTTACAGGCTTCGGTTCGTGGCTGGTACCCTTGGGAGGTTTTTTTTACCTTTTGGTAAAATTTAGGAACCTCATTCCTGTTGTGACATCCTTCTATCTCCTCGATCGGGCGTTTCTCATGCTCTCTTTTTTTCCATCTAAGAAGCCGGTGTTCCTCTCACCTCTTCTGCTCGTAGAGCTCGCGAGCAGCTCTAGTCCTTTTGTGCAGCACCGTTTTGTATGCCTCTTGTTTCGCTGCATGCGCTTGCCGGCATTCGTCGTCAAACCAGGGGTTTCGCTGTGGTGGCCGTGTGAAACCTAGCACTTCAGAGGCGGCATCTCTGATGGCTGCAAGGCAATGTTGCCACTGGTTTTAATGCAGGAAGCATAGGACTCCTTAAGAGGTTATTAGAGACTCGATCGGAAAAATACATGGCAGTCACTTGCGATTGTAGCCGTCTAACGTCGAATCTTCTCAAAGTACTTCCTTGTTTTGGCTTGGATCGGGATATCCGTAGCCGTACCTTGGCTACAATGAGGTAGTGGTCCGAGTCAATGTTGGCCTCTCGGAATGTTCGGATATCCTGGATACTGGAGAAGTGTCGTGCGTCGATTGCAATGTGCTAAATCTGGTTGACGGTTGATTGATCAGGAGATTTCCATGTCCCCTTGTGGATATTGAGATGTGTGAACTGCGTATTAGCTACCAGAACGTCTCGCCCCGCAGCGAAATCGACCAGCCTGAATCCGTTGTCGGAGGTAGTGTCGTGCAGGCTGTATCTCCTGATTGTGCCACCGAAGATGTCTTCTCTTCCTAGCTTGGCATTAAAATCTCCTAAGACAATTTTAATGTCATAGCCAGGGCACTGCTCATATGTCTTGTCCAAGAGCTCGAAGAATATGTCTTTGGTGTCTTCATCTCTATCCTCTTTTGGGGCATGCGCGCATATTAGGCTTATGTTGGCGAATTTAGCCTTGATGCAGATTGCCGTGATGCGCTCGCTCACACTGTTGAAACTCAAGACTTTTTGCCTGAGCCTAGTTCCAACAACAAATCCAAACCCAAATAGACGCTGTCTTTGTTCTCGGTAGCAGTCGCCGTAGTAGATATCGCAGTCTTTTAGTTTGCGTTTGCCCGGTCCATCCCATCGCACTTCTTGGATGGCTGTAATATCTGCCTTGCAGCAGTTTAGGGCTTCCGCTAATTGTTCGGCTGCACGTGGTCTGTTAAGGGACCTAACATTCCACGTACATATCCGAAGTTCGTTGTCCTTATTTCGTTTGCGTGGGTTGTCAACAGTGAATCCGTCCGTATCCGAGGCTTGCTGTTGCTTCGAAACTATGATGTTTTTACGTGACCAGGAAGTCACCCCGACGGCACAACCCCCAACCTGGAGAGCCAGATCCTTAGTATAACTCCAAGGAAGGGGAGCCGGATGAACCGCTCCTTATAGGCCTGGGCTCCGAATATGTCGAAGAAGCCCTATAAGGCGTTCACTAAGTAGTTCGACCTTACTGGAACTGTAGACGCCACCGTTGATTCTATCTCGAAAATTCATCCGCTGCCGCCTGGATAAGGAGAGGTGCCTTAGTGGAAACACCTCTTCCCCCCTCTCTCGTTTGCTGCCCCCAACAACTTTTTACTGGGGTTGGAACCCAATCTCCAGTTGAGGTACTAGGCACCCGATGTTCACCGCGGGGGGGTGAGAGTAGGAGTTGATACTTTTCCAGTTTAAATACAAAAAAATCAGCTTTCAGTCGAATGATATATAATTTAATCCGACACAAATGCCCATGACTTAACAGTGAGGAAGATTTATATTCTTGTCGTGTCGTCTGTATATTTTCTTTCATGTAAGTTTAATTTGTGGATGTTGGATTTAATCTAAAAAAAAAGAAGTAACTTCAATTCTAGAAAACGAAATTCTATACTAACTTTTTTAAATAGGCTTGATTGGTCTAAAGTAGCAGCTACTACTACAAATTTAAAGGATTTTTAAGCACGACAAAAGTGCAAAAGGCCTTCCCCATTACATTTCGAGTAAGACAATATTCTTTCAAAGTTTTCAAGACACATTTTTGACTGCGTTCAAACCCTAGCAACATCGGTGTTTTTTTTTCAACCGATCTTTGAAAACTTGCTTCTACAATGAAACTAATCTACAGATAGCTAACAGCTGACCCAACACAGCTGAACTTTTAAAAAACAATCCAAATTGTTCGAAAAATTTCTAGTTATATGGCTATCGGACAGGACAGCTAATTCAACATTTGGTTGAATTTGAAGGAACTTAAATATTGATTTGAAATTTTAATAGTTTTCGGAAATAAAGTCCAATCCTTATATCAACCCAAATTCAAAGTTAAAAATTTCTCGTTTATTTATAATTCGTTAAATTCTAACGTTAACAATTCTTAATATATACTTAAAATCTAAAAACTTAAACAAGACTAGTGAAATTTACTATAGATTTCAATTAATTGATTTAAGGTGCTATGTATGCAATGGTTTCTGGAGTCTTATACTTGAACGACTTAAACTAAAGTTTAAACTACCAAGAACTGATGGTGATGAAATTTGTCTGTTTATTATTCCGACAATAAAACAAAATTGCAAGCACATCGTATGATTTGTCAAAGAAGGAAGATTTATGAGAGAAAGTCTCTGTGAATAAGGCGATAATGTATGAATATCATGAAACCACGGAAGGGATCGTAGACAAAAAAGCACAAATCTTTTCTGAATGGCTTCGAGTCTCGTGACGTGTAAGGCGTAGTAAGGTGACCATATTGTACAAGCATAATCCAGGACTGGTCTCACAAATGAAACGAAAAGTAATTTTAAAACATATGGATCACGGAAATCACGGCCAAATCTCCTAATAAAACCCAGAACTCTATTTGCTTTTTTTAACTGTGACGGTAAAATGTTCATTAAATGTTAGTTCAGAATCTAAGACAACACCATAGTCAGAAAATACATATACTCTACTTAAAGGACAAGAATCAAACATATAACTAAAAACGATTGAAACTTTTTTGCAAGGTTTTACATCTGTCAACATTTAAAACAAGACGATTATTTTTGCACTATTTTTTGAATAATATTAAGTCTACTTGCAAGAGAAGAGAGTCAGATGTACAGATTATTTTTAAATATTTTAATGTCATCATCATATATTAGGACAGACGAATTTTGTATGGTCGAAACCAAGTCATTTATAAATAAAATAAATAGAATAGGATAAAGGTGACTACCCTGGGGGACACCAGAATTCACAACAAATGAACTTGAACACTCATTACGAAATTTAACACTATAACCACAGATAACATATAGTTTCTTATCTGTGCTATAACGTCTATCTTGCAAATATGAGGAGATCCAGTTTATGAAATAGTCGATAACACCTTGCTGTGATATTTTTAAAAGTAATGTTTTATGACACAATTTATCAGAGGCCTTTCTGGAATCAGTATAAACACAATCTGCTTGTTCACGTTTTTCAAAAACATCTAAACAAAAGGACTTAAAGTTAAACAGA
This sequence comes from Eupeodes corollae, assembly GCF_945859685.1. NCBI lineage: Eukaryota > Metazoa > Arthropoda > Insecta > Diptera > Syrphidae > Eupeodes > Eupeodes corollae. The sequence continues at coordinate 144,335,579 of NC_079147.1, read as the reverse complement.
TTAGTAACAGTTGAACGCTTTTTAACAAAACCATGCTGGTAAAAGGAAACAGCGAGTTACTTAAAGACGTGTTTAAAAGAACACATAACGGATGTGCTAAATACGCAGCACATTTCCTTGAAATGGATGATGATAAACCGTCGGGACCAGGACTAAAATTCGTCAAGTTGTAGAACACTATTAAGGACAGTATCTTTACTTATAACGAAATTGATAGAATTTGTGTGGGGGAAATTTGAAACAGTGGTAGATTTGTTAGAAAAACTAATAGTGTTATGATCCACAAAAGCATCTTTGAAGTAGTTTTGCAAACATGTTCGCAATTATAGTCGGCTCATTACAATTTGATGTCGAATCAGTCATTAAGTTAGTGTACCCACATGCTTTCTTCTAACGATTAACGAATTTCCAAAAAGTGGCAGAATTATTGGGTTTAATTAAATTTTACGTTTTATTAAAATGAACGTCCTATAATCATCATCAGTTCCTATTTGATTATATTTTAAGTTTTTAACGTGAGAATCAAAAAATGGCTGAACACTTAAGTTATTTCGAGCCTTTTGAAATAGAATCGTTTTGTAGAAACATTCAAAAACAGTTTAATAAAAAATGGTACACATATTGCAAATATTTAAGTAACAAAATAAATAAATAATGGCGATCCACAATTTTGACAGCAGAAGAAATCACAGCTGCTTCAGAGCATATGGTTTCGGAGAAAATTACCAGATCGAGTTTTTTTCCAAAACGCCGCCGATGAGTTGACTTAAGCCACATGAAGACATACAATCTATTAATAAAAGCTCATTTGAAGATGACGCGTTTATTAGAACGTAGAAGTTATCGTCGTCAATTTTAATCCAATTGAGATTGGGTAAATTCAAATCATCAACAACCTGTGTCTTCAGGCTCCAAAAGGATATAAATACATTCTAAACAGTTGTTTATTTTTTTAATAAACATCATTCTTGGAGCTTCTAGATAAATATACTGATACAATAAATAAATGTCCTGTTGCCAATTTAATTTATAAGCATAGTATTTCGATGTATGTTTATCGAAAGTCGTTAATCAGGTAACCAGTGAAAGTATTGTTGATAGCGACAAGAATTCCAGCGTTTGAATCGTCTGAGTTATTGCGACCAAGTCTAAAGACTTGATTAGAGGAGTCAAAAAGCTCCGAGTCCGAGATAGAGTTGTTGAGCCATGTTTTTCGTTAATATTATGATATCGTGAGGAAGATTGGTAAAGTTTATGTAAGCCATGTTGGTCTTTGTCTGAAGTCCATTTACGTTTTGGTAGTAGATTAATACCTTTTTAAGTTGCTTTGACGGTGGTTTAGCGTTGTCCGATACTGACGAAAAGGGTAGTTCGACTTATTCATAAATTCATGAAATATTACTCCTTTAGGGCAAAACGATGGTGAATTTAAAATATGGAAAAATGAGTATTTTAAAGCAAAGGAATTCTTAGTATGGTTACGATGTAAAATTTTCTCAACATTCCCTTGGGAAAAATGACAACTAACAATTTGGACCTTCTTTCATTAAAAATTCATTTGTGCGTTACGACATTCGCTTAGGGTTTTTTGGTGATTTTTGTTAACTTTTTGGCTTTGTGGGTAATGTTGGGCTTTATGACAATTTAGAAGATGAGAAAAGAACTAACACCTTTTTAACAACATCCTCTGTTGAAACCTGTGTCTTTCCAATTTTAATGCTCAGGTATTTATTATTTGTAAAAAGATGTCAACTTTAAAAGTGACAACTGAAGAAATAATTTTTAATTCAAAACTGTGAAAAATTAAACCTTTTATTGCAAAAAATTAAAACATGCCAATATATATTTGTTCAGATCTAAACTTGTGAAATTCACCTTATCACTTATCCTTATTTAAATATTGTGTTCTAGAATTAATACATGATTTTATTATTTATTTTTCTTTAAGGTAAACGCTTGTTCCAGTATTTGAAAACACGTAACATAACGGGTGAGACTGGACAGATTGCTTTCGACGACAATGGAGACCGAATCTATGCAGCCTACGATGTTATTAACATCGGTGAACGACAAGAAAAAAATGTTGTTGGATCGTTTTACTACGATGCTGTATGTTTTAAAAAATACCTTTTATACTTTATACATACTTAAAAAGAAAAATACTTGACAGGATAAAGCCAAGATGCGTTTAAAAATCAACGATAGCCAGATTCTATGGCCTGGTAAACAGAGGAAGAAGCCAGAAGGGATTATAATTCCGACTCACTTGAAAGTCCTTACGATAGAAGAGAAACCTTTTGTGTACGTAAGACATCTGAACGACGAGGAGGTGATGTGTGATGAAGACGAGATTCCTTGCCCGTATTATAACACGACCGATGGCACTGGTAAGATTCTCTCTTCAAATTGTTGTCTACTCGTACTCGTATATCAATTCAATGGATGCAATAATGCGGGGTGGTACTTTGCATTGATGAATTATGTAGGTTAAATTTGTTTTGAAGACACTTCAGAACGACGACGACGATGTGATGGGAAGGAGGTGGAAGCTTGGAGAAGAGACACTTTGCCTACGTTAGGGTTGTTAGAAGGATAAAGGAATTTATTAAATATTCTATTGGGAAGAGAGGCTTAACATAACCGTAACCTGATGGTTATAAAAAGATGAATAGGTTAAACGTTAGCTATGAAAATGTATACATTTGTAAACATGGAAGCAAAATATTTTGAATCAATGATTTTATAATAATGTATCTGCATGTGTAAGGTGTATTCTGTTGAATGTATTTCATGCTTTGATAATTAAATGCTCAATGAAAATGATTCACGGTGTCGTGAAATATAAAAAAGTAGATATAAATGCATTTTCACATAAATATGCTAAGTTCATTAACAAATTTACATCTTAGCAAATGCTTTTTCTAGTAGATTTCTAAAGTTTTTAATGAAAGGCATATGAATTCAATCTACATAAGTTAACATTTTTAAACTATCTTCGGGCTAAATTTTCAAAAAATACTTAAAAGAGTAAAGGCTTTGAGTTTCTAGACTAGCGGAATTACAGATTTTAAAAAGCTTTAACTTTTTGAGAGAGAAATGTTAAGAGAGTTTTAAATTCAAAAACTAAACGGTGATTTTTTAAGAGCTTGAGAACTTTTAAAAAAAAAAAACGCATAAAATTTGCAAAATCTCATCGATTCTTTATTTGAAACGTTAGATTGGTCTATGACATTTACTTTTTGAAGATAATTTCATTTAAATGTTGACCGCGGCTGCGTCTTAGGTGGTCCATTCGGAAAGTCCAATTTTGGGTAACTTTTTCGAGCATTTCGGAAATGTTGTCTTCCAAAGCTGGAATAGTTGCTGGCTTATTTGTGTAGACTTTAGACTTGACGTAGCCCCACAAAAAATAATCTAAAGGCGTCAAATCGCATGATCTTGGTGGCCAACTTACCGGTCCATTCCTTGAGATGAATTGTTCTCCGAAGTTTTCCCTCAAAATGGCCATAGAATCGCGAGCTGTGTGGCATATAGCGCCATCTTGTTGAAACCACATGTCAACCAAGTTCAGTTCTTCCATTTTTGGCAACAAAAAGTTTGTTAGCATTGAACGATAGCGATCGCCATTCACCGTAACGTTGCGTCCAACAGCATCTTTGAAAAAATACGGTCCAATGATTCCACCAGCGTACAAACCACACCAAATAGTGCTTTTTTCGGGATGCATGGGCAGTTCTTGAACGGCTTCTGGTTGCTCTTCACTCCAAATGCGGAAATTTTGCTTATTTACGTAGCCATTCAACCAGAAATGAGCCTCATCGCTGAACAAAATTTGTCGATAAAAAAGCGGATTTTCTGCCACTTTTCTAGGGCCCATTCACTGAAAATTCGACGTTGTGGCAGATCGTTCGGCTTCAGTTCTTGCACGAGCTATATTTTATACGGTTTTACACAAAGATCTTTGCGTAAAATCTTCCATGTGGTCTAATAACACAAACCCAATTGCTGCGAACGGCGACGAATCGACATTTCACGGTCTTCAGCAACACTCTCAGAAACAGACGCAATATTCTCTTCTGTACGCACTGTACGCATTCGTGTGGTTGGTTTAATGTCCAATAAAGTAAACTGAGTGCGAAACTTGGTCACAATCGCATTAATTGTTTGCTCACTTGGTCGATTATGTAGACCATAAATCGGACGTAAAGCGCGAAACACATTTCGAACGGAACACTGATTTTGGTAATAAAATTCAATGATTTGTAAGCGTTGCTCGTTAGTAAGTCTATTCATGATGACATTTCAAAGCATACTGAGCATCTTTCTCTTTGACACCATGTCTGAAATCCCGTGTGATCTGTCAAATACTAATGCATGAAAATCCTAACCTCAAAAAAATCACCCTTTATATGGGCATTTCCACAGTATTTTTAACTTTCATGTTACCACAGTATATTAAGCCTTAGAAATGAAATTGGCACTTTCTAAGTGGATAGATTTTCGTATCATGACTTATTTTAATTATATAACCAATTTTTGATTTGAATGGATTCAAATTTTTAATTAAAATTAATAAAAAATAGGCTTAAATAGTGCAAATTTCAAGCGTACCAGATGCAAATTTATTAAGTTTTATAAACAAAAAACATTTCAACGACCTTTGAAACAACTTAACATCATTAATTTATAATTATTTATAATATACACTGATAGAAAAACCTCGAAAGAAAGGTGTGCTACCATTTAAAAAATAGTACAAAGCAATTAAATTAGCGTACCTCCGTTTTTACAAATATTAAAATCTGATCCTTTTCTCTATATAACTTTCTCAACGATCAATTCTGATAGTATTTAATAGGCTCAATTTATTCTCTATCAATTAATAAATCAATTAAAATTTAATTGGATCATGTGCCTTTATTTAAAAATAAATAATGGCATTTTAAAGTTTAAAATTGAAAACGTGATTGGTATAGAATATGTGATTTTTTTAGCGGCACACCTATCGATAAGATCTTACAAAAAAATAAATGATTGTGAATGATAATTTTACGAATAATCAATAGTAATAAAAAGTCGTTAATCGAAATTTTTAAATATCAATGTTTTTACGACGGTACAAAATCAAATTTTTTTATGGAATGAGGTTTTTTCATTGAATGCACATATATACACTGCACTGCACAGAACGGATGATATTTATTAACGATGTTTCAAAATGAATCACGCAAGTATTTTCTTGTTATTTAGATGATAAACAATCAAGAAAATGTTTGTTTATAGATGTGCCTCAAAAAAAAAAATTTCAATTGTTGAAAATGAAAGATTCTGTGGAAATGCCTATATACATCAGACCATAATATTAAATCCGGCAGTTCTGATTTTTTGCTTACTTGTTATGATGTTAAAAAAGCGGAAATTTAGGAAAAAATGAACAAAAGAGTTTTTAGAAATTTTTAGAATTTTGATTATACAGGGTTTTTCAAGAAGAACGCTACAAAAGTAGAACAACATGGACAGCAAACGACGCCATATTTCTTGCTGCTCTTTTGATATTTCTAGCAGATCAACGATTGAGCGTCTAGTGGAAACATTTGAATCCACAGGCACAGTAAAAATGTTCCCGTGCCAGTGAGACGAATAAGTGCCCGCAGTGTTGAGAATATTGCTGCTGCTGAGGCTTCAGTTGCAGAAAGCCCAAATGTGTGAGAGTCGTTTGAGAGTCGTTCTCAAGCGTTGGGCATCTCTGTGATGTCGTTGTGGCGAATTTTGCGAAAAGATCTTGGCCTAAATCCTTACAAGATTGAATTTGCGTATGAACTGAAGCTTGACCACCAGAAGCGTCGTATTCGTGGTATTGGTATGGCAGCAATCCACACGTACTCCATGAGTCATCATTGTATCCGGAAAAAATCAAGACCGACACGTTACTGTTAAAGGGAATCGCTACCGTTCAATGATAGCCGGATATTTTTGGCCCCAATTGAATGATATGGACTTGTAGGACATGTGGTTCCAACAAGACGGCGCGCGGCGCCACAAACCACACAGCGAATGTCACAATCAATTTATTGGAAACCAAGTTTAGAGAACGTAAAATGGTCCGCACTCGTGCGATTTGACGCCCTTACAATATTTTTTTTATAGCTTTGTCAAGTCTATGGTTTATGCCAAAAGTCAGGAACGATTAATGAACTTCGTACCAATATCGAACGCTAAATGACAGCAGTATCGTCCGATTGAAAACCAACGAAATTTGGGTTCAGCGTCTGAACTTGTTGAAGCGTTCCTGTAGTGGCCATGCAAAAGAAATCGAGTACATACATAATGGCATCGAATGTACTTTCACAGGAATGAATAATTTCATTGATATCCAAAACGGTTTTTGTAAATAAAAAAACTTTTGTAGCGCTCTTATTGTAAACCCCGATACCTTCAAACAAAAATTTTAAAGTCACCGCTCTAAATATAATGCCTAGACACATCTTCGAAGCTCAAATTGAAAAAGTAGGAAATACACTCCTCAGGCAAGCTCGAAGTCCATCACAATTTCTATTTTGTATTGTAAAGAAATATAATTTATTTTCCAATTTGACAAGGAACCCTTTAAGCAAAACATTAAATGAATTGTGCAGGCAATGCATTAATCATTGAGTAATAAAGTTCAGCTTTCTTTTGAATTTTTTTTTTTATAATAAGGGCACACTCAAAGGGATATATTACCCTTATTATGTAGACACAGTGTGAGCACTAGGAGAGAGGGGTTGAAAAGAGATGTCGGTGCACATTGGATTTGAATTCCTGAACATTGCAATAGCTGGGAAAGACAGAGTGTGGTAAGGCATTCCACATTCGCATAGTACGGCTAAAGAACGAATCCCTGTACTTGACAGTACGACGAGATGGGCTCGAGGGTATATTGATGAGCATTCCTAGAAGCGCAAGTATTACGGTTGAACTGTTTAAGGGGAGGAATGCAGCTGGCTATTTCTCTAGAGCATAAACCATTTAAATAACGGTAAAAGAGGGTGAGACAAGAAACATTTCGACGATGTTCAAGTGACGTAAATGATCTTATGATGGTAATATCACCAATCAATCTAAATGCTCTACGTTCAATACTATCCAAGAGGATTAAGTAGGTTGCAGGAGCACCAGCCAAGATATGGGAGTTATACTCAAGCTTTGGACGTATATAAGACTTGTAAATAACAGCCAGATCAGAGGGGGAGAAAAACTTCTTGCATCGCCTTAGAAAACCCAAACATCTTGCTGCATTTTTTGGCGACATCGCGTATGTGATCGTTCCACAAAAGGTGGTTGGTGATACACATACCAAGAATATCCAGATGTTCAGTTTTCTCGATGCAAGTGCCATTTATGGATAATGGCAGGGGGGGTATATTTCGCTTTAACGATATAAGACAGCATTGCGTTTTCGAAGCATTAAATTCTACGCGGTTTCTTATTCCCCATTGTATAATGCTGTTTAGGTCGGAATATAATGAGCTTATCATATTTTGTCGTCGCAGTTCCACATCCGAAGAAGAGGGGTGTGAATCTGAAAACGAATATGAAAAGCTAAGAGTACTATCGTCAGCGAAACAATGTATTGGATTAGATGTTGCAGACAGGAGATCATTAATAAAAATAAGAAAGAGTGTTGGAGATAGAACAGAGCCCTGGGGCAAACCAGCATTTATTTTGTGGTTTTCAGACTTGAATCCATCCAATACAACTTGTATTGAACGATTCAAAAGGTAATTACTAATCCAATGAAGGAGGGATTCATGCAAACCGAAAGCACGCATTTTCGATAAGAGAGCCTGATGCCAAGCCCTATCAAATGCTTTTGAAATATCTAGTGCAATAATCTTACTTTCTCCAAAACTGTGTAAAAATTTGTTCCACTGCTCGGTGAGATGAACCATGAGATCACCAGTGGACCTATTGCTACGAAAGCCATACTGTCGGTCATTAAGAAGCTACCGTTCTTCAAGATATTTCTTGAGCTAATAATTAATCAGCGTTTCCATGACCTTGGAAAGAAGGGACGTAAGTGCAATCGGTCGATAATTAGACGGTGAGGAAGATTCGCCTTTTTTGGGAATAGGCTGGACAAATGCGATTTTCCATCCGCTCGGAACGAGACCTGAGGAGTAGGACAGATGAAAAAGCTCACGCAGTGGTTTTGCCAGCGATGAAGAACACCTCTTCAGAACAATAGCGGGGATACCATCCGGACCAGTAGATTTGTGTATGTTAAGATCTTTTAGGACTCTCGCTACAGTACGAGTGCGAAAAAAGATTTGCCCCATAGAATCATTAACTCGCTCAAGTACAGGCGGAGTCATAACACTCACTGGCAGAGTTGAATTGGCGGCTAACTGCCTAGCAAAGAGAGTTGCTTTCTCTAAAGAGCTAACAAATGAAGTGTCATTCACAACGAGCGTTGGAACCGAGGAAGAGGAAGAATTCCTCATATTTTTTACAAATGACCAAAAATTTTTACTGCCTTTGGGACATTGCAACATTTTTTGCCGTAATTGTTGGTCATGTAAAAATTTGGTCCGTCGAATATGGGCGTTGCCGGCCTTCCTGGCTTGCTTGAACTTATTCCGGTTTTGCTCAATTGGATTATCTTTAAAACAACGGAAACTTACCTTCTTAACCCTAATAACCTCTTTACAGCTCGCATCGAACCATGCGTTTTCTTTAGGTCTGATGCTTTTAACCCTATTCGGGATAAAAGCTCTCATTCCCAGGAGAATCATATCAGCGCTGGCGTCAACGTCACTATCGAGGAAGCATAGTGACCAGTTAAAGATCCTGAAGTAATTGTTGAGACCGTCCTTGTTGGCTTTCTCGTATTGCCAAACGGTTCTCATAGGAGCTCTTTCTTTAACTGGAGAGTTTTTACACGAGAAATTTGCTGATATGACACAATGGTCGGATGTGCCTAGAGGAGATACAACTCTAATAGTGTACTTTCCAGGGTCAGAGGTAAGAAACAAGTCAAGAATGTTTTCTGCTCGACCTACCACGTCCGATGTTCGAGTGGGCTCGTTGACCAGCTGAGTTAGGTGGTTTAACTCAGCGAAGATCTCAGCACACACTCCTTCTGGTGTTGACTGGCCCGAATGTTGAAGCCATGAAGAATTGTGTACATTGAAATCGCCCGTAACAACGATTTCAGTGCGAGGATAGGACGAAACAATTCTTTGGATGGAATCAGACAAAGCATCAAATTTAAGAGAAGTTGATACTCTGTCTAGATTTGGGCTTCGATAAAGGAAGCAATAGTGAATGATTTGCTTGTTCACGGAAAATTTAAACCACATAAAATTGAAAAAAAAATTGGTGCAGAGACCATATTGTGGCAAAAACTGATAAGCAACATCATTCCTAATGTATATGGCGAGACAATGGTGAGAAAAGAATAGAGGCACTAAGTAATACCCTTGAATAAAGAATTCAGTGGGATCGGAATCCTCACCCACTTGGGTTTCACTTAGTGCCAAAACAGCTGCCCTGTTTAAAGCAGTATGGGAGTACACCGAAAGAAAATTCGCTGTAAGCCCATGAATATTACAATAATCTACCCTGAAATTTCCAGCCATTGCATATAAAAGAATAACAAAAACCAAAACAGACGAAGACTAAAAGAAAAATATTACTGCGTTGAACCACAGAATGCTATTCGATACACGCCACTACCAGTGTTATGCCTTAGTAGTGACAAGAATCGAATCCGGCCCTGTTAATGCAAAACAGTAAAATTTTTGTTGTCAACAATCTGCTATCAACGATGACGTAGCTGTGTATCAATTGCATTAGTTATTAAACACAATGCAATTTGATACACATGCTAAGCCATGCGACTGTACGAGAGAAGGGGGAAAGTGAAGGATGGTACTCACTGTATCGCTATGTTGAGTTGGCTTAACATGATATGTATTATTTTTTTTGTTGTTGGTTGTTTGTTGTTTTTGTTTTATTGTATTTGATTTGGTGTGGCGTGATTTATTGTTTTTTTTATTTTTTTTTTGTTCGTCACTTTTAATATTTTGTTTGCTATTTTTTTGTTTCGTTTTGTTTTTGATTATTTGTTTCATGTTAACATTAAGTTTTAGGGGAAAACAATTAGACAAATATTACGATTGGGCACAAGACTCGAACAAGACGCGCATGCGCAACGGACGCACAACACAGGGGGACCTTCCCCAACGAAAGTTCACTGACAACTGAATAAACAAATTTTTCTTGACTAACTTTAAAACCATCTTTTCAACAAATTTGCCTTGATTGGAAGGCAATTTTTTGACAGCTGGCCAATAAGATACCAGAAACTTTCCCCAGCTTCCTCTTCGACTGATTACGTTTTCCCTCTTTGTGACTAATTTTTCCGCATTTTTCTTATCTAATATTAGCTTTCGTAGTAAAAAACTCGCTTAGCTATAAGGCATTTCCCGGAAGGCAAATTTGCTTTAATATGGCCATCTATTGCCATTCGTTTAAAGTCCTCTTAAAGACCTTTTAAGAGCTTATATTGCTTCTTGTGTCACTTTATAACTTGTATTTGATGAAGCATATAAACTAAGTTCAAAGTGATTATAGAAATCAACATTCCTAAATTCTTTACACTTCAATGATTCTTACATTTCAAAGACTATTTCCCCTAAGTTTCTGAGTTTCATTCCTCTCAATATCTACTCGAATGCCTATTATGCGAGTTTTATTCCATATAAATACATATCAGATAAAAGAACTCATCCAAGTGTTAAGAAGGAAATGCCTTACTGTGTCTAATTTTAGCAAAGGTGTATAATAATTTATAACTTTTGAATTTAAAATGTCGTATATTTATAAATACTTATCATCTACGAGTATATAAACTAACTTATGTATATGTTTAACCCTCTATGGTTTTTACAGAAGACGACTATTGCTGCCGAGGTTACTGCATTGATCTTTTAATAGCATTATCCCGTCGTATTAACTTTACTTATGACCTTGCCTTATCCCCGGATGGACAGTTTGGTCACTATATTCTAAAAAATCAAACAACAGGAACCGGAAATATGGCAATGAAAAAAGAATGGACTGGATTAATTGGGGAAGTTGTAAATGAACGTGCTGATATGATTGTAGCTCCTCTTACAATAAATCCCGAGAGAGCAGAATTTATTGAATTCTCTAAACCCTTTAAATATCAAGGAATAACTATTTTAGAGAAGAAACCTTCAAGGTCTAGTACGCTGGTGTCGTTCTTACAGCCTTTCAGTAATACTCTTTGGATTCTGGTTATGGTGTCGGTGCATGTTGTGGCTTTAGTGCTCTATCTCTTGGATAGGTTCTCGCCATTTGGTCGTTTTAAACTTACCAGCAACGACAATACAGAAGAAGATGCCCTCAATTTAAGTTCAGCCATTTGGTTTGCGTGGGGAGTTCTCTTGAATAGTGGAATCGGAGAGGGAACACCACGTAGTTTTTCTGCACGTGTTTTGGGAATGGTTTGGGCAGGATTTGCAATGATAATTGTAGCATCCTACACTGCCAACTTGGCTGCCTTCCTCGTGTTGGAACGTCCAAAGACTAAACTAAGTGGAATCAACGATGCTCGTTTGAGGAACACTATGGAAAATCTAACTTGTGCCACAGTCAAGGGTTCCGCGGTTGACATGTATTTCAGACGTCAAGTTGAGCTATCAAATATGTATCGTACTATGGAAGCAAATAATTACGGAACTGCTGAACAGGCTATACAAGATGTCAAAAAGGGGTAAGCTATATGAGCCACAATCTTTCAAACAGAATAATTTTAATTGAGTTACATTTATTTTAAAGGAAGTTAATGGCATTTATTTGGGATTCTTCACGGCTGGAATATGAAGCTGCGAAGGATTGTGAATTGGTGACAGCTGGAGAACTTTTTGGTCGAAGTGGCTATGGGATAGGTCTGCAAAAAGGCTCACCCTGGACAGATGCGGTAACATTAGCAATTTTAGAATTTCATGAAAGTAAGTTGAAAGTCGAGATTGAACCATGAAAAAAGTAATACAAAAATGATATTTGATAATTTCAGGTGGCTTTATGGAATCTCTTGACAAGGATTGGATCTTTCACGGCAATGTTCAGCAGTGTGAGCAATTTGAAAAAACTCCAAATACTTTAGGTTTGAAAAATATGGCAGGGGTTTTCATATTGGTGGCTGCTGGTATCGTTGGTGGTATAGGACTTATAATTATAGAAGTTGTTTATAAAAAACATCAAATCAAGAAACAAAAACGAATGGAAATAGCTCGTCACGCTGCTGACAAATGGAGGGGTACTATAGAAGTAAGTTTAATTTTATTTTAACCCATAAAGAGTGTGTCAGAAAAATGGAAAGAGAAGCGAATCGTACTTTGTTAAAAAGAGGAAAAAAGACCAAATTTTTTATATACACATTTACCTCGAAAATTTGATGGTTACAAAGGCCCTAATTTTCTGTATGTAAAAAAGACTTAACACTAGACTTTCTCTAACGAAACCGCTTAAATACATACAGATGTTTTGGAAATGAAGCTTACAGCTCTTCCGATTCCCGCAATTTAGTGTCATGCATTTTGGACTTCAAATAGCCCTAAACAAAAAACTCACGAAAGGATAAATTATTCAATTCCTGTGCCACTCGAGTTTAATTGGTTACCAAACATTTTGCGTAAACAATCCATGGTTTCGACGGTGGTGGTATGACACGTTGCACCTTCTTACTAAAACCAGGTACGTCTTAGTTTCCTCCTTTGATTCCATTCCAATCCAGATGTTTAACAGTTGTTTGAAGCGTTCGCGATTAACCGGTCTGTCGAAAGAATAAGGACTGATGACGCGCACCGTATCCCGTGAAAGTGAAATACATCATATCTCACTTGTAGATTACATAAGGAACTTAATATTGGTAAATCCTCCCTATACGGAATGAAGTTAAGAGGTACGAGTTCCCCACGCAGCTTTACTATCATCGAAATCTCATCTCATCTCATCATCGCTTCCAAATTGTGATTGAGTTGACTGTAAATTGCTTTGTGCAGAGACCCAGTTGCTTCATTAAGGCGGTGTACTTACTGCTGTGTGCGATATTTTTGTTTGAGAAACGCCTACTCCAAGATGCGCTGATGGCGACTTTTGCACTTTTAAGCTTTTCTCTCAGATCCGTTTCCATATTTAAATTTTATGTCAAAATCACTCCAAGGTATTTGTACTCTTTGACAATGTCTATATTTTCACCATTATAGTTCCATTTTTCATTAAGGCATTCCAAACGGCTGCATTAATATCCATATACAGGCTTTGCAGGACTCTTCCAAATTTTAACGACATTCCCATACCAAAGAGCTTGCCTATTCACCGTATCAAATGCAGACTCAAAATCCACGAAAAACGCGTATAACTTCTTCCTTCTTCTTATAAATGATTCTACAATGCTTTTCATAACATAGATATGATCGATTGTTGAGTAATCGGATCTAAAGCCTGCCTGATATACTTTCAACAGCTTATTTTCTTCAATCCATTTATAAAGCCGTGTTTGCAGAACAGCTGTAAATATTGTATAACTCGAATTTAAAAAGGAGATTCCTCGATAGTTCGACATCTCAGACCAGCTTCCTTTTTTGTAGATCGGAAAAATGATTGATTCCCTAAATTCTTGAGGAATCATACTTGTTTCCAATACCTCGTTCTAAACTGCAGTAAGCTTACTTATTAACTCAACTGCAACGGTTCCATACTTAAAAAATTCCGCTGGTATCCCATTGGAGCCTGCCGCCTTTCCATCCTTCATTTTTTTCATTGCTGCATCTACTTCTTCGTTGGTTATATCTGTGTCCAAAACTTTATTTTAAAAACCCGGATGTGCAAAATGAAAGTTGTTTCCTTCATGAATTGGGTTTAGCAAATTTTTAAAATGGTCTGCAAAAAGCAAGGGGCTCAACTTGGGTTGGATTTTAAAGGTTTACCATTCAAATTGTTTACCAACTTCTAAAAGTCCTTCGAGTTCGTACTCTGATAACGTTCGTAATTTGATAACCATCTAGCTTCTGTCTCAAAGTATTTTGTTTTTTTTTGAAAACACAAGGTCCGTATGTATATCCGTAGTCGATATCACATTTTCTCTAAACCAAGATAGGGCGTATTTGATGGCCAGAAGTTCTTCCTGGAACAAGCTACAGCAATTGGAAAGACGAAATGACAGGCATAAATTTAGTACGTCGGATTAGACGCCTCCACCCGTCATCGGTTTTTGATCGATGTATAAAATTTAGTTGTTTCATCTGTCAAAACTGACTTATTCTCTCAGGTAGACCTTGAACAGATATACACTTTGAAATTTTTTTTAAATTGTGGATGAGGGATTATGTAGTCGACGTTACCAATATTATTATTTATACACTGTGAGTAGGCTTTAAATATAATGGCTTTGCTAGTGGCCAATTAGTAGCTGAACACATCTAGCGATATAACATAGAACAGAACATCAAGTGCAGTGGGAAGGGTAGAGCGAAGTGCTCCACTCAAACAGGCTGTTCGCTGGAATTTTCTGAGTTTGTCGAGTTTTTTTTTCATGTGCCCAGCGCTGTCTACCTTACGGCTACTCCATATGCAAGTATCGGTCTGATCACCGAGGTGTACAACCAGTGTACCACTTATTACCGATGGCTGATTTATAAGAATAAAGGGATTAGGCCTAAGTTTTTAGTTTTGTTTGAAATTTTAAGCAGTGGGTTTTTATGTTTTTTTTTTATATTTCCAAGCAAAGAAGATGAGTTAGAATTTCTGAGGTGTGCACACCGATCTTCCAAGGTATTGAACTTGTTAAAAGCAGTTTGTTAAGATGCTTCCCAGATAACGCTTTGGCACTTTTGTCCACAGAGGCAATCACTCTAAATCTCTACTTCGAGCTGTAAAATCACTCAGTTTTTGAACAATCCTTTTATATTTAGTTAAGCATCTAAAATAAACTCTTTGTGATGGAGGGAATGTTCGATAGAGCGAACTAGCCTTTGTACAGCAGTTTCTACAGATTCCCCTTTATGCTGTAGGCATGTTTAGCATTGAATAACAAGATTTGTTAATTTTTAACCTCAAGTAGATAGTAATCAGACGTTCAATGTATTAAGAAGGAATGATGATATGCTATAGACCTTCATCCTTTCCTTAGTGGATCTAGCTCTGAGTCCCAACAGTGTGGTTTCTTTTTACCTCTTATTTATAAAAGTGAACATGCAGTCTCCAGAGATTTATTGATAGCTAAAGTAAGGTCCTTCACTTTGCTGTCAAGAGACTTGGTTTTGAAAAGTTAACAGTAAACTTCAGGTTGTTGCCTATATTGTGCCCAATTTGTTCTTCGAGCAGCAATGAAGATTTTGTTTATTTACGTCCCCGTTGAGGTTAAAATAAGACTCATCTTTAATCATAACAGCGTCTAGTGGAATTTTACAGAGTAAATATCAATACCGTCAAAAAGCACTCTACTGCAAATGCTTGCCGTTTGGAAGACTAGTCCTTCATGTTGGTTCGTTAAAAGGTTGAAAAAATTGTTCATCTTTCAACTCCGCAGAATTCGTTTCTCAAACTCAAATTAAGATGCCGCTTTTTTTAAATTCTTTTCATTTCTTTGACACATCCTATATGTATATTGTTAAAAAAATGATTAATTTTTCAAAAAATTGATTTGTATTTTATTTTATTTCTAAAACTAGAAACGAAAAACACTACGCGCCTCCTTGGCAATGCAACGCCAGTACAATGTTGGCCTCAACGCTAATCCTGGAACAATAAGTTTGGCTGTAGACAAAACTCGTTATCCACGCCTTGGGGCTAGGGGACCGGAGCGCGCTTGGCCGGGCGATTCAGATATTGTGCGAAATCGACGTTTGTACGAGGATTCAAGTAAAAACGCTTTTGGATGGAAGCAATCAATTTCGAACCTTTTACCACCTCCAAGATATTCACCGGCATATACAACTAATGTCTCACATCTAGTGGTTTGATTTAATTTCAGATTAATAATATCATTAGATAGTTTTTATTACTATATTGTTATAAGACATAAAGTTTGATTAACTTTTAGTTTGAAAAAGGTCGATGTATTGGCTTGAAAAACAAAATGATGATTTGAGCTTTTTTTTAACTATAAAGTGGAACTTAAAACTTTCACTTGATATTTTCAAAAACAATGTGAAACTTTGACACAGTACTTTTGTAATAAGGGTTCAAGTGTACAAAGTTTGTTTGTGTGAAGAATCCTACGAGAAAACAATAAATCCTTGATGGATCTTTCAATTCATCGTTTTCAAATGAAGAGAAAATCTTATAATATTACGAAAAAAAAGGACAAACTTTCGTCACAATGTTTAAAAAGAAAGAAACGCACAAAAGAAACTTGTTCAAAATTCGGTGTTGAAAAATGTGCCAAATTAACCAAAAGAAGAAGAATTAAAAGATTCAAATCATTTACAATTATTAATACGTACCTTTATTATTTGTTCATAACTCTGTGTCAATGGTTAATTATTTAAAATATATAAAGAAAATTGACGAAGTCAAAACTTTAAACAAAAATTAATTATATGAGAAAATCAGATCGAATGTTAACATTGTAAAATACAAAAAAATTATTAAAAAAATAAAAGCCAAACAAAATATTTAAATCATAATTAACAAAATTAATATTAAAAATTAAATATAAAAATATAATTTTAAAAAAAAAATTATATACAGAAAATGGCAAAACCAAAACTGAACCAAAAACCCAAAACCACACAAAATTAAATCTCAAATCAACGAAACATTTAAATCTTTTTACAATTAAATTTCTCATAAATTCTTAGATTCAGAAAAGCCCGATTAGCCGATATTTAAAGTCTTGTCATTTAAAGTAATAATTCAAGAAAAGCTGCTTACAGGAAGAATTAAAAAACATAAAAGATAGAAGAAGATTGATAAGATTTTTGAAACCTATACTCTATTGTGAAATGTCCTCACGAAATATAAGTAAAAAGTTTTCCAAAAAATTAGTTATGTGTACCGTCGCCCTTGTAAGCAAAACTTGTAACTCCAAAAATTGAATTCAAAATCCATTTTCTAGAGAAAAAAGTTCTTAATTGTAATTCTGTAGTTAAGCATTAATTTTGGTGAAATTTGGGAGTTGCAATCTTAACTTAGGAGGCTAACGATGTATCTTTAAAAATGGGCACTATCTATATTCTACAGCTCTTCAAGAGCAAAAATCATGCTTCCCCTTTGAGGGATTTGAAACCAGATGACGAATGTTGTAAAAGCCAAAATTATATACTTACAAACAGATTTTAGCTGTAAAATGTTCCTTTTTAAATGTATTTGAACGATGTGTGGTTATTGTAACTCTAATAAAAACAAGTATTGTACTAAAATTTGAAGTTTTCTCTTTTTTAATGGTTGCATTAGGGAACGAATGACGAATTAAATGGGTGTTATCAAACAAATTCAATTCGATTAAAATAATATTAATCGGATTTAATTGAGTTAAACACAAGTACAAGGGCGTACTTGAATTTAGGGTGAGCTCCAGGAAACTTTTTTTAGGGTCGTTTGCCTTGACCGGGAAGCTGAAAAAATGTCTTCAAAATTTTAAAAGAGACGAAAAGTTTCAAATCCCTGATGGGGAGTTTGATAATTTTATTTGTTTGAAAAATGTCCTAGGAAACCGTGGCAGAAGGCTTCGGATAAAAACCTAGGAATCTTTTCAAATAAATTAAATGACAATTATACAATGGGAAGTAAAATGGTTACAAGGCAATTTAAACAGACAGGGAAAAGATTAATATAAAACCAAATGCACCGACACCGATTGAATGGCCCGCTATTGTTCGCTCCCGAAAAAATGACAACAGTTAAAAGAAAGTTAAAACGCGACTCCCACAAATCTTGGGATTGAATGCAAGAAGACCAAACGAAATTCCAAAATTAACAAGAAACAGATTTCAATACAAATCTACTTATCCTGTGGAAATTCTTCCTTATAAGATCGCCCCTTCCGGCGATTTCTCTTCTGATCCCTTTTTCCTTCTTACTCCTTCCACAAACTCCACTCTTTTTTATCTTTAATTTTTGTTTCTTATAAAATCACTATCTTTTCCAAATTTAACTTTTCTAGCTATTCTTATCTATTTTTCTTCCTTTAAACTTGGAGACCAACCAAAAAGTGATTAATCATTCAAGCCTTCTTCGGCCTCCTCACGCACACACATAACTCTCACCCAACCAGATTTCTTGCTGAATTCAAAGTTACGGTGCCACTCCGAAGTCGAATTTAGGCGAGCCTCTCACACGCACACATACTTTATGGATTCGTTAAGTTTTGGAGCTTTCCCACAACCAGGCGAATCCATGGAAGTGTTCAAAAATACAACTAACAGACTAACTAATTCAAAGTTGAAATAAATTGACCTGAGCATTCTCTCAGCTACTCTACCATAAAAACTATCTGTGGAAGAGGTCCGAAGAAGAAAGTACCAACGTAATAACCGACTCAAATTTATTTATAACCTTAAATTCTTTTGACCTTATAGATTAAAGATATTACGCATGAACACTTAGCGCTACATTCAATTTCGGTAATAAATAATTTAAGAATTAATTAAGTTACGATTAAGTAAGTTGTGGTGGACCCAAGGACCATACTAAAGCAATGTGTTGGGCTCACTGGACATTGCTTTCTCAAATATTAGCCATTTGTCGGAAAAGGTTGTTGGGCTCCACAGCCTTGGTGTTCGGGAGCGCTCCTTGATCTTTTAAACGATTTGTCGTGTGAGTCTCCAGCTCCTCCGCTGGCTCAGGAAGATCACCAAACGGGGTGTACCTAAATTTGCCATCCTCTACGGGCTACTCTCATGGCCCTCGAGCTTAAACCTTATGGATGGACACTTTCAATCCTATTTGAGTGGACGGTGTAGTAAGAGGCTCATTGCCCATATAACATAGTCATATTTTAAAATATGTTTATCTGGCAAACGAAAAAAACCACATTTAAGGCAAGAGTGGTGAAACTCACTTCCAAAGAATTTAATAAAACTCACTAAGAGGTTATGAATACCCTCGCTACAATTTGATCAATTTTTAAAGGAGTATAGGATTAAAAAAGAAAAACCGAGCACATTGGTTTTGAATGACTGCATATTGCAATGAGTTGGAAATATTGAAATATGGAAAGCAATTCACATGTAGTGGGTCTGAAAAAATAATCCTCGTACTTAACAATATGTCCGAAATAAGGCTCGAAGCTAAACTGATGAGCATTCCTTCAAGAACGGATGTTGCGGTTGAATTGTTTTTGAAAGGAGAGCATCGTTTGCGAAGATATCGATTAAAAAATGATATGCATAAGAACTTGGGGCAGTGTTCAAAAGTAGCAAATGCCTTAGTAATATCTTTTCTTAAGTACGTTTATAAATACTAAATATTAGAATTATATTCAAGTTTCGAAAAATTAAAGTTTTATAAAATCATAACCAAATCAGAAAATGTAAAAAACTTATTGTTTTGAGAAAACCTAAACCTAGGCAGCATTTCTGGCGATGTGACATATGTGATCACTCTAAAAGAGGTGGTTTGTGATGCCCAATGTCACAATTCCATCAGACTTAGAAGATTAAACACTTCTCCAAAGTTACAGCCCTCGTGAAATGTCAAAAACGAATGAAACAAATAAATAGGACTTCTTTGCTTTGTACACTACCACGGTGATAAGCAGACGCATTTTTATTTAAACAAATGAAGAATACTACATTTGGCGACGAGGAGCAGACGCTCCTTGAATTCGTTGATATCTGATTCATTAACAATAAATAGATAGCTCAAAAGATGAAGCATTGAAAAAACTCGCTGGTTCAACAATGTGTTTGGAACAGAAGAAAGATGTTGCAAGCTCAAATGATGGATCATTGTTTGCAGCAGGAAAAAGATTTTGTCGGCTCCAAAGATGGAGCATTGAAAAGTCCGGTTCAAGGAAAAAAAAAAAAAAGAAGGAAGAAAAAAAATGAAAATGTGTTAGTCGAAAAGAGAGCACCTGTGTTTATTCGGTGAATAAAGTTGACGGCCATGCGATTAGTGTCTGGAATTTTCTAAATGGATGTGTTTTTTTTGTTTGTGTTGGTTGTTGTTCTTTATTGTCTGTATATTTGTTTCGGCGGTGACTGGTTTGCATGTCATATAAGTTGAATCAGATATCAGCCATTTTGTTTTGAAATTTTGCACAAAACGAATTCGTACGTATTGGGTTTCTGAAATATTGGCTGATGATTTATTGTAAAATTTCAGAAATGCTGCGAACACGGTTGACAGATGGATCACCAAAGTTTGATTTCAAGGCAGATGGAAATTGTGGCGGTGAATGGAGGAAATGGTTGCGTGGTTTTGAAATTTTTGCTCAAGTAAACTCGATGGAAAACGGCACAATGAAATTGAATTGGATGTTGCATTATGGTGGCGAGAAGGTGCAAACAGTTTATTATTCGCTGCCAGATGTTAAAATTACAAACGAACGCAGAGGGCCATTGCCTTCTGGTTATGTCTTTGAACAGAAAGACGAATACGAGCAAGCGGTTGTAAGACTCTGCATTTTTCGAGCCAAAATAAAACATTTCGTACGAAAGACACATTTTCCGACAAATGAAGCAAACAAAGGGTGAAAGAATCACAATGCGCTTGCGGGAACAAGCTGAGCGCTGCGATTTTTGTGAACAGTTTGATAAAAACATTCGTCATCAAATCACCAGTGGCTGCCATTCTGACAAATTACGACGGAAAATTCTTGAACGGTGTGACGGGAGGTTGGAAAGAAATCGAGTGCAAATCGGTTGGTAAAATCAGAGGTGTGATGGTTGACATTCCAATCAGGTGGGAAGAATTTCGTACGAGTTCTGAGGAAGTCTGGAGTTTTTAGGGTTTGGTGAACTATGTTGGCAAATTTATCTCTGACCTTTTAGTGAAGCGTTGCGATGACTTACGAAGAAAGAAGTCAGCTTTGAATGGGGCTCAGAACAACAATGGGCATTCGAAACACTTTGACACTACCACGCTGATAAGCAGACGCATTTTTATTTAAACAAATGAAGTTACAAACACTTATATTTAAATATATCCTTAAAATTTAAAATAACTATATGTGTAACAGCAGCGTCCAAAGTGTATACAAGCTCTAATATATTATTATTGTAGTTAACTTCTCTATTCATTTATTTAATTAAAGTGTAACTCATTGGCTGCATTTAATCTCAGACCGATAGGGTATCCGGATACCTTTTTGTTAGTGTTTTTCGTGTAAAATAACAGCTGATCAAAAACAGCTGAGATGTCAAAAAAGGAATTCAAGAATTTCTGGGGTATGTAGGTATCTGACAACAGCTGATTCAACGCATGGTTGAATTTCAAGATTTTAAGATTGATTTCAGCTTTTTGGATT
Organism: Eupeodes corollae; assembly: GCF_945859685.1. Lineage (NCBI taxonomy): Eukaryota > Metazoa > Arthropoda > Insecta > Diptera > Syrphidae > Eupeodes > Eupeodes corollae. The sequence continues at coordinate 144,314,095 of NC_079147.1, read as the reverse complement.
TGTTGGTAAAAAAAAATATACAAAATGTTAGTTGAAGTTGTATTTGAGGATGTTCTGTACATAATAGACGATGAAGAAGCTATTTGCCTCCGAATTTTAGAAGATAATTATGATTTATTCTTTTTAAACGTCGAGGTTATCTTTAATTTATTATATTGTTACACACCTATCGAATTATCATCGACCTACGAATCAGTTGAATTATCCATTAAATGTTTTATTTTACAGCTATTTTGACTTCGAAGCTTAAATGTTTTTCTACATTTTATGAACAGCAGAAAGTTGTTTAAAAAAGAAAGTTGTTGTATCTAAAAATCCACCTATCCAAAATACCCTATCCAACACGAGATTGAACGCAGCCATTCATTACTATAACTTTTGTTACCTTTGTAAATAGTTAAAAACTTAACTTTTTGATCCCTATTTTGTTTCTTGTATATTTCTATTTCGCTATGCAATTTCTAGAGAACGACCTTCACTTTTATACCTCTATTACCATTGGCGAGTCGAATGAATAAACGTGTGAGAAATTTGTATTACCGTTGGCGAATTGAGGACCGTTGATTCGACTTATATGTCATACATTTTTCGAAGATTGATCGCACTCTATTGTCGTTATCGAATGTTGAACGTCGTTCGTGTTATTATTTGTCGAACGTTCATGTTGTGTGAGAAAAGGTCGAAGCTTATGTAAAAGAAATGTCGGAAAATAAAACTATGTAAGTACATATGAATATTTCATTTCTTTTATAAAATAACATGAATCAATGCATTTTCATTCAGCAAGAGAATAAACCAATACAAATCAGTTCAAAAAGCTAGTCGAACTGATCGAACCCGAATCTAGCGAGAGAATTTGGGACGAATTTGCTACAACCCTCAACTCACTTTCGCCACTTACTCGCGATGGAAAATAATAGCACAAGGTAATGTGAATTTGAAAAAAAAAGTTGTACTTATTCAACAGGTGTTGCTCGATTATACGCTTAAAATCAAAAGAAAAGTTTCGAAACTTTCTGAAGTGGTGGCAACTGGTAGGGGTAAATACTCCCATATTTCCTTAACTCCTTTGGAACAAGCTGTGGATGAACTGTTTGGACTTGAGCAAGCAAGGTCAGAAGGTATGTATGTGCTTTGGCTTACAAGACGTTGAAGTGCTGCCTGAAAATTCTGATTCTGGTGAAGCCTATAAACAACAACTAACAACGCCCCTTCACCACCACAATAAATGAAAATTCTAAAAAAGGGACGGCTTCGGTTGTTAAAAGGCTAAACTCAGAAAGAGTTGGTAAAAATCGAAAAATGAGCTTAGTTTTTAAAAAAAGTAATGAAATACAAAGAGAGAAGCTTGCTGTATTAAAAGCAGCAAAAAAAGGGAAAAAAATGATAAAACCGTCGACATGTTGAATATATGGAAATGGAAACGAAAAAGCACGAAATGGAGATGCTTAAATTTAGTTTAAACAATTTAATTTAAAAATACATTTTTTATTTTTTATGAAGGCAGAATAAACTTGAATCTGAATTGCATCCCAATGTTACTAACTCGGTCCCTAGCTAGATGTCTCCAGTTTCGCGCTCCAAGTTAGGTGAGGTCACTTTCCACTTGTGCTTGCCATCTGATCCGGGGTCTTCCTCTACTGCGCTGTCCTGTGGGTGTGGATTAGAAGACATTCCGTGCCGCAGCATTGGTTTCCATGCACTCTACGTGACCCAGCCATCTTAGTTGTTGGACTTTTACCCTTCTGTCTTAGTCTACATCGCTGTACAGCCCATACAGCTCGTCGTTCCATCTTCTCGTCCACCCCCTTCACGAAGATCTTTTCTTTCGAAACGACCCCAGGTGCTTTCATCCGCTTTTGTCTTTTGCCCATGCTTCTGCACAGAATAGCAGGACGGGAATGTTAAGGGCCTTATATAACGACACTTTGGTGTTTCGAGAGAGGACATTACTACTCAATTGCTTTCTTAATCCAAAAAACAGCGGTTAGCAAGAGTTGTTCTATGTTTGATCAGCGCCAGTGTTGTTTTCTGCGTTTACAGCGGAGCCCAAGTATAGACGAAGTCCTTGACTATCTCAAAGTTACCTCTATCGATGGTGGCGTTTTGACCAAGACGTTGGTGTTGCAAGCCATTTGTTAATGACAGCATGCAATTTGTTTTGCCCTCATTAACCGTTAATCCCATTTTTACCTCAATACTCACAAAAGCCCCATTGACATCACGCTGAGTTCTTCCGATTACGTCTATGTCATCAGCATATGCTAGTAATTGGACAGACTTTTGAAAGATAGTGCTCTAGTGATGACGTGTAAGCTATTCTATCAAGTACGTCCCAATGTTATGTTTTTATTTGCAGAGATGCTATTATTTGATTCCTTCTGCGTTAGGCTTCTACACTGCTTGGAGTTTCGAGTTGTATTCCTTCTGTCGGAAAATGTATTTCCTCTTCTAGAATCTCTGGAGCTGTAACTCGGTATTTTATACAAATGCTATTCAAGGCACAGCATGTATTCACAATTTGTTTTGCCTTTGAAATCGACTTTTAAGAAAGGCAATATTCCTTTCTATTATATTTCTGCCTTTGAAGTGTTGCTTATTGAATAAAGACTGTCTTCAACCAGAACTTACGTTTCTGAAAGGAGTGAGCAAACAAGACAATAGTGGTTAACCGGCGTTGGTGCCACGTTTCAAGAACTGACTTAAGATTACTGCAGTTCCATACAAAAGAATCATGGGTCGATCCAGGATATCCTACGTCTACGTAACGCATACACATTTTATGGTCACACGCTTTTAAACCTTGTATTAAAAACCAAAAGCTAATCTCAAGGAAAAAACTTAATATCATTGCGTTTAAACTGTTATTATTATTATTGGGGAGGATACATTATTTGTATGGGTTACATCAACACATCCAATTCCTCCTCGTAACCTGGCCGTTGAAAATAAGTAGTTTCTTGAGTTTTGTTTTTTCAACGGATGCCATGTTGAGACTGATCTAGGTTGGACATAATTTTTCTTCAATTGCACACACAACTTCTTTTAATACTAAGGAAACCGAGTATTGTGACGGGCCTAAGTCAAAATCATTCCCTACGCTGCTCTGATAATTCCCAATATCAAAAAATCTAAGGGCACAAGCTAATTTCAGTATAGCAGGGATTGAGGAGCTGTTTAATACGAAAACAAACGCTTCTTTATTCAGTCGAAAATATTATCTCAGGCTTAAGAAATGAATTAGAATTAAAAGAACTTCCAGTACAAACAATTTTTTCTACTTACAGTTCATTAGGGAGTTCAAAGACTCCCAATTTTGAAACTCGCCAACTGTAGTATGTCAAATGTCTTAGTTCGCTATCGCTAATGAAAACATCTCACTTCGAACATTTGATTCGTCAACCATAAAAGGGGTATTAACTGGGGTGACGTTTTGTATCGCACTCGCGACCAATAGTTTTAATAAATTAAAAAAGGAGAACGAGACTTTTACCCGATATTGAAGAAGAACATAAGGATTCGGAGTTATTGAACTTGTGGAGTTTAAAAAGGTTATTTTTTACTAATTTATACTTTGTCAGATCAATGGTATATTTTAATTTTATTGCAAAATTATTGTTTTATAATATTAGTCTCCAAAATTATAGATTTATATAACGATTTCGGTTGAATAAAATTGCCTTCAAATATGTGTTAGAGAATGTACCCATAGAAACAGGGACGAGAGTCACTTATATTTTGATGCTTCGCTCTACTTATAGGTATTCAGTGGAAGTAAGTAAGTAAAGAGTGTCCAAAATTAACGCCATTTGTCCAGTGAAGTGTTGGCAACCCTGAAAAAAGCAACTTGACAGCTAACAGTATAGGGTTATTAAAAATGGAGCGTTACACGATAGAAAAAACGTGTCTTCATTATTAAAAAAATTTTCAAAAATAGTGAAAGCTTGGCGGCTGCAGTTCGAAAATTTCATACAAAATATGGTCGGAATAGTGTTTTAACTCTGTCAACTGTGAAGAGATTAATTGAAAAATTCATGGAAACTGGTTCCGTTGGAGATGCCAAACACACTGGTCGTCCAAAAACAAGCCGTTCAAATGTGAATGTCGAAGCAGTGCGTGAGAGTGTTACTGACAATCCAGAAACCTCAATTCGACGTCGTGGACAAGAATTGCAAATTTTAAGAACCTCTCTACAGCGTGTACTCACCAAAGATCGGTGCCTTCATGCTTACAAAATTCAATTAACACAACAATTGAAGCCTAATGACCATGGACAGAGAAGAGAGTTCGTTGAATGGATTATTGAACATCAACAAATGGACCCTGATTTTTCGAGCAAAATCATCCTAAGCGATGAAGCACATTTTCATCTTGATGGCCACATTTATGCAGAATGGTCATGGAAAATTTCAACAAAAGAGTGCGCATGTGCATGCAAAGCCGTGGAGGCCATTTTTCCGATGTGTTATTCCATACATAACCCTATCCTATGTACTTTACGAGTCAATAAAAATATAACTATCAAAAGACTAAAAACGGAGTTTTCTATTTAATTCAAATCTTACGTTAATTTTGGGACACCCTTAATTAGTCGAGTTCTTAACATCGCTGGAAAACCAAATTTTCCCGGAATGGATCAAATGGTCTGGCCATTTCGATGACATCGAAACAAAAGAAAAAGATATTTTTTTCATAACAATAAATAAAACGTTATATTTAAAATACATATAAAAGTCACAATTGTATAGTATCACAAAAACGAACTAAGGTTTGCCTTTAAAGCCTAATTCTTATTCTTAAGGCTCTTTGTTTTTTATAGCAACTTTAAGTTAGTGGTCTCTAATAAATAGTTTTCTTTTTTTGATGAGTATAGCTGTCTGGAGCTTGCTTGAAACACTTAACAGAAAATAAATTATTTTGTAAAATTGAAAACACACATTTCCTTCAAAACACATGTTTTTTAAATATTTATGTTGTTTTACTAAACAATCATCGAAATTTAAGTTAAAATTTGTATCAAATAACCGAAGTGCATTTTTTCTTAAATTTTCCTTACTTTTTATCTTAAATTAACAACTCGCTTCCTTATTTATTATCGGTTTGCTCAAGTTTCACTCATCGATTAAAATGTACATACACTGCATCAAAAAATTGCACGCACATCTGACTGTTTAGTGAAAAAATGCTTTATTATGATAGAAGTAAAAACAAAATAAAATTCAGTTACATAGACTTCATAGGAATAAAAAAACAATAACAAAAAGGGAAGAAACTAAAATTAACATCAAAAAATTGCACATACACTTTAAAGTTTAATAGTTAATTGCTTCGTTTTGTACCTAGTATGGTAACTTTTTGCCTTAATAACAATCTTTAAACGGTTTTGCATGGACAGGACTAGTTTTGAAGTCACTTCCGGTTTAATTTTGTTCCATTCTTCAATTAAAACGGCTTTCAGTTGATTTTTGTTTCTTATTTCCGATTCTCGGATTTTCTTTTCCAAATAATCCCAAAGATGTTCGATGGGATTTAGATCTGGGGATTGAGGAGGAAGAGGCAACTGCGATTTCACATTATACAACAGCCATTCTTTTACAAGCCTTGAGGAATGCTAATGCCAATTCCTCGCTTAAGCCCATTTTATTAGCGCTGGCTTTTAAGTTGTCTTTTAGTATTTGCAGATAAACCATTTTATCCATCGTTGACTAAACAAATACTAAATTTCCCACCCCGCTAGCCCCCATCGCTCCCCAGACCATGTTATTCCCGCCTCCATGCTTCACTGTTGGCTGCATATTTTTTGTCTCCAAGGCTGTGTTTGGTTGCCGCCACACAAACCTTCTTCCATCCGACCAAAAATGTTGAACTTATCACGTTTTTCCAGAAATCATCCTTCTTCGAAACATACGCATAGTAAAAACGCTTTTGCACGTTTGTCTTCGAAATATAAGGCTTTTTTTTTATTACACGTAATTGATAACCCTTTGAATGCAATACGTTACGAACTGTTTGTGGGTTTAGTGATATTCCATGACTTACTGTGATTTCTGCAGCTATCTTAGGTGCACTTATTTTTGGGTCAACTTTAACCATTCTTACGATTTTGCGTTCCATTTTTTTTCGACCTCTTCCTGGGGCCATTTCGAAGTTTTTGTTTTTTTCATAATTTTTTATCACGCATTGGATAGTTGATTTTGATTTCTTAAAAATGGATGATATTTCAGAATAACTTTTCAAATCCTTTTTGAGATCCAAAAATTTTAAAACGCAAAAAAAAAAACACTTTTAGCCAGATCAATTTAACATAACAGACTGAGTAGGAGGTTCAATCTCATGATCGTTCGAGTTTTTGGCTTGGAAAAGAACCGTTATTTCATTTTTGTAGAAAAAAACAACAGTGTACGTACATTTGTTTAGTGCACGTGCAATTTTTTTATACTTATAGAAACATATGTTTATGAAAAAAAGTTTAAGAAGAAAGGTCGAAATTTGTGTTACCTATTAATACTGTACTTACATCTATGTATCATTTTTTGTTTAAAATAAAGTCAATCGGTACGTGGATTAGGTTATAAGTACATTAAATATAATAATTTTATTTGAATTCGATTGATGTACGTGCAATTTTTTGATGCAGTGTATATCCCATCTCTCAAGATATTTGACATCCATAAAGTATGCAATCAAATTTTGTTGGGTTTGAAGTAAAAACGTAAGTAAAGAATGGCAAATATCGTTTTCGCACAAATGTATTTCGTTTTTTAAAAACGAACGTTCGTTTTCGTTTATTACAGAATCTGGCCCCCGCTTTAACGAGGATTTAATACCTTCCAGTGGTATCTATCCACATGAATATTTGTAGGTGTTACTGTCTATCAAGCTTGGTTTATATATTTTCAAAGGCTCCTTACTTCTTTTAAGTAGTAATTTTCAGTCACGCCATCTATGTTTGATACGCAATTAAATCATTTTATCATGAAACCATAGTAAATCTATTATAAAAATATATAATTTTATTTTGAATAATAAGGCACATTCCAAAACAAAAACTAAAATACCAAAAAAAAGATATCGAGATATATCCTGATCTTGAGACCTTTAAGATATATCTGTCATACGTTGGACAAATTTTAGTTCTGTTTTGAAAAGAAATCCGGAATAAAAAAACAATAAAATAAAGGAATCTTAAATACATCTCTCTTAGAGCTCAATTTCGATTAAATCAACATTGTCGGCAAGAGATGCGCTTCTCTTGTCGGCAGCCCTAACATGTCCAACAATCCATGCTTTTTGTTTGTTACCATGCATGTTAGCATAGTCGTCACAAAAAGCTTGTGCATTTTTAGCTGGCAGGCAAATTAATAAACCTCCAGAAGTCTCCACAGCTCGGCCACTTTTCAATTTCTTATTCTGTCCAACTAACTCACCAATCTTCATAACGTTCTTTATGATGGGAAGTTTGTCTATGACAAACTCTACACAGTCTGTTTGGTATTCGGCCAAGTTTAGGGCATGTCCGAGAAGACCGAATCCAGTAACATCCGTAGCGGCAGTAGCCGAATATTTGTGCATCAGGGAGGCGCCTTTAAAGAGATTGATTTAAGTATAACTTTCTTGTTTGACATAGATTCCTACCATTCATATTGAGATGGGTCATTGATTCAATCGCTATTTGAAAGGTTTCAAGAATATCCTGGTCAGTGATGTGAGTTGATAGCTTTTCGTATTTTTCACCTTTTTCACTCCACCAGATATTTGCGTTTGTTGCTAATTGTGTTCCTATCGGTTTGGTCAGAACAATTGCATTACCTGGCTTGGCATTTGAAGGCCTACAGAGAGATTATAAGAGTTCTTTAAATATTTTGATTTTATAAAAATTATAAATATTTACATGATAATTTCATCACTCCTGCAGACAGAACTTGCTATTCCTCCAATAATACACCATTCGTTGATTGCAATATTCCGCACACCAACTTGACACCCAGCCAGCTTAGCCGATTCATTAAAACCTTCAATTATTAGAGGGAGAATCACATCTCGTTGATCAGATGTGAATCCAGTCGGAGAACTAAGAATCAAGCTGAATTTATCAATTGAGGTCACACCCACAGCATAGACATCACTCAGTACATTAGCCAGAGCAATTTTGCCCATTATTTTGGGATTATCAACCAGAGGATAGAAGAAGTCAACAGTTTGGACAAGGGATAAGTTTTTGTGGCGCGTTAGTGGTATGACAGCGCAATCCATACCACTACCTATATTTTTAGATAGATTTTCGTTCAATACAACAATATTCCAATTCAAACTCAAAACATCCACTTACCAATTGATTGTTCGACATTATTTTCACTTTTATTAAGCCAAGGAGATGTATTTAGAATTTGTAGAGCCTCAAGATATTTGAGAAGAACATCTTGAGGGAGTTTGCAGCCTCAGCCGCGTAAGGTTGAGAAATTTGTAAGGCGAAAATCATCCGCCAGACCATAGTCTTTAGGATTAAACATTATTCGTTTTAAAAACTTAAAAGTTCTTTAAATAAAAAAGGAACAACCTAAATGTTGTTTTTTTAATTTTTGTATCTAATCTGGGTGTGCAATGTCAATCTTCGCGTGATATGATAATGACAGCGACAACTGAAAGTTGACAGCCAGAAATGTAGCTAATAGGGCGCGTTCGTGCATGAAGCAAAAATGAACACAAGAACAGAACACAATGAAGCGTTGGAAGGTCGGGCAAAGGTCCAAATTGAATAAATATGGACGACGAAAGTTAAATATATGCGTTGTACAAAGGTTTTTATTGTCATCTTATAAAACGAAGACTTTTGTGGGTAATTTTAGCCATTTGTTGATCTAGATGTTAACAATGTCATTGTTGAGAAATAAAATTTTGAAAATTTTCTAAGAGTGTTAGAAAAGGTTTTGCAGCCCTTTATTAAATTAAGATTTTTGGTAACTTAGTCTTTGTTATGGCGAAACTTCTAGTTACCTGGAGATCGCGAACGCTACTATAGACTTTCCAGTAACATTATTAAGATGGTCATTCCATGTAAGGGTGCTGACATAATCGATTATTGTAGCGTTGGAATCCAAGGATCAAAGATTTTTAAAATGAATGAGAAGTACTGTTGATTTAAGTGGACTTAAGCAAAGACTATTCCTATTTGACTATTATAGGATAAGGTGTAAATCTTTATTTGTTAAAGCTATAGCATCATTTTTCAAAGTAAAGTTTCGACTTATAATGAGCTGCACATCATTGGCATACAAATGAACACAGTTTTTAACATAATGTACAATTACAATAAGTGATAAACGGATGGATCCAAGGCTTGATCCCTGAGGGACTCTAACAGAGACATTCAGAGAGGTGGAAGGCCGGTTTATTGATACTTCACATTAGTGTATACCGTTGAGGTACGAATGGACTAGGTTACAAGACTCTACAGAAAAGCCAACATTATTTCACAGCTTATTACAGAGAATTGGATGACTTACCAAAGGGGTTTATAAAGTCCAATAATATCATGTGATCATTGTCTATTTTAATTCTTATTTCATATGATTTACAACAGACATGCTTTGCTTGAAAACCTAATCGTGAAAAAAATCTAATCGTGATTTAATAAAATAAGGTGCTAAAAGCTATGTGTAAAGAAGCACCTTAACAGCGTCACTAGCACAATAAAGATCTAGTACCGAACTATTTAGAAGTTTTAGTAAAGTGGGTAGGGATGGTTAACGGAACTCAGATGTTTGAAGTATAGCATCGTTTAAACGACTGGCGCTTAGCGGAGCTGAGGTGGAGTCAGTTGGATTTTATATTGGTGCAAACCCATGGAGACATTTTCGGCAGATCTTGCGTTTCGTTAACTTACGGGTGTTGGCTGATTAAGCCAATGGACTCGAATGTGGTCACCAAAGTTTTATAATTTGCACGTGTTGCTTTATGGTGTACTTTTAAATACATTATGATTATTATATAAATTTATTTTATATAATAATCTTATGAAACACTAAATCTTGTTGGGGAGTTTATGTTAAACAGTGAACAGTGACAGAAGAAATACAATTTTAAAAGAAGGAGTCTTTTAGGTTGTTTAAAAAGGTAAGCTGAAGAATTTAGCATTTCAGGTCAGATTTTCATTTTTTGTTCTGTACATTTTAGGCATACAACATGTAAAATGTGATTGGATTTTGTAGCCAAAGTCGAACACAAGCCTATAGAGTGAATCCAGCGATAAAAGTCATAGTTACACCAGTAAAGAAGGTAATTTCTCAACTGATACAACAAGTAAAACTAAAAAAAGGCATCTGTCAAATTTCATGTTAAATTTTTCTGTACAACCAGTGATAGACATTCTAGATGTCTGAACGTAACATGAGATATTTCATATCAGGTTGAGTCGAAATGCAATTAAGCATGCCCAGTGAGGACAGCAAGTTACAAAAATAAAGGTTGGCGATTATGGTTTAAAAATTGTTCGGGCAAGTGGCCGCCGGGGATGGCTTGAATAAATTCCAGCCCATATGCTTAATTTTCCGTATATTAGCAATAATGCGCCGAAAATTATCTTCGAAGCTATCAATCGTTTCGGATTAATCTGGGTAGGAAACCTCAAAAGGAATAGGCATACGACGCAAGAAAATGTGCTCACCCAAAGTTTACTACCAAAATTAATGAGTCACGCAAACTGAACCATTATTTTGGTAATAAATTTAAACGATTTGCAAACGTTGCTTAGAATTTAGTTCATTTTTTATAAAATGCCAAATAAAGCTGAGTGCAATTCAAGTGACAGCTGTCATAAAGAACAACTCCTATAAAACACTGGATAAGTTTAAAAAATAAATAAATTATGTGGCACAACAGTCCGTTGAGAACTAGGGCCTAGTGACTTACAACACTCAACAATTCCTATGTGCGAGTGATGTTGTTAGGAATAGAGGGTACCTACGGTTTTAAGCCACATCCGATTGTCTAGTTTAAGAAATCACTTTTCATGACAGAAATTACTCTTGGAGGATTTGTCAAGTTTTAGTTTTCATTAAAACACATTATTAAATTAATAAATTCTTTCTTGCTGCTGTTTTATTTCCTGAGGTTTTAGATAATTCTAAATGGAACAATGACAATAGTCCAGTGAAATAGGGAAAATAGAACCAACCTGGGATTGAGAAATAAAGAGCTGGAAATGAGTTTGGACTTTTCTTTTGGTGTTTGAAACATTGTTATTTATAGATGATTATTTCCATTTCCAGAGATCCAATGGTGTTAGCAAAATTATCAAGTATACAATCTTGTACAATGTTTTTCTCAATAATTTTTATTTGCGACATATATGTAGGAACTTATGACAAGTACATATTGCATGCGTACAAATTTCAAACTTGAGATTTTAATAAAACGTGATATTACGATGGTAGAGAAGTCGAAAAAAATGGGCCCTTTCCGTCGGTTTTGTCGGTCCTGTCCCTTACAGCGCAAACCATTGGGACAATTGAGTTCAAACTTGGAAATATAGGTGTTAGGTGTTACAGTGGAAGTTAATGCATTTTATACGCCCAAAAGTTTTACTAATTTCTTTTTTTATAAGGGTTCTTCAATAAGAATGGTTTAATTTTGACAGCTCGTGGTGGGCGTATTACTTCTTTTACTGCCTGTCAAAGTATCTTCTTTTAAACAGTCACTAAAGACAAACTATCATGGCAAGTTAGTGTCCGAGCAACACGTCAGACGACCATAGCCCGCATCAAGTGTTAGCCAATTCAATTACGGAGCAGGTGGTCACACTTTTGGTTAAAAAATAAATCATCTTTAGCGATGAAGCCAAATTTTTGAGTGTACGTTTATAATCAAAGTTGTATGATTTGGGAGGACACCAATCCACACAAGATTCATGGTTAGGTTAGGTTAGGTTATAGTGGCTGTCCAAGATGGAAACGGACACACTTAGGCCAGTTTGATGACCCATTGTGATACCACATGAATCTTGAGGCTTCCTCCTAAGCTCAATGGAACCAGCTTGAGTCCCTTATGAAACGTGAGAGGCTGATTGTACCGATATGATTTAGATCGTTAAAAAAGAATTCTGCTAGGTAATTCTTGCGTTTTCGAGCCAGAGCAGGGCATGCGCAGAGAAGATGAAGACCTTTTTTTCCTCTTCCTCGTCCATACAGCTTCTGCAAAAGTCATTTGAGAATACGCCTGCCAGATGTTTTTTGTGACTTGACATGTGGTGAAGTTGTTCCACCTGGTGCCTGCTCGCCTCACAGCAGCAGTTTACAAGTAGCGATTGGTATGCCAGTACTTGCCAAACGTGGTAGGATTGGCTGTACTGTACCGTTCCTGGCGAGTTCATTTGCCTTACAGTTACCTGGAATGTCTCTATGGCCCGGCAACCAGCAAAGTTGAATATTAAACTGTTGTGCCATCTCCATTAGAGATGATCGACAGTTTTGGACTGTTATAGAATTTGTAGAGACAGAGTCCAGAGATTTGATAGCGGCCTGGCTATCAGAGAAAATACGGATATCAGATGTTGATATCACGTTTTCTTTGAGCCAAGGCAAGACTTCTTTTATCGCCAAAAGTTTCGCCTGGAACACGCTACAATGATTGGGAAGGCGGAATGAGAGACTTAATTTCAGTCGTTCAGAGTACACACCTCCACCAACCCCTTCTTTTGTTTTTGACATATCTGTGTAAAAATGGAATGACTCATTCTCCAGAATGTCCTATCCTCCCAAAAAGATCTGGGAGGTATAGAAATCTGGACGTTTCTGTCGAATTGAAGTTGACGGATGGTGTAGTCTGTGTGCTTTGGAATTGATTCTAAGTACCTTAGAATTACGGAGTGGCCAATGTTGTTGTTAGTCCACTGTGACGAAGCATTAAGCCGAATAGCAGAGCTTGCAGCTATTTGTTTGCTAAATATGTCAAGAGGTGTAAGGTAGAGCAAGGTATCCAGTGCCGCAGACGGGGTCGTGCGAAGCAATCCGCTTATACATATGTAAGCTGAACGTTATACTTTATTTAGCTTATCCTTGTTTATACCTTTCTCTAAAGCAGTCCACCATACTACCACACCGTACGTTAAAATCGGTCTGATTACCGCTGTGTATAGCCAATGCGTGATTCTGGGTTGTAAACCCCATTTATTACCAATAGCTTTTTTGCAAGAAAAGAGAGCTACAGTAGCTATTTTGACTCTTTCCTGTACATTGCGTTTCCAATTTAGTTTTTTGTCTAAGACAAGACCCAGGTATTTAGCCTCGTCTGAGAATTTTAATTGAATTCCTTTAATATAGGGAGGGTTGACAAATGGAATTTTGTATCTCCTCGAAAATAAGATCAGATCGGTTTTGTGTGGGTTAACACCCAGTCCACACCGATCAGCCCAAAGTATTAGTCTGTCCAATGCATTTTGTATGAGTTCTTTTAGGATGTTAAGATGCTTTCCTGAAACTGCTATAGCAACGTCGTCCGCATAGGCTATCACTCTGAAACCCTCCGCATCCAGACTAGTTAGGATTTCATTCACCACTAGGTTCCAAAGAAGAGGGGATAGAACACCACCTTGCGGTGTCCCTCTACGAACGAATCGTTTACTACAAGAGTTGCCCAGTTTTGAGTTAATTATTCTGCTAGTAAGCATTAAATAAATTAACTCCCGAAGCGAACTCTCTACATTTAGAGATGTTAGTGCAGATGTGATTGCAAATGTGTCCACGTTGTTAAAGACACCTTCCATGTCAAGAAAAACACACACACAACACAAGATTCATGAGGTTCTACTGAATCCAAATGTAGTTAAAGTTTGGTATGGATTTTAAGCTGGTCCGTACCTTTCTTTGAAAACTAGACCATACGGTAATAACTATTATTGGCCTGAGTTGGATAAGTAGGGCTTCAACAGGACACAATTTTAGAAACAAATCTGACAGTGACAGCAAATGCGCAAAATTTCGCCTGTTAAAAGAAAGAGATCAAACCAAAAGCGACCATAGACTAACTAATAATGTACGTATCTGCGTCTGCGCTGTGTTCTTTTTATTTTGACCTGTGTGTGGTTCCATCATTCATTGCAACTTGCAACAAAACATGCATGCTGTGGAGGCAATCTCGGTGGAGGCCATCTAAAATTGGTTAATTTTTCTTTCCATGAAGTGCCCCGTCTTTATTATTAGTTAGTCTATGATGCGACATAAGTTTTGAGATTACTTGCGATCGAACATTCATATAGGATTATAGGAACTAAAAATCCATCGGAAAACTTACTGATTTTGGTTATTTCTGTTGGTGGAGTAATGCTCCAATATGGTTTTAAAAATAGAACTCGCCACCTATAAATTAAAAAGGTTGTTCCGTTTAAAAATGAAATTCATTTGAAGCTTCGACTCTAAGAAAGTAATGCCTCGGCTTCGGGTGTCCTAGTATACGCCATCGCTAAAGCATAAGCATGGTCTGCTACGTTGATATTATAACTTGATGTTATACCTTTAACACTACGAATAAATTAATCAGTCGCCACATCTGTATAGGTAATTCTACTCAAAGCAGAGAGAAGGTTTTCCAAAAGTGTTGTCTCACATTTCATCTAAAATGTCAAGTTTTAAGAGATTTTTGTTTTTATAAACTCAAAATCTGATTTGCACATGTTTTTGTAAATGTGCTTCACACAAACCCCTAAGCCACAACCATTTCTATTTTGCAGAAATCAAAAACGATATTTGTTGTCTCAGGCGAACATGTTGAAAAGAAGGTACATATCCATTTTTTATCTTGCTTATCATTTCTTATATATATGTGTATACTAATTATTATATAATTTCTATTTCTTTTCCCTCTTTCAACGACTACATGCAATATTTTGTATTTATCAAGCTTCTATAACTTTACTAATGCTGTAATGAGATCGAGAGGAGAAAGTGGGTGTGGTTTGGTTAATTCTGCAGTAGTGTTGGTGATCGGGATTAAGTTTAGCAAAATACATAACTATTTCTTAATATTGTTCTTTAAAATAAATGAGACAAAAGTATAAATATAAATATATATAAAGCATGGTCTTTTAATAAACAGCTGGGTAGAAAGAAATTGTGGAAAAAGTACTTGGGGCAAAGAAAAGAAAATAAGTATTAGATGCTAACTTCAAAACAAAAGCAACACCTGCTAGACAGCATGGTCGCCTGTAACATCAATAATAAAAACAATGTGATGCGATGAAAAAAATATTCTTCAAGACTCGAACTTGTACGATGCCACTTACTTCTCAATGCGTTTCACTCTTGAAAATCATTTTTTTTACTTTGTTGAAGGATTAAGATGTTCTCAATACGAATCTCGCCTTTAAATTTGACTTTCACATCTATCATATTAAAATATGCCTCATTGAACGTACTAAAATAATCAAAACCGTGTTTTTTTTGGGGCAAAGTTAATACTTTAAGATCGCTTAACTTTCTTAGTTTGGAGTTTTGAAGTTAATTTTAGGAGCTGATTTCGAATCCAAACTTTAATTTTAAATCTTCCCTTAATATCAATAATATTTTTATATTTTTTAAATACACATATATTATTTCCAAAACTTAATATAATACAATTGTTTGGACAATGTACCCGTTACACAAACAAAACTTACTTTTAAATATGTTTGCCCTTTTATTTGTTGAAAACTGTTTTAGCATAAATAGTTGAGCGTTTCTTTAAGATTTGTATAAAACTTGACTGAAACCTATACGTGATACCAAACAAGTATATTTTTTGAAAAAAATCAATATAACGGTTTTTTTTATAAATCAATAAAACTAAAAAAAAAATTTGTCACCTCCAAAATTTTACGACTGAAATATGATTTCATCTCTAAAACAATTTAATGCAACGAAGAATAATGTTTTTGGCATCTGATAAAATTTTGAGAAAAATCTAATTGACAGTTTTTTTTATAAAAAATAAAAATCTAAAAAAAAACAAATATCTTTTTTTTATCTTATAAGAAATATTGTTTTCAGCATTCTGAAAAATGTTGAGAAAAACGAATTGACAGTTTTTTTTACAAAAAATAAAAAACCTAAAAAAAAATTTATAAGAGTTGGTAAAAATTAATTTTCGAGTCAAATATCTTTTCAAAACTTTGAAATATTGGCTTTAATTTACTTTTATCTTTCAAAAAATCTTGTTGTCAACATTCAGTTAATGTTTGAAGAAAATCGAATTGACAGTTTTTTTTACAAAAAAATAAAAACCAAAAAAAAAATAACAAAAGTTGGTAAAAAATGATTTTCGACTCAAATATCTCTTCAAAAATTTTAAATACTAACTTGAAACTAATTTTATCTTATAAGAAATATTGTTTTCAAAATTTGGTAAAATTTTTAAAAAATTCGAATTGACAGTTTTTTTACAAACTATAAAACTCTAAAAAAAAACAATACTTAAACTTGGTAAAAATTTACTTACGACTCAAATAGCTTTTCAAATTTAAAAATATTGCCTTTAAACTTTTTTAACTTCACAGAAAACATTGTTTCCGATATTCAGTAATTTTATATAAAAATCCATCAGTCCGTTTTTTCATAAAAAATAAAATCTACAAAAAATAGTACGCAAATTTGGTAAAAATTGATACGAGTACATATAGACAAACTTTTAAGCAAGACAAATCGACAGACGTGATGGGAAGTTATCAGTGTGGGTTGCATCCCAACCTCTTTTTATTTTTTATAAAAATCTAAGCTAAAAAGTCTTACGGCACAGGTTGATTTTTCTCATTTTATTAACCTTTGATTTATTTTATCATATTCCAAAAGTTTAACAATAATAGTTGCATTTGCTTATCTGTAGGTGGTTGAAGTTAAAAAGTATTTCAATTGATTGGATTTTAATACTAAACAGTTTAATATTAATTTAAAAAAAAAAAACCTGAGTTAAATTTTAGTCAATTTAACTTATATGCGAAGCAGATTTTACCTTTATTTTTGCCTTAAGAACTTGATGATTTACCTTATGATCTAGGGTAAAAAGATCTTATCTTTACTTAGATTTACACTTACTTGCCTAGGTTTATAACATCAGGCAAATCAGTAATATCGGGGAGAGTACGATAACTTTGGCGACAAAGTTTGATGACGGATTTGTATAGAACAGTTAAAAACAAGCATTTTTACTATAGGAGGGGGTCTATCTCCCTCCATTTAGGTGGTAGGGGCAATTTAAAAAAATATGTACATTAAATGGAAAAAAATAATTCAATAATAATGGTAATTCTTACATTTAATTATTATACCTTTTTTCAAAGCCAACATTTTTGTCTATTAGCTTGTTTTTAAATCAAGTCAAAACTATGCATATTTAAAAAAAATAAATAGTTTTAAATTTAAAATTTGTGCAAAAGAATGTAAAAAAGGGTTAAAGTGTAATTTTTCAATACTTCAAGATTAATTACCACTGTTTTTATTTCAGAATTTATTGCTCTTATTTGTTTTTGATCAAAAACTGAAAACTAGATGATTTTATGTCTTTCAGTTTTTGAGAAAATTGAAAATAACCACAACTACTATTTTAATTTAATTCTTTTTTTTGTTTGCTGGGCTGGTCTTATTTTGATAGTAACAATGGTAGGTGCGAGTTCGGTGGTATGCAACAGTGGGATCTGTAACCCCCCTGCTTGGATACACTATAGGATTTGGGGTGGGTGCAATTTGAAGTGCGTGCAAGGTAAGAAGGGAGCAAGGTTCGGTGGGTACAAGATGATTGATTGATGGAAAAGAAAGTGTGGGTCTGCAACTAAAGCACTTCGACCCCCTCGAACACTATAGGAAGATGTGTTACTGCCAAAACAACCTCGGCTCTTGCCCATCAATGACGAACTTAACGAACTCCACAGTGACACTAGTACGGACGATGAATTCACTGACGAGAGTTATACATACCTTCAAGTGACTTACTTAAAGACTAACTGACTGGGACGCGGAATTCAATGCAATTCTACCTCCTCGTGGTGCATTCTGGGTTATGCTAAATGAATTGCTTTACTTGACTTAACGATGCAAACAGTGAGATGCCTGCAACCCCCCTGCTTCACTATAGGATTTGGGGTGGGTGCAAGTTGGAGTGCGTGCAAGATAAATATATCTTAATCCTTATTCGATTATTACTATCAAAATAAGCATACGTTAATACTTAAGCAAGGAAAAAGTAATTTAATTGAAATATTTTGTTTTTGAAACTTTCAATTTTCTCAAAAACTAAAAGACATAAAATCATCTAGTTTTCAGTTTTTGATCAAAAACAAATAAGAGCAATAAATTCTGAAATAAAAACAGTGGTAATTAATCTTGAGGTATTGAAAAATTACACTTTGACCCTTTTTTTTTTACTTTTTTTTTGCAAACATTTTGACTTTAAAACTATTTTTTTCAAAAATTATGCATAGTTTTGACTTATTTTAAAAACAAGCTAATAGACAAAAATGTTGGCTTTAAAAAAGGTATAATACTTAATTGTAAGTATTACCGTTATTTTTGAATTATTTTTTTTCCATTTAATGTACATATTTTTTTAAATTGCCCCTACCGCCTAAACGGGTGAGATAGACCCCCCTCCCAGGTGAGATAGACCCCCCCCTCCCTTAGCAAAATATGCTTGTTTTTAACTGTTTTATACAAATTCCGTCATCACACTTTGTGGCCAAAGTTATCGTACTTTCCCCTAACCTAGTAATAATATGTCAGAATATTATTTTTAACCATAGTATTAGTTTTTTACATTTGGAAAAGTCTGATTACGTTTTAAAACATCTGCATCGAAAATCTTGCATACAAATTTAAAAAGTGCTTGCAGAATATCTCTGAGTCTATACAAATTTCTGCGTGAGTCTCGAATAATTCTTGTATCCATTTCACCGCACCGCCCTAGCTCTATTGTTAGATCCCCAAGATCCCATGTATTATAGTAGGTACTTGCTTTTGTTAGGTGTTTATGTTGCATTCTTTTCTCCTCACCTCACTTCATTTAACAACCTAAGTTTGATTTCATACAAAAATACATAACTTATTTTATCTATTCTATTATATTTTCAATTTTTGTTTCGTGATCTACATTCTATTCTCCATTTCTGCTGAAGAAAAAGCACAAAACAAAGTAGGGTTAACCACGCCCACTCTCACCTGACACTGTTTTGCAATTGCCTGGTACATAAAATTAAATGTGGTTTCTGCGATGCAGTTCAGTTTGTAATTCGGAGATTCAATTTTTTAAAATCATGAACGAGAATCGGCTTAAAAAAACCAAAGTTGTAATAACTAAAGTTTATAAGTGACGGCTCATGGCTTGCCTTTTTGTTTAAAGTCTTTTGATTTCCAAAATAACTTTGAATTTCAACATAAAGGTTAGGTCATTTTTAAAAGTCATGACTTGAACCTAATTGACTCAAAGTCAATTAGACTGCAATCTCTTTTACATTATAAAGTCCTTTAACTCACTTAAAAGTCAAATGCTTTGTGGAAGAAACCGTTTTTGAAAACATGGGGCAGAAATAAGGATATTATAAAATCTAAGAAGATTAAAAATGTTTTTGCTTATATGAAAACCATTTAAACAATTTTATTAGGACTTATTCCAAAAAATTTAAATTTGAACGGCCAAGGAATTTCGATCCAATTTTTAAAGAACCTATTTTCAGATAATCAGAGGTCTGTTCTTTTTCTAACTATTCTCAACAATCGTTAACTGTTATCGTTCTTAAATGTTAAGATCGTACGAATTGCAACAATAAGACGTCTTCAAGTCTCTTCTAAACTCAATCTTACCAATCGTCTTCTAAATGGAACCACATACTATTTGTATTAATTTTGGTACTACTGCTCAGCCTATACTTTTCGATTTTAACAGAGTTGTGAAGACTAAAATATTTTACTTACTGCAGTCTGTCAAAGTCAATTAACTAAAATTTCCAACTTAAAGTTAAAATTCCTGATTTGAATTTCACTTTTTACGTAAAGTTGAAAGGTATTTTGAAGACTTTAACTTAAAGTCAGTTTGAAAGTCTATTGACTCAAATTCAATTTGACGGCAGTGTTTTAAACTCTATAAAGTCTCTAGTCAATTTTTAAAAGTCGGATGCAGGCTTTCGACTTTGTAAATCAATTGAACTTTGTGCATTTATGTTTAGTTTTTGGAATAAATTATTCCAAATCTATATTAAAAAAACATCACCATTTGATATTGGGTTAGCTTTCAATTCGATTTTCCAAAAAAATGTATCGAATGTTCACAACAATATTTCTCATTAGATAAAATTAAATTCAAGCCAAAATCTCAAAGTTTTGAAATGATATCTAAGTCGAAAATCAATTTGTACCTACTTTTGTTAATTGTTGTTTTGGTTTTTAATTTTTTGTACAAAAAACTGTTAATTGTTACTCAATTTTTATAACAATATTTAAAAAAAAAAAAATAGTTTAAGGCCAATGTCTCAAAGTTTTGAAAAATCATTTAAGTTAAAAATCAATTTTTACTAACTTTTATTAATTTTTTTTTCTAAGGTTTTTACTTTTTGATTTTTCTCAAAATTTTATCGAATGTTAAAAAAATTTTTCTTATAAGATAAAATAAGTAAGAAGCCATAATCTTAAACTTTTAAAAAAATATTTGAGTCAAAATTCAATTTTTAATAACTTTGAGTAATTTTTTTTTATGTTTTGAATTGTTTTGAAAATAAAATAATTTTTTATTCGACAATTTTTTTTTCAGTTTTTTTGATTTATAACAAAAATCGTTTAAGGATTTTTAACTTCCCATAGTAAGTTATTGTAACGGGTCCGATTTGTCAAATTGAAAATTTTGATATTTCTCGACGTTTCAAGGTCCCTGGAGTCGAAATAAAAGATTTTTAGAAAGATGTCTGTACGTGCGTGTGTACGTATTTTTTGTTGTCCATAGCTCAAGAACCAAAAGAGATATCGATGTCAAATAAATTTTGTTGTACAGATAATAAGGCAGAAAGATGCAGAAAGGGCTCTCAAGAAAATTGCGTGGGTGGTTTTTGTACCATAGCAGTTTGGAAAAAAGGTGAACATTTTGGTTAACCCCAAATATCTTACGAACTAACATCTAGAGACTTGAATTAAATTTTATATAATACACTGTAACGTGATACCAAACAAATATATTTTTTTGAAAAATTCCATTTAACGGTTTTTGTGTAAATCAAAAAAACTGAAAACAAAATTTGTCACCTCCAAAATTTTAAGACTAAAATATGATTTTATCTCCAAAACAATTTTGTGCAACGAAGAATAATGTTTTTGACATCTGATAAAATTTTGAGAAAAATCGAATTGACAGTTTTTGTACAAAAAATTAAAAACCTAAAAAAAAATTAACAAATGTTGGTAAAAATTGATTTTCGACTCAAATAGCTTTTCAAAAATTAAAAATATTGGCTTCAAACTTATTTTATTTCACAGAAAATATTGTTTTCGATATTAAGTAATTTTTATATAATAATCCAACAATCCGTTTTTTCATAAAAAAATAATATCTACAAAAAATAGTACGCAAATTTGGTAAAAATTGATACGAGTACATAGACAAACTTTTAAGCAAGACAAATCGACAGACGGGATGGGAAGTTAACAGTGTGGGTCGCATCCCAGCCTCTTTTTTTTTTGTTTGGTATCACGTTACAATATATTATAGAAAATTTAATTCAAGTCTCTAGCGTTTTTGGCTTGGAAGATATTTAGGATTAATCAAAATGTTCACCTTTTTTAAACTTCCATGGTAAAAAAACACCCATGCAATTTTCTTGAGAGCCTTTTCTGCATTTTTTGTGCATTATTATCTATTTGACAAAATTCATTTGAAGTCGATATCTCTACTGGTTCTTGAGCTATGGGCAAACGTACGGACGTACGAACTGAAATGTCAAAATTTTCAATTTGACAAATTGGAATCATTACAATAACTTCATATGGTAAGTTAAAAATAATCATTGACTTCATTCAAGTCATAACTCACCTTTTATGCTAAAATTCAAAGTTATTGTGGAACTTAAAAGACTTGAAAAAACCAAAGCCATGAATTATCTGTTATTGCAACTCTGGCTTTTACATATTTTAAAGCCGATTTGTTCATGATTTTCAAAATGTGCTTCTTGCTAGTCTCCGAATCACAAACTTGAATCGTCCAATTTGATGTTTTGATGATGAAGAACGTTATTTTTTCTTTTGCTTCTTATTTTTTGTAATAAAAATTGTGTAGTTGTGTTTAACTATTTACTTATAACTTTTGTATATACTACAGGGAATGTTTTTGTTTTCTCTCCTTAAAGTTAAGCCAATTGCACAACTGGAGAAAGTGGGCGTGGTTCATCCTATTCTTTTTGGCTGTAGAAATTTATAAAACAAAAGTGGTAAATATGTATACAAGAATACCTACTGCACAACATGGTCGCCTATTGCAAGGAATCAAAACAATTTTATGTTAAATTGGAGTGGTTGAGGGAAATTGAGAAAATGCAAAAATTAAAATTCAAAACAGTTTCAGAAAAGCAAAAAAAAATGCCTACCTACTAAAAATCATGGTTGCCTGGTAAATCTAAAATTAATAAACAACGGAGCCCGATCTATATAAACAGAAGAAGTCTTCGAGAATCGAGACTCACGGAGGAGTTCGTACTCGGAAGTATTCTCGAAGCACTTTTTAAGTTGTAATCAAGTAAGATTTTTGATAGTTATATGATAAAATGTTTTTGGGCCTTTTCAAATCTAAGAAACTTATACCACAGATAATAAATTTATATTTATAGATAATAAATTTATATTTATTATCTGTGCTTATACTATGGTTAAAAATAATATTCTGATATATTATTATTTACTATTTTGAACATATTGTAGAATTCGTTGTACCTACGAATGAAGACATTTTCAATGAAATTATTTTAATATCTCTAAAGTTAAGACGTTTATTAAAAAGCGATTGAATAAATAATTTTGAAGAAAGCCGAAGTTTGATATAACTTTAACGTTAGCTGCAACATGAAAACATGTTTCGTGGCTTTAAATGGTAAGGAAGAAACAAATATTTGTTCACTTACGATAAAATGGTACAAGTGAAGGGTACGGAACTTTGAACTCAATATTCCTTTTTTTAAGAATTTTAATTAATTTAGGTCTACTGTCAACCTACACATTGATTTAATTAGGTTTAAATTTATTGGTTTAAGCAAATGAAAAAAAAAACAGTCTGAACTCAAAATCGCCTGATCTGGTTTTCATTCATTTTTGAAACTAATAAAATTACGAAATATATTTAAATAATGTTTATAGTTGCACATAGATCGATTATTTTGCTTTCAAAGGTTTTTCAATAGGGTCAAGGAAGACAAACCAGCATGCAAGTTAGAGTGTAGAGCAACATGTCACGTTCATATGATACAAAATTATTATCAAAATGGGTCTTCTATATTAGCAACGATTTTTTTATGGCGAATCCAATGCAGTCCATTCCGCGTGCGTCGCTCACAACAACTTTTGGTGTCGCAGATATGGCGAGTTTTGCGTCGTGATTCAGGCCTGACTCAAAAAAATCAAACTGCCCAAGTTTAAAAAGAAGGAGTTGTTGGAGGTGTGTACTCTGAACGATTGAAATTAAGTCTCTCACTCCGCCTTCCATTCATTGTAGACGGAACTATTGGCGATAAAAAAAAGTCATGTCCTGGCTTAAAGGAAACTTTAACTTCTGATATCCGTATTTTCTCAGATAGTCAGGCCGCTATAAAATCTCTTGACTCTGTCTCTTCAAACTCTATAACAGTCCATAACTTTCGATAATCTCTAATGCAAATGGCACAGCAGTTTAATATTCACCTTTGCTGGGTGCTGGGCCATAGAGACATTCCAGGTCACTGTAAGACAGATGAACTCACCAGGAACGGTACAGTGCAGCCCATCCTACCACGTTTTTTTCATACTGGCATACCAATCGCTACTTGTAAACGGTTGCTAATGCAAGACGCTATGAAGAAGGCAAACACCAGGTTGAACAACATCACCACGTGTCAGGTCAAAAAAAAACATCTGGCCAACACTAGATTTAAAGCGTTCAAGGTGCTTGCTATCTCTAAGCAGATTGCATACATGCTTGAAAATAGGTGTCATAACCGGGTACTGGTCTAATAGGAAAGCACGCCACGCGACTAGGCGTATTCTCAAATGACTTTTGCAGTAGCTGTATGGACGAAGAAGAGGAGAACATAGTTCTTCACCTTCTCTGTAGCATGAATTACCTTCGAGAATTCTTCTTTAACGATCTTAACCATCTAAATCATATCAGCATAATCAGCCTCTCACGTTTCGTAAGGTACTCAAATTGATTCCATTGAGCTTAGAAGGAAGCTTCAAGATTCATGTGGTATCACAATGGGCCATTTAACTGGCCTATGTGTGTCCGTTTCCATCATGGAAAACCACTTTACCCTAACCTTACCTGAGTTTAATAATCTTTAGAGGCTCAATTTAGAAGAATAGTTTTTTGAATATGCAAAATTTCCGCCATCGTCGGAACTGAACTGTTCTGAGATTAACTTATTTTTCATAGAGCATATAATTTTTTTTCTTAAAATTATGTTGCAACAGAAGCAACTTTTGAAATTTCTTTTACCCGTTCCGTGTTTCTTTTTATTAGTGATCTGAAATGTAACTTTATATAATATGTCGTAATGGAAATTATTGAATTCATGTCCACTGGAAATCCGCGGAATTCAATTCAACGTTTTTCAGACGGTAAACGGTCTCAAATATGTTCATGTAAATATGGTCGTCCGGCTTCAATCTTGGATGAGTTGGATTTTGTAAGTCAGCAAACAAGTCCCTCCCTCAAAAGTCTTCTATTAATTGGCAGTTCCATTTGTTGCTCGCGATTCCCGTCTCCTTTGATGCCATCCAAAGCCCTCCATAGCGTCTTCGGTGCGAACTGTACGGCGTTTTTGAGGATGCTTGAAACCGACAAATGGTCCAAAAAAAAAATACAAGATCACAGTTCTAATTCTGTTCTTGAAACGAATCTGTTGTCTAAACAATGCTATAAAATTAAGTTTTTATTGTATTGAAAAATATAAAAATAATGTTGAAAAGTGGTATTCTAAAAATTTGAAGAAATACTTAAAATTAAAGTTTGGATTTGAAACCAACTTCAAAAATTAACTCCGAAAAGTATTTTTCAAAATATGAAAGTATTAAAGGCTTAACCAAAACTTCATGTATTGTCAAATAAAGAATCATAACTAATGAGAAAATCCAAAAACTAAGTGATATACAAAAATGATTGAACATGTTAAGAGTTCAAGTTTTAACTTAGACTTAAAAACAGTTTTTTTTAGCATTTTTAAAAAGGTATATTTTGAAATGATAAATGTTATAGACAAATTTAAAGATTCGACTTCGTTTGAAAGGATAAAAGTTTTTTTAACTTCCCATAGGAAGTTATTGTAATGGGTCCGATTTGTCAAATTGAAAATTTTGACATTTCTCGACGTTTCAAGGTCCCTAGAGTCGAAATAACAAATTTTTAGAGAGCCCTCAAGAAAATTGCGTGGGTAGTTTTTAATATCATAGCAGTTTGAAAAAAAGGTGAAAATTTTGGTTAACCCTAAATATCTTATGAACCAAAAACGCTAGAGACTTGAATTAAATTTTATATAATATATTGTATCGTGATATATTTTTTGAAAAATAATCCATTTAACGGTTTTTTTATAAATCAAAAAAACTGAAAAAAAAATGTTTCATCTTCAAAATTTTACGACTAAATATGATTTCATCTCCAAAACAATTTTGTGTAACGAAGTGTAATGTTTTTAAAATCTCATAAAATTTTGAGAAAAATCGGTTTGACAGTTTTTTTTATAAAAAATAAAAAATCCAAAAAAAATACATTACTCAAAGTTAGTAAAAAGTGAATATTGAAATTTAGGTTTAAAACTTATTTTGTACTTATAAGAAATATTGTTTTTAACATTTTGAAAAATCTTGAGAAACATCGAATTGGCAGTTTTTTTTATAAAAATAAAAAGCTAAAAAAAATGAAAAAAAGTTGGTAAAAATTGATTTTCGACTCAAATATCTTTTCAAAAATTTGAAATATTGGCTTCAAACTTATTTTATTTCACAGAAAATATTGTTTTCGACATTCAGTAATTTTTATATAAAAATCGAACAGTCGTTTTTTTCATAAAAAATTAAATCTACATAAAATAGTACGCAAATTTCGTAAAAATTAACACGAGTACATATAGACAAACTTTTTAGCAAGACAAATTGACAGACGGGATGGGAAGTTATCAGTGTGGGTCGCATCCTAGCCTCTTTTTTATTTTGCTCCCGAAACGAATACGTAATTTTGTTGATCAGTGTTATCAAAAACCGACTTTCAAAACTTAAAATCATTGAAGTATTTGGCAACTTGAACGAACTCAAGCTCGAGCCTCGAAGAATGCTGCATCTGTTGCTTTTATTATTTATTTAACAGGCGACCATGCTGCCTAGTAGGTGTTTGCTTTTTCTTGATGCTTCTGTTTTAAAATTGCCACAATTTCCCTAAAGTTACCTCTCTTCCTTATCTCCACGCATGCGCATCACCCTTATAGCTTTTATAACATGCGAAATTAAATTTGATTCTTCGCACCAGGCGACCATGCTACGTAGTTGGTATACTTTTGTTTTACTTTTTTAACTTATTTATATACCTAGTTATTTATTTTGAAAAGCTTAATCCCGATCGCCAACCTTATTACAGGATTAACTAAACCCCGCCCACTTTCTCCTCTCGATCTTTTTGCTGTATTAGTAAGGTATAAGAAGAAGAGTGATAAATACAAAATATTTTATGTAAAAGTCAAAATAAGAAAAAGTAGTATATGCTTTCTTTTCAGCATGGTCGCCTAATACAACAAAATTGATATTTAGTTTCTATGGGATGGAAGCTAGGTTGTGATTTAGGGGTTTGCTAAAAGCACTTTTAAAAAATCATGTCAAACTAAATATATATATGTCAAAACGTGAAAATATATTCTTTTTAGACCTGTGGTCATCCTGTACATTGACCGGAATCTTATTCTGATTTAGTTTTTCAGTCGAAAGGGCAGTAAGAGAAGAGAACCACAGTCTTTCTTACGGAATATTTGACACTTTTTGGTGCAAAATACAATTTCCAACAGACAGGTTTTTTCTTTGTATTTAACTTTCAATTAAGGAAATAATTTCAACAATGCCACGAATATATTTTATTTTATTTATTTTATATTTCATATATATATAATTCTTTGTTTAGCGATTTTTAAATGTTTTATAATTTATTTGCAATAATTTAATCAATTTAATTTGTTTTAAATTTTAAATTTGTCTACCAAGTTTGTTCACAATTTGTTTTTTATTTTTTTAATTAAAATACTACTTGTTAACGTAACAGTGTTTTCAAACCTTAAATACAATTGAATTACATATTGTTTTTTTTTGTATTTACATAAATTTATATTTAACAATTTTGTTTAAAGGATTTTAAATACTTTTTATTTATTAATTTAAAATTTACATATTTATATATAATATTAATGATATGATTGCTAACTACATTTATGTATGCAGAATTTTTCTTTTTGCATATAATTTAAGAGTAACATTGCCATAATGTTAATTTTAAATTAATAAAAAAAAATTAAATAAAATTAAATCTTAAAGAAAAAGCAATGTTATATGTATATATTTTTTACTTAAATTTGTTTATATTATTATTGCAATCTGTTGGCAAGTATTTATTTATATTATTTATACATATCTATGCAGCGCTGTTTTTTTTATTTAAATTTTTAATTTTATTATTTTTTTTTAAATTAATATAAATTGAAAGCTTAAAGTAAAAGGTTCATAAAAATGCAAAATATTTGTGTTTTTTGTTTTGTATTTTATTTTGAACCTAAAACAGTCTTTTTCTTCATTGAACATTTTTGTATAAAATTAAAATATTAGCTAAAGTTGTACATAAAAAAAGCAAAAGTTTTATAAATAACAATAATACCTTGTTTAGCTTAATGTTTAAATGATTTACTAGATTAAAATGCACAATTAATAATTATAGTTTGTTAAAAAAGAAAAGAAATACATAATTAGGTAGGTCATAGATAAATGACATAAAATAAGTTTGAAAAAGAGTTTTTCCAATGCAGGTATTTTATTAGTGTTGAATGAAAGAAATTTGCTGTGCTTAAGTGAGGATAATTTTTTGTTAGTTGTTGTAGAAGTGTCCATTGTCCATATTAAGACCTGAGCGTCTTCTCCTTGCTTGTAAGCTTATTTATATTCTGAAAAGAAATGAAAATTATAAGTACAAGAAAGAAGCTAAAGATATAAATTTATTTATTTATGCAAGCTATTAACAGAAAGCGAAATACTGATCTGATCAGGCTTGAGCCCGAAGGCTCACACATTAGTTTTTAGTGGACAAAATACTTGGAACGACTTGCAGATATTGTTTCTAAAGGAGGAAAGACTGATATGAAATCCAAAGTTGGTATGGACGTTGTTAGCTAACTGCAGAATTATTGTGATAGGTTAAAAAATGACATAAGAGAAGTGCTTGTCTGATGTTCCTTGGATTACTATAAATTGGAATCTTTTCTAGAAGAAATGATGATTCTAAGGTACCTACTAAAAGCTGATGAGACTTCATGGCGTTTTTGGATCTTTATAACGTGATAAGAAGAGTGCAAATCGAATTAATCTGAGATTCACTTCTTTGGGAGTGAGAGTTTTGATGGAGAGACCAGACTTGACTAGCGTATTCAAGGAGAGGTCTAACAAAGGTGGGGTATAGACAACTAGTTACATATGGGTTCGAGAATTCTTTAGACCAACGTTTGATAAAACCAAGGGATAAGTTACCTTTGTTAATGATAACTTCTTTGTTACACTGATAACTTCCCATCCGGTCTGTCGATTTGTCTTGCTTAAAAGTTTGTCTATATGTACTAGTATCAATTTTACCAAATTTGTGTACTATTTTTTATAGATTTTAATTTTTATGAAAAATCACTGAATATCGAAAACAATATTTTCTGTAAAATAAAATAAGGTTGAAGCCAATATTTTTAATTTTTGAAAAGCTATTTGAGTCGAAAGTAAATTTTTACCAAGTTTTAGTATTGTTTTTTTAGAGTTTTATTTTTTGTAAAAAAAATGTCAATTCGATTTTCTTCAAAATTCTATCGAATGTTGAAAACAATATTTTCTATAAGATAAAATTAGTTTGAAGCCAATATTTTATAGTTTTGAAAAGATATTTGAGTCGAAAATCAATTTTTACCAATTTTTGTTAATTTTTGTTTAGGTATTTAATTTTTTGTACAAAAACTATCAATTCGATTTTTTTCAAAATTTTACTAAATGTTAACAACAATATTTTTTGAAAGATAAAAGTAGTTAAAAGCCAATATATACAATTTTTGAAAAGATATTTCAGTCGAAAATCAACTTTTACCAGCTTTTAGAGATTTTATTTTAAGGTTTTTATTTTTTGTAAAAAAATCTCTCGATTTTTCTCAACATCTTTCAGAATGCTTAAAACAATATTTCTTATAAGATAAAATAAGTTTGAAGTCTAACTTTCAAGTTTTTGAAAAGATATTTGAATCCATATTCAATTTTTACCAACTTTTGTTAGTTTTTGTTCGGTTTTTAATTTTTTATAAAAAAAACTGTCAATTCGATTTTTTTCAAAATTTTACTGAATGTTGACAACAATATTTTTTGAACGATTAAAGTAAATTAAGACCAATATCTCAAAGCTTTGAAAAGATATTTGAGTCGAAAATCAATTTTTAACAACTTTTATTAATTTTTTTTTAGGTTTTTATTTTTTGTAAAAAAACTGTCAATTCGATTTTTCTCAAAATTTTATTGAATGTTGAAAACAATATTTTTTATGAGATAAAATAAGTTTGAAGCCTAAATTTCAAGTTTTTGAAAAGATATTTGAATCGATATTTAATTTTTACGAACTTTGAGTAATGTTTTTTTTAAATTTTTATTTTTTATAAAAAAAACTGTCGATTCGATTTTTCTCAAAATTTTATCAGATTTTAAAAACATTATTTTCCGTTGCTCAAAATTGTTTTGGAGATAAAATCATATGTAAGTCGTTAAATTTAGGAGGTGACAATTTTTTTTTCAGTTTTTTTTGATTTAGAAAAAAAACCGTTAGATAGATTTTTTTCAAAAAATATACTTCTTTGAGATCACGTTACAGTTTATTATATAAAATTTAATTCAAGTCTCTAGCGTTTTTGGTTCGTAAGATATTTAGGGTTAACCAAAATTTTCACCTTTTTTTTAAACTGCTATGGTAAAAAAACCACCCACGCAATTTTCTTTAGAGCCCTTTCTGCATCTTTCTGCCTTATTATCTGTATAACAAAATTTTTTGAAGTCGATATCTCTTCTGGTTCTTGAGCTATGGACGACGAAAAAAACGTCGCGAACGTACGGACGTACAGACGTACGGACGTACGGACGTACGAACGTACGTACACACGCACGCACAGACATCTTTCTAAAAATCTTTTATTTCGACTCTAGGGACCTTGAAACGTCGAGAAATGTCAAAATTTTCAATTTGACAAATCGGACCCATTACAATAACTTCCTATGGAAAGTTAAAAAGGGGCTAATACTCGTATGTCACGAACTAATGATCTCTTACGGGTGAATGTAACATTTAGACACATTGAATTCCAAGAAATTTGTGTCGCACCAAGTCTGAAATGAGTCATGATTGTTTTTGTAGGACAGAATCGGAAGGACTAAGGTGGCTCCCTTGAGGAACTACTAAGTTTTCATAAGTGAGATCGGAGATAGAATATTTAAAAAATAATCTATTTCGGCGGGTACGATCTGAGCCGTGCAATAAACAAGGGCGGGAGAGCAAGAGCTTTAAGTTTAAGACAAATTATTTTGGTGACGAATTTTATGAAAGGCTTTACATAATTCTGAAGTGATAATGTCTATTTTATTTTCTTTCTCTAATTCGTTCAGAGTTTTGGAAACAAATTCAGTACGATTGTTTGTAGTCTCATATCATTTAATTTTAATATTCAAGAAAAGCTATCGGATTTACGTTAAATGTTAACAAATTGGTAGAAGCTTGTGAGATCCCTAATCAGGTTATCTTGCATTTTGTCAATGTGTTCTATTAAGAATATGGAGAATAATGTTGAGAATATGGAAAGACCACTTTTTCAAATTATATAACGGCGATGACGAACCGAATTCCGCTGTAAGGGAGATAGAACCACTCAATCTAGGCGACGCAGATCAACAACTCCGCCTACCCGACCTCGACGAAGTTAAGATAGCCATATCTGAACTGAAGTGAAACAAAGCTGCTGGAGTTGACGGCATCGCTGCCGAACTATTTAAAGCAGCAGGCACCAAATCATCTCCAAAATATGGTTGGAAGAAAGCATGCCCGATGATTAGAATTAACAACCACATAGGTCCTTATCAGTGTGGATTTAGACCAGGAAAGTACACTATCGACCAAATATTCACACTACGACAGATCTTGGAAAAAACCCAGGAGCTTCAATTCGATACCCACCATCTCTTTGACAGCATCCATAGGGAAGAGCTCTAAAGAGCAATGTCTAGTTGTTGCATCCCTGTCAAACTTATCCGTTTGTGCAGAATGACGATGGAGAATGCACGCTGCTTTATTAAGGTCGGAAAAGATCTCACCGATGCATTTGATGTCAAAAAATGTTTTAGACAGGGCGATGCACTGTCATGCGACTTCTTTAATATCGTTCTGGAAAGCATTGTGCAAAACTCAACCTCAACACTAGAGGCACAATCTTCTAAAGGTGAATCCAAATACTCGGATACACAGATGATATTGACATAATTGGAAGATAAAAGCGTGATGTCAGTGGAGGGTTTTTTTACATTCCGACGGTAGCGAAGAAGATGATGGCAAGACCAAGTAAATGCTGTCATCAAAAAAGGACATTGAACAACGACGTATTGGAAAAAACGTCACCATGGAAAGGTATAACTTTGAGGTAGTTAAGGACTTTGTCGAACTAGGCACCGCTATGCACCGCTATAAACACCGACAACGATACCACCGCTGAAATCAAACGAGGAATAACTCTTGCAAATCACTGCTTCTTTGGACTTAGAAGAGAAGTAAAAACCTCTCTAGAGCATGTAAAATCACCATCTGTAAGACATTCATCATCCGGGTTCTCATTTATGGCGCTGAGGCCTGGACACTGTCAAAGAAATATGAGAACGTCTTAGGGTGCTTCGAGAGAAAAATTCATCGTGTGATTTTTGGTCTCGTACTCATAGATGGAGAATGGGGGAGAAGATATAACGACGCCTTAGATGGTTGGGTCATGTAGAGCGAATGGACATTAACGCTCCAGCCCGGAAGGTCTTCAAATCCAATCCCGGACTGTAGCACCACCTTAAGTAAGTATGTAAGTTCTATTTAGATATTCAAATGCACAAGAGAAATCTGCATTCAGCTTGTTGAGAGATTGAAAAGTCAATACCGGACCTGGTTTTCAAATATGTTCTCCACATAAAATGTCTGACATTTCGAAGTGTTCGTAGGCTCGTAATTGAAAGCGATATTATTATTAAAGATCTTAATGTCAAGAATGTTCACAAACATTAAATTAGAAATCAGTAGTTGTAGCTTCAACACAAATGTTTCCCTAAACTAGTTATAGCGGGTCTTTTTTAGACTTGTGGATTTCAATCTGGCAATACTTTTTTAGAAGTAAGTCTTTTTGACAACTGTTACTTAATTTATTTTCAATTATGCGATTTTTGCAAATTTATTACCAAAATAATGGTTCGGTTCGTGCGAATGCAAGGAAACTTTTGGTGGACGCATTAACTTGCATCGTGCTCCTGTGGCGCTGGACTAATTTTTGTCGCTTATCTTCGCGATACGATTGACACCCTGGAAAAGAATATTGGGCAAAATACCACCAAAGTTTGGGCCAATTTTCCCTCTTGGCTAGAATTCATTAGAACCAGCCGCCCGGCTTTTTGCCAAAAATCATAATGGGACCTCATCGAAAAACTAGTTACTTCTGGCATTAAACAACACTTTAAAAAATTGCTTGAAAAACGCTCTAGAGTCGCACATAAGGTTTAGCGTTTTCGAATGCACTGCAGATTAAATCTATTCTTTATTATGAAACTCAGGATTACGTTTGGGAGTTTTGGAATTAGAAATCTTAGAAAAAGACAGATTGTTTTTGTTTTGAAGCAGCAAACGAATTTCAAAAAAAGTAGCACAGCACAAAATCAAACGAAGATCATTTTTGACCCAAAAATGGATTAAACTAGCTGATTTCTGCAATCATATTTAAGACGTCTCTGTAGAGAATATAACAAGTTTGAAAAAAAAACAATTGTACTGACTACTTAAAAGTTTAGATATCAATTTTTTTAATGCGCAGGAGCATTCAAGCATTCTGCAAAATATCCTAAAGGAAAACTATATTAACCTTAAAGTTAATGTACGATATCATTAATGGAAAAGAATGCATAAAGCGTCTTACAAGTTCTGAAAATTAAGTCTAGTTATCGACAAAAAATTATACAAGAAGAGTTTTAAAAAATATTTGTACCTATTCAAAACTACTTCAAATTATTATAATTGTTTAAGCTAAATTAAAAACCAAAGGGATTCACGATTGGAAGATTTTTCAATATTGGCAGATTTTTCCCAAAAAATTTTAGCCAATTGTCTCTCAATAATGTATACACCCAATGGATACAGAAAAAAAATTGGTAGCAAATTTTCTATCAATAAATTTTGCGAACTTCTTACAATCGTTTGAAATCGTCTAAACACCCAAACTTTTATATTTTCAAAAAATTAGACGATTGCCAACAATATCATCCAACTTTCATTTGGCATAAAGATTTTGAGCAGGAATAAGCAAGAACAAAAGATTACAGAAATTTAAAAGAGTTTAAAAACTACGAAAATGAAAAGAAATAAGAAGTCATCGTCTGCCAAAATAACGAATAAAAAAACCCCTTACGCGAATCTAGTCAAAACCTTAACTTTTAAGTTTGACCTCAATCGATTAAATGGTTTAGGCTATAGGAGCGTGGATAGACAGGCAAAACAGACCGGACGGAATCGCGCGACCCACTTTTTTTAACTTCTCTACCATATCATATATATCATGTTTAAGACCTGGTGATTTTTGTAGGGATTGAGATAGCCGTCAACGAATGTAAGGCCAAATCTCCCCGAACGACCTTCAACTTTAATCTTGGAAAAATGCTTAGAAAAATCAGGCCACAGGCCATGTTTCGATCTCGAGGAAATTCTTCAAGGCGATATTGTTTTTAAAAACAAACAAATTGAGTCTAACAATTTTTTTTTTAAACACAAAAAGTTGTCAGAAATTTTGTGCTAATTTTCTAATAAAAAATTGTCAATATTTGGTCAAATTTATAAACAGACAATTTCGCTTGATAGAAAATTGACAATTTTCAAATTCTTAAATACATTGAGAAGGCTTTTGACAGTTCGGCAATTATTGAATGATCTTCTAATCGTATATGCTTAAGCTAAGTATCAATAAATTATTGTTTGTTTACACTGTTTTTTTTTTTTTTTTTAATAATAAACACACTCGAGGGGATATTACTACCCTTTTTATGCAGATGCACAGTGTGAGCACTAGGAAGAGGAGAGAGGGTTTAAAACGAGATGTTCGGTGCACATTGGTTTTGAATTCCTGAATATTGTAATGACTAGGAAAGACAGAGTGTGGTAAAGCTTTCCACATTCGTGTAGTACGGCTTAAGAACGAATATCTGCATTTGATAGTACGGCCGAAGTTGGGCTCGAGGGTATACTGATGAGCATTCCTAGAAGCGCGAGTATTACGGTTGAGCTGTTCAAGGGGAGGAATGCAACTGGCTATTTCACTAGAGCTTAAGCGTTAAAATAACGGTAAAAAAGGGTCAGGCAAGAGACCTTACGACAATGTTCAAGCGAAGTAAATGAACTTATGATGATATTATCATCTATCAATTTAAATGCTCTATGTTTAATGCTATCCAAGTGGCTTAAGTAAGTTGCAGGAGCACCAGCCCAGAGATGGGAGTTATAATCAAGCTTTGGCCGTATGTAAGGCTTCTAGATAACAGCCAGATCAGAAGGGGTAAAATATTTCTTGCATCGCCTAAGGAAACCCAAACACCTTGCGACATTTTTGGCGACATCGCGTATGTGATCATTCCACAAGAGGTGGTTGGTGACACACATACCGACAATATCGAGGTGTTCAGTCTCATTGATGCAAGTGCCATCCATGGATAAAGGCAATGGAGGTATATCCCGCTTTAACGATACAAGACAGCATAGGATTTTCGAAGCATTAAATTCCACGCGGTTTTTTAAAAACGAATATGAAAAGCTAAGAGTACTATCGTCAGCGAAACAATGTATTGGATTAGATGTTGCAGACAGGAGATCATTAATAAAAATTAGAAAGAGTGTTGGAGATAAAACAGAACCCTGGGGCACTCGAGCATTTATTTTATAGTTTTCAGACTTGAACCCATCCAATACTACTTGCATTGAACCATCCGAAAGGTAATTACTAATCCAATGAAGCAGGTATTCATGAAAACCGAAAGCACGCATTTTCGACGAGAGAACCTGATGCTGTTGGAAGACTTTAGAAATTAAAAAACATGGTAGACTCATTGGAAGACAATTTTCTCGGCGGATGACAGAGAATATTAACATTTATGTATTTTAGAAGTGAAAACAAAAGGTCAAGCAAAAATATTAAAAAAAAGAGGCTGAGATGCGACCCACACTGATAACTTCTCATCCCGTTTGTTGATTTTTCTTGCTTAAAAGTTTGCAGGTTTTCGTGTTTTAAAAATACCAATTTTAGTAGCATTTCTTAAAGGTGGATGAATGTAATTAATTTGAAGTCAATATCGTTTATCATCCGAATATCAATGTTTGCCAATTTTGCGTAATATTTCTTGTAGATTTTAATTTTGTATAAAATAACTGACTGTTGGATTTTTTTAAAAAATTTGCTGACTGTCGAAAACAATATTTTCTGTGAGATAAAATTAGTTTGAAGCCACTATTTTTAATTTTTGAAAAGATATTTGCAGCCACTATTTTTAATTTTTGAAAAGGTATTTGAGCCGAAAGTAAATTTATACTAAGTTTTAGTATTGTTTTTTTTTACCAACTTTTTTAAACTTACAAAATTTTACGGAATTTTGAAAACTATATTTCCCATAAGACAAACTTAGTTTGAAGCAATATTCTCAAATGTTTGAAAAGCTATTTGGGTAAAAATAATTTTTTTACGAACTTTTAGTAATGTTTTTTAAGGCTTTTATTTTTTGTAAATAAACTGTCAATTCGATTTTTCTCTAAATTTTACCAAATGTCAAAAACGTTATTCTTTACTGCTTACCTTTTATTTCGACTTAAGGGACTTTGAAACGTCGAGAAATATCAAAATTTTCAATTTGACAAATCGGATATGCAATTAGTGGACAATCGTCTAATCATTTGAAGACACGAAAAATTTTATGTTAAGACGACTGCAAACAATTGCAAAAAGTCGGTCAATTTTTTGATAGAAAATTTGACGACGACTGAATGCCAATTCTGTTTTGACAGATAAATTGAACCTTTACATGGTTGATAGAAAATTAGTTTTACGAAAAATGTGCCAATATTGGAAGACCTACAATCGTGTGAACTTAACTTTAGCTTAACACCTCGTACGCCAAGCTTTAAATTTCGATTTGGAAATATAATTGTTTTATTCACCATCAATGATGAGGCCCTGAGCCCCTATTCTGACTAAAACTCAAAACAATATTCTAAGAAAATTAAAAATGAATTACCTGCACAGAGTTTTATAAAATATATACGAAGAGCAATTCCTGGTCGTTGTTCACTGGTTCGTTAGTATCACTTGATTTTGTATCTAATAGATTCCTTTTTGAAAAAATGTCCGAATTCGCAGTTTTGATCGTTTTTGTTTATTTTTATTTCGACTCTGGTGGCGCTGCTATTACATCTCGTTCGTTGGACGACGACGACCATATGGGACGTCTTTTGTTGTGCTGTTGGTGTTGGTGATGTGATTGGTTTTGGTAGTGAATTTGGTGTTGTTGTTGTTTGTTTTGATGATGCCATCCCTGATGGTAGCGATTTCGTCGTAACGGTGGCGTTTCACGTCCGTAGGTTTGGTGTATGAATTGAGATTGTTGATGTTGTTGGAGCGGTTGTTGTTTCCATGATTTTCTTTTGGTATGATTTGTCCATCTGTGCAGAAATTATTTAAAATAAAATTATAGCTTTCATTATGCATAAAAAATGAGGATAATAATTGGTTTTGTTTTATATTACGAGCACGCAGAGATTTAAAATTCCATTATTTTTAATTTAATAAACAATAATTACCTAGATGCAAAATAAGATTAACTGAATTCAAGTCTGTAATGTGGCTAGCTCACTTTAAGAAATAGTTAGATCTTTGGGCAAAACTAAGCAACAGGCTAGACTTTAAATGACGTAAAAGTTACTCATAAAAGTTTATTACTTTTTTTATATTGTACGCGCACTCAAGGGAATATGGATACCCTCATAATGATTATACACAGAGCGAATAATTAGGAAGGAAGGAAAAGATTTGAAAGGAGATCCCGATGCACATTGGTTTTGAATGCCTGCACATTGTAATGAGTGGGAAATATTGAGTCTGGTAAAGCATTTTACATTCGTGTAGTGCGATTAAAAAAGAATCTTTACTTTACAGTACGACCGAAATTGGGCTCAAGGGTAAACTAATGAGCATTCCTAAAGAACGAGTATTTCGATTGAATTGATTGAGGGGAGAAATGCGACTGACTATTTCATTAGAGCATTGCTTATAAAGGTAATAATAAAATAATGAGAGAAATGCAACCTTACGACGCACAGAGGGGCACCTTGTATGGGAGAGCAGACAAAACTCTATAAAATCTAAACTAGTGAACCGATTTTGATGAAATTCGTCGCGACGGTGCTAGACAGGGAGGAAAAGTTTTAGTAAGACAATGGTCACCTATCATTTTTGGAACTCTCTTTTGAATTCTGTCCAAGAAACTCAAGTGGGTTATAGAAACACCTGCCCAAATATGGGAATTGTACTCAAGTTTTGGACGAATATGGGCTTTATAAATTATAGCCAGATCAGAAATGGTAAAGAACTTCCTGAATCGATGGAGAAAACCTAAACACTAAGCAGCATTTTTGGCGATGTGATATATGTGATCACTCCACGACAAGTGGTTTGTAATGCACATACCTAGGATTGATAGCTGTTCAGTCATCTCGATGCAAGAACCACGCATGGATAGTGGCATTGAGGGAGGGTTACGCTTTTGCGACAGTAAACAGCATTGAGTTTTCGAAGCACTAAATTCTACACGGTTTTTGATTTGAACATGATACAATGCTGTCAAGATCAGAATTAAATGAAATTATCATACGCAGCTGATGGTAGTCCACATCCAAAGAACAAGGATGGGAATCTAAAAACGAATATGAAAAGCTGAGGATACTGTCGTCCGCGAAACAATTTAGTGGGCTAGAAGTTTCAGACAAAAGATTTAAGGAAGAGCGTCGAAGACAAAACGGAGCCCTGGGGCACACCAGCATTTATTTTGTGAATATCAGATTTGAACACGTCCAATACTACTTGAATGGAAGTCCGAAAGGTAATTTCTAACCCAACGAAGAAGGGATTCATAAATTTCAAACTCTATCAAATGCTTTTAAAATATCAATTACTTTCTCCAAAACGATGTAAAGATTTGTTCCACTGTTCGGTGAGATATACCATGAGATCACCAGTGGACCTATTGCATCGAAAGCCATATAAATATTAGTGTCTCAAAGTCTCATGATGAAATATATGGCTATTAATAGCTTGACATGTTTTCCTTAAAAATAATACCCTTTTTTAATTCTGCTTTAGTTTTCACGATATATTTCTTTGCTTTGAAAGTGATAACAGGTATTTATTTTGAATGGTTTTAAGTATTTTGCAGTTAGGACGTAGAAATAATATTTGTTGACAATATTTTTGTGAGTTCACATCACTTTGTTTTTAAACTTTGAATCAAACATTCAAGTTGTACCATCGAATTATAATGTTTCTGATCTTTGATCCATCAAACTCATTGGACTTTAAAATCAGAGGAGTGTGAAGCAATTTAAAAATTAAACTTATTTGTATATAATAAGATATAAAATTTAACTTTTTTTTGTAATAAGCACACACTCTAGGGGATTTTACTAACCATATTATATACGACCGATGCTAGGCTCGAGTAGTGGTGTGAGAAATCCCAAGTAATCATTACAAAGTAATTAAACCATTAATTCAAGAAATGAAATTAAAATAGTTAAGAACCAGTTGTAACGATCAGAAAAAAAAAAATTAATTGTGTTTTGTAATACTTTTCAATTCAATTTGATAGACAGATTATATAAATCGACGAATGAATAGTTCTGAAACAAAGTTTTAAAGACATATTGGGCAATGATCTTGTATTACTTTCCAAAACCCTAAAAATGTTTCCTTTTTGGAATATGAGAAACTTAAACCTTTTTGGAATATTAGAAACCTC
Source organism: Eupeodes corollae (assembly GCF_945859685.1). Classification (NCBI taxonomy): domain Eukaryota; kingdom Metazoa; phylum Arthropoda; class Insecta; order Diptera; family Syrphidae; genus Eupeodes; species Eupeodes corollae. Next base: position 144,274,328 of record NC_079147.1, on the reverse strand, counting down.
TACTTAAATGACTGTGTTTTTCAATATTTCATTTCCGTAAAATTATTTCAGAAATTATAATCAGTTTCAGTATCATTTAGATCTTAAAAATTTAAATCCAAGAGTTACTAAAAGTAAATAAATCAAAAAAGAAATGATATTGTAATAGTATTAGATATCCGATTTATAATTGAGGTTCTTGAGATATGGCTGATAAAAAAATGTGTCCCAAACATACGGACGTGCAAACATACAAACATTTAGATTCCTGTTTGAAGTTTTGTCCTTATGACCTTGCAATATCTCAAAAAAAAATGTCAAATTCAGTCCTCTTCATGTCTGATTCACGTATTTTGCTTTTTAAATAATTACAAAGTAATCATTCAAAAGCAACGATTACTTTGAAAAAAGTAACTTAAGTAACGATTACATAGAAGTAACTACTTTTCACATCACTGATAAACCATTTTAGAAGGGTCAATAATTTGGTTGAACTATTTTAGGGGAAAAATTCAGTTGGCTATTTCTCAAGACCATAAACCGTTAAAATAACTGTACAAAAGGGTGCGACAAGAAACGATGTTCAAGCGACGCAAATATAAATACTGTTCGTCCAATAGTGTCTAAGATACTGAAGTAAGTTGCCGTAGCCCCAGCCCCATCCCCGAAATTTGAATTATAATTAAACTTTAAAGATAACAGATCAGAGGGGGAGAAAAACTGCTTGTATCGCCTTAGAAAACTAAAGCATCTTTAGGCATTTTTCGCGAGAATTGGGATGACACATATGAAAGCATTCCAAGATTCGAACAGTTTTCTAAATATGCCATATTTAAGAGCTAAAATACGATATCTTAGAGGGTGTTTAGTGCATTTCGTGCAGAAATCTAGCAAATTGTTTTGAAACGTTGTTTTTTTCCAAAAACAAAACAAACTTTTCTTGTTTTCATTTCTATTAATGCAAAGAACGCTGCAAAAATTTAAAAATACAGAAAATGTGAGAGGATCTGATACGTAAAAATGTCGGGCATTTTTTTATGTAGTTTTTTAGAAATCAATTTCCGGGAGTCTCTTATTACTCTCGTTATCAGTCTGCTTACTTTTATTTTGATCTTATAAAGGCGTCAAAAAAACTTAAAAATTGTAGAGACAAAAAGGTTTGATTTGATGCATTTAAGTACATAATTTCTCTAAAAAAATTAGATTAAAACAAAGTAAGGTAAGTAAACAAATAAGTTGTGAAGAAAAGTTTCGTAGTACTCACAAATTACACGTTTCAAAGCGTTTTTATTAATAGATATGAAACGTTTATTTATTTTTCACTTAGCCATTCATTTAGCAAAAGTGTCACTTGATTTTTTTGGACATTTGTATTGTTGAAATTCGTGTTTGAGTCTAAGTTCTAGAGCTTCCAAAGCAAATGCACTTCAAAAGTAGATTTAATTAATTTTTTTAAATCTTTTGTATTCAACAGAAAACCAAATTGAAAGAAATGAAACGAACGACTGGGTCGCTAGAACTTGATAATTTCTTCCAAAAAGTCTGTTTAAAAATATTTCTTATATTTTAAGATTTAAAAATGTACCTGCAAAATAATTTTTTCTCCAAAATTTAAATGCCATTTTATTTGTCAAAAAATCTAGATTAACATTTTTTTTTCGAAAATCATTTTAAATTTTGTCTTAAAAATATTTTTGGTATAAGTACGAAGTAAAGATCTTATAAACATATGAACATTTTACATTAAAATTTCGTCAAAAAGTGTTATCCCCTTTCTGAAATATCGAGTTTTGTAAACAAAATTAGTATTTTATTAAAAATCAAAAAAAAAATCATCATCAATTTGATCATTGACAAGAGCTTGCACAGAAAGAGAAGAATTTTGAAATCGTTCCATTAGTTCTTGAGAAAACTTAGAAACAAAATTAAGGTTTTTTTAATGGTACCCTTCTGGAGCAATACGAAAATATGTTTTTATCGTAGAAAGAAGCCAAATTAAGAACACAAAATTTAGAGAAAGTTTTAGAAAAATCACTTCTTGAACCAAATGATTTGTGTGAGGACTGCTGTTATTTTTCGTATTAATAAAATAAAAAAAACGCCTTACACTAATCGGCTCACACTCTAGTTTGAAACTGTTTACTTATGCAAAACTTGCTATATAGTTCCTATACGTTGCAGTAAAAAACACTTTAATCATCACTATTTATGTGTGTCAAAAAATGTTATAATAAAATAGAAGGTGAGTTTATAAAATTCATGATATCTTATTCAAGGTTTCTTCTTAAGAACCTGAATATTTGTTTTTTTTTTTCTTGGAAACAATTTTTATGAAAATAATTTAAAGCATGGCTAAAGATTTTTTCAAATTCTAAATTGAGCGAAAATCAAAATTTGAGTTGTTTTTAACAGCAAAACACTTTTTGTGAATGTCGTTAAATTACTAATAAATCTTTAAATGCAATCTTTACTTATACAACTTAACTGTTATAAGCTTTTTGGCTCATGTAACCCCCCAATTGTTAAAAAGTTGATGAATTTGTGCTGTTTTTTTTGGAATAAGGCTGAATATCCGATTCATATTATGTTCTTGGTCCAATCTTCAGTCAAAAGTAGTACTTTCAGCAACAAAGTTTAAGGAAGTAAAATATAAATGTTGTTTTCATGTACAAAAAATAAATAATTCAAAATATAATGGGGTCATATCCATTAACTTAATACGATTAGTTTTGAATTGAAGGTAATTCCTGCGAAAAAGCATGACCTCCCAGGGGGCTCATGACCCCTACGACCCCCCCCCCCCCCCCCCTGAATCCGCCATTGAGTACCATCCATATATAATAACAAGGGGATGGGTTTCGCTTTAAAGATTCAAGAAAAAAATTGGTTTTCAAAGTATTAAATTCCACAAGGTTTATTGTTAAGCATTGTATAATGCTTTTCCGAATTGAATGAGCTTTATCATATTTTGTAGTTGCAGTTCCACATTCAAAAAAGAGCGATGTTAGTCTGAAAACAAAAAGTTAATAGTACTGTCGCCAGCGAAACAATGTATTGGATTAGAATTAACAGACAGGAGATCATTCACAAATTTAGAACGAGTGTGGGAGACAAAAACAAAAAGGAGGGATTCATGACAACTGAGAGCACGCATTTAAGATAAGATACACTGATGCCAGACCCTATCAAAACGATGCAAAGATTTACTCCACTGTTCGATGATATGAACCATTAAATAACCAGTGGACCTATGTCCTATATTTCTTGAGCTGACAATTAATCAGCCGATAATTTAGAGGGTGAGGAGGATTCGCCTTTTTTGGGGATGGGCTGAACATATGGTGTTTTCCATCTAATCGGTACGAGACCAGAGCATTTGGAAAAAAAAAAGCTCACGCAATGGTATTGCCAACGTTAAAGACCACAAAAAGATTGGTCTCATAGAATCATTAACTGCCTTAAGTACAGGCCGAGTCATAACACTCACTAGGAGCGTTGAATTGGCGGCAAATTGCCTACCAAAGAGATTAGTTTTGTCTAGATACCTAACAAATGGAGGAAGAATCCTCAAGTTTTTTACGAATGACCAAAACTTTGTAATGCCTTTGGGACATTGCAATTTTATTTTTTAAGTTAAATGATTTAACAGTTTGAAAACTAAAATGTTTGTTCGAAAACAAATTCTAAAATCGTTGCTTAACTTGAAAAAAGTAAAATAGTAATACAAATGAAAATGACAGATACGCTTGAAGGTTTTTAATTCATATTTGTATAGCATTTCAAAAGCTGTTCAAAATTTATTTGAACAATATAAAGAGTTCATATAGAGTGTATTTCTGTTTCAGTTTCAAAAATAAGTAATTTTCAATATTATGGATATCTAGAAAAGTCATTTGAAAACCGGAAAATAAGAGCTCAAAAAACAAAGTGAGTCTTAGGTATTTAAAGGCTTAGGCCATCCTAAGATAAAAAATTTATTTTTAGAAAATTCTAGTCCTCGTTTCGAGTTAACATATTGTTATTTTTTTACTTAACATGAAGTTATCATGACCATGACATAACTATATTATTGTTAAACTAGATTCATCGACGGTTAAAAAAATAGGGTGTCAATTCCTATCCCCTACCTTAACTGCACCCTTGAACTCAACTTACATTTATTATGGTTTTGCAAATTGAAAATTCCGGATGTTACGGTTGGAGTATTTTAAAATTGTATCCCTATATAAAAAAAAAGCGTCTTTGACATAACTCCGAAAGAAATCACCTGACCAAAAAGAATGAAATAACCCCCAAAAAACGTGTATACTATTTAGTATGGGGAGTTCTTTCACATTCAAGAACACTCGGTTTTTGGGGAAATGTAACAACAAAATTCGGAAAGTGCAATAAGGCCAGTTTTTAGGAGTTTGTTTCATTTCACTAAAGCAAGAGTTTTTGTTTAAAAAATATATTTAAACTTTTAGGTTTCGAACATGTCAACGAACGTGGAGGGTGCTCCTAAATATATTGATTTTTTTATTGTTGACATTTAATCTCAAGATCAAAATAATGCTTAAGGGATAAGGTATTAAAGGAAATACAATCAAATATTCATCAAGCATTTTATACCTTCTTGTGTGATGCAAAATCAATTTAAAAGTTCTGATGACAGTTTGAGTAAGCATAAAAAGTTAAAGCAGATTTTTGTAAAAATAAAAAAAGTAATTATAATAATTTATTCCCTCAGTTTTGTTTGCGAATTATGGTTGCAGGGAAGAATTCGGATGACTTAAAGCGAAATGTATTATTATTTACCCTTAACACTTCCCATTTCCAATTTGTTTTTGAAAATTACAAAGTAAATATTTATCCACACAAATGTTGAATTAATTGACTTCTAAAAAGGCCAAAGGCGAAATGTTTCGAGTTTTGTTGTCAAAGGAGTAATGTCTATATATAGTCTATATCTGTTTGTAGTATTTTAAATCAAAAGTTTCACTTTGTAGAGGCCACCCTAGGGTATCATTGTTCATAGTTCAATGAAAATTTCCTATCAAGTCCATTTAATTGTTTCTTCTTATGAAATGTTTAACTGAAGTTGGAGAGGAAATTAAATAAATTAAATAAATTTTTGATTTTAATATAAGTGCTTCTCTAAGGAGTTATATTTTATTTGTAAAAAAATGTCAATAAGACAATCAATACAGTTGTGTGATATTTAATTGGTAACTATCCATGAACTGAATAGAGCTCATAATAAATTAACTTTTATAAGCAATGGACAATAATAGAAAATATTATCATGGTTAGCAAATGATTTTCTTAACAGTTAGAAAAATTCACCTTTTTACTTGCGACATATAGGAACTATATGGCAAGTTTTGCATTGGTAAAGAATTTCGAACGCAATATTTTAATCAAACATATGGCACTACCATATGATAGAGAAGTCGAAAAAAGTGGGTGTGGGATTCCGTCCGTTTAATTGTCTGTTCTCGCCCCTACAGCCCAAACCATTGGATCCATTGACTTGAAATTTGAAAAATAAGGTTTTGTCGCGTTAGGGCTTTTTTTTAAATTGTATTTCAGGTCAAAAATAAAAAAATCGAATTTTCTCAAAAACAAACCGATAGATTTTTTTTTTATTTTCGAAAAATTTGTTTTCTTCATTTTGGCTTCTTCAATATAAGAAAATATTATTGTATTGCTCTAGAAGGGTATCTTCAATAGAACCATTATTTTTTTTAAGTTTTCTCAGGAACTAATCAATTGATTTCAATAATTTGTTTTTCTGGCACAAGCTCTTATAATGTCTTAATAATATTTGATGATCAAAAATGACAATGTTTTTATTTTTGATTTTTAAAAGAACAATGTGCATACCTTTTATTTTCGAAATTCAGTATCTTGATAATGGGTCATTTTTTTACAAAATTGTAGTTTAAAACGTATTTTAATAAGCTCTAAGTAACTGCATACCAAACAAATTTTTGAATTTAAAGTGAATATTATAGATAAAAAATGAATTTAAAAAAATACCTCTTACGATTTCCAAATAAAAAATTTGAAAAAATACTTTTTTTAAGAAATCAAATTTTATTTAAATACTTTTGTGTTTTTAATCAAAAGTAAAATTTTTAAACAGACTCTTTGGATACACGTCGGTCGTTCGACAAATACTTATGTACCGGGTTGCAGTATGGTGGACTGCACTGAAGATAGTCACATACTACGACAAACTCAGTAGAGTCCAACGCACTGCATGTCTCTGCCTAAGCGAAGCATTGACAATCACACCCTCAGCAGTGTTATAGACACTCTCCTCCATCTGATACCCCTCGACATCTTCAGTAAATAAGTCACAGCTAGTACAGCTATAAGACTCAACGCCCCATCTCATTGCACCAACAACAATGTGGGGCACTCCATCATTTGGTTCTATACAAAAGTACATAGACTACACTGTTCCAAAACCCCAATTTGGAAAAAACTTCCAGGTATCCATTCGATCCAGAGATGAATGGAAAAACAGAAAACTCCTGGATGACAAATGCATCCATTTTTATACAGATGGATCCCAGAGAAATGAGGGAGTTGGTAGTGGTGTGTACTCAGAAAAGCTTAATCTAAGCATCTCATTCCGCCTCCCTAATCATTGTAGCGTCTTCCAAGCGGAAATTTTAGCGATCAAAGAGGTTCTCTCCTGGCTAAGAAAAACGTGATATCAACTTCTGATATCCGCATCTTCTCTGACAGTCAGGATGCTATTAAATCTCTTGACGGTGTCTCAACCAAATCTCAAGCGGCCCTCGATTGTCGATCGTCTCTTATGGAGATGGCGTAGCAATTTAACATTCGCCGATGTTGGGTGCCGGGCCACATAGACATCATGGGAAATTGTAGAGCCGATGAACTCGCTAAAAATGGAACCGTCATGCCTATTTCACCTGAAAGGCAGGAGATAGGTACACCGATAGCTACATGTATACTTATGCTAAAAGAAACAGCTATTGCGATAGCAAATTCTAGGTGGCACAATTTACCAACATGCGCAGCCACAAAACTCATATTTCCTTCACTGGACCTAAAGCGCTCTGAAGACTTGTTATCTCAAAGCAGACTTCATATTACCTCCCTAATAGGTGTCTTTACGGGACACTGTCTTATAGGCAGACACGCAATACGACTTAATGTAGCCTGAAATGACTTCTGCAGGAGCTGTATGGACGAAGAAGAAGAGGAAACAATTTCTCACCTTCTCTGCACTTGCCCTGCTGTTTCACTAAGACGAAAATTTCATCTGGGAGACTACTCTTTTGATAATCCCAATGAACTAGCTGAAGAATATCAAATATCTTCTTCGCTTTATAAAAAGCTCAAAATGGTTCGAATAGTAAAAAGTATTTCTCTAGATTCATGTGGTATCAAAATGGTCCTTTTCTTTTGGCCTAAGTGTTTGGATTCTAAATCTGCAGCCACGTTAACCTAACCTAACCTTGGATACCAGAGAAAGTTTGTGCGATCCAGTAGTGAATTTTATTTTTTTAAGAAGTAAGTTATATGGTTGTAGATACGAAATTTTACATTTCTGCTTTATTTTTCATCCTTAAAGTCTTTTTTGTTCATTACTAATCGATTTTTAAGTTCCCATATGAAGTTTTTTTAATTGTGCCTATTTAAAATAAATAAAATTGGGTAGCGCAACAATCCGTTGAAAACTAGAGCCTAGTGACTTAGGCCGCGTTTCCACTTGCAAGTCAACTCGCGGAAGTCTTGCAGAAGTTTCTTGCAGTCGCGTTTACATTGTCATGTGAATTCTTGAAATTTCTTCTGCAATAAATGTCTTGCAAGAAGCTCGCGCAACATACTGTCGCAATTTATTTCAGATGTATTTACACCAGGAGAGCAATTAATGTCGCAAGAAATCTGGTTGTTTACTTAAAATTGTGAAGTCATGGTGAGAAAACGTCAAAGATTAGCAGCTGCGATGATAATTTTATTATTAAAAAAGAAAAAAAGATCAACTTGGGTTCGATATTGGATTTTAAAAAGACGGGAAGCTGGTGCCTTCTATAATTTATAAAATGAAATGAATATAGAAGATGTTCAGCAATACTTCAATTTCACTCGGATGACCGCAATTGATTTGGAAGTTTTGCTATTAAAAGTGGGTCCTTTATTTATTTTTATTTTTAACTTCCCATAGGAAGTTATTGTAATGGGTCCGATTTGTCAAATTGAAAATTTTGACATTTCTCGACGTTTCAAGGTCCCTAGAGTAGAAATAAAAGATTTTTAGAAAGATGTCTGTGCGTGCGTGTGTACGTACGTTCGTACGTCCGTACGTTCGCGACGTTTTTTTCGTCGTCTATAGCTCAAGAACCAGAAGAGATATCGATTTCAAATAAATTTTGTTATACAGATAATAAGGCAAAAAGATGCAGAAAGGGCTCTCAAGAAAATTGCGTGGGTGGTTTTTTCACCATAGCAGTTTGAAAAAAAGGTGAAAATTTTGGTTAACCCTAAATATCTTACGAACCACAAGCGGCAGAGACTTGAATTAAATTTTATATAATATATTGTAACGTGATACCAAACAGGTATATTTTTTGAACAAAATCAATGTAACGGTTTTTTTTATAAATCAATAAAACTGAAAAAAAAAAATTTGTCACCTCATAAATTTTACGACTGAAATACGATTTCTTCTCTAAAACAATTGTGTGCAACGAAAAATAATGTTTTTACATCTGATAAAATTTTAAGAAAATTTGAATTGACAGTTTTTATTACAAAAAATAAAAACCTAAAAAAAAATGTATAAAAGTTGGTAAAAATTGATTTTCGACTCAAATATCTTTTCAAAACTTTGAGATTTCGGCTTTAATTTACTTTTATCTTTCAAAAAATCTTGTTTTCAACATTCAGTTAAAGTTTGAAAAAAATCGATTTGACAGTTTTTGTACAAAAATTTAAAAACCAAAAAAAAATTAACAAAAGTTCGTAAAAAATGATTTTCGACTCAAATATCTTTTAAAAACTTTGAGATAATAAGTTTTAACTAATTTTTTCTTATAAGAAATATTATTTTCAACATTAGGACAAATTTTGAAAAAAATTGAATTGACAGTTTTTTTACAAAAAATAAAAACCTGAAAAAAAATGTATAAAAGTTGGTAAAAATTGAATTTCGACTCAAATATCTCTTCAAAAATTTTAAATATTAGCTTCAAACTAATTTTATCTTATAAGAAATATTGTTTTCAACATTTGGTAAGATTTTAAAATAATTCGAATTGACAGTTTTTTAAATAAAACTCTAAAAAAAAACAATACTAAGACTTGGTAAATATTTACTTTCGGCTCAAATAGCTTTTCAAAAATTAAAAATATTGGCTTCAAACTTTTTTTATTTCACAGAAAATATTGTTTTGAATATTCAGTAATTTTTATATAAAAATCCAACAGTCCGTTTTTTCATAAAAAATAAAAGCGCAAATTTGGTAAAAATACATATAGACAAACTTTTAAGCAAGACAAATCGACAGACGGGATGGGAAGTTATCAGTGTGGGTCGCATCCCAGCCTCTTTTTTTGTTTTCATTTTGCCACTGGCTCCTTAAGTTGTGAAGTTTCCGAGAAACTTCATTCTCATTCGTATGAAACTCTTCCGCGATCTTATTAAAAACAGAATTTTTTTTTAATTCGGTCCTTGTAATTTTCGTCCCGGTTATTCCATAAACATGGATTACACTCGTAAACTTCAATTAAACGCATAACTTCTTCGCGAGGCCATTCACGACCTTTTATTTTACTCATTTTGTATGTGTAAAGCAAAGACGTCAACCAGCAACTTGCGCGAGATATACGAAACTGTTCCGATAAGCTGCAAGAACTGTCGCGAGTCGATACAAATGTGTTTAAACTAGCAATTAATTGCACTTGCAAATACTCGCAAGAAGTTATGAAAGTACTGTCGCGATAGAAATTGCTTGGTAGTTTCCACTTGCAATTCACTGTCGGACAGACTATCGGACATTTATTGCAGAAGTTTTCTTGCAAATGGAAACGCGGCCTTACAACTTTCGACCATGTGTGGGAGTAACGTTGCCAGGGATGGAGAGGACCTACAGTTTTAAGCCGAATCCGAACGGCTTGATCGATGCTTAAGTCTACTAACATTTAAATTTGTATTAACTTATTTACAATGTCTCGCAATGTAATTTTCTTAATTAGTTTTTTTTTTGTTTATGTTTTATAAAGTTAAAAACAGCTTAAACATAGATTTTATAGAGTTATTTTTAGATTCCATGCTACGGTTTGAAAATGGGTTTACATTGTCTATGAATAACATAAATAATATAACTTTAGTTTAGGAAAGACAAAACCAGAACTTAACACATAACTATACATATTGCTCATTGACTTCAAACGTTTTTTTTATCTTGCACCAAAATCTGTCATTAACATAAAGTAAAACTTTTAAAACTATTTACAGACGGGTACAAATGGAAAGCTATCAGTGTGGGCTACATCTAAGCTTAAATATACTCCTAAACTGCATTTTCTACAAAAGTTGATTAGTTTTATCTTTGAAACAATTTGAGCCTTACCACAGTTTTGTATATTGAACCATTTCTTAGTCACACTCATTCATATAAAAATGTTAGGTATTCGAAAAATAGGCATGAAAACTGTCTCTAAAGTCGTGATAAAATATTATATTGGAGAGACTTTCTAGAGCCACTTAAACATGTTTTAATGATTTGTTGTTCATTTATAAAAAATCATTGACTAGCCATTCAATGATTAAAAACTCAACTTATCATTCTAACGGGTTATCCATTTAAAGGTTTCAAAAGTATAGGGCTTGAATTCGACATCTGTCATACTAAGTAGTTGAACCAATCATTTTTGTTTTTCAGTCAGAAGTATAACATTTACGAAAATGCATCGCTTAAGTATCGCACAACGCATACAAATTGTTAAAACCTACTACAAAAATGGTTATTTTACACCTACATCCATATAAAGTCCAGCTCACATAACGACAGGAGCCAGCTGACCATTCACAACTTCGTAGACACATCGAATGGATGCTTGAACAACAAACGGCGGTGGACGGCGGCGGAGCGTCGATTTTTCGAACAAAATTTTCTTCAGCGACGATAATAAAATTTACATATTTGAGGTTTTGAGAATCCCTAATTAATTGGTGGGGTCGTGTGATTGAAACCTACTTCTTCGAAAACGACGAGGGAACGACTGTCACCGTCAATTAGGAGCGTTATGGTCATATGATAGATGAAAGACCGTATTTATGCAAATAAATCTTTAACTCTTGAGAATACCGCCCAATATTTGTGAAAAAGTGATCAAAAATTATCTCAAAAGAATCGATGCTTTCAACAGTTCGTATGGTGGTCATTTAAATGATGTTGTGTTTCACACTCAATGTAAACGTTTAAAACTTATAATAAAAATGAAATATCATGAAAAAAAAATATTTCATATGCGTTTTATTTACGTTTACTTTTGAAACCGCAAAATAGATAACCTTGTATAATAATTTATTTTGGTTTACAAGCTTATTTTCGGTGTTAAAACAAGATGAACGGTTAAAATACGGATTAAAAATAAGCCTCTAAAACTAGAATTTGAAGTTTCGTTATAATTGTGAAATATAAGAGAACTTTTGTGTTATCCACACATTTACTAGAAACGTACACGTTAAAGAATCTTTGGAAAAGATTTCAAGGAAATCCATTTTAAACTTTCATAAAATTCAAATAGTGAAGTTTTAAAAATGAAAACTAAACGCAGTCAACAAATTTTTAAAATGCAAATATTTACAAATTGAAAAAAAAAAAAAAAATTTGGAACATTGATAAGGTTAAATCAAAATCAAATTATGTACATTTATAATTATTAGCAAAACAATTTTTAAAAGAATATCCATACTTAGAGATTTTCCTTCGTTTCGCTTTTGGTCCATCAAAATCTGGATAGGAAGAAGATGTCACTGAAATAGGACAAATCATTTTGTTGTAATCGAGAAAAAAAAAATTAAGGAACGGGGATAAACTTTCAAAAAAGAAAAACGTGCATTATGAAAAATGTGTGCGTGTATTATATTAGGTTTGGTTTCAAGGGGTTAAAACACATACAAAATTAAATAAGGGAAAATAAACTTACCGAAACCTGGTTGCTTTCTCTTTGGTGCTCGCATCGAGTGTTGTCCTCCAGATTCTGAAGGCAAGTGATGTCTTCTCACGGTACACCCTTTGCCACGACAACTTTTCAGTCGATTAAGTGTATCGTGCATGTAAGATTTCTCCTCCATGGTTAGCGAGGATGCTTGATTTAAGGTCTCAAAAGGATCTATAAAAGACGAATAAGAAAAAATATTTAAATTTAACATTTAAAAAACAAAATACAATAATTATATTCTCTTACCAATTCTTAAATTATAGTAGGTTATAAGCCCGGTGGTGAATTCACAGTACAGGTAGTCATGGGTGGCATTTATTGTTCGTATACACGAATAGGTGTTATTATTGGCATTCATGCAAAAGCAAAAAGGACTATCATTCCACAATGGAGCTGTTCTCCAATGGCTATTGTCATGCGAGAAACAATTCATTTTCTCTGAAAGACATTCTTTTTCGAGGCGTGCCTTTTTAATTCGTTTACGTTCTTTTTTTCTTTGACGTTCTTCTTTTAATTTGCGACGTGCTTCACGAGCAAGTTCTTTTTCGTCCGGGTCACTATAAGAATAATAAATAATAAAATACATTAAATGAAATTAAAATTATTGTTACATTGATTTTTTTGGTGTGGTAAACATTTATGCATATCTTCTAAGTATGGGTAGTATCTATTCTGTACATTTATGTCTTGAGTAGTATGTAATATAAGTTTAAGTAGGGGTAGGTAAACGGATGTACCCTTAATAATGATGGTAAAAAAGAAGTCTTATTAAAGTGAACGAAGGGTTTTTTTTTGAGACAGATCGAAAAGGCTATTGAACTCGAAAAACCTTTTTCTTAAGGATCCCACTTTAGGGAGTTGAAGAAACCCATTCTGGAATATAGTCAAAGTTACAAAAAAAATATACTCTCATATTCCTGCCTTAAAAGTAAGAAATATTTTTAAGATGAGGGGTTTAAAAAATCAAATAGTTTGGTAATGATACACAATTTTTAACTAGCAATGCCATTTCGAAAACAAATGAGACCCTATAAACTGCACCAACTAAAGAGCAAAGAGCGCTTACAAAATCTGCTCTGCCGTAATATGTGAACGTCTAAAATCCATCGTCCACAACCTGCTATGTCCTTATTTGTGTTGTTTTAGAACAGGAAAGTCCACAGTCGATCAAATATTTACAGTACGGCAGATCCTGCAAAAAACCCAAGAACATTAAATCTACTCGATCTCTTCATGGATTTAAAAGCCGCATAACATAGCATCTACATACATCGACGTACTGAATTAGCCCAGTCAATAAACGAAAAAAATTACCTTCACCTCAAAAAAAATCCAACATTTTTGAAACATGACACACTTACTAAGGGATGTCTGGTGATGTCCCAAAAAAAGTCCCTAAGCATCCGACATGAGCTCTAGCGGCAGTTAAGGGAAACATTGAGATTGTTTCAGTTTTTCACGTTTATCTCGAAAACTATTTGTCGTATCAAAAAATTGTGTCCCACAAAATTAAAGCTCATTAAATTTTATAACAAAATCTTCTTGTGATTTTTTTCGTATCTGTTATAGTTATAAATTAACTCTAGCGGCAGTGAAGAGAAACATACGGTTTTTCGGGTTTATCTGGAAAACTATTTGTCGTATCAAAAAATGATCTTCTACAAAATTAGAGCTTATTAAATTTTCTAAAGAAATATGATATTAGTGTGTATTTAATTGTTTTAGTTTAGTAATTAGGAGTCAGTAGTTAGTAGTAATAAAGGAGTCTCATTAAGAAAATTTGTAATGGCTTATGTGGACTTGTTTTATTATTACATTAGCTAAAGATTTCTGTATAAGTATTAAAACACGAACTGCTCCAGCGAAGGCTTTTCCTTGCAGCATCTTTTCAACAGAAAGCGGGACATATATAGAACTCATTAACTCTTGCAGGCCACTTACACTCATCAGTAAACCTATTCCAACAATATAGGACATTAACAGGTAAAATTCACCCAATCTGACTACGCATTTAGTTAAACGGGAATCAGATGAAGCTGCGGCAACGATTTCTTTACTGGTCAAATGTTACCACCAGGCATTTTTCGTCAAATTTGCAACACGAACTACCAACATAGTGCAATGCAGTGTAAAGTGTATTATATTCGGACGGTGGAGAGTTTATGAACGGAAGAGGAATGAACTAAAAAAGCCTGTTGTTATTGAGTGCATGTACCCTTTCCATCCTGGAACATTTTAAATGCCAATAAACTTTGATGCCAACCAAAGAGTGTCATATGGTTTTGACTGTAACATTTCTTCGAAACACGCATTCACATTCTCAAAACTAAATTTTTTAATGGGCCAGCTTTTTTCTGAAATGTTTCCAAAGGAAGTACTCCTAGTTATTCAGTTGATTTAGCACAAGGTAGTTTTTTCAGCTTTTGCCTTCTTGTGTTGGTTTCTTTCTTATTGCAGTAGATGCAGCGATGCATCTTATTCCCAAAGACTGTAATGTAATTAGTCCATCTAACGTTCTGACATTAAAGTCCGCATTATCAAACACAAATTGGTTATAAACCGCTGGAATCTGATCACGTGTGGCAAATAGCTGATATCTTAAACAACTGAGCTTCATAGTATGAAGAATAAAACCCTTAACTTGATATAAGGTTTACCAACTTCTTAGAACCAAGCTTTATGTACATACTTAAGACAAGGCTGCTTAGTATTGGAGATATGAATGATCTAGGACGCAAAACTAATATTAATGCTATGCCCTATTGCGATGTACTTCCTTTATCTATTTTCAATGTTCGTTTTCTTTAATATTAGAGTTTCCAGAAATGTTTTTAGGGATTTAGGTACACAATCGTCATCAAAGTGTTTGAAAAAATCATCTCATGTTTTCCTCACATTCCTAAAAAGTTATTTTGAAAACTTAAACAAATACAAACAAATTAATATCATTTTTGTTTAAGAAAATTTAATAAGCTCTAATTTTGTTGGAGAATATTTTTTAATACAACAAATAGTTTTCAAGATAAACCCGAAAACCGAAAAAACCGTATGTTTCTCTTCATTGCCATTAGAGTTATTTTATAAACTATAACAGATACGAAAAAACCACGGAATGATTTTTTTTATAAAATTTAATGAGCTTTAATTTTGTTGAACACAATTTTTTGATACAACAAATAGTTTTCGAGATAAACGTGAAAAATTGAAACAAATTCAATGTTTTTCTGAACTGCCGCTAGAGCTCACGTCGGATTCTTGGGGACTTTTTTTTGGGTCATTACTAGACATCCCTTAGTAAGTGTGCCATTTTTCAAAACTGTTGGATTTTTTTTTGAGGTGAAGACTGTACAAACTCGTCCGTTTGTACAGGAATACCATGAGGCTACTCCATTAAGGTTGGAAAGAACTTTTTCGACCCTTTTTATATCAAAAAGGCCTTAGACAAGGTGATGCGTTATCATAAAAAATAGTGCAGAGCTCCCCCATCAACACTAGAAGCACTATCTTTTAAAAGTCTGACCAATTACTCGCCGTATATAAAAAGGTATTTTAATGTAATTAAAAGTCCGGGGTTTGATCTTGCTTAGCGTTGAAAAAGCTTTTGACATGTAGGACTTTTACAAAAGCTTTAAATTCTCAATTTTCAAATGTACCTTATTAAAATTATAAAATTTGATTTGTCTTTAAGGAACTGTGTTGTGACCGTTAACAATAGTCTTTCTTAAAGCTTTATTTGTGCCGAAGGAGTCCTTCAGGGATCTGTCGTTGGTCAATTCTCTATTACTAATTTGTCAACATTGAAGAAGAAAGATTTAGTAATGTCAAAAATACAGTTTATGACAAGGGTCCTATGCATTCATATATGTATATTAAATACATGACCTCTTTCATTTTGACTTGCTGAAACTTCAATTACTTCAGGGGACTTAGAAACCGTTTTATGTTATGTTTGCGAAATAATAAAATCGTATTTACCTTCTTATTTATATGATAAATGTAAATCAATTTATATCGAAGGCAACACTTAAACCAACCTGATCGTATTGATCGAAGAAGAAAGCTTTCCAAGTGATAGTGATGATTCGCTAAGATGCCAGTCTATTTAAAAGATCAATTGCTACTTTTGGTTGGTTGCCTACGATTTTTTCGTTTAAAAATTACCACCGATTTTCGTGAAAGTGTGCAAAAGAATCCGAGGACGTGAAATCTAAGTCGTTTACAGGTACTTACATAAGTGAATTGTGTGTCGTGATTTCGGCCTGCAATTCTAGAAATGCTTATCAGTTTACTCTTGAGCTCAATTTCGGCCGTACTGTCAAGTATATAGATTATTTCTAAAATTGCGCATCGAGAATGTCGAATGCGTTGGCCAACTGAGTTTTTCCCTCCCATTTTGATGTTCAGAACTTTAAGACCAATATGCACCGGTATCGCCTCTTAAATCCTTTACTATAGCCCTAACGCTCGTAGTGTGTTTAAGTATAAACATATAAAGGGTCCTAATAACCCCTGAAAGCCTGTAAATAGAAAAAAAATTCTTGTGGTCTCAAATCGATGGTATAGACACCGTAAATGGAGCTACGTGCCACACAGCTCAAGCTACAATCGAAATCCTGCGCAAGTGTTTTCATGGGATGGTTATCTCACGATAGGGCTATCTAAATCGTGTGGTTTGACCCCCTTAGACTTTTTCCCAGGTCTATTCTAATAAGCTGCAAACAACTCGCTGCCCTTAGACAACTTAATCGATGGCATCGGTCTAATTCAGTCTGATTTATGCGCCAAAGTCATCGAAAATTGGGCCTTTCTAATGCACGTTTTCCAGCGAAGCCACGCCGGCCATTTAAACGATGTTATATTTCATCAATTATACCTCTCAAATAAAGATAAAACTTTATTGATATCTCATACACAACTTGTTTTTTTTTTCAATATAAATACCTATTCAATAAATTTAATATTCAATGTTTCAATCAAAAACAAATGCCTCCATATATTCGTACACAGATTCATTTCATTCATAAGAACTTTCTCTATTAAATGTTAAGACTTCGAAAAAAAAATTGTTTAACCTTAAAAGCATGGTAGCTAAACTTCACATGAATTTCAAGCAACATTTCGACTTCACCGTACAAATTTTTAAAAAATAACCATCATTTTATAAAAAAGGAACAAAATAATACCGTCAACGTCAGTCAATTGAACTCGAAACTTTATTGGAAATGATTTTCTACCAGGTTTTGAAAATACAAATCAAAGAGCTAAAGCGCAAAATTGATTTCCTCTTTGGTCAAGCAGGCACCAAATACGCTGCATCAAATTTTAGGTAAATCTTTTAGACTCTAGCTCCTAAACTTACATCATGTACTGTACAAATCCAATATACTTATCCAATATGTGAATATGAAACAAATATAAAACATTTTAAAAAAGAACGGGGGGGGGGAATACAAAACACAGAAGAAAAATTTTGAACGCAAGACATAAAAGTTCATGGTGCATTTAAAAATTGAAATAGAATTTTATAACAACTACTGCTGACCTTTCGATTTCCGGTTCACAATAGCACTCAGCTGGTCCAGAAAATTGAAACTTTTCTTGATGGAATGGATCTGTCGTTCTGGAATTCAAGTTTCCTTGATGTTGTTGCACTCTTATGTTATAAGCGTCTTCCTCTGTAAACATAAGAAGAAGAAGAAAAAAATTACATTCATATCATCAAGAATGTAGACAAGCGTGTGTTACGTGTTACGTGTATCGTGTTAAGTGCGGAAGTTAAAAGTGCCATCCTATAGATAGTTATAAAAGGACCTTTTTGATCCCATATCACTACACTGAACTAACACTCTGACTCACTTACCATTGAAGTTATTTGAGATGTCATTTGCACTTGGAGTCGATGGGGCAGCACTACTACTGCTACTACTACTACTGCCGCTGCTCGCACTACTTGAAGATGTCGTCGTCGGTGGACTGAATGTGGTCATAGAAAGCACTTGATCTGCCCCATCTTTTGTCAATGTGACAGAATCAAATGAGGGGGCGGCTGAAGAAGCAATTGGAATAGCAGTCGTTGTTTGGTTTGGTTGGGTATCCAATACAGTTGTTGTGGGGACTGTTGTTGTTGTTGTAGTACTTATGACTCTATGAACAAAAGGCCTTCGGCCATGATATCTATGGTGACCACTTCCGCGGCGTCGAGGATGATTGCCAAACACGTTTCCACTCGCTCTATGCGGTGTTTCAAAAATGTCATTACGATCTGTTGTTTGGGTGTGGAAAAAGTTCATGTCCAGCATTTGGCCGCCATCCTGTATGATGGGCTTCCTGGGTCGGGTATTGTGGTGAAGTCTATCAAATTTACTTCCTCGCTTTCCACCCTTGTTAGGGCGTCGTGGGTTATGGAAATCACCACCATCCACCGTCGAGCTCTCCATTAATTCATCTTCAAGGCCATCAGCTTCATCATAATTCACATCGTCGAATCTTATCATCCCACCCGGGGATGCAGCTGATGCTGTCATCGACTTGTTTTCTTTCAATTGCTTTTTAATGTCCTTGAGATGATTTATCTTATCCTTGAGTACTTTAATCAGCAAATCGATTTGGCCGCGTGATTTGCGCCATGTCTTTTCGTCGTCATAAATCACATCAGAACAATTGACTTTGCCCGTTTCGGATTCGATGAAACATTTTGCTCCCAGTTTGCCACCAATTTTTGGTGATGACCTACCTCCACCCCCACCATTACCACCACTGCCACCAATACTTATCCCACGGGTCAAGTTATTCGTATTCAGTTCGTGTTCGAGGAATTTCACTTCCAGAGTTTCCAGGGTACTTTGAATTTCTTGAATAACTTTGGTAATTGGGTCATTGGGAGTAGCTGAGGATGAGGCGGAGGTTGTTCCATCGAGATAGTTGGGTGTTTCTCGTTTGTGACGGTATTTCAACTCATTCGCACGTCTATCACCAGCACCGGAAGAATTATTTTGTGAACCATCACGAAGATGGTGTTCAATTAGCGATAAGGTATTCGATATGTCAAGCAGTTTCTCAATTTCATTTGGAAAATAATTCAGGTAAATCTCATTTGGAGAAGAATTTTCTTCTTCCGTAAATTGTCGATTTTGTGGTGGTTGCGATGGTAATCCCTCGAACGTGGCACGTTTATGACGACGTGTTAGGAAGGCTTGATTTCTGAAAGCATATAGGAATTTATATTAGGATTTTCAGTTATGTGTGCCAAAAAAAATATTTACCTTACCTTTTACGCAGACGAGTTCCAAAATAATCCCGATTGGTTTTGATTTTGGTATAAACAACTCCGTCGGGAGTGAAGCAGGCACAGTTACGCTTCGACTGCTTGGGCATTTTGTTCAATTCGGCTAAATGATGTTGGAGTTGTAACTAAAAGAAATAAATAAATAGTTTTATCCTATTGAAAACATCATTTCTAATAAGAAATTGTGAGATAGATTTGTAGCTCTACGTAGAATAGAGAAAGCGGATGTCTATAGTTTTTAATTAATGCAAATACAACTTAAGCTCTTATACCCGTATATATGGATAGAAGGAATGGTAATACATTTCCTTGTGTCGAACGTAGGAGACCGTGTTGTATTTCTAAATAAAGAACAAGTTGTAGGGGGCTTCAATCTAGGAATCTTATAAGGAGGAAAGTTGGAAAGGGAAGATGGTATTGCCGTTAACTGACTTTGCATTGGAAAGTTCACCAGGTGCAGTTGACATGCGTTGGGAAAACCAAAAAGGTTTCTTGAATTTATTTTGAAGGAAGTGGATTTTCTGATGCAATTTGTAATCCGTCACAAGTTTGAATCCGATGCAAATTTGGGTCCTTGCTTAAGAAGGTCAATCAGCCCAATAAATTGTTTTTCTCGAAAATATTTCAATTTGAAAAAATCAATTTAAACTTTTCATTTGTTGGCCAGCAACTTTGTATGGGACTACTTTTAAGTTTGATCTTTGAAAAAATAAAAAAACGCCTTACACGAATCTGCTTAAAACTTTCATTTTCAAGTTAGAACTCAATCTACGCAATGGTTTGGGGTGTAGGGGCCAATACAGATAGACAAGACAGACGGATGGAAGGATTCGGGGACCTACATTTTTCGACTTTTCTACCATCGTAATATCATCTGCGATTAAATATCGAGTTCCTATATGTGGCAAGTAAAAATGATTCCGGAGAAATGTGAGGGTTTTTGGGGTGAAACTCAAACTCAAACAAACTAAAGAGATATTTGATGGCGTGTTATTTTTATAAAAAAAACTGTTCATTCGATTTTTCTCAAAATTTGACCAGATGTCAAAAACGTTACTTTGCACAAAATTGTTTTTTGAGAGTCCTTTTTGGATCTTTCTACATTATCTGTATAACTAAATTTGTTTGAAGTCTATATATCTAATGGTTCTTGAGCTATGGACGACGAACAAACTTCGCAAACATACGGACGTACGAACGTACGTACACACGCACTCACAGATATCTTTCTAAAAATATTTTATTTCGACTCTAGGGACCTTGAACCGTCGAGAAATGTAAAAATTTTCAATTCGACAAATCGGACCGATTACCGATACAAAGTCCAACTTGTCATAAGCCGATCGACCAATAAGTTCAGTGAATGGGCTCAAAGCGAGATGGCCACCGACCCCGATTTTTACAAGAAAATTTTGTTCAGTGTTGAGTTAAATATTTGGTGTGATCGTAATCCACAAGCCATTGCTAAGACGCGCGCAGTCCATCCTCAAAAATAGATCGGGCCATATTTCTTCAAAAATGAAGCCGGCCATAAAGTTACATTCAAAGGACTAATAAACCATGTTTATGAATTTTACTTGCCTAAATTGGAACAAGACGGCACTACACACCATAAATCCGCTCGCAAAACAATTAATTTATTGAAAGGAACTTTAGGTAGCGCATTATCTCCCATCGCGGACCTGTTTTCTGGCGTCCAAAATTGTGCGATATTTTTTTTTTATATGATATGAATACTCTTATAATGATTATAGCGAGTAATTAGGAAGGGAGGATAGGATTTAAAAAGGAGATACCGATGAATGTACCTTGTTTTTTGAATGTCTGCACATTGTAATGAGTGGGAAATATTAAGTCTGGTAAAGCATTCCACATTCTTGTAGTGCGACTAAAAAAAGAATCTCTGTACTTTACAGTACGACCGAAATTGTGTTCAAGGGTAAAATGATGGGCATTTCTGAAAGAACGAGTATTACGGTTGAATGGCTATTTTATTAGAGCATTGCTTATGTAAATAATGATAAAATAATGAGAGGCATGCAACCTTACGACGGTGCTCGAGAGAAGCAAAAGTTTCAGTGAGACAACGGTCACCTATCATTTTTATCTCTCCTTTGAATTCTGTCCAAGAAACTCAAGTGGGTTATAACTTGTACTCAAGTTTTGGACGAATATAGGCTTTATAAATTATAGCCACATCAGAAATGGTTAAAAACTTCTTGCATCGTCAGAGAAAACCTAAACACTCCACAACAAGGGGTTTGTAATGCACATACCTAGGACTGATAGCTATTCAGTCTCCTGGATGCAAGTACCACTCATGGATAGTGGCATTGGGGGAAGGTTACGCTTTTGCGACAGTAGACAGCATTGAGTTTTCGAAGCATTAAATTCTACACTGTTTTTGATTCCCCATTGAACCATGCTGTCAAGATCAGAATTTAATGAGCTTATCATGTAGTCCACATCCGAAAAACAAGGATGAGAATCTAAAAACGAATAAAAAGCAGAGGGTACTGTCGTCCGCGAAAAAATTTAGTGGGCTAGAAGTTTCAGACAAAAGATCATTTATAAAAAGACAAAACGGAGCCCTGGGGAACATCAGCGCTTATTTTATAAATATCATATTTAAACCCGTGCAATACTACTTGAATTGAACGGTCCGAAAGGTAATTTCTAAAGCAACGAAGAAGGGATTCATCAATACCAAATGCATAAGAGAGTTTGATGCCAAACTCTATCAAATGCTTTTGAAATATCAAGTGCAATAATCTTACTTTCTTCAAAACGATGTAGGGATTTGTTCCACTGTCGGGTGAGATAAACCATAAGATCACCAGTGGACCTATTGCAACGAAAGCCACACTGTAGGTGTAAGAAGCTTCCGTTCTTCAAGATATTTCTTAAGCTGAAAATTGATCAGCGTTTCCATGACCTTGGAAAGAAGGGACGTGAGTGCTATTAGACGATAGTTAGAGGGAGAGGAGGATTCGCCTTTTTTAGGGACAGGCTGGACAAATGCAGTTTTCCATCCACTCGGAAAGAGACTGTAGAATAGGACAGATGGAAAAGCTTACGCAGTGGTTTTTCCAGCGTGGGAGAACACCTCTTCAGAATAATAGCGGAGATGCAATCCGGGCCAGCGAATTTGTGAATCTCAAAATTTTTAAGTGCTCTAGTAACTGAACGAGTGCATAAGAAGATTCGTCCCATAGAATTGTCTACGCTTTCAATCATTGAAAACGAGCATCGGAACCGACGAATACGTAGTGTAACGCACATTTTTTACAAACGACCAGATATTTTTACTACCATTGGAACATTGTAGTATTTTTTGCCATAATTATGGTCAAAAATTTAATGCGTCGTATATGTCCGTTACAGATCTTTCTGGCTTGTTTGAACTTATTCCGGTTTTCCTCAGTTGGATGGGCTTTGTAGTTCTGGAAACTAACATTTTTACATTCCACAAAGAATTAAGTTCGTAATCATAACTGCACTGGAATCCCTGTCACTATCGAGGAAGCATAGTGACCAGTTAAAGTTCCTGAAGAATTCATTTAGACCGTCGAAGTTGGCTTTCTCAAATTGCCAAACGGTTCTCGTAGTGGCTTTAACTTTAACTGGCGGTTTTTGGCATGAGAAATTTGCAGATATTACACAATGGTCTGATGTTCCTAGAAGCGATAATACATTGACAGTATATTTATCAGGATCAGAAGAAACAAGTCTAGTGTTGGCGGATTGACCTGCAACGTCAGGAATCCGAGTTGGCTTGTCCACTAACTGAGTCAGGGGGTTTAATTCAGCAAAAATCTCGACATTTAAACCGAATAGCGTAGCGTAGCCTTCAAAGAATTGTGTACATTGAAATCGCCCGTAAAAATGATCTTACTGCGCGGAAAATAGGATACAATTCTCTGGATAGAGTCGGACATCGTTTGAAGACGAATTACTATCCAAACTTGGACTGAAATGTTATGTAAAATAGAACATAAGCCTGAGATGCTCACAAACAACACCAATTGCTTAAAGATAATGGTAGAAAATTAGGCCTCTCGGCTGTAGTTTATTCGATTCAGCCCTAGAATCGTTTTAAAACATAATAGCAAATCTTTATTATCTTTATAATAAAGCTTAATTCTTGGTCATAACATTAAATAATAATCGTTTATTTCTTATTCAAACCAAAAAGTCTAAAAAAACATTATAGGGTGACACTATACTGGAAAATACTCAATACCAAGTTATAGTCAAAACTACGCGTCTGTCACTTAATCGAAAAATCGTTAATAGTTTACGTGATATGGACACGTTCTTTTTCATTTTGAAATTATTTCATATTAATTATATAAATTATATTATTAAATTAGTGATGAAGACTTTCATTGTCTATTTCGATTATCTGATTACTTTTTAAGGGAATAAAGAGAGCATAGGGAAGATGCGAATATTTTTGAGATATCTGAGTTAATCTGGACTTCAGTTCATTGTAGCACAAAATGTTGAAGTTGAACGCACTACAGTGTGCAAAACCATAAAGCATGTGGAGCTACAAATTGTTAAAAAGCTATCACAACAGTCCAAGCTTAAAGGTTTGAATTTGAAATCCCTGTAGAGATGTTATGAACCAAAATCCACAAAATATGTTTATAAACAAACGAAAGCTAGGCGTCTTAAGCTTAAACGAGAATTTTCTAGGTAAAGCTATTGAATGTGATCTTTTTTTTATTGAAATAAAGCTTAATCTAGAAGTGTCTGGCCTTAGCTCATATTGATAGCTTTGACTAGCTGACTTTATCTTAGTCCAAAAATAAAATTTCAAACACAGGCTCATTCAAATTTTAGTTATAAAAGTATAAAGACTTACATGGAATTTGCACTTGTGCTTTCTCCAGCGCCCCGCTTCGTTAACACACTTCCACTTTTGGCCGGGACGACAATTCTGTAGCAGTGCTGGATCCGAACACTCTGAGTTTAATCGCATCATTTTTGTCATATACGGCGCTAGAGGCAAATGATTGTCAAATTGATCCTGTTGCTGTGTGTGCGCGTCTACATTACCACCATAATCACCCAGCCCCGTCGAGCTTTCTATCATTCCTCTATCATCATCCACGTCACTTTCGAACTCATCCTCATCCTCATCGTCGTCATCGTCAGCAAACTTAGTATCATCTAAATTGTAAACGACATAAATTTATATCACATAAGAAGAATATGGACAAAAGATTACATAGCGATCCGTAATTGACATCATGAATTAACTCACCATCAATGTCATCGAAATCATCGTGCTCCTCATGTGATTCCAAGTTAACATTTTCCTCATTACTACGAATGGCATCAGCACTCGAATTGCCGCCCTCCACCTCTACCATCGTGACAGCGACGCTGGCCGCCTTGTTAGTTATATTCTTTGGTATGTCCTCAACTAAGGTGCTATTCACTAACTTCATGTCAAGTCGTTCCGCCTGTAGTCTCGCCTTAGACTCGGCTATTTGCTCTGGAGTCTCCCGCCGACCGGAACTCTCAATTAGGAATGTATCCGGCCATAGGTCACGTATGCTACGGTGTCTACTAAGGAGCAATGGTAAAATACTCCGACCATCCATGTGCGGGGGTGTTGGAACCCCACCCATGTCGAGGAATGTTGGTGCCAAGTCAATATTTAGCACAACTTCATCGACTCTAAATTAAAAGTGCATATAAACGAAAGCATTACATATTTACTCCTAACGTATGTGAAGCGAAGAAGAAACTTCGAAGCTAACAATTAGTGTACAATACTTACACAATTGCCGGCTGAATGCCTGGTCCACGTATTAGGAACGGAACTCGTACATCAAATTCAAAGGGGAAACTTTTACCCTTAATCAATCCGAACTGTCCCAAATGATAGCCATGGTCTGAGGTGTAAATGATGTACGTATTATCGAGTTCACCAAGTGCTTTAAGTTCGTTATAAACTCGCTCCACGGCTACGTCAACACTTTGGAGGGTCTGCAGTCTTTTGGTCATCAGAATGTTTGTGAAACGTTTGTGCACTGGTTCCATGGGCTGAGTAACTCGTAAGATCCATTGTTTGTCTGGATTAGGTGCATGGTCGTAGGATGGGGTACTGCAAGTAAATAGAAGATACAAATTAAGTTTTAATTAACTTTTTTATAGCATGAAGAGAGAAGGGTAGATCAATTTCGACTTGTAATTGATGTGTGGTGTATTTTAGACGAAAGGAAACTTAACATAGAAACTACATGTTATTTTAACATACTCTCAAAACTATGAAAGTGATTTGTGTGTTATTTGCATCATGTTAACGTCTAACAGACGTATTAATAAACGCTATTTAAACTTCAATAAGGTTTAATCAGTTAAGTATGGATTAAAATCAAAAAACGGTGTTTTTTATACGTGTGGATTTAATAATACTTTTTTCGGATTTGGATTTTTTGACAGCTTGATGGAAGCAAATTTGTGGTGAGTGCATTATCTGGCGTATTTGGCCAGGTAGTCGCACCGGTTACTAGCCCGAAGTTTTTTTTTTTAAAACATGATGACAAATCCTTATCTTTATAATAAAGTTAAATTCTTGACCAAGCATGAGTTTATATGCGTTTTTTTCTTCTTGAAAGCTACATTTATAAAAAAATACTCTACGTATTTCTGGCAGCAGCAGTCAAAATATTCAACACGCAATCTCAATCACACCAAAATTAAAATGTTAAAAAATGAGCCAAAGTCTGTTGTATGCAAAAAATATGAGTAATAAGTCTGCTCCGAAAAGTAATGACATCTAAAAATACGCAAAAGTTCTAAATATTCGTTGTTCTATAACATTTAGGAGTGTTAATTTTACCTTCTACCAGGTTTAAAAAAATGGGTGAATATCACACCCCTGAGTGGCAAATATTTGTGCCTAGCTTTGCTTTTTGTATATGCACAATTACCGCTCTTCTGAATTTTAAGATTCTACAACAATCATAAACGGTTTGCCTTGTATTTTTCGTGAGTTGGATACCACACTTCCTATTCATATGTCTTTGAACTTAGTCAAAAATGACATAAGTCAAAAAATGGTCACACAGACTCAATGGACTTAAGACTTTAATATTAAAATAAATATTAATTTATTGGTCTTATTGACTAAAGACTATATCAATACGATATTTAGCAGTTTCTAGACTTTAGTTGTTGGCAGTTATCGAAAGATACACAAAGTCAAAAACCTAAAATGCAATTTTTTGATTTAAGACTATTTTACCCAAGTTAAAATTTTTTTCGAATTTTTACTTTCCTTGCATCACGAGACCTACCTTTGTGCTAAGTTTCAAGTTTCTGCGATGCCGTGAAGTGCTTCATCTCTTTGATGATTGGTAAGTCAGTCAGTTAGGGTTTTTGGCGATTTTTGAAATACTCTATCTCAGAAAGTCTTTTATCTTAGGAGCTGACATTTTGATGGGTACATGCACCCAATTCAATTCAATTAATAGTTTAGTAATTATTGCAAATAGGGAAGTCCTATACAAATGGGGAGCAGTGCCAAAAATTTACTGTGCACTACCGTTCATTTTGATTGAATTGAGTTGAATGTATGTCAAAACCCGTAAAATATTTTAAAACTTCGGATTGTGACTAAAAATAAACTTTTTAGCCCAGTGATAGCTTATGTCAGCTTATAATTTAACGATTGGCGATGTTACTAAAGACCGTTACAGGTGTCAGGTGCAGAGCAATTTTAACCGATGTCATTTTTTAAAGTAAAATTTAATGTAGAGGGCGTTCTCTCGTTTAGTTAAGTTTCGCGTTGCCAATTTCAATATAAGAATTCTCGGTATTTAAGAATTTTTTAATACATAGTTCATTCTTTTGCAATTTACCTCATCTAATTCTACTTGTGCACCTGTTCATAAAACTTTTGAAATGTTATGAAAAGTTATTAGTTACCAAAACATTTATACAAATCAAACTGAGTATCATAAAAAAGAGATAAGTTAATGTTTTCTTTACTCGATAATTATTTCAGTAGTTAAACTTTATTAAAATAAACGTTATATTTTTGTCGGTAATTGAAATTAACGTTTGTGATATTTTCGGTCAATTGTAAACGGTGATTTTTTAAGAGCTTGAGAACTTTTTTAAAAAAAAACGCATAAAATTTGCAAAATCTCATCGATTCTTTATTTGAAACGTTAGATTGGTCCATGACATTTACTTTTTAAAGATAATTTCATTTAAATGTTGACCGCGGCTGCGTCTTAGGTGGTCCATTCGGAAAGTCCAATTTTGGGTAACTTTTTCGAGCATTTCGGCCGGAATAGCCCGAATTTCTTCGGAAATATTGTCTTCCAAAGCTGGAATAGTTGCTGGCTTATTTGTGTAGACTTAAGACTTGACGTAGCCCCACAAAAAATAGTCTAAAGGCGTCAAATCGCATGATCTTGGTGGCCAACTTACCGGTCCATTCCTTGAGATGAATTGTTCTCCGAAGTTTTCCCTCAAAATGGCCATAGAATCGCGAACTGTGTGGCATGTAGCGCCATCTTGTTGAAACCACATGTCAACCAAGTTCAGTTCTTCCATTTTTGGCAACAAAAAGTTTGTTAGCATTGAACGATAGCGATCGCCATTCACCGTAACGTTGCGTCCAACAGCATCTTTGAAAAAATACGGTCCAATGATTCCACCAGCGTACAAACCACACCAAACTGTGCATTTTTCGGGATGCATGGGCAGTTCTTGAACGGCTTCTGGTTGCTCTTCACTCCAAATGCGGCAATTTTGCTTATTTACGTAGCCATTCAACCAGAAATGAGCCTCATCGCTGAACAAAATTTGTCGATAAAAAAGCGGATTTTCTGCCAACTTTTCTAGGGCCCATTCACTGAAAATTCGACGTTGTGGCAGATCGTTCGGCTTCAGTTCTTGCACGAGCTGTATTTTATACGGTTTTACACCAAGATCTTTGCGTAAAATCTTCCATGTGGTCGAATAACACAAACCCAATTGCTGCGAACGGCGACGAATCGACATTTCACGGTCTTCAGCAACACTCTCAGAAACAGACGCAATATTCTCTTCTGTACGCACCGTACGCATTCGTGTGGTTGGTTTAATGTCCAATAAAGTAAACTGAGTGCGAAACTTGGTCACAATCGCATTAATTGTTTGCTCACTTGGTCGATTATGTAGACCATAAATCGGACGTAAAGCGCGAAACACATTTCGAATCGAACACTGATTTTGGTAATAAAATTCAATGATTTGCAAGCGTTGCTCGTTAGTAAGTCTATTCATGATGAAATGTCAAAGCATACTGAGCATCTTTCTCTTTGACACCATGTCTGAAATCCCGCGTGATCTGTCAAATACTAATGCATGAAAATCCTAACCTCAAAAAAATCACCCTTTATAAAATCATTATTCAAGTGATAAAAGGTGGTTAAATTTTAAAGGCTCATGTTGAACGTGAGCCAAACCTTAATGTCAAGTTTGTTTCTGCATTTAATTTGACATTTCTCGATTTCAGACCAACTCAATTTGAAGCATAGAAAGATATACAATCGAGGAACGCGTTAAAGTTAATCGGGCTTATTATGAAAACGGGCGTTCAAATTAAAATGCATATCGTGCTTTCGTGATTTTTTCGGTCAATTTTATCCTCCAAATGTGTTTACAATAGGGACAATCTTGAGCAAACCGAGTCTATAAAAGATTTTACATTTCACACATACTCGTAATGTCTTTAATAGGCATCGCAAATAAAAAAAACGCCTTTAATGGAAAAACATGTATGTATATAGGTTATCCTTAATATTTTACGGACAAAAGCGGATCTATAAGAAAAAAAAGAGACGTTAAACCACTGATCTTTAAGTCTTTCATTACCGGCTGAAGAAAGGTATTTACCGGTATAAAGACTAAATGTACAAATACTATTACTGACCAGATATAAATTCTTATTAAGCCAGATATTGAAAAAAGTAGGACTTTAACCTGAGACTACAAAACAACTTTTTACACATATTGAAATGTGTTGCCGAACACTTAATGTCTAATTATTAGCTTTATTTAAGGAAGCCAATATTGTCAAGAAGTAAAAGCCAAAGATAAAATTCTATTCCCAGGCATGATGTTAAAGATAATGAAAAATTCTTCGTGTGATCTACGGTCCCGTATATGTAGAAGTCGAGTGGAGTAAAAGATGGAACTGAGGAACCTAGTTAAATGGATAAGTTGGTTGGGTGCGGTTCGAGTCACACAGGACTGTTGGTAACACTAACAGAAACGGATATTTTGCAATAGAAGACAAATGATGCAATGCTGCGTTCCGCGCTCGAGGTCGGAAACATCATATAGAACTTACCAAAAAGTCTAAACCAAAAATATTCAATACTTAACAAGATGGGAATCTCAGGGTGACATTTCGGTTTCCCTACAATCTACTGAGGACTAAATATGGGAGTGTGCGTAAAATGATACAAAAACCAAACACATTCTCACATCTATTCCTAGGCCCATTAAATTGCTTCATTTTTAAAGTTTCATGGCCGCGTTCAAAAACGAAACCATTCAAACCACCAGAATCTGAAGTGCTGACAGGGTCTTAAATTGGAAGATTTGTATAGCTTTTTAGTTTCAATCAAAATAAATGTTGTAAATGAAAATTAAATTGATTATTAGTGCTGTATTTTGATTCTATGATTACGCAAACATCTTTTCTCAATAAAGTATTCACACCAAGAAAATAATTTTCAGGTTTGAGGCGGCGGCGGTGTGGAAATGCATTTAATTGTATCTTTTGACTAATTATACATTTAATACAATAAAATATGAACAATAATTTTTAAATTAAATGAAGGTAAGTTTTTAGTTGGAAGGTAAGTAAAGAATGTCTTAATTTACTTAAACCCAAATTTGAATACTCAAAATTAAAGTCAAAACCATATGAATGAGCTGAATGTTGTAGTTAGAAAATGACTACTTGAATTGAGTAAAAATATCGGGAACATTTTTTTTTTATTATTTTGTACGAAGTGGATACATAAATTATTCTGTAAATCCGAAATAGTTTGATCTGTTTTGGTGGTTGATCGGTTTTCAACTTTAAAAATCTTTAAAATTAGAAAACTTGTAGCAAATAAAAATTACTAGTCATTTAACAATGTAATCAATTTAATATGTTATGAGATAATTTATGAAAACTTTGGCAACACAACATTTTTAAATGATTATTATATTTTGCGTAAAACTATATGAATTCACTAAAAAAAATTCTGTACGTCAATATGTAATAAGCATTCATGTCGATTACATGATCTATTGGATGAGTTATGCATGAATTCAGATCGATTTTTTAACATTTTCATTTTGTAATAAATTTCAAAATTTGTATTTCATTTGCTCTGCATTTATTGAACGGGTTTTCTTTAATCTTTCTGATTATGTTCTTAAATATTGGTGTTTCATTGATGTTACAAAGTTTTTTTGATAGCAAATACATGTATGCTTCCATCAATCAAGAATGTTATGGACAATGGCGGATCCACGGGGGGGGGGGTCGTAGGGGTCATGACCCCCCCTGGGAAATAATTTGTTTGCTTTTTCATAGGAATTCCCTTCAATTCAAAACTAATCGTATTGCGTTAATGGATATGACCCCCATTATATTTTGAATTATTTATGAAACATTTGTATTTTACTTCCTTAAACTTTGTTGCTAAAAGTACTACTTTTGACTGAAGATTGGACCAAGAACATAATATGAATCGGATATTCAGCCCTATTCCAAAAACACAGCACAAATTCATCAGCTTTTGACCAATTGACGATCCAGGCGGGGGGGTCATATGAGCCAAAAAGCTTATACAGTTAAGTTGTATAAGTAAAGGTTTCATTTAAATATTTATAAGTAATTTAACGACATTTACCCAAAAGTGGTTTGCTGTCCAAAAAACAACTCAAATTTTGATTTTCGTTCAATTTAGAACACGAAAAAACTTGAGTCATGCTATAAATTATTTTCATAAAAATTGTTACTAAGAAAAAGAGCAAATATTCAGGTTCTTAAAAATAAACCTTGAATAAGAGATCATCAATTTTATATTAAGTTGCCTTTTAATTCCTTAAACTAGCCTTCAATTTTATTATTACATTTTTTTGACACACATAAATAGTGATTATAGACGTGATTTTTACTGCGACATAAAGGAACTATGTAGCAAGTTTTGCATTAGTAAACAATTTCAAACTAGAGTTTTTAATCAAATATGACATTACGAAGAAGTCGAACAAAGTGGCTACCTCGATTCCTTCCTTCCGTCTGTCTGTCTTTCCTGGCCCTTAAAGTCCAAACAATTGTGTTGATTGAAATTAATATTTTCAGTTTATTAATGTAAGGAGTTTTTATCATTTTATTAATAAAAAAATAACAGCAGTCCCCACACAAATTTTTTTGTTCAAACATGTGATTTTTCTAAAACTTTCTCAAAATTTTGTGTTCTTAATTTGGCTTCTTTCTACAAAAAAACATATTTTCGTATTGCTCCAGAAGGGTACCCCTCAAAAAAATCTTTATTTTGTTTTTAAGTTTTCTTAAGAACTAATGGAACGATTTCAAAATTCTTCTTTTTCTGTGCAAGCTCTGATGATTTTGTATGACCAAAAATTTATTTTTTTTATTTTTAATAAAATACTAATTTTGTTTACAAAACTCGATATCTCAGAAAGGGGACAACATTTTTTTACGAAATTTAAATGTTCATATGTATATTTATAAGCTTTTTATTAAGTGCTTATACCAAAAATATTTTTACGACAAAATTTAAAATGATCTTCGAAAAAAATAAGTTAATCTAGATTTTTTGACAAATAAAATGGCATTTAAATTTTTGAGAAGAACTTATTTTGGATCTTAAAATATAGGCAATATTTTTAAACAGACTTTTTGGAAGAAATAAGAAAGTTCTTGCGACCCAGTCATGCATTTTATTTCTTTCAAAATTGGCTTTCTGTTGAATACAAAAGATCTTAAAAACATAAATAAATCTACTTTTGAAGTCAATTTGCTTGGATGCTCTAGAACCGAGATTCAAACACGAATTTCTATAATACAAATGCCCCAAAAAATCAAGCGACACTTTTGTGAAACTAATGGCTAAGTGAAAAACACAATAAACGTTTCATATCTATTGATATAAAAGCTTTGAAACGTGTAATTTGTGAGAACCTACTACCAAACTTTTCTTCCCAACTACGTCAAAAAGTGCCCGACATTTTAACATATCAGATCCTCTCTCATTTTCTGGATTTTTAAATTTTTTCAGCGTTTTTCGTATTAATAGAAATGAAAACAAGAAAATTGTGTTTTGTTTTTGGAAAAAAGCAACGTTTCAAACCAATTTCCTACATTCCGCGAAATGCACCAAAAACTCTGTAAGCTACTGTATTTTAGCTCTTAAATATGGCATATTTAGACAACTGTTCGAATCTTGGAATGCTTTCATAGAGTCATCCAAATTAAATAGTTAGATCATAACTTGCTGGACAACAGTGTTCTAAATAATTTGATAACTAAGGAATTATAAAATTTTGTTAGCATTCTTTACAAAACATTAAAGAACATTTTTAAGCGGTGAGTAAAAACTCATCTAAGAGTGTGACCCCCCCCTGATGAAAAGTCTGGATCCGCCCTTGGTTATGGATAACGTATTTTGCTCTTAAAACTTTTTTTTTTAAATATAATATTTATTAATCAAAATGAAATTGAAAAATAGTTGCGAGCTTAAAATATAAACTATTAATACACTTGGATTTATAAATTTAATACACATTTTAATCACTTTCAAAAATAATATTTGGGCCGTCCACTAACGAAAAGTTAATAGAATTCAATAAATTGCGCTCGCACCCTTAACTTGACGATTCTTCGAACGGATCTTTGATACAATAATCCGAGGTGAATTCCGAAATTTAAGAAATTTCGTGGTGATTATTGTAAATCAATGAATTTAATTATATACTGATGTTAAACATGCTTTTTTCAATACAAAAATGTACATTGGTTCGCTATCAACAAAATAGCAGCAAAAGTACAGCTTGAAACTGACTTTTTCGTCGAAAATAGTAAAAAAAAAATCTGAAAAAGACTTATTCACCTGCCCATTTTATTTTTGCTTTGCAAAGTGCCGCTAGCCCACCGCATCGTTTTGTTGTTAGTTTTCACATCTATTCATGGACTAATTGTCAAAATAACAAATACAACAATGTAAACAAATGGGTTTTGGAAAATGAAACGTACGAAAGATCATTAATATGGTTTTGTACAAAAATAGTTGCCATAAGTCTAATATCCAAAAAATAAATGCTTGGCCTGACTTAGGTCTCAATTTAAATCTTAAAACTCGTACTGTTTTCTTTGAAAAAAAGGAATATTGAAATGTCAAAAATATTAACACAGTATTGGTTATGTTTGCGTTCTTATATAGTTAAAAAATTGTTACAATATTTTGATAGGAGTTAGCTGCGATTTCAATTGCAGTTCCCTCTGTATTGTGTTTAGGCCGAAGTGAGTCCAATTTCAGTCATAACTTCTGTCAATCACAGAGATACGATAATGATTTAAAAACTGAGTGGTTGCAAACAGAAAAAGTAGGAAACATTATAATTATAAAGTACGAGTATCTATATAACAAAATAATTGTGCAGCTATAAAAAGGGGAACAAAAAATAAAATTACCACTTAACCCAAAGGGTTGTTTTTTTTTCCTACGACTTAAGTAATTTGATATAAGGCACACATGCATATACCTTTAACGTTAAGAGGGATATTGAAAAAAGTAGGATTTCAGTTTTAAGTTTAAGCGGTTCACAAATGGGGGCGGTAAGGTTTGGTTAGAATTAAAAAGTTAAATAGCATCTACGACATACGTGTAGGAATAAGTTACCTATAAGGAACGTTTCGTGATGACTCTATTGTTAATTATGTGGACAAACAATTTGAACACGACAAAATAAGTATTGCTGGCTTCTTAAGAGGCTCTTAAGCCAGATAAGTCGTGAGCAATACACAACATATAACACCACATTCGTGAAAGTTGTGACATTTTCCGGTTGAAATGTTTCACTTGAATTGAATATAGTAATTTGAGTATAGTAAAACTCGTTAGTATATAAACATACCTAGGTTATATACAAAAGGCTTAAAGCTTTCTTTGATGAGCGCTTAGGCGTGGACTATTGACGGTATGGGCAATGGACATGAAATGGAATGGATATGTCTTTTATTATAATCAACATTATAAAGTTCAATAGAAGTTAAATACATTTTATATAGAGTTTTCGGTGATTTTGTTTGTCGAGGCTCTTTTAATAAAAACTAAACGCGTTCGTTAATATTTATAGTTGGAACATATGATATTTATTAGAGTGTTAAAGGTGTTTTTTTTAGACGTGCGGTTTTCAAAATAAAACTAAACCCCATATAATTTGATGTTATGGCAAAGAATTTAGCTTTATTACAATAATAGGGGCTTTATGATTTCCGTACACTTTAACCCAACTGAAACAGCTTTTTATCCATGATAACCCATACAATAATTATTGTTTGAGGTACAGATTAGCTTGGTCTAAAGTGTCGAACGCTTTAGGAAAATCAAGCAATACAAAGAATGTGAAATGGTCTCCATCCAAAGCTAATCTGATCTAAAAGTGACTTGATGAACACCAGAAGTATTTCATCTAGCCAAAACACTCTCAACTATATCTGTGCGTTTCAAAGAGCTAAAGTCAAATCTAAAATGTGAAAACAATCCACTATGAGGACTCGAAAAGTTACGGGTATTATAGAACGTACTAGAACTG
This sequence comes from Eupeodes corollae, assembly GCF_945859685.1. Taxonomy (NCBI): domain Eukaryota; kingdom Metazoa; phylum Arthropoda; class Insecta; order Diptera; family Syrphidae; genus Eupeodes; species Eupeodes corollae. Next base: position 144,239,011 of record NC_079147.1, on the reverse strand, counting down.
TGTCTCTTAAGCTCTTTGAATTTTTAAGAACATATAAATGAGCTGCTGTTTAGAAAAAGCTGGAGTTGACAATTGATGACACAAAAGAACATCACTTAAACTGCTAAGTAAGAAAATATCTTAAAGTGTGCATCTGAAGATGCAATTGAAATAAAGGGTTTTTCAATAATGGCAGGTAGATGTTGAAATAAAATTTCGTCTAATTTTCAATGACTCTTCCGCATAGATCCGGTTTAATTTGAGCGATGGCCATGTGGTTTATTTGCATAGACCTGCGACTTTGAGAAACCCCACAGGATATTGTTTAGCGGGGTCAAATCGCATGACCTTGTTGGCAAATTTACATGACCCCTGCGAGACCATAGGTGGCCTTTGCTGTGTGGCTTGTAGCGCAGTCCTACTGAAACTACATGTCGTCTAGGTCCATATGGTTTAACCTGGGCCATGAAAAATTAGTTATCATCGTTATGTAGCGCTCCATCCATCATAAAGAGTTCACTATGATTGCTTTCCTTGACATCGAAGGTGCTTTTAACAACGTGGACACATCTGCAATCAAATCTGCACTAACATTTCTAAATGTAGAGAGTTCGTTTCGGTAGTTGATTCATTCAATGCTGACTAGCAGAATAATCAACCCAAAACTGGGCAACTCTTCTGGCTGAGGATTACCGCAAGGTGGTGTTCTATCCCCTCTCCTCTGGAACATAGTGGTGAATGAAATCCTACCTAGTCTGGATGCGGAGGGTCTTAGAGTAATAGCCTATGCGGACAACGTTGCTATAGCAGTTTCATCAAAGCACCTTAACACGTTAAAAGAACTCTTACAAAATGCCTTAGATAGACTAATACTTTGGGCTGATCGGTGTGGACTGGGTGTTAACCCACACAAAACCGATCTGGTCTTATTTTCGAGGAGATACCAAATTCCATTTGTCAACCCTCCTCATTTTAAAGGAATCAAATTAAAATTCTCAGGCGAAGCTAAATATCTGGGTCTTGTCTTGGATAAAAAACTTAATTGGAAACGCAACGTACAGGAAAGAGTCAAAAAATCTACTGTAGCTCTCTTTTCTTGCAAAAAAGCTATTGGTAATAAATGGGGCTTATAACCCAGAATCACGCATTGGCTATACCCATCGGTAATTAGACCGATTTTAATTTACGGTGTGGTAGTATGGTAAAGGGATAAATTAAATAAACTCCAACGTTCAGCTTGCCTATGTATAAGCGGATCGCTTCGCACTACCCCATCTGCGGCACTGGACACCTTGCTCTACCAACACCTCTTGAAATGTTTAACAAACAAATAGCTGCAAGCTCTGCTATTCGCCTCAAAGCTTCGTCGAAATGGACTAACGATAACATTGCCCACTCCGTAATTCTTAGTTATTTAGAATCTATTCCGAAGGACACAGACTACACCATCCCCCAACTGCAATTCGACAGAAATTTACAGATTTCTATACCTCCCAGATCTTTTTGAAAGGATAGGACATTCATGGAAGATGAGTCAATCCATTTCTATACAGATGTGTCAAAAACAAAAGATGGGGTTGGTGGGAGATGTGTACTCTGAACGACTGAAATAAGTCTCTCATTCCGCCTTCAAAATCATTGTAACGTGTTTGAGGCGGAACTTTTGGCGATAAAAGGAGTCTTGTTCCGGCTTAAAGAAAACGTGATATCAACATGTGATATCCGTATTCAAATCTCTCGACTCTGTCTCTACAAACTCTATAACAGTCCATAACGGTCGATCATATCTAATGGAGATGGCACAACAGTTTAATATTCACCTTTGCTGGGTGCGGGGCCATAGAGACATACCAGGTAACTGTAAAGCAGATGAACTCGCCAGGAACGGTAGAGTGCAGCCCATCCTACCACGTTTGACACGAACTGGCATACCAATCGGTACTTGTAAATTGTTGCTAATGCAGGAGGCTGTGAGGAGGGCAGGCACCAGGTGGAAGAACATCACCACGTGATAAGTCACAAAGAACATCTGGCCAAAACTGGATTTAAAACGTTCAAGGTGTTTGCTTTCTCTAAGCAGATCGCATATAAGCTCGATAATAGGTGTCATAACCGGAAACTGTCTAATAAGAAAGCACGCCACGAGACTTGGCGTATTCTCAAATGACTTTTGCAGAAGCTGTATGGACGAGGAAGAGGAGGAAACTACTCTTCATCTTCTCTACATGCCGCCCTGCTCTGGCTCGAAAACGTAAGAATTACCTAGGATAATTCTTCTTTAACGATCTTAACGATCTAAATCATATCAGCATAATCAGCCCCTCTCGTAAGAGACTCAAACTGATTCCATTGAGCTTAGGAGAAAGCTTAAAGATTCATGTGGTATCACAATGGGCCATTAAATTGGCCTAAGTGTGTCCGTTTCCATCTTGGACAACTACTATAACCTAACCTAACCTAACCTATGTAGCGCTCGCTGTTAACGGTGATTGCATCTCTAACGTCGTTTTCAAAAAAAGAACAGACCAATTACGCCGCGCGCCGGACCAAAATTCACACTAAACGGTAACTTTTTGAGGATGCATTATCACCTGTTGAACCTCGTATGGGTTGGTGCCGTCATTGCCACGCCATTCATCCAAAAATATGCCTCGGCATTAAAGATCGTTTTTCGGCTAAAATTAGGCTCCTCTTCTAAACGATTCGAAGGCCAGTCAGCGAATAAACTGTATTGTCTATGGTCATGAACTTTCAGCTCTAAGGTCAGTTGGATCTAGTACTAATGTTAGCCCAAGTCCCGACGCCAAATTCGCCAAATTGAAGTTTGCGAAAGGCCGAGTTTTTGTGCACGGCGAGGAAAAGACTGCTTCGGGTTTTGCTGTACACTTTCACGGGCCACAACGGGTGTTGGCGGATTGTTAACTGAACCGGTTAAAAATCGTTAAATAATCGACGTATATCTTAAAATTTGTGCAATGCAATGTATAAGCAACTGAATAATAAACAAAAGCTTTGACGGATATCACTAAAAAACAAAATGGCCGCATGTATCGGCCCCTTAAATCGGAGATCAGAACTATAAAGCACAATTCAATTGATATTTTGACAGTTGTTCACTAACCCTTTAGAATATGTAAAACAAAGCAAAAACACACAACTTATTCGGATACCATTAAGCTTATTTTACTCTCAACTCGTACTTATTAATTTATATTTTTGTAGACAAAGTTCGAAACAGTTGCCTTGATAATAAGACATTAATCTATTGTTAGGAAAAAGCTAAATTTTCGAAAACCGCCATATAACTTTCTATTACAATAATTTTCGTTATGTGTGCTTTTTTTTGAGAAACTTTTCGACTTGAAACATTATGAAACCAATAAACCAACATACTCAGTTTAGTATCCCTACAAAACAAAAAAGGTTTTTATATATTTGATTGGGTGGGATTGGAATTGGGGAGAATATTATTTAATTGAATATGTGTGTTGTGTGTGTTTTAACATCCCTAAGGGAACTCTGAATATTTATTTTTGAACTCTTTTTTCCATAAGAGGCGATGGGGGAAGGGCGGGAAGTCAGTCGTGGAAACAAATTCAAATTCAATTTCTATTGAATTGAATATTAATTCGGACTGAGTATACTATGCGAGGTCTAAGTGGTTTTTAAAGGATATAGATATTTTATGAGCTTCGTTGCTTTCGCTTTGCTTGACTAGGGATTTGGCGGTTTTAAGAGAAGCAATTAGCCGTTGGAATTATTTTTACTGTCAAGGGTTTCGTTAACCTTACCTTACCATCATCATCATCATTATATACAAAATGCATTGAGAGACTTAATTTGCGGGTATTGAATTCAATGAGATGATGAGAAAAGTAAAAGTTCTTTTCGGATTTTGTTGCAAAAGTTTCAATGATTATTATTAATAACTTGTGTGTAGAGTAATATCCATTTGAGGGTAAGGAGGTGGGGGTGGGTGGAAATTTTGCAAATGAAAGTTATACACATATAGAATACTCATAACTTTGGAAAGAATAATAATTGATCCATTATTGCATAACTGGCTTTTATTTCAACAATGAGTAATTCCCTAACTTAAACTTTATTATGATGGTTAATCAAGGAGGGCATGTGAATTTTATTCGTCTTTCTCAAGTGCTTTCCATTATCATCATTTTTCCTGCCAAATGTTTACTTTACACAGCTTATCAAGTTCGCTAATTAGTATAAAGGTTAAATAAATAAGTAATAATAATCACCCAGATTTGCGAATATCCGAATGTAACCACCAGCGCCGCCAGTGGCAGTCAGATTAACTTTTGCCATATTATGAGAATCCCAAGGATTATCCACTTTGCATAAAAATATATTTCCCTACCAAATATATTCTGTATGCACATAAAATACATTAATAATTAGGTGTATTCAAGTGCTTTAAAAAATTTAAAAATAAGTCCATAACTCGCAGAAGTTTAAAATGTTGTGGATTTTATATAATTGGCCTGAGCTCATGAACACGGTAGGACAAACCACACACTTAATTTATGAATTTTCCACTTTATGGATTTTTAAATTTAATTCATTTTATGCGCATTATGTTATGAGGTTTACAAGTGCGATTGAAACATGTGATATTATACGTTGGTTAGTTAGGAGCACCTGTGGCATCATGATAAGTGCCATTGTCATGCCCGATGTCTTATGTTTAGTCCATGTCTGTGTCATGAAAAATGCTACCTTTAATTACTCAACTGGACTCGACATATGGCCTATCCATTCCTTATATTATTCGCACACGGAAATGGTTGAGAGTTTTAAGTCACTAGGCCTTATTGATAACAGCCAAGTCAGTAGGGGAGACAAACTTCTTGCATCGCGAAGGGAAACCAAACAGCTTATAGCATTTTTTACGAAATTGCGTTGGTAATCCTTCCGCAAGAATTCATTAGAGATACACCATACCGGGAATTTAAAGATTTTCAGTCTCTTAGATGCAAGTGCCACTTATGGATAGTTGCAAAGGTGGCAAATTATGTTTTAACGACAGTAGGCAGTATTGAGTTTTTGATACATTAAATTGTACTCGATTACTCCCATTTAACAATGCTGCTTAAGTCAGGATTAAATCATATCATATATTGCTGTTTAAAATCCACATCTAAAGAGGGGGGCTTTGAGATTCCCAAAACGAATATGAACAGTTGATGGTATTATCGTTAGCGAAGCAAGTAAGTGAATTAGAAATATCAGACAGACTCATTATCAAACATTAAGAAAAGTGTCGCAAACAGAACTGAGTCCTGCGGCACACCAGCAATTGTTTTGTATTTCTCAGACTTGAACCAATTTAATACTGCTTGTATTAAACGATCCAAAAGGTAGTTATGTACTTATCTAGTGAAGGAGGGATTCAAGAAATTCGAAGGATCGCATTTTCCAGTCTGATGCCAAATCTTATCAAATGTTTTTGAAATATTAAGTGTAATAATCTTACTTTCTCCAAAACGATGTGTGGATTAGTTTCACTATTTGTTTAGATAAATAATTAAATCACTGGTGGGCCTATTGCTACGAAAACCATACTGCAAGTTATTAAGAAGATTTCAATCTTCGAGACATTTCTTAAGCTGATAGTTAATCAGACCTTGGCAAGAAAGGATGTACGTAACTTTACTCGGTCTATAATTAGACTGTAAAGAGGATTCGTCTGATTTGGAGATATACGAATGCTGTTTTCTATCTAGTCGCAACGAGATGTGATGAGTAGGAGAGTAAGAAAAACCTTACGGAGTGGTTTTGCTAGCAAGGAAAATTAATAAAGAAAATAACATCCGGACAATCGGATTTACGTATGGGACATTCACCACTTTAGCTTTCTCTTAAGAGATGACAACTGTGAAGTGTTATTGACAACGAGCGTAGGAACCGAGGAAGAATCCCTTATTTATTTTACGAATGGAGAAATATTTTTACTGCTTTTGGAACATTCCAGTATTTTTTGCCGAAATATTTGGTCATGTATACATTTTGTCCGTCGAATAGGGGCGTTTCGTTATTTGACAACAAAAACATACTTCTTTAGCCCTAATAAACTCTTTACACCTCGAATTGAACCTTACGTTTCCTTAAGTCTGACTCAAGGGCGGATCCAGACTTTTCATCAGGGGAGGGGGGTCACACGCTTAGATAAGTTTTTACTCACCGATTAAAAATGTTTTTTGATGTTTTGTAAAGGATGCTAACAAAATTTTATAATTGCTTGGTTATCAAATTATTTAGAACAATGTTGTCCAGCAAGTTATGGTCTAACTATTTAATTTGGATGACTCATATGAAAGCATTCCAAGATTCGAACAGTTGTCAAAATATGCCATATAGCTAAAATACAATAGGTTTTTGGTACATTTCGCGCAGAAATGTAGGAAATTGTTTTGAAACGTTGCTTTTTTCCAAAAACAAAACACACTTTTCTTGTTTTCATTTCTATTAATGCGAAGAACGCTGAAAACATTTAAAAATTCAGAAAATGAGAGAGCATCTAATATGTTAAAATGTCGGGCTCTTTTTGAGGTAGTTTTTTTGAACTCAATTTCCGGGAGTCTCTTCTTACTATCGTTATCAATCTGCTTACTCGTATTTGGATCTTATAAAAGCGTCAACAAAACTTAAAAATTGTAGAGACAAAAAGGTTTGGTTCTTGAATTTAAGGAAATAGTTGCATTTAAGTACATAATTTCTCTAAAAAAAACTAAATTAAAACAAAGTAAGGTAAGTCAACAAATAAGTTGGGAAGAAAAGTTTTGTAGTACTCACAAATTACACGTTTCAAAGCATTTATATGAATAGATATGAAAAGTTTATTGTGTTTTTAACTTAGCCATTAGTTTCACAAAAGTGTCTTTTGATTTTTTGGGGCATTTGTATTATTGAAATTCGTGTTTGAATCTCGGTTCAAACGCAAATTGACTTCAAAAGTAGATTTATTTAATTTTTTAAGATCTTTTGTATTCAACAGAAAGCCAATTTTGAAAGAAATAAAATGCATGACTGGGTCGCAAGAACTTTCTCATTTCTTCCAAAAAGTCTGTTTAAAAATATTGCCTATATTTTAAGATTTAAATATGTACCTCGAAAATAAGTTCTTCTCAAAAATTTAAATGCCATTTTATTTGTCAAAAAATCTAGATTAACCTATTTTTTTCGAAGATCATTTTAAATTTTGTCTTAAAAATATTTTTGGTATAAGCACTTAATAAAGAGCTTATAAATATATAAACATTTAAATTTCGTAAAAAAATGTTGTCGCCTTTCTGAGATATCGAGTTTTGTAAACGAAATTAGTATTTTATTAAAAATAAAAAAATACATTTTTGATCATAAAAATCATAATCAATTTGATCATTGACAAGAGCTTGCACAGAAAAAGAAATTGTTGAAATCGTTCCATTAGTTCTTGAGAAAACTTAAAAACAAAATAAAGATTTTTTTGAGGGGTACCCTTCTGGAGCAATACGAAAATATGTTTTTCTTGTAGAAAGAAGCCAAATTAAGAACACAAAATTTTGAGAAAGTTTTAGAAAAATCACATATTATTTTTTTATTAATAAAATGATAAAAACTCCTTACACTAATCAGCTGAAAATCTTAATTTCAATCAACACAATTGCTTGGACTGTAGAGGCCAGGAAAGACAGACAGATGGAAGATATCGAGGTACCCACTTTTTTTCGACTTCTTCGTAATGTCATATTTGATTAAAAACTCTAGTTTGAAATTGTTTACTAATGCAAAACTTGCTACATAGTTCCTTTATGTCGCAGTAAAAATCACGTCTATAATCACTATTTATGTGTGTCAAAAAAATGTAATAATAAAATTGAAGGCTAGTTTAAGGAATTTAAAGGCAACTTTATATAAAATTGATGATCTCTTATTCAAAGTTTCTTCTTAGGAACCTGAATATTTGCTGTTTTTCTTAGAAACCATTTTTATGAAAATAATTTAAAGCATGACTAACGTTTTTTCAAGTTCTAAATTGAGCGAAAATTTGAGTTGTTTTTGGCAGCAAACCACTTTTGGGTGAATGTCGTTAAATTACTAATAAATCTTTAAATCAAATCTTTACTTATACAACTTAACTGTATAAGCTTTTTGGCTCATATGACCCCCCCCCCTGGATCGTCAATTGGTCAAAAGTTGATGAATTTGTGCTGTGTTTTTGAAATATTGCTTAATATCCGATTCATATTATGTTCTTGGTCCAATCTTCAGTCAAAAGTAGTACCTTTAGCAACAAAGTTTAAGGAAGTAAAATACAAATGTTGTTTTCATATACAAAAAATAAATAATTCAAAATATAATGGGGGTCATATCCATTAACGCAATACGATTAGTTTTAAATTAAAGTGAATTCCTATGAAAAAGCAAACAAATTATCTCCCAGGGGGGGGTCATGACCCCTATGACCCCTCTATGACTCTTTTTACACTTTTGGGGATACAAATTCTTATTCCCAAGAGAATAGAACTTGTGATCATATCAGCGGTGGCTTACGTGTTAATGGCGAGGAAACATAGTGACCAGTTCAACATCGTGAAATAATTAGAATTAATAATGATTTAGAATGTCAAAGTAGGATTTTTCGTACTGTTTCTCAGGAGCTCAATCGTCAGATGTGTCTAGAGGAGAAAGCTTAAAGTGCACTTTTGGGGTCAGATGTAGGAAACCAGTCAAGTCGTTTTCTGCTCAACATTCCAGATGAGTTGACAATTTGAGTTAGGTGGTTCAACTCAGCGAAGACTTTAGCAGAAACTGAATCGTATGTTGAACCTATGGAGGATTGTGTTTCCATTGAAATCTCCGTAATAACGGCTTCAATGCCAGGATAGGAAGCAACAATTTCATGGATGAAATCAGACAAAGGAACACATTCACGAGAAGTTGATGATCCGTCTGCATAAAGACTTCGATAAAGGATCTCTTTTTGTTTTAGTGTTGTGTTTAAATTAAAGCCTTGCATCAAGTCATTATAACGTATTTTACTAGTATTGAAGTAAAGTACTGTTGTACTGTTTATAGTAATTGGAACATTAGTTATGTATTTTGTAAGATTTATAGGCCTTCATTTGATATCATTTAGTTTGATATGGCATTTTAAAATGCTTGTGTAACCTTTGCAATGGAACTATTTGTCACCAATATTGCAGTGACATCAGCAAAGGTGGTCATGATAGTGTAGATTTCCATTGGTATATCCTTTGGATTCACTAGTCCTATGACCTTTACTGCGGTACACCGTCTTCTATTTTTTTTAACTTTCAAGACATTTTTTTGAGTCGGTTCGCAGCATTTATAATTTCAGTATTTCTTAGTACTACCCGGAAAGTATCAAACCTTGTCAAACACTTGGGCTAAATCTAGAAATATAGCCTAGCATAATTTTGTTTTCTTTTCTTTTTAGCCACAACCTTAATTCGATGAACTTCGTCTATCGTAAAATGTGTATTTCTTAATCACAGCCGATACTTCCAAATTAGTGTCCTTAGTTCTTTTTCCTTTTATTTTGCTGAGCAGTTTTTTAAAAACTTTTAGCATTTGTTAATGATTTTTGCCAAGTTTTTTAAACATTACTATATGCCACTGTTTTAAGGCAAATAAATTAATTTTAAATTGAGCCAAGAGAAGAAAATCAAGAAATTTGCAAATCAGGGGTAAAATCGGCAATACCAGAAAAAATTACGATTTTCGGGGTTTACTCGATTTATTAACATGTTCCGTTCACTAGGTAGAAAACCTGTATTATTTATATGACTAACGTCATAATCACATAGGAAAACAAATTGGTCTACAGGATTAGCGGAATCGTCTCTTTATGTCCAGAGAAAAGTCTACTTGATTAAAAAATAGTACAGTTCCAATTATTTTCGGTGTTTAATCAATAACTGATTTCCAATATTTGATTATTTTATGTCAAGCCACTATGAAAGAGTACCCCTAAAGCCTAACAACAGCGGGTATAAACCTCCATCCAGATCATCTGCACAACTTTCAGTAGCAATATTTTTGACAATGTGCTTTACTGTCATACTAATACCTTACGATATTAGTAATAAATATTAAATTATTTGGCGCAACAGTCCATGAAGAACCAGGGCTTAGTGACTTACCATTACTGTGTGTGAGTACAGGGATGGAGGAGGCACACAGTGTTAAGCCGAATCATGGCAACAATTACTCTTGGAGAATTTTGTCAATTCCTCGCAAGAGGCAGTACCCGTAAAAGAAGTTAAGTGGCACAGCCAGGCTCGAACCCAATACCCCTTGCATGACAGTCCAACGCACTAACTATCACGCTACGGGTATACTACTGTGATATTAGTAACGCTTTTATTTTCTTCAAATTTCTTCACCATCTTACAGATTGGTTGCATTTTTTAAGCTCAAGTCTATGTGTAAGGGGTTTTAATTTAAAATCGTGCATTGTAGGATGAGGTAGTGTCAAAAAAGTTTAGAATGCCGTAATGGAGAAATTTTAAGAGATTGGATTGGTTACAGATATTGTAAGGCATGAGCATCAGCATTTGTACCACTGAAAATATCGCTGCTATAAGTGAAAGTGTTGCCAAAGATCCGAGTGTGTCGATTCCTCGTCGTTCTCAGGAATTAGGACTGTCTTACGGGACATCAAGGCTTATGTTGCAAAAGCAGGCGCAAGACGGCAATTTTTTGAACTAAATTTTCTTCAGTGACAAAGCATGTTTGCCTGCTATTGAAAAATACGACTTGGAGAATGTGTGAGACGGTGCCATAAGCCACACAACTGGAGCGAATATAACTTTTCTGACTTTGTACTTATACGAATACTTACCCTTAAGCAAAATTTCGGACGTACTAAAAAGTAAAGAGATTCTTTTTAGTCGCATTACACGAATGTTAAATGCTTTACCATGCTCAATATTACAAATTTAATATGAGGGTATTCATTACCTCTTGATTGCTTGTACTTTCGGTAATTATTGTTATGACTCTTTTAGAATGCTTACTTGAGCCAACACTCGCCATGTTGCATAATAAAGGAGATAAAATCCCATTATTGTAGCTCATGTCTGCTAAATTTTAAAACCAGTGATTGAGTGTTTTAAAATGCCCAAAATATAAAATACTTTACCTGGTCGAAAGGGCAATATTTTGATTTGTTTTTAAAATTATATCAAATCCAAAGCAATTTATCAAGAATTAGCTCTGCAAAACACCTGCAATATTGATGATCTCATTTTATTGCCGTTTTAATTTGCAATCATCTCAAATTCACTTGAAAGAAAAACCAACACAATATAGAAGAAGGAGAAAAAGAAAAATCGCATACTTTAAAAAAACGTACATTTTCCTGCCAAGCCAAAGCAACTTATCACAACTCAAAAAAGAAAAATCTTTTTCAAATAAAAATGTCATCCGCCAGAGCTCACATTTTATATTAGACTGATTCAAAAAAACAAAATAAAAACTAAAATGACTTTGACTTTAGTGGAACTAACTTTTGGTGAAGTTAAAGTTGTTTACTCTTTTATTTTTCTATATTTTACGAGAACTCGAGGCATTATGAATACCCTTATAACGATTCAATCCACAGCGAGTTATAAGGAAAGATAGAAAGGATTAGAAAGGAGATACCGATGCACATTAGTTTGAATGACTGCACATTGCAACGAATAGGCAAAATTGAGCAAAACATTTCACATTCGTGTAGTGCGATTAAAAAACGAATCCCTGTACTTCATACTACGTTCGAAATTATATTTATCGACAGTCAAGGCCATATCTGCCACTGCCTTAAATTTAAAAATGGTAGGGATCCAGCACGGTTACCCCAGGACACTGTGCAATTGACATTATGAATAGTTGGATAAATTGGCCAAAAACAGATCAATTATTAGTATCAGTGATCTATAGGCTAATTGACCAGGTAAACGAACAAATCCACCAAAGTTTAATTGAAATCGAAAACAGCTGGTGGTCAGCTCTTGAAACTAGTCCTCAATTTTTAGAGTTGTCTTTTGAATTCTGTCTGCCCGCCCAAATATAGGTTGCACTCGAACTTCTTGTACTTGAATTTCGGAGAAAACCTAAACTCTTAGCAGCGTTTTTGGTCTGTGATGCATATATCTAGAATTGAAAGTTGTTCAGTATCGATACTCGTAGATGCCACCCATAGATAGTAGCATTGGGTAGGAGTTACGCTTTTGTCTCCATTGAGCTTTCAAAGCATCAAATTCTACACTGTTACTGATTCCTGATTGCACAATGCCGCCACAATCAAAATTTAATGAGTTGATCACACAATGATGGTAGCCCACATTCGAGGAACAAGGATGAGAATTTAAAATAAATAAATTAGGTGGCGCAACAGTCCTTTGAGAACCGTGCGCGAGTAACGTTCTCAGCGATGGATAGAATCTACACCTTCAAACCAAATCTGAACGGCTAGTTTTGAGAAAGCGTTTTTTGACTTGAATTACTCTTGGAAGATTTGTCAATTCCTCGCAAGAGGCAGAACCCGTACAAAAAACTTCAGATGACACAGGCAGGTATTGAACCCAAGACCTCGGAGCTCTGATAGTCCAATGCACTAACCACTATGTACACATGAGAATCTAAAAGCAAATATGAAAAGGGTACTGTCATCAGTGAAACAATTTAGTGGGTTAGAAGTTTCAAACAAAAGATCATTAATAAAAATAAGGAAGAGTGTCGGAGATAAACGGAGCCCTGGGGCACTTCAGCGTTTATTTTGTGGATATCAGATTCAAAACCGTTCAGAACTAATTGGATTGAACAGTCCGAACGGTAATTTCTAACCCAACAAAGAAGAGATTTATCAATACCAAAAGCATGCATTTTCGATAAGAGAGCTTGATGCCAAACTCTATCAAATGCCTTTGAAATATAAAGTGCAATAATCATACTTTCTCCAAAACGATTTAAAGATTTGTTCCACTGTTCGAAATATTTTTTAAGCTTATAATTAATCAACGTCTCCATGGCCTTAGGAGGAGGAGACGTGAGTGCTATTAGACGATATTTGGAGGGGGAATGATTCGCCTTTTTTTAAGGGCCTGCTGGACAAATGCTGTTTTTCATCCGCTCGAAAAGAAACCTGTAGAGTTGGAAAGTTCGTAAAGCTTACGAAGTGGTTTTGCCAGAGTTGAAGAACACCTCTTCAGAACAATAGCGTGGATACTCATAAGGCCAGCGGATTTGTGTATGTCAAGATCTTTTTAAACTCTAGCGAACCGTGTAATGATGGCGAAAGAAGATTCTTCCCATAAAATCGTTTGCCCTCTCCAATGCAGGAGGAGTGATGTCACTCTGGCAGCATCGAATTTACATCGAACTATACCAAAAGGAACTTGGCTTTATCGATCGAGGTTACATAAGTAGTGTCAATAAAACTAACTTAGGGAGCTATGATGACTTGGAGTTAGGTATAATTTTCACAAATGACAAGAATGTTTATTACCTTTGGGACATTGTATAATTTTTTGCCGTAATTCCTGGTAATGTAAAAATTTGACTAGTCAGTTATAACCGTTACAGAACATTCTAGCTTGTTGAAGCTCATTCTGTTTTTTCTCAATCGAATTGGCTTAACAACATCGGAAACTTAGATCTTTAATTTTAATAACCTCTTTAAAGCTCGACTTTGAGGTAGTTTTATATTTGAACCATGAAAGATTTTTGAAGGAATTTGAATGGCTTTTAAAAGGTCTTTTCATTTTTCTAAATGAGTGCTTTAAATAATTTATAATTCTTTTTTAAATCGAAAGAGGTGAACAAATTTATTGAATTTTCGATCTCGAAATATCAATCTAAAAGTTGAATCAGTCTAATGTACATACCATATACATGTATACATATCTTCCATTGAAATAAGTTAGAGATTATATATTTAAGGGTGTACGATATAAAGCAACAAAATTGATTGCTTCAGAAAAATGATTTAACCTTGATCCTTTTTCTATGCGAAGCCAAAATATGTCATTGGATGGTATGGCGATAGCGGGCTTGACTGGGGAGTCATCGTCAACTAGACCTCCTCCCTCAAAACCACACCATGAAAGACCACGTATTTCCCAACCCTGACTCTACTTACCGACTAATATTTGAAAATTTGACTTCATCTATAATATATAAGTATAAAAGTTACCTCGTTATTTTGCATCTTTTATGCGAGTTTCCATAGACTAACAAAAAAAATACACGTTCTTTCCCAACTTTTTTAATTAAATTTCAATTTTAACGTAACTTAGAGAAAAATAAACATATTAAAGATAATATTACTTGCCAGTTGCCACAAGAAGAAGGCAAAGGTATTAATTTTATAAAAAAGAATATGGACGCAAAATTATCATGTATACTAAATTTGTATCTGTGTGTAGAGACCAAACTATATGAATTTTTAAAAAACAGACATTTTAAAATCCAATAATATGAGAAAAAGTAGGAGGAGCGGATATCTTATATAGTTTGGTTATTTTGGGAACGATCCCAACAAGAATACAACTAAATAAGGGTTGCCACCAGGTAATTCTCACAGCTGGACGAAAGACGACAAGAAGACGAAAGAAACATTCAGGATTTTCCTTTCATTCCACTATTTGAAGAACTGTCACCATTAAAGTTGTCAATTTTTGACACTTGAAAAGTAAAAACTAAGTCAATACTAAAAAATGGATAGCTTAAACAACGCAATGAAATTTTTGGAAATTCACTACAAAATTCAAAATTTGCAGTTTTGCAAGAAAATGTATCTGAATGTTTTATTTTTCCAAAACGTGCACACAATTCTTCTATTAAAATGCTGTAAAGTTGCTGACATATTGTTTTCTACATTATTTTAAGCCTTATGTCTGAAACCCAGGATATCCCGAAATTCCTGCTACACCTGGCAACACTATTATATTATCTTACATGAACATACAATCTTTGAACTTTTAAATATGAGTTTGCTTCCGGACAGATGTCATTGTACAAATTATTGGCAATATTCCAACTTGGACGATAATGTAAAGTGAACCAGCAATCAACTACAATTTTCTATTTGGTGAAATAAATTGCGACAAAATAAAAATCGAATATGATACTTCAATTTGTATTTGTCATCTTTTTTTAAGTACTACATATAATGCACTGCAAAAAATTGTAGATATGCAAATTTGGGTTTGTAAAGAAACAATAATGCTATTTTTGATGATGTACTAGAATTGAAGTTTTGTTCATACAAAAAAGACAGGGCAAAAAGTTTAATTTTTATATTAGACTTGAAAAGTGAAAATTTAAACAAAATTAATGGATGTTTATTTCATTGTAAAGGGCTTAACATTTTAAAAAGTAGCAAGTAACACCAAGTTAGTGCGATGGACTGTCATGCGAGAGGTCTTGGGTTCGATCCCTGCCTATGCCACCTAAAGTTTATTCACGAGTACTGCCTCTTGTGAGGAATTGACAAATTCTCCAAGAGTAATTCTTGTCATGAAAAGTGCTTTCTCAAATTTGCCGTTCGGATTCAGCTTAAGACTGTAGGTCCCTTCCATCTCTGACAACAGTACTCGCACACAGGAATGTTTGAGAGTTGTCAGCCACTAGTTCTCAAACGGACTGAAAAACTACGATATTTACTATGGTGACTGCTACTGAGAAAACTAACAGCGCTTATTTGGATGCGGCTTTGTCTTTGGAGCCAGACTTAGGTAACACGTCTTGAGCAAGCGCCTCATGACCACCTCATCAAGGATAAATTTGGAAACATTAGCCTAATATGCGATCACGCCCCACAGAAGTGAAGGATGACAACACTAAGGTTAGGTCGAGCTCTTAGACAAAACACATGAGCGGTGTCCTAGCTACGATATTAAAACTGTCCTGGGCGATCTTAATGCCAAGCTAGGAAGGGAAGACATTGTTGGTGGAATAATCGGGAAGAACAGCCTGCACGACAACACTTCCGACAACGGATTCAGGCTCATAGATTTTACTGCGGGGTGAAACTTCATCGTAGCCAGTTCGCGTTTCCACACCTCAACATCCACAAGCTCTTGGAGATCTCCAGATCAACCTACCGTCAACCAGATTGACCATATTGCGATCGACGCCAGACACGCTTTCCGAGGAGCTAACATCGATTCGGACCACTACCTCGTTGCAGCCAGGTAAAACAGGAAGATGCTTCGAGAAGGTACAACATCGAACAGTTACAATCGCAGGAGATAGCCAAATTTGTTGCCGCCAGTAGTAACGTGCGGTCGAAAATGTTGAGAGGTTCAAAAGCAAGAAATAATTTCGAAAGCTTTATGAACAGGCGAAACGAAATTCACAAGTACATAAAGAACCAAAGACTGCAAAGACAAAAGTGAGGATATGGAAGGACCACTTCTTCAGACTGAATAACAACGACGACGAACCGAATTTCGCTGTCAGGCAGGATGATCCATTCAACATTCCTACTCGTAGACGACGAAAGCCAATAATCCCGTCCTTTCGACTTATACGAAGTAAAGATTGCCATAACTGGAGCAGATGGCTTCAATGGCGAGCTCTTCAAAGCAGCTGGAGATAATTTGATTAGGAGCTTGCACCAACTAATCTGCAAGATATGGTCGGAAGAAAGCATGCCCGATGAATGGAACCTCAGTATTGTTTGCCCGATTGTGAAAAAAGGAGACCCTCTAAACTGCAAAAACTATAAAGGAATCAGACTACTTAACACCGCTTACGTGATATGTAAACGTCTAAAGCACATCGTCAACAACCTAATAGGTCCTTATCAGTGTGGTTTTAGACCAGGAAAGTCCACAGTCAATAAAATATTCACATTTCGGCAGATCCTGGAAAAAACTGAAGAACACCAAATCGACACCCACCATCTTTTCATCGATTTCAAGGCCGCATATACAGGGACGAGCTATATAGAGCCATGTATTTTTTTGACATCTCTACCAAACTTGTCTGTTTGTGCAGGATGACCATGGAGAATTCACGCTGCTCCATAAAGGTTGGAAACAACTTAACAGAACCTTTCGATGTCAAAAAAGGTTTTACACAAGGTGATGCGCTGTCATGTGATTTTTTAACATCGTGCTTGAAAGAATAGTTAAAACACCGACGTCTCGGTTAAACCGCACCATCAACAGACGTAACTTTGATTTAGTCATGGACTTCGTTTACCTAGGCTCCACTCTAAACGCAGAAAACAATACCAGCGCTGAGATCAAACAAAAAATAATTTTTGCTAACCGCTGTTTCCCTGGGCTAAGAAAGCAATTGACTGGTAAAGCCCTCTGTCGCGGGACCAAAGTGTCGCTATATAAGATCAAGGACTATGACAAAAGCGGATGAAAGCACCCTGGGTCATTTCGAGAGAAATGTTCTTTGAGCGATCTACTGTGTGGAATGAAGTAAAGTAAAAATGTTGTCCCTTTTATGACTAGAAGCAATTTTTGGGTTCCTCAAAATTAAATATGGGTTAATCAATGTTGTGCGCTATCTTTTGACACCTGTCAAACTCAGCTGTCATTTAAAATGTCAAATTTTTAATTAAATGAAAAATTAATGACCCTGTATTATCGACGTATACGTATCAGCATCGTCAAAATATTATGCACAAAAGGGGAGTGGAGGAGCAGATGAAAGGACGAGCTGTACGGGCTGTACAGGGACGTAGACTTATCCTGAAAGGTAAAATTACAAGGACTAAGATAGCTGGGTCACTTAGAGCGCATGAAAACCATTGATCCTGTCGGAAAGTCTTCGAATCCACACCCACAGGACAGCGCAGTAGAGGAAGACCGCGCACAAGTAGAAAGTAACCTCACCTAACTTGGAGCGCGAAACTGGGGACATTTAGCTAGGGACCGAGCTGGATGGAGAAGTTTGTTGAGTGAGGCCCTAGTTCACACAGGACTGTAGCGCCACTTTAAGTAAGTAATTGCACTGGACCATTCCATCCGCTGCTTTTATTTGTAAAATTATTTGAATATAGGTACAACCTACTGTTCCGTTAGGAAGTTAACTTACCAACGTGAGCCTAAAGGATGTTTATCCATAAAAAAAGGAATTTTGTTCTTTGAGTGGTATTACTCGGGACTTAAAACATTGCACTTTTCTGCACAAAGATGAATCCTCAAATATTTAGAAATCCCCGTCTTTCGAAAACATTTTCTATATTTAAAACAAAACATTTGTAGCTGATGAATGAATAAAAAAAAAATGAAATCAACTGTTTCAAGTAAAACTGGGAAAAATATTTTTCGAGGATAATAACAGGTGTTTTATGGATTTATCAAAGTGCTAAATGTTAAAGAAGTCTTTTAGTGATTTTAACTTCAAATTTTAAAAGATTGTAAGATGATAAAATTGTCTAAAACTAGCTTTACTTTAATTTTACTAAACCTTTTAAAATATTGCAACAATATCTATTAATGTCGACCATTTAATGTATTTTGTTGCACCAGGTTCGTTTTCGAATAAATAAGGTCCAACTACACCGTCAGATGATAGACGGCTTTTCAAAAAATCCTTGAATTTTTCGAGACTCAAATGCTACAAAATCTTCTTTGTCTTCGAAGTAAAAATACCACAATACCACATTAAAGATGATTTTCGATGAAAATCCGGATTTTCTCTGGATCGGATTGAGAGCTTTTTTTTAAATGAACTTTAAAAGCTTTAAGGCGTACAACGTGTGATTTTCAATACAAAATAAAACTTATACAATTTCATGCCATAGGCAGCGGCGGTTATTCGCATGCTTCATTTTAAAAGAAATTTGGTAAAAAAAGACTATAATGAGCCAACTTTAAAAGATAGACATGCTGCCTAAGGAGGAACAATTCTATTATACATTATTGTAGAAAAACTTCAAACGTTTCAGCAACGCCCTGGAAATAGGAAAAAAGACGATTTTTAAAACGTCTTAGCGCGATGTTATACAGCTTAAAGCCTTCCGCAATAAATGTGCTATCTTACACTGAAATCATTTTTTCAAATCGGAATAGCAATTCCTGAAATTATTGCGTTCAAATATACAAAGAACATTTTCAGTTTTATACGATTAGCATAGGTAAGGGTTTGCTATTAAGTTTCGAAAATGATTGAGGGCGAGTGACTACCTTGGGTCGCTCTAACAAATTTCATCAAAAAGGCGCAATTTTCGACAAATTTTTGCACCGATCGGGGAAAATATTTTCTTTTTAAGCGGTCAATCGTCTCGGGCTACGTAATCAAGCGAATGTATAACCCTACTAAAACTAATCCATATTGGACTTTTGGAGACCAGGCCAATAGCCCAGGAGTCAAGATAATGCGCTTACTAAAAGTTTACTTCAATGAATAGATTTCATCTTTGCGTTTCGCAAAATGATCCATAATGTTTGGTAATAACTCTGCATGATTTTTAAGCGTTTTTTCGGAAACTGAGCATTAATCAAGGGAAAACTGTCAAAAAGGCCAACTACGAAAATATTGCCCGATTGAAAACCACACATCTAAAAACAAACACCTGCTTCATGCGAAACAATATTGCAAAAGAAATTAAAACAAATATTCGAAACTTATCATTTCAATGCTTTGGAACTTGATTTTTGGCATTTTTTTTTTGACAAATATCGTTTTTCGGATTGGAATTTATGTTGGGGGATACGACTACAGCGCATCGATTAATTGAGCTAATGGTAAAACCAACAAAAAAAAAGAATATTGAAAATCGAAAATGGATTGCAATTCACAAATAAAAAAAAACTGTCATATTCAATCCAGAAATCTCAATTGAAACCCATCCCAATCTACAAAGACCCGATTCTCAACTGTTTGTAAATTACTCCTCTTAAAACGTTAAAAAAAGAAAGTACATCTAAATTTTTTGAATACAACAAATGATTACGAAGACAAAATGTACTCTTTTTTGTAATAAATAAACTGTTGTCCTCAGACTCATGCTTCAAGTACCTAAAAAAAAGTCAAGCCCATCCTTGAATTTTTATTGTTCAATCGACCAAACTAACAATGTAGAAATTTTTATTCAGAGAGCAATATAAAAATAAAAAAATCAACCTTTTTCTCCAGAATCTCCAGAAACCGAATGAATTATAACCGAAATTGCGTGCTTATTGCCTCTTTAGTGGCAATGGCAAGCACGAAATGGGTGGTGTTGGAATTTCTGTCGTTTAGCATGTTTTGTGTGCACCTTTTTTTTTGGGAAAGATTCTTTTTTATTTTTGTTTTAAGGTCAGGAACCTTTCTGAGTAGAGCAGTGCTGTCGAAAAAAGTACTTTTATAATTTAAAAATCAGAATCAAAAGTACTTTTGCATGCATTTTGTCCTTTTTGAAGTTGTTTGGACGAAAATGGGCTTCCTGACTTAAGATGATTTCAGCTTCCTTAACCAAGCGTGATATCAGAGAGTTTTACTAATGATTTGTTATTAAAGATGCTTTAACTGCATATTTCGACATTGACAGTTGGGTCGTTTGTTTAAGAATGCGTTCACAGTAAAACGCTAACAGATAAACGTCAAATCTAGAAGCTAATCACCTAAGAAAGTTATCACTGGTATGAAATTTTACTTCTAAAAGGTTCTCCAATTAGAAGTTTCATTTTAAAAAACCCGTTATTTGAGCAGATATCATCTTAAAACATTTGAGAAGAACAATTAACGCTTTTTAAAAATGAGACAATAAATGCTTCAATTGGTATTCACTTTAAAATTGTTGAAAATTTTACAGTACATTTCGCAAAACTATTCAAAAAAATCAATTCCAAACATATTCGTCAGTGAGAAGCTACCTGAAACATTGCTGCTGTAGCAAGTAGTGTTACTGAAAACTTAGTTTTGCCGATTCCTCTTCGATTTTTGGAATGCGGCCTTCCATAATTCTTCATATAAGTGCAATTAAAACAAGAACTCGAACATGGAAATCACCAGCTTCTTTGTAGCTTACATCATATAAGATTATTGAAATACTTACAAATGATGCCGATTTTTATCGGGAAAATCATTGGCCATTTTCAACTCGGATGCTAGTTTAATATACAGAATGTTTTTATATGGGTCTTGAAAAATCCGTAAAAGATTGTTAAAAGCCGCTCCATTCACAAAAAATGTTAAGTTTTGGTACGCGTTTTGGGCTTATTCAAAAATAAGACTGATGCGGTTATAGTGAATGGATTGCACTAACGAACTATTTTTAATGACAATTTATGGCCGAAATCTAAAAATATTGATGTTAATTGATTATGGACACTTTTAAGAAAGGTTATAATACTGCAACCACAGCCATGACCGCAACTTGGGTGATTCAATGCTAATTTCATATTTCGGTATGCCAAAAACATTTAACCTGAACACCGACTAAAGGTTCAAAGATTTTATTATTATTATTATTAAAACTTTATTGAAAACATAAATGAATTATATTAACAATAATTAAATAGATATAGCGCTAGCTACCAGGACTTTTAGCTATATGAAAAAAAGTTAAGTTTAAATAAATTGATCTAGATTGAGTTTTATCAGAATTGTATGGACAAGTTTAATGTTGATTGGTGAGGTGGATGATAAAAGTTGTTGTAGAGGTTTTCCGGAAACGTTTATGCAGGTTCTGTTTATGAATGCACATTGTAACATGTGTGTGACAGTGAATGTAGGTTTTTGTTCACAAAAAGTGCAGCGAGGGGCGGGTTGTTTGGTGATTAGATGCTCATTAGTGATCTGGGTGTGTCCCATTCTGAGTCTTATGAATTTTTTGAGCATTGAGGCAGGTAAGTCCATTTGATAGAGGGCTTTGTCGGCACCAGGATTAAGTGTTGAGTAGTGATGGTGATACCCCAGCCAGTAATCTTTAAGGTTCGCAGTCATAAATGCTTTGGTGTGTTTTCTGAAGTCTTTGGCATTGAAGTGATAGAATTCTATGAGAGGTTCTTTGAGTGCTTGTTTAGCTTCTAAGTCGGCGATTTCATTTCCAGCGATATCCTTGTGACCTGGAACCCAGGCCAATCTGAGATTTTTCTTTTTGGCAATCAGTTTGTCACGAATTACAACAGCTATGGTGGAGTAGTTGTTAATATTTTTAATAGCATTGATTGATGATAGGCTGTCAGTAAATATAATGGTCTTTTTATTTTTTGCTGCTTCGATTGCTTTTAGGATGGCAAAAGCCTCAGCCGTAAAAATTGATGAGGTGTAATGAAGAAGACCCTTACTGATTATAGAGCCGTTTTCACTGACAACCGCAAATGAAGTTCCATCTGTTGTTTTAGATGCATCAGAAAAGAATAGTTGCCAACCTTGTCTTTTGTAGTTTTCACTTTTTTCTAGGAATATAGTTTTGAATATTTCCTTATTAGTGGTGGCTTTAGGGAAATCGGAGAATATTGAGATGATGGATTCACAGGCCAGATTCCAAGGAGGGTGATTGCTTTTAGCCTTTTTATCAATGATGATGGGCGTGTTAAGTTTAACTGCGTCTCCGATAGCTTTTTGGAGGGCTGAAAGGTATTTTGGTGTTCTTTTTCGTTTTAATATTTTTGTAGTATCGTCATGAATCGGTGTAGGGAACGGAGAGTTGACCTTTTTAAGGATTTGCCAGGTGAGAAATTCGGTTCTTGCAGTTAGATTAGGTAGACCGGCTTCGACTAGGATGTTCTTTATGGGGGTTGTGCGGAAAGCTCCAATGCTGTTTCTTATGGCTGCATGATATGGTGTTGAAATGAGTTGCAAGGTTGATTTGGCGCATTTTCCATAAATTGGGAGGCCATAGTCGATTTTGGAAAGAATAATAGAACGAATAATAGAAATAATGGTATTTAAATTACAGTTACTTTTTTTAGAGTTCAAGTACTTAATTATGTTTACTCTGGTAGTTAGGCTTTTCTTAATATAAGTACAGTGGTCCTTAAAACTATATTTTGAATCAAATAATATACCTAATATTTTACAATTACTGACATTTTTTATAGGAATATTATTAAGGCTTACTCCTACTATACATTTTTGGCATTTATATTTTCGGCAGATATGTAACAATCCACATTTTGAAGTGGATATTTTAGATCCAGATATATTACCCCAATTTGACAAGTTAGTAATTATTTCTGAGAATATTGTTGCTAAGACTGTTAGATCTTTACATTTTGAAAACAATATAAGGTCATCTGCATATAGTACATGATTTATTTCTGAATAATTTTGAACAATTTTGTTTATCTCGTTAAAAGCAATTATAAATAGGATCACTGATAACGGTGAACCTTGTGGGATGCCGTTTTTTAAACTGTGGATGCTGGAATAAATGTTGTTAGTTTTTATTCTGAATTTGCGATTTGAGAGAAAAGCCTTAACATAGTTTAAAATTTTTGGCCCAATTTTCCATTCGATTAATTGTTTTAGAATGACATGTAGGCCAATTCGATCAAAGGCTTGTTCAAAATCAATTGCCAAGATCGAAGCGTGGTTTTTTTCAGAAAGGGCTGAGGATATGAAAAAGTCCAAGTGAATAAGTGAGTCGGTGGTACTTCTACCTTTTTTAAAAGCAAGTTGATTTTTGTCAATAAATTTGTTTTTTTCGATGAGCCAAAAGATTCGTTTCGAAACAATTTTTTCCAAAATCTTTGATGCACAGGGAAGAAGGGATATGGGACGGTAACCTGATAAGGTGGAGTGGTCTTTGTTTGGTTTTGGTATAGGTATAATGGTTGCAACTTTCCATGCTTGAGGGATAGTACCATTGTTAAAGATGTTATTGTACAAAGACAGAAGCTTAGATCTGAGACAAGAGGGCGATTTTTTAAGCATTTCATAAGAAATCCTGTCGAAGCCAGGAGTTTTGCCTTTTGCAGAGAACAAACAGCTTTCGAGTTCAACAATAGTAATAGGAGTTTCGATTAAACTAGCTGAAGGTGAAATGGTGTAAGGAGGAGCACTTGTTGTTAAATATTCGTGTTTCTGTTGTAAATAAGATGGGTGAAAATAAGAATCTGATTGGGAATTTTCCCAAGACTCGGCAAAATAGGAGTTTATTTCTATTGGGTTTGTTAGATTCGAAGATTCGGTTTTAACAACTTTAATAGTGTGAGGAGTATAGTTTCCAGTGAGACATCTAATATCACACCACATTTTTTTAGGGGAAGAGTTTTGGTTGATTTCAGAGGTGAATTTATTGAAACATCTTGTCTTTTCTATTTTTGCAGCACTTCGGAATTCGGCGTTTGCTTTGCGGTAAGTTATGAGGTTTGATTCAGAAGGAGATTTTCTAAAAGCCTTGAATGCTGTTTGCTTTCTTTGTCGCAGGCTGTTGAGATTTGGATTCCACCAGGGGACTGTTTTATTATGTAGTTGTGGTGTGGTTTGGGGAATACTGAGGTTAGCTGCGTAGCGGATTGACTTGGTGATAGATGCAGCTTCTCTGTTTACCTCATTAAAAGATAATCTAAGTGAATTTTGCCTTGTGATCTCGGATTGGAACCGATCCCATTTTGCTAGCTCTGTCAAGAATTTAGGTTGGGCTTTTGGAAGTTTGGGATTAGTCTCCATTGATAGAGTTGTAAGAATAGGGAAATGGTCGCTGCCGTACAAGTCATCGGAGACCTTCCAGACTAATTTTGGTATGAGATGTGGGGACGATAGGGTTAGGTCAACGTGAGTAAAAGAACCATGTGTAGAAAGGTGAGTTGGACGACCATCATTAAGGATAGTGAGATTTTTGTTAGCTATAAAGTTTTCAACTAACTTACCACGGCTATTTAGTGTTGGGGATCCCCAAGAAGGGCTCCAAGAATTGAAATCACCGGTTAGGATGATTGGTGTTGAGATGTTGGTTATAATGTTTTCAAGTTCACTGGAATCAAATTTTTGGTCAGGTGGAATATAAAGTGAAACGATTGTTAATTTATATTTCAATTCAATTTCAACAGCGACTGCAGAGATGGGTGAATTAATGTCTATGAATCTGTGAGGGATTGATTTATGAACAAAGAGGCAAACACCCTGCTTGGAAGTTGTATTGGTGGGTAGATTGTGAAAAAAGGCTGAATATTTTTTTGGGGGGAATGTTTGTTGGTTGTATTTTAAATGAGTTTCTTGAAGAGATATTATACACGGGTTTAATTCATTAATAAGCAATTGAAGCGAATGCTGGTTATTGAAATAACCATTTAAGTTCCATTGTAGTATTTTTAGGTCATTATAGCCGGTGGAGTCGCTCTTATTATCCGTACCACTAAGTGTACAGATAGAAGAACGAGCACCACCTGGTGTCTTAGAGTTCCCGCGCCTCCTCCGGTGATGAGGGTCCCCAACGTTGTGGTGGGGGCTCCCATCACCGACGGGGGCGCGGGTTGAGGGTGGAACATTGATTTTATTAATATGTGTCATGATCATTGTCAATGTTCATATGGAATTGAGTTTGGGCTGAAGAGGTAATTGTTTGAAGAGAGTCATTTTGGTTTGATCTAGTTGAAGTAGGTAAAGTAGTTGGTGTTTGAGTGTTTACAGGAGAATGAGAGGTATTGTCGTTAGGATTATTTTGAGTGAATACTATTGAGTCTGATTTTTTGTTATCAAGGTTAGGGATCTTTTCATTGTTAGTTTTGTTATGTTCTGTGTTAGCTGTTGTTTGATTTTGTTGTGAGTCGTTTTTTTGTAATTCAGTTACGTTTGCTTTAAGAGAAATGTGCTGAGTTTTATTATCGTTGATTGTTTGAAGAGAAGAGGTAGATGGCTTGGGAGCTTTAACTGTGTCGGGAGGGGGATTTTTTAGTTTTTCAGAAAAAAGACCCGTAGAGATGGTTGAATGAGTCTGGTACCTTTCTCTTTGCATTCGTCTAGCTTCAGCTAGTGTACATTTGTTTTTTGTTTTTAATTCAAGTACTTCTTTGCTTTGGATGTACCTTGGGCAGTTCTTAGACGAGGCAGGATGGGGGCCAGAGCAATTGGCACATTCAGTGCGAGTACAGTTTATACCTTCATGGAGGGGGAAATTGCATGTTACACATGAAGCAGGGCTCTTGCACCATTTAGTTGTGTGCCCAAGCCGTTGGCATTGGCGACACCGCATTGGATTTGGGATATATTCGGATAATTTTGTTTTGTACCAACCGATTTCAATGGATTCTGGGATTTTAAACAAGTCAAAGGAGAATATCATAAGGCCTGTAGGTTTAGTTTCTTCCTTGCCTTTATCATTTGTCACAGTTTTATTAAATTTGTAAACGTCAGTGACATATTGGCTTTTAAGTTCCGAAATGATTTCAGATTCGGAGACATTAATCAGGCAGGGAGCGTATGCTATGCCTTTAGATAGGTTGAGGTTAGAATGCAGTTTAATATTAACGGGACAAACGCTATCTAGAACTTTCGAATTAATAAATTTATCAGCTATGTTTTGGTCTCTTGTCAGGATAAGGATGGAACCGTCTCTTAGTTGGGATATTTTTTCGTAATGCGTGCTGATGGAGTCGATAAGTTTTTTAAGGATAAACACACTGATTTTGGTTAGGGGCTTGGAATCATCTTTGGGAGTTATGTGTACAAAGCGGGGATTTTTAAAAATTGATTTTGTTGGTAAGGAGGGGAATTCACTAAACAAGCTGTTCGATGGCTTATTTCTTTTTGGAGGAGGAGGCGGCGGGTCAGGAGGATCGGAAAGCGTAAGTTCATCGAGGAGACCGAACCGGTTACCCGGACGGAATGGCTTCGGAGCCATCCTTAGAGGAGGTTTAATACTTTAGGAAATTTGTATTGTGGTTATCTATATGTGTAAAAAGTTTATGAATGGGAATGAAAAGGAAAGGATGTTAGTAACGAAAGCGCAAAAGTAAAAGAATCACGAGAGCTCGCTATTTACTCTGAAGAAAACAGGTCTGTACGGTTGGAAGGTCAGCCGATGACTGCGAGGTTCAAAGATATATTCTAGTGATAGTGAAAACTCTTCAACTAACCAGCTCATTCAGACTTCTAATTTCCGCAGTTGAGTGACAAAAGTTGCTAGAGAAATTTCCTTCTTCATTGACAGCGAAGCGATAAAAGAATTTCTAGCACTGAAATCAAATCGAATCTTGTGACTTTCTGTCGCAAAGATCTAAGGGTTTTTCGTACAAAGCCCAATTTAAGTCTCTGTTGGGTCCTGATCATACCGATATTCCAAGAAATGAAAAAGCTGACAACCTTAATCAGGCAGACATGACCGTTTAGATCCCACCATGTAATCTAAAACAGGTAATCGAGGGTAAAATTCTTGACTTGTTAGCAAGATGAGATGGAACTCACTTGATATCTGTGCTTCGAACAGAACACTATGGCCAAACATAAACAAACAAAACAATCGAACATATCGGTTAAACTTGGTCTGCTTTGCGGTGATAAAATAAGGGAGCATGCCCATTTAACTACAAGCCACAGCTCTCAGGAACTAAACCCACGCCATTGGTGGGCTCTGTCATGGCACTTTTATCATAGGTTTATATCTAGGGTTTCACCATGGCTCTACATTGACGGTAAGAAGACCAACTCTCAGCCTAACCTATCTATAACTGATGTTCCTCTCGTTACTTTAAAATTAAAAATAAATCAACTTTTAGGAAAACCTTTAACTGGTACAACTTTGTCTCATTTCACCATATCGATAACATTTCCTCTATTTAGTGCAGTCTTAGCGGATATAGACGAAAATGGTTTAAAGATATATGAACAACTCCTAAATAAGTTTACATTTAAGAAAGATATAGCCGATTTTTCTACAAGAGCTGTACACATACAGGAGATGACAACACAAAAACAGAAGTTATGACAAACCACATTAGAAAAGATATAATTCTGTAGGGAGAACAAATTTAATACGGGGAAGACTACATTATACTTAGAACAAATAAAATCTTTTAAGGTCCAAAAAAAAAAGAAATCAACAACTCGAAACAATTTTGCAGCCTCAAATTTATTTTAGAGCTGGACCAAAGTATAGAAACACAAAAATATATTTGACTAAACTATTCTACTTGTGCTTACAAATGAATTACAAACTATGAGCTTAACTACAAAGCTAAGGATCTGTCAGACGAAAATGGATAGAAAAATGCTAAATACACTTTGTGTCACATGAATGGGGACAAAATTTGTTCGTTTTTAATTTGCCGATATTTCTTAGACCTTTGGCTTTTATAGAAAAACTAAGATGTGGAATGAATAAGGTATGTATTAAGTTTATATTTTAAACAAAACTTTTGGATTAAGTTAATAAATAAGTTTTAGGGCGGTTTTTCTGAAGAAGGTTTTTTGTGTCATATAAATAGGGGCAAGACCTAAATTTACCGATTAGCTTATTTTAAATCAGATAAAAGGATACTGTGATTATTTGGGAGATTAGTACGAGTATTAATTTGATAGAATCAAGAACTATGGGTACAGGTAAAGGTCTACCAAGGAAGAAATTGGCCAAATTTGAGCTAACCGGTGTCTCGGCAAAACCATCCGTTTTACAGCAAGCGAAATGAGAAGAAGTTCAAATGTTGTATACAACTAACTCAAGGGTCTAGAGAGGTATTAAAAAAACCACAAAGGAAGGATTTAAGAAAGGAAGGAATCTACTTTGAAAAACGGCACAGCAAAGGATGCGGTTTAACGATATAGCAGTCACCTATAACGGGACCGTGGAGCTAGATTTTCAAAGCTCCAAACTGACATCCATCACTTATAAATCGATTCTGGAACGAGCTTTCCAGAATTGTGTGAGTTATTTGGTGGACAACTATGGACTTTCCAACAAGATAATGCACCAATACATACCGCACAGATAACAAAAGCCTGGATTGAGGGGAAAAATGTTAACCTACATCATGGGAAACGTGTAGGGATGGCTTTCAAGAAAAGTCTACAAAGGAGGACGGCAATACCAAAACGAAGAAATTATTGAAGCCATAAAAAGTTCATGGGCCCAAATTTCGCTCAATTATCTGACAGCACTCTATGAAACCTTACAACACAGGTTACTTGAAGTAATTCAGAAATCAAGAGGCAGTGCTTATTACTAAAAAATATTTAAATCCATTCTATAAAACCAGTGTTTACCTAAATCATAAGATTTCTTTTTATTTTCATTACTTTAAACGGTCTTACAAGTAAATTTAGATCTTGTCCCTGTTCATGTGACACAAAAATCCAGGTACTTTTTATGACCTTTTCGAAAAACCACCACAAAACTTGTATTTATTTAGATGGACACAAATAACTACAAAATAGAGATCAGAAAGTAAAAGGCCAACAGGACTACTTTGGGGCAACACCAAGTTCATATTCAATTTCTATTCTAACATTCTAAATTCACGACACTCGTGCTTATCTAAAAAATACAATTGTAAAACATACATTTTAAATCGAATTTTAAAGGTTAATCCAAAATTAAAAATTTTAGTAATAATTATAAGCTTCCTTGTGTTATTTTTAAACAAACAAAAATAAAAATACCGCTTTATTTTGATAAGCTCACTCGACTTAGTTTCTTAATTATACGATGTTTTTTATTCTGCAAAAATGTATTATAAATAAAAATAATAAATAAATTAGGTGGCGCAATAGTCCGTAGGAAACCATGGCTTAGTGACTTACAACTCTGAGAAAACACTTTTTCATGACAAGAATTACTCTTGGAGAATTTGTCAATTCCTCGCAAGAGGCAGTACGGGTGAAAAAAACTTCAGGTGGCACAGGCAGGGATCGTACCCAAGACTTCTCGCATGACAGTCCAACGCACTAACCATCATGCCACTTGCTGAACGTTAAGAATCATTCTACTTAGACCATAATTTACGAACGTAACCCTTTACTTCAGTTTCTATTTCATTAACATTACATTCAATTTTCAAAATTGAGAACATGAAAGTGTAAATTATTCCTGATAATTCAGTAATTTCCACTTATATATTGTCCATTTTATAAATTAAAATTAGTTCTGTTTTAAATTTTGATAAATTTTGTTAGAATTTTATTTTAAATAATTTTGACAAATGTCCAATTGTATAAACTTTCAAATATTGTTAATGTGCTGATTTTAAATTAAAGACATAATTTTTGAAATGTCACTTTGACACATTTTATCACATGACACGATGCATCATTAGGCTCTGTTCACACGAAACTCTTAAAAATCGATTAGTTTAAATTTATAATTTATGCTTAAAATTTTATCTCTAAAGCAATAAGTTGGAGGGGTTCCTTCAAAAGTTTTAGTTGTGAACACCGTCATATATGTAAGTCGATTTCCTTTACAAGAAGAAAGCTGTAAGTCCTTCTTTTCTTATTTCAAATGAAGTTGACAGCTCTGGAAATATGTGTGACACATTTTTATACAAAATAAAAGAACGAAGTGACCAAAACAAATCTGAGTCGTTGGCAATAATGATGATGACGATATATAACCTAGGTAAAGGCAGTAAATCCGTTGCTTAGAATCGTTTCCATAATAAGGAACGATGTATTGACTATAGTATCTAAAAATGGAAGGCTCTCTTATCTTTTTGTTTTGTCTAGGATAGATTTTTGTCTGAATAGATTTTTTTTCATGCATACTTCCATAAAATACTATATGGTGGTATTTTGTCCTTGTAAATATAAAATTAAAGCAATTTATTTTACCCTAGAGATAAAATTAATAACAAAAAAGAAGAAAAACTAAAATGGTAGCCTTAATGAAATTTTCTTTTCAATTCACCGACTTTTATTTTATTACTTAATTTTGAAGAGGAGCGCGAACTTCCAGTTCGTTTGAATGCGTTCTTTGTATACGTAGTTTGGTTTATTGATTTTTATTCATTACAATCAAGAATGTAAAAAAAGGACCGAAAAAATTTAATGAATGCATTTTCAAAGTAAAGTTTGAGAGTTCTAGAATTTTTGTTTTTATTTTAAAATTTCTAAGGACAAACTTTTAAAGCTTTAACTTGAAATTCTTTAATGTTTATTTAATATGAAAATGCAGTGATGTTTTTAAGGCTATAAAAACGTAGTCTAATCTAAGCCTTTTTAGAACTAAAACAAATAAAACAAAATAAACACAAGAAGGAAAAAGATAATTTTGTAAGTGACAGGAACTAACGAAGGTTTCTTTTATTAGCTTACCATACCGCATCGGATGACATTTCAAAAGGTCTCTCTATTTCAGGAAAGGTTAGAATACCTAAAGATACCAATTATTGAAATGTAGATGTAGACTGAGTTGTTTGCTTATTCAAAATAGGTGTGTTTCTAATAATATCATTTGATTATTTACAATCTATTTTTATAGGAAGAGAGAGGGTAGTTTGGTAATTTATATTAATTTATCCAATAAACTAATTCACAGTGTTTTGCTGTATAATGCAAATAGTGACCTAGCCTGAGCTTATAGTATAGAATGTTGCCGTATTGTAGTCATGATATATTTATTTTGAAACTTTGCCAGACATCTAAATGGTTATAAATAATGTAATATTCTTTGTCACTTAACAGAGTTATCTAAAGTATTATACTACTGTTTTAACTTTTGAACACAAAAGTTAGATATTTAATGCTTGTTGGACCCTAAAACAGAATAATTATTTAAAAAAGAAATATTGGTTCTTGGACTAGGAATCGTTTCTTTGAAAACACATATTATTGAGTGAGTTCGGCTATCTGCTTGAGAAGACATGACATTTAAACCTTTAGTATACACCCTTATACAACCCATGTCACGGTTAAGATGAGAGTATTTTACAGGGTGGTAGAGTTTGCTTATTGTGTGCTTGATTTCTTAATTTGTAGGTTTAAAAAAAAAACTATGCTTAATTATTTACTAATATTGTAAATGGGAAGGTTAGTTTGTGTGTTTGTATGTTTGTATGTTTGTATGTTTGCATGTTTGTATGTTTGTATGTTTGTATGTTTGTATGTTTGTATGTTTGTATGTTTGTATGTTTGTATGTTTGTATGTTTGTATGTTTGTATGTTTGTATGTTTGTATGTTTGTATGTTTGTATGTTTGTATGTTTGTATGTTTGTATGTTTGTATGTTTGTATGTTTGTATGTTTGTATGTTTGTATGTTTGTATGTTTGTAAGTTTTTATGTTTGTATGTTTGTGTGTTTGTATGTATGTTTGTATGTTTGTATGTTTGTATGTTTGTATGTTTGTATGTTTGTATGTTTGTATGTTTGTATGTCTGTATGTTTGTATGTTTGTATGTTTGTATGTTTGTATGTTTGTATGTTTGTATGTTTGTATGTTTGTATGTTTGTATGTTTGTATGTTTGTATGTTTGTACGTTTGTATGTATGTATATTTGTCCGCCTTTTACGTCGGAACGAAGCAATATTATGACATGATTTTTTGTGTGGAGGTAGTTTTATTGGTTGGAGAGTGTTTTAAGCTTTTTACCGCGTTAAAATATCTCATTCACAGATTATTTTAGAAGATTTGCTAGTAATACATATAATTAGATATTCAATCAATTCTTTTGTTTAAACATTTTTTAGTAGTATATTATTAGGTGCTTCAAGTTCAACTTCAAGCCCATATACTACTGCCACCAAGCATATAACGTATGATAACATGAGAAAATGCCAGTCAACTTGGCGACAAGGTATTTTATGGCCCATACTAAAAAGCAAGATGTCACAACTTTACGCATCTATAGATGTATGACGTTATACTCTCCTCTATCCTACAAGATCGGATAGCCTTATACGCTAAGCTATAATCGGAAAATATGAGTGTGACTTCATCACAGGCAAATCAACAACCAATTAGGTTTTTACCTTTTGGTAGGCAATAGAAAAATGTTTCATTACATTCTGAAAACAAAACTTAGCAGAGTGAATTCGTCTTCCTAACCAAATTGACACGGCTGTGTAGGTTGACCATGACCAATATAACAAACCAAGTTGAAATAGCCGGATTACTATCGAGACCAATTCAACAAGGGAGAAACCAATAAATGACTGTGGCACATCAACGAGAGGGGCTCTCGTCACCAGGTCCAGCCAGACACTGGCTTACGCAGATGACGCGACGTCGACATCATCGTGAGATCTGCACAAGCTTAACAAGATTCCTTTATCCAGAACGAGCATGCGGCACAAAATATGAGGTTTCACATCAGTGAAGGAGAAACAAAGTATATAATGAGAAGAATAATTAGTCAAACAACCAAAGTAGTGGAGCATACATTTGACGGTGTGCAATCCTTCAAATAAATTGAGTCAATACTAGCAGCCGATACCAACAAAGAAGTAGAAATGCGGGCGGTTGCTCGAAGCCAACAGAGCCTGTCAAAGCATTTTTAAATCCAGAAACCTTATCATAACTTCTAAGTTACTGCTGTACACGATAATGGTTCTTGTATTCTACCTCGAAGCTAAAATTGTGACAAAACTTAATTTAGGTAGACTCTTTCAGTGTTGACACCTTTCTCTTTTTAAGTGAATAGGAACTAGCTCGAAAGTCCTTTGTAGTATATTTTATGGTCGGCGACAGCGTGCCATACCATGCTTACTTTGGAGAAATGACTAAGACCAGAACACCCGAAGCCTTAGGTTGCGCAAGTGGAAGATGTCGGCTCGCGATCAGAATACATCCAAAGACTCTTTGTTTGGAGACGATGATAATTATGAAAGTTGAACACCAGAATAAGAATTTAGATTTGAATTTTCTTGTTTTTATATTTACTTGAAGACTTCCCAACACACTTTAAAGGCTTTATTCTGAAATGCTGTAAAATATAAAATTCATTTAAAACGTGCATTTTTATCGCTCTAGTGTGCGAACACCCCTGAAACTATGGGTTACTTAAGTAAGCTCACTAAGAGAACTTTTATTGCTGCTTCAAAAACTCCTGGCTTAAAAGAGATACCACAGCTTTTTATGACACCAAAACGATACTTATAAAAATGCTTTCGAAAGCTTTTTTAATTCTGTCGCATTTTTTATTTCGCGTTAGTTTGGCTGCAGATAAAACATGGATTCTCAAAAAGTGCAGCTAACAGTAAAAGTCGTAAGCTCTCACTGAAAAATGAAAAACTTCTAAACACTAAATTAGTTATCATACTCTTGGAACATGCCTTCGAGATATACAAGAGTTATCAATAGTAGCAACATTTATATTCGAGATTCGAGCAAATTTCAAAATTTTATCAGCACTTGGATAATTCTTCTACTACGTGTTACATCGTACTTCACTGCGGATATTTTTTACATAAAAACGCACCTATTATGATCCTTCAAACTAATGCTGAATTTGACAGATGTCAAATGACAGCTCTACTAACTTGAAACTAAGAAAAAATGATCATAGTTCAACTTATTGAGTAATTTTAATTTCTTAAAGAAAACCATGCAAAATTTTGCAGCCACGTATTTTAGTAATTTATACAATTTTAGTTCTTAAGTACACCGAAGAATTGAAGACACGTATTTTTTAGCAAGTTTCATTTTCAAACAAAAAGCGATTACAGTTTTCTTACATTTTAATCAAATTATTTAAAATTATCTTTATTGTCTTTTTTTTTCTTGAGTTCTTTTAGTCATTATTGAAACACCTTCTAACCTTATATTATCTTTCTCATGCAAATTTCTTATCTTGCTTGACATTAATGGAATCAACAACAGGGTTTCACTTTTGTATCCTTTATTTAATCCTTTTCTTGAAAATCTCTCAAATACTTCTCGACATTTGACAGTGAGACAGGGATGAAGGTTAGAGAAGATGTTTTACGTGTATAACCAAAGAAATAAAATGTGACACCATGTAAAGGATAATAAAAATTATGTTCATTGACGCTCGGCTTGATAAGTAACATATTTTTTGGTTGTTTGGGAGTTAAATAAAAAGTCCATATTCACTTAATTTTTTTTGGAAATGGTTATTTACAAGAGCATTGAACATACTAATGTTTTATAATTGTGATTTGATATTTGAATTTTTATTGATTTTTTCAAAAATATTTCCTGGTATTTTTATTTGTGCTCTGAATATGATTCAAATTGTCATGATTAGCATACAAAATATAGAATGGAACTTGCAACAAACTAATTCATTGAAGAAAGGATGCATAGGATAGTGCGTTTTAAATAACCCCGTAGAACCTAAAAGTTCTATCTTCCTTTGTTTGCTATTGTTTGAAACCACAACCACTCCAAGTTTTGGAATTCTTCAATGTGATTGAGAAACAGCAAACAAACACTTATTATTCCTCATGTTTTAAAGTATCTGATTTTGGGAAAAAAGAAAGCTGGGAAAAAATGACAAGCTACGAGAAGACAACCTTTAACCGTTTAAATAACTAACTTAAGAAACAGAATCAGTGAGTTCAAAAATGACAAGATACCAAATTTCTGAAATTTCTGACAACAGAAATACTCTTTATGGAAAGCAATAAAGCGTCTCAAAAGACCCAAGCCACAAAAACCGTCCAATGGACCAGAAACTAAAAACAAAAAGGTGGTCTTTTTGATGAACATCTCGCTTAAAACTATTCCCAGCAAGTACTGCACCAGATCTTTTACAGTTTGTTCATAGGAACGACAAATGTGAAATTAATTTTGTCATGCTCAAAGAAGTAAGAAACACGTGCTTAAACATAAGTTATCAAATAAAAAATAGCCAGGGAACGGTCTAATTACTGCTCAGGTTTTGAGAGATTGAAAAGTACTTCAAATTACAGATGTGGTGGAAAAGGCACCTCAGCTATATTCTTAGATGTTGCTCAAGCTTTTGATAAGGTTTGGTATTTGTAACTTGAGTACAAACTTAATAGGGAGTAGTGCTTCGAAACACTGAAATCATACATGTTAAGAACCGACTCTTTAAAGTTGATACTCGGAACTAATGAAAATAAAAGCTGGTGTACCGCAATGAAGTGTCATAGTCCCAAACTTGTTTCTTTTATATACAAGGGATATTCCAGTGATATCAACGCTATCATTGCCACCTTTGCTGATAATATTGCAATATTGGTGATAAATATATCTGATTTCATCTGTTGTTTTGCACAAAAAGTGCAAAATGGAATTGATAAAGTTTATAATATTGTTCCAACTCAGTACAGTACAGAATTACCTTACTCCAATACTGCCAAATAAAATGGAATAACTTTGGATGCAAAGCTTAAATGGTAAGAGCTCAGCTAAAAGAGTGCAGAAGAATTTTCTGATAAATAAATCTTACCTATCTTTCCAGATCAAACTAATGTTTTATAAGCAGGAACTGAAACCCGTTTCGTCATTGACATCCAACTATGGGGGTTTTCAAACACCAGAAATGCTGAACCCCAAAGATCTCTAAAACAATATATTAAATGCCATAACAGTGATACATAGTGATCTACATCCTGACTTTCAATATAAAATGACAATAGAACTGGTTAAAAAGCGGCTGCAAAGTGGTACCAACTCCGAAATAGAGACCATCTTAAATCTTCACGACTGTGTTTGGCGATTACCAAAAATCTAGCTCTATGACGTGATGGTCAAAATGGTAAAGATTACAACAATAAGCTTGCCCTAAAGTGAATTATGAACTTGAAGGAAAGATCATTTGTCAATTTTTCGGTAAGAGTCCAGCACTATTCAGTTCCAATTCTGTGTCTGTTTAAGATTTCCGTCGGATAGAAAACTCAAATGTTTGACATTTTACAGAAACGAAGAAAATGTGAAGTATTGTAAAATGCTTTTGCTTCTTCGACAGGAATTTGATGGAAGAAGAAAATCAAACATGTAAAAAACTTAAAAAGTTCAAAGATCAATTGTTTTTGCAACTTCCGTGTTGCAAAATATTGCTTAAAAAAACCGACTTTTTTATGTCACCCAAACTAAATTTTTTTCTTCAGCTTCAAATCCTGTTGCATTTGACTGGTATAACTGTGAATGTTCATAAATAAGGTAATAACGTGCTCCAAGGGGCATCGCCATGAACAATACAAACCAAAACGTATCAATTTCATCCAATAAAATATAAAATAAAATATGCAACGCGAACGTCATACAAATTATCATTCAACACCGAGTTCTATAAAGTATTGGTATGCGATTCAAAAACCGTTTAGGTCCTGTCTGAAGCTATAACTTCTTCTTCTTCAGTACTTCATTTGGGATTTACGCTTGCGTCAATCAAACTAGTTTAAATTAAGTATTCTATCCATTCTATTTATAAATATATACAAACCGATCATGGTCATGAAGCTACTCGTACGCCGTATAACAATTGAGATATTGAGACCACAAATTTCAATAAACTCATTGACAGTCATATGGAAATTGACGACGAATAAATTTTTGCAGCTGATTTGTTTACCTATAAAAGAGTATATGGGGGTCTTAATAAGAGACTCTGTGCGGCTTAAATAGGAGGCGTCTCTAGAATGTTTAAGTACTTTATTTTGTATGCACTTTTGCAAGTGCAAAAAAAGATTTTAAACTCAGATTTAGACTAAATGGGTTTAATTATATGGCGTCGTATACACATCACGCATCGTTCCAGTGTTTGCGTGCCTTTAATGAGAGGGAGCACGCTATGCTAATAATGAAAACTAAACTAACGGAGACAGTAGGGGTATAATATAGAAATATGGGCGGCACCTTAACTGTCAGTCGTAGGTCGTACTTTTTTTTCAAGAAAAATTAAAAAAAGATTTTTCACAGGAATACAAGTAGCTAGGGCGTGAGCAATTAATGTATTTCGAAGGCTCGCAAAAAATTTTAATCTTTTATGACTTAAATATTAAGATTTTTTGTATTGACTTTAGTTTTTGAAATAACTAATCACCTTGAAAAGATAGCCAATATTTGTCCTTGAATTTTCTTGAAAGCGCAAAGATTAAAAAAGAATGTCAAGACTTCCAGTAAGTAAAAAGCATGCCTGAATACTTGTATGCTAGGAAAAAAAAATGATTGCAGTCTTTTCAGGGTCATTGGTGATTGCAGAATAGGAAGCTTCAATGTTCCGGTGAATTCAATTAATGATTTAAATTGAATGCATTCAAAAAACATTGCATAGATTACTTTTTTTTGTATAATAAACGGGCACTCAAGGGGTTTTTAATACCCTTAACATGTTTAAAGTATAAACAGAATGCGAGCTGTAGGAAAATAAGAAAGGATTTAAAAGAAGATATCGATGCATATTGGCCTTTAAGTTTTGAATATCAAAATGATAGGGAAAAAGAGAGCTGGGTAAAGCATTAGAAATTCTTGATGTGCGGTTCAAAAAAAGAATCTCTATACATGACTGTACGCCCGAGTTGACCTCAAGGTTAAACTGATGTGCAGGAGGCTAATTTGACAAAACACTGTTTATAAAAATATCGGTAGAGAAACAAAAGAGATGAAACATTGCGCGGTGTTTAAGTGACGTAATTGTTTCGGTTATAGTTCTATCGCCTATCATTTTCAAAGCTCTTTTTTGGATCCGGTCCAAAATACTTAAACATGTTCTAGGGGCACCTGCCCAAATATGCGAGTTATATTGAAGTTTTGGACGAATGAAGGCTTTGTAAATTACAGCCAGATCAGAAGAGGTGAAAAATTTCTTGCACTGTGCGTCGTATAAATCCTAAGCACCAAGCAGCATTTTTTGCAATATCGAATATGTGATCATTCGATAAGAGGTGATCTGTGATATACATACCGAGTACCGAAAGTTGATTACTTTCCTGGATGCAAGTGCCGCTAATGCGGATAGCGGCAACGGGGGTGGGTTACGCTTTAACGACAGGAGACAGCATTGAGTTTTTGAAGCATTAAATTCTACACAATTTTTGATTCCCCATTGTACAATGCTGTCTATATCAGAATTTAATGAGCTTATCATACGCTGCCGTTGAAGTTCCACATATCAAGGACAAGATGAGAATCTGAAAACGAATATGAAAAGCTGAGGGTACTGTCATCCGCGAAACAATTTAGTGGGTTAGAACTTTCAGGCAAAAGATCATTTATGAATATAAGAAAGAGCGTCGGAGACAAAACGGAGCCCTGGGGTACACCAGCGTTTATTTTCTGAATATCAGATTTAAAACCGTCAAACACTACTTGAATTGAACGGCCCGAAAGGTAATTTCTAACCCAACGAGGAAGGGATTCATCAATACCAAAAGCACGCATTTTCGATAAGAGAGCTTGGTGCCAAACTCTATTTAATGCTTTTGAAATATAAAATGCAATAATCATACTTTCTCCAAAACAATGTAAAGATTTGTTCGACTGTTCGGTGAGATAGACAATGAGATCACCAGTGTAATGTGTATCTATTGCTACGAAAGCAATACTGTCGGTCATCAAGAAGGTTCCGTTCTTCAAGAAATTTCTTTAACTAATAATTAATCAGCGTTTTCATGACCTTGGAAAGAAGGGACGTGAGTGTTATTGGACGAAAGTTAGAGGGGGAGGATGATTCGATTTTTTCTAGGGACAGGCTGTACAAATGCTGAAGCTTACGCAGTGGTTTTACCAGCGTTGAAGAACACCTCTTCAGAACAATTTGGCAGATACTATCAGGGCCAGCGGATTTGTTTATGCCAAGATCTTTTTAAACTCTAGCGAACCGTGTACGATGGCCAAAGTAGATTCTTTCCATAAAATCATTTGCCCTCTCAAGAAGAGGAGGACTCATGACACTCTACGGTAGCGTCGAATTAACAGCAAACTCTGCAAGAAAATTGGCTTTATCGATCGAGCTCACATAGGGAGTGTCATTGTGGACAAGGATGTCATTGTTGGAACCAAGGATGACGTGGTGTTTCGTATGTTTTTTACAAATGACCATGAAGTAGGTAATAAGCTGTGAATGAATAATTCTACTATCCGATTCCCGAGCTCTGAATATAAACTCATTTCGAACAAAATTGTAATACTTCTGTATAATAATATATAATTGATCCTTCACAGGATTTAAATTAAGTGCATTAATTGAAAGAATATAATCACAAGAGATTCCTAGATTTTTCCAATAGACAACGACAAATACTCATCTAGCCCATTGCGTAGGGAAGTCGATTATCCTAGTGAGATAACACTTTCAAATTGAAATTGGCCTTGAACTTGAGTGCGTATGTACACAATTCAGCTAGTCTTGTGCTTTGGTTGGCGTTTTCACAGGCAAGTTGAAACGTTTTTTTAAAAAGTTTTTTTGAAATTTGTCAATGGACTCGTATTCCAATCTAACCCAAATTTCACTTACGTATTACAAGGTTGCTTTTATATCATGGCATGGAATGATATACTTTGTTGAGATTATTTAAAAAGATGCTTCGCCATGTTATATTTTAAAACTTTGTGAAATATGTGATTTCTCTGAAAGGTCTAACTTGAAATTAAGAACTCGGTTCAGTTTTACACCCAAATATTTGATCTCATATACAATCTCCAAACTCAACCTAAAACCTAATTTTAAATTTGTTGGCTCCTTACTGATCTACTAAAAATTGTTACTTTAGATATTTTAGAGTTTATTTCCAGGCCCTATTTATTCTAATATTTCGCTAAGTTATTCATCATTTGTTGATGGTTTTTTGGAGATTCGATGTTTAAATCACTATTTCACCAGAAAGATAGTCTTCCACATTGTTTATATAGATAAAACCATAGTGCACAAGAACTTGACCTTTCGCAGACTTAAACTTGTTGAGTTTTACGTCGATACTTGGGCCTACACCAGTACAAGATCCAAATGACTCAGGAGCTAAAATTTCATGACCATAGACAACGCCGTTTGCTCGCTGACTGGGCTTCGAAGCGTTTGGAAGAGGACCCCAGTTTTGGCCGAAAAATCATCTTTTTTGGATAAATGGCTGTGTTAACAAGCAAACTTGCTGAATAATGCATCGTCAAAGAGTTACCGTTTGGTGTGGATTGTGGGTCAGTGACGTAATTGGTCCGTACTTTTTTAAAAATGACGTGCGTTAGGCGGTCCCGCTACACTTTTTCCTGTGGGGTTTCTTGAAGTTGTAGCTCATGCAAATAAACCACATTTGACCGATGTCCTAAAGATGAACATAATACTGGCCTTCGCTCAAATTCAGCGGGATCTATGCGGAAGAGTTATTGAAAATTGGACCACTTGGATCCGTGCCACTGTTAGAAACCGAGAAGGGCATTTGAATGATGTCATATTCCACATGGCATACATGCGCCAATAATTAATAAACAATTTTGTTAATACCTCACACAAAAAAATCAAATCAAATGGGGTGGCGCAACAGTCCGTTGTGAACCAGGGCCTAGTGACTTACAACTCTCAACCATTCCTGTGTGCGAGTACTGTTGTCAGGAATGGAAGGGACCTACAATTTTATGCCGAATCCGAACGGCTAGTTTGAGAAAGCACTTTTTCATGACAAGAATTACTCTTGAAGGATTTGTCAATTCCTCGCAAGAGGCAGTACCCGCGAAAATTATTTTTTAAATTAAGGTGGCACAGGCAGGGATTGAACCCAAGACCCCTTGCATGACAGTCCAGGGCACTAACCATCATGCCACGGGTACTACTAATACCTCACACACAGTTTGTTTTATTCCATTCAAACATCTACCCACCCTTATTGGAAAACCGTTTAGTTTTGCAAGCACGTTAAAAAAGAAAATGGCGCAGTAAATTTTAACATTTTTAAAGTCTCCTTTCTGTGAACGATGATCGAACTTAAGTCTTAAAAAATATTTTATTGAACAATAATTTCAATTTCGTATGAAAAGCATCAGTCACATTGTTGAAAAATTTATACGGAATAGCATTTTCTCCAGCGCCTTTCCATTTTTTCCTTTGTAAATTGCAGTATTGAGCTCATCAAAAGCAATGGCGGATGCAGATGGGGGGTCGTTAGGGGTCATGAAAAAGGTGGGTCCCCCCATTCTATCCGTCTGTCTGTCTGTCCTGGCCTCTAAAGCCTAAGCCACTGTGCCGATTGAAACTAAACCCATATACTAAAAATAACAGCAGTCCCCACCCCATACAAATTTTTGGTGTAAATTCGAAAATAGGATTTTTTTCAGTAATGAACCGATAGATTTTTTTAGAACTTTCTTTAACTTTTTTCTTAACTCAGCTTCTTTCCATAAGGAAAATATATTTTGGTATTGCTCTAGAAGGGTAATCCTCATAAAACCGTTATTTTGATTTTAAATTTTCTCAAGAACTTAATAAACAGATTTCAATAATCTCTTGTCGGTGATCGAATTAATGATGATTTCTGACTATCGAGAACGTCATTTTTTGTTTTTAATGGCATTTAATTTTTTGGGAAAAAATTTATTTTGCAGGTTTTGCAGCCGGGCAATAAATCTCTTTCAAAATTGATTTTCTGTTGAATAAAACTTTCAAGATCGTAACAAATTAAAGAAATCTACATTTTGAAGTGAATTTGTTTTAGATGTTCTGGATCTGAGATTTAAACACGAATTTCAAGTATATGAGTGTTTCAAAAACTGCAAAAGTGACACTTTTGTTAAACTAATGACTGATTGAAAAATAGAATGCACGTTTTCTATCTATTATTATAAATGCTTTGAATCTTTTGAGAACTAAAGTGAAAAGAGATTCTGAAACGTGTAAGAACCAGCATTTGTCTCTTTACAATTTTAAAGTTTTGTTGACTCCTTTAAGATCATAATTTTTCTATCATCACTTTCAATCTACAAGTAACCAGACTTTTTGGAAGAAAGCAAAGTTTCAAAACAATCTCGTACATTTCTACATTAAAGCAATAAAAACCCTCTAAACTGTTGTGTTTTATATGGCATGTTTACAAAACTGTTAGAATCTTTAGCCCTTGAAATGTGTACATTCTAAGTTAAGGTACACATTATGTTATTTAAATTTTGTTAACCTCTTTTAAAGAATATTTTTAAGCGGTAAGTAAAAGCTCGTCTAAGTGTTAAGCGCGTGACCCTTCCTTATTAAAAGTCTGGATCCGTCTTGATCAAAAGTGATCCAAATTTCCATCCAATAGGCAAGTCATTAATAAATAAAATAAACAATAATGGACCAAAATGACTTCCTTGAGGTACACCAGATTTGATTTTATATTGACATGTAGGGTTAATCCTCCACATGATGCTATAATATTTATCTTTAAGATATGACTAAATCTACCTAACGAAACGGTACTTAAGATTTTCATGACTTTAATTTGTCAAATGACTTGCTAAAGTCTGTAAAGACTTTATCGACTTGAGAGTGTTTTTCGAATGCGAACATAAAGAAAATAATCATAGAAAATTAAAGATTTTTGCTCCGAAACTAATGTTGATTTTCACATAGAACAATTTAATAAGAGCAGACAATTTCGCTATAGGACGATGAAGTTCGTAACTAGATTTTTGGCACCGTTTTTTTATGGGCCAGCGTTAAGTATTGATATATTCATTTAGATAATTTCAGGGACTTTTTCAAAAGAAGAAACAATGGATAAAGAACACAAGACACATATTTTTTTAACATACATACATTAACGTATTCAATCAGGACTAAGACTTATGTTAAAATTACTATCACGTATTGAAACCTCAGAAATCGAAACATTAATTGATGTAAGATGCCTGTATTCTTGAGTGTTAATAGACATAAGAAAATAGGGGCTTACAAAAAAATGTGCAAAAGCAGTGTTAAAATAACCTCCGCCACCACCACAAGGTTTCGTGCCATTATCATATCACAATTTTAATAAACAGATAATTGCATTTCTCGCCTCAACAAATTTAACCTAATATTCGTTTTTTTTTTGGAAAACTCATCAGTTTAACCTTGAAGCCTTATTTGGACATACATACTATGAAATACAGAGATTCTTTCTTTAGCCGCACTACCCGAATGTTAAATACTCTACCAGACTCAATATTTCCTTAAAATTGCAATTTGTACACCTTCAAAACTAATTTACATCTCCCTTCTAACCCTGTCCTCTATTCCTAATTGCTTATATAGTATTTCATCATTATAAGGGTATTCATATCCCCTTGAATACGTGTACAATTTTTGTATATGCATAACCAAAGAGTTAAATTAACCATTCTTTTTTCCATGAAAAACATTTCAATAATTTTGTATTCAAAACATTCCACCAAACACATCACCAAACAAAAAAAAAAAACAATTTCTTTTGTTTTCGTATTTTCCATTCTAGTTAAAGTTGATTTAAATTTATTCATGTTTTTGATACCACTAAAAAAAAAAGAATAGAATGAAATGAATGCAAAATCTATCCCAACAGAAAAACACTGGTTCAATTTAATTCTTTAAACCCGAACACTAAAAACAATTTTTAAATTATTGTTTTCGATATGATTTGTCAGCAAAAATAGCACAAAAATAAAATTGTTTCAAGGACTAAGCGAATCCACAAATTCATATCTATATTTATTGAATTGACCTTT
This sequence comes from Eupeodes corollae, assembly GCF_945859685.1. Taxonomy (NCBI): domain Eukaryota; kingdom Metazoa; phylum Arthropoda; class Insecta; order Diptera; family Syrphidae; genus Eupeodes; species Eupeodes corollae. Next base: position 144,194,623 of record NC_079147.1, on the reverse strand, counting down.
TAAGTTCAAACTCGTCGTCTATTAAAAATAGAAATATTGTAACTTAATTCCTTTTTTGAGTTAACCTCGGTAGACAAAAATAAAACACAAACCTTTTCTATATACTGTTGTTGTAGAAAGGTTATAACCACAACTTTCAACAACAATATAAATAGGTTCACCTGATAACATTGAAAGCAAAAAGTACCTATCAAAGAATCATTAAATTTATTAACCTCCATTTTACCTCCTTTTTCCCAACTCACAACTTCAATATAAAAACCAAAAAGCTTCCAAGGACAATCAATATTGTTGTCACAAGAAAACAAAAACAAAAACTTTCTCTTAATGATAGTGACAAACGCACGATATTTTGTATAAATGATCCAAAAATAAAGGACTCAAAAAACAAACAATTGTTCTGACAACCAAATCAGGTAGTCAATCATCACAGTCAGAGTCACAAAATAACGGACGGACGGTGTAGGGGAATAACGTTCATATTGCAGGTTAAACAAGCTTACTCTCTTGAGACTGTTTTGATTGCGTGTATTATGTTGTCAGGAGCGGAAGCATTTAGTCTTAGGGGCGTTATTTTTTAAGAGCCCTGAGGAATCCGAGCTACCAACAGATAGTTACTTGAAATATTGTGTGCATGTCATGTTCCATATAATTGATAGCCAGAGAAAGTGGGTGGAAAGACACCCACTTTTGAATTAAGAACTCCATATTTTGGCTTATCTTGTTTTACCACAAAACCAGCTTCATGTTTAAAAAAAATTAAAGGCCAATTTATTGAAAAAATTCACATCACAATGATCAAGTTTAGCACGGATAGTTTAAAGAACGCTACTGCCAAAAACTGAGGTACCACTTTATGCAAAACATGAGAACAATAATGAATTTGGGACCCGAAACCATATTAGGTGCTAACAGAAAGTCATTCGGGTGCAAGGAAGAAATACCACCTTTCTTTTGGGAGGAGACTTGGGCAAAAGTGAAGAAAGAAACGAGCAAGAATCTTCATAGCGCATGAAAATAGTAGAGGTTTAACGTAGCGTAGGACGCAATAAGTGCAATTACACAAACATTTTGGCTCAAGAAGTTGCAAAAAGTTGTGATAGAAGCACTTTTTTCCGGTAACCAAAGAGCGCTGGTGTTCAACCCTCAAACTAACACACGGGGAAAAATAAAGATGGGTCCCTGCTGAATTCAGATCTTAGAAGGCGGAAGGAACAACTTCTTTTGGTTTTAAACCATGTATTGGATGGCTCAACTCACACTTTCTGAGTTGCCCGATGCAATAAATTGTTAGACGGTGTTCCCGAAGACTGGAAAAATAGAATGATCGTCAAGCTCCTCAAAAAAGAGAACTGATGGAGTGCGAAAACTGAAGAGATATTTGCGCTGGGTTGGCACTTGCCAAAATAGAAGCGAACATTGTCATAGAACCTATAAGAGAACACCGGAAAGTAACACTTGATGCTGAAGAAGGACGATTTCGAACTGGATCTTCCGTTCATAGATCATATAAACACCTTACGGATCGTCGTTAAACATTGCATTTAATGTAGACAAAAATTTCACCCGCTGTTCATCGATTTTGAGATGGCTTTGGATAGCGTCAACAGGAAGTTTATGTTGCTTTCTTTGCGAAGGAGAGATATCCCGCATCTCCCGCTCATCTCAATTATCAAGGCGACTTATGATAGGTTCAAATGTTACGTCTAACACGGATGAAAATTGTCAGAAGAGTTTGAACTCCAGAGTGGGTTCAGACGGGGCTGCATACTGTCACGAATTCTGTTTTTTTTTAATGATCTGTTTTTTTACTGATCAGTGATGTTCTGTGAGCAGCCTTGACGGGAAATCGAAAAATAAGATGCACTCTGATAACATATCTGAAACATTTACTCCCGTATTTATAAAGAAAATAAACATAAAACTAGTTATTTCAGCTCCCGTGTTTAGAAAAACTACACCATGGAATAAGAATTTTTCGAACTCAAACTAAAGGCAGTTGCCTACCGTTCCATTTGAGTCAGGAATATTTGTATTCCGTTGTGTAGTTTTCCTAAACACGGGATATGAAATAATTAATTTTAACTATGTTTTCTTTATAAATACTGATCTTAGATTATGCAGACGATGTATGCCTTCTGTCTCATAGGATAATGTATCCTCATCAAATGACAACGAGGGTGGAGAGAGAAGAAGAAATCGTGGGGCTAAAAATTAACAATGGAAAAAACCTGATCCTCTCCGGTTCAAACATTAGAAAAAGTAAAGAGTTTTCAGTATCTTGGAAGTATTGTCTTGAACTGAAGGCGGAACCGAATAAGACATCGCTAGTAGTATTGTGGAAAATTAAGGCTGTTTTCGGGTTGTTATGTGTAATGTTTAAAGGAAGACAAAGCTAAAAGTGTTCTTCTCAAACGTCAAATCAGCAATGTCATACGGTTGCAGTAGCTGGAAAAACTGGTCAGGAACCAATTGACACTATTTCACGAAGGTGGATTGGACAGAAGCTTCGAAAAGGTAATGACTCCATTGCGTGACAGACAATGAAGTGGAGTTCAATTACTCAAGAGAGCAGAAGATTCGGAAGACCCAAAAGCAAGTGGTAAAAAACAGTTCAAATTTGGAAACAGCTGGAGGGAGCTCAAGCACATCGTCGCAAACCGCACACGATAGTCCGCAGGAGGATATAGTTCTGAGGACCATAGTAAGTAGTACGACTTTTGTGTCTGCACAAATAGATATTGGCAATTTTGAAAAAAAATATTTAAATATGAGGGGTTATCAATTTTGCGGTTTCAAAAGTATAGGGCTGGAATTCGACATTTGTCAAAGTAAGTTCTTAAAACAATATTTTTTTGTTGGAATTCTGACAATAAAAAAAATGGATCGCTTAACTATCGCACTGCCATAGCTACATATCATGCCTAAAGAGGAGATTATGGTTAACATAATCTTTTAATTGTGGAAGCAATTGGCAAAATTGTGAATAAATTTAAAGAGATTGGATCGGTTACAGATATTGTAAGGCCTGTGCATAATCGTGTCGCTCGTACCACTGAAAATATCGCTGCTTTAAGTTTAAGTGTCGCCAAAGACCCAAATGTGTCGATTCCTCGTCGTTCTCACGAATTAGGATTGTTTTAAGGCACATCAAAGCTTATTTTACATTTGGATCTACACCTACATCCATATAAAGTCCAGTTCACACAACAACTGAAGCCAGCTGACCATTCACATCGTCGTAGATATGTCGAATGGGTGCTTGAATAACAGGAGTTAGTGGACGGCGATTTATTGAACTAAATTTTATTCAGTAACGAAGCACATATTGGGGTTCTCAGAATCCTCAAGTCATTTAAGAGTCACTGTTTGGTGCGCTTTTTGGTCCGGAAGACTGATTGGAATTCACTTCTTCGAAAACGACAATGGAACTGCCACCGTCAATTCGGAGCGTTATGGTAATATGATAACCGAATTTTCTTTGCTGCTATTGAAAAATACGACTTAAAGAATAAGAATAACAAGGCGGTGTCACACGCGACACAACTCGTGCCAAAATGGCTTTACTGCAAGAGACATTTCCTGGCCGCATTATTTCTCGTCGTAGCGATATCAGCCGGCCACCAAGAACAGGCGATTTGACACCGCAGAACTTTTTTTTTGTGGGACTATGCGAAAGACCAGATGCAGATAAACAGCTTTAACTCTTGAGCACGTCAAATTATGGCTGAGATATCGCCCAATATGTGTTAAAAAGTGATCGAAAATGTAAGTATTTTGAGTCAGAAATAGCTAGTTACAAGGTGCTACAAAAATAGCATTCAACCGAGAACTCAAATTCCTAGATCTCAAAAATAATTTTTAAAAGGGTTTTACAGATATGATTTAAGATGTGAAGAAATTCTCGAGTTTTAAATGTTTTCAAAATGAAGTTCCAAAGATAAACCAAGAAGTTTCATTTAAGAACTTCGTCAAGAAATTGTCCCTAAGTGTTTTTGAGAAACAAAAGAACTCTAGGCTATAAATCTCATAAATCCAGCAATGGACATTTTTTGAATTAGAGTTCAGAAGTCGATGTTCCGCAAAACCTCCATTGTGCTTGATTGTTCCACAAATGAAATAAAAATCCAAGATAATAGTCAAATATACCACATCGAGGAAGACGAACGAGGAGCGGCTGGGGATGGTATTTTAAATATATTATCATTTTATTTATTTTGAGGATATTGAACAAATAAAGAGGACGTTTTTCCTACGAGTCCAACATACATATATGTATATTTATAACTAAGTATATTTTGTACATTCCAAAGAAAAAAAACAGAAAAATTATCTCAAACAAAAATATACCTACTTACGGTGCGATAATAAACTTAATATTTAATATTAAAGGTCATGTTCGCTTCTCGTTTTTCTATGTAATAAAAAGGTTCATACATATATACGTTATATCCTGTTTAATCAACGTATCTTTATACATACATAACTTACATGTATCTTAATAAAAATAGATAGAAAAGAAACTTTCAGGTATAGTTTTGTTCATATAACTTTATTTGCAAATATTGATTAGCTTTATTTATAAATAAACACGAATGCAGGGATTCTAATTAACGAAATCCTTATTTCCAAATGTGGGTATAAACGAACTTACTATGGACTTAATACATAGTTTGGCATTCTAAAAAAGAATCTTGTAGTTTAGTTATACAATATTAGATTGAAGATTTTTATATCTTCGTGACTTGGATAGTTTTGGAAAAAGAACAGTAGTAAAAAGTCCAATGAGAGATTATTCTGAATGTTGAATATGAATACAAAAAAAATAAAATACACTTTCCTGACCTATATAAACACATGTAAATCCTTGGATTTGTGCATTTTTTACATTCGCGTAGTACGGCTTAAGAATGCCTCTCTCTACTTGACAGTCCAACCGAAGCTAGGCTCTAGGGTAAAGTGATAAATTTTCGTAGAAGCGCGAGTATTATGGTTAAACTGTTTAATGGAAGAATGGAGCGCTGTCTATTTTTCTAAAGCATAAACCTTCAAAATAACGTTAAAAAAGAGGGAGAAAAGAAACTTTACGACGATATTCAAGAGACATAAATACACCAATCATGATATTCTTAGCAATTTGAATGCTCTACTTTCAATAAAGTCCGAGAGGCTTAAGTAAGTTGCAGGAGAACCAGCTCAGGAATGAGAGTTATACTTGAGTTTTGGACGTATAAAAGTCTTGAAGATAACAGCCTGATCAGAAGGGGAGACAAATTTCTTACGTCTCCTTAGAAACACCAAAAATTTTAAAGAATTTTCGGTGTGTGATCGTTCTACAAGAGATGGTTGGTGATACACATACCGAGAATATCGGGATGTTCAATTTTATTTAAGCTATTGATATCAACGGATAATGGCGATATTTCCCTCAGACGATATGAGACAGCATTGGGTTTTCGAAACATTTAATTCCACGCATTTTTTTATTTCTAATTGAACAATGGAGTTTAGGTCGGAATTCAATGCGCTTAGCATATTTTGTATTTGCAGTTCCAGTTTCAAAGAAGAGGGATGTGAGTCTAAAAACGAATATGAAAAGCTAAGAGTACTACCATCATCGAAACAATTTGTTGGATTACAAGTTGCAGACAGGAGATCGTTACTAAAATTAAGAAAGAATACCAGATACAAAGCAGAACCCTGGGGCACACCAGCATTTAATTTGAAATCCAGAGTAGGAGGGTTTTAAAATTAGAAAAAATCGGACAAGGCTGACATTCTTTGTGAAGACCTTTAAATCTAAAAAGGTTTACAAACACAGATTCGAATTTCTATAAACAGTACAGGACCACCTTACTCCAATACTGCTTAATACCTTAGAAAAACTTTGGAAGCTAGGCTTAGGTTAAAAGGAAAGAGCGCACCAAAGAGAAAATAAAAGTACTAAACTTGAAGTACCGAAGAATGTGCTGGTTAAAAGGAACGAACTTTGACCTATCTTTCCAGATCAAATTATTATTAAATAACCGGTAACTGAAACCTGATAGACAACTTGAAATTTGGCTAAATTTTCGTATTGGCTACCACGGAAGTCAATATGATAACCGGAGTTTCAATTCCTTTCAACTAAAGTTGTCATATTGTAAAAAAAATCGGTACCAGAATTGACAATCGAAAATTGTGGTATTACACTAGAAACGGAAGGGTGTTTATACGTGTCACTGGTGCTGCGAAAACACTTTTGATAATATCAGTCAATAGCTCCAATTTAAATATTTCCGAACATCAATTGAATGAACAGCAAAACTATGATGAAAAATCGTATGCCTGGAAATGGCCATCTTCATTACTATTTTTATTTTCATTTTTAACTTCCCATAGGAAGTTATTGTAATGGGTCCGATTTGTCAAATTGAAACTTTTGACATTTCTTGACGTTTCAAGGTTCCTAGAGTCGAAATAAAAGATTTTTAGAAAGATGGCTGTGCGTGCGTGTGTACGTACGTTCGTACGTCCGTACGTCCGTACGTTCGCGACGTTTTTTCGTCCTCCATAGCTCAAGAACCAGAAGAGATATCGATTGTTATACAGATAATAAGGCAGAAAGATACAGAAAGGGCTCTCAAGAAAATTGCGTGGGTGGTTTTTTTACCATAGCAGTTTGAAAAATGGTGAACATTTTGGTTAACCCTTAATATCTTACGAACCAAAAACGCTAGAGACTTGAATTAAATTTAATATAATAAATTGTAACGTGATATTAAAGAAATATATTTTTTGAAAAAAATCCATGTAACGGTTTTTTTATAAATCAAAAAAAAAACTGAAAAAAAAAATTGTCACCTCCAAAATCTTACGACTAAAATATGATTTCATCTCCAAAACAATTTTGTGCAACGAAGAATAATGTTTTTGACATTAGATAAAATTTTGAATTGATAGTTTTTTTATAAGAAATAAAAATTAAAAAAAAAACATTGCTCAAGTTGGTAAAAATTGAATATCGATTCAAATATCTTTTCAAAAACTTGAAATTTAGGCTTCAAACTTATTTGATCTTATAAAAAATATTGTTTTCAACATTCTGTTAAATGTTGAGAAAAAGAAAATTATTAAAAGTTGGAAAAATTAATTTTCGACTCGAATATCTTTTCATATTGGCTTTAATTTACTTTTGTCTTTCAAAAATATTGTTGTTAACATTCAGTAAAATTTTAAAAAGAATAGAATTGTCAGTTTTTGTACAAAAAACTAAAAACCTAAAAAAAATTTAACAAAAATTGGTAATAATTGATTTTCGACTCAAATATCTTTTAAAAAATTTGAAATACTAGTTTCTTACTAGTTTTTACTTATAAGAAATATTGTTTTAAACATTAGGACACATTTTGAGAAAAATCGAATGGCAGGTTTTTTTCTAAAAAATAAAAACCTACAAAAATTTAACAAAAGTTGGTAAACATTGATTTTCGACTCAAATACTTCGACTTCAAACTTATTTTATTTCACAGAAAATATTGTTTTCGATATTCAGTAATTTGTATATAAAAATCCAACAGTACGTTTTTTCATAAAAAATAGTACGCAAATATACTCGTAGACAAACCTTTAAGCAAGACAAATCGAAAGACGAGATGGGAAGTTATCAGTGTGGGTCGCATCCCAGCCTCTTTTTATTTATATTTTCATTTTTATTTTATTTGTGTAAAAATTGCTTTTTTATTCCTTTGTATATTTTTCGTTGAATATAAGCCAATTATCTAACCTTCGACTTCTTTTAACAAATGTTTCTCTCTTGGTAGTATGTCTTGGTGGTGGTTCTAATTTTCTTTTTTCGCAGTTTAATAAAACGCAGTTTTGTTGCCAGATCAGATAGCTCTTCCCTTGTTGACTATTGCCTTAAAGAATGTTTTAATGGTGTGAATAAATGCTTATTAGGTGTGGTTTATCGTCCAAATAAACGCGTTGATTTTACGCCCATGTTCACAGTATTAAAGAGTGTTTCCTCTTTTTATTCTGAAATCGTCTTATGTGGTGACTTTAATTGTAATTTGCTAAACAAGGAAACATTAAAATCATTTATTGAACAAATGAACAGCCTAAGCTTATATACAAATAATTTTAGTAATCCAACCCATTTTATTAATGATAGTGCAACACTGTTAGACTTGTTCTTTACCCATAATATCGAAAACTTCTTGATCTACGACCAGCTTTCCGCATCCGCCTTTTCGAAACATGATTTAATTTTTGCTACCTTTGATTTTGTTCCCCGAATGTTGGCTACTACTTTTGAATACCGAGATTTTAAAAATATTGACTTGGCTCAACTGGAACACGATCGATTTCAGATTAACTGGCAACAAATATATTTTATGGCTACCGCCGATGACCGGGTTTTATTCTTAGAAAATTCTATTCGTAGTTTATTCGAAAAGCATGTGAAGCTCAAAACAAAGGTGGTCAAGCACAAGCACAAGCACAATTCGTGGTTTTCTCTTGAAATTAAGGAACTAATGAAACAAAGAGACAAACAATGGAAACGTTTTCAATTGACTGAGTTTCATAATACTTTTCACAACTTTCGAAACAAAGTTCGCATTAAAATAAGGGAATCTGAAATACAGGTATATTCAAATCATTTCAGGAAAGATCTACCTTCTAAAACATTCTGGAAAAATATACGAGATCTTGGAGTCGGACCATTGAAAGGAAAATACCCTGAAAACATTAATCCTGAAGTTCTTAATGCTGATTTTTTGAAAGTCCAGTCTGAATCTCTTAATAAGGTAGAAATAGCTAATGATATGGAACCAGTGGATCCGAGCTTAAATTGTTTTGAATTTCAGACAGTATTTTAAAAATTAAATCAAAAGCCATGGGATTTGATGAAATGCACCCCTCGTTTATTAAAATAATAGTACCTTACATACTTCCTTCCCATACGCATATTTTCAATACAATCATTACGACAAGCTCTTTTCGTCATACCTGGAAAGTTGGAAAAGTAATTCCTGTGATCAAAAAAACTGCTACTCGTTTAACATCTCCCAAATACAGACCAATTTCAATTCTTCCATTTATTTAAAAATTCTTAAAAAAAAATTTACATAGCCAGATCTTGAATTTTAAAAACAAATAACAATCCCTTATGTGTTTTAACCAATCCGGCTTTAGCATAAATCACAGTTGTGTGTCTGCTATCATTAAAGTAACTGATGTGCTATTGACCATGATCAAGTATCATTTTTAGGATTACTTGACTTCTGGAAAGCCTTTGATACGGTTGTTCACAGTGTTCTTATTTCCAAAATGAAAAGGCTGTTCCGATTCAAAGATTCAGCTTCCGATTTGATGTTTTCTTACTTTTCTGGGAGAAAACAAGCTGTCTTTGTAGACAAACATGCTTCAGGATTGCTGGATCTTTATTCCGGAGTTCCCCAGGGATCAATACTAGGACCATCGCTATTTTGCATGTGTATTAATGACCTTCCAACCCGTCTTTCAGTCAGTCTTTTCTTCACACAGAAGCATACACCATAAGATATTAGACTTTACTTAGCAAAAACTTTAACTATCCCGATTATTACTTACGGATGCCAGATATTTTGCAGTCATAGCTCAGAATCCAAAAAAAAAACCTAAATGTTGCCTTCAACAACATAACTCGATACGTGTACAATCTTAAGCGTTATGATCATGTTTCCGCGTTTAAGAAATATTTACTTGGTTGTACCTTAAACGCATATCTAGGTTACAATACTTTAAAGGCTTTGAATGGCATCGTAGCAAAGAAGGAGCCATCTTATCTTTATAACAAAATTGTGTTCTCTACATCCATACGATCTTTTGTATTTATTAAACCAAGATTCACTTGCTCTTGCTCTGAGCTCCAATTCTTTGTTTGTGCTGTCATACTATGGAACTCCTTATCCTTAGAAATACGAGAGCTTCGAGGACGTAAGCGTTTAGATCGCGTTATCTTTAGGTATTTGGCTGAAAATTTTGAACTTAAGTTCCTTTTTTGTTTTTGCTTAATGTTAATATTATGTTTAAATGTAATTTAACTAATTTTCAAAATAAAATTTATAAATGGATAAGATGTACAATTTTCGGAGAATAATAAAAACCAAGCCTATGATTCTACAGTTTTTCACATTTTATAATGAAATACAATAAATCAAAAATAAGTTCTCAAAGTACTGTTATTAAACACAGTTTATTGATAAAATTCTAGCCTTAAAAGTTTCTTGCTTGAAACGAAAATTACAGATCTTTCAGATTCAGTTCCGTTCTTTGAGAAACCGAAAACATTATACACATTGTAAGAAGAAATGTTTCAATAATTGTGGTTCTCGAATACTTTGAATTGCTTTTCTGTGGTTAAATGTTAAAATAGCGACTTTAAGTCTCATTTAACCAGTTTTTACTGTTTTTAGTTTCCAGAAGTCCTTGTCAAGTTTTTCAAAGAAAATGAAATTTCAATTTGCTTAAATGTGAACATCAAATTGATTTGATTATACAATCAAATAATTAAGCATCCATATAAAATAAACAGATGGCATACAAATTAATTTCTTTATCTTTATCCCAATTACTATTTCTTTTTTCAGAAAACTGAGGATGACATTTTAAGCCGTCACGTAAATTACACGCCTATCTCTTCAACTTAAAAATGAAACTAATAAAACCTCCTCACATATAATATGAAACTCATTTATATGCCAGAAAAACTCCCAAATTCCCAATCCAATTTCACTTATGTAGTTATAATTAAACCATTTACAGTTTGTCGTCCCCTAAAACCACTCCACCCCAACCCACTTAACGACTACCCTCAAAAAACATACATGACGCTGCCACACACTGGAAAATAAATTTTCATTTGAGAAGAAAATATTCACTTACTGATGCGTTGTGACATTGAAAAACAAATGGCTATATTGGGGAGCAGAGTCCTCGGGGCCATGTGGTGCTGGGAAGCTCATTGTCAGCATAACAGGCTTTCTTTGGTTTTGCTGTTTCGATTGCCGCAGGAATGCTATTGAATCATTTGCTATTAGATCCGGATAGTAGTCCTGTGTGGGGGATTTTGAAGAACAAAAGAATCAACAAAAAAACTTTAGGGTGGTGGAGATACCAAAACATACCTTAGCATAATCAAAGCCGTGTTTGATCTTTTGGCCATTCATGTTGATACTGTAGTTGTAGTATTTGGAGTTCATTATAAGACCACCCCATTCCCGCCAGCCAGGTGGAATGTATGACCCATTGTACTTGTTAAGGTATTTGCCGAAGTAGCCGGTTCGGTAGCCCGCATTCGATAGATAGGTTGCAAAGGATCTGGTCTCGTGGGTCGCCTGCCACTGGGGACTGGAGCAGTTGTCATTGTTGGTGAAGACCATGTGATTGTGGACGTACATGCCCGTTAGGAGGGAAGATCTTGCAGGACAGCACATTGGGGTTGTGGTGTAGGCATGTCGAAACTCTGCGCCTCCATCTCGCAGGAGTCGCAAAGTACGTGGCATGAAATTCAATGAACCCAACTCGACATCTTGGTCATCGGTCAAGATGAGGATTATGTTGGGCTTACGTTCACGCATCCCTTGAGCCATTGATGGTATCGCATTGAACGGCAACATAGTGTCTAAGTTGCCGCTTGCTTGTGACAGCGTCGGCGGCAAACCGCCTGAGTTCTGTTGTTGTTGGTGCAGTGAATGCTGTTGGTGATGACGATGTTCGTGAGGCTGTTGGGAATTTGGTAGTTTCTTGGTCCTTTGTGTGTGGTTCGTTGGTGTAGTGCGAGACTTTCTTCTTGGAGATGACGACGTCGTTGTTGTTGTCGTCGTATTTTTCGACGAAGCTAATGAAGGCGTCTGAGATGATGATTTTAAGGTTGCATCTCTGCTTCCATGATTAGGTTGATGGGAAATATTTTCTTCAGCTGATAGCAAATCCATAAGATAAATTAGTGCTACGATTGCAACTAGAGCAAGACGTTGCATTCGATATGACCACATATTTGAGCAAGAAATGCACTTTAGGTCGGGAGTTTTATCTCACTTTCTCTGGCTGTTTTGAATTTAGTATTATCGGTGGTTGTTTTCGGAATAGAGAAGCTTTAAAGCCAGGCTTGAAGAAGGATTTTTTTAGTCAAGATTTGTTTCCATCTTTGTTCTTGTTGTTATTTTTGTTGTTTACTGATGATCTGTAATTAAAAAGATGGAAATAAATAATTAGTATGAATTTGTATTTAAATTGAAAAATTAAACTATTAATTAAAGTTTTCAGATAAGTCAAATATTTGGGTCTTATTTTAGATAACACATAAAATGAGAAACGTACTATTAAAGAAAGAATTAGGAAAGCGACTGCAATTACGCAATGGTGTTACTAATCGGGTATCAGACCGATTCTACTTTACGAAGTGGCAAAAAGATAAAGGTATAAACCATTACAAAACTATGCAATGTCCAAAATTCGGCTCGGCTATGTAAAATGGTGGTTAAATTTTAAGGGCCGATGTTGATTGTTAATATACCACAAATTATTTAGGTAATTATTGTAATTTTTTTTATTATGATAGTATTGGTTTGGTTCAATTATGTATGGTACAAAATATTGGCCAAATGGCCGCCGCGATCTCCATCCGATGATTCAAATGCCGTTAATGTGCCGAATTCTCATCTCCTCTTCCTTTAACTTGAATTGTTTCTTGGTCCTTTGTGTGTGGTTCGTTGGTATAGTGCGAGACTTCTTTCTTGCAGACGATGACGTCGTTGGTAATATATCGACGTACACCATTTCTTTCAAATAACCACAAAGAAAGAAGCCCAACGGTGTTTAATCACATGATCTTGGCGGGAAATTGACATCGCCAACACGTGAGGTAACACGGCACCGCCTTTATTAAACAACCTTTCGTACACATCCATATCTTTCAATTCGGAACATAAAAAAACGATCCACCACGCCATTCAATTCTTCTTTTTCACGAATTTGACGAGTTGAGAGTCTGCTCATCACTGAAGATACACTGTTGCCATTTCTTGCCACCATTCTGACCGATGACGGCGCTTGAAATGGCCAAGAAGCTTTAGTTGATGTAATTGCACATTGTATGCCAGTCTTTATGCATAATGTTTATCAACGATGAGCGTGAGATGTGAAATTGTTGGGCACGACATCAAAGTGCACATCTCCAACAGACCAGACCCAGTTTGCTCAAATTTGTGCACGATTTTTCCGATTGTACGCACATTTGGACGAGGCGCACGATATGCATTTTGATTTGAACGCCCATTTGCAAAAGCCTGAATAAACGAACGCCTTTCCAATAACTGTAGCGTGCTACAGGCAGACCTTTGGCGATAAAAGAAGAAGAAGCCCTGGCTAAAAAAAAAGAAACGATATTCCAATTTTCTCAGACAGTCAGGCTGCCATTTGATCTTTGGACTCTATCTCTACAAATTCTATAACAGTCCACAACTTTCAATCATCTCTAATGGAGATAAGACAACAGTTTAACATTTACCTTTGCTGACCGAAGATTTGCTATGGACTTTCCTGAAAATTGTAAAGCAGAGGAACCCGCTAAAAATTCAACACTTTTTTCCATACTGTTACTACCATAGCTTTAAAGCCCTCAAGGTATTTGATTTGGTTATAAAAAAAGCACACCTTACGTGAAAACGTATTTTCAAAAGACTTTTGCAGAAGCTGAGTGGACGAGAAAGAAAAAGTTTTTTACCTCCTCTGTCATTGCCCTGCTCTGACCTAAGACCTAAGATCTGTATTAGCAACAACCACAAGTTTCGCACCTGGCCAAATGTCAATAAGCGGGTGACAGAAATCTTGTACGTGTCACAAGACCTCTAATCTCCACAAACCATGAGTTTGACATGACATTAATACCAAAACCGCCCTAACGTTTATGGAAGGAAGTGGTCCACGAAGCTCTCTCAAAATACTCAAATACCCACCTGGGAGCTTTATTTTGACCACCTGTCATCGATCAGACTAAATTTTGCCATTAACATCGGTCTTATTGATTACCGCGACCACGACATTGCGCTTCGTGACTCCGGTAATAGCTGGAGGTTAGTGGAACTGAAGGGTGTGCTGGTGGTGTGCACACGAGGCCATTTTGATGTCTATGTGGCAAAGTCATTACTGGTCCTTGCTGTAGCAAGAACAATATTATCCCATTCAACGCGATCAGCTAGCTGCCGTTCTCTTCCACCAACCCATGTTTCACCTTTCTACTCTCGTTACCACCAGCAACAGAAAAAGCCCAATGGATATCCATAACGCTCAAGGTATTTGATATTTCTAAGCAGATTTTATTTAAGATTGATAATTGGTGTCATAAATGAATGAATATAGGAATGCACGCATAAGGCATATTCTCAAATGGCTTTTGCAGAAGATGTTTGGACGAGGAAGAGGAATAAACAGTGCTCCTTGCTTAAAAACGTAAGTCATATACCTATGAGAATTCTTCTCCCTAATTTTAACTGGGCTCTTCCACTGAAATTGTTATTATCAATTTTGTTAAAAGATAGCGCATGGCTTTTGTTAAAAAAAAATACCAATCTTGCAAGCTTGCTAACAATAAGTTTAAATGCAACTCTATTACTTTCCTACAGAAAATATTCTTGCACGACTTCTTCAAGCCCACCTTAAGAAAATAAAACAAGCAACAACTTATAATCAATTCTCACGAATCAGCTCATATGTGATAAGAAATACACTCACAGGTTTTCTACTGACAGTGGCAAACTGTCACTTATGCTAGTAGGTATATCTATGAACACCACAAGTTAAAAGTCCATTGGTGTAACTGTAAATCTTGTTTAAGGATGTCAATCCAAACATTATTATTTTGCCGCCACCGTTGCTACCGTTGACACTTGATATTGGAACACGTTTTTGTGTGGCATATGTAAGCACACTTCAACACGACTACTCTATCCGTTTAGTTTCATATTTCACTGAGTTTACTTTGTGTGTTGATGAAGTATAAAGTACACCGTTGAGTCGTTAGTAATTGCTTCGATATAATGGAATCGAAAAATAAACTTCCAAAACAGACAGTTTTGAAATAGATTATGCTTGCATCCAAGTAAGTACAAGTTTGTTTGTAAGTTTTGCTTTTTTGGGGATTTCGCTCAAAGAAAGTGACATTTCACATTTTTCTTATTGTGAGTTTCGCAAGGAAAACTTTTCACGTCGAAAGATGTCTTCCTATTGTGGACTTTTTTTCGGATGGGACATGAAGTATTTTGACATCTATTTCTTTCGCTCATAATTTTTCGAGGTAAAAGTCACATTTGGTGAAATATGTTACTTTTTTTTTAAATTACAAAAAAAGGAAATAATTTGTTTCTCTTTATATTTAAGGACTAAACCAATGGGAGCTATCGTTTATACAAATTTCTCACGGAATTTTTCCCTCTCTCGAACATTGGGAACGTAAATAATGCTTAAATGAAACTTTCGGAGTTACTGTCCTGGGAAATTGAGCTGTAGTTGCATAGAATTTTTGTTTAAGGGCACTTTTATTTCCTGGGAGATTCCCGGTTAAGGAAAAACATTCCATGGGAACACAAAATTCCGAGGGAAATAAAATTTTCAGGGAGATTCACAATAGGTACTAATTAATAGAAGGCAAAGCGAATTGCTTTATCATAAAATACACTTACGCCTTGACTTGGCCATGAGGTTAACCCAAGGGATATAAGGTCGACATATCAGAGTTCTGGAAAATATTTGCAAATGATCTGCATAGTCCGGCCGGCGCGGCGGGGTCCCCAATATAGTTCGAAACTGAGTGAAGAAAGGTAACCTGTTCTTCTATTATTATAGAACCAAATTATTTAAAAATGCTTCATCAGGTTTGGAATTTCAACTGGAGGTGGTCCTAATAAAAGAGTCAAGTACACATGTGGAATAAGCTATATTACAGCTTATAGGTGTTAACGAAGCTGTGGAAGATTTCAACTCATCCTACGGCTTGACACCTCAAACAATTTTTTAAAAAACTGACGTAACCGAAGAGGATGGAAATAGCAAATCATTAAAAATCAAATATATTATCTTCTTGAAAGTGATAATAGTTTCAAAATATTCAATATGGTTTTTAAAAAATCTATCGGACTTTCGACTGTGTTTGTGACGTCACCACGTAATAATCTCACGGCTATGCTATACATGTTTCTAATATAAAATAGACAATTAATGTGTGATAAAATGTTCATTTTTAATACATTTGTTAGCTTTTTAAAAGAAGTTCAATTCACACTTCTCTTACCTGTCAAAAATCTGTTTAGCCGTGTTTATATTGATGAGGTTGTTGAGCGCGCTTTTTATTTGTTCTGTATAATGTTGTAGTTGAACCACATATTAAAATATTGAAAAATATTGAAAATATTAAATCCTTTTTGATTCTATTGTACAATTTTGTATCTGATGCGTTTTAAGTGTGACATGCTCAAAAAGATATTTATTAAAGCCCCACTTAAAAACGTTGATCTCTTCGGGACTTGTTCACATGTTTCGTTTAGTTAGTTTGTCTTTAAATTAACTTTTCTTTTCTTTGAAATGTCAACACCTAATTAAAGTGCAATTTCATTCGGGTGAAGCTCTTACTTGAGTGAGCAGAATTTTCGTTCACAATGCCACCGTGGAACCTTTTACAATGTTTGATTGGTGGGACACAATTTTGTGAAGCTCTTCGCTCTTCCAATGTCGTCGGCTTGTTGGCATATAGAAAAGAAAATAATCTAGATGCCTTAATCGCATAAACAAATTGCAGTACCAAATTTTTCGTTCCTTACTTTACCACGAATAAAATTTCGTACCAAAACCTGAGCAATATTTGAATTATCCTAAATTCAGAATCAGCATTTATTATTTTAAAGGAACGCCAAATAGTTAAACGAGAATGGCTTCGTTGTTATTTAAGCCTTCGTTAAAAGAAGAAGCGTGACTTACAACTCTCAACCATTCCTGTATGCGAGTAATTGCAGGGATGGAGGGGACCTACATTTTATATGCCGAATCCGAACGGCTTATTTGAGAAAGCGCTTTTTCATGACAAGAATTACTCTTGTAGAATATGTCAATTCCTAGAAAGAGGCAGTACCCGTGAATAAAACCTTAGGTGGCACAGGCAGGGATCGAACCCAACACCTCTCGCATGACAGTCCAACGCACTAAACATCATGCCAAGGTTACGGTCCGCGATAACTTAACGTATTCCATCTTTAAGGCCTTGAATCAATATAGACATTATATTTCACAACAGAGACCCCAAATCAAAAAGTCTAAAGGTGTAATATTACAAGATATCAGTGTATAATTTTGATAACCTCGAAAAAAGGTCATAAAGCTAGTCTCAAGCCATTTTCCGTAAAGCTAGAATTAAACGGCAACGCGTTGAATCTATGACGTCGCAAAACAGCAATTTTCTTTGAGGCTAACAACGCGTGACACCCTTGAGAAAGATTGTGATGTCATTTTTACGTCAGCGTGTTTAGGCCCCAACGCAAAATTTCGTGGTGAAAACGGGCCTCATTATTAAAGAGGATTTATCTCTGAAACTCTGGATTGTTATTGTTATCATGTAGTGCATGGCCTCAATCAACAAGGACAGAACATAACTGGTATGCGATCAGCTTGGGTTCTTCTAATAACAGAACTTTGAAAGTCGTTTTAGGACTTCAACTTTATGCAAAATATGGTTAATGTCATTTGAGGAACGCCTACATTTAAGTGTGTATCGTTCTATATTAGTATTGGCTTTTTTCACATGTCAATCATGGACAGCTTTAAAAGTAACAACGGGCTAATCAAAATGAAACTTTTTATTGGAAAACTTTATACTTATGTATTGGCAATGCAGGTGACAGAGTTCCCCAAAAAAATTGATAACGGCTTAAAAGACGGGTATTAGGCTTATCATTCGAGGAACTGATATATATAAATTGGTAACATAGATCACGAGATATGATCCCTTCACTTAATGGCCAAATGGTCAATTCTTTTCGAGCCAACATTATTTAAAACTTTCAACACACTGGCAACGATAACCCGGTTTTATAATTAAAAACTCTTTAGGACATGGGTTTCATTAAAGGTTGTCACTCTACTACATACACATATTGCGTGCCAATATAAATCCAATTCAATTATTTCTTAAGTACATAATTACATTCCATTTTTAGAAGTCTTAAAATATCCACTCACCGTAAATATACAAGTTACATTACTCAATAAAAATTCAATTAATCATAATTTTCAAGCTCCCTCCTCTACCAGACCGCCACCTTTTCACAAAATCCACAAACAACAACTTGAACGAACATTCTTATTTTGTCGATTAAAATCTTTGGCTCCCATAACACCTGCAACTAATAATTTTTTTGACATTTTAAAAGCTTCTTTTTTTTCTCTCTTCATATTTTCAATGAACACTTTATTTATTTACCACCACTACCATCATGGAATGATAAATATGTACATAAAAAAGATAAATTTTGCCATCAGATAGATAAATCTGCAAAATGTATATTCACCTAAAATATTCAAATGGTTAACCAACCCCATGGATCATTTCATAAGTCAATGAAGTTGAATTATAATATATTCTTTGGAAAAATATGGGGGTAAACAGGAGCGGCTCATTATTTGGGTGAAAATAGTAAACAAACTAAGGCGCTGCCTCCGCTTCTCCGGTTTAATGTCTGATCAAAAGACATTTAACTTGACTTGATAGTGACAAGGTTGAAAAGGTCAATTTAAAACATTAATTAAAAATCACTAAATTAAGCTGACAGATGAATGTCAAAAAAGGTTAACAATTTTTGACAGCTAAAAGTTGTAGGTAATCATTGCTTTGACTGCCGAGACAGACGCAAATTTCAAATTTGGCTCACTGGAAACAAAATTGCAGTCCTCTCCCAAATGAATCGAATCACAGTCAGAGAACAAACGGCGTTGTGTATGGTCATGAACTTTAAACTCTTGGTTCAGTTGGATCTTGTACGAATGTAGGCCTAAAGTCCCGAGCTCTTGTGTGAAGAATAGACTGCCTCGGATTCTGCTGTACACTTACACGTACCGAGGCGATATTCTCGAATGATCTTGCGTTCCTTTAACGAACGGGTGTTGGCTGATTGTTTACTGAACCGGTCATTTCAAATTTGCCCACCAAACGTTGAAGGGTCGATTGTGAATGGTGGCAATGCGCGTAATATTTGCTTTAACGAACACTCATTTCGATAATAAAATTTTATCATTTGAACGTGCTGTTCAATCGTGTTACTTGCCATGATGGTTTGGCATAAACAACTGAATAATAAACAAAAGATTTGACAGATACCACCAAAACAAAATGGCCACCACGGGGCGCCAAAATCTACCCGCTTCAATTGAAAAAGCTTACAACAGGTGAAGGAAGATTATTGACTTCCAACTATTCGACTTTGAAATGTGGTGTAAATAAAAATGGACGTCGGTAGCCTTGCTGTCTACATGCCGCAAAGTTCTTCCTATAATTTACATCTTTAATTATTTAAACGTTTGGAAAATCAATTTGAAAACAAATGCTGAGGTTGAAGTTTGTGCAATTAAACATTACTCTAGGAACTTCTGAATCGTCAAACTTGACAAAATTCTAAAACTTGACGAAAACCTAATTTCTTATCCTGATAGCATGCCATCATTTATTCTTAAAAAATGTAGGAAACACCTTTCATACCCATTGTTTATTCTGTTTAACCAGTTATTTTCCAGTTTGATGGAAATATGCGTTTTGAAACCCACAAAATGTTTCTAAGCATCTTACGAGTATGTGTAACCACTGTCCTATAGCTAAATTGTCTGTTGTCCGAAAACTTTTTCCCTGTGATAATCAACTTGAATGTCTAAAAAAATACCTGACAAACTTAGCCTTAAAGTACTTTTAAATAGATTAAAGACACTTGGACTACATGACCATTTAATCGCTAGGTTATCCTCTTCATTTATTGTTAATTCAGGTGTACCTCAAGGTAGCAATATAAGTCCGTTGTTATTTGCTCAATAAATTTTGTTTGTTAACTTGGCGTTAGTTTTTATCGTTATTAAAATATATAAAAATAAAAATGACAATCCTGACATTTACTCTGTGATCTTAGCCTTCTGAGAAGTAAGAAAATCAATTCTTTGGTACAAATAATAATTGACTCAAAAGAATTTTAAAATACGATAAAAAGCATTGAGCGGTACTCTTCACTTTTCCACATGGTTTAATCTATACGATTTTAAGATTAAATGATGCCTAAACGGGGAAGTTCGTTACCATCTACGTATAGAGTACCACTTGATGAGCATTTTTCTATGGACACAGAAAAAGGCTCCAGCTGCGATTCGGAGTGGCCCTGCAGCTTCTGCAAATACTGGTAGAAGAACTAAACAAGCACCTTTAAGCTCTGAGAAGCAATCACCAAACATCATCTCACTGTAAAACTCTTGTATGTACGCTACTTAAATTATTATTTGAAAGAAAAACACATCTCTAGGTCTCGATGTCGAGGTGAATTGCACTCAAGCTGCTGGCTGGTTGCTATTGCTAATCTTAATGTTTTATGCAGATGGTAAGTTCAAGTTGTGTCTTCACATAAAATAGTCACACACAATTCGAGATGCATATCACCATCACATCACTGACTCTAACGAAGTTTGCAATTAAAAGATTGAAATTTTCTGGCTATCACCAAGTTTAAAAAAAAACTAAATAAAATTTGTGGGAATAGAAATTTTAATATTACCCAAGCGTGTCAATCCTGCTTTAGTACATAATTAAGTGTGAAGTTTTATATTTCATTATTGTTACCAAAGTTGAATAATAATTTAGGGCTCTGCTGATGCGTAATTATGTTAAGTGCATTTTATGTTTTTGGTTCGAAGAACAAAATAATTACTAAAAACTTGATTATGGTCAAAGATATTTTGGACTTTATAGTTCACCCATTCAAACAGCAATAAAATAAAATAATATAATTTAATTTGTGCTTGTGTATTAGGAATGCAAAACACTTTAAATGGCATAACTTGAGTTTTTATCGTTAAGGTTATTTATTTGAGAAAAATCCATATCACTAGTTCAATGAGTTTCCGATAGGGTTTTGACAACTAAGAATTTAACTTAGAACGCACCCGTTCACTAATAACGAAATTGTCATTGTTAGTTTATTCAGAAAATCTCGAAATTCTAAAGAAATTCGGAGTCAGCGACCATAAATTTTAGAGAACAGATTCCAATTTTCCAAATAACAAGTTAAGTGCACCAATGTAAGTCAAAATTTTCGTTGTGTGTTGTTGCTGTGTGAGTGAGACAACGAGTTGTTTTAAGTGTCAAAAATATAGCTGTCGTTCTGACATCTGTATCAAATGATCCAAATTAGTCAATTCTACGACGTTCTCAAGAATTAAGCACCGCTCTTGGCTTACACCCATACAAGATCAAGCTGACTCACGAGTTGAAGCCGATGGACCATTTGGGCATTGGCGGAAAAGCGCCAAGCTTATGAATTTCATTGCAAAATTATCTTCAGCGAAGAAAATAATTTTTGGGTACGCCAGTAAGAAAACTATGCGTTATTGTTCATAAATCACAAAAATAATTGTTTGGTGCCGTTTGCATTCCGGAGCAGTTGTTGGGCCATATTTGTTGGTCTACGGAAAAGATTGTCATGTTTCTGTGAATAGTCATATTTGTCGCTACATGATTTGGCACATATCGGAACATATGGAATTATACATGTTGTTTCATCGGAATGGTGCCACAAGCCACACAGTATATCTTACAATTAATTTATTGAAGATTAAGTTTGATAGGCGTCCCTCCAATTACCTCTCCAAGCTTTGATACATACTTAAGGTGGTACTACAGTCCTGTGTGAACTAGGGCCTCACCCCACAAACTTCTCCATCTAGCTCGGTCCCTAGCTAGATGTCACCAGTTTCGCGGGTCACTTTCCACTTGTGCACGCCACCTGATCCGCGGTCTTCCTCTGCTGCGCTATCCTGTGGGTGCAGGTTCGAACACTTTCCGGGCCGGAGCATTGGTTTTCATGCGCTCTACGTGACACAGCCATCTTAGTCGTTGGACTTTTACCCTTCTGGCTAAGTATACGTCACTGTACAGCCCGTACAGCTCGTCGTTCCATCTTCTCCTCCACTAACCTTCGATGCATACGGGACCGTAGATCACACGAAGAACTTTTCTCTCGAACCGACCCAAGGTGCTTTCCATCTGCTTTTGTCATAGTCCATGCTTCTGCACCGTATAGCAGGACGGAAATGATAAGGGCCTTATATAGCAACACATTGGTCCCTCGAGAGAGGACTTTACCACTCAATTGCTTTCTTAGTCTAAAGAAACAGCGGTTAGCAAGAGCTATTCTGCATTTGATCTCAGAGCTGGTGTTGTTTTCTGCGTTTACAGCGGAGCCTAGGTAGACGAAGTCCTTGACTACCTCAAAGTTACGTCTGTCTATGTTGACGTTTTGACCAAGACGTCGGTGTTGTAGGTCCTTTCCTGACGATAGCATGTACTTTGTTTTGCTCTCATTAAAAATAGTGCCTCAAGTTTTGACGTGTGAGCTCTGCACTATTCTTTCAAGTACGATGTTAAGAAATCTCTTGACAAGGCATCATCTTGTCTAAAAGCTTTGTTGACATCGAAAGGTTCTGTTAAGTTGTTTCCAACCTTTATGGAGCAGCGTGAATTCTCAATGGTCATCCTGCACAAACGGACGAGTTTGCAGGGATGCCGAAACTAGACATGGATCTATACAGCTCGTCCCTGTAGATGCTGTCATATGCGGCCTTGAAATAGATGAAAAGATGGTGGGTGTCGATTTGGTGCTCTTGGGTTTTTGTCCAGGATCTGACGTAATGTGAATATTTGATCAACTGTGGACTTTCCTGGTCATAAACCACACTGATAAGGACCGATCAGGTTGTTGACGATGTTCTTTAGATTTTCACATATTACGCAGAGAAGATTTTGTAGGCGATGTTAAGTAGACTCATTCCTCTATAGTTGGTGCAGTTTAAAGGGTCTCCTTTTTTCAGGATCGGGAACACAATACTGAGGTTCCATTCATCAGGTATGCTTTCTTGTGACCATATCTTACAGATAAGTTGGTGCATGCTCCTAACCAACCTATCTCCAACTGCTTTAAGGACCTCGGCATTCAAGCCATCCGCTCAAGCGGCTTATTAGACTTCGGCTTCGATATGACAATCTTTACTTCGCCTAAGTCGGGAAGACGGGATTATTGGCTTTCGTCGTCTATTTTGAATGGATCATCCTGTCTGAAAGCGGAATTTGTTTCGTCATCGCCGTTATACAGTCTGCAGAAGTAGTCCTCAGCATTGACTGCGGTTCCACTATGATGTTTCCACTTTCAACTTTGCAGCCTTCGGTTCTAGGTTTATGTACCTGTGAATTTCTTTTCAGCTGTTCATAAAACTTTCGAACTTCATTCCTGCTTTTAAACCTTTCAACATATCGACGGCACGCTTCTCATGCCCTCGCTTTTTCCTTCTGAGAAGTCGGCGTTCCTTTCGCCTCTTCTGCTCATAGAGCTTATGAGCAGCTCTCGTCGCAGCGCTGCTTTGCCTGCATGTTGTTTGGCTGCATTTACCTGCCAATTTCCTCATCAAGCAAGCACCTTGTTGGTGCTTGCTTGAAAACCAGCACATAAGAGGCAGCTTCTCTGATTGCATCTTGGAAATGTTGCCACTGCTTTTCGATACATTGTGTTGGCGGCAGAGAACTTCGAGAGAGGTTACTTGTAACTCGATCGGAAAATTATTTGGCGAATTCTGGCGATTGTAGCCGTTCGACGTTGTAACTTCTACCCGCACCTCCCTGTTTTGCCTTGTCTGGAAATCCGAAGTGCTACCTTGGCTACAACGAGGTAGTGGTAGGAGTCGATGTAAGCTCCTCGGAAATTTCGTGCATCCATGATGCTGAAAGCGTGTCTGGTGTCAATCGCAATATGGCCAATCTGGTTGACGGTAGATTGATCTGGAGAAGTCCAAGTTCCTTTGTGGAAGTTGAGGTGTGGAAAACGCGTACTGGCTACCATGACGTTTCTCCCCGCAGCAAAATCTATCAGCCTGAATCCGTTGTCGGAAGGTTTTTCGTGCAGGCTGTTCTTCCCGATTATTCCACCAGAGATGTCTTCCCTTCCTAGCTTGGCATTAAAATCGCCCAGGATTTTTTTAATATCGTAGCTAGGACACTGCTCATATGTTTTGTCTAAGAGCTCGAAGAACACATCTTTGGTGTTGTCGTCTTTCTCTTCTGTGGGGGCATGCGCGCATATCAGGCTAATGTTGCCGAATTTAGCCTTGATGTGGGTTTTGAGAAAAACCTGCGGACGCTTGTGTCTTCTTGAATGCACATGTCTACCATTTGAACATCTACGTTTCAGTGGTAATAAAACTGTGAAGCATATGGTCTTACTACCCTTAAGGAAAGTTAACCTTCCTAACACCCGAAGCCTTATTTTAGCGGCAGAAGTACTGTGATGTATGACTCTTCCACCTCTTAAGCCACTGCGAACGTTGCAAAAAGTCCTAGATGGATTGGGCCTCTAAGACCTTCTGAAGGTGGACGAGGGAGCTCGCTTGTCATACAGGCCAGATTCTACGTCTTAGCATCAAAAGTCTATGGAGGGTACCACTTCAGTATCCAATAGCCACAAAATGCTTAACATCAGCAATTAATTGCATATCTATGCAGGCAGTGATGTTGTGAAACACAAGTTCGTTGTCGCGCTTATCAACATGAACGATGTTAATGCACTATCTCTGTGAAAAATTGGCAGGTGGTAAAAGTTAAGCTTCGATTAAACTTCCTTAATGTTATGATGGGGATAACCCTGGACCAGCTCCAATCACAAACGATAGTGGCTGACATTACGGTTTGAGACGTTAGCTTTTAGAAGGTCAGAGGAAGTCTGGCCTGGTGTTAAGCTCGAAGTTGCTGCTAAGGAGGAAATCCCGTACAGATCAAAAGCTCACCAAATTCTCCAGCTTGGATGCAGTACTAGAGATGAAAGAGCTATCTAATCCATTCATATAGTTAAAAGGTTTGTCATGTCAGAGATCTGGCTTCACTTACTACCAATCCCGCCCAAAAGTTTTATTTCACAGATGCTTCCTCTTAAGTGGTATTGACACATCTTTCAAGAGTATAGTTCTTGCCAAGAAAAAGTGCTTTTTTTCAAACAAGTTGTTCGAATTCTTCAATAATACCAATAGGTCTCCTCCATCCCTGACATTACTCGCAGAAGTGGTTTGAAGTTGTGTAAGTCACTAAGCCCTGGTTCTTCAAGAGCTGTTAATAAATTCCTATACGAATAATTCCTAAGCTTCTTTTCTTGAAAGACAAAATACTAGACAATTTTCCTCCACTTTTTTTATACAAACATTATGTTTATAAAATGCCCAACAAACTGCAAGGCTAGCTTGAACCATTATACTGTACATAATGTATACAAAGTTTTACTGTAAGTGATAGCCCAGACTTTTCTTAAGATCAAATTTGTTTACATTAAATGTATCGGACTTAGGTAAGTGACCCTAATAAATATTAATAATGACCACTAAATCCCTTACGTCAGTCGTCTTCTATAAACAAATTTGTCTTGTCTGTCCTAATTATTATTAACCACGAAAATCACTGAGGCTCCGAACCGTTCTTCTTTTTCCACCATCCGCATTTTCCATGATTTGTAACGGTAACTATGCTTATTTAATTCAATCATTTTCCATGACCCTCTTTTTTTAGATACATATATTGTACCACAAAATAGCAACAATAATAATTACAACATCTACATAAACATCCCCACCCGTAATCCACCCTCAAAACCAATTACTTAGAAAATTATAACCACCCTCAACCTCACTCTCAAACTCACTCCAACCCCTGTAAGCTTGTAAGCCAAGCTAAATCCATAGTATTTCCAACAAATTGATATTACGGCACTTGCAGCCCAATACACAGGAGAAAGGACGAAAAAACGGTTGAAGTCGGACAGCGATAGACCAAACCCCATAAGAAGAGTGCCTATCTACATATGTAACTAGATTTCCTGTATATTTCCTGATTTGGAAATTTTCTGAAAATGATTACTTCCGCATATCAAGCACCATACCACAGCCCCTTATGTTCTCGACGTTCTTGTATAAGGGTATGAGCCAGAAGGCTCTTGACATCTTATATATACGAGTACCAGTAGACTGCAGCTTATGCAACACGTTATAAACCTACATTTATAACATTGTTGAAAATATCTATAAACCTATAACCTAGCCTAACTAAAGAGAACGAGGATTTATATATTTCTAAAATACTATATTTTTGGCCATAATATCCTCCCCAACATTTATTGCTAAACCTAAATTCACAAAATATACTCTCGATGGATGCTTCTGAATTTGGGTCGCTGGCTGTAAGAGGTCGATAGGTCGTCGATAACGTCGATATTATAGATTGCTTCTCACAATTCATCTCGTTTTTGAAATGTGTATGCTTTAGAGGTTAAGGTCATTTTTGAACGAGCGAACGTGAAATAATCCTCTGGCTCTTACTCTCGCTCCCTTTCGTTGCTGAAATCTCTGGTTTTAAATGGAAATTGAGTGCAAACTTTAGATATGTTATGGTAAGTTAAGGTGTAGTATAAAGATTCCTACGTCTTTTTTGTATAAAGGGTGTTCCTGTATCAATACAGAATTAATTTTGACAGCTGACAGGATTATACAAAAAAAAACAAAGTATCTTATATTTGAACAATTTTCCAAAATTCTGAATGTGCCCGAAATACTGATGTAAAGTCGTCAAAATATCATTTCTGTTTATATACCGACGTAATGTGTTACTGAAAGTTTAGAAACTGTGATTAACTTTTTTGTATTGTTTAAGTTTCGTTTTACTCGTAAAAAACTATACTTATAACCTTCAACAATTCTGTATGCTTTGAAACATTTTTAGGAGATTCAAATTGGACTTCTGGCATGAAAGTCCTTCAGATTTTAAAACACCCTTTTGGACCACTTCTACGATTGCTATATTTGCGTAATTTGTAGAGTTATTAATCTTCAAATTGAAAAAGGATATAAATCGTTAATACTTAATATGATTTCGATTTCATATCAGTAATCTTTTGCCTTAAAACTACTTTACTACCATTCTGCATTATGTAGAGCTTGAGAATTTAGTTGGCAAAAATATGAAATGATGCTTAAAAAAATACACATATGGTTATGGTTCATTTAAGTACTTATTGTAATTTGGCATCATTGGTATGCAACATTTTTTAGCAAAGCTGCCAAGAACAATAAGGCTGCCAAGCACTTATAATGTGTAGCCCAGTCAAATCTAATAAAAAAGACCTAAGGTCGCAAAATGTAGTAGCTATAGCTTCGAAATCTGAATTGGGTGTTTGTTTTTTGTAGATGTGTGATGTTCAGTTTTTCAATACCTTTTTCGCAGTTGATCTTTTTGACAGCTGTCACTTGATTTATGCTCAGTTTGGTTTGCCATTATGTAATGAATAGACGAACACCTGAATGACCTTTGTAATGTGCATTTATTAGTTGTCAATACTCGTAAAATGGCTCGAAGAAAACTTTTGGTGAGCTAATTATATCGTCCCCCATTATCATCGTTGGCTATTGTGCGTGGCCTCTAAGATCGTATTATTTAACACTGCTGTGAATTCACTTGCATACGCAGATAAGTCTGAAATGATTGACGCCTTGAAAGAGAAAATCCGGCGAGTTATTGTTTACAAACGCTCACAATAGCTGCAAAAAGTGGTCGGTAATTGGTCCTCTTGGCTATTGTTTACTTGCGGCCGTTTCGGTTACTTGCGCGAAATTATTTTTAAGACACAATGTGAATTTTTGGAAATAACATTGTAATTCGTTCTTTTGGTCTTGAAAACCACATGTCTAAAAAAAAACACCAATTATATCACATCTGTCACATCTGCCAGTACTACCTACTTGAAACCACAAAATTAATGACATAGGTACTATATGACTTCAGTCAAAAGTCTTTAATGGCTTCAAAATCATTAAATTCACCAAAAGGTCTGTTGAAGTAGAAATTTGAGAACACAATCAAGTAGTTGACACATAATGTTAAATCGATGACGAATGTGAACCACACCTAAACGTCAATTTTTTCTGCTTTTTATTTGACATTTCTCAATTTCAACACATTAAAGTTATTCAGGCTTACGTCGTCGTTGATGAACATTATGCGTAAAGACTTGGATTTTGACTCTTACAAGGTACAATTTACTCAAGAACTAAACCATTAAGTTTAAGCTGTCAGACGTCAATGATCAGAATGATGGCAAGAATAGTGGATATTCAATTTTCGAAGAAAATAATCTTCAGTGATGAGGCGCATTTTTGGTTCTGTGGATTCGTTCATTTGAGCGAACGACAATCCAAGAATGATTGTCGAAAAACCAATCCACACACAAAGAGTGACTGTTTGGTGCAGTTTATGGGCTGGCTGCATCATTGGACCGTATTTTTTCCAAAATGAGACTGTGACAGACAGTAACTAAGTTAGTGTGATTAGGTTACTTTTTATGGCCCGAATTGGATGATTTGGATGTGGACGACAAGCAGTTTCAAGAGGTCGGTGCCACTTGCCACAGTTAACGAAACAAATCTTTTTTCCGCGATAAATTCAATGGCCGTGTTATCTCACTTAGTGGGGAAGTCAATTGTCCATCAAGATTATGTAATTTTACACCGTTGAATTTCTTTCTTTGGGGTTAATTGATAAAAAAGGTGTACGTCAATAAGCCACCAAAAATTCAAGAGCTAAAACATGGGATAGCTCTGCACATTAACGGCATAGATCAACAACTATCCAATTATTATTATTAATAGAATAAAAAAACATATATACAGTGCTGTTCGAAAAATGTTGGTCAAACATGTTATTACCCTTTTCGTGATCAGTTCTTGGAATTTAGCAATGCTATGGGTTTCTTTTTGCACTGGGAAAAAACATGTCATTGAAACACGAATATAAAAGTTGACATTATTACAAATATGAGCTGAAATTGGCTCGTGATAGTAGTCCAAAACCATTAAAGTGATTTTGTAGAAAAAATGGGAAAATTTTGTGTCTTTCACAT
This sequence comes from Eupeodes corollae, assembly GCF_945859685.1. Classification (NCBI taxonomy): domain Eukaryota; kingdom Metazoa; phylum Arthropoda; class Insecta; order Diptera; family Syrphidae; genus Eupeodes; species Eupeodes corollae. The sequence continues at coordinate 144,165,389 of NC_079147.1, read as the reverse complement.
CTCAATTTGACAACACGTAAAATTTCTAATCAAAGGCCAAAATAGACAACCCTGTAGAACATGTTTTTTTTGTGTTGTACAGTAGTCAGCATCGGTTCAGGACTTCGGTGGACCTTAAAAACGATCTGTCGAGCTGTAAGCAAATTAATTTCGTCAAGCTCAGTAAGTAAAAGGCTCGTGAAAGCTGGACTTAAAGCACTCAAGGCAGTACTGAAGCCGGATTTTCCTAGAAAAGTCAAGAAAAAACGATTGATCTGGGCTCAGGAGCACCTAAATTAGACTGAAGACATGTGGAACAATATCATCTTTTCGGACGAATCAAAATTCAAGCTCATTATTAGGGATGGGAGGATCCTTGCGCGAAGAAAATCGAAAGAAAGACAAAACTCTGATCGAATTTTGCGGAAGCGTCTTAACTGAAGGTGTGGGGATGCTTTTCTTTAGATGAAAAAGGTAGAATGAGCTTTCTAGAATCTATATAAAAACAAGAGTTTACCTACTAGTCCTGGAAAATGTATTAGAGCCCACGGTGCTACAGCTTTTTGGCGAAACAGTTTTATTTGCTACTTGTCATACAGCCAAAATTGTATTTATGAACTTGTTTTTATCTTTACCATATTAAGCTTTAAAAAAAGCAAAAACTTTTATTACTAAAAATAATATTAGGATTTCTATATTTGTTTCTAAGGTTTAAAATTACTTCGAAGAAAATAATATCGATGTACTTTGTTGTCCGGATCTCAATCCAATTGAGCATATTTGGTCTATAATGAAACTTGAGATTACGAAAAAATCTACTTACCTGGAAAACGATACCGGAATCAACATAGAAAAACCTATCTCATTCAATGTCTTGCCGATATACAGCCGTAGTACAAGCAAGAGGAGGTCTAACAGAGTATTAATTAGGTACAACATGTTTCTGAGAAGTAATAAATAAAACAGCACAAAAAAAGTATTTTTCTTTAATCCTTAAAAATAAGGCAGGTACCTAAAAAACTCATTTTACGTTATACTCACTTTTCGCTTCCGTGATCATTTTAGAAAAATCTCAAAATTCTTATTGTATCATAAAACAATTTGAACCGCACAATAAAATAAAACCTCATTAAAAAATATGTTGTTACTTCAACACAAAAAGTTTAACCAACTTTTTTCGAACGGCACTGTACTGTACATACATTAAAAACGCAACTAAAAGTTTGAAGACCAATGTGAACAATTAATCCACGTTACCACACTTTAAGTTTTATATTGATTTCTTTCAAGCAGAAGATCAATTTTTCCACTTTGTGCATGGTGTAAGACTATGAAGGTTTTTCAAATGGGAAATCCAAGGAAAAACTATTTTGGTGAATGAATTTTTCTTCATTTAAAAGGCAAAGACAACGCACATAAGCTACACATATGCGAGTATTAATAGTGAAAACTACTTTTATGCACCACCTACGTGAAAATGTGTGATGCATCTTCTGTGCTCCGACTTTCAAAGCACAGGAAGACGTGGGCCTCCATAATCCGCACACATCAGATTTTCCGCTAAATTAATCTAAGAGTGGATGGTGATGCTGATGGGGCTGGGCGAAAAATAGAAGAAACAAAAACTCAACGATGACAGCGGCATCTAACAGAGATTTCTTTTATTAGATTGTGTCAATCTTCTTTAGCCATATACCTACTTAGTATGGCACATTTAGACATTTTTCTATACTGCGAAGACTTCCGCAACTTGATGGAATTTAATCAATGAAAATACCGCAAACTTAAATGTTTTTACAATATTATACCTAACCTAACCTAGTGTGTATTTTCATAAACTTTTTTAGTAGGCTTTAAAAGATACAAAGACGTTTGTATGTTGTGAACGTATAAATTATATCCGTTTAAGGAAACTTTTTAAATAATTTTACAAATGATTCTCAACTAAGGTATTTGCAACAAAAGAACACAAAAAAACTATAGAAGTTTCCCAAAACAACTTGAATTTCGGGTTGGAGAAGTTTCTAAAGAGGTTTTTGTAGAATGTACATAAGTTGATAAAGATACTCGTACCTATATAAAAGTACCCGTCTATGTATGCTTGATGGACTAGTTTTGAAAAATTCAAATGAAGATAAAAAAGTGAAGATAAAGGTATCTCTTAAAAAATAAAGAGGTAGCAAGTTGTTTGAAAACAAACAGTTTAAAAAGGTAGATTAAGGAAATTCGAGATAAACTTGAGAAAGTATATTGATTTATGCTGTACGAGTTCTTTATAAATTGTGGTTACTTATTTAAGTTTTATATATTGTGTCGTCTTAGAAAAGAGTTTAAAAGAAAAAAATATATTAAAGAGTTCATTTTAGTGATGGTTTTTTTTTTTGTTTGTCGAGCAGAATGAAAAAATGGGAAAATGGTGTTCCAATTTGAAAGTTCATCTTTTGTGAGAATAATAAAAAGTATCTACGTAAACATCATAATCAGATACTGATACGAGAGTAATTTTTCGATTTGACGTTCAATGTATTTCTGGTTAGAGTAAAATAGTGACTCGAAAAACCATTAACTTTAAAAAGTTTAAGATACATTTGTTTAAACCCAAAAACTATAAAAGGAGTATGTCATCCAACCAAGGCTTAAAACTCCATCTTAACTACCCAATTTCAAGTGAAGATTAAAGTCACCAAAAGTGATTCTCCTCCTTCACCCTATCAGTTCGGTCCCGTTCGGCAACAGTCCTACTGAACCGAAGGAGCTTTTCTCTGCCTTGTGCCACGACTCCCCGATTGTATAGGAGTCGACTATCCACGGTTCTTCGTCTGACGTGGTAGAGTCAATTGAAGATTAAAGCCACCAAAAGTGATTCTCCTCCTTCACCCTATCAGTTCGGTCCTGTTCGGCAACAGTCCTACTGAACAAAAGGAGTTTTGATCTGCTTTGTGCCACGACTCCCCGTTTGTATAGGTTCTTCGTCTTACGTGGTAGAGTAGAGGAACTGTCAATCTATCCATTAGTTCTTGCAATACCTCGAACGAGTTTTATCACGAGGTTATTATTGTTGATTCGAGCCCCATTGTATAGGTTCTCGTTGGAATAGTTATGAGCAAAAGAAGATTCGGATGTTCGATATAAGCCTCTGAAGAGAATCGGCGGATTCACCTCTCCCAATTGAAGACCATTTTAAATTTGGAATGTTGTGGTAGAAGTTACATTGCCACTTTTGACAACAAACTCTCTACCGTGCCAAGCCTGCTCACATTTAGACCCTCTAAGTCTAACCATACGGTGTCAAAGGTCTTTTTCAAGTCAACCAGAACAGCACCTGTGCATTGTTGTTTTAAATTATTCCATTGGATATCAGAAACGAGTTAAGGCGAAGCATAAATTGTGTCATGACCCGCCTTGAACCCGAACTGTTTATCCGGAATTATTTTGTCGTCCGCAGCCCACTTAGCCAGATTCCTATTGATATTTTCTCTTAAACTTTGGAAAGATTAGACGGGTTGGAGTTGTCCTTTCTCTTTTTCGGGAGAGGATGAACCACCGCGGCCTTTCAATGCACTGGATAATATGCATTATTCAGTGCATTGTTGAAGAGTGTAAATGTTAATTGCCACCCCATCGGTAAATGGCTTTGTACAACGTTGGATATACCATCGATCCCTGCTGACTTTTTATTTTTTATTGAATTGAAGATGAGCTTTGTCACTAACAAGGGACTTGGTCCCGTTTGCTCGGCGATTATGGCATTTGCCAATGAATCGTCATTGAATCGCATGAAACCGCACTTCTCCGATCGTTATTGTGTGATATCATTACGGAGGTAAAAATGATTAAGTAGGGCTCTGTTTTCAAAGGTCGTGGTTGGGGTGAATACTAACATTCAACTTGTATACTTGCTGGAAAGTACCTCCCACCACCTCCTCTTTTTCCTTCGGATTCACTTCTTTTAAGCTTCACACACTGAAAATCATTATCGTTTTTTGTCCTGAATATTTTGTTGATTTTGGGGAATATACTAGGGTCACTGGAATTAACTGACCGGATCTTACGGTCCCAGTACTTGTTAATTGATAACCTGTAGTTCTCCTTAATCAACATATTGACATTTTTTATTGACGACTTCAGTGTCCTAACCTTCAAGTCGTGTGGGTAATTTAGTCGTCTGTGCAAGTTTTTGAGTCTTGTCAGTAAGCCACTCTTGTGTCTACGTAGTGCGTCGCAAGTCGCTGTTTCTGTAAGCGTCTATTTGGTCCCGTTCTTTGTACTTGGGTATTGGCCGATCCATGGTTCGTTTTATGTTTCTTAGCCGTCGATAATATTTCTCACAATTTTATAGTCTTTAAATTCTTCTCTTTAGTTTTTGAACCTATTTTCCTGAAACGGATTATTTCTATACTTTAGAATCGTGTATATTATATGCGCTTTAGATCTGCACTTTAAATCCTATTCCTCTTACTTCTGGAGTCCGCCAAGGTAGTCACTTAGGACCTTTTCTCTTTATTCTCATAATTAATGACATTAGCATAATTATTCTTCATTGTCAAATATCCTTTTACGCAGACTGTACAACATTTTTCTAAATCATTGCAAAGCATGAAGGCATATCTCCTTCCAAACAGATATAGACAATTTATCGACCCGGTATCAATAATAATTGATTAGAGCTCAACATTATCAAATGCCAGACAATGACCATTCTACATAAAAGCGAAGATTCCTTCGTCTAGCACTTCAACGCGTTCTTTTGAAAACCCAACTGTTAGAACTCATTAGAGGAACGTAGAGAAATTACGGCTTTCAGATAAATTGTCATATTGACTACCGCAATTGTCCTATTGACTACCTCAGTTGTCATATTGACTACCGTCGCGTCGTTATCATATTGACTATACCAAAAGGTATATATACTCCTTGAATCTCTGACTTGTAGCACACCGTTTTCGTCAGTGCATTGAATAAAGCTTTGGACCGAATTTTTGATTAATTTGGCATTTATTATGAATTGTTTAGAATACTTCTTCAAGGAAAGCATATGATTTATTAGTAACCCTAACAAAAATGTATAATGATCACTACGGCAGCCCTAGCCTATTGAACTTCATACCCTTCAAAGATACAGAAGTTAAATTTTGCCAAAATAATAACGTCATAGTTGTTAACCTCCAAAAATGTGTCAATATTTTTTGGTTGTTATTCCATCAAAAGAAAAGCAACTGAAGGGGTCGGTTGCTAGTTTAAACTTATGGGGAACATTCTCCAGTAGTTATAACATGGTTTCGTTACCGCACCATAGACTCCAAGGATAAATTGCTTTACTTTTAAAAAGCTCAGTGTTTGGTGGTGCCAGTGTGGTACAATGTACTTCGAGTTGTTAAAACCTCGAATCATGCGTTGCTCGAAAAAAGGGCGGAATGTGTCCAAATTCTCGGAAAATTACAGTACAACATGATAACGAATCTTCTCATACCGCTTAAGTGGTAAGGACCACATTTAAATCATTTAATTCGGAAATATTAAAGCACACATAGATAGCAGCGATTCGCCAAATTAAAGAAGTCAACAATTGGAAAGTAGAATTGTTTACCTCCAAAGAGGCATTTTGGAATTGTACCCATAATTTGTCTGAAAGATGGGCAAAATGTCTAAAATCCTATGTTCAACACTCTGAACACAAATTTCTGAGATTCATTTAAATTACGTCCGGTAAAATTTGAACTTACTTACTTACAACTTACAAATAAAAACAAATTGGGTGGCGTAACAATCCGTTGAGAGCTAGGGCCTAGTGACCTACAACTCTTAACCATTCCTTTGTGCGAGTAATGTTGTCAGGAATGGAGGGGACTTTAAATTTATATGCCAAGTCCGAAAGGCTAATTTGGGAAAGCACATTTTCATGACAAGAGTTAGTCTTGGAGAATCTTTCAAATCCTCGCAAGAGGCAGTACCCGTGAAAAGACTTTATATGGCATAGGCTGGCATCAACCCAAGACCTCTGGCATGAGAGTCCAACACACTAACCATCATGCCACGGGTACCACATGTTTCTTAAGTAATTGTTATATTTTCTAAATATCAAAATGAAACCTCTTATTGGAAAAGTCTGTACATAATTCTTTTATATAAAATCCTAAACGATTTTTTTCTAAATTTTTAATATTTTTCAACTGTACTTTTAAATAGCACAGATTTCGATTTCGATTTAAAAAAGAAGAAATACACCGATTCATCCATCAAAATCCCAAACAAAAATGTTTCCCAATTATGCAATGAAAACAATTTTCCTATCCTTCTTGAAAAGGAACCATACAAAAAAACAAAGTACCTAATATACTTACATAAATATATTATATTTCCAACAAGACTAATAAAATAAGGAATATAACCCTAAGAAAGTGATCAATCAATATTTGTGTGCTCCATTGGGCTGTACTAAGATTAATTACAATAATTAAGAAAATCACTTCTTATGATGCCGGCCGGAGCATGTTTTATGGCGTTTTTCTTTTAATTTCCTTTACAAAGTATGTTGTTTGTATGTGTTTTGGGTTTCTCGTGCTTTAAATTAGAAAATATTTTGTAAAACATTAAAGCCCCAAAATTGGCCGAAAAACACAAACATACAACCAAAAATCAAAACCCACTTCTAACACGCAATAAAATCATTCTAATGGAAATTACCATAATTTGTTGAATTTTAACTTCAAATTATAGCCATAGTCATCATATCTGATGATGACAATTTAGAGATAGATATGCCTAATCTAAAATAGAGTTGGAAATCCCATTGTTTTGCTCTATCAATCCGAAAATAACTTTTACCATCAGCTACCAAATGCAGCAGCTATAAAACATTCAAAACCAATCCATTCGGACGATCGAAGATGGCAATGGTGGTACACGGAGAAAAATTAATGGGTTCAATGGGTGGCTATTAATTTTAAAACAATCTATGAATGAAATAAACAAAAGCAATTCAGAATAACCGATTGTGTTTACCGACTGACTAGTTTACTTTAACCGAGTAACTCCTTAATTTAAACCGAGTAAGTCATTTACTTTAACCGAGTAAGTCATTAACTTTTACAGAGTAAGTCATTTATTTCTACAGGCAATGGAGAATCATTTCCAAACGACCATCGCCTCTCTAACGTCGTTTTCAAAAAAGTACGGACCAATTACCACGCCAGCCTAAAATACACATCAAACGGTAACTTTAGATTGGTTAGTGTGGTCCACATATACGGCAAATTTGCTTGTTAATACAGCCATTCATCCAAAAATGCGCATTGTCACTAATGAAGGGTTTTTGGCCAAAATTTGGGTCCCCATCTTGTACGGCTGTAGGTCTAAGTCCGGACGCAAAATTCGTCAAGTTGAAGTCTGCTGAGTTCTTGTGCATGGTGAGGAATAGACAGCCTCGGGTTCTGCTTTACATTTTCAAGGACACCGACGATGTTCTCGGCCGATCTTGCGTTCCTTTGAACGTACGGGTTTTGGCTGATTGTTTACTGAACCGGTCGTTTCAAATTTGTTCACCAAACGTTAAAGAGTCGAGTAACGTTTGCTTTAACGAACACTCAATTTGATAATAAAGTTTTATCATTTGAACGTGCTCTTTAATCGTGTAACTTGCCATGATTATTAAGCATAAACAACTGATTAATAAACAAAAGATTTGACAGGTGTCACCAAAACAAAATGGCCACAACGGGGCCAAAATTTACCCATCCACTATCTGAATTTAAAATTTAATGAGAAAAATGGTCATCTCTACAGGTCACGTTTAAAACTACAGTGCTACTCTTTTCCTTCTCAACCTGAATGCAGATTAGAACAGTGTGACGAGCATATAATAATCATTATTAAAGCATCAGCTTTCCCAACACTTAATAACTATAAATGTTTACTCCAAAGACTTAAACTTAAAAAAACAAACATTTGTTAGAACTTTAAGGAATCTTTGAGTAATGTTCGACAACTGGGCGGTCGTAGTAAAATGATGGTGAAAACTTTCAGAACTTAGGCACTTGCTTCTCATTTTAAAATTCTTTTATCGGCTGATGAGAATGACCAAACTTTCATTTACTCACTACCCAACTCCATTGTCAGTGAATTGGATAGCTCAATTTCTTGGAGTGAACTGGTCATACGTTCGGATAAAAAGCAAAATAATAAAGCTCCAGGCATAGACGACATTCCTGTAGAATGCCTGACAACAACAAAGGGATTTCTTTTCAAGTTTCAAGTAGTATTTCCGTCGGGTTTCTCAACAGTGGATCATATTTTTGCACTGATTAGTATTGCAAGGACGTCTATAGAGAAAAAGAAGAAAGTATTCGCTTGTTTTGTAGGCTTTAAAGCAGCTTTTGACAAGATTAACAGACAGACTCTTATATATAAGCTTTCATCACTGGTAATCTCCGGAATTTTTCGTCAATGTATTTCAAATTAACCCGACTCGGTTAGAGTTGGATCATAGTTTTCAGATTAGTTTGAATCGGTAGCTGGTGTTCCCCAGGGCTTCATTTTAAGCCCAATACTGTTTGTTTTGCTCTAAGTGGAAGATTTAGTTTAACTAGCTGACAATCCGTTCACAGAAGCTGCTAATCAAGTCATTAAATTCTTTCTGCAAGACATGTGGCTTGCATGTAAATACAAACAAAACTAAAACAATGACTTTACGAAGAGAATTGGTCGCTTAAAAATGTCTGAAGAGTTTAAGTATCTCGAAGTTTTGCTTTCGCATAATTTGAACTTTTCAAAACAAACCAAAAAAAAAAGCAATGAAGTTACACAAAAATTTAAACTTGATGTGGCTAAAGTTTTTTAGAAATCCAAAAATTGTTCTAGTGTCCAAAGACCGCGTGTTTCAACTAATTTTAAACATATGCTTGTGCTATAGGGCCGAGATTATTGGCTACTTACCTCTCGAATTTGAAGCACTTTAAAGGAATTTCTTCAAACGCATATTTAAATTAGCAAACTCAACACTGAAATATGCATAACACCAAAACACAGTTTCAAATTAAACTTCGACTAAATAATAAGAGTGAGGGAAAGAGATGAAAAAAGTCTTCACAAATCGTTTATGGTAATTCTACCTCAATCCAAAGCCTTTTATATCAAGAAATGGAATCAGGAGCAACATTGACAACATGAAGGAATATAAAGACATACCTTTATCAGCGGATTCTATCAGAAGCAAACTATTTCAAAAGTTAATTTTCGATCGAAGCTATAAGCCTTATTTTTAGAGCATGAATCGAAGTCTTGAACCTTAACTTTATCTATTATTGTGCTGATCATTTAATCTGCAACATAATTAGCAGAAGCGAAAAGAAATATCGATATGTTCAGTATTAGAAGAAATTGGAAATTCGTCGACTTTGTGTAAACAAGCCTTAAATATTGTAAAACAATTTGAATGATGAAATAAAGAATTTGATAATAATAGTTACTTCGATTTATTTTTAAAACTTTCTACTAAAAAGATAGGTTGCTGCGACTAAATAACTTTGGTAATTTAAACAGTCCAATGAACTAACCATCATGCCAAGGATACTCAACCCGGTGAGTTTTCAGGTGCTATATTAGCAGTCTCATTTAGTTAATTTTACACGAGATTTAAGTTGTTTTTAACCGATCATTTTTCTGAGTGTAGGTGTGGGTATATTTTTGAAAACCTTTTCAATTCGATTCGATTCATATAGTTTTTATTTTTTTGAAAAATTTCATTCAACATCTCTTCTCCTCGACACAATGTCTATGTCTGTTGATGATGATGTATGGCAGGAAATGGTTTAATCGCCAGGCCAGGCCAAGCCACACCAGACCATATGGCGATGATGGCGTTGGCTGATGGCTGCATAAAGTTTGTCCCATCATCAGCAGATTGTTCTTATTGCCATTTAAAAATCAAAGCGAAGTGGTCATCATCATCATCATCATCTTGTAATAAACCCACGCTCTTTAAATGGTAGTTTCTTCAAATTAACAACTCTCGCGACCTACGCAGATAATAATCTTTGATAAAATCATCATCTTATGGGGTGTTTCGGTATTATGTACAAAAGAAAAGAAGACTTATAGAGGAAATCGTCTTAATTTTGTAAAACACAAGTTTTATGAATACACCACTCTTTTCGAAACACATCATTATTCAAATAATAAAAACAATCCATTCTCGTGTTGGAAATTAACATTACCTAAATTATATTCAAGCCGAAAGTTCAAGACTTGAAGCACACAGCTTTTACTTTTCGAACTTATTAATCATCCTCTATTTATGATAATAATAATTCAAAGTCTAACATAAGTCTAAGCAAAAGGCAAAAAGATGGAAGTAACATAAGCTTTGTATAGGCAAGGCACCCGAGAAACATCAAAAACGGAAGTTCAAGTAATTTGTGCTCTCACAATATAAATAATAATGTGTTGATGAAATGGGTCATAAAAGTATCGACCCGTTCGTCGTACAGCATAAGTTTTACTTAACTATAAGTATTTTATGTTTCTACACGTTTTTGTGTTTTTGTTTAATATATTTATATACATCATTTTCTTAAAACACTCTGTAATACTTGTAGTGTGTATAACGTTTATGGGTTATTTTGATAGAGATAGAAATACCATGTACGCCTACATTCATTGAAACCAATATTGAAACCTCAATCACAGCTCATTTGGATAATACGGTGCTGGTTTTATTTTTATAAATTGAGCCCAAGGAATGAATTCAGAATTTTGCTGTCTGGAAGATGTCTAATTTAACAAAGAAATGCGGAATTATCGTTCCACTTAGAGACTTAAATTTTAAACATACGCATTCTAAAGTGTCATACACATGTGAATGAGACTTACAGAATTTTGAATTGCAAAGCTTACAACGACGACGCACACGACGTTTTGACATTTGAGCTGCGATCTGGGAATGCATATTTGATTTGTAGATGCATTTTTTAAACATACAGAACTGTTTTGTTAGTAATTTGAACTGTCATATCAATTTTTTCTAGGGACCAATGGCATCCGATGAACTGTCAATTTTGTTTAACTGTTTTAAATGACATATCAATTTATTCTACGGACCAATGACATTTGGTGAACTGCCAAATACATTTTCAATGCAATTTACAACAGGACGATTGTATAAAAACGACACTTGCATAATAGGCGTTTTTCTTCTTTAGTTAAAAGCAGAGCCCGAACTGTCAAACAAAACCTCTGAATGTTCAGAACTACAAATTTGTATTTCTTTTTTGGTTCTGAACGTGTCCTGAGCTTGTTCAGACCGCGGTCTATGAGCTCAGAATAAAATAAAGACGCAGATCGAGTTAGATGCTGAACGCAAGCATCAGAATTTTCATTCCTTAAAAAATATATTTAATACTTGTTTAATTATAATTCTTTGGCGTATGGTTAAAACGGTCACAATTTAAAAATCGTTTTCTTGGTTTTTTATTAAAATAGCAGCGTTTTTTGTATCTTTCGTTTAGTACTAGCGACTTTAGGTTAGAACAACTGCTTAATATCGTATTAATTTAGTCTTTAGACAATAAGACAAAAATAAATCATATTTGTTTTGATATTAAAGTCCTAACTTTGTTAAGTCTGTGTGACCAGTTTTAGAGTTAATTTTTTTTGCATTTCTTATTTATGTTTTTGTAAAAGAAAATTGACAAAAGTCGAATAATGACAGCTCAGTGTTTAGGCGTGTTTCCAGTTTCTGACTTTAGTACTTTCTGCTTAACTTGGAAGAATTAGTTTTTCCATTTGAATTAAAGTTTTGAATCTCAATTCATGTTTTTGTGGAAGGAAATTGACAACTGTCAAATAGTAACGGCTAAGTGTTTAGACATGTTTCCAGTTAATGACTTAAGTCATTTTGCTTAACGTACAAATTTGATTCTAATGTGTGTTTTGAATTTATTTTCTTGTTTTTGTAGAATGAAATGACAAGTAAATTGACATATGTCAAGTAGTGACAGCTAAGTGTTTAAGTTTGTTTCATGTATAATTCTGAGTATTTAGAACACAGTTTGTTGAGAGAATATACTAGGACTATGTTCAGAACTCTTTTCTAAGCTAAAAGAGAAATACGCATAACTACGTCAAAGAAATAACGCGTTCCTTCATAAAAATCAACTTGTTCGTCTTCATGATCCGCATTATGACACTTCCTGTAAAAAGCATCGAACACTCTTTGTGTCAGATATTTAATTTTGGATCTCATTTTCTAAAATTGACAGTTTCCATCAATACTTATGTTTTTTTTTATATTTAATTGTTTAAGTTTGAAAATGATAAACTTGAGATATTGTTATTATACGAGTCAGTATGCAGCTCATGTACAAGGCACCTTAAATAAATAGGTGGTGTCGTTTGGTGTGGATTTCAATTACTCTAACCATCCTATATTAAACTATTTCTAAAGCATTCTCCTAGAGTGTGCACACATAATCAAAATAAGCACCGGGTACACTTGACAATCAAGGCCTTAAACTTAATAAACTTAATAGTTTAACAAAGGAAAATAAAGTGAATGCTTAATATTGAAACCATTTATTTAGAGCTCTGATTAAGAATTAAGAATATGACGTAAATAAAAATTGATAAATATCAGAGTTTATATTCAAGTTAAAGGGTGGTATGCGAAATGCTTTGTCTCAGTCTCATGAGATTGAGCTCTGAGAATGAGCTCGAGATTGTGAGATAGAGCATTTGCAATGAGACAAAGCTCAATTCGGTATGCAAGAGCTTTGTCTCATCTCACTATCTCAGTCTCAAAATGTCTTCTTCAAGTGAAAGTAGTGTTTATGATAACTTTTCAAAAAAAAACGATGATACAAATTTTTTTTTTGTTAATTTTATTAAAAGAAATATAGTGCTTTTGACAAAAAGTCAAACTCCTGACCTAAAAAAAAAGAAAAAAAATGCTTTAATAGCATTCAAATCGGAGTTTGAAAAAAATTTGGCAAAAATATTGAAATAAATCAAATTTCAAAAAAAATTACAAATATCAAAATAAGAATAAAAGAAAAATGTGATCGCAATAAAACGGGAAATAGAAAAATAAAACTTAAGTCATGGGAAAAGGATTTATGGGATTTAATCAATGGTGGGTCTGAAAATCCGAATCCGGTGCTAAATAGGCTCGAAGGTAAAATACAATTGTTTTTTATAATAATTGTTTGATTTTTCATTATGAATATTTTATTACAGGAGCAGAAAGTGTAGCCATAAGCAGAGACGAATCCTCTAATTCCGTTTCAAATGCAACGAAAATTTTGAAGGATTCGTCACGGAAAAGAAGACATGCTAATAATGAAATAGAAGTTTTATCAAACTACGAGACGGGGGAAACGAGGGATCTTTCACTAACTGATTTACAGAGGCTAATTTTACTGAAGCAAAATTTAGTGTTAACCAAAAAATTAAAACTCCTTGAAAATAAAGTTACACAAGAAAATGAAATTTCTTTTGAAAATTTTTAAGGGAAACAATTACATAATGTACATACATATCTTATAAATAAAACTCTTGATATTTATGTTATTTTTGTTTTTATTTAAAAAAAAATGTGCACAATCTAACGGTTTTGGTTGAGCAAAAGCCTCGCAATTTCGTTTCTTTTGCTCTGACCAGCTACTCTGAGAAGAGAATCTCTCCTTGATGTGTCATTGGGGGGAAAGAGAGGGGTATGTTCTTCTTCTTCTATATCCATTGGAGCATCCATCTGGTTTTCCTCATTTTCATCCCCACCCTGGAATGCTTTTGAAATGTTGTGCAGAATAAAACACGACATTATTACCTTTGGTGCGTTGCGTGTTGCCACTCTTAATTTATATTGCAGACAAGGAAATTTTTGTTTAAGCTGGCCAAATACTCTCTCAATAATAACTCTTTCTTGCGTTAGAATATTGTTAAAGTTAACTTCAGCGGCACTGACAGGGTTCCGGTACGGAGTCATTAAAAACGGAGTAATTCCATAGCCCTCGTCGCCAATGAGTATAGTTGATGAACTTTCAAGGAGAGTTTGGTAAATTTCAGAATTTTTAAAGATTCTCGAATCATGTACCGACCCTGGCCAAGAGATGTCAACACTCGTAAACAGTTCCGCTCCGTTGCATGTCGCTTGAACATTTATTGAATGAAAACCTAACACAAAATAAAGAGAATTATTAATTATATTTTTGAGAACACTTAAACTTTGTGTTATCTACCTTTTCTATTTACAAATTCATCACTGTGACGGATAGGCTTTTTAATGCGCACGTGAGTGCAATCAATTGCTCCAATGCAGGATGGGAATTGATACTTATTTAGCCAAATTACTTTTTCGGCATCTGTCTGCTCCAACGTATTCGGAAATTTAATCCAGTCCTCTTTTTTCCTTACAATTTTTTCACCAACTTCGATGATGATCCTAGATACCGAACTTTGGTCGATTCCGAAATCTTCGGCAATTCCGCTTTGGAAACCAGGATCAGCAACGAATCGTAGAAAAACCATCATTCTGGTTTTATTAGATAAACGACCACCCCGAAAAGTATCACTACTTTGAAAAAAATAATCTGTTAAGGCCTCAATTTGAGTTTGGGTAAACCTATAAAGAATTTTATAATTTCCTGTTGACTCAACAGGAGCAAAAATATTCATGTACTCAGCCATTGTTATTCCTGAGACAACTAATTTCCAGTCTCAACATTTTACGAGCTTTGGCTCATTTGAATGAGACAACGCTTTTTTTCTGCATACGGAAACATCTCAAATGAGATAGATCTATAAAATAAGATCGATCTCATTTTTGTGAGATTTGTCTCAAAACAATTTTGCATACGAAAGCTAGCAAAAGCTCAAAATAATGAGATTTGAGACTGAGACAATGCATTTCGCATACCACCCAAAGTGTCATTTGTCACACCATTTTTTAATACGATTTGACAAGACTATGTATGAAATGATTACATGATTTTGAATGAACTTGAAATGGGGACTTGAGTCTTTGAAAATAATTTATATTAAACCCGGTGTTTTGTTGGTGGGGTTTTAATCTGGCAATACGTTTTTTCGGAGTTGGTCTTTTTGACAGCTATCACTTGATTTATGCTCAGTTTTCTTTGTTAGTGCATTGGACTGTCATGCCAGAGGTTTTGGGTTCGATCCCTGCCTGTGCCATCTAAAGTCTTTTCACGGGTACTGCCTCTAGCGAGGAATTGAAAAATTCTCCAAGACTAACTCATATCATGAAAAAATGCTTTCTCAAATTAGCCTTTCGGATTCGGCATATAAACTGTAGGTCCCCTCCATTCCTGACAACATAACTCGTACACAGAAATGGTTGAGAGTGTTAAGTGACTAGTCCCTAGCTCTCAACGGACTGTTGCGCCACCCAATTTATTTATTTTAGTCAGTAACTGTAACTAGAACTGAATGCTGCCGCTCACAGAGCTGTCAAAATCTGTGGTACGTGCTATTAACCATGCGACATTTTGACGTTTCATGTTTTTCAATTTTTTGGGGGTCTTTCGTTGGACAATTTTCAAAAAAAAATGTTACGTTTGCCAGCCACTTGAATATTTTTTGGTTCATATTTATCCATTATTATTTAACCAAGAAATCACCATAGAAAATCAAAAGTAGCTTCTGACAGATACCAAATTTCTTCATACATGTTGAAACACCAAAATTACTTCAGGAAAAAAAGTAAAAGTAGGTGAAAAGTAGGTGAAAAATTGTGTTCAACCAGTTAATTCTGAATTTCAAGGAAGGCAACGAAAACGCTAGACTATTTTTAAAGGGTTATCTACTTACAAAATTTGTCTAATTTTATAGGATGGTTGTCAAAAATCTAACCTCATTTTTTAAAGAAATGTATTATTTCTTATCTATCCTCTTCTTAATGTCTGCATTATAAGCCTCACTAAAAACAAAATTAAATGCATTTTCAGATAATTCTGAAACTGCCGTTTAAAAATTGCAACATTATACAAAAAACTTGGCAAACCTAATACGAAATAATCTTCAAGGACATCCAATTTCATGCCATAGCTACTTACTTATTATGAATACTTTCAAAAATTTAAAATGACACTTCATTTATAAGAAAATGAACACACACAAAAAAACTTGAACCTAACTACCTACATAAATGTTCCCAAAAGGGAAACTATCAAGAAGCCTTATGGTTTGGTTGCCAAAAAAATGCATAAGAAGTCACTGCGCCGCAAGAGAAGCAAAATTATTCTTTTATTTTACATAAGCATAATAAAATTATTATGAAGTATATTTTTAGAGTAATATTTTAATTTTATTATGATTTGCTGACAAACGAATTTTTTTGAAGTTTATATTGTTCTTTATAAAATTATGAAGACAATTTCATTTGGATTCGTTTTTAATGTCAAAAAAGACTTGAGAATGAAGGGGTGAACATACTCCCACTATTTCAAAATGTTCAGACTCGTTTAGTAACAATGTATGAAATAATCTGTCATTAGAGACATTATAATTATTTGTCAATTGAAGTCAACTTTAAGTTTGACATTGGCTTAAGTCAAATGCCAAACTTAAAATAAATTTAGAATGATGAACAAAATTAAAAGATGTATTTAGTAAAGCATTTTTTGTTCAAGAATTTAACCAAATTTCAAAATAAGACTTAATGGCTATTTACATGAGAGCGACCTACGAACAACGAATGAACGAATATTCTTCAATTATGACATTTCTTATACATGGCGTGTTTTTATTCGTCATAACAGATTCGCAACAAAGAATTGAATGACAATTTTAGGTCAAGACGCTCAAGAACATTTTATTCATTGAAGTGTGGATTGTATGTGGAACACAAATTGAGTTTGACAGTTCGTTAAAATCAAATTGCAATTCACGACAAACAATTTGTGTTCTTAAATGTTTCTTATTTTGGCAACATTTCCGGCAGCTTATTCAGGCTGATAGATTTTGCTGCAGGGCGAAATGTCATGCTAGCCAGTACGCGTTTTAAACACATCAACATCCACAAAGGAGGTTGGAGTTCTCAAGATCAATCTACCGTCAACCAGATTGACCATATTGCGATCGACGCCAGACACGCATCCAGCATCATGGATGTCCAAACTTTCCGAGGAGCTAACATCGGCTCGGACCACTACCTCGTTGTAGCCAAGGTAGCATTTCGGGTTTCCAGACCAAAGGCAAAACAGGGAGGTGCTGGGAGAAGGTACAACGTCGATAGGCTACAAACGCAAGAGATCGCCAAATCCTTTTCGGACCGAGTTACAAGTAACCTCTCTCGAAGTTCTCTGCGCCAAAACAATGTATCGAAAACCAGTGGCAACATTGCCAAGATGCAATCAGAGAAGCCGCCTCTGATGCACTGGGTTTGAAGCAGCCACCGTCAAGGAACCCCTGGTTTGATAAGGAATGTAGGCAGGCAAATGCAGCCAAACAACAGGCACGCAAAGTGGCTCTGCATAAAAGGGCAAGAGCTGCTCTTGAGCCTTACGAGCAGGAGAGGAATACCGACTTCTCAGAAGGAAAAAGAGAAGGCATGAGAAGCGTGAGCTCGAAGATGTTGAGAGATTCAAAAGCGGGAATGAAGTTCAAAAGTTTTATGAAAAGTTGAAACCAAATTCACAAGTAAAGTACATAAACCTAGAACCGAAGACTACAAAGACGAAAGTGGAAACATCATAGTGGAACCGCAGCCAATGCTGAGGATATGGAAAGGCCACTTCGGCAGACTGTATAACGGCGACGACGAACCGAACTCCGCTGTCAAGCAGGATGATCCATTCAACATAGACGACGAAACCCAACAATCCCGCTCTTCCGACTTAGACGAAGTAAAGATTGCCATATCTAAGCTGAAGTCTAATAAAACTGTTGAATGCCAAGCAGCTAGAGATAAGTTGGTTAGGAGCCTGCACCAACTTATATGTAAGATATGGTCGAAAGAAAGGTTCCGATTAATGGAACCTCAGTATTGTTTGCCCGATTCTGAAAAAAGGAGACCCCCTAAACTGCCCCAACTATAGAGGATTCAGTCTACTTAACATCGCCTTTAAAATCTTCTCTGCCGTAATATGTGAACGTCTAAAGCCCATAGTCAAAAACCTGATAGGTCCTTATCAGTGTGGTTTTAGACAGAAAAGTCCACAGTCAATCAAATGTTTGCATTACGACATATCCTGAAAAAAAAAACTAACAACAGCAAATTGACACCACCATCTTTTCATCGATTTCAAGGCATCATATGACAGCATCTACAGGGATGAGCTGTATAGAGCCAGTCTAATTTTACAAAGTACATGGTGTCGTAAAGAAAGGACTTACAACAACAACGTCTCGGTCAAAACGACACCATCGACAGACGATACTTTGAGGTAGTCAAGGACTTCGTCTACCTGGGCTGTAAACGCAGAAAACAACACCAGCACCAGGATTAAACGCAGAATAACTCTTGCTAACCGCTGTTTCTTTGGACTAAGAAAGCAGTTGAGTGGTGAAGTCCTCTCTTGAGGGACCAAAGTGTCGCTATATAAGACCTTTATCATCCCCGTCCTGCTATACGGTGCACAAGCATGGACTATGACAAAAGCGGATGAAAGCACCTTGGGTCGGTTCGAGAGAAAAGTTCTTCGTGTAATCTTCGCTCCCGTATGCATCGAAGGGAAGTGGAGGAGAAGATGGAACGACGATCAGTACGGGCTGCACAGCGACGTAGACTAAGCCAGAAGCTTACAAGTCCAACGAATAAGATGGCTGGGTCACGTAGTCTTCGAATCCACACCCACAGGACAGCGCAAGGAGAAAGTGACATCGACCAACTTGGAGCGCGAACCTGGAGACATCTAGCTAGGGACCGAGCTAGATGGAGAAGTTTGTTAGGTGAGGCCCTAGGGCACACAGGATTGTAGCGCCACATTAAGTAAGTAAGTAACTCTAAAGAAATTTGTCGAACTGTGTCAAATCACATGATCTTAGCTGCCAATTGACATCAGCCCAACGTGAGATAACACTACCATTGTGTGGCAGCGTTCTGTTGAACGTGCATATCGTCCACATCAATATCTTCCAATCCGGACCAAACAAAGTTCGTTCTCATCTCACAATAGCAAAGACCATTTACAGTAACTGCCTGACCAGCCTCATTTTGGAGAAAATACTGCACGATGATGACAACCCCGCCAGCCCATAATCCTCAACAAACAGTTTATCTTTGTGGCAGCATTGGTATTCGATAACCACTCTTGACAATTATTCTTATTGAAGAATTCACTGAAATGAATATGTAGCGTACCTCATCACTGAAAATGTTCATTGACTGTTGCCATTTCTTGCCACCATTCTGACCATTCACGACTTACGGGGTAAAATGGAGGCTTAAGTTCTTAAGTCAAGGTGGCGGCTCTTCGGCCACACTATTGCGAATAGCACCAATATTTGATGCAGTACGATCTGTGCGAGAATGCACTGGTGTTTTCACATCTCCTATAGACCCGAATTTGATTTGAACGTCCATTTCCATAGTAACTTGGATTAACTTTAACGCGTTGCTTGTGAATTAGTCTAAAATTGAAAAATTTCAAATGAAGTGCCGAAAAAAATTTGACGTTAAGGTATGGTTTACATTCAAAACCGGCTATTTAAACCTTGAAGAGCCTTTCTAGACATATGTTGAGTTGAAATCCGATTCAAATTTGACATTAACATTTCCAGCGCCATTTTGTGAAAGTTAACGAAAGTGCAACAACGACTATTATTTTAAATGACATTCAAAACTGTTTACTTGATCAAACGCTTAAGTTGATTTTCAAGCTCAGTTAAGTCCATTATAATGTTGGACCTTTAAACTCACTACGATTTAAACCAAAATCAAGAATACATCCATCAAATGCAAATCAGCTAAATTAAAAACAAGTCCAGCTGAAAAGTAGCACTAGACGAAAGTTACCCGCACTTACAATTAGTTTAATGCGCTGTCAGCATTTACAAAATGTAATTTCTCACTTTTAACCAAGAGCCAATTGCGGAAACCCGACCCAATCCCTGTTGGCTATGTTTCGACTATACCACCACAGCACCAGAGAAAGAAACTCAGACCAGACCAGACCTAGCACACCTAACGAACACGGATATTGCTCAATTTGCAGTTAATTATATTTTCATGTTGGGTTTTCTTTGAGGCGCCATTTTTCCACCTGTGAGCATATCTCGCACATACGAGTATACACAAAACATATGTATATTGAAAACACTCGATTTGACAATTGCATATACTTGTACGTCTATTGACTGGCAGGTGGCTTGGTCACACAAAACAAGACTTCTAGCTAGCACACCTTGTTTAGGTGGCGCATTAAAACATACGTCCACATAGTCTATGGGAAATTTTAATTTTAAATTCATTCAAGTGTGTTTTAATCGAGTGTTTAGTTATAGAATATATTTAAAACAAAATAAAATCACATTTATGGGATTGTGATCTTAATAATTACTGAAGCTGTTCACAAGTAATTTACAATTATTGTTAGCTGTCAAGTTTTTTTTGTGTTGTTGTTGTTTTCTTTGAATTAAATGTCAATTATTGTGGGATGGAATTATAAATTATAGTAGAATCGTAGTAGATTGTAAGATTTAGTTTAAGTTAGATTTATTATTCACATACGGTGCCAACTTCTAACACCAATCATTTCATCTTTCGTGTTGTATTACGTGGCTTTAATACTAATAACTAACATATTTATTGACATTGACTGCGTTCCGAACGTGAGTCTTGAATAAATGAGTTTTTGTTGATTATTTGCCTTGTTAAATGTTTCCGATGAGAATAATTTGACAGTTCTTGATGTTGATAGCAAATGTGTGTTTTTTGGGAACGTATAATTGTTCAAAGAGATATACATATGTACATAGAATACCAACCAACGGAAGCTCCACCTAGTGGCTGTTGTATAGTAAAAAAATGAATAGATGAGGTTTTGATCCTTTGCACCGTTAAGGAGTTTTTCTTTTTAAACTTGAAGTCGGCCAAGCTCAGCTTTTCATTCCATTAGCTCTGTCATTTTATTCAGAGCTCATAGAGCATGCTCCGAGCTTTGAATTGAAAAAAAGAAACACAAACCAAGGTTTCTCTTCTCACAAATTTTACATCGTGTTCTGTTTGGCCAACATTTTATTTTTGTGAAAATCGCGAATTTATTTTGGCTCAGGTTTTATTAATAACGTTTTATTATTAACGTAATAATCAACATTCAGCAAATTCATTGCACTCAGAACAAATGAGATACAAATCGCGAACAACGAACTTTGACATTTCCAACAAACGATTTAATATAAAAACAATGGTGCAAAATTTTAGAAAAAAAATAATTTAGGTTTTAAAACATTTTACTTTGTAGCATTTCGTAAATATTTAGAAATTTAATAAGTAAATCCAAAATTTTAAACCTTTCTTTTCCTTTTTTTAACCAGTAAGTAAATTTCTGAATTCCTTTTTATTAAAAACTGGAATTCGAACATGTCTAAATAGTTACAGTTTGTGAAAATAAACAAAACAAACAAGCTTAAACGGTTTGTTTTGGAATTCCCAACTGTAAACTTGACCATTCCATTCAATCCTTTAAAAAGTTTAATTTGACAGATGTCAATGAATTCGCTAATTTTTTAAAAGTTAATGTGGGCCATTTTTGACATAAAACTTAAAGAGCAGAAGGTTAAGGAAGTTTAGAGAAAGGGCTTCGTTTCTAAGGGACAAGATACTAAGATTAAAATGAAGGCTAATTGCACTATTGGCTAAACTTTACATTTTTAACTTCCCATAGGAAGTTATTGTAATGGGTCCGATTTGTCAAATTGAAAATTTTGACATTTCTCGACGTTTCAAGGTCCCTAGAGTCAACATAAAAGATTTTTAGAAAGATGTCTGTGCGTGCGTGTGTACGTACGTTTGTACGTCCGTACGTCCGTACGTCCGTACGTTCGCTACGTTTTTTTCGTCGTCCATAGCTCAAGAACCAGAAGAGATATCCGTTTCAAATAAATTTTGTTATACAGATAATAAGGCAGAAAGATGCAGAAAGGGCTCTCAAGAAAATTGCGTCTGTGGTTTTTTTACCATAGCAGTTTGAAAAAAGGTGAAAATTTTGGTTAACCCTAAATATCTTACGAACCAAAAATGCTAGAGTCTTGAATTAAATTGTATATAATATATTGTAACGTGATACCAAACAGGTATATTTTTTGAAAAAAAATCAATATAACGGTTTTTTATAAAAATCAATAAAACTGAAAACAAAATTTGTCACCTCCAAAATTTTACGACTGAAATATGATTTCATCTCTAAAACAATTTTGTGCAACGAAGAATAATGTTTTTGACATCTGATAAAATTTTGAGAAAAATCTAATTGACAGTTTTTTTATAAAAAATAAAAATCTAAAAAAAAACATTACTCAAAGTTCGTAAAAATTGAATATCGATTCAAATATCTTTTCAAAAACTTGAAATTTAGGCTGCAAGCTTATTTTATCTTATAAGAAATATTGTTGTCAACATTTTTAAAAATGTTGAGAAACATCGAATTGACAGTTTTTTTACAAAAAATAAAAACCTAAAAAAAATGTATAAAAGTTGGTAAAAATTGATTTTCGACTCAAATGTCTTTTCAAAACTTTGAGATATTGGCTTTAATTTACTTTTATCTTTCAAAAAATCTTGTTGTCAACATTCAGTTAAAGTTTGAAAAAAATCGAATTGACAGTTTTTTTACAAAAAATAAAAACCTAAAAAAAATGTATAAATGTTGGTAAAAATTAATTTTCGACTCAAATATCTCTTTCAAAATTTTAAATATTGGCTTCAAAGTAATTTTATCTCATAAGAAATATTGCTTTCAACATTTGGTAAAATTTTAAAAAAATCGAATTGACCCTTTTTTTAACAAAAAATAAAACTCAAAAAAAAAACAATACTAAAACTTGGTAAAAATTTACTTTCGACTCAAAAAGCTTTTCAAAAATTAAAAATATTGGCTTCAAACATATTTTTTTCACAGAAAATATTGTTTTCGATATTCAGTAATTTTTATATAAAAATCCAACAGTTCGTTTTTTCATAAAAAATAAAATCTACAAAAAATAGTACGCAAATTTGGTAAAAATTGATACGAGTACATATAGACAAACTTTTAAGCAAGACAAATCGACAGACGGGATGGGAAGTTATCAGTGTGGGTCGCATCCCAGCCTCTTTTTGTACTTGGGTTAAAGTCGCCATTATTGGTGTGGTAAGTATGAAGACAGAAGAAGGGTAAAGATCTCACGTTACGTGGATTGGTGTTACGAACATTCATTTGAGAAGTGGTAAAAAATCGATTGCACTTGTGATGACTTGGTGAACGAAAAGTATGAATGCAACGGCTCGCAATTTTGCAAGAGTATAAGCTGGGGCGTTCGTTAGGGGTAATGGTGGAACCTACGTTGCAAGTTCTGAATGAGTTGGTCTGGCGTATTCAAGAAGAGGTCAAACAAATAGAATAAAACTTTGGGAACAGGAACAATGCAAAAGCGGCAAGGGCAGTCGTTTAAGAGAAAAAGTCATATGTTGACATTTAGAGACTTTCAGTTCCAGACAATTTTTAGAACACCATCGAAGAAATAAATAAATTTTGAATCAAGGAAGAGACATATGATATGTCTTTCGATTTAAAAAAGAATTAATAATTTCAACACCATAAATTGGCCCAAGGTGACTACCCTGAGGAACACCACCTGGGGTGGCATAGAAGGGATTAGACTCATAACATTTGAGCACAGCACTATATTGGCGGTTTCCAAATGTCTTACTTATTGGAGGAAACCCGAAGGGTTTTAGCTTAGCTAAAAATGAGTAATCTTATGAACAGCTTTGCTGAAGTCAGAACTGATAACTTCAAAATCAACATCTTAGCTTTTTTGAAGAGCAAGATTGTTATTGAACAAAATTGAGTTAGAGATAAAATAAGTTTGCATCCTGTCAAGAAGTGCATAGTATAGTAAATCGCAGAGCCTAGAAAAATTGTTAGAAGTCTGCTCGTAATTTAAAAAATTTGTTCATAACCTAAATTACGAAGAGCTCGCAACTCTTTGGGAAATATGGTAAAGATATAAAGAGTTCTTTTGATGTAGGTTTGAGACACATAGACGTTTTTAAGGACAATATCAATTGGAGTCAATTAAAATGAGACTTTTGGAAATCTTATTCGACTGTGAATGTGAGAATGGGCTTTTGAAACCTTAATGAAAACAAGTTTAAAGAGTGCCAATTTGGAGATTTCGATAAGTCTTGAGTTCAGTAGAGTGCGAACGGACAAAATAACTCTGCGGTCACAGGCACGAAAAACAATAAAGTCAGAAGTGAAAATCTCACTGTCAAGAAAACTGGGACAAAGATTGGTTTCTGTTAAGGCAAAAATGTCAAATGGCAGTTTTAGGGAGCTAAGAAAAGTAGTTGAAGTTTTTGTAATAAAGTAATAAAGTTGGGGAGACGTTAAGAATTGGCTTATTATTAAAGACGAGCATTATGACTGAATCTGAGAGGAAATAGTTCTTAATCTAGTGCGAAGTAAACGTTGCAAGATCCTTCGAGACGGTTAAAGGAGAAATGTTGAAGAAGGGTTATTTGGAGGAGGCCTTCTTCTTGAATCGAAACTAAGACGCTAGTTTTGGTCTTACCTACAGACAGAGTTTGGTTTATGGTGCGTAAAGGCGAGAGAGAGAGGTAAAGGCGTACAATATCGTATAATTTACTGAAGCCTCGACATAATGAATCAGCCATTGATCTTTGTTGGTTCCGGGTTTTAGACGTTATGACGGATGGAAGACAAAAGTATCATCATAGAAGTCGTTAAAATAAGAAAGATTCGAATTGAAAATAGGGCTTTAGATAGTAGACTGAGAGGTAGGTTTTAAGTAGCAAGAATGGATAGAATTACCTACTTTTATGTATGTTAGAAGGAGTGCACTTATTTGGATCAGAAGGGTTGAAGGGTTGGTCTTAAAACTAATATTCTAATATTATTAGAATAATTAACATTATTTGTTGTAGAAACCGTAGAGGATAGGGCGTAGGACTGTAATGTTAGAGATTTTGGGTTAAATTCCTGCCTGTGCCACCTAACTTTTTTTCACCGGTACTGCCTCTTGTGAGGAATTGACAAATCCTCCAAGTGATTCATGTCAAAATAAGAGCTTTCTCAAATTAGCCATTCGGATTCGGCATAACAACTACAGGTCTTCTCCATCCCTTAAATTATTCGCACATAAGAATGGTTGAGAGTTGTAAGTCACCAGACCCTGGTGTTGAAAGGACTGTTGCATCACATAATTTATTTTATTTTATTTGTTAAAGACTAAAGTGTTTTTAGAACTGTGTTTTACCCTTTAAGAAATTTGTATCTAGTCGGCAAATAGTTTTGACATAAGAGACAAGTATTCACTTACATCTGGATGGTATTAAAACTTGCTGGGGTTAGCTTTTGATAGTCAATAAGCTTGAATGTTAAATTGCTCGTAAGGAGCTTGCGAATGCAGGAGTCATTTGCATATTTTGACGTACCCAAGCATATTAAAATGGGCCTCATCGCTAAAATAAATTTTCGACCTAAACGGGAATCAACTTCCAATTCCTCCAAAATCCAATCAGCGAACGCACAACGCTTTGTATGGTCGTTTAATTTCAGCTAATAGGTAGGTTGGATTTTCTAAGAATTGGGCCTGCATTCTTACAGAATCCAAAATCAGGATTCAAAATACGTAATGTGGTCTGCGACAGGCCGAGTTTTTGTGAGCGACTCCGAATTGACTGCCTCGAAGTTTCATTCACGAACAGCCTCGAAGTTTCATTGATGTACGGGTCATTTACAGAAAGCAAAAGAAACAATATGGCTGCCGCGAGCTGTCAAAACGAATTCGCCGCTATTGGAAAACCCTTTGTGACAGAAAAAACTGATACTTGTCAAAAGAAGCATAGACTTTCCTCAAAAACCATGTCAAAAATATTTTGTAGGTCAAAAATAGTTCTTAAGAATTTTTCAAGCGAAACAAAAATGATAACATTCGAACTGAAAATGTGTTGGCTGAGTAAGATTGTCTTTAGTGACTGGTTAAAAGAAGATTTTTTTTAACAGAAACCAAAAGAAACAATATGACCGCCACGAGTTGTCAAAATGAACTCGCCGCTATTGGAAAACCCTTTGTAAAGTGACAGAAAAACTGATACGTGTCAAAAGAAGCATAGACTTTCCTCAAAAACCATGTCAAAAATATTTTGTATGTCAAAAATAGTTCTTAAGAATTTTTGGAGCGAAACAAAAATGATTACATTCGAACTGAAAATGTGTTGGCTGAGTAAGATTGTCTTTAGTGACTGCTTAAAAGAAGATTTTTTTGACAGAAACCAAAAGAAACAATATGGCCACCACGAGTTGTCAAAATGAGCCCGCCCTTATTGGAAACCCCTTTGTAAAATGACTTTCTTCTTTTGTAGGTACAAAATAGTTCTTAAGTCGTTCTTACATTAATGTTTGGGGCGAAAAAAAAATGATTAAACTTGAACTGAAAGTGAAAGTAAAATTTTAATTCTATCCTGTTTTCTGTACAAAGTTCATCAATGAATAAAATCAAGATGTACTTTTTTCTATCCCTTCTTATTTTTCTTTTTGGCGCGCGATTTCTTGCTTTCAACGTTTGACTTCAATATGGTAACTTGATCTGTCTGCATTGCATTCTCATCGACATAATTAACTTAGGGGCAAACATATACGGGTTCTTCAATATTCCAGTGCTAAGAACATATACAAAAATAAACTTCCTTTTTATTCGATTTGGAAATGGGTTTAAAATATATACATTATACAAATACCCATACGAAGAAGAAGTCCTGATTCATTCATTTTTTTTCTCAAGACTTCAGACCAACCGAGCTTGAAAAAATAAACATAACACGAATAAACAGTCCAAGGTGAGCGACTTTTTGTGGTAGAGTTCAGTTTTGTTGTCAAGTGAAGTGTGCGACAAAAAGAAAATAAGACATCACGAGACTCACGCGATTTTAGGGAGCTCAAACATACATTTTGGGGTGACCATTTGAATTAAATAAATTTCTTAATCAAAAACCTTAACGATTTTTTTAAGACAGGCATTAGAAAATTCATTAGCTTGACTCATTGCTTTTATCTTTAATGACAATGGTAAACATTACCATCCAAAAGTCCAAAACACTTATATTTCAAATTGGTAGCACTATCTTTTGACATCTGTCAAACTCAATTGTCTTAATATTGGTTGAATATTACAAAATGAATTAAAGGAAAGTCTTATTTTTGGAATTAATAACAAAAAGAAAAGTCAGTGAAACTAGCCAAAAAGTAGACTTATTTGTTTATTCGACTCTAAGCAAAATCGGAACATGAAAGTTTAGCTTAAGTTGCGCTAAAGTGACCATTCGCTGATTGGAAAAATTGGAAAATACGTCAAATACTCCAAGTGCCAGGGTTTGCGTGACGTTAAAAAAGTAGCTCTAAAAGAGGGTAAAATAAGGGTCCACCTACGCTTTTAACTGTCATATCTTTTCCTCAAAAAAAACAATATGGTCACCTTGAAGTGTACACTTAGGTAAATATTATTCTTCTACGTTCTACCCATATGAAAAATAAAAACAAAAAGTCAAGAATTTGTAGTCCTCATTTGGGTGATACAAGCTTCTCAATGTTCAGGGATGCGTATACAAAAACATCATCTTGTGTCGAACAAAAATAAATATAAAAAATCTACACAACTGTTGAGTCATTAAAAAGTTTATATGAGGCGGTATCAGTGTCGGTGTCATTGTCGTTGTCTGAGGATGTGAAAATCAAGCTTGAATTACACTTACGACGACGACGGACGACTACGATGAAGACGACAAGCGACGTGTCACATGCGGTGAATGGTGAATATGCAGGTGATTTTTATTTCTTTTTTATTAAATTCACGGTCACTGCCAATGAGTCTCAAATTCCAAAGCCGTTCGTCAGCTTTTTGCACATTTACATATATTCTACGAGAGTAATGTACATTGTCCATATACAAGAATTCAAGTGTTTGGAAAGATAAGAAAGATTGTTCTAATTATTTTGGTTTTTATTTTAAACCATGAAGAAAATAGAACCGTGTGTTATTAATTTGAAAACTTATTAAATTAAATTAGCTGAAGAGAACCATTGAGACTTGTTTTCATTTTTGTAGGATGTTGTACTACATTTAAGATTTCAATAGGCCACTTTTTGGACAGCTGTCACTTTTAAAGTTGTCATATTTTGACATTATCATTTGACATTATGACATTGACATAAGCAATTATTAAAAAGTGGAATTGTACACGCTTCAACAATGATACAAAATTGCTTAAATTTAATACAAAAATGCAATTTTGGAAGAAAAGGCTTCGGACCGTGTTATCTGTCAAATACGTGATAACAATGGCCACCATCATTGACAAATTTAATAAAAGGGATATGCTTTCTATTGCTGCTTTTTAAAAAGTAATTAATATCCACTGATTTTTTATAAAACAAATATTGCTGAGAATGCCATATTAAAATAGCACCTCTTATTGGAAGACCCTTCAATCTTTAACTTATTTTTTAAACTATAACAATAATCTTTTAATACATCGTGAGTAAAAATAATTAATAATGATCGGAACACACCCATAAAAGAAGAATAAAATGACAATGCGAATGTGACATAATTAGAAATGTCGTCAAATGTCATTGTGCTTTGATTACATTCTTTGTTAAAGAAGCAAAAACATTTCAGGTGGTGCTAATAGCTTTTTTGTTGGCAATGGGGAACAAGAAATACTAGGAGCACGGTTTGATTATACAAGTACACATAATTTAATCTGTTTAGAAATTTGTCAAACTTGAATTGTTGAAATTTGGTAACATTTCAGTGATTTTATTATTTGCGATTATAATTATCTTTGATCTAGATGAACAACTGTACATTTGTGACGGTTCAGATATCTTATAATCGTAATTGGCATAGCTTAACTTAAACCTGAAATGTCAAGAACTTATGTCAAAATCGAACGTAGAATAATCTTCGTAAACGTCAAACCTATCAACAAGTTTAAACGCCTACAAATAGTGAATGTTATAAACAAACAGAACTAAGCAATAGTTTTCAAAATGTCAGTTTGGTTAATTTTTGGTTGAAAGTAATACGAGTAATATTATAATACGAAATACGTAGAATGATTATCTGCTCTTATCTAAAAGATATGTTAATAAGGTGGCGTAACAGACCGTAGAGAAAAAGGGCGTAGTGAGTTAAGATTCTAAACCATTCCTGTATGCAAGTCATGGAAGGGACCTTCAGTTTTATGCCGAATCCAAACAGTTCATTTGAAAAAACACTTTTAATAACAAAGAGGCAGTACTCGTGTAAACTGGCCTCTAGCATCACAGTCCTATACACTAACCATCACGTTACGGGTGTTACAAACTTAATCTTCTATAAATCGATAAGGACCAAATCCAAATCAATAATGTTTGCTATACGAATTCATTGAGTCTACTGAAAATGAATTCGCTATCATATTCTACAGAACCCACGTCGTCTGTCACTTCAAATGGTCTATTGGCTTCAGTTCTTGAGTAAGCTTGATAAGCTTGTACTCTTAACGATGCCGATTCTTAAAAGCTTAAATGATTCGGATCGCGTACCATGGACGCTTGAACGGCAGCGAAATCTCCTGATCGATCAACTGCCAACCAGATTGACCAGATTGTGATCGACGAACGACACTTCTACAGCATACCGGATGTCCGTACATTTTGGGCGTCAATATTGACTCGGACTACTAGCTCGATGTAGCCAAGGTACGGTTAAGGATATCCCGATTCAAGAAAAAATAAGATTGAATGACGAGCGACGTCTTGAAAAAAACGTCACAATCGACAGCTTTTGCTGTGAGGTAGTTAACGGCTTTGTCTACCTAGGCACCTCTATGAATTGAGACAACAACTGCAGCGCTAAAGTGAAACGAAAAATAACCCTTGTAAATCACTGCTTCTTTGGACTTAGAAAGCAATTGAGTATTAACGTCCTCTCTCGAGCATCTAAAATCACTATCTATAAGACAATCACTGTACCGATTCTCATTTTGGGGCTGATGCCTGGACCCTTTCAAAAAAGAATGAGAGCGTCTTAAGATGATTCTTGATTTTTGTCCAGTTTGTATAAACGGATACGGTGGAGGAGAAGATACAACGGTGAACTGTACGGGCTGTACAGCGACACTGGCCTGGTTAAAACAATAAAAGTCCAAGGACTTAAATGGCTGGGTCATATAGAGCGAATATACACCAACGCCTCAGCCCAGAAGGTCTTCGAATCCTATCTCGAGGGACTGATCAGTATAGGAAGACGGCGACTCAGATGTTAGCTAACTAGGCACAAATTTTGGTTGAGGCCCAGGTCCGCCCGGACTGTAGCGACACCTCAAGTAAGTAAGATATATTCATCCAGTATTAAGAGCCTCTAGGAAAACTTCTTTTTGCTTGGAAAGAGTTTTAAACACACCTCCGCCGCTGCTAAAGACTCCAAATGGATTCCTAGCTTAGGAATCATGAGAACGATGTTTAAGCAGTAAAATGATAGCGTATTTCCTTGTTCAAAAACCCGGTGCGTCCTTAAAAAAGTTCATCTAAACAATTTCCTATATTTCTACACTGAATGCACTGTATGTTTTCGGGTGATTTGCCCCGTACAATAAAGAGAGGCGTGCCTGAGGTTGAATGCTATCGTATGTATTTGGCCTTAAACTCGATGTAAATATGCAATTTATTGAAATTAAAACAACTCCTAGAAATTCTTTGGTCTTTTTTAGGACTTACTTTTATGTGAAGATTCAAGCTATTGTTGATCTACCGCGCCGGCAAAATAATTGATTTTTCATATTGTAATCGGTCCGATTTGTCGAACCTAAAATTTTGACATTTCTCCACGTTTTAAGCTAACTAGAAGCAGAAAAATTGAATGGGTGTTTTTTTTACAATAGCAATTTTAAAAAAGGTGAATATTTGGTTAAATATCTCACGAACCTTCCATTCCTGACAACAGTACTCGCACACAGGAATGGTTGAGAGTTGTAAGTCACTAGGCCCTGGTTCACAACGGACTGTTGCCCCACCCCATTTGATTTGATTGAACCAACATCGCTAGACACTTGAAAAGAAATCAGACTAACGGTTTTTATAAATCAAAAAAAGTAAACAAAATATCGGCCACCTCGAAAATTTTACAAAACAAAAATATTTTTATCTCGAAACAAATTTTGTCCAACCTTTAAGTAAAAACCTAAACAAAACAATACTAAATGTTGGTAAAAATTGATTTTCGACTCAAATATCTTTTTTAAACTTTGAAACATTGGCTAATTAACTTATTTTATCTTTTAAAAAATATTTTTGTCAACATTCAGTGAAAGTTCGAGAAAAATCTATTTGACAGTTTTTTCTTACAAAAAATAAAAACTCAAAACAAAATCAATTAAAGTTGGTAAAGATTGATTTTCGACTCAAATATCTTATTTTTCTAAATCCTTCTCTGGCTGGTCATAAGCTTTGGAAAAATCTTAAGGATATAGGTGTTGGTAAGCATAAAAATAATTCAGATAATGCTAAAAATGTATCTACGACTCTCTCATCTTTTGAACACAATGATAGCTCCAACACATTGAATTTGGAAGCCGACAGCCTATCTTCCAATGTGAATGAAGAAGATGTTCATCAATTTTGCTTATCTATAAAATCTAATTCAGTGGGTTTTGATGAAATTCATCTAGTGTTTTTAAAAGCGGTCCTTCCATATACCTTCAAACCTCTTACTTATCTTTTCAATACTATTTTAACGACTGTAGTTTTTGCCTCAATTTTGAAAAAGCTTAAATCATTCCTATACCAAAGCACCGTAATGGGTACCGACCAATAACTATTCTACCTTTTTTATCGAAATTTTTTGAGAAAATCTTAAACACGCAGATAAGGCAATACTTGGATCAAAATGAAATGTTATGGCCAAATCAATTAGGGTTTTGCCCAGGTCATAGCTGCACAACAGCTCTCATAAATGTAATTGAAGAAATTAGAGAGAGAGTCTTGATAAGAACCATGTGACTTTCCTCACACTTTTAGACATCTCAAAAGCATTTGAGACCGTTGACCACCATATTATTTGCACCAAACTACAAGATAAATTCCAGTTCGTGTCATCATCAGTGATGATATTTATCTTCAAGGTATCAAGCAGTCGTTGCTATTAATCAAACATCTACCTTCTTTCCGCTTAGTAGAGGTATCCCCCAAGGATCAGTTTTGGGACCTCTTCTATTTACCATGTACATAAATGAACTGCTGTCTCTAGGATTCCACTCGTTATTTCATATGTATGGCGACGACGTTCAACTTCGATACAGCTGTTCTCTAGGTCTAATTGAAAATGAAGGTTATGAGATAAATGAAGACCTAAATAACCTAAATAAGGTTCTACACTGGTCTCAATCTAATGGGCTCTGTTTGAATGCAACCAAAACAAAATGTCTTATTATATCCAGAAACCCATTAGAAACGACGTATTTTCCACCAATACTGCTAAACAGTATTCCAGTTCAATTTGTTGAATCCGTGAAAAACATAGTATTTAACAGAAACCTTACCTGGACAAACCACATAAATACGAAAATTGGAAGAGTGTATGGAGGCTTACGAATGTTATGGACCACCCAAAAAATTACCCCAATAAAAACAAGATAGTGAAATAAAGACCCAAACAAAATAAATAAAAGTTTCTAAAAATTGAGATTATGGCTTCAAACTAATTTTGTTTAATAAGAAGTATCATTTACAACATTCAGTAAACTTTGAGAAAAATTGAGCTGGCAGTTTCTTGGATAAATTTACTTTCAGCTAAAATTTCTTTTCAAAATTGAAAAGTATTGGCTTCAAACTATTTTTATCTCCCAGAAAATATTGTTTTCGAAATTCAGTACATTTTTTTCGACTAAAAATCTCATTACTAAAATAGATTTTGAAATAAAACTATTGAATCATATGCAAAATATTGTTTATAATATTTTCTTTCATAATTCAACTGACTGACTTTTTTAACATTAAGACGAAAACCTTCAATCCTTTCAAGCAAAACAAATCTACAGTCAGGATGAGAAGTTATCAGTGTGGGTGGCATCCCAGCCTTTTTTTTTGAAAAAGAATTTGACATTGATTTCAAGAACTTGCAAATAAACAGATTTTGGTTGGGTTTATGTATATTTGTACTCATTCTTTTCTATTCATCACATCATCATCAGTTTTCAAGAACATTATTATTATTTCACATTAACACACTAAACTTATCTCTCACTAATTAATCAAAAGTCTGCTTTCAACGATTCAATAATGACTTTTCATAAACCTGTAAACGGAGGAGCTATCATCTTCTACCTGCAGTTGAAATGAAACATTGATTTCTTTACAACCTCGGTCCGTCTGTCTGTCCGTTTGTCCATTCGTCCGTCCACATCACCGGTTGCTGAATTGGTAGATACATCCGTGATGTCTGCTGTCAGCATCTCGTTAAATATCTAAACTGAAAAAAGTGATTTACTTCTTTGAGAAAACATTCACGGTGATGGCGATGTATCCAAGAGATTTCACAGATAGAATTATTCTATTTTGAAATGCAGATTAAAGTTGATTTTTTGTTTTGATTTTGTTTTGCATTTTTGAAAAATTGCATCTGCTTTGTGTCGCGTTTTATTTTTTTTATTTTTATTCAAGTGTACTTTTAGTCCTCTTCAATGTTTATATTATATTCTGTGAAAAGCAAATTAAAATGCTGTTTTTTTGTATGTATTTTTCGTATTTTTCAATTTGACTGACGAAGTTCTATTTTTGAACTCTTATAATTTGCTTTAAATATACAATGATTTTAAACAGAGACAAGACGGATGCTCTTCTGCTGGAAATGACTTTAAAAACTTTTTTCAAGTTCTAAATTCAGAAATGTTTATCCCGAATTGGGAGTGTTTCAGAATAAAAAGAAGAGATTTAGAGACTACTTGACTTGATGTGTATTTTTATTTATGTACATATTTTTCTAGGCAATCAATTTTCAGGAAATTTCAATGCTGAAAACTTGTTTTGCACGACTTGCATTTAATTTGTTGTGCGATGAAATGAAAATGTCGTAAATGATATGTTGCTAGTTCAAGTGCTACGTACGTGATTGTTAATGGCGCGATTAGAAATGCGATTGAACATTTTTGTTTGAGTACATTTCACAAAATTGATCGTTTTTGTACCTGCTGCGATAATTTGTTTTAAATAAGTTGAATGTATTTCCGCCTCGAGTAGAAGTAATTTATCATATTTCAATCGGCCCAATTTGGGGAATTGGACATTTTGACAATTCTCGACGTTCCTGGAACCTAAATGTGGATTCAAACGAGGAAGACTGTTTTTGACATCTGTTTTTTTTTGTTTTGTCGATGGATATCTTCAAAAGACTCTCGGTAAGAATCGGTACCGAGGAGTGCGTGACTGTTATTATACTAAAACCAACTAGTTAATAGGACCAATCTATGAAAAATCGCCAATTGATTTTTCTTTTTTACATTATATTTATAATATTCATTAAAGAAGAAGTTTGTTCTTATAATACTTTCCCATAGCTTTTAGATCATCAGCTCATGAGGCTTGGATCTTCTTAATCTCCGAAAATTTTCTCGTACATTTCAGACGGTCTCCATTTCGGAGATGGTATGGCGTTGCACTTGCAAATCATTTCAAGAATAAAATCGCTATTTCTTATAGGTATACCAATGGGCATGTTGGTAAGTTTGAAGGACTATCATGCTAGAGGTATTGGATTCAATACTTTACTGTGACACCAAAAGTACTGCCGCTTACGAGTAATTAAAAAAATTTCCATGAGTAATTTTTGTCATAAAAAAACAGTTTAGGATTGGTCTACTAGCTGTAGGTCTCCTCCATTTCTGAAATGGCACGCTAACAGTAAGGGTTGAGAGATGTAAGTCACTAGGACCAAATTTTTATTTTAAGAGGGATTTATTCTTCCACAAAGGACTTTATTTTGGAATTTTTTGATGGTTTAAGCTTTTGTTTTCTTTTTACAGCCTCATAGCTGGATGCCATATATCCAAACGGTTTTAAGTTTTTGTTTATGTATCATTGGTGTATTGTACATAGATTCTTGAGTACTTCAAGTATAGATCTTCTCGTTTTTTAACTGCTCTTTTTATTTAAGCTCCAAAGTAATTCCAAGATATTTGGCAATATTGGAGTAAGGTACTGTTGTACTGTTTATACAAATGTGAACAGTATTTGAGTTTTTGTTTGTTACTTTCTTTATCGATTGCATTTTGAAATTATTATGATAGCCTTTGCAACGGATCTACGGAACGGATCTTATATTGCCTTACCATCAACAAAGCTTTCCATAATAGCGTTTATATCCACTGGAATATCCTTTGTATATAAAGAAACAAGGTTGGTCCTATGACACTTTCTTACAGTACACCGGCTGATTTTTTCTTTTGTTTCGAATAATTTTCGACGTGTTACCGTACTCTTAACAATCGGTTTGTAGTATTAGATTATAGTATTTAAAATACTGTGCCTTTTCCCCCGCACTCGTAATTTGATAAATTGGGTCTATTATGGAATGCTTATTTCTAAATTGCAACTAATGGTTCGGATTTTGTTTTCTTTCTTCAACGTTTGCTTTCTTAGCCTTTTCAATAGCAGTTTTTCCCATGATTGGTATAAGCGATATTGGTCAGTAAGGTGTTATTTCTCACCAATCGTTTAAGCATAAAATGGTAGTAGATAAGACAGTTAAGAGACGGTTAAAAACAGTTGATAAGCCGGTTAAAAGCCATTGATAAACCGGTTGGAAGCCGTTGATGAGCCGGTTAAGTGCCGTAGATACTTCTGTTAAAAGCAGTTGATAACCCGGTTAAAAGACGTTTTTAAGTCAGTTATAGGCCATTGTTAGCAAGATGAAAGCTGTTCATAAACATAGCCGGCCAAGAACAGCTTACTTATGAGATCGAATCAGAAAGAAAGAACCAGCAGTCAAAAGAGACCTACCAAAGAAGTAATAACCTGAAATACAAAATTATTTTCGCATTCACTGTTCCGATAAAAAAAACTGTAAGAGCCGTATTTAATAGAAATGGCTAAAAAAAAACATTCGGTATATGTGCAGCAAAAAGATTGTTTCTACTTTCCGATACATTTGCCATCTTAGAATGTCTTTGGTGGGTTTTGAGTTTTTGGTCTTATCAGAAAGCTACTTAGTGAATCATTTTTGAACAAACTGAATTTTTTCTTAAATTCATTGTTAAGACCGCTAAAGACCGTCTCAAATTTAAAACAAAAAACATACTTTTTCACAAGTATTCATTTATGAGATTAACCGATTCCTAAAATTTTTTGTTAAACAGCTACCGAGTCCCTTAAATCAAACTCTTAAAAATTAACTTAATATTTCGACTGGATTAGTTTAAAGCATTTTAAGATACTAAATCATTCCAGCACCAAAAATACGTGTTTAAAATGTAATAAATCAAACATTCAATTCAACTTGAACTTGAAAATAGTTCTAGGAAATACTTACAGACATATTTCTGATTTTGAAACTATAATTGAAATATGAAAATCAAGCAGCAGATAGATTATTCATTATAAAGGAAATACCTCTTCGAATATTTGGTTCAAATTTTTCTAAAGTTAATCATAATTTATGGCCGAATGTCGTTTACAGATAAATCGGATTAATTTCTTCCCAAACATATTTCAAACATTTTCTCTTAAATTGAATTGATATACGTATAGTTTCCTTGTCTTCTGTTCATTTTTTTAAATTATTTCCAAGTTAACTGACAGTCTTCGATACAAAGTTTAAAAAGGGTGCGGTGATATAAAATCATATTTTTTTTCAAATGCTTTTTCAGTTAAAGGACAGGAGTTTTATCAGTGTGGTCGAATTCAAAAAGCTGATTTTTTCTATGAGGAGCCATGATATGTGACACAATCACAATAACGAGTCTTTTTAAATCGCTCGAATTGTACGACAATTGGGTCCCGAATGGACTATCGACTCTTGTGGGCATTCTGAGCAATCAATCGACTTTTATTTTTTTTAGATATTCAAATTTCACCATCTTAAAAAGTTCTCAATTGTATACAAAATTTGTGAGACGACTAAGAGCGCCTAGCATGATTCTGCAACAAGGCTTAGAAGCCTACCGATCCCCAGAAAATATCTTTATTTTTTCTAGATAGAAGATACGCATAATAAAAATTATAAAATCATTAACATGGACATACGTAAGCAAAATTCAATAATAGAAGGAAGTAGTACTTCTTGTTCCCTATTACCAAAGAAAAATCCATTAGTATTATCTGAAATCTTTGTGCTTTTTTTAACAAAGAAACATGGTTAAAGCACAATGGCATTTGACGCAATTCTAATTATGGCACAATGGAAGGCATGTGATTGGATTGTAGCAAGCACCTTTTACCACCAATAACATTCCTTCATTATCATAATAAACATGTCCTTATCTATCTATCTGCATAAAGCTAAGAACTCAAATGAACTATTCTCTATTTGTTTTAGACACCTACCTTACTACACAACCAATAGGCGAGGTGGTCGCTTTACAATTGCAATGTTCTGCCTCTTTCTTATCTTCAGATAATTTATTTTCCATCCTGGTTCTTCTTATATGATATTAAAATAAAGCTATCCAAAGGAAAAAGCTTTGAACGAACAAGTTAAATAAAACAAACAATTGTTTTCGTTAAGTATGCTTACAAGTATTTTTCTTTTCCGGGATGAAATGTCCTAGGATAAGTTGTGTCTTGGGATAAATCACGCAGTTTTTTTTGACAAATCAAATGGCATTTATATCTTTGAAGACAAACTTATTTTACAGGCATATTTTTAAATCTTAAATAAGTACTTTTTTAAACAGACTCTTTGCATACAGGAGCAAGTTCGTGAGACCCAGTCGTGCATTTTATTTTATTATTGAGTTGTTTATGCCAAATCATCATGGCAAGTTACACGATTGAACAGCACGTTCAAATGTTAAAATGAGTATTCGTGAACGCAAACGTTACGTGTATTGCGCCCATTTTACGGTATACGTGGTAGCCCTTCACAGTCGACTCTTCAAAGCTTGGTGGGAAAATTTGAGATGACCGGTTTAGTATATAATCTGCTAACACCCGTACGTTCAAGGAACGCAAGATTGGCCGAGAACAACATTCTATCCTTCACCGTTCACAAGAACTCGGCCTTTCGCAGACTTCGACTTGGCGAATTTTGCGTCGGAACTTGGGCCTATACCCGCACAAGATCCAACTGACTCAGGAGCTCAAAGTTCATGACCATATACAACGCCGTTTGTTCGCTTACTGGGCACATTTTTTGATGAATATGGGACGCCACCAACCCACGCGAGGTTCACCAGGTGATAATACATTCTCAAAAAGTTACAATTTGGTGTGGATTTTGGGTGGGCCGGCGGCGAAATTGGTCCGTACT
Source organism: Eupeodes corollae (assembly GCF_945859685.1). Taxonomy (NCBI): domain Eukaryota; kingdom Metazoa; phylum Arthropoda; class Insecta; order Diptera; family Syrphidae; genus Eupeodes; species Eupeodes corollae. The sequence goes on along the minus strand of NC_079147.1, from coordinate 144,126,734 downwards.
TTTTGAAAACAACGTTAGTAACTGTCTACAGTGAGCGCTACATAACGATGATAACTAATTTCTTATGCCCTAAATTGAACCATATGGACCTAGAAACAACATTTGACATTGAAAAAAACTACCCGCCCTTATTAAAAAAACTGTTTGGAAATAAGTAAATCAGGTTGCGTAACTACGGCCTAGCGAGTCACAACTCTCAACGATTCCTGTGTGCAATTCATATCAGGAAAGAAGAAGACCTATAGGTTTTCATGCCGAAACTGAACACTGAAGAATTGAAAAAGCATTTTTCATGGCAAGAATTGATTTTGGAGGATTTTTCAATTTCTCGCAAGAGGCAGTACTCGTGGAAAAACTTTCGATGCCACAGGCAGGGATTGATCCCAAGACCTCAGGCATGAAATTCAATTGCAGTAACCTTCACGCCAGGGTGCAACATCTTAACATCTTTAAGGGGGCACAGGCAGGGGTTAAACGCAAGACATGAGAGTCATATGCAATAACCACCACACCATACTAAGGTCAAGTTCTTCTTGGAAATTCTGTTATGTAATAGAGGCGAAAAGTGTACGTTCATATCAATCATTTTAAACTCTCTCTTAGCATATTTAAACATTTTTTGAAGAAGTTTTTTGTAAGACTGGGTATTTAGACAGGGAATGATGTTTAGTATATATATTTCAAAAATATTGAAAAGGTCTAAAGAGGTATTTTTGTGATCTATTATTTGAAAACAAAATCATTGTAGGGTAGTCTAAAAGTCGATTTTGAGAATATTAAGAGCTTAACCTAAGCTTTATTTTGTATATAACTAATGGCTATACGCACAAGGCCCAAACCATTCTGGTTCAAAAATTCCAAACAAATCAGCATCGAGTAATTAATAAAGCTGAAAAACTTGATATGACCATATACTTAGGAGTAAGTCATGCAAAAAAGTATTCATCAAGCTATAAATGTTAACGGCATTTACTCAAGTAGGAAAATCTCTTCCATTTTGAAGTCATTAATAATTTGAAAGTGTTAATTGTTTGAAATCAGCGAATATTGTTGCTATTCAAATAACAATTTTGCAACTTCTTGTCACGGTTAAATTTACCATGAAAAACAAATAATCAGAAACTTGTATTTCATTTGAATCACTCGGACTTTAACTGCAATTTTTCGCATCATTGTCGGTTTGACGTAATCCTCTTTAGTTGATCGGTCATTTAAAATCATTAGTTTGTGCTTTTTCTTGTCTTCAATACAGAAATACTCACATTTCATTTGTAGAAAAATAAAATTGAAGCTTATGTTAAAAGTGTTGGATAATAATAATTAATGTTCCATAAATGGTGCGGAAAGCTTTCTGCTGTGAAAAATATGCTTTTGACTTTAGCATCAAATTAATTGTCTATTTAATACATACGTTCAACTTCAGATACAGTACATAAGAGTTTGAATATTTATATTAAAAATACTAGTTTTTATAATAAGCATTTGCCAAAATTTTAAATCAAACAAGGGCCTAGTGACTTGCAACTGTCGCCAGGGATGGAGGGAATCTACAGAAAGCATTTTTCATGACAAGACTTTATTTGGAGGATTTGTTAATTCCTCGCAAGAACCAGTACTCGTGGAAAAACTTTCGATGCCACAGGCTGGGATTGATCCCAAGACCTCTGGCATGAGAGCAATTTGCAGTAACCATCACGCCACGGGTGCAACATCTTAACAAATGGAGTTAATAATCACCCAGCATTATTATTATTATCCTTATCTTTTAATTTAAATATATGTAATATTCCTAAATACTCCAAGGAAAATCTTGAATTTAATTCAAAAAATGCAGAATTAATTAACTTTTCAACCTGTTATGTAATGATAACTGGAATCATTTGCTTGAGAACTGCGACATTAATGCTATGTGCTATAAATTCTACTGTTTAACTTATTTTATGAGACCGCACCATTACGAATACCGCGCAATATTTCTCAATCTCCTCCATGGTTAGACTCTTGCCTAAGGAACTTAAAAAGTAAAAGAAGCAAGGCCTGGATTAAATATAGTAAAACCAAAGCTAATAATGACTTGGTAATATACAATAAGCTAAGAAATATTTTTTTTGACTATTCAGATATTCTTTTTAATGACTTTATTTTAAATACTGAAACCGACTTAAAAAACAACCCAAAAAACTTTTAGGCTATGTTAATAGCAAGAGAAATACTGACGGGTTTCCAAACTGTATGTTGTTCAACAACGAACTTAGCCATTACTCTGGAAAAAAATTCAAAGATGCTTTCAAAGTAGCGAACTCCTGTCTAACGCCTGAGTCATTGGCCCTCTCACGGTATTTCCCTCATTTGAATTCAATAAGTGTTTGGATCTCTGAAGATGAAATCGTTTGCAAAGCTTCAGAACTTGACGTTTGTTGTAGCCCTGGTCCAGATGGTATCCCTTCTTATATTTTGAAAAAATGCGCATCCTATTTATTCCCTATCCTATCCTCTTCATATTCTTTTTAATGAATTCCTCAAATCTTCAATTTCAAAATTTCCTGAAATTTGGAAGAGTTCGTACATAACACCGATACATAAAAAGGGTAGGAAAAATGAAATAAAAAATGATCGTCCCATTGCAAAACTGTCCGTCACCAATGAGTTATTAGAGTCCATTATTTGTAAAGTCATATCGTTTAATTGTAAGTCTATAATTAGTGACAGTCAACATGTTTTTTTTCAAAATAAGTCCACAGTTACTAACCTCTTTTTGTTTAGATTCGTTTGAAAAACGGAAACAAGTCGACTTTGTCTTCACGGACTATAGTAAGGCCTTTGATAAATTGTGCTAAATCGCAAGGCTTTAACGATAAATTTGTTAGTTGGGTTTCGTCGTACATATATAATAGATCATACAGCGTAGTTTTTAGGAATGAGCGGTCATCATATTTCTATACTAACTCTGGCGTACCAGCAGGTAGGCACTTAGGTCCTTTACTGTTAATTTTGTACGTTAACGACTTACCTTTTATTATAAAACACTCATATGTTTTAATTTACGCTGATAACATTAACATTTTCAAACGTATTGACTCAATTGACGACTGTTTACTCCTACAAGATGATCTTAATAGTTTTCGTGAATGGTGTTTTATAGATAAGCTTTTACTAAACATAGACAAATGTAAATCAATGTGTTATACACGCAAACAAAATGTTTTGACTTTCAATTATCTCTTACCTAGGTCACCTTCCCTTCTTCTTAATTCATAATTAACTCTTACAAATCATTATAACTATGTTATTAATAAAGCAAATAAGACAATCGGATTTATAAAACGGTTGTCACATGATTATCACGACCCTTTATTCTAAAATTCTTTATACAACATTTGTAAGACTAATATTGGAATATGGCTGTATAATATGGGCTCCCTTTTATTCAGTCCATATAAACAGAATAGGAGTGCAAAGAAGATTCATGCTATTCTGGCTCGAACTTCCACCGTACAATCATAGGCTCGCGCTCATAAATCTTCCATCGCTTTCTTAACACAGAGAGTACATTCAGCTGTTCTTTATTATAAAATTAATCAATGGGTCCGTCATACCTCCATCAATTTTGGAATAATTAAAATTTATTTATAGCCGTTCAAGTATTAGAAGACAAGTTCCTTTACGTCCTACATCAAGCAGATTGAACTATGGTAAAAACAGTCCCCTTTAACAGTTGATTTCAGTTTACAGTTCACGTCAAAACAGAAGTCAAATCATTAATAAACAGAACTGGACCAAGGTGACTCCCTTGAGGTACACCAGAATTGAAATTAAATTCACATGAAGGGTTACTCCTGAACATGACGCTATAATATCTATCTTTAAGATATGCCGAAACGGTCGTTAAGTCCAATTTAACTTAAATTATTAAAAAGAATTTCATGACTTAATTTTTCAAATGCCTTTCTTAAGTCTGTTAATGTGCAATGGATTTGAGTGTTTCTCGAATGCATGTACTACATTTGTTTTTGAACCTTTTATATGGGCTGAAATATAAGACACCCATTTTCTAACATAATTGAAAGCATTTCATTAGGGCGAGGACTGAAAAATTCTTTAAGCTTTAAAATAGAGGCTTTAGAAATCCAGAAAATTGATGTATGTCAGAAGGAATAATAAAAGTTGTGCTTGCAAAAAAAAAATCTTCCAAGTTTAAACTTGTCAAATGTCAAAAGATAGTAAATTCAAAACTGACAGCTGCAGAAATAGCGAGTTGTTCAAAATGAGTTATCTAATTGAAAAACGTTTTTTTAATCGATAGTAAATGGAGATTTTCTTTCATTAAATGCATAATTTTGTAATACAACTACACATAAATTACTCCGGGTTCTTAGCTTAAACTTACCTTATTGGAAAACGGTGTCAATAAACTGAAAATAGAGAAAAAGGAAATTTATTAATTATTAATGTAAAAGTTCATTTCTTTATGTATTATGTACTTTCAAAGAAGAATAACCCAATAAGGGTTTTTAAGTGACCCACTTAGGTTTATCAAAAACCTCACCTTCACGTTTAAATAAAATGTATCAATGGCGGTCTTCCCAATTGGTTCGCTTTTGAGGCGACTCCTGTTGATACCAAATAAATGCATCTTCTTCATACATCAAGAAAACCCAAAATTGAGGCAGATATTTGTATTCTTTTCTTACGAGTAGAAAAGATATGAATGATGTTAGGTCAAAAAAGAGTCAAAGGAGTCCAATGTGAACCACATTCAATAGCAAATACACTCCATATGAAATCTACAAGGTGAAACGTCAATTTAGTTACACACATTTAGTGTTCAAAATCAATTTACTGCACACATTGATAGCTTATATCAATTTTCCACGAATTCATTAGAAATTCATGACTGTGTTCAAAAAGTATGAAAATGGGAACAACAAATTTTAAAGTGCTTGTATAAGCTTTTTTGGCAACAACTGATTTATAGTAAAAATGTATTGAATTTTATTCGAAATCGGATGGGTTGAAATTTTGTTAACGTTATATTAACCTATGTTTTCTTCTTGTTTTTCTGTAGAAAAGCGCAGTATATAAGTTACTTTGAGTAATGTAATGATACTAACTTCAAAAGAGGATATAAATAATAATGGTTATGTACTAATTTATCGAAATTGTTTTCGTTTAAATATGGACTAACTTTTAAATTACTAATTTAATCAGTGCCTATAGTGAAAGCTGTCAAAACAAGAATGTGAATGCCATTTTTGAAGAAACAAGAATACAGAATACAACCGTTTTTCTTGATTGTTTTTTTTTTTTTTAAATATGGTTTATCAAGAAACTCATATCTTTGGAAAATATATTATTGGAATCACTTTAAAATTTTGCCGTGGCACACATTATTCGGACAAAGCTTGTTAGATATTGTTGATCCAGTTGAATCACCTCACTTTGAGGAAGTCGGATTTAACTTTTTCATTTATAACATCCAAATATTTTAGAACACACCTCTCATGCATTTTTCTGATAGCAATGCTGAAAATTAAAGAAATGCTAGTGGATTTTTATTTAATAAAAAATTACTAATAAGAAAAGTTAAATGTGATTATAAATTTGAAGTGGTTTGTTCTTCGGATAATAGTTTACAAATTTTTAACATCCGATTGAAACAAAAATTCAGCTGTCAAAATAACTTGTCATTTTATTGTTTGATTTCACATAAATTAATGGATTTGACGTCAAAATTACAAATAGGTACCGGAATAATACTAACGGAAGATTCCTGGTCTTCAAATGACTGACAATTCAAACAAATATGTTTGGAATTGGGGCTTGTTTTCGGGTTTAGTTGCGGTTTTGGGTAGTTTTAGGTTTGAACGACCTCGCGAATTGTAACATTGAAATCTACCTTTGAGAAAAAAAATACAAATCAACTGCTACCAAAAAATGAAATCAATTCAAAATGTTTCCCAATACGGACTTGACCACTTTTTTAATAATAAAACATTTCATATTTTATATTTCAGAATCTTTATTTTCGGCTTAAAGTGGAACTCGATTTTGATTATATGACCACCGCGAGCACGAGTGATACGGTTGGATAAAATTTTCGATAACTTGGAAACAAATTTCGGTCGAAATGGCCGCTATGTGGCCGTTCCATGTTGGCTTTGCACTGGTAAATAGGAAAGAACTCTGACCTATCTTTCCACAACAAAGTTGTTTTAAATTGGCAAGAACTAAAATTCGTTTGGAAATGTGGCAAAACCTATCCCGAAATTCTAAAACGGGGCCCTTCGTGTAATAATTAATGCTTCTTTCTATTAAATAAATAGCGATCTACTCATGGCCGTGAAAATGAAATGGTTACCGAAAGGGAGCCTGTCTTAAACGTTCGAAACAAATTTTCGAGATTTCCAAGAACTACGCCTCAGGAGCGATGTTCAAATGGTAGAAATGGGCATTCCAAAGAACACGGCGCGGCAACCACAGGTTTTCCTCAAAACCCACCTCTGTCTATTAACTCCTACTCTCACCTCCCCGGGGGGAAAGGTGTTTCCATTAAGACACCTCTCCTTATTTAGACGGCAGCAGAGGAATTCCCGAGATGGAATCAACGATGGCGTCTACAGTGCCAGTAAGGTTGAGCTACTTAGTGAACCATTATTGGACTTCTACGACATATTCGGAGCCCAGGCCTATAAGGAGTGGTTTATCCGGCTCCCAGTCGTTGAAGTTGTGCCGTCGGAATGAACTTCGGACATGCACGTAGAATGTTAGGCCCCTTAACAGACCACTTGCAGCCGAAGAATTAGCTGAGAACGTAGACTTCTAAAAAGCAGACATCACTGCAATAAAGGAACGTCATGGTTTCAACACCACAACATTCACAAAGGAACTTGGAGTTCTCCAGATCAATCCACCCGCAATCGGATTAACCATATTGCGATCGAAGCTAACCACGCTTTCAGCATCATGGATGTCCGTACTCCGGTTTAAGAAACCTCTAACGTGCTGGGTTTCATGCAACCATTTACAAAGAACCCCTGGTTTGATGGGGAATGTCGACGGCCAAATTCAGCCAAACAATAGGCATGCAAAGTGGCGCTGCATAGAAGGACTCCAAATTCTCAGAATGAAAAAGAGAGAGCATGCGAAGCTTAAAAGCAGGAATGAAGTTCGAAAGTTTTATAAACAGGTAAAACGAAATTCACAAGTACATTAACCTAGAACCGAAGGCTTCAAAGCCGAAAGTGGAAACATCATAGTGGAACCACAGTCAATCCTGAGGATATGGAAGGACCACTTCTGCAGACTGTATAACGACGACGAAGAACTGAATTCCGCTGTCAGGCAGGATGATCCATTCAACATAGACGACGAAAGCCAACAATCCCGTCCTCCCGACTTAGACGAAGTAAATATTGCCATATCTAAGCTGAACTTTAAAGCAGCTGGAGATGATTTGGTAAGGAGCATGGAGAAAGAATACCAGATGAATGGAACCTCAGTATTGTTTGTCCGATCCTGAAAAAAGGAGACCCTATTACCTGCACCATATATAGAGGCATCAGTCTACCTAGCACCGCTTACAAAATCTTCTATGCCATAATATGTGAACGTCTAAAGCCCAGTTGTTTTAGACCAGGAAAGACCACAATGTATAAAATATTCACATTATGGCAGATCATGGAAAAACCCCCAGAACATCATACCACCCACCATCTTCTCATCGATTTCAAGGCCGCATATGAAAGTATATACAGGGACATATGACCATGGAGAAGATGGAATGACGACTAAGATGGCGGGGGCACATAGAGCGCATGGAAACCAATGCGGGCACACGTTGAAAGTGACCTCACTTAACTTGGAGCACGAAACTGGATACATCTAGCTAGGGACCGAGCTAGATGGAGAAGTTTCTTGGGTGAGGCCCTAGTTCACACAGGAATATAGCGCCACCTTAGGTAAGTAGTAACACGATGTAGTTTTATACAAATTTAATCTCGATACGAAATTGAAAAAAGAAAATTTGTTGACCTCTTTTATTTTCTATGTAAAGCTTTAACAGTTTTGAAGGGTAAAATTAATTGGCTATCATACCTAGGTAGTTACTTAAAAAAAAGAGGTTACAAAATTAAATAAATGCGGTCTTTTGCATTTATTAAAATTTCATTCAACTTTTGGGCTTTTATTCCGTTGGTGAGTTGAGGGTAAGTTTGGTTTACTTCTTGTGCATTTTTTAATATTTTTAAGACAAAAACAAAAAAGGAATTAAATAAAAAATAAAGAGGTTACTCTACGTCTAAAGTTGTCTGATTTTGTTCCTCAGTTTCTTTTTTTAACTTAAGTATTTGTTATCATCTTAAAGGGGGTCAGCAGCGGATTCTTTTCGTTTTGTTGTTGGTTTTTGTTTTGCACGCCTTTGTGAGCTAAAAAAATGCTTGAGGCTTAAAATCTTGGATTAAATGCATATTAACAGGCAGGTGTAACAGCAGAATGAACCTCTCTATGGAAAGAAGAATTCTTGGATGTTAATCTGATTTCTTTGTTTTCGCCAAGCAGCTGGAAGTTTTTATTTCTTGTATTTTTCTATTTATTTTTGTTTTGCTGAAACCAAGTATTTTTTAATAGCTCGTATGAAGTCATGTATTTGTACCTATATATGTTGATATAGCTTGGTGGAAAAGCAAGTTTCTTTTAAACATGTTTGCCTTAATCTTATTCTACCCAAATAATGAAGTTTTAAATACTCTTTTATAAAAAAAACAACAAAACATTTTTGAAAGAATAATTGATGAAAGCTTTAAAAGTTTTTTTTTTTGATAAAGGTATAAATTGAGTTATCTCGGGAAAAGATGAAAGAATACAAAATTGAGCCTTGAGCACAGATGATAGGTGAGATCTCTTTCCTAAATAAATTCAAATATTTTCTTTGTTTCTTTGTACTGTTTTATGGCAAAAAGGTTGATGGATTTAGGTCTAGGTTCGAATTTAATTCTATCTCAGCCAAGAAAACATTTTTTTCTCTTCTTTACAACAATCTTTTAGTTTTTTTCGTAAAACATTTGCCTTTCTTTCATTCATTTCTTTCGGTAACATGCTTTTAGAAATGTAAGCACTACTAACCTCGTAGAAGTTGTGTGAAGTTGTTGTAATTTTGACCTTTGACAAACTATCTAATAAATTAATAATATTTAATCTTGCTATTCTTGACTTTTATCTGTTTGACTTTAACTTTATATGCACTTTCTTCTACCCCTTACTTGCTAACACTGGTGTACCACAAGGTAGCCACTTGTTTTAATCCTTAATGATATAGATGCTCCCATATCTCTCTTTACGCTGATGACATCTTATTGAACTGGGTCTTGACAATATCAACCGGTAAGCTTATTGCTTTTTTCTTGGACTTATAAAGGACTATGTGCTATTCAAAAACTTGAATACGACCTCTCGCGATACAAAGCAGATATTAAAGCGATACAGAAAAAACATTGGGTAGAATCAAGAATCATTAAAGCTGTCGTCAAATAATGCGAGAAATTTCAAGCCGATTAAAGATTTTCTGGCAGTGCTCCGCATCAAAGCTACCTTCCAAACATAACCTTAATATGTACACACGCCCCTGCCGATGAAACTAAAGAGTCTAAAAAAGAGGAGTTTTACAACCACCTCTAGGGCAGAGCCTTTACGAAGTCTGTCCGGAGGACGAAGTCAAAGTCGTGACTTCTAAAGTCGGGAAAGAATCTTAAGCATCTTACAATCGCGTAAGTATCGCATAACGCATACAAATTGTCAAAAACCTACTACATCGTGCTTTATGGTTTACATTACCGTTCGATTGGCAAAATTGTGAAGAAATTAAAAGAGACTGGATTGGTTGCAGATATTGTAAGGCTTGTGCATCATAGTTTCGCTCGTTACAGTAAAAATATGTATGGTGTAAGAGTTGTGTTCAAAAAGTACCCGGAATTTTCGTTTTTTTTTTCTAAAAGCATATTTATTCATTCGTGTACATCAATGTTGTCCCCTTTAAAGTGAGGGGGGGGGCAGATATAAAACACTTATGCCAGCGTTTTTTTCCATTCTTCGAAGCACTCTTGATGATCACTTTTTGATATGTCCTTGAGCATTTTCAGCGATTCGGCATTTATTTCTTCAATCGAGGAAAAACTATGGAAACAGGAAAAAGTCACGCGGAGCCATATCTTGTGAATATGGAGGTTGGGGCATGACTATGGTTTTTTTTTTTTGGCCCAAAAATTACGAACAAGCAACGACGAGTCAGCAGGTGCGCTATAGTGGTCCAAAAGCCAGGAATTGTTTTTCCATAAATCTGAGCGTTTTTTTTTCGGATTGCTTCACGTAAACGTTTCATAACTTCAAGGTTATACTTCTTATTAACCGTACGATCTTGTGTTAAGAACTCTTGATGCACTATGCCATTATAATCGAAGAAAACAGTAAGCAAAACCTTCACATTTGATCGAACTTGACGTGCTTTTTTCGCTCTAGGTGACGTTCAATGCTTCCAGGTGGAGATTGTGCTTTGGTTTCGACATCATTACCGTACATTATTCCATTGTTTAAACAAGCAAAAATCGCCGAGCTCATAAAATCACGTCGAACCTAAGCGACTACCACAGACAAAGTAAACAATGAATATAGCTAAAAATTGCATCATACTTTAGGGGCATGCATACCCGAAATTTGAAAATTCCGGGAACTTTTTGAACACACCTTGTAAGCGAAAGTATTGCTGAAGACCCGAATGTGTCGATTAATAGTGGTTTTCGGGAATAAGGACTGTCTTACGGCTCTTTATGGCTTATTTTGCATTTGGAACTACACCTACATTAATATAAAGTCTAGCTCACACAACAACTGGAGCAAGGTGACCATTCATAACGTAGTAGATACGTCGAATGGGAGCTTAAACAACAGACAGTCGACGACGATTTTTCGAGACAAAATTTTCTTCAGCGACGAAGCACATTTCCCACTCGGTGGGCATGGTAATAGACTAAATTGTCGTATTTGGGGTTCTGAGAATCGTCAAGTTAATAAAAAAGATAACATCCACAAAAAGTCACTCTTTGGTCCGGAGGTGTGTCCTTTTCAAAGAATTAAAATCCAAAATTCTTCGAAAACGACGATGGAACGACTGTTACCCTTAATACGGAGCTATAAAGTAATATGATAACCGACTCTTTTTGCCTGCTATTTAAGAATACAATTTGAAGAATATGTGGTTTCAACAAGACGGTGCCACATGCCACACCACTCGAGCGAATATGATTTTATTGAAAGAAACATTTCCTGGTCACTTAATTTCTCGTCGTGGCGACTTCAAATAGCCACCAAGATCATGCGATTTGAAATCGCTGGAATTTTTTGGCAGTGCTACGCTAAAAACCGTGTTTATGAAGATAGCTTCTAGCTCTTGATTACTTAAAACCCGAAATTTGTCACGTTATGGCTGAGATACCGCCCAATATATTTCAAAAAGTGGTAGAAAATTACTTCGAAAGTATCGATGATTGTATGTGTTTTATTTACGTTTACTTTTGAAACCGAAAAATAGATAACCCTCTACAAAACTCAAATTTCGCCAATTCTGCTCTAAAACGCCACAGTCTGCTGAACGATAAGTTAAAAGGGGTAATTGATGCTGTATAGTTTCTTTCGAATTCGAACACATAGCTCTCCACCAAAAGAAATCTCTGATTCCTAGCTCAACAGGTTTAAGACGACGAGAAAGACTGAACCTCCTCTACAAAGACCAGCCGGTTCCTAATGAAAGAAGTCTTCATCTTGCCGACTAGAGTCCAACGTAAGTAAGTAAGTAATATCTCAGACAAAACCCCTTAATGGATCGAGAGCCTTTTTTGACCAACCGCCTAATAGCACTTTTCAAAAGTTAAATAAAGTCAATTTTCAGCAGTTGGTCAAGTTGCACTTTAACAAAATGAAATAAGACCAAATTATTTTGTGAAATAAGAGCAACTTTTTTTTACGACAAGGTATAGGTAACAACTAGTCTGCTTCTACACACTAAAGGACTTGGGATAAGTTCGAGGTTAAGTGTAAGTGCAGAAAGTGCAATAAACCAATTTGGCTTTATTTCACTTTGTTAAAGTTTAATAAGATATTGGAAATTGGGTATATTACACTTTAAAAAAAGTAAAATAAGTCCAATTTTTGAAATTCGGCTTTTTTTGACTTGGTTTTATTCAACGGCACTAAAGACTAGTAAGTGAGAATATTTTATTTCAAAATCTGAGTTTTGTTAAACGAATGGGCCTCAAGGTCCGACCTTAAAATCTTTGATTCCAATACTCCCAAGGCCCAATAGAAGAATAATGAGATTTTCAAATTTTTGTAAAGAACTTATCTACGATTACGACAGATAATTAAAACTGCTTGACAACAAGGAATTAAATTAGAGAATGTCCATTTCCTTCCAAAAGCTCGACGCACCACCGATTATGTAATGACTTTTATTTAATCTACAAACCACTTACATTAAACAAAAAAAAGGAAAAACAAATTTAATTTTTCAAAAAAAAAAAGAAATAATAATTGAACATGAAAATGTACAATAATTGAATTTAAAATTCTTCCTGAAAGAACCAAAAACACGATTCACAAAAACTGAACTTCCCATATACTCGTATTTTACTCGTGCTATAAAAATGTTGGTTGCACATTTTCTTGCGTCACTATACAATTGTACATGCCACACAGAATATTCTGTGGTTCTGATTCTGATGGTGCTGGCTTTGGTGCTGTTTCCTCCTCATCAACAGCTCCAAAAAGAAATAACTCCATGCGAAACACAAATCGATAAACCAACAATTTCAAAACCCAAAAATCACTTTGAACACCATAATAAAATCCTGATGGCAAAATGGCGATGTGATGGTGATGGTGATGGCGATATGGTGGCATTTGGCATATAAAAATAAACTGAGTCGAGTCCTAGTCCTCTAGTTTCATTTATTTACTATAAATGCAATGTTGAATTCGAACACGCTTTAACTTTCCTATTTTTTGTACACCGAGGTCTCTCTTGGGAAAAAGCACAACCCTCATTTTCTTTCTTAAGTTTAGTTAGAACACTTTACTCCACCGTCCTACACAAATTCCATTTCCCACCAACCAACGCACATAGAAGGACGAATTTGAAAATAAAACGCCAATCGTTCCGGGGATATTTGCTAGGAAAGGAAAATTCGTTTTTCTCGGAATTAACTTTAAACAAGTTTTTTATTTTGTAGGTTTTAGCCCTTTCTCGAGTTCGAGTTGGAGCGTCGACCATAAGGAGAGGAATACAATTTTAGGAAAGTGAATTCTTTGACAACGGATGTGGATCTGATGGCAACACAAAACATAAACACAAGCACTCGAGAACGAAAATATCCATTCCGGCTTCATGCATCTGCCGCACTTGATTGGTCATAACACAATGTTTCCATACTATGACCAATTTTTGTGACGCAGTTGGACGAAATACGAAAAGTTATTGCACTTTGTTTCTTAACCGCACGCCATGCCACCGCGCGCTGCCGCCGGTCGCCGACCACCACCTCCCTGACATGTGGAATGTGTAATTTTGATTCTTTTAATCCTGCTCCAGAATCAGAAATTACAATCCAACTCTGGTGCTCGAGACTTTCCTGCCCACATACAGTGGAAAACAAAACAGAAAAACATGTTAAATGTTGACATGTTACAACACTAAAATTGCATGCTAATGGCATATTATCAGCCAGCCCAGTCAGACGCAGGAATTCTGTTGCAGATGCCATTATATACGGTTTTTTGTGTAAGACCTTTTCGCGACAACTTGCCCGCTGGATAGGCAAGGCACATATGTTCATATATGTATACTCGTATGTTACGTGATTTCGAGGCGGATGGCGGGCAGGTTTGAAAGGACTACAGAACGCCTGTCAGCTGGGTTAAATTAAGTTGTTGAGCTTGACAAATTTCCGAAGTTTAGTTCATTGACACGGAATGCACCATAGCTGAGGGCTATGCACAGAACATTATAACCTTTAACTTGCGCGATGTAATTTGTATTATTAGATATAATGGAGAAAATCATAATTTATTATGACATTTATACGCATTCCATTCCACATTACATACACCGTTCTGAGACGGCTGACATATGGTATGACGTTTCAAATTTGACAAAGCTTGAAGCAACATTTTAGGCTTGTAGCGTTAGAAGATTAAGAGTAGTAAAGTAAATGTAAAGTGACGGAATTAGTGGACTAGTGGGTTGTGTAATTATAGAGTTTTCCAATATGGATTTGACAATTTGAACTTAATTTCTGAACACATCCTTTTATTTACCATTGAACTGTCATTGGAAATTCTTTGGCGTTAGAGAAAAAAAGGTTTTAAGCAGAAAAATTGCATTTTAAGTTTTTGATTTGGTATAACGGCCTTTTTTGTCTCTTAAATTTAATATTAACAACTTGAGTTGAAGACAACTACTGCATATCGCATTATTTTAATTTTTAAACAGAAACACTAACACATTCAAATGTGTTGTGATATTAACGCCGTAAGTTCATTTGAGTTTGTGTGACTAATTTCTGAGTTAAGTCTTTTTGACTAACGTCAAGGAATTTATTTGAAAAAACAACATTTTAAGAAGGGGCAAGGTCAGCAAGTTATACAAATTGTCTACCGAATTTTGGAGTCGTGACACGTGGTTTGCCGAAGTGTCAAAAATATCTCTGGCGTTCAGAATTCAGTAGCAAACCATCCAAAGCTTTCAATTAAACGGTGTTCTCAAGAATTGGACATCGCTCAGCCCACATTATGGCGTGTTGGTATTATTTAAGATCAAGCTGACTCAAGGAATGAAGCATGTGGACCATTTGAAGTGACTTACCTTCTCGGATTGGGCGATTGGGCTCGGGAGTAGATGCGTCAAGATGATGAATTTCATTGTAAAGTCTTGCTCAGCGAAGAAGTTCATTTTTGACTCAATGAAGTAATAGAGTAATAGATGGGGACAATCGATATTTGTTTCATTTTATCAATAAATAGAGAAGCTGGTATGCGCCCCACACTGATAACTTCCCATCACGTCTGTCGAATTGTCTTGCTTAAAAGTTTGTAGAGTTTCGTGTGTTGTTAAAAAAGTTGTCAGTTGAAAACTACCAACAATGTTTTGCATAATGATGAAATAGTTTTTAGTGAAAAAACTGACTGTTGGATTTTTATAAAAAATGTACTGAATGTCGAAAACAGTATTTTCTGTGAGATAAAAATAGTTTGAAGTCAATATTTTTAAATTTTGAAAATATATTTGAGTCGAAAATCAATTTTTACTAACTTTTAGCAATTTTTTTGAGAATCCTTTCTGTATCTTTCTGCATTACTATTTTGTATGACAACAATTTTTTGAAGACGATATCTCTACCGGTTCTTGAGTTATGGACGACGAAACAAACTTTGTGAACGTACGTACACATGCACGCACAGACATCTCTATAAAAATCGGACCGATTACAATAACTTCCCAAATCTACGCAGCACTGCAATGTTAGGTTAGGTTGATAGGCTGAAGGTTGTTCCTGTTACTGTCACTTAGATCAATGAAGACCCGTTGTGATATCCTACATGAAAACCTCTGATAAATGGTCAATGACAGAGCCCGCTAAAGGCGTGGTTGTAGTTTCTTCGAGCTGTAGCCCGAGGTTGTCTGTAGATGTTAATCGGAAAATTCACTTGGGTGAGGAGAAGTTAACTCACTAGATACTTAGGCCACCAAGAGGTAGACCACTCAGGACGGCAAATGCAGCTGTAATAACTAGGAGTCCATACTCCTTTGACTGTCATCACCGCTATTTTGTCCGTACTATCAATGTCGTCCAGTTCCATTCTTTGACAATTTTCTGCCTGTTGGTCGGCTGGATAGATAATTTTTAAAAGTTTTTAAACCATTTTGTAGATTTGGCGAAGTATAACAAGTTTATGCTTGGCCATTGCAGAAATGTTTTTTGAAGAGCCTGTTTCTTAAAGTTTGTAAGGCAGGGCAGTTTCACAGGTACTGTGTCGTGTCTTCTAATACTTCCTCATCACTATAATATATGCATAAGTCGTCAGTTCAGTACTGAGTTGCATTTCATTTTTTTCTTGTCGTAATCGGTTGTGCACTGTTATAACATTCCCAAAAAGGGAGAGGGATTTTTTGTCATGTTTGACCAAAGTGCTCTAGTTGTATCACAGATATCAAGTGAGTTCAAATTCTTGTTATCTAGGGGAAGAATTTCTAGCTTGTTAAGATTACATTGTGGGATGTGAACGGTTGATTCTGTTCGATTTACGTTAAATGTTGAAGCTATTCTTGTTCATCAAGATTGTGACCAGCTACTCAAGGGTGCTGTGTAGCAAGAAACCATAGCATAGTCACAAGCTTCTATTTTATATTGGTCCTTGGATTGGAAGACACTGCTGGATTGAAAAAGTCTGAATGAGATGGTTAATCCAAGAGATTCTGAATGGAAACCAATTCCAACACCAGTTTGTTGGTAAGCCAATCCTCTCTCCTGGGAAAGGAGGTAATTAATGGTTTGCTAAAGTTTAAATTAGGAATAAAGAAGTCTTAAGAATCATCCCGTGAATAGTGTTGCTGGATTTCCAGCAGTCGCAAAGTTAAGTCATCGGCTTATGGCAACAAGTCAACCAAGTTGGAAGAGACACAAGATTGACCGTTAAAAAGCTGCTTATGAACAATAATCTGCAATAACTAATTTATACAATTGATCTCTTCTTACTAAATTAAATACAATTGGACTTAACAACCGTTTCGTCATGTGGATTTTGTCATATCTTAAACCCTTCATGTCAATTTAAAGTAAAGTATGGTGTACCTCAAGAGAGCCACCTTGGTCCCTTGATGTTTTATTTATTTAATAATAATTTACCTTCTATTTTAAATAATTCTATGTCGCTTATCTATGCAGATGATGTTGAAATGTTCGAATTATCAACTCCATTAAGGGTTGTAAGGAGCTACAAGAAGAAATAAATCAATTTTGGGAATGGTGCAACAAACATCGTTTGATTTTAAATATTAACAAATGTAACACAATGTGTTTTACCTGCAAATGTAATAAAATAAAATATAACTTTTAAGTTGAATTCGTCACGATTGAATAGAAAATTCAGTTTTTCTGACCTTCGTGTTGTAGTAGACTCGAAACTAACGTTTACGGAACAATATTAATATATAATGACAAAAAAACGCTATAAAATCCACGATTTTGAATCATTCTTTGTTGGTGCTCTATTAGTAGGAAGACCAATTCTGTTATGCATTCTTTTATTGAAACCTTAACTGTTCCCGCTGCGCACTCAGTGGAAGCTTTCAAAGGGTTTTTCTTTATTGGTGCTCCGCTCGTATAATTCCTAGCATTATGTTCTACAGCTTAAAGCCTTCCTAAATAAACGGCCTATTTACAACTGAAAGAATTTTACAAATCGGACAAGTAGTTACTAAGATAAGAGCGTTAAAACACACAAACAAACAAGCAAACAAACACTCAAGCAAACAAACAAACTCTTTAGCTTTATAAAATCGATATAAATGCATTTTTAAATATCAAGTACTTAAAGGAACACCCGAAACATGATTGCACGACACAGTTGTCTTCTTTATTTTGCAGTAGGAATACGCTTTCAGGACTTGGATAAACTGTTTATCAAGATGTCGTCCTATTCCAGAAAAAAATATACGCCTACCTAAAGATGTATATAAACATTTACCAATGTGCATCAGTTCGTAACAATTCTAAAGCAAATATCTTTTTATGTCAAGTTTCGCATAAATAAGTTCCGTTAAAAGGGAATGAAAAATGCACCTGATAATCCTGTTCTTTTTTCCTTTCTTTTCAAACCAAACAAAACTTATTATGCAGTAACACATTCTCCTCATTCGTTTACAAGTCAGAACTATACGGAACGGATATTTGCCACACAAAATCATCAAACCCAAAAGTCGTCCTTGCTACTTGCAATTCTATCTTCCAACATTCACACGTCAAAAATAAACGGCAGTTTGTCTTTTAGTTTTCAACATTTATTCGGTCTTATTTTTTACTTTGTTGACATACATACATAGCATAACATAACATTATACTTAATTTTTGAGTGCATGTCCTGTGGCTGTTTTTTAGCTTGAGAAATGTTTTTATTTTTCAATTTCCAGTCCCTGTTCCTCCTGTTTGTTTTCGGCTTATAGGGAGGGTATACCTAGTGGCATATAAAGTAGGTTGGTTGGTTTTGGTATTAATATATGTATTTTTGATGGGCTTTTGGGCATGGTTTAGAAAAAAAATGTGTTTTATAAGTGTACTGGAGGAAACGAAGAAGGAAGGAAGGCTCTTGAATTAATTGATCGTGAAAAAAATCAGCAAACAATTTTTGTTCTACTTTATATGGTTCTTAACTTTGGAGTCTTTTGTTTTTTTGTTTTTTTGTTTTTTTTTTTTGTTTGGTTCTTAAGGCTTCAACAGGGTTATTCGTTTTTTGGAATGAACATTTCATTCAATTATAGAGTTTTTACTTTACCTTTTTTATAATAAGCAAACACTCTACTACCCTTAATATACAGACGCAGTGTGAGCATTAAGTAAGGGTGAGAAGTTTTGAAACGAGGTGTCGGTGCACATTGATTTTAAATTTCTGAATTTTGCAATTACTGTAAAAGACAGAGTGTGGTAAGAATTTTCACATTCGTGTAGTACAGCAAAAGAACGAATCTTAGTACGCGACAATACGACCAAAGTTGGGGTCGAGAGTATACTGAGAAGAATTCCTAGGAGCGCGAATACTAAGAACAGGCTATTTCTTTAGAGCATGAACGGTAAAAATAACTGTAAAAAAGGGGCAGAAAAGAAACTTTTTTACGATTTTCAAAAATCAATTTAAATGCTCTACGTTCAATACAACCCAAGAGGCTTAAGTAAGCTACAGGAATACCAGCCAAGAGATACGAGTTATACACAAACTATCTCGCCTATTTTTTTTTTTACTAAAAAGTGGTAAATCATCGCTCGAAATATCAAGAGTATTGAAAATTTCGGAAATTTCAGTGCTTAACATTAGTAAAAGCAAAAATATCAATGCCCAATGAATAAAAAAAGGACGGAAACGAATGAATAAAAAAGAGGTTGAGAAGTTGTGGATCCAAAAAAATAAGCAGGCAGCTAAAAACATAGAGAAGTCAGTTAGTGAATGGACTGCACACCGGGCACTCAACAGAATTGGATTAGCCACTAAAGAATAACCAAAGAAACCTCTACTTTCAGCGAAAAATATTAAGGCCAGGTTAGCTATTGCTAAAAATCACAGACCATGGACCATAGACGAATGGAAAAGTCATTTGGTCGGACCGACGCGACAAAGTCAATAGAATATGAATGAATATTAGAGCTGACCGATAAGGTCACGTCCTGGAAAGGACTTTAACAACATCAAGTTTAGAAGATCGTGAAACATGAAAAAAGCTGGTTGATGGATTGAGGCTGTTTCTCGTGGAACTTTATCGGACTTTTAGTAAAAATTGATAGCATCATGAACAGAGAAAATTATCAAGATATCTTGAAGACAAATTTCCCACCTTTCACTGCATCAATGGGCTACAATGAGTGTGAAATAACTTTTCAACAGGATAGAGATCCCAAACACACTTGGAAAATTGTTTTAGAATGGTTAAGACAACATCAACAGTTTATGACGATGGCATAGCCAGCATAAAGCCCTGACCTGAATCCAACTGAAAATTTATCGTCAATTGTGAAAAGACAGACAGTACAAAAATCACCCATCCAATATTCAGGAGTTTTGGCAACGAATAGAGTCATATTCCAGAAGAATTTCTTCACGATTTGGTGGAAAGGAAAAGGAAAGAAAAAGATAGAGCATGCCGTCGAAAATATTAAGAGATACAAAACCAGAAATGAAGTTCGAAAGTTCCACGGAGGATATGGAAGGACCACTTCTGCAAACAGTATACAGTACTTATTCAATATAGACGACGAAAGCCAACAATACCGTCTTCCTGACTTAGACAAAGTAAGGATTGTAATATCTACGCTTAAATCTTACAAAGCCGCTGGATCCGATAGCTTAAATGCAAAGCTCTTTTAAAGCAGCTGGAGATAATTTGGTTAATATTCACAAACTTGTTGTTTAGAGAGACAAGTTCTTAGCATGAGTGAAGAAGACCTGAAGAAGCTCCAACTGAAGTAGATTGCGTTATCGGTAGAGCATCGGGTTTATTAAAACTGAGTCATTGAAACACAGAGACTAATCCGAAATCATATTAATATTGCTAGTGTTCCAAATTTTGATACAATTATGAATTGGGTGAACAGCTTTTATAGAAGTGGTCCCTTGAGACCTGAATCTGTCCGATCGAACCGTTAGGACTCCAGAAAATATTGAAAGAATTCGACGGCTCAGTTCGGCGAATTTTCCACTTTGATTTGCATTTCCATCCGTACAAGATGTTGACGGAAGACACTGTATTGATAGTAAGCGACAATAACCACTTTCATTTATCAGGACTAGTTAATAAACAAAATTCCTCTGAGAACATACAAGAATCCCATTAACGACCTTTCCAAAGTGCCAAGATCACTGTTTTGTGTGGTCGCAACTTCGTTATTGGTCCGTGGTGTTTTCGTTAAAATGGTCGGACTGTTACGGCCAACAAAGATCGTTACTTAGGATATTGCGTGATTGTTTTTTGCCTGAACTAAGAAAAAGAAGTATCGACTTGTATACTGCATGTTGGTTTCAACACGATGGGGTGACTTGCTATCCACATCAAGAGCAACAATGTGTTTTTTTAAGAGAAACATTTTCTGGACGTTTGATTTTTATTGCGAAGAGATGTGGAATAGCCATGTCGATCGCCGGGTTTTTCACCATGTGATTCTTTTTTATGGGCCTATTTTAAAGCACGAGAAACAAACCACAAACCCTAAGTGAGACAATAATCTAGACTTTCAAGCAGTTCCAACAAATACTTCAGAGGAGTATGCAAAACGTCTTACAACGTCTGGAGGATTGTTTTGGCAAAAATGATGTGACTTTCCGTACATAATTTATATTTTGCTTTCATTTTTTGTACTGGTCTTAAGAATAAATTCATAAATAAAATTCAAGTTTTGGTAAAAAAATGAGGTTACTTCGCTGCCCTACATAAAAAAAATTGGGTGGCACAACAGTTAGTTAAGAATTAGGGCGTAGTGACTTACAACTCTCAACCATTCCTGTGTGCGGGTACTGTTGTCAGGGATGAAGGGGACCTTCAGTCCCGAGCGGCTAATTTGAGAAAGCACTTGTCATGATAAGAATTACTCTAGGAGAATTTATCCATTCCTCGCAAGAAGCAGTACCCGTGAAAAAAAAACTTATAGTTTGCACAGGCAGGGATCGAATCCAAGACCTAACCATCATGTTTAATTTATGACACTTTAAATGACAGGCAAGTTTGACAGGTATCCAATGTCAGCGCCAACAACGAAATGAATGACCCTTTATCTACACATGCAATTAATTTGAGGAATGTAAATATTACTTTAAAATTTCTTTCTTTTTTTTTTATACTTCAATTGCTTTTGTATGATTTGTTAGAACTCAAGACTGATGAAATAAGCAACTGAGTTAATTTAACTCGAACTTACAAAAGTCAACAAAAAGTCTTCCTTCGCAACAAACCTTAAAATTCATCGTAATATAATATAAGAATAAGAAATCCTTCAACATACGTTCATACTTGTTCATACATACATCAAATAGACACACATGGATGTAAATGCAAACACCTGATATTTGTTTCATATCTTGAGGAAATAAGCTCTCTTCACTACAACTCAAAGCCTCATTGAGAAATCTCATTAAACGAATCAATTAGTATACTGCGTATGCATAGGAAACGAGTTCTATATACTATGATGATACCCTACAGCCCTACACACTTTTATACCAACAAAACCTAATCGAAAAGTTAAACATTATAAACACAAAAACACCCCCCCCCCCCGTTACGTTATACGTTATAGCTATGAATACGCACAACTTGCAAGTGGAACACTTTTGCAGAATGAATTTGTTTTACGTACTTATAAACACTACGTATACATAAAGAGCTACAGCTGGAACGCAACTCCACTTGATGCTGTTGCAGAAGTCCTCTATGAACCCTCGAGCCCTCGAGTCAACTTGACTCTAAGTTGCTTGCCAGTGCCATCTCATCTCGTCATCTCTTCTAATATGGCTTTCAAATCTGATTTTCATAGATATATACAGAAAGATGTTGTATACCTATGGAAGAAGAAGATCCATGGACAGATGCGAATTAATTCACTTCCTACTGGAGTTGCACCTTCCACCTTGAATCTGAAGATGCAATAATCTCACTCTGCATTCTGTTTATCTAAGGTTGCCCTGGTGTCATGGGATTAAACCATTTCAGTGAGTTTGCCTCTTTATAGCTTCGAGCTGGAGATTGGAAGGTAGACACAGACATCCAAATTGTAATTCATCTTATCATCGTTATTATCATCATCAGCTTCATCATCACCACCTTCATCATCATCAGCTTCATCATCATCAGTCATCATTTGACCTGAGCAAACAAAAATTATTCATGCATTCAGGTAAATTTCATACAGAATTCTGAAACTGATGCGATGGTTAGGTACCTACATGTTGTCCTGAGAGCAGAAGATTGAGGTTATGTAAGAGATGTTATACAAAAGGCCATTAGAAGCAAGCAAGAGTTTAGGTTTATAGCTACCATTTCAGGTGATTCATATACCTATATTTTAAGGTACCTTACCTAGGTACCTATTGTATATATGTTTTGTATAAAATTGTAAAGGTAGTCATGCAAAGTAAACACTTGGTCTTGCTGCGCTAAATTGTTGACTGTTTCCACAGGAGTGAATGCAAGTGGTTTAAAATAAATAGGCGCTAAATAACTATGCGATAGCAGTATATTTAGTTTGTGACGACAAAGTGTTTCATTTGCTCAGAGTCAATATTTTAATTTCGAGACAAGTCTTCAGCCTTTGAGAATGTTTGAATATTTAGTTCAATTGTTCAGTTCTTTAGTTTTATTCAAACTAGCGTGACCCAAATTTATAAATTAAAAGTTTAAGTTCTAACAATGGTCCTGGGAACTTAAAAAAAGGGTGTTCTTTTTTTTTTAAACGTGTGATTTGCAGGATGAAATAATTTTATGGCCCAAAATGTTGCTTTAATAAAAAAAATAAGGATTTGTCATTATGTTTTGAAAACGATTTCGGGCAAGTGGCCGGAGCGGCTAGATCGAGTGCATTTTAGCAGAGGCTTGATTTTTTGACCACTTTTTGCCGCAATTAGAACCTTACTTTAGCACAAACGCACCAAATATTCTCTTTCAAGGTGTCCACTGTCTCGAGCTTATCTGCATAGACAAGCAACTTTACACAACCCCACAAAAAAAGTCCAGCGGTATCTCACTATCTTGGAATTGGAAGCCACGGCGGCGGCGGCGGCGGCGGCGCGCGCAAGATAATAAATACACTCACTAAAACTTGCTTTCAATACATTGATTTGTACTTTTGCTGCATAGAGCCGAACCATTAAGGGGGTATTCTGGTCTAGAAATAAAAAAAATTGATTTTTTTTTCATATTTTCATAGTTTAATTATTTAAAAATATGTCTACGAGAGGATTTTCCCAAACTCAAATTATTTTCGGAGAAATAAGTATTTTGCTAAGCAGCCATCCAAATCAGTTGGGATGCAACTAATCGAACAAAAGACATAATGGGGTACTTTAAACGCGTTTTTGAAATTTTAAGAGAGTCTTCTTTAGGGACTTGTCTACGTCCGGAACTACGGCCATCCCCAAATTTCCATTTTTACTATTTTTAACAAATCGAAGCATGTTCAAAAAAGTGGTAACATTTTTTTTTTCGTGGGTATTAGACGCACCACTCCATCAGCTGATAACTAACGGAATTATGATTTTTTTTTTACTTTTTTATTTTTTTTATGCTTCTAATGTGAAAAAATAATGTATACAAAATTTGATG
Organism: Eupeodes corollae; assembly: GCF_945859685.1. NCBI lineage: Eukaryota > Metazoa > Arthropoda > Insecta > Diptera > Syrphidae > Eupeodes > Eupeodes corollae. The sequence goes on along the minus strand of NC_079147.1, from coordinate 144,102,619 downwards.
GTAAAATTGTTGCTTGCTTTTTTCTACAGCACTTCACAAATTACCTAAAATTAATTTCTCTAGACCAGAATACCCTCTTAAGTTAGTTATATATTTACATGATTTGGAAACGTTTTATGAAATGCCTAACTAAACTGAGCATACTACAAGTGACAGCTGTCAACAAGACAAGAAACGCACACGTCTAAAAAAAACAACACTTACTTTTGAATATTGAAGCTTATTCAGCTTATTTGACGTTCGTATTTTAAAGAGATCAGAAACGTTATGTAAAGATTTTTTAAAAAATTAAAATATAAAACTGTGACATAAATAAATAAATATATTTAATTTCAAGCGAAAAAAAAATAAACCTGAATTCTGTGCAAATTTCAAACAAAAAAGTAGAAATTTAGATTAAAATATTTTTGAAGTCAAAAGTTACATTTTTCATTGTCAAAATCAGAGAAATTTGACAACAAATTGTTCGTTGTGGATTGCAATCTGATTGTAACGAACTGTCAAACTCAATTTGCGTTCCACATACAATCCACACACAAAAAGTGTGTTTGCGTCCTAACCTAAATATTTAATGACGAATGTCACTATGGATGATTATCGTTCACTAAATAGTCTGTCTCATTTGAATAGTCCTTTACTCGTGATTCGCTGATAGATTCCACATGCAATCTACTAAAACAGCTGACATTTTGACAAATAAATTATTTGTAATTTTTAAATCAGTCAGCAGCCTAAAGTTATAAAAGTTGTTTTATTACACGGAATTTCATAAATTTAAATGATGAAACAAAATTACTAGTAAGAACCATAGGCTTAATACAAGTAGTCGTATAAAATCTTCGTCAAAAATACTGTTTATTGTTGTGTGGAAGGGGGATTTAATTCGTAAAACTATCTGCCCTATTCTGCTGTTCATCGGGGGGAATATTTATTGAATTTTCACTGATTATAATTCTGCTTTTCATTCGAAATAAGTTTGTGTATGTCCGTAACGTCGGTAATACTGCTCGGTATTCTTCTATTACCGTGAACGCATTTATTCGATACAATAAAGATCCACACATGAAATGTAGCGTATTTTTCATTTGATGTCTGGGTTGTTAATTGTTGTTAGCAAAATGTAAGTAAAAACTAATTTATTAATAATTTGGAATGTTTATTTTATAAATAAAAGATCATTAACATTTTTAGGGGAAGAACGACATACAAGGAATAATTTGCAACAATATGAATCTCAAGATTCATCCAACATTCTCAAGATTGTCATGTGAACAGCTGTTTACGTAAAAGTCAAATTGATTTGGGATAATGTAAAATGGAAAGGCAGTGTGAAAAGGAATCGATTTGGTGAATCAAATATACGATTCACGTGAATAGCAGAATAGGGCTGCATATTTCAAAAACAGAGAATTTTGACTAACAAATCTTTTTAGCAAAAATTTTATTTCTCGAGGGTATCATAATTAATGCATACTAATACTTTTTGGGATTTCCAAAAGTTACGATTGTCAAAATTTCGGTTTTTATAATTGAAAGTTGATAAAATTGCACATTTTTCAAAATATTTGAAAATAAAATTTTAAGAAATTTTCAGACCAAGGCCTTATTTCATAAAATTTAACAGGTGACAGTTCTATAAAGTTGTCACACTTGTCACAGAAATATACAATGACAAATTTGTCATGACAATTTCATTGTCTAATCATGAAATGTGTTTTGATCGTAAAACGATTTTGTTTCAATTTTCATTGGTATTCGAAAATTTTTTCTATGTTAGAAGTAATTGGGAATTTTTGAAATGTCACAGTTTGTAAAATCGTACGCCCGTAGACTATAGTCTAACTATATGCAAAGATTTTCGCATATAATAGATGGGGAATTGTGTTTTTGAAACCAACATTTTTCGAACAAACAAATATTTCAGCTTCGGTCCATTTCCGTATAACTGAACAACTTTGTGGAGTGACTACAAAAACCAAACTTTATTTTTATTAAGTTTTATCAATTAATTATTAAAACGATTATAACGACGAAGACAGGGATTTTAAAGATAGTTTTTAAGCTAAGCTTAGTTAGATAGTTTTTAAGATAACGTCAAAATCCTTAAATGTCAAAAAGCCCAAAAGGTACAAATATTTGCCAAAATCTAAAGCAAATGTAGTAAAGCTCAAATAAATTTTAAATAAAAGAACGCTCAAATTGCTAGATTTCATTATGGCCCTTAAGAAAATTTAATTCTGAATTTGTATGTTATGATATTTTGGATTGGGTTTTGTGACATTTATTTTGGGCATTATTTCGATTATGATTTATATTGTGACGAAATATAACCCAAACGTTAAATTTTCATAAAGCCCAAAAATAGAAAAGTTTTAAAAAATATTTCTAAGAAAACGTCACAAAACCGAAACCAACTTTCAATGTAGTAACGCCAAATTTAGGAAATGCCAAAACGCCCATAATATTTTAAGAAGTTGGGCTCTAAGACGCTTATAAGCAGTGTGGTTTGCATGGGTGGCAGGCTGTCCATTGCTTAGACTCACGATAGGTTTTGGGGTAGGTCCAAAGTTGGGTGTATGTAAAGTTTCTTTGCATTCTGGATTTAACGAAAATTTACACACACAACCTCAAACCTATCTCAAAAGCGAGCAGGGGGGGGGGTTGAATTGTTTATGGGCTATATTTTGTTATTACTTTACAAATGTACCACTTTCTGAAAGTGAAATAAAGCCAAATATATTTGTTGACGTTTTGAGTTTTTGTCTTTTTTTGTTGTGTAATGTTTGCTTGACCGGGCCGGAAAAATTTAAAACTACAAATGTCGTAGTGCCCAAAAAATAAAAAAAACTGTCAAAATGTCGAAATTTTAAGCAATACATGACATCTTTTGAGCCATAAGTCAATAAGCAATTTGGGAGCTATGATCCGTGATTTGTTGGAAAATCTATCAATAGTATAGTAGGATTTTACACGAATACCATAAGCAATATCCGTAGTATGAATACTACCGATAAAAGTTAGAGTACAATCTTACTACTACGAGTCTCGAATGGATCTAATCTGATTTCGTTCTCAAATGTTGGTACGATTGATATTCCACTTGTATCTCGATGGCTGTGTTCGTTGAGTTGTTGTGCATTTGGAAGCATGTGTTTTCCATTGGCGAAAAAAAATCAATCTACTACTGTTCATACTGGGCTTATTTTGCAAGAATAAAAAAGTTAATTAAGTTTTGCTATGTTTTCACTAAAGGTCTATCTCAGTTTAGATTGAATAGATCTTTTTGGTGTTTCCAACGTACAAGAAGATTTAAAAATTATTAAGTTTCACAGCACTTTCTAAAATGCAAACGGTGTTTCGATGCTTCTTATGAAGTGCAAGTGAGATCGTTTGATTCGTGTTAAACAATTAAGAACTGAAAAGTTCAGCATGTGTAATTTTTGTTTTATTTGATTAAAACAAAACTATATTTTTTCTACACAAACATGCAAATAAACAGCCCATAATGCATTATCTGTAAAACCAACTCCTCCACACAAGTTTATCTTCACAAATTTTGAATCGATTCCGATCCCCGACAAGAGTGAAATCAAGCTCATTTCAACTCGATTCAGTTATATAAAGAACTAAGCCGAGCTTCAAGCTCGCTTCAATACTACATGCTAATGTAGTAGTCTACGAACAAACCCCCTTCTTATAGTTTTTATTTTATGTCAAAGCTGCAATTGTTAAATGAACTATTTTTATAGAATCTTAAAAATTCTAGATGTTTTTTTAACACTTCTTCTTGAACAATGTCCATTTTATTATTTTTAATTAGTTTTATTTATGTTGAAGTTAATTTTAACAAAACTTTCTTCTATTTGTGTGTTTTTTTATTATTATTCTGATAGATCTTCTTTCAGTTGTACCAGTTTTTAAATACAAAAATCTGGCTACTGCCGATGCGTTTTCTTGAGCATTTTCTGCTATACTATTTAAAGAATGCCAAAAAACACGGTTAGGTATTGATGTTGGGCTTTGTGGCATTTTCTTCTGAAAAAGATTTTGGTCGATAGAGAAATTTTTGGGCTTCATGATATGGTTTTTGGTGAAAAAGCATAGCAGCGAAATGCTGGGTTACTTAAATTAGAATTTTCAAAGAACTTATGTTTCTTCTTCAAAAACGCGTTGACCAACACGATACAAAATAAAGAGTACGTTTGGTTGCAAATAAAATATGAACCTCAAAAAGTTTAGCAACGCGTAAGTCCTCACTGATAACTAAAAAATGTCAAACAACAAAATTCATTGTACCAACATTAACATTTGATTTAATAAATATGATTTAAAATCATGAAAAATGAATTTAAAATAAACCAAAATGGTGTTCAAAATATGCTTTTTGCCCCGATGCAATGGTTGGGCAACCATATAATTCACAGTAGCTCTATGTAGCTCATTTTATATGGATTCTCGATTTATTCAAGAAAATATGGATATGCGTCAAGACAAGGTGCAATGGTCATCTTCTGATGAGCCCAACCATTACATGCTGGTTTATTTTAAATTCATTTTTATTTTTCATGATTTTAAATCATATTTATTAAATTAAACGGTGTTCAGGAAATAACAATTCGACTGTTAACAGTCAATCACTTCATCATTAATATTTGAGACTCTACCAAACGTCAAAATTGTATCTACAGCTGGATTCTTCTTCTACTTTTATCTGCAGTAAAGAGTTTATTTTTGTAATACGTGTGAAATCATGGTTCACTATTAATTCATTAAAATATTAAAAACTGAAACTTAACTCTTCACCTACTTAGATGTAAGTTCATGGTTAGCAGAACAACACCTCCGAGGTCAGCTTATCCAAATTATAAGACTTTTAACCCATCGAAAACAATTTGTATCGCTAAAATTGTATACCTATGTTTATTCCTTTAATCTACACAATAAGCACGTATCGCAACATACTTGTAAACTTAGACTCAGATATTTATCAAAAGTATGCAAATATAGGACACAAATCCCCCCCTCGTTCTTGTTATATTTGAACATTATTCCATCGCGCCCCATTAACGCGGCCTTCAATTCACCAACGTTAACAATCCACTCCATTGTTTAAAGATACCACTTAAGAGAACCAGGACACACTTGACTATAAAACAATGCAAAAGTGGGTAAAGTGGTTCACTTCACTTCACTTCGTTTCTATGCAAATGCAAATAAAATGCGATTTATGCTCGTGCACTTTTGGTCTGCTTTGCGTTTTAATTTCGCGTGTATTATGTTGCAACGCTGCACACTGCATAGCACACGCTTTCTCACAATAGCCCATTAAGGTGTGTAAAGAACATGCATTCTTTTCTTTGCCAAGTGTGGTGGTGAATGGTGTTTCCTCCTAAAGGAGGGGGGTGGGCATCGTAAAACCACCACGCAAATAATTTCCCAATTCCCACCCTTTTCATCTTATACCTATATGTGTATGCACAAATATACGTATTTTTGAATTTGGAAGAGGAAGGTTATGTTGGAACTTATGGGACTACAGTACCGACCGACAGACATACCATTGGAACGCTCTTCATAATATTCAAATTAGCATACCCTTCGTCGTTCGTTGTAAAGGTACGTATACATCGTTGTCGTCATTGTAGAATTTTATTCTTTTGCCACTTGAGGGCTGTTGTAGTTGTCCCTGGTATTTTTATATTGCACCATTGTATACATCAGTGTTTAATTTGTTGTACTTTTTTCGCAAAATAAAACTGATAAAATATATATTTTCGCTCTTTTGTGTGTTTTTCTTACAAATGAGCAATGCATTTTTAATGTAATCGAAAATGAGTACAATTCATTCACAATATTTTTATTTATTGTACTTTTTTATTGTATGGGAGTTGGGATGAAAGTAGGGTAGGTAGATAAAAAGGAACGATTTCCTTAGGGTGTCTATGGGGGATGTTTTAATCTATTTTTGTCTCCATAAATTTTCACCGAGTTGACCCAAAAAAAGATATAATAAATTTGGATTTATAAAATAATTTGTTCATAATTTTTATATGCCGAAATAGCTCAGTTGGGAGAGCGTTAGACTGAAGATCTAAAGGTCCCTGGTTCGATCCCTGGTTTCGGCATTCTTTTTTTTTGTTTTTATATTTGTTTGGATTTTTTGAATGTTGTCTTCACAAAATTCTTATAACCTGTTTGAGTTGAAGATATTTTAAAAATAGAAATCGCAATTTTATTTATGCATATTTCATTTTTAATAAAGTCAAAATACACTAAAGATTCAATAAACATAGGAATAGTATTGAAAATCGATGAAAATTGGTACAGACACTGAAGACATCGTTGTTGACAAGTGCCAAAAAGTCCCTAAAAATCAGGCGTGAGCATTTTTGTCAAAAATGTAATTTTTTTAAGCTGTAACTTTTCAACGGTAAATGAATAATACTACAAAATTTCTCAAGTAAAGTTTTTTCTACGAGCAAGCGTTTATCATTTGCAGCGGTTTAAAAAAAATGTCAAATGTCGAAGATATCGTTTTTTTCTTTTGCGTTTATAAAAGTAGTTTTATTGTTTCTCTCTCACAAAGTAAAGTTAAAATGTTGTTTTATAATTTGATTGTTATAAACGCATTTATTTATACATAATGTAAAAACAATTCAACATGTACTGAAAATTTAAAAACAAAATAGTTTGTATGGTATACTTAGGCGTATACGTACTTTTTTACTGTAGCACATCCATCACTTAAATCCCATATTAATATTACAGTGATGGAAAAAATAATAGAAACTTGCTCGTGTTCATTCATTTTAATTAATAAAAATGTATTTGTGAAGAGTAGGAAAAGAAAAACTACACAGATATATTTTTAGTAATACATATATTGTTTAAATTCAACAACTTTTTTTACTTGCGACATAAGGAACTACATAATATGGCAAGTTTTGCTTTCGTAAAAAATTTCGAATTAGAGATTTTAATCACACATGATATTACGATGGTATAGAAGTCGAAAAAGGTGGGTCCCGCGATTCTGTCCGATCTGTTTTGTCTGTCTGTCAACGCCTCTACAGCCTAAACCATTTGGTCGATTGAGCTCAAACTTGGAAGTTAAGATTTTCAGCAGATTCGCGTCAGGCACCTTTTTCTTTTTTTTTTAAGATAAAAACTAAAAGTGGCCTCTATAATTTTTTTGGTCGAAAAACGAAAACTTGAATTTTCTCAAAACCAAACCGATATATTATTTTTTAATTTTCTCTAAAATTTTATTTTTTAACTTGGCTTCTTTTAATAAGAAAAACATATTTTTGTATTGCTCAGGAAAGGTACCGCTCATAGAACCGTTATTTGGTTTTGAATTTTCTCAGCAACTTATGAACTGATTTCAATAATTTTTTTTGAATAAGCTCTTAATAATATTTGATTATCAAACAAAAATTTTGTATTGTTTGGATTTAAAAAAATTATTTTTTTTTCAAAATTCTATATCTCAAAAACTGGTCAACATTTGTTTACGTAATTCAAATGAAGAGCGTATATTGCATAACACAAATATTTTTAGAACAAAATTGAAAAATATATATGTATTTATAAAATTCTAGCGATTTTGGAAAAAATAATTTTAAAATCAAGAGTTATATACAGTTGTGTTCATAAAAATAGCAGTGCTGGTCACATTTTATTAGATTGTCAATTATTTAAATGACGGAAATTCTTACAAACAAAATTAATATGTTACTTGTATCTAACGGTCTTTCGTTTTTATATTAGAAACTTTTAGCTTGAAGTTATACTCTACTTCTCCCAGTGAGCACACATTATTTCAAACTCTCTGGATATAGAGTGTTCATGAAAATAGCAGTGCTCTTGATTTTATAAGTAAAAAGTGTAAAAAGTTAATTTTTTTTCGATAAGTAAATATTTCACTATTTAAAGTTTTAAGTATTTTTAATAAAAAATTAATAAATATTAGCTCAAAAATAAACAATGGGACGGTCAAGACTTTGCACCGAAGAAATTCGAAAACTGTGTTTGGAGGGAAAAACCTACCAAAATATTCAAGACATCCTAGGCTGCTCAGCAAAAATGGTCAGTAACGCCTTAAAATGGCAAAATAAACCGAAAACGCAAGGCCCATAAAGGATGACTACTGAAAGAAATGACAGAATAATTGTTCAGCTAACAAAACAGATCCCTACCATAGGTTCTTGGAAGATAAGAAATGGACTTCAACTGTCTGTTAGCGCTGTCACTACACGAAGACGTCTTTTGAAGCGAAGTTACCAGCTCGAAGTCCACGTAAGGTACCATTCTTGACGAAAAGGCATGTAGCAAAGAGAATGGAGTTTGCAAAGAGTATAGAGAATGGGCAAAAGAGAAATAGAGCAATGTTCTGTGGAGCGATGAAAGCAAAGTCGTCCTTTTTGGTTTTAAGGGTCGTCGAGAATATGTGAGAAGACCCCAAAATGCAGCAAACGATTCACGGTACACTATAAAAACAGAGAAGCATGGTGGAGGAAAGATTATGATATGGTTTTGTTTCTCATACTACGGGTTCGGGCCTATTTATCCCATCGGGGGTATAATTGATGCAACCGATTATGTGAAAACTATCGAGGAGTTTATGTTAAAAGAAACCTCGCCCAATGCAAGCTCTTCGAAAAGGTACTTTTCGTCAAAAGTGAGTAGAGAAGAGGACACAATAACACTAACATCACTATCTGATATCTTGGATCTAAAGCTAAAAGATCTCGCTCGAAAAAGTGATATACAACAGCTTTCATCCGATATTACTATTTCTTGACGACCTGAATGATGTGCTTTCCGGTGGAATTTTGTGGCTAGAAGGAGGATTAAAATGTCCATGTTTGCTGATGATATTGTTCTTTTACCGGACACGACTCAAGGACTAAGTCGCATGATTTTGGACCTTGAAGAATACTGCGCAAAATGGAATCTCACGGTGAATTTGAGTAAGTCCAAAATAATGATATTTCGAAAGGCCGGTGGACGGTATGCCCAAAATGAAAAGTGGAAATTTCCTGTTGAAGTTATTTAAATCGTCAAGGAGTACGAATATCTTGGCATGAAAATAACAAAAACAAAAGAAAATACAATCTGGATCTTAATATTACGTTTGCTAATATGGATGCTTGGAGAGAGAATTTGTATGTTTTTATAAGGAGATTGGATGAGAAACTGAGAGAGGAGTTGAAAGAGCAAGACGATACTACTGCACACTTAATTACGACTTAAATGAATCCAATTATTTTCGGGATAAAAATAGTATCTTCAACATATCAACCATTTTTAGATAGAGCAAGAGGAGAACTGCTTAACTTGAGTTTCAAACCACACAGGGATGATCTTCCTTTATTCTGCACTTTATGTAATCTTGGATCACGAGAGGATGTATTCCATTTTATTGTAACAGGTTCTCAGTACAATAAGAAGGGTTTTTTTCGACAGCTCAAAAATAACAACAAATATTTTAAATGGACGTGAAGGATGGAAGCCGCTTGCCAAAATAATAGTAGAAAAAGAGGCTGGTATGCGACCCACACTGATAACTTCTCATCCCGTCTGTCGATTTGTCTTGCTTAAAAGTTTGTCTATATGTACTCGTATCAATTTTTACCAAATTTGCGTACTATTTTTTGTAGATTTTATTTTTTATGAAAAAACGGACTGTTGGATATTGAAAACAATATTTTCTGTGAAACAAAATAAGTTTCAAGCCAATATATTTAAGTTTTGAAAAGCTATTTGAGTCGAAAGTAAATTTGTACGAAGTTTTAGTATTGTTTTTTTTTTAGAGTTTTATTTTTTGTAAAAAAAACTGTCAATTCGATTTTTTAAAAATTTTACCAAATGTTGAAAACAATATTTTTTATGAGATAAAATTACTTTTGAAGCCAATATTTAAAATTTTTGAAAAGATATTTGAGTCGAAAATCAATTTTTACCAACTTTTATAAATTTTTTTTTAGGTTTTTATTTTTTGTAAAAAAACTGTCAATTCGATTTTTTTTAAACTTTAATTTTATGTTGACAACAAGATTTTTTGAAAGATAAAAGTCAATTAAAGCCAATATTTCAAAGTTTTGAAAAGATATTCGAGTCAAAAATCAATTTTTTCTAACTTTTATAATTTTTTTTTAGGTTTTTATTTTTTGTAAAAAAAACTGTCAATTCGATTTTTCTCAACAATTTTCAAAATGTTGAAAACAATATTTCTTATAAGATAAAATAAGCTTGAAGCCTAAATTTCAAGTTTTTGAAAAGATATTTGAATCGATATTCAATTTTTACGAACTTTGAGTAATGTTTTTTTTTAGATTTTTATTTTTTATAAAAAAATCTGTCAATTAAATTTTGCTCAAAATTTTATCAGATGTCAAAAACATTATTCTTCGTTGCACAAAGTTGTTTTAGAGATGAAATCATATTTCAGTCGTAAAATTTTGGAGGTCACAAATTTTTTTTCTCAGTTTTATTGATTTAAAAAAAAACCGTTATATTGATTTTTTTCAAAAAATATACCTGTTTAGTATCATGTTACAATATATTATACAAAATTTAATTCAAGTCTCTAGTGTTTTTGGTTCGTAAGATATTTAGGGTTAACCAAAATTTTCACCTTTTTTTCAAACTGATATTGTAAAAAACCACCTACGCAATTTTCTTGAGACCCCTTTCTGCATCTTTCTGCCTTATTATCTGTATAACAAAATTTATTTGAAGTCGATATCTCTTCTGGTTCTTGAGCTATTGACGACGAAAAAAACGTCGCGAACGTACAAACGTACGGACGTACAAACGTACGTACACACGCACGCACAGACATCTTTCTAAAAATCTTTTATTTCGACTCTAGGGACCTTGAAACGTCGAGAAATGTCAAAATTTTCAATTTGACAAATCGAACCCATTACAATAACTTCCTATGGGAAGTTAATAATAGTAGAAGCATTTAAAAAAAAAGTTTACCAAAAACAAAAAAACTACCCAACCCATGTACCAAATATTTATTTAAAAACAAAAATTGTTTCTTAAAAAAAACGTATTATTATAAATTGTTTTAGAAAATATTATTTTACTTGCCATCTGAGGTGACGGAGAAGGCCATACCTTAAAAGAATTGTACGCTTAATGACTAATATTAAATATGTAATCAAAATTACTTTAAAAAAATAAATCAATCTTATTAATCTTATATTATTAAATAGAATATTTTTTTGAAGTTAACATCTTAAACTTTTTACCAATGAAATGGGGTCAACGTGGGTACATATAAATAAATTCTTGCTCCTTTCAAGTTTGGACCTTATCATTTTTATTACCTTTGAATTTTTAATAAATATTTCTTGGAGCATTTAAACTTAAAAAATAATTTTATTTTGAAGAGTTCACCAAAAGAACCAGTTATCAACTTAACTGAAAACACCCGAATGAGTGCAAAGTATGTGACAGGTATCGAAGACATCCTAAGGTTTACTTAGTGGATATGTTCCAATAACTTAATAACTTAGAAACACTAAATTTAATACATCTTAAGTTCCAGTTTTTTGTTTAAGAATAAATAGGTCTTCTCTTTTTTGAACAATAATTTTGGTTGGAAAATCCTTTTAGAATTTTTGAAAATTGTCGGCTATACTTTTATTTCTATTCAAAAATATTCATTCGTTCAAAAATTATATTCATCGCACATGTTTTCTTTGCCTTAAATATTCATTCTAATTCGTCACTCGAAAAACCGCTGCGGGCAATAATTCAAATTAAAATAACACATACAATGTGTACAGGAACTCACAGGACAAATCCAACATTGAAAATTTCAATTTCATTACCCTCATAAGTCACATCCTATCTTATCCCTAGAATCATTTTATGTTTAATATCGCGTCGGTCCTGTTATTTTTAAAATACCAACTGTGACTTCAATTAATCATTTACAACCTATGTACATAGGCGTGGATGTTAGGGTGGGACATCAGAAGTGAATTTTATACATTTTTAAAAAGGCATGCTCATTTTTTTATAAGTTTAATCGACTCCATGTGATTAAACTTATATTAAAACCATCGAAGCACGAAAGAAAGTTTAACAAATGTCGGTAACATGCTCTGTACCACCGACATTTTGCATGATTGACTGATTTCAAGAAGAACACATTTTTTACTTTCGATTCCTTGAAATTTATCTTTATGACCAAAACAGTGAAAACTTACTATTGGAAAATAACAGAGGATCTTGAAGGTATTGATGTTCTGGTCATGTCAGAAATTGACAGCGTAGATAGTCAAGTTCGGAAATGAAAATGTAGTCCTAAAAATCGGCAATGTAGTTGATCCGCCGAATTTCATAATTAAGTTTTACAACGAATGCGAAAGCTCTTAGAATTCTGTAATCAGCCTTATTCTTCTATTTTCATCGGGATGAATGTTTCTAGAATTTGTATTTATCAGTACTTTTCTGTTCATTTTCATTCGAAGAGAATCCTTAATAAAGTCGGTAACGTCGGTAATACTGCACAATATTCTGTTTTTCGTGAATGCATTCACTCTGTCTTGAAGTTGAATAATCAATATATTAATAATATACTATTCTTATTCGTAGTTTAGCCCTGTATTATGAATATGCTTTTTAATTTCAATTTTGATTTCTAAACTTATGTGACCCACCCTAATGCATATTTACAACTAATTACGAGTACATCCAATGAAGTCAAGCTAATAAAACACATGTCTTCTTCCAACTTTTATGCTTCTGTTTGTTTGGTTTGGTGGTGCTTCTTTTATAAAACCATATCACATCTGTAACCAAGAACTAAAATTTTCTTCTCTATTAATTATTATAACTGTCAAATCAGACTTGAAAATATTGACTTCATGATGCGACGACACTCTTGTAGTTTTCTATTTAACTATGAAATAAACAAAAACAAATAAAAAACAAACTTTTTTGGCATCATTAAATAATTGTTTTATTATGCTGGAGGTAGAGACTTAATTCAGGGTAATTATGGTTTCATAAAAAAATCTACTTTGTATGTCTTTAATTTATTGAAGGAAATTTTGTATTTCTGTAATGTATAGTGAAGGCATACCAAAATATTAGTTAGGGCAAACCGCTTAACAGCTTTACAGTCACGGTTCACAGCTCTGGCGTATCCTCTTCATATCTAGTCGTATTATGCTATTTGTCATAGGGAAGCCTCGATTTTGATTTTAAAGGCATAAAAGGTATAAAGGTGATTCTCAATCAGTCATGCAAAACTCATTAACGTTTCCCTACCGCAATTTGTTGATCTGGGATAGGATGACAAGACGAGACAAATAGGGAATAATTAAGGAATGGGTAAAATCGTATTTGATAGAAAGGGAATAAAAAGTGTTACTAAAAACAAAACTGACTTATAACTCTCAACAATTCCATGGATGGGATTTACAATTTTTAACTGAATGCAAACGGCTTATTCAAGAAAGCCGTTTTTTATGACAAGAACTACTTTTGGAGGATATATACAAAACTTTAGGTTGTTCAAGCAGGGATTGAATTCAAAAACTTTGGCATGACAGTCCATCGCACTAACCATTTCGTCACGGGTACTACAAATGTGAATTTAAATAATGTATAAATGTTGAAAAATGGTGTTCCTTAGGGCTATGTTCTGGGTCCAACTCTATTCCTAATTTTTTGACTTCAAATAGGAAGTTATTGTAATCGGTCCGATTTGTTGAATTGAAAAATTTGACATTTCTCGACGTTTCAAGGTCCCTAGAGTCGAAATAAAAGATATTTAGAGAGTTGTCTATGTGTTCGTGTGGACGTACGTTCGCACATCTACGTCCATACCTTCGCGACGTTATTTCGTCATCCATAGCTCAAAAACCAGTAGAGATATCGATTTCAAATAAATTTTGTTATACAGAAAGATGCATACGTAAATAAATTGCGTGGGTGTTTTTTTACCATAGCAATTGAACATTTTGGTTAACCCTAAATATCTCTAGAGCCAAAAACGCTAGAGACTTGAATTAAATTTTATATAATCTATTGTAATGCGATTTCAAATAAATATATTTTTGGAAAAAATTATAATGAACGGTTTTTTATAAATCAAAAAAACTGAAAAGAAATATTTATCACCTCAAAAATTTTATGAACGTAAAATGGTTTTATCTCCAAACCAATTTTGTGCAACGAAAAATAATGTTTTAAACGTCTGGTAAGATTTAGAGAAATCGAATTGACAGTTTTTTTTATAAAAAACCTAAACAAAAACATCACTTAAAGTTGGTAACAAATGATTTTCGACTTGAATATCTTTTCAAAATGTTTAGATTATGGCTTCAAACTAATATTTTCTTATAAGAAATATTGTTTAAAACATTTTGTAAAATTTTGGGAAAAATCGAATTGACAGTTTTTTTTTATAAAAAATAAAAACCTAAACAAAAACATTACTCAAGTTGGTAAAAATTGATTTTTGACTCAAATATCTTTTCAAAAATTTGAGATTATGGCTTCCAACTAATTTCTCTTTATAAAAAATATTGTTTTCAACATTTAGTAAGGTTTTGAGAAAAATCAAATTGACAAATTTTCTTACAAAACATAAAAACCTAACAAAAAACAATACAAAAATTGGTAAAAATTTACTTTCGACTCAAATATCTTTTCAAAAATTAAAAATATTGAATTATTATTATTATTTATCTCACAGAAAATATTGTTTTCGAAATTCAGTAATTTTTTATAAGAATCCAACAGTCCGTTTTTTCATAACAAGTTATAACTATAGTGAATAGTACGAAATTTTGTAAAAATTCATGATCGGTTTCGATATCTCTCAAATTATCGACTAAAAATCTTTTTACAAAACTCGATTTTGAAATAAAACTATTTCATTACAAACTAATTTTGAAATTTTTAAGAATAATAATTCAAGTGAAAACTTTTTCAACAAAACCTGAAAAGTTACAAACTTTTAAGCAAGACAAATCGACAGACGGTATGGGAACTTACCAGTGAGGGTCGCATCCCAGCCTCTTTTATTATATTCCACTAAAATTTTTCTGGAAATTGAAAAGCTGAAGCGTCAATTTCCAAATGTTTTGCTAACATAACTAAGGATCTGCAACTCTTTAGATCTTGGGCTGTGAACCATAAATTAATTCTACCGGTCGACAAAATGAGGTTTCTTTTTATGTCCCACAAACAGAACAATAATCTTTTAAATTTTAAAGATGTTTTCAGTTCGAATCTTGTCTTTAAATTTTTCTATCATATAAGGTTTTCAAATTATGTCCCTTTAAAAATGCTACTGACAGCCAAAAACGGTGTTGGTTTATCTCTAAATCTCTCTTAACAACAAAGCGTATGATGATTTTGCAAAAGTACAAATATTTTTCTCCCAGATATAATTGGAATCATTTCAATATCTTACTACATTTCTGTAAATTCTCATAAGTTATAAGTCTTTATTTAACACTATTAAGAAGTTTTAAGAAAATCTAGAAATGATACATTAAAAGTTTGGAGTTCATTTTTAGTGCTGCTTTTGAATTCTAACTTTGTTTTTAAGTATTTGTTCAAGTTTTAAGGATATCCGTTTTCAAAATTATTTTTATATTTAAAAAAAAAAATATAACATGGTTTATTTGTAAACAGGTGAAATCTAACAACTAATGAAGAATTTTTGAATATCATATGAAATAATATCAATAAGTTAAAACTGAAAGAAAGATATTATAGGTTTTGAAAACCATCATGATTTAATTGAAAAAAGCCTACTTCACAAATTTAGATACCCTCAAAAAGCCTACGTGTTTTTCGAATTTTAAAAAGTAATATCTCAAAAACCTTACATGATACTTAAGTTTTGAAGTCGGATTTGAATTAAGGCCATCAAACCTCATTACAAAACAGCCATTTTCTTGCCAGGGAGAAAACCTTGCCGACCAGTAATTCGTGAAAAAAACTAAGGATATGAGTTTTAAGCTATGTGGTGATTCGCCTACCACTCCATTCCCATGACTTTCAAAAGTTTGCTTTACGTTTGCATGAATGCGGTAGAAAAGAATTTTTTTAGAACAAAATCTGTGTTCTCCAAAATGTTTCCAGATTGAGCATGTACATTACTTTAAATACTTAGGAGATCTCGTCGTTTGCAATCAAAACTTACATGAATCTCTAATCACTCTAAAGATGTATGTATGTTTCTGTTAAAAATAACTTATAACTTATCACTTGTTAATTTTCAAGTTCCACACAAAAAAACATATTCCTGATTTTTTATTTAATGACTATCTCTTCACTGTCTTCAATAATTTTCAATAAAAACAATCACAAAATTTTATTTTTTAAAGAAAAGTCAGAGTTGTCAAATCTTTCATGGAAAACCCGAAAACTTGCGAGTTCGAAGTCAATATTATAAAAGGCGTACGCTACTACTCCTATTCCAATAAACTAAGTCTTGACCGAACAGACTAAATTTTCCTTAAACGTTAAAAAATTCTACATAACTTTAAGAGCAAATTCATACAACCCAATCGAACATTTTAATTTTCATAAGAAGACAAAATGAAACAGCTCATTTACAACATCTCTCATCCTGTCATGTGTCAGCAATTATCACAAAACATTAACAGAATTTAAAGTGTTAAAGAAAAAGCGGAGTGTGCCGGGCCCCTGGCACTTTAAGAAAATTGACAACTCTACAAGTACAATGTACAAGTGCACAAAATAACAACAAATAAGATGAAGGGTGTACCCTCTGCTGGACCTACTCGTATACTCTTTATCTACATTATGTAGAGAGTTTTGTTTGTACGTCATGGCATCCGTTGTCTGCTGCCCTCAAGTGGTGATCTGTCATCTTTGAGTGGTTTTGAACTGCAATTTACAGTTTTATCTTCCGATCTGTTTGTAGTATAGATTTGAAACTTGAGAAATCTACTGTCAACAGAGTGCTTTGTTTAATAACAACTTTATACTGAGTTCTGGGACAGATGTGTTTTTGAAGTCAGTCTTCTTTTGAAGGATCTATCCAAGGTCCTATTGTCAAAATGAAAACAAAAGACATTGCATCTCTTCTATACTAGTACTTATCACGATGCCATTGCGCCATCTCCACTACTTGACTTCTAGTAATTGGATCGTTTAGTTACGTTTTTAAACGTGCATCTTTTGGCAGAAGCGCCTAGACTCGACGTGCCGTGACTTTTCATAAAAATAGACTGGCTAGACTAGTTAGAGCAAAAAGTGTGATGAAGCGTGTAATTTTCGTGAAATTTATTGACATTGAATCGGAGAGGAGAGGTGTTCCTTTCTGCTTCCTCCTACATAGGTCTGTCTGTATGCATATATGCTGCAGTGGCAGTCATGCGCTTCAGATTTCCTGGATAAACATGAAAGGCGGTTTATGTTAGTGCCACATAAATAGTTTTATGCACTATTGGTCTTGTTGCAAAAGGAAATAATGCCGATCGCGATCTGAAAGACACGATACACAGAGCACAGAACGCATATGACGTTTGAGTTTAAGGCAAACTGTCAGTGTCACTTTATGAGAGCGCAGTATAATTCAATTTAAACCACTGGGTGCAGTATATAGGATTTACGCAACATGATTTAAATCACTTTTAATTTTTATAAAGTGTGTAACATAAGTGGAAAAGAAACATTTTGTTATAAAGCCGGAGCTCAGAGGGCTTAAGCATTAAGCATGCTTGAACGCCAATGTTAAAATGGTTTGATGTTTGTTCTTGTTCATTTGGCATTTGTTCGTTTGATTGATTTTAGCTCTTAATTTCTGTCAGAAAAATGTATATTTTTAAACATTGGTGTGTCACGCACGACACGAGTCATGGCACACGACGATGCGAAGACGGAAGTGAAGTTTCTTTTTTGGTTTTCATATAGCGTATGATCATAAGGTTATATTTGATTGTATAATTGCGATTGTAGTTCCACTTTTTATAGTTATTCAGTTTAACTGTTTTGATATAGGATAACTTGATCAAAAGTTTTTTTCAAAGCGGAAAAAACCGACTAAATTTAGGTGATCGTTTATAATCGCCAATCTGCTTTTTTGCATGAAGCAGCCTTCTAAGTATCATTTTAAGTATTTACTTAGATAAACGTCACATAAACGTCAAAAAAGTCAGAAATGACGGCGAGAGATTTTGATATCCACACACTAAAAAAATTGATCAATTGTTTTAATTTCAAAGAGTACTTTCCGGAGCTGTTGTCATTTGAAGGAACACTGCTCGACACTAATTCCATTTATGACGTTTGTTCGATAACAAACCTGACTTTATGAACATGTGTTACGCATGTCTAAATTTATGAAACCACCTTTTGGTTTCTGTAAAAAGGATTTATTTCCTGCATGTACGAACGATGCTCTATTCTGTCAAATTGTTTTTACCAAAAATTGATCTGAAAGTTCTAAAAGTTACAATCACCATTCGAGAATTTTAATCAAACAATACGACGTTCGTGATGGGTAAATTTCATCACGTTCACAGTAAAATTAAAAATAGTTTTATAGTCAAATTTTAAAACATTCTATTAATAAAATCTATCTTAATGGCGATCACCAACTGAAGTAGACTATGCACAGCTAATAAATTTGTTGGAAAATAACCTCCTTATCGGCCTCGAATTCAATGCTGAACACACCTTAAAGTTACTTAGGCTTATAAAGGAAAAGGGTAAACGCCTGTACCAAACAATGTTTGCCCAAGGGTTGTGACATGAACATAACATAATCAAAAGACATCTAAATTTCACATAAGGATTACTGGAACGCCATATTTCAATTGGAACTTAGGTATGGCCACAAGGGACAGCTTAAGATGGATATGAAGTGCTCTGTTCTGAGTCCATTACTGCGTCTATTAACGAATACTTCTTTATATCTCCTGCTACTTCGTCTAATATGTTTGAATATATTTTCAAAACCACATTGTTTCTTGATGTTATTTTCTAAATTAAGATTGACACTTGCAATTAGTTCAGAATTATTCTGTACTAATGAACAAACATATTACTTTACTGTCACATAGATCCTGGCATCGGAACGCCTAATATTAGGCAATGGGTGGACAAATTGGTAATGATAGGCAATAGGTGGACAAATTGGCATCTCCTAATGGTAAGCTACTAATTAGTATTTTAAACAAAAATATAGCGAATATAATTGTAAGTATTACCGGCGAATCTGTTGGAATGAGATGGGAATGAGATATTTTACCTCGGGAAAAACTAGCTTAAAACACTCTCCAACCTCGTAACTACCTCCACACACAAAATTCATGTCAAAATTTTGTTCCATTGCGAAGTAAAGGATGGACAAACAAGCAAACAAACAAACAAACAAACAAACAAACAAACAAACTGTTGTTTTCATCTATAATAATAGCATTGATGATCCAGATGACAAGATAGTATTTTTAAACGCCCTAACAACGAATTAAAAAAAGAATCAGGGAGTTCAAACTTGATTGACTTTTGAAAAGTCTGAAGATAATGCTTTTACCAAATACTTTTTGAGAAAAGCAGCAATGCTCCTAAAAAAACCCCAGTCGCAAAACCCGCCAATAAAATCTCAAGATGGCAAATGGATCAGAAAAGAAGCTGATCTTTTGATTTTTTTTAACGACTACAGATCCCTTACAGTTTGTTGATAGGAATGACGAATATGAAATTCTTTTTGTCACACTCAAATAAGTAAGGAACATCTGTCAACACGAGATTTCTAATTAAATAAAAGGTTTTGAAAGACATGAACTGAATAGCCTTTAAAAACTCAAATTTAAAATGCCTTCAACTAAGATATTTACAACATTATTGTTAAATGCAAAAGTCATTCCCATTACTTAAGCCTTCCACAGAAGTGACTTATGACAGACCAATATCGCTTATACCAATCAGGTTGAAGACTCAGCAATATAATAGAAGAAAGAAGACTTTGGATGTAGAAATAGACTAAGTAAATTGAATTATGGATGTGTCGAAAAAAGTATGCTCGGCCAGATTCTTAGATGTTACTGTAGCCTTTGAGAAGTTTTGGAATTTGAATGAAAACAGCATAGGGACCTTCCATTGCAATACTACGAAATACTGATATTAATGCTAGGAATCGATTTCTTAGAGTACGACCAAAATTACTCGGAAATAGAGAAAATAGAAGCCGTTGTACCGCAAGGAAACGTCCTAGAACCTATGAGATTTATTTAATTATTACGCTTAAGCTATTAACAAAAAACGACTTGAAGATAGAGGGCCCTAAATTAGAAAAAAAAATTACAGAGTTCTATGGATTGTTTCTTAAAGAGGTAGGACTTATATGAAGTCAAAGGTGGTATTCTTAGCTAGGCTCAGCATTCTTAAGATTGGTTCAAAAAGACCGAAATTTGTATGATGATGAAGAAAGCGAAAGAGACGGGCATGTTTACTTTTCCGTAGATTAGTATAAATGGTGAGTATATCGCCCCTGTTAAAAGATAGTGTAGAAAGCAAATATCACAGCGATCTATCTTCATTTTTGGAGGCTTTGCAGAATAAAAGGTTTTAAACCATTTTTATAAGGTGGTAAGAATCTATAATCACAACCAAGGAATGCTCTGAATTCTTTGAGAGTGAGAGTTCTGATGGAGAGACCAGACTTGATAAGTGTATTCAAGATGAAGTTTGACAAAGGGCTCAAAAATTGTTTAGACAAACTTTTGATAAAACGAAGGAATGAGGTGGCTTTGTTAATTATAGGATCAAAATGGTCTTGAAAACTTGAGTTCTGGAGGGAAGATGTAATCGCTTCCGAGTAAATGTTATGAATTGGCATAGTAGAAAAATCAAGTTTCAAGAAAGTTGTGTCGCACCAAGTCAGAGAGGAGTCAAGATCATTTTGGAATCACATGGTAGAAATAACATTTAATATTATTGTCATCAGCATAAATAAAGGCAATTGAATCATCAACAGCATTATTGAAGTCGTTGATAGTTAAAACACATGGAAAAGAACTAAGGTTGCTTCCTTGAGGAATTGCGGTACACTTGAGTTTGCATAAATGGGATCGGAGACTGAGAGCTTGAAAAAAACTCTATAGTTATAGTTCTCTAGGTCTGATCTGAGCCTTTAAGCTTAAAAAGTAAGTAAGAAAAATTAAGGGCTTCAAGTTTAAGATAAATAAATTGGTGATTGATTTTATCTAAGGCTTTAATAAAGTCTATGAAGATAACGGACACTTCATTTTCTTCTCTAATATATTTCGAATTCTAGACAAAAGAATAGTAAGATTGGTTGTAGTAGATCTACTTTTTAAGAGGCCATGTTTTTGTGAAGGAAAAATAGATCTAATGAAAAAGGAAGGAGATTCTTTGACATGTACAAAAGTATATACTAAGATCCGTTTGTACATATGACATCCAAATATGGGGATTTACTAAGAAAAAAAATGATGATGATATTCCAAAACAATCTGTATTGCAGAACAAATGACTGCAAAGTCATAGAAACTCCTAAATAAATACTATCTTGAATGTACGAGACAACGTTCGGGGTTTAATAAAACCCATTCTTCACAAGATGATGATTTCAAAGCTATAGGAAAGTATCACATCTATTAAATTTCTTTAAGAGGATTACAAAATTCAGAAACAAAAACCATTTTGTTCATAAATTGGTCTTGATAAAAAGGTGGTTTTAGATTCAAAAGAGTTTCATCGAACCCATTATTATTGAGTGTCTTTTCGAGATTTGCATTGAAAAAAGTCTTACCGTATAGTTACGATGTACATAGATGCGTTTTTTGTTTAATGTAATTCAGAGTTACTCAAAGGGTTATTGGTACCCTTTATATGTTTATATTTAAAAACAGTGCGAGCATTAAAAAAAATAGGGAAATGTGTTCTTAAATTTCTGAACATCAAAATTGAGGGAAAAACAGAGTTGGCTAAAACATTCCGCATTCTCAATGTGCCATTTAAGAAACAATCTCTATACTTGACAGTACACCCAAAATTGAACTCGAGGGTTAACTGATGAGCATTCCTGGAAGTGCGAGTATTAAGGCTGAATCGTTTAAGGGGTGGAATGCAACTGGCTAATTCGACAGAACATTGTTTGTAAAAATATCGATAAATGAAACATTGCGGCAGTGCTCTAGCGATATCTTTGCCTTTAATTTTTAAAGTCCAAGAGATTTAAACTTCTTTTAGGTATACAATGGACAATACTGTCAAGATCAGAATTTAATAAGCTTATCATACCCTGACGCTGCCGTTGAAGTTCCACATCCGAAGGACAAGCATGTGAATCTAGAAACGAATATGAAAAGGTGAGGGAACTGTCGTCGGTGACAGACAAAAGATCATTTATGAATATATGGAAGAGAGTTGGAGACAAATCGGAGACACCAGGATTTATTTTATGAATTTCAGACTTGAAACCATCCAATACAACTTGTACAGAACGGTTAGGAAGGTAATTTCTAGTTTAACGAAGAAGAGATTCATCAATACCAAAAGCTCGTATTTTCGATTAGAGAGCTTGGGGCCAAATACAATCAAATGCTTTTGAAATACCAAGTGCAATAACATACTTTCTCCAAAACGATGTTAAGATTTGTTCCACTGTTTGGTGAGATAAACCACGAGATTACCATTAGTGGACCTATTTCTACGATAGCCATACTGTCGGTCATTAAAAAGCTTCCGTTCTTCGAGATATTTCTTGAGTTGATAATTAATCAGCGTTTCCATGAACTTGGAAAGTAGTCAGAGGGAGAGAACAAATGCTATTTTCCATCCGCTCGGAAAGAGACCTGTAGAGTAGGAAAGATGAAAAAGTTTACGCAGTTGTTTTACCAGCGATGAAGAACACCTCTTCAAAACAATTGGGGAAATACTATATGAGCCAGCGGGTTTGTGTATGTCAAGGTTTTTTATACTACCTTCGGTACATTTTAGTATTTTTTGCCTTAATTTCTGATCATGCAAAAATTTGGTTAGTCGAATATGACCATTACAGGTCTTTCTAGCTTGTTTGAACTTATTACGTTTTTTCTCCGTCGGGTTGGCTTGATAACAACGGAAACTTACATCTCTCAACCTAATAAACTCTTTACAGCTCGAAACAAAGAATTAAATTTGTAACCATATGTCCACTGGAATTCACGTCACTATCGAGGAAGCAAAGTGACCAATTAAAGTTCCTAAAGAATTCATTGAGACCTTCCCAGTTGACTTTCTCATATTGCCAACGGTTCTCATAGGAGTTTTTTCTTTGTTTTTTAGACATGATAATTTTGCAGATACGATACAATGGTCTGATGTTTCTATAGGCAATAATACACTGGTTTTGTATTTATTAGGGTCAGAGGTAAGAAACAAGTCCAGGGTGTTGGCGGTTAGTAGCTTTTTGGTTAATAAAGCTAGGTGCCGTGACATTTGTAATTCAAAAGGACACGAAAAACAAAGTTAACTTAACCTAAAATTGTATCGGTAAAAATTTAAAGGTTCTATTTCTCATCTTCTTCAACTCTGTTTAAGTCATCTAGCTTCGTAAAGTAGATTAAACAATAATATTAATGAATAATGCAAGATTCAAGAAAAAGTCTTCACATAGTAGGAACCCACAAACTTCAAGATAAAAAAGACTATAAAGTACTAAAATAGCACAAACGGACAATGCAATTCGCGACAACAACTTTCCCATCAGATTTTCATTGCAATTGCAAACGACCTCTGTGCTCCTCCATCCTTCTCTTCGGTCGGTCGGCGTTTAAAGTGTATAGGTAACCTCGAGGCTCAACTCGACTTTACTAGGTAAACTATACATCTTAGGTCCAGATACGGGACGATTATTTACTTTTAATATGTAAGTCGTGACCGATCCTTCTTCATTATTATTGGCCGTTGTCTTGGTTTCCTATTTTTGTAGGTATCTATACCATTGATGCAGCTCCTATAGGTATAGATACTTACCCCTTCCCTGAGTTACGGAAATATTGAAGGTAAACAGAGGCAAACTAACCTTAAGACAAGTTAGGAAGCACAAAACCAAAAACCGGTACAGCAAAACTATAAAATGACGTTGGTGCTGTTGTGTATAGAGGTTGAAGATGACGATGACTATGACCGTCATGACGGTTGGAAAAAGTAGGTTCTAAATCAAAAATAAAAAAAAAACTATAAATAGTTGATGGTTCGTCTTCATGTGATGTGTTAACCGAACTCCAAAGTCACAATCCCAACATTATTGATTTTGCCAGTTTACCAGCGAGTTTCATTGTCAACACTCGGACAGTTCGATCAAAACTTTTCCCAAATAAGAAAGAAAATGTTATTTTTTTCACATTTTCTAGCTTAGAACACATCCGAAATAAGCTTTGTTAAGAGCCTTTAGAAAAAAATCTAAGTCCAATGTTTGAACAAAGTCATTTTAACAAGTCTAGATTCGAATTTGTTTCTTTTTCATAAGACTTCTAAAAAAAATGTGGATATCATTTCTCTTGAAACATAGAGGCAAGTTTTGTGATAGTTTTCAGGGAAGGGTTTAAGTTAAAGATTTAAACCAATTTGCATCAGTTTCGTCATTTCAAGACGTGATTTTAAGACATGTGATAACTTCACGAATCCCATATTAAAGGTCCAAAATCGATTATGAAGCTTTGGCATAGACTTAATATTTCCCTTGGCCCCTCAAAAATGTGAAAAGGTGTTAAATTAAAAGATTGAAGTAGCTAATTGTGATTAGCTTTTCGAGAAACAACACGGTCAGGAAACTTTCCCTATAGAACTTGTAATTGCAAAGTGTTCAACATTTTTGTAGTTAATTTTTACTACTTGAATGCATTATTAAAGCGTGTATCGCTACATTTTTAGAAATGGCATAGTTTTTACTTGTCAAATGTCAAAAATGGTAGCCTCTAAAGTGACAGCTTATCATTAAGTGGGCTATTAAAAAGGAAACTTCTTATTGGAACACTTTATAGCTTGGGATCTGCAAAACTTTTTGCATTTTTGTAGGAAATGTGTACTTTTTTAATACGTTACTGAAGCGCATGTTGTTGCATTTTAGGAAATCGGGTAGTTTTTACCTGTCAAATGTCAAAAGTGATAGCTTTTAAGGTGACAGCTAATCAAATAGCGGACTATTCAAAATAAAACGTATAGTTGGAAAAGTAGCGATGATACTATTTTGTCTTCTTCACAAATCCATCCCTGGCTTTGCACATGAATGATACCCCTTTTCAAGGTATATAGATTTTATACTTTAAAGGAGCGAAAAAGGGCAAAAGGCAAGAATAAAATCCATGAAAAAAGCACAAAGGATAGCAAAGCCTTTACAATGAATGTTCTTTTTAATTTTTTAAAGAAGAAGAAAGAAGAGAAACCTGTTCTAGAAGTGAAGCCAAAACCATGATGCTGGTCTGGTTTGGTCTGGTCGGATTGGGTCTGGTCTCTGGTCGGATGCAGTTTTTGTTTTGGAAACCTCAACTTGTATTTTTACAGTTTGGATGTTTTATTTTTGGTTTTGTTTTTGTTTTTGGATGTTTTTAAGGTTTTATTTTTTTTAAGATTGTATAGAGAAAAGTTTAACACTGTTAGTGCATTATAAGAATAGCAGCGGCAAGAAGGACTTTTAACAATTACATACTTTTTTGTTGCTGTTGTTTTTTAACAAAAGAACAAAAAGGTGATCAGGTGAATAATATTTTTAAGAAGGAAAATATTACGTGTGTACCTTTTGAGTTGTTTTATTTTGTTATGAATGATTTGTGAAATTTGTAGGTTCATTTTTTTCGGTAGCTTTGGATTGTTGTTCAAGAAATTAATCTCTTGTCCAAAAAAGAAGTTGATGCGTTTTTTAAGACTGATTACAAGGTATTTTTTGTGGCCTTTCGAAATTCGTTTTTTTTTAAGTTCGACTTAGATTGCACTTAAACTGCAGCGAATACAAGATGGCTAGAGAAGAAACACTTCTACGCTTCTTATACATTTCCTTTTAACCTTACAACTGAAATTATTTGAGTTGAACTATCGCTACATTCGAAAGATTTGTTTTTTATGTCTACATTCAAAAGCCCTGCTTCGTTTTTTGTTGAACTTTCTCTCTTACTCTTGATCATATCATAGCAATATTTTTCTTCAGGTGACTTTAAGAGGCCAGTTAGAGCTATTATTGGGACTTATTATTGAAATCAATCATTGGAATTCTTTTGACAGATTGGTTATAATTTTCATCAAACATTTCTGTTTGTGGATAAATATTTTGCTGGGTAAGAGTTGATCATTAAAGGTTTAACTGGCAGGTGAGAATATAAAGCTAATGGAACGCTTTCATCAGAGGAACGATTTTATTTTGAATTGTGAAATCAGCTGTTCATTGGATAGAATTCCATCATTCTAAAAATAAAAATAAATGAACACTACAATTTGCACTTTCGATTTTAATTCTTGAAAAAAATGATGGAAAAAATGATAGCTATAACTGGCCCCGAACTGGTTCACACCAAATAACGAGTCCTACTTAGAAGTATCGTGTCCACAGGAGCTTTGATTATTAGACCATATTATCTCCATGGACTTACAGCAAGTGAGCTGTACTACAAAACTGTTGTTAAAGTTATATCGCTCCTGCGAATTTTTCAAATTTAAATAAGTTGAACTCACAAAAATACTTAAAAAGTCGTTAACATCTAAGTTTGTTTAAATATTAAAAAAAAAAAAAGTGATAATATAACAGGAAACCTTAGTTATATAAGCTTTTCAACAAATAAAAATTGGAAAATTAATCGTTTAAAAAAGCTCTAATATTCCCTATTCTCAAAAAAGTAGACATTCATAATGTAGAAAATTATAGGGGCATATCGTTTATGAACGTCATCTCAAAAGTGTTTTGTGGTGTACTTGCTAACAGGCTTGAGACATGGGTTGAGCCCAAAAATATCCTGACCTAATTCCACGCTGGTTTCAGAAAAAAAGGCCACCGTCGCGTCGACCATGTATATGGCCTGGTTTCCATCGTTAGAGCATTCCAAGCACGGAATAAGAAAGTTTATGCTTTTTTCGTTGACTATAAGTATGCTTTTGACCTGGTAAATCGGTATGCACTTTTCTATAAACTTTCCCAGCTAGAAAGTTCATACTAAAATTGTGAAGGAAATGAATTCCCAATCAAAAGCAGCTATCTGGGATGGTTCAACGTACTCGCAATGGTTTGAAACGGACTCTGGTCTAAAACAAGGATGCGTTTTAGGTGCTCTTCTATTTGCACTTTTTATTAATGATGTAGAAGCTCATCTACATGGAGGTCTCTACATTGCTGACTTGAAAGTAAATGTTCTTTTATATGCTGAAGACCTGGTATTACTTTCTGAGTCCAATGAAAATTTCCAACTAATGATAAATCGCCTAGCTGATTATTGAGATAAATGGGGACACGTCATTAATATATAGATAAAACAAAAATAATGGTGTTCTCGAAATCTGCACGTGACCACACTGGATAAAATTGGCATTTTAAAGGAAACCCTCTACAGATTACTAGTGAATACAAGTACCTGGGAATGATTTTTAATAAAACAATAGATTTTAAAAATCTCCTTAATGTCAAAGCCAAGACTTCACAAAGTTTGTTAAATCTAGCCTGGAGGAACATATTTTCAAACCGACGAATAGTATTATTTGCGAAATACAAGATATTTAATGCTGTTATAAAAAGTTTGCTTTGCTATGCTGCCCAGGTATGGGAATCAACGAATACGAGGAGTTAGAAGAGTTTCACTGATGTTTTTTGAAGAAACTTTTTAATTTACCCCTCAAAAGACCCAACTATGCCTTGTATCTGGAAACAGGACTTCCAAAAATATTTCCTAGCACGCTTAAATTATAAGCAGACTACATTTTAAAGGTTTTATCCGACTGAAAAACGGCACTTTATGAGCTAAGAAACGAGGACTGGCGGACGTCGATACGGAAAGCTCTGGGAAACGCGTGTTGAAAAACAATATCGCGTAATTCATCAAATTTGAATTTTGCTAAATCATACAAAGCTTTGAAAACTTGGAACGCGATGCTCTTAAGGAAGAAGCTCGAAAAGTACAAAGCAGGATTCCTTACTCACAGCTGAACCTGAATCTTATGGAATCAAACTACTTTCATTATTCGCTGAATTACAGTCAAATATCCTTAATATTGAAAACAAGATGTGAAATCCTTAGCTTAAACGGATCACCATACAACGGCAGCTTTAATCAGTTTTGCACGCTAAGTGATTTGAAAGCAAAAGAAGATTGCTTCCACTTTATGAGTATATGTCCCTGTTTGTGCTTACAAAAATGCAACCTTTGGAAAAAAATCTCTGGTGCTGCAAGAAACAGTAAAAGTGTTAAACAATTTTAAATGGAAAGCACTCTATTCATTTTTGAAAACCATTTATCAATCGGCTTAAAAGCGTGTAACCTGAAGATGAAGACATCTTACATTACTTGTCTGTAGTTAAAGATGATCATTATTTTGGACCATATGGAATTCCTACAATTATCTCGAAAAAATGTGTAATTCAATAGAAGCATCTTTCCATTCTTTGCATATTTGCACTTTCTCTAAGCTTGGGTACATACCCAAATATATGGAAGAAGATATTTTTTACTCAAGTCTCTAAAAACAAGTCTGCAATTAGTACAAGGAGTACAACTTTGCTTCCGCCATTTTGCAATGATGGAAATAATCAGATCACAGATGCATGGTAGTAAATTTGGACCTCCGTCAAAATAGCCCTAATCAAACATTCATCTAATTGTGGGTGCATCGTTAAGTTGTATTCGAAATCTCGCCATTTTCCAGAGGTTCCGTTAGTGAGAAAACATGTCTTCAGCGGTTTTAATGCTTTAAGAATAGTGAGTGGCAAAGTGGTTGAAGAGAGAGTTTTCGAAGCTGCAGAGTGAACTCAAGACGAATTGGCAAAGTCAATTGGGAGTGACACAGCAAGCCATTTAAAAACATCTCAAAGAAATCGGTATGATTTAGAAAGAAGAAACTTGAGTTGCGAATGAGTTGAAACCAAGAGAAATATGGAAGATCGTACTCCATCCACCGTATTCTCCAGACACTGCTTTCTCTGATTATCAATTGTTTCGATCAATGGCCCAAGACCTGGCTAAACAACACTTCCGATTTTATGAAGAAGTCAAAAAGTGCATCGATTTATGGTTTACCTCCAAAAATGAAAAATTTTTACACCGCGGTGTTCGTACGCTTCCCGAATGATTTAAGAAAGTAGTGGACATCTATCGGCAATGCTTTGAATAATCATTTTTTTCTATAAAGTGTCATATTTTTGGAAAGAACGGCGGAAGCAAAATTGTACATCTTGTAAGGAAGGACCAATTTGTCCTGTATTCCCAAGGTTTTTGAAAAATTTGCTTATCTTAATTTATATTGTAACTGTAAAAATATTATATGTAATCAACAACATATATAATATTTATATAATATACTTCCATTCAAGAACTCGACTCTATTTAAATTGATTATTTTAAAGCTTTTGACCAACTTTCTTATGAATAATCACATCACATTTTAGCTGATGGCAATTGGGTTTCCTCCATAATTTATCATATTCATTTTTTCTTATCTTCAAAACAGGTTATCAAGTTAAAGTTCTTTCTCAAACCTTTTCATTGTCAAATCAGTAGTTCCCCAAATCATTTAGCACCACTACTTTTTATCTTAACCTAAAACCCAAACCTTGGCCCAATTTAATGTCAAGCATTACCTTTATCTAAAAAATTGAATTTTAAATTTATTAATTATATAGTTATTTAAAATTTCGTGTTCATAGTTTTATTAGGGAGTTTTTCTTAAATTTTAATTTCGATTTTAGGGAGCATAGTCATTCTCTATGTTAGAATTTGTTTAACGTTGCGTTGGTTTAAAGAATTTCAATATCATGATTGATATAACTACGAATTTATTTGAATACTTACTTTGAAGGATGTGAACGCTTTTTTTCTATTCCTGAAACAAAAAAGAAAAAGTAAATTACAGTGGTTTTCAAAAAGAAGGATATGCTTAAAAGCTTAAAACGAAGGTTCTGCTTACAACTAACCTAAAAAAATAGTATAATATAATAAATCCACTAAGATTTTTTAATCCATATTAAAAAAAAGAGATAAATGTTTATTTCATTGTCAACTTCTCTTTTCATTTTGAACTTTTTAACGAATTTAAGTCTCTTTCTAATTGCGATATGGGTACATCTTTGAAAGAGAATCCTAAAAAAAATTTGTAAAATTGTAAACTTAAAGAAAAAATCAGATGGCTTTCCAGTTAAGTTCACTTACAAAAACCTTTCATTAGATAAAACTGTTGATATCAGTAACGCTTTCGCAACAAATTTTCGTAAATCATTTGTTAATAGCCCTGTAGAAGTTGATGAAGTATATTTCCATAATCTTCACTCCTATTAACAAACTAGCTGTAGTCACATAACTGTGCTACAGGTACAGAGTATGGTCCTTGATCTTTTATCTGCGTTGTATGATGCCTGTTTAGCCGGTCCCATATACCATCCCTCCGATAGTATTACAAAATTGTAGTAATGCCTTAGTTGAACCACTTAAGTTCTTATTTAAACTTTCTCTAAAAACAGGCAAATTTCCAAGCTTATGGAAGAAATCATTTCTAACACCAATTTTCAAGAGAGGTAACAAGTCGATTGAAAGCAAGGCCTATTGCAAAGCTTTCTTGCATTACTAAATTGTTTGAACAAGTAGTTTGTGAAAGTGAAACATTTTTAAGAATCTCATTTACGAACAGCA
Organism: Eupeodes corollae; assembly: GCF_945859685.1. Classification (NCBI taxonomy): domain Eukaryota; kingdom Metazoa; phylum Arthropoda; class Insecta; order Diptera; family Syrphidae; genus Eupeodes; species Eupeodes corollae. The sequence goes on along the minus strand of NC_079147.1, from coordinate 144,071,777 downwards.
ACATGGTTTTGTGAGAAAAATATCAACTGTTACAGATCTCATCACATTCTCAAACATGTGTTCAAACGCTTTAGAACAAGGTTATGAAGTTGACTGTGTATGTATACACTGACTTTTCTAAAGCTTTTGACCAAATTAGCCACGAAATTATTTTATTTAAACTTAAAGCTCTTGGTTTTCCATTATTTTTCTTAGCTTAGATTAAATCATACCTTGAAAACAGATCCTATGAGGTAAAATTTAGAAACTGTCTTTCCGAACCTTTTGTTGCTCAATATGGTGTTCCCCAGGGAAGCCATCTTGGCCTTTTTCTGTTCAGCATGTCTTTTTACGACGCATCGTCATGTCTACGCTCAAGTGAAGTTCTCATTTTGGTGATGGGAAAAATAGCCCTTGCCCTCAACCCTTTAAAATCCCAGACGAATTTGATTATTGTATATCACAGCAAAAACTCTGCGCGCGTCTCCACATTTAAAGATTTAGGTGTTCATTTCTGTTCCAACTTAGAATTTACACATCACATTTATTTTATTCTTAGCAAAGCAAGTTCTATGGTTAGTTTTATAAAACGCCGGTCAAAGGAGTTCAATGTTCCCAATGTTACCCTTTCTTTGAGCAATTGTATGGGCTCCCTATTTCGAAATTCATAAGAAACGTATTGAATCTATTCAACATAATTTCATTCGCTTTGACCTAAAGGGTCTTCCTTGGAACATCGTATTCTGCTTTTTCAAATGCAATCTCCCTATCAAAGGCGTGTTAATTATGGCTTAGTATTTTTTCATAAACTCATTAATGGTGAAATTGATGCATTTACTTACTTTACACTTTATACATATTGACATCCATACAACTAACTATGCTAAGAATAAAGCTTTAAGTCGAAAGAGAGTTTAGAACCAGTGCTTCACTATCGTAAACGTTCTCATTTTATTTTTTGTTCTGTAATAGTTAAATGTTAAAATTGTTTTGTATTTTGTGATTATTTTAGGCTATAATTGTATTATTTTTTTACTAACAATTAGCACATGCACTTTCGATGAGCCTCTGATCGTAGTTTGAAGCTTGCTATAAGTTTACTATGTTCTAAAAATTCTGAAGTGTAAACAAAAATTGTTAAGTGGAAAGAATATGCCATTAAACCCGAAAAACGCTTAAAGCCAAATAACCGTCAACTATAGACGGTTCCGGAAACGTATAATTTTCATGAAAATTTCAAGTTTGGCAATGGGCAAATTGGCACATTTCCAGCTGCAATTCTTCCATCTTAGGTCTTGATTTGATCGTAGGCAATTGGCATAGAATTGATTTTTCATGAGTCTCAGAGAAAAATGTCAGAAGGATTCAAATCACAAGATCTAGTCTACTAATTGGTATAATCTCTTAAAGAAAAACACAGCGAAGAAACATCTGTTGCAAACTTTTCAATCAAGAACATCAGGAGTTTGTAGCAAACAATCAAAATCCATCAATTTCACGGTGGTGGCGTTCTCACTGTCTTGATCAAGCTGACTAAAGATTTCAAGTCGATAGAAAATTTTAACGCAACAGACTTTCTTCGAAAATTCCACCTTACCAGATAGTGTCATGACTCCCCAAGTTCTTGAACGCGTAAATTATTCTATGGAACCAATCTTTGTTCGTACTCAAACTGTGGCGAGAGTTCTTAAAGATCTCAACATTCAAAAAGCCACTGGCGCATATGGTATCCCCGCTATTATTCTGAAGAGTTCTTACACGCTAGCAAAAGCACTGCGTACATTTATCCATCTATCCTTTTCTTCTAGGCTCGTTCCGAGTAGTTGGAAAACTGCATTTGTTCATCCAATCCCAAAAAAAGGCGAATCTACTTCTCCCACAAATTTCCGACCGATAGCACTAACGTCCCTTCTTTCTAAGGCCATGGAAACGCTGATTAATTATCAGCTTAAGAAATATCTTGAGGAACGGAAGTTTCTTAATGACCGGCAATACTGCTTTCGTAGCAATAGGTCCACTGGTGATCTCATGGTTCATCTCACCGAACAGTGGAACAAATCCTTACATCGTTTTGGAGAAAGAGAGATTATTGCACTTGATATTTCAAATGCATTTCATAATGTCTGGCATCTTGCTCTCTTATCGAAAATGCGTGCTTTCGGTATCGACGAATCTCTTCTTCGTTGGAATAGAAATTTTCTCTCGAACCGTTCAATACAAGTTGTTTTGGACGGATTCAAGTCTGAAACTCATAAAATAAATGCTGGTGTGTCCCAGGGCTCTGTTTTGTCCCCGGCCCTCTTCCTCATTTTTATAAATGATCTCCTATCTGCTACTTCTAATCCAATACATTGTTTCGCTGACTATAGCACTCTCAGCTTTTCATATTCGTTTATAGACTCACAACCCTCCTCTTCGGATGTGGAACTGCAACGGTAAAATATGATTAGCTCATTAAATTCCGACCTACACAGCATTATACAATGGGGAATTAGAAATCTTGTGGAATTTAATTCTTCGAAAACGCAATGCTGTCTCGCCTCGTTGAAGCAAGATAAACCCTCTTTGCCACTATCTTTGCGTGGCACTTGCATCAACGAAACGGAAAATCTTGACATGTTCGGAATGTGCATCAGCAACCACCTTTTGTGGAGCGATCACATGCGCGATGTTGCCAAAAATGCAGCAAGATGTCTAGGTTTTTTGAGACGTTGCAAGAAATTTGTCTCTCCGTCTGATCTGGCTACAATCTACAAAACCTTTATACGTCCGAAACTTGAATATTACTCTCATCTCTGGGCTGGTCCTCCAGTAACTTATTTAAGCCTCTTGGACAGTATTCAAAAAATAGCTTTTAAAATTATTGGTGACATTAACATCATCAACTCGTTTACATCACTCGAACATCGACGGAAGGTTGCTTGCCTCACCCTTTTTTACCGTTATTTAAACGGACTATGCTCTAGTGAAATAGCTAGTTGCATTCCTCCCCTTAAACAATTTAACCGTAATACCTGCATTTCTAGGAATGGTCATCAGTTTAGCCTTGAGCTCAACTTCGGCCGTACTATGAAGTACAGAGATTCCTTTTTTAGCCGTACTACTCGAATGTGGAACGCCTTCCCACGCTCTATCTTTCCCTGTCATTGCAATGTTCGGAAATTTAAAACCAATGTACACCGACACCTCCTATCTAACCCTTCCCTCTTTTCCTAATGCTCACACTGTGTCTTTGGCATATTAAACTTATACAAACCCCATTTCTTTGCAAAATCACCTTCAGTGACGATGTTACAACAGAATTATGCCACAAGAAATGGGCCAGTCGATTGGCCTCGCCGCCTCGTTCATGCGTTTTTAAGCCTTTAGCCTATCTTCTCTGTGATTGTGTTAAGTCATTGCATTGGTTGTGTGGCCGAGTCATTGAGAATCAGGTCCTAAGGAGCGACTGCTGTAAACGTGCTCGTAGTAGCCATTTGAACATATTTTTTTTGTATTTGTTTATCAAGAACATTTTCCGAGATTAGATTACGAAATAAGTTTGGAAGTTTTTATATCTCCAAAGGTTGCAAAATGTTACTTACCTCTTCGTCTATACGCTTCAATTATAGGTCAGTGTTGATATATTTTACTTCAACTTGTATCTTTCAGCTGATGCTTTTTTAGCGTCTTTAGCATACATGGGTAATTTACATTATTTAATATAATCGGGTTAACCCCACCATTAATTAACCAGAATTACTACCGGAGGTAAATTCCCTCCTCACACAATAAGTTGTTTAGAACAATGATAAGAATGTTATTATTATCACTTTTACCATCATCATCGTTAAGATGACTTGAAAACAAAAACATTACGACTTCATCAGCACCACTCTCATTGTGTACGATATAAAAGTACATAATTAATACATTTAGCTTAACAGCGATATCATGTTTTGAATATCAAAACACCAATCTCATGTTTTTGGAGGGCGTCAATTGCATCCAGTGTGACACCAGTCAGAATCATAAAAATCCCATATTTGTATACAACACATTTAATAAAACAAAAATAAAACCCTTTTTTTACTACGCGTATACACGAGACATGTTCGTTTGGCTTGACTCATAAAATGTTAATTTTAAATCCAGGTGGAATTATAAATTTTTCAGTTTAACTTTTTGAAAACACACAAAACGCAAAACAAAAAAAAAACAAACAAAAATCAAACAATCTCTCAAGCAAATAAAAGCATTAAAATACAACTTCATAGTTATGGCCGTGTGTCGTTTACTACACATATTTGTGTAGCTTTTCAATTCTAGCCCCGCAATTAAAGTGTGAATGGTGAATAGACATGGTTTCCATTAGGCTGCAGCTATCGGTTGTGTGGTAGATATGTACATACATCTGAAAAACACTAAAATTGTGAATCAAAACAACCTCAAGGAAATCTGTAAAAATAGTTTACAATGCTATAAAACAATTTCAATTTCAAGTGACCAATTTAATCCAAATGGAAAATATTTGGGTTTATAAAATTTTACAACCCATAAACAATCAATCTACAATCTACAAGCTGCATTAACAAAGTTGTTTTAAACAATAAATTCATAGTTAGATAAATAATCACTACATAGTTTGTTAAAGTTTTATTACTCGTTATCCATAAATTAACAAACATTTATAGTCTCCTCCGAGAGAGTAGCTGGTAAGTTTCAACGAATCCTTAGTCTTATTTATATTAGAAGCAGTTAAAGTGATATTTTTATGAACACAATCTGCTCTTGAATAGGTCCTAATTTCAGCATTATAAGAGTTTTTAAAAGGGGAAAGTAGAGTGAAGTTTGACACTTGAAATAAAACGAATGGGGATAGAGTTGGTCAAAAATAGACGTTCTCTCCTGGGTATACACTCCTAAATAAATATTCAGATCTTTTAACCAAATTAGGCAGCTGTCATTAAAAGTTAAATATTGTACAGTGTCTAAATTAGGACATATCTACAACAATCTGGATAGGCGAGGTTAAGGTTTTTGTAATTCTATGACAGATACTTTGAAGAGGATTCTTGAACCTAAGTATGTGTTGTAGGGTCGTTCATGTCACAATTTGGAAACAAAACTAGAGGCTGGTATGCGACCGACACTGGTAACTTCACAACAAGTTCGTCGATTTGTCTTGCTTAAAGTTTGTAGGTTTTCGTGTTGCGTGAAAAAAGTTCTCTGTTGAACTATTATTAAAAATTTCAAAGCTACCAACAATACTTTGCACTAGTTTGATTTCAAATCTATAATTGTTAAGGAACTTTTAAGTCCAAACCCAATCTTTACCAATTTAAGTAGAATTTCTTAAAAGTTCTTTTTTCATATATAAACAAATATAAATTGTATAAATTAAATTAATTTGAGAGATATGGAGAACCGAAAATCAATTTTTACTAAATTTGCGTACTATTTTTCGTAGATTTTATTTTTTCTTTGTGAAAAAGCGGATTATTGGATTCTTATAAAAATTATTGAATATCGAAAACAATATTTTCTGTGAATTTCCACAATAAATTTGAAGCCAATATTTTTAATTTTTAAAGAACCAATTTCAGTCGAATGTTTTTTTAAGTTTTTATTTTTTGTAAACAAAAACTGTCAATTCAATTTTTCTCAAAATTTTACTTAATGTTGACAACAATATTTTTTAGAAGATAAAATTGGTCAATATCTTAAAGTTTTGAAAAGATATTTAAGTCGAATACCAGTTTTTATTAAATTTTGTTAATTTTTTGTAAAAAAACTGTCACTTCGACTTTTGTAAAAAAAAAATGTACGAATGTTGAAAGCAATATGATGTTCAAATGGAAGAAATGTGCATTCAAGAGGACACAAGCGTCCACAGGTTTTTTTCAAAACCCACCTCTGTCTATCAACTCCTACTCTCACCTCCCTGTGGTAAACATCAGGTGAATAGTACCTCAACTGAAGATTGGGTTCCAACCCCAGTGGACAGTTGTTGGGGGCAGCAAACGAGAGATGGGGTGAGAGGTGTTTCCACTAAGGCACCTCTCCTTATCCAGACGGCAGCGGAGGAATTCCCGAGATGGAATCAACGGTGGCGTCTACTACTACTTACTACTTGAACTAATTAGTGAACACCTTATAGGGCTTCTTCGAATTATACGGAGCCCACGCATATAAGGATCGGTTATATCCGGCTCCCCATCCTTGGAGTTATACTTAGGATCTGGTCCTCTAGGTTGGGGGTTGTGCCGTCGGGGTGACTTCCTGGCCACGTAAAAGCTACATAGTTGCAAAGCACCAACAAGCCTCGGATACGGACGGAAGAATTAGCGGAGGCCCTAGACTGCTATAAAGCAGACATCACCACCATCCAGGAAATACGATGGGATGGGCCGGGCAAAAAGTAGATGAAAAACTGCGATATTTACTGTGGTGACTGCTACCACGAAAACCAACAGCGCTTATTTGGATGCGACTTCGTCGTTGGAGCCAGACTTAGGCAAGAAGTCTTGTGAAATAGGTGCATTAATGAGCGCCTCATGACCATACGCATCAAGGCTAAATTCGGCAACATTAGAAGAGAAGAGAAAGACGACAACACCAAAGATATGTTCTTCAAACTCCTAGACAAAACATAAGAGTAGTATCCTAGCTACGATATTAAAATTGTCCTAGGCGATTTAATAGCCTAGCCAGGTAGGGAAGACATATTTATAAGAATAATCGGGAAGAACAGCCTGCACGACAACACTTCCGACAACGGATTCAGGCTCATAGATTTTTCTGCAGGGCGAAACGTCATGGTAGCAGACCCAAGGCATAACAGGGAGGTGCTCTTAGAAGGTACAACGTCGAACGGCTACAATCGCAAGAGATCGCCAAATCTTTTTCTGATCGAGTTACAAATAACCTCTCTAGAAGTTCTCTGTCGCCAACACAATGTATCAAAAAGCAGTGGCAACATTTCCAAGATGCAATCAGAGAGCAGTCTCTGCTATGCTGGGTTTCAAGCAGCTACTAACAACGAGCCCATGGTTTGTTGAGGAATGTCGGCAGGCAAATGCAGCCTAACAACAGGCACGCAAAGCATCTCTGCTCTATGACCAAAAGAGGTGAGAGAAACACCGACTTCGAAGAAGGAAAAAGAGAGGGCATGAGAAGAGTGCGGTCGAAGATGTTGAGGGGTTTAAAAGCAGAAATGAAGTTCGAAAGTTTTATGAACAGGTGAAACGAAATTCACAAGTACATAAACCTAAAACCGAAGGTTGCAAAGACGAAAGTGGAAACATCATAGTGGAACCACAGTCAATGCTGAGGATATGGAAGGACCACTTCTGCAGACTGTATTACGGCGACGACGCGACGAACTGAATTCCGCTGTCAGGCAGGATGATCCATTCAACATAGACGACGAAAGCCAACAATCCCGTCCTCCCGACTTAGACGAAGTAAAGATTGCCATATCTAAACTGAAGTTCAATAAAGCCGCTGGAGTGGATGGCTTAAATGCCGAGCTCTTTAAGCACCTATAGATAATTTGGTTAGGAGCATGCACCAACTTATCTGTAAGATATGGTCGGAAGAATGGAACCTCAGTATTGTTTGCCCAAACGTAAAAGAAAGGAGACCCTCTAAAATGCACCAACTATAGAGGAATCAGTCTACTTAACATCGCTTATAAAATCTTCTCTGTCGTAATATGTGAAAGTCTAAAGACCATCGTCGACAACCTGATAGATCCTTATCAGTGTGGTTTTAGACCAGCAAAGTCCACAGTTGATCAAATATTCACATTGATCAAATATTCAACCCAAGAACACCAAATCAGCATATGCAGGGACAAACTTAATAGTTTTGGCATCCCTGTCAAACTCGTCCGTTTGTGCAGGATGACCATGGAGAATTCACACTGGTCTATAAAAGTTGGAAACAAGCTAACAGAACCTTTCGATGTCAAAAAAGGTTTTAGACAAGGCCATGCGCTGTCATGCGATTTTTTTAACATCATGCTTGAAAGAATAGTGCAGAGCTTACACGTCAGCACTAGAGGTAGTAGCATATCCTGATGCCATTGACATAATCGAAAGAACTCAGCGTGATGTCAATGGGGCTTTTGTGAGTATTGAGGCAGAGGCGGCAAAAATGGGTTTAACGGTTAATGAGGGCAAAAAAAAGTACATGCTGTCGTCAAGAAAGGACATACAGCACCGACGTTTTGGTCAAAACGTCACCATCGACAGACGTAACTTTGAGGTAGTCAAGGACTTCGTCTACCTAGGCTCCGCTGTAAACGCAGAAAACAACACCAGCTCTGAGATCAAACGCAGAATAACTCTTGCTAACCGCTGTTTCTTTGGACTAAGAAAGCAATTGAGTGGTAAAGTCCTCTCTCGAGGGAGAAAAGTTTTGCTATATAAGACCCTTATCATCCCAGTCCTGCTATACGGTGCAGAAGCATGGACCATGACAAAAGCGGATGAATGCATTTTGGGTTGGTTCGAGAGAAAAGTTCTTCGTGTGATCTACGGTCCCGTATGCATCGAAGGGGAGTGGAGGAGAAGATGGAACGACGAACTGTACGGGCTGTACAGCGACGTAGACTTAGCCAGAAGGGTAAAAGTCCAACGACTAAGATGGCTAGGTCACGTAGAGCGCATGGAAACCAATGCTCCGGCCCGAAAAGTCATCGAATCCGCACCCACAGGACAGCGCAGTAGAGGAAGACCGCGGATCAGGTGGCGCGCACAAGTGGAAGGTGACCTCACCAACTTGGAGCGCGAAACTGGAGACATCTAGCTAGGGACCGAGCTAGATGAAAAAGTTTGTTGGGTGAGGCCCTAGTTCACACAGGACTGTAGCGCCACCTTAAGTAAGTAAGTAAGTCAGTGACAAATCCTGTAAACGCCTTGACGAGCACATTGACGCTCACATATTGTGTGAGGTAAGAAGAAGATGACACTTTTTTGGGACGGTCTGCCACACACAATAAAATATGTTCCAACATTAACAGGGTAGAATTTAATAAAGAGTAAAAACATATTACAAATGTTATTCTATATCAACATACAATATGAAAAATTAAGCTGACAGATTGTTAAATAATTTAATTTTAAAATACAGTTTTATTTGTTTTGTGTTACCATGTTTTGATAATAATTGTTCTCAGAACCATGAGCTCTAAAAGAACGAGTATTTTGTGTTGTAAATATAAGTCTTTGAACAAAACTGACAATCAAACTTAATTGTGCATTGTTTCCATTACACAATTCGAATATATTTTTTTCATTTTAGGGATATATCTCGAATAGCCAAAAAAAACCCTTCCAAACTAACAGCGTTTATGGACCATTCACTTGAGAGCTACCAACGCCTGACGAATGAATTATCAAATGTGATTTTAAACAAAATCTATAAACCTCGATTCTTTGAAATTTGTAAACGAAAAATAAGAAATATTGTTCTAGATAATCTAAAGACAAAAAAATTAGCTTTTTATTGTCAAAATAAAATTGTTCATCGCAATTTTCAATCTGATTGTCACGAAATGTTAAATTCAATTTGCGTTCCAAATACAATCCACACATAACGAATAAAATGTTCGAGCGGCTCTTGACCTACAAATTTCATTCAAGTTGTTTGTTGTGCAATAGTAATGACGTTTAAAAACAAGCCATTTGAAGGAAATGTCACATTGGCCGATTATTCCTTAATTTTCATGTGTATATTCCTTTACTCCTTCCCTGACACTTCGGTTTAAAAATAAATAAATTATTAAATTCTCTTTTAAAAGTTCCCAGACAATTTTATGAATCGATTTCTTTATATTCCAAAAATGTTTACATCCAAAAACTCCTCCTTAACTATTCTCAATTGGTCTACAAAAAAGGGCAATCAAAAATCTCCAAATAAAATCTTATAAAAAGGTACGTATGCATCTAAATCTACGTACCTACATAATACGTAATACGACCACAGAACATACACAATTTGATTTTATATCGTTTACGAGGGCTTCAACTGTGCCTAGTAAAACGTGATTTAATACTATTGTTCCATTCCAGAGAGAAAGGCAGTTGTAACGTGATTTATTATATCAACACTTAACAGTTCTGTAGCGTATACAGACCCCTGTGGTATTCCTTCAAAAAGGTGCGACTTAAAGAAAGAAAAAAAAAAACAATATAAATAAATAAGACGGTGATGATGATGATGATGTGTTGTGTCAGTGTCAGGTCGAGTGCATTTCTTCTTGATGAAATGAATGAAAGACATCTTTATATATGTAAATATTCTTTTGATAGAACTCTACGCATTTAATATGGAAGCAATGTGTGACGAATGATGTATTCAATTTGTGAGAATTTGAATTTTATTTTGTAAATCTTCGTTAACGTTCGTTATTTTTCAAGGTACCTACACAAAATGGTAGGCAAAACTGACGTTATATATGTCAACAAACTGAAAAGGTTCATTCAAACCAAGTGAAGACTGACATGTGATTTTAATATGGAATAGGAACATACATACATTATGTAGGTGGCTAGCGTTGGAAGTTGGATATATGAACGAAACGAACAGGTCTTGCATAAAAAAGAGGATAATAATTTAAGACCCAGGAGTGTAGTTTTGTATTAACTGCAAACAGAACACCTTTATGCATATGAGTTTATAGTCATAGGCCTTATACAACTTACCGGATAGGGTACGCGCGTATAATTTGTTAGAATGTTTTACGAGCATAGCAGAGCGGGAAAGGTAATGGTGTGTATAGACATTGAAATGCTTACATTATGAAAGCAAAATGCCACGCAATGAGAATTCATATCCTATTACATATTCATAAAATCCTATAGAGGGGTTCCAATTATAAATCTGTGGGGAAAGATAAGTGGAATAATTTGAAAAATGATAAAATTACAGCTTGTTAAGGTTAAGGAAGTTTTATCCCCTTATCACGGTCGCTTGTTGATAAAAAGTGGGAGTGTGAATAATTGAATGAATATGGTATACCTATACTTGGCTCATCCATAATTGTTTAATGACATTTAAACGTCAATTAGTGAGATTCACTTTATGGCCAATTTCAATTATTTTCGCATCCAGATAAGAGATGGCGTCCTTGAATTTAAATTTAAAAAGTTCGTAATGGTTTTCCAAACTATAGAGAAAATGGAAAACTATTTCTTTTATGTGCTGGTGGTGGTGGTCCTTTCTTATGGCTAAAACTTTAGTTTTGTAAAGCGTATTTCATCAATGGGTCTTCAGCACATAATGTGCCTGTGTAGAGAAACTTTTGATAAAATAAGTTTGGTTTCAAGTTATTTGTGTATACTTTAAATTGTAATATTGCATGTTCGATATATTGCTAAGAAAAAGAAAAGAAAATAAAAATAGTGTTTACAAAAATGCATTTCATTGATTTCGATCCCATCTGAGGCCAGGTTTATATACGTCATCACCAAATCAATATATAAACCCCTATAATCCTGTATTATAAGGATATCACCTCGGAATAAGAGAGAGAGTTCTTTGGAAATGTGTTTGAACCTTCTTTGTGCTATTCTAAAAATTGCTTAAGAAGTCTCATAAAATAGTATGTTGAAATCCTTTGAAATCTCCAGATTTAAAACATCCCTTAAAATTTCAAGACCTTCTTTGAAATCTGGAGACCTCCCTTGAAATTTCAAGGCCTAACTTGATGTTGCAAGACCCCCTTGGTCTCCTCTCCCTTCAAATTGAAGGACCTTCCTTAAAATCTACGGACATCTCTAGTAGTGCCTTGGCAATTTAAGACTTCCATTGGATGATACCCTTGGAATTTTAAGACATCCCTTAAAATTTTCAGACCTGTCCTGAAATCTCTAACACTCCCCTGAAATCTCAATTCGAGAGATATACTTTGATATTTCAGGACCTAGCATAAAATATCTAGATTTCCTCGGTTTTTAAGATCTCCCTTAAAATCTGAAGACATTCTTTTATATTTCGACTACTCAACCCCTTTCTTAAAATATCTCTAGGTAAGAACAATGAAAATGACAATTAAGACGATGATGGTTAAAATTGAGAATCGCGTTGTAAATAAATTTCTCAATAAGCAAGAAAAAAAGTCAAAACACTATTCACAAAGAAATTATGAGAGTTTACCAGGATTCTGTACCTTCATTATCAACGGTGTTCATAAAAAGACAGAGAAAGCATTAAAAACTACTCCAGCCCCAGTGATCCGGATTGTATGGGAGAAAGCATCAAAGGAGTCGAGAAACTTGTTATTGAAGATGCACCAAATGATTGCAGTGATCACCAACCTTTCAACACCATTCTTCATGACCAAATTAAAAGTCAGTGCAAGGTGGGTGCTCACAAGGTCTCAGAAAAAAGTGAGAAACGCAGACTGTAGAGAGTTTTTGGAGATGTGCAGTGAGAACGCGGACGGTGTTATGGATCGAATTGCAACTGGGGACGAAACATGGGTTCACCACTATGACCCTGAAAGCATAGCACGCTTCCACTAAGCATAATTTGCAGGAGAAATTTAGAAGAAAAGAAGATGTGTTGCAATGGAGTGTTGCTTCTTCTCGACAACGCTCCTGTTCACACAGCGCAAATTTCGAAGGCGTCTGTGGGAAATTGTGGTTTCGAAGAAATCAAACACCCACTCTATATCCAGACTTTGCTCCTAATGACTACTTCCTGTTCCCGGAATCCAAAAAAATATATTCATGGAAAAAGATTTTGTATTGATACAGAACTCAAAACGGCAATAAATAGATTCCTTGCAGAGAAAGGATAAACTAATTTGTTGATGGTTTCAAAAAGCATATCTCCAGGTGTAAAAAATGCATTGATTTTAGAGCAGAAAGAGCTTTGCAATAACTTTAAACCTAAAAATATCAGTCGTCAAGTGTTAAATAGTTAACGATTAAGAAAAAACTCTTACAAATATTTTTGATAAATTCGACGTTTTAACTTTTTAACGTAGAGTTTTCCATTTAAGACAGGTCAATTTTAAAATTAAAAAAAATGGATTTCAAAATATAATTTCTAACCAAAACATAAGCCAGAAATACAAAATTTTCGGTGGTTTTAGTGAAAATGAAAATCTTATTTTAAATTATTAATAAATTAAATTTGGCGTACTTCATCGCTCCTATGAATCAACTTGTTGTTGCATTGTGGTTCTTTACTACTGGAAACCATATTTTCAGCATAGCTGACTTTGGAAAAACGCATTTCTCGACAGTTTTAAGGACAATGTTAATGTTTCCAAAGAAATAGCTTGGCTTGGAAATGATTTCATAAAATTTCCACAAAACTCTGATACTTTCCTAAAATCCACTCAGATTTGTACGTGAAACATAAATAAATGTATGTTTAACGTAAAAGTAACATGAGAGAGACTTATATAAACGGTGATTTTTTAAGAGCTTGAGAGCTTTTTTTTAAAAAAAAAAGACATACAATTTGCAAAATCTCATCGATTCTTTATTTGAAACGTTAGATTGGTCCATGACATTTACTTTTTGAAGATAATTTCATTTAAATGTTGACCGCAGCTGCGTCTTAGGTGGTCCATTCGGAAAGTCCAATTTTGGGTAACTTTTTCCAGCATTTCGGCCGGAATATCCCGAATTTCTTCGGAAATGTTGTCTTCCAAAGCTGGAATAGTTGCTGGCTTATTTCTGTAGACTTTAGACTTGACGTAGCCCCACAAAAAATAGTCTAAAGGCGTCAAATCGCATGATCTTGGTGGCCAACTTACTGGTCCATTCCTTGAGATGAATTGTTCTCCGAAGTTTTCCCTCAAAATGGCCATAGAATCGCGAGCTGTGTGGCATGTAGCGCCATCTTGTTGAAACCACATGTCAACCAAGTTCAGTTCTTCCATTTTTGGCAACAAAAAGTTTGTTAGCATTGAACGATAGCGATCGCCATTCACCGTAACGTTGCGTCCAACAGCATCTTTGAAAAAATACGGTCCAATGATTCCACCAGCGTACAGTGCATTTTTCGGGATGCATGGGCAGTTCTTGAACGGCTTCTGGTTGCTCTTCACTCCAAATGCGGCAATTTTGCTTATTTACGTAGCCATTCAACCAGAAATGAGCCTAATCGCTGAACAAAATTTGTCGATAAAAAAGCGGATTTTCTGCCAACTTTTCTAGGGCCCATTCACTGAAAATTCGATGTTGTGGCAGATCGTTCGGCTTCAGTTCTTGCACGAGCTGTATTTTATACGGTTTTACTCCAAGATCTTTGCGTAAAATCTTCCATGTGGTCGAATAACACAAACCCAATTGCTGCGAACGGCGACGAATCGACATTTCACGGTCTTCAGCAACACTCTCAGAAACAGACGCAATATTCTCTTCTGTACGCACTGTACGCATTCGTGTGGTTGGTTTAATGTCCAATAAAGTAAACTGAGTGCGAAACTTGGTCACAATCGCATTAATTGTTTGCTCACTTGGTCGATTATGTAGACCATAAATCGAACGCAAAGCGCGAAACACATGATTTGCAAGCTTTGCTCGTTAGTAAGTCTAATTATGATGAAATGTCAAAGCATACTGAGCATTTTGTATTAACACAAAAGATCAGCTCTATTGTGATTTAACTATACGGTTTGTTTTAGATTTTTAATCAAACAGGTCCAACCTACCAAAATAGTTTAAGTAACTTAACATCTGTCATTCAAAAATGAGTTAAAATGGTGTGTTATTAAATCAGCTGTTCGTTAAACATCAAATATTAAACTTCAAAAGTTATTTTGTTTTTTTAAACTCGTAGAAAATTTCAAAAGGTACATTTTCAGTATATATAAAATTATACGAATAAATTGCTTTTACTGTTTTACTCTTTTTAAAACTTTTTGAAAAAAGTGATAGTTTTTGTATTTTCCTTAAGAAAAGTAAAATTCTTGTAATTAGAACGATTGGTAATAAAAAAATTAATAATTTTACCCGCAAAAGTTCGTGAAGAATTTTAACCAAATTGTGTAAATTATTTCTCATACAAATTTTGACAGCTCATTTACCAAATGGTAAACATATCCAATGCTTACATCGTTGCGTGAATACCCAATGTTCACACTGAACTCATTTGGTGTCTTATATCTTATAACGATACTGGAGGCAGAATTTTGTTAGTTCTTCTAATTATTGGGAGTGAGATAAAATGATTAAACATTGAAATAAGTCGCCTCAACAAAGTATAATGCAAATGTCGTCTAAAGATATATTTTGTATGACAGCTGTGATTTCTTTAGAATGACAGCTGTCAATCGATAGGTTACTTCTATTGAAATTCACAATAAATCGAAGGTTCTGTGGAATCATCAAAACTTGCCTTGCTAATCCAAAGCTCAGGTTTATAAGCATCATTAACATATTTCTTTAAGAGAATTTGTAAAATAAAGATCTCAAAAATTACTAAATTCATCACATTTAAACAATGTTTAGTGTCGTCAATAAAAGGATCCAAATCTGAATAAAAAAGCCTACTCAAAAAATCTTATAAAGTTATATATTATATTCTATTCTCAGTTGAATAAAATGTCACTTTAATTAATTTTTAAATAGTCTATTCCGATGTCTAAAGTTAGACAGCCCCTAACAACATCAAACAAAAAGTTTATTTATAAATATTTTAAAGTTGAAAGGCGGCGGGCGGCAGTGTTTGGATCTCTAAGGTAAGACCAAAGCCTTATAAATAAGACACGTTGTGCATGCCGGTTTAAAAATAAAGAATGATATCTGATACAATAAATTCCTAATTTGTATCTAGCATTCTAGTAAATAACAATATTTTATTATCTTTTAAAGAAACAAAACCGAATTAAATTATATTCGCTGATCATTATAACAGCCTTATTATTATTTTGTTCCATATACAAAATTGAATAATTATGTAGGTAAACACTATTCAATATTTTAATTGCTATGCATCAGATCCAATATTATAAAATTTAAAAGTGAACAAAAAGGAATATGAATTTGTAACAGAAGTTATTCTAAAGGGTTTTCCAATAAGGGGTTTCATTTTGAATATCTCACTATTTGAGCTGTCATTTTTGAAATATTTTGACATTTTACAAGTTAAAGGTTGTTAAATTTTTTGTATACAAATTGAAAAAAAAAAAACTATCAGTCCGCAAATCTAAACAATTTTAAGGTTGCACCTTCTCGATTGGCGATAGTGAAACATAGTGCCTGGAAAAATGTTAGTTGTTGCTACAAGTTAGTGATGTGAGGTGAAGAATCCGAACCCTTTGCTCCATCCACAAACAATTTGCTCTGTATTTTGCATGAAGATTGCTTTCTTAATTGCTTCGCTAATTCACGAAGGTCAGTCAATAAATAGTAACGTCATATTAACCCTATTTGGGTCCTTGAAATACATCAAAATGTTCAGAACTTTCATCGAAAAATCATCTTTATCGTTAAGGACAATTTTCACATTGGAGGCTACGTTCTTCTAATAACAGAATTTGTGTATATATGTGGCATTTCGGATAATCCAAAAATGTTTTCAAATTGGATTTCTGAAATCCAAAGAATATAGCAGAATTTGATTTATAACACTATAAAAAACTAAACTGAGTTTTCGAACTAAAGATTTTTTTAGTAGGTATAGCTTAATTGTTGTAATTCTGTGGAGATAATTATTGGTCTAATAATAGAAGCTGCTATTGAGACTAGCCCTAATTAATATATGGGAAATTAAAGTCACCTAAAAGAATAATATTGTCATCCAAATCAGTGATGTTATATCATTATATTATCAATAGCAAGAGTGTGTTCAACAAAAACTGAAAAAGTGAAGGAATGTAGACTTTAAAACAAATCTCTCTAATTGATTACTGCTTAGTCAAAGGGGATTGGCTTGACATTGTGAAAGATTTCGAGGTTTTTCTGGCTAATTATTCAACTCACCTTCCCATTTGTGTGTCGTGTGAGTTCAAAACCCAAGAAACCAATATCCGACGTCGAAATGTAAATGGTTGCAATAGACTACGTTGGGTTAGAAATAAATCGGATATTTATAAGAGAAACTTAAACCAGCATTCAATTAATATCACAAATCAGGCTACAAACACAATTGAACAAGCAACAGATTTGATATTGAGCACTATTAGAGAGTCAACAGTTACCTATTCAAATAATAGAGGAAGCGTTTTAAAATCTAGTTGGTATGACGAGGAATGTAGGAGAAGTAGAGAAAAATCTTTCAAGTTTTTGAAACTTTTTAGGAAAACGAATAATTTGGCTTTCAAATCCTTGTATTTGGAGTCAAATAAAGCATTTAAAAATCTATGCTGCCGTAAAAAACAACTTTTTCTCAACAACTCTGCATTAAATCTTGTACAGAGCAGAGATCCTAGAGTGTTTTGGGATAATGTGCGTGTTTTAAGTGGGCGCAATAAGCCGCCTGTTATTTGCGATCAAATGGCATCGTATTTCTAAACACTTCTACTGGCGGATCCAAATCAAATATATATATCAAATGAAAGACAGCAAAGCTCCGGGTTTAGATGGCATCCCGGCTGATCTGAACATATTTTAATTTTGTTTAACAGAATTTTTGATAAGGAAGATAACCCAAATTCTTTCCAGTCTTCATCCGTCTCTGTAATTTTTAAAAAGGGTGTCCCAAACCTTCCTGAAAACTACATGGGAATTTCTGTCCTTAGTTCACTGCGGAAGCTATTCACTCAAATTCTTTACTTAAGACTTGCTAGTTGGGCTGAAAGAAATAATAAAATAAGCTGTTTCAAAGCTGGGTTTCGTGCTAATCTCTCCACAGTGGACCAAATCTTTACTCTCACTAGTGTTGCTAGACGCTTTATAGAGAAGAAAACAAATCTTTATGCATTTTTCGTTGATTTTAAAGCAGCCTTCGATACCATCAACCGAAGCTCATTATTATTTAAACTTTCATGTATCGGTCTATCAACAAAATTTATAAAAATTTATGAGCAACTTCTCTCAAATACGAAAGCTGTGGTTAAAAATGGCATGAACACGTCGAAACAATTTAGGTCAGAAACAGGTGTCCACAGGGTTGCATTTTGAGTCCCTTGGTTTTCTCGCTCTTTATAAATGACATTGAAGATAATATACCAGGTGGTGTTGTTTTTGGTGATCTAGTTATCAAGGTGCTCCTTTATGCGGATGATCTTGTTATTTTAACTGATAATCCTGTGACGATTCAACTCCAAATTAACAATTTAAAACAATATTGTGATTTGTGGGACCTTTAAATAAATACTGCGAAATCTAAGATCATGATATTCAGACACCATAATCGCAGTGCACGTAATGACCGTTCTTGGAACTTGAGCGGTTCAAATATAGAAGTAGTGAAGGACTTCAAATATCTAGGTTTCACAATAGCACATAATCTGAACTTTCGAAGTCATATAAGAGATAAATTGGCGCAGCAAAAGCGGCTATTAACTGTATGTAGTCAAATTTTTTCAATATCAAAAATATAGATCCGGCTTCGAAATTTAAAGTGTTTGATTCAACCGTTAAAAGCTGCCTTTGCTATGGAAATGAAGTTTATGGCAGAAAGGGATTCTCCTAGCAGCGTTACGTTACAGATACACACCTTTTAAAGCTTGGAGTGAGTTGGCCGCAGAACATAACTTTCCTTTGACGTTTTGTTTAGATAATCTAGATACGTGGAGGAATGAACTTAACGATTGTATTTCTGTTATAGATGACAACATTTTTCAGACATTTCTCAAACGGGCAAGGGAGTCCGAATCTAGATCATTATACAGTAAACTTAATTTCTCTTTGGGGGAAGCAAATTATTATCGAACCGAGTTCACTTTTGTTGAGATAAGTCTGATATTTAAGGTTCGCACGGAGATGCTTGAGCTTAACTATAGACCTCACAGAAATGATAAAAATCCTAAAATCCTGTTTTCCACTTCCTAGCGTTATGTCCGATCTTACAAGAGATCCGGCATTTCTACTTCAATAAGAGCTTCCTTTCGTTTGAGGACTGTCTTGGAGTTTTAAATGGTGAGGGTGGTTGGAAACTTCTTATCCGTTTTTTCTCTGAATCTGTTGCGTATAGAAATTCATTCGTAGAGGTCCACGTAATGTTAATTCTAATATAATTTTGTTTTAGCTAAACTTAAAGCCCGTTTCAATGTTGATATTGAAAGTCTTTTACTGCTCTTCCATTTTTTGTATGTATTTTTTATGTATCTAAATATCAATGATTAAACCTAAAAAGTTACCAATAAGCTTAACTATACCAAAATAATATTTATTTCAAGATATATGTTAGTAGCTTTTGTTTTTGTTAAACTGAAAGCCTGTAACATTTGTTATTTTCAAATCAAATAAATCGTTCAATCTGGCATACTTAATCAAAATCAGTATCTTAATCTTAAATTATTTTGTAAATTGCTAATTTTTATTATATAACAGCTAAAAAATAACTTCTCTCCCAATGTTTAAAATTTAGATATAACCGACAGACGGCTTAATAGCCATGCTTGTAAATCTTTAAAATGTAAGTGAGTTTGTGAAGAAAAAATAAAGATAATAATAATTATAAAAAAAAAAACATTTTTTACTTTACCGAAGCGATAGTTAAACGTAAATAGTACCAATTGTCAAGTTAAAAGCGAATTTGTATGGAATTTGTATAAGACTTCTTTAACTTGACATGAAAATTTGGCTATTTTCGTTTTCCATTGTTAAAAGCAAACTCTCTTTTTTAATAATCTTAATTAATAATTATCTATTGATTTCTCTTCAAAAATACTTCTTTTTAAATAATAAAATTAAACATCTTTTTAAAAACATTCTGTACAAAATTTTACTCAAGCTATGATTCGATTTTTGTGATGAGGTATGAAAGGCTGTATTTTTCTTTCAATTAAAGCTCTGGTGTATCTCCGAAAAAAAACTTAGTCCTAAAAGTTTAACAAGAATTTAGTATTTTTGAAAAATAACATCCCTGCATCTTTGCTCCTTAATCTCCTTTCCTTAAAATTAAAAACTAATGGAAAAAATAGTCACATGTAAAGATAGTGAACGTTTAACATTTGATTTCACTTTAAGCGCCCTGCAGGTAAATAATTTTACAAACATAATTATGATAGAAAAAATATCCGAACAATCAATGTTTTTCTTCACAGAACTTAACAAATTAGTTTTCTATTAATTATGTATCATTTCCCCTAACAAAAAGAAAACACTTTTTGGATTAGGATGAAACATTATCAAAAACATCAGAGACTTTATCATAACATAATACCTCTTAAATTGGTATTCCGTGTATTGTTAACACAGTCATAGCCTAGAGAAATTTATTTCTGATGGAATAAGAAAGAAGCGGAAAGGTATTGGTTTTTCGTTAAGTGCGTGTCTATTCTCACATTTTAAATTATTTTGTTTATATCATAACTTAAATGAAATTATGTACATTATTATGACAGGAAGCAAGAAAAAGCGATGTTTACTTTTCTCTTGAGTTACCATTATTATAGTTTCAAATTAAGACTTGACAGCATTGAATTTAAATTGTAAACATACCCTTAAAACAATTAGCAATAAAAAAAAATCAATGCTAAAACGTCAAACGCATTCCAGTAAGAACACAAATTGTGAAAATTTTATTAAAAATAAAAGCTAAGATAACTAAAAAACTAGAATCTTTCTAGTTCGAAATGAATATGCGTTATTGTTCATTAGGTTCTGTGCTCCATGTATGACTTCTTCTCCAAGTGCTTCTCAGTTTCTCGAATCTTCTGCCTTCGTGAGTGAGTGGATTCTACTACATTGTCTGGTCTGCTTTACAGAAATTCCCTTATCAAAAATGAGCGTCCAATCCACTGCCACTTTCTCCATCACATATTAGTATCAATGGGTCCCTGAGCCTTTTATCCTGTATAGCTCTTCATTGTATACACCCTTGTGTTAAGACACATATGTATGTTGAATCCTGGTAATAGTTGCTTTTGTTTTAAAAGTCCTACATACCTACAATAGTACTAATTCGGAGGAATAGATGTAGCTTTGTCTTCTAGATGAGAAAGTTGTTTCTCCAAACATTGGACAACATTCCGAAAGCAACCTTAGATTTCCCGAACGGCTAGCGATATCTTGTTCCGTTCCGCCTTCAGTTAAGACAATACTTGAACGATACTGAAATCTCTCTACTTCTATGAATGGAGGGTTTTATAACATCAAATTCCATCGTTTGCGGAATGCAGCCCTGCCTGACGCCGCTTTGAAATTCAAGTCAGATAAAGTCCCTGTTCACAATATGATAAGCCGTGACAATCGATAAATAGCAGGGGAAGTGCTTTATGATGACCCGTATGGCTTCAAAGTGATCAAAACTGTACGATCCAATGCGGAATCTTGCTTGTTCAGCGGGAAACGTTTCTGGGAGGAGTTTTTTCACGCGTTTTAAGATAATGCTACTTTTTTGGCGACTGCAAAATGTAAAGGAGTTTTGAGAACTTGATAATCATCATTTTTCCACTCTTCGGGAAGCGTTCAGAGACCCAAGCTGTTTCAATGAGCGATTGCAGCAATTCGTTCAATGAACTTAAAGCTGCTTTAAATTTGTTCTAGGTAAGACAAATGAAAAACAACTTGAGAGGTTTTTTGATTTTAGAGCTCTTCATTTGGGACTGGAAAATACTTCAATTAAGCTTAGTTCAAATTTGAGTTATAAGAGCAAAAGTGTGAATTTTTATAATAATGGTAATATCGATCTCAGACCATTTCTGAAAATCAATATAGATGCTGATTATCTTGTAAGACAACTACCCAAAATAACAGTCAAAGCTGATAGGCGGACTTCAGTACTGAAAGAAACTTAAAAGTCTTTCTATGTATGTTTCGGACAGCAAAAAAACCCACTTATTTTTGTTAACTAGGAACGGTTTACCAGATAGACTTCTAAATAATTTAGAAAGCATTTTTTAGGGATGGAGAAAGGACAACTAAGCAATTAAGAAGAATACGATTGCAGCCGGTAGCTAAAGCTTTAATAGTTAAGTGCAGAAGAGCCTAAGGTATCCTACTAAATGACTCGTATAATTTAACAATTTCCGTACAGCCATTCGAGAGTCAATATTGTTTCCCTATGCAGAGATTTCTTTCTCTGCCTAGAACTATCAACCACTCCCGAATTGCAATCTCAATTAAGGACTTGTGGGCTAATTTAAAAAGAAGAATTCGGAAGAAAATATACTTATAGAAAAGTTCACTCTTAAGGTTTTAAGAAATGAAAGGTCCATGTATGTATTACTGGACATACATCCCTCTGCCTCCTTGGCTACGTTCAGAATTTTTAAGATTTATGGGTACCCGTAGCATGATGGTTAGTGCGTTGGACTGTTGCCCCTTCGCAGATGGAAAGGTTTCTGGTGTTCGAGCATTACTTATTCCAACGAGGTCCTATGAAACGGGACACGAATCAACAGAATTGACAATTTCGTGATAAAACTCGTTCGAAGTCCGAAGAGCTATGTCTTCGACCAACAATTTAATTTTCGGGGCGTTCTATCCGAACGACGAGTATTTTAAGAGTGCACGCTTGAACGGCTTCATTACACCAGAAGCATTTCTCTTCTTAGATAGATGCTGTCTGATACAGGATACCACGTCAGGCGACAAAACGTGGATATTAGGGTCCTGTACAATCGGGACGTCATGGGACAGTGCAGAGTAGTGCTCCTTCGGTTCAGTAGGGCTGTTGCCGAACGGGACCGAATTGATAAGGTGAAACAGGAGAACCAGTTTTGGTGGTTTCAATAGGCACTTGATAGTAGGTAGTCGGGATGCGGTTTTAAGCCTTGGCTTACATACTTTTTTTTTATAGTTTTAGGGTTTAGTTTTAAGTATGATAGGCATGGTGGCACAAAAAAAAACATGAATTAAGGAAAAACAATCAAAAACAAACAAATTTTAGATAGTTAGATTTGTTGCTGTGGTTGTTCTTGTTTTAAGTACTTTATAGTAAAATACTTAAGTAAAAATAAAAAAGATATTGAAATTAGTTTTATTTTAATTTTCTAATCAACAAAAAATAAATAAAATTAATTACAGTTAAATAGATCTTAGGGCCGAAAGGCATAAGAATACCTGACAACAGTACTCGCAAACAGGATTGGTTGAGAGTTGAAATTCATTATGCCGTAGTTCTCAACGGACTGTTGCACCACCCAATTTATTTATTTTTTAAAGGGCTTTCTTAAAGGTACGGGTTCATTTTAACAGCTTGGGGCGGCCATATTTGTTCTTTAAGTTTCTTTCAAAATATCTTATTTTAATAAGTCATTAAAATAATATTATCGTGGTAAAAACAGGCGAAAATGATTAAACTTTATTATAAAAATGGGTGTTCTCTAGTAGTCGTCCTTCCATGTCGACTTTTTAACGTAGCCAAATTCGAATCCATCAGCTTAGTGTACAATCACCCCGCTCGACAACTAAACGCAAGATCTGCCGAATACATCGCCGCTTTTCTTGAAAGTTTGCAGCAAAATCCAATGCAGTCAATTCCGCGTCGCTCACAATAACTTGGCCTGGAGTTGTAAGTTGATCAAAATTTAGCTGTAAGGCCTATTTTTGGAAGAATTGGTACGTGAATAAGCAAAATTTGGGAGGACACCAAAAGTGCAAATATATTAAAATAAAGTTCGGTTGTCCGTACTGTACTTCTTCGAAACGCTGCTGGCCAGGTCATCACCATCAACGCCAATTAAAAATGATGATATGGAAAGAACGCCATAGAAATATGCTTTCAATATGTGGATTACGTGCCACACAACTCAAGACACAATCGACATTCTGCGCGGGCGGTTTCATGGCATTGCTATCTCGCGCTGGACACGATTACAATTATTTTCTTGATTTAAGTTTGTTAACATAATTTCTTAATAATACATTTAAGAAATCAAAAAAGTGAAACGATCTCTTATAAAGCAAACCCTTCATATTTAACGTTAAATAAACACACACCTTTGAAATAAGTCCATCAGCAACTTTAGCGACAAAAAAGCGGTTAATAATATTTACCAAACCAACAAAGTACATACCCTACAAAAGAGTTTTCAGTTGAAAGACTTTTAATGCCTTTTCCCTTTTAGAACCTGTTCTTGTAGAAATGATTAATCAAGCTGATGGTGCAGCAAGGCAGTTCCAAAACGAGTATTTAAAAAAATAAAAAAACACTAAAACAAATCCGATAAATACCTTCATATACGATATCTTGTTAATTTGAGTCAAGTACAAGACGCACTACAAACTGAATTGACTCCAATCCAATAGAAGATCGATGTTCTTCAGCTACAGCACCAGAATCAACATCTTCTACAGCAATGATACAACTACAACTTCTTGATTTTGGTGTTCCATAAAGAAAAACAAATATTTCTTCAACAGACCAGAACATCTTTAACGTGCGTTGTCCAATTCTTCTTCATCATTAACATCATCGCCGTCGCGGTCACTCGTAGTCGTGGTTGTTGTTTGTGGTCTTCGTCTGGCAATCAAACGGAAGCTCAATTAGACGATCCGAGAAATAGAAATGATCTGTGTTGATGATGATGATGATTATGATGAAAAACGGCTGCCAGCACATAATTCATCTTAGAGATGGAACGAGTACAGACATAAAGATTCAATAAAAGAAACGAAGATATGGAATATCAGTTTAGACGTCGTCGCGTCAGTCGGTCGTCATCGATTGGTATTCAATCTGCAATTTCTATAAAGCTTCTGAGAGCGGATATGATGACCTTGTTAGTTTAAATTGGTTTTGTTAATTTTATTGGTTTTATTTTGTTATTATTTCTGAGTCTTTGCAGGCGCAAGCAAAGTAGTCTAACATTGTGTTAAGCTTGTTCAGCTATGGCTAAGTTTTGGATTCATCAAAATAAAAATTGGACTCTTTCCGCAATCCTAAATTCATATGCAAAGGACTTGATTTAGCCTCACCACCGTTATATGAAAACCTTATTTTCACACAACTAAGGAGGTTGCGTCCATTAGGTTAGGAGTTTAGGACACACTCAAATGGTTAAGGTCACTCATACTTAAATATGGGGTTTTCGAATAGGGACTTGACAACTTTGAATTAAGTCTGTGAACGCACCCTTTTCCTAATCATCGAACTGTCACTGTCAATTTATTCAGTAAACTTAACACTTCAAGCACACAAATGATCAGTCTGCAAGATATACAAATTTTGTATTGAAATTCGGAGTCGGGGACCGCAGCTTTAAGAGCGGTTACTTTAATTTTCGGTAGTAATTCTAGCCATAGTAGACAGCCCATAACAATTTCGGTGTACATATTGCAGTTGAGATGTTGCCGTATCAGTGAGACCACAGGTTGGTCAAAGTTTCAAAAATATCACTCCCAAGACTGTCAAATTTTACGGCTTTCTCAAGAATTGGACCTAGCTCAGGCCACATTACGACGTATTTTGCGTAAGGACCTTGGTTTACACGCATACAAAATCAAGATGACTCAACAATTGAAGCTTATGGACCATTTGATGCCACAAATGTTCTCCGATTGGGCTCTGGAGAAGCTGCGCTAAGATGATCAATTACCCTCTTTAGCGACGTAACTGATTTTTGGCTCATTAGGTTCGTCAATAAGCAAAATAGCGTTACGGAAAAAAAAAAAGAGTTGGAATGCCGGCCGGCGGCGAGGCAGTGGCGTTTTTGACAATAATACCCCTAATTTTTCCAATTTTGCTGCCATACTTTTGATGTCTGGAGTTTTTCCGGACCTTTGAAAGATACAAGAAATCATACCACTTCCAAAAAATGCTAAAGGAACTGAATATAGACTTATATTAATTCTAACTTATTTGATCAAGGTTTTTGAGAAAACTTTACAGGTAGAAATCAGCGAAATTTTTGCTCACTCCAAAACTACCTTGGTTCCAGAAAAAGCACAGCTGGATAAGGGCTATTGAACTCTATTAGTCTTACTTGATTTTTCTATAAGACTTTTGACATTGGCAACTATGTCATTCTGTGTTAAAACTCATGGAGCTGTTTTATTTCTCTGCAAGTTCCGCTAAGCTTGAAAATTCTTATTTGACTGACAGAAAACAAGCAGTTCAAATTGGTGGCTGTTTTTCCACGTAATTCGTCCGGTGTTCCTCAAGGGTCGACATTGGGTCCTGTACTATTCTGTATCAATGTCAATAAACTTAAAGATTTGAATAAATAATGTTAATGTCATCTGTATGCCGACGAATTTTAACTTTACTACAGTTGTCCTGGGCTCATTGATTATGGCTCTTGCAATATTAATGAAGCCATTGACAAAATTTCAAACTGGTTTCAGTTAAATGGTCTTTTCTTGAACTATAAAAAACCAAAATGAGTACTGATTTCTAAAATTATCCTTATGCCCAATTTCATAAACAACTTTTAAACATTTAGCAAGAATTTAAACTGTAAAATGGGATATTTTGGTTTCACCAAGCGTTTTTAAAGTAAATAAGCTTTTAAACCCCTTTTAAAACTAAATGCCCGTTTTTGGCTCATTAAATATTAAAAGTGTCATTAAAAAATGAAAATAACAGGTTGACAGCTGATGTTTTACTTCGTAAAATGTTTATTCTCAATATTTTTAGATACGGATAGTTAGAACTGGCCCTTAACGCCACCTGTGCTCTAGTGATGCTAACACAAATTAGAACTGGTATCTATTGATTTGAAGAAATATTGAGATCTCGTTTCAGAAAGTGTTTGGTTTTGAATGAATGCACATTGTAATGAGGGGTACAGCATTCCACATTCGTGTAGTGCAGCTAAAAAAAGAATTTCTGTACTGTATAGTACGACCGAAATTGGGCTCAAGGGTAAACTGATGGGCATTCCCTAAAGAACGAGTATTACGGTTGAATTGTTTGAAGGGAGGAATGCAACTGGCTATTTAATTGGAGCATTGCTTATTAGAAGTAGCGATAAAATAATGAGAAAGTTGAAACCTTACAACCGGTCACCTATCATTTTTAGAGCTCTCTTTTGAATTCTGTCCAAGAGACTCAAGTGGGTTATAGGAGCACCTCCCCAAATATGGGAATTGTACTCAAGTTTTGGACGAATATAGACTTTATAAATTATAGCCTGATCAGAAGGGGTAAAAAAACTTCTTGCATCGTCGGAGAAAACCTAAACACTTAGCAGCATTTTTGGCGATAATGGTGAATGGTGTCCTTGTTTACAACGCCATAGAATTTTAAACTGTCCGAAAATTTTTGAGCAGTAACCAACAGCAAAAGTTTACATTTTTTTTTTGTTGAAAAAGATTGTTTTAAATGATCTCTTGTTTTCAATTCTAAAATAAAAGTTCATATTCTCTGTCATCTGTTTTTGTACCAATTTCTTAAGTATTTCAACTGTGTTAACAAACAACTTTTCGTCGAAAATTGTCAGCCGATTTTTACCCAAAAAATGTCTAATATTTGGATAAAATTAAACAGTCAATTTATAAAAAGTTGAAAATTGTCACCTTATTGGATGCTATTAAAATCCTTTTGACAGTTCGAGGCTAATATTAGAAGATCTTCCAATCGTATATATTTAGTTTTACTAATGTCGTAAGGCCTGTGCGTAATTCACACTAAACTCAAAATATCGCTTCAAGTGCAAGTATTGCTGATGTTCCGAATTTATTTATTTCTGCTAGTTCCCAACAATTTAAAGTATATTGCTCCCTTTTGGTCGTCGACGATTGAAGACCTTACTTGCACGATATTTATTTGGAATAGCACGTTTCGAGTTCACATGTTCATGATATCTTTTTACACAATTGTGGCAATGTTCGAACTTTATCTATACCCATATTATAAAATTGAAAAGTTTATTTGTTTGCTTGTTTGAACGTGCTAATCTCAGAAACTACTCGTCCGATTTAAAAAATCTTTCAGTGTTATATATCCCATTTATTGAGGAGAACAATAGGTTACATAACTTCACTAATACCAGCGGAGCTTCTTTTAAAGAATGTTTCAAAATCGGCGATTAATTTTTTCCCTATTGAGAGCTCCCACTGGGTTCTATACAGAGTATAGAGCTTCAAGTACTTTGAAACTAAAAAATAATACTTAATTATAAGTTTTGCAGCGGCTTGAGAAAATTTCATTATCATTTTAAATACTTAGCCTCAATCAAGTTTCTGCAACCACGTCATATGCCTTTTCGGTCTTTACTTTCAATCAAAGTTTTTTTTTTTAAATAT
This sequence comes from Eupeodes corollae, assembly GCF_945859685.1. Classification (NCBI taxonomy): domain Eukaryota; kingdom Metazoa; phylum Arthropoda; class Insecta; order Diptera; family Syrphidae; genus Eupeodes; species Eupeodes corollae. The sequence goes on along the minus strand of NC_079147.1, from coordinate 144,043,548 downwards.
TATACTAGTGATAGAAGAAGGAGTCATGGTTTACAATAATCTCAAGTCTCATGCGTCGTCGTCGTAAGCTCTGTCGTCGTAGAGTGGTTATTGAACGTTGAAAATTGAAGCGAAGCCATAATAAACTATTTGCTCACACACAAATGTGGATTTGTGACGTTAATGGGGCATATCTCAACTGATCTCCAATTGCTGATCAATCAGCTCAGCGGATTTTAAATTGATGTTGAACGAGTATATACCAAAATGTCTGCTAGCAATGATTGACAGTTGTTGTTACTATAGTGTATTGCATGCTGCATAACAAATGAATTATTATAATAAATTTATGTAAGTCTTTTGACTTATAGTTCAACTAAGTCCAAGTAAACAACTGGTGCTGGACGATGTCGATGTCAATGGTGGACGATCGATAATATGGTGATGTTGATGGTGGTGCTGGAGTATGGTCAATTATTTCGTGGAATTATTGTGCGAATGATATTTTTTGTATTATTTGCCATTTGACATGATGGATTTTGAATTTCAAAGTAAACGTATGACGTTAATAATATTTGTTTATTCAAGTGAAAAAAGAAATAAAGTCAACGCAATGTAGAGATATAAGCACTAAGCAGCTGGTCGAATGAAGAGTGCAAAGACTTAATTTTTATTGAGAATTTTGGCAACTCATAAAAAAACCGTAAAAATGTAATTCAACAGAAACATAGTCATGTTGTTATAGGGAAACCATTTGATAATGATGCATCTAATAAATTGATAAAATAAATTAAGACTTAAATAAGAAGAAGCCAAACTAAACATACATTTTGGTAAATCAATAGTTTTTAGAACTATTTCTTTGTGCTTGGTATGAAACGAATGGAGGTAGCCTAAGATTGGAAACCCAATTCGAACGAAGTCTGTCAAAATAACTTGATGATAAAAGATAATCGCCTAAACTTAGTGTCCTTAAAAAGAAAAAAAAATATTTCATTTGTTGCCAGCTATCACATTTCTAACATAAAACTCTTTCATTTTCAACCATAACTGGCAGGTTATGTCTCTAAGCCTTTTCGGCTATCTCATTTTACCTGTTTATTTCAAGTTGAATTACTAGCAATCAGAGAAGCTTGGAAAATACTCAAATCACACTCAATACCAAAACAGAAAAACGACTATCTGCTATGGCTATTAATTCGGGCACAACATCCTCCGACAATCCAACAATGTTGGGACAAACTTTCTACCCTAAGTACAACATCGGTGTCACTCTTATTTGGGTTTCAGTTCATAGTGGCATTGATCAAAATGAACTGGCTGATGAATTGGGCAGGCCAGGATCGGTCCTTCATATGTCACTTGCGAACAGGGTAAATAATCCTCTTGGAGTAATGCAGGACAACATTTTCTCAATTTTTCTGACAACCGCAGGTGGAACAGTCTAACGGACTAAGCCATATCCAAGAAGATATAACCTATCTATAACAACAACCGTTCTTTTGAGCTTTTATGCAGACTCATGCATGATATAGCAAGGATCACTGCAATATGCACTGGCCGCTTAATCAAGTTGAAGAAACTGTTACTATTGTAATCTTGAAAGTTACGACAGGCGTTATTTGAGCAAGGTCACTTGGAACCGATAATGAAAAAATAAGTAACACAATGAAGTGTGATAAGGAAAATGAGCCCCAAACAAAACAGCAAGAACTCAAAAGTGATCTTAACATCGGATGTTTCTAATGTGAAAGTTCAGGAGGACCTTAACTATTTCTCCGGTGGAAGTGCAGGATGACAAAAAAAGAATGTAAAATTTTTGTTTGAGGTATCTTTGTGGATTCTTCTATCTTGTTCCTGCTTTATCCATGTATTTAAGCTTTCAGTTTACAGGAGTAAAGACATACTTCCATTCGTTTGTAGGCATTTCTTTCCGCAGCGGATACCTCATCATCAAGGCTGAATTTGCCAACATAAGCCTAATACACGCGCATGCCCCAAAGAAGGAGAAAGATCAAGACACCAAAGACATATTCTTCGAGTTCTTGGACAAGATATATGAGCAGTGCCCTAGCTATGACATTAAAATCATCTTAGGAGATTTTAACGCCAAGCTAAGAACAGAAGACATCGTTGGTGGCACAATCAGGAGATACAGCCTGCACGACACCACCCCCGACAACGGTTTCAGGCTGATCGATTTTGCTGAAGGGTGAGACGTTTTGGTAGCTAGCAGGCAGTTCACACACCTCAATATACACAAGGGGACATGGAAATCTCCTGATCTCTGTCAACCAGATCGACCACATTGCGATCGAGGCACGACACTTCCAGGATATTCGAACATTCCTCGGACCACTACCGTGGCAACATTGCCTTGCAGCCATCAGAGATGCCACCTCTGAAGTGCTAGGTTTCACACGGCCTCAACAAAGAAACGCCTGGTTTGACAACGAATGCCCGTAAGCGCACGCAGCGAAACAAGATGCAAACAAAACGGCGCTGCACAGAAGGACCAGAGCTGCTCGCAAGCTCTACGACCATAAGAGGAGAGAGGAACACCGGCTTCTTACATGGAAAAATAGAGAGAGCACGAGAAGCACGCGATCGAGGAAATAGAGGTGTGACATCCCTCTATTTCCTCGATCAGGAATGAGGTTCGTAAATTTTACCAAAAGGTAAAAAAAAACCTCCCAAGGGTACCATCCACGAACCGAAGCCTGTAAGGACCATCAGGGGAACATCGTAGTGGAACCGGACTCTATGTTGGGAATATGAAAAGACCACTTCTCCAAATTATATAACGGCTATGACGAACCGAATTCCGCAGTAAGGGAGATAGAACCACTAAACCTCGGTGACGCAGATCAACAATTCATACCGACCTTGACGACGTGAAGATAGCTTTATCTTAACTTAAGTCAAACAAAGTCGCTGCTGGAGCTGACGGCATTGCTGACGAACTATTCAGAGCAGCAGCGATGACTTGGTAGTTTGTGCAGAATGACGATGGAGAATGCACGCTGCTCTATCAAGGTCGGAAAAGATCTTACCGATGCATTTGATGTCAAAAAAGGTTTTAGACAAGGCGATAAGACAGTCATGCGACTTTTTCAACATAGTTCTGGAAAGAATTGTGCAAAACTCAACCGTCAACACTAGGGGCACAATCTTCCAAAGGTCCATCCAATTACTCGGATACGCAGATGATATTTACATAACTGGAAGATCAAAGCGTGATGTCAGTGGAGCGTTTTTGAGCATTGCGACGGAAGCGAAGAAGATGGGTTTAGTGGTCAATGAGGGCAAGTCCAAGTATATGCTGCCATTAAAAAAGGACACTGAATAACGACGTCTGGGACAAAACGTCAACATAAACAGCTATATCATTGAGGTAGTTAAGGACTTTGTCTACCTAGGAACCGCTATTAACACAGACAACGACACCAGCGCTGAAATCAAACGAATAATAACTCGTGCAAATCGCTGCTTATTTGGACTTAGAAGGCAATTGAGAAGTAAATACCTCTCTCGAGCGTCTAAAATCACCATCTATAAGACACTCATCATACCTGTTCTCATTTATGGCGCTGAGGCCTGGACCCTGTCAAAGAAAGATGAGAGCGTCTTAGGATTCTTCGAGAGAAAAATTCTTCGGGTGATTTTTGGTCTCGTACGCATAGATGGAGAATGGAGTAGAAGAAATAACGACGAACTTTACGGGCTGTACAGTGACACTGACCTAGTTAACAGAATTAAAGTCCAACGGCTTAGATGGGTAGGTCATGTAGAGCAAATGAACATCAACGCTCCAGCTCAGGAGGTCTTCAAATCTAATCCCGAGGGACGGCGCAGTAGAGGAAGACCGCGACTCAGGTGGCGTGCAAAACTGGTGACAGCTAGCTAGGGACTGTGCTGGCTGGAGACGCATGTTGGGTTCACGCCCTGGTCCGTCCAAAACTGTAGCGCTACCTTAAGTAAGTAAGAAGAAGTTGTTCCTGGTCAATTGGCAAAAGATAAAAGCTTCAAAAATGACAGTTGGCTTCATAACGGGCTATTCAAAATTGATAAGACGCTCATCAAACAATAAACCAATTCTAAGTTATGCTATATGGCTTGTGGCACAATATTGTTGAAACCACATGTCGTACAAGTCTATAGCTTCTGATTCGGGTCAAAAAATGTTTATTTTCACCCGACCGATGAAACATTGAGAAAATGCGGTCTTAAAGTTACAGACACTGACTACACAATTTTGGAAGATAATTTTTTCAGGCATTGCTCATACGAGTACGTATACGTTTAGCATGATAAAAATCTAAACTTAACTTTATAAATTGACAATGACAGTTCGATAATAAGTGATAGGATGTGTTCACAAATTAAATTCAAAACTGTCAAGTCCCTACTGGAAAACTTGGTATATTGACTGCTACATTTTATTAACAATTAAACAGTCAACACAAATGATCGTTGACAATTCGCAGACATTTTATAAGAATAGTCAATTTATTTTTTGGCTGTATTGCTATTAATGTGTACGTTGGTATTTTTTTGCAAGGTTAAAAAACTTATATTAGTTTCAGGAACATAACGATCACTATTGAAATATAATTAATTAAAATTATCAGCGAAATAAAATCTCAGAAACTTAGCTTAGAAAATCAAAAAGTTCTTAATTTACGGGGGCTCTTTATCAATTTATGTGTCCAAGGGTTATATCGAGCAAATTTTTAATAATGACAGATAATTGTTATTGAATGATAACTGGCCAAAATTGGATTGGTCTTTGTATTAACATAGCCTTTATCCAATCAGTTAAATTTCATCATTATATAAGCATCAAAAGTGTTGCTTATAAATAATTACATATAGAAGAAAAGTAGGTTGTTACCACGCCCTCTAAACGTATACTTTACGATTGTTTACATTCGCCGTTTAATATACTTCAATCACTTCTACTCTGTTAAATATCATCATTTTACAAGAATCATAAGTATTTCATATAAACAAATAGAAGAAAAGTGGGTGGATACCACACCTCTTCGTTATAAAATTTCATATTTTCGATTTTGGTCTTTATATGCACATCGAACCCTTGCATTCTGCTCAATTTTATTGTTGTGTAACACTTGGAAGTATTACATTAACCTCATATCTCATTTAATAAAATGGGCGGATATAACGCCTCTGATTGCAACATTTGTGTACCTATATTGTTTTTTGTATAATCATATGCTCTACTCCAATGAATTTCATTATTGTCAACACTAAGAAGTGTTAATTTTAACTCATGCTTTGTATATTTTTGTGGGTGGATGCCATCATAATTTTGACGATGGATAACAGATGTTTGCAATTTCTTAAGTGCTGTATCTAAAAACTCCTTTTGGCTTTGGAACTTAAATTTAGTAGGGTACATTTCATCAACTAGCTTTATAAGTGTTGTAAATTTGAAGTTTTTGGCTTGATTTGTTCTGTACTTAGAGGAAGGTCTAAAATGGCTTTACTATTAGTAAATTCCACTTCTTCTATTTAAGACTGTCTACAGCTTTAATGTTCAATCACTTATGCAAATCAAATTTAAATTAGTTTTTTTTCTGTGCAATTCACTCTTTTAAAATGTCAATCAATTCCAATGTGATTTTCTATTCATTTAATATGACACTTTCAAAAGTGGAATATGTCATGTCATGTCTATCATCTGCTATTTCTGCAAAAGCAACCTTTACGAATATAAGACTACTTGTTTCTTAACCATTTATTTCTATTGTTTTTTCAGTCTCCCATTTAAATAAAAATGAAATGGCTGTCTATCATCTTGCATCAAAATCCCTCAAAACCCCACCTAGAAAACGTCAATTTCCTTCTATTTTCCCCACTTGATGCCCGATCAGATCAGAAATCAACAATATTACGTACAAACGAACGAAGATAGAAACTTTATGGTATATGTACGAAAACACCTTCACTCAATGATGGCAATATATGGTAGAAGTAGATAACATGCAGATGGTTTATATCTTTCAAGACATGGTGAAGCCCTCCTTTCCTAACTATTCACTTTTATATAGTTCTGTTGTACCTACCTATAAAATGTAAACAATAAAAGCTGTGGATGAGACTTTGAATAGAAGTGCATTTTACAATGGAGCGCACATGGGTGCATTCAGCATTTGTAGGTTGTTAATAAAAATGTACTTTTATAGTACTGAACATACGTTCCGTTCACTGTACTGTGAAAGGTATAGATGCATGTTGTCAGATACGTAATAGATTGTTTAAATGTGCGGCTAAATTATTGTCTGAAATACCAAGGAGTGTGCAGTGCATTGAAGTGAGAAACATTTCGTTTTTGTTTGACTTTATTGATTCTGGGAAAATCATTGCATCCGCAAACGTATAAATCATATAAGAACACATGTATTTTATCATAAGTTATATCCTTACGTATTTACGTGATCGTACGTTAACTTATTACTGTTTTCAAAATTTTAAAATTACGTGTTGTCTTAAGTCAGAATTAAAAAAAAAACCTTGCGTAATGTTGAATTACGTTACATTATGTAATAGCAAAGAGTTTTCCAATAAAATATTTGACAGCTGTCACTTTGGAAGGTGTAATCTTTTGGCATTTGACAAGTGCTTTAAAAATAGAACGATACTGACTCCATTAAGACTGTTAAAATCTACAGCAAATATGGGGAGCATTTCAAAGTCAGTGCCCAGTTTTGCAAGAAAAGTTTTCTGAAAGTTTTACTTTTCGAAGAGAGATCAAGCAATTCAGATTTAAAATAATTATGTCAGTACCTATACGTAACGTTAAGTTTATTAAATTCCGTAAAACACATTATGTATTTTTTTTGTATTCAAAATTAATCATTCACATTTAATGCAATAGTCGTTGAACGCCATACGAAAACACGACAGAAGTATTTGGAATTGTGTATTGCGTTCAACGCCAATTGACGTTTTTTTATTATGTGGAATGCATTCATTTAGTGACATTTATCTTAATAAAGTTATCTTAAATGGGTGAACACAATGGATACGTAATTGTAATTGGAAAAGCTGTCAAAATATTGAATACACACAAATCAAATGTTACGAACTCCACGCAACTAAAGTCGGTACTGCAAAGGTTCACCAACTTGTAACTTTTTCGTGCAGAAATTTTGACATTTCAAAACAATATGACATTTTTGAACAATATGATACATGTCAGTGTTTTTGATTGTTTATTTTTATTTCATCGTTGAACGATATTGGATGAGAATTTAAAAAATATTCAAGTCGTTAGAGAACCTGAGGTTTTGTGGAACTTGGATAACAAAAGCAAAATATGAAATTTCAAAAAGCTGCATGTTTCATTGTGGGAAAGTAGAAAAAAGTAAGCACGTCACTTTTTGACAACTTTTTCAGCTGCAGAATGCAGTTCATGTTGCAATTGTCGATTACAAAATTACAATTGGCAACCAACTCGTAGCAGAAAGGAATTGCAAAACGTTAGAGAATTGTTAAATGTATAAGAAATTAAGTAGAACGTTTTTTTTTTAATTTGAAGTTTAAATTAAGCTTTTAATTCAAAACTGTATGAAGACGAGGCTTAAAGCAAAAGTGTTTGAATTTCGTTATAAGAAATTAAGTAGAACGTTTTTTTTTTTTTAATTTGAAGTTTAAATTAAGCTTTTAAATCAAAACTGTATGAAGACGAGGCTTAAAGCAAAAGTGTTTGAATTTCGTTATAAGAAATTAAGTAGAACGTTTTGTTTTTTTTAATTTGAAGTTTAAATTAAGCTTTTAAATCAAAACTGTATGAAGACGAGGCTTAAAGCAAAAATGTTTGGATTTCGTTAAAGAAGAGATAGAAAATAACTCTTCGTTGTATGGTATTGTGAACCCAACCAGATTTATTGCAGATGTTTCCTATGATTTTGGTGCTGCTTCCTTTCTCATCCACACGAATCCACTAAGTTACCGCTTCTTAAACGCATTCAAATGATCTGATTTCGGTGAATCTTGCTAAAATATTAGGTGAGGTAAACTCCAATGAATCGGTTCTCAGAACTACACAACATTCTTCTCAAAGAAAACTAAGACAGACCAAGAACGTAAACGGACGCACTGCGCTCGCGCCTTTGTTGATGAAGAGTGACCCAATGAGGACTTTCGCGTTAAGACACTGAAGAAGCCACCATCTTTTACAGCCAGTACCCGGCCTAGTACGTCAACTCATCGGTGTTTTGTATACCTACAGATGATGTGCATGAACCAATCTTCGAACCTATGCTCTCTACCAACGGACCAAGCTTGTGGGCTTATGGTCTAATCTTGCATGGAGAGAAAGGTTGTGGATATGAGTGCAGGGTATTTCAAGGACGAACAAACTCAGGAAACATCCAATTTGACACGTGGGGTGTATTATCCCACTCCACCCAACTAGAAAAAAGATGTTCAAGCCTGTGAGCCTGCATACAAGACAATTGAAATTGTCGTGACTGTAGTTGAAAATTAGGCTAAGCAACGCAAGGCTCTCAACGACAAGAAAATATGACGCAGACAAAAAAACAGCTTTACTGGATGGGATCCAAAACCCCTAAAAGGAAAGGAGAAGCTAGCCCTGAGCAGATCAGATCACAGACTGAAGACTTTAACAGAGAACACAGATGAATAACAAAACGACAACAATAGCTGGGGAGTGTAAGGAACTCCCAGTCAACTAAACACTTTCGACAAGCTCAAGATCAAGCAACACAAACTTGTGGACGAAATTCAAGGCATCCCAAGCTCAGAGATGCCAGCAAGTAGCCATCGCCGACTTCGGCAGCTGCTGGAGCTGAGAATCCTAAAAGAGGTCAATGAAGTGATTGTAAGGAACAGCAACCTAACGACACTGTCCGATACTCAAAAATTTGACCTGCGAGGATGATAGAACTCTAGATTAGGTCACAGAGTTTATCCGCTCAACAGCGGTAACTTGGTCAAATGCTGATATCCTTCTTTTAGACATAAAGAAGAACAGGAATCTTTCACTTTAAGCTTGATTTTCTAGAAATAATATATTATGTACATGTACCTTTTTCTCCTAATGCTATTAAAAGAGTTTTAAATCGTTGTACATAAAATATCCTTTTTATTAAGTTATATTTATTTGCTCAATAGATATTTTAAGAGAATTTTTCACCATCTATCTATTCCATATAACATAACAAAAAAGGAAATGATGGCATTCAGAAATTTTTGGAATGTATCTGCAAAAGGGTTTTCCAATAAAAATTGGTCGATATTATGTTGAAATGAAATAAAAACAAATGCGGTTGAGGCATTAATGGAATTCTTTTTTTTTTATTATTATTTGAAAGGTATTTACATATGTAGAATTTCATATTGCACGAGTGTGTAATATCTGTCCTTTAAAATTACACGGGTCGAAAAGGACTTATTCCACAGAAATTTAAGAGCTTATTGGAATATACAAAAGAAACACGGTCGGTGGTGTTGTCTTCTGTGCGAAATATAACCTTACCTTGAAATTATTTACGGATACATGGGTTCATTTGCATCATATACAACGTACGTTCATCCTGTTGGTGCCACACAACGTCCACGTGCCTTGTGGTTAATACTGAAACAAAAAAAGAAATTCGTAATCAGTGATATGCAACTATAGTGATAGATTTGGTGATGGCAATGACATATTACTGCAGTAAGGAACATTTCGTTTGTGAGATTTCATCATGCTATCAAGATTTCATCATACAATCAAAAGAACGAGTAACATTTAAAGGATTCGTGGAATGAGTCCTGATGTTGTAAAATGCCATTTGTTTCTCTTTAAACATGATTTCAGGTAACAATGACGAATAAATTCAAATTCACATGAGATTATAGTAGTCAAAATAGCAACTAAATTAACTAAACTTAGTACAGACCCTGAGGACATTATTATTAACAAGTGATATAAAAGTCCCAAAATCTCAAAAGTAGGCATAAAAAGCTTTTTACAAGAAACTGATAGATAGATAATAGATTTTTATAGATTTAAATATTATTTTACAATTATTACATAAATATTATATTACAAAGCGTCAGAAGTCTTCATTCATAATTCTGCATAGTTATGGAGCTTGGAGACATCTCATTCAGCATACTAAGAACTTTTTCCTCTGATAAAAAATCACTTCCAAAAATATTTCTTCAAGTTTCACTTAAAGCTGGACACGTTTTGACGAAATGTATGACGTTCTCTCTTTCTGCTAAATTACAAATAGTACACTCCAGTGGTAAATCGGGTCTGTGCGGTATGAAGTTCAGGTTGAGCAGTTTGCTTTTTAACTTGACTATTGTAGCAATGACGTTTACCTTGTTTGCATCATGGTTGTAGTTCCTTTCTAGGAGATAAAGTTGTTCTGAACAAGGACCCAACTGCTTCAGCTGCAAATTCTGCTCTACACTTCTCATCTACGGCTGCTATGCCTTGTGAATAAGAGCTGGACTGTGCGATACATTTTCAACATTTAAATTAAAATTTAAATTGCATCCTTCTGCTAGGTTCGACCACTCACTGTTCCAGTGATTTTGATTTTCTACAGCTCTAATTAATAATTTTCTAACAAGTCGGTATTCGTTCATACTAAAAACGTGCAATCTTTATAAATAGAGGTGATAGTCCGGTTTCCAGCATAATCATGTAATTTTGAGTATTTTTTGGCAGACGAAATATTCTCTACCGTGTAAAACTTTTTGCATACCCATACTTGTGAGCCATACAAAAGGATACTTTCTGCAACTGCTTTAAATACCTTATATTTACTACTGTGAGCTATGTTTTCGTTTCTTAAGATTATGTTTTCCCCTTTCTTAAAGATCATCAACTTACATTTTTGACTGTAAGATTCCAAAGACAGCAGTAGTGGTATACTCTATTTATCATAAGTTGTAGTGCTTCGGGAGAATACGCAAAAATTACTATATCAGCAAACATTATTGCCTGAGCACGAAATCTTGCTAAATCAACATCATCTGGAACGTCATCTACAAGGTCATCATTGAAAAGCGAAAACAAGATGGGACTCAATGTACACCGCTGTCCCGAGGTGGTTGTGAACAAATCATAAGGCTCAGCTCCGTTCCACACTGCAGCCTATGTTCCTCAATGCAGCTCTTCTAGAACGCGTCCAAACTTCAGAGACAAGCCCAGACCATATATGTAGCTTGTAGAATAAAGCAACTATGTTGATTGAGTCGAATGCTGCTTTGAAGTCAATAAAGAATGTATACAATTTTCTCCCCTGTTTAATAAAGCTTTCAGCTAGCCTGCTGACAATGAAAATATTATCTATTGTAAAGTACCCTGATCAAAAGCCTGCTTGAGTCTCTTTTAACAGGTTCTATCTGCAATCCTAGTTGTGAATCTTTTCTGTAACAGGGTTGTAAAAATCTCATAAGTCAAATTAGGAAAAGAAATTCCACGATAGTTCGCTGCATCCAACAAGGATCTTTTTTTGTGTATCGGGAAGATTCTAGCGTCTCGAAATTCAATTACGGAAATATTCCCCTCAAATACTCCATTACCATACGTTCTTTAAACATGACTGTTTCGTATTTATAAAACTCAACAGGAATACCAATGGCACCCGCCACTTTTCGATCTTTTAGGAGATCCTAGAGTTAATTCCACTTCTTGAAGGTTAATTTCCGTATCTAGGATTTCGTTGTTGAATCCAGGTATCGCATAGTGAAAATTTGTTTGAATGCTACTTGGATTCCATAATTCTATGAAATAGAATGTTTGCACATAGTTTCTTATGCACTGCGAATTGTTTACATTCAATTCCCACGCAAGTTTCCAAAAATTGGTGGCGTTTTGCACGTTGTCAGTTCTTCTTCATAATTATTATTTTTGTTTTTACTTAGTTCCTTATATTGTGAGTTGGCCGCTAAGTAATTTCTTCTAAATAATCCTTGGGAGTTCCGGAAATTTCCCAACCATGCAAAGGATTTCTTACGGGCTTTTTGAAGTTCTTCATCAAACCAATGCTCCTTTATAAATGTGCACCATTTTCCACAGCCTTGTTGTTGAGGGTAAGATGAATTTATAATTTGTTCTTACATAGGGAAATCTACATTTTGGTGTGATTGAATTTCAAATCAAGTTTTTCTAATATTGTGTCTGTTGCAGGTTCCAAAATCGAAGAATTAGAAGTGATAAGGTCCGAAATCGAGTTTTACGTTTGAAAATTTGATTTGCCAGTCGTCGTTGTCAAATGTGATAAGCTGATTGTTGTAGTAGTATTTAAAAACGAGGGAGAAGCAGGAGGTGTTTCCACTAAAGCACCTCTCCTTATTCAGACGGCAGCGGACGAATTCTCGAGATGGAATCAACGGTGGTGTCTAAAGTTCCAGTAAGGTTGAACTACTTAGTGAACACCTTATAGGTCTTCTACGACATATTCGGAGCACAGGCCTATAAGCGGTTGTTCATCCGGCTCCCAGTCCTTCGTTATACTAAGGATCTGGGCCTCCAGGTTGGGGGTTATGCCGACTTCCTGACTACGTAAAAAATACCTTAGTTGCGAAGCACAAACATGCCTTGGATACGGACGGATTTACTGTTGACAACCCAAGCAAACGAAGTAAGGACAACGAACTTCGGATTTGTACGTGGAATGTTAGGTCCTTAACAGGCCACGTGCAGACGAACAATTACCGGAAGCCCTAAACTGCTGCAAGGCAGATATTACCGCCATCCAAGAAGTGCGATGGGATGGACCGGCCAACGCAAACTAAAAGACTGCGATATATACTACGGCTTACCACACTATTTGGGCGTGGATTTGTTGTTGGAACTAGACTCAGGCAAAAAGTCTAGAGTTTCAGTGTGAGCGAGCGCATGACGACAATCCGCATCAAGGCTAAATTTGTCAACATAATCCTAACATGAACGCATGTTCCAACAAAGGAAAAAGATGAAGATACCAAAGACATATTCTTCGAGCTCTTGGACAAGACAGATGAGCAGTGACCTGGTTATGACATTAAAATTATCTTAGGAGATTTTAGCGCCAAGCTAGGAAGAGAAGACATCTTTGGTGGCACAATCGGGAGATACAGCCTGCACGACACCACCTCCGACAACGGATTCAGGCTGATCGATTTCGCTGCATGGCGAGACGATCTCGTAGCTAGTACGCAGTTCACACATCTTAATATCCACAATCAAGCGTCAACTAGATTGACCACATTACGATCGACACATGACACTTCTCCAGTATTCAGGATGTCCGAGGGGACATTGAGTCGGACCACTAACTCGTTGTAGCCAAAGTAAGGCTACGGATATCCCGATTCAAGCTAAAACAAGGAAGTACTGTGAGAAGACGACGTTAGACGGCTACAATCGCAAGAGACTGTCATGTCCTTTTCCGATCGAGTCTCTAGTAACATCTTAAGCAGTCCTATGCTACCTGCATTAAGCAGTGGCAACATTGCCTTGCAGCCATCAGAGATGCCGTCTCTGAATTGCTAGGTTTCACACGGCCACCACAGCGAAACCCCTGGTTTGACGACGAATGCTGGCAAGCTCAAGCAGCAAAACAACAGGTTTACAAAGCTGCGCTATACAGAAGGAACAGAGTTGCTCGTGAGCTTTTCGAGCAGAAGATTAGAGAGGAACACCGGCTTCTTAGATGGAAAAAAAAATTGAAGAGATAGAGGGATGTCACAACAGGAATGAAGTTCATAAATTTTACCTAAAGGTAAAAAAACCTCCCAAGGCTACCACGAACCGAAGCCTGTAAGGACGATCAAGGGAACATCGTAGTAGAACCACAGTCTATGGTGAGAATATGGAAAGACCACTTCTCCGAATTATATAACGGCGTTGTAAGGGAGATAGAACCACTCAACCTAGGCGACGGAGATCAACAATTCCTTTTACCAGGCCTCAACGAAGTGAAGATGTCTATATCTTAACTTAAGTGAAAGCTGTTGCAGCTGATTGCGCCAGCTACAGAGTTACATGTTTCCTGAACATTGCATATATACATAGTTTGGCTTCAGACCACGAAAGTCCACCATTGACCAAATATTCACATTACGGCAGATCTTGGAGAAAACCCAGGAACTTCAAATCGATACCCACCATCTCTTTATCGATTTTAAAGCCACGTATGACACCATTTTTAGGGAAGAATTCTAGAATGACGATGGAGAATGCACGCTGCTTTATCAAGGTCGGAAAAGATCTTATATATGCATTTAATGTCAAAAAAGGTTTTAGTCAAGGCGATGCACTGTCAGGCGAATTCTTCAATATTCTTCTGGAAAGAATCATGCAAAACTCAACCGTCAACAATAGAGGCCCAATCTTCCAAAGGTCCATCTAATTACTCATGATGTCAGTGGATCGTTTTTTAGCTTTGCGTCCGAAGCGGAGAAGATTTGTTTAGTGGTCAATTAGGTCAATACCAAACATATGCTGTCATCAAAAAAAGGACATTGCCATTCAGAGGTACGGTGCAGTAAAGGAAGACCTTGACTCAGGCGGTAACCGCAGGTGTGTGAAGACCTCAACCAACTTGGTTGAGGCCCATGTCCGCCCCCCCCAACTTAAGTAAGTAAGTCAATGAAATATTGATGAAAGTAAAAATTACTGGATAGCTATCAGAAGTCGTTATTTTATTAACGAGTTTTCAAAAGATTGTCGGGTTAAACTTAAAAGAATTGTATATATGTATATATGAGATATTTATACTAAATGAACTAAATAATTTTAGTTAATTTTAAACTCTTTAAAGAGATGAACATATTGTTAACGATCTTGTTTTTTTTTCGAATCATTTAAAGCTCTTTCGTATATCATTGATGACAAAAGCTAGAATATTTGGACATTTTAACATCAACGATATCTTATATGCAGGATTCCAATACATTTTAAAAGTATAAAAATGCAACTTTAACTTATTTTAAAATTGGTATATTCTCACTAACTCACTTTTCATACTATTATTAATTTTTTTAAAATGTACACAATTATTCTACAAGTCTTTTAACTCATTTGAACCAAGCAATCAAAAGTCAAATGGAATCATTTTAAATCATCACCAATAATTTATAACAAGGTTCTTAACATGATTCAACATATATAAGTTCAAATCTTATTCTGAAATTGCTTGATAACATTTTTTTTTACTTCATATTACTTAATAATTCAAGACTGTTCATCTAAACACTTTAACACCCAATTAAATAAGAAAAATTCTTTGCTGCAAGCCGACGAGTTATTAAAATATTAAATTTCTTCTCTTTTTACAGTGCTTTGATCAATTTAAGTTGTTGCCAATTCACTTTCATTGCAACAATGTTTGCCATTTAATTGAATGCAATTCAATTTTATCGTTTACGCACTCAATTGATTGTGAAATCTACAATGCAAATAGAACGATAATGGTTTTCAAAAGCTCTTTTGAAATCATATACCCTTCAAAAATAGAACAGACAACATACTCTTTGCAATCACTCGAGCGTCACTTAATATTTAACAAGTTGTCAATCTGAATTAATTTGATTGATAAATCTGTTGGTTGAAAATAGACACTTGATGTCACATTAAAAGCGAATTTCCTAACTGATGTATGGCAAAATAATCTCAAAATGATAATTCAAAGAACAGAATTATGATAGAGAATTATAGCTACCTAAATACAGATTGCTTCGTCTAAACAGAAACATCATAGATGATAAATAAATCTTCATTTAGCTCAGACAATTATAATTAAATGTCTATTCAGGAAAATTTATAGTCACTCGATTGGGTATAATAAAATTAAAAAAGACTTATCCAATACTCAATGTTCTATAATAAATACATTTTATTATAATAATGGTGGGTGGCGTATGCCGAACCGCAAATTCGTCATAAAAATGCCATAATAACCTTGAAGAACATTTATGTAGTCTATAAATATAATGTCACTGATAAAATACATAATTGATATCAAAGTTTTTTTTTAACTTTTCTAATAGGTTTTAAATTTTGATTGATAAATCCAAAATGTTCTCGTATAGTATGTTAATATTTCATAAATAATAAGAATTTAAAATGATAACATTAAAACTTCCTTTTTTTTTTGTGAAAATGTAAACAAAATTTCATTCTTATGTTATAAATAATTTAGGTAATTTATTAGGTATTCTTTGAAAGTTGTTTTTGAAAACAAAATGCCAGCCCAGTCATTCCATAAGAGTCACAAAGTTAAAATACAAATTGAATTTATAATGTGGAAAGGAAGAAAGGGATATGGGAAAACTTGTGAAAAACTTTGTCTTTTCTTTTAATTTTAGTAAAGGTATCTATTGTGACCTTTTGAAAGATGTGCTCGTAAGAAGGTTGGTTGTGAGTTTGTAGTTTGCTACTTGAAAAATTATGCCAAAACTTATTTGTATCTTTTTTCTCAAACTTCTTATTGGAAGAGTTATTATTAATTTTAAATTATTGGGTTACTATAAACTTGTTTTAGTTTTATTACTCTAGAATTAGAATTAAGTTGACACTCTCTATGTACGCCTGCTATACTCAACCTGCGACCCTAGAGCTTATAAAAGTTGGCCCGCAGCGTGGTTTAATAAATTCTTGAAATATAGAGTGACTGCAAAAAACCGGAGAAAAATATATCCTTCTGAGTTTTCAAAATGGAAGCAACACTAGAAGGTGCATCAGAGGAAAAGTGGACATCGTGTGCTTTCGAAAAAATATTCTAGATATCACTCCTTTTATAATAAGTCAAGGAAACTATTTTGCCGACATACCTCGTTTTGATGATTAGGTACTTACATTTTGAATTTCAACTAGTGCGGTGGCAGGGAATTTTTGTAAATAAAGAATAAAGGCAGTAATTTCTTCGAAACTAAAACGAAATACATAGATATCTGTTAAAAATATATATCATTTGAAGACGTGAAACAGTTATTTTGAAAAAGTATAATATTGGTCGTCATTTTAACGCAATACACAAATCTTTCAAGGAAACATATTCTCCTGGATAACAATTAAGAAGTGAGAAATTAACTTTAAAAAGGTCATTAGAACATCAACAAAATGGATAATCGTGGCCTTATCTTAAGACTCTGTGGTAACTTAGACATCTTAGCAAGCACATGAACCCCTTCACCGATGCAGAAATTGTCAAAGAATGTTTCGTAAGTGCTACCGATATACTGTTTGATACATTTAGCGACAAAAACCAAATATTGTTTGATATAAAAAAACTATAGCCGTCTAATGCAACATGTGTGAGAAGTATTGAAGACATTTCCAAATATATTCGTGAAAATTTAATAGAAAACTTAAGGAACTGTACGTTTTTTAGCTTGGCTTTCGATTCCAGCACTGATATTTCAGCAACATCTCAATGCTCGGTGTTTGTTAGATATTGCACAGAACAGAATTTAATCTTCGAAGAATTTTTGAAATTCCTTCCGATGAAAGGTCAGACCCGGGGAATAGGTTACCCCGGTGATCAATTGTGGTGTCTTTTAGTATTTCTATGCAATATCACAGGAAAACTAAACAGCCTCAATCGACATTTACAAGGACAAAATAATATAATTTCACAGATGGCAAGTAAAATATTTGCTTTTGAAGAAAAGCTTAATATTTTTTATAAAGAAATAAGAAGTAAACAGTTACAAATTTTCCAAAAATGGTAATAGCTACAAAGGACCTCATCAACATCTCTGAAAAAAAAACTGCTCAACAATATTGAATTACTAATAGCACTGTCAAAAGAATTTCAAAAAAGGTTTCATGATATCAGAAAAATAAAAAAATGCTTAACGCTTGTAGAAACCCCAAGGCATCTTTAAACAACGACTACCTCCCAAGTGGCTTTTGTTTTAAATCAAGATCAGGCAAAGTTTTTTTATGAATTCATCGATTTTAAAAACGATTCGAATCTTAAAGCTCTATTTAAGAAGGGGAATACTCAGAATTTGGGTGCATCGTTATAAGAAGTTCACAGATTCCGCTGGCATTATTTGGATCTACATTTGTTTGCGAATCTTCATTTTCCAGAATGAAATATGCAAAAAATATTTACCGAAACAAACTTACGGACTCCTAATAAACCAATTGAGAAACCTTTTCGATGACATAACAGCTACGGTTTCTGATTCGTTTAAGAAATCAGTTCTTTTTCCAATTCACACAAAGATGAATAGACTACCTCGGGTTCCGTTGCATACTTTCACGGACGGCGGCAATGTTCTCAGCCGATATTGCGTTTCTTGAACATACGAGTGTTGGCTGATTGTTTACTATACCGGTCGTCTCAAATTTGTTACCACGTCTACCATAAAAACGGTGCAATACACTCAGCGTTTGAGTTACCGAACACTTATTTTGATAATAAAGTTTGATCATTTGAACGTGCTGTTCAATCGTGTAACTTGCCATGATTATTTAAAATAATAAACAAAAGATTTGACAGATGTCACCAGAACAAAATAGCCGCAAGGGGCGCCAAAATCTACCCACACCAAATGAAAACCCTTTACAAGGATACAAAAGCGGTGGTTTGGGAGAGATCAAAATAATCGAAATAGCTTAGCAGCGACACTGAGATCAAGCAAGGTTGACTGTTAAGTGCTATTTTTTGTTATTATTTATAAATGATATAGTTTCTTGGATACCTGGTGGCGTTCGAATCGCTGATATAAATGTTAATACCCTACGACATAAATCTTCTAACTGAATTATCTTAAAGTTTTTAAACCACCTTACCCATTATTTTGAAACATGGAAACTTTCCGTTAAAGTTGAAAAATCGAAAATTATGATTTCTCATAATAGTTCACGAAATATTGTGGTTCATTAATTGTATCAGAATTTATTTTGTTAACGAATTCAAGAAATGGGAGTTAACAAAAATTCTATCTGCGATTTCAAGAAACACATTGAAGAAAAAAGCTGCTCATCACAAAGCTTTGATCAAGATGACGTCTCACAATTTTTAGCAGTGAATATGTGACACCATTAGTCAAATATAAAATTTTTGAAACTGTCGTAAGATCAATGTTTTGCTATGCTGCTCAAATGTAGGGAATAGAATAATTTGAAAAAGTAGAGCAAGAAACTTTCTGAAGAAACTTTTTAACTTTTAGGGAAGAAATACCCCAGATTACACTGTCTATTTGGCAAATTAAAAACTAGGACTTACAACTCTCAACCATTTCTGTGTGCGAGTAATGTAACTTCAGATGGTACATGCAGGTTTGAACCTAAGACAACTACTACAGTCCAACACACTAACCATCACTACACGGGCATCTGGTTTACCAAAAATACTAACCTACAACCCAAATTTCTAAACGTGGAACAACTTACAAGAAGAAATTATACTGCTACACAAAAAGAATCAGTTCGAAAAAGTCTAGTTTCCTGATTCTGAAAGCGGAATTATCTAGTCATGCGCCATCAATTGCTGACAATTGGACTCGGCGAAATAATCCAAGATCTTTGTTCAGAAAGATCTTTGTTCAGAATGTTTCTCTGGCTAATGCGTTAAGTAAAATGTTGAGCTGTTGAGATCAATGGTGAATTAATGTTCGTAATTTGGGTCTCACACTCTCGGCTAGATCAGAAACATTTTCGTCTTAGCACTACTTACGACAAAGAGGACCATGAGTGTTGTCGATTATTATCATACTAGGATAATTATCCTTATCACAAGGACTTTTTTCACAATCATCTTTGGACAAAAATTTTAAAAAATTAACTGTTTCGATAAAAATCACTTTGAAAATATGTAAGTTCTTAACAATTTTTGAACTAGGTTAGAGGTAAAGTGATTTATTTCGTTCTTCGAAATAAGAAATTTTTTAAAAAGAATAGATTCGAATTAAAATATTTTGTTCCTTGATAAATCAAATATCCACTAAGTTCCAATATTTTCTAATACCTAGATTAAAGAGTTAAAACTTTTCCAAGGCATGATTTGAGATTCAAAGTCGGTAGGATATTAGTTTTAAGTGTTTGATTCCTAGTGAAAGAAAAACTTTGATTAATTTAATTTTTTTTCAAACATCACTGAAAGTTAAGGTCTTCATCTTATGATTTTCTCAAATTAAAAAACTAAAGAGCTGCTTTCGAAATTAATCAAAACAGCAGAAATTATGGGAACAAATTTGTTTTTTTATTTAAATTTTATTTTTGAGCACGATTTAAGAAATTTCATTCATTTCAGCTGTGTCTGGGCAAGCATAATGAAGTGCAAGTCATCTTGACATGTCAACAAGGATCGGAAATGGGATACCAGAACTACAGCTTGTAATATACTTGAAGACATACGATTGTTTTCACCCAACTCCCGTACATTATACAAACAATTTTTTGAATATTTACACCTTTCTTGGCTGGTCGCTAAATTTAGTGTGTAATTAAACTTTTTCGCCTTGCAGACTTATTTGTATATTTTGTTTGCTTCCAGATATGCAGACTTAAAGTGGGATTAATTAAATCTTCTAAATAACTTAAGGAAAGCGAAAGATTTTTTTCTGAATCTCTACATTCGGAAACAAACATTTTATTTCTGGGTTGCAGCTGCTTTTGACTACTACTACGGGAAGCAGATGATCACCAGAATTGGTAAATGAGACGTACAATTTGCTAATAATACTTAAAAATTATTAACAGCCTGACGTTAATCACCATTCATTGCACACAGATCGATAACTGAACTTCCCTGCCCACCCACAAAAGTCAGTTCACCACAAAAATCACCTCTCGGTACACCATTCAGATCATAAAAACCGAAACTTTCAAGCAATTCAATTAACATTCTCCCGTTTCTATTTGGTTTTTCATCTTTAGAGTTTCTAGTTGAGAATAAATTCGTTTGAGTATTCAATTCTTCGACGCTTGGATTTAGAAAAAAACCGAATTCTGGCAATGAAATCATCAAATCAACATTAAATTTCTAGATTTGAAATTATTTTTTAAAATCTTACAATAATTCTTCATAGTCGTTCAACCAATTATTACATTTTTAATGTAATGGGACAACAAAGTGAGTTTTGTGGGTTGTAAT
Source organism: Eupeodes corollae (assembly GCF_945859685.1). NCBI lineage: Eukaryota > Metazoa > Arthropoda > Insecta > Diptera > Syrphidae > Eupeodes > Eupeodes corollae. The sequence goes on along the minus strand of NC_079147.1, from coordinate 144,022,483 downwards.
ACAATCTATTCGGAAAACTAATTTACTTTCAACTATTCTAAACTTTACAAAATTACTAATTTTATTTATTTTTATACCACACAAAACTTGTAGATCAGAGAGAAAAATGACAAAAATATCCCAGAGAAATTTGCTAAGTTTAAATGTTGATTAAATTTTTAGTTCTAAACTTGCGTCTTAATCAGTGAAGAAAACTGATTTTTAACTTTTCTATTCAAATTCGTGTTATCATCAACTTTTGAAAGTCGACGTTAAGTGACCAAAATCAAAGATTGCTTACATTTTCAATCGAGGCAAGTACATACATATACGGAAGAATATAATTGAGAAATTCGGTACTGACCTGAAATAAATTTAGCTAACTCCCTTCTTTGCAGAAGTAGGAGCTGTCATTCCGAAATCAAAAAAAATGTTTTAATTCATTCCCAAAGCATCTGAATCCCCTATATCGAAAAGGGTTATTAAATTAGCATTTAATTTATTGTTAAATTTCATTATATTGAATATTATTGTCATCTTTCTTAACACGGCATTTTCAGAAAGTAATCAATTCGAATTTGAAATAGTACAACAAATTAACATTCACTTGATAAAAGATACGAAAAACAAAATTAATTATTGATAAAACAACAAATTGTTTCTGCAAATAAGATGAGTACTTGCAATGTTTATTATTGTACAGAAAAAAAAGAATATAATGTCAGTAGCTTAGCCTCGAGAAATAATAGAACTTACGTTACTACTTTTCAGTGATTTGTAGTTATTTTAATTAAAAAATAATAAAGCACCTTCAACACTTCAGTGGAAACGTGTCATCTTATTGGCAAGTTTCTATTTTTAGAGATTTTCTCACCATCTAATCATCATTACAGTATTGAAAGAAGTTTCTTTACATTATGATATTGTAAAAATTGGCAAATAAAATATTGGTGGGTTTCATTCAGACAACTTAAGTGGACTTGGCGTTAAATCAAATGTTCTAGGCTAGCTGTCAAAAGAGTTGAGTAAATTGTTCTATAGAAAGAAAAACATGGCAATGCATATGAAGTCATGTATAATAATGTGTATAAATGTTATCCAGTATTTAGATAGGCAGAAAAAACTTTACGGTGCGGTAGTTATTTTGTAACGGGTGTTTTTTAAAGACGTGAGGTTTTAAATACTTTTTTCGGAGTTGGTTTTTTTTTACAGCTGCCACTTGATTTATGCTAAGTTTGGTTTGTCATTTCATAATATATAGACTTACTTCTGAAAAGCGTCTATGAAAGTAACGAAAGAACAATGATAGGTATGAGACCTTGTGGGTGTTCAAGATTAGTAAAAAACGATTGCCTATCATATTTAGAGCACCAGTTCAGATATGAGAATTATACTGGAATTTTGAACGAATAAATATATAAAAGCCAATGGATAGTGGCATTGGAAAATGCTGTCAAGCAAGTGCGGATCCAGACTTTTAATCAGGGGAGGCCACACACTAAACACAAGGACGTGTTTTTACTCAATGCTTAAAAATGTTATTAAATGTTCTGTAATGGAGGCTAACAACATTTGAATAACATAATGTGTATCTTTACCTTAAATTTAAACATTTCAAGGGCTTTAGTTATTAAACAGAATAGTATAGCACAGGTATAGTCTGACTATTTAATTTAGACGACTCCTTATACATATATATGAAAGCATTCCAAGATTCCAACAATTTTCTAAACATACCATATTTTTAAGAGGTGAAACACAATAGTTTATAGGGTTTTTGTTGCTTTCACGCAGAAATGTGGGAAATTGTTTCGAAACGGTACTTTTTTTCAAAAATGATATTCTTTTTTAAAAAAACTCAAAACTCCAGAAAATGAGAATGAATCTCATATTAAGAATTTGCTGCGTTTTTTTAAGTAGTTTTTCGAATTCAATTTTGAGGAATTTATTATTACTATCGCTATCAGTCTGCTTACTCGTTGATACCAGAAAATGTTTGATCTTAAAGGAGTCAAAAAAAACTTAAAAATTGTTGAGAGAAAAATGTTCTTGTTTTAAGAAATATATGGTTCTTGAATTTAAGAAATTTAAATACATAATTTCTCTTAAAATTAAATAAAAGCAAATTAAGGGAAACACATAAAAGATTCAAAGCTCACTTGAACTGAATTTGCTTCAACTTTTTAAGATATTTAAAGTTTTTGTATTTAAGAGAAAATCAATTTCGAAAGAAATAAAATGTAGGACTGGGTCGCTAGATCTTGCTAATTTCTTCAAAAAAGTTGTTTACAAATATTTTCTATATTTTAAGATCTAACGATGTACCTGCAAATAAGTTTTTTCTCAAAAATGTATAAAGCCATTTTAGTTTCCAAAATAAAACTTAGATTAACTTAAACATTTCGTAGTAATCGTGGCATGATGGTTAGTGCGTTGGACTGTCATGCCAGAGGTCTTGGGTTCGATCCCTGCCTATGTCATCTAAAGTCTTTTCACGGGTACTGCCTCTTGCGAGGAATTGACAAATTCTCCAAGAGTAACTCTTGTCATGAAAAAGTGCTTTCTCAAAATTAGCCGTTCGGATTCGGCAAATAAACTGTAGGTCCCCTCCATTCCTGACAACATTACTCGCACACAGGAATGGTTGAGAGTTGTAAGTCACTAGGCCCTAGTTCGCAAAGGACTGTTGCGCCACCCAATTTATTTTTTTAACTTAAACATTTTTTTCCAAAAACCTTAAAGGGTTTGTTTTTTAATTATTTTGTCTATAATATTTCTTTACAAAATTTTCACCCCGAGATATCAAGTTTAAAAAAAAATAAAAGGGTACCCTTTTGGAGCAATACTAAAATATGTTTTTCTTGTAGAAGGAAGACAAGTAAAGAACAAAAAATTAAGAGAAAGAAAAAATGTGTTTTTTTTACAAAAATGAAAAAATAAAACGCTAATCGATTGGTTCAGGGTTTTGAATGGAAAGATTTGTTTGAGTTTTAGATTTAGAATTTGAGCCATTCTTTAATTGCTATTTGATTCCAGTTAGCATATAATAGTTTGCCACCTGGTATACCAGTTTTAGAACACACTTGGTCATAAGTTCATAATGGATTGGCATCACTGTTCTTTTCATAGTAAAGTTTTCTTTTTAGAAGTGCTCCGAGAAAATATTTAATTCAAATAGGAAAAAGTGACAAAAATTAAACTTTTGTATTTTGAAATTAAATATACATATGTAAGTACCTAAACCACACAACGCATTGAAATTCTGAGTAAGTCCTAGAACACTAAGCACCTAATTGAAGGCAAAATTTAACTTAAGTTAGTTTAAAATTAAATTAAATTGGGTGGCGCAACAGTCCTTTGCGAACTAGGGCCTAGTGACTTACAACTCTCAACCATTCCTGTGTGCGAGTAATGTTGTCAGGAATGGAGGGGACCTACAGTTTATATGTAGAATCCGAACGGCTAATTTGAGAAAGCATTTTTTCATGACAAGAGTTACTCTTGGAGAATTTGTCTATTCCTCGCGAGAGGCAGTAAAAAGACTTTAGATGGCACAGGCAGGGATCGAACCCAAGACCTCCTTCATGACAGCCCAACGCACTAACCATCAACAGTTAGTTGGCCTAACTAAATGAGCAAAAGGGTGTTACAAGAAACCTCTCCAGAATATTTAAATTGTGACAAGCGGCGAACCGACAAGAACTCCAACGATATGTCATCGGACAACATAACTGGCATCTCAATAGAATATAAGGAATCAAAATAAAACAAGATGTGATTTCAGCAAAGGTTGTGCAGTTGGAAAATTGCAACAAGCTTCTGGAAGAGCAAATGGACAAACTAATGATGAAAAGCACCGAAACTAATGTTGAGGTACGATGCCCTTCAGAAAACGGCAACGATCCCACAGAAAAGGCAAAATCTGTATGTGTTGCATTGCTGGCAGAAGGCGAAGCAAGTACTGCTGTTGAATCTGCTTACAGGTTAAATACCCGGGACGAGAGAACAGCTACAATAGTCGTCAAAATGAAATCTCGAGACACCGCTATCAATGTTCTACGCAAAACAAACAAACTTAGAAACACAAATATCAGCAAATATCCGTAAGGATTTGCCGCCCAACGTTCGTCAAAGAAGGGCAAAGCTAATTCTTTTAATGATTGAGTTGCGCGAGAAGTTTTCGAAGACACAAAAGAAAATAGCCTTGAGAAACGACAAGTTGCATGTAGATGGGAAAATATTCACTTGGGATTTATCAGAGGGACTAATCTTTTTGAGATAAATCCGTTTACCAGAAAAACAATAATAATCTATTAAATTTAAATATTAAGGGGAGTTCACATTTCTACGTGGGACAGCATGTTCTGTCATAGATTACTGTTTTATAACCTAAACTTGTGCTCACTTCTTAAGGAATTCAAGGTAGGAACAAAGACATATTCTGACCACATGCCTCTTGAAGTTACGTTTTACTTGCACGGAAACCCACTAATTACCAGCATATCACAGTTGAGCCTCCTACCGAAACTATTATGAAGCGATAGTTTTCGAATATCGTATCAAATAAACCTAAACAAAGAACTCGTAGCTCTGACAGTTATTAATGGGCTTCCAAATATTGAAAGCCTTACAGAAATAATTAAAAAAGCCGTACCCAAAATAACACCATTAAAAAATGCCAAAGGTAGGAGCAAACAAAAATGGTTTGATACTGCAAGCGACCTGGAGATGCATCTTTTCTCAAGCTTGTTAGAAAGAACAACACTAATACGTTAAAAACACTTTATGCAGATGTAAATAAGCATTTCAAAAACGTATGCCTTTCTAAAAAACAAGCGTTTAAGGAATAAAATATTGCCTTTTTAAACAAAGCAAAATACCCAGCAGAGTTTTGGAAAGCTGTTAAGCATGTCAATGGTAGAAAAAACAATATCGCACTATGCTTGCAAGCGGAACAACTTAAAGATTTACACAACACAAATCTCCCAACCATTTCAATATACAACACCTTGGATTGTTGATGAATTCCTAGATTCACCGATAGCTCTAGATGAGATTCAAAATGTAATCTTTAACTCTAAAAATAACAAAGCCTCAGGAGACGACCGCACTTCATTTCAAATGTATAAGAACTGTACGAGTGAATTCCTTTCAGCGCTTCTTATTTATCAATCGCATTTTTGAAAATGCTAGGGAGTTTTTTGAAATAAATAATATTTCCACTGCACAAGAAAGGTGATTGTAATGACCCGACAAACTATAGAGGAATATCTTTTTAAATACTTACAACTTTTTTCGGTGCAGTGCTTTTTAACAGACTTATTCATTGGGTAGATTAGGAGAAAATCATTCATGAATTACAAGCGGGATTCAGGAAGAATTATTACAAAATAGACCGAATATTTACGCTAACTAACATCGTTGAAATCTACAAGATGAACCACAAAAAGCTTTATGCATTTTTTATAGATTTTCGAGCAGCATTCGACTCTGTTTCTAGAGAGGCGCTTTTCTATAAGCTATATGGTATGGAATATCGACAAAAGTAATAAACGTTTTGCGAGCAATGTATACAAATAATATATCTTGTCCGAAGGTTTTGAGACTACAATGGGTGTTAAGCAAGGCTGTGTATTGAGCACATTAATCTTTATACCATATATAAACGGCATAACGAAGATCGTAAGAGGTGGGATTGAGATAGACCGAACAAGTATTCCAACGCTTATGTTTGCAGATGACATCGTTTTTCTCGCAGATACTGTAGAATGGTTGCTTATGATAAACCCGCTTGATGGGTACTGCAACACTTGGAATCTCTTTGTAAACCTAACAAAACCCAAGTAAGTCACAGTGCTAAGCAACAGCTATTCCAATCGACAGCATCCACAATTATTTTATATGGAACCCAAGTGTTGGGATACTGTTTATTTGAAGCAGTTGAAAAATGTCTGCGCTACTTTCTTAAGCGAATATTTAGATTACCTAGTAGTACCCTTAACTGCATGCTACATTTAGAAACGGGAACGGCTCTTATGTTTTTGAACACATTAAAAATTAATTTCAATTACATGGTAAAAGTGATTGCGGTGGAGGAAGAGAGGTTATCTAAAAAAGTCTTTAAACATATTATAAGAACAAAAGGAAATCTTATGCAAAAATGGGAGCGTCTAGCTTCTGAATGTAGAGTAGCCCTTGACATAAGCCAGATCTTAATTCTGAATCACTAAGAAGACAGTTTGATAACTTATTAGAAAAAAATAGCAAGACTGGATATCAAAAATATGTCAATGAAGCCCAAGCTTCCCAATACAGGGTGTACTATAGCAAACTTAAATACAATCTTGAAGAACAAACATATATTTGAAACTGCTATACAACTGATAAAATAAGCACTATTCTTAAAATGAGAGGAGAATTAGTTAATTTGAATTACATTCCACACCGACCAGAATTACCTATATTATGCAACATTATGTAATATGAAATAAATAAAAATAATATAAATATAAAACATAGACTTAACATTTTATATAAATCAATGCTAATCTGGTAGACGCCTAGACGGCCTTGGGCCTAACCAAAATAGACTTAGAAACTAAAATTGTTTGCACTTTCTATAATGAAATAGAGTCAATATTACTACTACTACTACTACTTCATTAAGATCTTTAAAAACTCTATAGTGGGGTCTGTATTTTATAACTGAGTAAAAAGCGTTTTCAGGAGAGTCTCGAAAAAATTGCGTTTTCCGAAGAAAACTACTTAAAGTAACGTGGCAGCCTTTGAAACACTTCGATTTGATTTGCTATTTTTTAGGACTTCTTCTGCTGCAACTATCGTGGCATTTTATCCTCCCGAAATGGAAATCGTGATAATTTATTAATTGAAAGTTCGTACAATATTCATTGAAGACCGAAACAATATCTGTCACATTGGTATTTTTTGGGTGGACGTTTGTAACATGATACAAACCCCAAATTTGACGGTCTAATAAATCAAAGTTCTATCTTAAACTGAGATATAAATTAGGCTTAAGAACTAGATGAAGACATAAGTTAGAGCTCAATCGAACGAATTCTTTTTTATTAATCTATGGAGTTTTTTTAGTAGAACTTTGTCAAGAAAATTCTTATTTGTGTTTAAATCATATTAAAATTGGAAGCAAAGTTACACCTTGTGCAATCTCCAATTTAATTGAATTCACTTTAATTAATTCAAAAACAGGAAACAAATACAAAGTTTTGAAATTAAATAGAATGTCAAGGATGCACTTAATATTTATATTTCATTGTAGGTACATACAATATCTCAGGATTAAAGTCATCCTCTCTTATACGATTATAACAAACAAATAAGAATAGAATTCATATTGTATACCGTTACGTATAGGAACAACGTGTGTAAAAATATTACATAACTTGCTCTTAATGCAAAATTCTCTGTGTCTTATGAGTTTTGAAAACAATATATATACGAGTATAATAATTCCTATTTGTGTGTGTGTGTGTGTTTATATGACATCAGACAAGTTCATCTTGATAAAGTACTCGTATTTTAAAGATATATACGAGTTTAAGACAAACGTGACCTATTCTCGAGATAAAATAAATTTAATTTTAACAAAATAATTCCCGTGTCACACACAGACTTTTCCTTATATAGGGTGATTTTTTTAAAAAGCTATAGGAAAGCTTTTTTAAAAGAAAAAAACCATACAATTCAGAAAAATGCATGAAATCTTTATTTAAATCGATGGAACGGTCCATATAATTTAATGTTTGAAGATTATTTCATGCAAATGTTGATCTTGACTGCGCCTCAAATGGTCCATCCGCTTAGTCCAATTTTGGTCTTCCAATGCGTCAATTGAAGCGGGCTTGTCTGTATAGACATGAGCTTTAAAATTGCGCCACAAAAAATTAGTCTAAAGGCTTTAAATTGCACGATTTAGGCGGCCAATTGACCGGTTCCGAACGTGAAATAAAATGTTCACCGAATTCGCCTCTCCGTAAATCCGTTGTGCGTGCTGTGTGACATGCGGCACCGTCTTGTTGAAACCACATGTCATGCAAGTCAAGCTCTTGCATTTTGGTCACGGTAGCGCTCCCCATTCTCAGTTACGTTACAATTCACACAATCTTTAAAGAATTACGGTCCAATGATGCCACCAGCCCATAAACCGCATAAAACTGTGATTTTTGGTATCTTGCAAAGCTTCTAGCTGATATTAAATCCAAAATCTACAATTCTGATTATTTACGTACCCACTGAGCCAAAAATGAGCTTCATCGCTGAACACAATTTTTCGGTAAAAAAGTGGATCTTCGACCAATTTTTCAAGAGATCATTCACCAAAAATTGTACATTGCAGCAGGTCGTTCGGCTTTAATTCTTGTACCAGCTGAATTTTGAAAGGCATCGCACCAAAATTCTTCCCCAAATTTTCCACGTTATTGATTGACAGAGGCCTAATTGCTGCAAACGAGGACGAATCGATAATTGATGGTCATCATCAAAACTGGCCGATATAGCTGCTATATTTTCTTCTGTTCGCACTCTATGTAAGCGTGTTGGTGGTTTAATGTCCAACAATGTAAATTTGTCACAATAGCCCAAATAGCCGCTTCAGTGGGTTGATTAAACTGGTCATGAAATGGAAGAAGTGCGCGAGGAACTTTCTGAACAGAGAACGCATTTTTATAATAAAATTCAATAATTTGCAAGCGTTGTTCGTTTGTAAGACGATTCATGGTAAAATTATAGACCAAACTGAACGACCGTCAGCTGTTTAAAACAGTGTTGCCAAAAAGATAATAGCTTAAAAAATCACCCTTTAGTAAAACAATAACTATTTCATTACTGAAATTATATCAAAAAGACGAACTTTGCAAAAAATAAAGTATAGTATAGACGTAGTCAGAGGTCAGAACAATTCCTCTTATATAATGATTTGATTTATTAAGTGCAAGTGTGCAAGTAGCCTTCTGACAGCAGCCCCTCAATTGACGATCTGACAAACTGGAAAATAAAAGTATGCACTTTACGACAGCTGACAGAGTAATGGAGTCTTTATAGATTTTTCTCCTGTTTTTAAATAATTTTTGTGTTGCAAATAATCAGGAATCAAAAGTATCTGCAATGAATGATGTAATACAAATCTGCAAGCTGTCCCACAGGTCCTTTTCCTTTCCATCTGTTATGCTGTTCTTGCTCTTGCTTTTACTTCGCTTAAATTTTTCAGGAAAACAAAAATAAAAAACAGAAAAAACTTCATAGAAAGTGTAGAAATAAATTCCAGATTCTCAACGGATGGAAAAGCAATGTGGCTATTAAAAAGTCTGCTATTATTTTCTTTTCTTTTTTAAATTTTATTTTTGCAAGTGAAAGTCGCACAAAATGGAAACACACAGAGACAGACACAAAGCGAAAGGGATTACATCGTTTTCCTTTCATTCGAAGACGACGACAAAAGGATGCATATGATGTTTTCCATTCTTTTAGGAAAATAAAAGTTTTGAAAAAAAAAATATCTTTGTACATGAGATGGAAATCTTTTCAATTTATGTGGGTTGTTGGATGCACATTTGCAGGGCAGGGCAGGAAAAGAAAAAGTAGGGGTACTGCTGGTACACCACCGTAAACAAAATCCGAATTCTTCATCCGAAATGAGATTGTTCAACAAATTTAGGTAAGGTAGGTATCTAACATACGTTTACCTATAATATAATGGAATCTCATTTGAATCGAGTATTGATTGTTTTTAAATTTCTTTTAGCCAATTAAATAACATTTAATTTATAAAATGTATTTTAAACTTACATAAGTCAAAATCGAGGAGATTTATTTGGGATTAGTATGATTTCTTGAACTAAAATTAGGGCAGCACAATAGCTTTTGTTGATATAATTTTATGGTAAACATTCTCAAAAGTTTTCTTTTGTTTTTTAATAGAAAAAATTCAAGAAGGAAAACATTTTCTTTTTGAAACCCATCTCACTTATATTTATATGCAAGGAGTCATAATAAAAAGGGTTAAATTCGATGACAGGGAAGTTTAAAATTTAAAACATGTCAACCTTTAGTTCGAGTAGATAAACAATGTTGTGAAAATCCTTTCCTTTTTTTTTAACTTGCACACAATGTAGGTATACAGCTGTGGTCAATTTATTAGAAACACAGATTGAAAATGAATATATATAATATACTCTGAGCTCTGTTTGTAATCGGTCCGGTTCTTCAAATTAAACATGTTGACATTTCTCGATGTTTTAAGGTATTTAGAGATGAGATTTGATAATAATTTGATGGTGCTGAGTAAGCATTAAAATCACCAACCAACATTCCGTTTTTGCTCGATAGTTCTTACATCAAATTGCTCAATCTGTCAAAGTCTTCGGTCCATCTGTTGCAAATTATAAAAAAAGGAATAATAAACATATTAGGTTTTTTATAAAAGCTTAACGACAATGCTATCTTGGATTTCCACAAAATTATAGAACTCCAGTTTTGATGTTTCTATTCCATACAGGCATGCACCGCTTGCACGACCTCTTGATGATGATTTGGTTGCCGAAATCCAAAGCCAGATATAAATCCGTTAAAATGATTGGTAAATTTAATTAAATTTTCAATAACAACATGTGTTTCAAAAATGAAGAATATTTCAAAGGCTTTCATAAAATTAAAGAAATCTATAAACATAATCTTATTATCAAGCCATGATACATTATATGGCAATATTTTACAAAAATTAATACTAAATGAGCTGACGGCGGTAACATCTCAATTTCTCATACTACTACTATTTTTCACAAGTGGCATCTTTGGTCGACGATTAGTTGTTATTGATCTAGTACTGTCGTTTTGATTCTGACGTTCATTTGGCAGGTTGATTTCTTTGACAGCATTAAAATGAAAGTCACCTAACATTTTTTGTAGTTCGTGTTCTCCATCGGTTTCAGTATTATCAGTATTATATACATACGTATAAGATTTATAAGATTTGAAAAGATATTTGAGTAGAAAATCAATTTTTACCAACTTATATTAATGTTTTTTTTTAGGTTTTTATTTTTTAAGCCTAGTACGCTGCTGATGCGAAACGAAATTTTTCGGTGGTCTCCAAGTGTAGAGCGAAATTAAAACGAAAACCACAACGGAAAAATATTTGTGTAGAGTTCTGTCAGCTGTGGAAAACAAAAACACCGAAAGTCACGAGTAAACAATTTTCAATTTTGATTTGTAAACAATTTTTTCCAATAAATAAATTAAACGTCAAAATTTCGCAAGCAATTAATATACCGGGCAATTAAATTGAGAACGAAAAGAGTGGAGAATTGTACTAAAAAATCTAGTACAGCTATCCACTAAAATGACACATTTCGTTGTTCAGCAGCGTACTGAAAAACGAAAAGCACAGCGAAATTTTTCGTTTATGATTTCGTCATGTCATTTTTGTATGGGAAATTTCGTTTCGCATCAGCAGCGTACTAGGCTTTATACAAAGAAACTGAGAATTCGATTTTTCTCAGAATGTTACCATATTCCAAAAACGTTATTTCTTCCATATTTATTTTGGATCACGTCACAATACATAATATAAGATTTAATTCAAGTCGATAGTGTTATTGGTTCGTGAGATATTTTGGGTAAACCAAAAATTTCACCTGTTTTTAAACAGCTATGGAAAAAAAAACACCCACTCAATTTGTTTGAGAGTCCTTTCAGCATTATAATCTGTATAACAACATTTATTTAAAGTTCTTGAGCTATGGACGACGAAAAAACTTCGCGAACATCTTTCTAAAAATCTTTTATTTCGACTGTAGGGACCTTGAAACGTCGAGAAATGTCAAAATTTTCAATTCGACAAACCGAACTGATTACAATAACTTCCTATGGGAAGTTAATATTGTTATTAATTGGTTGTTAAGGTTTTCAACAAATCGATAGACATAAACGGATGGGAAGATATCAGTGTGTGTTGTTTTTAAAAACAAAAAAATTTAAAACTTATTCATGCCGATTATAGAAGCCGCAATATTTTCTTCACTCGAAAGAAATCCGCATCCTCGTATGAACTATAATATCGATACGAATTTTTTTTAACGATATTAGGTTCCACCATATTCTGAAATTGACGACGACGCACAGTTTGGTATTTTGACCGTCCGCGTTTGCACTTTTTCCGTTGTTTTTACCAAACAGTGTTTTTGAATATTGGCAACACCCCGCAATAAAGTTTGTCATATATACTATGTTACTTCTTAATATGTAGAACAATCCTGCATTTCAGAACCATTCACAAGTTTTCACCTCAAAAAAAACGAAGTATTTGAAAAAAAACTCCTTTCAAGCGACCATAACTAAACATTTTTTATATTATTCCAGATGACTTTAACTCCACCTTGTCTCTGACCAGGAAACAGCTGCATGAGTTGGTAAGAGGAAGCTCACAAAGACCCCTTGATGGTAAACGTAAAGATTTGGATAAAAAATGTATGGATATCACAAACTGTCCCCCAGAGAAAATAGATGCACTTATCAATGCGTTCAAAGCAAACTATAAACGGAGATGGCGACTCTGTAACTGCACAGAAAAAGCGTTTCTTAGATAAGAATGAAGAGTGGCTTAACGAAGAAGTAACACTACCTGTTGGCATACTTACCGGAAAGTCTAAAGGTCGCCCAAGCAAAGAGTTCGGGGAATCAAGTGACCGAACAAAACGTCGAAAAACAGAAGAACTTCGTAAAAGTGTGTCTTTTGATGAACTGACATACGCAGCACAGATGAGTCAACGAGCAGCGGGAAATATTGATGTCGCAAAAGTAATGGAAGTTGCGACCCAAACTCCAACCAGGGTTATGAAGTTACGAAAAGCATCTGCGATTGGCAGTAAAACCCTGAAAACTGAGAAACACACTCCTGAAAAGGCTTTGAGGATATTCGTCGAAGTTAATTTAACTGCTAGTCAATACGAAGTCATTCATCAGGCCAACAAAGACATTTATCCGTGCTATACCGACATATGTGTATAAAGCTTAACAGGATTGTTATCCACCAAAAAGCTTAAGTGAGACAGTTGCCGAAGTGAAGCTCCAAGATTTAGTGGATCAGACAACATCACGTTTATATAAATATTTTGAACCACAATTTCAACAGTGACTTGAGACCAGTGAAACAGATTTAAAGCTCATATGCAAGTGAGGATGCGATAGGTCTATTCTAAGCCAGTATAAGCAGAAATTTGTACCTCTTCGTCTCAAGTATGGGAGTCAAATCTTATGGCAAAACATTCACTCTTCATCACCGAGATGGTGCAGACCAATACGGATTCGTTTTGTAAAAGAAAGTAAGGACATGACATAACCAATGAAGAAATCGAATACGTTGAAAACCAGGCCAAAAATCTTTATGCAAAAAAAGTAACCGACAATATAAGAGTCGACCATGTACTGCTTCCAATATTGGTCAATGGAAAAGTGTGCAACGCAGCTACGAATACGGCATCTACATTACGTTGTTCCATATGTGGAAAAACGACTTGGATTCTAGAGAACCAGAGAATCCAGATACTTTTAGATTTTGGCTATCAATATTACACCCCAGGATTAGGTTTTTTGAATATCTACTGCATCTGTCGTATAACCTAAAGACGGAAGTGCATAAGGGTCGCGAAACAGAAAAAAGTGACCGGGAAAAAATGCAAGCAGCCAAAAGACAAATACAAAAGAGTTTAACGATAAAATGGGCTTACTAATGGACATTCCAAAGGCTGGGTATGGCAACACTAATGACAGCAACAACTCGCGCAGATTTTTTTATAGACAAGAAGAAGCAACTTCTATTACAAGTGTGGATTTATCATTGATACAAAAATTCAAAACATATTAGAGGTGATATCTTCTGGTTATGAATGAAATCGATCTTCCAAAAATCGCATACAATTTTGGAATGGACATACAATTTTGGAATGAAAAATGAACCCGGATTAAGAAAATTTCACTCATAAAAAAAGGAAAAAGGGATTTTCTACGAAAAAGTATCTTTCATTTTTGTCTAATTTCTTATAAACTATGACATTTATCGGAATGAGGTTTTTGTGTTTTACTAAAAATATATCAGGTCATTGAATATTGACAAAAGAAATGTCTTTGTTAAACACACTTTTGTTTAAATAAATTAAAAACCGAAAAAAACTATTTAATTAAACAACTTAAATCAAAAAACAAAACAAAGAATAAAATACATGCTTTAAAAAAAATTATAGCGCAGTGTTGTACGTGCTTTTTTTGATTTGAATTAATTTGTTTTCTTTGGGCTAATGGGGATGGGCATTAAAATGGGGTTTACTGTACCTAAAAAATGAAAATGTATCCTTCCAAATAACTTTTTAGTCATTTGGTACCTATTTGATATGAAAAATGTGCCCAAATATTTTTGGCCAAGTTTTCGACCAAAATAACGCACTGTGCGACGTGATGTTCATTTTTTACAGACAAATTTTTTTAATATAAACCTAAACTTCTTTAATGTCTTATTGAGATCTCTACCTTTATTTATGCTCACGTTTGAAAATAAAGAAAGTCTCGATAAGATTTACAGTATTAAATCAATTATGGGCATAGTTGTCAAAATTGAACCACTGCGAAAGTCGAAAAGTGTTCCACAATGTAAGCGCTGTCAAGCCTTTGGGCATACACAAAAATACTGCAATCGCGAGTTCGCTTGTGTTAAATGTGAAGGCAGACATGCAACCAAAAACTGTCCCATGGGCAGAGAACAGAAAGCGAAATGTGTTAATTGTCAAGGCAATCATCCTGCAAGTTACAGAGGATGTCCAGTAGCAAAAAAGTTCCAAGACACAAAAAGAAAAAACAAAACTGGGAACAAGTTTAGAAACTCAACCAACACAAAACCAGTAGTTGAAAGCAAAAAAGTAACGGTCGATAACATTACTAAAAATCAACCGGGAAAAGCAATTGCACTAAGCAAAAGTGATGAAAATAAATCCTATTCCCAGATTGTAAAAAATGTGCGGAAGAATGAGGAAACTTCTATAAAAGAAATGCTGGAACTCATCCTGAAAAGGATTGGCCAACAAGATTTAAACATAAAACAGCTAAGCGAAGAAGTCGCTCTTAAAAAACAATGATGGACAGAACACTCAAAATCGCAACATGGAATGCAAACGGTCTCTTACAGCATGTATCAGAACTAAACATCTTTTTAGACATAGAGCATATAGACATTTGTTTGGTGTCCGAAACCCACCTCGCTATTGAACAAAATCTTGATAATAAATTACCAAACTATACATGTTATCACGCTCCGCACCCAGCTGACAAAGCTAGGGGAGGATCAGCAATACTTATAAAAAAGTGCTTAACACACTTTGAAGAACCAAAGTTTACTAAAGAAAACATGCAAGTAACAACAATTAGTATTGGTATAAAAAAGAAAGAATTCAAAATAGCAGCTATATACTGCCCTCCGAGGCGCTCTCCAACTGAAGAAGACTATGCAGAACTCCTACATTTGTTAGGACATAACTTCCTTGTTGGTGGCGACTTCAATGCTAA
Source organism: Eupeodes corollae (assembly GCF_945859685.1). NCBI lineage: Eukaryota > Metazoa > Arthropoda > Insecta > Diptera > Syrphidae > Eupeodes > Eupeodes corollae. The sequence goes on along the minus strand of NC_079147.1, from coordinate 144,006,919 downwards.
ACACACCCAATGGGGATCTAGGCTCATAACAACAAAAGGTAAACGGCTATACCAAGCAGGCCGAAAATACAACTGCGAATTTTATTCTTCTGGTTCGCCAACATATTGGCCATCTGATACTAACAAAATACCAGACCTTATAGACTTTTTCGTAGTTAAAGGTATTAAACGAAATCATATAAGTGTCGAAGGTAATTACGATTTATCATCAGATCATACTCCAGTAATTTTATCACTGAGCGAAACAGAAATAATAGAAAAAAGTAATCCCAAGCTCGTGAATAACAGAACAAACTGGAACGAATTCAGAGACAAACTTGAAAATTTTATAAACCTAAGATCCCCTATGCAAACAATTGAACAAATTGATCATGAAGTAGAACAATTTATTGCTGATGTGCAGCAGGCTGCAGAAGAAAGTACTCAAACTATTTCGAATGCGAGAGAAAAAGAAATAAAATATCCTATCGAAATAAAGGAGTTGATATTGGAAAAAAGAAGAGCTAGAAGAAAATGGCAATCCACGAGATTCCCAGATGATAAGGTAGTTTTTAACCGTCTTAACAACGAATTAAAAAAAAGAATCTGTGAGTTTAAAAATGATTCACTAAGTAGATTCCTGAAAAGTCTGACGACGGATGCTTCTACAGAATACTCCTTATGGAAAGCAACTAAGCGCCTAAAAAGACCTCAGACACAAAACCCGCCGATAAAATCTCAAGATGGTAAATGGATCGGAAACCCGAAACAAAAGGCTGATCTCTTTGCTGAACATCTCGCGAATGTTTTCAAGCCATTCCCAGCAAGCACAGCTACAGATCCCTTACAGTTTGTTGACAGAAACGACGAATGTGAAATACCTTTTGTCACGCTCAAAGAAGTAAGAAGCATGTGTCAACATAAGCTGTCAAACAAAAAATCACCAGGGTACGATCTTATAACTGCTCAGGTTCTGAAAGAAATGCCTCTTATAGCCTTCAAGAAACTCCAATTTATAATAAACGCATGCCTTAAACTAAGATACGTGCCACATCATTGGAAAATTGCGGAAGTCATTGTTATACCTAAACAAGGAAAGCCACCAACAGAAGTTACATCTTACAGACCAATATCGCTTATACCAATCATGGCAAAAGTTTTTGAAAAACTGCTACTTAAAAGGCTTAACAAAATAATTGAAGAAAGAAGACTAATTCCGAGCCATCAGTTTGGATTTAGAAATAAACATTCCACGATAGACCAAGTGCATCGAATTACGGATGTTGTGGAAAAGGCACTTGAAGAAAAACAAGTATGCTCGTCTGTATTCTTAGATGTTGCTCAAGCTTTTGACAAGGTTTGGCACTTGGGACTTGAGTACAAACTGCATAGGGACTTCCCCAGGCAGTACTACGAAATACTGAAATCCTACATTACGAACCGACTCTTTAGAGTACGGTACGACCAAAATTACTCGGAACTTAAGAAAATTGAAGCCGGTGTACCACAAGGAAGTGTCCTAGGACCAACCCTGTATCTGTTATATACAAGGGATATTCCAGTGGACATCAACGCTATCATGGCCACCTTTGCTGATTATACTGCAATATTGGTGCCAGATAAATCCGTTACGAAGGCTACACAAAAATTGCAAAATGCAGTCGATAAAGTTAGTAATTGGACGCACAAATGGCGTATCAAATTAAACGAAACAAAATCGACGCATATAAACTTTACAAACAAAAACATAAACAATGTTCCAATTTTTATAAACAGTACAGAAGTACCTTACTCCAATACCGCCAAATACCTTGGAATGAATTTGGATGCAAAGCTTAAATGGAAAGAACACATCAAAAAGAAAAGAGAAGAACTAAACTTGAAGTACAGAAAAATGTACTGGTTAATAGGAAAGAACTCCGACCTATCTATCCAGAACAAAGCAAGGTCCTTCGTGGAATAATAAATGCCCCTTGGTATATAAGAAATAGCGATCTACATCGTGACCTTCAAATTGAAATGGTTACAGAAGTGGTTAAGAAACACGCTGTATCACACAATAACCGGCTGCAAAGTCATACTAACTCTGAAATGGAGACCGTATTAAATGTACGAGACAATGTTCGGAGATTAAGAAGAACCAAGCCTCATGAGCTGATGGGCTAAAAGCTACGGGAAAGTGTTATAACCTTACACTTCCCCCAATGCGATTTTAAAAATTAAGAAATAAAAATCATTTGTCGATCTTTCATAGATTGGTCCTGATTCACCGGTGGTTTTAGTGCGGTAAGAGTCCCACACTACTCGGTACCGATTCTTAAAATGTCTTATTGCTACCAATTTTTCATTCATCTTCTGTTTAGTTCTATCTGCAACATTTTTAATGCGGATTCGAAATGTCAAAAGTTAAATGGATTCCGTAATCTACACGTTTCTAACATTTCGAAGGTTTTTTTATCAGTTGATTCTCTATTAGTAAAAACTTAAAAATTATCTGGATTTATGATCTCGTTTTACCAGTCCATATATTGCTGGATCCACCCTGTTTGAAGTTTTACTAGCTACTGTTACTTTAAGGAAACACAATATTGTGAAGAAGTAAAGGAACTAAAGAACAATGTTTCTAATTAGTTGTCCACCGCTGTAAGTGTAAACTTTCATTTTTTAAAGAAATAGAGCCAATTTCTTTTGTTCAATAAATTCTATGAAGATCAAGTTTTATTGATATCATTATAACGAAAGAAAAATTTGAAACTTATTTATTAAGAAATCCAAAAGATACCATCTAATATTTGAGCTAAATCTTATAGCATTGGAATGAGGAGTTCTTTAAATAAATATTAAGTTTTGTGGACATTTTTATACTAAAATTGGAATTGAAGGGATTTCCCTAAATGACATACATAACACATATCAACTTTTATTGTGATTGTGAATTGTGGTACCGATATTTTGTTTGAAAAAAAACATATTTTTGTGACCTGAAGAACGTACTAATTTCGAAAGAAAGAAGAAAAAGGGAAGATAGTTTTATCACAAGGCAACCATATTTTTGACAGTTATCATCGGAAAATGTTCGATCAAATTGAATTAAGTAGATTCAGTTTACACGGATGGATGTTCTTTGATAACAGTTTTATTAAAAATGTACGTTTTTAGGCTGAAACTTTTGAACGGTAAATGCTACAAAAAAGAATTTTTTAAGCTATTTAATAACTTGAGTAACTTTTTTTCTAAAAGCAAGGGTTCAGAATTTCGAACGGTTTTAAAAACAAAAAACAACTTCAAGAAATATGGATATTTCGAGTATTGTGTCCAGCGATTCAGTTAATAATTGCAGTTTTTTCTATCAGAAAGTACAATAAGCTCTCATATTGTCTTTGCACTCGATGTCCATCTAAACCGGCATTCCTTGCCTATTTGCAATTTCAAAAAAATATAAATAACAATCGTTAAACATTCTTGTTTCTAAATATTCGGCTATCGAAGACTTAAGACTCGTAACCATTTTGAATTAAACCCCAACACAACGCTCTAATAAATCGTTTCTTGATAAGTAGATGGTAAGGATACTTTTTTGAGAATCAGGATGTGGGTGTATGATATGTTTTTGCTTTGAGCAATATTGCAGCCAAACCACGTTTTGACGTCGATAGAAGGACAGTACTAATAATGAGGTTTTTCATCGTCGAAATAAAGTGGTCATCAACTTGGCGCATCTTCTCCAAGCCAAATCGTAGAAAGTACGTCGTCACCTCAAACTGTTTTCCAGCTTAAATTTTTGAGCAGGTTGATCTTGTGTGTATGTAATCTTAGATCATTATGCAAAATTTTGTCTGAGCGATCTTCATTTCTTGAGAATGCCGTTAAACGGACACCTTAACTGCAGCCACATTTTCAAAATTGCGACCAAACACGTTGCATAACTGAAACTGACATTGCAGAATCAAACAACAAATTTGTAGATTCAAATGTTTAAACAAAGCTTAAGTATTGCCTGTCTACTCAGGCGAGAATTACGAACAAAACTTGGAGTGTTCGCCCGTTGTGGTCCCCAAAATACCAATTGTTGTTCGTTCGGTAACTTAACCATTATGAAAATGTAGAGTTGTAAGTTGAAGATGTCAAGAGATGGGTTCACAATTCAAATTCAAAACCGTTTATAAACGGAACAGACAAAATACTGACAATAAGTCGAATCAGTAAGAACAAAAAATTTGTGCTGCCTTATAAAAAATATTGACCTGACATTCCCATAAAACATGTAATCAATCAATTTGTTTTTGTATTAAAACACTGAAAACATTTACTCTTTTTATCCTCTAAATTTCGTCTCAATGCCAAAAAAAACTCCTGCTGTCAGAATATAATTAATTTTTAAGAAATAAAATTATTTTCAACACAATAACTCACAACATAATTATTGAACAATGTCATCAATATTTATTCAGTCATTAAATACAAAAAAAAAACACATTTCAAACCCAAAAACACTTCTAAAATACCCGCAACATGTCATTTCCAGCAGCAACAACAAAAATAATAAAAATAAACATTCAGCTGCCTTCTGCAGAAACAGCAACAGCAGCAGCTGACAATCCAAAATTAAATTTTATTTAGCGATAATGAATTTTTAAATTTATATTCCTTTTATTTGCTCGATGACAGTGACACCAGACCGCATCATCACGTCGTTTCAAAAAATAGACCAACCTAAAAAAAAAACATTTGAAGCACTTTTATTTGTACTTCAATCACAATTAAACTTTATCTACACGCACTCTTTGGGAGGTAAAAAAAAAAAGAATAAAAGTCGTCTACAAGTTAAATAAAATAAAAATACCGGCAACGAGGAAGCATCAACGAGATTCGTGTTTTTCTTATCACACTTGGCTTACATTGTGATTTTCTGCCAGCAGCGTGTGGTTGTTGACGTTAGCCTTTTTTGGTGACCATACGTAAACATTTGTTTAAATTAAACTCCAATTAATAATTAATTCAATATAAAATGTATTAAATATTGCTTTTACTTTCGGCATTTCAATTGATTTATAAGGTCCAACTTGAATTCCACTAAGGTATGATCTTTTTTTTGAAAGAAATGCCTTCGAAAACTCCAATTTATATTACACGTATGCCTTGAACTAAGATATATACCAAACATTCCAAAAATAATTGTTATACCCAAACAAGGTATGCCACCAACAGAAGTAACATCTTACAGACCAATATCGCTTATACCAATCATGGCAAAAGTTTAAAAAAGACTGCAACTGAAAAGGCTCAGCAGATTAATAGAAGAGAGAAGACTGATTGTAAAGCATCTATTTGCATTCAGACACGCAAACAATCTACCTTCGATAAAGTTCATCGAATTACGGATGTGGTTGAAAAGGTACGTGAAGGTTTGGCACAACTACAAAATAATAAATTCATAAATGTTACGAACCTACTCTTAAGAGTACGGTACGACCAACATTACTCGGAACTAAAGTAAAATGAAGCCGGTGTACCACAAGGAAGTGCCCTAGGGCCTACCTTGTATCTTTTATATGAAATGGGCATTTCAATGGATACCAATGCTATTCATGGCCATGATGATACTGCAACAGAGAAAAAGTAAACGAAAAGCGTTAAAAAGCTTCGCCACAAATTCGTAATAAAGAAATACGACCAGAGTCGAATTTGAAAGGTCGAATTGAAAACGATCCGCCGCGAACCTCATAATCAGGCCTGTGGTTGCAAGTCAAAGCTTGCATATTTGAGATAGTCATTGGGTTGAATTTACTATTTAATGGATAAAGGACTGTTAGCGCCATAGTTCCATCGGCTAATCGATCGTTCCAAGGTTTGAATTTCTTCTAAAAGCTAACCTAACTCAGATTGAAATTCAATCAACTAAGGATAGAGGGCCATAAAATCGTTCAATTCAATACACAAGCTGAACTACAAATACGCTCTGTAACTAGCCTTTGAGTGTTTGGAGGTATAAGAAGTCTACAAGGCCAGAGGAAAAAAAAACCGAAGATAAAATCTTGAAAATCTACGTCGAATTATTTCCTCGTGCAACAGAAGCGTATCATTAATTCGAAAAATTCTAATATCATTTGCATAGATAAGCGATATAGAATTATTTATAACAGCATTGTTTAAACAGCAACGGACCAAGGCGACTCCTTTGAGGTACACCAGAATTGATTTTAAATTGAACCTTCATGAGTTACTCCTGAACACGACGCTAAAATATCTATCTTTAAGATATGACGAAATTTACATAACGGAACTGTTGTTGAGTAAAATTTTACTAAATTTATTGAGAAGAAGACCATGACTTAATTTGTCAAATGCCTAGCTGAAGTCTGTAAAGATACAATCGATTTGAGAGTGTTTTTCGAATGCATTCAAACAAAAAGTAGGGAATTATAATGAATTATTTGTTGTAGATTCTTTTTTCCAAAAATTGATTTTGACATATAACAGAACATCAATTTAAAGAAATTATAACACAGATAGGAGATTCAAACAAATTAGGAACTTTTCTTATGGATTGGCGTTATGTATAAATAGGTCTCAAAATTTAGAACATTTCAGAGATTGAAAAGAAAAAATAATTCATAACTTCAACAGAAATGAAGGTATTTCTATTTTATCAGGGCTAGGACTATAACATTCATTCAGCTTTAGAATATTGTCTTGTATAGAGGCCTCAGAAATTGAAAAATCGATTGATATGAGATCAAGGTATTCTTATGTGTTAAAACAAGTAATGTTAAGGTTACTATTTAAAATGATAATAAAATTAATAACAAACAGGTAAGAAACTGCTGCCTCGACATATTCCATTAATATATACCTAGTTCTAGCACATTTCAAAGACCAGCCTTAGCTTATCATGTTAAAAAAAAAGGGGTTAAATTGTTTTAGTACTTTGAAAAAATAGACTTTTGGATTAAATTAAACAACTACAGCATTTATTAGTTTATATTTATTATATATAATTAATTAATTCAGAATTTAGCTTTTTGCTTTTATTTTCATTAAAAATTAATTTAACCAAAATACAATTGCGTTAAATTATAGTACAAATCGATTTGCATAGTTAATATTTTATTCGAAAAATATACAATACAGTATCCCGAACAAACATAATTGAAATGTATTTTCGGCAAGCTCCAAGCACTTTTATTCCAAACAAAAGACATTTACAAGTAGTTTCATAGGAAGAAGGTAAGTTAATTCAATTTAACTTGAAAAAGCATTCTGTGTAAATTTGAAGCCAAAGATAATTTGATAAAGAATTCTAAAACACGATAGTATTTGGCATTTTTCTACATTCAAATGTAGATTGTTTATCCTGCACCAATCTACCAATCTCACCTAGTCTTCTAGCAGAAGACCGCAATCAGATATGCAGGTAATACTACGGTGGATCTCTAGATTATCGGCGAAAAGGAGACAAATAATTTTTTTTAAAACAGCTGAAATATCATATAAAATAAAAAGTAAAGGTCTTAAATGGATACTTTGTGGAACGCCTGATCATCTTAAAAGTGACAAACATATACCAAGACTCTGTCAAATGCTTTCGGAAAGTCGATGAAAACTATATGGGGTTGAGACGGGGTTTTGGATGTCATTTGTTATAATATTCACCAAGATAGTAAAGTTTGTTGCAGTAGATTTACCTACCAGAAAACCGTGTTGAAAAATTGATGCCTTCTCTTCACAGAAAATAAAAAGAAGTTGTCATATTATCAATTGTCGATAGTCAACCTGAAATTTGGCCAAATTGTCGCATTTACCACCAAAATAGTCAATATGACAACCTTATTTTTAAAAATTGACTACAATTTGGTTGTCGTATTGACTACCCAAAATTGACTATCGAGGATTGTTATATTGATTACCGCAGTTGTCATATTGACTAGCGCAATTGTCCTATTGACTACCGTAGTTGTCATATTGACTACCGTGGTTGTAATATTGACTACCAAAATTGACTATCGAGAATTGTTATATTGACTACCGCAGTTGTCCTATTGACTACCGCAGTTGTCATATTGACTACCGCAATTGTCCTATTGACTTTCGCAGGCAGTTGTCATATTGACTACCGTGGTTGTCATATTGCCTACCAAAATTGACTATCGAGAATTTTTATATTGACTACCGAAGTTGTCCTATTGACTACCGCAGTTGTCATATTGACTACCGGAATTGTCCTATTGACTTCCGCAGTTGTCATATTGACTACCGTGGTTGTCATATTGACTACCAAAATTGACTATCGAGAACTGTTATATTGACTACCGCAGTAGTCATATTGACTAGCGCAATTGTCCTATTGACTACCGCAGTTGTCATATTGACTACCGTGGTTGTCATATTGCCTACCAAAATTGACTATCGAGAATTTTTATATTGACTACCGCAGTTGTCCTATTGACTACCGCAGTTGTCATATTGACTACCGCAATTGTCCTATTGACTTCCGCAGTTGTCATATTGACTAGCGCAATGGTCCTATTGACTACCGCAGTTGTCATATTGACTACCGTGGTTGTCATATTGCCTACCAAAATTGACTATCGAGAATTTTTATATTGACTACCGCAGTTGTCCTATTGACTACCGCAGTTGTCCTATTGACTACCGCAGTTGTCATATTGACTACTGCAATTGTCCTATTTACTTCCGCAGTTGTCATATTGACTACCGTGGTTGGCATATTGACTACCAAAATTGACTATCGAGAATTGTTATATTGACTACCTCAGTAGTCATATTGACTAGCGCAATTGTCATATTGACTACCACAGTTGTCATATTGACTACCGTGGTTGTCATATTGCCTACCAAAATTGACTATCGAGAATTGTTATATTGACTACCGCAGTTGTTCTATTGACTACTAAAGTTGTCATATTGACTACCGCAATTGTCCTATTGACTTTCGCAGTTGTCATATTGACTACCGTGGTTGTCATATTGACTACCAAAATTGACTATCGAGAATTGTTATATTGACTGCCGCAGTAGTCATATTGACTAGCGCAATTGTCCTATTGACTACCGCAGTTGTCATATTGACTACCGTGGTTGTCATATTGCCTACCAAAATTGACTATCGAGAATTTTTATATTGACTACCGCAGTTGTCCTATTGACTACCGCAGTTGTCATATTGACTACCGCAATTGTCCTATTGACTTCCGCAGTTGTCATATTGACTACCGTGGTTGTCATATTGATTACCAAAATTGACTATCGAGAATTGTTATATTGACTACCGCAGTAGTCATATTGACTAGCGCAATTGTCCTATTGACTACCGCAGTTGTCATATTGACTACCGTGGTTGTCATATTGACTACCAAAATTGACTATTGAGAATTGTTATATTGACTACCGCAGTTGTCATATTGACTAGCGCAATTGTCCTATTGACTACCGCAGTTGTCATATTGACTACCACAATTGACTATCGAGAATTGTTATATTGACTACCGCAGTTGTCCTATTGACTACCGCAGTTGTCATATTGACTACCAAAATTGACTATCGAGAATTGTTATATTGACTGCCGCAGTAGTCATATTGACTAGCGCAATTGTCCTATTGACTACCGCAGTTGTCATATTGACTACCGTGGTTGTCATATTGACTACCAAAATTGACTATTGAGAATTGTTATATTGACTACCGCAGTTGTCATATTGACTAGCGCAATTGTCCTATTGACTACCGCAGTTGTCATATTGACTACCACAATTGACTATCGAGAATTGTTATATTGACTACCGCAGTTGTCCTATTGACTACCGCAGTTGTCATATTGACTACCACAATTGTCCTATTGAATACCGCAGTTTTCATATTGAATACCGCAGTTTTCATATTGACTACTAAAGTTGTCATATTGACTACCAAATTGTAAAAACATTTCGAATTCCAAAATTGTTCCATTGACTATTGCGGTTATCGGCTGAAAATTGACTACCAAATAGTCATATTGACTTTTTTCGTTCTGTGTTGGATTACAAACAAAACTTTGTTTATAGTTTTGCTATCGTAGATTGCTCGAAATTCGTTAATGATTTGTTAATGCTTGTTTGAATATCGATTTAAAAAAAAAAAAAACGTATAAAAATAAAACTTTCCAAGTTTAATGGCCCATTGTGATACCATATGAATCTTGAGGCTTCCTCCTAAGCTCAATGTAACCAGTTTGAGTCCCTTACGAAACGTGAGAAGCTGATTATGCTGATATAATTTAGATCGTTAAAGAAGAATTCTACTAGGTATTTCTTGCGTTTTCGAGCCAGAGCAAGACATGTACAGAGAAGATGAAGAACTGTTTCCTCCTCCATACATATTCTGCAAAAGTCATTTGAGAATACGCCTAGTCGCGTGGCGTGCTTTCCTATTAGACAGTGTCCGGTTATGACACCTATTATCGAGCTTATATGCGATCTGCTTAGAGACTGCAAGCACATTGAAGGTTTTAAATCCAGTGTTGGCCAGATGTTTTTTGTGACCTGACACGTGGTGATGTTGGTCCACCTGGTGCCTGCTTAAGCCTGAAGGAATATCGTTGTTTGAAAAACATGGACTCTTAGGACATAATGCCAAATTACGATTACCTCATGTTTTTGAACATATTTAAGTCACACCCTTAAGTTACTATTCCAAACATTCCATAAAAAGAAAGGTAAAAGATTTGGCCTCATAGTCAAGTGACTATTAACATAACATCATAAGTGTTATCGGAGACTTATTGTTATTTCGTCAACACAAATTCTTGCTATTAAAACAAAACTACAAATGGTCACCTAACATACTATCCATAGGGACTTATCCTAATTATACATTTTGGCGAACTCAAAGTCAAAGTAGCAGAACAAAATAACGAACTGCAGCCTTACCTTAAAGAAAAACCCATCTCGTCTAAATCTAAACTATAGAACCCTCTCTAGCATTGAAATATCCCCTAAGTTCATATACTCGTTTATATATATAATGAGGTATAAAAATGATTTCATCTTTCAACACCTCTCACCGTAGCCAAGACTAAACAACGGCAAACTGATTTACAAAACTATTTTATAAACATTTTCACGCATGAATTCTTTCAACTAAAAATAAACACACGCAAATATAAAAGTCCTCATTCTCTTTTTCTCAGATACGAGTAAGTATAGTTTTGCAAAAAGAAAAAAAACTTAAATTAATTGTGGCCTGTCTTTGGATACAAAGTACAATACTTTAAATACTAAATACTGCCCTGGCAGAGAGTGGCATGAAACGCAGAACGCAGAACAGAACATAGCGCCAGTCGACACAGACCATAAGTTTCATTACGTTACGTATTCTTTTGTTTACGAAAAGGGGAAGGAAGAAATAGCACATTTAAAAAAAAGAAGAAAACAAAACAAATGCTGGTTTATTAGCATATTAATTTGTACATGCTGCGGTGGCGCGTTCTGATGAATGTGACAAGTTAAAAATATGGGTCAGTTTTGTGTGGTATATATACGTATGGAGGTATTTGCTTAGTAAACAGAATTAATCATTATTTGCCGTATCTAATTTAACGTAATTACGAGAATAAATTAGTTTATTTATTCATCGTTTAACCAGGGAATTCTTCAATAAGGACAATTGAGTAGACTAACGCATCATCCTGGTTTGACAATAAATGGAGGATACGATATTCATCTTAGACGAAGAGCAATGCGGAATTAATCGATTGAAGATTGATTTGTATTTATCATTCATGAAAGTGTAATTTGTCGCTTATCTTATTAATACAAAATTGATATTGACAAAAACATTAAATCGTCACAAGCTACGTATAAAGAGGAAGATAAAGATAACATTCGATAAATAATTTTGGTTAACAATTGAAAATTGAAAAAGAAAATCTGTCTGATAAAATCTCAAGCACATTATGTTGATTGATGTTAATCAATCAATCAGATGTAAAGGTCAGATCGGTAGAAGATTGTTTGAGAAAATGTACGTGGAGGTAAGGTACCTAAGGTAAAGCATGTATAGAACATTGTGTACCTTAGTATAAATTAATCTTTTCTGTTTGTCTATTGTTCTCACAGTTTTTGATGTAAAGGGTGTTTTTATGGACATGTGGTTTTCAAGAAGAAATAAAACGCATATAATTTAACTCAATGGTCAAGAATTAAGATCCATTATAAAGATAAGGGTTTGCAATTATGTTATGGCCGGCTTGAATGACTAATAGATAAATAATAATTTGTAACTTAGAAAATGTTTAAAATGATTCTTCAGCTTTCCCCGAATCTTCAGCTTTCAGTAGAGTTAATCACCAAAATTAAGTTAATAAATTAAAATTAAATACGGTTTTGACGGTGTTAGAAAACAAATTGTGAAAATTGGTAATTTGGAATCAAATCACATAACAGATGGTGTTCCTGAAGGTAGTCATTTAGGTCCACTGCTGTTTGATATATTGATTTTTCATAAGTGTTATTGCTGTCAGAATGCTTAATAATAGCTGATGATATAAAGTCCAACTGTTTTTTTTTATAACGCTCTAGAAAATTATAAATTGGCCAGAATACTTGAAATAAAATACTTTGGTACTTAATTTAGTCACATGTTTAATATATTGTACCTAAATCTTATAAGTCTATTTAAGTTTGGTTTTAATAGAAACCCTGATAATTTAAAGGGCCCTTACGAAATGAAAGCAATTTACTGTTAGATCGTTCATCCTTTGTTGGAGTTTTGTTCAAATATTTCGAATACTGACCCAAAACAACCAATGGTAATACCAATCTTGATTACAGTAGTAGATGTTTTGTTTTTCGAAATACAGACTCTGCAGAAAAGACGAGGAATGTGCTTTGTTTTATTCGTCGACGATATTTTTAGTTTAAGTATTTATTGTCAGTTTTTGATCTCCTTTGTAAATATTTATGCACCAAGTCGATCATTGGGATTAAGACCATTTATTTTTGAAATTCGACACTCCACAACCTGCGGACAGCGGGAGCCTATTTTTCATTGATGCTTACATAATTAAGATGAATTGGTCTTATCAAGAATTGGTGAAAACATATTGGTAACGTCTGTGAATAAAGATTACTCGTAGACATGAACAACCTTGGTTATTTGAAAAATCAACTATCATTATCTATCACGTTAACGAAAACGAAAAATGAAATGTTGTCATACCGTAAGCTCTAGCTTAAGTTCTTAATTTCAGCAGAGGCTTCATTTGTGCAGCAAACTTATCCGCGTAGACAAGTGACTTTATATAGCCCCGGAAAAAATAGTCAAGGTGTTAAATCGAACAATCTTTTTTTTTCTATTCAGGAGTTAATCTATTTATTAGAAAATGGCAAACCAAACAGAACATAAATGAAATGACAGCTGTCAATAAGATTAACCACGAAATAAGCATTTCCAGATTGAAAACTGCGATATTTACTATGGTGACTGCTAAGGAGAAAACCAACAGCGCCTATTTAGATGGTCTTGAGCTAAAGGTGCATCAACGAGCACTTCATGACCAACGCATCAAGGCTAAACTCGGCAACATTAGCCTAATATGCGCACACGCCCCCACAGAAGAGAAGCATGACAACACCAAAGATCTGTTCTTTGAGATCTTAATCTTTGAGCAGTGTCCTGAGCGATTTTAATGCCAAGTGGAATAACCGGGAAAAACAGCCTGGACGACAACACTTCCGACACCCGAATCAGGCTCATAGATTTTGCTGCGGGACGAAACCTGATGGTATCCAGTACGCGTTTTGAACACCTCAAAATCCACAAAGGAACTTGGAGTTCTCCAGACCAATCGACCGTCAACCAGATTGACCATGTTGCGATTGACGTTAGATACGCTTCCAGCATCATGGATGTCCGAACTTATCGAGGAGCTAACATCGACTAGGACCACTACCTCGTTGTAGTCAAGGCAGCACTTCGCCTTTCCAGACCAAAAGCAAAACAGGGAGATGCTGGGAGAAGATACAACGTCGAACTGCTACAATCGCCAGAAAGGAACATCGACTTCTCAGAAAAAGAAAGAAAAAGCATGAGAAGCGTGCGGTCGAAGATGTTGAGAGGTTTAAAAGCAGGAATGAAGTTCGAAAGTTTTATGAACAGGTGAAACGAAATTCACAAGTACATTAACCTAGAACCGAAGGCTGCAAAGACGAAAGTAGAAACATCATAGTGGAACAGCAGTAAATGCTGAGGATATGGATGGACTTCTTCTTCAGACAGTATAACGGAGACGACGAACCGAATTTCGCTGTCAAGCAGGATTCAACATAGAGGACGAAAGCCAACAATCCCGTCCTCCCGACTTAGACGAAGTAAAGATTGCCATATCTAATCTGAAGTCTAACAAAGCCGCTAGAGCGGATGGCTTGAACGCCGAGCTCTTTAAAGCAGCTGGATATAAGTTAGTTAGGAGCATGCACCAACTTAATTGTAAAATATTTTCGAAAGGAAGCATCCTTGATGAATGAAACCTCAGTATTATTTGCTCGATCCTGAAAAAAGAAGACTCTCTAAACTGCATAAACTATAAAGGAATCAGTCTTCTTACCATCGCTTTCCAAATTTTCACTCGCGTAATATGTGAACGACTAAGGTCCATCGTCAAGATAGGTCCTTATCAGTGTAGTTTTAGAAAGTCCACAGTTGATCAAATATTCACATTACGGATGATCTTGGAAGAAATCCAAGAACACCAAATCGACACCCACCATCTTTTCATCGATTTCAAGGCCTCATATGACAGCATCTACAGGGATGAGCTGTATAGAGCCAGTCTAGTTTTGACATCCGCCCCAAACTCGTCCATTTGTGCAGGATGACCACAAAAAATTCACGCTGCTCCATAAAGATTGGTAACAACTTAACAAAACATACATAATCGGAAAAACTCAGCGTGAATTCAATGGGGCTCTTGTGAGTATTGAGGCAGAGGCGCCAAAAATGAATTTAACGGTTTAACCAAAGTCTCGGTCAAAACGTCACCATCGACAGAGGTAACTTTGAGGTAGTCAAGAAAAACGCAGAAAACAACACCAGCGCTAAGATCAAACGAAGAATAACTCTTACTAACCGCTGTTTCTTTAGGCTAAGAAAGCAATTGAGTAGCAAAGCCCTCTCTGGAGGGAACCAATTCTTGCTTTATTATGTACTGTGCAGAACCATTGAATATGACAAAAGCGGATGAAAACACCTTGGGTCGTTTCGAGACAAAAGTTCTTCGTGTGATCTACGGTCCCGTATGCAAAGAAGGTGAATGGAGAAGATGGAACGACGAGCTGTACGATCTTTGCAGCTGGTAGGGTAAAGGTCCAACGACTAAGATGACTGGGTCACGTAGAGCGCATGGAAACCAATGCTCCGGCCCGGAAAGTCTTCGCATCCACATCCACAGCACAGCGTTGTAGAGGAAGACCGCGGATCAGATAGCGCACAAGTGGAAAGTAACCTCACCCAACTTGAAAAGCGAAACTAGAGGCATCTAGCTAGCGACCGACCTAGATGGAGAAGTTTTTTGGGAGAGGCCCTAGTTTACACATGACTGTAACGCCACCTTAAGTTAGTAAGTAAGTAAGATTTAAAACCGCACGTCTAAAAAAATACCCTTTATTTCTATGTATCTACATTTATGTGTGCTTGTTCTATATTTAATATACATTCTCATAAACGACCGTAGTACATACATACGTACATATTTCTACATATTTGGAAAAGAGCAGGACTAATGCAAGTATACTAAAATTAATTATTTAAATAAATGTCAACAGATTCGAGTGCTTCTGTTTGCTTATTGGTTCTGTTGCATGACAAGGAAGTTGTGTTATAAATACATACTGTACCTATTAGGATAAAGAAAATACACAGTAAGTAGGAAATAGGGAGGTGGGTGGTCTTGTCACACACATAATGAATTGGAACTATTTTGGGAAGGAAAATATTGATTTTATGATTTTATTTTTATGCTAGAAAAAATTGAGTTTAGAAATATAAAATAAGCAAAGTCAATAAATAGAAAATTAAGTTCCGAGATCTGCACACAGGAATTCCGCTGCAAGGGAAATGGCAATCAACTTAAGCGACGCAAAACAACAATTCCGCCTCCTTGACCTCGACGAAGTAAAGATAGGTACAACTTATCTGAAGTCCAACAAATCTGTTGAAATTGACGGCATCGCTGCTGTAGCAGCGGGCAATGACCTGCTAAAGAGAATGCAGGAACTCATCTGCAAAATATGGTCGAAAGAAGGCAAGAGCAAAGAGTGGAATCTCAGCATAGTTTCCCCAATCCTCATTCCATGTGTGCAGAATGACTATGAAGAATGAACGCTATTCTATCAAGGTCAAAAAAGATCTCACCGATGCTTTTGATGTCAATAAAGGATTTAAACAAGACAATCCACTGTCATGCGACTTCTTTAACATCGTTCTGGAAAGAATTATGCAAAACTCAATTGTTAACACTGGAGGCACAATATTCCAAAGTTTGCAACGAAAGAGGAGGAAACGGGTTTAGTGGTCAATGAGGGCAACACAAAGTATATGCTGCCATCGGCCACTAAATATACGGCATTTGGACAAAACGTCATGATGAAGACTTTGTTCACCTTACTTAGTTAGGTGGTCAGACTTGTTAAGTCCGTTGGGAACCCCTTAAGAGGCATAGGGCCTCCACTACACCGACGCGCCATCGTGTGCGGTTTCCGGAGATGTGTTTCAGCTCCCTTCCACTCTTGCCGAGTGACGCTGAATAAACCTCGACTGTCCTGCACCATGTGCTTTGCGGTCATCCAGCACTTCTTCCTTCATTTGTACGCGGATTTCACTGCATTGCTTGGCCTGCAATGCGGTCGTTACATTTTTGAAGCGTATGTCCAACCCATTGCCACTTACGCCTTCGTATAATAGAGTCTATAGGTTCCTGACCTATCCTTCTATGAAGGACCTCATTTTAAATAAGGTCTGGCCAGAAAATCCTTAGGATGTAACGAAGACATCTATTCACGAATGTATGCAGCTTTCTTGTTATGGCTGAAGTAACCTTGCAATTGCTGCACCCATAAAGAAGCACAGATTCGACATTTGTGCGAAACAGTCGTAGCTTTATTCTTAAGCTGATAGAGTTATTCCTCCAAATTTTCAAACACATACCGATAGCTGCTTTCGCTTTGCCGATTTTGTTCGGTTCTGCCTTCGATGGAAATGATACTTCCAAGGTATTGAAAGCTCTCCATTTTTTCCACTACCGGTTGCGGGAAAATATTTATATGATAGGATGGTCGAGTTCCGAAGCTGATCATTTTTGTTTTGCCGGAATTAATTTTCAGCCCCACAACTTCTGCTTCTCTCTCCACACTATCAAAGGCCTTCTCAAAATCAACGAGCAGCAGGTGTAGTGGTGCTCGATATTCAACGCACTCTTCAATAATGATCCGCAGGGTGTTGATATGAGTAATACAGGAGGATCTAGCGCGAAATCCTACTATCTACTTTTGAAATGTTACCAAGATTTTTATTTTAATCACTTAAATCCACAGTATATCTAAATTGTACCGAATTCAGTCTCACCCCCCCTTAAAGTATAGATATTTACGGGAATTCTTAAGGAAATAGGTTTGTCAGACTTAAAGAATTCTTCTTTTAAGTGCAATGCAAACAATGTTGACGTTCAAACATTGCTGACTTAAAACTTACAATGCTAATATTGCACCTATCGAATGAATCTGCAGAAAATAGCGGAGTTAGATCGATTAAAGGGAAAATCTGTTAAAAATAACCAGGTACACGATTAAGGATCATTTCCCCTCCAAAAGGTAAACACCGATTCACTTAACCGTTTATACCTTAGGTATTGAATTTATCTCTCCATCTTGTTAATATTTTGTTAATAGCTGATCGACTTAACTGAATTAAAACAACCAAATCTGCCTTATTAAATCAAGATGAAACTAGCCAAATAACTTCTGTTTAAATTTGCAAACCTACTTGGTTAATTTTAACCCACCAACTTGATTTAATTAAACCAATCTTCTCTGTTAATGCTTAGTTCATTCACACATCGTGACTCTAGCAAAAAGCTTAAGCCAAATCTGTCCCAAATTCAAGTTTCAATCGTCAAATGCATCATAGAAAAAAAGAGTCTGGGATGCGACCTACAATGGTAACTTCCCATCCCGTCTGTCGATGTGTCTTGCTTAAAAGTCTGTGGGTTTTCGTGTTGGGTTAAAAAAGTTATCAATTGAAACATCAATTTTTACCAAATTTGCGTACTATTTTTTGTGAATTCATTTTATAATGAAAAAACGGAATATTGGAATTAAAAAAAAAACTACTGATTATCGAAAACAATATTTTCTGTGAAATAAAAAAAGTTTGAAGACAATATTCTTAATTTTTAAAAAGCTATTTTAGTCGAAAGTAATTTGTTTACAAGTTTTAGTATTGGGTTTTTATTTTTTGTAAGAACACTGTCTATTAGATTTTTTTCAAAATTTTACTGAATGTTGACAACAACATTTTTTAAAAGATAAAAGGAGTTTAAAGCCAATATCTCAAAGTTTTGATAAGATATTTGAGTCGAAAACCAATTTTTACCAACATTTATTAATTTTTTTGTTTAGGTTTTTATTTTTTGGAAAAAAAACTGTCAATTCGATTTTTCTCACATTTTTTTCCGAATGTTGAAATCAATATTTCTTATAAGTTAAAATTGGTTGGAAGCTATTATCTCAAATTTTTGAAAAGATATTTGAGTCAAAATTCAATATTTACCAACTTTGAGTAATGTATTTTTAGGGTTTTATTTAAAAAAAAAACTGTCAATTCGATTTTTCTCAAAAATTTACTAGATGTTAAAAACGTTTTTCTTTCGTTGCACAAGATTGTTTTGAAGATGAAATCAATTTTTATTCGTAAAATTTTCGATGTGACAAACATTTTTTTCAATTTATAAAAAAACCGTTAATTGCATTTCTTTACGTTACAATATATAATAAAGTTTAATTGAAGTCTTTAGCGTCATTGGTTCGTGATATATTAAGAGTTAAACAAAGTGTTCACCTTTTTTTAAACTGCTATGGTAAAAAAAAACACCCACGCAATTTTCTTGAAAGTCTTTAATGCATCTTTCTGCATTATTATCTGTACACCAACATATATTTAAAGTCGGTATCTCTACTGGTTCTTGAGCTATGGACGTATGTACACACGCACGCACAGACATCTTTCTAAAAATCTTTTATTTCGACACTATGGACCTTGAAACGTCGAGAAATGTCAAAATTTTCAATTTGAAAAATCGGACCCATTACAATAACTTCCTATGGGAAGTTAACAAATGAAAAAGTAAAACATTTAACGAGCTAATAAAAACAAATTCTAATAATAAATAATTGATAATGTTTCAGACTGATTCAATGACATTTACATAAGTTTAGTTTTTGCAAAAATTAATGTTTGAAAGGCTGGATTTCAGTATTTATTACTTATCAACGGTAAGTTGACGCTAGCAATAGATCTAAGGATCTGAATGCTTTGGACAGTTTTTAGTTACAAAATATGATATTGCTTGAAGCACTTTAACCTGAAGCAAATTTTCAAGCTTTTTTAGGATTTTTAAATGGATATCGTAAGAAATGGCGAGTTATGTATGATTATAAATCAAACTTCAGTAACACATTTTTAAACTTAAGTATCTGTATATAAACAGATATGAAATGATTAAAAGGATTTTGTTATCATTGACCAAACATATCAAAACACACCCTATGGGTCTGCATTTTAACTGACAAAAGAATGGCGCGAAAAATGAAAGGTATTTGCGTTGTTTGTTTACACAGCAATGATTAATTCTCATTTGGAATCGAAAAATGCAAAGTCTTTTATCGTGTTTCCTAAAACGATTTCATTTATATAGACGTCAATGATGACGAAGACCGGCGACCGGCGACGACGACATCGATGTCGAATGGTGCCCGGCCTGAATCAACGAACGGGAACTATGCAGTACTCACCAAATGTATATTATTGTATTTGATGATGAATGCACGCAACAAGGAACGCGTATGTTCGATCTCGGTTGGCGTTTAAACAATTAAACAAAAAATAGAAAAATATTTCTTTGGTGGCATTGTTTTAAGGTTTTTCTTTTTGTTGTCAATTGTTTTTGATTAATTTGCATGGTGAAGGTTTTAATGAAAAGAGTACACAAAACATCCAAATAAAAAATTAATTAGTGAGGTGGTAATGATGTCTTGAAATAGATAGAAGAATTTTTATTAATTAATTTGATAAAAATGAACTTCGGCCTTTTAGACTCCAATAAAGAACTTCAGATCACGAAAGCCCATTATTAACTTGTATTCCTTTTTCAAGGCCTTTTGGGTCAT
Source organism: Eupeodes corollae (assembly GCF_945859685.1). Taxonomy (NCBI): domain Eukaryota; kingdom Metazoa; phylum Arthropoda; class Insecta; order Diptera; family Syrphidae; genus Eupeodes; species Eupeodes corollae. The sequence goes on along the minus strand of NC_079147.1, from coordinate 143,986,505 downwards.
ATGCAAAAAGATGAGAAAGTTCTCAGAGTCAGAGCTGACGAGCTTCAACTCCCATGTAAGATCGATCGAGAAGACTCTAACTCGGGCTCAGTTTCATATGCAAAAAAAAAAGAATTCGCTCTCTACAGTACTGACTCAGTGATATGAGAACGATCTCAAAGCTTTTTGTATGCACTTGTTAAAACATAAAAAATGGAAAAATCTCTTTTGAAAGCGAAAATGAGAGTGTAATTTTAAACAAAAATGCTAACCATCTTAAGGAACTTCTAGTAAAAGAACTGAAAATAAATAGTTTTACTGGAGAAGTTGCAGTAATCAGTTTTAAAGGCAAGAAAAAGAGATGCTATGCTTAAAATCATAGAGGCATTTAAAAACAAATTTGACGAGGACATAAGTGAACAAAAATTCCAAAAAAAAGTGTCAAAAAGTGTGCCGCTTAAAAACGAAAATAGATTAAAAAAAAAAACTGGAAATAAGAAAACATTTATTAAGGATTTGGAAAAGGAATTGCTTATTTCGATGCTTGTAAATTTTCCATCTGCGTTGTACGTAGCCTGTACATTTATTAAGTAGTTTCCTTTGCGGTTTACGTACTCCTCGTGGAGAAAGAGTGGTTTCCTTATACGCACATGTGTTAAATCCATAGCACCAATGGCGTAAGGAAACTCACACTTACTGCTCCATAACCTTAGCGCTTCTTCTATTTCTTCAGAAGTTTGTTAGAATATGATCCAATCAGTTGCACTGCATGCAATTTTTTTTGCTACTTACTGTAACACCCGTCGTTGATTAATTGACACCAATGTCTTCATCAACAGGATCTTAGTAAAGGCTGGTTAAATTTTAAGGACCGAAGTTGAATGTAAACCACACCTTAAAGTCAAGTCAAAAGTCCGTATTTCATATGACATTTCTCAATTACAGACTTATTCAATTGGAACCATGAAAATATACACATTCGAAAAACGCTTTAAAGTTAATTAGGCTTATTATTTAAATGGGCGTTCAAATCCAAATGCATATCGTATACTTTGTGATTTGTTCGGTCAATTTTATTGTTCATATTTGCCTACAATCAGAAAAATCGTGCAAATATGTAAGCAAACAGGGTCTAAAAACCCTACAGGTGATGTTAAAACACCAGTGCATGCTCAACAGTTCGTAATGCGTATGGTTACAGAGCCGTCCAGCTCAAGTCGTTGTCGCGTGTCGTGCGGAACAATTGCATCTCTCACGCTCGTCATTGATCAACATTCTGCATACATATTTCCATTTACACGCTTACAAGCTGCAACTGACCAAAGAACTAAAGCCCCTTCAACATTTCAAGATGGCAGCAGTCGTTAATGGTCAGAATGGTGATAAGAAATGGTAACAGTGGATGATAAATTTTCGAAGAAATCATCTTTAGTAGTGATGCATATTTCCACCTCAGTTTATTCGTCAATAGAAGAACTGTCGTAAAACAAATGTACCCACAAACAGTGAGTGTTTGGATCGGTTTATTGGCTGGTGGCAACATCGGGCCGCATTTTTTCCTTGGGGCTTGTCCGCTCACTCAGTTACTGTGATATTGAAATAATAACGAACTTTGTATGGTTCGTATAGGAAAATATGAATGTGGACGATATGTGGTTTCAACAGGACGGTGCCACTTGCCAGCTACCCGTGGCGTGAAAGTTAGTGCTTTGGACTGTCTGAGCAAACTGGACCAAGTCCCTTGTTAGTGACGAAGGTTAAACATCATCTCAACTTCAATTCAATAAAAAACAAAAAGTCAGCAGGCGTCCGTCGATTGTACATCCAACGTTGCTCTAAGACATTTTTCCGATTGAGGCAATTGACATTTACACCACGCTCATCCATAATGCACTGAATAATGCATATTATCCATTGCATTGGAAGACCGCTGTGGTTCATCCTCTCAAGAAAAAGGGGAAGGACAACTCCAACCCGTCAAATCTTCGGTCGATAAGTCTTCTTCTGAGTATCAGCAAAGTTTTCGAAAAGATCATCAACAGGACTCTGACTAAGTAGGCTGCGGGCAACAACAAAATTCCGGATAACCAGTTCGGGTTCAAGGCAGGTCATGCCACATTCCATGCTGCGTCTATAAACTCGTTTCTGATATCCAATGGAATAAATCAAAACAACAATGCACAGGTGCTGTTCTGGTTGACACCTTTGACACCGTATGGTTAGAGGGTCTCTACCCCTATTTTAAAACTGAGTTGGCTTGGCATAAGCAAGCCATTGCCATGTTCAAACTTAAAATGCGAATATCTCGCTTAATATGCGTCCTACGGTATCAAAAGTCGGCAATTTTTGATCTCCATTATATCTCGATCTAGAGCACCTAGAAGGCTGAAATTTCAGGCTTTGCATAAGCAAGCCATTGCTGTATATATAACTTCTAAAACAACATTCTTAAAATAATGGTCTTCAACAGGGAGCGGTGAATTCGGTGATTTTCTTCAGCATTAACACCAGTGATCTGATAGGTAGTCTTACAAAGGCAATTGCGTACGACGACGCTCTAATTGCGTACAGAGCGGCCTGAAAGGTTGAGTTTATTAGAATGCTCTTGGAGCATGATTTCCACAAGATACAGAGATATTACTAACTGGAAACTGAAAATAAGTGTCCACAAGTCGGAGATAATTCTGTTCCGGACTCCGTTGGCTAAGGCCACGAGGGATACATGCAAGAACTGGAGCAAGATGGTAACCGTTGATCTTCACGGGCAGCGATAAGCGAGCAAAAGTGTAGTGAAGTACCTCGGTATCTGGTTAGATCAGTATTTATATTTCGACAGACATATAAATGCTTCTCTGACCAGGATCAGAGGAGCCGTTGCTCTGACGCAAAGGCTATTTTACAACAGTCGACTTGACCCCAGAGTGAAAGTAATTTGCTACATCGCTCTTATACAGGCGATGATCCTTTATGGTTGTCCTGTGTGATTCAACGTTGTCCCTTCCCAGATGGAGAAGTTCTATACAACGGGTGTTCGAGCGGCAATGTTTACGACCTTATCGAACAGCTGAATCTTCTTACGTGCGTTACTATTCCAACGAAGTTCTATACAATGGGGTTCGAATCAACAGAATTGAAAATTTCGTGATAAAACTCGTTCGAGGTCACATTGTTCTATGCGAACGATGGCTGTTTTGAGAGTGCACGCTTGAGCGGCTTCATTCCGACAGAGGCATTCCTCCTTTTAGGCAAATGCGGCCTGATACAGGATAGATTGGTAATTCCGCTAATCTACCACGTCAGACGACAAACCCTGGATAGGCGACTCCTGTACAATCGGGACGTCATAACACGAGGCGGAGGAGAGCTCTTTCGGTTCAGGAGGGCTGTGTCCTAACGGGACCGAACTGATAGGGTGAAGCAGGAGAACCAGTTTTGGTGACTTCAATCGGTACTTGATAGTGGGTAGTCGGGATGGTTAAAAGCCTTGGCCGGCTTACATACTTGTTTTATAGTTTTAGGGTTGAGTTAAAAGTAGAATCGGCATGACGGTACAAAAAAAAAATACAAAAAAAAAACAAAAATACGAAAAAAATAGGAATGTAAAAAAATATAAACAAAAAAAAAGACAACAAAATATGAAAAACAAAAACTGTTAGATAGTTAGATTTGCTGCTGTGGTTGTTCTAGTTTTAAGTAGTTTTTAGGTAGAATAGGTAGTTTAAGTTAGTTTTAAGTTATATTTAAGGACCTTTAAGCAGTTTTTTTTAAACTTTTCTAATTAACAAAAATAAATAAAATGAATTACTGTAAAATAGATCATACAGCCGAAAGACATTAGTATTTAGTGTTATATTTAAACTAAGAGTTTCCGTATCGGACCATTTAGTTAGTTGTATGATATGGTTATTTAGGCTAGCTTTATGAATTCTCGTCCAGCTTTAAGATAGGTTTAAGATGGAATTAATGCAAATGAATAAAAAAAAAGGTGCGTTGGAGTGTCATGCCAAAGGTCTTGGGTTCGATCCCTGCCTGTGCCATCTAAAGTTTATTTCACGGGTACTGCCTCTTGCAAGGAATTGATAAGTTTTCCGTTTCTGGAATAACTTCTAACTGCTGTATCCTTAAAAAAAAATGTTAAAAATCACTTTCGACATGTTTTGAAAGCAATTTTCCATTACATAGTCGGTCTTTAATAAAGCTGCTTAACCATTACTTTTAATTAAAGATTCAATACTGTCACGTGACTTTGTTTTTATGTAAAATTAAAATAATTAGTTGTTAAAATAAGAAAATGGTCACGTTTACTATGTATATCCAACAAATTTTTAAAGGACAATGCAGATTAATTGTTCATTTTTGTTCAATTAACAATCCGACAATCGCATTAATTGAAATGAATGCGCTTTAACCTCCTATATAGATAGATACATTATAGCATGTTACAAGTTAATGTCTGCCAGCAAATTATTGGTTGAATGCACGGATAGTCAGGAATATCTACAATACTACAAAATGTTTTATAATTAAATTCCAATTATAATCAATAAATGGAACGGATTCTCGGGCTGCTCGCATACTTCGGGAATATAAATTCAATTATTTCAGTATTGTTAATTTGTATGGATGAATAAATGGGCTATAGAGTTATATGGAATTTAAGTTTAGACTTGCATTGAAAAGAGTTCAAAGTCATTGTCACATATGATCGAAAAATATTCGTTGTTTATTGGGATAAACACTTTCGGAAATTTTTAAAAAATTTAAAATAATGGAGTTAAAACTTTTTCTTTTTTATATCTTTTTTTCAGTTCTCACAGTTGACAACCAAACCAACATTTCGATTTTGTGTACAGAAAATTTGACACTTTAAAATTTATGGAGAAAAATGGCATCTGTCAATGCTTTTGAGTTTTATTGTAATTTCTTTGTTAAATAATAATGGATGAACGTCAGGTTTTCTTAAACTTGTAAAACAACAGCTGACCTCAAGAAATTAAAGCAAAACATGAAATGTCAAAAAGCTTAATCCTTCATAGTGAAAACGTAAAAATTAGTATGAACGATAATTTTTGACAGCTTTTTCAGCTGCTGCGTTTTTTCCAATTACTGGAAATCTCAATTAGCTGTACAGCTTACCACAAAAATGACTTCTACAGCTAAGACATTTTTATTTTTCTTGAACTGAGTTTTACGTTAGTCTTTATCAAGTAGTACAAGTACCTCGTTTCCCGTCTTTAAAATTAAATATTTATACAATAAGACTCAAAATTGAGGTACAGCTAGGAACTATGATGTACAGGGGTGAAATTGCGTAAAGCGATTGTAGACTGTCACTGTTTTAGTTGTCAATTTTTACTGTCACACTTTCTTTGATCTAAGTAAAGAGATCGCCAAAAAAAATTGGAGTACTTGGCGGCACCCAGATATTATTATGTCATTTCAATTATTTTCTAATAATTTTTAATTTTATACAAAACCAGAAAATAGTGAACAATTGTGATATTATGACATCTGAGCGAGCTTTACAAGTACGCCCAATCGGGCAAAGACGAAATTTAGAAGGACACATCGAATAAAGATGATGGAGAGGACCTAAAGTTTAAGCAAACAAATAGCTGGAAGTTCTGCTATTCGCCTCAAAGCTTCGTCGCAGTGATTTAACGACAACATTGGCCTCTCCGCAGCCTTTAAGTATTTATAATCTATTCCAAAGCACACACACTACACCACTCCCAAACTGCAATTCGACAGAAACTTACAGATTTCTATACCTTCCAGATCTTTTTGGGAGGATAGGGCATTCCTGCAAGACGAGTCAGTCCACTTTTATAAAGATGGATCAAAAACAAAAGAAGAGGTTGGTGGATGTGTTTACTCTGAGCGACTGAAATTATGTCTTTAATTCCGCCTTCCCAATCGTTGTAGAGTGTTCCAGGCAATACTTTTGGCGGTAAAAGAAGTTTTGTCCCGGCTTAAAGAAAACGTGATATCAACATGTGATATCCGTATTTTCTCAGATAGTCTGGCCGCTATCAAATCTCTGGAATTTGTCTCTAGAAACTCTATAACAGTCCATAAATGTCGATCTTCTCTAATGGAAATGGCACGACAGTTATACACTCACCTTAGCTGGGTGCCGAACCATAGAGACATTCCAGGAAACTGTCAGGCAGATCAACCCGCCAGGAATGGTACAGTACAACCCATTCTACCACGTTTGGCAAATGCTGGCATACCAATCGCTCCATGGAAACTATTGCTAATGCAGGACGCTATGAAGAAGATAAACACCAGGTGGAATAAAATCACCACGTGTCAGGTTTCTAAAAACATCTTGCTTACACTAGATTTAAAGCGATCAAGGTGCTTGCTATCTCTAAGCAGATCGGCACCGGGCACTGTCTAATAGCAAAGTACGCCAAGCGGCTAGGCGTATTCTCAAATGACTTTTGCACAATCTGTATGGATGATATACATGCTCTGCTCTAGCTCAAAAACGCAAGAATCTTCTATAACGATCTGAACGATCTAAATCATATTAGCATAATCAGCCTCTCACGTTTCTTCAGGGACTGGTTTCATTGAGCTTGAAGAAAGCATTTAGATTTACAGTCTGTTACATAAGAGCGTGGCTACTGTTACAAGTAGAAACAAAATCAGAAAGTCCTGTTTCTTTTTCTATGACATAGAGGGCACCTCAGTACTTCATGCTTGTAGTAAAATGTCAGCTGTCTGGCCGATTTAGTCTTCAATTGAGTGGTTTTTCGAAATGAGTGCTGTTTACGCCTCTCGCTTTGAGGCAATTTTTCTATGTTTGCATGAAAAAGGACCCAAATGAACGCAAACTGCTGCTGCGAAATTTATGGTAAAGTCAGAGAAGTTCGTTGGCAAGTGGATAATGAAAAGGTCGGTAAAGTTGATGATTTTCCCGATCGCGGAAATGCAAGCAGTCTCAAAAAAAGAGGAAAAAAAGATTCTCGCATTGTTCTCGAAAGATCAAACTTTGACTTTACGTGAAGATGCTGCGAAATTGAAAGCAAAAGGTGTTAACATATCTTCTGGAACGATTCGCAGGCACTTGCTTGCCAATACATTGAAATATTGTAGTACTTTGGAAAAAACAATGTTGAGTTGCAAAACAAGTTGAAAAATGGGTGGAATGGGTGAAGGAAAACATGGCCCACGAGTGGAAGGCGAAAAACGGAGTTCTCACTTAAGATTGGCATCTCAGTCACCGGATGCAGATCCCATAGAAAATGTGTGGGCTGTTATGAAAATGCAGCTTCGCAGACGTAAGCCATGTAATTTAAATCAACTTTCCCGACACATTCGGAATATTTGGAGGTCTTTCCCGGTAGAATATGCAGAAAAACTAGTGGAAAGTATGCCCCGACGGTGCCAGGTATTGACGACCAAATTATCAATAAATTTGGGAATTTTTGAAAAATCAATTGTTATATTTATTTAACAGTTACCACGCTCTTATGTAACAGACTCTATGCGCTATCACAATGGACCATAATCTGGCCTAAGGACAGCAACTCTAACCTAACCTAACCTAACCTACAGTTTTATGTCGAATCCAAGAGGATCATTTCAGAAAGTACTTTTCATAACTAGAATTACTCTTAGAGGATTTGGCAATTCCTCACACTGGTCTACGCACTAACCATCACTCCACGGTTCGAGCCATAGGTAACGGTTATTGTTGTCCCAAATCGGAAGCACCTTACAATCGATTTATTGAAGAGTAAGTTTGATAAGCTTGTCTCAAGAAATCGGTCATTCGATTGGCCTTTTCCATTAGACTATTTTTCTTTGAGGCTACGTAGCCAAAAGCCAACGACCGACGTTGGAAGAGCTCAGCCGAAATGTATGGTCGAGTCTTCTATTGGGTTCAACAAATCCGCCACTGTAAACGTGCCCGCAGTGTGCATGTGATAGAAGTTGGTCATAAATGTTTTAATTTCACTTCAACCCAATAATGTAGTTCTTGAAATATATCTTAAGGTTTGGCTTTAAGAAAAATAAAAAAGGTATCAAGTTCTTATTAGAAAAGCCGATATTTTCTTACCCTTTGTATATCTTTTAAACATTTATTTCGGCTACAGAAATAAGCAATATACTTTTGAGTTTGAATTTATATACGAGTTCCAATATCTTGCTATTTATCTATTATTAGAAAAACGACAAAAGATTAACACGGTATAATGAGAGAGGCTCAAATTTAAACGAATTGCAAAATTGTTGAAAAATTGCATAAAAGGTTGCAAATTCCAAACGTATACATTGTTTTAGAACTTCTTCGAATTCTTCTTACCTAAGTACACAATAACCTTGTCTGTAATTACCCAGTCTTCATTTAACAGGTAGCAAACTTATACACCCATGTTATCTTTTATTTTTGTTTTTGAATTCGATAAAGAAGAAACTCATAAAAAAACATTTTTTTAAAAAACAAAGGTTCATTAAATTGGCAACAATATGAAAAAAGTAACATTGTTTACTTTTGTTTTAAAGCAAAGCAGTTTTAGGTAAATACTAAGGAAGAAAATTCTACCTGAGACTAGTGTACATATGTATGTATGTATGTCATAGCATAGTCTAAGAATGATGATGATTACAAAGCTAACGCATACAAAATAAAACCACTACTGTACAACTTTAATTAAACCATTCTATCTTTTCAAACTCGTTTGATTGCAATTAAAAAAAACACAAAACACATATGTGTATGGTAAAATGTCTGACATCTTTCTATGAATGCTTTTGTGGGACATAATGCTTCCTAACTAACATCAAGGTTAAACCTTACATTCTTCAGTAATTTCACAGGGTGTTCTTCTTTAAATTCAGAGATACGAAGCGAATTTGTTCTTGGAATTTTTTGGTCGATATATCGTCAAACTGATTTCCAATTTACTGACAACCAGTTTCCCCAAATATTCCATCGGGTTACCCATATTTTGAGTTACAACTGCAACCCTGGGGTTTATAGGTAAAATAAGATTCCGAAATAGTTTAACAGGTAATGAATTTCAAGCTTACTGAACTTCCTAATAAAATGTTTCTAAATTTAAGGTTAGCGGAATGTTTATTGGTTTGTTGAGGTTTGCATAAGTTCTCAATAGGATTAAGATCTGGGGATTGGACTGTCCATTCCATTAAATTGATATTATTCAGACTTACATATGTATAATATCATATATTTAATTGTATCTACTTTTTTTACGCTACTGGTTTTTAATTGGTCTTAAAGACAAGATCCTATTTAATGACATGTTTTATTTTAGTCATAAAAGGATCAGCTTTTCTTAAGCGGGCAATAGCAAAATCTGTTGGAGGGAGGGTTTTCCTAGATTGTAACACCTCTTTCTTGGCAATGGAAAAGAGCATTTCAAACCTGCTTCCTTCAAGCCTTAACGGCTTTATACGAGTTCGTAAAACCTTTCTTCTTGAAATCAAAAACCCGCATCCTGAAAGCTTTTGGTCAGTGTTTGCCAAGTACTGTAGAAAATTTTAAAGGGTTTTTCCATAAGGGCGGGTAGATGATGAAATGGAATAAAACAAGCTGTAGTGAGGTATTAACAAAATATTTTTTTTTTATTTGAAAGGCTCATGTATGTATGTCATTCAGTGTCAAATATGACATCATTCAAATGCCGCCTCGGCTTCTCAGGTGGCACGGATCCGAGTGGTCCAATTTTAAATCATTCTTTCGCATAGATCCGGCTGAATTTGAGCGATGGCCTGTGTTATGTTCACCTTTATAGTAGTGTTGGTTAAACATCGATAGTTTCCACTTTTGATAGTATCGATAGTTTTGAGATTCTTTCGCTAGGACAAGACGTTGCAGGAATTCCCAAATACTTAAAAGCGATTTCTCGCAGCATGTTATCAAATTTTTCCCAAAAGGATTATGAATAGTTTGATCTGTTTACTAAATTTTTCTCCAAATACTGTCGAACGTCAATAATTGAATCGCTTGTAGGTGTTGCCACCCTGATTTGTTGTTGTCTGGTGTTTGGGAAAAAATGCAGCTCGTTTATTTTCGATAATCTAGTCCCAGAACCAGACGAAGATGGTTGCGATGATGCCATATCATGATCTTCAATAATGATACTTTGCGTGGCATTTCCATTGGATGAAATAAATGCTGCGTATTCCGTTTGTAGCACATTGACAGCATAATCATCATCTTGAGGTGTTCGGAAACCAGTTTTTTTAAATCTGGGGTCTAAAAGTGTTGAAAGTATGAGCGCTGTCTTGAGGTAATAAGGCTTTAATCGTTTGCTTGCTGACTCGGTTAATGTCTTCAGCACCTCCATGGCTTCAGCCGTTTGAATTGTCATCTCTAGGGCTATTAAACATGTTACGAATTTTTTTCCTGATATCGTGGTGGTGGCGGTTTCGAAGCATTCGAGTAGTTGTTCGTCGGCAGTCAATGCAGCAGAAGCTTTTTTGACACAGACTAATTGGTATAGCCATCTCAGCCCGAATTTCGTATAGTCGTTTAAGCATATAGTAAGAACTGTTCCATCGAGTTTCCACTTTTTATATTAGTTTAGGCTGGCTTTTATTATTTTGCTTTTGAATGTTTTTTAAATTGTCTCTTGCTACGGTACTCCGGAAAAAAGTCACAATTGTCTTTGCTTTCCATAAAATTGCGGAAAATGAGCTCACTTTGAAACAGTCTTGGACAACCAAGTTAAGAGTGTGCACAACACGGTATCTTAAGAATCTTAAGAAGCTCTTCATGCTTTGAGCATTGTCAGTCACAATTGCCACCACTTTTTCTCGAATATTGAATTCCGAAAGTATATCACTTATAGCCTAAACTAAATTTCAAATTAAAAAAAGCCTTCATAAATAAATCGTAGTAGTTTCACCTTTGACATTGCTTCAGATGTTTGACGACCTTTTATTCGGGAAAACTTTATCAAAGGTGATTTTAGCTCTCCTCTGTGTACAAAGTGGCAATTGACTGCAAGAATGCCCTCATTTCCGCCACTTGTCTACATGTCTGTAGTGATTGAACAGAATTTCAAGCACTACCTTCAATTTTTCTCCCAGCTCCTTGTACAGCAAGGTTATCAAAGCCATCTTCAACACCATTCTCTCTGGCCATTCATTTTTAAGGTTGAGTGAAAAACGAAATTTTTGAACCCTTCATGTTCCGAAGTTAGAAATGGCATAAAATCCAATTCTTTTTTTCTTTTGAATTATAACCATAGACTATGCTTCTGTTTAAATACGTTTTTAGTAAACCAAAATTCCTTTTTTTTGACTCAGTGATTTGTCCATTGTGTTTGCTGTTTCTGCATCTGTTTCTGGATCGCTGATGATGATGCTGACGACGATGACAATTGTGCTAGTTCAAATAATTAAAGATTTTGATGAATACAAATAAGATCATTATTAATGCCCGTTTAACTGTGTAGCCTTGTGATAAAATAATTTGGAAGTATTGAAACTATCGATAGTGTGTTCGATATTTCTTAGAAATGATCGATGCACGCGAAGCACCAAGATCCACACCAAACCGTAATTTTTTGAGGATTCATTACCACCTGGGAACTTTGTGTTGGTTGGTGCCGTCCCATATGCGGCAGTTTTGGTTGTTTACACAAACATTCATCCAAAAATGCGACTCGACACTAAAGATGATTTTTCTTCTTCCAAACGATTCGATAAACGAAAAACGACGTTGTCTATTGTCATGAACAGTTGGATTTTATACAGGTGTACGCTCAAATCCCGACGAAAAATTCGATAGCTTAAATTCTACGAAAGGTCGAGTTCTTGTGCACGTCGAGGAATAGACTGCTCCGGGTTCTGCTGTATACTTACAAGGATCGCGTCGATGTTCTCGGTCGATCTTGCGTTCCTTGAACCTACGAGTGTTGGCTGATTGTTTATTGAACTGGTCATATCAAATTTGGCCACCAAACGTTGAAGATTCGACTGTGAACGGCCACCACGTCTACATTAAATAGTCAACGTTTGCGTTAACTCCTTTTGATAATAAAGTTTTATCATTTGAACGTGCTGTTCAATCGTGTAATTTGCCAAGATGACTGAGCATAAACAACTGATTAATAAACAAAAGATTTGGCAGATGTCATCAAAACAAAATGTCCGCCACGTATCACCGAAATCTTTCCGCCGCCAAAAAAAAACATATTAAACAAAATTATACCACGTGTCAAAATAAAATAACTATTGCATGGAACAATTTTTGGATCAACGATAAATCAAGTGTTTTTCCAGCACTTAAAACTTTTGAAGAAGTTATCAAAGTTGCTGTGTCAATCTGGGTGGAATCGCGTAAGGCGATAGTTGATTGTCACTGTTTTGATAGTCAATTTTGATCATCAACTTTTCCTTGTTCTGTGTAAAGTGATCGCTAAAACTTTAATATTTGCTAGCAGCACTTACCCAAATTTGGAAATCATGGTACAAATTGCAACAGGCATAAATGTCGTTTCAATCAGCTGTTGTGTTTATTGTGTTGAATTTTCAAATACATCCTTTTGTTTAATCCAAGGCCTCAAATTTAATGAAAAGTGGGCATAGAACCTGATGTTCAAATGGTAGACACGTGCATTCAAGAGGACACAAGCGTCCACAGGTTTTTCTAAAAACCAACCTCTGTCTATCAACTTCTACTCTCACCTCCCCGCCGTGGCGAACATCGGGTGCCTAGTACCTCAACTGGAGATTGGGTTCCAACCCCAGTGGAAAGTTGTTGGGGGCAGCAAACGAGAGAGTTGGGGAGAGGTGTCTCCACTAAGGCACCTCTCGTTATCCAGACTGCAGCGGAGGAAATCCCGAGATGGAATCAACGGTGGCGTCTACAGTTCCAGTAAGGTTGAATTACTTAGTTAACATCTTATAGGGCTTCTTTGATTTATTCAGAGCCCAGGCCTATAAGGAGCGGTTTTATCCGGCTACCCATCCTTGGAGTTCTACTTAGGTTCTGGCCCTCCAGGTGGGGGGTTGTGCCGTCGGGGTGACAATTCCTGGCCACGTAAAAGCTTTCATAGTTGCGAAGCACCAACAAGCGTCAGATACGGACGGATTTACTGATGACAGCCAACGCAAACGAGTAAAGGGCAACGAACTTCGGATATGCACGTGGAATGTTAGGTCCCTTAACAGACCACGTGCGGCCGAAGAATTAGCGGAGGCCCTAGACCGCTATAATGCAGATATCACCGCCATCCAGGAAATACGATGGGATGGGCCGGGCAAAAAGAAGATGAAAAACTGCGATATTTACTATAGTGACTGCTAACACGAAAACCAAAAGCGCTTATTTGGATGCGGCTTCGTCATTGGAGCCAGATTTAGGCATGAAGTCTTGAGGTAAAGGTGCACCAATGGGCGCCTCATGACCATACGCATCAAGGCTAAATTCGGCGACATTAGCCTGATAAGCGCGCACGCCCCCACAGAAGAGAAAGACGACAACACCAAAGATATGTTTTTCGAGCCCCTAGACAAAACATATGAGAAGTGCCCTAGCTACGAAAGAGAGGGCATGAGAAGAGTGCGGTCGAAGATGTTGAGAGGTTTAAAAGCAGAAATGAAGTTCGAAAGTTTTATGAAAAGGTGAAACGAAACTCATAGGTACATAAACCTAGAACCGAAGGCTGCAAAGCCGAAAGTGGAAACATCATAGGGGAACCGCAGTCAATGCTGAGGATATGGAAGGACCACTTCTGCAGACTGTATAATGGCGACGACGAACTGAATTCCGCTGTCAGGCAGGATGATTCATTCAACATAAACGACGAAAGCCAATCCCGTCCTCCCGACTTAAACGAAGTAAAGATTGCCATATCTAAGCTGAAGTCTAATAAAACCGCTGGAGCGATTGGCCGAGATGCCGAGCTCTTTAAAGCAGCTGCAGATAAGTTGGTTAGGAGCATGCGCCAACTTATCTGTAAAATATGGTCGGAAGAAAGCATGCCCTATGAATGGAACCTCAGTATTGTTTGCCCGATCCTGAAAACTGCACTAACGATAGAGGAAACAGTCTACTTAACATCGCCTATAAAATCTTCTCTGCCCTAATATGTGAACGTCTATAGCCCATTGTCAATAACCTCATAGGTCCTTATCAGTGTGGCCTTAGACCAGGAAAGTCCACAGTTGATCAAATATTCAGTCTATCGTAAAATGGGCGTATTGCACGCAACGTTTGCTTTAACGAACACTCATTTTGATAATATGGTTATATCATTTAAACGTGCTGTTCCATTGTATAACTTACCATGATTGGGCATAAACAATTGAATAGTAAACAAAAGATTTGACAGATGTCACCAAAAAAAGGGCACCAAAATCTACCCACGCCAAATAGGAAATCTTAATCTATATATTTTAAACAAAATGATGTTTACATAATGAAAATTCTAATTAAAAAAAAAATAGGTGGCGCAACAGTTCGTTGAGAACTTGGGCTACTTATAACTCTCAAACATTCTGTAATGTTGTCAGGAATGGAGGGGACCTTCAGTTTTAAGCCGAATCCGAACGTAAACAAAATGATGTTTACATAATGAAAATTCTAATTAAAAAAAAAATAGGTGGCGCAACAGTTCGTTGAGAACTTGGGCTACTTATAACTCTCAAACATTCTGTAATGTTGTCAGGAATGGAGGGGACCTTCAGTTTTAAGCCGAATCCGAACGGATAATTTGAGAAAGCACTTTTAATGACAAGTTTTACTCCTGGAGAATCTGTTAATTCCTCGAAAGAGGCAGTACCCGTGAATTCAACTTTAAATGGTACAGGCAGGGATCAAACCCGAGACCTGTGGCATGACAGTAAAACGCAATAACCATCACGCCTTACTTATCTTTTTAACTTCCCTTTAAAAAAAAAGAATATTAAAAAAAAGTATTGTACGCGCACTCAAGGGGTTATGAGTACCCTTATAATGATTAAACGTTCGAGCAATTAGGAAGGGAGGACATGATTAGAAAGGAGACACCGATGTACATTTGTTTTTAATGTCTGCACCTTGCAAATAGTGAAAAATATTGAGTCTGGTAAAGCAACCTTGGAATATTAGTGGAGGCTTAACCCTCATTTATTTCCCTATCAGTCAAATGGAGTTTGTGTCATTACTTTTTGGAACACCCTTAATATCAAGAAAGATCAACATTTATCTTAGAAAAACTCACACTCGAGAATATCATCAAAATTCGCAGCATTTCAAACACACCAAATCAATAAGACCTAGAAATAGAAGCTACGTGTTATATTCTAAGAGCTCTGTGAACGAACGCTTGCATTCCAATTTATGTCAACTCAACGTATCAGCAATGCACATAAATTGTATAACCAAACCATATGCTACAAGAGACAAGCACGAGTAGAATCAACCTAAAAACTACAAAAAGATGGCGCCCTTAGCTCAGCGGGATATTGACTTATCCCATACACTGTTACTTAAATTTAACGTACCTATAACCTACATAATGTATGAATGTAGGTAAGGTACTTGTACGTTCTTCCTCCCTCCTGCTGTTGCTGAATTTTTACGCTGCGCTGTTTCCATCGTCGTCTTTCGTCGGTCGGTCGTCGTCATGCAGACAGAAGTTAATTTAAAGAACAAAATTCTTACCACCACACTGCACTCCAAAAAACCAACAACTGCTATTTCAACTCGTGAGGTCCAGGTGCTGTTCCCGGAGTCGAAACCGAAGACGAAGCGAAGGTAAGCACTCTGTCACACCCGAATCACACCCCTCTTGTTTTCTATAATTTCCCTCTTGATTTGGTTTTTTTTTGTTGGTTTAGTATTTTATGTCATAGAAAGTGTCTTAGTTTAGTACATGCGTCCTTGTCCATCCGACCGAAGGGACGCACGATACGATGATTAGGAGAAACCCGTTCGACGAGAGAACGCACGATGAAGACGACGTGCGTTCCTGTTTACGATAATCGGCTGCCATTATGTCTGTCCACAGTCAGTTAGTGATATGATGACAGCAGCTCCTTCTATCTAGACCCCTTGCTAAATAGACAGGCCTAGGCCAGTTGTGAGTTAAGTACTATTTGTGCATTCATAAAGGGTTTATCAAGGTTCAAATGCATGCAGCTCTCAATCTCTCATAATTCTGAACGCACTCGAATTAAAGTAATAAAACTAATTGAAGAAACGCATTTAAATAAATGTATTACTTTTTATGAAGTGCACATACAGTACAGTACTGTGCAAAACTTTTCCAACTATCATCACCAATCAAAAAATTAAATATTGATGTATATTAAAGTTATTCCAATCAAATTATTTTTATTGACCTAGACGTTTTTAGGTGCCACCTTATTGTTCATAATCTTAAAACACTGATCCACAGGCAAATTCTACAAATGCACTGCTTTTACAAAAACAATAATGATTTTAGCTGTGCAAGACATTTGCAACTTGTGTCCAATTCTCTTTTCGCCTCATTTTGATTACGGTTAGTCTTATTTATTTTAAGGTTGGTAAGTTTTGTTAGTTTTACCCGGGACTTTGATCGATAAAACGGGTTTTTAAGGGGGTATTCCCATGTGATGGGTTCAAAAAATCGATTTTTCCAAACTCTAAGTCGTTTTAAAGATACAGAAGGACCATGAAAAAATATGGGGTAAAGTATCTTACATACATCGGCGATGGTAACCTGCTACTTATCATCTTTAATGAAGGTTTTGAAGGTAATTTGAAAGTAATGTCGGTTATGGGATGTCCTATAGGCCGCGAAGCACATATTTATGTTAAGAAACGTGATGAAAAGCGAGTCTCACGTTCTGAGCGGCGCGTAAGTGATGCCGTTAAACAAGCCAGAATTATTTCAAGAGCTGAACAATCTGCTTCAAAAGAGTTTCAAGAAGAAGTGGAAGGAATACTCTATGGACCAGGCATCGCCGATTGAAAGGTAAGTTGATATTTTCATAGTTAAGAGAACTTGAAACTTTAAACGAGTTTTTCTTAAAACTGTGTTTTTCAAACTTTCCTATATCGTATCTCAAAAACGGCTTGACTGAATGACTTGAAATTCGATGGGTTGAATTCAGCACATGTAAACACATGGAATGAACTATCGACAAGCAAAAATTCCAAACATTCCGATTTTTTTTTTAGCAAAAAAAAAACAAAATCGCGACTGTTTCAAATGTCTCCCAAAAGTCCAATTTTTGGTATATTCATTTGATGATAGTTCATTCCATGCATTTAGACTCACAGATTAAAACTCCGTTTACTTTTTTTGTTTTAGATAAGCCGGAATCGTGGAGGAAGTTCGAGTCCATATAAATCCTGAATTTTGAGTGCTTTCAAAAAAGAAATTTCAAATAAATATTCCATTCAAAAATCAACTATTTGTAGAATCATCAAAAGTGGAAAGATGTTATGACATCATAAAGGAGGAAGGCCTCGGAGCATCACAGCGAAAGATGATTGAAAAATAACAAATTTCTTCCGAAGAAACGCCTTACCGCGCACTGCAGGCTGGAATGCGTGGTTTTCAGATAGCAAAAGAGCCTTTTATTTTAAAAAAAATGTGAAAGCTCGTTGCCTTTTTCAAAAACTCATCTCAATTGGAGTCCCCAAATAGTGGAAACGGTCTTGTTTTCTGACGAATCAAAACAACATGTAAGGAGACCAAGAGTTGAGGGGCTTATTCCAAAATACAATAAAGGGACAGTCAAACATGGATGTGGTTCAATTTTGGTCTTGAGCTGATTCTCTGCCAAGGAATCGAAAGTCTGAAGACCGTGTAGACAATAGACATGTTTTGTAACATCATGCTGTCTTATGCCCTTTGGAAAATGGACGTTTCAACACTACAATGATCTCAAACATAAGTCGAAGTGCATTACAGAAAAAAATATTGAGATTTTACCATTTCCCAGACCTAAACCCAATAGAGAACCTGTGGGGAATTATGAAGAGAAGAATTGGGAGCAACATTTTTAAGTACAAAAGTGATTTATTCGCTGAAATTCAGAGGCAGTGGAATGACATTTCAAAAACGGTTATTAATAACCATATAGCTTTGATGCCTAGAAGATATGCAGCTGTTATAAAAAAGGGTACGCAATTAAATATTAATATTTTCCTGCCCTGAGAAATTTGGATGTGAGATCAAAATTGCAAATGTTATGCACAGCAATTTTACCAACACACACAGGTATATTTTTCCAAATTCATGGCCAAAACTAAAAAAAAAGTTCGATTTGTTGTTTTTTTTAATGGATTTTTCAGACATAAGTGAACGGTCAAAGAGACATAAAACAGAAGATTTACGTTCTAACTATAGTGCCGAAGAATTAAGGTATGCTGCGCAAATGCAACTTCGAGAAAGAATGAAAGTCCCTCAAATGTTATGAAAAATATAATATTTTCAGCTCTTTCACGTGTTGAAAAATATCAAAAAGCTTTGAAGAAAATGGATCAGGAAATTATTCCATATACAGCAAAGAAGCACTTCCAATAGTTGTTGAAGGAAAATTAACTAAGTTCCAATAGAATCTTATGAAAGATTCTGCAATAAAACATAATAACCATATGTATCCAAACTATGCAGCTGTTTTAGAAACAAAGAAAAAATGTTATCCTGAGAACTTGGTTATAACTGAATCAGTGGCAGAATCACCTCTTCAAAGTTTATTGGATCACACAATTCGACGTTTGTTTCAAGGAATAAGGATGTAATAGAAACATTGCATATTAATGGAATGTCTAACATTCACCTCATTTCCAAATGGGGCTTTGATGAAAGCTCAGGCATGAGTGAATATAAACAACAATTTTCAGATCCGAACATTTCAGATGCTAATATTTTCTTAGCATCTTTTGTTCCTATCCAGCTAGTGTCAGGTGACCCAGAGTAAATTTATACTGTGGCAAAATCCTCGTCCATCATCCACAAGCTTCTGCAGACCAATACGACTTCAATTCGTCCACGAAACAACAGATGTAACTGTAAGAGAAGTCGATTACATAGAAAACCAAATATCTCTCTTAACTGAGACTCTGATAGATCATATTAGCGGAAGTATTAAAGTAAAGCATAAAATGCTTCTTACAACGATAGACGGTAAGGTCTGTAATGCTATAACTGAAACCTCTTCAAATCAAAGGTGTTATCTTTGTGGTCTAACATCAAAAGATTTCAATAGAATAGATTTGGTATTGAACAAGCAAATTCAAGACGAGACAAAGCTGAGGTTTGGGTTATCCTCCTTGCATGCTTGGATAAGGTTTTTTGAATGTTTAATCCATGTCTACTACAAACTGCCTATAGGACAATGGCAAGCTCGTGGTGAAGAAAACAAGAGATAAGTCGAAGAAAACAAGAAAAGGATTCAAGAAGCATTCAGAAGCCGAATGGGACTGTTAGTGGACAAACCAAAACCAGGTTATGGAAGTACGAACGATGGCAACACTGGCCGTCGATTTTTCCATAATGCAGTTAATTCTTCGGATATAACAGGCATAAATGAAAACATTATAAGTCGATTTAGGGTTGTTTTGTTAACAATATCCAGTGGATATCCAATACAAGTTGGTCGATTTAAGGAGTATTGTATTGAAACAGCAAATATGTTTGTTCAACTGTAACCATGGTATAATATGCCCACAAGTGTACATATACAATTTTAATACACAGCCCTGAAATTACATCGAAAACTATTCTTCCAATTGGACAGCTCGGCAAGGAAGTCCAAAAATCACGAAACAAAGATAAAAAACGTTTTCGAGAAAGTTTCTTAAGACAATTTTCGAGGAAGCAAAATATGGAAGATGTGTTTCATAATCTCTTGGTCTCTTCTGACCCATTAATAAGTGGTTTGAGAAAACTAAATCCTAAAAAGAAAAAATAATTTCCCTCTGAAGTACTTCAGTTTCTAATAGAACCAGAGATCGAGCAAGCAGACTTATTATTTTGGCCATGTTTTTGGAAAAATTTGCCATTTGTGCAGTGAAGTGTTTGTAACCCTGAAAAAAAGCAATTTGACAGCTAACAGTATAGGGTTATTAAAAATGGAGCGATACACGATAGAACAACGTGTCTTCATTATTAAAGAATATTTCAAAAATATTTAAAGCTTGGCGGCTGCAGTTCGAAAATTTCATACAAAATATGGTCGGAATAGTGTTTTAACTTCGTCAACTGTGAAGAGATAAATTGAAAAATTCATGGAGACTGGATCCGTTGGAGACGCCAAACACACTGGTTGTCCAAAAACAAGTGGTTCAAATGTGAATGTCGAAGCAGTGCGTGAGAGTGTTGCTGACAATCCAGGAACCTCAATTCGACGTCGTGGACAAGAATTGCAAATTTCAAGAACCTCTCTACAGCGTATACTCACCAAAGATCTGTCAATCTGTGTCTTCATGCTTACAAAATTCAATAAACACAACAATTGAAGCCTAATGACCATGGACAGAGAAGAGAGTTCGTTGAATGGATTATTGAACATCAACAAATGGACCCTGATTTTTCGACCAAAATCATCCTAAGCGATGAAGCACATTTTCATCTTGATGGCTTTGTCAATCGCCAAAACTGCCGCATTTGGGGTTCGTAGAACCCACATGTAATTGTTGAAAAACAAATGCATCCACAACGCGTGACTGTATGGTGTGGATTTTGGGCTGGAGGCATAATTGGGCCATATTTTTTTGAAAATGATGCTGGTCAAGCAGTGACTGTTACTGGTGCTCGATATCGCGACATGATTACACAGTTCTTTCTGCCAAAATTGTATGATATTGATGTGTCCAATATGTGGTTTCAACAAGACGGTGCCACATGTCATACAGCCCGTGAACCAATACAATTACTGCATGAGACATTTCCAGGTCGTGTACTCTCTCGTTTCGGTGGTCAAAATTGGCCTCCTAGATCGTGTGATTTAACACCATTAGACTTCTTTTTATGGGGTTATTTGAAATCACAAGTCTATGTTAACAAGCCCACAACCACCCGTGCATTAAAGGAGGAGATTCAACGCTGCATCAACGAAATTCAGCCACATTTATGCAGAATGGTCATGGAAAATTTCAACAAAATAGTGCGCATGTGCATGCAAAGCCGTGGAGGCCATTTGTCCGATGTGTTATTCCATACATAACCCTATCCTATGTACTTTACGAGTCAATAAAAATATAATTATCAAAAGACTAAAAACGGCGTTTTCTATTTAATTCAAATCTTGCGTTAATTTCGGGACACCCTTTATTTATTTTTTGTTTAAGCAAAGAGTGTTAATTTTTGTCCAACAATTAAAACGTTGTATCAAACAAATTTTAGATATTTAATGAAAGTATTTTGCTGTTTGATTTTCTAAACATTTTTTTTAATGAAAAATGTTGGAGGTTGTTGCAAATGTTTTGCACAGTACTGTAAGTGTGTACTTTTGTTTCGTTATTATTATTGAAATGCCATTAGAAGCTAGTGGTGAAAAGATCTTTTCTTATCCGCAAACCAATGAACACTCCTTTTCTTTTTCACATTTAGCTGAAACCGAGACGAAGACTTGAACTCAGACCCAATCAATAGCTAAGCAGAGTGGTTTGTGGCATTTCAATTATTAAATTACTATGATGATAGCTTCGTTTCTATGATTATGATGAAGAAGCAGACGACACTTCCAGGCCAACCAATGCAAAGATGATGATGCTCATATTTCAATTCCTAACTTTATGTGATAAAATAAAAGAAGAATCTTATTCTGATGTATCTAAGCGGATTTCAATCGACACCCCACTTGTGTTGCGTTGGATGTTGAAAAGCTGCTTAAATAATATGGAATTAGATAGTGTATTTTATTTTTTTGATTTTTCACATTTTATTGAAAATAACCACGAAACGTGATGAGGATATAATGAACACAAAAACCAGTGACTCTAAATGGTATTTTCAAATTTGTTTGTTTTTTATAAACATTCAATTCAATTGTAGATATTTTATAGATTTTATTATACTAACAGTTGTGGAGGATTATTTTTATAATATTTAAGTAGTGAGACCTTAATATGTGTGTACACAACTTTTGAAACAGGAAAAACAACATTATCTGTGTTATTTATGAAACCATTCCAATGTATGTCCAATTTTAGACTACAGATTTTTGTTTATAAAATTTGTTAACGATTTTCTTACTTATGTACATAAACACACAATGTGACTGTTCATGCTTATTCTAAAGTTGGTCAGCAGTATTATTTTTGGAATAGTGAAAAGTTCTACCGTAAATATGTTTAAAGTTTAAACAGAGTGAGAGCATTGATAAAACTGGGAAGGATTAAAAAGGGGAATATCGATGCACTTTGGTCTTTAAGTTTTGAATATCCAAAATTGGAAAGGAAGACAGAGTTGAGTCAAGCATTCCACATTCTAGATGTGCGGTTATAAAAAGAATCACCAATTGATACTACGTCCAAAATGTAGGTTAAGTGTAAACAAATTAACTTTCTTGGTAATTCTAGTCTTAAGGCTGAATTGTTTGAGGAGGGCGAGGGTGATGGTAATGGAAAAGGATTTCAACAAAACATTATTAGAAAAAATATGGTTGATGTAAATGTTTCGGTTTAATTTTTATTGCATATCAATTTCAAAAGTCTCTTTTTTATTCTATCCCAAAAACTTAAACTTTTTTTTTTATTCTGCATGTACTCAAGGGGATATGAATACCCTTATATTGATTAAGCACAGTGCGAGCAATTAGGAAACTTAGAAAGGAGATCCTGATGTAACAGGCTATCCATTTTGTGGTTCCAAAAGTAAAGAGCTGGAATTCGACATCTGTCGAACTAAGATCTTAAACCAATTTTTTGTTTAAGTTGAAATTTTGACATTTACAAAAATTGATCGCAAGAGGAGATTATGGTTAACATAATCGTCCAACTACTCCACAGCTGGGCCACGAGTTGTGGACTAGGAGTTAACCAAAGTAAAACTGAACTGTTGCTCTTTACCACCAAAACTAAAGTTCCGCCCTTCACGCTACCTCGACTTAACGGTCAAATCCTATCATTGTCTTCCAGTGCAAAATATTTGGGAGTTATACTCAAATCTAAACTAAACTGGAAACTAAATATTAAAGTACGGTTAAAGATGGCCTGTGTTGCCCTCACGCCTGCAGCAAAACTTTCGGCAAAAAGTGGGGACTTCAGTCGAAGATGATTTTATGGACGTACATAGCCGTAGTACTTCCAATCTTAACATATGGGTCGATTGTGTGGTGGCCTGCTCTTAGCAAAGCCTATAATATTGATAAAGAAGGTTCAGAGAACAGCTTGCGTGGTCACCACAAGGGCCATGCGTACTTGCCCAACGGACGCCTTAAAAGTTATTTTGGATCTTCTACCAATCGACAAGGAATCAAACAGCTGGTTGTCAAAACCTTATGGTTACAGCAACACAACGAAAATGATTCCTTCAGATATTATCCCGCTAGACAGTGACTACTGCACTCCTACTTTGAGCCTTAGTAAGGGTTTTAAGGTAATTTTTCCATTGGGAGGATGACATCGTGTCGATAGGTTTCGACACAACCATTTTTACTGACGGCTCAAAAATGGATAGCGGAGTTGGTTCTGGGATCTTTTCTGAGTCCCTAAAAGTAGCTAAATCCTTTAGGCTTCATGACATGCTAGCGTTTTTCAGGCTGAACTGCTGGCAATAAGGGAGGCATGTAAGATACTTAAACAAAGAGCAAACCAAAACCGAAATGCGGCTATTTTTAGTCAGGCAGCTGTCAAAGCCATTAACTCGGTCACATCCTCATCTAAATTGGTCCAGCAATGTCGCGATGAGGTTGCGAATATTAACCTAGGAGTCACCCTGGGTTCCGGGCCATAGTAGTATCGTGGGAAATGAACGGGCTGACGAGCTAGCCAGGATCCTTGCCCTTCATAGCTCACTTGCGGAAATGGTTAACATTCCTCTTAATGCTATGAAAGGTAAAATCTTTTCTATCTACCAAACTGAATCAAACCGAAGAAGGTGGAGCAATTTACCCAACTGCATTATATCTAGGAAGATATGACCCACCTATAATAAAACCCGTACAAAGGATCTTCTATGCAGGCAAGGCAAGACATAGCCAGGATTGTTGCAGTTTGTACCGGACATTGGCATATAGGAGTTCATGCGGAGAAGTTGGGTATCTCCTACAACACCCTTTGCCGTAGTTGTAGTGACCAAAGAGAAAGTGAAAAGATAATCCATTTCCTCTGCAAATGTCCTGCTTTGGCAAACACTAGAATGACATACTTTGGAAAAGCATTCTTTCAAGAACTTGATGAGCTATCTGAGACAAAGATTAGAGACCTAATCTTTTTTCTTAATGCGACAAAATGGCTCTAACATAATGGCTATAAAGCTTCTCTAAAAAACTTTCCCTTTCTATCACAGGTCAAACGAGTTTTTGGTATCAAAACGGCGCACTACAGCGCTAATTGGATCTCAGGCTAGGTTGCCTTGAGATCGCCATTTCTACCTACCTACTCCAACAATTTACAAAATTGTATTTGGGGTTCTGAGAATATTCAAGTAATTGAAGAGAGGCCATTACATCCACAAAAAGTCACTGTTTGGTGCGGATGTGATTGGATCTTACTTCTTCGAAAACAACGATGAAACGACTTTCACCGTCAATTCGGAGCGTTTGAAAAATACGAATTCGAGAATATTTGGTTTCAACAAGACGGTTGCACAAATTTCCTGGCCCCTTAACTTCTAGTCGTGGCGATATAAACTGGCCATCATGATCATGAGACCTTGAGGCGGTTTTCAAGAGATAAAAAAGTTTCAGTTAGA
Organism: Eupeodes corollae; assembly: GCF_945859685.1. Lineage (NCBI taxonomy): Eukaryota > Metazoa > Arthropoda > Insecta > Diptera > Syrphidae > Eupeodes > Eupeodes corollae. Next base: position 143,961,696 of record NC_079147.1, on the reverse strand, counting down.
CAACATTCACCTATCATTTTAAAGCTCTCTTTAAAATTCTTACTAATAAACTTACACAAGTAGGCTATTGGAATTGTACCCGAATTTTGGACGAATATAGGATTTATTAATTATAATCAGAAGGGTTTAAAACCTTCTTCCATCGTCGGAGAACACAAATATGTGATTATTCCTTAAGGGGTGATCTGTGACACACAAACCTTACACTGCTAGTTGGTTAGTGGCATCTGGGGTAAGTTACATTTTAACGACAAAAGACAGCATTGAGTTTTTGAACCATTGAATTCTACACGGTTAGTAATTCCCCATTGCAACGCCATTGAAGTTCAACATCCTAAGGACAAGGATATAATCTAGAAATGAATATGAAAAGCTGAGGGTACTGTCTTTAACAAAACCATTTCATGGAATAAAAGTGACGGACAAGAGATAGTTTTAAAAAGTTTTCTTCCAATGTTTCATCAAATCACCGGTGGACCTATTGCTACGAAAGCCATAGTCCCGGTCATTTAAAAGCGTTCGTTCTTCAAGCTATTTGTTAATGTGTAAATTTGTCAGCATTTACATGACCTTAGAAACAAGGAACGAAAATTTGTCAATAGTTACAGTGGAAGGACGAGTATCACGTACAAATTTGGTTTACCACATATAACCGTTATAGGTCTTTCTAGGTTGTTTGAACTTATTCCTGTTTTCTTCAGTTTTTGTATTTTGTATTGAAATCAGTGTCGTGCGGATTTCTCAGTTTCATTTTTCAAGAGTAACGATTCACACTTCGGTACACCTACGACGAATAAGTGATGGGCCGAGTGTGAATTTTATTCGTTCGTGGGTGCAGAGATTCCACGCAACTGCTTCGGCTATGAAAACTACACAGCCAGGGCCTAGTTGATTTTCAAAGACTCCCCAAAACATTGAAGTTGTTTATTTTACGTGAAAATTCACAACTTTTGATACGGAAAAGGTCAGACTCAGTTATTTAGGATATTTTAAAAAAGGATTAAAAGTTCAACCCATTCGAAATTCAAATCGTTCAAGAACTCAAAAAAATGATTTTGTTTTACGAGAACATTTTTGTAATACGATGTTGGAGCGTTTACGTATTTTTGAAGCGTTGAGGCTCATTTTTATTTAAACGGACTTAAACAAAACTGCCGTTGTTGGCCTTCAAGAACTCATGACTCTCGACTGATGCACCATAAGCCATTGTATTGCCCCAGCATAACTGTTTTTCGCGCCTTATCCACGTATTGGATAACTGTACTATTTTTTCGAGAACGCACGACAATTACCAGATCATGATAATGGATTTCTTTTTGCCGAATCTGCAAGCTTTTCCATCGTTTTCATCGCACACTTGGTTCCAATAGAATGGTGCGACCGCATATATTTGCTTCGGGAAGCTTTCCCTCAAAAACTTATCAGTCGCTTAAGGGACATCTCGTAGTCACCGGGGTCCCCAAACTTAGCTCCATCAGATTTTTTTGTGGGGATTCCTTGAACAGTGCGTGCAACATGACGGAAGACATTTGGATTAAATAATGTTGAAAAATTGAAATCCGGATTATTAGTCGACGATTAGATTTTGTTTATTTATTTTTGATAATATAAATCTGACACCCGATAGACACCCTGTGTTGGTAGAGTTGCCTTCTCCGTTTAAAGAAAACAAGCCAGAAAAGGAATGGTATTACACATGCTTAAAGTGCCATCCTTTTTTGAGTATTCGTAGCCCTGAATTAATTTCAATATCATGGGCTGCAATAACTGAGCAGGGTATCCAATAATGGTTTCGAGAGCTCAAAGTTTATTTAAAAAGTGAAAACGCGGAAGGTATCCTTTAAGGCACAAAATGAATACTGAATAGCGATGAGACTGGTTTTAATCTGGCTCCAAAAACAGGAAAAGTTCTTGTCCTAAAGTGGTATAAGAACGGTTAACAAGTCAAATCAGCAAATGAAAAAGAGATCCTGACTGTTCTCTTAACTTTTCTGGGTGTGGAAAAACGCTTTCACCAATGGTCATTTTTCCCTATAAAAATTTAACTGCACGGTTGAAAACAATTGAAGCCACAGAAACTAATTTGGTTTTTGGGAAAACTGAAAGTGGTTGGATGCGAAACGAAATATTTCTCCAATATGTAAAGGAGGGGCTCTACCCTTGGTCGATAGAACAAAAAATCAAAATATCAGTTTTATTTCTTGTCGATGGTCACAAATCACATATGTATGTCCATGGAACTCAGCGATTTTTCCCAATACAACGCACATAATGGAACCAGCCAATATGGACACGTTTAAAGGCCTTAAATCGGATAATCTAAACGTTGTATGCGAATTCATCAGGACCACTCCCGGGTGTTCTATTAAAGAGGACAACTTTTGTAAAGTTTTGGGTAGGATTTGGACTACTCCAATTGCGTCCAAAACACTTTGGCCAGGCTGACAATGGCACCGATGTTTCAGAAACCATTTCCGATAAAAGTTATTTGAAAGAGTAGTAACCTCGGTAAAAGATGCATTGAAAATGAACGATGTTGATCACAAAAACACTTAGTATAACCAGAGCCTATCTTTAAATCACAAAAAAAAGGTTCAAACCAGCGATAAACCTCCTATGTCGATATCATATGTGGCTTGGCAAATGTCCCACAAAAATGAAAATGCCAAATAATTTTTCGAAAGAAATCATCTTCTGTGGTGAAGCACATTTTCACCTTAGTGGATTTAAGCGATTGATAATTCTAAGGTAATTATCGTAAAACCAATGTACCCATAAAAGACTACGTATGGTGGGGCTGGCAGCATCATCGGGCAATATTTTTCCAAAATGCGGCTGGTCCGGTCACTCAGTTACTGCGAATGGTGTTCGCGCTATCGTGAAATAATAACGAACTTTGTATGGCCCGTATTGGAAGATATGAATATGGACGATATTTGGTTTCAATAGGACGGTGCCACTTGCCACACAGCTACCCGTGGTGTGATGGTTAGTGCGTTGGACTGTCATGCCAAAGGTCTTGTGTTCGATCCCTGTCTGTGCCATCTATAGATATTTTCACCGGATACTGCCTCTTGCAAGAAACTGACTGATTCTCCAAGGGTAATTCTTATCATGAATTGCTTTTTCAAAATAGCCGTTCGGATTCGGCTTAAAACTTTAGGTCCCTTCTATTCCTGACAAAATAAGTCGCACACAGGAATGGTTGAGAGTTGTAAGTCATTAGGAATTAGTTCTCAGTGGTCATATTTGGTCTCTGTTGCGTCACCTAATTTATTTATATAAAGGGAGATTTTTTAAACAGCTGACGCACGTTTCGTGTTTTGTTTCACTGTCAAACATCTTCACTTTGGTCTATCATTTTACCATGAATATTGTGTTACAAACGAACAAAGCTTGCAAATTAATAAATTTTTTTATCAAAATGCGTGCTCTGTTAAGAAAGTTCATCGCGCGCTTCTTCCATTTTATGGTCAATTTAATGGACCCACTGAAGCGACTATTCAGGCTATTGTGACTAAATTTCGCAGCAAATTTTCATTGTTGGACATTAAACTACCAACACGCTTACGTAGATTGCGAACTGAACAAAATATCGTAGCTGTATCGGCCACTGGTAATGATGACCATCAATTATCTATTCGTCGCCGTTCGCAGCAATTGGGCCTCTATTATTCAACTACGTGGACAATTTTGCGGAAGGATTTAGGTCTGATGTGCTGGTGGCATCATTGGACCGTACTTCTTCAAAGATGATGCGAATCGTAACGTAGCTGTGAATTGTGAGCGCTACCGTGAGATGATATCATTGTATATATATTTTCTATAGTACTCTCATGAAGAGGAACGATCGAAGCGACATCTGAGAGGCGTGGAGATGATTGAATTTGATCCCTTTTTTTATACCCCTCAATAGTTGAGAATGAAGGAAAATTCAACAATAATTAAAGAATAGAAAATAGAGAAGAACATATGCAAATGTAGTAGGAGATCGAGGGAGACAATAGCAACAACTTTTTGACATTATATGTGTGTATGCATATTATACTTAAAGAGGAAAGTTTTTACGGTTATGCTTTGGAAAGAAATAGAAAAAATATTTATAAGAGAAACAATAACAACGCAAAAAAGTACTGCAAGAGTATTTTTTGAGGTAGGTAGTGAATATAATATATATTTTTTAATATATTTGTTTTTCAATTCAATAGGGTGTTTCTGATAATTGTCTTTATTTTTGATATGACTCTTAAATCAAAAAAAATTATATTTTATCTTTTTTATACCAAAAATGTAGTTTCATGTAATTCCTTTAGTTTGTCAGTTTCATATGTATATGTATATATTTATAAAGGGTGAATTTTTAAAAAATATATGAAAGTTAAAAACAAACACATAGCTACATACAATTCGGAAAAATGCATGAAATTTGTATTTGAATGTATAGCACGATCCATATAATTTCATTTTTGAAGATTATTTCATGCTATGTTGAACTTGACCGCGCCTCAAGGCGTCCATTTGCTTAGTCCAATTTTCAATATTTCAATTCAATAAATTGCAAGCGTTGTTCGTTTGTAAGACGATTCATGGTGCAATTATACTCGTAGACCAAACTGAAGACGTTTGATAGTGAAACAAAACACGAAACGTGCGTCAGCTGTTTAAATCAGTTTTGCCAAAAAGATAACAGGTACAAAATCTCCCTTCACTTCAAAAGGGACTCTTTTGTTTTCAAAAAGACTTTTTTCTTGATTAGCTTTTCGGTAATAATTTTGATTTCGTCAGTACTTGCAGTTAAACCTCAAACTATCTACCAATTCATTATTAAGATCTCATATACTAGAGTCAAATTGGCTATTTATTCTGATAAGATATCCGTTTTTGAAAAGTTTTTGTTGCCTAAATTCCTAGACATGCTAATTAAAATGCCCGCCGAAAAAAAAACTCTTGATACAAGGTGCAAACTCGGCATACAATGCACTAACAAGTATGTTTGTATCTTTTACAAGAAAAGACCTTAAAATATTAAAACCGAAAAAAGTAAAATGTTCTGGGCTATATGAATCGAAGAGTTCCATAGAAGCAAATAATGTTATCATAATGATATCTCCACACAAGAAACACTTCCATTCTGTCAAAATCACGATATCTTATATATTAGGATTATATCTTTCAAATTAAGGCATTGATATCTGTAAGGTTAATTTTTGAACCTAGTTTTATATTATATTGTATTTATTTATTTGAATGTTTTTATATAAAAATTTAAAATTCAATTCAGTACACCCTATTTAGCCGTTAAAAAACAAAAATCATCCAAGTTTTGAATAAATTTTAATTTTTTATTGTGTTTATACTTGATGCGTACAAATAACAAATAATACGCAAGAATAACAACAACAAAATAACTGAATATATTTAAAATCTTCAATGCATCATATGCCAAATATGGCAACATTTCATTTTTCACAAAAATTGAAAATTGAAAATTTAAAATCTAACGACAATTTTTAAATTCAAAATACCTACAACGTTAAAGTATACATAGCTACAAGCATATGAATACATATGCACATCTCCTCTACATTCACGCGTGAAAGCAAAACAAAAATGTAAACAAATATTATTCCTTTTTGGTTTGAAATTTGTACTTTGGCTATCTCCCTCGAACATATTAATGCTTATGGAACCTAAGCAAATTTACTTTTCTCATTCTTTCTTTAGTAATTTTCTCCTCATTTTTGATTTCCTACCAAGCATTTTGATACACGCAGCGCCATAAACGGCGTGGAGATGAAATAAAAATTTTCGTTCCATAGGAGTACTATAGGAAATATATATACAATGATGATATCCAACATCCATTTTTTGTAATTAAATCCAAGAAATTGACTAGCATGACATGTGGTTTCAACAAGACGTTGCCACATGCCACATACAGAACACGCAACAATTGACTTATTGAGAGGGGAGTTCGGTGAACATTTTATTTCAAGTTCAGAACCGGTCAATTGGCCGCCTAGATTTTTCGATTTAACGACTTTAGACTATTTTATGTTTGGCTCATGTCTATACAGACAAGCACGCTTCAATTGGCGCATTGGAAGACAGCATTGAAGCATTTTTTCGTGAGATACCGGCCGAAATGTTCGAAAGAGTATGCCAAATTTGGACCAAGCGGATGGACCATTTGAGGCACATTCAAGGTTAACATTTGAATGATATAATCTTCAAACATTAAATTATATGGACCGTACTATCGATTCAAATAAAGATTTCATGCATTTTTCTGAATCGTATGTGTTTTTTTGAAAAAAAGCTTTCCTATAGCTCTTAAAAAATCAACCTTTATGTTTACATCTCTGTAGATATACCTAATAAACTATTTAATAAATACAAACAAACAAACAATATTAAATAATTTAAGGCTTAATAATAAGCTTTGTAGGAAAGTTCGGTTAAGGGGCCGGTTCTCTGGTCAACACTGGTTTTGCCACACGAATTTTGATAGCTAATTTTGTTTTGTCAATCTAGTCTCATTATTTAATCACAATTGTCACGTGTCAATTAGCTTCAGTTTTGTAGTGATACGGTATAACTTAAAACTTATACTACGCAGAAACGCTTCCAAGTAAAGCGTTTTAAAAATATTTGTGGTTGCATTTTAACACTTTTTAGTTTTATGATTTTTTTGTTATCAACCCTGTTAAAATGTCAAAGAAGTGTTACAATGATCCTAACTGTTTTTGTTATGTTTGCGGAGAACTGACATTCAAAAACCAAAGACGAAACTTGTGTTGAAGTGTTATCACCAATGTTTTGGTTTTTCTGTAGCCCATCAAGGCGAATTCTGGGCTCCTCATGTGTGTTGCATAACGTGTGTGAAAAATTTAACCGACTGGAAGAAAGGCGCACGACCTATGCCATTTGCAGTATCCATGATATGGACTAAACAGCGAGATCGAGATCACGTTTCGGATTGCTATTTTTGTCTCACTGACATAAACGGTATAAATTGCGAGAAAAAAATACAGTTATTTACCCTAACTTATCTTCGGCTATACTCGTAAGACCAATCTCTGATTGTAAAAAATTGCCAGAACTATTACCAGTTGCAACTACGTCTGTTGAGAATGACCATTCATAATCGTCAACTTCAGGTAAATATGTTGACGAAGACGATTACTTTCAGTTTGAAGAAATTGCAAACGAGCCACATTTCATAGATCAAGGAGACTTAAATGATTTAGTTTGGGATCTAAATTTGTCCAAAAAACAATCAGAACTAAACGGTGATTTTTTAAGAGCTTGAGAACTTTAAAAAAAAAAAAACGCATAAAATTTGCAAAATCTCATCGATTTTTTATTTGAAACGTTAGATTGGTCCATGACATTTACTTCTTGAAGATAATTTCATTTAAATGTTGACCGCGGCTGCGTCTTAGGTGGTCCATTCGGAAAGTCCAATTTTGGGTAACTTTTTCGAGCATTTCGGCCGGAATAAAGAAAACAAAAAATAGTCTAAATTCCTTGAGATGAATTGTTCTCCGAAGTTTTCCCTCAAAATGGCTATAGAATCGCGAGCTGTGTGTGTCATGTAGCGCCATCTTGTTGAAACCACATGTCAACCAAGTTCAGTTCTTCCATTTTTGGCAACAAAAAGTTTGTTAGCATTGAACGATAGCGATCGCCATTCACCGTAACGTTGCGTTCAACAGCATCTTTGAAAAAATAGGGTCCAATGATTCCACCAGCGTATAAACCACACCAAACAGTGCATTTTTCGGGATGCATGGGCAGTTCTTGAACGGCTTCTGGTTGCTCTTCATACCAAATGCGGCAATTTTGCTTATTTACGTAGCCATTCAACCAGAAATGAGCGTCATCGCTGAACAAAATTTGTCGATAAAAAAGCGGATTTTCTGCCAACTTTTCTAGGGCCCATTCACTGAAAATTCGACGTTGTGGCAGATCGATCGGCTTCAGTTCTTGCACGAGCTGTATTTTATACGGTTTAGCCAAGATCTTTGCGTAAAATCTTCAATATGGTCGAATAACACAAACCCAATTGCTGCGAACGGCGACGAATCGACATTTCACGGTCTTCAGCAACACTCTCAGAAACAGACGCAATATTCTCTTCTGTACGCACTGTACGCATTCGTGTGGTTGGTTTAATGTCCAATAAAGTAAACTGAGTGCGAAACTTGGTCACAATCGCATTAATTGTTTGCTCACTTGGTCGGTTATGTAGACCATAAATCGGACGTAAAGCGCGAAACACATTTCGAACCGAACACTGATTTTGGTAATAAAATTCAATGATTTGCCAGTGTTGTTCGTTAGTAAGTCTATTCATGATGAAATGTCAAAGCATACTGAGCATCTTTCTCTTAAACACCATGTCTGAAATCCCGCGTGATCTGTCAAATACTAATGCATGAAAATCCTAACCTCAAAAAAATCACCCTTTATTCGGATGTCGTCTAAAAGAATAGAATTTGCTACACAGTAACACAAAAGTTAGTTACTTTCGAAACCGTGATCAGCACTTCAGAACATATTTTCTCAGGATGGGGATTTGGTATTTTGCAATAACATAAATGAGATTATGAAAAAGTTAGACATCGATTTTGATCGCTCTCGGTGGCGTTTATTTACTGATTCTTCGAAAGCAAGTTCTAAGGCAGTGTTATTGTAAAATGGAAATATGCTTCCGTCTATACCTCTAGCCCATGCTGCAAATATGAAAAATTAAACAAGGATACATATTCTTTCAAAATCTGCGGTGATCTTAAAGTTGTTGCACTATTACTTGGACTTCAGCTGGGTTACACAAAGTTTTGCTGCTATTTATGTGAAAGGGATAGCCAAGACAGAACTAATCACTATATAAAAAAACATTGCCAACGTGTGCATCGTTAATTCCTGCGCAAAAAAACGTAAAGTATTTACCCCTTGAAAGAAAAATTCCCCAAAATAAGTGATGCAAAGATAAAACAGGGTATTTTTGCTGGCCCTCAAATAAGGGAGTTAATAAAAGATACAAGATTTAAATAAAAACTAAGCTTTGGGTTGCAACATGTCACTTAAGATCCACTTTTTAGACTAGCACCTTGATTTTTTTCCTGACAATTTAGGGGCTGTCAGCGACGAGCACGGTAAAAGGTTCCATCAGGACATATGGAAAAGCGTTACCAAGGCAAATGGAACCCAAATATGTTAGGCTAGGTTAGGTTGAGGGGCTGACAGTTGATTTCTTTACCGTCACACTTAGATCAATACAGATCCATTGCGATACCCGTGGGTATTGCTACTCAAGCTAATAAGAAAAATCTGTGTTCACTTAGTCAAGCCATTTAGAGACTGTGACGAAGTTCAGAATGTTCGTACCGGGAGTACTAGAGAGTTCTTCTAAATCCCCGAAGAAATAGTTGCCAAGCAGGTTCTTCAGAAAGTGCGGAGTGTCTTCATACACCTCCTCGTCACCGCATCCTCTGCATAGATCATTTGAACTGATTCTCATCTTTTTCACATCATAGCCTAACAGATTATGTCCGGTGATTATGTTCACAAGAGATCGAAGTGATCCCTTGTGTAGGTGCATAATTCTTTCTGTTCTTTGTTTGTTAAAACATGCTGGCTTACTGGCTTACGTCAAGCCTTGACCCTAATCTTGCTAATTCATCAGCTTTCCCATTGCCTATATAACTGTGGCCTGGGACCCAGCAAAGTCTAATGTTGTGCTGTGCGCCAAGAACCTTAAGCTCTACCGCGGCAGCATGAAACAAGCTTTGATTTTACCTCAGTTGCAGTAATCGCTTTTATTGCCGCTTAGCTATCAATGTAAAGGGTGATATCAGCTCGTGGTATCGCCCTCATTGATACCTTTTTAGCAGCTGTTGTCACTGCCAGGACCTCCGCTTGGAAGACGCAACTGTAGTTCGGAAGCCTAAGCGATGCAGTTAACTTGAGAGCTTCTGCATAGAAGCCTGCCCCTACACCAGTGTCCAATTTAGAGCCATCAGTATAGATAGCTATTGACGACTCACTGGAGTATGGTATATTATCTATCCATTCCCCTCTGCTTGGGATGGCAGCCTGCAATGGTTTATGAAAATCAAGTTCGGGTATTTTATAGTCTCTGGTAGTACTATGACCCATAGTTTTATGAAGGATATGGGCAAGTACTATGGAACTGTTTATCCAGACTTTAGTTTGACAAAGTCTCAGGGCACTTTTGGCAGCAGATTCTTGAACAAGGAGGTCTAGGGGAATTAGATTGAGCATAACTTCCAGTCCCGAAGTTGGAGGGGATCTCATTGCTCCCACAATGCCAGTGCACGCAAGTCTTTGAGTTTTTGTCAAAGTTGTTAGGTTCGTGCTCTTCTCTAAAGCTTTCCAGCATACCAAATTACCATAGGTTATTATTGGTCTAATTATTGCCGAATGCATCCATCTGATAATGTTAGGGTTTGGTACCCAGGTTTTCCCGAAAATTCAATTGCATCCAAATACATATGTTAGCGGATTAATGCTGGACAATTGAAAAAGACCAACCAGAAGCAAAACATGCAAACCAATCTTAGATTTATTAAGTCATTTATAAAAATATTAAGTTTTTTGTTTGGTGTAATGGTATTTGTTTTCTACTTTTTCGTTTTAATAGGTACTAACAGCTTTAATCTATACCCTCTGTTTAATATCGTATTAATTTAATCTTTTGTATAAAAGACAGAAAAATTCCCAATTATTTTGTTATTAACGCCTTAAGGTCATTAAGTCTGTGCGATCAGCTTTTAACTTTAATCCTTTTTGCCTGACGTGAAAAAATTCTGTATTCAAATGAAACATAAATTTGCAGTTGAAATAAATAAATAATTTTCAGACTTCCTACATTTTCCCTAGTTTTGTCATAAATAATTCACTTTAGTTTAAAAAATAGTTCTGCCTGGTACGCAGACTTTTGTTGTATACTATAATCATTTGTTTACCTGAAAGCATAAACAAAACTCTACCTTCTAGCTTTACTAAATTCATTAATATTTGTCCGAATCAATAAATTCCTTTTATTTCTATTTTAAACTAAAAAATCCAAAATCACACCAAAAATAGAACGTTTTTGAAATAAAACAAAAATCACTAATTATTTTATCAAAATATAAGCACCTACATAACAATATAAACAACTTTTCATGAGTTGGTAATTTTTAGTTACAAAAAGTATAGAGTTCCAAAGTTTAAATTAATGCGAGTACTTACCACCAAAGTGAGCTAAGGTCCCGAGCTAACAACAATTTACCATCAAGCAAAAGTAATTGGCCTTCCGTGCTGTGAAGAGTCTCCTTTAAAAATTGTATAAGTTAAACCCACACACACACCCGAATATTATATTATATAAATAATCATTAAACTTTGGATTTCCTTATGAATGTTTAATTAATGACAGGCTGTGTCGTATGATTTATGAACTACTTTTCTGAATCTATATTCGATTATTATTTATATTTATTTTATACCCATATATATATAGACTTCAGATTGCACCGAATCGAATACGCGCTTGAGGAGCGTCCGTCACACAGCACTTAAAACAATAATTTCACATACAAAAAAGAGATTATTTTATTTATTACTTTTTGATTACAAACAGCACGCACTTATCAATAATACAATTTGACTGATGAAAATGAAACACATTAAATTAACACCAATGACCAGTAGGTAGGTAGGTAAGTAATGTAGAAATGCCAATGGCTATAAGCTACGCAGTACTTACAACTATAAGCAAAGATAGATTGTATACAATTATTTTAAATAGATAAATAAAATAACTGACCTAACACTCGCAATCAAACAAACACGAGAAACGAAAAATAAATAAACAAAACCACTGGGTTAAAAATTAAAATAAATAAATAAACCACCACCTTCCGAAGAACCGCACGTGCAATTATTTTATTTTCAAAGCAAAAACCGGTGTTCGTTCGCCAAGCACAAAAACAAATCCCATAAACACAGGTTTATAATAAACTAACGTTTATTTACTTTGTAGAAATTCAAACAATATCACGGAGCCGGAAAGTCTACGCTCTACGAAGTACGAACCGAAGTATTCCGCTACCGACGATTGCTGAATGTGAACTGTTACTACAATAAAATGATGCGCGACGACGGCGGCGACATTCGAACCGAATTGACAAGCACAGATTCAGAACTAAACGAAATTGAATCTTAAAATACATTACCGACATCGAAAACGAAACAACAACGAAATGCAACAGAAACTGACACAATTCGTACTAGTGTTTCGTTTTCATTTTATGCCGTGTCATGTCGTCGTAGAACAGTGATATCAATTACCTACAATTGTAGTATTTTTAGTATGTTAAGTTGACAATCAGCCCTTTCGTCGTAAAAATGTTTGTTTATTTATAAAGAGAGAAACAGTGGTGGAATCGCTTAAGGTGATTGTTGATTGTTGACCATCAAAATGGATGATTTTGCTCCACGTAAGGTGATTATCAAATTGACTATAAATTTTTTGCTATGGTTTGTTAGTGACAGCTATTTAGGTGTCACTTTCATATATTTTGATTAATTTTTTGTGAGAAAGATTTACTATTAATTCTAAATTTAGTGACAAGAACTGAAAAGATAATAAAGTTAAAATAAAAATAAGGGAACAGTTATGATACTTCAATTCAAGTTACTATCAGAGCACCAAAACGATAAATGACTTCAAAAAAGTTTAATTTCTGAGAATCAACTTAAGGAATAAAGCAAATATTTTGAAACTTCCTCACGCAATGCAACTATGAAACGTTCTATGAATATTTATAATTAAGTTATTTACAACTTAATGTATATACCTACACATAAATTATTTATTTCAGATTCTTGACAAATTTTCGATTGAACAAAGAAACGTTTGTGTATGTTTTTTGGTTGCTCGATTTAACACCAGGAATAAGATCAACATATATTCCAACTTTGCTTCAACTGGCTGCCACTTTAAATCTTCTTGGAGGTCGTGGTTATCAACGACAGGTTGGGGCCACAGTACCGTAGCTGAAATAAGCGCTGCAGTTATTAAGAAAATGCAGTTGGTTCTATGCCCTTACTTACTTACTTAAGGTGGCGCTACAGTCCTGTATGAACTAGGGCCTCACCCTACAAACTCCTCCATCTAGCTGGGTCCCTAGCTAGATGTCTCCAGTTTCGAGCTCCAAGTTGGGTGAGGTCACCTTCCACTTGTGCGCGCCACCTGATCCGCGGTCTTTTTCTATTTTCCTGTGAGTGCGGATACGAAGACTTTACTGGCCGATGCATTGGTTTCCATGCGCTCTACGTGACCTAGCTCTACGTGATCTTAGTCGTTGGACTTTTACCCTTCTGGCTAAGTCTACGTCGCTGTACAGCCCGTACAGCTCGTCGTTCCATCTTCTCCTCCACTCGCCTTCAATGCATACGGGACCGTAGATCACACGAAGAACTTTTCTCTTGAAGCGACCCAAGGTGCTTTCATCCACTTTTGTCATAGTCCATGCTTCTCCACCGTATAGGAGGACGGGGATGATAAGGGTCTTATATAGCAAAACTTTGGTCCCTCGAGAGAGGACTTTACCACTGAATTGCTTTCTTAGTCCACAGAAACAGCGGTTAGCAAGAGTTATTCTGCGTTCGATCTCAGCGCTGGTGTTGTTTTCTGCGTTTACAGCGGAGCCTAGGTAGACGAAGTCCTTGACTACCTCAAAGTTACATCTGTCGATTGTGACGTTTTGACCAAGACGTCGGTGTTGTAGGTCCTTTCTTGACGACAGCATGTACTTTGTTTTGCCTTTATTAAACGTTAAACCCATTTTTGCCGCCTCTGCCTCAATACTCACATAAGCCCCATTGACATCACGCTGAGTTCTTCCGATTACGTCAATGTCATCAGCATATGCCAGTAATTGTACAGACTTTTAAAAGATAGAGCTCTACACTTTCCTTTCAAGCACTATGTTAAAAAATCACATAACAGCGCATCACCTCGTCTAAAAACCTTTTTTGACATCGAAAGGTTCTGTTAAGTTGTTCCCAACCTTTATGGAGCAGCGTGAATTCTCCATGGTCATCCTGCACAAACGGACGAGTTTGGCAGGTATGCCGAAACTAGACATGGCTCTATACAGCTCGTCACTGTATATGCTGTCATATGCGGCCTTGAAATCGATTAGATATCAGATTAGATATGGCAATCTTTACTTCGTCTAAGTCGGGAGGACGGTATTGTTGGCTTTTGTCGTCTATGTTGAATGGATCATCCTGCCTCACAGTGGAATTCAGTTCGTCGTCACCGTTATACAGTCTGCAGAAGTGGTCCTTCCATATCCTCAGCATTCACTGCGGTTCCACTATGATGTTTCCACTTTCCTCTTTCCAGGATTCAGTTCTGGGTTTATGCTCCTGTGAGTTTCATTTCACCTGTTCATAAAACTTTCGAACTTCATTCCTGCTTTTGAACCTCTCAACATCTTTGACCGCATGCTTCTCATGCCCTCTCTTTTTCCTTGTGAGAAGTCGGCGTTCCTCTCTCCTCTTCTGCTCTTAGAGCTCATGAGCAGCTTTCGTCCTTTCGTCCGACATTCCTCATCAAACCAGGGGATCCTTGGTATTGGCTGCTAGAAACCCAGCACGTAAAAAGCGGATTCTCTGGTTGCATCTTGGCAATGTTGACACTGGTTTTTGACTGTTGGCGGCAGGGCACGTCGAGAAAGGTTACTTGTAACTCGGGGGATAAGGATTTGGCGATCTCTTGCGTTTGTAGCTGTTCGACGTTGTACCTTCTCCCAGCACCTCCCTGTTTTGCCTTGGGTCTGGAAATCCGAAGTGCTACCTTGGCTACAACGAGGTAGTGGTCCAAATCGATGTTAGCTCCTCCTTCGTACATCCATAATGCTGGAAGCGTGTCTGGCGTCGATCGCAATATGGTCAATCTGGTTGACGGTAGATTGATCTGGAGAAGTCCAAGTTCCTTTGTGGATGTTGAGGTGTGGAAAACGCGTACTGGCTACCATGACGTTTCGCCCCCCAGCAAAATCTATGAGCCTGAATCCATTGTCGGAAGTGTTGTCGAGCAGGCTGTTCTTCCCGATTATTCCACCAAAAATGTCTTCCCTTCCTAGCTTGGCATTAAAATCGCCCAGGACTATTTTAATATCGTAGCTAGGGCACTGCTCATATGTTTTGTCTAAGAGCTCGAAGAACATATCTTTGGTGTTGTCGTCTTTCTCTTATGTGGGGGCGTGCGAGCATATCAGGCTAATGTCGCCGAATTTAGCCTTGATGCGTATGGTCATAAGGCGCTCATTGATGCACCTATAGCTCAAGACTTCTTGCCTAAGTCTGGCTCCAATGACCAAGCCGCATTCAAATAAGCGCTGTTTTTTCGTGGTAGCAGTCACCATAGTAAATATCGCAGTTTTTCATCCTCTTTTTGCCCGGCCCATCCCATCGTATTTCCTGGATGGCGGTGATATCTGCTTTATAGCGGTCTAGGGTCTCTGCTAGTTCTTCGGCCGCACGTGGTCTGTTAAGGGACCTACCATTCCACATGCATATCCGAAGTTCGTTGGAGAGAGAAACACCGACTTCTCAGAAGGAAAAAGATAGAGCATGAGAAGCGTGCGGTCGAAGATGTTGAGAGGTTTAAAAGCAGGAATGAAGTTCGAAAGTTTTATGAATACGTGAAACCATATTCACAAGTATATAAACCTAGAACCAAAGACTGCAAGGACGAAAGTGGAAACATCATAATGGAACCGCAGTCAATGCTGAGAATATGGAAGGACCACTTCTGCAGACTGTATAACGGCGACGACGAACCGAACTCCGCTGTCAGATAGGAGTAGGATCAAATGTTTGCATTACGACAGATCCTTGAAAAAATCCAAGAACACCAAATCGACATCTACCATTATTTTATCGATTTCAAGGCCGCAAATGACAGCATCTACAGGGACGAGCTGTATAAAACCAAGGCAATTTTTGGCATCCGCGCCAAACTCGTCCGTTTGTGCAGGAAGACCATGGAGAATTCACGCTCCCCCTTGAAGGTTGGAAACAACTAATCACAACCTTTCGATGTCAAAAAAGGTTTTAGATAAGGTGATGCGCTTTCGATGCGATTTTTTTAACATCGTGCTTGAAGGAATAGTGCAGAGCTCACATGTCAACACTAGAGACACTATCTTTCAAAAGTCTGTCCAATAACTAGCATATGCTGATGACATTAACATAATCGGAAGAACTCAGCGTGATGTCAATGGGGCTCTTGTGAGTTTTGAGGCAGAGGCGGCAAAAATGGTTTTAGCGGCTAATAAAGTACATGCTGTAGTCAAAAAAGCACCTACAACACCAACGTCTCGGTCTCAGTGAAAACGTCACCATCGACAGAAGTAACTTGCTTTGTTAAGGACGTTGTCTACCTAGGCTCCGCTATTAACGCAGAAAATAACATCTGCGGTGAGATCAAAGGAAGAATAACTCTTTCTAACTACTATTTCTTTGAGTTAAGAAAGCAATTGAGTAACAAATCCTTCTCTCGAGGGACCAAATTGCAGCTTTATAAGACCCTCATCATTTCCGTCCTGCAAATGGTGCAGAAGCATGCACTTTGTCAAAAGCACCTTGGGTCGTTTCGAGAGAAAAGTTTTCCTCGTTAGCTATGGTCCCGTATGCATAGAAGGGAAGTGGAGGAGAAGATGACACAACGAGCTGTACGGGCTGCCTTCGAATCTACACCCACTGGACAGCGCAGTAAAGGAAGACCGCGGATCAAGCGCGCACAATTAGAAAGTGACCTCACCTAACTTGGAGCGCGAAACTGGAGACATCTGGCTAGGCACCGAGCTAGATGGAGAATTTGTTGGGTGAGGCCCTAGTTCACACAGGACTCTAGCCTCACCATAAGTAAGTAAGTAATAGCTATTGCTAGCTAGCTTTCTCTTGGTATAAAAATAGCTTAAGGTGTTTTGTATTCATTAATTACAACAAAGAAACAAATAACTACCCAAATTGATTTTCCACTCTCTAAACCCAACACCTTTGATATTTGTTTCACCTGGCCATTATACCAGCTTTTTTAAAGACAAAAAAAATGTCTCCTTTGTTTACTTTTAAAGCAAGTTAGCCAACCCGTTCAGCTGGGTATATTCTCCAACAAAATGTAATAAATCTTTGCTTCCTCAATAGATAGCACCATTGCACATAAGTCTGCAGTCCATCATCCAATTAAATATTCACCTCACGCGCCCTGCCGACCAAATCACACACAAGCTCTGCTGCAAAATCAGCAACAGCAGCTTGCAACATCTCACAATAAAATAGCATCCAAAATGCATCACAATCCAATCAAGCAAACATTAAAAATAGGAAGTAAAAACACAACAAGAAGAAGAATTCACATTACTTGCTGAAAATATGAATAGTGGTTTGATCCACGTCTCACCAGGATTCTTTTCCTCGGCAATGGGTCTTCTCTCTGTAAGGTAAGCGCACCATTCATTCTATAGTTCATCAATAGAATACTCAAGGCATTGGGTTCTATTAAAGACTTTCTTGTGCGTTGTTTGAAACTTGAAGAAATTCCCACCATCTAAACTCTACAGTCTACACAATGTATCTACAATATTTGTCAAATGGACGTTCTTGGTTCGCAAGACAATTGTTGATGATCATCATCTTCTGAACCTTTGCAAGTTGGTTTTATGATGTGCGTGATTTAGTCTTGAATGTTGATGTCCCCTGGTCCAAAGTTGGTAGAAATCATCTTTGATAAACTATTCGAGTCGTCTATTGTGGCGAACCGGTAGCCACCACAGACTAGAAGAAGCAACTTCTCATTCATTAATTTATCAGCAGGAGCATTGAGCATAGGTAGCTTAGCTATAACGAACTTATGTTGGTAAGGTTAGCTCTTGTGACTTGTTAATTGGAAAAATCTCAGCATGTTCGCTGAGCCGCCGCCATAAGCTATACTAGGAATGTTTTCCCTGGCGTTCAAAGATTCCCGCTGGTTTTGTGTTGTAATTTTATATAAGTTTTGTGTAGTCATTGGAGATTCACATTATTATTTATCAATGATAGTTGCGGAAAGGTATGAATTTGTGCTTCTTTTTCTTTTGATAGATTTTGCAGCTCAGATGAGAATGAAGTTGAATTATTTATTGTTTTAATTTGGAGTTCCTCAAAACCTCATGTTTCATTCATCGACGATGAAGACGACGACCGACGTCTGCG
The DNA here is from genome assembly GCF_945859685.1 of Eupeodes corollae. NCBI lineage: Eukaryota > Metazoa > Arthropoda > Insecta > Diptera > Syrphidae > Eupeodes > Eupeodes corollae. The sequence goes on along the minus strand of NC_079147.1, from coordinate 143,943,411 downwards.
TGCATAACGGTTGTGATTAATTTTTAAGAATATGTATTTTTTAATAAGTTATACAATTATTATACAATTATAAAATTATCTTTAACAGAAATGTTTAAATTTATAAGGAACACATTTTTACTGCAATATAAAAGTTCAATTGCTCTTTTCACTTTTCCAACATTTTTGATGGTTTCAGTTTAAAAATCAATCTATCAGTGAGGTTTTTAAGATACAGCCCTTTTATAACTCGAAACAAAAATTAAATTAGGCTTTTTGAGGCTATGTAAGGTAGGGGGCCAAATAAGGCCCACCTAACAGATTTTTCTAAATAGGTCTTAATAAGGCCTACTCAGTTTTCTTAAGAATTCGCAAAATTTGTAGGAAAAACACATTTTTTTAAAGCAAAAAGACAAACAAATCAATTTTTATTAATAAACTTTATATTCTTTTAAATTTATTTCATAAGAAAACAGTCTTTTGAGTAAAAAAACATAAACTTAATTTTAACAAAAAACTTAAAAAACATCACTTTTTTCATACAATGGCCATTTCCATTGCGCTGACACAGCCAACAATCGTCAATTTCGGCGTGTTCGTTGGAAATTTGGTGCACCCTCTACACGAAATTTTGTTGGTAGAGGAGCGAAATGATGCAGCCTTCGCTTCCATTTATATGTGTTCCCTAGATTCAAAAACGACGTTTACCACTTTTTCTAGTTGTGATATTGAAAAAAAAAACATTTGTAGAGACGAAGCCTTAGTAAAAGTAGAAATCGATTTCTTTTTATGTTTCAGCTTGGATCTTCAATCCTTATAGACCAAGAGCCGGCAGCAAATTTTGGGAATGGAGTGATAACCAAAATATATATACATATATGTGTAGATATACGCAACATTATGCCAAATTCAACCGTCTGGCAGGTTTTTTTTTCAGCCGGGGGCGGGGGTGGGGGTTCGAAAATGGTCATTTTTCCGATTTTGGGGTCGAAGTGATAACCACTTAAATGCATATATAAACAATAGGGGGTGGTGCCCTGATGTCAAAAAAGTGTGTCCAAGACGTTTTAGTTTCAGCCTTCCCCTTGCCAGACAGCCGCCAAAATGCGCGAAAATCAACTTTTTGGGTCGAAGTGATAACCACATGAATGATACATCAAAAAATCAGAAAAATTCCCCTGATTCTAAAAATGTGGGTCCAAGACGTTTTGTTTTCAGCCTTCCCCTTGCCAGACGCATTTTAACACTTTTTAAAAACACTTTGTTATTTAGTTATTACTAAAAAAACATCATAAACACTTCATGATTGCAAAAATGTAAGCACTCGAATTTTATAAGTCATACTTTATTATATCGATTATCGACACATGATCAGGCAAGGCTGTACTCTCTAATTTGACAATTTCTTCCCTTATTTTGTAGGCAACATTTCTATGAAGATACTTAAGTAAGTAGCTTAGAGCAATATAATAATATCATGTTCTCCAATAGGGACGGGTTGATTTTGACACCTTCGTGGGGGTTTCTTTTACTTTCTGTAAAAATATCGTCTTTTAATCAGTGACTAAAGACATAATATCGTGGCAAGTTACAGCGTTCAGCTTGATTTATGAACCAACGTCATCGAAAACTGGAACTTTCGAATGCGCGCCACCCAGCGAAGCCGCTACGGCCATTTAAACTATGTTATATTACACACAATGCCATTGATAGGGCTCTCAAATAAAGATAAAACCTTATTGATATCTCATATACAACTTGTTTTATTCAATTTTAAAATCGACCCGCCCTTAATGGACAACTCTTTATATAACTACCTCAAAGTCGATTGCAATTTTATCGAAGCAAATTTGTCGCTAAGTATATTTTCTTGGAAGTCGTTCATAAGTGCATCTAAAACTAGTATTTCGCTTCTAATTTTTCGTATTACTATTTTGCCTTTATAATAGGAAAGGATCTTTCTCTTTAACCAGTTTTTTGAATAAGTCAATGACTTTCCTTTTTCGCATAGTTTTTCTTTATATAAATCCGCGATGTCTTCAAAAGAGTGAACTTCTTTTAAATTCAATAAATGCTCTTCAAGAAAAGCGCAAACACAATAAAATGCATTTTTATGTGCTTCAGTAAATCCGGATATTTTTGAGGCCCTTTCCAGATTTTTAACTTCTTGCAGAAAACTAGAAAGGCATGTTTTGTGGTATTTTAAAACATCGTCTTTATAACTACTTATTAATTTTTTGTAAACTGAACCGTTTTCAAGTAAAATAGCCTTACAAACAACATCCTCCAAAGTAGATTTTCGTCCGAATATAAGATTTTCTTTTTTGTTTTTTTTTTAAATATTTCTTAACACGATCACAAAAGATGCAATTATTAATTAAAGCCTCTGTTATAGTGTCTGGTTCTATAGTGTTGTTTTCAGAGGTTTGAAAGTAGGATTCTAATGAAACGTGGCCGTCAACTGCTACAAACAATAAGGATCTATATATAGTTGCTTTTGAAAATACCAAAAGAAAATGACCGGCTGTACAATCGAAACTTCGTTTGGTATATGTACCATCATTTTTGGTCACTGAATTTCACTTTGGAATTTTAAAAAACTTTGCTGGAAAGTGTTCTGGTTCAATCTCAAACAAATATTTCAGTTATTTTGTACAACTGGTCATAGTGGAAAATTTTAAGACTTACATGATTCGGAGATGGTTTGATTTAAAGATACCAAATGCTTTGGAATAGCAGTAAATTGTCTGTAGCAACTGCTATGATAACCACTTACACTATCTATTTCAGTTGGAAGGTTTATATTGGCAAATTTATATTTAAGAGCTTTTCGTAAACTTAGAATAGTATGGCATTTTTTTAAGGTAGTTTCACTAAACAAATTAATTTTTCCACATTGATTTGGATTATCAATGTGTATACAACACTTAACACTCATGCCATACAATTTATTAGCTACCACTAATATATTAAAATTGAAGTCTTTTTGAATAATAACCACTAAAACCTCTACAAAGTTTAATACTCATATCAATATTCGATATAATAAAGTATTACTTATAAAATTCGAGTGCTTACATTTTTGCAATCATGAAGTGTTTATGATGTTTTTTTAGTAATAACTAATAACAAAGTGTTTTTAAAAAGTGTTAAAATGCGTCTGGCAAGGGGAAGGCTGAAAACAAAACGTCTTGGACCCACATTTTTAGAATCAGGGGAATTTTTCTGATTTTTTGATGTATCATTCATGTGGTTATCACTTCGACCCAAAAAGTTGATTTTCGCGCATTTTGGCGGCCGTCTGGCAAGGGGAAGGCTGAAACTAAAACGTCTTGGACACACTTTTTTGACATCAGGGCACCACCCCCTATTGTTTATATATGCATTTAAGTGGTTATCACTTCGCCCCAAAATCGGAAAAATGACCATTTTCGAACCCCCACCCCCGCCCCCGGCTGAAAAAAAAACCTGCCAGACGGTTGAATTTGGCATAATGTTGCGTATATCTACACATATATGTATATATATTTTGGTTATCACTCCACTTCCAAAATTTGCTGCCGGCTCTTAGACTATTATTGCTTATCATTTGGCTTTGGCGGTCCAAACGTCTTTGAAATATTTAACAATGCATTTTGGAATAGTGATGTTTTAAAATTCATTGAATGGAATAGATGCATTTTCAAATTTTCTTTCCGGAATACTTAGTTTTTGAAAATCAAACACATATAATTCGGTTTATTGTTTATATCTTTTCAGGTTTAATAAATAAGTAATTTAAATTAAAGAAAAAAATTAGCAAACAAAAATTATTGATGATAAGAATAATGAGTATCTTTAGTTGAAATTAAATCCTGATGGCTACATCCGCTTCATGGGGTTTGCAAATAGGGTCAGCTTCGATGTTGTATTTAACATGATTTGTATTTATTTCGATAATATCCTTATAAAAATTCAGCAATTGTAAGGATTTCCAATTGCATACAAAGTGTTTTTGGAGTAAATTATCAACGTCATTAAGCTTTACATCCTTTAATTTTACACCTTAAGGGAGTCTTTTTGGAGCCATGGAAAAAAAAGTTTGCCCTTCGTTGTGTTTGGTTTTGCCAACTAAGCCTAGTTTTCCTCTTTTTAAAATTAATCTTTTTGGTGCGTTGAATTTAAAATGCCAAGCGGATGGTGGCTTTGTAAATTTTAAAATTTCATCTTTAAAGTCTAAAACCGAATATTCATCAGATCCCAAGTTCAGTACTGTTCTGTGTTCCTGGTAAATGGACAAATACCCATCAACAGCCACGATGGTTTCCTTAGCTTTAACTTTTTTCTCAATATGAGTAAAGACTCTACCAGGTGGTATGTAGGAGTGCCCAGGAATGGGGAAGATCAATTCGACGGAGTTAATGTGACGTGGTGCTCTATTTACCAGAAAATACTCACACATACCTATCATAATCGAGTTTTTATTCTGCCCACCACATCCATCAGCAACCAAACGAATCGTTTCAATGCCTTCAAAATTTGTAAAGCAAAACTGATCCTTAGGGTCTGTTGTTCCAGTCCAAAAAAAAACATTTTTTTGGTTAGAGATGAGTGCGTATTACCAACAACGAGACCAATAAGCTGCTTGGTCAGAAACTTTGGGTAATATCATATTTTTCTGACAGTCAAAAGACATTGTCAACAAATCTTCTCTTTCCTCTCTTAAGAAGTCAAAAAATGCTTTTCCCCGCAACTTATGGATCGGAAGTTTTGTCATTATTTGAACGTTTTCTTCATCTTCTCATCCAGTTTTTAAAAATTTCCTTAATTTTAAGATTAAAGCATGTGTTAAAAACCATACGAAAAAAGCTTAATTTAGCTTGTGTGAGTTGATGGCTCTGATTGAAACCTTTCCACATTTTAGAATTGGAAAGATCGCCAGGTAGGTACTGTCGTTTTGCGGTTCTACTTCTACAATAATGCACTTCCATGGTTTTATATTTGTTTATAAAATTAATTATAAGTCGCTCTCTGCTTAGAGCTTTTGTGGTCACCACAACGTTTCTCCGAAGGAACTGATCCTGTTTTGAAATGATTATTGCAAATATTTCTTACTCGACTGTCTGTAGGCCTGTAGCTCCAATAATATTTAAAAAAGGCTCCTGGAAAACTTTAACAGTATGTTTTTGTTTTGTTCTGACAAAATAAGTTACAGAGAACTGTTTTCTTGGTCCATTCTTCAAATTTCAGTCCGAACGTTTAGGCTTCTGAATGTTGAAATAGCTTAAAATAAAAGCATCCTGGGAAACTTTTGAAGGTATTGTATAAAAACCATTTGAAAAATAGAATGCATCTGCTATTGTCAATTTTCTATATACATACATAAGATCCATCTTTATGTAGGCATTATTGGTAATTGTTTTCTTTTGTACCTACATAGTGAAGAAAATGATAAACATGCTTAATTTGCCTTACAAGATTTACTTACCGCTCTACTTAAGCTAGCTGAAGCTTCGTATTTTCTCTATTTAATTTTTTGCGTGGATATGCTGTAAGAACTGATGATTCGATTGAATCCGCACTTAACAGCTTAATAGATCGAACTAAAAATAATAATTAAATCCATGCACAATAATTTGACAGTAATCGATTTTCGCTCCAAAAATTGGAATACATTTTTTTTATAAAAAAAAAAATTAATTTACTTTGGAATAGAGTTACTTTGTTTCGAAATAGGAATAGTGTTGTTTTGATTCAAATATGCCTGCGGAATACGTTGTTTTTGATTTTAACCCTAGTATTCAAAATAAAATATCTTTGGAATAAGAAACTTTCAGTTTCAATCACATTGAAAGATAGATTTAAAAAAAATGAAGAAAACTGGGTTACTTTGTTTTCCAGAAAAGTGAAATACGTTGCTTTTGATTTTAGGAGACACATACAGTGTTCCACAAAATTCATGGTACAGTAAACATTTTAAGTACAAAGCTTGAAATATTTAACAGTCAGCCCTATTCTGCTATTCACGTGGATCGTATATTCGATTCACCAATTCGATTCCCTTTCACACTGCCTTTGCATTCTGCTATCCATCAGTTGAACTACATTATCCTAAACTAATTTGACATTCAAATAAACAGCTGTTCATGTAAAAATGTTGGGAATATTGGTTAAATTATTTTGATTCATACAAAAATTAAATTAAATCAATCCACCTAAACAGAATAATTTGTGTAATTTTTGGAAATGGGCAGTATTGGACTTTTTATTGAAAATGTAACCAGAGGAATAAGAAAATCCCCAAAAATAGAGCTTCGGAGAAATGTTAGAAAGGGTGTTCCTTCCCCTAAAAATGTTAATATTCTTTTATTTATAAAACAAATATTCTAAATTTAGCAATAAATTAGTTTTCACTTACATTTTGCTTACAAAAATTAACAAACCAGACATCAAATGAAAAATCCGCTGCATTTTATATGCGGATCTGAATTGTATAGAATGAATGCATTCACGTGAATAGAAGAATACCGCGCAGTATAACCGACGTGACCAACATACACATATTCACTTCGAATGAATAGCAGAATAATGGTTAGTGAAAATTCAAGTAAAATTACCCCGATGAATAGCAGAATAGGCCTGAGTAACCCAAAATTTCACAAATTTTCAACTTAATTTTAGCAGATTAACATTTGCTCATAATTTCAATAACAAAAAAAGAAACATTTTGCCATAAATAAAAACTAAATAAAAAATAATTAAGTTAAGCTCTTGAATTCTCTTCCACAAAAGTCATGATACACTTAGCAACTCTTTTATTTTTTTAAGCAACCGTGCAATGGTAAATTCTTTTTATGACAGTTAGCCATGCAGTTTACGTGAAGCAATTGTTTGAGCTAGATCTTTTTAAATTTCTGTGTAACTTCTGCTGAAAAAGAGCCAAGAAAATGGGAGGAAAGGAGCTTACACTAGAAGAAAGGCGCTTGGTTATTGATCTTCATCAAAATCAAAACAAATCGTACTCCGAAATTTCAAAACTTATTTCTAGAAGCCGTTCTACTGTTCAAAACGTTATTTAGCGCTTTAAAAACGAACACCGCGTGGAAAATAAGCCTCGTAGTGGACGGCCATCAAAACTCACTTCCCGGGATAAGACAAAACTCAAGCACTTGGTAGCCCAAGATCCATTTATAAGTGCAAGTAAGATAAGTGGAGAACTTGAAAAGTATAATAATAAAAAAGTTCATCCTGAAACTGTGAGACGCGCCATCGTTGAAGCCGGATTTAACTCTCGTGTACCCAGAAGGAAACCGTTAATCAGTGAAGTTAATAGAAAAAAGAGGCTTGCGTTTGCAAAACAGTATGTAAATGAGACTCCCGACTTTTGGCGCAAGGTAATTTTTTCAGACGAATCCAAGTACAACGTATTTGGCTCGGATGGTCGAGTTAAAGTATGGCGAAAGCAAGGGGAAGACAGTCAAACACGGTCGTGGAGGAGTAATGGTATGGGGCTGTATGGCTGCATCTGGGGTCGGAAATCTTGTCATAATAGAAAGTACCATGGACCAACATGCTTACCTTAATATTCTCAAAGAGAACTTAAAGGAAAGTGCGAGAAAACTGGGTCTTTTAAATAATTATTACTTTCAACAAGATAATGACCCCAAACACACCGCCCAAAAAGTGCAAAAAGTGCGTATGTGGCTAATTTACAACACTCCCCACCTATTAAAAACCCCTCCCCAAAGCCCGGACTTGAACCCCATTGAGCATTTGTGGAATGTTCTCGAAAAAAAAAAATACGAGCCAATGTCATTCATAACAAGACCCAGTTAAAAGAAGTTTTAATCAAAGAATGGCAGAATATTGGACAAACTTGCACTGAAAATTTAGTTTATTCAATGCAAACCAGACTGAAAGCCGTTTTAAAACTGAAAGGCTATCCAACTAAATACTAAAATGGTAACTTTTAATCACAAAAACAATGTTCTGAGATGTTTTTTTCACTTTTTTTTATAGGTGTACGATGACTTTTGTGGAAGAAAATTCATTTTTTGAGCTATTTTTTTTTTAAATTTTTTGTTCCAATCATGGTTCATTTTCTTGTTGTTAAATTAACATGCGAATAAAAATGAGTTGTTATAAAATAAGAAATTTTGAAATTTTACTTTGTTGTGGAATATTTTAAGCATTATGACTAAAAATGTATGCTGTACCATGACTTTTGTGGAACACTGTATATGCTCTCTGTTCTATGTTGGATGTTTAATTTCTCCATTTCTTCAAAGTGGTCATTGACAATGTGCGTGTTTAATTTCTGAGCTCTAGCTTTATTCATCATTTGCGCCTTGCGCAATAACCGTAGCCATTAACTTCTAGCACTAGTTTCTGATGTGTAAAAGCCACTGGGAAAGTTGTTTAATCTGCAGAAAACGAAGGCTTGGTATCGCAGCATCTTTGGAGTGATTGGCATGCCAACCTTTGAGACAGATCTGTCTCTTGTTCTAAAGACACCCAAGTTTCTTTTTAGATGAATCACTCGAGATATGATTTCTAAGCGTTCTTCGTGGAATGTTGAAGCGCTAAGAAGCATCACGCTGTGTTAAACCGCGTTCCACAACTTGCAACGCTTTTTCCATATCGATCCAATTAGAAGCTCTTTTTTTGGGTAAAGTTGACATTTTGTTTAAAACACATTAAAAATACAAAATAAAAACAAATAACTTAAAAACTAAATTTGCGTATGCCCAATAAGGCCCATACCTTTTTTTGGACCTTGTTAGGAACATGCAAGACTTGCCAGTTATTTGTTCATTTCTGTGTTTTCTTAGAAGTGGGCCTTATTAGGAACAGGACCTTATTTGGCCCCGTATCTTAGTTGTTTTTTGCAATAAAACTTAATATAAAGAGTATTTACTCGCCGCTTAAAAATGTTCTGTAAAGGAGGCTGACAAAATTTAAATAGCATAATGTGCAGCACAAATTACATAGATGCACATATTTTAAAAACCTGATGTGATAGAAAAATGTTTAGGCGAGATTCGAAGTCAAGATATCTTAATCCTTTAAAAAAGTATTAAACATAATTTTGCTGTCGGCTCCAACGAAGCATGACATCGCTCCCGAACTATCCAAATCAGTAGGCTATGACTTGGTAAAGAGTATTCAATAACTCATCTGCAAAATATGGTCGGAAAAAAGAATGCCCGAAAACAGCTGGTCAACGAACCCTTTTGAATTTCGAACGTAGAAGATTGAACAGCAATCACCCTTGAATTATTTCCTATCTCTGACCCTGATAAGTACACCATTAGTGTTCTGGACAAAATTTATACAATACCTAAAGGATTTGGCAAGACCACTGCGTAAGCTTTTTTATCTATCCTTTTCCTTTGGCCTCGTTCCAAGTAGATGAAAAATAGCATCTGTCCAGCCTATCCTTAAAAAGGAGAATGCTTCTCCCCCTTTAATTATAAGAATTATCGAATGATTGCACTTACGTCTTTTTCTTCCAAGGTCATTAATTTTCAACTCAAGATATTTCTAGAAGATCGAAAGCTTCATAATGTAATGATTGACAAAACGGCTTTCGTAGCAATAGGTCTACTGGTGGTCTCATGGTTCAACTCACCGAACATTAAAGAAAATTTTTACATCATTTAGATTGATATTTCAAAAGTATTTGATAGGGTTTGGCATGAAGCCCTCTTTCTTATCGAAAATACTTGCCTTCGGTATAGATGAAACCCTTCTTCGTTGGATTAGAAATTACCGTTCTAATTTTTATTGATGATTCCTCTCTGCAAGTCTCACATCCCATCACGCGAGGAATTCAATGCTGTCTTGTATCGAGCGATGTTGCCAAAAATGTTTACTAAGGTCATTCAAGAAATTTGTCTCCTATTCTTATCTGGCTGTTATATACGAGACTAATGCGAATACATCCAAATCTAGAGTTTAAGCACCGAAACCTTCCTTCAAACCCTCTTTCCCTTGAGTGTGCGCTTTTTATAAAAAAAAATATGCTGGGCGAGTGGAACCTTACTCATGAAAGGAGACCCTCTGAATTGCGCCAAAGTCTGAGGTGCATCGGTCTCCTGAACGTTGTATATTTACAATCAGTCACGAAAGTCTACATACACCCTTGAAAAATGCAAAATCATCAACAGGCAAAATGTCAGTGATATTTTGTATTATTTAAAATATTTACAGCTTAACAACTAAAATAGAACAAAAAGATTTAATTTTTTTTCAACAATTCACTTGAAATAACAAAAAAAAAAAACGAAAAAAAACATCTCACGAAAGTCTACATACAGCTAATAATTAAGAAAAAATAACAAATATAATATAAAAATTAATATTTTGTTGGACCTCCATTTGACTCCAGTCTTCTAGGCATTGAAAGCACTAGATTTTCGGTGACATCAGGCGTAATTGAAGCCCAAGCATTTGTTTAAGCCGTTTTGAGGGAATTTCGATCGGTTATTTTGTATTTACGGATTCTGCGCCCTAACTCGTCCCAAATATTTTCAATGACATTGAGGTGTGGTGATTGGGGAGGAGGGTGGAGTTGTTTTGGGACTCTTTACAGCAACCATTCTTTGACAATCTTTGCTGTATGTTTAGGGTAATTGTCTTGGTGTGGAACCCAGCTGTTACCGAATCTCTGCCTAATGAATCGCTTAGAAATGAGACATGCAAATTACCTCTCAAAATATCCAGATATTGGTGACGATACATGTTGCCCTCAATAAAAACCAGGTTACCAACACCAGAAGCTGCCATTGCTCCCCAAACCATTACATGGCCACCACCGTGCTTGACTGTAGGAATGACATTTTTTTTCCATTTCTTGATTCTTGATATATCGATTTCAAGGCCGCGTATAAGAGCACCTATAGAGAAGAATTTTTCAGAGTAATGTCTTGTTTTGGAATCCCTGTCAAACTTATCTGTTTATGCAGAATGACCATGGAGAATGCACGCTTATAAGAGTCGGAAAAGATCCCACCGATGTTTTTGATTCCAAAAAAATAGTCATGCGACTTCTTCAACATCGTTCTGGAAAGAATTGCGCAAAACTCAATCATCAACATTAGAGGCACAATCTTCCAACGTCCATCCAATTACGCCGATGATATTCACATAATTGCAAACGTAGAAGATGGGTTTAGTTATTAATGAAGGAAAGACAAAGTACTGGTATCTACTGTCATCTACATCTAGAAAGAACATTGAACGGCAAGGACAAGACTAAGTATATGCTGTCATCAAAAAAGGACACTGAACGACGACGTCTAGGACTATAATTTTGAGGTATTTAAGGATTTTGTCTACCTGGGCACCGCTATAAATTCAAAAAAAGACAACAGTGCTGAAATCAAACGGAGTTTAAGTGTGGCAAACCATTGCTTCTTTAGGCTTAGAAGGCAATTGAGTAGTAAAATCCTCTCACGAGCATTTACAGTCTTCCTCTGACCTCTATAAGACAATCATCAACCCGGTCCTCATTTATGGCACTAAGGTTTGGGCCTTGTCAAGGCAAGATGAAAACGTATTAGGATCCTTCAAGGTAAAAAGTATTCGGGTGATTTATGGTCCCCTCTGCATAGATTAAGTGCAGAAAAAGTTACACCAGTAAACTTTACAGGCCGTACAGCGACACTGATCAAGTAAAAAGAATACACTTATAACGACTTAGATGGTTGGGTCATGTAGAGCGAATGGACATCAAGGTCTGCTAAAAGTTCTGCGAATTCAATGAGGTGTGACCAGCTTGGCATACACAACTGGAGACTGTATGTATGTTAGTTGAGGCCTAGGTTATCCCCGGACTTTAGCGCCACCTTAAGTAAGTGTTTAATCATTATAAGGGCGTTCATAACTCCTTGAGTGCACGCACAATTTAAAAAGAGATAACTTTATTAAAAATGCATCTCTTAACAATAACTTTGTAATAAAATAATCACTTGTTAACATTTAGAAGAATTTGAATTATATGTTTCAAATATAATTATCAAAACAGTGCAAACTTTAAGAATGCATAAATCAAATGCAATCAATTAAATTTGGAAGGCCTGCAAAATAAATATAAAGATAAAATCGGTACAAACTTGTTTGCAAAACTACCCACACTAAATAAAATATATATTCCTTTTGAAAGACTGTCAACAGTTTGAGGTAATAATTTTTTATTCATATTCAATATCAATTATTAATTGTTTCTGAAGTATTTATGATTTGTTACTCAAGAAACGCGACTGTCGCGTCGTCTTTAGTGTCTGGAATCAAAATCACTGGAGCCAGTAATATGGAAATTTCTAATCAAATGAATTGCAATTGGATTTTATTTGTGTCATGAGTGGGTGGTAATAATCAACGAACAATTTACATAATTGTATTGTGGCAAAATGAACTTATCTTCTATAAATACCTGCATATACATATATAAAATTAATATTCAGCGTGACATTCAATTGATTTAAATAAAAAGTTTTACTGATTTATTTTACTTTGTAAATTGCCGACAAAAATAAAGTTGTTATTTATTGTTTTATTATGTACACAATAAATTGTATGTTTCCTGTAAGTGGTCTTAATACGATGCCGCTGCAGGTGGTACCTAGTTTATAAATCTATTTTAAAATTTATATTTACGTGTGTCTCAGTTTTTAAGTTCCTCAAAAGCAAAAGAACATATTTAAAAGAAACCCATTGACTATTCAATTAAAACTTGTGTGAATTAAAAAACATCGGCATCTAGATGTCTTCAGTTGCGCATTCCAAGCGGGGTGGGTCACTTTCCACCTGTGTGCGTCACATTATCCGCGGCCTGCCTCTACTGTGTTCTCATGTAGATCCTTCGTGATCAAGTCATCTTAGGCATTTTGGACTTTTATTCTGGCTAAGTCTATGTCGCTGTACATGTACAGCACCCATACTCACCTTTGAATACCAGGCCGTAGAACAAGCGATGAATTAGTCTCTCGAAATCATCATCCGCTTTAATTGGACTGATTTTTCCAAATTGCATTACTTTGTCTGAAGCCTTCTTTGACATCAAGAGGTTCGTTAAAGCTGTTCCTAAAATTTATCCAGCAGTCCAAATTTTCCATGGTCATCCTGCACAAACGGACGAGTTTATGGTAGAGATGCCAAAACTATACATTGTAATACGCAGTTCATCCTTGTAGATTCTGTCATAGGCGGACTTGAAATCAAGATGGTGGGTGTTGATTTGATGTTCTTAAATTTATTCTATGATCTGTCTTTATGTGAATATTTAATTGACTGAGTACTTTCCTGGCCTTAACCAACACTGACAAGGACCTTTCAAGCTGTTGATGAGGGCGTTAGACGTTTAAATATTGCGACATAGAAGATTTAAGATGTTAAGGAAACTGATTTTTCTGTAGTTGGTGCAAATATTGTTGTTCCACTCATCGGGCATGCTTTCTTCCGACCATATTTTGCAGATGAGTTGGTGCATGCTCTCTACCAAGTCATCGCCTGCTGCTTTGAATAGTTCGGAAGCGATGCAGTCAGCTCCAGGAGCTTTGTTTGACTTCAATTTAGATTAGCTATCTTCACTTCGTCGGGGTCGGGTAGGGGGAACTGTTGATCTGTTGTTGTTTGGATGTTTCTTTAGCTTTTGGTAAAATTTACGAACCTCATTCCTGTTGTGACATCCCCTATCTTCTCGATCGCACGCCTTTCATGCTTTTTTTTATTTCATCTTAGAAGCCGGTGTTCCTCCAGTACTTCCTTGTTTTGGCTTGAATCGGGATATCGGTAGCCGTACCTTCGCTACAACGAGGTAGTGGTCCGAGTCAATGTAGGTCTCTCGGAATGTTCGGATATCCTGTATACTGGAGAAGTGTCGTGCGTCTATCGTAATGTGGTCAATCTGGTGGACGGAGATTTCCATATACCCTTGTGGATATTAAGATGCGTGAGCTGCGTACTAGCTACCAGAACGTCTCGCCCCGCAGCGAAATCGACCAGCCTGAATCCGATTGTGCCACCAAAGATGTATTCTTTTCCTAGCTTGGCGTTAAAATCTCCTAAGACAATTTGAATGTCATAACTAGGGCACTGTTCATATGTCTTGTCTAATACCTCGAAGAATATGTCTATGGTGTTTTCATCTTTCGACTCTGTTGAGGCATGCGCGCATGTTAGGCTTATGTTGGCGATTTTAGCCTTGATGCGGATTGTCGTGGTGCGCTCGCGCACACTGTTGAAACTCAAGACTTTGTGGTTGAGTCTAGTTCCAACAACAAATCCACACTCAAATAGAGGCAGTCTTTGTTCTCGGTAGCAGTCACCGTAGTATGTATACCAACAGTCACCGTGGGATGTATCCCAGTCTTTTATAGTTTGCGTTGGCTCGGTCCATCCCATCGCACTTCATGGATGGCGGTAATATCTGCCTTGTGATGTTTCTGCTAATTGTTAGGCTGCACTTGGTCTGTTAAGGGACCTAACATTCCGCGTACAGATCCAAAGTTCGTTGTCCTTATTTCGTCTGCGTGGGTTGCCAACAATAAATTCATCCGTATCCGAGGATTGTTGGTGCTTCGCAACTAAGGTATTTGTACGTGGTCAGGAAGTCACCCCGACGGTACAATCCCCAACCAGAAGGGCCAGATCCTTCGTATAACTCCAAGGACGGGGAGCCGGATAAACCGCTCCTTATAGGCCTAGGCACCGAATATGTCGTAGTCGCCCTATAAGGTACTCATAAGTACTTCAAGCTTACTGGAACTGTAGACGCCATCGTTGATTCCATCTCGAGAATTCGTCCTGTGCTCCTCTCTCGTTTGCTGCCCCCAACAACTTTCCACTGGGGTTAGTACCCAATCTCCAGTTAAGGTACTAGGCACCCGATGTTCACAGCGGGGCGGTGAGAGTAGGAGTTGATAGACAGAGGTGGGTTTTGAGAAAAACCTGTGGACACGTGTATTTTATAGATTTTCTATATTTGGTATAATTAATTTTTCTTGAAAAATTTAAAGACAAGAAAAACTGCAGTAATACTGGGTCAATTTCATATTCGTACCCTGTTTTAATTAGTCAAAAAATTTGGCTTTAGGGGCCTATTATGTAAGACAACTAAGAGCAAAGTTGAGTTGTAATCCGGCAATCGGTATTACCGATCACAACTAGTTGTCTGTCACAAGTCAACCAGTAGTCAACTAAAAAATGGTTGACTTTTTAAATGTGTTTGGGGTATTATGTAAGCCAGTTGAGTTGTCTCTCAGTTGTGATTGTTGTCAAAATTAGGCAACTGATATTTACTAGTTGTGTAGTGTATTTGTGTGTACAAAAAAATAACTGTAGGCATCAACAGTTCATTGAAAACCAATTTTTTTAAGAAAATGGAGAAACAAATGTAAGTTTTACAAATAGTAATATAAACATCTGTAAGAAAATAATTTTTTAGATTAAAAATAACTAAACCTGCCCAATTCGAGAGGTTGATTGAGGTTCTACAGCAGAAACCTGAGCTGGCCAGAGGCAAGGGACAATTCGGTTCCACAAAAAGAATGGGAAAATATAGCTGTTCAACTGAATAGCATTGGACAACCATCAAGACCACCATTTTTTTGTGCTATGATTCGAATATGAGTTCCATCGATGCATCCTATTACTCCAGGAAATCTGGTTTTCTAGTAAAAATGAATTTTTGATAAATTCATCTCATCATTTGTCATACGAGCCTTAATCCATTGTGGACAGATACGTTCTTCTACTACGTCTAGCACTTTTTTAACACTACCGAAACTGTTGGCTGAGCAAGGCCTAAATTAAAATCATTACCACTGCACTTTTGGTAACTTCCTTCTGCCGTGAAACGTAGGGCAGTGCAGAGTTTGAGAATTGGTGGGATTGCGGAGGAACGCTGTGGTTGTTTCAAATGATCTTTGATTTCATTTAGCACATAAAAAAATGCGTCTTTGTTGAGTCTAAAATAACTTATAAATCTGAAACTAAACGAAGACATTAAAATCAACACTCGTCAAAGAATTTGTTTATAAATAATACTTTTTGTTTGGAAGTTCCAATGGATTGGAGTGATCTCGAATATTTTTTCTCATCAGCGCAACATTTAGAGCATTTTCTTCTTCCGAATTTCTAAGAAACAAATCAATAGAACTCTCCATTTCCTATTATTTTGTCTTTTTTATAAAATTTTGCACTGAATTCAAAATTTTGAATTTCCTACGTATTTTACTTTACACAGCTGATTTTGACACGAAACAAGCACATAAAAGTAGGCAACATATTTGGTCAACTCAACTGAAAAAAGTTGTCTCCCATAATACGATTTTTTTTTGCAGTTGTCTTCAAATTGAGTTGTCTTGATTACAACTCAACTAAGTTGAGTTGTGATCCATAATAGGCCCTTTAATATTTTGTTGCATAACCTTTAGAAGTAATTACAGCTTACAATTATTGTCTTGGCTTTAACCTTACTCATTTTTCAGTTGTTTCCGAGGTTATTTGTGTCCATTCATAGAGAATATTCTCCTTAAGGTCGTTTTTTTTTCTTAATGATGCATTTGCGGATTCTGCGGTCTAGTTCGTCTCATAAATTCTCTATCGAATAAATGTCTGGTGATTCTGTGGGTTTCTAGAACCTTACTGCAACCAAAGAGATGATTTGTGTAGTTATCCTGATAAAAAGTAAGGTTGTTTTCTAAACCCATTTGGGCAGCACTATCTTTTAAATTCGTCTTCAGGACATCGAAGCAGATCTTGTGATCCATAATTCCTTCAATTATGTGCAGTTTCTTAACTCCAGCTGCTAAAAAATCCCCCACACCATGTTTAACGGTTCCTCGTGTGTTTCGCGGAAGGTATTCAGTATTCGGCTTACGCCAAACCATTTGTCTGCCATCCGAGCCATGAATACTGAACTTTGACTCATCTGTGAAAATAACCGTTTTCCAGAAGTCAAAATGTTTTGCTTCTTGGTTTTTCTTTGGTGAATACAAGCCGTTTAAGCCTGTTGACATGACTAATTAATGGTTTTCTGCGCTGTACTCTTCCTTTGAAACCATGTTCAACCCAACGTTTCAGCACAAAATTGTTTTTCCAGGGATTGGCGAAGATTCTGTGCCAATTTTGGTGCACTTATCTTTGGATTTGTATTTATTCCACGTACATTTATCCTCCGTGTTGAAAATACTTCTTGTAGTATTGCGAGGCAAGTTTTCAATTCTGTTTTCCTTGATAAACCGGTAAACAATACTTTAAACCGCTGATTAATAGCACATGAATTGTTAAAAATTGAAGATGCAGGGGGAATTAAAGCTGCTTGGCAACTTAGAACTAAGCGTACGTACGTACAGTTTTGCAGTAGTTTTGTATCACTTTAGCATTTACTTAGTAAATAATTTTTACCAACAAAGAAAATTTGAAAAAATATATCAACCATGAATACAGACTTAACATGCATATGGTATTAATGTCCTACATCAAGTCATTTAGGATCAGGAGAACATTCAAAGTTTTAATAGATGGGGTACGAATATGAAATTGATAAACTGTATTTAGAAAAATATGATAACCATATTTATATCAAATTATTGTTTTGAGCAACAACGTCTAGAAGCTTTGTAACAGAATTTATGTCACAACTACAGCTATGGTCAAAACAATAAGAACACTAGACACGATTGGCTACTTTTATTTGATGTTATGTTTGTTTTGTGTTGAATAAATATATTATATTTTTAGAAGATATTTTTGTATGTGAAGTTTAAATTCCAACCGTTCCTACAGGGTATTATCAATTTATTTATTATTTTCAACCGAAAATTATTAATTTAATATAAAAAACCTGGTCATAAAAAAAAGAAAACTTTGGCCAATTAGTAAATAAATACCGTTTTAATATATTTTAAAAATTTATTAAAATTATTTGTTTGTTCATTTAATTTCTTAGTTATTATATTTAAATCCTTTATTAAAAATGACCAAGGTTATTTGATGACTTTAGGAGTCTACCAATGTTATATTTCAGGTAAGATTAAATTAGTAAGGATACCAAGCTTCCGAAAATTTGATTTTTTTTTATGGATACTGGTTGATTTTTTCAATTTTGAATTAACTTTATTTAGCAGAAAACAATTGGAAAGAATGGTGGAATAAACGGAGCAAAATCCTGAAGTGGCAAGGAGTATAATGTCCAAAGCGGACCTAGCAAAAAAGTGGGAAGCTATCGCAGTGGAGTGGACTCAACCAAGTGGCAAAGAGTGAGTTTAGTTTGCTTAAGTATATTCAATTTGTTATTTTTTGTACGATCAATCCATACCTATTAAAATCAAGGAAGGATTGTTTGGAAAGCCTTAAGATTTGAATGAATCTGCAATGAAGTTTCATCAGAAAATGCAAGAATTAAAGAAAAGAATCTAATTTCATGTGTTCGTCCAAATCCATTGGGTTGAAAGAATCGCGTAATGCTCTGCGTATTTTGAGTTACTGGCTTGCGTTAAATTCATCATAATTAGCTCAAAAAATAATTCCGTCGAAGTCATAATATTCCTTAATTTTGTGTTTGCCTTTGAAAATCTTGAAATATAAGTTTTTTGTTTACATGCGAAAATATACCTAAAGCAACCGAATTAAACATCGTCATAAAAAGTAATTTTAAAAATAAAATGCGTAGAAATCGCAGTTTCTTTATATTTATATTTTATTCTATGAAGAGAATGAAAAAACGTACCTTTTATAAGGTAAATTGATGTGTATCTACTTTGTTGATATCCGTAATACCAAGTATGTCAAAGAATTATTCACATGAAATTCACAGTTCATCAACAAAGTTGATAGTTGATAGCCATAATACCAATGCATCAAAAATATTGTTATGTATCAAGTATCTAGTTGATAGTTATAAAAGGGCTGCAAATCAAATTTCTTCAAACCTTTTTTTTGTTACTTTTGCCGAGTATTTGGGTTCGTTATCCTGTCAAAATTTCGACGTTAACGGCATATTTTCTTCGGCCCATGGCATGAATAATGAAATGTTTTTCATCCATTCCAAATAGATTTACTTTTGCTTCGTCACTCCCACCACACATTTTTCCATTGTGTTACCTCTTTTAATGGATCATAGGATCATGTGAAACATTTTGGGAAAAGCCAGGAGCTTCTTCATATGACCTGGTTTTAATAAGGGAGCATTTCTTGACCATCGAGCTGTTAATTTGGACACATGCAAAACTCTCCGGATTGTACTGGAACTTACTGCCTTAGAAGGCTCGTGTGAAATGTCGGCGACGACATAAAAGGATTTTTCTTAGCTTTTCTTACTAAGGCCCTTTTGTCTTTTTCTGATAATCTCGATGGGCAACTTCTAGTTTTAATAGTTTTTCTTCGTCGTAACGCTTTAAAAGCCCGGCAAAATCCTCATTCAAACCCCCCAAGTGGGTGCCAGGCGGGCAATGTTCACCACAGTAGTCCTGTGCGTTTTTGGCAGGATGGTGATTAGCTAAGGTTGAGTTGGATCGCGAATTGTTGTAACTCCTCAATAGTACAACGTTCGGAAACCCAATTTAATTATAGTTTAGAGGTTCCTAATTTCAGTGGTGGTGTGAGCGTCCTTGTACGAAAACCGTGCCGAAGAATGAAAGGCTGGGGGATAAAGCAGCCATTAACGAGCTCTTTCGGATGCTGTGGCAAGGTCCGTCATATTTCTGCCTTACCCCGGCAAGCGGCTCTGCCGGGGCTGACCGTCTTTCCGCATTACTCATGTGAACAAAATGAAAAATTCAAAGCATAAAAAAACAAACAAAACAATAATAAAACAAAAAATCGCACCATGGCTGCCAATGCGGTCACATCTCCTGAAAGGCTGTCGAGCCAAATTAGGTGTGTGAACGTGTTGTCAACACTGTGGTTGCTACTAGTGGCGAGATTCCTTCTCCCTCTACTAGCCGCAATCTTTACTTGAAGGAATTACCCGTCAGTGGAACAGCTGTGACGCTCGGCTGTCCCAAGTGCGGCAATTCCACACCCCACCTCTTCCCCGCTCCTGCTAGGACGTCGCAAGCAACCCCAAGAAGGGACACCCCATCCGCAGAGACAAAATCTGCGACATGTGGAATTGACTCGAAGGGTGAGGGCACACCCGGATTGGTATCGGTAGCGACTAAATCTGGAGGTGGACCCACATCTGTGACACACGGACATAGCTCTGGGCCGGCCAAAAAGAAGTCACATGGAGACTGAAGACGCCACTCGATCCACAATATGATTTCAAACTGGCATGTCTCAAAAGAGAATTCCTCCTCTGACCACAAATACATTCAGTTTGAGCTCAAAGATGTAGCAAATACATCTACGGGCTTTCAAATCACCGGAATACAAACTGGGAGCGTTATAGGGATGTACTAGCACAACTGCTTAATCACAACCTTCTTAAAAGCTCCTCCAGTAAAGATGAACTAGGCCTTTCTGTAAATCCTCTCACCGAAGCCTTCAATGAGATCTTCATGCCCTTTACCATTTTAAAGGGTAAAAAGAAACCTCATTGGTGGCGTAAAGAACTAGAACCATTCAGAAAGAGATGTCGCAAACTCTTCAACAGATCTAAGTACACTAGATCTTCTTCTGACTGGGACTTATACAAACAAGCCCTAAAGCAATATAAAAAGAATTAAGAAAGAGTAAGAGGTCTTCTTGGAGAAATTTTTGTGGTAAAATAGAAAATACGAGTACTTCAGAAGCCTCAAGACTCAGGAAAATTCTCTCAAAAAGTCCAACAATACCCAGTGCTTTAAAGACAGAAGCAGGCACGTGGACTATCACAGATGAAGAATCTCTTAATCTGTTATTAGACGCCCACTTTTCAGGTAGCTCTAACATAATCAATGACTTAACATCAGAGTCTGTAGCTTATACAAGCGATTTAGTTGATCTAATAACGCGGGAAAAACTGCAGTGGGCCATAGACAGCTTTGATCCATATAAATCTCCAGGACCAGACGGAATCATTCCGGCCGAACTACAAAAATGCTCAGACATGATCATTCCACCATTATAAATCATTCTGACAAGTAAGGTTGAGATATATTCCCAAAGCCGGAAGAATGGCAAAAGTAGTCTTCATTCCCAAAGCAGGGAAACCCTCACACGTTAACCCTAAAGACCTACGACCAATCAGCCTATCATCCTTCCTTCTTAAAACCTTGGAAAGATTGATTGAAATTTACATCAGACATAATTTAAAACCATGTCTCATTTCCACAGCTCAACATGCTTACTCTAAAGGAAAATCAGTAGAATCAGCACTTCACTCGCTGGTACGTACTATTGAACATTCCCTCGAATACAAAGAATATAACTTGGTAGCGTTCCTAGATATTGAAGGAGCTTTCAACAACGTCAGTTACCAGGCGATCACAACAGCAATGGATAAGTTGAAATTAGAGAAGTCACTCATAGATCTTTTAAGTCTCATGCTCAAAAGCAGGACAATAATTTCTAAAATGAGAAGTTTTACTACCACCAGATCGGTGAATCGAGGCACTCCCCAAGGTGGAGTCCTTTCGCCTCTTTTATGGAACATGGTAGTAAACGACCTACTTACAGCATTGGAAGCAGAGGGTTTTAAGGTGATTGCCTATGCTGACCACGTTGCGATATCCGTATCTGGGAAGCACCCCCAAGCTCTCTCGGAACTCCTACAAAATGCCCTAAACAGGCTAACTAAATGGGCTAAGCAATGTGGATTAAACGTCAACCCACACAAAACAGAATTAATACTCTTTTCGAGAAGATATAAAATTCCTCAGATTAGCCCACCCAAGATTAGAGGAATACCATTAAGCTTTTCCGATCAAGCTAAATATTTGGGCCTCATTTTAGACAAAAAACTAACTTGGAGGGCAAATATTGATGAAAGAGTCAAAAAGGCTACTGTAGCGTTTTTACTTGTAGGATCAAAATGGGGCTTATCCCCAAAAATAACCCACTGGCTATACACTTCGGTAATCAGGCCGATACTCATTTATGGAGCCGTCGTATGGTGGACAGCACTGGACAAGATGGTAAATCTAAATAAGCTCATCAATGTCCAGCGGTCAGCAGGTATGTGCATCACAGGAGCACTTCGCTCAACACCAACCGCAGCATTGGAAGTGCTTTTAAACCTAACACCACATGACATCTTCTCTAAAAAGGTGGCTGCCAACTCATGTGTAAGGCTTAGAGCCACCTCTCAATGGACCAGTTCAGATCTATCCCAGATCGCTTAGACTACCACCCCAAAAATGGTATTTGGTAAAAGATTCCATGTGTCCATCCCTTCAAGATCCTCCTGGGAAGAAGAGAGACCCCTGGAATACGATGCGGTACACTTCTATACTGACGGTTCAAAGACCGATCACGGAGTTGGAAGTGGTATCTTTTCAGAACTGAATCTCAGTCTATCCTATAGACTTCCCAATCAATGTAGTGTATTCCAGGCAGAAGTAATGGCGATTAAAGAAGCACTATCCTGGCTCAAAGAAAACGTTATATCTTGTAAGGATATACGAATCTTCTCAGACAGCCAAGCCGCTCTTAAATCTCTCGCGTCTGCCTCCACAAACTCTCAAACAGTCCACGATTGTCGATGATCTCTGAATGAGATGACGGAACAGTTTAACATTCACCTCATTTGGGTGCCGGGACGAGGAGGAAGAGGAAACGATCCAACACCTTCTATGTACATGTCCAGCACTCTCCATTAGAAGGAATTACTTTCTCGGTAATCCCTTCTTCGATAACACCAGTGAACTGGCAACAATTGACACAAAACGTCTCTCTAAATTTATTAAAAGTACAAAATGGTTTGTTTAAATTCATTACTCTCCCATGAGTAACCTCATTAGTGGTATCACAATGGACCCTTGAGGTCTACGTGCGTCAATGACATCTGGACAGCCACTCCAACCTAACCTTTAAAAACCATTCTAGAGGAGCATTTGACTATTCTGGCAATTCTCCGAATTGACTCACCGTGCTTACGCACACTGAAATTCTGAGAAATGCTTATTTTTTTCTCATAACGTTCTTCAATAAAATAAAATTATTTAAGTTATAATTAGTTAAATAATAGAACTTTATTATTTACCTATTTTTTTTTGTTTTTCTGTGAATTCTTTATTGCAAAAATGTCTTGGCTGTTCTTATTTTATTGGCCAAACAGATATAGCACCGTGAACAAATTAATTTCAACTGATCCTTTGTCTTAATCAATAAAAAATACATATAACTAAAGAGAATATAAAGAACATTTATCTTACAACGATTTTTCTTTACTTCTCTAAAATGAAGGCATTGCTTTTTGTTGTTTCATTCAAACGTTGTAACTGTTCTTATTATTTTGGCCATAGCTGTAGGTACTATTGCTGTTGCCATTCGAAGCACGATTTGTCAGAGAGCTAAATATCTCGAGGACAGCAAGGAACTTTTGATCGTTTTTTTAAAACAAAATTCTTTTCCAACAATTTAAAAAATAGAGTAGATTTATTACTTACATCGCTGGATCGTAGTTATGTTTAGCAGCTCCTTTTGAATCACCGTTTTCTCTTTCTGCTTCACGCATCATCTCTGATTAAAAAACAATAAAGTAGCAAAAAGGAATACACAAAAAAAATTAAATAAAGGTTACCTATAGAACTTACAATTTGACTGAAACCAATGTAGGTAAATTGCGATTTTGAACTTTCGACTGAACACACTATTTTTCTTGATTCAATTTCTTCATCTTCAATTTGTACCATATAACTGTGCATGAATTTTTGCAATAGACTAGTTATTTTGTTTATTTATTCTTGATTATTGGACTTTCCTGTTTTCGAAAGTTTATTCCTTGATAAATTTAAAATTCTGAAAAATTATCATTCTGAATAAAACAAATCTATTTATTTTTATTTATTATATTTATTGATTTTATTTAAAAACACTCAACACGACAAAAATATCTATCATCAAGCTTTAGTATTTAAAATGATTCTTTGAAGTTTCTGTTTTTTGTTTATGTTTTCAAACATTGAGCAATTAATGAATGATTACAAAACAAAATTTATTTGTTGAGTATACACATACCTTTTTTTTCTTTCTTACAATCATGCATTAAAAATAATTGATTAATAAATATTCTTATGTATATTCCGCGTTTTTTGTTAATGTTCAAAAAAAAAAAAAGAAAACAAATTAATTCAAAAAAGAAAATAATCATTTTAGAATAATTCAATTAAATAAGAAAATTAAAAAAATAAAGAAACATACCACTGGACTGAGACCACCCACCACCACCACCTACATTTTAGTACACACCACATGCATGCAACTTGGAAAGAGTGAGTGAATATGATCCTGGAAATTATCCCATAATCCATCGTGGAAGTCACTTTCCTCTCCTGTTTTTATACATACATTTTTTTTTATTTGTGAAAATCCAAAGAAGAATCCTCAAAATAAAAGCGAAGGGTTTTTGGATCCAAGAGTATTTATAGAGTATCCTTGATGATATTTGTACGAAGCATACAATACAAACTTTTTTTTAACGAAAGGTGTGCAGTGCATGGTGCGCGCAGATAAGTGTGTTTATTTTTTCGGGAAATTTATCCATAAATATTTGAATTGAAATTTGACTGAGAAGAGTGAAAAATTTTGAAACATTTAAAATCCTCCCGCGGCGTCCTACATAATTACGCAGAGAATATCAGGAGAAGAAATCCAGTGTCGAAACAGAACGATTTCCATTCCAAAAATCCAAAAGTGTGTTTTTTTTTAAAAAAGGTTTGCTTTTTAAATCCTAGTGTCCAGAAGGCAAACAAAGGATTCAAAATGTCTCGAGAAAGATCGAGAGCAGGACGAGAGAGCAGGCATGAGAATAACGGTAAAGCAGCAGAAAATCCGCATGCACGAGATGGAGTGGAGTGGATTGGAGAAATGAAGTGAAGTGTGAAGAATCCTCCTAAGGAGATATTTTGCTCCTTTCCTATTTTTTTTATCCTATTTTATGTTTCCAAAATACAAATCCTTTAGAATATTATTAGATACAAATTTGGCACTCCTGTTTTCACATCCAGGGTGGTTTTCCATTCACATTCAGAGTCCTTCCGGAGATTTTAGAATAATTATTTTGTATATTATTTTTTTCCTATATTTATCCTGAGATCTCTTGAGTCTGTCTTTTTTATTTATTTTATTAATTCTTATTCCGTTATCCTCTTCCATACATGTTAAAATCAAACTATCCAATTCCATACACTTTTTGTGAAAGAAAAAGAAAAATATGTTAATTAAATGTTTCTTTGTTTTTGTTAATAAATAGTTAAAGATGTTTATGACTTTGTTTAGAATTTACAATTATAATTTTATTATTAAAACAAATGAATTATATAAAAATAATATGCAAAAGAATGGGGAGGGGGCACATAAATATTTTGTTAAAAATGTGGCTCATTGTAATTGTTCAATTCCTGCAAATATACGTTAAGTATATAAAAGATGAGCAATTAAAAATACCCATTCTAAGATTTGTTTCTATTCTATTTTGGACTTCGTATTAATATTACTATTTTGTTTTTAAGTTTTATGGGGAAAAATGTACAAACAGATTGATTTAAATGCATGAAGGTAAAATGAAAAGGAGATTTACTTGGACAGAGAAATCTACAATTTTCCACTTAGATTTATTAATAAGATTTTAAATCGCTCGGTTTTTTGTGGTAGGTAAGTTTTTTCTGTTTTTGTTTGATTTGATTTTTTAAGGATTAGAAATACATTTTACAATATCTTAAAGTAAAACGGTGCATGTTTTTTTTTTCTTGTTTTTATCTCTTTTGAATTTTGTCTAATAAAAAATTGTGTTGTTTGTTTTGTTTGTTCATTTTTGATTTCAGATTAGTTAGTGATTTTTTTTAAATAATTAGCTTTTAAAAATTAGATCTGGAGTCTGAACGTGACCTTGAATATGATACACGATGTACTGGGGAATAGGTGGGAGTTCCACGTCGTCTTGGCCTTGGGGAATATGAACGGGAACGAGATCTAGAATTTGTAAAAAAAAAAAAAAAATATTTAAAAAAAGGAATTAATTAAAATACAAATATAAGAATAATTTTTATATGAGAGTATTGTCTTTACCTATCGCGGTAATCACCACCGCCACCACCACCTCCGCCGCCACCACCACCGCCTCCGCGTCCTCTTTCTTCACCGCTGTCTTCTCTAACACGAATGTACGAAACTTCACCCTGTAAAGAAAAGAAAAGCCATTTAAATTGTACACATTTAAAAAAATTCAATTCGAATATTGTAGAAGTAAAAATAAATAAAAAGTGTCTTTTTTTCGATAACTCGAACTTTGATATCTCGAAGTTTTTATAACTCGAACGAAATTGTGTTACAGTAGTCTATATTCCATATACACTGCCAATCACTAGGATGAGGCCACATATTTTTCAACCGATTTTCGGTCCGATACCTGTTGGAATTTGTTTAACCCGGTAAATTTTACTACATGAGAGTAGGTACATATTTTCTTAAAACAAAGTGATACAATTATAGGGTTAATTAGAAAAGACCGTTGGAATTTCCCTACATTAATGAATGAGCTACCTAAAAAGGACATAAAAAAGTGAGTCACTAGGATGAGGCCATTGCGAATATTTCGTTGTAAAAGTTCAGATCGATGTAAAAGACAAATCGATGCTTTCAAGGAAATGGGACTCTCAAGCCGAGAAATAGCAAGGAAGCTGAACAGAAGTAAGACAGTTGTAAACAACTATCTTGCTGATCCTCAAAACTATGGAAAAAACCAAAAAGGACGCACAGTCCAAGCAACAACATCCCGAGAAAAGCGGTTAATTTTACGTATTGCTTCAAATTCTACTCAATCAGCTACTAAAATAAGGTCCAAAAGCGGAGTATCAGCCAGTATTTCGACAGTCCGAAGGATAATAAGAAAAGATGGTACTATACAGAGAAGAAAACTCAAAAAGAAACCTGTTCTAAAGCAAGTACACAAGGAGCTGCGAATGAACTTTGCAACAGAACATGTCTCTTGGAGTAGTCAATGGAAACGCGTCGTCTTTTCGGATGAAAAAAAGTTTAGCCTTGACGGCCCCGATGGTTACAACTTTTATTTCCATGATTTAAGAAAAGAGGGACTAATTTTGGTAAGACATCGCAGCCGCACATCAGGTGTTATGGTGTGGGGAGCTATCACCTACTATGGCAAAATCGAATTGGAGTTTGTTTCTCTAACAATGAACGGAAACAGCTGCAAATACTTGTTGGAAAGCTCATTTCCGAAGATGAAAAATATTTTTGGACCTCTGCCTTGGATTTTCCAACAAGACAATACCCCCATCCACACTTCCAGGGTTGTCAAAAGCTGGATTTTATCAGAAAACGTAGACCTTTTGTCATGGCCACCCTATTCACCGGACTTGAACATAATCGAAAATGTATGGGCATGTATGGGCAAGTTTATGAAGGCGGTAGACAATTTGAAGACAAGAACTCCTTAATTGAAGCTATCCGTGATGCCTGGGACGAGATTTCACTTGACTATTTAAAAAAACTTTATGATTCCATTCCAAACCGTCTAATAGAGGTCATATCGAAAAATGGGGGGCATACTCATTTTTAAATGAGAAAAACTTAATAAATAAATGTTTGAAAACCAAAAACTGTAAACATTTCTTTCATTTTTTTGATATTTTATAAGATTTTTCATGTGGCCTCATCCAAGTGACGCACTGTTTCATACTGTTTTTAAGTAGCTCTTTAATTAATGTAGGGAAATTCCAACTGTTTTTTCTATTTAACCCCTTAATTTTATTACTTTTTTTGAAGAAAATATCTATTCCAGCAGGTATAAAGAACGAAAATCGGTTGAAAAATATGTGGCCTCATCCTAGTTTTGGCAGTGTATATTTTGATAACTCGAACTTGTATAAGTCGAATTTTATGGGGGCATTAACATTTATGAGAAAAAATCAAGAATTCATTTGAAATTTGATTTTCTGATGGGAATCCCCATTGGAAAATAGGATATTAAAATGTACAGGGAAATTGACATTTTCATTCATTATACAGATATGGACATAAAAATATACACAGAGATAGTTGGTAGGAGTAAACCAAATTTAAACAACATGCATCAGAAGTAGTTTTAACCGTTATCCAAAAAAAGTTAGACTTTCTTATGCAAAATAACATTTGTTTTATTTTTGTTTGATTGTTGATTGTTTGGAGATGAACCTTTTCTTAGGTAAGACTGTGTTTTTGGTTAACATTAAAATAGAATCACATTTAACTAATATCAAAAATATTAGTTTTTCACTTAGGAAGTGAATTCAAATTATTTTAATAATATAACAGTCAATTCTAAATAAAACATGGGTCGCGGTAAGCAATGTTCCTTAGAAGAGAAAGCTGTCATTTTAGTTTTACGAAGCATGGGAAAATCTTTGAGGGAAATATCCAGAATAATGAGCAAATCAACCCCAAAAGAAGACTAAAAGATCATTTGCGCTTCAAAACAAGATCCTTACAATTCTTCAAGGGAAATAAAAAATAAACTACAGCTTGCTATAACTTTCAGAACTGTTCGTAGAAGACTTGTTGAAGCTAACTTGTTTAAAAGGATCGTAGGAGTAGTGCCCTTTCTAAAGCCTAGTACGCAGCTGAAGTAAAACGAATTTTTTCGGCGGTCTCGAAGTGCAAAGCAAAATGAAAACGAAAACCACAGCGGAAAAATATTTGTGGAGAGTTCTGTGTGAGGAAGCCTATGCTTCAACTTCCAAATAGCTTCGACCAACGAGGCCAGATTCTTTTTTTCCTCCGAAGAGAAATCAATTTTTTTTCTTCGGCTTATTTTTTGGAAGTTGAAGTTCACTACTTGTTTTCATCACTTCTTGCAAAAAACCAAAAGTCCCGAGCAAACAATTTTGTTCAATAAATAAATTAAAGTCAAACTTTCGCAAGCAATTAATATGCCGGGCAATTAAATTGAGAACTAAAAGAATGGAGAATTGTACTTAGACATCTAGTACAGCTATTCACTAAAATAACACATATCGTCGTTCAGCAGCGTAATGAGAAACGAAAAGCACAGCGAAATTTTTCGTTTATGACGTCATGTCATTTTTGTATGGGAAATTTCGTTTCGCATCAGTAGCGTACTAGGCTTAAGGATATAAAAATAATAACAATGCGGTTTAAAGTCGCTCACGATCATTATGATTGGAGTGAACCAAAATGAGGCAAAAAGTGGAGGAATGTTTTGTGGATTGACGAAACAAAGATAAAGTGATTGTAGAAAATCCGTTAGAAGGTTTCCTTTGAAAGAACTAAATTCCAAATACATCTAGAAAACGGTCATGAATGGTTGCAGCAGTATCATACTTTGGGGTTAATTTTCTTGATATGGCTTTGGACCAATATATTTGATTGAGGGTAAAATGGATCAAAATATGAACGTACCTCTCAAATGTTGCCTACAGCAGGACAACGACCCTAAGCACACATCCAATTTGGGAGATTTAAAATGCGCTGTTGGGAAACATTTAACAAAAAATTTAACCGCAATGTGGAGGATAATTCAACAGGAGTGGTACAATATTTTATATATTTTAATGTTCATATCTGTACATGTGTTGCTACTAGAGTGATGATTGGAAGATACATGGTAGGTAAGGAAATGTTTTTTAGTCATGTGGTAAGCAATCCAATGTAATATTATTTTTCAGTTGCTCCTTTTTTGAAATTTAAATTGAACCATGGCATCTAAACGTGTTCTGAAAACAAACAATTAAGGAGAAATTTCAGCTAGCCAATAAAATAGATTGTGGTTCAAGAAAAAAAGACGTTGCTATGAAATATGGAGTTAATCCGAATACGGTATCCACAATTCTAAAAAATAAGTAACGGACTATAACAGTGTCACGGTAAAAAATTACCGCGACAAGAACCATTCTCTCCGTCATCCAAATACTTGTTCCTCCCTCCTCCATTCCTACAGGTGTTTCCTACAATCTACTGAGAGAGAGAGGGGCAGCCATGGTCCATCAGCCATCGGTTCACTCTCTCAGTACTTTGGAAAGAAACATAATCATTGATGTCGATTTTACATACATAAAGTGGATAAGCTTTCCAGTGACAGACGGGCGGTCTTGTCAAATACTAAGAACGGGTGACAGCCAGTCCCCAAAGAATGAGCATAATTACCACCATAAGTGTCAGACGGATGGTCTGACTCCAGTAAACCAAAATTGGCACGGTCGACACTTGGTCTCGGAATGCCGAAGTTACTCCATGGGAGAATGGCTTCAAGCCCAACTTTTACACCCTCATTATACTTAAATGTAAAAGATGGAACGATAACGTAAGTCCCTATTTCCCCAAATCTG
This sequence comes from Eupeodes corollae, assembly GCF_945859685.1. Classification (NCBI taxonomy): domain Eukaryota; kingdom Metazoa; phylum Arthropoda; class Insecta; order Diptera; family Syrphidae; genus Eupeodes; species Eupeodes corollae. The sequence goes on along the minus strand of NC_079147.1, from coordinate 143,913,022 downwards.
CGCGAAAGTCAAACGAAATAACTTTAAAACGGGTGTAGCGAACTTCTGCCACATTTCTCTTCCCACAATTGTTATTAATCGAAACTTACTAATTTCCATCAAGTTTCCACAATTATATTTGTTTTGCTGGGAAATATCGGCGGGGGAAAAGTGCAAAGTGTGAACAATTAAATTTCTTGAGTTCCAAGGTTTTTCTTTCATTCAAAATTGAATCGGGGATGTTAGGTGGCTGATGGCACCCACTGCATTCCCGCACTCTACAAGTCAGAGTAGAGCGCGGCGAATTCAGGGGTGACTTGCATTAAGCTGGGGAGATTAAAGTGCGAGTAAGAGAAGACTACTGGGTTTGCAACTGCGTTGGCACACTCAAGCAAACAAGCTGAGCGTTGCTGAAAAAAATGACGCGACCGAAACCCAAGTCACTGAGTTGCTGAAAGCACTGGGTTTTTGAAGAAAAAGGGTTCATCCAGGCTTGGAAAAAGCCTGGGAGCTCACTTTTTTGTAAGCTACGAAATCGAATAGATCGAAAGAAAAGTAATTTTGGAAGATAGAAATTTGATTGAAAAAAAAAAATTAATTTGAGGAAGTGTTTTGGAAATTTGAAAAAAAGGAAAATAATTTTGGAGATTTGGTCGAATATACTCTTTGAGATACAGGAGAGGAGAAGAAAAGAAGGAAAATTGGTTAAGGAAAGAAGGGAAATTTGTCAGGAGAAATAAGCTAAGTATAATAGTTTGGTTTATTTGATTAAAAATTATTTCCGTTGAATCACATTATTTCGTTGTCGAGACATTGTTCAAAAAAAAATTATCGTTCGCTTTATTTCCGAAAATTACGGAACTCGTGACCCGCCTTAAATTAAACCGTTAACATTATTTTTTTGGGTTTTAGCCCTACTTAATTGCAAGGTTTCCCAGGCAATTTAGTTAATAATAAATATTTTGAAAATTAATTCCTTCTTTCACCGTCGGTTTCGCTCCGAAGGTTTGCAATTTCCTTAATTATAAAAAAAATTGCTGGCGCCCTATTTCTCAATCTCAGGATAGACACCCCTGTGGTCACCGACATTTTTATATTCTGATCAATTTAATTGACCACCTACGATATCATCTCAAATAGGATATCAATTTATTCGCTGAACCCACCCTAAGCTGAGTGGCCGAAAATATCAGCATCATACGTGCTGAATGTGCTAAATTTTTCTACGACCTTCTTTACGTTCTAGGTTCTAGTCTTCGTCGTGGTTTTGTTCGGGATTGTCGTGGTCGTCGTCGTTGCGTCGCGTGGAAAAATTATAGCAACAACAGCAATCTAATTTGGGGCCTCTGGAATGGCTAGAAAATTTGAGAAACCAGTTTTTGAAAATGTAGAGAAGGCAGTCGTCGACTGGTTTACAGTTGCTAGGCATAGAACATGCCCATATCTGGAGGAATAATAAAAGAAAAGGCTCTCGAATTTGCAAGACAATTATGCAAATCTGATGAAAAGAGATTGTTTTTCAAATGCTTACCCGACAACACTTTAACATTTAAAAATGTCATAGGGGCAAACACAGCAAACAGCGGATTACTTTAATGTTGGCTGCAAACATCGATGGATATGAAAAACTTAAAATCCTTTAAATAAGTAAAAGTAACAAGCCTCATTGTTTTCGCAGTGTTAAAAGTGGATGACTGGACAACTTTTTGAAGAATGGGTTGTTAAGTTAGATAAACAATTTTCACATAAAGGGAGAAAAGTTTTACTTTTTATTGATAACTTACCCAGCGTATCCCAAAGACCTTAAACAAAATTGAAGTCAATTGACCTAGCATTTTTTCCGCCAAACATGACTTCAAAACTGCAACCACTTGACCAGGGAGTGATTCAATATTTAAAATGTCATTATCGCCACTTAAAAGAAACTATGTAGCATATGGATGAAGGAAAAAAACACGATGTCACATTACTTGAGTGCATAAATACAGTTGAAAAAACTTGGGACATTGACGTCAAAAGTCAGACTATAGCTAATTGCCTAAAAAAAGCTGGTTTTGGCCAATTGTTCATATAGGACGAAGAGGATGAAATTACTCTTATTTTTCTCAATAATATTGATGAAGATCGAGCTTTGATGGAAGCTGAATAGATTAGGCAGAGTGATATAGCAACGAACATAAATCTAGATGACTGTATGGAGGTAGATAACGATATTTGTACGTCGGCCTTTCCTACAGACGAGGATATTTTTGAGCAGTGTAGCTTTAAATCGATATTGAAAGTCATGACGAGATTTTGGTTGAAGAGGAACTGATTCAGCAGCCTTCAAAGCGTATTTTATGGCAGATGCATTGGATAATTAATTTTAGTTTGTATTTGGAAACGTCTGAAGATACAACAGCCGAAATTTCCAAAAAAAAAAAACCACTTGCAGACAGAAATTACCGAATACATGAAATAAGTTTTTGGTTGGTGTCTCTTATGTACACTATTGTGCAAAACATTTGCAATTTTTTTGTTTGTTACTTATAATTTCTGATCCACTGTATATAACAGTAATTTTTCATATTTGTCTTAGAAAATGAAGTTACTCATTAATTTAAGACAAAGAAATCGATAATATTACCCGTAAGGGAACCAAACCATCATGAAAGAACTGAGAAGACACATATGCATCTGTGCAAAACAAATGCAAGTTTTTTTACAGTACCTCATTCCTGATTTGTCCTTTAGTCAATTACATTCTTTTGACATTGATTTTTAAGCTGCATAATTTAAAAGTGTTCTTTTTATATATTTTTTGTGGAAAAAAAATATTTTTAAATATGGGTGGAAATAAATATGATAAACATACTAAAAAATAATTATCGAAGCATTCAAGAGCGGGATAAGGCAAAGGGAAATAGGAAAGTGGTTAAAAATCCATGAGTCGACCGTTTCAATTTCAAGGGATCGAAATAATTTGTCCCCAGAAACAAGACACTCTGGTGGTCGAACACGGAAAACGGACCATCGCATGGGCCAAAAAATACCGAATCTGATTCGGGGGATCAATTGTGAAGGAGCTCAATTTAACGGTGGATTCAAGCACTGTGCGTAGACGTTCGAAAGAGGTAAATTTAAGAGCATATGGAGCAGTGAAGAAGTCAATGTTGACCATACAACATCGTCAAAGAATGAAAATCAAATTTGTTTGGTTAAAGAGGGTTTTAGAGTGATTGCTTATGCAAATAATTTTGATAGTTACCAGTTTGGTTAAGCATTTTATAACCATAACAGGGTCTAATTTTAGACAAAAAAAACTAGATTGGAAACGTAATATACAAAAAAAAGTCAAGAAAGAATTCCAAAGCACCAGACATAAACTTCCAGATTTCTATACACCCAGAAGTTTCTGGGAGAATAGGGCATTCCTGGAAGACGAGACCATCGTAGACCAAAATTATTCTCATTCCGCCTTCCCCATCATTGTAGCGTGTTTCAGGCGAATTTAGACATTATTTTAGCATTAAATTGAGTATTTGGTTGCGGCTCGAAAACCCAAACATTATTTTGATAATGAATTTGAAAACACGATAATGAAATGGCAAACCAAACTAGGCGTAAATCGAGGAACAGCTTTCAACTATGATGAAAAACTGTGATATTTATTATGGTGACTGCTACCAAGAAAAATTGGAGCCAAACTAAGGCAAGAAGTTTTGAGCTATAGGTGTATCAACGAGCGTCTAATGACCATCCGCATCAAGGCTAAATTCGGAAACATTAGCCTAAAATTAGCACACGCCCCTACAGAACAGAAGGATGACAACACCAAGGATATGTTTTTCGAGCTCTTAGACAAAACATATAAGCAGTATCCAAGCTACGATATTAAAATTGTCCTAGGCGATTTTAATGCCAAGCAAAGAAGGGAAGACATCTTTGGTGAAATAATCGGGAGAAAAACAGCCTGCACGACAACACTTCCGACAACGGATTCAGGCTCATCGATTTTGCTGCGGGGCGAAACGTCATGGTAGCCAATGCGCTTTTTCCACACCTCAACATCCACAAAGGAACTTGGAGTTCTCCAGATCAATCTACCGTCAACCAGATTGACCATATGGCGATGGACGCTAGACACTCTTCCAGCATCATGGATATCCGAACTTACCGAGGAGCTAACATCGACTCGGACCAATAACTCGTTGAAGCCAAGGTAGCACTTCGGGTTTCCATCAGACTCAAGGCAAAACAGTGAGATGCTGGGAGAAGGTACAACGTCGAACAGCTACAAACGCAAGAGATCGCCAAATCCTTATCCCCCCGAGTTACAAGTAACCTCTCGCGACGTTCCCAGCCGCCAACAAAATATATCGAAAACCAGTGGCAACATTGCCAAGATGCAATCAGAGAAGCCGCTTTTGATGTGCTGGGTTTCAAGCAACCACCACGAAGGAACCCTTGGTTTGATGAGTAATGTCGGCAGGCAAATGAAACCAAACAACAGGCAAGCAAAGCGGTACTGCATAGAAGGACAAGAGCTGCTCATGAGCTCTATGAGCAGAAGAGGAGAGAGAAACACCGACTTCGAAGAAGGAAAAAGAGAGGACATGAGAAGCATGCTGTCGAATATGTTGAGAGGTTCAAAAGCAGAAATGAAGTTCGAAAGTTTTATGAACAGGTGAAACGAAATTCACAGGTACATACACCTAGAACCGAAGGCTGCAAGGACGAAAGTGGAAACATTATAGTGGAACAGCAGTAAATGCCGAGGATATGGTAGGGTCACTTGTGCACACTATCTAACGGCGACGACGAACTGAATTCCGCTGTCAGGCAGGATAATCCATTCAACATAGACGACGAAACCCAACAATCCCGCTCTCCCGATTTAGACGAAGTAAAGATTGCCGTATCTAAGCTGAAGTCTAATAAAGCCGTTGGAGCGGATGGCTTGAATGCCTAGCTCTTTAAAGCAGCTAAAGATAAGTTGGTTAGGAGCCTGCACCAACTTATATGTAAGATATGGTCGAAAGAAAGCACGCCCGATTAATGGAAACTCAGTATAGTTTGCCCGATTCTGAAAAAAGGAGACCCTATAAACTGCACCAACTATAGAGGAATCAGTCTACTTAACATCGCCTATAAAATCTTCTCTGCCGTAATATGTGAACGTCTTAAGCCCATTGTCAACAACCTGATAGGTCCTTATCAGTGTGGCTTTAGACCAGGAAAGTCCACAGTTGATCAAATATTCACATTACGGCAAATCCTCTAAAAAACCCAAGAACACCAAATCAACACCCACCATCTTTTCATCGATTTTAAGGCCGCATATGACAGCATCTACACGATGCTCCATAAAGGTTGGAAACAACTTAACAGAACCTTTCGATGTCAAAAAAGGTTTAAGACAAGGTGATGCGCTGTCATGTGATTTTTTTAACATCGTGCTTGAAAGAATAGTTCAGAGCTCACACGTCAACACTAGAGGCAGTATCTTTCAAAAGTCTGTCCAAATACTGTCATATGCTGATGACATTGACATAATCGGAAGAACTCAGCGTGATGTCAATGGGGTTTTTGTGAGTATTGAGGCAGAGGAGGCAAAAACGTGTTTGAAGGTTAATGAGGGCAAAATAAAGTACATGCTGTCGTCAAGAGAGGATCTACAACACCTACGTCAAAACGTCACCATCGACAGACGTAACTTTGAGGGAGTCAAGGATTTCGTCTACCTAGGCTCCGATGTAAACGCAGAAAACAACACCAGCGCTGAGTTCAAGCGCAGAATAAAACTAAGCAACTGAGTAGCAATGACCTCTCTCGATCCCCGTCCGGCTATACGGTACAAAAGCATGGACCATAGCAAAAGCGGATGAAAACAGCTTGGGTCGTTTCGATGAAATTTCTTCGCGTGATCTACGATCCCTTATGCATAGAAGGTGTGTGCAGGAGAAAATAGAACCACGAGCTGAACAGCGATGTAGACTTAGCCAGAAGGAGAAAATAGAACCACGAGCTGAACAGCGATGTAGACTTAGCCAGAAGGATAAAAGACCAATGCCTGAGATGGCTGGGTACACGTAGGGCACATGAAAACCAATTATCCAGCCTTGAAATTCTTCGAATGGCTCACAGAAGTGAAAAGTGAACTCACCCAACTTGGAGTGCACAACTGGAGACATCTAATCTTAAGGACCGAGCTAGATGGAGAAGTTTGTTGGGTGAGGCCGTAGTGCACATACGACTTTAGCGCTACTTTAAGTAAGTTCCAAAAATAATCAAAGCTTAGCAGGTTTATATCAAATATCAAGCCAATATAAAAATCAACAAAAAGACTAAAAGCTATTTATGTTCTAAAATGGTTTCTTGCAAAGAGCCCCAATTTTTAAAAACTTTTATAAGCAATGTCATCAATAACACGTCAAATATTCGCTTCCAAGGCGTCAATCGTCTGGGGTCATTTGCACAGACAAGTGACTTTCCACACATAGACAGAAATTATTTCAGTGTTGTTAAAACGCACGATGGGGGCACAGGGCACACTACGCATGATAACGCGCTTACCAAATGTTTTCATCATTAAATTGAGTATTTCGTAGCATTGAAAACGCGGTTAATGAGTAAATTTATTAATAATAAAATGGCAAACCAAACTAGGCATAAACCGAGTAACAGGTGTGAAACATAAAAAGTCTGGAGAAAAAGTTACATCCGTTACATGCATAAACAATTTTTCAATTTCAAACATCCATGTAACATGAAAACAAGCCTTTTAATATTGTAACTTTAATTTTACATACAATACATATTTAAATAACCTATATTATCGGTTTTTAAGGCTATTGGACTAAAATTTGAGCCTAGAACCATGATAAATGTTAAATATGCAAAACACAGAATGAATTAGCATAGCTGAGTTCATCAAAATTTAATTGGGCCCTCATCATTTTTTGGGATGATGGAAACTTACTGTGTACAACACTTGTAGGTACTTCATTTTTAAACATTATTATTACATTTGAACGTAATCGGATTAAGAAGTACGCAGTATTGTAAAACTACAACTCTGTTCAATCCATAATTAACTTAAGTTATTTGTGTGTAATAGATACCTACATACACCCAACTTACTATGAAAACAATTTTATATCAATATTTATGTCATATATGAACTTAATTCAGATAAATATGGCAGTAGAAAGTTGACACATAATAAAATATAATATCTATACACCCAAGAATCGACTCAAACGTTGGCATTTCGAAAATGTCTTACTTCGAGGCTATAAAATGATAACAAATATGGAACTGACGTGTGGGTAAAATACCCATAAAATATTTGCCATAAAACTTGTTTTTTTTTTTGTCACTGACAGAACTTACCTCATGAGATCGGAACCTTGAATCATCAAGCTTCTTTATGGCGTATTTCATGTCCTCATGACGAAGAAATTCGACAACCCCTGTGCCATCTTTGTATGTATCGGCAAAACAAACGTCTCCAGCTTCTCGCATATGGTCCTTAAGATCTTGCCACGATCCACTTGGAGGCAATCCAGTGACCATTACGCGGAATTGTGATCGCTTAGTTGGTGGGCCTCGACCTCCGCCACCACCACTACCACCACCGCCTCCACGGCCTCCTTCACCACGACTACGGTCGCCTCCACGACCACCTCCGCGGTAACTACCAGGTCCTCCGCCCCTTGGGAATTCCACTCGCAAACGATATCCATCATAGTCATATCCATCTCGGGCTTTAACTGCATCTTCTGCGTCTCTGTGAAAAAAAAAAAACAACAAAAAACAATTAAGTTTCATTTTCTATTTTCTCTCTGTATATAAATTATATATGTAAATACATCATCAATATGGAATCATAGCAAAAAGAAAATAAAAATTGAACACAAAAATAAAAATATAAAAATTACCTAGCATCTTCAAATTCTACAAATGCAAATGGCGGACCACGCCGGTTTTTCAAGTCGACGAATGTTACTTTTCCAAATTTATGGAAAAGATCTTGGATATCCTTGGTCCTGATGTCTGGAGGCAAATTGCCAACATAAATCCGACATTCGTTTCTCGACATTTTCTCAATTTTGGAAAATTTTAACAAAAACTTATTTTATTGACTCAAAAAATCTATACAAAATTTTAACAAAGCAAAAGCACAGCACTTGAAGGACTTGGCTTTTATTTTTGTTCTTGTCTTTGAAATGTTTTAATCTACTTTTCGATGTACAATGAGGCGAGATGACAAAACACACCCTTTCAATAGAAGAACTAGATTTTCAATGCGGCAAGTAAAAGCGAGTGCGAGCGAAATCGACTGAGCATTGAAAATGGAAGAACGTATACGATTTATGATTTTGAGAAAATAAAACTCACAAGAATGGGACAGATATATGATGTTTACGCTACATTCAATTTGATAAAAAGAGATAACACATGTGTAAGTTCAATTAACAAAGGTTTGTTTGATTTGTAATTAAGAAACGTGTTCCGATGGAAGGTATTTAATAGGCTTTTCACACCAAACCCAAAACCCGGTTTTCGGCAAAAAGTTTTCGAAAACACGAAAATCGTTCACACCGAACATTTACACGTTTTCATTTGACGTTTAAATTTTAAATGAATTCTGAAAAATTGAAATTATTTTTAATACATAAAAAGAAAGATGAACAAAATATGAAGATTTGGACAAAGGTAAGCTTGTTAAAAAATTCAATTAATAGGAAGCTATGTATATATTTAAATATTTGATGCAGGTACGCACCAGCACTTTTTGGAAACATGAAATGTTAGAAAACGATGATGAGTATTTCAAACAACATTTCAGGATGTGCCCCAGAACTTTCAATATACTCTGCAATGAACTAAAGGATCTGGAAATGCAAGATACAAACTTTAGGAAGTGTATACCATTACAAAAAAGAATACCCATTGCAATATAAACACTGGGATCATCCGCTGAATACAGGACAGTTTCAGCTATCTTTGGGGTAGGAATATCCACAGTATGCATTATTGTGACAACATTTTGTCAGGAAGTTTGGCGTGTTCTTTTCTTTGATGAAACCATTTCCTTTCAGTACCACAGCTTCCGAAGAAGAAAAGAACTTCAACTAAGCACTTTCGAAATGTCGAAGAGTTGTTGAAAACTGTTTCGGACACCTTAAATCAAGATTTGGGACAATCGGAAAGGGACTTGATAAAATCAACATCCAATGCTTGCAAAATGCAAACAGTAATTCGCATAGAGAGCAACCGAAACAATCAACACAGGTAGATGATGCAAGAAATACACCTTCCATTATCCGAAATGACATCAAAATGCAATTAGGTAAGATCACAAAATACCTGTACAACAAATGAACACATACTGCACATACTTATGTATATACACATTACATATCTACAATACGCAACATATCGACGAACGCAACGTCGCGACGCATGGTGAAGTGGTGCTTTTGTATAGCTCACACTCCACCGTCTTCTCCCATCGCGCAAAATACTTCTTGTATGTACATACATACATATGTACATATAACATTTTCAATATACTAAAAAAACACTAAACAAACATTTATTTTAAAAACTTTATTTTTGGAACAATTTTAAAAAATTAGAGTTAAAGTTTTTTTCTTTTCTTTGCAGCCCGGAGCCTTGACGGAGTAGCCCGCGATGAACTAGATGCAGACTCGGCCGACGGAGTTTCTACATCTTCTTCGTACTGGGATGAGGTTGCCCCGCAGCTCAGACTCCTTTTCAGCCCAGAGTTCGAGCAGGTACTCCTCATCCTGGCTCCCCCACAGTTTCCTTTTTTTATTTTTTTTCTTCCATATTCTGTAAATAAAAAAACAAAAAGCAATAATTCTTATTTCGTAAAGATAAATTGTATAAATAATATTACTTACCACGGCCAAATTGTTTTGATTGTTTGAATATATGTATAATTGTTTTGAACAAAATTTCAAAATAAAATATTTGTTTTGACAGCAGCCTGTTTTGTTTACATTTATTTGATCGCTGAATGTTCCGAAAGGTTTGTTTGTTTTGTTCAACTTTGAATTCCAACTAGTTTTCGAGAGGTTTTATATAAAACATGTTGTTTACGAAACCTTGTCGTTTACAAAAATGTATGGGAAAACTTGAGTTTTCGATGTAGGTTTTCGGCGAAAACCGATAATTTCTCGAAAACCGGGTTTTGGGGTTGGTGTGAAAAGCCTATAATTCTGCGTTCAATCTTAAGGGGTGGTTGTGCACGGAACACGATTGTAATTATTAAGCATTATTCACATGAGCACGACCAACGAATGAACGAATATTCGTCGATTTTGACATTTCTTTCACATGAGAGTTTTTAATTCGTCGCGAATAAAGTTTGACTTTGACTACCGAAACCAAAACAATAATGATTTTTTTAGGTTAAGTACGCGCGATTGTTTTATTCGTTGCGAGTGTGGATAATGTGGAACGCGAATAAAGTTTGGCAGTTTGTATCGGCTTCAATTTTTTTCCGCGACGAATATATTTGTTTTCTTAAATTTATTATTATATGATATTAAGAAGTAAAAGTATGCATCATAACTCAAATAGAAACTATATTGCTATCGTTTTGTTAAGAATTTGTGTGGAAATATGTTTTCAAACGTATATAAACTCACATTTTGTAATTCACGTTCCTCTTCATAATAGTACTATTCAAATAAATGTATATACAAAGTAGTAGCCAACTTCACGTTGATGTCATTTATTCCTTAACGCTACTAAACCTTCTGTGGGTTCAGCGGGATTATGGAGAAAGTTGTGAACTTGATTTTTGTATTTGGTTTATTTTGTCAGACCTTATAATAATGCATGCGCTTGTACAAAAAAAAGCTATTTAAAGCAAGGAGACACCAGATGGCGTTTGAACGTTAATTATAACTTTTTCCGCCAAACTTAACAAAAGGCATAAGAGGTGGAATCACGTTTTAGGTGGATTTTGTAAGAGGTGTGTTTTGTATCAGTAAACTAATAACCTTACATGATATTTATTTGTATTAATAATAACGTATAGTTATAAAATTTACCAAAAAATTGTTAAACACTGTTTCTAGGCACTTATACCAAGCGCCGTACACTTAAGTTAGTTCCGAAAGTGAAAATTTCCAAAAACGAAAATTTTGTGCCTTAACTCTAAAGCAGAATGAAATTTGCTGCAATAATTGTGGTGGCATCCAAATTCAGCCTAGGGTCATTTAAAAATCAGTTGAGTGATGAGTGTATACTATGAAGGTTGGAGTTTTTGGTACGCGGTTTTAAAAGGCGAATTAGATAATAAATAATCCTGGAAAAAGATACGGAGTTTTGTGAATTTCGTAGATACGAGACACGACCGAGAAAAAAACCCGAAACATTCACGAATTGTAAGGTAATTTGAGAAGAAATTTAAACTTAAATTACCAAATTTCGTATATAAAAAACAAAAATAAAACGCTATTTTAAAACACTCAAGAGAGTGAAAAAGGGGTTTTTCTTATATTTATTTAACAAACCAATTATAATTTAATATATAAATCACATAAATTCATCCCGTCAAAAAAACCACCATTATGAACGTCAAAACAATCAGCTGTGAGCTCCCACTTCCAACCGATTGCTAATAAAGGCCACCTAGAGGCAAGTACGTGCATCTCAAACTCAACCAGGGTCGACATCGAAAAGCAAAAAGTACTAAATAATATTGTTAAAGTAAAATGGCAATTACTTTAGAGGACTTGAAAGCACTATTAAGGGAGCAAAAAGAGGAAATCTTTCAGAATATAAACGAAGCTACCAATAAGGACATCAAAAACACCGATGAGAAAGTAGAGATTATTTATGAAAAGGTTGAGAAGGTTGAAAAAACGGTGGAAATGCAGGAAACTGTTATACAAAAACAAGAAGCTACATATATGCTTGAACCAAGAAAAAAGAATTACTCAGCTAGAAATAAGTTTGAGGAAAAATAATGTGATTGTGTTTAAGGTAGAAGAAACGGAAAAAAATGAGGAAGAACTCAAAAATTTAGTTATTAAAATCTTAAATAATAGTAATGAAGATTTTAAATTAATTTCAAACGATATTGAAAATTGCTTGCGTTTAGGGAAATCCTACGAAGAGAAGAATAGACCAATACGTGTAACGTTTAAGAGCTTTTGGAATTAAAAAAACAGGGCAAAAGAGCATATTGTAAGCTATAGATGAATTAGTAGTAGAAGGGAAAGCTTGGAAAGAAAACGCAGAAAAAGAAGTCCCTCTGGAGAGACCTCCCCACCGCCAAAAATAATAGTTAAAAACAACAATGACAGCAATATAAAAAAAAAGAATTGCAAGCGGTGAAAATTGGAAATATGGCGAACGTAAGCTAGAAGTAGTAAAAAAATATACCTATCTCGGATTGGAATTATCGTTCAATTTAAAAATGGAAAACCACCTAAAATATAAAGTAGATAAGGCGAAATCAGCAATATACCAGAATTGGAAAAAACATTTTCAGTAACAATTTAATAACTATCAGCACCAAATATAGTGTATTTAATGCTACAGCCAAATCTAATATGTTTTATGGTGCACAAGTTTGGGCGATAGAACGACAGGAGGTAACTGAAAGCTTGCTGCGGTTCTTTCTAAGGAAAATCTTTTACCTTCCATTAAACACACCAAAATATATGTATCACCTGGAGTCGGGGTTGCCATGCAACAATGTTTATTTCTGCTCTTAAACTTCATGCAGATTATTTATTAAGGGTGATTAATATGGAAGAATCAAGACTTCCAAAGATGATTCTTAAGTATGCATTGAAAAAGAAAACTCTCTTCGTCAAACATTGGGTTAAACTTGCCGGAAACTGTTTAATGACGACTAACTTGTCAGAAGCTAACTCAAACCAGTGGAAAAAGATCTTTTATGAAATAATCTAACTGACTGATGGAATTGAAAGATATGCCTCTATCGAAAAAGCTCGAATTTCAACAGACAGAAAGTATTATTCATTAATCAATTACAATCTTAATGAAAATAACTACTTTAAAAGCTGTTCCTCGTGCTACAACATTATGGACCATCTTCAAAATTAGAGGTGAACTCATCAAATTAAACTTTACTCCACATCGAACCGCTGGGAACTGTAGTTTATGTAATCTGCAAGAGAGGGAGTTTGTCCCGTGCTTAAAGAAATAAGGCGTCACTACTTTGGTAAAAATGTTCTACTCATCGAGGATTTAAAGAGTTATCTAAATGGTTTCGACTGGCAGCTTCTATTCAACTATTATAGTATGGCCTATGCTTATAGAACAAGGATAATCACCGAAAGATTTTAATTAGCTATGCAATAATGTATGTTTTAGCATTAATTACAATTTTTATTTTTGTTTTAACAAAACTAAAAGTTATTCCGTTTTAACTAAACTAAAACCACAAAATCACACCGAATATTTACACGTTTTCATTTGACATTTAAATTTATTTAACACCGACAACTTAATTTTGTTTTGATGAAAAAATTTGTGAGTAAAAAGTTTTGTTCTTTCAAAATATTTGTGAAAATAAAATTAACTCTTACCAATTCAAATTGATTTTAACGTAGCACTAGCTCGTCTCGAAGAAGAGTTTCAACTGATGTTCTGGGGACGGGTGGCGGACGTGGGCTGACGACATGAACCAACAAGAACTACAATCTCGCTTGGCTGCAGTTATCCTATTTTTTTACTTCAACCGATCCGAACAATTCACTAAGGAGAAGCTAAGTGTCTAGAAAATCCCTACTAATGTTATAAATGCGAATTTAAGTTTGTTTGTTCCGCTTTCACGCAAAAACTACTAAACCGATCATCATGAAACTTTGCACATACACTCTAGAAGGTATTAGAAGTAACATAGAATACTTTTTATTAAAAAAAAGTTTAAAAAATTTACGAAAAATAAGAAAATTGTTTGTCAAATTTAGCTACTTCAACGCCATCTACCATCATAGTAATGAAGTTTCTATGATGCTTTGCAGTACCCATTAATTTTCAGTAAAGGAGAATCTGTATATCATTTTAATATTCCAGTCATTAATCCAACAACGGGACAACCAAATCCAAATAAAAAACGTTTCCTGCATGTACTTTTATGCGTATTACATGATGCTTCGAGAGCATGACTTCAACCTTCTTCTGCGTACAAGTCAACTTTTTCATCAATTCTTGGTAGATATGTATATTAAAGTAGAGAGCGAACGTCTTCGTTACATTTCTCTTAACTAGAGAAAATTACGAGCTGAAAATTACATACATTTACAAGATGCGATTAGCGCAGACAATAATATCAGACCTAACGACATTGGCAAAATGGTTATTTTGCCGTCCACTTTTGTGAACAGCCCCCGTTATCTCCATGAGTACACGCAAGACGCATTTTCTTATCTACGAACTCACTATAGGCCTGATCTCTTCGTAACTTTTATCTGTAATCCTTCGTGGCAGGATATAACTCAAGAGCTTATGTCTGGGCGAAAGGCCACTGATGAACATGACATAGTTGCACGCGTATTTCGATTAAAGGTCCAAAAGTTATTGAACGTTGTAACAAAAGGAAAAATATTTGGAGACGTGCAGTGCCATATGTACTCTATTGATTGGCAGAAACGAGGTCTACCATATGAGCACATATTAATTTGGCTAAAGCAGAAGCTACTTCCTAATCAAATTGACAGCATAATTTGTGCTAGAATTCCAGATCCAGAAGAAGATAAAAATCTGTATGACACGGTTATTAACAATATGATACACGATCCCTGTGGAGGCGCAATCCAGCGTCACCTTGCAAAATTTCCCTATCCCCCGATTTTGTGTTAATTATTCAACGCCCACATTAATGTTGAAGCTTGCAATTCTGTGCGTGCAATAAAATGTATTTGCAAGTATATCAATAAAGGAAGCGATCACGTGATCTTCAATCTGCGTAATGAAGGTACTGTACAGGCCCTCAACGAAATACAAACTAATCAAGCAGGAAGATATGTCTGTAGCAATGAAGCAGCATGACGAATTCTTGGCTTTCCATTACATGAATATCCCACTGTTACACATCTTGCAGTACACTTAGAAAACGTCTTTTTGAAGAAAATACCTTTCAAGACATGATTTTATCTCCTCCTAAGACCACGCTGACTGCCTTTTTTCACCTTTGTCAGAATGATACTTTTGCAAAGACATTATTGTACTCTGAGGTTCCCCGTTATTATAGGTACATGGAACAGTTCAAAAAAAGAATGGCGTCGTCGTATTCATGGTACACCTGTTCGAAACCAACCTGGGGTTAAAGCATCGGATGCCCTTGGTCGTGCCTATACCGTACATGTTACGAATTTTGAATGCTTAGGTCTGCGCATGTTGCTGCATCATGTTAGAGGTCCAATTAGCTTCACAAAACTAAAAATTGTCAATGGTCAGGAATGTCAAACCTACCGAGAAGCACGTGAAGCTCAGCGACTGTTAGAAAATGACAATCATTGGGATGAAACTATGGAGGAAGCTGTACAATGCCGATCGCCAGATAATTCAGGGAACTTTACGCTACGCGTTTATCTTCTTACGGTCTTTCTAACCCTCAAACTCTTTGGAATAAGTACAAAGAATACATGGCGGAAGATATTTTACATCAACTGCAGCAAGTTCAATGAACATGTCTACAATAAAACACTAATTTTAATCGAAAACAAGGTTTTGGAATGTCCAGCCCTCGACGAGACAATGCGGATGATTTTGACAATGAAATTGCACGAGATCTAGATTATGATTTCATAGCACTGCAACATCAAGTGGCAGAATTAGTCCCTCAGTTACTTCCAGAGCCAAATCATGTTTTCTATCAAATTTTACGTAAAATAGACTCCGGCAGTGGTGGACTCTTCTTTCTGGACGCACCAGGAGGAACTGGAAAAATGTTTTTGCCAAAAAATATCAGTTGCTGTAGCTTCGTCAGGTATTGCTGCGACACTATTAAAGGGCGGTCGTACGGCACATTCCGTTTTAAAATTACCATTGAATTTGGCACAGGAAGATTCGCCCCTCTGTAATTTTGGTAAAAATAGTTCACGAGGTAGGATGCTGCGAGAATGCAATCTTTTAGTGTGCGATGAAAGTACAATGTCTCACAAGAAGGCTATAGAAGCTTTAAACCGGACCCTCCAGGACCTGCGAGATAGTGCAGATATAATGGGAGGCATGGTAGTTTTATTGGTGATTTCCGTCAAACTCTCCCAGTGATTCAAAGGGGGACACCAGCAGATGAAATTCAAGCGCGCATTAAATTATCAAGCTTATGGCCGACAGTTGAAAAACTACGCCTGAAAACGAATATGAGAGTGCATCTTCATAATGACGTGGATTCAGGACTTTACGCAGAAATGTTGTTGAAAATTGGTGATGGTTGTTTAGACGTTGACGCTGAAGGCTACATATCACTGTCAAGAGAATTTTGTAATTTAGTAGAAAGTGATGTGGATCTCATTGCTAATGCTTTTCCCGGAATTGCAACAAAATTTGTGTAGTGATCAGTGGTTGTGTGCTAGAGCAATATTAGCACCAAGAAATGAAATTGTACATAGGATCAACACTGACATTTTAAAAGAGGTTCAAGGAGAAATGAAGGAATATTTGTCAATGGATACAATTATGGATACGGAACTAAGTACTTCATATCCTGTGGAGTTTTTAAATACACTTGAACTATCGGGTGTATATAGACACATAAACTTCAATTGAAACTAAATGTTCCAGTAATGTTTATGCGAAATCTAGATGCTCTCCTCGGCTATGTAATGGAACAAAGCTTCGGATAACAAAATTGGGACAGAACATACTTGGTGCTACCATTTTAACAGGTGTCGGCAAGGGATAATACCTCGGATACCAATTATTCCCACTGACCTTCCATTCCAATTTAAAAGGGTTCAGTTTCCCGCCAAGCTTAGCTTTGCTTTGCTATTACTATAAACAAGGCACAAGGACAAAAATTACAGGTAGCAGGAGTGCATTTAGAAAACCCCTGCTTCTCTCATGGTCAACTTTATGTAGCCTGTTCACGTGTTTCTAATGCCAGGAATTTACACATATTTGCACCCGACGGAAACTTATAACATTGTCTATAAAAATATTTTAAATTAATACTTTGTATTTTATTTTTTTAAATTTTTAGAATTCAGAATTATTTATTTTTGTTACGGTGAAATATATTTTAACATTTGTTGTTGCTTTCAATAAGTATATATTAAGGTGTTGAAACTTCATTGTCTGTAGTTATTTTTAAAAATTGTTGATCTCAGCCAAGCAATAAAATTTAGTTATTATATTGACTTATTTCTATTATTATACCCTTACCCTTTATCTCTCATACTCATTTAATTTCTCCACTGCGGGCGAAGCCGCGGGTAAAAAGCTAGTATATCATAAAATCAAGAACTAACAAAACTGTTACAATAAAAATTAATTTTCTTTAAAACATTTTCTTCTTCTTTCACAACAAATTCAATCCAAAATACTGAGTCCATTCCTATGACTATCTTTTTGGTTTCTTCCTTTCAGGACTCACCTGGCTTGCCCAAAGGACTGGGGATCTTCTTGATGTTGGCATCGCTGTCTATCAAGAGGCGGTAGACCACTGTTGTGGTTTTATTTACTAGAACAACGATTCCCACATTGTGGAATGTTTTGGCGCAAATTTTCCTAGCCGGCTGCGACATACATAGCCTCCACCAGAGATTTTCTTTCATACTTTTCCTTACAAATGAACTTATCGCTTTTCGCTTTCTCATATCTCCCAAACCCTTGTAATTGAACGGAGTTACCGGAAAGTCTTTCTACAGGTAGTAAGCGAAAGCGTAGATCATATTTGTGGCGACAAGTTTGAAGACGCATCCCTTGGAAACGTCATTACGAACTATGAGCAAATCTAACTCGTCCTTGGGGTCGTCACACCAGTAGCCATAGTGAATTCCGGTTCCTCGCTTAACAAAGAACGTTTGAAACTCTGGCGAATCATAAAAGAACGGCCAGTGCCGCAAATAGTCACTGGGTTTTTATTCCCAAAGTTTTTTTTCTCTTCCATATTCTGTAAATAAAAAAGCAATAATTCGTATTTTGTAAGGAAATTGTATAAATAATATTATTTACCACAACCAAATTTCTTTTAAAATGACCTAGCGAGGTATCCGTTGGAGCGGAAAGTTCTCCGATTTTGTGCGAATCGTAAGATTTTTCTTTGAGGTATTCTTTCAGACAGGTGTTCCTAACATTTGTCCGACATAATGAAACGCAGACCGGCGTTAGAGTGCGTTGCAGTGCGATCCAGTGCTTTTTTGAGTAATATTTTGACAGCTCTTAAATTTATTTTCCGATATCCTCCGCCAGAAATTGTTTGCGAATTTTATACCGAATTGTTCAAATTACAAAAAAAAATGTAAGAAACGAAAAAACAACCAAACATATCGAGTATTTGGTTAATTTAGAGCAAGAAAAACCCGATATAGCAACAAATTACACGAAAAGGTCCACAGAAGATGTTGCTGCATTTTGAGAACTATTGCTGACAAACTCAACCAACTGGATGGACGTCAACGAGATGTAGCTGGTTGGAAAAAGGTTTGTTCATAATTTGATCGGTTTGCATGATTAAACTATATAGGTATGTTGTCTTTTTTCAAAAGGTTTGGAGCGAACATAAGACGTACATAAAAAAAGTTGGCGTCAAATAAAATGGAGACCACGGGCACAGGTGGTGGTCCCCATAAACAGAAATCATTCACACTATTGGAGGATGCTGTCATAGCCTTGATACAAACCAACAATTATGTTAATGGCATTGAAGCAAAATCGTTTGGAACAGGTAATACTAATGAACAAGCAGCCAGTGAACCATCATCTCCAAACACAACAGCAGTAGATGCAGAGAATATCGAAGGTGATAGAAACGCTAACTCGAACTGCCGACAAAAGACTCTGTGGTCTATTTAACTTCTTAGGAAACAGGTCGAAAATCAGTCGTCTTATTACAACCATATGAAAACTTCCCTTCAGGCCACAACAAAAGCATTGCAGGACACCACAAATATCTTGCGGGACACAGCTAAAACCTTGCAAGACTCAGCAGTACACCTCAAAAGGGTGGATAGATAGGTGGAATATATGTACGTGTGAAATAAAAAAAAAAGCTTAGAGATGCAATTTCACAACGCTGAATTTGAGATTTCAAAAACTAATGTAATGATGAAATGATTACATTTGTAATATGAGATGGCCTCGTTTCATAAAACTTTACAAGACTAATAATTATTTGTTATTTGTGAAATATAGTCTTAAGAAATGGGGTCCAGATCTTAATCCATAAAATCATAAACGCCAAGGAGGCTATAGTCATTTTGTTTATGCATGAATTATTAAGTTTTGTTTTTTTATGTTTGTAATAAATTTATTGAGAGAATTGTGTAGCAATTTTATTTCTCATTACGGCAGCCTGGTTGAGAAGGGAGCTTGGTAGACCTTGGTCGGGTTCCTGATCCCTTTCTGCTTCTATACTATCCACATTTTCTATGTTACCGTAATCACTATAAGCAGTAGAAAACATTAACAATTTGTGCGGCACCGAAACCTGTTTTTTAATAAGCCTATAGTTTGTTCAACTATATTTCTTGCATTATTATGAGATTTATTGAAGCAGCTCTCAACGCTCTGTGTCCTGGGAGTCCGGTACGGTGTCATTAGCCATGGTTCTAATGCATAATACAATTTAAATTAGAACAATATGGTTGTTGGAAATATATTGACGCACCTAGCAACCAACTTTATCTTAAATAGCTTCGGTAAAAAAACGAAGTTCTGGACTCAAAGCCCAGACGTGAAAGTCGTGATTGTCTCCTTGATAATTAGCATTTACAGCTCTTATCTGCATTTTAAAGTCACAAATCTAAAACGAAACAAAAGAAATGAATAAGACTATGTACCTATAATTTTATTTTAGCTTGAGATTATTACAATCATTACGTTGAGGCTGAAATGTCTCTTGTGGGTTAGAAACAGATGCTTATTTTCTATGGGGGCAACTATTTTAACATAAGTGCGCCATCCACACAGCCAATGACTCCCGGGAAGCCTGTCCTTTCAAAAAATGCGTTTCGGACCGCTGGATTTCTTCTTCGGACATCTTTAAGGATATCCAGTTCTTACATAAAGTATGTTCCATTATATCCAGCGTTTCCTTGAAGATACTCGAAAAAGTTGTTTAGCCAATAACAGATTGGTAATCTTTCCCTACTCCATGTTGGTAGTTTCCATCAGCGAAGAGCGATGATCATCTTTAAATTTATCTTTAATTTGTTCAAAGACATATCTGTAAGTAAATTGTGATTTTTTAAGAAATTAGATCTTAGATAACGTAACTTACGCTGCATTTAGATAGATCTTTTATTTTACCATTGTTCCTTAATATCCTAATTTTATTCCTTATTCTGTGCCCTTGTTAAGTATTGACACCCGGTGCATCTTTGTACTTTGAAACTTCCATTTCCAGTGTTAGAATTACGAAAATGTCAAATTAATTTAAATTCCAGGGATGTATACAGTTACCAGTGCTGTAATATAATGAAAATAGTATTAACGTTTCACAACTTGAAAATGCTTGGCTTCAAAAGTCGACATCAAAATATTTTTTGTCGCGGAAGAAGTTGAAATGCCGCTAGATCTAGCGACTTTGTCGCATCCCTGGCCATATACTAGGAAATGTATCCCTCAATAACAGGATATCATAAGCTAAAGTACTTTTGGTTTTCATAAATACAAATATCGGAAACGATATCGTCTTTTCGATCTCTATGATAATCTTCAATCTGACGCACATCAAATAAATGCGTCGTTGTATTGTTTAGTATTATTTTCCGATGAAGGATACCTCGAAAGTAATTTGAGCCTCTGACGAAGTATGCGTTATAAAAAAATGTCCGTTCCGCCGGAAACCTCGCTAGGGCAGATTAATTTGAGCGCTGAATGTTTCGAAAGGTTTGTTTGTTTAGTTCAACATTGAATTGCTACTAGTTTTCGAGAGGTTTTATAAAAAACTTGTGGTTTACGAAAACTTGTGGTTGACCAAAAATGTAAAGAAAAACTTGAGTTTTCGATGTAGGTTTTCGGCCAAAACCGTTAATTTCGCGAAAACCGGGGTTTTGACTTGGTGTAAAAAGCCTTTAACCCGAATACATGTTAAAAAAGTTGAAACAATTGAGTGATGGATGACTCTCAGATCAGATGTTTCAGTAAAAAAAAGATAATGATATATAATTTAAATTTTTTTCGTTCACTTCAGAGATAGATATCGTCACCGTATGTGTGCATTTTTTTACATTTTTATGTTGGAAAATAAATGAAAAGTGTTGTTTAATTTTAACGGTCAATATTGATTTTTAACAAAACATAATTTATTTAGGAAAGTTTATTATGATAATATTGGTAGGTACGGTTCAATTATGTATGGAACAATATATTGGCTTAGTGGCAGCCGTGCCGTGACTTCGTCGACACACCTTCATCCGATGGTCCAAATTTTTGATGACGCTGAGGCATAATCAAGGTTATATGCCGTTAATGTTCCGAATTATCTCATCCTCTTGCTCTAGAATTGTTGCTGTCTTATCGATACACCATTTCTTTCAATTAACCTCAAAGAAAGAATTTCAATGGTGTCAAATCACATGATTTTATCGGCCAATTTACACCGCCAGCACGTGAGATAACACGCCAGTGAATTTGTCGTGCAAAAGCGAAATTGTTTCGTAAGCTGCGTGGCAAGTGGCTTTCCTAGTAAAACCACATACCGTGAACATCCATATCTTTCAATTTGAGCCATAAAAAGTTCGTAATCATCTCACGATAGCGAACACCATTCATAGTAACTGCCTCACCGACCTCATTTTGGAAAAAATACGGCCCGATGATGCCACCAGCCCATAAAACTCACCAAACAGTCACTCTTTGTGAGTACATTGGCTTTACAACAATCACTTTAGCATTATCATTGGCTTAAATGCTACAATTGTCCTCATTGACGAATCCACTGAGATGAAAATGAGCCTCGCCACTGAATCGTACAGCAATATTATCTGCAGTACGTGCTTAACGAGCATGCTCTGGTTTTTCACATCTTCTAAAGACCCGGTTTGCACGGCTTTATTTGTGATTGTACGCACATTTGGACGATAAAGTTGACCAAAAATAAATAAAATTAAATTTGGTGGCTCACAAGTCCGTTGAGAACTGTGGCCTAGTGACTTACGAATCTTAACCATTCCTGTGTGCATGTAATGTTATCAGGAATAGGGGGGACCTACAGTTTTAAGCAGAATCCGAGCGGTTAACTTGAGAAAGCACTTTTCATGACAAGAATTACTCTTGGAGAATTTGTCAATTCCTCTCAAGAGACAGTACCTGTGAAAAAAACATGACATATGCAGGGATCAAACCCAAGAAGATCTCTAGCATGACAGTCAAACGCACTAACCATCATACCACGGGCACTAGAAAAAATCACAAAATGTACCTTAATTGGCGTATGAGGTTATTCAGACGATGTGCGAAATATGTCTCTAAAGCCACACATTTGTTTGTGTTGTAAACGTGAGCAAAATTTGCGGTCAAGTTGTAACGTGTTCACACAAGCGTGTTCAGATGATGTGAGCCAATAGTCGCAAATAATGACTTACAAATGACGTCAAAACCGCAAACGTTAATGGCTTTTATATACCGTCTGCTCGTAACTTTAATGTTTCACTCCTAAAAATAGGAGCTTTGGTTTTGTCAGATAATATTTTTTTGGAAGTCTTTAAGTTCATTATTGAGATTTTAGTCTTTAAAATATTTTCTAGATTGTCATATTTATTATTTTCAGGATAGGGGTCCTGTGGGTTAATGTCAATTTCTATGAATTGCATGTTTTTAATTTTTGAAAACAACTTATATGACGCCTGGAAGGCTGAAATTTTAGTATTGCTATCTAAGGATCGTCTAGTTTCCATTGATGTAACCATCTTTGGAGAAGAAAAAGTTATAAATAAAAATCTATGTTCAAACTTAAAACTATTAAAGTTGGCAAAATTTTAACTCGAATATTTCGTGGCTTAGGCAACTTGGAATGATGAAATTAAGATGTTAAGTTAAATATTTGTACCAATTATTCAATACCCCAAATAGCGAACTCGATTGTGCAAGTCCGCCACCGCCTCATTTGGTTATCGCCTCGGCTCTCGGCAGTATAGTAGCAGATCGTGTGCGTGCCTCGTCGTCAAATTCCTGTGCTCGAGATTATGTCGTCCTAACAAAAGAAAATTAATTAAAATATTTATTTCTAATGTGTGGTGAAAAAAAGTTAAATGAAATATTAATTAAGTGGTAAATGTTAAGTTAATGCAGAAAAATATCAGAACATTTCGAAAATTAAATGTTTTTTTGGTATGTATTGAATCTTTAATTCAAATGATCACCACGTAGCATGTTCAGCCACGTTCGGTTGTGTTCGGTCGCTTGGTTTAGCAGAGTCCGTTGCAGATTCAAAAGCTGGATTCGCGATTTAAATAAAAAAATTGTATTCGGTTTCTTTGGTCTAAAAATAAGAACATTTATCTGAAACTTATTTAAATTCATTGTGCGGTGAAAAAGTAATGAAAATAATAATTGTGAATAAAAGTTTACGGCGATATTAAGTTCCGAAATCTTTTTTCGTAAACAGTAATGATTTTAATTCAAGATGTTTCTTTTACATCTCATCTTTCATTCAGTCTCGGAAGTTAAAATGTCTATGAAAAATGGGTAAGCAATTTTATTTTTTGTTAATAATTAAGAATCTTATTAACTTCCCATAGTAAGTTATTGTAATGGGTCCGATTTGTCAAATTGAAAATTTTGACATTTCTCGACGTTTCAGGGTCCCTAGAGTCGACATAAAAGATTTTTAGGAAGATGTCTGTGCGTGCGGGTGTACGTACGTTCGTACGTCCGTACGTTCGCGACGTTTTTTTCGTCCTCCATAGCTCAAGAAACAAGAGAGATATCGACTTCAAATAAATTTTGTTATATAGATAATAAGGCAGAAAGATGCAGAAAGGGCTCTCAAGAAAATTGCACCATTGATTTTTTACCATAGCAGTTTGAAAAAAGGTGAAAATTTTGGTTAACCCTAAATATCTTACGAACCAAAAATGTTAGAGACTTGAATTAAGTTTTATAAAATATATTGTAACGTGATATCAGAGAAGTATATTTTTTGAAAAAAAAAATCATTTAACGGTATTTTTTATAAATCAAAAAAACCTGAACAAAAAAATTTGTCACCTCCGAAATTTTATGATAAAATTTTGAGAAAAATCTAATTGATAGTTTTTTTTATAAAAAATAAAAATAATAAATAAATAAGTTGGTAAAAATTTAATCTCGATCCAAATATCCTTTCAAAAACTTGAAATTTAGGCTTCAAACTTATTTTATCTTATAAAAAATATTGTTTTCAACACTCTGAAAAATGTTGCGAAAAATCGAATTGACAGTTTTCTTCAAAATGGGGTGGCGCAACAGTCCGTTGTGAACCAGGGCCTAGTGACTTACAACTCTCAACCATTCTTGTGTGCGAGTACTGTTGTCAGGAATGGAAGGGACCTACAATTTTAGGCCGAATCCGAACGGCTAGTTTGAGAAAGCACTTTTTCATGACAAGAATTACTCTTGAAGGATTTGTCAATTCCTCGCAAGAGGCAGTACCCGCGAAAATTATTATTATTTTTTTTTTTTAATTAAGGCGGCACAGGCAGGGATTGAACCCAAGACCCCTTAGGTTAGGTTAGGTTATAGTGGCTGTCCAAGATGGAACGGACACACTTAGGCCAGTTTAATGGCCCATTGTGATACCACATGAATCTTGAGGCTTCCTCCTAAGCTCAATGGAACCAGTTAGAGTCTCTTACGAAACGTGAGAGGCTGATTATCCCGATATGATTTAGATCGTTTAGATCGTTAAAGAAGAATTCTCCTAGGTAATTCTTGCGTTTTCGAGCTAGAGCAGGGCATGTGCAGAGAAGATGAAGAACCGTTTCTTCCTCTTCCTCGTCCATACAGCTTCTGCAAAAGTCATTTGAGAATGCTCCTAGTCTCATGGCGTGCTTTCCTATTAGACAGTGTCCGGTTATGACACCTATTATCGAGCTTATATGCTATCTGCTTAGAGAGAGCAAGCACCTTGAACGTTTTAAATCCAGTGTTGGCCAGATGTTTTTTGTGGCTTGACACGTAGTGATGTTGGTCCACCTGGTGCCTGCCCTCCTCACAGCGTCTTGCATTAAGTTTACAAGTAGCGATTGGTATGCCAGTACTTGCCAGACGTGGTAGGATGGGTTGTACTGTACCGTTCCTGGCGAGTTCATCTGCCTTACAGTTACCTGGAATGTCTCTATGGCCCGGCACCCAGCAAACGTGAATATTAAACTGTTGCGCCATCTCCATTAGAGATGATCGACAGTTATGGACTGTTATAGAGTTTGTAGAGACTGAGTCCAGAGATTTGATAGCGGCCTGGCTGTCGGAGAAAATACGGATATCAGATGTTGATATCACGTTTTCTTTGAGCCAGACAAGGCTTCCTTAATCGCCAAAAGTTCCGCCTGGAACACGCTACAATGATTGGGAAGGCGGAATGAGAGACTTAATTTCAGTCGTTCAGAGTACACACCACCACCAACCCCTTCCTTGGTCTTTGAGCCATCTGTGTAAAAGTGGATTGACTCATCCTCTAAGAATGTCCTATCCTCCCAAAAAGATCTGGTAGGTATAGAAATCTGGAAATTCCTATTGAATTGTAGTTGGGGGATGGTGTAGTCTGTGTGCTTTGGAATTGATTCTAAGTACCTTAGAATTACGGAGTGGCCAATGTTGTTGTTAGTCCACTGCGACGAAGCATTGAGGCGGATAGCAGAGCTTGCAGCTATTTGTTTACTAAATATGTCAAGAGGTGTAAGGTAGAGCAAGGTGTCCAGTTCCGCAGACGGGGTCGTGCGAAGCGATCCGCTTATACATAGGCAGGCTGAACGTTGAACTTTATTCAACTTATCCCTGTTTATACCTTTCTCTAAAGCAGTCCACCATACTGCCACACCGTACGTTAAAATCGGTCTGATTACCGATGTGTATAGCCAATGCGTGATTCTGGGTTGTAAACCCCATTTATTACCAATAGCTTTTTTGCAAGAAAAGAGAGCTACAGTAGCTTTTTTGACTCTTTCCTGTACGTTGCGTTTCCAATTTAGTTTTTTGTCTAAGACAAGACCTAGGTATTTGGCCTCGTCTGAGAATTTTAATTGGATTCCTTTAATGTAAGGAGGGTTGACAAATGGAATTTTGTATCTCCTCGAAAATAAGACCAGATCGGTTTTGTGTGGGTTAACACCCAGTCCACACCGATCAGCCCAGAGTTTTAGTCTGTCCAAGGCATTTTGTAAGAGTTCTTTTAGGATATTAAGATGCTTTCCTGAAACTGCTATAGCAACGTCGTCCGCATAGGCTATCACTTTGAAACCCTCCGCATCCAGACTAGTTAGGATTTCATTCACCACTAGGTTCCAGAGGAGAGGGAATAAAACACCACCTTGCGGTGTCCCTCTACTAACGAATCGTCTGATAGAAGAGTTGCCCAGTTTTGAGTTAATTATTCTGCTAGTAAGCATTAAATGAATTAACTCCCGAAGCGAACTCTCTACATTTAGAGATGTCAGTGCAGAAGTGATTGCAGATGTGTCCACGTTGTTAAAGGCACCTTCGATGTCAAGGAAAGCAACCATAGTGAACTCTTTATGATGGAGGGAATATTCGATGGTGCGTACTAAAGTGTGTAACGCTGTTTCCACCGATTTACCCTTACAGTAGGCATGTTAAGACGAAGACAGAAGTCTTGTATCGATACGTGCCCTTAAATGGATATCGATCAATCTTTCCAGGGTCTTAAGAAGGAATGATGATAGACTTAAAGGTCGTAAATCTTTAGGATTAACTTGGGAGCATTTACCTGCTTTAGGTATAAAGACAACTTTAACTTCTCTCCATGCCGAGGGAACATGGACCAGGTAAAGACAGCTGGTAAAAATTGCCTCAAGGACTGGTGCAATTATATCAGAGGCTTTTTGTAATTCTGCTGGTATTATTCCATCTGGTCCTGCAGCTTTAAATGGTTTGAAGCTGTTGAGAGCCCATTGTAACTTATCCTTTGTGATCAGACCTTGTGGATATTTTTAGAAGAAATTTAAACTTAAATTACAAAATTTCGTATATAAAAACAAAAAAAAAACGCTATTTTAAAACACTCAAGAGAGTGAAAAAGTGGTATTTCTTATATTTATTTAACAAACCAATTATAATTTAATATATAAATCACATAAATTCATCCCGTCAAAAAAACCACGATTATGAACGTCAAAACAATCAGCTGTGAGCTCTCATTTCCAACCGATTGCTAATAAAGGCCACCTAGAGGCAAGCACGTGCATCTCAAACTCAACCAGGGTCGACATCGAAAAACAAAAAGTACCAAATAGTATTGTTTAAGTAAAATGGCAATTACTTTAGAGGACTTGAAAGCACTATTAAGGGAGCAAAAAGAGGAAATCTTTCAGAATATAAACGAAGCTAATAATAAGGACATCAAAAACACCGATGAAAAAGTAGGGATTATTTCCGAAAAGGTTGAGAAGCTTGAAAAAATGGTGGAAATGCAGGAAACGGTTATACTAAAACAAGAAGCTATATGCTTGAACCAAAAAAAAAAAGAATTACTCAGCTAGAAATAAGTTTGAGGAAAAATAATGTGATTGAGGAAGAACTCAAAAATTTAGTTATTAAAATCTTAAATAATAGTAATGAAGATTTTAAATTAATTTCAAACGATATTGAAAATTGCTTGCGTTTAGGGAAATCCTACGAAGAGAAGAATAGACCAATACGTGTAACGTTTAAGAGCTTTGACAAAAAACACAAAATACTTATGTCAACAAAAATATTCTCAAAATATAACATCGCAGAGGATCTTCCTAAATCTCTCCTTGATGCAAGAAAACCACTCGTGCCTAAGCTTTTGGAATTCAAAAAACAGAACAAAAGAGCATATTTTAAGCTATAGATGAATTAGTAGTAGAAGGGAAAGTTTGGAAAGAAAACGCAGAATATGACCCAGAAAATCCTAGAAAAAGAAGTCGCTCTGCCGAGACCTCCCCACTGCAACAAATAATAGTTAAAAACAACAATGACAGCAATATACAAAAAAAGAATTGCAAGCGGTGAAAATTGGAAATATGGCGAACGTAAGCTAGAAGTAGTAAAAAATATACCTATCTCGGATTGGAATTATCGTTCAATTTAAAAATGGAAAACCACCTAAAAAATAAAGTAGATAAGGCGAAATCAGCAATATGCCAGAATTGGAAAAACATTTTCAGTAACAATTTAATAACTATCAGCACCAAATATAGTGTATTTAATGCTACAGCCAAATCTAATATGTTTTATGGTGCACAAGTTTGGGCGATAGAACGACAGGAGGTAACTGAAAGCCTGCTGCGGTTCTTTCTAAGGAAAATCTTTTACCTTCCACTAAACACGCCAAAATATATGTATCACCTGGAGTCGGGGTTGCCAACAATGTTTATTTCTGCTCTTAAACTACATGCAGATTATTTATTAAGAGTTATTAATATGGAAGAATCAAGACTTCCAAAGATAATTCTTAAGTATGCACTGAAAAAGAAAAACTCTCTTCGTCAAAAATTGGGTTAAACTTGCCGGAAACTGTTTAATGACGACTAACTTGTCAGAAGCTAACTCAAACCAGTGGAAAAAGATCTTTTATGAAATAATCCAACTGACTGATGAAAATGAAAGATATGCCTTTATCGAAAAAGCTCGCAGTTCAACAGACCGAAAGTATTATTCATTAATCAATTACAATCTTAATGAAAATAACTACTTTAAAAGCTGTTCCTCGTGCTACAACATATGGACCATCTTCAAAATTAGAGGTGAACTCATCAAATTAAACTTTACTCCACATCGAACGGCGGGGAACTGTAGTTTATGTAATCTGCAAGAGAGGGAAGACATCCTTTATTTTATTGGAGTTTGTCCCGTGCTTAAAGAAATAAGGCGTCACTACTTTGGTAAAAATGTTCTACTCATCGAGGATTTAAAGAGTTATCTAAATGGTTTCGACTGGCAGCTTCTATTCAACTATCATAGTATGGCCTATGCTTATAGAACAAGGATAATCACCGAAAGTTTTTAATTAGCTATGCAATAATGTATTTTTTAGCATTAATTAAAATTTTTATTTTACTAGCTCGTCTCGAAGAAGAGTATCAGCTGATGTTCTAGGGACAGGTGGCGTGGGCTCACGACATAAACCAACAAGAACTACAATCTCGCTTGGCTGCAGTTATGCTCTTTGTTTACTTCCACCGGTCCGAACAATTCACTAAGGAGAAGCTAAGCGTCTAGAAAATCCCTACTAATGTTATAAATGCGAATTTAAGTTTGTTTGTTCCGCTTTCACGCAAAAACTACTAAATCGATCATCATGAAACTTTGCACATACACTCTTGAAGGTATTAGAAGTAACATAGGATACTTTTTATTAAACAAAAATTTACGAAAAATAAGAAAATTGTTTGTCAAAATATCGTCAAATTTAGCTACTTCAACGTCATCTAGCATCATAGTAATGAAGTTTCTATGATGCTTTGCAGTACCCACTAATTTTCAGTAAAGGAGAATCTGTATATCATTTTAATATTTCACTTATTAATCCAACAACGGTACAACCAATTCCAAATAAAAACGTTTCCTGCATGGACTTTTATGCGTATTACATGATGCTTCGAGAGCATGACTTCAACCTTCTTCTGCGTACAAGTCAACTTTTTCATCAATTCTTGGTAGATATGTATATTAAAGTAGAGAGCGAAAGTCTTCGTTACATTTCTCTAAACTAGAAAAAAATACGAGCTGAAAATTACATACATTTACAAGATGCGATTAGCGCAGAGAATAATATCAGACCTAACCACATTGACAAAATGGTTATTTTGCCGTCCACTTTTGTGAACAGCCCCCGTTATCTCCATGAGTACACGCAAGACGCATTTTCTTATCTACGAACTTACTATAGGCCTGATCTCTTCGTAACTTTTACCTGTAATCCTTCGTGGCAGGATATAACTCAAGAGCTTATGTCTGGGCAAAAGGCCACTGATCGACATGACATAGTTGCCCGCGTATTTCGATTAAAGGTCCAAAAGTTATTGAACGTTGTAACAAAAGGAAAAATATTTGGAGACGTCCAGTGCCATATGTACTCTATTGAATGGCAGAAACGAGGTCTACCACATGTGCACATATTAATTTGGCTAAAGCAGAAGCTAATTCCTAATCAAATTGACAGCAAAATTTGCGCTGGAATTCCAGATCCAGAAGAAGATAAAAATCTGTATGACACGGTTATTAACAATATGATACACGATCTCTGTGGAGCTCGCAATCCAGCGTCACCTTGCATGCAAAATGGCAAGTGCACAAAAAAGTATCCTCGAGAAATTTATTTATTTAATTTAATCCCTATACAGACGTAGGTCGCCTACTGATGGTGGTAAACAAGTTAACATTCGTACTCGTAGTAGTTCCCTGTTCCCCGATTTTGTGTAAATTATTGAACGCCCACATTAATGTTGAAGCTTGCAATTCTGTGCGTGCAATAAAATGTATTTGCAAGTATATCAATAAAGGAAGCGATCACGTGATCTTCAATCTGCGTAATGAAGGTGCTGTACAGGCCCTCAACGAAATACAAACTTATCAAGCACGAAGATATGGTGGCGCTACAGTCCGGGGCGGACCTGGGCCCCAACCAACAAGCGTCTCCAGCCAGCTCGGTCCCTAGCTAGCTGTCTCCAGTTTCGCACGCCAAGTTGGTTGAGGTCCTCTCCCACCTGGGTGCGCCACCTGAGTCGCGGTCTTCCTCTATTGCATCTTCCCTCGGGATTGGATTCGAAGACCTTCCGGGCTGGAGCGTTGATGTCCATCCGCTCTACATGACCTAGCCATCTAAGCCGTTGGACTTTAATTCTGCTAACTAGGTCAGTGTCACTGTACAGCCCGTACAGTTCGTCGTTATATCTTCTCCTCCATTCTCCATCTATGCGTACGGGACCAAAAATCACCCGAAGAATTTTTCTCTCGAAGCATCCTAAGACGCTCTCATCTTTCTTTGACAGGGTCCAGGCCTCAGCGCCATAAATGAGAACCGGGATGATGAGTGTCTTATAGATGGTGATTTTACATGCTCGAGAGAGGACTTTACTTCTAAATTGCCTTCTAAGTCCAAAGAAGCAGCGATTTGCAAGAATTATTCTTCGTTTGATGTCGTTGTCTGCATTAATAGCGGTGCCTAGGTAGACAAAGTCCTTAACTACCTCAAAGTTATAGCTGTCCATGGTGACGTTTTGTCCAAGACGTCGTCGTTCAGAGTCCTTTTTTGATGACAGCATATACTTGGTCTTGCCCTCATTGACCACTAAACCTATCTTCTTCGCTTCCGTCGCAATGCTCAGAAACGCTCCACTGACTTCACACTTTGATCTTCCAATTATGTCAATATCATCTGCGTATCTGAGTAATTGGTGGACCTTTGGAAGATTGTGCCTCTAGTGTTGACGGTTGAGTTTTGCACAATTCTTTCCAGAAAGATGTTGAAGAAGTCGCATGACAGTGCATCACCTTGTCTAAAACCTTTTTTGACATCAAATGCATCGGTAAGATCTTTTCCGACCTTGATAGAGCAGCGTGCATTCTCCATCGTCATTCTGCACAAACGGATAAGTTTGACAGGGATGTCAAAACTAGACATTGCTCGGTAGAGCTCTTCCCTATAGATGCTGTCATACGCGGCTTTAAAATCGATAAAGAGATGGTGGGTATCGATTTGAAGCTCATGGGTTTTTTCCAAGATCTGCCGTAGTGTGAATATTTGGTCGATAGTGGACTTTCCTGGTCTGAAGCCACACTGATAAGGACCAATCAGGTTGTTGACGAATGGCTTCAGACGTTCACATAATACGGCAGAGAGGATCTTATACGCAATGTTAAGGAGACTGATGCCTCTGTAGTTGGCGCAGTTTAGAGGGTCTCTTTTCTTATGTATCGGGCACACTATGCTGAGATTCCACTCATCGGGCATGCTTTCTTCCGACCAAATTTTGCAGATGAGTTGGTGCATGCTCCCTACCAAGTCATCGACTGCTGCTTTGAATAGTTCGGCGGTGATGCCGTCAGCTCCAGCAGCATTGTTTGACTTAAGTTTAGATATAGCTATCTTCACTTCGTCAAGGTCGGGTAGGCGGAATTGTTGATCTGCGTCGCCGAGGTTGAGTGGTTCTATTACCCTTACAGCGGAATTCGGTTCGTCGTCGCCGTTATATAATTTGGAGAAGTGATCTTTCCATATTCTCAGCATCGACTGTGGTTCTACTACGATGTTCCCTTGATCGTCTTTACAGGCTTCGGTTCGTGGCTGGTACCCTTGGGAGGTTTTTTTTACCTTTTGGTAAAATTTACGAACATCATTCCTGTTGTGACATCCCTCTATCTCCTCGATCGCGCGCTTCTCATGCTCTCTTTTTTTCCATCTAAGAAGCCAGTGTTCCTCTCTCCTCTTCTGCTCGTAGAGCTCGCGAGCAGCTCTAGTCCTTTTGTGCAGCGCCGTTTTGTATGCCTCTTGTTTCGCTGCGTGCGCTTGCCGGCATTCGTCGTCAAACCAGGGGTTTCGCTGTGGTGGCCGTGCGAAACCTAGCACTTCAGAGGCGGCATCTCTGATGGCTGCAAGGCAATGTTGCCACTGGTTTTCAATGCTTAATGCAGGAAGCATAGGACTCCTTAGGAGGTTATTAGAGACTCGATCGGAAAAGGACATGGCAGTCTCTTGCGATTGTAGCCGTCTAACGTCGAATCTTCTCACAGTACTTCCTTATTTTGGCTTGGATCGGGATATCCGTAGCCGTACCTTGGCTACAACGAGGTAGTGGTCCGAGTCAATGTTGGCCTCTCGTAGTGTTCGGATATCCTGGATACTGGAGAAGTGTCGTGCGTCGATCGCAATATGGTCAATCTGGTTGACGGTTGATTGATCAGGAGATTTCCATGTCCCCTTGTGGATATTAAGATGCGTGAACTGCATACTAGCTACCAGAACGTCTCGCCCCGCAGCGAAATCGACCAGCCTGAATCCGTTGTCGGAGGTAGTGTCGTGCAGGCTGTATCTCCCGATTATGCCACCAAAGATGTCTTCTCTTCCTAGCTTGGCATTAAAATCTCCTAAGACAATTTTAATGTCATAGCCAGGGCACTGCTCATATGTCTTGTCCAAGAGCTCGAAGAATATGTCTTTGGTGTCTTCATCTTTCTCCTCTGTTGGGGCATGCGCGCATATTAGGCTTATGTTGGCGAATTTAGCCTTGATGCGGATTGTCGTGATGCGCTCGCTCACACTGTTGAAACTCAATTTTTTTCCTGAGCCTAGTTCCAACAACAAATCCACACCCAAATAGACGCTGTCTTTGTTCTCGGTAGCAGTCGCCGTAGTAGATATCGCAGTCTTTTAGTTTGCGTTTTCCCGGTCCATCCCATCGCACTTCTTGGATGGCTGTAATATCTGCCTTGCAGCAGTTTAGGGCTTCCGCTAATTGTTCGGCTGCACGTGGTCTGTTAAGGGACCTAACATTCCACGTACATATCCGAAGTTCGTTGTCCTTATTTCGTTTGCGTGGGTTGTCAACAGTGAATCCGTCCGTATCCGAGGCTTGTTGGTGTTTCGAAACTTAAGGTATTTTTACGTGGCCAGGAAGTCACCCCGACGGCACAACCCCCAACCTGGAGAGCCAGATCCTTAGTATAACTCCAAGGAAGGGGAGCCGGATAAACCGCTCCTTACAGGCCTGGGCTCCGAATATGTTGAAGAAGCCCTATAAGGTGTTCACTAAGTAGTTCAACCTTACTGGAACTGTAGACGTTACCGTTGATTCTATCTCGAGAATTTGTCCGCTGCCGCCTGGATAAGGAGAGGTGCCTTAGTGGAAACACCTCTCCCCCCCTCTCTCGTTTGCTGCCCCAACAACTTTCCACTGGGGTTGGAACCCAATCTCCAGTTGAGGTACTAGGCACCCGATGTTCACCGCGGGGAGGTGAGAGTAGGAGTTGATAGACAGAGGTGGGTTTTGAGAAAAAACCTGTGGACGCTTGTGTCCTCTTGAATGCACATGTCTACCATTTGAACATCAATTAGCTTTACAAAACTAAAAACTGTCAATGGTCAGGTATGTCAAACTTACCGAAAAGCATGTGAAGCTCAGCGACTGTTAGAAAATGACAATCATTGGGATGAAACTATGTAGGAAGCTGTACAATTCCGATCGCCAGGTAATTCAGGGAACTTAACGCTACGCTTTTATCTTCTTGCGGTCTTTCTAACCCTCAAACTCTTTGGAATAAGTATACAAAGAATACATGCGGAAGATATTTTACATCAACTGCAAGTTCAATGAACATGGCTACAATAAAACGCTAATTATTATAATCGAAAACAAGGTTTTTACGATGGTTGGAAAAAGATTAGATGATTTTGGAATGTCCAGCCCTCGACGAGACAATGTAGATGATTTTGATAATGAAATTGCACGAGAGCTAGATTATGATTTCATAGCACTGCAACATCAAGTAGCAGAATTAGTCCCTCAATTACTTCCAGAGCCAAATCATGTTTTCCATCAAGTTTTACGTAAAATAGACTCCGGCAGTGGTGGACTCTTCTTTCTCGACGCACCAGGAGGAACTGGGAAAATGTTTTTGCTTAACTTATTATTAATGTCCGTTGCTGTAGCTTCGTCAGGTATTGCCGCGACGCTATTAAAGGGCGGTCGTACGGCACATTCCGTTTTAAAATTACCATTGAATTTGGCACAGGAAGATTCGCCCCTCTGTAATTTTGGTAAAAATAGTTCACGAGGTAGGATGCTGCGAGAATGCAATCTTTTAGTGTGCGATAAAAGTACAATGTCTCACAAGAAGGCTATAGAAGCTTTAAACCGGACCCTCCAGGACCTGCGAGATAGTGCAGATATAATGGGAGGCATGGTAGTTTTATTGAAGAAGAAATGAAATTGTAAATAGGAGCAACACTGACATTTTAAACGAGGTTCAAGGAGAAATGAAGGAATATTTGTCAATGGATACAATTATGGATACGGAACTAAGTACTTCATATCCTGTGGAGTTTTTAAATTCACTTGAACTATCGGGTGTATATAGACACATAAACTTCAATTGAAACTAAATGTTCCAGTAATGTTTATGCGAAATCTAGATGCTCGCCTCGGCTATGTAATGGAACAAAGCTTCGGATAACAAAATTGGGACAGAACATACTTGGTGCTACCATTTTAACAGGTGTCGGTAAGGGAAATAGTGTTATAATACCTCGGATATCAATTATTCCCACTGACCTTCCATTCCAATTTAAAAGGGTTCAGTTTCCCGTCAAGCTTAGCTTTGCTGTATATAAATATATATATATACTATAAACAAGGCACAAGGACAAACATTACAGGTAGCAGGAGTGCATTTGGAAAACCCATGCTTCTCTCATGGTCAACTTTATGTAGCCTGTTCACGTGTTTCTAATGCCAGGAATTTACACATATTTGCACCCGACGGAAAACTTATAACATTGTCTATACAAATATCTTAAATTAATACTTTGTATTTTATTTTTTTAAATTTTTAGAATTCAGAATTATTTATTTTTGTTACGGTGAAAAATATTTTAACATTTGTTGTTGCATTTCAATAAGTATATATTAAGGTGTTGAAACTTCATTGCCTGTAGTAATTTTTAAAAATTGTTGATCTCAGCAAAGCAATAAAATTTAGTTATTATATTGACTTATTTCTATTGTTATACCCTTACCCTTTATCTCTCATACTCATTTAATTTCTCCACTGCGGGCGAAGCCGCGGGTAAAAAGCTAGTATATCATAAAATCAACAACAAACAAAACTGTTACAATAAAAATTAATTTTGTTTAAAACATTTTCTTCTTCTTTCACAACAAATTCAATCCAAAATACTGAGTCCATTCCTATGACTATCTTTTTGGTTTTTTCCTTTTAGGACTCACCTGGCTTGTCCAAAGGACTGACGAACTTCTTGATGTTGGCATCGCTGTCCATCAAAAGGCGGTAGACCACTGTTGTGGTTTTATTTACTAGAACAACGATTCCCACATTGTGGAATGTTTTGGCGCAAATTTTCCTAGCCGGCTGCGACATACATAGCCTCCACCAGAGATTTTCTTTCATACTTTTTCTTACAAATGAACTTATCGCCTTTCGCTTTCTCATATCTCCCAAATCCGTGTAATTGAACGGAGTTACGGGAAAGTCTTTCTACAGGTAGTAAGCGAAAGCGTTGAACATATTTGTGGCGACAAGTTCGAAGACGCTTCCCTTGGAAACGTCATTACGAACTATGAGCTAGTCTTCCTCGTCCTTGGGGTCGTCACGCCAGTAGCCATAGTGAATTCCGGTTCCTCGCTTAACAAAGAGCGTTTGAAACTCTGGCAGATCATAAAAGAACGGCCAGTGCCGCAAATAGTCACTGGGTTTTTATTCTCAAAGTTTTTTTTCTCTTCCATATTCTGTAAATAAAAAAAGCAATAATTCGTATTTTGTAAGGAAATTGTATAAATAATACTACTTACCACGACCAAATTCATTTTAAAATGAAATATTTGTTTTGACAGCAGCCATCAGCTGTTTTTGTTTACAATCTGCCCTAGCCCTAGAATGGACGTATAAATCATGTGTATCACTTATGGTCTATGAAATATGGTTATCTTTCTAGGGCTAGCGAAGTATCCGTTGGAGCGGACAGTTCTCCGATTTTGTGCGAATCGTAAGATTTTTCTTTGCGGTATTCTTTCAGACAGGTGATCGTAACATTTGTCCGACATAATGAAACGCAGACCGGCGTTTTGCGTTAGAGTGCATTGCAGTGCGATGCAGTGCTTTTTTGAGCGGTATTTTGACAGCTTTTAAATTTATTTTTCCGATATCCTCCGCCAGAAATTGTTTGCGGATTTTGTTCCGAATTGTTCAAATTATAAACAAAATGTAAGAAACAAAAAAACAACAACCAAACAAATCGAGTATTTGGTTAATTTAATTCAAGAAAAACTCGATATAGCAAGAAATTACACGAAAAGGTCCACAGAAGATGAGAAGGATTGCTGACAAACTCAACCAACTGGATGGACGTCAACGAGATGTAGCTGGTTGGAAAAAGGTTTGTTCATGATTTGATCGGTGTGCATGATTAAACTATATACATACGTACGTTGTGTGTGTTTTTTTAAAGGTTTTGATTGGAGCGACCATAAGACGTACATCAAAAAAAAGTTGGCGGCAAAAATGAAAAGGAGATCACGGGCACAGGTGGTAGTCCCCATAAACAGAAATCGTTCACACCATTGGAGGAAGCTGTCATTGCCTTGATACATACCAACGAATCTATCAATAGCATTGGAGCAAAATCGTTTGGAACAGATAATGGACAAGCAGCCAGTGAACCATCATCATCAAACACAACTTCAGTAGATGCAGAGAATATCAAAGGTGATAAAAACGCTAACTCGAACTGCCGACAAAAGACTTTTTCGTATATTCTACTTCTTAGGAAGCAGGTCGAAAATCAGTCGTCTTATTACAACCATATGAAAACTTTCTTCAGGCCACAACAAAAGCATTGCAGGACACCACAAATATCTTGCAGGACACAGCTAAAACCTTGCAAGACTCAACAGTACATCTCAAAAGGGTGTATAGATAGGTGGAATATACGTGTGACATAGATAAAAAAAAGCTTAAAGAGATGCAATTTCACAACCCTGAAATTGAGATTTCAAAAACTAATGTAATGATGAAATGATTCCATTTGTAATATAAGCAGGCCTCGTTTCATAAAACTTTACAAGACTAATAATTATTTGTTATTTTTAAAATACATATAGTCTTAAGAAATGGGGTCCAGATCTTAATCCATAAAATCATAAACGCCAAGGAGGCTATAGTCATTTTGTTTATGCATGAATTATTAAGTTTTGTTTTTTTATGTTTGTAATAAATTTATTGAGAGAATTGTGTAGCAATTTTATTTCTCATTACGGCAGCCTGGTTGAGAAGGGAGCTTGGTAGACCTTGGTCGGGTTCCTGATCCCTTTCTGCTTCTATACTATCCACATTTTCTATGTTACCGTAATCACTATAAGCAGTAGAAAACATTAACAATTTGTGCGGCACCGAAACCTGTTTTTTAATAAGCCTATAGTTTGTTCAACTATATTTCTTGCATTATTATGAGATTTATTGAAGCAGCTCTCAACGCTCTGTGTCCTGGTGGTTGTTGGAAATATATTGACGCACCTAGCAACCAACTTTATCTTAAATAGCTTCGGTAAAAAAACGAAGTTCTGGACTCAAAGCCCAGACGTGAAAGTCGTGATTGTCTCCTTGATAATTAGCATTTACAGCTCTTATCTGCATTTTAAAGTCACAAATCTAAAACGAAACAAAAGAAATGAATAAGACTATGTACCTATAATTTTATTTTAGCTTGAGATTATTACAATCATTACGTTGAGGCTGAAATGTCTCTTGTGGGTTAGAAACAGATGCTTATTTTCTATGGGGGCAACTATTTTAACATAAGTGCGCCATCCACACAGCCAATGACTCCCGGGAAGCCTGTCCTTTCAAAAAATGCGTTTCGGACCGCTGGATTTCTTCTTTCGACATCTTTAAGGATATCCAGTTCTTACATAAAGTATGTTTCATTATATCCAGCGTTTTCTTGAAGATACTCGAAAAAGCTGTTTAGCCAATAGCAGATTTTTTGGTAATTTTTCCCTACTCCATGTTGGTAGTTTCCATCAGCGAAGAA
Source organism: Eupeodes corollae (assembly GCF_945859685.1). Lineage (NCBI taxonomy): Eukaryota > Metazoa > Arthropoda > Insecta > Diptera > Syrphidae > Eupeodes > Eupeodes corollae. The sequence continues at coordinate 143,873,928 of NC_079147.1, read as the reverse complement.
CCTTAAGCATGCTGCTACCTCATGTTCTGGATTCAAAGTATCAGAGCGATGATCATCTTTAAATTTATCTTTAATTTGTTCAAAGACATACCTATCTGTAAGTAAATTGTGATTTTTTAAGAAATTAGATCTTAGATAACTTAACTTACGCTGCATTTAGATAGATCTTTTATTTTACCATTGTTCCTTAAGCCTAGTACATACTTGTGAACCATCTCGTGAACCCATACAAATTTCAGTTTTTGGTTCACCCGTGAACTTGCTCGTGAAGCTGAGTGGAGAACAAAGTGGAGAGTTTTCGTTCACGGGCAATTCACGTGCAAAATGTACGGGAACTGTTGGTGAAGCTTTGACATTTGGTTTCCGCATGTTCACATCGTGTAATCACAAGTGTGTACCAGTGAGCAATGTAAAAAGTTTACTTTCTCCACTGGCGAACGTTCACTTCACGAGGAAGTATGTACTATGCTTTAAGCCTAGTACATACTTGTGAACCATCTCGTGAACCCATACAAATTTCAGTTTTTGGTTCACCCGTGAACTTGCTCGTGAAGCTGAGTGGATAACAAAGTGGAGAGTTTTCGTTCACGGGCAATTCACGTGCAAAATGTACGGGAACTGTTGGTGATGCTTTGACATTTGGTTTCCGCATGTTCACAACGTGTACTCACAAGTGTGTACCAGTGAGCAATGTCAAAAGTTCACTTTCTCCACTGGCGAACGTTCACTTCACGTGGAAGTATGTACTAGGCTTTAATATCCTAATTTTATTCCTTATTATGTGCCCTTGTTAAGTATTGACACCCGGTGCATCTTTGTACTTTGAAACTTCCATTTCCAGTGTTAGAATTACGAAAATGTCAAATTAATTTAAATTCCAGGGATATATACAGTTACCAGTGCTATAATGAAAATAGTATTAACGTTTCACAACTTGGAAATGCTTGGCTTCAAAAGTCGACATCAAAATATTTTTTGTCGCGGAAGAAGTTGAAATGCCGCTAGATCTAGCGACTTTGTCGCATCCCTGGCCATATACTAGGAAATGTATCCCTCAATAACAGGATATCATAAGCTAAAGTACTTTTGGTTTTTTCGTTATTTTGCCGATCTCTATGAGAATCTTCAATCTGACGCACATCAAATCAATGCGTCGTTGTATTGTTTAGTATTATTTTCCGATGAAGGATACCTCGAATGTAATTTGAGCCTCTGACGAAGTATGCGTTATAAAAAAATTCCGTTCCGCCGGTTTGTTTGTTTAGTTCAACATTGAATTGCTACTAGTTTTCGAGAGGTTTTATATAAAACTTGTGGTTTACGAAAACTTGTGGTTGACCAAAAATGTATATTAAAACTTGAGTTTTTGATGTAGTTTTTCGGCCAAAACCGATAATTTTTTTTCAAAAACTGGGTTTTTGACTTTGTGTAAAAAGCCCATAAGTCCGAATACATGTTAAAAAAATTGAAACAATTGAGTGATGGATGACTCAGATCAGATGTTTCGGTAAACAAGCCCTTATTTGACAGATAATAATATATAATTTAATTTTTTTTTCGTTCGCTTCAGAGATAGATGTCGTCACCGTATGTGTGCATTTTTTTACATTTTTATGTTGAAAAATAAATGAAAAGTGTTGTTAAATTTTAAGGGTCAATATTGATTTTTAAGAAAACATAATTTATTTAGGAAAGTTTATGATAATATTGGTAAGTTAGGACGATTCAATTAGGTATGGAACAATATATTGGCTTAGTGGCAGCCGTGCCGTGACTTCGTCGACCCACCTTCATCCGATGGTCCAAATTTTTGATGACGCTGAGGCATAATCAAGGTTATATGCCGTTAATGTTCCGAATTATCTCATCCTTTTGCTCTAGAATTGTTGCTGTCTTATCGATACACCATTTCTTTCAATTAACCTCAAAGAAAGAATTTCAACGGTGTCAAATCACATGATTTTATCGGCCAATTTACACCGCCAGCACGTGAGATAACACGCCAGTGAATTTGTCGTGCAAAAGCGAAATTGTTTCGTAAGCTGCGTGGCAAGTGGCTTTCCTAGTAAAACCACATACCGTGAACATCCATATCTTTCAATTTGAGCCATAAAAAGTTCGTAATCATCTCACGATAGCGAACACCATTCATAGTAACTGCCTCACCGACCTCATTTTGGAAAAAATACGGCCCGATGATGCCACCAGCCCATAAAACTCACCAAACAGTCACTCTTTGTGAGTACATTGGCTTTACAACAATCACTTTAGCATTATCATTGGCTTAAATGCTACAATTGTCCTCATTGACGAATCCACTGAGATGAAAATGAGCCTCGCCACTGAATCGTACAGCAATATTATCTGCAGTACGTGCTTAACGAGCATGCTCTGGTTTTTCACATCTTCTAAAGACCCGGTTTGCACGGCTTTATTTGTGATTGTACGCACATTTGGACGATAAAGTTGACCAAAAATAAATAAAATTAAATTTGGTGGCTCACAAGTCCGTTGAGAACTGTGGCCTAGTGACTTACGAATCTTAACCATTCCTGTGTGCATGTAATGTTATCAGGAATAGGGGGGACCTACAGTTTTAAGCAGAATCCGAGCGGTTAACTTGAGAAAGCACTTTTCATGACAAGAATTACTCTTGGAGAATTTGTCAATTCCTCTCAAGAGACAGTACCTGTGAAAAAAACATGACATATGCAGGGATCAAACCCAAGAAGATCTCTAGCATGACAGTCAAACGCACTAACCATCATACCACGGGCACTAGAAAAAATCACAAAATGTACCTTAATTGGCGTATGAGGTTATTCAGACGATGTGCGAAATATGTCTCTAAAGCCAGACATTTGTTTGTGTTGTAAACGTGAGCAAAATTTGCGGTCAAGTTGTAACGTGTTCACACAAGCGTGTTCAGATGATGTGAGCCAATAGTCGCAAATAATGACTTACAAATGACGTCAAAACCGCAAACGTTAATGGCTTTTATATACCGTCTGCTCGTAACTTTAATGTTTCACTCCTAAAAATAGGAGCTTTGGTTTTGTCAGATAATATTTTTTTGGAAGTCTTTAAGTTCATTATTGAGATTTTAGTCTTTAAAATATTTTCTAGATTGTCATATTTATTATTTTCAGGATAGGGGTCCTGTGGGTTAATGTCAATTTCTATGAATTGCATGTTTTTAATTTTTGAAAACAACTTATATGACGCCTGGAAGGCTGAAATTTTAGTATTGCTATCTAAGGATCGTCTAGTTTCCATTGATGTAACCATCTTTGGAGAAGAAAAAGTTATAAATAAAAATCTATGTTCAAACTTAAAACTATTAAAGTTGGCAAAATTTTAACTCGAATATTTCGTGGCTTAGGCAACTTGGAATGATGAAATTAAGATGTTAAGTTAAATATTTGTACCAATTATTCAATACCCCAAATAGCGAACTCGATTGTGCAAGTCCGCCACCGCCTCATTTGGTTATCGCCTCGGCTCTCGGCAGTATAGTAGCAGATCGTGTGCGTGCCTCGTCGTCAAATTCCTGTGCTCGAGATTATGTCGTCCTAACAAAAGAAAATTAATTAAAATATTTATTTCTAATGTGTGGTGAAAAAAAGTTAAATGAAATATTAATTAAGTGGTAAATGTTAAGTTAATGCAGAAAAATATCAGAATATTTCGAAAATTAAATTTTTTTGGTATGTATTGAATCTTTATTCAAATGATCACCACGTAGCATGTTCAGCCACGTTCGGTTGTGTTCGGTCGCTTGGTTTAGCAGAGTCCGTTGCAGATTCGAAAGCTGGATTCGCGATTTTAATAAAAAAAATTTATTCGGTTTCTCTGGTCTAAAATTAAGAAAATTTATCTGAAACTTATTTAAATTCAATGTGCGGTGAAAAAGTAATGAAAATAATAATTGTGAATAAAAGTTTACGGCGATATTAAGTTCCGAAATCTTTTTTCGTAAAAAATAAAATAAATAAAATTTTACGACTTAAATATGATTTCATCCCCAAAAAAAATTTGTACAATGAATAATAACGTTTTTGACATCTGATAAAATTTTGAGAAAAATCTAATTGACAGTTTTTTTTTTATAAAAAATAAAAATCTAAAAAAAACATTACTCAAAGTTGGTAAAAATTGAATATCGATAAAAATATCTTTTCAAAAACTTGAAATTTAGGCTTCAAACTTATTTTATCTTGTAAAAAATATAGTTTTCAACATTCTGAAAATGTTGAGAAAAATCGAATTGACAGTTTTCTTACAATAAATAAAAACCTAAAAAAAAATTAATAAAAGTTGGTAAGAATTGATTTTCAACTCAAATATCTTTTCAAAACTTTGAGATATTGGCTTTAATTTACTTTTATCTTTCAAAAACTATGGTTGTCAACATTCAGTCAAATTTTGAATAAAATCGAATAAACAATTTTTTTTACAAAAAAATTAAAAACCGAAAAAAAATTGGCAAAAGTTGGTAAAAAATGATTTTCGAATCAAATATCTTTTCAAAATTTGAGATAGCTGCTAACTAATTTATACTTAAAAGAAATATTGTTTTCAACATTAGGACAAATTTTGAGAAAAATCGAATTGACAGTTTTTTTTTATAAAAAATAAAAACCTTAAAAAATGGATACAAGTTGGTAAAAATTAATTTACGACTCAAATATCTATTCAAAAATTGTAGATATTTTCTTTAAACTACTTTTATCTTTCAAAAAATATTGTTGTTAACATTCAGTAAAATTTTGAAAAAAATCGAATTTGACAGTTTTCTAACAAAAAATAAAACTTAAAAAAAAACTATACTAAAACTTGGTAAAAATTTAGTTTCGACTCAAATAGCTTTTTAAAAATTAGACATATTGGCTTCAAACGTTTTTTATTTCGCAGAAAATATTGTTTTCGATATTCAGTAATTTTTATATAAAAATCCAAAAGTCCGTTTTTTCATAAAAAATAAAATCTACAAAAAATAGTATGCAAATTTGGTAAAATCGGATTCGAGTACATATATAGACAAACTTTTAAGCAAGACAAATCGACAGACGGGATGTGAAGTTATCAGTGTGGGTCGCATCCCAGTCTCTTTTTTAAAATGTGATCCGCTCAATTTTCCATTAGGGTAGGTTAAAATGGCTGTCCGTGATGGAGTAGGATACACTACTCGTGTTTTGTTGGGAAATCTATCCATAGTAAAGAAGGATTTTACACGAATTACAAAAACAATATCCATAGTGAGAATAACACCGATAAAAGTTATAGTAGAATCTCACTATGGATAGGTTATTGACATTTATACGAGCCTCGAATGGATCTTATGTGATTTCGTTCTCAAATGTTGGTACGATTGATATTGCATTTGTATCTCGATGGCTGTGTTCGTTGAGTAGTTCTGCATTTGGAATCATGTGTGTTTTCCATTGCAGAAAAACGAATCTTTTACTGTTGATATTATTTAGTTTTGTTAGTGAAAATGGACAAGCTGGGCTTATTTTGCAAAAAAAAACAATAGAAAAGATATTTATGTATTGCTATGTTTCCAAAAAAGTTTATCTCAGTTTAGAATAGATAAATCTCAACTCGATTCAGGTATATGAAGAATTGAGAGGGACTTCAAGCTCGCTTCAACACCACAATGTTAAGTAGTAGTCTACGAACAAACCCAGTTTTTGAAGTTTTTTATTGTTATTTTGACAGATCTTCTTTCAGTTGTACCAATTTTTAAATACAAAAATCTGGCCACTGCGGATCGTTTTGTTGGGAATTTTTCACTTTACTATATATGAAATGCGAACAAAACGCACCTACTTATGCCAGTTTATTGGCCCATTGTGATACCACATGAATCTTGAGGCTTTCTTCTTAGATCAATGAAACCAGTTTGAGTTCCTTACGAAACGTGAGAGGTTGATTATACTAATATGATTTAGATCGTTCGTTTCAAGCTAGAGCTGGGCATGTACAGACGAGGTGAAGAACTGTTTCCTTCTCTTCCTCATCCATACAGCTTCTGTAAAAGTCATTTAAGAATACGCATAGCCGCGTAGCGTGCTCTCCTATTTGACAGTGCCCGATTATGACAAATATTATCTTCCTAGCTTCTATGGGACCCGCTTAGAGATAGCAAGCACCTTGATCCCTTCAAAACTAGTGTAAGCCAGATCTTTTTTGTGACCTGACACGTGGTGATGTTATTCCACCTGGTGTTTGCCTTCTTCATAGAGTCTTGAATTAGCAATAGTTTACATGTAGTGATTGTCATGCCAGCATTTGCCGAACGTAATAAAATGGGCTGTACTGTACCGTTCATGGCGAGTTCATCTGCCTTAAAGTTACCATGGAATGTCTCTATGGCACGGCACCCAGCAAAGGTGAATATTAAACTTTTTTGCCATCTCCATTAGAGATGATCGACAACTATGGATTGTTATAGAGTTTGTAGAGACAGAGTTCAGAGATTTGATAGCGGCCTGACTATCTGAGAAGATACTGATATAAGATGTTAATATTGACGGAATGAGAGACTTACTTTCAGTCATTCAGAGTACACACCTCCACGAACCCCTTCTTTTGTTTTTAAACCATCTGTATAAAAATGGATTGACCCATCTTCCGGGAATGTCCTATTCTCCCAGAAAGATCTGGGAGGTATAGAAATCTGGAAATTTCTGTCGAATTGCAGTTGGGCGATCGTGTAGTCTGTGTGCTTTGGAGTTGATTCTAAATACCTAAGAATTACGGAGTGGCCAATGTTGTTGTAAATCCACTACGACGAAGCTTTGAGGCGAATAGCAGAGCTTGCAGCTTTTTGTTTGCTAAATATGTCAAGAGGTGTTAGGTAGAGTAAGGTTTCCAGTGCCTCAGAAGGGGTCATGCGAAGCGATCCGCTTATACATACATAGGCAAACTTTTTCTAAAGCAGTCCATCATACTTCCACACCGTACATAAAAATCGGTTTTATTACCAATGTGTAAAGCCTTGTGGTCAGTACTCCGTTATAGGATGATATGATACGTGCCCTACAGTTTAAGACACAATCGATATTCTGCGCAATCGATTTCGTGGCATAGTTATCTTGAGATTTGACCCCTTTAGACTTTTTCTTGAGTCACAGGTCTTTGCAAATAAGCTGCAAACCAAAGCGGCCCCTAATTAACATAATGCAAAATCGATCCAATTCAGCCTGATTTATGTGCCAGTCATCGAAAACTGCACCTTTTGAATTCAAACGATATTCTATTTCACACATACATAATGTTATTGACAGGGCTTTGAATTCTAAAATAGAGATACAACCTTATCGACTTCTTTTATTCAATTTTAAAAATGATCAGCCTTTAATGGATAACCCTTCATCCGAGCCATTAAATTTCTAGGAAAACTATGAAATGATGCGGTAGTTGGGTTAAGATCAAAACTAATTGCAAAATTAAACTATGCATACTTTCAGGCGTATCCTCTATCTTCGCTTCTTTTAAATTTCTAACTTACCCTACCAGTTCCCATCAGTCAAAGGTTAGTTTTTGTTCTACAAAGTTGAAAGCAAAGGGATGACATTTTTTTGTGTCGCTGCAAGAAGAATAAAAGTTGTTAAGTTACACAAATAGCAGTGAACCAAATATAGCTCATTCGATTGTGTCGTGTCGTGGTGGCGGACTTCGTAGCGTTATGGTTTATGTTTAAGTCTCTTAATTGTATTTATTGACAAAATAAAGTGTGATAAAAATAAGTTTCCGCACCTTGAAAATTGAAATTTGTAAACGAAAATTTAACCTTAGTCATACCATCTGCAACCTACTTAAAGGTTTTTGTGAAAAATTATTTACTCGAAGTAGATACTTATTACTTATTGAACATTCTGTGCTGTGCGGTGGCGGTCGTGGTGTGTAATAAAATTTGATAATTTTTTTTTAATTCCAGAAAAAGAAACAAATGAAAAGTCAGCCGACTTATTGGGAGAACAGAACAAACATCACACAACGATAATATTATAACTGTAAGTACCTCTAAATGTTTATTTACATAAGTTATTTATTAACTCTACACAACTTTTTTGTTAAAAATTTGACAAGACGCATGCTTTGCTTATTGGTTTTGTTTTGAATTGAACTTGTAGACGATTTAAAGCAACAAAAACTCTAATACTTGAAAGCTAAACCAAACAGCTGCCTTTATTTAGTTGTTCGTTCCGTCGTATAGGAACAGAATGGAATTGGAATTAAAAAAGCTTTTTGAAGCTCTAAGCTTTGACTGTTTAAATTTGGACAGAGATTTATGTTTTTAAACTTTTAAATTATTGTTTCTCAAATACTAACATTTAATGTTTACGTATATTTTAACACAAATTAGTTTGGTATAATTAGTTTCTATTGCAGCTAATAAAAAACAAAGCAATGAAAACAAGACTTGCCTGATATAAAAGATATTAAAAGATAGGTTGGTATAGGTACTCCTCTTGGGCCTATTTCAGAGCTGCTACAATTTAATACTTGACAGTTGTGTGGCATCTGATTATTTTATTTCATAGATAAAAGGGTCGACATTGATTTAGATTTTGAATAAAACACAAATAATTAAAATATTGTTATCGTTCAGTTATGTTTAGGTATGGAACAAAATATCAACCAAATGGCCGATCCGATCTCGGTGGAGCACCTCCATCCTTACTTACTTACTTAAAGTGGCGCTACAGTCCTGTGTGAACTAGTACCTCACCCAACAAACTTCTCCATCTAGCTCGGTCCCTAGCTAGATGTCTCCAGTTTCGCGCTCCAAGTTGGGGGAGGTCATCTTCCACTTGTGCGCGCCACCTGATCCGCGGTCATCCTCTAGTGCGCTGTCCTATGGGTGCGGATTCGAAGACTACGTGACCAAGCCATCTTAGTCGTTGGACTTTTACTATTCTGTTAATGCCATTGATTATCTGCTTGAACTAGTGCAACCTAATGATTTAATCATCGTTCTAGGTGACTTTAACCCTCATCTTCTCTCAACCTTGGATCGCTATCATCCACCCCTTAATCTCTCCTTCCCCATTGAATTTGAAAACAACTTTTTTGAAATGGAAAATTACTGTTATGATTTTCGTAGGGCTGATTTCTCCAAACTTAACAATCTTCTTAGCTCAGCCGATTTTGAATTAAGATCCCTCCAATTAACAGTTGAGTCCCTTACAAATTGGTTTTATTTGATTCTTTCGTACTGTATTGAAGAATCAGTACCGTTCTCTCGTAGAAAAGATTTCACCTCTGCTCCCCCTTGGTACAACAGATAGCTCCGTAGCCTAAGAAATACCCGTAACAAGCTTTGGAAGATCTTTTTACAGTCCAAATCTGAGACTGATCACAACAACTATCTTCTCGCCTATAATTCTTTCTCTGAATTAAGGGAATCCCTTTATAACCAATACCTTAACCAAATGGAAAATACCCATCTTTCTGATGCAAGGAAATTTTTCAAGTTTATAAATGTCAAACGAAAATCTGATGGGTTTCCACCTTCAATGAGTTTCTCCAACATAATCTCCTCTGATCCAACAACCATATCAAATCTATTTGCTAATTACTTTAGCATATCGTATACTGAACATCTGCATGATCCTGATCCACACTACTTTAGTTATTTAGATGGTTGCACTCAAACCTCCCTTTCATCGTTTACAATAACTGAAGAAATGGTACTTGCCAAAATCGTAAGCCTCAAAGAAAACTTTAGCCCTGGTCCTGATGGCGTCCCATCAGTTGTTCTAAAAAAATGTATGCATTCTCTGTCAAAGCCTCTAACTGCACTCTTTGAACTCTCTCTTTCCCAAGGTGTGTTTCCTCATATATGGAAAGATTCATTTATATTTCCCATTCATAAACAAGGCAATAAAACTGAAATTAACAATTATAGACCTATTGCTAAACTTTCATGCATTCCAAAACTTTTTGAAAGCTTAGTTTATGATTCCGTTTATTTCCATTGCAAGCCTTTATTCTCCCCCGCTCAACATGGTTTTCTTAAAGGTAGATCCACTACGACTAACTTAATTGAATTTATATCCAAAGTTTTGTCAGCCCTTGAGAATGGCAAAGAAGTTGATGTCGTATACACTGATTACAGCAAAGCCTTTGTTAAAATATCCCATAACATAATTTATCTCAAACTAAGAGCTCTAGGATTTCCATCTATATGAATAAACTGGATAAGCTCCTATCTTGCGAATAGAACTTATAGAGTCCTTTTCCGTAACTCAGTCTCCAATCCTATACATGCGACTTCTGGAGTCCCACAAGGTAGCCACCTTGGCCCCCTTCTCTTCGTCTTATCTGTTAACGATGTCTGTCTTAAATTAAAAAACTCAGATATCCTAATGTTTGCTGATGATAAGAAAATTTTTAAGATTATCTCTACTCCATCTGATTCCTAACTTTTACAAAATGATCTTAATATCTTTTTTGTTTGGTGCATGCATAATTTCCTAGAGTTAAATGTAGGTAAATGTAAACAAATGACCTTTTCGCGCAAACAAATCCCATCTCATAGAGTATACTACTTCCTTAATGACGCCGTCAACGTAGTCGATTCTATTAGAGATTTTGGTATTATGTGTGACACACAGCTGAATTTCCATTCCCATTTTGACCAAATTATTAATAAAGCTAATAGGTCTCTCGGTTTTATTAAGAGATGGTCAAAAGAATTTTCCAACCCCTATGTAACTAAAGCGCTTTATATTTCCCTAGTCCGTCCTCATCTTGAATATGCATGCCAAGTATGGTCTCCCTTTTATGAAAACCATTCACTCAGAATTGAAAATGTTCAAAGACGTTTCGTTCGATTTGCCTTACGTGGCCTCCCCTGGGATGATGCATCCAACTTGTCTCCTTATGCCGATCGAGTAAAACTGATAGGTTTGCAGCCCTTATATATTAGACGCAAAAACGCTGATATATTATTTGTTATTATTGTTAATGGGCAATATAGATTCCCCGGCACTCCTGAGTGATATTCATCTTAACACTAACCCTCGAAATCTGCGATCTGTTTCCCTTTTCTATATCCCTCATCACCGCACTAATTACGGGCACTTTGAACCAATGTCCAGAATTCTTCGTCACTGCAACGCTGCTACATTTCCAAATCCCATCTGAAAGATACCCTTTACTTTTTCCCTTTTTGAGTCCGAATTCCCCGTCCCCTGTAATTTTAAGTTAAGTAAAATCAAAATTGTTAGTTCTTGTACATTAAAGAGCTTTGATGTGGGCCTTAGGGCCCACATGAATTAATGTTGAAAACTGATAACAAGAACTGCAACAAAAAAAAAAAAAAAAAAAAATGTTAATGTTAAGCTAGTTTTAAGTTAAGTTAAGTTATGATAGCTTGTATTAAGCTAAATAAATAAATAGCTGGCTAAGTCTACGTCACTGTACAGCCCGTACAGTTCGTCGTTCCATCTTCTCCTCCACTCCCCTTCGATGCATACGGGACCGTAGATCACACGAAGAACTTTTCTCTCGAAGCGACCCAAGGTGCTTTCATCCGCTTTTGTCATGGTCCATGCTTCTGCACCGTATAGCAGGACGGGGATGATAAGGGTATTATATAGCAACACTTTGGTCCCTCGAGAGAGGACTTTACCACTCAATTGCTTTCTTAGCCCAAAGAAACAGCGGTTAGCAAGAGTTATTCTGCGTTTGATCTCAGCGCTGATGTTGTTTTTTGCGTTTACAGCGGAGCCTAAGTAGATGAAGTCCTTGAGTACCTCAAAGTTACGTCTGTTGATTGTGACGTTTTGACCAAGATGTCGGTGTTGTATGTCCTTTCTTGATGACAGCATATACTTTGTTTTGCCCTCATTAACCGTTTAACCCATTTTTGCCGCCTCTGCCTCAATACTCACAAAATCCCCATTGACATGACGCTGAGTTCTTCCGATTATGTCAATGTCATCAGCATATGCCAGTAATTGGACAGACTTTTGAAAGATAGTGCCTCCAGTATTGACGTGTGAGCTCTGCACTATTATTCCAAGCACGATGTTAAAAAAATCGCATGACAGCGCACCACCTTGTCTAAAACCTTTTTTGACATCGAAAGGTTCTGTTAAGTTGTTTTCAACCTTTATGGAGCAGCGTGAATTCTCCATGGTCATCATGCACAAACGGACGAGTTTGGCAGGGATGCCAAAACTAGACATGGTTCTATACAGCTCGTCCCTGTAGATGCTGTCATATGAGGCCTTGAAATCGATGAAAAGATGGTGAGTGTCGATTTGGTGTTCTTGAGTTTTTTCCAGGATCTGCCGTAATGTGAATATTTGGTCAACTGTGGACTTTCCTGGTAAGACCACACTGATAAGGACCTATCAGGTTGTTGACGATGGGCTTTAGACGTTCACATATTATGGCAGAGAAGATTTTATAGGCGATGTTAAGTAGACTTATTCCTTTATAGTTGGTGCAGTTTAGAGGGTCTCCTTTTTCAGGATCGGGCAAACAATACTGAGGTTCCATTCATCGGGCATGCTTTCTTCCGACCATATCTTACAGATAAGTTGGTGCATGCTCCTAACCAACTTATCTCCAGCTGCTTTAAAGAGCTCGGCATTCAAGCCATCCGCTCCAGCAGCTTTATTAGACTTCAACTTAGATATGGCAATCTTTACTTCGTCTAAGTCGGGAGGACGGGATTCTTGACTTTCGTCGTCTATATTGAATGGGTCATCCTGCCTGATAGCGGAATTCGGTTCTTCGTCGCCGTTCTGCAGAAGTGGTCCTTCCATACCCTCAGCATTGACTGCGGTTCCACTATGATGTTTCCACTTTCGACTTTGCAGCCTTCGGTTCTAGGTTTATGTACCTGTGATTTTCGTTTCACCTGTTCATAAAACTTTCGAACCTCATTCCTGCTTCTTCGACCGCACGCTTCTCATGCCATCTGATTTTCCTTCTGAGAAGTCAGCGTTCCTCTCGCCTCTTCTGCTCATAGAGCTCACGAGCAGCTCTCGTCCTTTTATGCAGCGCCGCTTTGCGTGCCTGTTGTTTGGCTGCATTTGCCTGCCGACATTCCTCCTCAAACCAGGGGTTCCTTGTTGGTGGCTGTTTGAAACCCAGCACATCAGAGGCGGCTTCTCTGGTTGCATCTTGGCAATGTTGCCACTGGTTTTCGATACATTGTGTTGGCGGCAGAGAACTTCGAGAGATGTTACTTGTAACTCGGTCAGAAAAGGATTTGGCGATCTGTGGCGATTGTTGCCGCTCGACGTTGTACCTTCTCCCAGCACCTCCCTGTTTTGCCTTGGGTTTGGAAATCTGAAGTGCTACCTTGGCTACAATGAGGTAGTGATCCGAGTCGGTGTTAGCTCCTCGGAAAGTTCGTACATCCATAATGCTGGAAGCGTGTCTGGCGTCGATCGCAATATGGTCAATCTGGTTGACGGTAGATTGATCTGGAGAATTCTAAGTTCCTTTGTGGATGTTGAGGTGTGGAAAACGCGTACTGGCTACAATGACGTTTCGCCCCGCAGCAAAATCTATGAGCCTGAATCCATTGTCGGAAGTGTTGTCGTGCAGGCTGTTCTTCCCGATTATTCCGCCAAAGATGTCTTCCCTTCCTAGCTTGGCATTAAAATCGCCCAGGACTATTTTAATATCGTAGCTAGGGCACTGCTCATGTTTTGTCTAGTAGCTCGAAGAATATATCTTTGGTGTTGTCGTCTTTCGCTTCTGTAGGAGCGTGCGCGCATATCAGGCTAATGTTGCCGAATTTAGCCTTGATGCTCATGGTCATAAGGCGCTCATTGAAACACCTATAGCTCAAGACTTCTTGCCTAAGTCTGGCTCCAATGACGAAGCCGCATCCAAATAAGCGCTGTTGGTTTTCGTGGTAGCAGTCACCATAGTAAATATCGCAGTTTTTCATCCTCTTTTTGCCCGGCCCATCCCATCGTATTTCCTGGATGGCGGTGATATCTGCTTTATATAATTCTAGGGCCTCCGCTTATTCTTCGGCTGCACGTGGTCTGTTAAGGGACCTAACATTCCACGTGCATATCCGAATTTCGTTTTCCTTTATTCGTTTGCGTTGGTTGTCAACAGTAAATCCGTCCGTATCCGAGGCTTGTTGGTGCTTCGCAACTATGAAAGCTTTTACGTGACCTGGAGGGACAGATCCTAAGTATAGCTCCAAAGGATGGGGAGCCGGATAAAATCGCTTCTTACAGGCCTGGGCTCCGAATAAGTCGAAGAAGCCCTATAAGGTGTTCACTAAGTAGTTCAACCTTACTGGAACTGTAGACGCCACTGTTGATTCCATCTCGGGAATTCCTCCACTGCCGTCTGGATAAGGAGAGGTGCCTTAGTAGAAACACCTCTCCCCACCTCTCTCGTTTGCTGCCCCCAACAACTTTGCACTGGGGTTGGAACCCAATCTCCAGTTGAGGTACTAGGCACCCGATGTTCACCACGTGGAGGTGAGAGTATGAGTTGATAGACAGAGGTTGGTTTTAACAAAAACCTGTGGACGCTTGTGTCCTCTTGAATGCACATGTCTACCATCTGAACATCCGCACCTCCATCCAATGGTCCTAATTTTCGATGAGGCTGAGGCATAATTAAGGTTCTAAAGCGTAAATATGTCAAATATTCTCATTTTTTAGCTGTCGAATTGTTGCAGGCTTATTGTCGAACATATTTTCTTTTAAATAAACCCAAAACAAAGAAGTCCAGCGGTGTCAAATCACATGATCTTGGCGGCCAATCGGCATCCCAACCACGTTGAATTTGTCATTGTTTTGTTTGCTGTCTGTCACCAAAAAAAGTTCGATATCATCTAACGATAGCGAACACCATTTAAAGTAACTGCCTGACCGGCCCCATTTTGGAAAAATACGACCCGATGATGCCGAAAGCTCATAAACCAAACCAAAAAGTTACACTCTTGGATTATCATTCGCCAAATGCGGCAATGTGCTTCTTCACTCAAGATGATTTTCTTCGAAAGTTTATCATTTCTTGTTACTATTCTGGCTTATGACAACAGCGACGCTTGAATTGGTCAAGAGGTTGTAGTTCTAGAGTCAATTCCACCTTGTAAGCGGTTTGAATGCAAGTATTTATGCATAGTGTTAAAAAAAGACGAAACTGAGAGTTGCAATTGTTGGGGACGACGACAAGTTAAGGTGGAAGGCCCTTCAGCCACACTATCGCAAACAGCAGAAATATTTTCTGCAAAATGAGGTGTACGAGTTTGTACTGGTGTTTGCACATCCCCTAAAGACCTGGTTTGCTAAAATTTGTGCACGATTTTTTCCGAATAAATCCACGATATCCACGATATGCATTTTGATTGGAATGTTTTAAATTGAGTGAGTCTGAAATTGCGAAATCTCAAATAAAATGCAGACACAAATCTTGACGTTTGGTGTGCTTTGTTGGTTTGGCGAATTCAAATAATATAAACTTTATTTAGAGAAAAACTTAGAATGAAAATTAGAAATTATACAAAACAAACTTCGATTTGTTACAGTAAAATTATAGCAAAGTAGATATTCTAATACCGCCTCTTAATTTTATCAGTTATCAAATTAGTAACAAACAAACAAGATTATTAAAGCTATACATTCTAAAACTCAATAAATTAATATTTACAATTAAAAAAAAAAACAAATTTCGTTTAAATTAAAGTAGTTGGAAAAATTAGTTAATATAGTCAAATTAATTAAGATTTAAATTTAAGCGATGCTTTTGAAAAAGAATTTTTGCAAGACCCTTTGTCATTATATCAGCAACTTGATTGTTAGTAGAGATGTATTTGAGTTTGATTTCTTTATTTACAATAGATTCTCGAATGAAGTTGTATTTCACATCAATATGTTTCATTCTTTTATGATCACGTGATTCTTCAGCTACCTTGATGCACGCTTGATTGTCTTCAAATATTGTTGTTGGTGAATTGCAAGGATGTCCAATTTTTTTTAAAAGACAACGCAACCATTTTGCCTCACAAATACATTTTGCTAATGCCAAATACTCAGCTTCAGTTGATGACAGGCTAATAGTTGGTTGCTTTTGTGATAACCAACTTACTGTATTCCCAAAGACCTTGAATACATATCCCGATGTTGATTTGCGATCGTTCTTATCACCAGCCCAGTCAGAATCGGCGTATCCAGTCAAAATATCAGCCTCAGAATCACGACGATAAACCATTTTCATATCAGATGTTCCCTGTATGTACCTTAAAATACGTTTTGCATACATGAAGTGTTCATCTGTAAAGCAATTTTGAAATCTACTAAAATAGTTTGTCGATGCACATAAATCTGGTCGAGTTGTTTGAGTAGCATATGTTAAGCATCCAATGAGTTCTCTATATGGCTGACTAGATAAATTATTGCCATCATCATTCTGCAAATGTAATCCATTTTCGATTGGTGTTGCAGCCGTTTTGCAGTTATTCATATCAAATTTCTTCAAAATATTTTTCAAGTAATTTGACTGGCTTAATTGAATTGAATAATCATTTAAATTTCTTTCAATAGAAATTCCAAGAAACGAATTGATTTTACCAAGATCCGTCATCTCAAATTCTTTTGACAATTCAGTTTTAATTACATTTATCATTTTTGTACTGTTTGAAATTATTGCTAAATCGTCGACGTATAAGAGTATGTAACAGACAATACCATTTTCAATTTTCATGTACAAACATTGATCTGATTGACAACGATTAAAACCAATTTTAAGAATGAATTGATTAAAGCGCTCATTCCACATCCGTGATGCTTGCTTTAACCCATAAAGCGATTTGTTTAATTTGCAAACCATAGATTTTTCTTTCACAAATCCTTCTGGTTGTGTCATGTAGATGTCTTCCTTTAAATTTCCATTTAGAAAAGCACATTTAACGTCCATCTGATGTATATCGTATCCAAAATGGTTAGCAATGGACAATAAAATACGGAAGGTGGTCAATTTGGCTGTTGGTGAATATGTTTCGTTGTAATCGAAACCTTTTTCCTGTGTGAACCCACGAGCAACAAGTCTGGCTTTATACTTGTCGATGTCACCATTTGACTTATATTTCAACTTGAAAACCCATTTACAAGTGACAGCCTTTCGACCAGTGGGTAACTTACACAAAGACCAAGTACGATTCTTCAACAACGAATAATATTCATCATTAATAGCCTTTTCCCATTTTGGCCAATCAACACGCTTCCTTGCATCATTCATCGTGACCGGATCATTCTGTACAAATTCCTCAGCAGAAAGTGCAAAGTTTGCAGACCATGCAGCACATCCATATCGATCTGGTTTATTTTTCTCACGAACACTGCGACGCAAATCATTGTTGTTATCAGCACTATTTGAAGCACTGTGGACATTGTCACTGATGTTACCGATGCTTTCCAAATTTGCACCGTGGATTTCTTGTTCACATTTTTCATCGATGCCATAATTAGCTACCTCTGAATCAAATATGTTGATATAATTCAAACGATCAAAAATTGATTTTTCATTGAACGTCACATTACGACCCATGACAAGCTTGTCACCTTCGATGTCCCAAAGACGATACATCTGTGAAGACGAACCATATCCAAGCATGTAACATTTAAGTGATTTTGCATCTAACTT
The DNA here is from genome assembly GCF_945859685.1 of Eupeodes corollae. Classification (NCBI taxonomy): domain Eukaryota; kingdom Metazoa; phylum Arthropoda; class Insecta; order Diptera; family Syrphidae; genus Eupeodes; species Eupeodes corollae. Next base: position 143,856,279 of record NC_079147.1, on the reverse strand, counting down.
CGTACGATTTTCTGTTGGTACATAGTTGTAACAAATCGACCCAAAAACACGAAGATGAGATAAATCTGGCTTTTTACCATACCAAATTTCAGCGGGTGTTTTATTTGCAAATTGTTTGCCAACAGCACTAGTTGGTGAGCGATTTTTAACATAATTTGCATGTAAAACTGCTTCGCTCCAAAATCGACGACTCAATCCACTCGACAAAAGAATAGTCCTTGCTTTTTCAACTACTGTGCGATTGAAACGTTCAGATACCGCATTCATTTCCGGATTGTATGGCACGGTGTAATTCAGTCGAATACCTTTATTGACACAAAAAGATTTAAATTCGTTTGAGCAATACTCACCGCCATTATCCAAATGCAATTTCGAAATTTTTAGCCCATGTTGTGCTTCAGCCATAGAAACGTATTGTTGAAATTTTTCGAAAACTTCACTTCTCTTCTTCATGAAATATACCATGGATGCACGTGAAAAATCATCAGTAAAAGCAACGAAGAATCTGGAACCATCATGTGCCACTTCATTCATTGGACCGCTGACATCTGTATGGATGAGCTCCAAAATACGTTCAGATCGGATTTCCTTTCGTGGTGGATATGGTAAACGCGTCTGTTTACCAAGCACACACGATTCACAAAATTTGTCAGCACTATTTATACCTAATTGTAACAATCCAGTTGCCATGTTTTGATTCACCATCTTCTTCATATCATTAACATTCAAATAAGCTAAACGAAAATGCCATAACGTTTGCGAAGCTTTGCTCAATTTTTCCGCACCAGCAATTCCAGCATACACACTTCGTTCAACATAAAAAGTGACTTGGTACAGTTGACCATTTCGACGAGCGGCGAACATATTTTGACCATTTTTGGAGATAAGGGCATCAACACCATTAAAGGTGATCTTGTAGCCTTTGTCAGTTAATTGACGAATTGACATCAAATTACATTTTAGATTCTTAACAAACAAGACGTTTTGAATAGTTTTTGTTGAATTATCTCCATTAAAGAAAGTCTTGACCGAAATGTCGCCTTGCTGCTTTGCTACCAAGGAATCACCTGCTTTTGCTGTTGAAATATTTATTGGCTCGATTGTATGTATATTGTTGAAAAAAACTTTATTATTAACAATATGATGGGTAGCACCCGAATCAAGAACAAAATTAATTTCTTCAAAGCCCTCATTACTATTTCTTGACGATTCACTTATACAGCTAGACGCAATTTCATTGTTGTTCACTATCGCCTTTCTCTTTGATAACATTTGTTCTTCACAAAGTAAGAATTCAGGATCTTCATTTTTTCTTGCACAATTTGCACCTGCAGTTTTCTTACCATACGAATCAATTTTCTTCGACAAATTAACTTTACATTTCGATTTGATGTGGCCTGGCTTTTTGCATCTGTGACAAATTATTTTCGAACGATCTGCTTGCATAGCCATTGAGTCGCTTGATTTTATGGTACGCCTACAACTACTAGCTGCACGCTTTCCACATTCATCCAAAAGACGACTTTTAACGAATTCAATCGTTAATTTAGTTGTATCCATCGTTTCCAGTGCGGTAATTAAGCCATCAAAAGATTTTGGTAATGTTAAAATCAAATGACATACCACATCCAGCTCTTCTAATGTTGCACCAATCGATTTCAACTCACGCACTACATGATCAAACTGAAGAAAATATTCATTGATTTCATCTCCATCTTTGTATCGCATCGTCAATAATTCTTTGCGCAGAAGTAATTGGCCAGCAACACTCTTGCGTTCAAATACACCAATCAATGTATCATATATTTCCTTTGCGAAAATTTTGTCTTTGATATATTCCAATTGAGAATCACCAACACATTGAACTAAGATGGATTTGCATTTCTTCTCTTCAGATTTCAACGATTCTTTGGCCTTGATACTATTTTCATTAGCAGGAACATCCTCCAACAACGATTGCAATGTATTTGCTAGAAACTTCTCCAAACCTTTTTCTTCCAGCAAAATTTGAATTCGGTATTTCCAGTTAGAAAAATTCGTCCCATCAAATGGCTTCAGTTTTTGTACATTATTTTCCATATTGTTTTATAATAAAGAAACACCGATTCAATGCGCCCAATTCAATAAACGCGTGCGATTTTTATTTAAATAAAATCTTCCTTTAACGCAAACAAAAATTAAAAAAATTTTTTATTGAATTTTCTCCTGGGCCCATAACCTGTTGGTTTGGCGAATTCAAATAATATAAACTTTATTTAGAGAAAAACTTAGAATGAAAATTAGAAATTATACAAAACAAACTTCGATTTGTTACAGTAAAATTATAGCAAAGTAGATATTCTAATATGCTTCACATTTAACATCGACCCTTAAAACTTAACCACCCTTAACATTGAATTTGCTGTTTGTAGATTGTAAATTGTACAGTAATAGCTTTGTTTTACTATCCTTTTTTCCTTATGTTTGTTTAGTTTTTAAACAAATTTCTTTTCTTCTTTAATATGATTTATCTACATAAATGAATACGATAAGGTTTCCTTCTTTAAATATTAATATTTTATTGTGATTGATTCTTTATTCGCACAGAAAATGCCAAAGCTTCTTATCACCTTCAATTCAACAGTGGAATCTTTACTGCGTCCAGTTCTTTCTTCTTATTCTTTTTTCATTCCCTCTTTTTCCGCGGTCAAGCTTCTTTTCTTTTTTCAATGTTGGCCGCCCTCCAAAGCAAAGGTGAAGCCGGTTGATCTGGTGTAATATGGACTTAAGGTCCATCTCACACTTTGATATATTACACTTCTAACTATAATTCAAACTAACATTGCATTTGTAACACAAAATATATATACATATACTCGCAATAATGAAAGGTATTTGTTGAGGTTGAAAAGTTAAATCATATAGAAACCTGCATCACAAGTTGTTGTACTACATCGTTCATTTTTAAGTTGAGAACAGAGCCTGATCGTTCAGAGTTCAGTTCAGTTGAAAGCTTAACACAAGCTTAGCTTTTCCATTTTAATTTAAGTTTTGATTCTTATTCTTTTTGTCTGTTGAAAAAATAATAAGCAAATTGACAATTGTCAAATAGTGACAGCTAAAACGGAAAACGCAAATAGCAAGAAAACATTTAGTCGAGTAACTTTGTCATTTCGAAGGAAGAAAAAGCTTTAAATCCAGTATTTTTGATTTGTCGGTTAATTTTGTATGATGTTGGCCTAATTAATAATTCATGTTTCCGATATCAAGCGAAGGGCGCAAGAGCGAGCTTTTTCCGCTGTCAGTATTTTTTACCCTAAAGGAGAGCTTTTTTTAATACGATCATCTTTTAAGCAAATAAATTAACTACAATTTAAGCCTTTAGTTGTGTTTGTAGATGGAACGCTTTTCAAAACAAAGTTGCTCAAAAATTAGCTAAAATACTTTGTTTTTTATTTTATACAAAATCGTTGAATTAATAATAAAATAAGAAAAATAGACACTTTGCCATAAGATATACCATACCGTTCTTGAATGAGAATTATTGGACCAAAGAAGAAACAATAATAGAATATCATAGGGGTATATATCCCACTGTTAGGCAGGAGTTGTCATTTTTCAGAAAACTAAATTTAAAATTGAAAATCCAAGAATGGGAAACAACGGCAACACCAACATTATTGTGATGTAACTTTTCTCAGGGTTAGAAATCAATTCTTGCAATAACTTTCAAAAAAATTGTAATTCTCAAAGTAACAAACAACAAAAACAAGAGCTTCCGAATGAGACTAAAAGTTTTAGTTTAAATATATAACCTAGGATATAATTGATAGGGATTGAAAAACGGCAAAGAGGTTGTTATAATTCTGATCAGTAAACACCTGCGGTTGTCTGCAGCATTGTATAATTACAACAAATACAAATGTTCCTCATGTTAGTTGAATTTGTTATCGAAATCTAAAATCTTCAAGAAACGTTTCTAAGTTTTCGAGTTTAACTGCTGGTATATGATCATTAATTTATCAATCAATCCCGCGTAGGATGCCGCGAACATAAAAAAAAGCTCAATATTATTCCCCAGGTTGATTGAATTCGTTGATCTAGGAAATGTTGAGCTGTTTGTTGAAACACTGGAATTATTCCGCAATCATGGAAAATAGCAAGTATGTAATGTGCCTATTCCAAAACACGGTAAGGCTATAAATAAAATGAACGGTTACCGCCAAATTTCTTTACTGCCTTGTGCAGGAAAAGTTCTAGAAAAAATTATTTCACGCTCTCCTACACGTTGACGATTTTATCACATCAGCCCTTTCTTCTAAGAATCATGTCTCAGTTCTGTCAATTGACTTTGAGAAGGCTTTTGACAGAATTTTAATACATATTGTAATAAAGAAGCTTATCGATTGGAAGATTGGCCCAAAAATATTTCCGATATTACTAACACGTTTCTAACCATATTAACCGAGATTACCGAATGGTCTAAGCTTTCCGGTTCATTAATCTCTTTCGATAAAACAAAAATACTACACATTTGTAAAAAAAACAAGTTGGTCAAAGCTGATTCCACTTATTTTCAATAATATCTCCATACAAAATGTTGATAATCTTTAGATTGATACTAAATTTAATTTCAAAAATCACTGTTTAATACTTAAGAAAAACCTATAGTTACCAGGTTAAATGTAATTAAGTATTTATGTCCAAACAAAAGCTTTTCATACATGAACACCATCATCCGAGTCATCGCAGAACAATTTTATCGAAGATCGACTACGGCCTAGTTATCTATGGTAAATGGTCCCGTAAAAAATTTGCTAGCCGAATCTGGCCTTCCTTCCATCGAAGAAGGATTCAACTATCTAACATCTCTTCTTATTCCAAAGTTAATATCCACACCTAAGTCTCCAGTTACAAATGATGCTAAACGAATCCTATGCCGGAAAAGAATTCCTAGTGTTCCCTCTACAATCTACAATGCGCTTAATATCGCTCGAACAATGGACATTTCGCTTGATATTCTATCTCAGAAAACAACATTTCACCCACCTTGGCTACTTTCCGAAGATTCGTTAATTACTGACCTCACCTGCACACACAAAGACTACACAAACAACCAAACTTACCGAGCACTGTAAAATGCTACAGCACACAAATACAAAAGTGAAAATTGGATCTTTTTGTTTACATATGGCTCTAAAACAGAACATCTCCCTACCTTTGCTATAGTCGACGAAAATAAAAACCTAATAATGAATGGTCTTCTGCCACAATATTGTTCTGTTTTTTCTGCTGAACCTCTTGCAATTTACAAAGCTACAAAAATCAAGAATTTCAAAAAAATTGTTATCTGCACTGAGTCTATCCACGTTATCTGATGCAATGAAAAATGTCAACAACAAAACTCCAATTGTACAGTATATAAGAGATTGCCTTATACAAAATAAAAAAAAAACTAAATTAAAAATTGTGTGGGTACCCGGCCACGTAGGGATACTTGGTAACGAGGAAGCCGACATAGCAGCCAACCACTTCTCTAATTTTACCCTCAAAACAACGGAGACTTAAAAGATCTTATCCGAAAAAATTGGCTCAGTAAAAGGAAAGAAGAATAGAATAACTATAACCATCATTACTCAAGACTTAACCCATTATTAGAACATATACTTTATCCACTGAACTGCTCCAAATTTATTATGAGATGTTTTCTTCGACTTTGCATGGGACACACTAGCCACATATTTAACAAAACTACACCTTTACCCTGTCATCTTTGCAATACAAACATCAGTCTTATCATGGATCACCTCCTCGTATATCACAAGGTCAACCAAATTACCAACACTCTACAAAACTGTTAATTTATTGATTTACTTAAAACATCTTCTGAATCTAATATAAACACTAGCTTTAAGATACTTCGATTACTAAAGTTTTTTTTTCACGGGTGGAGGAATTGACATATTCTCCAAGAGCAATTTTTGTCATAAAAATTGCTTTTCGCATAAGCCGTTCGGATTCGGCTTAAAACTGTAGGTCCCCTCTATCCCTGACAACCGTACTCGCACACAGGAATAGTTGATAGAAGTAAGTCACTAGGCCCTTGTTCTCAACGGATGCGCCAGTCAATTTATTTTATTTAAGAAGCAACGAACTCTTGGCCAAATTTTTTTCTAAACAAAATGCACGACTGGTTCGCACGAACTTGCTCCTTTATACAAAGAGTCGGTTTAAGAAAGTACCTACGTATATGATTTAAAATTATACCTGTAAAATAAGTTTATCTTCAAAGATATAAATGCCATTTGATTTGTCAAAAATCCTCTATTTTTCAATGTTTTTGTTCGAAAATCTTTAAACCTGTTTTATTTAAAGTAATTTTTGTATGTATTCAAATTTTCCAATATTTCTTACAAATATTTTTGTTATGCAGTTGTTTAGTGATTGAATAGTCTGGACGAATCATCTTTATATAAATTAGAATGTCTGTCTTTTTCGGCTCTCATACGGAAGTAATTTTAAGAAATAAGGTGTCAAAACAAGTACAATTTTCCGAAGACTATTGTATTTTATTGAATTTTAATTTATAATTTGTTAAAAAAGAACTTAACTTTTTATTATAATAAAAATTTGAAATACTCGAAAAATATTGTGTTAAGGGAAATGGTTTGTGTGTTTGAATTAACTTATCGAATACATACCATTTTTTGTCGGTAAGCTAGTTTTATTCCAAGACACAACTCATCCTAGGATAATTCATCCCGGAAATGTAAAATACTTGTAAGCATACTTAACGAAAACAATTGATTGTGTATTCAACTAGTTAGTTCAAAGCTTTTTCCTTTGGATAGCTTTATTTTATTTTCATACTAGAAGAACCAGGATGGAAAATAAATTATCTGAAGATAAGAAAGAGGCAGAACATGTATGTTTAAATTGTGAAGCGATTGCCTATTGGTTGTGTAGTCAGGTCTAAAACGAATAAAGAATACATAGTTCATTGGCGTGCTCAGCTTTATGCAGATAATAGATAAAGACATGTTTATGATGATAATGAAGGAATGTCATTGGTAGGTAGAAGGTAATTACTACGATCCAATCACATTAATTCTTTCCTACAAGTTTTCAGCACAAAAATGGAGTTACTACGTTCAGTTTTTTTTTCGTTAAAGTTTAAAAAAAAACAAGCATACGAACAGGTACAAGAACTTTCATGTGTTGTTTACAGTCAGGCTCTTGTGCGTTTTAGATTTTAGTTATGAAGTGACACGTAAGCAGTAGTGGTAGAGGTTATAATGTGAATACCTTGAAAAAATGGTTCTAATAGAAAGTACTCCTTCAGGCCCGTTTGTTTAACTTATTCTGAAAATTAGCTTTGTCTGACAGCTCAACAGCTTTACAAAAATTTCAACAAACTAAATATTTTTTCTTTGGAGGGATGAAATAATAGAAATGTCATTCAAAGCAACCTCGAAGCAGGCCCACCATAACGCAGACGAAGTTGAAGCGTGTTTGTGATTCAGCCATAATCGCGGCTGCTAAGCTGGCCTGGGTTCCTGTGGAAGAATTTTTATTCATAAATGGTAACAATGTTGATCGATTTACAAAAACAATCAAATTGCTACAATTTGGAAATATTTTATTGCAAGTACAAGAGCTTACGGATTTTTTTTTTAACAGAAGAAGAAAATTCCAATACTCTTTGCGATAAGTGAAGCGATTAAAAAAAGACACAACGAACGTTTGATTTTTGAACTTTAAATTTATTCTTTGGGAAACCGTGGGTTTGAAGATTCCTGGGACTAAAGCCCAAAATGTTTTCAAATTGAAGGTAAAGTTACAAATGAATGAAATTTAATTTTTTTTTTTTTATCCGATGGAAATCTTCAAAAGACACTCGGTAAGAATCGGTACCGAGTAGTGTGGGACTCTTACCGCACTAAAACCACCGGTGAATCGGGACCAATCTATGAAAGATCGACAAATGATTTTTATTTCTTAATTTTTAAATCGCATTGGGGGAAGTTTAAGGTTATAACACTTTCCCGTAGCTTTTAGCCCATCAGCTCATGAGGCTTGGTTCTTCTTAATCTCCGAACATTGTCTCGTACATTTAATGCGGTCTCCATTTCAGAGTTAGTATGACTTTGCAGTCGCTGATTGTGTGATACAGCGTGTTTCTTAACCACTTCTGTAACCATTTCAATTTGAAGGTCACGATGTAGATCGCTATTTCTTATATACCAAGGGGCATTTATTATTCCACGAAGGACCTTGCTTTGGAATTTTTGGATGGGTTCAGCATTTGTATTCTTTGTACAGCCCCATAGTTGGATGCCATATGTCCAAACGGGTTTCAATACTTGCTTATATAACATTAGTTTGTTCTGGATAGATAGGTCAGAGTTCTTTCCTATTAACCAGTACATTTTTCTGTACTTCAAGTTTAGTTCTTCTCTTTTCTTTTTTATGTGTTCTTTCCATTTAAGCTTTGCATCCAAATTCATTCCAAGGTATTTGGCGGTATTGAAGTAAGGTACTTCTGTACTGTTTATAAAAATTGGAACATTGTTTATGTTTTTGTTTGTAAAGTTTATATGCGTCGTACTTTATCGACTGCATTTTGCAATTTTTGTATAGCCTTCGTAACGGATTTATCTGGCACCAATATTGCAGTATCATCAGAAATTCATTTTTATTAGTTCAATCTTAAACCTATCTTAAAGCTAGACAAAAATTCATAAAACTAGCCTAATTATCCATAACTTACAACTAACTTAATGGTCCCATACGGACACTCTAAGCTAAACTATAACACTAATTACTAATGCCTTTCGGCCTTAAGATCTATTTTACTTCAATTTAAATTTTATTTATTTTTGTATTTATTAGAAAAGTTTGAGAAAAAAAAAACTAATATCAATATCCTTTTTTACTTTTGCTTACAAACTACTTAAAATAAGGTCCTTAAATAAAACTTAAAACTAACTAAAACTACCTATTCTACCTATAAACTACTTAAAACTAGAACAACCACAGCAGCAAATCTAACTATCTAACCTTTTTGTTTTTCATATTTTGTTGTCTATTTTTTTTTTTTTTTATTTTTTTAATCCATGTTTTTTTTTTTTAATGTTCTTTTTTTTATTTTTTTTTTTGTATTTTTTGTATTTTTTTTTCTATTTCTTTTCGTGCCACCATGCCTATTCTACTTAAAACTAAACCCTAATCCTATTAAACAAGTATGTAAGCCGGCCAAGGCTTAAAACCCATCCCGACTACCCACTATCAAGTGCCGATTGAAGCCACCAAAACTGGTTCTCCTGCTTCACCCTATCAGTTCGGTCCCGTTCGGACACAGCCCTACTGAACCGAAGGAGCTCTGCTCCACCTTGTGCCATGACGTCCCGATTGTACAGGAGTCGCCTATCCACGGTTCTTCGTCTGACGTGGTAGATTAACGGAACTGCCAACCTATCCTGTATCAGACCGCATTTGTCTAAAAAGAGGAATGCCTCTGGTGGAATGAACCCGCTCAAGCGTGCACTTTCAAAATACTCGTCGTTCGGATAGAACGCCCCGAAAATTAAATTGTTGGTCGAAGACATAGCTCTTGCAATGTGACCTCGAACGAGTTTTATCACGAAATTGTCAATTCTGTTGATTCGAGCCCCGTTGTATAGGACCTCGTTGGAATAGTAATGCACAAAAGAAGATTCGGCTGTTCGATATAAGCCGGTACAACGTCGTAAACTCTGCCGCTCGAACACCCGAAACTTCTCCATCTGGGAAGGGGCAACGTTGAACCACACAGGACAACCATAAACGATCATTGGCCGTATGAGGGCCATGTAGCAAATTACCTTCACTCTGGGGTCAAGCCGACTGCTAAAAAACAGCCGTTTCGTCAGAGCGAAGGCTCCTCTGGCCCTGGTCAGAGCAGCATTTATATGTCTGTCGAAATATAAATACTGATCTAACCAGATACCGAGGTACTTCACTACACTTTTGCTCGCCAATGGCTGCCCATGAAGATCAACGATGACCATCTTGCGCCAATTCTTGCACGTATCCCTCGTGGCCCTAGCCAACGGAGTCCGGAACAGAATTGTCTCCGACTTTTGGACATTTATTTTCAGTTTCCAGTCGTCGCAATATCGCTGAATCTTGTCGAAATCACGCTGCAAGAGAATTCTAATAACCTCAACCTTTCGGGCCGTTCTGTACGCAATTAGATCGTCGGCGTACGCAATTGCCTTTGTAAGACTACCTATCAGATCGCTGGTGTAAATGCTGAAGAGAATCGGCGAATTCACCGCTCCCTGTTGAAGACCATTTTTAATTGTGAATGTTGTGGTAGAAGTTACATTGCCACTTTTGACAACAAACTTTCTACCGTTAAGCATATCATAAATTATATACAACAATGGCTTGCTTATTCCAAGCCTGCTCAGTTTTAGGTAAAGACCCTCTAACCATACGGTGTCAAAGGCCTTTTCCAAATCAACCAGAACAGCACCTGTGCATTGTTGTTTTGATTTATTCCATTGGATATCAGAAACGAGTTTAGACGCAGCATGAATTGTGTCATGACCCGCCTTGAACCCGAACTGTTTATCCGGAATTATTTTGTTGTCCGCAGCCCACTTAGTCAGAGCCCTATTAATGATCTTTTCGAAAACTTTGCTGATGCTCGGAAGAAGACTTATCGACCGAAGATTTGACGGGTTGGAGTTGTCCTTTCCCTTTTTCGGGAGAGGATGAACCACAGCGGTCTTCCAATGCACTGGATAATATGCATTATTCAGTGCATTGTTGAAGAGTGTGGTGTAAATGTCAATTGCTTCCATCGGTAAATGTCTTAGTACAACGTTGGATATACCATCGACACCTGCTGACTTTTTGTTTTTTATTGAATTGAAGATGAGCTGAAGCTCAACCTTCGTCACTAACAAGGGACTTGGTCCCGTTTGCTCGGCGATTATGGCATTTGCCAAGGAATCGTCATTGAACCGCATGAAACCGCGGTTCTCAGATCGCCATTGTGTCATATCATTTCGAAGGTAAAAGTGATTAAGTAGGGCTCTGTTTTCCAGGTCGTGGTTGGGGCGAATGCTTACATTTACCTTGTACACTTGCTGGAAGGCAGCTCCCACCGCCTCCACTTTTTCCTTCGGATCTTCAATTATGTAAAAGTCATCGTTAAAGATGGCTTCCTCTGGATCTATTTGCGCAGTCATGAGTACGTCTCTGTTCTCTTCAGTTCTTTGGAGTTTAAGACACGGAAGGTCATTATCGTTTTTCTTCCTGAATATCTTGTTGATTTTGGGGAACATACTAGGGTCACTCGAATTAACTGACCGGATCTTGCGGTCCCAGAACTTGTTAATTGATAACCTGTAGTTCTCCTTAATCAACAGATTGACATTTTTTATTGACGATTTCAGTGTCCTAACCTCCAAGTCGCGTGGGTCTGTAAGTCGTCTGTACAAGTTTTTGAGTCTTGTCAGTAAGCCACTCTTGTGCCTACGTAGTGCGTCAATAGTCGCGTTTCTGTAAGCGTCCATTTGGTCCCGTTCTTTGTACTTTGGAATTGTCCTTTCCATTGTTCGTCTTATGGTTTCGTCCATCTGTTGTAAATGTTGGTCAATTTCTGTATTTGTCAGGTTTCTGTTGTTTGGTGGGGCTATGTCACTCGAACGAAGTTCTCTCGCTAAGGCGTTGGTGAAACGAGGCCAACGCATCTTACTGTAATTGTAAGAGTGCGTTGCAACGTATTCCTCCAACTCCACGCGTTCGTTCGGAATCTGCATTACAGCAGCCAGTCCGCAGTGATCACTGTCGTACTCGACTGTCTGTAAGCAGTTTCGCGGGTGATTACCCACTTTGTCTGTAACTGTCAGTCTGGTGTCGTACAGCAAAAGGTCCAGAAAGGAGCCGCTTCTTGGATACGATGGCCTTTCAGTAGCCAGCAGGTCGACGCTATATTCAACGCTGTAAAGATTCATCAAATTAAAAAGATGATTACCTCTGGGATTACTATGTTGATTTCCCCAATCTTCATGTTTTGCGTTCAAATCACCGGCCAAGATGAAATAGTTTTCTTCCAAGCTCAGTTTAAGTTCCCTAAAAAGAATTTCGAGTTCTGATGCAAAGTAAGTGACCTGCGGAGCTCCAGCCGCATAAGCCGCAATCATATACATCCGCTTCCCTTGAGAGAGAGAGATGCATACAACGCAAACTTCTAGCGTCTTGAGCTTTCGCAATTCATTGTTGTATATGACTTTATAATTAATGCCTTTTCGTATAAAGAGAGCGACACCGCCCCCTTGAGTGGAATCGGGCCGGTCTCTTCTTACGATATTGTAATTTTTATGAGTCAATTTGTGTTTGTGGTTTAGCTTAGTTTCGCTAGCCATAAACACATCGGGACTGTAGTCTTTCAACAATTGAAACATATTGGCTCTTCGTTCAATCCTAATCAGTGAATTTACATTCACAGCTAGGACTTTTAGGCGCGTCTCCGGCAGCGCGCCCATTATTGTCTAAATTGCGCCAGGCCAGGCAACAAAGAGTAGAGATGATCTACCCTTTTGCCTTGCTCCTTTATCTGACTTTGCAGTCCTGTTAGTTGACCTTGAATGCTCAACAACAAGGCTACAATGTCAGGCTGCACCTGTGGTGCCTTAGGCACAGGGGCCTTTGGGGCAACCGTTGGTGGAGCCTGTCTCGTGTTCCCATTCCCTGACACCATTTGGGCGTAGGAAAATTTGGGATCTACGAATTTTTGTGTTGGAGCCTGTCGAACTGTTCGACTTATTTCGGCTTTTTGACTGGCCTGTTTCTGTTTCATTTCCTGGACCTTAGGGCAACCCCTATAGCTAGCCGGGTGCCCTTGGTTTCCACAAAGGACACACTTGAGCAGGGTCAAATCCTCAACCCGCTCATTCCCCAGCTTACATTCTCCTACTTTGTGGGTTTCTCCGCACCTGACACAACGCAACTGCATATTGCAGTTGGCATTGGCATGGCCAAACCTCTGGCACTTCGTACATTGTAGAATGTCGTCGTGCCTTTTTAATGTCTCCCAGCGTACAGCTTGATTGTTGAGAGATACGATTCTCTCGACACTATTCAAACTGCTTTGGGGCGATAATGTTACGAGGAACATTGGCAGCCTATAACCCCCTCGTCTTGACTTCACCGTAGTGAAAGGCTTGACCCCGATAAAATCGAGATCGTCACTGGCTTTTTGGCGGAGCTCTGCTAAGAGCTCCTCCGGTTCCGTGCAGGAACTTATGCCCTTCAGAAGGACCGTCTTGAATTTTTCGCTCTTAGGCGTATAGCTGAAGAACTCAGCTGTGGCCTCTATTAGTAACTCTTTCACTAGTTTGTATTCGGCCAGTGAGAAGCACTGGACCGAATAGCTCTTTTCTTTTTCATTCAAAATTTTTATAAGGAATTTGCCCTTAGTGGCCGACTTACATACCTGTTTTATGTCCTGTAAGTCAACCCGGTAGGTCCTAATAGGTGGCACCTTCTCCTTCTTGGGCTGTGGTTGTTTCTGGTGTTGCTGCTGCTGCTGTTCCTGCTGCTGCTGTTTCTGCTGCTGTTGCTGTTGCTGCTGCTGCAGGATTGGTTGTTGCTGCGGCTGTTTTGGCTCTTCTTGAAGCCGTTGTTTGGCTTTTGTTGAGGTTGTTGGGCCCTCAACACTTGGGCCTGCTGTTGCTGACGATGTCTTTTTAAACTGCTCCGCTCCTGAGATGTTGGAAGCGGGCTTGTTTTGTGGTTGTTGCTGCTGTGGTTGTTGCTGCTGTGGTTGTTTCTGCTGTTGTTGTTGTTGCTTTTTTTTGTTTTCCTGTTGTTTTTGTTGCTGTTGCCTTTGAGCCGCCTCTTCTTGGCGGCGCGCCTCTTGCTTCAGCTTTAACTGTCTAAGGAGGGGCTCCATTTCCTACTTAAGATTTTTGAGGTTTTGCTCAAACTGGCTGATGGCAGCCTGTTTGGCTTGCAGGGCCTCCACCAGTTTTGTTTCTTCTTGGAGGTCCCCCTCTCCCTCCAACACCTTCTTTGTTGACGGCACTGGCTCTGGCTCCGATAGGATTGCATACCTATTATTCGGAGACCTGTAGTGGCCCTCTCCACCTTCGGAAATGTATTCCGTTTTCTCAGACTCAGCATAGTCTGAGAAGTCACTTTCAGTGGTAAAGCCCCCTTTACCACTCCCTTCCATTTTTTTTTATTGGCCTGCCGCTTAGCTGAATTCGTTCTTTTTACCTTGTTTGGGCTCTGTTTTTTTAATTTTCTTTTTTGAATTCTTGACGTTGACTGGTCAGAAGCCTGACCTGATGTTGTTGCGGTTGATTTTAGTACCGCTGCTGGCACCACCGCAACATCGCCTGATATGTTGGCAGAGGTATCTTTCGATACCCATGCTCTTTTCTCCTTCTCCATCTCCTTTTCTTCCCAACAGATAAAATCAACAATTTCTCTGTTGTGAAAAAAAGCAATTAAATTTTTCGTTGACTCCGGCTGGGAATCGAACCCACGACCCTTGGATCTGCTTCCGGACGCCACATTTTTATTACCGCCACTTCCACTGGGCTATCAAATTGTTATTTTTGTTGGTGGCAAACTGCCAAGTTTACTTAAAACTTTACTTGCACTATTTAACTTGGAAATAATTATAAATGAAAACACTTCTACACTCGTTGGAGGTCAAATAACGACTGGGGACATCAGAAAAGGTGGCCATGATAGCGTTGATGTCCACTGGAATATCCCTTGTATATAACAGATACAGGGTTGGTCCTAGGACACTTCCTTGTGGTACACCGGCTACAATTTTTTTAAGTTCCGATTAATTTTGGTCGTACCGTACTCTAAAGAGTCGGTTCGTAACGTAGGATTTCAGTATTTCGTAGTACTGCCTGAAGAAGTCCCTATGCAGTTTGTACTCAAGTCCCAAGTGCCAACCTTGTCAAAAGCTTGAGCAACATCTAAGAATACAGACGAGCATACTTGTTTTTCTTCAAGTGCCTTTTCCACAACATCCGTAATTCGATGCACTTGGTCTATCGTGGAATGTTTATTTCTAAATTCAAACTGATGGCTCGGAATTAGTCTTCTTTCTTCAATTATTTTGTTAAGCCTTTTCAGTAGCAGTTTTTCAAAAACTTTTGCCATGATTGGTATAAGCGATATTGGTCTGTAAGATGTAACTTCTGTTGGTGGCTTACCTTGTTTAGGTATAACAATGACTTCCGCAATTTTCCAATGATGTGGCACATGTCTTAGTTTAAGGCATGCGTTTATTATAAATTGGGGTTTCTTGAAATGAATGAAACAAATAAAAAACAAAACGACTCAAAACGCAAAATGGATTCTAAATACCGGACGCGTCTCGAAAAATATACAAATATTCAAAAAGAACAAATAAACAATAGAAACAATTTACTTTTTTTTTGCCTTCATATGTTCCTTTTTTTCACGATCCTCCCACCTCGAATCTCAATTCCTTTATTTTTGTCAAATCCCTCGAACTTTTGGCTATCCTCTTTCTCGACTTTCTTTTCTTAAATTCCTCGAACAATTTTTTCTATTTCACTGCTTGCTTGCTAGCCTCCTTCAAGAGTGCCTTCCAAGCTAATTCATAACTACCCTCTTCCTCGACCATTCCAGTCACACACACGTTCATCCAACACAAGCATTTGTTTTTGTGATTGTCGGTCACGGTATCACGGCTTCCTGGAAGCTTAATGCTCATCAGAAAAGCCACCGTTATTGAATCTCATCGAAACTTTACTTTCACACACACAAACACTGTTTCGACAAGTTGTTTGATAAATTTCCAAAACTTGCTGAACCATAATGGCCGAGTACAGAATCCTTTCCAACTATTCTTATTTTTCGAGAAAGCTTAAAGGAAAACAAAAATCGAGACGAAGTCTTTACTAGGAATTTTCCTATAAATACTAATTTTACGTGCGAGGTTCTAGGTGTGAATTTGTACAAACGATTTTCTCTTGGTTAAGCGGTTTTAAAACGTGCCGTTAAAGACTCATTTTGTACATAAGTGATTAAATTTGTAATTCATTAAATCTACGTTAAAATTACAAACATATAAATAAAAATATGTTGTTGTGTTGTTTAAGTAAGGCGCCGCCTGACCTTATACTTCTTCGGCTCATCCGCCGGCATTTTCGACCTTGAAGAAAGAACTCGTTCTCGTTCACCTGTGATTGATGAGATCATGGTTGCCTTCAACTTTGCCGATATTTTGCAGCCACAACGAGAAAAAGAAAACAACGAAAGGCTGATTTTTGTTGCGGTAAAATTTACCGTAACAGTTTTATTAAAAAAACCCTTGATTTTTAATTTTTTTTTTCGAAAATCGTTAGAGCGTTTTTTTTTGGACGGAATCGCGGGACCCTTTTTTTCGACTTCTCGTAATATCATGTTTGATTACAATCTCGAGTTCGAAATTTTTTACGAATGGAAAACTTTCCATATAGTCCCTATATCTCGCAAGTAAAAATTATGAAAAATTTAAATAAAGTTAATTTCTTGACCATATGCATTTTGTAAACCAACATTTAAAAAAAAGACCCTTTACGACATTCGAATTATTCCAATTATCAAAGAATCAGCCCCTCAAGAAATCTTCTTCTGCACAAAAATGACCTAAATAAATATTTCTTTATACTAAACTCTCCCAAAAGTCATAAGTGCAAAGAATAAAAAATAGCCTTTTTTAACGCTATTTACAACAACAACAGTAGTTCCCTGTAAGTAAACGAGATCCCTTTTCATTTTGTTAAACCCATATCCTTAATCAATCAAACACGAGCTACCAAAACTATATAGATGGATAAACTAGATGAAAACCCTTTTAGTCCGACGATTTTTAACCTTTTCACACTTTAAAAAGAATCCGGTGCCAGGTCGTATTCAAATATCCATAAGACTACCCTTTCCTAAAATTCCAAATGGATATTGAAGTACAGCTGGCTCTTGGGGGCTGAATTGAAAAAGTTAAAACGGTCCACAATTTTATTGCTTTAGTCTATTACAGTGGATGTGTTCTATAACATGTGTGACCTTTTAACTTCTTTACTGCTGCTCCTTCACTTTAAGTTTACATCGAATTGGTTCTTGGTACGAAATGTTACAGTTATTTCCAAGCTTCTCGCACATAACTTGGGGTTTGAGGTTTCAGCAGTTAGGCTTATGCTTGACATTGCTGTATTGCTGTTGCCGTTATTGCAGAGATGTGTGTTGTGTTTGATGGGATTTGATGTGAGGGAAGGGACAGGGGGTATTGTTCATTTAGCAGCAGGACAATAAAGCAAAGTAAATGTAATTGCTTGGGTCGGTCGGTCTGTGTTGGACGGAAGGGCTATGGGCTTGTTTTCTTTATGAATATTGTTTCACCTTATGTTAAACTGCTGCTGCTCAGCCTGACTCATGGTTGTTGATCCTAAAATAGTCACAAACGTTAGAGAAGAAGACGGAACCAGATACACCAAAGGCAAAAGCAGGATCAACCAATCTATTATGCATCCATTGTTGTCTGTTGACTGTTTCGGAAGTAAACAGCTAGGTAGTATCTATATACGAGGACGTCATCAAAGAAGGCTAATCAATAGCTCGACAAACAGACTGCCATTAAATTTAAGGCACAAAGGCTTCATACCGGACGAAGACCACGCGACGAGGAGGACGAAGACGGACTCAAAGCAAACCAACACCCATTAGCTTCAGCTTCAACATATCACAGCAACTCAGTCTCGGCTCTCACGGCCAAATGTGGGACGAATGCGATATAGAGATTTGGGCTTGGGGTTTCATTTAGTTTTCTTGGTTACTTCTGTTCTGTTTTGTTGGGGAGGGCTGTCCTCGAATAGATAAGCTAGCTATACGCTATTTGAAATAATGCTGTTATTGTTTGTAGGCGTTTTGTGTTTGGGGGTGGCCTGGCAACTTTCAGATCGGGCGGTAGTCATACGGAGGTTTTTGGGGTAGCAGCGCTTCGAAGTTTAAATGGCTCTCGTCTACAACTGATAGGTATGTACCTGAATATATACATAGATACTTTCGTTCGTTCAATATGAGGTTCAGCAGAGTGAGTAACTTCGACTACAAAAAGCTATATCTGTATACCTTCCTTCTCATGGGTTGTTTATTCAGTTGGAAAATGTTGAATGGCACAGAGGCCGTTGGCTGCGGATCTATTATGTTTTAGTTTCACTATTTTAGAAGAGCATTGGTGGGTTTCGAGGTCGCATCTATAGGGTTTTTTGTTGATGTTATAGTTTTACAGTTGAAAGTGAGCGCTTTATCGAAACTTAACGTTGTTGGTAGGTAAATTGTGATTTACAGCGCGAGTTCTCACCGCTTTTTGTTTGATGGGTTTTTATGGCTAAGAGCAAATGTCAACGACATCGTCACATACAAATAAGTTCACCTGCCTATCTACATAACGGTTAGTAGTAAATGGCATAACATCAGGCATACCTGGTCCTATAGTTATTTAAATATGTAGGTACACACGTTTACGTACATTCCTTACTTCTTAGAACTAAAACTATTTAATTGGATTTTCATAGGAGTACTATATGGAATATATAGACTTTTCACAAAAGTAAACTTTTCAGAAATTTATAAATCAATTAACATAGCAAGCACTCAGACCCACAGCCGGATATGACATTTCATGAAGTGATAGAAAAATAAAAAAAAAGAATCATGTAATAAACAATAATTTTACAAAATGATTTGCATGTTGATAATAACAAAACAAATACATTTTTTTTTTTATCAGGAACTTTTAATTTTAGCTAATATTTAGTCTGTGTGGTTCTTAGGTTTTCATAATTTTGATGGTACACAATATAAGAATTGAATATTTTAATTGATTTAGAGCAACAAACATAAGTATAAGATAAATAAATAAAAAATGAAAAATGGGAGAGCGATAACCCTTGTTTGCTTCTTCGACATTTTCGGAGCCCAGGCCTGTAAGGAGCGGTTTATCCGGCTCCCCTTCCTTGGAGTTATACTAAGGTTCTGGCCCTCCTGGTTGAGGGTTATACCGTCGGGGTGACTTCCTGGCCACGTAACACATACCTTTAGTTACGAAGCACCAACAAGCATCGGATACGGACGGATTAGCTGTTGACAAAAAACGAAATAAGGACAACGAACTTCGGATATGTACGCGGAATGTTAGGTCCCTTAACAGACCACGTGCAGCCGAACAATTAGCGGCCGCCCTAAACTGCTGCAAGACAGACATAACCGCCATCCAAGAAGTGCGATGGGATGGACTGGGCAAACGCAAACTAAAAGACTGCGAAATATACTACGGCGACTGCTACCGAGAACAAAAACAGCGTCTATTTGGGTGTGGATTTGTTGTTGGAACAAATCACGACAATCCGCATCAAGTCTAAATTCGCCAACATAAGCCTAATATGCGCGCATGCCCCAACAGAGGAGAAAGATGAAGACACCAAAGACGTATTCTTCGAGCTCTTGGACAAGACATATCAGCAGTGCCCTGGCTATGACATTAAAATTGTCTTCGGAGATTTCGGAGCTTGAAAGAAAAGACATCTTTGGTGGTATAATCGGGAGATACAGCCTGTACGACACCACCTCCGACAACGGATTCAGGCTAGTCGTTTTCGCTGCGGGGTGAGACGTTCAGGTAGCCAGTACGCAGTTCACACATCTCAATATCCACAAGGGGACATGGAAATCTCCTGATCAATCAACCGTCAACCAGATTGACCATATTGCGATCGACGCACGACACTTCTCCAGTATACAGGATATCCGAACATTCCGAGAGGCCAACATTGACTCGGACCACTACCTCGTTGTAGCCAAGGTACGGCTACGGATATCACGATCCAAGCCAAAGCAACGAAGAACTGTGAGAAGATTCGACGTTGAACGGCTACAATCACAAGAGACTGCCATGTCCTTTTCCGATCGAGTTTCTAATAACATCTTAAGGAGTCCTATGTTGCCTGCATTTCACACGGCCACCACAGCGAAACCCCTGGTTTGACGACGAATGCCGGCAAGCGCATGCTTGTTTCGCTGCATGCATACAAAACGGCACTGCACAAAAGGACTAGAGCTGCTCTCGAGATCTTCGAGCAGAAGAGGAGAGAGGAACACCGGCTTCTAAGATGGAAAAAAAGAGAGCATGAGAAGAGCGCGATCGAGGAGATAGAGGGATGTCACAACAGGAATGAGTTTCGTAAATTTAACCAAAAGGTAAAAAAAACCTCCCAAGGGTACCAGCCACGAACCGAAGCCTGTAAAGACGATCAGGGGAACATCGTAGTAGAACCGCAGTCGATGCTGAGAATATGGAAAGATCACTTCTTCAAATTATATAACGGCGATGACGAATAGAATTCCGTTGTAAGGGATATAGAACCACTCAACCTCGGAAACGCAGATCAACAATTCCGCCTACCCGACTTTGACGAAGTGAAGATAGCTATATCTTAACTTAAGTCAAACAAAGCTGGAGCTGACGGCATCGCTGCCGAACTATTCAAAGCAGCAGGCGATGACTTGGTACGGAGCATGCACCAACTCATCTGCAAAATATGGTCGGAAGAAAGCATGCCCGATGAGTGGAATCTCAGCCTGATGCATAAGAAAGGAGACCCTCTAAACTGCGACAACTACAGAGAAATCAATCTCCTTAACATTGTGTACAAGATCCTCTCTGCCGTATTATGTGAACATCTGAAGCCATTCGTCAACAACCTGATTGGTCCTTATCAGTGTGGCTTGAGGGCAAGAAAGTCCACTATCGACCAAATATTCACACTACGGCAGATCTTGGAAAAAACCCAGGAACTTCAAATCGATACCCAGCATCTCTTTATCGATTTTAAAGCAGCTTATGACAGCATCTATAGGGAAGAGCTCTACCGAGAAATGTCTAGTTTTGGCATTCCTGTCAAACTTATCCGTTTGTGCAGAATGACGATGGAGAATGCACGCTGCTCTATCAGGGTCGGAAAAGATCTTACCGATGCATTTGATGTCAAAAAAGGTTTTAGACAAGGCGATGCACTGTCATGCGACTTCTTCAACATCGTTCTGGAAAGAATTGTGCAAAACTCAACCGTCAACACTAGAGGCACAATCTTCCAAAGGTCGATCCAATTACTCGGATACGCAGATGATATTGACATAATTGGAAGATCAAAGCGTGATGTCAGTGGGGCGTTTTTGAGCATTGCTACGGAAGCGTAGAAGAAGTATTTGCTGTCATCAAAAAAGGACACTGAACACCGACGACTACCGCCTAACAAAAATATTAGCAGAGGAAACAATTCAAAAGTCAACATTCTGGGTTAATGATTGGGTTAAAGTTTTTGGTGATGCTGGAATAGAATTGAACTTTTATTTTCAAAATATTGATTGGAGTTTGAAACATAAAAGCGTTATTGAAACTTTAAGGCTTGGGAAAAAAAAATTTAGAAATATCAGGAATGTCACAGTTTCATGATGAATATTGTCGCCTTGAATATACGAAAAACGAGTTATGTTTTAATAACGTGTTGCAAGCTAAAGCTTCTTAATATTAATGCTCGGACATTTAAAAATAACACAAATGGAATATGCTCAATTTTTAACTTGGATCTAGCTGAAAATATTTTCCGCCTTGTGGCAATTTGTCCAAATTATAAAAGAATTAGATTTTTCTACTTCGGAAAAGAAAGTTTAACGAAAGATGAATTTTACATAAAAATTAATGGCCAAAACTACACAACTCTTTATTTATATCTTTTAGACGTTTTAAAATATAGGTAGGTAGGTAGGTAGAAATGGCAATGGCAATTTCAAGGCAACCTAGCCTGAGATGCAATTAGCGCTGTAGTGCGCCGTTTTGATACCAAAAACTCGTTTGAAATGTGATTGAAAGGGACAGATTGATAGAGAAGCTTCATAGCGATTGTGTTTGTCTTATTGAGAAAAAAGATTAGGTCTCTAATCTTTGTCTCAGATAGCTCATCAAGTTCGTGAAAGAATGCTTTTCCAAAGCCAAAATATTTCATTCTAGTGTTTGCCAAAGCAAAATATTTGCAGAGGAAATGGATTATGGTTTCACTTTCTCTTTGGTCACTACAACTACAGCAAAAGGTGTTGTAAGAGATACCCAACTTCTCTGCAAGAACTCCTATAGGCCAATGTCCGGTACAAACCGCACCAATCCTTGCTATGTCTTGCCTTGGCCTGCATAGAAGATCGTTTGTACGGGTTTTATTATAGGTGGGCCATATCTTCCTAGATATAATGCAGTTGGGTAAATTGCTCCACCTTCGGTTTGATTCAGTTTGGTAGCCTGAAAAACGCTAGCAACGTCAGGAAGCCTAAAGGATTTGGCTACATTTGGGGACTCAGAAAAGATCCCAGAACCAACTCCGCACTCCATCTTTGATCCGTCAGTAAAGATGGTTGTGTCGAAAACTATCGACACGATGTCATCCTCCCAATCTTCTCTGGATGGGAAAATAATCTTAAAACCCTTACTAAGGCTCAAAGTAGGAGTGCAGTAGTCAGTGTCTACCGAGATAATATCTGAGGGAATCAATTTCGTTGTGTTGCTGTGACCATAAGGTTTTGACAACCGGCTCTTTGATTCGTTTAGCCTTATAGCGCTACAGGAAACTATATATTTAATAAAAACAATCGATTGGTAGAAGATCCAAAATAACGTTTAAGGCGTCCGTTGGGCAAGTACGCATGGCCCCTGTGGTGCCCACGCAAGCTGTTCTCTGAACCTTCTTTAGCTTATTAATGTTATAGGCTTTGCTAAGAGCAGGCCACCACACAATCGAACCATATGTTAAGATAGGGCGTACTACGGCTGTGTACGTCCATAAAATCATCTTCGACTGAAGTCTTCAAAGCTGACGCTGTGATTTCACTAATCATAGAGGTGTACTTTCCTGACAACAATAGCCTTCACTCCACATCTCTCTAATTTAAAGAGAATTGTATCCATGACCAGAAGCCATAAAAGAGGCGAAGGACACCACCTTGGGGTGTTCCCCTACTCACGTGTTTTGTTGCGATTGTATTGCCTAGAGTGGCTCGAATCTTCCTACCACTGAGCATGGAAATAATAAATTCTCAAATGAGAAGTTCTACACCGAACTTAAGGAGCGATTATTCTATGGATTCGGTAAGGATGTTGTTAAAAGCACCTTCTATGTCTAAGAAGGTGGCAAGAGTAAATTCTTTATAATGGATTGTTTGTTCTACAGTACGCACTACCTCATGGAGGGCAGTCTCGGTAGATTTGCCCTTAAGACAAGCAGGCAGAGAGCTTTCGTGTGGTCGTCCAACTAGGATTTCTCTTATATGGTAATCAAGAATGCGCTCCAAGGTTTTAAGCATAAAAGAAGATAAGCTTATTGGTCTGAAATCCGTCGCGGATTTGTGACCTCGCCTATTCACTTTCGGGATAAAAACTACTTTGATCTGTCTCCACGACATGGGCACATGTTTGAGAAGGAGGCATCCTTTGAAAATTTGTTCCAGCCATTTAGCTGCCACATCATGCAACTTTTGAAGCATAACTGGCAGTATGCCATCCATGCCTGGGGATTTATATGGAGAAAAAGTATTAATGGCCCACAAAATATTTTCTCTGGTTATAACGGAATTGACTTGCTCCACATGAGCTACGTTTAGCTCTTTGGTTTCAAGCGATTCGGGGTTATCACTCTCGCAACCCGGGATGTGCGTTTTCATCAGTAGCTCAAGAGATTCGGCTGGGAGGCTGTCCAGGTTCCATCAGGCTTTTTAAGAAATGAAGGATTATAATGTTCCTTCGATAAAACTTTGCTGAGCCTTGCGGAGTCCTTTATGTCTTCGATTGATTGACAGTATTCTCTCCAGCCTTGTCTTTTGGCTGATGACAGGACTTACTTGTAAATTTTAAGAGAGTCTTTATACGGTTGGTAAAACTTATGTTTGTGGCAGATATTGAAAATTGTCCTCGTCATTTTCCTAAGACTGGACAGTTCTTCATTCCACCAAAAAGGAAGGGTTTTACCGCTATATTTAACTGGTCAAGAGACTCTTAAAGCTTTACTTATAGAAGTTTCAAAGGTTTTCACTTTGATTCAAGGTCTCCTATCGATTCAGTGGGATTCGGTAAGTTGCTTAGTTTGGAATTAGGAATTTGGCTGAATTTCATCCAGTCAATTCTTTTGGGATTTCTGTAAGGCGGATTGTTTTTCGACTCAAAATTAATTTGAAAAAGAATCCACTTGTGATCCGAAAACGTATTCAAAGGGGAAACTCTCCAATTCTCCACTAATAAATTACGGTTGTTTACTTAAGTAACATCAAGAGTGGGAGTATTGCCTCTGTTACAAATGGTCATATTATTTTCAATAATAAAATCAAAAAGTGACTCACCTCGTTCAGAACTTCCACAAAGGGTATGCCGACCATTTGCGCCGCCTCCAATCAGAAGGTTTGCCTTTTTGATGTTAACTTCGGTTATGATTTTGCACACCTCCTCCGGAGGTGATGGTGCATTATGGGCAGAGTAAAAAGAGGCCAACAGCAAACCCTGTGTATTCTTATCTTCAAATCTGACAACTGTCAGATCGGGAGTGCTAAAATTTTGACATACAAAAACTTTTAAATGTTTCTTAGCTAAAATACAAGTTCTGAGATTACCTTGCTCTTGATCTGCGGTTTTATAAAAGAGGTCGTACTTGTTGTCTTAGAGGCCTCCCACCTTGAGGTTCTTGGATAACGCCAATGTCGAAGTTTCCCACCCTAAGGAAAACTCTCAGATGAAGCACACTTAGAGTGCAGAGCTGGGGCCTGGCAACACGCTGGGGATCTCGACTCCGCTTATAACATCGTCAACCTCGACGTTGTCATCAGCTTTCTAGGTGTCTGTTCCCCGACTCTGCAGAATTTTAATTTTGGCATTCCTTATGCCAAAACTTAGTTTGTACTCGGCCCTAGTCCCTAGACTCTCCTCGCTAATCCTCAGAAGGTAAGAGGCGCTGGTCTTCTGCGGTTATTCTGGCTTAACTACAGCCCAATCGTGCATGGGGACCAGCGGATTTTGCCTCTGAAGACCGCGGATCAGGTCCTGTCCGCTTGGCTTTATGCTCATAAGCGCAACCAAATGCGAGCCTTCGGTTGTCTAAGGATGTCCTTAGCTGGGTTAAGCTTGAGCTTCAAGCCCTCCCAGTCATTGCTAATCATAGCAATGCTTTCACTAAGGAAATCCCCTGTAAGCACACTTAATTACCCTATACCTCTGAGCATCTCGCCAGAGTCAAAACTAGGGTAGGGGCTTTCACTATTTGATATAGTGCATGAAAACATCTCAGAGAGCTTGCCCTCGAAAGAGTTCCACACGTTCAGCAGACCTTTGCTGTTTGTGGAGAGCTCATGCACATACACAACCACTACGTGGAGGTCATCCCCGACAACCTCACCAAGAGTACGCAGTTGTGCTGCTCCAGAAGATGGTGCTTTCACTGGCTTTGTCCGGTCGTCAAGCTTGCTCTTTTTCTGAGACGTGCCGATCTCTACCTGAGATCTGTTTGGCTTAATGGCCTTTTCTCGGCTGGCCAGAAGGTTGTTGTATTCATTAACAACCTTCTGGTACTTCATTTTATTTTGGGCGTCCCTCTCATGAATCATTCCGGTCTCTTCATTTTTGGCAATCTCGGCAAGAATGTGAGATGCCGTTTTGAAGCGGTTCCTGAGAAGAGCGCCTTCTGATGGTTTTTTGGATCCTCGAGTTGCACTGTTATTTGAGGGTTTCGGTTTTGTATACGGTTTAAGAAGTATAGGAGTGCTATTAATAGCACTGTGGTTTTGGGTTGCTCACAAGTGCTGGAACTACCAGCGCTAAATGAGCTCCCCTTCAAGGTCTCCTGGCTGGATAATCAGCGATATTGCGAAGACTAGAAACTGAAAATAATTGCCCAGAAGTCGGAGACAATTCTGTTTCGGAATCCGTTGACACGAGGGATACGTGCAAGAATTGGCGCAAGATGGTCATCGTTGATCTTCACGGGCAGCGGTATCTGATTAGATCAGTATTCATATTCCGATAGAGGCATAAATGCTGCTCTGATCAGTCGGCTTGACCCCAAAGTGAAGGTAATTTGCTACATGGCCCTTATACAGGCGATGATCGTTTATGGTTGTCCTGTGTGGTTTAACGTTGCCCCTTCCCAGATGGAGAAGTTTCGGGTGTTCGAGCAGCAGTATTTACGACGCTGTACCGGCTTATATCGAACAGCCGAATCTTCTTACGTGCATTACTATTCCAAAGAGGTTCTATACAACGGGGCTCGAATCAACAGAATTGACAATTTCGAGATAAAACTGGTCGGGTTTCACATTGCAAGAGCTATGTCTTTGACCGACAATTTAATTTTCGGGCATTCTATCCGAACGACGAGTATTTTGAGAGTGCACGCTCGTGCGTCTTTGTTCCAACAGAGGCATTCCTCTTTTTAGACCAATACGGTCTAATACAGGATAGATTACCAGTTCCGCTAATCTACCACGTCAGACGACGAACCGTGATAGGCGACTCCTGTACAATCGGGACGTCATGGCACAAAGCGGAGCAGAGCTCTTTTTGTACAGTAGGGATGTGTCCGAAAGGGACCGAACTGATAGAGTGAAGCAGGAGAACCATTTTGATATCTTTAAGTCTTGGCCGACTTACATACTTCTTTTATAGTTTTAGGGTTTAGTTTTAAGTAGAATAGGTATGGTAGACAAACATACAAACAAAATCAAATGCTTGAAATTAAGAAAAGGGAAGAGTCGTTTGTATTTTCGATTGCGATAAGGACTCGTCTGTAAGAAGAGCCAGCGGTTAACCAATTATCTTAACGATACACATTTAAAGAAGAGGAAACCAACTCTAGCCTACTGATACTGGTGACCAGGTTAGTTTCAGTCAAAGTTTAGACATAAAAAAAGGGAGTGTTCAAAAGTAGTTAGTTGTTGACGTTTTTGAGAGGAGTTTTGATTAGGGACGAAAATTGTTTGATATAATTTCTGTTGCGTTGCAGATGAGATATTTGCTTGGACTGTCAGTATTGACGAAAAGTAAACAAAATTTTCTTTATTTTAGAAAATTCTTCGTTTCTTAAACAAATGTTTGATCAAAAAAGCTCATAGTCCAAGAATTATATTATCAAACCATGCGTAAAATTCGGTAGTTTCGGAAAGTATTGCGTGCACAGAGACGGGATTCGGTTAGCTTAAAGTAACAGAGTACTTATGATGAAGAAACGTACCCATTATGGGCAAAATCGGCAATACCTTGAAAAAAACTTAAGATTTTTGCGTTTTTTTGTCAATTTTTTGCCATATTGCGTTCAGATGTCGAGGTCGAAAACCTTGAGTATTTATATGAACAGCATCAAAAACAGCTAAAAAAAATAAGATATACTCGTATACCTCCATCCGATGGCATTCATTTTTTCTTAGTTTTAATTCATCGAGATTTTGTAAGTAAATTTCGAGCAAGTGTTAAATTTATTTATTTTATTTATTTACTTTAAAATCTTAGAAGAAGATTGTTTCAATATATTCTCCTTCAGGGTAAAAATAGTAATAAGAGAAAAAAGAGCTAAATTACAGTTATTCTATCGACATTTGAAACTTGGATTATTAATTGGGCCAACATCATAAACAGGTAACCGCATAAAGTCAAAAATGCCTGATTTAACACAAGGTTTCCTTCTGTTCAAATAAAAAAGTAACATTAATAATGTTTGTAGATAATTAAAAATCCGCATTTTCAATACTGTAAATTTCTTCTTTCATAAAGACGACACCATTTTCTTTATATAGATCTTAAGTCAACATTTATTTCGACAAAATAGAACAAAGATAATTGCTTTCATAAAACATCACTTTGTTATGTTTTCAAAGCTATAAATCTACGCATAAATATCTGCTAACAGTGTTTTTCTTGATATCATGTTTTGTTCTAAATTTTAAAACAAATAAATTGCTAACTTGTTTTCGTAACAGGAGCTAAACAATGTATTATATTATCTAATTTAACTCTTACACGTTTTGATTGTTGATAAATTGGTCTTCAGTACATATTTAAGAATCTCGACAAGTGTTGGAGCTACAGATTTTGTATTATGTAAATGTCTTAGCAGTTATTAGTGCGTAAGACTGTGCCACCTAATGTTGTTTTAGTTCTTAAATTATCCAAGAATAGTTCTTGAAATGAAAAATGCTTTCCAAATTTTAGTCGTTTAGATTCGGCATACAAAATTGTAGGTCCCCTCTATTCCAGAAATGACATGAATAGTTGAGAATTGTTTAAGTCACTATCAACAGCTTAACACATCGCATCGTCTTCTACCTAAATATTTTCGTTGATGATTCTCGACCTATACGACAGCGCTTCTCTGCTATGTTTTTATAAACAGCCTCCGATCTCGTCCATATTTATGCAGCTTGACAATTCTTTCTCTTCCAGGATGTTTTTCCAAAGTGTGCTTGCCTTTTTTCCTCCATATTTGGAAACATCGTTATGAAATGTTTTAAGTCTTCCCTTTGTTGTTGATAACATATTTACCTTACTTCAATTTGATTAGTTAGTAGCATTTCTCCTCTCATTCTAAAACAAGGGTATCAACATTGTTTCTGTCTTAATTATTGTTGAAATAATTTTTCAGATTCAGATTAGTTACTTTGCGCTACTGTCCGGGGCGAACCTAAGCCTCACTCAACATTCGTCTCCAGCCTCCTTAACTAGCTGTCTCCAGTTTCACACGCCTAGTTCGTTGAGGTCCTTTCTCCCCCGCTCGCGGCACCTGAGTCGCGATCTTGTTCCACTTCGGCTTCACTCGGAATAGATTCGAAGACCTTTCGAGCTTGAGCTTTGCTCTCATGACCCAGCCATTAAAGTCGTTGCACTTTAATTCTAGTAACCAGGTCAGTGTTGCTTCAAGAAAATGTTGCCACTGGTTTTCTATACTTAACATAGGCAGCGTACGATCACTTAAGAGGTTGTTAGAGACTCGTTCAGAAAAATACATGGCAATCGATTCTGGTTGTAAAGGGTGATTTCTTAAAAGCTATATGTAAGTTAAAAAATGCATGAAATCTTTATTTGTATCGATAGTACGGCCCATATAATTTAATGCTTGAAGATTATTTCATGCAAATGCTGACCTTGACTGCGCCTCAAATGGTTTATCCGCTTAGTAGAATTTTGGCATACTGTTTCTTACATTTCGGCCGGTATCTAACGAATAAATACTTCAATGTTGTTTTCCAATGCGTCAATTGCGGTCTTGTCTGTATTGACATGAGCTTTTACATAGTCCCACAAAAAACAGTGTAAAGGCGTTAAATCGCACGATCTAGGGCCAATTGACCGGTCCCAAACGTGAAATAAAATGTTCACTGAAAGAAATTTTTATTTTTTATCATAATTCTGTAGGTATGTTATTTGTTGATTGTTAAGTACTTTTAGTAGTCTATAAGAGACATTATTGCTCTGCTCGATGAATAAATAAAAATAAAAAGAATAAAAAAATGTCTGGTATACAAAAATTTGGTTAGTCTAATATGACTGTTGCAGGTCTTTCTAGCTTGTTTGACCTTATTCCGTTTTTAAATGCGGAAACTTTAAACTTTGATCCTAATAACCTCTTCACATGTGGAATTTTCTTTGGGTTTGATAAATTTTAACCTATTCGGGATAAAATTTCTCATTCCACAAAGAATTAAATTTGAAACTATATCTGCGTTGGAATACACATCGGTATGGAGGAAGCATAGTGACCAGTTAAGCATAGTGACCAGTTAAAGTTGCTGAAGAATTCATTGAGACCTTCCCGTGTGCTAATACTGTCAAACGGTTCTCATAGGAGTTTTTTCTTTAACTGAGTTGTTTGACATAAGAAATTTGCGGATACGCTAGAGTGGTCTGATTTGATTGTGAATTTATTAGGATGAGAGGTAAAAAACAAGTCTAGAGTGTTGGCGGATTGACCTGCAGCATCAGGAATTCGAGTTGGCTCCTAAACAAGCTGAGTTAATTGAAATTACACCTTCGATTGTTGTCTGGCCAGAAATCAAGAAGAGTTATGTACATTAAATTGACCAATTAATTTTTTGAATGGAGTTGGAAAGATAATCAAATTCGTTAAAACTTGAACTACTCTCCAGGATTGGACTTATTTACCAAGAATTTTAACCAGAAGAAGTTATAGTTTGTTTAGAGCACACACCATATTGTGGTATAAGTTGATATACCACAATATGTTATTATATATTTGTTATACATACAGCTAATCCACGGTGATTCCAAGTAATCAGAATCTTTACCTATTGGAGTTTCACTCAATGCCAAAACAGCTGGCCTGTGTGTCTCAATGTGAAATTCTTTCTAATCCACTCTGAATTCACCAAACATTCCAAAATTTAAAACTAACAAAACACAATTCGGACAATTACCTATAATAAATGCTTTAACTAGAATCCTATTTAATCTTTTCAATAACAGATTTCAACTAGTGTTATGCCTTAGTAAAAATCTGTGTACTGATCCACCCCTGGTTAGCTAGATATCACGTATGATTTACTTAAAGTATAGCAGGACGGGTATGATAAGAGCGAAACTTTGGTTGCTAGAAAGAGAGCTTCTTCAGGATCTGCTGAATTGTGAATATTTTATCTACTGTCAACTTTCCTGTTACACACTGTTGGGTTGCGTTGCGTTGACTGTGGTTCCACTATATGATGTTTCCAATTTCGTCTTTGCAGACTTCGGCTCTAAGTTTATGAACTCGTGAATTTCGCCTGTTCATACAACTTCCGAACTTAATTTTTGTTTCTAAGCCGTTCAACATCTTCGACCCCACGCTTCTAATTCTCTCTATTTTTTCGTTCTGAGAAGTCGGTGGATCTCTCTCCTCTTCTGATCATAGAGCTGATGATGTTATAGTGTTCATAGTTGATAGTTTAGCTGAGCTTTTGATGGTCGTATTGACATACCTGTTGTATGTCTCGTTTTGATGTTGATAATTTGCTGATCTTTGTTGTTTGTATTTGGTTATAGTGCAGTATTTTTTGTTCGGAAATAATTGTTGGTATATAATCTATCTGTGGGTTTCTTTTCGACGTTTATTATTATTTCTGTTCTTACTATTTTCCGGTCACTATACAAATAAATGTTCTTAATCATATATTTGTCTCTTATTGTTTCTATTTTGTTCATCAGAAATAGTTATATTTAATATTTTTACTTGCGACATATAGGAACTATATGGCAAGTTTTGCATTCGTGCAAAATTTCGAACTCGAGATTTTAATCAAACATGATATTACGATGGTAGACAAGTCGAAAAAAGTGGGTCCCGCGATTCCGTCCGGTCGGTTTTGTCTGTCTGTCCACGCTCCTACAGCCTAAACCATTGGGTCGATTGAGTTCAAACTTGGAAGTTAAGGTTTTAAGCAGATTCGCGTTAGGCGTTTTTTTCATTTTTTTTTTTAAGATCAAAACTAACAGTGGCCCCCATACAATTTTTTTGGTCAAAAACCGAAAATTCAAATTTTCTCAAAAACAAACCGATAGATTTTTTTAAAATTTTCTCTAAAATTTTATTTTTTAATTTGGCTTCTTTTGTTGCGCAGAATAAAAATACAACCGTCTAGTATGAGAAGTTTATTCAGAATAGATAAGTAACGATACAAAGATTACAAGAAAAAAAAGATACAAGTTAAGATTTACCGAAGAGGAGAAATATTACACGTACAATAAAAAGTTAACGAAAACAGAAATGCAAACTGCAGATGCAGGACAATAACAGAGGGAGATAAATAGTAAGGCAAAATATTCATGAACTACATATAGTTATCTTTATCACTCCCTCTTTCATTAATATTTTTCTAAAAAAACTTCCTCTTGGATCAATAATAATTTAATACATTAATTTGAATCTGCTGACAGCGGAAAAACACCAATCATCTTTCGCAGTATTTGAAATCGCTCTTTGGGTAGCGACTTTGTGAAGATGTCAGCTTTCTGCAATTCTGTAGAAACATATTCGATGTCGAAAACCTTCTGAGTATACTTTTCTCGGATAAAATGATACTTTACATCCACATGCTTTGTTCTCTTGTGGAATTCTGGGTTTTTCACCAGTCTAATAGCACTTTGGTTATCCATAAAGAGTGTTGAATTTTGGTACGAACAGCGAATATCATCAAACAAAAGCTTTAGCCACGATATTTCTTTTGCCGCCTCAGCTGCCGCTATATATTCCGACTCTGTCGTTGACAATGCTACACAACGCTGTTGTTGAGAACACCAAGAAATCGGACCATCTCCCAGGAAACAGATATACCCACTTGTTGAGCGCCTTGTGTTTCGATCACCAGCATAGTCAGCATCGCTATAGGATTCAAAAGTATATAAAGAATTTGAATTAAAAGCAATACCATAATTTCGTGTTCCTTTAACGTATCTTATGATACGCTTCAATGCCTTGATGTGAACCTCCTCTGGATTTTCCATATACCGGCTCACAACTCCCAAAGCATATGAGATATCCGGGCGCGTCCCTACAGCAAGGTACATTAAACTTCCAACTGCTGCTCGATATGGAAAATTAGTGCTACTTGAAGTTTCAATATCTTCAACCATTTCGAATGCAAATGTATCTGCAGGGGTAGAGACAGTATTCGCATTCATCATCCCGAATTTAGACACTATTTTGTCGGCAAAGCATTGTTGATTGATGAAAATAGTTCCGTCCGTTTTATAAAAAATCTCAAATCCAAGAAAAAATTTGGCTTCGAATACTTTTACCGCAAATTCTTTTCTTAAAAAGTTGATGACTGCCTGAATTTTGTTGTCGTCCTTTGCTGCAATGATGCCATCGTCAATATATATTGCCATGATGATGTCATTCCCCACGAAAACGCACGGGTCAGCTTTTGATGTTTCCAAATGAAAAGATCGAAGAAAACTCGTGAATTTTTCATTCCATACCCGTGAAGCCTGTTTAAGACCATAAAGGCTT
Source organism: Eupeodes corollae (assembly GCF_945859685.1). NCBI lineage: Eukaryota > Metazoa > Arthropoda > Insecta > Diptera > Syrphidae > Eupeodes > Eupeodes corollae. The sequence goes on along the minus strand of NC_079147.1, from coordinate 143,823,196 downwards.
CTTTGGAGTTTGCAAACACGTCCGGTCCCATCTTCAAAACCTTTGGGCTGTTTCATGAAAATATTCTCTTTCAGTGTACCATTCAGGAATGCAGTTTTTATATCGAAATTTTTAATTTTGTAACTTTTATGCGCTGCTAGAGAAAAAACTGTTCTAATAGAGGAAAATCTCGCCACCGGACTAAATGTTTCCTCATAGTCCAAGCCTTTTACTTGAGAAAAACCTCTAACCACAAATCTAGCCTTAAAAAGATCTGGCTCATTTGTGCTCGAACCTTTGATCTTGTATACCCATTTGTTATCAATGACCTTTCGGTCATCTGGCGGTGAAACAAGCTCCCAGGTTTGGTTCTTAATTAAAGCATCCATTTCGTTTGCCATAGCTTGATCCCACTTAGACGCATCCCTAGACCGCAATGCTTCTTCAAACGAATTTGGCTCAATGGATTCAGCTACAAAAGCACAACCAGCTAACATTGCTGATACCGTGCTATTATGCGCTCCTGCAGCACTTCTCAGACGATACCTTAGCGGTACTTCATCATCATCAGCATCTGAGTCTTCCGCTGAATGAAAGGACTCGTCACGTTCTAATTGTTTTGGTTCATCGCCATCATCAAAAACTAGGATGTTGTTGGATTCAACTGTTGTAGTTTCAGAATCTTCATTTTTCTTATGAATTTCGTTGACGTGTTCTGGAATTGTTTTTTGAAAAATTACATCTCGACTCACCTCTATTTTATTAGTTCTCGGAACCCATATACGGTAGCCTTTTACACCTTCGATGTATCCCACAAAATGGCCCTTTTCTGATTTCAAGTCCCACTTGCGTCTTTTTGATGCTGGAACATGCACAAAACACACATCTCCGAATGCCTTCCAGTTTTCCCAATCTGTGTTTAAGTCTTTGCCGGTCCACAGCTCAAAAGGTGTCTTTAGATCATCGTTCAATGCACTTCTGTTAATGACGTAAGCAGCAGTGTTGATAGCTTCAGGCCATAATTCAAGAGGCAAATTTTTGGCATGAATCATCGTCCTTCCGGCTTCCACAAGAGTCCTCATTTCACGCTCCGCTCTACCATTTTGCTGGGGGCAGTATGGTACTGAAGTTTGGTGTAATATTCCAAACTGTTTTAAAACATCTTCAAAATTCTCATTTAGAAATTCGGTACCATTATCGGTTCGTATGGTTTTAAGTTTCAAACCGGTTTCTGATTTCAGTTTGTAAATGAAATTTCTAAAACAGGAGGGAACCTCACTTTTATGTTTAAGAAAATAAACACAGCGGTATTTTGAGAAATCGTCCTTAAATAAAAGGAAGTACCTTGAATCTGATAGGGAAGGATGTTGCATGGGACCGCAAAGATCCGAGTGTACCAGCTCACCAGGTTGCTTTGCCCTGCTGTCACTTGCTTGAAATTTTAACTTGGAGTGCTTTCCAAAAACACACGCCTCGCAAAACAAACCATCATCGGCCACTTGAATATTTTTATTTTTCAAAAACATTTTCACTGTTTTGATATTTTGATGGGCAAGGCGTTCGTGCCAAGTCTTTAAATCATGAATTTTTGTCGCAATATTAGCACTTGGAATTTTAATTTCAAACATCATACGGAAAAGCGACTTTTCTCGAAATCCTACAGCGACTATTTTGTCTCTGTCAAAGTAACCTGCATTCATCTTTATTGGACACTAGACGTAAGCCCTTGTCCAATGCTGAATTTGACGAAAATAAGTTTACTTTGATCTCCGGTACGTAAAGAATATTCTTTAGACATTTGTTAAGCCAAGTAAAATTATTGTACGAAAGAATATCAACATCGCCACAACCATAAGCATTTATTAACTCACCGTTGCCAACACGAACTTTTTGCGGTTTATCAAATTGTTCATATGAAGAAAATAATTCCCTGTCATAAGTCATATGATCCGTTGCTCCGGAATCCATAACCCATCCTTGGCTGGCACTATTCGTGTCACAACGCTGGAGGGTCGATATAAATGCATCTTTATTATTGTTTTTATTTTCAATTTTACTATTCTTCTTTTTCGGACATTCTCTTTTCCAGTGTCCTGTTTTTTTGCATATGAAGCATCTCCCTCTACTTCCTCCACCACTGAAACTCTTGCTAGAGTGAGACTCATATATTCTTCCTTGATGTTCTTCCTTGATGTTGTGTGTGTGTATGAAGCGACATACGGGTTTCTTCAATGATGAGACGACTTGTTAAGTTGCTCAATGTGCGATCAGTTGCAGCTGTAGATTCCCATGCTGTATGGAAGTGCATGTATTTATCCGGCAATGTCATCAGTATCTTTGTTATTAACATGCTTTCAGATACTGTCTCTCCTAAATCACGTAACTGCTGCGCAATACATTCCACTTTCGAGATGTGTGTGGCTATGTCGTCCTTTTCTGCTTTTACACACGCATAGAATTTTTGCTGCAGCATATGAATGTTTGTCTGGCTCTTTTGTTCATATACTGTAATTAGCTTCGTCCACATTTCCCGCGCCGTTTTACAGTTAACAATGTGCGTAAGCGGCTGCTGGCCAACGGATGTCACAATGATTCTTTGGGCTTTAAAATCAGCTTTTAGATGTTCCTTCAAATCACCATCTTTAGCACTTTTCAATGGCTCCGCATCACCACAGACAACATCATACAAATCACAAGAATTTAAAATTATTTTGATTTGGAATTTCCAAGTTATCCACTGCTCCGCTGTTTGCAGCTTTTCAATGCGGCAAACGTCCGACGATGACGATTCCATTGCTAACGCTTCTAAATTAATGTTACCAAAAAAAACTCAGGCACCTTTTTTTGTTCCGAAATTATACCTTTATTTCCGCAAAATTAATGCGACCGAAATAATACTTTTACTTTATAAATTTCCAAAAAAACAACTAAAAGTTTCCGATAGTGCCTGCGCCCATAACCTGTTGCGCAGAATAAAAATACAACCGTCTAGTATGAGAAGTTTATTCAGAATAGATAAGTAACGATACAAAGATTACAAGAAAAAAAAGATTCAAGTTAAGATTTACCGAAGAGGAGAAATATTACACGTACAATAAAAAGTTAACGAAAACAGAAATGCAAACTGCAGATGCAGGACAATAACAGAGGGAGATAAATAGTAAGGCAAAATATTCATGAACTACATATAGTTATCTTTATCATCTTTCTATAAGAAAACCATATTTTTGTATTGCTCAGGAAAGGTACCGCTCATAGAACCGTTATTTTGTTTTTTAATTTTCTCAGCAACTTATAAACCGATTTCAATAATTTTTTTTCTAGATAAGCTCTTATATTGCCTTAACAATATTTGATTAACAAAAATGCAATTTTTAATTAGTTGGATTTTTAAAAAAATATTGAATTTTTATTTTTCAAAACTCTATATCTCAAAAACGGGTCACCAATTTTTTACGAAATTCAAACGTAAGACGTATATTTACAGTCACTAAACAACTGCATTCCAAAAATATTTTTAGAACAAAATTGGAAAATTTTATATATAAAAAATTAATTTAAAAAAAAACCGCTCTAACTATTTTCAAAATAAAAATTTAAAAAATCAACGGTTTTTTTATTTATAAAATGGCATTTAAATTTTTGAAGACAAATTTATTTTTCAGGTAAAATTTTGAATCTTAAAATATTATTTTTTAAATTATTTTTAGTGTGCATGAGCCCGAAAGAGCACATTATTTGGACAAAATTGTAATTACATTCCTATCTTTCATCCAAATGAATGCATTTGGTACACATTTATATATGATATAGGTATATGATTTTAAAATATTATTCTTTACGAATAAGATTGTTTCACATATGATTTACTGGCCTTCGCCTATATAAAAAAAAAATACTTAGTACCTACAAGTTAAAGAAACTGGCCAGAGAGAGCATATGTATGTAGTATGTACCTTCTAGCCACCAATAACATTCCTTCATTATCATCATAAACATGTCCTTATCTATCTATCTGCATAAAGCTAAGCACGCCAAGTGAACTATTCTATGGTCGTTTTAGACATCTACCTGCTACCTAACAACACAACCAATAGGCGATCGCCTTGCAATTTAAACATTCATGGTCTGCCTCTTTCTTATCTTATTTATTTTCCATCCTGGTTCTTCTAATATGAAATTACAATAAAGCTATCTAAAGGAAAAAAGCTTTTAAGGAACAAGTTGAATCTATATGAATCGCATTGTAGCTTTATAGGTAATAGAAACCATTTTTCATATACAAAGATCGTACACAAGTAAAACAAGACTTATGAATGTAAATAAAAACAAATATCGGTAAAAGATCCTAAACAGCTGACGTAAGCATGCAAAAGTTTGTTTCATCGCCTTCTTATATACAATATTAAGCCATTTTGTTTGTTATATAAAGTGCATTGATATAAATAAAACAAAAACAAATTCATGAACCTTCATATGGAAGCTCTTTATGTGAAAACATATACGAGGATAGACTCAAATAAAATGAAGGAAATTGTGTAGACTTTTTGGGTCGAAAATTAATTATCTCCCTTATTCTGCTGGCTGCTTATGGGAATGGGAATAATATTTTTCTCTCGCTCCCGCTGAATTTCTCCACTTTCGATACAAATGCCACGCCAACGACTCGGAATCTGGTCGCCCTAAAAGTTTCTGCTCATGAGAGTACTATGGTTTTCATATACAAAGATCGTGCGTTTTTTTTGACAATTCAAATGGCATTTATATCTTTGAAGCCAAACTTATTTTACAGGTATATTTTTAAATCTCATATAAGTACTTTTTTAAACAGACTCTTTGCATACAGAAGCAAGTTCGTGCGACCCAGTCGTGCATTTTATTGTTTTAACATTTGGTGAGATCATCGTACCATTTTATTTTCTTAACTCTTGGCATTTCCTGGTCTTCATCCAAGATAAGTGTTCTAACATTAAAAGTGCAGATATTAACAGTTTCATGTTGGTTCTTGTGGGTACGATTTTGTGTTTGATTCTAATTATTATTACTTTTGCGTGGGTCGTGTGGATCTTCTAATCCCACCGTGATCAACCGGGTTGAAAACCATCAAAACCAAATTTGGGTTCTTAATTTGTCCGATATTGCGTGTCTTTAAAATATAATTAAATAGCTTTTCGTTTGACAAATCAATTAAATAACATATGAGGGTATATTTACTCAGACAATCTTCAGGATATAAGTAGGCAGCCCTTCTTTGCTTCCATTCATATGTCATGGCTTAATGTCTTATGTCTAGATTATAGCTAGGCAAACCAAGCACAAACTGTTATTACAATAATATCTTTGATAAAACATCAGTCATTATCTGCGTATCTCGTACTAAAATAAAAGAACTAATTGTCTTTGAGTTACAAACTGAACTCCACTCATTTTTGTTAATAACGAAAATATTACAATGTATTTACAATCCATATATTTCAAATTAAGAATCTGACCGATAATTGATCTAGATTGTGTTATGTTACCACAATACAACCCGTGAAGCCTACAGTTTTTTTTACTGGTACTGCCTCTGGCGAGACATTGACAAAACCTCCAAGAGTAATTCTTGTCATGAAAAGTGCTTTCCCAAATTAGCCGTTCGGATTCGGCATAAAACTGTAGGTCTTCTCCATTTTTGACATGACTCGCACACAACAATAGTTGAGGGTTGTAAGTCACTAGGCCTAAGTTCTATTTAATATATTCTGGTGTGTCTTAGAAATATATATCTAACGCCGATTTTTTGACCTGAGTTGAAATACTACTTAAAAATGGCTTTATTCAACAGGCTTTTTGAGACACACTTTCTTCATAATTTTAAAATAAGCCGTATCTACCTCTCACCTTGAAACAACCTCTACACACAATTTTAGTCAACATTTTTTTCGACAATACAATAAAAAGATAAATGCATTTCATTTAGGTAACTTGGGTTTTATCACAACAAGGCTATAAATCTAGGTATTAAAATCTACACGTTTTTTTAAACAAACAAATCACTAAAATAATACATTATCTAATGTGTCGACAGCGAAGCGACACAATTGTTAATAAAATAATGTGTAAATAAAATTAATATTATTTGTTTTCACGTTTTGCGATTTTATAATTTGGAAATTTGGAAATTTTTGCAGAATAAAAGCGAGAGACATCGCTTGAAATTAATTATAGTTAATTGTTCTTCTCTTTAGAAAGTTTCTACTGTAAATTTCAAAAAATGTACGCATTCAAGTTGATGTTGATCGTTCTATTCGCAATGGTTGCCTTTTCAAATGCAGCATTGGATCAATGTAAATGTTATAAAGATGGTATACAAGTCAACCTTAGTGTTTTAGGATCAGGTAACTATAAAGCGCCATACTTTACTTAAACAAAAACACTAAATCTTTTTTTCATCACTTGATATAGACGAAAAATGCAAGGACGCAAGCGGAAGCTTAGTCGATTTAACTGCGTGCTTAGGTTAAATTGGGTACGTACTCTCCAAGAAGTTCTTACTTATTTTTGAATAAAGTAATGCGAACCATATTTCGATTTGTTTGGTGTTTTTTTTTACTTCAAGTAGCAGCATATAATATGATAGTAGCAAATTGTAGACTCCTATAACTTGCAACTGGAACTCCAACATATATAAAAAGGATGAGCTTTACGGGGCTAGTTATAGCTGTCTTTGGTTTTCATCATTGAACATTTTGTTTCGAGAGAGTCAAATGAAGTTCAATGAAAGCTATAACCAACCTTAAACAAATTTCAATGATGAAAACCAATGATGCCTATAACTGGCGGATAAGTATTACGAATATATGTATATTGACTTCAAATAGTAAGCTAAATCAATGGGTCCGATTTATCAAATTGACCTCGATTCAATGATCCTTAGATATGTACATGTCTGTTCGTTCGTTCCTTAGTTGGGAAGTTCTTACGCCTGGGGTATCATTTTTCTCTCTCTCATCGACTTCAAATATATAATAATAATAATATCAAAATGGGCAAAATGTCTTACTGCAGTAATTTAAAAAGTGTGAAAGATTTAAGTAAGGTCGAATATCCGTCTGACTGAATATGCTATGGACTTCAATGCGAATCTATATTGTACATTTTCTCGTCATAAATATATAAATAAATTGGGTGGCGCAACAGTCCGTTGTGAATCAGGGCCTAGTGACTTACAAGGACGAATCCAAACGGCTAATTTGAGAAGGCACGTTTTCATGACAAAAATTACTCTTGAAGAAATTGTCAATTCCTCGCAAGAGGCAGTACCCGCGAAAATTATAGTTTTTAAATTAAGGTGGCACAGGCAGGGATTGAACCCAAGGCCTCTTGCACGACAGTCTAACGCACTAACCATCATTTTCTCGTCATACCAAATTTTATAAAAATCTTGAGAACGATCGAAGGTTGACTTCACTTATTTCATAATATGATGTGGTACGATATGATATTGTTGTTAACATTTGGTACAAATTTAAGAACAAAATAAATGAATGGTTGTTTTGCAAAACTAATAATCTACAATAAATACTTTTAAAAATTGGTACAAATTTATTTGTAAATTCAACAAATTCTATCAAAAATGCCGGACTAAATTTTTTAAGTGTCGGAATATATCGACCAAAAAAAGCTTAAAATTCAATAATTGATTGCATACTTTTAAAATTCCTTATAAATAACAACTTGGATAAAAAGGGTTAAGCGAGGAATCCTTTCAATGATTCTTTTTCGAATACTGTTGAGATGAGAAGTTGAATTCTACGCGGTGTTTATTTCCCGTTGTACATTTTACTGTGTTTAGTTGGGTGGTTCGTTTCGGTACAAACATTTTTTTTAATGTAATAAGCTGCGGTCCGAAAGTTAGTTAGTTAGTTTATACCAAGACTGATTTTTTTTAATTCTACATATATTAAGTGGAAGTATTGCAGTAAAAGCCTTTTTTGAAAGTATCTTTTTTAGAGAAAAACTTATCTAAGTCAGCTTAGCAATATATTTTTAAAATCTGTTTGAAAGCAACCTTTTAATATTTTTCGGTTACAAAGTCATACGCTCACTAACTAGGAATCTTACGATTTAAAAAAATTCAAATAAATCCTAGTGGGACATGTTTTCTTGCCTTAAGTTTTCAACAATGCATTGGCTATTTTTTGTAGTGATTTACATATTATGTCCTTTTTTTGGATATGGAGAAGATCTAAGATCCTCTGTTTCGTCCAATAAGGAACATACCTACAATACGATGTTTTTCGTGGGTAAGTCGTAACAATAAAAATTATTTGAACAAACTTCTGGGGAGATTTCCGAAAAATTAATGAAGTTCTGGAAGAGCTGGAATGCAAAACGTTACTGTGAAAGTTATAAAAATTAACTCAAACCTTAATTATGAGAAAAAAAGTGGATTCAGTTGCTTAAGGACGAAGTGAAAATTTTATTTTATATAGAGTGGGTAGCAGCTTGAATGATCCAGCCCTATTTGTAAAATTCAAAGCTTGGTTTCTCGAACATAAATCAAATATCCACTAGGTCAAAACTACACATCATCATCCCTTGAACACGTATGCTACTTTTCAATGAGTAAAGTAAATTAATAAAATAAGAGTATATTAAGCTGTTAAACATACAGACTTCATATAACTGGATCGCACGAACTTGCTCCTTTATGCAAAGCGTCTGTTTAAAAAAGTACCTATATACAATTTAAAAACATACCTGTAAAATAAGTTTGTCTTCAAAGATATAAAAACCTCCATTTTTCAATTTTTTGTTTGAAAATCGTTAGACTGCATATTTTTGTTATGCAGTTGTTTAGTGATTGAATAGGAATTTAGTCTGGACGAATCATCTTCATATATATTATTTCGTTAGCATGTCGCCATTTTTCGGCTCTCATACGGAACTAATTTTAACAAATAAGGTGTCAAAACAAAGACAATTTCCCGTAGACTATTGTATTTTATTCAATATTAATTTATAATTTGTTGAAAAAGCTTAACTTTTTATATTTTTATAATAATAAAAGAATGAAATACTCGGAACATATTATGTTAAGGGAAATGGTTTGTATGTTCGAATACACACCATTTTTTGTCGGTAAGCTAGTTTCCAGGTATTTCCTTTGTATATACAAAGGCGCTATTCATCCCAAAACACAACTCATCCCGGAAATGCAAAATACTTGTAAGCATACTTAACGAAAACAATAATTGTTTGTGTATTCAACTAGTTCGTTCAAAGCTTTCTTTTAATTTCATATTAGAAGAACCAGGATGGAAAATATATTATCTGAAGATAAGAAAGAGGCAGAATATGTATGTTTAAATTGTAAACCGATCGCCTATTGATTGTGTAGTTCGGTAGGTGTCTAAAACGGAAAAAGAATAGTTCATTGGCGTGCTGAGCTTTAAGCAGATAGACAGATAAAGACATGTTTATGATGATAATGAAGGAATGTCATTGGTAGGTAGAAGGTAATTACTACGATCCAATCACATTCCTTCTTTCCTACAAGTTTTCAGCACAAAAATGGAGTTATTACGTTTAGTTTTTTTTTCGTTAAAGTTTAAAAAAAAACAGCCATACGAACAGGTACAAGAAATTGCTTTTCATGTGTTGTTTACAGTCAGGCTCTTGGGCGTTTTAGATTTACGTTAATAAGTGACACGTAAGCAGTAGTTGAAGAGGTTGTACGTTATACCTATGTATATAGATATAATGTGTATACGTTAAAAAAGTGATTCTAATAGAAAATACACATAATCTTGGAGCCCATTTCTTTAACTTATACTAAGTATTTATTCTTTTATATAGGCGAAGGCAAGTAAAATATGTTTGAAACAACCTTTTTTAATAGAGCAATATTTTAAAATTTAAATGCCATTTTATAAATTAAAATTGATTTTTCTAACTTTTTTTTTCGAAAATCGTTAGAGCGTATTCTTTTAAATTAATGTTTTATATATAAACTTTTTCAATTTTGTTCTAAAAATATTGTTGGTAGGCAGTTGTTTAGTGATTGTAAATAAACGTCAAAAAATGTTGAACCGTTTTTGAAATATAAAATTAAAAAAAAGAAAACAAAATTTTTTTAAATATCCAAACAAAACAAAAATTGCACATTTAATAATCAAATGATGTTAAGGCAATATAAGAGCTCGTTCAAAAAAAATATTGAAATCAGTTCATAAGTTGCTGAGAAAATTCAAACACAAAATAACGATTTTATGAGTGGTACCTTTCCGGAGCAATAATAACATTTTAGAGAAAATTAAAAAAAATCTATCGGTTTGTTATTGAGGAAATTCAATTTTTCGTTTTTCTACCAAAAAAATGTATAGGGGCCACTATTAGTTTTGATCTTAAAAAAAAGGAAAAATCGCCTAACGCGAATCTGCTGAAAACCTTAACTTCCAAGTTTGAACTCGATCGACCCAATAGTTTATTCTGTAGGAGCGTGGACAGACAGACCGGACAGACTATATATCGCAAGTAAAAAAAACTTCTCCACTCTGGATGAGTGGAAAAAGATAACCTTAGAAACCACATACAAATTGGTGGAATCAATGCCCAAAAGGCTAAAAGCTGTAAAAAAAATAGCGAGCGTTACTATACACAATTTTAAATGTTTAATTTATCGAATAATAAATGTTAGTTTTGATGTTGTTTCAATTTGTTTAAAGTGGATCAACTAAGCTGTAACATTAAATTTGGCTGTTTTTATAAAAGTTGTGGTGTCTTTTTTTGTTTTTTAAAGTGGCATGATTATGGAACAAAATTAAGTTGCAATACGTACCTGATTTCAATGTAAACTGTATCTTTTTTGAGAGTGGCGTTACAAGGGTTAAAAAGTTTTTAGATTCGCTGGCATACCAATCGCTACATGTAAACTATTACGAATGCAAGATACTATGAAGAAGGCAAATATCAGGTGGAGTAACATCACCACGTGTCAGGTCACGTAAAACATCTGGCCTACACTAGATTTAAACCGCCCAAGGTGCTTGCTATCTCTAAACAGATTGGATATAAGGTCAATAATCGGTGTCAAAACCGGTCTAATAGGAAAGAACGACACGCAGCTAACCGTATTTCCAAATGAGAAAGAGGAAGAGCAGGAAACAGTTCTTTACCTCTTGTGTACATGATAATAATTCAAGAATCCTTTACACTATATTTTTTGATGGAAGAAAGGATGAAACTTTTCCAATCAAATATTCTTATGCAAGGGAAATCGTTTTGGAGAGAAATAAAAATTTCTTGAATGAAAATGGTTTGGGCTTAATATAAGACTAAATGTGTTGTAGTTGAATGGCATGGAACCGCTGTCAATACAAGAAAAACTCAAGGGAGGTGTGATAAGATGCCTGTGGAAGAGCAATTACAGAAAACATTACAGAGGTTTTTTTGGAAACTACATCAGAAGAAATTTAAAATATTGTGAGATTCTTCATTAGTATAGCTTTTGAATCAGTAAGCTGTCCACAACAGCATGTACCGAATGCAAAAAATCTCATAACACTTTCAGACTTGTCCCGCAACTCTGGTCAATGCCGCGTAAATCTCTTACGAGTAAGAAACGATCGGACTCCCGAAAAATTGTTCCATTAATATTACTAATTGGAAGGAACTGTACCACCACTGCTGAAGAAAATTTGTACTTATGTCATCAAGGAATACATTCAAATGCCAGACAAAATTAATTCAATGACATTGTTTAGGCCTCTGCTGCTTTATATGTTTTTAACAAAAGGGATGGGTTTTAAAGAGCAACAATACGAATACTGCAAAGTAATACCTTTTTAAAATTCGAAAAAAGATTTATTTGAAAAATATTTTTCTATTAAAAAATCTTTCTACTACAATTAAATATGAATTTTAAACTAAATTAATATTTAAATATTTGTTTGTCTTATTTATTTTACATTTCAAAAAATAGATTCTTTTCATAATTTCTTAAGACTACTTTAACACCATTTTATTTGTGTGGATCGTGACAGCTTTCTATCACTAGCCTATCGAAATTAAAGATGTCTTGTCTTGCTAACGCGAGATATACAACCTTAAAACTAAACATCTCGATATTCTCGGTTTGTACATCACCAAAACCTCTTGTGGTACGACCGACGACGCCCGCCGACGCACTTTTGGGTGTTCTGAGATAATGCAAGAAATCCTTCTCTACTTCTCATCTCAACAGTATTCAAAAAAGGATCATTGAAAGGATTCCTCGCTTAACCCTTTTTATCCAAGTTGTTATTTATAAGGAATTTTAAAAGTATGCAATCAATTATTGAATTTTAAGCTTTTTTTGGTCGATATATTCCGACACTTAAAAAATTTAGTCCGGCATTTTTGATAGAATTTGTTGAATTTACAAATAAATTTGTACCAATTTTTAAAAGTATTTATTGTAGATTATTAGTTTTGCAAAACAACCATTCATTTATTTTGTTCTTAAATTTGTACCAAATGTTAACAACAATATCATATCGTACCACATCATATTATGAAATAAGTGAAGTCAACCTTCGATCGTTCTCAAGATTTTTATAAAATTTGGTATGACGAGAAAATGATGGTTAGTGCGTTAGACTGTCGTGCAAGAGGCCTTGGGTTCAATCCCTGCCTGTGCCACCTTAATTTAAAAACTATAATTTTCGCGGGTACTGCCTCTTGCGAGGAATTGACAATTTCTTCAAGAGTAATTTTTGTCATGAAAACGTGCCTTCTCAAATTAGCCGTTTGGATTCGTCCTTGTAAGTCACTAGGCCCTGGTTCACAACGGACTGTTGCGCCACCCAATTTATTTATATATTTATGACGAGAAAATGTACAATATAGATTCGCATTGAAGTCCATAGCATATTTAGTCAGACGGATATTCGACCTTACTTAAATCTTTCACACTTTTTAAATTACTGCAGTAAGACACCACCCGCTAGATGTTTTTGAAGTCCTCAAAAACATTTTGCCCATTTTGATATTATTATTATTATATATTTGAAGTCGATGAGAGAGAGAAAAATGATACCCCAGGCGTAAGAACTTCCCAACTAAGGAACGAACGAACAGACATGTACATATCTAAGGATCATTGAATCGAGGTCAATTTGATAAATCGGACCCATTGATTTAGCTTACTATTTGAAGTCAATATACATATATTCGTAATACTTATCCGCCAGTTATAGGCATCATTGGTTTTCATCATTGAAATTTGTTTAAGGTTGGTTATAGCTTTCATTGAACTTCATTTGACTCTCTCGAAACAAAATGTTCAATGATGAAAACCAAAGACAGCTATAACTAGCCCCGTAAAGCTCATCCTTTTTATATATGTTGGAGTTCCAGTTGCAAGTTATAGGAGTCTACAATTTGCTACTATCATATTATATGCTGCTACTTGAAGTAAAAAAAAACACCAAACAAATCGAAATATGGTTCGCATTACTTTATTCAAAAATAAGTAAGAACTTCTTGGAGAGTACGTACCCAATTTAACCTAAGCACGCAGTTAAATCGACTAAGCTTCCGCTTGCGTCCTTGCATTTTTCGTCTATATCAAGTGATGAAAAAAAGATTTAGTGTTTTTGTTTAAGTAAAGTATGGCGCTTTATAGTTACCTGATCCTAAAACACTAAGGTTGACTTGTATACCATCTTTATAACATTTACATTGATCCAATGCTGCATTTGAAAAGGCAACCATTGCGAATAGAACGATCAACATCAACTTGAATGCGTACATTTTTTGAAATTTACAGTAGAAACTTTCTAAAGAGAAGAACAATTAACTATAATTAATTTCAAGCGATGTCTCTCGCTTTTATTCTGCAAAAATTTCCAAATTTCCAAATTATAAAATCGCAAAACGTGAAAACAAATAATATTAATTTTATTTACACATTATTTTATTAACAATTGTGTCGCTTCGCTGTCGACACATTAGATAATGTATTATTTTAGTGATTTGTTTGTTTAAAAAAACGTGTAGATTTTAATACCTAGATTTATAGCCTTGTTGTGATAAAACCCAAGTTACCTAAATGAAATGCATTTATCTTTTTATTGTATTGTCGAAAAAAATGTTGACTAAAATTGTGTGTAGAGGTTGTTTCAAGGTGAGAGGTAGATACGGCTTATTTTAAAATTATGAAGAAAGTGTGTCTCAAAAAGCCTGTTGAATAAAGCCATTTTTAAGTAGTATTTCAACTCAGGTCAAAAAATCGGCGTTAGATATATATTTCTAAGACACACCAGAATATATTAAATAGAACTTAGGCCTAGTGACTTACAACCCTCAACTATTGTTGTGTGCGAGTCATGTCAAAAATGGAGAAGACCTACAGTTTTATGCCGAATCCGAACGGCTAATTTGGGAAAGCACTTTTCATGACAAGAATTACTCTTGGAGGTTTTGTCAATGTCTCGCCAGAGGCAGTACCAGTAAAAAAAACTGTAGGCTTCACGGGTTGTATTGTGGTAACATAACACAATCTAGATCAATTATCGGTCAGATTCTTAATTTGAAATATATGGATTGTAAATACATTGTAATATTTTCGTTATTAACAAAAATGAGTGGAGTTCAGTTTGTAACTCAAAGACAATTAGTTCTTTTATTTTAGTACGAGATACGCAGATAATGACTGATGTTTTATCAAAGATATTATTGTAATAACAGTTTGTGCTTGGTTTGCCTAGCTATAATCTAGACATAAGACATTAAGCCATGACATATGAATGGAAGCAAAGAAGGGCTGCCTACTTATATCCTGAAGATTGTCTGAGTAAATATACCCTCATATGTTATTTAATTGATTTGTCAAACGAAAAGCTATTTAATTATATTTTAAAGACACGCAATATCGGACAAATTAAGAACCCAAATTTGGTTTTGATGGTTTTCAACCCGGTTGATCACGGTGGGATTAGAAGATCCACACGACCCACGCAAAAGTAATAATAATTAGAATCAAACACAAAATCTTACCCACAAGAACCAACATGAAACTGTTAATATCTGCACTTTTAATGTTAGAACACTTATCTTGGATGAAGACCAGGAAATGCCAAGAGTTAAGAAAATAAAATGGTACGATGATCTCACCAAATGTTAAAACAATAAAATGCACGACTGGGTCGCACGAACTTGCTTCTGTATGCAAAGAGTCTGTTTAAAAAAGTACTTATATGAGATTTAAAAATATACCTGTAAAATAAGTTTGGCTTCAAAGATATAAATGCCATTTGAATTGTCAAAAAAAACGCACGATCTTTGTATATGAAAACCATAGTACTCTCATGAGCAGAAACTTTTAGGGCGACCAGATTCCGAGTCGTTGGCGTGGCATTTGTATCGAAAGTGGAGAAATTCAGCGGGAGCGAGAGAAAAATATTATTCCCATTCCCATAAGCAGCCAGCAGAATAAGGGAGATAATTAATTTTCGACCCAAAAAGTCTACACAATTTCCTTCATTTTATTTGAGTCTATCCTCGTATATGTTTTCACATAAAGAGCTTCCATATGAAGGTTCATGAATTTGTTTTTGTTTTATTTATATCAATGCACTTTATATAACAAACAAAATGGCTTAATATTGTATATAAGAAGGCGATGAAACAAACTTTTGCATGCTTACGTCAGCTGTTTAGGATCTTTTACCGATATTTGTTTTTATTTACATTCATAAGTCTTGTTTTACTTGTGTACGATCTTTGTATATGAAAAATGGTTTCTATTACCTATAAAGCTACAATGCGATTCATATAGATTCAACTTGTTCCTTAAAAGCTTTTTTCCTTTAGATAGCTTTATTGTAATTTCATATTAGAAGAACCAGGATGGAAAATAAATAAGATAAGAAAGAGGCAGACCATGAATGTTTAAATTGCAAGGCGATCGCCTATTGGTTGTGTTGTTAGGTAGCAGGTAGATGTCTAAAACGACCATAGAATAGTTCACTTGGCGTGCTTAGCTTTATGCAGATAGATAGATAAGGACATGTTTATGATGATAATGAAGGAATGTTATTGGTGGCTAGAAGGTACATACTACATACATATGCTCTCTCTGGCCAGTTTCTTTAACTTGTAGGTACTAAGTATTTTTTTTTTATATAGGCGAAGGCCAGTAAATCATATGTGAAACAATCTTATTCGTAAAGAATAATATTTTAAAATCATATACCTATATCATATATAAATGTGTACCAAATGCATTCATTTGGATGAAAGATAGGAATGTAATTACAATTTTGTCCAAATAATGTGCTCTTTCGGGCTCATGCACACTAAAAATAATTTAAAAAATAATATTTTAAGATTCAAAATTTTACCTGAAAAATAAATTTGTCTTCAAAAATTTAAATGCCATTTTATAAATAAAAAAACCGTTGATTTTTTAAATTTTTATTTTGAAAATAGTTAGAGCGGTTTTTTTTTTAAATTAATTTTTTATATATAAAATTTTCCAATTTTGTTCTAAAAATATTTTTGGAATGCAGTTGTTTAGTGACTGTAAATATACGTCTTACGTTTGAATTTCGTAAAAAATTGGTGACCCGTTTTTGAGATATAGAGTTTTGAAAAATAAAAATTCAATATTTTTTTAAAAATCCAACTAATTAAAAATTGCATTTTTGTTAATCAAATATTGTTAAGGCAATATAAGAGCTTATCTAGAAAAAAAATTATTGAAATCGGTTTATAAGTTGCTGAGAAAATTAAAAAACAAAATAACGGTTCTATGAGCGGTACCTTTCCTGAGCAATACAAAAATATGGTTTTCTTATAGAAAGATGATAAAGATAACTATATGTAGTTCATGAATATTTTGCCTTACTATTTATCTCCCTCTGTTATTGTCCTGCATCTGCAGTTTGCATTTCTGTTTTCGTTAACTTTTTATTGTACGTGTAATATTTCTCCTCTTCGGTAAATCTTAACTTGAATCTTTTTTTTCTTGTAATCTTTGTATCGTTACTTATCTATTCTGAATAAACTTCTCATACTAGACGGTTGTATTTTTATTCTGCGCAACAGGTTATGGGCGCAGGCACTATCGGAAACTTTTAGTTGTTTTTTTGGAAATTTATAAAGTAAAAGTATTATTTCGGTCGCATTAATTTTGCGGAAATAAAGGTATAATTTCGGAACAAAAAAAGGTGCCTGAGTTTTTTTTTGGTAACATTAATTTAGAAGCGTTAGCAATGGAATCGTCATCGTCGGACGTTTGCCGCATTGAAAAGCTGCAAACAGCGGAGCAGTGGATAACTTGGAAATTCCAAATCAAAATAATTTTAAATTCTTGTGATTTGTATGATGTTGTCTGTGGTGATGCGGAGCCATTGAAAAGTGCTAAAGATGGATATTTGAATGAACATCTAAAAGCTGATTTTAAAGCCCAAAGAATCATTGTGACATCCGTTGGCCAGCAGCCGCTTACGCACATTGTTAACTGTAAAACGGCGCGGGAAATGTGGACGAAGCTAATTACAGTATATGAACAAAAGAGCCAGACAAACATTCATATGCTGCAGCAAAAATTCTATGCGTGTGTAAAAGCAGAAAAGGACGACATAGCCACACACATCTCGAAAGTGGAATGTATTGCGCAGCAGTTACGTGATTTAGGAGAGACAGTATCTGAAAGCATGTTAATAACAAAGATACTGATGACATTGCCGGATAAATACATGCACTTCCATACAGCATGGGAATCTACAGCTGCAACTGATCGCACATTGAGCAACTTAACAAGTCGTCTCATCATTGAAGAAACCCGTATGTCGCTTCATACACACACACAACATCAAAACGCTTTCATGGCAGAAAAAGGAAGAATATATGAGTCTCACTCTAGCAAGAGTTTCAGTGGTGGAGGAAGTAGAGGGAGATGCTTCATATGCAAAAAAACAGGACACTGGAAAAGAGAATGTCCGAAAAAGAAGAATAGTAAAATTGAAAATAAAAACAATAATAAAGATGCATTTATATCGACCCTCCAGCGTTGTGACACGAATAGTGCCAGCCAAGGATGGGTTATGGATTCCGGAGCAACGGATCATATGACTTATGACAGGGAATTATTTTCTTCATATGAACAATTTGATAAACCGCAAAAAGTTCGTGTTGGCAACGGTGAGTTAATAAATGCTTATGGTTGTGGCGATGTTGATATTCTTTCGTACAATAATTTTACTTGGCTTAACAAATGTCTAAAGAATATTCTTTACGTACCGGAGATCAAAGTAAACTTATTTTCGTCAAATTCAGCATTGGACAAGGGCTTACGTCTAGTGTCCAATAAAGATGAATGCAGGTTACTTTGACAGAGACAAAATAGTCGCTGTAGGATTTCGAGAAAAGTCGCTTTTCCGTATGATGTTTGAAATTAAAATTCCAAGTGCTAATATTGCGACAAAAATTCATGATTTAAAGACTTGGCACGAACGCCTTGCCCATCAAAATATCAAAACAGTGAAAATGTTTTTGAAAAATAAAAATATTCAAGTGGCCGATGATGGTTTGTTTTGCGAGGCGTGTGTTTTTGGAAAGCACTCCAAGTTAAAATTTCAAGCAAGTGACAGCAGGGCAAAGCAACCTGGTGAGCTGGTACACTCGGATCTTTGCGGTCCCATGCAACATCCTTCCCTATCAGATTCAAGGTACTTCCTTTTATTTAAGGACGATTTCTCAAAATACCGCTGTGTTTATTTTCTTAAACATAAAAGTGAGGTTCCCTCCTGTTTTAGAAATTTCATTTACAAACTGAAATCAGAAACCGGTTTGAAACTTAAAACCATACGAACCGATAATGGTACCGAATTTCTAAATGAGAATTTTGAAGATGTTTTAAAACAGTTTGGAATATTACACCAAACTTCAGTACCATACTGCCCCCAGCAAAATGGTAGAGCGGAGCGTGAAATGAGGACTCTTGTGGAAGCCGGAAGGACGATGATTCATGCCAAAAATTTGCCTCTTGAATTATGGCCTGAAGCTATCAACACTGCTGCTTACGTCATTAACAGAAGTGCATTGAACGATGATCTAAAGACACCTTTTGAGCTGTGGACCGGCAAAGACTTAAACACAGATTGGGAAAACTGGAAGGCATTCGGAGATGTGTGTTTTGTGCATGTTCCAGCATCAAAAAGACGCAAGTGGGACTTGAAATCAGAAAAGGGCCATTTTGTGGGATAAATCGAAGGTGTAAAAGGCTACCGTATATGGGTTCCGAGAACTAATAAAATAGAGGTGAGTCGAGATGTAATTTTTCAAAAAACAATTCCAGAACACGTCAACGAAATTCATAAGAAAAATGAAGATTCTGAAACTACAACAGTTGAATCCAACAACATCCTAGTTTTTGATGATGGCGATGAACCAAAACAATTAGAACGTGACGAGTCCTTTCATTCAGCGGAAGACTCAGATGCTGATGATGATGAAGTACCGCTAAGGTATCGTCTGAGAAGTGCTGCAGGAGCGCATAATAGCACGGTATCAGCAATGTTAGCTGGTTGTGCTTTTGTAGCTGAATCCATTGAGCCAAATTCGTTTGAAGAAGCATTGCGGTCTAGGGATGCGTCTAAGTGGAATCAAGCTATGGCAAACGAAATGGATGCTTTAATTAAGAACCAAACCTGGGAGCTTGTTTCACCGCCAGATGACCGAAAGGTCATTGATAACAAATGGGTATACAAGATCAAAGGTTCGAGCACAAATGAGCCAGATCTTTTTAAGGCTAGATTTGTGGTTAGAGGTTTTTCTCAAGTAAAAGGCTTGGACTATGAGGAAACATTTAGTCCGGTGGCGAGATTTTCCTCTATTAGAACAGTTTTTTCTCTAGCAGCGCATAAAAGTTACAAAATTAAAAATTTCGATATAAAAACTGCATTCCTGAATGGTACACTGAAAGAGAATATTTTCATGAAACAGCCCAAAGGTTTTGAAGATGGGACCGGACGTGTTTGCAAACTCCAAAGAAGCCTTTATGGTCTTAAACAGGCTTCACGGGTATGGAATGAAAAATTCACGAGTTTTCTTCGATCTTTTCATTTGGAAACATCAAAAGCTGACCCGTGCGTTTTCGTGGGGAATGACATCATCATGGCAATATATATTGACGATGGCATCATTGCAGCAAAGGACGACAACAAAATTCAGGCAGTCATCAACTTTTTAAGAAAAGAATTTGCGGTAAAAGTATTCGAAGCCAAATTTTTTCTTGGATTTGAGATTTTTTATAAAACGGACGGAACTATTTTCATCAATCAACAATGCTTTGCCGACAAAATAGTGTCTAAATTCGGGATGATGAATGCGAATACTGTCTCTACCCCTGCAGATACATTTGCATTCGAAATGGTTGAAGATATTGAAACTTCAAGTAGCACTAATTTTCCATATCGAGCAGCAGTTGGAAGTTTAATGTACCTTGCTGTAGGGACGCGCCCGGATATCTCATATGCTTTGGGAGTTGTGAGCCGGTATATGGAAAATCCAGAGGAGGTTCACATCAAGGCATTGAAGCGTATCATAAGATACGTTAAAGGAACACGAAATTATGGTATTGCTTTTAATTCAAATTCTTTATATACTTTTGAATCCTATAGCGATGCTGACTATGCTGGTGATCGAAACACAAGGCGCTCAACAAGTGGGTATATCTGTTTCCTGGGAGATGGTCCGATTTCTTGGTGTTCTCAACAACAGCGTTGTGTAGCATTGTCAACGACAGAGTCGGAATATATAGCGGCAGCTGAGGCGGCAAAAGAAATATCGTGGCTAAAGCTTTTGTTTGATGATATTCGCTGTTCGTACCAAAATTCAACACTCTTTATGGATAACCAAAGTGCTATTAGACTGGTGAAAAACCCAGAATTCCACAAGAGAACAAAGCATGTGGATGTAAAGTATCATTTTATCCGAGAAAAGTATACTCAGAAGGTTTTCGACATCGAATATGTTTCTACAGAATTGCAGAAAGCTGACATCTTCACAAAGTCGCTACCCAAAGAGCGATTTCAAATACTGCGAAAGATGATTGGTGTTTTTCCGCTGTCAGCAGATTCAAATTAATGTATTAAATTATTATTGATCCAAGAGGAAGTTTTTTTTAAGTTAAAGTTTTTTTAGAAAAATATTAATGAAAGAGGGAGTGATAAAGATAACTATATGTAGTTCATGAATATTTTGCCTTACTATTTATCTCCCTCTGTTATTGTCCTGCATCTGCAGTTTGCATTTCTGTTTTCGTTAACTTTTTATTGTACGTGTAATATTTCTCCTCTTCGGTAAATCTTAACTTGTATCTTTTTTTTCTTGTAATCTTTGTATCGTTACTTATCTATTCTGAATAAACTTCTCATACTAGACGGTTGTATTTTTATTCTGCGCAACAAAAGAAGCCAAATTAAAAAATAAAATTTTAGAGAAAATTTTAAAAAAATCTATCGGTTTGTTTTTGAGAAAATTTGAATTTTCGGTTTTTGACCAAAAAAATTGTATGGGGGCCACTGTTAGTTTTGATCTTAAAAAAAAAAATGAAAAAAACGCCTAACGCGAATCTGCTTAAAACCTTAACTTCCAAGTTTGAACTCAATCGACCCAATGGTTTAGGCTGTAGGAGCGTGGACAGACAGACAAAACCGACCGGACGGAATCGCGGGACCCACTTTTTTCGACTTGTCTACCATCGTAATATCATGTTTGATTAAAATCTCGAGTTCGAAATTTTGCACGAATGCAAAACTTGCCATATAGTTCCTATATGTCGCAAGTAAAAATATTAAATATAACTATTTCTGATGAACAAAATAGAAACAATAAGAGACAAATATATGATTAAGAACATTTATTTGTATAGTGACCGGAAAATAGTAAGAACAGAAATAATAATAAACGTCGAAAAGAAACCCACAGATAGATTATATACCAACAATTATTTCCGAACAAAAAATACTGCACTATAACCAAATACAAACAACAAAGATCAGCAAATTATCAACATCAAAACGAGACATACAACAGGTATGTCAATACGACCATCAAAAGCTCAGCTAAACTATCAACTATGAACACTATAACATCAAAAGATAAAATATCTGGCGGAATAAATTCAAGAAGAGTTCCTCACGAGCTCTATGATCAGAAGAGGAGAGAGATCCACCGACTTCTCAGAACGAAAAAATAGAGAGAATTAGAAGCGTGGGGTCGAAGATGTTGAACGGCTTAAAAACAAAAATTAAGTTCGGAAGTTGTATGAACAGGCGAAATTCACGAGTTCATAAACTTAGAGCCGAAGTCTGCAAAGACGAAATTGGAAACATCATATAGTGGAACCACAGTCAACGCAACGCAACCCAACAGTGTGTAACAGGAAAGTTGACTGTAGATAAAATATTCACAATTCAGCAGATCCTGAAGAAGCTCTCTTTCTAGCAACCAAAGTTTCGCCCTTATCATACCCGTCCTGCTATACTTTAAGTAAATCATACGTGATATCTAGCTAACCAGGGGTGGATCAGTACACAGATTTTTACTAAGGCATAACACTAGTTGAAATCTGTTATTGAAAAGATTAAATACGATTCTAGTTAAAGCATTTATTATAGGTAATTGTCCGAATTGTGTTTTGTTAGTTTTAAATTTTGGAATGTTTGGTGAATTCAGAGTGGATTAGAAAGAATTTCACATTGAGACACACAGGCCAGCTGTTTTGGCATTGAGTGAAACTCCAATAGGTAAAGATTCT
The DNA here is from genome assembly GCF_945859685.1 of Eupeodes corollae. Lineage (NCBI taxonomy): Eukaryota > Metazoa > Arthropoda > Insecta > Diptera > Syrphidae > Eupeodes > Eupeodes corollae. The sequence continues at coordinate 143,800,422 of NC_079147.1, read as the reverse complement.
GATTACTTGGAATCACCGTGGATTAGCTGTATGTATAACAAATATATAATAACATATTGTGGTATATCAACTTATACCACAATATGGTGTGTGCTCTAAACAAACTATAACTTCTTCTGGTTAAAATTCTTGGTAAATAAGTCCAATCCTGGACAGAAGTTCAAGTTTTAACGAATTTGATTATCTTTCCAACTCCATTCAAAAAATTAATTGGTCAATTTAATGTACATAACTCTTCTTGATTTCTGGCCAGACAACAATCGAAGGTGTAATTTCAATTAACTCAGCTTGTTTAGGAGCCAACTCGAATTCCTGATGCTGCAGGTCAATCCGCCAACACTCTAGACTTGTTTTTTACCTCTCATCCTAATAAATTCACAATCAAATCAGACCACTGTATCGTATCCGCAAATTTCATATGTCAAACAACTTAGTTAAAGAAAAAACTCCTATGAGAACCGTTTGGCAGTATTAGCACACGGGAAGGTCTCAATGAATTCTTCAGCAACTTTAACTGGTCACTATGCTTAACTGGTCACTATGCTTCCTCCATACCGATGTGGATTTGGTTTTTGTTATTATTTTATTTGCAAAGGCTGGAAATTTCAGGGTAGATTATTTTAATATTCGTGGGCTTATAGCGAATTTTCTTTCGGTGTACTTCCATACTGCTTTAAACAGCTGTATTGGCACTAAGTGAAACCCAAGTGGGTGAGGATTCCGATCCCACTGAATTCTTTATTCAAGGGTATAACTTGGTGCCATTATTCTTTTCCCACCATGATCTCGCCATATACATTAGGAATGATGTTGCTTATCAGTTTTTGGTAGGTCGAGCAGAAAACACTCTTGACTTGTTTCTTACCTCTGACCCTGGTAAGTACAATATGAGTGTTCCATCTCCTCAAGGCACATCTGACCATTGTGTCATATCAGCAAATTTCTAGTGTAAAAACTCTCCAGTTAAAGAAAAAGCTCCTAAGAGAACCGTTTGGCAATACGAGAAAGCCAACTGGGACGGTCTCAATAACTTCAGGATCTTTAACTGGACGCCAGCGCTGATATGATCACAAGTTTGATTCTCCTGGGAATGAGAACTTTTATCCGAAATAGGGTTAAAAGCATCAGATCTAAGTCATTAGGGTCAAGAAGATAAGTTTCCGTTGTTTTAAAGCCAATCCAACTGAGGAAAACCGGAATAAGTTCAAGCAAGCCAGGAAGACCTGCAACGCCCATATTCGACGGACCAAATTTGTACATGATCAAAAATTACGGCAAAAAATACTGCAATGTCCCAAAGGCAGTAAAAATGTTTGGTCATTTGTAAAAAACCATGAGAAATTCTTCCTCTTCCTCGGTTCCTACGCTCGTTGTGAATGACACTCCATTTGTTAGCTCCTTAGAGAAAGCAAATCTCTTTGCTAGGCAGTTCGCCGCAAATTCAACGCTGCCAGTGAGTGTTATGACTCCACCTGGGGCAAATCTTTTTTCGCACTCGTACTGTAGCGAAAGTCCTAAAAGATCTTAACATACATACATCTGCTGGTCCGGATGGTATCCCCGCTATTGTTCTGAAGAGGTGTTCTTCATCGCTGGCAAAACCACTGAGTAAGCTTTTTCATCTGTCCTACTCCTTAGGTCTAGTTCTGTGCGGATGGAAAACCGCTTTTGTCCAGCCTATTCTCAAAAAAGGCGAATCTTCCTCACCGTCTAATTACAGACCGATTGCACTTACGTCCCTTCTTTCCACGGTCATGGAAACGCTGATTAATTATCAGGTCAAGAAATATCTTGAAGAACGGAAGCTTCTTAATGACCGACATTATGGCTCATCTCACCGAAGAGTGGAACAAATCTTTATATAGTTTTGGAGAAAGTTAGATTATTGCACTAGATACTTTAAAAGCATTTGATAGGGTTTGGCATCAGGCTCTCTTATCGAAAATGCGTGCTTTCGGTTTTCATGAATCCCTCCTTCATTGGATAAGAGACCGCGTGGAATTTAATGCTTCAAAAACGCAATGGTGTCTTGTATCGTTAAAGCGAAATATACCCCCCCTGCCATTACCCATAAATGGCACTTGCATCGAGGAAACTGAACATCTCGATATTTTCGGTATATGTATCACCAACCACTTTTTATGGAATAATCACATACGCGATGTCGCCAAAAATGCCGCAAGATGTTTGGGTTTTCTAAGGCGATGCAAGAAGTTTTTCTCCCCCTCTGATCTGGCTGTTATTTACAAGACTTATATACGTCCCAAGCTTGAGTATAACTCCCATATCTGGGCTGGTGCTCCTGCAACTTACTTAAGCCTCTTGGACAGTATTGAACGTAGAGCATTTAGACTGATTGGTGATATTACCATCATAAGATCATTTACGTCACTTGAACATCGTCGAAATGTTTCTTGTCTCACCCTCTTTTACCGTTATTTTAATGGTTTATGCTCTAGAGACATAGCCAGCTGCATTCCTCCCTTCCTTAAACAGTTCAACCGTAATACTCGCGCTTCTAGGAATGCTCATCAATATACCCTCGAGCCCAACTTCGGTCGTACTGTCAAGTACAAAGATTCGTTCTTTAGCCGTACTATGCGAATGTGGAATGAGTGTGCGCTTATTATAAAAAAAACAGATATAGTTACAAATTTAATTCTTTGTGGAATGAGAAATTTTATCCCGAATAGGTTAAAATTTATCAAACCCAAAGAAAATTCCAGCTGTGAAGAGGTTATTAGGATCAAAGTTTAAAGTTTCCGCATTTAAAAACGGAATAAGTTCAAACAAGCTAGAAAGACCTGCAACAGTCATATTAGACTAATTAAATTTTTGTATACCAGACATTTTTTTATTCTTTTTATTTTTATTTATTCATCGAGCAGAGCAATAATGTCTCTTATAGACTAATAAAAGTACTTAACAATCAACAAATAACATACCTACAGAATTAAGGTAAAAATACTACAATGTACCGAAGGTAGTACCAATTTCTGGTCATTTGTAAAAATGTACATTCGTACGTTATCCTCGGTTCCAACGCTCGTCTATAATGACACTCCCTATGTAAGCTCGGTTGATAAATCCAATTTGTTTGCACAGAAAGCTGTTAACTCGACGCTTTCGGAGAACATCATGAGTCATCCTGTTCTTGAGAGCGTACAGGATTATATGAGGCGAATATTCTTTCGCACTCGCGCAGTTGCAGGAGTACTGAAAGACCTTGACATACACAAACCCGCTGGCCCGGATAGTATTCCCTTATTGTTCTCAAGAGCTGTTCTTCAACGCTGACAAAACCACTGCGTAAGGTTTTCTATCTTTCCTACTCTGCAGGCCTCTTTCCGAGCGGATGGAAGACAGCATTTGTCCAGCCTGTCCCTGAAAAATGCGAATCCTCCTCCCCCTCCAATGATCAGCTTGAGAAACGAAAGGTTCTAAATGACTGGCAGTACAACTTTTCTTGCAATAGGTCCACTGGTGAGCATTTACATCGTTTTAGAGAAATTAAGATTATAAAACCGTTGACAAAGTCTGGCATCTTGCTGTTTTATCGAAAATGCATGCTTCCAAACTATGGAACGACAAAATATGATAACCTAAAAAAATATGAAAGAAAGGACTCTCTTGCTACAGGTATGGCGGTTCCCATAAATAACTGGCGTGATGGTTACTGAGTAGGACTATCATGGCACATGACACATTCCACATACCATTTGCGCCCGTGCAATCTAAAGTATTTTCACGAGCACATTGACAAATCCTCCAAGAGTAATTGTTATCATGAAAAGTGCTTTCTCAGATTAGCCGTTCGGATTCGGCATAAAACTGTACGTCGCCTCCATCTCTGTAAGTCACTAGGCCTTAGTTCTCAACGGACTGTTGCGCCACCTAATTTCATTGAGATTAATTTCTGTTTTTTCTGTTTTTTCTATTTAATATATTCTGGTGTGTCTTAGAAATATTTATCTAACGCCGATTTTTTGACCTGAGTTGAAATACTACTTAAAAATGGCTTTATTCAACAGGCTTTTTGAGACACACTTTCTTCATAATTTTAAAATAAGCCGTATCTACCTCTCACCTTGAAACAACCTCTACACACAATTTTAGTCAACATTTTTTTCGACAATATAATAAAAATCTGATTACACGTTTTCTTAAACAAACAAATCACTAAAATAATACATTATCTAATGTGTCGACAGCGAAGCGACACAATTGTTAATAAAATAATGTGTAAATAAAATTAATATTATTTGTTTTCACGTTTTGCGATTTTATAATTTGGAAATTTGGAAATTTTTGCAGAATAAAAGCGAGAGACATCGCTTGAAATTAATTATAGTTAATTGTTCTTCTCTTTAGAAAGTTTCTACTGTAAATTTCAAAAAATGTACGCATTCAAGTTGATGTTGATCGTTCTATTCGCAATGGTTGCCTTTTCAAATGCAGCATTGGATCAATGTAAATGTTATAAAGATGGTATACAAGTCAACCTTAGTGTTTTAGGATCAGGTAACTATAAAGCGCCATACTTTACTTAAACAAAAACACTAAATCTTTTTTTCATCACTTGATATAGACGAAAAATGCAAGGACGCAAGCGGAAGCTTAGTCGATTTAACTGCGTGCTTAGGTTAAATTGGGTACGTACTCTCCAAGAAGTTCTTACTTATTTTTGAATAAAGTAATGCGAACCATATTTCGATTTGTTTGGTGTTTTTTTTTACTTCAAGTAGCAGCATATAATATGATAGTAGCAAATTGTAGACTCCTATAACTTGCAACTGGAACTCCAACATATATAAAAAGGATGAGCTTTACGGGGCTAGTTATAGCTGTCTTTGGTTTTCATCATTGAACATTTTGTTTCGAGAGAGTCAAATGAAGTTCAATGAAAGCTATAACCAACCTTAAACAAATTTCAATGATGAAAACCAATGATGCCTATAACTGGCGGATAAGTATTACGAATATATGTATATTGACTTCAAATAGTAAGCTAAATCAATGGGTCCGATTTATCAAATTGACCTCGATTCAATGATCCTTAGATATGTACATGTCTGTTCGTTCGTTCCTTAGTTGGGAAGTTCTTACGCCTGGGGTATCATTTTTCTCTCTCCCATCGACTTCAAATATATAATAATAATAATATCAAAATGGGCAAAATGTTTTTGAGGACTTCAAAAACATCTAGCGGGTGGTGTCTTACTGCAGTAATTTAAAAAGTGTGAAAGATTTAAGTAAGGTCGAATATCCGTCTGACTAAATATGCTATGGACTTCAATGCGAATCTATATTGTACATTTTCTCGTCATAAATATATAAATAAATTGGGTGGCGCAACAGTCCGTTGCGAATCAGGGCCTAGTGACTTACAAGGACGAATCCAAACGGCTAATTTGAGAAGGCACGTTTTCATGACAAAAATTACTCTTGAAGAAATTGTCAATTCCTCGCAAGAGGCAGTACCCGCGAAAATTATAGTTTTTAAATTAAGGTGGCACAGGCAGGGATTGAACCCAAGGCCTCTTGCACGACAGTCTAACGCACTAACCATCATTTTCTCGTCATACCAAATTTTATAAAAATCTTGAGAACGATCGAAGGTTGACTTCACTTATTTCATAATATGATGTGGTACGAAATGATATTGTTGTTAACATTTGGTACAAATTTAAGAACAAAATAAATGAATGGTTGTTTTGCAAAACTAATAATCTACAATAAATACTTTTAAAAATTGGTACAAATTTATTTGTAAATTCAACAAATTCTATCAAAAATGCCGGACTAAATTTTTTAAGTGTCGGAATATATCGACCAAAAAAAGCTTAAAATTCAATAATTGATTGCATACTTTTAAAATTCCTTATAAATAACAACTTGGATAAAAAGGGTTAAGCGAGGAATCCTTTCAATGATCCTTTTTTGAATACTGTTGAGATGAGAAGTAGAGAAGGATTTCTTGCATTATCTCAGAACACCCAAAAGTGCTTCGGCGGGCGTCGTCGGTCGTACCACAAGAGGTTTTGGTGATGTACAAACCGAGAATATCGAGATGTTTAGTTTTAAGGTTGTATATCTCGCGTTAGCAAGACAAGACATCTTTAATTTCGATAGGCTAGTGATAGAAAGCTGTCACGATCCACACAAATAAAATGGTGTTAAAGTAGTCTTAAGAAATTATGAAAAGAATCTATTTTTTGAAATGTAAAATAAATAAGACAAACAAATATTTAAATATTAATTTAGTTTAAAATTCATATTTAATTGTAGTAGAAAGATTTTTTAATAGAAAAATATTTTTCAAATAAATCTTTTTTCGAATTTTAAAAAGGTATTACTTTGCAGTATTCGTATTGTTGCTCTTTAAAACCCATCCCTTTTGTTAAAAACATATAAAGCAGCAGAGGCCTAAACAATGTCATTGAATTAATTTTGTCTGGCATTTGAATGTATTCCTTGATGACATAAGTACAAATTTTCTTCAGCAGTGGTGGTACAGTTCCTTCCAATTAGTAATATTAATGGAACAATTTTTCGGGAGTCCGATCGTTTCTTACTCGTAAGAGATTTACGCGGCATTGACCAGAGTTGCGGGACAAGTCTGAAAGTGTTATGAGATTTTTTGCATTCGGTACATGCTGTTGTGGACAGCTTACTGATTCAAAAGCTATACTAATGAAGAATCTCACAATATTTTAAATTTCTTCTGATGTAGTTTCCAAAAAAACCTCTGTAATGTTTTCTGTAATTGCTCTTCCACAGGCATCTTATCACACCTCCCTTGAGTTTTTCTTGTATTGACAGCGGTTCCATGCCACCATTCAACTTCAACACATTTAGTCTTATATTAAGCCCAAACCATTTTCATTCAAGAAATTTTTATTTCTCTCCAAAACGATTTCCCTTGCATAAGAATATTTGATTGGAAAAGTTTCATCCTTTCTTCCATCAAAAAATATAGTGTAAAGGATTCTTGAATTATGATCATGTACACAGGAGGTAAAGAACTGTTTCCTGCTCTTCCTCTTTCTCATTTGGAAATACGCCTAGCTGCGTGTCGTTCTTTCCTATTATACCGGTTTTGACACCGATTATTGACCTTATATCCAATCTGTTTAGAGATAGCAAGCACCTTGGGCGGTTTAAATCTAGTGTAGGCCAGATGTTTTACGTGACCTGACACGTGGTGATGTTACTCCACCTGATATTTGCCCTCTTCATAGTATCTTGCATTCGTAATAGTTTACATGTAGCGATTGGTATGCCAGCGAATCTAAAAACTTTTTAACCCTTGTAACGCCACTCTCAAAAAAGATACAGTTTACATTGAAATCAGGTACGTATTGCAACTTAATTTTGTTCCATAATCATGCCACTTTAAAAAACAAAAAAAGACACCACAACTTTTATAAAAACAGCCAAATTTAATGTTACAGCTTAGTTGATCCACTTTAAACAAATTGAAACAACATCAAAACTAACATTTATTATTCGATAAATTAAACATTTAAAATTGTGTATAGTAACGCTCGCTATTTTTTTTACAGCTTTTAGCCGTTTGGGCATTGATTCCTCCAATTTGTGTGTGGTTTCTAGGGTTATCTTTTTCCACTCATCCAGAATAGGTTTTTTTTTACTTGCGATATATAGTCTGTCCGGTATGTCTGTCCACGCTCCTACAGAATAAACTATTGGGTCGATCGAGTTCAAACTTGGAAGTTAAGGTTTTCAGCAGATTCGCGTTAGGCGATTTTTCCTTTTTTTTAAGATCAAAACTAATAGTGGCCCCTATACATTTTTTTGGTAGAAAAACGAAAAATTGAATTTCCTCAATAACAAACCGATAGATTTTTTTTAATTTTCTCTAAAATGTTATTATTGCTCCGGAAAGGTACCACTCATAAAATCGTTATTTTGTGTTTGAATTTTCTCAGCAACTTATGAACTGATTTCAATATTTTTTTTGAACGAGCTCTTATATTGCCTTAACATCATTTGATTATTAAATGTGCAATTTTTGTTTTGTTTGGATATTTAAAAAAATTTTGTTTTCTTTTTTTTAATTTTATATTTCAAAAACGGTCCAACATTTTTTGACGTTTATTTACAATCACTAAACAACTGCCTACCAACAATATTTTTAGAACAAAATTGAAAAAGTTTATATATAAAACATTAATTTAAAAGAATACGCTCTAACGATTTTCGAAAAAAAAAAATTAGAAAAATCAATTTTAATTTATAAAATGGCATTTAAATTTTAAAATATTGCTCTATTAAAAAAGGTTGTTTCACACATATTTTACTTGCCTTCGCCTATATTAAAGAATAAATACTTAGTATAAGTTAAAGAAATCTAAAACGCCCAAGAGCCTGACTGTAAACAACACATGAAAAGCAATTTCTTGTACCTGTTCGTATGCCTGTTTTTTTTTTAAACTTTAACGAAAAAAAAACTAAACGTAATAACTCCATTTTTGTGCTGAAAACTTGTAGGAAAGAAGGAATGTGATTGGATCGTAGTAATTACCTTCTACCTACCAATGACATTCCTTCATTATCATCATAAACATGTCTTTTTCTATCTATCTGCTTAAAGCTCAGCACGCCAATGAACTATTCTTTTTCCGTTTTAGACACCTACCGAACTACACAATCAATAGGCGATCGGTTTACAATTTAAACATACATATTCTGCCTCTTTCTTATTTTCAGATAATATATTTTCCATCCTGGTTCTTCTAATATGAAATTAAAAGAAAGCTTTGAACGAACTAGTTGAATACACAAACAATTATTGTTTTCGTTAAGTATGCTTACAAGTATTTTGCATTTCCGGGATGAGTTGTGTTTTGGGATGAATAGCGCCTTTGTATATACAAAGGAAATACCTGGAAACTAGCTTACCGACAAAAAATGGTGTGTATTCGAACATACAAACCATTTCCCTTAACATAATATGTTCCGAGTATTTCATTCTTTTATTATTATAAAAATATAAAAAGTTAAGCTTTTTCAACAAATTATAAATTAATATTGAATAAAATACAATAGTCTACGGGAAATTGTCTTTGTTTTGACACCTTATTTGTTAAAATTAGTTCCGTATGAGAGCCGAAAAATGGCGACATGCTAACGAAATAATATATATGAAGATGATTCGTCCAGACTAACAACTGCATAACAAAAATAATGCAGTCTAACGATTTTCAAACAAAAAATTGAAAAATTGAGGTTTTTATATCTTTGAAGACAAACTTATTTTACAGGTATGTTTTTAAATTTTATATAGGTACTTTTTTAAACAGACGCTTTGCATAAAGGAGCAAGTTCGTGCGATCCAGTTATATGAAGTCTGTATGTTTAACAGCTTAATATACTCTTATTTTATTAATTTACTTTTCCCATTGAAAAGTAGCATACGTGTTCAAGGGATGATGATGTGTAGTTTTGACCTAGTGGATATTTGATTTATGTTCGAGAAACCAAGCTTTGAATTTTACAAAAAGGGCTGGATCATTCAAGCTGCTACCCACTCTATATAAAATAAAATTTTCACTTCGTCCTTAAGCAACTGAATCCACTTTTTTTCTCATAATTAAGGTTTGAGTTAATTTTTATAACTTTCACAGTAACGTTTTGTATTCCAGCTCTTCTAGAACTTCATTAATTTTTCGGAAATCTCCCCAGAAGTTTGTTCAAATAATTTTTATTGTTACGACTTACCCACGAAAAACATCGTATTGTAGGTATGTTCCTTATTGGACGAAACAGAGGCTCTTAGATCTTCTCCATATCCAAAAAAAGGACACAATATGTAAATCACTACAAAAAATAGCCAATGCATTGTTGAAAACTTAAGGCAAGAAAACATGTCCCACTAGGATTTATTTGAATTTTTTTAAATCGTAAGATTCCTAGTTAGTGAGCGTATGACTTTGTAACCGAAAAATATTAAAAGGTTGCTTTCAAACAGATTTTAAAAATATATTGCTAAGCTGACTTAGATAAGTTTTTCTCTAAAAAAGATACTTTCAAAAAAGGCTTTTACTGCAATACTTCCACTTAATATATGTAGAATTAAAAAAAATCAGTCTTGGTATAAACTAACTAACTAACTTTCGGACCGCAGCTTATTACATTAAAAAAAATTCTCGTACCGAAACGAACCACCCAACTAAACACAGTAAAATGTACAACGGGAAATAAACACCGCGTAGAATTCAACTTCTCATCTCAACAGTATTCGAAAAAGAATCATTGAAAGGATTCCTCGCTTAACCCTTTTTATCCAAGTTGTTATTTATAAGGAATTTTAAAAGTATGCAATCAATTATTGAATTTTAAGCACTTAAAAAATTTAGTCCGGCATTTTTGATAGAATTTGTTGAATTTACAAATAAATTTGTACCAATTTTTAAAAGTATTTATTGTAGATTATTAGTTTTGCAAAACAACCATTCATTTATTTTGTTCTTAAATTTGTACCAAATGTTAACAACAATATCATATCGTACCACATCATATTATGAAATAAGTGAAGTCAACCTTCGATCGTTCTCAAGATTTTTATAAAATTTGGTATGACGAGAAAATGATGGTTAATGCGTTGGACTGTCGTGCAAGAGACCTTGGGTTCAATCCCTGCGTGTGCCAGAAAATTAATTTTCGCGAGTACTGCCTCTTGCGAGGAATTGACAATTTCTTCAAGAGTAATTCTTGTCATGAAAACGTGCCTTCTCAAATTAGCCGTTTGGATTCGTCCTTGTAAGTCACTAGGCCCTGATTCACAACGGACTGTTGCGCCACCCAATTTATTTATATATTTATGACGAGAAAATGTACAATATAGATTCGCATTGAAGTCCATAGCATATTTAGTCAGACGGATATTCGACCTTACTTAAATCTTTCACACTTTTTAAATTACTGCAGTAAGACATTTTGCCCATTTTGATATTATTATTATTATATATTTGAAGTCGATGAGAGAGAGAAAAATGATACCCCAGGCGTAAGAACTTCCCAACTAAGGAACGAACGAACAGACATGTACATATCTAAGGATCATTGAATCGAGATCAATTTGATAAATCGGACCCATTGATTTAGCTTACTATTTGAAGTCAATATACATATATTCGTAATACTTATCCGCCAGTTATAGGCATCATTGGTTTTCATCATTGAAATTTGTTTAAGGTTGGTTATAGCTTTCATTGAACTTCATTTGACTCTCTCGAAACAAAATGTTCAATGATGAAAACCAAAGACAGCTATAACTAGCCCCGTAAAGCTCATCCTTTTTATATATGTTGGAGTTCCAGTTGCAAGTTATAGGAGTCTACAATTTGCTACTATCATATTATATGCTGCTACTTGAAGTAAAAAAAAACACCAAACAAATCGAAATATGGTTCGCATTACTTTATTCAAAAATAAGTAAGAACTTCTTGGAGAGTACGTACCCAATTTAACCTAAGCAAAGAGTTAAATCGACTAAGCTTCCGCTTGCGTCCTTGCATTGTTCGCCTATATCAAGTGATGAAAAAAAGATTTAGTGTTTTTGTTTTAGTAAAGTATGGCGCTTTATAGTTACCTAATCCTAAAACACTAAGGTTGACTTGTACACCATCTTTATAACATTTACATTGATCCAATGCTGCATTTGAAAAGGCAACCATTGCGAATAGAACGATCAACATCAACTTGAATGCGTACATTTTTTGAAATTTACAGTAGAAACTTTCTAAAGAGAAGAACAATTAACTATAATTAATTTCAAGCGATGTCTCTCGCTTTTATTCTGCAAAAATTTCCAAATTTCCAAATTATACAATCGCAAAACGTGAAAACAAATAATATTAATTTTATTTACACATTATTTTATTAACAATTGTGTCGCTTCGCTGTCGACACATTAGATAATGTATTATTTTAGTGATTTGTTTGTTTAAAAAAACGTGTAGATTTTAATACCTAGATTTATAGCCTTGTTGTGATAAAACCCAAGTTACCTAAATGAAATGCATTTATCTTTTTATTGTATTGTCGAAAAAAATGTTGGCTAAAATTGTGTGTAGAGGTTGTTTCAAGGTGAGAGGTAGATACGGCTTATTTTAAAAGTGTGTCTCAAAAAGCCTGTTGAATAAAGCCATTTTTAAGTAGTATTTCAACTTAGGTCAAAAAATCGGCGTTAGATATATATTTCTAAGACACACCAGAATATATTAAATAGAACTTAGGCCTAGTGACTTACAACCCTCAACTATTGTTGTGTGCGAGTCATGTCAAAAATGGAGAAGACCTACAGTTTTATGCCGAATCCGAACGGCTAATTTGGGAAAGCACTTTTCATGACAAGAATTACTCTTGGAGGTTTTGTCAATGTCTCGCCAGAGGCAGTACCAGTAAAAAAAACTTTAGGCTTCACGGGTTGTATTGTGGTAACATAACACAATCTAGATCAATTATCGGTCAGATTCTTAATTTGAAATATATGGATTGTAAATACATTGTTATATTTTCGTTATTAACAAAAATGAGTGGAGTTCAGTTTGTAACTCAAAGACAATTAGTTCTTTTATTTTAGTACGAGATCCGCAGATAATGACTGATGTTTTATCAAAGATATTATTGTAATAACAGTTTGTGCTTGGTTTGCCTAGCTATAATCTAGACATAAGACATTAAGCCATGACATATGAATGGAAGCAAAGAAGGGCTGCCTACTTATATCCTGAAGATGGTCTGAGTAAATATACCCTCATATGTTATTTAATTGATTTGTCAAACGAAAAGCTATTTAATTATATTTTAAAGACACGCAATATCGGACAAATTAAGAACCCAAATTTGGTTTTGATGGTTTTCAACCCGGTTGATCACGGTGGGATTAGAAGATCCACACGACCCACGCAAAAGTAATAATAATTAGAATCAAACACAAAATCTTACCCACAAGAACCAACATGAAACTGTTAATATCTGCACTTTTAATGTTAGAACACTTATCTTGGATGAAGACCAGGAAGAGCCAAGAGTTAAGAAAATAAAATGGTACGATGATCTCACCAAATGTTAAAACAAAAATATTAAATATAACTATTTCTGATGAACAAAATAGAAACAATAAGAGACAAATATATGATTAAGAACATTTATTTGTATAGTGACCGGAAAATAGTAAGAACAGAAATAATAATAAACGTCGAAAAGAAACCCACAGATAGATTATATACCAACAATTATTTCCGAACAAAAAATACTGCACTATAACCAAATACAAACAACAAAGATCAGCAAATTATCAACATCAAAACGAGACATACAACAGGTATGTCAATACGACCATCAAAAGCTCAGCTAAACTATCAACTATGAACACTATAACATCAAAAGATAAAATATCTGGCGGAATAAATTCAAGAAGAGTTCCTCACGAGCTCTATGATCAGAAGAGGAGAGAGATCCACCGACTTCTCAGAACGAAAAAATAGAGAGAATTAGAAGCGTGGGGTCGAAGATGTTGAACGGCTTAAAAACAAAAATTAAGTTCGGAAGTTGTATGAACAGGCGAAATTCACGAATTCATAAACTTAGAGCCGAAGTCTGCAAAGACGAAATTGGAAACATCATATAGTGGAACCACAGTCAACGCAACGCAACCCAACAGTGTGTAACAGGAAAGTTGACAGTAGATAAAATATTCACAATTCAGCAGATCCTGAAGAAGCTCTCTTTCTAGCAACCAAAGTTTCGCCCTTATCATACCCTTCCTGCTATACTTTAAGTAAATCATACGTGATATCTAGCTAACCAGGGGTGGATCAGTACACAGATTTTTACTAAGGCATAACACTAGTTGAAATCTGTTATTGAAAAGATTAAATAGGATTCTAGTTAAAGCATTTATTATAGGTAATTGTCCGAATTGTGTTTTGTTAGTTTTAAATTTTGGAATGTTTGGTGAATTCAGAGTGGTTTAGAAAGAATTTCACATTGAGACACACAGGCCAGCTGTTTTATCATTGAGTGAAACTCCAATAGGTAAAGATTCTGATTACTTGGAATCACCGTGGATTAGCTGTATGTATAACAAATATATAATAACATATTGTGGTATATCAACTTATACCACAATATGGTGTGTGCTCTAAACAAACTATAACTTCTTCTGGTTAAAATTCTTGGTAAATAAGTCCAATCCTGGACAGAAGTTCAAGTTTTAACGAATTTGATTATCTTTCCAACTCCATTCAAAAAATTAATTGGTCAATTTAATGTACATAACTCTTCTTGATTTCTGGCCAGACAACAATCGAAGGTGTAATTTCAATTAACTCAGCTTGTTTAGGAGCCAACTCGAATTCCTGATGCTGCAGGTCAATCCGCCAACACTCTAGACTTGTTTTTTACCTCTCATCCTAATAAATTCACAATCAAATCAGACCACTCTAGCGTATCCGCAAATTTCTTATGTCAAACAACTCAGTTAAAGAAAAAACTCCTATGAGAACCGTTTGACAGTATTAGCACACGGGAAGGTCTCAATGAATTCTTCAGCAACTTTAACTGGTCACTATGCTTCCTCCATACCGATGTGGATTTGGTTTTTGTTATTATTTTATTTGCAAAGGCTGGAAATTTCAGGGTAGATTATTTTAATATTCGTGGGCTTATAGCGAATTTTCTTTCGGTGTACTTCCATACTGCTTTAAACAGGCCAGCTGTATTGGCACTAAGTGAAACCCAAGTGGGTGAGGATTCCGATCCCACTGAATTCTTTATTTAAGGGTATAACTTGGTGCCATTATTCTTTTCCCACCATGGTCTCGCCATATACATAAGGAATGATGTTGCTTATCAGTTTTTGGTAGGTCGAGCAGAAAACACTCTTGACTTGTTTCTTACCTCTGACCCTGGTAAGTACAATATTAGTGTTCCATCTCCTCAAGGCACATCTGACCATTGTGTCATATCAGCAAATTTCTAGTGTAAAAACTCTCCAGTTAAAGAAAGAGCTCCTAAGAGAACCGTTTGGCAATACGAGAAAGCCAACTGGGACCGGTCTCAATAATTACTTCAGGATCTTTAACTGGTCACTATGCTTCCTCGAAATTGACGTTGACGCCAGCGCTGATATAATCACAAGTTTGATTCTCCTGGGAATGAGAACTTTTATCCGAAATAGGGTTAAAAGCATCAGATCTAAGTCATTAGGGTCAAGAAGATAAGTTTCCGTTGTTTTAAAGCCAATCCAACTGAGGAAAACCGGAATAAGTTCAAGCAAGCCAGGAAGACCTGCAACGCCCATATTCGACGGACCAAATTTGTACATGATCAAAAATTACGGCAAAAAATACTGCAATGTCCCAAAGGCAGTAAAAATGTTTGGTCATTTGTAAAAAACCATGAGAAATTCTTCCTCTTCCTCGGTTCCTACGCTCGTTGTGAATGACACTCCATTTGTTAGCTCCTTAGAGAAAGCAAATCTCTTTGCTAGGCAGTTCGCCGCAAATTCAACGCTGCCAGTGAGTGTTATGACTCCACCTGGGGCAAATCTTTTTTCGCACTCGTACTGTAGCGAAAGTCCTAAAAGATCTTAACATACATACATCTGCTGGTCCGGATGTTATCCCCGCTATTGTTCTGAAGAGGTGTTCTTCATCGCTGGCAAAACCACTGAGTAAGCTTTTTCATCTGTCCTACTCCTTAGGTCTAGTTCTGAGCGGATGGAAAACCGCTTTTGTCCAGCCTATTCTCAAAAAAGGCGAATCTTCCTCACCGTCTAATTACAGACCGATTGCACTTACGTCCCTTCTTTCCAAGGTCATGGAAACGCTGATTAATTATCAGGTCAAGAAATATCTTGAAGAACGGAAGCTTCTTAATGACCGACATTATGGCTCATCTCACCGAAGAGTGGAACAAATCTTTATATAGTTTTGGAGAAAGTTAGATTATTGCACTAGATACTTCAAAAGCATTTGATAGGGTTTGGCATCAGGCTCTCTTATCGAAAATGCGTGCTTTCGGTTTTCATGAATCCCTCCTTCATTGGATAAGAGACCGCGTGGAATTTAATGCTTCGAAAACGCAATGGTGTCTTGTATCGTTAAAGCGAAATATACCCCCCCTGCCATTATCCATAAATGGCACTTGCATCGAGGAAACTGAACATCTCGATATTTTCGGTATGTGTATCACCAACCACCTTTTATGGAATGATCACATACGCGATGTCGCCAAAAATGCCGCAAGATGTTTGGGTTTTCTAAGGCGATGCAAGAAGTTTTTCTCCCCCTCTGATCTGGCTGTTATTTACAAGACTTATATACGTCCCAAGCTTGAGTATAACTCCCATATCTGGGCTGGTGCTCCTGCAACTTACTTAAGCCTCTTGGACAGTATTGAACGTAGAGCATTTAGACTGATTGGTGATATTACCATCATAAGATCATTTACGTCACTTGAACATCGTCGAAATGTTTCTTGTCTCACCCTCTTTTACCGTTATTTTAATGGTTTATGCTCTAGAGACATAGCCAGCTGCATTCCTCCCTTCCTTAAACAGTTCAACCGTAATACTCGCGCTTCTAGGAATGCTCATCAATATACCCTCGAGCCCAACTTCGGTCGTACTGTCAAGTACAAAGATTCGTTCTTTAGCCGTACTATGCGAATGTGGAATGAGTGTGCGCTTATTATAAAAAAAAACGCAGATATAGTTACAAATTTAATTCTTTGTGGAATCAGAAATTTTATCCCGAATAGGTTAAAATTTATCAAACCCAAAGAAAATTCCAGCTGTGAAGAGGTTATTAGGATCAAAGTTTAAAGTTTCCGCATTTAAAAACGGAATAAGTTCAAACAAGCTAGAAAGACCTGCAACAGTCATATTAGACTAACCAAATTTTTGTATACCAGACATTTTTTTATTCTTTTTATTTTTATTTATTCATCGAGCAGAGCAATAATGTCTCTTATAGACTAATAAAAGTACTTAACAATCAACAAATAACATACCTACAGAATTAAGGTAAAAATACTACAATGTACCGAAGGTAGTACCAATTTCTGGTCATTTGTAAAAATGTACATTCGTACGTTATCCTCGGTTCCAACGCTCGTCCATAATGACACTCCCTATGTAAGCTCGGTTGATAAATCCAATTTGTTTGCACAGAAAGCTGTTAACTCGACGCTTTCGGAGAACATCATGAGTCATCCTGTTCTTGAGAGCGTACAGGATTATATGAGGCGAATATTCTTTCGCACTCGCGCAGTTGCAGGAGTACTGAAAGACCTTGACATACACAAACCCGCTGGCCCGGATAGTATTCCCTTATTGTTCTCAAGAGCTGTTCTTCAACGCTGACAAAACCACTGCGTAAGGTTTTCTATCTTTCCTACTCTGCAGGCCTCTTTCCGAGCGGATGGAAGACAGCATTTGTCCAGCCTGTCCCTGAAAAATGCGAATCCTCCTCCCCCTCCAATGATCAGCTTGAGAAACGAAAGGTTCTTAATGACTGGCAGTACAACTTTTCTTGCAATTAAGATTATAAAACCGTTGACAAAGTCTGGCATCTTGCTGTTTTATCGAAAATGCATGCTTCCAAACTATGGAACGACAAAATATGATAACCTAAAAAAATATGAAAGAAAGGACTCTCTTGCTACAGGTATGGCGGTTCCCATAAATAACTGGCGTGATGGTTACTGAGTAGGACTATCATGGCACATGACACATTCCACATACCATTTGCGCCCGTGCAATCTAAAGTATTTTCACGAGCACATTGACAAATCCTCCAAGAGTAATTGTTATCATGAAAAGTGCTTTCTCAGATTAGCCGTTCGGATTCGGCATAAAACTGTACGTCGCCTCCATCTCTGTAAGTCACTAGGCCTTAGTTCTCAACGGACTGTTGCGCCACCTAATTTCATTGATATTCATTTCTGTTTTTTCTGTTTTTTCTATTTAATATATTCTGGTGTCTCTTAGAAATATATATCTAACGCCGATTTTTTGACCTGAGTTGAAATACTACTTAAAAATGGCTTTATTCAACAGGCTTTTTGAGACACACTTTCTTCATAATTTAAAAATAAGCCGTATCTACCTCTCACCTTGAAACAACCTCTACACACAATTTTAGTCAACATTTTTTTCGACAATACAATAAAAAGATAAATGCATTTCATTTAGGTAACTTGGGTTTTATCACAACAAGGCTATAAATCTAGGTATTAAAATCTACACGTTTTTTTAAACAAACAAATCACTAAAATAATACATTATCTAATGTGTCGACAGCGAAGCGACACAATTGTTAATAAAATAATGTGTAAATAAAATTAATATTATTTGTTTTCACGTTTTGCGATTTTATAATTTGGAAATTTGGAAATTTTTGCAGAATAAAAGCGAGAGACATCGCTTGAAATTAATTATAGTTAATTGTTCTTCTCTTTAGAAAGTTTCTACTGTAAATTTCAAAAAATGTACGCATTCAAGTTGATGTTGATCGTTCTATTCGCAATGGTTGCCTTTTCAAATGCAGCATTGGGACCCTGTAAATGTTATAAAGATGGTGTACAAGTCAGCCTTAGTGTTTTAGGATTAGGTAACTATAAAGCGCCATACTTTACTAAAACAAAAACACTAAATCTTTTTTTCATCACTTGATATAGGCGAACAATGCAAGGACGCAAGCGGAAGCTTAGTCGATTTAACTCTTTGCTTAGGTTAAATTGGGTACGTACTCTCCAAGAAGTTCTTACTTATTTTTGAATAAAGTAATGCGAACCATATTTCGATTTGTTTGGTGTTTTTTTTTACTTCAAGTAGCAGCATATAATATGATAGTAGCAAATTGTAGACTCCTATAACTTGCAACTGGAACTCCAACATATATAAAAAGGATGAGCTTTACGGGGCTAGTTATAGCTGTCTTTGGTTTTCATCATTGAACATTTTGTTTCGAGAGAGTCAAATGAGTTATGCCTGGCGTCAAGATGAAGTTGATGTAGGGTAGTAGATTTTTTCTATTAAAAAAATCCATTGTGAGTGGAACTTTTCTTTGAAATTGTTTTCAATGAACAGCTTGTTGATTTCACATTTCGAAGAAATGTTGAAGATCTTTTTTAAAAATAATAACAGTTTTTTATATTATCGTCATATAGAAGTTACATAGAATAACCTCGTTTGAACAGAAGTTCGTTGAAACCTGAGGTACACCAGAGTTAACAGTAAAACATTATGAATAACATTATATAACATGTTTTTGAGATATGAAGATATCCATGTTACAAATTTGTTGTTAAGGCTCATGTTTTGTGAGGTTCTGACAATCGTAAGGATACGGATAGAATGTCTGTATCTTCCTCAATGAGTTTTGTATCGTCGAGTAATATGTGTCCATCTGAGTTATTGGAGTCAGAAAAGTACAGAAGGCCACGGTGTTTGACATTGCATAATTGATTTAGTTCAAATGAAATTATTCCATCGATAACAGCGCAGTTAACAAAAGAAATATTTTTCAAGGTTTCTGTGAGTAAATAAGTTTTTAAGACCTTGTTGGTCTTTGTCCGGAGACTATTTACATTCTGGTTGTAAATTATTTGTAGCTGAGGCCGTCCGCGGGCGGCGGTCCTGAGCATTGTCAATAGTTTTTGAAAATGGTAAGAGTTGTTTTTTGATTCTCTATTTTGAAACACATACGTTACTATCCATGCATATGGTCTTTGGCATAGCGAAATTATAGGATTGTTTTTGGAATTTGATAAATGAGATTTTGTTCTTTTAATCAACTTTGTTTTCTTAATGTCACACCAACCCAAGTGCGGCTCCAGACATTTAACCATGATCACTTAAAAATGTTTATCAATGTTCTGTTAAGGATTTTTTAAATAGTATTATGTTTATACTAACCTTACATTTACCTATGAAAGCATTCCAAGATTCCAACAGCTTTATCTTTTTTTTTGTATATGAAAATCATAGTACTTCATTGTGGAAGTCGAGTAGGACGGCATCTAGATATTTTTTGTAGAACGACTAGTGGAGACATTTATTTTCAGCCATAAGAGTTACAAATGTTATAATTCGAAACAGTTAAATGAAGGGAAAGACTATAGTGAATTAACGGGATTCTGAGTGAATAAGGATAACACATTTTTTTCATGGAATACTCATATAATACTGGGTTATCTTTTTTGCGGTTTCAAAAGTAAACGTAAATAAAACACACATAAAATAAAGTATTTTGATGATATCTCTTTTTTTTGTGAAGTTTGAACGTTGAAATTCTGTGGGAAACGCGAATTGTTTTCGACCACTTTTTGACATATATTTGGCGTTAACTCAGCCATAACTAGACGAATTTTCTTTTTAAAGTGCTCAAGAGTTAAAGGTTTATCTGCATAAACACGGCCTTTCACGTAGCCCCACAAAAATAGTCCAGCGTTGTCAGATCGAATGATCTTAGGGCGGAAAAAATGTCTCATATTCGCTCGAGTTGTGTGGCATGTTGCCCCGTCTTATTGAAACCACATATTCTTCAAGTCGCATTTTTCAATAGCAAAAAAAAAGTCGCCGGTTATCATATGACCATAACGATCCAAATTGACCGTGACAGTCGTTCTATAGTATAGAATATAGTAGTACCCGTGACATGATGGTAAGTGCGATGGACTATTGTCGTTAATTGACTTAAGCGAGTGAAGAAGTGTACAATATTTTTTTTTTAATTTGCAATTTAAATTTAAAAGTGTTTGAGCATTTCCTAAGTTGTCATTGTACCACTGTTTAAATAAGTAGTCGGTAGCCTAGTGCAGGCGGCGGCACGCGGCGCGCGTCCGAACACAATGTTGAGGTAAAATTTACCACAACAAGTTTCACTAGCCTATCTCATATATATTTTAAGAGTTCAGTAGAATCCTGCTTTCCATCAGTCAGTGACCTGTTCTTGTATTGTATTTTGGAAAAGCAAACAAAATAGGTTTCAGTGGTAATGCGGTTGTGTGACAGAGGGTCCACATTTTCATTCAGTTTAGAAATTTGTGACGGGCGGTCACAAAATACACAATTGTGTGACGGATGAGTCACGAAGACGGCCTATTTAATGTGTGTGACAGGTGGTCCACACAAGGAGAAAACGAAAGTGTGCATCCTTTCTATAATTTGCACACCAAACTAAAATTAGTATGGCTTAATGCCCTACGTAAAGTGTCGGAATACTGAGTAAGGTCACCTTGCGATGTGTTTTTCCCTTTCCCTAAAATTGTCTGCACGAAAGTCTAAGGGTTTATAGTCTAAATTGCAAACTATGGGATTCTGCCTCTCAATCTTGGTTGAAAACGCTTTCCTCAAGTTATTAAACTGTTTGTGCTGGGGGATTTTATTCGCGAACTCTCGAAAATGTTTCCTTTAATTTTTAGACCAATTGGATTCGACGGATTAGAACTGAACTCGTCCATTAAGCCAAGGTTGGAGTTCAAATCACCAATGTGAAAGAGACATCCAGCTAAGCGGAACGCTAATAACAAAAAATGGAAGAAAAATCTAAAGGTGTGACGTCAGAACACGAAACATCAGCAGTTTTGAGAGTGTGAAGAAAATTAAATCTCTCGACTATGAAACTGCACGCTGGGACACATTAAAAAGGCACGACGGCATTTTACAAGGTACGAACTGCCAGAAGTTTGGCCATGCCAATGCCAACTGCAGTATGCAGTTGCGCTGTGTCAGGTGCTCAGAAACCCACAAAGAAAGAGAATGCAAGCTGGGGAATGAGCGGGTTGAGGATTTGACCCTGCTCAAGTGTGTCCTTTGTGGAAACCAAGGGCACCCGGCTAGCTATAAGGGTTGCCCTAAGGTCCAAGTTATGAAGCAAAAACAGGCCAGCCAAAAAGCAGAAAGAAGTCGAACAGTTCGACAGGCTCCAACACAAAAATTTGTAGATCCCAAATTTTCCTACGCCCAAATGGTGTCAGAGAATGGGAACACGAGACAGGCCACACCAACGGTTGCCATAAAGGTCCCTGTGCCTAAGGCACCAGAGGTGCAGCCTGTCATTGTAGCCTTGTTGTTGAGCATTCAAGGTCAACTAACAGGGCTGCAAAGTCAGATAAAGAAGCAAGGCAAAAGGGTAGATCATCTCTACTCTTTGTTGCCTGGCCTGTCGCAATTTAGACCATAATGGGCGCGCTGCCAGAGACGCGCCTTAAAGTCCTAGCTGTGAATGTAAATTCACTGATTAGGATTGAACGAAGAGCCAACATGTTCCAATTGTTTCAGACAACAGTCCCAATGTGTTTATGGCTAGCGAAACTAAGCTAGACCACAAACACAAATTGACTCATATAAAGTACAATATCGTAAGAAGAGACCGGCCCGACTCCACTCAAGGGGACGGTATCGCTCTCTCTTTATACGAAAAGGCATTAATTATAAAGTCATATACAACAATGAATTCCGAAAGCTCAAGACGCTAGAAGTTTGCGTTGTATGCATCTCTCTCTCTCAAGGGAAGCGGATGTATATGATTGCGGCTTATGCGGCTCATGCGGCTGGAGCTCCGCAGGTCACTTACTTTGCTTCAGAACTCGAGATTGGTTTTAGGGAACTAAAACTGAGCTTAGAAGAAAACTATTTCATCTTGGCCGTTGATTTGAACGCCAAACATGAAGATTAGGGAAATCAACACAGTAATCCCAGAGGTAACCATCTTTTTAATTTTATGAATCCTTACAGCGTTGAATATGGCGTCGACCTGCTGGCTACTGAAAAGCCATCGTATCCAAGAAGCGGCTCCTTTCTGGATATTTTGCTGTACGACACCAAACTGACAGTAACAGACAAAGTGGGTAATCACCCTCGAAACTGCTTACAGGCAGTCGAGTACGATAGTGATCACTGCGGACTAGCTGCTGTAATGCAGATTCCGAACGAACGCATGGAGTTAGAATAATACGTTGCAACGCATTCTTACAATTACAGTAAGATGCGTTGGCCTCGTTTCACCAACGCCCTAGCGAGAAAACACCAAACAAAATAAACCTGACAAATACAGAAATTGAACAAAACTTGCAACAGATGCACGAAATAGTAAAACGAACGATGGAACGGACAATACCAAAGTACAAGGAACGGGACCAAATGGACGCTTACAGAAACGCGACTATTGACGCACTGCGTTGGCACAAGAATGGCTTACAGACAAGACTCAAAAACTTATACAGACGACTTACAGACCCACATAACTTGGTGGTTACGACACTGAAGTCCTCAATAAAAAAATGTCAATCTGCTGATAAAGGAAAACTACAGGTTATCAATTAACAAGTACCGGGACCGTAAGACCCAGTTAGTTAATTCAGAGATATTCAGGAAAATATAATGACCTTCTGGTCTGAAACTCCAAAGAACTGAGGAAAACAGGGTGGTACTCAGGACAGCAAACAGATCCGGAAGAAGCCATCTTTGACTACGACTTTTACATAATTAAAGATCCGAAGGAAAAAGTGGAGGCGGTGGGATGTGCTTTCCAGCAAGTAAACAAGGTGAATATTAGCATTCGCCCCAACCACGACCTGCAAAACAGAGCCCTACTTAATCACTTTTGCCTTCGAAATAATATGACACAATGGTGATCTAAGAACCGCGGTTTCATGCGGTTCAATGACGATTCCTTGGCAAATGACATAATCGCCGAGCAAACGGGGCCAAGTCCCTTTTAAGTAACGAAGGTTGAACTTCAACTAATCTTCAACTCAATAAAAAACAAAAAGTCAGCAGGGATCGATGGTATATCCAACGTTGTACTAAAACATTTACCGATGGAAGCAATTGACATTTTAACCACACTCTTCAATAATGCACTGAATAATGCATATTATCCAGTTCTTTGGAAGACCGCTGTGGTTCATCCTCTCCCGAAAAAGAGGAAGGACAACTCCAACCCGTCAATCATCAGAAAAGTTTTCGAAAAGATCATCAACAGGGCTCTGACTAAGTGGGCTGCGGACAACAAAATAATTCCGGATGAACAGTTCGGGTTTAAGGCGGGTCATGACACAATTCATGCTGCATCTAAACTCGTTTCTGATATCCAATGGAATAAATCAAAACAACAATGCACAGGTGCTGTTCTGGTTGATTTGGAAAAGTCCTTTGACACCGTATGGTTAGAGGGTCTCTGTCTAAAACTGAGAAGGCTTGGAATAAGCAAGCCATTGTTGTATATACTTTATGATATGCTAACGGTAGAAAGTTTGTTGTCAAAAGGGGCAATGGAACTTCTACCACAACATTCTCTAGTAAAAATGGTCTTCAACAGGGAGCGGTGAATTCGCCGGTTCTCTTCAGCATTTACACCAGCGATCTGATAGGTAGTCTTACAAAAGCAATTGCGTACGCTGACGAACGGCCCGAAAGGTTGAGGTTATTAGAATTCTCTTGCTGATTTCGACAAGATTCAGCGATATTGCGACGACTATTTTTATTTTTAAATTTAAAACAAATTAATACAAATACTTCGATAATTTAAAGTATGGTCACAGAACATGAAGAGATTTGTCCACCCAACGGATCCGTTCATTACACCAAACATTTGTTCTCTAAAGTGGACACTACGTTAGATTATACCCCAAATTCTTTGAATCCTTACACCTTTCTAAGTTGGTCGCTAAATAAAGTGTGTAATTTAACTTTTTAGCCTCGCAGACCTGTTTGTATATTTTGTTAGCTTTCAGATATGCAGACTTAAAATGGTCTAAATTAATTCTTCTAAATAACTTAAGGAAAGCGAATAATTTTTTTCTGAGCCTCATACATTCGGAATCAAACAATTTATTTCTGGGTTGCAGCTGCTTGGGACTACTAATACGGAAAGCAGATGATCTAACAATTTCGCTTATTTGTTTTCCCAATTGGTGAATTGCAGAGAGGCTTGGTGTGGCAGCGACCCAAGCTGAAGGTTTAATATTTCTCGGAATCTCCCTCCCTCCTTGGGTATCCATTTAAGCCTTGGAACTTTTTCTAAGCATGGGCTATGTATTAATGCAAGAAGTTTGCATTCACCAGAATGTACTTAAGGCAGTCTCTTCAAATTTCTTCACAATTTTTCCAATTGCTTGCGTAGTTGGACAATAATTATGTAAACCATAATCTCCTCTTAAGACACATAGTCTGTGGCAGAATCATCATTTTTGTAGTAGGTTGCGATTCATTTTCGAAAGTGTCAGACTTTCAACAGTTTGAAATATGTCGAATTCCAGCGGTATACTTTTGAAACCGCAAAATGAAAGAATTATGTACCATAATCCTATACAAATTCTCCACAATTATTGTATGCAACGACGAAGGTTCAAATAGTAGACATGTGCATTCAAGAGGACACAAGCGTCCACAGATTTTTCTCAAAACCCACCTCTGTCTATCAACTCCTACTCTCACCTCCCCGCGGTGAACATCGGGTGCCTAGTACCTCAACTGGAGATTGGGTTCCAACCCCAGTGGCAAGTTGGTTTGGGCAGCAGTCGAGAGAGGGGCGAGAGGTATTTCCACTAAGGCATCTCTCCTTATCCAGGCGGCAGCATACGAATTCTCGAGATGGAATCAACGGTGGCGTCTACAGTTCCAGTAAGGCTGAACTACTTAGTGAACACCTTATAGGGCTTCTTTGACATAGTCGGAGCCAAGGCTTGTAAGTAGTGGTTTATCCGGCTCCCTTCCCTTGGAGTTATACTAAGGATCTGGCCCTCCAGGTTGGGGGTTGTGCCGTCGGGGTGATCTCCTGGCCACGTAAAAAATACGTTTAGTTGCGAAGCACCAACAAGCCTCGGATACGGACGGATTCACTGTTGACAACCCAAGCAAATGAAATAAGGACAACGTACTTCGGATCTAAACGTGGAACGTTAGGTCCGTGCAGCCAAACAATTAGCGGAAGCCCTAAACTGCTGCAAGGCAGATATAACAGCCATCAAAGAAGTGCGATGGGATGGACCGCGAAAACGTAAACTAAAAGACTGCGATGTATACTACGGCGACTTCTACCGAGAACAAAGACAGCGTCTATTTGGGTGTGGATTTGTTGTTGAAACTAGACTCAAGCAAAAAGTCTTGAGTTTCCACAGTGTGAGCGAACGCATCACGACAATCCGCATCAAGGCTATATTCGCCAACATAAGCCTAATATGCACACATGCCCAAACAGAGGAGAAAGATGAAGACACCTAAGACATATTTTTCGAGCTCTTGGACGCAACATATGAGCAGTGCACTGGCTATGACATTCAAATTGTCTTCAAAGATTTTAATGCCAGGCTAGGAAGAAAAGACACCACCTCCGACAACGGATTCAGGCTGGTCGATTTCGCTGCGGGGTGAGACATTCAGGTAGCTAGTACGCAGTTCACACATTTCAATATCCACAAGGAGACATGGAAATCTCCTGATCAATCAACCGTCAACCAGATTGACCACATTGCGATCGACGCACGACACTTCTCCAGTATACAGGATATCCGAACATTCCGAGAGGCCAACATTGACTCGGACCACTACCTCGTTGTAGCGAAGATACGGCTACGGAATCCCGGTCCAAGCTAAAACAAAGAAGTACTGTGAGAAGATTCGACGTTAGACGGCTACAATCGCAAGAGACTGGCATGTCCTTTTCCGATCGAGTCTCTAATAACATCTTAAGGAGTCCTCTGCTGCCTGCATTAAGCATTGAAAACCGGTGGCAACATTGCCTTGCAGCCATCAGAGATGACGGTAAGCGCACGCAGCGAAACAAGAGGCATACAAACCGGCTCTGCACAAAAGGACTAGAGCTGCTCGCGAGCTCTTCGAGCAGAAGAGGAGAGAAGAACACCGGCTTTTTAGATGGAAAAAAGAGAGCATTAGAAGAAAGCGATCGAGGAGATAGAGGAATGTCACTACAGGAATGAGGTTCGTAAATTTTACCAAGAGGTAAAAAAAAAACTCCCAAGGGTACCAGCCACGAACCGAAGCCTGTAAAGACGATCAGGGGAACATCGTAGTAGAACCGCAGTCGATGCTGAGAGTATGGAAAGATCACTTCTCAAAATTATATAACGGCGATGACGAACCGAATTCCGTTGTACAACCTCGGCAACTCAAATCAACAATTCCGCCTACCCGACCTTGACGAAGTGAAGATAGCTATATCTAAACTTAAGTCAAACAAAGCTGCTGGAGCTGACGGCCTCGCTGCCGAACTATTCAAAGCAGCAGGCGATGACTTGCTACGGAGCATGCACCAACTCATCTGCAAAATATGGTCGGAAGAAAGTATGCCTGATGAGTGGAATTTCAGCATAGTGTGCCCGATTCATAAGACAGGAGTCCCTCTTAACTACGGCAACTACAGAGGCATCATCCTCTCTGCCGTATTATGTGAACGTCTGAAGCCATTCGTCAACAACCTGATTGGTCCTTATCAGTGGGGCTTCAGACCAGGAAAGTCCACTATCGACCAAATATTCACGTGATGTCAGTGAAGCGTTTTTGAGAATTGCGACGTAAGCCAAGAAGATGGGTTTAGTGGTCAATGAGGGCAAGACTAAGTATATGCTGTCATCAAAAAAGGACACTGAACAACGACGTCTTGGACAAAATGTTACAATGGACAACTGTAACTTCGAGGTAGTTAAGGAATTTGTCTACCTATGCACCGCTATTAACACAGACAACGACACCAGCGCTGAAATCAAACGAAGAATAACTCTTGCAAATCGCTCCTTCTTTGGACTTAGAAGGCAATTGAGAAGTAAAGTCCTCTCTCGAGCATCTAAAATCACTATCTATAAGACACCCATCATCCCGATTTTCATTTATGGCACTGCGGCCTGGACCCTGTCAAAGAAAGATTAGAGTGTCTTAGGATGTTTCGAGAGAAAAATTCTTCGGGTGAATTTTTGTCCCGTATGTATAGATGGAGAATGGAGGAGAAGATATAACGACGAACTGTACGGGCTGTACAGCGACACTGATCTAGTTAACAGAATTAAAGTCCAACGGCTTAGGTTGCTAGGTCATGTAGAGCGGATGGACATCAACGCTCCAACCCGGAAGGTCTTCGAATCCAATCCCGAGGGACGTCGCAGTAGAGGAAGACCGTGACTCAAGTGGCGCACCCTGGTGGGAAAGGACCTCAACCAACTTGGCGTGCGAAATGGAGACAGCTAGCTAGGGACCGAGCTGGCTGGAGACGCATGTTGGTTGAGGACTAGGTCTTCTCGGACTGTAGCTCCATCATAATTTAGTAAGTAAGTAACGACGAATAACGCTTTCGACATCTCGTGAAGTTTTGAAAAAAATCGAGTCGACAGTTTTCTTTTATAAAAAATAAAAACATACCTTTTCAACAATTTTAGGTTATGGCTTCAAACTAATCAAAAATACTGTTTTCAACATTCTGCTCTCAAATATTTGCAAGCTTGAAAAATACAAAATCTACTGCTGTTTAAGCAGTATTTTGTGATCTTCCAAATCGGAGGCTTTTTATATTCAAAGATTGCAGGGTTTCGAGGTTTTACAAATGAATGGTTTGCATGATACTTAGAAAACAGAGAACAAAGAGTGAAATTCGAACGAATTATATTTGATTTAAAGATAATCGGTTAAGAAGTTCCACATGGATATGTTCTAGGACCAATTCTCATTTTGTTTCACATAAATTCATTGCTAAGGGTGCCTTTCAAAGGTGTATTGGCTACTTTTGCTGACGATGTGGGTTATAGCTTTAATGCAAATAGTAACCTCAATCTTAAAGCTTATATGAACTGTGACTTAAGTCTGTTTGTTGAGCATAATATAATCTAATCAAAAACCAATTCTTGAATAAACTTGTTGCTTCCCAAATTTTGTTTACGCTACAGAAAGCGAAACATTTAAATTTTTTAAACTGTACTGGTATGCCTTCCTCTAATACATTTTTTAATTCTTTGAGCTGTAGTGATGGTTGTTTTCGTTTAGGGTTTTTAAATTGATTGAAATTTTTAGGACTAGTCATTGATAATCTGAACCACATTACGACAATTTACTGAAATATCTTTCATTGGAAACTAAAATATGGGCTTTAATGTTTGGGAGACACATAAAAAATAAATAAATACATAAATTAGGTGGAGCAACAGTACGTGAAGAACAAGGGATTAATGACTTACAGCTCTCAACCAATCATGTGAGCGAGTAATTTTGTCAGAGAAGGAAGTGACCTACAGTTTATAGGCCGAATCCGAACGGTTTATTTGAGAAAGCACATTTCATGACAAGAATTATTCTTGGAGGATTTGTCAATGCCTCTCTATGAGCAGAAGAGGGGGAGGACCAACTTCTCAGAATGAAAATGAGAGAGCATGAGAAGCGTGCGGTTGAAGAGCAGGAATAAAGTTAGAACGTTTTATGAACAGGAGAAACAAAATTCAAATGTGCATAAACCTAGAACCGAAGGCTGCTAAGACGTAAAAGGAAACATCATAGTGGAATCGCAGCCAATGCTGAGGATATGGAAGGACCACTTCTGCAAACTGTATAACGGCGACAACGAACCGAATTCCGCTGCCAGGCAGGATGATCCATTCAACATAGACGCCGAAAGCCAACAATCCCGTCTTCCCGACTTAGACGAAGTAAAGATTGCAATATCTAAACTGAAGTCTAACAAAGCCGCTGGAGCAGCTGGACGAGCTCTTCAAAGCAGCTGGAGATAGTTTGGTTACGAGCATATAGCAACTTGTCAATAAGTTATGGTCGGAACAAAGTATGCCCAATGAATGGAACCTCAGTATTGTTTGCCCGATCCTGAAAAAAGAAGACCCTTTAAACTGCACCAATTAAAGATGCATCAGTCTACTTAACATCGCTTACAAAATCTTCTCTGTCGTAATATGTAAACGTCTAAAACCCATCGTCAACAACCTGATGTGTTTATAAGTGTGGTCTTAGACCAGGAAAGTCCATAGTCGAGCAAATATTCACATTACGACAGATCCTAGAAAAAACACTAAACAGCTCTGCTTTGTCACTGGTAGGTTTATGGTGGCAAATTTAACTTATTTCACATCATATGCCACTAACGTTTTAAAACAGCCAGCAGTTCTCACATTAAGCAAAACACTGATGGTTGGTCAAGACACAAATCATTTGGAGTTTGAATGTATCTTAGCCATTATTCTTTTTTCACCACGGTCTAGCCGTTCATGTTCGTAATGATGTTGCCTACCAGCTTTTACCACACTTTGGTCAGTGTTTTAATACAAATTTTAATTAGATATGGTTCAATTTTACTGTTCAAAGGCGGGTCATTCATACGTATTTTATTTATCGCAGACCAAGTCTGGATAGTAATTCGACTTCAAAAGAATTCGATGCACTGTCCAACTCTATCCAGAGAATTGTATTCTATTTTCCGCACAGTGAGACCATTGTTTTGGGTGATTT
This sequence comes from Eupeodes corollae, assembly GCF_945859685.1. Taxonomy (NCBI): domain Eukaryota; kingdom Metazoa; phylum Arthropoda; class Insecta; order Diptera; family Syrphidae; genus Eupeodes; species Eupeodes corollae. The sequence goes on along the minus strand of NC_079147.1, from coordinate 143,769,923 downwards.
CAATGTTCACAATTCTTTGTGGCTGCGCTATTCTGGTTAGACGAACCCCGAAGGAAAGTCAGTTGGGAATTTTGCTGAGTTAAACCACCTAACTCAGTTAGTTGACGAGTCAAATCGGATTCCTATCGAATAGCATTCTGTAGTTCAACGCAGTAATATTTTTCTTATAGTCTTCGTCTGTTTTGGTTTTTGTTATTCTTTTATATGCAATGGCTGGAAATTTCAGGGTAGATTATTGTAATATTCGTGGGCTTAGAGCGAATTTTCTTTCTGTGTACTCCCATACTGCTTAAAACAGGCCAGCTGTTTTGGCACTAAGTGAAACCCAAGTGGGTGAGGATTCCGATCCCATTGAATTCTTTTTTCAAGGGTATAACTTGGTGCCATTATTATTTTCCCACCATGGTCTCGCCATATACATTAGGAATGATGTTGCTTATCAGTTTTTGCCACAATATGGTCTCTGCACCAATTCTTTTTTCAATTGTATTTGGTTTAAATTTTCCGCGAATAAGCAAATCATTCACTATTGCTTCCTTTATTGCCCCAATCTAGACATAGTGTCAACTTCTCGTGAATTTGGTGCTTTGTCTGATTCCATCCAAAGAATTGTTTGGTCCTATCCTCGCACTGAAATCGTTGTTACGGGCGATTTCAATGTACACAATTCTTCATGGCTTCAACATTCGGGCCAGTCAACACGAGAAGGAGTATGTGCTGAGATCTTCGCTGAGTTAAACCACCTAACTCAGCTGGTCAACGAGCCCACTCGAATATCAGACGTGGTAGGTCGAGCAGAAAACACTCTTGACTTGTTTCTTACCTCTGACCCTGGTAAGTACACTATTAGTGTTCTATCTCCTCTAGGCACATCTGACCATTGTGTCATATCAGCAAATTTCTAGTGTAAAAACTCTCCAGTTAAAGAAAGAGCTCCTAAGAGAACCGTTTGGCAATACGAGAAAGCCAACTGGGACGGTCTCAATAATTACTTCAGGATCTTTAACTGGTCACTATGCTTCCTCGATAGTGACGTTGACGCCAGCGCTGATATGATCACAAGTTTGATTCTCCTGGGAATGAGAACTTTTATCCCAAATAGGGTTTAAAGCATCAGACCTAAGGAAAACGCATGGTTCGATGCGAGCTGTAAAGAGGTTATTAGGGTTAAGAAGGTAAGTTTCCGTTGTTTTAAAGACAATCCAACTGAGGAAAACCGGAATAAGTTCAAACAAGCCAGGAAGGCCTCCAACGCCCATATTCGACGGCCAAATTTTTACATGACCAAAAATTACGGCAAAAAATACTGCAATGTCCCAAAGGCAGTAAAAATGTTTGGTCATTTGTAAAAAACCATGAGAAATACTTCCTCTTCCCCGGTTCCTACGCTCGTTGTGAATGACACTCCATTTGTTAGCTCTTTAGAGAAAGCAAATCTTTTTCCTAGGCAGTTCGCCGCAAATTCAATGCTGCCAGTGAGTGTTATGACTCCGCCTGTACTTGATCGAGTTAATGATTCTATGGGGCAAATCTTTTTTCGCACTCGTACTATAGCGAGAATCCTAAAAGATCTTAACATACATACATCTGCTGGTCCGGATGGTATCCCCGCTATTGTTCTGAAGAGGTGTTCTTCATCGCTGGCAAAACCACTGAGTAAGCTTTTTCATCTGTCCTACTCCTTAGGTCTAGTTCTGAGCGGATGGAAAACCGCATTTGTCCAGCCTATTCCCAAAAAAGGCAAATCTTCCTCACCGTCTAATTATCGACCGATTGCACTTACGTCCCTTCTTTCCAAGGTCATGGAAACGCTGATTAATTATCAGCTCAAGAAATATCTTGAAGAACGGTAGCTTCTTAATGACCGACAGTATGGCTTTCGTAGCAATAGGTCCACTGGTGATCTCATGGTTCATCTCACCGAGCAGTGGAACAAATTTTTACACAGTTTTGGAGAAAGTAAAATTAGTGCACTAGATATTTCAAAAGCATTTGATAGGGTTTGGCATCAGGCTCTCTTATCGAAAATGCGTGCTTTCGGTTTGCATGAATCCCTCCTTCATTGGATTAGTAATTACCTTTCGAATCGTTCAATACAAGTTGTATTGGATGGATTCAAGTCTGAAAAATACAAAATAAATGCTGGTGTGTCCCAGGGCTCTGTTTTATCTCCAACATTCTTTCTCATTTTTATTAATGATCTCCTGTCTGCAACATCTAATCCAATACATTGTTTCGCTGACGATAGTACTCTTAGCTTTTCATATTCGTTTTCCGATTCACACCCCTCTTCTTCGGATGTGGAAGTGCAACGACAAAATATGATAAGTTCATTAAATTCCGACCTAAACAGCATTGCACAATGGGGAATAAGAAACCGCGTGGAATTTAATGCTTCGAAAACGCAATGCTGTCTTGTATCGTTAAAGCAAAATATACCCCCCCTGTCATTATCCATAAATGGCACTTGCATCGAGGAAACTGAACATCTCGATATTTTCGGTATGTGTATCACCAACCACCTTTTGTGGAACGATCACATACGCGATATCGCCAAAAATGCAGCAAGATGTTTGTGTTTTCTAAGGCGATGCAAGAAGATTTTCTCCCTCTCTGATCTGGCTGTTATTTACAAGACTTCGCATCCCAAGCTTGAGTATAACTCCCATATCAGGGCTGGTGCTCCTGCAAGTTACTTAAGCCTCTTGGACAGTATTAAACGTAGAGCATTTAGACTGATTGGGATATTACCATCATAAGATCATTTACGTCACTTGAACATCGTCGAAATGTTTCTTGTCTCACCCTCTTTTACCGTTATTTTAATGGTTTATGCTCTAGAAACATAGCCAGCTGCATTCCTCCCTTCTTTAAACAGTTCAACCGTAATACTCGCGCTTCTAGGAATGCTCATCAATATACCCTCGAGCCCAACTTCGGTCGTACTGTCAAGTACAAAGATTCGTTCTTTAGCCGTACTATGCGAATGTGGAATGCCTTGCCACACTCTGTCTTTCCCAGCTATTGCAATATTCAGGAATTCAAAACCAATGCGCACCGACATCTCCTTTCAAATCTTCTCTCCCTTTCCTAGTGCTCACACTGTGTCTACAAAATAAGGGTAAAATATCCCTCTGAGTGTGCGCTTATTATAAAAAAAAAAATTCCTGACATTGCAGGGCAATCCACCAACACTCTAGACTTGTTTCTTGATTCTTAACCTAAAAAATATACGGTTAGTGTATTATTGCCTCTGGGCACATCAGACCATTGTGTCATATATGCAAATTTGTCATGCCAAAAAAAAAACAGTTAAAGTTGAAACCCCTACGAGAATCGTATGGCAATATAAGAAAGCCAACTGGAAAGGTCTCAATGACTTCTTCAGGAACTTTAACTGGTCACAAATTCTTTGTTTAATGAGGAATTTCATCTCGAATAGGGTAAAATATATCAAACTTAGAAAAAACTTCTGGTGTGATTCAAGCTGTAAGTTTCCAGAATTACAAAGCCAACCCCCTGAGGAAAAACAGAATAAGTGATCTCATGGAAATAGCCAGTTGCATTCCTCCTCTCAAACTATACAACCGTAATCCTAAAAAAAAGTTTATAGTATAATGCTCATTAGAGATTTGCTCTGTTAAAGTATAAAGTGTCCATCACTTCTGGCACTAATTCCTATTTATGTTCTAGGTAAAACGCTGAGGGGCAAGATTTTGTAGGTCCCAATGCTAAAGCTAAAAAGTTGGAAAGCATTTCGTTCAATGAAACTTCAGACTTTACAGTGTAAACCTTGGCAAAACATAACTTATTTTCGGTTTACTGGTAATAACTTGAAGACTATTTATCATAGTCTTACTCCTTTGTTCTTTCGTAATACTACTTAGGTTGGAAGAACATTTTGACTATGCGGTTTCTCTCCTCACACAAACCACTTCTTATAAATAAAAATGATATTTGTCTTTTTTCTCCATACACCATAATACTCCACGCCAAAGTTCTTCATGGTGAACCGAAAAGATTGATATTTAACACCATTGTCATTTATTCTTGCATTGTCACATTGTGTTTTTTGTCGTGTCGCTTCGTCGCGATGTCTATGATTTTGATATAGCCTGTTCCCCTGTTCTCTGTTGATGATGACAAATGACAAAGAAAAATGGCAAATATCCGCGGGCGGCATATCCTATTCTCACGAAAAGGATTTCCTTCTTCCTATTACCTACTTATCTACGGTACCTATACCTTTCACAATATTCACACTTGACACAATACATTGTTTTCTTTTAGTTTAAGTAGATAAATAATTGATTCAATTTATTAACGGTGCGATGATGTTGAATTAAGATTGTTTATACTAATGTAAGTGGTTTCATAAAGTATTAAATATGATAAAGTCATTGATGGTTTCTAAAGGGTGGTTAAATTTTTAGGGCCGCAGTTGATTTTGTATAAAACACAAACAATTCAATAAATTGTTGTTAATTCTTTTGGTAATAATGATATCAGTATGATTAAATTATGTATATTGTGCTCTAGTTTAGTTTTTAAATAAATTTAAAATAGTTTCTTTTTGAGCTCTTAAATGCATCTTCTTTTTCTTAACATAAGGGGTTTTTCAATCGGGATGGGTAGAATTTGGCGTCCTGTGGCCATTTTGTTTTGGTGACAAAGCTTTTGCTTATTATTCAGTTGTTGTTGCCAAATTATCGTGTCAAGTAACACAATTGAACAGCACGTTCAAATGATCAAACTTTATTATTAAAATAAGTGTTCGTTAACGCAAACGTTTCGCCCAATTTACGGTAGACGTGGTATCCCTTCACAGTCGACTCTTCAACATTTGGTGATCAAATTTGAGACAACCGGATAAGTATACAATTAGCCAACATCCGTACGTTAAGGGGCCATTGCCGCGGTCCGTGAAAGTGTAAAGCAGATATATTTCTCGCCATGCATAAGAATTCGGCCATTCACAGACTGAAACTTGGCGAATTTTAGGTCGGGCTTTGAGCCTACATCCGTACAAGATTCAACTGACCTAGGAGCTCAAAGTTCATGACCATAGTCAACGCCGCTTGTTCGCTGACCGGGCTTTGAATCGTTTGAAAGAGGACTACTATTGCCGTATATGGGACGGCACCAATCCCCGCGAGGTTCACCAGGGGATAATGCATCCTCAAAAAGTTACTGTTTGGTGTGGATTTTGGGCCGGCCGGCGGTGGCGTACTTTTTTAAAAACGACGATTGAGGCGGTCACCGTCAACAGCGAGCTGTACATAGCGATGTGAACTAATTTCTTATGGCCCAGATTGAACCATATGAACCTAGACGAAATGTGGTTCTAGAAGTACACCCGGCGGTGGCACTACGTACCACACAGCAAAGGCCACGATTGAAATTTTTCATTAACGATTTGAGAGTAAGGTTATCTCTCGTAGGGGTTATGTGATTTGGCCACCAAGGTCATGCAATTTGAACCCGATAGACTTTTTCCTGTTACGTTTCTTAAAGTCGCGGGTCTATGCAAATAAACCACCGATGTCCTAAAGGTGAATTTAAAACAGGCCATCGTTCAAACATGAATCATAACTGGCTCAGTCAACGCGATACTTTGACAGCCAAAAATGGTGATATTGACAAAATTAACTTCAAGCCCTTCAGAACGTGCCCACAATGCCCATTTGTGGTTTAGATTTGGAAATTCAATGTTTGTCTCATGGGCAGCTATTTTGGACACCGATTATTGCTAAAGTAGTACCCGTGGTGTGATGGTAAGTGCGTTGGGCTTTCATTATTAAAAATAAGCCAAGATATGGACGTTCTCGAAATTTATCAGCCAGGAATGAATGATTAAAGGTATTATTAAAAAAGATCCGTTTGATAGCGCAACAAAGATCGCTGCAACGTAAGGAGGGTCTGAAGGGTAGTGAAGCTCTGGTGGTGGTGTTATAGTGTGGAGCTTATGTCCACTCAATCTATTTCTAACTTGGTGATAATTGATAAGATTATGACCAAACGAGTTTACCTAATAATTTTCGAAGACAATTTGCTGCAAACTGTTTAAAAAACGGGGATCTTGAGAGATTTTTACTTTCAATAGGATAACGATTCCAAACATGTCGCTCATATTGTGATGATTCCATTTTTTTTAACCATTAGAAATTAATATTTATCGGTTTTACTTAAGCATCCTCGTATCCAGAATGTCCCGCTGAATCTAGGTTATAATCTGATTCAGATTCAGCATGAGTCTCCTAGTCGAACAGTCCTTTCATATGAACCTTTACTGTGGCGCAGCCACAAATGTGAAAGCAGAAAATATGTTTGGTCATAAAGCTCTTCAGTGTCAAAAAGATCATTCTATCTCTTGATGAATTTTGCTGTGAACATACCTTGAAAACTCTAGACTTTCCTTGATATTTCAAGACCTCTCTTGATTTTTTTAGACCTCCCTTGGTATTTCAAGACCTCTCTTTATATTTCAAGATCTCGCTTGATACATCAAAACCTCCCTCAAAATCTCTAGACTCTCTTGATATTTCAAGACCTCCCTTGGGGTCTCTGACCTCCCTTAAAATCTCTAGACATCCCTTGATATTTCAATACCTACCTTGGAATCTAAAGACCTCTCTTGAAATCTCTAGACCTCTCGGGAAATCTTTTGACGTCCCTTGAAAACTCTAGACCTCCCTTGATATTTCAAAGCTTCCCTTGAAATCTCTAGGCTTCCCTTGATATTTTAAAATCTCCCTTGAAATCTGTTGACCTCCCTTGAAGTCTCTAGATCTCCCTTGAAATCACTTGGCCTCTCTTGATATTTCAAGACCTCAATTGATATTTCAAAAACTCACTTGGAATCTATAGACCTCCCTTGTTATTTCAAGACTTCCCTTGATTTTGCTAGACAATTTTCGTTGAGATGCCTAATGTAATAAGTTTGTGAATAAAAGCTACTCTGTAAATATTGACGAACGCAGCTTTTAAGTCTACGAACCAATCATATATGTAGTTTCTTTTTCTGGCTTAGTTGCAGGTGAATAAGTCATGAAAGATTGAAGGGATTTATATGTACTTTTTATTTGCTTCGCAATAGTTTTTTTTAAGTTGCTTAAGTGAAGTTTTTAGAGCTTTATGATAATAAATAGCAAACAAGGGTTTCTTTCGCTCAAACTTGACATTGGTATTAATAGGATTCCCGTATGCTGCATAGATACACTCTTCTAAGGAGTTGCATCGTGTTTTAACGCTATCCAAAGGCAGGAGTTTTTGCACAGCAACCTCATCAATCTGTTTATGTATTGATCGCTTCCATTGGTAAAACATTTAAGTCAAAACCCGGTAAATCGTTGCCGATGTACAAATGGTAGAGACAACACAAGCGTCCGAAGGTTTTTCTCAAAATCAACCTCTGTCTATCAACTACTACCCTCACCTCCCCGTGGTGAACATCGGGTTCCTAGAACAATTGGAGATTGGGTTCCAACCCCAGTTTAAAGTTGTTGTGGGCAGCAAACGAGAGAGGGGGAGAGGCACTAAGGCACCTCTCCGTATCCAGACGGCATCAGAGGAATCCCCACGATGGAAGCAACGGTGGCGTCTACAGTTCCAGTAAGGTTGAACTACTTAGGGAAGACCTTATAGGGCTTCTACGAATTATTCGGAGCCCAGGAATATAATTAGCGGTTTTATCCGGCTCCCCGTCCTTGAAGTTATACTAATGATCTGGTCCTCCAGGTTGGGGGTTGTGCAGTGGTGATGAATTCCTGGCCACATAAAGAAAACCCGGTCAAAAATTGCGATATTCACTATGGTGACTGCTACCGTGAAAACCAAAGGCGCTTATATGATGCGCCTTTGTCATTGGAACCAGGCAAGAAGTCTTGAGCTATAGGTGTATCAACGAGCGCCTCATGACCATACGCATCAAGGATAAATTCAGCAATATTATCCTGATATGCGCGCACACCCCACAGAAGTGAAATTTGACAAAACCAAAGATATGTTCTTCACGCTCTTAGACAAAACATATCAGCAGTGTCCTAGCTACGATATTAAAATTGTCCTGGGCGATTTTAAAATGCCAAGCTAGGAAGGAAAGATATCTTTGGTGGAATAATCGGGAAAACAGCCTGCACGACAACACTTCCGACAACGGATATAGGTTCGTAGATTTTGATGCGGTACGAAACGTCATATTAGTACGCGTTTTCCACACCTCAACATTCACAAAGGCTGTTGGAGTTCTCCAGATCACTCTACCGTCAACTAGATTGATCGCCAAATCCTTTTCCGACCGAGTTACAAGTAAACTCTTCCGAAGTTCTCTGCCGCCAACACAATTTTTCGAAAACCAGTGGCAACATTGCCAAGATGCAATCAGAGAAGCCGCCTCTGATGTGCTGGGCCACCAACAAGGAAACCCTGGGTTGATGAGGAATGTCGGCAGGCAAATGCAGCCAAACAACAGGCACGCAGAGCGGCGCTGCATAAAAGGACGAGAGCTGCTCATGAGCTCTATGAGCAGAAGACGCGAAAGGAACGCCGACTTCTCAGAAGGAAAAAGAGAGGGCATGAGAAGCATGTGGTTAAAGATGTTGAGAGGTTTAAAAGCAGGAATGAAGTTCGAATGTTTTATGAACGGGTGAAACGAAATTCACAAGCACTGAAACTAGAACCGAAGGCTGCAATGGCGAAAGTGGAAACATCATAGTGAAACCGCAGTGAATGCTGAGGATATGGAAGGACCACTTCTGAAGGCTTTATAACTGCGACAACGAACTGAATTCCGCTGTTAGGCAGGGTGATCCATTCAACATAGACGACGAAAGTCAACAGTCCCGTCCTACCGACTTAGACGAAGTAAAGATTGCCACAACTAATCTGAAGTCTAATAAAGCCGCTGGAGTGGATGGCTTGAATGCCGAGCTCTTCAAAGCAGCTGGAGACAATTTGGTTAGGAGCATGCACCAACTTATCTGTTAGATATGGTCGGAAGAAAGCATGCCCGATGAATGGAACCTCAGTATTGTTTGCCCGATCCTAAAATGCACCAACTATAGAGGCATCAGTCTTCTTAACATCGCCTATAAAATCTTCTCTGCCGTAATATGTGAACGTCTAAAGCCCATTGTCAACAATCTAATAGGTCCTTATCAGTGTGGTTTTAGACCAGCAAAGTCCACAATTGATCAAATATTCACATTACGGCAGATACTAGAAAAATCCTAAGAACACCAAATCGACACCCACCATCTTTTCATAGATTTCAAGGCCGCAAATGACATCAACTACAGAGACGAGCTTTATAGAACGATGTCTAGTTTTGATATCCCTGCCAAACTCGTTCGTTTGTGCAGGATGACCAAGCAACTTCGCAAAACCTTTCGATGTCATTAAAGGTTTTAGACAAGGTGATGCGCTGTCATGCAATATTTTTTAACATCGTACTTGAAAGAATAGTGCAGAGCTCACACGTCAACACTAGACTCACTATCTTTTAAAAGTCTGTCCAATTACTACCATATGGTGATGACAGACGAGACTTTGACGTGGTCAAAGACTTCGTCCACATAGGCTCCGCTGTAAACGCAGAAAACAACACCAGCGCTGAGATCAAACGCAGAATAGCTCTTGCTAACCTCTGTTTCTTTGGGCTAAGAAAGCAATTGAGTGGTAAAACCCTCTCTCGAGGGACCAAAGTGTCGCTATATAAGACCCTTATCATCTCCGTCCTGCTATACGGCGCAGAAGCATGGACTATGACAAAAGCGGATGAAAGCACCTTGGGTCGGTTCGAGAGAAAAATTCTTCGTGTGATATACGGCCCCGTATGCATCGAAGAGGATTGGAGGAGAAGATGGAATGACGAGCTGTACGGGCTGAACAGCGACGTAGACGTAGCCAGAAGGGTAAAAGACCAACGACTAAGATGGCTGGGTCACTGGAGACATCTAGCTAGGGACCGAACTAGATGGAGAAGTTTGTTGGGTGAGGTCGGAATGTTGCCTGTAGTGATATATAGGGTTAAAACCTTCTTAAAAACAACTGTTAATATTGTTGTACTGTGCCCGATTCGACAACCTGTGATACCGAATAGTTTCCTCATAAAACTTATAGATCTACTCTAAGCTTGAAACAGATATACGGGTAGACTATTCATAGCGTGCGTCAATGAAACAGATTTTTTTGCAATGATATAAATACTTTTCATTTAATAATACTTCCGGTTTTCGCTTGAGATCAAAAATCATTTCGACATGAATTTCCCATAATCCGGACAGCCCAATAATGCATTATTGTTAACAATGACATAATAAATGATTTTAAAAAAAAGAAGAATATATCGAAATGTTGGTACACACCTTAGCAAGTTACAGCTTCGGTAAATTGTGGTCAGATTCGATTATAATTGTGCATTAATTAAAAAAAATAAATCCGCTCTCAAATCCTCACGTGACCTATTGTAATCTCATCAGACCTGGGGCCAGTACCAACATCGCCTTCGCCATATCCACTGCAAAAGCTGGTTGATTGGATTGACGTTACAATAATGTCATTGATATAACCTATACGTCGCCGTTCAGCTTCATCGTCGTCGTGTCGCGCTATATTCATCAGCATCACACATCGGTATGAATTATATCCAATCTGTTTTAACTTCAACCTTTTGGCAAAGTTCTATATTTTATTGGCAGGAAATGTTCTATTTATAGCTTAACCATAAGCAATGGCAGATTCTGCATATTATTTCAAAGACAAAATTACGCATAGCGTTGTGCATGTGTGTTGATAGGCCAACATCAATAATTATATAGATATGCATGTACATAACTGTCAACTGCGTTGAAAGTTCAAAATCACATCAAAAGGTCAGATTTCGCAGGTGAATCAATAAAGGGTGGTTAAATTTTAAGCACCGTTGTTGATTTTGAAGAAAACACAAATTATTTGGGAAATTATTATCATTGATTTTTATTTTGTTAATATTGGTATGGTTTAAATATATACGAAACAAAATATTGTCCAAATGGTCACCGCTACCATCTCGGTGGCAGATCTTTATCCGATGGTTCAAATTTTCGGCGACGCTGAGGCATAATTAAGGTTCTACGACGTTTCCGAATTATCTCTTCCTTAACTCTTTTCTTTAAAATAACTCCATAAAATGAAGTCCAACATTGTCACATGATTTTGGCCGCCAATATACATCGCTATCGCCACCAAGTGAGATAAAACGGCCATTTAATTTGTCACGCAAAAGAACCATTGCTTTTTTAGCTGTGCCGCAAGTGGCACCGCCCGGGTGAAACCACATCCATATTTTCCAATGCGGCCCATAAAAAGTTTGTTATCATCTCACAATACACGATACACCAGCGCCATTCACCGACCGGCCTTATTTTGGAAAAATACGGCTCAATGATGCAGCTAGCCTATAAATGACTCTTTGATAATCATTCGCCAATTGCGGCAGTTCTGCTTATAGCATATCCACTGATGTGAAAATGCGCCTCATCACTGAAGATGATTTTCTTCGAAAATTGATCATCCACTGTTGCAATTGCTATTTCTTGGCAACATTCCGACCATTGACTAGCGAGTTTGAAATGGTCGAGAAGCTTTAGTTCTTGGGTAGTTTACGTGCTTGAGGGTGAGAGCGGGTGTAGATCTGGCAGTTGGTATGACGGCGATGGGTTCACTGAAAAGCAAATCATCGCATACTCGCACTCCTACTGTTAAAGTTGGCAATGTTAAACTGAGTGAGACGAGTTCTAACAAAAGAATGGGGTCTTGCCAAGAGGGCAGTTCACACCATAGGGACCTCTTGTTGCCTGTGCAATGTTTGGTGCCCCAGTATGGTGTGACATGGTCAAGCTTGTTATTTTTAGGAAGGAAATTCTTTCCTGTTAGAGGGTATTTCTCCACGGGTCTTTGCCGGTATGCCGCACTGTTCTTACGGAAGCAATGCAAATACTGGCTGAGCCCTGCCTCTTGACCTGGTGGTAATATGTCTTGGTATTGCCGGCGACAGATGAGCTTGTCCTCAACAGACTGGAAAGAGGCTTCAAATGCCGTTTTTATGGCAAGTAGGGACCTTTAAACATTGTTGGGTAGGTTCATGTCCACTAAAAGGCAATCAAGATGAACTAACAGAGAAGTGGGAAGGGCTATCTTTGAGCTCCTTCCCGATTTAGTGCAGGTGGTTGCCAGGGCGAACTTATAGTTCTTCCTCTTTACGGGCTTTTTGCTGACAAGGATGATGAATGAAAGGACTCTTGCTCAGTCGGCTCTACATTATTCACTGTCCTATTAACGACGATATTGAGGTCCTTGAGGTTGTCTTAGGTTTCAGGCTTTAGGCTTTAGATTGGGGGTATATGGAAAGCGTTTAGTGACTTCTGGTCATCTAATTCGACTGGTGCACACTAGAAATGTTTACTGTAGTACTTGTTTTAAGTTGATTGTTTTTGTAGTGCGTTGTTGCCGGTTGAACTACAAAACCGATAGTAATTCAGGTCAGAAAGAGGTTGCCACGCCTCGGTCTGTAAGGAGTCTATCTGGGAGTCATCTTAACTGTTACGAAGCTCAACCTGCTCAACCTGAAGCTATATTCGGGTACCACCCTAGACAGGATCCCATCCCCTGGATCTTGTCGGTTCTGGTGTCTCATTGACACTGGTCGACTTGGCTAAGTCTGTGTAAGAGGAAGGCGCCTTAGTGAGTGTATTGTGGTGGCTGTACTTGACGTATGTGGAGCTGGATGGTGTTCTAAAGGTTCTACTTTTCACCTATTTCCCTTAAAATGCAAGAAACAAGAGGTGCAAGATTGACCTCGCTCTTAAACAAAGAGTATAGTTCATGCCTAATACATGAATGTGAAATTGTGCTGGGGTAGTACTTGCACTGCCTCAAGGTAGACCCACACTTTTCTCTAGTCCTCATATACGGAAAGTGTTCACGTTCAGGAAATCAATATTATCTGTACTCATATTTGGACTATTGAATTGACCGAAAAAATCAAGATGTGCACTTTGATTTGAACGCCCATTGATTGTGTACCTTTCCATGGTTCAAATTGAGTTAGTCTGAAATTGAGAAATGTCAAATAAAATGCAGACAAAAACTTGAAGTGTAAGTGTAGTTCACATATTCAACACATTTAAAATTTAACCACCCTTTACTTGTACTCAAGCAGAAAATGGACAAATATACCATTATATGCGGTCGTATCACCAAGAGTCAATATATAGGAGGTTGGCAGGCACCTAGACCTGACTATGCCTAGCCTATGCTTACGACGTATGCGGAACACCCAATATACACCACCGGAAGGTTCAAAGTTTAATAATAAATTAATTGAATTGATTGTATGTATATTTTACGCAGATTGCAAATGGGCGGAAAAGGGGATTACCTACTCTGCGATGAAATGCAATTATTATTGAGGTGCATCGCTGAAATAGGTCAACAGCTTTATTTGTGCCTGCGGATATTTGCATCTACTTTTTGTATTATTTTAATTAATTTTTATTGAAATGAATATAAAATGTTCGATGAATTCATATTATAGTTTGTGAGTTCGTACGAGTATGTATACATGTATTAAAAAAAGGAATATGCTACATATCATTATTACACTGCTTTCTGTCTTCCTATATCAAGCTTCTGAATCCTTTTGCCCATTCCTATGGATGTAATTTTTGTTTGTGTGTATGTGTTTGCGCCAATGCTAATAAAGAAGAAGGCTATCCTTTTGACATGTCAATTCCATATTAACGTGAATAACAAATGATTACTGTTGAACATGACATGTCCTTTTTTGTCCTGAAATACATTTACATACATGTAGTATATTAGGGTGTCCCTTATATGTTTTATTTTGTTTTGAATTAATAATACAACGGAAGGCACTAGTTAGTGTTGGTCCAAATAATAGGGACGTAGGCCCTTTATTTTTATTTTTGAATTTAAACTTAAGTTACAGGTTTAGTTCAAGTCGTTATTGTCCTTCGTTTAAACCTCTTCAACAACTCTTTTGTCCTTATTTTTCTACGTCTATCCCCCTTTTTGTGTTACCATACCATTTTTTTTATATTTACTGCCTATGGCTTTCCCACTCACTTCCTTTGCTTTTAATCAATATAAAAGAAGGAACTAGCTGTCTTTAGTTTCAAACGCCAAGTTGATTGAGGTCCTGTTTCATCGGCGTGCTCGACCCGAGTAGCGGTCTTCCTCTACTGACCCAGCCTTCTAAGTCGTTGGACTTTTGTTTTTTTAGCCAGGTCAGTGACGCTGTACAGCCCTCCTTATCCTTCACTCTTCATCTGTCAAGACGGGACCAAAAATCACCGGAAGAATTTTTTCTTTGAAGCATCCTGAGACGCCCTTATCTTTTTTTAACAGAGTCCAAGACTCATCGCCATAAATTTAAACGGGATAACGAGGTTCTAGTAGATGGTGACTTTAGATGCTCGAGAAAGGACTTAATTACTCAATTATTTTCTAAGTCTAAAGAACAAGCGATTTCGAAGAGTTATTCTTCGTTTGATTCCATCGTTGCGCTGGAGTAATTTTCTGAATTTATAGGGTGAGTTTGAGTTTTGCCAAATTCTTGCCAAAACTATAGTGCATGCTTATTTCCTTAAGGTGGCGCCACAGTCCTGTGTGAACTAGGCCGGCACCCAATATACGTCTCCATCTAGCTCGGTCCCTAGCTATATATCTCCAGTTTCACACTCTAAGTTGGGTGAGGTCACTTTCTATTCGTGCGCGCTAAATGATCCCCGAACTTTATCTAATGCGTTGTCCTGTGGGTATGGATTCGAAGACTTTCCGGGCCGGAGCATTGGTTTCCATGCGCTCTACGTCACTCAGCCATCTTAGTCGTTAGACTTTTACCCTTCTGGCTAAGTCTACGTCTCTGTACAGCCCGTACAGCTCGTCGTTCCATTTTGTCCTCCACCCCCCTTCTAAGCAGAAGGGACCGTAGATCACACGAAGAACTTTTCTCTCCATCCGCTTTTGTCATAGTCCATGAATATGCACCGTATAGCAGAACAGGGATGATGATTGTTTTATATGTATAAGGACACATTGGTCATTCGAGAGAGGGCTTTGCTACTCAATTACTTTCTTAGCCCAAAGAAACAGCGGTTAGCAAGAGTCAGCGCTGGTGTTGTTTTCTGCGTTCATAGCGGAGCTTAGGTAGACAAAGTCCTTGACTACCCCAAAGTTACGTCTGTCGATGGTGACATTTGACGTCGGTATTGTAAGTCCTTTTTTGACGATAGCATGTACTTTGTTTTGCTTTCTTTAACCGTTAAACCCATTTTTGCCGCCTCTGCTTCAATGCTTACAAAAGCCCTATTGACATCATATTGAGTTCTTCCAATTTTGTCAATGTCATCAGCATTTGCTAGTAATTGGACAGAATTTTAAAAGATAGTGCCTGTAGTGTTGACGGGAGCTCTGCACTATTCTTTCAAGTACGAAGTTAAAAAAAATCGCATGACTGCTCATCACCTTGTCCAAAGTCTTTTTTGACATCGAAAAGTTCTTAAGTTAAGTTGTTTACAAATTTAATGGAGCAGCGTGCATTCTTCAGTCATCCTGCACAAGGGGATGAAATTAGCTTCTTTAAAAACCTTTTTTGACATCACAAGCATCAGTAAGATTTTTTTGATATAGATAGAGCAAAATGCATTCTCTTTCATCATTCGGCACAAACAGACATGTTTGACATGGATGCCAGGACTAAACATTGCTCTGTAAAGCTGTTCCCTACAGATGGTGTTGTACTCGGCCTTGAAATCGATAGAGAAATGTTGAGTATCGATTTAAAGTTATTGAATGGGTTTTCTCAAGATCTGCCGTAATGTGAATATTTGGTCAAAGGTGGAACTTCTTGGTTTCATAAACTCCTACAGATTAATAACGTGATCATCAACTTGAACTTTAAACTGAGCCTGGACTTTTACATTATAAAAAAAATATCAGTTAATAAGAAAAATTGTTTTTTTTTCTTCAACTGAAGGAAGCTTTTGCGTAACAGTTTAAAAGGATACTCAATGGCAAAAGGAATGAATATACATTTTTTTTAAATATACGAAAATATTGATTTAGGGTGTTCAAAAAAGTGTTTTGAAAAAACAACTAATAAATAGGAAACGTCCAATATTTGTTAAGTACAGTAGATATAGTTGCTAATAAGTAAAGTTTTCCTGCCTACCAAGGACATTTTTTGTTGTCAGATAATATGAAAATATTTAGGATTAACTAAACTAAGTTCCACATAGGTTAAGAAAAACGCATCCAACTTTGTTGCACTACAAAATGTCAAACAGACGTTACATTTATACATGGAATTTAAAAAAACGGTAAATTAAATTGTGAAGTTGAAAATATTTCTTTAAACATTAAGTTGAGAAAAAGAGTATTCGAATTTGATTAATAGTAAAAATGTTTCTGATTGTTTTTTGTATTGATAATTATCAAGGCTTATAAGTGTTTATTTAACAAGTTCCTATTTATTATTAGTTATATTATTATTAGTTATTTTGAAACCTAAAACAAGTGCAAACAAATTAATATCATATTTCTTTGGGAAATTTAATAAGCTTTTTTTTGATACGACAAATAATTTTCAAGATAAACCCAAAAAAAAACCTAAGTTTCTCTTCACTGCCGCTAGAGTTACTTTATAAACTATAACAGATACGAACAAAATTCCTAAACATTTTGTTTATAAAATTTAATGAGCTTAAATTTTGTAGAACAACATTTTTTGATACTACAAAAAGTTTTCGAGATAAACGTGAATAACTGAAACAAACACCATGTTTCTCTTAATTGCCGCTAGAGCTCATGTCGGAAATCTTCTTTTTAAAATCCCAAAAGCATTTTCAATGACATTTTCACAGAGCATTTAATTTTTTTTTTTTGACATTTCTCAATTTACGATTAATTCAATTCAAATCAAGGAAAGGTACACACAATAGTGTAACGCGTTAAAGGTATTCAGGGCTAATATGAAGAAAGGAATTCAAATCAAAATGCATATTTGAAATTCATTATTTTTCCTGTCAAGTATTTGGCCGATATTTTGTTCCATACAAAAAAGAACCATAACAATATTATCCTGATAAAAAAAATGAGACTCCTTTTGTAAGCTCGATTGATAAAGCCAATTTGCTTGCAGAAGAGTTTGCTGCTTTTTAGATGCTGTATATGACTCCGCCTGTACTTGAAAGCGTAAACGCTTCTACGGGGTTAATCTTCTTTTGCACTCGTTCAGTTGCTGGAATACTCAAAGATCTTGACATTCACAAATCCGCAGGCCCTAATAGTATTGCTACTATTGTTCTGAAGTGGTGTTCTTCAACCCTGCCAAAACAACTGCGTAAGTTTTTCCATCTGTCCAATTCTACAGGTCTCTTTTTGAGTGGATGGAAAACAGAATTTGTCCAGCCCTTCCCTAAAAAAGCGTATTCTTCTCACCCTCTTCTTACTGTCGTCCAATTGGACTTACGTTCCTTCTCTCCAAGGTCATGGAAACGCTGAATTATTTCAAGCTTGAGAAATATCTTGAAGAACGAAAGCTTATAACGACCAGCTTTTGAAGCACTGGTGATCTCATGGTTTATCTCACCGAACAGTGCAACAACTCCTTACATCGTTTTGAAGAAAGTCAAATTGATTAAGGCATTTGATAAATTTTGGCATCAAGCTCTCTTATCGAAAATGCCTGCATTTGATATTGATTATTTTTTTCTTTGTTGCCTCAGAAATTACCAACGGGCCATTCAATTCAAGTCGCCAACACTCTTCAAATCAAAATTTAATGCTTTGAAAAGTCAATGCTATCTACTGTGACAAAATCGTAACCCTCCCCCAATTCCACTATACATGGGTTGAACTTCAATTTAGGAGGCTTGACAGCTTTCAATTCTAGTCATGTGCTCACAAACCACTTAAGTTAAGATTTTCTTCTACGATGCAAGACGTTTTTTACCACTTTTGATCTGACTATAATTTCTAAAGCCTATACTCGCCCAAAACTCTCTTTGACAGAATTCAAAAGATAACTCTAAAAATTGATTGGTGACCTTTTTCTAACTGAAACTTTTGTATTTCTTGAGCACTGTCGTAAGGTTTCATGTCTATCATTATTGCATCGTTATTTTCATAAATAATGCTCTAGTGAAATAGCCAATTATTAGATGTTCAAATGGTAGACATGTGCATTCAAGAGGACACAAGCATCCACGGGTTTATCTCAAAACCCGCCTCTGTCTATCAACACCTACTCTCAACTCCCCGCAGGGAACATCGGGTGCCTAGTACCCTCAACTAGAGATTAGGTTCTAGCCCAAAGAAAAGTTGTTGGGGACAAGAGAGGTAGTGAGAGGTGTTTCCACTAAGGCACTTCTCCTTATCCAGACGGCAGCGGACGAATTCTCGAGATGGAATCAACGGTGGAGTCTACAGTTCCAGTATGGTTGAACTACTTAGTGAACACCTTATAGGGCTTCGGCTCCCCGTCCTTGGAGTTATACTAAGGATCTGGCCCTCCAGGTTGGGGGTTGTTCCGTCGGGGTGACTTCCTGACCACGTAAAAAATACCTTTAGTTGCAAATCACCAACAAGCTTTGGATACGGATGGATTCACTATTGACAACCCACGCAAACGAAATAAGGACAACGAACTTCACATCTGTACGTTAAATGTTAGGTCCCTTAACAGTAAACGTAGAGCCGATATCACCACCATCCAAGAAGTGCGATGGGATGGATCGGGCAAACGCAAACTAAAAAATGAACCAAAGCCTGTAAAGACGATCAGGGGAACACCGCAGTCGATGCTGAGAATATGTAAAGATCACTTCTCCAAATTATATAACGGCGATGACGAAACGAATTCCGCTGTAAGGGAGATAGAACCACTCAACCTCGGCAACGCAGATCAACAATTCCGCCTACCCGATCTTGACGAAGTGAAGATAGCTATATCTAAACTTAAGTCAAGCAAAGCTGCTGGAGCTGACGGCATCGCTGCTGAGCTATTTAAAGCAGCAGGCGTTGACTTGGTAGGGAGCATGCACCAACTCATCTGCAAAATATGGTCGGAAGAAAGTATGCCCGATGAGTGGAATCTAAGCATAGTGTGCCTGATACATGAGAAAGGAGACCATCTAAATTGCGCCAACTACAGAGGCATCAGTCCCCTTAACATTGCATATAAGATCCTATCTGCCGTCAACAACCTGATTGGTCCATATCAGTGTGGATTCAGACCAGGAAAGTCCACTATCGACCAAGCAGTGTAAATACTGCGGCAGATCTTGGAAAAAAAACCCATTAACTTCAAATCGATACCCTCCATCTCTTTATCGATTTTAAAGCCGCGTATGACAGCATCTATAGGGAAGAGCTCTACCGACCAATGTCTAGTTTTGGCATCCCTGTCAAACTTATCCGTTTGTGCAGAATTACGATGGAGAATGCACGCTGCTCTATCAAGGTCGGAAAAGATCTTACCGACGTATTTGATGTCAAAAAAGGTTTTAGACAAGGCAATGCACTGTCATTCGACTTATTCAACATCGTTATGAAAAGAAGTGTGCAAAACTCAACCGTCAACACTAAAGTCACAATCTTCCAAAGGTCTATCCAATTACTCGGATACGAAAATGATATTGACATAATTGAAAGATCAAAGCGTGATGTCAGTGGAACGTTTTTGAGCATTGCGACTGAAGCGAAGAAGATGGGTTTAGTGGTCAATGAGGGCAAGACCAAGTATTTGCTGTCATCAAAAAACGATACCAAACAACGACGTCTTGGACAAAACGTCACTATAGACAGCTAGAGAACACTCATCATCGCGGATCCCCTTTATGGCGCTGAGGCCTGCACCCTTTCAAGGAAAGATGAGAACGTCTTAGGATGCTTCGAGAGAAAAATTCTTCGGGTGATTTTCGCATAGATGGAGAATGATGGAGAAGATATAACGACGAACTGTACGGGCTGTACAGCGACCCTGACCTAGTTAGCAGAATTAAAGTCCAACGGCTTAGATGGCTATGTCATGTAGAGCGAATGGACATCAACGCTCCAGCCCGGAAGGTCCTCAAATCCAATGCCGAGGGACGGCGCAGTAGAGGAAGACCGCGACTCAAGTGGCGCACCCAGGTGGGAGAGGACCTCAACCAACTTGGCGTGCGAAACTGGAGACAAATAGCTATGGACCGAGCTGGCTGGAGACGCATGTTGGTTGAGGCCCAGCTCCGAACGGACTGTAGCGCCACCTTAAGTAAGTTAGTAATTAAGAAATAGCTAATTTCATTCCTCCCCTCAAACCAGTCGGATGTACTTTAAAGTGCCGACATTCTTTTTATAGTATACTACAAGAATGTGGAATGCTTAACCAGACTCAATATTTGCCACTCATTACAATTTGCAGACGTTCTAAACCAATGTGCATCGGTATCTCCTTTTTAATTCTTTCCTCCCTTCCTAGTTGATTGCACTCTTTTTAATCATTATTACGGTATTCATATCCCCTTGAGTGTCCATTATTTCCTTAATAATTTGCGTTTTATTCAAAATCATCATCGGCCCTTAAAATGTAACCACTCTTTTTATTAACAGATTAAGTACGATTTTCTTAACCACTCAAAAAATCTGAATGAAAGCCCATGTTTTGTAATTTGCATAAAAGAACTTTATGTTAAACACGGTCAAAAGTTAAAAGTAGTATCTACTTGATTTCTATTTTCGATAGACCTGGTTCTCTGCGAGCTACAGCGCTAACAATTTTTTTTTAAATCGTGATCTCGAACTATAAAAGTTTGAAGGCCTTAATTGATGGGATCACCCTGTATACCTACATATTTCTACTAATTATTTTTCCAAAAAGATTTGTGTTTCGATAGTTTTGTTGTTTGTAGCCTTCACCGTTTGCGTTAGTCTATTCGATCTCTTACTATAGGTAATATCGCTAAAATCAGTGAAGCTGAAAATCAATTAGGTAACAAAACCCTTCCCTTCTCTTCTCGACCGTCAGCTTGCTCTTAGTTCTGACATATTATTGTTAAAAGCCCCGCATTCGTGAATCCGGTCTGTAACTATTATACAAGTCTTAAATAACTGCATTGCGATTAAAATTTACGAGAAAACTTAGCGTAATTACTCTAGTGTCAATTTATATCCGACTTCTGAAGTCTCAAGTGATGAGTGTTAAAAGTGTTATGTTTTTTTACTTTTTTCCCTCTTTTCTATAAAGCCCTGGCATATTTAATTACCCTCTGTTTCCTCCCCCTTCTATACACTTACATAAATAACCAATTAAAGAGTTCAAACCAAGTAAGTTTCCGCAATATGATGTTGAACTTACTTGACTCGAAAATGAATGCGTTGCGCTTGGCGACCACCCGCAAGCAAGCCAATGTTTTTTCGATAACTTATTGAACCAGAAAAATAAATTTAGAGTACCTTATACGATATTGAGTAGATATATTTTTGATGTACTGATTCTCTGTTTCATTGCATGTGTTGTATTTGTTGAGTTCGGGGCTCGAATACTCCAATAACTCGGGGCCTATTTCGACTTGTACTACGTTTGCTTAAGTTCTGTTAGGAATTTGTAAAGAAAGTGAAACAATTTTTATATGTATTTTATTAAACTTCGGGTTACCTTCAATTTAACGTGGAATCGTTTATGAGTTCTTTCATGTTGTTGGAGTTGTTGTTTTTTTAAAACCGAACTTTTTTATTTTGTTTACCATATATTTAAATTGTAAATGGAAAGTTCACTTATGGTTCTTGTTGTTTTCTTTTTTTGTGACCTGAATTGCAGAATCATTACGAGCAGTAGATTGCAGTGTTGAAAAGTCATAGCATAAAGTTGAATATGGAATCACCAACCCCGCCAATTGACGTTGAAGATCGTAACGGTTCAGCAATGGATGCCTGTTTTACGGCATTCGATAAAGACGGGTAAGTTATTTTGTTGTGATAAAAAAAAGATTTTTATTATAATTTTAAAAAAATTATCGAATTATGTTAATTTTTTAATTAATACAAAAATTCCATAATATTGATATGAATTATGTTAATTTGTGTATCGTGAATATTTATTTGATAGTTTGGGTATTTGTATTTTGTTATCTATAACAAAGTGTTTTAATTTTCCATACAATATAAGAAACAAGATCTTTTTTTAAAACAGTCAAGTTTTAAGTCCAATGTATACTTTAAGCTAAAAGTAATGTTGGCAGTGTAATGTCTAGGAATCTAAGTCAAGCCAACTACAACAAAATATTTAAATTTAAACATTAACAAATAGAATCAGAATTTCTTAATTGACTCTGGTTTAAAAAAGATATCAAGGACGAAAAAGAAGTATTTTTAACTTCAAAGTTCTTGAGGAAATACATAAAAAAATTGTAAAACATCACCGAAATCTGTAAAGTTTAATAAGTTTGTCATTTGTTTGGAATGAAACCTTGTGTTTGATATTTCTTGTTTTTTGGCTACTTGTTTATGATGTTGACCTAATTAGTAATAGAAGTTTTTGACCTCAAACACCGAACGCAAGATGTCCAAAAATCTGAAAAACCGCGAAAATTGCACGTTTATTGTCCCTTATTGGAATTTTTGACCATGAGACTTTTTTTATTACAGTAATGTTGATGTTAGATTAACTACAATTTTAGCCTAAAGTTGTGTCTGGTTTTCAGAATACAGTTGTTCAAAAACTTGCTAAAATTCGTTCTTTAAACATCAAAGAATTTATACTAAAATAACCAAGATAGACAATTCGACATAAGATATACCATAATCATGGAGTGAGAAGAACTAGTCAAAAGAAGAAAATAATGGTACGGGATGTATTGGAAAGCTTTCGGAAGTACATAGTTTGTTCCAGATCGTAAACAACTTATTTCGTTGAAGATTGAAGAAGTGAAGATTGAAGAATAATTGAAAACAATGAAATAAGGTGATGCTTCAGTCCGTTGAGAACTAGTGCCTAGTGACGTACACCTCTCAACCATTTCTGTGTGCGAGTAATGTTGTCAGAGACCTTAAGTTTAAAGCCGCATCCGTTCCGTACGGCTAGTTTGAGAAAGCACTTTTCGTGAGATAAATTACTCTTTGATAATTTGTCAATTCCTCGCAAGAGGCAGTATCGGTGAAAAAAACTTTAGATTTAGGCACGGATTGAACTCAAGACCCCTGGCATGACAGTACAACGCAGTTTTTTTGTTTTTAAATTAATTTGTATTCATTATTTCTTAAAACTATCTTAAAGCTAGACTAAAATTCATAAAACAAGCCTAATTATCCATAACTTACAACTTACTTACTGGTCCCATACGGACACTCTTAAAAAAGTTAAAAGTTAATGCCTTTTTTTAACTTCAATTTAATTTTATTTATTTTTGTATTCATTCTAATATCAATACCCTTTTTTGTTTTTACTCAAAACTACTTAAAATTAGGTTCTTAATATAAAACTTAAAGCTAACTTAAACTATCTATTCTACCTATGAACTATTTAAAATTAGAACAATCACAGCAGCAAATGTAACTATCTAAAAATGTTTGTTTTTCATATTTTGTTGTCTTTTTTTAATATTTTTTTTATTCCATGTTTTTTTTGTTTTTTTTTTTTTTGTACTTTATTTTTGCGCCACCAAAAAAACACCCTAAAACTATAAAACAGTGTGAAAGCCGGCCAAGGTTTAAAATCTCATCCCGACTACCCACTATCAAGTGCCGATTGAAGCCACAAAAACTGGTTCTCATGCTTCACCCTATCAGTTCGGTCCCGTTCGGACACAGCTCTACTGAACCGAAAAACCACTACTCCGCCTTGTGCCATGACGTCTCGATTGTACAGGAGTCACCTATCCTCGGGTCGTCGTCTGACGTGATAGATTAGCGGAACTGACAATCTATCCTGTATCAGACCGCATCTATCTAAAAAGTGGAATGCCCCTGGTGGAATGAAGCCACTCAAGCGTGAACGCTCAAAATACTAGTCGTCCGGATAGAACGCCCCGAAAATTAAATTGTCGGTCAAAGACATAGCTCTTGCAATGTGACCTCGAACGAGTTTTTATCACGAAATTGTCAATTCAGTTGATTAGAGCTCCGTTGTATAGGACATCGTTGGAAGAGTAATGCACGTAAGAAGATTCAGCTGTTCGATATAAGCCGGTACAGCATCGTAAACACTACCGCTCGAACACCCGAAACCTCTCCATCTGGGAAGGGGCAACATTGAACCACACAGGACAACCGTCAACCATAAACTATCATCGGCCGTATGAGGGCCATATAGCAAATTATATTCACTCTGGGGTCAAGCTGAGTTTTGTCAGATCAAAAGCTCTGTAGAAGTTACATTGCCACGTTTGACAACAAACTTTCTACCGTTAAACATATCATAAAGTATATACAACAATGGCTTGCTTATGCCAAGCCTGCTCAGTTTTAAGTAAAGACCCTCTAACCATACGG
Source organism: Eupeodes corollae (assembly GCF_945859685.1). NCBI lineage: Eukaryota > Metazoa > Arthropoda > Insecta > Diptera > Syrphidae > Eupeodes > Eupeodes corollae. The sequence goes on along the minus strand of NC_079147.1, from coordinate 143,745,395 downwards.
TGTCAAAGGCCTTTTCCAAATCAACCAAAACAATACCTGTGCATTGTTGTTTTGATTTTTTCCATTGGATATCAGAAACGAATTTAGACGCAGCATGAATTGTGTCATGACCCGCCTTGAACCCAAACTCTTTATCCCGAGTTATTTTGTTGTCCACAACCCATCTTAGTCAGAGCCATGTTGATGATCTTTTCCAAAACTTTGCTGATGCTCGGAAAAAGACTTATCGACCGAAGGTTTGACGGGTTGGAGTTGTCCTTCCCCTTTTTCGGGAGAGGATGAACCACAGCTGTCTTCCAATGCACTGGATAATATGCATTATTCAGTCCATTATTGAAGAGTGTGGTGTGACTGTCAATTGCCTCCATCGGTAAATGTCTTAGTACAACGTTGGATATACCATCGACCCCTGCTGACTTTTTGTTTTTTATTGAGTTGAAGCTCAACCTTCGTTACTAACAAGGGACTTGGTCCCGTTTGCTCGGCGATAATGGCATTTGCCAAGGAATCGTCATTGAATCCCATGAAACCGCGATTTTTAGATCGCCATTGTGTGACATCATTTCGAAGTTAAAAGCATTTAAGTAGGGCTCTGTTTTCAAGGTCGTGTTGGGGCGAATGCTAGCATTCACCTTATACCCTTGCTGGAATGCAGATCCCACTGCCTCCACTTTTTCCTTTGGATCTTCAATTATTTATAAGTCATCGTCAAAGATGGCTTCCTCTGGATCTATTTGCGCTGTCATGAGTACCACCCTGTTCTCTTCAGTTCTTTTGAGTTTCAGACATGGAAGGTCATTATCGTTCTTTTTCCTGAATATCTTGTTGATTTCAGGGAACATAATAAGGTCACTGAAATTAACTGACCGGATCTTGCGGTCCCAATACTTGTTAATTGATAACCTATAATTCTCCTTAATCAACAGATTGACATTTGTTATTGACGACTTCAGTGTCCTAAGCTCTAGTCATATGGGTCTCTTTGTCGTCTGTACAAGTTTTTGAGTCTTGTCAGTAAGCCACTCTTGTGCCTACGAAGTGCGTCAATAGTCGAGTTTCTGTAAGCGTCAATATGGTCCCGTTCTTTGTACTTTGGTATTGTCCGTTCCATTTTTCGTTTTATTGTTTCGTCCATCTATTGTAAATGTTGGTAAGTTTCTGTATTTGTCATGTTTCTTTTGTTTGGTGGGGTTATGTCACTCGAACGAAGTTCTCTCGCTAGGGCGTTGGTGAAACGAGGCCAACGCATCTTACTGTAATTGTAAGAGTGCGCTGCAACGTATTCCTCCAACTCCACGGAATCGCAGTTTCGAGGATGATTACCCACTTTGTCTGTTACTGTCAGTCTGGTGTCGTACAGCAAAAGATCCAGAAAGGAGCCGCTTCTTGGATACGATGGCTTTTCAGTAGCCAGCAGGTCGACGCCATATTCAACGCTGTAAGGATTCATAAAATTAAAAAGATGGTTACCTCTGGGATTACTATGTTGATTTCCCTAATCTTCATGTTTTGCGTTCAAATCAACGGCCAAGATGAAATAGTTTTCTTCTAAGCTCAGTTTCAGTTCCCTAAAACCAATCTCGAGTTCTGAAGCAAAGTAAGTGACCTGCGGAGCTCCAGCCGCATAAGCCGCATAAGCCGCAATCATATACATCCGCTTCCCTTGAGAGAGAGAGATGCATACAACGCAAACTTCTAGCGTCTTGAGCTTTTGCAATTCATTGTTGTATATGACTTTATTATTAATGCCTTTTCGTATAAAGAGAGAGCGACACGGCGCTTTGAGTGGAATCGGAACGGTCTTTTCTTACGATATTGTAATTTTTATGAGTCAAATTGTTTTTTTTTGGTTTAGCTTGGTTTCGCTAGCCATAAACACATCGTCACTGAAGTCTTTCAGCAGTTGAAACATGTCGGCTCTTCGTTTTATCCTAATCAGTGAATCTACATTCACAGCTAGAACTTTAAAGCGCGTCTCCGGCAGCGCGCCCATTATGGTCTAAATTGCGACAGGCCAGTCAACAAAGAGTAAAGATGATCTAACCTTTTGCCTTGCTCCTTTATCTGCCTTTGCAGCCCTGTTAGTTGACCTTGAATGCTCAACAAAAAAAGGCTACAATGTCAGGCTGCACCTCTGGTGCCTTAGGCACAGGGGCCTTGGGGGCAACCGTTGTCTCGTGTTCCCATTCCCTGACACCATTTGGGTGTAAGAGAATTTAGGACCCACGAATGTTTGTGTTGGAGCCTGTCGAACTGTTCGACTTCTTTCGGCCTTTTGACTGGCTTGTTTCTGTTTCATTTCTTGGACCTTAGGGCAACCCCTATGGCTAGCCGGGTGCCCTTGGTTTCCACAAAAGACACTCTTGAGCTGGGTTAAATCCTTAACCCGCTCATTCCCCAGCTTTCGCTCTCCCTTTATGTGGATTTCTGAGCCTGACATAGAGCAACTGCATATTGCAGTTGGCTCGGCATGGCCAAACCGGTAGGTCATAATTGGTGGCACCTTTTTCTTTCTTGGACTGTCGTTGTTTCTGGTGTTGCTGCTGTTTCTATTGCTGCTGTTTCTGCTGCTGCTGCTGTTTCTGTTGCTGTTGTTTCGGCTGCTGGTGTTGCTGCTGCATTGCTTTAATTGAGGTCGATGGGCCCTCAGCGTTGAGGCCTGTAACTGCTGCTGGCATCTTTTTATTTTGCTCTGTTCCTGTGTTTTTGATGGCGGGCTTAGGTTGTGGTTGTTTTTGCTGCTGTGGTTGTTGTTGCTGTTGTTTTTGTTTTGTTTCAGTAGATTCTCTTCTTGGAGGATTTGGTCCACCTCCACCTCCAACGATTTATTTGTTGACGGTTCTGGCTTCGATAGCATCTAGTTCCTATATTTCGGAGACCTAAACCGCCCTTCTCCACCTTCTGAGATGTAATCTGGGCTCCCAAAGTCTTCACTCGTTTTTTTCCTGCATTTTTATAGCAGTGTTCCGTTAAGCTTTGTTTTTTCGCTTCACCAAGTTGGGAGCTTGCCTCTTCCAACGCACTAACCATCACGCTACGGGTACGTGATGATGCAAGAAAGTTTCGAAGAATTTGCTGTCAGTATTAAAAGGCAGAATTTTTTTTCACCAAAAGCTATTATGAACCAAGCCAATCATTTACATTTTTCTAAACATAACTAGTAACGGATAACAATTTATTTTCAAGGCATTGATTCCCCTTGTTGCGTATATTTAGGAACAAAATTCGAGAGAAAATTGACAAAGTTTTAATAAATTGAAACATGATCACAATCTTAATTCCTTCCCTACCATCAATTCTACTATAATCATATTTAGTAACAATAAGTTTAAGTTTGAATAATTCTGATGGCAAAGCTATTGGGCAGCTTCCCTTTTCCCCCTTAGTGTACTATAAAACATCTTTTGTAGTAATTGAGTTTCATTAAAAACATCAAGGGACAAAACGAAATTCAATTATGGATACCTCGAACATGCTCGTATAGCCAGCCATACAAAGGCCAAACTTATTTATGAAAGTTTTGTGGAGAACGAGGAGTAAATGTTACTTTCGAATCGAGGATGTTGGGGTGCAAATATATATTGTACCATAAATAATTGAACTGTCCCTCTGGTCCATGAATAATTTACCAGGGCACACATGGTTGAACTTTTTTTTCTCTTCTGCAAATATTTTTAAGAGGGAATGAAGCAATAAAAGAGGAAATTCAAAAAATCGTCGTCGTTACATTCTGGACTTTATAATGTAGTACTTTTTTTCACCTTACTTTATATTGAAAACTATATAATCCCGACATAAATAACCTTACATTTTGAAGTTATTTTTTTTTTAATTAATCTTGAAATTTTTACAGTTTGTATCTTAAGGAGAAGGTGTACGGGGGTTAAATATTGAAACTGTTACATGGAATTCAAATATAAAATGTTAAAATGAAATCTTTAGTACTTTTAGTTTATGTTACTGTACAATTATTTATAATAAGCAACAGTTTAAACAAAAGAGGCTGGGATGCGACCCAAACATTTTGAGAAAAATTGAATTCACAGTTTTTTTTCTAAAACTAAAAACCTAAAAAAAATTGCTAAAAGTTCGTAAAAATTGGTTTTTGACTCAAATATTTTTTCAAAAATTAGAGATACTGGCTTAAAATTAATTTTGTCCTATATCGAACATTGTTTTCAACATTCGGTAAAATTTTGATAGTTTTTTTACTAAAAATAAGAATCTAAATATTACACATAAAATCATTATAGCATGGCAATTGCGGTCTGCTAAAAACAATGAATGTAAAAGGCCCTCAATATAGTAACTTTTCAATATTAAAAAAGATATTTATAATTTTTTAAATACATGTATACAGTTCATGATAGATTACAAATAATTTAAAAAACTGTGAATAGAAACACAATCATAAATTTTCGTTCATTATAGCACTTCTGTGTCTGAGCGCAGTTTTGCAAAATTCGCAAAGATTGACAACATTCATTTTATTCAATAAACCTTATCACTTGATCTTACAATAAAAAGTCTTTTCTTAATACTTTCCTTCTGATTTCTCTGAGAATGGGGCGTTTTCCCAAGAAGTCTACAGTATTCTCTCTTTCTGATAGGTTGGACATATTACACTCTAGGGGTAAATCAGGTCTGCGTGGAATGTAATTCAAATCTATTAGTTCACTACGTAGTTGGACCATCATAGAAATCACGCGGACATTATTGGAATCCTTAAAATAGTTGTTCTCTGCAAGGTTATGATTTAATCTGCTGTAAGTTGTTCTGTAGAAGGAATTAGACGCATCAGCAATATATTCAGCTCTACATTCCTCATTAACCTTTAAAATGACTTCATACAAGATGTTTTTAGCGCTTGTTAAATCCGCGATGGGTAAATAAAATTAATTTGACATTCCTGAGAAAGATTTTGCCACTTTCGATAACAACTATTTGGAACTTATATCGCTTTTATGGCCACTTTTTTCACTACCCGTAAATCATTCATTTTAGAAGTTCGCAAATTAAATATTTTTATAAACAAAGTAGAGAGGAATGTTTCCAACATTATTTCGTAGTTTGGCGTATTTTTCCGCAGATGAAATATTCTTTTTATAAAGTGCCTTAGGAGTTTTTCAACCGAATCCCCATACCTAGGATGTTCAAATGGTAGACATGTGCATTCAAGAGGACATAAGCTTCCACAGGTTTTTCTCAAAACCCACCTCTGTCTATCAACTCCTACTCTCACCTCCCCGCGGTGAACATCGGGTGCCTAGTACCTCAACTGGAGATTGGGTTCTAACCCCAGTGGAAAGTTGTTGGGGGCAGCAAACTAGAGAGGGGGGGAGAGGTGTTTCCACTAAGGCACCTCTCCTTATCCAGGCCGCAGTGGACGAATTCTCGAGATAGAATCAACGGTGGCGTCTACAGTTCCAGTAAGGTTGAACTACTTAGTGAACACCTTATAGGGCTTCTCCGACATATAAGAAGCCCAGGCCTGTAAGGAGCGGTTTATCCGGTTCCCCTTCCTTGGAGTTATACTAAGGATCTGGCCCTTCAGGTTGGGGGTGTGTCGTCGGGGTGACTTCCTGGCCACGTAAAAATATCATAGTTTCGAAGCAACAACAAGCCTCGGATACGGACGGATTCACTGTTGACAACCCACGCAAACGAAATAAGGACAACGAACTTCGGATATGTACGTGGAATGTTAGATCCCTTAACAGACCACGTGCAGCCGAACAATTAGCGGAAGCCCTAAACTGCTGCAAGGCAGATATAACAGCCATCCAAGAAGTGCGTTGGGATGGACCGGGCAAACGCAAACTAAAAGACTGCGATATCTACTACGACGACTGCTACCGAAAACAAAGACAGCGTCTATTTGGGTGTGGATTTGTTGTTGGAACTAGGCTCAGGCAAAAAGTCTTGAGTTTCAACAGTGTGAGCGAGCGCATCACGACAATCCACATCAAGGCTAAATTCGCCAACATAAGCCTAATATGCGCGCATGCCCCAACAGAGGAGAAAGATGAAGACACCAAAGACATATTCTTCGAGCTCTTGGACAAGACATATGAGCAGTGCCCTGGCTATGACATTAAAATTGTCTTAGGAGATTTTAATGCCAAGCTAGGAAGAGAAGACATCTTTGGTGGGATAATCGGGAGATACAGCCTGCACGACACTACCTCCGACAACGGATTCAGGCTGGTCGATTTCGCTGCGGGGCGAGACGTTCTGATGGTAGCTAGTACGCAGAACACGCATCTCAATATCCACAAGGCGACATGGAAATCTCCTGATCAATCAACCGTCAACCAGATTGACCACATTGCGATCAACGCACGACACTTCTCCAGTATCCAGGATATCCGAACATTCCGAGAGGCCAACATTGACTCGGACCACTACACCGTTGTAGCGAAGGTACGGCTACGGATATCCCGATCCAAGCCAAAACAAGGAAGTACTGTGAGAAGATTTGACGTTAGACGGCTACAATCGCAAAAGACTGCCATGTCCTTTTCCGATCGAGTTTCTAATAACATCTTAAGGTGTCCTATGCTTCCTGCGTTAAGCATTGAAAAACAGTGGCAACATTGCCTTGCAGCCATCAGAGATGCCGCCTCTGAAGTGCTAGGTTTCACACGGCCACCACAGCGAAACCCCTGGTTTGACGACGAATGCCGGCAAGCTAACGCAGCGAAACAAGAGGCATACAAAACGGCGATGCACAAATGGACTAGAGCTGCTCGCGAGCTCTACGAGTAGAAAAGGAAAGAGGAACACCGGCTTCTTAGATGGAAAAAAGATAGCATGAGAAGCGCGCGATCGAGGAGATAGAAGGATGTCACAACAGGAATGAGGTTCGTAAATTTTACCAAAAGGTAAAAAAAACCTCCCAAGGGTACCAGCCACGAACCGAAGCCTGTAAAGATCAGGGGAACATCGTAGTAGAACCGCAGTCGATGCTGAGAATATGGAAAGATCACTTCTCCAAATTATATAACGGCGATGATGAACCGAATTCCGCTGTAAGGGAGATAGAACCACTCTACCTCGGCGACGCAGATCAACAATTCCGCCTACCCGACCTTGACGAAGTGAAGATAGCTATATCTAAACTTAAGTCAAACAAAGCTGCTGGAGCTGACGGCATCGCTGCCGAACTATTCAAAACAGCAGCCGATGACTTGCACCAACTACAGAGGCATCAGTCTCCTTAACATTGCGTATAAGATCCTCTCTGCCGTATTATGTGAACGTCTGAAGCCATTCGTCAACAACCTGATTGGTCTTTATCAGTGTGGCTTCAGACCAGGAAAGTCCACTATCGACCAAATATTCACACTACGGCAGATCTTGGAAAAAACCCAGGAGCTTCAAATCGATACCCACCATCTCTTTATCGATTTTAAAGCCGCGTATGACAGCATCTTTAGGGAAGAGCATCCCTGTCAAACTTATCCGGTTGTGCAGAATGACGATGGAGAATGCACGCTGCTCTATCAAGGTCGGAAAAGATCTTACCGATTCATTTGATGTCAAAAAAGGTTTTAGACAAGGCGATGCACTGTCATGCGACTTCTTCAACATCGTTATGGAAAGAATTGTGCAAAACTCAACCGTCAACACTAGAGGCACAATCTTCCAAAGGTCGATTCAATTACTCGGATACGCAGATGATATTGACATAATTGGAAGATCAAAGCGTGATGTCAGTGGAGCGTTTCTGAGCATTGCGACGGAAGCGAAGAAGATGGGTTTAGTGGTCAATGAGGGCAAGACCAAGTATATGCTGTCATCAAAAAAGGACACTGAACGACGACGTCACCATGGACAGCTATAACTTTGAGGTAGTTAAGGACTTTGTCTACCTAAGCACCGCTATTAATGCAGACAACGACACCAGCGCTGAAATCAAACGAAGAATAACTCTTGCAAATCGCTGCTTCTTTGGATTTAGAAGGCAATTGAGAAGTAAAGTCCTCTCTCGAGCATGTAAAATCACCATCTATAAGACACTCATCATCCCGGTTCTCATTTATGGCGCTGAGGCCTGGACCCTGTCAAAGAAAGATGAGAGCGTCTTAGGATGCTTCGAGAGAAAAATTCTTCGGGTGATTTTTGGTCCCGTACGCATAGATGGAGAATGGAGGAGAAGATATAACGACGAACTGTACGGGCTGTACAGTGACACTGACCTAGTTAGCAGACTTAAAGTCCGACGGCTTAGATGGCTAGGTCATGGACATCAACGCTCCAGCCCGGAAGGTCTTCGAATCCAATCCCGAGGGACGGCTCAGTAGAGGAAGACCGCGACTCAGGTGGCGCACCCAGGTGGGAGAGGACCTCAACCAACTTGGCGTGCGAAACTGGAGACAGCTAGCTAGGGACCGAGCTGGCTGGAGACGCTTGTTGGTTGAGGCCCAGGTTTGCCCCGGACTGTAGCGCCACCTCAAGTAAGTTAGTAAGTATACGTAGGATCCATATAAAAGTATGCTTTCAGCTACTTCTTCAAATACTTTGAACTTGCTACTATGTGCTATACACTTATTCATGGAGCATTGTTTCCAGGTCATATTAATAGCAGTTTTCGCCTTAATCAATTTCCAACAGTAATGCCAAGTTATTTGTAGTCTCGCAAACATTCAATATGTTTGCGATTAAAGCTCTATTTTTCATTCGATGCATTACGTCCACCACCACTTTTAATAATCATAACTTTCGATTTATCCATATTTACTGTTAAATTCCATAGCTGAAAATACTGGTAAACCCTGTTAATCATGAGCTGTAGAGTTTCCGGTGAATGCGCAAACATGACTATATCATCTGCCAACAGAAGTACCTTAATCCGCATCCCTGCGAAATCCTCTCCACCCGCAGGTATTCTAAAAGGTCATCTATGAATAATGCAAACAAGTAAGGGCTTAATGTACAATCTTCTCTCACTCCCGATGAGGTTTCAAATCAGTCAGAAAGTTTTTTTTACAGCCGCCCTTGTTCCTCTATATACATAGGTACTCAAGAACACGACCAAACTTAATATTTCAAGACTATACAGTTTATAGAATAGTGCACCTCTATCGATTGTAAAAAAACATACAGCTCTTTTCTTTGTTTCAAGAAATTCTCTGCTAAACTCCTGAATATAAAAATGTTATCTATTGCGGAATATCCTGGTCTAAATCCAAGCTGGAACTCCCTTAGCAAGTCTCCGGTCTTAATCCAACTAAAAAGACGCTTATGCACCATCGTTTTAAATATCTTGTTAGTTACATTTAAAAAGGAAATCCCTCTGTATTTAGCTGCATCAAATACAAATAATAGCATCTCGAAATTCATCTAGCGTTAATTCTCCCTCCGAAACTTTATTAAAAAGTTTTAAAAGGTGCTTTTTGAGCTTTTCCATCTTTAAGCGTCTCAAGCGTTTCTTCCAACCGCAGCAATTAAAAAAAAAAATGGTTAACCCAAAATAAATCTAGCGACTTGAATTAAATGTTGTATTATGAAATATATTGTAACGTGCTAATAAACAAGTATTTTTTTGGAAAAAATCGTATGATATTTTTTTGTATAAATCAAAAAATGACAAACAAAATAATTGTTACCTCGGATATTTATTGAACAAAAAATGGTTACAGTTGTGTTCATAAAGTTTCGTTACAGTAAAAACCGTTTTTTTAAATATATGGCTGTTCATAAAAATAGCAGTGCATGACAAAGTACTGGATTTATTACTTCTTAAGAAAAACAGTAATAAGTTATATAAAAGTATACAAATAATGTTGGCTTACAATTAGTACTTTTTTGAATAACCATTGTTTTTTATGACTGCTTCGCATCTACGTAGCATCGAGTCCACTAAAACCTGACACATCTCGATTGGTATTGCGTTCCACGAATCACGCACTGCTTCCCGCGATTCTTTCGAATTCTTTTGTTTTAATTTATGAACTGCGTTCTTAACATCTCTCCACAAATTTTCGAAGGGGTTGAGGTCGATCCATGACGGAAAACTTCTTCTGCGCAATAATATTTCCTCCACCATGCCTCTCTGTTTGAATAGTGTACCGTAAATCGTTTGCTGCATTTAAGGGTTTTCTCACATATTCTCGACGACCCTTGGACCCAAAAAGGACGACTTTGCTTTCATCGCTCCACAGAACATTGCTCTATTTCTCCTTTGCCCATTCTCTATGCACTTTGGAAAACTTCATTCTCTTTTCCACATGGCTTTTCGTCAAGAATGGTACCTTGCGTGGACTTCGGGCTGGTAACTTCGCTTCAAAAGACGTCTTCGTATTGTGACAGCGCTAACGGACAGTTAAAGTTCATTTCTTATTTTCCAAGAGCCTATGGTAGGGATCTGTTTCGCTAGCTGACCAATTTTTCTGACAGTTCTTTCAGTAGTCATCCTTTTTGGGCCTCCCATTTTCAGTTTATTTTGCCATTTTAAGGCGTTACTGACCATTTTTGCTGAGCAGCCTAGGATGTCTTGAATATTTTGGTAGGTTTTTCCCTCCAAACGCAGTTTTCGAATTTCTTCGGAACAAATACTTCAAACTTAAAATAGTGAAATTTTTACTTATCGAAAAATAAAAAAAAAATTAACACTTTTTACTTATAAAATGAAGAGCACTGCTATTTTTATGAACACAACTGAGGCAACGGCCTAGTCACTAATAAAGCTTCGGTTTCCAGTATTCAACAGGGTGCGGTGAATTCGCCGATTCTCTTCAGCATTTAAACCAGCGATCTGATAGGTAGTCTTAAAAAGGCAATTGCGTACGCCGACGATCTTATTGCGTACAGAACGGCCCGAAAGGTTGAGGTTATTAGAATTCTCTTGCAGCGTGATTTCGACAAGATTCAGCGATATTGAGACGACTGGAAACTGAAAATAAATGTCCAGGAGTAGGAAACAATTCTGTTCCGGGTTCCGTTGACTAGGGCCACGAGGGATACGTGCGAGAATTGGCGCAAGATGGTCATCGTTGATCTTCGGGGGCAGCCATTAGAGAGCAATAGTGTAGTGAAGTACCTCGGTATCTGGTTAGATCAGTATTTATATTTCGACAGACACATAAATGCTGCTCTGACCAGGGCCAGAGGAGCCTTGCTCTGACGAAACGGCTGTTTTTTAGCAGTCGGCTTGACCCCACAGTGAAGGTAATTTGTTACATGGCCCTCATACGGCCGATGATAATTTATGGTTGTCCTGTGTGGTTCAACGTTGCCCCTTCCCACATGAAGATGTTTTAGGTGTTCGAGCGGCAGTGTTTACGACGCTGTACCGGCTTATATCGAACAGCCGAGTCTTCTTATGTACATTACTATTCTAACGAGGTCCTATACAACGGGGCTCGAATAAACAGAATTGACAATTTCGTGATAAAACTCGTTCGAGGTCACATTGCAAGAGCTATGTCTTCGACCAACAATTTAATTTTCGGGCGTTCTATCCGAACGACGAGTAGTTTGAAAGTGCACGCTTGAGCGGTTTCATTCCACCAGAGGCATTCCTCTTCGGTTCAGTAGGGCTGTGTCCGAACGGGACCGAACTGATAGGGTGAAGCAGGAGAACCAGTTTTGGTGGGTAGTCGGGATGGGGTTTTAAGCCTTGGCGGGTTACATACTTGTTTTATAGTTTTAGGGTTTAGTTTTAAGTAGAATAGGCATGGTGACACAAAAAGAAATATAAAAAAAAATAGGAATCAAAAAAATACAAAAAAAAAACTTTAAAAAAAACATTGAATAAAAAAAAAAGACAACAAAATATTAAAAACAAAAATGTTAGATAGTAAGATTTGCTGCTGTGGTTGTTCTAGTTTTAAGTAATTTATAGGTAGAATAGGTAGTTTAAGTTAGCTTTATATTAAGGACCTTATTTTAAGTAGTTTTGAGTAAAAACAAAAAAATATATTGATATTAGTTTTTTTTTTAATTTTCTAATGAATACAAAAATAAATGAAATTTAAATTGAAGTAAAATAGATCTCAGGGCCGAAAGGCATTAGTAATTAGTGTTATAGTTTAACTTAGAGTGTCCGTATGGGACCATTTAGTTAGTTGTAAGTTAGATTTATGAATTTTTGTTTAGCTTTAAGATAGTTTAAGAATGAATTATTAAAAATGATTTAAAAAAAAAAGTTCGGTTCCCATCGATCACCGAATTCAAGCATCAGTGAGCGTGGTTAGTAGAAAATGGGGGACCGTCTCGAAACCTACAGCGTGTGTTGTTATCACCTTACATAGCCTAGTTGCTTAAGGTGCTTTGTGCAGAGTATTGTGATATGTAATGTAATGTAATGAACACAACTGTATATCTCTAAAATAATTGTATGCAACGAATAACGTTTTTCAAATCTTGTAAAATTTAAAGAAAACTAGTATTTATAGTTTTTTTTTTATAAAATATAAAAATTTAAAAAAAACATTAAACATTAAACATGAAAAAAGTTGGTAACAATTCAGTCTCGACTCAAACATCTTTTCGAAAATTAAAAAATTGGCTCCAAACGAATTTCATTCAATAATATTGTTTCCGGCATTCCGTATTTTTTTATAAACATCCAACAGTCAGTTTTCTCATATAAAATTTAAATCTACAAAAATAATTCTTAAATGCTACTAAAATTCGTTAGCAAAAATAGATTTTGAAATCAAACTATTTCATCATATTTAAAATATTTTTGGTAAATCGCTACCTTAGAACAATAGGGTTCTAACTGCACTCAAGTCACTTTTGATAAAACAGAGATTGAATTTTTGTTTGCCTATAACTTTTATGTTTTTGTTTGAATCTACACGAGTTTTTGAAAACACAATATTTTTACTAATTATGGTGATCTGAATTTAAAAATTTAAAACATAATTCATATTTTAGCAATAAAACGTTTTTGAAAAAGTAGATAGAAACTTGTTACTCAATGCTAAGGCATTTGAGCATCATACTAATATTATAAATGCGAATGTAAGTTTGTTTGTTACGCTTTCACGCAAAAACTACTTAACCGATCACCATGAAACTTTGCACATACACTCTTGAAGGTATTAGAAGTAATATAGGATCAAAAATCAAATGGTGTGGCGCAACAGTCCGCTGTGAACCAGGGCCTAGTGACTTACAACTCTCAACCATTCCTGTGTGCGAGTTCTGTTGTCAGGAATGGAAGGGACCTACAATTTAAGGCCGAATCCGAATGGCTAGTTTGAGAAAGCACTTTTTCATGACAAGAATTACTCTTGTAGAATTTGTCAATTCCTCGCAAGAGGCAGTACCCGCGAAAATTAATTTTTTTAAATTAAGGTGGCACAGGCAGGGATTGAACCCTAGACCCCTTGCATGACAGTCCAACGCACTAACCATCATGCCACGGGTACTACTGTATAAGTAATATAGGATACTTTTTATTAAAAAAAAATTACGAAAAATAAGAAAATTGTTTGTCAAAATATCGTCAAATTTAGCTACTTCAACGCCATCTAGCATCATAGTAATGAAGTTTCAACCCTTTTTTTTTCAAATTCATTTTTATTTATTCAATCTTAAACCTATCTTAAAGCTAGACAAAAATTCGTAAAACTAGCCTAATTATCCATAACTTACAACTAACTTAATGGTCCCATACGGACACTCTGAGTTAAACTATAACACTTAATACTAATGCCTTTCGGCCCCAAGATCTATGTTAATTTAATTTATATTTTATTTATTTCTGTATTTATTAGAAAATGTTGACCCTTTTTTTAACTTAAAAACTACTTAAAATAAGGTTCTTAATATAAAACTTAAAACTAACTAAAACTACCTATTCTACCTATAAACTACTTAAAACTAGAACAACCACAGCAGCAAATCTAACTATGTAACATTTTGGTTTTTCATATTTTGTTGTCTTTTTTTTTTATTCCATGTTTTCTTTTTTTTTATTTTAATGTTCTTTTTTTTGCAATTTTTTTTTGTATTTTTTGTATTTTTTTTTTCTATTTCTATTTGTGCACCATGCCTATTCTACTTAAAACTAAACCCTAAAACTATAAAACAAGTATGTAAGCCGGCAAGGCTTAAAACCCCATCCCGACTACCCAAGTGCCGATTAAAGCCACCAAAACTGGTTCTCCTGCTTCACCCTATCAGTTCGGTCCCGTTCGGACACAGCCCTACTGAACCGAAGGAGCTCCGCTCCGCCTTGTGCCATGACGTCCCGACTGTACGAGAGTCGCCTATCCACGGTTCTTCGTCTGACGTGGTAGATTAACGGAACTGCCAATCTATCCTGTATCAGACCGCATTTGTCTAAAAAGAATGCCTCTGGTGGAATGAACCCATTCAAGCGTGCACTTTCAAAATACTCATTGTTCGAAGACATAGCTCTTGCAATGTGACCTCGAACGAGTTTTATCACGAAATTGTCAATTCTGTTGATTCGAGCCCCGTTGTATAGGACATAGTTTCAACCCTGAATACTGTAATACCAATTCTAATTCAATATCTAATTCAATTGAATATAGTTTCAACTGTTTCTATTTTTTCTATATTTACCGTACATGTTACGAATTTTGAATGCTTTTGTCTGCGCATGTTGTTGCATCATGTTAGAGTTTCAATTAGCTTTACAGAACTTAAAATTGTCAATGGTCAGGAATGTCAAACCTACCGAGAAGCATGTGAAGCTCGGCGATTGTTAGAAAATGACAATCATTGGGATGAAACTATGGAGGAAGCTGTACAATGCTGATCGCCAGATAAAATCAGGGAACTTTACGCTACGCTTTTATCTTCTTGCGGTCTTTCTAACCCTCAAACTCTTTGGAATAAGTACAAAGAATACATGGCTGAAGATATTTTACATCAACTGCAGCAAGTACACACAGACATTCAGCCCTATCATGAATTCCATCGTAATCGGAAATTTTTACGAATCCCGAAAAACTGTATCATGAAATCCGTTCGTAATGCAAAATTGTATGAGATTTTCCATACGATTACTTTCAATAAACATGTGTACAATAAAACGCTAATTATAATCGAAAACAATGTTTTTACGATGGTTGGAAAAAAAAATTAGATGATTTTGTAATGTCCAGCCCTCGAAGAGACAATGTGGACGATTTTGATATTAATGAAATTGCACGAGAGCTAGATTATGATTTCATAGCACTGCAACATCAAGTGGCAGAATTAGTCCCTCAATTACTTCCAGAGCAAAATCATGTTTTCCATCAAGTTTTACGTAAAATAGACTCCGGCAGTGGTGGACCCTTCTTTCTTTAGAATTCAGAATTATTTAGTTTTGTTATGGTGAAATATATTTTAGCATTTGTTATTGCATTTCAATAAGCATATATTAAGGTGTTGAAACTTCATTGTCTGTAGTAATTTTTAAAAATTGTTGTTCTCAGCCAAGCAATAAAATTTAGTTATTATATTGACTCATTTCTATTATTATACCCTTACCCTTTATCTCTCATACTTATTTAATTTCTCCACTGCGGGCGAAGCCGCGGGTAAAAAGCTAGCAGTACAATATAGTTTTAATTACCTGATAGAACTTAGCGTCATTATAAAAAAAAAATAATTGTTCAGATAGAACCCTGTTAGCTAAAACAAATACAAATTTTTGTTAAAGAATAGTTAGTAAAGGGTGGTTTTTTTGAGGTTAGGATTTTCATGCATTAGTATTTGACAGATCACGCGGGATTTCAGACATGGTGTCAAAGAAAAAGATGCTCAGTATGCTTTGACATTTCATCATGAATAGACTTACTAACGAGCAACGCTTGCAAATCATTGAATTTTATTATCAAAATCAGTGATCGGTTCGAAATATGTTTCGAGCTTTACGTCCGATTTATGGTCTACATAATCGACCAAGTGAGCAAACAATTAATGCGATTGTGACCAAGTTTCGCACTCAGTTTACTTTATTGGACATTCAACCAACCACACGAATGCGTACAGTGCGTACAGAAGAGAATATTGCGTCTGTTTCTGAGAGTGTTGCTGAAGACCGTGAAATGTCGATTCGTCGCCGTTCGCAGCAATTGGGTTTGTGTTATTCGACCACATGGAAGATTTTACGCAAAGATCTTGGTGTAAAACCGTATAAAATACAGCTCGTGCAAGAACTGAAGCCGAACGATCTGCCACAACGTCGAATTTTCAGTGAATGGGCCCTAGAAAAGTTTGCAGAAATTTTGTTCAAATTTTGTTCAGCGATGAGGCTCATTTCTGGTTGAATGGCTACGTAAATAAGCAAAATTGCCGCATTTGGAGTGAAGAGCAACCAGAAGCCGTTCAAGAACTGCCCATGCGTCCCGAAAAATGCACTGTTTGGTGTGGTTTGTACGCTGGTGGAATCATTGGACCGTATTTTTTCAAAGATGCTGTTGGACGCAACGTTACGGTGAATGGCGATCGCTATCGTTCAATGCTAACAAACTTTTTGTTGCCAAAAATGGAAGAACTGAACTTGGTTGACATGTGGTTTCAACAAGATGGCGCTACATGCCACACAGCTCGCGATTCTATGGCCATTTTGAGGGAAAACTTCCGAGAACAATTCATCTCAAGGAATGGACCGGTAAGTTGGCCACCAAGATCATGCGATTTGACGCCTTTAGACTATTTTTGTGGGGCTACGTCAAGTCTAAAGTCTACACAAATAAGCCAGCAACTATTCCAGCTTTGGAAGACAACATTTCCGAAGAAATTCGGGCTATTCCGGCCGAAATGCTCGAAAAAGTTACCCAAAATTGGACTTTCCGAATTGACCATCTAAGACGCAGCCGCGGTCAACATTTAAATGAAATTATCTTCAAAAAGTAAATGTCATGGACCAATCTAACGTTTCAAAGTTCTCAAGCTCTTAAAAAATCCCCGTTTAGTTGTAATTGCATTTCATTATTTTAAAATGAAGGGATATTTTAAATTTAACTTATATAAAGTGGAAAAAAGTTTTAGTTTTGTTCACCTCCGTCATCTTAAAAATAAGTTTTAAATATTAAATTAAAATAACATTTGTATACTTTTTTATACATACCGAGCTTAAGAATGGTGTTGTAATAAGCTTTATCAGACGAACTCATGTATTTGAACATCGACAAAAGATGTTTCTCCTTTTCTTTCGAGATACCGCCTCTTTCTGAAACACATTCGATATTATCTATGAGTAAGGAAGTTGGTGTTCCTATATGTGCAGTTGTTATTGTTTTTTTTCTTCGGGTTTTCGCTAAAGTCTCCTTTCGTATTGAAACACAAATCATGTTTTCGTCATCATCGAGGTAACTCAATGAAAACCCGACTTCATGTTCTTTGAAACTTTCGCGAAATTCTTAAAATCTTCTTTCTGTTCACAGCTTTAAGGAGCCGGATGAGTCCCATCGGTGCAAAATACTCATTAATAGAAAAATATGTTTGTATTTGGCTGTGAGCATTGTCAACCTCCAGCAATCCTGAATGACCTGGTAAGAGTACTAAATGGTTATTTTTTGACAGCGAATGTCATAATGGAATTTTTGTTCTGTGGAACGCAAGAGTTGGCCCATGTTATCAAATTTGTTATAGCATTTTTTTCGAAGACCCTCTGTAATATTTTTTAGAATGCTGAAGCAATGTCGTTTCTTGTTAGCCCACCAGTATAGTCAGTCCAAATAGCGCAGTAATTTTTTTGTAGTTATCAAATGAGCTGTTAATTTGTAAACGTTTAGCTCTTGGGCATGATAAAACATTTTGCAAATCAAAAGTTAAAATGGGAATTCCTGATTCTGTGTCATAAGCTTTTTTTCTCTCATCATCTTCTTTAAATTTAAATGCATCTCATGTTCCCTTGTACATTTATCACTTAACGCATCTTCTTTGCTTGCTGCATTATAGGCCTCACATTGGTCACATTTATCCGATAAGGGATGGTGAAAATCAAGGTTAAAGTTCGTATTGAAAACATGCCTGTAAAAGCTTTCATTTATAGGATCATACATTTTCATTGTATTAAAGTTTCGATTGGAGAAGAATTGGAAAGAAGATTGGAAGATTGGATTTGTTTTGGCTCTACAATAATGTGACTCTATTGTTGGAAAAGATCGTATATGCTCTTTTATTTCATCTACCCTACTTTCGGTAGTTCGTTTTACATATTAAACTCCTGGTTTGCCTTTTTTGGGCATACCTACCAGATATTACATTTTTTTTCGTGCGCATTGTGAACGGATTTTTGAGAAACAGAAAATGTTCCAAGCCAAAACGATTTACAGACCTGGATCCTGTTTCCAAGTACATACCTCCAAAAAATACTAGAAAGCAAAATTTCGTCGAGAAGGAGTCGT
Source organism: Eupeodes corollae (assembly GCF_945859685.1). Taxonomy (NCBI): domain Eukaryota; kingdom Metazoa; phylum Arthropoda; class Insecta; order Diptera; family Syrphidae; genus Eupeodes; species Eupeodes corollae. The sequence goes on along the minus strand of NC_079147.1, from coordinate 143,727,066 downwards.
TTTTTTCGAAATGTTTTCATTTTAGATGAAAGGATTAAAAAATTCGTTGACGTTCTGATGTTGTCAATTTCTCGGCACATTGGAATTTGCATTTAGTTAAACAATCTTTTGTCGTTTTAAGTTTTTTTTGTTGGTACCGTTTTTCGCCGCGAAATTGTGTATGCTTCACCAGCCTGATATTTTCTTTTTAAGATATTCTTTTTCCAATTTTTTTTCATTGCTTTTACGCTTACAAGTCTTTTGTTTAACAAGCACACTTACAATTTCATAAGCTTCAACTCGTTTAAATCTTCGGCTTTCGTTGAAGAATTATTTTCATCATGCACATACATACATAAGTAACGGGCGTATAGCTGTTCTCTCTGACTAAGTTTTCTTCTACTCCTGGAGGAACAATTAAAATACTAAATAAACCCCCTGAAAAAGCTGGTAAACAACTGGCGAAACGTAGGGTAAAACCAAAATGGATTAGTTTTATTTTATTATTAATAGCATCCAACTGATTGATCATCATACCCAAGAAACAATAAAAATATCTTATAAAACCAAACTGTACAAAGATTTAATTTAAAATGAATTTTTGATAAAATTCTAATTTATCACAAAATTCAAAGCCTTCTTAGTTTTAAGTACGGAAAACGTTTAAATATTTTAAAGCAACAAAGTTTAATAGAAATGAAACAAAATTTTATTTATATTTTAAATTTTTTTTATATCTTTAATTTCATATGAATTTTTATTTCTGAATCTTTTAAAGCTACGTCCGAAGCCTCTGACGAATCGATTTCAACTTATTGATCATTTACATTTAAGTCCCCACGAAGTATACAAAGTGCATACTTTGCGATAATTAATTAGTTCAGTAAGTTCTTCGAACCTCAATCTAATCAAAATATGATGAACTCAGATTTTGTTTATATTGATTTCATATCGATTGCTTAACTGTTTATTTTTCGATTGTGAAATACAAAATATGCTGAATGCATATATTGTGGAGAAAAAAAAACGAAAGAAAAGAAATAACAAAAAAGAATTAAATTATGTTGTTATGAGGGGTTGTGGTTGATACTATAACTTTTAATCTGCATCAGCATCTTGTTGTGTAACAAAGTTCTATTTGCATTTTTCAAAAATGTTTTAAGTACACTAGGTTCAATTTACTACTTAGAACTTTGTGAACTTAGTTTTCTTATAAATTGAGGTGCTTAGAACTTTTTTCCCTTAATTTGTATTGATTAGAAAATAATGACCAAATTGGTTATAAACGACCAAACTGGCAACTGTGAGTGTGTTCGAATCCGCACGCACATTACAGCCCAGTAGAGGAAGACAGCGGATCAGGTGGCGCGCACAAGTGAAAAGTGACCTTACCCAACTTGGAGCGTCAAACTGGAGGTATCTAGCTAAGGACCGAGCTAGATGGAGAAGTTTGGTGGGTGATGCCCTAATTCACACAGGACTGTAGCGCCACCTTAAGTTAGTAAGTATTGACTTTAAACTATCTCATTCATCCAATTTGTATTTGGACTAAAATTGGTAAAAATTGATTTTCGACTTAAATTTTCGTTAACTAAAATAGATTTTGAAATCAAACTATTTCATCATATTTAAAATATTGTTAGTAAATTTTAAATTTACTAGAATAATTCAACTGGCAACTTTTTTACAAAACACTATATAGGCAAGAAAAATAGGCAGACGGGTTGGGAAGTTATCTGTGGGGCTCGAATCCCAGCCTTCTTTCTTTTTACGATCACAATAGGTTAACATTATGTCAGGAGATCGAATAGTATCGCTTAATAAAATGTGTATAAAATTAATTTAAAAAAATGTTTTTTTCCCATCTTGAAGCTCTTTGGCCACCATTATATTAATAATCGTATCAAAATTAAGTCTGCCTTTCGTTTTAATTAAAGTTAGTTTAAAAAATGTCCCCTTAGCAGCTGAGCCGTGAGGAAGTAACATCAGTTAGCGTTTTTATAATAACCGACCTTTTCCAAAAATTCTGACATGTCCATTTTATTCGTAAGATTATGATCTTAAGATGTTATGATTTTGAGATTTTGAGCCATTTTTCAATAAATTGTGAAATGAATGTATTCAGCTTGTGCATTTGATATGTGGTGCGTTCAATTAAATACATTTACGAGTATTCACCGTTTACAAATGAAAAGTACTTTAGGCTTGCATTTTTAACTTCGCACAGAAAGTTATTGTAAAGGGTCCGATTTATCAAATTGAAAATTTTGACATTTCTCGACGTTTCAAGGCCCCTAGAGCCGAAATAAAGACGTACGTTCGTACGTACGTTCGTACGTCGGTACGTCCACAACGTTTTTTTTGTCAGCCATAGCTCAAGAACTAGAAGGGATATCGATTTCAAATAAAGTTTTGTATACAGATAATAAGGCAGAAAGATGCAAAAACGGCTCTCAAGAAAATTGCGTGCGTGGTTTATTTTACCATATCAGTTTAAAAAAAATGGACATTTTGGTTAACCCTAAATATCTTACGAACCAAAAACGCTAGAGACTTGAAAAAAAAATCCAATTAACGGTTTTTTTATAAATCAAAAAAACTTTTAAAAAAATGTGTCCCTTTGAAAATTTTACAAATTCAAAATGATGTTATCACCAAAACAATTGTGTGCAAAGAAAAATGACGTTTTAATCATCTGCTAAAATTTTGAGAAAAACCCAATTGACAATTTTTTTGCAAAACATAAAAACCTAAAAAAAAACATTAATAGAAGTTGGTAAAAATTAATTTTCGACTCAAATATTTTTTCAAAATTTTGAGATACTGGATTTAAACTACTTTTATATTTTAACATATATTGTTGTCAACATTCAGTTAATTTTTGAGAAAAAGTTAAACCTAAAAAAAAGGTACTAAAACTTGTTTAAAATTTACTTTCGACTTAAATAACTTTTCAAAAATTAAAAATATTGTTTACAAACTTTTTTATTTCACACAAAAATTGTTTTCGATATAAAAAAATATTACACAAGTTTTGTTAAAATTGATGTTCGGTTCTTGATATCTCTCAAATTAATTTCATTCATGGTTAAGAAACTTACCCATAAGGGGCAAAATCGGCAATACCTAAAAAAAACCTAAGATTTTCGAGTTTTTTGTAAATTTTTTGCCATATTGCGCTCAGATGTCGAGGTTGAAAACCTTGAATATTTATAAGAACAGCTTCATAAACAGCTAGATAAAAATAAGATATACTGGTATACCTCCATCCGATGGCATTTATTTCTTCTTAGTTTTAATTCATCTAGATATTGTAAGTAAATTTCGAGAAAGTGTTCTAAAACTGTTAAATTAATTTATTTACCTTAAAATCTTAATAGAAAATTGTTTCAAACAATTCTCCTTCATAGTAAGAATACTAATAAGCGAAAAAAGAGCGAAATTACTGTCATTCTCTCGAGATATAAAACTTGGATTATTAATAAGACCAACATCATAATAAAGTAGTCAAAATAAAGTCAAAAATGCCGAATCAAACACAAGGTCTCCTTCTGTTCAAATAAAAAAGTAACATTAATAATGTTACGTAGGTAATTAAAAAAACACATTTTCAAAATTGGTAATTTCTTCTTTCATAAAGACGACACCATTATCTTTATAAAGATCTTAAGTCAACATTTATTTCGACAAAATAGAACAAAGATATTTGCATTCATAAAACATCACTTTGTTATGTTTGCAAAGCTATAAATCCAAGTATAAATATCTGCTAACAGTGTTTTTCTTGATATCATGTTTTGTTCTAAATTTAAAAGCAAATAAATTGCTAACTTGTTTTCGTAACAGGAGCTAAACAATGTATTATATTATCTAATTTAACTCTTACACGTTTTGATTGTTGATAAATTGGTCTTCGGTAAATTTTTAAGAATTTACGCATTCAAAATGATGTTGTTTATTTTTTTTGGCAATTGCTATTTTGACAAGTGTTGGAGCTATCGATCTTTTATTATGTAAATGTCTTGGCCCAAAGTGCATATATAATAATGTATAAGTTATTAAACAAATCAGTTATAAATTCTTTTTTAAATTCCCAATACTTGAAATATTCTTAAACTTAATGTAATGTATTGAATAAAGAAAAGACTTGTTGATAGTTCAAAGTATGCTCATAGAATAGAATTTTATTAAGAATAATGAAGTATATAGTGAAGCTAACATGATACTGTATAAGGTGATTTCGATATGTTTTACAGAGTTATTATTATTACAGTAGATTTCTTTTAGTCATTTACTCATATATATAACACTTAAGGACAATAATGGAAACATAAAATTAATCAATGCTGGCGATTCTCTTCATTTGTTAGTGCGTAAGACTGTGCCACATAATGTTGTTTTAATTCTTAAATTATCCAAGAATAGATGGAACGAACAATACCAAAGTACAGAGAACGGGACCAAATGGACGCTTACGGAAACGCGACTATTGACACACTACGGAGGAACAAGAATGGCTTACTGACAAGACTCAAAAACTTGTACAGACGACTTACAGACCCACATGACTTGGAGGTTAGGACATTGAAGTCGTCAATAAAAAATGTCAATCGGTTGATTAAGGAGAACTACGGGTTATCAATTAACAAGTACTGGGACCGCAAGATCCGGTCAGTTAATTCCTGTGACTCTAGTATGTTGCCTGAAATCAACAAGATATTCACGAAAAAGAACGATAATGACCTTCCATGTCTGAAACTCCAAAGAACTGAAGAGAACAGGGTGGTACTCAGGACAGTTTAAATAGATCCAGAAGAATCCATCTTGACGATGAATTTTACGTAATTGAAGATCCGAAGGAAAAAGTGGAGGCGGTGGGATCTGCTTTCCAGCAAGTGTGCAAGGTGAACGTTAGCATTCGCCCCAACCACGACTTGGAAAACAAAGCCCTACTTAATCACTTTTGATTTCGAAATAATATGACACAATGGTGATCTGAGAACCGCGGTTTCATGCGGTTTATTGACGATTCCTTGGCAAATGACATAATCACCGAGCAAACGCCGCCAAGTCCCTTGTTAGTAACGAAGGTTTAGCTTCAACTCAATAAAAAACAAAAAGTCAGCAGGGATCGATGGTTTATCCAACGTTGTACGGAAGCAATTGACATTTACACCACACTCTTCAATAATGCACTGAATAATGCATATTATCCAGTTCTTTGGAAGACCGCTGTGGTTCATCCTCTCCCGAAAAAGAGGAAGGACAACTCCAACCCGTCAATCATCAGCAAAGTTTTCGAAAAGATCATCAACAGGGCTCTGACTAAGTGGGCTGTGGACAACAAAATAATTCCGGAATAAACAGTTCGGGTTCAAGGCGGGTCATGACACAATTCATGCTGCGTCTAAACTCGTTTCTGATTTACAATGGAAGAAATCAAAACAACAATGCACAGGTGCTGTTCTGGTTGACTTGGAAAAGGCCTTTGACTGCGTATGGTTAGAGGGTCTTTACCTAAACTAAGCAGGCTTCGCATAAGCGAGCCATTGTTGTATATACTTTATGATACGCTTAACGGTGGAAAGTTTGTTGTCAAAAGTGGCAATGTAACTTCTACCACAAAATTCTTGATTAAAAATGGTCTTCAACAGGGAGCGGTGAATACGCCGATTCTCTTTAGCATTTACACCAGCGATCTCATAGGTAGTCTTACAAATGCAATTGCGTACGCCGACGATCTAATTGCGTACAGAACCGCCCGAAAGGTTGAGGTTATTAGAATTCTCTTGGAGCGTGATTTCGACAAGATTCAGCGATATTGCGACGACTGGAAATTGATAATAAATGTCCAGAAGTCGGAGACATTCTGTTTCGGACTTCGTTGGCTAGGGCGAAGGATACGTGCAAGAATTGGAGCAAGATGGTCATCGTTGATCTTCACGGGCAGCAATTAGCGAGAATAAGTGTAATGAAGTACCTCGGATCTGGTTAGATTAGTATTTATATTTCGACAGACATATAAATGCTGCTCTGACCAGGGCCAGAAGAGCCTTCGCTGTCGGCTTGACGCCAGAGTGAAGGTAATTTGCTACAGGACCCTTATACGGTCGATGAGCATTTATTGTTGTCCTGTGTGGTTCAACGTTGCCCCTTCCCAGATGGAGAAGTTACGAGTGTTCACGAGGCAGTGTTTACGACGCACGCTGGCGCTGTACCGGCTTATATCGAACAGCCGAATCTTCTTACGTGCATTACTATTCGAACGAGGTCCTGTACAACGGGGCTCGAATCAACAGAATCGAGAATTTCACATTGCAAGAGCTATGTCTTCGTCCAACAATTTAATTTTCGGGTCGTTCTATCCGGACGACTAGTATTTGGAGATTGCACGCTTGAGCGACTTCATTCCACCAGAGGCATTCCTCTTTTTAGACAGATACGGTTTGATACAGGATAGATTGGCAGTGCCGGTAATCTACCTCGTCAGACGACGAACCGTGGATAGGCAACGCGACTCCTGTACAATCGAGACGTCATGGCACAAGGCGGAGCAGGGCTCCTTCGGTTCAGTAGGGCTGTGTCCGAACGGGACCGAACTAATAGAGTGAAGCATGAGAACCAGCTTTGGTAGCTTCAATCGGCACTTGATAGTGGATAGTCGGGATGGGGTTTTAAGCCTTGGTCGGCTTACATACTTGTTTTATAGTTTTAGGGTTTAGTTTTTAGTAGAATAGGCATGGTGGCAAAAAAAAAACATTACAAAAAAACGTACAAAAAAAACATGGAATAAAAAAAAATTAAAAAAAAAGACAACAAAATATGAAAAACAAAAATGATAGACAGTTAGATTTGCTGTTGTGGTTGTTCTAGTTTTAAGTAGTTTAAAGGTAGAATAGGTAGTTTAAGTTAGCTTTAAGTTTTATATTAAGGACCGTATTTTAAGTAGTTTTTAAGTTAAAATAAAAAAGGATCTTGATATTAGTTTTTTTCAAAATGTTCTAATAAATACAAAAAGAAATAAAATTTAAATTTAAGTAAAATAGATCTTAGGGCCGAAAGGCATTAGTTAATGTTATAGTTTAATTAATAGTGCCCGTATGGGACCATTATGTAGTTGTAAGTTATGGATAATTAGGCTAGTCTTATGAATGTTTTTCTAGCTTTTAGAAAGGTTTAAGAATGAATTAATAAAAATGAATAAAAACAAAAAAAGTGCGTTGGACTGTCATACAAGGGGTCTTCGGTTCAATCCCTGCCTGTACCACCTTAATTTAAAAAAAAAATAATTTTCGCAGGTACTGCCTCTTGCGAGGAATTGACAAATCCTTCAAGAGTAATTCTTGTCATGAAAAAGTACTTTCTCAAGCTAGCCTTTCGGATTCGCCCTAAAATTGTAGGTCCCTTCCATTCCTGACAACAGTACTCGCACACAGGAATGGTTGAGAGTTGTAAGTGACTAGGCCCTGGTTCACAGCGGACTGTTGCGCCACCCCATTTGATTTTTTTTTGACTATGGTTACAAGTTGTTTCACGGACCAGCAGTAAGCTTTTAATTTGTCCATACAATTTATTTTGGCGCTTACAAGAAATTTGCGGGAAGGGCTCAATCTTTCTTCAATTTGATTAATTAGTAGCATTTGTCCTCTTATTCTAAAACAAGTGTATCAACATTGTTTCTGTCTAAGGTATTGTTGAAATGATTTGTCTGATTTAGATTACTTGCTTCGCGCTACTGCCGGGGGCGAACCAAAGCCTCACCCAACATTCGCCACCAGCCTCCTTAACTAGCTGTCTCCAGTCGCACGCTTTGTTCGTTTCGCACTCGTTCAGTTGCTTAAGTACTTAAAGATCTTCACATTTAATAATCCGCTGCCCGGATATTATACCAGCTATTGTTCTGAAAAGGTGTTCTTCAACGCTGCCAAAACTACTGCGTAGCTTTTCCATCTGTTCTTTTATACAGGTATCTTTCCGAGTGGATAGACAGCATTTTCCCTCCTGTCCCTAAGAAATGTGAATCCCCCTCCCCCTCGCCTTCTTACTATTGTCCAACTACACTTATGTCCCTTTTTTCTAAGGTCATGAAAAAGCTGGTTAAAAAATATATCGTAGAACGGAGGTTTCTTACTTTCTATACAAGTTGTATGGGACGGTTTCATGTCTGAAATACAAAATAAAAGCGGCTGTTTCGCAAGGATCCGTTTTGTCTCCGACTCTCTTTCTGATATTCGTTAACGATCTCTTGTCTTCTATTTCTGATCTGGACAGCTTGGTCACTTTACCCTTGAATTCATTTTCGGGCGTACTGTTAAGTATAGAGATTCTTTCTTAAACGGCACATCGAGAATGTTTAATGCTTTGTTAATCAATTGAGATTGAAGGTCTTTTTTTATTTGAGAGCTCTGTTATTGTTATATGTAAAATATAAAATCGTTAAATTGACCGCCGAGCGCCGCTGCAATGCTGGCGCAATCGAAAGGTCCAGTTGTCGATAACTTTGTCGCAGAATTTTGTTTTTGTCTCTGAAGGCAGCGGTGATTTGTGTCTTATTTGAATTGAACTGTGACTTAAAGCCCCTCAAGAAAAAGTCCAAAGCCTTGGTATGCATTTCACATTCACCTAGATAACCATGCCTTAAACTGATAGCGCAGAATAGCTATTGTTTTTGTATTAGCTATAAATTTTGATATTTCATCATCATTTATTGATTTGAAATTATAATTTTTTTGCAATTTAAAGGTATCAAAGTTAAAGTCCCTCGAAAACGACAGAACACACTAAAAGATATACTGAACTGACAGTGTCGCTAAACAAGCTCAGAAATGATAAGGTAGTCTTAGGAATCGATAATGTAGTTCATTCCGCAAATTTAAAAATTAAGATTTTAGCGCAGTGGATCGACTGGAATCAAATTAGTAAGGTGATTAATTTTATATATCCTACATCATGATTAAAAAAGATGGCAACCCAATGTCTTGACCATACTTAACCTATAAATACAACGAAAAACGCAGACATAGTTATAAATTTAATTTAACATCTCAAAATTGTGTATTGTTAACAAAACAAACGAAAATATATTATATTTAAGTAATTTTACTTGTCATAGCTTTTAGCTAAACAACTTTTTAAGTTTTTACGTTATATTTTTTGTTTTCCAGTGATGATCGTCTCAACTTAGCAGAATTTACTCTGATATGCCGTGCTCTATTTCGAAACGATAAAGGTCACATTTATGAAGTACCGCCAGAACGTTTGGATCAGATTTTTGAAGTTTTCGATACGAATCGTGATGGATTTATTGATCGTGAAGAATTTAAATTTTGTTGGAACCGATGGATTAAGGCCGTGAGTATAGATAAATAAAATATATTATTTTACATAATGTACACATACAAATTGTATTGTATGTACATACAATGTATGCATTAGTACTTAACGGTTTTCCAATGACAGGTTTCATTTTGAACAGCTGGCCATTTAGCAGCTGCCATCTTTTAAAAAATACTCCATTACTAAATATAGAACTATGCTGACGGGACCAAAACTCACCCAATAGATTTTTTTCTCGAAGCGTCTTAAGAAGTTCTTATCTTGCTTTGATAAGTTCTAAGCCTTAGCGCCATAAATAAGAACCGGGATGACGAGTGTCTAATAGAGGGTGACTAGATGCGCGGAAGAGGACTTTACTAATCAATTGCCTTCAAAACCCAAAGAAAAATTGATTTGTTCTTGTGTCAATTTAAAGCGCTGTGCTCATAAATACACAAAGTCCTCAACTTCATCGCTAATTTTCTTTCTTGAAGACCGCTTATTCTTGGTTAAGCGGGCCGCTGCCACGCTTTGATCTTCCAGTTATATCAATATCTTCGGCGTATCCGTAACTTGGATAGAACTTTCGAAAATTGTGCCTCTAGTGTTAACGGTCAAGTTTTGCACAGTTATTTCCATAAAGATGTTGAAGTAGTCCCATGACAGTGAATCACTTTGTCCTAAGACTTTTTTGATATCAAACGCATACGTCAGATTTTTTTCGACATTGTTAAAGCAGCGTGCATCGTCATTCTACACAAACGGACAAGTTTGACAGGGATGCCGAAACAAGACATTACTCTGTAAAACTCTTTCATTCCTTTCCAAGGTCATCGAAACACTGATTATTTATTATCAGCTCAAGAAATATCTCGAAGATCGAAAGCTTCTTAATGACCGACAATACGGCTTTCGTAGCAATATCGAAAATAAGTGCTTTCGGTTTTCATGAATCCCTGCTTCATTGGATGAGTAATTACCTTTCGGATCGTTTAATACAATTAGTATTGGATGGATTCAAGTCTGAAAACCACAAAATAAATGCTGGTGTGCCTTAGGGCTCTGTTTTATCTCCAACACTCTTTCTCATTTTTAATAATGATCTCCTGTCTGTAACATCTAATCCAATACATTGTTTCGCTGACGATAGTACTCTTAGCTTTTCATATTCGTTTTCAGAACCACATCCCTCTTCTTAGAATGTGGAACTGCAACGACAAAATATGATAAGCTCATTAAATTCTGATCAAAACAGCATTGTAGGATGGGGAACAAAAAACCGCGTGGAATATAATGCTTCAAAAACCCAATGCTGTCTTGTATCGTTAAAGCGAGATATAACCCCCTTGCTATTATCCCTGGATGGCACTTGCATCGAGTAGACTGAACATCTCGATATTATTGGTATGTGTACTACCAACCACCTCTTGTGGAATGATCACATACGCGATGTCGCTAAAAATGCCGCAAGGTGTTTGGGTTTTCTAAGGCGATGGAAGAAGTTTTTCTGCCCCTCTGATTAGGCTGTTATTGACAAGACTTATATACGTCCAAAGCTTGAGTATAACTCCCATATCTAGAATGGTGCTCCTGCAACTTACTTAAGCCTCTTAGACAGTATTGAACGAAGAGCATTGAGATTGATTGGTTGGATTGGATTGGATTGGATATTATCATTTACATCGCTCGAACATCGTCGTAAAGTTTCCTGTCTCACCCTAGCTTACCGTTATTTTAACGGTTTATGCTCTAGAGAAATAGCCAGCTGCATTCCTCCCCTTAAACAGGTCAACCGTTATACACGCTCTGCTAGGAATGTTCATCAGTAATCCCTCGAGCCCAACTTCGGGCGTACCGTTAAGTACAGAGATTCGTTCTTTAGCCGTACTACGCGAATGTGGAATGCCTTACCACACTCTGTTTTTCCCAGCCATTGCAATATCCAGGAATTCAAAACCAATGTGCACCGCAACCTCCTTTCAACCCCTCTCTCTCTTTCCTAGTGCTCACATTGTGTCTTTGCATAATAAGAGTAGTATTATCCCCTTAAGTGTGCGCTTATTATAAAAAAAAATATAAGTACTGTCATACGTGGCCTTAAGATCGATAAAAATGGTGGGTTTTGATTTGAAGCTACTGTTTTTTTCGAAGAACCATAGCAAATGCTAAGTTTCTACTCATCATCATCTACTCCGGCTGCTCCATAATTAGGCAGTGATTCCTAAGGCAGCTTATAACTTCTTAAGAGGTTTTTAGAGACTTGACCGATAAAGGAAATGGCGACCTCTAGCGTTTGTAGCAGTTAACGTCGAATCTTCTCACAGTGCTTCCTTGTTTTGGCTTGGAACGGGATATCCGTAGCCGTACTTTGGCTACAACGAAGTAGTGGTCCGAGTCAGTGTTGGTCCCACCAAATTTTAGGACATCCGGTGTACTAGAGAATTGTCTTGCGACGACTACAATGTCATTGAGTTGGTTGATATTGAGATGCCTGTACTGCGTACTAAGCTACCAGAACATCGCGAAATCAATCAGCCTGTATCCATTGACTAAGGTTGTGTCGTGCAGACTGTGTATATCTCGATTGTGCCACCCAAGATATCTTTTCTTCCTAGCTTGTCGTTAAAATCTCTCAAGATAGTTAAAGTGTCATAGCCATTTCCTCATATATCTTTTCCAAGAGCTCGTTTTAAGTCTCTTCTTCGTACTGATCCTTTTGGGGCATAGCCATATATGAGGCTTGTGTTGGTAAATTTAGCCCTGAAGCGGATTGTCGTGAGGCTTCCATTCTTTTAATTTGTGTTTACCCGGTCCATCCAATTGCACTTCTTGGATGGCGGAAATATGTTCCCGGCAGTAGTTTAGGACTTCCGCTTACTGTTCGAAAGCACGTGGTGTTTTAAGAAACTCAAAATTGCATGCACAGATCCGAAGTTGTTATTTTGTGTGCTCGGTTCGTCACCGGTATATCTGTCAGCAATAAAATATTTGTACTTAGTTTGGAAGTCAACCCGAAAGCACAACCTCCCAATCTGGGGGTCCAGATCTTTAGTATAACTCCAAAGATGGGGAGCCGGATATACCGGTCCTTGTAGGCCTAATCACCGATTAGGTCTTAGAAGCTCTATAAGGTTTTCACCAAGTTGTTCCACCTAACTGGAACTTTGGACTTCAGACGATTTTCTTACCTGCCGTTTGGATAAAAAAAGAGATGCCCAACAATTTCACACAGGATTTGAAACCCAATGTGAGTAGGAGTTGATAGGCAGAGGCGGGTTAAAAGAAAAACCTTTATAACCCATTTCCATAATACGGTTAAGGTTAATATCCCCAAAATGAAACATTTTTTATAATCCAAATGTTCTTATTACTATGACATTTTATGCCAATAATTCTAATTAAATCTATAAACACTTCATTGTCGAGTGTGAAATTTTCTTTTTACGATGTCACTTGGCCAACTCAAACTCAAAATATCTTTAGTCTGCTTAGAAAAATGTAATAATGAAGCTCTTAAAATATACATATAAGTATGCCTATAGTTAAGTTAACTTTAAGTACCTAATATACAAACGCACTTAATACGATATTCCTAAAATGATGATTATATTTTAGCAACGCAAACCATCGTCGTCATCGAGCGTCGGTCGTTCCCTAAACTTTCATTTTGCTCCAAGTTTATGATATAGCAGATTGCTCCCTTCGTTTTATATTTTTGTCGCCTGATGCAAAGTAAATGCCACACCGTTTATGATACATACTGCGTGCTGTGCAACAAATCATTAATAATCCAACAACAAAATCAGCACCAGAAGAAAATAGAGGTGATACATATAATGGCTTCCACTCAATTTCACTTCTGCCTCCCCTAACCAAAAAACCAAAATTATTCGACTTAATATTACAAACATTTTTCGACTCTCCATTATGCATATGCAAAAATCTAAAAAGTAAAACAAAATTAAACAATGTTTATGTTCAAGCCTTAGAATTTTGCAGTGGGTACGAACTTCAAATATCCAAGCAAACACGAAGGAAACAGACCGGAAGCTGAACTTTAAAATCATTTGAATTCATCTCTTGGGTTTGTTTGTTATAGAGGGTGGTTAAATTTTAACTCCGATGTTGATTTTGAATAAAACAAAATTTTTTGAATTCCCATTGTTATTGGTCCGATTTGTCGAATTGAAAATTTTGAAATTCCTCGACGTTTCAAGGTCCCTAGAGTCGAAATAAAAGATTTTTAGATTATGTCTGTGCGGGCGTGTGTACGTACGTTCGAACGTTACGAAATTTGTGTCATCGTCCATAGCTCAAGAACTACAAGAACTAGAAGAGATATCGACATCAAATAAATATTGTTATACAGATACTAATGCAGAAAAGGCTCTCAAAAGTAAGGGTGGGTGAACATTTTATGAACCCAAGATATCTCACGAACCAATAACTCTAGAGACTTGAATTACATTTTGTATTATATATTGTAGCGTGATACCAAACTAATATGTTTTTGGAACCAGATCCAATTAACGTTTTTTTTATAAATCAAAAATGAAAAAAAAAATATTTATCATCTCGAAACCTTAACGAACAAAAAATGATTGTATCTAGAAAATGATTGTTTACATACTTACTTAAGGTGGCGCTTCAGTCCTGTGCGATCTAGGGCCTCACCCAACAACCTTCTTTATCTAGCTCAGTCCTTAGCTAGATGTCTCCAGTTTAGGGCTCTAAGTTGGGTGAGGTCAGTTTCCACTTGTGCGCGCAACCTGATCCGCGGTCTTCCTCTACTGCGCTGTCCTGTGGGTGTGTATTCAAAGACTTTCCGGGCCAGAGCATTGGTTTCCATGCACTCTACGTGACCTCCTCGTTCCATCTTAGTCGATGGACTTTTACCCTTTTGGCTAAGTCTACGTAGAGCCCGTACAGCCCGTACAGCTCGTCTTTCATCTTCTCATCCACTCCTCTTATAAGGCAAAGGGACCGTAGACCACGAGAAGAACTTTTCTCTCGAACCGACCCAAGGTGCTTTCATCCGCTTTTGTCATAGTCCATGCTTCTGCACCGTATAGCAGGACGGGGATGATAAGGGTCTTATATAGCAACACTTTGGTCCCGCGAGAGAGGACTTTACAACTCAATTGCTTTCTTAGCCCACAGAAACAGCGGTTAGCAAGAGTTAACCTTCGTTTGATCTCAGCGCTGGTGTTGTTTTCTGCGTTTACAGCGGAGCCTAGGTAGATGAAGTCCTTGACTACCTCAAAGTTACGTCTGTCGATTGTGCATTTTGACCAAAACGTCGGTGTTGTATGTCCTTTCTAGACGACAGCATGTACTTTGTTTTGCCCTCATTAACCGTTAAACCCATTTTTACCGCCTCTGCCTCAATACTCACAAAAGCCCCATTGACATCACGCTGAGTTCTTCCGATTATGTCGATGTCATTAGCATATGCTAGTTGTTGGACAGACTTTTAAAAGATAGTGCCTCTATTATTGACGTGTGAGCTCTGCACTATTTTTTCAAGCACGATGTTAAAAAAATCGCATGACAGCGCATCACCTTGTCTTAAACCTTTTTTAGACATCTAAGGGTTCTGTAAAGTTGTTTCCATCTTTCATGGAGCAGCGTGAATTTTCCATGGTCATCATGCACAAACGGACGAGTTTGGCAGGGATGCCAAAACTAGACATGTCTCTATACAGCTCGGCCCTCTAGATGCTGTCATATGTGGCCTTGAAATCGATGAAAATATGGTGGGTGTTGATTTGGTGTTCTTGGGTTTTTTTCAGGATCTGCCGTAAATTGAATATTTGATCGACTGTGGATTTTTCTGGTCTAAAACCACAGTGATAAGGACCTATCAGGTTGTTGAAGATAGGCTTTAGACTTTCACATATTACGGCAGAGAAGATTTTAAAAGCGATGTTAAGTAGGTTGATTCCTCTATAGTTGGGGCAGTTTAGAGGGTCTTCTTTTTTCATAATCGGGCAAACAATACTGAGATTCCATTCATCGGGCATGGTTTGTTTCGGCCATATCTAACAGATAAGTTGGTGCATGCTCCTAACCAACTTATCTTCAGCTGCTTTAAAAAGCTCGTTATTCAAGCCGTCCGCTCCAGCGGCTTTATTAGACTTCAGCTTAGATATGGCAATCTTTACTTCGTCTAAGTCGGGAGGACGGAATTGTTGGCTTTCGTCGTCTATGTTGAATGGATCATCCTGCCTGACAGCGGAATTCGGTTTATCGTCGCCGTTATACAGTCTGCAGAGGTTTTCCTCCCATATCCTCAGCATTGACTGCGGTTCCACTATGATGTTTCCACTTTCGTCTTTGCATCCTTCGGTTCTAGGTTTATGTACTTGTGACGTTTCGCACCGCAGCAAAATCTATGAGCCTGAATCCGTTGTCCGAAGTGTTTTCGTGCAGGCTGTTTTTCCGATTATTCCACCAAAGACGTCTTCCCTTCCTAGCTTGGCATTAAAATCGTATTGTCGTCTTTCTCTTCTGTGGGGCCGTGCGCGCATATCAGGCATATGTTGCCGAATTTAGCCTTGATGTTTATGGTCATGAGGCGCTCATTGATGCACCTATAGCTCAAGACTTCTTGCCTAAGTCTGGCTCCAATGAGAAAGTCGCATACAAATAAGCGCTGTTGGTTCTCGCGGTAGTAGTCACCATATTAAATATCGCAGTTTTTCATCCTCTTTTTGCCCGGCCCATCCCATTGTATCTAATGGATGGCGGTGGTGTCTGCTTTATAGCAGTCTAGGGCCTCCGCTAATTCTTCGGCTGCACGTGGTCTGTTAAGGGACCTAACATTCCACGTGGATGTCCGAAGTTCGTTATCCTTAATTTGTTTGCGTAGGTTGTCAACATTAAATCCTCCCATATCTGAGGTTTGTTGGTGCTTCGCAACTATGAGGTTTTTACGTGGCCAGGAAGTCAACCCGTCGGCACAACCCCCAACTTCGAACTAATTTTATCTTATATGAAATATTGTTTTCAACATTCGGTAAAATTGTGGGAAAAATCAAGTGACAGCTTTTTTTACAAGAAATTAATAGTTGTTAAAAATTGATGTTCGGCTCAAATCTTTTCAAAACTTTGAGATATTAGCTTTAACCTACTTTTATCTATTAAAAAATATTGTTGTCAATATTGAGTAAAATTAAAAGACAAATCGAATTGACAATTTTTCTTACAAAAAAATAAAAACCTAAACAAATTTTTTTTTAAATTTTGAGATAATCTCTTTAAGTCGAATTGACATCTTCAAACTATTTTTATCTCACAGAAAATATTGTTTTCGACATCCAGTTTTCTCTTTTTAACTTCCTATAGGAAGTTATTGTAATACTTCCGATTTGTCAAATTGAAAGTTTTGACATTTCTTGACGTTTCAAGGTCCCTGTGCGTGCGTCTATTCTTTATAAATTAAAAAAAAAATTAAAAACAAAATTTGTCTCCTCGAAAATTTTGAGAATACAAAGTGATTTATCTCCAAAACAATTTTGTGCAACGAAAAATACCGGTTTTAACAACTGGTAAAATTGTGAGAAAAGCTGAATCGACAGTTTTTTTTATAAAAAAATAAAAACCTAAGAAAAACATTGGTTGGTAAAAATTGATTTCTGACTCAAATATCTTTTCAAAACTTTGAGATTATGGCTATTAATAACTAATTTTTTCTTATAAGAAATATTGTTTTCAAAATTCTGAAAAATTTGTAGAAAAATGGAATTGACAGTTTTTCTTACAAAAAATAAAAACCTAAAAAAATTAATAAAAGTTGTTAAAAATTGATTGGATACTCAAATATCTTTTCAAAACTTTAAGATGAACTTCTTTTATCTTTTAAAAAATATTGTGGTCAACACTCAAATTTTGATGAAAATAATTTTTTTTAAATAAAAACATCCCAAAAATAATACTCAAGCTTGGTAAAAATTTACTCACGAATAAAAAAGCCTTTAAAAATTAAAAATATTGTCTTCAAATTTGTTTTATTTCACAGAAAATGTTGTTTTCGATATTCACTAGTTTTTTTTTATAAAAATTCAACAGTCCGTTTTTTCATAAAAATATGAAATCTACAAAAAATAGTGCGCAGATTTGGTAAAAATTGATCTTCTCTTGGTAAAAATTGATCGCGTGAATAATAGAAGATATTGACTGCAAACATTCTCATTCATCCAATTTGTATTTGTTTATGCAGGAAATAAAAACTTTTAAGAAAAGCTACTTAAAATGGTAAAAATTGCTTTTCGACCAACAATCTCGTTATCTAAAATTTATTTTGAAATTTTGAAATCGAACTATTTCATCATATGATAAATATTGTTTAATTTTTTAACAAAACACGAAAACAAACCTTTTAAGCAAGACAAATCGGCAGACTAGATGGGAAGTTATCATTGTTGGTCGCATTTCAGGCACGTTTTTATCAAGTCATTATCATTTCTTTTTATTATCATAATATTGGTTTTATTATGTATGGAACAATGTCCCATCTCATCGGCACACTCCCATCCGGTGGTTCAAACGTTCGATGAAGCAGTGGCATAATTCTGCGCAGTTAATGTGCCGAATTATCACATCCTTTAGCTCTTGAATTGTTGCTTGCTTTTTGACGACACATTTTCTTTCAAATAACTCCAAAGAAAGTAGTCAAATGGTTTCAAATCACATGACCGACTAGATAAGACCAATGAATTTGTCCTGCTGCAAAAGAGTCATTGTTGCGTTAGGTGTGTAGCAAGTTGAAACCACATATCGTCTATATCCATATCGTTCGATTCGGGCTATAAAAAGTTCTCACCGAACACCATTCACAGTAACTGCCTGACCCGGCCTCGTTTTGGAAGCAAAATTGGCCCGATGATGCTGTAAACCCATGAGCTGTACCAAGCAGTAACTCTTTGTGGGTGCCTTAACTTTCCGACATTCACTCTTGGATTATCATTCCCCCAAATGTGGAAATTCTGTTTATTAAAAATTGATCATCCACGGTTGCCATTCTTGACACTATTCTGACCATTGACGATCGTGTATCTTTCAATGGTTCAAATTGAGTGGTTAACATTCAACATGGGCCCTTAAAATTTAACCACCCTTTTTTAATTTAATTTTAATTTTAAAAGTATGTACGAAGTTATATATAAAAAGTGCAATAAAATTATGTTTGTGAGGTTTTATTAGATTATGTATGACTTTTTATTCAGATTCGAAGAAAGAGAACGCGCTTTCGATTTAGAGTTCATGATATTGGAAATGTATGAGGATGGTTATGGTTATAACTATGTTTTTATCTTTATGGAAGGGTACATACATATGAATATAAAATGAGAGTACTGCTTAGTCAGCAGTCAAGGACAAGGGTACGACAGACATCACGCATTTCAGGAAATTGAACTTTATGAGATTTTGTATTGCTATCAATTACGTCTATCCAGAGGCGTATTTAAGGATTCAGTGCCCTGGGATAGTAAATTTTGCTAAAATTAAGAACAATAATAAACGCGTCACTAACGCCGTTTTCATAAAAGTGCGGACCAATTACGCCACCGGCCCAAAATCCACACCAAACGGTAACTTTTTGAGGATGCATTATCACCTGGTGAGTCTCGAGTGGGTTGGTGTCGTCCCATATACGGCAATTTAGCTTTTTAACACAGCCATTCATCCAAAAATACACTACGTCACTAAAAATGAATTTTCGCACAAACTTGAGGTCCTCTTCCAAAAGGTTCGAGCCATCGAACAAACGGCGTGGTCTATGAACAAGAACTGTAAGCTCCTAGGTCAATTGGATCTTGTAAGAGGTAGGCCCAAGTTCCGATGCAAAATTCGCCAAATTGAAATCTGCGAAAGGCCGAATTCTTGTGCACGGCGAGAAATAGACTGCCTCGGGTTCTGCTGTACGCTTTCACCGACCTCTGTGAAGTTCTCGGCCGATCTTGCGTTCTCTTAACGTACAGGTTTTCGCTGATTGTTTACTGAACCTGTCGTCGCAAATTTGGCCACCAAATGAGGAGTCGATTGTGAAGGGCCACCACGTCTACCGTAAAATGGGCGCAATCCGCGTAACGTTGGTGTTAACCAACACTCATTCTGAAAGTAAAGTTTTATCATTTGAAGGTGCTGTTCAATCGTGTAACTTGCCATAATAAGCAACTGAATAATAAACAAAAGATTTTACAGATGTCACCGAAACAAAATGGCCACCATGCACGAGGCGTCAAAATCTACCCGCGCCAAAAAAAAAGACTTTGGTAAAGTATAACACTGGTCAAGAAGATAATAAAGCTGCCAAAGATTTTTGATTGCTTTAGTTTAAATTTGTAAGTCGTCACCTGCCATACAGCGGTTCTTAACAGGAAAACGTAAAACGCTAAAAAAATAAATGTTTGATCTTATACGACTTCGTTTTCTGAATGTTATAACATCAAGTTTTTTTTCTTCACTTTTCAAATAAAATTTGAAGAATGAAAAGTGAAAACTTTTTTCACTGTACAAATTTTGTGAAACACTTTGCACTTTTACTTTGAACTTGATTACATTTTTGCAAAGTTACAAAGTGAAGGAAATGTGTTTCATAATAAGTTAAGACATTTTGAAACTTTTGAACATTCCAATGGTCCAAAGAATTTTGTGCATATTTTGCAATTTTTCTATGTCAATGTTTAATGACTTAAAGGTGTTTATAATTGCTTTATACCCTGTATTTCCACAGCCTTGCCGCCCGTTCAAGCCTTATGGATTTTTACGGTTACTACGCCCCTGTGTTCAACCACCTGAGGACTAATTTAAACTTCTGCGAGGTAACGTGAAATCTTTCATAAAAAAGCCGTCACGTATAAGGACTAGGACTATACTATTCACAAAATTGTTTGATATTTGAAATAGAAAGCTCTAACTGAAAATCCGAGCAAGTGATGAGAAGAAGGGCGTTGGTGTTACTTTTTTTATTTCGAAGACACAGAAGTGTGTCTGCTTAAATTCAGGAAAGAAAGATTGAAGATTAAAGTTTTTGTCTATCCTTTTATTAGGAATTTTGTAGGTCTTTAAAAGAGTATTAAAGGGTACATTTTTTTTAATGTGATCAAGTGCTTCCTCATGGATTTTTAGGTGCTTATGCAGTTTACAGTATCCAATGAATCAGCTGTAAGCTCAAACTCCGGGGTATCTTTGATACCCTAACTATGCCAAAAATCAGTACCTATGTGCATTTGGAAAGCAAGGGGGGGGTTTAAAATAAGATGTCGATGCACATTAGTTTTTATTTCCTGAACATTGCAATAACTGGAATAGCCACTTTTCACATTCGAGTAGTGCGGGCAAAGAACGAATCTCCGTACTTGGCAGTGCGACCAAATTTGTGTATTCAAAAAAAAGGTTAAAAGATAATTTTGTGACAGATTTATATTGACAAAATTAACGACACTAGAGCCATTTCGTCTTGTTCAAAAAGGACATTTACAGAGAAAGTGAATCACAGTTTCCCATTGAAGTTGGTGGTCACAGCTTCAGCAATGAGTATTGCTGGATGCTCTCCTATCGGCCAATGTCCGGTACATATTGCAATGACCCTGGCTACATTATGCCTGGGTCTGGAATGGTTTTTGTTATAGGTACACGATATCTTCCTCAATATGTTTATTTTTGACTGTTCAAACTGCGATGGGATTCTTTCAGGAAAGTTGAAAAAATTTTGCTCTTTATAGCTCCAAAAGGAATATTTACCTTATCCACAAGTGAACTATGAAGGCCTTATTCGGGCTAACTAACTAATCAGTCTATTCTTTTAGAACTGTGCCACTACGACCTGGAACCCAAATAAGTGCGACGCGTAGGTTAATGCTCGATAGTTTATCCTGAATTTTGTATTGACTAGAATAGAGAATGTTAAGGCCGAGTTGATAGCCATAACAACCGCCTTGGTGTCAATGCAGATAACTATGTTTTTTTTTAGTTATTTTGTAATTCAGCTTAAGAACCACTGGCTAAATCAGGTGGCCGAAAAGACACTTTAGGAATCGATGAAAATTCCCAACCCAACTCCTCACTCCATCTTTCACACATCAGCAAAGATAGTGGTATCGAAGTTTTTCGTTACCATGCCATCCTTCCAATCCCTAGCTGGAAAGATAAATTTACAATCTTTAATAAGGTTGTAGTCAGCGGGCAGCCGATATCCGCTGGATTAAGTTCGTAAGTGTTGCCACGCCCATAGGGTTTAGAAAACCAACAGCGAGCTGATGATTATAAATATTAAATGTGTATGTCTACTGATAGTTCTGATACTTATAAAAGGTGCTGAGTGATATTTAAGACATCTGTTGGGCAGGATCCAAGGCCCCCTGTAGTGCCGACAAACGCAAACTTGTCAAACGCAGGCCACCACATAATCGATCCATAAAAAAAAATTGGTCCTACAAAGTTGGAAGGCTATACTTTTCATCAAAAATTTGTTTCACAGGCGTAAAAGGCAATGAAACGCCTTCTTAACCCCTAATTCAAAGTTTCAGTTTTGCTCTTAATAACATGAAGTCGAATGCTCGTGGCTTAATTGATTACATTATTCAGAGCCATATCCGTGATTTCGCTAATCATGGTGACGACCTTTTCCGACACCAGCAAAACCAAATCATCTGGTTGAGCTACCGGTTTCATCCCACAACTTTTTAACTTTACGAGGATTTTATTCATGATTAAAATCCATAGGAGCTGGAAAAGAAAACCAACCTGGGCTGTTTCTCTACTCAAATGTTTTGGAAGAGATTGTGTTACATAACGAAGTTTTAATCCTTTCATCACTTAACTTAGGATTTATCGATTGAATTCAAACCTCTACCCCGAAGTGAGTAAGTGATTCGTGAATCGATTCAGTAAAGACGTTATTGAAAGCATCTCCAACGTCTATCAAGGCAGCAAGAGTAAACTTGGATTTATTTAGCGCGGGTAGATTTTTCCGCACGTGGCGGCCATTATACACGATTGTTACACGATTGAAGGGCACGTTAAAATGATAAAACTTTATTATCAAAATGAGTGATCGGCAACGCAAACGTTGGGCATTGCGCCCATTTTATGGTACACGTGGTGGCCCTTCACAGTCGACTCTTCAAGCTTTGTTGGCCAAATTTGAGACGACCGGTTCAGTAAACAATCAGCCAACACCCGTACCTTCAAGAAACACAAGATCAGTAGAGAACATCGCCGCGGTCCGTGAAAGTGTACAGGAGAACCCGGAGCAGTCTATTTCTCGCCATGCAGAATAATTCGGCCTTTCGCAGATTTCAACTTGACGAATTTCGGGTCGGGACTTGGGCTTAAATTCGTATAAGATTTAACTGATCAGAGTTCATGACCATAGACAACGCCGTTAGTTCGCTGACTGGGCTTCGAATCGCTTGGAAGAGGACCATAGTTTTGGCCGAAAATTCATCTTTAGTGACGTGGCGCATTTTTGGATAAATCGCTGTGTTAACAAGCAAAATTTCCATATATGGGACCAGGCCAACTCACGCGAGGTTCACCAGGTGATAATACACCCTGAAAAAGTTACCGTTTTGTGTGGATTATGGGCCGGTGGTGTCATTGGCGGAACGCGCCGCAAGAAACCCAAACATCTAGAATTGATTGGTGATACTCATACCCAGAATTTTGAGATTTTCAGTCCTCTTGATGCAAATAAAGTCTGGATAATGAGGTCAAAGGTGTTAAATTGTGTCTGTCTAGTTATCACATTTTGCTGTTGAAGATTCACATCCGAAGAGGAGGTTTGTATTTCTAAACATGAACATAAAATAAGAAAGAGAGTCGGAGATAGAACGGAGCCCTATGGCACACCAGCTTTTATTTTGTATTTTTCATCAGACTTGAACTTATCCAATACTTCTTGTATTGACAATTGAAAGAGCATCGAGTCTCTGTTGAAAGCCCTTTTGTATCTACTTGGAACGAGATGAAAACAGCTTACGCTGTGGTTTTGTCAGCCTTGAATAGCACCTCTTTAGAACTATTGACATTTTTGAAATGTATCACATTTTAAGCGCTTTAACAAAAAAATAAAAAATGTCAATGCTTCAAAGTCTTGTTTTTTACTTAGTCAACGTGTTTAAAGGAAAGTTATAGTCCTCTCCAAAGACATCACGTTTCAAAAGCTTACCAACATACAAAAAATGTTAATTATAACATCCGACTCGCATTTGTGTACGTCACATTTTGATTACAAGTAGTATTACCTACGAACTCCAGCGATTGAATCACTGTAGAATATTAACAAAAGAATAATAAAAGGTTATTCGTGCAACATATTAAATGTTCCTTACCTTGTTTCCTCCTGAAAGACACGCCACACTGCTAGTTCGTCTTCAAAAATTGTGACGTCAAGGTAACATTGATCAAATAATAAAATACGTCATAACCCATTTCCTTATGCAAACGGATATAAAACACGAAAGCATGTAAAGTGTACATATACACACTTCCCGTCTTATAAAGTCTTCAATAGCTTTACAAAACGAGGATTGTGTGGTTTTATCGTCCTCCATAGGTACCTATAACATACCTACTACCTTCCTACTATTGAAGAAGAAAATGATGCCATTTATCGTTCCTTTTATTCAATTTAGTTGCTTTTGTACAAATTGACTTGACGTTGACTTTTGTGATAAATATAAAAATACATAACTTGAGTAGGTTCTTATACCTTCGAGAAAACAATAATGTACCTACAGATATCATAAATACCTTGCTCTATAAGGAATTCACAGAGAAGTATTAATTTTGTATGTCATAAAATTACAACCTACAGGAGAGGTGGTAGGTTATTCACATTAATTTCCGATGTGAACTCATGTTGATTGCGACAGTTTTTCAAATGTATTTTTGATTCTTTATAAAAGGAAGGTTGGTAAAGCTTTATTAGCAAGTGGGTTATAGGTATAGAAGATGTAGTCTTATCTAAGTCTAAAGTGAAAGTGCTACGTAACATTAAAATTAAATTATGGCGTCTTGGGTGACTAAGTGCTTAACTGAGATTCAAAATAAATACCGTCAAAATAGAGGAGAATTTCTCCAGAAAAATGTCAGATTTTTTTAAATTGTTAAGATGTTTTGAAAATTTTTCAACATTTTATCAGATTTTCTCCAAAAATAAAATAAAACACTTGTTTTTGTAAATTTTAAGAAAATCAGTTAATCGAACTTGCTTACTTTAAAAAAATTATACTCGAAGAATCCTTTCTTCATTGCACTCAAACCCTCAAATAATATTTTTAAAATGATACTTATGTGCATTGTACGTAATTACTTGAGGTGGCACTACAGTCCTATTTGAATAAGGGTTCCACCCAACAAACTTCTTCCTCTGGTTGTCCTGTGGACGTGGATTCTAAGACACCGGGCCGCGGCCGTAATCCAGCCATCTTAATCGTTGGATTTTTGTCCTTCTCGCGAAGTCTACGTCGCTGCACAGCCCGTACAAATAGCCGTTTCGTCTTCTGCTCCACTCATCTTCTGCTCCACTCATCTTCTATGCACACAGGGCTGATAGATCAAGCGAAGAACTTTTTACTTTTTTTGACGATGGCCTTTAGACGTTAAGGGATCCATAGACACCACACTTGTGTTCACACCGGTGCACTGGAAAATGGTGTGGCATCCGCCACAGACTACACACCAAATCATGCACAGATTAGTTGTGAAAGAGATTTCAAAAATTCGAAGAGGAAAGATCAGAATGACTGACGTTGAAGCTTCCGCGCTAATCAATGTTCCTTCGATTTGGGTTTCCTGATCCTTAAGAAACTCCAATTCATTAAAATACTACAATTTTGGTATACATATGTAGAGAGTCAGTAGGTAGACGGTAGGATGAACGCAACGACAATATTTTTCTTTTTACCACATCTATTGTTGCCTGGCTTTCAAGTCTTTATATTTTTTTACAAAAATTTTCCAAGCTTCTTTTTTCTATCGCGATTTTTATATTCGCTAGATTTTATTTGCCAGATTTCTGGAAGGTTTCTGTACAAATTTATAAAAGATCGCCAGAATTCACAATCCTGAATTGTCATTTTAACTACATGCGACGCACCACACTCAACAACGATGCACATGCAACAGAATAGCAAATGTGAGCGCGCATCCCCATACACATCACACCGATTGAGACACCGACACAAAACAATCAAAATCTTTTAATTTTACTCGCTCCGTGTCTCACACCGAAAATCGGTGTCGACACAAGCCCATACACCACACACATTTCCGCACACCGACACAAGTGTGAACACAAGTGTGGTGTCTATGGACCCCTTTAGATTTTAAAGAGACTGATCTATAGTTAGTGCAGTTAAGGCAGTTAAGAGGACCTCCTCCTTCCGACTATATTTTACAAATAAGTTGGTGCATGCTACCAAACAAATTATATCCAGCTGTTTGAAGAGCTGTTTGAGCGGCTTTGTTAAGCTTCAGCTTAGATATGGCAGTCTTTAATTCGTCTAAGTCAGGAAGGCGGTATTTTTGGCTTTTTTCGTCTATATTGAACAGATCATCCTGCATGACAGCGGAATTTTTTTTCGTCGTCGCTAGAGGGCATGTAAGCAGCCTCGTCCTTCCATGAAGCATTTGCGTGCCGATGCCGACATTCCTCATCAAACCAGGGGTTGCTTGTTGGTGGCTGCTTTAAACCCAGCACGTATGAGGCGTCTTCTCTGATTGCATCTTGGCAATGATGCCACTGGTTATCGATACGTTGTGTTGGCGGCAGAGAACGTCGAGAGAGGTTTTTGTAACTTGGTTGGAGAAGGATTTGGCGATCTCTTGCCATTGGACCCGTTCGACGTTGTATATCTTCTCCCAGCATTTCCCTGTTTTGCCTTTGGTCTGGAAACCCGAAGTGCTACCTTGGCTATAATGAAGTAGTGGTCCGAGTCGATGTTAGCTCCTCGGTAAGTTTGGACATCCATGATGCTGGAAGCGTGTCTACCGTCGACCACAATATGGTCAGTGGGGTTGACGGTAGATTAATCTGGAGAACTCTAAGTTCCTTTGTGGATGTTGAGGTGTGCAAAACACATACTGGCTATAATGAGGTTTCGCAGAAAAATCGATGAGTCTGAATCCGTTATCGGAAGTGTTGTCGTTCAGGCTGTTTTTTTAACCAAAGATGTTTTCCCTCCCTAGTTTGTCATAAAAATCGCCCAGGACAATTTTAATATCGTAGCTTGTTACAGGAAGTCACCCTTACACAGGACCTTCAACCTGAAGGACAAGGTGCTTGATTGAACTCCAAGGGCAAGAGTCGTCATATGATGCGCTCCTTACAGGTTTGGGCACCGAATATATCGTAGTAGCCCTTTAAGGTGTTCACTAAGCAGTCAAATTTTACTGGAACAGTAGGCACCACCGTTGATTCCACCTGCTGCCGTCTGGATAAAAGGGGAGGTGCCTTAGGAGAAATACCTTTACCCACCCCTAGTTTGCTACCCCCAACCGCTTTCCACTGGGGTTGGAACCCAATCTACAGTTGTGGTACTAGGCACCTAATGTTCAACGCGGGGAGGTGGGAGTAGGAGGTAGTAGAGGTGCACGCTTGTGTCCTCTTGAAAGCACATGTATACCATTTTAAGTATGCCATCATTCAAGCTTAACAAATGTGCGAAACATCTTTCATACCCATTCCACGCTCCTACTTTTAGAGTTTTAGATTGGTTTTTATTTTGATAATGTAAATTACAATTTTTTATAAAGTTTACAAGCAAAAAAAGCATGGCTTTACAGCCGTCTTCCTAGTTGACAAATCATAAAAAAAATAACATAGCTCAATAATACATATATTTAAAAACTTTCATTTATAATATTTGTAACATTCGACTTGGTCCGATAATTAAAACTTATTCACACTTGTAAATAAAACACAAATTTATTTTTGTATTTAAATCGCTCCAAACTTATTTATTGAACACTTTCAATTACTACTTTTCAAACACAGTCTTTACTTTCAATTATTCTTTTTAAACACAGTCTTTACTTTATCGCAGTTTACAACCAATAATAATCCCACTTCGCTTAAGAGTGCCTATTTTTATACCTCAAATCGGTTCGAGAAACTACTAGGTTGTTCTCGATGCTTAACGAAGCTAGTTCTCCTCTTAATCACTAGATGTTGCCCCTTCGAGGTTCTTGAATGCGCGGAATGTTCTCGAAGTTAGTTCTCCTCTTAATCACTGATGTTTCTCGAAGCGGTTTCTCCTCTTAATCACTGCTATCTTCGTAAGCTTTATTATTGCTCATCTTCATAACTCTCAAGATGTAATCGACTTGCATTTTTAGGGTTCGTATGAACATAGGTGATAATCCTGATTCCAACATAATAACATAATGGGGTGTATTTGATGGCAGCCTAAAAATTTGCTTAAAATAGTATCAGAGGAGTTTCTCAACTGTTTCGTATTGTGTCGTTCCCCAAGTTTGTGTCGCTTAAAACATGACAGACTCAGATACCGCTTTAAATATCTTGAACTTGCTGCTATGTGCTATACTTTTGTTAGTAAAACATCTTTTCCAAGTTGCACTAATTGCACCCTTAGCCTTAACTAGTTTCTCTCTTATATGAATTTCCATGCTCAAATTTTTCGTTAAGTGAACTCCAAGGTATTTGAATTCCGTGACAACTTCAATGACCTCTCCATGATAAAACTATTTTTTTTGGCTGAATTGCGGTCTCCTACTCGATTAAAAATCTAAATTTTGGAATTATTAATAATTAACACATTCAAATTCAAAAGCTGACAATACTGATACAGGTGATTAACAGTAATGATTCAGGTGATGTTGCCAAAAGAACAGTGTCGTCCGCAAACAGCACCGCTTTATTTATTTGTCCGGCGAAGTCTATGCCACCTGGTAAGAGGTCTGTGAGATCTTCAATCAACAAATCAAACAGACTCGGACTCAATGTACACCCTTGTCTGACTCCCGATTGAGTTTTAAACCCTCTCGACAACTCTTCTCCATTCCATACCTTAGCATTTGTATCTGCATATAGACTCTGAATAACTTTCCCGAACTTCCATGACATTCCGTAACTATACAGCTTGTAGATTAGCGCATGTCTATCAATCATATCAAAGATTTAAAGTCAACGAAAAACGTATATAGCTTCTTGTCTTTATTGAGGAATGTTTCTGCTATACTTTTTAGGATAAAAATGTGGTCAACCGTCGAAAAACCTGTCCTAAAGCCTGCTTGAAACTCCTTTAAGAGCTTGTTGTCTTCCATCCATTTATTAACACGTTTTTGCAAGACCAGCGTGAATATTTTATATGAACCATTTAGAAAGCATATTCCTCTATAATAAGACAGATCGCCCAAGCTCCCTTTCTTATGAATCGGGAAAATAATGGACTCCTTGAATTCTACTGGTATCATTCCTGTTTTCATGGCATTGTTATATATAGTTTTCATTCGATTGATTAGCTCCGCTGTTCAATACTTATAAAATTCTGCTGGTATGCCATTCGGTCCGCATGCTTTCCTATCCTTAAGTTCCATTACAGCTGAAATCACTTGTTGGTGTCTTACTGCAGCATCAAGAGTTTCATTTTTAAAACCCGGAATAGCGTATTGAAAAACAAGTTTCCCTTCTGTTGGATTCAACAAACTCTGAAAGTGATCTGCCAGCTGATCAGAGTCTATACTAAAATGGTTTGAACATTTTTTTCCATTCAGCTGCTTTGCCAGGTTCTAAAACTCTGTTTCGATTTTACAAGACGCTAATCTCTTAGATTCAGCTTCGAAGAATACTGCCTTCCTTAGCTTACATATTAACTTGAAAGATCTCGATATGAATTTTTGAAGTAGCCATCATTCGAATATCTGTATGCTCTAAGCCAGCTAAACGATAATTCCCGTGCCTTTCTACAGTCAACATCAAACCATGGCTCTATAAAGTTCTCCCGGCATTCGTTGCCTAAGAGACTATAGTCTATCACAGAGCTTCCCTGTCTACTGATAAAAGTTAATTGACCTTCCATATCTAACAAGCTTGTACTATTTCGTATTCTTTATCCTTACGAGTTACACAGGTCAATAAGAGTTCAAACTTGGAAGTTAAGGTTTTGAGCAGATTCGAACTAACAGAGACCCCCATTTAATTTGTTTGGTCAAAAACCGAAAATTCGAATTTTCTCAAAAACAAACCGAAAGATTTTTTTTAAATCCTCCCGAAAATTGATTTTTTAATTTGGCTTCTTTTAGTAAGAAACAAATATTTTTGTATTGCTCCGGAAAGGTACCACTAATATAACCGTTTTCTTATTTTTTTATTTCTCGGCAACTTTTGAACCGGTTTTAATATTTTTTCTTTTTCAACGTGGATTGGATTATTAAAAAAATGTTGAATTTTGTTTTTCAACATTTTTTTACGAAATTCAAATGTATAGAGCGTATATTTCCAACAACTGCATACCAAAAATATTTTTAGATCAAAATTGAAAAAGTTTATAAGAAACCGCTCTAACGATTTTCGAAAAAAAATTGGAAAATCAAGGGTTTTTTTAAATTATTTTTTTTTTTTTTAATTATTTTATTTGTATTAAATGTAACCCCTTCCCATCTCACCAGATCGAATCCTGTGCTAGAGGCCGAAAGAGCACATTGTTTTGATAAAAAATTTAATTACATTCCCATCTTTTACCCAAATAAATGCATTTGGTACATATTTGTGTATTTTTATAACTATAACTATTGTGAATACCAACGATGGCCGGATTAACGAATATGATAAGTTTAGTCAACAATCTACTTTAAAGTGTCTATCAAGAAGTATTTAGTTTGGTACCTTTGTATATATTGTGATATGAGAACTCGCTTCGTTAAGCATCTAGTAATTAAGATGAGAACTCGCTTCGTTAAGCATCGAGAAACATCTAGTGATTAAGAGGAGAACTAACTTCGAGAACATTCAGCGCATAAAAGAACCTCGAAGGGGCAACATCAAGTGATTAAGAGGATAACTAGCTTCGTTAAGCATCGAGAACAACCTAGTAGTTTCTCAAACCGATTTGAGGTACAGAAATAGGCGCTCATAAGCGAAGCGGGATTATTATTGGTTGTGAACTGTGATAAAGTAAGGACTGTGTTTAAAAAGTGATAATTGAAAGTGTTCAATAAATAAGTTTGGAGCGATTTAAATACAAAAATAAATTCGTGTTTTATTTACAAGTGAGAATGAGTTTTAATTGTCGGACCAAGCCAAATATTACAGTATGATTTTAAAAAAATTATTCTTTAAGATAAGGTCGTCTCTTAATTGCCTTCGCCTATATAAAAGAATAAATACTTAGTACAAGTTTAAGAAACGGGGCAGAAAGAGTATATGTATTTTCTATTAGAATCACAATTTCAACTTATATACCTTATATCTATATACATATAACGTACAACCTCTTCAACTATTGCTTACGTGTCACTTATTAACTTTAAGCTTAAACGCCCAAAAGCCTGATGTTAACAACACATGAAAAGCAATTTCTTGTACCTGTTCGTATGCCTGTTTTTTTTAAAACTTTAACGAAAAAAAACTGAACGTAATAACTCCATTTTTGTGTTGAAAACTTGTAGGAAAGAAGGAATGAAATTGGATCGTAGTAATTACCTTCTACCTACCAATAACATTCCTTCATTATTATCATAAACATGTCTTTATCTATCTATCTGCATAAAGGTTTTTTAGACACCTACCGAACTACACAACCAATAGGCGATCGGTTTACAATTTAAACATACATGTTCTGCCTCTTTCTTATCTTCAGATAATATATTTTCCATCCTGGTTCTTCTAATATGAAATTTAAAGAAAGCTGTCCAAAGGATAAAGCTTTGAACGAACTAGTTGAATACACAAACAATTATTGTTTTCGTTAAGTATGCTTACAAGTATTTTTCATTTCCTGGATGAGTTGTGTTTTGGGATGAATAGCGCCTTTGTATATACAAAGGAAATACTTGGAAACTAGCTTACCGACAAAAAATGGTGTGTATATTTGATAAGTTAATTCAAATACACAAACCATTTCCTCTAACATAATATTTTCTTTTATTATTATAAAAAGTTAAGCTTTTTCAACAAATTATAAATTAATATTCAATAAAATACAATAGTCTACGTGAAATTGTCTTTGTTTTGACACCTTATTTGTTAAAATTAGTTCCGTATGAGAGCCGAAAAAGGGCGACATGCTAACGAAATAATATATATGAAGATGATTCGTCCAGACTAAATTCCTATTCAATCACTAAACAACTGCATAACAAAAATATTTGTAAGAAAAATTGAAAAATTTGTATATATAAACAAATTTATTTAAATAAAACCGGTCTAACGATTTTCAAACAAAAATTGAAAAATGGAGGTTTTTATATCTTTGAAGACAAACTTATTTCACAGGTATGTACAAGTTCGTGCGATCCAGTAGTGCAATTTATTTTCCCTGAATACCCATTTTGCATTACGGCGAAATTCTCATTTTTGAATTCTTCGCATGGAAGGACATTATAGTTAATTTCGTGACTTGACATTCAAGAGAAAATGGAAATTTACTATAAATTGCCACGGGATAAGGACGAATGAAAGTATAGACGAAGACGAAGACGACTTAAGACTAACGCTTGCGACGACATCATGAAAACGAAGATGAAGTTTCTTATTAATTTTTTCTGTTTTTACTTTTTTGATATTGAATTTTATTTGTGTTCTTTTTATCGTTCCCGTTGCCGTTCCCTCCATCACCACCCTACCACTCTCCGTTTCATGCAATCAGATCGTTCGTCCTGTGAATGCTTTTCTCATTGTTGACGTTCAAAATGACTTTATAAGTGGATCGCTGGATATAAGTAATTGCAGTGCACAGCACAAGGGACAGGAGGTGAGTTGAGTTTGTGTAACATTTTTAAAATTGGTGTGTGTGTTTTGCTATGTATGTATGTATTTTATACGAGAGTAAGGATGAATCAATTATAATTTATTTAGAAAACGTTTTTGATGTCTCTTTGTGTTGATTTGATTTGAATTGTTATGTTAATTTAATTGATTTAACTTTTAGATCTTGGATCCAATAAATAATCTCTTGGGAACAGTGGATTTTGATGCAGTGTTTTATTCATTGGATTGGCATCCAAGTGATCATGTATCATTCATAGATAATGTCAAACTAAGACCTTTGGATGAAACTTCACCTGTGAGTTTTCTTAAGTGAACATTTTTGTGTGGAATTTCATTTAATTAATTTATTTATATGGTTTTACTTAGATTGATGCTAATTCAGCACAAGTTTATGATACAGTAATATTTGCTGGTCCACCACCAATGAAGCAGCGATTGTGGCCACGGCATTGTGTGCAGGATTCTTGGGGCGCTGAATTACACAAGGACTTGAAGGTAAGACTACTTTAGTAAAATTTAATTTTTCCATTTGATGTATCGAAAAACAAAAAGGAAGCTAAACTAAATGAAACAAATAGTATCTGTACATTATGTGAACAAATCGAAATTTATTGGAGACGGTCATCACTACCAATTGTTTCATCAACCAGATACTTGCAATGAATAAAATCTTATCATGGTTAGTGCAAACAACTTTTTAAAGTTCATCCCTAAATTCCAAAAAAGAAGCTAGAGGACTTTTTATCTACTAACAAAGTTCTATTTACTTTTGAATCATGTAAATGCTTTGATTTTGTCGGTTTGTAAATACTCCAAAGACCAAATGGTACAACCATAACTGATCAAAGCGCGACAAGGAAAATGATAATTGATAATACCGATGTTATCGCTAACAAAAAAGGTTAAAAAAGCCTGAAGAGGGAAAGGAGGAAGAAAAATATCACCTTCTTCTTCATCAGTTCTTTAGTTCTTTATTAAAAAGGAATAGCATTACACAGTAAGATACAATATCTTCTTATAGCGCAAGCTTTATATATAAATTCAAATTCGTGTGCTACTTTAGGAGTGATTTAACAAAGCAAAATTTGAGAAATGTTAATAATTTAATGAAATACATATGTAATTTAAAACCGTACTCAAAATTAACTAAAATGTTATTAAAAAATCAACCTTACTAACTTACTTAAGGTGGCATTGCAGTCGTTTGTGAAATAAGGCCTCACCCAACAATTTTCTCTTCATCTAGCCTGGTCTCTAGCTGAATGTCTTCATTTTCGCACTCCAAGTTGGGTGAGTTCACATTCCACTTGTGCGTGCCACCTGATCCTCGGTCTTCATGTACTGCGCTGTCCTGTGGGTGTGGATTTGAAGACTTTACGAGTCAGAGCATTGTTTTGCATGTGCTCTACATGACACACACATCTCACATCTAATGGTTGGAACCTAGGTAGTCAAAGTCCTCAACTACCTCAAAAATTTCGAAGTTGTATGTCCTTTCTTGATGACAACATGAACTTCTTTATGCCCTCAATAACTGCTAAACACATTTTTCCCGCCTCTACCCCAATACTCTAAAAAGATCATTGTCAACACGCTGAATTATTCCGATTATTTTTGACTTCGAAAGGTTCGAGCAGCGTGAATTCTCTATGGTCTGCGGACTTTCCTCGTATGAAACCACATTGATAAGGACCTATCAGGTTATTGACGATGGGCTTTAGACGTTCAAATATTAGAAGAGAAGATTTTATAAGCGATGTTAAGAAGAATAATGCCCTTATATTTGGTTTGTACTGTCTCCAAGTTGGCAAACTTGTCGGTTAGATAATTAATTAATTATCTATAGCTGCTTTGAAGGCATCGGTATTCAATGGTATTTGGTGGGCGTCAATTTGATGTTCTTGGGTTTTTCCAGGATGTTCCGTAATGTGAATATTTGATCGACTGCGGACTTTCCTCGTCGTTGGTCCCTCGAGAGAGGACTTTACCACTCAATTGCGTTTGATCTCAGCCCTGGTATTGTTTTCTACCTAGAAGTTACGTCTGTTGATGGTGACGTTTTGATTTTTGATTTTTGCCACCTCTGCCTCAATACTCACAAAAGCCCCGTTGACATCACGCTGAGTTCTTCCGATTATGTCAATGTCATCAGCATATGCTAGTAATTGGACAGACTTTTAAAAGATAGTGCCTCTAGTGTTGACGTGTAAGCTCTGCACTATTCTTTCAAGTACGATGTTAAGAAAATCACATGACAGTGCATCACCTTGTCTAAAACCTTTTTTGACATTGAAAGGTTCTGTTAAGTTGTTTCCAACCTTTATGGAAGAGCATGAATTCTCCATGGTCATCCTGCACAAAGGAACGAGTTTGGCAGAGATGCCAAAACTAGACATGGTTCTATATAGCTCGTCTCTATAGATGATGTCATGAGCCGCCTTGAAATCGATGAAAATATGGTGAGTGTCGATTTGGTGTACTTGGGTTTTTTCCAGGATCTGCGTAATGAGAATATTTGATCGACTGTGGACTTTCTTGGTCCAAAACCACACTGATAAGGACCTATCAGATTTTTGACGATGGGCTTTAGACGTTCACATATTACAGCAGAGAAGATTTTATAGGCAATGTTAAGTAGACTGATTCCTCTATAGTTGGTGCAGTTTAGAGCGTCTCCTTTTTTCAGGACCGGTCAAACAATACTGAAGCTCCATTCATCGGGCATGTTTTCTTCCGACCATATCTTACAGATAAGGTTGTGCATGCTCCCTTATCTCCAGCTGCTTTAAGGAGCTGGGCATTCAAGCCACCCGCTCCAGCGGCTTTATTAGATTTCAGCCTAGATATGGCCATCTTTACTTCGTCAAAGTTGGAAGGACAGGATTGTTGGCTTTCGTCGTTTATGTTGAATGGATCATCCTGCCTCACAACGGAGTTCCATTCGTCGTCGCCATTATACAGAAGTGGTCCTCGTCCTTCCATATACTAAGCATTGACTTCGGTTCCACTATGATGTTTCCACTTTCGTCTTTGCAGCCTTCGGTTCTAGGTTTATGTAACTGTGAATTTCGTTTCATCTGTTCATAAAACTTTTGAACTTCATTCCTGCTTTTAAAGCTCTCAACATCTTCGACCGAATGCTTCTCATGCCCTCTATTTTTCCTTCTGAAAAGTCGGTGCTCCTCTCGCCTCTTCTGCTCATAGAGCTCATGAGCAGGTCTCTTCCTTTTATGCAGCGCCGCTTTGCTTGCCTGTTGTTTGGCTGCATTTGCCTAGTGACATTCCTCATCAAACCAGGGGTTCCTTGTTGATGGTTTCTTGAAACCCAGCACATCAGAGGCGGCTTCTCTGATTGCTTCTTGGCAATGTTGCCACTGGTTTTCGATACATTGTGTTGGCGGCACAGAACTTCGAGAGAGGTTACTTGCAACTCGGTAGAAAAAGGATTTAATGATCTCTTGCGATTGTAGCCGTTCGACGCATCTCCCTGTTTTTCCTTGGGTCTGGAAACCCGAAGTGCTACCTTGGCTACAACGAGGTAGTGGTCCTAGTCGCTGTTAATTCCTCGGAAATTTCGGACATCCATGGTGCTGGAAGCGTGTCTAGAATGGGTATGTTATTGAGCAAAATTGGCCTATTTGAGGTGATCATTATCCAAAGGTGGTTTTTAAGACCATGTTACATCTTCAAGAAGTCACAGTTTAGTGTAAACTTCAATTATTGGTCTATATTTCTTCAAGAATGAAGACGGGCAAATTATTTTAGTCAAACAGGAATGTTTTATGGCCATGGTTAATGACTTTTTCGCTGCTGTAGTCGGTTCCAACAAGACGGCTGCACTACAACCAACAAAATAATCAATTTTTAATGGAAACTTTTGTTGAGAGCAATATCTTGCTTCGTGGGCCTGTGGCGCTGCCTCCAAGATTGTGCGTGAGATTTAACACAGCATGGAGACTATTTGTTGGGGGATTATTGCTGCAAAAAGTTCTCAAAAATTGGTCCTCATGGCTGAAACTTATAGAAACAATGCCAATTCTCCGAATTGGATTCAATAATGCATTGATTTTGTTTCTTCTTGAAACCCAAATATCTTAAACTCCCCTTGTAGAAGGTTTAATTTCAAACAATTTCCTATTCCAGCCGCCTTCACAAGTAAAGAACTACGCCATTACTTTCTATTAAAGGATACAATCCTCAGTAAAGCATTTAAATAGTTAAATGTCAACAAAATTTCAATGCTTCATATTTGAACTTAAAGATGAAATTGGTTAAGTTATTATTGAGGAAATATACAATCGCAAATGTGGTACAGTAACCGTAGCCAAAGGGACTATTTTGCTGATGTGAACAACATTTACCAGATGCTAGCATATCAAATAATCAGGGTTTACTTAAAGATACATAAGAAACTCTTGGGATGACCAAACTCAGGGGATAACCAATATTGACATTCGTAAAAGGAAAAGGCCCATAGTGGTGGTAGCTAAAAGGAACTTGCAAGTCAGAGTTTATTCCTTTAACATCCCTTAAAACATAAATTAAATCCATTGTTTATTTTAATAGAACTTAAGCACGCACATTACATTCCCACTAAAAATGTTTACATTCAGACAATTAAATTGAAAACGAAATAGAAGCACTCAATTATTTTTCTTAGTAAAATATTTGAAGTACCCATTATATTTTTAACATCCGCATTCTTATTTTTCTGCTGATTCATAGGACTATAGGTATTGCTATTTTATATTGTCCTTAAGTCTCTTTGTTCGGAATACTTTCTTTTCTTCACTCTGGAATGTCCTTTTCATTGACTTCATTCATCCAGTTCCTCTTTGAGTTTATCATTTATAAGAACAATCATTATTAACTGCAAACCGAAATCGATTCGATGTGAAGAAATCCTCGAAAGTGCTCAAATTGCTCACTTAGAAAACATTTGCACATTAAGAAAACAATATGACAGCAAGTTGATAGATAGATATACTTTTCAAAACTGTCAACGACATCGTTGCCGTTGGTTTGGTTGTTTTATTTTTGAAATCTATTCTAAATTTTAAAGGACACTTTCTTATTTTCTATGAATATACTGAGATATATGTAAATGTGTATAGAAATAAATGTTTCAAAACTTAGTTTGTTTTTTTACTATTCAGTTTTCAGTTTAGTAAATACTCTGTTAACCATAAAACCATTCCATTCGGATTCAATTAACATAAGAATTTTCCTCACATTTCGTAATCCGATTTTATCCTCTCGAAGGGATTTGTAATGGTTGGTTGTGTTTCTTAACTCAAACCCTCCACAAGTAAATGAATACAAACAGACTAAAGAAATTCTATTTCATAATATTAACGTTTTCTATTTAAATAACAGTGAGGTGCAAAATAAAATAACATCATTCAAACGGAAATAACATCATCAATGACGGAAGGACAATATGGTCAGGGCACCAATAAAGATAGATAGATATAGATAGATATTCTTTATTTTCGTATTAACAGTTACATTTGGTAAGCTACTCAAATAAAACTAAGATTTCTAGACTTTAGTTTAGAAGTATGTAAGTAGAAAAAAGGTTAGTGTAAATGATAATTGGTAAATATATTTTAATATATTAGTAATTTGTTAGTAAGAATTAACATATTGTTAAATAAATAAATGAATAAATTATTCTATAAATAAATTAATTAATAAATAAATAAACAAATAAATTAATATTAATAAATAAGTAAATTAATAAATAGAGAAATGGACAAATAATTCATAAATAATGAACATAGGGAAAATAAATAAATACATTAACAATTTAAGGAGAAATATTTAAACATAGGTACGAATAATTCAAACTAACTAAAACATATCGAAAAAATGGTTAGTGAATCAATTGATTAATGAGCGGATTTTCAGAGGTTTCACAATTTAGCAAGAATGTGTTAGTCAGTTAATTGATTCTTACAGAAATCAATTCAACATTTGCCTTCTCATGTAAGTCTGTGGTGGAATAATATCGTGGAAGGTTAAGCATCATTTTTAGAAGCTTGTTTTGTGATACTTGCAGTTTTTTAAGATACAAATTTGCACATTTCCCACAAACCTGGCATCCATACAGAAGTATTGCTTGGAATACTACTTTTTGGATTATCATTTTATTATCGTTGTTAAGACAGGACTTTCTATTTATAAAAGGATACAACATATTTATAGCAATGCTAACTTTTTGCAGAGTTCTGGCAATATGTTCTCTGAAAGTCAGTTTTTGATATAAATAAATACCAAGATATTTCACACTTGATTCCCATTTAACATTAACGGTTAGTTGATTGCTTGGTAGGTAACAAGATCTTCTTTTTCTACTGAAAAAGATGGCTTGTAGCTTGTTAGCATTCAGCTTTATTTTCCATTTAGTGTAATAGTTAGTCATCAATTCTATCGCATCTTTTAAATTTGTCTCAATTGTAAGACTAAATTCATGCAATGAAAAGATACCTATATCATTCGCAAATATGGCTATCTGGCAACCTGGTAATCTAGGAATATCAGAAGTATAAATATTGTACAGTAAAGGACTAATTACTGATCCTTGCGGGACACCATAGTTTACTCGGTAACAGTTAGACAAACAGTTGTTGACGAAAACACTAAATTAACGATTGGACAAAAAACTTTGGATAATTTTTACAAGATACGAAGGAAACCTGAAATATACCATCCTGTGCACAATTCCATCGTGCCAAACTGAGTCAAATGCCTGTTCTGTATCAAGTAAAATAAGCCCAGTCCATTTGCCAAGGGATCGGTTTTTCTTAATATGTTCACAGACTCTAAATACCTGTTGAGTAGTACTGTGATGCGTTCTGAATCCAAATTGTCCATTTGGAAATATCTGAAGCTCATCAACGTTTTTTTGACACTTTGCTTATACTACTGAGCAAACTTATTGTTCGATAGCTTGTTGGGAGTTTTGACGGTAGTCCAGGTTTAGGAATCGGTATTACATTTGCATATTTTCCAATTCTAATAAAAATATTGCGTTTTGAGACATGCGTTTATCAAAAACGTAAAAAATTCAAGCCCTGCTTTTGATAGTTTTTTAAGATAAATGTTTTTCATGTTATCTAGTCCATCTGTTTTTTTTTAGTTTTAAATTTTAAACGATGTATTTAACATCCTCCCTGGATATATACTGATCTTTATTAGTTTCAGTGATTTGTGAGTGAACTGTGTTTGCTGTTTCACTTACTAGTATTTTACTAATATCATCACTAAGTTGTTGAGATACACAATGATTTTTCAAAAATTTTGCTGCAAAGATATTTGCTTTATCTGAATTTTGATTATTTTAAAGGTTAGGAATTTGTCTGTTTTTATTTTTGATAAGTTTTGCTATGTTACAGAAAGGTTTAGCATACTTTTCCAGCTTACTAAGTTTCTCATTCCATTTTTTATTTCGAAATTTACTTATTTCCTCCGCAATCTTTTTGTTATAAAATTTCACTTCATTGAGGTACTCTTGTAAGCAATAACGTTGCCGTTGTCTTTTAAAAGAATTCCTTATACGAATGTAAGCTAAAATATAGTTCGGCATTTTGATTACAAATGTTTTTTTGATTTTTTGTGGTACACATGTCTGCACTGTTTCTAGAACTTTGTTTGCGAAAAAATCGACATGAAAATCAACATCTTCTTTTGAAGTTACTCTATTCAAATCAGTTGGAATTGGCGTAAACTTGCACCTAATTTCTGATTTGAAACGACTCTAATTCGTATTTTTAAGGTCCAGAAGTATTGCTCTCTGGTTTTTACTGTTTCGTTCATTTTACAAAAAACTGAAATATGATCAGAACTGAAATCATATATAGTTTCGGGCTGAGTAAAAAATGTAGGTATATTTGTTAAAAACAGATCAAGAACGGAAGTTGAATCTATCGACTCAGACGGAAAATAAGTTGGACTAAACGGAAACAATATGGAAAACGGATACAAACATAGAACAAACAAAGAACATTACCCCACGAGTTTGAATGAATACATCCCCAATCTCGATGTCTACAATTGAGGTCACCTCCGATTATGTAGTTTTCGTTTCTCATAATTAATTTCCTCAAATCTCTTTTAAGTAGTATTCTCTTTTCTGCAGAGGAATTTTTTCCTGGGAAGTACACACAAAACATTTCTATTGCTGTATGATTCCTTACCCTTATTTCCACACCAACATTCTCAACTAATCGAGTCCTAGTAACGGGCAAAAGAGAATGTTGAATTGACTTTCTTGCTAAAATTGCACCAATACAAATTTTAATTATATTTCGTGGTCCAAAGGTGCTTCATTCACTCATGTTGTATTTATCGTAGCCTAGTCTGGATACCAATTCCACAAATTTGAATGCGCTGTCCGACTCTAGCCAGAGAACTGAATCCCATTTTCCGCACAGTGAGGTCATTTTTACGGGCGATTTCAATGTACACAATTCTTCGTGGCTGCGCTATTCCGGTCAGTCAATATACGAACGAAGCTATGTCGTAATTTTTGCTGAGTTAAACCATCTGAATCATTTAGTTGACGAGCCAACTCAGATTCCTGACGTTGCAGGTCAGTCCGCCAATACTCTAGACTTGTTTCTTACCTCTGATCCTAATAAATATGTGATCAGTGTATTTTCCTCTCGAGGCACATCAGACCATTGTGTCATATCTGCTAAATTTTCATGCCTAAAAACCCCTACGAGAACCATATGGCATTATGAGAAACCCAACTGAAACAGTTTCAACGACTTCCTCAGGAACTTTTACTGGTGTAGTGACCAGTGAGGTCACCCGTAACAACGATCCTCGATAGTGACGAGGATTCCAATGCAAATATGGTTACAGGTTCCATTCTTTGGGAATTGAGAAATTTTATCCCGAATAAAATAGAACCGAAAGAAAACTCATGATTTGATTCGAGCTGTAAAGAGGTTATTAGGTTCAAAGATGTAAGTTTCCGGATTTATAAAACCAACTCTGAGGAAAACTATAATAAGTTCAAACAAGCTAGACTTGAAGACTTGAAGAGAACATATTCGACGCATTACATTTTTGCATGACCTGAAATTAAGGCAAACAAATACTACAAAGTCCCAAAGGTCCCAAAAAATTTGCGCAACACTACTTTATCGTCAGTTCTACGCTCGTTTTCAATGACACTCCTTTTGTAAGCTTGATTGATAAAGCCAATTTGATCGCAGCACAGTTTGCAATGAGTGAATTTACTCCTCCTGTACTTAAAAGCGTAAACTATTCTATGGGACGAATCTTCTTTCGCACTCGTACAGTTGCTAGAGTACTAAAAGATCTTGACATTCTCAAATCCGCTGGCCGGGTAGTATCCCCGCTATTGTTCTGAAGAGGTGTTCACCCTGTCAAAACATCTGCGTAAGATTTTCCATCTGTCTCTCTTTTACACTTTATTTATCCAGCCTATCCCTAAAAAACAGTGGAACAAATCTTTACATCGTTTTAGAGAAAGTTAGGTTATAGAACTTGATATTACGAGGGCATTTGAAAGAGTTTGGCATCAAGATCTCTTATCGAAAATACGTGCTTTTGGCGTTAATGAGTCTTTTCTTTTTTGGGTTAGAAATAACCTTTCGGACCGTTCAATTTAATTAGTATTGTACGGTAACTGATATTCACAAAATTTTGTCTACGACTCTCTTTCTTTCTTCCTTTTTATAAATGATCTTTTTATCTAAAACTTCTAACCCACTACATTGTTTCGCTGATGACAATACTCTCAGCTTTTTATATTTGTTTTTAGATTCCCATCCTTGGTCTTCAGATTACTATCCATGACTGGTACTTGCATCGAAAAGAATGAACACCTATCAGTCGTAGGTATATGAATTACAAACCACTTGTTGTGGAATGATCACATATTTGACATCGCTAAAAATGCTGCTAAGTGTTTAGGTTTTCTCCGATGATGCAAGAAGTTTTTGACAGCTTCTGATCTGTCTATAATTTAAACAGCTTTTATTCGTCCAAAACTCGAGTATAACTCTCATATTTGGACCGGCGTGTAGTTGAGTCTTCTCGATAGAATTGAAAAAAGACAAAATGTACATAAGTACAATAATTTTAAACAACCACAAAATTTAAAAAGAGCCTGGGATGCGAACCACACTGATAACTTCCTATCCCGACTGTCGACTTGTCTTACTTTAAACCTTAACAAAATATTTATAAAAATGTTTGTGTAAGATACTTGACTCGTAAACCATTTCTTATCAGTTTATTGTCGTTTTTGTAGGTTTTCGCGTTTTGTTTAAAATGTTGTCAATTGAATTTTTCAACAAATATTAACTAAAAATGAACAACAATATTTGGCATAGGATAAATCAAGTTTAATCTGTTTTTCTTTCTTACATTTTTAGTCCAAAAGCAACATTTAACAATTTTAGCAGCATTGTCTAAGGCCATCTTACATTCAAATTCAGTAAAGAATGAAATCATTTCGAAGTCAATACTTTCGTTTATTAACGAAGTTTGGCGAATCGAACACCAATTTTTACTAATTTAGGTACTAAAGGGTATTTTAAATGGCGCGGGTAGATTTGGGCATCCCGTGGCTACCATTTGTTTTGGTGACATCTGTCATATCTATTTTTTAATTATTCAGTTGTTTATGTCAAATCATGATGGCAAGGTACACCATTGAACAGCACCTTCAAATGATAAAACTTTATTATCAAAATGAGTGTTTGTTACCGCAAACGTTGCGCGCATTGCGCCCATTTTACGTAAGACGTGGTGGCCCGTCACAGTCGACTCTTGAACAATTAGCCAACACCGTATGTGCAAGGTCGCCGAGATATTCGCAATCCGCAATTTTTTCCTCGCAGTGCACAAAAACTCGGCTTTGCTAACAAGCAAAATTGTCGTATATGGGACGACACCAACCCACGTGAAGTTCACCAGGTAATAATGCATCCTTAAAAAGTTACAGTTTGGTGTGGATTTTGGTCCGGCGATTTGACCCCGCTAGACTTTTTCCTGTGGGGTTTTTTGAAGTCTCAGGTCTATGCAAATAAACTACAATCGAGCGATGTCCTAAAGGTGAACATAACACAGGCCCTCGCTTAAATTAAGGCGGATCTATGCGGAAGAATTTTTGAAAATTGGACAATTCGAATCCGTACCACAGTAAGAAACCGATGCGATTTTAGTTTTTATAAAAAAATTACTTACGAAATCAATTTTTACCAATTTTAGTAGGTTTCCTTTTAAAGATTTTTCGGCGTTATGTCTTCACCTAAAATCATAACGCTTAAATCCTAAAATGTTATAAGACCCAGAATTAATCACAAAAACCTATGCTTACAGAATGCCTAAATGTTGAAACATATGACATCTTTTCGGTAATATGTCAATTAATAATTTAGACATTATGATATCTTAACATTGTTTTGGGCAATATGATACCGAGCCTTGTGGCATTTACTTTTGAAAAAGTTTTGGGTGGCAAACCATTTTAAATATTTTATTTTATTGGGCACTAATTCATAATTTAAAATTTCACTAACGGTGCTTGCGTTATTGGTTCGAGAGATAGTTGGGGTCAACGAAAAACTTTACGTCTTAGAAAACGCCTAACGCGAAATTGCTTAAAACCTTAATTTCCAATTTTAAACTCAATCGACAGAATGGTTTGGGCTGTAGGGGTGATAACAGAAAGACAGACCATTCACAATCTCGAGTTCGAAATTTTTGACGAAAGCAATATTTGCCATATAGTCCCTATACGTCGCAAGTAAAAACCACTCACCAAGTTTTTGAAAGTTTTAATGTTTTATATGTAAATCAAAATTTATTTGAAATCGATATTTTTGCTGGTTCTCGAGATATGACCGAAGAAAAAATGTATCACCAGCATGCGGACGTACGATCACCCGCAGATACAGACATCTTTCTAAAAATTTCGAAGAATTTTAAAATTTTCATTTCCACGAATCCTTTAACCACTTAAATTTGAGGTTTATAAAAACTATATCGTAAAGTGTTGGTGTTTCCAAGTATAAATTAGTCCTGTGAGGGATCTACAGTTCTTATGCCCAACCGAAAATGAAAGCACTTTTCAAGAGTAGAATTACTCTTGCAGGATTCTTCAATGGAAAAACTCAACACCTCGAGCATTTAATTTAATTATAATAAAAAAGCCATATTTTCCTGGCTATAGCGCAGGTTTTGAGACTTTCCTATCTTTGCTGTGACCTAAGAACCGTTAGTTCTTCATTAATTTACAAGCTTCGATTTGATTTCTGTGGGTGAAATCGGTTTTATTGCTTCCATGAAAGTGGGGACATGTTTTGATGCGTTTTCCACTACCAACACCTCGTCTTGGAAGACACTGCTTTGATCAGGAAGTCTTTGTCTTTTGTGGCTGGTTTTCCAGCAACTGTTCTAGCCTAGCCGTTAGGCGCTGTTTGCATCATTTTTTCTTACACAAAGGTCCAGGAGTTTAAGATTGAGTATTGCTTCCATTCCTGCAGTGGGAGTGTTTCT
Source organism: Eupeodes corollae (assembly GCF_945859685.1). Lineage (NCBI taxonomy): Eukaryota > Metazoa > Arthropoda > Insecta > Diptera > Syrphidae > Eupeodes > Eupeodes corollae. The sequence goes on along the minus strand of NC_079147.1, from coordinate 143,682,269 downwards.
GTTCTCTCCTGTTATGACTAAACATGCAATTCTCTTAATCCTTGTGAGGGTTCTAAGCTGTTTGGAAGTTAAAGTTTGTAATAGTGAATTCACGAACTTGGACTTGATTCTAAAAAATTGTATTTAGTATCTTAATTTTGCACCTTATTGTTATATACTTTGTATCTAATGAATGTGGAATATAAAACATTTACTTTAATCAATTCATTTCTATTTTGCTTTTTCTTTTTTTTTCAAATGCTTAAAAAATAAAAACAGATTGTAGACCAAGGAATTAAAGTATACAAAGGTACTAATCCAGAAGTTGATTCCTATTCAGTTTTTTGGGATAACAAAAAGCTTTCGGATACCACACTGAATGCCCAACTAAAGATGAAAGGAACCACAGATATTTACATTTGCGGTCTGGCGTACGATGTTTGCGTTGGTAAGTTTATCTTTATAGAATTTATACTTTTCCTGATATTTTCCCTATTCTACACTTAGACTCTTAATACTTTGTTTGTCATTATGTTTTATGTTGAAACATAGATGAATAAATATTATATATTATGTTTAGAAAACAAAACCGCAACATTTAAAAACAAAAACTTTTGTTTTCGGAATTACAGAATTCATAAAAAGTATCAGGTGCTTGGTGGATCTAAAAATAGGAACAATGCAGGGAAGTGTAGGGACCACGGACTGTGATATTGTTATGTTTTTGAGGAAATCATACCCTCACACAGTTATATTCCTTCGTCCCATTATTAAAAGTTTTCGGAAAAGTTACCTTCGTAAATTATTTAACTTTAATTTAATTCAATTTACTAAGAAGTTATCTTTCAAATTGAAATTCTGTAGTAGGGTGGTTAAATTTTAAGGGCCGTTGTCGATTTTCAATAAAACACAAACTATTTGGAAACAAAATAAAATTGCTAGTATTAACATAATTATTGGTATTGTTCAATTATATAATTATGGCACAAAATATAGTTCGAATGACAGCCCTGCGAACTTTGTGGTAGGCCTCCATCCATTGGTCTAAATTTTTAATAACACAGAGGCATAATTAAGGTTCTATGGCGTTTTCCAATAGTGTCAATAACATGGTCTTGGCGTGTAATTAACATCGCCACTACATGAGATAACATGGTCATTGAATTTGTCGGCCAAAAAATACATTGTTTCATAACTAAGGGCAAGTGGAAACCACATATCATCCACATTCAGATCTTCCAATTCGGGCTATCGTTATCATGTCACGAAAGCGAACAGAGGCTGGGATGCGACCCACAATGAAAACTTCCCATCCTGCTTATCGATGTATCTTGCTTAAAAGTTTGTAGGTTTTCTTGTTTTGTTCCTGTCCCTACATCAATTACAGGACTTTCTGCTAATTTGACATGGTTAGCTTCTTCAGTTTATTTTAAATTCACAAAACTCGATTCATCAGCACACATATGTGAGGTTGCTCCGCCATCCAGACACCATGACCGCTGGCTTGACCTCTCATATGATACGTTTCCAGATTATTACGCACGTTCCCGTGCAATGAACCCATTTTGATGTTCCTGGCAATTCTCAGTTAACCTGGTTTGATTTGTTTTAGCCCAGCAATCTTTACTCATGTGGCCCCACTTAACTTCCTCTGTTGAAATTACGCAACCTGCTTGGTTAATGTTAACCAACCTTTGCTTGGTTTAATTTGACCAATCTTCCTTGCTTAAATAAGCTGACTTTCTTCGTTATTAAATGCCAACCTTCTATCTTCATATTAGCCAATCAACTTGGTTAAAACTAACCAAATTTTTCTCTTGAAATTAACCAACCTACTTGGCTAAGACCCTTACATTGATATAGTTGCATCTGTATCTCCTAAGCCCTTAAACTCTTCAAATGTGCAACCCTATATTATTCATGCCATGAACTAAGTTTCCATAATAACCCCTTACACAAAAAAGGGTCTTATGATGTACCGGAAAATTATAAGGTCATCTTCTTCTTGCATTCTTCCGTAAAGCTTTTCAGTACTCTAACTTTTAATAGGCTTACACATTGGACCGAAGAAAAAAAAATGTTTAATGCATTTCAAGCTGGATTTAGAAAGAGCTATTCGACTATAAACCAAGTATTCAGTTTGATAAACATTGCAGAGGACTTTAAAAGAAGGAACCAAAAACTTTACGCCTTTTTTGTGGATTTTTGAGCTGCGTTTGAATCAATCTCCCGTAAAACGCTTTTGTATTGAGCACACTAATATTTGTTTTGTTTATTAATTATATCTTGGAGGAAGTCGGAGGAGGAATCCAGTTCGGAGGACTGATATTTGCGGATGATATTGTTTTATTTATGGACGTGTACCTTACGACGGGAGAAAATATTTCTTGATAATCGATCCCTTGACGTTGCGAATACCCCTTTACGACCAATCTAGCTTTTTGTTTTTCGACATTACCACTTGCATCTTTTTTCATCTTAAATGTCCATTTGGAATTTATGTCTTCCTTTCCTGTTGCTAAAGAAACTATTTCCCAAGTGCCATTTTTCAAAAGAGCTGTATATTCATCCTTCATTACTTTTTTCCAATCAGACATATGTTCGATTTTTTGGGCATCCAAAAAACTGTTTTCACTTGCCGTTTCGTCACTTATTTCGATTGGTATTTCACTGATGGAATTTCGTCTTCATTACTGAATCATATCCTCTAAAAATATCACAATAAGATGTATCGTTCGTCTCACCATCTTTTGGAAAAATTTTCTCATGGAAAACTGCGCCTCGACTTATTACGACTTCTTTTTTCTTAACGTCATAGAAGTGATATGATTTTGAGTGTGTGCAGTATCCGATAAAAATTACTTCTTTTCCTTTGGCATCGAAAACTTGACAACCGAAAACTTTAAGATGCTGCAGATTCACTCTTCTTCCACTCCGGATTTCTTCAGGTGTTTTTTTCTTTTGCACGTTAAATAAACTGCCATATTTGCAGATTCAGCCCAAAAACGTTTGTGTAAACCAGACTCGATGAGAAAATAACGCGCTTTTTCAATTATGGTTCTATTCATTCTTTCTGCCAACCCGTTTTGTTGTGGAGAATATGGATCCGTTGTTTGATGTTGAATGCCTGCATCTGCTGGAATCTTCTTCATCTTAAAATTGCAATAATCCTTTCCATTGTCGCTTCTAATGGCCTTTATTTTGTTACCAGTCATTACATATGCACTTTGGTTGGGTGGTCTGTTGAGTCGGAACATATTGTTCACCAAGCTTGCAGTTGCAACAACATTACCCCTTTGTTCTTTCACTTAACATCCATTCTTGGAAAAAATCATTGAAAAACCCTTCTGAACAATTTTCGAGACAGATAAAAGATTAAAGTATAAGTCAGGAACGTGAAGGACTTCTAAAAATTCAACCTCACTTTCCTTGAATTATCCAATAGATACCTTCATATCGACTTTACCTATACCTTGGACTTGGATTTTTGAATTACTTGCAACAATTACCTTGGAGTTAAGATTTTCCATTTTACTTGAAAAGCATGCGCTATTTGAGCACATGTGAGCTGACGCTCCCGAGTCGAAATACCATTCTTCTTGTCAAGAGTCGTGACGGAAAAACATCCTAACATCGCGTTTTTTTTTGGCTCTTGCCAACAAAAGCAGTATCTTGACTTGCATCCAAATAAAAGTCTTGGTTTTAATACTGTCAACTGTAATAAGAATCCCAGAGCTTTGGATTCGCATTATCATTGGCTTGTATTCTTCGGGAAGACCAGCTAAAAGTATTGATCCTACCCATTTATTCTTCATCTAGGTTAAGACCAACAGACCTGAGCTTGTACGATGTATTTCAAACAACGTTTACGCATCTTCGGTAAAGAAATCTTTCAATTTTGTAGAACAAAACTTTTGGATGAGCCCAACTCTCCTCACAAGACCAGAATCTTGAAAAATTTTCGAAAGAGAATCCCAAATCTCCTTAGCGCTTTTGCAATGTCTTATATGAGGATAAATGGATCATTCAACAAGCAATATAAGCTCCGGTTTTGCGTTTAAGAGCTTCGTTGCATCCTTCTCCGTCTCACTACCATCAGAAACAGCCTTCCAAAGTCCTTTCATTTGGAAAAAAAGCTTTAACGGAAAATTTCCAGTCTTCGAAGTTTTCGCTTAACCGAAGCTTTTCAATACTGAATTTCGTTTAAGAAATCTGTTCAGATCTAAAAGACAATTTTAAAATAATAATAGAGAAGTTAAGCCATGTCGCGTATAGAAGTTTTAAAGAGGAAGCTCAATCTTCGCAACATAGAATTATTTACAATCAACTTAATTTAGATCTTCAAGAACGAACATATGTACCTCCTCAACCGTTACTTATGTATGATAAATGTTATATTTAAAGTTAGAGGCGAACTATTAAATTTAAATTACATTTCGCATCGACCAGATCTGCCAATCCTATGCGACCTTTGCAATCTTAATGAGAGAGAAGATGTATATCACTTTATTGCAAGATGTCCTGTTTTGAAAGAGTTTCGTATAAAACATTTTGGAGCAGCTGTGATGGAATTGAGCGAAACATTGGAAGTTCTGAATGGAAAAGTAGACTGGAAAATTGTATGTAAATATATTACAACCGCATAGTATGTTTATAATGATCTCTCCTTGGCATTAGACTATCTTATAAATTTGTCCAGCTCCGACACCAATATTTTACTTCTAAGTGATTTTAACTATCGAAGAAAGACGAATCCTGCCTTAGAGCCTCTCCTTCATCTTCACAATTACTACAATTACTTACTGACTTACAGCAAACAAGCTGTATTGAAAAATCGAATTCTCGATTTAGTCTTTTCTTCTGACACTATCTAGATCAGGAATTACTAATATTACCCTTTTGGACATTTTTTTTTTGCTTAAGTAATCACCTTACTAAACACAGTAATTCCTTTGATTGCTTATATAATTTTGATTTCAGAAGAGCTAATTTCCAGCAGTTGTCTGAAGATTTAACCATTTCTGAAATTGCTGATACAATAGCACTTTCTAACATTGACGAAGCAGTTTCAACTTTTCATAAGATCCTTAATTATTGTTTGGAAAAAAATGTCCCTTAAAGAAATCAAGGTATACAAACTTTAGCCATCGTTGGTACACGAAAGAATTGCGTTTACTGCGTACCAAAAGAAATAAGGCATGGAAAACGTATCTCCAAACTCTGTCTCCAATCAACTTTTCTTTTTATGCTGAACTCTTTAACCAATTTAAGTCTCTTTCTTATTTTGTATATGCTTGTTATGTTGCTGATATGGCCACCTCTTTGATAGAGAATCCTAAAAAATGTTGGAATTTTGTAAACTCAAAGAAAAATTCAAAAGACTTTGCAGTTAACTTCACTTACAAGAACCTTTCGTTAGATAAAACTGTTGATACCTGTAACGCCTTCGCAACAAATTTCCGTGAGTCATTTGTTAATAGCCCTGAAAAATTTGATGAAGTATATTTCATAATCTTCACTACTTTTCGCAAACTAGCTGTAGTCACATACCTGTTCTACAGAGTATGGTCCTTCATCTTTTATCTGCGTTGACTGATGATTGTTCAGCAGGTCCCGATGGTATTCCTCTGATAGTATTACGTTCTTTTTTAAACTTTCTCTAAAAACAGGCAAATTTCTCAGTCTATGGAAGTAATCATTTCTAACACCAATTTTCAAGAAAGGTAACAAGTCAGATATAAGCAACTACAGGCCCATTGCAAAGCTTTCTTGCATTCCTAAAGTTTTTGAACAAGTTGTTTGTGAAAGTGTAGTATTTTTTAGTAAGAATCTCATTTGCGAACAGCAACATGGTCTTGTAAAAAAAAGATCAACCGTTACAAATCTCCTTACATTCTCAAATATATGTTCAAACGTTTTAGAACAAGGTTATGAAGTTGACTTTGTATACACTGACTTCTCTAAAGCTTTTGACCAACTTAGCCACAGAATTATTTTATTTAAACTCAAAGCTCTTGGTTTTCCACCATTTTTCTTAGATTGGATCAAATCATACCTTGAAAACAGATCTTATGAGGTAAAATTTAGAAATTGTCTTTCAGAACCTTTTGTTGCTCAATCTGGTGTTCCCCAGGGAAGCCATCTTCGCCCTTTTCTGTTCATCCTGTCTATTAACGATGTACCGTCATGTCTACGCTCAAGTGAACTTCTCAGTTTTGCTGACAACATGAAGATTTTTAAAATAATAAAGTCCACCCATGATCGTATCCTTTTACAAGCCGACATTAATAGTTTCACATTTTGGTGTGGAAAAAATAGCCATTTACTCAACCCTTTAAAATGCCAGACGATAACGTTAACTAAAACACGAATAGTTAGTGTATTTGATTATTGTATATCACACTAAAAACTCTGTCTAAAGATCTAAAGATTTAGATGTTCATTTCTGTCCCAACTTAGAATTTACACATCATACTAATTTTATTGTTAATAAAGCAAGTTCTATGTTTGGTTTCTCTGGCAAAGGAGTTCAATGATCCCTAAGTTACGCTTTCTTTGTATTATTGCCATGTTCGTCCTCATCTTGAATTTGTTTCGTAGGTATGGACTCATTACTATACGAAACTTATCGTATTCAGCTTCTTCAATTGCAATCTCTCCATCAAAGGCGTGATTTAATTCAATTTCACTCATTAACGGTGAAATTAATGCACCTTATTTGCTATCTTGTGTACATTTGAATTACCGGGGCGGAACTCATCACCTGCGTACATTTGATTTTATACATATTGACTTCCATAGAACTAACTATGGGAAGAATGAAGCTTTAAGTCGAATGAGCATTTTATATAACTTAAACTGTTCATCGATAGATTTAAATTTAAATAAGGTGGGATTAAAATCATTGTTTAGAACCTCCACTATCGTAAACGTTCTCATTTTTTTGATCTGTAATAGTTAAATGTTATTTTCAGCTTAAAGCCCAAGGAGCTACTGCTGATTTTATATTAATTTGTACATTTATTGTTAAATCAATAAATAATAATAATAATAAATAGTTAAATGTTAATTATGTTTTGTATTTCGTGCGTGTGTTAGGCTACTTACTTACTTAAGGTGGCGCTACAATCCGGGGCGGACCTGGGCCTCAACCAACATGCGTCTCCAGCCAGGTTGGTCACTAGCTAGCTGTCTCCAGTTTCGCACGCCAAGTTAGTTGAGGTCTTCACCCACCTGCATGTGCCACCTTAGTCGCTGTCTTCCTCTGCTGCGCCGTTCCTCGGGATTGGATTCGTAGACCTTCCGGGCTGGAGCGTTGATGTTCGTTCGCTCTGCATGACCCAGCCATCTAAGCCGTTGGACTTTAATTCTGCTAACTAGGTCAGTGTCGCTGCACAGCCCGTACAGTTCGTCGTTATATTTTCTACTCCATTTTCATTCTATGCGTACGGGACCGAAAATGACCCGAAGCATCCCAAGACGCTCTCATCTTTTTTTGAAAGGTCCAGGCCTCAGTGCCATAAATGGCAACCGTGATGATGAGTGTCTTATAGATGGTGATTTGATGCTCGGGAGAGGACTTTACTTCTCAATTGCCTTCTAAGTCCAAAGAAGCAGCGATTTGCAAGAGTTATTCTTCGTTTGCTTTCAGCACTGGTGTCGTTGTCTGTGTTAATAGCGGTGCCTAGGTAGACAAGGTCCTTAACTACCTCAAAGTTATGGCTGTTACTGGTGACGTTTTGTCCAAGACGTCGTTGTTCAATGTACATTTTTGATGACAGCAAATACTTGGTCTTACCCTCATTGACCACTAAACCCATCTTCTTCGCTTCCGTCGCAATGCTCAAAAACGCTAAACTGACATCACACTTTGATCTTTCAATTATGTCAATATTATATGCGTATCCAAGTAATTGGATGGACCTTTGAAAGATTGTGCCTCTAGAGTTTACGGTTGAGTTTTGGAGAATTCTTTCCAGAACGATGTTAAAGAAGTGGAATGACAGTGCATCGCCTTGTCTACAATCTTATTTTGACACCAAATTCATCGGTGAGATCTTTTCCGACCTTGATAGAGCATCGTGCATTCTCTATCGTTATTCTGTACAAACGTATAAGTTTGACAGCGATGCCAAAACTAGACATTGCTCAGTAAAGCTCTTCCCTATAGATGCTGTCATATGCGGGTTTACAATCGATGGTGGGTATTGATTTGAAGTTCCTCGGTTTTTTCCAAGATCTGCCGTAGTGTGCATATTTCGTCGATAGTAAACTTTCATTGTCTGAAGACACACTGATAAGGACCTATCAGGTTGTTGATGAACGGCTTTAGACGTTCACATAATACGCTAGAGATAATCTTATATGCAATTTTAAGGAGGATGATGAATCTGTAGTTGGCGCAGTTAAGTGGGCCTCCTTTTTTATGTATCGGCCACACTGTGCTGAGATTCCACTCATCGGGCATGCTTTCTCTGCACCATATTTTGCAGATGACTTGGTGCATTCTTACTAACAAGTCATTGCCTGCTGCTTTGAATAGTTCGGCACCGATGTAAATAGCTCCAGCAGCTTTGTTTGACTTAAGTTTTGATATAGCTATGTTCACTTAATCAAGGTAGGCGAAATTGTTGATCTGGGTCGCCGAGGTTGAGTGGTTCTATCTCCCTTACAGCGGATTTCTGTTCGTTATCGCCGTTATATACATATTTCGGAGAAGTGGTTTTTCCATATTCTCAACAAACACTGCCGCTCCACTACGATGTTCCCCTGATCGTTCTTACAGGCTTCGGTTCGTGGCTTGTACCCTTGGGGGTTTTTTTTAATATTTGGGAAAATTTACGCACTTCATTAATGTTGTGACATTCCTCTATCTCCTCGATCACGCCCTCTTTTTTGTTCATCTAAGATGCGGGTGTTCCTCTCTCTTCTTCTGCTCGTAGAGCTCGCGAACAGCTCTGGTCCTCCTGTGCAGAGCCATTTTTTATGCCTGTTGTTTCGCTGCGTGCGCTTGCCGCATTCGTCGTCAAACCAGGGGTTTCGCTATTGTGGCCGTGTGAAACCTAGCACTTCAGAGGCGGCATCTCTGATGGCTGCAAGGCAATGTTGCCACTGGTTTTCGATGCTTAATGCAGGCAGCATACGACTCCTTAAGAGGTTATTAGAGACTCGATCGGAAAAGGACATGGTAGTCTCTTGCGATTGTAGCCGCCTAACGTCGAATCTTCTCACAGTACTTCCTTGCTTTGGCTTGGATCGGGACATCCGTAGCCGTACCTTGGCTACAACGAGGAAGTGGTCCGAGTCAATGTTGGCCCCTCGCAATGTTCGCATATCATGTATACTGGAGAAGTGTAGTGCGTCGATAGCAATGTGGTCAATCTGGTTGACGGTTGATTGATTAGGAGATTTCCATGATATTTATATGTGTTAACTACGTACTTGCTACCAGAACGTTTCGCCCCGCAGCGAAATCGATCAGCCTGAAGCCGTTGTCGGAAATGGTGTCGTGCAGGCTGTATCTCCCGATTGTGCCACCAAAGATGTCTTTTGTTCCTAGCTTGTCGTTAACATCTCCTAAGACAATTTGAATGTCAAAGCCAGTGCACTGCTCATAAGTCTTGTCCAGAAGCTTGAAGAATATGTCTTTGGTGTCTTCATCTTTCTCCTCTTTTGGGGCATGCGCGCATATTAGGCTTATGTTGGCGAATTTAGCCTTGATGCGGATTGTCGTGATGCGCTCGCTCACACTGTTGAAACTCAAAACTTTTTGCCAGAGTCTAGTAAAAACAACAAATCCACACCCAAATAGACGCTGTCTTTGTTCTCGTTAGCAGTCGCCGTAGTATATATTGCATTCTTTTAGTTTGCGTTTGCCCGGTCCATCCCATCGCACTTCTTGAATAGCGGTAATATCGGCCTTACAGCAATTTAGGGCTTCCGCTAATTGTTCAGCAGCAAAATGTCTGTTAAGGGAACTAACATTCCACGTACAGATCCGAAGTTCGTTGTCTTTATTTCGTTTGCGTGGGTTGTCAACAATGAATCCGTCAGTATCCGAGGCTTGTTGGTGCTTCGAAACGAAAGGTATTGTTTACGTGGCCAGAAAGTCATCCCGACAGCACAACCCCCAACCTGGAGGGCCAGATCCTTGGTATAACTCCAAGGACTCATAGGCCTGGGCTCCGAATTAGTCGTAGAAGCCCATTAAGGTGTTTACTAAGTAGTTCAACCTTACTGGAACTGTAGACGCCACCGTGGATTCCATCTCGAGAATTCGTCCGCTGTCGTCTGGATAAGAAGAGGTGCCTTAGTGAAACACCTCTCCCCACCCTCTCTCGTTTGCTGACCCCAACAACTTTCCACTGGGGTAAGAACGCAAACTCCAGTTGAATTACTAGGCACTCGATGTTAACTTCGGGGAGGTGAGAGTAGGATTTGATAGACAGAGGTGGGTTTTGAGGAAAAACCTCGCTTGTGTCCTCTTGAATGCACAAGTCTATCATTTAAACCTTTGTGTTAGGTTTAATTGCATTATTTTTTACTAACAACTAACACATGCACTTACGATGAGCCTCCGATCGTAGTTGGACGCTTGCTATAAGCTTACTACTTTCTGAAATATAAAAAAAGGCTTTTAATTAAACAACTAGGTTAATTAAACAATTAAACTTAATTACATTGTCAATCTGGTAGGCGGCCACTGGCCAAACCATATATAACTTGTGAACATAGTATAATAATAATTGTTAATTTTAAAACCATTTTTCAAATAAAGCTTTTCTAACTGAAAAACTCAACTAACTAAGTTCCAGAATTGGGTATGCAGCCCATGTAAACTTCTATATCTCTTGGACATACATATTTGTATTGTGAATGACGTTAAAATCTCCCATCTAATGCCTTAATTGATTCAAAGGTTAAATCTCCCCATCTATCACGAATAGATCATAATGTTAAATGTCACCTAAAAATATTCATTGTCGTGGCAGCTTATAAAACCCCATCTAACTTATCGTGTATATTTTTGTTTTTATCTATCATCATCCAGGTGCAACTGCTGTTGATGCCTTATCAGCTGGATATCGAACAATTTTAATTGATGACTGTTGCCGTGGTGTGGACCTTCGTGACATCGAAAGCATCAAAGGAAAAGTGAATTCAAGCTACGGGGTTATTGTTCACTCAGACGAGGTAAAATCAATTTGAAATTCAATCAATTATGTTTTATTTTATATATTGGATACGATGAAGATGCAGATGGAAAATATTAATATATAAATACATATTTTTATATAAATAACTAACTTATTTTTAGGTCAAAGCTATGGTTGAAGGAAGGGATCGTCGTCCAGAATTAGGTTATAAGCTGGCAATGGAATTGAAGAATCCCGATTCCGTACTCTCACAAAGAAATGGCAGCCTATCAAAATAAAAATATGAAGTACTCATGTACAATATGTATCTAGTTATGTAAGAACAAAATGTAATTCGAACAATATGTATTTTTGCAATTGGAATTTTAGTCCTTTGAAATTATAGATCAATAACTTAAGCGTGCATTCTGCTTCTAAATATTAATCCTGAATCAATATTGTTTAAAGTCCGAAAGATTTGCTTCAATGGAATTTTATCATTATGTACTTACATCTTAATTATACCAGATTCAGGACTTAAATTGTAGTTTTGAGTTTATATTCAGGAAACGAAGGCAAAAGGAGAGCTTTCAAAATGTATGCTTTTCATTTGTATTTTACTTTAACAGGCGCTTATTCTATATAAAAATAAAGTATAAAAATCATTGCTTACAAGACCATAAGGTTCTTAAAAGTCTAAATGCTTATAAATAAATAATAAATAAAGACACTATAAGAGTTTTTATTTTAATGTTTACGAGAAACCATTTAGGTATAGTAAAACAGTTTTCAACAGAAAAGGCAAAACGGTTTGTAAGTTATTGTTCTTGTAACGAATCAGTTGTCTGAGCAATTGTATCATATTAAGTTTTTGTCATATAAATATTGATAAAATTAAAAAGCGATTCGAAATCATCTCCAACTAAAACGAATTTTTCAAAACTACGACATTATTAAATTGAAGCTTTGACTAAAACTTGTCAAATAAAGAATCATAACTAATGAGAAATTCCAGAAAGTGAAATGATTTAAATTGTATCTAAAGAAAGAGACTTGTACATACTTTGCAAGATCATCATACAATTTATTGTTCAGGATCTTTTAAATTTTAACCAAGAAGGGTTTTTTAATTTTTCGTAGCATTTTTTAAAATGGTAGATATTATAGATGCAAAAGACGAGACGACTTGAATTTAGGACATCTGAATCCCTTAAAAAGTATGAATTTATCTATGCTCCTAAAAAAATCTTACTTTTGTCAATCAGTGTTAATAGAAAATGACTTTCAATATTCAAACACTTTGTAAAGTGTTTGCATTTCTGCAATCTGAACGAACTCACGTTCGAGCCTCGAAGAATTTGTCTTCTTCTATTGCTGCACATTGTTTTTGTAATACTCCCTAGTAGATATTTTCTTAGTCTTCTGTTTCAAAATTTCATCTATGCTAACTCGGTTGTCTTGTTCTTTTTTTCATCAATTTCTTTCCACGCATACACATGCGAAAAACAATTTTATTTTCGGCACCAGGCGACCATGCTGCGTAGCGGGTATAATTTGTTATCATTTTTTGTTAAAGAACAGAGCAAAAAATAGTTATATATTTTAACTATTTAATCCCGATCGCTAACACTATTGCAGGATTAACTACACCACGCCCACTCTCTCCTCGATCTCATTGCGCAGTGTTAGTAAAGTTTAAGAAGCTTGCTAAGTATATAATAATCTATGTAGTAGTTTAAAAAGGGGAAATAACTTGCAATTATATAGTAATTTTTACATATATATATATATATATATATATATATATATAAGAAATGCGAAGCGCGAAGCAAAACAAAAAGAATAAATAGCTTCTTTTCAGCATGTTCGCCTAATACGAAAAATTAGATTTGCTTTCTGCGGAATGGCATGCGGCTGTGATTTAGGGGTTTGTTAGAAGCACTTTTTCTAATTGCGAAATGTTCCAGTTAAATTTGATTTAAAAATCTATACACATGTACAATATCTTTTTCAGTATCATTAAAATGAAATGGGAAACAAATTTCTGAAAAAGCATTAAGCCGGAAATAATTAAATAAAGTTAAACTCTTTTGAATAGAATTACCAATTATCGGATATGGTAACTTGGAATATTAAATTCAAGTAATTTTCCACTGATTGTCTAAGGGTAAAAATCCGACCACAATGGACTGTCAGAATCAGCCGGTCATTATTAAAAAAAAACCTGTTAAAACAAATTATTCGATCTAGCTATGTATATGAAACTATAAATATTATTTTAATATACTTCGTGATTTCTTTAATTTCAAAGATAAAAAAGAGGCTGATATGCGACACACACTGACAACTTCCCATCAAGTCTGTCGATTTGTCTTGCTTAAAAGTTTGTCTATATGTACTCGTATCAATTTTTACCAAATTTGCGTACAATTTTTTTATGAAAAAATGGACAGTTGGATTTTTATATAAAATTACTGAATATCGAAAACAATATTTTCTGTGAAATAAAATAAGATTGAAGCCAATATTTCACATTTTTGAAAAGACATTTGAGTCGAAAATCAATTTTTACCAACTTTAGTTAATTTTTTTTTCGTTTTTTAATTTTTTGTACAAAAACTATCAATTCGATTTTTTTCGAAATTTTACTGAATGTTAACAACATTATTTTTTGAAAGATAAAAGTAGTTTAAAGCCAAACATCTATAATTTATGAAATGATATTTGAGACGAAAATCAATTTTTACCAACTTTTATTACATTTTTTCAGGTTTTTATTTTTTGTAAAAAAAAATATCAATTCGATTTTTCTCAATATTTATCCTAATGTTAAAAACAATATATCTTATAAGCAAAAATTTGTTAGAAGCTATTATCTCAAATTTTTTAAAAAAGATATTTGAATCGATATTCAATGTTTACCAACTTTTAGTAATGTTTTTTTTTATTTTTATTCGATTTTTCTATAAATTTTATCAGATGTCAAAAACACTATTCTTCGTTGCTCGAAATTGTTTTGGAGATGAAATCATTAGTCGTAAGATTTTGGAGGTGACAATTTTTTTTTCAGTTTTTTTTTTGATTTATAAAAAACCGGTAATTGGATTTTTTTTAAATATACTTCTTTGATATCTTGTTACAATATATTTTATAAAATTTAATTCAAATCCCTAGCGGTTTTGGTTCATAAGATATTTAGGGTTAACCAAAATTTTCACCTTTTTTTCAAACTGCTATGGTAGAAAACCACCCACGCAATTTTCTTGAAAGCCCTTTCTGTATCTTTCTGCCTTATTATCTATATAACAAAATTTATTTAAAATTGATATCTTTTCTGGTTCTTGAGCTATAGACGACAAAAAAACGTCGCGAACATGCAGACGTACGGACGTATGAACACACGCACGCACAGACATATTTCTAAAAATCTTTTATTGAAACGTCGAGAAAGGTTAAAATTTTCAATTTGACAAATCGGACTCATTACAATAATTTGCTATTTAAAGTTAATAATACGTAAAATGCATCACCAGATTTTCACCAAGTCATACATCTTTTGAGAAAATAGATTCTGCTTATTGTAGATAACAGATCTTGAGATTGAATCCAAATAATTAAGTTTAAAATATATTTTTTCCGCTTTGAAATTAACATATTTGGAACTAGCGATTTGTTCATTGTTTTTGAAATGTGCTTCTACTAGTCCCCAAATCACAAACTTCAATCGGCCATTTTACAAAAACCACATTCATTATGATGTACCAAGAGAACATTCTGAGAAGAAGGCTACTTATGTTTGCTTTTGCTTTTTATTTTTTGTTATAAAAATTGTTAAGTTGTGTTTAACTAATTATTTTCCCCTCTTTATATTTACTAAAAGTAACATACATAACATTTTGTGGGGAAAGTGGGCGTGGTTAATCCTTTTTTTGTTCTGTTTTGCAACAGAAATGAAGAATAGAATGCAGATCATAAAATAATAGTAGAAAATATAGTAGAATACTTACTTATGTATATAACATGGTCGCCTATTGAGAAGAATCAACGTTTGTATGTTTAGTTGCATTGAGGGAAAGAAAGAATGAGGATTTATTACAGAATAGTCTTAGAATTATTGCAAAATCAAATACATACTAAAAAGTATGGTTGCCTGGTGATTGTATGATGATGCGATGCCAAAGAAGAAACGAGGTCTACGCAGGAGATTGTAAGGACTCAGAGGTATTCTGCAAGCACTTTTTAAGATTTGGGCTTGCACTTTTTGTAAGTAATGTTTTTGGTGGTTATTATTTAAAACATAACCTTATCAAATGTTAGAAACTAATACTATGGCTAAAAATAATATTCTGACATATTATTATGTACTACTTTTGACATAGCTGCTCCATTGCGTTAATTTCAATATTTCTCTTCAGTTACTGTGAATGGTGGTCGATATGGACGAATGTGGTTTCAACAGAACGGTGCCACTTGCCACTTTAAAAAGATCTAAATATCTGCATAACATTTTTAAACTTAAAATGAATATGAATATAATATTTTAATCATAATAAATTAAATATAACTCGCTCTATAACGATTTCAAAAAAAAAATGTGTTTAAGTTAAGGTTTTTTGAGAAATAAAGTTGCATTTAAGGTTTTGAAAATAAAGAGGCTTGCTTTGTAAACATGACAATACTTGTGTTCAAAAAAGTAAATCTACAGTCTAGAATGGTCAAGTTGGCATTTTATTTTATTATGTTGCTGAGTTAGCCCGAAAATTGCAAATAACAAATTGAGTAGTTTGAGGGCTGTGATCGGAAATGTGGCTCCATTTACAGATCCAAAAACATTTCGTAACTGATTGGTTCTCAAGCCATGCAAAATTTTCCAATTGGTTTTCGCGGTGGATAATTTGTTAAATTAATTTGTTTGTTGACCATTGTGGCATTATGTCATTTTTAAATTTAATAACTGGTCGACAAGGTTTTCTTTCTGGCAATAGGTTTTTCAGATACTACTTTTTACAATTCGAAAAAACGTACAGGCTTTTTGAAGCTATAAACATTTATGAATTGCCTTTGTTCAATAAAGTCCGTGATTGTTTTTCGAATCTATTAACACTTTGTATTTTAAAAAATATACCTTTTTAAAAACAAACAAATAATGTTGAAAAATGGTATTTTCAAATTTTGAGGATATACTTACACTTAAAGTTTTGATTGGAAATCAACTCCAAATTTAACTTCAAAACTTATTTTTTAAAACT
This sequence comes from Eupeodes corollae, assembly GCF_945859685.1. NCBI lineage: Eukaryota > Metazoa > Arthropoda > Insecta > Diptera > Syrphidae > Eupeodes > Eupeodes corollae. Next base: position 143,665,906 of record NC_079147.1, on the reverse strand, counting down.
ATCAAAGTATTAAATTCAAGGTACTCCATATATTGTCAATTAAGAATTCATAACTAATGAGAAATTCCAGGAACTAAGTTAGATTCGGAAATTATTTAATCGGTATCTAGAAGGTAAAGATTTGTACTTTAATACATTATTATACAATTTATTGGTAAGAGATGTTTAGAGTTTTTAACTTAGCCTTAAAAACAGGGTTTTTTGTTTTTTTTTTTTAATTTTTAAAGAGCTATATTTTAAAATGATAGATGTTATCGACAAATGTTTAGGTGGGACTCAAATTTAGAACACCTAAATCCTTTTAAAAATTATTGTTGTATTTTTGCTTCGGAAAATATGAAAAGTTTTTGCAACCTGAACAAAGTCACGAGCGAGCCTCGAAGAATTTCTCCTCTGTTTTAACTCTCTTTTTCTGCTCCTATGACTTTTTCATCAATTTCTTAAAGCTCCCTTCCTTCCTAATTCCATATCCACGCATCCCCAACAGAACTTTTATAACAGGTGAAATTATGTTTGATTCTTAGCTCGCACCCGGCGACCATGCTGCGTAGCAGGTAAACTTTTGTCTCATTTTTTTGTAAAGAAAATAGTCATATACTTCGAATAACTTAATCCCGATCGCCAACACTATTGCAGGATTAACCAAACCACGCCTACTTTCTCCTCGATCGCATTGCAGTGTTAGCAAAGCTGGAGAAGCCTGGTAGATAAAAAATGTTGATGTGTAGTTGGAAAAGGGAAAAGAAATAGAAATTATACATAGTAATTATTATATATAAATGTATAAGAAATGCGAAGCATGGCAAAAAAGATGTATGTATACTTTATTTTCAGCATGGTCTTCTAATACAACAAATTTGATTTGGTTTCTCCTTAATAGAATTGCATAAGCTGTGACTTAGGGATTTTTGAGAAGCACTTTTTAAAAATTATGTACATACCAAATTTTTCATATATAAAAAACACAAATTAGTAATCTCCAATTGCGAAATGTTGTAGGTAACATTGATTCGAACATTTTAAATATTATCTTTTCAGACTGATGGAAATGAAATGTAAAAAAAAAATTTTAATAACCTAATAGCTGGAGGCCGGAAATTATTCAATAATGAAATTTAACTCTTTTGACTAAAATTACATACTGAGATACGTAGAAAGAAATTTAAGAGAAAATAATCATCATTCCGAAGGCAAATCAGGAACTGTTCTGTTATAAATTAAATTTGTTCATTGTTTCCTTAACGCACGTAGCTCTTCAAACAAAATAAGTTTCATACAAACTTTTTTTTGATTCTTCGCAATAGGCGACTATAGGTATTCTATTTTTTATTTTATTATTTTATGATCTGCATTCTATTCTGCATTTCTGCTGTCAAAGAGAACAAAACAAAGTAGTGATATGATTAAACACGGCAACTTTTCTCTCAAACTGTTTTGCAACTGGCCTAGCTTTTGTAAGAGAAAACACAAACATATCCTTTAGTAAATACAAAAAGGGAAAACAAAAACCTAGTTAAACACAACTAAACCATATTTCTAACATAAAAGAAGAAGAAAAGAGAAAATAACCTTCTTCTCAGCATGATCTCTCGATACATTAAATTGAATGTGGTTTCTGTAAAATGGCCGATTCAAGTTGTGATTCGCAAACTACGTAAGAAGCACGTTTTGATAATCATAATCATATTACGCAGAAAAGATTTTAAAAACGATGTTAAGAAACTGATTCCTCTACAGTTTAAAATGTCTCGTTTTTTAGTATCAGGCAATTAATACTGAGGTGCCATTCATCGCGCATGCTTTCGTCCGGCCATATCTTACAGATAAGTTGCTTTGAAAAGCTCTGCATTCAAGCCATCTGCTTCAGTGGCCTTATTAGACTTCAGCAGCTTGGATATGGCAATCTGTAGTTCGTCTAAGTCGGAAATATTGTATTGGTGGCTTTCGTCTACTATTTTGAATGGATCATCTTCCCTGACAGCGGAATTCTATCATCACCGTTATACAGCTTTCACACCATTTCACTAGATGTACGGCTATGATGTCTTGCTTAAATTAGCTCATAGCCTTTCTCAGATCATGGATATAAAAGTTGTAACTAGCAAGATTAAGCTTTTTTTCATCCGAAGTGACAACTCTGCTTTTAGTCGCTTGTAGAGTGGAATTTGTGGTAAGCCGAAGCATTAACCGCTTTTCTCATGATGTTGTGGTTTCAACAGAGGAATAAAGTTTTTTATTTTTAACCACTTATTAATGAAAAGTTAAAATTCATTCCACATTTTGTGTCCTCCTCCTCCTAGTGATTTTCAGTAAATATGAATAAAATTTTAAAGTTCGCAGACTTCAAAACTGTTTGATTACCAATAGCTGGAAAGGTCGACAATGATTTTAGGTTCTTTGAAATTCATTGATAACTTTCCAATTTTTTGAACAGAAAATGGTTCAAATAATCAAATTATCATATAAAAATTGATTAAAGTCTTGAAAACGAATTCCTTCTTCTACAAAAATATTTAAAAGGTAAAATTACTCATTTATATTTGTTTTTTTTTTTTTCATTTTTTAATTTGTAATGTTTTCGTCCTTACTAAATTAACATTACACTAATTATAAGAAATCACTGTCACTCTTGCCATTTTGAATCAGAATTATTAATGTACATACACCACTTATATTTGTATAGAAAAAGAAAACACTTATAGAACAGGCTATAGAAACAAAATGGATACAAAAATATTAGTCTACTTTTTAAAACTGTAAGTATATGATTGTGTAAAAACCTCTAGTAGAGGTTGTTCGTGAAATTCAACAAAAAATTAAAAAATATAGAATGACAAAATAAAAAATGAAAACATTTTAAAAATGTCAGCTGCAAAAACGATAGTTATTTAAAATATTTAAAAAACAAAGAAATAGTTTAAAGGAGTTGAGTAACGTGACGTTCATACAAATAAAATCATTATGCATTTCAATGTATATAACCCAACACCAACATTGTCACTCGAAACAACAACAAATTAAAATTAACTACAAAAACAAAAACACATATTTATATCTGACTATCCAAGTTTTAATAGAATATTAATAAATGAAAACAAACAATGCCAAAACAAATAAACAAAAGAGATCACTAAAATTTAAAAATAAAAAAACTAAAATTAGTGAATTTTACAATATAGACAATTGAAATAAAAATTAAAAAAAAAAACATATATACACACTCGTAAAATACACAAAAGAAATAAGAAAAAAATCCATATATATATCAAATTGTATATTATATTATACAATTCATTCAAAAACAAAAAAAGGAGAATAAATACTCCTAAAAACAATAAAATTCAAGGTCAACGTTACGAAAAATAAAATAAAATATAACAAAAATTCAAAAAACAGAAAATAAAAACAATTAATAAAAATATAATTAAACAAACCAAAACAAAACAAAAACTGAAACTAACTAATTGTCATTGTTGTAATCACTGAACATTAAGAAAAACATAACAGAAAAAGAAAAAACTATAATTTATTGATATGTTTGTATTTATATTTTACAAAACAAAAAATGACTAAATAAAAAACCAATAAAATATGTTATATAGAAAAGTGGTTGTTCTTATTTTTTTTAATTAAAAAGAAAATTAAACTTAAATAAGGGTAAGTAAATGATAATTTTCGAAACGGAAGGATGCACAGTGTGTATTGAGTTCAGCTGCCATTTTCGTGGACATTTTTAAGTTCAACATTACACTGGTCGAAAAAATAACGTTTTTGTCTGGTGGACAGTCAAAACAATACTTTTTAAGGGATTGAAATGTCTTGAATTCGAATCCTGCTTTAAATTTTGAAACCTCATAAGGCTAACTTAAACTCAAAATATCCCTCCAAGGCCGTCTTTACCTCCTCCTCCTTAGGAGCCCTAGACACTTTTCAAAAATGGGACCGTTTTATGATTTTACAAAAATTTTATGTTGTTATTCACATTGTTAGAAAATTCTTAGTGCAATTTCAACGTTTTCTCTTAAGTCTTCTGAATTCAGAAGCCTCTGATTTAAATGAACGCTTAAAATATCGACAATGGGAAGAATGGTTTCATATTTGAATATTTCTTTCCCAGCCAGAATTAATTATGGTCCAGAGCAGTCAAAAAAGTCTCGCTTGAGTTTCTACACCTCTTCTCTTCAGGAAGTTCTTTCTATTCGGAATCCGGGATTTTGTATGCCTGGCTGATGATGATAATCAAAGTTATTAAAATTATGAATGAATCCAATTAGAATTTCGATCGATAATATTTTGTTTTTAAATATAGAGTTCCAAAGTTCTGCAAACTTGGATACAAATACTAAGTGCTTCATATCTGACAACTTGTGCCTATCCTAAATCTTTGGCGATAGACGTCAAAGCTTCTTCAACTTCTTGATAACCTTTATATAAGGCGCTTGATATATAAGAGGCTAAGTGAGATGTCAGATATTTGGTGGCCCCTGATAATTACGGGGCCCTGTGGTAAGGACGGGTGTGTATCCCTTAATTATAAATTGCTTTGTAAAGTAAAAATTTGTATCTGCTGAATAGATTTCAAATGATTTAAGTGGGCCTTGTGAATAAAAATAAAATGAACGACTAGGTCACATGAACTTGCTTATGTATCAAAAGAGTTTAAAAACATTTCCTTTTTTGCAGTATTTAAAATGTAACAAGAATTGTTTGTTTCAAAAATTTGAATGCAACTTTATTTCCCAAAGAAACTTAATTAAAAAATCCTTTTTTTTTGAAAATCGTTAGAGCGATTTCTATTTAAATTAATGTTCGACTTTATGTACATAATCATTTCAAGGGTAATAATATTATTTAGATATTATGATCTTATTAAAGTGGCAAGGGCACCGTCCTGTTGAAACCACATTTTGTCCATATCGATATATTCCAATTCGGATCATAAAAAGTTCGATATTATCTCACGAGACCGACCGCCATTCATAGTAACTACCTGACAAGCTTCATTTGAAAAAAAAATACGGCCTGAGAATGACGCCAGGCAGTCACTCTTTGAAATTTTAATATTATTATTCCAACAGTAAAGTTTTTTTCTGCATTTTATGTGACATATCTCAATTTAAGGCCTATCACAGGAGAAATATTAAAATTTACGCAATAGACCACCGCCTTTACGTTATTCAAGCCTATTATGAAAATGGGAGTTAAAATACAAATCTATATCGTCCACTTCGTGATTTTTTCAGTCAATTCAATCGTCCAAATGTACGTTTATTTCTAAATAAGAAACAAGGATTCTAATTCCAACATTAAATTCTTGGTTAGATTTTAGGAAATAAAAATAAATGGTAGTTTAAAAATAATACCTGAATAAATAAGTAAATAATACTTCAGTCGATCTTTTGATTTTACTTAATAGAATAACTGGATAAAGATATATGTAAGTATATCTAATATAATTATAACATTTTTTTTTTGTAGTTTCTTATCACATCTTTTCGCCAGTTTATCGTAAGTGAAAACAATCCATTTTTCTTCGTGGCCATTAAGCACGTTTTAATGTTGCAGCTTAAGGTAAGTAAATTCATATTTTGACTTTCTTCAAAATTATTCAAGTCAGTCGTTTTTGATTTGTAAATAAAAACACACATTTAGTTAATTTTATTCAAAAAAATATCTAAATTCAATACTCAACTTATACAATATTTCAAAAATAGTACATAATAATATGTCAGAATATTATTTTTAACCATAGTATTAGTTTCTTACATTTGATAAAGTCATGCTTTAAATTACAACCACCAAAAACATTATTTCATAAAGTTAAAGCCCAAACCTTAAAAAGTGCTTGCGGAATAGCTCTGAGTCTATACGATCTCCTGCGTAGGCCTCGTTTATTCTTTCGCATCGCATCGTCTTCGTCGCTTATAGATTTATATTCACCAGGCAACCATGTTTTTTAGTAGGTATTTGATTTTGCGATTGTGCTGCTCTGGAATAAATCCTCATATTGCATTCCTTCCCTTTCCCCTCAATGGAACCAAAACATACAAACTAAGTTTTATACAAACTTTTGTTGATTCTTCTCAATAGGCGACCATGTTATGTACATAAGTAGGTATTCTATTATATTTCCTACTATTATTTTATGATCTCCATTCCCTATTCTATTCTTCATTTCTGTTGCCAAACAGAACAAAAAATGGATTAACCACGCCCACTTTCCCCTCAAAATGTTTTAATTTTAGTAAATACAAAAAGGGGAAACTAAATAGTTAAACACAACTAAACAACTTTTATAACAAAAAATAAGAAGAAAAAGCAAAAAAAATTACCTTCTTCTCAGATGATCTTTTGGTACATCATACGGAATGTAGTTTCTGTAAAATGGTCGATTCAAGTTTGTAATTTGGGGACTAATAGAAACACATTTCAAAAAAAATGAACAAATCTCTATTTCCAAATATATAAATATCAAAGCGGAAAAAAAATCTTTTAAACTTAATTATTTGGATTCAACCTCAAGATCTATTATCTACAATAAGCAGATTCTAATCAATTTTCTCAAAACATGTATGATTTGGTGATGCATTTTATTTTGTATTTGTTAATGTATTTCCGAAAACCTTAACTTGCCACTCTCCAATTTTCTTTTTCAATTTCATTCATATAAGCGGTTTTTTAGTTAAAAAATAAACTAAATAAATTTACGAGAAAACAATGATCATCATTGTCATCGGCTAGACTACAGGGATCCAGGTTTGCCAATGCCATGCAGTTGCGTATCCCAAGTCTTTGGGCGTCCTGGTCCACGCGCCGCGCCATCCCTTCAGCGTAAGCATTATAACTTTTTCTAAAATGTTGTCTCACATTTAATCTAATTTGATCTTTTCAGTCACTAATATATAATAAATAAATTGTATAGTGTTTAAATCAATTTCGACTTTAACTCTGGAACATTTCGAAAATAGAGATAACTAATTGTTGTTTATTTACAAATGCAAAATCTGATTTCGTCATTAATTTTAAAAAGTGCTTCTTACGAACCCCTTACTCACAGCTTATAGCATTCCATTTCGTAGAAACCAAGAAAAGAAGGTATATATCCATTTTTATCTTGCTTTGCTTTTTATATAATTTGTATATACTAATTACTATATAACTTCTATTTCCTTTTTAAACTAATATATGAAATGTGTTCCATTTACTAAGCTATCTTAAGCTTTCCTTACACTGAAGTGCGATCGAGGAGAAAGTGGGCGGGGTTGGGTTTATCCTGCAGTAGTATTGGCGATCAGGATTAAGTTATTCCAATTTCGAAATAAATAACTTTTTCTTTTGTGTTGCTTTTAAGAAAAAAATTAGACAAATTTATACCTGCTATGCAGCATAAATATAATAAATTAAATAAATAAATAAATAATAAATTTTTAAAAATTGTTGAAAAAGTCGTAGGGGAAGAGAGAAGAAAATAAGCTCTAGATGACAATAATTATTAAACAGAAGCACCAACCAAAGAAAATACCTACTAGACAGCATGGTCGGCTGTTAAATAATCGGCGCGGCGGTAAAATACGGGTTGCGCATAAGCCATAGAAGGAAAACAAATGTTCGAGGCTCGTTAGTGAGTTTATCAGGTTGTTTTTTACTGAATTTCAATTAAGTTTTGTTCAAACCTTATAAGTTTTGAAAAATACTTTTTGGAGTTAAGTTTTAGAGCTAATTTCGAATTCAAAATTTAATTCAAGTTTTAAAAATACCCCTTTTCAACATTATTTATATATTTTTTAAAAAGTTAATTTGATAGAATTACTAAGACATTAAATTCGTTACAAGAACAAAATTAACTTAAAAATCTGTTTGCCTTTTAACTGTTGAAAACCGTTTAAGTAAGTATAAATGGTTTAGCATTTCTTTCAGATTTTTATAACACAAGTCAAATATTTCTTCGAATATTTTTTGAAATATTATAAATATTTTACACATTACACATTTAAAAAACAATCGCTGATTTTATTGAAAAAAGGTACTCTATAAATTTAGATAGCTTCAAAAAGCCGTGTACGTTTTTTTTTATTTGAAAATCGGACAAATTTGACGTGAAAATTAAACCTATATATTAACCTATTGGAAAAGTGACATTTTATAGGCAGTTAGAAAACCTTGTCGACTCGTAATTTCATTTAAAAATTATCTGGTACTTTTTTATGTTAAAATTAATGCCGTACTTAACATAATGTTTTTAAACATGGTTTGTAGTATTTTCACGGATTCAACGATTTGTCCTTGTTTTTCTCTTAAATTTGTTTTTTTTTTTTCAACCTGCTTAGGTGACTGAGATTCAAAAAAACTTTCAAGTGGCAAGGTATTCGGAAAAACATATACAAATTTGGCAGCTCAAAAAAGATGCAACCTCATTTCATTACATTTTTGAGCAACTAAACTAAAATTTGCTTATTGGAGAATACCGTCTTTAGATTCAATCCAAAAATTTAACATTGAAAGTACTCGTATCTACTCATAGTACAAAAAGTCTCCGTGCAGAACCTTTTTATGTTGTTGATTCTGAGATAAAATATTTATTAAAACAAAGGATGTATTAAATACAAGTTTTTTGAACCACACCACAATTTTTCAAAATTTGGTAAAAACGTGAAGGTAGAAACTAACTATTTTTCAATGCACCGAGACTTTTTGTACTATGTGTAGAAACGAGTACTTTAAAAGTTAAATATTTGGGTTAAATCTTAAGATTGCGTACAATCTTCTATGCTTACAATCTTCTTTCTTTTTGATGATCAAAATTGTATCATTATCATTATCACCGGCTCGACAACCGGCATGTGGTGCTGGGCTCATCCAACGAGCTTCTTCATTTATCCCATTCGTGAGCCGACCGACCCCATCCAATTCTGCATTCCTTTGGCGTCAAGGGCGGATCCAGACTTTTTATCAGGAGGAGGAGTGGGATCACACACTTAACATTAACACTCAACGATTTGTCCGTTTTTGTTTTGACCCGCTTAGGTGACTGAACTCTAAACGTAGAGAGTTCGCTTGAGGAGTTAATTCATTTATTGCTGACTAGTAGAATAATTAACTCAAAACTGGGCAACTCTTCAGCCAGTGGATTCCTTAGTAGAGGGACAGCTAAAGGTGGTGTTCTATCCCCTCTCCTCTGGAACCTAGTGGTGAATGAAATCCTAACTAGTCTGGATGCGGAGGGTTTCAGAGTGATAGCTTATGCGGACGACGTTGCTATTGCGGTTTCAGAAAAGCCTCTTAACACCTTAAAACAACTCTTACAAAATGCCTTAAACACACTTATACTTTGGGCTGATCAGTGTGGACTGGGTGTTAACCTACACGAAACCAATTTAGTTTTATTTTCGAGGAAATATCCAATCCAATTAAAATTCTCAGACGAGGCTAAGTACTTATTTTAGATAAAAAAACTAAATTGGAAGCGCAATGTACAGAAAAGAGTCAACAATGCTTCTGTAACTCTCTTGTCTTGCAAAAAAGTTATTGGTAATAAATGGAACTTACAACCAAGAATCACGCATTGGACTAACAACAACATTGGCCACTCCGCAATTCTTAGGTACTTAGAATCAATTACAAAGAAATTCGACAGAAATTTACAGATTTCTATACCTCCCAGATATTTCTGGTCCATCCTTTTAAACAGATGGTTCAAAAACAAAAGAAGGGGTGGGTGGAGCTGTGTACTCTAAACTACTGAAATTAAGTCTCTCATTCCGCCTTCCTAATCATTGTAGCGTGTTCCAGGCGGAACTTTTGACCATAAAAGAAGTCTTGTCCTGGCTTAATATAAAACGTGATATTCACATCTGATATCCGTATCTTCTCAGATAGTCAGGTCGCTATCATATCTCTGGACTCTGTCTCTACAAACACTATAACAGTCCATAACTGACGATCATCTCTAATGGAGATGGCACAACAGTAATATTCACCTTTGATGGGTGCCGAGCCAAAGATACATTCCAGGTAACTATAAGGCAGATTAACTCGCCAGGAATGGTACCATTCGCTACTTGTAAACTATTGCTAAGGCTGGACGGTATGAAGAATGCAAATACCAGGTGGGACAAAATCACCATGTGTCAGGTCACGAAAAACATCTGGCCACCACTAGATTTAAAGCGGTCAGAGTGCTTGCTATCTCTAAGCAGATCGCATATAAGCGCGATAATAAATGCCATAACCTGACACTGCCTAGTAGGAAAGCATGACACGCGGCTAGGCGTATTCTCAAATGACTTTTGCAGATGTTGTATGGACGAGGAAGAGCAAGAAACGGTTCTTCATCTTCTTTGTAGATGCCCTGATCTAGCCCATAAAAGCACGAATAACATAGGAGCATTCTTCTAAATCATATTTGCATAATGAACCTCTCACGTTTCATAAGGGACTCAAACTCTTTTCATTGAGCTTAGGAGGAAGCCTCAAGATTCATGTGGTATTACAATGGGCCATTCAACTGGCCTAAGTGTGTCCTATTCCTTCGTGAGCAGCCACTTTAACCTAACCTAACCAAGGTGACTAAGAATCAAAAATAACTGGCAAGTGGCAATTAAGGCCAAGGGCGGATCCAGACTTTTCAACAGTAGGGGTTTCACACTTAGATGAGTTTTTACTCTCAACTTAAAAATGTTCTTTAATGTTTTGTAAAGGAGGCTAACAAAATTAAAATAACATAATGTGTACGAGTAAATTAACCTAACATTTACACATTTTATTTTCTAAAATGATGACTTTAGTTATCAAATTATTTTAGAACACTGTTGTCCAGCAAAGTATGGTCTCACTATTTAATGTATATGACTCCTCCCTATACATATGAAAGCATTCCCAAACTCCAAAAGTTTTCTAAACATGCCATATTGAAGTGCTTAAACACAAAAATCTAAGAAATTGTTTTGAAACATAGCTTTTTTCCAAAAATAAAATATTCGTTTCTTGTATCCATTTCTATTTATGCTAAAAAAGTCGGGCTTTTTTGACGAAGTTTTTTCGAACTCAATTTTAGGGAGTCTAATGTCTATTATTACTATCGCTATCAGTCTGCTTACTAGTATTTTGATCTTAAAGGAGTCAACAAAACTTAAACATTTTCGAGAGAAAAATGTTTGGTTCTTCAATTTAAGTAAATAGGTAAACAAATAAGTTGGAAAGAAACGATTGTGTGGCGCTCACAAATTACACGTTTTAGAATCTCTTTTCACTTCAAATGTCAAGAGATTCAAAGCTTGTATATCAACAGGTATGACCCGTTTATTATGTTTTTAAATTATCCATTAGTGTCGCTTTTGCTGTTTTTGTGACATTTATATTATTGAAATTCGTGTTTAATTCGTATTTAGTTCTAGAGCATCCAAAGCAAATTCACTTCAAAAGAAGATTTATTTAATTTTTTAAAATCTTTTAAGATCTTTTGCATTCAACAGAAAACCAATTTTGAAAAAACGAGAACTTGCTAATTTCTTGCAAAAAGTCTGATTTAAAATATTTCATATATTTAAAGATTTAAAAATGTACCTGCAAAATAAGTTTTTCTCAAAAATTTAAATGCCATTTTATTTTTCAAAAAATCTAGATTAACTTATTTTTTTTTTCGAAAATTATTTTAAATTTTGTCTTAAAAACAGTTGGGTAAGCGCTTAATAAAGAGCTTATAAACACATGTACATTTTGTCAACCAAAATTAGTATTTTTTTACAAATAAAAAAATACATTTTTCATCATAAAAATCATCATCAATTTGATCATCAAAAAAGAGCTTGCACAGAAAGAGAAGATTATTGAAATCGGTCCATTAGTTCTTGAGAAAATTTAAAAACAAAATAACTGTTTTTGAAAGGTACCCTTCTGTAGTAATACCAAAAAATGTTTTTCTTGTAGAAAGAAGACAAATTAAGAACACAAAATTTAGAGAAAGTTTTAGAAAAATCACATGTTCTAACCAAAAAAATTGTATGGGACTGCTTTAATTTCGGTATCGATGAATCTCTTCTTCGTTGGATTAGAAATTTTCTTTCGAACCGTTCAATACAAGTTGTTTTTGACGGATTCAAGTCTGAAACTCATAAAATATACCCTGGTGTGCCCCAGGGCTCCGTTTTGTCTCCGACCCTCTTCCTCATTTTTATAAATGATCTCCTGTCTGCTACTTCTAATCCAATACATTGTTTCGCTGACGATAGCACTCTTAGCTTTTCATATTCGTTTCCAGACTCACAACCTTCCTCTTCGGATGTGGAACTGCAACGGCAAAATATGATTAGCTCATTAAATTCCGACCTACACAGCATTGTACAATGGGGAATAAAAAATCGTGTGGAATTTAATGCTTCGAAAACGCAATGCTGTCTTGCTTCGTTAAAGCGAGATAAACCGTCTTTGCCACTATCTATGAGTGGCACTTGCATTAACGAAACAGAAAATCTTGACATCCTCGGAATGTGCATCAGCAACCACCTTTTGTGGAGCGATCACATACGCGATGCTGACAAAAATGCCGCAAGATGTCTATGTTTTTTGAGACGTTGCAAGAAATGTTTTTCTCCGTCTGATCTGGCTACAATCTACAAACCCTATATACGTCCGAAACTTGAATATAACTCTCATCTCTGGGCTGGTGCTCCAGTAACTTATTTAAGCCTCTTTAACAGTATTCAAAAAAGAGCTTTTAAAATGATTGGTGACATTAACATCATCAACTCGTTTACATCACTCGAACATCGACGCAAGGTTTCTTGCCTCACAGCTTTATTTTAAAATGATAGATGTTATCGACAAATGTTTAGGTGGGACTCAAATTAAGAGCACCTAAATCCTTTTAAAAATTATTGTTGCATTTTTGCTTCGGAAAATATGAAAAGTTTTTGCAACCTGAACGAAGTCACAAGCGAGCCTAGAAGAATTTCTCTCCTTCCATTGCCTAACCCATAGACCCCAATGCTTATGCTTTGTGCTTTGTGCTTCTGTTTTTACTCTCTTCTCTGCTCCTATGACTTTTTCATCAATTTCTTAAAGCTCTCTTCCTTCCTATCCCCGCTTCCGCCAAGAACTTTTATAACAGGTAAAATTATATTTGATTCTTCACACCCGGCGACCATGCTGCGTAGCAGTTAAACTTTTGTCTCATTTTTTTTAAGGAAATAGCCATATATTTTGAATAACTTAATCCCGATCGCCAACACTATTGCAGGATTAACCAAACCACGCCTACTTTCTCCTCGATCGCATTGCAGTGTAAGCAAAGCTGGAGAAGCTTGGTAGACAAAAAATGTTCATGTGTAGTTGGAGAAGGGAAAAGAAATAGAAATTATACATAGTAATAATTATATATAAATGTATAAGAAATGCGAAGCAAGGCAAAAAAGAATATATGTATACTTTATTTTCAGCATGGTCTTCTAATACAACAAATTGGATTTGGTTTCTCCTTAATAGAATTGCATAGGCTGTCACTTAGGGATTTTTAGAAGCACTTTTTAAAAATTATGTACATACCAAATTTTTCATATATAAAAAACAGAAATTAGTAATCTCCAATTGCGAAATGTTGTAGGTAACATTGATTCGAACATTTTAAACATTATCTTTTCAGACTGATGGAAATGAAATGTAAAAAAAAAATTTTAATAACCTAATAGCTGGAGGCCGGAAATTATTCAATAATGAAATTTAACTCTTTTGACTAAAATTACATACTGAGTAACGTAGAAAGAAATTTAAGAGAAAATAATCATCATTCCGAAGGCAAATCAGGAACTGTTCTGTTATAAATTAAATTTGTTCATTGTTTCCTTAACGCACGCAGCTCTTCAAACAAAATAAGTTTCATACAAACTTTTTTTTGATTCTTCGCAATAGGCGACCATAGGTATTCTAATTTGTACTATTATTTTTTTGATCTGCATTCTATTCTGCATTTCTGCTGTCAAAGAGAACAAAAAAATAAAGACGCCAACTTTTCTCTCAAACTGTTTTGCAACTGGCCTAGCTTTTGTAAAAGAAAACACAAACATATCCTTTAGTAAATACAAAAAGGAAAAACAAATACATAGTTGAACACAACTAAACTATATTTGTAACATAAAAGAAGAAGAAAAGAGAAAATAACCTTCTTCTCAGCATGATCTCTCGATACATTAAATTGAATGTGGTTTCTGTAAAATGGCCGATTCAAGTTGTGATTCGCAAACTACGTAAGAAGCACGTTTTGATAATCATAATCATATTACGCAGAAAAGATTTTAAAAACCATGTTAAGAAACTGATTCCTCTACAGTTTAAAATGTCTCGTTTTTTAGTATCAGGCAATTAATACTGAGGTGCCATTCATCGCGCATGCTTTTGTCCGGCCATATCTTACAGATAAGTTGCTTTGAAAAGCTCTGCATTCAAGCCATCTGCTTCAGTGGAATTATTAGACTTCAGCAGCTTGGATATGGCAATCTGTAGTTCGTCTAAGTCGGAAATATTGTATTGGTGGCTTTCGTCTACTATTTTGAATGGATCATCTTCCCTGACAGCGGAATTCTATCATCACCGTTATACAGCTTTCACACCATTTCACTAGATGTACGGCTATGATGTCTTGCTTAAATTAGCTCATAGCCTTTCTCAGATCATGGATATAAAAGTTGTAACTAGCAAGATTAAGCTTTTTTTTCAGTGGAATTTGTGGTAAGCCGAAGAATTAACCGCTTTTCTCATGATGTTGTGGTTTCAACAGAGGAATAAAGTTTTTTATTTTTAACCACTTATTAATGAAAAGTTAAAACTCATTCCACATTTTGTGTCCTCCTCCTCCTAGTGATTTTCAGTAAATATGAATAAAATTTTAAAGTTCGCAGACTTCAAAACTGTTTGATTACCAATAGCTGGAAAGGTCGACAATGATTTTAGGTTCTTTGAAATTCATTGATAACTTTCCAATTTTTTGAACAGAAAATGGTTCAAATAATCAAATTATCATATAAAAATTGATTAAAGTCTTGAAAACGAATTCCTTCTTCTACAAAAATATTTAAAAGGTAAAATTACTCATTTATATTTGTTTTTTTTTTTTTCATTTTTTAATTTGTAATGTTTTCGTCCTTACTAAATTAACATTACACTAATTATAAGAAATCACTGTCACTCTTGCCATTTTGAATCAGAATTATTAATGTACATACACCACTTATATTTGTATAGAAAAAGAAAACACTTATAGAACAGGCTAGAAACAAAATGGATACAAAAATATTAGTTTACTTTTTAAAACTGTAAGTATATGATTGTGTAAAAACCTCTAGTAGAGGTTGTTCGTGAAATTCAACAAAAAATTAAAAAATATATAAATATAGAATGACAAAATAAAAATGAAAACATTTCAAAAATGTCAGCTGCAAAAAAACGATGGTTATTTAAAATATTTAAAAAAAAGAAATAGTTTAAAGAAGTTGAGTAACGTGACGTTCATACAAATAAAATCATTATGCATTTCAATGTATATAAACCAACACCAACATTGTCACTCGAAACAACAACAAATTAAAATTAACTACAAAAACAAAAACAAAAACACATATTTATATCTGACTATCCAAGTTTTAATAGAATATTAATAAATGAAAACAAACAATGCCAAAACAAATAAACAAAAGAGATCACTAAAATTTCAAAATAAAAAAAACTAAAATTAGTGAATTTTACAATATAGACAATTGAAATAAAAATTAAAAAAAAAACATATATACACACTCGTAAAATACACAAAAGAAATAAGAAAAAATCCATATATATCAAATTGTATATTATATTATACAATTCATTCAAAAACAAAAAAGGAGAATAAATACTCCTAAAAACAATAAAATTCAAGGTCAACGTTACGAAAAATAAAATAAAATATAACAAAAATTCAAAAAACAGAAAATAAAAACAATTAATAAAAATATAATTAAACAAACCAAAACAAAACAAAAACTGAAACTAACTAATTGTCATTGTTGTAATCACTGAACATTAAGAAAAACATAACAGAAAAAGAAAAAACTATAATTTATTGATATGTTTGTATTTATATTTTACAAAACAAAAAATGACTAAATAAAAAACCAATAAAATATGTTATATAGAAAAGTGGTTGTTTTTAGTTTTTTTTTTTAATTAAGAAGAAAATTAAACTTAAAAAAGGGTAAGTAAATGATAATTTTCGAAACGGAAGGATGCGCAGTGTGTATTGAGTTCAGCTGCCATTTTCGTGGACATTTTTAAGTTCAACATTACACTGGTCGAAAAAATAACGTTTTTGTCTGGTACACAGTCAAAACAATACTTTTTAAGGGATTGGAATGTCTTGAATTCAAATTCTGCCTCTAAATTTTGAAACCTCTTAAGGCTAACTTAAACAAAAAATATCCCTCCAAGGCCGTCTTTACCTCCTCCTCCTTAGGAGCCCTAGACACTTTTCAAAAATGGGACCGTTTTATGATTTTACAAAAATTTTATGTTGTTATTCACATTGTTAGAAAATTCTTAGTGCAATTTCAACGTTTTCTCTTAAGTCTTCTGAATTCAGAAGCCTCTGATTTAAATGAACGCTTAAAATATCGACAATGGGAAGAATGGTTTCATATTTGAATATTTCTTTCCCAGCCAGAATTAATTATGGTCCAGAGCAGTAAAAAAGTCTCGCTTGAGTTTCTACACCTCTTCTCTTCAGAAAGTTCTTTCTATTCGGAATCCGGGATTTTGTATGCCTGGCTGATGATGATAATCAAAGTTATTAAAATTATGAATGAATCCAATTAGAATTTCGATCGATAATATTTTGTTTTTAAATATAGAGTTCCAAAGTTCTGCAAACTTGGATACAAATACTAAGTGCTTCATATCTGACGACTTGTGCCTATCCTAAATCTTTGGCGATAGACGTCAAAGCTTCTTCAACTTCTTGATAACCTTTATATAATTCGCTTGATATATAAGAGGCTAAGTGAGATGTCAGATATTTGGTGGCCCCTGATAATTACGGGGCCATGTGGTAAGGACGGGTGTGTATCCCTTAATTATAAATTGCTTTGTAAAGTAAAAATTTGTATCTGCTGAATAGATTTCAAATGATTTAAGTGGGCCTTGTGAATAAAAATAAAATGAACGACTAGGTCACATGAACTTGCTTATGTATCAAAAGAGTTTAAAAAAATTTCCTTTTTTGCAGTATTTAAAATGTA
The DNA here is from genome assembly GCF_945859685.1 of Eupeodes corollae. NCBI lineage: Eukaryota > Metazoa > Arthropoda > Insecta > Diptera > Syrphidae > Eupeodes > Eupeodes corollae. Next base: position 143,648,651 of record NC_079147.1, on the reverse strand, counting down.
CCAAGAATTGTTTGTTTCAAAAAATTTGAATGCAACTTTATTTCCCAAAGAAACTTAATTAAAAAATCCTTTTTTTTGAAAATCGTTAGAGCGATTTCTATTTAAATTAATGTTCGACTTTATGTACATATTCATTTCAAGTGTAATAATATTATTTAGATATTATGATCTTATTAAAGTGGCAAGGGCACCGTCCTGTTGAAACCACATTTCGTCCATATCGATATATTCCAATTCGGATCATAAAAAGTTCGATAGTATCTCACGAGACCGACCGCCATTCATAGTAACTACCTGACAAGCTTCATTTGGAAAAAAAAATACGGCCTGAGAATGACGCCAGGCAGTCACTCTTTGAAATTTTAATATTATCATTCCAACAGTAAAGTTTTTTTCTGCATTTTATTTGACATATCTCAATTTAAGGCCTATCACAGGAGAAATATTAAAATTTACGCAATAGACCACCGCCTTTACGTTATTCAAGCCTATTATGAAAATGGGAGTTAAAATACAAATCTATATCGTCCACTTCGTGATTTTTTCAGTCAATTCTTTAAAAATAATACCTGAATAAATAGGTAAATAATACTTCAGCCGATCTTTTGATTTTACTTAATAGAATAACTGGATTAAGATATATGTAAGTATATCTAATATAATTATAACATTTTTTTTTGTAGTTTCTTATCACCTCTTTTCGCCAGTTTATCGTAAGTGAAAACAATCCATTTTTCTTTGTGGCCATTAAGCACGTTTTAATGTTGCAGCTTAAGGTAAGTAAATTCATATTTTGACTTTCTTCAAAATTATTCAAGTCACTCGTTTTTGATTTGTAAATAAAAACACACATTTAGTTAATTTTATTCAAAAAAATATCTAAATTCAATACTCAACTTATACAATATTTCAAAAATAGTACATAATAATATGTCAGAATATTATTTTTAACCATAGTATTAGTTTCTTACATTTGATAAAGTCATGCTTTAAATTACAACCACCAAAAACATTATTTCATAAAGTTAAAGCCCAAACCTTAAAAAGTGCTTGCGGAATAGCTCTGAGTCTATACGATCTCCTGCGTAGGCCTCGTTTATTCTTTCGCATCGCATCGTCTTCGTCGCTTATAGATTTATATTCACCAGGCAACCATGTTTTTTAGTAGGTATTTGATTTTGCGATTGTGCTGCTCTGGAATAAATCCTCATATTGCATTCCTTCCCTTTCCCCTCAATGGAACCAAAACATACAAACTAAGTTTTATACAAACTTTTGTTGATTCTTCTCAATAAGCGACCATGTTATGTACATAAGTAGGTATTCTATTATATTTCCTACTATTATTTTATGATCTCCATTCCCTATTCTATTCTTCATTTCTGTTGCCAAACAGAACAAAAAATGGATTAACCACGCCCACTTTCCCCTCAAAATGTTTTAATTTTAGTAAATACAAAAAGGGGAAACTAAATAGTTAAACACAACTAAACAACTTTTATAACAAAAAATAAGAAGAAAAAGCAAAAAAAATTACCTTCTTCTCAGATGATCTTTTGGTACATCATACGGAATGTAGTTTCTGTAAAATGGTCGATTCAAGTTTGTAATTTGGGGACTAATAGAAACACATTTCAAAAAAAATGAACAAATCTCTATTTCCAAATATATAAATATCAAAGCGGAAAAAAAATCTTTTAAACTTAATTATTTGGATTCAACCTCAAGATCTATTATCTACAATAAGCAGATTCTAATCAATTTTCTCAAAACATGTATGATTTGGTGATGCATTTTATTTTGTATTTGTTAATGTATTTCCGAAAACCTTAACTTGCCACTCTCCAATTTTCTTTTTCAATTTCATTCATATAAGCGGTTTTTTAGTTAAAAAATAAACTAAATAAATTTACGAGAAAACAATGATCATCATTGTCATCGGCTAGACTACAGGGATCCAGGTTTGCCAATGCCATGCAGTTGCGTATCCCAAGTCTTTGGGCGTCCTGGTCCACGCGCCGCGCCATCCCTTCAGCGTAAGCATTATAACTTTTTCTAAAATGTTGTCTCACATTTAATCTAATTTGATCTTTTCAGTCACTAATATATAATAAATAAATTGTATAGTGTTTAAATCAATTTCGACTTTAACTCTGGAACATTTCGAAAATAGAGATAACTAATTGTTGTTTATTTACAAATGCAAAATCTGATTTCGTCATTAATTTTAAAAAGTGCTTCTTACGAACCCCTTACTCACAGCTTATAGCATTCCATTTCGTAGAAACCAAGAAAAGAAGGTATATATCCATTTTTATCTTGCTTTGCTTTTTATATAATTTGTATATACTAATTACTATATAACTTCTATTTCCTTTTTAAACTAATATATGAAATGTGTTCCATTTACTAAGCTATCTTAAGCTTTCCTTACACTGAAGTGCGATCGAGGAGAAAGTGGGCGGGGTTGGGTTTATCCTGCAGTAGTATTGGCGATCAGGATTAAGTTATTCCAATTTCGAAATAAATAACTTTTTCTTTTGTGTTGCTTTTAAGAAAAAAATTAGACAAATTTATACCTGCTATGCAGCATAAATATAATAAATTAAATAAATAAATAAATAATAAATTTTTAAAAATTGTTGAAAAAGTCGTAGGGGAAGAGAGAAGAAAATAAGCTCTAGATGACAATAATTATTAAACAGAAGCACCAACCAAAGAAAATACCTACTAGACAGCATGGTCGGCTGTTAAATAATCGGCGCGGCGGTAAAATACGGGTTGCGCATAAGCCATAGAAGGAAAACAAATGTTCGAGGCTCGTTAGTGAGTTTATCAGGTTGTTTTTTTACTGAATTTCAATTACCTTATATGAAGTTTTGTTCAATTGAATTTAAAATACTTTGAACTATGAATACCTTGAATTAATACCTTAAAAGTTTTGAAAAATACTTTTTGGAGTTAAATCTAAGAGCTAATTTCGAATTCAAAATTTAATTCAAGTTTTAAAAATACCCCTTTTCAACATTATTTTTACATTTTTTAATAAACATATTTTAAAAAGTTAATTTGATAGAATTACTAAAACATTAAATTCAAAAAGCCGTGTACGTTTTTTTTATTTGAAAAAGGAATATCGGACAAATGTGACGTGAAAATTAAACCTATATATTTACCATTGGAAAAGTGACATTTTATAGGCAGTAAGAAAACCTTGTCGACTCATTTAAAAATTATCTGGTGCTTTTTCATATTAAAATTAATGCCTAACTTAACATAATGTTTTTAAACATGGTTTGTAGTATTTTCACGGATTCAACGATTTGTCCTTGTCAACCTGCTTAGGTGACTGAGTTTCAAAAAAACTTTCAAGTGGGTAGGTATTCGGAAAAACATATACAAATTTGGCAGCTCAAAAAAGATGCAACCTCATTTCATTACATTTTTGAGCAACTAAACTAAAATTTGCTTATTGGAGAATACCGTCTTTAGATTTAATCAAAATATTTAACTTTGAAAGTACTCGTATCTACACATAGTACAAAAAGTCTCCGTGCAGAACCTTTTTTTGTTGTTGATTCTGAGATAAAATATTTATCAAAACAAAGGATATATTAAAAACAAGTATTTTGAAAATCACAATCACAATTTTTCAAAATGATCAAAATTGTATCATCATCATTATCACCGGCTCGACAACCGGAATGTGGTGCTGGGCTCATCCAACAAACTTCTTCATTTATCAAATTCGCGAGCCGACCGACCTTATCCAATTCTGCATTCCTTAGGAGTCTGGCGTCAAGGGCGGATCCAGACTTTTTATCAGGAGGAGGAGTGGAATCACACACTTAACATTAACACTCAACGATTTGTCCGTTTTTGTTTCAACCCGCTTAGGTGACTGAAATAGTGAAATCTAAACGTAGAGAGTTCGCTTAAGGAGTTAATTCATTTATTGCTGACTTGTAGAATAATTAACTCAAAACTGGGCAACTCTTCAGCCAGTGGATTCGTTAGTAGAGGGACAGCTAAAGGTGGTGTTCTATCCCCCCTCTCTGCAACCTAGTGGTAAATGAAATCCTAACTTGTCTGGATGCGGAGGGTTTCGAGTGATCGCCTATGCGGACGACGTTGCTATATCGGTTTCAGAAAAGCATCTTAACACCTTAAAACAACTCTTACAAAATGCCTTAGATACACTAATACTTTTGCTGATCAGTGTGGACCTATTGCTGATCCACGGGGGGGGGGGTCATAGGGGTCATGACCCCCCCCCCCTGTGAGATAATTTGTTTGTTTTTTTTCGAAGGAATTCCCTTTAATTCAAAACTAATCAAGTTGCGTTAATGGACATGACCCCCATTATATTTTAAATTATTACTTTCTTGCATATAAAAACAAAATTTTGTAGTTTACTTCCTTAAACTTTGTTGCTAAAAGTACTACTTTTGACTGAAGATTGGACCATGACCATAATAAAAATTAGATATTCAGCCCTATTCCAAAAACACAGCACAAATTTTTAAACTTTTGACCAATGGACGATCCAGGCGGGGGGTCATATGAGCCATAATATAATATACATAGCTTATACAGTTAAGTTGTATAAGTAAAGATTTCATCTAAAGATCTGTTAGTAATTTAAAGATATTCGCCATAAAGTGGTTTGCTGTCCAAAACAAATAAAAATTTTGTTTTTACTCAATTTAGAATTTGAAAAAAACTTTAGTCATAATTTAAATTATTTTCAAAAACATTGTTTTGAAAAAGAGTAAATATTCAAGTTCTTAAGAAGAAACCTGGAATAAGAGATCATCAATTATCAAAAATGTATTTTTTTTATCTAAAAAAAATACTAATTTTGTTTACGAAACTCGATATCTCAGAAAGGGGACAACATTTTTTGACGAAATTTAAATGTAAAATGTACATATGTATATACATTTATAAGCTCTTTATTTGCCAAAAATATTTTTAAAACAAAATTTAAAATGATTTTCGAAAAAAATATCTCAGAAAGTGACAACATTTTTTTCATATCTATTGGCATAAAAGCATTAAAACGTGTAATTTGTAAGGGCTACAAAAACTTTTCTTCCCAACTTATTTGTTTAGCTACCTTACTTTGTTTTAATTTAATTTTTTTGCGAAATTGTGTACTTAAATGCAACTATTTTCTTAAATTCAAGAACAAAACCTTTGTATCTCTACAATTTGTAAGTTTTGTTGACGCCTTTAAGATCAAAATACGAATAAGCAGATTGATAACGATAGTAATAAGAAACTCCCGGAAATTGATTTCAAAAAAACTATGTTAAAAAAACCCGACATACATATCAGATCCTCGATAAATTTCTTTACTTTTGAATTTTTGCATTAATAGAAATAAAAACAAGAAAAGTGTATTGTATTTTTGAAAAAAGCAACGTTTTTAAACAATTTTCTACATTTCTGCGCGAAATGCACCAAAAACTCTCTCAACTATTGTGTTTTAGCTCTTAAATATGGCATACCATACCTTGCTGACAACAGTGTTCTTAAATAATTTGATAACTAAAGTTGTCATTTTAGCAATTATTACATTTTGTTAGCCTCCTTTACAAAGCATTAAAGAACATTTATAAGGGATGAGTAAAAACTCATATAAGAGTGTGACCCCTCCCCTCCCCTGATGAAAGGTCTGGATCCACCATTGGTATGGACTGGGTGTTAACCCACACAAAATCGTTTTAGTTTTATTTTCGATGAAATATCCAATCCAATAAAAATTCTCAGACGAGGCTTAAGTACTTATTTTAGATAAAAAACTAAATTGGAAGCGCAATGTACAGGAAAAAATCAAAAATGCTTTTGTAACTCTCTTGTCTTGCAAAAAAGCTATTGGTAATAAATGGGGCTTACAACCAAGAATCACGCATTGGCTTTACACATCGGTATTTAAATCGATTTCAATGTACGGTGTGGCAGTACGGTGGACTGCTTTAGAGAAAGCTTTAAACCGCGACAAATAAAATAAGGTCCAACGTTCAGCTTGCCTATGTATAAGCTAATCGCTTCGCACGATCCCATCTACGGCACTGGCCACCTTACTCTACCTAACACCTCTTGATATATTTAGCAAACAAATAGCTGCAAGCTCTGTTATTCGCCTCAAAGCTTCGTCGCAAAGGATCAACAACAACATTGGGAACTCCGTAATACTTGGGTATTTAGAATAAATTCCATAGCACACAGACTACACTATTCTCCAACTACAATTCGATAGAAACTTCCAGATTTCTATACCTCCCAGATCTTTCTATGAGGATAAGCATTCCTGGAAGACGAGTCAATCCCTTTACATCCAGATGGTTCAAAAACAAATGAAGGGGTTGGTGGAGATGTGTAGGCTGAACGACTAAAATTAAGTCTTTCATTCCGCCATACCAATCATTGTAGCGTGTTTCAGACGGAACTTTTGGAGATAAATGAAGCCTTGTCCTAGCTTTATAAAAAACGTGATATCAACATCTGATATCCGTATCTTCTCAGATAGTCAGGCCACTATCAAATCTCTGGACTCTGTCTCTACAAACTCTATAACAGTCCATAACTGTCGATAATCTCTAATGGAGATGGCACAACAATTAAATATTAACCTTTGCTGGGTGCCGGGCCATAGAGACATTCCAGGTAACTGTAAGGCAGATGAATTCGCCAGGAACGGTACAGTACAGCCCATTCTACCACGTTTGACAAATGCTGGCATCTCAATCGCTACTTGTAAACTATTGCTAATGCAGGACGCTATGAAGAAGGCAAACACCAGGTGGAACAACATCACTATGGAACAACCATCACAAAAAACATGTGGCCCTTACTAGATTTAAAGCGATCACGGTGCTTGCTATCTTTTAACAGATCGCATATAAGCTCGATAATAGGTGTCATAACCGAACACTGTCTAAAAGGAAAGCACGCCACGCTTCTAGGCGTATTCTCAAATTACTTTTGGAGAAGCTGTATGAACGAGGAAGGGGAGAAAACGTTTATCCACCTTCTCTGTACATGCCCTGATCTAGCCCAAAGAGCAGGAATTACATAGGAGCATTCTTCTTTAACGATCTAAACGATCTAAATCATTTTTGCATAATCAGCCTCCCATGTTTCGTAAGGGACTCAAACTCTTTTTATTGAGCTTAGGAGGAAGCCTCAAGATTCATGTGGTGTCACCATGATGTTTTTAAATATGAAAACCATTAGAAAAATGTGAATATGGCATGTTCTAAAAAATACCAATTTTCTTAAAAATTTGAAGGAATTTTGATGATATTTTTCAAAATCATTTTCGGATGACCATAGGTCTGTTCTTTTTTGTAACTTATTGGTAACAATGGTGAACTATTGCCACTTTAAGGTTGTGTTAAATAGTAACGATTTGTAATGATAGATTGACAGATCAGCGATTTTTAACAATTGTAGTTCTTAAATGAATCTAACAAATTTCAACAATTTTAAACATTGACATTTGACTTATTTTTCTTTGCATAGCAAAAAAAATGTTAAAAATAGTTAAAATGTTAAAAAAGAACAGACCACAGGTCAACGTTTGAAGAAAATAAACAAAACTTGTAAGAGTTCGTTTTGCACGAACTTAAGTCCTTTTGGACAAAAAGTAGCGGACGGCCGAAATTTTATATGAGGTTGTCAGTCAAACAAACTTGTTAAAACTTTTTTCAAATAACGAGCTTGTTATAAAAATGGTCAGATTTAACATATGATCCACCGCTAACCCTATTGGAAAATTTTGCATGGCTTGGAAACCAATCCGTTCCAGAATATTTTTGGATCTGTAAATAGAGCCCCATTTCCCATCACAGCCCCCAAACTAATTAGTTTGTGCAGTTTTCGAGCTAACTCAGCAACATATTGAAATCAAATGCCAACTTGACCACAATAGACCGTAGCCATATTTTTTTTAACACAAATATAGTTATTTTTACCCAGAGCTTATGCAAATCGTTTTAAATTAAGAAAACAGCTTTACTAAGCCTTTAATACTTGTTTTTACCAGAGTTGTAAGGACTAAAGTATTTTACTACTTAAAGTCACTAAAATCAAAGTAAATTCGGACTTGTGATTTGAATTTTTACATAAAAGTTAAGAAAGTCATTTTCATGACTTTGACTTGAAGTCAGTACAAAAGTCAATTGACTCAAAGTAAATTTGACTTAAGTCTCTTTTGCATTTAAGTTTTTGGAAAGTCAGTTAATAAAACATTTGTATGCAATCATGAATGTGTAACTTTTATGTTAAAACCGAAAGACATGATTTTAAATAAGTTGAATTCAAATCATGAATTTAAAAAAATTACTTAACTTTTATGTTGAAATTCAAAGTTATTTTGGAAAAGTCAAATGATATTTAAAGAATACTTTAGTTATTACAATTCTGGCTTAATTTGAAGTCGATTTGTTCATGATTTTCAAAATGTGCTTTTTTTCTAGTCTCCGAATTACAAAGTTGAATCGGCGTTTTGACAGAAACCTCATCAAATTTTGTCAACCAGGTGACCATGCTGAGAAGAGGGTTTTTTTTCTTTTCCTTTTGCTTCTTATTTTTTGTTATAAATATGATTTAGTTGTGTTTAACTATTTATTTTCCCCTTTTTGTATTTACTAAAGGAGAATATGTTTGTATTTCCTCTTCTAAAAGCTAAGCCAGTTGTAAAACAGTTTAAGGGGAAAGTAGGCGTGGTTGACCCTATCACTTCTTTGTTTTGTTGTTTTGTTTTTTTTGTCAGCAAAAATGCAAAATAGAATACAGATCATAAACAAATGGTATAAAATAGAGTACTTTCTACATAACATGGTCGCCCATTACGAAAATTGAAAGTTAGTTTGTTCGATGGTGATGGGGTGTTTTAAGGGGTAAGGGCAAAAATGCAAAGTTACAATAACAAGTTTCACTGTTTTAGATTTGCAAAAGCAAAAACTTATAAGAAACATGGTTGACTGGGGAATCTAAATGTTTAAGCAACGAAGACGGTGCAATGCGATCGAAGAGAAGAAGTCTTCGAGAATCGAAACTGACACAGGAGTTCGTAAAGACTCAGAGGTATTCTGCACGCACTTTTTAAGTTTTTGGCTACGTACCACTGTATTTAAATTTGTCATGGTTATATTTTTGTATATAATCAGAGTTTTTCAAATTTCAGAAACTAATCTATTGCTTAAAATAATATTCTGACACATTATTATTAACTATTTTTGACACATTGTATTATCAGTTGTCAAAACTCAAGGAATAAAAACTTTTTTTGACTTGAATTTTAGTAAATATGTTGCCGACATGATCTTGAAACCTTAATAGAAACTCAAAGAATTCGATAAGGTAAGAGGTCGACTGACGTGTTAATGACGTATTTATCTAGGTATGTAGGTGTTATTTTTATACTAACATATATTGTCCTTACGTCAGTCAAAGATAAATTCAAAATCTTGACAGAGCTTCAATGTTTTAAATAGAATCCTTGTTCCTTATCTATCCTTTTGTCTGTCTTAGTTTTGCTTTCTTTTTTTTCTTGAGTCCTAAATCCTGATCTTTAACTTTTGTGTCGTGATAGTAATTGCTTAAGTTGACAGATAATTGATTAAAAATAAAAACAATTTTGAGGTGTTTTCAAAAAGCAGACAAACATTAAGATTTCAAGGTCCATTGTAAAACTAATTTTTCAATGCATAATTTTATTAATTTACTTAAGTTAATTCATTTAAGTTCACCAATATGTTGGATCAGCTGTTCTTTTAAAACACTAACAAAGTGGTATCTATGCTTTTAGCTTGGATTTGATCGAAGAATGACATTTACCTAGCTTTGGCTTCATCTGGAATAGCAGCAACTTTGTTGCAATGGGAAAGAACCTTATATTCTTGAAAAGATCACCTTGATAAACAAAACATTTTTGGTGGAGCTTTGATTTTGTTGTCTGATTATTTTCGTCAGACTCCCGTATGATAGAATGGTTCCAGTTCGGCCTTTACCTGTAGAACAGTGAATCCTAAATGTGCTATAGAATGTAGACTAATAGCAAAATGATTAGTTTTTTGACGAACAGAACATAAAGTTAGTAAAGTTAGTACACAAAATTAGGATTAAAAGACGACGTTGTCGCTTATCATAAAATGTACTACAATCGATTCTCCGAGCTGGCTTCCAGTCCATCTCGGATCCTTATGTGAGTAATGGCAGAACCATTGTCCTACACAGTAGCAGCTTATAAGTTATGGTAAAGTTTAAGGATTTAAAAAACTTTTACAGATTGGGCGATTAAGTCGACCGAATATAAGACACATCGCCCGATGCGTAGCTCGTAGGGTACAATATATATTGGTAATATATTTTCAAGATTTGTAAACATTGTTCAGGAATAATTTTACTTATTATGAAATAAAAAATCAAACTAACTATAAATCATGTTGTTCAAATGGTAGACATGCGCATTCAAGAGGACACAAGCGTCCACAGGTTTTTATCAAAACCGACCTCTGTATATCAACTCCGACTCTCGTCTTCCCGTGGGGAACATCGGGTGCCTAGTACCTCAACTGGAGATTGGGTTCCAACCCCAGTGGAAAGTTGTTGGGGGCAGCAAACAAGAGAGGGGGGAGAGGTGTTTCCACTAAGGCACCTCTCCTTTTCCAGACGGCAGCGGAGGAATTCCGAGATGAAATCAACAGTGGAGTCTACAGTTCCAGTAAGGTTGAACTACTTAGTGAAAACCTTATAGGACTTCTTTGACTTATTCGGAGGCCAGGCCTATAAGGAGCGGTTTTATCCGGCTCCCCATCCTTATAGTTATACTTAGGATCTGGCCCTCCAGGTTGGGGATTGTGCCGTCGGGGTGCCTTCCTGGCCACGTAAAAGCTTTCATAGTTGCGAAGCACCAACAACCCTCGGATACAAACGGATTTACTGTTGTCTACCAATGCAAACGAATTAAGGAAAACGAACTCTGGATATGCACGTGGAATGTTAAGTCCCTTAACAGACCACGTGCGGCCAAAGAATTAGCGAAGGCCCTAGACCGCTATAAAGCAGACATCACCGCCATCCAGGAAATACGATGGGATGGGCCAGGCAAAAAGAGGATACAAAACTGAGATATTAACTATGGTGACTATGGACTTAGGCAAGAAGTCTTGAGCTGTAGGTGCATCAATGAGCGCCTCATGACGATACCCATCAAGGCTAAATTCGGCAACATTAGCCTGATATGCGCGCACGCATCCACAGAAGAGAAAGACGACAAAACCAAAGAAATGTTCTTCGAGCTCCTAGACAAAAAATTTGGCAGTGTCCTAGCTACGATATAAAAATTCTCCTGGGCGATTTTAATGCCAAGCTAGGAAGGGAAGACATCTTTGGTGGAATAATCGGGAAGAACAGCCTGCACGACAGCACTTCCGACAACGGATTCAGGCTCATAGATTTTGTTGCGGGGCGAAACGTCATGGTAGCCAGTACGCGGTTTCCATTCCTCAACATCCACAAAGGAACTTTGACTTCTCCAGATCAATCTACCGTCAACCAGATTGACCATATTACGATCGACGCCAGGCACGCTTCCAGCATCATGGATATACGAACTTTCCAGGAGCTATCATCGACTCGGACCTCGTTGTAGACAAGGTAGCACTTCGGGTTTCCAGACCCAAGGCAAAACAGGGAGGTGCTGGGAAAAGGTACAACGTCAAACGTCTACAATCGCCAGAGATCACCAAATCCTTTTCGGATCGAGTGACAAGTAACCTCTCTCGAAGTTCTCTGCCGCCAACACAATGTATCGAAAACCAGTGGCAAGATGCAATCAGAGAAGCCACCTCTGATGTGCTGGGTTTCAAACAGCTACCAACAAGGAACCCCTGGTTTGATGAGAAATATCGGCAGGCAAATGCAGCCAAACAACAGGCACCCAAAGCGGCGCTGCATAAAAAGTCGAGAGCTGCTCATGAGCTCTATGAGCAGAAGAGGAGAGAGGAACGCCGACTTCTCAGAAGGAAAAAGAGAGAGCATGAGAAGCGTAAGGTCGAAGATGTTGAGAGGTTTAAAAGCAGGAATGAAGTTCGAAAGTTTTATGAACAGGTGAAACGAAATTCATAGGTACATAAACCTAGAACCGAAGGCTACAATGACGAAAGTGGAAACATGATAGTGGGACCGCAGTCAATGCTGAGGATATGGTAGGACCACTTCTGCAGACTGTATAACGGCGACGACGAACTGAATTCCGCTGTCAGGCAGGATGATCAATTCAACATAGACGACGAAACCCAACAATCCCGTCCTCCCAAATTAGACTAAGTAATGATTGCCATATCTATGCTGAAGTCTAGTAACGCCGCTGGAGCGGATGGCTTGAATGCCAAGCTCTTTAAAGCATCTGGAGATAAGTTGGTTAGGAGCATGCACTAACTTATCTGTAAGATATGGTCGGAAGAAAGCATGCCCGATGAATGGAACCTCAGTATTGTTTGCCCGATCCTGAAAAAAGGAGACCCTGTAGACTGCACCAATTAAAGAGGCGGTCGAAATTTGTAAACTCTAAAGCCCATCGTCAACAACCTGATAGGTCCTTATCAATGTGATATTAGACCAGGAAAGTCCAATGTTGATCAAATATTCACATTACGGCAGACCCTGGGAAAACCCCAAGAACACCAAATCGACATCCACCATCTTTTCATCGATTTCAAGGCCGCATATGACATCATCTACAGGGACAAGCTGTATAGAGCCATGTCTAGTTTTGGCGTCCCTGCCAAATTCGTCCGTTTGTGTAGGATGACCATGGAGAATTCACGCTGCTCCATAAAGGTTGGAAACAACTTTATAGAACCTTTCGATGTCGAAAAAGGTTTTAGACAAGGTGATGATTTTTTTAACATCGTGCTTGAAAGAATAGTGCAGAGCTCACACGTCAACACTAGAGGCACTATCTTTCAAAAGTCTGTCCAATTCATAGCATATACTGATGATATTGACATAATCGGAAGAACCCAACGTGATATCAATGGTGCTTTTGTTAGTATTGAGGCAGGGCGGCAAAAATGGGTTTAACGGTTAATGAAGGCAACACAAAGTACATGCTGTCGTCAAGAAAGGACGTACAACACCGACATCTTGGTCAAAATGTCACCATCGACAGACGTTGACAGACCATCGACAGACTTAACTTCTTCTACCTAGGCTCCGCTGTAAACGCAGTAAACAACACCAGCGCTGAGATCAAACGCAGAATAACTCTTCCTTACCGCTGTTTCTTTGGACTAAGAAAGGAAGCAATGTGTTGCTATATAAGACCCTTATCATCTCCGTCATGCTATACGGTGCAAAAGCATGGACAATGACAAAAGCGGATGAAAGCACCTTGGGTCGCTTTAAAAGAAAAGTTCTTCGTGTGATCTACTGTCCCGTATGCATCGAAGGGGAGTGGAGGAGAAGATGGAACGACGAGCTGTAGGGTACAGCGACGCGACGTAGACTTAGTCAGGAGGGTAAAGGTCCAACGACTAAGATGGCTGGGTCACGTAGAGCTCATGAAAACCAATGCTCCAGCCCGGAAAGTCTTCGAATCCACACCCACAGGACAGCGCAGTAGAGGTAGACCGCGGATCAGGTGGCGCGCACAAGTGGAAGGTGACCTCACCCAACTTGGAGCGCGAAACTGGAGACATCTAGCTAGGGACCTTGCTAGATGGAGAAGTTTGTTGGGTGAGGTCCTAGTTCACACATGACTGTAGCGCCACCTTAAGGAAATAACTATAAATCAAGTGACAACTGTCAAATTAACTTACAAAAGGAGTTGCCAGATTCACTCATCATAAAAAAAGAACACCCCTTAGAATTTCGACAAGCTGCTTAATAGAGAATCTATTTAAAATAAATTTCTATATCTATTTCTATTGTTCTCCTATTAAATGTTCCTATTTAAAAAATAAAGTTAAATAAACTTTTCAATTACGTCAAAACTAAGCTTGTCCTTCAGAATAATCAATAAAGAGAGAAAAACCTGAATGTGCCTCGTTTATTTGCATTAAAATTGATACTATAACAATCATTATAATGCAATACAATAAAAGGTAAGGTTGTTGGCTGTGCATCCTAAAGTTTGACTAAGGGGGATAAAAACACATAATAAAGCTTTAATAATAAATGCAAAGGATGCTATTTTGAATCTACCAATTTCCTTTCAAACAACAATATCCGTTTCGCGAGATGTCTATGTATCTATACTACTTTTGAACGTTAATCCGTTGGTAATGGCATGGAACCCTAGGGCAAACGGCCACGCCGCGCCGTGCCTCATGAACTCATGTTCCGCTGACCAGTGGCGTAATGTATTTTACTCTGACATTTCGACATCCCAATACTGATGCTGATGCTAATGCTGATGCCGATGTTCATATGCCGGTACTGAAACTAGACCGTCTGATGCTGCATTAAGTATTGTCCCCTGGGCGGCTTACGTTTGGTTATTAGATTAGACATGGATAGACCTTCTATAAACGAGTACATCTACATTCTATATGTAGATATGTATCTACAGGATGAAATGTAATTTATGAGAGTGACATTTAGACTGGGATTTCAATTTCTGGGTTATGCTCGTATTTTGTATATTTTGAACTCTATTGCAGTACACCAAATATTTTTGAATAGCTCTGCGTTTTTGTTAACCCAGCTTATACCGCAGTAGGTACAAAAACGGATAACGCATAAACATATGTATTAATGTATAGGTACAATACATGCTTATGTGTATTTAGTCCGGTAAATATGGTCATTTGGTTGTTTAGCTTTTTATTCACGTTGATATCTTGGGAGGTTATCTTTGGTTCGCTAACCCAAGGGTTTAGGAATGGAGATTTATAGGTAAATAAACAGCATGAAATATCTGCAATGGTATTTTAGCTATCACTACAGTAATTGTGATTCCAAAAATGTATCGTTTCGTAATGGAATTTAAATTGCACAGCATGAAGTTGGAACACTAACAGCAAATATCATTGATATCCTATTTTAGAAGCACATTATGTGGTCTTCAAGGAGAGCTCAACCGTGTTAGAAAATAGTCGTTGGGTAATTTTTAAGGGCCGATGTTGATTTTTAATTAAACACAAATTATTTAAAAAATGATTGTTATTTCTTTTTATTACGATAATATTGATTTGGCTTAATAATGTATGAAACAAAATATCGGCCAATTGGGCAGCGACTTCGACGACACACCTTCATTTGATGGTAAATATTTTAGATGACGCTGTGGCATAAATCATAATTGAGGTTCTATGTCCTTAATATGCCAAATTATCTCATCATTTCGCTCTTGAATTGTTGATCTTGGAGGCCTATTGACATTGACACCACGTGAGATAACACTGACATTGAATTTGTTGAGCAAAAGAGCTATTGTTTCGTAAGCTGTGTGGCAAGTTGCACCGTCCTGATGTTAAAACCACACCTCGTCCATATCTTCTTCATCTCAATTTAGTGAAATATTCCAGAAAAAATACGGCCCGAAGATGCCGTAAGAATGGAAAACTGTTGAAATAGAAGAAGCCACCATGCACAATAATGTCCAAGTGAAGGAAATCAATATTTGTTGTGAATACTTTAAATATGTCGTAAGGCGGTGTTATCTTTGTTATTCGCATCCCATTTTCATAAAACAATGATAATGGAAAGGGAGCCAACTCATACTCCATTAAGTATTTAAGTCTTCATTAGACTGCTTAATTATACTTATTCTATTGAATATCATGAAAGGATCTATTAACACAATTTCGACTCAAATCTTTACAGAATTTGACAGACAAAGGGGCTGCTCGATTTTTTGCAACAGTTTTACTTCTGAACATCGTTGGACCACTACATGGGTCATTGCCTGCATGCCTAGGAAATAAGCATTGCAGCAAGTTGCTTTATCATCTCCAACGATGCCACTGTTCTTTTTGTCAAAATTTTTTGATACGACAAACAGTTTTCGAGATAAACGTGAAAAACTAAAACAAACTCCATGTTTCTCTTAACTACCGCTAGAGCTCACGTCGAATTCTTTGGTACTTTTTTTTTGGGCCATCACCGTGACATATGTATAGGAACTATTTAGCATAAAACTTCGAATTCGAGATTTTAAGCAAACATGACATTACAATGGTAGAGAAGTCGAGAAAAGTGGGTCCCCAGATTCTGTCCGTCTGTCTTACAAGCCTGCTACAGATTCGGATTTAATTAAAACTACAAACAACATTAGTCCCCATACAAAAAGAAACCGATACTGTTAAGGATACCCTCCCTCTGATGGTGATCCTAAATTATTTTTGGATGATTTTATAAATACGGAATAAAATCATTGGCCAAGCTAATGAAATTTTAAACATGTATGTATGCTACTTATCTAGATTAGACAAAATAAGTAAAACCAGCTAAATAAGACATCTTCACAAATTAAGACAAAAGCAGAACAGTATAGAGGAATTTTACTCCAAAGTTGTTAAATTTTTCAAATCATAACCACAATCAAGATACAATTAATTGTTGAATAAACCAAAAAATACTTTCTTTGATTTTAAAAAATAATATTATTATTAGAAAAATTATCAACGTTGGCGTCTACAGTTCCAATAAGGTTGAACTACGTAGTGAACACCTCATAGGGCTTCTCGACATATTCGGGCCTGTAAGGAGCGGTTTATCCAGCTCCCCGTCCTTGGAGTTATACTAAGGATCTGGCCCTCCAGGTTGTGGCTTCGGCTTGTGCTGTCGGGGTGAATTCCTGGCGACGTAAAAAATACCTTTGGTTGCGAAGCACCAACAAGCCTCGTATACGGACGGATTCACTGTTGGCAACCCACGCACACGAAATAAGGACATCGAACTTTGGATCTGCACGTGGAATGTTAGGTCCCTTAACAGACCACATGCAGCCGAACAATTAGCGGAACACCTAAAATGCTGCAAGGCAGATATTACCGCCATCCAAGAAGTGCGATGGGATGGACCGGGCAAACGCAAACTAAAAGAATGCGATGTATACTAAGGCGACTGCTACCGAGAACAAAGACAGCGGATTTGTTGTTGGAACTAGACTCAGGCAAAAAGTCTTGAGTTTCAACAGTGTGAGCGATCATATCACGACAATCCGCATCAAAGCTATATTCGCCAATGCGCATGCTCCAATAGAGGAGAAAGATGAAGAAACCAAAGACATATTCTTCAAACTCTTGTACAAGACAGAAGACATATGATGAGTGCCCTGGCTATGACATTAAAATTGTCTTAAGAAATTTTAATGCCAAGCTAGGAAGAGAAGATATCTTTGGTGGCACAATCGAGATACAGTCTGCACGACACCACCTCCGACAACGGATTCAGGCTGATCGATTTCTCTGAAGTGCTAGGTTTCACACTTCCACCCCAGCGAAACCCCCGGTTTGACGACGAATGCCGGCAAGCGCACGCAGCGAAACAAGAGGTATACAAAACGGAGCTCTACAAAACGACCAGAGCTGCTCACGAGCTCTACGAGCAGAAGAAGAGAGAGGAACACCGGCTTCTTAGATGGAAAAAAGAGAGCATGATAAGTTCGCGATCGAGGAGATATAGGGACGTCACAACAGGAATGAGGTGCGTAAATTTTATCAAAAGGTTAAAAAAACCTCCCAAGGGTACCAGCCACGAACCGAAGCCTGTAAAAACGATCAGGGGAACATCGTAGTAGAACTACAGTCGATGTTGAGAATATGGAAAGACCACTTCTCCAAATTATATAACGGTGATGACGAACCGAATTCTGCTGTAAGAGAGATAGAACCACTTAACCTAGGCGACGCAGATCAACAATTCCACCTACCCAACCTTGACGAAGTGTAGATAGGTATATCTTAACTGAAGTCAAACAAAGCTGATGGGGCTGACCGAATTATTCAAAGCAGGAGGATGACTTGGTAGGGAGCATGTACCAACTCATCTGCAAAATATGGTCGGAAGAAAACATGCCCGATAATTGGAATCTCAGCATAGTTTGTATGTAAGAAGACCCTATAAATAGCGCCAACTACACAGGCATTTGTCTCCTGAACCCTTCATATAAGATCTTCTCTGCCGCATTATGTGAACGTCTAAAGTCGTTCGTTAACAACCTGGCTTCGGACCAGGAAAATCCACTATCGACCAAATATTCACACCACGTCAGATATTGCAAAAAGCCGCGTAGGACAGAGATCAATGTCTAGTTTTAGCATCCCTGTCAAACTTATCCGTTTGTGCAGAATTGTGGAGAATGCACGTTACTCTATTAAGGTCAGAAAATATCTCACCGACGCATTTGATGTCAAAAAAGGTTTCAGACAAGGCTATACACAGTCATGCGACTTCTTCAATATCGTTCTTTAAAGAATTGTGCAAGACTCAACTGTCAACACTAAGGCACAATTTTCCAAAGTTCCGTGCAATTGCTCCGTAACACTTGTAATATTGGAATAATTGGAAGATCAAAGCGGGATGTAAGTGTCGAGTTTTGCGCACTCAGTTGGGAGAGGACCTCAACTAATTTGTAGTGTGTTACTGGACACAGCTAGATAAAAATTGAACTGGCTAGAAAGGTAAGTTGGTTGTAGGGGTTGTAGCGACACCTTAATTAAGCATTCAAAACTGCAACTTTCATCCTGATGAAAACTACGGTGTCAGTTGCAAGCCCACTGTTGCCTATGTGATTGACATTCCTTTATTACCAAAACTATCTTAGATGGATTTTCTATCAGCTTCGAAGAACAATATGATCACATTTTTGTTTGTGCAAACAACGAAATTCATTACGAGCAAATAATTTGGCAATCATCATTTAATGAAACACCACCCACTAATCCGGATTCCCATAGTGTGAATTATTATCCCTACCCACACCACATCAATTCCATGATAAATAAGAGCAATCTGCCGTTGCTTTGTGATGTGATGTTTTTTTGTGTTCTTTCTTATTTTCATTCATATTTTTATTTTGACAAATTTGATTGTGAACGCAAATGCCATTCATTATTCAATGGAACAGAAACAGAACAGAAAGGAAAAACTAATGAGAGCAAAACTGAGATGGACACACAAGTCCGGCTAATCTCTTGCATCAAGGACTTTGACGTTGCCAACGGCTTGCATTTCTAATTTCTCATTTTCTCTTTCTTTTGCCTTATTATGCTTTTGTATGTTTGTAGGTAATTTGGTCTTCTTTTCTTTTTAAATATTTTTACCATAACCAAAACGTCATTGTCGTCCTTTTGGTCGTTTTCAACGTCGTCGTCCTTTTCGTCGTTGTCGTTGCGTTGTTGGGCTTGTCGGAATTTACCTCTTTTATTTTATGTACCATCATCTTCATCACCCTCACGGCATCAGCATCACATTCATTCAACAAAAAAAATGAGACAAAAGCTCTTTTGGTAGGAGCATCCAAATCCTGTGTATATCACTCCTATGGCATTGCGCAAAAGTCAGCATAGAGCTGTGTAGGTGGAGGTGGCTTAGGCTGGTCCTGATTTTGA
The DNA here is from genome assembly GCF_945859685.1 of Eupeodes corollae. Taxonomy (NCBI): domain Eukaryota; kingdom Metazoa; phylum Arthropoda; class Insecta; order Diptera; family Syrphidae; genus Eupeodes; species Eupeodes corollae. The sequence continues at coordinate 143,629,077 of NC_079147.1, read as the reverse complement.
GCTTTCCGCATATTTCTAGCTACGCTATACTCTAGTCACAGTCACAGTCGCAGGCACAGAATGCGAAAACACAATCCTATGAGCAGGGTAAACAAATTTGTGAAACGTGATGGTTTCCCTTCCGTTTTGCCTTTCGTCCTGATGATGTCGTTGTATGTTGTGCTTTGCCGTCACCGTCACTCGTCCTCGCAGATGTCGTTGTTTTATGATGAAAATGTATATGTACGTAATTGTATGCATATAACTTGGATATTGGTATTGGAAAACAGTGAAATATGAGTCAATGACGTCACTCCAACAACCAGGTCATCACAAATGTCGGTCACGAAAGAAGTCCTTAACTTTAGTTTTGCTTTTGATGATGGGTAATGGGAATATGGATGGATGATAGTGATTGTGATTGTGATTGTAATAGTGTTGTGGTGTACCTATTTTTTTCTTTTTGTGATTATTTATTTTTGTGTCGAAAAGGAAGAGCAAATATTTCTCTTTGAATAAACTACAAGGACTTCGATTAGATGATGGCTCCGATGACTATTTAGTTTATTTTGCATGCTAAGGGTTTTTCATTGACTTTTTTGTATGTATTTTTTGAATGGAAATATAGCTTATAAATTGGTAAGGCATAAGGTATAGGGAATGATTGTATATATTTTATTGTTTTTGTTATTTTAACCTAAATAAATTGATATAGCTCTTGAGTTTCAGTAAAATAAATCTGTATAATATTTACACTTTTGATTGAATATAAATATGTACTAGGTAGGTTGAATTTTTGAGTGCTTTTATACTTCAGTAATAATAATAACATTTATGGATCGTAGTATGGTTTGAGAGCATTTTCGACAGTAAAAGCATTGTATTGACCAAGAGTTAAGACTACTAATTGGTTGGTAGGTAGTTATTAAAAAGACAAGTTAGGTAAGTCTAATGAGGGTCTGAGGCATTTCAAATCAGGTAGTTGGCGATTGCCTTAAAACTTGGTTTAGGCCAGCAATGCTTCTTTCTTGCCATGTAAATTATTCTTGCTTTAATTCGTCGTGGTGGCCCCGGGCTATGATTTGTGTATCCCTATATACATAATTTAGCTAAAATTGCAAGAGCGAAGTTTTCTGACTCTTCAGGATAGGTTAGGGAGATTAGCACTTTCCTAACTGAACTCCATCCCGCTATGGAAAACGAAATTAATTTTGGCTATTGTATTTTGGACGCAGAACGTGAAGGTCCGCAAAATGTCAAATTCCTCCAATTAGAGATAGAATTCATGCGGTACAGAATAGATATCTTAGGGTTAAGCGAAGTGTGATGGTTGGGATCGGGCAAATCGAGTCACCGACGCCTAACACTGTCCTGATCTACCCTTGTCACGCACCCGGAAGCGCTCGAGAAGCTGGGTTACTCCTTACAAATACGGCAAACCCCTGGGGAAAGGCCTATCAAAGCTAGGTTTCAGAGTAGAGTACGACCCGTCACCATTATACAGTGTTACACCCCGATGGAGCTCGCATCTCATAAAGAGAAAGAATGCTTTTACAGTCAACTAGGACCCGCCTATATAACAACACTCCCCGCCGAGATATTATTTTTGTTATGAGAGACCTTAATGGTAGGGTTTTCAGTAACAACGACTTGTGCAACGCCAATGGCCTTGTGATTGGTGGCACTATGTTTGAACACAAATTGTGTCATTAGCTGGGGGTCGACAGTCTTCCAACCAAATTGACAACTTCGTGATAAGTCGACGCTTGTCTCTTGGATGTCCGAAACAGAAGAGGCTCCGACATGGGATTTGCTCGAGCCTACCACTTAATGCTATAGCTACCCTAAGATTGCGTACAGCTACAGTTCGAAGATCCAACGGAATAACACGAGCTCCAAAATTTAACATCGCTAGACTAAAGGATCCCACAACCAGTCAACAATTTCAGGGACACCTTTTTCACGAAATGAGAACAATCAGCAGCACAGTATATATGAAGACATCGAGCACCATTGGAATGCTGTGAAAAATGTTTTCATTTCGGGTGCTAACAGAATAGTCAGTCGGAAAGGAGGAAGCAACAACACCTGGCTTTCAGAAGAATCTTGGGCAAGGATCAACGATTGCCAACAGTTGAGGATTCAAAAAACTGCTGCACAAGGAAAGAAAGAAATGAGCTGGAATCTTCGTACCACATGATAAAGAGAGAGATTCACAGCAGTGGGCACCGTGATAATCAATCCGAAACGCACCTTCCAGTGAAGATGAGATCGTTGCCGCAATTAAAGCACTTAAGAACAACAAATCGGTAGGCTTTTCGCCAACGTCATCAAGCGAACTGCTTCATCCGCTCATAAGACCCCCGAAAGCTTCCCCGATGAGTGGAAGAAGGGAATTATCTAGTTCCCAAAAAAACGAAATCTTGCGAAGTGCGAAAACTGGAGAGGAATTTGCGTTCTACCTGCCGTCGACAAAATAGTGACAAAAGTCATACTGAAACGCATCAGACAACACTTTGAGGCCACACTCGATACCAAACAAGCAGGATTCGGCGCTGGATCCTCCTGTGTTGATCATTATTGAACAGTGCGTTGAATATCGAGCAACACTTTGATAGCGTTACAGGGGGTATATATGGTTAGCGTTTCGGAAGAGAGGCATCCCAGAAAAACTTATTGCTATTAATAAAACAACATATGATGGATCCAAGTGTCACGATCTGCACGATGGTAGGTTGTCAGATGATTGTAAAAAACCAAAAAATTGTCCTTGCGATCAAATTTGCGCTTTCAGTAGGTTAGGTTAGGTTAACGTGGCTGCGGGTTTCGAATCCACACACTTAGGCCAAAAGAAAAGACCCATTGTGATACCACATGAATTTAGAGAATTACTTCTTACTAGTCGAACCATTTTGAGGTTTTTATAAAGCGAAGAAGATATTTGACATCCTTTTTAGCTAGTTCACTAGGATTATCAAAAGAGTAGTCTCCCAGATCAAGTTTAGGTTTTAGTGAAAGAGCAGGGCAAGTGTAGAAAAGGTGACAGATTGTTTCCTCTTTTTCTTCGTCCATACAGCTCCTGTAGAAGTCATTTGAGGCTACAGAAAGTCGTTTTGCGAGTCTGCATATAAGACAGTGTCAGGTTAGGACACCTATTAGGGAGCTAATAAGAAGTCTGCTTTGAGATAACAAGTCTTTAGAGCACTTTAGGTCCAGTGAAGGCCATATGAGTCTTGTAGCTGCGCATGTTCGTAAATTATGCCCCCTAGAATTTTCTATCGCAAAAGCTGTTTCTTTTAGCTATGTTTACATGCAGCTATCGGAATACCTATCTCCTCCCTTTCAGGTGAAATAGGCATGACGGTTCCATTTTTAGCGAGTTCATCGGCTCTACAATTTACCCTGATGTCTATTTGACCCAACATAGGTCAATGTTAAATTGCTGCGCCATCTCCATAAGAGACGGTCGACAATCGAGGGCCGTTTGAGATTTGGTTGAGACACCGTCAAGAGATTTAATAGCAGCCTGACTGTCAGAGGAGATGCGGATATCAGAAGTTAATCACGTTTTCTCTTAGCCAGGAGAGAAACTTAAATTTCTACGCTTCTTTAACTCTTTCCTGAATATTAGGCTTCTATTTTAATTTTGTGTCCAATATCAGACCAAGATATTTGGTTTCAATGGTAAAAATGAGTGGTATTAGTAGTTCGTTAACTTCTATGTTCCACAGGAGTGGGGACAGAACAACACTTTGCGGAGTGAGTTTACCGACAGACCTTTTCGTACAAAAATCCCCCATCTTAGAGTTTCTGCTTTGTAGCATTAGATTAATCAACTCAAAGAGTGAGTATTCGACACTTAGGGTCGTCATATCAGAAATGATAGCGGACGTGTCAACGTTGTTGAAAATGCCCTCAATATCCAGGAATGCCACCATAGTATATTCCTTTTGCTCTAGAGAGTATTCGATAGTTCTTACCAGAGTGTGCAAGGCTGTTTCAACCGATTTCACTTTGCAGTAAGCATGCTGAGACATCAATAGTCTCTTATCAATGGTATTTCGTACATAGATATCAATCAATCGTTCAAGAGTTTTGAGAATGAATGATGATAGGCTAAAAGGTCTAAGATCTTTGCGGTTGACATGCGAGCATTACCTTTACTTCTCTCCATCACTGAGGTATATAGACCAGATCTAGAAAATTTTTGAAGATCATCTCAATGATGGGCAAAATTATATCAAAGGTAAGTTGTAGCTCAGCTGGTATGATTTGATCTTGACCTGTAGATTTAAAAGGTTCGATACTATTCAGTGCCCATGTAAATTTTTCTTTTTTACAAGACGTTGAGGAAAAGTTAAGTTAATACCCGACCCAGGACGGTTTGTTGTATTAACGGATTAGGGATTATCTGGGAAGTGGTTGTCTAGTAGCAGGTTTAGCGTTTCTTTGCAAGAGTTAGTCTATGTACCATCTGATTTTTTAAGAGAACAGAAGAGAAGACAGAGCCCTTGAAAGTGTGGTGTTTGAAAACTTTTAAGGATAAAATAAGAGAATATTATAATATTTCAGTTTAACTTAGAAATAAAAACAAGCACAAATGAATTCAGATGTCAGAAAAGTTGCACAAAATATAGTTGAAATATGAAATAAGGCTCTACTAAAAATTATTATTTATAAATACATAGGTTCATATGTCAGTTGTTAAAAAAATGTTTCAATATAAAAAAACACCCCTAAAAAATACAAAATAAAATCCCTAATGCAACCATTTTTGTGCCATCCGAAAAAGTTTTTAACGTACATATGCTCTTGTCAGTGTGATTTATTGAGCAAAATTTCTCGCCTATTAAAAAGGAAGAGTTCAATCTAATGCGACTCAAACTTCCCGATTTTGAGGCTTTATTATAGGAACTAAAATTCCATCGGAGAACTTGTTAAAATTGGCTAATTTTGTTGGTCGAGTAATAATCCAATAATTTTCTTCTTGCAAAAGTGGTAATCTCCACTTATGGAAAATAAAGATTATGGTATGAAGATAATTGTGTCAAAAATTGAAACGAAATTCATTTCACACCTGTCCAGAAAGATTGCTCTTAGCTTTTATAAAAGAGCGAGCAGAAAAAAAATAGTAAAGCCCCGAAGGTTTTTAGTTCTTTTAATTAACTTAATAGGCAGGTATGAACACGGGGCAGAGCCATCGTAAAAATGGTCTGCCACGAAGATGTTATAACACACCTACATACATACGTAATTCTTCTTAAAAGAAAGAGAAGCTTTTTCAAAAATGGTGTCTCATATTTCATCTTATTAGACTGAAAAAGATAATACGTAAAATGTTTAAATCAATTTCAAATTGAACATGTCGGAAATAAAGATTACTAGTTTTTGATTGTACAAAAAATGCAAAATCTGATTTTCACATAATTTTTAAAAAGTGCTTCTAAAAAATCCCCCTAAATAACAGCCATACCGCAGAAAACAAATCGAATTTATGTAATAGGCAACCATGGTCCATCGCATTTCTTATATACGTATATATTTATAATAGTTACTGTATAATTCTATTCCTTTTCCCCTTTTCAACTACCACACTAAATATTTTACTCATCACGCTTCTTAAACTTTACTAATACTGCAATAAGATCGAGGAGAGAGTGAGCGTGGTTTCTCTAATCCTGCGGTATTGTTGGCGATCGGGATTAAGTAATTTGAAGTAAATAACTATTTCTTGGTTTTGTTCTTTAAAAAGTGAGACAAGAGTATACCTGCTACGCAGCATAGTCGCCTGGTGCAAAGAATCAAATTTAATTTCACCTCTTATAGTGGGGGAAGGGAAATGAATTTTTTAAAAAGTGGGGTAGAGAGAATAGAAAAAGCATTAGATGCCAATTTTAAAAGAGAGGTACCATAAAAAAGCAAAAATACCTACTACACAGCATGGTCGCCTGTGAGATCAACGTCTGTAAAAGCAAATTCGTTTTCAATGAAAATGTATTTTGACACTAATTTTTTTAAAACACTGATCTAAAAAATTACGTTTTTAAAGGATTGAGATGTCCTAAATTCGAATCTCGTCTTAAAATTTGTCTATCATTGATCTATCCTTTTAAAATATATCTCCTTTAACATGTTACAAAAAAATTAATAAACCGTTTTTTTTAAGGTTAAGTAAAATTCAAAAAAAAACTCTTAACAATGAATTGTATGATGCTTTCACAGTTTTAAGAAATACGTTTCAGAGTTAATTTTTAGAGCTAATTTCGAATACAAATTTGGATCTTAAAATCTTTAACATTAAATTTGTATTATTTTTCAGAAACTTACCATAGTTTGGACAATAGTTTCGATTAAAGAACATACTAAGAAGTTAGATCTGTTTTTTTTTGGACGTGTGACGTACGCTTTTCGATAATTCAAGCAACTATGGATCGGTAGCACACACTCTCATAGACGCCACAGCACAGTTCGGACCGAAGACGCTAATGCTGCTTCGGAGGGTAACCCATCCACTTTATAGAAGAATTTGCGGAAGCAACTTATAGTCCGAGAGCCAGGTGAAAATTTGGTTAATTATTTCTTCTCGATAGATAATTGGTGATATGCATCAGACAATAGTATCATAAAGCCCAATGACCGTCAGCTGCGGCGCAGTGGGGGGATGAGCGGTTGTAACCTCCCACGCTTGAAGAAAAAAAAAATACATTCACTCATTTCCTCTCGGCTTAAAATTTATCAAGTTATAGCTAACCCAATATCTCAACAAAAAAACAAAATCAGCTGTCTATAACATAGTGTATTGTTCGTCAGCTGATGTCTCGATCATGGAAAAAAAATAATTTCACTTTCATTGATGTCCTCTCAAATAAAATTTTACCTGATGATAGCTTATATGTAACTATTGATAAATATATACGTCAGCTGGCTGTATCTAGGTGGAAAAATCGTCAGCTGATACTTTGAAGATCGTTACATAGTCTTTCTTTTTAAAGTTTTTAAATGATATGTTCGTTGAACACTTAAAAAAAAATAAGGGAGACGTGTCCAATTACACTTACAAACCATATACCACTTAAAAGATAGATTATTAAAAAAATATTCAAAAAAAAATTAACGTAATCTCTTTTAAGGGTCAAAGTTTAGTAAAACCTTTCAAAGGTGCCATGATTCAGAATGAAATCGAAAAACTTAATATTTTAGATACAGCTGCATGTATTTTAAATGAAGAAATACGTAAAATTCAGCCACAAGAATTACCAGATCAAATAAAAACAAAAGATTTAATAGACGGCGAAGGATGCGAAGTACCTGAAATTTTGATGAATATTTATACCAAATTAATTTCTGGTGATAATTACCGACGAAGGCAAAATGAGAGAACTAAAAGGCTAGCTAAATCATTTTCCGAAGATTTTATTTATGCCGTTTTTAATGACCGGAACAAGTTATCGAAATATATTTGCTTAGGCTTGTCATTAAAGAGCTTAACAAGTAGTAGAAAAATTGTCGATATTGTAAATCGGTACGGTCATTGTTGTAGCTATAGTACATTGGAAGGTCTTGAAACTGAGGCAACAATAACTTCTTGTGAACGTTCCGAAGTTTGCCCAAAAGGTATTCAGCGAACTTCTGACTTACATACTGCTGTTGCATTTGACAATTATGATCGTTTCGTCGAAACGAGAACCGATAAGGACACGCTCCACGATACCGTAGATATAATTTTTCAGGTAGAGAAAAATATAATTTGTCAACAAATATCTGGAAACGAAAATGAGCAGCTAAATTTTCAAATTGACAGTTTTACCATCAATGAAGTAGTAGTTAACGAAAATGTACAGTCAAATTTTGAGGGTTCTGTCAACGTAGAAGAAGCAGCTGAGAACGATAGTTTGCAGTCAAATACAGATGCGGAAAATGTTGGCACAGTACTGCCAATAATATGTGCAACCACAGCTAAGATAATATACATTGTCTTTGATAGATACATTTTTCCATCAATAAAAGATACAGAACGCAAACTATGAGGCACAGAGCAAGCAAACTTCCATATCGAAGGCCCTGACCAAGTGCGAAAAAAAGATTTTTCTCTTGAACTGAAGAATGTAAACTTTAAGGAAACACTAGTACAGTTTCTTATTGAAAATTGGGAAGATGATTATATGTAGCATTGTTTGAAAAAACATGTAAATTCTTGGATACTGAGACATTTAAGTTACCAAAAAAAGGTATTGATGGCTCTTCTCTACCACCTTGCAAATCAGAGCTATATCAACAATTTTTAAGAGCATGTTACATTGCTCAAATTTATATATATATATAAGTTTAAAAAATATTGATACGAAATAATTGTTTTACCTCAACACTCATATTGGAGTGCTATGCCGAATAATTAAAGAGACGTCATTTCCTCCCGCATGAAACTTTGTGAGCTGATTTTAAATATACTTCTGTGATGAATAAGTCTATAGCAGTAAGTCGAGGGCAACCTGGTCAGCTGATGCCTTTAAATAGTCAGTAAATGCTTCTGGCTAACTTCTCTGTAACGATCTTCAGCTGACGATTTTTCCACCTAGATACAGCCAGCTGACGTATATATTTATCAATAGTTACATATAAGCTATCATCAGGTAAATTTTTACTTGAGAGGACATCACTGAAATTGAAGATTTTTTCTCATGATCGAGACATCAGCTGACGAAAAATACACTATGTTATAGACAGCTGATTTTGTTTTTTTGTTGAGATATTGGGTTAGCTATAACTTGATAAATTTTAAGCCGAGAGGAAATGAGTGAATGTATTTTTTTTTTCTTCAAGCGTGGGAGGTTACAACACCTCATCCCCCCCACCGAGCCTTAGCTGACGTTCACGAAGCTTTATGGTTCGATTTTCTGATGCACTTTACTAATTATCACTTGAGAGGAACTTGGTCATAAATATCTGTTACTGGCTCTCGGACTATTACTTTGTGGGCTAACCAAATTTAACTAATGCATGAATTGAAGCTAAACAACCATTAAGCGCAATGCACGTTTGGTGAATAGGCTCAAAGCCTCAAAACAAGATGGCAAACGATCCCAGTTTTTGCAAGAGCAAAACTAGCTGGAACTAGTTTTTGGTTAATGCGTACGTTAATAAATAAATTGACGCATTTAGAGTGATCATAGATTTTTTTTTAAAACTTTCTCTTTATTTTTCGTTCTTAATTTGAATTGCTCCAGAAGGGTACCTCTCATAAAACTTGTATTTTAGTTTTTTAGTTTTCTCAAGAACTAATGGATCGATTTTAATAATCTTCTCCTTTTGTGCAAGCTTTTGTCGTTGATCAAAAATGTCATTTCCTACATATTTTTTAAATATTAACTTTTTTAAAACAAAATTTGATATCTCAGGGTGATTTTTTTTTAAAAGAAATTTAAATGTAAAATGTATATTTACATGCTTTAAATAACTGCATATATACACAATAAATATAAAAATATAAGTATAATATATATTTAAAAAATAAGAAAATAAATATGAACAAAAGTACATCTAAATTTGTTTGAGAAAAAAACTACATCTAAATTTTTGAGAAAAACTTATTTTGTAGATACATTTTTAAATCTGAAAATATAGGAAGAAATTAGTAAGTTCTGGGGACCCATTCGTCCATTTTATTTCTTTGAAAATTAATTTCCTGTAGAATGCATAAACTTTTAAGATCTTATAAAGTTAAAGAAATCTACTTTTAGGAATAAAATTACTTTAGATGCTCTTGAACCGAGATTTAATCACGAATTTCAAGTATAAGAAATGTCCCCAAAACAGTAAAAGGAGCACTTTTGTTAAACTAATTGCTATATTAAAAAACACAGTCAAAGTTTCATATCTATTAATATAGAAGCTTTGAATCTGCTAAGAACTGAACTGAAAAGATATTCTGAAACGTGTAATTTGTAAGTGCCACACAAAAGTGTGTTTTTATTTAATTTTTATTTTTAGAGAGATTATGTATTTAAATACACCTACATATTTCCTGAAATTCAAGAACCAAACATTTTTCTCTCTACAATTTTTAAGTTTTATTGACTCCTTTAAGATCGAAATATTTTCTGATTTCAACGAGTAATATAGACTCCCAGAAATCGAGTTCGAAAAAAACTACATAAAAAAAAGGCAGACAATTCTCAATATCACATTCTTTATCATTTTCTGGGTTTTTGAGCTTTTGAAGCGTTTTTCGCATAAATAGAAATGGCAACAAGAAAAGAATATATTATTTTTGTAAAAAAAAATCCGATTTAAAACAATTTCTTACATTTCTGCGTGAAAGCAGAAAAATCCTTTAAACTATTGTGTTTTAGGTCTTAAATATGGTTTATTTATTTATTTTACTAAAGTTGCTAATTTAGTCCTTGAAATGTGTAAATTAAAGGTTAAGATGGACATCACGTTATTTGAATAATGTCAGCCTCCCTTACAGAACATTTGATAACATTTTTAAGCAGTAAAAGAACACTCACACTCGTCTACATGTTAAGTGTGTGAACCCCCTCCCCCCGAATTAAAAGTCTGGATACGCTCTTGACGCCAGATGCTAAGGAATGCCAATTGGATGGCGTCGTCGGTCGGCTCACGATCGACATAAATAGAAGGACCTGTTTTTATATTTGAATTGAATCTCAAGACGGTAGTCAGCAAAAAGCAAATTTTAGTTTAGTTGCCCAAAAATGTAATAATGTGCATCTTTTATGAGCCACTTGCCAGTTTTTTTTAATCTCAGTCACATAGGTTAGGTTAGGTTAAAGTGGCTGTCCATGATGAAATAGGACATCTTGAGACTTCCTCCTAAGCTCAATGAAACCAGTTTGAGTCCTTTCGGAAACGCTAGAGCCTGATTACCCATATGATTTGGTACAGTAGGGTGTCCCGACAAATTTTTGTTTGGATTTTCTGAACAAAAGAACTCTCAAAACTTGCGTAGTTGCACTTAGATTACAAAAATATATACAAAAAAAATATTAAAATTTGTTTAGGGGGTTTTACCGTACCGACCCTCAAAATTTTGATAAATTTATATTTGTATGCTTTTTTTCCCATCCTTAATCTCGGTTCCTAAGCTACTATTTATTATAAAATATTTACAACATATTTGACGTTTTGATTTGCATGGAACAATACGTTTCCAGCGGTTTCAAATTTATAAGGTTTTAAGCTAAAAATACCCCCAATAGGTGACCAAAATTGATTTTTTTAATTTTTGGCGCATATTGCTATTATCATCATTTTCTTGGAACTTAAAACCACTGCTCTATACCTATCCGATTTTGAAGAAAAATTTGTTTATAAATTTGAGGCCTACGTGCACAAATGACTTAATTTTTGATGTCCTTTAAGGATATGGGTTTTTACCTGTTTCCTAGTTTAGTTTAAAGTCATCTGAGAAGCTTTTCGACGTTGCTGCTTGTAAATGCACTTCATTTGAAACTTGTTCGTGTTTAAAACCAAAGAAAGTTCCCATCCATGAGAGAAGTTTTTTGTTGTATCAAAGAAATGAAAAGAAACTGGTTATAAGCGGGGTTGACAAGAAAGAAACAAATATCTTGAAGAAACGACAGCAGAGGCAAATTGAAGAGTCAAAGAGGAAAAAAATGGTCTACGCAGGAAAGGGATATTGTCTCAGGAAACTGCAATGAAGAGTTGGTGCGTGAATCTTCCAAAAGTTGCCAAAGTATGTGATCGATACGGTTTATCAAAACGATCTGCTGCTGCTGTCGCTTCTGCTGTTTTGGCTGATAGCGGCTTGGTTTCTTCCAAAGATTCAACTCATGTTATAGACAAAAATAAGATCCACCGAGCTGTAGATCGAAATCACGTAAAGAAGCTTTAGAAGATATTGGAGGTATTGATATTTTAAGCGATAAATAGACTCGCACTCGATAAATGGGCTATAAAAAAACAATTATTTAACTCTTACTTTATAATTTCTTTATTACCAGTACGTCTGGACACCGCAAATGCTCTCTTACAACTGAATTCTTTCTAACTGCCGTACGGCGAATTAAATTTATTGTTTGTTCTTTTTTCCCCTCTTCCACCAGTAGCCATTCTTATTCGCGTTATTCTTTTTGCTTTACTTCTATTCGTTTTCGTTATTTTATTTCTATTTATTGATTTGATTTTTTTGACTACAATTCGGCCATCCTGATTACAATCGTCCCGATTGATTTCATTCATTTTGTCAAGATCTTAATAAGCTTTCAAATTGTCGACTTCCCATATTCCCGTATAAGGTATTTGAGTTAATTGGAAATTATCTACATCCTTCAATAGATATCTATCATTTGGTAAAACCCGTTGCACTTCATAAGGCCCTTTGAATTTAGGTATGATCTTTTTACAAACTCCTGCCTGACTCACAAAATTTTTTGTCATAACATAATCTCCTACCTTATATTTCTTTTGAATTCTACCTTTGTCTTTTAATCCCTTGTTGTAATCCTGACTCTTTAAAATTCTCTCGGATGCTTTCTTTCGAATTTCTAATAATATCTCTCTTTTTCCTTCTTCATTATTTATTTCTTCCAATTTTTCCTGTAAATGATCTATTACTTCTCCGCGTTGTACAATTCCAAAGAGTAACTTACTCGGGCAAGTGCCTGTACTTTTATGTTTAGTATTATTCATAGTGAATTCAATATTCGTAAGGACTTTATCCAGCGTGAATTCTTTCCCGCCATTTGACAATTTCGCAATCATAGGTGCCAAACTTCGGTTAACGCGTTCTACTTGCCCATTGGCTTGGGGAGAAGCTGTGGCAATCTTGACATGACGCACATTGTTCTCTTTTAAAAATTCTTCAAAAATAATGGAAGTAAACGCACTTCCTCGATCCGAAATCAAAGTTTTGGGTCTACTATAATTGACGAAATATGCCTTCAAACAACTTATAACTTCGTTTGTACACGCAGACCGTGTGGCATATAATTTTGTGTATTTAGTGAACGCATCAATAACTAAAAACACATACTTCTTCTTTGAAGCCTTAAGAGATATAGGACCAAAATGATCTACATGGATCGTATCAAAAGGTACATCCCCTTTAGGGATGTTGTGCATTAGTCCTTCATGTTTACCATTTTTTGCCGAAAAGACTATACATCTAAGGCAATTGTTGATGTGAATTCGTATCTTTTCCCTTAATTTAGGAAACCAATAATATCTTAATATAGCGTCTGCTACCTTTTCCCCACCCACATGGCCCATTTCATCGTGATACTTCTGAAGAATGTTGCTTTCCATACTATACGGTACATAGAAGAGTATATTTTGCCCCACCTTTCTGTAAACTAATCCATTACGGAGTTCGTACCTGTTGTCTTCTTTCTTTTCCAATTGGATTCTTATTTTTTGAATTTCTTCGTCCTTGTTCTGGCAGATGGACAAGGTTTGTTCAAAAGTATTATTTTCAAGCACCAACAGATTTGTCATGCGACTTAGTGCATCTACATGTTGCATCTTGTTTCCACCTCTATGCTCCAAAACATAATCATAATTTTCCAGCTCGAGAGCCCACCTAGAAATGCTGAGGATTTATATCTTTTTTGTTCAACGTGAGAGTAAGGGAGTTACAATCCGTAACAATTTTAAACCTAACACCGTGCAGGTAAATTCTGAACCGTTTGAGTGCATTGATAATGGCCAGTGTCTCGAGTTCAAAACTATGATATTTGGATTCATGTTCTGTTGTCCGCTTAGAGAAATAGAAAACCGGATGGAACAATCCATCTTGCTTCCTTTGCAAGAGCATTGCACCGAATCCCAGAGAGCTAGCATCACAATGTAGCTCCGTTTCATCCCTTGGGTCATATATGGCCAATATTGGTGCTTCAAGTAACTTATTTTGCAACGTCTCAAATGCTTTATACTCGCTTTCCTCAAACTTAAATACAGCATCCTTCCGGATAAGCCTATATAATGGTTCTGCTAATATCGAAAATTCTTTGATAAATCTTCTAAAATAGGAACACAAACCTAAAAAGCTATGTACCTCCTTCGCACTCTTTGGCACCGGAAAATTTCTGACTGCCTCAATTCCCTTTTCGTCCGGTCGTATTCCTTCCTTCGCAATAGTATATCCCAAATACTGTACTTTCGTTTGTAAAAATCTACACTTATCCTGACGTAATTCTAATTTATTTTTTATTAACTTTTCAAAAACTTCCTGCAGTATATTCAAATGTTCTTCAATTGTCTCAGTGGCTATCATTATGTCATCCAAGTAGATCGCCACTTTTCCTGCTCGGATAAGGTCCTCAAACACATCGCTTATGAACCGCTGGAATGTAGACGGGGCATTCCTGAGCCCAAACGGCATTCTTAGAAATTCGAATTGCCCCAACGGTGTCACAAACGATGTATATTTAATCGATTGTTCCTCCATCTCTACGTGATAAAATGCACTCTTTAAATCTAGCAACGTAAATACCTTTTTATTAGCTAATCTATCTAAAAGATCGTCGATTAGGGGCAGAGGATAGTTATCCTTAAGTGTCGATTTATTGAGAGTTCGATAATCGATACACAATCGTGTATCTCCATTTTTCTTTTTTAATTCTTCTTTTTTTTTACGCGAGGGGGTGAGCTTTATCCCACTTCTGATATTTTAAGCGATAAATAGACTCGAACTCGATAAATGGGCTATAAAAAAACAATTATTTAACTCTTACTTTATAATTTCTTTATTACCAGTACGTCTGGACACCGCAAATGCTCTCTTACAACTGAATTCTTTCTAACTGCCGTACGGCGAATTAAATTTATTGTTTGTTCTTTTTTCCCCTCTTCCACCAGTAGCCATTCTTATTCGCGTTATTCTTTTTGCTTTACTTCTATTCGTTTTAGTTATTTTATTTCTATTTATTGATTTGATTTTTTTGGCTACAATATAAAACTCATTTACTTTGATGGAGGAAAGGACAAGGCCCTGGTAAATGAAAAAAATAGGGGCGCATTATCACCATAAAGAAATTTTTGAAGAACACATCTCAATTTTGGCAGAACCTGGATCAATTTACTTGGGACACACAACACCAGGTCGTGGCACCACAAAAGGGATTTTTACATTCATCACAACCTTTTTAGAGAGTCAAGGGTCAAGAGCATTCGATGTGACGGAACTGCAACTAACACTGGTTGAAGAGAGGCGTCATTCAATATTTAGAGGAGTTCTTGAAGAGACCGCTGCAATGGTGTATTTGCATGCTTCACGCCAATGAGTTACTTCTTCGTCATTTATTCTTGACATTAGATGGTTGCGCTTTGGGTCCTAGAGAATATTGGAAAACAATTAGCTGATTGCGAAAGTAAAACCACCGTGAGCTTTTGTGCAGTGGCTGGTAATATACCTGACTTGCCGAAAAATGTGGTTGATGAACTTAGTACGCATCAAAAATTTCTTTATCAGATATGTATCTACTGGTTTCTGTTCTCCTGAGCTGCCAAACCGTCAACCTGAAAAAATGGCACACTCGAGATGGCTTACTTCAGCTAGTCGCATACTGAGACTTTATGTTAGTACTCTTCGTCCATCAGAGAATTTGCTATTGCTTGTCAACTACGTCGTCAATTTGGTTCCGAATCAAGCGACAGGATGGAGCCAAACATATTTTCCAATTAATTATGTACTTTCGACATTTACCCAAAAATTTGAGATGTGTTGTGGATTCTGTTATAGAAAGAAATGCTTATTTTGCACATCCAGAAAACTTGCTTATCAGTATGTTGTTTGATGAAAGGGACCACATTCGGGAGCTGGCATTGCGAAGAATAAAAAAGCTAGAGCAGCTGAAAATATCAACAAACGTAGGATATATAAACCACCAAAGATCAACTTCTCTGCTTAAGATTATACCGAAATTATTTTGTGGAACAAATGTCAGGTAACATCACCCCCGGTTCTTCGATATATTTCTTTTGAAGACCTTCACATCATGGCAAAAGATAAGAGCTTGGAAATTGTTGACTTTCCCAGTCACACCCAATCTGTGGAAAGATGTGTTAAACTGGTAACATAGGCATCACAGAGTGTAACTGACCCTACTTCTAGAGATGGCTTTATCTTTATTAAAAAAAAGTTAAAATCTCGTGGAGAAATGCCAAATTTTGGACACAAAAGTAAATTTAAATTCTAAGATTATGTCATTAATTAAAAATTATTTCTTGCTTATTTTGTTTTTATGTGATTTGTTTAAATAATATCAATAATAAAATACGTTTAATACTTAATTTTTTTATAGTTTTATTCAAACGGATAAAGTATGTAAAACCATGAAATTTAAAAATCTTCAAAGTCCGGTACTACCCCCTACATAACATGTTCTTTCAGTTTTTTTGACGTTTTCTTTATCTGTGTAAAATTACGCAAATTTTGATACCCCTTCTGATAATGTACAGGTAAAGAACTGTTTCTTCCTCTTTATCTTCCATACAGCTTCTGCAAATGTCATGGTAATGCTGTCCCACCTAGTGTTTGCCTTCTTCATAGCATCCTGCATAAGCCTAGCGTCCTGCATTAATACAAGTACCTATTGTTATGCCAGCAATTGCCGAACGTGGTGAAATGGGCTGTACTGTACCTGACTTACAGTTAGCTGGAATGTCTCTACGACCCGGCACCCAGCAAAGGTGAATATTTAACTGTTTTGCACTTTTTCATTAGAGATGATCGACAGTTATAGAGTTTGTAGAGACAAAGTCCAGAGATTTGATAGCGACCTGACTATCTGAGAAAATACGGATATCAGATGTTGATCTCACGTTTTCTTTAAACCAGGACAAGACTTCTTTTATCGCCAAAAGTTCCGCTTGGAACACGCTACAATTATTGGGAAGGCGGAATGAGAGGCTTTATTTCAGTCGTTCAGAGTACACACCTCCACCAACCCCTTCTTTTGTTTTTGAACCATATGTATAAAAATGAATTGACTCGTCTTCCAGGAATGCCCTATCCTCCCAGAAAGATCTGGAAGGTAAAGAAATCTGAAAGTTTCTGTCGAATTGCAGTTGGGGGATGGTGTAGTCTATGTGCTTTGGAATTGATTCTAAATACCTAAGAATTACGGAGTGGCCAATGTTGTTGTTAATCCACTGCGATGAAGCTTTGTTTGCTTAATATATCAAGAGGTTTTAGATGAGTTTGGTGTAGAGTGCTGAAGATTGGGGTCGTGCGAAGCGATCCGCTTATACATAGCCAAGCTGAACGTTGGACTTTATTTAATTTGCCCCATCGTACATTAGAATCGGTCTTATTACCGATGTGTATTTCCAATGCATGATTTTTTGCAAGAAAAGAGAGCTTTTTTGAATCTTTCCTGTACGTTGCGTTTCCAATTAAGTTTTTTTTTTACCTAAGACAAGACCCAGGTATTTAGCCTCGTCTGAGAATTTTAATTGGATTCCTTTAATATACTGAGAGTTGACAAATGAAATTTTGTATCTCCTCGAAAATAAGACCAGATCGGTTTTGTGTGGGGTAAACACCCATTGCACATCGATCAGCCCAAAGTATTAGTCTGTTTAAGGTATTTTGTAAGGATTTTATTAAGGTGTTTAGATTCTTTTCTAAAACCGCTATAGCAGCGTCGTCCACACATGCGATCACTCTCAAAGCCTCCGCATCCAGACTAGTTAGGATTTCATTCACCACTAGGTTCCAGAGGAGAGGGGATAGAACACCACCTTTCAGTGTTGCTCTACTAACGAATCCACTGACAGAAGAGTTGCCCAGTTTTGAGTTAATTATTCTACTAGTCAGCATTAAATGAATTATTTCCCCAAGCGAACTCTCTACGTTTACAGTTCTGTCACCCAAGGGCGAATGAGTGAAAAAAATATTACAAATAATCATGTTTAAAAACATTATGTCAAGTACGGCATTAATCAAAATGAAAAAGCCAACTGATTTTTAAATTTAATTATGGGTCCACAAGGTTTTCTTACTGGTAAATAGATGGCCCTAATACATATCCGACTTCAAAATTAATTTTCACGTCACGTTTTTCAAAATTAATTTCTCAAATTAAAAAAAAACGTACACATAAAAACGGCTTTTTGAAGCTATACAAATTTATGGACTTTTTTTCAACAAAGTCAGCGATTGTTCTTCAAATCTATAATAACTTCATTCAATATTCAGTTGAAATATTTATAATATATCAAAAAATATTCTATATAATACATATAGAAAAAACAAAAATATGGAAGAAACGCTAAACCATTTATATACTTTAAGGGTTTTCAACAGTTAAAAGGGAAAACGGTTTGTTCTTGTAACGAATCTAATGTCTTAGCATTTCTATCATATTAAGATTTTGAAATATATTAAAAAATATAAAAATAATCTGTAGAACGGTATTTTTAAAACTTGAGGGAATACTTAAAATTTAATTTTGAATTCGAAATAAGCTCTAAGAATTAACTCAAGAAAGTTGATTTCTAGACTTTTAAAGTATTTAGTTATGGATTTAAACAAAACTTCGTATTTTAATTGAAATTCATTGAACTTTACTCACTGGCGAGCCTCGAACATTTGTTACCCTTCCATGGCTGAAGATTCCGCATTCGTTGCTTTTACAGCCGACCATTTATGCACATAATAAATTTAATTCTTCTTAACAGGCGACCATGCTGCATAGCAGGTATAATTTTGTCAAATTTTTTTCTAAAGAACAACACAAAAGAAAAAGTTATTTACTTGGAAGAACTTAATCCCGATCGCCAATACTACTGCAGGATTAACCAAACCCCGCCCATTTTCTCCTCGATCGCATTGGAAAGCTTAAGATTTCATGTATTAGTAGCAAAAGGAAATAGAAATTATATAGTAATTAGTATATACAAATTATATAAGAAAGCGAAGCAAGGTAAAAATGGATGTATAATGTACCTTCTTTTCAGCATGTTCGCCTAGTACAAAGAATTGGATTTGGTTTCTACGAAATGAAGTGCTTTAAGCTGTGAGTAAGGGGTTCGAAAGAAGGACTTTTTAAAATTCATGCGCAAATCATATATTGCATTTGTAAATAAACAAACATTTGTTATCTCTATTTCCGAAATGTTCCAGAGTTCCAGTTGAAATTGATTTAAACATTTTACAAATTATTTACTGACTGAAAAGGTCAAATTAGATAAAATGTGAGACAACATTTTTGGAAAAGTTATAATGCTAACGCTGAAGAGCCTTGGGATACGCAACTGCATGGCGTCGGCAGAACTAAATACCAGTTGTCTAGCCGATGACAATGATGATCATTGTTTTCTCGTAAATTTATTTAGTTTATTTTTTGACCACAAAGTCGCTTATATGAATGAAATTAAAAAAAAAATTGGAGAGTGTCCGGTGAAGGTATTCGGAAATACTGAATAAAATGCTTCACCAAATCATACATAATTTGAGAAAATAAATAAGAATGTGCTTATCGTAGAGGGCAGATTTTGAGATTGAAAGATATTTTTCTTTTCGCTTTGATATTTATATATTTGGAACTAGCGATTTGTTTATTGTTTTTGAAATGTACTTCTACTAGTCCCAAAATCATAAACTTCAATCGGCCATTTTACAAAAATCATATTCAGTTTGATGTACCAAGAGATCATGCTGAGAAGGTTATTTCTTTTTAGTCCTTGAAATGTGTAAATTTAAGGTTAAGATGGACATCACGGTATTTAAATAATGTCAGCCTCCTTTACAGACCATTTAATTACATTTATAAACAGTAAGAAAACACTCGTCTACATGTTAAGTGTGTGATCCGCCCCCCTCCTCCTGATAAAAAGTCTGGAGGAATGCGGAATTGGATGGGGTCGGTCGGCTCGCGATAGGGATAAATGAAGAGGCTTGTTGGATAAGCCCAGGACCACATGCCGGTTGTCGAGCCGGTGATAATGATGACGATACAATTTTGATCATCAAAAAGAAAGAAGATTGTACGCAATCTTTAGATTTAACCCAAATATTTAACTTTTAAAGTACTCATATCTACAAAAAAAACTTGTTTTTAATACATCCTTTGTTTTAATAAATATTTTATCTCAGAATCAACAAAAAAAGCTGCTGCACGGAGACTTTTTGTACTATGTTTAGATACGAGTACTTTAAAAGTTATATATTTTGATTGAATCTTAAGACGGAATAAGCAAATTTTAGTTAAGTTGCTCAAAAATGTAATGAAATGCGGTTGCATCGTTTTTGAGCTACCAAATTTGTATATGTTTTTCCGAATACCTTGTCACTTGAAAGTTTTTTTTGAATCTCAGTCACCTAAGCGGGTTGTAAAAAAAAAACAAATTTTAGAGGAAAAAGAAGGACAAATCGTTGAATCCGTGCAAATACTACAAACCATGTTTAAACATATTAAGTTAAGTACGGCATTAATTTCAACATGAAAAAGTACCAGATTTTTAAGTGAAATTACGAGTCGACAAGGTTTTCTTACTGCCTATAAAATGTCACTTTTCCAATAGGTAAATAGGTGGCCTTAATACAAATCCGACTTCAAAATTAATTTCCACGTCAAATTTCTCCGATATTCCTTTTTCAAATAAAAAAACGTACACATAAAAACGGCTTTTTGAAGCTATATAAATTTATAGAGTAGGTACCTTTTTTTCAATAAAATCAGGGATCGTTTTTTAAATGTGTAATCACTTTCTTCAATATAATATTTCAAAAAATATTTAAAGAAATCTGAAATAAATGCTAAACCATTTATACTTAAACGGTTTTCAACAGTAAAAAGGCAGAAAGATTTGAACGTAAATTTTGTTCTTGTAACAAGTTCAATGTCTTAGCAATTCTATCATATCAAGTTTTTAAAATATGTTTATTAAAAAATATAAAAATTGTGTTGAAAAGGGTGTTTTTAAAACTTGAATTAAATTTTGAATTCGAAATTAGCTCTAAAACTTAACTCCAAAAAGTATTTTTCAAAACTCTTAAGTTTTGTTCAAGGTTTGAACAAAATTTCATATTAGGTAATTGAAATTCAGTAAAAAAACAACCTGATAAACTCACTAACGAGTTTCGAACATTTGTTTTCCTTCCATGGCTTTCGTTGCTTTTACAGGCGAAGATTTAACAGCCGACCATGCTGTCTAGTTGGTATTTTCTTTGGTTGGTGCTTCTGTTTAATAATTATTGTCTCCTAGAGCTTATTTTCTTCTCTCTTCCCCTACGACTTTTTCAACAATTTTAACAATTTATTTCTACCACATCACGTGATAAATTTGATTCTTCACACCAGGCGACCATGCTGCAAAGCAGGTATAATTTTGTCCAATTGTTTTCTGAAAATCAACACAAAAGAAAAAGTTATGTACTTCGAAATTCGAATAACTTAATCCTGATCGCCAATACTACTGCCGGATTAACACAACCCCGCCCACTTTCTCCTCGATCGCACTTTAGTGTTAGTAAAGCTTAAGTTAGCTTAATACATAAAACACATTTCATATATTAGTTGGAGAAGGAAATAGAAATTATATAGTAATTAATATATACAAATTATATAAGAAAGTAAAGCAATGTAAAAATGGATGTTCAATATACCTTCTTTTCAGCATGTTCGCCTAGTACAAAGAATTGGATTTGATTTCTACGAAATGGAGTGCTTTTAGCTGTGAGTAAGGGGTTCGAAAGAAGCACTTTTTAAAATTCATGCGCAAATCATATTGTCGTGGGCCTGGACACCGAAAGACTTGGGATACGCAACTGCATGGCATTGGCAGACCTGGATCCCTGTAGTCTAGCCGAAGACAGTGATGATCATTGTTCTCTCGTAAATTAATTTAGTTTATTTTTTAACCAAAAAACCGCTTATATGAATGAAATTGAAAAAGAAAATTGAGAGTGGCAAGTTAAGGTATTCGGAAATACATAAACAAATAATAACATAAAATGCATTACCAACTTATACATGTTTTGGAAAAATATATTAGAATCTGCTTATTGTAGATAACTGATCTAGAGATTGAATCCAAATAATTAAGTTTTAAAGATTTTTTTTCCGCTTTGATATTTGCATATTTGGAACTATCGATTTGTTCATTGTTTTTGAAATGTGCTTACACTAGTCCCCAAATCACAAACTTCAATCGGCCATTTTACAAAAACCACATTCCGTATGATGTACCAAGAGATCATCTGAGAAGAAGGTTATTTTTTTTGCTTTTGCTTTTGCTTCTTATTTTTTGTCATAAAAGTTGTTTAGTTGTGTTTAACTATTTAGTTTCCCCTTTTTGTATTTACTAAAATTAAAACATTTTGAGGGAAAGTGGGCGTGGTTAATCCTTTTTTTTGTTCTGTTTGGCAACAGAAATGAAGAATAGAATGCAGTTCATCAAATACTGGTAGAAAATATAATAGAATACTTATGTACGTTATGTACATGGTCATATATTGTGAAGCATCACCAAAATTTTGGTTTGCGGGGAAAGGGAAAGAATGCATGAAAGGGAAAAAATGCAAAATCAGGATTTATTACAGAACAGTCTTAGAATTGCAAAATCAAATACCTACTAAAAAACATGGTTGCCTGGTGAATGTATTCCTATAAGCGACAAAGACGGTGCGATGCGAAAGAAGAAACGGGGTCTACGCAGGAGATGGTATAGACTCAGAGGTATTCTGCAAGCACTTTTTAAGATTTGGGCTTCCATTTTTTGTAAGTAAAGTTTTTGGTGATTATAATTTAAAACATGACTTTATCAAATGTAAGAAACTAATACTATGGGTTAAAAATATTATTCTGACATATGTATTATTATGTACTATTTTTGACATATTGTATTAATAGTGTTGCCTTGAGTAGTGAATTTAGACGTTTTTTAAATAAAATTAACTAAATATGTGTTTTTGTTTAACTAATCAAAAACGACTGACTTGAATAATTTTGAAGAAAGTCAAAACTTGATTTTACTTTCCTTTGCTACAACATTAAAACGTGCTTAATGGCGAGGAAGAAAATTGATTAGAAAATTGATAAAAAACTTAAAAAAATGTTAGCAACTATTTATATTATACTAATACCTTAATCCAATTATTCGATAAAGTAAAAAGCAAAAGATCGTCTGAAGTATTATTTACGTATTTATTCAGGTATTATTTTTAAACTACCATTTATTATTATTTCCTAAAATTTTCAAAATGAAAATTTTGTGGTTATGTAGTGGTTTTAATCTGGACACAGATTTTATGTTTGAATTAGAATCCTTGTTTATTATCTAGAAATAAACGTACATTTAGACGGTTAAATTGACCCAAAAATCACGAACTGCACGATGTAAATTTTTATTTGAACGCCTATTTTCAAAATGGGCCTGAATAACGTAAACGCGGTGCTCGATTGCATGAATTTCAATATTTCTCTTGTCTATGGTTAGCCTTAAATTGAGATATGTCAAATAAAATGCAGAAAAAACTTTACTGTGGGAATGATAATATTAAAATTACAAAGAATGACTGTCAGGCGTCATAATCAGACCGTATTTTTTTTTGTCCAAAATGAGGCTCGTCATGTTGTTACTGTGAATGGCGGTCGGTCTCGTGAGATAATATCGAACTTTTTATGGTCCGAATTGGAATATATCGATATGGACGAAATATGTTTTCAACAGGACGGTGCCCTTGCCACTTTAATAAGATCATAATATCTGAATAATATTATTACACTTGAAATGAATATGTACATAAAGTCAAACATTAATTTAAATATAGAAATCGCTCTAACGATTTTCAAAAAAGGATTTTTTAATTAAGTTTCTTTGGGAAATAAAGTTGCATTCAAATTTTAAATACTGCAAAAAAGGAAATGTTTTTAAACTCTTTTGATACATAAGCAAGTTCATGTGACCTAGTCGTTAATTTTATTTTTATTCACAAGACCCACTTAAATCATTTAAAATCTATTTAGCAGATACAGATTTTTACTTTACAAAGCAATTTATTTTCAATTTTTTCAGGGCCCCGTAATCACCCGGAGCCCCAAATGGCTGACTTAACCTTTTGTCTTTCAAGCTCCTTATATAAAGGTCATCAAGAAATTGAAGAAGCTTTGACGTATATCGCCAAAGATTTAGGATAGGCACAAGTCGTCAGAGATGAAACACTTAGTATTAGTGTCCAAGTTTGCAGAACCTTCGAAAACAAAATCTAATCCTGGATGTTGAAATAAATTTGCTGAGTGCAATTGATGAAATTATAATTGGATTCAAACATACGAGTAATTTAAATAACTTTGATTATCATCGTCAGCCAGACAAAAAATTCCGGATTCCGAATAGAAAGAACTTTCTGAAAAGAAGAGGTGTAGAAACTCAAGCGAGACTTTTTTGACGGCTTTGGACCCCAAGTAATTCCGACTTTGAAAGAAATATTCTGACACTCTAAACGTTTATTTGAAACAGTGGCTAGGTTCGTATACGAAGTCTTCTGAATTAAGAAGACTTAAGAGAAAACGTTGAAAATGCGCTAAGAATTTTCTGACAATTTGAATAACAACATAACATTTTTATAAAATCATACAACGGTCCCACTTTCAAAAAGTGTCTGTGGTTCCTAAAGAGGTAAGGACGGCCTTCGAGGGATATTTTGTGTTTCACTTAGTCTTCTTGGGTTGCAAAATTTAGAGGTAGGATTCGAATTCAAGACATTCCAATCTTATAAAAAGTATTGTTTTGATTGTGTACCAGACAAAAACGTTGTTTTTTCGACCAATGTAAAGTTGAACTCAAAAATGTACACGAAAATGGCAGCTGAACGCAATACGCAACGCGCAACCTTGGTTTCAAAAATTATTATTTACTTACCATTATTTAAGTTTAATTTTCTTCTTAATTAAAAAAAAAACTAAGAACAACCACTTTTCTATATAACATATTTTATTGGTTTTTTATTTAGTCATTTTTTGTTTTGTAAAATATAAATACAAACATATCAATAAATTATAGTTTTTCTTTTTCTGTTATGTTTTTCTTAATGTTCAGTGATTACAACAATGACAATTAGTTAGTTTCAGTTTTTGTTTTGTTTTGGTTTGTTTAATTATATTTTTATTAATTGTTTTTATTTTCTGTTTTTTGAATTTTTGTTATATTTTATTTTATTTTTCGTAACGTTGACCTTGAATTTTATTGTTTTTAGGAGTATTTATTCTCCTTTTTTGTTTTTGAATGAATTGTATAATATAATATACAATTTGATATATATGGATTTTTTCTTATTTCTTTTGTGTATTTTACGAGTGTGTATATATGTTTTTTTTTTAAATTTTTATTTCAATTGTCTATATTGTAAAATTCACTAATTTTAGTTTTTTTATTTTTAAATTTTAGTGATCTCTTTTGTTTATTTGTTTTGGCATTGTTTGTTTTCATTTATTAATATTCTATTAAAACTTGGATAGTCAGATATAAATATGTGTTTTTGTTTTTGTTTTTGTAGTTAATTTTAATTTGTTGTTGTTTCGAGTGACAATGTTGGTGTTGGGTTATATACATTGAAATGCATAATGATTTTATTTGTATGAACGTCACGTTACTCAACTCCTTTAAACTATTTTTTTGTTTTTTAAATATTTTAAATTACTATCGTTTTTCTTGCAGCTGACATTTTTAAAATGTTTTCATATTTTATTTTGTCATTCTATATTTATATATTTTTTAATTTTTTGTTGAATTTCACGAACAACCTCTACTAGAGGTTTTTACACAATCATATACTTACAGTTTTAAAAAGTAGACTAATATTTTTGTATCCATTTTGTTTCTATAGCCTGTTCTATAAGTGTTTTCTTTTTCTATACAAATATAAGTGGTGTATGTACATTAATAATTCTGATTCAAAATGGCAAGAGTGACAGTGATTTCTTATAATTAGTGTAATGTTAATTTAGTAAGGACGAAAACATTACAAATTAAAAAATGAAAAAAAAAAAAATATAAATGAGTAATTTTACCTTTGAAGTATTTTTGTAGAAGAAGGAATTCGTTTTCAAGACTTAAGTCAATTTTTACCATCTTCTGCACAAAAAATTGGAAAGTTTTCAAAGAATTTCACAAAACCTATAATCATTGTCGACTTTTTCAGCTATTTGTAATCAAACAGTTTTGAAGTCTGCAAAGTTTAAAATTTTATTCATATGCACTGAAAATCACAAGGAAGAGAAGCACACTTTTCATTAAAAAGTGGTTAAAAATGAAAAGTTTGATTCCTTTGTAGAAACATCATGAGAAAAGCGTTTAATTCTACAGCTTACCACAAATTCCACTCTACAAGCGACTAAAAGCAGAGTTGTCCCTTCGGATGAAAAAAAAGCTTAATCTTGCTGGTTACAACTTTTATTTGCATGATCTGAGAAATACGATGAGCTTTTGTGACAAGACTTCATAGCCAGTGATATGGTGTGCAAGCTTTATAACGGTGACGATAGAGTTCCGCTGTCAGGGAAAATGATCCATTCTAAATAGACGACGAAAGCCAAAAATAAATTCTTCCCGACTTAGACGACATACAGATTGACATATCTAAGCTGCTAAAGTCTAACAAGGCCACTGAAGCAGATGGCTGGAATGCAGAGTTTTCAAAGCAGCTTATCTGTAACATATGGCCGGATGAAAGCTTGCACCTCAATATTAATTGCCTGATACTAAAAAAACCGAGACATTTTAAACTTTAGAGGAATCAGTCTCCGTAACATCGCTTACAAAATCTTTTCTTCCGTAATATGTGAACGTCTAAGGCTAATCGCCAATAACCTGATAGGTCGTTATCAGTGTGATTTTAGACCAGGAAAGTGCATTGAATTGTGAATTGACACCCACCATCGCTTCATCGATTTCAAGGCCGCTTATGACAGCATCTACAGGGATGAACCGTATAGATCCATGTCCAATTTTGGCATTCCTGGCAAACGTGTCAATTTGTGCAGGATGATCATGGGGAATTTGCGCTGCTCCATAAAGGTTAAAAACGACTTAACTGGATCTTTTGTTTCCACAAAAGGCTTTGGACAAAGTTATGTACTGTCATGTGATTCCTTTAACATCTTAATTGGAAGAACTCAGCGTGATGTCAATGGGGCTCTTGAGATTATTTAGGAAGAGGTGCCAAAAATGGGTTTAGTAGTCAGTAACAAAGTGCATTTGAGGTGATTAAGACCTTTGTCCACCTAGGCTTCAGTTTGAATTCAGAAACCACTGTTTCTCGTGGCTAAGAAAGCAATTGAGTAGTAAAGCCCTCTATCGAGCAACCAAAGGGTGCGCAGAAGCATTGACTAAGCCGATGAAAGCATCTTGGTTCGTTTTGAGAGAAAACATATTTACGTGATCTACTGAAGATGGAACGACGGGCTTTACAGCAACCTAAACTTAACCAAAAGGATAAAAGTTTAAGGAATGAGCTGGGTGGGTCAGGAAGATCGCATGGAAACCAATGCTCCGGGCCGGAAAGTGTTCGAATCCAATCCCACAGCACAGCACCGCTGTAGAGGAAGACTGCAGACTAGGAAACACGCTCAATTAGAAAGTGACCTCACTCAATTAAGAGTGTATAACTGGAGACATCGACGTAATTAGAGAAGTTTGTTGGTTGGCGCTCTATTTCACACAGGATAATAAACCGGAAAAACTAAAAAACGTTTTCTGGAACGTCATTTCCCAAACTTAAAACAAAATTTGTAACTCTGCCTTGGATTTTCCAAACAAAAAAATATCCAAATCCTCACTTCTAAGGTTGTCAGAAGTTGGATTCAATTAGAAGACGTGTAATGTTTACCATGGTCACCATGTTCATCGGACTTAACCTTAATTAAAAACGTTTGGTCATAGCTATTTCGTAAAGCTTATGAACGTGATAGACAATTTGAAGACAAGGACGATTTAATAGACACTTTTCGTGATGAGTGAGCCCAAATTTGAATTGAATTGAATCACAACGCTAGTTTCCAATTAAAAGTTTACAAAATAAATTCTCAAAAATTGCTTTCAATTGATTGTTAGAAAATGAATGGAAGTAAGAATGGCAACCTTTTTGCTTTACAAGTGAATGAAGTCTTAAATTGATATCTACTCGAATGAATAAAATCTCATTATATAAGTCATTAGTGAAAGCATTAAAAAAAGATTACTTCCGGGTACAGACCTTCCATCAGACATACAAAGCGAAGATGGTTTCCAGCCCATTGTTTAAGTTTTGGTTGTGATATCCAATCTTTACACCATTTGCAAACTTGGCATATCCAGCATATCAAAAAAGCTCATTGACGATATTTTAAAATTTGATCAAGAAAATATGGTAAGCTTTTTACTTATTTCGAAGTAGCTCTGAACCGTTTCCGACGTTGAGCAATTCTAAAAGCTTGAAATAACGTTGGGTGGAGATTGAGATTCTGGTGAAAAATTTCATTTTTTGATGAGCCTTTTATGCATACGAATTCCTTCCCTTTTAAAAATTTCAAATTTATAAAAATCATTATAATTTAAATTAATGTGTTTCTCTGATAAAAAAAAACTAAATTAAAAATGTACAAAACTAAAAAACAACATGTTAGTGAAATTATTGAAAAAATGCACAACCTATATATTTTTGTGTATAGAAAAAAAAGT
This sequence comes from Eupeodes corollae, assembly GCF_945859685.1. Classification (NCBI taxonomy): domain Eukaryota; kingdom Metazoa; phylum Arthropoda; class Insecta; order Diptera; family Syrphidae; genus Eupeodes; species Eupeodes corollae. Next base: position 143,600,454 of record NC_079147.1, on the reverse strand, counting down.
TTAAATTACCTATATACAATACATTATAATAAATTTACAAAATAAAAAAGTTAAATTTACATCATTAGTGAAATTTTTAATACAAATACACAGATACGTAGTTATAGGTTTTACAAACATAAAAAATAAAACACAACGAAAAATAATTATAATCTAATATTTGTCTATTTTTACAATACACATTTTTTTAATTTTTTTTTTTTACATTTTATAACCCTGTATTATATTTTTCTATCAACTTTAAAAACTTTGAAAGGGTAAATTTGTTTAAAGAAAACTATCACTGAAAAATTCAAGTCATCAACCTCAAAATATAAACCAATCTATTCTAAATCTTAAACTCGCAAATTTTGAGCGGTGTTTCCTTTAGATTTTACAAAATTCAGAACTAGTGTTTAGCAAGTTTTGAAAAAAAATACACAGATTCAAAGGTTGCCATAAAGGGTGGTTAAATTTTAGGGGCCGATATTAAATGTGAACCACACCCAAACGTCAAATTTGTTTTCCACATTCAATTTGAACCATGAAAGGACCAAGAACACCAACACACTTCTCGTTTAAAACGTCACCATCGACGTCACTAAGGACTTCGTCAACCTAAGCTCTGCTATTAACGCAGAAAACAACACCATCGCTTAGATCAAACGAAAAATTACTCTAGCTAATCGCTGTTTCCTTGAGCTGAGAAATACCAAACTCCTTTCTAGAGCGACTAAAGTGTCATTATATAAGACAGTCATCATCCCCGTCCTGTTAAATCGGATGAAAAAACTTTGAGTCGTTCCGAGAGAAAAGTTCGTTGCATGATCTACGGTCCCGTATGCATAAAAGGTTAATGGAAGAGAAGATAGAACGACAATCTGTACGCGCTGTACAGAGACGTAAAATTAGCCAGAAGGGTAAAAGTCCAACGACTAAAATGGAATCATAAAGTTCATAGAAACCAATGAATGCTCCGGCCCGAAAGTCTTCCACACCCATAATAACACATTAGTGGAAGACCGCAAGTGAAGGTGAACTCACCCAACTTGGAGCGCAAAACTGGAAACATCAATCTAAAGAACTTTGAGTCGTTCCGAGAGAAAAGTTCGTTGCATGATCTACGGTACCGTATGCATAAAAGGTTAATGGAAGAGAAGATAGAACGACAATCTGTACGCGCTGTACAGAGACGTAAAATTAGCCAGAAGGGTAAAAGTCCAACGACTAAAATGGAATCAAGTAAAGTTCATGGAATCCAATGAATGCACCGGCCCGAAAGTCTTCCACATCCACAGGAAGACATTAGTGGAAGACCACAAATCATGTGGCGTTATCAAGTGTAAAGTGTCCTCACCCAACTTGGAGCGCAAAACGGGAGACGTCTAGCTAGAGACCAAGCTGGATGGGGAAGTTTGTTGGGTCAGGTCCTAGTTCACACCGGACCGTAGCTCCACCTTAAGTATGTAAGTAAGTTCGCTATAGCGCTCTAGCAAGGCTAAAGAGCCTTCCATCTCAACTCATGGTCGCCTTGTGCCCAATAACTGTACCTCTTACGCTCGCTGGTGAACAGTATGCATAAAGACTTGCATTTTCACGCTTGCAAGGTGCATTTGACTCAATCATAAAAGCCTCTTGAACTTTTGAAGCGTCGCGACTTCAATGTTCAAAATGATGGAGAGGTATATTTTCACTTTAGTGGATTCGTCAATAAGCAAAATAACCCTATTTGGGCGATTGATAACTTGTGTTTTATTCAAAATCAACATCGTCCTTTAAAATTTATAAAATAAATAAATTAGGCGGTGCAACCGTCTATTAAGAACCAGGGCGAGTTGACTTACAATTCTCAACCATTCCTGTGTGTGAGTAATGTTGTCAAAAATGGAAGGGACCTACAGTTTATATGCAGAATCCGAACGCCTAATTTGAGAAAGCACTTTTCATGACAAGAATCACTCTTGAAGGATTTGTAAATTCCTTGCAAGAGGCAGTACCCGTGAAAGAAGTTAGGTGACACAGGCAGTTATTGAACCCAAGACCCCTTACATGACAGTCCAACGCACAAACCATCACGCTACGGGTACTACCCTTAAAAATCTAACCACCCTTTATTTAATGTATCTGTTGTATTACATATTTATTAAAAACTTAAAATCACATTGTATACAAAAGAATACAAATAATAAATCTATGAATTTACAAAAGATTTCATTCAATTGATCGCATTCGAAATCAATAAGTCGATTGAATGCATTCTTTTGCCATCTTTGTTGATGGAACTTGGAATTCCAGAACAATGTTTTCAAAATCATTTTACCCTTTCGGAAGCTCTCAAATGATACATTTTGTTTGCTATATATGTATATCACTACTTATATATGTTTGTATTTGCTGTTATATAATTTATCATTCTTTCATCTACAACTCTCTATTTTTTAATTTTTTTTTTTTTACAATACTTATGGTTAATAAAATACAAAGTATAATGTGTACCTCTCTGCTTTTAAACAAATGAAAAATAAAAACATAAAAATATGATAAGAAATAAGAAAATTAAGAATATATAATTTCTACACCATGCTAATCATTATTAGAAAAAATATCTATAGTATTTTTTTTATTTTATTTTTGTTTTTCTCGTATAAAAATTTACAGTAACAAAGTGTATTATTTTTCTTTTATAAACTTACCTTTTTTTTACTTAGCATTTTTGGTATGTGGTATCATTTTTTTTTTTAATATTAATATTTTTTAAGAAATATTGACAAGAAGTTAATAAAATAAAGTAATGAATTTAAAAAAAAAATAAAGACAAAAAATTACATAAAATATTTGCTATGTAGAATTCACTCTTAATTAAAGTTTTCATTTATAAAACTTGATTAATTTTTATTCTCTGTCTATTTTTTCCAAAAAAAAACACACTTCTACTTGATTTTTTTACATGCAATTCCAGGTAATAAAATAAATTATTATTTAATTTGATTTAAGAAAAAAATGGGTCCAAGACTATAAAAACTAATTTTTACTAATTTTTTTTTTAATTTAAAAAGATGTTTCATTTTTAAATCTTGGACACACTGGCACTGTATATTTTTGTATCAACAACATGCTTCTTTATATGAATTGGATATACGTTATAAAAATTAGAATGAATCAAAAATTTAGAAAATTATGGAATTGTTTTATGTACTTTATTAAAAAAAAAATTAAAAAATTTGTACATTGAAAACAACGCAAATTGCACATAAAAAAAAGTAGTTGGTTTGTTAAAGTTCAATTTGCTGTATTTAGTAGATATAGTTTCTTTTTGGTTTGGTTGGTTTAGTTGATGAATTTTTATAGTGAAAAGTTTAAGTTTTTTTTGGATTAAATTACCTTTTTTTAATTTTTGATTTCTTTAAAAATTTAATTCAAAGAATTTTAGTGCGAGTGAAACCAATTTTTGTTCATAATTTGCTGTTATTTTTTATTTTATTGTTGTTATTTTTGTTGATAAAATTGATTTGATTTGAATGTGTTGTTGTTTTTTTAATTTAGTTCTTGAATATGTCTCTGTTTTATATATTTATATATATTTCCTTGTTTGGTGAGAGCTAGATGCATATAGTATAATTATTAAAATTAAAAAAAAAATAATTAACATTTTTAAGGAGAAGAAATTTTTTTAAAAAGAAGAATAAACTTTTAGCTAAAATTAACTTTCTAAATACGTATTTTTTTGTGCTTATACAACCACAATATTAACTTATTCCATTATTAATTACTTCCTTCTTGATGGTTAGGTTTGTTGTATGTAAACTCAGCTTGTACCTATTTTCTTAAAAAAAAAACAACTTTTTTCTACTATAAATTGTGAAAAAAGCAAACAAAAATTAATTGTACGTACCATATTCTTATATTTTTCTGTCCGAATAATATTTAAATTAATAAAATTTAAATTACGAATTACATAAAAGTTTTAAATTTAAAAAAATTAATGGTTCTGAAGAAGTTTGAATGAAAATTATTTTCTATATATACAAATTGTAGCACCAAAAACAATTTATTTATAATTTCATTGCATAAATTCAGAAAACGTAGGTAAGTTAAACAAAAAATATTAGTATTTCTGACATCATCAAGGCTTAATTCAGCAGCATTAGCCTAACATACGCCAACGCCCCCACTGAAGAAAAGGATGACAAAACTAACTCCGAGCTCGTGAGCAAAGCATGTGCGAAGTTTTCTAGCTACGATATTAAAATTGTCCTGGGCGATCATCTTTGGTGGAATACTCACGAAAACAAGCCTGTACGACAACACTTCCACTATCGGATTTAGGCTCATCGATTTTGCTGTGGGGCGAAACGACAAGGTAGCCAATAAGCTTTTTCCACACCTCTACATTCACATAGGAACTTGGAGTTCTCCAGATCAATCTACCGTCAACATGATTGACCACACTGCGATTTACGTTAGACATGCTTTCAGCATCATGGATAACCGAACTTTCTGAAGAGCTAGCATCGACTCGGACCACTACCTTGTTGTAGCCTGGATAATACTTCGGGTTTCGAGACCCAAGTAAAATAGGGAGATGCTGGGAGATACAACGTTGAACGGCAACAGTCCCAAGAAATCGCCAAATATTTCTCCGACCGAGCCACTAGTAACTTCTTTCGAAGTTCTCTACTGCCAGCATAATGTATCGAGAACCAGAGGCAGCATTGCTAAGATGCAATCAGAGAAGCCGCCTCTGACGTAAAAATAAAATTAATAAATTGGGTGGCGCAGCAGTCCGTTCGAAAACTAGGGCCTAGTGACTGACAACTCTCAACCATTCCTGTAGGCGAGTACTGTTGTCAGGGATGGAACGGCAAATTTGAGAAAGCACATGACAAGAATTAACCTTGGAGAATTTGTCAATTCCTCGCAAGACACAGAACCCATGAAAAACACTTTAGGTGGCATAGGCAGGGATCAAACCCAAGACCTCTCGCATGATAGTCCATCGCACTAACCATCATGCCACGGGTACTACGCCGCCTCTGACGTGCTTATTATCAATTAGGCACCAACAAGAAACCCCTGAAACAACAGGCTTGCAAACCATGTGGTCAAAAATGTTGAGGGGTTCAAAAGCAGAAACGAATTTCGAAAGTTTAATAAGCTGGTGAAACGAGATTAACAAGTACAAGAATCTCAGCATAGTTTGCCCAATTTTTAGGAAAGGCGACCCTCTAAATTGCACCAACTTCAGCCTCCTCAACATCGAGAATGAGATCCTTTCTGCCGTACGTATTATGTAAATATCTGAGGCCATTCGTCAACAACCTGCGAGATCAATATCATTTTGGTTTTAGACCAGGATAGTACATAGATAGATGATTGAACAAATATTCGCATTAAGGCAGATCTTGAAAAAAAACAAGGAACTTCAAATCGGTAACCACCACCTTTTTATCAGCTTGATGTGTAGGGGGAGATATGTCTAGTGTTGGTATCCATGTCAAACTTGTTCGTTTGTGCAGAATAACGACGGACAATGCTTGCTGCTCTATCAGGGTCGATAAAGATCTCTGATATCAATAAAGGTTTTAGACAGGGCAATGCACTGTCATGGAACTTCTTTAACATCGCTCTGGAAAGAATTATGCAAAACTTAACCGTCAACACTATAGGCACATTTTTCCAAAGATCCATCTAATTACTCGGATACGCTGATAATATTGGCATAATTGGAAAATCAAAGCAAGATGTCAGTGGAGAGTTTTTGAGCATTGTGACGGAAGCAAAGAAGAAGGGTTAAATGGTCAACGAGGGCAAGCTCAAGTATATGCTGTCATAAAAAAAAGGGCATGAAACTACGAAGTTTCGGACAAAATTTCACCATGAACAGTGTACAGCTAAAACTTTAAGGAAGTTATGGATTTAGTCTACCTAGGCAACGCTGAAAGTTCAGACAACGACATGATGAAATCAAACGGAGAATAACTCTTGCAAATCGCTCCTTTTACGACTTATAAGGCAATTGAGTTGTAAAGTCCTGTCTAAACCATCTTAAGTCACCATCTATGAGTTTTCAAAAGATGAGACCGTCCTAGGATGCTTCAAAAGAAAAATTCTTCTGGTGATTTTTGATTCCGTCTGCATAGATAAGAAGATACAACTAGAATCTGTACGGTCTGTCAAAAGAATAAAACGATTAAAGTGGCTGGATATTAAAGAGCGATAATGATCCGGAAGCTCTTCAAATCTTATTTCAACGTTCAAAGCTGAGGAAAATGGCGCACGCAGGTGGGAAAGAACCTCAACTAACTTCACATCTGATACCGAAGATAGTTAGGTAGGAACCGAATTGGCTGGAGACTTATGTATGTTTGTTGAGGCCTCAATTCGTCCCGGACTGTTGGACCACCTTAAGTAAGTATATCTCGTTTTAAAGAGTATTCTTTGAAAGTTAGAGGTTATAGTTTGCTACATATGAATAAACCATTTAAAAGACAGTCTCATCTTTTAACATTTTCGGGGTATTGTTTCTTTTTTAACAATTTTGAGTCTAACAAATGATACTACCTGCCTGATGATGGTTGCCAAAAACGTCCTCCTCAAGTCAAGGTCTGTTTCATTTCATTTCTACTTCATTGTTCATACGCTTAGAAATATAAATTTATAACAATTTTATTAGATTTTTATAAACCTAAGGCTTAATTTTCATAAATTTTCAGCACTTTCAAATAAGATGGGGATCAGATCAAGTATTTTTTCTTTAATGTTAACACCCTTTCGATACGCTGAAATAGGCCCCCAAACAAGTTATAGATGCCGAACCTCAAAGAGAAGCTTTGATAGAAAAAAACTCCGATAGCAGAAAACTCTCAAAGTAATACCATAATATGGGTATTATTTTATTTGCTCGAACCAAAAGAAAGACCGAAGTCGTGACAGGCCCAAATGGTTGGAATTTGGAACTAACTTATATTTGGAGTCCCAAAATGTAATAATAAAATGAATAATATAGTCCCAAAACCAATTAAAGACCTCTAGTCTAAACAAGCTTCAATCCCCAACTATTTGTAGCCAACAGAACTTTTCGTGCCACAAGCTTTCATAAACACAAAATATAATTAAATTTTGATCTAAATTCTAAAAAAAGTTTTAACCAAAATCAAAAACAGGAACTTGTATAAAAATAGGCTTAAAAAGATTTCAAAATATAGAAACACACAAACAAATTTACAACTTGCAATCAATTCGATATCGAAATCAAGTTTTAAAAACAATCAAACAAAAAAATGAAAAATATTCAAAGAAAACCAAATTTTGATTTAAAAATATTATTTCGTTTTTATTCCCAATTTTGTAAGTAATTTTATAAACCTAGGACATAAAATTGATGAACTTAAATTATTATAAATTTAAATAATTACTTTTTTTTATAAAAATGTGTCGATCATGATGTCAATTTTTTAGTTTTTTTTTTTTGTGAAATTTTATATATAAAAAAATATATACAACATTAGCGTTAGCGGCTTCTGTGACGATTGTGGTCAAACCTGGGCTTAATAATAATTACTCGTAAGTATAAAGCCTAACTTTCACCATTGAACTTGACCACATTGACAACCAGATCGCTAACTACTAACTCGAAGACAACGACATCAGTACTCGTGATTTTTGGTGTTGTTTTGTTCTTTGAAATTAAGTACCTAAAAGTCATGTTTTTAAAGATTTCTGATTTTCGATTTACGATTTTCGGAATGAGTGCGGTTTTGATATTGAAAAATGTGATGGTCATAGTTATTTAGGCAGATAGGAGGGTATGAAAGTCCTTGTGGCGATGAAGTGGTGCGTAATGTGTAAAATGTTTTTTTTTTTATTTATACTTTAATTTTTGTTTATTAATTGAATGTTGTCTATAAAATATTTACTTATCTTTTAATTGTTTGTGAGGGTTTATTTTTTTTTTTATTTTTTTTGCTATCCTAATTTACATATACTCGTACATAATATACTTAAACACCTAAATTATTACATAAAGCTAAAAAATAACTATCTCTATTCATTTATATATATATATGTGTGTATATATATTTATCTATATAATAATCTTTTTATATATAACATCTTTAGCTCACATAAGATAAAAATTGTATTCACATTCTCTTTCCCGTCGCGTCATTTATGCATATTTTGTTTTTGTAAAATTATATAATGTACTATATCAACATTTATATTAATTCATCATGCTTTTGTTGTTATTTAATTTTTTTTTGTTTTTTTTTTGATATTGATTTAATTTTTATATATTTTATGGGATTCTACATAGCCATACAGAGAGACACAGAGACAGACACAGATATTGTGTGAGTGTATACGAATAAAACGTCTTCCTTAAAATGTCCTTAAAAAAGGATAATAATAAATATATTAATATAATTTTTGGATAGTTCTACGAAAAAAGGTTTATTGTTTGATTTACTCATCCTCCTCTTCCCTGAAGAGATATGTACTCCAGTAGACCAGATTGAATAGGGCAAAAACCAGCGGGAACGTTATTCGTGATATAACGTCAATCCTCTTCGATCTAGAACATTGTCTTGGATAAATATTTATGATTATTAATTAATGGAAATCTAGAGATTAGCTTTTTGATTTGTGAATATTTTTTTTGTTTGTTTGTTGTTTAAAATTATATTTATTTAAAAAAAATTAACAATCTATATATACATATTTTTAAAAATTCATATTATATATATATATATATGTATTGTTATTATTTGAAGTTGTTTTGCTGATTTTATCAGGAGTTCATTTTTGTTTTGTAATTTTTAATTGGTTTTAATTTAAATAACATAAGAAATTAAATAAAAGAGTAATAAATAAACAAATAAATACAAATCTTATTAATTTTAAAACTAAAATAAATTATTAAAATAAATATAAATTCAATGATTGAAATGAGATTAAACTTGTACGTAATCATTTTTAACTAGATTTGGTCACTTTTAAGGAGTTTCAGGATAATAAGTCCATTCGATAAGACTTCTTCAATTTATTAATTACGTTAATTGCTAACGTAAAATTTACAACTCAGAACGTGCATGATTTCAACTGCTTGTAGCAAACAAAATAAAATTACGAGCTTGCAAATTTAAGGTTGTCATTTTTGTAGAGTCATTGAGTGCAGAGAAATTGTTTTATTTACAAATATATTTAAAAATATTTCTAAGGGATACAGTTTCTTCAAGCTAATCTGACTCAGATTGAAAGCTCTTTACAGTCTTTGATAATGGTAATAGTTCGAAATATAGTATATATATATAAATAGTCTCCTTAACATCATCTGTATAGATAATCAATATAGAATTATTCAAAACAGAGCGATAAATCATTAATAAATAAAATAAACAGCAATTGACCAAGGTGACACCCTTGAGGTACCCCAGAATTGATTTTAAATTGACATAAAGGGTGACTCTTAACCATGACGCTATAGTATCGAAACAGTCGTTAAGTCTAATATTACTTAATTCATTAAGAAGATTTTCATGACTTCATTTGTTAAATGTCTTGCTAGAGTCTGTAAAGTTGCAAACGCTTTGAGAGTTTTTTTTTCAAATGCTACCAAACGTAAACGAATGGTAATAAATTTGTAATTGTTGATTTTTTTTACGAAAGAAGTTATGCCAAAGACAAGGGATTACCAAAAATTAAGAAAATCAGACAATTTTGCAATGTGACCATAATTTGTATCTACATTTTCAAAACCTTGCTTAATAACAGTCACGTAAAGCGGTGATCCATAGAAGGAAGATAGAGGAGAAAGGAACACCGACTTCTCAGAAGGAAAAAGAGAAAGCATTAGAAGCGTGCCATGCCAACAATTCCGTCTTTCTGACTTCGAAGAAGTAAGCATTGCCATATCTAACCTGAAGTTTAACAAAGTAGCTGGAGATAATTTGGTAAAGAGCGTGTTAGGTTAGGTTAGGTTGGAGTGGTTGTCCGGATGGTCCATTGTGATACCACTAATGAGGTTACTCATGGGAGAGTAATGAACTTAAACAAACCATTTCGTACTTTTAATAAAGTTAGAGAGACGTTTTGTGTCAATCGTTGCCAGCTCACTGGTATTATCGAAGAAGGGATTACCGAGAAAGTTATTCCTTCTAATGGAGAGTGCTGGACATGTACATAGAAGGTGTTGGGCTGTTTTCTCTTCTTCCTCGTCATTGCAGCTTCTACAAAAGTCATTTGTGTCTTCCTATAAGGCACTGTCCTGTTATTACTCCAATTGTAGAGCTTATACTTTGTCTGCTCAGGGATATCAAGCCTTTTGACCGTTTTAAGTCTATGCTTGGCCATATTTGCTTGGTTGCTAGGCAGGTGGTACAATGTGACCATCTAGCATTTGTTGATTCTAGTGCATATTGCATGTAGCAAGTGGTGTTCCTATGTTATGTTTTTGTCTAACATTAGGCAGAAGTGTTCCGTTTTTGGCGAGCTCATCGGCTTTGCAATTTCCCGGAATGTCTCTGTGGCCCGGCACCCAAATGAGGGAATATTAAACTGTTCCGTCATCTCATTCAGAGATGACCGACAATCGCGAACTATTTGAGAGTTTGTGGAGACAGACGCGAGAGATTCAAGAGCGGCTTGGCTATCTGGGAAGATTTGTATATCCTTGCAAGATATAACGTCTTCTTTGAGCCAGGATAGTGCTTCTTTAATCGTCATTACATCTGCCTGGAAGACTACATTGATTGGGAAGTCTATAGGATAGACTGAGATTCCGTTGGTCCGAATAGATACCACTTCCAACACCGTGATCGGTCTTTGAACCGTCTGTATAGAAATGTGTACCTCATCGTCTTACAGGGGTCTCTCTTCTTTCCAGGAGGATCTTGAAGGGATGGACACATGGAAGCTTTTACCAAATACAATTTTTGGGTTGGTATAGTCTAAGCGATCTGGGATAGATCTGAAACTGTCTAGAATAGTAGTATGTCCATTGTCCAGTATTGTTACTGGTCCATTGAGAGCTGGGTCTAAGCCTTACGCATGAGTTGGCTGCCACCAATTGGGAGAAGATGTCAAGAGGTGTTAGGTTCAAAAGCGCTTCCAGTGCTGCCGTTGGTGTTGAGCGAAGTGCTCCTGTGATGCGCATACCTGCTGACTGCTGGACTTTGATGAGCTTAATTAGATTTACTATCTTGTCCAGTGCGGTCCACCATACGACAATTCCATAAATGAGTATCGGTCTGATTACCGAAGTGTATAGCCAGTGGGTTATTTTTGGGGAGAAGCCCCATTTTGATCCTATGGCCTTTTTACAAGTAAAAAGCGCTACAGTAGCCTTTTTTACTCTTTCATCAATATTTGCCTTCCAATTTAGTTTTTTGTCTAAAATGAGGCCCAAATATTAAGCTTGGTCGGAAAAGCTTAATGGTATTCCTTTAATCTTAGGTGGGTTAATCTGAGGAATTTTATATCTTCTCGAAAAGAGTATTAATTCTGTTTTATGTGGATTGACGTCCAAGCCACATTGCTTAGCCCATTTTGTTAGCCTATTTAAGGCATTTTGTAGGAGTTCCGAGAGAACTTGGGGGTGTTTCCCAGATACGGATATTGCAACGTCGTCAGCATAGGCAATCACCCTGACACCCTTTGCTTCCAATGATGTAAGTAGATCGTTAAGAAGGTGTACAAACTTATCTTTTTAATATAATCGGAAGAAAGCATGCCTGATGAATGAAACCTTGATATTGTTGGACTGATACTGCAAAAAAGAGACCCCCTTATCTTTTAACTATAGAGGAATTAGTCTGCTTAACATCGCTCAAACAATCTTCTATCTAACTAACGCCAATCGTCAAAAACCTAATAGGTTCCTATTAGTGTGGTTTAAACCAGGAAAATCGGTAACTGATCAAATATTCACAGTACGGCAGATCCTAGAAAACACAAGAACATCAAATTGGCACCCACCATCTCCCCATCGATTTCAAGATAGCATATGACAGAATCAACAAGGATGAACTGAATGGAGTAATACGAAGTTTGACATCCCTGTCAGACTAATTCGTTTTTTAGCCGAACCTCACGATGTCAAAAAGGCTTTAGAAAAGGTGGTGCACTGTCATGCTATATATTCTTTGAAAGAATAGTGCAGAGATCCCACGTCAACACTATTTTTCAATAGTTGGATGACATTGAGATAAAAGATAATGTATTGACCAATGAATATAAACCTATGTGTATTGGAAAAATTAGGTTTTCCTTCTGCTTTTTTGACATAGTCAGAAGAACTAAGCTTGATGTCAGTGCGGCTTTTGTGAGTACCAGAACTGATATTAAGCGAAGAATAAGTCTTGCTTATACCGCTGTTTCTTTGGGCTAAGAAAGCAATTGTGTAGAAAAGCCCTACGACTAGGAAAAAAACCAATAAAAGCGCCTTATGTACTTTCGAGAGAAAAGCTTGATCTAAGGTCTCGTATGGTAGAAGGTTAATGGAGAAAAAGATGGAACGAAGAGCTCTGTGGGCTATACAGCGAAGTAGACTTAGCCAGAACGATAAAAGTCCAACGACTGAGATGGTTGGGTCACGTTGAGTGCATGGAAACCTATGCGCCGGCTCGGAAAATCTTCGAATATACACTAACAGAACAGCGCAGTAAGGGAATACTGAGGATAAGGTGGATAAGAAATTGCATTTTGGAGCTTCCAAATGTCAGAAATAGTTACAGGATTAAACAGCACCTTCAAATGCTAATACTTTCTTATCAAAATGAGTATTCGTTAACACAAACGTTGGGTGCATTGCGCCCATTTTACGGTTGACAAGGTGGCCCTTACAGTGGACTCTTCAACGTTTGGTGGGCAAATTTCAGGCGACCGACCGGTAGCATGATGGTTAGTGCGTTGGACTGTCATGCAAGGGGTCTTGGATTCAATCCCTGCCTGTGCCACCATAATTATAAAAAAAAAATAATTTTCGTGGGTACTGCCTCTTGCGAGGAATTGACAAATCCTTCAAGAGTAATTCTTGTCATGAAAAAGTGCTTTCTCAAACTAGCCGTTCGGATTCGGCCTTAAATTGTAGGTCCCTTCCATTCCTGTCAACAGTACTCGCACACAGGAATGGTTGAGAGTTGTAAGTCACTAGGCCCTGGTTCACAACGGACTGTTGCGCCACCCCATTTGATTTGATTTTGACCGGTTCAATAAACATTCGGCCAACACCCGTACGTTCAAGGAACGCAAGATTGCCCAAAAACCATTGCCGCGGTCAGTGAAAGTGTACAGAACTTGGCCTTTCGCAGACTTCAACTTTGCAAATTTTGGGTCGGGACTTGGGCCTACACCCGTACAACATCCAACTAACCAGGACCTCAAAGTTCATGACCATAGACAATGCCGTTTGCTCACTGACTGGGACTCGAATCGTTTGGAAGAGGACCTCATTTTGGGCGTAAAATTATCTTTAGTGACGAGGCGTATTTTTGGATGAATGGCTGTGTTAACAAACGAAATTTCCGTATTTTTGACAACACCAACCCACGCGAGGTACAGCATCCTCAAAAAATGACCTTTTAGTGTGGATTTTGGGCAGGCGCAGTGGAGTAGTTGGTCTGTACTTTTTTGAAAACCATGTTAGTGAAGCTGTCACCATCAAAAGCGAGCGCTACATAATGATGATAAGTAGTTTCATATGGCCTAAATTTAACTCATGGACCTAGATGATATTATGGTTCCAGCTGTACGGCCACACATCAAACGCCACGATTGACATTCTGCACAAACCACATGATAAGTTTATCTCTCGAAGGGGTGATGTGAATTGAAAAATAAGGTCATGCGATTTGACCCCGCTAGACTATTTCCTGTGGGGTTCTTTGAAGTAGCAGGTCTAAGCAAATAAACCACAATCGACCGATACCCTAAAGATGAACATAACACAGGCCATCGCTCAAATTCAGCAGGATCTATGATGAAGAGTCGTTGAAAGTTGAACAACTGGGATCCGTGCCACACGGTAAAAAGCCGAGGAGGGCAATTAATTGTTGTCATATTCCACACTTAATGGCGCACATGCGGCTTTCAAATGAAAAATTATTTTGTTAATGTGTAGCCTCAAAAAGGGTTGTATTTTTTTTTCTTTTAATTGAAAACAATAGTATCTCTTAGACCCAAGTGACCTTTCATTTAGGTTTTCAAAACCCATTGAAAAAATGTAATTTGATTGCCAGTTCATGAGTTGCAATGTTGAGAACTATGTCAATGTCATACATTGTAAAGATAAAGAGAAGAGGACCTAAATGGCTACCTTGGGGAGCACCAGAAATGGTTAGAATAGGTCTGGAACAAGGGTATCTAAATCGAACATAATATACATGATATTCGAAGTAAGAAGAATTCCATTTCAGAAAAACAGGTTCAAAACATATGGAGGAGAGTTTGGCGACTATAAGATTATGAGAAATTTTGTTAAAAGCTTTGTTAAACTCTTCAAGGGATCTGCAACGAAAGCTGAGGAATCCCTTCTTGGGAATTGGAGTTATAAAAGAGGTTTTCCATATGTTAAAAAATGGTTCTTGAGATAAGGATAAATAAAACATTTTAGGAAGAGGAGTTGAAAGAGAAGAGGAACATTTTTATAGAAAAATGCCAGGAACATTTTTATAGAAAAATGCCAGGAAGACCATCAAAACCCGGAATGAACTCATCATTAAGTTGAGAAAATTTGTTTTCAATGAATGATGGTAATTCGGTAAATACTCAAAAAAAAGGTCCGATATAGTGTAAAAGAATCTACCACTCTCAAGTTAGCACTACATTTTTCGAAATTTAAAAAACTGAATATGCAGTTAATTGTAGCTTTTTTGTTGTAAATTAGTTGTGGAAACAAATTGTAGCTCAAAGATTTAAAAAAAGAGATATATAGTGCTAGGCTGATATCAAGTTAGCACTACACTTTTTCATTTTGGGAAAACTTAGTATGCAATTAGTTGAAGATTATTTGTTGTAAATTAGTTGTGGAAAGAAAAAAAATTAAATATTTTCTTACTTTGATTATGTTTTTAAAGGGCGTACGTATAGTGTATTTCTAACTTGACAACGTGAATCCAGGCATAAAACAAGGTTGTAGCATAGACTCACGGTTTCAAGTTAGCCCTGTATACTCTTTAAAAAAAAAATTAAGTAAGAAAAAATTCTTTAATTCCTTAAAAATGACCAGTTAACAAAAAAATTAACAATTATTCAATATGAATTTTTTCAAGGACAAAACAAAGGATTTAACATAAAATTGATTAATAATAATTAAAAAATAGAGATAAAAATATTATATTTACTTTATAACTTTGTAGTAGGTATATAAAAGTTTGAATTTAATAATACTTCTTTTTTGTTATTGTTTTACTCACATATTTGTAACTTAAATTTTATATATTTTTGTTTTCATTTTTCAATAGTATTTTATTTTTACAATTTACAAACGACAAATAATACGATTATAATCATCACTAGTATAAGAACAATCATTTTCAAATGTCAAATTAAACAATAATAAAATTAACAATTATTTTTTCTCTTAGAGATCATTAATTTGTTAAATTTTATTTAAAATCAAATCAAATCAAATCTCTAAGCTCCAGACTATGTGTAGATACTTAAGTTTTTTTTTTATTAATTGGAAAATTCGTTTTGCGTAATGAAGTGAGAGAATATAGATTATTTAATTTATGAATGTTGAATAAAAATTTGGAATAAACAATTTAGCTTACAAAAAAGAATTCAAATATAAAATAAATAAAAATTATTTTTCTTACATAGTCATGGAGACAGGAAATAACGTAATTCTAATGCAAATAAGAAATTAATTAATTGAATGGTATAGGTTTAGTTAAGCTGCGATGTGCATAGTAGGGCGTCAAGTCGTTGTATGGAGAAACAAAAAACTGTCGAAAGGGGTATCAAAAGTTGCGAATTGACGAGTAAATTCTGAATATGTAATTACTTTTTGAATTGAACATAATTTTGGGCCTCTATCGACGACGTTTAAAGATCTTTTACAAGAAAGAAAACACTATAACGCTGTAAAAATGGGGTGCCGACTCCTCAACATGAGGCTGGGTTCTAACCCCAGTGGAAAGTTGATGGGGGTAGTCAATGAGAGAGAGAGAGGCATCTCTTCTTATCCAGATGGCAGCGGAAGAATTTTTGGGACGGAATCAACGGTGACGTCTACAGTTCCAGTTAAGCTGAATTACTTAGTGACCAATTTATAGACTTCTAAGACGAATTTGGAGCCTAGACTTGAAAGAAGCTGTTTAAATTGATCCTAACCCTTGGAGTTTTCCTAGGGATCTGCCTGTGCAGGTTACCGGTTTTACCGTAGGGGTGAGTTCCGGACCCCGTACAAATATCTTAGTTGCGAAGCACTAAAAAACTTCGGATACGGACGGATTTACTGAAAACGAACCAAGCAAATAAGAATTACGAACTTCGGACATGTGCGTATAATTTTAGGTCCCTTAATAGACCACGTGAAGCCGTACAGTTAAATGACGTCTTAACCTGCATCCAAGAAGTGCGATGAGATTTTAACGCTAAGATAGAGATAGAAGACATCTTTGGTGGTACAATCGTTAGACACAGGTTGAACGACACCGCTTTCTACAACAGATTCATGTTGATCGATATCGCAGATTGACCAAAGTTCGATCGACGCACGACATACATATCTCCAGTATACAGGATGACCGAACATGCCGAGGGGCCAACATTGACCCGGGCCACTTGCTCGTTGTAGCCAAGGTACGTCTACGGATATCCCGATCCAAGCCAGAATAAGAAAGTACTTTGAGAAGATTCGACGTAAGACAGCTACAATCGCAAGGGACTGCCATGTCCTTTTCCGATCGAGCCTCAAAGTCCTGCTTCGAAAACGATTGCCGGCAGGCGCATGCAGCCGTTTACAAAAGAGTGCTGCACAGAAGGACCAGAGCTGGTCAAGAGGCTTACGAGCAGAAGAGAAGTGAAGAGCACCGACTTCTTAGATGGGGAAAAAGGAGCTTGCGAAGTGCGCGATCGAGAACATGGAGGGATGTCACAGCAGAGACGTTCATTTTACCAAAACGTAAAATTGTAAAGACCATCAGAAGAACATCGTTGTAGAATTGAAAATAGAGAGAATATGGATGGACCACTTCTCCAAATTTTGTAACGTCGATGATGAATCGAATTCCAAAATTATATCGAAACTGAAGTCCAACAAAGTTTCTTAAATTAACGAATTCGCTACCAAATTATTCAAAATAGCTTGAATAATGACTTGGTACGGATCATGCATCAACTCATCTGAAAAATATGGTCGGAGAAAGGATCTCAGCATAGCTTGGCCGATTCTCCCTCTGAATTGCACCTACTACAGAAGCATCAGTCTCCTGAACATACGGTTTAAGATCCTTTCTGCTGTCAACAACCTGGGCGTCAGACCCGGAAAGTCCAACATTGCCAAATATGCACCAAACAGCATATCTTAGAAAATTCCCAGCAACTTCAAATGGAAACCCACCATTTTTCTATCGATTTCCAAGCCGCGTAGGGCACCATCTGTAGGAAAGAGGTTTACATAGCAATGTTTTGGCACAAATTTGTCCGTTTGTGCAGAATGACTATGGAGAATGCACGCTGCTATATCAAGATCGGAAACGATCAGAAAAGGTTTAAGGCCAAGTAATGCACATACGACTTCTTCAACATTGTTCTGGAAAGAATTGTTGAAAACTCAACCGTCATCATTAGATCCATCCTATTATTCGGATACAACGATAAACTTAAAATATTTGGAAGATCATAGCGTGATGTCAGTGGTGCAGTTTTGAGGTTGCAACGGAAGCAGAGAAGAAGGGTTTAGTGGTCAATGAGGTCAAGACCAACTATATGCGGTCATCAAGAAAGGACTTTGAACGACGACATCTTTGGCGCAACGTCACCATGAACAGCTGTAACTTTAAGGTAGTTAAGGACATTGTCTATCTAGGCACTGTTATAAATTAAGACAACGACTCCAGCGATGAAATCAAACGAAGAACAACGGTAACAAATCGCTGTAGTAGTAGTAATGTTCTCTCTCGAACATCTTAAGTCACCACCCGTGAGACTCTCTTCATTCTGGTTCTTGTTTTTGGTGCTTAGGCTACGACCCTGTCAAAGAAAGATGGAAACAATTTGGGATGCTTCAAGAGAAAAACTCTTCTTGTTATTTTTAGTCCTGTTGGTATAGATGGGGAGAGAAGGAGAAGATACAACTTCGAACTGCAAGGTCTGCACAGCGACACTGATCTGGTTAAAAGAATAAAAGGGTCATGAAGAGCAAATAGACATCAACGTTCAACACACCAGCCCGGAAGGTCTTCAAATCCAATCCCTAGGGACGCGGAAGAGGAAGACTGCGACGAAAGTGGCTTGCGCAGGTGTGAGAGGACTTTAACCATCGTGACGTGGGAAACTGTAGACAACTAGCTAGGGAGCGAGCTGCTTGGAGACGCATGTTGGTTGAGACTCAGATCAATCCCTTACTGTAGGGCCAGCGCCAACTTATGTAAGAAACTAAGTAAGTATGCAAGGACAAATGAATTTTTATAAAATTCATCAAGCGGTAGAGACCCAAAAGTGTTTCTTATATTTGCCGTAATGTACTCATCAATACGAAACTTTTGAAGGGTCCTTTGTCAAGATATTAAAAAAAAATTGACGGGACACCCTAGTGCATAGTTCTTATTTATTTTTTTGGAAAATTTGACTGAGAAAATAATTGTGCAGTTTTTGAATGTTTGATAATATTTAGGGTGATTTACAACAATTATTAGAAGGAAAGCTACAAGAACATTTATTAACAAACAAATGTATGTTTTTTTTTTTAAATTATGTTTGTATAAGAAAATTAACATTTTACAGAATTGGTTTTTGTATTTTGTTTTAAGTAAAGATCAAATAAGGTTTAAGGTTTAAAGTTTATTCTTAAATATCTATGAAAGCGTATATATAGTATTGAAATGTATTTCATTGAGTAAAAGTAAAGGTTTTGATATATTTAATGTCACATGAAAACTATAACATTATTGATTAATTAAAACAGTGAAGTAGAAAAAGTAAATAAATGCATTTTCACCACTTTAAAGTCTGAATATAATACTTCACAAAATTTTAAGTTTTAATGTTTTTTTAATTTTTATTTCGAAACAAAAAAACTTACCTGCGTTAATGTTGACAACAGTTGACTCCGGAACTGTTGAACATCGATTTAAGACCAAAATAATCTGTTTTATTTCTTATGGTTTTTATACATATGTTTTAAAACTATATTCAAACTTTAGTGTGGGAATTTTAAAAATTATGTAATGCATAATGTTACTGTGATCCAGCTTAATTTAAAATAAGTTTAGGAAAAAGTAACTTTTACTTCAATAAAAGTGATAAGAATATTTTTATATAAAAATTAAATAGCACAAACATGACATTGATAATTTTAAGCTTTTTTTTTTAAAAAAAAGGAAAAGAAGGACTTATGGCTTCTTTTTTTCGGAACGTACACTGTAGTACAAAGTTTATTTATAATTTATTTACAAATTCTGGTATACTCTTAAAAACTTTTTAATTTTGTATTCTACCAAAAAACTATTCCTCTCTATTTCATTATGATGTTTCCTTCCTACGAGATTTTCAATGATCTTTGTAATTCAGAAATCCCATCTTAACGAGGTTGAATAGATTGTAAGGCATTCGCCTTTCATGTGACCTCAAAAAAAAAAATATTAAGGTGTTTACAAACAAGATCGAGCCAATTGTCATCTACTTACAAGGGGTGTTTCTTTTGAAAGTGTGAGTTGGAATTTTGATAGCTGTCACTTGATTTTTGATTTGTTTGATTTTTCATTTCAAAATTCTTAGACTTAGGTTAGCTTTGAGTAGCTGTCCAGATGTCATAGACACACGTAGACCTCAAGGGTCCATTGTGATACCACTAATGAGGTTACTCATGGGAGAGTAATGAATTTAAACAAACCATTTTGTACTTTTAATAAAGTTAGAGATACGTTAGAGTGCTGGACATGTACACAGTAGGTGTTGGACTGTCTCCTCTTCCTCCTCGTCCATGCAGCTTCTACAGAAGTCATTTGTGTGGACCAGTAGCCTCAGAACATGTCTTCCTATGAGGCAGTGTCCCGTTATTACTCCAATTGTAGAGCTTATACTTTGTCTGCTCAGGGATATCAAGCCTTTTGACTGTTTTAAGTCTATGCTTGGCCATATTTGCTTGGTTGCTATGCAGGTGGTACTTTGTGACCATCTAGCATTTGTTGTTTCTAGAGCATATTGCTTGAGAAGATATTTGCATGTAGCAAGTGGTGTTCCTATGTTATGTTTTTGTCTAACATAAGGAAGAATTGTTCCGTTTTTGGCGAGCTCATCGGCTTTGCAATTTCCCGGAATGTCTCTGTGGCCCGGCACCCAAATGAGGTGAATATTAAACTGTTCCGTCATCTCATTCAGAGATGATTGACAATCGTGGACTGTTTGAGAGTTTGTGGAGACAGACGGGCTAGATTTAAGAGCGGCTTGGCTGTCTGAGAAGATTCGTATATCCTTACAAGATATAACGTTTTCTTTGAGCCAGGATAGTGCTTCTTTAATTGCCATTACTTCTGCCTGGAATAAACTACATTGATTGGGAAGTCTATAGGATAGACTGAGATTCAGTTGTTCTGAAAAGATACCACTTCCAACTCCGTGATCGGTCTTTGAACCGTCAATATAGAAGTGTACCGCATCGTCTTCTAGGGGTCCCTCTTCTTCCCAGGAGGATCTTGAAGGGATGGATAAGCGATCTGGGATAGATCTGAAATTGTCTAGAATAGTTGTATGTCCAGTATTGTTACTGGTCCATTGAGATGTGCCTTAAGCCTTACACATGAGTTGGCAGCCACCTTTTTAGAGAAGATGTCAAGTAGTGTTAGGTTTAAAAGCACTTCCAGTGCTGCGGTTGGTGTTGTGCGAAGTGCTCCTGTGATGCACATACCTGCTGACTGCTGGACTTTAATGAGCTTATTCAGATTTACCATCTTGTCCAGTGCCGTCCAATATACGACGGCTCCATAAATGAGTATTGGCCTGATTACCGAAGTGTATAGCCAGTGAGTTATTTTTGGGGAGAAGCCCCATTTTGATCCTATGGCCTTTTTACAAGTAAAAAGCGCTACAGTAGCCTTCTTGACTCTTCCATCAATATTTGCCTTCCAATTTAGTTTTTTGTCTAAAAGCTTAATGGTATTCCTCTAATCTTGGGTGGGCTAATCTGAGGAATTTTATATCTTCTCGAAAAGAGTATTAATTCTGTTTTGTGTGGGTTGACGTCCAATCCACATTGATTAGTCCATTTAGTTAGCTTGTTTAGGGCATTTTGTAGGAGTTCCGAGAGAACTTGGGGTGCTTCCTAGATACGGATATCGCAACGTCGTCAGCATAGGCAATCACCTTGAAACCCTCTGCTTCCAATGCTGTAAGTTCTTAGACTTACTCTCTACCAAAGTAATGGCTTGTCGCGGGGCGATTGACACCTTGGAAGAGAATATTTGGCGCGTTGTTGCTGGCATACAGGCCCAATTCAATGGCGCATATAGAAAAAGGGGGGGGGCGATCGTAGGGGAATTGCATTCAAATCTAATTACGTGGATGGATATGAAACCTGCTCTGAAGTGCTGCGTTTCAAACAGTCACCAACTAGAAACCCCCGGTTTGATGAGGAAAGTTGGCAACCAAATGCAACCAACAACAAAAAAAAATGCTTCACAAGTACATAAACTTCGAACCGAAGGCTGCAAAGACGAAAGCAAAAACATCATAATAAACTGCAGTTAATGTTGAGGACATGGAATGACCATTTTTGCAGACTCTATGAACTGAACCGAATTCCGCTTTCAGGCAGGCTTATCCATTCTAAGCTGAAGTCAAACATAGCAGCTGCAGCAGAAGACTTGAATGCTGAGCCTTTCAAACAGCAGGACATAATTTGATTTAGAGCATGAAGCCATTTCTCTGTAAAATATAGTCGAAAGAAAGCATGACCGATGAACGGTATTGTTTGCTCGATACTAAAAACTGCACGAATTATGGAAGAATAAGTTTCTTCAACATCAGTAGATCCTGAAAAACACCCAAGAACGTCCAATCGACGCCAACCATCTCTTTATCGATTTCAAGGCCGCATGTAGTTTTGGCATCCCTGGCGAAATTGTCCGTTATACAAATAGATAACCATGGAGAATTTGCGCTGCTCCATAAAGGTTGTAAACAACTAAACAGAAGGTTCTGCTGTCGAAAAAGGATTGAGACGATGTGATGCGCTGTCATGCGATATCTTAACATCGCCATTAAAAGAATACTGCAGAGCTCCCACGTCAACAATAGAGGCGCCACCTTAAGTTAGTAAGTAAGAACCTCTACAGGACCTGAAATTCAGGGTTATAATCTTTGAAGCTTCATTTAAAACTGCATTTAAGATTTCATGGCCGCTAAAGTAAAAAAATAAATAAATTAGGTGGTACAACACTCCTTTGAAAACTAGGTCCTAATGACTTATGCATAACTTTGAACTATGCCAGGGATGGAGGGGACCTAAAATATTCACCAGAATCCGAACGGCTTATATTGAAAAACACTTTTTATGACAAGAGCTTCTATTGGATGATTTGTCAATTTCTCTCAAGAGGCAATACCCTTAAAAAAAAACTTTATATGACACAGACACAGACAGGCGCGCCGTCTTCAGCAAGTAAGTATTTATGATATTTTAAATTGGTCATAGTCCGTTCCAGGATTTTAAAAGAACATTTCTATGCGTTGCCTGAAACTCGTCTTTATGACTACTTGACCCAAATCATTCCTAAAACCATATTGGCAAACCTTTACCTTTATAATGAATAAAATTCTTGACAAAATGTAATATGTGAACAATATGCATATCTTTTTTTCTCAAAACCACATTTTTAAAAAGATATTTTGAGAAACCTATAAGAAAATTATTTTCAATACCAACAAACTTTTCTTATGTTTCTTAAAAACCTTATTGTATTTTTTAGTTTACAATATTTCTTCATTAAATAATTTTCCAATCTAAGCCTACAGTGTACTTTTTGGTTCCTTTATTTTCTATTTAAGAATATTTAAGACAAAAATAAGTTTTAGATGAAACAGGCATTCAATAAATTTGAACTTAATGGAAACCGAAATTTAGCAAAAAAAATAATACATTTAACAAAACTTTCTAACCAATTCGATTATAATATCAGCAAAACGATAAAAAATAATAAAACAACAAAACTTAACTTAAAAACAAAAAACAAAATTTTAACATAATCCAAAAAAATGGAAATGTATGTAAAAAAAAATATGTTTATAAAATAATACAATTTTTTGTTTTGTCAAAAATTTTGAAAATAAATCACAATTGTAATTTTTAAAATTCAAAAATATTATAAATTAATTAAAAATCAAACTAAAATCAAATATCAATCCACAAATGTGTTAATAATTTAAAAAAAAAATATAAATGTATAATTATATAATAATATACTCAAAGATAGTATCACAACATCAAAAAGGAAATCCTTTGGTTAAGGAATTTGAGGATGAAATATGTTACCTGGTTGGGAACTTCGATAGCCATGTCTTACAGCAGTTTGGACGTTTTGGTGGCTGCATATGGACTTCACACTGCCGAAGTTTTTCTAACGCTAATGGATCACCTGGATGACGTACCAGGGGTTTCTATATGAGGCAAACAAAAAATTAAACAGAAAAAAAAAGTTGGTTGAAAAAAAAAACAATTTGTTTTTATTAATATTTTTTGTTAAATTACCGGCTTATTTTTTGTTATACAAAAATGTGTTGAGAACTCAATTTTTTAGATATTTAAGATGTTTTTACAATTTGTTTGTATTTTTAAATTGAGATAAGTTAACATAGGTTACAAATTTTTTCAAAATCCTTTTCTCATCAAAATTGGTGAAGAACGTTTTATTTAAAAGTTCATCAAATTGTATACAAGAAGTTAAAACGCAAACTTATGAAATGCCTTTTAGAATGCAGTTTTAAAACTTTTAATTTTCAAAAAAAATGCTATTATTCTCTTTAGATTTATTTTAAACTATTCCTATTCAATGAATTTTCAAAAAAATGATATATTTTCGAAAGGGTCAGCAGTTAAACCAAAAATAAAAACCCCACAAATTCTACTACAATTTGGTTAAAATTGTTTGTCAAATTCAAAATCCTTAGAATAATTAAAGATATTTAGTTAATGATATTCTTTTTGAAATGTTCTTAAATTTAAATAAAAATCAAAGTGATGTTTTTTCAAAAACTTAAAACATGGTTTCCTAGCAAAAATGCTACTTAATTGGTTTGGCGTCTGAAATATCTACACAGAAAATAAGTCACACTTAAACTTTTGATGTTATACTTTTCAAGGTTCTGATAGGAAGGTATCAGTGTATGAGGCATTTCAGCATCTGTTTTTCGTTATCACGAAATTTTTAAAATCGTTTTCAAACTATAAATAAGCTGATTCCTCAACATGGAAACATAAACTAATTGAGACCAAAAAATAAAATAAAGACGTTAACGACAGTGGAGCAAGGTTTTTAAAAAACGAATTTATACTGCTTTGTTTAAATTTAAATCGATCGAAGAACATTTAAGGTTATAGAACGGGTTTTCAATTTTGTGGTTTCAAATGTAAAAATAAGTTGTTAAACAATTTGTTTTTTTTTTAGTTGAAAGTCTGGCATTTACGATTTAATATCGCACAAAGCATACAAATTGTTAAGACCTTCTACAAAAATGGTGATAGTAATACATAATCGTCCAGCTACTCAAGCAGGTTACAGGTATTGTAAGGCATTTGCATCATCGTTGAACTCGTTCCAGTGGAAAAAACGGTGCTTCAAGTGAAAGTTTTGGCGAAGATCCGAATGTGTCGTTCTCAGGAACTAGGACTATCTTACGGCATATTATGGGGTATTTTGCATTTGGATCTACACCTACATACATACATATAATGTCCAGCTCACAGAAGAACTGAAGCCAGCTGACCATTCACAGCGTCGTCGTAGGTGCGTCGTATTTGTGGTTTTGAGAATTCTCAAGTAATTGAAAAAAGGACATTACATCCACAAAACGTCGCTGTTTGGTGCGCCCCTGGGTCTAGAGGTGTGATTGGACCATACTTCTTCGAAAACGACGATAAAACGACTGTCACCGACAATTCGGAGCGTTACGGACATATGATAACCGACTTCAGTTTGCCTGCTATTAAAGAATACGACTTAGAAAATATGTGGTTTCAACATGACGATGCCACATGCCATACAACTAGAGTGAATACGGCTTTATTAGAAGAGACATTTCATAGCCGCGTAATTTTGTGGGTCTACGCGAATGACAGTGTTTATGCAGGTAACCCTTTAACTCTTTAACACTTAAAAACAAACATTGGTAAATGGTTTTTAAGTGTTTTGGCGAGGTGGTCATTTAATTAATTTAGAATTCACACATAATATCAACGTTCAAAATTTGTAATTAAAAAGAAATATCAAGAATTAAAATATATTATATGCGTCTACTTTAAAAAAAGGCAAAATGGATATCCCGCTAGAATTCTGATTTCACTTAGAGCTTCATTCTCCTCAAAGTTAGTTCTATGGAAGTCAATGTATAAAATGAAATGAACGCAGCTGCTGAGCTTCACGTTCGTCGTTAATTCAAATGTATAAAAGATAATATTAAGTTGATGAGGAAATAGTAAGTCATTATTAACACGTCTTTGATGGATAGATTGGATTTGGAGAAGCTGAACACGATGTTCATAGAGAGGCAGATCATGATAGTCATTCCAAGGAAGACCCATGACGACAAAGCGAATGAAGTTATGCTGAATTGATTCTATACGAGTAACATGACAATTTTATATTAAAAGGGTAACATAGGGATCCTTGAAGTCCTTGCCAAATTGCCAATAAAATGAATGTTATGCGTAAATTATAGGTTGGGACAAAAATGAACACTTAAATCTTTAAAATTGAAGACTTGACAGAGAGGTTTTCAAAAGGCTCGGGTAGATTTTGGCACCCCGCGGCGGGCATTTTGTTTCGGCGTCATCTGTCAAATCTTTTTTTATTATTCAGTTGTTTATGCCAAGTTACACGATTGAAACAATCAGCCAACACCCGTACTTTCAAGGAAGGCAAGATCGGATGAGAACATCGCCGCGGTCCGTGAAAGTGTTCAGCAAAACCCCTGCACAAGAACTCGGCCTTCGCAGACTTTGATTTGGTGAATTTTGCATAGAGACTAAATCTTAAACCCGTTCAAGATAAAACTGATTCAGGAGCTCAAAGTTCATGACCATAGATAACGCCGTTTGTTCGCTAACTATTATAGAAACTTTATTGTAGCTGAATTTATATAAATTTGTTCGTATAACTACGAGATTACGTAGATTGCACAATTTATAGAGAAATGGTATTTCCTACCATACTACTGAAAAACTTATAACAGTTATACAATAATAATATCACAGATACAAGAAGTTTTTAGAAGGAAAAGTTTGCTAACTGGGCTTCGAATCTGCACTATAATAAGCAAAAAATTTAGGAAAGCAAGACAGTTTTGCAATGGTCCTGCAGCTTGTTATTATCTTTACCTTTCTTGAATATTGTTTGGAATAGAAATATGAACGTAAGGGGCTTAAAGCATTTTTACATTAAATTATATAGGGACCGGCTAGCACAGTGATTTAACAACAGCTAGTTTGCGAAAAAGATTTTATAATATATGAAAATATAATTCAACACCTACTTTAGGGCTATAATCCAATGAACCACGGAAATTGGTTCCGAAAAAATTACAGATTTTAACAGTTTTATTTAATGAAAGGTTCTTTAAAGTGAAGTCAAGTGAAAAGTCATCTGATAACTAGGGTATAATACGAGACTTAAATTCATTAAAGAGTTCAACATAAAAAAGAAGTTGATTGGTGACAGAATTTTGAGGTAGGGTTTCCATGCTTTATGAATATTTTTCTACTGTTTCGCGATGAACGAAATTATTCCGCGTACCACCGGAGGCTTACTTTTGTATTTCGTTTAAGGCAGATTTTTTTCGAAACAATTTATAAGGATTTTATACAAATTTGAAAAAGGGTTTAATCCACTATAGAAACTAGTTCTTCTGAAATAAGAATTTTATAAGCAATTAAAGGAATTATTGTGTTCAGTAAGGTGATTATCTAAGTCAAGACAAATTTTAAAAAGGGGTGTGGTTTTTTTTACAACATTAATGATTCCTAATAAAGATTCTAAAGGAGGGATAATGTCTAGAACAACTGCAAAAAATGGTAATAATTTACTATTTTGTATTAAACAATCTTAGAGTTCTCTATAAAACTAAATAAAAAAGAGGGTGGAATGTGACCCTCACTAGTTACCATTGCAATTGATTTCTTATCAGTTTTTTGAAAGTTTTGTAAAAAAAAGTTGTCAATTAATATTGTTTCTGTAAAAAATTAACTAAAAGTTAGCAGCAATATTTTGCATATGATTAAATAAGTTCGACGACGTTTTTAATCGGAAACCTATTTAAGAACCATTTTTATTTAAACTTTTCATTCTTATACAAAAAACCTTTTGATTCGACAAAACGGATCGATTACAATGAACTTTCTATAGGAAGTTAATATAGTTTTGTTTTTGTAAGCTCGCTCAAATAAGTTGAAATATGAAAATAGACATAAGCTGTCATATAATATTTTGCAAAAGTTAGTGTCAACGACCATAATCTAAGAAACTAACCCCTTTCCTTCAGATCTCACTACATTTAATTTACATTTTTTCTACTTTGCAAATAGTCTTTCAACACAAGCAAAATTACAAATATTTGTTTTTTTTCTGTTTCACCAAACAATAAACATTGCAAATTTTATTTGGCATTTTGAAAAGCTTTGCAATAATTTGCAAATTATAGTTTGTTTTGAAAATTTTTCGAAAACTATTAAAAAAAGAGGATGGGATGCTACCCACACTGATAACTTCCCATCCCATCTGCCCATTTGTAATAATTTTAAAATAACCAACAATATTTTTCATATAAAGAAGAAATAGTTTAGTTTGAAAATCTAGTTTTGTTAAATTTTTGAAGAGCTATTTGAGTCGAAAGTATATTTTTACCAAGTTTTAGTATTATTTTTTTGTTAGGTTTTTATTTTTTGTAAAAAAACTGTCAATTCGATTTTTCTCAAAAATTTTTAGAACATTGAAAACAATATTTCTTGTAAGTTAAAATTAGCTGGGAGGCATAATCTCAACGTTTTGAAAAGTTACTTGAATTGAAAATCAATTTTTACCAACTTTTGTTAAATTTTCTTTCAATTTTTTATTTTTTGTAAAAAAACTGTCAATTCGATTTTTCTCGAAATGTTGGAAACAATATTTTTAAAAAGATGAAAGTAGTTTAAAGCCAATATCGCAAATCTTTGAAGAGACATTTGAGTCGAAAATCAATTTTTACCAGGTTTTAGGATTGTTTTTGTCAAAAAACTGTCAATACGATTTATCTCAAAATTTGTCCGATTGTTGAAAACAATATTTTTTATAAGATAAAATTAACTGGAAGCTATAATCTCAAATTTTTTGAAAAGATATTTGTGTCGAAAGTCAATTTTTACCAACGGGTCAATTTTTTAACGGTTTTGGGTTTAGCGAATAATTTAGAACAAAATAAGTTGTGCTTTTTATTTTCTTGTTGATATTCTAAAGAAAAGCGAAGTTGTGAAGTAGATTCTATACTGAAGTAAAGAACGAAACTTAATGGTGACTATTCTCGTCACTAAAAGCAGTTTCTGCTTTGTCCTTGATGGACAAATTAACGTTGTTGTTAAATTATTTAATAAAAGCATAACATAGCAACAGAAAAAATGAAACAAACCAATAGGGCTTGACGTCATTTTTTAGATTTGGGGACTACGTTTGTGGATTGTGTGCATTGTGATTTGAACTTGGGGTTTCCTTTTTTGGAGATTTTGTACTTGGGTTTTTTTTTGTAAAGACGATCACCTGTAAAGACGATCAGTCGATATCGTAGCAGAACCGCAGTCGATGTTGAGAATATGGAAAGACTACTTCTCCAAATTATAGAACAGCGATAACGAACCGAATTCCGCTGTAAGGGATATAGAACCACTCAACCTAAGCGACGCAGATCAACAATTCCGCCTACCCGACTTTGACGAAGTGAAGATAGCTATATCAAAACTTAAGTCAGACAAAGCTGTTGGAGCTGACGGCATCGCTGCCGAACTATTCAAAGTAGCAGGCGATGACTTGGTAGAGAGCATTAACCAACTCATCTGCAAAATATGGTGGGAAGGAAGCATGCCCGATGAGTGGAATCTCAGCATAGTGTGCCTGATACATAAGAAAGGAGATCCTCTAAACGGCGCGCAAACTACAGAGGCATCAGTTTCCTTAACATTGCATATAAGATCCTCTCTGCCGTATTATGTGAACGTCTGAAGCCATTCGTTAACAACCTGATTGGTCCTTATTAGTGTGGCTTCAGACCAGGAACGTCCACTATCGACCAAATATTCACACTACGGCAGATTTTGAAAAAAAAAACCAGGAACTTCAAATCAATACCTATCATCTCTTTTTCGATCTTAAAGCCGCGTATGACAGCATCTATAGGGAAGAGCTCTACCGAGCAATGTCTAGTTTTGGCATCCCTGTCGAACTTATCCGTTGGCGCAGAATGAAGATGGAGAATGGACGCTGCTCTATCAAGGTGGGAAAAGATCTTACCGATGCATTTAATGTCTAAAAATGGTTTTAGACAACGCGACGACGCACAATCTTCCAAAGGTCCATCCAATTATTCGGATACGCAGATGATATTAACATAATTGGAAGATCAAAGCGTGATGTCAGTGGAGCGGTTTTGAGCATTGTGACGGAAGCGAAGAAGATGGGTTTAGTGGTCAATGAGGGCAAGATCAAGTATATGCTGTCATCAAAAAAAGACACTGCAAATCGCTGCTTCTTTGGACGTAGAAGGCAATTGAGAAGTAAAGTCCTCTCTCGAGCATCTTAAATCACCATCTATAAGACATTCATCATCCCGGTTCTTATTTATGGCGCTGAGGCCTGGACCCTGTCAAAGAAAGATGAGAGCGTCTTAAGATGCTTCGAGAGAAAAATTCTTCAGGTGATTTTTGGTCCCGTATGCATAGATGAAGAATGGCGGAGAAGATATAACGACGAACTGTACGGGTTGTACAGCAACACTTACCTAGTTTGAAGATTTAAAGTCCAACGGCTGAGTTGGCCTGGTCATGTAGAGCGGATGGCCATCAACGCTCCAGCCCGGAAGGTCTTCGAATCCAATCCTGAGGGACGGCGCAGTAGAGCAAGACCGCGACTCAGGTGGCGCACCCAGGTGGGAGAGGACCTCAACCAACTTGGCGTGCGAAACTGAAGACAGCTAGCTAGGGACCGGGATGGCTGGAGACTCATGTTGGTTGAGGCCCAGGTCCGCCCGGACTGTAGCGTGACCTTAAGTAAGTACGTACTTTTTTTTTGGAAATTTTGAGCTTGGGCATTATGTCGGTATCCCCAACAACGTTTGTGTTCAAAAGATTGAGCTTTTAATTGAGCCGAATAATAAGGTGTTGCATCTATTCACGGAATAAGCAAAGCAGCGGTCTACAAAGTGTCGAATATTATAATAAATAAATTGGGTGGCGCAACAGTCCGTTGAGAACTAGGGCCTAGTGACTAACAACTTTCAACTATTCCTGCCTGCGAGTGATGTTGTCAGGAATCAAATGTAGGGGACTTATCGTTTTTATGAAAAATCCGGACGGCTTATTTGAGAAAGCACTTTTTCATGACAAGAGTTACTCTTGGAGAATTTGTCAATTCCTCGCAAGAGGCAGTACCCGTGAAAAGACTTTGGCTGGCATAGGCAGGGATCGAACCCAAGACCACGGGTACTACGAGTGTCATTGATAAATTTCTCTCAAACACCATTTGTTAGATATAAAATTTTTTAAACATAACCTCGATTTTTTTCGTCAAAATAAGGGTTTCCCTACGTATTTGGACGGCAATACCGACAAAATACCCAAGATCAAAATTTCCAAAAAAAAATACCCCCAAAATCAATCAAAATGTATTTCGGAAATTTTGGATGTGCTTCGTTTTTTTTCGAAATTTGTAATCAGAACTCCGAACACTGGTCATCATTCTACTCATCACAAGTCTTTAAGCATAGATTCACCAAGTTTCGAGTATATCTAAGAAATTTTGTTTGATTTTGTACGTACATACTGAATTTGGGGATATTGGTTTTGGGAATTTTGGTTTTTGAGATTTTAGATTTGGGCATTTTGTTTTGGGGGTTTTTACTTTGGGGCTAGAGTACCCAACCCATTTGGATGTGTTGGCGGTACCATGATAGATTTTGATTCACCAATTTTTGTCAACGGAATTTGATCTTAATAAACACAATCGAAGATTTACTTTGCAACTTTTCAAATTACAAATTGACTTATCACTTTTGAAATAATGTCTAAAAAATTGAAAAGAGTTTAGTGGTCTGAAATTCTAAATTGTTTATAATTTTGTAGTAACAAATTCTTACAAACGTTTCATTGTACTAACTTTTTTGGTTCACTGTGCTATAAATAGAAATAGATTCTTAAATAAAAAACACTGCTTATGTCTACTTTTGCAACCATTAAAAATTAAGCCCTCAACACATTTCTTTTTAATTATAATAATATTTTGTATTTTAATCCAATTTATGAATTTTTAATTTTTTATTCTGAGTTTTTAATTTTGTTAAATTAAATAAATTTTAAAATGAAAGAAGTTATACCATTGCGAATGTTGCATTACTGTCTGTGTCGAGGAGATCTGAAGCAGCGTCTAAGCTAGCTTGCTCCAAATCCCGGCGTTTCTTTTTCATATTCTCCTTATGCATGTCTGCTGCACGATCCGTTTATGTTGCATTGGGGTAGAAAATGGTTTCAAGAATTTATTTGTTCGCCAAATAAACGGGATGAAGACACGATTACACATAGAATTTTTGTTTGGTTTGTTTTTTTTTTTTTTTTTTTTTTTTTTTATACAAAAAAGTAAATAAAAACAAATTGTTGTGCGATTTGTACATACATTACAACGATTTTGGATATATATATATTTATGTATATATATAGTTTTTTTTTAATGAAACGAAATGAAGAAAGAAGAAAGAAAAACACAGGAGATTGATAAAATAAAATTTGTCAAATATTTTGATTTGTATTTTATTTTTATAATTTTAATGGATTTTAATCGAACACAAAACAAAAAATTCAACAGAAAAAACATCGAAAACACAGATTAGAAAGAGAAGGAAGTTAGTATTAACAATAAGAAAAAGCGAGAGAGAGAGCGATAGAAAGGTTTTGAGGGGGGGGGGTTTGAATTTGAAGTTTTGGAATTTTGAATTTGTGGAAAAAGCAACAAAAGCAACACATAGAAATTGAGCAAACAAAAAGGGGGTCTCGGACGGATAATGAAATTTTGATTCGTAGCAGATAGTAGTAGATTAGATACAATTGGAGTAGAGTGGAGCAGATACACAATTATTAGTTTTTAGCAGATGTAGTAGCAATGCAATAGTAAAGTTTTGTTTTTTGAACACAAGCGGGATACAAAGTGGTGGTAGTAGTGGTTGGTGGTGGTGTTGGTGTGTTGAGTGTAGTGTTGTATTTTTTCAAAAAAATTTTGTAATTTTTTTTGCAGTTTTTGTTTAAGTTTTTTGACATTTTTTTTTTTTTCATTTTGATTTAGATTTTTTTGTTTGGATGAAATGAGATAAAAGAAAACGTTAGTTAGTAAAAAATATTACGAATATTAAAAAGTATATATAGTTTTAAGTATAATAACATCAAGAATGTTAATTAATTAAAAGTAGAAGAGCAGTAGACTGGAATTTCGCTCATATTGTGATCATTTTTCGAGGAGTACCAATTCCAATGTACCATTTTTAATATATGTTTTTTTTTTTTAAATTCTTTCCAATTTTTTTGAATTGTTTTTTGAATGTGTTTTGAATTTTTCTTTTTTTTTTTTGAGTTTTGTTTGTCTCGTAAACAACAACAACAACGAATAGTAGTAGTAGTAGTAGTAGAAGTAGAAAGCTTTTAATTAAGAAACACCATTAAAATATATATAATATAGAAAGCGTATTAAAAAAATGTCAATTACAGCATTTATTCAAACCTGAACGTGATGCATAATTGACAAGTGCAAATTCGAGTAATGCACCAAATACAAATGTCAAACAGACGCCAGTCCAAACGTCAATCGCTTTTGTGTATGACACTGGGGGTAACGATGCGTTTATTCCAGATGTTTGTGTTGCCATTGTTAGAAGAGTTGTTACACCTAGAAATAATTGTATTTGTTTTTTTTTTTGGAATAAATAAATTTATTTATTTAAATTAATTCTAAACAAAAATTAAAATATTAAAATCAATTTATATACCGCGCGTTCTGAGTGCTTCAATATGTTCATCTTAGTTAAATTGCATGTTAAATACCATTTCGAAATAGCATTTTTTAGTCTATAAAATGTCCGAACTTATTTTTGATGATTCCGTAGCTTGAGAAGCTTCTCTTGATTTTGTATTTTTGGGGTTTCTTCCATTAATTGATGTTATCACTACTTTACTTACCTTCATATTCCTTAATTTCTTATAGCTAATTTTGTGTGTTCTTTGGGTAATCTTAAATTTTTTATTACATATAACGAAATCTATTCAAAAAAAATTAAAGTAACTAATACCTACATGAAAATAACACTTTCAGAAAAGACTGAGGTTTGTAAACAGTAAGCTTTCAGAAAATGCAAGGTTCTTAAACTTATAATGTCAAAAGTCAATTTTTCAAAACATAAAACAAAGTTTTTTAAGTCAGAAGTTGATTAACATAATAATTTGCAGCAACTTCCTTAAATGTTATAAAAGATTAAAGTTGATTTTACAAATTTTAAGCAAGAACAAAAAATGATTTTTACTGAGAATTGCTACGAGAAGTGACAAATGGAAAAAATACCCGTCATAATATTGATATTGATTGATATCAGCTGAAAATTATCAATTTGCTTGATGAATCGTTCTTTAATATCAAGAAGCACGTTTCATCAACTTTTTAACACTAATTCGATACAAATGTCTGTCTGTCAAGTCCAATTTTCATCGGCTTATCGAAACTTTACATGTATTTATATGATGATAACCCAAGTTTTTGATGATTTTTTATCATGCAATCATCATATTGATGAACGATTTCTTCACATTTATGAAATTCGTCATGGTGGTGGAATACTTATGCCTCATATTTATTTCACTACACTGACAACTGAATTCTTCACTTTTATGAAATTGGAGAGTAATCAACATTACTGTAAATTATTTCATCGTTTCTTCGCATTGACGAATGCATTTGTCAAATTTATGATTGTTTTTTTTTAAATCATTAAATTAATGAAATCAATTATAATAATTATGTAGGATTGATCCATTTTGATTAACACATTCATCATAATATAAAGGATAGGTATCTATAAAAGAGTTTTTTACAATAAGTTAATCATATTGACGAATAGGTTCATAATATTTATTCAAAAACTTCTCGATTACATTTAGATAAACATGCTGAAGAATGTATTCATCACCCATATTAATGAATGGTTTCATAAATTTAAGTTCATTATGTTGGAGAATTGGTTCATCATATTTATTTTATTTGAGAAAATTTTTCATCATATTGATGAATTAATTTATCAATGTTGTAAGAAAAGTTTTCAAAAACGGTCATCATTTTTTTTATGGTAAACACTCTTTCAAGGGGATATTATAAATAAAAACAAATTGGGTGGCGCAACAGTCCTTTGAGAACCAGGGCCTAGTGACTTACAACTCTCAACCATTCCTGTGTGCGAGTAATGTTGTCAGGAATGGAGGGGACCTACAGTTTATATGCCGAATCCGAACGGCTAATTTGAGAAAGCACTTTTCATGACAAGAGTTACTCTTTTAGAATTTGTCAATTCCTCGCAAGAGGCAGTACCCGTGAAAAGACTTTAGATGACATAGGCAGGGATCGAACCCAAGACCTCTGGCATGACAGTCCAACACACTAACCATCATACCACGGGTACTACTCAAGGGGATATTACTACCCTTATTATGCAAGGGCACAGTGTGAACACTAGGAAGAGGATAGAGGGTTTAAAAGGAGATGTCGGGGCACATTGGTTTTGAATTCCTGAATATTGCAATGACTAGGAAAGACAGAGTGTGGTAAGGCATTCCACATTCGCGTAGTACGGCTAAAGAACTACCTTTATTATGCAGAGGCACAGTGTGAGCAATAGGAAGAGGAGAGAGGGTTTAAAAGGAGATGTAGGTAAGACATTCCACATTCGCGTAGTACGGCTAAAGAACAAATCTCTGTATTTGACATTACGGCCGAAGTTGGGCTCGAGGGTATACTGATGAGCATTCCTAGAGGGTAAAATAGGGTCAGACAAGAGACCTTACGACGATGTTCAAGTGAAGTAACTGAACTTATGATGATATTATCATCTATCAATTTAAATGCCCTACGTCCAATGCTATCCACGTGGCTTAAGTAAGTTGCAGGAGCACAAGCCCAGGAATGGGAGTTATACTCAAGCTTTGGACGTATGTAAGTCTTGTAGATAACAGTCAGATCAGAAGGGGGGAAATATTTCTTGCATAGCCTAAGGACACACAAACACCTTGCGGAATTTTTGGCGACATCGCGTATGTGATCATTCCACAAGAGGTGGTTGGTGACAGAATATCGAGGTGTTAAGTCTTATTGATGCAAGTGCCATCCATGAATAATGGCAATGTGGGTATATCTCGCCTTAACGATACAAGACAGCATTGCGTTTTCGAAGCATTAAATTCCAAGCGGTGAACAATGCTGTTAAGGTCAGAATTTAATGAGCTTATCATATTTTGTCGTTGCAGTTCCAATATGAAAAGCTAAGAGTACTATCGTCAGCGGAACAATGTATTGGATTAGATGTTGCAGACAGGAGATCATTAATACAAAAAAGAAAGAGTGTTGGAGATAAAACAGAGCCCTGGGGTACACCAGCATTTATTTTATGGTTTTCAGACTTGAATCCATCCAATACTACTAGTATTGAACGATCCGAAAGGTAATTACTAATCCAATGAAGCAGAGATTTATGAAAACCGAAAGCAAGTATTTTCTATAAGAGAGCCTGATGCCAAACCCTATCAAATGTTTTTGTTATATCAAGTGCAATAATTTTACTTTCTCCAAAACTATGTAAAGATTTGCTCCACTGTTCGGTGAGATGAACCATAAGATCAACAGTGGACCTATTGCTACGAAAGCCGTATTGTCGGTCATTAAGAAGCTATCGGTCTTCAAGATATTTCTTGAGCTGATAATTAATTAGCGTTTCCATGACCTTATAAAGAAGGGACGTAAGTGCAATCAGACGAGTGGTTAGAGGGTGAGGAAAAATAGCCATTTTTGGGAATAGGCTGAACAAATGCCGTTTTCCATCCGATCGGAACGAGGCCTGAGGAGTAGGACAGGTGAAAAGCTTACGCAGTGGTTTTGCCAGCGTTTAAGAACACCTCTTCAGAACAATTGCGGGGATACCATCCGGACCAGCGGATTGCGAAAAAAGATTGGTCCCATAGAATCACTAACTCGCTCAAGTACAGGCGGAGTCAAAACACTCACTGGCACTGACACCTAGCAAAGACATTAGCTTTTTCTGAAGAGCTAACAAAAGGAGTGTCATTGAAAACGAGCGTAGAAACCGAAGAAAAGGAAGAATTCCTCATGTTTTTTACAAATGACCAACAATTTGTACTGCCTTTGGGACATTGCAGTATTTTTTGCCGTAGTTTTTGGTCACGTAAAAATTTGGTCTGTCGAATATGGGCGTTGCAGGCCTTCCTGGGTTGTTTGAACTTTTGCCGGCTTTCCTCAGTAGCAATATAGCATCGGAAACTTATAGTAATTATTGAGACCGTCCCAGTTGGCTTCCTCGTATTGCCAAACGGTTCTTTTAGGAGCTCTTTCCTTAACTGAACAGTTCTTACACGAGAAATTTGCTGATATATCACCATGGTCAGATGTGCCTAGAGGAGATAGAACACTAACAGTGTACTTATCAGAGTCAGAGGTAAGAAACAAATCAAGAACATAGCATACGTCCATTTTTCGGGTTGGCTCGTTGATTAGCTGAGTTAGGTGGTTCAACTCAGCGAAGATTTCAAAACACATTCCATCGGGTGTTGTCTGGCCTGAATGTTGAAGCCATGAAGAATTGTGTACATTGAAATCAACAACGATTTCAGTGCGAGGATAGGACGAAACTATTCTTTGGATGGAATCATATTGTGATGAAAAGTTTAAGAGGTTTTTTTTTGTAAATATATTGATCGAACATGTTGATGAATTATAAGCGCGATTCAACATTTAAAACGTTGATCATATTGACGACCTTTTTTATCTAAGAGGTTGTTAAATTTGTAGGGCCGATATTGAATGTAAAGCACAACTGAACATCAAGTTTTGTTCTAACATTCATTTAACATTTCTCAATTTCAGACTAACTCAATTTTAACCAAGGGCAAATACGCAATTGAAAAACGCATTAAAGTTATTCAGGCTTATTATGAAAATGAGCCGCAATTCGTATTGTCCAGTTAGCGATTTGTCGGCCAATTCAGAGCTATTTTCTTCACTATTTGCCAAATTGCAGCAAACTCTCAAGTTGTTCTAATCTGTAGTTGACACAAACTTGAAATTTAAAAGCCAAGTTGACTTTTGTTTTTCTTCTTTGAAATTTATAACATAGCCTACCTGCGTTTTTAAGAAAATTTCCTCGGAAGAAATGTTTGAAAGTTGGAGATTTGATGAGTTCTGAATTTATTCTGTTTTGATTTTAAAAATAAAAGAAAATATATATGACGGCCGAAAAAATAAGTGGCAAAAAGCGGTACATTACGGAAGACTGGCTTATTGCAATCCCTTTGCAATGCATCCATATAAACGAGAAACTGACGGCGCGAGCAACGAAAAGGGTTGAGGACAAGGCTTGATATAGTATTACTAAACAATTCAATATCACCCCACCTGGTCAGGTTTGTACATATGTTATTTAAAATTTGTGTGTAAAATACATTTCAGGATTGAAGTTCGAAAATTTTATGTACAGGTAAAACAAAATTCACACCAGGTCAGGTACATAAACCTAGAACCGAAGGCTGCAAAGACGAAAGTGGAAACATTATAGTGGAACCGCAGTCAATGCTGAGGATATAGAAGGACCACTTCTTCAGACTGTATAACGGCGACGACGAACCGATCTGGCAGGCAGGATGATCCAATCAACATAAACTACGAAAGCCAACAATCCCGTCCTCTCGACTTAGACGAAGTAAAGATTGCCATATATAGGCTAAAGACTAAAACAGCAGCTGGAGCGGATGGCTTGAATGCCAAGCTCTTTAAAGCAGCTGAAGATAAGTTGGTTAGGTTGAACCAACTTATCTGTAAGATATTGTCGCAAGAAAGCATGCCCATCGTCAAAAACCTGATAGGTCCTTATCAGTGTGGTTTTAGACCAGAAAAGCTCACAGTCCTGGAAAAAACTGAAGGATACCAAATCGACACCCACCATCTTTTCATCGATTTTAAGGCCGCATATGACAGCATCTACAGGGACAAGCTGCATAGGATCAGGTCTAGTTTTGGAATCCCTGCCAAACTCGTACGTTTGTGCAGGATGACCTTGGAGAATTCACACGGCTCCATAAAGGTTGGAAACAACTTAACAGAACCTTTCGATGTCAAAAAAGTTGTCTAAAACCTTTGACGCGCTGTTATGTGATTTTTTTTAACATCGTGCTTGAAAGAATAGTGCAGAGCTCACACGTCAACACTAGAGGCACTATCTTTCAAAAGTCTGTCCAATTACTGGCATATGCTGATGATATTGACATAATCGGAAGAACCCAGCGTGATGTCAATGGTGCTTTTGTTAGTATTGAGGCAGAGGCGGCAAAAATGGGTTTAATCGTTAAAGAGAGCAAAACAAAGTACATGCTGTCGTCAAGAAAGGACCTACAACACCGACGTCTTGGTCAAAACGTCACCATCGACAGACGTAATTTTGAGGTAGTCAAGGACTTCGTCCACCTAGGCTCCGCTGTAAACGCAGAAAACAGCACCAGCGTTTAGATCAAACGCAGAATAACTCTTGCTAACCGCCGTTTCTTTGGACTAAGAAAGCTATTGAGTGGTAAGGTCCTCTCTCGAGGACCAAAGTATATATAATACCCTTATCATCTCCGTCCTGCTTTACGGTGCGGAAGCATGGACTATGACAAAAGCGGATGAAAGCACCTTGGGTCAGTTTGAGAGAAAAGTTCTTCGTGTGATATACGGTTCCGTATGCATCAGAGGGGTGTGGAAGAGAAGATGGAACGACGAGCTGTACGGGCTGTACAGCGACGTAGATTTAGCCAGAAGGGTAAAGGTCCAACGACTAAGATGGCTTGGTCACGTAGAGCTCATGGAAACCAATGCTCCGGCCCGGAAAGTCTTCGAATCCACACCCACATTACAGCGCAGTAGAGGAAGACCGCGGATCATGTGGCGCTCACAAGTGGAAAGTGACCTCACCCAACTTTGAGCGCGAAACTGGCGACATCTAGATAGGGACCAAGCTGGGTGAGGCCCTAGTTCACACAGGACTGTAGCGCCACCTTAAGTAAGTAAATAAGTGTAAGTAAGTTTAGTGGAATTAGCTATTTGAGATGAGGTTTCCGTTGACGTATTGCCTTTTTGCAGCGACTTGTGATAGTGCCTTATCATAAACTGATAAAACCTGTTCCTCTCCTGGAACCACTTGTCTGCCCTGCCTGTGCCACCTAACTTTTTCACGGGTACTGCCTCTGGCGAGGAATTGACAATTCCTCCAAGAGTGATTCTTGTCATGAAAAGTGCTTTTTCAAATTAGCCGTTCGGATCCGGCATATAAACTGCAGGTCCCTTCCATCTCTGAAAACATTACTCTCACACAGGAATGGTTAAGAGCTGTAAGTCACTAGGCCCTGGTTCTTCATGGACTGTTGTGCCACCTAATTTATTTATACCTATTCTTAATTTTATTCAAACCGAAACTGAGGACAATATTTGACAGAATATGCAACAAAATGTGTTACGAATTTGAATTTAACGGAAAACCTCAAGTTTGCTTTCTCAACTTTAGCTATTTTTGAAAGTTGAAGAAACTAGAAGTTGATTAATTCGAGAGTAGAAAATCGAAAGTTGAGACTGTTAACTTTGAGTGATGAAAAACAAAATAACAAGTTGAATATAAAAATCTTCTTCAAGTTTAGTTCAATAGTGAAGAAAATGGCTCTAATGGTCCAAATAATCGTACAATCGGAAAAATCGTTCGTTTAAGCAAACAGGGTCTGTACAAGATGTGAAAACACCATTCCATGCTCATATTCATTTACACGCTTAAAAGGTACAACAGGCTTATGAAATAAAGTCTCTTGGCCATGTCAAGCGTCGTCAACGGTCATCAGAATGGTGGAAAGAAATGACAACAGTGGATGATCAATTTTCGAAGAAAATCTTTTTCAGTGTTAAGCCACGTTCTTACATCAGTAGTTTCTTCAATAAGCAGAA
Source organism: Eupeodes corollae (assembly GCF_945859685.1). Classification (NCBI taxonomy): domain Eukaryota; kingdom Metazoa; phylum Arthropoda; class Insecta; order Diptera; family Syrphidae; genus Eupeodes; species Eupeodes corollae. The sequence goes on along the minus strand of NC_079147.1, from coordinate 143,559,592 downwards.
TAGCCACATTCGGGCGAATGATACTCCAAGAGTGATTATCAAAAAACCAACGAACCCACAAAGAGTGACTATTCGACTGTTTGGTGCGGTTTATGGGCTGGTGGCATCATCCGGCCGATTTGGCCACTAAGTTTAGAAACTACCATAATATTTCACGTGGTGACGATTTTAATTGGCCACTTAGTTTATGTGATTTGACACCTTTGGACTTCTTGTTTTGGGATTATTTGAAAGAAATATCAAAAATCAATAAGCCAGCAACAATTCAAGAGGTAAAACATGAGTTAATTGGACACAATAACGACATAGTACCTCAATTATACCTCAGCGTCATCGAAAATTTGGACCATCGGATGGAGGTGTGCCGCCGTGGTCACGATGGTCATTTGGCTAATATTTTGGTTCATACATAACTGAATCATACCAATATTATCAGAATAAAAAGAAATAATAATAATTTCTTCAATAATTTGTGTTTAATTCAAAATCAACATCGGCCCTCAAAATTTAACCACCATTAATTTTTCCAATTTATGAAATTTTTTAAAACCATTTTGAATGATAAATAGATAAGTGTATTTTTTCTAGAAACATTTTAGGTAGTTAAACATTTAGAACCCAAGATCTTGATGGTTTATATCCAAAATGTTTTACTGCAAGTTCCAGAAATATTATCTAAATAAAAACTTACGATTTTATCCCGAAAATTTAAATAGCATGCTAATAAATTGATTATAACCAACAAAGCGATAGAAATTTAATTTATTTATATATTTATTGATGCATGCTGAAGATATAGTTTATTTAATATTATTTAATCCTTTGCAATTCTATTTTATGAACAATTAAAATATAAGGGGCTTTTGGATTTATCGAATAAAAAAGAATAATATTTAACTCAAATAAACTAGATTGGTAAATGTTTAAGAAGGACTAACTTCTGCTATTTAAATTAAAAATTTTCTAAAAGAAATTATAGCATACGAGTATTTTGTTTAAAACAAAAATAAACTTTTTAACACATAACATTGTCTATTTATAAACAAATAAACTGTATTGTAAGCCAAACGTTGTTTATAGAACATTAGATTTTAATCAAGAATTAAGTGTAAATTAACCTGTAATTAGCTTATTTGAGATTTTATCTTAAAGGACTTCATCAAATCTTCGATTGTACCCCATGATGGTTTGTTATGGAGGACAAAAATACAAACATAGGTGTATATATAATGGAGCACAACCAAGACCTGACGACCTAAGATATAATGCAACTTCCGTTTTCCTGAAAGTTCGCACCAAGCAGAGAGTTCTGATATTTCTTATCTACTCATATGTAGAGTTATACGCGCGATGAGTTGAAGAAAATTGTCACGACGACGACGCGAAGATTTTGAAGTTTTTGAAGAACGAAGGACGAATGAAGGCAATTTTACAAGCGATACGAGTATATTGAAGTATGTAGTAGTTACATGTAGATACTTTTAAATCAAATGACGTTTGTTTTCGACGTGACATTACTTACCCAGTGATACACGAGCGGGTACGGCTCCTTGATCTAACCAGAATGACACCCAAGACACAATGACCAACATACAGCAAGGAATGTAGATTTGGATAAGGTAATATGAGAACTCTCGCTTGAATAGTAAATCGACTTTCAGACAACTGTATTCGCCTAAAATGAGAAACATAGGAGAGAAAAAAAAACAAAACAAATTATATCTGTCAGTATCTTTTGCTATAAGTTTAGGTTTAGATTAATTCTTTGATAAACGTAAAGATAGAGATACAAAACAAAAAAATTAATAAAACACTAACATAGGTCTTATGAAGCTTAGTGTGAAATAGAGAGATAGAACATGCTACTATCTACGGTATAATAATATATTAAGTTGATTTATGTTCTTGTCATGAGATTGTGAATGTTTAAGTGTTTTGATGTTGATTAAAAATCTAAGGAAACTAAATTAACCAAAAACAACAAGAACAACAACGAAAATATCCTTACAAGGACTCTGGACTCCGGAAGACTTACCCGTATTTGTTTTGCTGTTACAATAATCAGTCAAGAATTTTTCCAAGGTAAAGCGTGGTAGGTGTAAGTTTTTCACCACTTGCACCGGATCGCCTTCCTTCCAAAGGAAGACTAAATCATTTGTAGTCCAACCGTCTGTTTGTGATTTATAGATTGGGCAGAAAACAGATTGATTAATTGATTGTTATGATATTATGATTACATTGAGTGAGAAAATAAAATGGGGTTGTTTGATTAATTATTATTATTATTTTGGAGAAAAACTTACAACTAGCCATTCGTAGGGAACATATTTGTCTATCCAATGGATATAGTTTTAAATTCATTGGACATGCTAATGTTAGCGATATTCGTATACTGTACAATACGGAACCATTTGGAAAAATACGGATATAAACATTTGGCATGATTATGTTGTGAAAATGTCCTTCTTTTTCGTTGGAGAAGAACAGATCGGGCATCCAGACTCGATTTGCTTCAGTCAATGTTAGATATTTTAGCCGACCTATAAAAATAATAAATATAACAATCATGATATAGTTTTATAACAATTTTATAATTTTATAAAATGAGGAAAAGGAGACACGCTTGAATAATGTATTTTTGATTGAATTCCTTCAAAGCTTCAAGTAAAACTTTGATGGAATAAGAAATAGCGAAAAACTGCGAATTAACCAAGAAAATTTTGATTCACAAAAAAAAAATACAATCTTTCATAAACTTAACTTTGAATAATATAAATGATACCTATTTTCAACAAACTCGACTGACTAAGGAGTCCAAGACAATCAGTGGAACATCGTAGTCGATACGGAGTCTATGCTGAGAATATGGAAAGACTAAGACCAATTCTCCAAATTTTATAGCGCTATAAATCCTCTATAAGGGGGAAAGAACCACTCAACCTAGGCGTAGCAGAACAACAATTCAGCCTACCCGACCTCGACGAGGTGAAGATAGCTATATCAAAACTGAAGGCCAACAAAGCTACTAGAGCTAACGGCTTCGCTGCCGAATTATTCAAAGCAGCAGGCGATGTCTTGGTAGGGAGTATGCACTTACTCATCTGCAAAATACAGTCGCAGGAAATCATGCCTGTTGAGTGGAATCTCAGCATAATTTGCCTAATACTCAAGATAGGAGCTCCTTTGAATTGCACCAACTACAGAGGCATTAGTCTCCTAAACATTGTGTTTAAGATAATTTTTGCCGTATTATGTGATCGTCTGAAGCCGTTCCTCAAAAACCTGATAAGTTGATATTAGTTTAGCTTCAGATAAGAAAAATCCACCATTGACCAAATATTAACATTACGCAAAGGCCTGTCTCGGACTACATATAGCGTCAACTTAAGTAAGTAGTATTAAGTCCAAGAAAAAAGATTTTTTTTTGGAACATTCAAAATTTTTGTTCGTTCCCCTAAGCACGTTCTCCATCTTTTAAGTCATAAACTATCAATTTCAATTGAAATGAAGAGTCATTATCTCACTTCTGCACGAGTGTCAATTGAATTGTAGTCGAATAGAGATTTCAAGGCAGGTGTGGAGATTATATGAATGGAGGTTTTGAAATATCAAAATATGTCAATAGTTTTCAAGGGCAGTGTGATGATTCTAGTACAGCAATTGTGAATTTAAAAAGATATCTTCAAATACAAGCTCATTTCTTGAAACATTAATGCAGGTCTTGAAATATCGGGTTTTGTAAATAAAAAAAAGGAAAAAAGTAAAATTTGGATTTTTAAGTCAAAGTTAGGTTTAGTGTTACTAAAAACAAGCTTTCAAATGGTTAGGTTAGGTTAGGTTATAGTGGCTGTCCAAGATGGAACGGACACACTTAGGCCAGTTTAATGGCCCATTGTGATACCACATGAATCTTGAGGCTTCCTCCTAAGCTCAATGGAACCAGTTAGAGTCTCTTACGAAACGTGAGAGGCTGATTATCCCGATATGATTTAGATCGTTTAGATCGTTAAAGAAGAATTCTCCTAGGTAATTCTTGCGTTTTCGAGCTAGAGCAGGGCATGTGCAGAGAAGATGAAGAACCGTTTCTTCCTCTTCCTCGTCCATACAGCTTCTGCAAAAGTCATTTGAGAATACGCCTAGTCTCATGGCGTGCTTTCCTATTAGACAGTGTCCGGTTATGACACCTATTATCGAGCTTATATGCGATCTGCTTAGAGAGAGCAAGCACCTTGAACGTTTTAAATCCAGTGTTGGCCAGATGTTTTTTGTGGCTTGACATGTGGTGATGTTGGTCCACCTGGTGCCTGCCCTCCTCACAGCGTCTTGCATTAGTAGCAGTTTACAAGTAGCGATTGGTATGCCAGTACTTGCCAAACGTGGTAGGATGGGTTGTACTGTACCGTTCCTGGCGAGTTCATCTGCCTTACAGTTACCTGGAATGTCTCTATGGCCCGGCACCCAGCAAAGGTTAATATTAAACTGTTGCGCCATCTCCATTAGAGATGATCGACAGTTATGGACTGTTATAGAGTTTGTAGAGACTGAGTCCAGAGATTTGATAGCGGCCTGGCTGTCGGAGAAAATACGGATATCAGATGTTGATATCACGTTTTCTTTGAGCCAAATGGTAGACATGGCCATTCTAGAATCCACAAGCGTCTACAGCTTCTGCTTTAACTATCCCGCGGTGGTGCATACCTCAACTGGAGATTTGGTGCCAAACCCAGTGGAAAATTGTTGGGGGAAGCAAACGAGTGAGTAGGGGAGAGGTGTTTCCACTAAGGCAACCCCCTTTATCCCGACGGCAACGGAGGAAGTTGGAACCAACGTTGTCGTCTGTAGTCCCAGTTAGGTTGAACTAATTAGTAAATACCCCACACTGCTACTTCGACATATTTACAGCTCAGGACTGTAAGGAGTGATTATGCCAGCTCTTGCGCTTGGATTTAAATAAAGAAGCTGGTCCTTCAGAATGAAGGTCGTACGCCAGGGTGACTTCCTGATCACATACAGAAAACCCAGTTGCGAAGCACCAACAACGACTTATTGTTGACAAGTTGTGCAAACAATTTGTTTCCGCAGCTTTTCAACAGTAAGTAAGAACAATTAAATTATGCACATTGAATTTAATGTCAGAGGACCCAGACTGCTTTAAAGCAGACATCACCACCATTTAGGAAATTGCGATGGGTCGTCTGTTTAAAAACAGTTGAAAAACTTCGAGATTTACTATTGTGACTGCTATTGAGAAAAACAACAACGCTTATTTCGATGAGGCTTTGTCATTGGAGCTAGACTTAGGCAACAAGTCTTGAGCTATAGGTGGTCATTGGAGTCAGACTTAGGCAATAAGTTTTGAGCCATAGGTGCATCAAGGAGCACTTCATAATCATCCGAATCAGGGCTGAACTCGTTAACATAAGCCTATTGTGTGTGTCCCCACAGACGAAAAGAATGACAATACCAAGGATATGTTCTTCAAGCTCTTGGACGAAATCTTATGAGCAATGTTTTAGCTACGATATTACAATTTTCCTTGGTGATTTTATTGCCAAGCTAGGAAGGAACAACATCTTTGGTGGAATAATCGGAAAAAACAGCCTGTACGACAAAACTTCCGATAAAGCCTTTACGCTGTTCAATTTTGCTCCAAGGCAAAACGTCATAGTAGCCAGTACGCCTTTTCTACACCTCATTATCCACAAAGGAACTTGGAGTTCTCCAGATCAATTTAGCGTCAACTAGAATGACAATGTTACTATCGAAACTACACACACTTCCTGCATCATCAATGTCCGAACTTTCCGAGGAGCTAACATCGACTCAGACTACTACCTGTTTTAGCCAAGGTAGCACACCGGGTTTCTAGAGCCAAAGCAACGTCGAATAGCTACAATCGCAAGAATCTTCCCCGACCGTCACTAGTAACCCCTTTCGAAATTCTCTGCTACAAACACAATGAATCGAGAGCCAATGGCTTCGTTGCAAAGATACATTAATTCCAAGACAGGAATGAATCTCGAAAGTTGTATAAACAGGTGAAACGTTATTAAACTGTATATAAACCTCGAACCGAAGGCTGCAAAGCAGGAACGCTGAAGTCTAACAAAGCCCCTAGAGCTAATAGTCTCATTGAAGAGCTTTTCAAAGCAGCTGAAGATAATTTGCAAACGAGCTTCCACAAACTTATCTGTAAAGTCTAGTCGGAAGAAACCATGCCCGATTAATCGAACCTCAGTATGTTTTTCCTGGTACTGAAAAAGGAGACCCTCTAAACTGTTCCAAAAATTGAGGCATCATTTTATATAACATCGCCTACAAAATCTTCTCTGCCGTAAAAAGTGAACTGCTAGGCCCATTGTAAACATCGACGTTTTTATCGATTTTAAGGCCGCATATGACAGCGTCTACAGGGACGAGCTGTATAGATCCATGTCTAGTTTTAACAACCCTTCCAAACTCGTCTGTTTGTGTACGATGACCATGAAGAATTCACATTGTTGTGTGTATTGAGGCAGAGGCGGTAAGAACGTACTTAGCGGGCAATACAAAGCACGACGAAGACGTCTCGGTTAAAACGTCAAACAATCGACGAACGTAATTTAGAGGAAGTTAAGGACTTTTTTCTACCTAGGATACCCCATGAATGCAGAAAACAACATCATCGATGAGATAAAACAAACAATTTCTAAGCGCTAAAAAAGAAATTGAGTAGTAAAGTTCTCTCCCTAGCAACCAAAGTGTCTCTACATAAGGCCCTCATCATCCCCTTCCTGCTAAACGATGCAAAAGCACGGACTATGTAAAAAACGTTTGAAAGCACCTTGACTTGTTTCGAGAGAAGTTCTTATCGTGATCTAGGGTCAAAGAAGATGAGTGCAAGAGAAGATGGAACAACGAGCTTTATGGGCTGTACACCGACGACGTAGCCAGAAGGGTAAAAGTCCAACGACTGAGATGACTGGATCACGTAGAGCGCATGGAAACCAATGCTCCAACCCGGAGTCATCGAATCCACGCCAACAGTGCAACGTCGGTCGTAGAGGAAGACCGCCTAACAGGTGGATCGTGCAAGTGGAAAGTGACTTCAAACAAACTTAAACTGGAGACATCTAGCTAAGGACGACCGAGCTTGATGGAGAAGTCTGTTGGGTAAGAATTGATTAATACGCTAGTAGGTATTGTTAATTTAGTGTTCACAATATTTCGCATCGTTCTTATCTGACAAAGTTCTTAACAATTCAAAGCGAGGGTGAACGTTAAACCTTTTTTGGGTTTTATGACATTTCAAATAAAAAGAAGCGTTTGGTCTTATATTTCAATAAAATAAAGCTTAAATTGTAAAAATATAATTTTGCCCAAAAACGTTTTCGGAATAAATGCCACAAAGCCCAATATCAGTTTCATATTGCCCAAATTGGGCTTTATGGTATTTCTAAATGGATTTAAGTAACATTATATTTTATTTGGTCTTTTTAACAAAATCACCAAGGTGCAGAACTGGCTTTACAAGCAATTTAATGCCTTTAATCTTGACTTAATTGAAAAAAATGAATAAAATACTAAAACTAACCTGTTTTGTGTATTTATCAAACAATATAAATCATTTCGGGAACGCGCAATAATTTAAAACAACAAGTCTAAAATATAATTAAAACATTTAAGGTATTTAACTTTTATACAAAATGTGGTTTTATTTTTAACTATAAAAATGCAAAAATAGTTTGTCCAAAACCACACAAGTCAATTCAGTGAACATATCGATAATCGATCCAAAAAAAATGTTAAGTAAAGCCAGCCATTCGGTGTCAAACGTCAGTCGTTGTCAATATAATGGTCCATAGACAAAAAACTCACTTGGAAATATAGCCGTCGTATTTCTTGTAATATTGGACAAACTGATATGAAATATTTTATATCCTCCACATCTCTTCTATTGCAGAGTGCAAATTTGTGAGAGGTCCGTTCTATGGGGGACAAAGTTGAGATTAAGGATCTCAACTCTAGCTTTAAAAATGGTGCCGATAGCTTCCGGAGTCATTTCTTTACAAAAATAGTTTTAAGTTGATGACAATTGATGAGGATGCACTTTGCAGGTGTTCTAAATAAAGTTTTTCGTCAATTTAGGTATCAAAACCGCGAACGAAAAACAGCTACCTTGGTATAATTCTCCAACATTTTGAAAACAAATTAAAAGCCTCAAAAAACCTTATCAACGCCTCTTGGAAGGATATCATTAGTAAAAATGAAATACCACTCTCAGCTAAGTATAAAATTTTTTAAAGTGTTATGCTCTAAGTTATGTGTTATACGTTTCTTTCTGAAAAAGTTATTCCACCTTCCCTCAAATACCCCTAATTATGTATACTCATGCTTGAAACAGGCCTTTCAAATATATTTCATTTTACTCTAAAGTTACATTTTGATTATATACATAAAGTTCTCTGTTACCCATCGAACAGATTTCCAAATATTCTTGTTAAGTTAACTTTTGACCATAAATTAGATTCGATTAATTATTGGATTTCATTGGCAGAAAAATGTGAAATAGACCTAAATATACAATACACAAATCTAGCACTTCTGAAGCAACAATGCTATAATCTTCTGGAAATATCCGACTCACAAGATCGTACCCAAAACATTGAAAAAGCAAAATCATCATGTGAGAGGCTTCATCTCTTACGATATGTTTCCATGTAATCAAAATAATATTTTTCATTAGTAATAAAGAAATTTGGTTCAAGTTAATACGTTTTGTTTCTTATTCTCATAAAGAAAAGCCTTATAATAAATCAGAAGTGGGACAAAGTTCCTCATTTAATTGAATAGTGGTTGCATTTCTTACGATAAATTAAAGAAAATTTACTAAAAAAAATGTTTTTTCCTAAAATTTGATCGTAAAATTTTTCCAAACATGGATGCAAATGCAATGGCTCGTGTTTTGAGTTTTTTGGAAAACTCTTCTGTGCAAATCCTTAAAGAAAAGCTTGTCCAGATGAATTTAAGCACACATGGTACCAAGACTTCACTTAAGGCCCGTTTAAATGAAGCCATTGATTCGTTTGAACCTGAGCATATTGAAAATCTGTTCCCTATAGTTGACCAGGAAAGTGAGGCAAGTTGTGATGGTGCACATGAGGACGAGGATGACGCTGTGTCACAACGTCTTGAAAAACTCCGTGATTTAGTCAAGAAAAAGGAAGAAATCGCTGCGTTGGAAAAACGTTTGGCTGAACTCAGCACTAACAGCCCTATTCGTGAGTTCCAGCACGGTAGAGCACATTCGTCACGTGATATCGAAGAGTCCTTACCATTATTTAGTGGCGACGACAATTACCCTATTAGTATGTGGATTGAAAACGTCGAGGATGCTATGGTCACTTACCATCTGAGTGAGTCAGAGGCTTTCATTTATTTCAAAAGACTCCTTAAAGGTACGGCCAAGTTATTTTTGCGGCCAAGAACGTTTCGATCATGGAAAGATCTGAGAGCCGCTCAGATTTCCGAGTTTCACTACCATACAACCGCTACAGACATCCATAACACATTGCGAAATCGGAAAAAACGTAGAGATGAAGCCCCTTACAATCAATTAATAGAATTATTTATTCAGGGCTTAACTATGATCTCAACGAAAAGAATTACTTTAATGACCGTTACAGTGTGAAAGAAATATCACTAATATGTAGAGCAAGATGTGAAATGCTGAATTTTTTTTTTTTTTTTTTTTTATAATTAGCAAACACTAAAAGGGTTTTTCATACCTTTAATATGCCAAAGACACAGTGTGAGCATTAGGAAAAGAGGGAAGGGTTGGATAGGAGGTGTCGGTGTACATTGGTTTTAAATTTCTGAACATTGCAATGACAGGGAAAGATAGAGCGTGTCAAGGCGTTCCACATTCGCGTAGTACGGCTAAAAAAAGAATCTCTGTACTTCATAGTACGTCCGAAGTTGGGCTCAAGGGTAAACTGATGGGCATTCCTAGAAGCGCGGGTATTACGGTTAAATTGTTTAAGGGGAGGAATGCAACTGGCTATTTCACTAGAGCATAGTCCGTTAAAATAACTGTAAAAAAGTGTGAGGCGTCGATGTTCGAGTGATGTAAACGAGTTGATGATGTTAATATCACCAATCATTTTAAAAGTTTTTTGAATACTGTCCAAGAGGCTTAAATAAGTTACTGGAGCACCAGCCCAGAGAGGAGAGTTATATTCCAGTTTCGGACGTATATAGGTTTTTTGGATTGTAGCCAGATCAGACGGCATTTTGGGCAACATCACGTATTTGATCGCTCTACAAAAGATGGTTGCTGATGCACATTCCGAGGATGTCAAGATTTTCCGTTTCGTTGATGCAAGTGGCACTCATAGATAGTGGCAAAGACGGTTTATCTCGCTTTAACGATGCAAGACAGCATTGCGTTTTCGAAGCATTAAATTCCACACGATTTCTTATTCCCCATTGTACAATGCTGTGTAGGTCGGAATTTAATGAGCTAATCATATTTTGCCGTTGCAGTTCCACATCTGAAGAGGAGGGTTGTGAGTCTGGAAACGAATATGAAAAGCTAAGAGTGCTATCGTCAGCGAAACAATGTATTGGATTAGAAGTAGCGGACAGGAGATCATTTATAAAAATGAGGAAGAGGGTCGGAGACAAAACGGAGCCCTGAGGCACACCAGCGTTTATTTTAAGCGTTTCAAAACAACTTGTATTGAACGGTTCGAAAGAAAATTTCTAATCCAACGAAGAAGAGATTCGTCGATACCGAAAGCACGCATTTTCGATAAGAGAGCAAGATGCCAAACTTTATCAAATGCCTTTGAAATATCAAGTGCAATAATCTTACTTTCTCCAAAACGATGTAAAGATCTGTTCCACTGTTCGGTGAGATGAACCATGAGATCACCAGTGGACCTATTGCTACGAAAGCCGTATTGCCGGTCATTAAGAAGCTTCCGTTCCTCAAGATATTTCTTAAGCAGATAATTAATCAGCGTTTCCATGACCTTAGAAAGAAGGGACGTTAGTGCTATCGGTCGGTAATTTGTGGGAGAAGAAGATTCGCCTTTTTTTGGAATTGGCTGAACAAATGCAGTTTTCCAACTACTCGGAACGAGCCCAGAAGAATAGGATAGATGGAAAAGCTTACGCAGTGGTTTTGCTAGCGTGGAAGAACACCTCTTCAGAATAATAGCGGGGATACCATCTGGGCCAGCGGATTTATGAATGTTGAGATCTTTAAGAACTCTCGCCACAGTTCGAGTACGAAAAAAGATTGGTCCCATAGAATCATTTATGCGTTCAAGAACTGGAGGAGTCATGACACTATCTGGTAAGGTGGAATTTTCGGCGAACTGCCTTGCAAATAAGTTAGCTTTATCAATAGAGCTAACTAAAGGAGTGTCATTGACAACAAGTGTAGGAACCGAGGAAGAGGAAGAATTCCTCATGTTTTTTACAAATGACCAAAAATTCTTACTGCCTTTGGGACATTGCAGTATTTTTCGCCGTAATTTTTGGTCATGTAAAAATTTGGTCCTTCGAATATAGGCGTTGCAGGCCTTCCTGGCTTGCTTAAACTTTTTCCGGTTTTCCTCAGTTGGGTTGGCTTTAAAACACCGGAAGCTCACCTCTTTCTCCTTGATAACCTCTTTGCAGCTCGAATCGAACCATGATTTATCCTTGGGTGTAATACTTTTAACCCTATTCGGGATAAACGTTTCCATTCCCAAATGAATCATACTAGAAATCATATCTGCACTGGAGTCTACGTCGCTATCGAGGAAGCATAGCGACCAGTTAAAGATCCTGAAAAAATTATTGAGACCGTCCCAGTTGGCTTTCTCGTACTGCCAAACGGTTCTCTTTGGAGCTCTTTCTTTAACTGGATTTGTTTAACACGAGAAATTAGCAGATATAACACTATGGTCCGTTGTGCCTAGAGGCGTCAATACACTGATTGTGTACTTATCAGGATCAGAAGTGAGAAACAAGTCAAGGGTATTTTCTGCTCGGCCGTTAACGTCTGATATTCGAGTAGGCTCATTGACAAGCTGAGTAAGATGGTTAAACTCAGCAAAAATCTCAGCACACATTCCTTCGGGCGTTGTCTGGCCCGAATGGCGAAGCCACGAAGAATTGTGAACATTGAAATCGCCCGTAATAACGATTTCAGTGTGAGGATACAGGGAGACAATTCTTTGTATGGAGTCAGACAGAGCATCAAATTCCTGAGAAGTTGAAACTCTGTCCAGGTTTGGGCTCCGATAAAGAAAACAATAGTGAATGATGTGCTTATTCACGGAAAGTTTTAACCACATGAAATTAAAAAGGGAGTTGGTACAATGACCGTATTGTGGTAAAAGTTGATATGCAACATCATTCCTTATATATATGGCGAGACCATGGTGTGAGAAGAATAATGGCAATAAGCGATACCCATGAATAAAAAATTCAGCAGGATCGGAATCTTCACCTACTTGGGTTTCACTCAATGCCAAAACAGCTGGTCTGTTAGAATTGATGTGGATGTATACAGACAGAAAATTCGATCTTAGCCCACGAACATTACTATAATCTACTCTAAAATAACCAGTCATTGCAATATAAAAAAAATTTTAAAATCAAAACAAACGAACTTCTAAGTATACTACTGTATAAGCTTAAATTATATGCTTTGTTTTATTCTTGTTGATTTTATCAAACTTAGAAAAACGTTCCCGAATTGATGGTTTCTATAAGATTTTTAATATTAAAAAATATTTCTAATAAAGTAAAGAATTCTGTGCGCTGACCTGTCAAAGTTTATTAATGTACAAATTGTAGAACAGTATACCTAAGCTAAAAGTCATCATTTTAGCTTTCAATTTTTTTTGTCATAAAACCAATTTTGAAATTTGCAACCTTGGTGGTTTTGAGCCAATAATATTTTGAAGGAACGCTTCACTTTCTGGGCTTTATGTCATTTGGGTTGTGTGTCGTTGGGAGATAAGATAGTAATCACAATCGTTATTATGCATAAAACAAATGTCACAAGGTCCATGCCTATTTCTTAAAAATTATTTTGGACAAAATGGCAACTTTGTTTTTTTTTTATGTTTTTGGGCTTTGTGATAATTTAATTTAAGGATTAGGGCGTAATGGTTTTTGGCGAAAAGATCTAAAGCCGTCGCCACTTAGGTGTGGTATTCAAAATCTTAAATTTCTTACCTTGGATGTCATCGAATTTTAGACGTTCGTCAGTCCATTGTTCTCGAAATGTTAACTGCACGCTGTATTCCTACATTGTCATACATACACATTAAAACATTAGTTTGAAAATATAATAAATCATTTTTAAATATATATTTCGATATACTGGTTAATAAATAGGTTGTAATTCATAATAATGGGGTTGTTTAGATCTTAAAGTAATTTCATTTTTTTTTCTCAAGGATATAGGTAATTTTTTCTCTTTTTTTTAATTTGCATATTTTTTTCTCAATTTGGGACAAATAAGGATGCAACAAGACAAAACTATAATTCCAACAAAAATGCATTTCATGCTGTATAGATTCATATATATATATTTATGTAACGAATTAAATATATTTTCGCCAAGATGCACAAATAAAGCTGTAGATATAAAGCAAAGTATTTATATAAAGCGCAAGCTTCTCGCACAGCAAGATCATAGCAGATATACAGTGAGGCAATAAAACGGATGGAAAGAACACTACCTACAATAATTTTATCAAGCAAATCAAAAGCAAGATGCACCAATTTTTCAACAATTTAAAAAATGTATAGATTACACTTCATGCACTTAACATAATATATAATCAGCCACACATCAAGGACCAAGGTCAAGATCACAATTTCAGAGTCGCAAGCATGATTCAAGGCAGATTTTTTTTTTTTTTTTTTGGGAGCGGGGAGGTTTTATGCTAAGTGATTCTTTTTTAGTAGTTTGTTTGTTAGATTTTATTAAAAGGGATATTAGAGGTGGTTTTGATAACGAAAGAAGGTTGTATTATTTTTTTTATTTTACATAACAGAAGCGATAGAAAAATTAAATTAGAATGAAACCAAACGCAACAGAATGGAAAATAAATTAAAACTGAAGTGAATTGATTGAAATTAATGAAAATGATCTTAAGTGAATTTAAATATAATAGCAAAAAATAAAATTAATAAAAAAAACTTAAATAATGTTAATATTTTCTTAAAAATTAGTAATTGTAAGTTTTGTTTTTAAACAATAATAACTATAAAGCTACTTTTTTCTTGGTTATATTAAAATTATAACAATTTTCCCGTTTTTTTTTTTTTTTTTTTTTAAATAATACATTGATTCGCTTGGCTAAGCGCGTTATAAAAAAAGCTATTACCTCCAAAATACCTGAAAAATCAAACAAGTAAGTATAGATTAATGTCCTTTTTAGAACTATGTTTTTTTTTTAATTTTTTTTTTGTGCTTTGTAGGTGTTGAGGTGTATTTCTTTTTTTTTTTAAGTTTTGTATGGATGATTGTGAGATGACAAAAAAAAATACTTAAATCAGACGCGTAAGAAATTGCTTTTGGTGAGATTTTAAATAATAACAAAGAAATTAACGAAAATCAAAGCAGAATGTTACACAATTAGCTATTTTTTAACAGCATGTTGATGACGACTTAATTTATAAAGAAAAATCTTTGCTGAGTCGAAAGCTTAGTTACTATAGTTTTTACTAAATTATACCTATGAGTGAGTCATTTTTGATACATAATTTAAAAAAATAAATGTATTTCTTACTTTTTACTAATATTAAAAAAAAAAAAAATTATTGATACAAATTTAATTGATAATTGTTTTGATATATGTTGCGAATATTTTAAGGCCTTGAGTGTTGTTGTAGTTGCTGCGTTTTAAGTTAAAACTCAGATACGAAGTGCACTTCTTTTTTTTGTTGTTCACTCAAAGCACATAACACCCTAAACCCTTTTGTTAAAAAAAACAGAAATATAGAAAATTAAAACAATCGGTTTTAGAAAAAAAAAATATATTTACAAATCCTTTATATAGCACTAATATATTTTTTAATTTTATTGACGAACAGAATAACAATAATTTTAAATGACCGTAAATAATTTATTAAATTAGCGTGATAAATAAAATTCATGTAAACTAATATTATTTTTTTTTTTGAGAACATCATCAAACATCTTGGAAAAAAGTCCTAATTACTAATTTATTGTTAAGGACTAGCGGCCCGTCCCGGCTTCGCACGGGTAGACATAAATAGGTACAGATATTTAAGTTATAAGCATGTTTATTAAAACGACCATGAAATACAAAATTAGAAAAAAAAAATTGTATGCTTATCTTAAAGCCTCCCTGTACACTATGTTTGCTGTGGTATTTGTAGGTAGCAACAAAACGTATTGATTTTCAGGAGATCCTACACGAGAAAGTGCCACGTACAATTGCCCGTGGGAAAAGCACAAAGGTGGTGATTTGAGGCATGTTTAATAACGTTGGCACGTGTACCTATTGTTACAACTGGCAGAGTTTGGCGAAAGTCTCCAGCGAAAACCAAAGTTACGCCACCAATCATATTGCATGAGTTTCTTATATCTTTTAATGTGATGTTCACTGCTCCTATATGAGCTATATGGCAGCGACGTGTCCTGTAAGAGCTTTCCCAGTGGACCATTTGTACGAATTGAACCTACAGACTGTCGATCTGAAGAAGCAACCAACGGTATAGTGAGCCGTTCTCCATCATTTAATAGGGTTGCAGCAATTCCTGACGATGCCACTGTCAGTGCTTTTCTTCCAGATAATCGTACTTTTTACAATACGAAATTAGCGAGAAAGGTTTTACCCGTGCCATCGGGAACTAAAAAAAAAATAGTTGGTTTTAATGTTGAGCCACATACATACATGATGAAGCAGTATAAAAACACTCTGACTTATGTACCGGCCGTCCAAATAATTTTCAACTTCATCGTGAGCATTTCTGACACTGAAAGTTGTTTGATCTCTTCCTTTGTTAATGTATTTACATATGTATTTATGGCTTGCAATCTAAAATATTGTGCAACATTTTTTTGGCATATCATTAATACTCTTCGAAGCGTATTAGTCAATAATAATGAAAAAAAGAATTATTAAAATCGGTCCAGTACTATTTTCGTTACATACAACAATACAAAATTACAAATCTTTCCTATTTATAATATTAGTGTAGATAAACATTTAGGGCACTCAAGGGGTTAATAATACCCTCAGACTTAGGAAAATAGGGAATGATTTTAGAGAAGATATACCAGTGAACATTTGTCTCAAAGTTTTGAATGTGAAAATGATAGGGAAAAACTGAGTTGGGTAAAACATTCTACATTCTTGATGTGCAGTTGAAAAAGAACCACTATATTTGACAGTTCGTTCGAAATTGAGGTCAATAGTGAGCATTCCTGGAAGTGCGAGTATTAAGTCTGAATTGTTTTAACGTTTTAACAACTTTCTTACTTTTTCCGAAAGGAAGCTTTCAAACATTTCCATAACATTGGAAAGAAGGGACGATAGTTTAAGGGGGAAGAGGATTTGAATTTTATGGCAAAGACTGTACAAATGCTGTTTTCCATCCGCTAGAAAGGTAACTTGCAAAGTAGGGTTAATGGGAACTTTAAACTTAAGATTTGGTTTTTGTTAGCATTGAAGAATACTTCTTCAAAATAATAGGTAGGATACTATCAGGGCAAGGCGATTTCTTTAATACTTTTGCAACTGAACGAATGCGCAAGAACATTCGTTCCATTAAAAAATTTTCTTTCTCTAGAACGGGGGGACTCTTGACACTCTCTGGTAGCGTCGAAACAACTGCAAACTGTGGGGCAAGCAAATAGTCTTTATCAATTGAGCTTGCATATTGAGTTGCACTGTGGACAAGCTTTGGAACCGAGAATGACGTGGTATTTCGTACGTTTCTTACAAATGATCAGACATTTTTACAACCTTAAGGACATTAAAGTATTTTTTCCGTAATTTCTGATCATGTAAAAATTTGGTTCATCGAATATGTTGCCTGTTTTTCGACACTCAAAACTTTTTTTGGTAGGCAATATCTGGTAGAAAATACCAGCTAAAAACTGGTACATTAGTCCAGATGTTGTGGTAAATAACTCCAGATTTCATGGTAAAAACCAAAAAACCAGAAATCTGGTACAATTTAACAAGAACCAGGAGAATTTTTTTTAACCAAATTTACTGGTAGAAAAAAACAGGAAAAAATGTGCTAAAATATTCCAGATTTCATGGTAAATAACTACAGATTTCCTGGTAAAAAGAAATCTGGTTTATTTACCAGAAATCTGGTTTCCTGGTAAATTTTTTGACAGAACATTTTCTGGTATTAAATTAAATTAAAGTATTTTTTCCTAGTAAAATGAAGATTATCTGGAATCTAGTAAATACGACCAGGAAATTTATTTTTTTTTGCATATTTTTCCTGGTAGATAAAACCAGTCTTCTGGTACTTATAATTGGGTGGCGCAACAGTTCGTTTGAGAACTAGGGCCTAGTGACTGGCAACTCTCAACCATTCCTGTGTGCGAGTACTGTTGTCAGGGATGGAAAGGACCTACATTTTTAAGCCGATCTGAAAGCACTTTTCATGACAAGAACTACTCTTGGAGAATTTGTCAATTCCTCGCAAGAGTCAGTACCCGTGAAAAAACTTTAAGTGGCACAGGCATGGATCGAACCCAAGACCTTTCGCATGACAGTTCATCGCGCTAACCATCATGACACGGGTACTTCTGAAATACTGAGAGTCTAAAAATTATCTTTTATTTGGAAAATAAAACCAGGAATTTTACTGTCTGGTATATTTTTTTTCGGATAGATAAAACAAGTCTTCTGGTACTTATTATCAGAAATAATGGGAGTTTAAAATTTTCTTTTTTCTGGTAAATAAAACCAGGAATTTTATTATATTTTCCTCTTAGATAAAAACCAGTCTTCTGGAGCATTTCACCATCAAAATGTTAGTACATTATATCTATCAGGACCTTCTAGCCAAATAGTCGTAAGCTACGGTGCGCTTCCGATGATTTAGTTTAAGGAAATTTAGAATTTTTCTTGGACATATTAGAAACGATGTTAATGTGAATATTTTCTTTAGGAATATTACTTATGTTCTATGCGTTTTTTTAAGTAGTAAGAATACAATTATTAGAATACAATATACCAGAATTGTGGTACATTTTTATCAGAAAAAATGATATTCCTTATAATCTTATATATTCTACCAGAATTCTAGTACATTTTTACCAGGAAACAAAATATTAATAGTATATTTCACCAAAATTCAGGAAAACAAATATTTCTGGTATATTTTACCAGAATTCTGGTGTATTTTACCATTAATTCTTCGAAAAATCTCCTGGACGCCTGGTGGGAATCTAAATACCACTTTTTCTGGATAAATTTAGCGGGAAATCTGGTCACCAGTACCAGTTTTATTTAGTGTACCTTGTTTAAACTTATAGGGGTTGGCTTTACAATAACGGGTATGATAGATTTTTCGCTATTCGGGATAAAAATTCTCATTCCATTCATCATCCACGCCAGTATCGAAGAAGCATAGTGATCAGTTAAAGTTCCAGAATAATTTGTTGAGACTGTTTACTATTGCCAAACGGTTCTCCAAGGAGTTTTTTCTATATCAATTTCTTTTGACATGAGAAATTTGCTGATGAGATATAATGGTCTGATATGCCTACAGGCGGTAATACATTGATTATGTATTTATTAGGATCAAAGATAAGAAACAAATCTGTAGTGTACAGATTAACCTGTATCGTCAGAAGTCGAGTTTGTTCGTTTACAAGCTGAGTTAATTTATTTAACTGGGAACATACACACAAAAGTACAAATTAGCAACCATATTTTGTAATTACACACCTCAGGTTCTACATTTTTAACCACGTAAAAATAAAGTATACATAAATAAGACCTTAAAGATTGCTTATAAAATAATCTTTACTTAGCAATGCAATAATCATTCGAATTCTCTTAAAAAATACTATTTTTTTCTGATTATTAAAATAAACCCACTAATTGGAAAATCCAATATAATAAATTATAATTTTATCGTTTTACCAAAAATTTGATAGTTAAAAAAAGGTAAACAGGTGCAAAAATGTCACACTATCGATACGTTGTGTGATGTTGCCGTATCAGTGAGAGATAGGGTTAGTTGTAGTGTCGAAAATATCGCGGCCGAGCATTTTTGGCTCGAATCGGAAGACATTAAGATGGACGACATGTCGGTTCAACAGGATAGTGCCACAATCGCATACTTATAATAGATTTTTTGAAGATTGAGTCGATAGGCCATCTTATTGGTTCAATTTATCGCTATTATATTTTCTTTGGGGTTACTTAAAGTCATTGGTTTGGGCCAACAAGTCGAGGGCGTTGGAAGAACTCAAAGACAATATTTAACGCGAAATAGACTCCAAGTCAGGCAAAATGTGTAACCAAATCATCGAAAATAGGACACAATGAAGCAAATTTACCCGTTGTTTCTTATAAATGTTTTGATTGAACAACAAGCCGATATTAAAGTTTTTGAAATATCTGAATTCGTTATTGGAAAACCCGATACATTACTCTTTAAGAATACATTTTTTTTTCAAACGTGAGGGAGTTCTAAGAACTTAGAACAATATCCCGAATAATTTCAAGAATTAAAGAAGCGTAGGCATTTTCTACAGCAATCAGTGACGTTCTATAATACCTACTGCTTCGTCAAAAAGCAGACATCCTTATTAGTTAAAGATTTTATTGATTTGAACGAATATATGGATAGTTTTTAAAATTTAAATATATTTTACATGCAGATTATTAAATTAGCTGAATTGAATTACATCACTGAGCTTAATAACTAAACCTCGAGTAACCTTTTTTATATTTCTAGATTTGATCAATACCAATAATATGGATGTCAATAATTTAATTTTTGAAGTCATATATTCCTATAAATCATATTATATTTTTTATATGTTCGTAAGTGCCAATTTTTTTATATTATAAGTAGAAAAACAAATCAAAATAAAGAAAATACACAAATGTATACAAAAAGACAAAACTTATTGTGGAAAGCATAAAGCAAGTGAAGAAAGACGATTGAAATAAGGTAAATAATATTCCTTTTTTTATTAAAAACAAAAAAGTTTAAAATACAAAAAACAAAAATATATTAGGTACACAGTCTTACAGTGAATAAATTGATTAAATTAAATTATATTGTTTAATTTTCCTTTCCAAAAAAATCGAAATTCATTTCAAGTGTTAAAAAGATAATCTGAGCCTTAAAAGTTTTCTATAATACTTCAATTTGCTTTAAATGTAAGAAAACTGATATGTTGTTTAAATTGTTCTTAGCCTTAGGTATTGAAAAAAATTAACCCATTACTAAAATTATAAAGCTTAAGATTTTGTTTGTTTGAAATTTTTAATCCCAGGAATTATCGGTCCGATTTGAAAAATATTATTTATTGAGGAAAGTTATAGATAACATAAAATCACGCTAGGACTGATACAAGCAGAGCGAAAATAAAGTATGATCCAAAGTCGGGGATTTTGTTCCCTTTTGAGAGCTTTCTTTGTTGCGAAAACGCTTAAATTTTTTCTAAAATAATGAATAACAGAGTTATTCCTCTTTAATAGTTCTAAAAAAAAAGTCCGCTACAACATATGCCTGTTTTTAAAATTTGGTTCACTATAACCTTATTTATGTTAATAAAATGTGTTCTTAAATAAAACATGCGGGTTTAGCCGCCACCACTGAGCGCAGCTTGTAAGGTTATATTAATACATTCGATACAACCTTGCTTAAAGCTCTGTTGTAAAGCTTTGATGCTATTAGGCTTTGATAGTAGCCTTTTGAAAAACGCGAAACATCAGAAAACTTCAATATTGATCATATTTTTTGCAGCATACGAATTTCTGCTAAGATGTTAATGAAGGGTGGTTTTTAATCTGGCAATACTTTTTTCGGAGTTGGTGGTTTTTCTTTTTGACAGCTGTCATTTGATTTATGGTTTTTATTTCAAAAGTAATAATTTACTTGTGAGTGACATTTTCAAATGATGCACATTTATTTACAAAATAATGGATCGTCTTGTGCGTATCGTGGGCACTTGGAGGGCGTTGCCTCCAAGATCTTGCGATTTAAAACATGCGGGTTACGCCGCCACCGCTGAGCGCAGCTTGTAATGTTATATTAGATGAAAATCGAACCGAGTAATACACAGCAGTCAATTCTACCTTGCTTAAAGGTTTGTTGTAACGCTTTGATGTTGTAAATCTTTAATAGTAAACTTTTGAAAAACGTGGAACATCAGAGAACTTCAATATTGTATTGATCATTTTTATTCTGTAACAATATAATTTTTTCGTCAGCGAATTTCTGCGAAGATATTAATGAAGGGTGATTTTTAATCTGGCAATAGTTTTTTTTTCGGAGTTGGTGGTTTTCCTTTTTGACAGCTGTCACTTGATTTATGATCAGTCTGTTTTTTTTTTTTATTTTATAACTAATAATTTATAATTAATAATGAGCGACATTTTTGAAACATGAATATTTTTTTACAAAATAATGGTTCGACTTGTGCGTATCGTGGGCATTTCGGGGGCGTTGCCTCCAAGATCTTGCGATTTAACACCTGAAGCCTATTGTTTTTGGGGTTATATGAAGTCGTTTGCCTACGCGAAAAAATCTTAGATTATTGAGAATATTTGATATGTTATTGTAGCCATACGGCCCGAAATTTTCCCCATACAATAAAAGTGTCCAAAACAATTTTAAAAACATAAAGCAAACAATTACATATTAAGCTAAGGTCTAAGAATGTATTTAAGTTTGCGACGAAACATCCTTAATACAAATGTCAAAAAGTAGTTTAAATCGTGCTACTGTATCCAATTTGATGCGTCAATTCATAAAGTTCTAATTGGAACTATCAGAAATCTCAATTTGGCAGCGTAAGCCCAAAATTGCGTAAATCGAAAAAGTCAAGATAATATTCTTTTTTGATTCTAATATTCGAAAACAAATTGTTACTTTTTTTAATTTAACTAACAGGTGTCTTGTTAAGATTATGGTTTGAATTCCAAGAAAAATTTTGACGGAGTTGGTCTTTTTGACAGCTGTCACTTAATTTTTCATTTAATAATGAATAGACGTAATCTTGAAAGCCGGTTGCAAATCGAAGAAATTTATTACCAACATAATATTTCACGCCACACACCAAAAACTCCATTTATAAGGGATGGTTACATTTTAAGGGTAAAGGTTTGATGTAAACCACACCTAAACGTCATTTTTGTCTATATTTTACTTGACATTTTTCAATTTCAGATTTATTCGACGGAAAGAAAGGCAATCAAGGCAACACACAAATGCGCGTTCAGAACTCCGTGATTTTTTTTGTCATAAACCGAGTCTGTAGGAGATGTTCAAACACCAGTGTAAGCTCGTACTCCAGAAATGCAACTTATTGCAACTCGGCGAGGCATCTAGCCCAAAAATTCTCACGATCAAGTTGGTGATAAATATTTTCCATAAAGACTTCTATTTACGCGCTTTAAACGTGTTGTAATTGACTCAAGAACTAAAGCCATTTCACCATTTGGTCAAACCACCAATGGTCAAAATGGTGGCAAAAAATGGTTGTAGTGGATGATCAATTTTCGAAAAAAAACGTATTTAGTGATGAGGCACATTTCTACCTCAGTGACTTCGTCAACAAACAGAATTGAAACATTTGGGCGAACGATTCACGAGTGATTGCCTCAGAGTCATCCTTAAATTTGGACCATTGGTTGGAGAAGTGCCGCCGAGGTCACGTCGGCTAACTCGCCTATATTTTATTCCATACGTATTTGAACCATACGAATACTATCTTAGTGAAAGGAAATGAAAGTAACTTTTTAAATAATTTATATTTTTATTTTAAAATAACATCGGCCCTTACAATTTAACCACTCTTTAGAAGGAAACTTTTGGTGAGCGCAGACGAAGCCTATATTATCCTGCGATTAAACACAGGTGGAATATTTTTTGTGGCTATATGTGTATAAGTTATGCTTATCCACACATATAAGACTGAGACGATTAAAGTCTTGAAAGATAATATTCGGATCGTTACTGGTGTTGAAAAGTTGTTGAAAATTGGGCCTCTCTTGCATTGGCAAACCCTTATTTTCGTAATAAGGTGTAGTTCCGGGTTTGGTGTAACGTCCACCTTTACGTCAAATTTGAAACGAAATTCTAATCCAAAATTGATTAGAAGTTATAATTAAGAACTTTTCTAAAATTAAAGCTCTTAATATAATCTAATTAACACTTGAGGTCGCCAGTGGCGCTGATTTCAAAACATACTCCTAGATCAACCCTGATGTCAATACTTATTTTACAAAAAAAGGTACAAGGAAGTAATATTACATAAAAAAAAAACATAAATAAATTATAAATTAAGAGAGAGAGAAAGAGAGATAGAGAGATAAACAAATAAGACAAAAGCTGATTTTATTATTTTTACACAATCGTATTATATGTATATTAAATGACACAAAATTATATTTATATTTATTTATAAATATTATCACAAAGTTTAATTCCATAAATCGATATATTTATAGCAAACTATTTTTATGTATATAGATATCACATCAGTTCTCATTTCAAAATATAAATTACAATAAGTGGATAGTTTTTCAAATAAAATAAAAAAAAAATTATTGAAAACCAAATTTTTGAAAAAAATAAATTTTGTTTTTAAAAATCGACTAAAATAATATAACACTGAAACAAATAGTCTTAATACTTTTTTGTCACATTTTACTCTCATTTTACATGTTTCGCATATGGTATTAAAAAAAAAACACAGATATTTCATGTTTTTATAATGTATAATTTAAACATTATACAAAATATAATATTATATTTATATTTAAGGTGTTTAGTATTTTGTGCTGAATGATATTTTTTTTATTCTCATTTGACTGAGAAACTCACTCACCATTTTGTAATCGTCGATTTTAGAAATTGACCGTAGGAACATGTTGACAGTGACATAGGTGGGCAAATTTTCTAAAATGTTTATGATATTAAATTTAGTTAAGTGATTTCTTCATTTTTTTTTTTTTTGTATTTGAAAAATTCAAATTTCTGATTAAAAAAAAATTGTAAGTAAGTTTATACTTTCGCACTCTTTTAGGTTTTCCTTGCATTATATTTAGATAATCAAGATGATGATGACCTTTTTTAAAAATAAAAACAAAGAATGATTATGGTAGGTAGAAGTAAGTTTTGAGTGTTGTATGTTGTGATTGATGACAGGATTTTGTTTTACAAATTTTTTCTTTAAACGTTGTTAATACAAACCAAACGCTTTTAGTTAGTACTTAAATATACCTACTTAAATTTTAAACTTATGCTTAGAAATATTTATACTTGTTATAATTATAATTTTAATAAAATTATATATATGTAGTTTGATTTGAAATTGTTTCATAAAACAAAAACTACTGTCGATATTTTATAGCGAAAAAGTGCCGTGCGTCGTCGCACCTTTACAGTTTAGGACTTGTTGCGTAGCGCTGTGCTGGCTTCTTTCACATACTTGTTTCATCTTTATTAATTATCAACCAACTTAATTTGCTTTTAATTTCATAAAAAAATAATATAAAAAGAAAAAGAGTACTGGGAAATTAAATTATGAAAATGATCAAATCATTATTAGGTGTCAAATGAAAAACAAAAGAAATACATTTCTTTGATTGTTAATACTCAAACAATTTCTTAATTCTTCCGAACCTGTGAAGAAAGGACATACTGATGTTGACAACCACTATCATTTCATCGATTTCAAGGCAATATTAATGACAGCATCTGTAGGGACGAACGGTATAGAGCCATGTCTAGTTTCGACATCTTTGCCTAGCTCGTCCGTTTGAGCAGGATGACCATGGAGCTGCTCTATAAAGATTTGAAACAACCGAACATTTAACATAGTCCTTGAAAAAATAGTGCTCTAAACTCTCACGTCAAAACTTGAGGCACTGTCTCTAAAAAATCTGTCTAATTACAGGCATATGCTGATGGCATTGATATAATTTGAAGAACTAAGCCTGATGTCAATGGGGTTTTTGTGAAACTGATGTTTCAAAAATGGTTTTAAAGGTTATTGACGGCAAAACAAAGTACATGCTGTCATCAATAATAAGCCTAGGCCCTACAACGATGAAGTCTTATTAAAAACGTCGCTATTGAAAGACGTTTCTTTGAGGTAGTTAAGGACTTTGGCTACCTAGACTCCGCTATGAACAACACCAGTGCTGAGATCAAACGAAACATTATTTCATCTAACCACTTTTTCTTTGCGCTAAGAAAGCAGTTAAGTAGTAAAGCACTCTTTTGAGCAACCATGTGTCGCTATATAAGACCCTTAACATCACCAGTGCTGAGATCATTGAGGACAAAACAAAGTACATGATGTCACCTACAACAATAATGTCTTGATGAAAACGTCGTTAACGACAGACGTTTCTTTGGGGTAGTTAAGGACTCTGTCTACCTAGACTCCGTATGAACACAGTGCAACAACAACACCAGTGCTGAGATCGTTTCTTTGAGCTAGTTAAGGACTTTGTCTACCTAGACTCCGCTATGAACACAGAAAACAACACCAGTGCTGAGATCAAACGAAACATTATTTCTTCTAACCGCTGTTTCTTTGCGCTAAGAAAGCAGTTAAGTAGTAAAGCACTCTTTTGAGCAACCATGTGTCACTATATAAGACCCTTAACATCCCTCAAAGGTGCAGAAGCATGTTTTATGAAAAAAGCGTATGAAAGCATCTTGGGTCATTTCGAGACAAAAGGTGAGTATAGAAAAAGATGGAATGACGAGCTATACAGCGACTTTTCCTAAGCCAAAAGTATAAAAGGGCAAGATTGCTGGGTCACGAAGAGCGCATGGAAACCAAAGCTCAGACCTGGAGAGTCTTCGAATATACGCCCACAGGACAGCGCCGTAAAGGAAGACCGTGGATCAGGTAGAAAGTGACCTTACCCAAGTCGAAGTGCGCAACTGTAGACATTTAGCTAGGGGCTGAGCACGATGGAGAAGTTTGTTGGGTGAGGCCCCTTGTTCACACAGGGCTGTAGCTCGATCTTATGGAAGTAAGTCATATTTAATATTTAAACAATATGGTTAATTTTTGGGCCATGAGTATTATTAAGTGAAATTAGTGAAATTTTGTATAAGTCCGTTTTGTAGGGACTTTCACTTATTAATGTTACAAAAAGCATTAAGAAAAAAAGAGAAGGTTTAAAAGGAGGTGCCGGTGCATATTCGTTTGGAGTTCCTGAATATTGCATTGACTGGGAAAGACCGATTGTGTTAAAGCATCTTACATTCGCGTAGTACGGTTAAGGAACAAATCTCCGAACTTGACGGTTCGACCAAAGATGGCTATACTGGTGAGCATTCCTAGAGGCGCGAATAAGAGGGTTGAATTGCTTGGTTGCGGAAATGCAAATGCTCATTTTTCTAGGCCATAAGCCGTTATAATATCGGTAAGAAGGGTGAGACAATAAACTATACGACAGTGTGAATCAACGATGATATCATTAACAATCAATTTTAACGTTCGACGTTCAATACTTTCCAAGTGATTTAAGTAATTTAAAGGAGCACCGACACAACGATGGGTATTGTACATAAGCATTGGACTTATGGTCCTATAGTTAATTAATAAGATTAATCAAAGGGAGAGATAATACTTCTTTCAAGCTTTTAGAAGCATCTGCAGCGCTTTTTGCGACATCCTGTATGTGATTCTTATACAAGAGGTGATGAGATGATTGCCTATGCACCTACCGACAATTTCAAGGTTTTCAGTCTTTTTGATGCAGATTCACTAATAGTTAGTGACAAGGGAGGTTAATTATGTTTTTACGACGCATTAAATCCTGTTCAGTTTTTGATTCCCCATTTGATCAGAATTGAATAAACTTATCATTTATTCAGCAGGATTTTGAATAAAAAAAATATGAAAAGATAAAGGTCTTGTTGTAGTTGGATTAGAAGTTAAAGACAGTAGATCATTAATAAAAATGATAAAGAGTGTCGGAGACAGAACACAGCCCTGCGGCACACCAGTATTTTTGTGTTTCAGGCTTAAACTCCCACCCAATTGTAATTCCTAATCAAAACAAGAGTGGATTATTCGTGGAGTGAATCCAATCCAAAATGTCTCCATCGTGTGTGTTCAACTTAAGACTTTAATATTTGTTTGCAAATATATCTAACTTTTTCAGTTGACTGACTTCTAATTTAATTGATTGTCAAGCTCCCGAAAAAAAAGAGACCTGAATGGGTGTCGAAATAATCCCGACAATTATCTTAGAACGTAGAAAAAAACACTTGAAGCAACACTGAAGTGAAGCTTAACAAGCAGAAATCGAACAGGGCGATTAAATGTTCATTGATTTTGAGAAGTCTTTTGACAAGGTTTATCTGGTTTTCTTTTCCTAGGAGGGGTACCCTAGGTAAGCTTGTTTCTATCATCAAGGCGACTTATGATGGATCTTAATGTCACGTCACGTTTCAAATCTAAAGTGTGTTCAGCAGGGCTGCATAATATTATCAAATCTTTTTTTATTCGTGATCAGTGATGTTCTGCGGGCGGCCTTGATAGGAAGTGAAGGAATAAGATAGACTCCGAAATCGTACCTGAAACTTTTAGACTTCTTAGACGATGCCTACTTGCTGTGTTACAGATAGGATAATTGATCTCCATCGAATGACATCAAGGATGTAGAGAGAAGCATAAATCGTGTGGCAGACAATTAACACGGAAAACTTGAAACCTATCACTCATCCTCTGGGTAAACACTGCTCAACAACCAGTAGAAAAAGTAGAGAGTTTCCAGTATCTTGGAAGTATGATTTCTAACCGAGCAAGTTCGGGGTGTTGTCAAATTTTTGGTGGAAAAACTACTTATATATCAGATTGAATTGAAAGCTCCCTCGAACAAGAACTGCAGCACCTGAAAAATTAAAGCATCTTTAAACAAGTGTCTATAAAGTTCGATATAGGATTGATACTATTCTTACAAGGCGCAAGTGACAGTGGAAGACAGGCAATTCAGTGGAATACAATCATCCGAGATGGCAGAAGAGCAGGTAAAATAAGAAGCAGGCGGAAAAGAACAATCAAGGAAGTTTTAGAGATTGACGAAGATCTGGAAGAAGCTCAAACACCACCGGGATCACCCCGGATTTTATAAGTCTGAGGACTGAAGTAAAGTAAGGTTTAATGTTTATATTAATAAAATTACAGCATACAATTAATTTCAAATCGATCCAGATCCGGAAGAACTGTGAGTATTTCCGAAATCAAACAATTATAAATTCAAAGTAAGAGATGATTTTTGATGATAATTGAAACAAAAAATTAAAAAAAAAAAATTGTTTTTATCTGAAAAAATGTCTACATGGATCTCGCTACAAAAACAAATAATAAATAATAAGTGCATGTTGAAAACAGAATGATGAAACTATTATATATTCGTTTTTGAGATAGTAGAAGATTTTATTCATGATAACATTTGCTTCAAAAAAAGAACAAAATAAATTAAAATTAAAAAAAAAAACAAATTGATTTATTGATTTTAGTTTAAATTGTTTTTAAAACTACACCACAAAACCTTTTTTTGTAGTTGTTTTATATAATTAAATATTATTAACCTAAATTTATAGCATTTATTCAAATTATTTATCTTTCAAAGCCCTACAAGCTCTATAAACAAAATCTTTTAAAATATCGTCTTAATTAAATTGCCCCCATAATTAAGCTTTGCCATTTGTTTTGATAAAATAAAATTAATTAAAGAATTAAATATAAAAATAAAAAATATTAAAAATAAATCAATAATTATAAAAAAGAGTATAAACAAACATTCAAAAATTAATAATAATTCCTTTTAATAATACAAGACTGATATATATATTTATATATATATATAAATTTATAGAATACGAAAGAAGTTGTATATTTTATACTTTATAGGAAAGAATAAAAAGAAATAAATATTTTATTTTAAGAAAGAAAAAATGGAGAGAAAGACACTGAAATGTATATTATATTTTTTGTACGACTAAAGCACACATTATACCATTATTTAATAAATAAATTAAATAAAATATTTTAAAAATTAAAAAAATTAAAGAAGATTATTATTATTACACATATAATATTATATTTTTTTTTTCATTTATATTTTTAGAGTAATTAAAAGTAAAATAATATAGGAACATACACTTATTGCTTATATTGCTTAATAATTTTATATTTTTAAAATATTTCAAGTATTCAAACTATACAAATGCCATTTACGAAAATCGATTCGGCAAATGTTTATGATATTGACAAAAAAAAAGAACAAATACTTTTGTTTTATTATTTATAAGAGAGATCCAAAAAGACATTTCACAAAAGCCCTATGTAACATATAGTTGACATAAAAAGAAATTAAAAACCAACATTAAAAAAATTTTGTTCAAATGCAAAATAATAAATAATTTCGATACAACAGAATGAAAGTTACTTTTTTTTTTGTTTATAATTTTAATAATAATCAATGCAAATGCGTTAAATCCAATTCGAACAAAAATAATAATAATTAAACAGAAATACTATGATTTTGTTTTGTTTTAAATAATTATTAAAATGAAATATGTGCTTTAATATTTTTTAACTTAAAACTTATAATAAATGTTTCTAAAACATGAATATTGACATAAATGAAAATAAAATAGGAACTTTCTCTCAATATTTATATGTATACGTCAAAACATCCAAATTTTCAAATTGGAAAAAAGTATATTTTTGCTTTTTTTAAAAATTATTTTCGTTATTATGGAAAAATAATATAATATATATATATTTTTTTTTTGTTTTATTAATACAGACAGATTATTTTTCGGGGTATTTTTAGGTAAAAAAATATTATTTTTGTGGAAATTGTTTCGTTGAAAATTGTACACCGATGTACGAGTATTATGAAGAGCTATAGTTGAAGGAGTTTTGAAATTGGTTTTTGAATCGTATTACTTTTGTAAAAGACTTAACTAGTGTATGGTTTTTATCTTAAATTATCATTTTGTATTATTCTAGTAGCTTATTTCTATCTGCTTGGATTAGAATATTTATTTTGTGGTGAGCTTTTCATTTTTTAAATAAGCGTTTAGTTAGTGTTTTGATATTTTTTAACACTTTAAATAAACTTTACAATATTGCTGTAAAATATCCCTTTTCAGATGCGGTCCGATATTAAATTAAAGTTTAAATCATTAATTGAAGCAAATACAAATATTGTGCATAAAGATTTCGAGCTTCATTTGCGGTTAATTATAAAAGTTACCATTACGACCTTTGTAAGCTGAAAGTGACTTTTGCTGGTAAGTAAAGTATTATAGTCACTTCGACTTTTTTCTTAACACTTAAAAATTATGCAGCTTCATTTTTCGGTTCTTTATATTCATGGGATTTGAAAAATTGAAATGTAGAAAGAAGCTTATATTTAAGTCCAGCAATTCCTTCACATTGGCAATCATTATAATTGAAAATTCACTTTTGAATTGAATTCAGTTTCAACCCTTAGCGGACCCTTTTAATTTAAGAATCTGTCAAAAGCATTTGTTTTTAAAACAGAGTTAACTCAACAAATTTGAATTGTTAATTCGGAATTAACTACGATATTATAATAGACTAAAAAAAATGTTTCAGGACCTAACTCCAGCTTAACTCTAAAACTATGATGATCTCGCACTGAAAAACTGAGCTTAAGATGGACAATTTTCGAGTGATAAAGAAAGGAAGGATTCACTGCATGAA
This sequence comes from Eupeodes corollae, assembly GCF_945859685.1. NCBI lineage: Eukaryota > Metazoa > Arthropoda > Insecta > Diptera > Syrphidae > Eupeodes > Eupeodes corollae. Next base: position 143,528,643 of record NC_079147.1, on the reverse strand, counting down.
AGTGTTGTTGGGTGGCGCAACAGTCCGTTTGAGAACTAGGGCCTAGTGACTCACAACTCTTAACCATTCCTGTGTGCGAGTAGTGTTGTGAGGGATGGAAGGGACCTATAGTTTTAAGCCGAATCCGAACGGAAATTTTGAGAATGCATTTTTCACTTGGAGAATTTGTCAATTCCTCGCAAGAGGCAGTACCCGTGAAAAAAACTTTAGGTGGCATAGCCAGGGATCGAACCCAAGACCTCTCGCATGTCAGAACCATCAAGCCACGGGTACTACTATTCTCAGAACTATATGGTTTTTAAATTGGCGTGGGTAGATTTTGGCATCCCGTGGTGGCCATTTCGTTTTGGTGACGTGGTAGCTCTTCACAGTCGGCTCTTTAACGTTTGGTGGCCAAATTTGAAACGACCGGTTCAGTAAACAATCAGAAAACATCCGTAAATTCAAGGAACGCAAGATCGGTCGAGAACATCGCCGGGGTCATTGAAACTGTACAGCAGATCCCAAGGCAGGCTAATTTTCGCCGTGCATAAGAACTAGGGCTTTCGCAAACTTCGACTTGGCGAATTTTACATAGGGACTTTGGCCTACACCGTTCAAGATCAAACTGACTCAAAGTTCATGGCCATAGACAACGCTGTTTGTTCGCTGACTGGGCTTCGAATCGATTTGGAAGAGAACCCTAATTTTTGTCAAACAATCATCTTTAGTGACAAGGCGCATTTTTGGACGAATGGCTACGTGCCACACAGCAAACGCCACGACTGAATATTGTGATATGAATTTTACCCTCAACGTGCAGTCATGCAATAGAGGAGATGTCAAAAATCCAATCTATGATCACATCGCCAAAGAAGACGAGAGTTGGTAAGCCTGAACTTCATGTCTAATCGAGACGATCTTTCAATAATTTGCACCTTTTGTACCATGCAGGTAAGGTTAGGAAAGACATGATGCATGTCATCAGAAAGTGTCCAATTTTAAAAGTAGTGAGAAGAACCTTCTTTGACTGTGATGTATTCAGCGATACAGGGGTAAAAGCTTTATCGATCCCGATGTAACATAGCTGTACTTCTACTATCAAAAAGCAATGCCCTATAGAGTCCAAATCATTAATGAAGCCTTTTTTAATACCAGCCCAATGACAGTCTAGACAAAGAATTACGTTCACTGTTTTATATTTCTTCTTTTCTTTCTTTTCCTGTTTGAAAAATGGTATCTATCTTTTTTAACTTCCGAAATACCATTAGCTTTAGCCATCGGGTAGACGGCGAAGCCATGGTTAATAGATTTGTGCATCTAAATAAAACGTTGAAAAATATCTCATTTCCACCTTTTTGTCTTTTGAATTTTCCGGCTATGTATACAAAGCGCTACAGAGCTTGTATCTGGCAGTACTATATATCATTTGAAAGACCTTGACATAACCTACAAAACGACGATGATTATTGCGTTTTCTTTTTTTTATAGTTTACAGGCACTCAAGGGGTTATTAGTACCCTTTATATGTTTATATTTAAACACAATGCGAGCATTAGGAAAATAGGGAAGGATTAAAAAGGAGATACCGGTGCACATTGGTCTTAAAGTTCTGAACATCAAAAAGGGAGGGAAAAACAGAGTTGGCCAAAGCATTCCACATTCTCGATGAGCGATTTAAGAAAGAATATCTATACTTGACAGTACGGCCAAAATTGAGCTCAAGAGTAAACTGATGAGCATTCCTGGAAGTGCGAGTATTACAGCTGAATCGTTTAAGGGGTGGAATGCAACTGGCTAGTTCGAAAGAACATTGTTTGTAAAAATATCGATAAAACAACGAAAGGCATGAAACATTGCGGTGGTGTTCTAGCGATGCAAATGTTTCAATTATAGTTCTATCGCCTATCATTTTTAAAGCCCTTTTTTGTATTCTATCCAAGAGATTAAAACTTAGTTTAGGGGCACCTGTCCAGATATGCGACTTATATTCAAGCTTTGGACGGATGAAGATCAGAAGGGGTGAAAAATTTCTTGCACCGTCGGAGAAATCCTAAGCAACTGGCAGCATTTTTGGCAATATCAAATGTATGATCGTTCCATAAAAGGTGATCTGCGATACACATACCAAGTACCGACAGTTGATTACTTTCTTGGATGCAAGTGCCACTCATAGATAGTGGCATCGGGGGTGTAAAGATTTGCTCCCCTGTTCGGTGAGATGAACCATGAGATCACCAGTGGACCTATTGTTACGAAAGCCATACTGTCGGTCATTAAGAAGCTTCCGTTCTTCGAGATATTTCTTCAGCTGATAATTAATCAGCGTTTCCATGACCTTGGAAAGAAGGGACGTGAGTGGTATTGGACGATAGTTAGAGGGAGAGGAGGATTCGCCTTTTTTAGGGACAGACTGGACTAATGCTATTTTTCATCCTCTCGGAAAGAGACCTGTAGAGTAGGAAAGATAGAAAAGTTTACGCAGTGGTTTTACCAGCCTCTTCAGAACAATTGGGGAGATACTATCCGGGCCAGCGGATTTGTGTACGTCAAGGTCTTTCAGTACTCTTGCAACTGCACGAGTGCGAAAGAAGATTCGTCCCATAGAATCATTTACGCTCTCAAGAACAGGAGGACTTATGACGCTTTCCGGTAGCGTCGAATTCACAGCAAACTGTGCTGCACGCAAATTGGCTTTATCAATCGAGCTTACATAGGGAGTGTCATTGTGGACGAGCGTTGGAACCGAGGATGACGTGGTGTTTCGTATACGTTTTTTTAAAAATGACCAGACATTTTTACTACCTTTGGGACATTGTAGTAGTTTTTGCCTTAATTACTGATCATTCAAAAATTTGGTTCGACGAATATGATCATTACATGTCTTTCTAGCTTGTTTGAACTTATTCCGGTTTTCCTCAGTCGGGTTGGCTTTGTAGAACGGAAACTTACATCTCTGATTCTAATAACCTCATTATAGCTCGAATCAAACCATGAGTTCTCTTTGGGTTTGATAGATCTTACCCTGTTCGGGATAAAATTTCTCATTTCACAAAGAATTAAGTTTGTAACCATATCTGCGCTGGAATCCACGTCACTATCGGGGAAGCATAGTGAGCAATTAAAGTTCCTGAAGAATTCATTGAGACCGTCCCAGTTTGACAGTTATAGACATGTAAACATGGAGTTTACAAAGGCCGAAATTCGTTAAATCATCCGCTAGAATAATGTTCCGTGAGATCAATTGTGTTTTTAGGGGATGGTACTCTATTCGAACGGTTTCGACGATTCAGAGCCGGTGAAAGCTATACCTTGGATACTTCACCGGTCTTCCGCTGGGTGACGAATACCGATAAAATCATGGAGTTAGACCGGCATGTGGCTTGATGTTTGGGGGCCGCATGAGTTGACGCAAAAAAACCTTCTTGACCGAATCAACGCTTGCGATATGCTGCTGAAACGGAACGAACTCGACCCATTTTTGAAGCGGATTGTGACTGGTGACGAAAAATGGATTACATACCACAATGTCAAGCAAAAACGTAAGTGGTCGAAGGCTGGTGAATCGCCCAAACCAAGCCGGAATTGATGGCCAGGATGGTTTTGCAGTGTGTTTGGCTTGATGCCTAATTCTACCATCTACTGCTAAGAACTGGACTGCTTGAAGAGTCCAGTTCTTTATTGATATTTTCAAAATGAAATAAATTTTATCTTATCTACAAAAATTTAAAAATCATGTAATCCACTGCAAAATACTGAAGTTTTGATTTTTTTTCCAAAAAAGCCAATATTTTTCTGTTCCTTAACTTTCGAACTCATTGGTGCTTAGACTGTATTTAGTGGAACTTTTGGGTGCCGCGCAAGGGTTGTAGGGGTTTCGCGACTTTCATGAAATATGCATATGATGAACAATGCATTACAAAAAGATTGCAATCATTTTTTCCTCATATTCAGTTTGGATTCTTGCAAGACTTTTTTTAATTTTTGATTTGAATGGACTGATGATTAAAACTTTGAATTCCTTAAACTTTTTTTTTATATTGGAATGCAAAGAATGAATGAATCCTAAAAGATTGCATTCAATTGATTGCTGTAAAATGAGTGAATTGACTGAATTGATTGCAGTTTTTTTTGCTACAAGTGAAAGGTGATTGCATAATTTCAAGTCTTAAGTCCCAAAGTAAAATAAATTGACGTAATCTTTCTTAATTGATTCAATTCAATTCAATTCAATAAATGACGTTTAAAGAGTGCATTCACAAAGAACTACATTCTTTTACAAGCCTACTGAGTGTACAGGATAACGAATCTTTCATAGATAATTTGATTCTGTATCATTGCACGAATTTTAGGTTGGTGCTAGAAGTGAATACCCTATATCTTCTTGTGTTATATTAAGCAACGGAGTTCCGTAATTTATCTGCGTTCTGTGGAAGGTTCCGTATCTTAGAATAAAAAACTTTAGAACCGCTGCTCTAAATCATTGTTGCTCCGAGATTCTATTATTTGCCGATAAAAGGCATGGTTATTTCATTTTAGGAAATTTAGTTCAATTGAAATCAGTTTGATTTAGCTCAATTCAGTTCAACTCAATTCAATTCAATTATTCGATTTAATTCAATGCAAAAATTCAAATCAATTATTCGATTCAATTCTTTGATTCAATTCTTCGACTCAATTCATATAAATTAAGTTTGAAATTTTTACAATAATTGAAGAATCTGGCCGTGTTATTTTTTGTGTATTAAAGTTTACTGTTCACAGTGGCAGCACCCATCCACTTCCCAATCAAGTGTTCACAAGTAATGTGCATATGTTTTTATTCTGTACAAAACTTTTCAATAACTTTCCGCCTTTTTGTTTAAGACAGTAAGAAATAAATAGCTACTAGGATAATTAACAAACTTTCTACGTGACGTGTTTCATTTTTAATATTTGGTATCGGTGAATTTTCTGTACAAGTTTTTTTTTTATTATTACCAAAATATTAAATTTAAACATTATTTTTGTATTTTGTATTTACAGCATTCACAAGCAGACTTGAAACGAAAGTCTTCTTCTCTAATTAAGAAGATCAAAAATAAACGAAATGACATACACCTATTTTTGAAGAAAAAAAAAAATTAAAAAGAAAATTAAGACCGAAATGCGAAGATGATATTTTGAAACATTAATTTAGGCAATCACAAAATTAATGCCATTCTTAAGAAAATTTCAATTTTTCTATAATTATTTTAATTTAATTTACAGACGGATGGCAGATACTATACAGTTGTATTTTTTTTTGTTTTATTTGTTGTTAGTTAAATTGCGAAGAATTATCTATAAATAACGAGGTGTTTGAAGCAATTACCGAAAAAAATAGCTCTTCTTTAAAAAATATATTCGAAATAATATATTTTACAGTTTATGGTAAAAATATGAAATGTTGTATATATGAAAAAATTTAAATTTTTACATATACGAAATTATTTTTGCAGTTTCTTAAAGACTTGAATATTTATATTATTGTATTTTTTAGATTTACAGATTTACAGATTTTCATTTTTTTTTTGATACACTATCAACGGACTTACCATTGTAACATCATCGATTTTTGATATACTTCGAACAAAAATGTTGACGCGGACGACAGCGGGACCATCTGTATTCGTAGAAAAATTGTAACAGAGAAATTCAAATAAAGAAAATTCTAGAATTTTGAGTTAAAATATTTTTTGTTTGTCTGTAGTTTTGTTGTTCATTTGTTCATATTGTAGAAGTTAAAATAGATGGTTTTTGGCTTTTGTAGAATTCAGTTCATATACCGTTCAGATGATCATAATATCATAAATTCATATACAATAAATAACCAAAAAATTAAACTTCCGTGTAGCAGCTAAAATTGATTTTTAAGTACATTATATTTAATAATCTAAATTTTAAATGAAAAGAAGAAACTACCCTAATACAAGAAAAAAAAAAACATTATTTCTTACCCTTAATTTCTAAATATTTGTGTTCAATTCATTGAATTATGATACATATTTTACAAAATTATATAAATAAAATAATAAATATGTAGCATATTAAATAATCCTAAATTTGATTAGAGGTTTTTTAATAAAAGAAGTTTAACAAAAGCGATTTTGTCTAAAGAAAATGTCTAAGGAAAAAAAGTTAAAATTTAAATTATTTAAACAGAATAAAATTCAATACAAAGTAAAATAAAATAAGAACAATATACAAAATAAAAACAAATTAAATTAAAGAATGAATTAATTTGGATTTGAATATATGCATTGGTGTGGTTAGAAAAAGCTATTGACGGGGCTCATTCTAATTTTTTTTTTTTAAATATACTTTACGATGGACTGAGAGGTTTTTTTTTTTGTTTTTGGTTGAAGATGTGTTATAAAAATATATGCTGCTGTTATTCAAACTCTCATGCTTATACGTAGAAGTTTTTAATTATTAAAGTAACACAATGCAGAGCCTTAATAAAAAATAGCAACAAAAGAAAACTGCTAAATAATTTGAAGATGCATATTTTTTGATATGAATTAAATGTTGGGGTATGTTTTATTATTGAACGAAAAAGGTTTTAAGCTAGGCTTAGAATGAAGCTCTACAGCTTAGAAGATTCTGAGTTCAGTTGACTTACAAAAGCAAAATTTAATTTTTATTTAAAAGATTACAATGGCGGGCAGAAAACTCAGAGATTGATTTTATGTAAAGGAACGTGGGAAACCATAACGAGAAACAAGATTTGAGTTTTCTAATTTTTATCTTAATTTTTGAAGACTTGTCAAGCTGCTTCTTAGGTTTTAGTCTAAAAGGTAAGGCCATAACATTTTGACATACTGTACACAAATACATTAACAAAAAAGAGGATGGGATGCACCCACACTGATAACTTCCCATCCCGTCTGTCGATTTGTCTTGCTTAAAAGTTTGTCTATATGTATCAATTTTTACCAAATTCGAGTTACATATTTGTAGCTCTTATTTTATTGAATATCGAAAATAATATTTTCTGTGAATTAAAAAAACATTGAAGCCAATATTTTTAATTTTTGAAAACTATTAGAGTCGAAAGTAAATTTTTACCAAGTTTAAGTATTTTTTTTTTAGGTTTTTATTTTTTTGTAAAAAAAACTGTCAATTCGATTTTTCTCAAAATTTTATAGAATGTTGAAAACAATATTTTTAATGAAATAAAATTAGTTTGAAGCCATAATGTTAGTTTTTGAAAAGATATTTGAGTCGAAAATCAATTTTTACCAACTTTTGTTTTATTTTTGTTTATGTTTTTAATTAAAAAAAAAAAAAACTGTCAATTAGAAAATTTTACTGAATGTTGCCAACAATATATTCGGACAGATAAATGAATTTAAAGCCAATGTCTTAAAGTTTTGAAAAGATATTTAAGTCGAAAATCAATTTTTACCAACTTTTGTTAGTTTTTTTTTTTGGTTTTAAATTTTTTGTAAAAAAAAACTGTCAATTCGATTTTTTTTAATTTTACTGAACTTCGATATCTCAAAGTTTTAAAAAGATATTAGTGTCGAAAGTCGATTTTTACCAAGTTTTAGTAATTTTTTTTTTAAGTTTTTATTTTTTTTTTGTAAAAAAAAACTGTCAATTCCATTTTTCTCAAAATTTTATCGAAAGTTCAAAACAATTTTTTTATATAATAAAATTAGTTTGAAGCCATAATTTAAGTTTTTGAAAAGATATTTGAGTCGAAAATCAATTTATACCAACTTTTGTTAATTTTTTTTTAGGTTTTTATCTTTTTGTAAAAAATCTGTCAATTCCAATTTTTTCAAAATTTGACTGAATGTTGACAACAATATATTCTGACATATAAAAGTAATTTAAAGCCAATATCTCAAATTTTTGAAAAGATATTTGTGTCTAAAAATGAATTTTATTAATTTTTTTTTAGGTTTTTATTTTTTGTCAAAAAAACTGTCAATTCGATTTTTCTCAAAATTTTATCGAATGTTAAAAACAATATTTTTTATGAAATAAAATAAAATTAGTTTGAAGCCACAATGTAAGTTTTTTAAAAGATATTTGAGTCGAAATCAATTTTTACCAACTTTTGTTAATTTTTTTTAGGTTTTTAATTTTTTGTAAAAAAAACTGTCAATTAGAATTTTTTTCAAAATTTTACTGAACGTCGACAACAATATTTTTGACAGATAAAAGTAGTTTAAAGCCAATATCTCAAAGTCTTGAAAAGATATTAGTGTCGAAAGTCGATTTTACCAAGTTTTATTAATTTTTTTTAGGTTTTTATTTTTCGTAAAAAAACCTGTCAATTCGATTTTTCTCAAAATTGCATCAGATGACAAAAAAAATCATTCTTTGTTGAACAAAATTGTTTTGGAGATGAAATCATATTGCGGTCTCAAAATTTTCGATTTAGGGTTAGCAAAAATTTTCACCTTTTTTGAAACTGCTATGGTAAAAAAAAACTACAGACGCAATTTTCTTGAGAGCCCTTTTGCATCTTTGTTCATTATCATCTGAATAACAAAATTTATTTAAAGTCGATATCTATTCTGGTTCTTGGTTTTTTTCACTGTCAAACATCTTCAGTTTGGTCTACATTTTAACCATGAGTCGTCTAACAAACGAACAACCCTTGCAAATTATTGAATTTTATTATCAAAAGCGTGGTCTGTTGAGAAAGTTCATCGCGCGTTTCTTCCATTTTATGGTCAATTTAATCGACCTACTGAAGCGACTATTCGGGCTATTGGTGAATAAATTTTGCACTAAATTTACATTGTTGGACATTAAACCACCAACACGCTTACGTAGAGTGCGAACTGAAGAAAATATCGCAGCTGTATCGGGCAGTGTTAATAATGACCATCAATTATCGGCTCGACGCCGTTCGCAGCAATTGGGCCTCTCTTACTCAACAACGTGGAAAATATTGCGAAAGGATTTAGGTGTGATGCCTTTCAAAATACAGCTGGTGCAAAAATTGAAGCCGAACGAACTACTGCAACCTACAATTTTTGTGCTCTTGGAAAGTTGGCCGAACTTCCACTTTTTTACCGAAAAATTGTGTTCATTGACGAAGCTCATTTTTGGCTCAATAGGTACGTAAATAAGAAGAACTGTCGATTTTGAAGTGAGTATCAGCCAGAAGCACTTCAAGAGCTAACAATGCATCCAAAAAACAGTCACAGTTTGGTGCGGTTTATGAGGTGGTGGCATCATTGGACCGTACTTCTTCAAAGATAATGCGAATCGTAACGTAACTGTGAATGGTGAGCGCTAGCGTGAGATGATATCCAACTTTTTTTTGCCCAAAAAGCAAGAGCTGTACTTGCATGAAATGTGTTTCAACAAGACGGTGCCGCATACCACGTGCAACAATGAACTTATTGAGAGGTAAGTTCGGCGAACATTTTATTTTGTACGTTCGGAACCGGTCAAGTGGCCGCCTAAGTCGTGCGATTTAACGCCTTTAGACTATTTTTTGTGGGGCTATGTTAAAACTCCTCTCTATAAAGACAAGCCCGTCTCAATTGACGTATTGGGAGACAAAATTGAAGCATTTATTTGTGAGATACCGGTCGAAATGTTGGAAAGAGTTTGCCAAAATTAGACTAAGTGGATGGACCATTTGAGGCAAGTCAAGGTCAACATTTACATGAAATAATCTTCAAACTTTAAATAATATGGACTGTACTATCGATTCAAATATAGTTGTCTGAATTTGATGTGTTTTTTTAAAAACTTTTCTAAAGCTTTTAAAATATCAACCTTTAAAATCTTTACTTCACATTGTCAATAACCTGATAGGTCCCTTTCAGTGTAGTTTAGATCCTGGGAAAACCCCAAGAACATTAAATCGATACCCACCATTTTTTCATTGATTTCAAGGCCGGATATGACAACATCTACAAGGACGAAGAATATAAAGCCAAGTCTATTTTTGGCATTCCTGCCAAACTCGTCGTCCGTTTGTGCAGATTGATCATTGGAATTCACGCTGCCCCATAGAGGTTGTAAACATCTTAACCGAACCTTTCTTTTACACCTTTCAAAATTCTATCTAATTACTGGGAAATGCCGATGACATTGTCAAAGTCGGAAGTACTCAGGGTGATGTCAATGGGGTTTTTGTGAGTAATAGAGCGGTAACGAAGTCAAAAAAAAGCACATGCTTTCATCAAAAAAGGGTCAACAACACCAAAATCTCGATCAAAACGTCACCATCGACAGAGGTAACTTTGAGGTAGTTAAGGACTTTGTCTACCTAGGATTGAAAGAAGACAAAGCATGAGCGCTGAGATCAAACGAAGAAATATTGTTGTTAACCGCTGTTCCGTTGGGCTGATTAATCAATTAAGTAATTAAGTCCTTTCTCAAGAAACCAAAGTGTCACTATATAAGACAATCATCTTCCCCGTCCTGGTCATGGACTATGAAATAACCGGATGAAAGCACCTTGTGTCGTTTCGAGAGGAAAGTTCTTGGTGTGATTTACGGTCCCGTTTGGATTAATGTGCGGGCTGTACAGTGACGTAGACTTAGCCAGAGGGATAAAAGATCAACGACTGAGATGGATTTATCACTTTAATCGCATGGAAACCAATGCTCCAGTCCGGAAAGCCTTCGAATCCATGCTCAAAGGACACCGCCGTAGAGGAAGACTGTAGATTAAGTGGCGCGGACAGTTGAAAAGTGACCTCTCTCAACTTGGAATGCATAACTTGAGGCATCTAGCTAATAACCAATCTATGTATATGGAGAAGTTTGTTGGGTGAGACCCTAGTCGACACCTTAAGCAAGGAAGTACTTTGAAATAGCGTGAAAAGAAATTCTGTTAAAATAACAAAGTTATCCTTGAGTACCACTGGCGTGACGGACCGTCATGCCAGAATTGTTGGGTAGTATTCCACCATTGAATCTTTTTTTACGGGTACGGCATCCGATCTATGATCTATTATGATCTTTTGACAACCAAAAATATTCCTCTGTCAGAACCTGATATCCCCGATTTTTTGTGTTCTATTAAAAAAGGTTTAACAATAGGAACGGAACTGGTTGATTTTGACAGTTCTTGGCGGCCATATCTTTGTTTTTTACCTTCTGAAAATATCTTCATTTAATCAGTCCCCATAAATAAATCATCATAGCAAGTTCATTAGGTACATGGTTGTCCTTCAATATTGACTATTCAACGGTTGGTGGCCAAATTCGAGTCCTACGGCTCTGTGAACAATCAGGCAATACCCGTACTTTAACGAAATGCAATATCTGTGGAAAACATTGCCAATCTTCGTAAAAGGTTGCAGCAGAATCCAGGAAAGTCAATTTCACGTCACTCACCACAAGAACTTGGTCTGTCACAGACCACAACATTAGGAATTTCCGGTCGTGATTTCATCCATATAAAATCCAACTCACGCAGGAGCTAAAACTAAACGACTATACGCAGCATCATGTGTTCGATTATTGATCTGAATTTTGGTCGAAAAATCATCCTAAGAGATGAAGTCCCTTTTTTCATAAATGGGTACGGAAATACACACCAATCCACAAGATGTATACCAACGTGGCAATGCACCAAAATGAATTCACTTTTTGGTGTTGATTTTGGGCTTGAGGCGTCATCGGTCCAGACTTTTCCGAAAATGATGCTGATCAGGCCATCACCGATCACTAACTTTTTGTGTCCTGAATTGTATGATATGGACACCGACGACATTTGGTTCAAGACACAATCGGCATTTTGAGCAAGCGGTTACATGACATGGTTATCTCGCTTGGAAGCGACGCATTTGAATTGGCCACCAAAATCGAGTGATTTGATCCCTTTAGACTTTTTCTTAAGGGACTTTCTTAATTCAGAACTCTGCAAATAAGCCGAGACTGTCAAAGAAAACATAATCAATCCTATTCCATATTCAGCCTAATTTATGCACCAAAGTAATCGATAACTCCATTTTCTGAAAAAATTAGTTGTGGAAGTAAATACTTAGAAGTCGACATAGTATTACATTTTTTAGAGACTTCAAAATCGAATCTGATAGACTGGATGAAAACAAAACTGATAATATTATAAAAACTTAAAGAAAACCTTGCAAAATCCCAAGAGTACATATATTATTTTGGCATTCAACTATACATTCAAATATCAATGTCACGTTTTAAGTCTTGAACTCTTAGTTTTATGATTTTCAATTTATTTATTTCTGTATTTCCTGAGAAATTTTTTTGATTTTGACTCAAATTGTGAAAATATTAAATTTATACCTAACTATTTATACTAATATTGTAAAGCTGTAGAGTTTGTTTGATTGTTTGTTTGCTTGTTTGTTTGTTTGTTTGCTTGTTTGTTTGTTTGAACGAGTCCATCTCTGGAACTACTGTTCCGATTTGAGATATTCTTTCAGTTTTAGGTAGATAGATAGATGGAGTATCAATTAAGAATGTTTTCAAATCAGGGAGTTTAAAATTTGCCAATTTATTTGGTCATATCACTAAAGTTTATAATCTCAATAATAAAACATCCTAAATTTAGGTATTTATTTCAAAAAATATGCATTAAGGCAATAATATTTTAACATATTATCGTTATCTTCTAGCTTCATTTAATTTAAATGAAACATATACCTTTGCCAAAGTAAGTGAATTTTCAAAAATTTTAACAGCCAATTAAAAATTACCCATAAAGAATACGACGCATAATGTGACTTTCAGTGCAAATTTTGTACAGCCAAAAAAATCTATATAACAAAGGTGTATGTTCGTCGCCAAAATGAAATGTAACTTTTATTTTCCATTAAATATAAATAAAAATATTTGCATAAAATCTTAAATAAATATAAACAAGTAATTTACAAAAAAAAAATATTAATACAAAGCAAACTTAAATAAAGAATAAATATTTAGCTACATATATTCAAATACAAAACAAAAAGTAATAAAAAGAAAATTGTAAAAAAAACACCACTGGCGGAGTAAAAAATGATATTAAACATTAACAAAACAAAATTAAAATTATTTTATAATAATTGCTAGTTTGTTAAAAACTAAATTGATTTCAACAGTTTTTTTTTTTAAATAATGGAATATTTGTTTCGCAACCATAACAATTAAATTTAATTTTAGTTCCAATGATTTTATATGAAAAAGAATACAATTTTGTTTCAAAAAAATAAATAATGAAATTGTTATTAATAAAATCAAAAAAATAAAATCGAAAAGCCAATGTTTGATCTTGAAATACAAGTAAATTCCTAGATTTTATATTTTTGGTGATATTAGAATACCAATTTTTTTTAAATTTAAAGATATTGCCAATTTAATACTTTCCATAATTTATTCATTAAAAATCAGGAATTTAATGCAAATGAAATATTTTTTTTTATTCTTAAAAAGTTATTATTCATGTTATTGTTTTTGTTTTTTGGATTTGGAATTGATGCAATGATAGCTATTAAAATATATAATTATGTATTTATGTTCAGGGATAAATTTAAGTTGCATTTTATTCAATCAATGGTTAAATAGAATTTTCAATTGCATTCTAGACTATATAGTATATTAAATTATATTTAAATATAAATAAATAAAAATAAAACAAAAGTTATATTTATGTTTCTTGCAAGTATATAATTATTTTATTTGCATATAATTGGTTTTAATTATTTTTTTTGGTTTTAATTTATGGAAAATAACAGAGGCACTAAGTTGTATTTTTTTTTTAATAAACGATTTATTTTTAAATAGCAGTTAACTTTGGTTTGGGTTTTTATTAAATATTTTTATTTGAGGATTGCTTTTTTAATTTTAAAGGCGCAATTCAATAATGCCATTTATGGACTTACCATTTTAATGTCACTAATCGTCATTATACTTCGAACGAAAAGATTGATTCTGACTATTGCAGGGCCATCTGTTTGTTGGTAGATGTTTTTGGTTTTATTAGAATATACAAAATTTTAATGTGGAACTACAATATAAGTTTTTGTTTTGTTTTGTGTTTTTTTTTTTTTATTTTACTTGTGATTTGTTTTGTTTATTTTAAATTTTCTGAATTAAAAAAAAAACCTTTTAACTTTAATGTGAATTAAGATTTTATCTTACAAATATTGTACACAGTTCTATTTACAAAAATGTTCAAGTTTGTATTGAAGATTTCAATGTTTATTTTTACAGCCGTTTTGTTTTGAACTCTGTACAAAAATTTACAAACAACTTTTGCCTATTCTTAAGATCTTTCAACTTGGATGCACAAATTAAAATGTTAGCATTCATTTAAGACTATGATGCTCGTTTTTCGAATCGTCAAAAACAAATAGGCCCTAGACAGATGTTTAGATTTGGATCACTTCTCATGGCCAACTCAGGCTGACTTACTTTTTCTTTGTGTGTGACTTTGGGATGGCTACTACCAAATAATTATTAAGTTCCAATCAACACCCCAACAATTATAAATAGAACAACCTTCCATAACTTTTGACAAACCATGAATGACGCAAGAACTAAAGAAAACTCCTCAGACGTCCACATTTTTTTTGGAAGCGTGTTTCTCGTATATTTGAGGTATTGATGATGGCTGAACCTTACATAAAGTTAAAACTGTCTCGTTGAAAACAGAAATCTAAGAGCGAAATCTTCTAATGCTTCAAATTTAATTTCTTCTTTCTACCAAATAATAGTAAACAGGTCTTACAGAGCACAGAGTTGATTGACTATAACCTGTGGTGGTTAAATTTTAAGGACCGATGTTGAATTTAAACCACATCTAACCGACAAGTTATTTTCTGCATTTTATTTGACCATTATCAATTTCATACTAACTCAGTTTAAACCATGGAAAGATACACAATCGAGCAATGCTCTTAAGTTATTCAGACATATCGTGCATTTCGTGATTTTTCCAGTCAATATAATTTTCCAATTAACAGGACCTCTCACGCTCGTCATTGATGAAACACAAACACTAAAAGCCCAAATAAAGGGTGATTTTTTTGAGGTTAGGATTTTCATGCATTAGTATTTGACAGATCACGCGGGATTTCAGACATGGTGTCAAAGAGAAAGATGCTCAGTATGCTTTGACATTTCATCATGAATAGACTTACTAACGAGCAACGCTTGCAAATCATTGAATTTTATTACCAAAATCAGTGTTCAGTTCGAAATGTGTTTCGCGCTTTACGTCCGATTTATGGTCTACATAATCGACCAAGTGAGCAAACAATTAATGCGATTGTGACCAAGTTTCGCACTCAGTTTACTTTATTGGACATTAAACCAACCACACGAATGCGTACAGTGCGTACAGAAGAGAATATTGCGTCTGTTTCTGAGAGTGTTGCTGAAGACCGTGAAATGTCGACTCGTCGCAGTTTGCAGCAATTGGGTTTGTGTTATTCGACCACATGGAAGATTTTACGCAAAGATCTTGGTGTAAAACCGTATAAAATACAGCTCGTGCAAGAACTGAAGCCGAACGATCTGCCACAACGTCGAATTTTCAGTGAATGGGCCCTAGAAAAGTTGGCAGAAAATCCGCTTTTTTATCGACAAATTTTGTTCAGCGATGAGGCTCATTTCTGGTTGAATGGCTACGTAAATAAGCAAAATTGCCGCATTTGGAGTGAAGAGCAACCAGAAGCCGTTCAAGAACTGCCCATGCATCCCGAAAAATGCACTGTTTGGTGTGGTTTGTACGCTGGTGGAATCATTGGACCGTATTTTTTCAAAGATGCTGTTGGACGCAACGTTACGGTGAATGGCGATCGCTATCGTTCAATGCTAACAAACTTTTTGTTGCCAAAAATGGAAGAACTGAACTTGGTTGACATGTGGTTTCAACAAGATGGCGCAACATGCCACACAGCTCGCAATTCTATGGCCATTTTGAGGGAAAACTTCGGAGAACAATTCATCTCAAGGAATGGACCGGTAAGTTGGCCACCAAGATCATGCGATTTGACGCCTTTAGACTGTTTTTTGTGGGGCTACATCAAGTCTTAAGTCTACACAAATAAGCCAGCTACTATTCCAGCTTTGGAAGACAACATTTCCGAAGAAATTCGGGCTATTCCGGCCGAAATGCTCGAAAAAGTTACCCAAAATTGGACTTTCCGAATGGACCACCTAAGATGCAGCCGCGGTCAACATTTAAATGAAATTATATTCAAAAAGTAAATGTCATGGACCAATTTAACGTTTCAAATAAAGAATCGATGAGATTTTGCAAATTGTATGGGTTTTTTTTTTTTAAAGTTCTCAAGCTCTTAAAAAATCACCGTTTACATGCTTAGTAGAATTGACTTCAGTACTATAGCCTCTTTACCATTTCAAGAGTCAGCAACGGTTAGAATGTGTCAGGAAATGTGAAGAATGGTGGAGACAGTGGATGATCAGTCTTCGAAAGAAATCATTTTCAGGACTGAGTCACAAGAGACTATTTAGTGCGGTTATGGGCTTGTGAGATAATGTTGAGCATGTCTACCAACATTATAGTAGAAACGTGCATTCAAGTGTCCACAGGTTTTTCTCTAAATCCATTTCAACTCCGACTCTAACTTCGTCGTCGTGAACATAATGTGCCTAGTCCCTCAATTTGAGATTGGTTCTAAAACAAGCGGAAAGTTGTTAGATGATGCGAGTAAGAGAGTTGAAGAAAGGAGTTTTTACTTGAGGACCTCTCCTTATCCAAACGGCAGCGGAGGAATTTCAGAGATGGAATCAACGATGGCGTCTACAGTTCCAGGAAGGTTGAACCACTTAGCGGATGCCTTTTTTTTCTTTCTGTATGACATATTCGGAGCCCAGGCCTCTAAGGAGCGGTTTATCTATCTGGCTACCCGTCCTTGGTGTTATGTTAGAATTTAGCCCTTCAGGCTGGGGGTTGTGCCGTGTCAGGGTGGCTTCCCGATAACGTACAAATATTTATTTACAAGCCTAGAATACGGACGGATAAAGACAACGAATTTCTGATCTGTACCTGGAATGTAAGGTCCCTCAATAGACCATGTGTAGCCGAACAGTTAGCGGAAGATCTAAACTGCTGCAAAGCAAATATAACAACCATTTAAAAGTGCGATGGGATGAACTGGGCAAACAAAAATGAAAAGACTGCGATATATACTGCGGCGACTGCCATCGAGAAGCCAGCGACTATTTGGGTTTGAATTTGTTTTTGGTTATAGTCTTGAGTTTCAACAGTGTGAGCGAGTGCATCACGACAATCCGCATCAAGGCTAAATTCGCCATCATAAGCCTAATATGCGCGCATGCCCCAACAGAGGAGAAAGATGAAGACACCAAAGACATATTCTTCGAGCTCTTGGAAAAGACTTATAAGCAGTGCCCTGGTTATGACATTAAAATTGTCTTAGGAGATTTTAACGCCAAGCTAGGAAGAGAAGGTATCTTTGATTGCACAATCGGCAGAAACAGCCTGTACTATACCACCTACTACAACGGATTCAAGCTGATCGATTCTGCTGCGGGGCGAGACGTTCTGGTAGCTAGTACGCAGTTCACACATCTCAATATCCACAAGGGGACATGGAAATCTCCTTATCAATCAACCGTCAACCAGATTGACCAATTTGCGATCGACGCACGACACTTCTCCAGTATACAGAATGTCCGAAAATTCCGAGGGGCCAACATTGACTCGGACCACTACCTCGTTGTAGCCAAAGTACGGCTACGGATATCCCGGTCCAAGCCAAAACAAGGAAGTACTGTGAGAAGTTTCGACGTAAGACGGCTACAATCGCAAGAGACTGGCATGTCATTTTCCGATCGAGTCTCTAGTAACCTCTGAAGGAGTCCTATGCTGCCTGCATTAAGTACTGAATACCAGTGGCAACATTGCCTTGAGGCCGCCTCTAAAGTGCTAGGTTTCACAAGGCCACAACAGGGAAACCCCTGGTTTGACGACGAATGCCGGCAAGCGCACGCAGTGGAACAAGATGCATACAAAACGGCGCTTCACTGAAGGACCAGAGCTGCTCGCGAGCTCTACGAGCTCGTAGAGCTCGGCTTCTTAGATGGAAAAAAAGAGAGCATGAAAAGCTCACGATCGAGGAGATAGAGGCATGTTACAATAGGAATGAGGTTTGTAAATTTTACCAAAAGGCAAAAAAAACTCCCATCTCTTTATCGGTCTTAAAGCCGCGTATGACAGCATCCATAGGGAAGAGATCTACAAAGCAATTTCTAGTTTTTTCATCCCTGTAAAACTTATCCGTTTGTGCAAAATGACGATGAAGAATGCATGCTGCTCTTTCAAGGTTGGGAATAATCTCAACGATGCGTTTGATGTCAAAGAATGGTTAAAAAAAGGCAATGCATTGTCATGTGAGTTCTTCAACATCATTTAGGAAAGAATTGGTCAAAAAATGAACTTTCATCACTAGAGACACAATTTTCCAAAGGTCCATCCCAAAACTCAGATATGCAGATGATATGACATAATGGTAAAATCACAGCTTGATATCAATGGTACACTTTTGAGCATTGTGACGGAAGCAGAGAAGATAGGTTTCGTGGTCAAAGAGGCCAATGCCAAGTATATGATGTTATCAAGAAAGGACATTGAAACAACGTTTAGGACACCGCTATAAATTCTGACAACGATACCAGATAATCAAATTGGGAATAACTCCTGTAAATCGCAATTACTTTGGACTTTGAAGGCAATTGAATAGTCCTCGCTCGAGCTTTTAAGACCAACATTTATAAGACAATCATCATCGCGGTCATTTATGGCGCTGAGGCCTGAGACCTTGTCAAAGAAAAATGCTACCGTCTTAGGATGTTTCGAGAGAAAAATTGTTCGGGTGATTTTTTGGTCCCGTCTGTATAGATGGAGAGTGAAGAAGAAGATACAATGGCGAGCTGTACGGGCTGTTGGTTGAGGCACAGGTCCGATCCGGATGATAGGGCTACCTTAAGTAAGTAATGGGTGTTGAGATGAAACAGTTAAGCATTTGGCTGCAAAATATGCTTAACCTAATAAAAGACTAAACCTTAGTTAAATATCAGCAAGTCTGGAGACAGAGCACTTCTCAACCAAGGCTATGAATGAATTTTGGTTAAGCGGTTAATTGTAGGAATTTAAGGAAGCAAACACATTTTTAAAATAATTGGTTGATAACTAAGAGGAATGGATGAAGTAAAGATATAACTGTCCAATCCTGAAATGAAAACACTTTCTTAACATCGAAGAGAATAGCTGAACTATTATTCTGATTCATTAAATGGAGGAGAATGCAAGTGAACTAAAAGCTTACGAGCATTCCCAAAAAATTGTATAAGATTCAGAAACGGTTATCGGAACCAGAAATATTGAAATTCTAGATTAAATTCTAAGGTTCCCTGTAGAGAAATTTGTTAGTCCTTAGAACAAATGAAATATTGAAGCTTGTAAAGTCGTGAACCTCGAAGAATGTGTGCGAAGTATAAGAAGTGAGAAGTTTTGACTAAATATGTAAACGAGTATATGCAGTAATCGTCGTTTCAATATGTGTATCCAAGTTGCATGATAGAGACATAGCAAAAGTACCATCTTAAAAAAATATGTATCTTTAAACCCACATTAGATCTTCTATTTTATAAAATGTAAACTGTGTTCAAAAAGTTCTTCAAACATTTTCAAATAAAAAATCTCATTGCATACTTAAATTTTGAAAATAAAAAAGTAAAAAATTCTAATTGCCAAAAACCTATTTTTGTTTTAATTATTATCCTAATATCAAAATAGTCTAAAATTTATAACCTTAATTCCAATTTTGTTATATAAATAAATAAAATAATAATTCGATGCATAAAATCTATAAAAATTTATTTGCGCTATAAAAATTAAAATTAAAAACACCATTTAAATATTTTGTAAAATGTTTCATTTCGATTTATAATTAATAAATTTATTGTATTGTTTTTCCTTTCTCATCACCACCCAAATTTTTTTGTTTTTATCGAAGATGAATATTTTTATATAAAAATTGAAGAGCGACACGACGACGGACGGTGGGCGATGCCGAAATAAAAGGGAATACTTTTCTGTATTTCTTGTTCGTTTTTTTTTTTCAATAGATATTTTTATTTTATTATATTTTGTTTTTTATTAATTTTATTTTTGTTTATAGTACGAATGTAATATCTTTACCTGTTCCATTAATTCCGGATGGTCGGATACGGGCATCATATTTTCCAGCACCTAAAATTTGATCCAAAACTTTTTTCTCTTTTTCTCGGAAATTTATTTTTGCATTATTTGCTCTGAAATGGTTGAAACGTGAAATACGTGATTTAATGGAATTGAAAATCTTTTTTGAATTTGATGGTGTTTTTTTTTTTTATTCGAAAATTTAATTTCGATTTAGTGTGTGGGGCGTGGGCGTGGGCTGTGGTGGTGGTTGCGAGAGAGAAGCAATTTATTGTAAGTTGTGGATGGATGTTGTGATAGAGAGAGATTTGACAGACGAAAAGGATGTTGGCGGTGCGGTGGTGGTAGTGATTTGAGATTGGAGTAGAAGTAGGAGATTCGGTGTGGTTAAGTGGTACAGTGTTTTGAAAATGAAGGTTGGTGGTTCCTCGCTTAATCGATGAATAAATTATTTGCCACTTAAGTGAAGTCCATAATTTTTTAAAAAGAATATTTTAAAAACAGCCTAATTTTGCTTCTTTTTAAACTTTGATGTAATGTAGAAGTAGAAGAAGGGTTCAATGCCAAAAAACAGTGAAAAGTCCTCTTGATTTTCAGACATAGTATGGCAACACTGGTTTATTTTCAATGTGTTTGGTGATATTTGGGAAATAATAATATAGAAGTGCAACTTTGAAGAGCTTTCAACATTTTTGTTAGGTCCTTAACATTAAATACAGACCCTAGTCATTCATACTAAATTAAAATAACGAAATTCGTAAAGGGTTTCCGAATAGAGACGGAACTATCTTGACAACTAGTGGCGGCCATATTGTTTCTTTTACTTTCTGTCAAAATATCTTCTTAAAATCGTTTACTTAAGACAAATCATTATGGCAAAGTTACAGCGTCGAGTAACACGTGAAAATTATAAAATTTTATTATCAAAATGGGTGTTCTCTGATAGCAACGAAACGCGCTCGTAGGGCCTTTTTTAAGGGGTAGAAGGTCGTTCTTTACAGTCGAATATTTAACACTTGAAGGCCAAATTCCATCGAGTCCATTGGCTCAGTGAATAATCAGCTAACACCCATCAACGTCAACGAAACGCAAGATCTGTAAAAAAATCACTGTTGTTAGTTAGTGTGCAGCAGAATCCGAGGCAGTCAATTCCGCGTCGCTCACAGAAACTCCGCCTGTCGCAGAACTTTGCATGGCGAACTTTGCGTCTTGATTTCGGCCAACACCAAACGAAATCCAATTGACACAAGAACTAAAACCAAACGTCCATACGCAGCGTGGTGTGTTCGCTTATTGAATTTCGAAGCAGAAAAAAAATCAACTCTAGCGATAAGGCCCGTTTTTGGATGAATCAGTACGTAAATAATCAAAATAGCCGAATTTGGAATAACACCTATATGTGCGAGATTCACGAGGTGCCAATGCATCTTTAATTTGGTGTGGTTTTTGGGCTTGAGGCGTCATCGGTCCGTAGTTCCTCGCAAACGATTCTGGCCTAGTCATTACTGTTAGCGGCGATCGGCTATAGGTAAATAATAACCAAGTTCTAAAAAAGATGATATCGACATCGAAGACGTATGATTTTAAAAAGATCGCGCAAATTGTCACACAGCTCAAGGCACCAGCGGTTTTCTGCTCCCAGCGGTTACATGACATATAATCAATGCTTTTTGTAAAATGTAACCTGATTTATGCGAGGGTTTAAAAGAAGATGTCGGTGAGCATTGATTTTATATTCCTGAGTATTGCAATGATTGGGAAAGACAGCGTGTTAGTTAGTAAAGTATTTCTAATTCGTGTAGTGCGGCTAAAAAACGAATCTATGTTTTTGACAGTACAACCGAAGTTGAGCTCAAGGGAATACTAATGATCATTGCTAGAAGCGAACTGTTAAAGGGGAGTAATGTGGCTGGATATTTCCCCAAGCCTTGAAAATAATAGCCAAATCAAAAACCTAAACATCTTGTGGCATTTTTGTCGACATGTATGTGATCGTTATACAAGATGTGGTTAATTTAATGATAAAAGGTTAAAGTGGCTATCCGTGATGGAATAGGACACACTTAATGGCCCATTTTGAAAAGGATTTTAACAAGACTTCATTGGGTTTTTGAAGCATTGACTGCGAAACGGTTTTTATTCCCCATTGTACAATGCTGTTTAGGTCATAATTTAATGAACTTATCATATTTTGTCGGTGCAGTTCCACATCCGAAGAAGAGGGATGTGAGTCTAAGAAAGAATATGAAAAGCTTAGTAAGTAAGAGATCAATAACTAAAATGAGAAATAGTGTTAAAGACAGAACGGGGCCCTGAGCCACACTAGATTTAGAATAATCCAATACTAGTGGTATTGATAGGTCAGAGAGGTAATTTCTAATCCAAGAAAGAAGGAGGGTTCATCAAAACCGAAGGCGCTCAATTTCTGTAAGAGAGCCTGATGCCAAACCCTATCAAATAGTTTTGAAATATCAAGCGCAAAAATCTTGCTTTCCCAAAATGATAAGTTAAGATTTTCTCCACTGTTTTTTGAGATGGACCATGGGATCATCAGTGGAACTATTGCTATGAAAGCCATGCTTCCCGTCTTTAAGAGTATTTGAGTATTGAATCAGCGTTTTGATGATCTCGAAAAAACCGACTTATTTTTCTTACAGGAGTTTCCATCAAGACTGCATAGAAGTTTTTTTTTTCTTAGATTAACTTTCGAGCCCGAAAAATGCATGACCTTCTATCAAAAAGATATGATTTCTCCATCACTGTTTATATGAGAGAATTACTATGAAATTACTTTTATGAATAGGAAGTAATTCAACTATTACGATAATCGGTATTTAAAAAACTAAGAAGTGTTAGAAATTTTATAAATACGGTAGACGTGAAAATTCCCCAAAAAAATAAAGATGCCGTTTCTCCTTTTTCTACAATTAATTAATTAAGCGAAGTCAATAATCTAGTTATGTTAATGTAAGCGAATATTTGCAAAAACAGTATTTAATTATTTTAAGTCTATAGCACCGTTATTTATAGGTCGTGAGTGTAAGAAGCAAATCGTGAAAGTGAAAAGTGCGAGGACAATCCCTTACGTGACAATATAGTTATTCAATCGATTAGAAGCAGAGGCATTGCCATTGTTTATTTTAAACTGATAAACAAAATGAGCATATAACAACAAAAATTCAATTGTACCGAGAATGATTTAATAATTTTTGTTTTTTTTTTAAATTAATTTTAAGTTTCCTTAAACATGTTTTAAGGATTTTTCAAAATGATTTTCTTTTTGCAGTGCATTTCAAGTGAGAGCGCTGTGTAAAGATGCAGTCGTTTGAGCCGTTTTTTTTTTTTATTTATTTTTCAAGTCCTTAATGACAATCTACAAACTTTATATTAATAACTTTATATGTATAAGTTATTAGCACATTTGAAATGAAACATTGTGAGATTATTATTTGCCTGCGTGTTTGAATGCAAATATATAGCACCTTATAGCAGACTCCATGTAAAAAAATAAAATACTAAAACAAAATAAAACATATTAAATTTTCCACACATAATAAATAAATAAAATCTCTAAAAATAAATTAAAAAATTAAATTTCAACAAAAGTATTTTTAAATTGCTCAGAAACAAGAATGAAATAGAAAATTGAGATGATTGTTTAATACTTACAAGGACGCACTACATAGACAGGCAAAGTAAAATACAGCCCAGAAGCAATGACCAGTGCCCATTTTATTGTTTTGTGGTTAAAAAAAGTTTTTAACGCTGAAAATAAATTTAAGAAATATTGAAAATTATGAAAAGTTATATATTTTGTTATATTTGGAGTATTTTATATGAAACTAAAGGGTGGAGTTAAAAGAGATGACTTATGAGTGAAATTTGAAATTAAAATTAAAAAACAAAATTTAAAATAAAAAAAAAGTAAAGAAATAATTGACACCTCGAATATTTTTCGAAGAAAACATTCTTTTATTTTCAAAAAAATGTATGCAACGAAGAAAAAGGTTTCAGACATCTGGTAAAATTTAAGACAAATTTTTTTATAAAAAAATAAAAAAAAACATTACTAAAAGTTGGAAAAAGCTGATTTTTCGTTAAAAATATATTTTCAAAACATTTGAGATACTGGCTTAAAATTAGTTTCGTCTTTTAAAAAATGTTATTTTCAACTTTCAGTACAATTTTGGGAAAAATGGCATCAATAGTTGTTTTAAAAAAATAAAAACCTAAACAAAATAATACAAAAAGTTGGTTAAAATTGATTTTAGAAATTTCAAAAATGTGAGATATTGGCTTCAAACTAATTTTTTCTTTAAGAAAAATCGTCAACATTCATTAAAATTTTGAGAAAAATCAAACTAAAAGTTTTTTTTACAGAAAACAAAAATATAAAAAACAATACTAAAACCTTGTTAAACTTTGTTTTCGAATCAAATATCTTTTTGAATATTCAAGGTATTGGCTTTAAACTTATTTCATCTTAAGGAAAATATTGTTTTCAACATTCAGTCAAATATTTATGAAAATCAAACAGTCTGTTTTTTCATAAAAAATAAAATCTACAACAAATTTTACTCAAAATTGTTAAAATTAATTGTTCGGTACTCGATATCTCGTGAACAATAGAAGTTATTTACTTCAAATTAGTTTCATTCATCCAATTTGTATTTGTTTACGTATATAAGAAAAAAAACTTTAAGAAATGCTACTAAAATTGATAAACAATGTTTTTTGGGCTAAAAACTCGTTTACAAAATTATATTTTTAAATCAAACTATTTCATCATAATATACAAAATATTGTTAATAATTATTAATTTAGTTTAGAATATTTTTTTTTAGAATACTTCAACTGACAAATTTTTTGACAAAACAGGAAAACCGACAAACCTTTTAAGCAAGAAAAATCGACAGACGGGATGAGAAGTTATCAGTGTTGGTCGCATCCCATCCAGTTTTAATGCCATGGTTCAATTACGTATAAAACAAAATATCGGCCAAATAACTTCCGCAATCTCCGATGCACACCTTTATCCGATGGTTAAAATGTTCGATGAAGCTAAGGCATAATGTGCCAAGTTATCTCATCCACAAGCCTTAGGCTAGAGGAAGTGAAGGGTCTATAGGAGTGCCATTGTGCTACTCAATAAGGAATCCTTGGCTTCTCTAGCCCTGAGCGAGGGCTCCATAAACTATGGCTTCGAACTCAGAGGATCAGAACAAAACTATGGTGGAGGTTGATCTGCCTAACTGTAGTCAAAATGCTGTGTTAGTACAGATTAATCTCCAACACTCCATAAAGGCCTCGGCCTCACTTCTTCTCCGTCTGGCAAGAAACGGGGAAGACATTGTCCTGATCCAAGAGTCGTGGATTGTGGGATCCGTTGTTCGAGAACTCAGGACTCCTGGATACTACACACTGTGTGTGACAGATAAAGGTGAACCAGGATCTTGCATAATAGCATTAATATATTTTTACTCCATCATTTCCGTGACAAAGATACCACCGTAGCTAGGCTGGAAACAACCAAAGGAAGTTTCTGGCTAGTGTCGGCGTATCTTGGCCATGACCAACTTTGCCCTCTCCCTGGAAAACCCTGGAGAAAGTCGTCGCTGAAGCGGAAAGGTAAAGGATCCGCCTAATTATTGGGAGCGGGCAACGGCCTTGACTGATAAAGCTTCGGTTCCCATCGATCACCGAAATCAAGCATCAGTGAGCGTTGTTAGTAGACAGATGGGGGACCGTCTCGAAACCTACCGCTTGCTGTTGTCATGTATTCTTTCTGTCTGTTCTTCTTTCTCTTCTGTCCTTCTGTCTTGAATTAATGTCTTGTGTTGTTATCACCTTACAAAGTCTAGTCGCTCAAGGTGCTGTGTTCTCTACCCTGTACATTTATCTACTGAGTAGTGTGTAATGTAATGTAATGTATTGGGAGCGATGCTAACGCTCATCATATTGTATGGGGTAGCACGAATATCAACGACAGAGGTGAGTCTCTTTTTGATTATATTCTTGCTATTAACCTCTTAGTAAGTAATGTTGGAAATGAAAGAACCTT
Organism: Eupeodes corollae; assembly: GCF_945859685.1. Classification (NCBI taxonomy): domain Eukaryota; kingdom Metazoa; phylum Arthropoda; class Insecta; order Diptera; family Syrphidae; genus Eupeodes; species Eupeodes corollae. The sequence goes on along the minus strand of NC_079147.1, from coordinate 143,502,445 downwards.
CAAAACTTAAACTCGACAAGAAGTCTTTCAAATAACTCATGTCTCAGATACTATACACCATATGATCTTGGACTGGAAAGTATTCAAAGAACACTCGTTCTCTGATCATAGATATGTATATCCAGTTCAATATAAATGTGGATGATAACCCGAGTCCATTGACTTTTCAAAACTATCAGAAAACTGACTGGGCTTCATACAGGAACTCATTACTGAGCTTACTAGAACCTGGACTATCTGGTCCTTCCTCTAACGCTAACGAACTTGACAACAAAGTCAATGACCTTACCTCAGCTATGAACAGATCGCTAGAAATTGCTTGTCCACTTATACACATAAGAGGAAAGAGGAAACCACAATGGTGAGCCTCAGAGCTTGACTCGCTCAGGAAGGAATACAGGAAACTTTTCATCCGGGCCAAAGCCGCAAGACTAGCCTCTCACAGGGACTGTTACAAAGAATCCCTAAGAATCTACAAGAAAGCACTAATGAAATCTAAGCAATCTTCTTGGCGAACCTTCTGTGGCACGATAGAAGAAACTTCTGAAGCCTCTAGGTTATTGAAAATTCTTTCAACTAGTCCAGCGATGCCAAGCTGCTTGAAAAATTCAGACGGCTCCTGGACAAATTCAACTAATGAATCGCTGAACTTACTATTGTACACTCACTTTCCTGGTAGTTCTCTTACCGAAACTTGCAACAATTATATACGTTCAAGTTCAAATACCACATATACACAAGGTCTGATCACAAGGGATAAGCTACAATGGGCTCTCAACAGCTTCAAACCATTTAAATCTGCAGGACCAGATGAAATAATACCAGCCGAGTTACAAAAGACTTCTGACATAATTGCACCAAACCTTGAGGCAATTTTTACCAGCTGTCTTTACCTGGTCCATGTTCATTCGACATGGAGAGAAGTTAAAGTTGTTTTTATACCCAATTCAATCCTAAAGATTTACGACCTATAAGTCTATGATCATTCCTTCTTAAGACCTTGGAAAGATTGAGTCCCTTACGAAAAGTGAGAGGCTGATTATACGGATATGATTTAGATCGTTTAGATCGTTAAAGAAGAATTCTCCTAGGTAATTCTTGCGATTTCGAGCCAGAGCAGCGCATGTACAGAGAAGGTGAAGAAGTGTTTCCATCTCCATACAGCTTCTGCAAAAAGTCATTTGAGTATACGAATAGCCGCGTGGCGTGCTTTTCTATTGGACAGTGTCCGGTTGTGGCATCTACTATCGAGCATGTATACGATCTGCTTTGAGATAGAAAGCACCGTGATCGCTTCAAATCTAGTGTTGGCCAGATGTTTTTTCTCACCTGACACGTGGTGATGTTGTTAAACCTGTTTGCTTTCTCCATAGCGTCGTGCATTAGCAATAGTTTACAAGTAGCAATTGGTATACTAGCATTTGCTAAACGTGGTAGAATGGACTGTACTGTAACTGTACCGTTCCTGGAGAGGTTATCTGCCTTACAGTTACCTGCAATGTCTCTGTGGCCCGGCACCCAGCAAAGGTGAATATTAAACTGTTGCGCCATCTCCATTAGAGTTGATCGACAGTTATGGACTGTTATAGAGTTTGTAGAGACAAAGTCCAGAGATTTGATAGCGGCCTGACTATCTGAGAAGATACGAATATCAGATGTTGATATCACGTTTTCTTTAAGCCAGGACAAGACTTCTTTTATCGCCAATAGTTCCGTTTAGAACACTCTACAATGGTTGGGAAGGCGGAATGAGAGACTTAATTTCAGTAGTCCAAAGTACACACCTCCACCAACCCCAACGTTTGTTTTTGAACCATCTGTATAAAAATGTACTGACTCGTCTTCCAGGAATGCCAGAAAGATCTTGGAGGTATATAGCAGACGCAAAGCTTGCAGCAATTTTTGTTTGCTAAATATGTCAAGAGGTGTCCAGGTAGAGTGCCGCAGATGGGGTCGTGTGGAGCGATCCGCTTATACTTAAGCAAGCTGAACGTTGGAACTTATTTAATTTATCGCGGCTTATAGCTTTCTCCAAATCAGTTAACCATACTACCTTCTACCACACCGTACATTAAAATCGTTCTGATTACCGATGTGTATAGCCAATGCGTGATTTAGGGTTGTAAGCCCCATTTCTTACCAATAGCTTCTTTTGCAAGAAAAGAGAGGTACTGCAGCACATTTGACTCTTTCCTGTTTAGTTTTTGTTTATCTTAAACAAGACCCAGCTATTAAGCCTCATCCGAGAATTTTAATTGGATTCCTTTAATATAGGGAGGGTTGACAAATGGAATTTTGTATCTCCTCGAAAATAAGACTAAATCGATTTTGTGTGGTTTAACACCCAGTACACACCGATCACCCAAAGTATTTGTCTGTCTAAGGCATTTGTAAGAGTTCTTTTAAGGTGTTACGATGCTTTCCTGGAACTGCTATAGCAACATCGTCCGCATAGGCTATCACTCTGTAACCCTCCGCATCCAGACTAATTAAGATTTCATTTACCACTAGGTTCCAGAGGAGTCACCTTACGGTGTAACGCTGTTTCCACCGACTTATCTTTACAAAAGGCGTGTAAGGCGTGTTGAGATGAAAACAGAAGTTTTATATCAATACTTGGAATGATGATAGACTTATAGGTAATATATCTTTAGCATTGACTTTTGCGAGCATTTACCTGCTTTGGGTATAAAAACAACTTTAACTTCTCTTCATGCCAAGGGAATATGGACTAGGAATATAGTGCTGGTAAAAATTGCCTCAAGTCTGAAGTTTTTTGTAGTTCGGCTGGTATTATTCCATTTGGTCCTGCAGATTTAAATAGTTTGAAGCTATTGAGTGCCCATTGTAGCTTGTTTCTTGTGTTCGGATCTTGTGGATATTTTCTATTGGAACTGTAACGCATATGATTGTTGCAAGTTTCAGTAAGAGAACTACCAGGAAAGTAAGTGTCCAGTAGTAAGTTCAGCGATTCATTACTTGAATTTGTCTAGGAGCCGACTCCTTTTTTCAAGCAGCTTGGCATTGCTGAATTAGTTGAAGGATCGCCAGGAAGATCGGTTAGATTTACTTAGTGCCTTCTAGTAAATTCTTAGGGCTTCTTTGTAAGAATCCCTGTTTTTCCACAGCTTGAAACATTTGTATTTTGTTGAGTGGTGGTTGGATTAATTTTTTAATGTTGATTTTCCAGGAAATACAGGGGGCAGCCTTTGCCTCCTGAAGTTTTAACTTCATGTGTTTTTTTCATGCAAAGGTTAATTGTTAAGGTCAGACCTATGTATTCAACTTCCTTAACAACTTGAACTTCCTGATTCTGGTACTTCGATTTCTTATAACTAGTGTAGATTTGTTTAGGTTGACTGATAAATTCCATGTATCGCAGTATTTTTTAGATTTGACGATCCTTTCTTGGAGTTGTTCTGGGGAATCCAATAAAAGTACGATATCATCAGCATACAATAAGCGCGAAACATTTTCTGACGCAAAAGTTCACCCCTCCTTTCTCATATCGTAAATTTCTTGATATTTTCCGTCAATTCAGGAACATTTTCTAAACTATTTGTGAAGTTGCTGCAAACTCTTGAGTTAAGAGACAAGTTGACATTTTTGCTTTTCTTCACTATTTTAAATATCAACTGAAAATTTGAAATTTAAAACATAGCCTAATTGCGTTTTTAAAAATTTCCCTGGGAAAAAACTCGACAAGAGGTCCTAGACATAACTCTTGTCTCCGAAACTATACACCATATGATCTTGGACTGGAAAGTATCCTACTTGTTTTTTGTCTTTGTTGATTTCCCCATTATTAAGTTTCTTGTCTTTGGTGGTTTTCCCATTATTTCAAAAAGGAGATACATCGAGGGATATCGCTTTTAAATGCGTCTATGTGATATTCAGCAGACTTACTTTGTGGGTGAACGTAAACTCCAAGCTTTTTATAGATTTTAAGGCAGCATTTGACGGAATTGATAAAGAGGAACATTTTCTAAAACTTTTGAATATCGGCATATCTTCTATAATGATCAAAATTTCAAGAGCTGTTTATGCTAAAGATTGGGATGGAGAAAGCCTTTCCAAAGAGATCAGCTCTTCAATGGGACTTATACAAAGATGTGCGTTGAGAACTCTATTATTCACTCTATTTATTGAACTTTAAGAGTTTGCAGCAAGTTCACAAATAGTTTAGAAAATGTTCCTGAATTGACGGAAAATATCAAGAAGTTTACGATATGCATTTTGATCTAGCGCCCATTTTTAACTTCCCATAGGAAGTTAATGTAATGGGTCCGATTTGTCAAATTGAAAATTTTGACATTTCTCGACGTTTCAAGCTTCCTAGAGTCGAAATAAAAGATTTTTAGAAAGATGTCTGTGCGTGCGTGTCTACGTATGTACGTTTGTACGTCCGTACGTCCGTACGTTCGCGACGTTTTTTTCGTCGTCCATAGCTCAAGAACCAGAAGAGATATCGACTTCAAATAAATTTTGTTATACATACAATAAGGCAGAAAGATGCAGAAAGGGCTCTCAAGAAAATTGGGAGGGTGGTTTTTTTACTATAGCAGTTTGAAAAAAAGGTAAACATTTTGGTTAACCCTAAATATCTTACGAACCAAAAACGCTAGAGACTTGAATTAAATTTTATATAATATATTGTAACATGATACCAAACAGGTATATTTTTTGAAAAAAATCAATATAACGGTTTTTTTTTTAAATCAATAAAACTGGAAAAAAAAAATTTGTCACCTCCAAAATTTTACGACTGAAGTATAATTTCATCTCTAAAACAATTTTGTACAACGAAGAATAATGTTTTTGATATCTGATAAAATTTTGAGAAAAATCTAATTGACAGTTTTTTTATAAAAAATAAAAATCTAAAAAAAAACATTACTCAAAGTTGGTAAAAATTGAATATCGATTCAAATATCTTTTCAAAAACTTGAAATTTAGGCTTCAAACTTATTTTATCTTATAAGAAATATAGTTTTCAACATTTTGAAGAATGTTGAGAAAAATCGAATTGACAGTTTTTTTACAACTTTGACATATTGGCTTTAATTTACTTTTATCTTTCAAAACATCTTGTTGTCAACATTCAGTTAAAGTTTGAAAAAAATCGAATTGACAGTTTTTTTACAAAAAATAAAAACCTAAAAAAAAATGTATAAAAGTTGGTAAAAAAATTTTAAATATTGGCTTCAAAGTAATTTTATCTCATAAGAAATATTGTTTTCAACATTTGGTAAAATTTTTAAAAAATCGAATTGACAGTTTTTTTTACAAAAAATAAAACTCTTTCGACTCAAATAGCTTTTCAAAACTTAAAAATATTGGCTTGAAACTTATTTTATTTCACAGAAAATATTTTTTTCCATATTCAGTAATTTTTATATAAAAATCCAACAGTCCGTTTTTTCATAAAAAATAAAATCTACAAAAAATAGTACGCAAATTTGGTAAAAATTGATACGAGTACATATAGACAAACTTTTAAGCAAGACAAATCGACAGACGGGATGGGAAGTTATCAGTGTGGGTCGCATCCCAGCCTCTTTTTATAATAAGTCTGAAATTGAGAAATGTGAAATAAAATGCTGAAAAAACTTAACATTTAGGAGTGGTTCATATTCAACATCGGAACTTAAAATTTGATCACCCTTTAGCTACTAAATAAATTCATATTTCATTCAGTAGGTATTAAATTTAAGGTTTAATCTTTTGAAATACACCACGCATTTAAGCCTTAAACACATTTTTGTTGTTGATTTACTATACTTAGTAAAATCTAAATCAACAACAACAAAATAATTAATTATTAAATGCACCATGTGCGCTCATTACCCTCGGTATTTCCACGCATGAGGAAGTTGTTTATCCGCACGCGGCTCTATGCGATGGATGAATATGGGTTGGATACTTGGGTACCTTCAAATGCGTTAGCTCTTATATCCCAAAACTTCTATGACTGCCATCACAGGCAGTGGCTGGCAGCATGTTTCGAACATTCAACAAAACACACCCGATCAGAATTTTGAATGAAAATGCATCATCGTTCATGGTACTTCCCTCAACTCAACTTACCCCCCCCCCCCTCCTTAAACTTTCTTTATATTTTGTGCACAGATTAACCAGCGCATATTAATTTAATGTAAATCTATCTACTTATGTACTTTGTACATATGTTTATTAAAAGAATGACATTGCTCTGCAGTCGCTGGGTGTAATTACTGCGATAAGATAATTAGGAAGTGTACATGTACTCAAAGGAGGGTGCATTGTTTTGAATGTATGCCTCAGGTTAATTATTTTGTTGCATACAACTCATAAAGATAGATGAATAATATTCGCTTCTGTACTTTTTAACATTTTGTTTTTATTTTTCAAATATTGAGAGCACAACGATGTCATCGTGTTTTCATCTTTTTATTCTGTGTTTTATGTGATGTAATTGTTATTATCAGAGACTGTGAAGTAGGTCAAGGTGCTTTAAGTTTGCTTTTGATGTTCTTACCTATTTAACCAAACGCTATTTGCTTGTAACATAAAATACAAAAGTCATATGGGTGGACTTGTAAGTCGCAAACAAACAAAATTTCAAAAAATTTTACCTACCAATAAATTTGTAGGTTGGCTACAGGAAAGGAAAGGGTAGTTGGGTGTAGGAAAAGTTTGAGTTTAAACGTACCTGGACAAGCTGGTCATGTTTTTAGTATTCTCCATGTAGGGCATACTCATATGTACATACGTCCATAGGTACCTCCTGTTATACGAGTACATATAAATGTCCACATTTTGAACAAAAAATAAATACGAACTCAAAGTATACTCAGGAATAGTGAGGAAAAGAATGAGGTTTTTTCAGGTATGTTTGCGTTTGACGTAAAATGTATAATGAACAGCATATAAATTAAGACATTCTCGTTTAATGATATTAAAAAAAAGAATTAAATTACAAAACTTAGAATCGGGCCCAAATTGAGTTACATAAAGCAAAACGTTAGTTTATTGCTTAAAGAATATGACCCCTAATACTTTTTTTTCGAACTCGAGATTTTATTCGGGATGCGACTCACACTGATAAGTTCCTATCCCGTCTGTGGATTTGTCTTGTTTAAATAATTTGTAGGTTTTCGTGTTTTGTTAAAAAAGTTGAATTATTTTTAAAAAATGATAAAATAAGGAGCAATATTTTGAATATGATGAAATAGTTTGATTCCAGAATCTATTTTTGCTAACGAGATTTTTAGTCGAAAACTTATTTGAACCAATTTGAATAGCATTTCTTAAAAGTTTTTATATTTCTAATAAAGGGTGATTTTTTTGAGGTTAGGATTTTCATGCATTAGTATTTGACAGATCACGCGGGATTTCAGACATAGTATCAAAGAGAAAGATGCTCAGTATGCTTTGACATTTCATCATGAATAGACTTACTAACGAGCAACGCTTGCAAATCATTGAATTTTATTACCAAAATCAGTGTTCGGTTCCGCTTTTTTATCGACAAATTTTGTTCAGCGATGAGGCTCATTTCTGGTTGAATGGCTACGTAAATAAGCAAAATTGCCACATTTGGAGTGAAGAGTGAAGAGCAACCAGAAGCCGTTCAAGAACTGCCCATGCATCCCGAAAAATGCACTGTTTGGTGTGGCAACGTTACGGTGAATGGCGATCGCTATCGTTCAATGCTAACAAACTTTTTGTTGCCAAAAATGGAAGAACTGAACTTGGTTGACATGTGGTTTCAACAAGATGGCGCTACATGCCACACAGCTCGCGATTCTATGGCCATTTTGAAGGAAAACTTCGGAGAACAATTCATCTCAAGGAATGGACCGGTAAGTTGGCCACCAAGATAAATAAGCCAGCAACTATTCCAGCTTTGGAAGACAACATTTCCGAAGAAATTCGGGCTATTCCGGCCGAAATGCTCGAAAAAGTTACCCAAAATTGGACTTTCCGAATGGACCCGCTAAGACGCAGACACGGTCAACATTTAAATGAAATTATCTTCAAAAAGTAAATGTCATGGACCAATCTAACGTTTCAAATAAAGAATCGATGAGATTTTGCAAATTTTATGCGTTTTTTTTCTTAAAAAGTTCTCAGGCTCTTAAAAAATCACCGTTTATAAACAACTACAAATTTGATGAATGAATTTAATTTAAAGTCAATATCTTCTATTATTCACGAGATATCGAACACCGAAAATCAATTTTTATACATTTTGAGTACTTTTTTTTGTAGATTTCAATGTTATGTAGATTTTTTTTGTATGGGTGTTCAAATGGTAGACATGTGCATTGTGCATTCAAGAGGACCCAAGCGTCTACAGGTTTTTCTCAAAACCGACCTCTGTATTTCAACTCCTTTTTTCACCTCCCCGCGCTAAACATCGGGTACCAGCCTTGTACCTCAACTGGAGATTGGGTTCTAACCCCAGTGGATAGTTGTTGGGGGCAGCAAACGAGAGAGAGGGGAGAGGTGTTTCCAATAAGGCACCTCTCTTTATCCAGACGGCAGCGGACGAATTCTCGAGATGGAATCAACGGTGGCGTCTACAGTTCCAGTAAGGTTGAACTACATAGTGAACACCTTATAGGGTTTCCACCACTTATTCGGAGCCCACACTTCCGCAGATCGTGGGAAAAACCCAGGTGCTTCAAATCGATACTGACCATCTCTTTATCGATTTTAAATCCGTGTATGACAGCATCTATGCCGAAGAGCAATACAGAACATTGTCTAGTTTTGGCATCCCTGTCAAACTTATCCGTTTGTGCAGAATGACGATGGAGAATGCACGCTGGTCTATCAAAAACGGAAAAGAATTCACCGATGCATTTGATGTCAAAAAATGTTTAAGACAAGGCGATGCACTGTCATGCCACTTCTTCAACATCGTTATGGAAAGAACTGTGCAAAACTGAACCGTCAGCACTAGATGCATAATTTTCCAAAGGTCCATCAAATTCATCGGATATGAAGATGATAATGACATAATTGGAAGATCGAAGCGTGATGTAAGTGGAGCGTTTTTGAGCATTGCGACGGAAGCGAAGAAAATGGGTTTAGTGGTCAATGAGGCCAAGACCAAGTATATGCTGTCATCAAAAAAGGACATTGAATAGCGACGCCTTGGACAAAACGTCACCATGGACTGCTCGAGGTAGTTAAGGACTTTGTCTACCTAGGCACCGCTATAAACACAGACAACGGCACCAGTGCTGAAATCAAACGAAGAATAACTCTTGCAAATCGCTGTTTCTTTCGACTTAGAAGGCAATTGAGAAGTAAAGTCCTCTCTCGAGCATCTAAAATCACCATCTATAAGACACTCATCATCCTGGTTCTCATTTATGGCGCTGAGGCCTGGACCCTGTCAAAGAAAGTTGAGAGCGTCTTAGGATGCTTCGAGAGAAAAATTCTTCTTGTGACTTTTTGTCCCGTACGCACAGATGGAGAATGGAGGAGAAAATATAACGACAAACTGCACGGGCTGTACAGCGACACTGCCCTAGTTAACAGAATTCAAATCCATGGACTTAGAAGGCTGGGTCAGCCCAGAATGTCTTCGAATTCAATCCCGAGGGACGGCGAAGTAGAGGAAGACCGCGTCTTAGGTGGCGCATGCAGGTGGGTGAAGACCTCACCAACTTTCCGTGTGAAACTGGAAACAACTAGTTAGGGACTGAGCTGGCTAGATACGCATGTTGGTTGAGGCCCAGGTCCTTTTAGTAGGTGAGTAATATTTTTATGAAAAAAACTGACTGTTGGATTCTTACACAAGTTTTCCTGAATGTCGAAAACAATATTTTCTGTGAGATAAAAATTATAAGTCAATATTTTTAAATTTTGAAAAAATATTTGGGTCGAAAGTAAGTGTTTACTAAGTTTTAATATTGCTTTTTAAGGTTTTTATTTTATGTAAATTCTATTTTTCTTAAAATTTTACGCAAAAATAAAATTATTTTGATTATATTCGCAAAGTTTTGAAAGTATTTTTGAGTCGAATATCAAATTTTACCAACTTTTATAAATTTTGTTTAGGTTTTAATTTGTTTGTAAAAAAACTGTGAATTCGATTTTTTTCAAAATTTTACCAGATTTTTAAAACATTATTTTTCGAAGCAATAAATTATTTTGGAGAAAAATTCAATTTTTGTTTTTAAAATTTTCAGTTTTTTTGATTTATAAAAAAGCCGTTTGTTGGATTTTTTTCCAGAAATATATTTATTTGGTATCGTATATATAATATACAATTTTATTCAAGCATCATTGGTTCGTGAGATGTTCTGGTTGAACCAACATTTTCACCTCTTTTTTAAAAAGCTATGGTAAAAAAAATTACCCAGGAAATTTTCTCAAGAGCCCTTTCTGCATATTTCTGCCTTATTATCTGTATAGCTAAATATATTTAAAGTCGATATCTCTTCTGGTTCTTGAGGTATGGATGACGAAAAAAACTTCAAGACGTACGGACGTACGTACACACTCTTGTGTCTAGAACTTTTTCTACTTTTCCTTGGCAATAAAGAAATTGGGCGGTAACCGCTCACCTCTTTTATAGAATAGGCCTTGTGCCTTGGCGTGTTATAGAATAGGCACAATACTTTTGATTTTCCATGATTGTGAAATGACTTCAGTGTCAAGGATGTTGAAGGGAAATGAAGCGCAGTTTCAATAAACTACGTGCATTTTTAAGAATACGATAAGATATTTTGTCAAAGCCAGGAGTTTTGCCTTTTTCTTAAGCTAAAGAACTTTCCAGGTCAAGGATACTAATCTGGAGTTTTATAGAAGAGTTGATGCAGATAGATTGTAAGTTTGAGTTCTTGCCTAGCATCTCCGAGACTTGCTTTCTACTATTTCGTAAGACAAGTGCTTCAAAGAGTATATGCGTCTTCCACGAAGTTTCTGTATAACATGCGACTGCGACGGCCAATTTTCAAAATCTCTATCAATATTCTCATACGCTCAAGCGAGTCGCTTTGTTTTCCAGTCAACAGAGGCCTCTTCATTGTGTTGTGCCATATCAGATCATGAGTATAAAGAAGGGTTCGGATAATTTCTTAGTATATATCTAATCCGTTTGCCATCAATGTTGCTTGTCCTTGTCGCAGTGTTAAAGCAGGATTTAGCGAAAACAGGTTCACTAATCTTTTTTCATCTTTTTTTCACTTTTCCTATCGAACCACCTTTTGGTAAGTCATCGACATTTTTAGGCACTTTATATCGCTGTATCCACTTCTGCATACAAATGTCTTCCACTTTCTCGTATATTTAGCAGCTGCTGATTGCGACATTTTGGGACCTTTCGGGTAGATGCAAAGTAACGCAGCGTGTCGTAGCGCGACGAGTACTTAGCACTAATGGCGTTTAACGTAATTCTCTTTCAAAAGATCAACGACAACTGAACCTTTATTGACAATGCATCAAGGACAAAGCTCTCTCTATCGGCTCGCGAAGGAATTAGAGCGAAATCTTTCATTAATTTTCGGTAGTCAATCACGCTCTTATTTGAAAGACTGTAAATAAATTGATTGATGAATTTCCCTCTTCCAAAATCAAATCTGTATCCTCTCTATCGATTTCGAGAAAGTCTTTTGACCGTATAAGGCTATAGGCATATACTTGAACGTATCAATCTTTGGTGCATCCCGATCCTGCGTTTAAATCTTCTAGAACGAAAGTAAACTATGCAATAAATATGCAAATATTTGTAGTTATCCTGCTATTAACATGCAAATGAAAATGTGCAAAATATTACACCTAACCTCTTAAAACACACAATCATCCTCAAGGCTTTCAGAACAAGCTGAACAAAAAATATCCTCATAGAGGTAGGTTTCTCCTCAATCGAGGAAAGAAAAGAACTCCCTACATCAACAATTGTAGGAAAAATCCTTGAATCCTATAACCCTCTAATTCTTGTAGACTGCACCAAAATCTTAAAACGCTCCAACACACAAAAAAAAAATAAACCCTCTACATCACCTTAATGTTGCTCGAAAATCGGCATCATCTTTTTCACAAGTTACTGAATCCTTTCACCTGGAACAATTATACAATCCTCTTTACTGATGTCTCCAAGTACGAAGAAGGTACTTCCTTCGCAATTGTTGACTCAACCTCCTTTCATCAGTTAAACTACCACCAATTTTCTCCATGTAGAAGCCCTGAAAGTTATTAGCTTTTGAGTATTGGACTGTAGATTTACTATTTAGCTTAGTAAATATCTCTATTTTCAGGATCTCTATGGCTCGGTTAAAGAGTTTTCTACATTCTCTTCTGAACGAGTCGAGCGAGTCGAGCTCTGAGGCCCACCATTTTGGTTTTATCTTTCTTTTTAACAGTCTAAGTGGGCATGGAATTTCTAACGATCTATTCATAGCTAAGGTGAGGTCATTGACTTAGTTGTCAAGTCATGCAGGAAATGAAAAAGCTGATAAACTGGCAAGAATAGGTTTAACTAGGCAGACTCAACCGGCCTCCCTTTTAGAAGTAGGGAAGAAGAAACCGATGCATTGACATCTTCTCACCCACGTGAATATTCTGACTCACATCTACTTACTTACTTACTTAAGGTGGCGCTACAGTCCGGGGCGGACCTGGGCCTCAACCAACAAGCGTCTTCAGCCAGCTCGGTTCCTAGCTAGCTGTCTCCAGTTTCGCACGCCAAGTTGGTTGAGGTCCTCTCCCACCTGGGTGCGCCACCTGAGTCGCGGTCTTCCTCTACTGCGCCTTCCGTTGGACTTTAATTCTGCAGTTAGCAGAATGAAAGTCCGCCGTTGGACTATAAATTTGCTAACTAGGTCAGTGTTGCTGTACAGCCCGTACAGTTCGTCGTTATATCTTCTCCTCCATTCTCCATCTATGCATACGGGACCAAAAATCACAAGAAGGATTTTTCTCTCGAAGCATCCTAAGACGCTCTCATCTTTCTTTGTCAGGGTCCAGGCCCGCCATAGATGAGAACCGGGATGATGAGTGTCTTATAGATGGTGATTATACATGCTGGAGAGAGGACTTTACTTCTCAATTGCCTTCTGAGTCCAAAGAAGCAGCGATTTGCAAGTTATTCTTCGTTTGATTTCAGCGCTGGTGTCGTTGTCTGTATTAATAGCGGTGCCTAGGTAGACAAAGTCCTTAACTACCTCAAAGTTATAGCTGTCCATGGTGACGTTTTGTCCATGACGTCGTCGTTCAGTGTCCTTTTTGATGACAGCATATACTTGGTCTTGCCGTCGAAATGCTCAAAAACGCTCCACAGACATCACGCTTTGATCTTCCAATTATGTCAATATCATCTGCGTACCCGAGTAATTGGATCGACCTTTGGAAGATTGTGCCTCTAGTGTTGACGGTTGAGTTTTGCACAATTCTTTCCAGAACGATGTTGAAGAAGTCGCATGACAGTGCATTGCCTTGTCTAAAACCTTTTTTGACATCAAATGCATCGGTAAGATATTTTCCGACCTTGATAGAGCAGCGTGCATTCTCCATTGTCATTCTGCAAAAACGGATAAGTTTGACAGGGATGCCAAAACTAGACATTGCTCGGTAGAGCTCTTCCCTATAGATGCTGTCACACGCGGCTTTACAATCGATAAAGAGATGGTGGGTATTGATTTGAAGCTCCTGGGTTTTTTCCAAGATCTGCCGTAGTGTGAATATTTGGTCGATAGTGGACTTTCCTGGTCTGAAGCCACACTGATAATGACCAATCAGGTTGTTGACGAATGGCTTCAGACGTTCACATAATACGGCAGAGAGGATCTTATACGCAATGTTAAAGAGACTGATGCCTCTGTAGTTGGCGCAGTTTAGAGGGTCTCCTTTCTTATGTATCGGGCACACTATGCTGAGATTCCACTAATTGGGCATGCTTTCTTCCGACCATATTTTGCAGATGAGTTGGTGCATGCTCCGTACCAAGTCATCGCCTGCTGCTTAGTTCGGCAGCGATGCCGTCAGCTCCAGCAGCTTTGTTTGACTTAAGTTTAGATATAGCTATCTCCACTTCGTCAAGGTCGGGTAGGCGGAATTATTGATCTGCGTCGCCGAGGTTGAGTGGTTCTATCTCCCTTACAGCGGAATTCGGTTTGTCATCGCCGTTATTCTGACTCACATCTATACAAAAAAAAATTTCTATAGACTCACATCTATACAAAAAAAATCGCGCACAGCTTGCAGTAACTACACTCACGCCTTGGGCACGCTCTGTCATAGGAGTCTTTTCATAAGTTTTAATCTTGGTTTTCACAATAGATCTACACTGATCTAAGTAACAAGACTAACCGACAGCCCATTAACCTAACCGGTGGTTTAAGTGTGGTAAGCGTCCTGTACTACGTGGAAGATTTCCATTGGATAGAAAAATAAATCCATTTATTTTGACATTTTCCTAAAGATTGATGAATATAATGAAAAGTATTGAAAGATATTTTAATCGAGAAATGGGGCCCCCCAAGCATTAACTACAGCCTGAAGCCATATTAGAAAGTAAACAAACCAAACAGTTTGCATAGATTTATGGTTTTTAAAACGTTGCCTGTATTATTTGCTATTAAACATTTACATTCTCATTAATAAAATAAGCTTCTTATTCTTAGGACAATATTTAATTAAAATAAATTTATAATCTAGATAAACTCAATATAAACACAAAATGACATTATCAAGTAATAAACAAAAATAAATTGAGTACATAAACATTAAGCAGTTTATTCATTTACCAAAAAAATAAATATTTGTATACTTCTTGATAGTTCCGCTGACAATTTGAAGATAAATATTTGGAGCGAAAATAATAAACAAATGAAAATTAAGTTAGAGTTGCCATAGTAAGAATTTAAATTATATCAATCAACATAAAAATTAAAGCTTTTATTAAAACAGTTTGTTTTTAGAGCTTAAAAGATATTAGTTGGGTTAAAAGTTTATTATAAACAAACAATTCTTACTTAAGGAAATGTCAGTTGTATTTTATTTCCTTTTGATGATTTACTTTATTCATCTCTTGGGGCAAATTGATTTCTAAATTTCAATCATGGTAACCCTTTTCGCAATTCATTCAGATACCTACAACATAACAGGTGTAGCTTCTTGTAGGGCAAGGCGCAGCCCAGTCAATGTGTCCAAAATTTTAATATAAATTGCTAGTACCCTGGAACCAAGCTATTATTAAATCCAAACTGTTGCAGTACTCGGAAATACGAGAAATATAATGAACTCCAATCAAAATTATTACAAGTTGTTTCTTTTAATTCAAGTTTTAAAGTTTTGTTCGTCAAGTGGTTTTAGTGATGATGAAAAAATCAACGTTTTTAATGAAGTTCTGGACAAGGACATTGGTTTTCTAGATTCAATTGGTGTTGACGAAAATGCATTTATCGATAGTGATGATGACGAAATAACTGGCAAACTAGTGGCCAACTACAATCATAGCAATTCTAACCAAAATCCTGAAGAATTAGGCTCTTATTTTGAGGGAGATATTCGAATTCCGGTACGACTGTATAGAAAACAAAAAGGTGGCATATTCACAAAGCCCTTGCTCTGGGCAAATGGTGTGGTGCCATACGAGATAGTCGGGAAATTCAGCTCCAACGAACTTGCAGCAATTCATTGGGCATTCGATCAGTACCACAAAAGAACATGTATCCGCTTCAGACCCCGTTCCAGCAGTAACAAGGAAAGAGATTACATTGCCATTGTGAATGGTAGATCTGGCTGCTGGTCTGCAGTGGGCCGAATGGGTGGTAGACAAGAAGTTAACTTGCAAGCCCCACAGTGCCTTATGAAACGCGGCACTGCCATCCATGAGCTGATGCATGTGCTGGGCTTTATACACGAACAGAATCGCTTCGAACGGGATAGTTACGTGGTTGTGAGAACGGAGAACATCAAGGATGATATGAAAGTTAACTTTGTTAAGTCTTCCCAACCATCAGTCGAATATCAGCAACACCAGCAGCACCACAGTGCTACGACTACGACGACGGGTAGAGGAATTGGATATGATTACGCGAGTGTGATGCACTATTCACCAACGTCCTTTTCGAAGAATGGAAAGCCCACAATCGAGTCAAGGGTAAGTACACACAGAGTCACAGTCATGTATCGCATATACGATATAAGATTGAGAATGTTTTTTTGAATAGTTGAAAATTCCATTAAGGTTTTGTAACTTATTTTTTCTTTCTTTGTACAGAAAATTACCAAGGAATCAAGGTTGATGGGACAGCGCACGGGCTTCTCAAGAGTAGATGTAGCAAAAATAAATTTCATGTATAATTGTAAAAACATTGATGTCCTTCAAGGGTATGAACTTGAGTCGGAATACGTAGATGATTAATGTTTAAAAATAAAACACAAGCTTACACGTGTGGCTTTGAGCATTCCATATTCGTAGTTTTGTTTTTCAAATTTCAATCGTACATATTATGTACAATGTATGTACATAGGACGTGTATTATTTCATGTAAACTTTAATACTTTATAACCAAGGTGCAGGCACTGGGTTAGGGATGTGAGCAGTTGCAGTCACGTCCTGCAATTCACAATGGTATGTAAAATAGTTCTTTTTCCTTCTTTTATTTGAACTTTCTTCAGTTATGCAATCAGAAATTACCTATTGATAATTTCAATGCAAAGGGTGGTTAAATTTTAAGGGCCGATGTTGATTTTGAATAAAACACAAACTAATTGGGAAATAGTTGTAGTTTCTTTTTGTTATGATAATATTGCTGTGGTTTAATTATGTATGGAAAAAAATATCGGCCAAATCGCCGTCGTGAGCTTGGTGGAACATCTCCATCCAATGGTTCAAATTTTCGATGAATCTTTGTCGGTGACACTTACATATTTACTAGTGCTTTTAAAACTACTTAAGTGTTTCATTAAACAAGTATGATACAAATTAGGAATGCAAGGGCGTCACCGCAAGTAAAAATATTTCTTGTTATCAATTTAACTTAACTTTTAAAGAATATTTTAAAAATTATGTAAGCATTTAGAAGCGTGATTTTGAACAACTTCTGTGCAAGTAAAAAAATTTGAAAATCAAAATCCACCAGTGTCAGATGAAATAAAAACGAAGGTTTAAAATTGTTGACAGTTATTTCTTAGCAAAAAATTGGACAAGTAGTCATGGAAATAAGCAAAAGCGTTAACAGTTGCTTCTTGGTTTGCATTTCGATATTTTTCTTCTATTTCTTTAATTAAACTGTCGTACCTATCCCTGATTTTTTATAATCGTGTTGCTACAATCAGGACACTTTACTTAAGAAAGAGTCGAATATTTCCTGTATATCTCCAGAAATGCACCTCAATAGTTTTGTTCATTTCATTCATGATCACTCATCATTGTTGAAAAAAAGGGCAGCAAACACAGGTTTCAGTCACAAATCCCTGCTGAAACACCGTTTACTCGGAAAATCGAATTGTAGTTCTTATATATTCCAGAAAACTGAAAATATCTGAATTTTCTTAAGGTCTTTCTCAGGTCATGGTAGCCAGTACGTGTTTTACGTACCTCAACATCCACAAAGGAACTTGCAGTTCTCAAGACCAATCTACTGTCAACTAGATTGGCCATATTCCAATCGAAGTTAACCAAGCTTCCTGCTGCATCTGACAAGATGGGTTCTAATCAGCCACCAACAAGAAACCCCTGGACTGATGAGGAATGTCGGCAGACAAACGCAGCCAAACAACAGGCACGCAAAGCGGCGCTGCATAGGAGGACGCGAGCTGCTCCCGAGCTCTATGAGCAGAAGAGGAGAGAACAACACCGAAGGAAAAACAGAGAGCATGAGAACCATGCGTTTGAAGAAGTTGACAGGTCTAAAAGTTGAAATGAAGTTAGAAAGTTTATGAGCACTAAGTGAAACCCAAGTAGGTAAAGATTCCGATCCTGCTGAATTTTGTATTCATGGGTATAGCTTGGTGCCTTTATTCTTTTCCCACCATGGCCTCGATATACACGTTAGGAATGATGTTCTTTATCAGCTCTTAAAACAATATGGTCTTTGCACCTATTCCTTTTTTAATTATATGTGGTTTAAATTGTCCGTAAATAAGCAAATCATTCACTACTGCTTCCTTTATAGAAGCCCAAATTTTGACAGGGTATCAACTTCTCGTGAATTTGATGCTTTGTCTGATTCCATCTAAAAAATTGTTTCGTCCTATCCTCGCACTGAAATCGTTGTAACGGGCGATTTCAATTTCAATAACATTCAGGCCAGACAACACCCGATGGAGTGTGTGCAGAAATCTTCGCTGAGTTGAACACCTAACTCAGCTGGTCAATGAGCCCACCCGAATATCGGACGTTGAAGGTCGAGCAGAAAACACTCTTGACTTGTTTCTTACCTCTGACCCTGATAAGTACACTGTTAGTGTTTTATCTCTTCTAGGCACATCCGACCATTGTGTTATATCAGCAAATTTCTTGTGTCAAAACTGTCCAGTTAAAGAAAGAGCTCCTAAGAGAACCGTTTGGCAATACGAGAAAGCCAACTGGGACGGTCTCAATATTTATTTCAGAATCTTTAACTGGTCACTATCCTTCCTCGATAGTGACGTTGAAGCCAGCGCTGATACGATCACAAGTTTAATTCTCCTGGGTATGAGAACTTTTATACCGAACAAGGTTAAAAGTATCAGACCCAAGGAAAACGCTTGGTTTGATGCGAGCTGTAAACAGGTAATTAGGGTCAAAGAGGTAACTTTCCGTTGTTTTAAAGCCAACCGTATTGAGGAAAGCCGGAAAAAGTTCAAACAAGTCAGAAAAACCTCCAACGCCCATATTCGAAGGACCAAATTTTTACATGACTAAAAGTTACGGCAAAAAATACTGCAAGGTCCCAAAGGCAGTACAAATTTTTAGTCATTTGTAAAAAACATGAGCAATTCTTCCTCTTCTTCGGTTCCTACGCTCGTTGTCAATGACACACCTTTTGTTAGCTCTTTAGAGAAAGCTAATCTCTTTACTAGGCAGTTCGACGCCAATTCTACGCTACCAGTGAGTGTTATCACTTCGCCTGTATTTGACCGAGTTAGTGATTCTATGGGACCAATCTTTTTTCGCACTCGTACTGTGGCAAGAGTCCTAAGAGATCTAAACACACATAAATCCGCTGGTCCGGATGGTATCCCCGCTATTGTTCTGAAGAGGTGTTCTCCAACGCTAGCAAAACCACTGCGTAAGTTTTTTCATCTGTCCTACTCCTCAGGTCTCGTTCCGAGCGGATGGAAACCCGCATTTGTCCAGCCTATTCCCAAAAAAGGCGAATCTTCCTCACTCTCTAACTACCGACTGATTGCACTTACGTTCCTTCTTTCCAAGGTCATGCAAACGCTGATTAATTATCAGCTCAAGAAATATCTTGAACATCGAAAGCTTCTTAATGACCAGCAATACGGCTTTCGTAGCTATAGGTGTACTTTTGATCTCATGGTTCATATCAACGATCAGTGGAGCAAATCTTTACATCGTTTTGGAGAAAGTAAGATTATTGTAGTTGATATTACAAAAGCATTTGATAGGGTTTGGCATCAGGCTCTCTTATCGAAAATGCGTGCTTTCGGTTTTCATGAATAATTGCTTCATTGGATTAGTAATTACCTTTCGGATCGTTCAATACAAGTAGTATTCGATGGATTTAAGTCTGAAAACCACAAAATAAATGCTGGTGTACCCCAGGGCTCTAATTTATCTCCAACACTGTTTCTCATTTTTATTTGATCTCCTGTCTGCAACATCTAATCCAATACATTGTTTCGCTGACGATAGTACTCTTAGCTTTTCATATTCGTTTTCAGACTCACATCCCTCTTCTTCGGATGTGGAACTGCAACGACTAAATATGATAAGGTCATTAAATTCCGAGCTAAAAATCATTGTTCAATGGGGATTAAAAAACCTCGTGGAATTTAATGCTTCGAAAACCCAATGCTGTCCTTTATCAATCCATTATCCATGGATGGCATCAATAAGACTGAACACCTCGATATTCTCGGTATGTGTGTCACCAACCACCTCTTGTGGAATGATTACATACGCGATGTCGCCAACAATGCCGCAAGGTGTTTGAGTTTCCTTAGGCGACGCCAGAAATATTTCACCCCTTCTGATCTGGCTATTATCTACAAGACTAACATACGTCGAAAGCTTGAGTATAACTCCCATCTCTGGGCTGGTGCTCCTGCAACTTATTTAAACCTCTTGGACAGTATTGTACGTAGAGCATTTAACTTGATAGATGATAATATCATCATGAGTTCATTTACTTCGCTTAAACATAGTCGTAAGGTCTCTTGTCTGACCCTTTTTTACCGTTATTTTAACGGCTTATTCTCTAATGAAATAGCCAGTTGCATTCCTCCCCTTAAACAGTTCAACCGTAATGCTTGAGCTTCTGGGAATGCTCATCAGTATACCCTCGAACCCAACTTCGGTCGTACTGTCAAATACAGAGATTCGTTCTTTAGCAGTACTACGCGAATGTGGAATGCCTTACCACACTCTGTCTTTCCTAGTCATTGCAATATTCAGGAATTCAAAACCAATGTGCACCGACATCTCCTTTTAAACCGCCTCTCCTCTTCCGACTGCTCCCACTGTGCCTCTGCATAATAAGGGTAGTAATATCCCCTTGAGTGTGTGTTTATTATAAACAAAAAAAGCAGGTGAAACAAAATTCATAAATACATAATCCTCGGACCGAAGGCTGCATAGACAAAAGTTGAAATATCACAGCAGAATGGGCTGTTATGCAACTTTTTTAACATCGTGCTTGAAAGAATAGAGCATAGCTCACACGTCAACACTAGAAGCACAATCTTTCAAAAGTCTGTCCAATTACTGGCAAATGGTGACATTTGATATATTCGCAAGAACTCAGTGTGATGACAATGGAGCTTTTGTGAGTGTTAAGACAGCGGCGGTAAAAACGGGTTCAGGGGTAAAAATGAAAGCAAAACAAAGTACATACTGCTATCAAAAAAATTTAAAACGTCACCATCCAGAGACGTAACTTTTAGGTAGCTAAGTACTTTGTCTTCCTGTAGACTCCGCAATGAACGCAGAAAACATCACCAGTACCAGAATTACTCCTGCTAACCGCTGTTGATTTGGACAAAGAAAGCAATTGAGTTGTAAAGCCCGTCCTTCTATACGGCATATGACAAAAGCGTATAAAAGCACCATGGGTCTTTCCAAAGAAAAGTTCTTCGCTTGATCTACGGTCTAGTATGCAAAGAACATGAGAGGGGGAAAAGACGGAACGACAAGCTTAGGGGCTTTACAATAACGTAGACTTAGCCAGAAGGATAAAAGTCCTAGAACGTCATCGAATCCAAGCCTAAAGGCCAGAAGAGGAAGTCCACGTATCAGGTGGCACGCACAAGTGGAAAGTGACCCCATGCAACTTGATGTTTGTTGGGTGAAGCCCTAGTTCACACTGGTCTGTAGCACCACCTTAAGTAGGTAAGTAAGCTTCGGGTAACCTTAGTACAAAATATGTTGGATAATTTGTGACCTTCTTCATCTCATTCTGGAAAATCACATACTACTTTGTTATGATTTTAGAAAAGACTTTAGAAAATCTGCTTCTTCTTTAATAGCTTAATTATGTTGGTTCCATTATATATATCAAAATATCTATTGCACAGCTTTATCATAGATTCAGCAATTTATTATTTAAAAAACTTTTCCATCAAAATATTTTTCAAATAAAATCCTAACTTTCTAAACTGATGTCACAACATACCCAAAAAACAAAACAAAACAAAAATAATCAAATTTTAAAAGAGCTCGCAGCAAAATGTTCCTCCGCAAGCATAACAACAACTGTCAAAACAAACACAATAACTCACCAAAAAACAAGTCAAATCTTCTTTGTCATCTCATAAATATTCTTGGCAACCTATGCAATTAAATAATTTCCCATAGACTCGGCGCTGGTCATCTCTATCTCCTCTTCATTTACATTACCACCCTACTGCCGTCGCCGCCGCCGCCGCTGCCGCCGTCACCGCCAACGACTCTATTCATGTTCCGATTCTAGACAATGTATCTTATAGATATAAATGCTTATATTTATGTGCACACCGGAACTGCGGAGTTAAATAACTTTTACCAGTTCAAGTCTGAAGCGAAGCCGAATACAGGAAAGTTTAAAAGCAGAATCAAGGCGACACATCCCTCACTATAGTACAGATCCTGTTTGTGTTCTATATACATATATGTATTGTACATACATATTATAGGTACAGAACAATGTGTTCAACCTTTTTCATTTATTCAGCGATTCCGTTCTCGCCCCC
Source organism: Eupeodes corollae (assembly GCF_945859685.1). NCBI lineage: Eukaryota > Metazoa > Arthropoda > Insecta > Diptera > Syrphidae > Eupeodes > Eupeodes corollae. The sequence continues at coordinate 143,480,101 of NC_079147.1, read as the reverse complement.
ATGTCCGCCTTTTTCACTAATCTATGAGAAATAATTTCTGGCATACAATGGCCAACTTTTGTGATGTCTGGGATTGGGATTGGGATCGTTTTGTTCACTCTTTTCATACATTTTTATTTTTAGTTTCGTTCATCCTTGATCCTTGTTGTTCTTATAAGCAGCATTACCTCTACCACCATCATATACCGCAGCCAACATGGTTCTTATAAACAAAATTAGATTTGTGTTGGCTTTTTCAAGGCCTTTCTGTTCTGTTGCAAAGGATAGAATGTACATATGTATGTGTATAAAAACGAAATTCAGTGAACTGTTAAAATTATTATGAAACTCAATAGTAGAAAAGTTGATCCCTTACAAGTCATTTACGTTATACGGTCTGGGTCATTTTATTTAGAGGAATGATGTTGTATGATAGGAGCTCATGATGTTGTTGGTTTAAGTTTAAAATTATGGATAAATTAGGGGTATAAAGAAACTACTCAAAAGCATTTTTACCATTTCTATTTCTATTAGCGGATCTTCAAACTTAAGTTACGACTTATTGGAAATAAACGATAGAATTTGGGATTCGATTCAGCTTTGAGAATGATGACATCGCTATCTCTGGTTATATTCAGCCGTCGACGCTGCGTGTTGGAGTTTTTGTTCGTGATACGTTTAAACGTTTTGAATTATTGTTGATGCTTTGAAGCTTTCGTGTAAAATTAACAATTTTTCGTAGTCCTGTTAACTTGACATAAATTTGTAGGAAATTATTCCAAGTGCCCGCCCTTGAAATACTTTCTTAAAGGATCCGTCCATTCATCTATCTCTTCACGCACGACTTCCAGTTATAGCGAAGCTGATGTCTTAATAAAAGACTCAATACGTCTGTGGGCTTACAGCAAGCCTTCTCCTCCAAGACATTCCATAGACACAGAGGATAGTCCAGGAGATTAGGATCCAGGCGATCCAGCACTTTCCAAACAACTAAGGTGTTACTTAAAGGCTTGACAATCTTGTCTAAAATATCACTTTAATAGTTGGAAGCACTTGTTTTTACTCCCTGCTCATAAAAATGCAAATTTGTAACACCGTCATACGACACTACCCACTAATACCTTCACTGAAGCTGGAACTGGCCTCTTTGGACTTTTCCACCCTTTTCAGCAGCTTCCTTAGAAATATTGGAGTAAATACTTTAGTTTGGTGATTAAATTTCTGTGCCGTTGTAAAAATATCCTCATCTGTGAAAAGAATATTTTTGTGTCCACCGTTTTGCGTGTTTTTGAATCAAGACCTTTGATCTTGTCACTCTTATCTTGCAGAGTCTCAGTCTCTCGTTATCTAGTATTTCCTAAGATGTAAATCTTGAAACGAATATCAAAAGCTGAGAGTACTGCCGTCAACAAAACTAGAGATCTCTAATGAATATCAGGAAGAAAGTCGGAGACAAAACGGAGCCCTGGGGAACAGCAACATTTATTTTGTGAATTTTAGACTTTAAACCATACCATACAATACAACTTGTATCCAACGAAAAAAAAGCTTCATCAATACCAAAAGCACGAATTTGATCTATCAAATGCTTTTGAGATATCAAGTGGTTTTGTCAGCATTGAAGAACACCTCTTCAAAACAATAGCTGGATACTATATGGGAAATTTCAAATCAAAATTATCTTGAAAAAAAAATGTCTTTAAATCTTGTCGATATTATGGTTCATCTTTTTAATTTGAGTGTTTTCGAAGGAATATTTCCAGGCAAATAAAAATGTGCCTACGTCTTGCCTCCTTTTAAAAGAATAGCGAACATAAAAACACTTAGAGGCTTATTTTTGTTTGCTTTCTTCTAAATCAAATATTTTTGAAAAAGCTACAATAACAAGAATCCTGAACTATTTGAAATATATAAATTATTTCAGCGATTCTCAGTTTTATTTATTTTATTTTTTTAACCTTCAGTTCTAGTATTTACAAGTTGTTGATCAATGGCAGATCACAATATCCTTTTAGATAAGTTATATCTTGTTGGTTTCCGTGGCTTTATCTCGTGATTTGCTTTTTACCTCAATTATAGGTCTCAGAAATTAAGGATAAATGGTCATTTAAATGATTCTGTTTCTATTTATAAGGATGTTCCCCAAGGTTCAGTCATAGGGCCTTTGCTTTCTCTGACTTTCATCAAATCCTTATTTTTGCAATGGTTTTAATTATTCTTCCATTAAAGTATTTGTAATACTACATAGTCTTTATAATTTGTCTTCATGAACTGTGTTTATTTTTGGAACTGCTAAACTGTCGTCGCTTCACATATTTTCAATACACTGCCTTCGAGCTTTTGGGTTTTAATTGAAATGTCGAAGACCTCTAGTCAAGTCTTTTATGACCTAGTTGTTAAAACCGTCGATCAGATTGACAGAATATGAATTCGGATTTGGACAAAATCTTAAAAAGTGTCCGATATTCTCTCTTTCATTATTTGTTCTGTGAGTTATGTAGTTCAGAGAAAGTATCTCACCTCTGGCTCGTAGAATTGAAGAAATCATATCAGTTGAGTTCCTGTTGTCGAAGTAAACTCCAACTTACTAAAAGAAGTCTCTATACTGCAATGCTCTGATGCAATTTTGTCGATACTTCTCATCCGATTTCGCGACAAGGGAGTAAAGACTTTCTTTAAAACCCGTAAGATTTTCCAAATCAAATTCGTTCGATTTACCTGCAAAGCAAAATCGATCCAAGTTTGTACAAAATTAAGCTGATGTATTCAACTTCCTGATCCTGAAGATTATTATGTTGGATTTGCTAACGTTGATAAATTAAATGTATCGCAGTATTTTCTAAGTTTGACGATCATTTCTTGGAGTTGGTCTGGGGATTCCGATAAAAGTACGATATCATCAGCATACAATAAGCGCGGCAGATTTTCTCTCACAAAGTTCACTCCTCCTCCCATGCTCAACTAAATCCTCAATAAATAGAGTACTCAACTCGCATCCTTGTTTTAGGCTCATTGAAGAGCTGAAATCTTTGGAAAGGCCTTTCTCCATTCCAATCTTTAGCATAAACAGCTCTTAAAATTCTGATCATTTTAGAAGATATGCCGATATTCAAAAGCTTAAGAAAAAATGCTGTCAAATGCTGTCTTAAAATCTATTAAACAGGCATATAGTATTCGCCCTCGATTTAACTTCACATTTGTATTTTTTTGTATATTATGCGCGAACCCAAGGGGATATGAATACCCTTAAAATTATTAAACACAGTGCGAGCAGTGAGGAAGGGGGGATAGGATTAGAAAGGAGGTACAGATGCACATTAGTTTTGAATGTCTGCACATTGCAATGAGTGGGAAATATTGAGTCTGGTAAAGCATTCCAAATTGGTGTAGTGCGACTAAAGAATGAATCTCTATACTTTACAATACGTCCGAAATTAGGCTCAAGGGCAAACTGATGAGCATTCTTAGAAGAACGGGTATTACGGTTGAATTCTTTGAAGAGGGGTAACAAACTATTTCATAAGAGCATTGTTTATGAAAGTAGCGATGAAATAATGACAAGCATGAAACCTTACGACGGTGCTCGAGAGATACAAAAGTTTCAGCTAGGCAACGGTCACCTATCAGTCTTAAAGCTTTTTTTAAATTCTGTATAAAATAATCAAGTGAGTATAGAAGCACCTGTCCAGAAATGGGAATTGTACTCGAGTTTCGGACGAATATAGGTTTTATAGATTATAGCTAGATCAGAAGGCGTAAAAAACTTCTTTTATCTTCGGAGAAAACCTAATTACTTAGCAGCATTTTTGGCGATGTTTAATATGTTATCACCCCACAACAAGGGGTTTGTAATGCACATACCTAACACTGAAAGCTGTTCAGTTTCTTCCATGCAAGTACCGCTCATGGATAGTGGCATTGGGGGAGGGTTACGCTTTTACGACATCATTGAGTTTTCGAATCATTAAATTCTACACGGTTTTCGATTCCCCCATTGAACAATGCTGTCAAGATCAGAATTTAATGACCTATCATACGCTTGAGTTGGTAGTACACATCCGAAGAACAAGGATGCGAATCTAAAACCGAATATGAGAAGTTGAGGGTACTGTCATCAGCGAAACAATTAAGTAGGTTACAAGTTTCAGACAAAAGATAATTTATACAAACAAGGAAGAGCGTCGGAGACAATGCGGAGCCCTGGGGCATACCAGCGTTTATTTTGTGGATATCAGATTTGAACCCGTCCAATTTCTAACTCAACGAAGAAGAGATTCATCAATACCAAAAGCAAGCATTTTCAATAAGAAACCTTCTATGTTCTTCTTGGAATTGAAGTAATGGAACTTCCACTTCTTTAGTGAGCTGATTGTCTTGCAATCCATTAAAATTCACTTCTAATCGATGCAGTATGCCTGCAGAATTTGTAATCGGATTCACCTCTCCGCCCCTCCAATATGTACAGCGTGGTGTGAAACTGGGTCATGTTTCAGAAAGATTGGTAGAATTTCCGAGCCTGCTTTGGACCTCGCTGTCTGCTTGTTGCTAAAGTTCACAGTACAAGTTCTTCTCCCAGAAATTAGTACTTACATATGTATGCTATTTATCATTTCTGTTTATAAGTTTAATTTAAAAAAAAATAAATGTTTGTTTTATTTTCAACTGAAGCAAAATTGCCGGCACACATGTTCAAAATCGACCCGCCTTCTTGACAAAGTATTTTTCGTTTCTTTTCTTTTCAAAAAAAAGAGGGCGTTAGTGTTCATTTGATTAATGACAGTTAACATGATTTGAAAGAAAAAAATTACACTCCTCAAAGTCTTACAATCTTTCGTATGAACCTATACTATAATTTCTGGACTTTCTACATAGAATTTTTGAAAATTCTCCATGCAACATTCCTAACCTTTTTCATACCAAGTGTCAACCCTCTCGTAACAAAAAAAAACAACGCAGACATTTTTGCTTTGGTAAGTAAGTTACTTGTTATGTTCTGCTGCGGCAAAATACGTACAGCATTTTACAAGTTTAGAACTATTAGACACCCACAAATATTTTCTTCAGGACAAAAACTAAAATGTGTCATTCTTTTTTCGATCTTTGTGTGGCCAGGCCACACTGACTCAATATGACCTCCCCCACATCACTAAAAAGTGAAAATTGACATGAAACATGTGTTATACAGCGAGGATATAGAAGTTTTTCTAGTGAAGAAAAAATATAATTTAAGGATTCCATGGCACAAAAAAGTTGAATGGGAAATGAGGTGAAGGTTTTCGCTTTGTATGAAGCTCAGAGACGACAACTACAACGACGATGATGACTAGTGAAGACGGCCAGCAAAGATAAAATTAATATTCCAAAGCGATTGAGAAAAGGAACATAGAAACATGTTTTGTAGTTGTATCAAGCTCTGTTCAGCTCAGTGCTGTGGCTGTGGTAATGTATTCAACCGAAATGAAAAAAAAAACGAAAAAGAAAACTATTTTAAATATTTATGCCCACAAGAGCGTCACCTTCAGAGAAAGGGCTTCATATCATATAACTTGGTGTGAGGATGAGCCTTGATGTTTTAATGATGAATCAAATACAATCTATTCCTGTATCCTTCGCGATGTGTTACGATATTTGGTTCTTTGTAAAACTCTTTAAAGAAATAGAAGGAAATTTGTATGAATAGCAAAAGAAACAAGAAACCAAGAAGCGAATTTAAGCAAGACATTTTAACCTTTAGCAATAACTCTGGGAGAGGGGTCCCAATATTAGTTTAAAGAATTCTGTATGAACAAATTTTGTGCATGATACTGTATGGCACTTTCTTAAATTCCTTATTTTAAAACACTAAGCATTGTGTCCAAAAATTAGGTTCCGATCAACAAAATACCGATGTCACTCCAACCCGAACGGTAGCAAAATACCAGAAGAACCTTAGAATTTCATATATAGACATTTTCAATAAGGCCGGGAAGATAGTGTGTATAGATATCGTGGCGTTTGCTGTGTGGCTCGTAGCGCTGTTCTGATGGAACTACATGTCGTCTAGGTCCATATGGTTAAATTAGGGCCATATGAATTTAGTTATCATCGTTATGTAGCGCTCGCTGTTGACGGTGACCGCCTTCTTAATGACGTTTTCAAAAAAGTACGGACCAATTATTCCACCGCGGCTGACCCCACATCCACACCAATATTTAACTTTTTGAGCATGCAGCAGTTTTGCTTGTTAACAAAGCCATTCATCCAAAAATTCGCCTCGTCACTAAAGATGATTTTTTAACCAAAATTGGGGTTACTTTCAGTCAGCGAAAAAACGGCATTGTCTATGGTCATACTGCGTCAGTTGGATCTTGTAATGGTGTAGGCCCAAATCCCGACCAAAATTCGCCAAGTTAAAGTCTTCGAAAGGCCGAGTTCTTTATGCCTCTGGTTCTGGTGTAAACTTTCACGGACCGCGGCGATGTTCTCAGCCGATCTTGCGTTCCTTGAATGTGGTGTTGGCTGATTGTTTACTGAACCGGTCGTCTCAAATTTGGCTACCAAACGTTGAAAAGTCGGCTTGGAAGGGCCACCACGTCTCACGTAAAATGGGCGAAATGCGCGCAACATTTGCGCTAACAATAAATTATTTTCACAATAAAGTTATATCATTTGAACGTTCAATCGTATAACTTGCCAACAGATATGACAGATGTCACAAAAATAAAATGTCCGCCACGGGTCGCTATAATCTACCCGTTCCAATTGAAAAACCTTTTATATTGGAAAATACGATCTTCTTAAAGACGTGTTAAAAGAGAACACATGAAGAAAAAGGATATCAACTGCAAAGTGACAAATGATAAGACATGAATGCAAAGATAAGAAAGAGCAAAGACTTTGCAAGAGATTGCCAATTGCGGATCCAGGGAAGGGTTGTAGGGATCATAATCTCCCTGGGAGTCTTTTTTTTATTTTTGTAGAAATTCCTATTCCAATCACGCGGCACACATTTATCAATTATTGACTAATGATGGACGATCCAGGAGGAGGGGTAGGTCATATGAGCAATAAAGCTTATACAATAAAGTTGTATAAGTAGAGGTTTTATAGAAAGATTTGTTGGTAATTTAATGATACAATAAAAAAAGAAATTGGGTGGCGCAACAGTCCGTTGAACTAAGGCCTAGTGACTTAAAACTCCCAACCATTCCTGTGTGCGAGTTATGTTGTCAGGGATGTTGGGGACCTACAATTTTTATCAAAATCCGAATTTAAAATTTGAGAAAGCACTTTTTATGATCAGAATTACTCTTGGAGAATTTATCAATTCTTCTCAAGATGCAGTACCTTTGAAAAAAAAACATAAGATGGCATAGGCAGGGTTTGAACCCAAGACCTCTAAGCAGTTTTCTATCAAAAAAACTTAAATCTTTGTTTTCACACAATTTAGAATGCAATGCATTAAATCTTGAAATCGCCAATTTGATATTAAGTTGCTTTTAAATTCCTGAAACAAGTCTTCAATTCCATCTTATTTTTGTTGACGCACTTTTAAGATCTTAAAAAATTAAGGAAATTTCCTTTTTAAGGTGAATTTCCATTAAACTAATGGCTTGAAACTAAATAACCGTTTCATATCTGTGAATTTCATATAAAAGCTTTGAATTTCTCGAGAACTGGAGTGAAAAGAGATTCTACAATGTTTATCTCATCTTATTTGTTTGCCTTAAGTAGCGTAGGTAGGTAGAGCTGACAGTCACAAGCAGCCCTTGCTGCGAGACTCAATTAGAGGAAGGGAAAGCGCCGGCCGTTTTGGTACCATTTACTTATTTGGCCGATATAATGGAAAATAAACATTATATTTATATTGACAAAATTTGAAATCGTGGAGCCTTTTCGTCGCATTAAAAAGGAAATCCGATCTTTGATTTTCATCTTGGAAAGTTTATCAACATCTTTAAGGGCTGCCTTTCCGAAGCTTAACACTCTAAAACCGGCCAGGATAGGGCATTAACAGTGAAAGTGAAGTGAAAGAAAGTATACTGACGGATACCTCCTATCGGCTATTGTCCAGTACATATTGAAGTAACCTTGGCTATGTCATGACTGGGTTCTGCATAAAAGTTCGATAGAACGGTTTTTGTATTTATTTATTTATTTATTTCATCAAGCAGAGTACAACTCTTACAGACTAATATGTATACTTATATGTAATGTGTTAATAATGTGTTGTAGTACCCGTGGCATGATTAATTTGCGCGGGTACTGCCTCTTGCGAGGAATTGACAAATCCTTCAAGAGTAATTCTTGTCATGAAAAAGTGCTTTCTCAAATAAGCCGTTCGGATTCGGCCTAAATTTGTAGGTCCCTTGCATTTCTGACAACAGTTCACGCACACAGGAATGGTTGAGAGTTGTAAGTCGATAGGCCCTCGTTCACAACGGACTGTTGCGCCACCCAATTTAATTTAATTTAGAACGGTTTTTGTTATAGCTAGACAATATCCCCCGGATATGGTACAATTAAGTGTTCCACCTTCGGTTGGATTCTGTTAGAAAAATTGAGAAAATTTTCCCCTTCAAAGCTCCTAGAGAAATATTAAACCTTTCCTTAAGTGAGCTATAAGGCACCGATCGTTACTGGTCCAACTCATTAGCCCGTTCATGTCCATCGATGACAATATGACCTGGAACCCAAATAAGAGTGACAAGGAGGTTGATGTTGAGGCTGCATATTTCATCCCGACATTGTTGGAGCAGTATAGAGGAAGTTGTGGCCGACATCACGTAGCCGAAAAGACGTAAAAGACATTCAAGGACTCGAAGAAGATTCTCGACCAAAGTCCACACTCCATCTTTGACCCATCAGTAAAGATTGTGGTATCTAAGTCTTTCATAACTATGCCATCATCTTAATTATTTCTGGTAGGGAAAATGTCTTACATTTTTTGTATTGAGGTTCAAAGCAAGGGTGCAGCAGTCGGTGTCCGTTGGAAAAACATCGGCTGGAATCAGTTCTTAAAGTAAGGTCTGCAAAAAAAAAGGTCTGCAAAACCAGTTTGAATATTTAAGTCTTAGCGCGCTGAACGATACTTAATACCTAATTCATAGACCTTATAGTAGGAGGTGCAGAATAACATTTAAGCAGGATCGAAGGGTCCCTTTTGTATTAACACTAGATATTCTTTGAATCTTCCTTAGTGCCTTGGTATTGTATTTTTTTTAAGCGCAGACCACCACACAATCGATCCATATAACAAAATTGGACGTACAACGGCTGTGTTCAGTTGGGGTAAGGTGAAGGCAGGTATTTCAGTTTTGGTCGTTAAACCAAATCATTAGCTTAAGCTACCGCTTTTTCCCCCACAACTTTTCATCTTAATTAGGATTTTATTCTCAATTTCATAAGTGCGGCGAGAGAACAGCGCCTTGTGGTGTTCCTATACTCACAAGTTTGGAAGAGATTGTGTTACCTAACGAAGGTTGTATCATTCTATCACTTAGTATATAAATATCCATTCTTGAACAAAAACCTTTACCCCAAAGTGAATAAGTGATTCTTGAATCAATTTAGTAAGGACTTTATAGAAGACACCTTTCTACGGCAGCAAATGTAAATTCTTTATATCGGGATAAAAACTACTTTAACCTGTCTCCAGTATATGATTACGATAGAGGCATCCTTTGAAGAATGTCTCCAGCCATGTAAGTGCTATGCCTTGAAGTTTTTATAGCATTACTGGTAGTACACCAACTAAATCTGGAGACTAAAGGATGAGAAAGTAAGAAACAGCCTAGAAAGTGCTTTCTCTTGTAATAACAGAATTAATTTGTTTTACATGAGTTAGATTAGTTTTTGGAGTTATTAGTGTTTTAGCTTGCAATTTTCGTAGAATGATGTCTAAAATCCATCAGGTTTCTTCAGAAAAGGTGGATTGCAATGTTATTTCGATAAGACTTTATTAAGTGTGGCAGCATCTTGTATGTCTTTAATCGATCGACAATGTTCTTTTTACTTTGTTTTTTCGTTTTTTTTTTGACAGTTTCTACAGCTCGCTTATAAACTTTAAAGGAGTCTTTATATGGTTAGTAAAAAACTTGCTTGTGGCACATATTGAAGATCGTTCTGGTAATTTTACCAGGGAAGAATATTTACGGTGATAATTTAAAGAATATGACATCTTAAAAGCATTTGTCCAACTTTATTTGTTTTGACTCGTGAGCTTTTCTATTAGAAGCGTAGATATATTTTTTAGGTATAGACTATATTCTTGAAATTTGTTCTCACGGGTTTTGCGCTGAAATGCATATTAATATAAATTTGACGTAGTCTGCGCCCGTCTCGTAGGTCATGAACTCATTTATAACTATATTTACATACGTACGTCCTCTGGAGAAAATTCTAAATCCTTGCTATCTTGGACATATTTTACTTCTCCCCCCCTCTAGAGACGTCTCACTTACTTAACACAAGTAATTCTAAACTAAATATTTAACATTTATACTCATACAAAAATGTATTACAAAAAAAAGTATAAAGCGTTTTTGAATGAAGACGAAAAATAATAACTTTTTTATTTTTAAACTTTGAAATCGAATTATTTCCAGCCTGCTGGCCACACTGGCATAAGCTAGGAGTGTTCAGCAACCCGTACTCAACGAGTAAGAGACCATCATCAACCATTCACGAACCAACTTTCAAGTACCTAGTGATGCCAGCCAGCCATGTCATAGGTTGGTTCTTGGTTTGGTTTGGTTGGAAAAGCAAAAGGAAAAGCTAGAGATGAGAAATCTGAGTGCGTATTTTTTGGAAGGAGGACAAGGCAACTACACTACCTCTACCTTTCCCACCTGCTCTGCACGGTGTCTCTGTCGCTGCTCCTTCTTCTAAGTTCTGATTTATAATAAAAGTTTATTTTTTGTGTGTACGAGTATGTGTGTGTCTGTCTGCTCTTATATGGGTAGGTATAACGGTTTCTAGTGCATTTGAGCAAATTGGTGAAATGAAATGCGCACACATTGCGGGTATCCTGTTTGTTTATTACATGGAATGAGGTGAGTTCCTGTTTTTGTGTAGCCTTTATTTATGCAATGAATACCTCCTAGCACTAGCACTAGGTAGGTAGGTTGGCTAGGCACAAACTTCTCGAGGGGACTGGTATATAATATATGTAAGAGTGTCTGCTGCTTCTTGAGATGTGTAGAACTAGACACGTTTGACATAGATCTGTTTTAACTGTTGTTTTTTTTTTTTGCTCAGAGAATCGCATTGAGATTTGAGACCATCGACTTAGATTGCGTTGCGTACATGTACAGTACCCTGTATATGCCTAAAACTAAACCTATATCTTTGCTCTGGGGATGGATAAGATATTATGTGCGTCCGACATAGGTATGATGGATGGAATGTATCTATGGATCTTATTGTCAATAACTTTGTAGGTTTTTCTTTTATAAATCTGGATATTTATACAAGAGTAGAGGTTTTCGGAGAAATAGACATTGTCAAATTAAAAAGACAAACATGAAAATATGAAAACCTGTATACATAAATAAATACACAAAAAGGTTGCCTTGGAGATAAACATCATCATCATCCTCCTCAGGATGAGTAATACCTGTATGACGAAGAGAAAACACTAAGACAATGCTAGAAATGGAAAAGGAGCAAATAATAATTAACGTGTCGTCTTGACTGGGGTGATGTTGTTGTTGAAGAAGAACAATGGTTGGTTGGTAGGTAAGAAAAATGCAGTTCTAAGAAAACACTTTTAACTCCAAGGTGAATGTCCTTTCATTGGAATTTTGTATGTCTCTTAATTAGATTACATTTTATATTGTATATGACACAACACACATTTACATGGATTAATGAGAGACACTAACAGGACCAAGACCTATCTTCCTTCGAAAAAAGGTACCGCGATTTTAAATGTTTGAGAAAATAAATACATATATAAAAAAGAGGCGGGGTGCCACCCACACTGATAACTTCCCATTCCGTCTGTCGATTTGTCTAGCTTAAAAGATTGTAGGTTTTCGTGTTTTGTTAAAAAAGTTGTCAGATGACTTATTCTTAAAAATTTTAAAATTACCAACGATATTATTTTTCATAAATAATGAAATAGTTTGATTTTTAAATCTATTTTTGTTAACAAGATTTTTAGTCGAAAACCAATTTTTACCAATTTTAGAGGTTTTTTTTTAAGTTTTTAGTGTTTTTAAAAAAAACTGTCAATCGGTGTTCCTCAAAATGTTATCGAATATTGAAAACAGTATTTTTATGAGACAAAATCAGTTTGAAGCCATAACCTTAAATTTTTGAAAAGATGTGAGCCGAAAATCAATTTTCAAAAACTTTTAGTTGTTTTTTTTTTTAGGTTCTTAGTGTTTTAAAAAAACTGTCAATCGGTGTTTCTCAAAATGTTACCGAGTGTTGAAAACAGTATTTTTTATAAGACAAAGTCAGTTTGAAGCCCTAACCTTAAATTTTTGAAAATATATTTGAGTCAAATATTAATTTTTACCATCTTTTAGTAGTGATTTTTTTTATCTTTTATAAAAAAAACTGTCAATTCGATTTTTCTCAAAATTTTGGCAGATGTCAAAAACATTATTTTCCGGAACACAAAATTATTTTGGAGATAAAATTATTGTATACATGGCTTGATGTTAGTGCTTTGGACTGTAACCCGTCAAATCTTCGGTCAATAAGTCTTCTTCCGAGCATCAGCAAAATAATTCGGGATAAACAGTTCAGGTTCAGGGCAGGTCATGACACAATTCATGCTGCGACTAGACTCGTTTCTGATATCCAATTGAATAAATCAAAACAACAATGCACAGATCCTGTTCTAGTTGATTTGGAAAAGGCCTTTGACACCGTATGGTTAGAGGGCCTTTACCTAAAACTGAGCAGGCTTGGCATAAGCAAGCCATTGTTGTATATACTTTATGATATGCTTGACGGTAGAAAGTTTGTTGTCAAAAGTGGCAATGTAACTTCTACCACAACATTCTCAGTTAAAGCATTTACACCAGCGATCTGATGGGTAGTCTTACAAAGGCAATTGCGTACGCCGACGATCTAATTGCGTATAGAACGGCCCGAAAGGTTGAGGTTATTAGAATTATCTTGCAGCGTGATTTGGACAAGATTTAGCGATATTGCGAGGACTGGAAAATGAAAATAAGTGTATGGAAGTTGGAGACAATTCTGTTCCGGACTCCGTTGGCTGGGGCCACGAGGGATACTTGCAAGAATTGGTGCAAGATAGTCACCGTTGATCTTATTGCTATTAGCGAGCAAAAGTGTAGTGTATCGGTATCTGGTAAGATCAGTATTTATATTTCGACAGACATATAAATGCTGCTCTAAACAGGGCTAGAGGAGCCTTCGCTCTGACAAAATGGCTGTTTTTAGCAGTCGGCTTCACCCCACAGTGAAGGTAATTTGCTACATTGCCCTCATACGGCTAATGATCGTTTATGGTTGTCCTGTTGCAACGTTGCTCCTTTCCAGATGGAGAAGTTTCGGGTGTTCGAAGGGCAGTGTTTACAATGCTGTACCGTCTTATATCGAACAGCCGAATCTTTTTATCTGCATTACTATTCCAACGAGTACCCGTGGCATGATGGTTAGTGCGTTGGACTGTCATGCAAGGGGTCTTGGGTTCAATCCCTGCCTGTGCCACCTTAATTTAAAAATTAATTTTCGCGGGTACTGCCTCTTGCGAGGAATTGACAAATCCTTCATGACTCGCACACAGGAATGGTTGAGAGTTGTAAGTCACTAGGCCCTGGTTCACAACGGACTGTTGCGCCACCCCATTTGATTTGATTTTGACTATTCCAACGAGGTCCTATGCAACGGACACATTGCAAGAGCTACGTCTTTGACCAACGATTTCATTTTCGGCGCGTTCTATCCGAACGACGAGTATTTTGATAGTGCACGCTTGAGCGGCTTCATTCCCCCAGAGGCATTCCTCTTTTTAGACAAATGCGGTCTGATACAGGATAGATTGGCAGTTCCGTTAATCTACCAGATCAGACGACGAACCGTGGATAGGTGACTCCTGTACAATCGGGACGTCATGTCACAAGGCGGAGCAGAGCTCCTTCGGTTTTAGGGTTTAGTTTTAAGTTGAATAGGCATGGTGGCAACTCATCCAAGAATTAATCTTGTCATGAAAAACTAGCCGTTTGGATTTGGCATATAAATTATCCCTGTAATCACGCGCACGCATGAATGGTTGAGAGTTGTTAGTCACTAGGGCCTGGTTCTCTAAGGACTTTTGCGCCACCTAATTTTTTTTTTGACAAACGTTTTTTTTTAGTTTGTTTGATTTGTGCTCGAAAATTGATCATCCACTGTTGGCATTTCTTGCCAACTTTCTGACCATTGACGGCTTAAATGTCCAAGGGACTTTTTTTTGTAATTTGCACCTTGTAAGTGTAAAAATGCAAATCTTTATGCATAATTTTCAACAACGGCCATCGTCAGTTTTGCAATTTTTGGGCAAGATCCCGAGTTGAAGTGGACAGTTCTTCAGCCACAGCAGTTCTTCCCGAACAGCAGTAATATTATTTTCTGCAGTACGAGTTGCACGAGCATGCACTGATGATTTTGTAAGTTCACTGGTGAGCTTGCTAAAATTTGTACACGATCAAATTTACCGAACAAATTGGGAAGTACACGATATGCATTTTGACTTGTGTATCTTTAAACGGTTCAAATTGAGATAGTCTGATATTGAGAAGTGTCAAATGAAATGTAGAACAAAACTTGACGTTTAGGTGTGCTTCAAACTTAACATGGGCCTTTAGAATTCAACGACCGTTTATGGGCTTGCCATAAATTTAGTAAATTATTTTCCAATAAGGACGCCAAAAAATTGAGAAATTTCAGAAAAATTTTTATCGGCTTTAAGTAGAATCAAAGCAATTATAAATGGTTTTATTTTCAATGACCTGGCCGTTGTCGGTTATTGACGAATCTATTGAAGCTACTATCGACTTCAAATTTCGGTAGACAATTTTTATAATTTTCAGAAGTTGGTCGATCGTGTTTTTTACCACGACATGACCATGAAAATTTGGTGATTTTGAGTTCAAGAAAATTAAATTGAAAGTTTACTGGAAAACTCGTATATGTTCCTCGAGCGGATGGCGATTGTTCCAATGACCAACCCAAACAAATTCATCCAAATTCGACAAAATCTAAATCGAAAAAAAAAAACAAAGCCTTATTAATGGGTACCACAATATTAGAACTCTTTGACGAAGAACATTCTATGTTAACAGGGTTAACGCAGCTTCCAGAGCTTATTAAGAATGAAAATTGTAGAGCAATCAAATCTTAAAGCTGATGTACAAGATAACATAAGCAAACCAGCAAACATTGGCACAAATGAAATGAAACAATTTATTGGTATGACAATTTTATATGTCAATAGTAAAACTACATCTTTGACATGACTTGAAGCAGTACAACCCCGCAAAACCTCATAAGTGGGGATAGAAAAATCGAGACTTCCGTGGGGTATATAAGGATTCAGTTTTAATTTTAATATTTTTGCAGGTGATCAATACTCATCTCTGATTTCGGTCCTGACTTAAGTGTTAGTGGAAATGTGGTTACTCAAGGTACATTTTAAGAGTAAATTGTTTGTCAACGAATGTAATTTATCTAAAATATTGCTAAAATGTCAAATAGTGAGGTTACTTCCATTTGCGAATAATACAAAAATCTTCAAAGAAAAATTCTTGTTATTAAAAGTGGTTCCTCAAATTAGCTTTTAGAATTGTCCTTCATCAGAAGAGTGCGCATACTTAAGGGGTTTTAAATACCCTTATAATAAGCACTACCCGTATAATAAGCACTAAGAGAAAAGGAGGATAGTATTAAAAAGAAAAACCGTTGCACACTGGTTTTGAATGTTTGCACATTGTAGTGAGTGGAAAATATTGAGCCACTACATTCGTGTAGTACGGCTGGAAAAAGAATCCGTGTGCTTAACATTTCATTCAAAATTGGGCTCAAGGGTAAACTGATAAGCATTCTAGTACAAGTGCTCAAATTGAATTGTGGAAGGAATGCAAATGTCTATTTCGCTAAAGAATTGTTTAAAAAAATAGCGATAAAACAATGACATGCAAGAGACCCGCTTTCATGATTAGAAAATGTCTCAGAAAAAGAACTATCACCTATCGTATTTAGAGGTCTCTTCAATTCTATCCAAAAGACTGAAGTACGTTTTTAGGCTATATAAGTCCAAATCTGAGAATTATATTCGAGCTTCGGACTCATAAAAGCTTTGTACATTAAAGCAAGATCAGATGGGATAAGAAATTGTTTGCATCGTCGAAGAAAACCTTAACACTTCACAACATTTTTAGCGTTGTGAAATATGTGATCACTCCAGAAGAGATGGTTTGTGATGCATTTATGTAAAACTGAACGCTATTCAGTCTCCTCGATGCAAGTACCGCCAAAGTATAGTGGCAATGGGGGAGGGCAACGCATTTGCTACAGAAGACAGCATCGAGAATTATTATACTCGGCACGCATTGCGCCCATTTTACGGTAGACGTGGTAGCCCTTAACAGTAACGTTTGATGGCCAAATTTGAGAAGACGGGTTCAGTAAACAATCAGCCAACACCCGTAAACATTCAATGAACGCAAGATCGACCGAGAACATCGGTTACAGCAAGAACTCGGCCTTTCGAAGACTTCGACTTGGCGAACTTTGCGTCGGGACTTGGGGTTACACCCGTTACAAAATTCAACTGACCCCAGGAGCTCAAAGTTCATGAAAATAGACAACTCCACCTTTTTGTTTCAGCACGACGGCGCTACGTGCCACACAACAAGATTGACATTTTGCATGAACGATGTGAGGGTAAAGTTATCTTTCGCAGGGGTGATGAGAATTGGCCACCAAGGTCATGTGATTTGACCCCGCTAAACTTTTTCCTATGGGGTTTCTTAAGGTTGCAGGTCTATGCAAATAAACCACAACCGACCAATGCCCTAAATGTGAACACTACACAGACCATCGCTCAAAAATTGAGTTGGATCTATGCTAGCGTTGCCATCCGTCCGGGTTTTCCCGGACATGTACTCTTTTTAACCTATGCGGGGAACGTCCGGGATAGTTTTTGCTGATTGTCCGGGATTTCCCTTTTTTATCACTAAAAAAAGGTTTTTTTTAATATTCTTTATGTATTTCCTATTCTAAAACTCAATCGCGGCTAATAAGATTAAAGAAATAAACAGAACCAATCATTTAGAAAGAGAAATTCCAAACGAACAGAATTTTATTGAACAGAATTTACACAAACAGAATTTTTTGGCTGTCAAACGTCAATGTCATCTTTTTCAGTTGGTGGATTGGATTTACACCTGAATGTTTTTGTTTTTAATTTAATTTTGTGGGCGTAAAGAAGACAAATTTTTTATTATAAAAGAGTGTTAAAGGTAAAAGATAAAAGTTTGCGAGAGTTGTGTTTTAAATTATATAATTATGCTTTTAGTTGCTCACAATGCCAAGACGAAAATGTACTTTCATTGAAGATTTGAGTTTAAAGTTTACTTCTTTTAAAAAAAGGAAAATACCACTGGGATGTGTGCTGCTCTATTTGAAATTTTAGAATTTCAATTGCAAATATAAGTAGAAGAAACATTGAAGATACATATCGTTAAGTCCGAAAAACATTCCAAAAATGTACGAGCGTCAACATCGTCAGCAGCGTTGCATTTGTTTGTTGTAAGGCGACCGGCAGCTGACCAAAACATTTAAAGGCAGCAGAGGCAACAATTGCATACCACACTGTTTTCATCACCAATCGTTAAATTCACTCGATTGCACCATGAAATTAAATCAAAAGATATACTTCGACTCAAACATTTGCAAGCAACTGTCCTGTACCCGAACTAAGGCTACAGCGATAATCACTAACGTTATTGTCCCTTTTTCTGTATGACACTGTATAAGTGTTCAAACAGATGCTATTAACTACTAAGCCTTGAAAATGTTCCCTGTTTTAAAAAGATATTACGGTTTTAAAAATTGTGGCACTAAAAGCAAGATTCTGAATCTTGTTGATATGAAATTTGATGACAAATGTACCTACATAATATGTAACTAGATATGTAACTATTTATAAATTAATTTATTTTTATTATTTAAAAATAACTGAAGTACCTAAATAAAATATTTCAAAAAAAAAGTAAAAAAGTAAGTAGCCCGTGTGTCCTCGTTTTGTACTCTTTTTTGGACTCTAATTTGTCCGGAAAAGTCCGGGATTGCAAATCTCGCTGCCTAGTTTCATCAAAATTCTTCTGGCAACCCTAATCTATGCGGAAGAGTAATTGAAAATTGTACTACTCGGATCCGTGCCACAGTAAGAAGCCGAGGCGGGCATTTGAATTATGTCATATTCCACACTTATTGGCATACATGGAGCTTTCAACTAAAAAAAATATTTTGTTAAATCCTCACACACAGCTTGTTTTATTCCATTTCAACATCTACCCACCCTTATTGAAAATCCCTTAACTTCTCGTACTATAGAAAATATTGCTGGTGTTCGCAATAGTATGGCTTAGAACGTTTTTACCTCAGGTGGTCTTCGTGCGTCGTACCTAACAACTGCACCTCTCACGCTTGTCGTTGATGTACATTATGCATAAAGATTTGCACTTACACGTTTAAAAGGTGCAATCGACTCAAGAACTTAAGCAATGGTCAGAATGGTGGAAGAAAATCGAAATATCAACAGTGGATGATCAATTTTCGAAGAAAATCATTCTGATCTTCACCAAATGTTCAGCCCAGTGGATTCGTAAATAATCAGGATTCAACCCAAGACTGATTCTCGAAAACCCAATGCACCCAAGAAGGTGTTACTGTTTGGTGCGGTTATTGGGCGGGCCACATTTTTTTCAAGATGGTGCCGGCCAGGCAGTTACTTAGAATGTAGTTCGCTATCGTGAAATGATTACGAATTTTGTATGGATCGAATTGGAAGATAAAGTTTTAACAAGGTGCCACTCGCTACATAGTAGACGAAACAGTGACTCCTTCACGACAAATCAAATGGCCGTATTATCTCACGTTAGACTTCATTCTTTGGGGTTTTTCGAAAGAAAAGTGTATATCGATAATTCAACAATAACTCGAGAGCTAAGGGATGAAATAATTTGGAACATTAACGGTATAGAATCCCAATTATGGCTAAGAGTCATCAGAGTCGAACATTTTGACCAAATGAAGGTTTGTGGTGGGGGTCGCGGCGGACATTTAGCCGAAATTTTGTTACATAAATAATTGAACCAACAATATTATTATTATAAAAAGGAGTTAAGTACAAAAATAATTTGCTAAATAATTTGTGCTTTATTTAAAGTACATACATTGGCATTTTGCCCATAGATTAAACATTAGAGCCCTCAACGCATTCTACACCATTTTTTTGCATATCATAGACTTGACCTCTGTTTCCAAATCACACTTCATTTGATTTTAATTCGACAAACAAATTCAAAAATACACAAAAAAAACATAACTCTTATAACCCCAGAAAAAACCATAAAAACAAATCTATAATAAATTTAAAAATACAAAACCATCTTCCATCTCAATCCCCATCAATAGAACATTCTTCCCCATTGATTTTTGTTTCTTGATTTTGTTTTATAAATTTTCAATGCGAGTATATAGTTATAAGGACATTTATATACATTTAGGTATATACATTTTTAATAGCCCGACAATTTATCACTTTATAATCTCAGGTTTAATAGTCGATTCAGAACCAATAAAAATGAATACCCTCTCAAGGAACAAGTATGCACTAATCGATGACCTATAAATAAATCGACATTTTCCGAGTGCAAATCTACATACCTACATACAAATACAAATATTGTACAATGCATAAGTATAAGTACATATCTATATGTACGTGCAGAGGTGACATTAAAAAAGGATATAATCGGTATTCATTGTGTATTGAATTTGTGCACTTTCGCAATGTCAATTTATGGTTTTACGACCATGAGAGAAATTAAATGCTGGATCACGGATTATAATTGGTTTTGAAATTTACTTAACTCATAAATCTAAATGTTTGGTATTCGGAATTAGAAAAATGTAGATTGGGTGAGTTATTTGAGTTTGTTAGAATAAACAAATTTCATTGAATTTATAGTTTGGTGAAGAGAAATAAATCAGTTTTCAAAATAAATTCAATTTAGACATAATGAACATGGGTTACCGTATTTGTTTGTCCCTGAGTGTGTGATGATTGATAAGTGAGCAGAATGGTCAAGGTAAGCGGTTCTCACAGTCACTGTAAGTCCTCCAAGAGTATTTACATTCTGTTAAATTGCATAAAAAAAAGAGGCTGGGATGCGACCCACGCTGATAACTTCCGTCTGTAAATTTGTCCTGCTTAAAAGTTTGTAGAGTTGGGTTTTAAAAGTTGTTTATTGAAATTTTCTTAAAAATTTTAAAATTACCAACAATATTTTTTATATAACGAAATTGTTTAGTTTGAAAATCAAGATTTGTTTTAAGTCGAAAACAAATTTTTACCATTTTTAGTAACATTTCTTAAATTTTTACAAACTGGATAAATTAAATTAATTTGAGATAAATCGAGAACCGAACATTAATTTTTACCAAATTTGCGTAGTTTTTTTATATGAGTTTAAGCTGCGCTTTTGCATACTTCACAACCGTACAAAAGAATTGCCTGAAATATAACCTTACAAGTTATCGTTTTATGCTCGAGTAAAGTAAAGACTTCCTATTAATAAAAAGAAACAGCAGTATGGTTGCTATCTTGACTTTTTTTTAGTGATTGTGAAATGTGGTGATTGAATGTTAGTTAAGAATCAAGGAATCGAGATATTTCAGTTGATTGTCCCAAAAATTTGCAAATTATTGCTTGCATTAAGTTTGATTTTCCGTCGATTGTAATATTGGTACAATATTCTCATAGCATTATTTAAGTTCGTCTCAATGTTGAGACTAAACGTATACGAAGAAAGTATTGCAGTGTGATCAGCAAAAATTGCTGCTTAACAGGATGGTAATTTGGGAAAGTCAGAGGTACACAGGTTATACAAGGTCGGTCCAAGGACAGATCCTTGAGGGACACTAACATCAAAATGTATTATTTCCGAAACACTACTATTTACATGTACCATACCATAGAAAACATCTATTTGAAAGAAAACTTTGAACAATTTTACAAAGATAAGGTGGAAAATTGAAGGAAATCATTTTATAAATAATACCTTTGTGCCAAACTGAATCGAACGCTTTTTCGATGTCTAACAATATCATTCTGTTTTATCTCCTGAAACCAAATTGTCCATTTGGATATAAGTTGTTATCAGTTATTGTTTTAACAATTTTGTTTTTAATTATTTCTCTATACACTGCGGGTCATAAGGTTAGAAGCAGACATGGTGGATTAGAAAAAAACAACTATAGTAAATGAAAAAATGTAAAATTTGGTAATATTAGAGAGTAAGCTAACGGATCTTTTATGACAAATTGTCAATTGAGTCGAAAATATGCGAAAATAAATCGGGTCATAAGATTAGAAGCAGTGCAAATATAAACGTTGTCTTGTGAAGTGAATTCATTTTATTTTCGTTATAAACGGTGCATTTCATAAATTGATTGTTGTTTATTGAATTGTAATAAAAATGAGCAAAAAAAAATGTTTGACAGTGGAGGAAATGGCAAAAATAGATGTTTATTACTCTGAAGGTCCTTCATGCCGTGCTATAGCCCAAAAAATAAATCGAAGTGATCATTGTGTCAGCAACTATTTAAAAAATCCATCTTCGTATCTTAAAAATTATAAAGGAAACACTTCCTCTGCCTTAACACTTCGCGAAACCCGAAATATACTTAGAATAGCGTCAAATTCATCTTTATCGGCAGCTAAAATTAGGGATAAAGCTAATAAAGCTGAAGGTTAAAATGAACCACCACCACTTAATGACGCAAGGAAGAAGCAACGCTTGTGTTTTGCGAAAGATCACATGAGCTGGGATGTGTAGAATTCAATGACTACAAATGATTGGCGGAAGGTTATTTTTTCCTACGAAAAAAAAAATTAACCTAGATGGGCCAGACGGTTATAATTATTATTTCCATGACATGAGGAAAGAGGATCGGTTTTTAAACAGTCACCATAGCAGAGAAGGAGGCGTTATGGTCTGGGGCTCAATTTCGTTTTATGGCAGACTTGGTAGTCCAAGATAGTAAAATGACTGGAAAAACCTACAAAGCCTTGCTGGAATCAGTATTCCTCAAAATTACCGAGCTTTTTGGACCATTTCATGGATTTTTCAGCAGGACGAAGCTACGATACACACAGCCCGAGAGGGCTTGCTGCCTTGGCCTCCATATTCCCCGGACCTTAACATATTGGAAAATGTGTGGGGCTGGCTTACTCATAATGTGTATGAGGGAGGGAAGCAATACGATGACAAGGAAGAGCTTATTGATGGTATCAAATTTTCCTGGAGTGAGATTTCACTGGACTACTTTTAATCTCTTTATGAATCCTTAAAAGATAGAATTTTTGAAGTTATTTTAAAGGCTGGTGGCAGCACACATTATTAAATATTTAATAAAACCCAAAAAACTTACACAAAATATGAATAACTGCATTTTATTTTATGTGCTTCTAATCTAATGACCCGATTTATTTTCGCATATTCTTGACTAAATTAATAATTTGTCTTAGAAGTTCAGTTAGCTTAATCTCTTCTATACCCAAAATGTATGTTGTGTTGTTAACAAAATAGTCTTTCATTAACCATTGGTATTTTTTTTAATCCATTATGTAACGGGAGAAATATCGATTTTACTTCTCAAAAAATCTTGCTTCTAACCTTATGACCCGCAGTGTATTTTGCTGATATTGCTGAGTAAACTTTCAGTCCTAACAGAGTTTTCGTCGGCTTTGAGAATTGGTATTACCTTACATATTTTCCAAGTAGTAGGAAAGTATTGCATTCTCAAGCAAGCATTTATGACGAATGTAAGGAAGAATATTCCGATTTTAGGCAACATTTTTAAATATAGATTTTTAACTTGATCGAGCCCACTAGATTTTCTTGTTTTATGTGTGTGAACAACTGCAGCTACTTCTCTTGAGTTGCTAATATATTTTGTGGTGTGTCAAAAATCATCTGGTTTAAGTTTTGAATAGTTGTATCTACCAGTTGATCTGTTGAAACATCGCCTAAGTGTAGTGCTACAGAATGGTTTTGGGAGACACTAAGAGCAAGAGCATTTGCTTTTTCCAAATCCGTATAATGGGTTCTTGAATCATTTTTCAGAAAAGGAAACTGTCGATGTTTGTTTTTTTTTTTACAATTTTTACAATATTCCAGAAGGGTTTTGCATTTTTCTGTAAGGAACGTAGTTTATTATTCCAAACAAGATTTCATTTGTTTAATAATTCATAAGAGATTTGACGATTTAAATATGTAACGTTATCACGAAAAATAGGTCGGCGATATCTTTGCCAGTTTCTTCTTTGAAGGTTTCTATTTTTTGGAAGTTCCAAAATATGCGGTGAAAGTCTTTGGTGAAATGGTTTTTTAATAACTTTTGGAACAGATCGATTAACAGAGGCAATTATGTTTTGAGTAAAGTTATGCACAATATTATCAACTTTATTATTGCTGCTTACACTTTCTAGACCAGTAGGAATATTTCGAAGTTTACTTTTTAAAATTGACCTAAAACCTGTCCAGTTTGCATTTTTAAAATCTAGGTAATGCAGTTCTTGTTTTATTCTCGACTAAAGTCCAACGTTCAGCCTGCCTATGTATAAGCGGATCGCTTCGCACGATCCCGTCTGCGGCACTGGACACCTTGCTCTACCTTACACCTCTTGACATATTTGGCAAACAAATAGCTGCAAGCTCTGCTATTCGCCTCAATGCTTCGTCTCAGTGGACTAACAACAACATAGGCCACTCCGTAATTCTAAGGTACGTACAATCAATTCCAAAGCAAACAGACTACACCATCCCCCAACTACAATTTGACAGAAATTGCCAGATTTATATACCTACCAGATCTTTTTGGGAGGATAGGACATTCTTGGAGGATGAGTCGATCCATTTTTACACAGATGGGTCCAAAACAAAAGAAGTGGAGGTGTGTACTCTAAAGGACTGAAACTAAGTCTCTCATTCCGCCTTCCCAATCATTGTAGCGTGTTCCAGGCGGAACTTTTGGCGATAAAAGAAGTCTTGTCCTAGCTCAAAGAAAACGTGATATCAACATCTGATATCCATATTTTCTCTGATAGCCAGGCCGCTATCAAATCTCTGGACTCTGTCACTAAAAACTCTATAACATAACTGTCGATCATCTCTAATAGAGATGGCGCAACAGTTTAATATTCACCTTTGCTGGGTGCCGGGCCATAGAGACATTCCAGGTAACTGTAAGGCCGATGAACTCGCCAGGAACGGTACAGTACAGCCCATGCTACCAAGTTTGGCAAATACTGGCATACCAATCGCTACTTGTAAACTGCTACTAATGCAAGACGCTGTGAGGAGGGCAGGCACCAGGTGACACAACATCGCCACGTGTCAGGTCACAAAAAACATCTGGCCAACACTGCTTCCTCTCTCTTAGCAGATCGCATATAAGCTCGATAATAGGTGTCATAACCGGACACTGTCTAATAGGAGGAAGAGGAAGAAACGGTTCTTCATCTTCTCTGCACATGCCCTGCTCTTGCTCGAAAACGCAAGAATTACCTAGAAGAATTCTTCTTTAACGATCTAAACGATCTAAATCATATCGGTATAATCAGCCTCTCACGTTTCGTAAGAGATTCAAGCTGGTTCCATTGAGCTTAGGAGGAAGCCTCAAGATTCATGTGATATCACAATGGGCCATTAAACTGGCCTAAGTGTGTCCGTTTCCATCTTGGACAGCCACTATAACCTAACCTAACCTAAAGAAGTTCAAATAATACAACATAATGATAAGAGCTGAGCTCATTTAAAGTAATCGGGGAGGTTATTTGACTAGACACATTTGTTACAAAAATATCGAGAACAGAGGGACTTCCATGATAATTATTGAGGACATAAGTAGGACTAAGAGGGAACAACACATTTACTTGTAAAGTATTGGATAGATCAAATAAAATATTCCCAAAGGAGTTTGTCCTAATGCAACCCCATTCTCTTTGTTTGCTATTGAAATCACCACCAATAAGAAAGTCTCCACTTACAGCGAAAAGTTTTCTCAAGTCGTGATTCAAACATAATCTTTTTTGCAACAATGATGAGCCACCTGGAAAATACACGCAATATATTTTGACTGCCCTACGATTCATTAATTGGACTTCAATACCAATATTTCCTATTAGTTTAGTTCGAATTAATGGCAAAATCGAAAAAAAACTGTCAATTAAATTTTTTTGAATGTTTTTCCTAATGTTGAAAACAGTATTTCTTATAAGATAAAAGAAGTTTAAAGCCAATAACTTAAAGTCTTGAAAATATATTTGAGTAGAAAATCAATTTTTACCAACTTTGAGTAATGTTTTTTTTCGGTGCACAAAATTGTTTTTGAGATGAAATCATTTGCAATTCGTAAAATTTTCGAATTAATACATTTTTCTTTCGGTTTTTTTTTCTGATTTATGAAAAACCGTTAGTTGATTTTTTTTCCAAAAATATACTGGTTTGGTATCAAGTTAAATTATTTATAATGTAAATAATTTAATTCAAATCTCTAGCAATATCGGTTCATGAGATATTTAGGGTTAACCAAAATGTTCACCTTTTTTTAAACTGCTTTGGTAAAAAAAATATCCCACACAATTTCCTTGAGAGCGCTTTCTCCATTTTTCTGCAATATTTTCTGTGCAGTAAAATTTATTTGAAGTCGATATCTCTTTTTGTTCTCAAACTATGGACGCAGGAAAGAACGTCGCGAACCTACGAACGTACGTACACACGCACATACATCTCCATACAAATTTTTTATTTCAACTCTATGGACCTTGAAAAGTCGAGAAATGTCAAAATTTACAATTCGAAAAATCGGAACCAATAGAATTACTTCCTGTGGCAAGTTAATAACATATACAGCTAGGTTCCAGAATTTCAGTGAAATTGTAAATTGAGTGTATTTATTTTTATTGTTCTGCATTTCAAGCGATCTGGTAACTCCGATTTTTTTTTTTCAAAATCACCTTTCGTGAAACTTAAAACACTTGATATCTGTCATTTGGGATATTATTTAAGTATTTTTAATTTGACAAAATGTTTGGTGTGAATATTTTTTTTATCGTCTACGCATTTAAAAATTATTATTATTACTTCTAATTTTATAATAATTTAACAAATCATTCTTTACAAAACCTTTTTAATCGCGTCTCTTTTATTTTACAATTTCACATCAAATGAACAAGATGGATTTAAAATCGCTCGGAAATCAATAAAATCAAACTATGGAACACCGTAAAGATTATTTTCGGTGCATATCGACAAGAGATCGGCGGCCATATCTCACGAACTATCAGAAATATCGATTTCACCTGAATTTAGTTTAATAAACAATTATAAGCAAGGACGAAAGTGGAAACATCATAGTTGAACCACAGTCACTGCTGAGGATATGGAAGGGCCGAATTCCGCTGTCAAGCAGGATGATTCATTTAATATTAGACGAAGAAAACCAACAATTCTGTCTTCCCGACTTAGGTAAAGTAAAGATTTCCATACCAGATGGCTTGAATGCCGAGCTCTTCAAAGCAGCTGGAGATAATTTGGTTAGGAGCGTGAACCAATATATCTGTAGAATATGGTTGTAAGGAAGCATGTCCGATGAATTGAATCTCACTATTAATTGCCCGATACTGAAAAAAGAAGACCGTCTAAACTGCGCCAACTATAAAGGAATCACACTCCTTATCATCGCTCACAAAATCTTCTCTGCCGTAATGTGTAAACGTGAAAAACCCAGCCTCAACAATCTGATAAGTCCACCAGTGTAGTTTTTGACCAATAACTTAACCGACCTCTCGACGTTAAAATAGGCTTCAGGCTTCAGCCATCTTTCAAAGTCAAATAGGAAGAACTCAGCGTGATGGCATTAAAGCTTTTAAGAATATTGAGGCTGATGCAACAAAAAATGAGTTTAGAGGTTAGTGAAGGCAAAACAAAGTACATGCTGTCATTAGGAAAGGACCTAACTCCTTCAAAACGTCACAATCTACAGACTTTCTTTAACAACTGATTAGTGAGGTTATCTCTCGAGCAACGACGGACGGTCGTTATATGAGACCGTCATCATCCCCGTCTTGGTATACGTTGCAGAAGCATGGACTATGACAAAAGCGAATCAAACAACCTTGAATCGTTTCGAGAGAAGAGTTCTTCGACTGATCTACAGTCCCGTATGCATAGAAAGTGAGTGCACTGGAAGATGAAACGACAAAGATCGCTAGATCTTTATCTAGAGCGCATAGAAACAAATGCTCTGGCCTGGAAAGTCGTTGAATCTACACCCACAGGACAATGAAAAAGTAGAAGTTTTAACTGATTTTATTTCGAAAAGGGGAACCTTTTGAAAACAGTCCTTTTTTCTCTTAAAGAAAACAAACCTTAGCTTTTTTAAAAAGTTGTGTCTTTTATTTTAATTTTTGACATAGCAGTCAAGACATTTAAATTAATTTTTCACACCACCCATAGACCTGCGACTTATAAGAAAGCCACAACAAAAAGTATAAAGGGGTCAAATCACACGACACGAGGTTTTGTCTACTGCTTTGTGGAACGTAGCTACTAGAAAACCTTTAGTGATGGCCGTAGACGGTGATAGCCTAGCCAGCATCTTTTTCGAATAAGTATGGATCGATGATGCCCCCAGCCAAAAATAAACACCAAACAATAATTTTATTTGGGTGCATTGGCATTTCGTGAATCTCGCGTAGATTGGTGTCAACCCAAATCCATCAATTTTGCTTATTCAGGTACACGCTCATTGAAAAATAGACTCGTTCATTCATTTGGCCTCGACCAATTTTGGGGAATCGACTGTCCGTATTCTATTGCAGGCTTTCACTAAATGTGGCAATATTTTCGGCAGATTTTTGCTGACGTACGATTGTTGGCTGAATGGAATGGATTTAACTCTAGTAGTATGAGAGCAGAGAAAGATTTTGGCTTCAAACTTTTTTTTAATTTTTACAAAATGTTGTTGTTAATATTTTGTTAAATTTTTAGAAATATAACGGAATGGGAAGTAATCAATATGGATTGCATCCCAGGCTCTTTTTTTCTTGAACTTGATTCGGAGGTTTAAGATTTTTGCATATTGTCATTCCCAGTTTGTGCTCTCATTGCCAAATTTTCAACCTAAAATTCCGTAACTAAGCAATGAAAATGAGCAATTGTTTAGTCAACAAGAAATATGTTTTCTTACTCAAAAATAGCTGTCTTGGACCTTGTGACTAAATACTGTTTTTCGAAATTCGTTTGAAGTCTTGAACTTTGTGCGTTTACTGATTTTTAATTTTTTGTTGAATTTGGGTCAGTAGATTTGGGTTTGCGGACTTTTGCTTCATCAAAAGTGCTTTCTCGAATTAGCCGTTCAGATTCGGCTTAAAATTGAAGGTCCCCTTTATTCCTGGCAACATTATTCGCACATAGGAATGGTAGAGAGTTGTAAGTCGCTAAGCCCTAGTTCTAAACGAACTGTTGTGGCCACCTAATTTTAATCTGACAAATCTGTATTTTATAAAATATTGACACATAACAAGTTTGTCAGAAAAATACGATAGCAAATTTGCCGTGACAATTTTTTCAGGACAAATTTGTTGTGAGAATTTTACTACAGAAAAGATTTTGACAATTACCTAGCCCCAAATTAAGAAGTCATCCTGTTACTGTCTCAATCGTCAATGTTTATGAAATAGGCCTCAGCAACCCTAATATAACTCTTGACCTGCTCGTGTATATGACTTAGGTCCTTCCAGTACTTACATAAGGACTCGGGACTTGGCTGCAAAGTAAAAGGCACTCCGACCTCTTAGTCGCTTTCGAGAGGAAAGTTTTACGGAAAATTTTTGGCTCTTATGTAAGGAAGGGCGATTCCATAGAGAGGCGTAACGCATTGAGAATTAAAGCTTAGTGACTTACAACTTTCAACCATTCCTGTTTGCGGGGAAAGTTGTCAGATATGGAGGGGACCTACAGTTTTAAACCAAATCCGAAAAGCTAATTTGAGAAAGCACTTTTTCATGACAGAGAAAAGAGGCAGTACTTGTGAAAAATTATTTTTTTAGCATATATCGTGTCAAAAATGTAGACTCCTTTGACGTGGACCAGACCAAAAAGGCTTTTGTTGTAGATTTTACGTTAGATACGGCATAGCAGACCATGCTTACGTTGGGTAAATGACGTACACCATGACGCCCGAAGCTTTGAGGTGCGCAACTGGGTAGTGCCAGCTTGCGATCTGGATAAATGGACAAATTTATTAAATGAGCCAAGGAGTGAATTTTGTTTGTTGAGCGGACGATGATAATGATGGTGAATCCCAAAATATACATTAAAAACTATTGACCATGTGGGATCTAGATCAGGGTCATAGATTTGTAATGTTAACAGACTGTAAACTCTATGAAAAAGCGCTGTACAGCTGCTAAAGAATATGAAGGACATGCTTCCAGATATTAATTGGAACCACGATTTCAACAACCGAAAGGTATATACCCAATGTTAAGTTACAAAGGTGTACTTTTCATTTTTGATTTGAGATCTATTTTTTTGACTGACAAAACTTACTAAATGCCTTGAAAATCTGAAAATAATTTTTGCATAAATAAACTGGAAAGACTTTAAGGCTAATTGATTTAAAAGGAGGCAGCTGTATTCTAAGAACCAAATCAATTCGTTCACTTCGCACGCAGTTGATAATATTATGTGGTTATTTTTTTTTGACCGCAACTGTACGTACTCGGTATATATCATATGCACACGATGGTCATCTCGTCATATAGAGAAATCGAAAAAAGGAAATTTATTGACAATGTAATAATTGACTTTTGCTGGGTTTTGAGTATTGGTGTAAGGTAAATGCGGTATTCTCAAGCTTGGCGTGGCGTATACCCATGTATACCCATGTGTGTATAGTGTATGTGAAAACTTTTCGATACCTTACATATTTCGATTTACACGTGCATATGCAATTATTTAATTTTAGTTATACCTTAAATTGAATTGGTGGCTTGTGGTTAAATTGAAGGTTTATTTCAACCCCAAGGGTTTTATTTCCAGAATAAAATAAAGGTCAAATTTAAAATGATAAAGGTATACACATAACATAATGTTGAGATGAGAGAAAATTATTTAAATTTGTGGTTTTTATATCAAAAAGAGAAACACTTTTAATAAATATAAATTATTTTTTTGTTTAAAATCGATACAACTATGTAATACCAAAAGACCACAAGAAGAAGGGCGTCTCGTCTATATAATTGAATCTTTTTAAGGGATCGAATGACGAATTTGAACCGTTTTTAGCGTTGCTTTAAGTGACTCATTAGAAGTTTAAGCAATGATGGACATCACAAAATACAGAGGGGAACAATGATCTGGGATACGGTTACTTATAAAATTAAGCTTTATGATATTCAAGCCAAAAGCCTGATAGTTCCACAACAGTATGGTTTTAGACTGGGAAACTCTATCTTGACCAAATAGTCACATAAAGAGAGATATTGGAAAAACCTTAGGAAGACTCAAAGTATTTATAGAAAAGTACTTTACAGAGATATTACTAGATTTGGCATCCCTGATGTCAAACTCATCCGTTTGTTCAGAATTACGATAGAGAATGCCCGCTGCTTTATCAAAGTCGGAAACAATCTCACCGATGAAGTCAAAAAAGGTTTTAGACAAGGCGAAGCATTGTCATGGAACTTCTTCAGCACCGTTCTGGAAAGAATTCAATACTAAAAGCACAATCTTCCAAAGTTCCATCCAATTACGCGGATACGCCGATGACATTGACATAGTTGGAAGATCAAAGCGTGATGTCAGTGCCGAGGTTTTGAGCATAGCGGAATGGACGGAAGATTAGAAGATGGGTTTAGTGGTCGAACAGGGCAGGACCAAGTACAAAAGGTTTTTGCAAAAACATGATTATGGACAAGTATATCTTTGAGCTATTTAATGATCACCTAAAGATTGCTATACATTCAGACAACGGAACGGGTGCGCTAAAATAAAATGTAGAATAACTCTTGCAATTCGCTGCTTGTTAAGACTTAGAAGGCAAAATTGACTAGTAAAGTCCCCTTTCGAGAAACTAAAACCACCCTCAATAAGACACTTACTATCCTGTTCTTTTATTTATGGTCTTTTCCAACAAGATGAGAAATTCTAAGGATGCTTTGACAGAAAAATTCATCGAGTGGTTTTTGGTCTTGTGTATAAAGATGGAGAGTGGAGGAGAAGATAAAACAACGAACTTATGGGCTGTGCAGCGACAATGATCTAGTCAAAAGAATCAAAGTCGAACGACTTGGATGGCTGAGTCATATAGGACAACGCTCCAGCCCAGAAGGTCTTCGAGTTCAATCCCGAAGAATGGCGCTACAGAGGAAAACCGCGACTCATATGGTGCAGGCATAAGGAGGAGGACTTCAACAAACTTAACGTGTAAACTGGAGACAGCTTAATAGGGAAGATCCAAGAATATTAAATGTAATCAACAACATGGTTTTATGTGAAAACGATTCGACAGTTACTAATCTAGTTGAATTTTTGAATAAGTGCTCAAATGCTTTAGAACACGGTAAAGAGCTTGACTGTATTTACAGTAATTATTCTAGAGCTCTTGACTAACTTTCTTATAATATCATCATATTTAAGCTTAATATTTTTTCGTCTTTAGTTTATCACATGGATTTCATATTCTCTTCAAAATAGGTCTTATCAAGTTAAACTCAGAAGTTCTTTCTCCAGTCCTGTCAGCTCTTTGTCTTAGCTTTCAATGAAATACCTTTTTGTGTACAATACAGTAACATTTTAAACTGTGAGGAAAACTATAAGAAAATAAGTCTATAAACGATTGATTACTACTTCCAGAGGATATTTAAAAATATAAACTAAATTAGGTGCCGCAACAGTCCTTAGAGAGCCTGGGCATAGTGACTTACAACTCTCAACCATTCCTGTGTGCCAGTCATGTCAGGGATGGAGGGTACCTACAGTTTTATTGCCTAATCCGAACGTTTAATTTGAGAAAGCACTTTATTAAGCCAGCAATAACTCTTCGAGGATTTGTCAATTCCTCGCAAGAGGCAGTACTCATGAAAAAAACTTTAAAGTGGCACAGGCAGGGATTAGGTAAGTTTAAGTTAACGTGGCTGCAGATTAAAAACCACACACTTATAGGCCAAGCGAAAGGCCCATTGTGGTACCACATGAATCTAGAGAAATACTTTTTACTAGTCGAACCATTTTGAGCTTTTTATAAAGCGAAGAAGATATTTGATATCTTTTTTAGCTAGTTCACTGGGATTATCAAAAGAGTAGTCCCCCAGATGAAGTTTGCGTCTGAGTGAAAGAGCAGGGCAAGTGCAAAGGAAATGAGAGATTGTTTCCTCTTCTTCTTCGTCCATACAGTTCCTACAGAAGTCATTTGAGGCTACACCAAGTCATATTGTATGCCTGCCTATAAGACAGTATGAAGTCTGCTTTGAAATAACAAGTCTTTAGACCGCTTTAGGTCCAGTGAAGGCCATATAAGTTTTGTGGCTGCGCATGTTGGTAAGTTGTGCCACCTAGAATTTGCTATCGCAAAAGCTGTTTCTTTTAGCATAAGTTTACATATAGCTATCGGTTTACCTACCTTCTAACTTTCAGGTGAAATAGGTATGACGATTCCATTTTTAGCGAGTTCACCGGCACCCAACAGAGGTGAATGTTAAATTGCTGCGCCATCTTCATAAGAGACGATCGACAATCAAGGGTCGTTAAAGATTTAAGTGAGACACCGTCAAGGGATTTGATAGCAGCCTGACTGTCAGAGAAGATGCGGATATCAGAAGTTGATATCACGTTTTCTCTTAGCCAGTAGAGAACCTCTTTGATTGCTAAAATTTCCGCTTGAAAGACGCTACAATGATTAGGGAGGCGGAATGAGATGCTTAGATTTAGCTTTTGTGAGTACACACCACTACCAACTCCCTCATTTGTCTTGGATCCATCTCTATAAAAATGGATGCATTTGTCATCCAAGAGTTTTTTGTCTTCCCATTCATCTCTGAATGGAATGGATACCTGGAAGTTTTTTCCAAATAGGGGTTTAGGAACAGTGTAGTCTATGTACTTTGGTATAGAACCAAAGAGGTTCAAAATGATGACCCACATTGATGTTGGTCCATTGAGATGATGCGTCGAGTCTTATCGCTGTACTCGCTGCCACTTGTTTACTGAAGATGTTAAGGGGTGTCAGATGGAGGAGAGTGTCTAACGCTGCTGAGGGTGTGGTTCTCAATGCCTCGCTTATGCAGAGACATGTAGTGCGTTGGACTCTGCTGAGTTTGTCGTAGTATGTGACTTTCTCCAGTGCAATCCACCATACTGCAACCCCGTACATAAGTATTGGTCGGATGACCGATGTGTATAGCCAGTATGTTATGCGAGGTTGAAATCCCCATTTGCTTCCTATAGCTTTCTTGCAAAGGAAAAGATCTACTGTAGCTTTTTTAACTCTTTCCTGTTTATTAGATTTCCAACTTAATTTTTTGTCCAATATCAGACCAAGATGTTTGGCTTCATTGGTAAAAATTAGTGGTATACCTTTTATTGAAGGAGGTACAATTACTGGGATCTTGTATATCCGTGTGAAAAGGACGAGGTCTGTTTTTTGAGGATTAATGCCAAGCCCGCAGTGATCAGCCCATCTAGTGAGCATATTGAGTGCATTTTGGAGGAGGTCTCTCAGTGTATTAGGATGTTCCCCTGTGACAGCAATAGCAACATCATCGGCATACGCAACCACTCTGTAGCCTTCCCTCTCAAGGGATATTAGTTGTTCGTTAACCACTATGTTCCGCAGGAGAGGGGACAGAACACCACCTTGCGGAGTGCCTCTACTGACAGACCTTTTTGTGCAAAAATCTCCCAAACTAGAGTTGATGATCCTGCTTTTTAGCATTACATTAATCAACTCACAGATTATCCAGGAAGGCCACCATAGTATATTGATCCCAAGACCTCTCAATTGACAGTCCTACGCATTTACCATCATGCCACGGGTACTACGGAGGATATTTACAGCTTTGGGAATTTCTCTAAAACTCCTAGTTCGATTGATAATAAAATTGCGATTTCAGAGAGCATATTTACTCGGTGTTAAGTAAAGCCAACTCTGTATTAGGATTTGTTATCATTGGTCTAAAGAATTTCAGATCCTTATGTGATACTTTCTCTTTATAAGACTTTAATACCCCCACAACTTGAGTACGAATCCCAGGTATGATTTTTTTAATGAGATCCATAAGAATATTTTAAAATCTGTACAACGCAACTTTATACGTTTAGCCTTGAGAAAAGTGAAGGAATGAAGAGGTTCTGGGCATTAGACATCTAAAACACGCATATAGCTGTCCGTGGAAAAAACACGGCTTTCCTTGATTCACCCCAGTTACTTTAAGTATTAAATCTTGCGTCTTATTAATTTCCATATCAAAACTTACTTTAACGGGGAATTTAAGCCTTTTGAATTAGGTAAGGAGAAAGTATTAGTAAAAGAAGAAATGCCATAGGCAGCGATGATTGAAAAAAAAGGAAGCACCTTATTGTTTGCTAATATATCGAATATCTAATTGAAAGTCTTATCGGTGGATCTGCTCAAATGAGCTGCGAATAAAATATTTTACTCCGGTAAAAAGGAGTTTAAAACACTTTCCATGGATAAAAACACATCCACACAAAAAAATAATGTCATAATATTTGATCCGTTGCAATGTAAAGAACAGACAAACATACAAACAAACACACAAACAAACTGACTTCCTCATTTATAATATTAGTGGATAGAGGTGTTTTACCAATATTATCATTATAAAAAGAAATGACCGTACATTCCTAAATAATTTCTGTTTTATTCAAAATCAACATTGGCTCTTAAAATTAACCCACCATTTATACAGGGTCCGGAAAAAAGATCTCTCATATTTTAAAAATGAACACCATGAAGTGTGTGCTTTGGCTCCTCCTTGTTGGAAGCAGACTTCTTTGTGGTTCCAAGTTAACTGATTTAAGTTTGGTTGGAGGAAGGTCTCAATCATGTAACAGTAGTAGACCTCTATCTATCTATACCCGGAATACTATTTATCTATAAATAGCTTTAACTATAAATTTCTAAAAAAACGGGAGGTTTTTTTGCCCGGACCCTGTAATATTAATATAAATCCGAAGAGTTTGTCTGTTTGCTTGTCTGTTTGAACGAACTTATCTCAGGAACTATTGGTCTTGTTTGCAAAATTCATTACGTTCTAATTTCAAATTTGAATTGTACCTATTCAATACAAATTTGAATTATGTTCAATAAAAACAAATATTCACAAAGTTTATAGTAAATTATTTTTCAGGTTGAAATTTGTTGAGGAATTTGAAAAAGTAAGACTTTCTAACAAAAAATACACATTAACTTATTGTTTTAATAAAATACAAAAATTATAGGGCAATTTGTGATAACTTTTAGTGACTTTCATGTTTTTCAGTACTTATGAATATCTATCTTAAGTTTTAATCTTCAATCTCATTTCCAATAAAAATTTTTTTTTACATTAGTTCGTATGAAGTGTAAACATAAACACCTTCACCCTATAGGTACTCATTAAAGCATTCACCTTGAAAATTATTTCTTTCCATAAAAACTGCAGTTAACAGGAAGGCTGCGACTTAAAGTCTATGAAAAAAATACATTCTATCATACAAAACATTACATTTATGTAAATTCGAAATTTGCATGTCAAAATATACTTTTACAATCACAAAACAAAAACAAGAACTTAAACGTTTTCGCTTTATTTACCTATATAGATATTATATCTTTACTAATGTATTTCAATATATGTAAATATATTTCATTGTTGTTGCATGACAAATGATAACTTATTTAAATTGTTAGCCTCCCAAAAATGTCCTTATTTCAATATGTGCCTAAGTATATGTATCGTAATTCTTTCACATCTATACCAACACTATACTTCTTGTTCATTTGAATCAAAAATAATATATCTTGAAAACGTACATACACATAAATAAAGCTACACAAAAAACATACACCAACAAAATCCAAAATAAAAAATAAAATAGAATTAGCGGTTGAAATATTTCAACACTATGCTCTCTGGCAACATTTTAATGTATATAATTTTTTTCCTGCAATTAGAGCAAGGATAAACTTCCAGCCCGCAACAACGATGAAAAATGTCATCAATAAACACACAACCCTTACCAAACCTACCACCACTATCACCAGCACCAGTACTAGTACCAGCACTAGCAGCAGCACTATACCGTCAACACAAGAAGAGAAGTTGCGAAGCGATAAATTTTAAACAACTATATGCAAAGGGTGGGCGGGCGATAGAGAGGGTGTGGTTGGTTGCTATAGGAAAGGAATGCTATTTTATGTGTCGTCCTTCCACTGCTTTTGCCTCCATTTGCACCTCCCTAGAACAACAACCGTTCACTCGTGAACGAACGGGTGAAATTTACGCGAAATCTAGAGAAATACGTTACAGCCCCAACCCTCCCCATTTAACCGTCAGGACATAATTTTTTTTTTATTTTGCTCCTCGACACACAACCAAAAAAAGAAATAAATTGACGTGTATAAAACACAACATTTACCACTATAAACAAACACACACAGTCGACTATATGATGAGATGATGATGCCGAGTCGAGCACAAGTAAAAAAATCCACACCTACTCTCACACCATTCAACAAAAAAACAACAACACAAACTACAAAAAAGGCTCAAAGGATTGTAAAAAAAGCTAGCGTCGAGAAATCAAAACCATCAGCAAAAAGTGTACACTAGGGGATGTAGGGATAGGGACAGGATAGTTTTTTTTTTTTATTTTTCTAACACACACATTGATGGCAGTCAAGAAAACATCAATTTAAATAGCTGCTGCTAGATTCCAAGTTGGGAGAGGTGTTTTAGTCCTCACTCTCACAACAACTAAACAACCCCCTCCTGTTTTTATTATCTCACCAGTTTAATAGTCTCCACTTTGTGTTTGGTGACAGTAAATCAACTAGAAATGCAATCTAGAGCTCCAGCAGAGGTATAAAAAAGGACACACGACGAACGGAGGTTCACAGTATTCGTGAATAATATATTAGGAAATTCAGGTCCGCAGAGTTGGGGGGTGAAGGAGGCGGTGGTTTAGGCTGATGATTTGGTTTTTCCTTAGCGAAATCACGGAGATGGCTCTGAAGAAATTAAGTAACTGTACACTTTGCCTTTATGCATGGATGGAACTTGCATCAAAAATAAAAAAGGTGCCAGTGCGAAATAACTTATATCTAGAAGTCATCCTAGAACCCAAACTAAACTAGAAATTAAACGTTGTATAACGGGTTAAGAAGGCTATTGGTGCCTTTTTTGCGCCTGGAGAAAACCTTTTGGTAAAAAGTGGGACCTTTAATCGAAGATGATTTTGTGGACTTACACAGTCGTCGTTTAACGCCTTATTATTTTGTTATAGACCTCTTACCAATAAACCAATAAAGTAAATGTTTGACAGTACCCGTAGCGTGATGGCAAGAGCGTAGGACAGTCATGCTAGAAGTCTTGAGTTTTCAATCCTTACCTCCCTATGCCACCTACATTTGTTTACAGGTACTGAAAATAGTGCTTTCTCAAATTTGGGATATGAACTTTAGGTCCCCTCCATTCCTGAAATAAATCGCAAACAGAAATAGTTGAGAGTTGTAAGTCACTATACCCTTGCTTCCTATGGGCTGTTGTGCCACTTAATTTATTTAATTTTTGGTGCAGCGCGCTTATACTTATACTTCAAATCAAGAATCAAATTGTTGGATTTGCAGACCTCATGAGCATGTCAGTGTTATGGAACTGATGCCATCGGATATTTTTTCTCCGAACCGAACCTCAGTAAAAATCTTAAAAGTCATCTTCACTTACTAAATGGTTCGATACCAAAATTTTTCTGAGGGGTTAAGGATGGATTGTGGAATTTGGTCGAGAATGTTTGCCGATGACTTAAATGTCTCTTAGCCTTATCGGCTAACAGATTTTGCAAGTGTATTTCAAGATGAATTACTAGCAATCAAAGAAGCATGCAAAATACTCAAATCTAATCAAATTACAAACATGGCTAGAAGCACTGATAGCCTGGCTGCTGTTATGGCTATCAATTCGGTCACAACATGGTCTATATTGGTCCAATATTGTTGGAATGAACTATTAACTTATTTAGGTTCTGGGAAATGAACGGATTGGTGAGTTCCACCGGCAAGGATCAGCCCATCATAGCTCACTTGCGGTAACGTTAAATATTCCTCTTCAAGCCATGAACGGCACAACTGTCTCAATTATTCTGACTCAAGAATGATATAGCTGGGGTCACTGGAATGTGTAGAGAGTATTTAGGAGAGCATGCAGCAATGTTGGGCATCTCTTATAATAATCATTTCCGTAGTTGAGGAGATCAACATGAAAGGAAAATGTGACTTACTGCACTGGTCAATTCTAGAATGCAAGGGCATTTCTTAATGATTTTGATAAACTTTCCGAAATGAAAATCGAAGACCTGCTTTCTTTTTATGACGCAAAGAAATAGCTCTAGCATAGCTGGAGTGTATATGAATCCGTTAAAAATGTTTTTTTCTCAATACATAGGTCTGACGAGTTTATGACATCAAAATGGCGCTTTATCAAGCTTCCTATCTACCTCAATGAGTATGAGAAGAGATGGCCTATAGGTCTCACGAACCGTACAAAATGGCAGTTTCAGTTTTGAAGATCTACACAAAGTACAAGCCATTTATCAAACTGACAGGTACAAAATTTATTGTGTAGGGTTTTTTTTTTGCAATAAAAGGTTAATTTAAAAAAAAGCAAATGTTACACAACAGTCTTGATATTGGGATTGTTTTTCGAGACAAATGAAAGTTGAGCCCTATGCCAATACTTTGCAATCAATTCAAGGCCTTAGAAGGTAGAGTTCATGAAGTTATAGGAGACATACAGCCACAAATCCTCGCCTTAGTGACACAAAGACGTATGTCAATAAATGCAGATTTTCAGAAGAGACAATTTTCTTAAAAAGGGTGTTTCTTTACCCGTTTAGTTTTTAAGAAGGAATAAAATGTGTATAATTTAATGCTATAGATAAGAATTTAACTTTATTGTAAAGACGTAGTGGCCACCACAGCTGCCTCAAAAAACCAACCGAGAAATACAATTTTCTACTACTTCTTGCAGAAATTGGTAACGGATGACAGCAGTTACGCGCCAAATATTTTACTACAAGGTGTCAATCGTCTCGGGCTTATCTGTGTAGACAAGTGATTTCAACAGACACAGGACTCAAAATAATGCGAAAAGTTTACTTCAATTATTTGATTATTTTTTTACGTGTCGCGATGTCTGCTTATTTTAAAATAAAAAACTAAACCGAGCAAGTGACAGCTGCCAAAAAAACTTAGGAACTTTTTCTTAAATATAAAAAAAAGATTTATTTTACCATGTAAACCACTTTTATGTAGTGAACCAGAGGGCCATCAGATATTATAAATGTCTTTATATTTTTTAAAGTGTTTAGTTTCCGCATGCGCAGACTTCGCCCTCGGAGAAACTTGAGTATTGATTCCTACTTTTTCGAATTTTGACAACGTACTGTAATCGTTCCGAATTTGCTAGGAACAATTCCGTGTTTCTACTTTTGTTTAAATTCTTTGATTCATTCTTGTTTGTAACTAATCATTTTAAATTGATCTGGAATAATAGCTTAAATAAAACCGGAAAGTATTTTCAACGTTAAATCAGATGGAATAGAAAAAAGCACCCTTAAAAATGTTATCGTTCTTTTCGATCTAAATAAATTTCCCTTTCAAAGAAAACATTTGTTGTCTATTGGTTCTGATCTTTCTTAATCAAACAAACAAAACACGGGTACTTTCTTTTCACTGGGTTGTGTACATTGTGTCCAAGTAGTTTGGAAATATAACAGCTTACTCCAAATTGACGTTGCTGAATATTACCCGTGTTTTGTTGGAAAATCTATCAATAGTATATTAGGATTTTACATGAATAACAAAAACAATATCCACAGTTTATTTACTACCGATAAATGTTAAAGTAGAATCTTACTACGGATTTATACGAGTCTCGAATGGATCTTATGTGATTTCGTTCTCAAATGTTGGTACGTTTGATTTTGCATTTGTATCTCGATGGCTGTGTTCGTTGAGTAGTTGTGCATTTGGGATCTTGTGGTTTCCATTGGGGAAAAAATCAATCTGTTACTGTTGATATAATTTAGTTTTGTTAATGAAAATGGATTAACTGGGCTTATTTTGTTAGAGAAAACAATAGAAAAGATAATTAAGTTTTGCTATTTTTTTCTCAAAGGTTTATCTAAGTTTAGATTAAATAAATCTAGTTGGTGTTTCCAACGCACAAGAAGATTTCAAAATGATTAAGTTTGACGCGAATTTCTAAAATGCAAACGGTGTTTCGATGATTCTTATGAAGTGGAAGTGAGATATTTTGATTCATGTGTTTTCGCACACAAAAATGCAAATAAACAGACCATAATGCATTATCTGTAAAACCAACTCTTCCACACTAGTTTTTCTTCACAAATTTTGACTCGACTCCCATCCCCGACCAGAATCGTCCAATCAAGCTCATTTGAACTCGATTCACGTATATAAAGAATCAAGCCGAGCTTCAAGCTCGCTTCAACACCACATATACGAACAAACCCCCTTCTTGAAGTTTTAATTTTATGTCAAAGCTGCAATTGTAAATGAACTTTTTTTTATAGAATTTCAATTTCCAGAAGTTTTCTTACCATTTCTTCTTGATAATTGTCCATTTTATTAGTTTTAGCTTGATTTTTTTTTTGCTGATGTTAATTTTAACTTTTGATTTTCACAAAACTTTCTTTTATTTGTGTTTTTTTTTAAATTATTATTTTCACAGGTCTTTCTTTCAATTGTACAAATTTTTAAATGCAAAATTTGGCTACTGGTGATGGGTTTTCTTGGGAATTTTCTACCATACTATTTATAGAATACCAAAAAAAACACGGGTAATAGTTTTTATTGTTCACGAGATATCGAGAACCGAACATCAATTTTTAACCATTTTGCGTACTATTTTTTGAAGATTTTAAACCGACTGTTGTCTTTGTATGAAAAATTTACTGAAGCCAATATTTTTAAATTTTGGAAAGATTTTTGCGTCGAAAGTAAATTTTTATTAAGTATTGTTTTTTTTGTTTTTTTTTTTTGTTTTACAAAAAACTGTCAATTCAATTTTTCTCAAAATTTTACGGAATGTTGAAACTATAATACCAAATTTTTGAAAAGATATTTGAGTCGAAAATTTCTTAAGCCTCAATTTTTACCAACTTTTAGGATTGTTTTGTTTAAGTTCTTATTTTTTGCACAAAAAAAACTTGCACTTCAATTTTTCTTAAAATTTAACTGAATACTGAAAACAATATTTTAAAAAAAATAAATTAAGTTAATAGCCAATACACAAGTGTTTTGAAAAAATATTTGAGTTGAAAATC
Source organism: Eupeodes corollae (assembly GCF_945859685.1). Lineage (NCBI taxonomy): Eukaryota > Metazoa > Arthropoda > Insecta > Diptera > Syrphidae > Eupeodes > Eupeodes corollae. Next base: position 143,438,252 of record NC_079147.1, on the reverse strand, counting down.
AAATTTTATTAACTCTTAGTAATTTTTATATAAGTTTCAATTTTTTTGTAAAAAACAACCACTTTAATTTTTCTCAAAATTTTACAGAATGTTGAAAACAACATTTTTTATAAAATATAATTATTTGTAAGCCATAGTCTCAAATTTCTTATTTTTTATAAAAAAAAACTGCCAAGATGTCAAAACATTATTCTTCGTTGCACAACATTTTTTTTTTAAGATAAATAATTTTGTTCGTAAAGTTTTGAAGGTGAAAAATGTTTTTTTTTTTGTTTTGTGCAAAACGAAACACCTTGCGTTGTTATAAGACTCATTTATTATAGCAACAATTTTATCAGGAATGCCTCTAGCAACAAGCGATTAACATCACGACTGACGCGATCGAAGGCCTTTTCAAAATCGACGAATATGAGTTAAAGCGGCGATTGGTATTCCGACGATTGTTCAAAAATAATTAGCAAGATGTTAATTTGGTCGAGAAATGACCACTGCTATATCCCGCTTGATGACTCTTGAGCGTAGGCTCGATCTTAGATTTTATCCTCTCGAGAATGATGGTTTCCATTAACTTTGGAAACTTCAACTCTAGGGACATTGAAACGTCTAGAGATGTCAAAATTTTCATTTCGACAAATCAGGCTGATTACAATAACTTGGTAAGCCAATAAAGTATTTTTACTCTTAAAAAATATTTCACTAACATTGAAAAGTACGAATATGGTCAGACTTTTGTATAACTTTCGCTGCTAAACTTTTAAATATTATTTTCTAGTGCAATTCAAAATTGTCAGCCGTCAAAAAAGTTTAATATATGGAATTGGCACCACTTAACCACGAAAATGAAATCAATTTTGAATCTTAAATCATTTTTAAGGAATTTTAGTTTCAATGATACAAATGTTGTGTCAAACTATAGAGGACTTTCATTTTTCGATACGCTCTATAAGCTGTTTACAACAGTTCTCTTGAAAAGACTGTCAGCTTGGGTAGAAAAAAAAACAACATTACAATGAATTTCAAGCCGCATATATAGGACCAACTATTCTACTGTGGACCAGGTTTATAATCTTTCATGCATAATTCAATTTTAACTCTACCAAAAGAAGAAACTTTACGCTTCTTTCATCGATCTTAAGGCTTAAGGTTTTGATAGCATTGATAGAAATGCTCTTATTTACTATAGCTATCGACTCTGCGAATATCTTCAAAGATAGTAGCTACTATAAAGTCTATTTTTAAGAATACTACTGCAGCTGTTTGGGATGGTTCGTGTTTGTCAGACTTCTTCCCCACTAAGAAAGTTGTTTGTCAAGGATGTGTGGTGCTAAGCTCTCTTCTTTTTGTTCTGTTTTTAAATGATCTTCATGCGGAACTTAAAATCGGTATTGTTTTAGACAATCTTCAAATTAACCCTCTCTTATATGCGGACGATATTTTACTCTTGTCAGATAACCCTTCCAATTTGCAACAGCTAATTGAGGGTTTTCAGACTTATTCCTTTCAATGGAATTTGAAATAAATCTTGATAAGTCGGAAAAATCAATTGGTGGAAGAAGAGCAGCTTGCAAAAATGGTTTTACAATAATTCTGAAATAAAAGTGTCTAATCAATACAAATATCTTGGCGTAGTGTTTAATTACAACATGTCTTGGAATGAGCATCTAACAAACAGATTGGGAGCATATAAAAATTCCATTAATACCGTTCAACATTCAACAAAGTTTAAAATACATAATGAAGCCTCAAAAGCTATTATGTTGTGCTGTGCTCAAGTTTGGGGATGCCGCGAATACAACCAAGTCAAAAAGGTGAGCATTTCTTCTATGCTTACTTTGCTCTGCACATTGAAACAGGTTCGAACGTCCCTCCAGCTACATTTTTTTTTTCATAAGACGAAGTATAAATCTTATAAATAACAGATTACCCAACATTTTATCGAAAGCCATTATAAACAAGAAAATCTTCTGGGCTAAGGAATGGTTGGTTCTTTTTCATGGATGTCCGTTGGATTTTTCTTTTGACATGAAAATATTGGAATGGCCCAGCTTGCATAACATTCTCTTACTGAAAATGAAAGAAAAATACTGGACTGAATTTACAGTTACTGCGACACAGTCACAATTTCACGAGGAATTTTGCGACTTGATGTACTCTGGCATACCGAACCACTTTGATGACTCCAATTCACGTGATATGATTTCCATAATTCTTAAAGCTCGCTGTGGGCTCCTTATATTCTCCAAGAGAAACCCTTGTCATGAAAAAGTGCTTTCTCAAATTAGCCGTTCGGATTCTGGAATGGTTGAGAATTGTAAGCCACTAGGACCTAGTTCTCAACGGACTGTTGCGCCATCCAACTTACTTAAGCTTATATATTTTTAAATTTCCTTTTTTAATCTGACATGCAACTTAAAGTTATTGTCAAAACTAATTTCAAACCAGCAATACTCATTTTTTTGTGCTAGCTCTTTGAAAATAAAATTATATATCTATATATATCAATCTTATATCTAAACCTGGGCAAAATTATATTTTCAACTAGTTCCAGGCACACGAAATCATTAATCCTTACCCTCACCCTTAAGTACAGGGCCAGCCCTGGACAATTCAACACCTAGTTCCTTTTCAATTTTAACATTCACTTTGTGTACCCACACAACGTGTAAATGTATAGATGTACATATTTCTAAGTACGACTAAGTAACAAAAAACCGGGTGTCCTGTTTTATACAGTCCTTTTGTATACCGACCCAAATCAATAACACTATAACCATCACCACTAACTCTACCTCCATCAAAACCAACCCCCTCACAGTTACATACAATACCAAACGCACACCAATACAATACATTTTGTGTAAATCTCGTATAACATTTACGTTAGGCAAAAAGGACTTACGAGGATATGGGAGATATATTGGGGATACAAAAAGTCGGAAACGATGACGTTGTTATAAAACTTGCAAAACACAGGATATGTGTTTATAGTGTTAGTGTGTATATGGATTATGTTTAGAATATCGGGAACTCGTACCAAATCCTTTTTTGGATGTTGTTATGACAGGTATACTAGTATATAAACATATAATGGGCATTGGGGGGAGGGCGGGAGCTAGGTTTTGAACCGAGCTGAGCTGAGCTAGGCAAAGAAATTGCATTTTGTATACATTGACGTGTGTTGTGTGTGTTAAATAAATGCCAAAGAGTGCTAGGGATAACGCTAGTCAAGTAGAAACTACCAAAAATTAATACAAGTATGTAGTTCATTGATGCATACCCGATACGAAATTCTCCCCCGTTATCCTTTGGAGCTTCAGTGCATTTGCATGAATGATTTTTCATACATTTAAATAGGTAGAATGTATCTTTGGTGTATGCGGGAGGTGTGTGGGGTATATGCGGTGAGAAAATATATTCTTCTGAATATGTTTTTAATATTTTTTTGATTTAAGAGGAGATGTTATCCTTATAGACAAGCAGTATACAAGTTGGGCTAAGGAATATGGTGTGAGAAAAAGCAAAGAATCGTGTGTCAAGTGGGACAAATGTGACGTCTTACTTTCGGCTTATATAGGGGATTCTTCTTTTTTTTTGAAAATAAATTGGATGCTTGATGTGAATAAGTACCAGGCATCATCTGCTTAAGAAAGAAGAGAGGGTTTCTTGAGTGAGCGACATCCATTTCCTACTTGACGTAAACAAAATGTTAACAATTTGTATTTCGTTCATCGCACACACAAATGTTCAACGCGAATTTGAAACCCCTTATAGAACTACTTAAGTCCCAAGGGATCAATTAGGTATTTGCTGGTCATCAAGAATAAAGTGTATAGATATTTAGTAAAAGATAAACAAACTGCTGATGCTATAATAGCATCACGTCATCATACAAAAACTAACTTGCATAAAATCCTTTCACCCAGGAAGGAAATATGTAAATAAGAAATATTTTTTGGACGTCAGAAATATTAAGTGGTTATCTTAAAGATGGGAAGGGGATCTATGGTTAGAAGTCTTACAAATTTGAGCTATTTATGTATGAAAATGGTTGTATTTTTAAGGCTTTTGAAATTTCTTACCCGTTCAAAATACTTGAGCCACAAGGGTACTAGTATACAAAATTCGTGAGTGTATACTTTGTATATACGTTAAGATCATTAAGTTCCACTTACCTGAAAAAAAGAAGAAACATTTCAAATAAATTTAAAATATTATGATATAATTTTACAATACAAAGTGAAATGTGTTACTTTTAGTTTTGTCTAATTTTGACACTTTTTTTAGAAAGAAATAAATCAGGTTAACATCTTATAAAAAAATGTTTATTATAAAAATATATTATTATTTAACCTATAAAACACTTTAGTTAGAAAACAATATACTGTGTTAGTGTGTTTAGACTTAAGCTGTTGCACATTCATTGTAAAGGGTGGTTTAACTTTAAGGACCGATGTTGATTTTGAATAAAACAAACATTAATTAAGAAATGACTGTAATTTCTTTTTTTATGTTAATATTGGTATAGTTCAATTATGTATGAACAAAATATCGGCCAAATGGCCATCGCAATAATAAATAATTGAGGTTCTATGCCGTTAATGTGCCAAATTATTTCATTTAAAAGCTCTTCAAATCTTGCTGGCTTACATCTTTTCTTTTAAATCCTAAGGAAAATAGCCAAACGCTGTAAAAATCACATATTCTAGGTGGAAAATGGTCATCGCCATCACGTGAGATACTCCATAGCATTTGTCACGGAATGTAATGTCATATTGATACTACATATCATTCACATCCATATTTTTCAGCTTGGATCACACAAAGTTTGTTATCATCTCGCGAAAGCGAACACCATTCCCAATAATTGCCTGATCGGCCTTATTTAAAAAAAAAATACGGCCCCATGATGCCACCATCCCATAAACCGCACCAAACAGTCTGTGTGACCAAGGCCTGACACAAAAAACTTCTCCATTTAGCTCGGTCAGAAGTTTGATGTCTCCAGTTGCACCAAAAAGTTGAGTGAGCATACGCTTCACTTGCGCGCAACACTTTATCTGTGGTCTTCCTCTACTGCGCTGTCCTGTGCGTGTGAATTGATGACTTTCCGGGCAGAATCAACGGTTTAAATGCTTTATCTTTCTGGCTAAGTCTACGTCGCAGTACAGCTCGCTAAGAATTTTTTTCTCGAAACCACACAAGGTGGTTAAATCTGCTTTTATCATAGTCCATGCTTCTGCGCCATTTAGCAGGATGGAAATGATGAAGGTAGCGACACTGTGGTTGCTCTCGAGAGAGCTTTACTAGTCCATTTCTTTCTTAGCCCAGAGAAACAGCTGTTAACAAGAACAATTCTTCGTTTGATCTTAACCCATTAACTTAACCCATTTTTCCGCCTCTGTCTCAATACTCACTAAAACCACATTAACATCGGGCTGAGTTCTTTCGATTATTTCAATATCATCAGCATATGTCAATAATTGGACAGACTTTTCAGAGATAGATAAAGCTCTGCACTATTATTTCAAGGACAGGTAACGGCCCAGTCACTGATAAACCTTTGGTTCCCATCGATCACCGAAGGCAAGTATCAGTAAGCGTGGTTAGTAAACAGATGGGGGACCGTCTCGAAACCTACCGCGTGTTGTTGTCATGTGTTCTTTCTGTCTGTTGTTTCATCTCTTCTGTCATTCGGTCTTGTATTAATGTCTTGTGTTGTTATTACTTTACATAGTCTAGTCACTCAAGGTGCTGTGTTCTCTGCTCTGTACATTTATGTGCTGAATAGTGTATAATGTAACGTGATGTAATATTTTAAGGACGATTTCAGAGAAATCGCGTGACATCGAATCACCTTGTCCAAAGCCTTTTTTGACATCGTAAGGTTCTGTTAAGTTGTTTACAACCTTCATGGAGGAAAGCGAAATTCTCCATTGTTATACTGCGGACGAGTTTGGCAGGGATGTCGAAACAAGACATAGATCTACACAGTTCGTCCCAGTAGGTGTTGTCATGTGCGGCCTTGAAATCGATATAGAGACATCGGGTGTCACATTTATTCCATTTGGTATTTTCCTAGATCTGCCGTAGTGTCAATATTTGATTGGCTATATTCATTCCTGGTCTAAAACTACATTGGTACGCTATGTTAAGTATAGACTGACACCTCTATATAGTAGGTTTATTTTAAAGGGTCTCTTTTTTTCAGTATCGGGAAAACAATAATTAGGTTTCGTTAAGAAGTGGTCCTTCCATATTCTCAGTATTGTCTGCAGTTCTACTATGATGTTTTTTTTTTAGCCTTTGCAGCCTTCGGTTCGAGGATTATGTACTTGTGACTTTTAAACTTCATTTCAGCTTCTGAAATTCTCAACATCTTTAACCGCAAGCTTCTCTTGCTCTCTATTTATCCTTCTGAGATCTTTCTGGGAGAAGTCGAAGTTTCTCACTCCTCTCCTGCTCATAAAGCTAGCTCGTGAGCAGTTCTCGTCTTGCTATGCAGAACAATTTTGCGTGTCTGTTGTTTGGCTGTATTTGTTTGTCAACATTTCTCATCAAACTAGAGGTTTATTACTGGTGGATGCTTGAATCACAGCACGTCAGGGGCGGCTTCTCTGATTGCATATTAGCAAAGTTTGGCATTGGTTCTGGATACATTTTGTCCGTTAGTTTGAGCTTACTAGTGATTTCGCCAGAGAAGGATTTAACAATGCATTGGGATTGAAGCCGTTCGACGTTATTTTTTCTCTCAGCATCTCCCTGTTTCACCTTAAATCTGAAAAATGCCAAAGTTTTTTTTTTTATAATTTACAGGCACTCAAGGGGTTATTAGAACCCTTCATATGTTTATATTTAAACACAGTGCGAGCATTATGAAAAAAGGGAAGGATTTTAAAGGAGATACCGGTGCACATTGGTCTTAAAGTTCTGAACATCAAAGTGGGACGGAAAAACAGAGTTGGCCAAAGCATTCCACATTCTCCATGTGCGATTTAAGAAAAAATCTCTATACTTGACAGTACGACCGAAATTGAGCTCAAGGGTAAACTGATGAGCATTCCTGGAAGTGCGAGTATTAAGGCTGAATTGTTAAAGGGTGTTCTTCATCGCTATGATTCATCGGAATGATATTGGCTAGTTCGACAGAAAATTGTTTGTAAGAATAGCGATGTAAATGTTTCGATTATAGTTCTATCGAGTACCATTTTTAAAGCCCTTTTTTGTATTCTATCCAAGAGATTTAAACTTGTTTTAGGGGCACCTACCCAGATATGCGGATTATATTCAAGCTTTGGACGGATAAAGGCTTTGTAAATTACAGCCAGATCAGAAGGGATGAAAAATTTCTTGCACCGTCGGAGAAATCCTAAGCACCTGGCAGCATTTTTGGCAATATCAAATATATGATCGTTCCATAAGAGGTGATCTGTACCACACATACCAAGTGCTGACAGTCGATTTGTTTCTTGGATCCAAGTGCCACTCATAGATAGTGTCATCAGGGGTGTGTTACGCTTTAATGACAGGAGACAGCATTGAGTTTTCGAAGCATTAAATTCTACACGGTTTTTGATTCCCCATTGGACAATGCTGTCAAGATCAGAATTTAATGAGCTTATTAGACGCTGGCGTTTAAGTTCCACATCCGAAGGACAAGGATGTGAAACTATAAAAGAGTATGAGAAGCTGAGGGTACTGTCGTCGGCGAAACAGGCTAATGGATTAGAAGTTGCAGACATAAGATCATTTATGAATGCAAGGAAGAGAGTCAGAGACAAAACGGAGCCCTAGGTTTTATTTTATGAATTTGAGACTTGTAGCCATCCAATACAACTTGTATTAATCTAATCCAACGAAAAAGAGATTCATCAATACCAAAAGCACGCATATTAGATAAGAGAGCTTGGTGCTAAACTCTATCAAATGCCTTTAAAATATCAAGTGCAATAGTCTTACTTTCTCCAAAACGATGTAAAGATTTGTTTCACTATTTGGTGAGATGAATCATAAGATCACCAGTGGACCTATGTCTACGAAAACCATACTGTCGGTCATTAAGAAGCTTCCGTTCTTCGATATATTTCTTGAGCTGATAATCAATCAACGTTTCCATCATCTTGGAAAGAAGGGACGTGAGTGCTATTAGACGATAGTTAGAGGGAGAGGAGGATTCGCCTTTTTTGGGGCAGGCTGGACAAATGCTATTTTCCATCCGCTCGGAAAGAGGCCTGTAGAGTAGGAAAGATGGAAAATTTTACGCAGTGGTTTTGCCTGCAATGAAGAACACCTCTTCAGAACAATTGGGGCGATACTATCCGGGGCAGCGGATTTGTGTATGTCTAGGTTTTTCAGTACTCTTGCAAATGCATGAGTACGAAAGAAGATTAGTCCCATAGAATCATTTACGCTCTCAAGAACAGGAGGACTCGTGACACTTTTCGGTAGCGTCGAATTAACAGCAAACTGTGCTGCAAGCAAATTGGCTTTATCAATCGAGCTTACATAGGGAGTGTCATTGTGGACGAGTTTTGGAACTGAGGATGACGTGGTGTTTCGTACGTTTTTTACAAATGACCAGAAATTTGTACTACCTTTAGGACATTGTAGTATTTGTTGCCTTAATTTCTGATCATGCAAAAATTTGGTTCGATGAATATGACCATTACATGTCTTTCTAGCTTGTTTGAACTTATTCCGGTTTTCTCAGTCGGGTTGGCTTTGTAACAACGGAAACTTACATCTCTGATCCTAATAACCTCTTTACAGCTCGAATCAAACCATGAGTTCTCTTTAGGTTTGATAAATATAAATTTCGGGATAAAATGTCTCTTTTCACAAAGAATTAAATTTGTAACCATATCTGCGCTGGAATCAACGTCACTATCGAGGAAGCATAGTTACCAGTTAAAGTTCCTGAAGAATTAATTGAGACCGTCCCAGTTGGCTTTCTCATATTGCCAAACGGTTCTCATAGAAGGTTTTTCTTTAACTGAGTTGTTTGACATGAGAATTTCGCAGATACGCAGGGTCAGAGGTAAGAAAAAAGTCTAGGGTTTACCTTGGCAACAACGACGTAGTGGTTCGAGTCGATGTTAGCTCCTCAGAAAGTTCTGACATCAATGATGATGGAAGCGTGTCTAGCGTACATCGGCAAAGGGCAATTTTGTTGACTATAGATTGATCTGGAGAAATCTAAGTTCCCTAATGAATATTGAGTTGTGGAAAACTCTTAATGGCTACCATGAAGTTTCACCGCGCAGCAAAATGAATTGTGAATACAAAATATCAATACGGTTATTGTAAGAGCTTGTATCCTTCCATGGCGTAGTTTTATACTTGGCAGGTGGGAAATTAAATAAAGACACCTTCAAAAGGTCCCAGCTGCCACAATTTTTTTTAAAAAACAATAAAGTTGAATAATAAATCATAGTCTGCACTTGTCCCACAAAATCGATTTAAATTTAAAAAAAAACTAAAAGAATTATTATTTAAAATTTTATAAAATTAAAATTTCACTTATTTCAGTATCTGTTTAAGAATCAGCTAAGGCTTGCATATGACATTTCAACTATAAAACAAATAAAACTCAGACAAAAAAAGTCCTTGAATATGATTATTTGTTTAATTTATTTTTTATTTCTTTTGTTCTGCAGAACAAAATTTTCAATGCAAATCCATTGAATTAATAAAACAATTAAAAAATCTATAAGATAAGTCTGTGTGTGCCATTCAAAAAACAAAATACTGAAAGAGAGAGCAGAATTTAATTTTTCTATTTGTTTTTTTGTTTTTTTTTGTTTTTCTACCTAGTTTTTCATCAGACGACGACGACGACTGTGGAACGGTGTTTAATTAAATCCTACAAACTGTCATGAATCACGATTATAAATGGTGATTTATTCCGTTGATAAAATTAAACACAACAAAAATAAACTTAATTTCGATAGAATTTATCTTTGGCAATGATACTGCGATCATTTTTCCCACAGAAGACTTCGCAAAAAAAAAAAACAACAAAAAAATGTTGATTTTCTAAACGGATGCATTTGAAAATTCCGAATGTGACAAAGATTTATGCATATATTTAAAATTAAATTTCATTTCAAGATGAAATGCAGTGTGGGAAATTTTATTTTTATTTGCATTCACAGACATTTATGATGTAAATGAGCGGAGCTGAGCATCGCAATGGCGTTAACACTTTAATTTGAAAACAGAATAAGAATATGAAGCATGCAGGGCAAGGGCGGATTTAGAATTTTCGCCTAGGGGTCAGACACTTGGCATAAAATCAAATTTGTGTTCATAAACGCCTACAAAATAATTGAATGCCCTGTAAAAGCGGCTGAACAAAATTTGGCTTTAACTTGGAGTAAATGATAACTATCCTTAAAAGATAGTCGGTTCTGTTTTTTTTAAGGCAGTTGTTGAAATGCATTCTAATATTGTGTCATACCCATAAAGTTGAATCACAAAGGAAAATCTACGAAGCGCTCTAAACAGCTTCGAACCGTATAAATCTGCAGGACCATATGGCATAATACCGATCTGGGCTGATCGGAATGGATTAGGTTTTAACCCACACAAAACCGATTTGCTTCTAATCTCCAGAAAACTTAAATTCCCCAATACCAACCTTCTTCTTAATAAAGGTATTAACTAAATTTTACAGATGAATCTTAATTTCTAGATCCTATCTTAGACAAAAGACTTGAAGTAATATACAAGTAAGAGTCAAGAAAGCTACTGTGGCAATCTTTTCCCACCAAAAAAGCCATTGGTAATACTTAGAGCTTGAAGCTCAGAGTTTACGTGTGGTTATACACATCGGAAATGAGGCCGATTCTACAGTTTTGTGGAGTGTTTTAAAACGAGCTTTAAACCATGACAAACAAAATAAAGGCCAGTGTTCTGCTTGCTTTCATTATACTAGGCAAATAAGAACATTGGCACACTCCGTAATTTAAAGTATTTAGAATCAGTTCCAAAGAACACAGACTACACCATCCCCCAAAGTCAGTTTCATAAAAACTTCCATACTTCTATACCTTCCAGATCTTTCTAGGTGGATAGATCATTCCTGTAAGATGGTTCAATACACTTCTCTATAGATGGATTAAAAACTAGTAATTTCCCAATCACATCCGATATTCAGGTTTTTGCAGACAGTTAGATCCTTGGATTCTGTGACTACAAACTCTATAAATATTAAATAAGGTGGCGCAACAGTTAAGCCAACTAGGGTCTGGCGAAATTCCTGTTTGCGAGTAATGTTGTCAGCGATCGAGGGGACCTACAGTTTTAAGATGAATCCGAACAGCGAATTTGAGAAAGCACTTTTTATGACAAGAATTACTCTTGGAAAATTTGTCAATTCCTCGCAAGAGGAACAAAACTTTAGAGGGCACAGGTAGGGATTGAACCCAAGACCTCTGGTATGACGGTTCTCGTTCTACACATTTACAAGGGCACTACTACAAACTCTATAACAGTCAATAACTGGCAATCGTCTAAAATATAGATGACACAATTAGTTTAATATTCATCTTTGGTTTGTGCCATAGCGACATTTCAAGAAATTGTACACCAGATGAACTCGGCACAAATGGTACAGTAATACCGTAATACAGTATATAATATACCACTTGGCTAATGCTGGTAAGCTACCAGCATTAGGCAATGATGGAAAACGAACATTAGTTGGAATAATATCACTTGTAAAACTTGAATAATTGTCAGGCCACTTGAAATATCTTGCCTATCCTAGATTTTAATCACTCAAGGTGCTGGATACCTCCAAGCAGATTTTAGAGCCGCGTATGACAGCATCTATAGGGAAGAGCTCTACAGAGCAATGTCTAGTTTTGGCATCCCTGTCAAACTTATCCGTTTGTGCAGAATGACGATGGAGAATGCACGCTGCTCTATAAAGGTCGGAAAAGATCTAATAGTCCAAGAGGCGACCGTCAGATCACTTAGCTCATCCTCTCAATGGATCTAATACCTCTTACTAAATAGAGATACTCTAGAGAAAAATAATGCACCAGGGTTGCCTATCAGATTTTGGGCCGAAGACGTCTAAACCGGGGCACTTCCGGTGCGTTTTTTTCACCAAGACTTAGCCCATCCAGTTAATGGCTGAAACTAGTGCCAAACAATAGATCTCGACGAGATAGATCGAAATATATAGGGTTGCCTAACTAAAAGTGGGCCGAAGCGCTTGGCAGCCCTATTTCAAGGTGCGTATTTTTCGATCATGACTTAGCCCATCCAGTTAATGGTTAAATTTGGTATCAAATGAAAGGTCTGAGTCTACTGATTATGAATATATAGGGTTGCCATGTCTTAACTGGGCCGAACCCCTCGGCAGCCCTGTTATAAAAAAAAATCCACCAAATATGTAATGCCTTATAACTTAATAATTTTTCTGGCTTTGTTCACCGAATTTTATTGTATTTTATATCAAATGAAAGCTCAGAGCCTGTAGAAAATTAATAAAATAGTTTACATTTATAAAAATCTATATATGTATGTCAAAAAAAGATTTACTGCAGTTTTCCTTAAAACATTCATTTTATTTAACCAAAAACATTGCTTTATCTACAATGTGGCAACAATAATTGCTTTTGCTATTCAAAAAGTATAAGTTGCCTTCTTTTACATAGCTAGATGACTTACCTTTAAAATTGACTTAATAAATCATTAATTCTTTTTCATGGGAGATATTTATAAGTAAAGAGAGTTTTTATATATTTTTATATATATATATTTTTTATATGAGCAGAGTTTTTATTCAACTTTTATTTACCGTTAAACAAAAAAATCACAATTTAAATACTTTTTCATTTACAAAATTAAGGAACATAGTTTTTGATATACTTATATTCAATAACAATAAACTTAACAATACTGAAATTAAATAACATGATAGCTACGAATATATTTTACTTTCCAAAAGTTTACAATCTTTCAATTTGTCGTGTAGTTATCGTCTTCAGAATAAAAACTATCTTCTTCTTCTTCGATATCATCATCAATAACTATTTCTTCGTAGCATCTCCTATGAACCAAAGCGGTTCTATTATGTCGCCTTTGACTAACCAACCACACTCATTGGGATTTAATTGACTGCATTGAGGTTTAGTAGCATTTTGCCACATGGCATTGACGTAAATCATCCTTAGAATTTTTTGTTTCATGGTGATAACATACTGGAATCGAAATTTTTAACTTTTTTTAGAAAGCGATCTTCATTGCTTTTCGTTGAAAATATTTTTTGAAAAATAATAAAGCGTGAAAGATTGACACTTTTGCATTTTGTGGAATACAAATTGCATGTGAATTCTTGTAGTAATTCCATGTTTTCAATGTTTTTAATTTGGTTCGGGGTGTTTAAGGACGCAAATATTTTTTGAATTTTCTCATTTTTTATCAACTGTTCAAAAGGCTTTGCCTTGGCTTTCCGATAGAAACTTGCGGTATAGTCACTTCCAGTGAAAGCATGGAAACCCGGTAAGGATTGAAAAAGCCTATCGCCAAGTTTTTTTGAAACCTCGGTAAAATTTAAGCAATGCAGTGCGGAACCTAGTGTTGTTAAAAATATCTCACAATTTTTAAGTTTATGGATATTTTCAAGCAAAATAATTAAAATGTCAGTATCCGACGATTTTATTATTACTTTTGAGTTGTTTGATAATTTACTTAAATGATAGACAATTCTCGTATCGGCTTCCTCGTGGTGGCATAAATAGTCCTTTTCAAGAGTCTTAACAATATTATTGTTCGAATATTTAAATGAGAAACACTGCTCTTCAAAAGTTAGGAACAGCTTCTTATTCCCTAAATGCGAGCGAATTGTGTAATTTGCACTGATTTCATGGCAGTTATTTCGCTCGACATCTTTGATTGATGGAGTAAAGTAACGATCAAATATCAAGTGGATCTGAGTAGCACTGGTGTTGCCTCTGAGGTAAAGAAGGCCCTAAGTGACTGACTTGTATGTCTTCAGCATTTCTCCCGTACAATGACACAATGAAGGTGGTGCTGGTGATAATGGTGATAATGAAAGACAGTACTCCATATCAATTTTCTTTTCTAGAGCAATAGCAAGCAATCTTCCAAATATATCACGCTCCAATTTCAACAAAACGTTCTTAGTGCCATCTTTGCTTTTAAGTGTTTTTTTCAAACTTTCCGAAGCAAAATTTTGTAGGTTTATTCTTTTGATGGGGTTTTCAAATCTTTCGGGATTTTTATTACAATCACTACGTTAAATAAACTTTTTTCGTCTACCAATTTATCGAATGGATTGATGTTATTTTTGAAATTTGAAATTATGTTCTGTCTTTCGAAATCCTTTAACTTTCGAGTTCATGAACTGTGTCATCGTTTTTAGTTAAATTAATTTCGCCAAGCATAGTTGATATTATTTTTGTTCGCAGACTATGACAGATTACCGCTGGCGCGCATAAATGCAGTTTGTAAAATGGTTTATACCAGTTAAAGAACCTGCACCATCTGCATTTATCGTCTGCTCAAGTGTCACATCAACAGGACTCCTTGAACAATTAGATTTAGTTCTTTTTACACCAACAGCTTGGAGAAAGCTTGATGATTATAAAGCTTTGCTTATCAATATCAGTTCGAACTTTATTAAATGCATGTTATATGGTATGTACCCACTCGTGATTAAAACATTTAAAGAGAACTTTGAGAGGATTAACTTCATGTTGACCTTGATGTTGATCAAACGCTATAGTCTGCTAAAAAACACATTTCTTATGTTTTTGGTAAATAAATGAGCATCACCGGGTGTTTTTAACAGTGCGACGAATGTATGCTTTTATTTTAATATAAAAAATAGTCTTTTATTTACTTCAATAGATAAAGTAAAGTTTTTGGTTAAATAAAATGAATGTTTTAAGGAAAACTGCAGTAAATCTTTTTTTGACATACATATATAGATTTTTATAAATGTAAACTATTTTATTAATTTTCTACAGGCTCTGAGCTTTCATTTGATATAAAATACAATAAAATTCGGTGAACAAAGCCAGAAAAATTATTAAGTTATAAGGCATTACATATTTGGTGGATTTTTTTTTATAACAGGGCTGCCGAGGGGTTCGGCCCAGTTAAGACATGGCAACCCTATATATTCATAATCAGTAGACTCAGACCTTTCATTTGATACCAAATTTAACCATTAACTGGATGGGCTAAGTCATGATCGAAAAATACGCACCTTGAAATAGGGCTGCCAAGCGCTTCGGCCCACTTTTAGTTAGGCAACCCTATATATTTCGATCTATCTCGTCGAGATCTATTGTTTGGCACTAGTTTCAGCCATTAACTGGATGGGCTAAGTCTTGGTGAAAAAAACGCACCGGAAGTGCCCCGGTTTAGACGTCTTCGGCCCAAAATCTGATAGGCAACCCTGGTGCATTATTTTTCTCTAGAGTATCTCTATTTAGTAAGAGGTATTAGATCCATTGAGAGGATGAGCTAAGTGATCTGACGGTCACCTCTCCGCCTATAACCGATGCATTTGATGTCAAAAAAGGTTTAAGACAAGGCGATGCACTGTCATGCGACCTCTTCAACATCGTTCTGGAAAGAATTGTGCAAAAATCAACCGTCAACACTAGAGGCACAATCTTCCAAAGGTCCATCCAATTACTCGGATTCGCAGATGATATTGTCATAATTGGAAGATCAAAGCGTGATGTCAGTATAGCGTTTTTGAGCATTGTGACGGAAGCGAAGAAGATGGGCTTAGTGGCCAAAGAGGGCAAGACCAAGTATATGCTGTCATCAAAAAAGTGCATTGAACAACGACGTCTTGGACAAAACGTCACAATGGACAACTATAACTTTGAAGTAGTTAAAGACTTTGTTTACCTAGGCATAGCTATTAATACAGACAACGACACCAGCTCTGAAATTTAACGAAGAATAACTCTAGCAAATCACTGCTTCTTTGGACTAAGAAGGCAAATGAGAAGTAAAGTCCTCTCTCGAGCTTCTAAAATCACCATCCATAAGACACTTATCATCCCGATTCTTATTTATGGCGCGCTGAGGTTTGGAGCCTTTGGATGATTTCTGGTCCTGTATGCATAGATGGAGAATGGCGGAGAAGATATAACGACGAACTGTACGGGCTGTACAGCGAAACTGAACTAGTTAACAGAATTAAAGTCCAACAAATAGGATGGCTATGTCATGTAGAACGAATGGTCATCAACGCTCCCGCCCGGAAGGTCTTCGAATCTAATCCCGAGGAACAGCGCAGTAGAGGAAGACGCAGTGGCGGAACACGCAGGTCGGTGAAGACCTCAACCAACGAGATGCATGTTGGTTGATGCCCAGGTCCGCCCCGAACTGTAGCGCCACCTCAAAGTAAGTAAGTAATTGTTGTCATAGCCAGACAATGCTTTATGGGAAAGAATGCCACACAGCTAGGGGCATTCTCAAATGACTTTTCCAGAAGCTGCATGGACGTGGAAGAGAAGCAAAAACAGTCTTTCACCCCCTCTTTACATATCCTGCTCTAGCTCAAAAACGTAAGACCTATGTAGGATAATTGTTCTACCTTGATCTCAAACACAATAACGTGATAAGTGTTTCACATTTCATTAGTAACTCCATTAAGTGCATTAAGTTCAGAAGAAGGCCTCACAGTGTTCTACCTACGGATAGCCACTTTAAACAAGGCATTGTCTAAATAATTTGACTACTTAGTCACCGCAGCTGATTTGTATCGACCTTCTTGTCAGCAATACCACGACGAATATTCTCTTCTTAAGTGTCAATCGTCTCGAGCTTATCTCCAAAAAATGTATTGCCAGACTGAGAACGGAAAATAATAGAGATATGGCCTTGACATTTTCACAGAATATTTTTGAAAACATACGGAAAAAATAGTTTGAGAATTATATAGTAGTACGGTTCCTTAAGGTCTTAAAAGTTTGATACTAAATCAATTTTGGAAATAACCCACTTTCAGAATACCGTTTAGAAGAATTAAAAAGTTGGTTAAGAGTGCCTTAAGTCGAATCTTAAGAATGTACACGAGCAAATACAAGTGGACTTAACAAAATCAGCTTTTCAGTGAAAATCAAGTTGGGTTCAGAGAAAACTATTCAACAGTAGGTAACAATTTCCTTAGAACCATATCAGACTTTTATTACACTGACTTTTATAAGACATATAGTTTTAAATTTTCTTCGTTTATCTCTAAGGTGCATTCGATACCGCTGACAGATATGCACTATTATGCCAATTGTATAACCAGGGGCTGTACAGAAGTTTGGTAGACTCATAGAACAATTAAATGAAAAAACTTCGTCAGTAGTTCAGAACGACAAGCAGTTATTAGACTTATTTGAAACTAAGCTTCTATAATTTTTCATGGATAACAATCTTGGTGTAGGAATAAAAATCGAAAGCCTCCAGTTGAAGATCTATTTAATGCAGACTTGCTATGAACCTTTGTTCTACTCCATCACGAACAGCCACTTTTACCTAACCTAACCTTACCATGCCCCGCGGTATTAGTCCCAAACTTCATTTTAGAACAAATTTGGCTAGAATTAAAAAATTATAATGAGCTTTAATAGATGGACACATGCTGTCTTGGACTTTTTGTTAGAAAGAAAAAAAAAGAAACAATTTTGTTAAACGTTATAATTCCTTTCCTCAATAAATGAGAAAACACTGAAATTTGTCAAATCGGACCAGTAGTTCTCAGATTAGCGCGTTCAAACAAACAAACGAACTCTTCAAAATATTTTTCAAGGAGTAGATATTAAGCGTCAACATAATTAAATCTAAGGCAGTGATTTCCAAAAAAGCTGAAAGAAGTACTGCAAGAAATAAAGATTGTTATTTTTTTGACGAAACAGTTAAATCCAACAAATATCTTTAAATCAATATTACTTTAGTAATCCTGAAAATGGGTAGGCGAGGTCACAAATCCGCGAAGGATTTCAGACCAATAAGCTTAACATCTTTTGTGCTCAAAACCTTGGAGCGCATTCTTGATTACCATATTAGAGAAATCCTAGTTGGACGACCACTCGAAATCTCTCAGCATGCTTATATTAAGGCAAATCTACGGAGACTGCCCTCCATGAGGTAGTGCGTACTGTAGAACAAACAATCCATTATAAAGAATTTACTCTTGCCACCTTCCTAGACATAGAAGGTGCTTTTAACAACGTCCTTACAGAATCCATAGAAGAATCGCTCGTTAAGTTCGGTGTAGAAGACCATGCTCAGTGGTAGGAAGATTCGAGCCACTCTAGGCAATACAATCGCAACAAAACACGTGAGTAGGGGAACACCCCAGGGTGGTGTCCTTTCGCCTCTTCTATGGCTTCTGGTCATGGATACAATTCTCGTTAAATTATTGAGATGTGGAGTGAAGGCGGTAGCCTATGCGGATGATTTGGTGCTATTGGTGTCAGGAAAGTACACTTCTGTAATTAGTGAAATCACGGAGTCAGCATTGAAGAAAGTTAGCAACTGGACCACGAGTTGTGGACTAGGAGTTAACCAAAGTAAAACTAAACTGTTGCTCTTTAACACCAAAACTAAAGTAACACCCTTCACGCTACCTCGACTCAACGGTCAAATCCTATCACTTTCTTCAAGTGCAAAATATTTGGGAGTTATACTTGACCCTAAACTAAACTGGAAACTAAATATTGAAGTACGGGTTAAGAAGGCCTGTGTTGCCTTCTACGCCTGCAGCAAAACTTTCGGCATCATCTTCAGTCGAAGATGATTGTGTGGTGGCCTGCTCTTAGCAAAGCCTTTAATATTGATAAGCTAAAGAAGGTTCAGAGAACAGCTTGCGTGGGCACCAAAGGGGCCATGCGTACTTGCGCAACGAATGCCTTAAACATTATTTTGGTTCTTCTACCAATCGACCTTTTTATTAAATACATAGTTTCCTGCAGCGCTATTAGGCTGAAGGAATCAAACAGCTGGTTGTCAAAACCTTATGGTCACAGCAACACAACAAAATTGATTCCCTCTGATATTATCTCGCTAGACACTGACTACTGCACTCCTACTTGGAACCTTAGTAAGGGTTTTAAGGTTATTTTCCCATCGAGAGAAGATTGGGAGGATGACATCGTGTCGATAGGTTTCGACACAACCATCTTTGCTGACGGCTCAAAAACGGAGTGCGGAGTTGGTTCTGGGATCTTTTCTGAGTCCCTAAATGTTGCTAAATCCTTTATTCTTCCTGACTTTGCTAGCGTTTTTCATTCTGAACTGCTGGCAATAAGGGAGGCATGTAAGATATTTAAACAAAGCCTAAACCAAAACCGAAATGCGGCTATCTTTACAGACAGTCAGGCAGCTGTCAAATCCATTAACTCGGCCACATCCTCATCTTAAGCAGGCCAAGCAAGACATAGCCAGGATTGTTGCGGTTTGTACCGGACATTGGCCTGTAGGAGTTCATGCAGAGAAGTTCGGTATCTCTTACAACACCTTTTGCCGTATTTGTACTGACTAAAGAGAAAGTGAAACGATAATCCATTTCCTCTGCAAATGTCCTGCTTTGGCAAACACTACAATGAAATACTTTGGAAAAGCATTCTTTCACGAACAAAATGCGACAAAATGGCTCTAAAATAATCGCTATTAAGCTTCTCTATAAATCTGTCCTTTTGTCTTTGCTATCAAAACGGCGCGGCGCACTACAACGCTAATTGAGATCGCTATATCTACCTACCTTAAAAATATAAATATATGGAAAAACATTATAAGAAAAAAAAAAAACGATTTGCAGTGAAATCAGAAAAAACGCGGCATGGAAAAACTGTTCGAAAGAGTAACATTGATCATGAAAAAAAGTAACACTGGTTGTTTCAAAGTCTAGTAAGTTCTTCCTTAAGCTGATATCCGGAATTTATCAAGAAAACACAAAACATGGGAATTTCGGTGCATAGTTTTTAGAATTTGTTAGTTTTAATTAAATTAGAATTTACTAGCAAAAATGCAATAAAATGTATCAAGCTTTCGAATTTTATTCACACTTAGATTAAAATCACACTCACCTGTCTCTTAAAATTTCACTTAACATTTTTATTTTAATAAAAATTAATTTTGTTGCAAAGTAAATGAATGTTAGTTGTGGGTGCACTGCTCAGGGAAAAGTATTTGAAATGCATTTTTCTAAAAATACTCAAATACGTTTCTTTGAAGATGTTTTTATAAGCCACACGTGTTTACATTTCATATCAAAGCAAAAAGAAAATTGTTTGTTTTGGATCGATTGCCAAAAGCAATTCTGTAAATAATTTTAAATAAACACGACATTGCTGGTTCGCATTTATGAGGTGATGATGATGATAATGATGATGATGGGACAGGGTAATGAAATATTTCCAATTAAAAATATGATTGACACATTGATTACACATAAAGGCGCTATGAAAATAATTTATCTGTCATCTTTTAAATTGTGAAGAATAAAATTTAAAGTATTTAATATTTGTTTATAATTCTTAATTGCCGCACAGATTCACAGATAGCTCGTGCGAAATCCGCTTAGATCCAAGGTCATCAATTTCAATCCAATTAACGATCGCCTTGATGTAGTTCGCATCAAACCAACCTTCTTAAACGTAAGGATAGTATGTTTTATTTTTGGACATGCTCCTACCTATAAAGCTCAAGAAATTACCAAGGAGGAGTTTACCGACCAACAGAATGGCGAATACGGAGCCTGTCCGGAGTACTATGTCAACTTCAAAGCTAAAGTAGGGAAGGAATCTTAGGTGGATTAGTTGGAAAGCACAGTCAACACGAAATAAGAATAAATGACAACGGCTTTCAAGTAGCACTACGAGTAGCATTCTCAGACGAAGGATACACACAAAAAGCTGGTGATCTCAAGGTGGTCGAACTGCAAAAATGGACTATGACCACGTTGTTGTGATAGAGCAGCCCGACTGTCAAACGAAAAGAAAGAAAAGACCTTCCAAAGGAAGAAATTCAGCACTGCATGTCTTGGCATATTAGAGTAAGCCAGAGACTACAGTAAGCAATTGATCAGGAAGCTTTCAGTTGTACTTTAATCAACAAGTGTTTTAAATCACTAGAACCAGTACAGCGCCATCATTAGAAAAGCTGCTGACGAGACTACCATAAATTAAGACAAACTGAAAACAAGAGCAGCTAGTGAGGAGTACGTTAATAAGAGAAAAAAGAGAAAAAAACCTGCGAAGGAAGAAAATTTCGAGGAGACCAGCACCGGCACCAAAACCAGCACACTCCGGTTCTACAAAACTGCCAAGCAAACGGGATTTGGTTAAGGAACCGCCGACGGCACGCAGATTCTTCGAAAAATCAAACTTCATCTCCGTAGCATGGAGATTTGTAGACTTATTTAATCAGCATTTCCAGCAGCTGTTGAATGGGCATCATGTAGACGAAACAAATAAAGATCGAATAACCATGAGCTCAGTCAATGAAAACCCAGCCCCAGCACCTAGAATTGAAGAGGTCGGCCAGCCTAGATACGGGACTCTACAAATATGTGGGTGATGTCCTAGTAGGGTGCATATATTAGCCAATGAACCAAGTGGAAAGGAAAGTATGCCTCATGCCTGGCCAAATAGCTCAATTGCCTTAATCTAAGAAAACGGCGATCCCATGTCTTGTTACAAAGGCATATGCCTTAAAATCATGTCCAACGTACTATGTTACCAACTTAAACCCGCAACAATATGATGAACCCGTATCAGTCCCTGATCAGATCAGACAAATCAACATTAAACCAAATCATAGATAAAACCAATGAAGTCAAGACCTACAGTTTTTCATCGGCTTCAAAGCTGCATGTGATAGCATCAATGTCACCAAGAGCTTCTATTGGCAATATTTGAAAAGAAGATCCCGAAACAACTGATCAATCAGAGGAAACGAGTTGGTCTTCAAGTAAATGAAAAATAAAAAAATACCTACATGCTATCAACAAGCAAAGCTTCATCTGTCCACCGTCTAGGACAAAACGTCACTGTTGGTAGCAGTAATTTCGAGGAACTTTGCTCGGAATAAATATCAATTCTCTCCTTTGATGAAGAGATTGCATTTGAAGAAGCATAGAACTTGCTTTATTTACAATAAAATTAATGTGATGTGTAAATTCTAAGTTGGAACAGCAATAAACACCTAAATCTTTAAATGTGGAGACGCGACCGATTCGTTTTTTAGTAAAAGTTATCGTCTGGTATTTTAAAGGGTTGAGGATAATGCTATTTTTGCCCCACCAAAATATGAAACTATCAATGTGGGCTTGTAAAAGGATACGTTTCTTATTATCTTAAAAATGTTTATGTCATCAGTAAAAATGAGAACTTTACTTGAGCGTAGACATGACGATACGTCGTTGATAGACAGAATAAAAAGAAAAGGGCCAAGATGGCTTCCCTGAGGAACTCCAGAATGAGCAACAACAGGTTAAGAATTGTAATTTTAAAATTTTACCTCATAGTTTCTGTTTTCAAGGTATGACTTAATCCAAGCAAAGAAAAATGGTGGAAAACCAAGAGCCTTAATGTTTAAATAAGATAATTCTCTGGCTAAGTTGGTCAAAAGCTTTAGAAAAGTCAGTGTATACACAGTCAACTTCCGATTGAACATTATGTTTGAGAATGTGAGGAGATTTGTAACGGTTGGTCTTTTTCACACAAAACCATGTTATGCTGTTCGCAAATGAGATTTTTACTAAAAAATGCTACACTTTCACAAACAACTTGTTCAAACAATTTAGGAATGCAAGAAAGCTTTGCAATGGGCCTGTAGTTGCTTATTTTCACAATGATACCTTTCTTAAAAATTGTTATAAGAAATTACTGAAAATTTTGCCTGTTTTTAGAAATAGTTTGAATAAGAACGTAAGGCGTTCAACTAAAGCATTACTACACTTGTTTTATAATATTAGGGGAATGCCATCGGGAACGGCAGAGCAGTCATCATTCAACGCAGATAAAAGATCAAGGACCGTACTCTGTAGCACAGGGATGTGACTACATCCAGTTTGCGAAAAGGAGTGAAGATTATGAAAATATACTTCATCAACTTCCACAGGGCTATTAGCAAATGATCAGCGAACATTTGATGCGAAAGCGTTACAGATATCAACAAGTTTATCTTATGAAATGTTCTTGTAAGTGAAGTTAACTGGAAAGCCATCTGATTTTTGTTTAAGTTTACAAGTCTCCAAAATTTTTTAGGATTCTCTCTCAAAGAAGAATCCATATCATTAACATAAATAGCATATAAACAATTAGAAAAGTTCAACATAAAAAGGGAAGTTAATTATAGACAGAGTTTTTAGATAAGTTTTCTATGCCTTATTTCTTTTGTAACGTAGTAAACGCAATTCTTTGGAGTACCAAGTTTATATTTCTTGATTTCTTTAAAGGTACATTTTTTGTACACAATTATTAAGGATCTTATAAAAATTTAAAACTGCTTCGTCAATATTAGAAAATGTTGAGTATCAGCAAATCCAAAATGGTTAAATCTTCAGACAACAACTGGAAATAAGCTCTTCTGAAGTCAAAATTATGTAAGCAAACACAAAAATTACCTTGTTCAGTAAGGTGATTACTTCAGTCAAGAAAAATGATATTTGTCAATATTAGTAATTTCTGATCTAGATTCTAGAACAAGAGTACTAATAACGTCAGAAGAAAAGACTAAATCGAGAATTCGATTGTTTGAGTTTTTAATACAGCTTGTTTGCTGTAAATCAGTAAGAAGGATTTTATCGAGAAGAGATAGTTCCAATTGTGAACAAAAGAGAGAGGCTTCAATGCAAGATTCTTTTTCGGATAGAATCTTGTCAATGTGGGGTAAATTATAATCACCTAGAAGTGAAATATTGGTGTCAGCGCAGAAAAAACTGATAACAAAGTCTAATAGTGCTGCAGGAAACTATGTATTTAATAAAAAGGTTGATTGGTAGAAGATGCAAAATAACGTTTAAGGCATCCGTTGGGCAAGTACGTATGGCCCCTGTGGTGCCCACGCAAGCTGTTCTCTGAACCTTCTTTAGCTTATCAATATTATAGGCTTTGCTAAGAGCAGGCCACCACACAATCATCTTCGACTGAAGATGATGCCGAAAGTTTTGCTGCAGGCGTAAAAGGCAACACAGGCCTTCTTAACCCGTACTTCAATATTTAGTTTCCAGTTTAGTTTAGGGTCGAGTATAACTCCCAGATATTTTGTACTGGAAGACAATGATAGGATTCGACCGTTGAGTCGAGGTATCGTGAAGGGCAGTACTTTAGTTTTGGTGGTAAGGACCAACAGTTCAGTTTTACTTTGGTTAACTCCTAGTCCACACCTCGTGGCCCAGTTGGTAACTTTCTTCAAAGCTGACTCCGTGATTTCACTAATCACAGAGGTGTACTTTCCTGACACCAATAGCACCAAATCATCCGCATAGGCTACCGCCTTCACTCCACATCTCTCTAATTTAACGAGAATTGTATCCATGACCAGAAGCCATAGAAGAGGCGAAAGGACACCACGCTGTCGTGTACCCTTTTTCACGTGTTTGAAAGGTTTAAAGGAATAAAGATCCTCAAGAATTGAATAAGAAGAAAAATACTTCATGAATTTACATAGCCTTGATATACTAATATCTCAAAAACCTTTCATGTTGGATTGATTTGTATTTTAAATTTGAACTAAAGCTATCAGAAATTTTAGAAAAAGTAGATACATTATCTTCATAACAAGTGTTTTATTTTCAAAAAAAAAGTTATACAATTTAAAACACAAATCCTTGTATTTATATAAATCGAATCAAATTAAAAGTAAAATGTAGTGCAAGAAACCGTTTTTGAATATACATAAATATACATCATTCCAAAATAAATATTATGCATATTGAATGCAATATGTATATTATAGGTACTTATCTATAGCTTTAATAAAATATATACGACAACATTTTATTCCAACATTTGTATTTTTTTTTTTTCAATTGCAAAATTGAATAAATATTGACTTTTAAAACAGATTTCAAATCCTAACCACTTTATTTTACATCTGAAATGTTTTATGGAACACTGCCAAAAATCACTTCGGAAATTAAATAGAAAAAATAAATTGACGTTTGAGTGTCAATAATGTGATCAACGGTCTGATAGAAATACTTACATACTTATACTTTTGGCTTGAAGTCATATTGTTTTTCTAAAAGTTTGTATATTTATAATTGAGTAGATTTTATGTGAATATTTAGAAAAAGAACTCAGCAGAAAGTTTTAACTCTGTTTTTTTTTCTAAATGAATAGAATCCTGAAAGCCGAAAACTAAAAAAAACACATACGAGTAGCAAACAAAATGTCAAGAAAAGTGCTTATACGCCTAAGTGAACCTTTCTACCAAAATGGTATCAATTATTAAAACTCTCTCGTATTTGGGAACTAACTTTATTCATATAGGGAGTTAGAATGACTTCTATTTAAGAAATGATTCTGTTTATTTTTTTATACTATTTTCAGAATTTTTAAGGATACAATATTTTGTAATGAGAAGTTTGGAGACACCGTATTTTGTCATATTAACATACAGTGTTTTGTTCGAACAGCATATTGGTATACAGTATTCTAAGTTTACAGCGTTTTGAAATACAGAATTGGAGACATACAGAACTATGATCAAACAGTATTATAGAGAATTTTAAAAGGCCAAAAGGGCCGCTATTTCACGTTCAATACTGGTTCCATTCTTTTCTAACATCATCGGTTTGTTGCCATAAACCTAAAATGACTTAACGTATCGACAAATAAAAAAGTCTAAGGGCGTTAAAACACAAGAACGAGGCGGCCAATCGGCTGATCAATTTTTGCTAATAACACGATAATGAAGGTAGCTCTTCAATCAAACGATTGTTAAGAGTGCTGTAAGCGTTTTGGCAACATTAGTGCAAGTCCATATCTTCCAATTTAGGAAAAAAAATCTTGCAATGCAATTCATCGTCCTGGCGTATCTTCTAGAGAGCCCAATCGGAGACGTACGTAAGTTCAAAAAATCCATCATCCTGGCGCATCTTCTCCAGAGCCCAATTTAAGACATACGTCACTTCAAAAAATCCATTGACTTCAATTACTGAGTAAGCTTGGTCTTCTATTTATGGGTTAGCCAAGATCTTTGTCCAAAATACGCCATAATGTGGTCTAAGCTATATGCTTAATTCTTGAGAACACCGTAGAATTGACTGATTTGGAACGTTTGCTACCAGACTCCGGAGCTTAAAACTTCACACGATAATAGGATAATTGTTAGCAGTTAAAGGTTTTTGGCAAGAACCAATTTATTCTTTTTTGAGATGAAACTTATAGTTGCATGAAGAGCGTGAAGACTACCATCGACTTTGCCAATAACACTATTAAGGTTGTTATTCTATGTAAGAGTGCAGTTAAAAACATGTCTTGGATTCCTAATTGTGCTGATATAATCAATTATTCCTGGGATCCAGATTTTGAGAAACTTCAGGAGATGCTTTCCACGAAGATAAACTCAAATGTAATTGTTATTGGTGATATGAATGCAAGTAGAGGATCAAGGTACGGGATATAATTTTGTCTGGAATTACTAGAAAGTCTAAAGACACATGGGGGCTGTGCAACTCTTTTGGCTTGAGAATTCAAAATGGAACTAGTAATATGGACGAAAATGCAGACTTTACCTCTGTGGGACGGCAAGGAACATCTGTTATAGATTTCAGTCTAATTGGTGGAGATTGGAAGTCTTACGACGCACACTTTGAAATTGGCCAGTTACATTACTCAGATCACCTTCCAATAATTGTTCTTTTTCAACTTATGTAATTTCAACAAAAAACAATACATGGAAGCAAACAAGTTGTTTAAAGAGATATGCAGACACAAAAAAAAAAAACATTTTGAAATGGAAGCCCAAAAACTGGCGAGTTGCAGAAACTCGGCTGAACTTTGGCAATAGGCATCGACACCTAATTCTGATGTTTTATCGCGGCAGTTCAATATGCTTCTTAATCCAGTTATGAACCGGATTGTCATTCATTATGCTGCTCAAGGAGTCGAGAATTAAATCATTCATAAACGAATAACTCCGGATGAGGTGAAACTGGCAGCTGAGGGCCTTAAAGATAGAAAAGGCCTTAAAGATAGAATACCAGCTGAATTCTATAAACATGCAAATAGCAACCTTTTTGAAAGTTTAGCTATATTGTTCAATAATGTTTTTGAAACAGGCGCGATACCGCTTCAGTTCAAGAAAGCACTGATTTTTTCTTTAAACAAGAAAGGATGTGCATCGGATCCAGCAAACTATCGGGAAATTTCGTTTCGTAATGCATCCTATAAAATATTTACCGCAATAATGCAACGAAGACTGTCAACATGGATAAAAGAAAATAAACAATTAAATGAAATGTTGATCATATATTTGTGCTGAGGAGTATTACACATTAATTCTTAGACCAAGACTTCTAAGCTGCGTTCGATACTATGAATCGTAAATCACTAATCTATAAGCTGTTCGAAAAAAGAATGTCTCTGAAGTTTGGCAGACTAATTGAAAACATATATGAAGACACTCAAGCTGCTGTGTGGAATAGTAAAGAAAAGTCTGATTGGTTCCAATTTGCATCAGGGGTTAGGCAAGGTTGCATACTAAGCCCGCTTTTATTTGCAATATTCATAGAGGATCTAATCGACGGGTTGCCCGGAGGTATTGTTTATGCGGGGACGCTGATTAAAGTTCTGCTATTTGCAGACGACATTGTACTGCTCGCATATACTCCAGAATCACTTCAACTAATGATTAATGGGATACACGAATATTACAAACGTTGGGGATTAATTGTCAATTAAGAGAAGTCGAAAGTGATGATCTTCAAAAAACATGGAGGGAGAAATTGCGCAAACGAAAAGTGGAAT
Organism: Eupeodes corollae; assembly: GCF_945859685.1. NCBI lineage: Eukaryota > Metazoa > Arthropoda > Insecta > Diptera > Syrphidae > Eupeodes > Eupeodes corollae. Next base: position 143,410,281 of record NC_079147.1, on the reverse strand, counting down.
TTCAATGGAGGATTGATTGAAGTGGTTAAAGAGTTTAAGTACCTAGGAGTTGCCTTCACGAAGACCTTAAGTATGAAGAAACACTTTAGTAAAAAGCTTAATAAAATGAAAATTTCGATAAACCTCACATGGAAAAGATGTTTCACGAACGAATGTGTGGCTCATAGTAGCAAATACAACATTTTTGAAACGGTAGCAGAATCCATTATGATTTACGCTGCACAAACTTGGGGAAGTAAATATTATGAGATGGCTGAAAAGCTATTGCGCTTCTACTTTAAACGAGCATTATATTTGCTAGCCAACTCACAGAACCATGTCATAATGCTAGAAACGGGAATTTCTCCACTTTTTGCGAAAAAATATTAAAACTGCAAGTGGATTACATAATTAGAAGTTTAAATTTGGCAGACTATCGTTTACCCAAAATATCACCTCTTAAGGCTATCAATTCAAGGAGTGGATGGTATCACGAAATGTCGAGGACCTTTCCAAATTAAAAAAGGATATGTACCAGATTATTTCCAAGGTAGATTAAGCATCTAGAACCAAGTACATGCATGAAGCTTCAAACTCGATATCGAAATTGAATCTTACAAGGACTTTTTTGATGAAACACCTTTTTTATTCTTATTATTATGTGATAATTGTTAGTTAAAATAAATTAAAAATCGCTAATTATAAAATTTAAAGTCAAATTTAAAAAATAAATAGTATTGTAAAAGTATATCAATAGTCAATTTAATTGTTTTATATTAAAATGTTATATTAATTATGAATAAACTAAAATATGTTGTTAATCAATTTTTTTGTCTCGTAACCTTAAGTGGCTTTCTTGGGCGAAGAATCGAGGATTTTATCCTGGACCGAAAGTTAAATTGAGTAGACTTCAGCAAAGACGGTTTCTTTTTAACCATTCTGGGATAAAGCTCATAATCATTTTTTGCAGCAAAGGGTCGACTTATAATAGTGCTGCTCATTGTTATCATAAAGATAGAATACCGTTCATTAACCACTACATTATTACTGTCTAACTTTAAGCTACGAATGAACTAGCTTACATGCCTTTATTGAAAGGCTTTGGCTTTCTTTTATCATCAGTCACAAGAAGTAAGGCTGATTTACAGCTGCATTAGTTCACTTCCGTGGTATTTGACTTAATTGACCTACAATATCCTCCCCCTTTCCTGCTTTACCCGCGTGGTAAAAAGATCGAAATGTCACATAGATACATTCCAGGAGCATAAGATATACACATAAGTTCGTTGGTAATCTTTGCACATTCAAAAGAAACAAAAAGGAATAAAATGTAAACCTGTCTATTGTTAAGGCGATGAAGTACGACTTTTATAGGTTCACCTCCGCTTCTTTTAGTGTTTGGCCTCAAGCCTTATTAATTGTCAAAGTGAAACTAAATTAAATCAGGAATTGTAACTTTAATAATTGGAATAGTAAATCTGTAAAAATTATTGGCATTCGAGGAATAATTATATTTTCACCCTTGCGAACGCCACCGGTTAAATTATTAGCACTAATGTTTCGATCAAATTGTCTGTGACCAAGTCTTGTACCGTTATATAATTGAGATGCATCTAAATTTTACAAAAGCAATTATGGCATGCCTTATTTTAATTGCAGCTTATGTGAGGGTACAGCGGACAGCTCATGTGAGTTAAGAAATTCTACTATATACCTAGCACCTAAATTCTCCGTTAAGGACAGTTTAAAAAACGGGGTAACTGCTCGTAACAGCTGTGAATGAGATATTTCACAGCGACATAACGTATCTTAAAACCCCCCAAAAAATCTTGTCATAATACTGTTCCGTTACGACGTGAAGGACGGACAAACAAACAAACAAGCAAGCAAACAAACCAACTGGCTTTCCCATTTATAATATAAGTGTAGATATTCTCGATATTAAAATTTTTATTGATCGTTCGTGTACTTTACCATGATGAAAATGTTGAGTTTGATGAATAAATTGACAATTAGTCCGATGTCCCTATTGAAAAACCCGATAGATATCAGCCAATATTCTGAGTCAACATTTTTTACTATTACTCGTAAGAACGATTGATTTCAAAAAGAGTTTTTTTTTTTAAATTAAGAGTTTATTAGAACATCACTTCTTTCATAACTTAAGGTTTCCCCCTATCAAAGGTTAGGGATCTGAATAGGATCCTTTATTAAAATGTGTATGCATGGTCTTTGATATTAAAAAATTTCGTTTTTGTGTGTGTGGGTTTCTGTTCAAAATGTTGTTTGTCTTTTTCTTTTTACTTTTATTTTAGTTCAATTTTCTCAATGTTCAATCAATTAAAATTTAAATATTTTTAGTAACATCTTATTTTATCTAGGTTAGGTAGTAGGTACAAGCTCTGTTTACTATATTTCAAAAACAGGACGTACATCTACGTTTTATGATAGAAATAAAAAAAATGTTATGATATCCTTAGTTTTGTTTTAAAACCACTTGAAAACATACTGAGATATACTTTCAATTCGACTTTATGTAGGTTGGTCCTAGGTACCTTCTCCGTGAGTGAACGTTGAGGGAACATATTAAAGTTTTTTTTTTCCTACTCATACTTCACAGGGATTTTACAATTCATTCATTCAAATTCAATCTTCCACAGTCATCGTCGTCGCAGTCGTCACAGTCGTGTCAGTTGTTACGTTGTTGATTGGATTTCCAACAGAAAATAAAGTCAAGTGTTTGTAAGTACTTTACCATCCCATTAGGAGTGCAATATATCTACTAGATGTTATTATCATCATCATCATCATCAAAATAGACATGCACATATGTACATCTTACGGTTACATCTACCATATATTATAAAGGTATACAAACTTCTATAATAGAAGTAGAGATTCGAGTGAGATTGCATTCAAGTTATACATAATATTTGCATGCCAATCTGAATATATCTTCTTTCCATCAGGACTATTTTATATATTTCTATAGTTAGAGAGTATTGAGTTTAATCCAACCCCATAAAAGGATCCCGAAGAGAATCAAAACTTGTGTGATGGTTTATATAATGTATATAGTATATAGATTAGGGTGCGCCAATCCTTTTCACTGAACGTTAGAAATGTATAGAGTTTCCGTTTCAAAGGATTCTCTACTTAATTTGTTTCGAGGGCCAAAAACATCTTTTTCGTCAAAAAATCCAAACGCCAAAAGTTCTTGCGTCAAGTACCAGAGTTGCCCAATTAAATTGATGAATTTATATTCTTGTGGCCTTCCAGGTATTCAAGTTGTTTTAAACCGTTAAATGGAGCTGATAACGAAGAGGATGAAGTCATTCAGACCATAACATAAACTTTCACAATAAAACAAAAAAACAAATGTCGACGATTCCTTGTTCTTTTCCCTTTTTGGCAACTTGGACTGATTCCGAAACATCCATATTTTAAGAAATTAGATAGCTTTTGACATCCATCTTGCATCAGAAACGCCTTCCAAGAAAGTAATTGTCCATTTTAGTAGTTCCTTGTAGTCATCTTGAGGCTTAAATTGTTGCAGTTAAAATTTTGAAAAACCAATCCATTCGTCCTTAATGTCAATTGTTTCGGCTGTGATAATTTCCTCGGACAACAAAGTTCTCGTATCAAGCCCACCTTATCGGTGCCGGCCGGTAATAATCACCACAACTGTTTTGACACTTGTCAGGAAGGGGATCAACTAATGTCAAGGCGAACTATTCATTGGTTCGTTTACTTTTCAAAAGTTCCACCTACAGCAAGGCGTTCTTGTTTTCTTGCCTCACCCTTGTAATTGGCTCTGCCAGGGCTGACCATTCCCCAACTTTGAGATTGAACTTTTCGCCTCCAACAAGGGGACTGGACTTCCAATACTAAGATTCTTCAAAAACCTACAGGGAGGGGTGTGGAACTGCATCAAGAGCAAGCTCTCTGTAATTGTTTTTACCAATACCTTGTCCAAAAGTGAGCGTCCCTAACCTAGGGGACACAGGGTAATCAAGTGCGGAGACGAATTTTAAAAATAAAATCTTTAGAGAAAGCATTAATAAGGTTATCAATAACTGAGAGGACTTGAAGATCAAGCTCATCTCAGTTAAAGACATCCCTAAACATTCTAAGACTTGCATTTGGTTGCCTGTAATAGGCACTTATCGAAGCGGACAGGAGCTGATCCTCGGTCTTCAGCAGTTAAATCCACTGGTTCGAATGCATAGCTTGGTTGCCATTAAGGCAGAAGAAGAACAACAACTGTGGTCTTCAGTTGCGCAGGCTCCAATGAAAATTAAAAAATACGCTGAACATCGTCGTCTAGATTAATCTGAATTACTCCAAGTGTGCTTCGGATAATCTAAGAGTAATCTTAAGGAAGAAAAACATTGATGCAGCCTTATACAAGAACCATGGGTTAATGGCCTCAAAGATAGCTAATATTATGATCTTATCTACAAAATTGGCAGATATCAAAACTCTATTGTTAATTTTTTACATCCGTGAACGGCTTTTAATGAGCATAGAAACTCTAGACGAAATTTTTAATCGTATTGTAGGGAATTTAGGATAAATGTTTGAGTTATTTGGACTTTTCGTACTAAACGGGTCTACTAAAAGTGATGCTTGTTGTGAATTTACGTTTGTAAGTGGGCAAGGTCAATGTGTTATTGATTTCGTGGCTATTTCTGGAAACTGGTTTAATGTTATAGAGGATTTTGAAGTTAATCTGGCCAACTTTTCGGCACATTTCCCGATAGTCACTAAATTACATTTTGCTGATGAAACTCAACTTTCTAATGCTACTAGCTTTAATAAACTTAAATGGTCTGATCACAATGCACTTCTCTATAAAAGACTTTTGAATCCTTATTTGCATTCGCTTCTCCAGCATCCACTCTCTAAGGAAGAGACCTGCGGTAGAATATCTGAAGTCATTAAACTTTCGGCTCCTTTTGCACTTTTTATTGAATGGAAGAAGAAACTATACACTTGCTTCCTTGATTTTAAAGCTGCTTTTGACAAAGTCGACAGGCAGGCTTTAATTTATAAAATATCCTGCATAGACGAACCTCTCAAGTTTTTATTAATGTACGAAAATCTAATTTTCGCATCAAATGCAAGGGTATGGGATGGTTATGATTTCTCGAATAGTTTCGAAACAACAGCCGGTGTGCCGCAAAGTTGTATTTTGAGCCCTTTACTGTTTTCTCTCTTCATTGATGATATTTGTGATCATCTTACTGGTAAAGTCTCTTTTGGTAACAGCATTGTCAAAGTTTTATTATATGCCGACGATTTGGTTATGTTAGCCGACAATCCAGGTTAGCTACAGATGCAAATTAACCGACTTTGCTTAATTTGGGAGACTTGGGGTCTGCAAATAAATGTACAAAAAACAAAAATTATGATTTTTAAAGGAAGGCAAACAAGAAGACGCTCTGTTGAAAAGTGGTCGCTCAATAACACCGTTATCGAAATAGTCCAGGAATTTAAATGCTTGGGTATTCTTCTTACCCACAATTTAGATTTCGCTAAACATGCTAAAATAAAAAATAAAGAAGCCAAGTTGGCACTAAATTTTATGTGGCCTAAGTTCTTTTCCAACTCCAACACTGATCTTATATCTAAATATAAAGTCTTTAATGCAACAATAAATTCATGTTTGAGCTATGGTGCACAAGTTTTCGGTTTTTTGGTGCTTTCGAGAGCCTGCAAAGGAACTTCTTTAAGGGCTTGTTTCATTTGTCTAACTCAACTCTAAATTACCCCATTTACGTAGAGTCAGGTATCACCCCTATTTATATAAAAAAATTAAAGGCTAATGCGGATTTTATTTTTCAGGTGATGAATGTTGGAAAAATTGCTGCAATCGAATGCATCTCCGTTTAAAGACTGGAACCAACGCGCAATAGCAACAGAATCTTCCCTCAACTTTTCGGAAACCAATGCAAGCGCATTTCACAGGTGTTATTGCTAAGTTTGAGGAAAAGTTGTAAGTAGAAAATATTTTTAGTGCAACTTCTTCAAAATTAAGAAACGTTTATAGAAACTTAAATCATCAATTGAATTCAGACATGAACTACTTCAGAAATGATTAGTTCAGTTGCTCAGATAAGTATTTTTAATGCCAGAGTCAAAATCTTCAACTTAAACTTTATACCACACCGAAGCGATTTTCCGCAGCTATGTGATCTGTTTGACAGAAAAGAAATCGAAGATATCTACCACTTTTTAGCTATTTGCCAAATTTAACAAGAAATTCGTAGATTACACTTTTGGAAAAATATTTTAACAATGCAAGAATTTAACGAAATTCTAAATGGAGTACTAGAATGGCTAAACGTATTCAAATTTTGTCGACAAGGTCTTAACTACCGGAACAGTTTCACTTATTAAATTCATTTTTATCCTATCTCATTTTATGTTGCAAATCATACAAAATTGTCTTTTTTGTGTTTTAAAACACGTACAAATTGTCAAAACTTTACTTTGAGTAAAGCCTACTATTCAAAAAATTATATTATTTTAATAAATTGTTTCAAATCACGTAAAAATTGTTCGAATTATTCCAATATTTTTACATTTTCTTTTTAATTTATATATTTTTTTATCACTTATGAAATGTCAATTCAGGCAGACCATGTCCATATTCTTAGGAAATTATATTTTAAAATCTTTTTTTAAATCCCAAACCAAAACAAAGGTAATCCTAGAACTAGTATTTTAGCTAAAAAAAAACATTTAAAAGCTTTTTTGTGTCCCAACCTTAGCATTTCCAATCTGACAGTTGTCAGATTAGAAGACAAAAATACAACTGGATTACTGTTAGGTTAGGTTAGGTTAAACGGACACACTTAGGCCAGTTTAATGGCCCATTGTGATACCACATGAATCTGGAGGCTTCCTCCTAAGCTCAATGGAACCAGCTTGAGTCCCTTACGAAACTTTAGAGGTTGATTATACCGATATGATTTAGATCGTTTAGATCGTTAAAGAAGAATTCTCCTAGGTAATTCTTGCGTTTTCGAGCTAGAGCAGGGCATGTGCAGAGAAAATGAAGAACCGTTTCTTCCTCTTCCTCGTCCATACAGCTTCTGCAAAAGTCATTTGAGAATACGCCTAGTCTCGTGCCGTGCTTTCCTATTAGACAGAGTCCGGTTATGACACCTATTATCGAGCTTATATGCGATCTGCTTAGAGAGAGCAAGCACCTTCAACGTTTTATATCCAGTGTTGGCCAGATGTTTTTTGTGGCTTGAGACGTGGAGATGTTGTTGCACCTGGTGCCTGCCCTCCTCGCAGCGTCTTGCATTAGCAGCAGTTTACAAGTAGCGATTGGTATGCCAGTGCTTGCCAAACGTGGTAGGATGGGCTGTACTGTACCGTTCCTGGCGAGTTCATCTGCCTTACAGTTACCTGGAATGTCTCTATGGCCCGGCACCCAGCAAAGGTGAATATTAAACTGTTGCGCCATCTCCATTAGAGATGATCGACAGTTATGGACTGTTATTGAGTTAGTAGAGACAGAGTCCAGAGATTTGATAGCGACCTGGCTGTCAGAGAAAATATGGATATTAGATGTTGATATCACGTTTTCTTTGAGCCAAGACAAGACTTCCTTAATCGCCAAAAGAAGAAGAATGAGAGACTTAATTTCAGTCGTTCAGAGTACACACCTCCACCAACCCCTTCTTTGGTTTTTGAGCCATCTGTTTAAAAATGGATTGACTCATCCTCCCAAAAAGATCTGGTAGGTATAGAAATCTGGAAGTTTCTGTCGAATTGTAGTTGGAGGATGGTGTAGTCTGTGTGCTTTGGAATTGATGCTAAGTACCTTAGAATTACGGAGAGGCCAATGTTGTTGTTAGTCCACTGCGACGAAGCATTGAGGCGAATAGCAGAGCTTGCAGCTATTTGTTTACATAATATGTCAAGAGGTGTAAGGTAGAGCAAGGTGTCCAGTGCTGCAGACGGGGTCGTGCGATGCGATCCGCTTATACATAGGCAGGCTGAACGTTGGACTTTATTTAACTTATCCCTGTTTATACCTTTCTCTAAAGCAGTCCACCATACTCCCACACCGTACGTTAAAATCGGTCTGATTACCGATGTGTATAGCCAATGCGTGATTCTGGGCTGTAAATTCCATTTATTACCAATAGCTTTTTTGCAAGAAAAGAGAGCTACAGTAGCTTTTTTGACTCTTTCCTGTACGTTGCGTTTTCAATTTAGTTTTTTGTCTAAGACAAGACCTAGATATTTAGCCTCGTCTTAAAATTTTAATTGGATACCTTTAATATAAGGAGGGTTGACAAATGGAATTTTGTATCTCCTCGAAAATAAGACCAGATTGGTTTTGTGTGGGTTAACACCCAGTCCACACCGATCAGACCAAAGTATTAGTCTGTCTAAGGTATTTTGTAAGAGTTCTTTTAGGATATTAAGATGCTTTCCTGAAACTGCTATAGCAACGTCGTCCACATAAGCTATCACTCTGAAACCCTCCGCATCCAGACTAGTTAGGATTTCATTCACCACTAGGTTCCAGAGGAGAGGGGATAGAACACCACCTTGCGGTGTCCCTCTACTAACGAATCGTCTGCTAGAAGAGTTGCCCAGTTTTGAGTTAATTATTCTGCTAGTAAGCATTAAATAAATTAACTCTCGAAGCGAACTCTCTTCATTTAGAGATGTCAGTGCAGATGTGATTGCAGATGTGTCCACGTTGTTAAAGGCACCTTCGATGTCAAGGAAAGCAACCTAAGTGAACTCTTTTCGTTGGTGCGTACTAAAGTGTGTAACGCTGTTTCCACTGATTTACCTTTACAGTAGGCATGTTGAGACGAAGACAGAAGTCTTGTATCGATACGTGCCCTTAAATGGATATCAATCAATCTTTCCAGGGTCTTAAGAAGGAATGATGATAGACTTATAGGTCGTAGATCTTTAGGATTGACTTGGGAGCATTTACCTGCTTTAGGTATAAAAACAACTTTAACTTCTCTTCATGCCGAGGGAACATGGACCAGGTAAAGACAGCTGGTAAAAATTGCCTCAAGGATTGGTGCAATTATATCAGAAGCCTTTTGTAATTCGACTGGTATTATACCATCTGGTCCTGCAGCTTTAAATGGTTTGAAGCTGTTGAGAGCCCATTGTAACTTATCCTTTGTGATTAGACCTTGTGGATATGTTGTATTTGAACTTGAACGTATAAAACTGTTGCAAGTTTCGGTAAGAGAACTACCAGGAAAATGAGTGTCCAATAGTAAGTTCAGCGATTCTTTACTTGAATTTGTCCAGGAGCCGTCTGTATTTTTCAAGCAGCTTGGCATAGCTGGATTAGTTGAAAGAATTTTCCGTAACCTAGAGGCTTGAGAAGTTTCTTCATGACACAGAAGTAACGCCAAGAAGATCGTTTGGATTTCCTTAGTGCCTTCTTGTAGATTCTTAGGGATTCTTTGTAGGAGTCCCAATGAGAGGCTGGTCTTGCAGCTTTGGCCCGGTTGAAAAGTTTCCTGCATTCCTTCCTGAGCGAGTCAAGCTCTGAGGCCCACCATTGTGGTTTCCTCTTTCCTCTTATGTGTATAAGTGGACAAGCAATTTCTAGCGATCTGTTCATAGCTGAGGTAAGGTCATTGACTTTTTTGTCAAGTTCGTTAGCGTTAGAGGAAGGACTAGATAGTCCAGGTTCTAGTAAAATCTGTAATGAGTTCCTATATAAAGCTGTTGGTGCGTCTGCTTATCCCGCCCGAAGAGGTGAGCATCCTGAGAATTCATAAGAGAAGCGAAGTCATTAAAAACTAACCTCCTGCTTAGATGTGATGCGAATGCAAGGCTTTCTCATTGGGTATTTTCGATATAAACGAACAAGTTTTATAAGTTTGAAAAATTATGACAGTTGGGGAGAAGTACTTGATGTAACTGCTACTAACAATCGTAATCTGTTGGTGGAATATTGGAGGATTTCCTCTGTGAATTCTTTTTCGGAAAACAAATGGATTCTTTTCAACATAAGTTTTAAGTTTGAAACTTCTTCCCCTTTTAGAAATCCGAAACGTACCCACTGGAAAAAAATCGATAAAATAGTTAAGTCCAAAATAGACAAAATTCCAAATCTTAGAATCTGTAGAAGACCTGGAATCCAGATTTAAAATCTTTGAAGCATCCTTTAAAACTGCATTTAAGATTTCATGGTCAGTAAAATAAATAATAAATAAATAAGGTGGTGCAACAGTCCTTTGAGAACTAAGTCCTAATGATGAGTAATGCTGTCAAGGATGGAGGGAACCAACAGTTTTGAGCAGAATCCAAACGGCTAATTTGAAAAAGCGCTTTTCATGATAAGTTACTCTTGGGGGATTTGTCCATTCCTCTCAACAGGCAATACTCGTGAAAAAAAAAGTTTAAATGACACTTGCAGGGACTCAACCCAAGACCTCTGGAATGACAGTCCAACACATTACCCATCACGTCACGGGTACCGCACGCTGAGTACAATACAACCTTCAAAAATTCTCTCCCTGGTGGCATAAAGCCCTTTCTTCTCTAAGGAAAATTTCCTGAAAAATCTTCAATATCTACCACAAACAAGATTTTAACTGTCAAAAAAAAATTTGGAGAGAATATTGTCACTCTATTCAAGGCGTAAAAGATTTTTCCACACTATGTATAGCCTTTTTAAGGGAACATTTTTTTTTCAAACCTTAAGGATTGTGCCCAGTCCTTGAAAGTACTAAACACTTAGAACTCCAAACACCAATCTAGTTCATGTAGATTAAAGTAAAATAAAAGAAAGAAGTTTTTTTTTTAAAATGGCTTAAATAAATACAAATTTCGAGGAAGACTAAATTTTTTTTAAGAAAACCAAATTAGTGTTAGTTGGACTGACCAGGTGTGTTTTCAAAGTCCGGTAGTGACCTCTTAACTTAATGCAATCAGACAATTTTTTTCCATGTGGTAGAGAACCATTTAACGGGTTATAAGAAGATAATTTCAATAATTTTAAAAGAAGGCACACCCTAATGTAAACGAAGGATACTTCGTATGCTCCACATCACAAACGACGATATATGTTATCATTCTCCTTCCATCGGTTTTTTTGTTGGTTCTTTAAACTAACTGTCATCCAATTAAATCTAACATTTACCCAAAATCCTGCCAGAGTAAATATTTTACTAAAAAAATTAACACATTAATTTACCAAAAAATCCCATCATACCATACGAGTAGAAGTGGGTTATGCTAATCAACACAAATCTGCGTCTTGGGAGGCATCAGTGTATATTTTTTTCATTTAGTTTAATGTGTTTTCGTATCCTTCCTTAGCACATTATCATACTTCCTTATTATGCTTTAAAAACATATAATTAAACCACAATTTATACTTATAATGTATGTATCCTCCATCAGATGTCGCATATCCTTACCATACTTAAACTTTTAAGTTCATTGTGTGTCGTTAAATCTTGCTTAATAGTACAGGATGTAGGTGTATACACAACACACACATATGTACATAGGTATATGATCCTAATTCCCATAATGCTAATATTGTTGTGTTTTTGTGTGTGTTGACTTTTAAGGACATGATTCATAGGCTTATCCTTCTTGACACTCGACAGTGTGACAGTTGCTTGACTCAACTCAACTCGACACTAACGAAGGCGTTCATTCAACCAGAAGAAATAAAGCACAAACAAAAACAAATACAACAACAAAAACAATTCTACAAGCTAGCACTAATAGCACTCTGGTTGTATTGAAATGGGCGTTGAAGTGAATATCATCACAAATGTCAAAAATTGTAATGAAAATGTCGAATACTAAAATTGATTGCACCCAGGTGCCATCCCGTTTGTTCCCTCCTGCTATTCTGTGAGGATGACAACGACGAGGACTACGACGACTACGACAAAGTCGATAATGACAATGAGATAGAGACAGAAATATAATATTAAAAAATGCACCAGAAAGGGAGAGAAAATGGCACATGACGTAAGTTTATAACCAATTTAAAAGTTTTCTATTTCAAAACAGATTCGTTCGATATGAAAAAGTGTTAAGAAAATCATCATTTAAGTAGCCCAGTGTTGGATTGAGGCACATTAAGCTCTGATATGGCCTCAAGAAAAGAAAGAATAGTTTAAGCATTAAATGTTGTTGTTTTTGCAAATGTATAATACTCAAATTTAAGAAGGTCTGGAAGCAGATGGTGTACTGACATTTGGAAAAAGATTTATGGTTTTTTTTTGTTGCAGGACCGACCTAACCCGTGTCTGAAATGGCAGTTTTTCTTCCGAAAATCGCTTCCTTTTTTCATTTGAGTATAAAAATATACGAACCCTACGATTTATGGACAGTCAATAAAAGAGAATATTTAAAAACCTCTTGACGTATAAACTATGTTTAGGAGGGTTTTGTTATTGGAAATCAAATTGCACTTTTTCAATTGGTTTTAATAGCCTTGATTTCAAATCTGACTTTAAAATTATTCTATTACGTAAGGTTTTTAAGATATTACTTTTTAAAATTAAAATTTAAGCTATCTTTATTCATGAAACTAGCTTTTTTCTATCAGATTCCTTTCTTTAATATTCAGTTGAAATATTTGTAGGATTTCGAACAATTTTCGAAAATCGTTCATAAGTTCTTAGATTTCACCTTTCTTCCAAAAATCTGAAAGAAGCTCTAAAACCATTGTGCTAATATTGTTTTCAACAACAAAAATGGAAAAAGGATTCAAAATCCGTCGTCCAAACAATATCATATCATGTGAATTTTTTTAAATATATTAAAAAATATAAAACAAATGTTTATAACGTGTATTTTCCAACCATAAGTAGATATACACTCGCAGCCACAATTAAACGCCCGCCTCTGTTAAGTCTCACTATGTGTCTTTTTGATATGTAACGGTCATTATAATTAATGTTTTCTTTTAATTTGGTGTTTTAAGCATGAATTAAACAGTTACTAAACTTATTCTTTTTCTTATTTTTGGTGATATAATAAATGTGGCTTTTATTCCTAAGTTTTACCGAATCTCACTGACACAATAGGAGACCTTGAATCAAAGTTGAAAACCTTTGAAACTTCTTTAAGTAAAGCTTTTAGAGTCTCTTGCCCAGTTAAATATAGCCGTAAAACCCTTCCTTTTTGGTGGAACAAAGAACTGTCCAGTCTTAAGAAAATGACGAGGACAATTTTCAATATCTGCCACAAACATAAGTTTTATCAACCGTATAAAGACTCTCTTAAAATTTACAAGCAGCCCCTGTCATCAGCCAAAAGACAAGGCTGGAGAGAATACTGCCAATCAATCGAAGACATAAAGGACTCCGCAAGGATCAGCAAAGTTTTATCGAAGGAACATTGTAATCCTTCATTTCTAAAAAAGCCTGATGGAACCTGGACAGCCTCTCCAGCCGAATTTTTTGAGCTACTGATGAAGAAGCACTTTCCGGGTTGCGAGAGTGATAACCCCGGATAGCTTGAAACCACAGAGCTAAACGTAGCTCATGTGGAGCAAGTCAATTCCGTTATCACCAGAGAATATATTTTGTGGGTCATCAATACTTTTTCTCCATATAAATCACCAGGCATGGATGGCATACTGCTAGTTATGCTTCAAAAGTTGCATGATGTGGCAGCTCCATGGCTGGAACAAATTTTCAGAGGATGTCTTCTTCTCTAACATGTGCCCATGTCGTGGAGACAGGTCAAAGAAGTTTTTATCCCGAAATTGGGTAGGCGAGGTCACGAATCCGCGAAGGATTTCAGACCAATAAGCTTAACATCTTTTGTGCTTAAAACCTTGGAGCGCATTCTTGATTACCATATTAGAGAAATCCTAGTTGGACGACCTCTCGAAAACTCTCAGCATGCTTATCTTAAGGGAAAATCTACGGAGATTGCCCTCCAGGAGGTAGTGCGTACTGTAGAACAAACAATCCATTATAAAGAATTTACTCTTGCCACCTTCCTAGACATAGAAGGTGCTTTTAACAACGTCCTTACAGAATCCATAGAAGAATCGCTCGTTATGTTCGGTGTAGAAGACTTCATTCGAGAATGGATTATTTCCATGCTCAGTGGTAGGAAGATTCGAGCCTCTCTAGGCAATACAATCGCAACAAAACACGTGAGTAGGGGAACACCCCAGGATGGTGTCCTTTCGCCTCTTCTATGGCTTCTGGTCATGGATACAATTCTCGTTAAATTAGAGATATGTGGAGTGAAGACGGTAGCCTATGCGAAAGATTTGGTGCTATATACAACTCTGTGATTAGTGAAATCACGGAGTCAGCTTTGAAGAAAGTTAGCAACTGGGCCACAAGGTGTGGACTAGGAGTTAACTAAAGTAAAACTGAACTGTTGCTCTTTACCACCAAAACTAAAGTACCGCCCTTCACGCTACCTCGACTCAACGGTCAAATCCTATCATCGTCTTCCATTGCAAAATATTTGGGAGTTACACTCGACCCTAAACTAAACTGGAAACTAAATATTGAAGTACGGGTTAAGAAGGCCTATGTTGCCTTGTACGCCTGAAGCAAAACTTTCGGCAAAAAGTGGGGACTTCAGTCGAAGATGATTTTATGGACGTATACAGCCGTAGTACGTCCAATCTTAACATATGGGTCAATTGTGTGGTGGCCTGCTCTTAGCAAAGCCTATAATATTGATAAACTAAAGAAGGTTCAGAAAACGCCTTGCGTGGGCACCACAGGGGCCATGCGTACTTGCCCAACGGACGCCTTAAATGTAATTTTGGATCTTCTACGAATCGAACTTTATATTAAATACATAGTTTCCTGCAGCGCTATTAGGCTGAAGGAATCAAACAGCTGGTTGTCAAAACCTTATGGTCACAGCAACACAATGAAATTAATTCCCTCAGATATTATCTCGGTAGACACTGACTACTGCATTCCTATTTTTAGCCTTAGTAAGGGTTTTAAGGTTATTTTTCCATCCAGAGAAGATTGGGAGGATGACATCGTGTTGATACTGACGGCTCAACGATGGAGTGCGGAGTTGGTTCTGGGATCTTTTCTGAGTCCCTAAATGTAGCCAAATCCTTTAGGCGTCCTGACTTTGCTATCGTTTTTGAGGCTGAACTGCTGGCAATAAGGGAGGCATGTAAGATACTCAAACAAAGCCCAAACCAAAACCGAAATGCGGCTATCTTCACAGACAGTCAGGCAGCTGTCAAATCCAATAACTCGGCCACATCCTCATCTAAATTGGTCCAACAATGTCGCGATGAGCTTGCGAGCCTGAATATTAACCTCGGTGTCACCCTGATCTGGGTTCCGGGCCATAGTGGTATCGTGGGAAATGAACGGGCTGACGAGCTAGCCAGGCAAGGATCGGCCCTTCATAGCTCACTTGCGGAAATGATTAAAATTCCTCTTGGTGCTATGAAGGGTAAAATCTTTTCTATCTACCAAACTGAATCAAACCGCAGGTGAAGCAATTTACCCAACTGCATTATATCTAGGAAGATATGGCCCACCTATAATAAAACCCGTACAAACGATCTTCTATGCAGGCCAAGGCAAGACATAGTCAGGATTGTCGCGGTTTGTACAGACATTGGCCTATCGGAGTTCATGCAGGGAAGTTCTGTATCTCTTACAACACCTTTTGCCGTAGTTGTAGTGACTAAAGAGAAAGTGCAAATGTCCTGCTTTGGCAAACATTAGAATGAAATACTTTAGAAAAGCATTCTTTCACGAATTTGATGAGCTATCTGAGACAAAGATTAGAGACCTAATATTTTTTCTCAATGCGACAAAATGGATCGAACATAATTGCTATAAAACTTCTCCATAAATCTTTCCCTTTCTATCACAGGTCAAACGAGTTTTTGGTATAAAAACGGCGCAATACAGTGCTAATTGGATCTCAGACTAGGTTGCCTTGAGATCGCCATTTCTACCTTCCTATTCCTAAGTATTAAGTTTAGAAAATAAAACAAAAATGACGATAGATTCCACCGGATTAACAAGAAATGTGGCTTACGCTGATATTGGCACTTCAATCAAGGTTGAATTACTCGGACACTTGGCGTGCCTCGAACCGCTGTCCGGGATGCCATCAGACGGTTTTGTAAGACTGGATCTTACGCTATGAGGCCAGGCTAAGCCTGTAAACGTTGAACATCCACTTAAGATGACCGGTTTATCGAAAATGAGCTAAGAGATTGCTTAAGCACATCAATTGGAGCTCATAGCAGTTTGAAATATTAAATCCTTAAATAAATAAAGCCCGAGCTTCAAAAATACTCAAACTGCATCGTAGGACAAGAGTTGGTTTTTTCCTAAAACATGTAAATTGAAATGGAAGAACGTTCTCAGAGAACAGCAGAATAGCCTTAAGATGACTAGATGGTCGTATGCATGTATACCTTAGACGACAAAATGAGATGTTTGCTCTATGCGCTATACTTGTACCGACCTCATGGTCTTCGACAGAGGAAGTGTGAAAGATCAGCGATACGTGGAGAAGGTTCTTCAAGAACATTTAATAGTTTTTGCGCCATTTATTGAAGACAAAATGCTCGTTGTCATATAGCCAGATCATTGACGGAGTTTCTTGAAAAAGTTGTAATCCAAACTTTACCATGGCCAGCGCGCTGCCCTGAACTGAATCCTATAGATGGAATAATCTAAGATGACGCGCTCCGGCAAGTATACCAATGCCAACCAGCGATAGTAAAATGAAGATGACTATAGTACAGGAATGTCGCAATATCCCATAATTATATATTTAGGATATATTAGGAGGGCTTCCAAAAAGGCTCCAAGAAGTCATTAGAGCTCGAGGAGGAAATAATCATGATCAAGAAAAAAAGATGCTGGGATGCGATCCACACTGATAACTTCCCATCCCACCTATCGAAAGTAAATGTTTACGAAGTTTCGATATCGTTTTTTTGTATGCTTCTATTTTTGTATTCAACAGAATGTTGACAACAATATTATTTAAGAGATAAAAGAAGTTTAAAGCCAATATCTCAAAGTTAAGAAAAGACATTTGAGTCGAAAATCAATTTTAACCAACTTTTATTAATTTGTTTGTTTAGGTTTTTATTTTATGTAAAAAAAAACTGTCAATTCGATTTTTTTCAAAATTTTACAGAATATTGACAACAACATTTCTTATAAGATAAAATAAGTTTGAAGTAATAATCTCAAGTTTTTGAAAGATATTTGGGACGAAATTCAATTTTTACCAACTTTTGTCAAATTTTCTTTTAAGTTTTTATTTTTTTGTAAAAAAACGGTCACTTCGATTTTTCTCAAAATGTTGAAAATAATATTTTTTAAAAGATTAAAAGTAGTTTAAAGCCAATATCTCAAAGTTTTGAAAAGATATTTGAGTTATATTATTAAAATAGCAAAAAAGATGCTGGGATACGACCCACAATGATAACTTTCCATCCCGTCTATCGATTTGTCTTGCTTAAAACACTTTTTATGAAAAAACGGACAGTTGGAGTTTTATAATAAAATTACTGAATATCGAAAATAATATTTTCTGTGAAAGAAAATAAGTTTCAAGCCAATATTTTTAATTTTTGAAAAGCTATTTGACTCGAAAGTAAATTTTTACCATGTTTTAGTATTGTTTTTTTTTAGAGTTTTATTTTTTGTAAAAAAAACTGTCAATTTGATTTTTTTCAAAATTTTATCGAATGTCGAAAACAATATTTCTTATAAGATAAAATTAGTTTGAAGGAAATATTTCAAATTTTTGAAAAGATATTTGAGTCGAAAATCAATTTTTACCAACTTTTATACATTTTTTTTTTTAGGTTTTTATGTTTTGTAAAATAACTGTTAATTGGATTTTTCGCAAAATATGTCCTAATGTTGAAAACAATATTTCTTGTCAGCAAAAATTAGTTAGAAGCTATTATCTCAAATTTTTGAAAAGATATTTGAGTCGAAAATCATTTTTTACCAACTTTTGTTAAGTTTTTTTCGGTTTTTAATTTTTTATAAAAAAACTGTCAATTCGATTTTTTCAAAATTTTACTGAATGTTGACAATAATATTTTTTGAAAGATAAAAGTAAAGCCAACATTTTTTTTTTGTAAAAAATGTTGAAAACAATATTTGTTATAAGATAAAATAAGTTTGAAGCCTAAATTTCAAGTTTTTGAAAAGATATTTGAATCGATATTCAATTTTTACCAACTTTGAGTAATGTTTTTTTTAGATTTTTATTATTTATAAAAAAATTGTCAATTCGATTTTTCTCCAAATTTTACCAGATGTTAATAACTTTATTTTTCGTTGCACAAAATTGTTTTGGAGATAAAATCATTTTGTGTTCGTTTTTTAGATTTTTTAGTTTATAAAAAAAAGCGTTAATTGGATATATTTTCAAAAAATATACTTGTTTGGTATCACATTAAAGTATATTATATAAAATGTAATTCAAGTCTCTAGCGTTTTTGGTTCGCAAGATATTTAGGGCTAACCAAAATGTTCACCATTTTTTTAAACTGCTATGCTAAAAAACAACCGCTCACGCAATTTTCTTGAGAGCCCTTTCTGCGCCTTTCTGCATTTTTATCTGTATGACAAGATTCATTTGAAGTCGATATCTCTACTAGTTCTTGAGCTATGGACGACGAAAAAAATGTCGCGAACGTACGGACGTACGGAAGTACGTACACACGCATGCACAGACATCTTTCTAAAAATCTTTTATTTCGACTGTAGGGACCTTGAAACGTCGAGAAATTTCAAAATTTTCAATTTGACAAATAGGACCCTTTACAATAACTTCAGATGGGAAGTTGGTAATGTAAACTTTAAACGGTAGTTTTTATTACTCAAACCTTCTCTTAAAAAATCTCTTCAAAAAATGTTCTTCGTATGTAATTAGGTGGGTGGTTAACTGTGGCTGAATGCTTATATATTTCAAAACTATGAAAATCATAAATGCAAGGTTTGCTCAAAACGTCGTATAATGGAACCTTTAATTTTACTATTTTCCTTTTGGAAAAACTGGATTTAACAGCTAGCGTTGGTTTTATGTTTTATGTCATTGTCAACAATTTTCAAATTGGCCTATATTTTAAACATGTATCGTTTTACAAATGATCAACTTTTAAAAATACATTTATTGTATCGGCCCTTCGAAAATTGTCGGAAGATACAATTTTTCTATAGAAGCTCGTTTCTGGTTGAATTTATGCATGAACAGGCAAATCTGCTTGAAGAACAGTCAGGAGTTTTTCAAGAGCAACAGATGCTTCCAGAATAAGGCTAAAATGCTTCCAGAAAAAGGCTAATTTAAAACTCATGTTTATAGCGACAAGCCTGATTCGATTGACGTTCTCGAAGCCAACATTGAAGCATTTATTAGGGTGATACTAGCCAAATTTTTCGAAAAGAGTGCCAAAATTGGGCTAAGACCACTTGATAGCAGCGGCCAACATTTGCATGAAATAGTTTTCAAATTCTAGATTACATTCCTTTAGTTACTGAAGAGTTGGTCATGTTGAAGAAAAAAACAGCAACTGGCTTTCAGAGGAGATTTAACAATAAACGATAGGAAAAAATAAAAAACTCATCAAGCAGATGTCCGAGTTGAAGAAAGTAACGGGATTCTAGCTCATACCGCATGAGGTTCAACTTAGCTTAGATATGATAATCTTAATTACTACAAACCACACCAGGTAAATGATATATACATGGCTCCATGCTGAACTTGGATGAAGACCAACATAGAAGATGGAAGGAACTTGTAGCTTTGTTCTTAAACCATGTATCTGACAGTAATTTGGAACTGATATCTTTTGATTCGCCCGACGCAACAAATTCTGGAATACGCACCACATCCACATTAGTAAAGAAGAGATATGTTCCACGATCAAAGCACTCAAACAGAAAAAAAAGTGGTAGGGCTAGACGGCATTCTCGAAAAACTGTTGCAAGCAGCGCCAAGTTCATCGAGTGAATTGCTGCAACCACTAATAGAAGCAGAATGGTTTCTGCACCCCTCCCCTAAGAATGGAAAAGGGGATTTATTATCATATTCAAAAAAAATGTGACCTCATGAAGTACAAAAACTGGTAAATAATTGCGTTGTGCCTGCAGAGGCCAAAATAGCATCGAAGATTATCTTATAACGTATGAGAGAACACATCGAAGCAACAATCGACGCTGAATAAGCAGGATTCTACACCGGATCCTCTTGCCGATTCATCAAACGTCGAATATCAACCACCAATTTACCTATTGTTCATTTTTGATTTTGAAAGGCTTTTGAAAGCGTCAACAGGGCTTGCTTTGCGGATGAAGGTTATCCCTTATAAGCTCAACTCTAGTATCAAGGTGGCTTATGATGGGTATTAATGTCTTGTCTTATACACGGAGCTAGTTTATCGGGGGAGTTTAAATTCCAAAGTGCAGTAATTCAGGGTTGCATGCTGTCACCAATTCTTTTTTTATTGGTGATCAATGATTTGCTGCGAGTGACCTTGATAAGAAATGGAAAGGAATAAAATGAACTCTGAAAAACATTCCTCTAAAACATCTTTATAATGCAGAAAATGTACGTTTGTTATCTCACAGGATAAAGCATGTACTTCAAATAGCAACAAGGTAGGAGAAAGAAGCAAAAATTGTGGGTCTGAAAATCAACACGGAAAGACAAAGGTGCTCAGTCTCGGAACCTCCCGCTCATTCCCTCTGGTAAACCTTGCACAGCAACCAGTAGAAAAAGTAAGAAGTTTTCAATATCTTGGAAGTATTGTCTCTATCGAAAGTGAAACCGAACGGATATCGCGATCCATGTCGGAAAATCTAAGGCTGCATTTGGGGATGTTGTCGTTTGGAGGAACAACTCTCTCAGCTTGAAGTTAAAAACACATTTCGAGTCAGGGCTGTTATATGGTTACAGAGCCTGGGAAATCATAGCAACGATGCCCAGAAAATTGTAGACCATCATTTGTGCGTACGAAACATCTTACGGGTTTCCTGGCTCAATCTTAAATACAATGAAGAACTATAAAGCATAAGATGTAATCCATTGATACAATCATACGCAGACGCAAGTGGCAGTGGATTGACAGGCAATACAGAGGAATCAATTCATTGTCGAAGGCCGAAGAGTCGGTATACTAAGAAGCACGTGGAGAAGAACAATCGAGGAAGAATCGCCAATATTGGGTAAGAGCTGGAGGGAGCTAAGACACATCGCCAGAAACCGCACACGCAGAAGTGGTTAAGGCCCGATAAGAACTTTAAGTCCTCCTAGCAGCAATTTTTTTTAAATCTGATGTGAGCGAAAATTTTAAGGTGAGATTCGAATTCAAGACTACTTAGTCCTTTAAAAAAAATATTGTTTTTTGGTGCAGCAGACAAAAGAACGAAATTTTGTCGACCAGTGTAATACGCAAACGTGACAAATTCTCAAAAATACTAAATTGTCAATATTTCTAAAGAACAGATAAATTTGAGGCAAGGATTCTATCTCTATCTCTAAAAAATATACGAGGAAGGCTGAAGAATTTGTTTCTTTGCTTGTTTGTTTGTTTGAACGCTTTTATTTCAGGAACTTATGGTTAAATCGAACCATTACGAAGGCTATAGGTTAATAATAACACCAGGCTATGACTAATACAAGCGAGCATCAATGAACAATGTTTCAAATCGGAAATGTTGTCCCTTTTGATAATTTGCACTATATTTGCTTTTGATAGTTCTAAAAAAAAGTCCATGACAACATACGTCTATCATTTAAAGTTGGTTCAGTATGACCTTTTTATGCTAACCAAGTTTGTTCAAAAATAAAGCTAGTTAATTATCAAGCAATTAAATTGACATTATAAGTGTTCCCAACAAAACAAACCCGTCATTGAATTCTAAAGTGTGATGAGCTTGAACTGCAGCATCTGAAATCAGAAGCATCGCGTGTAGTTCTTTTCGATATCTTCACTTATACTCGTATAGCAATTTATACCAAAGGTTAAAATTCAAGTATAGACTATTTTTAGTTAGCTACTTCAATTTGAGAAGGGCTGATGAGCAAATTATGTTTTAAGTTACCTACGTACCGTACATATGCATTGATTTTCTTTTACTTCCCATGCAAACAAAGGTTAATACTAGAAAAGGTCAAATGAGTATTTAATCCTTTTTTTTCAAACCCTACTACGTTTTTCTTCAAATCGTTGTAGGTGGTAGATATTGTAGGATCTTATAAATAGGACATAGCATTAAACATATTAATTTTGGAAAAGCTTTTGAATCGTCGGTATCGTTGGCGGTTGGCAGTTGGCATATGCATGAATTTCCTTTTTTAATTTTAATTTTTTCGGGATTAAGTAATTAACACAAAGTCATTTGGAAAATCTGCGCCCATTTCCGTTCCACTTAGCACTTAGGGACTCGAGCAAACTTTAAATAATAATAATAAAAAATATATATATATATATGCATGTATATGTGTCTTTATATGTATGAACGTATGTATACTGTATAACACACAGAGAAAGAAAAAAAAATTAAAGAAGAACAAAAACAATGTTGACCTAATTTCCTTTTGGAGGCTGGTTTCACAGAACAAAAGTGCCCATGGTACACAATCGGTTGGTTGAGTCCAAGGCAAACACTATGCAAATTGCATATAGCACATGCTGTGCCTTGCTTTCCTTTGCCTTGCCTGGCTTGGCCTGGCCTACTATAGGATCCTAGCTGAGCTGATGGTAGGACACACTCAAAGTCATCCCTGGAAACTTAAATTGTTCTGTTTGTTTTTTATTTTCTTTGGTTCACGAAAAAAAAGTCATTCGTATTTTCTCTTATTCGTTTTTTTTTTGTCTCAAAAGTACTGTGCAAAAATTATTAAAATAAATTAAACAAAAGAAATACAAACTTTATACCTTTTCTAGGAATTTGTAGACGAAGCTGATTTAATTATTTTAATATAGGGTAATAGGAGAAACTGGGTAAAAATGACACACTGATCCAATACAATATGCAATTCAACTCTAAAAAGCGGGTTTTCCTGATACTTAGAAAACTTGGTAACTGCGACTATTTTCGTATCTTTGTGTCTTAATTGCTATGCCAATTACATATTGACGTCAAATTGTATTGTTATTAAGGGCTTAAAATTTTACTCAGTAGCATTTTTCTAGATATTTAGCAATTTACTGGGGACTCCAAAATGTTAAACATTTCATTCCGTTTTCGTAACTAGTAAATTGAAAATTCACTTTTATTAAAAACCGGCTATCCGAACATGTCTAAAAAGTGACAGTTTGTAAAAATAAGCAAATTAAACAAACTTAAACGAGACTACTACAGACTGGACCACTCTATTCACTGTTCTTAAATAATGAATTGTAAAGGGTTTCATAATAGACCCATATTGATTCTTTTACTTTCTGCTAATTTGATGATATTGACACTGAAGAAATAGGGTTTTAACAGGATGGTGCAACATGCTACGCAGCTCAAGACACAATCGACATTCCGCGTAAAAGTTTTTATGAATATCTCGCTAAAAGGTAACGTGAATAGGCCACCAAGTTCGTGTGATTTGACCACTTTAAAATTATTGTTTTTATGAGGCTTTCTGAAGTCAGAGATCTTTGCAAATATTCCGCAAGCTCCTCTGGACCTCAAAGTAAACATAATAGATGCCACCGATCAAACAAATAAAAAGTAATTGTTATTAATTCAATTTGTCGAATCGAAATTTTTGACATTTCCCTTCGTTTCAAGGTCCCTAGAACCTAATTCAAAAGGTTTTAGAGAGATGTTTGTGTGTGCGTGTGTACGTATATTCGTACGTCCCAATATTTTAGTTAAAGGTTTTGCTGTTCAAAGTCCAGCTGTGTCAAATCCCATTACCTTGTTGGCTAGTTTATATCGCCACGACGACGAGAACTAACCCGGCCAGAAGTTGTCTCTTGCAAAAAAGACATATTCAGTCGAGTTGTGTGGCATGTGGAGCCGTCCTATTGAAACCACATATTCTTCAAGTCGTATTCTTTAATAGCAGGCAAAAAATGTCGGTTATCATATGACCATAACACTCCGAATTGACGTTGACAGTCGTTCCAACGTCGTTTTCGAAGAAGTAAGGTCCAATCACACCCCGGACCAAAGAGCGCACAAAATAGTGACTTTTTGTACATGTAATGGCTTCTCTTTAATTACTTGAGTATTTTTCGAATCTCAAATACTACAATTTTGTTTATTAACATTCCCTTCGATTGAGAAATGTGCTTCGTCGCTGAAGAATTTTTTTTTACAAAAATGTCGGTTGACCTCCTGTTGTTCAAGGAGCCATTCGACGGACCAACGACCGACGTTATGAATGGTCAGCTGGCTTCAGAAAAATTAACAAACGCTGAAGGAAGGGAAGTTTACTTTTTTCACAGGGTAATGATATGATCATTGAAAACATTTTAAGAAGGAATTAAAAGAGAACAATTCCTGATGTACTCGGCCGATCTTGTGTTCCTTGAAAAAACGGTGTTGGCTGATAGTTTACTGAACCGGCCGTCTCAAATTTGGCCACTTAAGGTCGACTGTGAAGGGCCACCACGTCTACCGTAAAATGGATGCAATGCGGCACTGAATACCCTAATCTACCTATCAACTCTTGATATACTTAACAAACCAATAGCTGCAATCTCTGTTATTCGCCTTAAGGCTTCATTGCAATAACATTGGCCACTCCGTTATCCTTAAGTGCTTGAAATCAATTCAAAAGCTAAATTGTTCCTTATTTGCAATTCGACAGAAACTTCCAGATTTCTATACCTTCCACATCGTTTTATGAATATCGAGCATTTCTGGAAGACTTGATCAAAAACAAATAAAGGAGATGGTGGAGGTGTGTATTCTAAACGACTCAAATTAAGTCTCTCATTCCGTATTATCAACATCTGATATCGGCCTGTTGACAACCCACGCAAACGAAATAAAAAGGAAACTGAAGGAACTTCTGATCTGTACGAGGAATGCTTATCGATATTGCTGCGGGGCAAAACGTTCTGGTAGCTAGTACGTAGTTCACACATCTTGATATCCACAAGGGGACATGGAAATCTCCTGATCGATCAACTGGCAACAAGATTGACCAATTTGTGATCGGCGAACGACACTTATCCAGTATACAGGACGAACATTCCGAGGGGCAAACATTAACTTGGACGATTACCTCGTTGTAGCCAAGGTACTGCTACGGATAATCTGATCCAAGCCAAAATAAGGAAGTACTGTTGCAAGATTATACGTTAGACGGCTACAGTCGCAAGAGACTGCCATTACCTTTTCTAATAACCTATTAAGAACTCCTACGATGCCTGCATTAAGCATTAAAAATCAGTATGGCAACATCGCCTTACAGCCATCAGAGATGCCATCTCTGAAGTGCTAGGTTTCTCACGGGCACAATAGCGAAAAGCCTGGTTTAACCACAAATTACCGCAAGCGCACGCATCGAAACAACAGGGAAACACAAAATGGCACTGCACAGAAGGACCAAAGCTGCTCGCGAGCTCTACAAGCAGAAGCGGAGAGACCAACACCGGCTTCTTAGATGAAAAAAAAGAGAGCATGAGGATCGCGTGATATGGGAGATAGATGGATGTCACAAGCACAACAGGAATTGAGTTCGCAAATTTTACCAAAAGGTAAAAAAAACTCATAAAATTGCGTGATACACGTATTTTGTTTCTATGTTAAACATGTAAAGTTATATTATCAAACATCACTTATAACAAACATGGTTGTAAAAAGTCAGCGATTTGATCGAGGTTAGTTATTCCCTCCCCTTCTCTCCATCTCATCTTTTAAAAGAAGGTTTTTTCTGTAGCTTTTCCTTCTACCAATTATTTATTAAGAACTATGATATTTAAAAACATTTTTATAAATTTTTTAGTAGTAAGGTAGCTTAATACCAAGTCTCTGTAAATTGTATGTTTAATGAAAAGATGTATAATAATTCAGCTACAAAAAAAAAAAAAAAAAAAAAAAAAAAAAAAAAAAAAAAAAACTCCCAATGGTACCAGCCACGAACTGAAGCTTGGAAGGAGAATCAGGGGAATTTCGTATCAGAGGCGCAGTCTATGTTGAGAATATGGAAAGACCACTTCCCCAAATTATATAAAGGCGATGACGAACCGAATTTCGCTATAAGGGAGATAGAACACTCAACCTAGGCGAGGCAGATCAACAATTCCGCCTACCCGACTTTGACGAAGTGAAGATAGCTATATCAAAACTTAAGTCAACCAAAGCTTCTGGAGCTGAGTACTTCGCTGCCGAACTATTAAAAGCAGCAGACGATTAGGTACTGAGCATGCACCAACTCATCGGAAAAATATGATGAACGGAATCTGAGCATAATTTGCCAAACTACACAGCTAGTCTCCTTAACATTTTCATATAAGATCCTCTATGTAAACGTCTAATAAGCCGTATTATGTGAACGTCTGAAGAAGTTCATCAACAACCTGAGAGGTCCTTATTAGTGTGGCTTCAGACCAGGAAAGTCCACTATCAACTAAATATTCAGACTACGGCAGATCATGGAAAAAACCAGAAACTTCAAATCGATACACCACCATCTCTTTATCGATTTAAAAGTCGCGTATGACAGCATCTATAGGGAAGAGCTCTACCGAGCAATGTCTAGTTTTGGCATCCCTGTCAAAATTATCCGTTCGTGCAGAATGACGATGGAGAATGCACGCTGCTCTATCAAGGTCGGAAAAAAAAGTTTTCTTCAACATCGTTCTGGAAAGAATTGTCCAAAACTCAACCGCCAAAACTAGCAGCACAATCTTCCAAAGGTCCATCCAAATACTCATATACGAAGATAATATTGACATAATTAGAAGATCAAAGCCTGCTGTCAGTGGAGCGTTTGCGATGGAAGCAAAGAAGATGGGTAAGTGGTCAATGAGGGCAAGACCAAGTATATGCCGTCATCAAAAAAGGAAATTAAACTTTGTTTAACTATGCACCGCTAAAAATTTAGACCACGACACCAGCGCTGAAACCAAACGAAGAATAACTCTTGCAAATCGATGCTTCTTTGGACTTAGAAGGCAAATGAAAAGTAAAGTCTCTAGCATCTAAACTTACCATCGATAAGACTCTCATCATCCCGGTTCTCATTAATGGCGGTGAGGCCTGGGCCCTGTCAAAGTAGGATGAAAGCGTCTTAGGATGCTTCGAGGGAAAAATTCTTTGGGGTGATTTTTGATCCCGTCTGCATAGATGGAGGAGGAGATATAACAAAGAACTGTACGGGCTGTACAGCGACACTGACCTAGTTAACAGAATTAAAGTCAAACGACTCAGGCTAGGTCATGTAGAGCGAATGGACATTAACGCTTCAGACTGGAAGGAATTCGTATCCAATCTTGAGGGACGTTGCGGGGCAATAGATTAGGACCGCGTCTTAGGTGGCGCATGCAGGTCGGTGAAGACCTAAACTAACTCGGGGTGTGAAACTGGAGACAGCTATCTAGGGACCTAGCTGGCTATAGACGCATGTTGATTGAGGTCCAGGTCCGCTAATTTTCCGCTCTTATTGTTCATGAATCCTTTTATCTCTTTTCAAGTGAAGAAAATACCACCAGTACCAATAATACGTACAGCACAGTTATATATTAAAAATGTTCTGACACTTTTTATCATTCGTTCTGAATAAGATATAACACAATATCCTTTAGACATGTAAACATACACAAAATGTATTTCCATCTCCTTTGCTAAATTGAACTCAAATACACCTCTACTTCAAAGGATATGAAAATCTACAAAAACTAAAGGAGAATAAATCAATTTGATTTTCTATAATAGTGTCAAACACTAAAATACGTACCTACCGTATGATGTTCACTTATTCATATTTGCATACAAACAAAAATACTTGCAACAATTTAATTGAGGCGTAATACAAATCGAGATTGTATTGTGAAGAAAAACAATAATCAAATATGTATCTATAAATTTTGTTTCCATTTTCTATTTTCTATTCTTCAGTCCATCAGGACTATCAGGACACGAACGGTCGAGAGATACTCTATTTTCTAGTAGATACATTATACTTGTACGTATTTGTATTCGTGAGAAAATAGAAAATAAATATCCTTTTCTATTGAACTGAATAGAAATTCAAACAAAATTGTCGGAAACTTCCATTGCAGCTGCCGCAGGAGTAGCAGTAGCAGCAGCAGCAGCAGCAGCAATGGCAACAGCAACCATTGCAACCAGCGCTAGCGTAGCCATTATTAAGTGATGTGTGTTTGTTTTGGAAAAGGGGTGTATCCTGTTCCTGTAAAATACACAGTAGCAGAAGTACTACCACTTCCTAGACCTGCTATATGGTATCGTCAAAACGAGAGTCCTTATTTTCTGTGCACGAACAAAAACTAGAGAAATAAAATAACTAAAATTCTATATCCATTTATTTGCTATCTCTCTGCTGGTCTCAAACTATACCAACAAGAAAAATAACAGTGATGTGCATATATGTATAAAAAATAGATTGTTTATGCACCAATATAAAATGCATTCAGAACCCGATTGTGCGGGCTTGCCATCACATGTTCTAACAATCGATATTTTTCTTGGAAATTTATTATTTATTATTAAACAAACAAAATGTCAACTTTGCATGTATATCCTTTTTTTTACTGGTGTATATTTTTTTGAAAAATTTTAAAATCAAAGATATTTTATCTGAAATCTCTGTTTATTACAGATAAAGAAATAAAAAAGTTCCCAGCTTAATGTGTCTTCTACTTCTAATGGTGTAATAATCCTCAAATGTAAGCTACTTGTTATCAAGACAATTTATTATGGCTGACCCCCTTAGTGCTACTCATTTGCTTAGTTTTAGACCAAATATGGTCACCATAAAAAGGTTATAGTGAGCAAACTTTAAAAGATAGACATATAATGTTGTGGACTATTTTTTAGAATTAATAAAGTAGAACAATTATGCAATACATTTTTTACCAAAACTTTCACCATTTCCACAGCGCATCCAGTGGTAGCTCTTAAAAGGGTGCTTCACTTGTATTAGTCTTAGCATGATGTTGTACAGTACATAGCTTTTCTTAATAAATAAATAGGCTATCTGACACTGAAGGGTTGTTTTCAAAAAAACAAGTATTTTAAAATTCACAATCACAAAAGGTAAAGGTTGAAAATTACTTTTTTTCAATGTTGCCACTTTGGTTCGTACATTAATTTGTAGTACTTTTTTTCAAAAAAAAAAACATTAAAACTAGGCTGTTGTACGTGGACTTTTTTAACTAGGTAGTGTTTTCAGTTTTATAAAAATAGCATTTTGTATATAATATTTAGAAGGTATGTATACCTTTTTAGACTTGTTGTTGGTGATTTATTAAGTAATTGAATCGGTCTGATTTTCCGAATTGAACATGTTGACTTTTATTGACGTTTCAAAGTCCCTTAGGCGTTCAAATAAAAGATTTTTAGAGAGATGTTTGCGCTTGCCATATCGATTAAAAATAAATGTTGTTATGCAGATAATAATACACAAAGATGTCAACAAAATTTTTTTTACAATAGCAATTCAATTTGGTTAACCCAAAATATCTCTCTTATCAATAACGCTAGCGACATGAATAAAATTTGATGTAATAAATGGATATAAATGGTGATTTTTTAGCTATCATCTTTTTGGCAACATTGGTTTGTTTAAACAGCTGCTGCACGTTTCGTGTTTTGTTTCACTGTCAAAAATCTTCTGTTTGGTCTATTGTCTAAAATTTAACCATGAATCGTCTCACAAACAAACAACGCTTGCAAATAATTGAATTTTATTATTAAAATGTGTGCTCTGTTAAGAAAGTTCATCACGCACCTCTTTCATTTTAAGGTCAGCTTAATCGACGCACTGAAGCAGCTAGACTAAATTTCGCACCAAATTTATATTTTTGGACATTAAACTACCAACAAGCTAACGTTGATTGCAAACTGAAGGAAATATGGCATGTGTAACCGCCAGTGTTAATGATGACCATCAATTATCGGTCTGTCACCGTTCGCATCAATTGGGCCTCTGTTACTCAACAACGTGGACAATTTTCAAAATACAGCTGGTGCAAGAATTTAAGCCGAACGACCTACTGCAACGTAAAATTTTTGTTAAATCGGCTCTTGAAAAGTTACCCGAAGATCCACTTTTTACCGAAAATATGTGTTCAGCAACGAAGCTCATTTTTAGCTCAATGGGTACGTATTTAAACTGAATTGTTGACTTTGAAGTAAATATCAGCCAGAAAAATGCATCCAGAAAAAGTCATAGTTTGGTGCGTTTTATGGGCTGGTGGCATCATTGGACCGTACTCCTTCAAAGATGATGCTCCTTAACTGTGAATGGTGATCGGTACCGTGAGATGATATCCAACTTCTTCAAACATTAAATTATGTACAATTACATATATTGATTCAAATAAAGATTTTACTCATTTTTTTGAATTTAATGTTTTTTTTTGGCTTTTTTTTCTACAGCCTTTAAAAAAATCACTTTTTATATCATGACGTGATATAAAATTTTGAAAAAAAAAACTCAACTAATGGTACTTTTCATATGTTAAAAAAACGGAAAAAAAATTGTTTTGCAACGAAAAATAATGTTTTTGGCATCTGATAAAATTTTGAAAAAAATCTAACTGACAGTTTTTTTTTATAAAAAATAAAAACCTGGTAAAAACTAAATTTCGACTCAAATATCATTTCAAAAATTTAAGATTATGGCTTTCACCTAATTTTTACTTATAAGGAATGTTGTTTTATTACTAAAACTTGGTAAAAATTTACGTTCGACTCAAATATCTTTTCAAAAATTTTAAATATTGGCTTACAACTAATTTTATCTCACAGAAAACATTGTTTTCGACATTCAGTAAATTTTGTATGAAATCTAGCTTTAAGTTTTTTCATACAAATTATGATCTTCCAAAAAAAGTACGCAAAATTGGTAGAAATGTACGTTTGGTTCACGATGTCTCCTGAATAATAGAAGATATTGACTTTAAATAAATTTTTATTCGGACTCAATTTTCGGGAGTCTATTATTACTATCGCTATCAGTCTGCTTACTTGAAGATTGGAGCTGATGCTAGAAAATATTTTGATCTCAAAGGAGTCAACAAAACTTAAAAATTGTAGAGATAAAAATGTTTGGTTCTTGAATTTAAGGAAATAGGTGCATAAAAGTACATAATTTCTCTGAATATAAAATAAAAAACCAAATTAAGTTAAACAAATAAAATGGGGAGAAACTTTTGTTTGGCAGTCACAAATTACACGTTTCAGAATCTCTTTTTACTTCAATTCTCAAGAGATTTAAAGCTTTTATATTAATAGCATTTATTAATAATAATTGGTCATTAGCTTAACAAAAGTGTCACTTTGGCTCTTTTCGGGACATTTATATTCTGAAATTCGTGTTTAAATCTCAGTTCTAGAACATTTAAAGCAAACTCAATTTTAAAAGTAGATTTCTTTAATTTTGTACGATCTTAAATGTTTTATTAAACAGAAAATCAATTATGAAAGAAATATAATGCCCGACTGAGTCGCTAGAACTTGCTAATTTCTTCAAATAAGTCTGTTTAAAATTATATCCTATATTTTTAGATCCAAAAATGGACTTGCAATATAAGGTTTTCTCAAAAATATGAACGCTATTTTATTTCTCAGAAAACCTAGATTAACTTTATGTTATTTCAAAAATCATTAGAGCAGGCTTTTCAAATTCGTTGTTATACATACAATTCTTAAATTTTGTCTTTAAAATACTTTTGGTATGCAATTTTTTAGTGCTTTTGAATATACATTTTATATTTAAATTTCGTTGAAAAAGGTTCAGCCGTATCTGATATACCAAGTTTTGTAAAAAAAATAATGACCTTTTCGATCTTAAAAAACTATGTATCATCAATTTGAAAATTTGACCATTGACAAGATCTAGCACTGAAAGAGAAGAAGAACTTGTAGTAATGTTGTGATCTTGGGCGATATAAACATTGACATTTTTTCTCAGAATTCAGTTACTGATAACTATCTTTCTTTACTTATGGCTTAGTTTCATGCATTAATGAACCTACAAGATTAACAAAAAATTCAAAAACTTGTTTAGATCATATTTTTGCTCGTTTGGATAGAAAATCAGTTTTTGCTTTCACAAGTTCTATATTAGACATTAAAATAACTGATCATTGTATGACAAGTCTTTTATTTCAGCTTAAATCTGTGGAACCAAAAACAAATATTCGTAGTCTTAATACTCAAACATCACAAAAAATTGATTTTGGTTCTTTAAATAATAATCGATTACTTCATGAAAATTGGTCTGAAATTTACGGACAAAATGATCCTTCTCTTCCGTTTGATTTGTTTTCTAAGGTCTTAGATGATCAAGTTAAAATAGTCCTTAAATCAAATACAGAAAAAGTTCGTAGACTGCATAAATTGAAGCCTTGGATGTCAGATAATTTATTAGGTAAAATACACAGGAAGAATAAGTTGCACTATAAATGTTGAAAACAGCGTTACAATCTTTGTCTGCAAAGAAAATATTCAGAGTTATCAAAAGAAGTTGCTGCTCAGGTAACCTTGTGTTAAGAACACTACTGTTCTCAAAAATTTTAAGTAGCTTAAGGCGATCTCAAAAAAAGTGGGGCATCATTAATGAAATTTTTTCAAGGAATGTTTTTTTTGCTTCACAAATTCACAGAAATTCACTCTTTTTTAGATATGTCTAACATATTTAACAATTTTTTCACAGAGGTTGCCCTCGATACGCTTAAGACTGTTGGTTTTACAACTTTAAGCGAAAGTTTCTGTTCAAGACATTGTTTAAATAAAGAAAATGAGTCTCAACACAGCTTTTTATTTTAGCCTATCGATTTTTATGAGCTATATAAAATTATTAATTCCCTGGAAAGCTCAAATTCAGCAAACCAAAACAATTTTTTGGAAAGTATTGCTTTTAATGTCATTGATGTATTGTCCAATATATTTTATAATTGTGTTTATAGTGGATTTTTCCAAACAGCTTAAAAATGGCTGAGGTTATACCAATTTTTAAGAAAGGTGATACTAAAAATCTTAATGATTATAGGCCAATATCTCTCCTTCCTGTTTTTTCTAAACTTTTTGAAAAAGTGATGAAAGTGAGAATTGTTTCGTATTTCGATTAAGTTAAAATAAGAGATTCGTTCAGTGGACCTTTAGATATAGATATTGGTGCTCCCCAAGGCTCGGTTCTAGGTCCCATTTTATTCTTAATATATACAAATTCTATCTTCTACCCCGACTTGATGGGTTCTGTAACAGGTTTCGCTGATGATATTGGTTGTACATATTAAAATAATTCCCTTGTAGACTTAATAGCTAATATTAATTACGATTTAGAGGTTCTTAGGCATTGGTTCGGTATGCATAAGCTTGTCAAAATTGATAAAACTAATCTAATGTTTTTTAATGAATCCTATTTTTCTCTTTTTTCCCTAAATTCATATTCTTTCGCTCGGATTGTAAAAAGTTTGGAGTTAGAAAATAAGTATGCACTCTATCAAACAGTGTCCTGAGTTTTAATGTGAGTCTTAACTGCTCTTCTAAATCCTTAACAATCGAACACGTATCTGAGTATAAATATCTCGGTTTATTGATTGATAATAAATTAAATTGGAATGCTCATACTTCAATATTGAAAATGTATCTTTCGTCTATGACTTTTATTTGGTAACATCTTAGAAAATTCGATTCGCGAAAACTCCTTGAAACAGTTTATTATAGCTTGGTTCAATCGAAGTTGCAATATGGGCTTGTTTGTTGGGGAGGTTCGTTTAACTATAATATGCAACCTTTATTAGGTGTAAAGAAACATATTTTTAAGATTATCTGAACCAAAAAACGACGTGAACATAGTTTTGAACTTTTCTTAAGATGTATTCTTCCGCTTAAGCACCTTTATTTTTATAATGTCTTACATTTTTTTTTCTTTAGAAGTGCTAACCTTCTTAATCAAAACTTAGCTTCTTACAGACTTCGAAGTCAAGAAAGACTTCACAGACTTCGAAGTCAAGTTGCTTTCTAAACTTTTACTCCTCAGTAGCACCCAGAATTTTTAACAAGCTACCTCTTGAGATTTGTAGCATCCGTTCATCATTTGTATTTAATATTTATTTTGTGAAATTAATATTCTACTTAATATACAAATTTAATTCAAAATTAATACTTTTCAAAAAAAAAAG
The DNA here is from genome assembly GCF_945859685.1 of Eupeodes corollae. NCBI lineage: Eukaryota > Metazoa > Arthropoda > Insecta > Diptera > Syrphidae > Eupeodes > Eupeodes corollae. The sequence goes on along the minus strand of NC_079147.1, from coordinate 143,375,999 downwards.
AAGCGAATGTACTAAAAAAAATATTGTTAAATAGAAAATTTTTCAATAATAATATAGAATATTTTTCCTTATAGGTACTTTAAGGTTATTCATTTTTAGTAAAAAAAAATTTAAAAAAATGTCAACAACATATTCTAAATATATAATCATAATGATTCACCCCTCAATTGTTGAACATATATGTATATTTTTTTATAAATCGAATCTAATCTAAACAAAATTATTGAAATCGGTTGATTAGTTCTTGAGAAAACTTAAAAACAAAATAACGGTTTTATAAGGGGTAGCTTTCTGGAGCAATACCAAAATATATTTTCCTTGTAGAAAGAAGTCAAACTAAGAAAAAAAATTAGAGAAAGTTTTAAAAACAATCTATCGGTTTATTTTTGAAAAAAAGTCGAATTTTCGATTTTCAACCAAAATTTGTATATGGACTGCTGTTATTTTTCGTATGAAAAAAAAATCGCCTTAAGTTAATCGGCTAAAAACCTTTAGTTCAATCGGCAAAACGATTTAGACTGTAGGGGCCAGGACAGACAAACAGACGGAGAGAAACGGGGACCCACTTTTTTCGACTTTTCTAATATTGTTATATCATGTTTGATGCAAAATTGTGTACGAATGCAATACTTGCCATATAGTTTCTATATGTCGTAGGAATTTAAAATCAATTTAATATAAAATTAAAGATATCTTATTTTAGGCTTTCTCTTATAAATCTGAATATTTGCTCTTTTTATGAAAATAATTTAAAGCATAACTAAAGTTACAAAAAATTTAAATGTTTTTGACAGCAAACCACTTTTTGGTGAATGTCGTTAAATTACTTACACAACTTAACTGTATAAGCTTTATGGCTCGTATGACCCCCCACCCCTGGATCTTCCACTGGTCAAAATTTGATGAATGTTTGGAATAGGGTTGAATTTCCGATTCATATTAAGTCTTCACTTGAAACTGCCTTTTTTGGCAACAAAGTTTTTGGAAGCATGATACAAATTTTGTTTTTATATACAAAAAAAATAAATAATTCAAAATATAATGGGAGTATATACGATAAGTTTTGAATAAAAGAGAATTCTTACAAATATACAATAAAAGTATGTCCCAGGTGGGGGTCATGACCCCTATGCCCACCATATATGTAACGTAGTTTAAGTTTGCCTATGAAATTAAAGATGCTGTATTTTTAAGTAAACTTAAGAAAATATTATGATTGACATAGGTGCATTTCTTGAGAGCTTGGTAACAAGAAAAAAGTGAGTCATGCTGCGTTAAATAAAAATCCTTTACCACTTGTCAACTTGTGTGGTACTAAATAGGTTAAGTTTACAGTTTTTTCTAAACAATATCTCTAAAACAAAGGCTAGATTTGCAGTAAAGAAAAATCTTCTCTTGAATCTATTCAGTTTCTCATTTATATTTTTATAATAGGTTAAGAGTTGCCGTAAGTAATATAAAGGGTGTCTTCTCAGACAACTGAAGGAGGGTCTTTTCGTTTATACCATATATTGTACGTAAATAGATCATAAGTTAAAGAAAAAAATACTGTTTTTTATTTGTTCCTTCTCCAACTAATGCGCAAAGAATAAAAAACAATTGTTTGGGAATAAAAAAGTAAATAACATAAATTGGTTTAAAATTGTTTTTTAAAAAGACGCACATTTAAAAACTTATTTTCTTGCATCCATTCTAAAAAAAAAATTAATTGCCTGTAGACATAATCAATGTTGTTCAAATTTTGAATTTTAATTAAAACAAAAACATGTTTAAAACAAAATTCACTTTTACATAATTACTGTTTTTTTTTTAAATAAAAGGTATTTATTAGTATTTTTTATAAAATACTTAAAATCGTATAAAGAAAAAAATGTGAACAAAATTTTATGTTCTACGGGCGGGTTTTTATTTAAAAGGGTTTTTAATACCTTCAATATGCCAAAGACACAGTGTGAGCATTAGGAAAAGAGGGAAGGGTTGGATAGGAGGTGTCGGTGTACATTGGTTTTAAATTTCTGAACATTGCAATGACAGGGAGAGATAGAGCGTGGCAAGCCGTTCCACATTCGCGTAGTACGGCTCAAAAAAAAATCTCTGTACTTCATAGTACGGCCGAAGTTGGGCTCACGGGTAAACTGATAGGCATTCCTAGAAGCGCGGGTATTACGGTTAAATTGTTTAAGGGGAGGAATGAAACTGACTATTTCACTAGAGTATAGTCCGTTAAAATAACGGTAAAAAAGGGTGAGGCAAGAAACCTTGCGACGATGTTCGATGTTAAAAGCTCTTTTTTGAATACTGTCAAAGAGGCTTAAATAAGTTACTGGAGCACCAGCCCAGAGATGAGAGTTATATTCAAGTTTCGGACGTATATAGGTTTTGTAGATTGTAGCCAGATTATACGCAGAGAAAAATTTCTTGCAACGTCTCAAAAAACCTAAACATCTTGTATCATTTTTGGCAACATCGCGTATGTGATCGCTCCACGAAAGGTGGTTGCTGATGCACATTCCGAGGATGTCAAGATTTTCCGTTTCGTTGATGCAAGTGCCACTCATGGATAGTGGCAAAAAGGGTTTATCTCGCTTTAACGATCCAAGACAGCATTGCGTTTTCGAAGCATTAAATTCCACACGATTTTTTATTCCCCATTGTCAATGCTGTGTAGGTCGTAATTAAATGAGCTAATCATATTTTGCTGTTGCAGTTCCACATCCGAAGAGGAGGAATGTGAGTCTGGAAACGAATATGAAAAGCTAAGAGTGCTATCGTCAGCGAAACAATGTATTGGATTAGAAGTAGCAGACAGGAGATCATTTATAAAAATGAGGAAGAGGGCCAAAGACAAAACGGCGCCCTGGGGCACACCAGCGTTTATTTCATGAGTTTCAGACTTGGATCCGTCAAAAACACCTTGTATCAAATTCAGAGATTGACTCTATTATCAAAACTGCAACATTAGTGTTAAGTGTTGATAGTCACTCCCAACTTATACACACGAATAACCATAAATTTAAATGCATTTCAGAACTTACAAGGAAACGTATTGATCTACGTAAATTATGGCTTAGAAAACTCAAAGGACTTTACCATCGTTATCTCAATAGTGAATAGTGAATACTGAATATTGTGAGCTCCAGTCAGAAATTCAGTGCATAAGTAAAATTAGTAAGTAAAATACAAACCCCGATCTTAATAATACCTTTAAATCCAGAGTTAGTGAAATTACGCCTTCACCTTATGCTTTTAAAGAAATTGATAGGGTCACGAGTCGCAAATTTTTCAGGATAGATATTCCCCATCAGAATCTTCTATACAACGGGCAAAAACTTGTCGAAACTTATTCCAATTAAAGTTAATTTAAGGACTCCACTTATTTTTCCCGAAAAAGCAAAAGATGACTCCAATTTTGAAAATGAAGTGATTTACACCGTGAAATTTGTTTAGAGAAACCAATTCTGAAACTTTGACAACATTTTCATCAAATAACATCGCCTGTTCTCCTGGAACATTACCTTTCAAACATTGTCAATGTTTCGCTCAATAGCAAAAAGTTAATTATGTAATGACAACGTTTTAAAATTAATTTTTAAAAAAGAGTCTGAAATGCGACCGACACTGATAACTTCCCATCCCGTCTGTCGATTTGTCTTCCTTAAAAGTTTGTCTATATGTACTCGTATCAATTTTTACCAAATTTGCGTACTATTTTATGTAGATTTAATTTTTTATGAAAAAAATGGACTGTTGGATTTTTATATAAAAATAACTGAATATCGAAAACAATATTTTCTGTGTAATAAAATAAGTTTGAAGCCAATATTTCAAATTTTTGAAAAGATATTTGAGTCGAAAATCAATTTTTACCAACTTTTGTTTAATGTTTTTTAGGTTTTAATTTTTTGTACAAAAAACTGTCAATAACATTTTTTTCAAAATTTTACTGAATGTTAACAACAATATTTTTTGAAAGATAAAAGTAGCTTGAAGCCAATATCTACAATTTTTGAAAAGATATTTGAGTCGAAAATCAATTTTTAACAAATTTTATTCATTTTTTTTTAGGTTTTATTTTTTGTAAAAAAAAACTGTCAATTCGATTTTTTTCAAAATTTTTCAGAATGTTGAAAACAATATTTCTTATAAGTTAAAATAAGTTTGAAGCCTAAATTTCAAGTTTTTGAAAAGATATTTGAGTCGATATTCAATTTTTACTAACTTTGAGTAATGTTTTTTTAGATTTTTTTTTATAAAAAAAACTGTCAATTCGATTTTTCTCAAAATTTTATCAGATGTCAAAAACATTATTCTTTTTTGCACAACATTTTTTTGGAGATGAAATCATATTTTAGTCGTAAAATTTTGGAGGCGACAAATTTTTTTTCTTCAGTTTTTTTGATTTATTAAAACCGTTAAATGGATTTTTTTCAAAAAATACACTTCTTTGATATAACGTTACAATATATTATTTAAAATTTATTTCAAGTCTCCAGTGTTTGTGGTTCGTAAGATATTTAGGATTAACCAAAATTTTCACCTTTTTTTCAAACTGCTATGGTAAAAAAACAACCCACGCAATTTTCTTGAGAGCCCTTTCTGCATATTTCTGCCTTATTATCTGTATAACAAAATTTATTTGAAGTCGATATCTCTTCTGGTTCTTGAGCTATGGAGGACGAAAAAAACCTCGCGAACGTACGGACGTACGAACGTACGTACACACGCACGCACGGACATCTTTCTAAAAATATTTTATTTCGAATCTAGGGACCTTGAATTGTCGAGAAATGTCAAAATTTTCAATTTGACAAATCGGACCCATTACAGTAACTTCCTATGGGAAGTTAAAAATGCCCGTTCTCCCTGGACATCGTGTTATTACTTACTTTCCGAAATCATGTAAAACAGCAAAGATCTTACCAATATTAAGAAAAAGGCAAGTCGAGAGGTTGACAGCTTTCGACCGATCTCCCTTCCCTCAAACATCGGTAAGCTTTTTCTGTGTCATCTAAAGTCTTTTCACGGGAACTGCCTCTTGCGAGGAATTGACAAATTCTCCAAGAGTAACTCTTGTCATGAAAAAGTGCTTTCTCAAATTAGCCGTTCGGATTCGGCATATAAACTGTAGGTCCCCTCCATTCCTGACAACATTACTCGCACACAGGAATGGTTGAGAGTTGTAAGTCACTAGGCCCTGGTTCCGCATGGACTGTTGCGCCACCCAATTTATTTATTTTTTAACTGAATTTTTCGAATTGGCTCATTAAGCTGATTTTAAACCTTTTCACTGACAGAACTTCTGCAATATATATAGGTTCTGAACACACCACTTCTTGTTCGGTTTATACAGGCGTACCCGTTAGTACCCGTGGCATGATAGTTGGACGTGCGTTGGACTGTCATGGCAGAGGTCTTGGGTTCAATCCCTGCCTATGCCATCTAAAGTTTTAACACGGGTACTGCGTCTTGTTAGGAATGGACAAATTCTCCAAGGGTAATTCTTGTCATAAAAAGTGTTTTCTCAAATTATTCGTTCGGATTCGGCTTAAAATTAAAGGTCCGCTCCATCCCTGACAACAGTACTCGCACACAGGAATGGTTGAGAGTTGTTAGTCACTAGGCCCTAGTTCTCAACGAATTGTAAGCCACCCAATTTATTTATTTTTATAGTACAGGCGGCGTTCAAGGTTCTATTTTAGGACCACTTTTGTTTAATATCTTTCTGCATGATTCCTCTTTCATATCCCGCATCGGATGAACCAGGTCACTATGCTGATGACTCAATTGTATTCGCAAGTGATATTCGACCAACTTAAGCCCTTAACAAAAAAAGAGGCTGGGATGCGACCCACACTGATAACTTCCCATCCCGTCTGTCGATTTGTCTTGCTTAAAAGTTTGTTGTATCAATTTTTACCAAATTTGCGTACTATTTTTTGTAGATTTTATTTTTTTATGAAAACACGGACTGTTGGATTTTTATATAAAAATTACTGAATATTGGAAACAATATTTTCTGTGAAATAAAATAAGTTTGAAGCCAATATTTTTAATTTTTGAAAAGCTATTTGAGCCGAAACTAAATTTTTACCAAGTTTTAGTATTGTTTTTTTACAGTTTTTTTTTTCGTAAAAAATCTGTCAATTCGAATTTTTTAAAAATTTTACCAAATGTTGAAAACAATATTTCTTATAAGATAAAATTAGTTTGAAGCCAATATTTAAAATTTCTGAAAAGATATTTTAGTCGAAAATCAATTTTTACCAACTTTTATAAATTTTTTTTTACGGTTTTTTATTTTTTGTAAAAAAAACTATCAATTCGATTTTTCTCAACATCTTTCAGAATGCTTAAAACAATATTTCTTATAAGATAAAATAGGTTTGAAGTCTGACTTTCAAGTTTTTGAAAAGATATTTGAATCCATATTCAATATTTACCAACTTAGGTTAATTTTTGTTCGGTTTTTAATTTTTTATAAAAAAACTGTCAATTCGATTTTTTTCAAAATTTTACTGAATGTTGACAACAAGATTTTTTGCAAGATAAAAGTAAATTTAAATCAATATCTCAGAGTTTTGAAAAGATATTAGAGTCGAAAATCAATTTTTACCAACTTTTATACTTTTTTTTTTAGGTTTTTATTTTTTGTAAAAAAAACTGCCAATTAGATTTTTCTTATAATTTTATTAGATGTCAAAAACATTATTCGTCGTTGCACAAAATTGTTTTAGAGATGAAATCATATTTCAGTCGTAAAATTTTGGAGGTTACAAATTTTTTTTTTAGTTTTTTTGATTTATAAAAAAAACCGTTATATTGATATTTTTCAAAAAATATACATGTTTTGTATCACATTACAATATACTATATACAATTTAATTCAAGTCTCTAGCGTTTTTGGTTCGTAAGATATTTAGGGTTAACCAAAATTTTCACCTTTTTTTCAAACTGCTATGGTAAAAAAACCACCCTCGCAATTTTCTTGAGATCCCTTTCTGCATCTTTCTGCCTTTTTATCTGTATAACAACATTTATTTGAAATCGATATCTCTTCTGGTTCTTGAGCTATGGAGGACGAAAAAAACGTCGCGAACGTACGGACGTACGGACGTACGAACGTACGTACACACGCACGCACAGACATCTTTCTAAAAATCTTTTATTTCGACTCTAGGGACCTTGAAACGTCGAGAAATGTCAAAATTTTCAATTTGACAAATCGGACCCATTACAATAACTTCCTATGGGAAGTTAATAAAGCAAAGACTACCACTTGTGGAAAATTATCTTAAGAAATGGAGACTAAAAATTAACCCTGGAAAATGTGGATTGACTTATTTTAGAAATGCGACCGGAAAAGGACATTACCTTGCAGTTAAAGAGAGTAAATCACTTAACCTTACAATAAATAATTTTGAAACGCCGTTACCTTCGGAAACAAAGTATCTTGGCGTCAATTTTCAAAACCGATTTCTCTTTAATAAACATGGTAGGGTTTTTATAAAAAAGGCAACAATTGAAAATACTATTTAACATGAAGTTATAGCAAAAGACTACCAAATTGCTAATATCATCAACAGTTGCCAAAGAATTCGAGAAATTTGAACGACAGATCCTACGACGATGCTGCGGACTTTTTAGAAAACCAAATAAGAAATGGTATTCCAACAAAACAATCTACGACTCAACATAAGTAACACCCATCATGCAGTACCAAACAGACCTATTTTTGAAAAAAAAAGCACTTTCATTCAAATCCACTAATAGGATCCTTAGTAGAATCGAACACCACTGACAGTGGTAACGAAAACTTTTACCTTTCACTGTTCAATTTTCATAACGAGGGGTCAATCGCTCTTTTAACACCAGATACGAACTCGGCCCGAATTCCGTTCTTTGAAAAGGCATCTCCTTTAAATTATAGAGGTTGATTTACGAAAGTTATGTACACAAATTTTATTAACAAAAAACCTTAAAGTTTAATTGCCAGAGAATTCTATAATAATGTAATATATAGCAATAAAACTCGTCTTATTCTTAGCGGGAAGTGCGTCAAGGATCTATCAACTGCTGAACTCGGGGTAATCAAAAGATTATTCTAGGTTTCTTGCGTGTTCAGTAATCTATTACGGTTTAGTTTTATTTAGTTGTAAGCTTAGTTTTAGTGCAAGTCTGTAAGTTATTATCAGCCAGTAAAGAGCAAAACAGCTTTATTTGTCGGGCGCAAGCAACTAAAATTAGAGCAATATTCTAGATTAAAAAACCGTTATAGTATGAATTTGAATTATACAAAATTCAAACAATTTTTTAAATAGCTCAGAAATATCTTAAGTCGAGCAAAACTGAACATTATTGTATAACTGAAAAAAATTAAAGACACAAATTTAAAACTATATTATTTGAACTTCGCTGACGTGATCTTAGAAGTTCTATTTTATATTTCTATGCTTCTCAAGAAATTATAAACCATTACTTAAGTAGTCTTAAGAATATAAGTTTCAATAAGATAATTAGTTTGACAAAGAATTTTGTATCACACTTAATTTATTCAATTTTCACTTATCATCAATTAAGTTGTATACTTGAGTTGACTTTAGTTATAATTTTTTGCATTGCACTCAATATTTGAATAGCTTTTATTTGACAATTGCTGAATTTAAATCACACTCAAGTTAATTCACTTAAGCAAAATAAACCTAATCCAATTAAAATTAATGCTTTTCAAGTCGACGAAATATCGCTATGCCTTTGATTGCAACAAAATAAAATATTAAATGCGTTCAAAATATAGCAATATTTCTTTGTATTAAAAAAGTTTTGGACGTTTCAAAACGTGATAAGATCCACGTTTCCCACACTGCTTCAGCTAAGTTAAATATAATAAAAGGCACTTAAACAAAAATTAAATTATGTAGTCAACAGAATTGTTTACACTTAGTCTTTTATGATTTAATATTAATATTACGAAAATATTTTTAAACATAAAGAAGAATATAAATATAAGAATGCTATTTTCCTTCAAAAAAATGGATACAAACTATACAATTATTTTATTATGTAGAAAATATTTAAATATTATTTTGTAATAAAATCATTTTAAGGTTTGAATCACATAATAATTAAAACTTATTATTCATTTAAACTCGATTTCAACCTGGCAATACTTTTTCGGAATCGTTTGTTTTGACAGCTGTCACCTTATTCAAGACTAAAAAAGAGGCTGGGGTGCGACCCACACTGATAACTTTTCATCCCGTCTGTCGATTTGTCTTGCTTAAAAGTTTATAGGATTTCGTGTTGGATTAAAAAAGTTGACAGTTGAAAAATTCTTAAACATTTTTAAACTATCAAATATATTTTTCATATAAAAAAATAATTTATAATAATTTTAGTCGAAAACAAATTTTTACCAATTTTAGTAGCATTTCTTAAATTTTTACAAATTGGATGATTGAAATTAATTTGATACCTGTCAAAGAAGAACCGAACATCAATTTTAACCAAATTTTCGTATTATTTCTTGTAGATTTTATTTTTTATGAAAAAACGGACTGCTGGATTTTTATAAAGAAAACTACTGAATATCGAAAACAATATTTTCTGTGAAATATAAAAGTTTGAAACAATAGTTTTAATTTTTGAAAAGCTATTTGAGTCGAAAGTAAATATTTAGGTACCAAGTCTAAGTATGGTTTTTCTTAAGGTTTTTAGTTTTTTTGTATATGTCAATTAGATTTTTCTCAAAATTTTACTGAATCTTGACAGCAATATTTTTAAGCCAATATCCCAAAGTTTTGAAAAGATTTTTTATAAAAAAAATTGTCGATTTGACTTTTATAAAAATGTTACCAGATGTTAAAAACGTTTTGGAGATGAAATCATTTTTTAATCGTAAAATTTTCAGTGTGACAAATTTTGTTTTTAGTTTTTTGATTTGAAAAAACGTTAATTGGATTTTTTTCAAAAATATACTGGTTTTGTGTCACGTTACAATATATAATAAAGATTTAAAATCAAGTCTCTAGCATCATTGGTTTGTGAGATATTTATAGCTTACCAAAATTTTCACCTATATTTTTAAACTGCTATACATTATTATCTGTATAACAAAATTAATTGGGAGCCTATATCTCTACTGGTTCCTGAGCTGTGGACGACGAAAAAACGTCACGAACGTACGTACACACGAACGCAGAGATATCTTTCTAAAAATCTTTCATTTCGACTCTAGGTATCTTGAAACGTCGAGAAATGTCAAAATGTTCAATTCGATAAATCGACAAATAACTTAATATGGGAGGTTACACATTAACCAATTTTTAAAGTAGAATATACAAACAAATAAAGCTCGGATGTAAGAGATGCACACATGGGTTGAACCAGAATTCGAGTTGTAAGGAATAAGGCTCTGCTTATTTTATCTTTAAGTTATTGCATTAAATTTTTGTGAACATATAAATGGCACGGAACTTAAAATAGATTTCGAGGCTCATATTAAGAACACACTTTGAAAAATTAGAGATTCTGTCATGTCTGCTTAACCCACAAATGTAAAGGAAATACGACATAAAGTTTTCTTTTGTTTATAGAATCACAGTACGAAAATATTTTACAACCATAAATAAGCTTTGGTACGACTAGTGTTTCTGCTAGAAGCATTTGCTTTCTTTGGATGAATCAGAATGCTTTACGTTTTACCCACAACATATGGTTATTCCAAGTTAAAATACGTTTAAAAACTACTCCAAGATTTTTAGCTATTTCGACATACGACACAGTATTACCAGTGAAAAATAGGATACATCGACAATTTTGTTCGATATGATAATGGAAACTGATATTTGGGGGTTAAAGATCACAGTGAAATGCTGTGGAGATTTTTATTAATACAACACAACTAACTAAAATATGGCTGAACGTGGTAGTTTGAATACATTTAAATAGAACAATAGAAATAAATAAAATAAAAGCGGACCGAGTATTGAGACCTGTGGTACACCGATTAAAGTAAAAAGAATATCAGAGAGAATATTGTTTACTTGAACCGAGTGTTTGCGACCTGTTATATGAGTGAAGAAGTTTAACTGCACAGTTTAAAAAAGTTCTGCACATGAAACTGAATAGTCAACCATATCAAATGCCTAAGAGAAGTCTTAAAGGACAAGAAAGCTTATATATTCTTTATTCAAAGCGAGACGGTTGTTTTTCGTTAATTTTAACAATACAATTTGCAGCTCTGCCCTTTTTAAAAATTTGTGGCGGAGGGAATAGGTTCATTGAATCAAGATATACATTTTTGTAAAGTTCTTTCAAACTCTTAGGATGGAAAAGGTTATGCAGCAATAGGTCTATAATATGCTTTCAGTTACTTCCACACAATGCACTGATCCAAAGCAGACCACATCTTAACATCAAAAACTTGATATGGTAGACATTTTTGACAATTTTTTTTACGGCACAGCGTTTCATTAAGATTAATTTGAGGTACGTGAAATTAAGATTTTTTTCCAACATTTTACAAAATTCTATAAATATTTCTACCAAATATTGAAGGAAAGGATTAGGTACAGATTATTGTAAAATGATGCGACTTATATTTCGTGATAAGTTAGTGAGTCTCCCATTTCCGACTTTGTTACTGAATAAATTTAAAGAATGAAGTTGGAGAAGAAATTTGTTTTTAAACTATTTCAGACTTTTGAACCCTTATTGTGCCTACACATAGTGTGAGCATCAGGAAAGGAAAAAGAAGGTGTCTGTGTACATTTTGGTAAAATCGCAAAATTTTGAAGGTGTTCAAGTGACGTAAATGATTCTACTATAATACCATAATCAATTAATTTGAATGTTCTACATTAAATATTGTTCGTAAGACTTATGTAAGTTGCAGGACCACCATTTTATTATTTAATTTTATTTATTTAATTATATTAATTGCAATATAAAATTACAATAAATAGTTGAAATATGAAGGTGTTAACAATAGAGCCATCAACCTTCGCATGGTATACAAGTTGTTAAATTTACATTTTTTTGTTTATGATTAAATTAATATAATAACATATTTGTTTTTTTAGGAATTCTAAGATTTTAGTACAGTTTTCATGTGACAGATATTAAATCTCCATCTGTGTGTTTTTAATTTTTTTGAGGAAGTCGTTTGGGTTGATGACTTTTGGCGATTCGTGGCTAGTCTTGCAGCAGCATCAGCTGCTTCGTTACCTGGGATGTTAACGTGGCTAGGGATCTAAACAAGCTTGTATTGTATTGGCATAGCTTGTTACGAATTGTTTTTTTTTTTTTAATATTGCCAATTTTGTGTCAATGTTGCCTATCTTCAACATCCAAGGGGGGAATCAACCTGGTTTTGTATTGAGTATTTTAAGTTGAATAGCAAGCTCCTTAGAAATTTTGTATACCCTGTAGATAGTATGTTCACATTTGGGCTGTGTCTTACGTTTCATAGTTAGTGTAAGGTCTTTTTGTATTGGTGAACCATATGAGACGTGAGAAATTTTGGAATTAGTTTTGCGGTTAGGAAATCTATGCGTTCTTCCAGGGCCAGGAACCCAATTTCGACAAGAAGATTAGAAATAGGTGTTGTGCGGAATGCACCTAGGGCTATTCCAAACGCCGCGTGAAATAGAGTTTTAAGTTTGCTCAAGTCGCTTTTCGAATAATTACCGTAAATTGGGAGGCCATAATCAATTTTTGACAAAATAATGGCACGGATCACATTAAGGATTGAGTTGGTGTGAACTCTGCTTTTTTTGCTACAAAAATATTTTATTATGTTTAAGCGGGAAATGAGAGCTATCTTAAGTTGCTCTATGTGTGAAGACCATCGATATGTTTTATTTATGATTAGGCCATTCATGGAGTGAAAGTACCAAGGTCTAAAGAGTAGTCTAGTTTTTCGGCAAATATGCAGTTGTTGGCTTTTTTCCGTTGAGATTTTTGCACCAGAAATTTCAGCTCAATCGCTTATTTTATTTACAGCTCTAATGAGCGCTTCCTCTGTCAGATTAGTATTTGTTACTTTGACAATGATGATGAGGTCGTCCGCATAGATTCCATGGTCTAAAATTTTTTCGGTATTAATAATGGTACTGACTGTGTTGAATGCAATAAGAAAAGGTGTAAACGTTAGCGGACATCCCTGTGGGATTCCATTATCCAAAGGCCATATTAATGAGTATTCATTATTGATTTTGGTTTGGAATTTGCGTTTGGTTAAGAGATGCTGGATAAAATTTATAATTTTGGGACCTAATTGCCATTCTTTTAGTTGGTGTAGAATAGTGTGTACGCCGATCCTTTCAAACGCTATTTTGAAGTCTAATGAGATGATTGAACCGTGACTTCGAGTTGATAGTATGTTGCAAAGGTGAAGTTTACGTGTAGAAGAGCGTCCATTTTACCCTGTTTTGGTCTAAAGGCTACATGGACTTTATTAATAAGATTATTCTGTTGTATGAACAATATAAGTCTTTTTGATATCATTCTTTCGAGAACTTTACTACTGAGGCACTGAACAGCTTTCAAAAGATGGTAAATCATTGGGTATGATATTCGATCAAAGGATGAAGTTGAACCTTTCAGGGTTTTAAGTGTGAATTCTAGCTCAGAGATGGTGATTGTCATTTCAAATTTCTTAACGCTGCTGCAAGCGGTCGGGTAGTCTTGAATAGATGATCCTAATTCCAGTTTTTTATTGTAGGAATAGGGGATAGTAGTTTGAATCCTCAGAGTAATTCGAACAAGATTGACTAAAAAGATCGCAAAGGATTTTTGAGTCTGAAATAGGCCCTGTGTTTTTTTCTATGACTTAAATGGTATTGGCACGGTAGGGGCTTGAGATGTTCCTTATGTTATTCCATGATTTGGACGTATATACATAGGTCTTATAGAAAATGTCTATATTAGAGCAAAACTTCTTGTGTCGCCTTAGGAAACTCAAACTTCTAGCAATATTTAGGACGACGCATGGCAAAAGTGATACACATATTGAGAATTTCAAGATTTTCATGCTTCAGTAAATTATATTTTTTAACAATAGTACGTTTGTATTGAGTTTTCGACGTATACAATTCCAATCGTTATTTTTTTCTCAATAAGAAAGTCAAATGCCAAACTCGTATCAAATGTTTTCGAAATATCAAGCGTAATATTTAATTGTAGTTTCTAAAAAACGATGTAAAGATTTTTTTTACTATTTTGTGATAAAAACTATCAGATCACCGGGAGAAATATTGGCTACGAAAGTCGTAATGCTGGTCATTAAGAATCCGTCGGTTTTCGAAATATTTCTTGAGTCGATAACACTATTTGACAAAATTTCGTTTTTTTTGTTGCACAAACAAAGGAATATTTTTTTTAAAGAAATAAGATATCCTGAGTTTTAAAATGACTGTTATAAAATAACCTATGCTTTTGACTAAAAAGTTGTAGTGTTAATTTTTTTCAATTTTCAAAAGAGTTGTTGAAAGTTGATGCATAATTTTTTTAATAACAATGGGCCTGTAAGTGTTTGTCCACACCGAATACATATTTCAGAAAAAAAAAATTAATTATAAAAGGTTTTTGTAATGTTTCTTATTTCTTTAAAAAATAATTCCGAAAATTTGCAGAAACATTTCAGAAATGTTTCTGACTTGTTTGTTTTTGGTGTATAGGCTTTAAGAAACATTTTTGAAATGATTTTTTATTTTCAATTATTTGTGGATAAACAAAACTTTTTTTTCATACACTTTAAAAAATTGGAAAACATTTTTGTTGCTATGCAAACCTAAACGTCAAGTATTTTTGCAATTTATTTGACATTTCTCAATTTCAGACTAATTCAATTTGGAGCATGGAAAGAAATATAATCGACCAACTTGTTAAAGTTATTCATGTTTATTATAAAAATGGGTCTTCAAATCAAAAAACATGTCGTGGTTTTTTACAATCGGAAAAGTAGGGCAAAAATTTGAACCAAAAATTGAGTAGGAGATGTAAAAACGCCAATGCAATTTACTCAAGAAATAAAGTATCTAAAGCATTGTTAATGGTTAGATTGGTGGTAAGAAATGGCAGCACTAGATGAACAAGTCTTAAAGAAAATCTTCTTCAGTAATGAGGCACATTTTTACCTCAAAGGAATAGTCAATAAGCAGAATTTCCGCATTTGGGAGAATGATAATCCAAGAGTGATTGTCGGAAAATCAATACACCCACAAAGTATGACTTTTTGAAGCGGTTTATGGGCTGGCGCTATCATCGGGTATATTTTTCCAAATTAAGTTGATCAGGCAGTTATTGTATTCGTATTCGTGTATCGTGAGATGGTAACGACCTTTTTACTCTGTGAATTGGAAGATACGGATGTGGATGTGGTATACGCGCGTCGATAAACCTGCAATAATTCAAGAGCTAATTGATGAGATAATTAGATAGATAGATAGATAATTTCTTTATTCTTATTAATGAATTCATATATTACATTGCGCTCGAATACATAGTTAACAATAACATTGTATAATAAGAATAGTTAGTGACAATTATTTTTTAAAAATAGTGGTGATGCCACATCGATTTTATTTTGTGTGGGGTTACAAAAATATAATGGAAGAAAAAAGTTTAATATAAATTATACATTGAAAATTATAAATTAGAAAAATAAAAATAGTATTAGCAAAAATAAATTTGAAAATTAAAAAAAACATTTTTTAAGTTAAGTTTCAGCAAACAAATCGTATTTGGTTATTTACATAAGTTTAATTTTAGACAGTGTAACGTAGCAAAGTTTCTATTTCTTGGTGGTCTACGGCCATAACTTTATTTCTTTTAAAAACGCGCCAATATTTCTTATTTTACGAACTTCTATAGGAAGCGTGTTAAAAAGTTTGCAGGAGGCAATGGAATAGGAGTTCCTGTAGCTTGTCGTACGAAAATATGGGATATTTACTATATAGGAGGAATTACTTCTAAGACTTCGTGTGTCGGAAATCGGACTTTCCAAATATCCAGCTCTTTTAAAAAAAACTTTTAAAACTTTAAAAAAATATAAATGTCTAACGGGAAGAATTTTTAAAGACCTTCCATTGATGGTGTTAAACGATGGGTTTTACAAACTATACGAACAGCTGATTTTTGAATAACGGTGAGTTGTTGTAGTTTGTTGACATATGCACCGCCCCAACAGGGTATTCCATATTGCAACTTGGAATGAAAAATGCCAAACTAAACCACCTTCAACAAATGAAGAGCAATGTTTTTTCAGATGGTAGAAACAACGGGTGGATGGGAGAAGATAGTTTTTTAAAATAGAAATGTGCTTGTCCTAGTTAAGGTTTTGATCAATATAGATGCCGAGGTACTTAAAGTCTTCAATTATTTCAATTTCAAAACAGCTACCACTGCATTTAACGTTGGGATGGTATGATTGAGTATGATGACCATTACACTCACCATAAAGTAACTTATGACTGAGGCAATCGTGAGAATGAAAAATTATTGGTATGTCGGGAGAGATACTGCCTCTTAGGCTGAAAAACATTAACTTTGTGTTGTTGCTCGCAATTAACTCATGTTTAGCAAACCAAAATCTTAGCAAGTGAACATCATAGTTAATATCTAAAATTAGATTCAAAGGACTATTGCTACAGTATGCAATTCCAAGGTCATCGGCAAAGGATCTGACTTTACCTCGAAAAGGAAGTGAAAAAAGGGAATTAATATAAAACAAAAATAAAATTGGTCCCAGCACGGATCCCTGTGGGACTCCAAAAGACTATTTTTAGAGGAACTTATGCTGCACCCAATTTTTACATTGTGTGATCTAATTTTTAGATAAGACTCCAGCCATTTCCAGATGAATCCACGAAAACCAATTTTATACAGTTTATCCAAGAGTATGTTATTGTTCATCATGTCAAAGGCTTTAGTAATATCCACGAATAGTCCAGCACACTTTTTCTTAGCATCTAAACCTTCTTGTAAAATGCAGCAAAATTCTAGAATAGCCTCCTCAGTAGAAAGCCCAGCTCTGAATCCAAATTGGAATGGACTCAAAAAATGTATTTTATTATGGTAAAACAAAATTCTTCTTTTAATTACCTTCTCAAACAATTTCAATATTGGTCTATAATTTCATTTATCTGTTTTACTTCCTTTTTTGAATAATGGAACTATCATACCTTTTTTTAAATCATCAGGAAACTTTCCAGAGTATATGCTTAAGTTAAAAATGTGTGTCAATATATCTACCAAATTTGGTCCAACCTTTTTAAACATTATATTAGATATTTCATCTTTGCCATGAGAAGTTGCATTATTTAAAGAGCTTATTGTTTTAAGTATTTCAAGTCCTGTAATTGGCTCAAAAAAGAAACTGTTCGAACTGGTTTCTTGAGGAACAATCTCATAGCAACAGTCCAGCAAAGTATGTATATTTCAGAAAAAGAACTATGCCCAACAATTCGGCACATTAACGACATAGAATCTCAAGTATACCTCAGCGTCATTGAAAATTTGGATCATTAGATGGAAGTCGCGGTGGCTGTTTGGCCGATATTTTGTTCTATGAATAGTTGAACTATACCAATATTATCGTAATAAAAGGAATTGACAATAATTTCCTAAATAATTTGTGTTTAATTTAAAATCAACATCGGCTCTTCAAGTTTAACAACCCTTTATAAAAATCACTCACACACTTTGTACATGTATGCAATTGTACATATTTGAAAAACGAGTAAAGTTTCCCATTCGGAATAACATTTAGTAAGCAATTCCGAAATGTTTCGCTATCTTCTAGATCAAGAAAACATTTCAGTAATGTTAATCTGTCTCTTAAAAGTTTCTTAATTTTGTATGAAATGTTTAAATGATTCTTTGGTCTGCTGGACAAAACTTTGAAAATATTTTGCGAACGTATAGAGCACGGAAATCATTAAAGAAACGTTTCAAAAACATTTTCTCCGTTTCTGAAATATTTCAAAAATGTTTGCTTGGCCTGGACAAACCTTAACATTACTTTTATCTGGGGTCTTCTCAGGCCAAAAATTACCTCTCAGCTTTCAACCTTTTATAAGTTCGGCTATGTTTCTACTCATATAAAGGGTGATTTTTTGGAGGTTAGGATTTTCATGCATTAGTATTAGTCAAAAAGAAAGATGCTCAGTATGCTTTGACATTTCATCATGAATAGACTTACTAACGAGAAACGCTTGCAAATCATTGAATTTTATTACCAAAATCAGTGTTCGGTTCGAAATGTGTTTCGCGCTTTACGTCCGATTTATGGTCTACATAATCGACCAAGTGAGCAAACAATTAATGCGATTGTGACCAAGTTTCGCACTCAGTTTACTTTATTGGACATTAAACCAACCACACGAATGCGTACAGTGCGTACAGAAGAGAATATTGCGTCTGTTTCTGAGAGTGTTGCTGAAGACCGTGAAATGTCGATTCGTCGCCGTTCGCAGCAATTGGGTTTGTGTTATTCGACCACATGGAAGATTTTACGCAAAAGATCTTGGTGTAAAACCGTATAAAATACAGCTCGTGCAAGAACTGAAGACGAACGATCTGCCACAACGTCGAATTTTCAGTGAATGGGCCCTAGAAAAGTTGGCAGAAAATCCGCTTTTTTATCGACAAATTTTGTTCAGCGATGAGGCTCATTTGTGGTTGAATGGCTACGTAAATAAGCAAAATTGCCGCATTTGGAGTGAAGAGCAACTAGAAGCCGTTCAAGAACTGCCCATGCATCCCGAAAAATGCACTGTTTGGTGTGGTTTGTACGCTGGTGGAATCATTGGACCGTATTTTTTCAAAGATGCTGTTGGACGCAACGTTGCGTTACGGTGAATGGCGATCGCTATCGTTCAATGCTAACAAACTTTTTGTTGCCAAAAATGGAAGAACTGAACTTGGTTGACATGTGGTTTCAACAAGATGGCGCTACATGCCACACAGCTTGCGATTCTATGGCCATTTTGAGGGAAAACTTCGGAGAACAATTCATCTCAAGGAATGGACCGGTAAGTTGGCCACCAAGATCATACGATTTGACGCCTTTAGACTATTTTTTGTGGGGCTACGTCAAGTCTAAAGTCTACACAAATAAGCCAGCAACCATTCCAGCTTTGGAAGACAACATTTCCGAAGAAATTCGGGCTATTCCGGCCGAAATGCTCGAAAAAGTTACCCAAAATTTGACTTTCCGCATGGACCACCTAAGACGCAGCCGCGGTCAACATTTAAATGAAATTATGAAAAGTAAATGTCATGGACCAATCTAACGTTTCAAATAAAGAATCGATTAGATTTTGCAAATTGTATGCGTTTTTTTTTTTTAAAGTTCTCAAGCTCTTAAAAAATCACCGTTTAAAACGCTGTCACTTTGTATGAATTATTATATTATCATTCATTAATGCAAAAGTTTGTTTTAAATTTTAATGTATGTACCAGTTTGAACCTTCACCACATTCTGTTATTGTCAAAATCCGCAATCAATAAAAATGGTGTTTCTATTGAACCATTGGACCCTTTAAAGCATTTAAAAAATAACGACTTTAGGTATATATAGCAGAATGTGTCCCCAAAAATGTACACACACCCTTTTTACATTATTTGAGTTTGCCAACCCCTTCTCGAAACCCTTTACTTACCTACATATATTCTATTTCGTTATATAATGACCCTTAAACCTTCTAAGTATACAAATATAACTTATAGATGATTATACTAAACGTCTTAAAACATACCTTGGCGAATGTATTTTGCCGCGCGTTTTCCGTCGTCTTCTTCGTCGTCGCTCGTTGTAGTCTTCCTTTTTTTTTAACTTTGCTCCTTATTTAGATACACAGATGCTTTATAGGACTCCTGCTTCGATGATGATGTTGATGCTGCTGATGTTGATGTTGATGTTGATGATGTTGATTATGATTATGATGATGATGCTTTTGTTGATTTGAGTAGGGTACTCTTCCGTAACAACCAAAAGAAGTTTTGGTAGTTCTAGAGTGAGTAGCGATGAATCAAACAACAATGCCGAAACACACACACACACAGATAGAAATAACAACAGAAAAAATTTAACACAAAAATAATATGAAAACAAAAGCTCCTCTCACAGGATATTAGATTTATTTAACTCTCTTGCCAGTCTCGCTCTCTCGCTCCCGTTTTCTCGCTCTCGCTTTTGCTCTCGCTCTAGTTCTCGCTCTCTGATTGCGAGATGGGAAAGTGTGTGTTTTTCCTTTTTTTTTAGTGAGTATCTGCTTCTGGTTATCTGGATCAAATATAGAACACGACGAGATGTGGATTTTGATAAAAAAGTTTTATACAATATTCTATTTTGTTGTTGTTGTTGTTGTGGCAGAATACAAAATTTTCCAGCAATCAGCTCCTCCCTGATGGAATTTTGTGTAGGTACTTTTTTTGTTGGTTTGATTTGGTTTTAGTTAAAGCATTGCCATAAATTAAATTTAAATTGTTGCTGATAAGGATTTGAAATTCAGTTTTTTTTTTAATTCTTTTTAAATGCTAGGAAATAACTGATATTAATTTCACTTTAAGCAAGACCACTTTTCCTCGTTTCCGTTTCCTAATCACAAGCTTTCCAAAATAATTTCTAATCGCTGCTGAACACGTTTTCTTCTCATACTCGCTTGAGGTTTGAATAATTTTCCTTTTTTTTTTAATTCACTGATTACAGATACACAAACTAGAAATTTTTTTCACTTCTGTATATTATATACTTTTTTTCTTAATTGATGTTACTTCTGTATGAAATTTTTTAATTGCGATAAAATTAGGTTCCACATCACCACCACCATCACCGGTTTAAATTATTATCACATCCAATTGTAGACATCTTTTTTTGTCAAAAAATAATAATTTATGTATAGAAAAGGATTTCACTTGATTTTTGAAAAATTTTAGGAAGATGTTACGAATTTATAAAATTCTAATTAATTTTTTTCAATAATTTTTGAAAATTGATTTACATATTTTTAAATTCTATTTAAATTGAAAAATTTAAAACTTATATAGTGATTTTTTAAATTTTATTTCCGACCGACACAGAGGATGTTGCGTAGTGAAACGGATGTCACCAAGGGAAGACAGTATTTGCACCCGAATTTTCTTACGACAAGGATATGGAGCTCTATAAAGTAGGTAAGAGTGTTGTATAGGCAAAGGCAAAAGTAGCAGCAGCAGCAGCTCAAGCAGCAGCAAAATCAAAAGCAAAAGCAGATCAGGGTGTGGTGAATATTTGTATACCAGATGAAAATTTTACTATAGGTATAGAGGTACAAAAACAACAAAATTTTTATAAATCTAGGAGAGCTTTCCTTGTCGACTATACGAGTATAGGTATGATTTTTATTATTTTTGATTTTTCTTTTTCTTCGTTTTTTTTAAGTTTGCTTTTTCTTTTTTATCAAGTATTCATTTTTCTTCTTTTTTTTTGTTGGTACTTCTTCCTTTTTTGATCCTGATGGTTACATACTGAACTGTTTAAGTGTACACTATATGTAGGATACTTTTTTATGTGTATTGAAAGGATTTTTTGAAAATTTTGCAACTTAAAGGGGTCACTTGCTTTTCTTGGGGTAGTTCTTTTTTTAAAATACACTCATTTTTATTTGTTGCATAGAAATCATCAATTAATTTAAAGAAAAGCCATCCAACTTTGATTAATTATATCCTATCAAATACAGTACTCCTTTTATTTTAATTTTTTTTGTATAGTATGGAAACCGATGTAGCAAACAAAAACGATGCCTTCAACCGAACTCGAACACTGACTACACCTGACTAAAATCGATTTGGCTGCTTTTAGTGTTGTGGCAGATTTAGGTTTTGTCTTATAAGAGAGATGAGAGAGGAAAAAGTTCATTTTGGGCTTCCCCTAAATTCGACTTGTTCTCTCTCTCTGATTTATTAAAGATACAGAAGGGATGCTGTAGATACTTTCAGTAAAGACTTTACAGTAATGTGTATCTAAAGTTAAGCTTGTGATGATGGTACGTACCATTTTTCTTTACGCTCTTCTCTCTGATGATGATGGTTTTGAAAAACAAAACAAAAATAGTTGTTGGTGGAAAATTTTGTTGTTGAAAACAATTATTTTCCTGTGCACCTTAATCGGTTTGTTGCTCTGGTTGGTATACTGAATACTGATGGCTTCGAGAGCCATATTGGTGAAAGCTTTTTATATAGTCTTTTGATATAAAAGTGTTTGTTGTGATTCTTCTTGGATAATCTGGGCTTCTGGATTTTTTTTGTGTTATTTTGGTTTGTTTTTTTTTTATTTTCATTGGTATACATTTTCTGTCATTCTTTTGGTTGAAAATATATTTTGAATGGTGTTGCCATTGGTTTACCCTTTATGTGTTAGATATTCAGATATGGTTTTTTAGAGAGAATAAAATAATCAGTAACGCTGGTCGACAATGATAATAATTCCGACATACATTTACTGAAAGAATTGGGATTTTCGATTTCGAAAAGTCGTACGAATTTTTGTTGATGAATGACAACTCAAATATGCTCGTAGAAGATGATTTCAACCCAAGGGCTGCGACTCAAGCAGAGTTTGAAAATGAGATAGTGGAAATAGCACGGCAATCAAAGGATGAGGTTTGCAATGAACGAGGAAAACTATTTCTTGAACTGTATAATACATTTGGACTTAGAATTTTGAAGGGAACTTCCACTTCAGATAAGGGTGGTGAATTCACATTTGAGGGAAGTCAAGGTAGCTCAGTAATAGATTATGTTATTAATACCCTTAACATGTTTAAAGTTTAAACACAGTGCGAGCGTTAGGAAAATAGGGAAGGATTAAAGAGGAGATACCGATGCACATTGGTTTTAAAGTTTTGAATATCAAAATGATAGGGAAAAACAGAGCTGGGTAAAGCATTCCACATTCTCGATGTGCGGTTAAAAAAAGAATCTCTATACTTCACAGTACGTCCGAAATTGAGCTGAAGGTTAAACTGATGTGCATTCCTAAAAATACGAGTATTACGGCTGAATTGTTTTAGGGGGGAATGCAACTGGCTAATTCGATAGAACACTGTTTATAAAAATATCGGTAGAACAACTTGCGGCGCAGTTCAAGTGACGAAATTGTTTCGGTTATAGTTCTATCGCCTATCATTTTCAAAGCTCTTTTTTGGATCCTGTCTAAAATACTTAAAATTGTTTCAGGGGCACCTGCCCAAATATGCGAGTTATATTCAAGTTTTGGACGAATGAAGGCTTTATAAATTACAGCTAGATAAGAAGGGGTACAACATTTCTTGCACCGTCGCGTCGGAGAAATCCTAAGCACCAAGCAGCATTTTTTGCAATATCGAATATGTGATCATTCCATAAGAGGTGATCTGTGATATTCATACCGAGTACTGAAAGTTGATTAGTTTCCTGGATGCAAGTGCTGCTCATGGATAGCGGCATCGGGGGTGGGTTATGCTTTAACGGCAGGAGACAGCATTGAGTTTTCGAAGCATTAAATTCTACACGGTTTTTGATTCCCCATTGTACAATGCTGTCGAGATCAGAATCATACGCTGCCATTGAAGTTCCACATCCGAAGAACAAGGATGAGAATATGAAAAGCTGAGGGTACTGTCATCAGCGAAACAATTTAGTGGGTTAGAAGTTTCAGCCAAAAGATCATTTATAAAAATAAGGAAGAGCGTCGGAGACAAAACGGAGCCCTGGGGCACACCAGCATTTATTTTGTGAATATCAGATTTGAACCCGTCCAACACTACTTGAATTGAACGGTCCGAAAGGTAATTTCTAACCCAACGAAGAAAGAATTTTTCTATACCAAAAGCACGCATTTTCGATAAGATAGCTTGGTGCCAAACTCTATCAAATGCCTTTAAAATATTAAGTGCAATAATCTTACTTTTTCCAAAACGATGTAAAGATTTGTTCCACTGTTCGGTGAGATAAACCATTAGATCACCTGTGGACCTATTAAAACGAAAGCTATACTGCCGGTCATTAAGAAGCTTCCGTTCTTCATGATAATTCTTAAGCTGATTATTAATCAGCGTTTCCATGACCTTGGAAAGAAGGGACGTGAGTGCTATTGGACGATAGTTAGAGTGGGAGGATGATTCACCTTTTTTAGGGACAGGCTGTACAAATGCTGTTTTCCATCCGTTTGGAAAAAAAACCTGTAGAGTAGGAAACATGGAAAGCTTACGCAGTTGTTTTGCCAGCATTGAAAAACACCTCTACAGAACGATAGGGTGAATACTATCCGGGCCAGCGGATTTGTGTATGTCAAGGTCTCTCAGTACTCTTGCAAGTGCACGAGTGTGAAAGATGATTCGTCCCATAGAATCGCTTACGCTCTCAAGAACAGGAGGACTCATGACACTCTCCGGTAGCGTCGAATTAACAGCAAACTGTGCTGCAAGCAAATTGGCTTCAACGATCGAGCTCACATAGGGAGTCATTGTTGACAAGCGTTGTAACCGAGGATGACGTGGTGTTTAGTACGTTTTTTACAAATGACCAGAAATGTTTAGTACGTTTTTTACAAATGACCAGAAATGTTTACTACCTTTGGGACATTGTAGTATTTTTTGCCTTAGTTTCTGATCACGCAAAAATTTGGTTGGTCGAATGCGGCCGTTGCAAGTCTTTCTAGCTTGTTTGTACTTATTCCAGTTTTCCTCAGTGGGGTTGGCTTTATAAATCCGGAAACTTACATCTCTGATCCTAATTACCCCTTTACAGCTCGAATCAAACCATTAGTTCTCTTTAGGTTTGATTAATTTTACCCTATTCGGGATAAAACCTCTCATTCACAAAGAATTAAATTTGTAACCATATCTGTGCTGGAATCTACGTCACTATCGAGGAAGCATAGTTACCAGTTAAAGGTTAAAGTTCCTGAAGAATTCGTTGAGACCGTCCCAGTTGGCTTTCTCATATTGCCAAACGGTTCTCATAGGAGTTTTGTCTTTAACTGGGTTTTTTAGATATGAGAAATTTGCAGATACGATACAATGGTCTGATGTGCCTAGAGGCGGTAATACACTGATTGTGTATTTATTAGGATCAGAAGTAAAAAACAAGTCTGGGTTGTTGGGGGATTGACCTGCAACGTCAGGGATTCGTGTTGGCTCATCGACAAGCTGGGTTAATTGATTTAACTCAGCAAAGACCTCAACATACCTTCCTTCCGGTGTTGACTGGCCAGAATAACGAAGCCAAGAAGAATTTGGTACATTGAAATTGCCCGCAATGATGATTTCAGTGTGAGGATAATGAGCAACAATTCTTTGAATAGAGTCGGACAGAGCATCAAATTCGTTAAAAGTTGAATTTCTGTTCAGATTTGGATTTCGATATAAAAAACATGCTTGGATGAAGTGCTTATGAACCGTAAATTTTAACCACGTGAAGTTAAAGTTTGTGTTAGAGCACAAACCATATTGTGGTTGAAGTTGGTACGGAACATCATTTCTTATATGTATGGCTAATCCGTGGTGGAAAAAGAATAATGGCACTAAGCTATACTCATTTAGATTAAATTAAAAATTATCGGAATCTTCACCTTTCTGAGTTTCACTTAATGCCAAACCAGCTGGCCTGTTTGTTGCAGTGTGAACATATAAGGCACAGAAATTCTTTATAAGCCCACGAATGTTGATAAAATCAACATTGAATTCATCTAGCATTATAATATTCAAAGACTTATAAAAAAAAAAAATGTACCTGAAGGAGCAATGGTGGTGTGTATACTTGACATCAAAGTATACGCGGTACCATTCTTGGATCATTTACCCATTAATACGATGATGCAAGTCATTACCAATGATGATTCCGATACAAGAAATCTACGGTTGCTTCCAAAACTTAAACCGAAACCTTAACCTTTCTGTTAAGTCGGGAAATCAATTCTGGTGTGAGTGCTATTGCAAATTGCATAATATCGGCTTATCAGGCAAGCCCAAATTACAAAAAAACTTATCCTTGTAGAAAAATGGTTTTATGATGACAGTAGACGTGCGAGACAGAGGTCATTTGCGTGGTTAAAGTCACTTCCAGCTTATGGAAGTTACTATATTATGAGCAAGTCGAGCTCTTCCCACCATTTTATCGTAAGCGAAATTTTCAATAAAGAAGACAAAATTTGCTAATAACACATAGAGCCTTGAAGGCTATTGTCATTTCTTAACATAAGCTTAAGTAATAATTTCCAATACCGACCATAGGTACAAGTTATTTCAAGGACGAGCAGTAAGCTTTTGATTTGACGTTTACGATAAAATTTATTTTGGCGCTAACGATAAATTTGCGGGAAGGGCTCAAAGTTCTTGGAAACGAATGTGGAGCTCAAAAACATATTGAGGACAAAAAGAATTAGTTTTTTGAATGAAGATGCTAGGTGACTAGAACAATGCAAGAGTTCATCGGGTTTTTGGAAAGCGGAAAGAAGACTGAAAGAAAATGATTATAAGATACATAGAGCTTTTGAATTTTTTAAGTACGGCACCAATAAGCTGACAAATAAGATTACTTCGGAGTTTAACCATATTTTGGATAGTGAATCTATACGAGAAGGGTTTAAAAATCCTTACTCGTGGAATAAGTTTCTTGAACACTTCATGCAAAATTTTTACGGCGGTTTTGCAAAGACGACTTAATTTGTAGATTACACATAATGGTTTATTTAAGGAGCTTCAAGTTGCGCTCTGTGTGGATCACCTTACCGACAATATTGGTGGAAGAGTGGAATTCGCCGGGACAACGATCAAGCACCGCTTTAAATTCAACTCATAGATTAATGTACAAACATCTCTGTCATAACCTTGGTCCAAATAATGGGTGCTCCTTCATCTCAACTTCTATAACCGTGTTTCACTTCTTCGGAAAATGCCCTGAGCTACTAGAAAGTAGTATGTAAACATCCTTGGATCATTATGAGTTGTTAAACTTCAAGTATATCAAATTAATATATGAGACATACTGAACCGTTTGTGTTCTCAACAGAAAAATTTAAAACGCATTAAAAGTAAATTTTGTAATTTAGTACCGTCTTAACAATTCTTTCATACCAAGTTAATAAAATATAAAGTATTTGAAAATAATCTTGGAAACGGGTATTTTAAAAACTTTGGAAAATAGTTTAAAACAAAGTTTGGATTCGAAATCAGCAGAATTCAAAATTTACTGGAATTTTTTTTTTTCAAAACCATGAAAGCATTAAATTCAAAGTGTTTCAAAACTTAATAAAGAGTCAAATAGTGATTTATAAGATTTATAACTGTTCAGCTTTTTTTTCAGAAAGTAAGTAAGATTTTAAAATGTTGTTATGTTTTTAAAGTTATGATTAAACTTAGCTTTAAGGATCCTGGTTTTGGATACCTTTAGCATTTTTAAAGCAATATATTTTAAAGGCCTAATGTAATTTTAATAAACTCACACTAATTAATTTATTTTATTAATTTAAAAGTCTTAAAATTATTATTAACACCTTCTTTTTAGACAACTAAATTCTTAAGTGTCTACAACCATAATCTCTATGGTCTGTTGAGTTTTGCAAGAAAGCTTTTAACATTATGTAGTAAAGAAATATGATATAAAAACATTTAAATGATGACAGTTTTCGGTCATACATTACACTCCTTAACGCCACAGTGATGGAACATAGAAATAGAAATCTGGAGGACGTCAGTAACGCTGTCACCCGCCGCGGCCGCTTTGGAGTTGCTTCAGTAGATTCAGCGATTTTTTCTTTGATGCGTTTAAAAGATGGAGAAGTGAAACTTTAGGTTTCAGTTGATGCAGAATGAGGTTTCAAAGCTGTTAACATATGGTTTACTCGTCAGCTGCAACATCATCAGTTGACAATGGTTTGAATTCGGTGTCATTGAATTCTATGTGTTAGCTATGAAATGTTATCGAAATGTCTTTTCACAAGTTTTGAGTCTTCAAAACACACCTCATATGATAAAGAATTTGTTTGATCCTCCGAAACTGCTTCAATCCATTTGGGTTCAGAAGAATAATTCCGTATCCACTTTAAGCTTGTATTTCTTAGTGTAAATTTCTTGAGGGTGAATTTTGACGTAGTAAGTTTTAAATTAAGAACAACCTGTGGAAATGACATGTGCGGTGCAAAGAATTGATGGAGGATTAAGAAGACACAGAATTAACGGGAAATTCCTCTAGCGACTTCGAATAAAAGTCAACGACATTAAACAATAGTTTTCCTTAAAAGGGTCCCGCAAAGTCAGTGTGAAGCCGGTAGTTTTGTCATGACTATTGTAGTTTTTTTGATTACCATAAATGAGTGGGAACATAAGCTTGATCATGTAGGGTTTCTTGACATAACGGCCCAAATTGCTGTAAAAAGTGGTTGAAACTATGGCCTGCGACTGGTTTTTATTTGATACAGCAGCGAAGGCAATTCGCCCGAAATCATTTTTAAAACGTAAAGGCAAACTCTTATCATTATAATAACACTTAATTCTTGGCCAAAACTTTTAAAAATAAACGTTTTATACCTTCTTGAAAACAACGCGTCTAAAAAAAACACCCTTCAAACGCTGCAAAAATAATTTTTCACCTATCAAAATAATTTTACTTAAACTAAGACCATTTAAGTAAGATAATCAAAAAATTTGAGCATAATGTATGGTGTACATGTTTACCGAATCTGGAAGCATCGCACGAAGACCGGAATGAAAAACTCTGATTAAAAAAATGTATTTGAATTTTTATTGTAACACAATTAGTGCGCTACCTTGTTGACAAAGTATTAAGTTAATGACAAACAAAAATGGAATACAAGGAAAAGCCTCATGCCCATATTTGATTTCTGTTGATAGAAAAGTCAAAATTAGCCTCAAAATATACATTTCCTAGAACTTTTTTGACATTTCCAAGCCCTCAAGGTTTTTTTAATGACAGGAATAATCTATAAGGCTTCTACAGTCAAAATTATATGCACATGTTATAATATACATACATAACAGTTTGTGCTTCGAAAAATTCAATTATATCAAAAAATGGATCTTATGCTAAAAAACTATTAGATACGATAAAATCATCTTTTTTGATTATTTATCAATCAGTTTCATAGCTTAAAGCTAGTTGAAGAAAAATTTAAACCTTAGAATTTTTCAACCAACCACTATTTTACTCAAAGATATTTTATATCCACTTATAATTAAGCCTACACTAGACATTTCTACCTATATCTTCTAGTTTAGGCTATGGTAAGCAAGTCTCAGTTTCTTCATATGAGCATTCAGCTATGTTTTATTGACAATACACAAAATCAATTGGTCGATTTTATTTACAACCAAAGTTTGAGACTATTTCCGACTCGAAATTTGTTTCCTTTTTAAATAATAAAAATCGTATTAAGAATGAAATTTAACAAATTTCAAAGTATTTTAAAGTAACAAAAACATCAACTTATATATAACAAAGACGACTGGGATGCTACCACCACTGACACGCTGTTTTTATTTCTAAAAGTTGTATTTACAAAGTATTGAAAGGTATATTTTATGTGAGATAAAAAGGATTTGAAATCAATTTCTTTAATCATTGTTTTCAAGTTCATTGAGTCTAAAACCATTTTCTATCAGTTTTTTGTTTCTTGTAAAGAAGTTGTCAGTAGGATTCTGAAAAAAACCTTAACATTAATGTCAACAGTAATATTTTACATGTTATAAAATAAATTGATTTTGATAAATGCTTTTTCACGAGTTGTTTTAGTTGAAAAATAATTTTTAAAAATTGTTTGTAGCTTTTTATTTCTAACAAGAAAATGACAATTTAATTTTTCTTAGAAAATTACTTAATATTAGCAACAATATTTTTTTTAGAATGAAATAATTTAGGTGTTCTTCATTTATTCCCGAGGTATTTCAGTCGAAAATAAAAAAAAAAACTATTGATAGGCTTTCAATTACATTTACATACCAAAACTGTACAAAATGTTGAAAATAATATTTTTCAAAGGGTAACATTAATTTGAGGGCAATAGTCTTGATTATTGCCAAAATGTTCGGGTAGAAAATCAACGTATACCAGTTTTTAGTACTTTTTTTTAGGTTTTTATTTTTTATAATATAACTTTCACTTTGATTTTTCTCGAAATTTTGCCAGATGTCAAAAACGTTTTTTCGAAATATAAATTTTGTTTTGAGGTAATAGGTTCGAATAGGTAGAACTGAAAAAAATATTTGCCACCTGGAACATTTTGGAAAAAAAAGCGATATATAACCTTTTTAACATCTGAAAATTTGTTGAGAAAAATATAAGTGACAGTTTTTTTTATAAAAGTTATTTAGGGTCAACCAAATTTTTAAATGGTTTAAAATTGCTATAGTTAAAAAACTACACATTGTATGTTTTGAAGTTATTATTTGTAAAACAAAATTTATTTGAAGTCAATATATCCGTTGGTTTTTGAGATATAAAAAAAAGGTGGCGCAACAGTCAGTTGAGAACAAGGGCCTAGTGACTTACAACTCTCAACCATTCCTGTGTGCGAGTAATGTTGTCAGAAAGCACTTTTTCATGACAAGAGTTACCCTTGGAGAATTTGTCAATACCCGTGAAAAGACTTTAGATTGCTTAGGCAGGGATCGAACCCAAGACCTCTGGCATGACATTCCAACGCACTACCCATCACGCCACGGGTTTTTGAGATATACCCGACGAAAAAAGGGATCCCAAACATACGGACATTCGAACACGCATACATAGACATCGGTCTTTAAATCTTTTATTTTTATTCTATAGACCTTGAAACGTCGAAAAATTTTAAAATGTTCAGTTCGATAAATTGGACCGATTGCAATAACTTCATGGGAAGTTTAAAAATATTCTACTTAAAAATTGTATTTTGAGAACTTAAAATTTTTCTAATTTTGCTTTTTGCGCTGAGTGCGTGAAGTTAGCAGCCCTTTCTTTGATTTTCCAATTTTGGAAAGTTGTTCCCGATTTGGTCCAAAGTTTTTTTGAAAAATACCCATAAACGGGGGTTTAGACCCCAAAAACTATTTTTGACCTAGCCCACCTTTTTCGATTTTTTGAAAATTGTTCCAGGTTGTTCTAGTTGTCCTGAACATTGTTCCAAATTTTTGGACCTCTATGATCAAAATTTTTTAAAGTTATGGGCAAAATTTGAAAAAAATTTTTAGATTCTAAAAGGTGTTCTAACCATTGTTCCAAAAAATGAGAGTCGTAAAATGTAATTTTAAAAGATATTGCCTCCAAACTTTTTTTTTCAAAAATACAATTTTTTTGTTTTTTTTTTTTAAGCCTACATTTTAATAAAACGTGATTAAGCACATGCACAGCAACCAAAACTTGGCTTATAACCTATTATTTACGCTGATGATCGATCTTTAAAAAAAAACTCTATTTTGTAAAAAATATTTTAGCCTCCCCTTTTCAAAAATCAAAAATTAAAAAAGTTTTGGAATTTCGAATTCGATAACATACATTTTTGACTTAAAGTGTTTTTTTGGCTTCAACTCTTCATTTTTGAATATTTTTGAATGAATCTTTGGAACAATTTGATTTGAATGATTTTGGATATTGGACAAGTTTTAGATTTTCGATTTTGGAAAAGTGGGGGCGGGGTTGCATATTTTGTAAATTTTTCATACTAAAAATCAATATTAAGAAACAAATCTCTGGAACAATTTAGAAGAGCCCCGGAACAATTGGGAACAAGTTTGGAATTTTGAATTTAGGAAAAGAGGGGCCAGAATATGTTTAACAGAGCAGTACACTGTTAAGTTTTATTTGGACTTAATATCTTTATTTTTGAACATATTTGAATGAAACTTTGGAACAATTTTATGTGAGTGATTATGGATATAATTTTTTTTTTAATGTGGGAGTAGTCGGAATCTTAAAGACATTTTGGTCTTTGCTGAAAGAATACAGCTTTTGCTTAAAATTTTAAAATTTTTCGAGAGGGGGCACAAGGGAGGGTAAATATTATTTGTTTCGTTTTTGTGCGCCTTCAGCTTTATTTGGTAATGGTTTTGGACGGATACGAGTTGGGAGAAGTATGGTTTGACTTGAAACACTTTTTTATTTTTTGAAAAGGGGAGGCTAAAATATTTTTTTACAAAATAGAGTTTTTTTTTAAAGATCGATCATCAGCGTAAATAATAGGTTATAAGCCAAGTTTTAGTTGCTGTGCATGTGCTTAATCACGTTTTATTAAAATGTAGGCTTAAAAAAAAAAACAAAAAAATTGCATTTTTGAAAAAAAAGTTTGGAGGCAATATCTTTTAAAATATACATTTTACGACTCTCATTTTTTGGAACAATGGTTAAAACACTTTTTAGAATCTAAAAATTTTTTTAAAATGATGCCCATAACTTTTAAAATGTTGATCATAGAGGTCCAAAAATTTGGAACAATGTTCAGAACAACTAGAACAGCCTGGAACAATTTTCAAAAAATCGATTTTCGAAAAAGGGGGGGGCTAGGTCAAAAAACCCCATTTTTGGGTATTTTTGAAAAAAAAACTTTGGAACAATGCAAACCGGGGACAACCTGGAACAACTTTCCAAAATTGGAAAATCAAAAAAGGGGGACTAACTTCACACACTCTTTTGCGCTTAGAAAATTACTGCAAAAAGTTAACTCAGCACCAGCTAATTTATTTTTTCAAAGTTTTTATATTTAGTTATTTCTATGATAATGATAAAAATAAAAAACCGAAATCATGATATTATTTATAAACTAATACAAAATGTTCACTACGGCGTATGAGTACTTTTTCGTTGTAGATTCCAGAATAAAAGTACTCAACCGTTCGCAAAGGCCTGCAACACTTACAAATCAACCATCATCGTCAATGAAAAACACATTTCCAAGAATTTCACCTCAGACTAAATCAAAACCAAACCAACATCGCAGTGTTTTTTGATTGTTTACCCCAATCAATCCGGCTTTTGCGCACTTTTATCGAAATCAGAAAGAAAAAGAGAAAAAGCTTCTGTTTTTTTTTACATCAAAAACCTAAAGCCAATGTACCTATACTCTGTTCCATTCTGCTACTCGCATATTTATGTTTATCTTATCAAAGGATCACACTCACAAGCTTTCTCAATATTTAATAATCGCATTAAATTTTCTTGCTATAATTTATATCTATTGTTTTCTGTTTGTATACAGAGTACAAATACATGCATACTAAAAGACAATATACGAGTATGGATATTATAATTTACAACCCTAAACTTAAAGTATAAGTAAATGTTGAACCACTTTCAGCTAAAAGCTGCTTCTCTCTCTTTTCTGATTAAACACACCCTTGAGAATAGGGAAGCTGTGTAATTATTACAAAATTCTATTTGATTTGTCGTCGATGTTAATTATTTTGATTGCTATGTAGGTTTTTTGTTTTTTGTTGTTTGGCAAATATTTGTTCATAATTAAACGCACCATACGCTGCTGCACCTTTTGTAGTGATGGATCTTGATTGGGTATGATTTTGACCTTTGACAAGTCTTTATTTTTTGAATAAACATTTAAAGCACCTATGCGTGCTTATGACGCTGAGTTAAATCAGTTTATTGCTTTATTTGTCGTTTTTAAACCCTTGAATGTTTTTTTTGTATTGTTTTGTTGTATTGTTTCTATCCCTGATTTTTAGCTTTAAGGTTTTTCATATGTATGTGTGAGTGAGTTTTGTTTGTTTTTTTGTTTGTTTGCTTGTATGAATGAAATAAGGGATGGGTTTGAAGGGTGGTTTTATAGGTACATTTGTATTTGTTAGTTTTAATGCCGACACTTGTTGCTAATGGAGAAAGTTAGATATGATACTAATTAATGCATACTCGATGTTTATATGTATAAGTATGGATAAACATTTATACAGACACATGTGTACAATATATGTACACAGACCGACACAATTCATCGTACGACACTTAAAAACTAGTTTTTATCATGTAAAGTCGGTCTGCAAAAGTAATGACTTTAATTTAGGAAACAACATGTAGAAAAAAAATGTTTAGATATTAAAATACAAAAATAATT
Source organism: Eupeodes corollae (assembly GCF_945859685.1). Lineage (NCBI taxonomy): Eukaryota > Metazoa > Arthropoda > Insecta > Diptera > Syrphidae > Eupeodes > Eupeodes corollae. Next base: position 143,341,927 of record NC_079147.1, on the reverse strand, counting down.
GTTTTATTTTTTTAAACAATTGCAAAAACAAAAATAATGTGATTTAACAAAACGAAAAAATTCATCGTACGAATTATTTTGCACTGCTGCATTTGAAATAAAACGAGGATTTAATATTTTGTAGGGCCTCCATTCGACCGTAAGACAGCTTCTAGTCGACGCGGCATAGAAAAGACAAGCTTCCGGGTGTACTCAACAGGTATACGATCCCATTCTATTTGAAGAGCTTGCTTTAAAGCATGTTTTGACGTTATCGAATGTTTTTTCAATTGCTTTTCCAGATAATCCCACAAATGCTCAATCGGGTTCAAGTCTGGGCTCTGTGGTGGAGAATATAATTGTCTGGGAGCATAATACAACATCCAATCCTTTACTTTTCGTGCGGTGTGTTTAGGATCATTATCCTGTTGAAAAATCCAGCTGGGACCCAGTTTCAAAACTTCGACTGAAGGTTGCAAGTTTTCTTTAAGTATGTCCAGATACATGTGCTGGTCCATGTTTCCATCGATAAACACCAGTTTTCCTACTCCTGACCAAGCCATACTGCCCCACACCATAACGTGTCCTCCACCGTGTTTCACAGTTTTTCGGAGATGTTGAGCCTTTATTGCGGTGCCATTTTTTCGCCAAACTTTTGAAGGACCGTCGTGACCAAAAATATTAAATTTGCTCTCATCAGTGAACAACACTTTTTTCCAGAACTCTAAATCTTCGTCTTGGCGTAAAGTGGCAAAGTTTATACGTTTTTCTTTGTTTGGTTCACTTATTAAAGGCTTTTTTCTTGGAATTCTAGCAAAATAACCGTATCTGTTCAGAGTTCTTCCAATTGTTCGCGCGCAGACGCTTGTGCTACATCTCTCCGAGACTACTTCTTGAATGGTGGGACAGTTAGTTTTTGGGTTTTTCCGGATAGTATTAATGATCAGCCTGTCATCCCTCTCGTTAAGTTTGCGTGGGCGACCTGTCCTTCGCGAGTATTTGACACTTTTGGTTTTTTTGTACGTTTCGATGATGTGTTGTATTGTAGATTTGGGTTTTTCAACGATGCGTCCAATTTCTGCCAATGATTTACCTTCTTTGGTATGCAAATTTACAACCACTTGGCGAAAATTTTCAGTTGTTTCTTTTCTTTGTCTAGAAGCTGACATTATCCCTTTTCAAGTATGGATTGTAACTCGACAAGTACTGACTAACGAATGATGTAATTTTCGCACTGATTGTAACATAAAAAAGCATATAAACTAACGGGAATAATTATCGTACGATGATTTTTGTCTCTTTGACTGGACCACATTTTACTCTTTTTATTTATAACTTGAGTAGTAAAATATGGAGAGAGAAAAAATATAACGGTAATTTTATGTCATTGAAAAAGTCTTATGAAGACACTATAACAAATTCATTTTTTTTAAATGCAGAGATGCTATAAGAACTTAGCATATCGTACGATAAATTTTGTCAGTCAGTGTATATGCGATTATAATTATGATTTATTTGATATTCAATTTCTTAATGGATGGTTTATGTTAGGCACACGAACTGCAATAATTTAAAAGTTTCAAAATGGGATTTATGTTTGAACATTTTTCATTTGTCTTCTATCTGTATAAAATTGAATTGGTGTGCTTTAGTGTTGCTAAAGGTCAGAAATGGCTCAACCGATTTCGATAGTTATTTTGTTGTTGCTTTGTTTATTCTAATTGAAGAAGTGGGACTGTATGCTCAGCCATATAAAAAGTATTCGCGAGAGGTCTAGGTCTACAAAATATTAATGACATTGAAATAAAAGAACATACTCCTTCAGACCAATTTACAGTTTGTGTTGGCTAAAAGATTCCATCAAACGGAAACAGGTTAAAAGAAGAAAAATAACATTGCTACTGTTATATATTCAGGAAACAGGTCTTTATTCAACAAGCTTACAATCTAATCTACAAAATATTTTATAATATACTCATACATTTTATATACATTTTCTTAGCTACTTCATTGATTTGAATATAACAAAGTATTTACGTGAAACAGTTTTTTTCTATATTGCCAATACCTGGACTACTTAGCTGGAGAACGAACAACTCTTTCCCTTTGTCTTCATATTCTGGAACTCTAGGAACTATTTTACTAGTATATTGAATATTCGGGCTGGAGTTTGAAATAGGTAGATATTGTAGTAGTAGTAGTAGCAGTAAAATGTTTTTTATTTTCAACTTAACATTTGTATACATTTTTGAATTTAACTTGAAAGAAAGTTATGTTAAATTATGTACAAAACTTACGACAGTGACATAAAGAGTCGTCTGTTAGGTAAGTGAAAAGATACAAATAATTTAAAATTTAAGTACATTTATAAATAAGATAAAATTTTTCATTTTAGATAATTTTAAAGAGAAATCCTAAATTTTAAAGTGATGTGTACACATTCATAGTTCACAATATTTTCAAATTAAATAAACTCTGTTAAGATTTGTTTTCTACAGCTTATAGCCACGTAAATATAATTCCAGAGTCTGTTCCAATCAGCCCTGCAATTTCCGTTAAGGACAGCAATAATTTCAGCTTCATTTAGAGTTGCCTTTTCAAAATATTTTATACTAAATTCTGTTAGTATGGGACACCTGCCTATTAAATGTTGTAAATCTTCTTTTTCTCTCATGTTGCACAGGCTATATAATTTCGATGCGTTGCCTCCACGCCTATTTTCGTTGAGTGAGATAAGATCGCATCTAGCTTTGAAAATCCATGATATTTTTTAAGGCTCCTTATCATCTGTATTGCGGTCCAATTGAATAATCCCACATCTTAAAAATTCGTGTGATGTGTCCTCTCGCTCTCTGCTCTGCTTCTTGATTTGCATGCGATTTCAGTTGATCAAGAATTTGTGAGTTATTGACAATCCAATCTTTTTCATTTGTCATGTTCTCATCCCAGTGCAAGCCGAACCTGTTTCCGATCATATTAATCTCTTTAACTCAAAAAATAGGTAGATATTGTGTTTGATTTAAATCTTTTATCAGCAAGCTCAATAGCTAATGATGGTGTTTGTATATCTTCTCTTACGTCTGCAGACTCAATAGCTAATGGTGAAGTTTAGTTTAGGTAAGATATCGAATTCATAAAGAATTTCGTTCAAATTGTTTGAAATTTTTATTTTTATATTTTAAGTATAGAAAGATGAAAAAAGAGCGATTTATCTGCACCTGGAGGAAAACTTAAAAAAAAAAGAAAATATTGTGCCAAGTGCTAAATATACATAGAATATTTTAAGCAGTGGTTCGTGCAAATATGTGCTATACAGCACAAGTATGGGGAATCTGACGTCCATATAAGATGCCAAACTATAAGCTACACACAGAGGCCGGATATATTCTCTTGAGCTCTTGACTACATTAAGAAGGTGATGAACCAACCAGTACATCGGCTCACTTATAAAATTTCTTCCCATCTAAGAAACTGCATAAAACAGTGCCTTAAAAATAGTCTACGCTCTGCAGAGAATACAATTAGTTAACTCACTAATAGATAGTGGCCAATACCTAATACAATTACTCCTTGAAAAAGTTGAGTTCACCCCATTTGCAAGCTGCTGCTACCAAATCCAAGATAGCCAAAGGATATTTACTTACAAGCATCTGCAACATGAACTGGGAATTACTTTATGAAACAAACTTAGAATCTGATGTATAATGTCCCATCTCTAAACAACAATTATCTCAAAATTAACATTAAAATGAATGACTTAGCATAACATAATCGGCTAGCGTGGTGGTCTCGCTTTTTGATAGTTTTTCTTGGTCTTCGAGTTCACTTTGTAAGCTCAAATAAAGAACACTGAAATCTTAATAAAAGTCTTTCAATAATATAACATGGCGCAGTCTCTTTAAAGAACTTAAAAAAAAAAGAAAGGAAAAACGTTTTAACAAAAAAAAATAATAATAATCTAATAAAAACGATATAAAACTTACTATACCTACTAAATATTAATTTAAAATACGATGGCAAATTGTGACTTTCAAAAGCCCGGCCCCTTACTTTTGGCTGGAAATGTCAAAGAGAATTGGCGCAAATTTAATAACATGTGGAAAATATATACGGTGGCTACAAAAACGAACACGGAAAGTGAGGCTATCCAGACAGCTAGATTTTTATCATGTCCTGGAGAAAAGGCCATTGAAATATTTCAAACACTTCCTTTAGCTAAATCTAATAAAACTAAAATTATTGAAGTAATAGAAGCGTTTGAAGCGTATTGGAGGAGAACGAGAACGATCAATTGCAGTAATAGCAAATAAAAATCGTCAACAAAAAAATACAATAATAGTTCTAATCTTAATTTCAATAGCAATGTTTCTAAATCTCCATCTTATTCTAATTCTAGATTTCCAAATAATGTGACGAAGAGGAGATACCACCTTACTAGCGAAGAACAAAGACCTTCGAGTTCGGGAAAAAATATAAACATTATCATATGCGACAAGTGTAAAAGAATTCATATTCCAAATCGCTGTCCAGCATTTGGACAAAGATGTTTGAGATGTGGCAAGTACAATCATTTTGCCTTAGCATGTAGATTTAAGAGTGTAAATGACATTAACAGTATCGAAATTACTCATGAAGATGATGAGGATGACTCATATATTGATTCGGTTGAGGTGGTCGGTTTTACTTCAGTTGGTGACATTTATTCGATAAATCAGGTTTGACAAAGTTGCAAGAGTTGGTATGAAAATATCACCGTAGAAAATAGTTTGATTAAATTTAAATTGGACAGTGGGGCTGACGTTATACCACTAAAAGAAGTTCAAAATTAGAATTTAGAACATAAAATAAGACCGGTAAGAACTAAATTAGAGGCATATGGTGGTTCTCATATTCCTACAAAGGGTTTAGATAGTCTTCAAGTTCAGTATAAAAATAAAATTGTTGATGCAGATTTCATGGTAGTTGGTTCTGATTCAAAACCATTGTTATCGCTTAGTTCATGTGTGGACTTAGGGTTGATTCAAAGAGTAAACGAGGTTAGCAACATTGATGAATTTATTCATAAAAATAATTACGTTTTTTCGGGCAATGGACGATTCCCAGATAAATGCTCATTAGAATTGAAACCAGATAGTTCTTCTGTGAGTAAGCCACCGAGGCAAATAGCAATAGGCAAAAGTTAGAGAAGCACTAGAGACCATGGAACGTCGTGGAATAATCAGTAAGCGTGATCAACCTTCAGCATGGTTACACCAGCTAGTAGTTGTTGAGAAGGCTAATGGGTCCTTGAGATTATGTCTTGACCCAAGTGCCCTTAACATGAACTTGAAAGACGAGCACTTAATAATTCCTACACTGGATGATTTTTGTGACGCAGCTTAAGTACATTTCAGTTTTTGATTTAAAGGAGGGTTTCTGGCAGCTTGGCTTCTGTGAAAAATCGAAAGAATTGATAGTTTTTAGTACGCCATTTGGATCGTACCAATATAATGTTCTACCTTTTGGTATCAAAACGGCTTCAGAAAAGTTTCAAAAATTAAACTCTAAATATTTTGCCAGTTTACCTGGCACATTTGTTACATTGATGATGTCATCGTTGGAGGAAAAAGAGCATGATGAAAATGTTGAGAGAGTATTAAAAAGAGCTCGTGATGTAAACGCTAAATTTAATAGAGATAAACTGCAGCTTTGCGTAAATAAGGTTAGATATTTGGGTCATTTTTTTACTGGTGATACAATTTGTCCAGATCCAAGTCGAGTTGAAGCAATTATAAACCTTAAAGAACCACAAGACAGAAAACAATTAGAAAGTGTTATGGGTTATGTTCAATTACCTTCGTTCTTTTATACCTAATCTTTCAAATTTAAATTCACACCTTAGGGAATTGTTGAGAAAAAATGTTGAATTTCAGTGGTCTTCAAGCCACAGCCAAGTTTTTAAGATATGAAAGATACTCTTGCCAAACATTCAATCCTTCACGTTTTTGATCCAAAGAAACAAATTTTGATTCAGACTGATGCTTCCAAAAATGGGTTAGGATGTTGTCTTTTTCAAGAAGGTAAGCCGGTAGCATATGCTTCTAAAAGCTTGACTGACACTGAAACAAGGTACGCACAAATAGAAAAAGAATTATTGGCTGTTGTCTACGCCTGTGAGAAATTCAAAAATTACATTTATGGTTATTACTTCACCATAAATTCTGATCATCATCATTCTGGTTTCTTTGGTTAAAAAAGATGTTGGTGAAATTTGTTCGACTCGTTTACAACGTATGAAATTGAAACTCTCAAAATATGATTTTGATATTAAGTTTGTTCCGGGAAAGTTCTTATACGTGGCAGATTTGTTATCACGTAATTTTATAAATGATCCTATAGTTGATATAGAATCATCATTAAAGGACCTCATACACAGCATCAATATGAGTGATCCTAAAAGAAAAATGTTCGAAGAAGAAACCCGAAAAGATTTTGTGTTACAGACTCTTGTACATCTGTACGAAGATGGTTGGCCAGCAGATAAGCAACGGGTTCCAGAAAATGCTAGGTTCTTTTGGCAGTTTAAAGACAAAATCTTTGTAGAAACACGGCCTAGTTTTTTATGAAAATCGAGTTCTGGTCCCAAACAATTTAATCAAAGGTATGCTAGATGTACTTCATAAGTCTCACATGGGAATAACAAAGACAATGAATAAAGCTAAGAACACTCTTTTTTGGTCTTACATGAATAGGGACATTAAAAACATGATTTTCAAGTTTAAAAAATGCGAAAAATTTAAATCCGAAAACAAGAAGCATTCGTTAATTCCCCACCCTGTTCCGAAAAGGCCTTTCCAAAAACTTGGGATGGATTGTCTTGATTACGGGGGAAGATCGTATTTGGTTGGAATGGATTACTATTCCAAGTGGATTGAACTTCACGAAATCGCAGACAAAACTGCATCAAGTATAATTAAAATTTTAAACAAAATTTTTTCGATTCATGGTATTCCACAGAACATTGTCTCCGACAATCAACCCTTCAATTCATATGAACTCCGAAATTTTGCGAACAATTAAAATTTTGATTTTATATACAGTAGTCCAAGATATCCAAGATCTAATGGTCTTGCTGAGAAAGCAGTGGATATTGCAAAATCAATACTTAAAAAAATCAGCCAATCCGAAGGTAGTTTAGAAGAAGCTCTTTTAGAGTATAGGAGTACGCCAATTTCAGGAATTGGGTATTCACCAGCAGAAATGCTCATGAATCGTAAATTAAGAACGTGGATACCAATAAAAGATGAAGACCTTGAACCGAAAATTCCAAATAACTTGAAGGCGGTATTAGAAAGACGTCAAGAAAGAATTTTAAAACATAATAATCCAGTTAAATCGCGTCGTGAAACACATTTTGAGAAAGGATAAAACGTAGTATATAGAAATAATGGAAAGTGCGAACCAGGTAGAATAGTATCCAAACATGATAGTCCGAGGTCATACTTACTCTAAAATGAAAATAATAGAGTCATTCGTAGAAATACATTACACTTACGTAGGTCAATGCATTCTCCACAAATAAGACTACCCGAGGCGGAAGAGAGTACGCCTGTTGTCTCTGGAAATAATGATAACCCTTCTCTTGAATTTTCAGACACTTATCACACTAACTCATCTCCATTGCCTGATAGAAACAATGTCGAACAAGATGTCGAGTCAGTGCGGCAACCGGACCGAGAGTATACCACAAGATCTGGTCGAATAAGTCGGAAACCAAACTTTTATATACCTCAATAAAATTGAATTTTAATATAGGACATTTTGAATTGTTCTATAATACATCATAAATTATAATATAATAAAATTATTTTAACTAATGTATTATTCGTACCCTTACAACTAAAAGCTATTATTTGAATTCCATTGTAAATTAAAAGAAGGAAGATGATGTATAATGTCCCATCTCTAAACAACAATTATCTCAAAATGAACATTAAAATGAATGACTTAGCATAACATAATCTGCTAGCGTGGTGGTCTCGCTTTTTGATAGTTTTTCTTGGTCTTCGAGTTCACTTTGTAAGCTCAAATAAAGAACACTGAAATCTTAATAAAAGTCTTTCAATAATATAACAGAATCAACATGCACCCTATGCAACCTCGGACAGATAGAAGACACGTTCATTTTATATTCGCAATATTCCCAGCGTTAAAAACGATAAGAACAAAAGTCTGGGGAAACCCTATGCTTCAAAAATCATAAATTAAAAAAGTTACAAAATACAGCCAAATAACGATGTGTTGTTATTGGTCCGACATCGTTTTAAAATCCTTAAAGAGCTCTTACAAAACGCTATAGCAAGCTGTAACAATGGGCTGATCGATGTGAATTAATACTTTTCAATACTAATACCCTCCTTTTATAAAAAGTATTCAATTGAAGGTTTCAGGTGAAGCTGTATTCCTGGGTCTCAATTTAGACACAAATCTAAAATGGAACGTTGTATTATAGAAAGAGTCAAGAAAGCTAATGTGGACCTCTTTTCTTGAAAAAAAGCCGTGGGTAAGCAATTTGACTTGAAACTCCGAACAACGCTTTGGTTATGCCCATCTGTAATCAGATCTACTGTACGGCGGCGCGGCGTGGCAGTATGGCGTTCATCATTTTACAAAGATGTAAACCACGACAAACTTAACTAAGTCGAGCATTCTGCTTGTATATGAATAAGCGGATTGCTTCATATGAACCCATTTGCGACACTGGATACCCTTCTCCATCGGATAGCTTTTGATGCACTCAGCTAACAAATAGCTGCTCTGCTATTCGTTTCAAAGCTTTATCACATCAGACAAAACAAGTATTGGCTACTCCTCAATTCTTAGCTATTTATAATCAATTCCAAAGCACACAAACTACAATTCCATAGAAACTCCCAGACACTAGGATAGGACATTCCTGGAAAACTAATCAATCGACTTCTATACAGTTAAATCAAAAACAAATAAGGTATACTAGAATTAAGTCTCTTAATTAGTGTAGGTTGAACGAGGCAGAACTTATTGTGATAAAAGTAGTCCTAGCTTAAAGAGAACGTGTTTCTTAGATGCTCTCGGAGGAACTGTAGAAAAAGTTTGTTGGTATCACTGCTTTTAGGGAGGATCAGATTAGCAGAATGGCATTGTCCTAGCATTGGCTTAATCTGTAATAGCTGTAACTTTGTTGGAATGATAAAGAACCTCACATTCTGCGTTGAAACTGCCGTTAAGCATGCAAACCAACATAACCCCAACCTTAGAGACTTCGCTAAAAAAACAACAAATTTTACATTTGTTTAGATTGATTATTTGGAAATAATGCACAATTGCTTAGAAAAGACCACTAGAGGCGTTAGATACAATTTTGAAAGATTTTCATGATCACGATCAATTGCAGCTGATTCACTTAACGCGTATTTGAAATCATCTAATATGTGAAGATATGTACGGAGTTTCTCAAATCACCGGAATTAAATGGATTACCACCTCTTAACAACTTTCCATTGGTCATGTCATCTTCATGTTGCACAACATTAATCAATCTCGAATATACTATTGAACAAGATCAGTCAAGCAACAATTATCAAAGGGAAGTACAAAAGAGAAAAAGTTTTAATTCCACGTTTAAAAATGATTTCAAATATTTAATGTTTTATTTCCGTGTTTTTTAACTTCCAATAGTGGGTCAAGTTTGTCAAATTCAAAATTTTGACATTTTTCGACGTTTCAAGAACCCTAGAGTCTAAATAATTTTTTTAGAAAGATGTCTGTGCGTGCGTGTGTACGTACGTTCACACGTCCACGTTCGATATTTTTGTTCGCTATCCATAGCTCAAGAACCAGAAGAGACTTCATATAAGTTTTGTTATACAGATAAAAAAGCATAAGGGACTCTCAAGAAGATTGCGTGCGCCGTTTTTGTACCATAGCAGTTTTAAAAAAAGGTGACAATTTTGGTTAACCCTAAATATCTCACAAACCAAAACTCTAGAGACTTGAATTAAATTGTATATGTTATATTTTAACGTGATACCAAACAAATATATTTTTTTTTAAATCGACCTAAAATCCATTTTAAATTGTCACCTATAAAATTTTACGAATACAAAATGATTTCATCTCCAAAAAATAAAGTTTTTAACATGTGATAAAATTTTGAGAAAAATAAAATTGACAATTTTTTATAAAAAAATAAAAACTTAAAAAAAACATTCCACGAAGTTGGCAAAAATTCGTTTTCGACATATATCTTTTCTAAACTTTGGCTTTAAACTATTTTTAAAGTTTTAAATATATTCTTGCCATCATACAGTAAAATTTTGAGAAAAATCTAATTGACAGTTTGCTTACAAAAATTAAAAACCTAACAAAAAAACAATACTAAAACTTGATAAAAATTTACTTTCAACTCCAATAGCTTTTCAAAAATTAAAAATATTGTTTTTAAACATTTTTTATTTCACAGAAAATATTGCTTTCGATACTCAGTTGTTTTTTAACTTCCCATAGGAAGTTATTGTAATGGGTCCGATTTGTCCAATTGAAAATTTTGACATTTCTCGACGTTTCAAGGTCCCTAGAGTCGAAATAAAAGATTTTTAGAAAGATGTCTGTGCGTGCGTGTGTACGTACGTTCGTACGTCCGTACGTTCGCTACGTTTTTTCGTCCTCCATAGCTCAAGAACCAGAAGAGATATCAACTTCAAATAAATTTTGTTATATAGATATTAAGGCAGAAAGATGCAGAAAGGGCTCTCAAGAAAATTGCGTGGGTGGTTTTTTTACCATAGTAGTTTGAAAAAAGGTGAACATTTTGGTTAACCCTAAATATCTTACGAACTAAAAGCTCTAGAGACTTAAATTAAATTTTATATAATATATTGTAACGTGATACCAAACAAGTTTATTTTTTGAAAAAAATCAATATAACGGTTTTTTTTTTTATAAATCAATAAAACTGGAAAAAAAATTGTCACCTCCGAAATTTTACGACTGAAATATAATTTTATCTCTAAAACATTTATGTGTAACGAAAAATAATGTTTTTTACATCTGATAAAATTTTGAGCAAAATCTAATTGACAGTTTTTTTTATATAAAAAATAAAAATCTAAAAAAAACATTACTCCAAGTTGGTAAAAATTGATTTTCGACTCAAATATATTTTCAAAACTTGGAGATATTGGCTTTGATTTACTTTTATCTTTCAAAAAATATTGTTGTCAACATTCAGTTAAAGTTTGGAAAAAATCGAATTGACAGTTTTTTTTACAAAAAATTAAAAACCGAAAAAAAATTAATAAAACTTTGTAAAAATTGATTTTCGACTCAAATATCTCTTCGAAAATTTTAAATATTGGCTTTAAACTAATTTTATCTTATAAGAAATATTGTTTTCAACATTTGGTAAAATTTAAAAAAAAAATCAAATTGACAGTTTTTTTACAAAAAATAAAACTCTAAAAAAAATACTAAAACTTAGTAAAAATTTACTTTCGGCTCAAATAGCTCAATATACAGTAATTTGTATATAAAAATCCAACAGTCCGTTTTTTCATAAAAAATAAAATCTACAGAAAATAGTTTGGTAAAAATTGATACGAGTAAATATATACAAACTTTTAAGCAAGACAAATCGACAGACGGGATGGGAAGTTATCAGTGTGGGTCGCATTCCAGTAATAAAAAAATTAAATCTACAAGATATAGTACGTAAATATGGTAAAAATTGATGTTCGGTTTTTGATATCTCTCAAATTAATTTCATTCATCCAATTAGTAAAAATTGAAGAAAAGCTACTTAAATTGGTAAACAATTGTTTTCGACTAAAAATTTATTTAACAAAACTAAATTTTCAATCTAAACTATGGGAATGGGTCTCTTTTTTTATTTTCATCTTGTTCTCGTTTAGGAAATCCATCGTCCCCATATATTAATACTGGTAGAAACGCAAAAGTAGAGTTTACCAACAAGCAATTAAATTCATTTTTCTATTACTATTAAATATTTATAAATTTTGTATATCAATGTATTTTTTCCATTGATAACAGCTGCTCTTTCTAATATATTAGTAAATAACTAAATATTTTAAACACACATAGTGTAACCAGTCATAACAAATCAAAGGTTGAACGAAAACGATGTAGACGATACGAAGTTAAGCGGGTCAGCTAGTATTCATATAAAGAAGATTACAAATTTCTGACAAAAAAACTTCAGTTAAACATTTTGCAACAAGAGTTAATTAAATCATATATAAGTAAAAAGAATTCAAGGACGTTAAATCACTGGGCTTATCATTATTTCAACACACTTCTTCTCTCTAACAGTTTTACCGTAAAACTTGTGCTTCTGGTACCCTTTAGCCAGCCTAAAGAAGCAGAGCATATATTCGTTTCTTATCTTAGCTCATTCAATGTGGAATGCCTCATTATGATATGCGTTTACCTGCCAATGTAATGTTCAAAAACTCAAAGCCAGTGTACATGTACACCTACTTTGTGTAAGTGTACAAAGTAACCCCTCCTTTTTTTCCTAATGTTAACATCACTGTGTCTCCAGCATATTAAAAAAAAACCCTTGAGTGTGTGATAAGGGGGAATAGTAGTTCGTACATTAATAGTAGTTTGTATAAAAATAGAGATCATTTTTTAACCGCACATCGAGAATGTGCTTTTAACTTTGTACTCATCTACCATTTTATTATTCAAAGCTTGTAAGTTATTGAAGAAGAAAAGTAATCACAAACATAAGCTTGCAATCAGCTCAACATTTTACGCCTAGTCTGATAATAATTCTGCACAAAGATTTCAGGTCATTCGCTCACCAAGTCAAATTGACTCAGCCATTAACAACAATAAGCTTCGTTTTCGCTTCACAATGAGGGACTAAGAGCGGCTTAAATTGGCATTTTTTTCATCTCGGTTACATTAGCAAACTAATCAGACCTTTTAAAACACACGCGTTCTCGTTGAGGAGTCAATGCACCCACACAGAGTAACAGTGTTTTGTGCCGTTTATAGAATAGTGCAGAGTTACAAAGTAGATGACCATGTCATGTTTACCAACTTTTTCATACTGTGAATGAAGACATAAATGTATACGATTAATCGTTATACCAGTATGGCACACCATACCATACAACCAATGCTAAAATCAACATTTTGCATACCAAATTCTCACATCATGTTATCAGCGGTGTTGCTGATGTCAATATGCCACCTCAGAGCTGTGGTAGAACGACTTTGAACTTTTTTTTTGGTTAACAAAATGTAAAAGCCTGATATAACGCCAACAATTCGCAATCGAACTTATGGTCAATATCAACCAAGCAATCTGGGAGCTTCAGCTCGAAAACTTCAACACGGTTTTAGAAAATTAGAGTGACGGAATACTCTACTGTGAATCCATGTTAGGCAGTCTCTTAAACGAAGGTGTTCCATAATTAATTCTATAATTAGTTTCAATGTAAATTAAAGGAAGCCACGTATTGAATTAGAAGTTTCAGATAGGAGACCATTGATCAACATTAAAAAGAATGTGGAAGATAAAACAGAGCCCTGGGGCACACTACCATGTATGTGGTTTGCAGACTTGAACCCATCTAATACTACTTGTATTGAACGATCTTAAAGGTAATTACTAATCCAATGTAGGAGAGATTCATGAAAACCGAAAGCACGAATTTCAAATAAAAGAGTCTAATGTCAACCTATCTGAAATTCTTCTGAAATATAAAGTGTAATAATCTTGTTTTCTTCAAAACGATTCAAAGATTTGTCCCACTGTTCGGTGAGAAATATGAGATCACCATTATATCTGTTGGTACGAATTCCATACAGGTCATTAAGAAACTATCAATCATTGAGATATTTCTTGAGCTAATAATAAATCAGCGGTTTTTATTTTTTTACTTTTGGAGGAATGCTTTACGCACCATAGAGATGTGTTTCATACCTCTCCGTGTGCAACACTCTCCAAGGTATTTCAACCGTTTATTTGGCATACTGACTAAACCTCCAAAAGTGTCTCGATGATCTCACCCCTCGGGACTACTCGAGCATAATTCGAGGAGGTTCCTTGTCTGGGCGGGTTCAGTCGTTGCTTGAACAAGCTCCTCTCGTTTTTTGGTTATCAAGATCTGTGTTAGATACAAACTTATTTGTACCCATTTCGCTTCATTTTCAAGCATCTTCTGGATGATGTTATCCTGTCTAATTTCACCAATGTTTTTGCTTAACTCCTCCCGGAGCGATTCCCATCTACTGCATTCGAAGACAGTATGTTGGACGTCATCTAAGCTCGAGTCACCGTACTGACAGGAGGGGCTCATTGTTTTTCCTATTTTATGCAGGTAGGCGTTGAACTATCCATGACCGCTTAGGAACTGAGTGGCATAATAGTTCACTTCGCCATGTTTTCGTTTACTCCATATGGTCTCCGATTAGCCTCTCAGTCCATCGCCACTTCCGTTGTGTAATCGCTTCTGCTTCCACGATCGCCGCACCGGCTCCAATTTCTTCTTTCTTTTGGTGTGCGTACTCACGATGTGCTGCAAGGAGGTCTATTGGTGTCACACTAGCGATTACCAGAACAGCTGGCTCTAACACTGTGCGGTACATGCTGGCTATCCGTAGGGCCCCGCGTCTCTGTACCGATGCCATCTGTTTCCGGTACTTTTTCAGCTTCAGTACGTCAGTCCAATTTTCACTTCCGTAAAGAAGAATAGAGTGCGTTGTTGCCATAAGAAGTTTTCTTTTACTTGCGGATGGTCCACCTATATTTGCCATCAGTCTAGACCGAGATGCTGTTACTTTCGATGCACGTTCCGTGGCCGACCGTATTTGTTCCCAGAAGCTCAACTTTGTTTCGAGTCTTATTCCCAGAGACAGGTCTTCGCATGACCTGGTTAAGTTTTTTTGTGCACTTTCGGTGTATCTCGCTGTGATTACCTCGGCGACATCATCTGCGTATCCGACTAGGAAAGTATCCTCGGGCATTTCCATACGAAAGATTTCATCATAAGAAATGTTCCAGAGGTCTGGTCCGAGAATGGATTCCTGTGCTGCTCCTGCTGTGATATCCTTGCTTCTTGTTCCTTCTGCTGTTTGATAGATGAGTTCTCGTTCCTTAAGGTATTCTTTTATCATACGTATAAGATACTCCTGAATTTCGAACTTTCTTTCAGCGGCTCTTATTACCTCTTCTATAGCTCCTATTGTGGAGTAACCTTTTCTAAAACCATACTGCCTTTCAGACAAGCCTCCTCTTCCTTGTATTGCGGCTATGAGGCGTTTTTGCAGTAGTTTCTCGAACAGCTTTCCTGTTGTATCTAGCATGCATAGAGGCCTGTATGCGGATGGAGAATCTGGACAGCCTTTGTTTTTGCTTAACAGTACAAGTCGTTGTTTTCTCCACCGTTTGGGGAAAGTCCCTTCGAGGAGTCAGCTATTGTACGTTTTAATAAGTAGTTGTGGGCAGGATTGGGCGATTTATTTAAGTGCTTCTACTGGTACCACATCTAGTCCAGGAGCCTTTTTATATTGCAGGGCTTTTGTGGCGATCGTCAATTATTCTTCGTCAAAGAATTGTTTTTCTTCTTCTGGATCGGAGGAGTCACCATCAGAGTGTCTAGTCGATTGAGTTGGAAATAGAGTATTCACAATATGCATATCTTTTTTTCTGGGCTTAGGTCTCCTGTGGTCTTTTGGGTCCCAAGCTTTTTCATAGCTTTTTTGTAGCTAAATCCCCAATTATCACTGTTGATATCCCGTCGAAGTTCTTCCCATTTCTGTTTTATACTTTGTTTGATGACAATTCTTAGCTCGTATCGTTTTGCTCTGAACTCTTCGTTCTGAAGGTGTTCGTCTCAACTTCTTCTTCCTCTTGTGACTTTCCGCCTTAGATGCAGACAGGTTCTGCGGAGTTCAGCAATTTTATCCGACCACCAGTAAACAGGCTTCCTTCTTACGTTTCCAAATCTTTTCCGGGACATCGAGGCATCACATGCTTGTCGAATAAGTTGCATTGTGGCTTCAACTTTCTTTTCGGCAGTTCCTTCAATTTATAGTCTGTTGGTGTTCCATCTTACTGTTTGAAATTGGTTTTGACCTGTATTTTGTATGTTGTCTTCAATGCTAAAGAAGATATATTGGTGATCAGTCTTCAATTGTTTTCCAATTCCTGATTTTAGACATTATACCCTCAGTAGCCAGAGTTATATCGGGTATTGTGCCTTTGTTTCCTGCTCTTCTGAAGGCTGGGGTATTTTCTACGTTTACGACGTTGAGACTGCGTCTTGCCGATATTTCAAGGGTTTGCCTCCCTCGAGAGTCTGTGGTTGGCATATCGATCTCGAATATGAAATCTTCAAGGTCTTCTATTTTCTGCTAGAATTCGTCAATAAGGTCATTCGGGCTTAAGTATACCCTAATTATTGTGAGGTTTTTAGTTTTTATCTACGTGAAGCCTCTTTGCGATCCTTTGCTATTGGCTATGATATTCTTACATAGAGTCCACAAGGCGGCGGTGTCTAGTAAGTCAGAGATCCAGTTTTGTCCATTTCTATTAGCTTATTTGTGTTGCTCGCTTAAAATGATGACGTCTGCTTGTAGTTGATCTACAAGCTTGTACAGGAGGTCGTCCGCCGTTCGGCTCCCGTTGACATTCGCTAGAAATATTATCATTTTGAGGATGGCTTTTTCGCCTTTTCCAGTGCAAGTTCAAATACTCGGCACTTTCCTGACCCTACCATTGGGAAGGGTTGGTTTTCCAAACTTGCACATAAGTAGCACTTTGGTGCTTCTTTGCAGTCTTTTCTTTGTGATCTGTGCTTCCACAGTTTACATGACGTTAGAGAGAATGAACATAAGTGCAATCGGTAGGTAATTAGAAGGTTCGCTTTTTTTGGATCTGAGGAGTAAGATAAATGAAAAAGCTTTCGCAGTGGTTTTTCCAGATATGGGAATATTATGTTCACTTTTGTAAAATGTAATAAGGGCAAGTTTTGAAAATTGGTCTTATTTCATTTGGCATTATTTCATGGCACTGCATTGAATTGCCTACGAAAGAAATTAGCTTTCTCTTAAGAGCCTATAAATGAAATGTCATTGACAACGAGCCTAGGAAACGATGAAATGTTTTTTACGATTTACCAAGGAGGGTTTTGACACGAGAAATTTGAAGATTTAAAATAATGGTTGGATTTGCCTTACTTACTTACTTACTTAAGGTGGCGCTACAGTCCTGTGTGATCTAGGGCCTCACCCAACAAACTTCTCCATCTAGCTCGGTCCCTAGCTAGATGTCTCCAGTTTCGCGCTCCAAGTTGGGTGAGGTCACCTTCCACTTGTGCGCGCCACCTGATCCGCGGTGTTCCTCTACTGCGCTGTCCTGTGGGTGCAGATTCGAAGACTTTCCGGGCCGGAGCATTGGTTTCCATGCGCTCTACGTGACCCAGCCATCTTAGTCGTTGGACTTTTATCCTTCTGGCTAAGTCTACGTCGCTGTACAGCCCGTACAGTTCGTCGTTCCATCTTCTTCTCCACTCCCCTTCGATGCATACGGAACCGTAGATTACACGAAGAAAGTACTTTCATCCGCTTTTGTCATGGTCCATGCTTCTGCACCGTATAGCAGGACGGGGATGATAAGGGTCTTATATAGCAACACTTTGGTCCCTCGAGAGAGGACATTACCACTCAATTGCTTTCTTAGTTAAAGAAACAGAAACAGGTTGGATGTGCCTAAAGAAGGTAAAACGCCTTCGACCTTCCACTTGGGATATTTGAGTGAGCTCGTTGACCAGCTGAGTTAAGTGGTGCAATAATGAAGAATTGTGTACATTGAAACCGCCCATAACACCAATTTCACTGCGAGGATAGGACGGAACAATTTGTTGGATGAAATCAAACATAGCATCAAATTCATGAAAAGTTTAATTTATTTTATTAAAAACTACTTAAATTTGAAATGGTCTGAAAGGTCATACAAACACATATAAAATTCCTCAATAACATTCTTAGTGAAAACCACTTAAGTATCAACATCACTTTGAAGTTCCACAATATTCACATAACTTCATACAAAAACAATATTAATAAATATTTAAAATTGTTTTAATTAAATTTTTGTAACATCAACTTTTTAACTTTATTTAACACAAACTCTATACACATACATACTCGTTGGTATGTTTGTGTGTATAAAATGCACATTGAATGGTTCATTTATCTTTGGTTTCATTTTACAAAATTCTTGAGATGCAATTCAATTAAAATTCTTTAATTAATTTGCCCTACTTTCAACTCCTTGTTGTATGTATATAGTGTAACTACATACTTGTAGTACTGTTACATTTACTATTATATTCAAGATAATCTTTTCTAGCTCCATCAGAATCAGAGAACATTACCGCACCAACCAACCATCACATCTGCCTGCAATGGCAACGTCAACGTCAACGTTAACGGCAACCTCCCATAATAATCGAGTTCTATGTCCGCAACTTATAAAAAGCAAACTGTTAACAAAGAACAAAAGTAATAGTAGATAGGAAAAAGGATATACTCGTATAGCTCTTTATAGCATAGGTTCTAGTTCTACTTCAACCCCTGTGAGTGTGTGTGTGTGTTGAGTAAACTATTTTATTTCTCTAGAGTAACAGCTAACAACCCCAGCTTTAACTACTCCTTGTCTTGTGCTGTACTGTGCTTTATCGTCCTTTCTTAACCATTTCCATTCTGCTCACACACACAGCACCCGTCAGAGATGCTTATCAATTAAGGACTACTCGTACTTTTCTTCTTTTTCTTTTTTAAGCTTAATTTCTTGCCCCAGATAAAATTGCTGTTGGATAAACATACTTACAGTTGTTGGGGTAAAACATTGGGAAAACAACAGCCAGTCGAGAAATGGAAGGAATGGAAAACGAACAAAGTACTAAGTACAAAACTCTAAACTCTAAACAAAAATTGTATCCCATTTTCTTGCCGAACACACCAACCCTCCCATCCCAAGAGCCTGCAGCTACGAGCAATGAGCACTGAGCAGAAGAGTAGTGTATAACCAAACTTTCATAGCCATAGTCATAGCCATTGCCATCGCCACTCAAGGAATAACGAATACGTTTTCGAGATGAAAACTTATCGTGCCTTCAAAGGCACGTAGGCAATTCTTGGGCCTTTGTTTATTTGTATCTTTTATTCTATCTGTTATGGTGGTTGCTCGGCACAGAAAATGTTCTTGGGACTTGGCCAAAAAATGCAAGATACTGAATTCGTACTACTACGAGGCTGAAACTGAGGCAACATTTGGCTGCATAGCGTTAGCGGATATGTATCATGAATGGCGGCCGGCCGGTCGGGCTGGCCGAGTGGGAGACAACATGCTGTTTGGCCGGCCAACAACAGCCGGTGATGGTGGGTGTGCTGAGAGCTGGCGTGTTGGCGCTGCTGGCGTTGGGTAATTTTCATTCTGAAACAGAAACTATACAGTCAAGTTCTGGTTTGGTTGCCTTGAAAAGTGTTTCTAATATTTCTTGAAAAAGAGGACATTGATCACCCTTATATAGTTTGACGACAAAGCATTAAAAGTTTTGTGAGCTACTACTAGGTGACAACTTTTGAAAAAGAGCTATAATACTGTACCTACGAGTATACGTAGGTATATTAGAAGTAAGACTACAGAGAAGATGTTTGGGATGACACTCAGCTGTCCCCATTTTCGTTGCTGTTTTTGAGTTTGTTATTTTTTTTTGGTTGCTTTTGTTCTTTCATCGGATCAGATAGGATTGTTACTTACTCAAGGGATTGGATGATAAGGACAAATTAAATGTTAAAACTTTTTTAATTATTTTCCATGAAGGGAAACCTTGGAAAATATTTTAAAAATAGCAAAGTTCAGATTCATATTATTCAGGGCAAGCTTAAGCTGATTAAGGTTGGCTCTGGATTAACTGGACAGATGTTTTTTAATAACCATCATCATATATATTGTTTCGTTAGATCCCTTTTTCTCCCTTTTCCAGATCACACAATATGATGTATTAAAACAAAAAGATTTTTTTATAATTTTCGAAAGGAGGCGAAATTAATAATTTGTTTTAAAACAAAACTCTTTAACAAATGTTACAATGCTTGTAGATATATATTTTAAAGTCAAGAGGAAACAAGGATCCACAGGTTTTAATCAAGACCCACCTTGGAGCTTTTCTACGAATCTCTTTCTCCAGTTTGGGTTGGACCGTCGAGGTGACTCAGCTATTACGTAAGGAAAAACCAGTTGTAAAGCACTAACAACCTTTGGATAAGGACGAACTTAATGACGAACCAAGCAAACGATTTATGGAAAACGAAATTTACATATGCACATAGAATGTTAGGTCCAATGATTGACCATGCATGGCATAAAAACAATTGGCGGACTCCTATAAAGCACATATCACCGCTATCCATGAAATGCGATGAAATGAGGCGGGCGGGCAACAAGAGGTTAAGAAACTGCGATATAAACTATGGACACTGCTAATGTGGAAATCAACAACGCTGTTTTGGATGTTGTTTTGTGCCATTGGAGCCTGACTTAGGCAACACGTCTTGATCTATAGGTGAATCACAACCACCTCATCACCACCCTAATCAAGGATCTTTTTAAAAGGAAAAGCATGAGAATCGTGCATTCGAAAATGTTGAGATTTTCAAAAGCAGAAATAAAGTGAAACAAAATTCGCAAGTACATGAACCACGAACCGTCGCGACGGCTGCAAGGACGAAGTCCAAGTATAAGCTTGGTCTCCCTAACATCGCATATAAATTATTTCCTGCCGTAATATAAAAATTGGGTGGCGCAACAGTCCGTTGAGAACTAGGGCCTAGTGACTTGCAACTCTCAACCATTCCTGTGTGCGAGTACTTCTGTCAGGAATGGAGGGGACCTACAATTTATGTGCCGAATCCGAACGGCTAATTTGAGAAAGTACTTTTTCATGACAAGAATAACTCTTGGAGAATTTGTCAATTCCTCACAGTACCCGTGAATAAAACTTTAGATGGCACCGCAGGGATCGAACCTAAGACCTCTCGCATGACGGTCAAGCGCACTTACCATCATTTCACGGATACTGCTCTCCCGTAATATGTGAATGTCTAAATCTCATCACCAACAACCTGATAGGTGATTTTAGAAGAAGAAAGTCCACAATCGTTCAAATTACGGCAGATCCAGAAAAAAACCCCAAGAACATCAATTCGCCAACCACCATCTTTTCATCGATTTCTAAGCCGCATGTGACATTTCGATGTTTTTAACATCGTGCTTGAAAGAATAGTGCAGAGCTCATACGTCAACACGACAGGCACTATCTTTCACAAGTCTGTCTAATTACTAGCATATGCTGATGAAATTGACATAATCGGAAGAACTTAGCGTGATGTCAATGAGGCTTTTGTGAGTATTGAAGCAGAGGTGACTAAATGGGTTTAATGGTTAATGAGGGCAAAGTACATTATGCCGTCAAGAAAGGACATACAACATCGACGTCTTGGTCAAAACGTCACCATCAACAGACGTAACTTTGAGGTAGTTAGGACTTCGTCTACCTAGGCTCTGCTGTAAACGCAGAAAACAACACCAGCGCTGACATCAAACGAAGAATAACTCTTGCTCATCGATGTTTCTTTCGGTTAAGAAAGCAGTCGATTGGAAAATCCTCTCTTCAAGGACCAAAGTGTTGCTATATGAGACCCTTATCATCACCGTCTTGCTATACGCTGCAGAAGCATGGACTATAACAAAAACAGATGAATTCACCTTGGGTCGTTTCGAAAGAAAAGTTCTTGGTGGGATCTACGGTCCCGTATGCATCGAAGGGGAGTGGAGGAGAAGATGGAACGACGATCTGTACGGGTTGTACAACGACGTAGACTTAGCCAGAAGGGTAAAAGTCCAACGACTAAGATGGCTGGGTCTCGTAGAGCGCATGGAAACCAATGCTCCGGCCCTCTTAGTCGTTGGACTTTTACCCTTCTGGCTAAGTCTACGTCGTCGCTGTACAACCTGTACAACTCGTCGTTCCATCTTTTCCTCCACTCCCCTTCGTTGCATACGGGACCGTAGATCACAAGAAGAACTTTTCTCTCAAACCGACCCCAAGGTGTATTCATCCACTTTTGTCATAGTCCATACTTCTGCCCCGTATAGTAAGAAAGGGATGATAAGGGTCTTATATAGCAACACTTTGGTTCCTCGAGAGAGGACTTTACCACTCAATTGCTTTCTAAATCCAAAGAGACAGAGTTATTCTGCGTTTCATCTCAGCGTTGGTGTTGTTTTCTGTGTTTACAGCGGAGCCTAGCCAGACGAAGCCTCTGCCTCAATACTCACAAAAGTCCCATTGACATCACGCTCAGTTCTTCCGATTATGTTAATGCCATTAGCATATGCCAGTAATTGGACAGACTTTTGAAAGATAGTGCCTCTAGTGTTGACGTGTGAGCTCTGCAC
Source organism: Eupeodes corollae (assembly GCF_945859685.1). Taxonomy (NCBI): domain Eukaryota; kingdom Metazoa; phylum Arthropoda; class Insecta; order Diptera; family Syrphidae; genus Eupeodes; species Eupeodes corollae. The sequence continues at coordinate 143,319,432 of NC_079147.1, read as the reverse complement.
TATTCTTTCAAGCACGATGTTAAAAAAATCACATGACTTTTTTTTTGACATCGAAAGATTCTGTTGAGTTGTTTCCAACCTTTATGGAGCAGCGTGAATTCTTCATGGTCATCCTGTAGATGCTGTCATATGCAGTCTTGAAATCGATGAAAAGATAGTAGGTGTCGATTTGGTGTTCTTGGGTTTTTTCCACGATCTGCCGAATTGTGAATATTTGATTAACTGTGGACTTTCCTGGTCTAAAACCACATTGATAAGGACCTATCACGTTGTTGACGATGGGCTTTAGACGTTCACATATTATGGCAGAGAAGATTTTATAGGTGATGTTAAGTAGACTGATTTCTCTATAGTTGGTGCAGCTTATAGGGTCTCCTTTTTCCAGAATCGGGTAAATAATACCAAGGTTCAATTCATAGGTCTTGCTTTCATCCGACCATATCTTACAGATAAGTTGGTGCATGCTCCTAACCCAACTTAGCTCCAGCTACTTTAAAGAGCTCGGCATTCAAGTGATCCGCTCCAGCGGCTTCATAAGGCTTCAGCTTAAATATGGCAATCTTTACTTTGTCAAAGTCAGGAGGACGGGATTGTTGGCTTTCGTCGTCTGTGTTGAATTGATCATCATCCTACCTGACAGCGGAATTCGGTTCGTCGTCGCCGTTATACAGTCTGCAGAAGTGGTTCTTCCATATCCTCAGCATTGACTGCCGTTCCACTATGATGTTTCCACTTTCGTCTTTGCAGCCTTCGGTTCTAGGTTTATATACCTGTGAATTTCGTTTCACCTGTTCATAAGACTTTCGAACTTTATTTCTGCTTTTAAACCTCTCAACATCCTTGACCGCACGCTTCTCTTATTGCATCTTGGCAATGTTGCCACTGGTTTTCGATACATTGTGTTGGCGGCACAGAACTTCGAGAGATTTTACTTGTAACTCAGTCGGAAGAGGATTTGGCGATCTCTGGCCATTCGACGTTGTACCTTCTTATAGCAACTCCCTGTTTTGCCATTCGTCTAGAAACCCGTAGTGCTACCTTGGCTACAACGAGGTAGTGGTGCGAGTCGATGTTAGCTCCTCGGAAAGTTCGTACATTGATGATGCTGGAAGCGTGTTTGGCGTCGATCGCAATATGATCAATCTGGTTGACTGTAGATTGATCTGGAGAAGTCCAAGTTTCTTTGTGGATGTTGAGGTGTGAAAAACGCGTACTGGCTACCATGACGTTTCGCAACAAAATCTATGAACCTGAATCCGTTGTCGGAAATGTTGTCGTGCAGGCTGTTTTTCCCGATTATTCCACCAAATATTAAAATCGCCATGACAATTTTATCGTAGCTAGGGCACTGCTCATGTGTTTTGTCTAGGAGCTCGAAGAACATATCTTTGGTGTTGTCATCTTTCTCTTCTGTGGGGGTGTGCGCGCATATCAGGCTAATGTTGCCGATTTTAGCCTTGATGTGTATGGTCATGAGGCGCTCATTGATACACCTATAGCTCAAGACTTCTTGCCTAAGTCTGGCTCCAATGACAAGGCCGCGTCCAAATAAGCGATGTTATTTTTCGTGGTAGCAGTCACCATATTTATCCTCTTTTTGCCCGGCCCATTCCATCGTATTTCCTGGATGGCGGTGATGTCTGCTTTTCTAGGGCCATCACTAATTCTTTGGCTGCACGTCTGTTAAGGGACCTAACATGCCACGTACATATCCGAAGTTCGCTGTCCTTAATTTGTTTGCGTATTTGTTCAACAGTAAATCCGTCCGTATCCGAGTCTCTTTGGTGTTTCGCAACTATGAAGTTTTTACGTGGCCAGGAAGTCACCCCGACGGCACAGGACAATGCTCACGTATTATAAATTTTACCACCCGAAATCATGTTGCGAAAGGATTATTACACCGAGAAGATAAGGCGAAATGGGCCTCGTTGACCTTCAAACCCTACATGATAACCAAATACAATCCTTTCGAAACTACTTTTATATGAAAGCACAAACATCTAGGCTCATCGACACAATAACTGAAGTATATAAAACTTAACGTCTTTGAATCTAAACGGTAGCTTCGAACAACAATCGGAAGACAGATCTGTAATGTAACAAAACTGGGCGATAAAACCTATCCACGGGCGGTACTACATGTCAATAAACGCTGAAAATGTTGACAAATGTATATCACACAAATGGCTTTTAAATGGTAACCTGTATGCCAAAACCGAGGCGTTTATGATTGCCATACAAGACCAGGTAATCTCAAAGATTGCAGGAAACTTCTCGAAAAGTACAAGATCCCATCTGAAGGAACACTCTTTTATACGTATAGCCAGCTAGTGGAAAATGAAAACGTACAAATGTACTTTGATCGTACAATATACTGGGATCACACAAGACTCCATAACCGCCCACATATCACCATCTTGGAAAAATAGGAGCGCAGGTGCTACTTCATTGATATAGCAGTCCCGGCAACGAGAAACACTAGTCGCACATACGCTGAGAAACGCAGTAAATATGCTGTACTAGCAGTAGAAACGAAAAGGAATTGGAATCTAGATGAAATGAAGACTATACCTATAATCATAAGTGCTGAAGGCGTGATCGACAAAAATCTAAAAGGGAATATCAACACGCTCGGTTTGCGACAAAACACCATAGATGCAATGCAGAAGTCTGTGATCATCGATACCAGTCATATTACAAGAAAATTCATGGACATTTATTAACAAAAAAACCATTAAAGGGCAGAGACTTCCAAAATGTATTGTAACGACCCAATAAGGAGACAAAATAAATAATAATAATAATATTTAGAAACACCCTGTGAACCAATTTTCAAAAAACTAACTTCGAAATTCCTTTTAAGAAGGCTAAAATATAAGATTTTTCGAACGAGAAAATTAATTGCGGCCCACAGTGAGCCGTCTCGGTACAGAATTTCATAAATTTATAAAATAAAACATAACAATTTAACACAGACATTTAACATACATATTATTTAAAAGAATTTACAATTTTAATACTGAACTAAAAAAAGTTGAAATATTAATAAAAAGTTATATAAATAATAATAAAAAAAAAAACAAAACACTCACCCATCATAATGTCACAACATAACCACCCACTATCACTCTCGACACACAAATAATAATTATTAAATTATTTTAATCAAACAAATTCAATTCAAAATTGGCAAACCGCACTACCAAATAATTATTTTATTAAATTAAAAACAAACACAATACAAAATGAAATAAATATGACGATGCCCGATTCGCGTACTACGCCCGCACACCAAAAACGCGAAAAGATAACTGAAAGAAACTCTAAATTAGGATCTAAGTTAAGAAGTTGTAAGAATAAAACAAATACAAAAACAAGAAACTAAGCATCACACGCATCATTTACTCCATTGGCTAATGAATGGCTAACCTAACAGTTCTGAAAGCTCATAAATAGAACGAGCAGGAATGGAACGAGGAGCTTAGGTAGATGTGAATATGGGATGTATGTGCATAACTGTCATTGTTGTTTGTCCTCGAATTCGTGTTATTCTCTTGTTGTTTTCTCTTTTTTTTTTATTTACTGACATGTTAGTAGAAGAAAATATAGGGTGGTTAAATTTTAAATATAAACCACACCTATACGTCAAGTTTTCTTTCTGCACTTCATTTCATATTTCTCAATTCAGTCAAATTCTATTCAAACCATAAAATTATACACAAGCGAATGAGACGTTTAAGTTAAGGCCTAATATGAAAATCCATATCGTGTACTTTTCTTTGAAATTTTGTAGGTCAATTTAATCGTCCAAATGTGAGCACAATGGGAAAAATTGGGCAAAAATTTGTTTAAAACTGGTCTGGAGGAGATGTGCAAAATAGAAACTGCGATGCGACCCTCACTGATAACTTCCCATCCCGTCTGTCAATTTGTCTTGCTTAAAAGTTTGTAGGTTTTCTTGTTGGGTTAAAAAAAGTTATCAGTTGAATTACTCTTAAAAATTTCAAAATTCCCAACAATATTTTTCATATAAAGAAATAGTTTAGTTTTAAAATCTAGTTTTATTAAATAGATTTTTAGTCGAAAACAAGTTTTTACCAATTTTAGAAGCATTTCATAAATTGGATGAATGAAATTAATTTAAGAGATATCAAGAACCGAACATCAATTTTTACCTCAGTTCTCGTTGCGCTCTTTGTAGAGTAAGACGTCCTTATCTTTCTTTCTCCATCGAGTCGAAACGGTTCAAAATTCCGAAGCGAATACGCAGTCTAAGCAACGAAGATCTTAGATCTTCAATCGCGAAAGTGAAAGTGAAAAAAAAGAATCTTGCAATGTCAAAGCAAGGAGATTTGTCCAGTAATAACTACTGGCAGCCCTTCCAAGCTCAATATTCACGTGACGTCGGTGATGATAATGAGAATGAAATGTCTACGACAGAAAATGTCACTAAAGCAATTGCTCCACCCATTAAATTGCTGCATAAATCTGCAGAATTTGTCCATGATCTAATGAAGGAACTTAAATTTGAAAACTATTCAATTAAAAGAATATCAATCGGGATAAAAATATTTTGCGAGTGCATAAACTCATATAATACAGTGTGCGCGGCATTAAAAGAAAAAAAGTGTCAGTTTTTCACCCACGACATAAAAAGTGAAAGATCTTTCAAAGTAGTTCTCTTTGGTTTGGATGAAGTCAATATTATTATTCTCAAAGCAGAACTATGTAAATTGGGTTTAAGGTGCAAAGACGTTAAAATGATTAAAAAAAATTATGAAAAATATACAGAAGTATTTTATATAGTTTTTCTTGAAAAACAAAGTGTTAAAATTGCCGATTTAAGAAAAAACATTCGGCAAATTTTTCGTACTCAAGTTCGTTGGGAGTTCCATCGAAGACTGAAAAATAAAATCACTCAATGTGTTAATTGTCAAATGTATGGACACGGTGAGAGAAACTGCTGTGTAAAAACCTACTGTGCAAATTGCTCACAATCCCATAAAACTGCTGAATGTACTGCCGAAGGAATTTTCAAATGTGCTAATTGCCAAGGAAACCATAAGTCGACTGATCTTAACTGTCCTCGAAGAGTTAAATACCTTGAAATAAGGGGTAAAACTAATAACAAGAAAAACACATCTATGACTCATGTGCAACCTAAGCATCAAATCAGAACTCCGCCTAACTATATGAGTTCCAACGACTTTCCGTCTCTCCCGGCCAAGAATAGTTCTTCTGTACCTACAGCGTCATCACCTGGTGCTGCTCATCAAGCTCGTGCTCAACAACAACAATGGAGCCAAAATGCAATTCCCATTCTCACTGCTTACAACCAACATGCTTCCAATGAGAGCGATCTTTTCACTCAAGATGAACTATGCTCTCTCACCATGGAGATGATAACTAAGCTAAGTGTATGTAAGTCTAAGTATGAACAATTTAATGTTATAACGCAGCTTGCGACTAAATATTTGTACAATCATGTCAAGTAAATTAAACTCTCTTAATGTTTTTTGTTGGAATGCCAAGAGTATTCGTCACAAATGTACTGAGTTTTTCAATTTTCTTTGTAACAATGATGTTGATGTATGTCTTGTGTGTGAAACGTGGCTCAATAGTAGCATCTCTTTCTCGCACAATAATTATTATTGCCATAGACTAGATCGTAATGATGAAGAAGTCGGAGGTGGAGTTGCCATTGTAGTCAAAAAGTGTTTAGTATATAAATTAATACCAAATGTTAAAACATATATTTTTGAAACAATTGGCATTGAATTAATGTTAAATGATAACACTAAATTTAAAATTATTTCCATTTATTTTCCTGGGGGAGCCTCAAATTTACAAAAGATTCGCTTTTTTAAAAATGATTTAAGAAGGCTTATAACAGGTAATGAGAAGTTTTTACTCGGGGGTGATTTCAACTGCCGGCATCGTAATTGGGGTTGTTATAGGGCAAATAAGTGGGGTAACTTACTGGTAGATATAACTTTGCGGTACCCTATAAGTTTACTCTACCCTAATGGTCCAACATTTTTTCCAACCAATAAAAAATCTTTGCCATCAACCTTAGATTTGATTATAACGAACTCACCAGAAATCGTTACGCAACCTATAGCTGTCAACGCTCTGAGTTCGGATCATATTCCAATAAACTGTGATATTATTCTTAATGGTAGAACTAAAGATGTGCAATACTTAGATTTTAAAAGAGCTAATTGGCATAGATTTAGAACTACAATGAATCGACGCCTTAGAAATACAACCTGTGATATAGAAAGTATAAGTAGTTCCCATCAAATTGATGAAAAAATTGAATATTTTACCAATTCATTATTGGAAAGTGTTGATGAGTCTGTTCCCAAAAAATCAAAAACGACAAGAACAACTATTCTTCCACATTATATCTTGAATTTAATCAAGCAAAGAAATAGATTAAGAAGCCAGTGGCAAAGATATAGACAGGTATGTGATTTCAATGAAATGAATGCATACACAAGACAAATAACTTTTGAAATTTCAAAGTTCAGAAACAAAATTTGGAGTGATAAACTTAACTCTCTTGAACCAAATTCCAAACCCTTTTGGAAAATAGCCAAGGTTCTTAAATCAAAAAAAAAATGTATCCCTCACTTAGAACACAATGATTCCTTGTTGATAACCTGTGAAGAAAAAGCTGACATTTTTGCGGGATTGTTTGAAAAAAATTTTAACAATCCGTTAATAAATGAAACGGTCTAGTAAGTGAGTCAATTAACTTTATTAACAGTAATGATGAACCTTTGCCAGTAGATGTTTTTGTCACAAACGATGATATAAAAGGAATAATACATGGTATGCGGAACAATAAAGCACCAGGAGCAGATACTCTGAAAAATTCCTACTTTAAGGAGCTACCAATAATTGGTGTAACTTTTATATGTTTTATTGTTAACGCTTGTCTAAAGATAAAATACTTTCCAAGCAAATGGAAAACTGCGAAAATTATACCCATCATCAAGGTAGGAAAACCACCAAACATAGCTAATAGTTATCGACCAATAAGCCTACTTAGTAGTTTTAGCAAAATACTAGAAAAAATTATTAAAATTAAACTTCTTGATTTTCTCGAGTCTTCCAATGTTGTGCCAAACCAACAGTTTGGATTCAGGCAAGGTCATAGTACGACACATCAAGTTCTTAGAATTTGCAAACATGTTAAAGACAAAATGAATGCAAACGAATCAACGGGTCTTGTCCTTCTGGATGTTGAAAAGGCTTTTGATAGCATATGGCACGATGGTCTACTTCATAAACTAAAATTATTCGGTTGTCCTTTATATATAATAAAATTAATACAAAGCTTTCTTAGAAACAGGCAGTTTCAAGTTAATTTAAATGGAATAAACTCTTCCATTAAAAATATAACATCGGGGGTACCTCAAGGGTCAGTATTAGGTCCATTATTATACATTACGTATGTTGCTGATTTTCCAGAAATATGGAACTGTGAAATAGCAATGTTTGCCGATGACACCGCCATTTACAGTTCAGGTAAAATTGGGTATGAAATTGAAAATGACTTGCAACATGCTCTAAATAAAATTCATGATTATTTCATAACATGGAAAGTAAGGCTTAATGCTGAAAAAACACAGGCAATCTTTTTCACCAGGAAAAGAAAAGCCTGTGCCTTACCACTTAATCAGCTAAAGATAAATAACTGTGATGTCCCGTGGGTTGATTCTGTCAAATATCTTGGTGTATATTTAGACAAGAGATTAACTTTTCGGGACCATATTGCAAATACCCTTAGCAAAATAAGTATTGCCACTAAAATGCTATACCCACTTATATGTAGGAAATCACCGCTGAGTAAATTCAATAAGATTATTATCTGTAAAGTAATCTTCCAAGCAATTATTGTTTATGCATGCCCAGTATGGGGAACTTGTGCAAAAACGCACTTAAATAAATTACAAGTTTCTCAGAATAAAACATTAAAAATGATGACAAATTTACCTTGGCATTTTTCCACCCAACTTTTACACTATCAAACTGGAGTTCATCTAGTTGCAAGAAAAATTGAAGCTCTCAATCAAAGATTTTATCTAAGATGTAGTGATTCAAATAATATGTTAATACAAAATTTAGTAAGTCAGTAATATCAATGTTTGTAAAACCGACACAATAATTATTTATTTGTATATTTATTTATCTATGTACTTATTCTTTTATTTAGTTGTTTATTTATTTATTTATTTAATTATTTATTTATTCATTTATTTACTTATTTATTTATTTATTTACTTATTTATTTATTTATTTATTTATTTATTTATTTATTTATTTATTTATTTATTTATTTATTTATTTATTTATTTATTCATTTATTTATTTATTTATTTATTTATTTATTTATTTATTTACTGAATTAATATCAATTATAACAACTAGTTAACTTGTTTTTGATTGACCATTTTTTCTAAATATTATTATTATATCATTCAATTATAAAATACCTATATACCAACTTGGCAGTTCCTTTAGTTTGTAAGTTTAATCTAGTCATTTTTTTTTTTTTTTATTATTATTATAAAATATATCGAATGAAGGTTTTTTATCATAGTTTTCCTTCAAATGTAGTTTTTCTCAATTTAAATGTATTTATTAACTTTCATATCATTTTTCAGTTGTAAGATATATTTCAAATATCAAATCTCTGTGCAAGCTGCGTACTACGCAAATTTTTGTAAAGCCTTAATCTATGAAAAAATAAAGTATCTATCAATTTCATTTCATTTCAATTTTTACCAAATTTGGGTACTATTTTTCTTAGATTGTATTTTTTTATGAAAAAAAAAACGGACTGTTGGACTTTTATATGTAAAACTAATTGATAACAATATTTTTTGTGAAATAAAGCAGTTTGAAGACAATATTTTTAATTTTTGAAAAGCTATTTTAGTCGAAGGTAAATTTTTACCAAGTTTTGGTATTTTTTACGCTTTTAATTTTTGTAAAAAAAACTTTCCAATTAGATTTTTCTTAAAATTTGACTGAATGTTGAAAGCAATATTTTTTAAAAGATAAAAGTTTAAAAAATTTAAACCCAATATCTCAAAGTTTTGAAAAGATATTTGAGTCGAAAATCAATTTTTACCAACTTTTGTTAAATTTTCTTTTAAGATTTTATTTTTTGTAAAAAAAAACTGTCAATTCCATTTTTTCAAAATTTTACTGAATGGTGATAACAATATTTTTCAAAAGATAAAAGTAGTTTAAAGCCAATAGCCAAAGTTTTGAAAAGATATTTGAGTCGACAATCATTTTTTACCAAATTTAACAAATTTTTTTTTTAAGTCTTTTATTGTCTGTTAAAAAAAAAACTGTCAAGTCGATTTTTCTCAAAATTTTTCAGAATGTTGAAAAAAGTATTACTCATAAAATAAAATAAATTGAAGCAATAACCTCAAGCTTTTGAAAAACTATTTTAGTAAGTAATGTTTTTTTTTGGTTTTTATTTTTTATTAAAAAAACTGTCAATTCGATTTTTCTCAAAATTTAACCAAATGTTTAAAACTTTATTTTTCGTTGCACAAAATTGTTTTGGAGATGAAATCATTTTTTATTCGTAAAATTTTCGGGATGAACATTTTTTTCAGTTTTTTTATTCATAAAAAAACCGTTAATTGAATTTTTTTTTCAAAAATATAATTGTTTGGTATCTCGTTACATTATATTATATAAAATATAATTCAAGTCTTCATTGGTTCATGAGATATTTTGGGGTTAACAAACATTTTCACCTTTTTTTCAAACTGCTGTGGTAAAAAAAAACACCCAAGCACATTTCTTGAGAGCCCTTTCTGCATTTTTCTGCATTATTATCTGTATAAAAAAATTAATTAATTAAAATAAAACGACGAAAAAACGTCGCCAACGTACGATCGTATATACGTATTACGTACACACGCACAGATATTCTTCCAAAAATCTTTTTTTTTTTGACGCTAGGGACCTTGAAAAGTCGAGAAATGTCAACATTTTCAATTCGACAAATTTTACAACAACTACAATAACTCCCTATTCGTACAGCCCGTACTGCAGAAAATGTTGCTGCTATTCGCTTTAGTATGCCTGAAGTGCCTCAACACCTCAACAAATCGTCGTGCCCAACAATTACACCTTTCACGCTTGCCGTTGATGGACATTCTCCATAAAATTTTGCGTTTTTACGCTTACAAATTGCATTTGATTTAAAAACTAAAGCCTCTCGAACAATTAAAGCCTTCAATCAGTCTTCAATGGTCAGAATAATGGCAAGAAATTGCAACAGTGAATGGTCAATTTTGAAGAAAATCATGTTCATCGATTTCACCTCGTTGGATTCATCATCCAAGAGTGATTGTTGAAAAACCAATGAACCCTCGATGAATGACTGTTTGGTGCGGTTTATGGACTGGCGGCATCAATTTTTTTTATTTTTTCCAAAATGACGCCAGTCAAGCAGTTTACTGTCGTGAGATAATAACAAACTTTTTATGGCTCGAATTGGAAGATATGAAGGTAGACGATTTTTCAGCTAACTAAAAATGGCTCTTTTAAGAGATAAATTAAATGGCTGTTATTTCTCACTTGGTGGCGATGTTAATTAGCCGCCAAGACCATGTTAAATGACCCCCTTTTGCTTCTTTTCTCGGGGGTATTTGAAAGGAAAGGTGTACGTTGATTACCTAGCAACAATTCAAGAGCTAGAAGATGAGATGATTCGGCACATTAACGAAAATAACCTTAATTATGCCTCAGGGGCAAACATAATTTGGACCATTGGACGGCCTTTTTACCGATAATTCTCAAAAAAAGAAATCACAACAATTTACAATTTGTTTCTTATTATATTATGTAATCAACATCATTTCTTAAAATGTAACCACCCTTTATAACCAATTATGAATTTTCCATGGGGCGGCTTCACTGTGAATTGTGAATTAACGAGAAGCGTCGATGGAGCAACCGTCCGGGAGTGGAGCTGCAGTGGGAGATAGCTGGGAGCTAACACCAAGAAGGTTTACAAATACAATATTTGTTATTTTATAGTGTTAGATAATGTTTTTATGTGTTGTTGCAGGCAATTAGGGAACTACCAGTAAACTGCTGCAGTTGAGTTCGTTGATTATTTGCCGTCGCCAATCAGCGGAGATGAATTCAATTTTGGAAATAACGATAGCAACCACATGATCACTCTAAAGAGAGCGAGATCCTCAAAGAGAAGGGCGGAAGAGGATTTTAAATCCTTTCTTGGAGGGTTGAATGCGACCGTGTCAGCCCATTTGAGATCAGCGCTTCCTCCTGTGCACGATGTGGACGAGGAGTTCATGCTAAACATGGCAAAGCGCAATAAACCGCTGAGTGAAGCAGTACATATGCGTCTGCACGCCAAAATATTGGAAGATGTCAACGAAGAATTGCTTATGTCATAAGTGGTCCTACTTCCCTTCGACAGAAACCTTCGATAAGGACATCGTTTTCATCGTAGCGATCGACAAAGCCTGTAGTTATGAATGCTGAATCGTTTAGCTTTACAAAATTATGCAAATACTACACCGGCCTTTACGATTTTGTCAGCATTTTTAGGCAACGTATTAAGTGTTGTGCTTAAATTTCTTCACTTTGCGACTAGTATTCCAAAGGCATTCTCAATAACTCTCGGAGCTTGAGAAAGCTTTTTATTAAAATTATGTTTTTCAATGGTGAGTACATTTCCAGGGTACGGCATAATCAAATATGGTTTCAAGGGAAAAGCTGAATCACCTACCATGTAATGGTTGCAGGTATAATTGGAATTCGGAAGTCGACTGAGAGGAAGAAAGTTTATGCCACCAGTTAATACTTTTCTACCAAAAGATGAGTCTGCAAAATCTCCACCATCACTTTGACTTCGGTACGCACCGATGTCAACTGCGAAAAAAGTATAAATAGCGTCGCAAGTGGCCAGAAGAACTATCGAATGGTGTCCCTTATAATTGTATTATTTCGAACCAGCTTATGGTGGGCACTGAATAGTGATGTGTTTGCCATCAATAGCGCCAACACTATTGGGTAAATTCCACAAAGTTTTGAAGTTATGAGAAATGGGCTTCCAATCTGTTGGTGGTGATAAATAGAAGGACATAAGGCAGGTCCAAAGAATATAGTCTGTTTCGTAAATGTTGTTTGCAACTGTTGAATATTCCATACGAAACATCTAAGCGAGGACTTGCTTTGGTACTCCTTTTGACAAATACCTTGCAGAAAAATGTTGTAATCAAAGAAATAAACATTTTCACTTGAACAACATACAACAGAGTTAAGAAAAAACGTGCTTTTGGTTCAATAGGTTTCCTCCAACTAGTCTTCTCCAGATGTGGTTCAATAAGACGGCGGAGTATCTCAAATGCGTTAGGAGACATCCTTGTTATTATTTTGTGATTCAGCCATTAAGCGTTAAATGTCATTTTAACTACAAAATACATTTTATAACGTATTTGAACATTAAAGAAGTCTCTATAGAATAGTATTTGCATTATCTGTTTCAATACTCATTAAAGTCTGTCAATGGGACAAGTTGAGTTATTGGACATGCTTTTGAAAGATGGAAGTGCATCTTGTGTTGACGTGGGAGCTCTGCACTATTTTTCAAGGTCAATGTTTTAAAAAAAATCTCACGACAAGGAATTACCTTCTCTTAAGCCTTTTTTGACATCGAAAGGTTCCGTAAAGTTATTAGGAACATTTATAGAGCAGCGTAAATTCTCAATGGTCATTCTACACAAACGGCTGACTTTTGCACTCATGTCAAAACTATTCCGTTCATCCCTGTAAACGCTTTCATATGCGACCTTGAAATCAATGAAGAGACGTCGCATCGGTTGTCATATTAATGCTCTTGGGTTTCTTCCAGGATCTTCCGTAATGTAAATATTTGATCGACTGTTGACTTTCCTGGTCTTAGACCACACTGATAAGGAACTATCAGGTTGTTGACGATAGTCTTTAGAAGTTCACATATTATACCAGAGAAGATTTTCTTAGCGATGTTAAGTAGTTCAAATCATCGGGCTTTTTTTCAACCATATTTTACAGGTAAGTTGATGAATGCTCCTAACCAAATTATCTTCAGTTGATTTGAAAAGCTCAGCGATTAAGCCATCTGCTATAGCAGCTTTGTCAGACTACAGTTAGTTATACATAGCCATCTTATCATCGTATAAGTTAGGTTATCATCAGGTCCTTTTACCGCGTACGAGGCATAGGGCGTCAACAAAACCTCTCCATCCTTCTCGATCTGCAGCTAGATACCTTAACTGTGGCCACGTCTTTCTCTGGGAGTTAACTTCCGATAGCACTGTAGATTTCCATGTTGTTCTTGGTCTTCCTACCCGCCGTGACCTCTAAGAATTCCATTTTAAAGGACTGCTTCTCAATATCATCGTTTGGTTTCCTCAGTGTGTGACTAATCCATTGCTATTTGCGCTTTCTGATGTCGATGTCCAAGCGCCTCTGATTAGATATTGTTTGTGGCCAGCGAATTTTAAGGATGTGAAGCCTACAGCTGTTCACAGAAGCCTGCGATTTTCGTGAGATGGTGGCTGAGACTTTCCATGTTTCACAAGCATATAATAGCACGGATTTCACATTGGATTCAAAGAATCTCAGTTTAGTGCGTAAGGAGACTTGACTGGATTTCCAAATTTGGGACAACGCGAGCTTTATTTTTTTTGCTTTTTACATCCAGATCCGTACCACCATTTGCTGATACAATGCTTCCGAGGTAATTAAATTGTTCGACCTCTTCAACAGGCGTGTCATGCAGAATAATACGATGTTGTGTTGGGGGCCTGTTAGCATTTTTTTGTCGTTTTGCTATTTATTTTAAAACTGCACGATTCTCCTTTCAGCCGTAAAGTTTGACACATCTTATTCAGCCCACTGATGTTATTTTCCATGAGACATATATCGTCGACATAGTCTAAATGGCTAAGCCTTTCAAACGTTCTCCATTGAATATCTTGCCTCTCAGTTGTACCGATGCTGGCCGTCAGAACATCATCTATCGCCAGCAGAAAAATAATTGGCGACAAAACATCCCCTTGTCTCACACCCTGACGCACTTCGAAAGAGTCGGATAGCTGCCCATTATGCAACACGAAACACCTTGCATTGTTGTAGGACTCCTTTATAATGGCAATAATTTTTGGCGGAATTCCTCTCCCAAGAAGTGATCTCCATATAGATTCTCAGTTAACTCATTCTAAGGCCTTCTCAAAATCTACAGACATGAGGTTTAGCGGTGTTTGAAATACTGCAGACTGCTCAAGAACAATGCGTAAGGTGTTGATATGGTCAACGCACGACCTACCGCTGCGGAAGCCAGCCTGATTCCTCCTTAATGCAGTCTCAATTCTAGCCTTTATCCGTTCGAGGATTAAAGTTGCTAAACTTCTTTGGCTGTTTGGTACAATTCTCGGATATCTCCTCTTCTTGCAGCGTTTTCAGCATTATCAACGAGTCCATCTATCCTCACCCTCCTGTCACGTCTCACACAGCGATAGGCAATCCGATATTCGTTTCGCAATTAAGGCTTTCGTTGAGCGTCTGTCTCAGCGTTTATTTGCAGCTTCAACGATTTACGAAGCTCGATTTTTTATCAGGTGTCTTGTGATATCCAAGAGTCACTAACTCTCGTACGCCTAGGTACAGTCTGGGGTCCAGCCTCCATACAAACACTTTTCATTTTACCCCACATCTCGTCAACATCTGAGCTAACACTCACATTTAATGACGAAGCTCTGTAGTTAAGGGTGTTGATATAGCTACGACTTATGTTGGGATCGTTTAAAGCATTCGTATTGAATTTTTTATTTGTTGCTGCATTCTGCGATTGTCTTAATACAATGCGGTTTTTAATTTGAGACTCATGACAACCAAATGGTGGTCGTTTCGGACATCACACATAGACTTCCTCCATCGCTGCTCAATCAGCGTGATCAATTTGATTTTCGGTATGACCATCTGGGTGCACCCATGTGACTTTGTTGCACGTCTTATGTTTAAATACAGTCCCACCAATTACAAGACGGTTTGCGTTACAAAACTCGACAAGCATGTCACCATTTTCATTACGTGACCCCAAGCCATTCTTTCCCATAACTCGTTCCAGACCGTAATTGTCTGTATCAACTTGAGCGTTGAGGTCTCCCCTGACGATTATGATATCAGCTCTGGGAACACTGCTGTAAACCGAGTTAAGATGAGTGTAGAACGCGGTTTTGTCTACTTCGGTCCCTTCATTTGTGGGGGCATAACACTGAACGATTGTGATGTTGCGAATTTTTGAGCGGAACCTTGCAGTCATTATTCTTTCATATATTGACGCCCAGGAAATAAGACTGCTCCTAGCTACTTCGTTCAACATAATTCCAACACCATGCAGCCTTTGGCCACCCTCTCTTTCATCCTCTCCGGAATACAGCATTCTCGTTTGTCCAGTGTCAGATCTGTATTCAGCTCTTCCTCTCCACTTTGTTTCACTAATGCCCAGGATACTGATCTTAAGACGAAACATTCACGCTCTAGCTGTTCGTATCTTCCTTCGCCATACAAGGATCGAACGTTCCAAGCTCCGATTTTTGTAGCCAAAAGTATCCATTGCATTTCCTGAAAGACTTCTAACAATTGTTGACGATTCATTTATTATTTATTATTTGATTGACGCTGTTGTATGAAAGATGCCGCACCCCCAAATCCGATGTGTGGTTTACTGCAGCTGAACTTGTAGAAAGATTCTCCATAAAAAGGTTACCTCTTGGGGACTCGTTTCCAGTTGTTGTCATGTAACAGCATATACCCTTGCACCATGGTGTTTTCCTTGATAAGATTAATACTTACATAATCTCCGATTCGACAGGCACACCCGCCCTTTGTATGGTCGAACACATAACAGATTGAGGCCGCCCACTATGGGAAAACAGATGCCTTTTGTAGCCGTCCACTCTGGAATACAGACGCTTCTTGCTGCTACCGTTAGCCTTCTTAAAAAGCTTCAGACCGCCACCAGACTGCCATGCCGTTGACCGCAAACTGCAGTTCCTCCGCCTTTACTGAGATTTTCTTGAACCCAGGGACAAGTCAGTGCCCCGTCCAGCTGCTTATTCCGGCTGTTGTTCGGTCCCCTTGTGCGTTAGCGTTACCCGCTCTCTACGGCGAGTAGGTGCACATAGGGATTTTAATTTCATTGAGCCTAGGGCCACCGAAGTAGCGTTACCTAGAGCTCTCCAGTACTTTAAAGAACAAAGTAAAGTTAGGCTGTCTGTAATGGATCAGGATCAAGTACGTGATGAATACTTGGGCCAGTTTAATGGCCCATTGTGATATTACCTGAATTTTGATGCTTTCTCCTGAACTCAATAAAATAGAAAATTTTTTCCAATAGGGATGGGTTGACTTTGACAGCTCGCGGCGGCCATTTCGTTTTTGTTTTACTTTCTATCAAAACATTTCATTTCTCAGTCACTAAAGACAAATCATTATAACAATCTAAAGCGTTTTGCAAAACGTTGACGTGAACGTGCGTTGAACCATTTTTATAAGGAGAATGGTCATCCTTCTAGTCATCTCATCAACGTTTATTAGTCAAATTCGAGTCTGACGTCTCAGTGACCAATAAACCAATACCCATACGTGAGGAAAACCCCAGGTATGTAACATAGCAGCTGTTCGTGACAGTGTGCAGCAGAATCCAAGGCAGTCAATTACGCCTTGCTCACACGAGCTTGGGCTGTCGCAGACCAAATCATGGCGAATTTTCGAGTTTTTCGTGAGTTCCCTAATTGGATTTCGGTGCATTTGGAAGTTCATCCCAATTTGCTCGTGAATAAACAGAATAAGTAAGATTGTCGGATCTAAGACGATAGCAACAGGAATTTATATTGGAGGCGTCATCAATCTGTGCTTCTTCGAAAATGGTACTGCCTAGACCATCACCGTCAACGGTGATTTCTATATGTCAATGATCACCAACTTCTTGTATCCTGATTTGGATGATATGGATACGAAGGCATATTGTTTTAACACGATGGCGCTAAGTGCCACACAGCTCAAGGCAAAATCAATATTCTAACAGGAGGTTTGGTGACATGGTTATCCTTCACCAAGGTGACACTTGAATTGGCCACCAAGATGGTTTAATTTGACTGCTTCAGACTTTTTTTTGCATAGCTTTCTTAAGTCACAGGTCTATGCGAATAAGTCACAAACCACTCACGGCCCTAAAAGACAATATAATCGATGCCAACAGACAAATTCAGAGTGGACGTTTTAAGTGTCCGCCTTCCAGTGAACCCTCGGCGTCCATTTAAACTCTCAAATAAAGATGAAACCATATTGATTTGATAGAAAACCCTTTATAATAGTATAGATTTAATAATCACTAAAAAATAACCTTAATTAATTATCCTGAAAACCTTATTGCATAAATTTATAAATTTCATTATAATCCTCATCAACCAAAACGGTTTATCTTCAAAACGAGAGATAAATTTCATTGATTCGAAATTAATTTATTTTTCTTTAATTTTAAACCACACTAAGTCAATATTCATTTATGCAAATCCTTAAGTTAATCTTATGTTCCTTTAAGCCTTTTCGAAAACCATTCTATGACGACAACGTTGTCCTGTTTTTCATTAAACAAAAATAAAGGTCATATTATTCTCTTACTTTAGCATATTATCTCTTATCACTCACTAACTAACTCTTCGTCATGCTTGTATATACTCGTAGCTAAGCTCATTAATTTGTATTTCAAGCTTAAATCAAAAAGTCTGTTTGATGACATTTTAGCCATACTCCGACGGGATATCAATGACTCTTTCCGTTTTATAAAAAGCAAAATCCTTGCATCATCCTTTTTTTGTTCTTCCTTTTGCTTCTTCTTCTCTGAAAATAATCCCACTTTATCAAGTGGTAGCAAACATACATAACACCCTACCACCCCCTGTAGCGTTCTATTTAATGTTTTATGATGTTAAGTAAAGGTATGATGAGTATAGGTAGTATATAGATACTACCTTACATATCCTAGGTAAAGGGTGGTAAAACTTTTAAGACCGATGTTGATTTTCAATAAAACACAAATTAAGGAAAAATGGGTTTAAACGCGTAAGGAGGGCAAAACAAAGTAAATAGATGCTGTGATCAAGATAGGACCTACAACACCGACGCGACGCACGTCTTGCTCAGAACGGAGTAACTTTGAGGTAGTTAAGGACTTTGTCTACCAAGACTCCGCTATAAATTCAGATAACAGAACCAGCGCTAAGATCAAACAAAAAATAATTCTTGCTTGCCGCTGTTTCTTTGAACTAAAAAAGCTATTGACTAGTTAAGGTCTCGATAGAGCAATTGCTATAAAAGACCCTCATCATCCCCATCTTCGTCTTGCTATACGGCGTAGAAGTATGAACTATGAGAAAGGTGGAAGAAAGCACCTTGGGTCATTTTGAGAGAAAAGTTCTTTGAGTGTTCTATGGCCTAATATGCATAGAAAGTAAGTGGGGACATCTAGCTAGGGACCAAGCTAGGGGAAGAACTTTGTTGGGTGAGGCCCACACAGGACTGAAGCTCCACCTTATGTCAATAAGTAAGTATTTAGGAAATTATTGCCATTTTTTATCTATGACTATGGAAAGTCAAAGGCACCAATCGATCAAATACTCACATTACGGCTGAACTTGGAAAAAACCCAGAAGCTTCAAATCGATATACACCTTCTCTTTATCGATTTTAAAGCCTAGTATGAAAGACTGTAAAGGAAAGAGCATTACAGAGCAAAGTTTAGTTTTGGCATCTCTGTCAAACATATCCGTTTGTGGAGACGCTGCTCTATTAAGATCGGCAAAAATCTCACCGATGCGTTTGATGTCAAAAAAGGTTTTGACACGGCGGGCGTTTTGACACTATCATGGGACTTCTTCAACATAGTTCTGGAAAGAATTGTGCCAAACTCACCCGTCAACACTAGCGGCACAATCTTCCAAAAATCAACTTAATTACTCGGATACGCCGATTTTATCAACATAATTAAAAGATCAAAGTTTGATGTCAGTGGGAGCTTTAAGTTGTGAAGTACATGCTGAGGCAAGACGTCACCATGGCCAGCTATAACTTTGAGGTACATAAGGCTTTGTAAACCTAGGCATACTAATAAATTCAAATGATGACACCAGCAATAAGATCAAACGAAGAAAAGATCTTGTGTAGCGCTGCTTCTTTGAATTGAAAAGGCAATTGAATAATAAAGTCCTCTCTCTCTAGCATCTTAAATCACGATCAATAAGAAACACATCGTTACGGTTCTTATTTATGGCGCTGAGGCCTGGACCCTTTCAAAGACAGATGAGAGAGTCCTACGATGCTTTAAGTAAAATACTTCGCTTAATTTGTGTCCCAGTTTGAATGAAACAAGAGTGGAGGTAAAAGTAAAATGACGAACTGTACGGGCTATAGGCGTCACTGATGTGGTTAAAAGAATGAAAGTCAAAACGACTTAGATGGCTGGTCATCAACGCTTTAGCCCGGTTAAGGTTTCGCATGCAGGTGGGGGAGGACCTCAACCAACTTTGAGTGCGAAATTGGATACAGCTAGCTAGGAACTGAGTTGGCTGGAGACGAATTTTGGTTGAGGCCCAGGCCCGCCTTGTACAGCGCCACTTTAACGAAGTATGTAAGACAACCCTAGTCCATTGACATTTCAAAATTATAGCAAAACTGATTGGGCTTCATAAAGGAAAGTACTAAAACCGGGACTATTAAGTTCTTCCTTTAACTCTAGTAAATTTGATCAAAAATCAATGACCTCCCCTTAGCTATGAATATGGATCGTTAGAAATTGCTTGTCCACTTATACTGAAAAGAAGAAACTCGCTCAGAAGAGAATGTAGGAAACTCTTTCAACGAGCAAAAGCCAATAGACTAGCTTCTCACTGAGATTCTTACAAAGAAAACGTAACAAGTTATAAAAAGGCACTAGGGAAACCTAAGCCATCTTTCTGGCGATCCTTTCGTGGAACAATAGAATAAACTTTCAAGGCCTTCAGGCTACGAAAAATTCGTTCAAATAATCCAGCGATGTCTGAAAAAGGCAGACGACCCCTGGGCAATTATAAGTGAAGAGTCGCTAAAGTTACTATTGGATAGTCACTTTCATGGTAGCTTTCTAACGGCAACTTGCAACAATCATATTTGATCAAGTTTCAATGTAACACATCTAGAAGGTCTGATCATAAGGGACAAGCTACAATAGGCTCTCGACAGCTTCGAAACATTTAAATCTGCAGAACCAGATGGCATAATACCAGCAGAATTACAAAAAGCCTAAGACATAATTGCATCAATCCTAGGGGCAATTTTTAACAGCTGTATATACCATATGCCATATTTCCTCGGCATGGAGAAAAGTGAAAGTTGTTTCTATAACCAAAGCAGGTAAATTCTCATAAGTCAACCCTCAAGATCTACGACCTCTTAGTCTATCATAATTCCTTCTTAAGACCCTTAAGGGCACTCAATGATACAAGAATTCTGTCTAAGTCTCAACAAGCCTACTGTAAAGGTAAATCGGTGGAAAGAGCGTTATACACCCTAGAATATTGTCTCCATCATAGAGAGTCCACTATGGTTCTTAACTCAACATGGAAGGCGCATTTAACAAGGTGAACACATCTGATCTGCACTAACATCTCTTAACGTTGATAGTTCGCTTCGGGAGTTAATTCATTTAATGCTGAATAACAGAATTATTAACTCAGAACTTGGCAGCAGTTAAATTAAATCCTAACTGGTCTGGATGCCGAAAGTTTCACAGTGATTGTCTATACGGATGACGCTGCCATAGCGGTTTCAGCAAAGCATCTTAACACTCTAAAAGAACTATTAAAAAATGCCTTAGACAGATTAATACTTTGAGCAGATCGGTGTGGACTGGGTGTTAACTCACACAAAACCGAATTAATCCTATTTTCGATGTAACAAGTTATTGATAATAAAAATAGGGCTTACAACCCCACATTACGTAAAGCACATCGTTTGTCAGACCGGTAATGCACGGTGTGGCAGTATAGTGGATTGCTTTAGAAAAAGCTATAAACCGCCACAAACTAAATACATTCCAAAGTTCATCTTGCCTATGCATAAGTAGATTTTGGCGGCCGTGGCAGCTATTTTGGTTTGGTGACATCTGTCAAATTTGTTGTTTATGCCAAATCATCATGGCAAGTTACACGATTGTACAGCACGTTCAAGTGATAAAACTTTATTCTCAAAATGAGTGTTCGTTAAAGAAAACGTTGTGCTCACTGCTTCCATTTTATGATAGACGTGGGGGCCTTTAACAGTCAAATTTGAGACAACCGTTTGATTAAAAAATAACAAACACTCGTACATTCAAGGAACACAAGATCACCTGAGAAAATTTTCGAGGTCCGTGAAAGTGTACAGCAGAACCCGAGGCAGACTATTCCTAGCCTTGCACAAGAATTCGGTCCTTCGCAAACTTTAACTTGCCGAATTTCGCATTACAACTTGAGCCTTTTAGTTTAAAAACGTTTGGAAGAGGATCCCATTTTTGGCCAAAAAATTAGGTTTAGTGAGGAGGCTCATCTTTGGATGAATGGCTGTGTGCATTAAGCATTGAAAAACAGTGGCAACATTGCCTTGCAGTCATCAGAGATGCCGCCTCTGAAGTGCTAGATTGCACACGGCTACCATAGCGAAACGGCGCTGCACAAAAGGACTAGAGCTGCTCGCGAGCTCTATGAGCAGAAGAGGAGAGAGGAACACCAGCTTCTAAGACGAAAAAAAGAGAGCATGAGAAGAGCGCGATCGAGGAGATAGAGGGATGTCACAACAGGAATGAGGTTCGTAAATTTTACCAAAAGGTAAAAAAAACCTCCCAAGGGTACCAGCCACGAACCGAAGCCTGTAAAGACGATCAGGGGAACATCGTAGTAGAACCGCAGTCCATGCTGAGAATATGGAAAAATCACTTCTCCAAACTATATAACGGCGATGACGAACCGAATTCCGCTGTAAGGGAGATAGAACCACTCAACCTCGGCGACGCAGATCAACAATTCCGCCTACCCGACCTTGACGAAGTGAAGATAGCTATATCTAAACTTAAGTCAAATAAAGCTACTGGAGCTGACGGCATCGCTGCCGAACTATTCAAAGCAGCAGGCGATGACTTGGTACGGAGCATGCACCAACTCATCTGCAAAATATGGTCGGAAGAAAGCATGCCCGATGAGTGGAATCTCAGCATAGTGTGCCCGATACATAAGAAAGGAGATCCTCTAAACTGCGCCAACTACAGAGGCATCAGTCTCCTAAACATTGCGTATAAGATCTTCTCTGCCGTATTATGCGAACGTCTGAAGCCATTCGTCAACAATCTGATTGGTCCTTATCAGTGTGGCTCAGCCCAGAAAAGTCCACTATCGACCAAATATTCAAACTACGGCAGATCTTGGAAAAAACACAGGAGCTTCAAATCGATACCCACCATCTCTTTATCGATTTTAAAGCCGAGTATGACAGCATCTATAGGGAAGAGCTCTACAGAGCAATGTCTAGTTTTGGCATCCCTGTCAAACTTATCCGTTTGTGCAGAATGACGATGGAGAATGCACGCTGCTCTATCAAGGTTGGAAAAGATCTTACCAATTCATTTGATGTCTCAAAAGATTTTAGACAAGGCGATGCACTGTCATGCGACTTCTTCAACATCGTTCTGGAAAGAATTGTGCAAAACTCAACCGTCAACACTAGGGGCACAATCTTCCAAAGGTCCATCCAATTACTCGGATACGCAGATAATATTGACATAATTGGAAGATCAAAGCGTGATGTCAGTGGAGCGTTTTTGAGCACTGCGACGGAAGCGAAGAAGATGGGTTTAGTGGTCAATGAGGGCACGACCAAGTATATGCTGTCATCAAAAAAGGACACTGAACGACGACGTCTTGGACAAAACGTCACCATGGACAGCTATAACTTTGAGGTAGTTAAGGGCTTTGTCTACCTAGGCACTGCTATTAACACTGACAAAGACACCAGCGCTGAAATCAAACGAAGAATAACTCTTGCAAATCGCTGCTTCTTTCGACTTAGAAGGCAATTGAGAAGTAAAGTCCTCTCTCGAGCATGTAAAATCACCATCTATAAGACACTCATCATCCCGGTTCTCATTAATGTCGCTGAGGCCTGGACCCTGTCAAAGAAAGATGAGATGCTTCAAGAGAAAAATTCTTCGGGAGATTGTTAGTCCCGTACGCATAGATGGAGAATGGAGGAGAAGCTATAACTACGAACTGTACGAGCTGTACAGCGACACTGACCTAGTTAGCAGAATTAAAGTCCAACAGCTTAGATGGCTAGGTCATGCAGAGCGGATGGACATCAACGCTCCAGCCCGGAATGTCTTCGAATCCAATCCCGAGGGACGGAGCAGTAGAGGAAGATCGCGCTTCAGGTGGCGCACCCAGGTGGGAGAGGACCTCAACCAACTTGACGTGCGAAACTGGAGACAGCTAGCTAGGGACCGAGCTGGCTGGAGACGCATGTTGGTAGAGGCCCAGGTTCGCCCCAGGCTGTAGCAGTGTAGCGCCACCTTAAGTAAGTAAGTAAGGCTGTGTCAATAAGCAAAATTCACGTATATTGAACGAAGCTCCTGTTTGCTAAGGATTTTGTGCCGGACCCGGCGGCGGCGTAATTGGTCCGTACCTTTTTGAAAACGACGTTAGTAAGGCGGTCACCGTCAATAGCGTGCGCTACATAACGATGACTAATGGCCCAAATTGAACCATAAGGACCATGTGGTTCCAGCAGGAGGGTGGAGCTACATACCACACAGCAAACGCCAAGACATCAACACACAACATTTGCCCGCTCTTATTGAAAAACATTATATAAAGGGATCGAAATGAAATTCCGACAAAAACCTGTCATTTAGGTGTGGTTCACCTTCAACATCGTACCTTAAAATTAAACCACCCTTTATTTGTGTGACGTCACGAAAAAATGAGAACTTCTTCTTACTGAGTTCTTTGGCTGTCAACACAACAGGTGCGCTTATTTTTTCTTTCTAATCTCGAAAAAAATGTACTTCCTTGCGGGAAGTCGTAGTGTTTACGAAAAGTAATTTCCGCCCGACAATGAGGTGCATCCGATTTATCTTTTCCTTATATTTTTGTTTGTTGTTCTATCGTCTCTAACTCTTTAAGTTCATTAGAGATACAATATTTCTGAGTGTATATGATTTTTGTTTGTGTTTTCTTATGGCTGAAGGTTGCTCTCGAGCTACACCAGAGGGGGTTTTGAGGAGCAATAGAACTAAAAATAAATCTTAAACTAGATTTCTTCTTTCTGCAAACCTCTCAGACATTACTCCTATATTCATGTGGAGCCTGCATGGGGCTCTTCAAATTCAAATAGAAACAAAAATATATACAAATTGTTGTTTTCAAAAGAAGACATTTCCTTTTCCTTCATGTTATTGGGAGTCAGGAGTGTAGGAGGCACATGACTAACAATATATGAACAGATTGTTCTTATAAGGCTCAGCAGGAAATAGAAATGGGGATAATTCAATTGGGTTCCCTTAACATAAAATAGATATATACAAGGATGGTTTGACTTCTGAGCTCAGATGGAAAGGTTGTTTTTATTTAAAATTAAATTTATTTTCTTTGAAATAAAATTTTATATTAATTGAATAATAAAATATTTGTAAAAGAATAAAATATGAATGGATTAAATTTACTTGTTGTATATTTAAATATGAGCAAAACAAAATTAATTTTAAACCAAAACCATCATAAAAGAGTTTAATTCAAGCTTGAATAAAAATTATAAAATAATGCATAATTATGTGGTTGAAGTTTTATTTCCTTTCCTTAGATTTTTGTTTGTTTGTTGTTTTCATTATATTTCACGACTCTTTGTCTTTGGAGACAAAGAACTCTCTTGACCTAATTTCTGTGCACATAGTAAATTTTCAAAGAGAAAATATTCAGGAAAGTCTTCCTTCAAAAATTTAAAATGTCACACTTAGAGAAAAGTAGGTAAGGTACCTAGCTACAAGAAACGGAACATAACTTTCTTAAAGGAAATAAGTTTTAATTTTGTTTAAAAATACCAATTGTTGAGACTCTATTTTCTGAATTTTATGGAAAAGTTTAATTAACAATTTCATAACTGTGTTAAATTAGAATGCTAAGGAACTCGACAAAATATGGGTTACCCTTTTCTTAGATAATTATCAGGGACCCTTGACACAGTTTAATGTTTTAAGATTAAATACAGTGTGAGCTTTGAAAAATAGGAAAGTTTTAAAAAGGATATATCGTTGCACATTTGTCTTAAAGTTCCGAATATTCAAATGGAAGGGGAAGACAGAGTTGCGTAAAGGGGTCTACATTCTTAATGTGCTGTTAAAAAAAGAATATCTATACATTCCAATACGTACGAAATTGAGTTTAAAGGTTTACTGATGAGCATTCCTGCACTTCTAAAAATATCGGTAAAACAAAGAAAGCTTTGTAAATATTTCGGTTTTAGTTCTATCGCCAATCATCTTCAAGGCTCTTTTTTGGATTCTATCCGAAAGACTTAAACTTGTTAAAGGAACACCTGTTGCATGAATGAGGCTTCGTAGACTACATTTAGTAATTAGAGGACCGCGTAGTAAACGTGTCATCATGGTAAGTACGGTGGACTGTCGTTCTTGGACTTTAAGAGAGATTACAAGTGTTAAAAGTAATTGCTAGTTAATTTTAAATTAAAAAGTGCATTTGTAGGGTTTTCCATTTAAGAAGGCAGTAAGCCACATTTTCAATAACTAATCGTTAGCCTAGTGGAGGTGGCGTCCGAAGACGGATCCAGAGGTCGTGGGTTCGAATTCCGTTTTTCCACAATCGAGAAATTGTGAACTTCATTGATTGGGAAGAAAAGCTGATGGAGAAGAAAGCATAGCTATCGAAAGATACCTCTGCCAACACATCGGGCGATGTTGCGGTGGTGCCAGCAGCGGTACCGCAAGCAAGCTAGTTAATTTTAAATTAAAAAGTGCATTTGTAGGGTTTTCCATTTAAGAAGGCAGTAAGCTACATTTTCAATAACTAATCGTTAGCCTAGTGGAGGTGGCGTCCGAAGACGGATCCAGAGGTCGTGGGTTCGAATTCCGTTTTTCCACAATCGAGAAATTGTGAACTTCATTGATTGGGAAGAAAAGCTGATGGAGAAGAAAGCATAGCTATCGAAAGATACCTCTGCCAACACATCGGGCGATGTTGCGGTGGTGCCAGCAGCGGTACCGCAAGCAACCGCAATAAAATCAGGTCAGGCATCTGACCAATGGATAAAGGCAACAACCAACAAAAAAAAGAAGGTGAAGAAGCATAGCCCAAATAACGGGAGAGGGCAAACTCCGCTAAGCGGAGTTCCGCCGAGTCTGAGAAAACAGAGTATGTATCCGAAGGTGGAGAGGGGCTCTTCAGGTCTCTGAATATGGATTTAATCATATCGGAGCCAGAGCCAGGCCCGCCGACAACGAAGGCTTTGGAGGTAGAGGCGGACCTCCAAGAGGAGATAACACTTGTAAAGGCCCTGAAACTTTAGAAAGCTGAAGGAGGAAATGGAGCCCCTCCTCAGCCAGCTAAAACTAAAACAAGAAGCGCGCCGACAACAAGAGGCAGCTCAACGGCAACAAAAACAACTGCAGCAAAACCAACAGCAACAACAACCACAGCAGCAAAACCAACCACAAACCAAGCCCGCTATCAAAAACACAGGAGCGGAGCAAAAGAAAAACCCGCCATCAGTAGTGACAGGCCCAAATGTTGAGGGCCCATCGACCTCAACTAAAGCAATGCAGCAGCAGCAGAAACAGCAGCAGCATAAACAGCAGCAGCAGAAATCGCAGCAGGAGCAACAGCAACACCAGCAACAACCACAGCCCAAGAAAGAGAAGGTGCCACCAATTAGGACCTACCGGGTTGACCTGCAGGACCTTAAAGAGGTATGTAAGTCGGCCACTAAGGGCAATTCTTTCATACAAATTTTGAACGAAAAAGAAAAGAAATTTTTCGATCCAGTGTTTCTCACTGGCCGAATACAACCTAGTAAAAGAGTTACTTAAAGGGGCCAAAGCTGAGTTCTTTAGCTTTCCCCTTAAAAGCGAAGAATATAAGACAGTCCTTCTGCAGGGCATAAGTTCCTGTACGGAACCGGAGGTGCTCTTAGCTGAGCTCCGTAAAAAAAGCCACTGATGATCTCGATTTTATCGGGGTCCAGCCTTTCACTACGCTGAAGTCCAGGCGAGGGGGTTATAGACTGAAAATGTTCCTCGTAACTAGTAATAGTTGAGTGTGAGGAAAATCGAATGCCTCGACTATCAATCCGTACACTGGGATACACTAAAAAGGCACGATGACATTTTAAAATGTACGAAGTGCCAGAGGTTTGGCCATGCCTGGGCTAATGGCAATATGCAGTTGCGCTGCGTCAGGTGCTCCGAAACCCACATTAAGGGAGAGTGCAAGCTGGAGAATGAGCGGGTTGAGGATTTAACCCAGCTCAAGTGTGTCCTGGAATCCAAGGACACCCAGCTAGCTATAAGGGTTACCCTAAGGTCGAAGAAATAAAACTAAAACAGGCCATTCAAAAAGCCGAAAGAAGTCAAACAGTTCGATAGGCTCCAACACAAAAATTCGTGCATCACAAATTTTCCTATGCCAAATGGTGCCAGGGAATGGGAACACGAGACAGACTCCACCAACGGTTGCCCCAAAGGCCCCTGTCCATAAGGCACCAGAAGTGCAGCCTGACATTGAAGCCTTGTTGTCTAGCATTGAAGGTCAACTAACAGGGCTGCAAAGTCAGATAAATGAGCAAGGCAAAAGGGTAGATCATCTCTACTCTTGGTTGCCTGGCCTGGCGCAATTGAGACCATAATGAGCGCGCTGCCTCAGACTCGCCTAAAAGTCCTAGCTGTGAATGTAAATTCACTGATTAGGATTGAACGAAGGGCCAACATGTTCCAATTGTTGAAAGACTACAGTCCCAAACACAAATTGACTCATAAAAATTACAATATCGTAAGAAATAACCGGCCTGACTCCACTCAAGGGACGGTGTCGCTCTCTTTATACGAAAAGGCATTAACTATTATTTATAAAGTAATATAAAACGATGAATTGCGAAAGCTCAAGACGCTAGAAGTTTGCGTTGTATGCATCGCTCTCACTCAAGGGATAGCAGATGGATATGATTGCAGCTGATGCGGCTGGAGCTCCGCAGGTTACTTACTTTGCATCAGAACTCGAGATTATTTTAAGGGAACTTAAACTGATCTTGGAAGAAAACTATTTCATCTTGGCAGGTGATTTGAACGCAAAACATAAAGATTGGGGAAATCAACATAGTAATCCCAGAGGAAACCATCCTTTTAATTTTATGAATATTTACAGCGTTGAAACAGACAATACCAAAGTTCAAAGAACGGTACCAAATGGACGCTTACATTAACGCGACTATTGACACACTGCGATCGCACAAGAGTGTGTACAGACGACTTACGACCCACACGACTTGGAGGTTAGGTGACTGAAGTCTTCAATGAAAAATGTCAATCTGTTGATAAAGGAGAACT
Source organism: Eupeodes corollae (assembly GCF_945859685.1). Classification (NCBI taxonomy): domain Eukaryota; kingdom Metazoa; phylum Arthropoda; class Insecta; order Diptera; family Syrphidae; genus Eupeodes; species Eupeodes corollae. Next base: position 143,290,700 of record NC_079147.1, on the reverse strand, counting down.
ACAGGTTATCAATTAACAAGGACTTGGACCGCAAGATCCGGTCAGCTAATTCCAGTGACCCTAGCATGTTCCCTAAAATCAACAAGATATTCAGAAAAAAAATCGACAGTGACCTTCGAGTCTGAAACTCCAAAGATAAAAAGAAAATAGATCCAGAAGAAGCCATCTTTGGCGTCAACTTTTACATAATTGAAGATCCAAAGGAAAAAGTGGAGGCCATGGGAGCTGATTTCCAGCAAGTGTACAAGGTGAATGTTAACATTCGGTCCAACCACGACCTAAAAAACCAAGCCCTACTTAATCACTTTTACCTTCGAAATGATATGTCACAATGGCGATCTGAGAACCGCGGTTTCATGCAGTTCAATGACGATTCCTTGGCAAATGCCATAATCGCCGAGCAAACGGGACCAATTTCCTTGTTAGTGACAAAGGTTGAGCTTCAGCTCATCTTCAACTCAATAAAAAACAAAAAAGTCAGCAGGTGCGTCGATGGTATATCCAACGTTGTACTAAGACATTTAGCGATGGAAGCAATTGACATTTACACCACACTCTTCAAAAATGCACTTAACAATGCATATTATCCAGTGCATTGGAAGACCGCTGTGGTTCATCCTCTCCCGAAAAAGTGAAAGGACAACTCCAACCCGTCAAATCTTCGGTCGATAAGTCTTCTTCCGAGCATCAGCAAAGTTTTCAAAAAGATCATTAATAGGCCCTGACTAAGTGGGCTGCGGACAACAAAATAATTCCTGATAAACAGTTCGGGTTCAAGGCGGGTCATGACGCAATTCATGCAGCGTCTAAACTCGTTTCTGATATCCAATGAAATAAATCAAAACAACAATGCACAGGTGCAGTTCTGGCTGATTTGGAAAAGGCCTTTGACACCGTATGTTTAGAGGGTCTTTACCTAAAACTGAGCAGGCTTGGCATAAGCAAGCCTTTGTTGTATATACTTTATGATATGCTTAGCGGTAGAAAGTTTTGTGGCAAAATTGGCAATGTAACTTCATCTTAATTAAAAATGGTCTTCAACAGGGAGCGGTGAATTTGCCGATTCTCTTCAGCATTTAAACCAGCGCCAGCGATCTAATAATTGCGAACAGAACGGCCGGAAAGGTTGAGGTTATAAGAATTATCTTGCAGCGTGATTTCGACAGGGCCAGAGGAGCCTTCACTCTGACGAAACGGCTGTTTTTTAGCAGTCGGCTTGACCCCAGGGTGAAGGGTATGTGCTACATGCCTCATACGGCCAATGATCGTTTAGGGTTGTCTTGTGTGTTTCAACGTTGCCCCTTCCCAGATGGAGAAGTTTCGGGTGTTCGAGCGGCAGTGTTTACGACGCTGTACCGGCTTATATCGAACAGACGAATCTTCTTATGTGCATTAATATTCCAACGAGGTCCTATACAACTGGTGTCGAACCAACTGAATTGACAATTTCGTGACAAAACTCGTTCGAGGTCACATTGCAAGAGCTATATCTTCGACCACCAATTTAATTTTTGGGATGTTCTATCCGAACGACGAGTATTTTGAAAGTGCACGCTTGAGCAGCTTCATTCCACCAGAGGCACTAATCTTTTTAGTCATTTATGTGGTCTGATACAGGATAAATTGGCCGTTCCGCTAAGCTACCACGTCAGACGACGAACTGTGGATAGGCGACAGGTGCAGGTCATTTATTGCTCCTCTAACTGCAGGAGTGAGAAGGAAGATTTAGCCAATAAGATCGCTTATGCTCCTTAAGTACGTATACTTATACTAAGTACGGAAGGACTCATGACACTCTTTGGTATCGATCGGAGACCAAAAACATGAAATAACTCAGAAGCCACCAGTTTAAGTAGGAAACTACCGATACCTGAGCTCAGAAACAAACGCAAGAACTTCCTCAATTTAAAAAAAAAAAAAACCATTTAGCCCTCAGACTCGATCCATCCTCACTACACATATATCAAGAAAATCACTTGTATCGGAGAAGTGCTAACTCCAATATTTGGGACTCCCTAGACGCAGATCTATCTATATGCAAAAATGCATTCAAGAAACCGTCGCCAATCAACAGAATACCCAGACACCCCAGATATAATCGTTTTATTAACAATCCTGATCTGTTCCTAGTACAATACGCAATAGACACTGCCCAGTAGCCATTGCTTTTCTTCAAGTTCTTCCGGAACAGCACGATAACAGCTTGTGTCACGTTGTTATCACTCTCCTGGGCAGAAAGGCTAACTGGGGACAACTCTCTCACTTGAATAGTGGAGGCACGCTTCCTTCTCCCAGCGATCTATTCACAACCCTACTTCTATATCTTTTCATAAATAAAATATATTAAGTGATGTAACAGTACTTGGAGAACCAGGGCCTATTGACTAACAAGAGGATTTGTCATTTCTTTGCAAGAGGCAATACCCTTAAAAAAAATCTTTACAAACAAGCAGGGATTGAACCCAAGACCTCTCTCATGACAGTCTATTCATACTAATTTTTTTTCATGGAAGAGTGCACAAGCTGATCTAATTTTGGAAGTCTTCCTTATCGATTCCTTTAAAATTTAATTTGAAGAGATCGGTAAGGAGTTCTTCAGGGAGAGATTTACCGATGGGACCTATAGGACTCAGGTTCTGAACGAAAGTCTCTCCTAATTCGTTTTATGGACGCTTTAAAATTATCACCATTCCCTTCCAAACAACTTTTGTAGCTTCTCGAGGCAAAGACTAGAGACATTCGAGCAACCAGCATTGGAACCCAGACAGGTTTCAATACTAGCCCTAAACAAACCATTCTCAAAAAGTACATCACCTGAGGAAACATTAGATTACGATATTTTTGGATATATTCTTACCAAGAAGGTTACCAGGCTTATGTGCCTCAGGAAGCTCCACCGATGAAGGCTGTACAGTGCGAAATTTCGTCTACTTTTGGAACTAACTGTATACACTCACAACTATTTAAGTTTCCACCGCGTGCCACCCAACGCCACCGTATAAAATAATGAGGGTTTAAACGATACACGAAACCACTGGAAAATACCAACAAGGGTATAAAACTTAGCACTTAAATAATTTGATACTTTACGCACTTAAAGCACTTTTTTTTTCTTATTAACCCTTTTTTGGGAGGGTCATGCGCGCTTACCTTAAAAAGGACACACACGACTCACTCAAAACATACCAGCTGAGGTACAACTTACCATTGATATAACTTTGTCCATCATTGAGATGATTTTCAAAAGTTGTCTAGAGCTGGCCTATATACCTCAGCGATGGAGAGAAGTAAAGATCTAAGACCTATTAGCCTATCATCATTTATTCTCAAAACTCTGGAACGATTGATTGATTTCCATGTACGTAATAGCGTTGATAAGAGACTATCGATGTCTGACCATGCTTACTGCAAAGTGAATCGGTAGAAACAACCTTGCACACTCTGGTAAGAACTATCGAATACGTTAACACATCCGCTATCATTTCTGCTATGACGACCCTAGGTGTCGAGTACTCACTTGTGAGTTGATTAATCTAATACTACAAATCAAGATCATCAGCTCTAAGCTGGGGGATTTTTGCACGAAAAGGTCTGTCAGTAGAGGCACTCCACAAGGAGGTGTTCTGTCTCCACTCGCGTGGAACATAGTGGGTAACGAACTACTAATATCCCAGTAATTGTACCTCCTTCAATAAAAGGCGTACCACTCATTTTTATCATTGAAACCAAATATCTTGGTCTGATATTGGACAAAAAATTAAGTTGGAAACCTAATATTCAGGAAAGAGTTAAAAAAGCTACAGTAGCTCTTTTCTTTTGCAAGAAAGACATAGGAAGCAAATGGGGTTTTCAACCTCACATAACCTATCGGCTATACACATCGGTCATCCGACCAATTAATTATGTACGGGGTTGCAGTATGGTGGACTGCACTGGAGAAAATCACATGGATCCAAGACAAATGAGGAACTTGGTAGTGGTGTGTACTCAGAAAAGCTTAATCTAAGCATCTCATGTCGCCTCCCTAATCTTTGTAGCGTCTTCCAAGCGGAAATTTTAGCGTTCAATGAGGTTCTCTCGTAGCTAAGAAAAAACGTGATATCAACTTCTGATATCCGCATCTTCTCTGACAGGAAGCTACTATTAAATCTCTTCACGGTGTCTCAAACAATTCTAAAACGGTCCTCGATTGTCGATCGTCTCTTATGGAGATGGCGCAGCAATTTAACATTCACCTATGTTGGGTGCCGGGGAACAGAGACATCACGGGGAATTGTAGAGCCGACGAACTCGCTAAAAATGGAACCGTCCTACCTATTTCACCTGAAAGGAAGGAAATAGGTATACCGATAGCTACATGTAATCTGAATCTGCTGGAACTTTAACCTAACCTAACCTTTATCCCTTTTAGTATCTCTGGAGAAGGTCGTCGTTGACATCCCAGATATAATCAGTTTATTTAACAATCCTCATCTGTTCTTAGTACAATACCCAATCGACATTGCTCAGTAGCCATTGCTTTCCTTCCACATCTTCCGGAACAGCACTCATGCTGCTGATGTGAGTAAATACAACTTCTATCAAGTTGTTATCAGTCTCCTGGACATTCGAAAAGAAAGCCTAACTGGGGACAACTCTCTCTTTGATTGAACAGAGGTGGTACGCTACCCTCTCCCAGCGATATCTTCGCTTTTCTATTCATAAAAAAAATATATTAGGTGGCTCAACAGTATTTAGAGAACCAGGGCCTAGTGACGTACAAGAGGATTTGTTATTTCCTTTAAAATTTAATTTGAAGAGATCGGTAAGGAACTCTTCAGGGAGAGATTTACCGATGGGACCTATAGGACTCAGGTTCTGAACGTAATTCTCTCCTAATTCGTTTCAAGGACGCTTTAAAATTATCACCATTCCCTTCCAAACAACTTTTAAAGCTTCTAGAGGCAAAGGCTGGAGACATTCGAGCAACCAGCATTGGAACCCAGACAGGTTTCAATACTCGCCCTAAACAAACCGTTCTCAAAAGGTACGTCACCACGGACAACATTAGATTACGATATATATATATTCTTACCAACAAGGTTACCAGGCTTATGTGCCTCAGGTAGCTCCACCGATGAAGGCTGTACAGTTTCAACTGCGAAATTTCGTCTACTTTTGGTATCTAAACACTAATAGTATGCACTCACAACTATTTAAGTTTCCACCGCGCTCCACGCACCACTGCCGTATAAAATAATGAGGGTTTAAACGATACACGAAACCACTGGAAAATACCAACGAGGGTATAAAACTTAGCACTTAAATAATTCTGATACTTTACGCACTTAAAGCAATTTCTTTTTTTATTAACCCTTTTTCGGGAGGGTCATGCGCGCTTAACTTAAAAAGGACACACACGACTCACTCAATTAAAAACTGGCATACTCAACAAATAAGTTCCCGAAAAACATTACACACTTAAAAACGCGACACGACACAAACTCGGATAAATATTTACAAATAAATATTAATTTCACTGTCGCGCGTCGTCGGCGAAATTAAGATCGACGTAAACACAACCTTTTCATTCAACTGCTTAACACCAACTGAAATTGATCAGCAGAAATATACGAATAACGGTTATATTTTGCAAACTAAATTTGGTTCGTCTAATATGACCGTTATTCCTATATCTCGTCGGCTGATCAGTTTCAGTTTAGTTGGTGTCAAGCAGTTGAATGAAATGGTTGTGTTCTCCCAATTCGTGTCGTGTCGCGTTTTTTAGTGTGTCCTTTTTTCGAGAACTTATTTGTCGTGTAAGCCCCTTTTATTACGTGAGACGTATGCGTCGTACACCTGATTTTATTCCCCGGGCTACTTTCGCCGGAAAAGCAATTTGGAAATTAAAAAAAAAAAAAAAAGTTTTAAAATTAAAAAAAAAAAATACAAAAGCGCCTAGCATCTCCGACGAATTCAAGCGCATTCATAAAGATGTTAAGTTGTCCAAAGTGAAAGATTCAAACGCTGGTAGAGTACAGTTAGATGAACAAGCTTAGAACGAGCAGATCAAATGACCGAGGAAGTCAAAAGCTAATTAGATAGAAGAAGATGACGTCTAGAAATGAAATCAGAGGAAACGGTGCAGCCTTCATCGGTGGAGCTACCTTAGGCACATAAGCCTGGTAACCTTAATGGTAAGAAAATTTATCCGAAAATGTGTTTATAAAGTTGTCTTTGATGATGTCCCTTTAGAGAGTGGTTTGGTGAGGGCTAGTATTGAAACCTTAATAGGTTCTAATTTTCCACCTGAAGCTACAAGTGTGGCTTATTAGGAAATGGTCATAATTTAATAAATTATATGCGACACATTAAAATTGAATTAAATTCAGATTATGAGCCCCGTTGGTAAACTTGCTCTAGGAGGACTCATCGAATTAAATATAAAAGGGATCGACAGGGAAGACTATCAAAAGGAGGTCAAATTGTTGCCTCACCGATAGGGAAAAAAAAGCAAATGATAGTAGTAGAGCTGCCAAGAGTTTGATAGGAGAACATACTGTAAACCCTTTTAATGCAAAGTGAGGGAGTAAGACATTGTTCCTAGCACCCAGTGGGGGTAATCAAAACGTTATACAAGTTGTGTTTACTCGCATCAATAACGACCAAGCTGTTTCGGAAGGACTTGAAAAAAAGCTTTGGCTGCTGCTTTGACCATTGGAAATCTCATTTCAGGGGAGTAAAGTTTTTCACTAGACAACTGTGTCTCATCAAGGTGGAAATTTAGACGGACAGTAAAAAGAGGAGTGCAAGCAGTTAGACGAAAACATCTGGGGTTATAGTTCTTCATGGGTATTCTGCTGATTGATTGATTCTGCATTTTTGCATGGACAGATCTGCAGGTGTATGTCATCATTATCCGATATCACTATTTTGATATAAGGGATATTCCTGGTATAAGGGTGATGATAATGCACTCCATCCTCCGGAAATTCAATTTTATTATTTTTATTAGGGATTCCTCTGGAAGCTTTTAAGTTTACGGTAATGAAGCTTTTAGTAGTATCAGTTTCTTGTAGATTTCTCTTTTTAGGAAGAATAGTTGCACAAGTGTCTGTTTTTGTGCTCAGGAATCAATAGTTTCCTTCTTCAACTGGTGGCTTTTGACCTTTCCTGAATCATTACCAGTCTCTAACTTTGACTAGTCGCTGTGTAAGTTGGAAAGATACTTCAGGGCCTCGGGCTGTAAGAAGTCAATCTAGAAGTAACCTTAACAGTCCTCGACCTAAAGCTTAATTCGGGTACCACGAAAAACAGAAGCCGATAATTCTGTTAGATCCTGGTGTGTTCTTGACAAAGGTTGCATGATTCAGTTGGAGTAATACTCCTTTATTGGAAACATAATGGTAGATGTGCCTGCCAATTGCGGAACTAAATGGTGTTCGAAGGATTTTGTTCTCCATCTAAGGCCCTCAGATATAGGACCTGCGAGGTATACCTCGCTTATCAACATTGGAAACAGTTCATGCGCCACCTGATCCGCGGTCTTCCTTTACTGCGCTGTCCTGTTTGTGTGGATTTGAAGACTTTCCGGGCCGGAGCATTGGTTTCCATGCACTCTACGTGACCCAGCCATCTTAGTCGTTGAACTTTTACCCTTCTGGCTAAGTCTACGTCGTCTTCCATCTTCTCATCCACTCCCCTTCGATGCATACGGGACCGTAGATCACACGAAGAACTTTCCTCTCGAAGCGATCCAAGGTGCTTTCATCAGCTTTTGTATAAGTCCATGCTTCTGCACCGTATAACAGGATGGGAATGATAAGGGTCTTATAAAGCAACTCTTTGGTCCCTCGAGGAAGGACTTTACAACTCAATTGCTTTCTTAGTCCAAAGAAACAGCGGTTAGCAAGAGTTATTCTGCGTTTGATCTCAGCGCTGATGTTGTTTTCTGCGTTTACAGCAAAGCCTAGGTAGACAAAGTCCTTAACCACCTCAAAGTTACATCTGTCGATGGTGACGTTTTGACCAAGACGTCGGTGTTGTATGTTCTTTTTAGACGACAGCATGTACTTTGTTTTGCCCTCATTAACCGTTAAACCCATTTTTGCCACCTCTGCCTCAATACTCACAAAAGCCCTATTGACATAACGCTGAGTTCTTCCGGTTATGTCAATGTCATCAGCATATGCCAGTAATTGGACAGACTTTGGAAAGATAGTGCCTCTAGTGTTGACGTGTGAGCTCTGCACTATTCTTTCAAGCATGATGTTAAAAACATCACATGACAGTGCATCACCTTGTCTAAAACCTTTTTGAAATCGAAAGGTTCTGTTACGTTGTTTCCAACCTTTATGGAGCAGCGTGAATTCTCCATGGTCATCCTAAACAAACGGACAAATTTGGCAGGGATGCCAAAAATAGACATGGCTCTATACATTTTTTCCCTGTAGATGTTGTCATATGCGGCCTTGAAATCGATGATAAGATGGTGAGTGTCTATTTGGTGTTCTTGGGTTTTTTTCAGTATCTGCCTTAATGTGAATATTTGATCGACTGTGGACTTTTCTGGTCCAAAGCCACATTGATAAGGATCTATCAGGTTATTGGCGATGGTCTTTACACATTCACATACGGCAGAGAAGATTTTATAGGCGATGTTAAGTAGACTGATTTCTCTATAGTTGGTGCAGTTTAGAGAGTCTCCTTTTTTCAGAATCAGTCCATGGCATTCAAGCCATCCGCTCCAGCGGCTTTATTAGACTTCAGCCTAGCTATGGCAATTACTTCTTCAAAGTCAGGAGGACGGGATTGTTGGCTTTCGTCGTCTATGTTGAATGGATCATCCTGCCTGACAGCGGAATTCAGTTCGTCTTCGCCGTTATACAGTCTGCAGAAGTGATCCTTCCATATCCTCAGCATTGACTGCGGTTCCACTATGATGTTTCCACTTTAGTTTTGTAGCCTTCGGTTCTAGGTTTATGTACCTGTAAATTTCGTTTCACCTGTTTATAGAACTTTCGAACTTCATTCCTGCTTTTAAACCTCTCAATATCTTCGACCTCACGCTTCTTATGCTCTCAGCACATCAGAGCCGGATTCTCTGATTGCATCTTAGCAATGCTGCCCCTGGTTTTCGATAGATTGTGTTGGCTTGTTACTTGTAGATAATTTGGTTGGAAAAGGATTTGGCGATCTCTTGGGATTGTAGCCGATCGACGTTGTACCTTCCCCCACCATCTCCCTGTTTTGCCTTGGGTCTGAAAGTGCTACCTTGGCTACAACGAGGTAGTTGTCCGAGTCGATGTTAGCTCCTCGGAAAGTTCGGACATCCATGATGCTGGAAGCGTGTCTGGCGTCGATCGCAATCTGTTTGACGGTAGATTGATCTGGAGAAGTCCAAGTCCCTTTGTGGATGTTGAGGTGTGGAAAACGCGTACTGGCTACCATGTCGTTTTGCCCCCGCAGCAAAATCTATGAGCCTGAATCCATTGTCAGAAGTGTTTTCGTGCAGGCTGTTTTTCCTATTTATTCCACCAAAGATGTCTTCCCTCCTTGCTTGGCATTAAAATCGGCCAATTTTAATATCGTAGCTAGGACACTGCTCATATGTTTTGTCTTAGAGCTCAAGGAACATTTCTTTGTTGTTGTAATTCTACTCTTTTGTGGGGGCGTGCGAGCATGTTAGGTTAATGTTGGCAAATTTATCCTTGATGTGGATGGTCATGAGGCGCTTGTTGATACACCTATAGCTCAAGACTTCTTGCCTAAGTCTGGCTCCAATGACAAAGCCGCATCCAAATAAGCGCTGTTGGTCTTCACTGTACCAGGAACCATAGTAAATATCGCAGTTTTTCATCCTCTTTTTGCCCGGCCCATCCCATCATATTTCCTGAATGTCGTTTATGTCTGCTTTATAGCAGGCTAGGGCCTTCGCAAATTCTTCGGCCGCACGTGGTCTGTTAAGGGACCTAACATTCCACGTGCATATCCGAAGTTCGTTGTCCTTAATTCGTTGCCGTAGGTTGTCAACAGTAAATCCGTCCATGTCCGATCCGTTGTTGGTGCTTTGCAACTATGAAAGCTTTTACGTGGACAGGAAGTCACCGCGACGGCACAACCCCCAACCTGGAGGGCCAGATTCTAAGTATAACTCCAAGGACGTGGAGCCGGATAAGGGATACCTTAATGGAAACACATCTCCCCGCCCTTTCTCGTTTGCTGCCTCAACAACTTTCCACTGGGGTTGGAACCCAATCTCCAGTTGAGGTACTAGGCACCCGAGACAATTTGAATTTAAAAAGATTCAAAAGGCATACATTACATCCCTATAAATCCTTTGACTTGATTTTGGAGATTAAAAAGTGCCATAAAACAACTTCACGAAAATGGTATGGTCGTCCTTTATTCCCTTCTTTAAATTCTATTTCCGATTGGATACAACTATATCCCAAAAAAACAGTTATGTATATAAGTATTTTTGCATATGCGATACAAACATACTAAGTGTTGTATTCATAACAACTGAAAGTCATGTTAACTCCACCATGTCGCATGTGTATAGCTGCTGGGAAAAACAATTGTGTCCCGTTTCGTTTGGTTGTTTTACTATCACAAAACAACACAGCCGTGGACAGGACAAAGCGAAAAACCTGTGGTTTTATTTGAACCTTAACACACAATAAAGTTTATGCCTAGGCATAAACTGATGTTCTTGGCTAAGGCTACGCCATCCTATCCACGTGAACTGAACATCATGAACCTACAAAAAGCTATATGTTATAGCTAACCTACCTTTTGCGGTGACAATCTATAAAGTAAAGCACAGAGAACAAAAAAGGCCAAAACTGAGGTCTACTTTCTAAAGCCAAGATGGCTTAGTATATCTGAAACAAAGATACCAGGTAACCATCGCATCGGAATTAGGTATATGTATATGTATTTTAAAGTGCAACATCAAATGTGTGGTCTTCTAAAGGGTGGTTAAATTCTAAGGGCCGATGTTGGTTCTGAATTGAGCACATAATGGCAAGTGGCACCATCCGCCTATTGAAACCACGTATCATTTACATCCATATCTTCCAATTTGGGCCACACAAATTTCGTTATCATCTCACGATAGCGAGCACCTGCCTAACCGTCCCCATTTTAGAAAAAAAAATTCGGTCCGCTGATGCCCTTTTTTTGGATTATCATTAGCCAAAATGTGGCAGTTCTGCTCATTGACGGATCGACCGAAGTACAAATTTGACAATATAAATTTGTTTTGAAGGCCAATTTTTATAATAAGTCTGAATAATTTTAATGCGTTGCTCGATTGTATATCTCTCCATGGTTCAAATTGAGTAAGTCTGCAATTTAGAAATGTCAAATGAAATGCAGAAGAAAACTTGACGTTTAGGTGTGGTTCACATTCAACATGGGCCCTTCAAATTGAACCACCCTTTATATGCATAGTATATGCATCCGTACGAGAAACTCTCTGCTTTTATGGTTTCATAAATTGTAGTTTTATGGCAATAGGTGGCGTCATCCAAACAATAACATAAAACGTATTATTCCTACCATGCAACACTCCAAACGATATAAGAATAAGGACTGACTCCTTTTTAAGCTTATACGAGTATACATACAAAAGCCCGCAAAAGAGCTGGAGTCTTATACTTGTATCTGGTATATAATTTACGAGCACCCTGTTGTTTGTTTTTTTAAGACTACTTCGACTTCGATTTTGGTTTCGTAATGAAATTTTAGTGTTTTTAAAGATTTTAGACTTATCCAGATAGATAAAGGAATTGTTATAAAGGATACCATAGGGGATTATATCTTGAATGATTTATATAAATAGAAGCAAGGAAAGTCCTGTTTACCTAGACTTTAGAAACTTTTGAGCAAAATGAAATATTTTCAATTCTTAACTTTTAGGTTGTAGGTATAAGATAAATATGCATACAAGTTTTTATACGACTCGATAAAACGTGAATTAATGAAGCCTTGTGAGAACTACAGACGGACGATAAGATAACTTAACTAATACAATTTCGTGTAATAAATTATTATTATTATGCTGAGTCAGTGGAAAATTAGTAAATTTGTATTTTTATCTTGCTCGTTAATCGGTACTGGAAGTACTCGTAAGATTCTTTTGTATGCTTAAACATACAATGAGAGAAAGAGACGGTCTCAACAACTTCTTCAGGAAATTTAATTGGTGACTGTAGCGTTTCTGTCTTCAATTTTATATTGTTACAACAAACCGCAAATCGTTTTCTTATTTTATATTTCTGGAATCTCTGCTTCAGTTTCCTTCGTAATATGCTTAGTTTTGGATGTGAAAGCATGTGCTTCCAGTTTCAAGACAGGGTTACACAAGGCTTTGCAAATAGATTTTCTGAATTTTAAAATTGAGCAGGTCTCATTCTTCCCATAAATAACCAATGTATTCACAGCTTATGTTTCTAAAAGGAATTCACTATTTGATCAAATAAGTCAAAATAGTTCACAGCTTACTGCGCCACGGGACCATTAATTCATCTACTGTCAAAATGTCTTTCGGTCTTCTGGCTTTGACGAAGTTTTGTTCAAGTAGTTCCAAAAGTCCACTTACTTTAATCAAACGGTAATCACCAATAGTTGAGTTGTCCGCAGAGTGAACGAATTTCAGTAACAACATAAATCTATTCCGCAACATCACTTGTTCGAAAATCCAACGGACTAAAGGATCCCACGACCCGTCAACAATTTAGGGACCACTAGTCACACGAAATACATGACGACATAAAACACCATTGGAATGCTGTGAAAAATGTTTTCATTTCACGTTCTGACAGAATAGTCGGTCGGAAAGAAGGAAGCAACAACACTTGGCTTTCAGAAGAATCTTGTGCAAGGATCAACGAACGCAAACAGTTAAAGGCTCGAATAACTGCTGCACAAGGGGAAGAAAGAAATAAGCTGGAGTCCTCGTATCGCCTTAAAAATATAGAGGTTCACCACAGTGTGACAAGCGTAACTACTTCAACGTATTGGTGCAAGAAGCAGAAGATGCTGCAATCAGGTGAGCTGACCGGTGCACACAGCTCAAAGCAATACCTGTTGAAAGAAGTAGACGGTACTGTGATTAGTTCGGTCGATGAGAAAGTCAGAGGGTGGAAAGAACACTTTTCATCGATTTTAAACCGAATGATTCCAAAAAACGTGCAGCCGATACCTAATCACCGAATCCAATCGTTGTCGCAATTAAAGCACTTAAGAACAACAAAGCGATAGGACTTGATTGAATTTCCGCAGAGCTTTTACAAGCAGCGCCAACGTCATCAAGGGAACTGCTTTATCCGCTCATAAAATAAGCAATGAGTGGAGCCATCTGAAGTTTTATTTCCCGGGTACTGCCTCTTGCGATTAGTTGACAAATTCTCAAAGAGTAATTCTTGTCATAAGAAGTGCTTTTTTAAATTTGCCGTACGGATTCGGCTTAAACCGGAAAGTCCCCTCCATCCTTGACAACAGTACTCGCACACAGGAATGGTTGAGAGTTGTAAGTCACTAGGCCATAGTTCTCAACGGACTGTTGCGCTACCCAATTTATTTAAATTAGAGTGGATGAAGGGAATTATCGTGCGAAAACTGGAGAGGAGTTTGCGTCCTACCTACCCTTGCCAAAACTCTATGCCGAACAAACAGGATTCTGCGCTGGATCCTCCTGTATTGATCATATCAATACCCTAGGAATCATTATTGAACAGTGCGTTAAATATCCATTACTACTACACCTGCTGTTCATCGACTTCGAAAAGGCCTTTGATTGCTTCAACAGGGAGTATATCTGATAAGTTTTGCATAGGAGAGGCATCCCAGAAAAACGAATTCCTTTTATTAAAGCAACATATGATGGATCCAAGTATCACGTTCTGCACGATGGTAAGTTGTCAGATGATTTTGAAATCGGAAGCGGAGTCAGACAGGGTTGTATTCTTAAGCGATTTACTGCGCTCAGCTTTGTCAGGTAGCGGAGGGATGCAATGGACTTTGACATGCTATTTAAAGCACTTGGATTACTCGGACGATGTTTGCTTACTCTCTCATAGGATCATGGATCTCCATCAAATGACAACAAGTGTGGAAAGATAAGCACATGTTGTGGGGCTGAATTCCGGCAAATCATAAATGATCAGCCTCGGAACCCGACCAACCTCTCGCAATCGGCGGAAAAAGTGGAGAGCTTTCAATACTTTGGAAGTATCGTTTCCATCGAAGGCGGAACCAATTAAGGTCATCTGCTGCATCCGCAAAGCAAAAGTGGCGTTCGGTATGCTGTCATTATTGGAGGAATAACTCTATCAGCTTAAAACAAAGCTAAGACTATTTCGCACAAATGCCCAATCTGTGCTTCTTTATGGGTGCAGCACTTGGAACCTTGGAAGGTTACTTCAGACATAACAAGAAAGCTGCAAAACTTCATGAATAGATGTCAAACCACATATCAAATGAGACCCTAAATAGAAGAACAGGTCAGGAACCTATAGAATCTATAATACGAATACGTAGCAATGGATTGGACGTACGCTTCGAAAAGGTAACGACTGCATTGCAGGAAACGCAATGCAGTGGAATCCGCTCACACAAGAAGGAAGAAGAGCTGGACGACCGAGAAGCACATGACGCACTTTAGTCGAGGCGGAATCAGCGTCACTAGGCAAGAGTTGGAGGGGGCTGAAACACATCTCCGAAACCGTACACGATGGCGCGTAGGCGTAGTAGAGGCCCTATGCCCCGTAAGGGGTTCCTTACGGACTTAACAGGTCTGAGGACCTAAGTAAGTAAGTAAGCAACACTTGCAACTCGAATGAATTTTTGAAAAAAATTGTCAGAACTCCAATAGTGAGCAATAGATCGTTTTTTCACAATTCGCATATGCATCCCTACTTCAGGGTATTTTTGTATCACCTGTGCGTTGGTCTTAAGCCATTCCTTCGCATGAGAAGTACGCGATATAGTAGTGCTCCGTAATAATTGGTTGGAATTGGGATTTTTTTCGGTGTCAATTAGCTGATAGACCTCTTCTGTAACCATAAGGCCAAAATTATCAATATGTTGTGATCTCCGAGTTATTCAGAATTGCTTGAATTTCCCTCAGCTGGAATATATTCATCCGAACCGGAAGCCACAAACTCCAACTCATAATTATCGGAATCCCGTCTTGGTTGCGATTTCCATAAAACAAACACTGAGGTTCATTGCAAAATGTACTTCAATCAATATCTGCGAAATGATAAAAGTTACTTTTTGTCCTAAAGCTTCATGGGAAATAAAATATACACTTAAGTTACTGTGACTACCGGCGAGTAACATTGAACCTCATGCATTTCAGTTTCATCAAGTGCCGGGTGATCCGCCGCGGAATGGCCCGTTTATGCAACAATATTCATTTTCGAGTGGGTGTATAATGCAAAACTTTCTAGTTCACTGGATTCACAACTATCTGGAGCTCGAGTAATCGAAAAAATTATTCATTTTGGGTTATTGGTGTGCCTTCAACTAGAACAATTATTTCGAAACGTTTTTTGTTTTTATAATATGCTTTGCAATTATTTGGATGAATAATTTAAAAAAAAAATATTTAATTGTTAATTTAATGTTTTTCGAAACACTACTTTTTGCGCATTTTTTCGACTTCAAATTGTATAGAAAAAATTATTCAACGATTTGGGGTAAGATCTCAATCTGATTCAGAGTTCTTATACATTTCTTATCATAAGTCCAAAAGGTCAACTGCGTCATTTTGCATCGAACTAAGCTAGGGAGATTTGAATTGATGAAGTCAGTCATTTTTTGTTACTCTTTTTTTCATGGAAAATTCTTTGGAAGTAAGATTTCTTTGTTTCCGCAGCTTCTCAGTACAGGTATTTCGAGGAGTGCAGCAACGCCACCAACACATGCAACCGGCTTTTTCTACAAAACTGCCAAACATATGGCATCTTGTTATAAAAACGACATGCAGACCCTTCAAAATATCGAAGGAAATCTCGTCATCGAAGAACAGGGATTTGTAGACTTCTTTAAGTACCACTTTAAGCAGTTGCTGAATGGGCATCATGTTGACGAATATTGAAACCATGATACCATTCAATGAAAACATAGTCCCAGTAACCATCATTAAGGAGGTCCGATGGCCTACATATGGAACTCTACAATTATGTGAGTTGATGTCTCAGTAAAGTGCATGAAACAGGTTATCAAGCAAGTTTGGGAAGAGGAAAGTATACCTAATACTCGTATCTGGGTGGTCATATAGCTGAACCTGCAAAAAGGCGATCTTGTTAAAATTATAAAACATATCCCTTCATATGTTTGTGAGCGTCTTTAGCCTTTCTCCAAAACTATAATCAGAACAATATACCAAAAATCACATTAAGGAAAGTCCTGCGGAAAAGATCAAAAATTCGAATTCGAGGCCTTCATCTTTTATCTTTATTGGCTATGTGTTCTTTGAAAATACGGAGTTCTCAAACAAGATTACAAAGATCGATTTTTTTGCCAATGGAAAATTACAAGTATAACTACATCCATCGAAATGTAATTCAGTTATGAATCCAACCTCTAAGCACAAAAGTAACCGAATTGAATTCGAGACTGGAATAGACCTCAAAGATCCATTCATATTAGGATTCTACTCCACCTTCCATCGGCCATAATCCTACTGCCGATGTTGTATTTGTAATGCATTCAAAATCGTACTATACAACAAATAGCCTTTCCGAAAAAAACACCATATTAAT
Source organism: Eupeodes corollae (assembly GCF_945859685.1). NCBI lineage: Eukaryota > Metazoa > Arthropoda > Insecta > Diptera > Syrphidae > Eupeodes > Eupeodes corollae. Next base: position 143,273,943 of record NC_079147.1, on the reverse strand, counting down.
ATTTTTGAACCTTAAGGGGTACGTACAACCAAGCGTGAGAAATTTCAAATCATTCATTGTTAAAAGAAATGACAATAATGTTTTCCATAAGTCAGCCATTCAAAGAATAAGAAATCAAAAACATCCTTCCTTGTATCCTGAAAGCATATTGCTATGTCAGCCATTTGTACCCACGACATTTCCCATGTATGTTTTTAGTTTTTTTTTTGAATGATCAAATGCGTTAGCTTCCATTAAATTTATTTGAAACTCATTTGTCATATTTTATGGTATATAGCTACTCGCATTTTCATTTCCTTCTGTTCTGCAATTTAAAAATAATAAAGAACGTGATTTTATTATTATTATTCATATTCAAAAAGGAAAGGAAGGAAATGACACTAAAATAGTGTTGCCAGATTTTAACAACTTTGAGAAGTTTTATTTAGCTCGAAAGCAGTTTGAAGAGCAGACATTTTTTAAAACCAAATGATTGACTTGTAAAACATTCTTAAGAGTCAAATGGCAATTTGATGAAGATTTTATGGATTCATCGTAACTTATCCTTAAGGTCCCTGAGGGGACTTATAGGGGCATAGATCCAGCTGAATTTGAGCGATGGCCTGTGTTATATTCATGTTTAGGGTGTCAGTAAATTGTGGTTTTTGCATAGATAGTCTAGAGGGGTCAAATCACATGTGACCTTAGTGGCCAATAAACATCACCTCTGCGAGAGATAACCTTACCGCTTACCATCAAATCATTCATGCAATATGTCAATCGTGGTGTTCGCTGTGTGGCACATGACACCGTTCTTCTGTCGTCTAGGTCCATATTGTTCAATTTGGGCCACAAGAAGTTAGTTATCAACATTATGTAGCGCTCGCTATTGGAGGTGATCGCCTCACTAACGTCGTTTTTAAAAAAGTATGGACCAATTACGCCGCCGCGGCTGGCACAAAATCCACACTAAATGGTAACTTTTTCATCACCTGGTAAACCTGGCGTGGGTTGGTTTCGTCTCATATACTGAAATTTTGCTTGCCATTCATCCAAAAATCCGCCTCGTCACCAAACATAAATTTTTGGCCAAAATTGGGTTCCTCTTCCAAGCGATTCGAAGCCCAGTCAGTGAACAAACGGCTTTGCCTATGGTCATGAACATTGAGCTCCTGGGTCAGTTGGATCTTGTACGGTTGTAGACCTAAATCCCGACTCAAAATTCGCCATATTGAAGTCTGCGAAAAGCCGAGTTCTTGTGCAGGGCGATGAATAGACTGCCTCGACTTCTACTGTACAGTTTCACAGACCGCGGTGATTTTCTCGGCCGCTCTTGCGTTTCTTGAACGTAAGGGTGTTGGGAGATTGTTTACTGAACCATCGTTGCCACCAAACGTAGAACAGTCATCTGTAAAGGGCTACCACGTCTAACGTGCCAAAGTCTACCAGCGCCAATTGAAAAACCCGTTAGAAGAATTCTACTAGGTAATTTTTGCATTTTTGAGTTATAGAGCAAAACATGTACAGAGAAAGTGAAGAACTGTTTCCTCTTCTTCCTCATCCATACAGCTTCTTCTATTCGACTGTATGACTGTATATATGTAGACAGCATGAAACCGATTATCGAGCTAATATGCTTAAAGATAGCAAGCACCTTGATCGCTTTTACCTCCTTCATAGTAATAGTTTACATGTATCGATTGGTATTCCAGCATTTGCCAAACCTGGTACGAGTAGAATGGGTTGTACTGTACCATTCCTGGTGAGTTCATCTAACATATGAATGAATTCTGGAATGTCTCTATGGCTTGGCACCCAGCAAAGATGAATATTAAACTGCTGTTCTCCATTAGAGATGGTCTTCAGTTATAGACTGCTATTGAGTTTATAGAGACAGAGTACAAAGATTTGATAGCGGCCTGATTATCTGAGAAAATACGGATGTCAGATGTTGATATCACGTTTTTCTTTAAGCCAGGACAAGACTTCTTTTATCGCTAAATGTTCCGTCTGAAACACTCTACAATGATTGAAAAGTTGGAATAAGAGACTCAATTTTAGTCGTTCACAGTACATACCTCCACCAAGCCCTTTTTACTTATTACTGAATAGTTTTTTGATGCGAACATTTTTGAGGATTGGTTTTCTAGACCTGTGGTTTTCAAGAATATAAAAACGCGTATCGTATATGGCCATGATATTAGCTATTTCATAGAAAAACATAAGGGGTAGCCATCATGTGGCAGCCGCTGCTGCACGGCAGGAATTAGGACCGTAAAACGTCAATGGTCTTAGGATTATCGGCACTTCACATAACCCCACAAAACATAGTCCAGTTCTGTTAAATCGCACGAACTTCGAGGCCACGCAACAGGACCACGACGCGACGTGAGATAATGCGTTCAGCAAAAGTTTTCTTAAATAAATATATTTTTGTTAGCTTTATGGAGCGGAACTATTACTTTGATAATAAATGTGCACAATTTGTAAACGTTATTCAGGAAAAACGTAAGGGGACTTTGTAGTAAGACTTCTGACATCTTTCTTTACTCGCAATTCCCACACGGTGTATGTGTTTTAACAGAAACTTGGGTCAATTCAAGCTTTTTCGACACAGAATTTTCCAGTGAAGAGTTCGAAGTCTACACAAAGTTTACATCCCTCCAAAAAGTTAAGAGTCTGTTTATAGCGACATCTCCTTGGCATAAGGCTTTGTTATCAATTTGTCCCACTCTGACAACAATATTTTATTTTTAGGTGATTTAAATGTACCACACATTGACTAGATTCCATCTGAAGATGAATCCTGCCTTAAAGCATCACTCTCTTCATCATAATTGGCACCATCTTTTCTCGTGTCCACTGCGAAACAATAGAAATAAGGGTTGGAAAACTTACCTCAATAACTGTTTTCAATAAAAGTCTCATTTTATGTTGAACTCTTTAATGAATTTAAGTTTATTTATACTCTACGAGGAAAGTCCCAGAAGTAAACGGGTTGTTATTTGAAAGAATGACTATGGTTAAGAGTAATAACTTTATAAAGCCGGTACAGCGTCGTAAACACTGCAGCTCGAACACCCGAAACTTTTCCATTAGGAAAGGGGCACACGGGACAGCCATAAATGATCATCGGCCGTATGAGGGCCATGTAGCAAATTACCTTCACTCTGGGGTCAAGCCGACTGTTGTAAAACAGCCGTTTCGTCAGAGTCAAGGCTCCTCTGGTCCTGGTCAGAGCAGCATTTATATGTCTGGCGAAATATAAATACTGATCTAACCAGATACTGAGGTACTTCATTACACTTTTGCTCGCTAATCACTGCCCGTGAAGATCAACGATGACCATCTAGCGCCAATTCTTGCAATTATCCCTCGTGGCCCAAGCCAACGGAGTCCCGAATAAAATTGTCGTCGACTTCTGGACACTTATTTTCAGTTTCCAGTCATCACAATATCGCTGAATCTTGTCGGAATTACACTGCAAGAGAATTCTTATAACCTCAACTTTTCGGGCCGTTCTGTACGCAATTAGATCGTCGGCGTACGCAATTGCCTTTGTAAGACTACCTATCAGATCGCTGGTGTAAATGCTGAAGAGAATCGGCGAATTCACCGCTCCCTGTTGAAGACCATTTTTAATTGAGAATGTTGTGGTAGAAGTTACATTGCCACTTTTGACAACAAACTTTCTACCGTTAAGCATATCATAAAGTATGTACAACAATGGCTTGCTTATGCCAAGCCTGCACAGTTTTAGGTAAAGATCCTCTTACCATACTGTATCAAAAGCCCTTTCTAAATCAACCAGAACAGCACCTGTGCATTGTTGTTTTGATTTATTCCATTGGATATCAGAAACCAGTTTAGACGCAGCATGAATTGTGTCATGACCCGCCTTGAACCCGAACTGTTTATCCGGAATTGTTTTATTGTCCGCAGCGGTCTTGCAATGCACTGGATAATATGCATTATTCAGTGCATTATTGAAGGGTGTGGTGTAAATGTCAATTGCCTAGATCGGTAAATGTCTTAGTATAACGTTGGATATACCATTGACACACCTGCTGTTACTCAACCTTTGACACTAATAAGGGACTTGGTCCCGTTTGCTCGGCGATTATGGCATTTCCAAGGAATCGTCACCGAACCGCATGAAACCGCGGTTCTCAGATCGCCATTGTGTCATATCATTTCGAAGGTAAAAGTGATGAAGTAGGGCTTTGTTTTCCAAGTCGTGGTTGGGGCGAATGCTAACATTCACCTTGTACACTTGCTGGAAAGCAGCTCCCTTTGAGTCTTGTCAGTAAGCCACTCTTATGCCTACGTAGTGCGTCTGTAGACGAGTTGCTGTAGACGTTCATTTGGTCCTGTTCTTTGTACTTTGGAACTGTCCGTTCCATTGTTCGTTTAATTGCTTCGTCCATCCGTTGTTATTGTTGGTCAAATTCTGTATTTGTCAGGTTTCTATTGTTTGGTCACTCGAAAGAGTTCTTTGTCTCTGTCTTTAACTGTCAGTCGGTTGTCGTACAGGAAAAGATGTAGACAGTCCAACGCACTAACCATTATACGCTACGGTTACTACAATAAAAAAAAAAGAGGCTGGGATGCGACCCACACTGATAGCTTCCCATCCCGTCTGTCGATTGGTCTTGCTTAAAAGTTTGTCTATATGTACTCGTATCAATTTTTACCAAATTTGCGTACTATTTTTTGTAGATTTTATTTTTTATGAAAAAAACGGACTGTTGGATTTTTATATAAAAATTACTGAATATCGAAAACAATATTTTCTGTGAAATAAAATAAGTTTGAAGCCAATATTTTTAATTTTTAAAAAACTATTTGAGTCGAAAGTAAATTTTTACCAAGTTTTAGTATTGTTTTTTTTTAAGTTTTATTTTTTTGTTAAGAAACTGTCAATTCGATTTTTTTCAAAATTTTATCGAATGTTAAAAACAATATTTTTTATAAAATAAAATTATTTTTAACCCAACATTTCAAATTTTTGAAAAGATATTTTAGTCGAAAACCAATTTTTACCAACTTTTGTTAAATTATTTTTAGGTTTTTAATTTTTTGTACAAAAACTGTCAATTAGATTTTTTTCAAAATGTTACTGAAATTTTGAAAGATAAAAGTAGTTAAAAGCCTACGATTTTTGAAAAGATATTTGAGTCGAAAATCAATTTTTACCAACTTTTATACATTTGTTTAGGTTTTTATTTTTGTAAAAAACTGTCAATTTGATTTTTCTCAAAATTTGTCCTTATGTTGAAAACAATATTTTTTATAAGATAAAATAAGTTTGAAGCCTCAATTTCAAGTTTTTGAAAAGATTTTATGAATCGATATTCAATTTTTACCAACTTCGAGTAATGTTTTTTTAGATTTTTATTTTTTATACAAAAAACAGTCAGTTCGATTTTTCTCAAAATTTTATCAGATGTCAAAAACATTATTTTTATTGCATAAAATTGTGTTGGATATGAAATCATATTTTAGTCGTAAAATTTTGGAGGTGACGAATTTTTTTTTCAGTTTTTTTGATTTAAAAAAAAAACTGTTTAATGGATTTTTTTCAAAAAATATACTTCTTTGATATCACGTTATATAAAATTTAATTCAAGTCTAGCGTTTTTGGTTTGTAAGATATTTAGGGTTTACTAAAATTTTCAAATTTTTTTTTTTGATATCAATATCTCCTCTGGTTCTTGAGCTATGGACGACGAAAAAAACGTCGCGAAAGTACGGACGTACGAACGTACAGACATCTTTCTAAAAATCTTTTATTTCGACTCTAGGGACTTTTAAACGTCGAGAAATGTCAAAATTTTCAGTTTGACAAATCGGACCCATTACAATAACTTCCTATGGGAAGTTAATATACATAAAGAAGGATTAAAATCATTGTATAAAAACCGTGCCCCACTGTCGTAAACTGAGAATAAATCAATCAATTTTTAAAAACTTTTAGTAATGTTTTTTTTTTAAGTTTTTTATTTTTTGGAAAACAAACAGTCTACATTTTTTTTGTAGATTTTAATTTTTATAAAAAAATAACTTTTGGATCTTTCCAAAAATTTAACTGAATGTTAAAAACAATATTTTCTATTAGATCAAATTAATTTTAAGTCAATACCCTTGATTTTGGAATAATATTTAAGTCGAAAATCAATTTTTACCAACTTTTAGTAATGTTTTACTCACGTTTTTATTTTATGTAGAATTAACTGTACATTCGATATTTCTCAAAATTTTACCAAATGTCAAAAAACGTTATTCTTTAATGCATACAATTATTTTGAACATAAAACCATTTTTTGTTCGTAAAATATTTGTTTCAGATTTTTTACTTATAAAAAAGTTTGGTACCACGTCACAATACATAGAAATAGCTAGTGTTATTGGTTAGTGAGATAATAACACAGAAAGATGGGGAAAGGACCCTTGAGCAGTTGGATTTTTTACCATTGCAATTAAAAAAAAAACCAACTGCTCAATAGTCCTTTCTCCATCTTTCTGTGTTATTATGTTTTTAACAAAATTTATTTGAAGTCGATGACTCTACTGGTTCTTGAGATATGGCCGGCAAAAACATACATCTCTCGAAAAATCTTCTATTTAGTCTATAGAAACCTTGAAACGTCAAGAAATGCCATATTTTTCAAAACATGGCAAAAACATACATCTCTCGAAAAATCTTCTATTTAGTCTATAGAAACCTTGAAACGTTAAGAAATGCCATATTTTTCAATTCGACCAATCTTACCGATTACAATAACATCCTTTGGGAAGTTAATAAAACACCCATTACCTTTGAATTTTATATTACATAATAAATAATACTTTATTTATTTTTTTCTCAAAATTCAAAAGTGTTAAAGATTACACTTTTGGAACTATGGCATTTACGGTCTTATTTTGTATGCATTAGAACCTTTTTCTACTTGAAGTTATACACAGAAGAAAACAATACAGCAACTTTCACAACCAAATACAAATTCCTAATATTTTTTAAAACCGTTTTTTTTCTTAAAATAATTCTTAGTTTTATAAGAATAAAATAGCGCGCTCCCTCGTCCTATCTTAGCCTAATAAATCTCTAAACCTATAAACTCTGGTCGGGAAATATTTTAAATTTTACTATCTTGTACTGTCTTCGATATATCAACGACGACAACGTCGAGGGACGACATTTATATCTATTTTAATGCAAGGACTCTCCACATCCCATCTTTCATTTATAAGTAATGTACTTTGATACACTTTTATTCCCTCTTTTATTTCCGCGCAGGAAACAAGACATTTAAAGTCATCCCAACGAATTCCTCCAACCCTAACTTTACCCCATGCAAACCCACAGTGACAGCAAGAATACTTTTGATGATTTGCTCTGTGTCATAATGACATTCATGACATATTTTACAGTCAGCAGGGAAATATACATGAATACTTACTCGTCTATATGCAATAACCATCTCCTCATCATAGGAGTCAAATCAAATTTAAGACCGCTAATGGACCAACCCAATTTGATTAACCATTTAGAATGAAAAACGATGATAAATATTCACCCTCCGCCCTCTTAATAAAATTTAAAGCTTCCCAAGACGATTGAGCACCATAAAAGACGTTCATTTTTCGCCATCGTGATTTTATAGAAATTTAGGAGCTATGGACGGTATTTTCGCAAATGGCTACACTAGTAATAGCTATGTACTTAAAAAACAATAAAAAATTGAAAAAAAGAAGAACCTTCAATATTTCCGGTGCTCGATGGATGATTTTCTGGTTGAGTTTCTTTTTCGAAGCTATAAGTACATCTAGTGCAGGGGACCCCACTGATGGGTTGTCTGTATCGTTGGGAATTATTAGGGGTTATGTCTGCTATGTTATCAGCTTACGCATAAAGTTCAAGTTCATGCTGCTGAAAAGATGAGAAAATGATGAAGAAGGATTCAATTTTAGAAATGGGAGTTTTGTCGTCTTCGTCGACGCGACAGTCGTTTCGCTATTGGCTGCGATAGTAATAATTGATTTTTGAAAATGTCAACGAAGTTACTATCTATAGGGCAAGATAATTGAATGTAATGGTGTAGATGTCATTTCAACATCGACTATGCAGTAATAGAACTTCCTCAGTTATAAAAATGAACATAAATACAGATTGTTCTTGTCGACTACAATTTATTGACAAATTCATTTTTTATTACGGAAATTTAGTCCGCAGTGTTATATTTTTGAAGAAGGTTTTGGAGAAAGATGAACAGATAAAAGAAAAATACAATAAATTTAAGTTGATTTTTTTTAATTGTTAATAAATAGTTTTTCTTACTTCATAAATTCTTACTGCATAAATTTAAAGGAACTTAAGATTTTGAAGTTTGTTGTCTTGTCAACATTTATTCGAAAGAGATTTAAATTCAGCCTCGCTTTATGAATTGAAATATTAAAACAAAAATTAATATTTTGACATCCATGAATAAGGTGGTGGAACAGCTCGGAGAGAACCAGGGCCTAGTGACTTGCAACTCTCAAAAATTCTTGTGCGTGAGTGGAGGGAACCAACAATTTATGTGAGAATTTGAGAATAAATATTGGAGGATTTGTCAATTCAAGAAGTAGTAGACGTGTAATACAATTTTAGACGACACAAGCAAGGATTGAACCCAAAACGTCTGCCGTGATAGTCCCGTACTAACCATCACGCCATACATACTTGAACTGAATGTTCTAAGATGGCTATCCAGCAAGACTTCTTCATGAACCCGTTTCCTGTTTGTATTGATGAGTTGTGATTAATGTGAATTGTGGTAAGAGGTTTTTTCCAACTGAATTTATACACACTCGAAGGGTTTTAAAAACCTTTAATATGTCAGAGACAGAGTGTAATAAGCCATTTCTTTAACATTCACGTAGTACTGCCTAAGAACTAATATCTGTACCTCACAGCACGGCCGAAGTAGAAGTGATGGGTATTCCTTAAGGCACAAGTATTACGGTTGCAGGAAAGAAATGCAACAGCCGGTTACTCTAAGGAATATGGAAAAACCACTTCTCCAAATTATATAACGGCGATGACGAACCGAATTCCGGAATTCCGCTACAAGGGAGATACCTAGGCGACGCAGATCAACAATTTCGCCTACCCGACCTCGACGAAGTAAAAATAGCTATATCTAAACTGAAGTCAAACAAAGCTGCTGGAGCTGACGGCATCGCTGTAACCAACTCTTCTGCAAAATATGGTAGGAAGAAAGCATGCCCGATGAGCGGAATGACCGATACATTAGAAAGGAGACCTTCTAAGTTGCGCCAATAACAGAGGCATCTGTCTCCTTAACATTGCATACAAGATCCTCTCTGCCGTATTATGTGAACGTCTGAAGCCGCAGTTCGTCAACAACCTGATAGGTAATTATTAGTGTGGCTTCAGAATATGAAAGTCCACTATCGACCAAATATTCACACTATGGCAGATCTTGGAAAAAACCCAGGAGCTTCAAATCGAGACCCACCATCTCCTTATCGATTTTAAAGCCGCGTATGACAGCATCCATAGGGAAGAGCTCTACAGAGCGATGTCTAGTTTTGGCATCCCTGTTAAACTTATCCGTTTGTGCAGAATGACGATGGAGAATGCACGCTGCTCTATCAAGGTCAGACAAAATCTCACCGATGCATTTGATGTCAAAAAATGTTTTAGACAAGACGATGCACTGTCATGCGACTTCTTCAACATCGTTCTGGAAAGAATTGTGCAAAACTCAACCGTCAACAAAAAAGGCACATTCTTACAAAGGTCCATCCAATTACTCGGATACGCCGATGATATTGACATAATTGGAAGATCAAAGCGTGCTGTCAGTGGAGCGTTTTTGAGCATTGCGACAGAAGCGAAGAAGATGGGTTAAGTGGTCAATCAGGGCAAGACCAAGTATATGCTGTCATCAAAAAGGGGCATTGAACAACAACGTCTTCGACAGAACGTCATTCACCATGGATAGCTATAACTTCGAGGTATTTAAGGACTTTGTCTACCTAGCCATCGCTATTAATGTGGGGGCTAAGTAGAGGGATAAAGGTTTTCTTAAATCAAAAGAAACACTTGTTTTAATAGTTTAATAATAGTATATAGTTTTAATTCACTTTAGTTTTTAAATAATAATAGTTTTAAGTTTAGTAATAGCGATATTTAGTTTAAATAAAAATAAATTTAGTTTAATAAAAGTAGATAAGGATAACAATTTAAATTCGTGGCGTTTTCGTTTCGTCTTCCGTAGCTTCTCGTCGTCACCGTTCGATTGATTTTTTGTTCCTGTTGGTTATTGCTGTTGGTCGTTCAAGTTCGAATTATTTGGTTAGTGTTGCCGTTGTTGCTGTCATTCTTTGAAAGGACGGACTTAAGGGTCCATTGCTAGGCACATTTTGCCTACATTAATGCAGACAACGACACCAGCGCTGAAATCAAACGAAGAATAACTCTTGCAAATCGCTGCTTCTTTGGACTTAGAAGGCAATTGAGAAGTAAAGTCCTCTCTCGAGCATGTAAAATCACCATCTATAAGACACTCATCATCCCGGTTCTCATTTATGGCGCTGAGGCCTGGACCCTGTCAAAGAAAGATGAGAGTGTCTTAGGATGCTTCGAGAGAAAAATTCTTCGGGTGATTTTTGGTCCCGTACGCATAGATGGAGAATGGAGGAGAAGATATAACGACGAACTGTACGGGCTGTACAGCGACACTAACCTAGTAAGCAGAATTAAAGTCCAAGGGCTTAGATGGCTAGGTCATGGCGGACACTAACGCTACAGCCCGGAAGGGCTTCGAATCCAATCTCAAGGAACTGCGCGGTGCAGGAAGAACGCGACTCAGGTGGCGCATGTAGGTGGGTGAAGACCTCAACCAACTTGGCGTGCAAAACTGGAGTCAGCTAGCTAGGGACCGAGCGGGCTGGAGACGCATGTCGGTTGAGGCTAAAGTCCACTCCGGACTGTGGAGCCACCTTAAGTAAGAAAGTAAGTATTTTAAAAGCTCTTTGTTCAATTCTTTTAAAGAGGCTTAAGCCAATTTCTGAGCCCCAGTCCAGTGATTGGACGCACAATTTTTGGTTTTGTGCAGATCAGAAGAAGAGAAACATTTTTTGCATTGTCTTAGAAAACCCAAACATCTTGCTGAATCGTTAGCAACATCGGCTATATGGTCGCTCCGCAAGAAGAGTTGGATTTTTTATGCACATGATAAGAGTTTCAAGATGTTCAGTTTTATTAATACAAGTCTCACCCAAGGATAATGGCAAGCTTTAACGACATGATGGTTAGTGCGTTGGACTGTCATGCCAGAGGTCTTGGGTTCGATCCCTGCCTATGTCATCTTAAGTCTTTTCACGAGTATTGCCCCTTACGAGGAATTGACAAATTCTCCAAGAGTAACTCTTGTCATGAAAAAGTGCTTTCTTAATTTAGCCGTTCGGATTCGGCATATAAACTGTAGGTCCCCTGCATTCCTGACAACATTACTCGCACACAGGAATGGAGAGTTGTAAGTCACTAGGCCCTAGTTCTCAACGGACTGTTGCACCACCCAATTTATTTATTTATTTATTTTAACGACAGAAGACACCATTCCGTACTTCACTCGGTTTCTCATTCCTCATTGTACACTGCTCTGTAGGCCAGAAATAAATGAGCTCAGAATAACTTGTTGTTGCAGTTTCACATTCGAGAAGAGTTTGTATGTAAAGCTAAGAGTACTTTTTTCAGCAAAACAATTGATAGGATTAGAAGGTGCAGGCACGGGATCATTAATAAAAATAAGAAAGAGCATCGGAGACAAAACATAGCCCTGGGGTACTCCAGTATTTATTTTGAGGACTTAAAACCATCTACTAATAACTGTACCTAACGGTCCGATAGGTAATTTTTAATCCAACGAAAAAGGGACTCATCTAAAAAAATGGTCGTATTTTTGATAAGAGAGCCTGATGCCAAACTCTACCAAACGCTTTTGAAATATCAAGTGCAATAATTTTGATTTCATTAAAACGATGTAAAGATTTGTTCCACTATTTAGTGAGGTGAAACATGATATCAACGGTGGATCTGTAGCTCCAAAAGCCATACTTTAAAGCGAAATATTTCTTGTGCTATTATCTAATCAGTTTTTCCATGAAAAAAAGAATGTAAGTGATATTGGTCGATTATCGATTATGATTCCCTTCTTTTGGGAATAGGCTGGACAAATGCTGTTTTCCATCTTCTCGGAACGAGACCGAGAATTGGGAAAAATTGAAAAGCGCTTACACAATAGGTTTGTTAGCGTTGAAAAAAAGAGATTGGTCCCATAGAATCACTAATGCGCTCAAAGATAGGCGGAGTCAACTCTTACTGGCAGCGTTGAATTGGAGTCAAACTGCCTAAAATGATATTAGCTTTTTCAAGAGAGCTAACAAATGAAATTCCATTGACGACGGGCATAGGAACCGAGAAAGAGGAACAATTACTCATGTTTTTCACAATTGATCAGAAGTTTTTACTACCTTTAGGACATTGGGCAGTATGGCCTTGGTTGCAATAGATCCACTGTTGATCTCATGGTTTATCTCACCGAACAGTGGAGTTTTAGAGAAATTAAGATTGTTGCACTTGATATTTCAAATGCGTTTGATTGAGTTTGGCATTCCTTATCGAAAATGCGTGCTTCAGAAATTACCTTTCAATTCAATTGAAGTAGTATTAACCGGGCTCTAATCTGACATCCAAAAAATAAACGCTGGTGTGCTCCAGGAATCTATTTTGTCTCCGACGCTCTTCCTTATTTTTATAAATGATCTTTTGTCTGAAACTTCTTACCTTAATTTTTTCGCTGATGACAATAACATCAGGTTTTCATATTCGTTCTTAGATCATCATCCATTCTCTTCGGGTGTGGACTACCAACGGCAACGTTGGTAAATTAAATTAAATTCTGGTCTTGACAGAGAGAATTGCCTAATAAGGAATCAAAAACTTGTAGAATTAAATTCGCCCTAAGATTGACATAGTATCTACTTCTTATGAATTTATTATTTTGTCTGATTCCATCCAATGAACTTTTTCGTCCTATCCTAGCGCTGTAATCGTTTTTACACGCGATTTCAAGGTACACAATCCTTCATGGCTTCAACATTAGGGTCAGATAAAATAAAAAACTAGTAGTGAGGATTTTTCGCCTCTTTTAGTACTAACAGTTAAATTGTTAGAACAATTAGTTAACTTAGCTTAATATTGCATTTTAAAATGGATTACATATGTAATCCCCGTGACGACTGGTGTAACATTTTGTGCGCGACGACTGCATGGTTATATAGCTGGTCAACGAGTACACTCGAATATTGGACGTGAAAGATTGAACAGAAAACACTCTTGGCTTGTTTCTTACCTCTAACCAAGTTAATTAAACAATTTGTATTCTATATCGTGTCATATCAATAAGAGAAAGAGCTCCTAAGAGAACCGTTTGGAAATAAGCGAAAGCCAACTAAAAGGGTCTCAATAATTATTTCAGGATCTTTAACTGATTCTCTTGAAAATGAGAAATTACATTCCGAACAGTGGTAAAAATATCAGACCTAAGGAAAAAAAACGTTATTACGGCTACAGAAGTAAGTTTAGGTTGTTTTGAGGCCACAACAACTGAGAAAAACTGGAAAAATTTCACGGAAGTCAGGAAGGCCTGCAATGCTCATACTTGAAGGACAAAACTTTTGCATGACCAAAAATTAAGCAAAACAATAATGATTCATCTCACCAAACAGTGGTACAAATCTATACATTGTCTTTGAGGAAACGAAATTATTGCACTCAATATTTCAAAACCATTTGATACGGGTTGACATAGGGTTCTCTTATCGAAAATTAGTGCTTTCGGTTTTCATAAATCCCTCCTACATTGGATAAGTAATTACCTTTTGGATCTTTTAAAACAAGAAGTATTGGCTGGTATCAAGCCTGAAAACCACAAAGTAAATGCTTTTGTGTCCCAGGGCTCTGTTCTATCTCCAACACTCTTTTTCATTTGTATCAATGATTTCCTGCCTTCTTCTTTTAATCTAATACATTGTTTAGCTGACAATAGTATTCTTAGCTTTTTGAACTCGTGGTCACACTCACATCCCTCTTCTTTGGATGTGGAATTGCAACGACAAAATATGATAATTGGAGAATTAAAAACCGCGTGGAATGTAATGCTTCGAAAACCCAATTCTATTTGTATCGTTGGTTGCACTTGCAACAATGGTATGTGTATAAAACAATGATATGTGTATAAAACAACGTTTACGTACATGATGTCTCCAAAAATGAAGAAAGATGATTGGGATTCCTAATCTCGATCTCGATATTAGCGATATTTGCGTTCATCCCGTTAAAAAGTTAAACCTTAATACTCCCACTTTTAGGAATGCTCATCACTATACCCTCCAGCCCAACTTCTGTCGTACTTTCAAGAACAGATATTCGTTGTTTAGCCTTACAACATTCTGTCTTTCCCAGTCATTGCAATATTCAGGAATTCAAAACTACCACCTTTCTAAACCTATTTCCTTTTTCTATGTGTCTTCATAATAAGGGCAGCAATATTCTTTTGAGTGTCCGCTTATTATAAATAATATTGTTAAATTATTAATAATATTATATAATTAAATGGCGGATTCTTAATTACAACCAACATGTCTCCAGCTTCGCACGCCAAGTTAGTTTAGGTCTTCACCCTCCTGAGAGCACCACCTTCTGGGCTGGAGCGTTGATGTCCATTCGCTCTACATGACCTAGCTAACTAAGTCAGTGTCGCTGTACAGCTCTCGTCACAAAACGAATTTTTCTCTCGAAGCATCCTAATACGCTCTCGTCTTTCTTTGACAGGGTCCAGGCCTCAGCGCCATAAATGAGAAATGGGGTGCTGGGTGTCTTATAGATGGTGATTTTAGATGCTCGAGAGGGCTTTACTGCTCAATTGCCTTCTAAGTCCAAAGAAGCCGCGATTTGCAGAATTATTCTTCGTTTTATTTCAGCGCTGGTGTCGTTGTCTGCATTAATAGCGGTGCCTAGGTAGACAAAGTCCTTAACTACCTAAAAGTTATAGCTGTCCATGGTGACGTTTTGTCCAAGACGTCGTCGTTCAGTGTCCTTTTTTGATGACAGCATATACTTGGTCTTGCCCTCATTAACCACTAAATCCATCTTCTTCGCTTTCGTCGCAATGCTCAAAAACGCTTCACTGACATCACGCTTTTATCTTCCAATTATGTCAATGTCATCTGCGTATCCGAGTAATTGGATGGACCTTTGGAAGATTGTACCTATAGTGTTGACAGTTCAGTTTTGCACAATTCTTTCCAGAACGATGTTGAAGAAGTCGCATGTCAGTGCATCGCCTTGTTTAAAACCTTTTTTGACATCAAATGCATTGGTGAGATCTTTTCCGACCTCGATAGAGCAGCGTGCATTCTCCATCGTCATTCTGTATAAACGGATAAGTTTGACAGGGATGCCCAACAATCCATTTCTCTATAGAGCTCTTCAATATGGATGCTGTCATACGTGGCTTTAAAATCGATAAAGAGATGGTGGGTATCGATTTGAAGCTCCTGGGTTTTTTCCAAGATCTGCCGTAGTGTGAATATTAAGTCGATAGTGGACTTTCCTGGTCTGACGCCAAACTGATAAAGACCTATCAGGTTGCTGACGAACGGCTTCAGACGTGTACATAGTAAGGCAAAAGGGATCTTATATGGAATGTTAAAGAGACTGATGCCTCTGTAGTTGGCGCAGTTTAGAGGGTCTCCTTTGTATGTACCGGACAAACTATGCTGAGATTCCACTCATCGGGCATGCTTTTTCCCGACCATATTTTGCAGATGAGTTCAAACATGCTCCCTACCAAGTCATCGTCTGCTGCTTTAAATAGTTCGGCAGTGATGCCGTCAGCTCCAGCAGGTTTTTTTTGACTACAGTTTAGATATAGCTATCTTCACTTCATCGAGTTTGGGTAGGCGGAATTGGTGACCCCTACAGCGGAATTCGGTTCGTCATCTTCTTTATATAATTTGGAGAATAAGTATTTCCATATTTTTAACATAGGCGTCTTTACAGGCTTCGGTTCGTGGCTTGTGCGCTTGGGAGGTTTTTTTTACCTTTTGGACCTTCTTTCCAGCGCCGTTTTGTATGCCTCTTGTTTCGATGCGTGCGCTTGCCGGCATTCGTTGTCAAAATAGGGGTTTCGCTGTTGTGGCCGTGTGAAACCTAGTACTTCAGAGGCGGTTTCTCTGATCGCTGCAATGCACTGCTGCCACTGGTTTTCAATGCTTAATGCAGGCAGCATAGGACTTCTTAAGAGGTTACTAGAGACTCGGTCGGAAAAGGAGATGACAGTCTCTTGCGATTGTAGCCGTCTAACGTCGAAACTTTTCACAGTACTCCTTTGTTTTGGCTTGGACCGGGATATCCGTAGCCGTACCTTGGCTATAGCGGGGTAGTTGTCCGAATCAATGTTGGCCCCTCGGAAAGTTCGGATATCCTGTATACTGAAGAAGTGTGGTGCGTCGATTGCAATGTGATTAATCTGGTTGACAGTTGATTGAACAGGAGATTTTCATGTGTGTAAGCTACCAGACCGTTTCGCCCCTCAGCGAAACCGTCAGCCTGAATTCGTTGTCGGTGGTGGTGTCGTGCAGGCTGTATCTCCCGATTAAGCCATCAAAGATGTCTTCTCCTCCTAGCTTGGCATTTAAATCTCCTAAGACAATTTTAATGTCATAGCCAGGGCACTGCTCATATATCTTGTCCAAGAGCTCGAAGAATATGTATTTGGTGTCTTCATCTTTCTTATGTTGGCGAATTCAGCCTTGATGGGGATTGTCGTGATGCGCTCGCTCACACTGTTGAAACTCAAGACTTTTTGCTTGAGTCTAGTTCCAACAACAAATCCACACCCAAATAGGCGCTGTCTTTGTCTTCTCGGTAGCAGTCGCCGTAGTGTACATTGCAGTCTTTTAGTTTGCGTTTGCCCGGTCAATCCCATCGCACTTTTTGTATGGCGGTAATATCTGCCTTGCAGCAGTTTAAGGCTTCCTCTAGTTGTTCGGCTGAACGTGGTCTGTTAAGGGACCTAACATTCCACGTACAGATCCGAAGTTCGTTGTCCTTATTTCGTTTGCTTGGGTTGTCAGCAGTGAATCCGTCCGTATCTGAGGCTTGCTGGTGCTTCGCAACTTATAAAAAAATGTGTAATGTTATTAAAGGGCAGATACAACTTCCAAAATTGTTATAAAGCTTTTTTTCAGCAGAGAACCAATCCATTAGGGAAACCAGTCGAATTCAATTTTTCCCAAGTAAAAGTAAGAACATTATTTTTTAAATTTAAAAAATAAACATATACTAAGTTGCTTAGATTTAAAATAAATACGCATTTTGTTGTACGTATAATAAAAATGGTATATTTAGCCATTTTTTATTTTTCAGAATGTTTATCAGTTTCTTAATAAAAATAAATTTATTTCTAACCTTAGATTTAATTTTGAATTTCGTCGCTTATCCTAAGTGCAGATAGAAATATTTACAATAAATATATGCATATGTATGTGTGTGTATAATAAATGGTTAAATTAGGTTAAAAAAATGTTCTAAAAATCACATTGCATATGTATGAAGAAGTATAGGTGGATATTCATTTGAGGCATCACAGTAACCACAATTTGGTTGGAAGTTTCGAGAAGACATTATTCCAAAGGCCAATGAAAATATCAGCTAAACCTTTTTCCAGATCTGGTCTCAATTCCGAAATGATCTCGTTTCCATTTTGATTCAAAAACTGATTAATAGATGTTCCAAGTATTTCGTTGCCATTGAAAAGATTGGTTAGATGAATACGCATGCTTCCGACCAAGAAAGTTACCTTCATCTCTTCAATATGAATGATTTCCTGAAAATTACATAATTGGGTAAATCTCAAAAATAATATCAAATTTTATGCAGAAATACATACCTCAGGAGCATTACGTAAGCTTATTTTCGTATAGACCGCTGTTTTTACATTTTTCAAGGACATATTAACATCGCCATTACCAACTACTGGTAAAAGTAAAATATTTCCCTTCAGATTATATTTAGCTCTAATTCTTAGAATTGGAATTTCCAATTCAAAATTGAACATCTTTTTTTCAAGATCTAAACTATAAAGGTAAAGAATACAAATTTTTTATTAGATGTTATTTTATAAATATTATAAATACTAGACTATACCTTGCTTTACGAACAGTTGCATTCGATGGACCTCTAACGACTAGATTTTGAAATCCACCAGCTAGAATAAGATTTCCACTGCCTTTTGATACGGAAACTGCATCGATGTGCAATGGTTCAAAACTTTGAACTCCAATTTCAGGTACACCTGCTGCAAGGGCTGGAAAACATCCTTGGAAGAGATCACGGAAGCATTTGTTTTCATTGGGATTCAGTCTCGGACAAGTTCTTAACCAATCAGCTGAGAATAGAAATAAAAATGTTTATCATTTATAACACATTATAATTTTATACGCCAAGGATAATTTGTACAAAGTGCATGATTTCAATAATACCTCGAGTTATTTCGACCCATTAAGGATTATCGAGAAAGCTAACTAAATAATCAAGTATGTATACGTGAAAGGTATCCTGACAAGTACTAGCACAACTATTTCAAGTGTTCCTAAACTCTCTACGCTATAAGTGATGATTCGATAGTATTGGCACACATTTTTTAAACATATTTTAAGGATCAATCTCATGAGGAAAGAGAACCTCTAATTGGAATTTTGCTAAAGTAGAACAATCTATAGTTTCCACGTCAAGTTTCACTTAAATATACGTTTTCTTTGCTTCTATTTCAACTTTTTCTTTTCTGTTGCGATTTTAAAATGCTGTCATGGGTCAGAAAGATCTAGTCCATCATCAACCGTAAGCTTGCCCTCAAAGCATCTTGTAAATATAGAATTTTTCAACAGGGACGCTTCAAAAGTAGAGCGACAGGGACAGCAAACGACGCCATATTTCTTGCAGCTCTTTTAACATTTCTCTTCAGTAAGATTTGCCATTTCATGATGGAATTATTACAATTTCGGAGTTAGTGGCCTTAAGAGCACTACGTCCAATTTATGGTCATAATAACTGTCCTTGCATATGAACAACTAAGCGTCTATTGGAAACATTTTATTCCACAGGCACAGTACAAAATTTTAATGTGCCAGTGAGACAAATAAGTGCCCATAGTGCCCAGACGTCTCTCAGACGTCGTTCTCAAGCGTTGGGCATCTCTGTGACGTCGCTGTGGTGAATTTTGCGAAAATATCTTGGTCAACATCCTTACAAGATTAAATTGACGCTAGAACTGAAGCCGCTTAACCACCAGGACCAGAAGCGTCGTAAGTTCGTGAAATGGGCTGAGCAACAGCTTGAAAACGATTTGGATTTTCATCAAAAAATCATCTTCAACGATGAGGCTCATGTTTGGCTGAATGGCTTCATCAATTAACAAAGTCAGGCAGCAAACCACACGTACTCGATGAGTCATCATTGCCTCACGAAAAAATTACTGTTTGCTGTGGGACAGACAAAATTACGGTTTGGTGTGGGTTATGAGCCAGCGGCGGCGGCGTCATTGGGCAATACTTCTACCGTGATGATCAAGACAGGCTCATCCCTGTGAATGGGGATAGCTACCGTCTAAAGATAATAATTGAATATTTTTGGCCCCAATTGGATGATATAGACTTGGAGGACAAGTGGTTCCAATAGTACGGCACCACATTGATGAACTTTGTACTAATGTCAATCGTAAAAGTGCAGCATACTGCAATGGGCAAAAATCCATGTTCAAACTTAAAATGCGAATATATCGCTTAATATGCGTGCCAGAGGGTCAAAAGTCGGCAATTTTTGACCTCCATTATATCTTGATCTAGGAATTATTCCCTTTCCATTAATGTGCCTATCTTTGAATAAGACCAATATTACAATAAGTTATGGGCAAAAATCCATGTTCAAACTTAAAATGCGAATATCTTGCTTAATATGCGTCCCAGAGGGTCAAAAGTCGGCAATTTTCGATTTTCATTATTTCTCGATCTAGACCACCTAGAGGGCTGAAATTTCAGGATTGTGATCTAGGAATCATTTCCTTTCCATTGCTGTACTCATCTTTGAATAAGACCAATTTTGCAACAAGTTATGGGCAAAAATTCAAGTTCAAACCTTAAATGCCAATATCTCGCTTAATATGCGTCCCAGAGGGTCAAAAGTCGGCAATTTTCGATTTCCAATATTTCTCGATCTAGATTTATGCTTGAAAGCCGTCAAAAAATTTGATCAGAATCTGGACTTCTGCAAGTGTCTTATAAGATAAAATTAGTGTGAATCCAATATTTCAAATTTTTGAAAAGGTATTTGAGTCGAAAATCAATTTTTACCAACTTTTGTTAAATTTTTTTAGGTTTTTAATTTTTTGTACAAAAACTGTCACTTAGATTTTTTTCAAAATTTGACTGAATGTTGACAACAATATTTTTTGAAAGATAAAAGTAAATTAAAGCCAATATCTCAAAGTTTTGAAAATATATTTGAGTCGAAAATCAATTTTTACCAACTTGTATTAATTTTTGTTTAGGTTTTTATTTTTTGTAATAAAACTGTCAATTCGATTTTTCTCAACATTTTTCAGAATTTTGAAAACAATATTTCTTATAAGATAAAATAAGTTTGAAGCCTAAATTTCAAGTTTTTGAAAAGATATTTGAATCGATATTCAATTTTTACCAACTTTGAGGAATGTTTTTTTTAGATTTTTATTTTTTATAAAAAAACTGTCAATTCGATTTTTCTCGAAATTTTATCAGGTGTCAAAAACATTATTCTTCGTTGCACAAAGCTGTTTCGGAAATGAAATCATAATGAAGTCGTAAAATTTTGGAGGTGACAAATTTTTTTTTTTTCAGTTATTTTAATTTATAAAAAAAAATCCATTCAACGTTTTTTTTTATAAATTAAAATAACTGAAATAAAAATTTGTCACCTCCAAAATTTTACGACTTGAAAACTTCTTTGATATCACATTACAATATATTATATATAAAATTTAATTCAAGTCTCCAGCGTTTTTGGTTCGTAAGATATTTAGGGTTAACCAAAATTTTACCTTTTTTTCAAACTGCTATGGTAAAAAAACCACCCACGCAATTTTCTTGAGAGCCCTTTCTGCATCTTTCTGCTGTATAACAAAATTTATTTGAAGTCGATATCTCTTCTGGTTCTTGAGCTATGGACGACGAAAAAAACGTCGCGAACGTACGGACGTACGAACGTACAGAACACCTAGAAAGCATTTGAACAATAGTTTACCAGAAGAGATATGGACCGGAATTAAATAGAAATTGAAATATTTAAGGATATTTGCATATGTATCAATGGTTTTCTTTTGGAACTAAGAAAATCCTAAGAAGAGGGATTCAAAAAAATTTATTATATTAGGATACTGTGAAAATATAATATATATATACGATAAAGCTTTTTCAAGTCTTAACAGACACGAATGGATGGAAGAAAAAAATAAATCATTAATTGAGAACAATACATGGAAGATCGTTGATTTACCTAAAGCTAAGAAAACTTTAACTACTAAATGGGTTTTTACTATTAAACATAATGAAAAAGGAAATATATCAAGATATATGGCAGGATTAGTTGCCAGGAGTTGTGCGCAAAGAAACGGTATAGACTTTTAAGAAACTTATTAACCCGTGATGCGATATCATTAAGATCAAGCTTTGAAATTGAAAATGCATAGCGATCATTTAGATGCCACCACAGCGTTTCTACAAGGAAATATATTTACGTGCACCAGACGGTATGAGTATTCCAAAAGGAAAGGTTTTAAAATTGAATAAACCTATTTATGGTCTTAAACAATCGGCTACAAAGTGGAACATCAAACTAAATCAAATTTTTTTAGAGTTTGGGTTAATCAAATTGAAAACAGACCATTGTACTCGTATATACATTTTAAATAAGGATCCAAAATAAATGCTTATTTTAACGGTATATGTAAATGATTTGTTAATTTCATCATCTTATCAACAAATTTAAAATGAAGGAACTTGGAAAAGAAAAACAATTTTTGGGATTACATGTTCAGTACGATTGTGGAAAACAAATTTCAATAAATCAGAAACAATATATTTTAAAATTGTTAGATAAATTCGGAATGAGAAATTGTAATCCAGTTTCTTCTCCAATTGATGTGAATATCAAATTGTCAAAAGGATAGTGTCCGTCGAAAGATACATTTGAGATGATAAAATTTCCCTATCAAGAGCTTATTGGGAGTTTATTATTTGCAGCTCAGTAAACGCTGGTCAGCGGCAAAAAGAATTCTGAGATACTTGAAGGGAAAAATGGACTTAAAATTAACTTGCAAGAATAATAAAATCGAAGATTCCAAAGTAAAAGGCTATTGCGATACTGATTTTGCAAATGACCAAGGTGAAAGAAAATCTGTAAGCGGATATATAATTTTAAAACAAAATGGCCCTATTATCTGGGGATCGAAAAGCAAATAATTGCAATGTCTACCTACGTAGCAGAATACATAGCGATAGACTCAGCTGTCCAGGAAGCTTTATGGATCAAAGGTTTGGAACAAGAAATTTTTAATATACAAACGGAAGCAAAGCATATTTTTTGTCATAATCATGGAGCGGTTCAGCTGGCAATTAATGAAAACTATCATTAGCGAACTAAACATATAGATAGCGATATAGTTTTGGGGCAAAAATACCTCACGCCCAAACGGTCATGCTAAGCAACCTATGTATGTATGTATATTACATCCGGACTTTTGTGAATCAAGTTCCCAAAACGTTTTATCAGCTGTCTGGCTTTGTCGAATATTCGCCTCGAAACTGCGTTTTGACCCTTTTCGACATTTTTGACTTCCCATAGTAATTTTTTTGATTTGAACATTTTAAAATTTCTAGACTTATCGAGGTCCCTACAATCTTTATCATTTATTCTTTCAAAGAGATGTCTTTGTGGATGATTAAGGGTGTCAAAATTAAGCTTGAAGTATCTTAACGAAATGCCCCTTCACATTCGCTGAAATTTATTAAAATAAACATTTTTTAAGTTTCAATATTTTTATATTTTTTCTATAAAAGTAAATCTTTGTTGACATATTATGTATGTACATTAGGGTGGAGCGAAAATGGCAACAAAAAAAATCAAAATTTGCTTGTTCATGTATTTTTAACTGGTGACCCTTTATTAGGACATCATGTATGCAACAAATCAGGAAGCTATGACTAATGAATACCTAATTTTAAAAACTTCTTTGGTCTATTCAGAGTTATTTTAAATCAGTAACCTATAATTTTTCTTTCATTTGCCGCAAATTAATTGAATTCAAAATAAATTTAAGGTCTACAATCGTATTCTTCAATCTATTCAGAGTAATTTTTAATGTTTTTATAAAGTAATGTGTCAGAATCGCTTTGTATGAAGTGTAATTGTACGTATTAAACTATTTTTATATTTAAACCTTTAACTAACTAAGTTAATTCGTTCCACCACTTTTATAAACATTGCTTTGACATCCATTCTTTTAGTAATAAATTCGTTTGCTACTAACTTATTAAAATGCCTAAGACTCGTAAAAATACGCATTGTCAACTTTTTGGTGATCCACAAAAACTGAATAATAATTTGTGATATAATTAAACATTATTTGTGGATTAGAAACCCTTCAATCAAGGAGGCTAGTGAAATAGTTTCCAATGTCGTCACGTCATATACTTTATATGGAATAAAGCATCACTTTCTACCATCAGTCATCAAAAATTTGTTGCAAGGTTGATTTCGTATTATAATATGTATAAAATAAAAAAGCAAGAGTTTTATCAAGATTCTCTGCAAAAGTTGTTTGACATTGCAACATGTAAATGTATTTCAAGAGGATTGTGTAAATGTGAGACAAAAATCAAAAATACTCATTGGAGAAGAACCCTTCTTAAAAGATCAATGAAATGCTCGTAAAATATATTGGATCTGTTGATCAGGTGGCAACCAAGTCTTTGCATCGTAAGGATCTTAGGAAACGAAATTATCAAGAATTTTTAAAAACTACGGCCGATACTCCAATTACTGATGCAGTTGTGGAATATTTGTCTGACAGTACTTCTACTGAAAATGAAGTCAAGGAATTGTTCCCTTAATACCCTGCAAACAAAAGAAAGAAACGCTTCAAATGAGAAACAAACTAAAGAATTTGCCTACAGCTTGCGAACTGGGGTTTCAGATAGATCGGCTGCTATCATAGTAAACGCTGCTATGTTAGATTTAAACCTCATAAGTAGTTAAAATTTATCGAAAGTGATAGATCGGAGTAAATTACGACGAGAGCGTCAAAAAGTCCGTGTAGGTTTACAATGTGAAGCTGCAGGTTTAAGAAAACCTATATCCTCACTTTATTTTGACGGCCGTAAGAACAAAACATTATTCATCGCTAAGACTAACAACATTTTACATTGAAAGACTGTTACTGAAGAACATATATCACTTATATCGGATCCAGATTCAGAATACATACGACACCTTTCAATCGATTCGGGAAAAGCAGTTACTATTAAAAGAAGCATAGTTGACTTTCTAGAAACAAATTTTGAACTTCGTACGTCTTTGGTAGCGATTGGGTGTGATGGCACTGCTGTAAATACAAGACATAAGAACGGAGTCATTGCATTGTTAGAAAAACATTGTCGTCTTTACAATGGTTTGTGTGCTTATTATATGCAAATGAGATACCGCTTCGTCATCTGTTTGCAAGTCTCGATGGAACCACCACCGGCCCTAATAGTTTTTCTGCAAGCAAAATAGTGAATTTTGAAGCAGTATATGCAGCACTTCCGGATGTGGATGCTGACTCCTTAAGCACAGATCAAAAATATTTGCATCAAATGTGATTAGCTATTTCTAGAGGTTTAATTTTGGCCACTTTAGCTAGCGAGGATCCAGGAAAGCTGGAACATTCCCGATGGCTTACTTGTGAAAACAGGATTCTTCGATTATATGTTGGCACAGAAAATCCTTCAGACAACTTCAAAGAACTTGTCATATTTATTGTGAAAGTCTAATAAAAACAAAGCCATCATGTAAAAATTTTCCGCTTCAAATTTTCAACATCCTAAAAAGATCATTGTACTTGCGGGATGACCTTAAGAACATCGTTATAAGAACTAAACAAAGAAATTCATTCTTCGTACACCCAGAAAATTTATTTCTAGCTATGTTGCAGGATGACCAATCACACATAAGAGAGCTAGCTCTCCGAAGATTAATAAAGGCAAGATAACTTAGAAACGGCAATCAAGCTCGTGAGTTTCAACTTCCTAAGCTACAAATAGGTGCATCTAATTACTACGAATTAATAGACTGGTCGAAAGAAAAAGTAACCGAACCACCAAGGACAATGAAATACAGCGATACAGAAATACCGAACA
Source organism: Eupeodes corollae (assembly GCF_945859685.1). Classification (NCBI taxonomy): domain Eukaryota; kingdom Metazoa; phylum Arthropoda; class Insecta; order Diptera; family Syrphidae; genus Eupeodes; species Eupeodes corollae. The sequence goes on along the minus strand of NC_079147.1, from coordinate 143,248,401 downwards.
TGATTTCTTCAAAGGCCAATTTAATGGCCTATACGACTATTTGTCGTATTAAAATATAATCTTCTAAAAAATTAAAGCTTCGTAAATTTTCTAAAGAAATATGATGTTAGTATTATAGTATATATAGGGTATGTAATTGTCCACAAAAAAACTGTAGTATTCAATTTGTGTGTCCCTTCTTACTTCTGAAACTCGTTGGCCCACTACATAACTCAGAGCCTGCATACCTAGAGAGTAAGCATTGTAGCAAGTTACTTTATCATCTCCAACGATGCTACTCGCTATTGACATGATTTCATTTTTAACTGGAAATGGAGGATGACTTTAGGACAAATTTGACAGCATTGCAATGTCTGTATTATCTTTAATTGTACCTGCCTCCCCAAAAATCTTCTGGTGATGAGAAAATTTCATGACTAGCAGTTAGCCCTAGAACCCATTTGCTAAGTACACTTTCAGTGATTCCACGCCTTAGTGTAAAGCCACTCATACTCTTTATTTTACGCATTAGAGTTTGTTCAATCGTCTGGTCCAACCACGCTCATGTCCAAAATCGGTCAGTTCTTCTCATAGTAAAGTAACCCTCTTGCACAAAGTTTTTAAATTCATCTGGGGCCATCACAGAAGGCAGTTTTATTATGTCCTGCAAATACAAGTGCCATGATTTGGCGTACGAGAAGCGTGATCATATTCTTCCACACAGTTAATATGAGCATTCCAATCTCCAGACAGCTCAGCGTGAATAAAATCTTTAAGCAATGTAATCATATTAAACAACTGAGTCCATAAGGCTGCTGTTGGTCCATTAGATTTGAGTTTGTTAAGATTTTTTTGTAGTTTCTCACTAAGATGGATCAAATGAGGGTTTTGTTTTAGTGCACATAACGAAGGAGACTCATCAGGAAAAATGTTCGTGAGAAATTGGATTTCCTCTAATTCTTGTTGGCTCAAGTCGACTTGTTCCATTATAACATTAGCTAAAGATGTCTGTATTAGTATTAAAACACGAAGTGCTCTAGCAAAAACTTTTTCTTGCATCATCTTTTCAACAGAAACCGGGGCGTATATAGTACTCATATATGTAGAACATTAACAGGTGAAATACACCCAATCTGACTACGCATTTGATAGACGGGACTCAGATGAAGCTGCGGCAACGATTACTTTACTGATTGGTTAAATGAACCGCCATAATCTGGTCACGTGTGGCAAATCGCTGAAATCTCCAACAACTCAGCATCATAGTATGAAGAACAAAACCCTAAGCTTGATATAAGGTTTACCAACTTTTTAGAACCAAGCTTTCTGTATACCCGTGGCATGTGTATAGTGCGTTGGACTGTCATGTGAAAGGTCTTGGGTTCGATCTTTGCCTATGGCACCTAAAGTTTTATTCACGGGTACTGCCTCTTGGGAGGAATTGACAAATTCTCCAAGAGTAATTCTTGGATTCAGCATACAAACTGTAGGTCCCCTCCATCCCTGACAAGATTACTCGGACACAAGAATGGTTGAGAGTTGTAAGTCACTCGGCCCTGGTTCTTTACGGATAGTTGAGCCACCTAATTTTTTATTTTTATTTTTTATTTTTGTATATAAATAAGGCAAGGCTGCTTAGTATTGGAGACATATGATCTGGGACGCACAACTGATATAATGCTATTCCCTATTGCGATGTACTTCCTTTTTCTATTTTCAATGTTGGTTTTCTTTAGTATAAGAGTTTCCAGAAACGTTTTTAAAAATCATCAAGTACAAACACATTAATATCATATTTCCTTAGAAAATTTAATAAGCCTTAATTTTGTAGAAGATTATTTTTTGGTATAGGACAAATAGTTTTCAAGATAAACCCAAAAATCAGAAAAAACCGTATGTTTCTCTTCACTGCCGCTAGAGTTATTTTATACACTAAACAGATACGAAAAAAAAAATCATGGAAACTTTTTTTATAAAATTTAATAAGCTTTAGTTTTGTCGAACAAAATTTTTTGATACGACAAATAGCTTTCGAGATAACCGTGAAAAAATGAAACAAACACCATGTTTTTCTTAAGTGCCGCTAGGGTTCACGTCCGATTCTTGGGAACTTTTTTTGGCTCATCACCAGACAGTAAGTGTGCCAAATTTCAAAACTGTTGGATTTTTTTTGAGGTGAAGACATTTTTTTTCGTTCATTGAATGGACTAGAATTCAAAAGTGAAAAGTAGGGAGTGCACTAAATAAATAATAAATAAGTTTAGTAACCGATGTCGATTAAGCAGAGTCCGTTGAAGCTATAAAAAGAAGAAACAATCTAGTGGAACCATTCAAAGCAGTCCCTCAACATCATCAGGTAAGGGTAATTTACTTGATCTATCACCTGTAGCAAACATTTTCAGCAGTTTCTGCTTGAAACCTATAATACCAGTCTTGTTATCGATAATAATAAAATAAATCGAGCTTTGTTGAAATCAAGAAACAGTTCATCAAACCGAAATGGTGGTATCTTAGTTCATAGTGTACCTATATTTTTATGGAAGACAATTCTTACAGGACCACAATCAATATTCCTGGGTTACATAACTTAAAAAAATTAAATTATATTAAGGATTTGATTTACAAACTATTTTCTGCATTGGATGTTATGGTACTGACACTAGTATGGGTAGGAAAGGACGAACTAGAAATGGAACTAGGTCGACCATTACAGTGGACAATATGTTTAATTCATGCTAACGAATTGCCACTAAGATATCTTTTCGCAAAGTTAAATGGATCTACATCGGGACTTCATGAGTATTTTCTCACAATTGGTAAAGGCTTAACAGATTGTGAAAACACCAATGTTGTTTAATTCTTGCCTGTTATGGGAAATGTACCTGAGATTGACCAAAGAATCGCAGATGAATTAAGCAAATATCAAAAATATAGATGAAAGGTGCCAAGCTATAAAATTAGGTACTTCTCTGCCGGAGATAGTTCAAAACTGCAAGACTTTATACGATTTCTAGTTGTCCATCTAAGAGTAGAAAAGTTTTTGCAGAATACAATGCAGTGCAAGTTTGGTTTCCTGTGAAAAACAAATCGATATTGATAGACGGACCGAATTACGTATTGGAATTGATATGTTTCCCAATATGGCTCCAACAATATTACAAATCGATTTTGTCCCTGACAAAAGTCGCAATAATCTTCGTCAACAAAATTTACATACGTCAGAGATCTTGCACCAAACCGAATATTTAAACCGCCAAATATAAAATTTAACGCCACCAATATAATTTGTTGAAATAAAAGTGAAATACCTTTGCCACCTGTTTAACAAGACTTGTCAGATAAAAAACTTTCATTGCAAGTAAAACAAGAACTTGGAATTAAAGATGTATCAAATCTCTGGTTGAATCAAGCTTCCTCGGTAGTGTGGCGTAGGCTCCAGTGCAGATATGATTACTAGTATATGATTCAACTGGAAATAGAAACCTTTACCCCGAATAGGGTTGAAAGTGTTATCACCAAGGCTAAATCATGGTTCGATTCGAGCTATCCGGTGTTTTAAAACCAACCCAACTGAGGAAATAAAAAACTGAGGAAAAGGGTTAAGCACGCCAACAAGGCCCGCAACTCCCACATTCGAAATACCAAATTTTTGCATGACCGAAAATTACTGCAAAAAATACTGAAATGTCCGAAAGGCAGTAAGAATTTTTGGTCATTCGCAAAAAACATGAGAAATTCTTCCTCGGTGTTTACGCTTGTTAGTGACATTCCTTTAGTTAGCTCTATTGAGAATCCAAACTCGTTTAGAAGCCAATTTTCCGGAAAATCAACCTTACCTAAAGTGCTCCCCTCCCCTGTTCTTGAATGCGTTAATTTTTCTATAGGACCAATCTTTTTTCGTACTCGAACTGTTGAGAGAGTCCTAAAAGATTTAAACATTTATAAATCCGCTGTTTCGGATTGTATCCCCACCATTATTTTGAAGTAAGAGGTGTTCTTCCATGCTAACAAAACCATTGCATAAGCTTTTCCAACTATCCTATTCTTCTAGGCTCGTTTCGATTTGTTAGAAAACTTCATTTGTTCGACCAATCCCAAAAAGAGGCGAATTTACTTCTGCCTCAAATTATCGACCGATAGTACTAACATCCCTGTAGTACCCGTGGCATGATGGTTAGTGCGTTGGACTGTCATGCAAGGGGTCTTGGGTTCAATCCCTGCCTGTGCCACCTTAATTTTAAAAAAATTAATTTTCACGGGTACTGCCTCTTGCGAGGAATTGACAAATCCTTCAAGAGTAATTCTTGTCATGAAAAAGTGCTTTCTCAAAAACTAGCCGTTCGGATTCGGCCTAAAAATTGTAGGTCCCTTCCATTCCTGACAACAGTACTCGCACACAGGAATGGTTGAGAGTTGTAAGTCACTAGGCCCTGGTTCACAACAGACTGTTGCTCCACCCCATTTGATTTGAGTACTAACATCCCTTCCTTTTAAGGTCATGGAAGCGCTGATTAACTATCAGCTTTAAAAAAATCTGAAGGAACGGAAGCTTTTTAATGATCGGAAAAACACTGGTGATCTCATGGTTCATCTCACCGAACAGTGGACAAAATCTTTACATCGTTCTGGAGACAGGAGGATTATTGCACTTGATATTTCAAAGGCATTTGATAAAGTCTAGTATCTTGTTCTATCGAAAATATGTGCTTTTGGTATTGACGAATATCTTCTTCGCTGGATTAGAAATTTTCTTTCGAACCGTTAAATACAAGTTATTGTGGACGGATTCAGTCTGTTGCCCAGGGCTCCGTTTTGTCTCCGAAATTGTTACTTATTTTCTTAAATAACACCTGGCTGTGACTTTTAATCCAATACATTGTTTCGCTGACGATAGCACTCTTAGCTTTTCATATTCGTTTCCAGACTCACAAACTTCCTCTTCGGTTGCGGAACTCCAACGGTAAAATATGATAAGCTCATTTAATTCCGACCTATACAGCATTGTACATTGGGGAATAAAAAAACGTGTCGAATTTCATGCTTCGAAAACCCAATGCTGTCTTGTATCGCTCAAGCGATACGTGCCACTATCTATGAGTAGCACTTGCATCAAGGAAACTGAAAATCTAGACATCCTTGAAATATGCATCAGCAACGACCTTTTGTGGACCCATCACATACGCCATGTCGCCAAAAATGCCGCAAGGTGTCCAGGTTTTTAAGACGATGCAAGAATTTTGTCGCTCCAGCGGACCAGCGGATAGCGACTTCAACTAAATTTTATAAAATCTTCGTTATGCCAACAAAAAATGAAATAACCTCCAAAATACTTAAAAAATCGAATTGACAGATTACAAACTTTAAAAAATGTACTCAAATATCTTTGTAACAATAAAAGATAATGGCTTCAAACCAATTGTATCTTATAAATAAGAATGTTTAAACATTTGGTCAAATTTTGAGAAAAAAAAACGAGTCGATTGTTTTTGACATTTTGCAAGACTTTTTAAACTTATCTACAGACGGGCTCGAATGGGCAGTTCTCGATGTGGATCTTTTCTTACTTCAAAATAAGTATACCTTCTATAAATGTAGTTTTAGTCAAAGACTTTAAGTTAAACTTCGTCATTTCAAGTAATTCATATAAAAATATGTTCATAAAGAATAAAAACGCAAATTACTTTAAAGCTTCTGTCAGAAGCTGCAAAGACCAAAAACCTATCAAAATTGGCTATACTTATAGTTAGATCTTACGTTTTTCTTGAAATTGTGGTGCATTATTGATGATTTCTCTGCCAGCTGCAGAAGCAAGCGTTAAAAAGCTAAACAACAACAACAAAACCATCCCAAGGATGCTGCAACTAGTGTATTTCATGTTACAAAATAAACAAAAACAAAAACACAGACAATTCACAAAACTTTCACTTTATACGAGTAACAAGGAATTTTTTAAAATAACTATGATTGAGATTTCGTCGTGTATCTTTTATCTTGTGAATCACAAACGCAAATTTCACTGGAAATTGTTTTTCAGGAAATAATAATTGCGTAACGGCTTGAACGGCTTGTTTGTTTTTTTTTGTTGTTTTTCTTGCGCCTTCGTCGTTTTACACAAATTGTTTTCGAAAATCACTTGTATACGAGTCTTTCATTTGGGATGGCGGAAAAAGTTATAAACTTCCAATGCGATCAAAACGAAACTATTAATTTGCGACCGAATGCTTTGGAGAGCCGAAATGAAGTGCGAAGTCTATGGTAGCTTAAAGTCCCACAAACAAGTGGCCTAAGCTATACAGCCTAGCAAAAGACTTGAAAACCAAAAAACCTTAGGTTACAACAATACAACAAGTTGGTAGTTTGCATCAGATTCATCAGCTTATGCATGGAATTCATCATCAAGTAACATTGCATCTATTGGCGTTAGACGCTAGACAAACATAGGTACGCGAGGCTAGCGATGATGATGGTAAGCTAAGCAGTCGAGTCTTAAGCCAACGAACTAGTTTGGCTAAATTAACTTGAAGTCTTGAAGGCAGTCAAGTTTTCTTGTTTTGGAAGGAGCGTAGAGCTCCGAAAGCCACTTCACTTCGTTGAATCGATATCTTTTACCGCCACGCGTAGTGCCCAATACAATTTTATATCGATTTAGGTTTCTTAATTTTCATTTTGTTGTCTTTTGTTAACATCTTTCTTTCTGCATTCAATAAGTTAAAGTCGAATAATTGCAAAATTAAAGCGACTTTTGACAAAAAAAAGCTTTGTTTGACGTTAAAATGCAAGTTTAGATTGTTATGTGGTTTTTGTTGCTTTTAAAAATTAATGTTCTATTTCGGTTAAGGTTTAGTGCGCCACGCTAGCGCTACTGCTGGCCCTCCGCTCACTCTGATGTTGACGCTGCCCCTGGTGTAAGAAAGAAAGATATGCCTGGGTTGGGTGATGGTTGATTCAAGTTTCCATACTCTTGGAAGATTATGCAAATAAGTGGTTGATTGCCGAAGCCGGTTGGTAAGGTGCGGTGCTATTGTATGGTAACCAAATGTTGCATAAAAAGTGGTTAAGTAAAATGTTAAAACTATAATAAATTGGTTCATTGCCCATTTGTTTAATTAGATGTGGGTTATGCTCGTTTGTTAAAACATAACATGTATGAAAATTTAGTAAGACGGTTTTTTTATGCCATGAAAAAACTTAAGGGGTTATCTCCACTAATAAGTCCGAAACAAACCTGTTGTCTCGTAAAGAGGCTTTTCAATTAATATTTACATAGTATACAAATGTAATACATATCAAATTAAATGTATTTTAATTTATTTGCGATGTATGTATGTATGTACATACATACTAACAAAAATATTGTGTTCCATTATTTTTGTAGTAGATGTCGTATAGAAGACGTCTAAAAACTGATGTCTGATGGAGAGGAAGATAGGTCTGTTCGAATTTTCCAAAATTAAACATAATGTTAATAGGATCGAGGGAGTTAATTGTGAACAGGGGTGATTGTAAACACATTGTATTCTCTAAAAACCGTTTACAATTTGAAACATGACACGGCATTATAAGAAAAGACATTATTCTTCCATTATGTTGACGCGCATGGAAGGTGCTATCTACTAAAGGGATATTTGTTTTTTGTTCAATGACTTGAGTCATTAATTTTTCGAGGTATTTAAGTTTTTCAGTGCTCAAGAGGCTCGAAAAGGTGACAAATCAATTCCTATACGACACTGAATGTATTGCCCCATCGAAGGTTGATTTTGAGACGAAAACGAATTATAAGGCTGAAAGAAAATCTTCTGCCGAAGCCGAAGACAAAAAATAATTGAATAAAAATATTTTTTTTATTAAAATTTATTGTTTTAAAAACATAAGACGAATAAAATAACTAACAACTAATCAGTAATTATAAAGAAAAAATAAATAAATAATGAATTTTTAGTAATATTAATTCAATACATTAATAATTAAAATCAAGGAGTCTAATTTGTCACGGTAAAAATTACCGCGACAACAACCATTTTCTCCGTCATCCAAATACTTGTCCCTCCCTCCTCCATTCCTACAGGTGTTTCCTTCAATCTACTGAGAGAGAGAGGGGCAGCCATGGTCCATCAGCCATCGGTTCACTCTCCCAGTACTTTGGAAAGAAACATAATCATTGATGTGGATTTTACATACATAAAGTGGATAAGCTTTCCACTTTAACTAAAGTGACAGACGGGCGGTCTTGTCAAATACTAAGAACGGGTGACAGCAAGTCCCCAAAGAATGAGCATAATTACCACCATAAGTGTCAGACGGATGGTCTGACTCCAGTAAACCAAAATTGGCACGGTCGAAACTTGGTCTCCGAATGCCGAAGTTACTCCATGGGAGAATGGCTTCAAGCCCAACTTTTACACCTTCATTATACTTAAATGTACAAGATGGAACGATAACGAAAGTCCCTATTTCCCCAAATCTGCGCGAAAGTCAAACGAAATAACTTTAAAACGCGTGTGAAAACTTCTGCCGAATTTCTCTTCCCACAATTGTTATTAATCGAAACTTACTAATTTCCATCAAGTTTCCACAATTATATTTGTTTTACTGGGAAATATCGGTGGGGAAAAATGCAAAGTGTGAACAATCAAATTTCTTGAGTTCCAAGGTTTCTCTTTCATTTAAAATTGAATCGGGGATGTTAGGTGGCTGAATGCCCGTGGCTGACTGCATTCCCGCACTCTACAAGTCATAGTAAAGCGCTGCGAATTCAGGGATGACTTGCATTAAGCTGGGGAGATTAAAGTGCGAGTAAGAGAAGACTACTGGGTTTGCAACTGCGTTTGCATACTCAAGCAAACAAGCTAAGCGTTGCTGAAAAAATGACGCGACCAAGTCACTGAGTTGCTGAAAGCACTGGGTATTTGAAGAAAAAGGGTTCATCCAGGCTTGGAAAAAGCCTTGGAACTCACTTTTTTGTAAGCTACGAAATCGTATAGATCGAAAGAAAAGTAATTTTGGAAGATAGAAATTTGATTGGAAAAAAATTTAATTTGAGGAAGTGTTTTGAAAATTAAAAAAAAAAAAAAGGAAAATATATTCTTTGAGATACAGGAGAGGAAAAGAAGGAAAATTGGTAAAGGAAGGAAGGGAAATCTGGCAGGAGAAAGAAGCTAAGTATAATAATTTGGTTTATTTGATTAAAAATTATTTCCGTTGAATCGCATTATTCCGTTGTCGAGACATTGTTCAAAAAAAAATTATCGTTTGGCTTTGGCTGTTCGCTTTATTTCCGAAAATTACGGAACTCGTGACCGGCTTAAAATAAAACCGTTAACATTTTTTTTCGGGACTAAACGTTACCGGTCCATCTTATCTTTCCTTGAATAACGATTTGTTTCTTTGTTTAAAAGATCCTGGGTTTTAGCCCTAACAATAAATATTTTGAAAATTAGTTCCAAGACATAATCTTTTATTGAAACTTCTTTCACCGTCGGTTTCGCTCCGAAGGTTTGCAATGTCCTTAATTATAAAAAAATTGCTGGCGCCCTATTTCTCATTTTCAGGATAGACACCCCTGTGGTCACCGACATTTGTATATTCTGATCAATTTAATTGATCACCTACGATATCATCTCAAATAGGATATCAATTTATTCGCTGAACCCACCCTAAGCTGAGTGGCCGGAGATATCAGCATCATACGTGCTGAATGTGTTAAATTTTTCTACGACCTTCTTTACGTTCTAGGTTATATTCTTCGTCGTGGTTTTGTTCGGGATTGTCGTAGTCGTGGTCGTCGTCGCGTCGCGTAGAAAAATTATAACAACATAATTTACCACTCAAATTTGATCTGCTGTCAGCATTTAAACGGTGATTTTTTAAGAGCTTGAGAACTTTTAAAAAAAAAAAAATCCATAAAATTTGCAAAATCTCATTGATTCTTTATTTGAAACGTTAGATTGGTCCATGACATTTACTTTTTGAAGATAATTTCATTTAAATGTTGACCGCGGCTGCATCTTAGGTGGTCCATTCGGAAAGTCCAATTTTGGGTAACTTTTTCGAGCATTTTGGCCGGAATAGCCCGAATTCCTTTCTTTCCAATCCTTGAGATGAATTGTTCTCCGAAGTTTTCCCTCAAAATGGCCATAGAATCGCGAGCTGTGTGGCATGTAGCGCCATCTTGTTGAAACCACATGTCAGTTTGTTACATGTTTGTTAGCATTGAACGATAGCGATCGCCATTCACCGTAACGTTGCGTCCAACAGCATCTTTGAAAAAATACGGTCCAATGATTCCACCAGCGTACAAACCACACCAAACAGTGCATTTTTCGGGATGCATGGGCAGTTCTTGAACGGCTTCTGGTTGCTCTTCACTTCAAATGCGGCAATTTTGCTTATTTACGTAGCCATTCAACCAGAAATGAGCCGCATCGCTGAACAAAATTTGTCGATAAAAAAGCGGATTTTCTGCCAACTTTTCTAGGGCCCATTCACTGAAAATTCGACGTTGTGGTAGATCGTTCGGCTTCAGTTCTTGCACGAGCTGTATTTTATACGGGTTTACATCAAGATCTTTGCGTAAAATCTTCCATGTGGTCGAATAACACAAACCCAATTGCTGCGAACGGCGACGAATCGACATTTCACGGTCTTCAGCAACACTCTCAGAAACGGACGCAATATTCTCTTCTGTACGCACTGTACGCATTCGTGTGGTTGGTTTATTGTCCAATAAAGTAAACTGAGTGTGAAACTTAGTCACAATCCCATTAATTGTTTGCTCACTTGGTCGATTATGTAGACCATAAATCGGACGTAAAGCGCGAAACACATTTCGAACCGAACACTGATTTTGGTAATAAAATTCAATGATTTGCAAGCGTTGCTCGTTAGTAAGTCTATTCATGATGAAATTTCAAAGCATACTGAGCATCTTTCTTTTTGACACCATGTCTGAAATCCAGCGTGATCTGTCAAATACTAATGCATGAAAATCCTAACCTCAAAAAAATCACCCTTTATTTGTCCGGCAGCACTGAACAGTTGTTCACTATGAACACTAGTGGGTGGAAAAGACAGAAAATATATATGCATATGCATATGCATATATATCAGCGTTTCGTAAGAGTAAAGGTTCTTTCAAAAAAAGACAACAGCTGTCCCTCAAATGGAGAAGGTTCATTTAAGCAAGTTCCGCTCTCGACTGGCAAAACAAATTTATCATGTGATTCCTATAAATCATCATCATCATTCTGCAATCCTGATGATGCTGATGTTGAAGAAGATGGCTGGGGATCATCGGCTTCTAAAATCATCGGAACCATTTGAATTGACCGGTTGTGTTGTAATATATTTTTGCCTTGGTATTTCCGATTTTATCAACGGTGAAATTATTATTATTATTATTTATTATTATAAGCTTTTATTTGCCATTATTGATATTTTGTACAATATTTATTTACATTTTTGTTTACATTTTCTGTTTCTTTTGAATTAATTACTATATAAATTGACATAATTTTTTTTAATCAACTTTAATATGTGAGCAAAGTTTGAATAAATAAATGGATGCATGTCAAAATTCTATGATCTGACATTAGCCTCCCCCAATGTTGCCAAAGATCTCTATCTTTTGCGTCATTGTACCAACTTTGTCTTTCTTTAAGCAAATCGTCTGCCCATCTTTTCTTCGGTCTTCCAATTGGTCTTCTGCTTTCTGGTGGTTTCCATTTTTTAATGATTTTTGTCCATCTTTGGTCCTGTATTCTAGATATATGTCCTGCCCAATTCCATTTAAGGAGTTTTGCTCGTTCAACCACGTCCGTTAAACCAGTTCTTAGTCTTATTTCTCTATTTCTCACTCTCTGGCTAATTCGTAGGTTAAGTAGTTTTCTTTCCATCTTGGTTTGGCATATTCTTATTTTGTCAAGTAAACTTGAAGTCAAGCATATAGTCTGTAATCCATACGTCATAACAGGTAGAAGAGTAGAGTCTAGTATATATTATCGTGTTTCGTCCCTTAGATTCGATTGTAATATTTGTTTTAGACTCCAAAATTGTTTCCAACTATTGGTAATGCGTCTAGAAACTTCTTTTTCCACTTAGTTAATGAATGACTTAGCTTGTCCTAGATAAGTGTAGTCTTCTACATATTCTATGTGTTCGTTATCCAGCAATACTTACTTACTTACTTAAGGTGGCGCTACAGTCCAGGGCGGACCTTCACAAACATCTAGCTTAAGCAATGGCGGATCCACGGGGGGGGTCATAGGGGTCATGACCCCCCCTGGGAGATAATTTGTTTGTTTTTTCGAAGGAATTAACTTTAATTCAAAACTAATCAAGTTGTGTTATTGGACGTGACCCCCATTATATTTTAAATTATTAATTACTTGTATATGAAAACAAAATTTTGTAGTTTACTTCTTTAAACTTTGTTGCTAAAAGTACTACTTTTGACTTAAGATTGGACCATGATCATAATATAAATCGGATATTCAGTCCTATTCCAAAAACACAGCACACATTTTTCTACTTTTGACCAATGGACGATCCAGGGGGGGGTCATATGAACCATAATATAATATAGCTTAAACAGTTAAGTTGTATAAGTAAAGAATTCATCTAAAGATTTGTTAGTAATTTAAAGATATTCGCCATAAAGTGGTTTGCTGTCAAAAACAACTAAAACTTTTGTTTTCACTGAATGTAGAATTTTTTTTTTTTTTTATCTGTTGGAAATCTTCAAAAGACACTCGGTAAGAATCGGTACCGAGTAGTGTGGGACTCTTACCGCACTAAAGCCACCGGTGAATCAGGACCAATCTATGAAAGATAGACAAATGATTTTTATTTCTAAATTTTTAAATCACATTGGGGGAAGTTTAAGGTTATAACACTTTCCCGTAGCTTTTAGCCCATCAGCTCATGAGGCTTGGTTCTTCTTAATCTCCGAACATTGTCTCGTACATTTAATACGGTCTCCATTTCAGAGTTAATATGACTTTGCAGTCGCTGATTGTGTGATACAGCGTGTTTCTTAACCACTTCTGTAACCATTTCAATTTGAAGGTCACGATGTAGATCGCTATTTCTTATATACCAAGGGGCATTTATTATTCCACGAAGGACCTTGCTTTGGAATTTTTGATGGGTTCAGCATTTGTTTTCTTTGTACAGCCCCATAGTTGGATGCCATATATCCAAACGGGTTTCAATACTTGCTTATATAACATTAGTTTGTTCTGGATAGATAGGTCAGAGTTCTTTCCTATTAACCAGTACATTTTTCTGTACTTCAAGTTTAGTTCTTCTCTTTTCTTTTTGATGTGTTCTTTCCATTTAAGCTTTGCATCCAAATTCATTCCAAGGTATTTGGCGGTATTGGAGTAAGGTACTTCTGTACTGTTTATAAAAATTGGAACATTGTTTATGTTTTTGTTTGTAAAGTTTATATGCGTCCATTTTGTTTCGTTTAATTTGATACGCCATTTGTGCGTCCAATCACTAACTTTATCGACTACATTTTGCAATTTTTGTGTAGCCTTCGTAACGGATTTATCTGCAGTATCATCAGCAAAGGTGGCCATGATAGCGTTGATGTCTACTGGAATATCCCTTGTATATAACAGATACAGGGTTGGTCCTAGGACACTTCCTTGTGGTACACCGGCTTCAATTTTCTTAAGTTCCGAGTAATTTTGGTCGTACCGTACTCTAAAGAGTCGGTTCGTAACGTAGGATTTCAGTATTTTGTAGTACTGCCTGCTGAAGTCCCTGTGCAGTTTGTACTCAAGTCCCAAGTGCCAAACCTTGTCAAAAGCTTGAGCAACATCTAAGAATACAGACGAGCATACTTGTTTTTCTTCAAGTGCCTTTTCCACAACATCCGTAATTCGATGCACTTGGTCTATCGTGGAATGTTTATTTCTAAATCCAAACTGATGTCTTCTTTCTTCAATTATTTTGCTAAGCCTTTTCAGTAGCAGTTTTTCAAAAACTTTTGCCATGATTGGTATAAGCGATATTGGTCTGTAAGATGTAACTTCTGTTGGTGGCTTACCTTATTTAGGTATAACAATGACTTCCGCAATTTTCCAATGATGTGGCACATATCTTAGTTTAAGGCATGCGTTTATTATAAATTGGAGTTTCTTGAAGGCTATAAAAGGCATTTCTTTCAGAACCTGATCAGTTATAAGATCGTACCCTGGTGATTTTTTGTTTGACAACTTATGTTGACACATGCTTCTTACTTCTTTAAGCGTGACAAAAGGTATTTCACATTCGTCGTTTCTGTCAACAAACTGTAAGGGATCTGTAGCTGTGCTTGCTGGGAATGGCTTGAAAACATTCGCGAGATGTTCAGCGAAGAGATCAGCCTTTTGTTTCGGGTTTCCGATCCATTTACCATCTTGAGATTTTATCGGCGGTAGAATTTGAAAAAAAACTTTAGTCATACTTTAAATTATTTTCATAAACATTGTTTTGAAAAAGAGTTCTTAAGAAGAAACCTTGAATAAGAGATCATCAATGATCAAAAATGTATTTTTTTTATTTAAAAAAAAAATACCAATTTTGTTTACGAAACTCGATAAAAAGGGGGACAACATTTGTTGGCGAAATTTAAATGTAAAATGTACATATGTATATTTATAAGCTCTTTATTTAGTGCTTACCAAAAATAGTTTTAAAACAAAATTTAAAATGATTTTCGAAAAAAATATCTCAGAAAGGGGACATAATTTTTTTCATATTTATTGACATAAAAGCATTAAAACGTGTAATTTGTGAGGGCTACAAAAACTTTTCTTCACAACTTATTTGTTTACCTAACTTACTTTGTTTTAATTTAATTTTTTTGCGAAATTGTGTACTTAAATTGAACTATGTCTTTAAATTCAAGAACGAAACCCTTGTATCTCTACAATTTGTAAGTTTTATTGACGTCTTTAAGATTAAAATACGAATAAGCAGATTAATAACGATAGTAATAAGATACTCCCGGAAATAGAGTTCAACAAAACTTTGTTCAAAAAAACCCGACATACATATCAGATCCTCGATAATTTTCTTAACTTTTGAATTTTTGCATTAATAGAAATGGAAACAAGAAAACTGTATTGTATTTTTTGAAAAAGCAACGTTTCAAAACAATTTCCTACATTTCTGCACGAATGCACCTAATCTATTGTGTTTTAGCTCTTAAATATGGCATATTAAGAAAACGGTTATAATCTTGGAATGCTTTCTATGTAGAGAGTCTTCCAAATTAAATAGTTAGACCATACTTTGCTGGACAACAGTGTTCTTAAATAATTTGATAACTAAAGTTGTCATTTTAACAATTCTTAAATTTTGTTAGACTCCTTTACAAAGCATTAAAGATTATTTTAAAGCGCTGAGTAAAAACTCATCTAAGAGTGTGACCCCCCCCTGATGAAAAGTCTGGATCCGCCCTTGAGCTTAAGTTCATTGTACAGAATACAGATTTGTATTAAGTATTTTAAAGAAATAAATATCATACTATATTCACAAGTTAAACATGGTTTGGCCAGTCGCCGTCTGCCAGATTGACAATGTATTTAAGTTTAATTGTATAACTAACCTAGTTGTTTAATTAAAAGTCTCCTTCACTGATACGTTGCCTATACCGCAATGCGGTTTTAATATATTTATATACAATTTTCCAGCCTACTTTTCTATTCAGAACTTCCAATGTTTCGGCCAATTCCATCACAGCTGCTCCAAAATATTTTATACGAAACTCTTTCAAAACAGGACGTCTTTGCAATGAAGTAGTGTACATCTTTTCTCTCATTAAGATTGCAAAGGTTGGAATGTAACTTTAAATATAACATTTATCATACTAATGGGGAAACGGTTGAGGAAGTATGTTCGTTCTTAGATCCGTAAACTTATGTATACCGGGTACAAATTTGGTACTTTCACCTAAGCTAAGAGCCAACTCACCCCACTTTTTAACTAGATTACCCCTTGATGACAAAATCTTTTTAAGCACTTGTCTTGGCAATCTATCTTCGACCATTTCCACCACCTTAATAATGTAGTCAAAATACAGCTTTAATTTACTTAAGAACAACGGAGGTTCAGTTTTTTACAAATGTAGCATATAAATTTTGGTAACCGAAAAATGCGCTTTAAGTCATACCTAAGATACCTTTCCACCTCCTCGTATTGGCAATATCCCAAAACTTTCGCTCCATAAAGCAATATAGAAGTTGCTGTCGCATGAAAAATGTATAACTTTGAAATATGCTCGACACCTTTATTATCGATGCAACGTTTCCACACAGAAGAAACTGCTCTTTTCGATTACTCTAGCTTGGACTCAAAATGCTTTTTTAAGTTGAGATTAGATGTTATTAAAACCCTTAAGTATTTGTACTCTCGAACAGTTGCAACATCTTCACCTTTGTACATCCACTTTTCGTTATTTGCATATCTTCCTCCTCCGCTCGAAATATCATAACTTAAGACTTCTGTAAATTAACTGACAAATTCCAATTTTCACAGTATGTCTCCAGTCAACAAACGCTGCATTCCGTCCACCGATTCAGGTAAAAATAACAATATCATCCGCAAATATTAGTCCTGGTATCCTAGTACTTCCGAACTGGATTCATTCTCCGACCTCCTCCAAGATATCATTAATAAACAAAACAAATAGTAGTGAGCTTAACACACAGCCTTGTTTAACTCCCATTTCTGTTGAAAACTTTTCAGATATACGTAGGCCACATTACTTTCACACATCGCTTAAGCAAGGGTAACGACTTTACTTGATACTCCAAGCTTAAAAAGCTTATAAAAAAGGGTTTTACGGGCGATTAAATCAAACCAAAATACACAAAAAAGGCATAAAGTTTTTGTTTCCTTCTAAATATTGGTCTATAGTCGAATAACTCTTTCTAAATCCTGCTTGAAATGCATTAAGAATTTTCTTTTCTTCGGTCCAATGTGTAAGCCTATTTAAAATTAGAGTACTGAAAAGCTTTACAGAAGAATTCAAGAAGTAGATGCCCCTATAATTTTCCGGTGCATTGTAAGACCCTTTTTGTGTAAGGGGTATATTATTGACCTCTTGAAACTTTAAGAGACGTCTGCGCTCTCAAAAATCCTGTTGAACTCCTCTGTCAATACGGTTATGAATTCTATGGAATAGTTTTAAAAAAACTTTACTGGAATTCGGTCTTCACCCGGAGCCTTACTCATTTTGGCATTTTCAATTACATTATTTAGCTCAGTAGTCGCGAATGGTGCACTAAGAAATTCATCTTTGAAATACGAAGCTGCGTACTGTGGAAGCGGTTCAAATTGCGGCGTTTTGAGTAATTTCGTGAAATAAATACGGAGTTCAGACGCTTTCAGCAATTAAATTGGTTCTTCCGTCGATAGATTTGGCGGCTTTCCAAAATTTCGCGAATAACTTTGTCGTATTTAAGACGTTAATGTTTTCACACTCCAGACTTTTTCTTTTTCAAAACAGAGTTGTTTAATTTTGTATTGGCATCTACATACATACATTATTTTCAAAAAAGATGTGTTGAATTTCCTCAGTAGCTTTAAGAAAGCGAACGATTTTTTTCTTGCTTTTAGACACTCATCGTCAAACCATCCCTGCCTAAAAATATTATAAATCTTAGCTTCCAAGCCTACTGGGACAGCTTTGACTATCATTTGAGTCAGATCTTTTTGTTTTAATTGGTTATGCAACATATTCGACGCAAGTTCCGAATTTGAATTATTACGATAAATGTTAAGAAATCTATCTTTCCATCTCAGCTTTGGAAGCAGCCTCAGTTGTTTCGTGTTGGTTGTATCTTCGATACCACAGACTATGCAAGACGCTTCCGTCTTGTGGTCCGAAAAAGTCTTTTCAGCCATCCTAAAATCACTGACAATTGTATTCCATTTGTCGGACACAAAGCAATAGTCTATTACTAAGCACGATGTTCCTCGAATAAATGTATACTCGCCTTTCTGACCGCCATTGCAGCTTCCGTTGACCATCCTTGCATCCAAAGAATCGGTTACTTCCAATGATGCGCCTTTCGCATCACTTATTTCATCCTTAGATCTGCGATAGTTGTTGAAGATTGTTGACGCAGTTCCACTAATAAAGCTATTTTGCGACTGACCTACCCTAAGATTAAAATCTCCAATCATAAGTACATCCATTGAGCCTAGAGTTTGTAGTGTTTAGCAGAGTCGGTCATAGTCTTTCCAATAAAGTTGTCTTAATTCGAAGGCAAGTTTTTGGCAGCTGGCCAATCAGGTACTAGAAAATTGCCTTATGTTGCCTGAGCCATTTTTGGGCGATATGACATTTTTAATATTTTGGTGGTATTTTCCTGAGTAATAAGACCGAACACTTCATTTTATTTGAAATTTCGATAATATTGGCCAAATCGTCCAAAAAGAAAATGTTAATAAAACTGTTTTGACCGCTATGACATTTTTAATTTGGTCGATATGGCTTTGGGCGAAAAGACCTATCGCCAATCGTTTATTATTTTGTATCCAGGACTCAAAGTTATTTCTTTTTTTGTTGGGAAAATGTTTTTGTTTAAATCCAAGACTCTCCATTAATAAATTATGCTGCAATCAAAATCGAGGTGATTGAACTAATAATTTACTCATTAGTATTCTATCAATTAATTAATTGTTTGTAAATCTAACTGCTGTTACAATAAATGTTATTTGCCCTTCAAAAATGTATAGATTAATCTTTAACCTTGAACTGAAATTATTTGGATTTGTATTATAAACAATTATTGTTTTCGAAAGTTTCCGTGTATTTTGATTTAAAAATAAATAATTTTATTATAATTTGAAATGTAAGTGATTCAAATTTTATAAACTTAATTTAAATTCAGTACACGCATAACAAATCGATAGGCAAATGTACTTCGGTTAGTAATCAAAATTGTTGTCTTAGCATAGTGAAATTTTGACCATTGGCTTAGTTAGCTTTTTTGACTCGGGTACCAGTACTGAGTCATAATAATGGTATTTAAACAAAATATGTAAGGGTTGTTGTTTTTAGACGTGTGGTTTTTAAATTGGCAACTCTTTTTTAATGTATGATTTGTTGGACAGCTTTCACTTGATTTATAACCAGTCAATTAAAATTGATTTATTATTATTTCGAAAATGATGTAACACAAAGATTTCTAAACTTGTAGACGGATCTTTTCTTTATTCAATAAAATATTTTTTTTGTCTCTGAAAATTCAAAACTTTGACCTGAGGTGTGGGCTTAAGATGTTAACAAAAAAAAATGTTTGTTTTGAAAATCATTCAACTGATCAAAATGCAACATGGACGTATTCTAAACTTGTACAAGTTCTTTTTTCGTTCCCCATATATTGACGTTTAAAAACCTAAAGTGGTAGATTGAAATTTTAAATAAGGCTTTTAAAAACCTTATAATATAATGTTTTTGCTATTAACCTTGTTATACAGTTTAATTTGGGTTATTGTCTAACCTTACTGCCTATAATTTAGGCTTGCTGCCGCCCTAGGCCCCGTTCGATGCGCCGCCCTTTTTGACAAATTAAATTTCATTAATTTTGATCCAATATTTTTATTTTAAAATAACTTTATTTATTGAAATATATCTTTTTAAATATAAATAATAAACATGTCAGATAAATAAGTTATAAACTTTAAACAGAAAAATCATAAATATTTTTTTCAATATTAATTAATTTTAAAAATTCCTTTTCCTGGCTTTCGTCCGCGCAAAAACGTTGATTATACCGTCATAATTAATTTCTTGGACTAGTTGAGCTTCAATTGACAGTAATGCAAGAGCATTAAGTCCATCTTGGCCCATGCTTGCGCGTAAATAGGTTTTCACGCGTTTTAGAGTGGAAAAAGATCTTTCTCCTGAACAACAATTTGTAGCCGGAATACTCAAAAAAATACGGAGAGCAATGTCCACATTCGGATAAACATCTCGAAGACTCCGTGAATGCATTACATTGCATATTTTTTGTGCAGAGCGTACATCTTCCGTATTTGCTAAGGAATCTTTCAGTTGAAAATGTAAATGTATAGATTCATTGCCTAACTTTTCTTCCAAATCGTCAGGATACTTACTGACTAGTTTATTTGCAAGATTTTTCAATTCGTTTGTATCTATTTCGGATAAATCATCAAAAAAATTAAAATTTTCGTAAAGCTTTTCATATGCACTTTTACGCCCGGCCAATTGTACACTCAGAGTGTCTAGAATAGGGTAATAAACAATTGTGCGAAAATGTTCTTGTCCAGAAAAAGGTGTTCTTTTATTTATCCGTGACTCATCTGGCTGAATTCTTCTGGTTTTTTTGCGATGAGTATCATAACGATAATAATCGTGAACTCCAGATAGTGTTTTGGCTTTTTCTTCATAATCAGAAAATTGTCTGTCTCTCATGTCTTAAAGAAATAGAGCCAGAGAGTTAAAGATCTGAACAACGGATGATAAATCAGCTTCAGATTCTTGAAGCTTCTTACTAGTAGCAATAAAACGATCTAAAATTACATTCCAAACAATGACTAGGATTGCTGTTTCTAAATTCTGTAATTTCCGCTGCAATCCTGTAGCTCCAGATCGCGTAGTCGGTTTCTCATCCCTGCTTTCCAGTGCATCAATTATTGCAGACCATTCTTGTTCTAATGCAAAACATGCATCATGTCGAGCAAACCAACGAGTTTGAGAAAGACTCTTAACTCTCAAATTTGTACGCTGCACTAAAATCTCCCAACGATGTGTAGATATAGTAAAGAAATTGTATAGTTCTTGCAAAGTAGAAAAGAAGTCGACTGCTTCTGTTACCGATTCAAGTGCACATGATCCTACCAAATTTAAAGAATCAGCGGCAAAAGGAACGTAATCTGCTGAACGTAATCTGCTAAAGGATTAATTGTTTTGATTCGTGTCTGAAGGCCTGAATATATACCTGACATATTGTTTGCATTATCATAAGATTGACCAAACCATTATTTTTGAGAGATTTTAACAAAGCATCCTCAATATCTTTAGCTTTATGGCCAATATTTGGTAGAAATTCTAGAAACCTTTCAACAATCTCACCGTTATCACGTATCTCATAATTATAGTAAGATGATCAACATGTGCAATATCAGGCGTAGAGTCTACAATTATACCAAAATACTTAGCAAATTGTTCTTCACTGGAAATTCGTTGTAGTACTTTAAATTGAATTAACAATATAATTTCTTCATAAATTGTTTTAGACAAATACGACGTATTTCCACTTCCAGGGTGCGCATACAATTATAAATGTTCAGATAAAAATGGATCAAATTCAGCAAGAAGCTCTAGCGTTCCTAAAAAATTCCCATTATGGGGATCTCCTATTCGTTCTGAATTTCCTCGAAATGGCAACCCTCTTATTGCTAGTGATTTAATAATTGCAATTACTCGGTATACATTTTTTTCCAATACGCTATTTCTTCATCAAATTGTTTTATTAGACGTTGATCAACACGCCCGTGAACTACTGCTCGAAAATAAAAAAATATTTTTATGAACAAAAAATGTTCTGACACTTTTGAATGAATATCAAAATGATATTCAATACATGCAAGTCTACGGTATTTTTATTTCACACACAAATTGAGAAGTTATTCAGCAACATTACTCAATAAAGCCAATATAATTGATCTATTAAAAAATTGACATCTTGCCCATGCAGATTAAGAAGTAAAATGTACACAATTCTTCATGGCTTCAACATTCGGGCCAGTCAACACCAGAAGGAGTGTGTGCTGAGATCTTCGCTGAGTTAAACCACCTAACTCAGCTGGTCAACGAGCCCACTCGAATATCGGACGTGGTAGGTCGAGTAGAAAACACTCTTGGCTTGTTTCTTACTTCTGACCCTGGTAAGTACACTATTAGTGTTCTATCTCCTTTAGGCACATCTGACCATTGTGTCATATCAGCAAATTTCTCGTGTAAAAACTCTCCAGTTAAAGAAAGAGCTCCTATGAGAACCGTTTGGCAATACGAGAAAGCCAACTGGGACGGTCTCAATAATTATTTTAGGATCTTTAACTGGTCACTATGCTTCCTCGATAGTGACGTTGACGCCAGCGCTGATATGATCACAAGTTTGATTCTCTTGGGAATGAGAACTTTTATCCCGAATAGGGTTAAAAGCATCAGACCTAAGGAAAACGCATGGTTCGATGCGAGCTGTAAAGAGGTTATTAGGGTCAAGAAGGTAAGTTGCCGTTGTTTTAAAGCCAATCCAACTGAGGAAAACCGGAATAAGTTCAAGCAAGCCAGGAAGGCCTGCAACGCCCATATTCGACGGACCAAATTTTTACATGACCAAAAATTACGGCAAAAAATACTGCAATGTCCCAAAGGCAGTAAAAATTTTTGGTCATTTGTAAAAAATATGAGGAATTCTTCCTCTTTCTCGGTTCCTACGCTCGTTGTGAATGACACTCCATTTGTTAGCTCTTTAGAGAAAGGCAGTTCGCCGCCAATTCAACGCTGCCAGTGAGTGTTATGACTCCGCCTGTACTTGAGCGAGTTAATGATTCTATGGGTCAAATCTTTTTTCACACTCATACTGTAGCGAGAGTCCTAAAAGATCTTAACATACATAAATCTGCTAGTCCGGATAGTATCCCCGCTATTGTTCTGAAGAGGTGTTCTTCATCGCTGGCAAAACCACTGTGTAAGCTTTTTCATCTGTCCTTGTCCTCAGGTCTCGTTCCGAGCGGATGGAAAACCGCATTTGTCCAGCCTATTCCCAAAAAAGGCGAATCTTCCTCACCGTCTAATTATCGACCAATTGCACTTACGTCCCTTCTTTCCAAGGTCATGGAAACGCTGATTAATTATCAGCTCAAGAAATATCTTGAAGAACGGAAGCTTCTTAATGACCGACAGTATGGCTTTCGTAGCAATGGTTCATCTCACCAAACAGTGGAACAAATCTTTACATAGTTTTGGAGAAAGTAAGATTATTGCACTAGATATTTCAAAAGCATTTGATAGGGTTTGTCATCAGGCTCTCTTATCGAAAATGCGTGCTTTCGGTTTGCATGAATCCCTCCTTCATTGGATTAGTAATTACCTTTCTAATCGTTGTATTGGATGGATTCAAGTCTGAAAACCACAAAATAAATGCTGGTGTGCCCCAGGACTCTGTTTTATCTCCAACACTCTTTCTCATTTTTATAAATGATCTCCTGTCTGCAACATCTAATCCAATACATTGTTTCGCTGACGATAGTACTCTTAGCTTTTCATATTCGTTTTCAGATTCACACCCCTCTTCTTCGGATGTGGAACTGCAACGACAAAATATGATGAGCTCATTAAATTCCGACCTTAACAGCATTGTACAATGGGGAACAAGAAACCGCGTGGAATTTAATGCTTCGAAAACGCAATGCTGTCTTGTATCGTTAAAGCGAAATATACCCCCCCTACCATTATCCATAAATGGCACTTGCATCGAGGAAACTGAACATCTCGATATTCTCGGTATGTGTATCACCAACCACCTTTTGTGGAACGATCACATACGCGATGTCGCCAAAAATGCCGCAAGATGTTTGGGTTTTCTAAGGCGATGCAAGAAGTTTTTCTCCCCCTCTGATCTGGCTGTTACATCAAGACTTATATACGTCCAAAGCTTGAGTATAACTCCCATATCTGGGCTGGTGCTCCTGCAACTTACTTAAGCCTCTTGGACAGTATTGAACGTAGAACATTTAAACTGATTGGTGATATTACCATCATAAGATTATTTACGTCACTTGAACATCGTCGAAATGTTTCTTGTCTCACCCTCTTTTACCGTTATTTTAATGGTTTATGCTCTAGAAAAATAGCCAGCTGCATTCCTCCCCTTAAACAGTTCAACCGTAATACTCGCGCTTCTAGGAATGCTCATCAATATACACTCGAGCCCAACTTCGGTCGTACTGTCAAGTACAGAATGCCTTGCCACACTCTGTCTTTCCCAGCTATTGCAATATTCAGGAATTCAAAACCAATGTGCACCGACATCTCCTTTCAAACCCTCTCTCCCTTTCTTAGTGCTCACACTGTGTCTACATAGTACATAATAAGGGTAATATATCCCTTTGAGTGTGCGCTTATTATAAAAAAAAAAATCTGAACCAATTTTTAAAATTGATTGTCTCCTTACTGTTTGTCGCCTCTAAAATTTTGGCATTTCAAAAATTTTGCCGCCCTTCAAATTATGCCGCCCTAGGCCCGGGCCTAGGCGTAAATCCAACACTGACCACACCCTTGTTTCATACCTGCAAAATATTTCATGCCAAAAAACCCCAGTTAAAATAAAAACCCCTAAGATAACCGGTTGGTAATATAAGAAAGCCAACGAGACGGTCTCAACGAGTTCTTAAGGAACTTTAACTGGTCACTATGATTCCCCGATAAGCCTAGTACATACTTCCTCGTGAAGTGAACGTTCGCCAGTGGAGAAAGTGAACTTTTGACATTGCTCACTGGTACACACTTGTGAGTACACGTTGTGAACATTTGACTTCAGCTTCACCAACAGTTCCCGTACATTTTGCACGTGAATTGCCCGTGAACGAAAACTCTCCACTTTGTTCTCCACTCAGCTTCACGAGCAAGTTCACGGGTGAACCAAAAACTGAAATTTGTATGGGTTCACGAGATGGTTCACAAGTATGTACTAGGCTATAGTGACGTGGATTCCAGCGCAATTTTCTGTGGAATGAGTGTAATAGGGTTAAATTCATCAAACCCAATGAAAACTCATGGTTTGATTCAAGCTGTTAAGAGGTTATTAGGATATACAAAGCCAACTCTTCTGAATACCGGAATAAGTTTAAATAAGCTAGAAAGATCTGTAACGGACATATTCGACGCATTCAATTGTTGCATGACCAGAAATTATGGCAAGAAATACTACAATGTCCTAAAGGCAGAACAAAAATGTCTGGTCATTTGTAAAAAATAGAAGCAACACTAACTTCTTCGTCGGTTTCTGCGCTTGTTTTTAATGAGACACTTATTTTGTAAGCTCGATTGATAAAGCCAATTTGCTTACAGCACAGTTTGCTGTTAATTTGATGCTGCCAATAAGTGACATGGGACTAATCTTCTTTCACAAATCCGTTGGCCGGGATAGAATTCCCGCTATTGTCCTGAATAGGTGGTATCTGGCAAAACCACTGCTTAAGCTTTTCTATATTTCCAATTCTACTAGTCTCTTTCCAAGTGAATGGAAAACAGCATTTGTACAACCTGTCCCTAAAAAGGCGAATCCTCCTCCCCATCTTACTATCGTACAATAACACTTAGGTCACATCTTTCCAAGGTCATGGAAACACTAATTAATTTCAAGCCTAAGAAAGATCTTGAAGAATGAAGGCTTCTTAATGACCGGCAGTATGCCTTTTGTTGCAATAGATCCACTGATGATCTCATGATTTATCTTTTCTTTTTTTTTTTGACAGGAGGAAATCTTCAAAAGACACTTGGCAGTATTCGACACCAAGTAGTATGGGACTTTTAACCACTAAAACCACCTCTTCATCAGGACCAATCTAGAAGGATCGACTTCCGATTTTTCTTTCTTAATTTTGTACAATCACTTTGGGAGAAGATTAAACTTTTAATATGTACATTCCCAAGTTTTTTAGACCATAAGCTCATGAGGCTTGGTTCTTCTTAATCTCCGAATATGGTTTCTTTTATTCATTTCAGGATTAGTATGACTTTGCAGTCTCTGGTTGTGCGATATAGCGTATTTTTTAACAACTTCTGTAACCCTTCCTATTTGTAAGTCACAATGTAGATCGGTATTTCTTATGTACCAAGGTGCATTAACTATTCCGCGAAGGACTTTGTTTTGGAATTTTTGGATGATTTCGGTATTTGTTTTCTTTGTACAGCCCCATAATTGGGTTCCATAGTTCCAAACAGGCTTTAGTACTTGATTATACAATATATCCCTTGTGTATAGAAAATACAGGGTAGGACCTAGGACACTTTCTTGTGGTATACCTGCTTCTATTTTCATCAATTCCGAATAATCTTGATCGTACCTTACTCTAAACAATCGGTCTGAGATGTACGATTTTAATATTTCAAAGTACTGCCTGGGAAGATCCCTTTGCAGTTTGTACTCAAGTCCCTCATGCCAAACCTTGTCAAAAGCTTGAGCAACATCTAAGAAAATAGCTGAACATACTTGTTTTTCTTCTAATGCTTTTTCTATTATATTCTATTACATATTCTATGAACTTGGTCTATCGTGGAATGTTTATTTCTAAAGCCAAACTGATGGCTTGGGATTAACCTTCTTTCTTCTATGATTTTGCTAAGTCTCTTCAGAAGCTGTTTTTCAAAAACTTTTGCCATAATTGGTATAAGCGATATTGGTCTGTAAGCCGTCACTTCTGTAGGTGGTTTACCTTGCTTTGATATGACAATTACTTCATCAATTTTCCAATGGTGCGGGACATACCGGTGCTTAAGGCATGCATTTATTATATATTGGAGTTTTATGAAGGCTTTCAATGGCATTTCTTTCATAACCTGAGCAGTAATTAGATCGTAACCCGGTGATTTTTTATTTGGTAGTTGATGTAAACACAAACTTTTTATTTCTTTAAGTCTTACAATTGGTATTTCACTTTCATCTGTCTTATCAACAAACTGTAAGTTATTTTCAGCCGCGTTTGATGAGTATGGCTTAAAAACATTCGCAAGATGTTCAGCGAGAAGGTTAGCTTTTTCTTTCGGGTTACCGATCTAATTCCCATCTTGAGATTTCAAGGGCGAGTTTTGAAACTGCGGTCTTTTCAGGCGCTTGGCTGCTTTCCATAGCTAAAAATCGGTTGAAGCATCAGTCGTTAAATTCCTTAGGAATGTACTGAGTGAATCATTTTTGAATTTGTAAATTTGTTTTTTAAGATTGTTGCTTATACGGTTAAACGTTGTTTTATCATCTGGAAATCTACTATTTTGCCATTTTCTTCGAGCTCTTCTTTTCTCTATTATCAACTATCATGATTTATCTGACGTCAAAGTAAGATTTTTGTACTTGATAACTCAAAGGCATTTAATAGAGTTTGGCTAACACTGTGCCTCTGAATAATAAGGGTAGTATAGTAATATCCCCTTAAATGTGTGCTTATTATAAAAAAAATCAAGCTCTCTAATCGATAATGCATGCTTTTGGAATTGATGAATCTCTTCTTTGATGGGTTAGAAATTACGTTTCGGACACATCAAAAAATCTTATATTACAAAATAAACGCTGGTGTGTCCAAGGCTTCATTTTCTCTCCTCCGCTCTTTCGTATTTTTATAAATTATCTTTTTTCTGAAACTTCTAATCCACTAAATTAATTCGCTAATGACAGTACCCTCAGCTTTTTATATATATCGGAACAGCTTTCATTCTTAGGTACCTATGTGCACTACAAACCACTTGTTGTGGAGTGATCTCATATTTTGCATCGCCAAAAATACAGCTAAGTGTTTAGGTTTCCTGCGACGATGCTAGAAGTTTTTACTCCTTCTGATCTGCCTATAATTTATAAAGCTTATATTCGTCCGAAACTCGAGTACACATCTAGTATCTCTCGAGCACCCACAGTTTAAGAAGTCATATTTATCCTTTTAAATTTTATGTTTAAGTACTCTTTTATAGCCCGAGCGTATGATTTAAAAGTATTTTTTAACATATATATTGTATGTTCTGATTTACAAGCCCTCGAAGTTGAAAAACAATTTTACTTAAATCGCGAACCGTATTTTCAACAAATTTTGAGATTGTTTTTTCCGAAGTTCCTTTAAATAAATTCTCTATCTTCTTAAATAATTTAATTGTTCTATTTTCGATTATCTAAAAAAAAATTGATTATTTATAAAAGATAGCTTCTATAAGTAGTCTGAAGCTTAAGTACTAGGAAAAAATGCGTTTTTTTTAAACTTTTTGATTAAAAAAAAAAGCGCCAAAAGATACCAAGAAAGTAAGCATGCCAGCATGTGCTGCATACATTCATGTTAAAGCACAGAAAAAATCAGCTGAAGATACGTGCAGATGTGGAAGTTATGATCAAAAATATTTCACTGAATCGGATCTCAAAACACTGCGTTTTGACGGTGGTGTTTACCAAAAAGTTTGATTTCTTCGTTATTAATTGTCTGAATGAACTGGTTAAACTCATTATTTTAAGAAAAAATGTCAAAATTTATTTTAAAAATAAAACAAAATTAAAACATTGACCCAGGTCTGAGAATTTAGATTTTTGCGAAACCATTTATTTCTGCCCGGAAAATTTTTTCAACTTTGAACTCAATTTTCTTGGAAACAACACACGAAAAACGCCCGAAACATCAACTTATATGGGAAGACCACGAAAGAGTTTTGACGAATGCTATGATCGAGCTAAAAGGTATAAGAGGGACGAAATTAGAAATATATTTCCTCAAGAAGAGATAAACTATACAACAACATCAGAGAGCTTTTCCTGCTTACAATTTGATCCGGATAAGGCGCTTGCATTATTTATACAAGCAGAATTGTCGAAACGCCAATATGAAGCATTAAGACATGCCCTAAAAGGCGAAGGACATGATGTTTTTCCACCTTATATTAAATTACTGGAAGCAAAAAAAAAGTGCTTTCCTTTAGATATAAGCATTATGGAAAGCTCAGCAAGTGTGCCACTACAAAAATTGTTAGACTACACTGCAACAAGGTTATTAGAAGGAAAGACATCAGAGGAGATAACCAGAATTGAAGGACAGTCTTTAACACTGTTCACTAAATGGGGATGTGATGGTGCCTCTGGACAACCACAATACAGTCAAACATTTGACAATGAAGAAACTTCAGACGCTAATATGTTTATGACTTCTTTGGTACCAATGCAAATGACTATGGAGGATAACAGAGATATTATTGTGTGGAACAAACGATCAATTATCCTCTAGAAGATACTGCAGAGCCATCCAATTTTCTTTTGTAAAAGAAACTGCAGAAATCATACGAAACGAGAAACAAAGAATAGATACGGAAATCAGTAATTTAACTCTGATGATAATTCAAATAGGCGAACGTCAGTTTACAGTCAACCACGAACTTATGTTCACAATGCTGGACCGGAAGACAGCTCAATATGTAACAGAAACTCCTGCAGCTTCTTCCTGTTTCATATGTGGAACTACAACTTCTGGAATGAATAACCAGACAAATATAAGAACCAAAGCTGTAAACAGGGAAGCTTTGAAAATGGGAATGTCTCCTCTTCACGCATGTTGCCTACAATTTGCCATTTAAAGCATGGAGAACCAACAATGAGACCCGCCATATTAGAGATGCTTAGAAAAAGAAAATTCGGCAGGAGTTTCGTGAAAAACTGGGCATCATTGTGGATCTTGTAAAACAAGGTACGGGGACAAGTAATGAAGGCAACACCTCCAGAAGATTTTTTGCAAATCCAACCATGATTTCAGAAATTACTGGAGTTAGTGAATCCCTAATTTGGCGGTTTGCTGTTGTCCTTGAAGTAATAACGTCGATTGAAAAATTAGGTTTAAAAAAAAGTGCAGCTTATATGTGGGAAACTGCTGAACTGTTTGTTGAGAAATATAAATGGTACAATATGCCAGCAACCGTACATAAGGTTTTGATCCATGGAGAAGAAATAATTAAAAGCTGTGCATTTCTTGTTGGATCGCTCTCCGAGGAAGCCCAAGAATGCCGAAATAAGGATTATAAAGCCTACCGCAGGTTTCATTCGAGAAAAAGCAGCCGAATTGCGACGAAAGAAGATGTGATGCATCATATACTCATATCCTCAGATCCAATAATACAGGTTTAAGGCCACAGCAGAAAAGAAAATACTTCCAATCAGCGCAGACGCTTAAAACTTCATTTTAGCGTCATAAAATTACTATTTCATTGTTGTTTTTTATTTATTTTTTGTATGTAAGCGGTGATTTTTTAAGAGCTTGAAAACTTTTTTTTTTTTAAAAAAGCATAAAATTTGCAAAATCTCATCGATTCTTTATTTGAAACGTTAGATTGGTTCATGACATTTACTTTTTGAAGATAATTTCATTTAAATGTTGACCGCGGCTGCGTCTTAGGTGGTCCATTCGGAAAGTTCAATTTTGGGTAACTTTTTCGAGCATTTCGGCCGGAATAGCCCAAATTTCTTCGGAAATGTTGTCTTCTAAAGCTGGAATAGTTGCTGGCTTATTTGTGTAGACTTTAGACTTGACGTAGCCGCACAAAAAATAGTCTAAAGGCGTCAAATCGCATGATCTTGGTGGCCAACTTACCGGTCCATTCCTTGAGATGAATTGTTCTCCGAAGTTTTCCCTCAAAATGGCCATAGAATCGCGAGCTGTGTGGCATGTAGCGCCATCTTGTTGAAACCACATGTCAACCAAGTTCAGTTCTTCCATTATTGGCAACAAAAAGTTTGTTAGCATTGAACGATAGCGATCGCCATTCACCGTAACGTTGCGTCCAACAGCATCTTTGAAAAAATACGGTCCAATGATTCCACCAGCGTACAAACCACACCAAACAGTGCATTTTTCGGGATGCATGGGCATTTCTTGAACGTCTTCTGGTTGCTCTTCACTCCAAATGCGGCAATTTTGCTTATTTACGTAGCCATTCAACCAGAAATGAGCCTCATCGCTGAACAAAATTTGTCGATAAAAAAGCGGATTTTCTGCCAACCTTTCTAGGGCCCATTCACTGAAAATTCGACGTTGTGGCAGATCGTTCGGCTTCAGTTCTTGAAATGTCAAAGCATACTGAGCATCTTTCTCTTTGACACCATGTCTAAAATCCCCCGTGATCTGTCAAATACTAATGCATGAAAATCCTAACCTCAAAAAAATCACCCTTTACTTATCTATTTATTTATTTAATTTTATAAAAATGTCAATAACTTTTTTTCTAATAATTTTTTCTGGACCAAATTTTGACCAAGCATGTATAAGACTACTCTTAACATGTGTGTAAAATTTCATTAAAATTCGTTTAATAATTCAGATTTCACAGACTTTTTTCCGCTCTTCCGTACAAAAATCAAAAACCCTCAAATTTTAGAAAAATGTCAATAACTTTGTTTTTAATTTTTTTTCAACCAAATTTTGACCAAATATGTATAAGACTAATCTTAGCATGTATGCCAAATTTCATTTAAATCCGTTGAACCGTTCAGATTGTACAGACTTTTTTCCGCTCTCCCATACAAACCGAACCACTGTGACCATCGTAAGGTTTCATGTCTGTCACTATTTTATCGCTTCTTCCATAAGCAATGTCTTTATGAAAAAGCCAGTTGCATTCTTCCTCCCAAAGAATTCAACCGTAAAGACTCAAAACTAATGTGTATCGGTATCTCCTTCCTAATTCTACCCTCCCTTCCTTCGCACTGTATTTAATCGTTATAAGGGTATTCATACCCCCTTCAGTGCACACCTAATATAAAAAAAAAACTTTTTAAAGAAGGTATTCAATTTGTTCTTATAACCATAATTATGATTTCATGAATTATATTATGGCTTTGATTTTATGTGGAAAATCTTGTCTTATGTACAAACAACAAACTATATTGCATGTAGTAAAATATATGGAAACATTTATTATTATTATTTTACAGGTAATTATTATCACAACAAAAATCAGTCAATTTCACTTAATTAAAAAATAAATAAAATTGTTTAAAAAAAAAATACAACATGGGGCTCAAAGCCTTCAACTAATCTGTGTGCTTGGCCAACAATTTTGCATGACAAAAGTATTCTAACTTTAAGAAAACTTTAAAGGTTTAGATTTTAACAAAATCTATTTTATTTAAATAAACTTTGTAAATAACTTAAAACTCAAAACCTCTTTCGTCTTAAAACTGTTCACAAAATTAATGTATAGTTGAAAATTACATTGAAAATAAATTTTAAAATCATTTTTCTTTCTCAAAAATAAGTAAAAAAGACAAAAAATAAAAAGTAAACAAAAAACATACAAATAAATATTTATTTCATTTCTTAAATTTATTCCGGTAACAATTGATCATAAGTATACATTTGGAATAGTTTCTCAGTTGTTTTTTGCAATACCTCAGCCATTCCATCCTCTATAATTGGTTGCATCTCTTCGGATAGAGATCCCCAATTTTCATTTAAAAGCGAATTCATCTGTTCGCCCAAAGCATTATCGCCATTGAATAAATTATCTAAATGCACTTTTGTGTCTTTAATTTTGTACCTAATTTTGACATCGTCAATTCTTAAGTGTTCATTGCCATTTATAAAGTAACGATTTCCTACAACACTTGCAAGAACCTTCACATTAGCTAACAAAGAAAAGAAAAACAATTCATCAACAAATTTTCACGTTTTAGGCCAAAAAAGAAACTTACATAAATTCGCATTGCATATTCCTTCTCCTACAAGCGGCAGCATCATAATTTTCCCCATTAGGGTATAATTGGCTTTTATTTTTATAATTGGAAAGTACAACTCCATCACCAGCGTATTGTTGTTTATATCAGCGATTAGTTTTTTAATATTGAATTCAGATAGTCCGCGAACTTCAATATCTTTGTAGGTGGAATGCACAAAAATAGATCCTGAATCTTTATCAAGTTTGACTTCGGGAACGACCAGTGGCTCAAACGGTGGTATATTGAGCTCAGGAATACCAACGGGCATTCTTTCTCGAAAATCCTCAACGCATTGCTTAATGCATTCATTCAAATTGGGATCCGATCGTTGGCAAATTCGAAAATTTTCAGCTAATAAACATTTTTAAAAATAAATTAATTATTATATTCATCTATCCAAATGATTTTTGTATGTAACTCTTATTACTCACGCAATAAAGCAGCAAAAGTTCCCGAGTACAAAAATACGGTTAATATGTAGAAATTAAGTAATTGCGAAGGCATCGTGTTAAATGATTAACTGAACTCTGGAAACTGACTCTAACTTCATAAAGTTCCGATTGAAAGAAAACTTTTGGCTTTTCATTTCAGATATTTGTTTGTGGGTTTTTCTTTTTTGCTGATTTTAGCGAAATGCATAAATAAATTATTCAACACAGAAAACAAGTGTTCGGCTATTTAAATTTACTAAATTGCATTTTTTTTGTTTACAAAAAAGAGTTTTAAGTCATTTCTTATGATATGACTAATAAAATTAACTTATTCTAGGAGTGGTTTAAGAAGAAAATATTAAGAAAATGTGCAAAAGACTTTACATAATAATTGCTTTGTGTATTTTGAGTGACCAGAATTTGAGCTTTTGATGAGGGTTGTTGAGTTATACATTCCAAAGGGCGCTCAACCTAAAAAAAATTAAAGAAATTTAATATTATTATTTTGGTTTCATTATTCTTTTAATATAAAAGTAGCTTTAAAAAAAAACAACTCAAATCATATTAAGATTGAGAATTCTTCTTGTTTTAGTCCTTAGTCCAAGTCTCTAATTGCTCTAATAAAAATTGAAAAGCTGTGATTCTTCTTTCTAAAGATGTTTAATTTTTTCTATCAAGAAACCTTATACCATGATACAAGCAAATGAGAGGCAAATTTCGGGAGTGGAGCAATTGTAGATATACGCACCATTTTGTCAAATTTAAACGTCTGGCTGGTTTTTTCTTTCAGTTTTGGCCAGGAAAGAGCGTTCGATATTTTTCCGATTTTAAGTTGGAATTGATAACCACATGGATACATGAAAAATCATGAATCAGAAAGAATCTCTTGATTCTTCATTCCGTTTGCCAGGCGCATTTTAATATTTTTTTCAAATGCGTTTTTCAACTTAAAACCCTGATAACTCTTTTTCTATATCAGAACACTTTTCCTGACTAAAATGTGCATCTTAGCCGACCTTAAAGGATGCATCTTTACCAATAATTACAAAAATTAGTTGACATCTGTCAGATTTGCGAGAAAGTCGAAGGTTTTTTGTGCTCCGTATCTTTTTTCACATTTATTTAAAAGAAAATAGTAAAAAATTGTTTTTAAAAGTTAAAACATCACTTTAAAGTTATATTTTCACATTACAAAGAATTTATTTCAAACAACTGATA
This sequence comes from Eupeodes corollae, assembly GCF_945859685.1. Lineage (NCBI taxonomy): Eukaryota > Metazoa > Arthropoda > Insecta > Diptera > Syrphidae > Eupeodes > Eupeodes corollae. The sequence goes on along the minus strand of NC_079147.1, from coordinate 143,214,299 downwards.
ATACAAGGTACGATTTCAATTATCTTTGGTATTGGGGTTTGTTTCGACATTGACTCTTCGATCGTATTGTACATATATGGAAGCAAAACGAAATTTGCAAGATACTTCGCCGGAACACCCACAAAATAACAAGAAATTAATATCTGAAGCGGAATTTTCAAGTAAAATGGCAGTTGGAAAAATGTCGATCGCAGAATTAAAAAATCTTTTGGATGAATGCATAGCCTCAAAATTAAAAGACATTGCAACTAAAATTGAAGTCCAAGCACTTTCAAGCAATATCCAGTTATTAAGGTCTCAAAATGTTTTCCTTGTGAACCGATTAATAAACATGGAAAGCTACTGTCAAACTTTGGAGCGTCAACTTGAAATTATGTCGCGGAAAGACAAGGAAAATTCTGTTGTTGTACATTTCCCAGCAGAAGGGAAGTCCAATAAAGTTGACTTTGCAAAACAAACTTGCATTGGTCTTCTCCAGCTTCAAGGAAATGCAGAATTGCCTATAAAACATACACAAGAGTTCACAAATCGCAACACAAATAAAAGCACTGTAATTCTTAACTTTCATCCCGGCGACACCGCAAACAAATTAATCGAAGCGACACCAAAACTAAAGAATACAGGCATTGTTATGCACCGCGAACAATCCCTTATAACACGCCAAAAGAGAAATGCACTTTTCCAAATCAAAACGAAATTACTTGATATGGCTCCAACAGTAAAAATCATTATTAGAGGAGTAAAATTAAATATAAACAACTTTGCAAAAAAAATATGTAAATGGCGTAGCAACCAGGCTTTCAAACTGTAAAGACGCAAAAACATTCTGGTCAAACGTGAGATTGTTAGGTGGTTGCAAGAGTATGTCAACCTCAGCTATTGATGTTGAAAAACTCTCCGAGCACTTCAAAAAGCTCCTGAACCCTTTGACAACAAGCTTAAAATTTCAGTATGCCCTTCCTTTAGTTTTAATCCCAGAATTAGATGGGCCAATCACAATAAGAGAGTTGCAAGGAACTCTAGAAAATATGAAAAATGAAAAATCTGCAGTAGTTGATTTTATACCGTGTGAATTTTATAAATATGGAACTCCGAATTTTCTAAATTATATAAATGACTTCTTTAATAGACTTCTTGAAGAAGAAGAAATTCCAAAGAGTTTCTTAAAAGCATGGATCTGTGCTATTTTTAAAAAAGGGGATTTGCAACTTCCGAGCAACTACAGGGGCATTTCGATTCTGCCATGTCTTAGGAAAATATTCACCCATCTTTTATACCAAAGGTTGACAAAATGGGTTGAAGAGAATAAACTCCTTAGTATTTTCCAAGCCGGCTTTCGAGCAGGATTATCTACAATAGACCATATATTTGCTCTTACAAGCATAGTTAAGAATTGTTTTGAAAAGAAAAAGAAAATTTACGCCTTTTTCGTTGATTTTCAGGCGGCATTTGACACGGTGAACAGAGACTCTTTAATATATAAATTATCTACTTTGGGTTTATTCACTAAATTTCTAAATCTGTACAAACTCCTTATAACTGGCACCTCTGCTGCAGTCTGGAATGGAAATTCGATGTCTGACTTTTTTAATACAACATGTGGTGTTCCTCAGGAATGTGGATTGAGCCCCATTATGTTTTCACTATTTATTGACGATGTATCTAAAGATTTTCCGGGTGGAGTCATTGTCGGTGATACACTTATAAAGATGCTTTTATACGCGGATGACATCGTTATTTTGGCTGATAACCCCACATCTTTACAGCTTCAAATTAATAAACTCATAAGATTTTGTGATTTGTGGGATCTCAAAATTAACGCCACAAAGTCAAAAATAATGATTTTTGAAAGTACTCTGCGAAGAAGAGCTCCCAATGAAAAATGGTTTTTAGATCGCGAACCGTTAGAAATAGTATCTCAATACAAATACTTCTGTTTTCTAATAACGTATAATCTTGATCTCCGCCCTCATGTTTAAGAAAAATTTATTGCTGCCAAAACAGCAATAAATCTCATGTGGAGTAAATTCTTTTGCAATAAATATGTCGATGCTACTGCTAAGTTTAGAGTATTTGATGCAACTATAAGAACGTGCCTTTGTTACGCAGATCAAGTTTTTGGCTATCGAAACATGAAGGAATTCGAAGCTGTTCAACGTTACTTTTTCAAACGCATTTTCAAACTAGCTAGTTCAACTCCAACGTATGCTATCCACGTAGAAACCGGTATAGCACAAATATTCCTAGGCAATTTAAAATCAAACGCGGACTATATTGTTAAAGTTCTGAATAGACCTGATACAAACCTTCACAAAAAAATAATGCAATACGCACTCCGATCTCAATTATCGCCTTTTAAAGAATGGTACGAATTGGCTAATCAGCATTTCTTTAATCTAAATCTTAATAATACACCTCTAGCCGATTGGCAAAAAGTTTTCTATAAATGCATAGTAAAGATAGATGACTCTCTTTATTTACAGTGTTTGCATAGAGCTCAAACTTCTAGCACTAGACTCATATACAAAACACTAAACCACACACTCTACAGAAGTAATTATTTTAATGAAAAATTATCTATTAAGCAAATGAGCCTTATTTTTAATGCAAGAACTGAGATGCTGAACTTAAACTATAAGCCACATAGAGTGGACCTTGATCCAAAATGTACTTTGTGCAACCGTAATGAAATTGAGGATGTGTACCACTTCTTGGCTGTTTGTCCAATGTTACAGGAAATTAGAAGGCTTTACTTTTCACAAAACATTCTAACACTTGAATATACAAAGCAACTCTTAAATGGTAATCTCGATTGGAAATCCCTATAGTCCTATATTAGTCATGCTTTAGGTTACCGTAACTGTTTTATATAGGTATTAATTACATATTTGATAATGTGTTCCAATTTCTCTTTTTTTGGTTGTAATTATATTTGAATGTTTGAAGATATAATTCAATTTTTTTTTTATTTTTTTTTTAAATACTGTACTATAGAATTAAACAAAATGAATAAACAAAGTACTATTTTTTTAAATTTTTTAATGTATATACAACTCATAGTTTATAACTTTAACTTTTTCACTTAAAATGTAAACTCGAAATAAGTCAATTCAGGCAGACGGCAACATTTGCCATGCTTTTATTCTTAGCTATTAAAAGATTGTACATTTATCGAGAATAATAAAGAATTTATAATAATAATAATAATAATAATAATACAAAAATCTCAACCATCATCAAATTGAAAACAAAAATCAAGAATTTTATGTGGAAAATTATTTCATAGAAAATATCATTCATCAATCAATTTCTTCTTTTTCATATTCGTTTACTCATAAATTTCCAATAGTTTCTAGGGCCTCAACTTCGTTAAACTATTTCAATTTTATAGATATATATATATAAATATGTATTGAAAAGCAATGGAGAACAAAACGACTAATAAAGGAGATCCTTGGGGGGGATTCCATTTTTAAGTCGATATGTGGGGGAGTAGGTATTATTGGATTTGATGCAAAATTGCCTGTTTCTGAGGAATGATTTTACATAATTAAACATCTTGGGAACAGCGTCCCATTCTTTGAGCTTATTTAAGACAACATGTGTACCAATTCTGTCAAACGCTTTTTCGAAGTCTAAAGCAAGTATAGACACATGGTTTTTGGAGCTTAACGATCTGGAAATGTGGTTATCAATATATAGAAGAGCGTCTGTACACCCGTGATTTGATTTGAATGCTACGCTGGTATATATTTACAAGTTACTTCGACTCTGCATACCAAAACAAACGCTTGGCAACAATTTTTTCAAGTATTTTACCCATACTTGGTAGGAGAGAAATAGGGCGGTTACCTTCTGGCAATTGTTTGTCTTTTCCGGACTTTGAGATCGGTAGTATAAACTTAAGATGGTATTGCAGAGATCAATAATTCTAAGTTTCACTGTATCTGGAAGATTTTTTTTTGCTCTTTTAGCTTCCATAGGCAAGATTCAAGTTCTGTTAATGAGATACCTCTTTCAATTATTAGAGCTTTGGGATCGCTTGGCCGGATATGAAATTGGTTGGAAATGATGTTGTTTTTCAAAATTTTGAATTCACTTGTAAAATTGCAGTCGCTTAAATAACTAGACCAACAGTAGGCTATGTAGTTCCCGATTTCAGTTGGATTTGAAATTGGACCATTTGGTGTTGTCAAGTGATTTATTGAAAGAGAAGTAGGATTACCTGTAAGGCATCTAATGCTATTCCAAATTTTACTTGTAGGGATGTTAGGATTGATGGTAGAAGTAAACTTTCAAGGCTTTTTGCTTTAGCTATTTTGAGTTGCCTACGGAATTTGGCATTTTCATTTTTGAAAACTATGAGATGGCTCTGGTTTTGATTTCTTTTAAAGCATTTCCAAGCTGCCATTTTTTCTTTTCGTAGCTCTGCAAGCTCTTCCACCAAGGTGTTATCTTTTGCCGTGGTTTTGGGTGGGTTTGAGGGATAAAAACATTTGCAGCAGACTTAATGACTTATTGGATAAGTGCCGCTTCTTTTATTTGTGTTTGAACTTTGGTGTTTATCATAGTGTGATTTTAAAGCTTGAGCTTTGAAAGCAGGCCAGTTCGCAAAGTCGGTTTTATGTGGGTTAGGGTGTTATGAATAGAGAGATGAGTTGGTGAGCCATCATTCAATCGAGAGATTGGAGTCTAAAAGAAAATTTTCGACTATCTTACCTCTATGGTTTGTGATAGGAGATCGCCAAAGGGTGTTTCATGAATTGATGTCACCTGCTAGTATTACTGGGTGGGAGACCTGGTTTAGTATGGATTCAAGGTCGTTTTTGGAAAAACTTTGATGCAGAGAGATATAAAAGGATATTATACAATGTTTGGTCGGCAGGCAATTTCTATAGCGGAGCAGGCTATACTTGAGGTGATTACGATTTCTTTATGTGGTATGTTGTTTTTTTTACCAGTATTGCGACGCCTTGCTTTGCAGTAGTGTTAACAGCCAGATTATTTAAATAAGATTTGTATGTTTTAGGAGCAATTGGTGATGTGTTGCATGGAAAGTGTGTCTCTTGAACGGTCGGATTGTGTTCTTTAATTAATATATTCAGCTCATCGTAGTTATTAAAGTAACCTTTCAGATTCCACTGGAGAATCTTGAATAGGCATTTTTGTCTTGAAGAGTGGAGTTCTGGGGAGAATGTTGGTTTTGCATGAGGTTTAAGATTAGTTTGATGAAAAGTAAGAGGTTGTGCGGTATGAGCCTATCGTTCAAGGGCTGGGACCAGCGAGCCCGTGTACGTGCTTGATTGCCCCAGATCCCGGACGCCGGGGTCGTTGTTGTTGCAATTATTTGTATTTTTATACGTGATCATCATCGTCTATTCGATCGGAAATTTTAAGAAAATAGTTGTTTTGAGTTTAAATTTAAAATTAAAAATAGGTACCCCTGTTATAATTTTAAGAAATTTATATCTTTTAAAAGGTTACAGTTCCCTTTACAAATATCCTTTGCCCTGACAATAAATAAATGCACGGGACAAACTTTTTCCATAGTTGGTATCGACTTAAGGAAAGAGTGCTTTTCCCATGGGCAATTGTATGTGGCACTTTCTCGAGTAGGATCTCCTGAAAATCAATACGTTTTGTTACCACCTTCAAATACCACAGCCAACGTAGTTTACAGGGAGGTTTTAAGATAAGAATTTTTTCTAATTAAGTTATTCATCGTTCGTTTTAATTAGCATGCTTATATCTTAAATATCGGTACCTATTTATGTCTACCCGTGCGAAACCGGGACGGGGCGCAAGAATTTTAGTTATTATTACATTCCTAAAACTTGCTACCGGCTTTATGTCTATAAGCGGTTTGACTACATTATTTGAATTAAATTTGAATAGATAGATAGAGTATCAGAATAGCTTTTTATTAGAGTTTTTGGTTCATAAGAACACTATTTTTATCTTCCCATGGAAAGTTATTGTAATCGGTCCGATTTTTCAAATTCAAAATTTTGACATTTCTCGACCGACCGAAGTTTCAAGGTTCCTAGAATCTAAATAAAAGATTTTAAGAGAGATGTCTGTACGTACGGGAAGCTTTTTTCGTCTTCCATATCTCAAGAACCAGTAGAAATATGGACTTTAAATAAATCTTATTATACAGATAATAAAATAAGGAATCTCAAAAAAATTGAACATTGTGGTTAACCCAAAATTATTCACAAACCGGTAACGCTAGTGACTTATTTTTATTTTTTTTTTTTTTGAAAAATCAATAAATGAATTAGACGAAGTAAAGATTGGCATATCTAAGCTGAAGTCTAACAAAGCCGTTGGAGCGGATGGCTTGAATGCTTAGCTCTTGAAAGCAGCTGGTGATAAGTTGGTTAGGAGCATGCACCAACTTATCTGTAAGATTTGGTACGAAGAAAGCATGCCCGATAAATGGAACCTCAGTATTTTTTGCAGGATTCTGAAAAAATGAGACCCTCTTAACAAGTATAGAGGAACCAGTCTACTTAACATCGCCTATAATTCTTCTCTGCCATAATATGTAAACGTCTAAAGCCCATCGTCAACAACCTGAAAGGTCCTTATCAGCGTGGTTTTAGACCAGGAACGTCCACAGTCGATCAAATATTCACATAACGCAGATCCTGGAAAAAACTCAAGGACACCAAATCGGCACCCACCATCTTTTCATCGATTTTAAGGCCGCATATGACAGCATCTAAAGAAACAAGCTGTATAGGAAAAGGTCTAGTTTTAGCATCCCTGCCAAACTCGTCCGTTTGTGCACGCGTCTCCATAAAGGTTGGAAACAACTGCCTAAATAGCGCCACAAACATTGCACTAACATATCAAAAATTTAACAAGCCGTTGTCTTTTATGTTTCATTTCATATCGGTTTACCCTTATAAAAATATACAACAAAATTTATAATAATTGTGTACTCACGCTTGTGTCAAAATCTTTGTATCCTTGATCAGATTATCAGTAGCTATTTCAAATGCGCTTTCTTCATCACAATTCTGTACAAAAACACTTTTCACAAATTCATCACTATCAATATCGAGTGTATCCATGTTTTCCACTATTTTCTCAATAGGAGACTTCTTATTTCTACCTTCATTGTAAAATTGTTCTCCGAATTTGGAAAGAAATTCATTAGTTTTATCGGTTATCGCAGTTTTATAGTCATTCCATAACGATTGATGTTCAAATACATTTTTAAGTATTACTTGAAATTCGAGATACATATCTATAAGTAATTCAATTGCTTCAGTTTTGCCATTCATATTTATGAGTAAATATTTTTTCGTTTTGTCGAAGAAATCTTTGCGGATTTTTAGAAAACTACAAACTTCTTTTCGTATTTCATCAGGACTGATAAAACGATTTTTATTTCGAACTTCTTCGAAGGCGTTTTGAAAGTTTTTCCTTAAAAGAAAATAATAAAAATAAAACGTTTAAAGAGTACTTATTTTTTTTCTTTACATAAAATAAACTTACACATGATCATCAACCTCCTGTTTATAGGTGTTTAAAGGTGATTTGCTCATGAATTCACGAGTTTTAACTAAAAGAGATTTAAGTCGGGTAGTAAAGTTGGCATCAGTGAGAGTTTCTAGATTCTGTGATATAAGCTTAAATTCTTTGTCAATGGTCTGAACGTTGGCTATCTGGAAAAGTGTTTAAGAAACCCTGTTTAAAAAAAGACTACAAACTGATACGATATGATCTGTATTAATGGACTTACTTTTTTTAGTTAACAACTTTTTTTTGTTGGTGCCATAATAAACAAGATTCTTACCTTTTTTTCTTTTAACAAATTATTTCCCCCAATTATCATAGCTTCAAAGTGCATAGCTTGTCCGTTTAAATGTGTCACTTTTATTTGAAAATTATTCACTCTCTTTTCCTGTTTTATTATCTCCGATTCCAAGCTCATAGCAAATTCATGAATACCATTTACGCACTCAGCAACCCTTCTTAGTTCGTTACATTCTAGGTACAATGTATTCAATAGACACTCCTTGAGAATTCTCGGATGAATTTTGGGATTTAATTGAAAGGTAAGACGAATGGAATCCGATATCAAAGGATCATCCGGATTACTCAGGCCATTGCTTTCAAAATCAACTAAATAAACCATAGGTTTGCCATCGATATCGAATTTTTCTTCATACAAACCGTATGGTTGTGTCTTAGGTAATAAATAATCAAGAGAATGTCCAGCGGGGAGTAAGAAATAGTATTTATTTCGAGGTATTTTAGTATCGGCTTCTATTGAGGTACAGAGGTTATCCATTGTTGTACTTTCATTGACAATATAGCTCAAAAATTTACATCGATTGAGCCAAAAGACAGTGAGAATTTTAGCTTGCAGAGCATCATCGAGCTTAGTGTAAAACGTTAAAGTAGGTTTACGCTTTTGTACCTCATCAAGTGCTGCTTCATAGCCTCTCTTTCGTCCATCAGCTTCTAAGGCCAACTGTAACCATGGTTCGATAACTCTACTAAACGCTGTACTTAGCCTATTTTCAGGAAACAATTGTGTGTGATGGCATATCTTATTGTCGTTTGATTTTGTGATGGCTATGCAACCGGGAGGTTTCTTTTTGATACTCATTAGGATATCATACATGGAACCGTCCTGTAGGAAGGGGTACACGCCACAGATGATTTCAAACGCAACAATCCCCATTGACCAATAGTCCACACTGTTTTTATATTCTGCCGATTCTACAATTTCGGGGGCAAAGTAATTCCTCGATCCAACCATACTTCCAACAATCGTGTCCTTGTCAAGAATTCGGGCATAACCCATATCTGTCAACTAGATAGATGAATGGGTAGAAAATACACATAACGATTAGAAGTCAGGACTTCTCTTATGTCCACACACACAACACACAATCAAAACCACACCTCTTACCTTGTAAATTGGCTCTCCTTCTCCATTATACTTGATAACAATATTATCGGGCTTAATATCTCGATGAGTGATTTTGTAGCGATCGTGTAAATGATACACCGCTTTTCTCAAGGCACCGAGAACTTGTCGAACATCGTACTCGGTAAATCCATTGACATTTTCGATTTCATTTAATTTTGAACGTAAATTACCACCATCACAGTACTCCATTGCAATAACTGGCAATTGTGTTGTTTTGTTTTGTTCGGCAACTAAGTCAGCACATAATTCAGGACATGCACGTACAATGTTATCAATATTGATGTCCTTCATCCAATCCGACTCCTGTTGCCATCGTTTTTTCAACTTAGATTGCTCATCCAAGGCAAGTTTTTCGAAAAGAACTGAACATCTCTTGATAGCTTGAATTATAAGGAAATATGATTAACAATTTATATAGTAAATAATAAAATAACAGTTTTATTTGGATCCTAAGGTGGTATGGAGATTATGATCAAGGGTTAAAAAGTATGAACTTAAAAATTCATTAACTTTGTCAATGGATTTCCAGATCTAAAATTTTTTGATTGACTATGGCGACTATGGCAACAGAGGACAACGAACTTAGGATCTGTACGTGTCAATTCATAGACCACATGCAGACGAGCAGTTAGCGGAATCCCTAAACTTCTGCAAATCAGGTATAAGCGCCATCCAAGAAGTGTGATTGGATTAGCCTCGTAAACGTAAATTAAAAGACTGCGGTATTTACTACAGAATATTGAACTGCGTCTATTGGAGTGTGGAGTTGCAGTTGGAATTAGAATCGGGTAAAAAGTCTTGAGTAGCGCGAGCGCACCATGACAATCAAGGCTACATTTGCCAACATAAACTTCACATTCTAGCATGCCGTAACAGAGGAGACAGATGAAGACAGCAAAGACATATTCTTCTAGCTCTTGGACAAGATATACGAGCAGTACCTTAAAGTATCTAAGATTTGAATTCCAAACTTGGAAAAGAAGACATCTTTAGTGGCAAGATTGGGAGATACATACGTCCTGCAGGACCCCGAAGCGTTCTGGTAGCTGGTTCGTAGTTAACACATCTCAAACACAAGATGACATGGAAATCTCCTCATCAATCAACTGTTATCCAGACTGACCACATTACGAACGACTGGAGTATACAGGATGTCCGAACATTCCAGTTTACCAACATTGACTCGGATCACTACTTGTCGTTGTAGCTAACGACGCACGAGATGATTCGACGTTGGAAGACTACAATCACAAGATATTGCAATGTACTTTTCTGAGAAAGTCCCTACATTCTTTTAATAAGTCCTGCGCTGCCTTCATTAAGCATTTAAAAACCAGTGGCCATATCGCTTAGAAGCAACAGATATGACGCCTCTGAAATGATAGGATTTTAACAATAACCACAGTCAAATCCCTGCTTTCTCAATAGTGAAAAAAAAGAACATGTGAAGATCGTGGAGATAGGGGGATGTCAAAACAGAAATGAGGTTCGTTAATTTTCCCAGAAGGTATTCGCTGAGAACGGAAGACTGTAAAGACGAAATCTGCTTGATAAGGGGAACACCGAAGTAGAACTGCAGTCTATGCTGAGAATATGGAAAAATCACTCCTTCAAACTGTATAACGGCGATGACGAAACAAAAGATTCAATTTTAGCGATACAGAACTATAGTTCCGCCTACCCGACCTTAACGAAGTGAAGATATTTGTATCGAAAGTGAAGTCTAACCAAGCTGCTTGAGTTGGAGAATTATTTAAAGCAGCAGGTAATGACTTGGTAAGGCACTAGCTCATCAGCAAAATGTGGTACATGCCCAATGAGTGAAATATCAGCATAGTTTGCACAATTTTAGAAAATGGAGGCCCTCTAAACTCCTTCAACTACAGTGGCATCAGTCTTCTAAACATCGCCTTTAAGTTTCTTCCTGCCGTATTATGTGAACGTCTGAGGTATATACATATCAGTGTGGCATCAGACCATGGAAGGGAAAGTCCGCTTTTGACCCACCACATATTTACAATACGGCAGCATCTGTAAAAAACCTACCATCTATTCAAAAGAAAAGCTTTACAGAGTAAACTTGTCGGTTTGTGAAAAGATTGGGAAAAGATCTCACAGATGCTTTTGATGTAAAAAAATGTTTTTAGACAAGGCGATGCATTGTAATGAAACTTCTCAAACATCGTTCTGCAAAGAATTGTTCAAAACTCAATCGTCAAACCTAGAGGCACAATGTCCCAAAGATCTGTCCAATCTAAATACTAATACCCTTAACATGTTTAAAGTTTAAACACAGTGCGAGCTTTAGGAAAATAGGGAAGGGTGAAAGAGGAGATACCGATCCACATTAGTCTTAAAGTTTTGAATGTTAAAATGATAGGAAAAAACAGAGTTGGGTAAATCATTCCACATTCTAGAATAGTGGTTAAAAAAGGAATCTCTATGCTTGACAATACGTCCGAAACTGAGCTCAAGGGTAAAACGTACGAGTATTCCCGCTGAATTGTTTGAGGGGGGAATATAACTGGCTTATTCGACAGAATATTGTTTATAAAAAATATCGGTAGAACAACGAAAGACATGAAACATTGCAGGGGTGTTCAAGTGACGTAATTGTTCCGGTTATAGTTCCATCGCCTATCATTTTTAAAGCTCTTTTTTTGGATCCTGTCCAAAATACTTAAACTTGTTTTAGGGTCACCTGCAAGTCTTGGCAGAATGAAGGCTTTGTAAATTACAGCCAGATCATAAGGGGACAACATTTCTTGCACCGTCGGAGAAATCCTAAGCATCAAGCAGCACTTTTGGCAATATCGAATATGTGATCATCCCATAAAAGGTGATCTGTGATACACATACCAAGTGTTAAAAGTTTATTAGTTTCCTGGATGTAAGTGCCACTCATGGATAGCGGCATCGGGGGTGGGTTACGCTTTAACGACAGGAAACAGCATTGAGTTTTTGAAGCATTAAATTCTACACGGTTTTTGATTCCCCATTGGACAATGCTGTCGAGATCAGAATTTAATGAGCTTATCATACAATGCCGTTGAAGTTCCGAAGGACAAGGATGCGAATCTGTAAACGAATATGAAAAGCTAAGAAGAACTAAGAACTGTTGTCAGCGAATGGATAGAAGTGACAAAGAAAAGATCGTTTATGAAGATAAGAAAGGGAGCCGGAGACAGAACGAAGACCTGGGGAACACCAGCATTTATTATATGAATTTCAGACTTGAAACCATCCAATACATTCCAATACATCAATACTTGTATTGAACGCGTAGAAAGGTAGTTTCTAACCCAACAAAGAAGAGATTCTTCAATACCAAAAGCACGCATTTTCGTGAGTACTATTGGACGATAGTTAGAGGGTAGTAGGATTCGCCTTTTTGAGATAGGCTTTACAAATGCTTGTTTTCCATCCGCTCAGAAAGAGACCTGTAGAGTAGGAAAGATGAAAAAGCTTACGCAGTGGTTTTGCAAGCGTTTAGAACAGTAGGGGGAATACTATCACTGTGTCTCTGCATAATAAGGGTGGTAATATCCCCTTGAGTTGCGAAGCACTAACAAGCCTCGGATACGGACGGATTTACTATTGACAACCCAATCAACCGAAATAAGGACAACGAACTTTGGATCTGTACGTGGAATATTAGGTTCCTTAACAGACCACGTGCAGCCGAACAACTAGCGGGAGCCCTAAACTGCTGCAAGGCAGATATTACCGCCATCCAAGAAGTGCGATGGGATGAACCGGGCAAACGCAAACTAAAAGACTGCGATGTATACTACCGCGAATGCTACCGAGAACAAAAACAGCGTCTATTTGGGTGTAGATTGTTTGTTGATACAAGACTCAGGCAAAAAGTCTTGAGTTTCAAGGCTAAATTGGATCTGTTGGGGCGCATGCCCCAAAAGACACCATGCATACCCGATGAGTGGAATCTCAGCATAGTTTGCCCAATACATAAAAAAGGAGACCCTCTAAATTGCGACAACTACACAGGCATTAGTCTCCTTAACATTGCAAATAGGATCCTTTCTGCCGTATTATGTGAACGCCTGAAGCCGTTCGTCACCAACCTGATAGGTCTTTATCAGTGTGGCTTCAGACCAGGAAAGTCCACTATCGACTAAATTTTCACATTACAGCAGTTCTTGGAAAAAAACCCAGGAACTTCAAATCGATACCCACCATCTCTTTATCGATTTTAAAGCCGCGTATGACAGCATCCATAGAGAAGAGCTCTACAGAGCAATGTCTAGTTTTGGCATCTCTGTCAAACTTATCCGTTTGTGCAGAATGACGATGGAGAATGCACGCTGCTCTATCAAGGTCGGAAAAGATCTCACCGATGCATTTGATGTCAAAAAAGGTTTTAGACAAGACGATGCACTGTCATGCGACTTCTTCAACATCGTTCTGGAAAGAATTGTGCAAAACTCAACCGTCAACACTAGAGGCACAATCTTCCAAAGGTCCATCCAATTATTTGGATACGCAGATGATATTGACATAATTGAAAGATGAAAGCGTGATGTTAGTTGAGCGTTTTTGAGCATTGCGACAGATGCGAAGAAGATTTAGTGGTCAAAAAAAGACACTGAACACCGACGACTTGGACAAAACGTCACCATGGACAGCTTTAACACAGACAACGACACCAGCGCTGAAATCAAATAAGGAATAACTCTTGCAAATCGCTGCTTCTTTGGACTTTGAGGCAATTGAGAAGTAAAGTCCTCTCCCGAGCATCTAAAATCACCATCTATAAGGCATTCATCATCCCGGTTCTCATTTATGGCGCTGAGGCCTGGACCCTGTCAAAGAAAGATGGGAGCGTCTTAGGATGCTTCGGGTGATTTTTGGGTCCGTACGCATGGATGGAGAATGGGGGAAAAGATATAACGACGAACTATACGGGCTGTACAGCGACACTGAGCTATTTAACAGAATTATAGTCCAATGACATAGATGGCTTGGTCATGTAGAGAGAATGGACATCAACGCTACAGCCCGGAAGGTCTTCGAATCCAATCCCGAAGGACGGCGCAGTAGAGGAAGACCGTGACTCAGGTGGGTGAAGACATCAGCCAACTTGGCGTGCAAAGCTGGAGACAGCTAGCTAGGGACCGAGCTGGCTGGAGACGCATGTTGGTTGACGCCCAGGTTCACCTTAAGTAAGTAAGTAAGGCCAGAAAAGTAAGCTTCCAAGCTTAAACTGCGTTTTAGTTTATGGTTTAGGCCTACTTGGGATACCTAAATAATTAAAAAAAAAAGCATTGAAAGTCTACCTCCAGAGTAATGTAGGGAAAGGCTTATGCTTGTGTATCAGTTTATGTGTGAAAATATAAAAAAGGGGCGCTTGCTACCAATCTTGCACAGGGTGCAAGGTTCACTGGGGCCGGCCCTGATAGAAGGTGAGTTGAGAAGAAGATGGACTTAGCCAGAACGATAAAAGTCCAACGACTGAGATGATTTGACCACATAAACCGCATGGAAAACAATACTCCGGCTTGGAAATTTTTCGAATCCTCGTCCATAGTACAGTGCAGTGGAGGAAGGCCGGGGATATGGTGACACCACCCAACCTGAAGTGTGCAACTAGTGATATCTACCTTCCACCTAGGCACCAAACTAGATGGAAAAATTTGTTGGGTGAGGCCTAAGTTCACACAGGAATCTAGCAAAACCTTATGTAAGAGTAATGGAAGCAAAAGTGTTTTATTAATGAACTACAGTTGTTGGTCTTATCAGTTTAATTGTGATTTTGTTGGTATTCAAATCAAAATCATCATTTCAAATCAATACAATTTAAGATTAAAATTTGCTTGCATCTGCAAAAATTCAATTTGTATCTATGCAACAATAATACATTATTGATTTGAGATGTTAGGAAGAGACAAAATGCATTGGATTTGGTTTGAGAATCTCCACACTCATCATTACCCATTTTTACTTATTCTCGTTATTTTCTTGAATTATAAATATTTAAATTGAAATTTTAGTTGCACCTATTTGTTTATACAAAATACGTATACTAATGCCTAATATATACATAATTGTAACTTGTATTTAGTCATGTGTACGTAAGGTACATAAATGTCTTCAAGTCAGGCCAACTCTAATGTATCTAGAATTTTCGAAAGTATAGGCTGAATTAAGACCCTTTAACAATTTAGAAGCCTTAGCAAAATAGCACAAGAAGTACTGAAGTTCCAATTATGGTAAGTAGGTATAAATTAGTTATGTATTTTTAGATACATTTATATATAAAGTAGAAAGGGTTGTGGTAAGAAAAACTTGTATTTTTTTTAACATACAATTACTGTGTCCCTTTAATCGTGGTTGCTTAAGTTTATTCAGTCATCAATTGTCACAGAAATGTTGATTTTCATTTCTCTGATACGTAATTCCATAGGTTTCTTAAACCCCTAATTTTATAACAAGCGATTTCTGAGAAATCTCAATCGCAATAAATTGCGCCCTCTAAAAAAAGGGCTTATTTAATGATTGCCAATCGAATTACATTGTAGGAACGATATAAGTTCATACATTCATACGTCCGTTGTTTATTTACACTTAATGTAAATATGTACACACAAATAGATTGCAGTTCCAAGAATTAATCAGACACCGGGTAATTGCAAAACAAAAAAAGATCTCATTTGTTAGCCAACGACGACGCGTCGACGACGAGGGGTTAGCTGGATATTGGGATTTGCAATGTGTGGTGTGGTATGTGCATCCGCTATTATTTTTATTTTATTTATTTTATTTTGTTTTTTTCTCTTTTTATGTACCTACTGACTTTCCGGTTTCCGTATTTGTCCATAGAGAAACTTCTCCGAATGCACCTGAACCAAGTTCTTTTATAAATTTCCAATTGGTCTTACTTCTTCTGTGGTTAGACATGATTTTAATTAAAATAAAAACTACCGGATTTTAGTACGTGTTCTTAACATTCAATAAAACTTGATTCTTTTCAAATTAATATTATTTATAAATTATTATTCTTTCCCACCATTCACGACAAAGAAAACAACTAAACAAGAGGAGAATTGACAATAGTGATTGAAATTGTGGTATTATGGGAAGTGATAAGACTGACAGTGACAGCGCGTGACAGTAAAAAGTACTGAAATGAATGTACAAGATTATATTAAAGTTCTTCAGATTGTAATAGATTTTTTTTGTTATCTAGAGTTTACATGTGCGGAAAATAGAAAAGAATAATTCAAAGTTTTGTAAAATTGCTATAGGAAAGTTTTTCAAAAAAAAAAAACACATTCAATTCCAACAAATGCATGAAAACTTTATTTGAATCGATATTACGGTCTACATAATTTAATGTTTGGAGATTATTTCATGCAAATGTTGGCCTTGACTGCACTCCAAATGGTCCGTCCGCTTAGTCCAGTTTTGCATACTCTTTCCAACATTTAGGTTGTCTTGCAATGTGTCAATTGAAGCGGGCTTGTCTGTATAGGCATGAGCTTTAACATAGCCCCACGAAAAACAGTCTAAAGGCGTTAAATCGCAAGATCTAGGCGGCCAATTGACCGGTCCCGAACGTAAAATAAAATGTTCACCGAACTCTACTCTCAATCCATGGTCCATACGTCAGAACTAAACTGATACATTGGTAGTTCAAGCAATGCTGAAGATGTTCGACAGTGAAACAAATCCCGAAACGTCCGTCAGCTGTTTAAACCAAAGAGATTATAGCTAGCAAATTACCCATTATATTATATATTTGAATAGTACAAAATATTATGAAGAGCAACGCTACGGGACCGTACATCACACGAAGAACTTTTCTCTGGAACCGACCCAAGGTGCCTTCATTCGCTTTTGTCATAGTTTATGCTTCTGCATCGTATAGCAGGACGGGGATGATGAGGGTCTTATATAACGACACTTTAATCCCTCGAGTGAGGACTTTACCACTCAATTGCTTTCTTAGTCCAAAGAAAAAACGGTTAGCAGAGTTATTCTGCGTTTGATCTCAGCGCTGGTGTTGTTTTGTGCGTTTATAGCGGAGGCTAGGTAGACGAAGGCCTTGACTACCTCAAAGTTACGTGTGTCGATGGTGACGTTTTGACCAAGACGTTGGTGTTGTATGTGCTTTCTTGACGACAGCATGTACTTTGTTTTGCCCGCATTAACCATTAAACCCATTTTTGCCGCTTCTGCCTCAATACTAACAAAAAACCAATTGACATCACGCTGCGTTCTTCCTATTATGTCAATGTCATCAGCATATGCTAGTAATTGGACAGACTTTTGAGAGATAGTCCCTCTAGTGTTGACGTGTGGGCACTGCACTATTCTTTGACATCGAAAGGTTCTGTTAAGTTGTTTCTAACCTTTATGGATGAATTATTATGAATTATCCATGATCATCCTGCCCAAACGGACGAGTAGACATGGCCCTATACAGCTCGTCCCTGTAGATTGCTGTTATATGCGGCCTTGAAATCGATGAAAAGATGGTGGGTGTCGATTTGGTGTTCTTGGGTTTTTCCAGGATCTGCCGTAATATGAATATTTGATCAACTGTGGACTTTCCTGTTCTAAAACCACACTGATAAGGAAGGTTGATGACGATGGGCTTAAGACGTTCCCATAATTACGGCAGAGAAGATTTTATAGGTGATGTTAAGTAGATTTATTCCTCTATATAGTTGGTGGAATTTAGAGGATCTCCTTTTTTTCCGGATCGGTCAAACAATACTGAGTTTAAATTAATCGGACATGCTTTCTTCCGACCATATCTAACAGATAAGTTGGTGCATGCTCCTAACCAACTTATCTCCAGCTGCTTTAAAGAGCTCGGCATTCAAGCCATCTGCTCCAGCGGCTTTATTAGACTTCAGCTTAGGTATGGCAATGTTTAGTTTACTTTGTCTAAGTCGCGAGGACGGGATTGTTGACTTTCGTCGTCTATGTTGAATGGATCATTATCCTGCCTGACAGTGGAATTCAGTTCTTCGTCGCCGTTATACAGTCTGCAGGAGTGGTCCTTCCATATCCTCAGCATTGACTGCGGTTGCACTATGATGTTTCCACTTTCGTCTTTGCAGCCTTCGGTTCTAGGTTTATGTACCTGTGGATTTCGTTTCACCTGTTCATAAAACTTTCGAACTCCTTTTCTGCTTTTAAACCTCTCAATATCTTCGACCACACGCTTCTCATGCCCTCTCTTTTTCCTTCTAAGAAGTTGGCGTTCCTCTCTTCTGCTCATAGAGCTCATGAGCAGCTCTCGTCCTTTTATGCAGCGTTGTTGTTTAACTGCATTTGCATGCCGACGTTCCTCATCAAACCAGGGGTTACTTGTTGGTGGCTGTTTGAAACCCAGAACATCAGAGTGGTGTTGCCACTGGTTTTCGATACATTGTGTTATTGGCAGAGAACTTTTAGAGAGATTACTTGTAACTCGGTCGGAAAAGGATTTGGCGATCTCTGGCGATTTTAGCCGTACGACGTTGTACCTTCTCCCAACACCTCCCTGTTTTGCCTTGAATCTGGAAATCCGAAGTGCTACCTTGGCTACAACGAGGATGTGGTCCTAATCGATGCTAGCTCCTCGGAAAGTTCGGACATTCATGATGCTGGAAGCGTGTCTGGCGTCGATCGCAATATGGTCAATCTGGTTGACGGTAGATTGATGTGGAGAACTCCAAGTTCTCCGCCCGCAAAAAAATCTATGAGCCTGAATCCGTTCTGAGAAATGTTGTCGTGCAGGCTGTTCTTCCCGATTATTCCTCCGAATTTTAATATCGTAGCTAGGACACTGCTCATATGTTTTGCCTAAGAGCTCGGAGAACATATCTTTGGTGTTGTCGTCTTTCTCTTCTGTGGGGGCATGCGCGCATATCAGGCTAATGTTGCCGAATTTAGCCTTGATGTGTATGGTCATGAGGCGCTCATTGAGCTCAAGATTTCTTGCCTTAGTCTGGCTCCAATAGCCGCATCCAAATAAGCGCTGTTGGTTTTCGTGGAAACAGTCACCATAATAAATATCGTAGTTTTTCATCCTCTTTTCACCCGGCCCATTTCATCGTATTTCCTTGATGGCGGTGATGTCTGCTTTGTAGCAGTCTAGGGCATCCACTAATTTTTCGGCCGCATGTGGTCTGCTAAGGGACCTTACATTCCAAGTGCATATCGAAAGTTCGTTGTCCTTAATTCATTTGCGTAGGTTGTCAACAATAAATCCGTCCGTTGCGTTGGGGTGACTTTCTGGCCACGTAAAAGCCTCATAGTTGCGAAGCACCAACCGACGGCACAACCCCCAACCTGGAGGGCCAGATCCTAAGTATAACTCCAAGAATGGGAAGTCGGATAAAACTGCTCCTTATAGGCTTGGGCTCCGAATAAGTCGAAGAAGACCTATAAGGTGTTCACTAAGTAGTTCAATCTTACTTTAACTGTAGACGCCACCGTTGATTCCATCTCGGGAATTCCTCCGCTGCCGTCTGGATAAGGAGAGGTGCTTTAGTGGAAACACTTCGCTCCCCTCTCTCGTTTGCTGCCCCCAAGAAAAAAATTTCCCATATTTACGGACGTACGAACGTACGCACAGGCATCTTTTTAGGGACCTTGAAACGTCGAGAAATGTCAAAATTTTCTATTCGACAAATTGGACCAATTACAATAACAATTAGTCTTCGACTAACTTCTCTCACGGTCGGTTTGATTAATCTTCACCATGTCTAAAGTTTGCGCTAAATGCGAACAAAGTATAAAACGTTCCAAGGAAATTAAATACGTTAAATGCGAATATTTCTGCGGTCGTTTTTTTCATAAAAATTGTGTCGATATAAGTGACAACGATTTTGATATAATTGCAGAAAAAAGATTATTCTGGAAATGTAATTCTTGTCAAAGTATTAATCTTTCCCAATTTATTAACAATTTCAATGTTCTTTCTGAGAGTGTAAATGATCTCAAAAAAGAGTTCTCTTCCTTTAAAATGTCTCAGTTAAATTCCCCACCTCGCAAATTAGCGAAAAAAATTATACCTGACTCTTCGCCAAGTCTAATCGACAATAACAATAATTTAAATCGCGTAAATAGTGATATGCCTGGTGTAAATAACAATTTAACTGAAAATTCAAAAATGGAACTCATTTCAATCAATGACCCATCATTAAATGATAATATTCCCGGACCTTCAAAAAAAATAATTCTAAAAAATCAGAGTTTGTTGTTGTTGAGAGTAAAAAAAGAAACCCCCAAAAAAAGAAAAGAGAAGTGAAAATTATTGGCACCGATACGTCAACAAATTTAAGTGCTATACCAAAAATAAAATGGCTTCATCTATCTCGTTTTGCTAACACAACTACTCCTGAAGACATTGTTAATTTCATATCTTCAAAAACAAACATTCCTACAGATTCCTTTAAATGTTTTATGTTAGTAAAAAAGGATGCAAATGTTTCTGAACTTAAATTCGTTACATTTAAATTGAGTGTGTCACATGAACATTTATCAACAGTCATGGACTCTTCGTTCTGGCCCATTCATGTTCAAGTTAAATATTTTTTAACTCTGGACAAAAAAGAGAAAACAATAACTATACATCCCGAGCCTCCGAGTCTCTTAGATCAATCATAATTTGCCAAAAACCAACGTCACCATCGTCATCATTATCAGCTTCATCTTCATCGCTTTCTCCCATCACACCTTTCTTAATAAGATCGACTCTTTCTTCACCTTCAACATCACCGCTATTATCGTCGCCGCCGCCGCCACAGCCATCGCCACCGCCACAGCCATCACCACCACCGTCACCATCGTCATCAACAGAAACTTCCCACTGCAACAATGCATTACTCTTAACTAATGCTTCTGCTTCTCGTTCTGATTCATATAATTTCCTTGGTTATTATCAAAACATTGGAGGAATGCGCACAAAAATGCAACAATTGCTTCTGTCGTCATCATCTGAGCAGTTTGATTTCTTTGCGTTTACTGAAACATGGCTAACCAAGAATCACAACAATGCAGAGATGTTTAATAGTCATCAATACTCAGTGTTTCGTAAAGACAGATGTTCTGTATCCACTGGACTAGAAAGAGGAGGAGGGGTGCTGCTTGCTGTGCGCTCCGTATATGCCTGTACCGAATTATCATTGCCAACATCAAATAATTCATCTTTTGACATTGATCAAATTATTATTAAGGTATCATTAAATTGTAAAAAAGATATTTTTCTAATAGTGAGTTATATTCCGCCAAAGAGTCATATAGATTTGTACAAAGAACATATAAACAATTGTATTTATTATATTTCTAAGCTTAATAGTAAACAGCATGTCATCTTAGTAGGTGATTTTAACTTGCCGAATTTAAAATTTTAACAACATTGCGAGTTATATTGATAATAATGTAGTACTGCCTTCAACTTTTATTCAATCTTGGGAATTATCAAGTTTTTACAACAATTTTCTTAGTTCTCTTAAGACAGCCATCGATCTATTTGTTCCTAAAACTAAATTGAAAAATGCTTCTAAGCCTCCTTGGTATAACAGTCGATTAATTAATTTAAATAATAAAAAGAATAAAGCTTATAAATCTTTAAGAAAGTGTTATTCTGATGCCAATTTGCGCAGCATTTATAATGAGTGTGAAAAGAATTTCAATGTTCTAAATAAATTTTTATACAAAAACTATATTTACTCTTTGGAATCCAAGTTAAGAGTTAATAGTAAATGTTTTTGGAGTTTCATTAAAAGTAAAAAAAAATCTAATGAATTCCCTAAAAGTATGCAATATTTAGGTTCGACTTTAACAAGTCTACCATCTATTTGCGATGACTTTGCTAAGTTTTTCAAGTCAAATTATATTGATTCTAATACTGTCACTAACGCCTCTTTTTGTCAGTCTCTAAATAGTCTAAACATAGGAAATTTAAGTGTTACCTTATCAGAAGTTGAATTGGCTCTATCTGGTCTAACTGAAGATAAAAATTCTGGTCCGGATGAAATTCCACCTATTGTTTTAAAAAAATGTTCAGTCGTTCTGTCTAGAGTTTTGTGTTTTGTGTTTAATAGTTCGTTAACATATGGTGTATTTTTGCCAGAATGGAAAACGTCCTTTGTTACTCCTATTCACAAATGTGGTCCAAAACAGGAAATAACAAACTACCGACCTATTAGTAAATTGTCCTCGATACCAAAAGTATTTGAAAAAATTGTTTGCGATAAATTGAATTTTTTATTAAAAGAAATCATATCCCCGTACCAACACGGTTTTGTACCCGGTAGATCAACTTCCACTAACCTAACCATTTTCACGAATTGTATTCTAAATTCATTAGAAAAGGGTTACCAAGTGGACGTTATCTACACCGATTTTGCAAAAGCGTTTGATAGGGTGCATCATAAAATTCTATTAAAAAAATTAGAGAACATGGGTTTTCATTCCAACATGCTAAAATGGCTGACAGATTATCTTACAGGGCGCAGTCAACTCGTTTCAATTGATTCGGTTACCTCTCATCCCTTTTCTGTAACTTCTGGCGTTCCGCAAGGGAGTCATTTAGGTCCAATGCTGTTCCTTATTTTTATTAATGACCTACCTGATGTCCTTACAAACTCAATGCGTCTTATGTTTGCGGATGATTTAAAATTTTTTAGACGTGTAAAAAACTTAACAGACTGTACACTTCTCCAAAATGATGTAAACAATCTTATCAAATGGTGCAATATAAACCAATTAGCTCTAAACATATCCAAATGTCAATGTTTTTCGTTTACACGTCGTTTGTTACCTATTGTTTACGACTACAATATGCAAAGTCATGTCCTTGATAGAGTTTCTATTAAAAAAGACCTTGGAGTCATTTTTGATTACAAGCTAAACTTTTTACAACATACAGAATTCATGGTGAACAAAGCCAACTCTATGTTGGGTTTTATTTTTCGTAATTCATTTGGTCTTAAGGACCCCTACACACTTAAAGCCCTTTATGTGGCTTATGTTAGATCAATCCTTGAATATTGCTGCGTAGTGTGGAATCCTCATTACAATGTTCATATTACAAGAATAGAAAATGTCCAAAAAAAATTTACAAGATTTGTAGTACACAAACTAGGCTGGAACATTGAAATGCCTTCGTATATCGTTAGATGTCAGCTTATTGGTATGCAGACATTAGAAAATCGCCGTAAGATGTTTGCCATAAATTTTGTCAGAGATATTTTAGCATATCATATTGATTGTCCTTATTTATTATCGCTTATTGATCTTTACGCTCCTTCTAGAGAACTAAGAATTCGAACATTATTCCGGGAAAACGTTCATAGAGTAAATTATGCGTTTAATGAGCCCATAACTCGCAGTGTTAGGGAGATTAATAATGTATCACTTAATATAGATTTTAATTTTCATTTGAGTCGAAACTCATTCAAAAATATGTTTAACTTGTACTTTTTAACAAATTGAATAATGTAATTAAATAATTGTAATTTTTTTTTTGTATATAGCTTTAATTTTATAATGATTTAACAAATATTTTAAAAACTTCATTTGTCTATTTGAGATTGTAAACTCTAATTGATATTAAATAAATAAATAAAAATAAATAAAAATACAACGCTCAAAAGGTGTCAGGCCGAGCGTTCCTCTTCATGATAGTACCATTCAAATAAAGAGCGATTTTTAAAAGCTTTAAGATTTTTTTTTCAAAAAAAAAACTTAAATTTATAAAAAAATGCATGAAATCTTTATTTGAATCGATAGTACGGTCCAAATGTTAACCTTGGCTGCGCCGGTATCTTACGAATAAATGCTTCAATGTTGTCTTCAATTTGTCAATTGAAGCGGGTTTATCTGTATAGACTTGAGCCTAAACACAGACCCATTAAAAATAGTCTTAAGCAATTAATTCGCAAGTTTAGGCGGCCAATTGACCGGTCCCGAACGTGAAATAATATGTTCACCGAACTCGCCTCTCAATAAATCCATTGTTGCGCGTGCTGTGTGGCATGTGGCACCGTGCGTCGTGTTGAAACCATATGTCATGCAAGTCAAGCTCTTGCGTTTTGGGCAACAAAAAGTTGGACATCTTCTCACAGTTACGTTACGATTGACATCATCTTTGAAGAAGTACGGTCCAATAATGCCACCAGTCTGGATGCATTGGTAGCTCTTGCAATGCTTCTGGCTTATATTCACTCCAAAATCGACAATTCTGCTTATTAACGTACCCGTTGAGCCAAAAATGAGCTTCGTCGCCGAACACAATTTTTTGTTAAAAAAGGAGATCTCCGGCCAACTTTCCAAGAGCCCATTCACCAAAAGCTTTAAGTTGCAGTAAGTCGTTCGGCTTCAATTCTTGCAACAGCTATATTTTGAAAGCCTTCACACCTAAATCTTTTCGCAAAATTTTCCACGTTGTTGAGTAACAGAGGCCCAATTCCTGCTAACAGTAAGCGTGTTTTTGGTTTAATGTCCAACAATGTACATTTGGTGCGGAATTTATTCACAATAGCCCGAATAGCCGCTTCATCAGGTCGATTAAACTGACCATAAAATGGAAGAAGCGAGCTATGAACTTTCTTAACAAAGCACTCATTTTAATAATAAAATTGCAAGCGTTGTTCGTTTGTAAGACGATTCATTCAAACTGAAACCAGTGTTGCCAAAAAGACAGAAGCTAAAAAATCATCCTATTATACATATACAAAGAGTTTTGTTGAATTTTAATTGAAAAAAGAGGCTGGGATGCGACCCACACTGATAACTTCCCATCCCGTCTGTCGATTTGTCTTCCTTAAAAGTTTGTCTTTATGTACTCGTATCAATTTTTACCAAATTTGCGTACTATTTTTTGTAGATTTTATTTTTTATATGAAAAAACGGACTGTTGGATTTTTATATAAAAATTACTGAATATCGAAAACAATATTTTCTGTGAAATAAAATAAATTTCAAGCCAATATTTTTAAGTTTTTCTATTTGAGTCGAAAGTAAATTTTTACGAAGTTTTAGTATTGTTTTTTTTTTTTTGAGTTTTATTTTTTGTAACAAAAACTGTCAATTCGATTTTTTTTAAATTTTACCAACAATATTTCTTATGAGATAAAATTACTTTAATACTTTAATACTTAAAATTTTTAAAGAGATATTTGAGTCAAAAATCAATTTTTACCAACTTTTATACATTTTTTTTAGGTTTTTATTTTTTGTAAAAAAAATGTCAATTCGATTTTTTCAAACTTTAATTGAATGTTGGCAGCAAGATTTTTTGAAAGATAAAAGTAAATAAAAGCCAATATCTCAAAGTTTTGAAAAGATATTCGAGTCGAAAATCAATTTTTACCAACTTTTATAAATTTTTTTTTAGGTTTTTATTTTTTGTAAAAAAAACTGTCAATTCGATTTTTTTCAAACTTTAACTGAATGTTGACAACAATATTTTTTGAAAGATAAAAGTAAATAAAAGCCAATATCTCTAAGTTTTGAAAAGATATTTGAGTCGAAAATCGATTTTTACCAACTTTTATAATTTTTTTTTTAGGTTTTTATTTTTTGTAAAAAAAACTGTCAATTTGATTTTTTTCAAACTTTGGTTGTATGTTGACATCAAGATTTTTTGAAAGATAAAAGTAAATTAAAGCCAATATCTCAAAGTTTTGAAAAGATATTCTAGTCGAAAATCAATTTTTACCAACTTTTATACATTTTTTTTAGGTTTTTATTTTTTGTAAAAAAAACTGTCAATTCGATTTTTCTCAAAATTTTTCAGAATGTTGAAAACAATATTTCTTATAAGATAAAATAAGTTTGAAGCCTAAATTTAATGTTTTTGAAAAGATATTTGAATCGATATTCAATTTTTACGAACTTTGAGTAATGTTTTTTTTAGATTTTTATTTTTTATAAAAAAAACTGTCAATTATATTTTTTTCAAAATTTTATCAGATGTCAAAAACATTATTCTTCGTTGCACAAAATTGTTTTAGAGATGAAATCATATTTCAGTCGTAAAATTTTGGAGGTGACAAATTTTTTTTTTTCAGTTTTATTGATTTAAAAAAAAACCGTTATATTGATTTTTTTCAAAAAATATACCTTTTTGGCATCACGTTACAATCTATTATATAAAATTTAATTCAAGTCTCTAGCGTTTTTGGTTCGTAAGATATTTAGGGTTAACCAAAATTTTCACCTTTTTTTCAAACTGCTATGGTAAAAAAACCACCCACTCAATTTTCTTGAGAGCTCTTTCTGCATCTTTCTGCCTTTTTATCTGTATAACAAAATTTATTTGAAGTCGATATCTCTTCTGGTTCTTGAGCTATGGACGACGAAAAAAACGTCGCGAACGTACGGACGTACGGACGTACGGTCGTACAAACGTACGTACACACGCACGCACAGACATCTTTCTAAAAATCTTTTATTTCGACTCTAGGGACCTTGAAACGTCGAGAAATGTCAAAATTTTCAATTTGACAAATCGGACCCATTACAATAACTTCCTATGGGAAGTTAATAAATATTTCCTGCTAACAATTATTTGTACATAAGGTTAAAAGTGTCAGATTGACAGGTTTTTCGTGAGCAACTTCTAGTTTATGCGTTTTCAAGCCATATACCAAAATGAAAATTTTATTAAAATAAAACAACTTTTAAAATCAATTAACAATCACTTGTAATTACAACTTAGAAAAAAAAACACAATAATAATTGACTTAAAAAGTTTAAAAAGCTATCACATCCTGAGATTATGTTTATATTTTTGTTTTCCTTTATTTTGCTTTTCATTTACACGGGAAATAATTCATCGTATGTAAATGTTTCCATTATTTTACCAGCTATCGATAGGAATTTTTTCTCCAAAGCTCGTTCAATTGGTGGAATTAATTCCATAGTGAATGTCTCGAAATTCTGATTTATTGTTTCATTAATAATATCACCAAGTGTTTTGTCACCATTGAATAAATTATACAAACGAATTCGTCCTTTTCCCATTATAATCTTAACTTCCAAGTTTTTAATTCCAACACGATCCACATTTTCACTGTCAGTTTTAACTTCGAAATCCAGTTTGACAAATGCATTGAAGTTAGCTGTAATAAAAAGTAGATCATAAGAAAACTGTCAAATCTAAGTATATTAATACTAGCTAAGTTTTCATTTAAAAATCTGTTTGACAACGTGACTTTGGTAAACGTCAAACATGACGTTCCTTGTAAAGTCTGATATTGAGAGTTTAAAACTTACTAAAATTTCCGCTAAATCTTCCGTTTCCTTTTAGAGGCAAAGCCAATAGTTGCCCACTGACGTCATAAGTTCCTTCACCATGAAGTCTTGGTAGAACCATTTCAAAATCAATATGTCTGCCCTGATCTAATGCACTTTAATTGAAAAATTAAAACAAATTTTTATGAGATGTTTGGTCAAACCCTAAAATATGTCACATCAATCTAATAATTAATGGCTGAATCATAAACAAGGTTCTGCTTCGGCTTCGTTTTTGTTACGGTGGGCCTGCTTTGAGGTTGCTTTGATATTGACATTTCTTTTATTTCATCCCTCCAAAGAGAAAATATTTTGTTTGTTGACATTTTTTTTAACAGCTGTTGAGCTGTCAGACAAAGCAAATGTTCAGATAATTGAACTAGAGCTTCCGTTTAGAGTCACATTACGTTCCGTTACGTTCTTTTCCTTACGATTGTCAAACGAAACGTGAGGTCGAAGCTCCATTGTGACAGCATGCATTGAATTCCTAAGGCTAAACTCGTAAACGTCAGGTGAAGCCGAAGCTGAAGCTCGTTTGTGATTCAGCCATAAATAATGTTCTTTAAACGAATCTTTTGATTTCTTATACTTACTTTAATTTCTTGATTTCAAAGTTAGCAGCTCCGTAAATGTTTAAATTTTTAGTTTTAACAGTAAATCCATTTCGTCCACCATCCAAAATATTAAGATCACCGATATAAAGGGGCTCTAAGGGTGGAACATTTAATTCTTTAATGCCATCACCCAAATATGGTCTCATTTCGTGAACAGTATTTCGAATGCATTCGTTAATTTTGGGATCATTTCGATGACAGATGTGAATGTAATCAGCTAAATTTTATATTTATTATTATTATTATTTCTGTATAAAAATAGGAAAAAATATAAAAACTATCGAAATAACTTACGTATTTTTGGAGATTGTGCTAAATACACATCGAAAACTACCAACAATAAAACAAGCACCAAGAATTGTCTATATGCCATTCCGATTTTTTCTGCAATACAAAATAAAGACATTAAGGACGTATAATTAGTTTGTGAGGCTTTTTTAGAAGTAGGTATTACAAAAGAGCATGTTTTAATTTATCCTAGTTCTTAAAACTAAGTTTTCGGAAACTGTCAGAAGAAAACAATCATTAGAGATCATAGAGGTCTGTTCTTTATCTAACTATTGGTAACAATCTTTCACTATCACTGGTTGAACACAATGGTGAAGCTGAATATTGTGGTACTGTCAAAGAGAAAAAATACGAAAACAACACACAGCACTGCAATGCAAAGTTGAAATCGAAGCTTTTACTTTTGACTTAATGCTGTGCAGATTTTTGACATTTTAATTTAAATTTTAAAATTATTTATTTTCGACAAATACAGCACGTCAACAAAACTCCAGCACAAAATTGACACATTACTAACTTACTTGAGGTGGCGCTACAGTCCGGGGCGGACCTGGGCCTCAACCAACATGCGTCTCCAGGCAGCTCGGTCCCTAGCTAGCTGTCTCCAGTTTCGCACGCCAAGTTGGTTGAGGTCCTCTCCCACCTAGGTGCGCCATCTGAGTCGCGGTCTTCCTCTACTGCGCCGTCCCTCGGGATTGGATTCGAAGACCTTCCGGGATGGAGCGCTAATGTCTATTCGCTCTACGTGACCTAGCCATCTAAGCCGTTGGACTTTAATTCTGCTAACTAGGTCACTTTCGCTGTACAGCCCGTACAGTTCTACGTCATATCTTCTCCTTCATTCTCCATCTATGCGTACGGGACCAAAAATCACCCGAAGAATTTTTCTCTCGAAGCATCCTAAGACGCTCTCATCTTTCTTTGACAGGGTCCAGGCCTCAGCGCCATAAATGAGAACCGGGATGATGAGTGTCTTATAGATGGTGAATTTACATGCTCGAGAGAGGACTTTACTTCTCAATTGCCTTCTAAGTCCAAAGAAGCTGTGATTTGCAAGAGTTATTCTTCGTTTGATTTTAGCGCTGGTGTCGTTGTATGCATTAATAGCGGTGCCTAGGAAGACAAAGTCCTTAACTACCTCAAAGTTATAGCTGTCCATGGTGACGTTTTGTCCAAGACCTCGTTGTTCAGTGTCCTTTTTTGATGACAGCATATACTTGGTCTTGCCCTCATTGACCACTAAACCCATCTTCTTCGCTTCCGCCGCATTGCTCAAAAACGCTCCACTGACATCACGCTTTGATCTTCCAATTATGTCAATATCATCTGCGTATCCGAGTAAATGGATGGATCTTTGGAAGATTGTGCCTCTAGTATTGATGGTTGAGTTTTGCACAATTCTTTCCAGAACGATGTTAAAGAAGTCGCATGACAGTGTATCGTCTTCTCTAAAACCTTTTTTGACATCAAATGCATCGGTGAGATCTTTTCCAACCTTGATAGAGCAGCGTGCATTCTCCTTCGTCATTCTGCACAAACGGATAAGTTTCTCAGGGATGCCAAAACTAGACATTGCTCGGTAGAGCTCTTCCCTATAGATGCTGTCATACGCGGCTTTTAAATCGATTAAGAGATGGTGGATATCGATTTGAAGTTCCTGGGTTTTTTCCAAGATCTGCCGTAGTGTGAATATTTGGTCGATAGTGGACTTTCCTGGTCTGAAGCCACACTGATACGCAATGTTAAGAAGATTGATGCCTCTGTAGTTGGCGCAGTTTAGAGGGTCGCCTTTCTTATGTATCGGGCACACTATGCTGAGATTCCACTCATCAGGCATGCTTTCTTCCGGCCATATTTTGCAGATGAGTTGGTGCATGCTCCGTACCAAGTCATCGCCTGCTGCTTTGAATAGTTCGGCAGCGATGCCGTCAGCTCCAGCAGCTTTGTTTGACTTAAGTTTAGATATAGCTATCTTCACTTCGTCAAGGTCAGGTAGGCGGAATTGTTGATCTGTGTCGCCGAGGTTGAGTGGTTCTATCTCCCTTACAGCGGAATTCGGTTTGTCATCGCCGTTTAGACTAGGGTTCTACTACGATGTTTCCCTGATCGTTCCTTATAGGCTTCGGTTCGTGGCTGGTACCCTTGGGAGGTTTTTTTTACCTTTTGGTAAAATTTACGAACCTCATTCTTGTTGTGACATCCCTCTATCTCCTCGATTGCGTGCTTCTCATGCTCTCTTTTTTTCCATCTAAGAAGCCGATGTTCCTCTCTCCTCTTCTGCTCGTAGAGCTAGCGAGCAGCTCTAGTCCTTTTGTGCAGCGCCGTTTTGTATGCCTCTTGTTTCGCTGCGTGCGCTTGCCGACATTCGTCGTCAAACCAGGGGTTTCGCTGTCGTGGCCGTGTGAAACCTAGCACCTCAGAGGCGGCATCTATGATGGCTGCGAAGCAATGTTGCCACTGGTTTTCAATGCTTAATGCAGGCAGCATAGGATTCCTTAAGAGGTTATTAGAGACTTGATCGGAAAAGGACATGGCAGTCTCTTGCGATTGTAGCCGTCTAACGTCGAATCTTCTCGCAGTACTTCCTTGCTTTGGCTTGGATCGTAATATCCGTAGACGTACCTGGGCTACAACAAAGAATTGTCCGAGTCAATGTTGGCACATTAATTGTTTTTTTTTTTGACAGCTTCAAACTTTATTTATTGTTGTGCTTTACTATTATGGACGTCCTTTGCTTCAAAATGCCCGATTTTAATGACAACTTTTGATTGAAGCGTTTTTTGTTAAACTTCAATCTTTACCCATTGTATTCAGGCGTTAAGCATTCCTAAATATCAAGGTTGTTACGATTTGCAACAATATGACGTCACCACTTCTTTCCTTACTACATTGTTGAAATGTCAAATAGTTATGATTTGTTACTATCTAAAACAAAAAACTGTTGATAGCTTTGAAATGTTAAAGTGAAAGATTTGTTTGTTTGACGAAAATAATGAATTCAAATGGCATTCGTCATAACGTTGGGATTTGACCTATCAACAATTTCTAACAATTGTCGTTCTTAAATAATTGTAACAAACTTCAACAATTCGTGACGCTTGGACATTTTTTATTACATAGCGGCAAAAGTTAACTATTGTTAAAAAAAAGAACTTAACATAGGTCTAAATTATCTGTTAAGAATAAAATGTTAAAGTGAAAAACAAGTTGCCTATCTAATCCCAAACCTTTGAAATTTATTCCATCGTAGCCTCAGATGGGGATATGTTTCTAGGATGTGAGGTCAAAGTAATTTTCATACCTAACGCTGGTAAAACCAACCACACTACTGCCAAATACAACTGGGTAATTAATCTTTCATCGGTTACTCATAAAACGTAAGCCAGACTTCTAGATATCCTCATTAGAGGTAACCTCGGGCGGCCTGATGTTTTATCCCCTTTCAAACACGCCTATTCTAAAAGCAAAAGTGCAGGAACAGCCCTACACTTTGTGATGTTAACTATGGAAAAGGCACTCCATGATAAGAAGTATACACTGGCAGTGTTTTTAGACTTGAAAAGGGCTTTCAACAACGTACAACAAATTGCAGTCGAAAAAGTTCAAACGGGTCTAGAAACTGAACAATCTTTGATATACTGGATCATGTGTAAGCCTAAACATAAACAAACCATTAGGGAACTAGCTGGTACAGAAATCAAAGTATCAACATGCAGATAAACACCACTAGGAGGTGTACTGTCACTGCTCACCGTCTCACCGTGATGAACGGATACAGTTGTGTCAAAGCAGTGGCCTACAAAGGGTGACCAGCCCCACAGCAGCAATAAAAATAATACTCAATCTTCTGCTAATGGACATTTAGATAAAGAAAACTGCTGCAGACACCGTCTTACCAGCCAGACCAATTGCTAAAAAACAAGCCAAATGACTCCATGTCTGAATGTCAATAAACCCTTCAGTACTATCTTCGCTGATAGGAACGAATGGGTGAAAAATGCCCCAGACATAAGAGAGTTGACAATATCGATATATATTGACGGTTCGAAAGCGGATGCGGTAGTATAGGTGCATGTTTCTTTTATGAAACACTCAATCTTGCCAACTCTTTCAGACTCCCTGATTAAAGCTTCGTATTTCCAGCAAAATCATTGGCAGTGTAAAACGAGCCTCAATGATGGCGTTATTACGAGCTGATATCACCATTTTCATTCATAGCCCAGCAGCAATAAAATCGATTTCTGCCAAAGTAATAAAATCTCCTTATGCCACTTTCCCACTTTAACCAGACACTACTTCAAAAATATTGACGACATTCTTTAGACATAGGTTTTCATATTTTATTTTCAGGGCATTTAAAAACTTGGTGTTATCACACATCTATTTGAGTCTGGTGATTACGTCTACACTCGTCAGCTCAATTACCTTACCTAATCTAACCACCTAAAGTTCGAGACCCTCTGAATTGACAGATGAAAACAATGTTTTGACATCTTAATTGACAATAAGAAGATAATTTGATGTTTTTTTTTTTACAATTGGAATATTTTTTTGGCATTGTATTAATGTCACCCATGGCATGATGGTTAGTGCGTTAGACTGTCTGCCAGAGGTCTAGGGTTCGATCCCTGTCTATGCCATCTAACGTCTTTTCACGGGTACTGCCTCTTGCGAGGAATTGACAAATTCTCTAAGAGTAACTCTTGTCATGAAAAAGTGCTTTCTCAAATTAGCCAGTAGGTCCCCTTCATTCCTGACAACATTACTTGCACACAGGAATGGTTGAGAGTTATAAGTCACTAGGCCCTAGTTTGCAAAGGACTGTTGCGCCACCCAATTTATTTATTATTAATGTCACTTCGTGAACGAGGGCGGTAGAGCTGTCAAATTTCGAGCTTAAAATTTTTGAAAGCATGTTGTTATTTTTAAGAAAACAAAAATTGTAAAAATTCTTAAATCAACGGAGAGGAAGTAAATCACGGAGGAGAAGATAAAGTTTATTAATGTACCAATGCGTTCCAATAGCTTCCATATTTTATTAAATATGATGTTCGTTTGATAGCAATAACTTTTTTCGACCATATTAATTACAATTAAAAACTTGTATCCCTTAAACTGTTAGCTGAAAATTGTATTAGTTTTGATCTTAAATCAAAAATTAATCAATTTATTTTGCCCCATGGAACGCAGATCCATGATCTCTGAGATGTCCGTATTGCTGTAAGAACTTGGAAAACAGAATTTGTGTAATTCAATTTTCAAGAATTCTCTATCACATAGTTTAAAAAGGAAAAAAGAAATGCAAGCTAATTTGATTGTTAAGCGAGAATTTATTTTCCAATATTGACTTTACAACCTAGAAATTAATTTGTGAACGCAACCCTTTTATTCAGTTTTTCAAGTAACGAAGCTCATTTTTGTTTCAATGTATATGTGAATAAGCGAAATATGTGTCATTGGTAGGATGAAAATTTACAATTCTTTCATGAATCACTACTTAATCCAAAAATAACTGTTGTGCATCATTAGGTCCTATTTGTCTGTCGACGATAACGATTGCGTCATGATTACCGAATACTTTTGGCTCGAATTGGAAGACATGTTCTTGGACCACCGACATGTGGTTTCAAAAGGATGGTGACAGCACCAGAGAGTACAGGACTATCACGTGACAGCGACCAACGAATGAACTAATATTCGTCCATTATTAGGTTTCTTTTACATGGGCCAGAATTTAATTTTTAATTTAAGACGTAAAGCGAAGTGTGGATGGATCGTATTTGTAACGCCATTTGAGTTTGACAGTTCGCAACAATCACATTGCAATTGTTTAGAATTACATTTATTTATTCAATAGTCGATGGTTGGTCGCTCTCGTGTGAATTGTCCTCAATTTTTATGAGCGTAGAATAGTTGCCAAAAATTGTGGCAAAATTAGGTCCAACGAATCGACCGCTGTAGTACCCGTTGCATAATGGTTAGTGCGTTGGTCTGTCATGCCAGAGGTCTTGGGTTCGATCCCTGCTTATGCCATCTAAAGTTATTTTCACGGGTACTGCCTCTTGCGAGGAATTGACAAGTTCAAGAGT
Organism: Eupeodes corollae; assembly: GCF_945859685.1. NCBI lineage: Eukaryota > Metazoa > Arthropoda > Insecta > Diptera > Syrphidae > Eupeodes > Eupeodes corollae. The sequence continues at coordinate 143,180,091 of NC_079147.1, read as the reverse complement.
AATTGTTGTCTTGAAAAGTGTTTTATTAAATAAGCCGGTCGGATTCGGCTTTAAACTGTGGGTCCCCTCCAACCCTGTCAACAGTACTCGCACACAGGAATGGATAAGAATTCTAAGTTACTAGGCCCTAGTTTTCAACGGACTGTTGTTGATTGTACTTCAACCCGATAATAAAGTTTTGTCAGTCCTCCTGAATAAAAATATAATCTAGCCAAACGTTAATTGAAGTAAAGGAGTTATAAAACAAAATCTCTTCAAGTTTCTTAACGATCTAAAGTTCGTTTGGGTGGAACGCTATCAAGCAACAAAAATCCGTAAGTATTTTCTAGTTTGTTGAATTCTTGTAAACATACATAAACAATGGACTCTTATGAGGCAATCTTAAATGTTTCCTCAAGCTTTGTGCTCGTTTTAGATCGAAAATATTGTAAGCTTGAGCCCGAATAATCTTTTTTCTATTTTGTCACTCTTTGACAGCTGACAACTAATGTCATTGTATATTTTTTATGTATCGTTAAGCCCATCAAACTCGACCGTCCGAAAAAGTGATTAAAATGCAGAGGTGATAATTTGTTTATAATTAATATTAAGGAAATGTTAAAAACATTTTTATTTTAATTATTTCGAATGATAATTTTACAATTATATTAATAAAGCAAAAATATATCTATCGGAACTAATTAATATGCAAGACCAACAATATTCATAAAAAGACTAAAAATAATAAATCATAAAAATTCTAATATATCATGAGATTATGTCTACAAAACATTTAATTATCAACTTGACCTGTTGTCACCATTGAAATTGTAAGTTCTAACAAATAAACAACAAAATAATACAATTATTATTTTTAACACTAAATATAATAAGTTCATTTGCATTCCAATAATAATTTGATGAGTGTGCTTACATGGAATGATTTGCAATTGCTCAGATTTGGAATATTAATTACCGTGATTATAAGAGTTATTGCTTTTATGAATTGAAATCAACATAAAAACAAATTAAAGTATTTAATATGCTTATGATAAAGTTTGCGGGTGGCAGAGGTCTATAGTTGAATAAATAATTAGAAGATGTTATCGTAGGTTCAAAGATTAGAAACTCAACGGATGACTAACAAAAATACTGAATTGAATCATAAGTTTTCAAGTTTTTGAGTTGTGTTTTTGCTAAATTAAACCCAAAATCATAATGACTTTAGGTATACATTTTTTAAACAGCTAATCGTAAATATAGAGTTTTTAAATTGGCGCGGGAAGATTTTGGAGCCCCTTGGCGGCTCAATGGTTTGGTGACATCTGTCAAATCTTTTGTTTATTATTCATCGCCATGGTCCGTGAAAGTGTACAGCAGAACTCAGCCTTTTGCAAAAATTGAACTGGTCGAATTTTGCGTCAGGGCTTGGGCCTACACCCGTACAGGATCCAACTGACCTAGGAGCTCAAAGTTCATGACCATAGACAACGCCGTTTGTTCGCTGGGTGGGCTTTGAATCGTTTGGAAGCGAACCACAATTTTGGCCGAAAAATCATCTTTAGTGCATTTTTGGATAATTTGCTGCATTAACAAGCAAACTTGCCGTATATAGTACGAAACCAACCCACTCGGGGTTCACCAGGTGACAAATCATCCTCAAAATGTTACCGTTTGGTGTGGATTTTGGGCCAGCGGCACAATTGGTCCGTAATTTTTTGAAAACGACATTAATAAGGCTACGTAATAATGACGACTAATTTCTTACGGCCCAAATTGAACCATATTGACATTTTGCATGAATGATTAGAGGGTAAGGTTATATCTCGCATGATTGATGTTATTTGGTCATTCCATTTGAACCGTTAGATTTTTTCCACTGGGGTTTCTTGAAGTCGAAGGTCTATGCAAATAAACCAACATCGACCGATGCCCTAAAGGTGAGGATAAAACAGACCATCGCTAAAATTTAGCCTGATCTATTAGTCATTGAAAATTGGACCGCTTGGATTCGTGCCACCGTAGGAATCAGAGGCAGGTATTTGAATGATGTCATATTTACCACTAAATTCAATAAATGTTTTTTTAATACACCTAAATCAAAATATCTGACAAAACAAAAATATTTGTCACCTACTAGAATACATTGATATTCGACTCTAAAATCTTGGCAGTAATTAAAGATATTGTCTTAAAACTAATTTAGTCTGAATATCTGGTCAAATTTGTAGAAAAAAAAACAATTGCCAGTTTTTCTTACAAAAACTAAAAATCAGCAATAATTACTGCAGAAAATTGGTAAAAACCGCTTTAGCGGAACATCTCAAGACTAAATTAAGGTTTCACTTTATAAAATGTTCATTCTCTACAAAATATAATATTTAATATAAGGATTGAATTCTACGATAGTAGAGAAGTCCGAAAAAGTGGATCCCACGATTTCGTCCGTCTGTTTGTCCTCGCCCCTACAGCTCAAACCATTGAGCGATTGAGTTGAATGTTGAAAAATAAGATTTCAAGAATTTTCGCATTTGGCGTTTTTTTTTTTTCATTTATAAGACTAAAAAAAATAGTAGGCCTCATAAAAATTTGTTGATCGAAAAACGAAAATTTTATGAAATTTTCGCGAAATTATTTTTTCTTAGCTTTGCTCTTTCCAATAAGAAAAAGACTGGGATGCGCGCCACACTGATAACTTTACATCCCGTCTGTCGATTTGTCTTGCTTAAAAGTTTGTATGTTTTCGTGTTGGGTTAAAAAAGTTGTCAGTTGAATTATTCTTAAAAATTTCAAAATTACCAACAATATTTTTCAAATAGTTTAGTTTAAAAATCTAGTTTTGTTAAATGGGGTTTTAGTCAAATTTTTACCAATTTTAGTAGAAGTTCTTAAATTTTAACAAATTAAATGAATTTGAGAGACATCAAGAACCGAACATCAATTTTTTGTAGATTTTACTTTTTTTATAAAAAAAATACTGAATATCGAAAACAATATTTCCTGTGAAATAAAAAAAGTTTGAAGACAATATTTTTAATTTTTGAAAATCTATTTGAGTCGAAAGTATATTTTTACGAACTTTTGTTACATTTTCTTTTAAGTTTGTATTTTTTGTGAATTTAATTTTTCTAAAAATTTTACCGGATGTCAAAAACAATATTTCCTATAAGATAAAATAAGTTTTAAGCCATAATCTCAGTTTTTGAAATGATATTTGAGTCGAAATTCAATTTTTAAAAATTTTGAGTGATGTTTTTTTAGGTTTTGTTTTTGGAAAATCATTCATATATTTTTATAAGAAAGGACTGTCTTTTAATATTAAACAATTTTACTCTCGAGATATTTGTGACGAAAATCTTTTTTTTTATCAAATTTTTACAAATAAAACTGTTAGTATAAGTTTTCATATTTTAATTTTGTGGGCAGCAAAATAATCTGAAAATTTCTAAAATATTTGAGCCGAAAATCAATTTTTATTAGTCACTGTTGTAGGTTGAAAAAAAAAAACTTTCATTTCGGTTTTTCCAAAAATTTTACCAGATGTTCAAAACGTCATTCTTCGTTATAGTCCAGTCAATGAACGAAAAAGATTTCCTTCACCTAAAAAAAACTCCAAAAGTTTTGAAACTTGGCACACTAAGAAATGTCTGGTGATGACCCAAAAAAAGTCTCCAAGAATCTGATCTATAGCTTATAGCGGCAGTTAAGAGAAACATGTGGCTTGTTTCAGTTATTCACGTTTATCTCGAAGACTATTGGTCGTATCAAAAAAATTTTTTCTACAAAATTAAAGCTGATTAAATTTATAAAAGCTTTCATAATTTTGTTCGTATCTATTTTAGCTATAAAATAACTCTAGCTTCTGTAAAAAGAATCATACGTTTTTTTTTGCTTTTTCGGGTTTATCTTAAAAACTATTTGTCGTATCAAAACAAATTCTTCTAGAAAATTAAAGCTTATTAAAACATGCGCTTTTTTACACGAAATGAAAGCTTATTAAATTTCATGAGAAATTGTATTCATTTTGTTGTGCCTGTAACTGAAAACTGAGGTATTAAATTTGTATGTCCCTTCTTACTTCTAAAACTCCTTGGGCCACTATATGGCTCATTGCCTGCATGCATAAAGATTTCATTTGTAACTGGAAATGAAGGATGACTTTGGAAACAATTTGACAGATTCGCAATGTCTGTATTATCTCTAATTTTACGTGCCTCCCCAAAATCTTCATGTTGCTCACTAGTAAAAAAATAACGCCAGTGAATTCTTCGAGTGATGAGAAAATTTAATGAGTAGCGTTCAGCCCAAACCAAGCCCGAACCAATTTGCTAAGCACACTATAAGTGATTCCACGCCCTGTTGTCAAGCTAAGATACGACAAATAGTTTTTAAGATAAACGTGAATAACTGAAACAAGCACCATGTTTCTCTTAACTGCCGCTAGAGCTCTCGTCGGATTCTTAAGGGCTTTTGTTTGGGTCATCACCAGACATAACCTAGTAAGTGTGCCAAGTTTCAAAACTGTTGGTTTTTTTTTTTAGGTGAAAACATTTATTAACTGGACTATTATATAAAACTATTTTCAAATTATTATCAATACTTGTTCAAAAATTCTTCGAGGTAAAAACAATTTTTCTATAGTTTTTTTGATTTTTGAAAAAAACGTCAGTTGAATTTTTTCTCAAAATAATACTTTAACAGATATCTCTGTTATAATCTTTGATTTAGATTCTAAGGATTTTGAAATGTCAAAAAATGGCAAAAGTTTCAATTTAACTAATTGGACCGATTACAATAACTTCCTATGGGAAGTTAATAAAATTGAAAAATTGTATACAACAAAATTAAATAAACAACCAGCTCTTAACTAAGATTTTTTGACTAATTCATTGTCATTGACATTTTTTTAAAGAAAAACTAATTTTGAAGGTAAATTTTTAAATTCTAAAATATAAGTAGGTACAGATTCTTTGAATACAGTAGAAAGTTTTTTCGACTCAGTAGTACACTTTATTTTTAAAAAATATAAAAACCTCCAAGAACTGGTCCTTAAATTGGTAAATGCTATTTTAGGTCAACAGTTATAAACGTGTCTAGCCAAAAAATTTATTTTTCAAGATTTTTGTTCATTCAATTTCTGGCTCAAATATCTCGAAGTTTACAACACTTTTAATTTGATACCGAACTAGAAAATGAACGCTCTGATTCCCAAAAATTAATCACAGGATTTCGTATACATAGGAAAAAGTTAACATTTTTATAATTTCGGAATGCAAAATCTAGTAAAATACAAAATTTGAATCCATTGATCCGTATAATTTTACATAGAGTAGAGTAAAGGTCATCAGAATATACACTCAGTATGCAAATATTAGCAGGTACTATAGTTAACTTCCGATATGAAGTTATTGAAATGGGTCCGATTTGTCGAATTGAACATTTTGACATTTCAAGGTTCTAGAGTCGAAATAAAAGATTTTTAGAAAGATTTATTTGCGTGCGTGTGCATGCACGTTCGTACATTTTTACGTCCGTACGTTCGCGACGTTTTTTTTCGTCCGTAGCTGAAGAGCCAGAAGAGATATCGACTTCAAATCAAATTTATTAAAACGCTAGAGACTTAAATTAAATTTTAAATAATATATTGTAACTTAATACCAAAGTAGTATATTTTTTGAAAAAAAACCCAATTAGCAGTTTTTTTATAAATCAAAAAAACTGAAACAAAAAATTTTAAACCTCGAAAATTTTACGAATAAAAATAATTTTGTCTCCAAAAAAATTTTGTGCAACTAAAAACTACATTTTAAAATTTGGTAAAAATCGAACTGACACTTTTCTTGAGTTGGGGAAAATCCAATTGACAGTTTTCTTACAAAAAATAAAAACCTCAAAAAAAAATAATAAGGTTGCTAAAAATTGATTTCCAACTCAAATATCTTTTCAAAACTTTGAGACTTTGGCTTTAAACTACTTTATCTTTTAAAAAATATTTTATTTTATCTTATGAGGAATATTGTTTTGACCATTCGATAAAATATTTTGAAAATTCGAAATGAAAGCTTTTTGACAAAAACTAAAAACCTAAATAAGCATTTCTAAAAGTTCGTAAAAATTGAATTTTGACTAGAACATCTTTTCAAGAAATTGAGATTTTGAGATTATGACTTCAAACTTATATTATCTTATAAGAAATATTGTTTTCAACGTCCTGTAAAAATTTGAGAAAAATCGAATTGACAGTTTTTTTAAGAAAAATAAAAACTTAAAAGAAAATTTAAAAAAAAGTTGGAAAACATTGATTATCTTTTCAAAACTTGCAGATATTGGCTTTAAATTACTTTTATCTTTTTAAAAATATTGTTTTCAACATTCAGTAAAATTTTGAGAAATATATAATTGACAGTTTTTTTTTACAAAAACCTAAACCAAATTTAATAAAAGTTGGTAAAAATTGATTTCCAACTCAAATATCTTTTCAAAACATTAAGATATTGGCTTTAAACTACTTTATCTTTTAAAAAATATTGTTGTCAACAATTTTTGAAAAAAATTGAATTGACAGTTTTTTTACAAAAAAAAAAACATAAAAAACAAACAAAGTCGGTAGAAATTTACTTTCGACTCAAAAAGCTTAAAAGCTTTTCAAAAATTTAAAATATTGTCTTCAAACTTTTTTTTGAAAAGAAAATATTGTTTTCGATATTCGGTAGTTTTTTAACTTCCCATAGGAAGTTATTGTAATGGGTCCGATTTGTCAAATTAAAAATTTTGACATTTCTCGACGTTTCAAGGTCCCTAGAGTCGAAATAAAAGATTTTTAGAAAGATGTCTGTGCGTGCGTGTGTACGTACGTTTGTACGTCCGTACGTTCGCGACGTTTTTTTCGTCGTCCATAGCTCAAGAACCAGAAGAGATATCGACTTCAAATAAATTTTGTTATACAGATAATAAGGCAGAAAGATGCAGAAAGGGCTCTCAAGAAAATTGCGTGGGTGGTTTTTTTACCATAGCAGTTTGAAAAAAAGGTGAAAATTTTGGTTAACCTTAAATATCTTACGAACCAAAAACGCTAGAGACTTGAATTAAATTTTATATAATATACTATAACGTGATACCAAACAGGTATATTTTTTGAAAAAAATCAATATAACGGTTTTTTTTTATAAATCAATAAAACTGAAAAAAAAAAATTTGTCACCTCCAAAATTTTACGACTGAAATATGATTTCATCTCTAAAACAATTTTATGCAACGAAGAATAATGTTTTTGACATCTGATAAAATTTTGAGAAAAATCTAATGGACAGTTTTTTTTACAAAAAATAAAACCTAAAAAAAAATGTATAAAAGTTGGCAAAAATTGATTTTCGACTCAAATATCTTTTCAAAACTTTGAGATATTGGCTTAAATTTACTTTTATCAGTTAAAGTTTGAAAAAAATCGATTTGACAGTTTTTGTAAAAAAATTAACAAAAGTTCGTAAAAAATGATTTTCGACTCAAATATCTTTTAAAAACTTTGAGATAATGGTTCTAACTAATTTTTTCTTATAAGAAATATTGTTTTCAACATTAGAACAAATTTTGAGAAAAATCAAATTGACAGTTTTTTTACAAAAAATAAAAACCTGAAAAAAAATGTATAAAAGTTGGTAAAAATTGATTTTCGACTCAAATATCTCTTCAAAAATTTTAAATATTGGCTTCAAACTAATTTTATCTTATAAGAAATATCGTTTTCAACATTTGGTAAAATTTTGAAAAAATTCGAATTGACAGTTTTTTTTACAAAAAATAAAACTCTAAAAAAAACAATACTAAAACTTGACTTGATGAAATAGCTTTTCAAAAATCAAAAATATTGGCTTCAAACTTATTTTATTTCAGAGAAAATATTGTTTTCAATATTCAGTAATTTTTATATAAAAATCCAACAGTCCGTTTTTTTCATAAAAAGTAAGATCTACAAAAAATAGTGCGCCAATTTGGTAAAAATACATATAGACAAACTTTTTAGCAAGACAAATCGACAGACGGGATGGGAAGTTATCAGTGTGGGTCGCATCCTAGCCTCTTATTTTATAAAATTCCAACTGGCCGTTGTTTCACAAGAAAATAGTACGCAAATTTGGTAAAAATTGATGTTCGGTTTTTGATATCTCTCATATTAATTTCATTCATCCAATTTGTAAAAATTTAAGAAATGCTACTAAAATTGGTAAAAATTTGTTTTCGACTAAAAATCTATTTAACAAAATAAGATTCTCAAACTAAACTATTTCTTTATATGAACAAAATTTTTTTAAGAATAATTCAACTGACAACTTTTTTTACCCAACGTGAAATCCTACAAACTTTGAAGCAAGACAAATTGACAGACGGGATGGGAAATTATCAGTGTGGGTCGCATCCCAGCCTTTTTTTGTTTAATAAGAAATTAATTCATCCGTTTTTTCATACTGCCTATTTTGATTTTCTTTAACACACACAATGCTTTAACGAGCTTCGAAAATTAGTTTCTTTAAAATAAAAGAAAATTTTTAAAAATAATGTGTTTTTTTTCATTTTTGGAATACGATTTATTTTTTGAGAGAAAGTAATTTTTATTTTAAAACTATACAAAAAAATTAAAATATGAAAGTTTTAACTTTTCGAACACAAATGACTCCATTAATGGAAAAAAAACATTAATTCTTTAATAATAATTTTGAGTTGTTTTGAATATTTTGATGGCACTTAATTTATATTTTGAAATTTAACTGCTTTGTTCTGTAATATTTTTTTAGAATTAGAATGCATTTTATTTAATTAATTATTATTTTGTATTAAAATAATGCGAATTATTCATTTTTTTCAATATTAAACGAATTCAAACATTCAAACATAAATTGTTTTAGAATTTGAAATCGATACGAGATAGAATTTTCAACACAACATCGAATCGTCCACTTAAAACAAAACTTAATTCTTAATGCAATTTATCTTACTTGTAAAATTTCACACGTTTCTTAGACAAAAAAAAAACAGAAATGTTTTTATTTGAAATTAATATTCAATATAAAAATTTCCAAATGTATCCGTGTTCGTTAAAAAGGACAAGGTAATCCAAATTCAAATTTATCCAAGCACCAACCCAACAACAATATTTAACTTCTAGATATTAACCGGACTTAAGCAAATCTTAACGTTGCGTTGATTAGAACTGAAACTGAAGCTATTTGAGCTTTTGTCAATTGGTTTTATACAGAATCTAAAAACGATGCAAAGCAAGATCATAAAGTACAATATTGTCGAGTATCTTTATCTATAGTTCTATAGGCTATTTTTTTAATGGCGGCCGAAGCGGCACACTGCCAACAGCTGGTATTTCATTATAGGCGCGTGTATTTTTGCACAGACAACACGACACGATGGGTATACACGCTTCATACATACAATTTGATTCGTAGTACCTTACCTCTCTCTGCAAAAGTCAAGATGGTCATAGCGCGCTTACATATCATGTAGCCTTATAATTTATTAATTTAAATATTAATGAGCTGAGATTTTTCCTGAGAGGTTAGTTTTAAATTATAAATGGTATAAATTCTTACCTAAATGTTCTGTGAATTCCAAGTCAAAGAGTTATGATATGAAGGTGTTAAGTTATTCAACTTTGGTTTGAGATTTGATTGATCGAGATTAAACAGAATTGGAGGGTTTTTTATAATGATGATTGTAAATTCACTAAAATAGATACACTCCACATCACTCGATTATGTTTTTTTTTTGAGAAACCTTAAATATTTATAAATAATATGCGATAGAAAATTATTTAAGTACATTTCTTAAAACAACGTTACATAATCCACTGTTACTTACAGAAGAAAAATGTCTAGGTAAAATTTGCATAAAGAAATCAATACAATGAGAAAAGCTTGTATACACCCGAGTGAACCATTTACGATTTTTGAGTTTAGATTTAGTTATAGCTATAATAAATTTTCATTATTGAAAATTTAGTTTCGACATTTAAAAGTGATTAAGGGGCGTTAATATCAGTCGAAAATTCGCCTAAAGTCGAAGGAATTAAAACGACTCAAAGTTCTGCAACTCTATCAACTTTAAAACTTGGGTGAGCACTACGCTTTCTCGGATGTGGAAGATAGAAAAATAGCGGAGGAAATGACTTTGAGCTAGGTTTCTCCTAACCTTCAGTTCCAGTAGTTTTGAGCGAACTTCTTATTTTGCTTGAAGCAAGAATCTGCCCTGTTTGGATCAATGCAGATATATTCACTAATGAAAAGCAAGAAGTGAGAAACTATTTTTTTCAAAGAGCAGGCTTACCAGGGATAATTGGATGTGTAGACGGAACTCACATTGGTATCATACCTCCTGCTCAGCTACAACACCAATATTTAAATAGAAACGCTTTTTACAGCTTAAATACGATAGTGGTAAAGTACTTCAAAATTGAATCTTTATGTTTAGGTAAAACTTTTTCTTTTTAAGGTTTGCGACAATAATAGAGTAATAATATTTATTGATGCTATATATATAAATATATATATATAGATTAGATATATAACGCTTCTTGCGTTCAACATTCCATATCCAGAGGCAGTGGAAGAAGAAACGTTGGAATCCAATTAGGTGGAAAATGAACCAACGGAATTGGACACTGCTGATCTATCAACAGAAAGCACCCGAATAAAAAATGAAATATTATTTTCTCTTTAGGAAATGTTTTTGTTTTTTATGTTTATACCTAAAGCTAATAAATATAAGATACAGGTAAATAATGAAGTAAAGAAGTTAGAAGTTAAAAATAAAAAATTCTTAACACATACACAGATGATAAATATTAATAAAATGAAAATAATAAAACTTATTAAATAAATAAATAATTTAGTTTAGTAAAAAAAAAACGATTTCATACATTTATATACATTTGTACTTAATTCTACTTTCTTATACTATTTTGAAATTTACATTCCATTTTTTTTTATTTTCAAAACCAGAAAATCTTTAAGTTGTTGCGCCTTCTGCACATTTTCTCTCTCCTTCCGTTTTTCCTTTGCTTTGAGTAACTCAACATGTTCCTTCTTAGGTTCATAATTTTTTTATCTTGAATATCTTGTCATTTCGGAAAGAGATTTATGAATGGAATCCGACGCAAAAAGAAGTTTTTCTTGAGTCTCCGTTTGGTTTTGGAGGAGTTTGACTCGTTCATCCACAAACTTTCCCCTGCTTCTACGACATTTGTTGATTTTTGTTGACTGGGCTGATGTCATTGCCATGGGAGCATCTTCAATGTCTGCATCATTTGAGTTGGGTTGTTCCTCTGTTGCAGTTGAATTTGGATTTACAGCCTGCTGTAAACTAAGCAAATTGTCAACTGCCTGTTCCAAAGGGGACAAACACAACTGCCGAAAAGGTCCTCCACCTGTTGCGATTACATCCTTTTTATTTTTCGCGATTTTCTTCTTCACTTTTATTTTACAGTCCAGCCAAACCTATACAATTTTATTTTCCAAAACCGTTTTGTAATATTCTCTGTTACGTATCTTATGCTATTCTTTACCCTCTCGTATAGGAGGTCCAATGAGTTTAGCTCAAGGGCAAACGAATCCAAATATTGGGCTTGGTTTTTTTAAGAATGATCCAAACGTTCCGGCACCCTGGGCAATGTCGGGGTTTGCCTCCATTAGCTCCACCAACTTTGAGAACTAGTCGTTATTGGTTCTTTTAATGCTATACCAATAAAAGTTGTAATTATTATTTATTTAATAATTATTTAATTTGTTCTTACCTTTGTCGATTTTAACAGTTCGACCGATTATGGCAGATAAGGGCGAGCATTCGCCAATTGTAATAGAACATCATTTTAATTCGCCAAATTTTTGAAGTTTAAGGCGAACGTCAACTTGTCGAATCGCAAACAGTAATGCGAAAAAGTTACATTCGCTTATATTTTTTTAGGCGACTCGCGAGTGATAGTACGGCTCTAAGAGAGGCATATGTTTTGTACTAAAACAAAATCTTTATTTATCCGAGAGCTTTTCTTACAATTAATTTTTATTTTTCAACGATAAAATCGTATTCAATGAATAGCTAATTCTTCAGTTTATAATTCAGAACAAAATTGTTCCACTGAAAGCGGTACATTTTTTTTTATTCCCACCTATGAATTTAACTTTCAATAATGAACTCACATGTGAAATTCTTGATTCCAATCAGGAAATTTTGTCAAATTACAGGCATTTTTAATACTTATTTTATTACTTTGGTCCACAGACCTTCGTTAGGGACCTATGCACCATCGTCTGTGGTTTCTGGAGGTATGAGTGACGCTGATTCGTTCTCTACTGGCCTGCGCCATGTGCTCCTCTTTGATTTCTTCTTCTTTCTCCACATTTGTTATCATTTGATGGAGATCCATGATCCTTTCAGATAGTAAGCAAATATCGTCCTCGTAATCAATGTGCTTTAAATAGGATGTCAAATTCAGCCCTGTCTGACTCCGCTACGGAATTCAAAATCAAAAGCTCTGCAGGAACATCTATCGAGTCCCACCGCTTTGCTAACTTAAACTTCGTATTCTATTTATAAACTACTTAAAACTAGAACAATCACAGTCGCAAATCTAACTATCTAACATTTTGTATTCTCCTTTTTTTCCTTATTCCATTTTTTTGTTTTTGTTTTTATTATTATTTTTTTTTATTATTTATATTTTTTTGTGCCACCATGCCTATTCTACTTAAAACTAAACCCTTAAACAATAAAACAAGTATGTAAGCCGGCCAAGGCTTTTAAAACCCATCCCGACTACCTACTATCAAGTACCGATTGAAGCCACCAAAACTGGTTCTCCTGCTTCACCCTATCAGTTCGGTTCCGTTCAGATGTGCCATGACCTCCTGATTGTACGGGAGTCTCCTATCCACGGTTCTTCGTCTGACGTGGTAGATTAACGGAACTGCCAATCCATCCTGTATCAGACCGCATTTGTCTAAAAAGAGGAATGCCTCTGGTGCAATGAAGGCCCTCAAGCGTGCAATCTCAAAACACTCGTCATTCGGATAGAACGCCCCGAATATTAAATTTTTAGTCGAAGACATAGCTCTTGTGATGTGACCTCGAACGAATTTTTTCACAATGTGACCACGAACGATTTTTATCACGAAAATGTCAATTCTGTTGATTCGAGTCCCGTTGTATATTATCTCGTTGGGATAGTAATGCACGTAAGAAGATTTAACTGTTCGATATAAGCCGGTACAGCGTCGTAAACACTGCCGCTCAAACCCCCAAAACACCTCCATCTGGGAAGGGCAACGTTGAACCATACAGGGCAAACATAAACGATCATCGGCCGTATAAGAGCCATGTAGCAAATTAAATTAACTCTGGAGTCAAGCAAACTGCTGTAAAACAGCGGTTTCGTCAGAGCCAAGGCTCCTCTGGCCCTGGTCAGAGCAGCATTTATGTGTCTGTCCAAATAGAAACACTGATCTAACCAGATACCGAGGTACTTCACTACACTTTTGCTCTCTAATCACTGCCCGTGAAGATCAACGATGACCATCTTGCGCCAATTCTTGCACGTATCCCTCATAACCTTATCCAACGAAGTCCGGAACAGAATTGTCTCCGATTTCTGGACATTTATTTTTAGTTTTCAGTCATCGCAATATCGCTGAATCTTGTCGAAATCACCCCGCAAGATAATTCTAATAACCTTAACGTTCCGGGCCTTTCTGTACGCAATTAGATCGTCGGCGTACGCAATTGCCGTTGTAAGACTATTTATCAAATTGCTGGTGTAAATGCTGAAGAGAATCGGCGAATTCACCGCTCCCTGTTGAAGACTATTTTTAATTAAGATTGTTGTGGTACAAGTTACATTGCCACTTTTGACAACAAACTTTTTACCGTTAAGCATATCATAACAATGGCTTGCTTGTGCCAAACCTGCTCAGTTTTAGGTAAAGACTCTCTAACCATACGGTGTCAAAGGCCTATTCCAAATCAACCAGAACAGCCCACTTAGTCAGAGCCCTATTGAGGATCTTTTCGAGAACTTTGGACCTGTTCTTTCCCTTTTTCGGGAGAGGATGAACCACAGCGGTCTTCCAATGCACTTAATAATATGCATTATTCAGTGCATTATGGTATTTGCCAAGGAATCGACATCGAACCTCATGAAAATGCGGTTCTCAGATCGCCAATGTGTCATATTATTTCGAAGGTAAAAGTGATTAAGTAGGGCTCTGTTTTCCAGATCGTGGTTGGGGCGAATGCTAACATTCACCTAGTACACTTGCTGAAAAGCAGTTCCCACCGCCTATACTTTTTTCTTCTGATCTTCGATTATAAAAAAGTCATCGTTAGAGATGGCATCTTCTGGATCTATGTGCGCTGTCCTGAGTACGTCTCTGTTCTCTTCAGTTCTTTGGAGTATCAGACACGCAAGGTCATTATCGCTTTTTTTCCTGAATATCTTGTTGATTTTGGGGAACATACTAGGGTCACTGGTACTTGTTAATTGATAACCTGTAGTTATCCTTAATCAATAGATTGACATTTTTTAATGCAAACTTCAGTGTCCTAACCTCCAAGTCATGTAGGTCTGTAAGTCGTCTGTATAAGTTTTTGAGTCTTGTCAGAGATCCACTCTTGTGGTGGACGCAGTGCGTCAATAGTCGCGTTTCTGTAAGCGTCCAGTTGTTCTTTCGTTGTATTGTTTCGTCCATCTGTTGTAAATGTTGGCCAATTTCTGTTTTTGTCAGGTTTATGTTGTTTGGTGGGGTTGTGTCACTTGCACGAAATTCTCTCGCTAGGGCGTTGGTGAAACAAGGCCAGGGCATCTTACAGTAATTGTAAGAGTGCAACGTATTCCTCAACTCCACACGTTCGTTCGGATTCTGCATTATACCAGCCATCCCGCAGTGATCACTGTCGTACTCGACTGTAAGCAGTTTCGAGGGTGATTACCGTCTTTGTCTGTAACTGTTAGTCTGGGGTAGTACAGCAAAAGATCGAGAAAGTAGCCGCTTCGCCATATTCAACGCTGTAAAGATGCATATTCCAACGCACCCACCATCATGCCACGGGTACTACCAATCGAGCAACTCGTTAAAGTTAAACTGGCTTATTATGAAAGTGGGCGTTAAAATCAAAATGCTTATCGTGCATTTCGTGATTTGTTCGGCCAATTTATTAGTCCAAATGTGCGTAGGCATGAAATCGGAAGATGTTAAAACAGAAAAATATTGAAAATATTGCTGCTTTTGACGATAGTGTGGCTGAAGAGCCGTTCACCTCAACTCGTCATAGTGCCCAACAATTGCACCTCTTACGCTTGTCATTGATGAACATTGTGAACAAAAACTTGCATTTACACTCTTACAAGGTGCAATTCATTCAAAAACTAAAGCCTCTTGACCATTTCAGGCTTCGTAAATGATCAGAATGGTGGCAAGAAATGGCAACAGTGCATGATCAAATTTCGAAGAAAACTATCTTCAGTGATAAAGCACATTTTCACCTCAGTGGATTCGTCAATAAATCGATCTTTAAGGTTCTCTGCGTATAGTGACTTTGTAATTTCTTTTTATAATTTATTGTAAGACTAAATAAAAATATAATTTTGTTTTTATAAGTTGACTTGATCAAGTTGTTTAGCTATACGAAAATAGAAAACGCTCGTTTGTTGTCTTGCAAAAAGTTGTTTTCAACAAATATTGCAATATTCGCGTGCGTACACAAATTTAGACCATAATCTACGAACGAACCCCTTTTTAATAATGAAAGATAATAGCTTTTAACGATAACTTCCTAAAATTGGATGGGTTAACTTACCAAGTCTTACAATACCTAAACTTGGATGATTACAAAGTAACTGAGAACATGCCAATCCAGGTCATCAGGCGTGGTCTCTTTGGTGTATAACCTCATATTTTCTTCTTCTTACACTTACAACTGTTTATTTTACCTCATACTTCGTTGAAGAAAGAAGGCGTATACTACGCCTCCTGAGGGCTTAATTTTTGTGCATAAATTGTATTTTGTACTTTCGTATTCACACCTACTACAATTGAACTTCATTATTATCCAACACTTATTATCTGATGCCTTTTATATTTTTGCAGGTGGATACCACGCCCCTTTCTTCTTGCCTTTCAACTTCCTTGTGCAAAATTTCAAGGTTATGTGTTTTCGGTGAGTGTTTAATAATTTAAATAATCGGTCATTCAATCTGTTTGTCAGTTATGATTTTTTGCGATTTTTGAAATGCTGTATTTCCGAAACTCTTTTGGCTATAAAGCTTAAATAGAAGGCTACTATAAGTGCTGCAAATTTGAAGTACTTGGCTTGAGTGTGGCTTTTAGCGCATGTTCTTAGCATGTTCTTTTTCAAATTTTCAATTAGAAAAACTAAACTTCTCTGGATCGTTTTTGAGACAATTTCTCACTCTACTACTTATGGAATCCCAAAAAACACGACTTATGTATGATTAGATATAAAATATAAGTTTTAAATAAAATAACCTTGTCGCTTGCTTAAAATCATATCGAAGCAAAGTGTAAGCTTTGACTTTTTTTTGTCGTGCGTGTCGGTTGCTCCAACATAAACGCACCCACAAAAGTTAGTTTACTACGAATTGTATTATGTATGTATGTAAATATATATATGCGTTACATACATAATGTATAATTATTAAAAATACAAAAAATAGATAGCTATTATTTAACATTTATATAGAATTGTTTATTTTAATTCGTAAATAGATGGACACTCACGACTTCAAGCAATGCGATCATATAGTCAGTTTATTAAGCAATTTGTATGAATTGCATGTGTTTAGGCATTCATTGTTGTTATTGTTGTTGTTGTTGTTTTAAGTTCCAATGAGCAATTTACTTAAAGAATCTCTTGGCAGGCAAATTTGTGATTATTGCAATTAGACAGTCGTAGTTGTCAAAATACTTTAAGAATAAACGATTTAAGGTAAGCAAATGCCATTATCGGATTTCCAAGATAATTTCAGTAGAGACTTATTTTTTTCTGGAAATGTTAAAATAAATATCAAGGTTATAACGACGACGTAGGGTTTATTACATACATACATCGAAATGAAATCATAAAAAATACTCCAAGTTTTAAGTTGTTAATTAGATACAAATTTAAAATTAAAACCTTAGACCTAAATATAAATAAATGCCAATCAAATACTTTTTTCACGAAAGCGAGTTAGAACTTTACACCGTCAATACTTTCTGCATAGTCAAACCATTACCTCTGTTGAGGTTTTTTACGATCTAGGGCTCTTATGTGACCGAGAACTAAATTACTATGATCATGTAGATGATATAATATTAAGAACCAACTAAGTGCTCTGTTTTGTAAAACTTTGATCAAATTTATTTTCCAACCCTTATGTTACCCGCTTTAACTACAATTCTTTTGTCTGTCCCCTCCTCAAATATAGCTGATCCCCTTACTAAGGAGTACATATTTACAAAATTGAAAGCGTTTAAAGACGTTTCCTTCGAGGCCTACAGTGGCACGATCCCCTTATCCTTCCTCAACATCTGAATTAAATTAAATAATCTCAAGACTCCGGAAGAACGGTGCTGTGAAATAAGGCCAAGTGAAATACAACCAACTTTCAAAAATTGGCCTTATTACACTTTACAAAAGTGAAATAAGGCCAATTTTCAGCAGTTAGACATATTGCACTTTGACAAATTGCATCCCTACAACCCCCCTGCTTGGACAGATTATAAGATTTGGGGGAGGTGGTAGGTTGAGATTATGCAATGGGTCTGCCATTCTGTTGCAAAAGTTCACTTTATTTAAATGTAATAAGACCAACTGTTGGAAATTGGCTCTATTTCATGTAATAAAATTGAAATAATTCCAATTTCAAGAGTTGGCCTTATTTCACATTTGTTAAGCCTAAACATTTTCTTATTAAAACGTAGACATATATCTGACATCTTGTTCGTGCATCGTCTGCTTTCTGGTTCAATTAACTGGCCTTGTCTTTGTAACTATTTTGAGAATATGTAAAGACCACTTCTCCAAATTATATAAAGGCGATGACGAACCGAATTCCGCTGTAAGTGAGATAGAACGACTCATCCTAGGCGACGCAGAGCAATAATTTACGAAGTGAAGATAGCTATATCTAAACCGAAGCCAAACAAAGCTGCAGGGGCTGACGGTATCGCTGCCGAACTACTCAAAGCATCAGGCGATGACTTAGTATGGAGCATGCATCAACTCATCAGTCTGCTTAAAATTTCATATAAGATCCTTTCTGCTATATTATGTGAACGTCTGAAGCAGTTTGTCAACAACCCCATAGTTCCTTATCAGTGTGGCTTCAGACCAGGAAAGTCCGCTAACGACCAAATATTCACATTGCGGCAGATCTTGAAAAAAACCCAGGAACTTCAAATCGATATTTACCATCTCTTTATCGATTTTAAAAAACCGCATATGACAGCATCAATAGGGAAGAACTCTACGGAGCAATGTCTAGTTCTGGCATCCCTGTCAAACTTTTCCAAAACGCTCTTCCCTATTTTATGTTTGTTAAAACATAAATAAAAAAATGTTATACTTAATTAATGTTACAGTAGAAGAGACCCGAAAAACAAGATTCGCTTAAAACAAAGAATATAAAAATACATAAGTAACGGAAGGAAAGTGGAAGGGAAAATATTCAATACGAAGTAAATAGCATAGACACACCATATAAAGACCGGAAACAAATCTGTCATTCTGGTTTGCCTACAAGCTGAAACGTCTACTTACACGCACCCTTAGGTCTAACATCAATTCACCACTGCTAACATCACCACCCTCTAAAGTCAATTCACCACGAAAATAAGGAATAGTGATAAGAAATTCTTAAGGGGTGGCACCCAGTGGCTACAACGACATTACGTATTGCATTTTTTGGGAAGAGTACGATAACTCAAGCGACAAAGTTTGATGACGGATTTGTATAGAACAGTTAAAAACAAGCATTTTTTACTATAGGAGGGGGTCTATTTCCAGCCTTTAAGGAGGTAGGGGCATTTAAAAAAAAAATATGTACGTTAAATGGAAAAAAAAATAATGAGAATACTATCAACTAAGTTTTATTAATTTCGTTAGAGCCAACACTTTTGTCTATTAGCTTTTTTTAAATCAAGTCAAAACTATGCAAATTAGAATAGAGATCTTAGATTTTTAAATAAATATTTATTAATCCAAACATCTCAGATGCCAACTTAAGACTAAAATCGAAAAACATTTTTGCTGTTAACTGTCATTAAATATTGTTAAACAAAGACCTTATGGTTTCTTATACATGAATCACTTATTAAGAAAACAACAAGTTCCTACCTGATTGTATTGAAATGTAACATAATATTTAATATTATATTTTATGATCGAGAGGATCGTGCTTAATGCTTATTATTATATTTTGGTTCATATTTTCTAATTACTAATGGAACAGACGTGTTAATTTGCATAGTTTTTGAAAAAAATTGTTTTAAGCTCAAAATTTGGGCAAACAAAATTATAAAAAAATTTTGAAGTGTAATTTGTAAAACTAAGATTATCTATTATTGTTTTTAGAATTCATTGTTCATATTTGTTTTTGATCAAAAACTGAAAACTAGATGATTTTATGTCTTCTTGTTCTTAAGAAAATTATCAAAAAAATATGTTTTAATTGAATTATTGTTTACTTCCTTGGGTGTTTACGTAGTCTTATTGTGATAGGAATAATCGAATATGGATTAAAGTATACCCAGGATAAATTATTTTTTCTTAAATCCAGCTTATTTAAATGCAAAAGAAACTTTTGTAAGAAGAAGTGGCAAGAAATTGTAAATTTTTAACTTTACTATATTTAAAAGTTTCACTTTTCAATTCATTTGTTTTATTATGTAAAGAAAACCTGAAATATACTAGCAAAAATGTAAATATAAAGAGTTCTCATCCAGGTAAAATTAAACGTTACAAAAATTATATTTTTGAATGTTATAATAATTCTTTTATTGTCGAATTTAAAAACGATGACTATTTCATAAAAGTATTTTGCGAAGTTTTTTACTCACACTTCAAGGATTCAAGGAAGGTATAAACCATTCCTGTAGGTACACAATTGTTCAAAGGACACGACCAAATGAATTTCAAAGTTCATATTTTCCTATCGAAAATGTGTAAAAATGCGAACATTGGAATTAATTTGGTCGTGTCCTTGGAACAATAGTGTACCTACAGGAATGGTTTATACCTTCCTGGAATCCTTGAAGTGTGAGTAAAAACTTTGCATTCACACTTTTTAGTAAAAAATAAAACAACTTAAAAAAGCACGTCCAAATGAGTTCCAATGTTTTTTTTTTCCTATTAAAAATGTTTAAGCATTTTTTCATGAATTTTTTTTTTCGACTGACTCGGAGTTAATAAAACACTATTAAAATTTGCATTCGGCTTTTAATTGTTCGTGGAACCTATGGTACCATTTTCTCTTTTATTATTATTTGAATATTTAAAAATACATTTGAACACAAAAATAAATATTAAAAATCTAACAATATTTCTTCTTAATTGCGAAATCAATAGAAATCAACGGATTCCAGGTCGCTGAGCATTTTGTCAGGAGTTTGTTGCTTGGAATCTTCCTTGATTTCCCTTGGAATCGAACCACACTGACCGAACATGAACTCCAATTCATCGGTGGTTAATTTTTAACCACGAAGCTCCAAGGCACCAATGAATTGCTTTCTCATCTGGCTTTCAAAATAAATAAACACTGTTGGCAGATGTTTCTCTGTTAAATTTGGGATGCAGGTAGTGGCTATCGAACTTAATTTGTGGGAATTTTATGGCCAACTGTTGCATATGGTGGTGTATGAGCGAACAGTACGGCACACTATTTGTGTACAAACGCAACACAACCCACATACCTTCTCCAGCTTTGGTCACTTCGTTGAATCTTGTCCGAAAATTTCCCACACTGAACCGAAAAGAGCCTTGTCTGCGAATGCTCGCTTCTATGCCATTCGTTTGTGACGATATTCCTCGCGAACACTTTCGTCTTGGGAGTCTTCAGATTCGTCCATGTTCATGTCTTCGATATTTTTCTGCTTCTCATCACCAGTTCGCTTCTCAATGGCATTCTCGAGCATGGGTGGAAGGATACCTTTTGCACGGAAGACATCATTCCATTCGGAATATTTATTTGGATCCTGTATTTTTAAACAAATTAACAAAACAACAAATGCTTCATTTGACAGCTAAAATCAAATCTAAAATTCTCACCACAGCAATTTAATAAAAAAAAAACTGTCAAAACAAATTAATGCACCGCATCGAATTGTTGTTGGATTTCACATTTCAAAATGGACGTAATGTCAAAATTACAAATACAACAATGTAAACAAATGGGTGTTGGAGGGTAAAACGTACGAAAGATTCCGGTCTTTATATGGTGTGTCTATGGTAAATAGACTGCGTTGCAATTCAAATGCAAACGTAGATACAGACCAAGGTGATCCATCCGTAGCATATTTCAACTTTAAACTTGTTCATATTATTGTTTTATTATGTAACACCCTATAGATGCTGTCATACGCGGCTTCTAAATCGATAAATAGATGGTGGGTATCTAAAATCACCATCTATAAGACACTTATCATCCCGGTTCTCATTAATGGCGCTGAGGCCTGGACGATTTCAAAGAAAGATGAGAGCGTCTTCAAGAGAAAAATTCTTCGGGTAAATGTTTAGTTCCGTATGCATAGAAAGAGGAGAAGATTTAACGACGAACTGTACGGAATTAAAATAAAACGGCTTAGATGGCTAGGTCATGTACAGCGAATGGACATCAATGCTCCAGCCCGGAAGGTCTTCCAATCCAATCCCGAGGGACGGCGTCATTATAAATGAAAAGGTCGTGTCCAAAACTTTCCGTTACACTGACCTCATTTTTAACTACAAGTTAATTAATTCTTCAGTTCGATGGTTTGGATTGAGCTGTATAAATGATGGTTTCGCCCTCCCCAACATT
Organism: Eupeodes corollae; assembly: GCF_945859685.1. NCBI lineage: Eukaryota > Metazoa > Arthropoda > Insecta > Diptera > Syrphidae > Eupeodes > Eupeodes corollae. The sequence continues at coordinate 143,158,046 of NC_079147.1, read as the reverse complement.
AAATATTTTGATCTTTGCTATTTTAATCCACATAAGGTTTTTAACCTTCGGTTTTCTTAAAAAGAACTTTCTGGTTGCAATTTTAAAAACAGTCCTCTTTTTAAGTAGCTGTCAATTTTTAAGCTTATATAATATTTTCACATTTTACGAGTAAAATATACGCCATTGCTTAAAAAAAAAATACGATACATACTTTAAAAAAGTATTGAAATTGGTAGAATTAGCTACCAATGATGACAAATTTGTACTCACAGTTCTTAAAAGTTCTTTGTAAAGCCACATTATCGTTAACGTGTTACATGATTGGTGCGGTTTTTGCGCCAACGCGAGTAAAAATCGGACATTACTTGTCCAAAATGTGGCTTTTGTTATGGTTAATTCTATAATTAGCGGTTTTTAATGGCCTGAACGACATTGCTAATTGTCTTACAACAATGCTGTGGCACACGTCTAACCAAAATATAAAACAATTGCAATTTTGTAAAAAAAGTTTCTAGGCCGTGATTTTTCTCGAAGAAGTCATCGGAATTAAATATCGAGATTTTGTGGTTCAACATTTTTATACTTTATCTAAAAACCCCATGACATGCACCTGATTTAAATTCCTCTATCTTCGTTCTCTAGAAAAGCAGGGCCTTGAGCCTTACAATTCTCAAGCATTCCTGTGTGTGGTTAATTTTAGGGATGGACTGCACCTAAAGTTTACGAAGAAAATCCGAAAGGCACTTTTCTTTACAACAATTACTCTTAGAGGACTTCTCAATTCCACTCCCAAATAGAGAAGGGAGTCAAAAATTGAACTCAATGGTGAACTGATGAGCATTATTTGGAGTGCGAGTACTTACTTACTTAAGGTGGCACTACAGTCCTGTGTGAACTAGGGCCTCACCCAACAAACTTCTCCATCTAGATCGGTCCGTAGCTAGATGTCTCCAGTTTCGCACTCCAAGTTGGGTGAGGTCACTTTCCACTTGTGCGCACCACCTGATCCGCGTTCTTCCTCTACTGCCCTGTCCTGTGGGTATGGATTAGCATTGGTTTCCATGTGCTCTACGTGACCCAGCCATCATAGTCGTTGGACTTTTACCCTTCTGGCTAAGTCTACGTCGTTGCATCTTCTCCTCCACTTCCCTTCGATGCATACGGGACCGTAGATCACACGAAGAACTTTTCTCTCGAACCCACCCAAGGTGCCTTCGTCCGCTTTTGTCATATTTTATTCTCCGGCATCGTATAGCAGGACGGGGATAGTAAGGGTCTTATATGGTGACACTTCGGTCCCTCCAGAGAGGACTTTACCACTCAATTGCTTTCTTAGCCCAAATAAACAGCGGTTAGCAAGAGTTATTCTGCGTTTGATCTCAGCGCTGGTGTTGCGTTCTGCGTTTGCAGCGGAGCCTTGGTCGACGAAGTCCTTGACTACCTCAAAGTTACTTCTGTCAATGGTGACGTTTTGACCTAGACGTCGGTGTTGTATGTCCTTTCTTTGATTTCGTCGTACTTTATTTTGCCCTCATTAACCGTTGAACCCATTTTTGCCGCCTCTGCTAAGTTGTTTCCAACCTTAATGGAGCAGCGTGAATTCTCCATGGTCATCCTTCACAAATGTACGAGTTTGGCAGGGATGCCAAAACTAAGAATGGCTCTATACAGCTCGTCCCTGTAGATGCTGTCATATGCGGCCTTGAAATTGATGAAAAGATGGTGGGTATTGATTTTGTGTTCTTGGGGTTTTTCCAGGATCTGCCGTAATATGAATATTTGATCGACTGTGGACTTTCCTACTCTAAAACCACACTGATAAGGACCTATCAGGTTGTTGGCGATGGGCTTTAGACGTTCACATATAACGGCAGTAAAAAAGATTTTATAGGCGATGTTAAGCAGACTGATTCCTCTGTAGTTGGTGCAGTTTAGAGGGTCTCCTTTTTTCAGGATCGAGCAAACAATCTGAGGTTCCATTCATAGGGCATGCTTTCTTCCGACCATATCTTACAGATAAGTTAATGCATGGTCCTAACCAACTTATCTCCAGCTGCCTCAAAGAGCTCGGCATTCAAGCCAGCCGCTCTAGCGGCTTTATTAGACTTCAGCTTAGATATGACAATCTTTACTTCGTCTAAGTCGAGAGGACGGAATTGTTGGCTTTCGTCGTCTATGTTGAATGGATCATCATCCTGCTTGACAGCGGAATTCGGTTCCTCGTCACCGTTATACAGTCTGCAGAAGTGGTCCTTCCATATCCTCAGCATTGACTGCGGTTTCAGACTTCGGTTCTAGGTTTATGTACCGGTGAACTTCATTTCACCTGTTCATAAAACTTTCGAGGACTAATACTGATCAGTTAAATTTCCTTAAGTTGGGACCGTCCCAATTGTTTTTTTTTTTTCATTTTGCCAAACGGTTCTCGAGTTCTGTCTTTAACTGCTTTTTTTTCTGGCATGACACATTTGCAGAAGTGCCCCAAGAGTCTAAGTTGCCTAGAGCCGATAAAACACTGAATCCAAATATAAAATATAAAAATTATCAATAATTTGACAACAAAAAAAATCATTCAATTTTTAAAGGAACAAATTAAAACGAACTTTAATTAATGCGATGATACATGAATTCATTGCAGCATTAGAGAATAATTAAAAGTCAAATGGTTAAAAAAAACTCACCTTACGTGGCAACTTTTAATTTAATTACATTTAATCGTAATTGGGACAAAAAAATATTTATGAGATATTAAAATAATTTGAATGTTAATGTTAATATCTTGGTACTTTTTTCCTATCAATAAATCAGTAAGAAGTAATAGGAACAACTTTAGTTTAGATACGATCCCACCCACATCCAGACGTATGTAGGCAATTTAATTATAATAAAAGCTAAGTTAAGAATAAACTAATAAATAATTGATTAGCTAAACTGGAATTGAAGTTGTACTTTTTTAAAAGAATTTAATAATATGATGGAATCTCCCTGGAATGGTTGGTAATTTTATCGATGGGAAGTTTCTACGGAAACCGAATTTGTATCGATGATTAAGGGGTTGGCGGTAGTTTGTAGATGAAATTGATTGCTGGGAATTATTGTTCTTGTGGTTCTTTCCGGGGATTTTGAAAAGATGAGATCGTAATTTCAAAACTCAAAATTTACTTCTAACACTATGCAGAGGGTTTGAAGTTTGCCTTATCTTTAAGATTATTCTGAATGATTAATAGACGATAACTTTTACCCAACCTATTCTTTAAAAATTCCAAGCTTAATAATTATTCTTTGGACGGAAATCAAAACTAAGCTAACAAACTTGTGTTCACGACAAAATAAGTTCAAATTAAACACGCAAGTCTTATTGTCAATAAGAATTGTTACTTTCGATGTATATTACATATGTATCCAACTATACATATGTATGTCTAATAAATATAGTTTTTTCTTAGCTTAACGAGGCAATGACATAAGGCGTATTAAATTACAGATATTAAATATGCTAGATGATCATTCGAATTCAAGTATGTAATTTTATTGTACCTATAGATACTTAAAAAGCCCTCTGGGCATATGTACATAAGTATGAAAATCCTATTGCATGACTAAAAATCTGATGACACTTGCAATTTTGTGGTTGATGAAGAAGACCCTTTTAATAGGATGGTTGGTTATTTGCGTATGCGAAAGGGACTTTGCACGCAAAGTTTAATCATCACGTTTTGATGCACACAGATTATTAGCGAAAAAATAAAATAAAACGTATAATAGAAGGTGTAAGAAATATTCACCTTATTAATGAATTTAAAACTACGTATACAAATTTATATAAAGAAATACAACCTAGACACGTTTTTATAAACCCTTTCAGGTTTCACAAAGAAAAAGATATTGAACGTATGTAAAGCTGGAACTAGACTTTTGGAAATTATAAAAATTAAGTACGAATTAATTTTTGTTATCAAAATTTTACAAGGTTGTTAAGGAAAATTATTTTTATTTATTGATATCAAAGACATGAAAGATACACTTCGTGTCACATGGAAATTTACAAGCATGAGCCAACGTCTTAATTTTGTTACAAATCACATCAGGTGGAATCGAGCTTGGCATACCTTTGTCTTTTCCTATGAAAAAAAAAATATGTTGACGGACCTGATGGATATAGATATTTTCATGATTTAAGAAAGGAAGAATTCTATGTTGAAAACAGGCACAGCAAAGGACGTGGTATAATGGTATGGGAGAATCCCTTTTTACAGGACCGTGCAGCTGGATTTTCAAAGCTCTAAAATGACGACAATCATTTACAAATCGATTCTGGAATACTTCAAATAGATATCTCGAGAGCTTAATCTAGACATCATTAGCGTAAAGATCAATCGATATGGGAAACAGCAGGAAGATCAAATAGTGACAAAAGCAAGGGACCTAATATGGATTCCTGCGGATCACCACGTATACTGAGTCAGTATGTTCTTTTTAAAATCTATCTTATGTAGCTTGCAACGAAAAGTGATGTATTTTTCCTAAAAGAGAAATTATGAATGAACTTTTCAATGAGTAAATGGCCATCGAGATTTCCAAAAACCAGACTGACTAGGGCTTTATAAGTTATTTTCACTTACATAGGCATTGATTATTCTAATGGTAGACATGTGCACTCAAGAGGGCACAAGCGTCCACAAGTTTTTCTCAAAACCCACCTCTGTCTATCAACTCCTACTCTCATCTCCGGGCGTTGAACATCGGGTGTAGAACCTAGTACGTCAACTGGAGATTGGGTTCTAACCCCAGTGGAAAGTTGTTGGGGGCAGCAAACGAGAGAGGGGGAGATGTGTTTCCACTATGGCACCCCTCCTTATCCAGGCGGCAGCGGACGAATTCTCCAGCCAAGGTACGGCTACGGATATCCCGGTCTAAGCCAAAGCTTCGACGGTAGATGGATCAAGTCTTTAATAACCTCTTAGGGAGTCCTATGCTGCCTGCATTAAGCATTGAAAACCAGTGGCAATATTTCCTTGCAGCCATCAGAGATGCCGCCTCTGAAGTGCAAGGTTTCACACGACCACAACAGCGAAACCTCTGCAAACCAGAGGTGCCATCAAGTGCTCGCAGCGAAACAAGAGGCATACAAAACGGCTCTGCACAAAAGGACTAGAGCTGCTCTAGATTTCTACGAGCAGAAGAAGAGAGAGGATGGAAAAAAAGAGAGCATGAGAAGCGCACGATCGAGGAGATAGAGGGATGTCACAACAGAAATGAGGTTCGTAAATTTTACCAAAAGGTAAAAACAACCTCCCAAGGGTACCAGCCACGAACCGAAGCCTGTAAAGACGAGCGCATTCGATGCTAAGAATATGGAAAGATCACTTCTCCAAATTATATAACGTCGATGACGAACCGAATTCCGGTGTAAGGGAGATAGAACCACTCAACCTCGGCGACGCAGATCAACAATTCCGCCTACCCGACCTTGACGAAGTGCAGATAGCTATATCCAAACTTAAGTCAAACAAAGCTGCAGGAGCTGACGTCATCACTGCCGAAATATACAAAACAGCAGGCGACGACTTGGTAAGGAGCATACACCAACTCATCAGCTAAATATGGTCGGAAGAAAGCATGCCCCATGAGTAGAATTTCAGCATAGTGTGCCCGATACATAAGAAAGTTCAAACAAGATATAAAGATCTGTAACGGATATATTCGATAAATTAAATTTTGACCAAAAATTATAGTAACAAAAACTACAATGTCCCAAAGGCAGTTAAAATTTCTGGTCCAAGTAAAAGTAAATCTGCGAAACAATATACGTCAGTTCCAACGCCCGTTTGCAATAACACTGCTCGTGTAAACCCGACTAAAAAAAACAATTTGAATGCAGCACAGTTTGCGAGTGACATGACTCTCATGACTCCTAGGGACATGACTCTCATGACTCCTAGAGTACTAAAAGATTTTGACATTCACAAATCCGCAAGTTTAAATAGTGTCCCCGCTATTGTTTCGAACAGGTGTTCTTCAACGCTGGTAAAACCACTGCGTAAGCATAGAATAGAAAACAGCATTTTATTCAGCCTCTTCCCTTCTTATTGTCGTCCAGTTAAACTTATATTCCTTCTTTTCAAGGGCACGAAAACGCTGATCAATGCTTATCTTAAGAAGTATCTTGAAGAACGAAAGCTACTTAATGGGTTGGTTATTTAGTTCATTGTTGATCTCACCGAAAAGTCGAAAAAATATTTACATCGTTTTGCAGAATTTGGCACCAAGCTTTCATATTTGAAATTCGAAAATTTTGTATTGATAAATCTTTTCTTTATTGGGTTAAAAATTACCCACGAGACCTTTCCATTCAAGTAGCAGTAAGAAGCTCAAATCTGATATCCACAAAATAAACTTTGGGTGCCTCAGGGTTCCGTTTTGTGTCCAACACTCTTTCTTATTCTTATGTAATGATTTTTTGTCTGATTTCTAACCCACTAAATTGTTTCGCTGATGACGGTACCCTCAGCTTTTTATATTCGTTCCCATTATTGTTCTTCGGATGTGAAAGTATTGTCGAATGAGGGATCATAAACCATGTACAATTTAAAAGCATAAGTTTTTATTCGTCCGAAACTCAAGTATAATTGTCATAGTTAGGTTTGGGCCCCAATAACGTAATAAAAAAGTTGTTTGAATATAGTTGAAAAGGAGGCTCTAAAATGATAGGTAGTCGTACTCTTACTTGTGATTCATTATAAAATACCCCATAAAACAAACGGTCTATGAATATGTATTATTTAATACAATAATTATTTTATTTAACTTTAATACATTACAATATTTCCTTAATACTAATTTACATACGTTTACATTTCTACCACAAAATTTGATCAAACTTCTGAGAAGCCAATAAATACCCATAATATTCTTACTTTGCTAAAAATACACACTTAATTTTATCATAAGTTAAATCTATACAATTCTTCAAACTCAAGCCAACCAGTCTTCCAATGGTATTCTTACAAATAACCTATCCATAAAGCTTCTTATGACCATTGTTAGTTTAGCTCGCAATGCTGGCTTCATTTCCTTCAGCAATTCTTGTGCATTTGAGTTGATGAATAAATTCAATGCAGCTTCTAAAAATTCAAAATACAATTAATAGTATCTTTTAGACTTTTAGGTTTTAAGTCTAAACTTACGTATAACAGTATTTCCATTGGCAATATTATCAACACCCATTTGAATTGATTTAACATTGAAATCCATTTTGACACTATCGACTGTTAGATAAGTTTTTCCATCTTCACCAGCATTTGGAATGGCTTTGAAGTAAATCTTCGCCTTGACACCCTCTGTATGGTGGTAGAAGAGATAAAAACATATAAACATTTTAAAACCGGACGTTTTATAATTGATCAAAGAAACAAACCATATTCCCCCCAGTATTGTCCAGCACCGGTTGCCTTAACCAAAATCAAAACACCTGTTGAACGGTATTGAGCTTTGACTCTGATTCTTGGAATTTCACAAGTCAGCTGGAACTGCATGGTCTCGATATCCGATCTGAAAACGTCAAATGAAATTATACATTTTAGTTTTGTTTTTTTTTTTGTTCTTTGGTAATTGAAGCACGATATTTTTAAAACCGTTGCCTTCTCTAAACAAAGTGAAATTTGTATATAGCTTATGTCTATAATTAAGTTTGAACATCTTATCACGAATAATAAAATATCGTTTCGTGTTGAGAAAAACCAGTATCTACTTAGAGAAAAGTATTGAAATGTTACGTGTTGTGGTAAAAACTAATAAGTGCTTAGACTGATTCACTTAATTGAGCAGTGACAGGGATGCCAAAGGTGGATGTCAAAAAGGTAATTACATTTTGAATTGTCAACACGTAGTTATACTATCACATAAGAGTTGTTAAGTTTTTGGACTAATTTCAGCTATTTACCATACATGAAAAAAAACATTTACTTCCACTATACAGGGTGTTCGAAAAAACATCTTAATTCACAAAGAATTTCGTAAATTAAGAACAATTTTAATCTTCATTTGAGTCATTCAGTGTTTTTGTTTTGACCAAGAGTAAAAACGGACGTGTCCCCAAATTTTAGTAAACTGGAAAAAGAGCAATATCGTTCTGTGATTCGATTTTTGTTTTTAGAAATCCCGCAGCGAAATCAAAGAACACTTAACGAGTTTCAGTGTGGCAGTGATCAGTTTCTTATAAGCTACGCCAAGATGCCCCAAAAACCGCTACTACGGAGGATAACGTAATAAATATCCACGATTTCCTCTTGGAAGACCTTCGATTGTAGTAAAATCGTAGGCATCATACATGAAATTGTGGGTATGAGAAAGCTGTCAGCGAGATGGGTGCCGCCTTTATTTACTCCGTTCAATAAGTGCAACCGTGAGATCACTTCAAAGCAGTGTTTGACACTGTTTAAGCGCAATCGGAAGGAGTTTCTGCGTAGTTTTGTGATCGTCAATAAAACATGGATCCACTGAAATGCTCCAGAGGCCAGGGTATTGGCTCCGAAGAAGTCGAAGACTGCCATATCGTCCGGAAAGGTAATTGCCACTGTTTTCCGGGACTCACAAGATGTGATGTACATTGCCTACTTGGCGAAAGGCAAAACATTCACAAGGCTATACTATGCCGAATTATTGGCCCGGTTTTACCCCGAATTGCTAAAAAAACGGCCACATTTGGCAAAGAAAAAAGTGCTATTCGACGTGAAGGCGACTATGTTGAAAAATAAATGGAAAATGTTCAGACCTTCCTCGTTAAACAAGTTTTGTAAAAGATATCAATAAGGTTTTATCTATATTTTAGGGCCTATCAATGACATTATGTGTGAAATCGTTTAAATGGCTGTCGCGGCTTCGCCAGTTTTCGATGAATTTGGTGTATGAAACGGGATAAATTTGACCAATAGCATCAATTATTTTGGATTTAAGGGCAGCGGTCTTTGGCGGATCATTTGAACACATATACGGCTTATAAAAGCCAGAGAACAAAAAGTCTGAAAGGGTCAAATCACACGATCTATGAGGCCAACTCAAGACGCCTCGGCGCGAGATAACCATGAAATCGCTCGCATCGAATATCGATTGAATCTTGAGCAATGTGACACGTAACTACACTGACGCACATTGACAGTCATAGCCTGGCCAACATCATTTTCCAAGAAGTTTGGCCAATTTTGCTCTTTTACGTATCCGCTCATCCAAAAAAGAGCCTTATGGCTAAGGATCATTTTCAAACAAAAGTGGGGCTATCTTCCAACTGCTCCAAAACCTAATTAGTGAACACGAGTGATTTGCACAAACCTCCTGGGTCAGTTTCATATTGTATGGGCGCAAGCCTAAGTCACGACAGAAAATTTGACATGTTGTGGAATTGACTGCCTCGGATGCTGCTCCACACTCTTACGAACAGCGGTGATGTTTTCGGCAGATCTTGTTTTTCGTTGACATACGAGTGCGTTCCCTGATTGTGTATTGAGCCTTGAATTTGTTCACGGTGGACTAAAATTCGATCACCAAACGGTGAATAGTCGACTTCTTGGAAGGACTACTATGTACCCCATAAAAAGGCCCAAAATTGGTCACAAAGTCCAAAAAGGTTAGAAAAAATTGCTAAATAACCCAAAACAAAGTTGTCATACCCAAATAAATATTAAATAAAAGAACACTTTAATTGTTAGTTGTCATTTTGCCCAAATAAACAAATTAGGTGGCGCAACAGTCCGTAGAGACACAGGGCCTAGTGACTTACAACTCTCAACTATTCCTGTGTGCGAGTAATTGCAGGGATAAGAAAACACTTTTTCATAACAAGAATTACTCTGGGATAATTTGTCAATTCTTCGCGCAACAGGCAGTACCCGTGAATAAAAACTTTAAATTGCATAGGCAGGGATTGAACCCAAGACCTCTCGCATGACAGTCCAACGCACTAACCATCATGCTGCGGGTACTACCAAAAGTATTTTTAATTTTGAAGTTGGGTCTTATGACATAGGAGTTGAGCTTTGTGACATTTATTTTGGACATTACGACGATTATGGCTTCAGATCGGGATACTCCACCGTCGATCACATTTTTGTGCTCCGCTCGATTACTGACTCGTTTCTATCGAGAAATAAGAAACTTTTTGCATTTCAAAGCTGCTTTCGACGCCGTGGATCGCAATGCCCTGTTTTTTTTTAATGTCGGTACAGTATTGCAAAATGTATGCAAGACTACCAAATCATCAGTGCGGAATGTCCAATGTTTATCAGAATGGTTCCAAAAGAAATCAGGAGTAAGACAGGGCTGTGCACTCCAAACTTGTTTGCACTCTTCATTGATGATATCGTCGAAGCATTACCAGCAGTAATCGAGGACGCAGGCGTTAACATTAAAGCTCTTCTTTTCGCTGATGACATTGTTCTGCTCGCTTATTTTCCACAGTCCCTTCTGCTAAAGATAAATAAGCTTGCTGAATATTGTAAAAGGTGGAACCTAGTGGTAAATTTAAATAAATCCAAGGTGATGGTTTTTAAGAATGACGGTGGTAGATCGTGTGCAAGTGAACAATGGCACTATAATGGGGAAAGAGTAGAGTTGTTGAAATAATACAAATATCTAGGAGTCTACTTTACTAAGATCTTGAGCATGGAAAAACATCTCAATGACAAACTTGTTAAGGCGAAAACAGCTATAAACGTAGCATGGAAGCAATGCTTAAATAATAAGGAAACTACGCACACCAGTTAATGCAGGGCCTTTGAAGCGGTATCGGAATCAGTTATGAACAAGTTGAAAAACTGCTTAGATTTTACCTTAAAAGGATTTTCCACCTTCCTTCGAGTACGCCAAAATACATGATAATGCTGGAAACGGGTTTACCGCCTTTATTTATAAAAAAACGTCAAAGCTCTGGATATGCCAAGTTATGGTCTCCCAAAGAAAGTAGTTCTTCAAGCGATTCAATCCCGAAATGGATGGTTTAAAGACTTTATAGAACTAGCCGAACAGGTTGAAGTTGATCTAAGCTACAGTAACCTTGCCTCTTGGAAGCCAACTTTATATCGCCTAATAGCTCGTCTAGATGAAGCCTCAAGAACACAAAACACGGAGCAAGCCAAAAGCTCACTGCACCGCATGATTTACAATAGACTAGACTACGATCTCCGGGAAAGAAACTACTTCCAAGACAAATATACCATCGAACAAATTTCTTGCATGTTCCGCCTATGAGGAGTACACTACAACTACACTCCCTTTAAGGACTTTCCGATTTTATGTAACCTGTGCAACTTAAAGGAAGGCGAGAATGTTTTTCATTTTGTTGGAGAATGTGCGATATTGAGAGAAATAAGAAGACTTATCCTAGGCAGTGACAGGAAATGAATGTCACAAAGTTATATGCATATTCAAATTTTAAATGCAGCGTTTTAATCTTAAACTGCCTTTTTTTTAAATTTATATAAAGCTATACTCTTACTTGCCAATCATAAAATGTCATAAAGCCTAAAAGGAGAATGCTCGTACAAAATTTCACTAAGAATTTATTTTCAACGTGATACTCCAAAATTAAGGAATGTCATAACGACAAAAATGTGTATTTAGCAATCGTTTGAGACGCTTAGAAATAGTGAGGCATGTGTTTAGGGGCATTCTGCCCCCCTGCAACCCCCCTGCTGGGTGTATGCGAAGTTTTTAAAAATGTATATTTAAAGAAACTTTGCATGCACCCAATATCGCACCTACCCCAAATCTTATAGTTTATACTATGTATAACTATCTGTAGTGGTCTTGAACATTGTTTGGCCCCGATTCGATTACAAATCCACATGATATAGTATTTTTCATGACAAGATCAAGATTTAACCAGGAGCGGCATCGGCATCAGCACATGGTTGTTAACATACAACTACTTTAAAAAACGTTTGCATAAATATGTTGCACTTAAAAGCTTCTTGTTTAATTGATGTTATTCGTGCGTCAGTTGTTGAGAGGTTTGGCGTATACTCGATTGAATGCCATTGACACTATAAAGCTGTCCAAAAATAAACGTTTATAGATAACTATAGTTACATCTTATGCAAATTCAGCATAGAAAATGTAATCAATGATAAAATTTATCAAATATGAGACAGAATTGTAAATGAAAAAAAAATATATTTTTTTAAAGATGCCATTAGATTAATTTTACGATGATAAGCATTTTTTCGTTTGGAAAAAATGACGTTATACGAATATCAAAAAGGCATTTTTCGTCGCACCGTTTGTTGACCTGTCAACCTTCTGTTATTGGACATATATAGTGTAATTCCCAATGAAAGGTTTCATTTTGAAGCTACTTAACTACATTATTAGAAATGGAACGAGAACCCTTCAAAAACTTTCTGCAATTGTTGAAATTCACTTATTAAAAAATGTCATTGTTGGAAAAAGTGTTCTTTGAAACGAAGAAAGTTCATCCCGTTAATCTAGTTTGACGTTTTGGTTATCATATTTGATTTTTATCTGACGTCTATGAACTATGAACAATCAGTGACTACTTAAAATTGACCATTTTAAAAATTTGCTAAGTCCAATTAAAAAAAGAAAACAACATTCATTTTGCACATCCGGGTATTTATAATGAAGTTTTGGACACATATATAACCAACGAAGAAGATGCAGCAATGAACAAAATCAAGGATGGAAAAGCGCCAGGCTCCAAAATGATACCAGCGGAGTTTTTTAAGTATGGAACCGTTGGGTTAATAAGCAAGCATACTACAGTTTACAACGAAGTGTTGGGAACAGGTATGATTCCTCAATTCCGATCTACAAAAAAAGAAGCTTGTCTGTAGTGTCGAACTATCGACGAATGACTTTTTTTTAAATTCGTGTTATAAAATATTTACAGCTATTCTTATATTATTTTAATAAATGGATTGATGAAAATAAGCTGTTGAAAGAATTTCAAGCTTTATATCCGGTTACTCAACAATCGATCATGTCTTTGTTTTGATGAGTTCCCCTGGTAGCATTGAACCATTATCTACTGATAAAAGTTTTGAAGTAACTACAATTGACTATTTAAAATTGAAAATTAAGCTTTGTTTTGAAGAGTGGCAATCGGTTCACTTAGAAAGTGATGCCTCGAAAGCTTTTGATACTTTTTTCGATATTCTTAAAAATTATATTGTCCAATCCAGTGTTACTTTGAAACTAAGGAGTAAACAAAAAAAACTTAAGCCTTGGATAGACAACTATATTTTAAATAAAATTCATCTGAAAAATAAACTAAGAACTAAATGTATCAAACATCCGCTAAACCGAAATTTAATGAAGCGTTATAAAGATATGCGCTCTCAACTTAGAAAAGAAGTTCCATTGTGTAGCTCTTCCAGTATTTGTGGTGATCCTTTGAACCAAAACAAATTTTTTTTCGAACCCATAACTGCATTTGAACTTTTGAGAAGTATTGGTTCGCTCAAAAATTCGAAGACTTCTGGAGCTGATGGTATCTCAAACAATATGCTTAAAACTATAGCTTGTTACTTAGTTGATGTTTTGGCTTTAACCAAAGCATCTTTTCAGGAAAATTTCCGGATGCGTTGAAGTGTGCAGACATTGTTCCTATTTTTAAAAAAGGATCAGTGAAAGAAGTGGACAACTATAGACCAATTTCAATTCTATCTTCTGTAAGTAAGATTTTTGAAAAAAAGTATCAAGATCAGATTAATTGATTTCTTAAATAAAAACAACTTCTTTAGTTCCCTGCAATTTGGGTTTCAGAAAGGTAAATGCACGGAAGACGCTCTTCTAAAATTTTGCTCCGAGATTTTCTTTAACCTAGATAGTAAAAAGTGTTCAACTAGCTTGTTTGTCGATATCACTAAAGCTTTTGACATGGTTGATCATGATATCATGTTGTCTAAATTGGAAAATGCTGGTATGAGAGATTGGTTTGGATCCTACCTTGTTAATAGATCATTACGAGTAAAAATTAACAATACTAGAAGTGGCTTCAAATTTCTTAATATTGGAGTACCACAAGGCTCTGTGCTTGGTCCAATATTGTTCTTAATTTACATTAACTCTTTATTTAAATTACCATTCAAGTCGAAAATTACCGCTTTTGCAGATGATGTTGGTTGTGCCTATGGTGCTGATAGTTGATCTTGTTGCAGATATAAATTGGGATTTGAATTTTTTTAGGTCGTGGTTTGCTGAACATAAATTATTAAGAAGCTCTAAGACGAAAATTATGTTCTTCAGCCTTTCTTCTCAGAATGTTTTCGAACCGGAAATCTTTTTTCTTGAGCCTGAGTGCAAAAAGTTTAAACTACATAGTTGCTCTTGCTCTTCTGAAACAAGCACGATCACTTACTGTGACCACCTATTTTGTAGTGATCTTTGTTTTCAAATTGAAAAAGTGGATGTTTTTCAATATCTAGGACTGCTAATCGACTCAAAGATGACCTTTAGTAATCAAACTGAGAATTTACAAAAATATGTTTGTACTACATTCAGGCACTTCTTCTTTCTCCAAAAAGTTTGCTCACCCGACCTTCTTAAAAAAATTTATTATGGGATTTTCCACTCTAAACTACAATATGGAATTGCTTGTTGGGGCGGAACGCACTTTTGCAAAGTTAAACCAATTCTTAGTCTCCAAAAGTATGTTATTAGAATAATAAGCAGAAAACGGCGACTGCATCACAGTTTTCCATTATTTGTGAGACTAAAAACTCTTCCAATTCGTCACCTCAGTCATAACCTACGAAACAACTTGCAATATCTTGTATCTATTCCTAACTTCCGGACTACTACTTTTCGAAATTTTTATACTGTTGCTTCTTCTAGATTATTTAATAAACTACCTTGTATGTTAAGGTCACTTATTTTACCAAATCTTTTTATGAAACATCTTAAGAGTTGGTTGTTTGAATCTGATTTCGGTGATTTGTAAAAAATTATGTTTTCATAAACTTAATGTTTTTTGTATTTTCCTTTTAATTTCTGGTGAATTTTTGGGTGTTGGTTTTCTAATTTGTTAAAATTTTTGTATCTGGTCGTTCTTTTTGTAGTTCCTTAATTAAGATTTTCTGGACTTTGTTTAATTATTTTTTTAATTGTGATTCTCTTTGATTTATTTTCCAATTGTACATATTTATATTTATACTTGAAGTTTAAAATTAAGGGTCACCCCACCCAATTTATTTATTTGATTTTTTGTTAATTATCGAAGTGGCATTTAATACTGTTTTATTTTATATATAATGCCACTACTTTTTTCAATTTTTTTTTACATTTTAGTCTTATTGAACTTGATGTATCTAAACTTATTATAAGAAATAAATGAATTTTTAAACCTTAAACCTGTTCTGAAAAGCATTGGCGGATTCTGCAATAAGAAGAAGGTAGAAATTATACGGGTTTTTTCTGGATTTAAAGTCTGCATTTGACACGGTGAATACGCAAGCTCTTTTCTATAAGCTCTTTGGTATGGGATACCAATACAGCAATTTGGAATGATACAGAAAAGTCGAAATGGTTCAGAAGGGAATCAGGCGTTAGACTTATAACTAGTCGATTTTTACCTTCTGCTTTCGAACATGATGGAGAATTAATTAAAGCACTGTCGCGTCATCTTCAGTATCACTTAAGCTTATGATAAACCAGATATTTGAGTACTGTAAAATATACAACCTGATAGTAAACCTGAAAAAGTCCAAGATCATGATTTTAAAGAAAGGAGCAGGTAGAAACTGCCTTAATGAAAAATAAAAATACTATTATGAGAATATAGAGATTGTCAAAGAATTCAAATACCTTGAAGTAAACTTGACAGAAAATTAAAATCTTACAAGTGCAAAATCCGCCATGAGCGTTTCTCATTTTCTCAAACTAAAGTATCGCACACAGCAAGAAGTACACTGTTTTTAAGGCAGTAGCAGAATCAATCTTGTTCTATGAAGCTCAATTATGGGGAACGAAGCATTAAAAGAGTCTTCCGACTGCCACCAAATACGCCGAACTATATAGTTATGTTGAAAACGATTGATTATGTCCAGAAAATCATGAATATGGATAATTACCGGTAACCGAAGATAGTGGCACTTCAAACTATTCGAGAGAGGTCAGGATGGTATGCAGAATGGATGAAACTTGCAGGGGATTGTGACATGTTATGGGGAAAATGCCTTAATGAAGAAACTGAATATCTACACAGAGCAGAGTCAACTTAATCATAATTTGGAGGCGGAAAACTATTTCCGAGATCAATACAGTGTAGAGTAGATTTCGATGTTGGTAAAGCTGCGTGGTGAACTCGTACCTCCTAACTTCATTCCACATAGAGAGGATTTATTTCACTCCATGGGTAGTTCCAGTTCTTAAAGACATCGGAAGAAATGTTCTTAAAAGGTTTTTTTTGAATGAAAACGGAATTGTCTCATTGTTGAACGAAGTCAACGTTAAAAAACTTTAAATTGTTAATGAGATTTTTGCAAGATAATATTAATCAAGCCTGAATACGTTCTGCAGAACAGGTCTGTTTACTAACGCAACAAAGCAGAAAGACGATTGTACTAACGCAGGTCTTCAACGTTTATTATAACACTCACAGCCTTATTTATTAGATGTTACTTGAAGCACTTACACTTTCTTTACACCACGTCAAACGAATTGTCCATTATAAAAAATATTCCAACCCTTTATAATTTAATTAATTGAATATTGCTATCTTTTTCGTGACATTTAACGCCTCTTAACTATTTTCTTTAGGGCTTCATTAAGATTGCCTATGCTGGCGAGACGTTGCAATATCTGTATCTGGGAAGCACCCCCAAGTTCTCTCGGAACTCCTACAAAATGCCTTAAATAGGCTAACAAAATGGGCTAAGCAATAATAATACTCTTTTCGAAAAGATATAAAATTCCTCAGATTAGCCCACCTAAGATTAGAGGAATACCATTAAGCTTTTCCGACCAAGCTAAATATTTAGGCCTCATTTTAGATAAAAAACTAAATTGGAAGGCAAATATTGATGAAAGAGTAAAAAGGCTACTCTAGCGCTCTTTACTTGTAAAAAGGCCATATGATCAAAATGAGGCTTCTACCCAAAAATAACCCACTGGCTATACACTTTGGTAATTAGACCGATACTCATTTATGGAGCTGTCGTGTGGTGGACCGCACTGGACAAGATGGTAAATCTAAATAAGCTCATCAAAGTCCAGCGGTCAGCAGGTATGTGCATCACAGGAGCACTTCGCTCAACACCAACCGCAGCTCTGGAAGTACTTTTAAACCTAACACCTCTTGACATCTTTTCCAAAATGGTGGCAGCCAACTCATGTGTGAGGCTTAGAGCCACCTCTCAATGGAACAGTAACAATACTGGACATACTACTATTCTAGACAGTTTCAGATCTATCCCAGATCGCTTAGACTATACCACCCCAAAAATGGTATTCGGTAAAAGCTTCCATGTGTCCATCCCTTCAACGATCCTCCTGGGAAGAAGAGAGACCCCTGAAAGACGATGCGGTACACTTCTATACAGACGGTTCAAAGACCGATCACGGAGTTGGAAGTGGTATCTATTCGGAACAACTGAATCTTAGTCTATCATATAGACTTCCCAATCAATGTAGTGTATTCCAAGCAGAAGTAATGGCGATGAAAGAAGCACTATCCTGGCTCAAATAAAACGTTATATCTTGCAAGGATATACGAATCTTCTCGGACAGCCAAGCCGCCTCTTAAATCTCTCGCGTCTGTCTCCACAAACTCTCAAACAGTCCACGATTGTCGATCATCTCTGATTGAGATGACGGAACAGTTTAATATTCACCTCATTTGGGTGCCGGGCCACAGAGACATTCCGGAAAATTGCAAAGCCGATGAGCTCTCCAAAAACGGAACACTTCTGCCTAATGTTAGACAAAAACATAACATAGGAACACCACTTGCTACATGCAAATATCTTCTCAAACAATATGCTCTAGAATCAACAAATGCTAGATGGTCACAGAGTACCACCTGCCTAGCAACCAAGCAAATATGACCAAGCATAGACTTAAAACGGTCAAAAGGCTTGATATCCCTGAGCAGACAAAGAATAAGTTCTACAATTGGAGTAATAACAAGACATTGCCTAATAGGAAGACATGCTCTGAGGCTAGGGGTCTACACAAATGACTTTTGTAGAAGCTGCATGGACGAGGCGGAAGAGGAAACAGTCCATCACCTTCTATGTACATGTCCAGCACTCCCCATTAGAAGGAATGACTTTCTCGGTAATCCCTTCTTCGATAATACCAGTGAAATAGCAACTATTGACACAAAACGTCTCTCTAACTTTATTAAAAGTACGAAGTGGTTTGTTTAAGTTCATTACTCTCCCATGAGTAACCTCATTAGTGGTATCACAATGGACCCTTGAAGTCTACGTGCGTCAATGACATCTGGACAGCCACTCCAACCTAACCTAACATACATTAAGTCATTAGTTTATGATAACGAGTCAACGTATCATCGCCAATAAGTTCCAACAACTCGAAGGAAATAAACGAAGTAGATTTCCATTCATAAATTTATAAGAAAAAAAATTGATTTTAGTTTTTTATTTCTTTTTCTGTCGGAAGAGGGCGCAAATTTTTAAAATTGTTCTTCTTGTTACGGACTTTTAATTAATAATATGATGTTTTTTTTCATGAAATTTTAAATTTATTTTTCTATACTTGTAAATTTATTTATGTTCTGAAACTTACCTCACATTTGTTACTGATATGTTGCCAACTCCGTATGCCTGAATATTTCTGAACACAGCCCGATAGCCATCAGGACCACTTCCCAAAACAATTCCAATTTCATCAATGATTACTGGTTCAATCTGTAAAATAAAATAAATTAATAGAAATATATATACAAGCTCATATAAAGGCTCTATCCAACGCCAAGTGTGGTTTTTATGGAGGTGAGGGCAAGTATTTAGTTTTATTTTAAAAATAAGAGGTCTCCATTATGTTTTAAAAATGAGTTCGAGGAAGTCACCGTCACGGCAGGCTGATACGAGATAATTTACAAGCAATATGCAACACAGCTAAAAATTCACAAGTACGGACTCCCAATGGCCATTGGCTAGACTCTGCTAATGCCCTTCAGGTCATGACTTGAATAGATCAACAATATATGTATTTATTAATAAATCAGAATATGCTGGAAAATCATATTATTCTTGGAGATTCTGGAAACAATATTACAGCTTGACTTTAAACGCTATACAATAAAATAATAAGCCAAGAGCTTGTTGTTATAGACATTTGTTTTTTCTTGCAACTGCGCAGAAGTACAAAACATAGAAAAGAATAAGCCCACCATAGAACCATATTTTCTCTAATAAATTTGTGAGCTCTATTTCTCTTTTGAGATTCCTTGACAAAAACCTCAGAAGTTGTCTTCTTAGAATTGGTTTGCAGATAACTAAAAAAATAAATTGGGTGGCACAACAGTCCGTTGAGAACTATTCCATTTCTATGTGCGAGTACTGTTGTCAGGAATGGAGGGGACCTATAGTTTAAAGCCGAATCGCAACGGCTAATTTGAGAAAGCACTTTTCATGACAAGAATTACTCTTGAAGAATTTTTCAATTCCTCGCAAGAGGCAGTACCCGTGAAAAAAACTTAAGAAGGCAAATGCAGGAATCTAACCCAAGACCTCCTGACAGTTCAACGCACTTTTTTTTTTAAATTAATTTCTATTAGTTCATTCTTAAACTTATCTTAAAGCTAGACAAAAATTCATAAAACTAGCCTAATTATCCATAACTTACAACTAACTTAATGGTCCTAATGCCATTCGGCTCTAAGATCTAATTAAAACTAAACCCTAAAACTATACAACAAGTATGTAACCCGGCCAAGGCTTAAAATCCCATCCCGACTACCCACTATCAAGTGCCGATTGAAGCCACCAAAACTGGTTCTCCTGCTCCACCCTATCAGTTCGGTCCCGTTCGGACACAGCCCTACTAAACCGATGGACCTCTGCTCCGCCGATTGACGTCCCGATTGTACAGGAGTTGCCTATCCACGGTTCGTCGTCTGACCTGGTAGATTAGCGGAACTGCCAATCTATCCTATATCAGACCGCATCTATCTAAAAAGAGAAATGCCTCTGGTGGAATGAAGCCGCTTAAGCGTGCACTTTTAAAATACTCGTCGTTCGTATAGAACGCCCCGAAAATTAAATTGTTGGTCGAAGACATAGCTCTTGCAATGTGACCTCGAACGAGTTTTATCACGAAATTCTCAATTCCGTTGATTCGAGCCCCGATGTATAGGACTTCGTTGGAATAGTAATGCACATAAGAAGATTTGACTGTTCGATACAAGCCGGTACAGCGTCGTAAACACTGCCGCTCGAACACCCGAAACTTCTCCATCTGGGAAGGGGCAACGTTGAACCACACAGGACAACCATAAACGATCATTGGCCGTATGAGGGCCATGTACCAAATTAGCTTCACTCTGGGGTCAAGCCGACTGCTAAAAAACAGCCGTTTCGTCAGAGCAAATACTCCTCTGGCCGTGGTCAGAGCAGCATTTATATGTCTGTCGAAATATAAATACTGATCTAACCAGATACCGAGGTACTTTACTACACTTTTGCTCGCTAATGGCTGCCCGTGAAGATCAACGATGACCATCTTGCGCCAATTCTTGCACGTATCCCCCATGGCTCTAGCCAACGGAGTCTGGAAGAGAATTTTTTCCGACTTCTGGATATTTATTTTCAGTTTCCAGTCGTCGCAATATCGATGAATCTTGTCGAAATCACACTGCAAGAGAATTCTAATAACCTCAACTTATCGGGCCGTTATGTACGCAATTAGATCGTCGGCGTACGCAATTGCCTTTGTAAGACTACCTATCAGATCGCTGGTGTAAATGCTGAAGAGAATCGGCGAATTTACCGCACCCTGTTGAAGACCATTTTTAATTGTGAATGTTGTGGTAGAAGTTACATTGCTCCTTTTGACAACAAACTTTCTACCGTTAAGCATATCATAAAGTATATACAACAATGGCTTGCTTATGCCAAGCCTGCTCAGTTTTAGGTAAAGACCCTTTAACCATACGGTGTCAAAGGCCTTTTCCAAATCAACCAGAACAGCACCTGTGCATTGTTGTTTTGATTTATTCCATTGGATATCAGAAACGAGTTTAGATGCAGCATGAATTGTGTCATGACCCGCCTTGAACCGGAACTGTTTATCCGGAATTATTTTGTTGTCAGCAGCCCACTTAGTCAGAGCAATATTGATGAACTTTTCGAAAACTTTGCTGATGCTCGGAGAAGACTTATCGACCGAAGATTTGACGGGTTTCAGTTGTCCTTTCCCTTTTTCGGGAGAGGATGAACCACAGCGGTCTTCCAATGCACTGGATAATATGCATTATTCAGTGCATTATTGAAGAGTGTGGTGTAAATGTCAATTGCCTCCATCGGTGAATGTCCTAGTACAACGTTGGATATACCATCGACACCTGCTTACTTTTTGTTTTTTATTGAGTTGAAGATGAGCTGAAGCTAAACCTTTCTCACTAACAAGGGACTTGGTCCCGTTTGCTCGGCGATTATCGCATTTGCCAAGGAATCGTCATTGAACCACATGAAACCGCTGTTCTCAGATCGCCATTGTGTGATATCATTTCGGAGCTAAAAGTGATTAAGTAGGGCTCTGTTTTCCAGGTCGTGGTTGGGGCGAATGCTAACATTCACATTGTACACTTGCTGGAAAGCAGCTCCCACCGCCTCCACTTTTTCTTTCGGATCTTCAATTACATAAAAGACATCGTCAAAGACGGCTTCTTCTGGATCTAAGTACGCTGTCCTGAGTACGTCCCTGTTCTCTTTATTTCTTTGGAGTTTCAGACACGGAAGGTCATTACGGTTCTTTTTCCTGAATATCTTGTTGATTATAGATAGCATACTAGGGTCACTCAAATTAACTGACCGGATCTTGCGGTCCCAGTACTTGTTAATTGATAGTCTGTAGTTCTCCTTAATCAACAGATTGAAATCTTTTATTGACGACTTCAGTGTCCTAACCTCCAAGTCGTGTGGGTTGTAAGTCGTCTGTACAAGTTTTTGAGTCTTGTCAGTAAGCCACTCTTGTGCAAATGTAATGCGTCAATAGTCGCGTTTCTGTAAGTGTCCATTTGGTCACGTTCTTTGTACTTTGGAATTGTCCGTTCCATCATTCGTTTTATTGTTTCGTCCATCTTTTGTAAATGTTGGTCAATTTCTGTATTTGTCAGGTTTCCGTTGTTTGGTGGGGCTATGTCACTCGAACGAAGTTCTCTCACTAAGTCGTTGGTGAAACGAGGCCAACGCATCTTACTGTAATTGTAAGAGTGCGTTGCAAGGTATTCCTCCAACTCCGCTCGTTCGTTCGGAATCTGCATTATGGCAGCAAGTCCGCAGTAATCACTGTCGTACTCGACTGTCTGTAAGCAGTTTCGAGGGTGATAACGCAATTTGTCTGTTACTGTCAGTCTGGTGTTCAGTTCAACGCACCAACCACCATACTACGCACACAACTACAGATACGAAGCATAATAAAAATAGTTATAGCTATTAATGCAATTTTAAATACTCAAAACATTTGTGTTGGAGCTACTCTTTCCGAACCAAATTTGAAGCTTAAAGGTAGATCTGATGAAGATCAAACTTCTTAGCCAAAGGATTTGAATAGAAAAACAAAAATTAAAAATATTAAACTTTAAAGTCTGGCATAATTTCTTCTTGCCCAACTTTGTCGACAGCTCCAATAACCGGGCAATTTCTCAAACGGAGACATAATCGGGAAACTAAATTAGTGACCACTTATTATAGCTTTAACTGTATTTGATTACATTGCAAAGAACCAACACCTGTATAATGCGTGTGTAGTGTAGTTTTTACGATGCTCAAAGCTTTATCATTAAAAAGTTTATTGAACCTCTAAAATTACAAAATATCATCATTTAACGAAACCAGATCATGAACTTTATTATTAGCTTTAAGGTATATTCCGTTAAGGAAGCCGAACCGGATATTTTGCTTTAATGGAAAAAAGAACAACATATCTGGAATACTTTTAGTCACTTTGTTTTTCTGGGTCAACTTGGATACCTTCAACTTCAACTGGATTATACCATTAAAATCTTTAATTGTTTTGATTCTTTCTTTCCGAATTTTGCAATGATTGTTTTTTTTTTGTGTTTTTTATTATAATAAAAAATATGTTTATTTTTAGTTTTTATATTTACCTCATACATGTCCAATTCTGGAACACCTTGTCGTAAATAGTGTACCAATCTATTTCCACTGTCACGTAAACATTCATTAACAACCTCTTCATTTCTTGGACACTGCTGCAAGTAATAAGCTAAAAATACAAACATTTATTAAATTATTAAAATTATTATTGTTATTATTTAAAATATAGCACTTATGTACTTTGTATCATTTTGTTAAAAAAAAACATAGTTAAAAGAAACTATTCGATTTTTAAACTATCAGAGTTAAAATGTGATAGACGCAAGTAAGATAATTTAATGCTCTTGTACTTTTTTTATATGCTTGAAAATATTGCTACTGTTTGGCTGACTGAAGAGCTGTCCAACTCAACTGGAAGTCTAGCCGTATTTTTGTCCAAAATGAGGTCCGTCAGGCCATTGGAAAATATGGATGTGGACGGTATGTGGTTTGAACATGCCGATGCCACTTGCAACATAGGTAACGAAAAAATGGCTCTTTTGAACGAAAAATTGAATAGCCATGATCATATGATTTGACACCGTTGGTCTTCTTTCTTGAGATTTATTCAAAAGAAAAGTTGTACGTCGATAAGTGAACAACAATTAAAGAGCTAAGGGGTGAGATTATTCGGCACATTAACCGCAAAGAACCTCAATTATTCCTCAGCGTCATCGACGAAGTCGCGGTGGCCATTTAGTCGATATTTTGTTTCATACATAATTGTTACACACCAACATTATAAAAATAGAAAGAGGCTGGAATGCGACCCACACTGATAACTTCCCATCCCGTCTGTCGATTTTTCTTGCTTAAAAGTTCGTCTATTTGTACTCGTATCAATTTTTACCAAGTTTTCGTACTATTTTTTGCAGATTTTATTTTGTATGAAAAAACGGACTGTTGGATTTTTTAATAATTACAATTACCGAATATCGAAAACAATATTTTCTGTGAAATAAAATAAGTTTGAAGCCAATATTTTTAATTTTTAAAAAACTAGTTGAGTCGAAAGTAAATTTTTACCAAGTTTTAGTATTGTTTTTTTTTAGAGTTTTATTTTTTTGTAAAAAAAACTGATAATTCGATTTTTTCAAAATCTTCTCGAATGTTGAAAACAATATTTCTTATAAGATAAAATAAGTTTGAAGCCAATATTCAAATTTTTGAAAAGATATTTGAGTCGAAAATCAATTTTTACCAACTTTTGTTAAATTTTGTTTATGTTTTCAATTTTTTGTACAAAAACTGTCAATTCGATTCTTTTCAAAATTTGACTGACTGTTAACAACAATATTTTTTGAAAGATAAAAGTAGTTTAAAGCCAACGTCAACAATGTTTTGCAAAGATATTTGAGTCGAAAATCAAATTTTACCAACTTTTATACTTTTTTGTTAATTTTTTCTCGGTTTTTAATTTTTTGTAAAAAAAAATCGTTTTTTTTCAAAAATTTACTGAATGTTAACAACAATATTTTTTGTACGATGAACGTAAATTTAAGCCAATATCTCAAAGTTTTGAAACGATATTTGAGTCGAAAATCAATTTTTACCAACTTTTATACATTTTTTTTTAATTTTTTATTTTTTTGTAAAAAAACTGTTAATTCTATTTTTCTCAAAATTTGTTCTAATGTCAAAAACAATATTTCTTATAAGTAAAAAATTAATTAGAAGCTATTATCTCAAATTTTTAAAAAGACATTTGAGTCGAAAATCATTTTTTACCAAATTTTGTTAATATTTTTTCGGTTTTTAATTTTTTGTAAAAAAACTGTCAATTCAATTTTTTTCAAAAATTTACTGAACGTTGACAACAATATTTTTTGAAAGATAAAAGTAAATTAAAGCACATATCTCAAAGTTTTGAAAAGATATTTGAGTCGAAAATCAATTTTTACCAAGTTTTATTAATTTTTTTTTTGTAGGTTTTTATTTTTGTTAAAAAAACTGTCAATTCGAATTTTCTCAACATTTTTCAGAATGTTGAAAACAATATTTCTTATAAGATAAAATAAGTTTGAATCGATATTCAATTTTTACCAACTTTAAATAATGTTTTTTACTTGCGACATATAGGAACTATATGGCAAGTTTTGCATTCGTGCAAAATTTCGAACTCGAGATTTTAATCAAACATGATATTACGATGGTAGAGAAGTCGAAAAAAGTGGGTCCCGCGATTCCGTCCGGTCGGTTTTGTCTGTCTGTCCACGCTCCTACAGCCTAAACCATTGGGTTGATTGAGTTCAAACTTGGAAATTAAGGTTTTGAGCAGATTCGCGTTAGGCGTTTTTTTCATTTTTTTTTAAGATCAAAACTAACAGTGGCCCCCATACAATTTTTTTGGTCAAAAACCGAAAATTCGAATTTTCTCAAAAACAAACCGATAGATTTTTTTTTTAATTTTCTCTAAAATTTTATTTTTAACTTGGCTTCTTTTTATAAGAAAACCATATTTTTGTATTGCTCAGGAAAGGTACCGCTCATAGAACCGTTATTTTGTTTTTTAATTTTCTCAGCAATTTATAAACCGATTTCAATAATTTTTTTTCTGAATAAGCTCCTATATTTCTTTAACAATATTTGATTAACAGAAATTCAATTTTTAATTGTTTGGATTTTTTAAAAAATATTGAATTTTTATTTTTCAAAACTCTATATCTCAAAAACGGGTCAACAATTTTTTACGAAATTCAAACGTAAGACGTATATTTACAATTACTAAATAACTGCATTCCAAAAATATTTTTAGAACAAAATTGGAAAATTTGATATATAAAAAATTAATTTAAAAAAAAAACCGCTCTAACGATTTTCAAAATAAAAATTTAAAAAATCAACGGTTTTTTTATTTATAAAATGGCATTTAAATTTTTGAAGACAAACTTATTTTTCAGGTAAAATTTTGAATCTTAAAATATTATCTTTTTAATTACTTTTAGTGTGCATGAGCCCGAAAGAGCGCATTATTTTGACAAAATTGTAATTACATTCCTAGAATCACTTTTTCAACGCATGCACATTGTACCTATTTATAAAGGTATTACGTACAACTTCTACAACTACTGCTTACGTGTCACTTCTTAACTAAAATCCAAAACGCACAAGAGCCTGACTGTAAACAACACATGAACAGCAATTTCTTGTATTGTTCGTATGCTTGTTTTTTAAAACTTTAGTGAAAAAAATAGACTGAACGTAATAACTCCATGTTTGCGCTGAAAACTTAAGAAGGAATGTAGTATGTACCTTCTAGCCACCAATAGCATTCCTTCATTATCATCATAAACATGTCCTTATCTATCTATCTGCATAAAGCTAAGCACGCCAAGTGAACTATTCTATGGTCGTTTTAGACATCTACCTGCTACCTAACTACACAACCAATAGGCGATCGCCTTACAATTTAAACATTCATGGTCTGCCTCTTTCTTATCTTATTTATTTTTCATCTAATATGAAATTACAATAAAGCTATCTAAAGGAAAAAAGCTTTTAAGGAACAAATTGAATCTATATGAATCGCATTGTAGCTTTATAGGTAATAGAAACCATTTTTCATATACAAAGATCGTACACAAGTAAAACAAGACTTATTAATGTAAATAAAAACAAATATCGGTAAAAGATCCTAAACTAGCTGACTTATGCATACAAAAGTTTGTTTCATCCCCTTATTATATACAATATTAAGCCATTTTGTTTGTTATATAAAGTGCGTTGATATAAATAAAACAAAAACAAATTCATCAACCTTCATATGGTAGCTCTTTATGTGAAAACATATACGAGGATAGACTCAAATAAAATGAAGGAAATTGTGTTGACTTTTTGGGTCGAAAATTAATTATCTCCCTTATTCTGCTGGCTGCTTATGGGAATGGAAATAAATTTTTCTTTCGCTCCCGATGAATTTCTCCACTTTCGATACTAACGCCACGCCAACGACTCGGCATCTGGTCGCCCTAAAAGTTTCTGCTCATGAGAGTACTATGGTTTTCATATACAAAGATCATGCGGTTTTTTGACAATTCAAATGGCATTTATATCTTTGAAGCCAAACTTATTTTATAGGAATATTTTTAAATAAATATAAGTACTTTTTTAAACAGACTCTTTGCATACAGGAGCAAGTTCGTGCGACCCAGTCGTGCATTTTATTTATTGTTGGATATTGAATATTTTCCTGGCGTACTAACGACAGCAATTTCAAGACCTATTAAAAGTCATGTTTTTCAAAGTTGTCATTTTTCCCTTTTACTCATGTTTAGATTTATTTTACTATAAAATAATAAATATACTTATATCATAAAGCCGAAGAGTTTGTTTGTTTGTTTGTTTGAGCCCCTTATCTCAGGACATACTATGCCGATTTAAAAAATTCTTTCAGTGTTAGATAAATAAGTTGTGTGGCGCAACAGTTCTTTGAGAACTAGGGCCTAGTGTCTTACAACTCTTAACCATTCCTGTGTGCGAGTACTGTTGTCAGGGATGGAGGAGACCAACAATTTTAAGCCGAATCCGAACGGATAATTGAAGAAAGCACTTTTGATGACAAGAATTACTCTTTGAGAATTTATCAATTTCTCGCAAAAGGCAGTACCCGTGAAAAAAAACCCAAGACCTTTGGCATGATAGTCCAACACACTAACTAACACTCCATTTATTATTAATCACGATAAGACAAATATGATCGCAGCACAAATAAAGAATGTTTCAAAATCGGGTATTTCTACCCTTTTGAGAGCTTCAACTGCGTGCACTGCAGAAACGGTTACATTTTTCCCATTTATCACAGAATTGTTCTTCCGAAAGTGTCTATCTCATAAATGTTGTTCACTTAAAGCTTTAGTTGAACTAGACAAAAAAAAACTTTCTTCCTTCAAAAAACTACTCCAATTAAATATTTTAATTAAATCCAATAGTTACAAACCAACTTAAATTCAGCACAATGAAATTCAATCTGAATAGAACTATCATGACAATTAAATTGATAATTATTTACTCCACTTTCTTAGCCCATTACCATAACCTATTTTTTTAAATAATACAAAGCTAGACACATATGCATGTTTAAAAGGTACTTACGTTGTTGTGCCAAAGTTCCACAAATTAACGAAACAAAGATCACGATAAATTTATTCATATTTGCAGATTTATTCAATTCTATTCTATCTGAATTTTGCCTCCAAATACAAATTTTTTCACTCTCTAAAATTAATTAACACTCTCTTCCGATAGCGAAAGTATGAATTTGATTTGATTTTATTTTCTTTTTCTTTTTTTATATATTTTTGTTTTATTTAACGTACGGAACGAACACTCAGAGTATCTATGAGGTTCGATTCAACAACCGATACGTATTTAGCAAAACGAAATCTCTTAACACGGCTAATTATCGACCATCAACACCAACTATCACCTGTTACCGTTACCGTGAAGCGAAGCGATAGAAATGGAAATACTTCAAAACTTTAAATCCCAGACCTCTCTGCAGATGATGGGCCAAAAGTATCTTTGTTTCTCGACAACAATGTAGATACGTCACAAAAAACAAAATCACTTAAAATCGTGTCAGACACATATGAAACTAGATTGAAGACGTTCAAATTGGAGAAGATCCACATTCGTTCTGTTGTGATATTGGAAGAAGATTTTTTGGTGGGCAACTTTCACGAGGTCTAGGTCACAAATGAACTGAAAAACGTCTTTGGGGTACCGTTTTAAGCTAAAAGAACGTGACAACTCCCAGAGTATAGACACTCAATAATAAACACAGGTACAATGCAAGACATATAAAGGCGCAGGGGCACAGGTATCGGGAAAGTGGCCGTGGCTAGAAGGCACATAAAATATAGGTACCTTTGTGAGCTGTTCTGATTGGAAGTCTCATTTCTTTCTTTCGCTATAGGTACGCGATACTTTTACGTCTTCTTCAGTTCTGGCTTCTAGACGTGAATAAAAATAAAACCATTAATGCAGCACGACAGGAAAAGCGACCGATTTACTTAGTATACAGGTGTGTGTAAGAAGAACCTGCACGGTATAGAAATAACAACAACAACAAAAACAAAACAGAATGGTAACAAGTGGAATTTTGTAAGAGGTTTGTCCCTCTTTCTGAAGTAGATTCCTGAGAACTTGATGATGGTTAATCTGGCCAAGTTCTTCATAGTTCTTCATTCAAAGCCCTCCACTTATAACTTTTCTGTAAGAATATATACATATATGCGCATAGGTGAAGTAATTATGTGTATATTTGTGGCCTGGTGATGAAGATGATGATGGCGATGAGGAGAGGTTTGAAGAATAGGAGAGTTCTATGTATGATGATTGGCAACCCGGAGCTGATGGCTCTCCCTGATGTTGAGCATAATGAAAACTTGCTGTTAAATTTACAAATGTAGCTACTACATAATAAAGTGTTCTAAAACTTGCAATCCCCCACCTTAAAGTCAAGATATTTTTGTATGTGCATTGAATACAAAAATATATAAACTGCTTACTTTTGTGCTTTGCTGCTCTGAATACCTAATAAACTTTTGTTAAAATTCAATCTAGTGCATTATTAATTGTTTAAGGTTTGAAATTACCATCAACTATTGAAGAAGACATATACTCACCTCACTTGACCGTGTTTACTTTAAAGATGGCTTAAAGATGACTCAAGGAATGTTACACACCTTTACTTTTTTGTCCTCTGTCTTATGTTGTGGTCTACGGAACAAAAGATTATAATAATCAACAAAGAAAGCCATTAAATACCTTAAGCAAGATACTCACAATTTTACACAAAAGGTGGAGTTGGACATCATAATGATCGTCATACGTTGTTGTTGAAATATCATTGCATATGTTTAGGATCTGTTAAAAGTGTGAAGTATGTTATTTGTTATTTGAAAAAAAAGTTGCAGAATTTATAAGGTCATTAGGAATTTTTAAAATGTTGACGTTTTTCTTATTCACCACACTGACTGCGGTAGCTCTAAGTTTGGTTTATTCTCAAATAGACCTACAGGCTAAACTCAATTGTCGGTTAAATTTTAACCATACTTGGTACACGAAAAAATTACGTTTACTTCGTAAAAAAAGAAATAAGGCATGGAAAACTTATCTCAAAACACCTCTTTGAACGAGAATCCTAAAAAATGTTGGGAACTTGAAAACTTAAAGAACAAATCAGATGGCTTTCCAGTTAACTTCACTTACAAGAACCTTTCGTTAGATAAAACTGCTGATATCTGTAACGCTTTCGTAACAAATTTCGGTGAGTCATTTGGTTATAGCTCTTAAGAAGTTTATGAAGCATATTTTCATAATCTTCACTAATTTTCGCAAACTAGCTGTAATCATATCCCTGTGCTACAGGGTACGGTCCTTGACCTTTTATCAGCGTTGAATGATGGCTGCTCAGCCGGTATCGATGGTATTCCCCCGATAGCATTAACAAAGTGTAGGAATGCATTAGGTGAACCCCTTACGTTCTTATTCAAACTTTCTCTAAAAACAAGCAAATTTCCCAGTATATGGAAAAGTCATTTCTAAAACCAATTTTCAAGAAAAGTAACAATGCGAATATATGTAACAAACTGCAGGCCCATTGCAAAGCTTTCTTGCATTTTTAAATTGTTTTGAACAAGTTGTGTGTGAAAATGCATCATGGTTTTCTGAAAAAAGATCAACCGTTACTAATTTCTTCAAGAAGTTGACTGTGTATACACTGACTTTTCTAAAGCTTTTGACCAACTTATCCACGGAATTATTTTTTTTAAACTCAAAGCTCTTGGATCCTATGAGGTAAAATTGTCATTCTGAACCTTTTGTTGCTCAATCTGGTGTTCCACAGGGAAGCCATCTTGGCCCTTTTCTATTCATCCTGTCTATTAACGATGTATCGTCATGTCTACGCTCAAGTGAAGTTCTCATTTTTGCTGATAACATGAACATTTTTAAGATTATAAGGCACAACCATGATCGTATCCTTTTACAAGCCGACATTGATAGTTTCACATTTTGTTTAAAATGCCAAACGATTACTTTTACTAAAAAACGAACAGTTAGTGTATTTGATTATTGTATATCACAACAAAAACTCTGTCGCGTCTCCACATTTAAGGATTTAGGTATTTATTTCTGTTCCAACTTAGAGTTTACAAATCTTATTAATTTTATTGTTAATAAAGCAAGTTCTATGCTTCTTTTTTATGAAAACTGCGCACTACAGCGCTAATGGGATCTCAGGCTAGGTTGCCTTGAGATCGCCATTTCTACCTATGCTTGGTTTTATAAAACGCTGGGCAAATTAGTTTAATGATCCCTATGTTACTCTTTCTTTGTACAATTGTCATGTTCGTCCTCATCTAAAATATGCATCGCAGGCAGGGCCGTATTTATAGGTCCAGAGGCTTCTGCTAGTGAAGGAACGGAGGCCCCCTCACCCCAAATTATTTTAAGTAAATCATTTTTTTTTCACTCGAGTTTTCAATAAATAATTTATTGTAAAACCAAGTAGATTCCTTTAGTATTGAACAAACACATATAAATATAAACGGAAAAAAAGAATTATTTGAAACTATATTTTAGGGTTAAAGAACGAAACCTTTCGAGTTTTTTTTACCGAAAAATTGTTGATGATTTCGCTGAAATCCAGTTCTCGGAATAAATGGCTTTCAGTGCTCAGGAGAGAAAACTTCGATAGACGGTTTTGTCCGATCGTGGTTCGAAGCCTATTTTTTATAATTTTTATTGTTGAAAATAAGAGCTCTCCAGTGCAATTTGTTACCATCAAAACCAAATACAATGCAATTTCGAGGTTTTGGGAATGTAGCTCTGAAATTTTGATTTTCGAAAATTTGGTAGTAAATAGTTCCGTCGATTGATCTGTTCCATAGTCATTTTCAATCAAAGACACAAATTGAACCAACTCATTACCAAGACTAGGCTCTAAATCATGCGGATGCACTTTCACCAATGCCTCTGTTGCAGCATGCACATTTTTAGCATCCATCTTATCGATGTGATTCAGAAATCCAAATCTCGAACTCACAGCTTCATAGGCATGTAATCTTTCAGTAAGAGAAACGGATAGCTGGTAAATCACTGGAATGAAAGCGGATACTATGTATTTTTTCTTAGGTGACAGATTTGCGTCTTTTGCTTTCCCGTAATCGAGCGGATTCAACCTCGAATTTCTGTTGCGGTTGCGTGATTGTACATATTCATCACTATTGAATATTTTTTTTTTGGCTGCTTCCTCGTATTTATCAAAATCATTTCTTTTGGATTCCCTGAATGATTTCAATGATTCTAGTGCACGCGTTGCCGATTCAAAAATCATTTTCGGGCCTTGCAACATCTTGTTTGTAGCGTTGAATCGCTCCAAGAGATCGTTCTAAAATGTTGAAAACAAAGTGGTTTTGAGACCATTCATCTTTTGTAGAAGGTGCTTTGTCACGATGTATTTTTGCTCTTTATTGGAAGATAATATGATCGATTTCCGAATAACCGTTAACTAAGGCTTTCGTAGCTTCAGTTCGACAAGACCAACAAGTGCACGGATAGAAATACATTGCGAATATTATAATGTCAGTATGGGTGTGAACGCAATACTGTATGGTTTAGAAGATTTCCATTGGATAAAAAGTTGTAAGCATAGTTCATTTGGCCATACTGAGAATAGTAACGTCGACAATAGTTATAGCCGATACACCAATGCCACTATGGGAGTCAGGCCCATACTGACTGGCGGCATGTACAACGCTTGAAAATTCTATATATTATTGTTATGTTATATTATATAAGGGTATTGATTATCACGCCATAAATTATCACGGAAAAAACCAGTAGTATTGCGACATCTCCGGTGCTGAAGGCAATGCTGCCTCTTCCCAGTTGCCTTCCCCTAAATCCTGATCGCAAGTATGGACTCCCTATTACGAAATTCATAGAAAACGTGTTGAATCAATTGAATCCAATTTCATTCGCTTTGCTCTAATGGTTCTTCCTTGAGAAGATCCTTATGATCTGCCTCCCAATGAACATCTTATTCATCTTCTTGAATTTCAATCTCTCCGTGTTAATAATGATTTAATATTTCTTCATCAACTCATTAACGGTGAAATTGATGCACCTTATTTGCTATCTAGTGTATATTTGAATTACCGAGGCGGAACTCATCACCTTCGTACTTTTAACTATGGAAAGAATGAGGCTTTAAGTCCAATGAGCATTTTATATAACTTAAACTGTTTATCGATTGATTTAAATTTAAATAAGGTGGGATTAAGATCATTGTTTAGAACCAGTGCTCCACTATCGTAAACGTCTTTATTTTATTTTATTTTATTTTTTGTTGTTCTATATTAATTCATGTTAAATGTTCATTATTCATTATGTTTTGTATTTTGTGCTTGTATTAGGCTTTCGTTAGTGATATAAAGACGATGTTGCCTTGTGTTATCAACTTTCACATGCACCTGCTTTTCAAAATATGACTAATTTTTGTGTTTTAACTGACAAAGAAATATAAATCTGTGACTTCAAAATTATTAATGGTCAGCTTCTTAAAGAACATACTAGAGTCATCAATTATTGGGAAAGTATATTTTCTATGCCCTCCCCTACAAAAAAATTGTAATTACTAAGGAATAATATTGAAATCCATTACGAAGCTCATGTTCCTTTGAAAACTAAAACTCTAAAACGAATTGCTAGGTTTAGCAAAAACCCAGATCTTGTCTAATCAACTGAGTTCTGAATTGAATGCATGTAAACTGTGGATAAATCTACGGAACGTTAGTATTAGTAAGGCAAATAAAATGCACGACTGGGTCGCACGAACTTGCTCCTGTATGCTATAAAAGTCTGTTTAAAAAAGTACTTATATAAGATTTAAAATATACCTGTAAAATAAGATTGTGTTCAAAGATATAAATGCCATTTGATTTGTCAAAAAAAAAACAGCACGATCCTTGTGTATGAAAACCATAGTACTCTCAGGAGCAGAAACTTTTAGGGCAACCAGATGCCGAGTCGTTAGCGTGGAGTTTGTATCGAAAGTAGAGAATTTCAGAGGGAGCGAGAGAAAAATATTATTTCCATTCCCATAAGCAGCCGGCAGAATAAGGGAGATAATTAATTTTCGACCCAAAAAGTCTACACAATTTCCTTCATTCTATTTGAATCTATTCTTGTATATATTTTCATATAAAGAGCTTCCATATGAAGGTTGATGAATTTGTTTTTGATTTATTTATATCAATGCACTTTCTATAAAAAAACAAAATGGCTTAATATTGTATCTAATAAGGGGATGAAAGAAACTTTTGCATGCTTACGTCAGCTGTTTAGGATCTTTTACCGATATTTGTTTTGATTTACATTCATAAGTCTGCTTTTACTTGGGTACGATCTTTGAAAAATGGTGTCTATTATGTATAAAGCTACGATGCGATTCATATAGATTCAACTTGTTCCTTGAAAGCCTTTTTCCTTTAGATAGAGCTTTATTGCAATTTCATATTAGAAGAACCAGGATCGCCTATTGGTTGTGTAGTTAGGTAGCAGGTAGATGTCTAAAACAACCATAGAATAGTTCACTTGGCGTGCTTAGCTTTATGCAGATAGATAGATAAGGACATGTTTATGATGATAATGAAGGAATGTTATTGGTGGCTAGAAGGTACATACTACATTTCATCTTTACTATAAGTTTTCAGCGCTAACATGGAGTTTTTACGTTCAGTTTATTTATTTGTTAAAGTTTAAAAAAATAACAAGCATACGAACAGGTACAATAAATTGCTATTCATTTGTTGTTTACAGTCAGGCTTTTGTGCGCTTTGGATTTTAGATATGAAGTGACACGTAAGCAGTAGTTGTAGAAGTTGTACGTAATACCTTTATGAATAGGTATAATGTGTATACGTTGAAAAAGTGATTCTAATAGAAAATACATATATGTACTCTTTCTGGCCCGTTTCTTTAACTTGTACTAAGTATTTATTCTTTTATATAGGCGAAGGAAAGTAAATCATGTGTGAAACAACCTTATTTGTAAAGAATAATATTTTAAAATCACATATACAAAGTTACCAAGATATTACTTATTGATAGACACTTTAAAATAGATTGTTGATTAAATATATCGTATCCGATACAGTTGCGCTACATGGGCGGCCATA
The DNA here is from genome assembly GCF_945859685.1 of Eupeodes corollae. NCBI lineage: Eukaryota > Metazoa > Arthropoda > Insecta > Diptera > Syrphidae > Eupeodes > Eupeodes corollae. The sequence goes on along the minus strand of NC_079147.1, from coordinate 143,122,582 downwards.
TCGTTTGTATTTACAATAATTTTAGTTATAAAAATACATAAATATGTGCCAAATGCACTAATTTAGATAAAAGCTAGGAATGTAATTACAATTTTGTTAAAATAATGCGTTCTTTCGGGCTCATGCACAGTTAAAATATTTAAAAAAAAAAACTATTTTAAGATTCAAAATTTCGCCCGAAAAATAAGTTTTTCTTCAAAAATTTAAACGCCATTTTATAAATAAAAAAACATTTGATTTTTCAAATTTTTTTTTTGAAAATCGTTAGAGCGGTTTTTTTTTAATTAATTTTTTATATATAAAATTTTTCAATTTTGTTCTAAAAATATTTTTGGTACGCAGTTGTTTAGAAATTGTTAATATACGCTATGCGTTTGAATTTCGTAAAAAAATATTGACCCGTTTTTGAAATATCGAATTTTGAAAAAATAAAATTCAATATTTTTTTAAAAATCTAAACAATAAAGAATTGAATTTTTGATAATCAAATATTGTTAAAGCAATATAAAAGCTCACTCAGAAAAAAAATTATTGAAATCGGTTAATAAATTGCTGAGAAAATTAAAAAACAAAATAACGGTTCTATGAACGGTAACTTTCCTGAGCAATACAAAAATTTGTTTTTCTTATTAAAAGAAGCCAAGTTAAGAAATAAAATTTTAGAGAAAATTTAAAGAAAATCTATCGGTTTGTTTTTGATAAAATTCGAATTTTCGTTTTTTGACCAAAAAAATTGTATGGTGGCCACTGTTAGTTTTGATCTTAAAAAAAAAAATGAAAAAAACGCCTAACGCGAATCTGCTCAAAACCTTAACTTCCAAGTTTGAACTCAATCGACCCAATGGTTTAGGCTGTAGGAGCATGGACAGACAGACAAAACCGACCGGACGGAATCGCGGGACCCACTTTTTTCGACTTCTCTACCATCGTAATATCATGTTTGATTAAAATCTCGAGTTCGAAATTTTGCACGAATGCAAAACTTGCCATATAGTTCCTATATGTCGCAAGTTAAAATATGCCTGCTAACGATGTTGATGTTAACTTACTAAGTAAATCCAATTATCTCAGCCCCATCAACCTCACTTTTGTCAAGATCATCGGAAAAAAAAATTATTTTCGGAAAGTTTATATCATTCTAGAACCCTAGTTAGTTTTGTGAATGCAGCCGATGTTGTTAAAAGTCTGCTATTGTCAAGTACGATGTAACTTTCTTAGAGTTGTTTGATTTTTCTAAGGCTTTTTAAACTATCAACCATGTCAATCTGTGTAAAAAACCTATTCTTAGGCTTTTTAACTATAAGTTTAAAATTGAACATAAGAGGTAGTACCGGGTCCGCCAAATTACTGTTTCTTTAAAATGGGTGCAAAACATCGAATGTAGTTTGGCTGTGTGGCATGTAGCGCCGTCCTGTTGGAACCAAATGTTGCCAATATCCTCCTCTTCAATTGAACAAAAATTCGTTCAACATGGCCCGATAACGATCACCACTGAGTAACCGTCACTCCTTGCGCATTTTCAAAGAAAAATAAGTAAATTTTTTGAAAAATTTGAATTAACGGTCTTTTTTATAAATTAAACAAACTGAAACAATAATTTCATCTCAAAAATTTTACTAATAAATTATGATTTTATCTCCAAAACAATTTTGTGCAACGAAGAATAACGTTTTAAACATCTGGTAAAATTTGGAGAAAAATCGAATTGACAGTTTTTTTTATAAAAAAAAATAAAAACATAAAAAAAACATTACCCAAAGTTGGTAAAAATTGAATTTCGACTAAAATAGCTTTTCAACAACTTGATACTATGGCTTTGAACTAATTTTAACTTATAAGAAATATCGTTTTTAACACTTGCAAAAATTTTGAGAAAACAAATTGACAGTTTTTTTACAAACAATTAAAACCTAAACAAAAAATTAATAAAAGTTGGTAAAAATTGATTTTCGACTCTCATATCTTTTCAAAACTTTGAGATATTGGTTGTAAACTACTTTTATCTTTTAAAAAACATTTTTGTCAACATTCAGAAAAATTTTGGGATAACCTAACAAAAATAGGCAATACTTAAACTTGGTAAAAATTGAATTTCGACTCAAATATCTTTTCAAAACTCTGAGATTATGGCTTCCAACTTTTTTCTCTTATACAAAATGTTGTTTTTTTTTTTTTATAAAAAGCGCACACTCAAAGGGATATACGAGTACTACCCTTATTATGTAGACACAGTGTGAGCACTAGGAAAGGGAGAGAGGGGTTGAAAGGAGATGTCGATGCACATTGGTTTTGAATTCCGATATATTTTGAGAAAAATCTAAAAAACAAAAACAATACTAAAACTTGGTAAAAATTTACTTTCGACTCAAATAGCTTTTCAAAACTTAAAAATATTGTCTTTAAAATTTTTTTTATTTCACAGAATATTTGTTTTCGAAATTCAGTAGTTTTTTTTTTATAAAAATTAAATTTTACGCAAAATTATTAAAAATTGATGTTCGATTCTTGCTACTTAAATTGGTAAAAATTTGTTTTCGACTAAAAATCTTTTTAATAAAATAAACTATTTTCTTATATGAAAAATACTGTTGGTAATTTTATAATTTTTAAGAATAATTCAACTGACAACTTTTTTAACCCAACACGAAAACTAACAAACTTTTGAGCAAGAGAAATGGACAGACAGGATGCAAAGTTATCAGTGTGGGTCGCATCGAAGCCTCTTTTTTTTAAATATTTAACTTCAACTTTACAAAATATTACTTTAAAAATTTTGTACAGAATGAAGAATGTTTGAATTCAAAAAACTTTGTTTCTTCTTAAGATGCTTGAGTCGAAAACCTATTTTTACCAGTTTTTGTACAAAAAATTATCAATCGAATTTTCCCGAAAATTATATAAATTTCAAAAACAACATTTTAACCGGAATCAAATAATTTTCAAATAAATATTCTCATATGTTTTCGAGATATTCAAATTCAAATTCATTTTGAAATAATTTTTCTTAGTAATTTTTGAAGGTTTTTAATTTTTGAAAAAAAAACCAAACTTCAATTTTTCTAGAATTTTGTTATAATTTTTTTGTTTAAATGTAATACACGTAGTATAACATTCAATTATTTTTGAAGTAATAGAATTTTTTCGAAAATATCCGAGATGAAAAAACTTCTTCTCAGTTTTTTTTATTTATAAAAAAAATCGTTCGATTTTTACTTGCGACATACATATAGAAACTAAATGGCAAGTTTTGCGGAAAATGAGATTTTTATTAAATTTGACAATTTGATGGTAGAAAAGTTGGTCCCCGAATTTATAATATATATAATAATTATTTGTGTAAAGAAAATCTAACTGCCAATTTTTTTTTACAAAAACCAACTAAAACTGTTAAAAATTCTTTTTCGACTAAATCGAATCCTCTCTTCTTATTATCGACGGATTGCATTTACGCGCCTTCCTTCCAAGGTCATATAAATGCAGATTAATTATCTACTTAAGAAATATCACGAAGGTGTAAAGATTTTTAATACGGGTTTAGTAGTAGTAGGTCCACTGTTGACTTCATGGTTAATCTTATCGAACAGTGGAACAAGGCTTTACATCGTTTTTGAGAAAGTAAATTTCTTACGCTTGATATTTTAAAAGCTTTTGATTTGCCTTTGTCTTAGATAAATCCCTTCTTTGCTGGATTAGAAACTACCTTGTGGACAGTTCAATACTAGAGGAATTGGATTATTATATTGGATTGACTTCAAAGTCTAAAATCCACAAATAGGTGTTGGTGTGCCCCAGGATTCTATTTTGTGTCTGATACTTTTTCTTAATGATCTCCTGTCTGCAACTTCTAATCCAATACATTGTTTCACTGCGGAGCGTACTCTTACCTGTTTTATTCATTTTTATACCCAAATCCTTTTGTTTGGAAATTCAGCGATAAAATACGATAAGCTCATTAAATTCCAGCGTAAAGAGAGATCAATATTCTTGGTATGTGCGTCGTTGACCATCTATTGTAAAACAACGATTACAAACGCGAAGTCGACAACAAAGCCTCAAGTTCTTTGGCTTCGCTAAGAGGACGCAAGAAATATTTGTCTCCTTCTGATACGGAGCTTAGCTATACCTCCCTTCACTGGTGCTCCAAAATGTTTCTCAAGACTCTTGGACAGCATTCAACGAAATGTTTTAAAATTAATTATGATAAAAACATCATTAACTTAACTACATCACTCGAACACCGTCGTGAAGTTTATTTGTTTACCCTTTTGAACCTTGATTTTAATGGACTGTTGCATTCCTCCGCATAAACTTTTCCACCGTAATACTCCTACTTCTAGGAAGCTCATCAGTGTACCATCAAATATAACTTCGGTATTACTGTGAAGTACAGATATTTGTTCTTTAGCCGTACTACGCGAATGTTCATACTATACCACACTCTGCCTTTTCCAGTCTTTGCAAATGTACAAAAGCACGTATCATTTCTTCAGAGATGGCTTTAATTTCAACCTTGAACAAAAGAAAGTTTGATTCGGAAAGTGCACCAAAAATCACAAAAGCCATGAGAATCGGCCAAGCTGAAAAAGTATACCTTTTTATCTTGTTTCGTTTGAATACCGTTTCAATAGTCAAATCATAAACAGATTTCTATGTTTAGACTTATTAAAATTCTTAAAGTTATAAATGGTAAAGACAAAAACTACACTCTCTATATGCATATCAGTCATAGTATAGTTCTCAAGACTCTTACTTTCTGACCATATGAACCAAAAAAGGTCCATCAATAAATTATTCATCATATTTTTCAATTTACACAAATGAATACAATTTAAATTAAAGAACATTTTGTAAGTAAACAACTTTAACTGTTGGTACTCCGAAACTGTTGGCGGTGATCAAGCTTTGATGATTATTCATTTTTACATGACAATACCACCAATACAATATTTACATGAAGTTGGTTTACGTTCTTCTTTCTTTTTGTAATTAAATTTACAAAAACGCAGGAAGAAACTGAACTGAACAAAGATTATTTCTCTTGTCAACATCTCAAATACGTGCTATGAATCAATCAACACCATAAAAAAACAATAAAAATCATAACAATAAAAAATAAAATTATTCATTCTTTTGTGCATTGTAACAATATGCAACTATGCCGCACCGTCGTGTCGTTGTTGCCGTCGAAACAAATAATATTCTTTAAGAATATAAACTTCAAAACACGTATCTGGAGTTTAAGGTCAATGCTCATCGTCATCATTTTCATAAGCCACTCATTTATTATAAAACCACTTATTAGGAGCAAGGAAGTGTTCTCATTCCAGATGCTAGCCATGATCTCCGAACAAAAACCAAACAATTCTAATGACTTGTGTTTTGAGTGTTAAACTCAGTTTATGGTAAATAAGCTTAAAACATTGTTAAAAAATGCATACAAAAATAATTGCTTTTAGGTTATTTAAAGATTTTTATATTTTGTATTGACATTAGTTTTATCCTGTCAAGAATATAAAAGTTGTCCCAAAATATATGAAGACAGTTTTTAAGGTTCCGCCATTTGTTTTGAAATGTGTTGTCTACCTTAAGAAACAGTTTGACAATTTTAGATACCTATCATGGGACATGTTCATGCTACATAACGACCATTTTTGAACGTACATTTGACCAACGCAAATAGTTAACTTTTCAATTGTCATACATTTCAAACTCAGAACTTTATTTTACTAACCTTGAACTTAAGTTGATTGTTTAAAAACTACTAAATATATAATTGTCTCCAGACACTAATTAGGCAAGCTCGAATGTCCATCAGGTTTTGTAGTTTGTTGTGTAACGAAGTATTACTTATTCCTTTTCCAATTTGACAGACACCCATTAATACAAAACATTAAATGTTTAATGAAAACCCAATATTAGCTGTCATTCTGACATAAGTAGACTTGAGTTGATGATGTTTAAATGGTAGACATGTGCATTCAAGAGGACACAAACGTCCACAGGTTTTTCTCAAAATCCACCTCTGTCTATAAACTCCTACTCTATCTCCCCGTGGTGAACAACTGCTGCCTAGTACCTCAACAGGAGGTTGGGTTCCAACCCCTATGGAAAGTTTTTGGGGTAGCACGTCTTTTCTAATCTAGACGGCAACAGAGAAATTCCTAGGTTAGAATCAACTGTGGCGTCTAGAGTTGCAGTTAGGTTGAACTACTTAGTGGACACCTTATAGGGCTACGACGTCATATTCAAAGCCCAGGCCTGTATGGAGCATTTATGCTGGCTTGCCCGTGAAGTTAAATCAAGGACATGATTCTTCAGTTTGAAGGTCAGCGTGACTTCCTGACCACATAAATAAAACCCAGTTGCGGAGCACAACCAAGCCTTGAATACGGTCGGATTTACTGTTGACAATCCACGCAAACCAAATAAGTATAACGAACTTCGGATAAGCACGTGAAATGTAAGGTCTTTTTACGGACCACGTGCTGCCGAAGAATTAGTGGAAGCCCTAGATTGCTATAAAGCAGACATCAACGCCATCCAGGAAATACGATAGCATGGTCCGTGAAAATAAAGGATGAAAAACTGCGATATTTCCAACTCTTATTTGGATGCAGCTTTGTCATTGGAGCCAGACTTAGGCAAGATGTCTTGAGCTATTGATGCATAAACGAGCACCTCATTAACATCAGCATCAAGGCTTAATTTGGCAACATTAGCCTAATATGCACACACGCCTCCACAAAAGAGAAGGATGACAGCACCAATGAAATGTTCTTTGCGCTTTTAGACAAAACATATGAGCAGTGTCTTAGCTACGATATTAAAATTGGGTTGGGATTTAAATACCAAGTTAGGAAATTAAGACATCTTTGGTGGAATATTCAGGCAAACCATCCTGCTAGACAATCGATTTTACAGGGTGAACCGTCATGCTAGCAAGTATGCGTTTTCCACACCTCAACATCCACAAAGGAACTTGGAGTTCTTCAGATCAACCTGCCGTCAACCAGATTGCCCATATTGATACCGACGCTAGGAAACTCTTCCAGCATCATTGATGTACGAATTTTTCGCGGAGCTAACATGGACTTCACTTCTTGTGTCCAGACCCAAGGCAAAATAGGGAGATGCGGGGAGAAGAACGAGCCACAAGAAACCTCTCACGAAGTTCTCTGCCACCAATGCAGTGTAGCGAAAACCAGTGCTAACATTGCCAAGATGCAATCAGAGAAGCCGCCACTGAGGTGCTGGGTTTCAGGCAGCCACCAACAAGGAATCCCTGCAAATAATAGGCACGCAAAATGGTGCTGCATAGAAGAACGAGCTCAATGTGCAGAAGAATCGAAAGGAACACCTACTTCTCAGATCAGAAAAGAGAGAGCATGAGAAGCGTGCGGTCGGAAGATTTTGAGAGGTTTAAAAGCAGGAAAGAAGTTCGAAAGTTTTATAAGCAGGGGAGACGAAATTCACAAGTACATAAACCTCGAACCAAAAGGCTACAACGACGAAAGTGGATACATCATATTGGAACTGCAGTCAATTCTGAGGATACGGAAGGGCCACTTCTGCAGACTGTATAACGGTGACAGCGAATGAAATCCCGCTGTCAGGCAGGATGATCCATTCAATATACATAGACGATGAAAGCCAACAACCCCGTCTTCCCGACGTAGACTAAATAAAGATTGCCATATCTAAGCTGAAGTCTAAAAAGCCGCTGAAGCAGATAGCTTGAATGTCAAGCTCTTCAAAGCTGATGGAGATAAGTTGGTTAGAAGCATGCACCAACTTATCTGTAAGTTATGGTCTGAAGAAAGCATGCCCGATGAATGGAACCTTGGTATTGTTTGCCCGATTCTGAAAAAAGAAGGCCCTCAAAACTGCACCAACAACAACCTGATATGTCCTTATCAGTTTGGTTTTAGACTAGGAATGTTCACAGTAGATTAAAAATATTCACTTTACTGCCGATCCAGGAAAAAATCTAAGAATTTCAAATCGAAACCCACCACCTCGTTGATTTCAAGCCGCTTGTGACTAAATCTACAAGGACAAGCTGTATAGAGCGTAGGTGGTGCCACAAGGACAAAGTGACCTCATCCAGCTTGGAGCGCAAAACTGGAGACATCAAGCTAAGGATCTAGATGGTGAAGTTTGTTGGGTGAGGTTCTAGTTCACACAGGAATGTAGTGCCACCTTGGCTTAATAAGTACGATTTGAGTTAATAGTAAGGGAGAGTTTTCTTCACTGTCTAATAAAGTTGCATTAATTGGTCTTCCAAATACTAGAAACTTTCCATACCTTCAAATCCCTTATGTCGAATGAACCTCCCCATTAAAGCTTTCAACTTACCTAAGACTTCATCAGTCAAATTGTTTTTCAGTGTGTCCAATACTTTTCTGCTTAGATACTTGGATACTTACTTGGTGAGCCTGGTCAATGACTCTCGCTGAAACAACCAGTATCTGGTCATGCTTCTACTCCTTATCCGGTTTATGTCTGACTCCATCCAGTAAAGCACCTCAAGGCTCTGAACGTCCTAGTCTACATCATCATTTCAGCGGAGGCATGTTCTTCCCCAAGTCTGGGATCAATAGGTGAATACTGGTAAGACTATATAAAGTCTTGTTTAGCAGCTGTTTGGGGTTTATGGTGAGATTTTTAGATTTAAAGCTTTTTGGTGAGCTATAGTAGGTTCTGTTGGCTTTAAGCAGACGTCTGCGTATTTTTTTTTCTATGTTAGTTTTGGTAAATGGTTGGACTTTTTCAAATTATTGACCACCTATAGTTATTGTTGTTGGGTTCCCAACGTGTTTCTCGCAAACAAAGCCACCATATACTTTGAGGTCCATGAAAAATTTCCCTCTCCGTCCTTATAATATGTGCAATACAGTGTATACTGAGTCATTTTTCCGATGGATAGCTTTCTATCTCCTTACATTTCATGGACTATGTTTTTTCAAATACTGCCTTATTTCGCCTGTGAAGTTTTTTCTCAATGTTTTTGAGCTATTAATATTCTCGCATTATTTTTACGAGATGGATGTATTGCTCGATATGTAGGTTCTTAAGTTCAGTAGCCAGTTTATATTCATCATCAAACCACTATCAGAGTTGGCAGCACCAAAGACTTTAGTCTTCTACGTTCGTCAAATTGTATTTAATCCATACGCTGTCCTCTGTTTCGAGATCTTCTACTATCTATTTTTGGCAATCTGATTTCAGAACACAATACCAACAAGATACATAAGAACCCGAGTCGATGTTGGCACCTAGATACGGAGGTATCTCGATCGGACCTGTACGTGGTCTATTTGGTTACGACTGATTTCAATTGGAGATATCCAGGTGACCGCTTGAATATCTTTACGCCTGAACATAGTACTCGCAACGACAAAGGTCTTCGATTCTGCAATTTCTATGACTCTAAGTCTATTGTCATTAGTGTTCTCATATAAGCTGTTTGATACAAAGCTTTGCCTTAATACTTGCTCTCAATCTCCCATGTTGTTATAGTCAGAAGTTATTATTTTAACGGCATACCAGGGCTCTGAGATTCCTCTCTACGTGATTGTAGAAGGCAATTTTTCATCATGTGGGAACTTTTCTGTGGGTCTGTGAACGTTAATAAGGCTGATGTTCTAAATTTTCCTCGCATGCAAAGAGCGCATAACCAATCATTTTTCGCGTTAAAGCATATGAGGGTAGGTTTTAATATTTTGTTGGCTAGAAAACGTACCCTGAGTTCTGGGTGGTATCTGCAAAATACGTCATAATAGTTCATCCTCAAAACACCTCTTTCTAGCGATCTAATTTTTTTCAGTGCTGTTAAATCTACCTTGCACGAGGTTAGGACATCGGCAAGCTGTAGTACAGCTCGGGATGTTCTGCACAGTATTCTTGTGCTCCTTGTGAAAACTCTTTTTCGAAGCATATTTTTCAGTTCGTAGTTAGTCTGTTTCCTAGAAAGAGCTTACAAGCTCCTACATCAAACCTTGGAGGTCTAGGCTCACCATATTCGCTAGGTTCAAAGAAGCTATACAGTGGCCGGTTCTAAGAAGTCATGATGACACTTCCAACAGTCCGTGATTAGGATAGAGTTTCATCCATCTATCCAGCTGTTGAAATGACGTCAAATTTTAGATCCATTTGATCTTTTTGAAACATCTTAGTAGTTAGTTTCTTTATTACGTACAAAAAATATTTTCAAAAAAGTCTAGGACCACTCATTTTACAATTCAGAGATTTGATAATTATATCTTACAACTGAAACATTATCTTGGGAGAAAAAAAATATAATAAATAGTTAAGAAGAAAATCGAAAAAAAATACGAAAAAAACCTTCATTCAAAATATTCAAAAAAAAGTATTACAATAAGCAAAACCAGAAAAAGTAAATTGAATTTACATAAAACAATTAGAGAATAATAATGAATAATTAAAATGTAAAAGAATAATGTATAAGCTAAATAAATAAATAGATACAAGAAAATGGCAAATAAATAAATGAAAAATTAGATAATGTAACAAGCAAATTATTGAATATAAGCATAATCAAGAATTAATAAATAAATTAACACATAATAAATTAAAAAAAATAAACAAATAAATAAATAAAAAATAGTAATAATAATAGTAATAATAATAATAATAATAATAATAATAATAATAATAATAATAATAATAATAATAATAATAATAATAATAATAATAATAATAATAATAATAATAATAATAATAATAATAATAATAATAATAATAATAATAATAATAATAATAATAATAATAATAATAATAATAATAATAATAATAATAATAATAATAATAATAATAATAATAATAATAATAATAATAATAATAATAATAATAATAATAATAATAATAATAATAATAATAATAATAATAATAATAATAATAATAATAATAATAATAATAATAATAATAATAATAATAATAATAATAATAATAATAATAATAATAATAATAATAATAATAATAATAATAATAATAATAATAATAATAATAATAATAATAATAATAATAATAATAATAATAATAATAATAATAATAATAATAATAATAATAATAATAATAATAATAATAATAATAATAATAATAATAATAATAATAATAATAATAATAATAATAATAATAATAATAATAATAATAATAATAATAATAATAATAATAATAATAATAATAATAATAATAATAATAATAATAATAATAATAATAATAATAATAATAATAATAATAATAATAATAATAATAATAATAATAATAATAATAATAATAATAATAATAATAATAATAATAATAATAATAATAATAATAATAATAATAATAATAATAATAATAATAATAATAATAATAATAATAATAATAATAATAATAATAATAATAATAATAATAATAATAATAATAATAATAATAATAATAATAATAATAATAATAATAATAATAATAATAATAATAATAATAATAATAATAATAATAATAATAATAATAATAATAATAATAATAATAATAATAATAATAATAATAATAATAATAATAATAATAATAATAATAATAATAATAATAATAATAATAATAATAATAATAATAATAATAATAATAATAATAATAATAATAATAATAATAATAATAATAATAATAATAATAATAATAATAATAATAATAATAATAATAATAATAATAATAATAATAATAATAATAATAATAATAATAATAATAATAATAATAATAATAATAATAATAATAATAATAATAATAATAATAATAATAATAATAATAATAATAATAATAATAATAATAATAATAATAATAATAATAATAATAATAATAATAATAATAATAATAATAATAATAATAATAATAATAATAATAATAATAATAATAATAATAATAATAATAATAATAATAATAATAATAATAATAATAATAATAATAATAATAATAATAATAATAATAATAATAATAATAATAATAATAATAATAATAATAATAATAATAATAATAATAATAATAATAATAATAATAATAATAATAATAATAATAATAATAATAATAATAATAATAATAATAATAATAATAATAATAATAATAATAATAATAATAATAATAATAATAATAATAATAATAATAATAATAATAATAATAATAATAATAATAATAATAATAATAATAATAATAATAATAATAATAATAATAATAATAATAATAATAATAATAATAATAATAATAATAATAATAATAATAATAATAATAATAATAATAATAATAATAATAATAATAATAATAATAATAATAATAATAATAATAATAATAATAATAATAATAATAATAATAATAATAATAATAATAATAATAATAATAATAATAATAATAATAATAATAATAATAATAATAATAATAATAATAATAATAATAATAATAATAATAATAATAATAATAATAATAATAATAATAATAATAATAATAATAATAATAATAATAATAATAATAATAATAATAATAATAATAATAATAATAATAATAATAATAATAATAATAATAATAATAATAATAATAATAATAATAATAATAATAATAATAATAATAATAATAATAATAATAATAATAATAATAATAATAATAATAATAATAATAATAATAATAATAATAATAATAATAATAATAATAATAATAATAATAATAATAATAATAATAATAATAATAATAATAATAATAATAATAATAATAATAATAATAATAATAATAATAATAATAATAATAATAATAATAATAATAATAATAATAATAATAATAATAATAATAATAATAATAATAATAATAATAATAATAATAATAATAATAATAATAATAATAATAATAATAATAATAATAATAATAATAATAATAATAATAATAATAATAATAATAATAATAATAATAATAATAATAATAATAATAATAATAATAATAATAATAATAATAATAATAATAATAATAATAATAATAATAATAATAATAATAATAATAATAATAATAATAATAATAATAATAATAATAATAATAATAATAATAATAATAATAATAATAATAATAATAATAATAATAATAATAATAATAATAATAATAATAATAATAATAATAATAATAATAATAATAATAATAATAATAATAATAATAATAATAATAATAATAATAATAATAATAATAATAATAATAATAATAATAATAATAATAATAATAATAATAATAATAATAATAATAATAATAATAATAATAATAATAATAATAATAATAATAATAATAATAATAATAATAATAATAATAATAATAATAATAATAATAATAATAATAATAATAATAATAATAATAATAATAATAATAATAATAATAATAATAATAATAATAATAATAATAATAATAATAATAATAATAATAATAATAATAATAATAATAATAATAATAATAATAATAATAATAATAATAATAATAATAATAATATCTAATAATAATAATAATAATTTTTTTTTTTTTTTTTTTTTTTTTTTTTTTTTTTACTTTACTTGTGGAGGAATGCGTTACGCACCATAAGGAGGTATCCATACCTCCCCGTGTGCCGGGCTCACCAAGGAAAAAATACAAATTTTGAAAACCTTATAATGGCATACCGGCTAAACCTCCAAAAGTGTCTCGAAGATCCCCCCCTCGGGACTACGGGATTGCACTTCTTCAAGAGGGGGTCCTGTTGTACAGCCCATTCTGGGCTCACGTCTTTTAGCAGGATCTTTTCTTCTTCTGCTTACTTCGTTCCTAGGTTAGGAAGGGTTAGGTTAGGAAGGTTATGTAAGGATTAGGTTAAATTAGTTGGGTTTCGTTAGTTTAGATTAGTCTTTTATTAGGTGAAGTTAGGTTACGTTAGTTCAAGGTGGTTTGGTTAGATTTAGTTAGGTTAGTAGATTAATAGGTTAGGAAAGGTTAGGAACGCGGAACTGTTCTTCTTCTCTTTTCTTGTTTCTGAGGAGCTGATGCGTGTATGTACTAATCAAGTTCCAGTTATGTTGGCTATTAAGCATCTTCTCGACTATGTTCTCTGGAGTGATGGTGCCAATGTTTCTCTCCAGTTCTTCTCTTTGTGCTGCCCATCTGCTGCAGATAAAGAAGGTATGTTGTGCATCATCTTCTTGGGAGTCCCCGTACTGGCAGGCTGGGCTACTCGTTTTACCGATCTTATGGAGAAATGCGTTGAAGTAACCGTGTCCGGTGAGTAACTGGGTGACGTAATAATTAACCTCGCCGTGTTTCCGATCCTTCCACTCTGCCACATTTCTGATCAGCCTCGCCGTCCATCGTCCTCTGTTTTCTGCGCACCAGCGCTCTTGCCACTTCTGTATGGTCAGCTGCTTAGCCTGCTCGGCTGCCGCTTCCACTCCCATTTCCGCCTTTTTGTCGTAGACGTACTTCCTTTCCATTGCTAGGAGATCGATAGGGGTCACTCCAGCGATTACAAGGACAGCTGGTTCTGATACCGTTCGATAAGAGCTTGCCACACGGAGAGCTCCGCGTCTTTGCACTGCCGCCATCTGTTTACGGTACTTCTCTTGCTTAAGTGCGTCCGCCCATATTTCGCTGCCATACAGAAGTATGGAATGGGTTGTCGCCATCAGTAGCCTTCGCTTACTGGCCGTTGGTCCCCCTACATTCGCCATCAGTCTGCTGAGTGAAGTGGTAGTTTTGATGCTCTTTCCGATGCTGCCTTTATTTGTTGCCAGTAGGTTAGCTTTGTGTCGAGCCTCAATCCCAGGTACTTCACTGTCGGACTGCTTCTTATCACTTCGTTCCCGATTTGGAAGTCAATTTGTGTAGGAATCCTTTTCCTCGTCAGAAGAACTATCTCTGTTTTTTCCGTGGCTAGGCTGAGTCCATGCTCTTCCATCCATGAATTTGTTCGTCGCATGACCTGGTTTAGCTTTCTTTGTGCGCTATCGGTGTCTCGTGCCGTAATCACCGCGGCGATGTCGTCAGCATAGCCAACCAGGAAGGCATCATCAGGCATCTCCATGCGAAGGATATCATCATAGGAGATGTTCCAAAGGTCTGGTCCTAAAATTGATCCTTGCGCTGCACCAGATGTGATTTCTTTCCTTCGCGGACCTTCTGCGGTCTCGTAGATCAGCTCGCGGTCCCTGAGATAGTCCTTCGTCATCCGTAGAAGATAGGCAGGTACGTGGAATCTCCGTTCCAGTGCATGTAGGATATCACTCCACCTGGCCGAGTTGAAGGCATTTCGTACATCTAACGTTGCCAGCAAGACGATCTCCTTCGAGTAGTGGTTTCTTTGTTGGGCAATTTGGGTGGCGTGTACTACTTCTTGTATTGCTCCTATGGTAGAGCGGCCTCTCCGGAAACCGTACTGTCTCTCTGATAGATCGCCCGATGCTTGTACTGCAGCTAAAAGCCTCGGTTTTAAAAGCTTTTCCAAGAGTTTTCCTGCTGTGTCTAGCATGCACAGCGGTCTGTATGCCGATGGTGAATCTAGGTCTCCTTTGCCTTTGCTGATGAGCACCAGCCGTTGTTTCTTCCATCTCTTCGGGAAGACGCCTTCTATGAGAAAGTTGTTGAACATGTTCAGAAGTAATTGTGGACATGCTTTGGCAGTCACCTTCAGGACTTCTGCGGGGATTCCATCGGGGCCAGGAGCTCTTCGTTTTTGCAATGACTGCACAGCTATGCTCAACTCCTCCTCGCTAAAAAGTGGGATATCCTGTCTTTGGACCGGTGTGTTGTCAGGTGGTCTGACAGGATGAGTTGGGAATAGTGTTCCAACAATGAGCTCCATTTTTTCTTCGCTTAGGACTGGGGGTGTCATCTGAGCTCCTAGTTTACGCGTAACAATCTTGTAGCCTAGTCCCCAGGGGTCAGTATTGACATCCTCCCATTTATCTCTCTTGCTCGAATTGATGGCCCTCTTGAGCTCGGATCTCTTGGTTCTGAACTCCGCTATGGCGCCCTCCATAGTTTCAGCGTTTCTCCTCCTCCCCCTGGTGACTATGCGTCGAAGTTGTAAACATCTCCGGCGTAATGCAGCTATCTCCTCTGTCCACCAGTACACTGGATTTCTGTTTCTGTTGACACCTCTTGTTGTTCGGGGCATTGAGGAGTCGCAGGCGAGCCGAATTAGTTGCATCGTAGCTTCAGCCTTGGTTTCAGCAGGTCCTTCTACTTGCAGTACAGCGTCTGCCCCTTCCTCGATCACTCCCGTGAAAACATCCGCGTTTAGTCTGTTTAGGTTCCACCTTGGAGCCCGTGGTTGGTGACGTAGGTTTGGGACTCGTTGGTTTTCCTCCAGGTCGAAAACGATATACTGGTGGTCGCTACCTGTATAGTCCTCGATTACTCTCCAGTTCTTAATTTTTGCGAATGCGGTGCCCGTCGCAAAGGTAACATCTGGAATAGTGCCTCTGTGTCCTGGTCTCCTGAAGGTGGGGGTGTTTCCTACGTTAGCTACGTATAGTCCACGTCTAGCGGCCATCTCGAGTATTTGCCTTCCTCGAGAGTCTGTAGTTGGCATTCCCCACTCTTGACCTCTGGCGTTGAAATCACCTGCGACTAGAACATCTCCACGAGTCTCGTTCAGAAAATCCTCCAAATCCTCCAGTTTTTTGCGAAATTCTTCGATCCTGTCGTTTGGGCTAAAATATATGCTTACTATTGTAAGTTTTCCAGTTTTGACCCAGACAAAGCCTCTTTCTGCACCTTTTCCATCAATTTGGAATTTTGTTGTGTCTGTGATCCAAATGGCAGCAGTGTTAAGCAGATCTGAAAAATAATTTTGCCCGTCCTTATCGCGATATTGTTCGCTTACGATAACAATGTTAGCTCGAAGTTCCGAGATAAGTTTTGTCAGAAGGCTGTCTGCCGTTAGACTTCTGTGGACATTCGCCTGGAGGATTAAAGTCATTTTGAGGAGGCCTTTTTCGCCTCTTCAAGTGCTTTCCTAAACACTTTACAGCTTCCGGTGCCAGTTACATGGTTTATGGATGATGGTGTTTCTAATTCCACACAGAGGCAACACTTAGGCTGGTTTTTACAGTCCTTCTTTTTATGACCCTTTTCCCCGCATTGGATGCATAGTCCTTGCCCCTTTCTGTCCGGGTTTGGACAGGACGACTGTTTGTGTCCATATCCGAAACATTTGAAGCAGCGTAGGATTTCGGTTCTCTGTCTGATTCGACAGTGTGTCCAGCCAATTTTAATTGTGTTGGCCTTCAGCATTTCTTCTGCAGCTTGAGCGTTCACCCTTATAATGGCCATCTTCAGGGATCTGTTGTTTTTACTAGTGATCCCTATTTCCAACTCTGTTATGAGGTCGGTAAATTTTTTGCGAATTGCTTCCTGGACCTCTTCTATCGTGGTTAGTTCGTCAAGGTCCTTAATTTCGAGTGAAATCATATGTTGGAGATTTTTGACGATGGCTTTTTCTCCCAGAATTTCCTTTAGGCAGTTTCCAAAGGCTGTCTTGTTTTTTGTTTTCGCCCCGAGCTCTACCAAGACCTCTCCCTTTTTGGTTTCGCGAATCTTTTTGACAACTGTTTCTGTCGCGTCTGGATTTGCCTTATTCCGGATTTCTCTCAAAATGCCGGAGTAGGTTTCCTCGCCCATCGGCTTGATGAGAATAGCTCCCAGGTTTTGTATCCGTATAGGCTTTTTCTTTCTCTTCTTCTTCTGTTTTCCGCTTGTTTTGGTGATTGGGTTACCTTTATTCCTGTTCGTCTTATCAGGTAACGTTCCCTTGGCGGCTTCTGTGTCCTTTTCTCGGAGGGTTGCTATATTCTTTTTCGTGTTAGCATTTAGACTTCCCTTGGCAGCGTCTGTGACCTTTCCTCTGATGGTTGCTTGAGCGTAGGTCTCTACCCCGGAGATGGCTTCGTCGGTTAGTGTGTTAACTTGCCTATCCTCCGTCTCTGCGACTTGTGAGATCTTTCTCGTTTTCTTTTCGGAATCCTTTTGGAGTGGACTCGTTGGATGTCTTTTGGTGGTTCCCGATTCTGAAACGTTTTTAGGGACTTTCTTTTGACTGGCTTCCACTCTCTGCTGTGGGGGTTCTTGGCTCGTGGTGGACGATTTTGAGCAGCAAACATCGGTCTTGTCCTTTTCCCCTTTTGACCATTTTATTTTGTCAAGAGACTCCTCCAATAACACTATGCCATCTTTAATATCTATGCTGATATTTTTTTGTCTCAGACACGCCGCCTTCATTTTCTTTATCGTATTAAGGCATTTCTGCATCTCCATGAGAAAAACGTCGTTAGAATTTCCCTCGTCCGTTTCTTTGGAGGCAGAAGCATTAATTACTCCCGTCGGCAGCGCACCACTGTTGGCTTCCTCTTCTGCTTTTTCCGCTTCAGCTCGAGAAATCGGGAAAATCCCTCGTCTTGCTGACTTCGGCCCTTCAGGCAGTTTAGGACCTGTAGGAGTACCATTCTTCGGAGGGGGAGTCCGAAGTATTTTTGATGCTCTTTTAAAAGGGTCACCACTGTTCTTGCTTGTAGCATTTTGATCCGTAGGAGCCAAGCTTTCCACTCCCATCGAATCAGTTCTCATTGTTTTTGTTTTTGTGCGGTCGCTGTATATCGACGTCTCGGGGCCCGCGTACTCACCCCCGACAGACGCCGGTACTGGGGATCCGACTCCCTGCACCGTAAAATTGTTCTCCTTATCTTCTCTTTCCATATTTGGTTTCTTGTTCTGTGTTCCTTCACATAGTAGTTTTTGTTGGTCCGCGTGAGGTATTTTATTTCCCCCATACCCTGCATTTCAAGGAAATGCTGAGCGTTCCACTATCCGCCACCTGTGGACGCGTCCTCTAGGGGAAAAACTACAAAACCCCCGAGGAATAATAATAATAATAATAATAATAATAATAATAATAATAATAATAATAATAATAATAATAATAATAATAATAATAATAATAATAATAATAATAATAATAATAATAATAATAATAATAATAATAATAATAATAATAATAATAATAATAATAATAATAATAATAATAATAATAGTAATAATAATAATAATAATAATAATAATAATAATAATAATAATAATAATAATAATAATAATAATAATAATAATAATAGAAATTAATACATACATAAATAATTAAGAATAAATAAATAAATAAATAAAAAAATATTAAATAAATTAACACATAAATAAATTAATAATAAATAATTTAACAAATAAGCAAATTAACAATAAATTATCAAACAAACAAAAATAAATTAACACCTAAATAAATAAGCAATAAATTAATTCTAAAATAAATTAATCAAGAAATAAATAAAAATACAAATAATTAAACAAATAAATAAATTAACAAAACAGATAAAAAAGATATGTTAAACCAAAAAGGAAAAAAAGACGCAATCGTTTTACTTAAAATATATCACAGATTATGCAAGAAGTTGGTTTATGAGAAAATTCTCAGAACTTTCACAGCTGATATTAAAATTATTTGTAAGCTTACAAGTTCTATCAGAAATCAGTTCAACATTCGCTTTTCTATGGAGACTTAAAGCTAAGTAATGCCAAGGAAGGTTTAGCATCATTTTTAAAACCTTGTTTTGTGATACCTGTCCTGTTCTTTAAATGGCATCTGGCAGCGTTACCCCATACTGGACAGTGGACACTCATCTAACAGTATTGCTTGGAATATAACCCTGTGAATGATAATCTTATTTTCATTTGTGAGTAGAGATTGTCGGTTAATAAAAGGGTAAAGCATCTTAATAGCAATACTCATTTTTTTAAGAGTATTTTGAATATGTTGGTTAAAAGTTGGTTTTGAATCGAGATGAACACCTAGGTACTTAACAGACTGCTCCCATTTTATTGTGGTACCACTTACATCTAGCTGATTGCTGGGAAGATAGCAAGGTTTCCTTTTTCGTGTAAAAAAGGTGGCTTGCGTTTTCCCAACATTCAGCTTTATTTTCCATTTATTACAATATTTTTCAAGTATTTCTATCGCATGTTTAAGATTTGTCCCAATGTTGTGAGAAAATTCATGTGATGAAAATACTGCAGTGTCATCAGCGAAAATAGCTGAATCACATTGCGGTAGACTTGGAAAATCCGAAGTATAAATATTGTACAAGGCCGGACCAAGTACTGAGCCTTGGGGGACGCCGAAATCGACAAATAACAACCTAGAAACATCACAATTGACATGAACTTGATAACATCTACCGGATAAGAAACTCTGAACAATTTTACACAAATACAGAGGAAAGTCGAATTGCATCATTTTATATATAATGCCATTGTGCCATACAGAATCAAAAGCCTTTTCGGTGTCTAACAATATCATGCCCGTTGATTGACCACGGGAACGATGGTCTAGAACATGATTGCAAATTCTTTTAATCTGATGAGATGTGCTGTGAGATCTTCGGAAACCAAATTTTATATCGGGAAGAATGTCTTTATCTGAAATAAATTTTAAAATATGTTGTTTCAGTATTTTTTCAAAAACTTTACTAATGTTGCTCAGTAAACTGATTGGTCTGTAGCTTTCAAGATTATCTGAAGGTTTTCCAGCTTTAAGCACAGGGACAACCATTGATTTTTTCCAACATTGAGGGAAGTATTGCAATTTAAAGCATGCATTAATTATAAATGTTAAATACCTAATTCCAACGTAAGGCAGTTGTTTTAAATAACTATTTTTTACTTTGTCCAGACCTCCTTTCTTTCGAGTTTGCAACATTTTGATTACATTTTTTACATTATCTTTTTCTACAAATGCATTAAGAGGAGTTATTCCGTTTGTAGTATCGAATCTTTCAATTGTTTTACTGACAAGTTCATTAGTTACAAAGTCCATCTTATGTTTAAGAAAGTAAAGTATATGCCGTTGTAGGTATGGGATTGAATCTCGGTTATTTATTGAATTTAAAAATGGTTTATTAGCAAACTTTGACACTCTGTCGGCCAAGTGACAAATTCTTAGACTTAGACGTCTCGTCATCGTCAGCTAAGCAATGAAGGTTAAATGAACAAGTACTTTCTTCAGATATATTTTTGCTTTACTTTATAAAAATCTACATATATAATGTATGAACTTTCACAAGGCAGTCATTTCTACGAATAACATAGAAAAAAAAATAATAAATTTAAAAAAACAATCACTAGGTTTCTCATCAACAATCATACGAGTAATGTGGTGAAGGCTATTATCTTGACTTTAGAGCCACAACCTTGTTAGTTGGTATTATCATGTTGAGGCAAAAAAAAAACAAAATAATTTACTCAACAAATTGCATTGGTATCTTTGGAATTAAAATTACATCGCTAAAAGAAGTAATTATAAAATAAATGCACGATAGATGGGTTGCAGTCACTTTGTTTTAGACTAAGTGGGCCTGTCAGAAAGAGGAGTCTTATATATATGAATATATACGAAGGAGTTCTGATGATTGTTTAAGAGGAATAACATAGAAGTTAATTAAGTTCTTTTTCATTATCTCAAACCGCGTTCCCACTACAATTTATTTAATTAATAATTGTGTAACTTTTTATAAATTTACCTGAATGGTATAGTCAGAGCTCAATTTGTTTTTAGTGGTACTAACCATCAATACCAGTGGCATGATGGTTAGTACGTTGGACTGTCATGCCAGAGGTCTTGGTTTGGATCCCTGCCTATACCATCTAAAGTCTTTTCACGGGTACTGCCTCTTGCGAGGAATTGAAAAATTCTCCAAGAGTAACTCCTATCATGAAGAAGTACTTTCTTAAATTAGCCGTTCGGATGCGGCACATAAACTGTAGGCCCCTGCATTCCTGACAATATTACTCGCACTAGTCACTAGGCCCTAGTTCTCAACGGACTGTTGCGCCACCCAATTTATTTATTTATTTAACCATCAATGTCACAAATGCCAATGAAACCGATTGAACTTTGACAACTTCGATAGCCTTTCTGTTTGATGGTTTTAAATGTGTCTCGCACACATTACCTGACTTAAAGGATGTTAGAAAAGAGGGAGTCAGGATTTTAGTTGCTATCATGAAATTCATGAACAGGAAAAGTAGCTTTTGAATCAATCAACAGCGTCATTAAAGCATGATTGATAAATAACTTCATTGATCGATGGAGGAATTGATTTTCTTTTAAACAAATAAAAATTGTAACAGAATGGAGGATTTGATAAAAAAGAGGCAATATTCTGGATATGAAAAAAAGTTTAATTTTACTATTTTTATTCGTTTCTGACATTTTTAGTCAAATTTATACCAAAATAAATTGCACAAACCTGCTTCTGTATCCAAAGACTCAATTTTTAAATAGTAAATACCTATATTTTTAATTTATCTACAAAATAACTTTGTCTTCAAAAATGTACATGCAGTTTCTCAAAAAGAAACTTGATTTAACACCTACATTTTTGAAAATAGTTTAATTTAATTTTGTATGCATAAATACATTTTTTTCAATTTTAGTTTACAAATATTTGTAGTATGCAGTTATTTAGAGCTTATTAATACATGTTTTACTTTATTTTGTTTAAGAAAATGATGATCCGTTTTAGAGCTTTTAGAGCGTTTCTGAAAAACGCTTTATTCACTTCCGATAGGAAGTTATTGTGATGGACCTGATTTCTCGAATTGAAAATGTCGACGTTTCAAGGTCCCTAGAATATAAATAAAATATTTTTAGAAAGACGTGTGTAAGTATGTACGTTCATACGTCCGTACGTTCGTGACGTTATTGTCGTCTATAGGTCAAGAACCAGAAAAGATATCGACTTCTAATAAATTTTGTTATACAGATAATAATGCAGAAAGATACAGAACGGGCTCTCAAGAAAATTGCGTGGGTGTTTTTTTTACCATAGCAATTTAAAATGTTGGTTAAACCTTATTATCTCACGAACCAATGACGCTATCGACTTGAATAAAATTTCAAATTATATATTGTCACGTGATATCAAACCAGTATATTTTGTAAAAAATGCAATTAACGGCTTTTTTATAAATAAAAAAAAACCGAAACAAATGTGTCACCTAGAAAATCTTACGAATAAAATGATTTTATCTGCAAAACAATTTTGTGGAACGAAAAATAACGTTTTTAATATAATGTAATTTTTTGAGAAAAATCAAACTGACAGTTTCTTTTATAAAAAATAAAAACCTAAACAAAAAATTGTTCAAAGTTGGTAAAAATTGAAGTCCATTTAAATATCTTTTCAAAAACTTGAGAATATGGCTTCAAACTTATTTTGTCTTATAAAGAATATCGTGTACAACATTCGGAAAAATTTTGAGAAAAATCAAATTGACTTTTTTTTTACAAAAAATAAAAAAAATTATAAAAGTTGGTAGGTACAAATTGATTTTCGATACATATAATCTTTTCAACATTTACTTACGAGTACTGTTGTCAGGAATGGAAGGGACCTACAATTTAAGGCCGAATCCGAACGGCTAGTTTGAGAAAGCACTTTTTCATGACAAGAATTACTCTTGAAGGATTTGTCAATTCCTCGCAAGACGCAGTACCCGCGAAATTTTTTTTTTTTTTTTTAATTAAGGTGGCACAGGCATGGATTAAACCCAAGACCCCTTGCATGACAGTCCAACGCACTTTTTTTTTTTTTTTTTATTCATTTTTATTTATTCAATCTTAAACCTATCTTAAAGCTAGACAAAAATTCATAAAACTAGCCTAATTATCCATAACTTACAACTAACTTAATGGTCCCATACGGACACTCTAAATTAAACTATAATACCTACTTAAAACTAATGCCTTTCGGCCCTAAGATCTATTTTACTTCATTTAAATTTTATTTATTTTTGTATTTATTAGAAAATTTGAAAAAAAAACTAATGTCGATATCCTTTTTTATTTTTACTTACATACTACTTAAAATTAGGTCCTTAAATAAAACTTAAAAATAACTTAAACTACCTATTCTACCTATAAACTACTTAAAAATAGAACAACCACAGCAGCAAATCTAACTATCTAACATTTTTGTTTTTCATATTTCGTTGTCTTTTTTTTTTAATTTTTATTTTTTTTTTAAATGTTTTTTTTTATTTTTATTTTTTGTTTTTTTTTATTATTTTTTTTTCGTGCCACCATGCCTATTCTACTTAAAATTAAACCCTAAAACTATAAAACAAGTATGTAAGCCGGCCAAGGCTTAAAACCTCATCCCGACTACCCACTATCAAGTGCCGATTGAAGCCACCAAAACGGGTTCTCCTGCTTCACCCTATCAGTTCGGTCCCGTTCGGGCACAGCCCTACTGAACCGAAGGTGCTCTGCTCCGCCTTGTGCCATGACGTCCCAATTGTACAGGAGTCGCCTGTCCACGGTTCTTCGTCTGACGTGGTAGATTAATGGAACTGCCAATCCATCCTGTATCAGACCGCATTTGTCTAAAAAGAGGAATGCCTCTGGTGGAATGAACCCGCTCAAGTGTGTTCTTTCATAATACTCGTCGTTCGGATAGAACGCCCCGAAAATTAAATTGTTGGTCGAAGTCATAGCTCTTGTAATGTGACCTCGAACGAGTTTTACCACGAAATTGTCAATTCTGTTGATTCGAGCCCCGTTGTATAGGACCTCGTTGGAATAGTAATGCGCATAAGAAGATTCGGCTGTTCGATATAAGCCGGTACAGCGTCGTAAACACTGCCGCTCGAACACCCGAAAATTCTCCATCTGGGAAGGGGCAACGTTAAACAGGACATCCATAAACGATCATTGGCCGTATGAGGGCCATGTAGCAAATTACCTTCACTCTGGGGTCAAGCCGATTGCTAAAAACAGCGGTTTCGTCAGAGCGAAGGCTCCTCTGGCACTGGTCAGAGTAGCATTTATATGTCTGTCGAAATATAAATACTGATCTTACCAAATACCGAGGTCCTTCACTACACTTTTGCTCGTTAATGGCTGCCCGTGAAGATCAACGATGACCATCTTGCGCCAATTCTTACACGCATCCCTCGTGGCCCTAGCCAACGGAGTCCGGAACAGAATTGTCTCCGACTTCTGCACATTTATTTTCAGTTTCTAGTCGTCGCAATATCGCTGAATCTTGTCGAAATCACGCTGCAAGAAAATTTAATAACCTCAACCTTTCGGGCCGTTCTGTACGCAATTAGATCGGTGGCGTAAGCAACAGTCCAACGCACTAACCCTCATGCCACGGGTACGGCGTTTATCATTTGCGAAATTCATAAATAAGGCTCAAGGGCAAACACTTCAAGTTTGTGGTGTCAATTTGGAGGAATCAGGTTTTTTACATGGGCAACTGTTTATTTATTCATAGTCAAACCGGAAAATCTATCAAACTTTTAAGTCTATCCCATAAAGACCCACCATAGTAAGAGTACCCAATTCATTTTTATTTTTTAGTACTTACTCTTTGCTGATAAATATAATATTACAAACAATATATCATTTGGGTCATTTGGACTTTTAAATAGGTAGCAAATTGAAATATTTGCCTTATACGTAGCGAAGCACGTACCGAGCCGCTATAGTTTCTTATATAAACAAATACAACTTTAATGAATGAAATTAATTTGAAATCAATGTTTTCTATTATTTACGAAATATCGAGAACCCAACATCAATTTTTATCTAATTTGCGTACTATTTTTTGTAAACTTTAATTTTTCATAAAAAAAACTGACTGTCAATTTAAATTAAAAAAATTACTGAATGTTAAAAACAATATTAAATATAAAGTATTTGAGTCGAAAATCCAAATTTTTTCTCAAAATGTTACTGAACGTTGACAATAATATTTTTTTTTAAAATATAATTAGTTTAAAGAAATTGTCTCAAAGTTTTGAAAAGTTAATTGAGTCGAAAACCAATTTTTCCACTTTTATACATTTTGTTAAGGTTTTTATTTTATGTAAAAAAAAACTGTCAATTCGCTTTGTCTCAAAATTTTTCCGGATTTTCAAAAAAAAATTCTTATGAGATAAAATTAAAAAAAAGCCATAATCTCAAATTTTGAAAAAGACATTTGAGGCGAAAATCAATTTTTACTAATTTTGAGTAATGTTTTTTTTAGGTTTTTTTATAAAAAAGAAAACTGTCTATTAGATTTTTGTTCAAAATGTTACTTAATGTTGAAAACGTTATTCTTTGTTGTACAAAATTATCAGTCAGTTTTTTTGATTTATAAAAAGAAACCGTTCATTGACTTTTTATCCAAAATATATCTGTTTAGTATCACGTTACAATATATAATATAAAATTTAATTTAAGTCTCTAGCGTTATTGGTTCGTGCGATATTTAGGGTTAACCAAAATGTTCATCCTTTTTTAAACTGCTATGGTAAAAAAAAACACCCACGCAATTTTCTTGAGAGCCCTTTCGTTTTGCATTATTATCTGTATAACAAAATGTATTTGAAGTCGATATCTCTACTGGTTCTTGAGCTATGGACGAAGAAAAAAACGTCACGAACGAAAGGACGTACGGATGTACGAATGTACATACAGACGCCCGCACAGACATCTTTCTAAAAATATTTTATTTAGGGACCGTGAAACGTTGAGAAATGTCAACATTTTTAATTCGACAAATCGGACCCATTACAATAACTTCCTACGGTTCTATGGAGAATACCCTTCTAGAGCAATATACAAATATATTTTTTTATTGAAAGAAGTCAACAAGTTTTCGAAAAAATTTAAATTTAAAATTAATCTTTCGGTCCCTTTATGAGAAAAATTAAATTTGACCAAAAAAATTGTATGGGCCTACTGTCATATTAAGTCTTGAAAAAAAAAATAATAATTAATTTCCAAGTTAGAACTCAATCAACCCAATGGAATGGCTTAGACTATAGGGATCAGGGCAGACAGACCGTAGGAATCTGTGGACCCACTTTTTTCGACCACTCTAAAATCGTAATATATTATATATTTCATATTTTTTTTAAATCTCCTAATTCCTACTTTCGTTTGTAAGAGAAAAACGCAAATATTTTGAAGAGGTTAGAAAAAGCAAAACTACTGAAAGCTACAACATGGCTATAGAGCTGAAGAGATGGCATTCATCCTATGTACCAGTAGCAAATGGAGAATCATTTTTAATCTCATTGAGAGCCATACAGAAAAAAAAACATTTACCTAAAGATGTATCAGCTTCTAGCAAAGAATCGGCTATACTAATTAACCAATCAAATTTAAAGAATGTATTGTAGATTGTACTTTTACATTTTCTATTTCAATATTTAATGAATTAAAAAAAAAATAGCTTCTAGTTGTAGTGGGTTATGCGATCCCTTGATCATACCATAAATAGGATTAAAGTTAGTCTAAAATTTGCTCCGCCTTATCAAACGATTTGTTGCTCTTTAAGGCCGAAGGTAAATACGCCACATTCAAAATACACTCATTTTGTCTCAAAAGTTAGACTGAATTGTGAAACTACATTTTTTACTTCTTTTTTTAAATTCTTTGACAGATACAAAAATCTAAAATTTAAATTAACGTATCTGTCAAAAATGTCCCAGACAACATTTTTAAATATTAACAAATACAAAGTATAGAAAAACAATTTACAACTTGTCTCTCAAAGTGTCAGCTTTGCAATGGCACAATTACAATTGCCAGATCTAAACCCCATAGAAAATTCTTGGAAAGAATTGAAAAACAGAATATCCTTCCATAAGACCACAAATACGGAGGCACTAAAAAAGAAGAAATCCAAGAAAAATGGTACGCACCACCTGTGTTGTCAAAAAATAATTGATATTATGCCATGAAGGTGTGAAGCGTGTGTTTGTTCCCCTACAGCCTAAACGATTGTGTTGAAACTTGGATATTAAGGTTTTAAGCCGATCCGCTTCAGGCGTTTATTTCATTTTTTTTTCAAGTTTCTCAAGAACTAAAGAACCGATTTCAAAGATTTTTTTTCTGCACAAGCTCTTATACCATCTCAATAATATATGTCAAAATTTTTGTTTAAGTTTTTAAGAAAATTACTAAAAATTTCTTTTTTAAATTCGATATCTTGAAAATGGATCGACAGTTGTTGTAAACGTTTATTAATAAGCTCTAAATAATTGCTTACTCAAATTGAATTGAAATTGGTTTTATAAAAAAAGTTATCAGTTCTTTTTTTCTAAACAATTAAAAAAAAAACTTATCAACAGTATTTTGCATATGTCAAAAATAAGTTTGATTTCAATATCTGTGTTTAAACCGGACATTTTTACTTGATCAATTTTAGCAGTATTTTTGAAAGTTCTTATTTCTTTACAAAAATCAATTATTATTTTTTGTTAATAATTCTTGATTTAGATTCTCGGGACTTTGTAAATTTATAAAAATAATAAATCTAACAATAAATTAATTCGAATAATTATCTTCCATTTGACTAAAAAATAAATATAGTTTATAATTGATATTTTTTTAAAAGCTCTTCTTTGAATACTGTCCAAGGGGCTTAAATAAGTTACTGAAGCACCAGCCCAGAAATGAAAGTTGAATTCAAGTTTCGAACGTATATAGGTTTAGTAGATTGAAGCCAGGTCAGTTTTTGAGAAAAATTTCTTGAATCGTCTCAAAAAACCTAAACATATTGCGACATTTTGGTGACATCGTGTATTTGATCGCTCCACAAAAGATGTTTGCTGATACACATTACGAGGATGTCTAGATTATCAGTTTCGTTGATGCAAGTGCCACTCATGGAGAGTGGCAAGGAGGGTACATCTCGCTTTAACGATACAAGACAGCATTGGGTTTTCGAAGCATTAAATTCCACGCGGTTTTTTAATCCCCATTGTACAATGCTGTGTAGGTCGGAATTTAATGAGCTAATCATATTTTGCAGTTGCAGTTCCAAATCCGAAGAAGACGGTTGTGAGTCTGGAAACCAATATGAAAATATAAGTGTGCTTTCGTCAGTGAAACAAAGTATTGGACTAGAAGTAGCAGACAGTAGATTACTTCTAAAAATGAGGAAAAGGGTCGGAGACAAAACGGAGCCCTGGGGCACACCAGCATTTAATGTATGTTTTTCAGACTAAAATCCGTCCAAAACAACTTGAATTGAGCGGTTTTAAAGAAAATTTCTAATCCAACGAAGAAGAGATTCGTCGATACCAAAAGCACGCATTTTCGATAAAAGATAGCAAGATGCCAGACTTTATCTAATGCTTTTGAAATATCAGGACAATAATCTTACTTGCTCTAAAACCATGTAAAGATTTGTTTCACTGTTCGGTGAGATGAACCATAAGATCACCAGTGGACCTATTGCTACGAAAGCCGCATTGCCGGCCATTAAGAAGATTCCGATTTTCAAGATATTTCTTAAGCTGATAATTAATCAGCTTTTCCATGACCTTAGAAAGAAGGGACGGTAGTGCTATCGGTCGATAATTAGCGGGGAAGAAGATTTGGCTCTTTTTGGGATTGGCTTTGCTAGCGTGGAAGATCACCTCGGATTTATGAATGTTGAGATCTTTAAGAATCCCATAGAATCATCTGCTAAGGTTAAATTTTCGGCGAACTGCCTATCAAACAAGTTAGCTTTATCAATAGAGCTTACTAAAAGAGTGTCAGTGTGAGGAAGAATTCCTAATGTTTATTACAAATGACCAAAAATTCTAACTGCCTTTGGAAAATTGCAATATTTGTTGCCCTAATTTTTGATCTTGCAAAAATTTGGTTCTTCGAATATGGGCGTTGCAGGCCTTCCTGGCTTGTTTAAACCTTTTCCGGTTTTACTTAATTGCGTTGGCTCTAAAACACCGGAACCTCACCTCTTTTTCCTTGATAACCTCTTTGCAGCTCGAATCGAACCATGACTTACTCTTAGGTTTAATACTTTTAACCCTATTCGGGATACAAGTTTTTATTCCCAGATGAATCATACTATTAATCATATCTGAACTGGAGTCTACGTCACTACCAAGGAAGCATAATGAACAGTTAAAGATCCTGAAGACTCTATATATTAGAGTTAATTAAGCAGCAATTGTTGTTCCATGTTAAGAAAAATAAGCTATAGCTATCATTGGTTTTCATCATTGAAACCAATCATAAGAATTTTTTGTACAGGTTGGTTATAGCTTTCATTGAAAATTAGTAACCTTGGACTAAATTATCCTGATTGTAATTTTTGAATTTAAAACTAACAAAAGAAAATGGAACGCTTTCAGTGGATCGAATATGTTTCGAAATTAACAATCAGTTGCTGATTTAAATCGATTTAATCATTAAAATTTTAAAAATTTACTGAAAGAAAAGCCTTGGCTTCCAAAAATATATTAGTAATTCGAGCAACAGCTCATAAAGAACCAGACTTCTTGCATGACAACCCTACGCACTATTAGACAAAATCTAAAAATCATCAATTTTATTTTTTTTTATTACAAAACTAATCTGACTCTTTTAATCAATTTTAAACGTCGAAACAATTTTTTTAATGGTGAATACCAATCATAGCTATAATAGCCCTTAAAAGAACTTCATATATATTAGATATATTATTGCCATAATCCACATTTTTTTTTTAATTTTGTAAGTAACATCATTTCTTCCGTACTCTACCGACACACCCCATTATTGTTTTACTTAATCCATAAACTCTCTTAAAAGCTCTGTGACGTAATTTTATTTTATAGTTTCCTAAAAGTTATAATAATTATATAAACACATGTTCTAAATGGTTAAGGTCGCATCTAAAAAAAGTTAATACCACGTTTAAAATTTTTGTGTGGCTTGTGAATGTGTTTAAATCAATTAATTTATTCCTATGCAAAACATGTTTGTTTTATTAAAAAAAAAATATATAGTTCATTTAAATGTTGATAATAAAAAAAGCAAACAAACAAATTATTATAAAAACAGGATTTGACGGAGTAGGGATCTAGTTTTTCTATTTTTTGTAAATACAGAGTTAATCATCACTCAGATTAATTTCCGTATGGTCTTCTAATATGAAACTAATTTAGTAACTACCTTTTTTTTAATTAACTACCTGCAAATTAGTTGATAAAGAAGTCTGCTACAGAATGCAGCAATTGTATTGAATCAATAAACTGAAATTGAATCAGAAGCTTCTTCACTTAATTTGTTTGAAATTAAATTAATCGTTTTTTTTTTTAAAGTAATAAATTATTTATTTTCAAATTAAGTTCAACAAATTTTCATCCATTGATTTCATCGAAGCCCGGAAAACATTAATCTAGATGGTTTGCCGAAACTAGTTTATTAAATAGAACAGCGCCATTTTCCCCATAAACTACTTAATATGTTCGCATTGGCTTTTTGATTTTGAAAACTAGTTGCTTCGATTATTGCTACCTGAAATCAAGAATAGTTATAATAGTTTTGAGAATATTTAATTTTGTTTAAATTTCATTTCTTTGTAAATTTAAACTCTACTATTATTAACTTCCCATAGGAAGTTATTGTAATCGGTCCGATTTGTCGAATATAAAATACGACGTTTCAAGGTCTGTACGTCCGTATGTTCGGGAAGTTTTTTTCGTTGTCCATAGCTCAAGAACCAGTAGAGATATTGACTTCAAATAAATTTCGTTGTACAAATAATAATGCAGAAAGGGCTCTCAAGAAAATTGAGTGGGTGTTTTTTTTACCATAGAAATTTGAAAAAAGGTGAACATTTTGGTTAACCCTAAATATCTCACGAACCAATAACGCTAGAGACTTGAATTAAATTTTATATCTTATAAATTGATACTAAACAAATATATTTTTGTAAAAAATTCCAATTAATGTTTTTTTTTAATCAAAAAAACTGAAAAAAATATTTGTCACCTCCAAAATTTTACGAACAAAAAATGATTTTATCTTCGAAACAATTTTGTGAAACAATTAACAAATGTTGGTATAAATTGATTTTTGACTCAAATAACTTGTCAAAACTTTGAGATATTGGCTTTAAAGCAATTTTATCTTTTTAAAAGAAGATTGTTGTCAACATTCAGCAAAATTTTGAGAAAAATCGAATCGACAGTTTTTTTTCAACAAAAAAAATGCTATTTGGTAAAAGTTTATTTTTTTCAAATAGCATTTCAAAAAATTGAAAATATTTGCTTCAAACTTATTTTATCTCACAGAAAATATTGTTTTCGATATTCTATAATTTTTGTATAAGAATCCAAAAGTCCATTTTTTTAATAATTATTTAAGCAACATTGTTTTGTATAGAAAAAAATAATGTCAAAGTCAATAGCTTCAGGGCATTCGAGTCGAAAATCCGTTTGTGTCTACAAGAAACATATCAATTCAATATGTTATCAAATGTTACAAAATTTTGGGAACAAGATTAAAAAAGTTAAAAACTAACATCATAAGTTGTTGCCATGTTATTAGAGTCGAAAACCAATTTTAAGTTGCAGTTTTTTAGGTTTTAATTTTTTTTAAATAAATGTTTCCAAAAATTGTATCAGAATACCTTTTTTTCGATGCATACAATCATTGTATATGTAAGGATTTCAATTCTAGGTATCTTGAAGCTCAGAGTAACGTCAACATTTTCACTTTGACAAATCGGACTGATTACAATAAATTAATAAATAAAGTTAAAAAAAAGCTGGTATTCGACCCACCTGATAACTTCCCGTCCCGTCTGACGATTTGTTTTGCTTAAAAGCCTTGTAGGTTTTCGCGTTCTATTTTAAAAGTTGTTAGTTGAATCTTTTTTTAAAATGTTTCTAATTGAATTTTTCTAAAATTTTACTAAACATTACCAACAATATTTTGAATATGATGAAATAGCCGAAACCCAATTTTTGCAAATTTTAGTAGTATTTCTTAAAAGTTTTTATTTTTTATATAAACAAAATACAAATTGATTGATTGAAATTAATTTGAAATCAATATTTTTTATTATTTAGGAGATCTCAAGAAACGAACATTAATTTTTGACAAGTTTGTGTATTACATATTTTTTGAAGATTTTAATTTTTGATGAAAAAACTGAATATTAGTTTTTTTTTTAATTTACTGAATGTCAAACACAATATTTTCTTTAAGATAAAAATAGTTTAAAGGTAATATTTTATATTCTTGAAAAGATATTTGAGTAGAAATTAATTTTTTTAAGTTTAGTAATGTTTTGTTTAGGTTCGTATTTTTTTGTGAAAAAACCTGTCCAAAATTTCTTCTCAACTTCTCAAAATCTTCTTAATTTTGAACATAACAATTTTTTAGACGATAAATTTAATTTGAAGTCAATAATATCAACATTTTTACCAACTTTTCCTAGTGTTTTTTAATTTTTTTTTTTTTATAAAAAAAAATGTTTCTCAAAATTTTACAAGATGTCAAAATCGTTATTCTGCGGCGCATAAAATCATTTTGGATGTAAAATCAATTCCTGTTAAATGTTCGAGTTGACAATTATTTTTTTCAGTTTTTTTGATTTTTTGGTTCGTGAGATATTTTGGGGTAACCAAAATGTTCGCCTTTTTTTAAATTGCTATGGTTAAATTGCTATCTTAAAAAACCCACAAACTTTTTTTTTTAAGAGTCTTTTTTGCATTTTTCTGCATTATTATCTAAATTAAAGAAATGTATTGGAAGTCGATATTATTACTGTTTCTTGAGCTATAGACGACGAAAAAAATTCCCGAACTTACAGACGTACGGTCGTATATACACACGTACGTACAAAAATCTCTCTAAAAAAAATTGTATTTAGACTCTAAGGACCTTAAAACGTCGAGTAATGTCAAAATTCTCAATTCGACAAATCGGACCGATTATAATAACTTCCTATGGAAGGTAAAAATGTTTCTTCAAAAAACAAATAAGTTCGTTTTGAAGGGTCTTTCCTGAACTCCGCGCCAATTGAAAGACCAGAAAAAAAATAATTTTTTAGTATAGCGAAAAGAAATTGTTTATATGGACTTTAAATACAATTCTCTTTTATCACAGGTAGGCATTATCACAGTTGTTAGGTTTCTTATAAAAGCTTTTTTTAAAGAAATTTCAGATTAAATTATATACAGTAGCAGGTTATTGACAGCTGGATTGACAGTTGATTTCTAACTTTTACAAATCTTACTTACTTAAAATGGCGCTAAAGTCCTGTGTGAACTAGGACCTCAGCCAACAAACTTCTCCATCTAACTCGGTCCCTAGCTAGATGTCTCCAGTTTCGCGCCCCAAGTTGGGTAAAGTCACTTTCTAATTGCGTGCGACTGTGGGTGTGGATTCGAAGACTTTCCGGGCCGGAGCATTGGTTTCCATGCACTCTACGCGACCCAGCCATCTTAGTCGTTGGACTTTTACCCTTCTTGCCAAGTCTATGTCGCTGACGCCCGTAAAGATCGTCGTTTCATCTTCTCCTCCACTCCACTTCGATGCATACGAGATCGTAGATCACACGAAGAACTTTTTACTCGAAACCACCCAATTCATTTGCTTTTGTCATAGTCCACACTTCTGCACGGTAAAGCAGAGCGGGGATAATGAGGGTCTTATATAGCTACACTTTGGTCCTTCGAGAGAGGGCTTTGCCACTCAATTACTTTCTTAGCCTAGAGAAACAGCGGTTAGCAAGAGTTATTCTGGTGTAGTTTTCTGAGTTTATAGCGGACCCTAAGTAGACGAAGTCCTAGACTTCCTCAATGTTTCGTCTGTCGAAGGTGACGTTTTGACTAAGACGTCGGTGTTGTAAGTCCTTTCTTGAGGACATCATGTACTTTGTTTTGCTCTCATTAACCGTTAACCCCATTTTTGCTGCACCTGCCTCAATTCTCACAGAAAACCCTTTTGACATCACGCTGAGTTCTTCCGATTATGTCAATGTCATCAGAGAGACTTTTGAAAGATAGTGCCTCTAGTGTTGACGTGTGAGATCTGCACTATTCTTTCAAGTACGATGTTAAAAAAATCGCATGACAGTGCGTCACTTTGTGTAAAAACCTTTTTTGACTTCGAAAGGATCTGTTAAGTCGGCATTGAAGCCATCCACTTCAGCGGCTTTGTTAGACTTCAGCTTAGATATGGCAATCTTTCTTTAGTCTTCGTCTGGAAGAAGGTATTGTTGGTTTTCGTCATCTATGTTGAATCGATCATCCTGCCTGACAGCGGAATTCAGTTCTTCATCGCCGTTATACAGTCTGCAGAAGTGGTCCTTCCATATCCTCAGCATTGACTGCGGTTCCACTATGACGTTTCCACTTTCGTCTTTGCAGCCTTGCAACTTGTGAATTTCGTTTCACCTGTTCATAAAACTTTCGAACTTCATTCATGCTCTTAAACCTCTCAACATCTTTGACCGCACGCTTCTCATGCCCTCTCTTTATCCTTCTGAGAAGTCGGCGTTCCTCTCCCCTCTTCTGCTCATAGATCTCATGAGCAGCTCTCGTCCTTTTATGCAGCGCCGTTTTGCGTGCCTGTTGTTTGGCTGCATTTGCCTGCCGAGATTCCTCATCAAACCAGTGGTTCCTTGTTGGTGGCTGTTTGAAACCCAGCACATCAGAGGCGGCTTCTCTGATTGCATCTTGGGAATGTTGCCACTGGTTTTTGATACATTTTGCTAGCGGCACGGAACTTGGAGAGAGGTTACTTGTAACTCGGTACAAGTAATTGGCGGTCTCTTGCGATTGTAGCCGTTTAACGTGGTACCTTCTCCCAGCATCACCCTGTTTTTCCTTTGGTCTGGAAACCCGAAGTGCTACTTTCGTTTCAACGAGGTAGTGGTCCATGTCGATGTTAGCTCCTCGGAAAGTTTGGATATCCATCATGCTGGAAGCGGATCTGGCGTCGTTAGCAATATGGTCAATCTGGTTGATGAGCAGAACTTAAAGTTCCTTTGTGGATGTTGAGGTGTGGAAAACGTGTACTGGCTACCATGGCGTTTCGCCCCCCAAAAAAATCTTTGAGTCTGAATCCGTTGTGGGAAATGTTGTCGTGCAGGCTGTTTTTCCCGATTATTCTACCAAATATGTCTTCCCTTCCTAGCTTGGCATAAAAATCGCCCAGGACAATTTTAATATCGTAGCTTAGACACTGCTCATATGTTTTGTCTAAGAGCTTTTTGTTGTCATCCTTCTCCTCTGTGGGAGCGTGAGCTAGTGTTGCCGAATTCATAATGCTGATGGTCATGAGGCGCTCGTTGGTGAACCTATAGCTCAAGACTTGCTGCCTTAATTTGGCTCCAATGACAAAGCCGCATCCAAATAAGTGCTGTTGGTTTTCATGGTAGCAGTCACCATAGTAAATATCGCCCCTTTTACCGTTATTTTAACAGCTTATGCTCCAGTGAAATAGCCAGTTGCATTCCTCCCCTTAAACAGTTCAACCGTAATACTCGCGCTTCTAGGAATGATCATCAGTACACCCGCGAGCCCAACTTCGATCGTACTGTCAAATACAGACATTCGTTCTTTAGCCGTACTACGCGAATGTGGAATGCCTTACCACACTCTGTCTTTCCTAGTCATTGCAATATTGAGGAATTCAAAACCAATGTGCACCGACATCTCCTTTTAAACCCTCTCTCCTCTTCCTAGTGCTCGCACTGTGCTTCTGCATAATAAGGGTAGTAATATCCCCTTGAGTGTGTGTTTATTATAAAAAAAAACATGGGTATGCAACGGCACGCGATTAGTAATTAAAAAATTAATAAAAAATGTTATCGAATCCATAATTCTAAATCGCAATTTCCGAGGTAAAAATACGAGTATATTATTACCGCGAATCCCTATTATACCCCCAGATGTGCCAATTCAATTCAAACGCCTTCAATTTTCAATTCAGTTTACATTTGCAATGTCTATCAATAAGTCTCAAGGCCAAACGATGTCTGTCTGCGGCTTAGATTTGAGCACTTCATGTTTTTTTTTTTTCAAATCAACGTTTTTCGGGTCAGCTAGTATTATTATAGAAGTTTTTCTATTAGTTTTAGTAGTATCAACAAAAACATAAAATAAACATCAAAAGTCGAACACATTATTAATCAACTTAAAAAAATATTCCATTGTCTATTAGTTGCTTCTCCTAACCTAACTTGATATTCACAAAAGTTCTATATTCTCATCTTGAAACTTAATATATTCAAAATCTCTTATGCAATATCACTCAATATTTTGTTAAAAAAAAGTAATATATTCATTTTTGTTAGATCGAAACAAACACAAGAAAACTATCTGCCCGACAACTAATATACCACAACACCTGTTTCTTTTATTATTCCTACCTATAATTGGTCTAACAGGAAACTGCATTTTAAAAATTTAGAAACAAATCTTTAAAAAAAAACGCTAGCATTTGTTTAAAATGTCGAAACTAACTAAACTTGTCCTCACTGTCAAAACTCGAATTTAAGCAACATGTAACGTGATGCATTATTACAAATGCACTACGGTCCTTATACCACCTACCTTCCTATTCTAAAGCTCCTTCGTTGTGTTCCAATCAAAAGACAAGCTTGATTTTACAGATACCTTTTATGTTACAATCGAACTACTATCTGTAAAATAGACGGACAGTCGTTTGCTTTAGCTGCATACCAATGTGTTGCGTTCAATCATTTCACTCTTCCAACTTAAATCAAGTTTTCGCAACCTTTTTGACGTTTACCATAGGTAGTCTCAGCTTCTCAACTACCAGCACTGCCAGCTTTAAAAAAAAGCTATAGAAATCAAAAGTTTCACACCTACCGCCACCACCATCACACCAGAGGAGTCTGTGATTCCAGATCTATGTAAAAGCTCATCTCACATAAAGCTACACAAGATGCCTGACGTATTCTTTATACTCTTCATCTGCTTGTCCAGATTTCGTAGCGTAGCTCGCTAGACGAATGTATCTTTTAGATAAATAGTGGTGCAGCATCGAGATTGGCTTTTAAGTTTGTGATCTCTGTGCGCGCATCGTCATCGAAATAAATAATATAAATTTTATCTCATCTTCCTTTGTAAAGCTACTTAACTTTAAAAAAATTCAAAAATTCAAAATGTGGACCTCAATAATAATCCTTACAGTGTTTCAAGTAATTCTAGCCGCTAATAACGATATCCGTAAGTTTGATGATTTTCGATCT
Source organism: Eupeodes corollae (assembly GCF_945859685.1). Taxonomy (NCBI): domain Eukaryota; kingdom Metazoa; phylum Arthropoda; class Insecta; order Diptera; family Syrphidae; genus Eupeodes; species Eupeodes corollae. The sequence continues at coordinate 143,084,498 of NC_079147.1, read as the reverse complement.
TTTGGTGATGGTGGTGGCTTGACTGTTTTAAGTGTTTTTGATAATTGGGTAGATGATCATCGAAGCGTTTAAACTTTCGCTTTCAATTGACTCTAAAGTATTTGGTGTATGTGTTTTCTTCTTCAATCGGAGGCAATTAAATTAACTTCCGGCAAGGCACAATGCAGCTAAATTTGGCCGTTTTGATGCTTACGTAGAGTCAATCCGTCAGGAATTTCAATCGTATAATCACCACCGCAGTCTAGGCAAGGGTCAGTGGCTGAAAAAAATAAACGAAAAATAAATTGCTATAAATGACTCTCTAGTTGACAAAAATACATTTTCCATTATAATTCGTTTATAGTCAGAAATGCGGGTACCAAAAAAGAATTAAATAAATAAATAAAAAAAAAAACAAGACTAGCCTAAATCGGGCATATTGGGTGTGGGGATGAAATTACTTTTTCGTCTTCTCCAACAACAGACTTGACCAACATGTCGAAATCTTTAAATAGACATGTTTTACTTTTTTAATTGGAAGCAGCTTTGCCGGGAACACATGAACGTCGTACAGGCTGTAATTTCGTAACAAAAAAGCTGTGTTAAAAATTTAATCAGCTTTATGAAGTTATTTTAGAGTTTTTCGGGTTATTTTTATGAAAATCGAACCAAAATTTCTAAAATTGGTGAATTATTTCAAATCTTTTGGTTAAACCAAAATCTCCTGAAATGTTCAAAATTTTATAAAATTAAAGTAAGCTTTCTTGAGTTTCTTCGTTTGATTTTTTCTTGAATTAATGATTAGTGTGTTTTTTGTGGTGGATTGCTAAGATTGAAGACATCAAGACTTCTATTTATAATTTGAATGTAAATTTAAATTTATTTAAAAAACAAAAAACAATAAAATGTAAAAAGTACGTGTACGCCCGAGGGTACCATTGTAATATTTGTAAAAGATCTACTGGTTCTCATTTTTACACTCTAGGGGCAATGGTGGAGGAAGATTTATAGGTAATTTTACATTAATTCAAAAAAAATCGGTTAGATTTTCTAACGGCCAATTCCTTGACAAAGTTGCAGCCTCTAAAAATCGGTTTATAGAAAATTTCGATCTCGTTGAATTGTATTTGATTTTACCACAAAGTCTTAGAGCGTTAAAACTCTGATTTAGATCTCAGTCTCAGATAAAACATTGATTTATTAGATCCTCAAATTTGAGAGTTTACTATATTAGAACTTGCTGTAGCCTATAAGAATATAAGCTTATTCGTTTTCTTAATTTAAAATCACAGAATTTTTTCAGTGTGCAGTAATAATAAAAATATAGTTATGAAAGCGAACAATTCCATTTCATAACAACTTTCAGACTAATAAAAATGCCTGTAAAATTTAATGTTAAGCTAAGACTACAGAAAATAACACAAGAACAATGAACAATTTGTCAAGAAATAGCTTTAAATCCTTAACGTTTATGGGTTGACAATTTGTTTGTTTAAAGAGTTCTGGAAATAGTAATAAGACTGTGTAAAAATACTCGAGTTATAAGTATTTTTAAAACCAAATTTTAAATGATAAACCGAGAGTTATTACATTAATTTTTAAATTAGAGCTATGTCAAGGAATTGGCTGCAAATCTAATGATAAGCAACTTACATCAATCAATTTTTTTATTTCTGTGTCTTCTATAAGAGACAATATTTTAAATTTTGATGTTTGTTTCTTCTTTTCAACTAATGAAATGTTCTGAGTTCCCAGATCTTTGGAAGTATTTATACTCGTACCAAACGATTGACCATACAAAAGATTCTTAAAATTAGGTAACGAACTATCGTCCTATGGCAAATTTGTCTGTGACGTAATTTTATTTAATTTGAATGTTGTCATCTGTGAAAATGAGAATGGATTAGTGAAAAAAACCTACAATTACTAATTTATTACATTTCTATACTTTTTTGTTGGATGCATTCGAAAAACAGTCTCAAGCCCGTTTGCAACGTTGCAGATTTTAGCAAGGCATTTGACAATCTAGCAAATGAAACAATTAGGCTTAACGACCATTTCGTTTGTGGATCTCAACATATCTTAAAGATGGAAATTATAGCGTCATGTTCAAGTCCGTTTGCAACTTTATAGACCTTAGCGAGGCATTTGACAAATTAAGTCATGAAACTCTTCTTAATAATTTAAGCAAAATTAGGCTAAACGACCATTTCGTTTATGTATTTCGTTATATTTTAAAGATAGAAATTATAGCTTCATGTTCAGGACATTCAATTCTGGTGTACCTCAAGGGAGTCATCTTGGTCTATAGCTGTTTAATTCTACTAGCTATCTGTGAAAATCAGCATACAATTACTAATTTATTACAATTCCATACTTTTTTGATGAATCTATTTGAAAAACACTCTCAAGTCCATTTGCAACTTTACAGACTTTAGCAAGGCATTTGGCAAATTAAGTCACGAAATTCTTCTTAATAATTTAAGCAAAAATTAGGCTTAACAACCATTTTGTTTGTGGGTTTTGTCATATCTTAAAGATAGAAATTATAGCTTCATGTTCAGGACATTCAATTCTGGTGTACCTCAAGGGAGTTATCTTGGTCTATAGCTGTTTACTTCTATTATCTGTGAAAATCAGCATACAATTAATAATTTATTACAATCCCATACTTTTTTGTTGGATCCATTCGAAAAACACTTTCAAGTCCGTTTGCAACTTTACAGACCTTAGCAAGGCATTTGACAAATTAAGTCATGAAATTCTTCTTAATAATTTAAGCAAAAATTAGGCTTAACAACCATTTTGTTTGTGGGTTTTGTCATATCTTAAAGATAGAAATTATAGCTTCATGTTCAGGACATTCAATTCTGGTGTACCTCAAGGGAGTTATCTTGGTCTGTTGCTGTTTACTTCTGTTATTTGTAAAAATCTCCATAGGTTTGTAAAAAAACTACAATTACTTATTTATTACAATTTTATACTTTTTTGATGGATCCATTCGAAAAACACTCTCGAGTCCATTTGCAGCTTTACAGACTTTAGCAAGGCATTTGACAAATTAAGTCATGAAATTCTTTTATATGAATTAAGCAACATTAGGCTTAGTGACCAGTGCGTTTGTATATTTCGTCATATCTTAGAAATTATAACGTCATGACGTTTAATTATGGTGTACCTCAAGGGAGTCATCTTGGTCTATTGCTGTTTATTGTATTTATTAATGATTTGCCTTCTGTTTTAAATAATTCTAGGTGCAATGAAAATCATTTAATTTGAAATATTGTAATATAATGAATTTGACGGAAAAACGCAATATAATAAATTATGAAAACATTTTAATGTTGAATTGGTAACGTTTAAATAGAGAATGCAGTTTTTCGGTCCTTAGTGTTTTAATAGACTCAAAATTAATGTTTGCTGATAAATATAAAAATATAGTGGTTTTGGCAAATGATTTTCATTTTCGTAATCTATATTTTATTAAAATTCCGTATGTTTTTTTTTATGAGACCTCTTTTTGAATACTCTTGAGTTCTATGGCGTTCTAAATTGACTAAGTAAAAAGTATTCAACGTAGATTTTTAAGATTTTGTGTTTGTTTTTTCCCTGCCCTGACAGACTTTATGTTACCTCCATCCAATCAAAAGCTTCCCTGAAAAGATCTTGAACAAAAAATTTTTCCAAAATAAAGAGAACATATTTAAATATGATAGAAGATTATTGATGCTATATAAATTACGTGTGTTTTATGATTTGATTTGTTTGTTGATTCAAAATTTCAATTTATTTTACACGAACCAAAATTGCTTTTGAAAATAGTTTTTACATCATTGCAATATCTTAAAATCATCTTTAGCTTCATTTTAATTGCTTAGTAATAGTTAAAAGTTTGACAAAAAATGATCTGTTTCCAAAATTGATGAAATATCAAACTTTTGAAATGTTTTTAAAAAAAAGTATTACCAAAATTGATGAAATATCAACCTTTTAAGGTGTTAAGAGGGCATACTCATTGGAAATTTCCAAAAAAAACTTTGTTTGTCTTTTTTGGACAGCAAACGAGTTTATTGTAAAAAATATTTTGTGAAAACATCAAGGCCATGTCTCTAATCACTCCGTATAAATAAAGTCTAAGAAGTGATCGATCGCAGAAACAAAGAGTCGGTTTAGTTTGAAATCGCGGTTTTCTCCCAATAAGATTTTTCAATTTTATTGAAATTGTAATACAATGGGACAATTATTTCTTGAATCTTGAATTGATTATTAATATCTAAGAAAAAAACAAAACTTGTCACTGCTTAAGTCAAGTGAAAAAAGTATACTTTTGCGAGGTTCAATGAAGCCAATTTTTAGCAATCGGCCTCATTGGCCTTAAACAAGGTGAAATAAGGACAAGTTGGTTTTATTTCCCTTAAAACACAATTTGGTTTTGTAGACAGCATTATGGCGTGTGCAATATATATATTGCATTATAGTATGCAAACTGTTAGGTATGAATAAAGGGTCATGATGACTCTCTGTAAACCCCTTACATGAGCACACCATAGGCTTTGGGAAAGTTGCTAAATTGGATGCATGCGAAATTTGTTTTACACTTAAAAACTATCGTCAGCTCCATTCAGAAGTTCGACTAAAAATCAATATTTAGCCTCAAAGAGAGAATTATATTAAGTGTGCTCTTAATTGAACACTAACAAACAGATCTGTTTTTTCAAGGCAGGCTTTGGAAATCAGATGTTCTTGAGAAATAATAACATTTTCTGAGCTTCTATTTGCTCAAAAGGAACTCCTTCAATATCGATCAATCTTTTTTTTCTTAATTGACACGACCTCTATTAGAACCTACAAACAAATGAAAAAGGTGAATTAAATAATTAAATATTAACATTTTTTTAACTTCTTGTTTCCTTATTATGCGGTTTACCAATTTGAATAATTCTTTTGTATTTTAGAATCTTCTTAAAACGCATAAATAATATTGCATATCAAAATATAGCAGAATTTTTTAAATTTATTATTCAAACAAAAAGTATTGATGATATTTTAATTCAAGTTAATACTTTTGCATTTAAATCTGTATAAGTCCAAGTATAATCATTGGTTTATTATGTATTAAGGGTTCTATAATAGGTGTGTGTGTGTTTTTTTTTTGGAAAAACCATCCGCAGTACAGTAGAAACTTATATGATAAACAAATACAACATCCGCATTAGTAGTAGTGTAGTGGATTATGCGAAATAATTACTTGATAAATTACTGTTAAATTTTGTTTGGGGTTCAGGAGCGGATCAGTTTTAATTTCCCATTAAGGCATAACACTAATGGTAAATTGTAACTGAGAAGGTTTAGTGCCCAAAATAAATTTACTTCATAGATAACTGTCTTGTTTTGTTTTTGTGTTTTTGTTTATTGTGATATAGCAACATTTGTGGGCTTGGAAAAAATTTCAATGCTGCATACGTTCATACAGTTTTGAACAGGCCAGCTGTTTTGGCACTAAACGAGACTCAGGTCGGTGAAACCACCGATCACTCTGAGTTTAACCTCTTCAGTTATAGCTTAGTGCCTTTATTCTTTTCTCACCATGGTCTAGCCGTATATGTACGGAATGGTGTTGCCTATCAACTTCTACCACAATATGGTCAATGCACCAACACAATTATATGTGGTTTAAATTCACCGTCCAAAGGCGCATCATTTACACGTTTTTCATATATCGTATCCCAAGTCTGGGTAGCAATTTGACTTCTAACGAATTCGATGCGCTGTCGGATTCCATCCAGAGCATTGTATCACATTTTCCGCACAGTGAGATCGTTGTTAAGGCCGATTTTAATGCACATAATTCTTCATGGCTGCGCTATTCTGGACAACATCCGAATAAAGGTTTGTCGAGATTTTTGCTGAGTTAAACCACCTGACTCAGTTAGTTGACGAGGAAACTCTGATTCCCGACGTTGCAGGCCAATCCTCCAACACTAAAGACTTGTTTCTTACTTCTGATCCTAATAAATATACTGTCAATGTATTATCGCCTCTAGACTCATCAGACCATTGTGTCATATCTGCAAATTTCTCATGCCAAAAAACACCAGTTAAAGTCAAAACCCCTACGAGAACCGTTTGGCAATATGAGAAAGCCAACTGGAGCGGCCTCAATGAATTCTTCAGGAACTTCAACTGGTTACTATGCTTCCTTGATAGTGACGGGGACTGCAGTGCAGATATGATTACAAACTTGATTCTTTGTGGAATGAGAAATTTTATCCTCAATAGGGTAAAATCTATCAAACCCAAAGAAAACTTATGGTTTGATTCCAGCTGTAAAGAGATTATTAGGACCAAAAATGTAAGTTTCCGGAATTACAAAGCCAACCCAACTGAGGAAACCCCGAATAAGTTCAAACAAGCTAGAAAAACCTGTAACAGACATATACTACGCATTACATTTTTGCATGATCAGAAATTACGGCAAAAATACTACAATGTCCCAATGGTAGTAAAAATGTCTGGTCATTTGTAAAAAATGTGCGCAACACTACGTCATCGTTAGTTCCTACGCTCGTTTCCAAGGGAGTGTCAATACGTAAGCGAGATTGATAAATCCAACTTGGTTGCAGCACAGTTTGCTGTTGATTCTATGGGACGGATCTTCTTTCAATCGTTCAGTTTCTAGAGCACTTAAAAATCTTGACATTCATAAATCCGCTGGCCCGGATAGTATCCCCTCTATTGTTCTGAAGAGGTGTTCTTCAACGCTGGCAAAACCACTGCGTAAGCTTTTCCATCTGTCCTATGCTACAGGTCTCTTTTCGAGTGGATGGAAAACTGCATTTGTTAAGCCTATCCCTAAAAAAGGCGAATCCTCCTCACCATCTAACTATCGTCCAATTGCACTTACGTCCCTTCTTTCTAAGGTCATGGAAACGCTGATAAATTTTTAGCTTAAGAAATATCTTAAAGAACGGCAGAATGGATTTCGTTGCAATAGATCCACTGGTGATCTCATGGTTCATCTCACCGAACAGTGGAACAAATCTTTACATCGTTTTGGAGAAAGTAAGATTATTGCACTTGATACTTCAAAGGCATTTGATAGAGTTTGGCACGAAGCTCTCTTATTGAAAATGCGTGCATTTGGTATTGATAAATCCCCACTTCGTTGGATTAGAAACTACCTTTCGGACCGTTCAATTCAAGTAGTCTTGGACGGGTTCAAATCTGATATTCACAAAATAAACGCTGGTGTGCCCAGGGCTCCGTTTTGTCTCCGACACGTTTCCTTATTTTTGTAAATGATCTTTTGTCTGAAACTTCTAACCCACTTTATTGTTTCGCTGATGACAGTACCCTCAGCTTTTCATATTCGTTTCTAGATTCTCATCCTTGTTCTTCAGATGCTTACTACCAACGGCAGCGTATGATGAGCTCATTAAATTCATGATCTTGGGGAATCAAAAACCGTGTAGAATTTAATGCTTCGAAAACTCAATGCTGTCTACTGTCACAAAATCGTAACCTTTCCCCTATGCCACTATCCATGAGTGGTACTTTCATCGTGGAGACCGAACAGCTTTCAGTCTTAGGTATGTGCATTACAAACAACTTGTTGTGGAGTGATCACATATTTGACATCGCCAAAAATGCTGCCAAGTGTTTAGGTTTAGGCAAGAAGTTTTTTACTCCTGCTGATCTATAACCTATAAAGCCTATATTCGTCCGAAACTCGAGTACAATTCCCATATCTGGGCAGGTGCTCCTATAACCTACTTGAGTCTCCTAGACAGAATTCAAAAGACAGCTCTAAAGATGATAGGTGACCGTTGTCTAACTGAAACTTTTGTATCTTTCGGTAAGGTTTCATGCCTGTCATTATTTTATTGCTACTTTCATAAACAATGCTCTAATGAAATAGCCAGTTGCATTCCTCCCCTCAAACAAATCAACCGTAATACCCGTTCCTCTAGGAATGCTCATCAGTTTACAATTGAGCCCAATTTCGGACGTAATGTTCAAATTTCGAAAATCTGAAATTAGTTTTCTCTGCAATATAATAAAATAATATTATTTTATCAGATAAAATTATAGAACCTAATTAAAACGATGAGACTGGCATAATTTCGATAGTTAACTGGAAGTTTTGTCTTCTAGTCTCAGCCTCTGTAAAGTGAAATATCTCATATCATTGAAAATCCAAATAGGTCACCACTTGACCCTAAGATGTCTCTAGAAGCAATCCTCCCTAATTAGCATTTGGACATAAATTGTTTTATTAATTTATTATAAACTTATTAACAAATATCAAATATAGTGATTCATAAATTCATCTTAAAAGAACAAGTGCGAATTTTCTCCTCCAAAAAATAAAAAAATCTTACTATTTAAATAAGATTTCAGGAAATCATTGCGACTTAGAAGTCCGTAAAGGCCTGGCAAATTTTTTTTCTGCTCAACCATAAAGTAGGTAATTATAGACTTGTTTGATTTAAATGTTAATATAAAATAAACATACATCTAATCGCGTTTATTAAACCTCAATATATTTACCTTTACTACATGATAATTAATGCTAAATAACAAAAAAAACTATACAAACTTTTTGAATAAAAGAATCGAATGCAAAATAAAAGAAAAAAAAAACATCCGCAATCAGTCATCAGTCACTTCAATGATCTTCTTTTATAATAAATCAAATCGACCTTTAAAACTTAATGAGTATCAAAAACAAAATAGCAACAATTTCATCTTAAATCTTAATTAAGTATGGTATATGCCATGCAAACCGTTAAATTATGAATGCCTATAAAATGTATGTATGTAATAGTTTACAGTTTAATCGTACTAATTATGACTTTAAAGATGTGTATCTTTAAAGATACATGATGGTCAAGTCATTAAGATTAAACAACAAAACTTCCATCAATACAACAAAAACAGAAAAATCATCTCAATTTCGCAATATCAAAATAAATAAATAAACAAACACAATGCAAAAAAATGTCAAGGAAACCAAAATTAAGAAAACAAATATCAAACACGCAAGGGCTTACTTTTTCCATCATTGATAAAAATATGATATACAAAAATAATTCAATATTTGCATTGATTTAAAATGATTAAGTATCTCTAAAATTTATAAAGTAAAGTTCAAACAAACAAAAATATATATTTAAGTGCACGAACTTTTTTTGGGATTTAAGTCATTTAAAATTCTTGGCCAGAGCTACTGTTTTATTTTTAACTTAACAACCAGCCTTAAACGCGTGATGGTAATTTACATACGTACATAATTAAGCGATGATAGTGACTCACAATACTACTGGATTTTGGCTAATATACAGTTTTACTGATATTCTGTGAAACATAAAATAAATTATTTGAGCATGAATAACTTGAACATAATTAAGTCAGTTCACTATTCAGAATCTGAAGTCTTTAGTTTTACTATAAGTCGTTGAAAAAAAAACTTAACAGGTTTTTCATAAGTCTGATAACTTAAATTTCACTTAACCAATTTGACAGGTATTGACAACTTATTCAAAGAACGTCTAATGATATTGATTTTTTGTCAAATCTTAATTTTGAACTTTTGATTCCTTTTCATTACCCTGAATGTTATGTAAAGAGTTTTTCAATAAGGGCGATTAGATGTTGAAAGGGAATTAAACAAGCTGTGTGTGAAGTATTAACACGGCTTCTTACGGTGGCATGGGTCCGAGTGGTCCAATTTTCAGATCCGGCCTGTGCTATGTTCAGCTTTAGGGCATCGGTCGATTCTGGTTTATTTGCATAGACATGCGACTTCAAGAAACCCAACAGGAAAAAGTCTAGCGGGGTCTAATCGCATGATCTTGGTGGCCAACTCACATCACCCCTGAGAGAGATAGCCTTACCCTCAAATCATTCATGCAATTTGTCAATCTTGGCGTTTGCTGTGTGGCACGTAGCACCGGCCGTCCTGATGGAACACCACATGTCTTCTAGGTCCATATGGTTCAATTTAGGCCATAAGAAATTAGTTTTCATCGTTGTGTATCGCTTGTTGTTGACTGTGACTGCCTCACTAACGTTGTTTTCAAAACAGTTCAGACCAATTACGTCACCGGCCCAAAATCCACACCAAACGGTAACTTTGTGAGGATGCATTATCACCAAGTGAACCTCGCGTGGGTTGGTGTCGTCCCATATACGGCCATTTGTCTAGTTAATTGGAGTCTTCTTCTAAACTATTCGAAGAAGACCAGTCAACGAGCAAACGGCGTTGTCTATGGTCATGAACTTTGAGCTCCTATGTCAGTTCGATCTTGTACGGGCGGAGGCCGAAGTCCCGGCGCAAAATTCACCAAGTTGAAATCTGCGAAAGGCCGAGTTCTTGTGTATGGTGGGGAATAGACCGCCTTGGGTTCTTCTGGTGTACACTTAAACGGACCGCGGTGATGTTCTGGGCCGATCTATCGTTACTTAAACAAACAGATGTTTGCTGATTGTTTATTGAACTGGTCGTCTCAAACGTTGAAGAGTAGCCTGCGAAAGGCCACCACGTCTACTGTAAAATGGGTGCAATAGACTCAACTTTTTCGTTAACTTAAAGCACACTCATTTTGATAATAAAGTTTTATTATTTGAACGTGGTGTTCCATCGTGTAACTTGCTATGATGATTTGGCATAAGCAACTGAATAATAAACAAAAGATTTTACAGATGTCACCCAAAAAAATGGCCGCCCACGGGACGCCAAAATAACACCCGTGCCAATTGAAAGACCGGAAAATAGTTAATTTTTTAGTATAGAGAAAAGAAAAGGTTTATATGGACTTAAGTACATTTTTTTATCAAAGGTGTTATTGTAGGCATTATCACAGTTGTAAGGTTTCTTATAAAAGCTTTTTTTAAAGAAATTTCGGATTAAATCTTATACAGTAGCAGGTCATCACAGCTGGATTGACAGTTGATTTCTAACGTTTACAAATCTTACTTAAGGTGGCACTATAGTCCTGTGTGAACTAGGACCTTACCCAACAAACTTCTCCATCTAGTAAGTTGAGTAAGGTCACTTTCCAATTACATGCGTGCGACTGTTGGTGTGGATTCGAAGACTTTCCGGGCCGGAGCATTGGTTTTCATGCACACTACGTGACCCAGCCATCTAAGTCATTGGACTTTTACCCTTCTGGCTAAGTCTACGTCGCTGAAGCCCGCACAGATTGTCGTTTCATCTTCTCCTCCACTCCACTTCGATGCATACGGGATCGTAGATCATACAAAAAACTTTTTTCTCGAAACCACCCAAGGTGCTTTCATTTGCTTTCGTCATAGTCCATGCTTTTGCAACGTATAGCGACACTTTGGTCCTTCGAAAGAGGGCTTTGACCCTTAATTGCTTCCTTAGCCCAGAGAAACAGCGGTTAGCAAGAGTTATTTTGGTGTTGTTTTCTGAGTTTATAGCGGAGCCTGGGTAGACGAAGTCCTAGACTACCTCAAAGTTACGTCTGTCGGAGGTGACGTTTTGACCAAAACGTCGGTGTTGTAAGCCATTTCTTTACGACAGCATCATGTACTATGTTTTGCTCTCATTAACCGTTAAATTAAACCCATTTTTGCCGCATCTGTCTCAATTCTTACAAAAACCCTTTTGACATCACGCTGAGTTCTTCCGATAGTGTCAATAGCTTCAAAGAGACTTTTTAAAGATAGTGCCTCTAGTGTTGACGTGTGGGATCTGCACTATTCTTTCAAGTACGATGTTACGATGACAGCGCGTCACTTTGTCTAAAACCTTTTTTGACTTCGAAAGGTTCTGTTAAGTCGGCATTGAAGCCATCCAGCTCAGCGGCTTTATACGGCTTTCTTTAGTTCGGGAAGACGGTATTGTTGGCTTTTGTCGTCTATGTTGCATCGATCATACTGACTGACAATGGGATTTGGTTCGTTGTCGCCGTTATGTAGTCTGCAGAAGTGGCCCTTCCGTATCCTCAGCATTGACTGCAGTTTCACTATGATGTTTCTATTTCCACCTTCGTCTTTGCAGCCTTTTGGTTCAAGTTTTATGTACTTGTGAACTTCGTTTCAACCGCTCATACAACTTACGAACTTCATTCCTCTCTCTTATTCCTTCTGAGAAGTCGTTGTTCCTCTCGCCTCTTCTTCTCATAGAGCTCATGAGCAGCTCTCGTCCTTTTATGCACCGCCACTTTGCGTGCCTGTTGTTCCATTGTTTGCAGGGTGCTTGAAACCCAGCTCGTCAGAGGCGGCTTCTCTGATTTCATCTTGGCAATTTTACCACTGGTTTTCGATGCATTGTGTTAGCGGCACAGAACTTCGAGAGAGGTTACTTGTAACTCGGTCGGAAAAGGATTTGGTGATCTCTTGCGATTGTAACCGTTCCACGCATCACCCTGTTTTTCCTTGGGTGTGGAAACCCGAAGTGCTACCGTGGTTTCAACGAGGTAGTGGTCCGAGTCGATGTTAGCTCCTCGGAATATTCGGACATCCATGATGCTGGAAGCGTGTCTGGCGTCGCTAGCAATATGGTCAATCTGGTTGATCAGGGGAACTCCAAGTTCCTTTGTTGATGTTGAGGTGTGGAAAACGCGTACTGGCTACCATGGCGTTTCGCCCCGCAGCAAAATCTATGAGCCTGAATCCGTGTTGTCGTGCAGGCTGTTTTTCCGATTATTCTACCAAAGATGTCTTCCCTTATTAGCTTGGCATCAAAATCGCCCAGGACAATTTTAATATCGTAGGTAAGACACTGCTCATATGTTCCTTCTCTTCTGTGGGGGCGTGAGCGCATATCAGGCTAATGTTGCCGAATTTAGCCTTGATGCTCATGGTCATGAGGCGCTCGTTGATGAACCTATAGCTCAAGACTTCTTGCCTAAGTCTGGCTCAAATGACAAAGTCGCATCCAAATAAGTGGTGTTGGTTTTCTCGGTAGCAGTCAACATAATAAATATCGCAGTTTCTTATCCTCTTTTTGCCCGGCCTATCCCATCGTATTTCTTGGATGGCGGTAATATCTGCATTGTAGCAGTCTAGGGCCTCCCCTAATTCATCGGCTGCACGTGGTCTGTTAAGGGACCTAACATTCCACCTGCATATCCGAAGAATATGAGAGTAGGAGTTGATAGACAGAGGTGGGTTTTGAGAAAAAACCTGTGGACGCTTGTGTCCTCTTGAATGCACATGTCTACCATTTGAATATCAAAAGCATCCAACACATTCATCTAAAAACTTCCTCTCAGTTTTCGAAACAAATTCTCTTAATCCTAATGGAAAAATTGGTGATATGTAGGGTTCGCCATCTAACGTAATTTTTTTCAACTAGTGCTTATTTCGTGAACGGTAATATTGAGCTCATGTCTTATTTGACTGATAATTAGTTTTATCCTTCGGCTGAACGAATATAGTTGTGGATGCGCTTGAACAACGCTGGAAAATATTGCCTGCGTTCGACTTAGAGGAGATGCCGAATTTTGACAAAAAAGGAGTGGCCGTTACAGCCAGTGGCGATTGTTATCGGGCCATGTTGAACGAATTTTTGTTCAATTGAAGAGGAAGATATTGGTAACATTCGGTTTCAATAAGACGCCGCCCATTTTCAAAAAAAAAAGAAGAAGTTATATGTCAATGACCCTCCTTTTAAATCGGTTATCCAATAAGTATTTGATAAATGAACATGTAAAAATTAGCGTTTCATAATTATTGAGAAGCAAATATTAGCTGAAATAAATTAAAAACAAATATGCAAGTCCGTCTTGAGTCCTAAATTGATGACATACGCTACAAATGAGTAACTCGTAAATTGATTTCGGTACTCGAATAGAAATCAAATCTTTATCCGCACGAGGATTTCCCTTTGCCGAATGTTTTATTTGTTATTCATATCAATTTCTACTGTACTAGGGATAGCTTTTCTACCAAAAAACGCTACTAATAGTGTAGCTCATAAATCAAAGTATTGGTCTGTGGTAGGTCATTGTTAACCTAAATACACTAACAAACTTTAGACCAACAAACTGAATTAATTTTTGGTCTATAGAAGTTCAACACTATTTTTTTTGTATTGAATTCAAAAATCAATGATTCCTTAAAACACCTATTCAATTTTATTCATTCATTGAAATACGTGTGCGGATTACGAATGTTTATTCATATCTTTTTGTCCTCATATATAATTTTAATTAAAGGATTGCAGATAAAAAAATTGTTAAAAATCCAATGTCATACACAATTATTTTGTTTTTTTATTTGTTTGTTCAGTCATCAAGTGAAAACAACAAACATAAAATAAAACAAGAACGAAAAACTTCATTAAGTTTATTTTAAGTGCGGTTAAAGTCGTACATTATTGATGCTTTTTGAGAATACAAATCTTTTATTTAGTTCAAGGCTAACATGAAATTATAAATTCACAAAACAAAAAAATCCTTTGGTATGTACAACAATACCATCAAGAACAGGTACCACACGTTCCCAGAATTTAAAGTGAGATTTTGCTTACTTACCTACTTATATGATAGTGGCTATACTAATAAACATCAAGAGATTTCAGTTATTTTCTTAAAAGAACCCTATTGAAATCTTCTAAAGACATACGGTAAGAGTCGGTAACGAGTGAAACCAACGATTAATCATTACTAATAGTTTTTCTGTCTTCATTTAAAATTCACTTTAGGAAAGTTTTTTAATGTTGTAACACTTTCCCATAGCTTTTTAGACTATCAGCCCATGAGGTTTGGTTCTTCTGAATGTCCAAACATTGTCTCATACATTTAAGACGGTCTCCGTTTGGAAGTTGATAAGATTTTTCACCAACTGACACCATTTCAATTTGAAGATCACAATGTGGACTACTATTTCTTATATACCAAGTGGCAATTTTTTATTCCACTAAGAATTTTTTTGAAATTATTGAACGGGTTCATCATTTGTCCCTAAAGTTGGTATAAGTCCAAAGAGGTTTCAGTACTTGCTTACATAACATAATAGTTTGCTCTGGATAGATAGGTCAGAGTTCTTTCTTATTAACCAGTTACATTCTTTTATACTTTAGTTATGATAACGTTGATACATCCACTAGAATATCTTTTTGTAAATAAAAAAGAGGCTGGGATGCGACCCACACTGATAACTTCCCATCCCGTCTGTCGATTTGTCTTGCTTAAAAGTTTGCAGGTTTTCGTGTTGTATTAAAAAAGTTGAAAAATTTCAAAATTATGAAACGTTATTTTTTTCTATTGTTATATAAATAAATACAATTTTTTTAAGGAAAAAACAGGAGTGTTTGATTTTTATAAAAAATATAAACAATATTTTCTGTGAAATAAAATAAATTTGAAGCCAGTATTTTAATTTTTTTAAAAACGATTTGAGTCGAAAATAAATCATTACCATGTTTTTTATTTAGGATTTTTTTTTGCAAAAAACTGACATTTTGATTTTTTTCAAAATTTGATCAAATGTCGAAAACAATATTTCTTATAAGATAAAATTAGTTTGAAGCCAATATCTCAAAGTTTTGAAAGGAAATTTACGTCGAAAAATAATCTGTTTACCAACTTTTGTTAAATTTTGTTTAGGTTTTTAATTTTTTCTAAAAGAGCTGTTAATTTGACTTTTTTAAAATTTTGCTGAATGTTGACAACAATATTTTTTAAAATATAAAAGTAGTTTAAAGCCAATGTCTCAAAGTTTGAAAGGATATATAAGTCGAAATCAATTTTTACCAACTTTTATTAATTTTGTTTTAAAGTTTTTATTTTTTGTAAAAATACTGTCAGTTCGTTTTTTACTGAATGTTGACAACAATATTTTTTAAAAGATAAAATTAATTTAATACCAATATCTCAAAGTTTTAAAAGATATTTGAGTCGCAAAACAATTTTTACCAACTTTTATTAAGTATTTATTATGTTTTCATTTTTTGTAAAAAAAAAACTATCAATTTCTTATGAGTTAAAATTATTTATTTTCCGAAAATATATTTGTTTGGTATCACGTTACAATATATAATTTAAAATTATATTCAAGTCTCTAGCGTTATTGGTTCGTGAGATATGTTCACCTTTTTTAAACTGCTTTGGTAAAAAAAAAACACCCACGCAATTTTCTTCAGAGCCCTTTCTGTATTATTTTCTGTCCAAAGAAATTTATTTGAAGTCGATATCCCTATTGGTTCCTGAGCTATGGACGACGAAAAAAATCGAGAACGTACGGACGTACGAACGTACGAACGTACGTAACGTGCACACGCACGAACAGACATCGTTCTAAAAATCTTTTATTTCGACTCTAGGGACCTTGAAACGTCGAAAAATGTCAAAATTTTCAATTCGACAAATGGGACCCATTACAATAGCTTCCTATAGGAAATTAAATATACAAGGTTGGTCCTAAAACTTTCCTTGTTGGACACAGACTTCTTCTGAAAAATGTTGATTGTATCGTAATTTAACGAGTCCATTCGTAACATACGGAAAATCCACTCTGACCATACTTGAGTTCATTTAAGTGTCTTTTCCACCACATTCGTAATTTGATGGACGTTGGGTATCGGGAAACGTTTATTTCTTAACCCAAACTGATTAAGTCTTTTTTTCGAAAGCCTTTTCCATGAGTAGTATTAAAGATATTGGTCTGTACAATGTTTATACTTCCAGTGAATATCTTAGTTTATTATAAATATTAGTTTTTAGAAGGCTTAGTTTATTATGTATAGGAGTTTTAAGAAGGCTAGTTTTTCAAAAATCAAACATTTGAATTTTTGTAATTAATAACCTTTTATGTAACGGTTTTATCGTAGATACCGTTAACAGAATAAACCTAACCAAATAGCGATGGTTTTCCAGTGGTAAGAACAAGGGTGGATTCAGGGGGGGGGGAGTGGTTGCCTTTAAATTACTAATACTAGCCTTGAATTCCATCTAATTTTTTTGACGCACATAAATAGTGAACCTTGAAGTAAATTTTATTTGCGAAATATAGGAACTATATAGCAAGTTTTGCATTACAGGACATTACGACGTTAGAGAAGTCGACAAAAGTGGGTACCCCGATTCCGTCCTTCTGTCTGTCTTTCCTGGCCCCTAAGATCCAAACAATTGTGTTGATTGAAATTAAGGTTTTCAACCGATTAGCGTAAGGCGCTTTTTTTTCATTTTAGTAACACAAGAATTAACAGCAGTATCCATACAAATTTATTTGGTTAAAATATGTGATTTTTTTAAAACTTTCTCTAAATTTCATGTTCTTAATTTGGCTTCTTTCTATAAGAAAAACGTATGTTGGTATTGCTCCAGAAGGGTACCCCCAAAACCTTTATTTTGTTTTTAAGTTTTCTCAAGGACTAATGGATCGATTTCAATAATCTTCTCTTTCTGCGCCAGCTCTTGTCAATGATCTTCTGATAAAATTGATGATCAAAGAAGTCTTTTTTAATTTAAAAAAAATATTTATTTTGTTCACAAAACTCGATATCTCAGAGAGGGGTCAACATTTTTTGAGGAATTTAAATGCTTACCAAAAATATTTTTAAGGAAAAATTTAAAATTTAGATAGATTTTCAAAAAGAGAAACAAGTTAATCTAGATTTTTTCAGAAATCAAATGGCATTTAAATTTTTGAGAAAAACTTCTTTTGCAGGTACATTTTTAGATCTTAAAATATAGGAAATATTTTTAAACAGACTTTATGGAAGAAATTATCAAAATCTATTGACACAGTTGTGCATTTTATTGCTTTGAAAGATCTTAAACAATTTAATAAATCTACTTTTTAAGTGAATTCGATTAGGATGCTCTAGAACTGAGATTTCAAGACGAATCTCAATTATATAAATGTCCCAAAAACAGCAAAGTGACACATAATGAACGTTTCGTATCTATTGATATAACGGCTTTAAATCTATTGAGATTGTATTTTCAATTTAATTTTTTAAAGAAATTATGCACTTAAATGCACCTAATTTCTTAAATCAACAACCAAAATTTGTAAGTTTTTTTAAATCCGTTTGGAACAAAATACGAGTTAGCAGACTGATAGTGATAGTAACAATAGACTCCCGAAAATTAAGTTCAAAAGAACTACTTGAAAAAGACCGACATTTCTTTTTATCTGATCCTCCCTCGTTTTCTGGGTTTTTAAATTTTTGTAGCGCTCTTCGCATTAATAGAAATGGAAACAAGAAAAGTATGTATTATTTTTGGAAAAAAGCTACGTTTCAGAACTATTTCTTACATGACTGCGTGAAATGCGCCAAAAACCCTCTGAACTATTGTGTTTTAGCTCTTAGATATTGCATATTTAAAAAACTGTTTAAAAAACTGATCTTGGAAAACGTTTACATGTTGGAAGTCATTAAAAATTAAATAGTTAGACCTTACCTTGCTGGACAACAGTGTTCTAAAATAATTCAATAACTAAAGTTATCACTTTAGAAATTGAAATTTATTATTGTAAGGTAAATATACACATTATGTTATTTAAATTTTCTCAGTCTCCTTTACAAAACATTAAAGAACATTTTTGAGCGTTGAGTACAAACTCATCTAAGTGTGTGACTTCCCCTAAATTATAGCCTGAATTCGCCCTTGGGTAGTAATTAGAGTCACGATTTTCTTAACTCGAACAAAATTTTACAAAAGTATTTTACTAAAAGGGATCATGTTTATGCAATAAAATGTTTATATTCTTTATGACACAACCTCAATTGTGAATATCAATTAATTCCAATCACGCTTGAGAAACAAATTACATATGTACGTATTACTATGTTAATATTTTTTAATGACGTGAGAATTGAAGTCTTTGAAGCACAGCACGATTTGTGAACTTATAAACCAGGAGTAAAATGATCAGCATTTTATTCTTTCAACTTAATTCCAAGATTGAACAACTTGTTAAATAAACAGCTGTTAGACAACACTGCCAAATGTTTATGGTATTTAGTTGTCAATTTTATCATTATTTCCATAAAATGTTATGTCCATTTATATAGATTATTGACCATTGTTTAACTATTGGTAAATACGATATGAACGAAATCAAAAATTAAATTCGAATAATGAAAATTGTTTTTTGTTTTAACTTCCCATAGGAAGTTATTGTAATCGGTCCGATTTGCCGAATTGAAAATTTTGACATTTCGCGACGATTCAAGGTCCCTACGTTTTTTTCGTCGTCCATAGCTCAAGAACCAGAAGAAATATCGACTTTAAATAAATTTTGTTATGCAGATAATAATGAAGAAAGATGCAGAGAGGGCTCTCAAGAAAATTTGTTTTTTTTTTTTTTATTATAGCAGTTTAAAAAACCCTAAATATCTCACGAAACCAATAACGCTAGAGACTTGAATTAAATTTTATATTATATATTGTAATGTAATACAAAATCAATATATTTTTAGAAAACAATCCAGTTAATGGTTTTTTTGTATGTATCGAAAAAACTGAAAAACAAAATTTGTTACCTCGAAAATTTTACGAATAAAAAATGATTTCATCTGCAAAACAATTTTGTGCAACAAAAATAACGTGCAAACGTCTGGTAAAATTTTCAAAAAAATCATAAAATAATAAATAATAAAATAAAATAAAATGTTGAGAAAAATCGAATTGACAGTTTTTGTTATAAAAAATAAAAACCTAAAAAAACTTTATTCAAAGTCGGTAAAAATTGAATTTCGACTCAAATATTTTTTCAAAAACTTGAAATTATGGCTTCAAACTAACTTATACAAAATATTGTTTTTAACATTTGGACATATTTTGAGAAAAACTGAATTGACAATTTTTTTTTACAAAAAACTAAAAACCTAAACCAAAAAATTAATAAAAGTTGGTAAAAATTGATTTTCGACTCAAATATCTTTTCAAAAATTTGAGATTATGGCCCTTAGTTAAATAAACTTAAAACGTTATTTGTTTTCTTTTAAATTATTAGTATATCACATAGAGTTCTCAGTACCTACTTATTTATCAATCTCTCGTATACGTACTAATTAATATTTAATTTTTTGTACAATTAATTTATTATTTACATGTTGTTCACTTGGTCTATGTTCTTTTTTTCATATTAAAGGAAAATGGGCTTTTAAAAAAACCTTTTGAAATCGTTATATTTAATTTTTTTATTAAAAACTAGTTCTTAAAAGTACTTAAAATACTTAAAAACTAACTAACCTAGAAGGTGTCCTCCCATATGATTCCCATCCTTTCGAAATTTAAGCACGATCGACAGTACTGTTTAAAGTTATCTAGCTTGCTTTCTCGACCGATTATGAACCATATACCAGGACGTTATGTTAAAAAGGACTACGCGTCTGCAACGACCCAGTCAAGCCACCAATATCTTTCGCGATTATAACGATCAAAATTTTGTTTACCTCTTTGAGGTATGCTTGCGCAGTATCTTAGGTCCGTATTTCCATTTACTTATTCAGAAGGTTCATAAAGTATCCTTTTATCTGTAGCTCTTCTTGCCATATGGTATATATTATAGGTACCTTCATTGAGTCGGACAAATAGCCATTTGCATTCAGAAACAAGAAAGGCTCCACTCGTATATTTTTGCAGTATTCGGAGTTAAAATTCATTAATATTGCACAAGCCAATGTTGACAATACCCGTGTTTTGTTAGAAAATCTATCAATACTATAGTAGCATTTTACACGAATAACAAAAACAATATCCGCGGTATGAATACTACCGATAAAAGTTAAAGTAGAATCTAACTACGGATGGGTTTTCGACATTTATACGAGTCTCGAATGGATCTTATGTGATTTCGTTCTCAAATGTTGGTACGATTGATATTGCATTTGTATATCTGTGTTCGCTGAGTAGATATGCATTTGGGATCATGTTTTCTCCATTGGGTATCTTACTGTTACTGTTGATATAATTTAGTTTTGTTAATGAAAATGGACTAACTGGGCTTATTTAACAAGAGAAAACAACAGAAAAGATATTTGAGTTTTGCTATGTTTCCACCAAAGTTTTATCTCAGTTTAGATTAAATAAATCTGATTTAAAAATAATCAAGTTCGACAGCACTTTTTAAAATGCAAATGGTGTTTCGATGTTTTTCATGAAGTATAAGTGAGATAGTTTGATTCGTTTTAAATAATGAAGAACTGAATAGTTCAGCATATTATAAGAATATGCTACCTACTCCATGTGCATTTTTTTTAATTTGTTTAAAAAAAACAATATTTTTTGTAAAACCAATTTCTCCACACAGGTTTTTCTTCTCAAATTTTTACTCGACTACGATCAAGGTCGATTCAACTCGATTCAGGTATATAAACAATTGAGGCGAGCTTCAAGTTAGCTTTAACAGCACATGTTAATGTAGCAGTCTACGAACAAACCCCTTTCTTGAAGTTTATATCTTATGTCAAAGTTGCAATTCTTAAATTAATTTTTTTTATAGAATCTCAATTTCCATAAGTTTTCTTACTAATTCTTCTTCAAAATTGTAGATTTTATTAGTTTTAGTTAGTTTTTTTGCTGAAGTTACTTATTACTTTTAATTTTAATTTTGTTTTTTAATGCAAAAATATGGATATTGCCGATGGGTTTTCTTGGGAATTTTCTACTATCTATAGAATGCCAATAAATCACGGGTAATTTATTCAAGTGATCTAAAGGTTTTAAATTTCCAAGAACACACTGAATTTTTGCTGTACCAAGTTGCAATACCGTTTTTAAAAAAAAATGTGTTATATGATTCAACTCAATTCAGTTCGATTTAATAATTTCCAATTAGAATTGTCAAAATTTAATGTGGCGTTTTAAAGAGGTTCCTATAAAATTACGAAAATAAAAGTACGAAATTTGCTGTATTGTGATAACATTCCTTCTTTACTTGTTTTCTTTTTTTAGTTTGTGTGCCGTAAATTTTATCGGTTACAAGCTCTATTTAGAAGCTCTATTCGAAAAATCTTCATCATTTTTGTAGTGGTTTTAAACTATTTCAATGCCTTGGTGAACCTTCGTTCAATTTCTAGTAAAGGCATCGTTTTTAATTTTAAATGTCAACACTGATATCTGTTTATAGAGTGATCTTTTAAAAATGCAATTTTTTTATTCGTGTATCATTTACCCTTTTTATTTTAACAAAACTTTAGACATTAAAATAAATTATACTAATCTTAATTTAACGATTATCAGAACACTAAGCTCATTTTTAATTTCCTATTGGAAGTTTTAAAAAAAATATGTAAATGGATATGTTACAATTTTTGTTGATTCCAAAAATCTCTCGAACTCTATCGACTTCAATAAGATTCAAAATATATTTTTGTATAATTTTAAATGGTTATACATTCAAAAATTCAACTGAAACATTTTTCAAATGTTTCCAATATGTTTTTTTGGTCTGGAAGAACCAAACTAGACCGAAGGTTGCAGAGGCCAAATAAGTCAGGAAAGTTTTCCAGTATCCAGCCAAGAATACAAAGAAATTTAAATTTGCCACTTTGTGTCTCAGAACCAAATTCTTTGATATTATTCAAAAATTGTATTAATTTTTCGGTATCTTCTTATCGATGGACTGTGTTAGGTTCTGCTCATTTAGGCTCAAAAAAGTTGTAAAAAGTCTGTCACAAACAATATAGCGCCTTATAAAAAGGTCATCGAGAAATTGAAGAAGCTTTGAAGTCTATTGCAAACGATTAAGGACAGGCACGAGAGACCAGAGACGAAGCACTTAGTCTTTACAAACAAAAATCCAATTTTACAGAACTATGGAACCCTGTATTGCAAAGAATTAATAAAACAAGTACTTTAACAGCTTTGTAGTCCGGTTAGTAAAGGTTTTCACCTCAAAAAAATAAAACAGTTTTTAATCTTGGCACACTTACTAAAGGTTGTCTGGTGATGACCCAAAAGTAAGTACCCAAGAATCCCACGTGAGCTCTAGCGGCAGTTAAGAGAAACACGGAGTTTGTTTCAGTTTCTTACGTTGATATCGAAAACTATCCGTCGTATCAAAAAAAATCTTAACAAATTCAAATCTAATGGACCAGCAGCAGCTTTATGGATTCAGTTGTTTAATATGTTTACATTGCTTAAAGATTTTATTCAAGCTGAGCGGTCTGGCGATTGTAATGTCCATAGTAACTGTGAGAAGAATATGATTCCATATCTCCATGCCGCTGGACACTTCTCGTACGCTTAATCATGTCACCTGTATTTGCTGGACATGATAAAACTGCCTTCTGTGATGACCCCTGATGAATTTAAAGACTTTGTGCAAAAGGTTTACTTTACTATGAGAAGAACTGACCGATTTTGGACAGGGTTTTCCTTGAATGCCGATAGTTATTTTACAAGTTAAAACAAGTAAAAACAAAGTAGCATCATAATTCTTTAGGAAATTGAATAAGTGTAAAAGATTATTTTTTGATACGACAAATAGTTTTCAAGATAAACCCGAAAAACCGAACAAACCGTTTGTTGCTCTTCACTGCCGCTAGAGTTATTTTAAAAACTATAAGAGATTGGACAAAACTCGTTCAACATTTTTTTTATAAAATTAAATGACCTTTAATTTTGTGGAAAACATTTTTTTGATATGACAAATAGTTTTCGAGATAAACGTGAAAAACTGAAACAAACTCCGTGTTTCTCTTAACTGCAGCTAGAGTTGGATTTTTAGATACTTTTTTTTGGGTGATCACCAGACATCCCTTAATAAGTGTGCCAAGTTTAAAAACTTTTGGATTTTTTTTTAAGTGAAGGCAATTTTCACAGCTCTCTCAGTAATTCTGACTGGCAAAGAAAGATTACAAATTTAAACATTCTAAGCTCTGAACTCATTTGAAAGACCAAATAGGTTCGCATACATATGCTGAATTTTTGAATATAAAAGAATGGAAAATCTGACAATTAATTTAAAAAAAAAAAACAAATAAAATTGAAGATAGATTTTTAAATGTTGAAATGGCACCAAGAATGGAACCTCAGTATTGTTTGCCCGATCCTGAAAAAAGGAGACCTTCTAAACTGCACCAACTATTGTTGGTTCAGCCAACTTTATGGAAAATTTTCCAAAATTAAAGTAATCCAATTTGAAAGAAGAACAACTTTAATTTCGCTAAAAAAAAGTAAATTACATAGTAGCAATAATTCATATACAATTATATTTCCTTACTTTAGTTTCCAGCTTATATCTTAATATATTTTATATTTTAGTAATTGCCTTAAGCAATTTTCTTATTTTTTCTGATTTTTTTGTTTTAACTATCAAGCTTATGCACTTCACTCTGTTTCTTCTCAAAATGGTTGATTTAATGCCAAAAAAGCTAAATTTCCGGTGTTCAATAGTAAAATTAATTCTTTAAGAAAGAGATAGATATTGACTTAGTATATTGCGCCTTTTCTTGGAATTCAAGAAACAATACTGCCATGAAAGGTGGTTCCAAGTTCGCTTAACACTCCCCCCCGGTAACTGGGTTAGGATCCAGCTTACCACTTCCATCGAACTGGTGAACCTCAAGGACTGCAAGCTTAACAGCTGGGCGAGTATAAATCCCTGTTTGGGTTTGTACAATTGCGCTCCGAACAGTATCATCTTTTCCAGGTATCACTTTAAGAATCTTACCCTTTGGCCAGGTTTTTCTTGGACTGTTGTAGTCTACGATAACTACAATATCTCCTTCTTGCAACTGCCTCTGTGGTTTAAACCATTTTGTCCGTCGGGTCAAATCGGGTAAGTATTCGCGAAGCCATCTTTGCCAAAATGATTGTGCGTACTTTTCAGCGGCTATCCAATTTCTTCTGATAGCTGCTCCGTCACGTATTGGCTCTGCGTGGAGTCGTTCTTGATTAGAACAACCGATCAATAAATGATTGGGGGTAAGTGCTTCACTACTTTCAAAATCAATTGGTACATAGGTAAGGGGTCGCGAATTCACAATGCTCTCTACCTCCGCCATCATACTCACTAATAGTTCGTCGCAAGGATTGCGAGTTGGCGATATTTCAGTAAGGGTTTGTTTAACAGATCTAACCATGCGTTCCCAACACCCACCCATGTGGGGTGCTGCTGGCGGAATGAAGTTCCACTTCAGATCCAATTCAAATTCTTTGGCTACTGCATGTTTGTTTAAGTCTCTTATGGCCTGCTGCAACTCTTTACTGGCACCTCGAAAATTTGTTCCATTGTCGGAGTATACTTCTTTTGGCATACCTCTTCTTGAGATAAACCGCTTAAAAGCCAATATGCAAGAATCACTGGAAAGGCTGTGGACAATCTCGATGTGGATTGCTCGTAGAGTTAGGCAAGTAAGTAACATACCCCATCTCTTGTCTAGGCGCCTTCCGATTTTAACAAAGAGTGGCCCGAAGTAATCCACTCCTGTGTATGAGAATGGTCTTTGGAATGGTTGAAGTCGAGCGGGTGGTAGTTCTGCCATGCGTGGGGGCTGCGGCGCGGCTCTGTTGTTTTTGCAGTGCTGGCAACCTCTTTGAACTTTTTTTAGAACACGTCTCAAGCTGGGAATGAAGTAATACTGTCTAAGCTCGTTCACCACGGTTTCGTTAAAAAGATGACAAAATTTTATATGAAATTCGTTTACGATCAGGTAGGTGACTTGATGATCCTTCGGTAGAATGATCGGTCTTTTAGTTTCCGATGGTACATTTTTTATCGCATCGATTCTTCCCGCAATACGAATAAGTCCATTTTCGTCTAAGTATGGAGAGAGAGTATAGAGCGGACTGGTTTTGCCAATGTTGACCTCATTCCCGGAACTTGTTGCGATAGCTAGGGCTTCATACTCGATTGGAAAGCTGTCTTTCTGAGCTTGTTTGTAGAGGAGAATCTTAGCTGCTTCCTTCTCGTCTAGTTGGAATACTGATGGTCTGCAAGGTTTTCGCCATTTAAGGACAAATAGTTTGACATATCGATAGATAAATATTTGTGTCTTTAGAAGGCTTTTCCATCTCGAAAAACGGTTGAAGTCTAATACTGATGCAGATGGCTTTTCGAAGTGAAGAAAACATTCCTTAACCTCTTCATTGCCTTTTTCAGATGTAAGGTCTTCAGAGAATTTTTCTGATAGAGGAAATGGGTTTTGGTACAGGAACTCCGGTGCCGTAAACCATCTGCCTGAAGAGCTGAAATCATAGTTGCTTTTATATTTTGAGGCATCGTCGGCGACGTTGTCTTTGCTGGAAACCCAATTCCAATCACTTGCATCTGAACTTTCGAGTATCTCTCCGATACGGACGGCTACGAAACTTTTGTATTTTTTGCTGGATTTTATCCAACTGAGAACGACTTGGGAATCTGTCCAAAAGGTTAAACTTTCAAATTGAACTGTGTGACCATTTTTGATAATTTTAGAGAGTCGTACTCCTAACACGGCCGCTTCTAGCTCTAGCCGAGGTATTGAGAGTGTCTTTATTGGAGCTACCTTCGTTTTGGCGCTGATAAGTGAACATTCAACATCGCTTTGAGTGGAAACTCTGATATAGGCTACCGCGGCAATAGCTTCTTCACCCGCGTCCACGAATATATGTAACTCAACACGACTTCCAGTTCCAAAATGTACATTTGTGAGATATCTTCTGTTAATTGATACGTCTTTTATTTTAGGAATCAGGCTCAACCATATTTTCCATTTTTGGAACTGCCGATCTTTTATCTTCTCGTCCCACCCTATTCCTGACCGCCAAATTTCTTGCAGGATGATTTTTAGCTGAATTGTGAAGTTTGCAATAAGACCAAGAGGGTCAAAGACGCACATGAGGGCTCTTAGTACCTCTCGTTTCGTTGGAATTTGTGTGCCGTTCATAACGTCATTCTGCATTTTGCTTGACTTGAATGTGTAAACGAACATATCTGTGCTTGGAGACCACCACATACCTAGGAGCTTTTCAAAGTCATTTTGAGCGTAATTTGTAAAGGATTTGTTAGCATTTGAAGCTTTGGACTGTAGAGCGTTTAAAACGTTTGAAGAGTTGGAAACGAAATTTCTGATTTCAAACCCCGCATGCTTGTGGATGTGTATCACGTCTTTTACCAAGGCTATTGCCTCTTCTTCGGTGTCTACGCTGTCTAACAAATCGTCCACATAGTGGTTTTCAATGATCGCCTTTGTTGCCCTTGGAAACTGCATCTCAAATTTTTTTGCGTTTTTATTTTTTATGTATTGGGCGCAAAAAGGTGAACAAGTAGACCCAAATGTCATAACCTGCATCTGATACACCTCAATATTTCCGTCTTCAATATTACGCCACAAGAACCTTTGAGCGTTTTTATCATCCTCAAGAATCTTCACTTGATGGAACATCTCGCGTATGTCACCTGTTATAGCGATCTTCTTTTCACGAAATCGAAATAAGACGGATGGCAGCGATGGTACATCATCTGGTCCTGTTATTAAACACGAGTTCAAAGATACCCCTTCGACTTTCGCCGCCGCATCCCAGACAATCCTCAACTTATCAGGCTTATTTGGATTCAGGACCGGAAATATAGGTAAATACCAGGATCGTGTCTTTGAATTATTCACCTCATAATCATTTAGCTTCCTTGCGTATCCTTTCTTCAGATATTCTTCGATTTGCTTATTGACCCGTTCAACGAGTTGAGGTTGGTGAAGAAGACGTCTTTCGAGACAGCGTAATCTTTTTTCTGCCATGGGCTTCGAGTCCGGCAACTGGATGTTCTCATATTTCCACAACAGCGGAACGGCATAACTATCACCCAAGAAAATAGTTTTTTCTTCCAGTAGTTGCATTGCTTTATAATCTTCGTCCGAGAGTCTTCGCTTAGTAGGCCTAGTGCCTATACTCTCTAATGCGAAATATTGCTTTACTGTTTCATGCATCTGTGAATCCATCTCATTTTGACATTCACAAAGATGAATGTTAATTTTTGCTTCAACTTCTTTATTTAGTTCAGTACCAACCGATGAAACACCAAAAAGAGTCCACCCTAACCTTGTTTTTATTGCTGCCGGCTGAGATTCATCACCCTCCCTATTTTTCAGAGGCATTCCCAATCGCCAGTGTTGAAGACCGAGCAGGATTTGAGGCTTCGCGTTCCAATATGATTTTATTGGTAATCCCTTCAGGTGTGCGTACTGTTGCATCAGGCTGCTTATGTCCAGTGTCTGTCTTGGAAGATCTAATGATTTGACTGTATGTGCACTTGGGAGCAAGTATTTATGATTGCTGTCTTGGGCTGATGTTTCAAAAGTAATCTTCATGGATGAGTCCTCCCGGCGATGGGTGTTTGCAGTCCACCTTAAGCACAAAGGTTCTGTTTCACCATTGGCACCGAGTGCGAATGCTAATTCTTCATCAACGAGAGTTACTGACGATCCATCATCTATGAAGGCGAACGTATCTAAAGATTTGTTGTTGTAGTGTAACTTCACCGGAACGATCTTGAAAAGAGTAAGAGAAGCACTTGGACGAATGATTGTACCACTGTAGTGGGTGTTCTGAACGCCATTGTTGTTTGAGGTTGGATGGTTTGTTCGCACATCACCGTTGTTTCTGACTTTCAGTTGAACTTCGCTGTTATGAAGAAGCGAATTATGTCGATAGGTGCATCCATTAACACCGCAAAGCTGTGATGACATGCAACGACGATTGCCATGTTTGCGTAAGCATATTCGACAGATGTAACCAGTTTTAATCAACTTCCATTTATCTTGCAAAGTCATCTGCACAAATTTTTGGCATGAAGATAGCGATTTACAATCACCCTTGCATGCAGGACACTTATTATCATCTTGAGGCTTTTCTTCTTGATGAATGTTGATAATAGCTTTTGTCCTTTTATTTGTTTTCTGTTCGAATGAGTAAGGAACTGTCACCGTAACCTCTGACGCAGCTGCTGCATACTTCGCGATCCAATCGTTGAACACCGACAAATCGGCACAAGAAATAGTCTGTTTAAACATACCCCAATTAAGTTTTATTTGTGCTGGCAGCTTCTCTACCAGTTCCTGAAGTAAACAAGGATTGTTGAGATGAGCAGAAAGACCTGTAACCTCCATCATGCGACACATATTATCTACCTCGAGTGAGAAGTGTATTATAGTTTCTAACTTGTCATGTTTAGGTGCAGGTTCATTTCTTACCTTCTGCAAAAGCGACTGAATAATTATCTCGGGCCTACCAAATAGCATTTTCAATGTTTTTATCACCCCCTCGACCTGATCTGGATGAAGAAGTCTGAATTGTACTGCTTCAAGAGCCTTTCCTTTCAAACACCGTTGTAGCCTTAGCATATTCTCATTGTTGCTGAATCCACACACCTTTGATGAATTATTCCACCAACTAATGAAAAGAGGCCACTCTTCAGGTCGCCCAGAGAACTGAACTTGTTCTTTTGACATGAACTGTCTTGCTGCGATTTGAGCTTTGTTTAATTCTGGTGCTGGACTAGTTGTCACATCTAACTCGGTATATTTTTCCTTTTCACCTCGCCCGTTGTCCAACTTGCCATCATGGAAATTGTTCTGCGTATTTTTCTTATTTTCACCTGTCACTTCCTGCAAATTCGATTTCATTACCCACTCATAAACGCGATCACTGACGGAATGTGCACTCACAACTGAATCTTTTTCGTCATCTATGGAACATTGTTCAAGAATTGCATATTTTTTGTCAATGTATTCCTTATCACGCTTTGCTTGAAGTTTTCGCTCTTCTTCCAGTTTCTGAAGTTGTAACTTGACTCTATTTGCACTTGATGCTTTTGTTGCAATTGAACCATTGCTCCTTGTTGCTTTTTTGTTGTGCTTAGCTTTTTCGACCGGCTTACATAGACCCTTCACTGGAGTATGATCATCTACGGAATCATCCTGCGAGGATGGTTGAACTTCGACGCCTGAAGCGGCAGCATTAGTAGTGGATTTCTCCTTTGAGGTTGAATCCTGTATTGCTTGAAGCTTACTAACACATTCGCCGCAGTGCCAATCTATGCTTTCTACCTCTTCTGTAACCCCCACGCATGGGAAATGAAACCAATTAAAACAGGTGCCACATTCTACCATTGGCGCCATACTATCAGGCTCAGTACATTTCCTACAATTTTGGGCATTTGATGCCGGAGATGTCTGAGCATTGTGAGTCTTTGACCTACGTCTATAATTACCATAATTTTGAGGCATAACGACTTACCTTGTACCAATTGATTGCAAGGAGATAGAGTTGAGTTCACGACCACAACGGCGACGACTGCGATGACGGCGACGACTGCGATGACGGCGACGATGATGAGGATCTGAAGCTGAGGATGACGATGATGAAGACGTTGTTCTAATGATGGATCGATGAGCTGATGATGAAGACGATGAGTACGTTGAGCTGATGATGAAGACGATGAGTACGTTGAGCTGTGACCAGGTCAATTGATGATGACCACGTGATGATGTTGAATTGACTATGGCCAGGTCAATTGATGATGACCACGTGATGGTGTTGTTGTTCGTTTTAAACGAAATTAAAGAATTTTGTTGGTTCAGCCAACTTTATGGAAAATTTTCCAAAATTAAAGTAATCCAATTTGAAAGAAGAACAACTTTAATTTCGCTAAAAAAAAGTAAATTACATAGTAGCAATAATTCATATACAATTATATTTCCTTACTTTAGTTTCCAGCTTATATCTTAATATATTTTATATTTTAGTAATTGCCTTAAGCAATTTTCTTATTTTTTCTGATTTTTTTGTTTTAACTATCAAGCTTATGCACTTCACTCTGTTTCTTCTCAAAATGGTTGATTTAATGCCAAAAAAGCTAAATTTCCGGTGTTCAATAGTAAAATTAATTCTTTAAGAAAGAGATAGATATTGACTTAGTATATTGCGCCTTTTCTTGGAATTCAAGAAACAATACTGCCATGAAAGGTGGTTCCAAGTTCGCTTAACAACTATAGAGGAATAAGTCTACTTAACATCGCCTATAAAATCTTCTCTGCCGTAATATGTGAACGTCTAAAGCCCATCGTCAACAACCTGATAGGTCCTTATCAGTGTGGTTTTAGACCAGGAAAGTCCACAGTTGATCAAATATTCACATAACGGCAGATCCTGGAAAAAACTCAAGAACACCAAATCGACACCCACCATCTTTTCATCGATTTCAAGGCCGCATATGACAGCATCTACAGGGACGAGCTGTATAGAGCCATGTCTAGTTTTGGCCTCCCTGCCAAAATCGTCCGTTCTTGCAGGATGACCATGAAGAATTTACGCTGCTCCATAAAGGTTGGAAACAACTTAACAGCTTAACTGATAACATTGACAAAATCGGAAGAACTCAGCGTGATGTCAATGTAGCTTTTGTGAGTATTAAGGCAGAGGCTGCAAAAATGAGTTTAACGGTTAATGAGGGCAAAACAAAGTACATGCTGTAGTCAAGAAAGGACATACAACACCGAAGTCTTGGTCAAAACGTCACCATCGTAACTTTGAGGTAGTAAAGGACTTCGAATACCTAGTCTCCGCTGTAAACGCAGAAAACAACACCAGTGCTGACGCTGAGATCAAACGCAGAATAACTCTTGCTAACCACCATTTCTTTGGACTAAGAAAGCAATTGAGTGGTAAAGTCCTCTCTCGAGGGACCAAAGTGTTGCTATATAAGATCCTTATCATCCCCGTCCTGCTATACGGTGCAGAAGCATGGACCATGACAAAAGCGGATGAAAGCACCTTGGGTCGCTTCGAGAGAAATGTTCTTCGTGTGATCTACGGTCCCGTATGCATCGAAGGGGAGTGGAGGAGAAAATGGAACGACGAGAGACTTAGCCAGAAGGGTAAAAGTCCAACGACTAAGATGGCTTGGTCACGTAGAGTGCATGGAAACCAATACTCCGGCCCGGAAAGTCTTCGAATCCACACCCATAGGACAGCGCAGGAGAGGAAGACCGCGGATCAGGTGGCGCGCACAAGTGGTAGGTGACCTCACACGACTTGGAGCGCGAAACTGGAGACATCTAGCTAGGGACCGAGCTAGATGGAGAAGTTTGTTGGTTGATGCCCTAGTTCACACAGGACTGTAGCGCAACCTTAAGTAAGTGAGTAAGATAATGGTTACTAATTGCAGTGGCAAAAATTCCTTCTCTAATTTTAAAAGAATACAAAATGAACTCAGAATTACAATGATTTAAGAAAGATTGACAAGTTTCTCATTTTTGTTTTAATTATGTTTATGTTTTCAATGCTGCAGTAATTATTTTTAATAATATTTATATTAATGAAACAAAAAATTGTATTTATTTCAAAGTTATATTATTTTCCCTGTATACCTTTAATATACAATAAAACATTTTCATATAATTATGCAGGCGCCCTTTTCTCGAAAAGTGCCCAGGGCCTTCAAAAGGGTAAAGACTGACTGGGATTTGAAATCAATTTGGTAAAAATCTCAAAAATTCAAAATTTTTCACAAATCTTAAACTTGGCCTTACTTCCATTGGAATTAAAATTATAAAATAAGTAAATGATACGATTTAAGTGCTTACGATTTGTTTACATAATTATGAGTAACACCGCTTATTTTATAAATGCCTTATTGTATTCTTAACCACTTAAAACCCTCGGACCATAAAATACCAAGAAGCTGTGACCTAGTAAATAAAGTGCATTTAATTTTTTATCCGTATTTTAATTCAAAATGTCCAAAATTTATTCATACAGAGATGCACTTGAAATATTTTTGATTTGCATAAATTACACATGTTTCATATATGACTTGAATATCACTGTCTTGTCCAACTTTACCAAAAGTCAAAACCATAAGATAACAATACAATTCTGGAGCACGTAGAAGGCCTTACAGATGCTTTCTGTATAAATAAATCATTAATCAGTATAATATGCCGGCTCGCAGAAAATCAAAACAAATAAACCTTAACTTATACGTACCTTACCTACCTTCGATCAAAACAAGTTTTCATGTAATTTGGCGACTTTAATCGCGTATCATCAGCCAAACATAAAGAAACCTCGCTGCAAGGTCAAGATCACAATACCTACCACAAATTTTTGCATTGAGTTCGAAAAAGCCATTAAAAAAGAGCATCGCATAGTTTTTTAAACGCTTTAACCCAAAAAAATATAATTTATCTTTATACCTGCATATCTTTCCTCTACCACTATACGGCCTCCAGCTATTTCAAGTTTAAGGTCAACTATCTGATAGTTTGTCCAATTTTCAGGTCTCATAGTGTAAATGTAAAATGAATGATGATGGTGTTTTATTTTGAATAAATTTAAACTTTTTTTTGTATGGCATTAATTTGCGTTTTCTTTTTATTTCCAGCTGAATATATTAAACCATGCAAAAGAAATGACCCAGACATCGTGACTTGTTTTAAGGGTTCACTGGAGCACTTAAGGCCGTACTTAAAAAATGGAATTCCTGAAATCGAAGTAAGTTTTAACATTGATGCTTTTAGAGTTTAGATTGAGCAACAACAAAAAAATTTTATTGCATTATCCATAAGTTCAATGACATTTATGGTTATCTTTTGGGTCTCGTAACTTCTGTAAGATCTCCAACGATTGCAAAAGAAACTATTGATAAATCGCTGCCGCAAAATTGCAGGTTGCAGCATAAGTAGTTATACCTATGCGTTTTTTTTCAAATTGCAACTTATTATTTGACCAATAGATAGATATGTTTGTAAGTTATTTGCAACTTGCATCGCAGAGTCGTAAAAACTTAACAAAGTTTAGTGTTGAAATGCAATTAGACATAGTAATGGGGAGTCAGTGTTGCCCTCTTGTTTTGTTGTTTGTTTTCAATTTAATAATAACTTCCTATGCGAAGTTAATAAAAAAATAAATAATTTCAGTTAATTTAATATTTTTTATAATTTTTGTATATTACATTTATTTTATAAAACTGGAAAAACTATTTATTTTAAACTTGGATGGACAAGAAGCTATTATTTTTGTTCAATACTTTGGAATTTGTATCTTATACAAATTTAACCTATTTTTAACTTCCCATAGAAAGTTATTGTAATCGGTCCGATTTGTCGAATTGAAAATTTTAACATTTATCGACGTTTCAAGCTCCATAGAGTCGAAATAAAAGATTTTTAGAGAGATGTCTATGCGTGAGTGTGTATGTTACGTTCGTATGTCCCTAAGTCTATTCGTTCGCGACTTTTTTTCGTCGACTATAACTCAAGAACCAGAAGAGATATCGACTTCATATAAATTTGCTCATACAGATAATAATGAAGAAAGATGCAGAAAGGGCTCTCAAGAAAATTGCCTTGGTTTTTTTTTACCAAAGCAGTTTAAAAAAAAGTGGAACATTTTGGTTAACCCTTAATATTTCACGAACTTATAACGCTAGAGACTTGAATTAACTTTTTTATTATATATTATAACGTGATAGCAAACAAGTATATTTTTAGAAAAGCATACAATTAACTGTTTTTTATAAATCAAAAAAAAAAAGAGGCTGGGATGCGACCCACACTGATAACTTCCCATCCCATCTGTCAATTTGTCTTACTTAAAAGTTTGTCTATATGTAGGTACTTGTACCAATTTTTTACCCAATTTGCGCACTATTTTTTGTAGATTTTATTTTTTATGAAAAAACGTACTGTTGGATTTTTATATACAAATTACTGAATATCGAAAACAATATTTTCTGTGAAATAAAATAAGTTTGAAGCCAATATTTTTAATTTTTGAAAAGCTATTTGAGTCGAAAGTAAATTTTTACCAAGTTTTAGTATTGTTTTTTTTTAGAATTTTATTTTTTGTAAAAAAACTGTCAAATCGATTTTTTTTCAAAATTTTATCGAATGTTGAAAACAATATTCCTTATAAGATAAAATTAGTTTGAAGAAAATATTTAAAATTTTTGAAAAGATATTTGAGTCAAAAATCAATTTTCACCAACTTTTGGTAAATTTTTTTTAGGTTTTTAATTTTTTGCACAAAAACTGTCAATTCGATTTTTTTCAAAATTTTATTGAACGTTGATAACAATATTTGTTGGAAGATAAAAGTTGTTAAAAGCCAATATCTACAATTTTTGGAAAAATATTTGAGTTGAAAATCAATTTTTACCAACTTTTATTAATTTTTTTTTAGGTTTTTATTTTTTGTAAAAAAACTGTCAATTCGAATTTTTTAAAACTTTAACTGAATGTTGACAACAATATTTTTTGAAAGATTAAAGTAAATCAAAGCCAATATCTCAAATTTTTGAAAAGATATTTGAGTCGAAAATCAATTTTTACCAACTTTTATTAATTTTTTTTTAGGTTTTTCAGAATGTTAAAAACAATATTCCTTATAAAATAAAATAAGTTTGAATCCTAAGTTTTAAGTTTTTGAAAAGATATTTGAATCGATATTCAATTTTTACCAACTTTGAGTAATGTTTTTTTTAGATTTTTATTTTTTATAAAAAAAACTGTCAATTAGATTTTTCTCAAAATTTTATCAGATATCAAAAACATTATTATTCGTTGCATAAAATCATTTTGGAGATGAAATCATATTTCAGTCGTAAAATTTTGGAGGTGACAAATTTTTTTTTTCAGTTTTATTGATTTTGAAAAAAAACGTTATATTGACTTTTTTCAAAAAATATACTTGTTTGGTATCACGTTACAATATATTATATAAAATTTAATTCAAGTCTCTAGCGTTTTTGGTTCGTAAGATATTTAGGGTTAACCAAAATGTTCACCTTTTTTTCAAACTGCTATGGTAAAAAAACCACCCACGCAATTTTCTTGAGAGCCCTTTCTGCATCTTTCTGCCTTATTATCTGTATAACACGATTTATTTGAAATCGATATCTCTTCTGGTTCTTGAGCTATGGACAACGAAAAAAACGTCGCGAACGTACGGACGTACGAACGTACGTACACACGCACGCACAGACATCTTTCTAAAAATCTTTTATTTAGACTCTAGGGACCTTCCTATGGGAAGTTAATAAAAAAAATATTTGTCAACTTGAAAATTGTACGAATATTAAATTATTTTATATCCAAAACAATTTTGTGCAACGAAAAATAACGTTTTTAACATCTGGTTAAATTTTGAGAAAAATCGAATTGACAGTTTTTTTTAATTAAAAATTAAAAAACATTACTGAAAGTTGTTAAAAATCTATGTTCGACTTAAATATCTTTCAAAAATGTGGGATTATTTTTTTCTACGAACTTTATCTTATAAAAAATTGTTTTCAACATTCGGTTCAATTTTGAGAAAAATCGAATTGACAGTAAATAAAAACCTATAAAAAAATAATAAAAGTTGGTAAAAATTGATTTTCGACTCAAATAACTTTTTAAAGCTTTGAGATGTCGGCTTTTAATCAATTTTATTTATTTTTTAAATATTGTTGACATTTTTTCTTACAAAAAATTAAAACCTTTAAAAAAAATCACCTAACAAAAGTTGGTAAAAATTGATTTTCGACTCAAATATATTTTCAAAAATTTGAGAAATTGGGCTCAAAATTATTTTATTTTATAAATAATATTGTTTTTAACTTTAAGTAAAATTTTGAGAAAAATCGAATTTACAGTTTTTTATCAAAAAATAAAAACCTAAAATAAAATTTAAAATGTTGGTAAAAATTTACTTTCGACTCAAGTACTCAAACATTACAATTTTATAAAAATCCAACAGTCCGTTTTTTCATAAAAAAAAATAAAATCTACTAAAAATAGTACACAAATTTGGTAAAATTGATGTTCGGTTTTCGATATCTAGTGAAGAAAAGAAGATTTTGACTTCAAATTAATTTCATTTATCAAATTTGTATTTATATTTTAAGAAATGCTACTAAAATGGGTAAAAATTGGTTATGGACTAAAAATCTCAGCAGCCAAAATAGGTTTTGAAATCAAACTATTTCGTCATATGCAAAATATTGTTGGTTATTTTAATTTTTTTTAGAATAATTTAACTGATAACTTTTTTAACAAAACACGACAACCTATAAAGCTTTTAAGCAAAACAAATCAACAGACAGTATAGGAAGTTATCAGGGTTGGTAGAATCCCAGCTTCTTTTTGTTCTTAAATTTTAAAATATTTTAAAAAATTCTACACTTTCAAAAACAGAAGTGACGTTGTGGTGAAAAAACTTCACGAGGGCAACGCCGACGCGGTGTGTTGATTTGAAACACACTTAACTCAGTGTGTGGCTCGCATGACCGGTATACAAGAAATTGCTTGCCGGGCAAGCTTTGTTGCATAATTTCCGCCATACAACATAAACTATAGTAAAATAACTTGATTAAGAGTAAGACGCGAAAGTGGAAAAGGTGGCAAGTTTTACAGAGGTAAACATAGATTTTGTAACTTGGGATATGTCTGATACTTTATGCATAGGTAAAGTACCTTTATCTTTATTATATCAAACCAGCTTGTAGTTGGTGTTTAAACTTTTCCCGATATACATACATGCTCGTATATAAAACTCGTCTTATAAACATTAATATTATTAAATCAAAAAATCGATTCTGTTTAAATTTCAAGATATAATTTCATAAAATTGATATTTAAAAAAACTATTTACATAACATTTTTACTGTAAATACTGTCAATATTTTGTGTCTTATTTTAACAAAAAATTAAGCAAGTTCATTGGACTTGAATATAAGGCAAGTTGGTATTAACTAATTGGCTATGCTGCAAAAATGTCCTTATCCCTGATGGAGTCGGACACACTTAGGCCAATTCAATGGCCCATTGTGATACCACATGCATTTTGAGGCTTCCTTCTCAGACGTGAATGGCATATTAAGTTTAGGTAAGGTTAGGTTAACGTGGCTGCGGATTAGAATCCACACACTTAGGCCAAAAGAAAGGCCCATTATGATACCACATGAATCTAGAGAATTACTTCTTACTAGTCAAACCATTTTGAGCTTTTTATAACCGAAGAAGATATTTGATATCCTTTTTAGCTAGTTCACTGGGATTATCAAAAGAGTAGTCTCCCAGATGAAGTTTGCGTCTTAGTGAAAGAGCAGGGCAAGTGCAGAGAAGGTGAGAGATTGTTTCCTCTTCTTCCTCGTCCATAAAGCTCCTGCAGAATTCCTTTGAGGCTACACCAAGTCGTATTGCGTGTGTGCCTATAAGACAGTGTCCCGTAAGGACACCTATTAGAAGCTAATATGAAGTCTGCTTTAAGATAACAAGGCTTTAGAGCGCTTTAGGTCCAGTGAAGTCCATATGAGTTTCGTGGCTGCGCATGTTTTGTAAATTGTGCCACCTAGAATTTGCTATCGCAAAAGCTGATAAGTTTACATGATTGAGATTATTTAGATCGTTATAGAAGAATTCTCCTAGGTAAGTCTTGGGTTTTTGAGCTTTAGCTTGTCATGTACAGAGAAGGAGAAAAACTGGTTAGTCATCTTCATCTAGCCGTGTGGATAAATTTCCTATTAGACCATGCCCGGCTATGACACCGATTATGGAGCTTATATGCGATCTGCTTAGAGATACCAAGTACCTTGAAAGCTTTAAATGTAGTGTAGGTCAGATATGTATTTTTCGTGACCTGATTTGATCAACAGTTATGGACTGTTATAGAGTTTGTAAACACTGAGTCCACAGATTTGATAGCGGTCTTACTATCTGAGAAAATACGGATGTCAGGTGTTGATATAAAGTTTTCCTTAAGCCAGGACAAGACTTCTTTTATTGCTAAAAGTTCCACCTGACCTGGAACACGCTTCAATGATTAGGAATGAGACATTTAGTTTTAGCCTCCATTAACCCCTTAATTTTTATTGATCCATCTATATAAAAGTGAATTGACTATTCTTCCAGGAATGCCCTATCCTCCCAAAAAGGTCTGGAAGTTATGGAAATCCGAAAGTTTCTGTCGAATTATAGTTGTTGGATGGTGTTCTTTGTGTGCTTTGGAATTGATTTTAAATACTTAGGAATTACGGAATGACCAATGGTGTTATTAACCTACTGTGATGAATCTTTGAGGCGTTAGGTAGAGTAGGGTGCCTTTCCCGGAAGTTTTCCATTGCTCGTCGAGTCATTTGTGGGGTAATGGCTGCACTTCCTGAGTGATTGCCACCTTAAGTGCTTCCAAAGATGTTGGGAGATGAGTGTAGACTTGGGCCTTTAAATGTCCCCAAAGAAAAAAATCACAAGGTGATAAATTGGTGGCCAGGTAATGTCACCTCGTAAAGAAAGAAGATGCTTAGAGATTGCTGGATAGACGCAATATACGTGCCACATTATCCGGTCGGTCAGAGATAAAATCTCAAGCGCAGAACCCGTTGCTGTAAAGTGCCACGCCATTATTATTACTAAAAACGGCACGTAGACCTCTATATATCTATATCCGGGATACCATTTTATCTATAACAAGCTTTAAATATAAACGTCTAAAAATGCGGGAGGTTTTGTTTGTTAAACCCTTTATACATAAGTAAGATGAACGTTAGTCTCTATTTAGTTCGTAGCGTCTTACAGCAATTTTGCAAGAAAAGAGAGCCAAGAGGGTTAACATATAAAATTTTGTATTTCCTCCAAAAAAGGACTTAATCGGTTTTTTGTGGGTTGACACGCAATCCTCACTGGTGAGTCCAAAGTATTAGCTTGTATTAAGCTTTTCTAAATCGTTGCAGACTTAACTGCTAACGAATTTTGTAGCAGAGTGAGTTGCCCAATTTTGTGTTAATTATTCTGATAGTCAGAACTCCCCAAGCCAACCCTCTTCGTTCAAAAATGTTAGTGCAGATGTAGTGGTAGATGGATGTGTACACGTTGTTAGAAGCGTCTTTGATGTCAAGGAAAACAACAATAGTGAACTCTGTATGGTGGAGAAACGACGGCGTTTCCACCGATTTGCCTTTACAGTAGGAATGTTGAGACACAAACAGATGTCTTGTATATGAATACTTACTCTTCAATAGATATCAACCAAACTTCTAAGGTCTAAAGAGAGAATGATGATAGACTTATAAACCGCAGAATAAAAACTGGCTTATTTTTCAAGTTATATTTTGTCTGAAACTTCTATCCCCCTAAATTGTTTCGCTAATGACAGTACACTCAGCCTTTTATATTCGTTTTTAGATTCTCATCCCTGGTCTTTAAATGTGGACTACCAACGGCAGCTCCTTAATTCTGATCTCGACAGAATTATCCGATTCGGAATCAGAAACCGTGTAGAATTTAATTTAACAAACTACTTGTTGTGGAGTGATCACATATTCGATATCACCAAAAATGGTGCTTAGTGTTTAGGTTTTCTCCGACAATACAAGAAATTCTTACCCCTTCTAATCTAGCTGTAATTTAACAAGCTTTAATTCGTCAAAAACTGGAGGATAATTTTCATATCATAACTTGTGCTCCAATAACGTACTTGAGTCTTTTGGATTTAATTGGAAAAAAAAGCTTTGAAAATTATAGGCGATCGTTCTATTACCGATGCATTTGCTCCCTTGAGTTGAATTTTGGGCGTTCTTTTAAGTATAGAAATTCTTTCTTAAACCGCACGTCGAGAATGTGGTATGCTTTACCCAATTCTGTTTTTCACGGGCATTTTGATGTTCAAAACATCAAGACCACCAAAATACGAGTATAGACAAATTTGTGGAATTTTGAAAACTATGATTTATTTTCATATGATTTAGTCCTCAAAAATATCTAAATTCTTATTAAGAATAAAAAATAAACAATAAAATTCCTTGCAATTCTTACAACAGCAAAAAGTACTTGAGTCGTTAATTTCACATGAACTCGACTTCATCATTGTTAGTTTTAATAGTTTTTCAATTAATATTTCAAAACTAGGAAATTACCGACGATGCTTACATAAAACAAATAATTCAACTGTCTACTAATTGTTGCTCATTTTTTACAATGAATATTATCCAAAGTATCAAACGGAACTTAACTCATCTCATTCATAATATCATTAAACATTTGCGTAGCTGGTAAAGCAACAGCAATAAAATAATGGCTAATTGACTTAGCAAAATATATAGAAATGTTAATATATTTTTCGTGTCTTGTGTCTAATTAACAAAGTCATTATTTGTACCTACACGTTATACAATATTATGCATTCACAAAAGTCGCATGTAAATATCTTATACTTAAGAAGTTTGTTAGAACAATTATAATTATGGAAATGGAAACCTAGGTTAGCTTCTATGCACATACTTACTGGAAAAAATATGATAAAGGGTGGTTAAATTTATGGGGCTGATGTTAATATTGAATATAACACACATTATTTAGAAAATTACTGTCATTTTTAACTTTCCATAGGAAGTTATTGGAATCGATTTGTCAAATTGAATATTTTGAAATTTCTCGACGTTTCAAGGTCCTTAGAGTCTACATAAAATTTTTTTAAAGAGATGCCTGTGTGTGCTTGTATACGTGCGTTCGGAAAGCTTTTTTCGTCGTCCATAGCTCAAGAATAATATGTACAGATAATAATGTAGAAAGGACTCTCAAAAACATTAAGTCTGTAGTTTTTTTCACCAAAACAATTTAAAAAAAAAATTAACCCAAAATATTTCACGAAACAATAACGCCAGTGACTTGAATTAAAATTTTGTATTATATATTGACCCGTAATACCAAACAAAAATATTTTGGAAAACAATCCAATTAACGGTAAAATTTTCGGAAAAATCGAATTGACAGTTTTTTTTTACAAAAAAATAAAAACGCAATTAAAAATGTACTAAAAGTTGGTAAAATTTGGTTTTCTACTCAAACTTTTTAACTTTTTAAAAATTTGAGATTCTGGCCTTAAACTAATTTTTTCTTATGAGAAATATTATTTTCAACATTTGGTAAAGTTTCGACATAAAAAAACTAAAAAAAAAAAATAATAAAACTTGGTAAAAATTTACTTTCCACTCAAATATCTTTTCAAAAACTAAAAATATTGGCTTCAAACTAATTTTATCTCACAGAAAATATAAAAATCTAACTGTCAGTTTTTTCATAAAAAATTAAATCTACGAAAAATTGTACGCAAAAGCAACTAAAATTGGTAATTGTTTTTGACTAAAAATTTCGTTAGATTTTGAAATCAAACTATTTCATCATATGCATAATATTGTTGGTAATTTTAGAATCTTTTAAAATAATTCAACTGACAACTTTTTCGACAAAACACGACACCTACAAACCTTTTAAGGAAGAAAATTCGGCACACTTAATAGGAAGTTATCAGTGTGGGTCGCATCTTATCCTCTTTTTTTATTGTGATAATATTCGTATGGTTCAATTATTTAAGGTACAAAATATCGGCCACTTCTCCATCGTATGGTCCAAAGTTTCAATGACACTGAGGCCGATGAATCTCGTCCTTTAATTTTTGTATTGTTGCTGGCTTATCGAAACATTTTCTTTCAAATAACTCCAAAGAAGAAGTCCGAAGGTAAAAATCAAACAATTTTGGTTGTCGAATTGACATCAACAAAACAGCCATTGAATTTGTCATTCAAAAAAGACTTTGTTTCATTAGCTGTGCCTGTGTTCCTGTTGAAACCACATATCGTAAACATCCATATTTCAATATTAGGGCCATACACAATTCGTTATCATCTCACGATAGCGAACATCATTCACAGCAACTGTCCGATGATGCTGCAAGAACATAAAATGCACCAAACAGTCACTCTCTGTAGGTTTATTTGTTTTTCGACAATCACTGTTTACTTTATCATTCGACAAAATGCGGAATTTCTGCTCATTGACGAATCCTCTGAGGTGAACATTTGCCTCATCACTGAAGATGGTTTTCTCCAAGAATTGATCATCCACTATTGCCATTTCTTACCACCATTGACCATAGTTACGCTTGAAATGGTCAAAAGGCTTCAGTTCTTGAGTCAATTCTACCTTGTAAGAGTGTAAACATCGGCTCTTTAAATTTAACCACCCTTTATTTACTTTACAAGTAATGAAAAGTGTGTGTTTTTTGAAGAAAATATTAAACGCAAATAAATTAAAGTAATGGATGAAAATTTAGTTTTTTTATTAAGATAAGGGTTTGGCATTATGAAACTATTGGACAAGTTGTAAGGTATGCGATTTATTTTTGGTTTACTTCCGCAATTAAAGAATTAAAAATATAGTGGATGAAAAGTTTAACGAAAACGTGATATCAACATCTAATATCCCTTTTTTCTCAGATAGTCAGGCCGGTATTAAATCTTTGGACACTGTCTCTACAAATTCTATATCTCCATAAACTGTCGATCATTTTAACATTTACCTTTCCTTGGTGTCGGGCCAAAGACACATGCCAGGATATTGTAAGGTAGACAAACTCATCAAAAATAGTACATTTTTACCTATTCTACCCCTACTGGCTTACAATCGCTACGTGCAAGCTTTTGCTAACTCAAGACTCTTTAAAGAAAACCACCATCAGGTGGAAAAACATCACCACCTCTGGTCAGAAGAAATGTCTGGCTTATTCTAGATCTAAAGTGCTCAATCTTTAGATTGCATAAGAGCTCGAAAATCGTTGTTATAACGATAAGGACGCACGAAACGTGGCTAGGCGTAATCTCTATGGCTTTTATGGAACAGTATATACAAGGAATAGAAAAAAACAGGTTCAGGTTCAGTTCCTCTGTAATTGCTCAAAAACGAAAAACCTACCTAAGATAATTCTATTATAATGATCTAAACGATCTCAAACACATCACTAATATAATTAGTGTTTCTTGCTCCATAAGAAACTCCAATTAGTTTTATTGAGCTCAGAAGAAGAACCGAAGATTGAAGGCACAATGAGCCAACAATTTTCCTGTCCTAATCCATCCCGGATAGCCACTTCAACCTAGGGTAGGTTATATTATAGTATGGCTGTACAAGATGGAAACGGAGACACTTAGGCCAGTTCAATGGCCCATTGTGATACCACATGAATCTTGAGACTTCCTCCTAAGCTCAATGGAACCAGTAAGAGTCCCTTACGAAACGTGAGAGGCTAATTATGCTTATCTGATTTA
Organism: Eupeodes corollae; assembly: GCF_945859685.1. NCBI lineage: Eukaryota > Metazoa > Arthropoda > Insecta > Diptera > Syrphidae > Eupeodes > Eupeodes corollae. The sequence goes on along the minus strand of NC_079147.1, from coordinate 143,040,524 downwards.
GATCGTTAAAGCAGCATTTTCCTAGGTAATTCTTGCGTTTTTCAGCCAGAGCAGGGCATGTGAAGAGAAGATGAAGAACTGTTTCTTCCTCTTCTTCGTCCATACAGCTTCTGCAAAAGTCATTTTAGAATACGCCTAGTCTCGTGGCGTGTTTTCCTATTATCGAGCTCATATGCGATCTGTTTAAAAAGAGAGCAAGCACCTTGAGCGTTTTAAATCTAGAGTTGGCCAGATGCTTTTTGTGACTTGACACGTGGTGATGTTGTTCCACCTGGTGCCTGCCCTCCTAACAGCGTCTTCCATTAGCAACAGTTTACAATTAGCGATTGGTATGCCAGTACGTGCCAAACGTGGTAGGATGGGCTGTACTGTACCGTTCCTGACGAGTTCATCTCCCTTACAGTTACCTGGAATGTCTCTATGGCCCGGCACCCAGCAAAGGTGAATATTAAACTGTTGCGCCATCTCCATTAGAGATGATCGACAGTTATGGACTGTTATAGAGTTTGTAGAGATAGAGTCCAAAGATTTGATAGAGTCGATATCACGTTTTCTTTAATGACAAGACCTTCTTTATCGCCAAAATTTCCGCCTGGAACACGCTGCAATGATTGGGAAGGCGGAATATGAGACTTAATTTCAGTCGTTCAGAGTACACACCTCCACCAACCTCCTCTTTTGTTTTTGACTCATCTGTATAAAAATGGATAAACTCATCCTCCAAGAATGTCCTATCCTCCCAAAAAGATCTGGGAGGTATAGAAATCTTGAAATTTCTGTCGATTTACAGTTGGGCGATGGTGTAGTCTGTGTGCCTTTTAATTGATTCCAAATACCTAAGAATAACGGAGTGTCCAATGTTGTTGTAAGTCTACTGCGACTAAGCTTTGAGGCGAATAGCAGAGCTTGCAGCTATTTGTTTGCTAAATATGTCAAGAGGTGTTAGGTAGGGTAAGGTGTCCAGTGCAGTGGATGGGGTCCGCTTATACATAGTCAAGCTGAACGTTGGACTTTATTTAACTTATCCCTGTTTATACCTTTCTCTAATGCAGTCCACCATACTGCCACACCGTACATTAATTGAATTTGTCCAGGAGCAGTCTGCATTTTTCAAGCAGCTTGGATCCGCTAGACTAGTTGAAAGAATTTTCCATAACCTAGAGGCTTCAGAAGTTTCTTCTATCGTTCCACAGAAGGATCGGCAAGAAGATTGCTTTGATTTCCTTCGTGCCTTCTTGTAAAATCTTAGGGATTCTTGGTAAGAGTCCCAGTGGAGGCTGGCCTTGTTGCTTTGCCTCAGTTGAAGAGTTTCCTGCAAACTCTGAGGCCCACCATTGTGGTTTCCTATTTCCTCTTATGTGTATAAGTGGACAAGCAATTTCCTGCGATCTGTTCATGGCTGAGGTGAGGTCATTGTCTTTATTGTCAAGTTCATTATCATTTGAGGAAGGACTAGATAGTCCAGGTTTTAGTAAACTTTGTAACGAGTTTCTGTATAAAGCCCAGTCAGTTTTCAGATAATTTCGAAAAGTCAATGGGCTCGGGTTTTTATCTACATTGATATTGAAATGGATATATCTATGATCAGAGAACGAGTGTTCTGTGGATACTTTCCAGTCCAAGATCATCTGAGACAAGAGTTATGTCTAGGACTTCTTATCGAGCTTTAGTGATAAAGGTTGGTTCATTTCCAACATAACTTACTAAGAGGTTAGTACCAAGAATATAATAAAAAGCAGACTCACCTCTGTCGTTGATATTCGTACCCATACCGTGTGATGAGCGTTAACATAGCTTCCAATAATAAGGTGGATCCTTTGCCTCTCCGCTTCAGCGACTATTTTCTCCAGGGTTTTTCCAGGGAGAGTGGTCAAGGCCAATATACGCCGACACTAGCCAGAAACTTCCTTTGGTTGTTTCCAGCCTAGCTACGGTGGTATCTTTATCACTGATTTGATGGAGTAAAAATACATTAATGCAACGTTTCACTAGTATGCAAGGCCTAGGTTCACCTTTATCTGTCACACACAGTGTGTAGTACCCAGGAGTCCTGAGTCCTCGAACAACGGATCCCACAATCCATGGCTCTTGGATCAGGACAATGTCTTCCCCGTTTCTTGCCAGACGGAGAAGAAGTGATGCCGAGGCCTTTATGGAGTGTTGAAGATTAATCTGTACTAACTACAGCATTTTGGCTACAATTAGGCAGATCAACCCCCCACGGTCTTGTTCTGATCCTCTGAGTCTGAGGATGAACCCAAAAGTTCGTCCTCGCACAGAAGGATCATGTTAAGGTTGTCCTCAGTGTCCATTAAGGATGGATTGTCTACGACTTTTTAGGGGGTGGAGTAGTGATTGGAGAGGGCATGGGTGCATCGTCATCCTCTGCTAGGAGAGAAGAAGACGTCCAAGGCCCACCAACCGCGAGTTCACCCTCGGTTGTTGTAGGAGGCCCGCTAACCTCATCTTTTTTAAACCTAACGTACGAGTAATCTGCCAACGTCAGTTTCATGGAAAAAAATGAACTTGTTAAAGTTCGTGAAAGTTATTTCCGTTCTCAAAACTGCTAGACCAAACTTTCTAGCCATATTTTTAAAGTCATAGACAAACAACTTTGCTGTCAACTTTCCGGGCTCTAGAAAAACAAATAATCTTACAGTATGTAACAACCACCCTGAATTTAGGCCTGATCGTTGTTGATAAAAGTATGTGATGACACTCGAACTTCTTTTAGGCTTTTGACATCGTATGCTTCTATTATAAAAACTTAAAAAACTTAAAACTTATTCAGGCGGAAAAAATCAATGAGTATTTTGTATTTACATTTTAGATCACAGTTCAAAAATAAATTGAATGGAGTTCCTCAGAGATCTGTATTGGGTCCACTACTTTTTACAAAACTTATAAATGATCTAAAGGGAGAAGCTGATTTGCAAATGTATTCAAAACTTTACCTTTCTTGTAAATGGTGCCTTAAAGATTAACTCTATACATGATCATGTTATTAGTGTAGAGGAAAAGTATTGGTACGGGTGCCTTATAGAAGCTTCTCTTTGTCAAAGCATTCTACGCCCTTTCTCATGAATGAGGCTAATAAGAGTTCTAACAGTTCGTATTATTACGTATGGTTGCCACATTGCTTGTTTCAGTTCTCAAAATGCAAAAAGAAAACTTTATCCTTTAAGAACTTAAAAGATTTAAGTGAAGCAGCCAAGATGCCCAATTTTCGACCACTTTTTGTAGTAATTGGGGCCGTATGTCATAACAAAGTCAGAAGTAAGTCTATTTATTAAGAAAATGGCAAACCAAACTTTATCAGAGACTTTAAGTCGAAAAAATGACAAACATTTATTAAAGTTTAAATACTTCCGAAAATTGTTGCCCGATTTGAGTTCAGTGCTCTAATTAACTGTACTGAGGTTTTGAAACAATATTAAAAAGGTTTAAGTTTATTGTTTTTCAATTCTTAGGAAACACCTCTATGAGAAAACTTTAACCTTTTAAAACGTGTAGCAAATCCAGGTTAACATATAGGTGACTCATACAAAAAGAAGGCTAGATCTTTTTCTTTAGCTTATCATTAATATTGAGTACAAGTACCTTTAAGAAGGTATAACATACTTTGTAAAACATTTGCCCGTATTTCGAAGACACAACAAATTTTGAAATGTATAAGCACACATACTTGAGGCCAAGCTCCATAAAATTCTGGTTCACAGCATTTATTTTTTTTATTCAACTGCGATTTTATGGTATATTAAGAACATACCCTGAGGTTTAAGATAATTAAGGAAATGTCAAAAAGGTTATTCCGTGATCTCAAAATAACTTTTAACAACCTTTGGATGAACTTTAAATTCTTATTAAAAAAAATATCTACTTTATAATTATAGCTACCGTCCGTGGAACCATTTAAAATGAACTCATTGTCTCTACAATTAACCGATGGACCACAAGGCTATAAGATCACCTTGAAGAATATGGAAGTATTTGGTGCGAGTGATTTTCAAGTTAAATCCATGAAGTTAAGCGAAAATGGTGAACCCTTCGAGGCAAAAATTGCTATGCCAAAATTAAGAATTGAAGCTAAATATACCAGTTCTGGAGTTTTGCTTATAATTCCAGCTTCAGGAGGTGGAGAATTCCATTCTGTATTTGGTAAATATATTTTTTCTTAAATTTAAATTGAACATGTTTAAATTATTATCCAATTAATTGTTTTTTTGTTTATTATGTGTAAAGATGGAGTCCTTGCCAAGTTAACTGGTAAAGTTTCAACAAACGAAAAGCCCGGTGGCACTTACCTTCATGTCGATGCACTTAATATTGAACTTGATGTCAAGAATATCGAAATGAGTATATCAAGGGCTTTCAATAATAATCGCATCTTAAGTAAGTTTATTTCCCCCTTTATGGATTTTATTAACTGATAGTGATGTGTAATTTTATATTTTATTTATTATAATTTAAGCCGAAGCAACAAACCTGTTTCTCCGTGATAATGGACGATTGGTAGTTGATGCTATGCGACCACAATTACAAAAGAAACTGGCCCATGAATTCGGTCAATTGGCCAATCAATTATTGAAACACGTCCCCAGAGAGATGTTCTACATTGATTAGATCTGAGACGTTATTAATTCTACTCAATTTAAACTTTAAAGGATGTAAGATATATGTATACAGTAAAGATCAGCATTAATTTAGTAAGAATAAGAATCATTTTTTAAACATTTTTGTATGTAAAAGTTCATGGACCAAGAAGATACAATGTATCCACACCCCACTAAAATTACTCATTGAGGTATTCAGGATTATAATAGTTTTATAAAAGTTTATACCTATTCTTTTTTTTGTAAATATTTGTTTTAAGTTTCTAAGACTTAGTTTTAAGTTTAAATTATACTTTTGAAGTGTGTCGAATAAATTTTTAAGTTACAAAATGAGTTTTTTTTATTATTATTTTACCTGATTATAACAATCATAATTTAGTAAGGGAGCAGATCAAAATACTGGGGTGGAATCGGCTAAGGTGATTGTTGATAAATGACAATTAAAATGTTCGAATTTGATCTAAGTAAGGTGATAGTCAAACTGATACCTAAAAAGCTGTCACAAATAAATGTGACAGTCGTTTTCAAACAAATATGTTTATTCTGAATAGAGCAACTAGACGCTTACATAAACGACTGGAAAATTGTCTTAGTTCACTTTGTTTCTTAAAAAAAAAACACACATTTCTGTGACCGACAAAGCTAACGACATTCGAAAAAAGCAAGAAAAGTAAGAATTTTATTCAAAATCAGCCAATTTGAAACTTTTATTATATTTTAAAAGAATCAATAATTTAAAGTTTCGCCAAGGCAACAACGAATTTTGACAATTTGAATCTGAAATTGTTCAATCGAATTTATGTAATTGAAGTGACGGAAGCAGTATTCACATGAACGCGACCAACGAAGACATATTTCCACACAAATTCTTGACAAAACGATAGCAATATAGTTTCTATTTGATTTAAGATGCATACTTTTACTTTTCTATATAATATATTAATACATTTAAGAAAACAAATTTATTCGTCGCGAACAAAATTGTAGTTTAACGAACTGTCAAACTTTATTCACGTTCCACATTATCCACACTCGCAACGAATAAAATAATGGCGCGTACTTAACCTAAAAAAATCATTCTTGTTTTGGTTTCGGTGGTAAATGGTGTTCGGCTTCCTTGAAAAAATATGGATGATTACTAACTTTTCCTTGGCACAAATAATGTCGTTCCTAAAGCTAGTAAGTTTCGCAACCAAGTTGTTGTTTACCAAGCTCAAAATGTATTCAAATTTTTCCTTGGACATTCTTAAATATCTAAAGAACTTTTCTGGATATTTTTCCAGAAGTCTTATTAAGGAAACATATTCTCCTTCAATTTTCCCATTTCCATTAAATGTATGTAAATAAAGCTTCGACCGCATTTTCTCAGTCGTTTGTTTTCAAAACAAAACACAATAATGAAAAACACAACAAAAAAAAACAATTGTCAAAGTCAAACTTCATTCGCGACAAATTAAAAACTCCCACGTGAAAGAAATGTCAAAATCGACGCATATTCGTTCATTCCTTGGTCGGTCCCTAGTCGTGCACATGTGAATAGGGCTTTATATTTTCAAATTTGTTATTTTGTGCTGTCATTCCTCAAATTGGATGTACAATATAAAAATACTATTAAAAAAATGTGACTGTTTCGTGAGAGTCTTCGAAAATTGGGTCCAACTAATCTTCCGCTGCAAACGAGCACACCGCGACCAAATGCTAGAAGTCGATTTCGATACATAAATGTTTTGATTTTATTTGAAGGAGATAATATAGTTTTTGAAATATCTTAAATTGTAAGCGTTTTAATTTAAACAAAGTTGTGAAGTATTATTGACAAACCGGATGCATGTAAAATTTGAAAATATTCAGTTAATTGTTTGACTTTTTTATTTTAATTACTTCAATTACGTAAAACCGAAAATCAACAGTCGAGGTTAAGAAGGAAAAAAACAAAGGAACGCTTTATTTTAAAGTTCTTGCATTTCAAAAATTTTGCCATCAACGTATTTCTTCGGAAAAGTATTCAAAGCTATGGACTTGACTTGACTCGGAGAAATTTTTCAAATAAGATTTGTTTCGACTACTAGAATTTAAAAAGCATGAGGAATACATTAAGTATTGTATTCTTCTCGTTACGTTAAAAGTATGAATATGAATTGATTGATAATTTGAGGTAATTAAAAGCGCTTTTGGCATAAAAGGCAGTCAAATTAGACAAAATACATATAAATATCGTTAGAAAGACTTCTGTCGGTTCCCAAATTGATTCAGAATTTGAATCTTCAAAAATGATAACCTTTTCGGTTAAAAAAATGAATTAATTGAATTTTATGAAAGAACAATCGTCAACAAAACATACAAACACATTTTTAAATCTGATTATTTAAGAGAAAATTGTGAATGATTTACCAGGCTATCATGCTGCGCAGCAGGTATTGTTTTGGTGTTATATTTTTAATTTTTCTTTTCTTAACTTCTTCTTTCAATCTTTTCTTACATGTATTCTATAGAATACATACATTGTTTAAAGGATGAGGTGAGAAAAGAAATACAAGTAAGTGGGCGTGATTTGTCTTATTTCTTTTCATTCAATCTGGGGATCACACTAACACACACTGCTTTTTATTATTATATTTTATTATATATATCCCTAAAAGCGACCACCAATGAACAACTGAAATAATGTGCATGTATTGTTGGTTACTTTCTTTTATAACTATGCAATCACGACGACCAACACTACTGTGATTAACCACACCCATTTCTCAATCTCTTTCTTTTTCTTTGTGTTATGCAGAAGGAGAAATAAACTAGATTTTTTTTTGTTGAGTTGCATAAAAGAAAATAAAAATAAGGCGCAGCTGAAACCATATTTCTAACGAAATGAAAAGCAAACCAAAATAATTAAAGTGTAGGCATGGGTCGCATGAATTTGCAAATAGTATTCTTGCGGGTATATTAAAATATGAAAATCGAATTTTGTCTTAAAAAGATATAAATAACTTTTAGCTAATCACAAAAACCTTGATTCGTTATAATTTTTTCGAAAATCGTTCCAGGGATTTTTTTTTTTAAATTTACATATATTTAATGTAAAGAAGTTTACAATTATAGTTTTAAAATATTTTATGTATGCAGTTTTTAAAGCTTATTTACATTTGATTTTCGGTCAACCATTTTCGAGATGTCGCATTAAAAAAAAGTATTAGTGTTACTAAAATCAAGATACGACAATGATATTTTTAATCATCAGATATTATTAAAACAATTTAAGATTTTGGGCATAGAAAATTTATTGATATTGGTTTATAAGTTCTTGGGAAAACTTTGTTTTTGATAAAATTCAAATTTTCGATTTGTTATGTGCACTACTTTTATTTTTAGCTTTAAAAAAAAATGATAAAAACGGAAACCAAACCAAACTTTAATTTTTAAGTTTGAACTCAATTGACCTCATAGTTTGACTGCAGGGAAGAGAACAGACAGACATACGGTAAGATTCAGCAGAAACACTATTTATCGGCTTCTCTAACGTTGTAGTGTTATGTTTGATTTTTCTATGAAGCAATACTTGTGATTAAGTTCCGAAATGTCGGAAATAAAAAACTTTAAAAATTATTTAACAATTTTTTAATTTTGCGTACCAGGCGACCAGCTTTTAAAGCAAGTGTTTTCTTACTACTAATGAACAACTGAAATGGTGGACTTTCTTTTAACCAACACTGCCTTGATGTCAACACTACTTTCTTAATCTTCCTATTTTTTTTCATGTATTAGTAATGTAGTAGCACAAACATAACTAAATTTGTTTGTGTAATTGCACAAAAAGGAGAAAAGTAATTGGAAAACATTGAAGGTAATAAAAAGCAAAACAAAATAAATAGAGTGCACCACTGGGTCGCATAAAATTGCTCCTGCATCAAAAGACTCTAATAAAAAATAGTTCCCATTTTTGAAAATTTAAAATTTCCTATAAATAAGCTTGCCTGCAAACATTAAAAATAAAAACATTGCTTTTATTATTTTTAATTAATTTCGTATATATGCACATGCATATATATACATATTTTTACTTTTAGTCTAAAAATATTTTTCAGTAAGCAGTTATTTAAAGCTTGTTCAAATATAGGTTTTGAAGCCTGTCCATATATAGGATTTGATTGATTGTCTTAAAAAATGTTGTCCCATTTTCGAGATGTCTAGTTTTATAATAAAAAAAGATATGTTTGATGATCAAATTTTAATAAGGTAGTTAAAAAGCTTGTGTGTCATTAGATCTTAAGAAAACTTAAAAATAAAATGACGTTTCTGTGGGGGGTACTCTTCTGGAGCAATTTTTTTATTGGAAGAAGAAAAAAAAATTAGAGAAAATTAGAGTTCGAAATTTTTTTGAACTACAATGCTTGCCATACAAAACACATCTAAGAAGTATAAAACGTGTATTACTATTGGATTTCGGCCACCATGCGACCGGGGTACATAGCAGGTGTTCTGATTTACTAATGAACAACTGGGAAGATGAGCTTTCTATACAATCAAAATTTCCAACACTGCTGTGTAATTAACCACGCCCATTTCTTAATCTCTTTCTTTTTCGTTAACCCTAGAAAGATAACCTACGTCTATTGGACGTACAAATCATGTGTATCTCTTATGGCCTATGAAATTTGGTTATCTTTCTAGGGTTAATGTCCAAAAGAACATATAAATTATAAAGCACATCTGAAACCATGATAATGATGGCCTTACAAGATATAAGATACTTTGACCAAAATTATTAAAATGTTGAGTTTAAAATTCGTTTATTGTAAATTCTTAAAATATTTTTTTTTTCATTTATTTAAGTGTGTATGTAATAATTTTTTTAGAAATAACTTTCAAATTGTATTTTATTAAAAAAAAAAACAGTTATAATCTCTTACAAATGTGTTTAAAAAAAAAGTTAATTTTTGAATTCTCCTCCATTTTGCAATTAGACAAAGTTTGAGTCTTAAAAAACAAAAACAAAACAAACACTTAATTATTAAAGTGAACAAAAAAATACTTTAATAAAAATGAACATAATAAGTATAAAATAAATACAATTTACAACAGATCCTTAAGTAAATAAACAAGAATTCAAATAACAAACAATAGACTAACAACCAACCTTATTATAAATAAAGTACATAAAAAAAATTTAGAATTTAATAATTTTGTTTTTATTCGTTTGGGTTTCTAAAAATAAGCGGGTAAGAATTGTCTGGCAGTAGTTCAACTCTTAAAGCAGGTTTTTTCGTATCCCCGAAATAACTTCCCAAGAAATAACCCCTCCATTATGAAATTGATCACCAAATTCAAAAATGAATTTATTGTCAAAGAAACATGAAATAAGTTCCAAAAAATAATGAAATGGGATTGAAATAAGTTTCCAACTTTAAGAACAGTTTTACTGTTTAAATTCTTTTAATGCGCAAGGGAGGGGTGAGTCTTCGTGCGCATTTCAGCGGTTGGTTCACACACTATCCACCGGCATCACTTTCAAAAGTTAGTTGACAAAGTTAAATAAGTCCATTTTATGAGAAATATTGCCAAATTATTTGACCAAAGGCAAAGTGCCCAGTGGTTAATTAAACAGTGCGGTATGTACAAGAGGGGGCGTTTTTGCACTTCCAAAAGGGACATATGTCATATTTAAATTTTATACTAAAAATTAAATTAATTCCCTAAAAACCAAAATTAAATCTCCAAATATGTGTATATTTGTCAAATTATTTCTTGGGGAGTTATACCACAGAGCCGTTATTTTATTGATCCAGACAAGATAAAGTTTTGAAATATAAATGTTTAGATTGTTTTGTACAGAATTCAATCACATCATTAATTCTAAACGCATTGATTCCAGTCAGAATTGTAAAAGAGCTCAATCATAATAAACCATTTAATGCATTTAACTTAAAGATTGCAATTATTAATTTCAGTCAAATATTGGGCCTTCAAATTGTATAATCACCAAAAATATTAATGAGTGCAATAAGTTTTTCCCCGATATTCAGATCAAATAATTTAAATTATGCATATTTTTTCAAAACTCGAAATCGCGAAAATAGGTTTTTATTTTTGCACGAAAATCGAGTTTTAACAGTATATTAATAAGCGCTAAAGAACTGCGTACTTAAAATATTTTCAAACTGAAAGTGAAAAATGTATAAATAAAAACTTAATTAAAAAAACTCTCTAACGATTTGCAAAAAAAATGAATAAATATTCTTTAAGTACATTTTGAATTATATGTACTATTTGTAAGTAAAGTTTTTGGATGCATTAGTATGTTCGTACGACCAGGCCGTACACTTTATTTATTTTGTTTTGTTTTCCATTTCGTTGGAAACATGGTTTCAGGTGCGCTTTACAATTTCTATTTTCCTTTTACGCAATTGCACACAAAGTTTCTGTTCTGTTTCTTTACTTCCATTATTAATACATGAAAAAACAGAAAGCAATTAAGCAATGGGAGGGGTTAATCCCACAGTAGTGTTGGCATCAACATAGGGTTGGGAAGAAGAAAGCGCAATATTTCAGTTCTTCATTGGTAAAAAAGAACACCTGCTATGTAGCCTGGTCGCCTGGTGCCGAAAAATCAAACAATAGAAGATTTTATGCATTCGTAAATAATTTTGAACTCGAGATTTTTATAGAAGTTGAATAAAGTGAGTTCTCTGATTCTGTCCGTAAATCTGAAGGTCATCGCCCCTACACCCCAACTATTTAGGCAGATTCACCTAAGGAGTTTTTTTAAATATGTTTCAGGGCTAAAAATAAGAGTTTTTTGGACAAAAATCGAAGACCCGAATTTTCTCAAAAACGAACCATTTATTTTACTTAGATTTTCTCTAACAATTTCGATTTGGCTCGGCTTCTTTCAATAAAAACATAAATATTTTGGTATATGTGTATTTTATTTCATAATACTTGATGATCAAAAATATGTTTTTTATTTTTATAAAGCATTCTTTTTCAAAAGACTGCTCAGACTCAATTAAAACGAATACATTAACAAGCCAACAAGACAAATTTTTAAATTTTAAAATATGGGTACTATTTTTAATTCAAGTCCTTTGATGCAGGAGCAATTTTATGCGACCCAGTGGTGCACTCTATTTATTTTGTTTTGCTTTTTATTTCGTTAAATGTTTTCCAATTACTGTTCTCCTTTTTGTGCAATTACACAAACAAACTTGGTTATGTTTCTCTTCCCAGTAGGAAATTTGCTCACCAATGAAAATTTTGTGTGAAATCGCCAAGGAAATCAGCTACTCGAATCATTGAGGAATAGCATGCAATGAAATCCTTACTGAAAGGCATTGCGTTTTTCCTATGATTATACAATCCACCCTATCTTTTTCCTTGTAAAATATTTCATTCACGATATGAAGCACGAGATGGGTGTTTTGTGTTTGTTTATATTTGCCTTTTTCTTCTCTACCTGCCACTGAATAATACGGAGATTGGCTTCAGTTTTAGAATTTCAATGCTCGGGTTTTTTACATACAATAAAAAATTGCCGTTCCCGTTCGTCAGCCTGGTTTGCTTCGAGAAACAAAGTTATTTCCAACAACAACGACCGGCGGTGATGGCGACGCATGGTTGAAGGATTGCAATGTTCGGGTTTTTTACATATCATAAAACTTCGATTCGCGATCCTCAGCCTGGTTTGCTTAGAAACAAAGTTATTTCCAACAACAACGCACAGTGTTCGGGGTAAGTGATTTTTTTTTTAAAGCATTGTTGTTTTTTTCGAGAAACAGTTTTTCAGTTGAATTCCATTGTTCATAGTGTCAACAAGTGAGTAAAGCTTAAAGTTATTAAAAAGAGTTTAGAAAATAAATTATAAGTGTAAAAAAGTGAATATTTTGGTAAATTGGTAGAATTTGTGTTCAAATGGACAAGGAAAATATTTAGGTAATTTCATTTAAATTACAAATCCCTTTCTACAATTATTTAGTCCTATTTTATTGCTCTTTTTCTAAAGGCTTCCGGATCTAAACAGTCGGCAATGGACTCCATTGAATTTTCACCCACAAAGCAGCCAAGGCGGATTTTTAAGAAAACGGTAATTATAGCTATTATTATTTTATTAAATTAAATTTCTATATATCTGCTTTACATTTTGTATAGAATCAACAAGATATGATAGACGAAATGAGAGCGGACATTAAACGTTTGTGTGTCACCACGGAGCAGCTAAAAAATGGGATCGCACATTGGCAGCATTTTTTCATAAAAATTTACATGACTGTTTTTTTTTTTAAATATTTGTATCCAAAGATTTAGGTATGAGTAAAAAATAATTCGATAATAAAAACATGATTGACTTCATTTATGCACATTCACGAAATTTTTCACCAGGTCAATTTGCATTAGTGAATGAGTTACATTGGCTTCCCTAAGGAAACCACTGGTCAATATTCATTTATGAAAAAGGCGTTCAATTTTGCAAAGTGAATTCCTTGGTGAACATTCATCACATTTTTCACCAATGTAAAGTACACAAGTATATCAGCAACTCCACTAACCCAGTGATTTCCCCGGTGTGAGTTCACGGTATTTTTCATCAACTACAATTCACTTTGGAATACACCAAATGCACTTACTTGGTGATTTCCTCACTGAACAGTCACCATGAAATTCACAACTTGGTGAACGCCAATCCAATCCCCATGTTAATTTCACTGATGTTTTCACCATGTTTTCATGGGGTGTAGCTTCCATTCACCAAGGAATAAGTTGGTGATTCACCGATGAATTTTTTGAAATTTCCTACTGGGTAATTATTACATTACTAATACATAGGTACAAAAAACAAATAAGAAGATTAAGAAATGGGCGTGGCTAATCCCACAGTAGTGTTACTATCAAGATAGTGTTGGTTAAAAGAAAGCCCACCATTTCAGTTGTTTATTAGTAGTAAAAAAAATACTTGCTATAAAAGCTTGTCGCCTGGTATGGAATATTAAACAATAGTTGAATAATAAAGTTTTTATTTGGGACATTTAGGAACTTAATTGCAAGTATTGCTTCATAAAAAAAGTCGAACTCGATATTTTAATGAAACATAACACTACAATGATAGAGAAGCTGATAAAAAGTGTTTCTGCCGAATCTTACCATATGTCTCTCGGTTCTCGCCCCTGCAGTCAAACTATGAGGTCAATTGAGTTATAACTTTAAAATTAAGTTTTGGGTTTAGTTTGCGTTTTTTTTAAAGCTAAAAATTATAGTAGTGCACATAACAAATCCAAGATTTGAATTTTATCAAAAACAAAGTTTTCTCAAGAACTAATAAGCCGATGTCAAAAAATTTTGTATGCACAAAATTTTAAATTGTTTTAATAATATCCGATTATAAAAAATATCATTTCTGTTTCGTGATTTTGATAAAACCAATACATTTGTTTTTAATTCTACACCTTGAAAATGGTTCATCGAAAATCGAATTTAAATAAGCTGTAAATAACAAAAAATATTTATAAACTATAACTGAAGACTTCTTTACATACAAATTGAATAAAAAAAATACGCTGAAACGATTTTCGAAAAAAAAAAATAATCAATCAAGGTTTTTTTGATTAGTTAAAAGGGATTTATTTCTTTTTTAGACAAACTTATTGTAAACGTAGATTTTTAAATTATATTATATATGTACACGAGTTCTATTTGCAAATTCATTCGACCCATGCGTTCAATTTGTTTATTTTGTTTTGCTTTTCATTTCGTTAGAAATATGGTTTCAGCTGCGCCTTATTTTTATTTTCTTTTATGCAACTCAACAAAAAAAAATCTAGTTTATTTCTCCTTCTGCATAACACAAAGAAAAAGAAAGAGATTGAGAAATGGGCGTGTTTAATCACAGTAGTGTTGGTCATCTGGATTGCATAGTTAAAAGAAAGTAACCAACAATACATGCGCATTATTTAAGTTGTTCATTTGCGGTCGCTTGTACGGATATAGATAATAAAAAGCAGTGTGTGGGAGTGAGTTTTTTTAAGATCGCCAAATCACGCACACTTCCCTGTGTTTCTTTTCTCACCTCATCCTTTAAACAATGTATGTATTCTATAGAATACATGTAAGATTGGAAGAAGAAATTAAGAAAAAATAACTACAAAATCTAACACCAAAACAATACCTGCTGCGCAGCATGATTGCCTGGTGAATCAGTCATAATTTTCTCTTAAATAATCAGATTTAAAAAGGAAGAAAATTTTAAAATGATGAGCTCCAACTAGCAATTAAAATGATCTTTAAATGTATGCAACATCGTGGACCATATTTTCGTTGGAGCAGCACGAAAGCGAAAAATCCAATTTGTGACGTATTTCTATTCTGTTGTCATGTTTACGAATTGTCTTTTTCTTAAACGTCTACGACGACGCACTTACATACTCGTAGATACTATGTATTAAGAAGATAGAATATTTGATCGTTTTTCGAGACACTTTAATCTAACCTAAACACACATCTATGACGCTTTAAATGATTGCTATCAATTTATTGAAGTAAAATCATTGGAGATGATTGGTATTTGCAAAGTATTTGAAGACACAATCAGCGAATGAATTCAATGAAAGCAATATTCATTTTGAAGTCATTCAAAATTGCATTCAAAAAGATTGCATGGTTTTACTAGCCTGATTCCAATATACGTCTCGAATATCCGAAGAAAACAGTTTAAAACTATATACATACATTGGTTTGTACTTTAAAAGTTCCTTAAATTATAACTCGTTAAAATTTTTGAATTGTGAATAACTTTTGAATTTACTAGTTTGTAGGTATTTTATTTTGCTAACTACAAGTATTTATTTATAGATTAGATAAAAGTTGGTTTTGGATACTTGGTACTTTACACTTTACTTTTGTTAAAACAGTGTTTCCTGCGCAATTGCCTACAAAAGAAGTAAAATTACGCCCCGTCTTGTTTTAATATAATCAATATCTATCTGAGGTCAATCAAAAAAATTATATTTTTAAACATTTTCCGTCTAAAACTAATTTTACTGCGGTATTTTCCTATGGCCAACAGCTTTGGAATCCGAGAACTTTGGTATAGTTTCTTAAGATCGTTCTTTCTTTTTTATCCATCTTAACTTCGACTGTTGGTTTTCGCTTTTACTTAATAATTAAAGTTGGTCAAATGCATTTGTTGCATGAAAACTATATCATATGTTAAAAGACTAACTACATATTTTCGAACTTCACATGCATCCGATTTTTCAACAATACCTTGCCAACTATTTAAGATATATCAAAAACTTTTCCATCGCATTGGAGTACAAGTGATTTGTATGTATATGGAACTCGACTTCGTTCATATAGTCACGGAGGGCACGTTTGCAACACCAGATTTGTTGGAACCAATTTTCGATTACTCAGCCACACAATTCGGCCGAAACGACTGTTATTTCGTGTTCAATGTTGGCTCAGAGCTTTTCCATCCTGCTTCACGGCTTGATGGCATAATCCGATGACTTAACGTAGCCCCAAAGAAAATAGCCTAGAGGCGTAAAGTGATGATTCATAAAGCAAATGTGGAATTTGACAAACTCATTGAGTCATTGGTCTCAAAATGCGATAACTACATGACCGAAAATTGAAGTTAATGCTCTTAAAATTGGGACTCAGAATTTCGGCAGAAAATTTGTATAAGGCTGCTTATTCGTGTACATAAAAGGGTTGGGGCCAAAATGTTGCATGGGCCTTAATTCTTCATTTAAAGTATTTCAAAAAGCTGTAAGTAGTCTGACAAAGAAAACTTGTTTAAATAAAAAGTTACGCGTTTTACAGTATCAAATTTGTTTCTTTTTAACCCATTTCGTATTACAATATTTCATAAAAAAAATTTGTTTTCTGGAAACAAGTTCGTAGCATTAATAGAAGGAGGCTCACCATGACCAAAAACTTAGATACTGCTACTTTGCTTAAGCACTTCAAAACATTGTTGAATACTTTTAGTTCTTCAAATTTGGTCTAATCTACCTCTCCTTGCTTCTTAGGCGACATTTTGGATGCACAAATAACAGTAACAGAAACTTGCGCAGTGGTAAGAGTTTTCAAGAATGGCAAAGCACCCGGTTTGGATCGCTGTCCGGGAGAATTTCATAAGTATGGTTCTGTACAGCCCAAGCAAACTGTAACAAGACTAATCAATGACATTTTCGAGAAGGGTGTAGTCCATTGAGAGTTTAAGAAGGCTTTGACATTTCCGATGCACACGAATTGCAATAAAACTTAACCGAACAATTATAGAGGAATCTTTTTTTTTAATATGGCTTATAAAATTTGTACCACTATCTTGCAACCTTGGCTGCGCCCTAAATAATCTCTTGGCTAGAATCAAAAAAAAGGCGATAGAACTATAGTCGAAAGATTTTTATCGCTAGAACACCGCCACAATGCTTGTAAATTGTAATAATATTTTTCACTACGCTTTTCAGCCGGAGAGGGGCGTGGGGTATTGGATTTCACGCACTGTTCAATCATCGGCCGGCGAAACTTTAAGAATATATATATATTACAACAGTAATACCAATTTTTGAAAGTGGGTCATAATGCACTTTGACAAAGTGAAACATTATTTTATTTTATTGCCTATTTCTTGGGAACAAATTCTGGAAAATGAATTAGCTTAGCTTTGTTATTTACTTGACCAATCTAAAAAAGGCAAAGGGAAGTGGTGATGCAATAATAATGTTTCCTAAGTTCAACTTTGTGCTTATAGAATCGAAGTATCATTTCATGAGTTTACTTACGCATCAATTATTTGATTTGTTTTAATAATTATTATACTGTTTACAGTATATGTATACAGTATGGCTTACTTACTTACTTAAGGTGGTGCTACAACCCTGTGTGAACAAGGGCCTCACCCAACAAACATCTCCATCTAGCTCGGTCCCTAGCTAGATGTCTCAAGTTTCGCGCTCCAAGTTCTGTGAGTTCACCTTCCACTTGTGCGTGCCACCTGATCCGCGGTCTTCCTCTACTGCGCTGTCCTGTGGGTGTGGATTCGAAGACTTTCCGGGCCGGAGTATTGGTTTCCATGCACTCTACTTGACCCAGCCATCTTAGTCGTTGGACTTTTACCCTTCTGGCTAAGTCTACGTCGTCGCTGTACAGCCCGTACAGCTCGTCGTTCCATCTTCTTCTCCACTCCCCTTCGATGCATACGGAACCGTAGATCACACGAGGAACTTTTCTCACGAAGCGACCCAGGGTGCTTTCATCCGCTTTTGTCATAGTCCATGCTTCTGCACCGTATAGCAGGATGGGGATGATGAGGGTCTTATATAGCGACACTTTGGTCCTTCGAGAGAGGACTTTACCACTCAATTGCTTTCTTAGCCCTTGCGGTTAGCAAGAGTTATTCTGCGTTTGATCTCAGCGCTAGTGTTGTTTTCTGCGTTTACAGCGGAGCCTAGGTAGACGAAGTCCTTGACTACCTCACAGTTACGTCTGTCAATGGTGACGTTTTGACTAAGACGTCGGTGTTGTATGTCCTTTCTTGACGATAGCATGTACTTTGTTTTGCACTCATTAACCGTTAAACCCATTTTTGACATCACGCTGAGTTCTTCCGATTATGTCAATGTCATCAGCATATGCTAGTAATTGGACGGACTTTTGAAAGATAGTGCCTCTAGTGTTGACGTGTGAGCTCTACACTTTTCTTTGACATCGAAACGTTCTGTCAAGTTGTTTCCAACCTCTATGGAGCAGCGTGAATTCTCCATGGTCATCTTGCACAAACGGACGAGTATGGCAGGGATGACAAAACTAGACATGGCTCTATACAGCTCGTCCCTGTAGATGCTGTCATATGCAACCTTGAAATCAATGAAGAGATGGTGGGTGTCGATTTGGTGTTCTTGGGTTTTTTCCATGATCTGCGGTAATGTGAATATTTGATCAACTGTGGACTTTTTTAGTCTAACACCACACTGATAAGGACCTTTTAGGTTGTTGACGATGGGCCTTAGACGTTCACATATTATGGCTGAGAAGATTTTATAGGCGATGTTAAGCAGACTGATTCCTCTATAGTTGGTGCAGTTTAGAGGGTCTCCTTTTTTCAGGATCGGGCAAACAATCTGAGGTTCCATTCATCGGGCATGCTTTCTTCCGACCATATCTTACAGATAAGGTGGTGCATGATCCTAACCCAATTATCTCCAGCTGCTTTGAAGAGCTCGGCATTCAAGCCATCCGCTCCAGCGGCCTTATTAGACTTCAGCTTAGATATGGTAATCTCTACTTCGTCTAAGTCGGGAGGACGGGATTGTCTATGTTGAATGGATCATCCTGCCTGAAAGCGGAATTCAGTTCGTCATCGCCGTTACACAGTCTGCAGAAGTGGCCCTTCCATATCCTCAGCATTGACTGCGGTTCCACTATGATGTTTCCACTTTAGTCTTTGCAGCCTTCGATTCTGGGTTTATGTACCTGTGAATTTCGTTTCACCTGTTCATAAAACTTTCGAACTTCATTCTAGCTTTTAAACCTCTCAACATCTTCAACACAGTATTTATATAATCGATTGATCATCATCAGTTGTAGCCTTTTCGGTAAGTAAGCTAAGATAACTTTGTCATCTTTCATTGCACCAGGTATTTCAGTAACATCATCGATGAATAGTCCAAACCGCAAGGGACTCAGAGAACACCCTTGTCTCACTCTCATCTTAGTTTGGAACCTTCTACAGAACAGAACTTCAGCTTCCCAGACTGCAGCCCACGTATCTTCTAGAAGATTTTCTTTAACTTTTCAAATTAATGTGACATTCCTTTGCAATATATTCATAGCTGTCTTAAGGCTTACAAAGAACGGTTATAGTGTTTTCCCTTGTGCTGCAGATACCTCAGCTATACTACGAACACGGAGTACACCTTTGAGTACCCAGCTATAAATCCAGCTCGGAACTATTTCAGCAGGTTTTGTAGTTTTAAGGCGCCCGCCGCGCCATCCATTGCAAGATAAGATGTATAAGCCACATTTTTAAAAAAAATTTCCCTATAGTTGCTCGGATAAGTTTGATCGAAACGAACTTTTTTTCAGAAAAAAGATGCATTTGTCACGTTCTTCATTTTTTTCAAAAATGTGTGTGCTTTTTAAAAATGTTGTACTTCAAAATTCTGTTAATTACCTGAAATAGGTTCGTCAAAATGCAAAATATGGTCGGGTGAAAATCCACGTTTGCTTCAAATGAATCAACATTTTAACGCCTATAGACTATTTTCGTAGGGTCTACGTTAAGTTATTTTTGTATGCCAATAAACTAATGCATTGCAATAAAACACGTTGGAAAAGCTCAGAGCCAATATTGAACGAAAAATAGTGGTCATTTCTGCCAAAATGTGAATGGAAGATTCATCGAAACGTGGGTCCATCTTCCGCTGCAAACATACAAAACCGCTATATGCTCGAAGTCGATTTCGTTACATAAATGTTTTGATTTTATCTGAAGGAGATAATAAAGTTTTTGAAAAATCTTAAATGGTAAGCAAGCGTTTTAATTTAAACAAAGTTGTGAAGTTCTAATTGAAAAACTTATTTAACTTGTTTTTTGAATTTTTGTATTTTAATTAATTCAATTACGTAAAACCGAAAATCAACACTCAAAGTTAAGAGGGAAGATACTAAGGAACGCTCTATTTCAAAGTTCTTGAATTTCAAAACTGTTTGCTTCAAAGTAGGAAAATATGGTAGCAAAACAAGTTTTTGACAATTTTTTTTTTAATGTAGGTTTGATTGACCTGAGATAGATAAAGAACATTTCAAAACGAAGCGAGGGCGTAATTGAGTTCTTTTGTAGACTATTGCGCAGGGAATATCGGTTGAACAAAAACACTTTACAACCCAACTTTTTTCTAATCTTTAAGTAAATACTCGTAGTTAGCAAAATTAAAAACAAAAAAACTAGCAAGTTCAAAAATTATTTACAATTCAAAAATTTGAAAGAATTTTAATTTTAGGAACTTTTAATGCACGCATGTAATCTTAACATGTTTTCTGTCGATACTCTAGGGATATTTTAGAATCAGGCTAGATTTACCATCTTTTTTGAATACAATTTTGTATGACTTCACTGATTGTGTCTTTAAATACTTTGCAAATACCAATCATTTGACTTCAATAAATTGATTGCAATCATTTAAGGCGTCATGCATGTGTATGTGTGTTTAGGTTAGATTAAAGTGTCTCGAAAAACGAGCAAATATTCTATCTTCTTAATAGGACGTATCTACATACTTATGTAATGTGCGTCGTAGACGTTTAAAAAAAGGACAATTCGTAAACATGATGACAGAACAAAAATACGTTCGCTGTCAAAATGACATTGTGCTGCCAAAATTTAAAGGGTATGAATAATAGTTTTTCATTGTATCATAAGTCAAAAGAAACTTTTGTAAACAAAAACATCAAAGTTACAATAAAGAGTGTTTCTAACACTGACAAACGGACTCAATATTTACAGATTCCAGTTAGAAAAACGTATTTCTTCGGAAAAGTATTCAAAGCTATTGACTTGACTTGGAGACACTTTTCAAATAAGATTTGTTTTGACTGCTAGAATTTACAAAGCATGAGGAATACATTATGTAAGTAACACTTAAAGATGCGACTTAAATTTATCTGGAAAACCATTGTATTCTTCTCGTTACGTCCAAAGTATAAATATGAATTGATTGATAATTTAAAGTAATTAAAGCTTCTTGAAAGCGCTTTTAGCATAAAAGGCAGTCAAATTAGACAAAATACAAAATTAAAACATTTTCAGTTATAAAAATGAATTAATTGAATTTTACGAAAGAACTGTCAACAAAACAAATAATACAAAAAAAACAGGCTGGGGGGAACATGTCTCTTCCATTTTAAATCTGATTATTTAAGAGAAAATTATGAATGATTCACCAGGCTATCATGCTGCGCAGCAGGTATTGTTTTGATGTTAGATTTTTAAGTAATCTTTCTTAACTTCTTCCTCCAATCTTCTCTTACATGTATTCTATAGAATACATACATTGTTTAAAGTATGAGGTGAGAAAAGAAACACAAGTTAGTGGGCGTGATTTGTCTTATTTCTTTTCATTCAATCTGACGATCGCTTAAAAAAAAACTCACTCACACACCCTGCTTTTTATTATTTTTTTTATTATATATGTATATCCGTACAACACCCGAAACGATTTGCATGTATTGTTGGTTGCTTTCTTTTAACTATAAAATCACGACCACCACCAACCCAACTGTGTTTAACCACGCCCATTTCTTAATCTCTTTCTTTTTCTTTGTGTTATGCAGAAGGAGAAATAAACTAGATTTTGTTTTTGTGTAATGCACAAAAGAAAAAAGAAATAAGGCACAACTGAAACCATATTTCTAACGAAATTAAATAAACCAAAATAATTAAAGTGTACGCATGGGTCGCATGAATGTGAAAATACATAGTACTCATACGGGTATATTAAAATTTAAAACTTTACTTATACCATAGGTTTGTCCTTAAAAGAAATAAATCCCTTTTAACTAATCAAAAAAACTTTAATTCATTATTATGTTTTTTGAAAATCGTTCCAGCGTTTTTTTTTAATTCAAATTTTATGTAAAGAAGTTTTCAGTTATGGTTTAAAAATATTTTTAGTATGCAGTTATTTACAGCTTATTTAAATTCGATTTTCGATGAACCATTTTCAAGGTGACGAATTAAAAAAATGTATTAGTTGTATCAAAATCACGAAACAGCAATGATATTTTTATAATCAGATATTATTAAAACAATTTAAGATTTTGTGCATACGAAATTTATTGACATCGGTTTATTAGTTCTTGGGAAAACTTTGTTTTTGATAAAATTCAAATCTTCGATTTGTTATGTATACTACCATAATTTTTAGCTTTAAAAAAAATGATAAATACGCAAACTAAACCCAAACCTTAATTTTAAAGTTTGAAATCAATCGACCTCATAATTTAACAGCAGGGGAGAGAACAGACAGACATACGGTAAGATTCAGCAGAAACACTTTTTATTAAAATATCGGTTTCGATTTTGAAGTTCCATTGAAGTGCCATCAAGTTCCAAAATGTGGGGAGTAAAAATCTTATTATTTCATAACTATTCTTTAATTTTCCGTACTACTACTGAACAACTGAAATGGTGGGCTTTATTTTAACCAACACTATCTTGATGATAACACTACTGTGGGATAAGCCACGCCCATTTCTTAATCTAATTATTTGTTTTTTCATGTATTAGTAATGTAGTAGGAGAAACATAACAAAGTTTGTTTGTGTAATTGCACAAAAAGGAGAACAGTAATTGGAAAACATTTAACCAAAAAAAGTAAAAACAAAATAAATAGAGTGCACCACTGGGTCGCATAGAATTGCTCCTGCATAAAAAGACTATTTAAAAATAGTACCCCTATTAAAAAATTTAAAAACTTGCTTATAAACTAAGCTTGTCTGCAAAAATCAAAAATAAAACATTGCTCTGATTATTTTTTATTTATTTCGTATATCCATATATAATATATATATTTTTTCACTTTAAGTCTAAAAATATTTTTAGTAAGCAGTTATTTAAAGCTTGTTCAAATATAGGTTTTGAAGACTGAAGACATAGGTTTTATTTTATTGTCTTAAAAAATGTTCTCCCATTTTCGAGATGTCGAGTTTTGAAAAAAAATTTATTAGTTTTATAATAAAAAAAAGATATATTTGATGATCAAATATTAATAATGTAGTTAAAAAGCTTTTGTATCATTAGTTCTTAAGAAAACTTAAAAATAAAATGACGTTTCTGTGCGGAGTACTCTTCTGGAGCATTTTTTTTTTATTGGAAGAAGAAAAAATTAGAAAATTAGAGTTCTAAACTTCAATACTTGCCATAAAAACACATCTAAGAAGAATAAAACATGTATTACTATTAGATTTTGGCCACCATGCGACCAAGCTACATAGCAGGTGTTCTGATTTACTAATGAACAACTGGGAAGATGAGCTTTCAATACAATCAAGCCTTGAGTTACAAATTGATAATACAATTTACAATAGAACCTTAAGTAAATAAATAACAAACAATAAACTGAAAACCAACCTTATTATAAATAAAATACATACAAAAATTTTATAATTTAATAATTTGTTTTTATTCGTTTGGTTTTCTAAAAATAAGCGGGTAAGTATTGGCTGGCTGTAGTTCAACTCTTAAAGCACTTTTTTTGTATCCGTGAAATAACTTCCCAAGAAATAACCCCCCATTATGAAATTCATCACCAAATTCGAAAATGAAATAAATTGTCAAAAAAGCATGAAATAAGTCCCAACAAATAATGTTGTTTAAATTTTTTTAATGCGCAAGGGGGAGGGGGTGGGTCTTCGTGCACATTTCAGCAGTTGGTTCACACACTAACCACCGGCATAACTTTCAAAAGTTAGTTGACAAAGTTAAATAAGTCCATTTTATGAGAAATATTGCCAAATTATTTGACCAAACGCAACGTGCCCAGTGGTGAATTAAACAATGCGGTATGTACAAGAGGGGGCGTTTTTGCACTTCCCAAATGGACATATGACATATCTGAATTTTGTACTAAAAAAAAACTTAATTCAAAAATCAAATGGGGTGGCGCAACAGTCCGTTGTGAACCAGGGCCTAGTGACTTACAACTCTCAACCATTCCTGTGTGCGAGTACTGTTGTCAGGAATGGAAGGGACCTACAATTTTAGGCCGAATCCGAACGGCTAGTTTTTTGAGAAAGCACTTTTTCTTGACAAGAATCACTCTTGAAGGATTTGTCAATTCCTCGCAAGAGGCAGTACCCGCGAAAATTATTATTATTTTTTTTTTTTAATTAAGTTGGCACAGACAGGGATTGAACCCAAGACCCCTTGCATGACAGTCCAACGCACTAACCATCATGCTACGGAAAAACTTAATTAATTCCCCAAAAATCAGAAATCCGTTTGTCCGCACCACTCTGAAAGTCAAAAAGAGCGGAGTCTATGAGGCTAAATTCAAGATTCCCGATGTCTATGGTGTCTATCAATTTAAGGTCGACTATGATCGTGTCGGCTACACTCATTTGTACAGTACAACTCAAGTGTCAGTGAGACCACTCGAACACACTCAGTATGAACGATTCATTCCCAGTGCGTTCCCATACTATACTGGAGCCTTCTCCATGATGTTGGGAGTGTTTATCTTTTCATTTGTTTTCTTTCACTTTAAGGAAGATACTGTAGTAACTAAGGGCAAAGGAGACGATAAGAAGAGTCAATAGATTCAACTACAACAAAAAATATTGTTTGTATTAATTTAGAATTTTTTGATAAAAGTAAATTCAATAAAAGATAATTTTGTGAATTATTAAATAAATTAAATCTCCAAATATGTGGACAAATTTGTCAAATTATTTCTTGGGGAGTTATACCACAGAGCCGTTATTTTATTGATCCAGACAAGATAAAGTTTTGAAATATCCATGTTTAGATTGTTTTGTACAGAATTCAATCACATCATTAATTCTAAACGCATTGATTCCAGTCAAAATTGTAAAAGAGCGCAATCATAATTAATCATTTAATGCATTTAACTTAAAGATTGCATCTATTAATTTAAGTCAAATATTGGGGCTTCAATTTCTATAATCACCATTGCGATCAAATAATTTAAATTATGCATATTTTTTCAAAACTCAACATCTCGAAAATAGGTCATCGTATTTGTACGAAAATCGAGTTTTAAAAGTATGTTAATAAGCTCTAAAGAACTGCGTACTTCAAATATTTTTAAACTGAAAGTGAAAAATGTATAAATAAAAACATAATTAAAAAAACTCTAACGATTTGCGAAAAAAATGAATAAATATTCTATAAGTACATTTAAATTATATGTACTATTTGTAAGTAAAGTTTTTGGATGCATTAGCATATTCGTACGACCAGGCCGTACACTTTATTTATTTTGTTTTGTTTTCCGTTTCGTTGGAAACATGGTTTCAGGTGCACTTTACAATTTATATTTTCCTTTTACGCAATTACACACAAAGTTTCTGTTCTTCTTCTTTACTTTCATTATTAACACATGAAAAAACAGAAAGAAATTAAGCAATGGGCGGGGTTAATCCCACAGTAGTGTTGGCATCAACATAGTGTTGATAAGAAGAAAGCACAATATTTCAATTCTTCAATGGAAAAACAGAACACCTGCTATGTAGTCTGGTCGCCTGGTGCCGAAAAATCAAATAATAGAAGATTTTATTGCACATCCGGTAAAACAATTTGAACTCGAGATTTTTAATATAAAAATAGAAGTTGAATAAAGTGAGTCTGATTCTGTTCTTAAATCTGAAGGTCATCGCCCTTACACCCTTAACTATTTAGGCAGATTCACTTAAGGAGTTTTTTTTTAAATATGTTTTGTTGATAAAAATAAGAGCTTTTTTGGACAAAAATCGAAGACCCAAATTTCCTCAAAAACGAATCCATTGATTTTAATTAAATTTTCGATAACAATTTCGATTTGGCTCGGCTTCTTTCAATAAAAACATACAAATTTTGGTATATGTGTACTTTATTTCATAATATTTGATGATCAAAAATATGTTTTTTTTTATTTGTATATACATAGCTAATATGTACATTCTTTTTCAAAACACGATATCTTGAAAATGGGTCAACATTTTTTAATAAAATCAATTAAAACCTATGCATTAACAAGCTTTAAAACCTATATCACAACAAGCTTTAAATAACTGCTTACTGAAAATATTTTTAGACTAAAAGTATATGTATATACGAAATTAATTAAAATTAATAAAAGCAATGATTTTATTTTTGACAAGCTTATTTTACAGACAAATTTTAAAATATGGGCACTATTTTTAATTAGAGTCATTTGATGCAGAAGCAATTTTATGCGACCCAGTGGTGCACTCTCTCATTTCTCATTTTTGTGCCATTACACAAACAAACTTTGTTATGTTTCTCCTACTACATTACTAAACATGAAAAAACAAATAAGGAGATTAAGAAATGGCCGTGGCTAATCCCACAATAGTGTTATCATCAAGATAGTGTTGGTTAAAATAAATCCCACCATTTCAGTTGTTCAGTAGTAGTACAAAACCCCTGCTATAAAAGCTGGTCGCCTGGTACGGGAAATTAAACAATAGTTATCAAATAATAAGTACTCCCGACATTTTGGAACTTGATGGCTGGCACTTCAATGGAACTTCAAAAAGTCGAAACCGATATTTTAATAAAAAGTGTTTCTGCTGAATCTTACCGTATGTCTGTCTGTTCTCTCCCCTGCTGTTAAATTATGAGGTCGATTGCGTTCAAACTTTAAAATTAAGGTTTGGGTTAAGTTTGCGTTTCATCATTTTTTTTAAAGCTAAAAATTATGGTAGTACACATAACAAATCGAAGATTTGAATTTTATCAAAAACAAAGTTTTCCCAAGAACTAATAAACCGATGTCAATAAATTTTGTATGCACAAAATCTTAAATTGTTTTAATAATATCTGATGATTAAAATTATCATTGTTGTTTCTTGATCTTGAAAATATTTCATCGAAAATCGAATTGAAATAAGCTGTAAATAACTGCATACTAAAAATATTTATAAACTATAACTGAAAACTTCTTTACATAAAATTTGAATTTAAAAAAGAAACAACACTGGAGCGATTTTCGAAAACAAAATAATGAATCAAGGTTGTTTTGATTATTTAAAAGGGATTTATTTCTTTTTAAGACAAATTTGATTATACTCGCATGAATACTATTTGCAAATTCATGCGACCCAGGCATGCACTTTATATATTTTGTTTTGCTTTTGATTTCGTTAGAAATATGGTTTCAGCTGCGCCTTATTATTTCTATTTTCTTTTGTGCATTTACACACAAAAATTGTTGTTTATTTCTCCTTCTGCATTATGCAAAGAAAAAGAAAGAGATTGAGAAATGGGCGTGGTTAATCACAGTAGTGTTGGTCGTCGTGATTGCATAGTTAAAAGAAAGTAACCAACAATACATGCGCATCATTTTAGTTGTTCATTCCTGGTCGCCTTGTACGGATATATATAATAAAAAATAATAAAAATCATAGTAAAAAGCAGTGTGTGCGAATGAGTTTTTTTTAAGATCGGCAGATTGAAAATGGAAAGAAATAAGACAAATCACGCCCACTTACTTGTGTTTCTTTTCTCACCTCATTCTCTTAATAATGTATGTATTTTCTAGAATACATGTAAGAAAAGATTGGAAGAAGAAGTAAAGAAAAGATAACATACAAATCTAACACCAAAACAATACCTGCTGCGCAGCATGATAGCCTGGTGCATCATTCATAATTTTCTCTTAAATAATCAGATTTAAAAAGAAGAGAATTTTATGTGCAATTAAATTTAAATTCGGTGTTTTTGTTATTGTTGATTCTTTCATAAAATTCAATTAATTCATTTTTATAACCGAAAAGGTTATCATTTTGGAAGATTCAAATTCTGAATCAATTTAGGGACAGTCCTTAAAACCGACTGTCTTATTTGACTGCTATGCCAAAAGCTTTTTCAAGAAGTTTTAATTACCTCAAATTATCAATTAATTCATATACTTTTGACGTAACGAGAAGAATACAATGGTTTACCATTAAAATTTGCCTATGACTTAAGTCGCATCTTTGAGTGTTACTTAATGTATCCCTTATGCTTTGTAAGTTCTAGTAATCGAAAAAAATCCTATTTGAAAATTGTCTCCAAGTCAAGTCAATAGCTTTGAATAATTTTTCCGGAGAAATACGTTTTTCTAACTGGCATCTGTAAATATTGAGTCTGTTTGTCAGTGATATACAAACATTTTTTATTGAAACTTTGATGTTTTTGTTTACAAAAGTTACTTTTGACTTGTGAAACTATGAACAACTATTTCATGCCCTTTAAATGTATGCAACATCGTGGACCATATTTTCGTTGGGGCAGCACAATGTCATTTTGAAAGCGAAAAATCCAATTTGTGACGTATTTCTGTTCTGTCATCATGTTTACGAATTGTCCTTTTCTTATACGTCTACGACGCACTTACATACTCGTGCGTAGATACGATCTATTAAGAAGATTTTATTTACTCGAGACACTTTAATCTAACCTAAAAACAAATGCATGACGCTTTAAATGATTGCTATCAATTTATTGAAGTCAAATCATTGGAGATGGTTATTTGCAAAGTATTTGATGACACAATCAGCGAATGAAAGCAATATTCATTCTGAAGTCATAAAAAATTGTTTTGAAAAAAGATAGCATGCTTTTAGTAGCCTGCTTCCAATATACGTCTCGAATATCTGATTAAAACCATTTAAAATTATACATGTCCACTAAAAGTTCCTAAAATTCGTTTAATTTTTGAATTGTGAATACATTTTTGAATTTGCTAGTTTTTTGGTATTTTATTTTGCTAACTACGAGTATTTACTTAAAGATTAGATAAAAGTTGGCTTGCAAAGTTTTTGTTTGGCCGATATTCCCTGCGCAATAGTCTACAAAAGAACTCAATTACGCCTTTGTTTTGTTTTACTCCTTTGTTTTGTTTTAAAATGTTCTTTATCTATCTCAGGTCAACCAAAAATAAATCTATTTACAAATTTTTTGTCAAAAGCTTGTTTTACTACGATATTTTACTACTTTAAAAGCAAACAGTTTTGAAATCCAAAAACTTTGAAATAGAGCGTTCTTTAGTTTTTTCCTTCTTAACTTTGACTGTTGATTTTCAGTTTTACATAATTGAAGTAGTTCAAATAATGAATTAGGTAGCGCAACAGTCCGTGGAGAACCAGGGCCAGTGACTTACAACTCTCAACCATTCATGTGTGCAAGTAATTACAGGAATGGAGGGGACCTACAGTTTATATGAAGAATTCGAAGGGCTAATTTGAGAAAGCACTTTTTCATGGCAAGAATTACTCTTGGAGAATTTGTCAATTCGCAAGAGGCAGTACCCGTGAATTTGAGTGATTGATAGGGAACTAAGTTTTAGATTTTAGATTTTGGAAAAGGGGGGGCGGTTGTGCATTTTTTGTAAATTTTTCATACTTAAAATCAATATTAAGAAACGATTCTCTGGAACAATTTAGAAGAGCCCCGGAACAACTGGGAACAAGTTTTGGAATTTTGAATTTCGGAAGAGGGGGGGGGGAGAATATGTTTAACAGAGAAGTACACTGTTAAGTCTTATTTGGACTTAATATCTTTATTTTTGAACATATTTGAATGCAACTTTGGAACAATTTGATGTGAGTTATTATGGATATACAAATATTTTTTAAATGTGGGAGTTTGTAAAGGGGGGGCTGGGGTGTTTTTTTTTAATGTAGGCATAATCATTATTAATTTCAAAGAGTCGGAATCTTAAAGACATTTTGGTCTTTGCTGAAAGAATACAGCTTTGGCTTAAAATTTTAAAATTTTTCGAGGGGGGGCTCTAGGGAGGTTAAATATTAGTTGTTTCGTTTTTGTGCGCCTTCAGCTTTATTTGCTTATGGTTTTGGACGAAATTTGGATACGAGCTGGGAGAAGTATGGTTTGACTTGGAACACTTTTTTAATTTTTGAAAAGGGGAGGCTAAAATATTTTTTTACAAAATCGAGATTTTTTTGAAAGATCGATCATCAGCGTAAATAATAGGTTATAAGCCAAGTTTTGGTTGCTGTGCATGTGCTTAATCACGTTTTATTAAAATGTAGGCTTAAAAAAAAATTGGCAATATCTTTTAAAATATACATTTTTACGACTCTCATTTTTTGGAACTTTTTAGAATCTAAAAGAAATGAAAAAAGTTGGAATTTCGAAAAAAGGGCTGCTGCTAGAATTTTTTTCAAATTTTGCCCATATCTTTTAAAATTTTGATTATAGAGGTCCAAAAGTTTGAAACAATGTTCAGAACAAGTAGAAGAACCTGGAACAGTTTTCAAAAAATCGATTTTCTAAAAAGGGGGGGCCAGGCCAAAAACAGTTTTCGGGATCTAAAACCCCCATTTTTGGGTATATTTCAAAAAAAAACTTTGGAACAATGCAGAACAAACCGGGAACAACGTGGAATAACTTTCCAAAATTGGAAAATCAAAAAAAGAGGGGCTAACTTCACGCACTCGGGTACTACGGGTAGTTCAAATGCTTTTGCTAAAAAAGTCAATAAATTAACCGCATATTTTGAAATTTTACATGTATCCGGTATTTCAATAAGAACTTTACAACTTAAATAAAAACGCATACCATTAAAGATATTTCCAAAAACATACATGTATGTATCGAATCGGACTTCGAGCATATGGTCACCGGTGTACACGTTTGCAGGTGAAGATTAGTTGGACCCAACTTTTGATGACTCCTCCACACATTTCGTCAGAAATGACTTTTGTGGATTTTTACGAACTCATTGAGTCATTGGTCTTAAATGGCGAAAACTGCATGACCAAAAAAATGGAGTTAATGTTCATAAAATTTCGATTCCGGGTTTCGGATTTGTATAACGCTGCTCATTCGTGTAGTGTACTTAACCATGATACAAATATTGAAATTACTGGATAAATTGACAAACATTTTGATGATTACGAAAAGAGTGTGGTCACAAATTGAATTCAGAGTTGTCAAGTCGATATTGAAAAACCCTTTACATACATACGTGCTTTTATTTTGTCAGTAAAAATTGAAAATTTAACTCAATACTTCAAAAAGTGAAAAATTAGTAGTTGACTTGCATTTTCCCTTATTTTCTTTGAGATGTTCTTAATAGGATGCGCTGTCATCTTCTCCATAAATTAAATCAGTTTCTTAGAAATACTAGTGCTGAAATGTTTATCCAATAATTGACTTTTTTATACATGCGTCATATGTCCAAGACTCTAAATCAAAACTTTACCTAAGTTGAATTTATTTCGAATACATTTAATTTTCATTACAATTTATTTTATTTGACCTTATGTATATAGAATGAGTTATAAAAGGGTTGTGGTCAAAATATTGTATGGCTCATAATTCTTCATTGTAAGTATTTCTGACAAAGAAAACTTGTTTTGTTTTACCCCATCAACATTTTTCTCTTTAACCCATTTTGCAGTACAATATTTCAAAACAAGTTCGTAGCATTAGTTGAAGGAGGCACACCGTAAGCAAACACCTAGATACAAGATACTGCTACCTTGTTTGAGCACTTGAAAAAATTGTTGAATACTTTAAGTTCTTCAAATTTGGTCTAATCTGCCTTTACTCGCTACGAAGACGACATTTTGGATGCAGAAATCACACCAGCGGAAACGTACGTTGTGGTAAGAGTTTTTAAGTATGGCAAAGCACCCTGTTTTTTTTTGTTTTAATATGGCTCATAAAATGTGTGATAATTTGTATACAAATCTGATTTTTACCAGAAATAAAGTAGCGTTATACTCAATTTCTCTAAGTTTATTAACAAAGTACTAAAAAACAATGTAAATAATTTGTGCTACAGTTAAATACACATACATTACATATGTTCATACAAGTGTTTAAAAAAGACAGAAATAAGTCCTTAACTTTAAGAATTCTTATACAATTTTAATTATTTTCCAATACGCTTTTCAGCCGAGGAGGGTGTGGGTATCAGTCTTCACGCACTGTTCAGTGTTCAATCATCGGTCAGCACACCGAACGCTGCGCCGCGCCGGCTAAACTTTAAGAAATCGGCCTTATTTTATATTACAACAGTAAAACAAATATTAGACATTATGTGATTCAGCTCGACGTGATAGAATTCTAATCTTTTAGGCTGATAAAATCTCTTATGTAATTGACTTTTTAAAATCAAACAATTTACCAGTTTTTCAAATTTGATTTGATGGAGTCCAGAGATTCTAGAGAACAATTTAATTAAATTCAGAATTATAAAAATGTTAACTCATTTCCTTTTTTTATTTAATTTGTCATATATAAAAGTTTTCGATGTTAGTTTAAAAAATGTATACGTTTTAAATTTGATTTTCAAAGAACCATTTTCGAGACATCCAAATTAAAAACATGTATTTGTTCAATAAAAAATGTGTTTGATCATTCAAATATTAGTTAAATATTTTAAGATTTTTTTCAGGTAAAAATAATTGAAAACGGTTCATTAGTTTTCAAGAAAACTTAAAAACAAAATGCCGGGCTTATATGAGGTTCCTTTTGGAGCAATACAGAAATAGATTTTTCTAATTGAAAGAAGCCAAATCAAGTTACAAAACTTTGAGAAAATTCGAATCTTCGAATTTTGGCAAAAAAAATTGTATCGGGATTACTCTTATTTTTAGCCTCAAAACATATTTACAAAAACGCCTTGCTTGAATCTGTTTAAAACCTTTATTTTAAAGTTTGAACTCAATCAGTAAGGACGATAACCGACAGACATACGCACTGATTCAGCAGACCCACTTTTTTCAACTCCTCTGCCATAGATATATTAAAATCTTGAGTTGGAATTTATTTACGAATGCAATACTCGCCCCTTAAATGTCTTAAGTATATATATATTATTTTAAATTATGTAGTTTTCTTTGAATTTGGGAACAAGGCCAGCGACGTATTCTTTTCTAATAAAGAACAAAAGAAATTATGCCGTTCCTTTTAACAATACAATGAGGATTTCCAACACCACTGTGGGATTAACCACGCCCACTTCTTAATCTCTTTCTTTGTTTTCTTGTACATATCTTTTAATAATATTAGTGAAGAAACAAAACATAACTTGATTGTGTATATGCGTAGAAGGAGGATAGTAATAATTGTAAAGCGTAAAGAGAAATGAAAAACAAAACAAAATAAGTAAAGTGCATAACTGGGTCACAGAAACTTGCTCGTGAATCAAATAAATCTGTTTATAAATAGTACTTGTGTTGAAAAAATCAAAGCGTAAATCGTTAATTTTATTTTAATTAATTTTGTATACATAAAAATATTCTATTTATTTATTGCAATCAATTATTAGTGATTGCAAAATTTAAAGTTCAATCCTTAAGAAAATTGATGAATGCAATCTTTGAGTTGATTTCAATAAATGATTTATACTGATTGCATTCCTAGAAGATTGCATATTTGTACAAGTCTGACTGGAATCAATACAAAAGAACAGTTCAAGTAATGTTAAATTGTCCCCTTAACGTTATTTGAAAAAGACGAATTTTTATCTTTTTCTAAATTTTATTTTTTGGAAATTCTATAAAGTTAAGCATGAAAATGAAGCTTAGAATTCTGAATGCTTTACACTGCGATCTGAATATAGACATGTTCCAAAAATGTATCTTGTAGGGACCAAGAAAATAGTGGTTTCGTGAAATAAGTCAATATAAAATAACCTTTTAAAAATGAAAGAATTTCCCATTTTTGGAGTTTTAATTCATGTTTCTCTGTGAAATAAATTATTTCTTAATATAAAGTTCTACTATATCCCTTTGGGGAAGTTCTGTGATCAACGAACGAGGTGAGTCACTTTTTGATTTTATTATTGAAAATAATATGACCATTTGTAACAGAGGCAATTCTCCCTAATTGCGAATTCCAAACTAAGCAACTTACCGAATCTCACTGAATCGATAGGAGACCTTGAATCAAAGTTGAAAACCTTTGAAACTTCTATAAGTAAAGCTTTTAGAGTCTCTTGCCCAGTTAAATATAGCCGTAAAACCCTTCCTTCTTAGTGGAATGAAGAACTGTCCAATCTAAGGAAAATGATGAGGACAATTTTCAATATCTCTCTTGAAATTTACAAGTTGCGAGAGTGCTTGAAACTACAGAGCTAAACGTAGCTCATGTGGAGCAAGTCAATTCCGTTATAAACAGAGAAAATATTTTGTGGGCCATCAATACTTTTTCTCCATATAAATCCCCAGGCATGCATGGCATTCTGCCAGTTATGCTTCAAAAGTTGCATGATGTGGCAGCTGGAACAAATTTTCAAAGGAACAAATTTTCAAAGAATGCCTCCTTCTCAAACATGTGCTCATGTCGTGGGGACAGATCAAAGTAGTTTTTATCCCGAAAGTGGGTAGGCGAGGTCACGAATCCGCGAAGGATTTCAGACCAATAAGCTTAACATCTTTTGTGCTTAAAACCTTGGAGCGCATTCTTGATTACCATATTAGAGAAATCCTAGTTGGACGATCTCTCGAAAGCTCTCAACATGCTTATCTTAAGGGCAAATCTACGGAGACTGCCCTTCATGAAGTAGTGCGTACTGTAGAACAAACAATCCATTATAAAGAATTTACTCTTGCCACCAACGTCCTTACCGAATCCATAGAAGAATCGCTCGTTAAGTTCGGTGTAGAAGACTTCATCCGAGAATGGATTATTTCCATGGTCAGTGGTAGGAAGATTCGAGCCACTCTAGGCACTGCAATCGCAACAAAACACGTTAGTAGGGGAACACCCCAGGGTGGTGTCCTTTCGCCTCTTCTGTGGCTTCTGGTCATGGATACAATTCTCGTTAAATTAGAGAGATGTGGAGTGAAGGCGGTAGCCTATGCGGATGATTTGGTGCTATTGGTGTTAGGAAAGTACACCTCTGTGATTATTAAAATCACGGAGTCAGTTTTGAAGAGAAAATAAGCAACTGGGCCACGAGTTGTGGACTAGGAGTTAACCAAAGTAATACTGAACTGTTGCTCTTTACCACCAAAACTAAAGTACCGCCCTTCACGGTACCCCGACTCAACGGTCAAAACCTATCATTGTCTTCCAGTGCAATATATTTGGGAGTTATACTCGACTCTAAACTAAACTGGAAACTAAATATTGAAGTACGGGTTAAGAAGGCCTGTGTTGCCTTCTACGCCTGGATCAAAACTTTCGGCAAAAAGTGGGGACTTCAGTGAAAGATGATTTTATGGACGAACACAGCCGTAGTACGACCAATCTTAACATATGGTTCGATTGTGTGGTGGCCTGCTCTTAGCAGAGCCTATAATATTGATAGGCTAAAGAAGGTTCAGCTTGCGTGGGCACCACAGGGGCCATCCGTACTTGCCCAACGGACGCCTTTGGATCTTCTACCAATCGAACTTTTTATTAAATACATAGTTTCCTGCAGCGCTATTAGGCTGAAGGAATTAAACAGCTGGCTGTCAAAACCTTTAGTCACAGCTAAACCACGAAATTGATTCCCTCAGATATTATCTCGGTAGACACTGACTACTGCACTCCTACTTTGAGCCTTAGTAAGGGTTTTAAGGTTATTCTCTCATCCAGAGAAGATTGGGAGGAAGACATCGTGTCGATAGGTTTCGACACAACCATCTCTACTGACGGTTTAAAGATGGAGTGCGGAGTTGGTTCTGGGATCTTTTCTGAGTCCCGAAAAGTAGCCAAATCCTTTAGGCTTCCTGACTTTGCTAGCGTTTTTTAGGCTGAACTGCTGGCAATAAGGGAGGCATGTAAGATACTTAAACAAAACTAAAAAAAAAACCGAAATGAGGCTATCTTTACAGACAGTCAGGCAGCTGTTAAAGCCATTAACTCGGCCACATCCTCATCTTAATTGGTCCAGAAATGTCGCGATGAGCTTGCGAGCCTGAATATTAACCTCGGTGTCACCCTGATCTAGGTTCCGGGACATAGTGGTATCGTGGGAAATGAACAGGCTGACGAGCTAGACAGGCAAGGATCGGCCCTTCACAGCTTACTTGGGGAAATGGTTAATATTCCTCTTGGTGCTATGAAGGGTAAAATCTTTTCTATCTACCAAACTGAATCAAACTGAAGGTTGAGCAATTTACCCAACTGCATTATATCTGGGAAGATATGGCCCACCTATAACAAAACCCGTACAAACGATCTTCTATGCAGGCCAAGGCAAGACATAGCCAGGATTGTTGCGGTTTGTACTGGACATTGGCCTATAGGAGTTCATGCGGAGAAGTTGGGTATCTCCTACAACACCTTTTGCCGTAGTTGTAGTGACCAACGAGAAAGTGAAACGATAATCCATTTCCTCTGCAAATGTCCTGCTTTGGCAAACACTAGAATGAAATACTTTGGAAAAGCATTCTTTCACGAACTTGATGAGCTATCTGAGACAAAGATTAGAGACCTAATCTATTTTCTCAATGCGACAAAGTGGCCCTAACATAATCGCTATGAAGCTTTTCTATAAATCTATCCCCTTCAATCAAAGGTCAAACAAGTTTTTGGTATCAAAACGGCGCACTACAGCGCTAATTGGATCTCAGGCTAGGTTGGCTTGAGATCGCCATATCTACCTACCTATATCCCTTAATAAGCTCCCCTCTACATAACACACTGTTTCACTTGCCGTTATGTTGGATTATTTTCTATAAGTAAAATAATTTGGTCTTTTTTCTCAAATGTACGAGTATATGGCCTTATTCAACTTTTTCAAAGTGCAATATGACCATATTACTTTTACGGCCAATTTTTGTAAGTTTCGCTGACGGGCAGTGTGCGAATTTTAGTGATGTCCCGACAATCAAAACGCGCACTAAGGCCCTTCCTTACCAGCTGAAAAACGCATTGCAATTGAAATAAATAAATATGTCCCCAAATAACATTTGGGAACATATTTCAATCCTTTGTGGGGAATTAATTTTTTATTTGATGCCTTTTTGATGATTTATTTCAATTTCGAAATTGGGGGTTATTTAATTTTTTTGATCGGTTATTTCTTATGGAGTTATTTCACGGAACCAAAAATAGCCACCAATACTTACCCGCTTGTTTTTAGAAAACCAAATGAGTAAAAACAAATTATTAAATTCTAATAATTTTTTCGTGGATTTTATTTATAATAATGTCTGTTTTCTTATTTTTGTTATTTGGATTTATTTTTTATTTACTTAAGGATCTTTTGTAAATTGTATTTATTTTATTTTTATTATGTTCATTTTTATCAATTTGTAACTCAAGAATTTTCAAAGTTTCTTAAAGTATTCTTTTTTTAATTTTTAAAAATTGAATGTGTATTTTTGGTTTGGTTTTTTAATAAATATAATATAAGACACAAACTTTGTCAAATTGCAAAATTTAGGAGAATTTAATAATGAGTGTTCTTTTTGTTTTTTTTTTAAATACATTCGTAGGAGATTATAATTTTTTTCTTTTTGTTTTTTTTTTTTAAGAAAACACAATTTGAAAATTATTTTTAAAAAATTCATTATATAAGCACTCAAATAAATGAAAAAATTAAATATTTTGTGAATTTACAATTAATGAATTTTAAAGTCAAAATTTCAATAATTTTGTTTGAGTTTTTTTTCTTTTATTATTTATTTTTTCTTTATTCATCAAAAAGCTCAAAATTATTTAAGATACATATTCTTCTTTCTCTTTTTAGGTTTTTTTTTTTACTTTGACTTTTATTTTATTTATTTTGTTTATTCGCTTTTTTTTCTAATAAAAAAATGTACTCGCAAATGCTTTTAATTTTCTTGAAGTACTATTTCCGACATTTTGCTTCATCTAAAAAAGTGTTTTATTTTTGGATTCTTATTTTAATTAAATTGTTTTTAATTATATTTATCGCAAATGTTACTATTATGCCATCAGCAAAATTTATTGCTGTGGCCAATTTATTATTATATTTGTTTATTTTTTGCTGACTAGCTCAACGGCTGAGAAATTTTAAAGAAGTGTTCTTTTGGTTTTCATCATTTTAGTTGTTTTTTAATAAATACAGTAAATAATTAGGTTTTTGTGTTTATTTATATTTATTACTACTATTTCAAATTGTATTTCTTGAATAATTTTTTGTCTGTGTACAAATTCTTTAATAACATATTTTCCCTTGTAAAATCTTACAAATGTTAAAATCTCTACCTTTTATTTTTAATTAAATTTATTTTTGTTTTTTGTTTTTTATTTTCTATGCCTTACGAAATACTTGGTTATTAAAACATTTTATACATTATGTGTTTTGGTTTTGGTTTCTCTTAAAAAAGTTTTGTAAAAAGTTTTCCCTACTGAACTGAGTTAAAATTGTTTAAAAATAAAATCAAAATCCTTCTACGAATAATTATTTCCAACAACAAAATACATAAAATAAAAATATTAAACCTATAAAAATATAAGCAACTAAAAAATATTATTCAAAAATATATTCCTTAAGTTTAAAACTTCTACAATGTTTACATATGAATACAATAGTTTACACAAAAATCTACAATTGGTTTTATTTTTTTTTTGTTAATCTACAATTATTTAATATATATATAATGCTAATATCTATGCATATAGCAATTGCTGTGTATAAATATTTTATTTTCGGGATGTAATATATAACGTGTTAAATATTATTTCTTAGGGATAATGTCGAAAAATAATTTTCATCGTTTCTAAAATAATGAGAAACTTATTTAAATATCTTTTTGTTTGGTTTTTTGAAATTTCTGTTTTCAAATTCAACATTTGATCGAGAACTGTAAATTTAGTGTCTTTTCATTTTCAAGTTGATTTTTCTTTTTCTTTTTGTTTTTGTTTCTTTTTTAATTTGTATTTAGTTTATTTTGTTTTTTTGTTTTTTATTATTTCCAAAAATTTCGCATATAAAAAAATAAATGAATTCTGTTCTGTGAGTAAATTCAATAAAATTCTATTTTGTTATTTTTGTTTTTTTATTTTTTTTTTTTGGATATACATATGTATAAATGTTTTTTACAACAAAACTTGTAAATTTCACAAGACTTAATTACATGTGTGTGTAATTTTCGCATGTAAAAAATATGTTCATTTG
The DNA here is from genome assembly GCF_945859685.1 of Eupeodes corollae. NCBI lineage: Eukaryota > Metazoa > Arthropoda > Insecta > Diptera > Syrphidae > Eupeodes > Eupeodes corollae. Next base: position 143,001,139 of record NC_079147.1, on the reverse strand, counting down.
CGTTAAAAAATTCTTATTCTCTTTTATTTTTGGTTGAGATTTTATTTCTTTGTTTGTTTTTTAATTTATATTATTTTGATTATTATTCGGTTATTAACATTATGAATTATAAGTTTATAGATAAAAATGAAAAACTTTACAACTTTTACAAGACAGAAGAAGGTATATATACTATATTTTTGTGTATGTTTATATCTATTTATTTTGAAACTTTAAATTTTAATTTATGCAATGCATTGTATGTATAAATCTTGTATATTTTTTGTTTTTAATTTTATTTTTAAGTTTTAATATTATAATTGTGTTGTTTGATTTTATTTTAAATAACAAAAATACTTTGATGAGAAGAAGTAAATGAATTGATAAATAAACGTTCATCACAATTAAGGAATGAAATAAAATATTCTTTTAAAATGTACAATTGTCTAAATTGTAAAAACCTCTTACCTCAAACTGAATGTGTAAAATTACAATTTTAAATATTTCAAAAGGCAGTTGTATTTCTATCTATCTAACTCCTGCAAATTTACAAACTGATCCATTATCCTTAAGAAGAATACAATGGATTATATGGACATTTTAAAATTGCAGACTTTATTTTTACTTTTGGTCAAGTCAAAGTTTTCCTTTAGTTTCAAGACTTTAGACATGTATCTTATGTTTTTTTTGGCCATCATCAATTACTTCCTTTCAGAAGATTTTACCAACTGTCTTAATTTTTGAAACTCCATTTTTTTTCTAAAACCCTTACTTCACCCCAGGAGTTTGAGAAATACTCTTTTCTCTTTTGACTCCCCGCAAATGGCTCAAAATATGTCACTTAATTCAATTCAATCAAGCAGGCATACTGGTAAACATTTTTGTATTTTGTTTTGCTTTCCAATTCTTTAGAAGTATGGTTTCATAAGTGGTTTATAATTTCTATTTCTGTTTACCTTTTGAACAGTTGCACAAAAATTCCGTTTTGATCCTTGTATTACATTACTTAAAGCTTAAAAGAAATAGAAAGAGATTGGAAAGTGCGCGTGGTTAAACCCACAGTTGTATTGGCAAGTTTGATGTATGTTTAAAAGAAAACGCATCATTACAGTTTTTCATAAGTAGTAAAGAACACCTACAATGCAGTCTGGTCGCCTGGTGCAGAAAATCAAATAAGTTTTTTACTTTCGACATTTAGGAACTTTATTCGTAAAAAAGTCGAAATCGAGATTTAAATTAAACATTTCATTACGAAATTAGAGAAGTGTTATAAAGTCATCCCAAACCCCCCGTCTGTCTGCCCACGCTCCTAGAACCTAATTATTTGGTCTATTGAGTTCTTTGAAATTAAGTTTTAAAGCAGTCTCACGTTAGGCGTTTTTTTTTAATGTTTTTAACACTCAAAATAAGACCGATCCTCATACAATTTTTTTGGTCAAATACCAAAATTTTTTGTATTAACTTCCCATGGGTCCGATTTTTCAAATTGAAAATTTTGACATTTCTCGACGTTTCAAGATCCCTAGAGTCAAATAAAAGATTTTTAGAAAGATGTCTGTGCGTGCGTGTGTACGTACGTTTGTACGTCCGTACGTTCGCGACGTTTTTTTCGTCCTCCATAGCTCAAGAACCAGAAGAGATATCGTCTTCAAATAAATTTTGTTGTACAGATAATAAAGCAGAAAGATGCAGAAAGGGCTCTCAAGAAAATTGCTGGGTGTTTTTTTTCCATAGAAGTTTGAAAAAGAGGTGAACATTTTGGTTAACCCTAAATATCTTACGAACTAAAAACGCTAGAGACTTGAATTAAATTTTATATAATATATTGCAACGTGATACCAAACAGGTTTATTTTTTGAAAAAAAAAAAATCAAGGTTTTTTTATAAATCAATAAAACTGAAAAAAAAAAATTATCACCTCTAAAATTTTACGACTGAAATATGATTTCGTCTCTAAAACGAAGAATAATATTTTTGACATCTGATAAAAAAATTGACAGTTTTTTTATAAAAAATAAAAATCTAAAAAAAACATTACTTAAAGTTCGTAAAAATTGAATATCAATTCAAATATCTTTTCAAAAACTTAAAATTTGGGCTTCAATCTTATTTTATTTTATAAGAAATATTGTTTTCAATATTCTGAAAAATGTTTAGAAAAATCGAATTGACAGTTTTTTTACAAAAAATAAAAAAACCAAAAAAAAATGTATAAAAGTTGGTAAAAAATGATTTTTGACTCAAATATCTTTTCAAAACTTTGAGATATTGGCTTTAATTTACTTTTATCTTTCAAAAAAATCTTGTTGTCAACATTCAGTTAAAGTTTGAAAAAAATCGAAATGACAGTTTTTCTACACAAAAATAAAAACCGAAAAAAAATGTATAAAAGTTGGTAAAAATTGATTTTCGACTCAAAAATCTTTTCAAAACTTTGAGATATTGGCTTTAATTTACTTTTATCTTTCAAAAAATCTTGTTGTCAACATTCAGTTAAAGTTTGAAAAAATCGAAATGACAGTTTTTCTACACAAAAATAAAAACCGAAAAAAAAATGTATAAAAGTTGGTAAAAATGATTTTCGACTCAAATATCTTTAAAAAAAACTTTGAGATAATAGCTTGTTATTAATTTTTTCTTATAAGGAATATTGTTTCAAACATTAGGACATATTTTGAGAAAAATCTAATTCACAGTTTTTTTTACAAAAAATAAAACTCTAAAAAAAAAATATACTAAAACTTGGTAAAAATTTACTTTCGACTCAAATAGCTTTTCAAAAATTAAAAATATTGGCTTCAAACTTATTTTATTTCAGAGAAAATATTGTTTTCAATATTCAGTAATTTTTATACAAAAATCCAACAGTCCGTTTTTTCATAAAAAAAAATAAAATCAAAAATAGAACGCAAATTTGGTAAAAATTGAAACGAGTACATATAGACAAACTTTTAAGCAGGACAAATAGATAGACGGGATGGGAAGTTATCAGTGTGGGTCGCATCCCAGCCTTTTTTTTCTTACTACTACTGATTCATCGAACGTATTTTAATAAGTTCTAAATAATTGAGTACTTAAAGTATTTTTAATTTAAAAAACAAAAACCTTTCAAACGATTCTCCAAAAAATGTAATCAACGTTTTTTTTTTTAATTAATTAAATGGAATTCATTTTTTTAAAGACAAACTTTTTTGTGGTTAGATTTTTGAATATAAGTAATAGTCTTTTGTGAAGAAGCCAGCTTGAGCGACCCAGTCGTACACTTTATTTATTTTGTTTTGTTTTTCATTTCCTTAAACGCTTTACTATTCTCCTTTTGTTCAAATCCACAAAAAAAATCTGTTCTGTTTCCCCACCTATATTATTAATTTATGAATAGAATACAAAGAATGATATTGAGAAATGGGCGCGGTTAAACCCACAGTTGTTGTATGTTGTATGGTTAAAAGAAAGTAACATGCGCATCCATCATTGCTGTTCAATAGTAGAAAAGAAAAGAAACACCTGCTATGTAGCATGGTCGCCTGGTAGGATCATCAAATTATAATAAATCAAAGAATATTTTTTTTGGAATCCAAGATTAAAAAGATAAGACAAATTACGCCCACGTCTTATCCATCTTTTTGACTTCATTCGTCAAAAAATGTATGTATTCTCTAGAATACATGTAATAATAGATTGGAAGAAGAAATTAATAAGAGATGATTTGACAATTTGAAACCAAAACAATAGCTGCTACGAAGCATGATAGCCTGGTAAATCATTCATAATTTTTGCTAAGCTCGCTTGGATATGGTTTTTTTAATTGCAAATCGAATTGAGTAGTGAGGGTGAAATTGTAAATTCTCGAGTTTTTTTGTATTTTGAAGTGGACAACTTTTATAAAATTTAATTAATTCATTATTTTTATTCTTTTTATAAATTCAAATTCCGTATCAATTTCAAAAAACAGGTCTTAATATCATCGAGCAGTAGTATTTTGTAAGGCATGTCTAATTTTACTGCCTTTTATACCAAAAGCCCGAACTTACAAAGCTGATGATTTTAATAATAAAAAATAATTGTTTTTATTTCTACTTTTGACGTTACGGGGAGAATTCTAAGGTCTAAATTTGCCTATGACTTGGTAATCTTTTAAGGCTAGGTTCGAAAAATCGATTGAAATCGATAAATTGTTTGATTATATTGAATTGTTCGAAAAGTCAAGTCCACATATAAGATTCTGTCAATCTGAAAGATTATAATTCTATCAAATTCGATCTGAACTATTTCCAGTACTTTTGTTTTGTGGATTCTATTTCGAGTGAAATGAAATTCAAAACCTATATGTAAATACTTTTCCAAAGAAACCCATTTTTGAAACTGATGTCTGTCAGAAATATAGTCTATTTCTCAGTGTTGCATAAACTTCCTATTGTAACTTTGGTGTTCACATTTCTTACAAAAGTTACGTGTGACATGTCCCTTAAACTTGTGCCGCTGTTTTTTGAATTTTTTAACTTTTAAAATTGTAAATTCGTCTCTCTATCGTTGTTGAAATGTTGAACAACATCGACCCCACAATAATTTTGACATATTTATTCCCAAACGCGTAAGATAAGCAACGAAATAAAATGAGACGATTTTCAAAAACAAATTCAAAACATAACATAATTTGGAGTTGCTAAAAAATTAAACAAGAACAAAATAAATCATGATAAGAAAAAAATAAAACAACATTAAATTTTGCTACATTTTAATTGAAATTGTTTTTATTCAAATTAATTATTTTTGTTTTCTTATATTTTATTTATATTTTCAGTTTGATAGTTATTCTTTTTTTAATTAATTAATTTATATAAATCATAAAACTAGGAGACGAGATAGTTTTCAAAAACAATATAATAGAAGAGATATAATAATTAATAATAGTATGTAATTATAAATTGACAATAAAAATAATTGTAAAAGTTGTCATACTTAAACTTAATTTATAATTATTATAATAATAAAATATAAAATAATATATAAATCTATAATCGCATGTATTAAAAAAAAACTTATTAAACAAAATTTCAAAATGAAATAATAATTATAATAATAAATCATCATTAATTAAAAAAACAAAAAAAATAAGAAAAGCATTTTGTCACCTCGGTTTCGTTCTCCTGAGGATTGATTAATAATATTTGTTTATTTCTTTTTTCTTATTGAATTCCCTAATTATTGAATGAACGTTCATTGCAAACAAAAAAATTGGAAAACAACAGAAACGGAAACGGAAACAAAAACTCAAAAATTATTATTATTAAAATTATGTATAAAAATGTGTATATATTGTGAGATATTTATAAAATGGATGTATAAATGATGATCAAAAGTTAATTGCAACTTTTTTGTGTCTGTGAGTGTTGAACGTGTAAATGTGTTCTAAATATATTAATTTCTTTTTTGCATCTTTTCTTTTTTTTTTTCTTTTAGTTTTATTAATTTGAAATTGTTTAAATTTTTATTTTTATTTTTAATTCGTGCCATAGTAATGGTATGTTGGGCTTGGGTATACCTTTTAAGTTCTAATTTAGTTTTATTTTTTATACAAACAAAGTCAAAGTTTAGTTTCAATTAGTTAGTTCATCTTCAAGAGATATTTTTTTTTAAATATTTAATACAAACATTTACAATTAATACACGGTATATAAATATTTAATTTTGAAATTTCATTCTACACGCGCAACTATGCTGCATTTAAATTCTTTTTGTTTTTGTTTTTTTTTTTCTTGAAACAGTTTTTGTTCCTATTATTTTATGAATTTAAAAATTGACACCACTAGTTTTAAAACAAGTGCCATTTTTGTTGTTCATTAAAATAAAAAATCAGCGTTTTTTGTTTTCTTCATTTAAAAAATTGTTTCTATTATTAAAGGGTTCATCTTAGTACTTTTGTTTTGTTTTGTTTTTAATCTACATTTATTACAATTATTTATAAGACTTTACACTATAGAGTAATTGTTTATATATATTTTTTATAAATGTATGTGTGTATAATTTTTAGTAACGTTTAATGATATATAATATATATTTTTTTATTATAAATTGTTTGTTTTGTTTTCTTTTGTTTTTTGTTGTTGTCGTAATAATTAAAGGAATCTATATAAACTTGTTTAGCACATTTTCTTTCTTCATTCAATAATTTTTGTTTTACCATTTAAATACAATGCTTCCTAACTGCTTTTGTTTTGCAAAAAGGATATACATAACTATATACTATTTGCATTTTTTAAGTTCAGAATAACTATGGTTCAATACAAATGTGCTGAATTTTGCATTTAAATAAAAGAAACAATAAGAATTAACCATTTAAGTTCGAAGAAAATAAACATATGAATAACAAATGTAATAGTTACATATTACATATTATTATTTAATTAATATATAAAAAAAAGAAATAAATCTACATACATATATATATATATATAAGCTAGGTTATATTGAAAAGAAAATCCACGTCTCGTTACATTATCAGTGCATGCTTGATAGAAGCAATAAAAATAAATGGAAAACCATACACAAAAAGTTACACACAGAGTTAGACAAATACATTAAAAAATACAATACACACGAAAATTCATATTATGTTTTTCTTGTCGAAGAAAAAATTAAACTTAAAATTAAAAAGAATTAGTTTTCAATTAATTTACAAACTACTATTTTTTTTAAGTTTACTTTCGATCTTTTTTTTCATTTTCTTATGTAAAATTAACAATTTATTTTCTTAATATAAAAAAAGAAGAGATTTACTTCCGCAAAAACCGTCATAGGTATTAAAGGGCTCAGTAGAGATGAATTTACAATTTCATATTTTTTTAAATAATTAAAAATCCAACAGATAGCGTTGTTATCGTTGAAAGTAATCACAACGGTTACGTTTTTTTTACAAAATTTTACAGGAATTTACAATGTTTAAATTTTTAATTATGGTTTATTTTTGAATTGAAAGAATATTTTTTGTTTTCTAAATTCGTTTCTTTTGTGTTCTTTTATTTCGAGGAAAGAAAAAATATTCTATTTTTTGATATTTTATACAATTTTATGATGGAAGGAAAAAATTAAACGTAATGAATGATAAGAAGTTTTTGTGGTGAAGAAGAAGGCGTAATGCGATGATGGTGGTGTTTTATTTTGTATCTATAAATCTAGTTCTAGAGTTAACAAAAATAAAATAAACAAGATATATATATATAATAATACATAAATACAATTTTTTATTTGACAATTACAGTTGGGCTCATGCGGTTTGGGAAAATTTTCTTTTGAGGGCAAGGATTGTGTTTTTGTGTTAAAACAAATTATGATATTAAAAATATCCAGGACAAATAGAAAATAAGGTAATTTTATTTGAAACATATTTAAAGTTAGGATCTCTGTTACCAAGTTGTCTTCCAATATGAACTTAGAGCAAATTAAGAGCAATATATTTTTTCGAAATTGGGTCTGCATATAATAGTTACATTAAAATGATGATATCATCTAAAATAATCTTTCGAAAAAGAATGTTTGCTCTTAGTTTATTGTAACAATTTTGGGAAGTTAAGCTTTAATGTAACGGTTACATAACTAAAGATGAAATCATCTTATATAATCTGTCGAAAAAGAATGCTTAGATTGTTATAATAATTTGCAAGTTGTTTCCCTGAAGCCATTCTTGGAACACTAACAGGATGACTATGTCTCAATAATAATCGATGATTAATGTTAAGGATTTCAAAAACTGAGATATTTATAAAAGCAGACACAAATTACCACTAAGCAAGGATTATTTTTTTGTGGGATTGAGAATATTGAATGAATCTTAAAATTTCACATTTTTTTTTCGGTTGAAATAACTATTTATACAAATTATTAAATATTTTCCCTCTTGAAATTTTTCAGCCCTTAATGGCTTTAAGTTTTTCTCCAAACCACTCGTCGTCGATTCGTGTTTGTTGTTGTTGTTTTTTTTTGTTTAATTTGTATATATAAATAGGCTTGGATGAATGATGATTGGTAGTTGTTTTTTTTCTGTACAAAAATTTACATAAATTATTTATACAGTTTGATTTACAAAATAGAAATTACAAAGTTAAATTTACATTTTTAAGGGGAAGTTATTTTTATTTTAAAAATGAAAAAAAAAACACCTTGGTTTATATTCAAATATTTAAACAAATAAAAATATTTGCTATACATAAAATAATAAAAATTGAGTCGAAAATAAAAACATCAATTTTTATATTTTGTTTATCTACAGGAAAGAAGTTCAAATCAATCTAACTTCAGTTTATTTTTTAAAAGCAAGCAAATCAAAAGTAATGATTTTATTTTCTTTTTTTTTTTTATTTTACAAAACATTTATACATTTAATTAATGAAATAAAATATGAGCCCTTTAAAATGTACCGTGATTTATATAAATTAAAAAAGAAAATAGGAGTAGTCGTTTTGCGGAAGTAAATTCTTTAAGGGATTGAAAAACGACGTCTCTTCCGTTTCATATTCATATTTCTCTTTGTTTGTTTGTTTGTTTTTTTTTTTTACAAAATGTTTACAGGATTTGCTTTTTTTTATACAAAAATTGTTTTGCTTATTTATTGTTAATTTCTTAAAAGGCAGTTTTGTTTCTTGTTTTTCATATTATTTTGTTTCTATACAAAAATTACACTAATTTACATAAAAATTTCATTTATATTTAAAATTTGTTTCTTTACCAATAAGAAATTTATATTGTTAAATTAAATTATTAAAACAAAAATTAAAATTAAAAATTATACAGCTTACATGCATGCACTTAAAACAATAAATGAAAAGAATTATTATGTTAAGTGTGTGACGTTCTTCTAAATTTATGTAGCCATCATCGTAATACGTGAAGTTCGCTTTTTTTTATAAAATTTTTATTTGTTTAATTATTTTTTTTAAATTTAAAAGAAATTTAGAACACACAAGGCACGCAGCGTAGAGAGGGCGAGGGTGACGACACACATATTCTTTTGTTTTGTTTCATAGAATCCTTAAAATGTAGATTAAAATAAAACACTTTTCTTTTGATAAATATTTTGTTTTTTTTTCTTTTATATAATAAATGTTATGTATAGTTAAAGATGTTGTTGTTGGGTTTTGTTTTTGCATTACCAAAAAAAAAGTTAAAAATTAAAAATGAAAATACATAATTGTACACAAAAAAGTCTATGAATTGAAAGTTAAAATAATTAAAAACTAAGTTACAAGACAAGATACAACTTAAAAGCTAGTTTTTTGTTTGTTTATATAGTCAGACATTGTTTTACATAAAAAGTTATATTGATAAAAATATTTAATTAGAACAAAAAAATCATAATTATTTTATATATATATATACCTATATGGTTAAAGTGTGTGTAATGGTTGTTGTTTGCTTCTTATATTTTTTTACATATCCTTTTTTTTTTTTATCTCTCTTCACTACATGATTTTTTACTTAAAAATAATTTACATACAAAAATGAAAAATAATCTTTAAATTAAACAAAAATAATATAAAATTATAAACAAAGAGAATTGATTAATAGTCGTGTATGATTAATATTAGAAGAAAAAAGAAAAAAATACTCCTTGCGCTTCCTTAAAATCCTTAAATATGTGTGTGTGTGTGTGTTTTTTTTTATTATTACATCTATGTATATAAGATTCTAATAGAAAAAATGTTGGGTGTCTTAATTTAGTTGTTCTTTTTTTACATGACACCATTGGCTGTGGCAATAGTTGGTGGTCCAATTGGTCCTAGTCCACTGCCATTGTTAGCTCCAGCAACAGCTACTGATACCGAAGATGGAGTTGATGAAGCCGATGAGGACATCACAGATGACACCGATGATGGTGTAGCCGAGGAATTGGCTGTAACTGCTATAGCAGTGATACCATTTTCTGTGATCATAGCATTTGAGGGAACTGCTGTGGATGTTGTGACGACTGCAGTTGCCGGTTGTATGGGATTAGATGATTTCATGAAGAATTTCTCTAGTTTGGCATTGATGTGCTTGCCGTAGGTGTATTTACGCAAAGCAGCCATGTGCGGGCGAATTTTGTTCATTAGCTTTTTAAGCTGTGTCGGTTCAGAGACATCGATCATCTTTTGAACAACATAGTTTGCATATTGGTCCTTCATCATAACATGGAGGGCGCTAGAGTGAAACAAATTTTATAAATTAATTACATATTCGTTTGACCAAAAGTTTATTTGTTGCTTACTTATCATTGAATGTGCAAACTTCATCAATGAGTCCAGTTCGCTCGGAGCGTGTTGCATGCGTTACACACTTTTCTACGACATTCGAAGCGAATTTATGCTGTGATAGAACCAAAACTTTTCCACGTACACTGTTGATGAGAATGGATTTGTCTTCTGGTTTTCCATGTTCTGCAAAGAAAAATTTCCAAAAATTCGTTGAAATCATTTTAAATTAAGTTTAAAAAATAAAAACAAACCAAGGACATGCTGAATAACATAGTTTCCATATTGATCCTGTATTAGCTGTTCCGTATGCTCGTGCAGCTCCTCCAAAATTGGTGATGTTTGTTCTGTTGTACAGTGTTCTAATATACGCTGAATAACCCGACAACCATAGGGATGTGTGCTTAATGAATAGACCTGAGACTTAAAAGCATTTATAATAAACTGCAACGCACTTGGTTCGACACATTCAATGCACTTTTGGACAACATGATTGCCATTTTGATCTTTGACACATTTCAGTACATGACCATCTAGCTCGCGTACGATTTCTTGTTGTTGTTCCGGTGTTATGCTCTCCAAAGCCTTCTGTATCACTCGACAACCGTACATTTGCAATGCCAATGGTAAAACGTGTCCTTTAACTTGCATACCCAATGTGTTCTTTTGTTCGGGAGTGCCAAATTCAAAGAATTTCTGAATTACATAATTGCCAAATACATCTGTCATAAGGCTATAAGCGGCACCTAGAATTTCGTTGAAAACCATTTGTTTTTCGGCAGCGGTAGCACGTTCCAATTTTTGTTGAATAAATCTGGATCCATGTTGATCTTGGGAGAACTCGACGATATGATTTGTTAGATCACGCAACTGAAGATTTGGATAGCGCTGGTTGCGGAAGTCTTCGAGTAGTCTTGATCGGCCTGGTGGACGTTCACCATTAACACCACCTGCTGCGGCAGCGGCTGCAGCTCCAGCAGCTGCAGTGGCAGCAGCCATAGCAGCCGATTGTCTGGCAGCAGCTGCTGCATTAGTGGCAGCCGCAGCAGCAACAGCTGTAGCTCCAGGAATGCCCAAGTGTTTTGAAAATAGAGAACTATTCGAACCAAACATATTTTGTCCTGCAATACCAACTAAGATTTGATTGCGATATTTGGTCTCAGCACCAGGTGCCCGATTTGCAACCAGGCAAGATTCAGGCGGTGGTGTAATGGGTGCTCCAATTGGACTGGCCGAGGCATTGCCTACAGAGCCTAAATTTCCATAGCCACTCACTGGCCATTTTCTTGCAACAGCTGCAGCAGCAGCAGCCGCTGCTACGGATGAAGAAACTGCTGTTGCTGCCACTGAACTCGTACTGTAATCCATCGAAGGACTAAATGCCGATGTATTTCGGTCAAAGGAATCCCGACGGGTTGTCAGCGATGAGGTGTTCAATGCCAAACCTAATGAAAAAAAAGACAAAACATTATTGATAATTAGAATATATATACAAAAGTCTGACATAAAGAATAAGTTGGTATGAAATATTATAAGCAACCTGGAAGCAAAGCAAATTGTGTCCAGTTCCACATTGTTTGGGTACCATTCAAGTTCATTTTTAAAGAAATTATGAAATAAAAATGTTGATGTGCTCTTAACAAAATAAAGGAAACACTTTCAATGCACTTGTTATCCGTTTGCGATCTGAAGTAAATCTGGAATTGGAATATCTATCGATGTTGAATGTAGCACGTGTCAAGACCGAGAATTGCGGTTGTCGAAGATGTCCTTTCTAAATACCCAATCCGAATCTATAGACATGCAGATTCTCAATTCCTACCCTCTTTTGTTTCCAAATACAAACAAAGGATTACAATATTGCTGTATTTTTTAGGAACGATATTTTTTTCCATGCATATTTTACCCTTTCGCTGAATTCAAAAACGTGAAGTCCACACGCAACATACATACAACAGAGATATGGTTTTCAAGGACCATTTAAATAGCAACAAATCGAGAAGATTCTGACATTTCCAAGTTCGCGATAAGTAAGTAGGGGGTACCTACAGAATACATCGAGGAAGGTCTAGGTAGCCGTAGAAATGCTTCTTGGATTTTATTTTCCGACTACCTACCTACCTTTTTTTTAAGGAAGTAAGCACGAGTAGGTATAAGAAGCCAGAAGGATTTAATTGGAATTTCCTGATTTTTTTGTTTGTGTACGAAAAAGAATCAATGAATATTTACTATAAGTAAGTTTATCTTTGTGTTTGTTGCTCCAGATTCGATTTCGAATTGTGTATGACTAGGAACGTGAGAAGGTTCTTGGAATTTTTGAAAAGCTGTTGCTTTGGGAATTATGTACATGGAAAATGGGAAGTGACTTTTTTTAAAGATAAATACTCGTAGGTCTGCTCTGATACTATTTTGAAAAAATTGGATTTTCCATTGGCAAAATAAATCAATTTATATCAGCTTGAAATCTGTCATGTTTTACGGAGTTAAAAAATTGATTGATTACTGATTTGAGATAATATTCGAAAGTATTTAAATTTCAAACTTGTTCCTAGTTTTGAGTTATTTGGAAATTTTACAGTTGCATTGACAATAGTTCCACTGACAAGTAAAACCAATGACACAGCAATTGCGATTTTTGTTAAATGTCTGTCTTTGACATTTCTTCAACAGATTTTTTTTAAGTTTTTGGCTCTTTCACAAATGTCATAATGACAGCTTTGAAAATGACATTTAGCCTTATTATGTTAAATTATTTTTTGAAAAAATTGTTTAAAGCTGAAATAAAGTGTAAATGCAACCTTAAGATGCCATAAATACACTGAATCCAACAAACGCAGAATGAAAGCAAAATCAAAAAAACAATCCTTGGCGCCGCGCCGCCGGCCGTCTTGATGTGTTTGTGTGCCTACAGATGCTCTTTGTTGTTTGCACAGGTGCAGCGAACTATTTTCAAAAATGAATACAAGGAGATATTATGTAAAGCCGTTAGACACACACTAAAGGAAAGGGATTGCCTTTATTAAAAAATATTAGTACTCAAACATGGTTAGGTCAGCGTCACTTTGGCGGTGTTTTTCGGTAGCGGTGAAGACTTTCCTTTTCTTTTTTTTTGGAATGGAATATGAGGGCGAGAAAAGGATTAGGTGTAATAAATATTTATAACCTCTTTGAGTCTTATTATGGCTGATGGCTTGTGAAAACTATGGCAATCCAAAGCAACCTAACGGGTGTATTTTTTAGATGTGTGTTTTTCTATCTGGCAATACTTTTTTCCGAGTTGTTCTTTTTGACAGCTGTCACTTGATTTATGCTTAGATTGGTTCGTCAACGGAACGCATCAATTTATTGAAGGAATCTTTTGGTGAGCTTATTATTTCGTTCGTGGGCTTGTAGCGTAATAAGGCAAAAAGTGGTCGAAAATTTTGTCTCTGGTTTGAATTTATTTGAGCAAGCTACGGCCGGCGGCGCGCGGCGCCCACTTTACCACACGTCTAAAAAAACATCCGTTAAAAAGGAATAACAGGAAGGCAATGGTGTAAAAATAAGAGAAGACTAAGGACGGAAAAAGGGTGCTATAGTATTGTTGGCGTCATTACTTGTCGATAAATTTATGGCGTTTTGATTTCGAGTCTGAAAGTAAAAGTACCAAAAGGACGCTTTAAGCAGTTCTTTTTGATTTTAAAGTTTGTTTATTTGTCAAACATGGTTTATAGCTAACTGATTTTTTTTTGTTTAATTTGTTAGTACTTCGTAAAGATTCTAAATTCAAATCTACAATAATTCTTGTTTATTAAGAAAAAGAACTGTCAACTTGATGATTAATCGAGAACAAAATGTCAGTTTAGCTGTCAAATTTATATTGAGATTCACCAGAAGGAGAAAGAGTGCGTAACGTTGAAGGGATAAAATTCTCGTTAAAAATAATATTTGAAAAATGGTTTTTAAATGACAAAATATTTACTTAGAAGAGCAGAAATAGTTGACAGATTTTAACATTATTTCAATTCTATTAACATATTCACATAAAATTCTCCAATACCATTGATTTGCATAAAATCAGTTCCGTATACCTAAACATCTAAGTCCTCACTCAAAGACTTTGACTTAGTTTAAAATTCAATGTCACCTTTTCACACAGGGTGGTATTTGTATTCTGGCACTGATTTGTTACCAATTAATTTAATTACTTTAAACCATCAGTAAGGGAAAAAATTAGATCATCGCCATTGTAATCTATTTGTGTATGTATAGAAATTGCTTATCATGGCGGGCGACTTGAGTAGGGTAGGGTATATATAGAATTATCTACTATCCTTTATAAGGTAGCTGTGACGCTATCAAAGCTTCCTGGATGGATTAAGTTTTGTTCTTTTTTTTTTATTGAAGTTAAATTAAGGTATCGTGCAGGGAAAGAGCGAGAAATGGGTGGTGTGTTACTTTGTGGAACTTCGCCAGCATCAATCAATCAATCTTCTTTTAGACAGTGCGAGACCGAGACGAGTTTGCAAACTTTTCCTCGCACATCAGTCTTCAGTCTTCCAGCTATAAGAATGGATAGAAGATTGAGGTATAGAATAGGAGTGGATTGGGTGAGTATGGTGAGAGGTGTAGAGAACCCCAAACCTCTTCGACTTCAAAAAAGGGAGGTTGACAATTTGCTTTAATGTGTGAGATGATTTTTTTTCTTGGAAACACATAAAATTTCACATCGACAGATGCTGAAGTTGATGATGATTAATCAATCAGAGAGGAGGTGTTTTTTTTATTTTTTTTTCATCACTGATTGAAAATTATTAAAATGTTTTTCTTGTTAAAGTGTCAAAGGGATACGGAGGGAGCTTGACTGGTTTGTGTCCTTGGTAGGTATAATCAATTTTATATTGTTTCCAGCAGGATAAACAGTTGAATAATTTATTTAAAATTGCCTTTGTGTCGGAACAGGGGATCTAATGTATTTTGTTTTTTTTTTTTGGTCGGACGAAGAAATAAGCTTTTATTTTTTATTAAAAAGCGATTTATTCAGGGTTTCATAATATACAATGTGTCATAAGCATGAATAATCGAAATTTTTAAAAATAAATTTCCCAAGAAATTAGATATGTATGTACATATGAAAAGGTCTAGTTTTACAGGAAGCTAGAAAAATAACGCAGTTTTTTTTTCAAAAAGATGAGTTTTGCTTAGAACATGGAATGGAATTAGTATGTTTTTTTTTTAAGTTTTAGGTTTTTTGACATATGAAATCTAGAATTTGCCAATTTGAAAGGTAACTTAGGAATACCTTTTAAGCATCATCGACGCTTTAAATAACATTCATTGACATTATAAGGCACATTCAAAAATACCTCATGAAATATCAAAATCGTTTCGATACTTTTTGCGACATCCTGTAGGTAGGTTTTTAAATTAGCATATTGAGCTACAAACATAGACAAGTATTTTTTTTTTTTTTGGAACTTTAGAAATAAATCAATCATTTTTAAGTAAATAATCGATTTTGTTTTTATTTGCCGACAAAACTGGGGGAGTTTTTGAAAAAACAATACATTTTTTGTAATTTAAATTTCAATAACCCTTAATAAATGTCGTAAAAGTTTCCATAACTTAAATTGCTAAGATTACAATTTCACAACAAAATTATTTTCAAGATAATTAATTTCAAGGTTTTTGTATGTTCAAAACCTAGTGAAGGAACGAACATTTTAAACAATTTAATAAAATGTTAAAGCCATTTTTAGCATTCTTCCATTCATTTCACATTCGTGTTGTGCGGCTTAAGACAAAAATCCCTGTACTTAACAGTACGTTCTTAATTGAACTCAAGAGCGAAACATTTTTTAGCATTTCTAGAAGTACGGGTAAGGATTGCAATTGGCTTTTCCACAAGAGCCTTGTTTATGAAAATATCGAAAAGATAGTGATAGGCATAAGACTTTGCGGCGGTGTTCAAAAGTAGCAAATTTTTAAATAAGAGAATGAAAGCCTTTTAATTCAAAAACTTTTTTTCCATTCTGTCCAAAAGACACAAGTACGTTATTGAGGCCCCAGCCAAAATATTAGAATCGTACTTAGACTTATGTATGTTATAGATTCAATTTGTTTGTTTGTTTGCTTGTTTGTACGTCCTTTACGTCGCAACGAAACAATATTTTGACATTATTTTTTGTGTGGAGATGTTTACAAGGATGGAGAATGATTTAAGCTTCTTTTAACCACGGTTAAATATCTTATTTCCAGCTCATTCTAACAGATCCGTCGGTAACACGTATTTTTAGATATTCTATAAATTAGTAGCATATTATTAGGTGCTGCCTGTTTCTGGACATATCATCGTTGCCTATTATTAGGCGTTTTTTCGTAATGAAATTAACGTAAGAAACTATGCTCACTACTAAAAATATGAGTTGGACTGTTGAATTGTAATTTTGAGGGAGTGTTTGCCAATGAATCAGAACAGAGCACTTTATCCCAGTACACTGTCTTAACTCATGAGCTGTCCTGTTGTCCGGTGTGTGGTATTATCCAAACTGATTCTGATTTAAAACCTTTTTTCCGTAACAATATCATCTAAATGGCAAATCCTCAAATTGATTTGAATTAAGATTGAAGAGAATTTGTTATAATATCTTTATCTATCTACAAAAGTAAGCTCTCTTAAAGAAATCAACTATACAGCTCTCACTAACGTGTATATCGCACATTGTTTAAATGTTAAATCATAAGCACTTCATTTGATGTTCACAAAGGACTTTTCCACCAAGTGTCGCCTTGTCGTCGTCGCCATATAGTAGGTTGGTCGGGATCGGCCATTATTATTATTCAAGATTTTTTTTATTCCGTATGACTTTATCAAAGAAACGAACAAGAAACCTTACAGACGTTACAAAATGGGTAAAATACACAGTTTTTTGTTTAACATAACGAGCGAACAATTTGTATTTCTTATGCAATGAAATAAAAAAAAGAGGACACATCGTACTGAATGTCCTTATAATGCATCATCACCATCATCGGTATATAAAGTGACTTCGACTTCACTTGAAGTTATAATTTGATGATTACATGAATAATAAATGAGAAATCAGGTCAGAACCAACGAACGAAAGGAAGGAAGGACGAATATATACAATTTGTATAGGAAATGTACAGTGTAAATACAAGTGCCATACCACCCACATAATTTACAGAAAAATAAACAGGATATTTTTTTTGTGTTTGCTTTTTCTTATTCTTGCAATTCTGTAAGAGGACATATACGACGCTGCCGCCGTACCGAGCCGCCGCCGCCACTCTTCTGCGCTAGACATAATTTACAATTACAATTATTATTAACAGACAGTAAATAAAGACACGAGGAAGAGAAGGACAAGAATAATAAAAAGGACATAAATAAGTCTGTGAATTCTTTCAACTTTTAAATGAAGTCATTTTATATAGAAACTTGACAAAACACAAGACACATGAATTGAAGAAGTGTCATTATCGTCCTTTTTTGATCCTTGTTAAAGAAACTGCTTAACTTTGAAACACATGGTAACGATATGCATATCTGTGAACTGTATAAACTTGAATGGTACATTTTTTTTTAATTTAACAGAAAATAAAGCTTTTGTTTAAAAATGTTATTGTTAAAATTTACAATGCTTAAATTTTAAATGAAAATTATTATTAATATTAAGATGAATATTGTGTTTGTATATACCTGTAGGTTGTGCGGGGCTCCCCAAGGTACCAAGACCACCGCTAAATGCTTGGGGTGCAAATAACCCGCCACCTTAAAAGTAAAATTATTTCAATTGGTTACAAACAACAACAACAAAATGAAATGAATGAATATGATATCTATAAATATTTAATAAAAAAAAATGTAATATTTAAATTATTATTATTATTATTTATCTTATATATAAATTAGAGATATAAATGTACATTATAATTAGAACAAAATAAAATCAAAAAATAAATTAATTTTGTTTTTTTTATTAATAAAGAATAAACTCATTCCTAAATGATTTGAGAATATAAATGAAATCAGTTTATTATACATTTTAAATTTTAACTACATAAATTGATCGATTGTAAATATAAAATTCAAAAACAAAACAAAATTCACATTTTCGTCAATTACAATCAAACGTAAAAGGAAATGAAGAGAATGTTATCACTACAGACTTACGGAAAGCTTTTGATAAAATTAATCAGCAATTAATAATCTTAAACTTAAAGCCCTTGATTTCCCACAATTTTGTTTTTCATTGCTCAGATCGCACCATGAGAACCGACGATATAAAGGGTGATTTTTTTGAGGTTAGGATTTTAATGCATTAGTATTTGACAGATCACGCGGGATTTCAGACATGGTGTCAAAGAGAAAGATGCTCAGTATGCTTTGACATTTCATCATGAATAGACTTACTAACGAGCAACGCTTGCAAATCATTGAATTTTATTACCAAAATCAGTGTTCGGTTCGAAATGTGTTTCGCGCTTTACGTCCGATTTATGGTCTACATAATCGACCAAGTGAGCAAACAATTAATGCGATTGTGACCAAGTTTCGCACTCAGTTTACTTTATTGGACATTAAACCAACCACACGAATGCGTACAGTGCGTACAGAAGAGAATATTGCGTCTGTTTCTGAGAGTGTTGCTGAAGACCGTGAAATGTCGATTCGTCGCCGTTCGCAGCAATTGGGTTTGTGTTATTCGAACACATGGAAGATTTTACGCAAAGATCTTGGTGTAAAACCGTATAAAATACAGCTCGTGCAAGAACTGAAGCCGAACGATCTGCCACAACGTCGAATTTTCAGTGAATGGGCCCTAGAAAAGTTGGCAGAAAATCCGCTTTTTTATCGACAAATTTTGTTCAGCGATGAGGCTCATTTCTGGTTGAATGGCTATGTAAATAAGCAAAATTGCCGCATTTGGAGTGAAGAGCAACCAGAAGCCGTTCAAGAACTGCCCATGCATCCCGAAAAATGCACTGTTTGGTGTGGTTTGTACGCTGGTGGAATCATTGGACCGTATTTTTTAAAAGATGCTGTTGGACGCAACGTTAATGGCGATCGCTATCGTTCAATGCTAACAAACTTTTTGTTGCCAAAAATGGAAGAACTGAACTTGGTTGACATGTGGTTTCAACAAGATGGCGCTACATGCCACACAACTCGCGATTCTATGGGCATTTTGAGGGAAAACTTCGGAGAACAATTCATCTCAAGGAATGGACCGGTAAGTTGGCCACCAAGATCATGCGATTTGACGCCTTTAGACTATTTTTTGTGCGGCTACGTTAAGTCTAAAGTCTACACAAATAAGCCAGCAACTATTCCAGCTTTGGAAGACAACATTTCCGAAGAAATTCGGGCTATTCCGGCCGAAATGCTCGAAAAAGTTACCCAAAATTGGACTTTCCGAATGGACCACTAAGACGCAGCCGCGGTCAACATTTAAATGAAATTATCTTCAAAATATAAATGTCATGGACCAATCTAACGTCTCAAATAAAGAATCGATGAGATTTTGCAAATTTTATGCGTTTTTTTTTTTTAAAAAAAGTTCTCAAGCTCTTAAAATTTTACATAGTTGTCTTTAGGTTCTCAATTTCCGATCCCATTTAAGCAAATTTACGAGTACCTCAAGGGAGCCACCTTAGTCCTTTTATATTTGTCTTAACTATCAACGACTCTATTAAAGTCATTGATAATTCAAGTGTTTCTATTTCTACTAGTGGCATACAAATTACAAAGGTCTTCCGATAAGAACTCTCACTCTCAAAGAATTGGATCTGTACAACTCAAATTTCTTCGATTTGCTCTCCGCGGTATTCCTTGGGGTGATAATCTATTAATGCGACCTTATGAAGATCGTTTTAATCTGCGCATCCTTCAAAGAAGCCGTGAAGTCGTTGATTTTTTTTCTCTGCACTAGCTTTAACCAGGTCACCATTTCTTCTTGAAAAGATTCCTATGTATACTAATCCAAGGAATGTCACCCATGCCCCTCTACTTCACCTACCTCTTCACAATATTAAATTAAATGGATTTTTTGAACCTATCCTACCTAACCTAAATAAATAAACAGAAGGTTAGTTTCTTATAAACGCATTCTTTCAGAAAAAACATATGTTAAAGGGACTAACTTTGAAGCAGTTATCAAATCTGTGAGCGTGTGAACAGAGTTACCAGTGGCAGTTTTTGAAAAGTTTTAACAAATTCCGATTTTTTTTTAAATGTTACTACTTTTATAGGTTGGGTAAGGTTAGGTTGATGGGCTGGCGATTGATGACATTATCGCCATACTGAGATCAATGTGGATACATTGTGATACCCTGAAGCTTTGAACTTCCCTAAAAGAAAAAGAAATATGGATTGTCTTATTTTAGTCTCTTAGATGCTTTGATAAAGCCTGATAGGCTACAATATCTTCGACTTGTTGAAGATTTTCGAAGATGTGTCTATTTAATAGCTAAATTTTAGTGTGTTTTAGTACTGGGAATGAAGAAGTGGGCTGTGTCTTCTTGCTCTTCGTCATCACTGTAACCTTTGCACATATCATAGCTAGTACGAGGTAATTCAAATGTTAGGGTTTTCCAATAGGGACTTGACAACTTTCAATTTAATTTGTAAACGCACCCTTTCACTTTTCATCGAGCTGCCACTGTTAATTTTATCAGTATACTCAAAATTTTTATCATAGCAAAGTACTCGAACGAGCAACGTCTGCAAATTATGAACAATTTCTATTGAAATTCGGAGTCGGTCGAACGTTAATTTTAATTTTTGATAACAATCCCACGACGATAGAAAAGCTCAGAGCTAATATTGAACTGGAACTAGTGGCCATTTCAGCCGAAATGTGCGGCCGAGTCTTGGAAAATTGTGTGCAACAAGTCTACTGCTGCAAACGTGCCAGGGGTAGCCATATGAACAAAGTCCAGTTCCATACATAAATGTTTGGATTGTACTTCAAGTCTAACAATTTTTCAAATATTTTAAATGGTAAGCTTTAAAAAACACTTTTCAAGGCTAATTGAAATTAATAACCCGATAATTTGAATAACTTCAATTTGAAAAACATATTCCTCCGCTTGAATACGCCTTACATCCTTCTATACGGTTAATTTATTTTTAAATGCGATGTTTTTTTTAGTACAAAAGGCGTGTGGATTTCAAAAACAAAAAAAAAACGAGAAAAAAGTAGTTATCGTGACATTAGTTTAAGGATATAATATGCACTTCCATTGTAAACAAATTTATACAAGTATTACAACTTTTTAACATGCACAACTTTAAATAAAATAATTAACGAATAATTTAAATAAACTTCATAACATTCCAAAACTAAATCCTTAAAAATTTAAAATGAAAATAAACTGTTGGCACGAAAGGTACATTAATTTGTATGGAAAATCTGAATCTTATTGACTTAAAATTGTTATCCTTGCATGAGTGCGTGTTGAATTGAAAGGCTCTAATAAAAATTTTCAATTCCAAATGTTAAGATTTATGTATTCTTCGACAAGAAACAGGACCTTTTAGGTGAGGGGCATAAATCCACACTTCGAATATCTTAAAATTTTCCATGTACACAGGTAAACCGAATCACAAAAAACTCGTGTTATGACAAAATTGTCCATCCCTATGCATATAGGCTGTTAGTAATTTTCCACAATTTTCCTCATCAAATTCTTTATGCTATTTCGAATAATTGATTTTAATTCTGCTAAATACAAAAAAAAAAACAACACAAAAATATTTATCCTTTTATATGTCTACGTATGTAAAATAAAAAAAAATATTCCGGTCAAAATATGTTAAATAATTAATTTGCAATTTGCAATGCATCTAGGCAGTTGAGCCTGGTAGTTGTAGCCACATAGGTATGCAACAATATGCCCCTAGCCCTATATACTACAATGCACAATATCAATTATTTAAACTGTGCACAACAATAAGCAAGTTCCATGACGATGTGTGGAAGGGAAAAAATTTAAAATGTTAACGGATTTACATATTACAATCATAACAGGCTGTTTTCGATAAAAACAAAATTTATTGTAAATTTTTAATGACAAAAAAAAGAAAACTGATTTATAAAATAAGATGTTCTTTGTTTATTTAATTGTTTTTTTTTTTTTGTATACATTTTGTAAAAAAATCCTGATATTATGGAGGTGTATCCTTCTCAACTGAATTAAATTTTTAAGCTACATTCCTTTTATTCATCTTCATTTCTATACTTTGATAAAAAAAATTCGTAATTTCACTAACAATTTCATTGGCTTAGTGAATAGTTTAATTTAAGACATTTGTCTAAAGCATTTATTCAAAAAATAATTAGCTAAACGCATTTCTTTAAACAAAATTATATCATGAAGCTTTCTAATTCTCAATTGAAGGACCCATGTATATAACCCGCATTCTTTTCTTTTCATCTTGAATAATTTGATGAAAAAATTCGTAATTTCACCAACAATTTCATTGACTAAATGAAAAGTTTAATTTAAGGAATTTATCTCAAACATTAACTAAAAAAATCATTATCTGAACGAATTTGTAAAAAAAATATTTTGATTTCTCCTCCGCAATTTAAGGACATTGATACTTTGATGAACAATTTTATAACCTCAATGAAAAGCTTCATTTATCAATTTAAAACTATTAATAAGCTAATTTATTTTCATCTTGATTCGAATACTTTAACAAAAAAATAATTTTAACTTAAAATTCAAAATAGTTTTATTTAAGGTATTTGTTTATTTGTTTCAAACATTAATAACCAACAATCATTATAAGAACGAATTTCTTGATAAAAAAAAATATTATATTATCGAGATTTCTATTCCTCAATTTCAGTACATTATTTTCAGCGTGACTCGAACACTTTGATCAATAATTTTATAATTTCACCAACAATTTCATTAAGTCAATGAATAGCTTCATGTTGAATAATTGTTTTTAGCACTAATTGACTATTCTTTTCTGTCATGTATTATTAATAATTCATTTTTTCAATGAACGATTTAATTTCAAATAAATTAAATTATAAAAAAATGTATTTAAAAAACTAAAGAATTTTAAATTCACGAATTGAATTTATGAAATTGTATTAATTTTGCAAAAAAATCATTACTTGGCCGAATTTCTTGAAGATTTCTTTCCCAATTTATAAGAACATTCGTAAACTACTTTATTTAAATTTTATCTTTACTAGTATGCTTTTTTTTGTAATAAGCGCACACTCAAAGGGATACATTACCCTTATTATGTAGACACAGTGTTAGGACTAGGAAAGAGAGAGAGGGATTGAAAGGAGATGTCGGTGCACATTGGTTTTGAATTCCTGAATATTGCAATAGCTGGGAAAGACAGAGTGTGGCAAGGCATTCCACATTCGCATAGTACGGCTAAAGAACGAATCTCTGTACTTGACAGTACGACCGAAGATGGGCGCGAGGGTATATTGATGAGCATTCCTAGAAGCTCGAGTATTACGGTTGAACTGTTTAAGGGGAGGAATGCAGCTGGCTATTTCACTAGAGCATAAACCATTAAAATAACGGTAAAAGAGGGTGAGACAAGAAACATTTCGACGATGTTCAAGTGACGTAAATGATCTTATGATGTTATATCACCAATCAATCTAAATGCTCTACGTTCAATACTATCCAAGAGGCTTAAGTAAGTTGCAGGAGCACCAGCCCAGATATGGGAGTTATACTCAAGCTTTGGACGTATATAAGACTTGTAAATAACAGCCAGATCAGAGGGAGAGAAAAACTTCTTGCATCGCCTTAGAAAATCCAAACATCTTGCGGCATTTTTGGCGACATCGCGTATGTGATCGTTCCACAAAAGGTGGTTGGTGATACACATACTAAGAATATCCAGATGTTCAGTTTCCTCGATGCAAGTGCCATTTATGGATAATGGCAGGGGGGGGGGGTATATTTCGCTTTAACGATACAAGACAGCATTGCGTTTTCGAAGCATTAAATTTCACGCGGTTTCTTATTCCTCATTATACAATGCTGTTTAAGTCGGAATTTAATGAGCGAAAACGAATATGAATATGAATATTTATGAAAAATTTCATAATTTCAACGCAATATTCATAAACTCAATGAATGGTTTCATTTAAGACATATGTGTTTTTTTTTAATTTTTAATGAATCAACTCTTCTTTCATGTCAATTGCGTTATGAAGTTATTTTCTAATTTAGTTAATTAATCCAATGAACGAATTCATTTAAAAAAATAATAAATAAATTTAAAAAATCAATGAAAAACCGAAAAAGCTTTCAATTTTTTTGTACATTTATCAATGGAAATTACGATATAGTATTAATTCTATAAAAACAATAGTAACTTGGACGAATTTGTTAAAAAGAATTGAAAAACATGGTTTTTCTAAAGCAATTTGAGGATATTCATACTTTGATTAAAAATGTTATAATTTCACCGAAAATGTTCATTACCTCAATGAATGGTTTCATTTAAGATATTTATTTTCTTTTAAACATTATTATTATGAACATATTTTTAATGTCAAGTAAGCTATCGAATTTTTTCTAAAGTATTTCATTTCTTCTAATAACAAAATCATTTAAAAATTTGAGTAAAAATCATTGATAAAATGAAATTTACTTTCAAAATCGAAATTAAAATATTGTATTCAATTCGTTTAAAATATGTGTGTTTTTATTAAACATTAATGTTTAACTTTTCTTACAGGGCAAGTAAGTAATTGGGTTATTTTCAAAAACAGTAAATTTCTTCAATTAATTAAATTCATTAAAAAAATCAAAGAAATATGAAGTTGGTTAAATGTTGTTTCATAGATTATAAAGTATGATACAAACTTTTGCTGTTTAATAAAAATATAGGTTTTGTTTTTTTTTTCAAAAAAAAATGTTAATTATCTGCTTAGCGAAAAAATTCATTGGAAATTATGTAATTACAAATTAAATACATCAAAATAGTTCCTTAAATTGAGGAAAAGCGGATTTAATGAACAATTTTCTTTTAGTCAGTAAAATTTTGTTAAATTTATAATGAAACTAAGTTGTATTTTTATAAGTGATAGTTGTAAAAAGTTGCCGATAAAACAACTTATCTCTCTGAGTGTTCATGAAATAATTTTAACGAACAAATTTCATTTAGTCAGCAAAATTTCGTTAAAAAAAATTAAAGTAAACCAACAAGTTTCATGCTTTAAGATTTATTGCAGAAAAAATAAAGATCAGATCTGTCTAAAAGTTGTAAAAAATGAGAACTTATCTCTCTAAACGCGTTAGTTCATAAAACAATAAAACAAATTCATTGAATCCATGAATTTATTTTTAATTTAACAAAAAAATTCATCAATTAATAGAAAAAAATTATTTTTTTTGGAGCAGCCCACAACACCCTGTTAACAAAGGTCACTTAAGTCGATAGCATACAAATCATCCCTCTCCCTTATCATGGAAAAACAAAATGCCTCTGCTTGCCACGAACAGAACTATTTTGCAGAGATTCAAACAAGCCTAGAATTCCATTCTCAGCGATTGATGAAAAGAGCAGTCATATACTTTTTTATTTTTGTATTTCATTTGTTTAAAATCTGTTTTTGTTTTTGTTGTTGTTTTTATTTTTAATTTGTGGCAAGCAGACATTTTTGAATGCAAGCTGATATTCAATGCGGTTTTTATTTCATCAATCAATCGAAGAATTTTATAGTTTGCAATGAAATTTAAATTATCAACATTGCACGATTGTAATTAAGGGATTCCGTGGAATGCATTTCGATTACATTTTAGCCTGCGTTGCATGCTGCACAATGCACATATACATATATGCATATAAGTATAGATGCATCACCTTTCCATTAACTGAATTGTTCCACAATAATTGCTGAGATTTGGCAATAAGCGGGCCTGATGATGATGACGACCAAACAACCAACCAACCAACTATGGGATGGGATGTTGCTCTGTTGTTGTTGCTATATGTTGAACAACAAACGAAGAGAGCTCAATTAATTATGCACAATCACAATTTACAATCGCGTATCGCACGCGTTTATTATATCGTTTATAGTCATCGCTGATGCACAAAGTAGGTAGGTATCGTATAAGCGCGCACACGGTTCTATGCAAAGATAATAAAGTGCGATAAATCAAAACGAGGTTAATGCAACCAAATTAATTACAATCGATACCAATCGACGACGACGCACGATAGTGTGGATGGCGTGGCATCGTGGCAGAAGCGGCATGGAGGTGTGATACAATCGACAACAAAGTAGCGATAGCGGGTATACAATACAAGACAATACAATCTTAAATTACGACATTATGGATCGGCATATCTTAAAGGTTGGCAATCTTTTTGTTTTTTTGTATGTATACTTAAAAACTCATTGTTTTGAAAAACTTTAATTTTCTTCTTCTTCATTTTTGAAAAAAAGAGATTGGCAAAATTTTGCAAGGAAATACATTTTGTTCAGCCAAGTAAAACGTTGAAATTCATGTCTTTAATATAATTTACAAATACCAATTATCGTACTCGTTTGAAGTCATGTGAGCATAAAGAAGAAAGTGCATAAGTCGGATATATGTATGAATGTATAATATATACTCTCACTGAACCGAAAAAGTGGATTCATGTTAAAACAAAAATCAAACTGCATAGACAGACTTATAGCTTCATGGGATTTGTATCTAACTGCCTATAGTTTAATTTTATAAGTTTTATTATTAGTTCATGCGCCTGGAACTTAGCTTTCTTCACCCATAATTTTATGATGAATGCAAATTATGGCTTGCAATCACATAAAGTATACAAAGATAAAGATACAAAGATACTAAATATATGTTTAGTTACCGGATTAGCCCATCAAATGATGATAAACTTACTTTCAAAAGGCGTATACGCCTAAGTAACCTGTTTAAATTATTGCTGGTACTTTGTTAAGGTAAGGGTAATAACATTAAACTGAACATTAAAATAGTTATGGACTCTGGTAGCATAAGGAAGGCAACATTTGTATACAAATCTTAGTAATTTTTCGTTCATGTCGAAATCTTTCCCATAGTACGAAATAGGGAAAGAAATGACTTTTGACATTTTAGACACTGATTTAAAAGATAGTTAAAAGCTTCCAGTTTAATGAATCATCTTTAAGGCTTTTAAGACATTAAAATGTCAAAAATCTCTTCATTTTATTTACCGCCTTGAATTTTATTCATCAACTCAACTTTTTTTTTGTAAGGTTTGTTTGTTTTTCAAAGTTATCTATGACATAAGGTTCTCTTCGATTAGATAAGATTTCAATATTAATGTATTTTTGAAATTGAAAAAAAAACAGAAAACATTTGAAACTATTGTTATTTATTTATTGACGACTTTTTTTGTTTCGTTATCTAACTATTTCTAAGTGTTTAATTGATATTAGACAAGTACCTACAATCAAGTTCTGATTGATTTTTTAATTGGTTTTTCTTTTTTGAAAAGTGATAGATAACAATATAGTGTTTTTTTTTTTTTAAGTGTTGACTAGGATCACTACCTCGTTCTAGCCTAGGTTCCGCTACGGATATCATGATATAAACCAAAACAAAGGAAGTACTGTGAGAAGATTTGACGTTAGACGTCTACAATCGGAAGATATCGCCATGTCCTTTTCCAATCAAATCTCTAACAACCTTTTAAAAAGTTCTGTGTTGCCAGCATCGAGTACTGTGAGAACTAGTGGCAACATTGTCTAACCGCTATCAGAGATACTAGAGGTGGTAGGTTTGACGTGGCCACCATAACGAAAGCTCTGGTTTGACGACAGCTGTCGGCTAGTTCAATAAGCTTCATAACAGGCAACAATACGGCACTGCTTGGAAGGACCAGAACTGCTCGCGAACTCTGCAAGCAAAAAAAGAGAGAGGTATACCGGGATATCTTAGAAGGAAAAAGGAAGCATCATCAGATAGAGGGACCGCCTTGAATGAGCTTCGTAAATTTTATCAAAAGGTAAAAAAAACTCCAAAATATACCAGCCATGAACCTAGGTATGTAAAGACGATGGTCACTTCTTTAAACTATGAAACGGTGATGACGAATTGATCTCCCTGCAAGGAGCTAACGCCATTAAACTGAGACGATGCGGAATAACAATCCCGACAAACCTACTCTAAAGAAGGCTATATCTGATCTAAAGTCCAACAAAACTCTTAAGCTGAAGGCACAGATGTCGATGACTTGAAAAGAAGTATACACCCATCTCCAAAATATGGTCGGAAGAAAGCATAGAATGAGTGAAATCTCATCATAGGTGACCCTCTGAACTGTGCAAACTACAGAGGTCAGTCTCCTAAACATCACTTATAAAATCATTTCTGAAGTATAATGTGAATGTCTGAAACCTTTCGTGAAGAACCTAACAGGTTCGTATCAGTGTGTGTTCATACCAGGAAAGTCCACGATTGATCTTAGAAAAAAGCCAGGAACTTCAAATCGATATTCAACTACTTCAAGACCGCCCGCGTATGACAGTATCTAGAGAAATGAACTTTAAAGAACAATGTCTAGTTTTGGCACCCCTGTGAAACTTGTTTTTTTTTGTGCAGAATGGCAATCGAGAATGAACACTGCTCTATCAAGGTCGGAAAAGATGTCATCGATGATTTTTTATGTTGAAAAAGGTTTTAGACAAGACGATGCACTATCAAGCGACTTCTTCAGCATAGATTAAAGAAGACTTGTGCAAAACACAGCTGTCAAAACTAGATTCAAAATATTCCAAAAGTCTATCTAATTACTCGGATAAGCTCATGATATTGACATAATTGAAAGATAATAGTCCCATAATAGTGCCCCGTTTTTGAAAATTGTACATTAAGCGAAGAAGATGCGTTAAGAGCAATGACGATGGCAGAGGAACTGCCATCAATATTGGACTATTTTCTTACATCTAGTTCGCTTTCGCAAACCCAAAATAATACTAATAATAGGCTTTGCAAAACATTCCCTACGTTTTCAAATCATTATGGTATAGAAATAAATCTTAATATTTTTGATGTTTACCCGGTATTGATACCATCTAAATCGTATACCAGCTTCGAAAGAACTGATTGGGATGTGTTTAGAATGCAACTTCACAACAGGATCTCAAGAGTGACAGCACCCATAGATAAAAACATTACATATGCAGAAGTTGATGTAATTTAAGACAATATAAATCAAAATATAGTTTCTTGAATTGAAAATAACTCAACTATTCGAAATACAAGAGACGTTAAATACAAAAATATTTCCTATCTTACAAAAAATCTTTTGAAAATTCGTAATGTTTGGTTAAGAAAACTCAAGAGAATCTTTCATAAGCATTTAAATAGACGCAACTTAGAGTATCAACAACTTCACTCGCAAATACAGTGTCTTAGTAAAATAATAAAAGAGAGAGTAAAACATGATCTTGACCAAGAGTTCACAACACGTCTGAACAAAATTAGACCTTCTCCCCATGCTTTCAAGGAAATTGATAAAATTACAGGAAGAAAAGTCTTTGGGTCAGATATTGTCAAGGATGTTTTGAATTTCGATGGACAGGAACTGGTTGATATTGAAGCTAAACTTAGTGCATTCAGGGCCATGTACGCTAATGGTTTTGCCGACCGAACGCCGTCTTTTTGTCTCTTTCAAAAGTAGATGAATTTTGTAACACTCATTTAGAAAACCAATTAACGACATTCACACCATCAAACACAGCATGTAACCAAGTTTCCTTACCTTTCACTACATATCAAAAAGTCAATACATTTAGAATGAATTTGAATAACAAAAAGTCATTTGGTCTTGACAAAATTTCAAGGAAATGTCCGATTTACCTTGATCTCACTTTAACTTGTCTCTTTAATCATTGTATAAACAACGGATACTTTACAACTGCATGGAAACATTCCAAAATTATGCCTATAGCTAAAAAAATAACGCCAAAAATATAAAAGATTTTCGACCAATATCTCTTCTTTCCAAAATAGGAAAACTGTGTGAAAAAGTCATAGCAGAATCTCTTGATAGTTTCATCGATAACTCAAATATTATACCAAACACCCAATTTGGGTTTAAGAAAAATCACTCAACGGAGCATTGCCTTTTAGTGCTTAATGATAAAATTATTCACAATCTGAGACAAAAAAAAAAATGCACAATTGTCCTGGATATTGACTTAGAGGCAGCATTTGACTCTATTTGGCATAAAGGTCTTATTTTTAAGTTAATAAAATTGAACTGTCCTAAGTACCTCATTAGATTGATCACCAGTTTTCTTAATTCAAGAACCGCGTCGATTGTCATTGGATCGGAGTTTTCAGATCCTTTCCCAGTACTCTTAGGAGTTGCTCAAGGAACATTACTTGGACCAAAATTATTTAATGTATTTTTATATGACATTCTTTTTTGCAACTCTGAATCCGAGCCTGAAGCACTTCTGTACGCAGACGACACAAAACTTTTTGCTGCTGCTATAAGGCCAAACAATGCACTAGAAAAATTAAAAAGTGCTTTACCTACTTTATTCTCGTATTTTAAATCTTGGGGATTAAAAATAAATACTGAAAAATGTGGGCTAACCTGTTTTAGGAACTCCTATGGAAAAGGGCACCGAAAGTCTGTTAAAGAAAGCAAGGAGTTATCTTTGCGTATTGACGATAAGATAGTTCCATTAAAAACAGAAACAAAGTACTTAGGGATCCACTATCAAAATATGTTAAAATTTAACAGGCATGCGCGGAATGTATTAAACAAACCGAAAATGGCTACTGCTATTTTAAAAAAATTACTTTCTTCAAAGCATATATCCCAAAGTACTAAAATTCTAATGTATAAAGCATTGATAAGACCTATAATCTCGTATGGTTTTAGTACCTGGTTCTCTATTTCTCCAACGGCAGCAAAAGAATTAGAAAAGTTTGAAAGAACAATCTTACGATTTTGTAGTGGAAAATATCGTTGACCTAATAAAAAATAGTTTTCTAACTATACATTGTATAATTTAACAAAAGTGAAACCTTTGATGATTTATATGACAACATTATTAAAAACAAGATAAGAATCTTGTATAAATCATCCAAATCCACTTATAAAAGGATTATGGGACAAAAATATTACCAATGAAAGCTCATACTTCGAGTATTATCAATCTAAATTCGATCTTTTGCATAATAGATACCGAAATTTAATAGAACCTCAGATGAATGATTTACTTACTTTACCTTTTTATGAGAAAGCCACATTGAACGTTCTTCGAGGATAAAATTGTTTTAATTTTGTATATTAAAAAAAAAGAATATTGTTTATCTTTTTATATAATACATAAAATTATAGTTGGTTCATATACTCGTAGCCTATGAATTAAATAAAATTAAATTAATTTTCTATTATTTGTATTTGTTTGAATAAATCAAAAGTTTCTTGTTCTAATATATTAAATTATATCTCGAACTAAGTAACTGCTCTTACTATATTTATCTCAAACTCAAAAATAAAAACCTGATAGAAAATAAAATTCTTTATAATCGTAGCCTTGCATATGGAATGCATCTTTTGTTATTTAGTTTTAAGTTCTAGTCATTAGTTTTAAGTTTGGCCACTTGTGAGCCACTAGTGAACGTGTGTCGGGAGCAAACACACGAATATATTAATGAAATACATTCTTGAAATATGTATGCATATTTTGTAATTTAAAAAGGTTTAAACTATTCTTTTATTAAACATCTTGTATAAGCCAGACATATTAATGAAGTCGGCAGCATAATTTAAAAAAATATTGTAATCAAAAATAATTTGTGAATTTTAAGTCTCAATAAAAAAAACTGAACTGATGCGTTAAGAGGTCAAGACCAATTATATGGTGTCACCAAGAAAGGACATTGAACGAAGATGACTTGTACAAAAAATAACCATTGACAGCGTCAAAATTGAGGTAGTTAAGGAAATTGTCAAGCACTGAAGAACTTATGTAATCGAGCATCTAAAGCCACTTTCAAAAGGTACTCATCGTCCTGGTTTTTATTTATAGCGTTGAGACTTGGATCTTGTTTCATGGCAAGATGACAAAGTCTTAAGACGTTTCAAGAGACAAATTCTTCGGTTGAGTTTTGGTACTGTCTGTGTAGGTGAAGAGTGGAGGAGAAGATACAACGACTCTGGTCTAGTCAAAAGAACAGAAGTCCAATGACTTGATGGTTGGGTTATGTAAAGCGAATGTAAACCAACCACACGCGGGTAGGAGAGGACCAAATTGGTGCATGAAACTGGAAACAATTATCTAGGTTTCGAGCTGGTTGGAGACTCTTGTTGCTTGTTGAGGCCCAAATCCGTCCCGCTCTGTAGCGCCAAAATAAATACAGAAATACATTTTAGTTAAAGACATATTGCATATTATGGCCGTTTAATAATCGAACTAATACTCTTCGCAATTTTTAAAACACCGTTTCCTAAAGTATTTCGAGAAATAAATGTTAGTTTTTTAGAAGATCAATTAGTAGATATTAATTTCGGGATCATTGTTTTAAAACTTTTAGTTGAGCATACACATATTTGAATACCTAAAACACTTTTGACTTTAAAAGATTGAATCAAAAATCTGACACATAGTTAAATGTTGGTACTCGAAAGTGACGTTTTTGAGGTACTCTTATGAACAAAATATTTATTCTAAACAATCGATCAACTTAAGTTTTATTTTGTTCTAAGTTTAAAAACGCTTCATGCAAATAAAAATATCCTACACAAAAATGATGAATGTTAATTATGAAAAAATTTAAACTTTAATTACAAAAAAAATTATATAACAATTTATTTTATATTACATAAAACTATACAAACAAAAAGATGAAGAAAATTAAGTCTTACCTCCAACATTTGAACCATTTTGTTGTGAATAGAGATTCTGTTGAGCGGCCTGTGGTTGCGGTGGATATAATTGTGGTGGACCCTGTGGTGGTGGTGGTCCAGCTCTTGCGGCACCCGGTGGTACTAGCACTGGTGCTGGGCTAACAAGGCGCATTGGTGTGGTTGTTCGTGGTCCCATCACTAGTGAACCACTCTGGTCAAAAAATGCTGGTATAACCTGTACACGTGTTTGTGAGTGTGTGTGATTTATAAAGGATCATGATGTTGGTGGTTGGCGTTGATGAGATACATTTATAGGATATTATTTTTTTAGTAATTGATTTTTGTTTTTTTTTCAGTTTGATAAAGCATTTAGATGATGATGATTTTGATGATGGAAAAGGGGGGAACGGGGGATAAAAGATGGAACGAAAAGAAAAAGATATAATTTTGTTTTTGTTTAGAAATTTATTTACATCAAAATCAATATTTTTTTCATATTTCCTAAAACATATGCACAAAGATAAAATGCACAAGCTCATATCGAAAATAAAACGCGATTGAACGTTGCTTCTAGAATTGAAAAATCGGTGACATGTGGGCGAAAAATAAACAAAAGTATTTTATCGAAGGTTCTCTGAAATACGAAAACACCCTGGAACCTATACCATGTTTTAGATTTTGCTTTTTATTTATTGATAAGAAGTGAGTTCTTAAAAATTTACATCGCATGTGTTTGGTAATGGGAAGTGATTTGTAGATTTTGATTACCGTCGTCGCATTTGTCGTGCTAGTCCTATAGGGGCAAGACTTTGTTTTCGAAAATAAATTACATTTTTCATGACACACCAAAAAACACTAGTTCCTACCTAGGTACCTACACTCTACACTTAGAATGTTTTTCTTTCAAAAACAAGATTGTTTTTTTTTGTTTTTTTATTGTAAGGAAAAAATAAAACAAATATGTGTGAATTGTTTTAATAATTTAAAAGTCATTTTCTAAATGATGTTAAAAAAACATGACGAATGTTAAACAAGGTTGTTTACATTTTTTGAAGTAAGAGAAATTAATGTTTTTAAAAAATATCAGCTATTTTAAGTGCTTTTGTTCGTGTTGGCGGAGAAAAGGAACTGTTTACATACCATACATAGAAATTATTAAAAATTGTTGTAAAAAGGGAGTTTAAGTGAAAAAGTGGATAATTTTTAGTTCAATAGATTTTCTTTTTGTTGATTTAATACTAATTTTTTTTAATTGAGTACAAATTTTTGATTGTGAATGGGAAAGTTAGTTTGTTTGTTTGCTTGTTTGTCCCTCCTTCACGTCGCAACGGAGTTTTTTTATGACATAATTTTTTGTGCTGAGGTAGTTACGAGGCTAATAGGTGTTTTAAGTTACTTTTCACCGCGGTAAAATATCTTATTCACAGCGCATTCCACCACAACCGTGGCCGGTAACACTTTTAATTAGATATACGATATATTCTTATTTTTAAACATTGATTAGTAGCATATTCTTAGGCGCTGAATGCTTTTGTACCTATCACCTATGCTTATCATTAAGCTTTTTAAATAATGACATTAACGTACGAAATTATGCTGAAAAACTGTTCAAAATATGAGATGGGATTTTTGTAACTTAGTAGAAAGAAATTATGAACTTATTGCAAGTGTTTGACTTAATTTAAAAAATACAATAAATACATGACGACCAATTACTCTACCAGAAGCCGGTTCTAACAAAAACAGATGATATTTTTTTCAAATAAATTTGAAAACATTGAATGACGTCGGAAGAGATATGAGGGAGTATTTGTTAAGGACACTGTCATGGATCTTTTCATGCCTAGTCGAGTTTCTTTACAAGCTTAAGGACCACTCACGTAATCTCCGATTGAAATAAGGCGTGACAATTCGCTATGACAAAGGGACAAATTCTAAAAGTAGGTGAACCTAAAAAAGCCGTGTTTTATAACTTTTTACAATAGGCGTTACTTTTGGTTCATGCATGTTTCTTTTGATTGTGGGAAGCTTATCAACTAGCTCAGAAATACTTAGTTTTGGAATGTGTATAGGTGATATTTGTTGATTTCCGTTTTCCATGAGGACAATAATAAATGATCAAATATTCCGAAAGTAGAGAACCGTGTTTCTTTTCCATGTTTAACGATATTTTAAAATGTATAAAAACAAAATTTCAGAGAACAGTTGGAATATTGATTAAAGAGACCATCTTAAGCGGGTCTTAGCGGGTCTTACTCCATTGGATTTGTTGTGGACGAAATGAAGAAAGATAGAATTTGGTAAAGGGTTTTCCAAAAGAAGATTTAATTTTGGTATTAGTCAATCAAAACATTTTTAAGATTTTGTTGTATCACTAAAAATTTGCCTTAACGGCTACGATTTGAAAATCCAATTTCTATACTAATATTTTAAGGTGAAAAGTTTGACTGTTAACAGTCGAATTATTTTTTCTGAACACCGTTTTATTTAATAAACATGATTTAAAATCATGAAAAATGAATATAAAAATTAACCAGCATGGTGTTCATATATGCATTTCGCCCCGATGTAATGGTTGGGCTCATCAGAAGATGACCATTACACCTTGTCTTGACGCATATTTTCTCGAATAAAACGAGAATCCATATAATATGAGCTACATAGAGCAGAAGAATGTGTTTGTTTGCTTGTTTGTTTGTTTGAACGCGCTTATCTCAAGAACTGCTGGTCTGATTTCAGTGTAACACATCCCAATTATTGAGGAAGGTAAAAGGCTGTATAACATCACAGTCTTAGGACTAATACGAACGAAGCACCATTTAAATATGTTTAAAATCGGGGATTATTTTCCTTTTTCGTGTTTGCACTGCGTGCGCTTCGGAAACCGTTAACATCTTGCTAAAATAATGTATGACATACTTGTTCCTCTTTAATAGTTTCAAATAAAAGTCCGCCACAGCATATGTCTATCTTTGAAAGCTGGCTCGCTATACATTTTGTTTTGTAGTTGGTCAATTTTTTAAATTCAATGCATTTAAGGACACCCTTTGTACAATTTAACACAGTTTCATAATTTTCTTCTATTATGCTTGAAAACTGTTTAACAAGTAAGTTAATTGAAATTGAAAAAAACTACAACATTGTTAACATACAAATTCATGTCTAAGTTTTTCTTCATTTCGAAACAGTTATTAACACTTTAACACTTTTTGTTATTGTTTTCGTTTTTTTTTATAAACGTTATGAATCATGTACTTTTTTACACTAAAAATTCATCCAATTAGAAAATTACTAAACATAGCAAAAAAACTATCAGAGGGTGCTATAAAAGTACAGGTACGAAAATTGCACCACTTTAATCAGTAACACCTGAATGCACACAATACAAAAAACAAAAACAGTTTTTCCAAGCTTATACATTTTCTTGGTATCGTATCGTGATGATGGTGACGGATTAAAGGGGATAAGATTTCTTAATCAAGTCGACATAGAACTGTTTTTTCTTTTACGGAATCACTGTGACATTATATGAAGTTAAATGAAAAATGTAATCAGGGGTAACGAAAAAAAATGGTGCTTGATTCTTAAAGTGGTTAGGAAAAATATTTCAAATTTTATTTTTCGTCAAGGCGAAATTAGGTGTGTTCAACTAGAAATTAATTAAATTTATTTGATATTTGAATTTTCGTTTTTTTTCGAAAGTATAACTTTGCAAGTCTTTTGTAAAATATGTGTCAAAGCTCAAATTCCGATAAATCTTTTGAGCTATCACAATACAAGACAGATTTGGTAACGTAAGGAATTTACCATATTTCTGACTTTAAGTGGAAATAAACTACAAACTGATCGTCTGTCCTGGTAAAATATGTATAAAGTTGTTCTAGACAGTTCAGAACTTTGCAATTCAGTGTTGACCTTATCAAAGCTTCATGTAAATGTCTCACAGGTTTGATTAATAAAAACAAGTCTCAAAACATTCAATAATCTCACTAAGTTTTGTTTGAATTAAACACAACACATGGACTTGTTTTTCAGCCTAACTTGCTTCTTAGCAGAAATTCATCAAATATACGTTCGTTTTATAAAAAAGTGAAGATTTACTTTTTCATTTTTAAGTACACCCTGTGATATGTGAATTTTCCTAACTGACAGATAATCCGTACCTTTTCATTGTCTTCCTGAGTTTTTGTTGTATTAATTCTAAAGGGTGATTTTGTTGGACGTGTGATTTTCAATCTGGCAATCCTTTTTTTTTAAGTTGTTGTTTTTGACAGCTGTCACTTGAATTATAATCAGTTTACCATATTTTGAATGAACAGACTTACTTCTAAGAAACTTTTGTGAATTCTTTAAATTTATTATTAACGAAACAATTAATTTCTTGGAGGAAACCTTCGGTGAGTTTGGTTTCTGAAAATGACTTGAAGATCGTGCAAATTGTGTGAAGTCGCCCGTTTACACAGATAAGCCAAGACGATAGATGCATTGGAAGGGAATTTTCGGATTACAATAAAAAGTGGTTGAAAATTCGGTCTCTCGCCTATTGTCGGCTATTTGACCGAAATCATTTTTGAAGCGTAATGACAAACGTAAGAAACGGTTTGTTCTTTAAAACTACATGTCTAAGAGCATAAATTAAGTGACAGCTGTCAAAAGGACAAACTCTTAAAAAGTATTGCCAGATTGAAAACCACACGTCTTAAAAAAAACACCTTTTATTAACACAAAGGTGTACCTTTGTACCTGACCAAAGCCAAAGGTGTTGCAACTATTTTTATTTACTCATTTTCTTTTTGTTGCTTGTTCTTTTTTTTAATTTAACAAATGGATTACAAAATGAAACTCATCCGATGATGAGGAAGTGAATAAAAATCAATTTTCATTGAGTGCAAATAGATACACACGTCCTCATCTATCGTCCAATCCACAACAAGCCCGCTAGCACTAACACAATAAGCCAGCAGGGCTAGAGCAAAGCTACTATCGTCATCATCATCAACACTAAAACGACGACGAGAGGGGCCACATTGGAATGGATTGGATTTTTAGGTCAGCACGAGTTAGTTTAATTAAAATATGGTAAGCTATGTCCTATGCGAGTATAAACTAGGAATAGGTATAACGTATACAAGGGATTTTAATGTTGGAAGTCGTTCATTAGCTGCTGAAAACTCCTCCCCAAGGTTTAATTAAATGATGGAAAAACGAACAAAAGTATATACTAAAAAGAAAGATAAAGGGTGGTTAAATATTAGGGGCCGATGTTGAAAGTGAACCACACCTAAACGTTAAGTTTTTTTCTACATTTCATTTGACATTTCTCAATTTCAGACTTACTCAATTAGAATCATGAAAAGATACATATTCGAGCAACGCGTTAAAGTTACTGAGGCTCATTGTGAAAATGGGCGTTTAAATAAAACTGTGATTTGTTCGGCCAATTTAATAGTCCAAATGTGCGTACAATCGAAAAAATTATGCAAAAATTTGGGCAAGCTGGGTCTGTAGAGTTATACATAAGGACTTACATTTAAACGCTTAAGAGTTGCAATCGACTTAAGAACTATAGCCTCTTGGCCATTTCAAGCGTCGCCGCGCCGTCTTCAATGGTCAGAATGGTGGCAAGAAATGACAACAGCGGATGATCAATTTCGAATCTTTATCTCAGCGATTTTCACCTTAGTGGACTCGTCA
Organism: Eupeodes corollae; assembly: GCF_945859685.1. Taxonomy (NCBI): domain Eukaryota; kingdom Metazoa; phylum Arthropoda; class Insecta; order Diptera; family Syrphidae; genus Eupeodes; species Eupeodes corollae. The sequence goes on along the minus strand of NC_079147.1, from coordinate 142,962,364 downwards.
ATAAGTAGAAGTGCCAAATTTGGGCTAATTATAATACAAGAGTGATTGTCGAGTCGAAAAACCAATCCACCTACAAGGAATGACTGTTTGACTGTTTGGTGCGGTTTATGAGCTGGCGGCATCATTTTTCCAAAATTAGGATGGTCAGGCAGTTACTAAGAATTGTGTTCGCTATCGTGAGATTATAACGAACTTTTTATAGACCGAATTGGAACATATGGATGATGCGTGACAAATTCAATGACCGTGGTATCTAAAGTATTGGCAATGTCAATTGGCCGTTAAGATCATGTGTCTTGACAACGTAAGACTTCTGTCTTTGGGGTTATTTGAAGGAAAAGGTGTTCGTCAATAAGCCAGTAACAATTTAAGAGCTAAAGGATGAGATAATTCAGCACATTAACATTATATAATCTCAATTAAAGCCTCATCGTCATTGAAAAGTTGGATTATCGGATGGAGGTGTGCCGCCGAGGTAGCAACGGACATTTGGCCGATAATTTGGTCAACAAATCATTGAACCATATCAATTTAAAGATACTTACAAAAATTACAACAATTTCTTTAATAATTTATGTTTTATTCTAAATCAACATCGGTCCTTAAAATTTAACCACCCTTTATGCTGGAAAAGTGGAGAAGGAAGGTTTATCATTATCAATTATTTCAATTCAAGAAGCAACGTCTAAAATTGTTTTCCTTTTTTAAGTCTCTGCGTGGTTTAGGCGCTATATTAAAGTTAGTCCAAAAAAAGCTCAATATTGTCTTTTTTTTTTACAAATTTACATAAATAATGTTGTTATACAAAATTCTTTACAACGTTTTTGTTCACACTTTGTACATTTTAACAAAATTACCCAAAAAAACAACAAAAAACAAAATCAATTGTTTTTGGAAAACATACCTGATAAGATTGATTTTCAGCACCTTGTTGGGATGGTGTTAAAGGTCTTCGTGGTTGTGATCCTTGTTGTGGTATTAAATTGCCCGGATACATGCCCCATGGTGCAACTCCATAATATTGTGGCATTTGTGCCGCTATCAGACCCATATACGGCGTAGCATCCTGTCCTGGATTAATAACATAGGGGGCGGCTTGTTGCGCCGCATAGGCATTTTGTTGTGCGGCCAAAAATTGCTGTGATGGCATAGGCATTGGTTGCGGTTGCATTGGTGTGCCATTTGGTGCTCCGGGCGCGCCCGATGAAGCAGCCGCAGCCGCTGCAGCAACAGCTGCTGCATTTGTTGCTGCTGCTAAACCAGGATTTTGTGATCTAAATAGTTGCTAGAAGCAGAAAATAAAAACAATAATTAGTATTTTGTTTGATAGAAGTCCCAGTTTTTGGAATTTAAATTTTATTTTTTATCAACATTAAGGGTATGTATGCAAGTAGTTAGAACTCGTATAGCCTAAAAGGTAAAATTGGAATCCTGTATTCTATACAGAGAGAGAAAAAAAAGGAGGAATGTGTGTGAACGAAGAGAATTTAGATTCGAAATGCGGAAGTCCATAATGTCTGAATTTTATGGAGAATAAAATAAATGAATTGCAGGAAAATTGGGACGACGAGGACGACAACTACGACGAGGGTTGGCTTTAGGTTTTCTTTTTTTTATGTATACGAATGTTTTCCAGCATTCAGCAACAGATGTCATAATTCATGACCCACATTCCCCAAAGGGAATATTTGCCGAATTCTTTTGCTCCTTGTTCCTGGTTTCCCAATGGTGTTGATCGTTTTTCATTCTTCCATTGTCTCGACTCCTTCACGCAAAGTGCAAAGAGGGAGATTGGAGATTCAAGATTCGAGATATTATATTTCATTCTTATTTTTTGTGTCCTTGGTATGTTCCTGTTCCTATATTAATTCTTTGGTTTATGTTGTGTATAGTATATTTCTTCATTTCCGCATTCTATTCAATTTCGGGAATGGAAAGTCGACAAGAGGGTTCCACATTAAATATGAACATAAACAAAAACACAATCTTGGGGTTAAGTTTTGCGGAGGACCAGATTTTGATTTTGATTTCATTCTGCATTTGTGAGGTTTTTGTGTCTGGGGGTGTCGTAGAGGTGTAGGTATCAGTTTGCCCTCTTTGCTTTAAGTCACAGAAAAAGGTTAAGTGAAAATAACGGAAGTTGTTTTCTTTTTCACAGCAATATAAGTTCATTATATTTGAATAAATAATACAGAGAAAAAAAGTAATAATAAAATGACATATTTGCTTTTACTTAAACTCTTGGAGGGTGTTCTTTTTCCTTTATTTGGGCGTAATTACACTCAAGGCTTTCATGCGTTTAAATTATGGCATAATATGATAAAGGACCAAGAAGTTTTGTTTTTATTCAATGTGAAGAAATACTAATGTTAAAGAGGGATAACTTCGAAACAGAGTTATAGAAATAGAAATAAATTGTATGCTTTGACCACTTTTATTGGTTAGGATAAGCTGAGTTGATGGGCTAGCGATAACGATTGATGACAATACCGCTTAAATATAGATCAATGTGGAGCCATTGTGATACCCTAAATAATTGAACTTCTCCTAAAGAAAAAGAAATGTTTAAAACCTGATGGCTATGGATACTTTTTGTCTAGCCTGTTATGAGCTATAATAAGCCTAATAGGCTATTTGTTGGAATTTCTTCGAGTTCTTCAAGATTTTCAAAAAAGCGTCTGCTTAGGAATTTATTTCTAGCGTGACAAATTGCTGGAAATGGCATAAAAAGGGGGCAGTGGATTCTTGCTTTTCGTCATCATTGCAGCCCTTACACATATTATAGGTAGTAAGCCGCATTCTTCATATTCATGGATACCTTAAATAGGAAATTCAAATATGGGGTTTTTCAATAGAGACTTGACAACTTGAAATTTAATTTGTGAAGAAACCCTTCTAGTAATCATGAAACTCTCATTGTCAATTCTTTAACTAAACTTAACGTTTTCATTATATGGTAACGTTAGCGTACATAAACGACGACTTGAACTTCAAGAGGGTTAACTTAAATATTACGGTTTCAATAACGACTTTAGTGCAACAATTTGAGTCTAAATATTCGTTGTGTGATGTTGCCGTGTCAGTGAGTCGAAGTATCAAAAATATCGTTGCAAAAGATCTAAATCAGTAGATTTCACGTCGTTTTCAGGAATTAATCATCGCTTAGAACACATACTGGCGTATTTTGCTTGAGAATCTATGTGGGACGTCGTCATGCGTTGGGCTCTGGGAAAGATATGCTAAGATAATGAATTTCATCGCAAAATCATCTTAAGTGACGAAGCTCATTTTTGGCTTTGTAAGTTCGTCAAAATATGCGATATTTAAGAAACGCAAGATCGACCGAGAACATAGCCGCGGTTCGTGAAAGTGTACAGAAGAACCTAAGGCAGTCTATTCCTCGTCGTACACAAGAACTTGTGCCTTTCGCAGACTTCAACTTGGCAAATTTTGAATCGGGACTTGGATCAACACCCGTACAAGATCCAACTGACCTAGGAGCTTAAAGTTCATAACCATAGACAACGCCGTTTGTTCGCTGACTAGCCTTCGAATTGTTTGAAAGACAACCACAATTTTGGCCGGAAAATCATTTTTAGTGACGATTACCAATTATTTTTGTTCGGAATCGGAAGATATGGACTTTCACGACAACGGGATGGTGCAACAAGCCACACAGCTTATAGAAGAGTAAGTTTGAAGAGCATGGTACCTCAAAAAATTAGTCAGTAGATTAGAGGCCTCATTCCTGCGATTTAACGGCTCTTCACTATTTTATTTGGGGCTACGTTAAGTCATTTATCTATATCAACGAAGTTTAAAGAGCTCAGGGCGAAATTGAACAGGAAAAAGCGTTTTTTTCATTCGAAATGTGTGGCCGATTTATCAAAAATTGGACATAACCTATCCACCAACGTCGAGTTACATTCATAAAAGTTTTGATTATATTTCAAGCCGCCGTTAATAAAGTTTTTAAAATACAAAAATGATTTAAAAATAAAAATAAGGTGGCACAACATTCCGTGGAGAACCGAGCGCTAGAAACTAGGTTAGGTTAAAGTGGCCGTTGGTTGGAAAGTCCAACACACTTAGACCAAAGTATGGTCCGTTGTGATACCACATGGATCAGTTGATGAGCTTAACTCGTCGATGCAATTGGAGCTCCGAATGAAGCGTAGGAGACAAATAATGTCAGAATTTTTTAAATCGCTGGTATCGTTGAAGTAGTAGTTTTCAAGGTGGATTCTACGTCTTTGTGATAAGGCAGGGCATGTGCACAGAAGATAAGAGATTGTCTCCTCCTCCTCCTCGTCCATGCAACTCCTACAAAAATAATTTGCAGGAGCTCCAAGTCGAATAGCATGCCTTCCTATTAAGCAGTTCCCAGTCAGGACACCTATAACGTAGCTAATGTGCAATCTACTCAGAGAGATCAATTTTTTTGAGCACCTGGCGCTAAGATTAGACCAAAATAGTTTTGTTGCTAAACTGGTGGTGGTGTTATTCCACCTGAAGTTTGTTTTCTCTATGGTATCTTGCTTAAGCATGAGTTTACACGTAGGTAAGAGGATACCTATACTAGCATTATGAGCCAGCAGAGGTAAAGTTGTTCCGCTTTTTGTAAGTTCGTCAGCTTTGCAATTTCCTGGAATGTCTCTATGACTCGGCACCCAGAAAAGGTGAATGTTGAATCGTGTACCCATCTCCGCAAGAGATGGTCGACAATTTAAGGCTGTTAGTGAGTTAGTGGAGTCAGATTTTAGGGACTTGGACATCCTCCGTTTTTAATTCGTCTGTATAAAAGCTTATAGGATCATAGTTCAAAAATGATGTATTCTCCCAAGAAGACCTGGGAGGTATAGTCACTTTGGAGCTATAGTTATTAAAGTGAGGATGGGGTATGGTGTAGTCAATATTACTGTTTATAGAACGAGTTCAAATAGTGGTGTGGCCAATTACATGATTGAACCACAGCGAGAAGGCTTGAAGCCGTATGGCTGTATTAGCGGCCGTTTGCTTGCTGAAAATGTCCAGCGGTATAAGATGGAACAGAACATCAAGTAAGGCGGAGGTGGTAGAGCGAAGTGCTCCTCCCATACACAGGCAGGCTGTTCGTTGGACTTTGCTGAGTTTATCGCGATTTGTCGCTATATCTAGCGCCGTCCACCATACCGCTACACCGCAAGTAAGGATCGGCGTTATGACCGAGATATATAGTCAGTGTAATGCGGGGCTGTAGGCAACATTTATTACCAATGGCCTTTTTACAGGAGAACAGGGCTATTGTGGCCTTGTTTGTTCTTTCTTGAATATTTGGTTTCCAACTTAATTTCTTATCCAAAATGAGACCCAAGTATTTTGCTTGTTCAGAGAATTTGAGTGGTAAGCCGTTTATGAGGGGAGGGTCAATGAGTGTGACTTTGTATTTCCTTGTGAAGAGGACAAGGTCGGTTTTTTCTGGGTTAACGCCTAGTCCACACCGATTTGCCCATCTGGTGAGCTTATTTAAAGCGTTTCGTAAGAGTGACTAACAACTTTCAAATATTCCTTTGCGCATGGATGGAGGGGAAGTACAAATTGTAAGCTGAATCCGAAAAGCTTATTTGAGAAAGCACTTTCTTTTCACAAGAATTACTCTTGGAATATTTTTCAAATCTTTACAAGAGGCAGTACCCATGTAAAAGCTTTAGGTGACACAAGAAGGGAATAGGGACTGAACCCAAGACTTTTGGCATGACAGTCCTATGCACTAACTATTACGTAACTAGTACTACTCGAATGGTTTGTTTTTATTTAAAGAAATTTTGTCAAGTCTTTATTGGAAAATCCCTTAAAACATCACAAAACGTCTTACCTAAAGACCAAAATATTACTCCTGGTAAATATTGTAAATGCGCGATGACTTTGGCGAATAAATCAGCCTGAATTGGACCAATTGCATCGATTATGTTGTTTTTCAGAACCACGTCGTTTGTGGCTCATTTGCATTGACCTGCGACTCGCATTAGACATGTTTTTAGTAGTGTAGCATTGAAAACGGAAAATGAAGCTTCGTAGTCAATATGTGTTAAATAGCTTTTTAGAAATCAACAATTTGATCATTATTTTGTGGGGTTTCCTTTTTTTTCTGAAAACTCAAGACAATACGATACAACATACAGTTTACCTTTTTTATTCATATCCTTAAATTCTATTTTACTTGGTTTAAATACATACATTTTGACTTGAAGCCTTTTTAAATTTCCTTGAACAAGTTTATGGACTTAACTTCAAACAAATTTTGTTATCTTTCTAATTAAGTCACAAATAAATAAATATTTAAGCTTAAGCATAAAATCCCATTCAACGCTATTTCATGGTTTAATCTGGAAAAATAACCATGTCAAATGATAAACATCTGATGAAGTTTGTTCACTCTCTATATATTTGTGGTCCTATTCTTATTGTATTATTTCTTAAAGTGATTATAACAAATTAACCAGAGTGACATTCTAATCTCTAAATTTACACTTAATTCTATACCCAAAAAACCTTAATATGTGTGTACACAAAACCCATAGCATTTATACTACCGTCATTATTTAAACATTATCCATTCTTAAATTCGATTAATTATATAGAGAACCATTTTATTTGAATACTTTATACGAGACCGACGACGATGATGATGATGACGACGAAGCACGATGACGACGGTCTTTTTCGTATAAGTACAAAAACACAACAGCAACATATACATACACATAAACATAAACAAACATACATACAACAAAATGAATGACTATTAAATCCAAAAACTTTAATCACCCACATCTAAGTACACTTCCAGTTCTCAATCTTCGACGAACCCAAAACCCAGAACCTAGAGAACCCAGCCTCATATCCTTAAAACTAAACACCGCACATAATTCGCCAGCATCCATTATGTGAGCGTCAATATAAATTGCCATGGCCACCACCATACCGTTATGTTTATGTATGTATGTCGAACCTCGTGTATATATTATTTTCTCCGATTGCTCTGAATTTGTTGTTTCCTTAATCATTATTCAGTACGCATTCTTTGCTATACTAAAATTCCAATTAAAAGCCAATACAACAGCAATACTATTACTCAGGGTGATATTTAATATATACCTACGAGTACTTATGTACAGATCCTTCATATCCTTATTCAAAGAAAGAGAGAGAGAGTGTCGTAAGACATTAGGTAGGTGGTATAGGTTAGGAAGGTATAGCTCTTGTTATCGGTTCCTGTTTTGTCAGGGTCAGCTGTTGCAAGGAAGGGGCCTTAAACTAACATCAGGGATCAGGCAAACAACACAAACAAAGTTGAAAAAGGACTTTTTCAGTAACGTGAAGCATATAAATCAGGAACGTTAAGAATGGAAAGATAGTGGTCGAACACTGATTGTCTAAAAATATAAGATTGCTCTGTGCAAGAAAGAAAGAAAAGAACGCCTTATTGTGAATCTACCAGAGCATGTCTTACTTATATAAGGGTTTTCCAATAAAAACGGGTTGATTTTGATAGGTCGTGGCAGCCACATTTTGTTATCAAAATGGGTTAGCGCCCTTTTTATAGACTACATGATCGTCTAATCAACGTATGGTGGTTAAATTCGAGTCCACCAGCTTCGCTGAAAAAACCGACGCTGTCCCTGAAAGTGGGCAGCAGAATCCAAGGCATTCAATTCCACGTCGCTCACAAAAACTTGGCCTGTAGCAGCTGAATTTTGCGTCGTGATTTGGACCTGCACCTATACAAAATCCAACTAACCCAAGATGAAACAAAACGACCATACGCAGCGTCGTGTGATTGCTGATTGGATTTTGGAGCAATTGTAAGTTGATACCAATTTGGGTCTTCAGCTATGAGACCCATTTCTGGAGGAATAGGCAGCTTAATAGGAAAAATTGACAGATTTGGAAAGACGCTAATACCTGCGATATTAACGAAGTGCCAATGCATCCAAATACAGTTACTGTTTGATGTGGATTTCGGGTTAGTAAATAAATTAGGTGGCGCAACAGTCCGTAGAGAACCAGGGCCAAGTGACTTAAAACTGTCAACCATTCCAGTGCACGAGTAATGTTGTCAGGGATGGAGGGAATTTACAGTCGAAACCGTACGGCTAATATGGGAAAGCAATTTTTTATCAAGAATTACTCTTGGAGAAGTTGTCAATTCCTCGGAAGAGGCAGTACCCGCGTAAATTTATAATTTAACAACAAACTTTTTCTTTCTATTAGAATACAAATATGGAATACAGGGAAAATAGTACATAAAAAGAAATGGTTTGTGTATTTGGACGGCCTTATCAATTACACAAACCATTTCTTTAAATTAATTAATTTCCCAGTATTTCATATTTTTTTGGGATGAGTTTCTTTTTAAGTTATAAGGTTTTTACTACGAACAGCTAAGTCGAAGGATGGACCATGCGGAAAGTTTTTGTGGGCGGTGTGAACGCAGCCAAACTTAGTCAATACCTCAAGGACACCTAATACTGGAAACAAAAACTCATTCTAAGAAAAAATGTAACACTGATAAATCGAGGATTAATTGTTTGTATCTTTCTTATATTCACATTTGGTTTTGGTTTAGTTCACTTTTTTTTAGAAAGCTTTATGATTTAGCTGTTTTCATAACTTTTGCAAGGCTTTCAACAAAACCTAATACGCTACTGAAATCTCGCAGTTTCTTAAAGCTTCATCAAAAGAAGTCAATTTAGATAATCAAGTGTACCCTACAGTATGACAAAAAACAACAACAACAATAAAATAGGGAGAAAATGAATTAGGAAGAAAAAAAAACACCTCTTCATCTTACACATTCTGTTCTGATGATGATCTTCTCCTCCTTTGCAATATAAAGAGGAGTCTTGAGTCATAATAAAGGAACAAGAAAACTTCCGCTTAAATGAATTAAGAATTACTTAATCATTATTATATAAAAACCAGGAGAACAATGTTATCCTATAGACTCCCGCGCTCCATCGTCCTAGAACAACCAACAGCAAAAATATAAAATAAAAAAACAGGAATCAGATATGTATGTAAGGACGAGGATATAAATATAGGGATGACTTAATGGAAACTTGACTTTGTTGTATAATTAATTTAGCAAAATGCCAAAGTGTACCTACATAACACACACACACATACACACATAGACACATCAACACAAAAATACGCACAAGGACAAGCGATATCCTTTAATCCCATCCGATATGCTTCTTGTGCCTTTTCCTTTTTATAATAACCTAATTGAGCATTAAGTTTAGTGATAAAAGCTGAGTAGATTATAGCCAAGAGAATGTAGGGTATGTTTGTATAAGTATTGTATAGTGTAAGGGAATGTTGTATGGCACTTAAATATAAAGAAGAACAAGAAGACTTAAAAGAAGAACAAGAAGAGGAGTGTATTCTAAGGATATTGATAATGGTTTCATGTTTGTCGACCATAATATCATGGGTATGGTCTTTTTATCACTAATACCTCTACATACAATATACCTAAGTGCAAAATATAGATACGAGTATATGTATGAAAGAATCAACGAACACAAAAAAAAAATGTCATGTCCTGGCCAAAGATAATTTGAGTTCGTCTGAGTATACTCGTATATACATATTTATATGTATGCACGTCTATATTATATGTTGGCAGATAGTTGGCTCCAAAAGGACATGGTCTCCTCACTTGGGATATGACTTAAATGTACGGACTAATTACGCGTATACATACATATACATTCATACAAGCCAAGGATATAATGAATGAAACAAAAAGAAAATTCAAACAAGGACATAATGACACTATTCCCTTGTCACTGTTGTTGTTATTGTTTTTGTTGTGCAATTGTGCATTGCACATTCTTTAATATCCTGTTGCATAGCTCAAGTCCAACAAGGCGTCTAATTAAATATTTCAACTGCTTGCTCTCCAGGATTCGTTGATTTCAGTTATACATGTTTATGTTTGTATTTTCTTCCTGTCTCTATATCTATGTATATAATATACGACTGTTGCAGCTCAGTGTCAACATGATTTCGAAAATGATGCAGGATATATTAAAACTTGTTTTTCTTTTTTTTAATTGCTTAATGTATAAACATAACGTTGTTTTATTATTATTATCATTATTATGGCGTCATTGTCGTTGTCCTTTGAAGTGTAAAATTTTTCAATAATTTCATATTTTTTATGAGTGTATAGGTATTTATACTGCCACGCATTTTATTTTGGCTAGACAATTTTATTATTGCGTTTATTTGTAGATGGGGTTAATTTTAAAGTGTCTGAAAGTGTTACGTAACGAATTGAAAGCAAACAGTGGTACACTTTATATGGGAAAGTGAAAAAAAAAAACTGGATAAAAACTTATAAGTTCATAATATTGAAAATTAACATAATAAGAGTGCAAGAAGCTTAACTAGGTGCTGTAATGCTTGCTTTGTGTTTTTTTCATAAAAAAAAACGAGATTGTGTTCAATGTTTGTTTGTTTGTTTGCTTGTTTGTCCGTCCTTCACGTCGTAACGGACTTATACTATGACATGATTTTTGTATGTTCAAAGCTACTTTCTACCGCGATAATGTATCTCATTCCCATCTCATCCGGCAGATCCGGCGGTAGGACTTATATAATATATTCTTTTGTTAGAACACTAATTAGTAGCATATTTTGAGGAGCTGCCTACCTATCATCGTTGCCTATCATTTGGGGTTTCTTATATTATATTATACTTTAACGCACGATAGTGTTGAAAAACTATGGAGATGGGAGGTTAAAAACCGATGCCGACGAGAGTCTAATTATGAACGTATTGAAATTGATTACCCTTAATTACAAAGTAACATACATGACGATCAACTTCTCTGTCAGAAGCGGATTATAGTATCATGAAACAATGTTGACCAAGCTTAAGGCCAAATTCTCTGTGCACTTAAAATTCCTGCTTCCAAAAATTTTAAGGTACAAAAATCACATTTTGGCCACATATCATTAATTAATACGAGTTTTTAGATTTAAAGGGGTTAAATATAAATCTCTGATTTCGGTAGAAAAAACTTCACAAAACATAAAATTGAATTATGAAAGTATTTATATGACCTCTTTTGTTTATGAGATTATAACTTAAGTTGAAACCATCTTTATTTGTATAGTTAACGTAACAAGAACAAACTATGGATAGTATGTATGTAGGTACATGATCAATCTTAAAAGTCTAGTTGTAAAATCGTCAGTAAAACAAAACTTCTAAATTAAGGACAAGAAAAACAAATGAAAAATTACAAAAACGCAAACAAACAATTAAAAACGAAAATAAAGTAAAAAGTTCACATCCTTTTTTGAGTGGTGTAAAGATCAGAGTATAACTTTGTCATCCTTTTATGCTCGCTGCCGCCACCCTGCCACCCCAGACAGATAAAGGTTGAGGAACTGTAAATATTTGAGTAAACGTTCATCATCACAATAACCATTCTGCGTGTATCTCCAGAGCACCAGGAGCATCCCAATCCCAGAACCATTAAATGCTATAAGGCAATGGTGCTGATTTAGTATAAAAAGTCCTATACGTATACGCCCTGTGCGCCAGGCGACAAATAATAATGACAAAAAGGACAAACAAACAGACAATCCACACACACCCATAATACAGAGAAACGCTAACGCACAAACAATTTTCGGTTTGTTTACTTTTGTGACAATTACGTAGCGTAAATGGGCGTGAGTGAGTGCGCACGTTTGCGTTCTGTTTGATCAAGTTCCTGATCCCAAAAGGGATACACTGGATAAATATTCCACAACAAAATGAAATTAAATCAGCACACTTTACGAAGCATAATGTTCTATAGATATATGTATGTATTCACATACATACATATGTATGTAGAATAGATACAGTTAAGATGAAGTGATGTGCTATTCTATAAGCGCGCATTGTATTGGAAGGAAGGAGTATAGTCTGTTTTCGGGTTTGTGATTGTACACCATGGAGTTATTTTCATTTCTTGAACGCACGAGGTTATAATGTGCCAACAAACGCAAGCCATCAAGGACTCTCCCATACCAAACATAGGATAGGTACTACTCTGTTGTACAAGAGAACGTCGCCGCCATCATCATAGTCTTCGTCGTTTTCGTTGTCGGTGGTAGCGTCGTCGTAAGGTCGTAGCTCGTAGATAGGTATATTTGGTTAAGTTTAAGGTTTAATGAATTCCGCTTATAAAAGCTTCAAAGTACAAAAACACACACATCCAGAGTTAGTTAAGAACAAGAAAGGTTGAACTTTGGAATTAATTACCTACCATTGCGGGATGTATAAAATATAAGATACATCACGTAGTTATTAAGCAGGATATTTCATTTATTTATTTATTCTTTTTATTTACCACTGGTGGTTTTTGTATTGTAGATATTGTAGACAGAGGACTTGCAACTCTTGCGAGAAGGCGTAAAACTGAAAATTAATAATTAATTTAATGATAATAGTATTAGGTCGAAGAGGTTGTGGCGGGCGTAGAGCGACGGGCGTAGGTGCGGCAAAATAACAAAGGGGTATTCGACACGGGTCGGATAATGCTACCTACATTATATATGTACCTGTACTAATTGAATTAGCTTTAATCAAATAAAACAGCAAATAACGCTTCTGATGCAGGAAACTGTCGGATGTATAACTAATTGCAATGGTTTGAATTAATTAGAAAATTTAATTTAAAGTGCTTTAATTGTAAATGCCGTAAAAAATGTGGAAACAAAAATTGTAAATAAAAAGATTGGTGAACATAATGAATAATTTTATGGAGCACCATAAGGTTGAATCTATAAGACTGTATTTTGTTTTTTATTTAGATACGAGAATACATATATATATTGTGAAATTACAGGGATTAAAATAGAATGCAAAAACTTGAAAAGAAGCAAGGATTTCAAAAATATGCAAAGACTTCAAAAATATGCAAAGATTTCAAAAATATGCAAAGACTTCAAATGAATACGAAGACTTCAACAGAATTGCAAGACTTCAAATGCATGGAAGATTTTAAAAGAAAATAAGAATTTCAAAAGAATGAAAAAGACTTTATTCAATGAATGCAAGAAATCCCAAAAGATTGCAATCATTTGATTTCAGTAGAATAATTGGAGTCTTTTCAAGTTAAAACGATTGGTGATTGCAAAACTTGAAAGATTCAATCCTAAGGTCAGATCAATGAGTCCAACCTTCAAGTTAAATTTAATAAATAACTTATAATGAACAATTAATCACGAATAACGAATAATGACTAACGACTAATGAATAAAGAATAATGAATAATGAACAATGACTAATCAATTTAAAATAAATAATTTAGAATAATGCTTTTCTAAAATATTCCATTCTTTTACATGCCTGGTTATTACTTCGCAGTTTTTCACTAAGATAGGAATGCATAACAAATGTTATGAAATTCGGAAACGGAAGCACTAAAGGCCAATATTATCTAATACTTGGGAAAATAACAGAATGCGTTAATACGAAGTCGGCAGAGGCTTTAACGACGTTCTATTCCATATCTATTACGAATGAAAATACAGTATTATATTTGTTGGTTTTATTATATTTTTAAGAAAGAAACTTGTATTTGACTGGATGGGCTTGGACACAATGAAATCAGTTGTTGGCTCTTTATAATACCACTTAAATCTTGAGTCCTTTTTCTGAGCTCAATTAAACCAATGGGAGTTCCTTATGAAACGTGAAAGACTTATTACATTAGTGATGTGTTTGAGATCGTTAAGATCGTTATAGAGGAATTTGGTAGAGTATGTTATTGATTTTTGAGCTAGATAGAAGTTTACGACCTGTTTCTTTCTCTTTTCCGTCCGAACTGCTTCTTCAAAAGTCGTTTGAAAATAAGCCAAGGCGGATGACGTGATTTCCTACAAGCGGTCTCCAGTGCACCTTGAGCAATTTAAACCTAAAATAAACCAGTTGTTTCAGTTGATGTTGGTTTTCTTTACAACGTATTGTCTTAGCGAAAAGCTTACACATAGCGATTGGTAAGACAGCATTAGCCAAAGGCGAGTTCGTCTCCTTTGCAATTTACTGGAAAATCTCTAACACCAATCAAAGGTTATTGTTTAACTAATGTGCCTTCTATATTAGAGATGATCGTCAATTCTGGACTGTTACAGAACTTGGTAGAGACAGATTCCAAAGGTTTTATGGCAGCCTGGAGAATATCCGGATACCAGGTGTTAGTATCACGATTTCTTTAAGCCAGGACAAGATTTCTTTTATAGCTATAAGTTCTACCTGGAAAACTTTTAAAGGCGGAATAAAAAACTGAATTAAAGACGTTAAGAGAACAGGCCTATACCAACCTCTCCAAGTGGATTTACTTGTCTCCAAGAAAGATCGGGAAGGTTTAGAAGCCTGGAAGTTTAGTCTGGAAGTGTAGTCGGTGTGCTTTGCAATCCATTTTAAATAATTAACAATGGAGGAATGGCTGTTGTTGTTATCAGAAAACTGTGATTAAACTCTCTCACGAATAGTTGCTGAGTATAGCTAAAGGTGTCCAATGAATTTAAGTGTCCAGTTCCGCATATGGGACTAAACTAAAGCTAAAAGTTTTACTTCGCCTTAGAATTCTACCTTTTAGAATGGGCTAATGTGGCCTCATTCACACTTCAGTCATAAAGTCAAAGTTTCTACGTTTAATTCATGATTTAATAATTTCCGATTATTAAAGCTTCAAAATAAAAAAATAATTTAAATACATGAAAAATGAAAAAAATGGTTGTATTAAAGAATTTGCTCACTTGCGTCGAAACTATTGAAGCCAAACAATTAGGGTTTTGTAATTTAAAAAATGAATGGTGGCAAATAGATTTATCCATTCGTTTCAACACAGGCAAATGCAGAATTATAGAATTTTAGAAAAATGTATCAAACTATTCCACTTATTCCTTTAATCAAATTATTAAAATTTCCACAAAACAAAAATTCTATGTTCAATATTTTTACCCAAATGGAACAAGGATACTCAGAAAAATTTTTGAATTTTCGAATTGCCATAAATATCTTCTTTTTTTTATCTAACATGCGACTTAATTCAATGTATTTGAGTATGAATAAAGTGTATTGCAGCAACATTGTTCTCGAAACCATGTCAAGGATAAATTATACGTTGTCACACAATAACCAATCAAGAGCAACCAATATGAAGGAATGTATACGACGTACACACACACACACACATCATCATCAAAAGGATAGGCAATACACTATACAGTATACACTATACAGCCCTATAACGTCAAGTTGCACCCCTATAATATAAAGACAATGTAATTTGCTTATCTAGGTATCGACTTCCATGTTATACGCCATCAGGTCTTTCTCTCTTGATGCATCGTCCGTTGCCGTACTCGTACTCGTGCTTCTCGTGATGCATCAATGACAGACTGATGGCAGACAATAATGGCTAATAAGGTATTCATAAAAGCTTCCATGTGTGCAACTGGAAACGCAATTAAAATCCTTTTTTCCTGTCAGTGTTGTTTGTCACTTGCAGTTTATTTTTTGTACATACCTTTCCTATTCATTTGACACTTTCATGTAGTTACTTTAATACCTACATATGTATGTATATGTTTTTTTTTTGCTTTGTGTTTTGCATGTTTTTAGTCCTTTATTCTTTATTTGCAATTAAAATGTTTCGTGTGCACCTATAAATGGTATCAAAAGCTCAATTGAAGCACACACGAGGACTTTTTTTTTGATTTTCTTTAGAGAGATGGGTGGTTTTACATGAATATATGTATATGTATGTAGTTGCTTATTGTTGTTATATATTGGTATGCAGTGAATAATGTTCGATTTCAAAGGATGCATTCAATTGGAAAACGAACAAGATAAAATGAAATTCAATCTGCAGTTGAGGGAGGGTTGAGGGTAACACATTTTACCCTTTCTATAGTATACTTACCCTCCACCAACACACCTTTACTTATACAAAGAGAATTGTCATTGCAAAATGAATAGTCACAATGAAAGTGACAATTGATTTGACAAACGTTTAATTTTAATTTAAAGAAGACGCAATATTCATGGTCACAGTTCTATTTATGTACATACATCTATACTCGCCTATATAACCACCCTATATTAGTATTTATCTTAACATCTTTGTTAATTAACTTTACATTATTTATTCATATGAAACATAATGAGTCGTATTAATATAATCATTTTTTTTTTCATGGAATGGAATTTGTAATGATATAGAATACCAGAGGGCAGCCATTTAGGACCTACACTTTTTTATTTTAGCTATTTCAGAAGGATTTTCTTTCAGTATTTAAGTATTTTACTTTTATAAAAAAAAGTTTTGTTAGTTGTGTATAAGAAATCTTGTTCTTGGGATTTTACGGAAAATAAACTTAGTTATGCAGTGTTTGAATAAAACAACAACAACTTGATTGAGGCTTTGATAAATGTTTCACGGGCGCCAACGATTATTGGATTCCCATATTTGTGGGACTTAATTTTTGGTTTGATCATAATATTTAAATAATTTTTCTGTCACATTCGCATTAGCATTACTGGCACGTCCAATTTCAATTGCAGCTTATGTGGGTACACCCAGTACAAAAGAGTTAAGAAAGTCTAGTGGCTATGAAGGCTTTCATCTGAGTGCAAATACTCCTCTCTGATATCTTCTGCTATACTTCATCCAATATATTTGAATTAATTTTCAATTCGACATCGTTTGTTGATGCTAGAATCGGCCTCTGACAGAGAAATTGACCTTCAGGTATCTTATTTTGTAGATGAGGCCAAACACTTACAATAACTTGAGAATAATTCTGAACAAAATTATTAGAATCTTTCATTAGCTTGTTGCTTTTTAACAGCCCATCTTTCATTTTTGATATTGTTTCAGAATAATTTCGAGCTTTAATGATACGCAACGATGATAGGTCTGAGAACAGGCGGTATTTCATGGAAAAAAGTATATATTGAATATCTAATAATAAGCTTTACCGCCGGATCTACTGGAATGAGGTATTACACCACGGTAAAACGTAGCTTAAGACACTCTCCAGCCTTGGAACTATCTACATGAAAAAAAATAAGGTCCTAATGTTGCTTCGTCGCGACGTAAAGGACGTACAAAGAAACGAACTGGTTTCTCATTTATAATATTAGTATAGATTTTTTTGAAATTGAGAGTCGGTGACCAAAACTTTAAAAGGATTTTTTTCTTATTGAGGAAGCTCATTTCCGGCTCAATATCCGTTAATGGCATATCGGTACTGTTGGATGAGCTGAGAGTTGACATTAAACGCGAAATAATGGAAGTTTCGAAAGATTATGGAACCGAGTTGTCAAAAATTAGGTCCAATGAAGTGAACGCTGCAAAAATGCCCCTGGAGGTCATATGAACGAAGTCTAGTTCCATTTATAAATGTTTTGATTGTACTTCAAGCCAATATGAAAAAAGTTTTTGAAATGTATCTCAAGTTCGTATTGGACAACCCCATAGCTAACGAAGGCTCCCAATGCAAGTGATATGCTTATCAATTGGCAAATGAATGATTGGAATTTTATTACCAGTTGCTTGTTTCGAATAGAACGAATTGTTTAACGTTCAGAAGATTCTTAATACTCTAGAATAAAGCTTTAAAAAATATGTGGTATGTTAAGATTTCGGCAATTTATAAAATAATTATTATAAAATTTAATTTAACATATTATTTGTTTCAAACCAACATCGTTTAGTTACAAGGATATTCATTTAGAATTAATACTTGAATAGCTGCCCGATAAATTACGGTTTCGAGGCCTTTGTGTTTGTACTTGGTGGAGTGATAGTTTAAACTCATGTTATTATATGTTTTTCCAACTTCTATTAAACCATCAGGAGTAATTAAAGTCAAGAGAGCAATTAGCTAAAAGACCACATTGAACTTTGCTGTCCGAAACCTTTCTAATCATAGTGAGTATTGACCTATAAAAAAGAAGCAAGACTATATAGCAGTTTCAGAAAACGACAGTCGCAATTATCATCATATTGTATATTTGTTTTTAGTTCACATCGGCATCCTGTCACGTAGACTGCAGATATAGCATATGACGTATTCTATAATAGTATCAGCATCACATGTCTAATACTACATATATTGACCATCATAATAATTTTTGAACTTGAGAGAAAAACCCATTTTCCCATACGGATTGGATTTGATTTTCTCTTTGGATTTCTACAACAACTTGATCTACTGGCTTCATAGGTATATATTGAGGTCAATACCAGTAAGTTATATATGGACAACGGACATAAATTAAATTCAACTTTTATTGACATCAACTTGGATTATGGTTGTGATGATAAAGCTAACATAAAAAAAAGTTGCATCTCCATTAGAGCGATATTGACCATCAACCATAGTCATAGACAATTATAAAAATAGTAGAGAAAATTGCATTGGAATTGGTAATTTTTCTTTTCTTGATGCCAAAGAAAATTAAACAGAAAAATGAAGTAGGTAAGGAAAAAGCAAATGTGCAGTTTTCTTTTTTTTTTTCAATTTTAATCGTAAGCTGGAATTGAAAAAGTCATGCATGATGGACATTATAGTGACTCCTTTTTTACTCTCAAGACTTCGGCTATATTTCTATATCAATCAATAATCAAAGTTACCAAGAAATCAATTTTTCTTCCAAAATAATGTTGAATTCGGGAAATTTCGGAAAATCAGATAACATTTGAATGGTGAAAAATTGTAAGAAACTGTGGAGGCAAAACGAACATTCATAGATAGAAAAGCAGTTAGGTGGATGTTTTACTGTGAATTAGTTTTGGAAGTTTCTAATTTTTCGTCATGTTTTCTATATTTATCAACTTATTTTACTTTTTTGGTGATAACTTGGCGAAACACTATTACAATAAAAGTGTACCAAATTTTCTTCATTGGACAAAAGTTTGGCATCAATAAACAATTATTTCGATATTCATTTTGTTAATTTATATCAACTAAGTAAAACGGGAAAGTTTTCAATTCGTCTAATTTTTGCGTTCAATGTTTCCAATTTGTTTAATAACTGTGTTAAAAAATTAAGACGATGTAAAGAAATAAAGCGCAATGCAAGGGAGATAACTTTATTCAACTGAAACGATGCAGAACAAAAATTTCGACAGCCAAACGCAAGACGACGAAGTAAAAATAACTAAATTGAATTTGAAATCTAATAAAGCTGCTGAGGCCGACGGTATTGCTGCCGAATTGTTCAAACCAGCAGGCGTTGACTTGATAAGAAGTATGCTCTATGCCGATTAATAGAATCTCTAAACATGACTTGTCCAATCCTCTAGAAAGGAGTCTACATGATCTGCCGGGAAAGCCCACAATAGATCAAATATTTACATTAAGGCAGATATTCGAAACAAAACAGAGGAACTTCAAATCGATATTCAGCTTCTATTTATCGATGTCAAGGCCACGTATGACAATATCTACACAGAAGAATTTCATGTCTAGTTTTGGCATTCCTGTCAAATTTGTTTGTTTTTGCAGAATGACGATGGAGAATGCACGGTGCTCTATCAAGGTCGGAAAAGATACTTTCAATTCCCGAAAAGGTTTTAGACAAAGCGACTTCTTTAACATTCTATTGGAAACACTAAGAGCATAATCTTTCAAAGATTTCTTGAATTACTCCGATACGCCGATGATATTGACATACTTGGAAGATCAAAGCCTGATCTCAGTGGCACGTTTTTGAGCATTGCGACGGAAGCGGAAAAAATAAGTTCAGTGGTCAATGAGAGCAAAGCCAAGTATATGCTGTCATCAAGCAAGGACATTGAACTACGATGTCTTCGACAAAACGTCACCATGGACAGAGAACAAAACCAGCACTGAAATCAAACGGAGAAGAAATCATGCGAATCGATGCTTCTTTGGGCTTAGAAGACAATTGCATAGTAAAGTCCTCTCTTAAGCATCTAAAGTCACCTTCTTTGAGACACTCATCATGTCGGTTCTCATTTGGTGATAAGTGGAAATATAGTTCTCGTTTATGGCTCTGTGGCTTGATAAGATCGTCTTAGGAGGCTTCGAGAAAAAAATTCTTCGGGTGAGTTTTGGTCCATAGATGGAGAGTGGAGGAGAAGATGCAAAGACGAACTGCATGGGCTGTACAGCGATACTGGTTCATAGCCCAAAAACAGTTTAGATGGTTGAGACATGTAGAGCGAATTTACACCAACGCTTTAGGCCAGAAGATCATGGAATCCAATCTCGAGCAAGGACGTAGTAGGGGACTCAGGTGGCGCATGCAGGAAGGAGAGGACCTGAATCAACTAAGCCTGGGAAATTGGAGACAGTTTGCTAGGAGCTGGATGGAGGCGCATGTTATTTGAGGTCCACATCCTTACTTACTTACTTAAGATAAGTAAATTGGGATACATTGAACTTTATCACTCTATGTTTTCTAAGTTGATTTTATTTTTTAACAATAAATTATTCAACATAAAAAGTTTTTATCCAGAAAATCTCTCCCAACCTCTTTTGTTGGCTAAATTCATTTTTAATGATTTTAAAAGATATGAAGTCAAGAAGTTACCAAGCCTCAAAAACAAATAATGTAGAAGAAAAGTTAGAGGAAAAACTATCCATCAAATATTTTTCGATAATTTAATGTTCCTCCGGTAACTTGACAATCTTACTTCCTTTGAACGAATACTACGTGACGCTTCAACCGCAATCAGGGTAGACATTATGCGTTTAAATCTTAAACACAAGTCTAGAAGCAAAGAAAATCAATACACCAGGTGTAAATCAATTCAACACACTAAGTCCCAGGACCCTTTTTGTCTGCTAATAACTATAAATCACTTCAAGAGAAAAAAAAAGAAAAATTATGCAAACGTAACATCAACCACAAAAAGCACAGCAGAAACAACTTACTATACAATAGGGACCGACTTACCTAGCCTACCCGTACACATAAATGAATTGTCAAATTGTAACGTATTGACTCGTAAAACTTATCCGTCAGGCGTCGTCGTCGTAGTCGCTCGTCGTGTTGGCTTTTCCAGTCACGGGCATTTTGACGTGGCAGTGAAAAAATAAAACAATAACTTAAACACGAACACGGACCAATAAACAAAACTATGAAAAAAAAGCCCCACAAAACTAACAGCTCCAAAAATAACACTTTGTAAAATAATTTATTTGCCTATTCCGGTTTAATTTTCGCATTTCAACCCTTATCAAATAAGGCAAGGTATAACAGAGGTAAGGTACCCTTACCAGCTATAGCGTGTCTACTAATCAACAATTCAACGCCAACCAACGCGGCTAGGAATAGGCTTAGTTCTTTTTTTTATTATGAAAATCTAATGACACCTACGTATATCAGACTAAGAGGCTTGTGCGCGAACCTAAGAAGGACCTCGTTCGATTGTGTACAAAGGTAGGTAGGTATGGTATATTATGTCAAAAAGTGTTCGTGCGTTTGTCATATCAGGAAGTGAAACTAAAGTAATACGCTCCGTTAATTACGTAAGCACCTTGAAACAAAAATATAAGTGTACTCAAATCAGGCAATCTTTTATAACAAAAATTAACGGCTTTGCTAGGTTAAGTTGGATAAGCAACATAATTAAGGGTGACGAAGTGAAAAGTTGACGGTTTTAAGGTTTCAAATGTATGGACTCGTAGACTCGGCTATAAAGAGCAATTTGAGAATGTTCTAGAATTGTATTTTTAATGTAGGTTACTTGGTTGTAAATTTTATTGTTGAAAATGATTTATTTATTAAGATTTTTATGAGATATATATAACTTTTAAGTGCCTAAATATTTGTCCGCTAAGAGTAATGGAGTCGAAAATAAAAAAATGTAGGGCATTTGATTAGTGTGCTGTGTCACACTTTGCTTCTTATGTTTGTCAGTGTTTTTTTAAGTATTATGGCAGCAGAGGTACGCATCAGTGAACCAACTTATAGATTTCATGTTCCTTTTAAAATCTTGACAGTTCTTCAAGACTTATCATCTACTACAATGAGTTTTGGGATCGATTACCACAACAAGGTGTTCGTTGAAAAAATGGAAACTTGCTCTTTTACACTTTTATTGACATATACTTACTGAACCAAATAAGTAACTTGAAGAACTCGTGAACCCATCGACTTGGCGCAAAAAATTACTGCTTGGAACAATTTGGTCAGTATTTATTGATTTAAATATCATTTTAGGGTTCTATCCTAAGTTTGTGATATTTTTTTAAACCTTGACTATCTCATTTGGAAACTTCTGATGTTACAACCAGCTTGATTTTAGGTGTTCAACCTTAAAAAACTAACTAAGTAAGACAAAACTGAAATAACAATGCATTAAAATGCTCGATAGATCTTTTAAGCTCTGCAACTTTAGGGTATCAGAATTACACTTTTGTTCTTGGCAATCAAATTGCACTTTTTAATGGGTTTTGATAGCTTTTATTCTAGTCCGACTTTAAAATCATTACTTTTTAAAATTTCAAAAAACACATATAAAGGGTGGTTAAATTTTTAGGTCCGATGTTAAATGTGAATCAGAGCTGAACGTCAAGTTTTTTGTCTGCATTTTATTTGACATTTCTCATTTTTAGACTGACTCAATTTGAACCATGGAGCAACGCGTTTAAGTTATTCATGATTAATATAAAAACGGGCGTTATTTGTGATTTTTCGGAAAATCATAAAAAAAACGGATCTGGGTCTGAAGATATGTGAAAACACCTGTGCTCGTACTGCAGAATATTGGTGCTGTACACGATAGAATTGCTGAAGAGCTGTTCATCTCAACTCGTCGCAGTGGCCGTACCCAGCCATTGTATTTCTTACGCTCGTTGTTGATGAACTTTATGCATAAAAGCTTGCATTTCCACGCTTACAAAGTTCAATCGACTTAAGAGCTAAGGCCTCTTGAACGTTTTAAGCGTCGTTAAGGGTCAGAATGTTGCCAAGAAATGGCAACAGTGAAAAATCATTTTCATCTCAGTGGATTAGTCAATAAGCAGAATTGCCACATTTTGGCGAATGATAATCCAAAAGTTATAGTCGAATGCATCCACAAAAAAGTGACTATTTGGTGCGGTTTATTGATTGGCGGCATTATCGGACCGTAATTTTTCAAAATGAGGCCGGTCAGGCAGTTACTGTGAATGGTGTTCTAGTACCGTAAGATAATAACGAACTTTGTATGGCCCGAATTGGAAGGTATGGATGTTAACGGTATACAGTTTTAACAGGACGTTGCCACTAGCTAACGAAACACTGGCTCTTTTGCGCAACCAATTCAATGGCCGTGTTATCTCACGTAATGGGGATGTCAATTGTCCACCAAGATCTTTTGATTTGAAACCGATTGACTTCTTTCCTTGGGGTTATTTGAAAGAAAAGGTGGACGTTAATAACTAAAGGATGAGATAATTCGGCACATTAGAGCCTCAATTATGCTTTAGCACCATCAACAATTTGGACCATTTGAATGAAGATTTGCTGCCGAGGTCGCGGCGGCCATTTGGCCGATAATTTGTTCCATACATAATTGAACCATACCAATATTATCATAATGGAAAGAAATGACACTAATTTCTTAAATAGTTTGTGTTTTATTTAAAATCAAAATCGGCCCTTAAAATTTAACCACTCTTTTCAACGCATTTGAATTTAAATTCCTGAAGTAACTTCTTCTCCTTAAGTTCGTGATACATTTATAAAATGTACATAAATGTTGTTAGATTTCCCGTGTCTCAAATTAACTTTCAACAATTGCTGAGCTAAACGGTTTTCAACAGAAAAAGGCCAAATCCGATTAAAATTCGTTTTCAATTTGCCTTAACTGTTCTATTATTTCAAGTTTTTGATTTATGATTATTAAAAAATATTAAAATAATGTTGAAATCTTGGGCAAATAGTAAAAATCAAAGTTCGAAATTGAAATCAGCACTAAAAAATGGTTCCTAAACGAATTTTTTAAAACTATGAAAGTACATAATTAGATTCAAGATTTGCTCGAAGCTTTATATGGAGTCTTATAAGGACTCACATTTCATGAGAATTTCAAGAAAAAAAGTAGGATACTAAAATGAGTTCTAACTAAAAGACACATATTAGTCAAGTTATATATTGAATTTTAAATTAGCCTTAAAAACACCAGTTTTGGTTTCCTTTATCATTTTTGAATTCGAATACAGGAAATTTGTATCCTTTAATGAAGCATTGTTTTGTTTGTTAAAACAGAAAAAAGGTTGTTTTGTCGATCAGTGTCATCGGACAAAAGTGGTCAAATTCTAAAATTGACCTTTGAAAAAGTTTCAAGCTTCAATCTATCTACAATCTAAAGTGCAAACTTATATCACTATAAGCACTCTTAAATGCAGTTTACTAATTCATTTAAGACCATTTTCAAATCATTTACCCAACACAAATCGACTTATTAATTTAAGAATCTACATACATACATACAACGGACATCCTTTATATATCTACATACTCGTATAGGGATTCATTTTCTAAATTTACTTAACTACTTTCCTTAAAAGGACTTTCTTCAGATGAATCATGATGGACATATTTTCCATACATTGCTTTGATTCATCATCAACTTTAGCACGTATCTACCTTACATACTCAGACTCTTCTTAACTAAGGATTGTGCGTCTGCTTTCAAAATATGTATCAATAGACTTCTCACTCAATTGACAATACTTCAATTAAAAGTAATTTTCTCTCGATTTTCACCTTTTTCGATTTTAACACCCTTCGTTTTTCGTTAACTTGAAATTTAATTAAAAATATATAAGGTTTGATAGGTATTGAGACCCCATCAACCAGACAGAGACTTTAAATATTCTATAACATTTTATCTAAGTTTAGGTAACAACAACACATCCTTTCTAGAAATGTATGTAACTCCTAAGGACCTATAATAATTTCAATTAAAAACTCAATTACGAATGGCATTTCAAGTGAAAGAGATGGGAAATCTCTACTAAGCAAAAAAAGAAAAGAAATAGAAACAAAGATATACGAGTATATCCTTGTTTTGAGAATGACATCGAAAGCCACCTTTAAGTAACAACACAACAACAAAAAAGGAACTACCGGCATCTAAACTCTGTCCAGGACGAAAACATTCTTTTCGCATTGCTTTACTTCTTGTCTTTCCTTGTGTGCGGGTGATATATTGCACAGAACAAATGGACGGACGAACCGGACAACACAGACTTTTATATATGTACGTAACTGTATATAGATTTTTGTAAAACGGCTAGTGTCAGAAGTGGGAAGGTCGAAGAAAACACCACCAGATATCACTGCCGGACTGCCCCCTCCGTTGCCGGATGGAAGGACATTGTAAACTCACTTAAAATGTAATTAGCAGCTGGTCATGTTGAAAGGAAATCGATCGTAGTTTAGTTCCGAAAACTATTTCCGCCCACCATTTTGTTCGCTTGTGTTTCTGCTGCCAATGCAGCTGATGGGGGTGTAGTTTTTATGGTTTTGCGTTGATTCAGTATTGTGATGGTGAGGAGGGGAGGTGTGGGGGGGGGGGGTTGAGCTGATGTAGAATGAGTATAAAGTTCGTATCGAAAATTCCGAATTGAAGAATAAGATGAATCAGCTTTATATACCACGAATGTGATTAAGGGATGGCAAAATATAAATTGATTAAGGGAAATGACGTATGTCTCTTCAATCTTCACCCTTGTTGTTTGTGTCACACACAACGCAAACACGAAAAGACAAAGGCACACGGCACACAACGACAAAGACATGGCTAAAATGGTTCAGTTCAGAGGTGAATTTCAAGTTTTTAATGAAACTATCTCTCGATGATGTAAGTAGGTTTGGAGAGGTTTTGTTTTTTGTTCAAGGATCCTTTAGGGAGTGATTGCATTCACTTTGGTGTGGTAAAGTTTTCAATCTTTTACGTGTCACACAAGTGCATTAAGTTGTCTGATTGGATAGTTGGTGTCATTGATGAAAGTCTTCTACTTCTACACCTACCTTCAAAAGTTGTAATTGATTGAAAATTGCGGGAATACAAAAAACAAGAAAACAATTTATTTGAACTTTGGGTAAGAGAATGGATAAAAAGAATGTTTCCAATTTATCAAAGTGACCTTAAATAATATTGGATAAAACGGATCTAAATATTTTATATGATGTCTCAAGTTAAGAGCTAATCAAACTTTGAAAATTTGCGAGTTCATGCATTGGAAACATTTTTAAATAGTTTTTTTTTTTGGAAATAAAAACTTAACTTTCGAAAACCACTTAAGTCGAGTAAAGATATTTCGATTTGTTGAATTTAAGTACGAGAAAGATATTTTTTATATTTTCTATCGTTTTTAAAGCTAAAACAACAGTTTTTGGTGAGAATTTGAAAGTTAAGTCTATTATTGAGAGACAAGTCTTAAATGCAAATAAAATGTTTTAAAAATATTCAATGCAACGAAAAACGATTAAGTTTTTCCGTTTATTTTTTTAAAATTGTTTTTGAACTTTGTCCTAGTTTCTTACTCTGTATCCATGGACCGTACCCGACAATGATTCACATTAAGATAGAAATACAAAAAAAAAAGATTCTGACAGACAGAGAGTGAAATTCATAAATATTTACTATACTGACTCTTTGTTCAAAGAACAAAGTACAAAATGTCCCACTTTAACACTTTTTATTCTATAAAAAAGAGTTCGTATTTTAAATAAAAATTTGGTTCTTAAAAAAAAAACTCAAATTGCAGTATAGTCTAATATTCGCGTTGGCTTCTTAAAGTATAAAGAGTTGTTCAGTGCAGGGAGAGAGAAGAATAATTGTATACACTAAAAGAAAATTTAGGACGTTAAGGAAAAGCCAATATTGCGAGGTTCAGTGGGTTAATCAGGATAACTTACTCAAGGGGTTATGAATACCCTTATAATGATTAAACGCAGGGCGCGCAATTAGGAACAAGTAATACGATAAGAAAACAGATGCATATTGGTTTTGAATGTCTTCACATTGTAACGAATGGAAAATATTGAGCCTGGAAAAGTATTCCACATTCGCGCAGTTCGGTTTAAAAAAGAATCCCAATACTAAACAAGCAAGTCCGATATTGTACTCAAGGGTTAACTGGCTTTTTCGGTAGAGTAGTTTTTATGAAAATAGCAATAAAACAATGATTTCCATGAGACCTTGAGGCGATGTTCTAGAGTAGCAACGAATATATGCAAGTATTGTAACTTGTAGCTCGATCAGAAGAGGTAAAAAACTTCTTGCACAGTCAGAGAAAACCTTAACACTTTGCAGCGTTTTTGGCGATGTCAAATTTGTGATCACAACAGAGGGTCTACAATGCGCACACTTAAAACTGAAAACTATTCAGTTTTCTCGAAGCAACTGGCTGCCTTGAGGAAGAGTTACGCTTTTGCGATAGTAGATAGCATAGAGTTTTCAAGCATTACATTTCGCAATATTTTTATTACCAGTTGGAGAAAGGTTTCAACATCAGAATTTAATTAGCTTATCATAAGCTGCCGTTGGTAGCTCACATCCCAAAAGCAAGGATGAGAATCTAAAAACGAGGGAACTGTCATCAGCAAAAAAAATAAGTGATATAGAAGTTTAAGACAAAAGATCATTTAAAAAAGTGAGGAAATGTGTAGGAGACAAAACGGAACCCTGGGATACATCAGTGTTTATTTTGTGGATATCAGATTTAAACCCACCTAATACTACTTGACTTGAATGGTGGACGAAATGTGACGGAGACAAAACGGAACCTTGGGGCACACCAGTGTTTATTTTGTGGTTATCAGATTTAAACCCATCCAATACTACTGATATTTTCCTAACAAAGAAGAATTTCGTCAATATCAAATGCACGCATTTTCGATAAGAGAGCTTGATGCCAAACTCTATCAAAAGCTTTTGAAATATCAAATGCAATCATTTTATTTCCTCCAAAACGATGTAAGGATTTGTTTCACTGATCGGTGAGAAAAACCATTTGATCACTAGTGGAACTATTGCTACTAAAGCCATACTGCCGGTCATTAAGAAGCTTTCGTTCTTCGGGATATTTCTTCAGCTGAAACTTGATCAGCGTTTCAAAGACTTGAAAAAAAAGAAACATAAGTGTAATTGGACTATGGTCAGAAGAGGATTCGCATTTTTTCAGATACAGACAGGACAAATACTGTTTTCCATCCACTCGCAAAGAGACCTAAGGAGTATTACAGATGGAAAAGCTAACATCGGTCATTAGGACCATGCTTAATGTCATTAGGCCCACAATGCCCAATAGGTAAAAAAAATCGCCACAAAACGCAAAACGAATGTCCAAATCGTTAACTGTCATTTTGACACCAAAAATTTTGAATTTGGGATTTTGGACAGTAGAGCAATCTGGGTAATATGAGAATTGTTGAAATGTCATAAGACCCAACAAATTTTTAACGCCAAAGGATTCGGTGATATTGCCAAAATTGTATGAAGTTTTTAATTCGTTTTTAGTGTGGGGGAGTCCAGGAATCTATGATCCTAGTTGCTTCAAATGAAAAACAAACTTTACAATTCTTTCAGTGTACAGAGTACTCGTAAGTGTAGGTAGTTACTTTACTATTTTGTCTATTTTTTTTATTTCTGTCCTTCATGTCCTGGTTTTCTCTTTCATAATGTTTTACGCATAATTTGCCACCGGATACAAAAAAAATGAAAGCATATATAAGTACATACTTCTAAGGATGATGTCTCTATCTACAAGTTGGTATGTTATATACCTCTACATATATACGGAGACGACACAATTTCGCAGCAACACCATTCACTTTGTAACGGCTTCAACAAATTATACACTCAATGGAAATTCTATAAATATAGTGAGCTGTCTGTATAAGTAAGCTGACGCTGCTGCCATTGCTCGTTGCTATATCACATTTCCTATTTCAATGCCCCGATTTTTATAAGGACCCAAGGGATGAAAATCCTTCGCGTTTTTTTCTCATATAAAATGGAAATCGATAACTGGGCGCGAGTCTCAAATGAAATTATAATAATGAAGAAAAATTTTCAAAATACACGCACAAGCACATACCAAGTAGAACATATCTCCTTTATTTATAATAACACCAAAGTCGCATACTTATTTTCTGCATATACTTATAGCCGCCTGAGCCCCCGAACTCTTCAACAAAAAAAAAAAAAGGATACTCATGCTCACTCGTATACCATGAAAAAGCGAAATATTATGCAAGTCACATAATAGCTATGAGGCATAGTACATACGTTCATACAGTGTCCTGGAGCATATTAAATTCTGCAAGTCTAGGATATCTGACAATACCAACAAAAAAAAAAAGAAAGAATTTCTATAAGTTCTTGAACAAGAGGCAAAGAGAAGAGTCAATTTGTATTCAAAATGTGCACTGCTAAAATTCAAATGGAAAAATCCTGTATTACTATTAGGGTGCACCACCATGGAGCACAGTACACACATTTTTTGAGATAGATGATATAGGAGGGACACACATGAAATAACACTATTTTTGTATCTATTTTTTGAGTTCTGGAAATATGAGGTGATGGGGTTGAAAATGTAGGCAACAGCACGCACATCAAAAACAAAAAAAAACGCGTGTTGTTGTGTTTTTTGAAACTCACAAATAATTTGCCTTCCCCAAAAACCTTCTTCCTTAATAAACATGTATAGAGATGTTTTAAGCAAGGCAAACATAACGCATCAAAAGCTTCCCCCTCAAACTTATTTTATGAAGACATACCACTAAAGAACAGTGTGTTATATAGTGGGATGAGAATTCGTCTGTTAGATCCTTTGGCATATCGTATAATATGCAAAAGTGACAGAAAGAAACCACACTTGGCAAAAAAGGACTACTTATATGATGAGCATGATATATTTTCATATTTTTGTTGTGTATGATGAGAATATCCTTAAATAATACGAAATGCAAAACGTGATATGCATTTTTGTATTAATATTGGTACACAAGTTGCGACACGAGTATCTATATGAGTGTGAGGGATCCTCCTTTTCACAATTAGGAGTTTATTTGTGAGGAAAAACAAAAAGAAATGGAATTTAAGTTCCTAGAAATATGTCAAAATGTTAGTTATGGTTTGACGTTTTCCAAACCAAAATAAATATACTGTCAAACTCTAGATAGTTAAGTCCTAATAAAGGGTGGTACTAAGTTATGGGCTGCTATTGAATGTGGAGCACACCAAAGGTCAAATTATTTTTCTGCATTTCATTTGACATATTTCAATTTCTGACTAACTCAATTTAAACAGTTGTTCAGGCTTATTATGAAAACATTGCTGCTGTTCGAGATAGTATGGTTGAAGAGCCGTTCACCTGAACTTGTCTTCGTGCCCAACAATTGAACCTCTTACGCTCGTTTGTTGATGAACATTATGTATAAAGACTTGCATTTACAAGCTTTTAAGTTGAAATTGACTCAAGAACTAAAGCCTCTTCACTATTTCAAACGACAGGTCAGAATGGTGGCAAGAATTGGCAAAACTCAGTAATGATGCTCTTATTCACCTCAGTGGAGTCGTCAATAAGCAGGATTGCCGTATTTGGGCAAATGATAATCCAAGAGTCCCTGTCAAAAACCAATGCACCCACAAAGAGTGACTGTTTTGTGCAATTTATGGGCTGCTGATACCATCTAATTTTTTCAAAATGACTCCGGTCAGGCTGTTAGTGTGAATGGTGTTCGCTAACGTTAAATGATAACGAGCTTTTTATGGGCTGTAGGGTTATTATGAAAAACGATAATCGTTTTTAATACGGAGTATTTGTGAAATTGTGATTATGAAAAACGATTGCAGAAGCATGTATTTAAAATTGCGATTACGAGAAACGAGAATCGTAAAAAAACGATTCGCATTTATTTTACGAGTGCCTTCAAGCACTCGTTCAGCTTTTTTTCGTTTCGGTTTTTCCTCTTCCGTAAATGCAAATGATATACATTTTGGGCATAGAATATTTTCCATAATTGGCAATATTTTTGCTAGAGTGACCGATAAAATTGGTTGTGCCATACTTACAAGGAATTCCTGTCCGGTCCTCTTTGATATCCACCCTCTACCAGAAACCGAAGTGTTGCATCTAATTTCAATACATTTGGTATACATATATGTAGAATTAAAACTTGGTAGGTGGGGATCAATCTCATCCAATACATATTTAAACGCTTCCTTGTTCAGACGAAAAAGTTGCTTGACCCTTGAAAATATTTTAGGCATTTTCTTAAATACAACAAAGGGATTTTCATTTACTTACGCAGAACTTGAAAGGCTCATTGGGTCGGATAAATCTCTTAAGAGTGCCCTTGTTACACGCATTTCTCCTTCGGATTCAGATTCATCTTCGCTTTCAAGAAAGTAATCGCAATGAAAAAACATTTTACCGAACCGAATGCAAATCAAATCTAAACTTAAAACTTTTCCAACATTCACATTTTGACATTTGTAAATAGGTGTGAAGTTAGTTGCGTTTAAATAGATACCATTTTTCATTTTTGGCTGGCAACATTTTCTTGAATCCATTTTCGTTTCTCATAATCGCTCTACGCCATGAGTTTCGTTTTTCTGGGATTCGTTTTTTCTGCCGTTCGTTTCGTATTTCATAATAAGGGCTCTGAATTCCAAGATATTGATGTAGACGATGTGTGGTTTCAACAAGACGGTGCACCTTGCCAATGAGCTAGTGAAACTGTTGATCTTTTGCGAAACAAATTTATTGGCCGTGAAAACATTGTTCCGATACCAAGACAAGTCAACAAGAATTAATAAAGAAATACCACTTTTCATTAAGGGGGAAAATATGACACAAAAAGATATTATAGAATAGCCCAGGGCCATCTATGAAGAATCTATAACTTGCAACTGCAGCAAACAGTGGAAAAATGTGGTGCTAGAATAGATTTAAGGTTTTGATAAAACAAAACCTTGGAATTGAAAACCTCCACCGAAGGATACAAATATAGTTGGACGCAGATGGATTTATAAGGTAAAGCGTGATATCAACGGAAGTGTCTAAAGATTCAAACTGTACCCAGGGTTATAGTCAGAAAACCGGACTTGACTAAGATCAAACTTTTGTACCAGTGCTAATACAGGCAACTTTTAGACTTCTTTTATCAATAGCAGTAAAATATTTATAACATAAATTATATTTAGATGTAAGATTAGCTTTTCTTAAACGGAGAACTAAATGAAGAAATTTGGATGAGACAACACCTTGGATTTGAAATTAAGGAACCTCTTGTTTGTTAACTGAAGAAAAGTCTATATATAGTCTGAAGCAGGCCGCACACGTTTAAAACTAAACTATATTCACAGCGTTTATTGATCAAGGTTTCGTACAGAGTAAAGCAGATTTATGCGCCTGTATAGTAGATTACCGATCAACTGGAGGTGTATCAAGAATGTATAGGGGAGCTGCTAACTTAAGAGAAATTCTTCATTATGCAGACATTACAAGTCTCTAGAGATAGTCGATCAAACTTCAGTTTAAGACAAAAACAATCAATTGAAAGACTTGTTAATGTCTTTGGATTTCAGGGTTCAAAGAATTAAAATGTCTCAATAGAACCTTAACAAGTCAACAACTTAAACTGAACCAATACTTAATTATAAAGAATACCAAAAACTAATCGGCAGTTTATTATACATAGCGATAAACACAAGGCCTGATATTGCAGCAAGAGTTCCGATGTAGGCAACAAAAACTGCATCGAAACATTTACATCGAAACATAGAACACCGCCGCAATGTTTCATGCCTTTCGTTGTTTTATCGATATTTTTAGAAACAGTGTTCTGTTAAATTAGCCAGTTGCATACCATCCCTTAATCGATTCAGCCGTAATACTCGCTTTTCTAGGAATGCTCAGTTTACCCTTGAGCTCAATTTCGGGCGTACTGTCAAGTATAGAGATTCTTTCTTAAATCGCACATCGAGAATGTGAAATGCTTTGGCCAACTCTGTTTTTCCCGTCCATTTTGATGTTCAGAACTTTAAGACCAGTGTCTCGTAAACCCTTCCCTATTTTCTTAAAGCTCGCACTGTGTTGAAATATAAACATATAAAGGGTACTAATAACCCCTTGAGTGCCTGTAAATAATAATAATAAAAAAAAACTTCAAGTCAAGTAGACTGGTTTGAACTTAAACGCGTTTTTAAAAAAAAACCTTAAAGGATCATCAAATTTAAAATGAAATCTTACTAAGGTTAACAAGACAGAAAACAAACTAATCTGATATGCTGATACGAATGGGTTAGAGGAAGAAATATCGAGAGTCAAAGTCAGGTGCTTTCAGAAAACAAACTTGTGTACCTCTTTCAACAACTAAAACAGAGTTCGTAGCTTTTTTAACAAAATTACTATCAGCAATTCAAATTAAAGAAATAAGAACGAAGTATGGACTTGAGACGAATAAGGAGGAGTGTTAATTATACATTTGTCTGTAAATTATTAATAAACTTGATATGAAAATATTTACGAGCATAACTTTGACAATAAAAGAAATTATATATTATTTTTCGTTTTGAATAAATTCTTGTTTCAAGAAGAATTTTCAAGTCTCAAGGACGAATTGTTTTTTCTTTAATTACTTTATTTATAGCCAATTCCTCAGAGACGCACTGAAGACGGTATTGTGCCATCGGACGCAACAATTTCAGCTCTTCTCATAACTTTATGGAAGGTTTTTAGTTTGCGGGCTTGAAAAATCCAACTCGTGCAAGACAAATGCTTATCAAGCGCATAGCACGTTTGGTGAATGGACCCAAAACAAGATGGCCACAGATCTCAATTATCACAAGAAAGTTTGTTTAAGGCATGAAGCTCATTTTTTAACTGATCATAATCCACAGGTCATTGTTTACATTGATGTGGATGTTGTTTGTGGTGAAGCCCACAAGATCGGGCGATCTAACACCTCTGTACAATTTTAGGGTAGCTAATTTTGAGAAGATTTATGCTATGAAAAAGAAAGTTCGCTGACATGCGGCTTCAATTTCGCCAAAATGGCCAACAGTCTTATTCGTCTATTCGATTTGAAACTTTCAAATTTTTACCTGAACATTTCGCAAACTAAGGCTTCAAGTCATCATAAAACCTGCATAATTGTAAACATTTTTTTTAATTTTGTAATTTTATACAAAATCTCGATATTTGATTAAAATTATTTTGTATGAAATAAAATCGAATATGGAAGTCAATTCTTTATAGAAAAAGAACCAATGTAAAAAATGTAGGTAAAAATGGTTTAAAAAACCATTATTTGACCCTGTTATTTCATCCAAAAACTCCAATGTAGGAATTTTTGTATTTGTTCCTTTTATAAATACATGTGTCCTAGTATAGCAAAGAAGACCTCAATCTTTTGCTCTTTTTCTCTTGAACCCTGTCCTACCTACATACCTACATACACATATGTATATGTATGTAGTTTAAATAAATGTATTGAAAAAGTATACTGTATAAATGTATATTTTTGGTCTATCCATTTGTTATGTTAAACTTGGAGGTATTCGTATACAGCTGAAATTCTTTGGCGTAAAGCAAAAAAGGACGAAAGTATACCCGATATAACGATATATACACATAAAGGATGAAAAATAAAAATCTATCTTACAGTACAAACATTCGTTGATGTATGTTTGTATTATGGGCTACATGACGAATGAAGTATTGAGACTCAAATTAATAATGCATTTTGTTTGCATAAA
This sequence comes from Eupeodes corollae, assembly GCF_945859685.1. Lineage (NCBI taxonomy): Eukaryota > Metazoa > Arthropoda > Insecta > Diptera > Syrphidae > Eupeodes > Eupeodes corollae. The sequence goes on along the minus strand of NC_079147.1, from coordinate 142,927,556 downwards.
GAGTCTACAAAGGACCTTCTACCCACGTTCTTACCTAAAAATCGAGATAGTTGTTGTTGTTGTTTTTTTACACACACACATTGTATATTATTTACTATATCCACACGGGGGAGTCCTTCGATTCATATATGTCAATTTGAGAAATGAAAAGGTTACTTAAATTGTTGTTTCTCTGGGATGTCATATGGTGTAGTTCTTTTGCAAAAAGAGAATACGAAAAGCGTTACAAATTGCTAATATTATTTACTTTAAGGGTAGATGGATTTTACTTTTCATTTTTACAAATGTGACCTAACTTTTGGAATTTCTTTCAGTTTTGTTTGTGTAAACATTTTTAGAAAAAAACCTAACTATGCCAATTAAATTGTCGGATAATAGATCCGGAGGGTTATATACATTTATTTTCACAAATTAGATGTAAACTTTTCAATATGGTAAAATTTAAAATGACAATTTTTAAAATTATTTAATGCGTTGTTCTGTAGGTATTTCATACATACCCTTTTGTCGAAAAAAGGTTATATCAACTTTTAAACGTTCTTTAAATGAACTTACCTGAAAATAGAAAAAAAAAATTATTAGTAACAAAATTTCAATGTAAAGTTTGAGAGTGGAAATTGTAATATAATGATAAAATAGATTTAAAAATGTTCTATAAAGTAAGCTTTAAAACAGTCGTAGAGCAGAAACAATCATAAAATAGCTTGACAATCGATTCAAGAATTCACAATCTTATAGGCGGAATTCGTACAGTTATAGAAGATATAAAGTAAGAATCATTTCAATTTGTTTGCAGGAAGCTGTTCTCATTTAAAAAAAAAAAAAATTGGGTGGCGCAACAGTCCGTTTGAGAACTAGGGCTTAGTGACTGACAACTCTCAACCATTCCTGAGTGCGAGTGCTGTTGTCAGGGATGGAAGGGACCTACAGTTTTAAGGCGAATCGGAACGGCGAATTTTAGAAAGCACTTTTCATGACAAGAATTACTCTTGGCGAATTTGTCCATTCCTCGCAAGAGGCAGTGCTCGTGAAAAAAAAACTTTAGGTGACATAGGCAGGAATCGAGCCTAAGATCTTTCGCTTGAAGTCCATCGCACTAAATATCATGCCACGGGAACTGTTCTCATTTACCAAAAAGAATAAGAACATGCAAATAAAATAGTTTTCAACAGTAAGAAAAAGTAAATGCTAAAGTCATGAAACCCCCCCCCCCAACAGAAACTATTGGGCTAAAGAAAAGGAGACAAATATACAAGTATTTTTAAAAATGAACACACAATGTTTAATACTAAAATTCTTGACTTCAAGGCTTCCTTTAAAAGCCACGTGTTGATATTGGGTTAAATTGTTGAATCTTCAAGGTTTTTATCAAGTTCAACACTACCAAATTTGAGATCTACATTACAAAATTCGATTTCTTGTATGAATTTTATTTCTATGATTCCTTAGATTGATAAATTTTAATGTTTTCAACATCATCTGGAATATGCATTTTGGAGTGTATCGAATAAATTTACTTACTTAATTAAGATGGCGCTTTAGGCCGAGACGGACCTGTGCCTCAACCAACATGCGTCTCCAGACAGCTCCGCTTTAGCTAGACATCACCAGTTTGGCACGCCAAGTTTTTTGAAGTCCTCTTCCACATGCTTGCGCCAACATCTTAAGACGTTGTCATCTTGCAGACACAAGATCTAAGTCTCAGAGTAATACATGAGAACCGAAATGATTAGTGTGTTATAGAGGGTGACATAATTTGCTCGAGAAAGGACTTTACTACTCAATGGCCTTTCTAAGTTCAAAGCAGCAGCGATTTTCAAGAGTTCTTCTCCGTTTGAGTTCAGCGCTGGTGTCGTTGTCAGAATTTATAGTGGTGAATGGCAGACAAATGTTAAAAAATGAATTAAAAACAATTTTTTTAACAACAAAGTAATTGACTGTCTATGGTGACGTTTTGTTCAACGTCATTTCAAGATGACAGCATATACTCGTACTCGGTCTTTGCCCCCATTGACCACTTAACCTATCTTCTACGCTTCCGTCGTAATGCTCAAAAACTTGGTACTGACATCACGTTTTCTTCCAATTATGTAATGTGTAAGATTGTGCTGTTGGTGTTGACGATTGTGTTTTGAAAAATTCTTTCCATATCGATGTTAGAGAAGTCGTGTGATAGTTCATCGCCTTGTCTTAGACCTTTTCTAAGATCAAAAGCATGAGTCGAGTGAGATCTTTTCTGACCTTGATAGAGCAGCAGGCATTCTCCATCGTCATTCTGCAAAAACCGACAATTTTGACAGGGATGCCAAAACTTGACATTGTTCTGTAAAGTTCATCTCTATATATACTATCATCAGAGGTCTTAAAATATTGGTGAAGAAATGGTAGCTATCCATTTGAATTTCCTGGGCTTTAGCCAAGATTTGCCGTATTGTGAATGTATGGTAAATGGTGGACTCTCTTGGTTGGAAGCCACATTGATATAGACCTCTCAGGATATTGACGAAAGACTTCACACGTCCAAAATATACTGCAGGAAGAATCTTATACGCGATGTTTAGGAGACTGATACTTTTGTAGATGGTGCAGTTAAAAGAGTCTCCTTTCTTGATGATTCGGAAAACTATGCTGAGCTTTCACTCATCGAGCATGCTCTCTTCCGACCGAATTTCGCATAAAAGTTGATGCATACTCCTTACCAATTCATCGCTCTACGCATCTAATAATTTGGCACCGATGACATCAACTCCAGCATCGCCTTAGTTGAATGGAGAATCGCGTAGACGGAGTCTTTGTTCTGCACCGCCTAAGTTAAATGATTCTATTTCCCTTGCAGTGATCTTACTTTTTTTTAAATATCTCAAAAACGATCTAATCAATTTTGATGAAATTTGCATAGCTCTTAAATTAAAAATTTAGTGTACTTTTTATTTAGAGTATTGAATTATTGTATTCATTTTAAGCAAATTAATTCCTATCGAATCTTGTTTAATTAACTTTGATAGAAATAAATACATTTAATCTAGGAAATAAGATTCAACAAATCATTTGTGTTTTATTCACAGGCAATAATTATTTTCTTACATATCATAATTATTATTATCATCAAATCATTAATAGAATATAGAAACTGACCTCTTCTATAGTTTGAGATGGCACATTTGGTTTTCATAATAAAGCTAATTCCTGTCATATGTGGTTAGATTTGTAATACTCTACTCTAGGTATACCTAACAAGCTCAAAGTGTCATTCTTGTACACAGATATACATACATACATGTACATTACACATGACGGACGTAATAATATACAGTAACCACAAATGGCGTATTTCTGCTTCAAACATCATTAACAATAAATTAACCACTTCGATGAATCGAGATAATTGGATTCAAAATATCCCAGGATAACTCATTTTATAATATAAATCAATTCCTCAACATTCATATATACACAAACCACAATTTTATGTAAAATAAAACAACAACTACAAACAAAAAAATATAACCAATCAGGATGCCAATATTTTATAACTAATTAACCTCAAAATTCAGTTCCAATTAGAGATGACATTCTTTAACAACAACAAAAAAAACCCCTACGCACACAAATTCAATCAAGCCATGTCTGTTCTCAAATTAAAAATTTTGAAATAAAAAATCCCAATATCAGTACAAAAACAACAATTTCAAAAACAAAAAACCAACGACACTCATTCAATTACGGAACAGAATAAAATAATAATGTCCCCATGTAGGTCATCGTGAGTTTTGGAATTGATAAATTACTATCTCGCTCACTGTATTTGTTTTTCTCTTTCCCTCACGTCATCCCCGTCCCGCTTGATGTCAGTCTCGTCGTGATGATATCACGCTTCAAATATCCAAACTAAGGGTCATAGCTTTATGTATCTATAAATTCATTTCACTGGTCGCGATATTTTCTAAAACCATACTAGACAAATTCCGTAGTGCAAGTCTATATTCACTGTACGAGTCTGTATAAGTATTCGGAAAATGGGAGCAATGTGGGTGGATGGGATATCCTTATTATACACAGTCACTGTATCTTGTTTCAGAACTCATAATGTAGTATACTGTAGACTGTGCAATTTGTTCAGTTGGTCATTAAATCTGTTATTTGATACTTTTTTCCATTTTCTGTGTAACGCTTCCCACGTTAAAAAAATGGAGGAAGGAAAAAAAACATTAAGGATCATAATTTTTGGTTTTGTAGAAGTTTGTGTATCTCATGGGAGATAGATACGACAACAACAAAACCCTTGACCACAAAACACACAAAAGCAAATAATTAAAACTCTTTACTCAGCTTTTTTGTAGTTTAAAATTGTATTGTTTTCGACTTCTGGTTAACATGGACGATACTTAAGCTATCATACTGTTTTTAAATAAATTAGATGTAAGACTAAAACTTTTAAGGACAATCAGAAAATAAAACATAAAAATAGTAACAAGGAGAGGAAGAAGAGGTACAAAAAAGTCCAATTCGGAAGTTGGTACTTAAGTTGGAGTAAAAGGACTTTCTTAACTAAACAACGAAATATAATTATATGCTCCGTTGTGCACTGAATTTTACTATCAACCTACCTACGAATACTTCTTTACCGGAGATTGAAATTTTCTTTATCTTTATAGTTTTGAGAAACATGTTGAGGAAATTAAGTTCCTTTGTTGTAACTACAACAATCTTCAAGATAAAGGGTGGCCCCAAATGTAGAATAAGTTGAAAGATATTACAGTTGACTCAAACTTGAACTTAATTTGTTTTCAAAATCCAAAGTAAGTACAATTTTTTTAATAAAACGACGATGTTAAAATGGTGCAGTTGGGCGTACACGCACTTTTTCTTAAAACCAATGTTTGTACATGTTTTGTAGACAACTACAAAGTGGTGCATTTGGGCGTTAAGGCGCATTCTTTAAAAACTAATGTTTGTACATGTTTATTGAGACAATTGCAAAAGTAGTGCACTCAGGCGTATACTCACTTTTTTTTAAACCAATGTTTGTACATGTTTTTTAAGCAACTGCAAAGTGGTGATTTCTTGGGCGTAAACGCACTTTTTGTAAATTAATTATTGTACATATTTTGTAAGCAACTGCAAAGTGGTGCACTTGGGCGTATACACACTTTTTTAAAACAATTTTTGCACATTTATTAAAAACTAATGTTTGTAAATGTTTATTGAGACAATTGCAAGAGTGGTGCACTCAGGCGTATTCGCACTTTTTTAAACCAATGTTTGGACATGTTGTCCAAGCAACTGCAAAGTGGTACTCTTGGGAGTATTCGCACTTTTTTAAAACAATTTATGGACAGATTTTGTAGACACCTGCAAATTGGTGCAGTTGGGCGTGTACTCGCTTTCATAAAACAATTTTTGGACTGCAAGCTGGTGCAATGGGGCGTACACGTACTTTTTTTAAAGTAATGTTTGTACATGTTTTGTAAGCAAATGCAAAGTGGTTCACTTGGGTGTATATGCACATTTTTTAAAACTTATTTTTGTACATGTTTTTTAGACAATTGCAAATAGGTGCACTTGGGCGTATACGCACATTTTTTTAAAGTAATGTTTGTACATGTTTTTTAGACAACTGCAAAGTGGTGCTTTTTTGGGCGTAAACGCACTTTTTTTAAAGAATTTTTGAGTTCAGTAAAGACAGAGAGAAAGTCAGTATGCTTGATTGTTTGTTTGTACGTCCTCCACATCACAACGGAGCAATATTATGACAGGATTTTTCGTATGGAGGTTTAAAGTGCATAAACTAACGAGAAAAAAAATCTTATTCCCAGCTCATTCAAGCAGGTTCGCCGGTACCACTTATAATTACATAATTCAATATGTTCTTTTTTAAGAATACTATTAAGTAGCATATCATTAGGTGCTGCTTGTTTTTGGGGTATCTCTTCGTTGCATATAAATATGCGTTATGAAAATAACGACATTAACTCAGAAAACGATACTGAAACAATTTCATGGGAAATGAAAATGTCAATATTTTTTAAATTATAGTAATTCTTATAGATCTACCATTTCTATTCAAAAACTTTCATTTTCCCATCAAAGTTAGTTTAGATATGACAATCCATAAGATGTAAAGGCAAACACTTAAAGTAGCGGGGGTGAACTTAGAAAAGAAGTGCTTCATAACTTTTATAAAACACAGCTTTTCTTTTGGTTCCTCTTTGTTTCTTTTGATTATGGAAAACTCACAAACTCACTTACATATGTGAACTTACCAATGGAATGCATCTACAAACATATGTGAAATTTTGATTTTCTTCTACCACGCGAATCAGAATCTTTTTGAAACATTCAGGAAACATTTAAATCTTCGGTAACTCTCATTTGGGTTCTATACCAAGAGGTTTTTACAATACAATTTCAGTTAAAATGTATTACTTGTTATGGGAACAAAATACATTTATAATACATACATCAAGTCAATTTCAGATTAATAAATCTGGAATATCATAAATTTCTTAGAATTCCCCATTCGTTAATATGAGATTTTTTGTTTTGATACGTATGTAGGTTTTGGAATCGTTCTTCTCTAATAAAATATACAAAAGCCGCACATAATGTGTTCGCCCTCTTGATATGTGCTTTATGTGTTTTTTTTGTATCTTAAATTTTTCAACCCCAACAAGTTAACAGATTTTCTGTGTAGATAGACAAAAAAAAATTATTATAATAAAAGAATCTTAGCATTAACAAAAAATGTTTCTTTTTCAAAAAACGTGTTACTTATTACAAACGCTAATGCATTGCATTAAGATGTTTATGCTAATAAGCCCGAAATTTTAAAATAATATAAGTACTCATACCTCTACTAACATCATTATAAGAAATACATACATTATATACGAGTACAGATATTATTCCACAGAGGATATCTTTTTTAAGATACAAATATAACTCACATCTGTGTATATAAAGATATAAAGCGTAAGACAAAGTTGCAAGATATTGCTCTGCTCTTATGAATTATTTAATAATGTCTTAAGGGATTTGAAAGAAGGCACATATTTTTTTTTTACTACAGTAAGTTTTATGAAATACAAACAAAAAATTGTAAAAAAGTTGTTGTTATATAAAATTTCAACAATTATCAGCTTTTTGTTACTAATGTGACAAATTATGATTTAAATTCATACAAATATGTCGAGATTTTTTCGGAGTTGAAACAACGACGCAGTTATTTGACGAGCCAACTCGGATTCTTGACGTTGAAGGTCCGCCAACATTTTAAGGCAAATCAGATCATCAGCAAAGGTCTCATGTCAAAAAAACTGCAGTTAAAAAAAGACCTTTGAAAACCGTTTGACAATATAATAAAGTCAACTAGGACGGCCTTAACTTATTATGTAGGAACTTAATCGATAGTGACGTGGATTTCAGCGCAGATACGATTACAAATATTATTCTTTGTGGAATGAGAAACTTGTATCATGAAAATGGTAAGATCTATCAAACCCAAAAAAAGTCACGGTTTTATTCGAGCTGTAAAGAGGTTATTAGGATCAAAGATGTAAGTTCACTGAGGAAAGTTGAAAAAGTTCAAACAAGCTAGAAAGACCTGTAACGGATGTACTCGACGAATAAAAACCTACTAAAATACCTTAACATAAACCAATCCGATAACAGCTATAGCATCCACCCTATTGTTCTTGAAAGGTGATCTTCAACGCTGACAAAACCACTGCGTAAGCGTTTTAATATCTCCTATTCTTCCTACTGTACAGGTCTTTTTAGGAGTGGTTTAAAACAGCATTTCTAGCCTGTTCCTAAAAAATGCAAATCCTCAAACGATCGTCCAATGACACTTACATTCCTTCTTTCCAAGGCTATAGACAAGTTGATTAATTTTCAGCTTACAAAATGTCTTGAGGAACGAAAGTTTTTTAATAACAGTCAGTAATACTTTCGTAGCAATAGGTCATCTAATGGTTTATCTCACTGAAAAGTGGATCACTTGATATTTCTAAAGCATTGGATAGATTTGGAATTAAGCTCTCTAATCGAAAATGCTTGCTTTCGGTATTAATGATTCTCTCTTTGTTGGGCTAGAAAATATCTTTTTTAAAATGTGATATCCACAAAGTAGACACTGGTGTGCCCCAGGGTTTCGTTTTGTCTACTATACATTTCCTTAACTTTTGAATGATGTTTTGTCTAACACTTCTATACCACTTAATTCTTTTGCTGATGACAGTATCCTCAACTTTTCATATTCGTTTTTAAATTCTTGTCGTTTTCTTTCGGATTATTAAAGGGAGCGTATGATAAGCTTATTAAACTCTGATCTTGACATTTAAAAACCCGTTGTAGTGCCAGTGGCATAATTATTAGTGGGTTGGGCAGTCATGCAAGAGGTCTTGGGTTTAATCCCTGCCTGTGCCCCTGAAGTTTTATTCACGGGTACTGCTTCTTGCGAGGAATTGACAATTTCTCCAATATTAGTGCTTTCTCAAATTAACCTCAATTCCGGACAACAATTCTCGCGCAGAAGAATGGTTGACAGTCGTAAGTCACTGGCCTAGTTCTCAACGGACTGTTGCACTACCTAATTTATTTATTTATTTTATTCGTCCGAAACTAGAGTTTAATTCTCGCATCTTGAATTTGAAAAAAAAAACTTACTTAAGTCTTTTGAACAGAATTGTAAAACATTTCTAGAAATAAGGCGATCGTTCTTTTACTTAGACATTTGCTTCTCTTGAACACTGTGGTAAGGTCTCTTTCCTATCATAGTTTTATCTTCTAGAAATGCTTATCCGTTTAGCTTTGAGCCTAATTTCGGACGTACATACATTTAAGAATAGGGATTCAGAGTTGTCTAGTCTTTATTGGAAAACTCGATATTAGACTTTTATACCCTAGTTAGTCGGTTATATCATATTCTTGTACCATACTTTCATAATGAATCTCAAAACCCATTAAACTTACATCAGAAAATAGCTGTGATAGTTCCAAAATTTATGTTACGTGTATGACACAAGCTTTAAATTTGTATTTCTATATAACTTTTCATGTATATCAGGTGTGAAAATTATAAACAACAGATTGTGTAAAAATATTAACGTGTTGCAATAAAAACCTTATTTTAGTGAAAGTTTGAATTTTAAACTAAAACACCAGTTTGTTGTGTTTTTATATTCATTAACAATAAATTAATTATATTTCCACAAAGTGTCAGCTTGTCGATTAGTGTTGCTAAGCTTACAAGACAAAATAAGAAAAGTGATGATTTGTGTCAAATGATAACTATCTCTTAAAATCCGTTTCCTATATTTTTCTAACTCACCTATAAATTACCCTTATCATACAGAAAATCGGAACGGCATTTTCATTATTTTCTAATTTTGTTTCCATCTCACCTAAACCAAAAGCATAAGCTTAAAAAAAATTCAACGATAATTTATTGTGTGAAAAATTATGTTTACAATTCGAATTAGTGTGTTTATAGTACAGACAAAAATGTGGTGCGTTCGTTGGTACTTGTGTTTGTACATACCTAAGCACATATTTGTTTAGCTCTTAAATTTGTTTATCACAGATTTTTTTTTGTTCTCATCTAATAAAATTTTCATTGTGGTCAAGAGATTTAACAAAACACAAAAAAAAGATTACGTATACGCCATGTGTAACGTTAAAATGTGTGTGAAGGTTTATTCTAGGAAAAGCTTTTATCTTTTGGATACAATATATTTATGTTTCGCTTTTTTTTGTATGTTCACAGATAATAAACGACTCTTTTGTTTATGCATTATTCGAAAAAAAAGCGGTCACCACCAATTACATATTTTATACAGTACAAAGTATAGAATTTATATACAAAATAGTCTTCGAAAACAACGATAGTTAGAATGTTTATAAAACAGTCAATTATGTACTGTTCGAGTATACAGTGAGAAAGAATACTTTCAAAGTGGTCATTGTCTGTGGAGAATTTAATTGCAAATTCATATACATTTATAATGTTTTAATTTAGATTGTCGGTTTTTAAGGGGATTCTTTTTTTTAAGTTCTTTGAGTTCCCATCGTGACCATTTAAGATTAATTAGGGTCATGGAACCGTGTAGATAAAGTTATAAACATCACTTAAAGCTGTGTGTGGGGCATATGATACTAAGATAAGTAGGTATACGCACTACGCATGTAGATTTATTAGGGGTTTTGATAAAAGCAAGTGTGTGAAAAATTTGAAGTACGACTTGTAAAGTGAAACGGGCAAAAACTTAAAAATCTTCTAACATAAAAAAAGCTCAAGACTTAAGTCGGTTCTTAAAGAATAAATTAGGTGGCACAACAGCTCGTTGAGAACTAGGGCCTAGTGACTTACAACTAACAACCATTCCAGTGAGCGAGTTATGTTTTCAGGTGACCTGCAGTTTTAAGCCGAATCCAAACGTCTAATTTGAGACAGCACTTCTCATGACAAGAAATACTCTTGGAGGGTTTATCCATTCTTTGCAAAGGCAGTACCCGTGAAAAAAACTTTAGATGGCATAGTCAGGGATCGAACCCAAGACATCTGGCATGACAGTCCATCATGCATAAGTTTATTAAATTCTTAGAGACTGCTGTTTGGGACTAAGAAGACGTTTCAGAATGGTTAAGTCCCAGTACAGGAGTAAAACAAGAATTTCCGCTTGGTTCACGATACTTTACTATCTGCTTGATTACATTTTGGATGGCAGAAACTATTTCCAGGATCCACTAAGCTATGAAGAAATGTCTCTTAAATTCAAGACAACATGCGAAGTTCTTCGATTAAACAGCAATCCTTACAATTTTTGCTTTAACCAATTTTGCACATTATGTAATTTAAAATCAAAAGAAGATTGTCTCCATTTCTTCGGTATACATATGTGTCGTGCAGAGTATTGAAGAAGACCCGGATAAATTCATCCACTATTGTGCTCAACAATTGCCCGTCCACTTAATGGAAGATTTTTTATAATGATCTTGGTTTGCAGGCTTAAAAAATACTCTTCATGCAAAAATTGAAGAACGTGACCTATGAGGAAGCTTATTTTTGATTGAATAAGCAACATTTTTTTGAAACACAGTAACATCCTCAAAAAGTCAATATATGTGTGCTCTAAGGCCAGAGGTAATCATTTGTCCATATTCTTTTGTTGAAGCTGTTCATGATGTTACAATCAAAAAGGAACTGTATCAAGGGTTATGAATACCCTTAAAATGACTAGACACAGTGCTATCAATTAGAAACCGATGGACATTAATTTTGAATGTCTGCACATTGTAATTGTAAATCATTCAACATTCATGTAGTGCGGCTAAAGAAAGAATATCTATAAGTCTGAAATTGGGCTTAACCATAAACTAATGATGATTAGCATTTCTAGAAGTATGGGTATTACGGTTGAATTGTTTGAGGGTGGGAATACAAGCGGTTATTTTACTAGAGCGTTGTTTAAAATAATGTTGATTAAACAATAATAGGCATGAGACTTGGGGCGGTATTCAAGAGAAACAAGCGTCTCGAAAAAAAAAACGATTTCATATCATTTTTAGAGCTCCTTTTTTAATTTCTGAGAATTATATTTTAGTTTCGGGCGAATAAAAGCGTTGTAATTATTTAAAGCCAGATCGGAAGGAATAAAAAAATTATTGCACGGTTTTCGATACCAATTTGAATATTGCTGTCAAGATCAGAATATAATAAGCTTGTCATACGCAGGATGATAATTTAAAAATTAACATGAAAAATTGAGCGTACTGTCATCAACGAAAACATTTATGGGTTAGAAGTTTCAGACGAAAGATCATTTTTAAAAATAAGGAAGAGTGTCGGAGAGAAAACGGAACCCTGCGGCACACCAGATTTTATTTTGAAGATTTCAGATTTGAACTCTACAAATGTAACTTCAATGGAACGGTAGTTTTAAACTCAACAAAGAAGAAATTTTGTCAATACCAAATGCACATATTTAAGATAAGAGAGCTTGATGTCAAACGCTATCAAATGCTTTTGAAATAGTTCAATAATCTTACTTTCTTGATAAAGATGTAAAGATTTGTTTCACTGTTCGGTGAGAATAACCATGAGCTCATTCTTAGACCGTTTACTACAAAAGCCAAACTGTTGGTCATTGAGAAGCTTTCGTTCTTCAAGATATTTCTTTAGCTAAAAATTGATGAGCATTCCCATGATCTTGGAAAGAAAGGACGTAAGTGCTATTGGACCATAGTTGGAAAGGAAGAGGGATGAGGTATAGATTAACATCAAAAAATGTATTGTGACCATTTAATAAAAAACTCAATCAGAGAGCTGCCTTTTTAAATTGAAAACAAAGTTAAAAACCACCTCGATTTCAAATACCAAGAATTAATTTATCTTACTCGTAGTTACTTTAATTTGCTTTTTCTTCAATAATAATAATTTATTCATCTATTCAAAACACGCCTTAAGGATAATAATTTTGTATCCTTTTCTCTTTCTTTCTCCTTTGAACCATTTTCTTTATCTTTCATTTTATTCCGCGTGTCAAAATGATGATGATGATGATGAAGAAAATATTTAATATTAACACTTCATGAATATTTAGAATATGAAGATTCCCGCTTCTTCCATCGTTAGAAAATATTCTCAAGTCATACAATTTTTATTGCTGTTTGCATTATATCCTTCTCTTTCTTTGCAATATATATTTATATATAGATACATTTATGGCACAAAAGGAAAAAAAAAGATTTTCTATTTTTGTCTTTCTAAATAGATTAATTTCAATCCTTTGCAGCAGGCCAATATATCTCTCTTGTACTCTCTGTCTCTGTCACATTGAATGGCTTGAGCAGCAACGAAAAAAAACGAAAGTAGGAAAAATGTTAAATCCTGGAAGATAAAAATTACTCAAAATATCCCATTCATATGTCATTCACAGGTATTGAATATTTAATGGAGATTTCTGTTCCATATCCATAGTAGATATATAACTACTGCTGTATAAGGATCTGACTCCTGCTCATGGCTGATAGCTTATGGTTTGGTTCTTTTATGTTCTCTTTCATCTATCTTATCTTCTCCTCGGCATGTCCTTATGGAATATTTATACAAAGTACATAAATGAATGGAATGTCAGATGAAGAAGATTCTTTCTATCAACAGGATGATGAAGGGTTAAGTTATCGTCTGTAATATCTTTTGTATTGGTGGCAACGGTGTACGTCAGTGGGGTTTGAATGTGAATGTTGATGGTATGACAGTTTAAGGATGTTATGTATATGATGATGACATAATAGCGCGGGTGACGTTTTTTGACCTTTATTTCCTTTTTTTCAATTTTTGTTGAATCCAACCTGAACTCAAACTCAAACCCAAATCTAAAATGAAAATGAAAAACAACGAAGCAACCAACACAACGACCCTTTGTGACGTTAAAGTGTCTTAACTGTCATAGTGACAGGAGCATTCTTCCCACAGATTGATATTTTTACTCCTCATGATGATATAATAACACACAACATATACTTTACAGGGTCTAACAAAACGGTACACATCATCTAGAATATAGATACAATGATAACATCATAGTCATTGTAATCATCGTCCTATATCCTTGTATCCTTATATCGTTTTTTCCTTGAAAAAAAAACGTATCTACATATAGACCATCATCTACCACCCATGGATCTAGATAGATATTTCAGTCATTGTCATTTTATTTAACTTGTCATGTTTAGGTTGCTGTTTTTTTCTTTTTTTTTGTGTGCGTTGTTTTTTCTATTTTGACAGCTAAAAAAGGACGAGGAAATGAGAGACGGCACTGTCTTTAGGTTTGATTTGGTTGTAGTTGTTGTTGTTTTGATGAAAGATACAAAAAAAAAAAAAACAAGGAACCTGTGTCCTTTGTGATCCTGTGATAATATTTTTATTTGCGTTTTGGGGGTAAAAGGAATATATTATATACTTTTATATTTTTTAACATAAAGTGTGGCATCATGTCTTTGCCTACACACACAGGCGGCAATGATTATTATGATGACGATGATAATAATGATAATGATTATGATAATGATGATGGCGGCGATGAAAGCGTGGATAATGTGGTCGAGTTTTTTTTTGTTATTTGGATTATATTAAATAGGATAGAACATGTAATTATATTGTTGATGTAATTCTCAACAGGACTATATACAATATACATACACCTACACATCTACAAAACAACACAACAGCCTTACAAGAAGGACGATGACGACGACTACGACGATTACAACAAGGACTATATAACGCTGTGATGATATAGGTTGGGTACTATTATATGATGATGATGATGATGCAATGGGATATAAGATCCTTTCGTCTTGTTCGTCCTTTCTTTAGTCTTGGTATATATATGGGATGTAATTAAGTTTTCTTTTGAAATGTCACTTGTTGGCAGAGTAATTATGAACAAGAACAAGGTTTTTTTTTTGGTAACAAAATCTTTTTTATATTTGTGGGTTTATGTATCATTTTTATAGTATATACATAACATATACATATATATATAAAAACTTGCAGATGGTATCTTGATATTTTTTTAAGAAAAATAAAAATGCAAAATCATTTTGATGTAGGTTTTTCAAGGGAAAACCAAAACAAAGAGATGTGGACTACCAGATGAAAAAATATGAGTATATTTTCGAATTTTTAAAATATTAAGTCGTAAAGATTGAAAAATAGAATTTTCTAAATGAGATATTTTGCTCAAATCTATACTAATAATATAAATGGGAAAGTCAGCTTGTTTGTTTGCTTGTTTGTCAGTCTTTCACGTAGAAACGGAGCAGTTTTATGACATGATTTTTTGTGTGGAGATAGTTAAGAGCCTGGAGAGTGTTTTAATATTAATTTTACCGCGGTAAAATATCTCACTCACAGCTCATTTAAGCAGAACTTGCGGTAACACTTATAATTAGATAATTAATATATTCTTTTTTTAAAACATTAATTAGTAGCATAATCTTAGGCTGAGTGCTCTAAACATATCATCGTTGCCTATTGTTAGGCTTTTCTTATAATTACATTAAGGGTTATGTTCCACTGACGTACAATTTTTATAATTAAGTAAATAGTAATTCTGAACTTGTTGCAAGTGGTTATCCTGATTTACAAAATAATACACATGGCGATAAATTTCTAGCGGAAAATAAATTCAAACATATTGAATGCAGTAGCAGAAGATATGAGGAAGCTTCATCAATTTACACAATCACGGGCTCAAAACAGGTCACTTCATACCCATCTGAGTTTCTTAACTAACTTGAACTGTCTGGTATGCCTTCATATAGAGTGCAGTAAGGCGTGCTAGTAATTCTTATGCGAATCTTAGATGCATTTTGATTATGTAACTCGACACACAACTTTGGCGAAACATAATTACAGCTGATATCCTAACCGGCGCGGCGGCACTGTTGTATAGGGTAAAAATGTAATAACTCTTAAAATAATTTTAAAAGATTTACCTCTCCAATTCTACTGTCTTCAATTCTCCATTAAAGTTAGATTCGCTACTACAATTAACAAGGCCAAACATTAAAATTAACGAATTAATTGTGGAAATCTTAACAACTATCTCTTAAATACTTGCCCCTGTAAATAGAGTGTTTGATGAAATAGTTTCCAGATTTGAGTTGAAAAAAAGTGTAAGGGTTCTCAGTGCAAACCTACGTTCACTATTTTTAAACCCAGAACTTTGTATGACTACAAAAAGTAGAATAGAAGACCATGACGATGGTTCGAGATTAAAGTTCAATCGTTGAAAATTGTCTTGTTTTACTAGACTACTAGTCCAAAGCAGTCTTCTTTTCAAGATATTCGACTTTAGTCATACTACGACCGAAGTTGAAAAGTACAGAGATTTGTTCTTTAGCCGTACTACGAGAATGTGCTTTGCCACACTCTGTCTTTCTCAGTCATTCAAAAGCAATGTGCCCCATTTACACCCTCTCTTTCTTTCCTAAAGCTTACAATGTGTCTGACCATATTAAGGGTATCAAAAAACGATGATACGATTTACTCGTCCTGACGTAATAATAAGAATAGATCTGGCCAATAAAAAGATTTGTACCTGTTTTATCAACCAGATGGCTAATGTACAGAAGACTTTTAAAAACAACCAAGTTCGTTTTCTAGAGTAGCTTCTTTTCCTTAAAAACTGGGAAATATGCTATGAAATGATGGAAAAAGCTGTATGACAATTCATGTGATGCATGAAAAATTGCAGAATATTCAATCAACGTAAAGATAGACTTGGTGTCAGTTGCTTTACATTTTCTTAACAATTCTTTTCAAACTCGTCGTCAAGCTAATTTTACAACAACTTATAAACCAAGATTACCAAATTTCTAGTTCTTACTGTTCACAACAATATCACAACACAAAAACTTTCCCATAACTAAAATAAAAACCAAGACAAAAACAGAAATAAAAATAAAAACTCCAGACATCAAATTTCTCACCCCAACTCCAAAACTCTGATGTCTATAAAGAATGCTAAAACAATTTTAAAAATTCTTTAAAATACAAAAACTTCAAACAAAACTTACAATATAAAAATAAAGAAAAAAAGTTATTATTTTAAATTAATATTCTCTTTCGAAAAGTAAATATTTTTCAAAAACAAATAATAAAAAAAAAATCTCAGACATTTCTGTGAAAACATAAGACGAAAGAGTCAAAAATTCAAATTGAAGAAACTAAAAGAAGAAAACGACGACATGAATTCATTTGGGATTTTCTTTTTAAAACAAAGAAAAATGTCACTTTTTCCTTAAAGAAGAAAAGAAAAGCGGTATTTCGGTCTGTGTGCAATTTACACATTCAATCAACAGCGTTTTCCTGACAAATACCAAAGTTTCTTTTTTTTTTTGTGGCTTTTTCAAAACGCATTCCCGCACTTAGTCACAAATTAGGTTAAGGGAATTTAAATTTTCTACAGAAAAAAAAGTCATCTGTCTCCCCCACCGTCTCCTAGAAAAGTTTTTCGCGATATATTAATGGAATTGTTCATTTGGTTTACCTTGCAATTTGCTACGAAGGATGTAATGTTTATAGTAGGTAGATGGGTTGAGTAGGCAGGCAGGCACCCTTGTAACATTTTGAAGAAGCTAGTTACCGCGCCCTTGAACAACCTACCCACCCACCCATATCCTTCCACCAGAAGCTCTTTCTTTTTCCAACCATGTCTGGCGGTGAACCGTACTCAAAGCAAAGCCATCTTCTTCCATAGATACATCTATCTTTTCCTTACAAAGCAAGTATAAGATAGGTAGGTTAGGTAGGTATGCCTTTGGGGCTATACAAGGACGACGAGACGCTACAAGGATGCCGAGTACCAAATGCTGGTTGTAATTTTCTTATGTCTACTACCTACTGGTTGCTGCTACTCTCTTTTCTCTATCTATTTCTACTCGTATACCTTCGTTCATTCGTTCGTTCCTTGTTCCTTGAAAGAAAAGGTGGATTTTTTAGCCCAAGGGGTTGAGTTTATATGTATACAGAAATATATTTAGATTTAGATATAAAACAGGCAGAAGGTATAGCGGTTGAAATGCCAAAAGAAAAGATTGCCCGGAAGCGAATTTCAGTAGAGAGATGTACTGTAATTGCCGTTACACAAGCATTAAGGAAGGAAGAAACAAGAATGGCTTTTCCACAAAATGTTCCCTTAAAAAAAGGTTGTCGACGTTGTCGTCGTTGTAGTTGTCGTTGTTGGTGTTCAAAAGTCGAGGAGAAAATAAAATAACAAAAACAGAAGGCGATATTCAGTGGCGGATTATTATGGCTCTAGTTGTGAGTTTGGAACCACTGTTAGCTTGAAACTGTTTGATCTTTTATGTCTCCTGAAGTTCAAATTGATTAAATCAAAAAAAAATTACATAATGTGTGTTTTTAAAAACCAACCACAAAGGATAAAATAAGTTACTAAAAACACGCCCACTACCACACCCTATTTTGAGATCTCTCTACGAAAACAAACAATACTTAAGGCCTTGCCACTCAAGGACTCCCACCTACTGACACACCTATTTTTTTGAAGTTAAAATTTTGTAAAATGTTTGCAATAATCCAGCCCTGGATTATTTTGTTTGACAATGTCTTGAACGATGATGTTCGAATACATATATAGACGAATGAAAATTTTTACAACATTCAATGATGACAACGATATATGTAGCAGCAAAACAAAAAAGGATACCTCAAGGAGGCAAATAACGTGAATATAAAACAAATCTGTGAACATACTTTTTTGACTCTGTTTAAGGATTTTTCTTTTTGGCATTGGGGTTGATGAGTTTTTGGGAGTATGTGGCGTTTTGGCTATTTAGATTTATCTATATTTTTATGGTTTGTATGGTTACCTGCACGGTTGTGTAACATTTTATGAGGCACCAAACCTTTTTTTTTTGTCGGGAAGGAAAAGAAAACCAAAAAGACATTCTATAGACGATTAGGTTATATAGATAGATGGGGGACAGAGGTGAGGGAAGGTGATGATAATGGTTTTTACATAAGGACTTCTCAAACATCATTCAGTATAACAACATTGTTAGAAAGATTACTTCTTTGGATTACAAACATACATATTTTTCTACATTTTGAAGATTTTGGATCGAAATTTAAGAAAAGAAATTGGTGAGCTTGGATTTTCCAGATGACACTAGTTGAATGTTTTTTGGACAAAAAATTGTTTTCTATTGACAAAGGAATTTTAAACTGGAGATTTTTTTTGTTAGGCATAGAAAAACCTGAGCTGAAAAGAAAAGGTCCAAAGGGACAACCTTAAGGTACTAATAGAGCTGATAAGAAGAAGAACTAATTGACAACCTTAAGGTAAATTTAAAAGATCTTCAAGCTTTCAAAATTTTGTTAGACTAAGACAAATCTGAGCTGAAAAGAAAAGGACCTAAATGACAACCTTCTAATACATGAACTGAAAAGAAAAGGACCAAGGGACAACCTTCAGGTGCACATAGAAGTTTAAAAAAAGTGACAACCTAACGTTTAAACTCTTTAAACTGGAAATTCGCAGAATTTTGTTGAGACCTAGAAAAATCTGATTTAAAAAGAAAAGAACCTATGTGACAACCTTCAGGTAAACATATTAAGAGTTGAAAAGAAAAGGACATACATAAGTGACAATCTTCCGGTAAAATTAGAACCTTTTCAAACTTTCAAAATTTTGTTAGACAAATCTGAGCTAAAAAGAAAAGGACTTAGATGACATGAACTGAAAAGAAAAGGACCAAGGGGCAATCTTCGGTTCCGGTAAAGTGTAAACTCTTCCAACAAGAAATTTCCAAAGAAAAACTGACTTAAAAAGAAAAGAATCTATGACATAAGTGACAACCTTCCCGTAAAATTAAAACCTTTTCAAACTTTCAAAACTTTATTAGACTTAGACAAATCAGAGCTAAAAAAAAGAATCTAAATCACAACCTTCGGGTAAAGTTTAAACTCTTCAAACTGGAGATTTTTAAAATTTTGTTGAGTGTCAGAAAAATCAGAGCTAAAAGACAGACTTGAAGTACACATGCTGAAAAGAAAAGGACTTATGAGACAACCTTCAAAACTGAAATGAAAGGGACCTATATGACAACTTTTTTGTATACATAGAGCTAAAAAGAAAAGGACCAAAGTGACAACCTTCAGGTACACAAAGAGATTAAAAGAAAAGGACCTAAGTGACAGCCTTCAGGTACACACAGAGCTAAAATCTTCAGGTACACATAGAACTGAAAAGAAAAGAACTTAAGTATAACCTTCAGATGCCCATAGACCTAAAAAGAAATGAACCCATAAAACAACTTTCCGGTAAAACTAAATACTCTTCAAACTCGAGATTTTCAAAACTGTGTTAGACTTGGAAAAAATCAGAGCTGAAAAAAGTGAAGTGACAACCTTCAGGTAGGTACACCTGACAAAGAAGTAAGAAGTGAAGACAAGTTGAACAATAAATACGAAATTAAGGATTTTCCACGCAAAGTCTGTAAGAGGAGAGTTGAAAATTATAAAAGATCGGTTCTTTTTAAACGTATCTACTTTTTGTTTAAGTTAAAGGTTTTTCACATATCCAGATATATTTTAAAAGTACCCGTAGCATGATGGTTAGTGCGTTGGACTGTCATGCAAGGGGTCTTGGGTTCAATCCCTGCCTGTGCCACCTTAATTTAAAAAAATAATTTTCGCGGGTACTGCCTCTTGCGAGGAATTGACAAATCCTTCAAGAGTAATTCTTGTCATGAAAAAGTGCTTTCTCAAACTAGCCGTTCGGATTCGGCCCAAAATTGTAGGTCCCTTCCATTCCTGACAACAGTACTCGCACACAGGAATGGTTGAGAGTTGTAAGTCACTAGGCCCTGGTTCACAACGGACTGTTGCGCCACCCCATTTGATTTGAGATATATTTTAAATAGACACTCGAAAAATTAAAGTTGATTTTCACATTAGAGTCAGGGGCATTATTTGTGAAAATAACAGAAATGTGTTTTGGTAAAAAATGTATCTATTTGTGAATTTTTTTTTATCAAAGCTGTTGGAAATCTAAAATTATTGCGGTTTTTTGTTGTCATTAAAGGCAATTCTAATGGCGCTTATGTCAAGAACTGAACATTTTCCGTAAAATTTAACACAAACTTTATTATATCCTCCAACATATATGTGTTCCCTATGAACTTTCTAAACATCAAATATTCTATATCCTTACTTCCTTGTTAAAGTAATATCTATGGAATTAGAAACTGGCTTCAATTTCAGCCTCACTGTGTTTTGTCTTACAATGTAATAACAATAAAAGAAAAGTACATAGATACATATGGGTATTAAGGAAAGAAAGAAGAGGATAAAAGAACAGAAATATATTGACATGAATTTTTAGAGGATTGTACATAAACTCAAGAATTAAAGAAGGATATTCTCCCCAAAAAGAAAAGGATGTGTTTGCTTTTATCATTTCACATATGAACAGTACACTGTCAGCAGTGATTTTCTGAGATTTGAGCTCTACTTAAGAAAAAACAAAAAAAAAAGGAAATAACCAGGATATTTTTGAAACTTCAAGGACATTATAACGACTTATTATTTGATATCAGCTTTAAACTAGACTAGAGCTTATAAAGGTACATAACTTACCTACTATTGCCCATTAATTCATAATGATTCTTTATTTCAACTCAGAAATATTTATCTACCAGTGACATTTTAAAACCTTAATGCTATCAATGCCCATTATTATAGAGAGACATCATAAGAAAGAAAACAAAAAAAGGACTTCAAATCGCAGCCAGCAAAAGAAAACAAGCTTTATACGGACTTATTCCAGAAATAAAATCAAAAATTGAATGAGTATAGGATTTATAGAAGAAAAAACAAGGAATACGATGTAAGTTCCTTCAAGGATTTAAGAAGTATATGGGACCCCATTATACACACACCCACATTCTGTTTACCTATACAAATTTAATCGATCGATATATGTATGTAGGTATATGTATGTTCTTACTGTGTTTCTTGAATTATTCAAAGTAGGTTAATGGCAACTTACAGTATAGGTATTTTTTTTTTTGATATGCGTTTACTTCTTATATACGCACAAAATTTCAATGTCTTCACCACCATTCCCCCCTTCAAACCCCTAAAGGAATGTATACCAGGTAAAACAACAAAGTGTTCTCAAAACATTAATTATGCATTGAAATGTTCTGCCTTAAGGTGTTCTATATAAGTCGAAACACACGGTGTTGGTAAGCGCAATGAAATCATGAATCATTAATGAAATGAGTAGATTGGTTGGGTAATAAAAACAACAACAACAAAAAAAAAAAAAAAAATTAGGAAGAACAAGAAGAAGAAGATATTAAGTTACTTTGTGTTTCTATATAAGACATAAAATTTGGGTATATTATATTGTTGGTTTTGATAGCTAGATGGGGACGAATTGAAAGCTTAAACCTGAATAAGAGATCATCCAATGTGAAATACCTCACCTTTTGTAGATATTTAACATGTTTTATATTTACGTATGTGAGGTTATAAAAATTAAATACCTCTTTGGGGGGAATTAAGCTTTGAATAAGTTTTGTTTTGAGTTTAATTATTTAATAAATTATAATGGAATTAAAAAAACTGAGCAAACTGGTTTGATGAAATCTCAATGCAATAAAGTATGGTAAATATTTCCTTTTTTATAAAATTTAAGTAAACACAGTTAAGACAGTGAAGCCCGAGATACTTTTTTAAATCTTAAACAAAAAGTTTTGTATTATTCAGCCCCAATCACGAATTCAAAAAAAAAAAAAAATGCCGAATCCCAAAAAAAAACTATTACCAAATACGTTTTAAGTGGAAAATCTCATAAAAGTTTGCTATACGAACGGATTTGGTGAGAGGGTTTTTCGGAATTCGTGGAAGTTTCCGATTACGATGAATCTCGTGATAAAAATAAATAAATTGGGTGGAGCAACAGTGCGTTGAGATTTAAGGCCTAGTAACTTACAACTCCCAACCATTCTTATATGCGAGTACTGTTGGCAGGAATGGAGCCGATTCCGAACGGCTAGTTTGAGAAAGCCCTTTTCATGACAAGAATTGCTCTTGGAGGATTTGTCAATTCCTCGCAAGAGGTCCTGTAAAAAAAAAACTGTAGATGATATAGGCGGGATCGAACTCAAGACCTTTTGCATAACAATATAACTCACTAACCATCTTGCCACGGGTACTAAGGAAACTAGTGATAGGCCTGAATATCCTTTACAATTCCATTCACCAGTTGTAATATTTTTTCAGATGAATTTATTTTATTCCTTTACATGTGAGTATTTCGTCTTTGGTCAAGATTTCTAAGGATTATGCTGAGTAGACTCAAGACTGTTAAATCACGAAAGTAAATAGAAGGCAGGTTCAAGCACTTTCCAAGCCCAATACAAATGTTTGTTGATTGATTCTTTGCAAATAACATAATAAACTGGTAATAACTTAAATCAGTAGTTGAGGATCAAGCGACTCGAAATCAAAAACAGAAAATTTTAGTACGGGAGAAGCATTATTTTGGAGAATTTACCTGTTTACAAGGTCTTTTTTTCTGACCTTCTAAATGGAGTTTGCCACAATTGAAATCCGACTTTAAAATTGTTTAATGACTTAAGGTTTTTGAAACATTACTTCTTCTATAACTCCGAAAAAAGCACATACAAGGATTTTTCAATTATGGCAAAAGACGCTATTTAAATCTATGAAGTATCTTTTTTCGATTGAATTCGTGATGCTGTTCTAAATATTATGTCATAAAATTTCAAAAATCTTTCAAAAAAGCTGAACCATTTGTACTAGAATCGCATTCAACAGAAGTTTTTGAAAAATAATGTGAAAAACGGGTATTTTTAAAACTTAACAGATAGTTAAATTCAAGGGTGGCGATGTCAATTGGCCAACAGGATCATTTTAATTGACACTTATGGACTGCTTTCCTTTAGGTTATTGGAAAGGTGTACGTCGATAAGCCATCAATAATTCAAGACCTAAAGGATGAGATAATTCTGCACATTGACGGCATAGAACTTCAAATATGCCTCAGCGTCATCAAAAATTTGGACCTTCGGATGGAAGTCTGCTGATCGCGGTGTTCGAGGCTGCAGTTTGGTCATTTTTTGTTGCAAATATAATTGAACCATACCAATATTATAATTATAAAAAGAAATGACAATCATTTTCTAAATAATTTGTGTGTTATTCAAAATCGACGTCGGCCCTAAATATGTAACCACTCTTTATTAAATTCATGGTTGGTTGGCTAAAAACTTTATATACATCATTAAAAAACCTGACAGAAAAATTGAGAGGCGAGATTCGAGATTCAGGGCTTTTTAATTAATTAATAAAGTTTTTATTTTTGAGCTTCAGAAAAAACGTGTTATTAATTCTGTCTCTGGATACCAAATCTAATTTAAAACTTCTATGTTATTGAATGAGGAGAAATTTAGTCATTTCAATGACAAGTGCTTCTCTATCAAAACTTATTTCTTAGACCAAGCAAAATACTTACAAAAGTCTGTCCTTCTCATTAATCCAGCATATTGTCATAATATAGAATCCTTCCCTGAGGGCAGAGCCAAAAAGACAGAAAAACAAAATGTTTATTTTGACCCTCCATACATCAGTTAATGTCCCGGGGGATTACTTCTTTCTATCTCTCTCTTTTTTTCTTACATAACTCGATTATCCTTTTTTTTGGTGTGTCTATGTTTAGTATCCTTTTTCATGATCCTTGAACCCAGTATTGCTACACTATACAATTTACTAGTAGTACACATTGAATCCAACATGAATGTTTCAATTTTACTTTATGTAATAAATTTTGTGTCCCATTTTGATTGATTAATCTTATTTTGGACATGTAATTTACTGAAGGTTTGTATATCCTCTTCTATTCTATAGAAGTGTATCCCTTCTCCTTGTTATTGAACGTCTTGGTCATAGAAGAATTTTGGTTTTAAATTGATAAAATAATAGAATTTATGTTTTATGGGAGGGAAGATTGAAAAAATCAAAATATTGCTTTAGAAAAATAATTAAATTTATCCTTTTATGATTTGAGTTCAAGGGAAGCTCTGAAAATGAAAATTGTTCTTGACGATAACTTCTGATCTTTAATAGAAAATCACAATGCAGAAATCTATCGGAGAGTTTGAGCCTGGGATGGAAAGTGTTCTGAAAAATTTATTTCTATAGGTTTATCCTATTGTATTGGATGATATAATTGTCAGCGAAAATCCTTAAATCAATCAAATTGATCCCAGGTCTCAAGAAACACCAACAAAAAAGAAGGTACGAGCGATCACCAAAAATTCATTTTTAACCTCAAGTGAAAAAGCAATGTTCAACAACTTGATCATATATCCAATTTTTCTTAAAAAGGAAAGATTTATCAAAATGTTGGTAGAAACTTCTTCTAGCCATTTAAAAGGTTTTGATTGAGCCTCAAAGACTGCTTCTTGGAATATCTTTAAGGTAAACAATGTTTAACGACTCGATCTTATGTCAAAGTCTTCTAAGAAAGGAAACATTTGTCGAAATTTTGTTAGAAACGCTTTTCTAGCAATTTAGAAGCTTTAATGAAGCCTTTTAGGCTGCTTTTTGGAATATTGTCAAGTTCTTTAAACAATGTTCAACTACTTGATCATATGTCAAAGTCTTCTAAGAAAAGAAACATTTATCGATATTTTCTAACAATGATCAACAACTTGATCTTATATCAAATTCTTCTAAGAAAGAAAACATTTATCAAAATTTTGCTAGAAACCCTTTTCTAGCAATTTAGAGGCTTTAATGAAGCCTTTTAGGCTGCTTTTTGGAATATCGTCAAACTTTTTAAAAAATGTTAAACGACTTGATCTTATGTCAAAGTCTTCTAAGAAAAGAAACATTTATTCTAACAATGATCAACAACGTGATCTTATATCAAATTCTTCTAAGAAAGGAAACATATATCAAAATTTTGCTAGAAACTCGTTTCTAGCAATTTAGAGGCTTAAATGAACCATTTAAGGCTGCTTTTTTTAATATCGTCAAGTTCTTTAAACAATATTCAACGACTTGATCTTATGTCAAAGTCTTTTAAGAAAAGAAATATTTATCGATATTATCTAACGATGTTCAACAACTTGATCTTATATCAAATTCTTCTAAGAAAGGAAACATTTACCGACATTTCGCTTGCAATTTTTTTTAGCCATTAAGAAGCTTTATAAGGCCCTTTTAAGAATATCGTCAAGTTTTTCAAACAATTTTCAACGACTTGATCTTATGTTAAAGTCTTCTAAGAAAAGAAACATTTATCGATATTTTCTAACAATATTCAACAAATTGATCTTATATCAAATTCTTCTAAGAAAGGAAACATTTATGGACATTTTGCTAGAAACTCCTTTTAACCCATTAAGAAGCTTTAATGAAGCCTTATAGACTACTTCTTGAAATATCTTCAACATTATAAAAGGAGTATCTACCTTTACCAAGAGTGGCAGAGTGCTGCTCCGTGGCATTAGAAGTGGACTGTTTATAAGTATTTTGTTTTCTCGAAGTTGGTCAGTAATTTCCTGACTGTAACACACGTTTCTAGGCTTTTTAGTCTTTCATGTTTTCGTGAAATATCTTGTCTCCAATGATGACTTTTTATTTCACAGAAATCAATTTTAATGCTGCTTGGCTATCAATTAATATCGTGACATCAGATTGTGATAGAGTCCTCATTGAAAATTGTTTTACAGAGCATGTCCTGGAAATACTTCGGCTTGAAAGGCGCTAGCGCTACTTAGATCGGAAAGTCTAAAGAAGTTGGTAAGATTGAGTGTCTAAAAAAAGAAACCTGCTCCTACTCCAGCATCCCTTTTTCGAGCAGTTGCTGACTTCATATGTGTATGGATATTAAGGATCAGTCATGCGTGTAACATTGTCAGTGCATTCTTTCCTGTCAGGAAAGCTGTTGATAAAGGTTCTGTTGAATTGAAGACTTAAATTGTGTCTAATGTATTTCTGTAGAATCTGTGTTTCTGTCGAATGTAAGCGAGTCAGATGTGGTTGGTTATCCAGCAACTGGTCTGGATCAGCCGAAAATCAGCACTGTTTCCATTAGAAATAGGTCCAGAGGTAAAATATTGAGTATTGCTTCAATTTCTGGAGTAAGCGTGCTCCTGTAATATCTATATATTCTATTCTCTATATTTTTGTAAGCAACAGCACAAAACAACCATGACCAACTAAAGGAATAGAAGTAGTAGGAATAGGCTTCGAAGACCTCATTATTTCTCAAAAGCTTCATAAATATAATAACAAAAAAAGACTATAATAAAGTTCTAAGAACTCTACTTTCAGCTAGAATTAAAACCTTCTTCTAAAAGCAAGTCCACTATTGTAAAACTGTCTTCAGAATACACCTTCCATCTTTAAGGGTGTTGGCTTTTGAAAAAAAAGTTGTGAATCTTTGTCGTTGTTATACAAAAAAAAAATACAAGCTGCAAAATGTGTTCCCATATGCCAATCAAGAGGTATAAAATACCCTATACACGTGGGTTTTGTAATGGGTTCATGTAAAATATACTCATGATTGTGGCCCTTATAACTTAATCCAATCAGTAATACTTCTGTTTCAGTCCCTATATTTGTCGTATATACGATATGAAGGTAAACTCTATAGAGACTAACAATATATGCAATATTCTGCACACGATGGTCAGGAAATCGACCTTTTCCGCCCAGACGACAACAACGCCAAAAACGACTGGGGGTACAAAAAGGACGAAGAGGACGAGTATACGACACACGACAATGGCATGACACAAACTATACTCTTCGCATCTGTGTCACGTTTTTCAACTCACTTTACATCAAAAACAGAGACTCAACCCTAAAAAAGGTTACTACCATCAGTCAGTTAGTTAGTCAGCTCAGTCAGAGAGTGAAAACACACACACAACGTGTCCAATTTTTATCCAACTTCAACTCCAACTCCTGTCCTTATTTCACGAGTGGTAGGACATATACTTATATGTATATACCTTACGACGATGTGGATAAATGATTAGATTCGATGATGCAAATGAGGATAATACGGGACTCCCTGATCTATTATTATTA
This sequence comes from Eupeodes corollae, assembly GCF_945859685.1. NCBI lineage: Eukaryota > Metazoa > Arthropoda > Insecta > Diptera > Syrphidae > Eupeodes > Eupeodes corollae. The sequence goes on along the minus strand of NC_079147.1, from coordinate 142,899,886 downwards.
TTCCTCTCATGTTGAGGGGTTATAAGCACGACGTGAATTTGATTTGATGATGATGTTGATGCTTCTCTGTTCCTGAACTGGCTGGCATTAGGATTGGGTTTGGGATGGATAGATGGATGCTGACGATGTTTACTATAACATGGATGAGTGATGATGGTTCTCCTTCTACATTACTGCTGCTACTGAGGGTGCTGTTGCTCCTGTTTTCCTATACCCATACCCACAGCTACTTTTCACAAAGTTGGTGATGGATTTCACTTGCATTATGCATTCTAAATTCATTGCAGTCTATACTTTCCATAAAATATTCTTAAAAAAAATATACCGAAAACAACAACAACATCATCAGGATCAGCATCAGCAGCATCCTTTACACATACCTATAGATTTTTGATGAACATGAGTGGTGTATATATGTGAGAAGTTATAATTATATTGATGCCACGTGAGTGGGTGGATACATGTATGTACATAGAAAAGTGGTGATGAATAATTATATAAGTATATTTACATATGTATGTGTGTATTTAGGAAGTATGTATCTATGTAGATGAAGGCAAAAGGACCTAATTCATTTTGTATTGAATTTTAAAATAAATTTTACCGGAATTTCATTTCGATATATAAAAATAATTATTGGCCATTTGATGTTTTTGAATTGGCAAAAAACCATATACAGGATATAATCGGATTTTATTTTGAAATAGAAGCGTATATCTAAGGGATAATTTTTGATTCTGATTTTGATTTTGATTTTAGTCAATATTATTGAAGATAATAATAATTTAGGATTTACAAAATGATAACGTGATTTATATAAAAAAACTATATATAACAAGACAGAAGAACTTTGAGAACTTTCAATAGATTAAAAGAGGATCAATGTGTAGTTGAATGATGAGCTAGACAAGACTAGAGTAAGCTGCTCTGGTTTTTTAAAACTTGTGTATCGATGAGTAAAGAAAATAATTACGATTGCAGAGATATTTTAAAATTATAAATTGGAGAGTAAGCTTGTTTGCTTGTCTCTTTGTTTGTTTGTTTGTTTGTTTGCTTGTTTGTTTGATAGTCCTTCAAGGTGCAACGGAGCAATACTATGATATGATTTTCTTCGAAGCAAGAGAGTGTCTTAAGCTACTTTTTAACGCGCTAAAATATCTCATTCACAGTTTGTTCGAGCAGAAAGAGATTGAAATTCTCTTTTTAGAAAACCAATTAGAAGCATACCATTAGGCGTTTCGTACAATGATATTAAACAGAGTAACAGAATAAATCTGAAATTATTGCAAGTATTTACCCTGATTTACAAAATAACAAACATGATAATCAATTTCTGTGTCAAATAGTGTTTCTAGCACTACAAAACCATCGATGTTGTTTTGAAATTAAATTCAGTTGATGGAGTATCAGGAGATTTGCATGAGTATTTGAACTCAAAAAAGAGCACTTTATAACTCACTGGAGCTGCAATTGAAATTAGGCAATGCTTATGCGAATTTTAGATGCCTCTCGATTATGTATTCTGCAGACTTCGTGCCACGCAACTTGAGCGAAACATTATTATCAGTGCTAATAATAATGTCTAACGCATGCGGCGTTGGAAATGGTAACAATTTAATTATTCACCGAATCTCAATAATTCCTACAGATTTATTATTCCATTTCAAAGACTTTAAAGTATGTTTCGCTTTAACAATAAGCCGAGCTTCATAGTTTTAACAATAGACAGCATTACGTTTGGTTCCTCTGGGTTTCTTTTGATTGTTCAAAACTTACCAAATACCTAATGTATACTTCACTTCCTGGAAAGTTGTGACATTTTGATTTCCATTCATCCATTTTCATTCTAAAATCATCAACAGTCTATTTGTTCAAGACTACAAACGATATTTGCTCATCTTTAGCAGAAGTATAAAACGAACACCGAAATATGGATCTCGACAAGGACACCAAAACTATTCAATTTTATCAGCTTTTCCCATAAAAACTTGACAACTTAAGTAAAACCAAAATATTAAGAAATGGAACTTCCACAACCAAGTTACAAATTTTCGACGGCCGCTATTTCGAGTGTTATGTCGGCTCTGAGCTCATCTAACGTACATCATTGACTTGTTGACATAAACCAATGAAAATGCAGCTCAAATCGCCAATCAATTGGTCCATTTCTTGACATTAAACGCTCATCAATCAAATCAATTGTGTTTGTTTGTTTTGTGGTTTGTGGTGCCATTTTCTTCATACGTCATGCCGCTCAACCCCATATCTTCCAATTTGGGAAAATTCATTAGTTATGGCGCGATAACGCTGGCCATTCCACAGTAACTTGACAATCGTTATCGCTGACGAAAAAATATGGTCCAATAACGCCAACCGCCCATTGACATGAAGTAATGATTCATAAAGCAAATGTAGATTTTCAGCTAACCTATAACGTATATTTTGCTTCGTCACGGAAGACCTTACGTCGGTCGCTTTAAATGGTCCATCGATTTCAATTTTTGAGTCAGCAGGATCTTGTATAGGTGTAAACCAAGATCCTCACAAAAAAAAAAAGCTATAATGTAGTCTGACCTATGTCCAATTCTTAAGAACGATTTAGAATTAACGCCCAAACCTATGTTTAAAGAAGGAAATTACAAATTTAAATAAGCTCTAATTGATTGTCATAAGTCCTGGTATATTGACCAATAATTTCAATGTACTCCAGCTATAAACGAATCCTGAGTCCTTAGACTAAATCGAAAAACACGGCTTTTAAAAAAGTTGAACAATCTACGAAAATCTCTTGCCAGGTTAATTTCCAAGAGTCAACGGAACACCGAACTTCAGAAACAAGTTCCGAGGCACTAAGCTATATAACTAAAAAAAACCGACTAAGGAGCAAAAATTATAAGTGACTGCACAGGAAAACTTTTCTTACTAAATATTGAAAAACTTTTTGATCTTGAAGGAAACGAAAATAACTCAAGTTCGGTTTTTATATACTTTGCGTGAACCCTCTTAAAACTCTTAACCCACAAATAGTGGAGTTTATGGCTAATCCGTTTTCTCTCCAACAGTACGGCGCTGTTTAAAATCAGAGTTTTTACTGTATTCTTTTTATAATGTGCACAAGAAGAAGGGGTAGACAAAAATATATAGGATGACATCTGTCAAACCTTTGTTTATTATTCAGTTGTTTATGCCAAATCAAAAATTGAACAGAATGCTCAAATGATAAAACTTTTTTATCAAAACGAGTGTTTTTTAACGCAAACGTTGTACGCATTGCCCCTATTTTAGGGTAGATGTGGTGGCCCAATGCTCCGGCCAGGAAAGTCTTCGAATCCACACCCACAGGACAGCGCAGTAGAGGAAGACCGCGGATCAGGTGGCGCGCACAAGTGGAAGTGACCTCACCCAACTTGGAGTGCGAAACTGGAGACATCTAGCTAGGGACCGAACTAGATGAAGAAGTTTGTTGGGTGAGGCCCTAGTTCACACAGGACTGTAGCGCCACCTTAAATAAGTAAGTGTTGGCCCTTCACAGTCGACTCTTCTACATTTGGTGGCCAAATTTGAAACTACTAACTTCTTTAAAGGAACGCAACATCGGCCGATAACATCCCCCAGTCCGTGAAAGTGTACAGCAGAGCCCGGGGCAGTCTATTCCTCGCCGTTCACAAGAACTCAGCCTTTCGCAGACAATAACTTGGCGAATTTTGGGTCGGGACTTGGGCCTGCACCCGCACAAGATCCAACTGACCCAGGAACTTAAAGTTCATGACCATAGACAACGCCGTTTGTTGACTGACTGGGCTTCAGATCGTTTGGAAGAGGACCCCAATTTTGACCGCAAAATCATCTTTGGTGACGAGGTGCATTTAAGGATCAATGGCTGTGTTAACAAGCATACACGACATGTGGTTACAGCAGGACGGCACTATGTGCAACACAGCAAAAGCCACGATTGATATTTTGCATGAACGATTTGAGGGTAAGGTTATCTCTCATAGTGGTGATGTGCATTGCCACTAAGGTCATGCGATTTGAACCAGCTAGGCTTTTTCCTGTGGGGTTTCTTGAAGGTGCAGGTCTATGCAAATAAACCACAATCGACCGATGCCCCAAAGGTGAACATAACACAGGCGATCGCTAAAATTCAGCCGGATCTATGCGGAAGAGACATTGACAATTGGACCACTGAGATCCGTGCCACCGTAAGAAGCCAAGACGGGCTTTTGAAGGATGTCATTGTCCGCAATTAGTGACATGCATGTGCCGTTCAAACTAAAAAAAAATATTTTGTTAATACCTCACACTCAGCTTGTATTATTCCATTCATCTACCCGACCTTATTGAAAACCCCTTTTTAATACGTCGATTCGAAAATGTCAAAAACAAATCCTTTGCTCCACATTGAAAAAACATTAAATTGAAGCAAATTTCTCGAAATCAAAAATATCTTTAAAATATATTTGAATTGGATTTAAATTGCAATAAATTGAAACAGATTAATACAGAAAAACGTCAAAAATAGATCTTTAATAAAACAGAATTAAATTACAAAATTTTATTACAGTTTTTGGGCTTAACGGCGGCGGTGTGTCCTTAAACAACATATTTTCTCAAACAAATCTAAAACAGAAATTCGTTCAAAATATCAAAAATAAAATCGACACATTCCTATTGTTCATTTCTCTCTTTAGCACACAACTGTCAAAAATATCTATGTCAGCTTCAAATAACAAATAATGTCATAATCAAATAATGTTTGTTTTATTTTATTAAAATGATACAAAAAACAAGAAAACACTCTTAATATCAAAATAGTTTTTCTATTTTAACACGAATCATGACAAGATGGAATTGAAAACAATAGAACTTTTCATAAAAAGCTTTAAACTCTTAAAAAAAAGAAGAAAATAATAAACAATCAGGCCTTGGAATGATGATTGACAGAAGGACATTTTTATTTCTATCTCTTTAAAAATGGATGCTTTGTGTCTCGACTGTCAAATGAAAAAAACAATTATTTTGATATATAAAATCTAAGGACGAACGAATTGATAACGTTATTTCTGGCTTTTGACACTTTATCCGCCATTGTTGACAGGTTCAGGGCGGTATGTATGTATACTTTCGGTGATACTTATTTTTGAGAGTTTATTAGATTGTGGCTTTATTATCCTTGTTCTAATCCTGTTCCTAGGTTCAAATTGATGAATTGCTAAATATCAAAATGTTTATAACCACAGAGGGTTAAAAAAAATCACCATCATGGAAGGAAGTGGCAGAAAGAAGAAGAGCCATACACTCCATAAAGTGGTACATATATATTTGGTTGAGGTGATGGGCGGATGAACTGTCAGAATATTTTGACCGGCAAAAATAGGATGTGGAATTAAACCACATTTCCGGACTCAAATTCATCCCTTTGTCGCCCAATTTGAAGCAACTTCTGCTGCTGTTACTGATGCTATATAGATAGACTGATGCTTCTGCTTCTGCTACTGCTATACTGCCTCTGTTGTTGATGATGATGATGGTGGTAGAAAGGTAAAATCATTAATTGAAATCATAATCTTCGCTTTGAGAGAAACCCGAGCGGTGGTTTTACAAATCCCTGTACCTACAGCAGATACACAAAGGCAATTTCTATATACATACATACATACATGCACCTATAGATGGAAAAGAGATATGTACATATGAGTATAATATAATATCGATTGTACTTTGGAGTCCCCATCAGTACTTCCTGTTTGATGACCGCAATGAAATTCAGTTTTGCTATGCATCGAAGTATACTTGTGTGTGCATGAGTAGAAGAGCCCTTATGGAATCAACCGAACGAACGAACACCACCGCCGCCGCTGCCGCCATCTACCCGAATGAAAAGCGACCCCGACCAGGTCCAGGTAGCTTAAGCTTTCCGGGGTATGTAAACGGATGTAGTACCCACAACCTACATGGGTGATGGGTGGCAGGATGTTTAAATCCACCCGACCGCACATGATGCTATAGGTTATTTTTCACTAACGCTTATATGAGGTCCTGAATTTGACATACACGTACCTATTCGTACATACATAAATATAATTTTGTCTGTGCATACCTAGGTATGCGGCATCCTTTAGGTATAGCGATGAGATATGGTTTTGGTGAGTGGTTGTGATGATTTTTGATGTCGATGCCACGTTGATAAGGATGGTTTTTGGTATAACCCAGGATCACACAAGAGTGGGTATGTATGTAGGTATATATACTTACGAGTAGTGCTAAAGTGAAGTATAGAGGTTGAATTTACATGTACCAGGATACTATATACACATATGTATGTAGGTACCTTTATACAGATGTTCGGCATAACAGAATAAGCAAAGTAAGTAAGTGCTGATGAGTGAGAATGAGTGTGACGTTCATGCAAAATATTGTGTCGGTATGGCGTCCTCGTCGGTCGGCGGCAAGCGGTCGGTCTGTCAGTGGTGGGGCGAAACGGAGCAGAGATGAGATGAGGGCCAGGCGCTAAAAAGGATGATGATATGATGCCAAGGATCTCTGTATTTGATGAGTTTCGTTCAGACGTGACACTTGATGAATACTTTATGAATATTATCAAAGAGTTTTCTATGGCTCAAGATTTAAAACAGAATTAACATGGTCTATACTTTTATCCTAGGAACGAGTATATAGGTATGCTTATGTTATGTTCCTTTACCTTATACAAAATAAAGTTGTAACACCATGGAATGGATTTATAGAAGGGTGTTTTAGGTGACCTTTTACTCTAGAAGTCATGTTGTACATAATATTAAAATATATGGAGAGATTTATTTAAATACGGGCGTTTTAAATATCATATCTAAAGTTTTTAATAGCTTTATTATCTTTGTATACCTACATAGGTGCTTATTTTTACTACTTTTTTTTTAAATTACATAAACTCTCTGCGAAACAGTAGTTATTAAACTTTAAAGTTTGTTTGAGCTTTTTGTTCTTATAGTTTTTCTGCAAATGACGGAATGGTGAAAATCTAACTTCAAGAAGGGTTTATGAAAATGTTGTTTTTTTAAGTGCTCGATACTTAAAATGCAATATTTTATATATAAGTTTATGGTCCTGGAAAAACTTATTAAAAATAGGAACATTTCAAAGGTAACGAAAAAAACAGTACCCTATCATTCAAATAAACGCTGCTAGATTTTACAACAGACACATTTAAGATTCCATAAACGTCATAAACTGACAGCGATTTCTTTCTTTTCTATTTGACAAGTGCAAATTTGCATTGTGTCATAAAGTTGGTCACCGTAATTAGCTACATATTTAAGATATCGTTGTAAGTTTCAACATTATTTTTATTCAAATTTCTATTAATGTAGTATTATGCGTATCTGTCACAATTATCACTGTCAGTTTCATCAAAGTGACGAGTTTGATATTTTTGAATAGCCAGAAAAATTTGCTGACAACTTTTTTCAAGTGACTAGAAAAATTTTTACGTTTAATCTTGACTTCGTTTCATACAAATTTTGTACAGAAAAAGTTGAAAAGATTATAACATATAAGCATATAAGTGTAATGGTTTGAAATATGAACTGGAAAATATAGATTTAAAAAGGAAATTGAAAGCTCAAGCAGTTCCACTTGAGCCTTAAAGATTAAACATTAACTTACTGTTAATAAATAAAGAAAGACTTTAAGGTTGGAAAATAATTGTCATTCGCTAGACTGAAGCTTAGTTTAATGTTAACTGCTCTTGTGGAAGACTCTTTCGCTTGGTTAAAGAACGATTGAAATTTTGTATCGTCTTTAAAGCTAAAAGGTCATACAATTCATTTCGGAATGAATCTTAATTTTCGACACATTAAGTCAATGGATAGTTAAGTTCCGATGCCGAATGCTTTAGGGTTTCTTATGTAGATTGATGGTAGTTCCGATTAAACTTGAACAGCAAAATTAGGAGAATATTGGTGGTAAGTCTGAAAATGAGCTTAAAAAAATATATTTGTACGAATTCCGTTTCAGAAAATTTTGAGAGCTTTTTTAGTTGAATGGGTCACCATAAATTTAATCGACGCGACGGATCACAGTTTGACCGACCACAAACAATTTTAAGCCGATTTTCTAAGCGAAAATTTAAGTTATGTGTCACAGTATAAGCTCCAGGTATTTAAACCCTGCTTCTACTCGAGCCATAAAAATTCCAGTTACGATAAGTGCACAACCTGGGTAGGTTTTCTCTGAAAGCAACTTATTTTATTATTCGTCTCAACCCAAGAGTCAAGTCTCAAATATAAGACTTTGGTACAAATATTTCGTAAGGAACTGAGTACAGTTTTCACTTAGGTAATGTTGGTATCAACCTTTTAAAAGGTTGCAGAAATGTTTGAGGAACAGAAAAGTATTGGGATGATCCTGCTAGAAAGCTTTGAATTTAGTTATAATAAAACTTGTTCTATAAATTGTAAGCTGGTAGTTTAATAAGACCATCTAAATCCGAAGCCATTAAGAATGGGGAATCCGGTTCCTTAATGTATAGATGACATGCACAGCAAAACTTATATGCATTTGCTCAGGATCAGCTACGAAGAGTCTTTCAAAGTAAAAGGCCATTGTATCTTTATTGACAGCAGAGATTGTTAACTTATGACTAATTTGAAGTCAAGCCTTTTAATAACAGCTTTTTTCATCCCCTCTCTGCTATGGTAATTTTAGGATTTGAACTCACCACGAAACACAGATTGGAAGATGCATTGAATTAGTAGCAGAAATTACTTCTAAAACCTTAACATTTTCAAGCCAGCTATTTTAAGCTACAAAAATCAATAACAGATCAACCCTGGGGCGAGCTTTGGACATTCGGCTTAAAACTACAAACCCAAAGTCATTAATCATCTCTGTCATAAAGTTTAAGTTTGAGTAAGGGCATTCATCTGGGGAATTTCCATACAATTTTAAATCTCTGGTAGCGGCTATCAATATTAAAGTTTAAAAACGATGCATTTTTCTTAAAACATCAAAAAACACTCAAATATCCTTTTAAACGTCTAAGAATTTTGACTAACACTTGACAAAACCGCCTTAAATTCGTCTACTTTGGTTGAAAAACAGTAATTTCTCTTAAAATTTGATGGTTTCAAAAGTAACTTGATGTGTGTGCACCTTTAAACCATGCCTCTCATGGAACCCAAGTGTGTTTTTAAGTAATCTTGCTCGCAATCATAAATTCCAATTTCCACACAGAAAAAAAAACTTAAATAAAAATAAATTACTTAATTAACTTAAATGTAAAAATATAGACAAACAAAAACAACAACAACATTGACAAACGTAAATTTCAATTAAATATCTATCCTTAAAGTAACCGACTTATGTATTTTTTTTCCTTAAAATTTTCTTTCCCTTTTGAGTTCACAAAAAAATCATTCGTACTGTGAATTTCGTCCTGTCACCCATTTATATTTTTATTCACAATAAAAACTTCTATTTTATTAAGGTTTTACTTACTTAAATAAAAAAAATAGAAAAACACAAAAAAACCCTTCCCATGATTAGAATCGTAGACAAGTCGAGTCACTATCGCCCATTGCCGTGACCGCCTTCACCACCGACGGCCGCCGCCAACGACAACGACGACGTTGTGGTCACTTATTTTAACCCTTTTTCCCCGATTCTTCGTTTTGAAAAATATATAAATAGGGTGGTGGTGTGTTTAAGTGGCTTCTTTGGTAGTAGAAGAGATACAACATACATATATACAAATATCCTTTATTTTTTAAAAATAAAGAAACTTGAGGTTGTGGCACGACCAATTCGTTTTCTCTAAATTAAAGTATCCCATTACGAAGCTACTATCCCAGAAAAATGGGTAGAAAAATACAGACGCTTTCAATATGAGAAGAGGGTTGAAAAGGAAAAGGAATGCTTTTTCGATTTTATAAAAGAGTCTAGAGTTTCATGCTCTATGTTTATACATTTATTCTTTCAAGTTAGAAATAGGTATAATGTATATAAACTAAAATTAGGTGCGTCTTAGTTAGTTTATAGTTCTGGGGATTGACATCCGAGACTCTCACTTAGTTCTATAATTTAGATACTTTTCTATCTTTTACTCTAGATATATATGGAAGTATGCTGTCACACCCTAATGTGCCAAACTGGCCAATGGCTAGTGAAGGAAATCAATATAGAACTTATTCGTATAGCTTAAAGAGGTGTGGTCAGAGTTTTTTGTTAAGTTAATTTAAGTGCTTTTGTATAAGGTACTATCGTAAAGCCTTGATGAATTTAATTGTATTAAAACCATTTTAACCAAATAAATCATTCGATAAAAAGTTTGACGCCTGATATTTTAAAAAAAAGGACCTTTAAAGCAAATTATTTGAGTGTTCTTTATGTCGAAGGACAAAGACGTGTGGTTTTCAATCTGGCAATACTTTTTTCGGAGTTAGCCTTTTTGACAGCTTTTACTTGATGTATGCTCAGTTTGGTTTGCTATTTCATATAATGCGCAAACTAACTCCTGAACAACGTTTGTAAATCATACAATCTTGAGAAATAAGCGCCCAACAGAATCGAAAATCCGAGCCACCATGGTTGAAGACACTATTGCTGCATTGAAGCAGAGTGTCGGAAAAGACTAGAATGATCCCATCCGCCACCGGGCGTAATAATTGCAGCTGTTTCAATCACTTTACGGAAAATTAAGTGGAAGGATATTGGTTTGCAGGATTAAAAAATCATATTAGTGCAAAAATTAAAGCCGAATGGCCATCAAGCGCGAAGCACGTTGCGTTGGTTGAATGGACGCAAAACGAGATGACAACCGCTCTCGATTTGTTCATCAATGAAGTTCGGGGGTACGTTAAGAAGATAAAAAGTGTCTTATGTGGATTGATCATGATCCACAAGTCATTGTTGAGAATCTGAAGTTAAAGACCTCTGGTTCAAACAAGACGGTGCTACATGTCATACAACCTACGAAACAATTAATCAAGGAATATGTTTCGGGCTTGTGGCGGTAATTCCAAGAAAAACAAGAGGCTGGGATGCGACCCACACTGATAACTTCCCATCCCGTCTGTCGATTTGTCTTGCTTCAAAGTTTGTCTATATGTACTCGTACCAATTTTTACCAAATTTGCGTACTATTTTTTGTAGATTTTTTTTAATGAAAAAACGGACTGTTGGATTTTTATATACAAATTACTGAATATCGAAAACAATATTTTTTGTGAAATAAAATAAGTTTGAAGCTAATATTTTTAATTTTTGAAAAGCTATTTAAATTGAAAGTAAATTTTTACCAAGTATTAGAATTGTTTTTTTTTAGAGTTTTATTTTTTGTAAAAATCTGTCATTCGATTTTTTTCAAAATTTTATCGAATATTGAAAACAATATTTCTTATAAGATAAAATTAGTTTGAAGAAAATATTTCAAATTTTTGAAAAGATATTTGAGTCAAAAATCAATTTTCACCAACTTTTAGTAAATTTTTTTTAGGTTTTTAATTTTTTTTTGCACAAAAACTGTCAATTCGATTTTCTTCAAAATTTTATTGAATGTTGACAACAATATTTGTTGAAAGATTAAAGTTGTTAAAAGCCAATATATTCAATTTTTGGAAAAATATTTGAGTCGAAAATCAATTTAAAAAAAAAACTGTAAATTCGATTTTTCTAAAAAAATTTCAAAATGTTAAAAACAATATTCCTTATAAGATAAAATAAGTTTGAATCCTAAATTTTAAGTTTTTGAAAAGATATTTGAATCGATATTCAATTTTTACCAACTTTGAGTAATGTTTTTTTTAGATTTTAATTTTTATAAAAAAAAAACTGTCTCAAAATTGTATCAGATATCAAAAACATTATTATTCGTTGCACAAAATTGTTTTGGAGATGAAATCATATTTCAGTCGTAAAAATTTGGAGGTGACAATTTTTTTTTTCAGTTTTATTGATTTATAAAAAAAACCGTTATATAGACTTTTTTCAAAAAATATACTTGTTTGGTATCACGTTACAATATATTATATAAAATTTAATTCAAATCTCTAGCATTTTTGGTTCGTAAGATATTTAGGGTTAACCAAAACTTTCACCTTTTTTTCAAACTGCTATGGTAAAAAAACCACTCACGCAATTTTCTTGAGAGCCTTTTCTGAATCTTTCTGAATTATTATCTGTATAACAAAATTTATTTGAAATAGATATCTCTTCTGGTTCTTGAGCTATGGACGACGAAAAAAACGTCGCGAACGTACGGACGTACGAACGTGCGTACACACGCACGCACAGACATCTTTCTAAAAATCTTTTATTTCGACTCTAGGGACCTTGAAACGTCGAGAAATGTCAAAATTTTCAATTTGACAAATCGGGCCCATTACAATAACTTCCTATGGGCAGTTAATATTTGTAAATATTTCGTGTCGATAGACCGCTGGCCCTTTTTTTATGAGGTTATGAAAAGTCTCTGGCCCAAGCATTGCTGACATTCGGCTCTTATTGCTTCAGAAAGTGGTAAGTAAAATTCCCTGCCATAATAACAAATTATATGCGTTTTATTACTTCATCAAACCACTCGTCTTTAAAAATATCCCTTCTTAAATTGTTCAATTTTTATTTGCTATGTTTTCTATGTTTTTGTCTTTAAATTGCATAGGTGTCTTATTTTCTATGATATTTTCAGATGGTGTAATATTTTAAAGCCTAAATAGTTTCATCGTTTTATTAATTTGCAATTTAGTTGTTGCGATGTTTTCTATATTTTAGTTGACACGTATAAATATAGCAAATCAGAAATTTTTAATTTATTTGTTTTCGATGTTTATTTTTCACACAAAACCTTAAAAAAAATAATTTTAATTTTAATTTTGTCTGTTTTTTGTTTCAAAACATTAATACTTAAAATATGCATCAGAAAATCGTTTAAAGTTTTTCTTTGAATATTTGTTTAAAGAATTTATATTTTTCATCTTTAAAAATGTTCTATGTTTTCGACGTTTTGTTTTTGCTGGATCAGTAATATTTAAAAAGAAAAATATCTAAATATATCATAAGAAGCAATAAAATATTCTTATGTATATTTAATTATATTAAGGACTGGAATCAAACCTTAAATATATATTATAAAACCATCTTAAGGATTTTAAAAGTATAGGTATTAGAAAATACCTTTCATTGCAGAAATAATGCAGAATGTCATCTTCTCCAACTAATTGGATTTTTTCTATATATACCTATGTTGAGAAATCTTGGACGGAAAAACTTACCTGAAAAGAAAAGAAAGAAAAATCGAATTAGAAAAATATTATACATTTATTGCAGATAGATATTTGTCTTAAAAAATACTATAGTTTTATAAACCTCTTGGAAATGAAAAGAGCATAAATGGCGAATCATTTTTTCTTTCTTTTTTTTTAAGAAAAGATTATAACTTTTAATTAATAAAACCAGTTATAAACACAAAAGTTTCAAGGAAGAACAAAAAGAAAGGATATACAACTAAGAAAAAAAATAAGAAAGCAAGGACATGACGTCAAACCATAGAGCAAAGTATTTAACAAAAGGAGACACAAAAACAAAATAATTAAAAGACGATTGTAAGCTAAATATACTTAAAATGAACTTACATTCTTTATGAGTTCATTATAAATGTTTAATTATTTAATTAGCAAAATGAATGAAAAGGAGACACAAAAAGGATATGGGAATGGTTACACAGGAATGAAGAAACACTTCCTAGAAAAACAAAAGAAAGGAGACAAATTTCGAATCCGACCGCATATAAAAAGCAGTTTGTTTTAATCTAAATGTGACACCCTTTGGTTAAGGTACGAGAATCAACTTTGTAAACGGAAGAAAGAAGTCCCTCAAGAATTGAAAGAAATTTATAGCAAAATATACGTCAGAGGGTTTTGTTATTTAATATTAACACAATAACACTAAGAAATAAGAATACCCATCTAAAATAGGACAAAATTAGGATAGTCAGACAGGACGAATCCTTGAGGGAACAATTCGATATGGGGGTTGGTTATTGTGGTATGAGTAAAGTAATTTACTAATTATTAGACAGGATAAGATATACACAATTTCTTTCCTTACACAGGTTTATCTTATCGCTAATATAGTGAAACAAATCTTAACATCGTTTTGGAGACACTTAGATTTTTGCACATGATATTTCGAAGGCATTTCTCTTATAGAAAATGTGTGCATTTGGTATTTGATGAATCTCTTCTTTGTTGAGTTAGAAATCATCTTTCACACCATTCAATTCCATTAGTATTGCTCGATTTCAAATCTGAGATCCACAAAACTAACGCTGGGGTGCCGCAGGGCTCTGTTTTGTCTCCGACACTCTTCCGTTTTTTTGTATAATTGATATTTTGTCTTCTAACTAACTTAATTTTATCGTTTATGGAACTACCCTCGCCGCTTTTAAAATCTCATCCTAGTCCTTCAGTGTGGACGCTATATAAGTCTGCATATGATAAGCTCAATAAGTTCCGAACTTGAAAGCATTTTCCAATGGGAAATGAAAATCGGTGTGGAAATTGATGCTTCGAAAGATCAATGTTGTTTACTGTCGGAAAAGCATCAATGTCATAAATGGTGCTAAGTGTTAAAGATTTCTCCAAATATGCGAAGAGTTTATTACTCTTTCTGATCTGGCTATAATTTAAAAAGCTTTAATTTTTTCCCGAAACTCCATTATTTTTCGCATTTTTGGACTGGTACTCGATAACATACTTGAGTCTTTTTAGTCAAATTGAAAAGAAAGCTCAAGAAATGAGAAACTGGTTGTGTCACTGAGTTATTTGCAACTCTTAAATACCATCCCAAGAACTCATGTCTATCATTGTTGCATTCCTTCCCCCAAACAATTTAGGCGTAATACACGTATTTCTAGGAATACTTATCAGTTGACCCTTGAATTCAATTCCGGACTTACTGTTCAGTAGATTAGAGATATTTTCTTTAGCCGCACTACACGAATATGGAATGCTGTACCAGAGTCATTATTTCCTAATCATTTCAATGCAATATTCATTAATATCTCCCATTTAATCCACTAATCCTAACTGCTCCACTATCCTTTCCTAACTGCTCGCACTGCGTCCAATTCGTTGTAAGGGTAAAAAGAAAATTCAAACTCTCATTTCATTTTGATTTAACTGTTTTTGTTTTTGAAAATCTTTGATCATTTATTCGAGCACTCTGTTGATGTAAAGAAAATCTTCAATGGAACTTATTGCTACATTTAAAAAAAAAACCCTACCTTAAAATGTACACAAGACCCAATGTATACCCTCCCTCTATCTCTTTACGTTTTATTTTTATATTTTTAATATTTGTTTGGTGCTTTTAAGGTTGTTTTATTTTGTGCCCTATACGATCGTGCAATATGCTTCACTGAAATATGCATTTCTGATTTTTCCTATAAAAATGGTAATTTTATATTTTATATTTATTCCATGTCTACCAAAGAAAAAAAAAAACAAATAACAGTACCTATATCCTTATTCCTCGTGGGTATAAGTAGCTTCGTATATATTCACGTAGTAAACTGTGTACGTCGTTCTTTTTTTGAACTTAATATTTACATATGTATTCTTCGTATGTCTGTAAGGGAGGATAAAGCTTTAAGTCTACATGATATATCTATATCAATATTGTGCATCATTAGAAATACATCAGTGAACGATTTTCGATATTGTATATATTTCTGCGAAGCGGGATAAGGAATAAAAAAACAGCTTAATATTTTAACTTAAGGTACCTAAAGTGTTTTTTTTTTTTTTGGAAAAAGGGGAAGAATTTTCATTTTGTTTGAGGTGTATTGTATTTTATATGCATCCGTTTGAACTTGATTTTGGAAAAAAAGATAAGGTAACAACACACAAGTCGTAAAGTCTCATAAAGATTTTACCAAAAGAGCGAGTTTGAGGCGTTTTTTGATGGAAGTTTAAATTAAATTGAAAAACGCGCGTGCTTAGGGAGTGAGTTGAAATTTAATGTATAATGCGTTCGGGGTCATAATGTCTATGGTACGTAATGTGGTTTTAAGTACCTTATAAATATGTTATACCTACAGAGACTTGATTCTGGCTAACTTTTCTTTATCAAAGCCTCAATTTTTAATTCTGAAAAATCTCAAGATAAAATTGTTCTTGTGGTCATTGCAGCAAGTGTCAAAGAATAGCACATCCATGAATAGTTTCATAACTTTTTCGAGAGAGCTTCATTTGACATTTTGTTTAAAGCTCAGAACAAAACGAGTTTAAACTCTCATAGCGCCAAGTTTTTCTTTTTTGGGCAGAAGAAGCTGTCAAGTTTTTTGGCAAGTCTGGTCGGTGGCTATAACCGATCATTAAATATTTAATCCTTTATTAAAATATTCATGATTCAAATCAAACATTGAGGTTTATTATTGTTTTTTGAAAGCACAACTGAAAATACATAAAAAGGGAAGATCTTCAGTGAAAAGATTAAGCTCCTAATTATGGAATAGAAAATAGGCTTGGACGACCTACTCTACCCGTCTGTTGATATTTCTTAATAAATAAAAAACGTTCCAAATCAAAATCTTTCTTTTATTTGATAATAATTGTGTCGGATGAAACCATTTCTTAACCATTTTTTAGTTGTTTTTGTAAGTTTTTATTTTTCTTTGAAAATTGTTGGTTTCAATATAAGTTTTGGTTCCCGAAAACCAACTTTTACTAATTTTAGTAATAGGAGATGTCAAGAAATGTCCAAATTTGTATCTAGACAGATCGACCCAATTATATCAACTCCCTTTGGGGAGTAAAATGTCAGCTGCTCCTTGAAAAAAATTTGTATCAATAAAATAAAATGTAAGTTTTGGGTTAAATAGGGTATTTTTTTAGTGAAAAAAGATCTATAGGTTATTAAATTCAGTTTGTACCAGACATAACAAATCAGTGGATTCCTTCACGATTTTTAAAACCAAATATAGCTCTAACTTTCTTGTATAATTTAAGCGATTTTTAACAATTCACATGGATGGCAGAATATTTTTAACAGAATTTTAAAATAAAAAGTGGAGGACCAAAATGAGAACCTTTAGGCACTCTTGTAGACGATTATATGCCTCTGAAAACCAATGAATAAATACATTAGGTGGCACAACGGTCCGTTAAGAACTAGGACCTAGTGACTCTTAACTATTCCTGTGTGCAAATAATGTTGTCAGGGATGGAGGGAATTTACAGTTTTAAGCCAAATCAGTGCGGCTAATATGAGAAAGCACTTTTTATGACAAGAATTACTCTTGGAGGAATTTGTAGTTATCACTAGAGGTAGTACCCGTGAAAGACTTTTAGATGGCATAGGTAAGGATTGATCCCAAGACCTCTGGCTTCGAGCCCAAAGTACTTACCATTATGCCACGGGTACTAGTCTTTAAGACAAATTAAAATAAGACCACATGGCTCTTTAAATAATATCAATCTTCACGAATAGGTCTTTTCCAAATTGTTCCCTTTAAAGACTTTCAGAATAGAAAGTCAAAGTCTACCAATCTAACTTTGAAATAACCAAACTTACTATCACAAAATATTTCACATGATTTTCATGACAAGAACACAAAAATCTCAAAACAATCTGATATCTTTCCAACTGCAAAACAAAACTTGTGATATGTCAACTATTATAGAGAATTCTATTACAAATGAAATATATACATATGTATGTAAAGGGTGGTTAAATTTTAAGGCCAATGTTTAGTGTGCACCACATCACAAATGTCAAGTTTTGTTCTGCATTTCATTTGACATTTCCCAATTTCAGACTAACTCACACTTGATAGCGTGGCTGAAGAGCCGTCCACCTTAACTCGTAGTCGTGCCCAACTAGTGGACCTTTCACGTTCGTCTTTCATGAATATTATGTATAGGGCTTGGATTTGCACGTTTTAAAGGCGCAATTGACCATGTTAAGCACAGTACCCGTGGCATGATGGTTAGTGCGTTGGACTGTCATGCAAGGGGTCTTGGGTTCAATCCCTGCCTGTGCCAGCTTAATTTAAAAAATTAATTTTCGCGGGTACTGCCTCTTGCGAGGAATTGACAAATCCTTCAAGAGTAATTCTTGTCATGAAAAAGTGCTTTCTCAAACTAGCCGTTCGGATTCGGCCTTAAATTGTAGGTCCCTTCCATTTTCAAAGAAAATCGTCGTTTTGACCTCAGTGTATTTGTCAATATCAGAATTGAACAAAGAGTGATTGTCGAGTCGAAAAATCAGATTTATGTGCTGGCGGCACAATCGGGACGCATTTTTTCCAAAATGAGGCCGGTCAAGCAGTAGCTGTGAATGGTATTCTCTATCGTGGGATGATAAATAACTTTTTTTTATCATAATTAAAAGATATGATAATAATTGCATAAATAATTTGTGTTATTTAAAATCAACATCGGCCTTTAAAATTTAACCACCCTTCATATATGTGCTTCAACTCAAAATCTCCATTTTCAGCTTATGGTCGTAAAGTCACATTTATATATACTTGGGTACCAACTCTGTATCGTTATAAAAGCTAACTGCAATTTATATGTATATATTTATACATATATATTCTTTAATGTATCTACAATATATGTACATACGTCGATGCAAAAAAAATGTTTCTTGATGTTGACTCAAAACGGATACAAGAAAGAAGAAGAAACTGATATAAGATAAAACTGAAATAACAGAAATCTTTACAGCACACCCATAACATATAGCTTATGAAGAAGTTACTCGTATATCCTTTTAAACGTCGTTGTCGTCACAACCTACTGAAGCTGACACGATTACATATACATATTACATTCACTCGATTAATTCCTTCGAAATGTTACAAGGTGCAACATTTAAAAGGACATCAGAAGAACAACAACAGCAACAAAAACAAAAACTGCACTCTGAGATTGATTTTTTCAAAATCCTTTTTTTTCTAAATTTTTGTTGTTCCTTTATGTCCTTTACTTTCTCTTTTCTCCTCCTCCTCTGAATATTTATTCATTCATACTTGCTTGAGTGCTAATAATCTCTTTTTGTTTGAACACTAATATACATTTTTGCTAACATAATCCTGCCTGCCACCCAAAAATGAAACACACACACACATACAGGAGCATCCACTTTCACTGTCGTCGTAGTCGTCAATAGTGCTTTGTAAATAATTTGTCCTGAACGAATAAAACAAAAAAGAAATAAAAAATAGTGAAGAGAATCCTTAAAACGAATTCAAATGAAAGCACAATATTCACTTCACTCGCGCGGCAGAAGCAGGCAGAGGCGTCGTCGTTGGACGGAACGGGCTTGGGCGGGCGGTGCGGTATGGCGACATCCTTGTCATTGAATAACTACTGTATGCAGGAATATGTTTTGCATTTGCAGTGTGCTTATGTTAATTTCTAAAAGCAGGCTATAACGCTAACACTATATCGGCACAGAGTGGATGAGTATGAGTATGAGTTGAGTATAGAAAAAGTATCTAGGTTCTCTATGATGGCAGGCATTCAAGCATACAAAATGCATCACATTTATGCAACGTTTAAGTCGCGCGAAAAATGATTGTGGAATGGCGTTCATCGTCCTCGTCCTCATCCTCATCATCGTCCTCGCCATAGTCGTCAGTGTCGTCGTCGACACGAGCTGAAAGGATAAAATGCTCGATGGGTTGGAAGGAAACCTGTGTTATGTAGCGGTGGCAGTGATGGAGGGTAACGGTGCAAGAAAATAGAATAAAACTAAAACAAAAAAAAAAATCGTTGATGGCATAGTGTTTCCTTTTTCCATTATCATCCTTGCCTGAGCCACACTCTAACATCACATGAAGCTTTCAAGTGCTTATGCAGATGCAGAAAACCTGCTGCATATTAAAGATGTCATATCTTCTATAGGTACCAACCTAACCTAGGTATAGCTACAAAAATACAAAAAAGTGGGTGTTTTATATATACATGTAGATATCCATGTATATATATGTGTATGGAACAAATAATGGGTGCAAGAAACGAAGACGAAGAAGCAAACTTTATTGCTTAACTAAGTTGACCTATTTTTATGTGGTTTTGTACATATAGAGATACTCGTACATATATAAGCAGAATATGTAGATATGTAGGAAGTTTTTTTAGCCTTGGAAGTTGAGAATGGCAAAGGTGGTGATGTAGTTTAGTGTATACCTACAGTGTCTTTTATTTTTAAATGGATTAAAGGGTTTTATAGCCTCTCATAATAATTTATTTCATAGATCTTTGAAGAAGTCTGTAAAGCTTATTTCTTTTAATCTGTATAGACGGCGCCGGCGACTTAATGTATTCTTTGATTTTACATGAACCGCTTAATCCTTGTTTAGATTTTTTACTTTTTTGCAAAAACAATCATATTTTTGACATCCTTTATTGAAAGTTAGGATCAGGTTACATAATGTACAATGTGATCAGATCAGGTTGTTAGAAGGGCTTTATCAATTTATTTGTTAGCATTTACCCGTAGCTATTCCCATGTCGATAAAGAAAATCAAAGTATCACATATTAGAGACACTCCAGGGCAAGTATACATGAGTTAGGTGGAACCAAGAGCTAAGCTGTCTAGTGTTAAAGTGATGAAGCACGGCTTTTCTAGGTTCACTCTCGCTACTTTAAGGGTTTTCCTTAAAGTCTTATTGATTGTCATACCAAAGCAAACTATAATGAGGAATTGAAGCCTTTTGAATGGATTGAACCTTTCCAACCCTGCCTCCAGTAAACGTATTAGCACTTATTTATAATATTTCGACCATGTCTTATAAAATAACATAATCGAGGTGCATCACAAGTTCGCATAAGCATAACTCATTATTTCGATTCCAGATAACTCTGCTGGGTTCTTCTGTTACTTCATCTAATGTGTGTATATACATCGCCCTCTGACTGAGACATTGATCGTCATGCACGTTATTATGTCAGGGTAAACATATTATGCCATAAGTGCAGAATAACAAAAATCTCCCTTCTTGCCCTTGCCATCCATTTTTATAACTGCCCAATCCTATTTTTAATAGTCTTTCAGGATAGTTTCCTGCAATAATGTCATTAAAAGAATCGCCTGAAGATAGGCAGTGATGATAGGTCCAAAGCAGGCAGAGCACCTAATGATATGCTTCGATATATTCTAAAAATAGAACAATACCACATCTAATTGTACGTGTTACCGGTGGATCTGTTCAAATGAGCTATGAATGAGACTTAACAGCGGTCAAAAGCAGCTTCAGCCTTTTAACTACCTCCACACAAAAAATCAGGTCATACTATTGCCTTGTTGCACCGTGAAAGACGGACAAACAAACAAGCAAACAATTATATTAAAGGGAAAAATTGAATCCTATAGCGTTCTTAAGAAATGGACAAATTTCAGGGAAAATTACTGCGTAGTACCCGTGGCATGCTGGTTAGTGCGTTGGACTGTCTTGGGTTCGATCCCTGCCTATACCATCTAATGTCTCTTCACGGGTACTGCCTCTTGCGGGGAATTGACAAATTCTCCAAGAGTGACTCTTGGCATGAAAAAGTGCTTTCTCAAAATTAGCCATTCGGATTCGGCATATAAACTGTAGGTCCCCTTCATTCCTGATAACATTACTCGCACGCAGGAATGGTTGAGAGTTGTAAGTCACTAGGCTCTAGTTCTCAACGGACTGTTGCGCCACCCAATTAATTAATTAAAAAATTACTGCGAATTTTGCATAAGAATTTTGGTTTGTACTTAAAAAAGTTTAAGCCCTCTCAAGAATAGAATCCTATAGACCATTTTCTCAAGAAGCTGATGCGTCAAGATGATTAATTTTATATAAAAATCATCAATCGTCAATGATGAAGCTAATGAGGTTCCAACAGAATTGTTCCACAAGCCACACATCACAGCTTATAACCGATTTATTGAAGAACAAAATTGGTAAGTTTAATTATTTCAAGACATGAACCAAACCGATTAGCCACCTCGTTCATTAGATTTGCAGCCTCTATTAGACTATTTTCTTTGGGACTACGGCAAGTCATTGCTTTGTTCCCACAAGCCGACGACATTGGAAATGCTCAGAGTTATGGATGCAAAATGGATGCCGTTTCGGCTAAAATGTGTGTCTGAGTCATCCAAAATTGGATCCCACGAATCGACCACTGTAAACGTTTTTACGGTGGCCATAAACGAAGTGGAGTTTAGTTCATAAATATTTTGATTGTACTTCAAGTCGATAATAAAGTTTTTGAAATATCTCAAATGGCTTTCGTTTTGTTTTTTAACAAAATTTTTAAAATTATATTGGAAAACCTGATAGTTCTTAAAATTTTAAATCATTGGTTGAAATTTTATTATTTTATTTTTAATATTTTCGTTTCCACACTTTTCCAAATTCTAGGTTTCTTACTCACTTAAAAAAGAACTGAAAACAAAAAGAAATAAAAAACCATCAATTTATAACTTCCCGATTTTGATCCTTATTTCGCAGGAAGTAATAAGAAGGACAAGGAAAAAGGTCCCAAAGCAAATTTTACAGAAATTACATATTCAAGAAACAGATACGTATGTATTTTTTTTGTGGTGGCTTGATGATTCAAATTCAATACGGTACGGAATGGTCATTTTTCTTTACGTAGCTAAAATATACTCTTGTTTTACATATCTATTTTGCTTATGTATACATATGCACATAAGTTATATACCTTATACTCTGCTGCGGTTTTGAGGTTATTTTGGTTTTCTTTCGATAGTATAGTACCAATTTACGTACCATACGAGTATGGTAAGATGAATTTCTAAAGCCGACTTACCTATACTCTATAACGTTTGATGCGGTTGTCTACTCCACCCAAAGAGGGGGATGATGGTTTATGTGTGTGGTTTTAGAGTGAAAGGGTTTGTTGTTTTTTTTTTGTTGTTTTGCTCTAAAGTTTTAAGCTATTGCTTTCAACGTGTCCTAGACGCCACCGTGTGTCAGAATTCGCCTTAAGGGAGCACTTTATCCTGCACGCGGGTCAACTTATATATTTAGATATCCTTGTTTTAGTGTCAACATAGAATATTTAAAAAAAAATGTAAGGGTAGCTAAAATACATTATTTTCTATTCCCTTTCCCTTGTGCATACTTTAAGGTAAATTGCTTTTTTATTTTATTTTATGAGCTTTTGCTCTTCTTGTTTTAAGGATATACTCACTTTACCGGGATAAATATTGCTTCCTTTTTTGTTTTTTAAGTTTAAGGTGGTTGGGATAGTTGGCATATTCGATGAGGGTAATATCTACAAAAATATGTCTTCTGGTAAAATAGATGTCATATGGTTTTTATGACATTTTAGTCTTTGATTTGGGAAAACAAAGCAAATCGGTTTGAGATGAACTTGCGTCTTACATATCAACATTTAAAAGCTTAAAAGGTCTAAATCAATGTTTAATTTTGGTTTATTAATAAGTTTGTTATATCTTTGCTATAATAAATAGGAATATACACCCATTAATTAATTATTTATTTTAGATTTAGATTTAGATTTAGATTTATTCATTGAATGCATACACAGTAAGACGTACATCTTATAATATTAGTGATATGCTAAAATACAAAACATAAAATAGTTAACAGGCTACTTCAAAGATGAATTTATATAAATTTTTTGAGTTTAAATAAAATTTAATTTAATTTAATTAATAATTAATAATCTCATTCTTTAAATTCAAATTGATTTATTCAGTTAAAATTACAATTAGTATATAATATTTATGTACATATGTATATTTATACAAATTTTTGTAGTTCAGTTCGTTATTTAAAATCATGTAATATAAAATTCGTACATATTAATCTCAACTCTCAACTTTATGCGAGGTTCTTTGAAAATTAGGCACTTTGAAAATGACTTCGGAGTTCTAATCGAAACTTAGTTTCTCCATTTAAAGTTTTCAAGTTTCTAGGCAGAAGATTCCACAGACGAATAGCGTAAACAAAAAATTGTTGTTCAGAGGTACGACAGGAATAATGAGGGTGCGTCAAGATGATTAATTTTATATCAAAATCATCAATCATCAGTGATGAAGCTAATGAGGTTTCAACAGAATTGTTCCACAAGCCACACATCACAGCTTATAACCGATTTATTGAAGAACAAAATTGGTAAGTTTAATTATTTCAAGGCATGAACCAAACCGATTAGCCACCTCGTTCATTAGATTTGCTGTTTCTATCAGACTATTTTCTTTGGGGTTACTGTAAGTCATTGCTTTGTTCCGACAAGCCGACGACATTGCAGGTCAAAAGCTCAGAATCAAAATGCAAAATGGATGCCTTTTCGGCTAAGATATGTGTCTGAGTCATCCAAAATTGAATCGCACGAATCGACCACTGTAAACGTTTTTACGGTGGCCATAAACGAAGTCGAGTTTAGTTCATAAATATTTTGATTGTACTTCAAGTCGATAATAAAGTTTTTGAAATATCTCAAATGGCTTTCGTTTTGTTTTTTAACAAAATTTTTAAAATTATATTGGAAAACCTGATAGTTCTTAAAATTTTAAATCATTGGTTGAAATTTTATGATTTTATTTTTAATATTTTCGTTTCCACACTTTTCCAAATTCTAGGTTTCTTACTCACTTAAAAAAGAACTGAAAACAAAAAGAAATAAAAAACCATCAATTTATAACTTCCCGATTTTGATCCTTATTTCGCAGGAAGTAATAAGAAGGACAAGGAAAAAGGTCCCAAAGCAAATTTTACAGAAATTACATATTCAAGAAACAGATACGTATGTATTTTTTTTGTGGTGGCTTGATGATTCAAATTCAATACGGTACGGAATGGTCATTTTTCTTTACGTAGCTAAAATATACTCTTTTCAAGTTTCTAGGCAGAAGATTCCACAGACGAATAGCGTAAACAAAAAATTGTTGTTCAGAGGTACGACAGGAATAATGAGGGTGCATAAGCATTAAGGATCTGCTTGAGGAACTGAATTGAATCCTATTATATAAACTAGAAGGTTGTTGCGTGTTTATTATGTTACAGAGTAGGAGTAGCGTCCTGTACCGCATGAGATGATCAAAGGAAAAGTTGTAAATTTGGCGTGAAAATTCCGAAATACGATCAAAACGACGTAGACCAAAAATGTAGCGAGCTATGTTATTAAAGGCGACATTCAATTTCCTTCTACTGTTGGCATCACAGTTGCTAAAAACTTCGCAACCATAAGTTAATATTGGGATCACAATCGTTTTGGCAATCATCATCCGAGTGTTCAAGGGCGTAAAATGTTGTGACGACCATAACATTCTAAGAACCCCATAAACCTTACCCACCGCTACATTGATATGGCTGTCCCAAGTAAGTCTCCTGTTAAACAACATGCCTAGATTTCGCGCATTCGATGTAAATTCAATTGGTATACCATTCAAGCAGATGCTTGGAAAATACTCCAGGTTAATTGCTGATTTATTGATGATAACACATTTTGACTTGGTAGGATTTAAGAAAAGACCATTATTCTGAGACCAATTTGATATTTTTTCGAGATCTTGGTTGATAGTATAAGCTCCATCTTCTATTAGCCCCAGGGGACAACTATAGATCAACTGTACATCATCAGCAAACATTTGAATCGCACATCCCGAAATCTGAGTTGGTATTTCATTAATGTATAGAGAGAAGAGAAGGGGACCCAATATTGCTATCTATTGTCCTATTATCCTTTATTACACAACTCATTAATATTCCAAAACAAAAATTAAATGAATAAACAAAAATTGACATTTATATATTATTATATTAGAAGTATTCTCTTTCAATTCCAATTTACCCATAGCAATTACATAAATAACAAGTTTAAAAAACAAAATGTGCATTTCTATTGGCAACTTTTGTTTTGTTCATTTAGTTTAAGCCATATTCTAATATACACACATACATACATTTATAGAGATATAAACAAAATGCTTTTAGAGGTAATATAATCGTCCTGCATTAAAATGCAATTAAATTATTTTTGAAGCACTTTTAGTCATAGCAACTGAAATAATGTACATTTATTTATATGAATTCAGTAAATGTGTTTAGTACATTATTTATGATGGGTGTGAGTGTGTTTGTGTATATTTTTGTATTTTAGTGTGGGTTTGTATAAACGTACATATGTATACAGTGACGAGAATTGTTTAAGGGACATTTTAGCTGTCAAAAATACACTCCGTTTCACTAGACTAGGAATATACTCAATTTTGTTTATTATTATAATGAAACACTCTTTTCGCGTGGAATTAATCCTTGAAGTCCCAAGTTTGTGGAAGAAAGAGGAAACATCTATAAAAGAAACTCTAGAGCTTGCCTATCTTTAAAAGAATTTACAAACGAGACTTAAGCATAAAGTAGCAAAAATCCGTTCTTAACAAACAATGACAGACTCAAAATAGCAAAATGGAATGCAAACGGTCTTTTACACCATGTTTATCAGAATTAAACATCTTTATAAACATGTGTTTTGAAACTCATCTTAATAATAGATTGCCAAACTATAAACGCTATCAAGCTCCTTATCTAGATCGCAAAGCTATGGGAAGATCAGCAATACCTCTAAAAAAATACTCAACAAGCTTTGAAACCATAGTTTACTAATAAAATCAGGCAAGTATCAAAGAAAGATTTTAAGATAGCTAGAACAAATTCCGTTATGAACTTGAAAGTTTGAAAAACCTTAGATTTCCCATGCAAACAATTGAACATTATTATATTGATGATAAATAATTTATGATGTGCAAATGGCTGCTGAAGAAAGTACTCCAACTATTTCGAGCTTGAGAGAAACACAAATAAAACTTCTTGTCGATATAAAAGTGCTTAATTTGGAGAAAGGTACGAAGTTTCCAGACAATAAGACAGTCTTTTACCGTCTAAACAACAAACTTAAAAAACAACCAGTGATTTCAAAAATAATTCACTAAGAAGATTTCTGAAAAGGTGTGTAAACAGATGCTTCTTTGATTGAGAGGCAGTTCCTTTTACTGTCAAAGAAGGAAGTAGCAGTTCAAAATAAGTTTTTTAGTAAAAAATCTCCATGTTACGATTTATTGTAAAGAAAATATCTCTATAGCCTTCAAACAACTCCAGTTCATAAATAACGCATGTCTTAAACTAAGATATGCAGCAAATCATTGGAAATTTGCAGTAGCCAATGTAACACTTAAACAAGGTAAGCCACCAAAAGATGCAACAACTTTCAGACCAATATCGCATTATACCAATGATTGCAAGTTTTTGAAAAAAACTGCTACTCAAAGGGCTCAGCAAAATAATAAAAGAAAGAAACTTTATTTCGAACCATTAGTTTGGTTTAAGAATTAAACATTCCATTATTAAACAAGCACATCGAATTATGGATGTGGTGGAAAGGCACTTAAAGAAAAACAAGGATGCTCGGCTTTATTCTTGGGATCTGGGACTTGAGTAAGTATGTAGTTCAGTACTACGAAATACTGAAATCATATGTTAAGAACACTGACTTTTCAACCACTATTACTAGCAACCCAAGAAAATAGAAGCTGGTGTACCGCAAGGAAATGTCCCAGGAAACTCTTTGTTTACCTTCCTCTAATACTGTCAAATACCTTGGAATAACTTTTGATGCAAAGCTTAAATGGAAAGAGCTAAATTTAAAGTACAGAAGAATGAATCGGGTAATAGGAAGGAAGAACCTTATGTTTTATAAGTAAGTACTGAAACCCGTTTAGACTTATGTCATTTAACTATGGGACTCTACAGAGGAACCAAAGCATTCATCTATAAATACAAAAACAAAAGTCTTTAGTGAAATAATAAATGCACCTTGGTATATAAGAAACAGCCATTCAATCGTGAGCTCCAAATTGAAATAGATACAAAATACGCTGCATGGCAGCGATTTCAACGTCATACTAACTTCGAAATAGTGGCCGTCTTTAATGTATGAAGCAATATTAATAGATTAGGAAGAACTAAGTCTCAAGAGACGATGGTTAGACTATTGCTGTTGAAAAGTAATATTTTCAGTTAAATACTTTCCCTTAAGTGATTTAGTCATCTCAGAATTTGTTCGTCTTCTATATAAATGTAGTTTTCTGTATGCTTGATTGTACGTTTGTATGTTTGTTTGCTTGTTTGAACACCCAAATCTCAGAAACTACTGGTCCGATTCTCGAAATATTTCAATGTTAGAGAGCCCATTTATTGAGCAAAGATATAGGCTATATTACATCACGGTAAGACTACTACAAGCAAAGCACTAAATAAAGAATGTTTCAAAATCGTGGATTTTTTTTTATTTTCAGAGCTTTCACTGCTTCGGCTGCGGAAATGGTTAAAGTTTTGCTGAGATAATGTATGACAGAATAGTTCCTCTTTGATATTCTTAAAGAAAAGTACACCACAGCATGTTTCTATCTTTGAAATTTGGCTCACTATAACCTTTTATATGCTAAACAAATATTTTAGTAGAGAAATATTTGATACATTATCTATTGACTCGCTGTGTATTTTATTTAAAATTACTATAGGTACTACTGTCCTCTAGTGAATATTTTTGTTAATCTGATATTTCTATGCCGTTCGAATACGAAAAAGTAATAGTAAACATTATCATTACAAAAGTATAGGTTAGCTACGAAGCTAGCTAACCTGAAAAATATAACTACCAACTTTCAATGGTTGTTTAACTATAACTATATTGTTTATTTTTATACTTTGTATATATCAAAGTTTGAATATGTATCTAAATGAACAGGATACAAACTTTATTCCTTTTTTGAACTATAAACATACAACATTCAGTCCCCCTTTTATGTCTCTATAGTATATGGTATAGAGACCTTTAGTTTGTGAAGTTGAGTTTATAGCCCATGTGTGGGGGTGGTTAAGGTTCGTTTGAATCAACAATATGTCCTAATCATGCTTCTCATATATGGTTTGTACCTACCCTACCACCAAAATCAGATAAATTGTAACTACTGTTTAAAAGGTCTACGACATGAATGTTATGAAAAACATGCCAGTATAAATCCGACTACACATACATGAATTCATACCCTATACGAAGGGACCAATTACATAGGGTATAGTATTATAGTTGGCATGGAATTAATGTTTAATTAGAATGTTTGCTACAATAATATATATATATGTATTCTTTCCATTTGCATTGCAATCCGCCCAACAAAACACCACGTCATCGTTGTAAGTCGTCGCTCGTCAGTAGTCGCCTTTTTTTTTGTTTTGTTCAGTTTTTCAAAACAGCAAAACAGTAGGCAGTTATTTGTAATGAATGACCGACCATATTCCTAATTCCATAGGTTTTGTTTTTAACGCGACCTAACTTAATTATATATAATTATACAAAAAAAAATTATTGAGCATTTGATTATAAACAATAAAGGTAAAGAGAGGAGGTTCATAAATTCCTTTTTATGGCTGTGAAATTATATTTAAAAATTATTTATGGTTTCAAATGGAATTAAATGACTATTGGAATCTGTTTTTGATATTTCTGGGTAAGTATAGAGTTAACCTATAAATATAATAATTAATTAAGTACTTGGATGGATCCTTTGAGTTCTAATGAGCTACATAAATCTACATATCATACAGAAGTTTCACAAACAAACATTCTTTTTTCAAATTTCTGTGCATTTTAGTTTTTGTTTTCTTCGAAAATAGGTGAATTGTGTTAAATTTGTCTGTCCATCGATATTTTAATAATGAACAGTTAAAGATATTCAATTTTTCGTATGCTCGTTTGGTTGATATCGATAAATTAAAAAAGAAACAATTTTAATTTTCCTTCTTTGGAAAACAATTTACTTAATCAAACTTACCATAACGATAAGTTTATTTTAAAATTAACGTGACGATTACTGGACTCATTTCTGTAATGCTTTTTAAAAAAAATCCGGGAGTTCTTGTTATCAAAAGATCACAGAGACTCATAGAGTGATTCAAAAACGATTATAGAGTAATACATAAACCTTCAGAGTGCCTTAAACAAATATAGGTGTCATCTGTCAAGTCCATTTCCATACATGTCCGAAAATCACAGTGAGGAGGTACTCAAAGCACACCTAATTTTCACAGAAGTCGAATTTCCAATAAATATTGAAGTCTTCAAATAATCTTCCTATTTTGAAGATATGTAAATCAGTAATTTCTATAATTTCACATTCAAAAAAATCAGCAATTTTAAAAATCGATTAACACGAAACCCCATTACGCATTGCACCAGAATTTTTGCAGCAATGATGAAAATTCTACCGCGTCAAATATGACACACATGTTTGATTTTGTCCCTTTAATTACTGTCTACCTATCAAAAAGTATATTTAAATTGGAAAGGAATATACATCACTTATATATAGATACAAAAAAAAATAAGAAACATCCCACAACTAGAACGAAATGAGTCCTCATTAAAATCCATTTTCAATTCATTGTACAGAATAAATAAAATCAAAGAATTGGAACATGTTTCACAAGGTATATCAACGACGACTACGACGACGATGGTAGCGTTTCGAGGAGCAACCAGAATCACCTTCATTCATGTACCATCCTCTTAGCATCATATTATTAATACCTCACCTCTCGACACTAGGACACTAGAACGGCTGTCAGAGATGTAGATACCATTATATTTACATATGTATATTATAGAATATTGGTGCGCACTTGTGGCCTCTTTAACCTGTGATATAATATATATTATATCATCGATGAGTCCTATTCTACACTCTGAATCGTTTTTGTTCAAATTCGTGTTTTTTTTCGACGGAATGTCTGATAGTTTGGTGTGATTTAAAGTTCTTTCAAAATATATGTCCGATTCATCTTTAAGTTTCATTAATCTATAGTAGTATTAAAAATTGGAAAGTTAATAAGTTTGTTTGATTGTTTGTTTGTTTGTTTGCTCGTGCTTCACATCGCAAGGAAGCAATATTTTGACATGATTTTTTGTGTGTAGGTAGTAATAATGCTAAAAGGTGTTGAAAGCTAGTTTTTACTGCGGTTAAATATCTCATTTACAGATGCCTGATGATATTGGACAAATCATCGTGGACTATTAATAGGCGTTTCGTAGATTAACATTAAAGCAAGAAACTATACTGAAACACTATTGAAATTAGGAGAAGACAGTAGCTTAAGTAAAGTTAAGTAAAAGTACAAATGTAAAACCCGACAACCGGTGCCGGTTTTTCGGTTTAAAATGTTTCGAATTTTATTTGTTTTTAATATTTTATATCAGTACTTTATACAATAAAGACAATTATCATAATCAAATGTTCTGCGGTGTACATGAACAAGTATGCGCTTTAGAATCAGCCGTTTAGGTATTAAAAATGTATTTTTAAACAAAATATTTAAATCATAACTTTTTCTGTTTTTGATTTTATTTTATATATATATTTTTTTAATATTAAAATTTTTTCACTGGCATAACTATTTTCTGTCTGTCCGACCATGGTCCGTGGAATTTTATTTGTGGAATGATTTAATTGGATGCTTATATTATTTCTTTTTTTTTAACAATCCGGTTGAAATATATTTTTGTGTGTGTTTTTGTTATGCGTTCGGCGGATGAACAGAATTGCGTCTAAAAGATACGATATCATATCAACAGGCAAAAATATATAGATATTTTTGTTTGTATTTCAAGTATAGTTGGTTTGTTGATAGGTAGGTACTTAAAATACAATTTAAAAAACAAAAAAGTTTTGTTCATAAGAATCTTTCATAATAATTATTGTGCCATAGAATGACTATTATAAAATCATTGTGCAATAATTTTTTTTTTTGTTTCGAAAGCTATTGCTATGTTTTATTATAAATTATATGCCTCTTCATGTAGTTTGAAGTGGACAACAACAAAAAAAAAATATAACAACAAACGGCAGGGATATTGAAAATTTGTTTTTGGTGTGAGTATCTAGATACATATTTTATGAACCACGATGTTGCCAATAAAAATGAAGATAAATTAATTAATAATATAATAAATATGAGGACCTATCTATCTATCTACCTTTCTACCTACAGACTGCATATTTTTGAGTTTTGAGAACACAATAATTTAAATTCCTAAAAATGTTGTGGTTTAATTTTTAAAAACAGCCTTGGATAGAAGGGAGATATGAATATTTTAAATGAAAGCTCATCATGACCCATAATAACAAAAATATACCTTCTTGGAAAATTAAATGAGTTAAAGTTATAATTGTTTTGATACCAGGAAAATACATCTACATGTTGAGTATTTCTAGAAAATTTTGAAATTTTCAAATAAAACTTGAAGTATATAAATTCTGGTCCGTCCGTCTAGTCGAGTTTTTAATTTTAATCAGATATCGAAGAAAATTGGGATAAACCTTGTGTACAGAAAAACTTAGGAAAGTTTTTATTTCTAACGAAATTCTGAGACGGTGTCCGCAACTTTAAGCGTTAACTGTAATCTACGGCCAGTAAGTTCAGCGTCTGCAGCAAACATTACAAAACAATGAATTCCAAGGCGTTCTTAAGAATTGGACATCGCTCAGACTAAATTGTGGCGTATTTTGTTTAACGATCTTGGTAAACACACATCAAAATCCTGCTGATTAAAGAATTAATGCCTATTGACCATTTAAAGCGACATACAGGACCGTTCCGTGTTTATCGAGTGAAAATCAAAATTTGTTTCATAAGTCACTACTTCGTGCCGACATGGTTGGCGTTGGCGGTATTTTTTAGTCGCCAATAACTATCGCCACGGTACTCTGAATGGCAAGGGCAATAACTAACGAATTGGCCCGAATTGGAAGATATGGACTTGGACGACATATGGCTTTAAAAGGATGATCTTTCAAGCCACACAGCACAAGTTACAATTGATTTCTTGAGGAGTCACTTTCATGAGCGTGTATATCTCAAGAAATAGGTTGCCTCGATTATGCGTTGTTCATGCGATTTAACATCTCTAAACTATTATCTTCTCTGCAACGTTAAGTCATTGCTGCTTACGATTATGTTGGAAGAGCTTAAACTCAACATTAAAAGCAAAATAGTGAAAATGAGGTAAAATGAAACTATTCCTGCAAACGGCCATATGAAAGAAGTCAAGTTCCATTCATAAAAGTGTTGATTGTACTTCAAGTTGATGATAAAGCTTTTGAAATATTTCAAATGGTTTGCACTAAAAAAATAAGGAAGAATACTGGAAAACCGGATAAATTATAATCTCTTTAAGTTTAATCTCTTTATAAATGTGGTCAAAAACTTTTCAACAATGTCGAGTCAGAAATAAAAACCATTTCAATATAGGTGCAAATATATCCCCATATCCTCGTTTATGCTGCATGTTTAATTGATATGTGTGGTTCTTGTTTTTATTTACTGTCTCTTAAAAAATTTAAAAAAAAACGACTTATATTCCATTAAAAGTACCTGCATATAGCCTCCGTACCACCGTAGTACCTAAAACCTAACAGTGAAGAATTAATAATTCATATAACGAACTCTCTTCCCTCATTGAAAATAAACAACCAAAAAAAATCATTTCCTTCCGGAAATTTTAGCTTATTGTGTACACAACAAAATATAGTATCCACCTCCACCAACACACAAAAAAAACAACAAAAAGAAAATAAACTCTAAAATATTCAATTACAATAGGGATCACTGCATTGAATGATTGCCACATTGGGGATTGGGATAGAATCGAAAGGACTAACATGATGATGGCGGCGTGGTTTTTAGGGAGGAAAAAGGAAGCGCTTGAAAGGATCTCGCATCGCATGGCTTAATTCATTCAGTTTTACACTCAATATAAAAAAATAAAAATAATACAAAAAGAAGTGTTAGAAATACGTATTTAAAAATCAAAACAACCACAACAACAAAAACAAAAAGGATATTTTTTCTTTTTTGTGGGTATTTATATTAAGGCAAAATATAAAATCCTTCCAAATAGG
Source organism: Eupeodes corollae (assembly GCF_945859685.1). Taxonomy (NCBI): domain Eukaryota; kingdom Metazoa; phylum Arthropoda; class Insecta; order Diptera; family Syrphidae; genus Eupeodes; species Eupeodes corollae. Next base: position 142,865,892 of record NC_079147.1, on the reverse strand, counting down.
ACAGGAATATGAAAAACAGAAACAGAAGCAAAAACAAGATAGACAGACACACACAACAATGGCACTGACTTTCCTTCGCTCTCTGACTCTGATGTTTATATGTCTCAAAAACCTCAGCCAAAAAAGCCGGAAGGACTAAAGAGAAAACAACATTTTAAGCGTAAGCGTTAAGGTATGTACCTTGTCCTCGATCTAACTTCAGATGGACTCAGGATCCAATACTAACGAAGACTTGCAGAGGTGGGTGATGGTGGTGGTAATGGAAGTAAGTAGTAATATAGGAAAATGTACAGGAAACGAAAATCGCGTCTACACAGTTTCCAACTTATAAATATTCATTTAGAATATTTTCATTTTGTTTTCATTTTTGTTTTATTTTTTTCTGTTGGTCGCTCCTTGTCGGGCGGGATGCTCTATTATTTTTTTCTATTTTGGAATTGTTTTCCATAAATGAATAGGTACATACATAGTAGGAGAAGGTGAAATAACAGTTACATCTCCCACGAGAGGGATGAATGAATGAATATCCTTCAGATCATGTTTACACAGACAGAGATACGTATAACGAAGGTAGGTAGGTAAGTAAACAAAAGTGTTGTTTCCTTAAATTGTGAGGAGTAAAATTTTCAGATTGTTTAAACAGCAACAAAATAAAATAAAAAGGTCATGAAAGGTGTTGCGATATATGAGTTCGGTTTATGCTTTATGTCCATTGTATCTATAGGGGACCTTCCTCTAGGTCCTCTTGATAATACTCACTCGTAGTATACCAAAAACATCACCAGGACACAAAGAGTGATGTAATTATGCAGTGGCGACCAAGTGCACAATAACCCCAAAAGAGTAAATTACTTTATACCTATAATATCCTTTTTCCCTACATAGGGTTAAAAATTCCATAAAAGAAAATACATAAAGGTCGTTCTTTTTTGTGTGTTATGGTACACAAAAGATATGACCTGACCGACCCAGACCCAGAACCAGACCGTTGTTCGGTTCGCTCGTCCGACAATCGACCATATACATCCAACGGAACCATGAACCAAAACACAGAAAGAAAGATGGATCCTGGGTGCGGTTCAGTTTGGTTTGAATTTGTGATTGTGATTGTGCGGTTGGTCATTGTGCTGTTGCGGATGGCGACACCTTCCTTCCGTTCATTCATCCATTTCCATTCATCTTCCGGCAGGTTAAGTCTGTGTTTGTTTTCTTTTTTTACAGATACGGTACAACTTACCTTACCTACCTACCTATTTTATTATTTCGCAGTAAAAATAAAATGTCCTCAATATCCTTTTTTACTTATATAAAAAGCAAGTTTTACAATTTAAAAAAAAAATATCCCGGAGTGAGCTATTTTGTAGGTAATGGTAATGGGATAGAAAAAGGACATTTTTTTGAAAATAAAACCGAGCTTGGAAATGTTTTAAAATGTTGCACAAAGTTTGTTGGAAACACAGATACTAACATTAGACTCTTTAAAAAAAAGATTTTATGTGACAAAAAAAAAACTAAAAAGACTATTTTAGATGTAAAGAGAAGAATCATTCGTAAAATAAATAAAATAAAATAAAGGACACTATAATAATTATCATAGTTTGCCTTTAACAGTGTAAAAGACCGCTAGTTTTGTGAATGAGGAATTTCGAGATAGTATTTAAGATACAATTCGAGAAAGAGTTTTACTTATTTTTCTATAAAAATACTGATTTGTCTTGTTGTTGTGACAATGGAAATTCACATTAGGTATGATGACGAAGTAACCATCATGCAGCTCATACTCAAATGGAAAGAGGCTTAAGCTTAAAGAGGATATTTCGTAACTCCACCCAAGGTTTATTTAAGGGTTCTTATATGGAGGCCAGTAAGAAGTTTAAAGAGCTTTGTAAGAGTTAAGAGTTTGTAAAATTATACGCTGAAACACCACAAGCACCTTTTTCTCTTAGCACAAAACTGTATTCAAATTTAATGCATTCTCATTTTAAGGATCTTTTAAATCCTGAAACATAGCCGACTAAGTGGTATTTCGCACTAACTGGATTCTCTATACTGCGTTTTTATAGTTATCGAGTTTGAAGAAACGTTTAAAGATGGAAAAGCAAACGGTTTGAATTTCATATTCAAAGAACAGCTTTCAAAATTTGTCAATACAGTTTTGGCGAGGGAGAACTTTCTTCAGATTAAAACGATGACTCATAATTGTCTTGTTAGTTGAATTGAGACAGGAAAATTGCTAAGGGAGTTCCAGGCTGGATTTAAACAACAATAATCAGCAATTGATAACACTTTTATATCCAGAAGCTTGGCAGAGAATTTCCTGAAACAAATTAAAAAAGCTGTATGCTTTTCATAAAATCGTTCGAGGTGCACATTTCTATAAGCTGAATTGTAGGTATGAGGAATTTCAAAAATACAATTCGGTTGAGAAACTCCTAACGCACTTAGGTCTTGCTTCGGATTGGCATATTAATTTTAATACATAAGATTTATCAGCTGCTAAGAATAAGATTGTTGAAGTGTTCAAGTCCTTGTACAGAACATAAGCTTGTAGAGAAAAACAGTTTCCAGAATTCCAATAATGTTCATGTGATTTTTAAAAGGATTAAGATGTCCTAAAACCATTTAAAACCCTTTAAAAATGCTAACAAAGACAAAAAATGTGAGTTTAAGTTTAAACTTCAAATGTCTCTTCACGATAAAATTCTTCCCTTCTAAAAATTCTGTTTCTGAAATTTTCGTAAGTTATGAGTCTTAATTTGACCCAACATTAAGTTTTCAGAAGTTCTTGAATTTAACACCGTTCTTATATTTTTTAATATAAATTAAAAACTTAGCATGAAAGGATTAACAAGAATTACTTTCAATCCGGTTTGCCTTTTCCTGTTGAAAATCGTTGTAGCACAAGTGATTGTTCTTTTCTTAAAAATTCATTAAGACACGTGAAATCTAAAAAGTTATGAAGATTTCTAGACAATTTTATGAAATATCGAAACTTTTTTTCAGATACGTATATTTTGAAAAAAAAAAGAATGTGTGTCGAATATAATTTTCAAAACAAAAATTGCTTCATTCAAAACATTTCATCAAAGTGAATTTTCCACCTACATACTTGTCTGTTGTCTAACGATGAGTCAGACAGGCGAATGATTAAATATATCAATCAACAATATACTTCCATATATTTTGAAAAATTCAGGTGTATCGTCCAAAATAAAAAAAAATTGGTAGCTTGCCAAATTTGTTATTCATATTTCTTTTCTTTTGAACACATATTTAAATCATGGCCATTCTTTTTTTTAAGAAAATGTAAAAAATTCCTTGAACACTTATTTTTGAGACATTAAATATGTCAAAAATATCAAATTTTGAAATGATGAAAGTGTTAAAGTGCTATTTTAGCATAAGTCCATCTGGATTCTTAATTTTTTTGAGGTACATATTTAATTAGGTAGGGATACAAAATCGACTAACTGACCCAAGAGCTGAAATCAGACGACCATACGCAACGTCTTCGTGTGTAAGCTAATTGGATTTTATAGCAGTTAAAAATGTGTCCCAATTTGGGCCGGAAAATCATCTTTAGGGACGAGACCCGTTTTTTTATAAGAGGTACGTGAAAAAAAAAACACCAACCCACACGAGATTCACGAGGTGCTAATGCAACCAAATAAAGTTACTGTTTGGTGTGAGTTTTGCGCTGGAGGCGTCATTGGTCCGTACTTCTCCGAAAATAATGCTGGCCATCAATGACGATCGCTAAAGGTCGATGATCACCAAATTCTTATGGTCTCAGTTGGCCATGGACAGTAGTGTGGACATATGACTTCAACAGCTCAAGACACAATCGATCTGCGCAAGAGGTTTCAAGTTACTCATGCTATTCATAGGGCTTTCAAAATAAGATAAAACCTCATTCTCATAGAACTTCTTTAATTCAATTTTAATTTCGATCTGCTTTAAGTGGAAAACCCTTTATACGGCAATTTTCATACAAAATTAAATTGATCTTCTTTTAATAAGAAATAAAAACCGTAAAAAAATTCTACTTAAATTCAAAAAAAATGGTTTTCGACTAAAAATCTCGTGAACAAGAAAAGATATTGAAGTCAAACTTATTTTATCATGTTTAAAATGTTGTTGTTATACTAACGTCAATTATTTTCGAAAAATCCTATAGACAACTTTTTACTATTAAGCACGAAAACCTACAAAACTATTAAAAATTAGTAAAAAAATAGTTTTCGACTCCGGCGTCTTGAGAACAATGGAAGAAATTGACTTCAAAAATTTGTTTCTATTACACAAATTGTTTTAATTAACATTTTTTAAAACTTTTACAAATATCGAGAGACGGTCACGAAAGGGAAGTTACCAGTGGTGGGTCGCGTCGCAGCCTCGTTTAAACGTTGATTTTGAATTTTTCCTTTTTTGTAATTTTCGAAGTATCGTCATCATTGAACCGACTTCATTGACTAAGTAATCAAAAATGGCGTCTTTTTAAAATTTAAAGTTCATGTCCAACAAATTCAAAAATAATGTTTTCGCAATTTACGCTTACAATTATGCTAATTAAAATTCTGTAGTAATGGCAATTTAATGGTCCTTAATATATATAACACAATAATTCAAACTAAGTGTCAACCGTCAACCCTTTGCGTACCTGTACAACTTGTAAACGGATAATTTAAACTAAATTATTTCTTCCTCCTCTCTTAAATAAACACACACAAATAATACAAAAAAAAACACCCCACCTGTTAAATGTAGAACAACAAATTCCTTAATAAATTCAAAACTCATATACGACTAACCTAAGTACCTTAAATGCCTTTATACCAATCTACCTTAACCTTATGTAGTTACGTAAAAACCCGACAAATTTATGCATTTTTTTCGCTCTGCCACTCAAGCCGCACCCTGGCACATTTCGTTTTCGCACACATGCAAGGATAAAGTTTTTGAAATTATATTTGTTGTCCTGAGTTAAATGTATTAACAGATGACTGCAACTCTAGCTCAGGTTTAATACTGGCAATCGCGTCGGTTGTCGTCGGCGGCGCGGCGGTCGGTGAAATAAACTGAGCAGAAAAAAAATACAACTTTAAAAATAAACGAACATAGGTACGAGTATACTGAACGCTTGACCTCTTAAAACCCTTTAAGCTTATTATGCGTATATCGTTGGATGGTTTGATTTCGCAAGCATTTAAAGAATAAACAAAAAATCAACTGCAACACTTTTAAATACCATTGGACTTTTTTATTTTATGATGGTGGGATGGAAATGTGGAACCCATTTCCCAGAACTTTATTTCCCTCATAGCAATTACATTGCGGAAGAAATCACACCTGTTTGTCGGGGTGAAGAAGAGGAATAAAATGAATAGCTTCCCCCGCTCTTTTGCACAAAGACCGTTGACGCCAACGACGACCGAGCGACAACGACAACTACGACGACGACCGTACTGTGTTATATTTCACTTTTATTGAGTTTTAAAAAAAAAATTAAAATATACAAAATTTCTCTCTCCTCAAAAATCCAAAATAAAAAGGATTCAAAGACAAAAATAAAAATATATATATATTTATACAAAGTACTTAAACGCGATTTTATTTTCGGTAATTTAATTTGGAAGTGAAAGTTTTCCCGGGAAATAATAATTAAATGATTGTTCGGTCTTTTTTTGTTGTTGTATTTTTGTTTGAGTGTTTTATTTGAGGTAAAAAGGTTTATGATAGGTTTGAAAAACAGTAAAAGCTTTTTAACTTTTGAATTTTTTACTTTTTTAAAAAGGGTTTGTCAGGGGATTTTTATTTTACCACGTTTTATTTTATCTTTTTCATTTGGTTGTCATCACGTGAAACTTACCTGAAATGAAAAGAAATACAAAATTAAATTAGTAATTAAGTTGAAATGGAATAATGGAAATGGAACATGCAATAAATTAAAAATACAGTAAAAATAAAAACTTCCAATAAAATGTTTCCTGTTAATCAAACCAACAACTCTTAGAAATGCTTCAATAGTTAGAAGGAAAAATAACTTTTTGAAGACGATGCTTTTGAAAATTAAAACAAATATTTCTATTTCACTCTTTCTTCATTAATTATTTAGAAGACAACACAAAATGCATGAATATATGGAAATATAAGCGGAGACAAAATGGAACCCTGAGGAACACCAGCAATTCTTTTATGAAGAAACTAAACTTCAAGTTAAGTCAGAGCATCGATGTTAAAATAGTAAATTTTATATATTCGAGCTTAGGAAATGTCAAGTGTACATTAAAACAATAGGTGTTTTTTTTCGGGAAAGTACAGGACATTTTTATGAATACCAGATAAGAGATGACGTATTGTTTTCCATTTTTGACGTTTGAAGATCGATGGGTGCGTTCGTAGAGTAGTAGTACATAAAAAACACATGTTTGCTAATTTATTTATTTGTATATTTTTTTAATGAGCTGACGACTTAAATTTTATTAAATTTTTTTGTAAATGCATGTTTTCAATTTTGCATTATTTTACATAGAATGCATTTAAATCAAAATAATAATAAGATTTATAATACTTGAGTTTAAATAGCTAACTTAAAATATTAAAGTTTACAAATTTTAAATGCGTCTGCTCTTTTAAGATGGAGCATTTGAATTTCTAAAAATCTTCTGTAAAGCAAAATTTGTGTAAATCTTTTCGGAATCTTTTTCAATTCTTTATATAACTGATTCCCTTAAATGATTTAAGCAAGGGTCTAACAAGGGATAAATAGAGGTATAACGATTTAATTTTCAAAAAACTTAGAATTTCTAGAAATAACAACCAACATCAAGTACCTCTACAAATATCATGGTCTATTTGAAGTAAAAAGCTCAAAAATAACTCGAACATCTTTTGGACTCGTTAATCTTTCAAATTAATGATTTCTAATTTCATATAAGTAATCAATTGGATGGACTATATTAGAGAATGCTACAATACTGCATTTTTGAATATTGAAATAAAATCCATTTTTAGTATACCAGTTAACAATTCAGTCTAATGGAGATCTTACAGAGCTAAAAATCTTGAGATCATTGGCATATATAAGACGCTTTGAAAATTAAATATAATTTACCAAATCATTATAAAAAGGATAAAGAGAAGTGGTGTAAGATGACTGCCTTGCGGTACACCAGCAAGTTTTTTTCATTTCACTAGATAATGCATCGTCAATTTTAACATATTGACAAAATATTGAAATAAGATCCACTTCAAGTACATCAGTTAATAATTCAGTCTGATGGAGAGCTAAAGATCTTGAAATCATTGGCATATACTAGACACTTTGAAAATTAAATATAATTTGACATATCATTAATAAATAGAATAAAGAGTAGTGGTCTAAGGTGACTGCCTTGCGGTACACCAGCTAAGTTTTTTTTGTTTCACTTGATAATGCATCGCTTTATTCAATAACTTTGAATCAAACTTAGGAGATTAGAACATAAGCAAACTCAAATTTTTTTGAAAAATCGATATAAATAATGTCAACTTGCAATCGATTTTATAAACAACAAAAGCAGTAACTTGTAAATATTGATAAATTTCATGTCGTCGATCTATCTTTTATATAGCCATATTGATTCTGGGAAATCCTAATTCAAAATAAAGCTATAAATGTGTCTTCTATAGAGCGCCTAGGTATTAGCCAAACGTGGTAGAATGGATATTAGATGTCACGTTTTCTTATAGCCAAAAGTTCCGCCTAAAAAAGCTACTGGGAAGGCAGAATGAGACTTAATTTTAGCCTATTACGCCTCCACTATCCTTTCATTTGTTTTCATCTGTGTAAAAGTGGATTGACTCATCTTTCAGGAAAGTTCTCTTCTCCCAGGAAGATCTTGAAGGTATAGAAATCTAGAAGTTTCTGTAGAATTGTAGTTGAGGGATGGTGTAGTCTATGTGCTTTGGAAATGATTCTAAAGACTTAAGAATTACGGAGTGACCAAAGTTGTTGTAAATCCATTGCACCAAAGCTTTGAGGCGAATTTTAGAGCTTGCAGCTATTTGTTTGGTTAACATAACATAAGGTGTTAGGTAGAGAGCCACAGATGGGGTCGTGCGAAGCTATCTGCGATAGGCAATCGGAACACTTTACATTATTTAGTTTATCGCGGTTTACACCTTTTTCTTAAGCACTCCAGCATCCTACCTCACCATACATTAAAATCGGTCTGATTACCGATGTTTATAACCGCATGCTCAATATAAGTATCAGATAAAACAATTTCTATAATTAAAAATCCAGATCGAATTGCAAATAAAAGACTACCCCCCCTATTGAAACCCGGCTGTTTGGAGCAGAGATCTTTTTCGAAAACATTGAAATCCGATAATCTTGTTTGTCAGAAAGCTTCTCTATTTTTAACTTAAAATCATTTGACCAATGACCTTGAAAAGATACATCATCAATATGTGTATAGTTTGAAATCGAAACATATTGGCACTGGTGTTGCAGTGCTTAACAAAATGACATTCAAAAAGCAGCGTTTTTTTTTTATTTCAAAAGCGTGATTTTCGATTTGTTTTTTACTCCACGAAATTGATCCAAAATTTGTCGAGTTAAGTTAAATATTTCAAATTTAAATCCCACATATATCCTTTTTATGCCTTTTATGAGCGAAATAAATTACAAAAAAAACACACACACATATCTAACTTAAATGGTTGATTTTTTATTTTATCTTGTGTCATCTTTCATCGTTAATACATCCTCATAAAAAGTACCCACGTACAACATACGCAGTAAGAAATAAAATACAAAACAATAAGAAAAGAAAAGAATCCTTATATCGAAATACATATAAAACAAAAACAAAATGCGTGGTTGTTTTGTGTCACATACGAAACAGCGAAGATATAAACCATTTCAAAATACATCATCTTGCAATAAACGAAACGTCCGTTTGTCCGTCTTTATGTATGTATGTTGTCTATAGATGCCATATCGTAGTTTGCTGTGTTCGTCAATATAATAAAGTACAAAATATGTTCCATAGAGATACATACACACACATAAATATTTTAGGTAAGGGAGGAGATTTAGGGTAAAACCCACTCTTGGTGATAAATGACATAATGCTCTGCTCTGCAGCATTCACCACATCTCACAACTCGAAAAAATTCAATCTTGGCTATCAAACAACATTTTCCATAACATAATTGTTTTAATGTTTTATAAGAGCTTAATTTTTGTTTATTCGTTGTCATAGCTTGGCTTTGGCTGGCTGTCACTTGTTGTCATATCGCTTAGAAACGACGAAGACGAGTTAAAGTAATAAATGGCGTATGGTATATTAATAATAATGAGGACACTAAATATGTGTATGTACTGCATACCTATACAAAGAAAGGTCTAGTGTTATAATCGTGCAACAGCCCCAAACAGACGCACGGCCAGACCAACTCAAATGAACCTAAAACAACCCCTCAAACCGATGGCTAAAATCATGACTACAACGTGATGCGCTAATGGATCCTAGACTAGATGATGTACTTGTCGTAAATTTTCATACCATTAATGCAGACTATTTAATTTCTCAAGTTATAATCATCATCATCATCATCAAAATATCACACTCTCTCATCTTATCTCATCTTCAAACTCACACTCATTTTGAGGGTCTTTGATGGAGCGTGAGCGGAATGGATATTATGGACAGACAATATGTGAGGGTGGTCTGGATTTGGATGTGGTTCTGGATGATAGCTTTTGGCTAAAAAATAGAAGAGGACTTGACTTGAGTGTTTGTATTTGTTTGTTGTCCTTTTAGTCACAATATCAGAACATGCGAGTAGAGTAAATTTCTTATTTTGGGAAATATGAAAAGTTTTAAAAAATATAGTTATGTAAATGGAATATCAGAATACTCTGATTTTTTTTTAAACGAGGCCTTCCTAAGTAGACTTGTCTGGTACTTCCCAAAGAACGTAAGGGGTTCAATCCCAGCCTGTGCCACCTAACTTTTCCTTCAAGAGTAATTCTTGTCAGAAAATGTTTTTTTTCTCAAATTAGCTGCTCGAATTTGGCATATAAATTGTAGGCCCCTTCCATTTCTGACAACATTACTCGCACACAGGAATGGTTGAAAGTTGTAAGTCACTAGGCCCTGGTTCTTCATGGACTGTTGCGCCAACTAATTTTTTTTATTATAAGCCTGATATGAAGTCGAATAAGTCCAACTTGAAGAAAACTGCAACCAAAATAAAATCCCTGGCTTTCAATATACGTTCATATTCCCTCCATCATAAAGAGTTCACTATGGTTGCTTTCCTTGACATCGAAGGTGCCTTTAACAACGAGGACACATCTGCAATCACTTCTGCACTGACATCTCTAAATGTAGAGAGTTCGCTCCGGGAGTTAATTCATTTAATGGCAACTCTTCTAGCAGACGATTCGTTAGTAGAGGGACACCGCAAGGTGGTGTTCTATCCACTCTCCTCTGGAACCTAGTGGTGAATGAAATCCTAACTAGTCTGGATGCGGAGGGTTTCAGAGTGATAGCCTATGCGGACGACGTTGCTATAGCAGTTTCAGGAAAGCATCTTAATATCCTAAAAGAACTCTTACAAAATGCCTTGGACAGACTAATACTCTGGGCTGATCGGTGTGGACTGGGTGTTAACCCACACAAAACCGATCTGGTCTTATTTTCGAGGAGATACAAAATTCCATTTGTCAACCCTCCTTACATTAAAGGAATCCAATTAAAATTCTCAGACGAGGCCAAATACCTAGGTCTTGTCTTAGACAAAAAACTAAATTGGAAACGCAACGTACAGGAAAGGGTCAAAAAAGCTACTGTAGCTCTCTTTTCTTGCAAAAAAGCTATTGGTAATAAATGGGGTTTACAACCCAGAATCACGTATTGGCTATACACATCGGTAATCAGACCGATTTTAACGTACGGTGTAGCAGTATGGTGGACTGCTTTAGAGAAAGGTATAAACAGGGATAAGTTAAATAAAGTTCAACGTTCAGCCTGCCTATGTATAAGCGGATCGCTTCGCACGACCCCGTCTGCGGCACTGGACACCTTGCTCTACCTTACACCTCTTGACATATTTAGTAAACAAATAGCTGCAAGCTCTGCTATTCGCCTCAATGCTTCGTCGCAGTGGACTAACAACAACATTGGCCACTCCGTAATTCTAAGGTACTTAGAATCAATTCCAAAGCACACAGACTACACCATCCCTCAACTGCAATTCGACAGAAACTTCCAGATTTCTATACCTCTCAGATCTTTTTTGAAGGATAGGACATTCTTGGAGGATGAGTCAATTTTTTTTTACACAGATGGGTTGGTGGAGGTGTGTACTCTGAACGACTGAAATCAAGTCTCTCATTCCGCCTTCCCAATCATTGTAGCGTGTTCCAGGCGGAACTTTTGGCGATTAAGGAAGTCTTGTCTTGGCTCAAAGAAAACGTGATATCAACATCTGATATCCGTATTTTCTCCGACAGCCAGGCCGCTATCAAATCTCTGGACTCAGTCTCTACAAACTCTATAACAGTCCATAACTGTCGATCATCTCTAATGGAGATGGCGCAACAGTTTAATATTCACCTTTGCTGGGTGCCGGGCCATAGAGACATTCCAGGTAACTGTAAGGCAGATGAACTCGCCAGGAACGGTACAGTACAACCCATCCTACCACGTTTGGCAAGTACTGGCATACCAATCGCTACTTGTAAACTGCTACTAATGCAAGACGCTGTGAGGAGGGCAGGCACCAGGTGTACCAACATCACCACGTGTCAAGCCACAAAAAACATCTGGCCAACACTGGATTTAAAACGTTCAAAGTGCTTGCTCTCTCTAAGCAGATCGCATATAAGCTCGATAATAGGTGTCATAACCGGACACTGTCTAATAGGAAAGCACGCCATGAGACTAGGCGTATTCTCAAATGACTTTTGCAGAAGCTGTATGGACGAGGAAAAGGAAGAAACGGTTTTCATCTTCTCTGCACATGCCCTGCTCTAGCTCGAAAACGCAAGAATTACCTAGGAGAATTCTTCTTTAACGACCTAAACGATCTAAATCATATCGGGATTATCAGCCTCTCACGTTTCGTAAGGGACTCTAACTGGTTCCATTGAGCTTAGGAGGAAGCCTCAAGATTCATGTGGTATCACAATGGGCCATTAAACTGGCCTAAGTGTGTCCGTTCCATCTTGGACAGCCACTATAACCTAACCTAACCTAATATACGTTCAAGTTAACATTTTAAAGGTTTCGTTTCGAGAAGAAACAAAAGCTTAATGTTTGTAAAAAAATCTGTAAATTTGATTCTTTTATTTAAAATAAGGACGCAATAAAAAGCTGTGTAAGTATAGACATGAAGACACACAAAGTTCTCATTCCCTATAAGAACTCTCAAACCATCCAAAAACAGCGAGGGCACTTAAATTCACAACAAACCATTTCAAAGACTTTCTTTAAATGAATCGAATGATAAATTTAAGTCAATGACATTTTTATTTCGCGCAATATACCATTAAGTACTGTACATACATATATATTCAAAGCAAAAGAAAAATCTCAAGTCTAGTACATAAAATGAATATTCTCAGCACGTTTGTATCTTTTTGTATTCTAATTTTATGACTTAATAAACATCCCTGCGACGAAGACCGGCGACGTTAATGTGACTATGATGGTGATGGTGTGTGTTACAAACAATAACAAACATATATGCATATCAAGAAATTAAAACATTTAAATATATAAATTGGAGCCAATGACAAAAAAGTTCCAATTTAAAAGAACTTAAACTTGAAGTTTTTGTGAAATGCATTTTCTGCAGTAATTCTTTGTAAGGGATGTAACACTGCAAGTCTCAAGATTATTTTTTTATTGGTTCAAAAACAAACTTCAGATTTTCTTTATACTTCAAACTTAGGCTTTTTGTTAATTAATTAAGATACAACAAAATAATACCAGCCATGTTTTAAGACATTGGTAATCGTTTATGAGTTCTACAAAATTCCGATGACAATATTTTTAAGGCTTTTTGCTATTGAAATAGTTAAAAGTTTCATAACAGTTGAGTTGAAAACCATTCTTATCAAATTTTTTTTAAGGTTTTGTTGTTTTGTAAAAAAGGTGTCTATTTTATTTTTTCCAAAAGTTAACTTGAAGTTTGCAGCAATTGTTTGATTTGATTTAAATATCTGTTTTTGTTCAGGAACCTTTTATCCAAGAAGGAACTTTTAAAAATGTCAATAGTATTTTTTTAAAGTTTTTCTTTCTTAGAAGAAAAAAATAAACCGATTGGTTTTTTGTGAGAAAATTATCTTATGTTAAGAACATGAAATTAAATAATTTTTTAAAGTCAATACCCTCATTTATTCTCAAGATATTTGAATTAAATATCAATTTTTACCAATTTTCTTTTTTATAAACAAAAATGACAGTTCCATTTTTGTAAAAATTTTACTAAGGGTTCAAAATAATGTTTTGTATACAATAAAATTAGTTTGATTGCAGTATCTTTAATTGTTGCCAAGATGTTTATTATTTATTAATCATTATTTTGTAACTTTGTTTGATTTTAAAAAACGAAAGCTTTAACAAATTTTTAAGATAATCAACATCTATGCGCCAAAAATGTACACTAAAAATTGCGTTTCATCAGCTTTAAAATTTTATAAAAAAAAAAACCTATTAAATTAATTCTTAGTTGTTATTTGTTTTATTAGCTCTCTCTGGGAACGAAAATGCAATGTTCCTAAATTCTTTACAACTTCAATCAAACGAACTGGAGTGTAAATTTAATTAAATAAAACAATTTCCATATATTTCTTATCACATTTGTCACTTGTGGGGTTACAAAAAAAATATATAATTATAGTATTTTGTCGGCAAACGGAAATCTGTTAGTAAATAAGATAAGCAGTCAGCTTCTGGGCAGGCTTAATAAATATGCAAACTATTTTTTTCAGGAAGTAGATATTTTTCTTAGATTAACAAAATAAGAATATATTGAAAAATAAAAACAATTGTAAATAAAACAACGTTTTTCTTTTAAGTTTATAGTTCCGATTTATTTAAATTTAGTGGCTTAAGATGTAAATTAAAATTTTATGAACAAAGTACTATCAAATCGTAGTAGTTAAAGACGTTGTTTGTTTGCTTGCTTGTTTGAAAGTTTTAATCTCAGAAAGTAATGTAAATGTAATAAAATGTTTCAAAATCGGAGATGTCTTTCTCTTTTGATAGCTGTGTGCGTTGCGGAAACGGTTAATGTATAACAGAGTTTTTAGATATATAGAAAAAATCTTTAAATCGTAGTAATATTTTAAAGCTGAAGAATTTGTTTGTTTGTTTGCCTGCTTGTTTGTATGTTTGAATGCACTTTTCTCAGGAATTACTGGTCGGATATGAAAAATTATTCCACAGTTAGACAGCTTTTTTATTGAGGAAAGCAAGGCTATATAATATCATAAAGAATGTTTCAAAATCGGGGATTTATTTCTCCGACAGATAATCGCTTTTCATTTCAAATCAAAACTTTATTTTAATATATTTAAAAACTAAAACTAAATAAATCTCACAAATATTTATTATAAAAGCCTCAAATTTAAATGAAAATCTATAAAACTGATGACGATATTATGTAAATTAAGGAACATACGTAGGTATCTATAGAAATATGAATATATTTTTAGGCTGAATATTAATATCGTGAATGCAATTTAATTAGATGCAGCATGTTTTTGCATCTGGGGATGCCAGAAAAAACATAATTGATTTTATTATAGGTATGATTGCAGCACTGTGATACATTAATGCATATTCACATATCAATGGTAAAGAAAAAATCTATTTTTTGAATTTTTGCCAATACCAACAAAAAAAATTAACTAAATATGATTTTATTAATAAATTTTGTTCAGGGTTCAATATGTGTCTGATTATAAATAAATTTGAATTACAAAATGTGGAACACTAAACATTATTTTTTTTGAATACTGATATAAACTAATATTGTTTTAATGAAATAATTTACTACCTGATGCAAGCTTTGGTTAAACAACAAAACAAAACAATTTTCATATATGGTTTAGACTACAAAACTTCAGCTTGTCGATTATTATAATTTGATATTTTTGGACGTATGGTATTCACTCTGGCAATACTTTTTTTTAACAGCTGTCACTTTCTCAATATGGCTTACGAATTCATAATTCATAGTTTTAAACAAAGTTTGAAAAAAATTAATGAAATGTATTACCAAAATTATAGATCGCAACGCCCTGGGTTTAATATTCGGTCGACATAATCGCCCAGCTGATAAGCTTTTAAAAGAATGCAATCTTTTGGGAATGCACTCTTTTAAGAATGCAATCTTTTACGACTCAAATATAGAATCATCGAAAAGATTGGGACTTCATATTTTGCAATTAAATTAAATAATATGCGTTTTATAAACTTCAAGTTGTACAAAGACAACCGTCATAAGTTAGTTTTTTTGAGAGGAAAATGATGACGAAAAGAAATTTATATTTTAAAGAAAATATTTTATTTTCTAAAAATTAAATTCTATTAAAAACCAAAACTTTTTCATGTTGAAATTCATAAATACATTTGAAATGGTAAAAGTACACTCACATGACTGAATATCCATTGAAAACGGTCTTAGACTGTCTTATGTTAAACGCAATAACGAAAAATGTCAACATTCACGTAAAACTCCTTCATTAAGAAGAATTAAAAGGACTCTTTATTTACACGTTTACCTAAAAGCTTCCTTGGTCTAAACTAAGGATCAGGCCATACATACCGACGTCTATTCTATAAGGACAATGTGTACAAACAGTATTATATGAATGAAGAATGTATTTGCCAAGAGTCTACTATACATTGTACAAAATGACAAATTGTCTGCGGCTTATTGAATGTTAAATGCATAACAAGGGGAATAAGTAGGAATACAAGTACATACTTTATGTATATTTGAACAATGGCAAAAACAGGATCTTCAACAAAATGAGAAAAAAAAACCTAAAAAGAAGTCAACCTTACTTTGAACTTTTAGGTTTTTTTTTCCTTTTTTTTAAATGGTGTTGTTGGTATTCAAAATTTAATCGATCTGTCAAATATTGTTACGCACAATTTGATTCAATTACTTATTTAATCTTTTAACATTGATGACAGACTACAGACAGGAGAGGCAACCTTAGATGTAGGTACATTATACCCATTTACAAATTGACAACAACTGCGTTAGATGACATTTGATGTTAAGAGGTCGAAGGGTGATGCGTAATTTGGAGTGTATTCTTTTTTTGAATAAATGAATTTGCATTTGAAAAGTTTAAATGTCAAAGAAAAAGAAAGAAAAAATGATTCTTGATATTAAGAAGGGGGAAAACATTTAACAGGAGACGACGACACATCATGTCCTTTGCCTTTGTGTTGATGATGGATTAATGGAATTCCTTTTATAAGGAAAACATTCTTCTCTTATAGATAGGTATATACTTATACTAAATATGTACACATATTTGTTTGAAAAGATATGTAAGGGCGAAGTATAGGAAAACAGATGACATTCTAACATTTATATGAAATTCTTTGAATTCAATCGAATAGAATAGTTGGAGAATTTTATTAAAGACAATGCAAAGGGTTTTCAGTGTTTTGTCAAAAAAAAACTATAACGGTAGCTGAGACTAACATCTATTGGTTATCATTGTCATTCATATAAACAAAATAGTTATAATCGTACACTACGGCGTATACGTACTTTTGTAAAAGAAAATTGTTTGAACTAAGAAATTACATATTATTTTTATGTCGAAAAATTCGTCAGTTAAATTTGACAAACACGAATAATTTTCGAATAAGTAACACGAAATAAAAACAAGAAAAGTAGATTCAATTGACACGACTATGTAGGTTGACCATGACCAACATAAGAAGCCAAGTTAAAATAGCCGGATTGCTAACTAGACCAATTAACATCTACAATGGACTCCGACAAGGGGACGGATGGTTTGGTCAACTTCCACTTCAACCTGGTGTTAAAGAAAGTAATCTGTTACTCTGGCAAGTCAACAAGAGGGATCCAGATTTAGCCAGATACTGACTTCCGTAGACGATATCGACATTATCGGGAGAACCGAATAAGCTGTACAATTTGTGTACAGCACGTAAAAGTAAAACTCACTTAAACCTTTTAAGTGCGTTCAAGAATTATATGCCACTTATGGCAATTCTGTTTGAAATCTACCTCGATGTAGATAGCGTGACAGAAATTAAGCTCAATTAATTCTGGTGGGCTATTCACTAAGGTTTGCGTTTTTGAGCTTAAGCAGCGAATGTACAGAATAGATAAAGAACTGTTACCCCCTTTTCCTCATCCATACAGTTCTTGCAAAAGTTATTTTAGAATACACCCAGCCGCGTGGTGTTCTTCCTTTTAGACAGAGCCCGGTAATGTTACCAATTGTCGAGGTAATATGCAATGTGCTTAGAGATAGTACGCACCTTAAACGCTTTGAATCTTGTGCATGCCAGCTTTTTATCACGTGGTGCTGTTCGCCTTCTTAATAGCGTTCTGCATTAGCAATGTTTTACATGTAGCGATTGGTATACCCAGTGTTAGAATGGGTTTCACTGTACCATTTCTGGCAAGTTAATCTGCCTCAAAATGTCTTGGAATGTCTCTTTGGCCGGCACCTAGCAAAGGTGAATATTACATTTTTGTGCTATCTCCATCAAAGATGATCGACAGTTCTGGACCGTTAAAGAGTTTGTAGAGACAGAGTCAACAGATTTGATAGTAGCCTGACTATCTGAGCAAATACAAATATCAAATGTTGATATCACGGTTATCTTGAACCAGGACAAGACTTCTTTTTTTGGCTAGAACACGCGGAATGAGAGACTTAATACCAGCCGTTTCCCCCTTCATTTGTTTTTGTTCCATCTGTATAAAAGTGGATTGACTCCTCTTACAGGAATGCCCTTCCAAAAACCATTCTGATATTCGCTGAGAAGATGCCTGCTACTCGCTAAGAAGCCTTTCAAACAAAACACCTGTGAAGGTTTTTGTGACTGCGTTGAGAAAGGAAATGCCTCTGTAAGTACTCGGCTCTTTTGGGTCCCCACTCTAGAGAATTGGGAATACAATGATTTTCTTGAAGCTTACAAGAACTTCGCCAGTATTGAAGAAGAATTTGAGGCTTTTTGTCAATTCGTTTTTGAAGTTTTCCGTAGAATCTTTGGAGTACCCGTAAGGAATATAGTCCTTTCCTGAGACTTTTTTTGCATTGCAGCTGTTAATTACTCTTGCTGGTCTAAGATCTCTATATTTTATTTAAGATGGATGATGTTTTTAGAAGATTTTGGAAATATTCTGCTTGGACATGTGCTTCAACTATTAAACCTCGCCTTTAGGTTAAGTCATTGAGAGTTTTTCCAATTTTCCAAAATGATCTACTGTCCTTTGTATTTCTGGGCATTTATAAACAAGTTCTAGCGAATATGCTTGTTGTTTCATTTTTTCTGAACTATTTACTATAATGCTTCATTTTGAACAATGATTATGTTTGATGAGTAGACATCAGAGCTAAAGTTATTACAATAAATACCAATTGATGGAGTCGATCAAAAACATACCTATGTACCTTAACTAATACAGCTCAGAGCCAGCAGAGTTTTATAGGTTTCAATTATCTACAAAATTTACTAATCTCTATAAGCAGTCAATTTCAAAATCGACTTCATTAACACATCCTTCTCCATCTAGTGATGCACATCAAAATCAGTCATTCCGCATAAACACAAAAATATGTATACCTAAAGGTACCTTTTCATATACATCCTATAATATCTTCTCAGTTCATCAAATCATTTAACAGTAAATTAAGTTAAGTGCCCTCAATCTCAACCCCTTTCTATAGTATGATTGTGATTTTGAATGGTTTGAAAAACAGTGCGAGCTCATCAGACAGACAAATACCTAACATCGCATCGCATATAAAACTCTTTCGTCGCGATAGCCATCGAAATCAGAAACGCAAAATGCGCGAGGAAGAACATTATCAATGGACAATGGACGACGAACGCGGGGGACGATGACGACTTCAATTTTATTAATTAACTTGATGAACCATCAGACAAGAAATCAAGAGAGGGGAAGTAAGCGTGTACAAAATATAAATGTTTGATATTCACGAGGGAAAGAAGTGACGTGGAGGGGTTTATGATCTCAAAGGGCTTAGGTGGTTGACATCCTGACATTTATATGCACTCTATAGCTGGACCCTATCGTGTGTATTTAAGTGAATTTTCCTATTATCTAGGGTAATAATGTTCCATGATACACATACATATACGACTACAGTATACACAAGAAGCAAAGCAACCTTAATTGTATCTGCATGTAACTACACTTCAAGTAGATATAGTTTACGTACCGTTTTGTACCGTACCGAACCTACCCTTTCTATAGAAGTATAAAGTATCTCATTTGTATAGCAGCTATAGATATTTAGTTCGTCGCTATACTCCGAGAGTTTTCTCGGACAAAACTAATAAAAGTTAATCAAGCTCAATCAACTTTCATTAAAGTTCATCATCATCATCATCATCTGCAACAACAACAACAACAAGAACAAGAAAAAACAACAACAACATCATCATCTATGAGAGAATTGTGCCGCGCAGATGATTACAAGCGTTTTATACACATAATGTTAGGGGCTGATCTATGGATGGATAAATGGGGTGATGTATAAGGTAAACCTACGTAAAAGCTGCTTTTATGTACATGACGGACGTCTCAGAGGCACAGCAAACAAGTTGATTGAAAGAGATCGCTACTAATGGATACAAGAGTACGACTTAGGTTTGTTGTTTTTTGTATGATGCTTTCATTGGGTTGTTAAATGTGGAGTGAAGAAATTTCCATTTCTAGGTATCTTATGATGATGTATAAAGCTACTTAACTTCTCACTGATGATGGTTTTGATATCATCCACTTTTCAGGTCATCATCATTTTCATATAATCACTATAACAAAAACAACAACAACAACGACAAAGATGAGTCTGATTCAATTTATGTATAAATTTCGACGTTAAAATGACCACATCTTTTATACCTACATAAGTATACTTTTAATGGAACTGAAACTTATAAAACTAAGCCAATGGTATATTATACTCTGTAAGATATAAATTTGGATACATGTACTGTACATGCTTTCGAAGTAAGATGCGGTTGTGTTAGGAAGTTATGCATCAGTTGGGAATTATAAGGCGTTGATTAGATTAAGTCATTAAAAGGTTTATTCAAACTGACTTGTGGTATAATTTACCATCTATAGGGACAAATTGATGATAAAGTTTTAGGTGAATATTTAAGTGGTAGGGTTGTTTACACACAGGTTGTTAATATCAATTTTCAAAAAAAACAAAAAATTACAAATAAAAATTGATCTTTTCTTGTTTTATGGCTTTTAGATCAATTTCGTCGAATTGAGGCAAAAGAGAGTCGAATATTCGTATTTAGGTTGTAATTTTTGAACAGTAGGAGCTATAAGAAAGTTTCACATCTAGACTTTTAAGAACATAATATGTGCAAGCAAGTTCAGGGTTTTGGTTTAGGATATTACTGGAAGAAGATTCTATCCACTTTTATTGATATGAATCTTAGGCAAATGAAGGGATTAATGGACTTTTTTGTACTCTAATCTAATCTAATCACATCAACATCTTATATCCGTATTTTCTCAGGTAGGTTAGGCCGCTATCAAGTCTCTGGACTCTGTCTCTGCAAACTCTTTAACAGCCCATTACTGTCGATCACCTCTAATATGAAGATACAACAGTTTAACATTCACATTTGTTGGGTGTTAGGCTATTAAGACATTTCAGGAAATTCTAAGGCACATGAGATCGCCAGAAATGTACAGTACAACCCATACTATCAAGATTGGCTAATGCTGGCATATAAATCGCTGTATGAAAACTATGACTAATGCCAGGAGCTATAAAGAAGTCAAATACCATCCGTCAGGTCACGACAAACATCTGGCCTAGACTTGATTTAAAGTGCTTAAGGTGCTTGCTATCTCTAAGCGGATCGCATATAAGTTTGATAATCGATATCTTAACTGGGCACTGTTTCATGGGAAATAACGCAAATGGCTAGGCGTGTTCTCAAATGACTTTTGCAGAAGCTGTATGAATGAGGAAGAGGGTGAAATAGTTGTTCACCTCCTCTGTAAATTCCCTGCTTTACCTGAAAAACGCAATGCTTACCTAAGAGAATTCTTCTATAACGATCTAAACGATTTCAATCATATTAACATTATCAGTCTTTCATATTTCGTAAGAAACTGAATTTGGTTTCATTGAGTTTAGAAGAAACATTTATGTGGTATCACAAGGAGGCATCCACTTTAAGCTGATCTAACCTCTGTTTGATGAGCACCTTCTTCGTCGGATTAAATGACTTTACACTATTTCCTTTGGGGCTACGGAAAGCCATTGGTATATGCCCATTATCCATGAGCTGACGACGACGTTAGAAGAACCCAGAGACATCGGAAATTTAGTACAACGAATCTACCGCTGCACAAGTGCCTTCGGCGATGGCCATATTCACTAAGTCGAATTCGATTCATAAATATCTTAATTCTACTTCAAGCAGATAATAAAGTTTTTGAAATATCTCAAATGATTTTCCTTATCAAGTTCTTATTGTAAAACCTCATATACATGGCTCTTAAATTTTTCTCGTAGAAAACAGGAACGATATATTTTCAAATATTTTCAAGAAAACCCTTTAAACCTATCATAACTTGCCTTGCCTGAAATTATCTTATTTAAGACTTTCTTAGTAATTACGATAAAGTTATTATGTAAATGCAGAGTATAAAATAGTGTCAACAATATTTTTTTTGTTTTCAAAGGTCCTATCAATATTTATAAAATAATTAAGATAATCCTGTCCTGATGTCACCCTATTATATCACTCTTGTATATTATTTGCATAAATTTTGTCTTTTCTTACTTGATCCTTTTGTGTGTATATATATGTATGTATGTGTATACATCCTCACCTATACCTTAATTCTTGTTTTGAATAAATTAAAATATTACAACCATCAAAATCCATTTCAAGATTTTTGTCAACATAAACATACAAACGAAACCTACCCTATGAAATTAAATATGCAGCATTGTGTATTTATATTTAAATAAAATATGAAATATTCAAATTCTTAATTTCCATCACTTTCCACTCGATTACGTCACAAAATTACATCCTTAAAATATACTTTCCACACTAAGCTCCTAATTTGTATCGGCATTTAGAAGCATAGATATTTGTGTTGTGCCTACAAATGTATATTCCTCCCTTATAATAATAACAACAACAACAACAACAACAAAAACAAGACAAATTTTGTCAGGGTGAAAACAAAACAATTCCAGGGTTGAAATATAGGAAGAGGGGTTGGTTTAAGAAACACACGAAAACACAGACAAAAAAATTCAAAACAAGTAAACGTTACCATACGGTCCGCAAAATCTCGAGGGAAATCAACAACACAAAAAAAAAAACACCCCTTAAAAACGTCATCTTTAAAAGCTTAAGATTTTTTTTTCGTCTATTTTTAACCAAAAACATCGAAACGATCTGAAAACAAAAAAAAATCCTTGCTGGAGGGTTGAAAACGAGAACGAAAAAAATCCTAAGCACCCTCCTAATATACTTCCATAAAAGAAAAATCGAAATAAAATCACAGAAAGTAACCTTTCAGCAGTTTTTGCTTTAGCCTTTATAGATGTAAGGACGTATATCTATACCTTGGTATAGATTTACTATAGGTATAGGTTTAGAGGTACATCCATATGCTTGAATGGTTCGGTGTCGGTTTTGGTGTATCTTTTAGAAACCCAGCTAGAAAAAGATGAGAAAGAAATCAACCCGAAAATAAAATCAAACAATTTTTCATCATTTTTCCCGCAAAAACGAGCTCACGCCCGGTTAACAAAGTTTTTATAACCATTTTATACCAATATCTATACAAATATAACATAGATGAGTATGGGTATACAAGAAGTTTACATGGCCTGAAGGCGGGATACGCTGGCGCTGGCTAAGTTGAAATTGAGAAATACAGAGGGTGTTTTTCCGGAGACGATACCTACCATAATAGAAGCATAAGGAAGGACGGAAGGAAGGAAACCCTTATATCTGGACCTTGAGAGACGTTGTTGTTCGTACCTAAAACTACACATATGTTATGTATGTACATATATGCATTCTGTTTAAATAGATAGTCATTGTAAAAGATTGGGTCGGACGGAACCGTATGACTTGGCAAATAGTAACTCAAACCCTCTGTAGCCTTATACCATACCTATGCTTAGCCGAAGTATGTGTGGTATAGGATATGGAATGATATTTAGTCCTTTTTTTTTGTTACTTCTTTTCTTTTGCGGAAATTATAACAAGGCGTATATGTTATCTATATGTTTGTATGTCTGCATGTGGTTGTTCTTTTATCACATCTCTCATATCTCAGCTTCCTTTAAAGTTTATATTTCCATTTTTGTGGGTCGTAGAATCCCGACGACGACAACGACGATGTTGAAGGCAGCCATTAGAAGTAGATGTATGTACATTTAGGTAGCTATAACTATACGAGTGTATAAGTTGCTCTTAACCTACATACAAAAAGTTTAGAAAATCTCAAAACCGTAAAAATAAACCAAAGTCCAAAAGGATAAAGTAAAAGGTGTACATCGTATGTACATATGTAGGTAGGTACTTGCAGGATCCAGAAATAAAGTACGGTGTGTGTAAGAACATGTGCACAATCTCACATTTCACTCAAAATCAGGACCCAGAGTCAGAGGCCACATACCTATTAATATACAGCTATATCTATAGACCTCTAGGTATATGTAAGCATATACATATAGTACACAAAAAAAGTAGAAAGGAAAAAATTAAATATAGGTAAGATACGGAATAAATCCTACAAACTATAAGTATAAAGGACAAACTTGAAAGGATATCACACGAATGGAATTTCCTTTAACTGGTTCTCTATATATGGTCTCCTTTTCATCTCTCTTGCTTTTCTTGTTCTCCACCGAATATGAAGCAGTGTTTGTTGGGTTTGATGTGATTTATAATTTTTCAACTTTCTTTTATACCAAAGACTTTTGTAAGGATTTTTATTTATTTTTTGACTGAATGCCGCTATAAGACACACATAAACACATTCTATTTCATATATGATGAAATGCATATAAAAGAAGATAGTAAAGGTGATGGTTGGAAAGTTATAGGTATATATTTTTTTATTAGAAACTTTCTTTGTGTACCTAGGTATGTACCTAAGAATTCTATATTTATAAAGGGTTTACCCTACATATGTACACCCAAGAGACGTTTGTACATATACACCTACTTTTAGTTTGTGTTGAATCACAAGATTAAGTATTTTTCAAAGCTTGAGAGAAGATTAGCTACAAGTTCACAGCTATATTATTTGCCATGGTCTCTTCTTCTAAACTTATCTCAGAGGTTCGTTTATCTTTCCAGCTTAAGGTTAAGGTATGTTAGTTATTTTGCTTTGACCGAAAAGAATTTGGGAGCTTGGTTGCTATTTGTTTGAAGCTTTAAAGGGTAAAGTTTAAATGAATTGGTTGTGTGCTACGGTACAATAACGCCGAAAAGGTATGCAATTTTTAATCAACAAAATAAATTCGAAATTGTAATTAGACTTAACAGTAACGTAGATTGAAAATATAAAAATAAGTGGATCTATTGGTCTGTAGTGGGTCTATTGGACTGTACGTACATAGGCATACAGCCTTTTGTTTTGCAGAATCGCTTAAAAAGCAGATTGTTTTTTTGAGCTTTATAACGGGAAGAAAATTTAACCTAACATTTTGAAATTGACCAATTGCTCAATGTATAGTACACTTAGGCGTAGACGTACTTTTTTATATTGGTGTTTTTTTTCGGACATGTGGCAATACATTTTTCGGAGTAGGTATTTTTGACAGCTGTCACATGAATTATGTTTATTTCAGTTTGTCATGTTATAATGAAAATGGGCTTTTTCCTGAACAACGTTTCAAAATTATGCAAATTCATTACCAAACACGACTTATTGGAGGAAGCATTTGGTAAGAGCATTATTTCACGTCGTAGGTCTATGGCATAGCTTTAATACCGCTGAACAATTTTGGCCTTGGAAGAGAATGTCTTGACATATGGCTCCAATACATACGAAAAATGTACTTAAGAATT
The DNA here is from genome assembly GCF_945859685.1 of Eupeodes corollae. Taxonomy (NCBI): domain Eukaryota; kingdom Metazoa; phylum Arthropoda; class Insecta; order Diptera; family Syrphidae; genus Eupeodes; species Eupeodes corollae. The sequence goes on along the minus strand of NC_079147.1, from coordinate 142,840,549 downwards.
GGCCCTCTCAGCTGCAATTTATTCGAGCCAGTCGTGCTCTTATATCATTTATAGAATACAAGGGCAAAACCCTTACCTTTATAATATAGCTATATTCTTGGCCATAACATTAAACTATATGAGTTTTATTTCTCCTCGAAAATCATACGTTTCAAAATGGAACGATAAAAAATTAGCTGCAGAAATTCTCTTCATCCTTCAAAAGAACCGATACAATCAAAATTTAGCAAGAAAAGCTTTTTAACCTTGTGAAGATATTCAAATTAACCACTTAGATCTTTTAATTTCACAGAATGCTCAATCTTCTCAATAATCTAAAGATTAAAGACAAATACTAACAAAGTGAAACGTCATGGTAGCTCGTACGCGTTTTTCACACCTCAACATCCACAAAGGAACTTGGAGATCTCCAGATCAATCTAACGTCAACCAGATCGACTATATTGCGATCGACGCCAGACACACTTCCAGCATCATGGATGTCCGAACTTTCCGAGGAGCTAACATCGACTGGAACTACTACCTTGTTAAAGCAAAGGTAGCACTTCGGGTTTCCAGACCCAAGGAAAAAAAAAGGAGAAGGTACAACGTCGAACGCCTACAATCATAAGAGATCGCCAAATCGTTTTCGATCGAGTTACAAGTAACCTCTCTCGAAGTTTTATGCCGCCAACACATTGTATCGAAAACCAGTGGCAAAATTGCCAAGATGCAATCAGAGAAGACGCCTCTGGAGTGCTGGGTTTCAAGCAACCACCAACAAGGAACCCCTGGTTTGATGAGGAATGCTGGCAGCCAAATAATAGGCACGCAAAACGGCGCTGCATAAAAGGACGAGAGCTGCTCATGACCTCTATGAGCAGAAGATGCGAGAGGAACAACGACTTCTCAGAAGGAAAAAGAGAGAGCATGAGAAGCGTGCGGTCGAAGATGTTGAGAGGTTTAAAAGCAGGAATGAGGTTCGAAAGTTTTATGAACAGGTGAAACGAAATTCACAAATACATAAACCTAGAACCGAAGGCTGCAAAGAAGAAAAAAGAAACATCATATTGGAACCGCAGTCAATGCTGAGGGTATGGAAGGACCACTTCTGCAGACTGTATAACGGCGACGACGAACCAAATTTTGCTGTCAGGCAGGATGATCCATTCAACATAGACGACGAATGCTAACAATCCCGTCCTTCCGACTTAGACGAAGTAAAGATTGCCATATCTAAGCTGAAGTCTAACAAAGCCGCTGGAGCGGGTGGCTTGAATGCCCAGCTCTTTAAAGCAGATGGAGATAAGTTGGTTAGGAGCATGCACCAACTTATCTGTAAGTTATCTGTATCGGAAGCATGCCCGATGAATGGAACCTCAAAACTATTTGCCCGATTCTTAAAAAAGGACACCCTCTAAACTGCACTAACTATAGAGGAATCAGTCTACTTAACTTCACTTACAAAATTTTCTCTGCCGTAATATGTGAACGTCTAAATCCCAACGTCAACAACCTGATAGGTCCTTATCCGTGTGGTTTTAGACCAGGAAAGTCCACAGTCTACCAAATATTCACATTACGGCAGATCCTGGAAAAAACCTAAGAACACCAAATCGACACCCACCATCTTTTTATCGATTTTAAGGCCGCATATGACAGCATCTACAGGGACGAGCTGTATACAGTCATGTCTAGTTTTGGCATCCCTGCTCCATAAAGGCTGGAAACAACTTAACAGAACCTTTATATGTCAAAAAAGGTTTTAGTCAAGATGATGCGCTGCCATGCGATTTTTTTAGCCTCGTTTAGAGGCGGCAAAAATGGGTTTAACGGTTAATGAGGGCAAAGAAAGTACATGTTATCGTCACGAAAGGGCGTACAACACCATCCAAATGTCACCATCGATAGACGTAACTTTGAGGTAGTCAAGGACTTCGTCTACCTAGGGTCCGCTATAAACGCAGAAAGCAACACCAGTGCTGAGATCAAACGAAGAATAACTCTTTCTAACCGCTGTTTCTTTGGGCGAAGAAAGCAATTGAGTGGCAAAGTCCTCTTTTAAAGGACCAAAGTGTAGCTATATAAGACCCCTTTAATCCCCGTCCTGCTATACGGTGCAGAACCATGGACTATGACAAAAGCGGATAAAAGCAACTTGCGTCGTTTCGAGAGAAAAGTTCTTCGTGTGATCTACAGTCCTGTATGCATAGAGGGAGAGTGAAGGAGAAGATGGAACAACGATCTGTACGGGCTGTACAGCGACTCAGCCAGAAGGGTAAAAGTCTTCCGACTAAGATACCTGGGTCAGAATGAGCGTATGGAAACCAATGCTCCGGCCCAAAAACTTTTCAAAACCACACCCACAAGACAGCGCAGTAGAGAAAGACCTCGAATCAGGTGGCACGCACAAGTAGAAAGTGACCCCACCCAACTTGGAGCGCGAAACACACCTAGTATAGACATGTTCTGAAGAACTGGTAAAATATAAGGCCTCCACATTGTTATTTATCAGGTTGTTTGAAATATTAAAAGAACTTTTAAAAACTTTAAGTTTCAAGCAATTATATGCCAAAAAAGAGGCGGATATTGTTTGTTAATGGGTTTAAAAACATAGAGATACATAAAACTTAAGAAAAGGTTTAAAATTTCTCAATCAAATCTCCTTTATCAGTTGAAATTTTAAAGGTATATAAAATTTATCAAACGTAATCTAATTGTTCATATCATTAATCATAACATGAACAAAGCCGATATACAAAAGCTTAAAAACTCGTAGTATATCTATTCAGTTATTAATCTTATTATATTGTTTTCATGTCTACAGTTTACATTCCTCATCCTTCCATACTGACTATATACTGGTCTCACTGTTGTAGTGTACGAGTATATGTACCTACTCAAGATTACTTTATTCATTTTGAAGCACTTTCAAAATCTATTCACAGCTAATTACATTCAAATTCACCCTTAAAATGGATGTTGTTGACAACACAAGCATCCTTGTAAAAGGCCTTTCATATAAATAATATGACGCAACAAAATATGTAGCTAAGGGTAGCCCACCCTTATACCTATGCATAACCATCATTCAGAGCTCAGTTCAGCAGCTCAAAAGTGTATGAATGCGCTTTATGTATATACACTATGAGTATGAGTGAACCACCACCTCAAGGCTTAAATGGCGTAAGCTAAGAAGAGTAAAACTTCATGCTGCTGCACTATGTTCTATATGAAACCTCCTTATTTTGTGCTTTTGTGAAACGTCCATCTGCATTAGGTAGGATATAAAGTTACACAGAATGTAAGTTGTATATTTGTATGAGTTGTAAGTTCTTGTTGTTTTGATGATGTATGTAAATGCATGACGACGAAGAGAATGAATTTACTTTCATATTTTGAAAGGACGAGGACGTCGTCGACGATGAAGACGAAGACGAGAAACGGACAGACGAATGACAAATTGTAAACAAAATAGAACAAAAAGAACTTTATACTTTACAATATTTTGATTATTTTTTTCTTTGTCTTTGTATTTCGTCCTTTTTTTCACTTACACATTTCTCCTCTCTAAGTCTGTCTTTTGAAAGACAGGGAATACATTACATAGCATAAGGAACATAACAGCGATGGTGTAGATGAAAACTGTCAACAGAAATTTACATCATTAACCAACCAACTAAGAATAAAGTGACGTTCTAAAGTGGTGCTCTACTGTACTGATGGTGGGAAGAAGATGAATTGATGGCGTGTTGAGTCTGCAAAATTTTCGGGCGTATGTACCTTATAGGGCTAGGATACACATAACTGTATACAGTTGTCCTAGAAAATGTTGCTGCTTATATTTATCTATCTTCTATGAAACAATGAAAGATGAGTAGTAGTCGTAGAAGAAGCAAAGGCAGAATAAGAAGAAGGTTTTCGACAGAAATACCAAAGTCCCGAAAGTGAGGTAGAAGAGGTATACAGAGGTATACTATGGAATAGAAGAGTAAATGAATGATGCAGTATTGTTAGTCGAAACAAGGATCGTTTAGTAAATATGTTTCTTTTCATCGTCGTGTCTTGTGCTTATTTTTAGTGTCCTGTTTCTATTTCAGTGTTTTATTTTTTGTAAAATATAATTTTAAAACGAGCGAGCAGCGCAAAGAAATGAAGTGTTAAGTTTATTCAAAATGGCGCGACAACAATTTATCATGCTCTGAAGGTTCCTGTCCCTTATTTTTGCTTTTGCTTTATAGATAGGAACATACATACTTAGATACATCCATATTTATTGTTAAGTATTTTCTGTGTTGATTTTTGTGTGTGTGTTTTTTTGTTATAAATTTTACGCTAAATAGATAATGAAAACAAATGAGTTAGGAATAAAATAACACTACAGCTAGGTATACAATATACTACATAGATATCTATACAAAAAAGTGTCCTTTTCAAGGATAATAAAGAAACACAATTAATTTGAGAAAATATTTATGTACATAATGAAGGAACTACGCTAACTGTAGTTGTGTAGATACACACCTATGTACGTAAAAAAGTTAAGATGAATTGCATAAAATTTAAATTTTTTTTAATGAGGTCTAATGTTTGTTGAGAAAGTTTGCTATACTTGTATTTTTGTTAGTTATAATTAGGGGAGGGTATAAATATTTTTGGTCGCGACAAAATGTTGAAAATAACTTAAGAAGCTTAAGTATTGTTACGAAGTGTGTAATGCTATTAAGCAACATGTTTATTGGCTTTCAAAAGATGAATACTGTGAATTTAAAGTAATTTGATAGGCGTAACGTTAACCGCAGAATTTATCAACCAAAGACATTTTAATTCATTGGATCACAGATTAGCAGCACTATTGTTTATTTGACAGTAAGGGTAAAACACAAATTCATGGCCAAAATAACTCACTTCAGAAAAACCGTGAGAGTAAAGGTTTGAAACAACTAAATAATAATTTTTGGGGAGATGGAACTTACTACACTTAATTCATCAAGCTTCTTTTTTCTTATTGAATATATACGTTTTTGAAGAATTTGATATTAAAGGAATTAAAGTGTATGAATATTGAAACCACTGGGAAAGACAAACTGCGTTAAAGCAATCCACATTCACGTAGTACGGCTAATTAACGAATCTCTGTTCTTAACAGTACGACGATTGTTGTGTGCCCGATGTTCTAACGTTTTTGAAGAATTAAATATCAAAGGAGTTTGTGCATATTAATATTGAAATTACTGGGAAAGAAACAGTGTGGTAGAGCATTCTGCATTCGCCTAGTACGGTCAAAGAATTAATCTCTGCACTTGACAGTTTTTTCGAAGTTTGAGTTTAGAGAATATTGATGAGCATTTAACTATTGAATTGAAGAGGGAAAGAATGCTATTCTATCTTCAGAGCATAATCCGATAATATAACGGTAAAAAAGTATGAGAAGGGAATCTTTACGACAGTGTTCAAGTAACTTAAATGATTCAACGATGATATCATCACCAATTAATCTAAGTGCTCTACCTCCAATACTGTTCAAAAGACTAAAGTCAGTTGTCCCAGCACAAGCCCAGAGATAGGAATTATCCTCAAGCTTTGAACGTATATACATAAGTCATATATGAGTAGATAACAGCCAATTCATTGAGAAAAACTTTTGGCACCGTTTTAGAAAACCCAAACATTTAGAACGACGTATTCAATTCTGTTCGATGCTATTTAGGTAAGAATTTAATAAGACTATCATACATTGCCGAATATCAAAAGTTTAAGAAACAATCGCCACCGAAAAAGCTAAGTGAATTACACATATTAAATAGGAAAGAATTAGCAAAAATGAGAAAGAGTGTCGGAGACAGGACGAAACCCTGCGGCACACCAGCTTTTATTTTGTGTTTCTCAAACTTGAATCAATTATGAGATCACGAATGGATCTTTTGCTACTAAAGTCATATTGACTGTTATTAAGAAGCTTCCATTCTTCAAGATATTTTTTAAGCTTAAAATGATCATCATTTCAATAACTTTGAAAAGAAGGCACCTAAGTGCAATTGGACAATAGTTATAGGTGAATTAGGATCCGTCTTTTTTAAGGAACTAACAAGTCAAAATGCAGTTTTTCATCCATTCGGAAAGAGACCTTTAGAGTAGATTGGTGTTGCCAGCTTTGAAGAACACCTCTTCAAAACAGTAGAAAAGATCAAAGCCAGTGGATTTGTGCATATTAAGATATTTTAAAATGGTATTATTCGTACTTTTGGTAAATATGCGACAGATTCTTTACTCTACACAGAGGCTAAGACATTTAAAGATGTTTTTTTTTATTAATCAGCAACAGCAGCAAGCAAGGAATGACGTTTTTAAAACAAGCATATTTTGTACGTTTTTTAATTTATTGGATTGAGGTTCTTTAAAACCTAGGTAGTACTGTTCTGCTTTGTTGTTTCAACTTAACTATTAGCATGCAAAATCTTCATTTCTGGCTATTAAATAAAATAATATACCCCTATTATTGAGAGTTGTTGCTTATTTGGCTGTAGTTCTTCAAAAAATAATACAATACCTAATTTTTCTTGTTTTTATTATGATACTTATTTCAAAAAAAAATAAATTCACATATTTAACGTCAAACACATTATCAGTGCTTTTGTTTGTTTGTTGATGGTAAGGCAAAAATGTTAAAGTACCTTCAATAAATCCTTTTTTTATTACATTTTTTGCCCTGATTTGATGTGCCAACCCCGCCCTACAACCCTCTGTTGCTGTTAATCAAATAAAATAATCATTATACCCATGAACACCGCAGAAGAAAACAACAAAACTTATATATCAGATCTTTTTTGCCCATAATGATCAACAATTAATCTCACCCTCTTAGTTTGTTGCGAGGTCTTATATCTGCTATCTTCTGGTATTTCTTCTTTTTTTTTGATTTTAATGAAGGGCATCACAATGTGTAGCAGAATTTTCTTCCAAGCCTATACACCATCATCATGGATACCATACAAACCACCCAAGGACGAAGCACATCTTTCTTCTTAGTGCTTTTATAGGCTATCACCCGAGAAAGAAATCCCATCCATCACCGATTAAATAAACTTATACGCACAAAATCCTAACACACATACACATCATAACACATCTAGGACATCCAAACAACGGATAATGACGACTAAAACGACGACGACGAAGACGTCGACTACGAACGACGACGACGTCAAAAATGAAAGAAAAATTAAGGCACATAAAGAATGGGATCTTTTTCATCCTCAAGCCAGGCACGTCATTCATCATACCAACCAAAGAAATAATTCATAGAACCAAAACGACGAACACCCAAACGAACAACATACCAACAAAAATAAAAAAAAATTAAATAAATCTATCGTCGAAGAGTCCTTGATGAAAGGAGCAACGCAACGCAACACAACTTTAGTCCTGACGAGCACAAAAAAAAAAATTGATAGAACACACATGAGCGTCATATAAGAACGAATGAACATTGAATACCAACAGGAGCAGAAAAAGAAAGCTCCTATAATAAATTATGATTTATCGATTTATATGAAATATGAAATAAATAAGTTTTGCGGTACTTTTCATAGGCATAGGATTTCATTTAATATTCTGACACCTTTATTTTTTTTTCTTTTTTACTAAAGTAAACAAAAACTTTATACGATTACGTGTACTCCTTTTGTGGTGTGAGTATCGAACTTTTTAAACTCATAAATCAAAAAACAAATAATATTCGTTGAAAACTCTTGGCCTTTTTTTTATTTATTGTAATTTAACAATATGTTTCCATATTTAAACAATAAGGATGTGCATGCTGAAATTGTTTATCCCTTCAGTTTAAGTTAAAAAGGAATCTATGTATTAAAAACAATAATCGATAAAAAGGATGCAATTGACCAAACTTAAAAAGGAATTTGGGAAAAAAAGCAAAGACTGCTTTAAAAAGTTTTTAAAAAAAATTGTTTGGCAATAAATCACTAGAGAATCCTCGTTCGTTTTAATATTTAATTCAATAATAATACTTTTTCAATCGGTTTTGATAGCCTTAGTTCAAATCCTTAAGGTTTTTGAAACATTAATCTAAAATTCGAAAAAACGTATATAAAGGGTGATTAAATTTTAAGGGCCGATTTTGAATGTGAACCAAATCTTTAAGTTAAGTTTTTTGCTGCATTTCACTTGAAAATTCTCAACTTCGGACTAAATCAATTTGAACTACGCAAAGATATATTATACAGCAACGCGTTGAATTCTTACAGGATTATTATAAAAATGGCGCTTCAAACCAAAAAGCCTATCCTGCACTTCTTGATTTTTTCGTAATAATCGTCAAAATATGCTTAAAATCGGAAAATCGACAAACATTTGAGCGAAACGGGCCTGGGTCTGTAGGAGATGTTAAAACACCAGTACATGCTAGAGCCTTAACTCGTCTTCGCGTCGTGCCCAACTATTGCACCTTTCATGCTCGTACGCATCGTTAATGAACATTAAGCATAAAGACTTCCATTTATACGCTGACAAGCTTCAATTTACTCAAGAACTAAAGCCTCTTGACCATTTCAAGCATCGTCAAAGAAAAGATGAGTTTTCGCACCTAAAATAGATAGAAAGTTTGAGGTACTGTAAGGCTTGGAACGATAACAAAGCTGAGAACTACACAAACTTGAATTTGCCATTAAGATCGAACTAGTGGTAAATTCTTTAAGTTTAGGCCTTTTTCGGAGCTCAAAGGACATTCTTGCAAAGTATCACAATAGCCATCAACAAAAAGCTACAGATTGGTAACCCAATTTGCTTTCCCGAGATTTATTTGAAGGCATATTTATATCACACAGATAAGCTGGGAACGAAGTGACTATGCAGTTTGACATTCAGAGCCATGCCCTTGTGAGTGTTCCAAACAACCTTCAAAGTCAATACATCAGTTTAAAAAAAAAAACAGATACTTGAATAATGTTATACTCAATAAATTGATTTTTAAAAAAAGTCACAATCAATGTTTGCAGCTGCGGTTAAACTTTCATAGTTCAAATTTTTCTGTCTGCAGGATAAAAAGTATTTATTTTTAGGCACCTAACAGTAAGCTAGCTATATCTTTGCACCATACAATATACTTCTTCTTTGCAATTAAAACTTTTTAAATTGCTATGTATTTGTTTTAATTCAATTTTAATATTCATAAGCCAAATTAAACCAGATCCTTTAAAGATATTATCCTTAGAGATATGGAATGATGAGAGATACGTTGGTAGGATAGAGAGATTGTTGAAATCATTCTTGTTCACAATCCTCTTGCTTTTGTTTTTGTATTAAAACATTTTTAACCCATTTTATATCTGAGATACCTACACCTACTCTTTTCAAAGAGATGAATCTGCAGTTGAAATATGCCAGGCACCTTAAAAATTTTTCAAAAATAAGTTTCTCTCTCTCTCTTTCTCTAGTTATCCTTGAACATCATCATCTTCATCGTCAACATTTCTTTATCGCATTGGACTGCTTCGCGACACAAGTACCCCTTAGCAATTTATAAACCTACTCTACAAAGAATCTGACACCATACCCTAAGATAGGTTGTTGGTAAAGCTAAGGCTATACAAAAAGATTTGCTGTCGGTTAAAGTATTTGCACCACTTGAGAACAAAGAACAAAAAAAAAAAACATTAAACTTCTTCAACAATAAAAGAGCTAGAAAAGTGTATAAATGAGATGAGCTGCTTTGTTTTGAAACTTATCTACATACCTCCTGACTAAAGAACGTACCAATTGCCTACCTATACACAAAGAGACTTAAAAAAAGAGAAAACAACTTTTTTTTAAGAAGCATTGTTTTTGAAAATATTCAAGAATAGTATAAAGTGTTGGCGTGCAAAGGTTTTTTAAACCCACTTTTGTGCAATACAAAACACAGGGTGCTGCTTAGACATTTTGCAGGATTTGTATTTTATCCTTTATTGATTTAAAAAAAAAACAAGAATACTTGATTTCCTTCAATTAAACCTTTTTCTGAATATCCCATTAGTGGGATATTCATAGACATTTTGTAGGATTAGTAATTGATAATTTTTTGATTTGTTTTTGATCATCCCACAAAAATTTGATTTTCTTCAACTATTTCTCTTTTGTATGAATATCCCACTATCGTTGAAGACTAGAACATTTTTTTTGGAACGATAATTTTTGGTCAAAAATACCACAAACGAAATGTAACAAGAAAGTAAAATACATTTTTTTCAAAAATGTATATCATCTCTCTTTTAAGAATTCATGGGTATTTCAAATGATGCACTGTTTCAAGCCAATAACCCACAATTAGTACGTATGATAAGACATGATAAATTCTAATACAGCAACAAATTCAATGTTAAATATTTAATTCGGCATAAAAGAACTCTGAACACTTATTACAGGATTGTTTTGTGTATATATTCTGTTAGGTTTTCGATCTAAAATCCCACTAATGGGATCTGGTCTTGAAAAATAATTATTTTTAAAATTTCAGAAATAACATTTGATTTATGACAGAAGAGAATATAAGTTCGTATGAAATTGAAATTGAAATGAAATGAATCGGTATAAGCTTTTTTGAATATCCCACATAAAAATAGCTCGTAATTGAATCGACCAAATATTTCTTACGTCTTTTTATTTGATATTTTTTGACCAGTTACATATTACAATTTAAATATAGGAACCATTCACATTTTTCCGAATATCCCACAAATGGGATTATACAATTTCAGGTTAAATCAAATCAAAAAGGGGATTTTCGTTCCAACAAAATAAATGTAGATCTTTTGGCATATACAAGTATGTGTACATCTTATCTACACCCTGTTTATTTAATATTCTCTTGCCAGCAATCTGAGCTTTAAAACCTAAATTATTTACCTTTGGTTGTCATATTAAAAGTCAATCTCTTAGCCAAAATTTATTTTGAGGAATTTTATTTGAGTGTTTTATCTCAAAAATAAATGTCAATCAAATTAATTAAATGGAATTCACTAATTAAACAAAAAAATCAATGGTAAGTCCTAAGTACATATCTCTCCCTGCACCGTCCTTTTAAAATTTCAAGACATTAAGAATGATCACTTGAACCTAACGAAAAATTACATGTCCAATTAATTTTAACACCAACAACTTCTTCAAGGATTATCTTTGCATTTAAAGTCTCAACAGCACAAAACACCCCCACTCATTCGTCTCGTCTCCTCTTCTTAAAAAAATAAATTGACAAAAACAGCTTCAACAAAATAAATATTTATAATAAGACATTGATGCACAATGAGGTGGACAAATGTATATAATATATAATTAAATTATCGCTGCACTATACACATTATATTGCCCTGCCCTATACTACAACAAAACCAAACCAAACCAAACCACATAATGGCAATTAAGTTCAATTAAATTTGAGTAAATTGTCATCTTAAATATGTGTGAAACTATTAATTGTCACATTTAAATATGATTTAAGCAGACAACACAAGACGAATCATCATACAATTTAGAATATAAGTATCATCCACTCCTTTGACACATACAAATATTGTGGGACGTAAATCAGATATTTTCATAGCACCCTTTATTTTATTTGTTTAACTGTGACTGAGTTAATATTCATCATCAGAATGTATATTATATTGTGAACAGATAGCTATAATTTGTTTTGTTGCTATTGTTGCATCTTAAATGACGTTTTATGTGTTGAAAAACTGAGAAAATTGCACTTAGCGAAAAAGTATCGAGGATAAAAGTCAAAACTCGCTTGAATCAGAGAAAAGTAGCATCAGTTGTGAGATTTTAAGTTTAATGAAATTAATTCATTAAAGCAACGAATAATTCATGGATCAATCAAACTTTTTCATTAAACTATGAAAATGTGGGATATACAATGAAACAATTGATTTTTTTACTCTGTGTAACGTAATTTAAATTATTTAAGTCGATACAATATGGTTCTAGACTTCTTCTGTCGATATTTCAAACGATTTAGTTTAAAATACACAAATTTGAAGTCATCATTTTTCCTTATTCGCAAGAAACAAAAGTCGAAAACCTCTTTATATCACTTTTAAGTTGTTTAGTTTTTTATAAAAAAAGTTGGTTATGCTAAAAAATTAACGAAGTGGTTTCATCGGGAAATTTTTTTATGGTTTTTGATTCTTATACAAACAAATTCCGAACGGATTTTCTAAAGGAAGTTGTCACATGTTAACAAAATTTTACATTTCTTAAACAAAAAGTGTCGTTTGTTTTTATTTTTTTGATAAAATTTTACCAAATGTTTAAAATAAAGTTTTTTTTTTAAAAAGACAAACTTTATTTGAACCGCAGAACTAGGGAAAATAGACACTTGTATACCGCAACGAAGTGTACTAGGACCAACCTTGTAACTTTTATATGCAAGGGATATTCCAACACTATCATGGCCAACTGCCGTTGCAAAGGTTAAGATCAAATAAGTGTTTGGACACAAAAGTGGCGTATAAAACTAAATGAAACAAAATCAACGAATATAAATTTTACAAACAAAAGCATAAACAATATTCCAAATCTTATAAACAAGTGCTTTTGCTTCAAAAAACTGCCAGATACTTTGAAAAAACTTTGGATGCAAAGTGTAAATGGAAAGAGCATATCAAAAAGACAAGAGCTAAGCCTATAGCACAGTAGAAGGTAATGGTTAAGAAAATAGTACACTATTGCTATATAAGTAAGTATTGAAACCCCTTTTGGATTTAGGGCAATCAACTATGGGACTTTATAGAAAAGAAATGTGGCATCCATCTATGGATTCCAAAACAAAGTCCTTCGTGGAATAAAAAATACCCTTTGGTAAAGGGTGATTTTTTGAGGTTAGGATTTTCATGCATTAGTATTTGACAGATCACGCGGGATTTCAGACATGGTGTCAAAGAGAAAGTTGCTCAGTATGCTTTGACATTTCATCATGAATAGACTTACTAACGAGCAACGCTTGCAAATCATTGAATTTTATTACCACAATCAGTGTTCGGTTCGAAATGTGTTTCGCGCTTTACGTCCGATTTATGGTCTTCATAATCGACCAAGTAAGCAAACAATTAATGCGATTGTGACCAAGTTTCGCACTCAGTTTACTTTATTGGACATTAAACCAACCACACGAATGCGTACAGTGCGTACAGAAGAGAATATTGCGTCTGTTTCTGAGAGTGTTGCTGAAGACCGTGAAATGTCGATTCGTCGCCGTTCGCAGCAATTGGGTTTGTGTTATTCGACCACATGGAAGATTTTACGCAAAGATCTTGGTGTAAAACCGTATAAAATACAGCTCGTGCAAGAACTGAAGCCGAACGATCTGCCACAACGTCGAATTTTCAGTGAATGGGCCCTAGAAAAGTTGGCAGAAAATCCACTTTTTTATCGACAAATTTTGTTCAGCGATGAGAATCATTTCTGGTTAAATGGCTACGTAAATAAGCAAAATTGCCGCATTTGGAGTGAAGAGCAACCAGAAGCCGTTCAAGAACTGCCCATGCATCCCGAAAAATGCACTGTTTGGTGTGGTTTGTACGCTGGTGGAATCATTGGACCGTATTTTTTTAAAGATGCTGTTGGACGCAACGTTACGGTGAATGGCGATCGCTATCGTTCAATGCTAACAAACTTTTTGTTGCCAAAAATGGAAGAACTGAACTTGGTTGACATGTGGTTTCAACAAGATGGCGCTACATGCCACCCAGCTCGCGATTCTATGGCCATTTTGAGGGAAAACTTCGGAGAACAATTCATCTCAAGGAATGGACCGGTAAGTTGGCCACCAAGATCATGCGATTTGACGCCTTTAGACTATTTTTTGTGGGGCTACGTCAAGTCTAAAGTCTACACAAATAAGCCAGAAACTATTCCAGCTTTGGAAGACAACATTTCCGAAGAAATTCGGGCTATTCCGGCCGAAATGCTCGAAAAAGTTATCCAAAATTGGACTTTCCGAATGGACCACCTAAGACGCAGCCGCGGTCAACATTTAAATGAAATTATCTTCAAAAAGTAAATGTCATGGACCAATCTAACGTTTCAAATAAAGAATCGATGAGATTTTGCAAATTTTATGCGTTTTTTTTTTCAAAGTTCTCAAGCTCTTAAAAAATCACCGTTTACTATCTACAACTTAAAACTTTCCCTTAATTGATTAGTCATTTCAGAATTTCCTCGTTTTATACATAATTGTAATTTTATGTATGTTTGTTTGTTTGTTTCTGTGTTTGAACACAAAATTCTCAGGAACTACTGGGTCGATTTAAAAAATTCGTCCAATGATAGATACCTCAATTATTGAGGGTTGCTATAGGTTATTGACATCACGTTAAGACTAAGGCGAATGCGGTCTGATACAGGATAGATTGGCAGTTTCGTTAATCTACCACGTCAGACGCACAAGGCGGAGCGGAGCTCCTTCGGTTCAGTAGGGCTGTGTTCGAATGGGACCGAACTGATAGGGTGAAGCAGGAGAACTAGTTTTGGTGGCTTCAATCGGCACTTGATATTGGTTAGTCGGTATGGGGTTTTAAGCCTTGGCCGGATTACATACTTGTTTTATAGGTTTAAGTTAGTTTTAAGTTTTATATTAAGGACCTTATTTTAAGTAGTTTTTAAGTAAAAATAAAAAGGATATTGATATTATTTTTTTAAATTTTCTATTTAATACAAAAATAAATAAAAATGACTTGAAGTTAAAATAGATCTTAGGACCGAAAGGCATTAGTAGTTAGTGTTATAGTTTAACTTAGAGTGTCCGTATGAGACCATTAAGTTAGTTGTAAGTTATGGATAATTAGGCTAGTTTTATGAATTTTTGTCTAGCTCTAAGACTGAATTAATGAAAATGAATTTAAAAAAAGAATAAGGTGAATGAAGCAGCAATAAAGAATATTTTTAAACATGTTAATATTTCTTTCCAGAATTATTTTCCTTTAAAAAAAAATAGTTTAAAAATAAAGTTATCGATCGCGTCTATCTTTCAAAACTGGCTTCTTCCTTTTTATTTTGTATGTTTATCAAATTTGTTATAAAATAAGATATCGGTTGAATTTTGTTCCTATCCCAAATTTGATGTTAAAAAGACTTAAACAAAATTATAATATTTCAGCTAAGTGAAAAATTAGTAGCTTCCAGATTTTTGTCAAAATCTAATAAATAACATAAACAAAGTGCAAAAAAAACATTCAAAATGATTAATTGTTATATTTTCGAATTGATTTATATATTTCGTATGAAAGTTGATTGATAGGTTGCTTTTTCTTCAGTGTATGTGGGGCGTATACGTACTATTTTTAACAATACAAAATATGATGCTGCTAATATAACGTATCTACATTTTATTTAAACGAATTATTCATATTATATTATAGTCATATTGTTGTGTGTTGTGTCATCGCTCTATGATGCGATGAAACATTGTTTTCTGCTCTGTTTTTATTTTTGTATTGTTCTCTTGGCAGATTTAATTCGATTTTAAATCTGAATTAGCGTAAATGATGAATCTGATGATGTAGAAGAAGAATATATATTATGTGAAGTGAGAAAGTGATGAAGATGAGTAATCAAATGCATCATGAATTATAAATTTTTGCCAAGTATGAGTACGACTACGAGAGTACGAACTCGCAACAGCAACAATAGACAATTAATTTGAGGTGTCATTCACAAAAATGTCATGTACAATATCATTCAAGTTTCAAGATGTATGAAGACGAAGTATACTCGCTTGGTCTTGAGCACCACCAAACCCATAGCTATACCGCCATCTCCTATCATCATCATCATTAGAAGAACAGGCTGAGATCAAGACCACGACCACCCAACCGATATGAGATGATGATACTTCTTGAATTTATTTCGATATAGAAAATCTATGCCAACAATTAGGCAATATCCCAACAAGGACCATAAATATGGGAGGAAGAGTAATTGGGGGATGTTTTGTTGGTGTTTTTTCTTCGATTTAAATACAAAATGTATGCATGTTTTAAGAGAAAGAGTCCTTTTGTGCAAATTTTGGAAAATGGATAATGTTTATGTAGAGGGGGACCAAAAAGTTTTGAGATTTTTAGCAATAAATCTGTGAATAGAAAAGTAAAAGTATCTTTAAGTTAAAAGAGGGATGACACAGACACAGAGTAATAAACTTACGAATGAAAATAGAATTTATGTCTACACAAAAAGATAGATAGATAATAATAATAATATTTTTCTTGTTGTTGTTGTTTTATTTAGATTTATTTCTATTTTGAATTTGGAGAAATTTTAAATATTCTAGACGACACACAGAGTAATAATTTAATTTGAATGGTTCTTTGCTGTTGTTGTCGTTTTGTTGTTGTTGCTGATATTTACTTAAGTGAGTGGGCAGAAGAGAGCAATCAGATAAATTGCTACTTGAATTTTTCATAAATATAATTGTTGTATGTGTCGTTGTTGTCGTTGTCGCCATAGGAGGCGTTTTATTTGTTTGTTGCTTTTTATTGAGGACACAACGATAGAATTATTGTAGTAGAAAATAAGCATACAACAATCATATACCTGCCTAAGGATAATTGAGTATAAAGAAGAGGAAGATATATGTAGGTATAAATCTTATTTCAGGACCTAACGAAAAAAATATTAATATTTATTTTTAAGGTTTTTAAATATGTACCTTCATATATGGATATTCGAAATAAATATTGAAAGGATTTTTATAAAACAATACAAAATAGAAACAAAGTTGAAAATAATGATTGATTGCAAAAACCTTACACAGGTAGGTTTATTTTTAAAAGATTTATCGTCTTTTATATTGAATAAAGATTGTTTTTTGAGAATAGGGTATGTCTACTTTTGAAGAAGGAGTACAAAGATTAAATAAGCACATGGAAATAAGTTCGGGAATGTATTCATATTTAAAAATCAAAATATATTTTGGCGCTGACAACTTGCTTTCATCACAGTAATTCAGACTCTTAACTTGGAGCTTTAAAACTTGTATTTTAATCGAAATATTTGTACATCAAAATCAAATTTTAGAGCTTTCCGTTGATGTGAAAAAAGGATTGGAAATTAAGGTAGATTTGAATATGAACATTGCAAGACTTGTTTGTTGATGCTAAGTGATAGTACCTATTCAAAACAATTTTACGAATTTAATAGCTCACTATCTTGTGAAAAATTCAACTTTATGAATACGGAAACTTACCCTACTACAGCAATATCCACAGGAGCCTGAAGCTCAACTTTCTTTATTTGGGGTTTGCAAAACCACGTTGGCCTGTTTTAAACACACTTATTGGCCGTGGATGACAATATGATTGTAAGTGTTCCAAATAAAAGAATTAAGGGTAGTTCTTGAGGAAGCAACGGGAATTTTCTATTAAGAACAGAAACTGTGACTCGTAAGAATAATGACTTCTTATCGGTTTGATATGTTGAAATTTTAAGAACCCTAAAATCGAATTAAAAGGTTTTTAGAGAAATGCATGTGGCATGTACGGTAAGAAATCGACTTCAAATGAACACAGTTTTACAGATAATAACACCAAAAAATATGCAAAAAGTACATTTTAATTTTACGGGTTTATCAAAATGAATGCTTGAGATACTGACAAACAAAATTTGGATAGTGGAACGGTACTATGCTTTGCAGTCCGTCGCTTCCGTCCAAGCAATATTTTGGTGAAACTCCCCCGAGTAGTGAACAATTATGAAGCTGGGTAACATTTTTGCCGAATCTGGAAGTTCGTACTACGTACAATCGGCAATACAGGCAAATCCAAGCATTTCGACTTTGAAAAATGTCGTGGCAAATTGGATCTAGCAGACGGTTATTTGACAGATACTTCAAGATGACTAAAATTTGTTTCCAACTTTTTTTTTAAATACAAAAAATTTCAAAAAACTTATAAAAAATGGTAGTATCACAACAAAAAAAAAATGATATTGACTTCAAATTTGTTTTCATCTCACAAAAAATGTTTTTATCAAAATTTTGATTGACTTTTTTAAAAAATTCACAGACGGAAGCGGAAGGAAAGTTACCAGATTGTGTCTTATCTTATCAGCCTCTTCTTTGTTATGAATTTTATTGATGGTTATGAATTCCTAGAAATCTATTTAAACAAAATATTTGAACATTTTACAATACACATCTTCGATTTCATGAGAAAAAAGAACTTGTGCTGAAATTGATTTCTTAAACTTTTGTTAATTACCTAATTTGTTTCTAAAATTACTTATACACAGTGTATCTACTTGAAAAATGAATATCAGACTTTTTTAGTATTCAAAAAAAAAAAAAAAAAACAATAAAAACATCATATATGATTCTCATTATAAACACAGAATGAGTAATAAATTTCTTTATAGCAATTTTACTGAAAAGTCTATAATCTGTACAAAAATAACAAAAAAAAGGCCAATCAAGAAAGAAATATAAAAAGCACTTGATCTTATAAACGTTAACTTAATTTTATTACTTTTTAATTGAGTTTTTAAAGTTCTAAAAAAAAAGCAAAGTAATTGAAAATAAATTGTTTTATTTATGAAATAATTCCCTCAATTTGCGTACATAGTTCTTCATCCCTGGCGGAAAAAAAGTGAGATAATAGTAATGTGGGTTGACAAATCTCTATTAAAATTTTACGGTTTATAAACTTATAAGCGCTAACTTAGATGGATCATTAAGGAAGCCATTAAGTCTTAGTTTTTTTTAATCTGAATCCATGTAATTTTTCTGATGAAATTGAAACTTAAAAACAAATAAATAAATAAATTGGGTGGCGCGACAGTCCGTTGAGAACCAAGGCCTAGTGACTTACAACTCTCAACCATTCCTGTGTGCGAGTAATGTTGTCAGGAATGGAGGGGACCTACAGTTTATATGCCGACTCCGAACGGCTAATTTTGAGAAAGCACTTTTTCATGACAATAGTTACTCTTGGAGAATTTGTCAATTCCTCGCAAGAGGCAGTACCCGTGAAAAGACTTTAGATGACATAGGCAGGGATCGAACCCAAGACCTCAAGCATGACAGTCCAACGCACTAACCATCATGCCACGGGTACCACGGAAACTTAAAAACACAAATACGTAAAATCTTTGGTGATAGGTGATTTGATCTTGTATTCTATCTAAGCTTTATCATAGACTTCATAGCATAACGCCTATTCCTTAATGAACTGAAATCAATGCTTCTAATAATCAAACCAAGCTTTTTTTTTGTCAAAAAGACACAACTTGAAGATAATTTGATATAAATCTTGACCTACTAAAAGGTTTAAAGGATGAACAAAATGTGTTTTGTTTCCGTGCTTAAATTGGTTTAAAAGAACCAAAAAGAATTATTTTTGACCTCACTATTTAAATGTTTTATGTTTATTTTAATCCCTTTTAAATCTTTATTTTATATTTTTACCCTTAATGAATTTTTAATTGAATGTTTAAATTATTAATTTATAAATTTGGGAATATACTAATGTAAATGTACATAACTTTTTATGATCTTTATTTTTTTTTTGTCAGCTTTATCGAAAGGATTTTATTAATTTTTCCTTTTTTTTAAATCATCAAGGAAATTAATTTTATATTGAACTACATATGTATTTTTTATTTTTCATAAATGGCTAAAGTAATTCATCATTGAATTCAATCAATGTTTAATAAAAATATCTTTTCACGAATGTTCATTTTCATCCTTGTTTGACATCATTTTATTTATATCTATGAATATATTATGTACTATCGAAAAAAGGATATAAAGAACATACATACATAACAATTATTATTATTATTATTTTATTGAAGAGCAATCAACCAATTTCCTGAATAATATTATAATTCTATATATACCAATTTCCATAAATATGTATATAAACAAACAGCATCCTTGTTTGATGATTGATGTTGTATACGTATAATTAACATTTTATAAATAATACAAATATAAATTGTATGCCTATAAAAACTGAGTAAATTGAAGAGGATGCTTGAAGAGAGTCCTACAATTATAATCGTTATTACCGGAATCGCATGACATCACCAACCATGGGTTGCTCTATTTCCTCCATCATCATATTTATAATGTATATTAAATTTTTATATCGCTGATAAAATTGCATCATATAAAGTGTGACTGTTTTCTTTTTTTGAATTGGTTCATCAATCATTACAAAGTGAATTAATTTTATTTAATTAATATAAATTTTAATGTAAGAAGTACTTCTTAATATATACAATTATTTAATCAAAGAATATGAATACGTTTTCAATATGAAATTTGGATCGAAAAGAAAACTTGAGTCGATGATGCACTCAGAAGAAAGGATTACATTGCAGCTTTTTGAATTAATAAGGTGTCGTTTTTAATCTCTTATTTTCAATAGTGTTTTAGCATTATTTCGTGCGTTAATGTAGTTATAAGAAACGCTTAATGATAGACAACGATGATAGATGCAAACGCAGGCAGCACCTAATGATATGCTACGTATTATTGTTAAAAAAGGTGTTTATTGAATATCAAATAAGAAGTTTAATCGGCGGATCTGCTCGAATTAGTTGTGAATGAGATATTTTTGCGCGGTAAAAAGTAGCTCAAAACACGCTGCAATCTCGTAGCTACCTCTGCACAAACAAATCATGCAACAATATTGCTCCGTTGCGATGCAAAGGACAGACAAACAAGCAAACAAACAAACAAACAAACAAACAAAATGTATTTCTTATTTCTAGCATTAGTATAAATTGTAATTGTATTAGTGTTAAATATAGTCGTGGGCTAATTTCAAGGATTTTTCTTGACGGGTGTTTTTTTAGAAGTCTGGTTTTCAACCTGCCAATACTTTTATCGGAGTTGTTCTTTCTGACAGGTGGCACTTGTTTTATGCTTCGAAACTAAGTGTGCAAATTTACTACCAACATAATGAAAGGAAACTCTTGGTGGCGTCTTAGAACAACTAGAAGTTTAAGTTTAATCAATCTAACTGGAATTTCTTCACTTACTATAAATATTTTTATTTTTAGTTTCCTTAGTCATCATATACCAATTTATAAACAATTAAAAGTTTAAAGTTATGAGACACTATTTGATAACATACCACTAAACCCCATGGAATTCCATTTTATTTTTATAAAATTTGTAAACTTCCATCGATCTCTTTTAAATCTGAATGAGCAGAGGTGTAAATTCTTAAACATTTTTGAAATATCAAGAATTTCATTCATACATATGAGCAGCGACGCGAGTCCGTCGTGTCGTCTCAGCACGTTTAAAGTAAATAAACCATTAAAAAATATCCAAAATTAGATTTACATTCACATACCTAAAAATGACAGGTCCAGAAGATTAAAGCTAAAAATTAGGTAAGAATGTTTCTTTCCTTTTATATAACATTTGTATTTTTTAAATTACCCAGACAACATTTTTAGAGTATTGAAGGTGCATAATATTGTTAAAATTTACGTTTGATTGACAGAAAATATTTTTTTTTCAATTTCTTTTTGAGTTCAATACTGATTGAGATAAGACATCTGATGAATTTTTTGACGTATGGACCATTTGGTATCACTTACCTGAAAAGAGATAAGAAAAAAATAGAACATTAGTTTTATGATTTCTAAAAGAATATGTTTGTTTTTGTGTATTTATAAAAGTTTAAGATACTCTATTTAAAAAATTATTCATGAAAGTGATGAGGGAAGAAAAAATCCAATTAACTTTCAAAAGATTGACATTTCCCTTGATTGAGTGAAACATTATGTGTTACAAAAAAAAAATATCCTGATGAAATAATTACCATAATCAAGAATTTTCATTATACAAAAAAAAGAAGAACAAGTACAAGATATACATATATAATTAATGTATATGTGTATGTATATGTTTATAAAAGGAATAGCATTAGCATCATAAAAAACCATCAACACTCCGACCCTATAATGAGCGCCGCACACCGCATCAAGCTTTATAGCATCCATAGAAGAAGAAAAAGTGTAATCAAAAGGCCAAAAATAAAAGCAGACGGAAAAAGCAAAAGTATCCTATATTCTATACATATACACATAAAGATGTCAATAATTACATTTTCCTACGTAAATGGAGGGATAGAATTAAAATGAACTACGTCGAAGACGTTAACGTCGCTGCCAACGCCGCCACATACAAAGTGCACAAACACCAAGGTTGCCGTCATATAATTTTGAAACCCCTATTAATTAAAATCAGAACATGCGTTTTATAACGTGGATGTGTATATACAGATGCAGGGCTTCTTCTTTATTTTCATTATAAATTCATTTAATAATACTTAATGGCAGTTTTAGAAAAAGATGGGCGGGTAATAAAGTCTCCCAATATTTTTTCAACTTTAAGAATCATTTGATGACAAAAGCAAATTTGACAAAATCATCAAAAAGGGGCACTTTAATACACTTAAATTTTCAAAAGTAAATATAAGTCAAAAATTGTTAAGGAAAATTTACTTCTGAAAAGCAAGAACTATTTCGGACTTGCGAAAAACAAAAATAAAATATCCTGCCGAAATAAAGATTTCTAAACTCAGCGAAACAATGTATTGGATTAGATGTTGCAGACAGGAGATCATTAATAAAAATAAAAAAGAGTGGCACACCAGCATTTATTTTATGGTTTTTAGACTTGAGTCTATCGAATACTACTTATATTGAACGATCCGAGAAGTAATTACGGATCCCAAGCAGGAATTCATGAAATCCGAAAGCAAGCATTATCGATAAAAGAGCCTGATGCCAAACCCTATCAAATGCTTTTGAAATATCAAGTGCAATAATCTTACTTTCTCCAAAGCGGTGAAAGGAGTTGCTCTGCTGTTCGGTGAGATGAACCATGAGATCACCATTGGACCTATTGCTTCGAAAGCCATATTGACGGTCATTAAGAAGCTTTTGATTTCCAAGATATTTCTTGAGCTGATAATTAATCAGTTTACATGACCTTGGAAAGAAGGGACGTTAGTGCAATCGATCGGTAATTAGAGGGTGACGAAGATTCGCCTTTTTGGGGATGGGCCTGGCAAATGAAGTTTCCCATCCTCTCCGAACGACACCTGTGGACAAATGATAAAGCTTCCGCAATGGTTTTGCCAGCATTAAAGAACACCTGTTCAGAAAAATAGCAGGGATACCATCCGGACCAGCTGATTTATGTGTGTTTAGATCTCTAAGGACTCTTGCCGCAGTACGAGTGCGAAAAAAGATTGCTCCCATAGAATCACTAAGACGCTCAAGTACAGTCGGAGTCATAGCGTAGAATTGGCGTCGACCTGAGAGAGGAAGAATTCTTCATGTTTTTTACAAATGACTAAAAAATGTTACTGCCTTTGGGACATTGCAGTATTTTTCGCCGTAATTTTTGGGCACATACAATTTTTTGGTGATTATCGCTGCTCAAATTTTAAAAGAAATGCCCTTATTACCCTTCGAGACAACTACAACTACAACGCATGCCATAATGTAAGATATAAACTACATAATAGAAAAACTTTAGAAGTCATTGTTGAACTTAAAGAAGGCAAGTGACACCATAAAGACCAATATCGCTTATACCAACTATGGAAATAGTTTTCGAAAAATTGTTACTGAAAACACTCAGCAAAATAATAGGAGAAAGAAGACAGCATGGATCAGTACTAGGAAATTCTGAAATCTAAAGTTACGAGCTGACTTTTTAAAGAACGGTGCGACCAAAATAATCAGTCTTACTAATGACTAAAATAAGCCGGTTTTCTAAAAGATATTCACAAAATCAAAATTCTTTTTGTTTTTAAAATAAAAAGAAGATTGCATTTTAAAACAAAAAATTCTCTAGAAGGACTTTTTTTTGTTTGTTTCATCGGAAGTCCATATATATTTATTTTAACACAAAAAGAATTTTAGTTTTTCTCATCACAGGAGTTTTGATAGTTTTTAATTTAATTGTTCAAATATTTGTTCAACTAAATGTCTGTCATAATGATATGCAATGAGGATGGCTTCTGATGATGCTTCTGATGATGACAAAACTATCCCCAACTGAACACAACTTAAGTTGACAAATCTTTTGGTTTATGTTATATTTCTTATTTTCAAACAGAGTAGGTCGCATTAATGAAGCAAACAAAAACTACCCATTTTATCATTATATTAAAAAAAAAAACACAAACATTTATAGACGGATATACCATATAACTGTTTATCTAACCCAATCCATAAATCATTAAAAACACGAAAAAAAAGTAGTGTAGCAAATATCAAATATCATCATAAACGAGATTTTTCTATAAACAAAAGGACAACTCCTTGTTTAATTTTTTTTCTTTTTTTGCAAGCAATTTATTTGCGATGACATGGATTCTTGTTGTTTGTTTAGTTCTTCATTCATATTTTTTGTATTCTATTCTTCATCGTCCATCGTCATCGCATCGCATCATTCCCATATATTCGTAGGTATACCTATACAATATAGTTAGAAATATAAAAATATCATCGCATATCCTTGTAGAAGAATCCTCAAACTTATGACACACATCCTACTTGACATCTCATTAATAATAATAATATGCTCAGTTTAGTTGTTTTCTCATAATATTTTTTATTCTCTTTTCTCGCATAGAATTTTCCATTATTTTTTCGTCCTTTTTTTTCTGATATATAAATATAAACAAAACACTCACACATACGAAAAAATCCATATCATCGTTATGTCCCCATTTAATGCTTATACGTTGTTCTGATGCTCATCAAAAACAAAGATGAGCCAGGAAAGCCCCAAACTCCTTTTTTTCTAGCAGGAGGGACGTCAGCATCAGCAGCAAAGCACCCACTATTCTATACTTTCTTATATACGAGGATGTATGTGTGTCCATGTAGGCACATACCACCCCTGAATAATATACTTTTCTATTTTCTTCAAAAAATATACTAAAACAAAAAAATGATATTTTAAAAACAACACAAAACGCACTGAAGCGAGAGAATCTCTTTTGTTTTGATTTCATTTTCATACGAACACAAAAATAAAAAGAATCCATTTGGTCTTTTTCTTCTTTGGTGAAGGAAGAATTTTTAATTACCCACAAGCATTTTAAGAAGCGATAGCCAGCGGCGGCAGCGGTATATGTAAGTGTGGTGGCGGTGCCGTTGCCGGTGAGTCTATGGCATGGGACATCAGGACATGAACATGGACAGGGACAGGGACATAGCACACACAAAAGCAGGGAACAGACATCAGGCTGAGCGATTATGTCATGTGAGGGTGGTTTGAGATCCGGACTTAGGTGATGGGGTAGTTCGTCCTTTCGGTCGTTTCGTTACTAGAGCTTCATATACTAAATTTCTTGTAACAAAAATACTTGTTTTTATTTAAATTCTACTCAGAATTGCTTAAATACTTATTTTTTGTGATTTTATTCTCAGCCCCTCACCCTCCTCATATCGTCGCCTATGTGTGTGAATAAATACCATGTGGTGTATAGTGGGCGTATGTGGTGTTTTAGTTAGGGGTTGTAGAGGACGACGACGAGGAGAAGGGAGAGGTGTTATTTTGATGATGCGAAGACGATATACCTACGCCTTGATGATGCAAGATAAATGTTAATTTTTTGTATTTATTATTTTTGTGTAATTTATTGCGTGCCTTTCATCAGGTAGATATTCTTTTGTTGAGCTTCTGTCTATCTTATTTTATATCTAACCAAAGTGTTATATATATTATTTTGTTAAGATGGGAAAATTTTCGAATAAAACATGTGATGATTTAATGTATTTGTAAGCATAGGGTGTTATTGATTCGAGTTCTAGATATGTTTTGGATTTATTTGCCTATATCTAAATTTAAAAAATAGGGTTTTTCAACATAGAGACTTAATAACTTTGAATTTAATTTCATCCCTTCAGTAATCATCGAAGTGTCATTGTCAAATTATTTACTAAACTCAGTAAACATTTTCATCATGATTAAAAACCCATCGAGAAACGTCTGAAAATTAAAAAAAAGTTTTAACGGAATACAAAGTCGGTGATACCCAACGCTCACGATCTAGCTTATTAAATGTTATATTTTATAAATCAAACAAAAAAAAACTTGAAAATAAAATATTTGTCACCTCGAATATTATAAGTAACAATTTTTTGCAGTGAAAAATAACAATTTTGACATAGGGTAAAATGTTGAGCATTATTAAAGTAATGGTTTATTTTTTGCAAAAATACAAACCTACAAAAATAACACTATTAAAAGTTGGTAAAAATGATTTTTGACACGAATATTTTGGGAACAATGAAAGATATTGTCTTCAAATTTATTTATTATCTTATAGAAAATATTGTTTCTAAAATTTATGATTTTAAAAAAAGTGCAAATGTCATTTTTTTAACAAAAAAATTAGAATGTACAGAATATATTGAAAATCATTGATAAATCGGTTTAAAGTCGTGGATAAGACGGCTAAAAGCCATTATTAGCTGGTTAAGAGCGGTTGATAAGCCAGTTAAAAGTTTCTGATAAGCCTGTTAAATTTTTTTGATAAGCTGGTTAAAGGCCATTGATAAGCCGTTTATGAGCCTGTTAAAAGCCTATCATAAACCGGTTAAAAGTAGTTGATAGCCTGGTTAAAAACCTTTGATAAGTTGGGTTAAAGCTAGTTAAAAACGTTTAGTTAGTATGCCGGTTAAAAGCCGTTGAAAAACCAGTTAAAAGTAGTTGATAATCTGGTAAAAAACCGATAAGTAGGTTAAAAGCTGTTGATAAGCCGCGAAAGAGCCGTTGATAAGTTAGTTAAAAGCTTTTGATAGGATGATTTAAGGCCATTGATAAGCTGGTTTAACACCATTGGAAAGCCGTTTATAAGCCTGTTAAAAGCCGTTGATAAGTAGGTTATGAAATGTTGATAAACTGGTTGAAAGTAGTTGACAAACTGGTTAAAAACCGTTGATGAGCTGGTTAAAAGCCGTTGATAAGTCGGTTAAGATCTGTTTACAAAAAGCCGTTGATAAGCCAGTTACTAGCTTTTGATAAGCCGATTAAGAGCGATTGATAAGACAGTTAAAAGCCGTTGATAAGCCGGTTAAGAATCGTTGATAATCCAGTTTGAAACCGTTGATAAGCCGGATTGAAGCTGTTGATAAGCATGTTAAAGGCCTTTGATTAACTGGTTAAGAGCCGTTGATAAGCTGGTAAAACACCGTTGATAAGCCAGTTAAAATCCGTTCATATGAAGGCCGAGAACATAAGGAAAGAGCCAGCAATTCAAACTGTATAAAAATGAGACAAGCGACCTGAAGACCAGTCTTTTTGAACAAATAACCATAGTACAACAAAAAATACCATACCAATGAAATCAATGTACAATTTATATTATTTTAAGTTATGAATCAAGTGAAATCAGAGTGATAATAAATAAAAGACCTTTCACCTAAGGTTTATGTGTACCATCCATAAGTTTACCTCAGCCTTTGGTAACCAAGGTGCATTACAAACTGACTTTCATATTATTCAATTTTATTCCAAATGTTGTTATTAACATAAGATTGAGTTATTAGAAAAATCCAATTGGTATTTCATTTTATAAGAAATAAAAACTTTCAAAAAATGCCGATAAAAATTGGTTTTCGACTAAAAATGTCAGCCAGCGTTATAGTGCCATGATGACCAATAATTTTTGGAGTTAGAAGATATGGACTTTGAAGACATGTGCGGTTTCAGAAGGATGGTGCCACAAGTATCATCTTAAAATGAAGCAGTCATTTATTCTTAAAATATTTTCAAAACAGCTCAAAAAACACAAGTTCGACTTTGTTCCAGTTTTAAAAGTGAGTATCCCAAAAATCTGACATAATATTTGTTAAATCGAGTAAGGATTTTATAAGGAGTTTAAAAGAAATGCAATTTGAAGTTATTAGAAACCTTCAAAAATATAGAACTACTTTAAATCAAGCTTTTTTGAACGTTTACAAGTTTGAATATATCTCAAAACCTGAGATACTGGAGGAAGATAACAATAATGTTTGGAAAATATTGAGTAATTTTTAGTAAAAATTAAACTTTAACTAATCTGAAATTAGTAAAATTAGAGCAATTTTTCAACCTTCAGATGTCAATACTTCCAACTCGCTAAGATATTGGGGATATAAAGACTTGTGTGATTTTAAGTTAAAAAAAGTAACCCTGTTGATCTATAGATTAGATTACGAAATGTGTTAGTCATGTAATTAATGCGAATATACATATTTATTTACATATATGTAAGTAGATCCATATGGTAGCTGATGGTTTTGAAATTAAACATTGAATATTGAAGGGGGAGAAAATCGTATATCGTATAGTGATTGATAGCCTCAAAGGATTGAATAATTTCATCGTTTTTTTTTCGGTTGTAGACTTAAGTATTTACTTATTTTTATAGTATGGGGTGCTGATGATAAGAAATAGGCATTTTTTGTATGAGAACTTCTACCCTCATAACATATGGATGAATTAATGCTTAAGGATCTATGTGAATTCATGTGAGCTGTTTACAACAATCTTAAAGTAAACAACACTTCAAATTATACTAGATAGCACATCAATGTCTTTAAATTCTGGCCATGAAGTATCATATTTTTGTAGGGCAATGCTCAATACATTCACCTCAACACAATCTTATCGGCAGCCCAAAACTCGTTCAAAATAGAGACCATTTTGAGGATAAGAAGACTTTTCAACTGAATTTTATGAGGCTTAGGACCCCGATGTATCTACAATTCTTCAAACGTAGCTTGCAGTACTAATGTTTATAAACTTGTTTAGCATGTTACTTAAAATTGCTGGCTTAAATTAAAGGTGGTTCATGAAGATCTAAAAGAACTTCAGTTTTCAGAACTCTGACACTATTTTTGTGGAGAACTTTAACAATTGCCATGAGTTGTTAAAATTTCCTCGTAGTTTTTACTTTAAAGGTGACAGCTGTTCAAAAGCAAGCTATTTAAAATAAAACTTCTTATTGGAAAGCCTTATTATATTATTTCCATCGCTGCGGCCGGGGCGGCGGCTCTCTCGATCTCTTACTCCTTAGACAATTTTCAATGTATTAGGTTGAACGCCGTTTTGTTTTAAATTTATTTCTTCGATTTAATAACATTTAAAGTAACAGTTTCTAAGACATTAAACAAAATATCAATCACTTTTATTTTTTATGATACGTTTGAGTTTGACTGATGCCGAGATTACGACAATGAGTCTTTATAATTTAATGTTTTTTTTAATTTCTTTGTTTTCTGACATAAATAAATAAAATATTGAATTTGTTAAAATTTCTAACCTAATATAAAAATAACTTAACTCTCTTTTTTAATAGATTAAAATTTATTGTTCGATATTCCTCAAAAATAAACCCTCTAGTCCTTCCGCATTATCTTCAATTGTTTTAACCCGTATAAATGATATTATGTAGCTTTTATATTGGCAGGTTATAGTTTTTCCCTCTTTTTTTGTTGGTGAACCCCTCTGGACAATCTCCCAGCCATTTACTTAACCACCATTGTCATCATCTATTTCAACATTCCAAAAACAAAAAAACCAATTGAACAACTAACGATAATGGATAAAGTTGTTTTGTGTGAAATTTATATCGAAGCATTAATCGTTAAAAGTTATACATTCTCTTTTTTTTGGAGAGACACAAAAATAAGACTTTTTACTGTTCGTTTTTATCTTATTTTTAGTGGCTACCTTATTTCACAAAATAAAGACTTATGTGTGTATTTTAAAATAATAGGAAAACGATTTCATTCTCATCGTTTTGGCCACGACTCTATGTTGTTTTTGGTTTTAAGAAAAACATTTAAAGTTCTTTAAGACGACAAATTAATAATGTCTTCGTATATAAGAAATTTTTAATTGGCAATTTGTAAAGTGTTGTGACATTAAATTTTAGAGAAATTATAAAATGGCAAATAATTTCTCTGACCTCTTATTAGAAAGTCCCTCTTTTCCGACCTTAACAATAAACCATATTGTATTCAATTAGGTTTTCAATCGAAAAAGAATTTTCTTCAGACGTTGCAGACTGGACTTTTATTGAATATGCTTTTATAACTTTTTTAAAAACAACTTAACTATTTCTTATAATAAAAATATGAAATACTGGGAAATTAATATATCAAAAGAAATGGTTTGTGTAATTGAAAGATCTTATCAAATGCACAAACCATTTACTTCAAAATGTTTGTTTTCCGGTATTTTGTATTTTTTGAGATGAGTTCTTTCTTACATGATAAGAGGTTTTAGGATGAACTTGGTAAGCTTTCAACATTCAAAGTAACGATGTCTATTGTCATAATGGTGTGGCACGATTTTCTACGTTAATCCCCGCAACTTTTGGTGTTTGCTCTTGCGATTTATTTAATGTCATAGGAAAATTTGCTTCGATGGGGAATTGAAGTCTTTTGAATTAGACTGAAAAATCTTTAGACATTAGTGATTATTCGTGAATTAATTACATTTTCACACCTTTCGAAGCCGCCGTTTAAGAAATAAGCACTTCTAATCTTTCGCCAAAGTTGTGTTTTTCAAGAAGTCTTGTTATATTACATAATCGAGGGGCATTTTAAATTCGGCAACTTAAATATGTTATTTTACTGGGGGTATGAAGTGCTATATTCTGAATCCATATACCCACTCATATCTCCTGCCACTTCAACCAATATGTTTGAATTTATTATCAAAACAATAAAGTGTTTGACAGAAAAATTGAGCATTATGTACGATATTTTGTAAATCTGGAATTACCATGCACTAAATTAGCCCCGCCCATCGTATATTATTAATGGTGTTTCAGTATAGTTTGGTGTGTTATTGTCATTTTAAGAAACACCTAATGATAGACAACGATGATAGGTTCAAAAGCAAGCAGCACCTAATGATATGCTACTAATTAGTGATTTAGAAAAAATACATATCATAATGAATATCTTATTATAAGTGTTAGCGGCGAATCTGCTCGAATGACCCGGCAGTGGGATATTTGACCGCGGTCAAAAGAAACTAAGAAGAGTCTATAGCCTTGTAGCTAACTCAAGGCAAAATATCATGTCATAATATTGCTACGTTGGGACGGGAAGGACCAAAAAACAAGCAAGCAAACAAACAGACTTTCGCTTTCATATATTTTGTAAGTGGATAAAGGTGTAGCAGGCTTTTAATTGTTTTGGCAAACGCAAGTATTTGAACACTAATGATCAATTTTTGATCAACAATTAAAAATGGCTCTGGAAGCATCATAAATGGCAAGATAGTTCCAGGCATATCCAGAAAGATTAGGACCTGTTAATGATTTCGAACTTGAAAACAAATTTGATTGCGAGAGTCCCCCGCACTTTAAGCTGTGTAAAAAGAAATACCTCCAAGACAATTTTGAAAATGATTGATGACTGTCTTTCACCATCTCCAAAAATGTATGATCTTAAGAAGTTTTTGATGGTTAAGAACTATAAACTCGTTTCATGGTTAACCAATTGGAATAATCACTGATTAATATGGAAATAAACTAATGTAAATTCAGAAAGCCTTAAGACTTTAAAAAACAAGCCGGTTGCTTTCGATGAGGAATTAATGTCAAAACCAATTATTTAATAGTTCACCATAGCAGCTACCCAAATTCTTGTTTTGGACTCAAAGAAAACGAATTAAATTTAAACTCCTAAAGGCACGAATGAACAATACTTACATATATAAAGAAGGTGTTTGTTTTGTGTCGTGCAGCAATCATAAAATTAAACGGAATTTTCTCCGAAGCCTAATTTTTATGTTTTATGTAATTAAATTTCTTCCTCTGTAATTTTGCGAAAACGAAAACTCAGGTGGCTGATTTTAATTAACCCAACCTTCTTAACTTACTTATAAATGGTATACATATTTACTCGCACTTCACTTAACCTGTTCCTAATTAATTGGCATCTGGAGTCTCTAAATCAACATTTAAAATGTCATCAGGAACAATTATTTATCGACAACTTAACCCACATCCAATCCAAGTGCTTCAAGCCAAAATCGAAATATATTTTTAAAATATCTAAAATTAAAACTGAAAATTCACCTTTGCCTATGATTTCATCGTATTTGCATCATCATTGTGGTCTTCTATTTTTCTTTATATTTTTAAAATGTATATTAAACTCAAAAAATCAAAATATGTTTATAAATGATTTTCGTAGGTAGCATACGAAAACGAAACAATTTTCACGCACCCATGCAAGGAAAATTTTTCTAATTTGGAATGCTGTCATCAGTTTAAATAATAATAAACATAATTATTATTATTACAATTACGACACACACAATAAGTACGTATGAGCATAACATTAATAAATTTTCTTCAGAAAAACCACGAAGCACTTATGTACAGTACTATTCGTTAAAAAC
Source organism: Eupeodes corollae (assembly GCF_945859685.1). Lineage (NCBI taxonomy): Eukaryota > Metazoa > Arthropoda > Insecta > Diptera > Syrphidae > Eupeodes > Eupeodes corollae. The sequence goes on along the minus strand of NC_079147.1, from coordinate 142,808,130 downwards.
TGCAAAAGCCAGAACGAACCATAGCGCAATTTACGGCATTGGGTTGTGTTTTCTATAAACAATTTAAAAAAAGAGAAAATTGAAAGAAAATTTCAAAAATAATTCAAAACGTCTTTATTTGCCAAGCAACACCACGGACAGGTCCGGATACAAAAACCTCATTTTTAGTTGTATTTAACATTTTTAGACATCTTTTAAAAAACTGAAATAGAATCATCTTAAGGCGAGATTCGAAGTCAGGACATTGTCAAAATCCTCTAAAAATTATTGTTTCCTTTTTGCAACAGAAAAAATAAGGTAATTTTGTGGATCGGTTTTGTTAAATTCGGCTTGATTTTTTATTAATTTCAAAAACATTGAATGGTAATTAGTGAAAGCATTCTTTAAATGGAGAAATACAGTAAGTAGCACAATCATAAAAAGGGTCCCATGCCCATAAAGTTTCTAAGCAACAGCTCAGCTGAATCCATGTCTCCTCTTTTCAAGAAACATTATCTCCCAGTTTTTTTATAAACTGTGAATTTTTTGAGAATTCTGAGAGGACCCCGGAGGACACAGCCCTGCTAAATACTGATGGCATCATCTTTTCACGTATGTATGAATAATGAAGATTTATGTATACTCGCCAAAAAGTAATAAAATTAGCAAAATTGTTATTATAATAATAAAAATAATACTTTCCACCTGACAAATTTCTTTAATTTTAAATTCTTTAGTGTGGTCTTATCTTCCTGCAGTAAGCAGGTATGGGTATACTTGATTCCGTCAAACATAAATTTTTAAATATTTAAATATGAACCACAAGTCAAAGGGGTCTTTCGCTGTAGAATTTTATTATTGTGTAAAATCCAAAGCTTTTTAAAGGGTGGTTAAAATTTAAGGGCCGATGTTAAATGTAAACCACACCTAAATGTCAAGTGTTTTTTCTAAATTTTGTTTGAAATTTCTCAAATTTAGACTAATTCAATTTGAACCACCGGAGGATACACAATCGAGCAATGCGTTCAAGTTATTCAGGCTTATTATGAATATGGGCGTTTAATCAAAATCAATACCTTGTACTTCATGATTTTTTTCGGGCAAATGTGCGTACAATCGCAAAAATCGTGCAAACGTGGAAAGACGTCCATCTCAAGTCATCGTCGTGCCAATAACAATTGCATCTCTTACACTCTTCATGACGTGCAGTCGTCAATGGTCAAAATGGTGGTAATCAAATAGGGGATGATCAATTTTCCAAGAAAATCATCTTCATTAATAAGGCACATTTTCACCTCAGTGAATTCGTTCCAAGAAAATCATCTTCAGTGATAAGGCACATTTCACCTCAGTGGATTCGTCAATAAGCAGTTTGGTGCGGTTTCATGGACTAGTCGATCAGGCAGTTACTGTGAATAACGAACTTTTTATGGTCCGAAATGGAAGTATATACGGTATATGGCTACACGAAATGTGCAACACGGGTTACGAAAAAATGGCTGTTTTGTGCGATAGATTCAATGGTTTCACGTGGTGCCGATGTCAATTGGCTTTCAAACCATTTAATTTGACACTGTTAAAATTAATTTCTTCTCGATTATTTAAAAGATAAGATTTACGTCGATAAGCCAACAACAATTCAATAGCTAAGGTATGAGATAATTAGGCACATTAACAACATAGAACCCAAATTATGCCTCAGCGTTTAGGTTTCTGGCCATTTGAAGGATATTTTGTTCCATACACAATTGAACCATACTAATAACTTTCTAAATAATTTGTATTTTATTCAAAATCAGCATCGTCCCTTAAAATTTAACCACCCTTTATGTAGGTAAGGTACACAAGCACGTGTACTTTTGAATAATATACACACAGAGAGAAATTTATTGAAGTGAAAGTATTTATGCATTAATAACAAACAAAAAAACACCCTGTTTTGTTTGTATGAATGTTTCTATATTGTCGATGAAAGCGTTAAAGCTTCAGGCAAAAGAAACAACACAAACCCCTTTTCATGAATATAAATATGAATAATAATCTGCACTCTATACAGACGACGACATCAGAAATACATATATAAATGTAGGGTAGATCAACCCCATAAAGAAACCCCTTTTGGTTCATCACACATGAAATCATTCATTCATTAGGGAAATTCGGACAGGATGAATTTTCCAAAAGAGTGTGTGTCGGTATGTCAAGGAAAAGAGGAACATATAGCATGCGGCACGTTCGTTCTATGTTATTACCATAAAACTAATGAATATCAAATTTCTGGGTTGTATCTATCTATCACCTTTCATTTTTGCTGAATTGCAAACAACATTTGGAAGTAGCATATATAGATACATTGTACATACAATGAGAGAAGCTACGACACGAAGGATATTATGATGAACTTATGGGGGATCTATTTACTTATCATCAGTTGTATACTTAAATACATAAGATAACTGATCCAAAAAAAAATATTAAAGACTAACGTTGAATTATATAGAGAAGTAGTGAAAAACCCTCTGGTGTTTTTTTTGTATTCTGAAGAAATCCAATTAAAATGCTAAAGAAGTCTCGTTCCCATCGTCAAAAAAAAGGATCAAATTTTAAAGAGAAAAACTAACTTTGGTTGATTTTTTTAAAGAGAGTTTAAAGCGATTAAAGAACAAGAATTTAGGTATTGAAATTTTGAAACACTTAAACGATATATTTAGAGTAGCTAAAGCTTTGGTTAAGATACTTTGAACAGATTAGAAATGTTAATTCAAGGAGATATACCGGTAAATAAAAAATAAAAACCAAATAGATTAAGAACTTTGAATAAGCTAATTCGGAATATACCTCGTTGGTGAACCTCATTATCCATTCTTAAAAAACGATGTACAACGATTTTTAGAGAGCCTGATGTGATACTGGAAGTAATCCCTTTTTGAAAAGATGATGAATAACATAGAACGACGTATACTCGTTGTTGGATTTAGTGAAGGTATTGTAATCTATTTACAGAGGCATTATAAAGGTCACTGTATTATTATGAACCTTAGAAGTAATCGTTGGTGTATATTTTTTTTAAACACGTTGAGTTTTCAAGAAGAAACAAAACGTACATAATTTAATGTTATGACCAAAAATGTTGCTTTATTATGAAGAAAGGAGAGTAAGTAACTATAAAAAAGCCGTGGCGCTTGATGGAATAAATACCTGCCGAAAGGACCATTAATAGCAGCGATTGGGGTCGTAAGTCAGCAATAATATGCCAAATATTACAATCTTACAAAACGTCTTCACTTTATCCCCAGAAATAGTAAATAATAGATTGTTGCGATCGGAAGTTTAAATTCTAAGTAATATAGTTATGAAAACATCAAGAGAATCCGTGAAGCGGTTTAGAGATCAGTGCGTACAATTTTGTACCTGGATTTTTAATTTACACGCGTACAAGCTCATGATGACGCAAGAATTAAAAGATAGCTACAACAATAACTCTTCGATAGTAAGCAGATAGTGAGAAGAAATTAAAACAATGACGTGCCACACTGCCGGCGACGAAACCGTCACCCTGTTGAAAAAAGTTCACAAAACTCCTTTGAGTACATTCTCGTTCAACAGAATTCTCCGAATATGTCAGATACCAATCTTTAAAGTAAGAGATATCTAAAATGCCGTGCTTTCAAGGCTTGTATGAATTATTTGGAGAAACAAAAATTCCAGCCAAAAATGTTACGAAAAGTCTTTGAAATTTGTTGCAAAAGGTTAACAATTATGTAAGCTAAAACAGACATCTTTAACTGAATGTATCTATATATAATAATTTAAAGCTGATTTGTTTGTTTGCTTGTTTGTTTGTATGTTTGAACGGTCTAATATCAGGCAATATTAGTCCAATTTGATAAAATCGGTCAGTTTTAGATAGCTTATTTATTATTTAGGAAGGCTAAAAGCTATATTGCATTGCAATGTACTGCATAACAGAGTTGTTCTACTTTATTAGTTCTAAAAAAAGGCCCGTGACAGCATTTGTCTAGCTTTTAAAAATTGGCTTACTACATCCTTTTTATGTTAATCTACATTGTTCTTAGATGGCAGTTTAAAAATCACATTGAAAGGAAAAATCATTGTATCTAAAATCTCAACCGCAAATGACCCTGTACATAATTTGTTATATGTTTTCGAATTTTGTTACTTATGCTATTATACTTTAAATTAGATTTTCAAAAGAAAACCTTAAGAATAAAATTAAAATTGAAGCTAAATTCAAAAACGTGTTTTTTTTTGTGTAGATACAAATCTTATTCTGTTAGAAAAAATAACATTGTCAATCTAAATTCTAATTATTTCTGCTCGTGATTTTGAATACTTAACCTTCAATTATGTATATAGATACATGGCCGTGACATTATGTTACCTTTTATGTTACCAAAAAATCACTCAAAATTAACTAACTTTGATTGAAGTGTGTTGACCACTTCATTAATTCAAATCTACATATGTATCTATATAAGACTTCCTTCTATTTTGTATACTCTTTAGACGATATAGAGCTACCTACGCATCAACTGACAAAATTGATTTAACCTAGAGATCAAAAAAATAATCTTTTAGAAGTGAATTTCTCAATCTTTTACGGTTGTATGTGCGCCGCTCTTTGGCGCGGTGTTATAAATTGACATGATTTAAATGTCGCTCAAAGTTTTCAAGACATCGCAGATATTTGCATACAATTTCTGGATTAAAACTTGTTTATTTTTATCAAATTTCTTGTGACTATGAATGATGAAACACAAATAAACAAAACCCCAAACAAAAAAAAAACTAATCAGTTTATTTGTAATCTAATTTTTTGTTTTAAAAATCTAAAACAAAAATAACACAAATAAACAAAATTCGTTAGATATTTCGATATATGTGAATAATTTGCAATTAAACGACTAAATTATTAGTGAAAGGCAGATTTTGATTTTTTTTTTAAATTGAATCTTAATTCGAATTTAAATTAAATCAAAAAAAATGTTTTAATTTAATACTCATTGATTTATACCAAAAAACCAAAATGAATATTTAAAAATGTTAACACAGTCAAAAATAAAACATTGATAATTAAAAAGTGTCTTAATGCTTTTCTCCAATAAATACCGCATGTGTTAAAAAATGCATCAAACTTGATTTTTTTATTGTTTTAATTATATTCCCAGCATTGTTTATTATGCATTCTTTCAAGCTCTCAATTTTGGTTAGAAACGACATCTTTTACGGATATAGAGATAGTGGGCTACGAGTATCATGACTTGTCCATTTTTTGATTTTTAAATTAATGTCATCCATGATTTCTGTGTTTGAAAATGTGTGTGATTTTATTATTGGTTTAAATCGAAATCTCAAGAATATTGATTGGTTTAGGTTGTTTTACTGGTTTAACTAGAAAAACTTATTAAAAAGCTTTTTTTGTTGGTGTTTTTGATGTACTGATTTGTTTTTTCTTCTATATTAATTGAGTAGGTAATGTATTAATAATGATTACATGGGAAAAATAACGTGTTTTTAATTTTTATACAAATGTGATTTTTCGAAAACAATGATATTGATTATTGAGTTTGGCCAATGACATTAGTTTTTGTTCAGAAACCAGTTGGTAAAATACATATTTCAAGAGTAAAGTATAATATTTTATGAATTTATTTATAAGATTTCACTTTCTTTGAAAGACTTGAAAGATTGTAGAAAATGCATTTCATCGGTACTTAGTACCTAACTTTTTCATACAATTTCATTTGAATCGAAAACAGCATAACAATTATGAGAATACATTTAAAAGCTTGCGAATATTGAAAATATTCACTTGAAAAAATCAAAACACTTAGGTTAGGTTGATGGTCTGGCGATTGATGAAGTTATCCCTACACTGTAGACTTATTTTGATACTTTGAAGTATTGAACTTCTATAAAAGAAGAAGAAATATTAAAAACCTATAGTGTCTATGAATTGTCTTGTTTTATTCTTTTACAGGCTTGGATAAAGCCTGATAGGATGTTTGTCTTCGAGTTCTTCAAGATTATCGAAAAAGTGTTAATTTCTAAAGCAAAGTGACATAGAGCTGGACAGGACAGGTCAGTGTTTTCTTGCTCTACCTAATCACTGGGCATTCAACAGTAGTTTTGAACTTTTTCCGACAGGATTTTTTTCCGTAGACCATTGGGATTCTTTAGTGTCCCTATTTGAGTGAGTTCTTCGGCCAAAATGTTACTAATTCTCGCTGATTTATTGGTGCATTTTATATAGTTACAGATTTTGACTCAAATCTTCTTTGACTTGACTTGTGAGAGTCCCAGTTACTGTCTTGTCTGGTGTATTTGGTAAACATTGAAAAGTCATATTGTATCTTTCCTTATACTGCTAAGCTCACTAGTCCACCAGTGTGGTTTCTTGCTTGCTTTATACCTTTGCTGGAAACAGCTCACTTCGAACTTTTCACGCATGAACACTCAAATTCGGTTTTTATATTGGGAAGTTCAAAGTTGAAATAGGTATATTTATAGCTTATAGCTTTTTTTTAAAAGTAAAGTATTGAATAAATAAAGCTATGTTAAATATGTTTTAATAACACCAAAATTGATTTAAATAGTTTTTTTTAATCTGTTTATTTATTGTTTAAATAAAATGCAGTTGAATTGCAAAATGTTGTGATAATTCATCATAATATTAAATGGCTTTGTAAATTTTATATTATGCACAAAATATCACGTTTAAAACACACCCATTTATGAAACAAGTCATGGCGAAAAAAAGGATCAATTTAGTGTTTTATTTACTTTTTTTTTGTTTTAAATCAACAACACGCAAAATAAACTTGTTATCACTTCTCTGCACTTACGAGTACCTACGTATGTCATGTGCGTTATTAATATGACAACACCTTAACCACATTTCACATTCCTTATATCGTAAAGCTTCTGTCGTAACCAAAAAAATATAATAAAATAATAAAGTGGACAATCGAATTTCCCAAAATTCCTGCATAATTTTTTTTCATTTGCAGAATTTTTTAAACTATGTCACTGAATTGCCAAATGATAAGAATGTAGGGTGAGATAGACATTAAAGAGTAAGATTTTGAATCGATTTTCCACTAAAATTAAACATGTTTGTATAACAGCAAATTCAGGTCCAATCATCGAAATCAAATGTTTTCGGTTGGCATTATTTCAATTAATAAAAAACAAAAATCCTACCAACATATCGCCCGCAATTGATATTTCATGCAAAAGGGTTTAAAAAGATACGAAACCATGCAAGTTCCCTAAATTGCAATATCCCAATAGTCCAAAATCCAGAAAATACAAAATCCCAAAAATCGAAATTAACGAAAGTCCAAAATCCTGAACATCCAGGACCACGAAATTCCCAAATTGGTTTTAAGGATTCTGTCTTCAACCCGTTTCAATACATTTTTTGTTTGTATTTACTTACTTTTATTATATAATATACAATATTATTAGCTTAAATATTTGCGATTTGCGAATTTATTTCAGAAAAGTGCATTTAAATGAATCATTTTATTCTATAAAATAGATTTCAAACATTTAATATTATTTAAAATAAATAAAATTACATTTAAAAAGAATGCCTCATAATCGACGCAAAGTGCCCTTTAGTGGCAAAAAGAAGAAAGATCAAATTCAAATCAAGCGGCAAATGAAAGGTACACAAACCAAATTGCTTAAGACCGCATACGATTCATACGACGACGATGAAACCACTGAGGACACTGAAAAAGTCCAAGAGGTCAATGCCCAACCGTCCCGTGGTCGCAATAAGAATGTCAATCGATATAATTTAAAATTCTATCATGAAACCGAAAAGGAACTCAAAGAAATGATGGAGGAACTCTTCAAACCATTGGCCAAAGCAAATCCCAAGGATCGAGAGGTTGATGATAGTTATTTCAAAAACTATGATTTCCCCATCCGACCTGAATGGAACTATAAAATGTCCAAGGATATTTTAGACATGAATGAAAATAGTTACTTTAGGAAATATGTTGAAAATTTACGCAAGAATCACATTGAAGAACACGATCGATTGAGCTTGTTCGAATTGAATTTGGAAACTTGGCGGCAGTTGTGGCGTGTATTGGAAATGGCTGATGTTTTATTAATTATTGCCGATATAAGATATGCGACCTTAATGTTTCCTCCGTTTCTGTATAAGTACATAGTGGAAACATTGAAGAAGCATGCAATCCTTATTTTAAACAAGGTCGACCTAGTTTCTCCGGAAGTGATTGTTGCTTGGAAGAGTTATTTTGAGAGTATGTATCCTGGTATAACAGTGATACTGTTTGCCTCCTACCCTGCCAAGTCTATGAAAGGTTCGACCAAAGGTAGAATGGCTCACAAACGTAGCATTGAAGGTGTTCACAATATCTACAAAGAATGTCGCAAAATCTCCGAAGGCAGCGTTGATCTTTCAAGTTGGGAACAAAAAATTTTAGAAGACATGCGAGAAGAATTTTGCTACGAAGACGAACGATACGGAGCCCATGACATCGTTCATTCCGAGGCGAACACCAGTGATTTCGATTTCGAGAAACATGTCATGTTCAAAGATGGCATTCTGACAATCGGTTGTGTTGGATTCCCAAATGTGGGTAAATCCTCATTTATAAATGCCATGAAAGGCAAGAAAGTAGTTAGTGTAAGTCGAACGCCTGGACATACGAAGCATTTTCAAACCATATTCCTCACAAGTAAAGTACGTTTGTGTGATTGTCCTGGACTTGTTTTTCCGTCCGCCACACCTAAATATCTACAAGTTTTACTTGGCAGCTATCCCATTGCTCAATTGAAGCAGATCTATCCGGTTAAGTTCTTGGCTGAGAATATTAATTTGCCAGAATTGCTTAAGCTTAAACTTCCAGAGGACTATGATGAGTGGTCACCGGTGGCAATATGCGAGGCATGGGCTGCAAAGAGGGGCTATTTCACAGCTAAAGCAGCTCGACCAGATCGATATCGGGCGGGAAATGAATTGCTGCGAATGTGCTTAGGTGGACAGATAACTTTGGAATTCTATCCACCAAATTTTCTAGATGAAAGGGAAAATTGGTTGCAACATCCAGACATTGAGGAAGTTAAGAAATATCAAGGAGACAAAGAACTGAATGAAGAATCGTTGAGTGTACATTCCTCAGATAAATCAGGGGACGATAGTGACAATGAGAGTAGTTCAGAGGATGGAAATGATGATTCTGCTTCGGGATCTAATTCTAAGCAGCGAAGTAATGTATTTTCTTTGTTGGAAGATGAATAAATTAAATCGTAAAGTGAAACAAAAAAAAAACAATAAATGCAGGATTTAAGATAATATTATCATGTAAAACGTGGGATATTCGCTAAAAAACTGTAGTTTATCATCTTAAAGTTACCCAGTTGGTCAAAATCGTAATTTTAATCGGTAGATGATGAGCTAACGGAAAAACTTATTCATTTAAATTTTTAAACATTATATGTGTGGGATATTCGCAATAGGTAATTATTTCTATCAAATATTGAATGAATATTTATATTTAAATTTTCTACCAATTTATTTATGGGATTTTGAAAAAGAATCATTTATAACGCCACTTAGTAAGTATCTTGTTGGTCAACTTTTCCTAAAAATGTGATTTAATGTTTTTTGTTAGCTTTCAAACTTTGGGATATTGGCAAATGTTAATCAATTCATACGTAAGTAGGCCAAAATACGATAATTAGTTATAAATATTCTGGGTAGCATTTAGAAATAAGTATTTCAATCAAATGCAAAAGGTGGGATATTCGTAAAAAATCTAGTTTATCACTTTAAAGTTAACTATTTGGCCAAAAACCTTATTGGAACAAAGTGATTAGCCATAGAAACAATTAGTCAGCAGATCTTTAAGGCACTTTATGTGTGGGATATTCGCAATAGGTAACTATTTCCATCAAATGTTGATTTTTTAGCTTCTAAATTTTGAAATAAGTATTTCAATCAAATGATTTCGGTTAAAATACAAAAGGTGGGATATTCGTAAAAAAACCTAATATATCATCTTTAAGTTAACTATTTGGCCAAAAATCTTATTGGAACCAAGTGATTAGCCATAGAAACAGTTATTCAGCAGATCTCTTAAGCACGTTATGTGTGGGATATTCGCAATAGGTAGCTATTGAATATTGAATTAATATTTTAGGTTTAACATTTGTACAATGTATGCGATTTTAATAAAGCATAATTCATTATGCCACTGCAATGATACCTTAATAAGAATCGCTTTTGCTTTTGAGCTATTCAATAATGGGATATTGGCTAAGATAAATCAATACATACTTAAGAAAATATTCAAAAAAGGTTAATTGGTTTAAAATATATTAGCCAGCATTAATAAATATGCATATTAATAGGGAAATGGACTGAATGCCAAAAACCTTAAATCAAAAATCTGGAAAGTCCAAAATTCTTAAAATTTCGAAATTTCGAAGTCCCGAAATCCCGAATGTCTTAAAATTTCGTCAATCCAAAATCCTTAAAGATTCCCACCAAGATTTATTTAATCTATTTTAAGATATCGCAACTTAAAAAAAAATATTTACTTGGGATATTCACCAAAATAGTTTAAATATTTTTTTTGAAGCCGACAACTAACCACTGTATCTATCTGCATATAGCCTATCACGATTAAAATAGTACTATTATCATGTTCATTGTATTATGCTACAACCATTATAAATATATACATTCATAATTATGTATGGATGTATAGGTATTTGAGCAAAATAACCTTAAAAAATGTTCTATATTTTGTACATAAATGACATGACACATAAATGAATGTCATGCTTTAAACAGTTCATAGAACATGTAACATTAATATCAATTTTTTTTATGCCGCAGTGTTAATGGTTATGAACACCTTTTTAACTTAAAAGACTCGTATGCATTGTACTTTCAAAATAAGTCTGTCAACATAAAGATAAAAAGGAGGTGAACAAAAAAACACACTTCAAAGATGAAAAAATACCTGTTAGTAAGTAGACTTTGATGTTTGAGACGGATTTTTTTTTAAATTGTAGAACGCGTGCAGAAAAAAAAGAAACATACCGACTGCGAAGGTGTAGCTCATATAAATTGTGTGACTTTGTATTTCAAATGAAAAATAAAATGAATTTCCTTTGAAAATTGATGTACTACAGGTGTGAGTTGTTTTATCAAAATTATTAACTTTACTGCTCCCCTATATTCCCATCACACACTAAAGATACACATGAGGTGTGATTTTTGAAGCTCATATTTTTGTTTGACATCACATCGCTAGGCGTTAAATTTAAGACTTTTATAGACTTTTCTACCGCATATTGCATAATTGTTTGTTTTCAATTCCATTTAAATAAGTGCAAAGTGAAATTTTAAACATCAGGTCCTGACTATTGGTGGTGGTGCTTTATTTCGGTGCTCGGCTAGACATTATTTTGTTTTATGTAATCAAATTTACTAAGTCTTGAAATGTGCGCTGGTTTGGTTTGAGTTACTGCAGAGGAATTGGAGAGTATTACTGATTTATGTAGATTTTCATGAAGACATATATTGCATCATTAAAAAATAATGATGATGCAATAAGAAAGTTGATTATTGGATTTAAGTTTGATTTTTAAATGTGTAACTTTCAGGCAAATCTAGTTGGAATTTTTATATGGATCGACTTAGGCACTATTGGGCAGTCTCATAAGCACATCGTTCATTATCTGTATTGAATTATATCATTTTTTGATTTGTGTAATAGGTAAATCCAGATTTAGGCATAAATTATGAAATATCAAGTTAGAGTTAAAGATATGTAGGAACTTGCTAAGGCAAGATTGAGGCATATGATTTTGTTTTCATATGTAAGGACGTTATTTAAATTATATGAATTTAACTTACGCAATCCATACTTAACCAATGAATAATTATTATTGTCGTTAAGAACAGAACTTTTTTTTTATAATCCAGGGGTTATGAATACCTTTATAATGATTGAACACAGTGCCATAAAGTGGGAAAGGAGGAAAGGATTAGAATAAATATATTGATCCACATGAGTTTAGAAGTCTACATTTGTGTAGTGCGGCTAAAGAAAGGTTATCTGTACTTTACAGCACGTCCGATATTACAGTTGAATTTTTTAAAGAGAGCTCTATTTCAAATTCAATACAAAAGACTCAAAAACGTTATTGAGGCACCAGCCCAATTATGAGAACTAAACTCGAGTTTTGGACGAATAAAAGCTCTGTGGATTATAGCCAGATCAGAAGAGGTACAAAACTTTTGCATCGTCTGAGAAAACCTAACCATTTTTTGGGACTACTTCAAATATGTACTCACTCTACAAGGATTGTTTGTTATGCACATATCTAGAATTAAAAGTTGTTCAGTCTCCTCGATATGGAAGTAGCAGCATATAAAGCGGCCTTGGGAAAGGGTAAAGCCTTTGAACCGTACACAATATTGGGTTTTTTAAGCTGTAAACTCTACAAGGTTTTCGATTCTCTATAGGGCAATACTGCCAAGATCAGAATTTAATGAGCTTATCATATGTTGCCATGTGTAGTCTATATCTCAAAACGAATATAAAAGTCTGCGTGAACTGTCAACAACGAAACAATGAATTGGGTAAGAAGTTGCAGACAAAATATCATTCTACAACTTTAAAAGAGTGGCGGAAACAAATCGCAGCCCTGAGGCACACCATTGTTTATTTTGTGGATATAAGATTTGAACGCGTCAATTCAAATTGAATTAAACGGTCCGCAAGTTTATTTCTAACCAACAAAAAAAAGAAGAGATTATCAATATCACATACGAATTGTGATGACTTTCCACAATAAAATGCATTTCACAATTTGACGTTCGGATGTCAGCTCTTTTGTTTACATGAACGTCAAGTAGAACATTTCTCTTCAAAGTTAAGAATAGTTTATTAAGATAATTTACTGGTTTTGGTGATTGCGATAAATCAATTTGAGTATAATATTTTATCTATTTGTCTTCCTGTTCTTTTTATGTAAAGTTTTCCTATTAAATAATAGCTCTAATTTTTTTAAAGTCAATTAATGGTTTCGTACATATCCGTCCTTCACCTTAAATTCCTCATGCTTTCCATAGTAATTTAAAACATTTTTAATATAAGTTAAATTGTTTCCTTTAGCGACAAAATAAGGATTATTTCACTGCTTAATAATTTCAAGACAAATGTTTGTGTTTTTGAATGGATCGTAAAATTAAACCTAAGCCAGAATTGCCATAATAAAGTGAAGAGAAAAGGTGTTTTACGATACCAGAACATAGAACCAACGTAGGTATATGTATGTTTTAAGAGTAATAAAAAACTTTCTGTTCCTTTATAAGCTGTGTCTTTTAGTATTTCTATACCTATCCATTATACATTTATATAACTGCTTATAAGCTCCTTATCAGCGAAATAAGCTTCCTAATATAAAAAGAAATGTATCTATTCGCAATTTGACACGCATTTTTCTTTGAAAAATTACGCAAATTATTCAACGTGCCATTCCACATTACCACATTACATTTTTTTTTTTTCAAAAGAACCAACTTTTATTGCTCTTCAAGAATGTATAATAATAAGACACATGCATGCATGTGGTTGTGCATAAGGATATAGCATATACTCGTAGATACAACAGGCATCATGTTTGACTGGCAATATCTTTGAAAGGATATAGAAACATATATTTTACAAACAACAATAATCATCTTTAGATAGCGCATCCATTAAGGGATTAAACAGAGCTACTAAATCCATTCATGATATCACACTAGAACAGCAACCGAACAGGGAAGGAGACAAACGACTTGTGGTATGTTTAGAAAGGATATAAACATACATATATGTAAGTATAAGGATTCCATTCTTAAAAAAAATAAATAAATAAATATAACCACAGCAAGGATTTTGTCTCTTCTTCTTCTTCTTCTCTTTGTATATTATTGCATATCTTTGAAAACATAAAACTACATTACAACCAAAGTGTGTAAAAGAATGGAAAAAAAGAAACTGCGTATCATGGTAAGGACACACACCAAACACACACGCTCCTGAAAGATATATGAACATAAAAAAATAGAATTATATAATCCCATATCCTTGTGCATTTTTGTGTCCTATAAGGAACATTATCCTTGTTGTATACTAAAAAACACATGCTGCACATCACATCACAACCATCAGTGTTAAGGTACGGGAGGAGTATATTTTTATTCTTATACGCTCAATGTAACCAAACAAATTTTTATCTCTTCTTTTTGTCATATCTTTTATCTGCAAAGGCGATAAATTTAACAGCTGTACGCAAGTACATACATACATAAAAAGTATCTATGGTGATTGTATCTATCAGTTTTTTTTGCTTTAGTATAATCCACGAGCTGAAGACGATGCCATTGTAACTGTGATATGTTCAAAGAGAGATTCGCTCAATAAATAGTGTAGTTTTTGGTTGTCATTGTCATTTCTGTCTTCGTTGTCTGGTTTCAAGAAGAACCTATACACAGACGTTATGAATATTGAATAATAAGTCGTAATGTGTAACACGTTTGAGACAAGTTTCTCATTGTTACGAATAAGAATATTTGTAAAATAATTTAAGTTGGTGTCATATCGGTCACAATCTTCGTAATTTCAAACTTGATAAAGATAAACTTTTGACTCGATTTTCGAAAAACCCTGACATAAAGAGACCACATACTAAAACTGAGACAGAAACAGAAACAACTTACAATGGATTTAATAGACTAAATAACTTTCAGCTTTAACCTACACAAAGAAACAAAATCAATTTCGGTGGTTTTTGTCACCTAATTCATGTGTGTCAGTAAAGAATAAAATAAATCTTCTAACTGCAACACCAAATAGTGAGAAAATGCCAGATCCACAGTGGTCCTCCTCCCTTTATTCCTTGAAAGTTGATTCAATTGAACTTTTGTCAGAAAAATTTAAAACAAAATTGTGAAATAAATTAACTAAATTCATATCAGAACTTATTTTCTAAAATTAACAGTTTTATAGAAGATACTATCAGAACATATCGAGAATAATTTACATATAATATGTTTTCATGTTCTGACATTTTTTTAAAATTGAATCTGAATGAAAGGGGCTTGTTCGTAGAGTATGGTCTAACTATGTGAGGACCTTCATGTGCAACAGATGGCACTATATTATTATTGTATTTTGTATCTTTTTTTTTAAACTTGGCAAGATCCATGATAGAAGAAGAATGGTACCTAAATACTATACATAGATATTGATGTATCTTATTTCATTCTGTGGACATTTTAAATTCCTAAGGCTTGCTTATATTGAGCTTATCTAACTTGTCAAGTCTTTATTTTGTGAATCTCGAAATTTTTGGAAAAAATTACAAACTAAAAACCAGAGGATTAGTATGTTGAATATGAACCACACCCAAACGTCAAGTTTTTTCCTGCATTTTATTTGACGTTTCTCAATTACAGACTAACTCAATTTGAATCGTGAAAAGATACACAACTCTGAAACGCATTAAAGTTATTTATGCTTATTATGAAAGTATGCGTCAAAAAAAAGAATATCGTGGACTTCGTGAATTTTTCTGTTAATTTAATCGTCCAATGTGTGTAAAATCGGAAAAAATCGTGCAAAAAATTGAGCAAGACCTAAAGCCTCTTAATCAATTCAAGCATCACTCGTCTTTGGTCGTAAAGGTGGAAATAAATGGCAATATTGGATGCTCAATTTCGAAGCATATCATCTTCATCTTTAATGATAAGGCTCATTTTCTCCTGAGTGGATTCTTCAATAAGCCGAATTGCCGCATTTGGGCAAATGATAATTGAAGAGTGACTGCCGAAAAACCAATGCACCCACAAAGAGTGACTATTCGACTGTTTTGTGCGGTTTATGAGCTGGTGGCATCAATGGGCTGTATTTTTTTTAAAATGGCTCGTGTAATCTAACGTGGTGGCGATGTCAATTGGCCGCCCAGATCATGTGATTTGAAACCGTTGGACTTATTTTTTGGGGGTTATTTGAAAGAAAAGGTGTACATCAGCAACAATTCAAGAGCTAAAGGATGAGATAATTCGTAACATTAACGTCATATAAAATCAATTATGCCTCAGTGTCATCGAAAATAAGGACCATGCGATGGAAGTATGCTACCGTGGTCGCAAAGGCTATTTGGCCAGTATTTTGTTCTAAACATAATTGAATCATACCAATATTATCATTATTTAAAGGAAATGACTATAATTTCCTAAATAATTTGTTATTTATTTAAATTCAACATCGACTCTTAAAATTTAACCACCCTTTACAATTAATTATAAAATAGATGATAGGAAACGCCAAGAATTCAAAGATCAATTGTACGCTAGAAACCAGAATGAGTATACGTAAAATTTACATTTTCTTATGGTATTTTGTGTGTTGAAAACTATTTTACGAACACCGGTATCAAACGTGCCAAAGTCTTAAAATGACAAACTCGAAAATGGTTTTAAATATTCGACTTAAAGGCAACTCTCTATACAACAGTACTTCAATGTACCTACTTTTTATCTGTAATAATTCTACTGCAGATGTTGTATTCCTTAGTTATACAATTTTTTGATTTTTACTTGAATTCGACAATTTCAGAATTAAAAATTTTTTTTACGGTCAAAAACAAATGTTATTTGATTTATCTCTTCTTCAACTACATAATTCAATAACGTAACATTGAAAACAAATAATTTTTAAATGAGAAAGAAGACTTTTTCGGACATTTTTTCGCAATTTAGAATATCATGTTACAAATATGTGTATCAATGACACAGTGCCGTAACAATAATTGTGTAAATATTCTTTTATGTCCTCGATTTCAATCTGAAGTTTGTTTCTCATTCAGATCTAGAATATCCTTAAGAAATCATTGATTAATATTGTCATAACCGTAACAATGGAAACGCCCTTATTCAATTATTCAGTTAATTTCAAAGTGTTTATGCAATAAGCAAAGCGTGTGTCTATTGTAAGTATATAGAAGTTTCACAAAGCAAACTCAAACGCCCACGCACTGTTACTCGTGCCCTTACACATAACCACACTAATTGAAATGAATGTCCTTACGTTATATGAACCAAAACTAAATTCCCCAATGAAATATAATTGAAAAAAAATAAAAACGAAAAAATAATAATATCAAAAGCCATAACATCGCACTGATATTTGTGGTGACTTTATTATACCTACAAATAAAGTTGGTAGGTATATTAAATTCTCTTTTCATTAGACATCCAACAAATCTTGCTAAATAATTAACTCAAACCACTCGTTCTCATTCTTAAAAAAAAATACCAACACAAAAGAAAAACTCAATACAACAAAAGTCGTACCATTCTATATGTTGGTTGTGATGCCTACGCTCGCTCGTTACGTTCGTAGTTGGTGCTAGGATATTTAATAAATTTTACCGGACGCCAATTACATAACTCATCGTTATCATTAAGGTCATCAGGACCTCACTTTACCTTAAAAACACATACATAAATACTTCACCATCATCATTAGGTATAAATGTTCATGAGTATGTCTATGTATATGTATCTTACAGGACTCGTGAGCTTTTGTTGTTGTTGTTTTGAAAAAAAAAATAGAGAAGGCAAAACAATTTTGATATTATTTGTTAAGGGGTGTGAAAGGATAAACTTTGACATTTATTGACCGGATAATTATGGTTTATGAGGAAAATTTGTCACAAAAACTGTGAACATTTCTCTGTCGACATATTCAGTTAAGTATAAGTATATGTATACAAACATATACGAAGATGTATAAAAGGAAAGGTAACTTGTAACCAACCTACACATATACATATATACAATTTATTCAGGTACCTACATTACATGAATATATAGCTAGGACATAGCGTGCTTAGTCCTTAATGTTGGCATTTACTTTTTCTTTATTGGTTTATGATTAATTAATACATTAATTTATTTGAACAAGTTCGTTAGGAGCTAGAAGCGTTCATATACTTAGTTAATATTTACCTACTTTTGTTTTTACTAAGCGTGCACTCCAATTAAGTTTTTGTATACATATATAGAATAAAATATTTTGTGAAAATGTCTAGGTAGGTATGTATAGGAATTGAGGTCAGTAAAACAAAATAAAATCCTTGTTATTGTTTAGTTTTGAATCGTGTTTTCGAGGACCTAATTTTAAACAAACTGAATATTTAGTTTAGCAAATATGAATAGGTAAATATACTAAACAAAACATTTAACTGAAAAGCATTGCCTTTAATTGAAATAAATAATTAAGTGTGGTTAAATTTGAAGGGCCGATGTTTATTTTGAATTAAACACAAATTATTTAAGAAATTATTGTCATTTCTTTGTATAATGCCGCTAGCTTTTTAACTGCACTAAACTGTCCTACGTTTACTCTTTGTGGGTGTACTAGTTTTTTGACAATCACTGTTGGATTTTCATTTGTCTAAATGCGACAATTTTCCGTATTGACGAATCTACTGAGGTGAAAATGTGTCTCCATTTTTTTCAAAAATTGATTATCCACTGTTGCAACTTCTTTCCAATATTTTGACCATTGAGTACAGCAAAGCTTAAAATGGTCAAGAGGCTTTATTTCGTGTAAATGCAAGTCTTTATGCATAATGTTTCCTGGATGCAAGTGCCACTCATGGGTAGCCGCATTGGGGAGCCTTCATTGAGTTTTTTGAAATATTTAACCCTAAAATATCAATAATTCCCCATTGAAGAACGCTGTTGAGATCAGAATTCAATTTACAATGATTTGAATCTTTGAAAAACTGAGGGTACTGTCGTCAGCGAAATAGTTCAATAAAGTTTGAAATAAAGTCGGAGTCAAAACTTAACCCTGTGGAACACCACTATTTCCTCAATGAATTTCACACTTAAAATCGTCCAACACCATTTGTTTGAAATATAGTTTCTAATCCAAGAAGAAGAGATTCATCAATACCAAAATTAGACTTTTAAATAAAAGAGCTTGGTTTCAAACTCTATCAAATGCTCTGGAAATCTGCCAACACGTACAAATTTAAGTCACTTAGTTTAGTAAATAGTACAGAGGAGTGTCTTTTGTTGAAGAGTAATCTTAAAATTCCACAAGCAAACTTATTGTTAATAATAATTTTTACAATTTTCCGATCGAATTTGTTAAAAAAAAGATTAACTTTAACTCCTCGTCACTGAGAGAGTGGCTCTTAAATTGATATTATTTTTTCAATCTTCTCTAAAATCCTTCATCTGTCATAATCATATCTATCGTTGAATTCATTTCAATTCAATATTGGGTCAGCAACAACATCATCAATTTTATCCCAAAAAAAAAGTCATACAATTTTTTACCATCAATCAGAATTAATCGAATTCGGTTTATCAATATTATCAAATCTATGACATTCGTCAATATTATTTTAACAAAAATCAACAAAATGTAATATTGCATAAATCTACACTTATATTTTTTTAGGGTGTAGGTGTCTCTATTTTTATGAATAGATATATATTGAATACCAATTTCATAGTAAGATAGGTTAATCAAAAATAATAGCAGTAGCAAAATCGAAACAAAAAAAAAGAAAACCATAAAATAAAATAAATTAAATTTCCAAAAACATTATTGCTGTTCAATGCATATATTTTCCATTAGTTTACGTCGAATCCAATTTATTTTAGTTTTATTTATTTTATATTTTTTTTTCTTCCATACCATCAAATTATTCCAAACTGGTAAAAAAAAACACAAACTCTAAGTTTGTGGATATTGGGAAAATAATGAAATATGACAGCGCAAACATAAAGCAATTATCGCTAAAAAAAAATACCAACACTTTATTTCGTTATTTGGTCTTATTGATAACACACACCACGTAACGTACATAGATACACTTTATTAAACAACCAACCTTTTCTACAAACATAGATACATATGTATTTATCTATATAAGGAAAACTGCAATATTATTAATCATCATCAATCAATGTCGAAACTTGTCTTTAATGTC
This sequence comes from Eupeodes corollae, assembly GCF_945859685.1. Lineage (NCBI taxonomy): Eukaryota > Metazoa > Arthropoda > Insecta > Diptera > Syrphidae > Eupeodes > Eupeodes corollae. The sequence continues at coordinate 142,788,066 of NC_079147.1, read as the reverse complement.
CTTTTATGTTAAGTTCAATCGTCTGCGATATCCTTCGTCCTTTTCAGTTTATTATATACTTTTTTATTTTTTCATACAGATACACTTTTGCATTAATTCATTACATTTGGGTTAAGGGTACACTAAACCCTTAAAAAGTGAAATAAAATATGAAAAAGAAAAAAAGAAACATACATAACCACATTGGCCAAGTAAACAATGTTTTATCTTGTACCACAAACTGAAAAGGTCTTATTGCGAGGGAGGTTGAGTTGAGAGGCTATACCTATACACGATGGACGGACGAGTGAAAGATAAGCAATAATAATAAATTATATAGAGGCAACGCTTCCGACCGCTACTACCGTTTCATATCGCCACCACGATCGACGACCTCATCATAGGACGAGAAGGAGGACGATGCCGCTGGCGTTATATTTTGATTGACACGGGTTCGGAGGCACAGTGACAGAAAAAAGAATAAACAACAAGAAATACCTAAGTAATATCCATCCAATAGATAGATATAGGTTCTTATAATCCTTAGCACCACAGGGTGTATAAATTTCACACCCTTATAAATGGATAACGTTTCATCATAATATTTTGTTTGAAAAACAGTTTGGCGCAAAATTGATATGCTGTTGAGTGACATGACATGACGCACCCTTTACGAAAAATGTATTGTATTTTACTCCACACGTCTGTATCTATGTTTGCATAGGTTGTTCAAACAAGATTGTATATAAAATGTATGAAATTATACGATTAGATAGATTCTGAAAGGAACCCAAAGAATAAAGTAGGTTGGATGAACTTGATCTTAGATCTAGGTAGGTTCGTATATAAATGGATGTGTGTTTGTTTTCCTATGAATCATGTGTGTATCTTGACATTTTATCAACAAATTCAAGGGCGTAGAAGAAGAATTGAATAGGAAAGTCCATTTAAGTTCAAAGCTAAAGAATTGAACTTTTCATTCCATCTTTTTTAGCCGGTTGCTTTTTTTGAGATGTTGACCCATTAAAATCATTGATAAAATATAAACTTGCTATGAAGGAATTATCGATAACAGTTACACCACTTCACTTAATTAATTATAATTTCGTTACAATTTTACAAGTGATTAATATTAACTTTCAAGATTTTTATTTAGATAAAATGGTATTGAATTTTTTACTTAACTCGTTAATGGAATACATGCGTTAACTTTGTATAAAATATCGTTTAGCAAATCGTTGAGTTACTCCTTAAATTCAACTAATTAGTTCTTGGACTTAACAAATAATTCGTTGATATTATAAATAATTTTATTGAATTAATAAATATAATCGTTGAATTGACACATAAAATTCTTTCAAGAAAATGTTTCCAGGAATAATTTTCAGTTAAATTCAACAGAAAATCGATGATCTACTTGATATATTCGACGAATCAAAAAATTAAACTTTTAAACTAACGAAATAATTCGTTAATAATACAAATTATTTTATTAAATTAATGAATATAATCGTTGAATTGACAAATAAAATTCTTTCAATCAAATTTTTCCATGAAGTCGTTAATAAAACAGAAAATATAGCTAAATTTAACAGGTAATCGATGAGTTACTCGATATATTCGACGAATAAAAAAAATAATTCTTAAACTAACGAAATAATTCGTTAATAATACAAATTATTTTATAGAATTAATAAACATAATAATTAAACTGACAATTACAATCTGTTTAAGAATACTTTCATTTTATTAAAATAATTGACCAAATAAACTTATCCAAGGACCAAAGGAGCATATTCATTGGCTTCTAAAAAAGTTTATCCGAATCGAAGTATGTAGGATTTTTTTTTTTTAAATAGCGTAAATTATTTGTTACTATTAATTTAGAATATTTTGCGCCATTCAGTCAACAATCAATAATAATATATTATTTAAAGAAGAATGATATGTTTTCTACCCCATTTCTTCAATTTCGAGATGCTTTGTAGTTTTTCTAAAATAATGTCACCAAAAAGTAGTTTTTTCGGCCTCTAGGGTTTCTTAACTCCTTAAGATAAGATGATTCAAAAAAATGTTAATTGATTTGGCGAACAAGTTTACAGTTTTGACGAAAAGTTTATCTACAAATAAGTCAAATGACTTTTTATTTTTTTTATTTTTATCTACACTATAAATTTTGAACTTCGCAAAAAAGCAGAGCTGTAAACGAGACGAGACGAGATGAGACTATTTTTGAAGCTTATAAGACAAGGCCGTATATTTTTACTACTTATGAAACAACTGACGAGACTAAAAGCAAGACTGAGACCGAGATGGGACTGAAAATTTCCCATTTTGACGAGTTTAAGACTCGACTAGCAAAAGTCTCATGTCTCGGCCAAGCCTGCAAATAAGGAATTAATTAAATTAAAAGGTTTTTATCGAAACATACAAAATAAAAGTTTTTATCTATAATTCAAAAATTCTTTATATTGCTTGATGAAGAAACTTGATATTTGTTTATGCATTCTTTACGAACAACATTTAGTTTGAATTCAACGGAACTTAAGCTGTTCTCTTAACTAATAAATAAATTAACTTTATAAGAGATTAGAACACTCAACTATTGTTCGATAAGGTCTTCTGTTTCTGTAAATGTAATTTGAATGTAAGTTCTTAATCTGAATAAGTTTTGACACTCAGAAAAATCTTAAAGATATATCTACACTTTTCAATTTTTTGTCTATAGACTTGGCTGACTTCAACCGAACTTCATCAAAAATTTCGAGGATATTAAATCATTATGAAGGTTAGTGAATAATGATAGCTCAAATTATTTTAAAAAACAAAAAAAACTCTTAGTTTTTGTTAAAATTTCTAATAATCAATACCTACAATGCAAATACCGTCTCAGATACCAAAAACCATATTTACATTGACATGTATTGAAGGTAGGTTTTCAAAGTGTGAAGATACCTTGAGAGTGTTTTTTTTTTCTTCAAGTTTGCAATCAGTAGCAGTTAAAAAACAATACTCTCCAACCTAACGAACAAATTCATTGTCAATTTCAATTTCCTTATACCGCAACTTAAAAAAAAAAAAAAACAACAACAAAAGAAAAACACTCTTCTTCAACCGTTGAACCTTAATTAAAAACTTCAACAACAATTGTTGAAGAAAAAAAAATTAAAAAAACCAAGAAGAATCATCAAGCGCAAGTACAAGCACCACAATCAATGAAAAGTGTAAAAATAAAACGAAGAAAAATTTACGTTTCGTCCTAGAATAAAGTTTATATACACCTACCTACACCTTCCCTGAAGTAAGAAGTATAAAATTTTGCTGATGCTGGCAAATTCAATTAAAAGTCGAAAAAGCTAAGAGCAACAGCGCTTTAGAAAAAAAAGAAAAAAGAAGAATTAAAAAAAAACCACAAGACCCCATCACATTCCCAACCTGTGTCGTGTTCCACTTAAACAAAAAGCAAAGAAGTAAGAAGTTAACGAAATAAACAAACTTCAAAACAAAGCAGAGGCAGGCTGGAAGGCAGGCAAGAACTAGTATAGGTAGGTAGGTTAAGGAAGATTGAACGATGAGGTATAGACTGGCCTATGTACAGGAACATTTCGCTTTGCAAAACAACTGTAAATTCAAGCCATTATTATTACCTTGGCACCTCACCTCAACCTAACATCTCGAAACAATATAACCAAGGCGAAATAAAAACAGCTCTGGAAAGTAACTAACATTGCTTTTGGTATGGGTACAACTCTTTTTTATTGTTGTTGGTGTATTTCTTTTGTTTACTTTTTGTCATTGTGTCATTCATTGGATTCTTTCCAATTCCAGTTTCCTGAATTTGTACCGCTATAACTTTGATTGAATGTGTTGTGTATTATGTGCATGTGTTTGATGATGACGCGACGACGTGAAACTTCTTCTTCATGGCACAAAAAAGCGATTGAAGTTTGTCACTCAAAGTGTAGATTGTAGTAGGCACTTCATTCAAACTTTGAGATACTTTAATGGCGGCATGCAGTAACGACAACGACAACGTCAACGGCATTCAGCAATAGCAACGGTAACTGAACTCAAGTATTGAAGTGATTACGGTAAATACAATACACTCAGTTTGTTTCGAGTTCGCACAACACTGGGATAGAATATTGGAAAAGTTGGCGTGAAACATTCAACACTTTTCTGAGTACTAAAGAAGGAGTTTTGTAGTTTGGAAGAGTTTATATGATACAACAAAATTTGACGAAACTTAACGAAAGTCAACCAACAAATTTTACGGGACATCGTATACTTCTTTTTATCGATTGCTTGGATCGACCGATTAAATTTAACCGGGAGGGTTAATTTATTTTAAGAGTTGGTTTTTTTGACAGCTGTCACTTGATTTATGACATTTTATAATAAATAGACTTACTTTTAAACAAAACGTTTGCAAATAGTGCGAATTTATTATCAAAATAATGGTTGGGTTAACGCGACGAAGTAACGAAACACTCAATTTATTGAAGACAATTTTTTGTGAGTGCGTTCCTCGAGTCGTATATCAAGATCGTGCGATTTTCATGTAAGGTTCAGTATGTGGCTTCATCGATTACCCTAGTTTGCATTTAGGACCTTATTAACGCTTTTAACGGCGTGGAATTAGAGAAATACATAGCAACGCACTCTCACAACTAAAGTAAGATGCACTGGCTTTGTGTTTTAGACGAATTAGCGAGAGTACTTTACTTCGTTCAAATGACATACCCCACCAAACAACAGTAACCTGACAATTACAGAAATTGACCAACATTTAGCAACGCACTCTTACAACTAAAGTAAGATGCACTGGCTTTATGTTTTAGACGAATTAGCGAGAGAACTTTACTTCGTTGAAATGACATACCCCACCAAACAACAATAACCTGACAATTACAGAAATTGACCAACATTTACAAACAGATGACCGAAAAAATAAAACGAACCATGGAACGGACAATACCTAAGTACAAAGAACTATAGACGCACTGCATTATCACGAGTTTGGCTTATTGACTTATAAGCCTCAAAAACTTGTACTGACAATTCACAGACTTAAACGACTTGGAGATTAGGACACTGAAGTCGTCAATAGAATAAACAATCTGTTGATTATGGATAACTACAGGTTATCAATTAAGAAGTACTGGGACCAAAAGTTTCGGTAGGTTAATTCAACAAGATGTTCAGGAAAAAGAATAATAATGACCTTCGGTGCCTGAAACTTCAAACAACTGAAGAAAACATAGAGACATGACCATTTCATAATTAAATATCCGAGGAAAAGATGGAGGCAGTGGGAGCTGCTTTGCAGCAAGTATACAAAGTGAATGTTATCATTCGCCCCAACTACGACCTGGAAAACAGAGCCTTACTTCACCACTTTTGCCTTCGAATTTAAATGACACAATGGCGATCTAAGAACCGCGGTCACCAACAATTCGCCGATTCTCTTCAGCATTTACACCAACAATGATCTGATAGGAAGTCTAACCAAGGCAATTGCGGTTGCCAACAATCTAATTTGTACTGAACGGCCCGAAATGTTAAGGTTATAACAATTCCCTTGCAGCGTGATTTCAACAAGTTTCAGCGATATTGCATTGACTAAAATTGAAAATAAACGTTTGATTTTCAACGCAACGATTAATGAGAAAATGCGAAGTGAAGTACCTGGGTTTTTGGTTAGATCAGTATTTTTACTTCGACAAACCAGGGCCAGAGGAGCTTTTGGTCTGACGAAACGTCAATTTTACAGCAGTCCATTTGCTACCAAGAATGAAGGTAATTTTTTTACATGGCACTTATACGGTCGATGATAGATTATGGCTGTCCTGTTTAGTTCCCAGATGGAGAAGTTTCGGTTGTTCGACCTTACATCGAACAGCCGAATTTCTTGCTTTTATTATTATTCGGCAGAGATCCTATAAAGGGGCACGAATGGACAGAATTGAAAATTTTGAGATAAAACTCGTTAGAGGTCACATTGCTAGAGCTATGTCTTCCACCAACAGTTTATTTTCGGGGCATTCTATCCGTCCGACAAATATGTTGCACACTTGAGCAGCTTCATTAAACCAGAGGCATTTTTCTTGTGAGATAGATGCGGTCTGTTAAAGGATAAATTAGTGGTTCCGTTAATCTATCATGTTAAACGAAGAACCGTTAACAGGCGATTTCTTTACAATTAGGACGTCTGGCACAAAACAGAGCTCTTTTGGGTGAGAACGAATGTGACCGAACGGAACCGAATTGAAATGAAGAAGCAGGAGAACTATTTTTAAAACTTTTGATAAATTTTTGTAAATTTGTATGATTGCGCAGCAGAAGTGCTTTTAACTCATTGTTGTAAGTTAAATAGGGTTTTCCAATAAGATGTTTCAACTTGAAATATAAAAAAGAGCATTTCGTAAGAGAAATAAGGGGAACAATGAAAAATTCTATCAACCAAATGGCGTATAAGGTTGCATCACAATATCCTTTTTAGTAAAAATTTTATGAAACAAACGGCACGTAGTTTCGAAGAAAAAAAGTCAAAATGTGTTAAATCAAAAGATCTTGATGGCCAATTGTAAATGGTGACTAAAAATGTCTTGCAATATTGCTTACAATTTACAGTTGTTTAAGGATGTTTCGTTTTACTTTTAAAGATACCTTAGATTTTATCAAATTTTAAAAGTGACAGCTGTCAAATTCTACTTGAAAACCTTACTTTTTATTAATATTTGTTAAGATATCGGTTTGAAAAGATGAAAGTAGCCATGACTCTCTATATAATTTCTTGATTTTATAACTTCCTAAAAGAAGGGTAAGAATAAAGTTTTTTTTTTTAATCCATTTTTGAACACGCTTTGCCTCAATGTTATTCATATTTTATTGAAAAACAAAGTAAATATTAATTCATTTCCTCTTTTGCTATAGCCAATATATGTATATTGTTGAAGTTGTTTTCTTTATCACGTTTGATTTGGTTTTTGTGTTTCTTTTATCTTTTCATGCAGAATTCATTGTTTTATTTTCTGTTTCAAATTTATGAGTGTTTGCATTTAATAATGGTGACGCGATGCAATCGTGAAAAATAAAATACAAAACTGTGTTGCGCATTTCAATGACCCATCGTCATCATACATAATCATCAACCAAACACCGAGAATGTATTTTATATACCTACACATACACATCCAAATAAAACCCAAGCACAGTTAGAAAGAGAATGTAGAAGAATAAGAAAAAGTATGAATGCATTTAGCAAAGAAGGAAAAGAATATCAAAAGAGAATCCCGATTCGAAAAAATAAAAACAATCTTTAGTCTTACAAGTTTTTATTTTAAGAAACCGTTTTTAGAAGGTAGGTAGAGGTAGGTTACCTGTTTTGTGTATATAGCTTTTTTGTTTTACCGTTATGTTGACCGATTATATAACGGGATTCTTCTTCACATAGGTATGCTTCCGTCAATATACGTGATGTGTTTTTTTTATATTTCTAAAGTAAGAGATACCTAAGTTTTATGTAGGAATGGAAGAAAGGTTTAAAGGTTTGCTTCTTAGGCTGCATCATCTCAAGTCTTGACCAGTTTTCTTTGATCCGCATTCAGAATATTTATTTTTCTTTTCAGGTTAACATATCTTTGTATGTTTTTTTTTTTGATTTTATGGGTTTTGATTTTCATCAGTTCATTACTACTTTATAATACTGTTGGGATTGTGAGCGGTTTTGTTGTGTCTTGGATTCCTTTGGGAGGTTTGCATAATCTCTTGGTTTAGTTTATTGGTGAATAATTCTTGAACTGGTTTAGATTTAAATATTTTCTTCTTTTTTCAAAAATTCGATAGATTGTGTTAATGAGCGGAATTTAAACGATGAAATAAAACAAGATATTCAATACTGTTATTCAAATTAAATTATCTTTTTGAGGCTTTAGTGGAGTGGAGTAGTTTAGTTAATGGAGATTGGATCTAATTCGTAAATGCAAACGTGCAGAGTATAAGATTGTAAATAAGGGAGCAGTCTAAAATACGTATATATATCTGTACATTTTTACTTTAGAATTGACTTATTTTAATTTTGGAAGAAGTAGATGGAGGTCATTTTGTTTTATCTTCATTTTTTGTTTATGTAAACACTTAAAATAATTAAAATTTTTTGTGTTCAATCTGTATCTGAGGAAAGAACGTCTAAGAGATACTCTTTTTTTCTCTAAATTCATTTAAAATAAAAAAGTACGTATACGCCTTGGTGCACCTTTCTATGTTTTTTTTTTTTATTTTAAGACAATTAGAGGAAAACTTAAAATAATTTTAGAACAATATGATTCTTAAAGTATAATCTGACTCTATTTCATATCGTTAACTTGGCTCCAAATAGATAAAACGTTATTTAAGTAGCCATGCAAACTTTTATGGCAAGACTTCTAGCGATGATCTTGTTGATCTTCACAAAGATGCGTTAAAAAAATATACGTACAATTTATTTTTTAAAGAATTTATTAAACAAAATGAAGAAGCAAACTTATTGGAACAAAAAAGACAATTTTAGAACATGTTGAAGTATAAGTTCTTCAAGTATTAGTTTTGTAAGAATAATGGTTTTTTTTTTTGCAATGGAACTGCGAAATTGACATATTTAGTTGTGCTAAATGTTGTAGAGAAAGAACGAGGTACATAACTCGTCTTTTGTAAATACTTTGTATTTACTTGCAAATGAGTTAGAGGCATCGAAACGGATTAACCACGTTCGGTATCAGGATTATTCTGGTATTACTTTTTTATCATGTTTTTTTTTAACCAGTCGAATATCTCTAGGGAAACGAGACCTTCTCCTTCTTTTTCGATGAAATTGGCGGAACGTAGGGACAACTTGTCACTGAATCCTCGTCGTATGTTAAACGGGTATTTACATTCAAAATTTAGATTGATGGTATCCAACCAACCTTTAATAAGCTCACCATTAATGGTAGCAAATAGTCCTGGAGCCTTTGATGTCCGTTTTCTCTTATAAGCGAAATAAATGCTTTTATTAGCCGCGCTAGATGAGAAAGAAAATGGGGAATATAATGTACTTGATTCATCCCATAATATAGCTCGGCTATCATCAGTCTGGGCTTCTTTATAAATAAAGGCAGCATTATTCTGACCAGGCTTGAAAACAGCCTTTTGATACTTTACAGTTTTTAGACTGCCAATAACATCAGATGCTTGATACATTACGTAAGCACTATAACAAAGCAATCCAGTGATTTGGTCATTATCATCAAATGTACATTCATTGCATTTATTCATGGCACTTGAATGCAACATTTCCAATGGCCTGTAGCCAAGTAAGTTCTCATTAACAGATGAATTTTGAGGTAGCCACTCTTTTGGGAAGGGATTCCACTCAAAATTTTTCGAGCCCTTCAGGAGCATTCCTTGCCTCATAATAAGCTCAGAAGTAATGTACGGTGAAATGTAGCACTCGTAAGCATTATGGTTCAGTGCACTTGGATGACCAAAAGTACCTGACCTGACACTACCATACTGTTGGCCATCAGCGGCGGCTAGCATACCCTTTGGTACTGCTTGTTCGGGTAAGTTGAAATATATGTTTTGACCATCAGGTGTGATGCTTGTGCCTGCTCCAATTATATAGTCAAAAATTGGACTTGGTATATTAAGCTCTTCGCTGTTAATTGCTAACAGCGGATCCATCAAGGACTGCAAAGACGGCACTTTTTGGATATATTTACTGTGGGTTAGAATGTGTGCTGTGAGGAATTCCGTCATTGCATGCTGGAATATACAGTATGGGAGCAATCTGCTCAACTTACAATCTTCAACGTGCATACAATCATATACCTCCCTAATTAAGGGAATGAAACCGGCAAAATCGAAATTATGAGCAATTGTCTTGTGGACTGGCTTGCTTCCACGGCATTTGCCGGAGTACATGAGTGGACTTTCCACTGTTATCGGCCTATTGCCTGAAGGTGGTCGGCCTACATTCTTAATTTGCCAATTTGTAGTGCACGTTCGTGGAGCTGGGTCCATAACCTGTTGAAATGCGCAATAAATAAAATATTTTTAATTTATTTTAAAAAGAATTTTTAAACAATATGAAAAACAAAATGCAGAAAGCAAACCATTTGAAAGAAAGAAAATTTTTGAATCATGGAAAAATTTTCCAATATAATTTAATAAATAATAAAATTATTTAAATTTAAATAAATTAATTATAATAGAAGACTTTTAGGAACACACGCCACGGCATGGCGTTTTGTTAAATAAATTTTTGAGAAACTGTATGGATAAAGAAGAGGAAGATACAGTTCTTCACTTCCTCTGTACATACTCTACTCAAGCTCAAAACCGCAAGACTTAATAAGGAGAATTCTTCTATAACAATCGTAACCATCTCAGTTGTAAGGGTCTCAAACTGGATTCATAAAGCTTAGGAGGAAGATTCGTGTGGTATCACAATGGGCCATTAAACAGGCCTAAGTGTGCTCTTTTCCATTAACCAAACGTTGCCACATTCAAAAAGTTCTTAATTTTTCAAAAGTTAAGAGTTTTCTTTTTGAAAAGTTTAAGATTCAAGCTTTAACAAGAAGTCGATACTAGGCTTAACCTTTGTCGGGAAGATAATTTGTTAGCAAAATCACAGCTTTATACAATATTTCCTACCTTTCAACTACTAACATTTCTATCCTTTATAGTACTAAACCATAGACATCCTTGCATACTGGAATTTTTTTCCCTGTACTGAGTTTTTATTAAGAAGTCTTCATTCTGTTCATATTACTTTTGCATCGTAGATTAACTTCATTGCCCGCGATGATGCTAAAAGCTGAACCTGCATACAAAAAACCGATGCTCAATACCCAATTAGTTGGGATTTTAATGTCCCGACATCAGTTTTTGAATTTGTAATTATTACAACATTATGTGTGCATATAACTTCGACACGTCATGCTGCTAGATACTAGCGTTGTGTTCATGAAGCATGATATTTCTACCTCGAAATATGTATCTTTCTCTATATTATGTACCTTTAGTATTCTATCTATAAAGGTATAAAATTGATAATTAAATTTGCGTGAAATTTAACTCCATCATATCATGTGCGAAAGAGTAGCTTTTACTTATATAAAAGTATAACCCAATCGTACATATTTACAAAAAACGAATAAATTTGTGAAGAACATGAAAATGCAAAATATTAAAAAAAAAAAAAACACAAAAATGATGGTTTGTCACATTTTTTTATGATTGGTGTCTTTGAACTCTGAGCGTAAATTCGGCTAGCGACGACGAACGTCGACGTTTTGCTACTTATTTGCTTTTCACATTTTTATTCTTTTGTTTAATCTATCATTAAGGTTATAATCAATTTTGTTTGCTTATTATTTTATGATAGAAAGAAGGTAGCTACGTGGTAGGCAGGTAAGGTATGAGCATACGCATTTCTTAAACTTTATATTTTGAATGAGTTTTCAAACACTGCAAGAAATACTTATTTTGAGTTGACAAATGAAATAAGTTCCAAGCAATGTAAAGAATACAGCACAAAATCGAATAGAATTTGCTAATTCTCAAAAGAATGCATTCAATTGATCTGCTTCAAACGATAGCATTCTTTTTATGTTGATATAATATAAATCTCAAACTAAGATTAAATGTTTTTATGTCATTTTAATTTAACAATATTTTTTTCTAAGTGTAGCTATTAAGGTGTATATTCGGCTTTTCGACAGACAACACAAAATTTTCTAATTAACATGCGAATTATAAAAGCCAAAAGAAGACAGACAAAATTTATAAAATCAAAGAAAAATAAAAGATAGGTTCCATGAAATTTTATGTTTTTATGGTGTTGATTTGTTTAAGGAAGAGTTCAATGAACTGACTTTCTAACTAAGCTTAAAAGCCGCTTAAGTATATTATAATTCTTTGGCGTTAAAACAACTTTCGCCCTTTGGCTTTAAATTTTGAAAATTATGGGTTATTAAGTTATTATAGCTTATAACATGAATCATCTTATTTATTTCATGAGATAAAGTTCTTTCATTTTGTTCTATTATCTATTATCTTAATATGGCAAGGGTGAGGATAGAACAAGAATCGAAGAAGTTATATAGAATTAAGACAGTCGTTTTTATTAGATAGGAAACGCTCAATAACTTAAATGCATATGTTTTATATACACATAGAAAAGATCTCGTAATAAACTATAAAAAATAAGTTAATTTGAAGAAAGACAACTAGTTAATTCGTCTTTTCTTGTGGAAATAGGTTCCGTTTTGTATCCAAAAACTATTTATTATTATAAATAGGAAAATCAGTTTGTTTTTTTGTTTGTTTGCTTGTTTGTTTATTTGTCTGTATTTCACGTCGCAACAGAGCAATATTATTAAATTATTTTTTGTTTGGAAGTTACGATGCTGGAGAGTGCTTTACGCCACTTTTTACAGCGGTAAAATATCTTATTTTAAGTTCATTTGAGAAGATCCGATGTTATCACTCGCTTCTTGCTTTTGGACCTATCGTAGTTCTTCTGTCACTAGACATTTCTTTTTACATTAGGTAGGTTGGGTACAGACTACATCCTTACCTAACATTTCATGTCACACAACTTGGACTAAACATTTTAAGTAATAATATCTTACCCAATGTAAAGGGCGAAAATGTACAATAATTTACAATTTAAATTCAAAAGCCTTGATTCCCTATTAAATTTAGTTTCCCTACGACTGTATTTAAAAATCATAGTCGGCCATTTTTAAATGAAACATTTGCAACTTACGAGCACCGCCAATAAACAATAATTTAACAATAGTTAAATAGATAGTCGCATTTCAACCCTTAATTAATTCAACAACCCCTTTATTCTGGGATTGCATTCGGACGTACTGTTACCCGTTAGTATAGAGAATAATTCTTAGTCGCACTTCACGAATGTGAAATACTTTAACAAGAGCAATATTTCCCAAGCATTTCCAATGTCCAGAGACCATCAGTCCTTTGAATTCTATCTCACTTTCGGCAAATAGACGCATTGAGTTTAATCATTATAAGAGTATTAATTACTTTTTAAGCCTTTTAAACCTAAACCACTCTCATGCTCATAATTTGTTTTAATTTTTTTTAAACTCTCTTTAGCTTCTTGTTTGTTTTAAAATCTCTGAAATTTGTTTAAATATTTTTTAAAACTATCAAAAGCCAAGACAATTTATAATAAAGTTTTTGAAAATCCACCGCCACGCCAATTTTGTATCATATTTAAGTTATTTTCTATATTCAAAAGCTCATAGAAAGCTAATGGCTGAATCACAAACATGCTTCAGCTTCGGCTCCGTCTGCGTTACGATGGGCCTGCTTCGAGTTTGCTTTGAATGCCATTTCTATTATTTCATCCCTTCTAAGAGCAAATATTTTGTTTGTTGACATTTTTTTACAGCTATTGAGCTGTCAGACAAAGCAAATGTTCAGATAATTGAACTAAAGCTTTTGTTTGGAGCCACATTACGTTACATTACGTTCTTTTAATTACGATTGTCAAACGAAACGTTAGGTCGAAGCTCCATTGTGATAGCATGCATTAAATGCCTATGGCTGAACTCGTAAACGTCAGGTGAAGCCGAAGCTGAAGCGTGGTTGTGATTCAGCCATTATGGCTGCAATACATTTAAAATTTTTTGTGTCAGACAATAGCTTTGTTTTTTTTTCGGTTTTTATATTAATATTTATTTCAAAAAATTCATTCATTTGTGAAAATAATTTAAAACAAAATTGTGCAAAAAATTACCCAAATTCAGACCAGAAATAAAATTAACTCAATAAAATGAATAATTTGAAAGAGCATATGTTAAAAATGAATGGATTAATTTAAATTGAACTTGTTTTGAATATGAAATAAGAACTTAAAGATAGGGGTTCGTTCGTTGAGTATGGTCTACCTACTATGTGTAGATCGTGCGTGCCACACATGGGGCTATACTTTTCCTTTTTGCAAAATAACAAACTAAAATTAAAGCTTATGTCTATTTCCGATATAATTAAGCAACTTAGTCGAGGCAGCTTACAAAAATACCAAAAAACGTTTTGTTTTAAAAGGTTTAACTGAGTCGACAAAAGAAAACTTGTAGAAGCATACAAAAACTGAAGACATGTATTTAAAAAAGATGAAATAAAAGTTGAGCTATCAGATCATTGAAAAACACACTGTTAATTAAATTACCAAACATTATTTGAAAAAACAAAATTGAAAAGCAGGTCTGTCGAAATATTGAGATCATATAGCGTTTTGTATGTTCGACTTCACTCTATGAACACATCCATCAAGTATAAAGGAAATATCAAGTTAAAAAAAGTCCAGAATTAATTTCGATACTCGAAAAAGTCAAATCTCTGTCCGCAGCAGGATTTCACTTCAGCTCTTTTATCTACAGTAATTCTACTGCGGATAATTTTTCCAAAAAACACTCGTATTGTTTTATTTTTTGCCTAAATATTTAAGTTTTTTTCGTTGGATAACGTGACGAAACCATACAATTTTCAAAACTAAAGGATTAATTACACCTAAGTCCATTCATATACCTACACAAACACACATTTGATCCTTAAGTCTTCATAATAAATACTTCTAAGGCTCTTAAAATGTTAAATTCAACTTTGTACTTAAAGTCTAGATATGTACCAAACAGGAAAAAAAGGACTCGGTACACAAACAAATCTTTTTGTTTTATATCTAGTTGTTGAAAAAGAACACACACACCCACAAAAATGTCACTCAACCCCTTTAGGTTTTTTTTTCATATTCTTTGTTATTATCCTTATCAACTGTTTGCAGGTTGTTGCAAACAAAATGGTCTAGAGGTAGAGATAATACAAAAATGGTTGGTTGAAATGTTTGAACAGAAAAATGACAAAAATAAATTTTAAAAAACCAAAATGAAAACGAAAATTCAGAAGGACAAAGTCAAAATTCTGCTCGTGTAGCAGTTATAGGTAGACAAAAATATATATTTTTTGTCTATGTGTTGTCATACTAAAGGGGGTGGCAAAAACATAGTAAGGGTGGCGGTGGTTGTTGTCGTTGGCGTCGTCGTCCTAATAAAGTAAACCAGCAAGTGGAACAGCAGCAGTAGTGGCAGCAGAATGAGGGTTGTTGGTTTTTATTTATGTACCTAGGTATGTCAACTTTTATGTATGAAGGTATTTCTACAATTGTAGTCAAACTAAAAAGGAGCGCATATATGTAGATTTTTATGTTTTGGATGATGGTGCAAAGGCGTCCTGTGCGGGACTTCAAAGATTCGCTTCGCTGGTTGATTCAACTCCAACAGCATCAACAACTACAAAAACCTATAGAATAGAGCTTTCACTGCAAAAGACAAATGTATCTGGGTAATAGGCAAACACATGAATGAATTCTAGTCAAATCGGTTAGCGGGTAAATGCAATGTGCTTGTGCATACTGCTGCTGCGAGCACTCCTGCTGTGTACACCTACCTTTCGTCCAACAATCAGCTAGAAGGTATTTAAAAAAAAGGCGTATCGATGGATTGTCATGTTGTTTTTATTCCTTGTACCAAAAAAAACAACATTCAACTACAATCATTCATTTTCAAACCCTAGGTTTTGAACGACTGCAACTAAGGACTAAAAAATTCCCCACACACACCGTATGGTTCGATGAAAAATGCACCAAAGGATACACAAAATTTCCTTGATATATTTTCCGCAGAAAAATAATTGTCAACACCGTTGCGTGATATTTTTGTGTTTCGTTTATTTTTTTTTTTGTTGGTTTAGCTGACTGAGTTTTAGAATTTTGTGTCGGATGTGGGGGTAGGCTTAAATTTCGTGCCTGGAAAATATGGAAAGTCTCATTCGTTAACTTCAAAAAGTGTTTGTACTTTTTTTTTCCTTTTCCAAGGAGTCCAAGAGTGATAGATGATCTTTTTCAATGTCAGCCTTTTTGATTGCCGTATTGTAACCAAATTACATATACATATTTTCCAATAGTATATACTTACAAACCTACAGCGCAATCTGTAATTGAGTTCCCTAATGCAATTTATCCTTCAATTAGTTGCGATTTATCCAACAAAGGGATGGCCAAATGAGTGTTATTTGCGGTTTCATGTCAAATCATTGACGTATCTCATATATACATACATATATAGGTATATAAGTGTATGTATGTTATTAAGGAGGCGGGCAAAATTACTAGAACAAGAAAAGGAAATCAACTTTGAACAATTCAAACAAAATCCTTGGTGTATTAAGAATGAAAAGGGAGGAAAAATATAAAATAATGACATATTATTTTAAGACACCCTGGATCGTTTGATTGTAGCATTTTTTTTACCATCCAAATTATATTTTATCCAAAAGACTCGAGTTCAAGTGGGACACCAGCCCAAATATACACGACTTTCGGACGAATTAAAGCTTTATAAATTAAAGCCAGATCAGAAGATCTTCTTGCATTATCGGAGAAAGCCTAAATACTTAGCGATGTCAAAAATGTGATCACTCCTTAAGAAATGGTTGGTGACGCACATATACCAAAAACTGAAAGCTGTTCAGTTTTCTCGATGCAAGTACCACAGATGGAAAGAGGCTTTGGGGAAGGGTTACGCTTTTGCGATATATATATAAATCAATTGTATGGCTCAACAGTCCGTTGAGAACTAGTGCGAGTACTATTGTCAGGGATTGAAGAGTTTTAAGCCGATTCCGAATGGCTAATTTAAGAAAGCACTTTTCGAGACAAGAATTACTCTTGGAGGATTTCTCAATTCCTCGCAAAGTACCCGCTAAAAAAAACTTTAGGTGGCATAGGCAGGGATCGACCTCGGCATGACAGCCCAACGCACTAACCATCATGAAACAGATACTACAAAATAGATAGCAATAAGTTATCGAAGCGATAAATTGTATGAAGTTTTTGATTCCCTATTAAACATTGCAGTCGAGATTAAAATTTAATAAACTTATCAAACGTAGTACCCGTGGCATGATGGTTAGTGCGTTGGACTGTCATGCAAGGGGTCTTGGGTTCAATCCCTGCCTGTGCCACCTTAATTTAAAAAAATAATTTTCGCGGGTACTGCCTCTTGCGAGGAATTGACAAATCCTTCAAGAGTAATTCTTGTCATGAAAAAGTGCTTTCTCAAACTAGCCGTTCGGATTCGGCCTTAAATTGTAGGTCCCTTCCATTCCTGACAACAGTACTCGCACACAGGAATGGTTGAGAGTTGTAAGTCACTAGGCCCTGGTTCACAACGGACTGTTGCGCCACCCCATTTGATTTTGAAACTTATCAAACACTGTCCTTAGAAGTCCACATCCAAAGGACAAGAGTTCGAAGTTTTAGAAAGAAGATCATTTATCAAAATAAGGAAGAGTGTTGGACCTAAAACAGAGCCCTGAGGCACACCAGCGTTTAATTTGTGGATTTGTTTTGAACCCGTCCAAAAATACTTGAATTGAAAGGTCCGGAAGGTGCAACGAAGAAAATAATTCATCAAAGCTACACTTCATCTAATGCCTTTGAAAGATCAATTGCAATAATTTTACTTTCCTAAGAATAGGTCAAGATTTATTCCTCTGCCGGTCATTTAGAAGCTTTCGTTCTTCAAAATATTTCTTAAGCTGAACTTTTATCAGCGATCCCATGAACGTTTTAAAGAAAGTAGAGGAATAGGAGGGTTCGACTTTTTTAAGGACGGCCTGAGACTTATAGAGTAGGACAACTAGAAAAACTCACGCAGTGGTCTTACCAGCCATAAAGAACACCTCTTCAGGACAGCAGGAGTGATACGTTCAGGTCTTTTCAGTTATATTGCAACTGCACGGGTGCCAAAGAAAATTCGGTCCATAAAATCGTTTATTTTCAAAAACAGGAGACTCATGACACAGTCTGGTAGTTTCGATTCATAAGCATGAGTTTTCTATGAGTTTGAAGAGTTTAAAACGTTATTTACACTGCAATTTACGTCACCATCACTACTGGCAAGTCAAAATTCCTGAGAATTACATTAAGAGCGTCCCGGATTGGACAATGGTCTGATGTGCCTAGAGCCGATAATATACTGATCGAATATTTTTTAGGATCCGTGGCAAGTAACAAGTTTAGAAACCTAGCAGATTGACCTACAATCAGGAATCCGTGTTGGGCCGTCTACAACGATAATTTAAAATTAAACAGATCTGACTGTAACTAAGCTAGTCAGAGTGTAATTTCTTGAAATGAGGACAAGAAGAATAAAATTGTCCCTCTCCACTTTTGTTTGTCTGTCGTTTCGTCGTGTTCGTCCATTGTTGGCGTTTGGTATTTCTTAAGAATTAGATTTTCCATCTAGTATCGGTTGGTAATGCAATTCAATTCAATTGCTTTTTTTTAACATTTTTCTTTTCTTATTTAGCTTTAAAAAAAAGTTCGTGATTCCGTGATTGAGTGCGGTTGAACAGAGTTTGAGTTACAATTACATCGCGCCACGAAGACGGCAGACGACTAAAAACGATGGTTAATGCCAAAAAGAAGAAATCCTCCTACTTGCTTGTCTGCCTCAATGCCTGACTGCCTGCTCAGATTTACGTCATAGATCCTATGGTGAAACCACCAATTTGATTAGATACATTTATGTATGGAATGATATGTAGGATTGGATTTTGAGCAGGAAAAAAATATGAAGCTATTTTTCAAAGTGATTTTCTTTAATGTCTTTCAACAATCATACACATTCCTACTTTCAAAATCAATCTTTGTAACGTATCTTTAGGACCTTATACCTTCAATATTATGTGTAATTTTTGATACACAATTGGTATTTAATTAATTTTAAATAACATATCGTGTACTTTTAGTGATTTTGTTTTTGTTCTTGTTATTTGTTTCATTAAAGTCCGCGCCAGGACACAAAGCATGTTAAGTATTTATTTATGTAGGTATGAATTTTAATGTGGTAAATTTCATGATTTATTTATAACAAACAAGAATTTCATAGGATTATTATTTGTTTTTGTTTATGTGAACCTATTTATTATTATTGCGTGCAAGTTACAAGTTTATACGCCATGAAGTAAGCCATTGTTATTTTCATAACCAATTTAAAAGTTTTATGGCTTAATTATTTAAATAACCGTCTTAGAGTTCAAGAACTTAAAGGAGGTAAATTCGTATTATTTATGCATGTATATGTATCGCCGTTATAATTATCGTTTAAGGAGTTAATTATAGCTATTATTGGAAAATTTTGTTTCGGATTTTAAAAGCAAGTATTAAAGTTAAATTGTAATGTTTGGTGTCAAAATGAAGCTGATAAGTTGTAGATAAGTTCTACTTAAGAAAAAAAAAATTTCACAAGGAATGACAGTAATTTTCAATGAAAGCTTTAACCACTGTCAAACAAATTTCAATAATTGGTTTCAATGATGAAAACCAATGATAGCTATAAAATAGAGATTTTGAGTTATGAGTTGTGGACAAATCAAGTAAATGAACTCAAGGAGCATTATTAAAAGTTTTAACTTCATCTAATTGTCAATTTTCATTCAAAAAAGGCTTGCAGTTTTCTTAAACTGTCTCTAACCAAATCAAATAAAATTGCAGATTTAAACACTATTATTTTACGACATTTGTGGCAAATAGGGTTTCAAAAATTTAACTTCCCGAACTCTACGCGTTTATGTTACTGAATTATAACGTAGATTTTGAAAATATAAGTCTTGATTGAACTCTAGTTAATGGCTAGAAATCGTTTTATGTTAAACTTAACGTAATTTTAAGTACATACGTGCATTATTGTACCATATGCAAACGTAATAAGCTTCTGATCAAAATTTTAACGTACCAAATTTAAGAGATTGATATTAAACTGAACTTAGTTTCAGATTTTGAAAATATGAACCTTTTTTGAACCAAAAACTTCATCTCCAATTTAAGTCCGTTAATTATTTTGCAATATGCAAACGATATAAGCATTTGATCAAAATTTTGACGTACCAAATTTAACAGACTTAAGATTTTGAGAATTTAAACCTTCGTAGTTGATGGGTCTAAAGCGGTTCATGTAAAACTTAACCCCAATTTTAAATCCGTAAAATATTTCACTAAAGCTTCTGATCAAAACGTTAACGTTCCAAATTTAACAGAATAAATGTAAAAAAACAACTTTGGTAGTTAATGGGTCAAAAGCAAAATGTTGAAGTCCCTAAAATTGTTTGTCATATGCAAACGTTATAAGCCTTTGATCAAAATTTTAACATACCAAATTTAAAAGATAAAAGTAAGACTTAACTAAAATTCAGATTTTAAAACTATGAAACTTGATTGAACCTTTTTAGTTTAGTTAACAGGTCGAAAGCCGACATTTAAAACTCATTTCGAAGCCTAAGTCCGTAATTTTGTGAAATAAGTTGATATCGTCTATAATATCGTCTATTATCTTGTCTATTTAAAATTCAAGGCCACGTATAATGCCCCCGACAACCAAAAATTTTCATTAAGAACCAGAATTACATTAAACAAAATGTATAATTATATAATTACTCTAAGGCGTCGTCTGCATTACCAATATCAAAAGCTTTTAATCATCTATACAAACGTACATAGTCACCTACCTGAAAAGAGATTAAAAGAAAAAGAACAAAAATTAATTAACAATTAACACATACAGTAAAGAAAAAAAAATTAAATCAAAGCGCTTAAATTTAAACGACAAAAAATACGATAAAATAGAAACTTATGGCAACCACATTATAAAACAGACACAAACCAACTCCGTATACAGAATCAACTTAATTTTGGAAAAAGCTTAAAAAGGAGGATTCTCACCGTGTCGCCGATATCTTTCGGTTAGGTAGGAATAGGTAAGGTGGTAAGGCTATAGGTGGTTTTTATATAGCACCGTATCTATGGATGAAAATGAAAACCCCCAACCAAATTTACAAAAGTTTTTATATTTAGAATGTGCACAGCTTTCGGCCGTTCCGTTCCGTGCTGTGCTGTGCCGGCTAGCAGACATCCCACGAATAACTAAAATACACGCGGGAACAAAAGAGTCTTTTGTGGACCCATGCTATAGGTTAGGTAGATAGTATGTATAATGTATATGTATAGCTTTAGCATGGTAGCTGATAATTTTTGCCACACAGCTTCTCATTTGGCTGGGGCTTATTCTAGTCCACAGTTTGTTACATCATTAATATGTATCATTACCAGCATAATCTTCACCCTTTCCACATCATAACGAAACTGGCCAGACTGAATAAAAGGCACACTCCCGGTTCGCTTTGGTTGCAGCAGCAGCAACAAAACGCAATGACATTGTACCGAATAGCACCATCAGCATCAGAATCAAAATCAGAAGCAGTTGCAGGAGCAGCTAGCAGTAGCAAGCCAGGGATGTTTTGGGAGGCAAAAACTGATTATATTAGTGGCAAACATAATTTTGCTCGTCCGTACTAATTGAGTCCGAGTTAGGTTACTCCCTCACCCCTCCCCCTTCATACCCATCGCTGAACAAAACGAACTAACGAACAAAAATGCTAGGTATGGGAAAAAGCACAGGGTAGTGGCAATAAAATTGAGAGGTGGTTTTTCGGTTAAGTTATGTAGAAGAACGTTACGTTTCCAAGTTCTTGACATAGTGTTGACTGGGCGAGGGTTTATAAAATACATTGGGCAATGTGGGGTTGATATACATACACATATTAGTGTAAGTATGTATGTATGTAGCTCTGGCTGCTTGTTCGGAGATAGTGGACTCACAGCTCAGAGGATTGGAGTATCTTCTATACCTTCTATGAAATATATAAATCATATCTTAGCAAACAAAGGTTTTGCACGATAGCGTGCAAGGTCTGCTTTTAACGTATCAGCGTCGTCGGCGGCGTCGGTCCGGAATTATTTGAGGAATTTTTCGCTGGGAATCTATAATTTTGCACATACTAAGATCGCATGTTATGATAAATTAGATGAAATAGCTTGTTTGGTTTTGGTATTGGTATAAATGCCAAGCCTTTTATTTGATTAGCATGGACTCGTATGTTGCTAGCAAATCAATGAACATATTATTTGAATGCTTTTTTTATATACATATACACAAGAAAATATATTAAAAAGCCAAAAATCTCAGAAATCTCAAAACCATTCAGTAAGTTTTTACATTTTTAGCGCATGAAAAACGCTGATGGAAAAAGAACCAATACCCCATTGTTGAGTTGAAATCCTTTTATTCGTCAAGTGTTAAGAGGAAGATTGTGTTTCTATTGTTTCAGCAAACTTTTTGACAATATGTCAAAAACTCTTTCAAAAAGGACTTCAGACAAAAATTTCAGGAGTTTTATTGCTTGAGCTTTAATTGATGGCAAAAATTAAAAAACTCAAATATTCCTAATTTTATATTTCAGCAAGAATTCCAATGAGCTAAAAATCACGCTAGAATTTCAATGCTCTTCTTAGTTTATTGGACAAACTTTTTTTTCTGACTTGGACTTCTTCGAAAGCCTTACAATAACAGATCTTTTTTCTTTTTTAATAATTTGAAATCTACTGTAGATATACATCTCTGCAATAAGTCATCTAAAAACTGTTAAAAAAGAAAGTCAACTTATTCATTTTTAATTTCATTAAAAGCTACACTTTACAATATTGCACGATGGCTTCAGAAATAAAAGAAAAAAAATTACGAGAGTAAACTCCTAATTGCTGAACAAAGCAAAGATACGGAATGAATAATTAAAATAAGAGCAGTTCAAAAAAAAGGAGCAAAAATGTAAAAAAAAAATTGAAAACCTTCGCTAAAATGTTGTAGAAATTTTGTGTTCATATCGTTAATTGCGTGAAATTTTCTCTCAGCTATCAAAAACTGCTTAATGGATATTATCCTTGTACAACAACACAAAGATAATACACTACATACATAAATACACAACGAAGTCCTTTTTCTTTAGCGAACTAAACTGAAGCCAACATAAAAAAAAACTTAAGCAGCATGACGAAAAAAAATTAGAACAAAGCTCTAACCAAGAGTAAACGTAATTGTGTGTTCTTTTGTTGGCGAGGTCCTTTTTTATCAGATTTTTCCTTTTTGTTGGAATCCTTACTCTTTTTCTTTATTGACTCTTTGTATCCTTTTTTTACTGGTTTTTATGTGTTAGACTTCCTCTTATTCACACATACCTAATTCTCTTGTTTGAATTAACTTTTACCATAGTTTTGTTGTTAAGATAAAAACAACCGAACACTTGAGGAAATTATTTAGAATGACGAGAAGATTTTTTGGCGAGGGTTTGTATATCTTTATACTAAAAGGTGGTTAAATTTTAAGAACCGATATTGATTTAAAAAAAAAAAACAGAAATATTTCGAGAAATGATTGTCATATTTTTTTATTAGGATAGTATTGGTATGGTTCAATTATGAATGGAACAAAATATCCGCCAAATGCCAAATGTAACCACCCTTTATTACTGAACAAATAGTGTATCTTTTCGTTTTGCAACTTAACACAAGATTGTTGTTGTCCTACAATTTTCAGAGTTTTATGTGATAATAAGAAAAGAGTCAGCTAATATTAGCTTGGGAACCCTACTCATTAACAAACATAAAGAGAACATCTAGTTGTCTTGAACTCACAGAACTTTCAACTTAGTGTGTCAAATTCTTATCCTTATGTTATGGATGCATTGCAGTGTTATTTTTCTGTCAATATCAATCAAACAAATAGTAGATTAAATTTAATTTATTGAATAATTTTAAATCGGTACTACTGACATTTTGATTGCCCTTCCTATATGTAAACCATTCACAATTTGTTCACCCCATTTTTTTCTTAAAAAATATAGAAAACACTTGACCCCCATTGTACAGCTAAAGCTATGTAAAATGAATGTATTTGTACTTTTATAAAACTTCCCAGGATCAGCATAAAATTTGAATTTCTTATTTTGCCGTTGACTGCATTTTTGCTATCATCTTTTGAATCGATATACTCGTAGGGTACCCAAAACCAGGATATAAGAATCTTTCTATACATATGCATCGTGTAGGTACATACATATATCGTCTAAGGGGAATACATTTATGTAAAATAAAAAAACACATAGAAAACATGTCAGTGTGATGATTTATTCATACGCCACCATCACCTTTCTATACATTTATATCGACATCTCGAGTATAGTATAACCTATAACCTCTTTATATGAATAGCAACCCCTTATAAGTTTAATCCTAGGTTTCATTTTTTTTTATTTTATTTTGGCCAAAAACACCATCATAATAACAACCATCATTCCATACCAACAACTCTTTCCCCAACCCCTCCCCAGTCCAAAGCTCCCGCCTTCATGAACACTTTTCTTGAACATCACGTTTGACTGCGGTACATGTACTCGTATATCGGTAAGATGAAGTAGGAAATAAATCCCATTCAATTTCCGTTCGTCGTAAAAATGTAATATTTTTACCCTTCATCAGTTTTTTGACACTTGATAAATTCCCCGGACACCTTTAAAATTGCATTCTTTTCGTTTTTCTAAAAGAGGTATAAGTTCATATACACAGAAGCCAAGCCAATAGATGTCAGGTATTTCTTCTAGTTCCGTATTTTTTACACTCCTTCTTTCTTTTTCTTCACTTTGACTGTCTTTATAAGTGTCCATGTCGCTCGTCCATGTTCTAGATACTTTTTGGAGGTACGAGAGATCTATAGGTACCTACTTAAATTCCCATCACTCTTTGTATTAGAAAAAAAAAATAAGAAGAAGAAGAATAAGAAAAGACGTTACCTAGACGTTATACCTTTACCCAACACTCAAAGCTATAGCTACTTCGGTAGGTACCATGTTGTTCTTGTATAATAAATACATAGCGACAGGTACACAATTGAAGAGTTTTATAAAACATATATGTATAGAAAAATACAAAAGTATCTTCTTTAAGTGGATGGAAACAAAATTACAAAAAGAAAAGAAAAATCGATTGAAAAACCATTTCCTATATATTCGATAAGGACGAAAAGCAAAAAAAAAAGTATGCAACATTTTTTAGAATAAAAGAAGCAGAAGAGACTTTCCTTTTTTTATTTTGTCGAAAAACATCTGTACAGCAATATGATAAGCAGCTTCATGATGATGATGATGACGTGTTCCAAGGATAACTTTACTCTTTTGGGAGGAGGCGAAAGGACAACCAATTTAAGTCTGTGTACCTACCTATTTTCTATACATACTCGTATATAAAAAGTAGACAGTAGAAATGTGCCTTCAATATCGAAGACTCCTCAAACCCAAGGACTTTTTCTTCCCTTCACCTTACTTACTCCCTGACTTCCCAATCTGTCTGTAGACTGTATTTAGTTAGATAGGTAGATTCTGTGTGTACAGTATATCACCCGGCGAATACCATAAAAAGTTCGATATTTCTTTTTTTATAACATTATCCTTCTTATGCCATTATAAACCGCAAGGATGCGGATAATAGTTTGGTTTTGGTTTTTATTTTTCTTGTTGAATTCTATCTCAATGATGCCGCCACTATACCGCTGCCAACACTGAAAAACTTGTAATGTATGTTTTTGAGTTGTCGAGAAAATCGGTTATAGAAAGATGGTGCACTCAGTGTGTGTGTGTGTGATGGTGGTGCACGTGCAGATGCCATGGTAATATGTTGAAAATTTGCGATTACAATCATCCTTTTTGACAGATTACATTATAAAATAAATGTTCGTCTATACCTTTTGGTTTTTCTATACCTACTTACACGCTTTCGAGAAAGATAAATTTCATTATTAAAATATGTTCCTTTGGCAGAGAGAGAGAGAGGGTGGGGGGAAGGTGTGTTAATGGGATTTACCTAACAACATATGGAACAAATGGAAGGATAAAGGATTTAACGTCATGGGAGAGTGTAAAAATATGTGTTCTTTCTTTTATGACAGTTTTAAATTGAACCTATGGATGCAGAAGAAGTGACGAAAAGTGCGCGGCAAAAGAAAACCACATAAGAATTTGATAGCACCTCTTTTTTTACCAAGGATATTAATTTATTTTAGAAAAAACTAAGATTAAGAAGTGTGGTCTTTTGAAATATTGCTGGTTTGGTTTTGAAAGAACTCAGTATGAGACAAAATTGATTGTCTAGAGAGCGTGCTGTTTGCTTTTGCTGGCATTTGACATTTTCGATGGTTTGGTTGTTCTAAGTGATCGATGAAGCTCCATAGAGTTCAGGGTTTTAGGTATTTGTCTCTGTTTTTCCATGTAAAGTACTTGAAGTATTTATGATTGCTTTTTTTATTCTAGGGTGTTCAAAAACTATTATCAATGCAACTCTTAGGGTTTTCGAGGAATTTTTACTCCATACATTCAAGAGCTGCTTAGGTTAAAAGTTTTGAAGACCCTTAGATGTAAGCCATTTTATAACTTTAAGATGACTCGAAAATGTATAACGAATTCCCCGGTAAGACTGACATTCCATAGTTTTAATGTTCGCTGCTATAGTTTTAATATAGTTTCAAAAGCTGGGCTCAACTAATCACTTCTATTTTACTAATTGACGAACGATTTTTATCCAGATACTCGCCAAAGAAAAGACAGGTCATTGAAAGAGAATTGCAATATAGAATTCCAATGATCACGCTGCTTCTAGGCATTTTCAATTTACTTCTACTTTAGTTTTTATTTTGAGCTTAAACACTTTAACATGGGCTTTTCTTTAGCTTTGTGTCGAAAAGAGTTCAGTACTTATTAAATCCCTGATGATATACCAAATCTAACAATTTAAATATCTTCCGAATATTCCTTTTTTCTCTCATTATTTTTTAAGGATGGTTAAATTTTAAGGGCCGATCTTGAATGTAAACCACACCTAAATGTTAGGTTTTTTTGCTGCGTTTTATTTTCTTTAGCTTTGTGTCGAAAAGAGTGCAGTACTTATTAAATCCCTGATGATATACCAAATCTTACAATTTAAATATCTTTCGAATGTTCCTTTTTTCTCTCATATATTTTGTAAGGATGGTTAAATTTTAAGGGCCGATCTTGAATGTAAACCATACCTAAATGTTAGGTTTTTTCTGCATTTCATTTCATATTTCTCGATTTCAAACTTACTCAATTTGAACCATGGAAAGATACACTATCGAGCAACGCGTTAGAGTTATTCAGGCTTATTATGAAAATGTACATTCAAATCAAGATCCATATCGCGTACTTCGTGATTTTTGCAGTCAATTTCATTGTTCAAATGTGCAAAAATTTGAGCAAACCGAATCTGTAGGAGGTATGAAAACCTTAGTGCTTGCTCGTCCTGCAGAAAATATTTCTGCTGGCAGCGAGAGTTTGACTGAAAAGCCGTCCAACTCAACTAGTTCAAAGTGTAAGAACTATAATGAAACTCCTTGAACATTTAAGATTTATAACTCATACAACAAAGTAAAAAATAACTCATCCAACACTAATTGGAATTAATGTTTTTTCTAAATCCAACACTTCATCACTCAATTATAACAGCAACAAAAAAAATCTCTAACCCATTCCACAAAGATTCTCAAAAATAGTGTTTATATATAAAATGGCATATTGAACGTGACAAAGCAAAAACAAAAAATACCAATTTCAACAAATTTTTTTCCATCAAGATTAAACCAACATATGTCTTTTCTATAACCATCCAATCACGTTTTCCATCTTTCTATCTTTGAAAAAAAAATATATATAGACGACACCACATGAGGAATACAAATAGATACTTCTACTGTAAAATTAATAAATATCTATCAAAAACAAAAATGTTATTGACCTCTCTTCGAAGACCGACGCACGACGACATAAAGCACAATATACAAGCTACATCATCATTTGCCTCCAGGCTAAAAGTCAGTAAGTCAATTGGTATATCTTTTACATCTATCTATCAAAGTATATGTATAAAAAGATACTCAATTTCATATTGTTCCATTGGCAGTAGTCAGTCGTCACACAAAACAGCAGCAATAGCGGCAGAAGCATCGGTATATGTAATATGCCAAATCGAATTAAGTTTTTTTTTTTGTCAAGAGTATGATGATGGGGGGCATTATTTTCGCATATAACGTCGACAGTGTGCTGTAGAACATACAAATATAATGTCTCCAATTACAATTGATCCAATCAAGGGGATTTATCCTCAATAAAAAAGCTTCAATAGATAGTAGATACTTTTTATTATATTTGTTCCTTTTTCTTTCTTGTTCATTCAATATTTCGATTTTCTTTTTAAGTAAGTGACTATGGAAAATCTGTGTCGTTGTGTAAGGGGCTTACAACAACAAAAATTATGTAACCAGCACATGCTTGCTCTTAATGGACTTTTAATATGCACTCAAGACTTCATTTTATCGTTGAAGCGACTCACGAAGACGACGCAATACTTCGCTTCTTTCTTTTAAGTGATATCGATAACACAATCAATTTCTAATAACCTTGTTCTCTTGTAAGGAGTCGTTATCCTTTAAAAAACAAATTTAAGGTAGAACCATTTCAAGCTGTATGATTTATCGATTTAAAATATAAATGATCAACTTGTTTTCGTATCCCTAAAAATCGCCTTTTAAAAACCTCCCCAAGATAGATAGCTTATGAATGAATGGTCTTTTGGAAATTGTTTTAATTACTTTTCGAGCAATTTGTTGATTAACTTCAAAAATTTTAAAGCACCTTTTTTATACCTATGCGCTCTACCTGCCTAACCTACCTGTGGACTTAGAGAAATAAACGTTTTAAAAACGGTAAACTTAACCTAACCCATAAAGGGGGAATAGATGTACACAAGACGAGATAGGAGTGAATTTTAAAAACAAAGGGTATCTATCTACAAAAGAAAATCAGACAGATGCCGTCAAACCAACCACAGACTATAAAACAAAATAAACCTTGTAGAAGTTGGTTATGCGATGAAAGTCCTACGATTATGCCTTCCTGAATGAAAGGGTCGGGTCTACATACATAAGTTAAATAAAATATATAGAAAAAGATGAAAGGCCTATACTGGAAAAGTTACTACTACTTTGAAAACATACAATTCAGATGAATGAATAATGATCTAAAGATACTTTTTGACAGAACGAGAGCAGTAAGCAAGCGAGCAGTAGAGCGAAAGGGGTGGATGGGTGCGTTCGGTGGTGCTCCGTTGGGAATCTACGTTCTATAACGCTATCCCTTTTTTGCCTTTTTTCAACACAAAAATGATGTTTTCTTGGATGGACATAAACGAAACACGGAGAACTATTTACATACATAACATAGCGTACTATATACATCCTTGGTTTAGCGTAAGCTTTTTAAGCTATATAGGTTGGTCTATCCATTATCATCATCATCGCTGTCGTCATCGTCATCATCCTTGTCCTTGCTAAAGGAAACTATTTTGCAGAGAGTTGAGTTCAGAGATTCAAATTTTCCTCTTGTTTTCGTCATGGGGTGGGCGAAGCTCCGCCCCGCCCTCGACGACACACGACGACGACTTCAAAAGCGATATAACGGGCGGCAGACTGTCGTATTTGTGTGAATAGAGCAAGAGGGATTAATTCTATGCTCTATCTCATCTCTATGGGGGTAGCTATGTCCAATTATAGTTGTCAATTTGCATTTGTTGACCTAGTTTAAAGCTATTACCTACTCTTCTTTGCTTTAGTTCCATTTGCCTACTTATTTCATGAATACAAAGAAAAAAAAAGAAACACTCAACAAATTGATGTCCTTTTTGTTTTCTGCTGTCTATTCATTCTACTGCAACTACTTACCTTAAGCTAAAGAAAGGATTAAAAACATGCTCTTTACTTTGAAAATATAGTGAAACAACAATAATTGCTGACCGACCACTTGTATCCTGGAATAATTGTTTTTCTTTGATATTTTTGTTTTGTTTCAACACAAAGGAGAAAACCATAAGTTCGTAGAGGTAAAGTACAAAGGATATATTTAAATGTGTGTGTGTGTCTC
This sequence comes from Eupeodes corollae, assembly GCF_945859685.1. Lineage (NCBI taxonomy): Eukaryota > Metazoa > Arthropoda > Insecta > Diptera > Syrphidae > Eupeodes > Eupeodes corollae. The sequence goes on along the minus strand of NC_079147.1, from coordinate 142,758,102 downwards.
AGGTGAGTATAGAATACTAGGATACAAAAAAATAACTTATCTCCATCATCGTATCTTCAGAGAGCACAACAAAAGGTTTATGTCGCATCACATGATGATCGTTTGATGGCCGGTTTGACAATAGATAGGTAAACCTTAAAACAACCTTTTACTTCTTCTTGGCACGAGTCAAAGTAAAGTGGCGTGAGTTTGCGGATTTTTTCATACAAATTCATCCTTCACAGGAATAAGATTTGAATGTAATAAGGATGCGGAATTTGAGGAAAAACAAGCACTATATCTCTCATAAAGCAGGTTTTGCCTTTAGGGGAAGCAGCTTACTGATTTCGACCTATTCAAGCATAGAAGTTAGAAGATTGGGTAGCCTCGATATCATTAAGTGGAAGAGTTTTTCATTCTGTCATTGAGTAGAGCACGCAGTAGATTCTAACGAGGAAACTCTTAATTCTCTGGTTAATTTATGACCCCAGGTATTTGATTTATGCTCTTTGCTCTATGCTCTATGCTCATGCTCTATGCTCTATGCTATACGTTCTATGTTCTATGCTCTATGCTCTATGCTCTATACTCTATGCTCTATGCTCTATGCTCTATGTTCTATGTTCTATGTTCTATGTTCTATGTTCTATGCTATATGCTCTATGCTCTATGCTCTATGCTCTATGCTCTATGCTCTATGCTCTATGCTCTATGCTCTATGCTCTATGCTCTATGCTCTATGCTCTATGCCCTATGCTCTATGCTCTATGATATATGCTTTATGATCTGTGCTCTATGCTCTATGCTCTATGCTCTATGCTCTATGCTCTATTCTCTATGCTCTATGCTCTATGCTCCATGCTCTATGCTCTATGCTCTATGCTCTATGCTCTTTGCTCTATGCTCTATGCTCTATGCTCTATGCTCTATGCTCTAAGCTCTATGCTCTATGCTCTATGCTCTATGCTCTATGCTCTATGATCTATGCTATATGCTCTATGATCTATGCTCTATGCTCTATGCTCTATGCTCTATGCTCTATGCTCTATGCTCTATGCTCTATGCTCTATGCTCTATGCTCTATGCTCTATGCTCTATGCTCTATGCTCTATGCTCTATGCTCTATGCTCTATGCTCTATGCTCTATGCTCTATGCTCTATGCTCTATGGTCTATGGTCTATGCTCTATGCTCTATGCTCTATACCATATGCTCTATGCTCTACCTATGCTCTATGGCTTCCGAAACTGTATAGTAAGAGGGTTCTTATCAAAAACTGAGCGAACTTGGCACAAGCAAACCATTGTTGTATATGTTCTACGATAAACTTAACGGGAGAAATTTTGTTGTCAAAAGTGGCAATGTAAGTTCTACCACAACATTCCAACAGGGAACGGTGAAGTCACCGATTCTCTTCAGCATTTACACCATCACGCACAGCGATTAACGAGCAAAACCGTATTGGTCTATCCTCCAAGCTCTATAGATTAGGTTGTATGGGGTGATTTATCTGTAAAGGTCGAAAAAACATCTCACTAGGATCTCTTTGGATCCATTGTACTCCCCAGGGAAAGGGAAGGATTGCTAAAAATGTCTCTAAGTAATAAGGAAGAGAAGTCGCATAAATCGTACCATACCCATTCTCTTCGTTTGGGTGCCCAAAGAGTTGTGACCCGTAAGGATACCTGGACAGCTAAGGTCTCCCTATTTGCAAAAGAATTTTGTTTTACCTTTGAAAATCTTCGGCTATAAATTCTTAGAATCTCTGCGAGTTTAATGAACTGAACACTTGCTGTTTGCGATTTCACGAAACTTTGTTGGATTTGTTCATTTACCCTATATATTGGTCTTTGGATCTTCTATACCATATGGTTTGGAGTGAGCATTGATTCGTTTTTGGCCAGTTTGTCTGCCTTTTCATTAACGTCAATGTCACAGTGTCCTAGTACCCAACAAAGGTCAACCGTTTTGGCTTCGGGGAGTAAACGAAGCTCTCTACGGCATTGCTTAACAAGTTTTGATCTTGACTGTCGATAAATATGCATGTCTATGTCTTTGTCTTTAAAATTGTGGGCGAAAATCCTTACGTAACCGCAAGTACTACTGCTTGAGAGACGCTGCAGTAATCTGGAAGTTTTATTGATCTTTCTAAGGGAGGATTATGTATTTGAAAGTTCTTGGTAATGTAAGAATTACGTTTGTTTTTTTAAGTTTTAAAGTTCGAATTGTTTTGTTTCTATCAAAACTGTATTTACATAATGAGTTTTTGACGAAAAACTGAATTCAACAATCTGAAAGATACAAAAAAATATCTCAAAATACATAAGGATCGAAAAAAAAAAAACATTTAACACAATAAAGAAAACTTTGTCCCACTATAGATACTTAATGCATTTTTGCCATGTATGCTTTTTTTCTTCTTCTTCATCTTCGCAAATTCACTTTGTGTCCCCATTAGAACAGAAAAACGGAAGATAAAGAAAAGACTTTCGATATCTCTGATGCGAAAGTTTTTCTTTATAAACATTACCCCCAATATAACCCCATTTTTCGATATTCGTTTTTCTTGCTTTTACTCCTCTCTATATTTCGAATACACCATTTTCCATTTGATTTGAAAAGTTATCTTCCATAGATATCCCTAACTGAGTTTATTTTTTTTTCTTCTTTCATCGTCAAAAGCAACAACAATATAACACAAAACTAAGGGAAAAAGGATACACTCGTACTATACTCTCAACATTCTACAATATTCGGACGAAACTCAAGAAATTTGATTCTCTAATCCACTTTTGATGGACCCTGAAGTGTGGATTGTGAATTAGCTTTGGACGGCTATATGAGTGCCCGTCCAAAATCATATCATAGTCCCCTTTTCCTATACCAACATTTCGCCTCTGACTCAATATACAATTGCAAAATAAATCCAATAATCCACTTGTTAAGGTTCGTTTTCCTTGAAGAGTGTGTCCTTAGTCTCACAAGAGAGGACATATCACACATTGTTATCTTTTGCAGGATAAACTCAATATCTACCGAGTAGATATAAGATGTATAGGTATATATATATTTGGACGACAAATTTATAGAGGTGGGGTTTTGGTTAGGTTTTGAGGAATTAGTTTTTGGGGGTACGTAGTGTGAAAATATGGCTCACCAAGGATAGGAAGGATATGTACACATACACACATCCATATTGGCTAAAACAACTTTGTCCACTCAACATCACATTGATACACATAGAATATAGAGTGGTGGTGGTGGTTTGTTGGGATTATTTTGTTTTTCTTAAGTTTAATACACGAGATATTAAAAACGAAGAATAGAGCACCCTCCTCAAGCTTCACATCTTCATTACAGAAACACCAGAGTGCCTTAAGTCGAAAATGGACACAAGATGTTGAAGTTCAAGCTTAATTCATTTTAACAAAAACAACACCAACAAAAATCAGAAAATAGAAAACAGACAAATTATAAGTTTTTGGTGTGAAACATGAAACTCACACACACATTCCACTTTTGTATATGTGTGTTATTTCTTTGAAAATGGGGATGGAGATATATTTGTATTTATGTCCTTTTGGAAATTAAATCTTTACTAATAGTTTTGGTGTTGTAGTTTTTGTTTGGCAGCAGCATACTTTGTGTTGTTCTTTGTTTGAAGATGTTTTAGTAATTGCTGTCGCACAGATTGCTGTTATATGTGTTTTATATATATATATATATAAAATTGTATCATAAAATTATGTGGAAAGTGTAATAATGTGTGAAAATGTTAAATAAGTATAGATAATGGGTGGAGCAGAAAGAGGAAAATTGAAAAAAGTTTGTTTTTCTTTGTCAAAAATTAAGCTTAAGAGTTTTTATGGATAAAGTTTATAAAATAAAACGTGCAAAATAGAATCTTCAAGGTTTTTCCTTGTGAGATATTTGAACTGTTGAGCTCAAAAACTTTAGTCAACTAAGACACTTGTGGGATGTTCAAATTTTAAAAAAAAAGTTAATAGAAATTAATAAATCAAGAGTTTCAAATTCTCAATTTTTGTATAGTTCAACTTTGTAAAGGATGGTTACATTTTAAGGGCCGTTGTTGAATGTGAACCACAACTAAACGTTAGGTTTTTATCTGCATTTCATTTGATATTTCTCATTTTCAAACTTGCTCAATTTGAACCATGGAAAGATAAACAATCAAGCAACGCGTTAAAGTTATTCAGGCTTATTATAAAAATAGACGTTTAAATTAAACTTTATGATTTTGTCGGTCAATGTAATCGTCCAAATGTGCGTACAATCGAAATCGTGCAAAAATTCTAGCAAAAAGGGTCTACAGGAGATGTGAAAACACCAGTACATGCTTAAATCGCTCGTACTGCAGAAAATATTGCTGTTTCCGATAATGTAGCTAAAGAGTCGTCGTCGTGCCCACCTGCATCTACACGCTTATGAGAAGCAATTGACTCAAACTAAAGTTCTTGACCATTTCAAGCGTCGTAAATGGTCATAATGGTGGCAACAAATGGCAACAGTGGATGATCAATTTCCGAAGAAAATCATTTCCTTCTTCAATGATGAGGCACATTTTCACCTCAGTGAATTCATCAATAAGCCGAATTGCCGCATTTGGGTAAATGATAATCCAAGAGTGATTGTGGAGTGACTGTTCGACTGTTTGGTGCGTTTTTGGGCTAGCGGCATCATCGATCTGTTGTTACTGTGAATGGTGTTCGCTATCGTGAGATGATAACGAACTTTTTACTACCCGAATTGGAAGATATGAATGTGGACGATTTCAACAGAACGGTGCTTCTTGACACACAAGTGACAAATTCAGTGACCGTGTTGTCTCACGTGGTGGCGATGTCATTAGGCCACCAAGTCATATCATTTGATTTGACAACATTTCACGTCTGGTTTGAGGTTATTTGAAAGGAAAGGTGTACGTTGTCGATTAGCCAGAAACAATTCAAGAGCTAAATGATAAGATACTTCGGCACATTAACAGCATAGGTAAGGTTAGGTTAAAGTGGCTGTCCAAGATGGAAACGGACACACTTAGGCCAGTTTAATGGCCCATTGTGATACCACATGAATCTTGAGGCTTCCTCCTAACCTCAATTTAACCAGTTTGAGTCCCTAACGAAACGTGAGAGACTGTATATGCTGATATGATTTAGGTCATTTAGGTCTTTAAAGAAGAATTCTCCTAGGTAATTATTGCGTTTTCGAGCCAAAGCAAGACATGTTTAGAGAAGATGAAGAATTGTTTCCTCCTCTTCCTCGTCCATACAACTCCTGCAAAAGTCATTTGAGAATACGCCCAGTCGAGTGGCGTGCTTTCCTATTAACAGTGTCCGTTTATGACACCTATTATCGAGCTTATATGCGATCTGCTAAGAGATAGCAAGCACCTTGTACGTTTTAAATCCAGTGTTGGCTAGATGTTTTTTGTAACTGCCCTCCTCATAGAGTCTTGCATTAGCAACAGTTTACAAGTAGCGATTGGTATACCAGTATGTGCCAAACGTGATAGGATTAACAACATAGAAACTCAATTATACCTCGGCGTCATCCAAAAATTTTGGCCCTCGGATTGGGGAACAGTGAAAGCAATGTCACGGCGGGTATTTGGTCGATATTTAAAATTTAAAGAAAATAAAGTTTACAAATCGGAGTTTGAAAAATTAAAAAAAAAACAAGTTTTTTCGCTTCTTTGGGAAGAACCTTGGACACTGATGACGGGTCCACCTCAGCCTCGTACAAAAAAAAGTATCACAGAATATGCCATCGAAAAAGGTAACAGTTTAGAAGCAAAAAACAACATAATTTATGGGAAATTGTTAATTACAGTCAGTTTTCGAATATCCCAAAATTGTGGGATATTCAATCAGAGTATGCCATTTTAAAAATAAACAATAGTTTAGGTAATAAATCAAACTAATGTTATGGGACATTGTTCAATTATTAATTATAACCAGGTAAGTCATTAAAACATTGTTTGTAGAACGGAAAGTTTTTCATTTGTGGGATATTCAAGTATGTTATCTAATGATGCAATTTAAATTGTTTACAGATGCAAAATGAAAAACAAAACATCATTTAGGGGATATTTAAAAAAATTATGACACTTAACATATGTTAATATTATTTACCGCATGGAAAACAATGATTTTCTGTATTTTGTGGGACATTCAAGTAAATCAAATATAACTCAGTAACAGTTTAGATGTATACGACTTTATTTGTCATGTGTGTAAATTCAGACCCTCAAAATTTGTGGCATAATGAAAAACTTTAAAAGAAAAGCAAATGAAACAACTCAAAATTATTTTATTATCATTAAATAAAATTTTTCAAAACACAAAATTCTATGCAAATGCTTTTGCAAATATCTCAACGTATCCCGACATAAATAGATTTGCATTCAATACTTGTGATGACAGTTCAGCAGTAATTCTGTAGTGTCCCGGTTGTAGATGTGTTGGCATATTTTTATTACCCAAAACACACATATTTGCATAGTATATTCCTTTTTTTAAGGGTGCATTGAATTCTTTTTTATATACAGGAATATTTGTACATTTAGAAAGATCGTTTTGCATCATTTTCACATAGATATTTGTCATGAATTTGTAAAAAGTTGTTGGAGCAATTGAATATGCTGTCTGTCGATATTGACTACTTCCCGTTTCACTTCGATACAGTTTAACCCATACCTAGAAGGCGTATTGTTTTAATGAAAATCAAAGCTGTATAGCATCAACATTTTTATATTAAAATAATATTTACCGAAACCGTATCATCAATATCGACACCAAGAATGAAAGACCCATTAAAAGCATATTCGTTAGATTTTGTACGTACTATGCGTAAATGAAAATCAGCAATTTCAGGATTCGAAGTATTATATTCAAAACGCTTCATATTAAAATCCCAATCCTTCGAGATGTAAAACCAAAAAATATTGAACTTGAGAACTTTGGATATTATGTATATTTTCGTTTTTACCGTCAAAGTATTGGAAGCAATAGTGACCGCCGTATAACACATCAAAGAAAGAAATAAATGAAATCCTTGCATTTTTACAGCTTTAATGTGAATCAATTTCCACTGATGTTTGAACTTATATTAATTTTGTGTATATATATAAGATACAATGCATGTCTAATGAATATGATTATAAATATAAAGCAGTATTAAAAATATCTGTAAATAATTTTGATAGAAAATTGACAACAAACGACAACAATTTAGAATAAAACAAGAATTGCGTAATAGTTTTCAAGTTGTTCTTACTTAATTAATTAAGCTAATAATTCGTAAATGTACAGTGAGAGCCAAAAGTGAGTTTATGTTATAAGCAACAGAATGCCGAAGTCACAAGATCAGTGATGAGCCACCATTTCTCAAGTCTGAACATTCACAAAAAGAAAATTCAATCTAGAAAACAATAGCCTACGTAATATGCTTTCACGCCCCCATAGAAAAGAAGGGTTAGAATGTCAAGGATATGTTATTCGAGCTCTTGGATAACGCATATAAGCAGTGTCCTAGCTGCTATATTATTATTGTGGGATATTTTGAAGATTTATTTGGTTGTATAAACCAACAAGGACGGATTCAGGCTCGTCGTTTTTGAAAAAAGCGGGATTCATTAAGCTTTTTTCACAATTCAATATTCACAAAGAAACTTGAAGTTCTCCACACCAATCTTGCGATCGACACGTTTTCAGCATCGTGAATGTCTAAACTTTCAAAGAAGTTAACATAGACTTGGACCACTATCTTTTTGTAGCAAAGGTAAGAGTAGGTTTCCAGATCAAAGGGCAATAGGGAGTTGCTAGAAGAAGATCCAACTTCGAACTGATATAATCGCAAGAGCCTGCAAAATCCTACTCCAAATAAGTCAAAAGTAACCTCTTTCGAAGAACTCTGAAAAGAGGGCGAAACAAAGTACATACTGTCTTCAAAAAATGACCTACAGCACCGAACGTCTTGGTCAAAACGTCGCCATCTACAGACGTAAATTTGAGGTAGTTAACGATATTTTCTAACAAGGATCTGCTATGAACGCATCCCCGTCGTGCAATGCAGCAGCATGAACTGAGTACAAAAACGGATGAGATCACTTTGAGTCGTTTCGGTCCCGTATGGTATGGTGAGTTGCAGGTGAAGAAAGAAAGTCAGAAGGATAAAAGTCCAAGAACTGTGATGGTTGGGTCACGTAGAGCGCCTGAAAATCAATGCTCAAGACCGGGAATTTTTCGAATCAAAGCACACAGGACAGTGCAGAAGAGGAAGACCGCGGCGCACGCAGGAAGGAGAGGACCTTAACTAGCCTGTGTGAAACTAGGGACGGGACCCAAGTTCGATGGAGAAGTTTGTTGGATGGGGCCCTTGTTCAGACAGGACTCTAGCTTCATCTTAAGTTAGTAAACAAGTAAGTAAATGCTAAAGTAAGTAAATAAGTAAGTAAGTAAGTATGTAAGTAAGTAAGTAAGTAAGTAAGTAAGTAAGTAATTAAGTAAGTAAGTAAGTAAGTAAGTAAGTAAGCAACTAAGTAAGTAAGTAAGTAAGTAAGTAAGCAACTGAGTAAGTAAGTAAGTAAGTAAGCAAGTAAGTAAATTAATAAATAACTAAGCAAGTTACTAACTAGGTAAGTAAGCAAGTAAGTAAAATAGTAAGTAAGTAAGTGAGTAAGTAAGTAAGCAAGTAAGTAAGTAATTAAGTAAGCAACTAAGTAAGTAAGTAAGTAAGTAAGTAAGTAAGTAAGTAAGTAAGTAAGTAAGCAACTAAGTAAGCAAGTAAGCAAGCAAGTAAGTAAGCAGTAAGTAAGTAAGTAAGTAAATAAATAAGTAAATTAATAAATATGCAAGTAACTAGCAAGTAAGTAAGTAAATAAATAAGTAAGTAAGTAAGTAAGTAAGTAAGTAAATAAGTAAGTAAGTAACAAAGGAAGTAAGCTTGTAAGCAAATAAGTAAGTAAATAAATAAATAAGCAAGTAACTAAGTAGGTTAGTAAGTAAAATAGTAAGTAAGTTAGTAAGTAAGTAAGCAAGTACGTAAGTAAGTAAGCAAGTACGTAGGTAAGTAAGTAAATAAATAATTTAGCAAGTTGATAAGTAAGTCAGTAAGTAAGCAAGTATGTAGGTAAATAAGTAAGTAAGTACATATGTAAGTTAGTAATTAATTAAGTAAGTATGTAAGTAAGTAAACATGTAAGTAAGTAAGTAATTGAGTAAGTAAGTAAATCAATTGTTACACTTAACAGCATTTTAGCACAGAACTTTCAGTTTAAGGAACTTTAAATATGTTCTTTTCATACACATTATTTTTTATGTCTAAAACTAAATTTTTGATTTTAATTTTACAAAATAAATACTTTCCTTAGTTGATTAAGTTATTCAAAATCAATTTTATAAATGTACTTTTTGCCACCACTGTTATTGCTTTAACTTTGAAAAGTTTTTTTGTTTTAGTTGCGTGCTAATTGAGACATTTGTGTATATGTCAAAAAATTAACAATTGAGTTATATGTTAACAATGATGTTTTATTTTAAACTCAGAGCTAATAAAACATTGATTTAATTATTTTAATCATATAAAAATTATGTAAATCTAATTAAGGCCCAACTGTGACATTCAGAATTATTTGTTTCGAATTGTGATTAACTGCGGTATTGTTGCAGTGGAGTAAGAGGATTTGTACTAAAAATCAGAGAATTGACATTTGGACTTCATTGAAAGTCAACTACTATAACAAATGTCAATTTTGCAAGAACAAAAAAACAGTGTGAATTTCTAGAGCGAAAAATATAAACAACAACTGGTTTGATTTATAAAATTAAAATAACAAAACACGACTTAAGATTTGTATAAAATGACACATGTCCGAAAAACAAATAAAAAACCAAACAAAAAAAACGGGCTGCGTTCCAAAAAGCAGTGAATACCAAAACATAAAAAAACTCATTCGAATTGCAAATTTAATCTTGTTCTTTAGCTTGTATAACAATTGACAGCTGTCAGCTCGAGGGTACTCCTGACAACAAAATGTCAAAATTAGCAACCATTTGCAATTCATGCCTCGTGTAAAAAAGCACCTTAATTTTAATTACTATATATTTCTTAATCTCTTTCTAATATAAATGGTGTCAATTTAATTAAGTGTGTCCTTAACATTTGAGTAATGTATGTTTTAAGTACTTCCTGAATGTATACATTTTCTTAAATGTTAATATAAAGCACAAAAAAGAAGATGTATTATTTCTATAATTCAACCCAAAGAACAAAAAACAAACAAACAACTTTCACTAAACCACAACAAAACATAAATAAATGCATAAATAGGTAAAACGAAGCTCTATTAACAATTAAAAAACAAACAGAATTAATATCAATGTCGAACATTTTAATTAAAATTATTAAATCTGTTGTAGTTTAGTTTATTTTTTTCTTCGTTTTTATTTTTGATTTAAAATTCAACTGCTTTTTAATTAATTCTAACCTTTTAGCAAGTGTTGCTATTCACAAGCACACCTTCGTTAAAATCATTTCGTTTCTAGATAACACAAAAATATATCCATGACAATTTTTTGATATAAAACTCAATCGGAAACATTTTTGATTTAATTTAATTGCATTTAACTGCAGTTCCTCCTCACACTAAATTATCATGTCCATTGATGTGGTATTGAAGTTGATTCATTAGTCACACTTGAGTGTTTCAATATTTTTATTTTTTTTCCATTGGAATATTTATTTTTGTGTTTTTGTTTGCATCTTTAGCAACAAAGTATTAAAAAAGTGCAAAAATAGAAAATCGTGAGTACGGGATGTGTTACATTAAAGAAAAACTATTTAAAGGGTGTTTCTTTTTAGACGAGTGGCTTTAACGAAAATATCAAATGCTAAGGGTTTAAATTGACCGACAAAATCACAAAGTGCACTGAATGACTTTCACGCGTTGCTCGATAGTGTATCTTCACATGGTTTAAATGGAATTAGACTGAAATTGATAAATGTCAAATGACATGCAGAAAAAAACATGACGTTTAGGTTTGGTTTTATTTCATCATCGGCCCTAAGAATTTAACCACACAATAACAAAAAAAAACGATGTCCTCACGTTTCTCAAAGTGTATCCATCCATCCATTATGAAACGGCAAACCAAATCAAGCAAAAATCAAGTGACAGCTGTCAAAATGGCCAACTCCGAAAAAAATATTGCCAGATGGAAATACACACCTATACAAAAAAATACCCTTCATCTTAACACCATTTCCTGCAATAGTCAATAATAGATATTTCATATTGTTTGATAAACAAATATAAAAGATAAAACGTTGAAGAGGTTTTGAAATTTGTTTACAAATGATAACGAAATACAACTTTAGAGGAGTGGTTTTTACTCATTTCGTAAGGAAAAATCGTGTTCATTGGAAAATGTTTGTATTTTCTTACATTTTTTTCTCATAAATTTGCTTCCTCAATGCCATAACTCTTATGGTAGACATAGTTTGAGATTGAAGGGTACTCAAGTTAAAGAAAATGATTTTTATATAAATTATTAAACCAAAGTTCAATAGTGGCATAACAATAAGTAAAGTATGTATATGATTCGTTCGAAATTTCAATTCAGTAATTTATATTTTGAATATTTTGCCAAGACATTCAAATATTTTCGATATAATTCTATTTTAAATCAAATTGCAGGTATATAAATTTAATATAAGGACTTAGAAGATAACAACTTAAAAAATAAAACACTCTACATTCGTGTTGTACGGCAACACAAAGAAAAGACAGAGGAATTTAATTATTTTATATTTTTTTCAAAAATTTCTTTTTCAAAGGTTTGAAATATTTACAAATAAATCAGAGGAAACAAACTATTTTAACGTTTTTGCAGACTTCAAACATTTTTTTATAAAACTAAAAGTATCTTGTTACGTATTGTTCAAATGAAGGGATTGGCGGAGAAGTGACTGAAATTATTAACTCTTTTCTCCCCTCCGAGATCCTTGTAGCGTGTTCCAGGCGAAACTTCTGATAATAAAATAAGTCTTGTCTTGGTTTAAAGAAAACGTGATATCAACATCTAATATCCGTATTTTCTCAGATAGTCAGGGTGCTTACTTCTACTTTAAATATCGAACTTGTCGAGTTGAAGATGTTCAGTAAGGTTAATGATTCTCGAGAATTTCCTCCAGATAAGTCCTGAAACTAAAGGACGTTCTTATCCCTCCAACTTTCCAAAATTATCACCCTCTCCCACATAAACAAGGCATACAAGCCAACGCTGATGTAACCAACTCCCATCTCACCGCCCACGGCCTGGCTGTGGGACCAATTCAAAAAATAGCTCAGTCTCTAACGGAGTATCCGGATACCTGGCGATCTCCGGATTAATTAGCCTTATATTTATAATGCGAATCTCTGTACAGACCTTACCTCTCTTTCTCTCCTCTCGTGGGACCAAGAATGAATAACAAAAAAGAAAAAATTATGAGACTAGTATCTCTTCAAGACCGGGCGGCCAAAGCCTGTTGCCTCATCTCCTTCGGCCAACACACAAAAGGGAGTAGTGTCAGTCCATGTACCCTCTTCTGCTGCTGGCAGCAACGAGAGTAGGAAGTTAGCGATACCTAATTCCAGAAGTGGCAGGGTTGTGAGGAATGGCCCTACTACTACTTCTGAGAATACATCAAGAAATGGAAAGGAGAAACTATCGAAAAACGCATATAAACAAAGGCGGCAAGCTGCTAGAATCCTGAAGGACTCTGGTGAATCATTGGAGGCTGGAAGGACACGTCAGCAAACACCTTGCGTTGAATGGGCGAACAGTGTTCTTGCTACAGCAAGAACCGGGAAAGACTTCACGTCTGCAAGAGAAAGGTCTCTTGATGGGGCCATACCGACAACAAAACGGCACTCATTCCCATTAAAAAAGAAGCCAGTTTGGAGGTTTAGAAATCTTTAGTTAAAAAGTATTCCAGTCCAAATAATAATAGAAACACGTCAAATTTAATGACAGAAAAAAAATGTTCAACAAAAATCTTCTTGTATATAAAAACAAAAATTAAAATTGTATATTTTGATTAGAAAAATTTTAACTTTTAATAAGCAAAATTTTGTTTTTAACAACCAATCAAAAATAGCAACTAAAAATTCTAGGTAATAAAAAAGTTTAAAATTTCCATAAAACTACCTAATGAACTCAATCTCAGGACAGACAGATAGATGATAACAACCTAGAAATTCCAATTCAAATTCCATATAATACACATTTTATATACAAACTTATATTGTCGTATTGTAGAAATGTACAAATGTAAATTTCAATGTAAAAAAAAAACAACAAGGCTCATGTTCAATGTTCATGTGTCGTCTTCTGTTAGACGTGTGTCGTACGTGACTTTAATTTAGGTCAGATGCAAATTCATTTGAATAACTTTTTCAATTAAACTTTTAAAAAACACCACAACCAACCAAATGGGAATAGATTCTCGGTAAAGCCATCATCACTATCATCGTTCTCGACGTCGCATCTTCTATATCGATGAATAAGGAAAGGTAAAAACCAAGAACCATCATCAGTTCAAAGAGTAAAGAACTAAAAGTATTCCTCCCTGAGATTGAGCCTGTCACATTTACATTGTCTATTTCTCAGGTGAAGGGAAAAAATAAAATCCAAACGTCATCATTATCATCGTCACCTTTTCCTTCCAACATTATCATTGTAAAGAGTCATTGTGGTCTCAATTCAAGTCTTTTTTTTTAATATCCAGAAAGGTAAAAAACCCTGCCCTGGAAAAGTCGATGACCTCAGAATTCTCACCTTCAACAATAACAACAACAAAAAAGTAACTTATTTCACGCATAGTGTGGCGACAAGAACGACACGAAGACATCTAATTCCAATGACGATGACACAAAAAAAAATCGGAATCATGATGGGACAGTAAAATAAAAAAGCTATAAAAAGATGAATTGAAAAAGAAAACCTTAAGAATAAGAAACATGTTAAAGAAGTCGGCTTTCATTGTAAAGTGTGTCGCATCTGGAACATTATACACCTTCCTACCTATTGATGACGCCGATGACGATTCTTCCGATTCGACTTTACCTACTTTAACTTAACTTATGACGATGGGAATCTGGATAGGGAGACCCCATACAACAAGTGGAATCGTTGAACTCAAGCAGCATTGGGCATTCTGCTTTCTTGAGAGTTTTGGTTGAGTGATTACAGTAGTGTTGTTCTATCTGGCTGCGGTGACCACAGAATCTTGTCCCCTTAGTTTAATGTTTATAAGACACAAAATCACAGACCATGATGACGATGATGATGACGGGAAAGGAGAGGAAAGATACCATGGTAAGGTACTTGCGGTGGGCTAGGCGCACCGGGCAGATAAATATTTATATGTAACTAAAAAAGAAAAATAAGGGTGGTCATCAGAAACGGAGAACTTAAGCTAGTTTCCTTCCAATGTCATCGGTTGGTTAACTTTACATTTTCGGTTGGCTGATTTTAAGAATATTTTTTCTCAAACGTCATCAAGCGACCTATGGTCATAGTCATCGTCTACAAAAAGGATGAAAAGTAGGCCCTTTCCCAAAAGTAGGAAGGTTACAAAAAATTGCAAATGCGATGCAAAATTTAGAGAAGTAAGTCAACCGTTCCGACGTTGTAAGACATCATAGTCTTTGCAGTAACGTTGGTTGTTTCAAACTTTCAAAATTTGGTTAACAAGGACATTCAAATTAATCAAGGAAGCCAACAATTTCTATAAAGATACATTTTTAATTTGGTGTGTGAAAAAAGAAAATCACGAAATGTGGCGAATTAAAGTTAAACTGCTGAAGTTTTGCGTTCAGAAAATTCTTAATTTCATACGAAGGTCATAATGTTGCTGAAATCTTTTTGTTTCATTTGCGGATTCTGAATATTGCAGATTTGAAATATGAGTTTTTTTGTAAAATAATCCAATGATTCAACGTTTTTTGAATCGCTTTAAAAACATGTATCGGGTTTTCCAACAACTTTTTTTTGAGAAAAAAATACAAACGATTGAGAAACCTCAAAAACCTAATGATGGGCTTGAAGTACAATGCATTTCGATTTTCTATACATCGTCATCAAGGGGACATTTTAAGCGGGCAGACATTTCAGCTAGAAGGGATGCTATTTGCTGTTGAATGTTAGCCGTGAGCTCTTTCAACGGTGTGGGATTTTCTAAACAAGCCTTAGCCTTAAAGAAAATAATCTAGTCTAGGCTTAATTCGCACGAAGAAGGCCCATTTCGTGAGACTACACGCTCATCAAACTTAAAAAAAAAAAATACATTAGTTGACACATCAGTTCGTTGAGACTTAGGGAGTAGAGAATTACAATTTGTAACCATAACTGGGATGGATGGGACCTACAGTTTTTTACCTACAGTTTAAGCCAAATCTAAATGGTTTATTTGAGAAAGCACTTTTCACGACAAGAATCACGATTGGAGGATTTGTCAATTTCTCTCGAGATGCTTGAACCCAAGACCTCTGTAGTGACAGTCCATCGCACTAACCATCACGCCACAGGTACCGCTCATCAAACTTAATCTTGAATAAATCAATTGTAACGTGTCACCATTCCGATGTAACCTCATATGGTATAAAGCTTTAAACTAGTGTCAAAAATAATTGGTAATGAAGGCACGGTAACGCTATTCAGAGTAACGTGACGACGTATATTTTGCATATTGACGAATGACTATGTTAAAAATGAGCTTCCCACTAACGATGATTTTTAAATGAACTTAATCAAATTTGCGCTTATTAGTTTATTTCGGAAAATGAACTTTGCTTCAAATAGTTTATTGGCTCTAATTCTTGAGTGGTCAAGATCAATGTGGTCTGTGCGATACCCAATTCTTGAAAACGCCGTGAAATTGACTAATTTGGGTCGCTTGCTACGGACCCTTAAACAGCAGCGATATTTTTGACACTTCGACAAGCCCATTGCCTCATTGACACTGCAACATCAATGTTTCGAAAATTGTGTTCGGTTACTTTAAAGTCATTCGTTCACTTTAAAATTGACCTTACTCAATAAATTGACACTGACAGTTCGATGCTTAGTGGAAGGATGTGTTCAACAAGTTAAATCCAAAATTGTCAAGTTTTGGACAACCCTTTAGCATTGTTGCCAATACTGCCAATACTTTAAAACCAAAGGAAGAGTTTCAATTTTTGTTTGTAAAAACTTTATTTACGAACCGAAGAAATAATCGGATTATGGTTTTAAACTCTTGGCATAAGAGACTATAGTCAATTATCCCAAAACAAACGTCAGCAAAATACATAAGATGCTGAAAATGATGTTAAAAGGTGATTTACTTTTTTTTAAATAATTATTTTCTCTTCAATTTAAAAAGAGACAAGGAAAAAGGAAAACATAAATAATACAACACGAAAATGACTCACACAAGGTCGAGTTGGGTATATATAAAACAATTTATTAAAATTTATCTACAAAAACAATCAAATTAAATTTTGCATGAAATATTTATTGCAAACATAGATATTATTATTTTATATGATTATATTATTTTGTATACATATTTTAGTATTTATTTAAAGAAATAATTTAAAAACACATTTTAAAAAGTTGTATGAATATTTTATGCGTGTGGGAAGATTATATCATTAAAAATAAAACCAGCAACAAACATTGGCTTCACCTTAAGGCTAAAATGTTAAAAACGTGTAATCAATTTTATTGATCTGGTTTTTATATTATGTGAGTGCGCTGAGAGATTAACTTTACAGATATATTTTGAGACATCAACTTCAACTAAAAAGTTGATGATTAGAGTCGGTTGATAGTCATGGAGTCATTATATTAAGTACCTTAGCCTTTCCACACTGCGACTTATAAAAGAGTGGCTGCATTTATAGGGCCGATGTTGAATGTAAGCCACACCTAAACATCAATTTTTACTTCTTGATTTCATTTGACATTCCTCAATTTTAGACTAACTCAATTTGAACCATAGAAGAAGATACACAATCGAGCAAAGCGTTAAAGTTTTTCCAACAAATTCTTAAGATGGAATTGAATAAGAAACAACTAAAGTCTTTTGATCACTTCAAGCGTCGTCTTAGTCAATGGCTTGAATGGTGGCAAGAAGTAGCAACAGTGATTCATCAATAAGCAGAATCACCGCATAGCTCTTTTAGGTGACAAATTCAATGGCCGTGTATTGGGCGATGTCACTTGGCTTCTTTTGGGCTATTTGCAAGAAAAGGTTTACGTCGACAAGCCAGTTGTAGTTGTAGAGCAAAATATGAGAAAATTTGGAAGAAAATTTGGACCATAATTAAAGCATACCAATATTATCAAAATAAAAAGAAATAATTCGTAATTAATTTTTGTTTTATTCGAAAGAAACATTCGTCAAATTTAAATATCTTTCAGTTCTTTGGCTAATTGGAAAGGAAAATAGTTTAAAACGATATCAACCCAGAGTTATCACTGTTGGTATCAAACTAACTTTTTATTCTTCAAAAAAATGTATTTACGCTGATCAAAAACAAAAAAATGAATTAAATTGATAGTGGCGTTATTTTTCTGACAGTAAAAGAACTCTTTTGAAAATGGCAATGATGTCATTTTAAAATCACAACAGTAAAAGAAAATGTACTAACACTTTGCTAAAACAAAAATTTGCTTTGATTATATCAATAGTTATGAAAATATATAAAAGAGAGAGAGTTCCGCTTATTATGCTAACAGCTATTAATAATTTTCGTCAACAATAGAGTCTATCATCACTTGTTAAAAGGTAATTAAAAAAAAAAAACTTTTAAACATTTTTTTCATATACTACATAACTGGAATGAAAAGAAAGGCTTCCACTTACTCAATTTGACAATACTTCATATTGTCGTTATTTTAGAAAGTCAATTAATTTTATGACATCAGGTCTGTCAAAAAAAAATTACTTATAAAATGGTTAACAAAAAATTCGTAGTTTTGCAAGAAACCATTCCTCAGGTTTTGTATTTTCTTTGGTGTTTCGAGAAATATAAGGGCTTTATTTCATCAAGCACTTTTTACTTCGCAAAATAATTTTCACTGCAACTCAAATGAGCAAAGTACAAAGCAATTTCTGAAACAGTAAAAAGTTTTCTTATTTTGCAAAGTATTTGTTCTTTCTGCTTCTCAAAACAATAAACTTTGAAAATTTTATTTAGAATTTTGAAAAGCTTTTCAGCTTTATAAAAAGAGACATTTTTATTTGCAAATAAGTTGTGAAAAGTTGTCAAAAACAAAAAATATAAGAGCCGTTTTGAAAATGAAGAAGTAAATAATAGCTTTTTTTTTAATTTTGACGAAATTCCTTAAAAACTTGAATTTTGAATTTTAGGGTTACTGCGTTGATTCAATTCAATGTCAGAAATTTCTGATTTGGTAGAGATTTTTAAATCCATCGACATAGCAAAAACACAAATCTTCTAAAAAGCGACGTGTAAAATAGTGACCCAAGATTACTGAAACTAAAAATTCACATCGATATCGTGTAAATGATTTTTGACAAAAGGGAGTTTTCGTTTAAAACGTGCACCATCGAATTTTTGTTGGCTTGATATTATAAATAGACTACAATTCAAAAACCAAAGGAATATGTGTTTAAGGACCTTTTATGTACACCACATTTGGCTGGGAATGGAGCCCAAAATAATCAAAAGTAAAACTAACACCATTTGCTGGGCACAAAATTGTTCAGAAATAGCCTTTAAAATTTTGTGTGAAGGAGGATTTCACCATGGATGTCTTAACGGAACCATGATTTATCTTAATAAACACAATCTAAAATTTACTTTGCAATTTTTCAAAATACGAATGAATTTCAAAGTTATATTTTAAATTGATGAAACACTTTTACTTTTCACATTTAAAAAAAGTCTCAAATCTTGAAAAGTGAAAAGTCCTTTCACCATACACATTTTGTTTTTAAATATTTTTTTGCAAAGTGAATAGTGTCTTGTGAAATAGGCCGAACGTCTATAGAACTAATAAAATAAATTCCGAACATAACAAAATAATTGTAAACTTAGAAAAATATATGTGAGTTCTATTTACCTATGGCAATCGAGGAGGTTTTTAACAGTCTTGAGAATATTTTCAATTTTTAAAGATAATAAATTAATTTGTATGTGGTTTGAAACACTTTTCTCTTACAGTTTGTATTATTCTAAGCTTCGGTCAATTACTTAGAATATTACTTAAATTTTATCAAAGAATATTTAAAATTAACCAACCTGAAGGCCTTTTCGAATTACTTCGAAAATCTACTTAAATCAGCTCAAGAAAACTCTGAATCTTAACTGATGACACATACATTATATCATCTTTCAAATTATAAATTTAATTCGCAGTTCACAGAAATTTAATTTACAAATTTTGTGGAATGAACTGTTCTCAAGTTTAACCGTGGTTCAATTGTTTTTCAAGGTTAAAGTAATTTGATTGATAATAATCAATTAAATACTTTAACCAGGTTGGAATCTTTAGATTATTTCAAAAACTTCGATACAAAAAAAAGCCCAAAACCAATAAAAGTGTTAAAGAATTTGCTTAAAGTGCGTAAAACTTGGGTTTAACTCAAACCCAGCTCAAAGCAAGGACAATGTAACACTGCAAAAATTTGGAACTTAAAGTGCTTTGACTTAGACCCTTTAAGAACATTATGCAGCGATTTTAAATATTTTTGTAAGCAAATCGAGTCATAAAACCACTCACATTACAAGACTCTTGCACATTTCCATATAAAAATTACAATGTTATAGGTGGTACGTTTCTCTAAAAAAATGTTACGTGTGAGTTTGTTTATAATTTTATTCGCATGTTTTAACCGTTAATGTCTACATATGAATGTATAGAAATACACATATGTATGTAGGAGTTGTTAAATGAAACGATAAACTTCCATCAAAATGGTACAAACAAACAAAAAATACAGTGCATAGGTATATGAGACGTAGTATATTTGTATAAAAGTTCACGTGCTATTGAAGTCGTTGTTTTTTTTTTTTGAAAACATGTACCCCCATTAAAAGACATTTTTATGGAAACTTGAAACGGGACAACAACAACATGTCGCCGCTTTTAAGGTTTTGTTGATGTGTGTTTTTTTTATTTTATTACATTTTTTTATAAATAAAAATAAAAAAACTTATATGTGTTAATGTGGTTCGGAAGCTTTTAAGTGATACACGCAAGTTTGTAGGCTTGGTATAAAAGGTATGCTACGCAGTAGACAGTCAGGTATGTTTGATTTGGGGGAGAAACCAATAAGAAAAAACAACCCAATGGCAACTTAACCCGAGAACAATGTAAGACAATTTATTTATTTTAAGTACAGTATTATGGACGAATAGATTATTATATATGACTGACTTTAGTTTGAAGCCTATACACGCGTTTGCGCGATTTATTATAGTCTTGATAATTTGATTTAAAAAGGAAATAACTTCTAGAAAGTAGTTTTCCTCGCTTTTAGCTATAGATAGCTATGTTAAGTTATGGAGGAAGACGTTTTCAGATAGTGAATTATGTTAAATATATGAATGTTGGTCTACAAATTTAACAATTCCTTAAAAGTGAACTAGCAGACTAATTTCTTCAACTTTTTTTCGAAATATTGTTTTTTTTTTTTCAAAGAGAATAACCCCTTTACGATAAAATAAGGTTTATTTTAAATAAAGTGGGCGAGGCAATGTACTTTTCAAAACATTTATCTTAAGGTCTGTCATGGATTGTTCCTTATCATGTTTAAAAATACTTTCCTACACCATTGACATTTTCTATCTTAAACAGTCAGAGAGGCAAGGTTCTTAAAACTACAAACAAATTATTAAAGAGTTTTGCACGACCAAAAGGAGATTAAACAATAGACAGGAAAAAACTTTGAATTTCCTTATTATTTAATTATTTATTTATCTTTAACCGTTTATAGTCCAGGGTCAAACAAAATTTTATTTTATTTTGAAGGACGATAGATCTTTGAAATTGAAAAAAACATTTATTTTTTTAGAATTTCAAAAAAAATTAATGTTTTTAATAATTTATTTAATATTTAAGGGTTTGTTACATTGTAGTTAAAGTTAAAATACTAACTTAATACTAAAGAGCATTTTTCATAAATTTTGTGTCACTTCGGTATATTTTGGAAACTTGCAGCGTATCCTTTTTTCCAAATTGGATAGTGGCCTATTTAAACTTGTACTGCTAAAGCAGGAACACACTAAATGGGCCCTTGTGTTTTTTGGCTTAAATATAATTTTCGATTGATCTTCAATTCCCTATATTTGGCTCCAGGCCCAGCTTGCATATAGTTTCGCCTACCTCAAGTCAAAAAGGTTATATTCCTTTCTGACTCTTCTATATGAAAGCCAATAATTTGCAATCGTGAGGTCTTACAAAGGATGAAACATTCGCACTTGCCATCGTTTGATTCGTATTATTATTTAGTACCTCCCCATAATGCTTATCAATTAGGTCTACATCACGCAAGTGCCGATAATACACTTCAACAATGAAAGGGCTATCAGTGTTGAAGTATCTCTTGTTAGCCTTATCGTAATGTCTGACCACGGATTTTGAAAAGTTACCAGCAAAAGTTGATAAGGATATCATAAGTTTGTTGTCCTTTTATATAACATTCGAAACATCAACACCATATCCATGTCAGACACTTATTCCTTGTCAGTTGGAATTTGCAGTCAGAATTTCGATTTTGCTGTACTGTCGCAAGACTCAAAAAACCCTCCTTAGAGTAAAATTATTGTTGTTTGTTAAAATAAAGTTGATAATTTTGACGTCTTCGTATACATTTCGCTATTCTCACAACAATGTTCGACGATGCTCCTATATTGGGTTCCCCCGAAGGCACAACATTTTTAAGTCCTGGATTAGTTTGAATTTGATGAGCAAAGTCTAAAATTCAACTTAGAAAAAAATGTCTTAAGACCTAGCTTCTAACTTTAGTTAAACAAGTTTTCAAGTTTTAGTTTTGACATTAATTCTATTTTTACATTCCAATGACTTGTTGCTCCCGGTTAATGTATCAATGTCATCATGAAATTTGCTCCCATTCGTGTTCGTCTATCGATGTCTCGAAAAGTTTAACAAAAAATTTTAGTAATTACAACATTTTGTGTCAAATAAAAAGAATTTAAGTCAATATATCTTTCTGACACTTCAGTCAAACACTATTTTTAAATGTCAGAAGATTATTGGACAAAATTTACTCCAAAAGATGGATAGGTTGCAATAACATGGAGCTATAGGTCATCGGACTTGAAATTATTGTAATCGGTCCGATTTTTCGAATTAAAAATTTGACATTTCACTTTTCAAGGACCGTAGAGTCTTAATACAAAAATTTAGGGAGCTGTCGTTCGGGAAGTTTTTTTTTCTTCGTGCATAGCTCTAGAACCAGTAAAGATATCGACTTCAAATAAATTTCGTTATACAGATAATAATGCAAAAGAAGCAGAAACGACTCTCAAAAAAAATCAGTGGGTGTTTTTTTTTACATTTAAAAATCAGGTAAAAATATTGGTTAGCCCTAAATTTCTCACGAACTAATAACGTTAGCGACTTGAATTAAATTGTATGCTATATATTGTAACGTGATACCAAACAAGTATATTAAATATCAAATATTTTACTAACAAAAATGTATTTTGTCTCAAAAATAATTGTATGCAACAATAATAACGTTTTTGACATTTGGTAAAATTTTGATAAAAATGGAATTGACAGTTTTTTTTATAAAAAATGATAACCAAACAAAAAAAATTATGAAAATTTGGTTAAAAATTTACTTTCGACTCACATATCTTTTCAAAAATTAAAAATATCGGCTCCAAACTAATTTTATCTAACAGAAAATATTGTTTTCGACTACGGCTGAAGAAATGAAAAACTCAGGACATGCCAGAAGGTATAAAACTACAGCTTTTAAAACGTTTTCGAGCATTTTTAAGGTTAGGAGGGCATTTCGAACAATTGGAATAAGAAAAGGCATAGAGGCATAACTCTGTTTTAAGTCCTGCTATTCCAAAATTCTGACCTTTTACAACTATCAATTATTTTGTATCCAAAAAACAATGATGCTTTATAACATATCAATAATTGTTGCCAAGATAATTAAGTCTTCAATCAATGTTCACCAACTTTTAGCCTAGTTACTAAGATTTTTCTAAAAGTTTTACCAGATGTTAAAAACGTTTATTCTTTGACGAAAGCAATTTATTTTGAGGTTATATCACTTTTTGCTTGCAAAATATTCGAAGTGACAGAAATTTGTGTTCAGTTTTTCTGATTCCTAAAACAAACTATTCGTTATTTTAGTATCACGGCACAATTTATTTGAATTCAACCAAATGTTACACTTTTTTCTTTAATTGCTTAAGTAAGAAAAGACCCACTCAATTTTTTAAAAGGACCTTTTTCCATCTTTCGATGTATTTATCTGTAAAACGAAATTTATTTGAAGTCGATATCTTTGATTTTTCTAGACACCTTGAAACGTCAAAAAATGTCAAAACTTTTAACTCGACAAATTTGACCGATAACAATAACTTCATATGGAAAGCTCAAAACAGTTCATTAGCGGTTCCTTATTGAGTTGTACCAACATTTTTTTATTTAAAAAATTCAAGTTAAGAAAAAACCGTTTAGAGAAACTTTGATAAAAATCTATCGATTCGTTTTTGAGTAAATTCAAATTCTCGTTTTTTTACCAAAAATTGTTATATTTTTGATCTTAAAGAACAAAAATGAAAAACCGACTAACCCAAATCTGCTTAAATTCTTAACTCTTCCAAGTTTAATCTTCATAGACCCAATTGGTTAGGCTGCAGGGACGATAAGGGACAGACAGACAGACGAAAGAAATTCTGAGACCCACTTTTTTCGACTTTTCTACCATGTCGGATTTAAATCTTGAGTTCGAAATTTTTGTGAATACAAAACTTGTAATATAGTTCGTAAACATCACAAATAAAAGATTTGGAGTTTTAAATTGGTTTAAGCTTAAAGTGCAGTTTTGAAAAATTCGTATAACACATTTTAGTGCTGAAATTAGCCACCGTAAACCCTCTAAGGCATTCGTTGAGGCATTGTCCAATTCAGTATTTTGAAATAAACTTCAAAACTATTTTAAAAGACTTCATAACACAACATAAAAGTTTAAGTATTTAAATCAAGAACTAATTCTCGAAACATTGATATTTTTAAATATAAAATAACACTTATTTAAAGAACTTACAATGTGTTCCTTTAATTCTTTGGTTCTAAGTGGTCCCAACCATTGATGTAATCCAATATAACGTTTTTGTACCATTTTTAAAGCTGGTGCCCCTTGTGCGTAAGGGCCGCCCAATAGGGCGGAGGCAGTTTCTAAAACTACCATTTTTGTTTTGTTTTAATTTAATTTGTTTTGATTTATCTTTAATTTTGATTGAATTTTTAGAAATTTTCAATTAAATATATAATTTATTTTTTGAATAATGAAAATCAAAATAAAAACTTTTTTTTTAATTAGCTAAATTAAAGCACTTTTTTATTTTGAAGCATTTATTTCTTGCATATATTTTTATTTTATTTTTTAATCTATTTCACACTTTTTGGAAGAAAATAAAACGAAAACCCGAACAAACAAAATAAATTGCACCAAATTTTATATATAAAAATATATATTTTATTTATTTAATTATTAGAACATTTTAAATCAATAAATTATTATTATTATTTTTCTTTTCTTTAAATATCTTTTATTTTTCCTTAATTTTTTTTAGATTTATATTTTCTCTTGTATCACAGCACTTTCAATAAATAATATTTAAATTTTTGACACAATAATTCACATCGATGGAAAATGTTTACATAAATATTTTATTTTTATTTAATTTTATTAATTTTTCTGTCATCCCCCCAAAAACTATGGGCGTGTGCATATGTGAATAATATTAACAACAACAACAAACAAAAATTTTCACATAGGAAAAATTGAAAAAAGGAAAACAAAAATTTAATTGAAATTGAAGGAAAAAATCCTTGATGATCCTAAATCCAATTAAATTATTCGAATGCACGTCGTCGTCGTCGTTGTTGTTGTAGATGATGTCGACGCGGAGCTGAGCGGAAGCGGAGCGGAATAGAGCAAATTTGTCGCCCGATACAACAACCAAGGCAAATTAATTTTAAATCCTTAGCACTCTCGTAGTCGTTCGTCGGTAAGTAAACACACCTGTTTCCACTCCACAAGTGGTGTTTTGGTCCGTGGTAGTGGTGGTTTGGTTTTGTTGGTGGAGAGGAGGAGGAGGCGGTGATAGAGGACGAGATAGATTATTTATATCTATATCTATATCTATATACTATGCACTTTTGACAGACGCAAATCCTTGAAACAAATTGACGTCTATTCTTTTTTTCGTATATTATTTTTTTTTTATTGTATTTTTATTTTATGAAGGATCTGAAGCGTGCCGCGAAGGACCTTGTCCAGATAAATTCGTTTTTTTTTTATATTTGTATAATTTTTTGAGGCACAAATTTTGATTCTGAGCCTTGGATGACAATAGTCTGTCAGGACTTCATTCGAAGACGAAAAACAGGATAACAAATAAAAAAGGAATAAAACGACCGAAACCGATTCGCAGCTTAGAAAAAGTTTCCTTTCTTTCTTAATTGTAATTGTATTTCAGAGATAACAGATACAATATCCGTGATGTTTATGTTAATTAATTTATTTATTTTTTGTTTTTTGTTTTCTTTGTACGAATGAAGATAAAATAAATTTAACTTTTTTTTTGTACGATCCACAATCTTCAAAGTTCCATCGCGAACTGTCGCGCTGCGATGGTGTTCTCCTCGTCGTCGTCGTATAGTCGTCGTGGTCGACCCGTTGGAAGTCTGATATTTATCTAATCACTTTTCTTTCCTCGACTTCCATGGATTGTTTTTTTTTTGTTTGTATCTTTTTTCTTTAATTCTGTTTCGGTTCGTTTTTGTGTGTGGTGTGTTTTTGTTATTCTCTTCGAGAAAAGAGAGATTTTGTTTATGGAAATGTATATTAAATGCAGAAGATAAAAGATATAAGAGAGAAAAAGTGTGACCAGATTTGGATGGATGGATTCGGATTGGAATACATGAGGAGCACATTCTACTTCCATTCGAATTATAATGTCTTTGGGGTTCTGCGCAGTGATGGTGTGGTGAATATTCATAGAAATTTATATCCCATGTGGGTTAAAGTGTAGTTTTAGTCATGGTTTTCTTTTGAAGACAGGTGGGGACGAAATATTTATATTTTTTCTTCCAATATTGTTCTCAACACAAGGGACGGGAGAGGTGTGAAAAGGGAGGGGGTGGAGTCTTTAGGATGAGCTATTATAAATCGTAGGTGCAGTTTTTATTAAATAATAAAAAAAAAACACATTTATTTCCGAGTGCAAAAGAATTCATCACGACATATATTTTTCGACTTCTATAGTAAGTCGGTAGCTATAGGCATGAACTTATATGTACGAACGGTATGTAAGATGGTCTTAGGATCGTAAATATTTTATGGTCTAATGAAAATGCTAGTATACTATAGGTGTATAGGCGAAATTTGTATAAAAATAGACATATAAAAACCATATAGGCTGATGGTCTACCTTTAGTAACAGATATACATATGTTGGTATAGGTATAGTCATTCATTATGTTGCGAAATAAATGTTTATCATGTTGGATGTTATATTAGTGTTGTTTTTGTTCATTTTTTTAGTGATATTTTGGTGTATTTTGATAGGTTTTTTTTTGGATATAGACAGAATCATTGATATTATTATATTTTTGTAGGCATAGGATAATTTTTCTGTGTTTTATATGGACTATTTATGAGATAACTTTTTCATACATGGAAGAACTCAAATTTTGTTGTTTTTTATAGATAATTTTGTATGCCTGTAAAAAAATAATTTCAACTGAAGGTAAATATGTTACAACATTAAATCTAAATAGAACGGAATATTAAGTTTCATTTCACTTTGAAATGGGAATTTTGACACCTTAGAACACGAATGGTTCAACGACTATGTAGGTACTTCCTTCTAGGTATTTGTTAAGCTTGCTTAAATAATGGAATTTGGTAAATAGAAAAAGCAACAAATTATGAAAATTAGGTATGGTAAGGTAAGGTCAATGGACTTGCATTGAGAAAAAAGATTAGGTCTCTAATCTTTGTCTCAGATAGCTCATCAAGTTCTTGAAAGAATGCTTTTCCAAAGTATTTCATTCTAGTGTTTGCCAAAGCAGAACATTTGCAGAGGAAATGAATTATATTTTCACTTTCTCTTTGGTCACTACAGCTACGCCAAAAGGTGTTGTAAGAGATACCAAACTTCTCTGCATGAACTCCTATAGGCCAATGTCCGGTACAAACCGCAACAATCCTGGCTATGTCTTGCCTTGGCGTGCATAGAAGATCGTTTGTACGGGTTTTGTTATATGTGGGCCATATCTTCCTAGATATAATGCAGTTGGGCAAATTGCTCCACCTTCGGTTTGATTCAGTTTAGTAGATAGAAAAGATTTTACCCTTCATAGCACCAAGAGGAATGTTAACCATTTCCGCAAGTGAGCTATGAAGGGCAAATCCTTGCCTGGCTACCTCGTCAGCCCGTTCATTTCCCACGATACCACTTTGGCCCGGAACCCAAATCAGGGTGACACCGAGATTAATATTCAGGTTCGCAAGCTCATCGCGACATTGCTGGACCAATTTAGATGAGGATTTGGCCGAGTTAATGGCTTTGACAGCTGCCTGACTGTCTGTAAAGATAGCCACATTTCGGTTTTGGTTTGGGTTTTGTTTAAGTATCTTACATGCCTCCCTTATTGTTAGCAGTTCAGCCTGAAAAACGCTAGCAAAGTCAGGAAGCCTAAAGAATTTGGCTACATTTAGGGACTCAGAAAAGATCCCAGAACCAACTCCACACTCCATCTTTGAGCCATCAGTAAAGATGGTTGTGTCGAAACCTATCGACACGATGTCATCCTCCCAATCTTCTCTCGATGGGAAAATAACCTTAAAAAACTTACTAAGGTTTGAAGTAGGAGTGCAGTAGTCAGTGTCTACCGAGATAATATCTGAGGGAATCAATTTCGTAGTGTTGCTGTGACCATAAGGCTTTGACAACAAGCTTGATTCCTTCAGCCTAATTTACACTTACTTCTATAACCTTAAAACTTTTGAAAATGATGAAAATTTAAACTCAATGTGTCAAAATGGGGTGATTTCATACAAAATTGGTTTTTCAAAACCTATCTCGAATAGGCCACGAGTCGTATGTAAGGTTATTGTAACTCAAAGCATCTGTAGGTATAATAAAAAAAAGCTCAGACGCATTGAAAGTAAAATATTAAAAAAAATGTTTGACGTGTTCTATACAAAATTATTTCTATTCACATTAAACAACCTACAAAGATACTTTAAATTTTTTAAATTGTCATTTATGGTATTTTTTAGTCAAGTACAATTACATTATCAGAAAAACACAATTTTTTCTAAAGATATTTTCTGTCAAATTTACAAGAGCTTTCAAATACTGCAATTTTAATTAGCGAGTTCAATAGTTCTCTTGAGCACCATAATAGACTCAACAACCATCAACAATAAAACAATAAAAAATTATATTTTAAAAGCAAATTACAGAGAAAAAAAATCTCTGCTAATATTGACATACTTCAATGTTGAATTCAACTTCCTAAGAGTTCTAAATAACGATAAAAGTTCTCTTTGCAATGGAAAAATAAAGTTTTTTTTTTACAAAACATAAGTATTTCCTGATCCATCAGTGAATATCAGTAGATTCCCGCCCGTTAGCCTTGTTATTATCCACTATAAAAATAATTAAGATATTCGACTGTGATTGAGGGAATTTTATTTTGAAAGTAATTCAAGACTATATATAAATCTTTGATTGTTATAGATTAACGAAAAGTTCCCTACCATTTTTCTCTTCCAATTACGAAAAAATTTATTGGAAAATACACTTTTGTTCAACAATCTTTGGAACTTGAAAAATATACCATAATCACACAAATCTAATATTACAATGCCTTCGAAGCTTATAAATCTTTCTTTATTTCTTTTCTAAACCCCACCAAAAGGACAACCTAAAAATCTTCAAAAATCTCTCGACACCATTTTCATCAACATTGTCATACATTTAAATTTCAAAGCAACTTAAAATGATCTATCACCTTAAGATATATATTTATTTTCACACCAGGTGCTATAAAAATTAAATTGGAAGATGACAGAAGAAAAGAAAAAAATGATTCAAAAATTTGATTTATAATTTTATGAAAAGAAAGACTCTTTTCAAGGTTTCTTACAACAACCATTTTGTCATAATAAGTCCAACATATGTACAATAGCTATAACTTAAGAAATACAATATCTCATAAAAAGAAGAAAATATTATTTATTTTCACACTAAAAGCAATAAATCATCTTTGTATATTAAGTCCACGTTTCAATAATTCTGGCAACACTATGTCATAAAATTATAATTAGTACTTCTTCGGTGGATAGATCATACTCTACCATCGTCGTCGTCATCACACCACCCTTCTGTTATAACCCAAAGCCCATTACACTACACGCTCCCACTTCACACATTGGAAAATTGGTGAAACATTCAACAGCATAAAATAAATGCTCAACAAAACACAAAAACAATCGACTTTCCAAGTTCTTTCCAACCATATAGCCTTATAGCCTTTAATAAAAACATGCGAAGAAATAATGTCATGGAAATGTGAAAACTCTCTGTATGAGTAATTATAGCAGTTGTTTTCCATGCTTTTACCCCAATCTCCAAGAATAGTGGTGAAATTATGAAAATGGCTTTTCCACTCACTTACTAACTCACCATCACGATTCACGACTAGAAAGGCAAAGAGAGCCATTTCTTAAATATTGTGAGAAGAGAAAAAAGAGAGCTTGGAAAATTGGGTGGGTGGAGAATGTAGATGATGATGGGTGGAAAATTCCTAGAGTCAAATTCACCACACTTCGATATGAAGTTCTCTTCTCTTGTTTTATGTTCATTTCCAAGAACCCCATCATCAAAGTTTTTCCAATGTGAAATTTTCCAACTTTCTTTTATGTTTTCTTTGCAGATTTGTCTGCAAAATGTTAATACACAGTAAAAGAGAGAAGTTGACAATAATTTTTTTTTAGGTGTGTTGATTTTTCACGGAAATAAAAGTGGCACAAAACTAGTGAGAGAGTGAGAGAGAGAAAGATAGAGGGAAAAGCCCTCATAAACAATATAACGATGCATGAGCGAGCAAAGTGAAATGCAACAGGCGATTTTCTAGCGCACCACGAATACAAATACGACGACGATGATGACGGGAAAATGGGTGGCGAAATTTTGTGGTGAAAATGGAAAAAACAAAAAACAACCAGTCGTTCGTATACACGTAAAGATTTGTTGTTTCTTTTTTCAAAACTAAGCAAATGAAAAACTATGCTTAAGAGTAGATGGATAATTTTAAATGCAATCATTTAGTTAGGTTTATGAGTCGAACTTGTAAATTTAAAATGACTTAAAAACAACAAATTAAAAGAGCGTTTGGATTTCCAAAGATATACAGAAAGATGTTTTCCTAGATAGAAATAAAACTATTAACGGTTTTTTAATTGTGTTTTAAATGAAACTTCCTTATGGGCAGATCAAAGAAAATGGTAAAAACTTAAGCAGGAACAACATTTTCACTGTTTTCTAAAACTGATCAGTAAAAATTAGTGTGGAAAAAGTAAACAAATTTAAAGCCAGTTCCAACAATTAAAACACCCTTGTTTTCTAAGGACTTCTCTCTTTTTGACAATCAATCGATAAAGTGAAATACTAGTATGGATAAGCTTTAAGGTTTAAGCAAACGCCTTAGCACATGAGGTCATTTTTAATATAATATATAATATGAGTTTATATCATTATCAAAAGGAAGTTACAGAATGCCATGACGTCATGTATTTATTACGACTTAAAATAAATAGTTTTATGGACTTATGACTCTTTCACTAGAACCCAATTATGCAGGATAAGGCACCACTTCCCATAGGAAGTTATTGTAATCGCACCGATTTGTTGAAATGAAAATTTTGACACTTTTCGATGTTTCAAGGTCTCTAGAATCTAAATCAAAAATTTTCAGAGAGATGTCTGTGTGTGTGGGTATTTTGTCGTTCATATCTCAAGAACCGGAAGAGATATTGACTTCAAGATTGGTTGACCCAAAATATCTCAGGAACCGATAACGCCTACGATTTCAATCCTATACTTCATTCATATAAAGTCCAGCTCAGATACGTTTATTTGGTGTTGTTGTTCGACAACAGGCGGTGGACGGTGATTTTTCAAACAAAATGTTTTTTAGCAACGAAGCACATTTCTCACTTGGTGGGTATGTTAAAAAACAAAATTGTTGTATCTGGGGTTCTGAGAATCCTCAAGTAATTGAAGAGAGGCCATTATGCATCCACAAAAAGTAGCAGTTTGGTGCGCTCCTTGGCCCGAAAGTGTGATTGAACCTTTCTTCTTCAAAAACAACGATTGCATCCGCGATTTGAAACCACAAGATGGATAATCCTGTATAATGTAACCAGATACAAAAATAAGTATTTTTTCAAAACAATGAAATAAATTTAACAGAAACTATTCATCACATAATATTAACGAAGGAGAATAGAGTTTTTGAATTCTCTCTTTTCGACTCGAATATATTTTCAAAAATTAAATATATTGCGTTCAAACTAATTTTATTTCAGCTCTATTCTTGACTCTTAACTTTTTAATACCTCCTATCAAATTATTAGACGCCATAGTTACCACAAAGAAAACTCCAATAGGAGGTGGAATTCTTTTAGCGATCAAAAGGTCAATTATTTGATCGATGACTTAAGGTCCTTTGATAATAAAGCTTAATGCATGAAGATAAAACTGGAGTAGAGGAATCTATGAATTACCTTGGCTTATGTACTTCCAAATTCTAATAAGTACGTTTACGAAAAATTGAATGACTTCATAAAAAGTGTGTATGTTCTATTGGAATCTGACGATGAAATTTTGATCGTAGGTGACTTTAACCTACCAACCATTCCTTGGATTTGGTTAAAAATTGATGACGATAAGTTGTACGTTCTTGTTAATACGACAAGTAATATTGAGCTTTCATTTGCTGATGGTATGTCTTCATGTGGAAAGAGCCAGGTGGAAAAATGCAGTAGTAGCCTCCGCTGTTAATCTTAAAGATGAAGATCAACATCATCCAGCTTAAGTGATTACGCTTAACTTAAACCTATCTTCTCAATATCATAACGCTTTTAACAAACTTGAATTTAATTAAAGGAAGTTTAATTTTGTAAAACGGGTTCGTAGTAACTCCAATGTACCACAATGGTTTGATTTACATTTCAAAAACATACAAAATAGAAGAACCAAAGCCTGTGTAAAATATAATAAGACAAGAGACGATTATGCAACTTTTTTCATTCTTAAACAATTATTTACAGAGTATTCTAATTCTTTTTACTAAAGTTATATTTGTTTACAATCCAGGTTTCTGAAAATTCGTAAATTGTGAAGAAAAAACAAATGGCTATCAAAACTCCTTGTCAAATTCATCGTCAACTAGTCATGAGTCTAAGGTTACCGCAAACATGTTTATAAACTTCTTAAAAGAAGCTCTCATAGAAGCAAACGATGACAATCTTCTTCTTTTGAAGAAAAGTAGGGTTTCAAAAAAAAAAATTGGATCTCATCGTATTTAAAAAGAAGAAAGCGTTGTTTTTCGTAATGATGATTTGGATCAATTTGTTTTCGATTCTGGCGTACCTCAGGGAAGCCATTTGGGTCCAATTTTATTTCTTTTAGTTTAAATAATATAAATGATTTAATAAAATTAATAAATTGGGTGGCACAACAGTTCGTTGAGAACTAGGGCCAAGTGACTTACAACTCTCAACCATTCCTGTGTGCGAGTACTGTTGTCAGGGATGGAGCGGAGCTACAATTTTAAGCCGAATCCGAACGGATAATTTGAGAAAACACTTTTCATAAAAAGAATTACTCTTGGAGAATTTGTTAATTAATTGCAAGAGGCAGCTCCCATGAAAAAAAAATTAGATGGCAAAGGCAAGTATCGAACCCAAGACCTGCGGCATGACAGTCCAACGCACTAACCATCATGTCAAGGCTGTTACAATAATGTAAATGACTTGGTGCAGTGAAAATCCTCTCGTTTTTATTGTTTTACCTTAAAAAAGCGTTTAATTAATGTCATTTAAGTAAAGTTTTTGTGTTTTCTGACTTAAGGGTTATTCTTGATTCCAACTTTACTTTTAATGAGTATTACAAACTAGGCTTCTAGAATCCATAAAGTTCATAAAGATAATCGGTCGCAGTTTTCGTAACACTTACGTGCTTAAGCTTTTTTTTGTTTTATTTGTAAGACCTATACTAGAATATAGTTGTGTGTGTCAAGTTCATTCAAATAACCAGACTTAAAGCAATCCAGATAAGATCTATGTATTTTAACCATCGTTTTGTTCATGAGGATACATTTCCCCCTTATTTAAAAAGTGATTGCTCTGTGGCCTTAATAATGCGTTTTTGAAAAGAACAGAACCTTTAGCCTAAAGTTTGTTGGGCTCAAATGGTAGTGGACAACATTTATATTCCCAACCTCGTAGCTGGAATTTGGCCTTTTTGGATATTTTTAAGGAGAACTACAAAGGATTTACATACATATGGTCCAAAAATCCTCTGTACAGCAGCTTTGTTTTTGATTCTGTGATAACAGATTTTGTATAACAATATATTAAAAACAGGTTTTGAAAATCACAATTACAATTTTTTTAAATTTGGTAAGAAGGTTAAGGTGGAAACCAACTTTTTTTTCAATATTACCACTTTGGTTTTTACATTTATTCCTATAACTTTTTTTTCAAAAAACAGTAAAATTACATCGTTTTCTGTACGAAGACTTTGGACTATGCGTATCTAATGCCATCTACCCAGAATATATTTAAGCTTTTGAAGCCAATATCATTCAAACAATTCGTTAGCTATAACCCGAAGCTATCAAGGCATTTATTTGAAATTTGACAAAAGCGCTACTGCAAATCACTCCACTCGAACAACTTTGTGTTCCATAAATAATTCAAATACTTAATTTTACATAACACATGGAAACAATTTAATTTTTTACATTTTTAACAACAATTTAATTTTTTACATTTTTAAAAAGAAGTTATTTTTAGACAGCATGCAAAAATTAGATATAGCAATCGTTTCTAGAAAACACCTACGAAGTGAATAGGAATATTTTAAGGAAATAAAAAGGTTCCACATACGCCCCGACATCTGCAAAAAAGAAAATCAATTCTTTATAACACCATATGCTCCCATCCCTTTATACTTTTCACACCTCTAAGCCATTTAAAAAAAAGTCATTAAGACCACTCAACCAGCAAAAAACTTCGTCACCTTTATTGTACCGTTCTTCACAGTATTCACATATTCATAAACATAGTTAGCTACAGACACAAAAAAAAAAGATTAGTTGCTCATGTATGTAAGTTAGTTCTTAAAGACTTTCTATGGCTTTTCTTCGACAAGACAAGTGCAACCAAATCGCACTTAGCTAGACATATACTCGTACCTATACTAAATATACATCCGAGTATAAATTGAAAATAATTCCAAGTGCTTAGTTTAAATGGCAGAACACCACCACACTACGGTTTGGGTAGGTCTTTAGGTACTGGCAACAGCAACTTGAAAATCACAAACAGAATAAATTGATAGTCTTAGTCTGGCAATTTTCATTCAATAGTCCTCCCTTCGTTATAAAATATATCATTCAAGAACACTCTTTACGAGTACAAGCAATGCCAACGAAAAGACAACCCAACCCTCTCTCTGTGCTACGCCTCGCCACTATGCCATCAATCATCGTTGAGTTGAGAGTCGTTTTTACTTGTACATATGTTTGGCGTTGAGTGGAATTTAAAAATAAAAATAAAAAAGTTTAGTCAAATCAAAATGAATAAAAGATTCATTGTGATGAAAAATGGTTTTAATAATAGCAATGTTTATTGGTCTTGAAGAAAGTTATGGCATGAGCTGCTTGGTTGTCAAAAGTGATTCTTGTCACCAAAAACAAATTTCGATCAAATTAAGGTTATAGATTAGCTGCTCAAGTGGAGGAATGGTATGAGCTCTTGTTGGGGTTCTTTTATTTGATTTTGGAATGAATACAGGGTTTTAAAATAGGAACTTGACAATTTAGAATTTAACTTTTGAACGAATCCTTTTACTCATCATCAAACTAGCATTGTCAATTTATTCAGCAAACTCGACATTTGTATCATTACAGAATTCATGAACGAGGAAGGTCTGCAAATAACAAACATTTTTTAAAGAAATTCGAAGTCGGTGTGGGCAACTTTGACAACATTTATTCCAACGGGTTAGTCGAAGTGTCGAAAATATCGATGCCATTCAGATTATTTCACGGCGTTCTTACGAGTTGAACATTGCTCAGACCATATTATCACGTATTTTAGTACAATAAACAAGATCGAATTGACTCCGAAATTGAAGTCGATGGACCATTTGAAGCGACATACTCTCTGTGTGTGCTCTGGAGAAAAGGTGTTAATATGATGAATTTCATTGCAAAACATCTTCAGTTTTGAAGAACAGTTTTGGCTCAAAGGGTTTGTACAAAAAATAATTGCTGACCTATACTTTTTAGTCGACGATAACGATCGTCACGTTACTGGGCCCGAATTAGAAGATATGGACTTGGGCAACATGAGTTTTCAACAGAATAGTGCCACAGAATATTGCTACACACATCACACCTTACAATTGATTTATTGAAGAGTAAGTTTGATGAGCGTGCTATCTCAAGAAATGGGCCATTTAATTGGCCACGATAAAGTTCATGGGAAATGATCCAGTGCGCAATCAAATGAAAACCTTTCTTAACTAATTTAGTTTATTAAAAAAAGATATTAAACATAAAAGATTCTGCAAGAACCTTGCAACTTAAACCATGACTCTTATCGTGAAATATCTTACGATGTTTTTTAGTTCCTTTATGTAAAAGTTATCAAAACGCTTTAAGCATTATTCCAGACCAAGGAAATACTTAAGAAACATTTCTGAAACAGAGAAACATTTGTAAAATGTTTATAAAGATTATTATAGAACAATGATACATTTCAGATACATTTAGGAAACATTTCAAAAACATTTGAAACCCATTTTAGAAACAAAGAAACACTTGTAAAATGTTTATAAAGGTGCTTCTAGAACAAAGAAACATTTTAGAGGCATTTAAGAAACATTTCTGAAACAGAGAAACACTTGTGAAATGGTTATAAAGGTACTTCTAGACCAATGATACATTTCAGATATATTTCAAAAACATTTGAAACCCATTTCAGAAACAGAGAAACATGTGTGAAATGTTTAAAAAGGTGCTTCTAGACTAAAGAAACATTTCAGAAGCATTTAAGAAACATTTCAGAAACATTTTAGAAACAAAGAAACATTTCTTAAATGTTTATAAAGGTGCTTCTAGACTAAAGAAACATTTACCAAACATTTTAGAAACATTTTAAAAACCGTGTCTTTTATCAAATCGCTTTGATCCTTACTGTTTCCTTCCAAAGGTATTTCCAGACCAAGGAAATACTTTAGAAACATTTCAGAAACATAAAAAAACATTCCTGAAACTGAGAAACATTTCTGAAATGTTTATAAAGGTGCTTTTAGACCAAAGAAACATTTACCAAACATTTTAGGAACATTTTAAAAACCGTGTCTTTCATCGAAACGCTTTGATCGTTACTGTTTCCTTCCAAAGGTATTTCCAGACCAAGAAAATACTTTAGAAACATAAAAAAAACCATTCTGAAACAGAAAAATATTTCTGAAATGTTTATAAAGGTGCTTATAGAATAATGAAAAAAGCAAAAACATTTTTAAAACATTTCAGAAACAGGGCAACATTTTTGAAATGTTTATAAATGTGCGTTAAGACTAAAGAAACATATAAGAAATATTTAACAAAAAGATGTTGCAGAAACGAGGAAACATTCCTGATATATTTATAAAATGTTTCTCAGTTTTCCATTTCGATTGGGTAACTTTACTCCTTTTCCAAGCATTAACGTAAGTACAAAGTGCGTCACTGGTTATGTAGCATAGGATATATAAAGAAACATGATGTTTCTTGAAATGTTTCTTTGGTGTGGTCACACCTGAAGACGCACAACATTCAACAGTTCTCTACGGACTGTTCCACCATTTAGACTTCTACTGATTCACCTTTAAATAAGAAGTTTCTTTCAAAAACACAACATCAATCAAAACATTCGTCAATCTATTTTGTTCCGCAGACAGAAAAACAAAATAAAAGAATCTATAATAATATTTTCATAGAATGTAACATCTGCAATCATCAACCAATCTAATTCCATATTCTCTCTCACAACCATAAGCTAAAGGTTGATTGACCTCCTCATCCTTATTTTCATATAAAAGTTAGTATACCTATTCAAGATTCAAAAAGAAGTAAAAGAACACGAAGAAGAGGAAGACAACAAAAAAAAGAATTATAATAAAAGATAGAATCTGTACTAATAACTCAATTCAACAGCACGCCATCCACAGCCCACCGAGATGGAGATCCAAACCCAACCCAAGACGTGCTATAGAACACCACCTTACCACACAGCACAGCACATCACATCACCAAGAAGTTCAATAATCTCATCCTATTATAATATACAATCAAGGCATGCTATGATTCTTTTCTCTAATCATAATCATAGATCGCAAGAAATTTCCACCATTAATCAACTCAATCAATCATTAATCGAGCAGAGCAAAAGCAAAGTATCTACAACTATATTATAATACAACAAAATGTATCTAAATATTTTTCTTTAGATTTCTTGATGAGCCATAAGCAAGAAGGGAGGAGAAGTGAAGTGACTTAAATTTGTGCACAAATCACAAAACAATAGAACAATAATTTTGCTACAAATCGAGCACAAGCTCAGTTTGACAGGTGACACTGTCAGTCTCAGTCTTCTTAATTACATTTTGGAGGCACGACGAGAGGAGCTTCTAGTCTTTTTTTTTTTTTTTTTTTTGATGAAACGAAGAGCATTGTTGATGTTGACGTTGTGTTGTTCCTGTTCTGTTTTTGTGTCATTCGTTTTTCTTTGATAGATGATTGACGGTCACGATATGAAATAAAACGTCAGCTCAGCTGACAGTTGGCCTTAACATTACCTACTAACAGTTATCAAGTTTCTCCATAGGTATAAAAGTCTTGATTGATTTTTGTTTGCTTGCTTTAAATACTCTGATCAAAATGACTAATTAGGCTTTTTTTCTTATAGAGAAATACAAGTTTGATTGGATTTCTAGAAGTCAAGCCTAAGCTGCCTAAGCAACAATCCTCTTTTCTATCTAAATTTGTTAAGGTTTTTTCTCATCAAGCAACAACCAGCTCGTGGAACGAATTTCAATGCGAATTGGCCTCAATTTCGCCAACAACTGCGCAAAACCAACACAAAAACCAGCATAATTATTATTTAGAGGCTTTGAGTTAACTTAACAACAACAACAATAACAACAAACAAAGAGAAGAGAGAAAAAGAAGAAAATCCACATAGAAGACTGAAGATCAACACTGATCTACAACGATCGACGTCACGCATGTGCCCGGTGAACGAACTTAAAGTAGCTCGAGCTTCACTGGAAAATGCTTGGTTTTATAATAGATAGCCATAAGAAAAATACTGGAAGAAGACCATACTCAAAACTCACACACTGGAATACAATAAAAGAGAAAAAAGAAGACAACAAAACAACACAAAAAAAAAACAACTAGTTCTCAGGTCTCACTCAGTCTCGTGCGGTAAATCGGCACAAAAGTCAATGGCTTCAATATTGGAGTCTTATGAATGTGTAATTAATGGACTTCCAGTTCCAACGAACAAACGGCCAGTGGAATGTGCCACTACTGCCAACTGCTATAGCAGATCAGTTTTGGTAACGTGTGGCACCGTGTGGCTTTCAGAGATAAGCTATAGAACAACAAGTATGTAGCTTATGTAGCTTGTGAGTTGTGGTAGGCATGGATTTTTGTTGCTCTGTGGTAGCTAGCTTGAACGTTAACCAGCAGCAATATAGTGTAAGACCTGTTTTAAAAGCTTGATCTTTTGTATATATACTGATGCGGAGCTGGCTGTGCGGAATGACGGAACTCCAGTTGGGTGCATTTGTATCTGTGTGTTTTTAGTATAGCTTACCTCATCCCCAACACTTTTTCAGGTTCAGCTTTCAGCTTCGGCTTTAGGTTTAGCACAGGTATAGGTAGGTAAGGAAGGTACCTAACCTACGTAAATATCTTAAGCGTGTTTCCTTATGGGTACATACTATATCCCCAGGTGTGGAATAAACGTTGAATTTCAGAGAAGATATACAGTTAGAATTATTGGTTCTTTGCTTTGCTCTGATGTTCTTTCTTTACACATGTTACCTGTTTGTTGAAGTCTTTTTTTTTAGCAACATTGTGATTTGTGATCAAAGTCAAGTCGACATTTTTTTAGAGCCCATGTTATAACAACGATTGATCAAACATCAGACAGAGCGAGGTGTGATTTGTGCCTCGCCAGGTAATGCATGTGTGCTGCATCTATAAAGGTTTCTACCCATATCTAAATTGAAACAAAAGTATCTGATGTTATTTTGCGAGCTTTTTTTTAGATTATTTTGTAAAGAATAGGCCCAACGGGGGTTTAGGACTTTCAGATACAAAGAGTTAATTTTCTGTAGGTAGAAGTTGATGATGATGATGATGATGATGACGACACGACATTTTAGTTTATGGTATCTACTTCAAAATAGTGCTATGCGGTAGATGTGAACACATGAGCTTATTTTTTTTTTCTTTTTTTTAATTCCTTAGGGATTAGTTAAGTAGCTTTAGAAAATTATCTCAGGTAGTAACCTTTAGATTCTCAAAATAAATGGCTTGGCCTAAAGGTCCATAGTGAACATTTATTGGTGTTTTGAAGAGGAAATATGTAAAAGGTTGCCCTGTAGTTTGTTGCTGAAATGTTTAATGAGATTTATGGACAGTATTTTATGGATTTTTATTTTAATGAGAAATTGTAGGTATACCCTTGAGTGACGTATGGAGCTCCTTGCTGATATAAAATAATACATATGTACTAATTTATTGAACTTCTGAGAGAATAATGATACATGAATATCCTTTGAAAGACATACAAAATATTTTTCAAAGAGGTTAATGCAGGTTTTGGCATATTTTAAAAGACTCTCATTTTATGTGCTGAAGACTGTTTAAAAAAAGTATGCAAAATAATGTGAGGTTTCAGTTTTTTTTGTTAAAACTGAAATTAAACCATGCTAGTAGGCTCCAGGGCTCTATTTTATCTCCGCCACCGAGTTCACAGATTCTTGATTTCAGTGATCGATGGGAACTGATGAAATATCAATGACAAAGCCATTGTCTGTTTTATCCCAAACTTTTAACCCACTTACTTCAATCGTTGTTTACAATACCCTCAAATTTTCATATTCGTTTTTTAAGGGCGGTTAAATTTTAAGGGAATTTTATTAGACAAATTTTGAATTTCATACTAACTCAATTTGGACCATGGAAGTATAGAATATAGAGCAAAGCTTTAAAACTATTTAGGCTTATTATAAAAATGGGCGTTCAATTCTTCGTGATTTTTTCGTTCAATTTAATCTTCCAAATGTGAGTATGATAGGAAAAATCGTTCAAAAATTTGAGCAACCCAGTTTTGTATCTTTAGTGATGAGGTACATTTTCACCTCAGTGGAATCGTCAATAACCAAAATTGCCACATTTGGGCAAATTATAATCCAAACTAATGCAGCAAATCACTGTTAAGTGCGGTTTATGGGCTGCAGGCATCTTCGGGCCGTATTTTTTCCAAAATTAGGTCAGTCAAAAGGTTACTGTGAATGGTCTTACTTTTTATGACCCAAAATAGAAGATATGGATGTGGAAGATATGTGGTTTTAACAGGACGGAACGGTGCCACTTACCACACAACTAACGAAACAATAGCTCTTTGGCCGACAAATTTAATGGTCGTATTATCTCAGTTGGTGGTGATGATGTCAATTGACCCGTAAGATTTGATTTGACATCGTAGGACTTCTTTTTTTGGGGGTATTTAAAAGAAAAGGTGGAAATACGTCAATAGGCCAGAAATAATTCAAGGGCTAAAGGATGAAATAGTTCGGCACATTAAAAGCTTCGAACGATAATTATGCCTCATGGTCATAGCTGATATTTTGTTATATACATAATTGACCTATACCAATACTATCATAAAGGAAGGAAAGTACATTATTTTTTAAACAGTTTGTTTATTATTTAAAATCAATAACGGCCCTTAAAACTAAACCATCCTTTACTTCATGAATTAAGATATCCTTAAAAAGGCTTGTTTGTGTTTGTTTTTTCGAATTCAAAAATGTTATATCTCAAAAATTGTACGTGATAGAACAACTTTGAAGTCGGATTTAAATTAGGGCTATTAAAACCTATCGAAAAAGTGCAATTTCATAACATTTCAACAATTTTTCCAAACATTTAATCACCAATATATTTGTTTTGAATTATTAAAAAGAAAAATTAGGAAAACTGTGCCGAACAGTTTTTAATTTTCTTTACAGTGAAACGCCTTCTGATAGGTAACGGTGATTGGTCCAAAAGCAGTAACTCCTATTGAAGTGCTACTCACAAGTGTTTGAAAAAATAGAATATATCGAATATCTGCTCAAATGTGCTGGGAAGGAGATATTTTACCTTTACACTTAAAATCATGTCATGGTATTGCTCCGTTGCGACGTGAACGTAGGACAAACAAACAAACAAGCAAGCAAAAAAACTTATTTCCCACTTTTAATATAAGTATAAATACATTAAAAACGTCATTATACAAATTCAAAATGTTTTAATTTGTTTGTATTTAAGAGTTCTTAAGCCTAACTATCTATACCTAAAGCCATTTTAGATAACATCAATTTATTTTACTATATCCTATGAATAATTGTGTCTTCTAAAGATATTTTCTTGTTCTGGTTGTGAAGATGACATCAATCTCTTGTTCACTTTTATCTTGATTTATTCGAATTCTTTAATTTACTTCTATTTCGATCTCATTATAAAAATTATTTTATGAACATAATTATTTCACAATAAAATCAGTTATAATCTTTTGTTAATTTTTTGTTTCAATTTAATTATACAGGTATTTGGCGTAATAAGGTTATTTTGATTAATACATGTGTATTCTGTGTCCTTTCATTTGACTTGGATGCCTTTCACAGTTCAACATAAAGAGAATTTTTCCAAACAAACAAACAAATATCCTTTTTGATATCCTATTCAAAATTACCATCACATTCAGCAACTTTATTTATTAAATTCAAGTTTTTATCTGTTTATGTCAATTTTTGATTTCTTTTATCTATACAATTGAATTTCAATTGAAATCCCGGACGACCTAACAGAGCAGAGTGTATTGCTCTTAAATTGAATAAAATCGGCCGCATAAATGAGTTGTTTCCATAAACTATATGGCTTATATTTGTATGTATGAGTATGAGTATAACCGACAGCAGTCATCATCGCATCCCCATTATAAAGAACTATTCATTTTTGTTCTCATACAAAATAACAAGGATACAAAAAAATATATAATATTATATCGATGTTTGTTCACAATTAAATTTTAATAACAATAACAAAAAAAAAGATATTGAAAACAAACCCTTTTTATGGGGATGCGGATGGCAGGAATATGAATACTCTATACACGAGTGCTTTGCCCTGATATACGAACAAGATTCCTGATTAAAGTCCTTTTATTTGGCTCTGTAGAGGAAAGTTGTACGTTTTGTTGTCCTTTTTTTTCTCTCACATTTCAGACTTTTTTTCAGCTTTTTCTCTGTCTGTTTGTATTCTTTTTATATTTTTTGAATTTATTATCATTACTTCACCACCACTACCATTTACTTATGATAGTTTAACTGTATCTATTCAGTATTGTACGTAAATGGTTGTGGGTGGTTTATGTACTCTTTTAAGCGAGACCGTAGATAGCGATTAAAAAGAGGAAATTTATGTACACTACTTTTACCAACATTATCAAAAAAGAGATAATTGTGCTAAAGTTTCAAAACAATTCTAGAAGTTAGATTTTTGGATAAAAATGTTTTACTTCTGGTATTGTTTAAAATTCTACAAAATGTTTGTTAAAAATTTGAAGAAAACATGATATCTCAAATTTTAAAATGAATGCATGTACACATAAAAGGTTTTCCAAAAAGGAACAGTTTTTAATAGACTGATAAAGATGTGCCTATACTGATAGGCAACGATTATTGGTCCAAAAGCAGATATGCTAGTAATAACTGTTCTAAATATAACAAGAGTTACCGGCGGATCTGCTTAAATGATATGGGAACGATATATTTTACCACGGTAAAAAGTAGCTTAAAACATTTTTAACACTTTGTAACTACCTCCTATCAAAAAATCAAGTCATAACATTTCTCCGTTGCAACGTGAAGGTAGGACAAACAAACAAACAAACAAGAGAAAAAACGGATATATCAAATTTCTAAATGTTGATATTTAAATAATGCTTTTCATGATTCTTAAGTTTTTCAAAAGGGAATTGACAACTTTGAATTTAATTTGTGAAAGCGCTTTTGCTTTAGATCTCGAACTTTTATTGTAAATTTAGTCAATAAATTCAACATAAGCCTGCTTATTGTTGCCTATAAAATCATATTCCACGTACCTTCTAAACCTTTCTGACACGTTACCATTGACATGTATTCCAGTGTAGCTTCAGATCAACAAATTGACGATGGCCTGGAAGAAACCAACGAGTTTCAAATTAAGACCGTTTCATCTTGCCATTTATTTCGAACCGGCATATGAAAACGCTCAACGCACCAACAGCTTTAATTGGCAATGTCTGAATTTGGATTCCCGAAAAAAAATGATCCTACTTTGCCGCATACATATGGGTTACATCTACTACAAGCTATTCATATGATTTTTTGAACATACTTCTGGAGTAGGTACAGCGCAAGATTGGTGTTATCCTAGAAGGCTTTGCTATGCAGAAGACTTCGACATCATCGGCCGCTCGCTCCAAGCGAACTGTTCTAGAAGCATTAACAACTATAGATGAACTGACGAAAGGCGTTGGTCTTGAAGTGAACGAGGACAACGCAAAGTATATGCTATCAACAAGCAAAACTTCATCTGGCAACGGCCTAGGACAAAACATTACTATTGGTAGAAGTAATTTCAAGGTAGTCAGGGAGTTCAACTTCCCCGGAACAAATATCAAATCCGACGAAGAATTAACCTAGCAAAAGGCTGCTATTTCGGTTTGGTCTAACAAATACTTATGTTTAAAACTTCTTTCTCCAAAAAACAAACTTTACCTCTTCTAATCTGCGGCGCTCTGCAAAATTTCGAGAGAAAAATCCTTCTGCGAATATTCAATCCTATAGCGAAGAATTAATTGTGAACTGTAAGAGCTGTATCAAGATATGGATGTAGGACAAAGAAGCAAACTTCAGCAACTCTCCAGTAAAGAAATTTTTTGAATACCAGGCAATAGGTTTAAGACGACGACGATAAAGACCCAACTTCCACTAAAAAGAGTAGGC
This sequence comes from Eupeodes corollae, assembly GCF_945859685.1. NCBI lineage: Eukaryota > Metazoa > Arthropoda > Insecta > Diptera > Syrphidae > Eupeodes > Eupeodes corollae. The sequence goes on along the minus strand of NC_079147.1, from coordinate 142,713,204 downwards.
GGTTACTGAGCAAGAGCGATTGGTCTTGCCGACTGGAGGGAGCTTGTAAGGTACCGCAAACGGTGGAAGAATGCAATATCTCAGGCTCAGGCCCTTGATGAATCGGAAGCCTGTAGGTAGCATTAATTCGTAATTCTCGCCTTAGTAGAAAGGCAATAACAAGTTGAGTACGAAAATTTAAGCTTAAAGACGAAGGATTGGTTGAAGTTTCGAAAATCAAAATCAATCAATTCTACAGCTTTGTTATCAACATGCCCAACGAATTGAACCTCAGTATTGTTTGCCCGATCCTGAAAAAAGGACACCATCTTGAATATAGAGGAATCAGTCTCCGTACCATCGTTTAAGTCTAAAGCCCACCGTCAACAACTTAATAAGCCCTGATTTGTGTGGTTTTAGAAGAGGAAAGGATCGAATATTCCCATTAGGGCAGATCCTGGGAAGAAAAACCCAAGAACATCAATCGTCACCAATCATCTTTTCATCGATTTCAAGACATTATATGACAGCATCTACTTGTATAGAGCCATTTCTAATATAATCTATAAAGGTTAGAAACAACTTAACCACACCTTTCGATGTCAAAAATAAAGCCTTTGACAAGGTGATGCAACATCGTTCTTAAAAGAATAGTACATACAGAGCTCTCACGTCAACACTCTAGGCACTTTCTTTCAAAAGTCTGTATAATTGCTGACATATGCTGATGACATTGACACAATCGGAAGAACTCAGCGTGATGTCAATGGGGCTTTTGTCAGTATTGAGAGAGAGGCTGCAAAAATTGATTAAGAGTTTAATGAGGGCAAGACAAAGTGCATGATGTCATCAAGAAAGGAACTGCAGCACCGCTGACCGATGTCTCGGTTAAATTTTCACAATCGACAGACGTAATTTTGAAATAGTTCAGGACTTTGTCTACCTAGGCTTCGATATGAATGCAGAAAACAACACCAGCGCTGAGGTCAAACTAAGAGTCACTCTTGCTAACCGCTCGCTGTTTCTCGAGCGACCAAAATGTCGCTATGGAAGACCCTCATCATTAACAGAAGCTTGGACTTTGACAAAAGCGGATGAAAGCAACTTGGGTCGGTTCGAAAGAAAAGTTATTTCTTCTTTTAGTAGTTGAGACGACGCACGAGCTGAACGGACTAAACAGTGACGTAAGCTTAGCCAGAAGTATACAAATTCAACGACTAAGATGGCTGGGTCACGTAGAGCGAATCAAAACCAATGCTCCAGCACGGAAGGTTTTAATATCCACCCCCAGACAGAGAAGAAAGGGAAGAACGCTGATCAGGTGGCGGGCATAAGTGGAAAGTGACATCACCCAACTTGGAGTGCACAACTGGTGACCGAGCTAGATGAAAAAGTTTGTTGGGTGAGGCCCTAGTTCGTACAGGAATGAATTCGAAATTTTATTCTAAATTTACATTTAAAAAAACAAATCACAAAACTATTTTCAAATTTTGAAAAAAAAAGATTTTAGATTTGAAACTTTTCACTGAACCATCTGATATCTACACAAAAACCCTACTTGCCTACGGCCTTGGTGATTTTTAAAATCACATCATCCTCACCAACTAGGTCCTCAAATAGTCCTTCTAAGCCCATCAAAAGGGTGAGTAGGGAAGAAAAAGAGAGCTGTTGCAATTGCAATGATGATGATGTTCTGATGGTTGATGATAACGTCCTTATTTTTTTGTATGTATGTATTTGTATGAATGTATTTGAATGTCTGTCGCCATTCTGTAATTGAATTTTGCATTTTCCTTTTTTTTTGTTTTGTCTTTCAACTCATTCTCTTTTGTTAAATTGATTTCTCATTTCTTTTATATACAAAAAACTATGATGACTGATGATGGGGGTGATATGTGCGATTGTATGCGTGGTGTTTAAGGGGGTTTGGAGAATTGCAAGGGATGCGAAAGGCTATAGTTAAATTGAAATTGAATATAATAGACAAAAGAAATTGTCTTTTCCTGACTTAACACATAGGTTATGGAATTTATACCTATACCCAATGTTATGCGGGGTATTGGTCATAAACAAAACAAAAATATAGTATTCATTTGATTATAAATGAAATAGGACAGAATGGGAGAGAGAGAATGAGGAGGATACAAATTCCATTTGAGTTAACTTTTTTTTTTGAAAACAGATCTCAGGAATGCCTGGATATTGTGATTCAGAAAACAAAGGTTTATGGTTAATGAAAGTGTTAATAGAGACAATAAGTACGACAATACACAGAAGTTAAACTATGTGAATGATGATTGTAAAACCTAAGCTTCTTCATTACCCAATAACCTTGCTTTTGAAAAGTCATTATTAATTTACATGGTAGTCCTGTTACAGGACCATCTTCATACCACACCTTTATGTTAACATGAAACTTTAAAAATGAGCATAGCTTCCGAAAACATCTTGAAAACTTACATTACTTGATACATTAACAGATTCCTTCCCTTGCATCCGCATAAATCATATGACGACAGCAAGGCTATAGAAAGGAGACACAAATTTATTTACACCTCACCTCAAGTCGAATACGTCCATCGCTTCTAAAGGTAGGTAAGTTATAAAACGATGATATGTACTCTATTTTTGTTCAACATGCCATGTTTCACTTAATCGTCCGTCATTTCTATATAAGTATCTAAGTATAAAGCACATACCAAGGCTCGATAACCATATCGGAGGACTATATTACATCCAAAGAAGAAGACACGTATGATGCCCAACATTGAAGTTAGGTTGAGAACACCAAATGGAGGAATATGTTATACCGACCGTAACGACCGATGAGAACGCACGACACGGATCTGTGGACACCAGAATTCCTATTTTTTCCCTTCAAATATTATTCTTTTTGTGTAGCTCGAAGGGAAATACCACAAGTACCTCTAGTACAAGTATACGGAGTACAAGTACTTCATGCGTTTTGTTCAAGTGTGCGCGCAGCATGAAAGTTAATATCAAATAATCAATTTGTATACGAATGTAAAAGTTTTGCGAGGATGATATTGTAAGAGTATTTATGTCCGTAGGTACCTTCATACTTCTGGAGGTACTTAGAATCAATTTCTTTTGATTACACTGTTGCACTTTTGTTGCAAACAACATTATAAATTAAATTGAATGCATTAAAATTGTATTTCCTTTTTTTCATTTTTGTTTCCCCTATACAGGAAACGCGCAAAAAAGATAATCATCTTTTAGGGGTTAAGAGTTCAAAAGAGAGACGTGTATCACATACATTGTAAGTATACGGTTGAAATATGGGCTTACTTACTTTTTCAAGGAAAAACAAAGATTGACAGTTTGTGGAAATCAAAAGCTTACCTGTAAAGAAAAAGAGAACAAAAAAAGTTGTATAGTTATGCGGTAGGTTTTCAGAAAAATTTAATAAGATATTATTTTCGTTTTAAATAGATTATTAGATCAGATTATGATTTTATTGAAACATATATTTTTAACAATAATTTGGTTAATACAATCAATATGATGAATGGCATTGCCGTCTCCTTTATTGACAACTAAAAGTAAAGCTTTATATAAATTAAACAAAAAAGGATGTGCAGTTTAAGATTAAAACACTTCATTCAAAATTTGATCTCTATATTGAATTGCTGTATTGCAATATGCATATAACTTTGTGACATCCATTTCCTGTAGAAGGCTTATATTATCAGTATTCGAAAGAAAGTCACTGCCTAGGATAAGTCTTCTTGTTTCTCTTAATATCGCACATTGTCCAACAAAATGAAAAACATCCTCGCGCTCGGTAAAGTTGCACAGGTTGCATAAAATCGGTAAGTCCTCACGGTGAGGAATGTAGTTCAGATTAAGGAGTTCTTCTCTTAGCCGGAACGTACACGAAATTTGCTCGATGGTATATTTGTCGTTGAAGTAGAGACTTTCCCGGAGATTGTAGTCTAGTCTACTATAAATGATGCGCGGTGCAGTGAGCTTTTGGCTTGCTCCGTCAGTTGCGTTCTTGAAGCTTCATTCAGACGAACTATTAGGCGATATAAAGTTGGCATTCTAAAGGCAATGTTACTATAGTTTAAGTCAACATCCACTTGCTCGGTTAGTTCTATCCAGTCCTTAACCATCAACTTCGGGATTGGATTGTTTGAAGAACTACATACTTTCTTTGGGAGACGATAACTTTGCATATCAAGAGCTTTGATGATGTAATCGACCTGCAGCTTGAGTATTTTTATAAAAAAGGCAATAAACCCGTTTCCAGAATTATCATGTAGTTTGGCGTACTCAAACGAAGGTGAAAAATTCGTTATATGTAAAAGCTTCAAAGAAGAAGCATTACTTCCATGCTACGTTTAAAGCTGTTTTCGCCTGAACAAGTTATCAGTGAGATGTTTTTCCATGCTCAAGTTCTTAGGAAAGCAGACTCCAAGATAGTCTTTTACCAACTCTACTCTTTCACCATTATAGTGCCATTACTCACTTGCACACGATGTTCCACCGCCATTCTTAAAAAAGATCACTTTGGATTTATTTTAATTAACCACTAAGATCCACCTTTTACAACATTCAGCAGGCTTATTTATCATTAGCTGAAGGGACTACGGAGTATACGCGAGCACACCAATGTCGTCAGCGAAAAGAAGAGATTTAATGTTAACGCCTGCGTATTTATTTCCTGCTGGTAATGCTTCGACTGTATCATCAATAAAGAGTGTAAACAAGGTTGGACTAAGTGCACAGCCCTGTCTAACTCCTGATTTCGTTTGGAACTATTCTGCTGCTTTGATAGTCTTGTAAAAATTTTGCAATACTGTACCGAACTTATTCCTTACTGGAAAAGCTTGTAAATAGGGCATTGCGATCCACGGTGTTATGAATACCCTTATAATGATTAAACACAGTGCGATCAGTTAGGAAAGAAAGATAGCATTAGAAAGGAGAAACCTATGCACATTGGTTTTGAATGTCTTCACATCGTAATGAGTGGGAAATTTTGAGGCTGGTAAAACATTCCACATTCGTGTAGTGCGGTTAAAGAAAAATGTCTGTGAACAACAGTACGTCCAAAATTGGGCTCTGGGGTAAGCTGATAGCATTACGGGTATTACGGTTGATTTGTTTAAGGGAAGCAATGCAACTGGCTATTTCAATAGAGCATTGTTTATAAAAGTAACGATAAAACAATAAATAAATACAAATTAGAGTTTAACCGGACTGAACGTAGATGGCATAGATTGTAGTATTTGAGGGTAATTCTTTTGAAACAAAAAGTTTGAACTTTTCAATATTCTTCATCCATTGATAGCCGTAGACGTTGAACACTTAAAATTTGGACGTTTTGACTACAAAAGCTTTTTAAAGAAATTGTGACCACATTGATTTATCTATGCTGACCTGGCTACAGCCAGTTTTAATTGTGAACTGATACTCAAATTACCCGAAATAACAAATATAGTTATTAAAATTTATTAAAAACTTCGATGTTGGTGCCTTCTAAGGTCCAAGTCTTTGAGTTTCTGTCAAACGAAGTTTTGCGCCTACATATCATTATTTTAGATTTTTCAGAATAAATGTTTAGATCTCAAAATCGAGAGACCACCTTGAGCTTATTTATTTGAAGCTGGAGTGTCACCGGTTTGTCTGCAAAACTGATAAGGTCATCAGCATAAAATAACATTTGCAATATACAATTTGTAAATGATTTTCGATATCCTATATAAACAAGGCGAATATTAACGGACACCAATTCCTGATCAACATAAATTTGGCTTTTTTTTCCATCACATACCACTGCAGACATTGGTTTAAAGTGTCAAATGCTTTTAAAAAAGACTTATCCTAAATTTCGACATCAATATTATAAAAGGTATTATTCGTTTCGTATCATTAGCGTTTGACTTTTATTTTAACAAAAAGCACTTAGAGATAAAAATTCAAACACTTTTCTTTTCAGGAAAACAAATCCCAACCATAATTGGTAAAAATTAGGTAATATTATCTTCGGATGAGATCAAACTGTACCTACTCAACAAATTATGTAAGACTGTCTAATTGCATTTTTTTTAAATGAATCAAAAATTATTTTTTTAATCCATTTTCAATCTGACAGCTCTTTTGTTTTCTATTTTTGAATCTTCTAATAAAACACCTGAAAGAAATTCAAAGTGCCGAATACATCCATATTAGCCTTTTCTCTCACGGTCAAATTCCCTTCATCACCCTGTAATCCAAATTTGTCGAACAAAGTGAAATACAAGAAAATAACAAAAATAATCTTCTAATCTTAATGGAATTTTTGTTCCACATCTCTTAACTGATTAGTTTTTTATTTACTTATTTTTTTGTGTTCTATGGTAGAAGAAATATCTTAAAAGCATACAAAATAATCCCAATCACTGAAGATACAACTTAAAGACATGCCAAACAAAGCAGATTTTGATATTATTTGTACGGAACTCCAAAAGCTACAAAAAAGGAATGAGGACTTGCAAGCGCAGGTTAAGCAATTTGATTCACGTTGCAGTTTATTGGAGCGCCAGGTTGAAATGCTACAGACCAAGGCCAACGAAAAGAATATCTTTGTTCACCTTCCCATACAAAATGGAGAGGATGCTGGTGAACGGGCAAAAGAATGTTGCCTTAATTTGTTGCAAACAAATGATAACATAGTTGCTGCAACGAGAGTATTGAGGTCCAGAAATAACAACAAAGCAAATGTAATCGTCAAAATGCACAAAAGCGAATATGTTGGACGACTTTTAAAAGTTTCATCGACACTACGAAACACTGGTATTTATTTACATCGGGATCTACCGGCCACCACTCGAGCAAGAAGAAAAAAGCTAAACAATTTAAAAACAGAAATCCTGCGCAAAAATAAATTTATAAAAACACGTTTCCACGGACAATCATTAATTGTTGATAATAAAGCATTTTATTTTGACAACCAAAACAATTTGATGTGTGACGGCGAATGCGGAACGTCATTGTTACGTCAAATAATTGATGGCAGTGGCAGCTGCAGTGGGTACGTTCCAGGTGGTGAAAATAATTTGGCTACAAATATCAGTGCTTCCCAAACTCTTGGGGGTAATAGAAACTTGTTTTAATAATAATGCCGTCTGCCAGTTAAATTGTAAAAAAAGTTTTAATGTACAAAATATTAATGTTACAAACACTATACAAAAATTTAAAATTTTGTCATATAACATTTCTGGTCTTAGTAATAAGAGTTTATTTATTGATTTTTTTGATTTTATAAGAAGATTTGAAATTATATTTTTATACGAAACATTTATAACTGAAACAAACTTTAACAATTATGAAAAGAAATTCCAAGACTTTGATCTAAAAATCGTCCACGCCATAAGATGTCATACTAAAGGGAGAGCAAGTGGAGGTTGCATATTCGGAGTAAATAAACAATTGAAGAGTTACAATTACTTGTTTAAGACTTTTAACGATACAATCTATGTAGATATAAGATTAGATGGAGAAACTTTTAGTATCATACCCTGCTATATCAACTGCAGTAATTGGGACTCAGATTTTGACAAGGTGAAAGAATTTATTATGTGTGGAACAAGCGCCTCAAATTTGCTGATAGTAGGAGATCTGAATGGACGAGTGGGTACAACAGAAGGTGATGAAAACGAAAGAAGAGATATAGTGAGACAATCCAAGGACAAGACAAAAAATAATAAAGGAAATCAAATACTTGATCTTTGTAACTCTTTTGGATTCCGAATTCTCAATGGAACAAGTGATGGAGATCCACTTGGTGAACATACTTTTGTCGGAAAACAAGGAAGTTCTGTAATTGACTATGGACTCGCAGGAGAGAGGTGGAACTCAGTTATTACTGATTTTGAGGTGGAGCAAGTACCGTTTTCAGATCACATGCCAATTGTCATACACTATAACAGTGGACGAACTGGAAATGAGGAAAGCGTGAGCCTAAAATTGATGCCAAAGCTACATTGGAAACAGTTAACATCAAATACATACAGAAAACGTTTAGATATGTATCTGGCGATAAATGAAAACATAAATTTGAACGCTATCGAAGATTGCATTAAAAAAGCAGCTGCAAGGCAGAATAACTATGAAAGAAGACGAATATTCAAACAGCCATGGTTTGATACTGAGTGTATGTTGGCAAGGAAAACAGCATATATTTGGCTTAATAACTATAGACGAGATAACCTTGAATCTTCTAAACAGAAATACCTTCAACTGAATCGGACATTCAAATCGTTGTGTAGAGAGAAGAAAGTAACTCACTATGAAAACGAAGCGAAAAGCTTAACATTATGTAAAAGTACGAGAGATTTTTGGCAAAAAGCTCAAACAATAAACGGAAAGGTACATGTCATCAATAGACACCTGAATTGTGAGACGTTAAGAGTACATTTTAGTGAACTGCTCAATCATCTGCCTACCACTGATGATATTGTGCAATTTGCTCAACCAGCCTTTAGCAATGAAATATTGGAATCAGCAATCGAGAAGGATGAGGTTTGTGCAGCCCTAAAACGTCTCAAGGACGGCAAGGCAGCTGGAGCAGATAGAATACCTTCCGAATTCTATAAATATGGATCGGACATGTTGATAAACCGATTAACGGACATGTATAATATAATCATGGATACTGGAGTTATACCGAAAGAATTCAAGGAAGCACTTATTTTTCCCATCCACAAAAAAGGCAATACACTAGACCCTGCAAATTATAGAGGGATTTCCTTCTTGAATGCGTCCTACAAAATATTCACTTCAGTTTTGCATAGTAGACTTAGATTGTGGATTGATTCATACAAACTGTTGAAAGAATTTCAAGCAGGTTTCAGACAAGGGTATTCTACTGTTGACAACATTTTTGTACTTCGAAGTGTCGCTGACTTCTTTTTGGACAGAAATAAGAAGCTATATGTCTTTTTTGTCGATTTCAAAGCAGCTTTCGACACGATAGACCGCAATGCACTGATGTACAAGATGTACAGATTGGGAATGACATACAAATTCGGACGTGTACTGCAGAACCTGTATCTAGAAACAAAAGCAGCAGTGTGGGATGGCGAACATATTTCTCAGTGGTTTGAAACGAAGACAGGTGTAAGGCAAGGTTGCATTTTAAGTCCAAGTTTATTTGCACTTTTTATCGACGATATCACCGATTATTTGCCGGGAGGAGTAGAATACGCTGGGACTCTCATCAAGGCTCTCCTTTTCGCAGATGATATAGTGTTGTTTGCTAATACACCAGAGTCACTACAGCTTATGATAAATAAACTTGGTGTGTATTGCACAACTTGGAGACTAGTTGTTAATCTAGAGAAGTCGAAGGTGATGGTTTTTCGCAAAGGTGGAGGTAGAGCAAGCGGACAAGAACAGTGGTCATTCAACAATGAAAGAATAGAAGTAGTCAAGGAATACAATTATTTAGGGATTACTATGACCAAGAATAACAGTATGGAAAAACATCTAACCGAGAAACTACAAAAAGCCAAAACTACAATAAATATTGCGTGGAAAAATGTTTTTAGTAATAAAAATGTAGCTCATAGCAGTAAATATAAAGTATTTGAAGCAGTAGCGGAATCAACTTTAATGTATGCAGCCCAGGTTTGGGGTAGTAAGAAGTATGAGTCTGTTGAAAAACTGCTTCGTTTTTATATCAAAAGGATATTTCGACTACCACCAAACTCTCCAAACTACATGCTCATGCTGGAAACGGGTATCTCTCCTCTATTTATTAAATCTCTGAAATTGAATATTGACTATATATGTAATGTTCTTGAGATGTCAGATGAACGTCTCCCAAAAAAAGCAGCACTTCACACAATACGAAATAAATCAGGGTGGTTTAGAGATTGGTTGGAGCTAGCGGAAGAAGCAAATATAAATTTAGCACCAGGTGAGTATCAAAGGTGGAAACCCGCTCTGTATCACTTGATTTCACAAGTAGACGAAAAATGTAGATTGGGATACGCATTACAGGCAGAAGAATCCATCTATAGAATGTCATATAGCAAGCTGAACTACAACCTCAACCAAAGGAACTACTTCCGAGATGATTTACCAACGGAGCATATATCTTTGATATTTAGACTAAGAGGAGAACTTCTCAATCTAAATTACATACCTCATCGCGAAGACCTGCCTTTACTGTGCGAATTATGCAATATGGGTGAAAGAGAAAACATTTTTCATTTTATGGGTAGATGTCCTGTTCTACGAGAAACAAGAAGACATGTCTTTGGTAGTGACATATTATCAGAAGAACGTATAACATATTATCTCAATGAAGTTGATGTTCCCTTATTATACAAATATTGTAAAATAGCATTAAAGTATAGGAATAGAATTATAAATGAAAATTTTTAATTAAATAATAATCAAACAAAGTTGTCAATCGGGCAGACGGCGAATAGCCATGCATTATCGTTGTAAAATTGTATGTATTAATTAATTATTTGTAAATAAAATTACTTATTACTTATTACTTATTACTTATTACTGAAGATACAACTTTCTATCTCAAATACTTAGGTACACCTAAATTCCCATGAAGATTAAATGTAGTTTGACATAGCAGACCAATTATTAAGCAATGACCATGACGAAACCAAATCCAACCAAACCAAGAGCATTATCATTTATCATATAGCAAATGTGGCCAAAACTAGAAGAGCTTGGAGTCTATAGAAACTTTTTCCTAACCACCTTAATCATGAGGATAAAATTCACTATAACCATTAACGTGAAATAAAATGTAGCTGCATAATATACATCGTACAATCGGGAAGTTAAAGAAGAAAAAAGAAAGATTATGATGGAATGAAAAACACCTCTATAGCAAATCGTCCATTTACCCAGACCCCCATCGGTGGACTTTTTTTCATACCCTAAAGTTATAAGATGAAGAAGAAACACATCAACACCATTGCTTCATCTATAAGCTACTATGAAGACGGAGACGATACGACGCGAAGAGGGACGTAAGACCGACCTGGACGACCTCTTGCCATTGATATGGTTTTTCCTTCCTTCCTTCATCATCTTCTTCTTATTCTTCATCGTCGTCGTAGTCTTCGTGTTTTTTCTTGCTGCCATGCCCACTTTTGTCTGTCAAGTTCACGACCATTTCCAGAAACAAAACTATGTATACATCTCGACTAGGTAGGTTCCTACTCCGGTTACAAAATTGCACACTACGAGTATCTATCTATACCTACCAAGACTTGGTACCACTACCAGAAGAAGAAGAAGATAAATAAGAAAAAAAAAGATACAAAACATGAAACATGGAAAAGAAGTGTTTTTCTTTATAACTCGGTTTTTTCCATTTCCTTGACCATCATCGCACCAATCCGGAAAAAGCTGTTCGGACCGAGTCGGTTTCAATGATGTACTAGTTACCACTTTACCCATGATGATGGTCTTCTTGTCCAGTTCAATGAACTGTCAATAGACCTACTCTGCGAGCTAAGTTAGGTTCCAAAGAGAAGCCTTCCTATACCACCTATAGTTTCTTAGAAAAAAAACTGAAAGAATGAAAAACTAAAGAAAATTAGTTCACATTGACGTCCGTCAAGTGTCGGATGGACGACAAAAACAAATGATTACGTATATTTGTTTGTATAATTGCAATCCGAAAAAAAAAACCATAGCACTTGTAATTATGGTTACGGACTATTAGGGTCGATGCATGATTATGATGCCTCGACATTCATTCCCTAGAATCGCAGCACATCACCTCCATCGACCATGACGGAAAAAGAACGAACACACAAATTCACTGAAAGATAGAAAAACTCCAACTCGACCTATCTCTCAGAACACATCCACACAATGAAAATGATGAAGTTAAAGAATAAGAAGACATAGACCAAGACGAAGACGTAAACGAAGACGAAGAAGGCCATGAGGTTTGTTGCTTTGTCTAATTGATGTTCTCTCATTAAACCCGCCGAAGAGGAACACAAACAAACCATTTAGCTAGCTAGATTTATATAAAGTAGACTTTATGTCTTACACCCAGAAAATGGTTTTTATTTATACCTCTGAAGAAGTACTCAAGTCCTATAATAATAATAATAATAATTCCATGAAGGTATCTACATATATATTCAATGTGAAGAAAAGGTGAGACTACCAGGTTAGGCCAGGCGGTGAATGAACTAATCTGCTGCTGGTTGGTTATGGTTTGGTTAGGTCGTTGACTTTCAATCATTTTACACACGAACAACAAAAAAAAAAAAAAGAATTATATCATAACCATAACCTTTATCAAAAAGGGCAAGCGGTTATGGTAATAAGATACACATACCTACATTCGTATGTGTTATACACTTTTTTCGTCTTCTTTTTCATGTAATATCTTCAAAAAATATGAAAACCCATTATTTCACCAAAAAAAGTTTGCCGGTGAGATTTTTCGGGTTGTTTTTTACGTTCCTTTTTCTTATAGCGACAAAAATAAAGTTAAGGGGCAAGTTATGGGTTTTGTTAAAATTAAATAGGATAAGTTATGATTTTGTCTTTGGTAAAATAAACTTTATGTAAGCTTTATGTTATTCATAGACACTTTAAATTCATTTTAAAACGATGTGTGAGCTGTTAAGGCTAAAAAACGGAACGTGAGACGTTTTATTTGAAAATATTAAAGCAAAAATTAAAATGTTTAAAGACTTAAGCATCGACCATAATATTCATTTTAAAGTGGGTGTTAGGAACCAAACCTAAAGCAACCCATAACGACCTCTGTAAAATAGAAGATGAAAGTTATCGATTCGATAAAAAAAAGAGGCTGGGATGCGACCCAGAGCCACCCCTTGTGTCGATTTGTCTTTGTAGGTTTTTTTGTTGGGTTAAAAAAGTTGTCAGTCGAATTATTCTTAAAAAATTTAAAATTACCAAAAATATTTTTCATACAAAGAAATAATTTGCTTGAAAATCTAGTTTCGTTAAATAGATTTTAAGTCGATAACACATTTTTACCAATTTTAACAGCATTTCCTAAATTTGTACAAATTGGATGAATGAAATTAATTTGAGAGTTATCAAGAACCGTCATCAAATTGTAGTACTATTTTTTGTTAATATCAGTTTTTTATGAAAAAACGGACTTATGAATTTTTGTAAAAAAAAAAAAACTACTGAATATCTAAAACAATGTTTTCTGTGAAATAAAAAAAAAGTTTAAAGACAATATTTTTAATTTTTGAAAAGCTATTTAAGTCGAAAGTAAATTTTTACCAAGTTTAATTAATTATTAGGTTTAGGTTTTTATTTTTTGTGAAAAAAACTGTCAATTCGATTTTTATCAAAATTTAACTGAATCTTGACAACAATATTTTTTAAAAGATAAAAGTATTTTAAAACTAATAACTCAAAGTTTTGAAAAGATATTTGAGTCGAAAATCAATTTTTACCAACTTTTATTATTTTTTGTAGGTTTGTATTTTTTGTAAGAAAAACCTTCAATTCGATTTTTCTCAAAAGGTTTATGAATTTTGAAAACAATATTTCTTATAAAAGAAAATTAAATAAAAGCCTTAATCTCAAATTTTTGAAAAGATATTGAAGTCGAAATTAAATTAATTAATTTTTAGGTTTTTTATTTTTTGTAAAAAAAAGCTATAAATTCGATTTTTCTCAAAGTTTTACTGAATGTTGACAACAATATTTAAAAAAAATAAAAGTAGTTTCAAGCAAATATCTTAAAGTTTTGAAAAGATATTTGAGTCGAAAATCAATTTGTAGAAACTTTTATTATTTTTTTTTAGGTTTGTATTTTTTGTAAGAAAAACTATCAATTCGATTTTTCCCAAATGTAGAAAACAATATTTCCTACCAGGTAAAATTAGTAAATTAGTTGGAAGCCATAATCTCAAATTGTTAAAAGGAAATTTGAGTCGAAATTTATGTTTTTAAAAACTTTGAGTAATGTCTTTTTTTTGTTTTCTATTTTTTTATAAAAAAAAACTGTGATTTCGATTTTTCTTAAAATTTTATCTGATATTTAAAACGTTATTTTTCGTTACACAAAATTGTTTTGGATTTGAAATCATTTATTATTCGTAAAATTTTAGAGGTTACAAATTTTTCTTCAGTTTTTTTGATTTATTCGTAAAATGTTCAAGGTGACAATTTTTTTTTCATTTTTTTCGATTTACAAATTGGATTTTTTTCCAAAAATATACTGATTTGGTATCACGTTACAATACATAATACAAAATTTAGTTTAAGTCTCTAGCGTCATTGGTTTGTGAGATATTTAGGGTTAACCAAAATGTTCACCTTTTTTTTAAACTGCTATGGTAAAAAAACACACCCACTCAATTTTCTTGCCAACCCTTTCAGCATCTTTCTGCATTATTATCGGTATAACAAAATGTATTTGCAGTCGATATCTCTTCTTGTTCTTGAGCTATGGACGACGAAAAAAACGTCGCGAGCGTACGTACACACGCATGCACAGACATTTTTCTAAAAATCTTTTATTTTGACTCTAGGGACCTTGAAACGTTGAGAAATGTCAAAATTTTCAATTCGACAAATCGGACCCATTACAATAACTACCGATGGGAAGTTAAAAACTGCCAATTTTATGATTGGCCTTTTAAATATTGAAGATCACAATTACATAAAAAGGTTTTCCAATATCTTTGTGTTTTCAAAACTTAACAGCAGCGCCAGGGCTAAAGCTATCGAATTCACAGAAGGAAGATGATTACTAACTGAAGTAACAAAAAGTTTCATTTTTCACTTCGAAATGATGATCATTTATCAGAACTTTCCAGTTTCAATATCCTTCAAACATTTTTAGCTCATCAATAAAAAAAAATCAAATAGTTTACGAAACAATCCTGCTTTCGATTTGAGTTAAATTTTTTAAAAACATTGTGCCCGAACTGCTAGAATAGGTAAACTTAGCCCGAATTCAAATCTCAATTTATCAATTTTTTATATCACATCAGGTTTTTCAACATATGCAACTTTATAAATGCTAAAAACAATCCCCAAAGAATAAATTTTTTAACAATACTACCGGCTCGGTACGTTCTTTGCTACGTATAAGGCATAGTAAAAAAAAATTATTAAGTTCATTTATTTAAACAAAAAAATATTTCAAATTGCTAGCTTTTTAAAAGTCCAAATGACCCAAATGATATATTGTTTATATCATATTTATCAGCAAAGAGTAAAGACTAAAAAATAAAAAAGAATTGGGCACTCTTACTATGGTGGGTCTATATGGGTTAGTCTAAAACAGTTGGATAAACAATATTTTCATTTTTTTTTTCATTTTGAGCACGAATAAATAAACAGTTGGGGGTACCGGGTCTAGAACAGGCAACATAAAGTTGGACATGTGAAAAACATGATTCCTCCAAATTGACACCACAAACGTGAAGTGTTTGCCCTTGGGCCTTATTTATGAACATCGCAAATGATAAACGCACAGGATATTGTAATCTTTT
This sequence comes from Eupeodes corollae, assembly GCF_945859685.1. Taxonomy (NCBI): domain Eukaryota; kingdom Metazoa; phylum Arthropoda; class Insecta; order Diptera; family Syrphidae; genus Eupeodes; species Eupeodes corollae. Next base: position 142,697,722 of record NC_079147.1, on the reverse strand, counting down.
GAATTCAAATGGCATATCAGTTGGAGTCATAGTGATACTCGGTATCAAATACACTTCTGATTTTGATTTACCAGTGTTAGGATTGTAGCTTTAATCAAATTTGGCAATAACTTGGTGCCATTACACAGTTTTGTTGGATTAATGTTTCACAATAATATAATCAATCAACCAAATTTCAGATTCAAGCAATGCTGTGGTAAACCAGACGGTTTCAATGAATTTAAAAATTTAATTGGATAATTCATTGCCTCATCTTGATTCATAACACTGTCAAATGATTTATATGTCAGGACTACACCTGGCTGTTTCGATTGAATTTGAAAATGAATGGTATTGATATGAATGTTTTTCGGTGCTAAAATGGTGCGTTCTCGCAACCAATCATGATTTCTGTAGTTCTGAAGAATATTCGGAGTAACACTTTCAATCAACTCATCTATAGATTGCGCAATTGTACAAAAATTGTTCGGTAAAGTGATCAATCCGTTGGTATTGTCGATTGGTATTTTGCCATCACCAATTTTTAACAATTGTTTTGATAACTCATGGGCAGTTCAATCATTATGTAGGTGAATAAGCATATTAATGTTCAGTGTCAATTTTCGTACATATCTCAAAAGAATTGATGACTTCAAACAGGCGTTTACTTCATCAGTAGAAGTTTATCACGGAATGACAGGCAATGTTTGACGAAAGTCCCCTGACAGCAATATCAGAGAACCACCAAAACAGCTGTAAATCTTGCATTGTTCGATTAAATGCTTTTATTGATTTTTTATTCGCCATTTTGAACTCATTCCATATAATTGACGTTAATCGCAGAACTTTTGTCATAGCAGAATTTCTCGAAATATTGCAAGTTGGAGTTTCAATCACCCGTAAAATTAAATGGAAATTTGAATGCAGAGTGTGCGGTCCTACCACCTTCTAATAATGTAGCAGTAATTCCGGAATATGCAAGTAGTGCCAATGCAAATTTCTGTTCCAATCGAATAGTCGCTAAAATCAATGATACAACGAAAGTGTTTCCTGTACCACCAGGTGCATCCAAGAAATACATTGCCAATCACTAGGATGAGGCCACATATTTTTCAACCGATTTTCGGTCCGATACCTGTTGGATTTTGTTTAACCCGGTAAATTGTACTACATGAGAGTAGGTACATATTTTCTTAAAACAAAGTGATACAATTATAGGGTTAATTAGAAAAGACCGTTGGAATTTCCCTACATTAATGAATGAGCTACCTAAAAAGGATATAAAAAAGTGAGTCACTAGGATGAGGCCATTGCGAATATTTCGTTGTAGAAGTTCAGATCAGCAATTTTTTTCAAAATTTGAGTTACAATATTTAAGAACGTTTTACAAATAACTATTTTTATTAAATTTCAACTACAAATGGGTTCCGGAAAGACGTTGACAGTAGCAGAAAGAGGACAAATCGATGCTTTCAAGGAAATGGGACTCTCAAGCCGAGAAATAGCAAGGAAGCTGAACAGAAGTACGACAGTTGTAAACAACTATCTTGCTGATCCTCAAAACTATGGAAAAAACCAAAAAGGACGCACAGCCCAAGCAACAACATCCCGAGAAAAGCGGTTAATTTTACGTATTGCTTCAAACTCTACTCAATCAGCTACTAAAATAAGGTCCAAAAGCGGAGTATCAGCCAGTATTTCGACAGTCCGAAGGATAATAAGAAAAGATGGTACTATCCAGAGAAGAAAACTCAAAAAGAAACCTGTTCTAAAGCAAGTACACAAGGAGTTGCGAATTAACTTTGCAACAGAACATGTCTCTTGGAGCAGTCAATGGAAACGCGTCGTCTTTTCGGATGAAAAAAAGTTTAGCCTTGACGGCCCCGATGGTTACAACTTTTATTTCCATGGTTTAAGAAAAGAGGAACTAATTTTGGGAAGACATCACAGCCGTACATCAGGTGTTATGGTGTAGGGAGCTATCACCTACTGTGGCAAAATCGAATTGGAGTTTCTTTCTCTAACAATGAACGGAATCAGCTACAAATACTTGTTGGAACGCTCATTTCAGAAGATGAAAAATATTTTTGGACCTCTGCCTTTTCCAAGAAGACAATGCCCCCATCTACACTTGCAGGGTTGTCAAAAGCTGGATTTTATCAGAAAACGTAGAGCTTTTGCCATGGCCACCCTATTCACCGGACTTGAACATAATCGAAAACGTATGGGCATGGCTATCTCGAAAAGTTTATGAAGGCGGTAGACAATTTGAAGACAAGGACTCCTTAATTGAAGCTATCCGTGATGCCTGGGACGAGTTTTCACTTGACTATTTAAAAAAACTTTATGATTCCATTCCAAACCGTCTAATGGAGGTCATATAGAAAAATGGGGGGCATACTCATTATTAATTGAGAAAAACTTAATAAATAAATGTTTGAAAACCAAAAACTGTAGACATTTCTTTCATTTTTTTGATATTTTATAAGATTTTTCATGTGGCCTCATCCAACTGACGCACTTTTTCATACTGTTTTTAAGTAGCTCGTTAATTAATGTAGGGAAATTCCAACTGTTTTTTCTATCTAACCCCTTAATTTTATTACTTTTTTTAAAGAAAATATCTACCTACTCAAATGAAGTAAATTTTTATTGGTACGAAATTTCCAGCAGGTATAAAGAACGAACTGCCTCATCCTAGTGATTGGCAGTGTATAATCCACCTGTATTATTGGAAACAGCAGTCATGATTGTGTCATACACATGTTTTTGTTGAATATTCAATTTGGTTATATTCGATTGTACAAATAAACGTAAATAATTAGAATTGAACTCCTGCTCAAGTTGCAATTCACGATCAAAAAAATCATGTATCTCACAATTTGGTGCGGTCACACCCAATTGTGCTAATGCTTTATTTACAATCCTTAGACACATGTCTTCAATTTTCCAAGGTTATAAACAAATCGGGATTTCTTTACGTATTAGTACTTACTCTTTGTATAAAGGAGAATAGAAAGATGTTAATTTTAAACCTTTTCAAGATTTTTTTTTTAATTTTCTCTACCTTCTTTGGACTTCCACGAATAAAATTAGCCAAATCGATAAAGGCATTGTTGAGTTCATTACAACGAAAAGTGGCATTGTTTTTTATATATATAGAAGATTGCAAAGTACACACATTTTTCTAGAAATGTTCATACTTATCAGTCTTTATTTGACTCTACATGAAGTTTTAAGCAAACCAAAAACACGTTTTGGATATAAAGGGTGATTTTTTTGAGGTTAGGATTTTCATGCATTAGTATTTGACAGATCACGCGGGATTTCAGACATGGTGTTAAAGAGAAAGATGCTCATTATGCTTTGACTTTTCATCATGAATAGACTTACTAACGAGCAACGCTTGCAAATCATTTAATTTTATTACCAAAATCAGTGTTCGGTTCGAAATGTGAAATCCGCTTTTTTATCGACAAATTTTGTTCAGCGATGAGGCTCATTTCTGGTTGAATGGCTACGTAAATAAGCAAAATTGCCGCATTTGGAGTGAAGAGCAACCAGAAGCCGTTCAAGAACTGCCCATGCATCCCGAAAAATGCACTGTTTGGTGTGGTTTGTACGCTGGTGGATTCATTGGACCGTATTTTTTCAAAGATGCTGTTGGACGCAACGTTACGGTGAATGGCGATCGCTATCGTTCAATGCTAACAAACTTTTTGTTGCCAAAAATGGAAGAACTGAACTTGGTTGACATGTGGTTTCAACAAGATGGCGCTACATGTCACACAGCTCGCTATTCTATGGCCATTTTGAGGGAAAACTTCGGAGAACATCATCCATTCATCTCAAGGAATGGACCGGTAAGTTGGCCACCAAGATCATGCGATTTGACGCCTTTAGACTATTTTTTGTGGGGCTACGTCAAGTCTAAAGTCTACACAAATAAGCCAGCAACTATTCCAGCTTTGGAAGACAACATTTCCGAAGAAATTCGGGCTATTCCGGCCGAAATGCTCGAAAAAGTTACCCAAAATTGGACTTTCCGAATGGACCACCTAAGACGCAGCCGCGGTCAACATTTAAATGAAATTATCTTCAAAAAGTAAACGTCATGGACACCAATCTAACGTTTCAAATAAAGAATCGATGAGATTTTGCAAATTTTATGCGTTTTTTTTTAAAAAAGTTCTCAAGCTCTTAAAAAATCACCGTTTAGTTTTAGCTCACATTTTTAAATGATCCATTTTCAGCTTTACTATTTTATTCTTTAAAACTATTTTCAGTTTTTTTTTAGACAAGTTAAATCTAACATCTAAGAATTTTCAAACAGTTTTATATTAAAAAAAGATATTATAGATTTAAAAAATCATCACAAATTTTATCGTTTTCATGAATTAAGGTAGAAATCCTTGTAAATGTGTTTTTTTTCCTCAATTTTAAAAAGTTATAAATATCTCAAAACCCTTACGTCATAAAGTAATTTTCAAGTCGTATTTTCATTAAGGAAATCAAAATCTATTGGAAAAGTGCAACTAACGCAAATAAAATGTAAATATATTTTTGACAATAATATTAACGTTTTTAACATTGAGCAAAGTTTTTAGAAAAATCTGATAAGGCCTTTTCTTTACACAAAAAAAAAGAAACCTTTAAATGAATTACTAAACATTTATTTGATTGTTTTTCATATGCAGTAAAGTGAGAAATTAAAAAAAGGCAATTCGCAGCTAAACTTGGAATAATTTATAACAAAATTGCAAAAATTCATCATAATTCCGACCAGATTTAATTTTAAATTATTATAAAATGTATAATTTTAAAAAGGGTATGTTAAGAAAATATCGGGAATAATTTTTGTTTATTTTTTCATGTTTTTTATTTTCCAAATCGAACTTGAATAAAAAAAGAACTGAAAGAAAGGATTCGTTCGTAGATTTTGGTCTTACTATGTGTAGATCTCCACCTGCAACAGATGGCGCTGTTTTTTCTGACTTTAACAAAATGAAAAATAAGAAACAGCTTATGTTTATTTCCGATAAATTTAAACAACTTAGTCGAGTCAGCTTATAAAAACAAAACTATAACAATTAATTATATAAAAAAAATTTAAATGAGGCACTAGGAACTCCAAGAGGGAAAGAAAAGTTAGTTGAAAACCAGAATCTATTCATTATCTTAATTTTTAATCTCTTACCAAATACTTTATTCGATCCGTAGCTGCCGAAAAAATTGTAGAATTTTAAATAAAAATATTTAAAACATGTATTTCGAAAGTAATCAAATTATAAAGCTTTAGTTGAAACAAATTGAAAAGAAATTTATTCTCTCGAAATATCGAAGTTCATATTAAGTTCTAAAATGGCGTCAAAGTGTTTTGTATGTTGAACACTACTATACGAACACATCCATCGAGCCTCAATTTAGTATCAAACGCACCAGCGAACGACGCAACGTCTTAATCTAAATCACAACGTTTAAATCTACCGTAGTAAGATTTCACTTTACTGCATATATAAGTTTCTACGGTATTGAAAATGCTTTTTCTAAAATGATTATTAGTAGCAGTTTATACATTTTTTTTAAATGTTAAGGCAATTAAGTAGTACCCGTGGCATGATAGTTAGTGCGTTGGACTGTCATGCAAGGGGTCTTGGGTTCAATCCCTGCCTGGGCCAGCTTAATTTAAAAAAATAATTTTCGCGGGTACTGCCTCTTGCGAGGAATTGACAAATCCTTCAAGAGTAATTCTTGTCATGAAAAAGTGCTTTCTCAAATTAGCCGTTCGGATTCGGCCTTAAATTGTAGGTCCCTTCCATTCCTGACAACAGTACTCGCACACAGGAATGGTTGAGAGTTGTAAGTCACTAGGCCCTGGTTCACAACGGACTGTTGCGCCACCCCATTTGATTTTGAATTAAGAACCCTATAATTCAGCATAAATTTGAAATGTCAATTTTCAGGATTAGGAACTAAAAATTGGAAATCTTAAGTTCTTATGGCTTGCTCTAAAATTCCTTACAACTTTGAAAATCTGTACACATCTTAAGTAACCAATTCTCAAATCTAAATCTAAAAACAAATCATATCGAAAATGCAACACTGAATGAAAAAAGTTTGAAATCTCTCTAGTGACAGAAAACCAACAAATTCTGATTTAAAAATGAGGAAATTTGGAATCCTTTTATTCAAGTTATCGTTTTTAGCTTGTTATTTTGGTTTTTAGAGAGTTTATTTTGGAGACTTCTGCTAGAGTACTCAGTTTCTAGTTCCTTTAAGATGTTTTCCCCAAATTTTCTATAACACAAAATATAGCATTACATTTTTTTTAGAAACGCCCTATTTTCGGCAGTCCTACTAAAACATTAACCCCTCGGAATTTAATCTTTGATCAAATTCATTCGACAAAGTCGTATACTTTATTATTTTTTAAAACTTTTTTTCGGGTTAATCCTACAACCTTAACACGTTATAGAACATCCTGTCTGCCTTATTCATGAAAAGCACCAACGAAAAAGAAAAACCGACAAAAACATTTTCCTTCTTTAAGGCTCTTTCGATTTTGTTGTCATCGAGATATGGGTTTTACGAGAAGATATCTTCCTGTTCGGTAGTACAGTGAGTGACTGAATGGGTGGTATAGTAATAATTTTTTTTTTCTAGATCAGTAAGCACTTTTAAAACGAAAACCGTTTAAAGTTTGTGTTTTTCTTCTACTTCTTTTTGGGGGGGGGGAGATACATATCCTTTTTCTTCTTCTTCTTGGTACAAAGTTTTTCCTGAAAGGATGTGTTGAAAAAAAAAGTTCTCAAACTGATGGCGACAAATTTTTATCGATAATATCTCATCATTACAAATAGAAGGCGAGGCGTAAGGTTAAGTTATTCGATTATTCAAATACCCCCAAAAAAAAGAAAAAAGAATAGAAAGATTTTAGACTATGAAGTTGATGGGCATATAAGATATTATGGGATTATACATATACAACAACCCAACATTCAGACATATAGAAAAAGCTGATATTAAGAGCTAGTTTGATGAAGGCTTTCAACGAGGCGAGAAAATGGAGCTATTAAATTTTCTTATTATTTGGCTTATAAAAGTTGAATAGCAAAAAAAAAACAAGAAAGAAAATAGTTGGTAATTCGGGGTTACATTATTTTGAAACTTACACAAGAGATGAAGTATGTAAAGTTATGATAAATTGCTGTTTGACGTCACTTTATTTGTATAGTGAAGCTATTTTAGGCAACATAAAATTTTAAGATCTTAAAGACTGTTAACATTTAGGAAAATGGTACAATCTAATTCTTACGTCAACACTATTCCGTCTATCGTTTGATATGCTAGAAATAAATGACACCACTTTTGTCACTAAAATTGACGAATTAAATTGGTTCGGTCACATACCTACATCATACACAATATTTTCTAACAAAATATCGAAAGTAAATAATCAAATAAAAAATTAATAGGCCCAAGGGAAATAACGAAGAAAAAATCTTGAAAATCTGCGTTAAATACTGATTAGTCATGTTTTCAGAGTAGTTTCAGAGCAAGACTGAACTGTTACTCTTTATGACCAAAACTAAAAAGACCTGCCTTCATCCTTTCTTATTTTCCAGCCCGAAATATCTAGGAGACATTCTAGATACATACATCTTTAACTAAACTGGAAAGCAAACATTGAAAGACGTTTTGAGATGACCTGCATTGCCTCCAACGTGCGCCGCACAGTGGTGCGAGAGCGGAAAAAAGTCTTTTTAAGAAGTTATATTTATCCTTTTAAATTTTATGTTTAAGTACTCTTATATAACCCGAGCGTATGATTTAAAAGTATTTTTCAACATATATATTGTATGTTCTGATTTACAAGCCCTCAAAGTTGAAAAATAATTTTACTCAAATCGCGAACCGTATTTTCAACAAATTTTGAGATGTTTTTTTCCGAAGTTCCTTTAAATAAATTCTCTAGCTTCTTAAATAATTTAATTGGTCTATTTTCGATTATCTAAAATAAAAAAAAAAATGATTATTTATAAAAGATATGTTCTATAAGTAGTCTGAAGCTTAAGTACTAGGAAAAAATGTGTTTTTTTAAAACTTTTTGATTTCAAAAAAAAGCTCCAAAAGACTCCAAGAAAGTAAGTATGCCAGCATATGCTCCATGCGTTTATGTAAAAGCACAGAAAAAATCAGCTGCAGATACGTGCAGATGTGGAAGTTATGATCAAAAATGTTTCACTGAATCGGATTTCAAAAAACTGCGTTTTGACGGTGGTGTTTACCAAAAAGTTTGATTTCTTCGTTATTAATTGTCAGAATGAACTGTTTAAACCCATTATTTTAAGAAAAAATGTCAAACTTTATTTTAAAAATAAAACAAAATTAATACATTGACACAGGTCTGAGATTTTCGATTTTTGCGAAACCATTTATTTCTGCCCGAAAAATTTTTTCAACTTTGAACTCAATTTTCTTGGAAAGAACACACGAAAAGCAATATAGTTTTATGATATTTTAAATTATATGATAGAGCTTAAAAAAAATAAAGAAAAGGATTAGGGATAATCCTTTATTTTTTTAGTTTTTTGCTAAAAGTAGGGCAGGTAGAAATAAAAAAGGTGTTATTTTTAAAGTTTTATTGCTTTGTTTTTGTTGTGTATTGCGTAATTTTGTATTACCTGTCTTATTAGAATAAAATCTCTTACTTAAATCTATATATATAAAGGATTAATTTAAAAAAAAGTCAGTATTGAGTTATTGACCATTTGTGCAAGGTGTTTAAGAAAAATGTTTACTCTGATCAATCAATAAGTGAAAGTGAAGTGAATCTCATTTTAGCGTCATAAAATTACTACTTCATAATTGTTTTTTATTTATTTTTTGTATGTATTTATCTATTTATTTATTTAATTTTATAATATACATAGTTAGTAATAATATTTTGTTCAAAATAAAAAGTTAAGATTTTACTAAAAAAAAACTTTTATTTAAATATAACATCAAAAGCCTCAAATTTTAGAAAAATGTCAATAACTTTTTTTCTAATAATTTTTTCTTGACCAAATTTTGACCAAGCATGTATAAGACTAATCTTAACATGTGTTTAAAATTTCATTAAAATTCGTTTAGAAGTTCAGATTTTACAGACTTTTTTCCGCTCTCCCATACAAAAATCAAAAACCCCCAAATTTTAGAAAAATGCCAATAACTTTTTTTCTAATAATTTTTTCTTGACCAAATTTTGACCAAGCATGTATAAGACTAATAGTTCAGATTTTACAAAAATTTTTCCGCTCTCCCATACAAAAATCAAAAACCCTCAAATTTTAGAAAAATGTCAATAACTTTGTTTATAATTTTGTTTTTTCAACCAAATTTTGACCAAATATGTATAAGACTAAGATGTATGCCAGATTTTACAGACTTTTTCCGCTCTCCCATACAAACCGAACCACTGTGCGCCGTAGAAAATTGTTTGGTAAGAAATGGTGCCTTCAATCGAAGATGATTTTGTTGACTTACACAGCTGTTGTACGTCCTATTTTCTCTTTTGGATGGATTGCGTGGTGGTCTGATCTTAACAAGAAATATAACATCGAGAAACTAAGGAAGGTTCAAAAAATTGCTAGTGTCGGCACTGCCCTTCGATCCTGTTCAACAGATGCTTTAAATTTTATTCTGCACATCCTATCAGTTGACCTACACAATAAATATTCAGTACCGTGCAGCGGGTTAAGGCTTGAAGAATTAAACTGTTGGTTTTAAAGGCCCTATTGGCAGACAGCTACTACTGCACCCCACCCTCGAACCTCAGTAAATTTTCAAGTCATTTCTCCTGCCAGAAAGAATTGAGAGGATAACATGTTTGGTCGGGATTCTTTTTCGAGTCCTTAAATGTGCCGATAAGTCTTTTGGGCCACCTGAAAACCAAACCAAACCAAAATAGAAACACTGATAGCCGGGAGGCTGTAATAGCTGTCTATTCAACCACAGAGTCCTATATATTGATCCAACAATTTCAGGATGAACTATTGAGCCTCATATCTAGGAAGATATGACCTACTTATAGCAAAAACTGTTCTAACGAACTTTTATGAAGTTCTAAGCATGATAAAGCCTACATCACTGCAATATGTACCGGGCATTGGCCGATAGAAGAGCATGCAGCAATCACAATACTCCCTGCTGTAACTGCAAAAACCAACATGAAAGAGAAACTGCCTTACCATAGAATTTTAAGCTTCAGAAGGGCATTCTTAAAAGATCTTGATGAACTTTCCGAGATGAAAATCAAAAGACTTGATATCCTTTTTGAACAAACGAAATGGCTCTAAAGTGCTTATTTTTTTCAATATAAATCCATCATAAAACCATCTAACATAGGTCTAACGAGTTTATGGTATCAAGTGGGCACTTTACAGCTCTAATTTTGTCGCTACTTTCTGTTCTATCAATCCCGACCTCTCGAAAAAATCTTTTCACGAAACCGAATGTTTTATTAGCTTTTTTATAACATAATTATATTAAAAAGTAAAACGTATATTTTGAGTCTAGTACAACACCAAGGTCAGAAAAACTTCAAAAAGGACGAATTCAACATATAGTCATATTATTAAAATAAAACTATTTTTATTTATCACCATTCCCAAAATGTATTTAGATCTTTTTGTAGCTCCTTACAATCTTTAATGATAGTGATAAAGAATTATTTAAAACCGGAAGCAAATCACAAATAAACAAAATAAAAAGCAAGGGACCAAGGTGACTCCCTTGAGGTACACCAGATTTGACCTCAACGGTTATTCCTGAATAGAAATAGAAAAATGTATTAACGTAATACGACTGTGCTCTTGGGTTTATTTCCTCCCGAAATCAAGTGAATTTCAACATAAAGTTAACCCTAAAGCCTTCATAAACTCTTAATTGCTTTTTAAAGTAGACAAAAGTTGTTTCCTTTCAATAACAATTCAATTATTATTCAAATACATTCAAATCTTTCGTACGCTTACAAATATATTGAAATATATAGTGTTGATTTTTTGTGAAGAAATTAAATTATTTGTACGAACATATTTTGACGGTTAAACAACAATTTTTTCAAGACATTTTTTTTTTGTTTTTGTCAAAAATATGATTTTCCAAGTTTGTTTCAAAATATTAAAAACTTAAGACAAATTAAAGATACAAACAAAAACATCATCCCGCAATCAAAACAAATTATTATTTTTGTCATTTAAATTTAGAAATCTGACGCATTTAGTGCGGCTGTTTCTAGCGTTGACGTATCTCACCTGCTTTTTTTTACCTTTCGCGTTTCGCTTCGCGCTCCGTTTTTCATATTTTTGTCTGATTGAATAAAAATATTTGTATCTATTGTAGAAATCTGTATGGACCATGTTGAATACGGCCACAGAAAAAAAATATATGAAGAAATATTTTTAAGATAAATAACGTCCACTAAGATGCAGTGACACAAAATCTTGGCACGAAGCCTAAATTTTCAATTTGTCCCCCTATCACCATTGGTAGGGATTTTTTTTTTCTAGAGTTCTTTCTTTTTAAAAAATGACAAAATGATGTGGAACTGAAAGAAGTCCTCGATATGGTAAGATATTGAGGTGTGTTGTGATAAAATGTAGAGTAGATACTTCAATTGAAGACTATTTGTGGTGACCAAGAATTGAAATCAGGAAGTTTTTCTTTAACCAATTGAATGCCAAAAAACTGTTCCAATGATGCCAATGACGATAATAAGCACTGATGAATGATGGATGGATATTAATGTTTTGTTTTTGTATTTTCAAAGCCACATCATCTGTTTTTCAGATATATTTTATTTAACTATTGTTATTTTTTTCAAAAATGTTTTTGAATGAGGGAATTAATAATAATTAAACCTTTCGAACTTTATGAAGCACCAAGTGGTGCCAATGATTCTTCTTTCAATTTTGTTGATTTTGACAAAGAATAAGCATAAAATTGACATTTGGGTCAAAAGGGAGAAAACGAAGAACAGAAATCTTTTTTGATGAGGGTGATGTAGTTTTAATTAAAATATACAAGGAAAAAACATGACATTTAAATAAAGTAGTGTTAATTCCTCCACAAAGTTAAGACAGTTTAAGCTTATTGGTTGTAGTGTTAGCTGTCAAAATGGAATACCACTAAGAAATGAAAAATGACTGCTATCAAAAAACAATTGTGAACCAATTTTTTAATAAGTTTGTCTAGAGGAGAAGTGGAGAGGAAAAGAATAAATTCAAATCAAAGAAGAAAAAGTCTTCCTAAAGAGGTGTCAAGTAAGCATGACAACTTACAAGAAAAGACTTTTTTGACTATTTTGGTTTTACACCGGCGTTTTCAATAGGAACTTGACAACTTGTAATTTAATTTGTGAACGCACCCTTTACTAATCATCCAACTGTCATTGTCAATTTTGTGTGTAAACTCAAGATTATCATCATGATCAAGTAAACGAACGATCAACGTCTGCAAATTATAAATGTTATTTTTAACAGAGCTTTGGAGTCTATTAACGCAAGTTCAGGTTTTTTGTGTGATGTTGCCGTGTCAGTGATACAACGGGTTGCTTGAAGTGTCAAAAATATCTCGTCCGTAGCAAACGATCTTAATCAGTCAATTCCACGGCATTCTCAAGAAGTGAGCATCGTGCTAGACCACGTTTAGGAGTATTTTGCGTAAGGGTCTTGGGTTGAACCCATTTTGGATCAGGCTTACTCAGGAATTGAAGCCGACACGCACAGCATACGTTCTCCAATTGATGATGAATTTCATCGCAAAATCATCTTTAGTAACGAAACTAGTCTTTGGCTAAACGGGTTCGACAATAATAACAAAAATGCCCTTTTCTTGGGGTAAAAATCCACATTTGCTTCATCCACAAGAAATAGTTATTTGGTTCTGTTTTCGTCATTGATAACGATCGTCACGTTACTGGGAATGATCAGCGTTAACGCGCCATGATTATAGGCCCGAATTTGAAGATATGGACTTGCACGACGACATGAGTTCTTAATAGGCTAGTTCCACATTGTTTTGGGGTTTTAGGTTCAATCCCTGCCTGTGCTACCTAAAGTTTTTTTCACAGGTACTTGCAAGGACTTGAAGGATCTTCCAAGAATTATTCTTGTCATGAAAAGTGATTTCTGATTTTATTTTAATATTTAGGTGCAACAGTTTCTTGAGAACTAGGGCCTAGTGACTTACAACTCTCGTACATCCCTGTGTGCGATTAATGTTATCATTGTGTGTTAGACCCTACAGGTCTAAGCAGAATCCAAACAGCTAATTTGTCTTTAGATGACACAAGCAGGGATTGAACCCAAGACATCTGGCAAGACAGTCCATCGCACTAACCATCACGCCAAGGGTAACACTTTCTCAAATTAGCCGTTCAAATTCGACATACAAATGTAAGTCTCCTAGTTCTTAGCCAACTGTCATGCCACATAATTTATTTTATGTACTTAAGTTTAATGAGCTTATGATCTCAAGAAATAGACCAGTCAATTGTCCGAAATATTTGTGCGATTTTAACGACTCTAGTCTAGACGGTAAACTAGTATTGGTAATTTCTGCCGAAATGTGTGGTCGGGTCATCGGAAATAGGGTGCAACAAATCGACGTGCCACCGAAGGCCATAAGAACGAAGTGGAATACCACTCATAAATGTGTTGATTTTACTTCAAAACGATAGTGAAGTTTTGGAAAAAAATATCTCAAATAGTTTACATTTTTTTGAAAACACAACGTGTCAAGTTTTTAATTAATTTATTTTTCAAGTGAATGAAAATAAAAACCTAACATTTCTAAATTTTGCAAAAAAAACCTCCATTCTGAATATTATAAACCATGCATCACACCATAACCACTAATTATTTCCCTCTTTTTCAACTTTCAATGGACTTTAAGATAACTTCTCATTAAATTTTATTTTATTTCTCATAATTTTGAACTTCAAAAGAAGCTTTTACAACTTAAGTAATTAATTGATTGTTTAATCCATTTGCATCTAATGAAGACTTTGCCTGATGCTAAGTACACATCATAAATTTCGTACATTCATTGCACTTCTGTTGCATTTCATCTAAGCATAATACCATTTTACTATACACTCTGTCCAGTCCTACATAACGTAGATAGGTAGATAGAAGGTACATTATGTCTGTATACATTGATATATTTTGTCTGAAGGTACATTTGGTTAAAGTGCATTAAAGTCTTACCGCAACAGCTTAGTGCCGCATGATTTATTACATTAACATGACACTTTACGACTATTCCGATAACTTAAGGTGTATCTTAACCTCAATATAGGACGGGCAAATAGCAAAAAGACAGATTCGATTTCCTAAAGGGGTTGCAATATAAAAAAAAACAACACCAAATCTGTGCATAAGCCGAACAATTTTTGCCAGAAACACATCATGCCACACAACGTCATATGTCAAACAGCCAGAAACAGCAACAGCCAACTCCTAAGCTTCTGTGAGAGCAATGCTAAATGCAATTTCCAATTCTTGACAAATGAAAGGACGAAATTGGTTAAAAATAAGAAGAAAAAAAAGGACCAAAATCCAAAAGAGAAACTAGAGCCAAAGGAAGAAAATTCCATCAGCAGCCCTTCTGACGACAACAGCAATGACTCCGACTACGAAAACGGCTACGACAACGACAACAACGACGACTACGGATAAGGACGATGTCGTTGAAGCTCTTCCTTTGGTTGCAACGTAACACATAATATATGTACGAGTGGTATATATACTCTCTAGGCGGCAAACTGTACGAGTATGTGCCTGGCGGCCAGAGGGCTCTGAAAAGGGACGATGATGGGGCTTTAACGATGTGTGTATACTGAATGATAACCTTCACTTCCCATTCCCGCTACCGACCGCCACTGTACCGCGCGAGTTTTATTTTGGAAAATAAAACGGATTCTGCTTCGAGAATTTCTAATCTATTGCATTCTGGCATTCAGTGCGATTTTTTGGTCTTTTTTAAGGGGTATGGGGGAAAGGGTGACGAAAGGTTCATCTCTTCTTCCGTGTGCGCCCGTCATCTCTCATATCGTCTTCATGGAATTTCTACCTTCTGTTTTGTGTTCCTACCTTACCAATACCTACTGCCTGTTCTTTTGGGTTATGTATTATGTTCTGGCTGGATTGTTGCATGCAACACAGAAGCTGATGTTGTCCGTACTTGGAGTTATGTTTTATAACCTCTCACTCTTCTCCCTGTGATGAGCACATCACATTGGCAGTGGGAGAATAGAAATATAAGAGTTCAATGGCCGCTTTTCCTTTTCCGTCTTCCTATATACCTCATACTCATAACTACATAAAGACCCCATCCATGGTATCCAGTTCACAACTTGTTTTTCTTTCCCGGTATACAGTAACCAGGTTTAACATAGGTACCTAGATATCTAAGCCTGGTCGCCATTCTATACAACCATTTCTCTGTAAAATATCTTGCTAGATAAATATTCAAGAATCTGAATGCCATCTGTTTTCTGTTTCTTCTCTCGCACACTAAAAACTCAGCTCGGATTTGTTTGAGATTTCAGAAAGAGGTTACAAATATAGTCACGACATTCACATATATCCAAAGTTATACAGCTTATAGCTATAGGGGCTTACAACGACCGCCGTGGACAACGAGTGATGGTCGTTTCTGGGTTGGTGCTAGTTTCTATTCCAAACAAACCAAAACCAAGACCAAGAGCAAGACCCTAGACCAACAAGGCTAAGCTTAAGCCATAACTTAAGAAAAGACTACGACAACAAACAAACGAAAACGACGGAGACGAAGACGAAGACCAAGAAGAACTTGAGTCTTATTCCTTTTAGTTAAAATGAGACCAATAACAACAACAATTCTGATTGGCATTTTATTTATTTATTTGTATTCTTTTTTTGCAAGTTATTTCCTTTTATGCTTTGCTTTCTTTTATGTTGTGAGTTCTTTTCCTTGAATCATCCTTTATAAGGGTTTTAACCATTTATTTCCGGGATTTGTAAAATAGTTCTCCAGGTGGGATTGTTTTTCTTTTCTTGTTTTTTGGCGGAAAAAATAAAACAATGAAAAACTTTGTCTATTGCCATTACAATGCAAATTATTTTGATATTGTTTTGTAGAAATGCATCATGAGGAATAAGGAAAAGAAGAGCTGTAGAAGATATACCTAGGTAAGGTATCTAGATTGTCGAGATTGTTGGTGACAGCAAATTGGAATAAGATTGCAATATTTAAGTTTCTGTTGTTGTTTTTGTCTTTTCCGGAAACTGATTTTATCTATAAAGCTTTTATAGAATTCCTGAAAAATGGTTCTGTTCTTTTAAAACTATGATACAGTTGGAAGTTTTAAGATTGCTTGGATATTAGAAGGGGTGAGTGTTAAATTCAATTTTAAGTGTAATCAAATGAGAATTTGTTTCATGGTTTTTTTTTAGCCTTTAGTCAAATTTTGAAATTAACATGTTTAGCTGAAAAATTTTAAAAATGTCCATACAAGGGATTGTAAATAATGTTCTAGTTATTTAACCTAGTCATGTAATCTGTCTAAAGAAAGAATCCCTATACATAGCTTACTTAATTACTTTAAGTTGCGCTACAGTCCTGTGTAAACTGAGGCCTCACCCAACAAACTTCTACATCCAACACCCTAGGTAGATGTCTCCAGTTGCGCACTCCAAGTTGGGTGAGGTCAATTTCCACCTGATACGCGGTCTTGCTCTACTATGCTGGAATCCAGCAGTGCTTGGACGTTTATCCTTCTGGCTAAGCCTACGTCGATGCACAGCCCCTGTACAGCTCGTTCCATCTTCTCCATCACCTTTCATGCCTCCGAGAGCGTAGATCACACGAAGAACATTGCTTTTGAAACTGTATAGAAGGACTGAGATTATAAGGGTCTTATATAGAATTTGGTTCCTGGAGGGAGGGCTTTCTAGGCCCAAATTGATCTAAGCGCTGGTGTTGCTTTCTGTGTTCATAGCGGAGTCTAGGTAGATAAAGTCCTTAA
This sequence comes from Eupeodes corollae, assembly GCF_945859685.1. Taxonomy (NCBI): domain Eukaryota; kingdom Metazoa; phylum Arthropoda; class Insecta; order Diptera; family Syrphidae; genus Eupeodes; species Eupeodes corollae. The sequence goes on along the minus strand of NC_079147.1, from coordinate 142,680,690 downwards.
CTACTACGTCTGTAGATGGTAGATGTTATCAGCATTGGACAGACTTTTCAAAGATAGTGCATCTAGTGTTGACGTGGGAGTTCTGCACTATTCTTTCAAGGACGATGTTAAAAAAATCACATGACAGTGCATCACTTTGTCTAAAGCTTTTTTTTTGACAACGAAAGGTTCTGTTAAGTTGTCCCCAACCTTAATGAAGCATTCTTCATGGTCACCTTTAACAAACGAACGAGTGTTGGTATGGAAATGCTGTCGTATGCGGCCTTGAAATCGATGTTGAGATGATGGATGTCGATTTGATGAGCTTGGCTTTTTTCCAGGATCTGCTGTAATGTGAATTTAATATTGAATGTGGGATTTCTTGCTTTTAAACGATGGGTTTTAGACGTTCACTTATTACGGCAGAGAAGATTTTGTAAACGATGACATGTAGACTGATTCCTATATAGTTGGTGCAGTTTAGAGAGTCTTTTTTTCCAGTATCGGGCAAAACAACACTGAGATTGCATTCATCGGGCATGCTTTCTTCGGACCACATCTTACCGATAAATTGCTGAATGCTTCTAACAAAATTATCTTCAGCTACTTTGAAGAGTTCAGCATTTAAGCCTTGCTCCAGCGACTTTATATGAATTCAGCTTAGGTATGGTAATCTTCACTTCGTCTAAGTCAGGAAGACAGGATTGTTGTTTCGCTGCATTTCTTGTTTCTAGTTGGTGGCTGCTTGAAACCCAGTACGTTAGAAGCGGTTTCTCTGATTGCATCTTGGCAATGTCGCCACTGGTTCTCTATACATTTTGTTGACGGCAGGAACTTCGAAGAAGAGGTATCTCTTGCGATTGTCGCTGTTCGACGTTTCATCTTTTCACTATACTTAACAGTACGTCCTAAACTAAGCTCATGGGCAAATTGATGAACATTTATAGAAGTTCGGGTCGGATTGCAATTAGCTATTCCACTAAGAGTATTGTTTATGAAAATAGCGATAAGAAAATGATAGTCAGTGGGACAATGTTCAAGAGCAGAAAATGACACAGTAGACAAGAGAACGATGACCTATAATTTCTAGAGCACTCTTTTTTAGACTTTTCAAAAGACTCACGTACGCTGTTGGAGCACCAGCCAAAATGTATGAATTCTTTTCTAATTTCGGACGATTAAAAGACTTCTAAGTTGAAATCAGATCATAAGGGGTAGAAAACTCCTTGCATCCTAAGTACTTTTGGCGATGTCAAATATGTCTTGATATCACAAGAGTTGATTTTTTGGCGAACATACCAAATACTGAACTCAGGTTCCTAGATACAAGTGCCAAGCATCGATATTGTCATTAGACATCATTGAGTTTTAGAAGCATTAAATTCTATACGGTCTTTGAATTCCCGTTCAGTCTTGTTAAAATCAAGCTTTAAAAAGCTTATAATATAATAAGTATAATAATCAACAAGCACTGCTTTGAAAAGGTGAGGTACTGTAATCAGCAAAATAATTGATTGAGTTCAAAGTTTCACATAAAGGATCAATGTTAAAAATAAGAGAAGAATGTCGGAGACAAAACGGAGCCCTAAGGCACACCATAATTTATTTTGTGGATATCAAATTTGAACTAGTTCAATAATATTTAAATTTAACGAACGGTATGATGGTTTGGATGATTTCAAACTCAACAACGAATTAACTCCAGATTAAAGCATTTTCTATTAGAAAGTTTGATGTCAAAGGTTATTACAAACCTTTGAAGTATCAACTTAGATAATCTTACATTCTACAAAACAATGAAAAGATTTGTTCCACTGTTCAGTGAGATAAAGCATGAGATCAATAGTGGACCTATTGCTACGAAAGCGGTCTTCGAGTTATTTCTTCAGCTTTTTTATGACATTGGATCGATAGTTAGAAAGGACAGGCTGCACAAATTCTATTTTCCGTCCACTCGAAAATAGACCTGTAGAGTAGGGCAGATGGAAAATTGCATATCCATAAGTTTTTACAGCCTTGAATATCACCTCTTCAGCAAATTGGCTTTATCAATCAAACTTACAAAAGAGGTGTCATTGGAAAGGTGCGTAGGAACTGACGTCGATAACATAGTGCATATTTTGAAAACTAACAATAAAATAGTGAAGGTCATAAATGACCACCTTAAGGAACATGATATTTGAGATTGTAGTCATTATTACTAAGTCCGATAAACCTGTTAACAATCTCAAGTATTTAAAACGAATTTGTATGTATCAAAATCTTGGTATCGAAAAGAACTCTAATCAAACACTTCTACACTTTATCACTTTGAAATTATAAACAAGAAAATGACTTCTTTTTTCCTCAGTCAGTCTCATACTTATAGTATGCACCTTTACCTAAACTCAATTCAATATCCTGTAGCAATAACTTTCTTGACGAAACCTTTTGCTCAGTCAACGTGGAACGTTCACATCATATAGAAGATCTTTCATTTTACTTATTAAAACACATACACACACAACTAACATATAGATCTATGAGTATGTAGATAAATATTTGTAAGATAAAAAGACCTTCTAGCCTTTGCCTTTTCCTCTGTCGTCTGTCTATGTTATGATTACTTTTCGTCAATGTGTCGTTGTCAACACACTCCTGCAGCTTCTCAAATAAAAAAATAAGGAAAATGATGTAAGCTTCATATCAATACAAAAATAAACCTTTCTTCCAAATCAAAAGAGACACTTTCAAGATGGCTAAAAGGCGGGTACAGCGGCATGTCAGGCAGTGGCAGCGGGCGGCGGCGACAAATATCTAAAGAGAAGGATGTAGGTTGGAATATCTTGATATAGGAAAAGTATGAAAAGTGTTTTTATATATATCGACGACTGAAAGAGATAAACATTAAAATGCCAAAAGGGAAATGAACACACAAACAGAGCATGAATACGTGATGTTGAACCGTTATTAGAAAATCTTATATATGCATGTAGTATATAAGTATTGAGATTTTCACAATAATATATAAATGAGAAGACCGAAAAGGACTCTTCATACAACCACATCATATACTTTGATTGGTAGGTAGGTAGGTATTTGGGAAAAATGATGTTGATGATGATGACTACGATGATAATGTGTGTACTGTGATATCCTTTTTGTGATGTGTAGCAAAAGACTATGGAATAAAGGAAAAAACACCAAGAATCCTTTGACACACAAAGCTTCAAACAATAATCAGAGAGAAAGAGTACCGCACAAACCACAAACAGAAAAAAAAAAACAAAAAGGGATCCGGAAACGTGCTGTCATGACACAAGGATTGAACTAGCCTTTAAGGATATCCTCCAAGTCCGAAATTAAATTGACCGAGAGTGCTTAAGGATATTAAGGGAATATGTTTTCATTTCAACCCTTATACTCTTTCTGTTCCTATATACCTATACTATAAATATAGATAGGTATTTTCTTTAAACACATTCACTCAAGTCATAAAGTTTTTGGTTGTTGTTGTTGTTGTTATCGTTGGTGGTTGTGTTTTCTGTTATCATTGTTGTCCTTGTTGTTGTTATTCTAATAGTCTAAGAGTCCTTATAGCTTTGGTGGTCTTTGTGTAGAGGTGTTTGTTGATGATGACAGTTTTCGTTTAGGTTGTTTTCTTCTTTTTTTTATCGGCCACACTCCTCCTCCGGCCTCCATATTATATACATTTATATCCTTTTGCTAAATGTTAACATGATGAAAAGTGTTGTGTACACTTTGGCATATTGCTTAAGTGCTAATGAAGCATGAAGTATTCAAAAGTGTGTTCCTCATCCAGATATTGGGCTGCGCTCAAGACTGTTTGTATTATGGGTGGGTTTTTTATCTATCCATCTCTCTCTCTCTCTCTCTCTTCCATTTATTAAAATTTTACCGACCTTAGGAGCGATTTTTTTTTTTTTTTGGTTTTGTTTTATAAAAGAGGCTTACGTCGCTCCACGTCGTCATCTCAGGAAGATTTTGTCATAGTCCTCGATGAATATTTATACACGTGGAACACGATATGACATCAGGAGTAGGAAATGTCGGTAGATATATGATTGGTGGAAGGAGAGAGGTTAGTAATTATATGATGATTATGTTTGTGTTAAATACGGAGGAGAGAGCAAGTAGACTAAAAGGATTATAAGAAAAAGTTAACCGGACGTCGTCGTCATCGAAAGGTAGTTACATATGAATATGTAGGCTATACAGAACCGAAGTAATTAATGTAAGAAGGGTTTGGTTATAAGGGTTATAGACGTATTTAAGAAGCAGAATTAGCATGGTCAGATTTTGAGATTAATTTTTTTTTAAAGGGAGAGATTTGTATGTGCAATTTAATATTCATAACAAAAATATATATGTAGCCTTTTTGGTTCACATACCTTACACATACACACACACACTCGTTACCATAAATATTTGGTTAAAATTGGCAATTTTGTGTAATGGTTGATGGTGGCTTAAGAAAGTTTGACAAGAGCACCCAAAGGACACATTTATTATAAGAGGATTTTCTAACAAAAAGTTATGTATTTATAAACTTAAAAGCATTTAGAATTAGGTATACGCACATAAGTTGTTTTTTTTTTTGTTATAAGGGTTATAGACAACAAAATTGTGTTAAGAATTGTTTAATATTTCAGGATGGAATCGTTTAACACATTCATAAGGTTGGAGGGGAATGAGGTATAATGTCATGCAGGCATATTAAATTTGCCATTTGTTTCCTAAGAGAATTCTTAAAGACACTTTAAACTTCCAAACTCACAGTTTAAGACATCCAGTTAATCACATTTAAATCGGGTTGAGGTGATTCTGATGTTTAAAGAGATACTATGACATTGACGCCTTGCGAGTGGAAATATTCTTTTAAACTCTAGAATATCATATCCCGATCATAAGGAATTTCACAAAAGGTACATTTTGATGAATGAAGTGGTCTGTAACATGACAGTGTTGACAAATACTCCCTCATATCTCCTTCACCCAATATGTTTTAATTTATTTTCAAAACAATATTGTTTCGCCTAATGATAGGCAACGATGATAAGTTTTAAAGCATTCAGCACCTAAGGATATGAATGTAATATAATATATTGAATTCTTTAGTTTTACTGGTGGATCTGCTCGAATGTGATGGGAATAAGATATTTTACAGCGGTAAAAAGTAGCTCAAAACACTTTACAGGGGCGTAAATACCTGAACATACAAAATCATAACATAATATAGCTCCTTTGCAACGTAAAGGAAGGACAAACAAACAAGCAAACAAACAAACAAACAAACTGACTTTCCCATTTACAATTTTATTAGTATAGATTTGACTGGACTGTCAAATATCGTAGACTGACATTTAAAGGTAATAAAAGATTGCTTGTTTTTACAGACTATAAAGTTTTTCAAAAGTTCCATACAGATCCAAAAAAAATTGTAATGCTCGTAACTGTCAGATTGACTTGAAAAAGTCGCTTTTCAAAATCTCTGTCATTTAAATTCCTACCTTCAAGAAAAATTACATATTCTTGAACCCTTTTACTTCAACTTTCACCCTCTAAACTTCAACCCGTATATATAAAGTACAATTGCTAATTTTCAATTCAATTAGCTTTATGTTTTGAAAAATTGATATTCTCAAATCTAATTAAACAAAACAAAAAAAAAGTTATTTCAGGCGAGAAAAAAAGTAAAAGAAAATAAATCAGCGTTGTTATTATGGCGTATAATTAAACAACACTCATGACAACATCAGGACGAAGAATGATGTTGTACATTTAGTCGATCCCTAAAAGTCCAAACTTTTTCAATTACTAATTTATGTTGTACAAGTATGTGTTTTGTGTGTTCGCGTATGTGTATGTGAGATTGAGAAGAGTGGATGGGTTGATGTTGCGACATGGAACACATTAGGTAGGTTTGGGGTCCTTTAAGTATTTCAAAAAAAAAAAAAAAAGGAAGGGGTTAAGAACGAACCAAAAGCACACAGAGACACCATGTTAAAAGCTAGTCAGGCAAATTTAATGGAATTTCCTTTGCTTCCATGCAAAACTACATAAAACTCATCCTAGCGTATCATATCACACCCACATGTTCGGAATTGCTCAACACCCCACCATATTACACCACCACCGTCGAGTCCGCCACCGCCAACGCCGCTACCGTCCCTAGTGCGAACATAACACCCCTAAATCGCAGTAGCATAAAGCAAAAGGGGGCTCACACATGTACAACATGACTATTTTTTTTCTTTTCTTGTTTTTGCTGACGATGACGTAGCGCCCTCTTACATGACTTGACTATGCTTTCTCACTTTGCTCTTTTTCTGCTTTCTAACTTCAAACAGTGTTGTCAAATGTTTGAAATGGTCTATCTTGGCATCGACTCCATAAAAATATAGGGACTCTGCTTTAAACGCTTTTATTTCAGAAAAGGTGAAATCTTTGAGCATAAAGTTGCTCTGGTAACCCTAAATTCTGCTGTTGGCAGTGAATTACTGAAACGAATTATGTATAATGCTATTTTTCTTTCAATCATTGGAGCATCCATGTTTCAGGAATTTTTCTGCTTTTTCATCTCTACCTCCTGAGAAATCAGAAAAAAATATGCAATATGTTTTCACAATTTTATTTTTACTCAATAGAATTTGAATTTAAATGATGGATGACATCTAGATGTGAAGTATAGTAATTTTGAAATATGATTTTTAACGGAAAGTTTTAGTTTATATAAAGGACATATTTATAAATACATCTTTTTTTCTAAGGAGATAAATTGTTTTTATTCCAAGATATTTAGTGACATTTGACAGCTGTCAGGTTATTGTAGGTTTTATGCTTGAAACCATCATAAAATTTATCTTTTGTAAGGTTTAAGGGTCAACAGTGCTATTTGGTCAAAAGCTCAACAGAATAGAAAGTTTGACTTTGGTCAGCAAGAGGCTGTTCAAGAGGGCTGGTCTTTAGGTTGCTTGCATCCTTGTTATTCGGTTTGGATGGCTGGCTCTTCCTTTAAGTCTCAGTCGATTCGATTAGCTTTTCTTGGCTGGTGGTGTTTATGTATGGATTTTAGCCGGCTTAACAACAGCTTTTAACCGGTCCATCAACGGCTCTTTACCGGCATATCAACGGCTTTTAACCGGCGCGTTTAATTAAAATTGTTTTGAAGAAGCATACTTGATGTTGTTGTCTCCTTACCCCGTATAACCTGTTTCTATATGAAAACATTATCGAAACGTAAAGACCCGATTTCCAAATGAATGCTGAAACCCATTATGAGGCCTTCTTATCTGAATTTTCGAATTTTATTCTTTCTTGGATCCTGAAACCTAACTACGTACTGGAAGTTCTCTTTGTGGGAGTGCACTTCTTCTACGCGCTATCCTGTACGATTTCCGTAATTCTAGGCCGAACTACTTGTCTACAGTCCACCACTCTTATAATTTGATGGAGTTTCATAAGAGATCAGTTCAGATGTTTGAGGCAAGTTTATATTGTTCATTTGCATTTGAAAAAGCTACTTGCAGTTCGTTACTTATTACCCATAAGAACAGTAGTGGTGAGAGTATACAGCCTTGCTTAATTCCATTTTGAATTTTTGACTCTTTACACAAGCTTCCTGTATGCAAAACGTGGTAATAGCAATCCATTTATCCAGGATTCTTTGCGCAGGAAACAAGCCAAATACGTTTTGTATTTACAGTGGCAAACGCTTTCTCGAAAGCGATGAAAACCAGGTGAAAGGGTATCGAAATTCAACATACAGTGGATGACGAAATACAAGTTTTAAATGTAATTTAAACAGGAAGATCTAGTGCGGTATGCTGTTTGTTCAGCAGCGTAGAATGTCTTCGAAATGGTCTTTAATTCGCTCAAGGTCTATGTTTGCTATTATCCTGCCTCTCCAGTGTTTTTGCAATGCGTGAAATCTCCTTTTTTTAAAAGTGTGATAATCATACCTTTTCTTCAGGAAAGCGCACTTTTTTCAGGATGTTTCAATAAGAAAGGTGAAGTATCTCTAAGGAGTTCTATCAAGTCTGAAAGCTTGTATGGCGGTAATGATTTTTCTTTACTCGTTACCTCAGAAGGTTTTTATAATAAGCTCACATTCAAGACATTTTGAATGCTTAGGAAAAGAGGAAGAGGTTGGAATGGAGATGTCTATGCATATTGGTTTTGAATTCTTGAATGATTTTAACAACGGAAGACAGAGTAGAGAACAGAACAGGCTAGGAACGAATATTTGTACTTCACAGGACGACCGAAGATGTTCTCAAGCGCGAGTATTACATTTTAATCTTTCAAAAGAAGGAATGCAATTGCCAAAAACGCAAAACGTGTTCACCTATTGTGATGGTCCTCGTTCGAAACTAGCAGGGACCCGTTTGTGTCTTGTACCCTTTGTTTTTTAGAGACCTGGACACATGACACCTATTTGGTAATTCCCTAAACGGTTGGTTCTACTGTCACACCTACTCTTCCATCTTTTGAGCTGTTCCTTGTCCGAAACCAGCTTTTTCTATTACCTGATGTTGTTTTATATCCGTGGTATGATGGTTAGTGCGTTGGACTGTCATGCGAGAGCTCTTGGGTTCGATCCCCGACTGTGATACCTAAAGTTTTTATTTGCGGGTACTGCCTCTTGCGAGGAATTGACAAATTCTCCAAGAGTAATTCTTGTCATAAAAAGTGCTTCCTAAAATTAGCCATTTAAATTGGGCATATAAACTGTAGAATGAATGGTTGAGAGTTGTAAGTCACTAGGCCCTGGTTCTCCACGGACTGTTGCGCCACCTATTTTTTTGTATGAATTTGTTTTGAGGTCTGGTCAACTGTCACCTCTTTTATAATTCCTTTACCTTTTAAACTGGTCTTAATCCAAAACTTGCAGTGAATCGTTTGTGTAGTTTAGCCTGTTTTGTTTTAAGCTCAGGACACTTTTTTAGTAATTCTTTAGAAGCTAAGAACTTGCAACTAAGAAATTCCTCATAATATTAAAAACATGACTTCATGCATGTATGACTTCTAAATTTCATTCTGGAGTGAAAAGGGCAACTACGAACATATTGGACATTTTTTCAATTTCTCGAAAAATACTATAAGAATAAGCTTAACTTTAAGGCGTTGACAACCGGCTGTATCTATAGGGTACATCTAAAAATGATCAAAACGTCAAGCTATATTCTAGGAAATTTTAAAAAATTGAATTCTACAGAAAATGATCACTCAAGATCTTTAGCGTAAAAGTCCCAGTTACATTTTTTACATCCAAGTCGAGAACTTTTAAGAACTGTTCTTAGTTAAAACCTTACAAGGACCCAAGTATATCCACAAGGAGTTTTCCGAGTCACCTTTTTCCTTTGAGTTGTTTTTTTTTTATAAAGCCTTGAATCGGATAAAAGATTCCTCACAAATGGCTGCTTTCCTTAAAAACGCTCATCACTTAATTTTGTTAGAAACGTAACTTTTCAGGGTACATACCTTTAAACACTCTTTTGTGATATTTCTTAAAAACTTGTTTTATCATCTCTTTTGACAAATGTTTAGGCATCTTGCGTCCGTCTACCTACTTAAACATTCAAACAAGGACCAGAGTCTTTTGTGCGTGCTCTAAACACACAAAAAAATAACACACTAAAAATTACCAAAATGTATGGTTGTTGACATTATAAGGCTACATCAACATGAAGGATAATTTGCACACGATTATCCTCCTAGTCTCTTAGAAAAATGACTCTTCCTTTTACGACGACAAAAATCGATCCATATAGTAGGTCTATGTCTTCGATTCGAGTCTTTGATTTTATGTTTATAAACCCTTTTTTTCTTTTTCAAGTCTTGTGATGGCCATAACCGTTATCATCCAAGACATTCTTTAGATTTTCAAGAGACAGGATTTCGTTGCGGATAGCAGCATCAAACTTCCATTAAAGTTTCTTTTTCAGATATTGATGGCTAATACAGAGGAAAGGACACAACAAAAAGTTAAAAAAAAGAAAAACAAAATGACAACAGACAGAATGCTGAGACGAAGAAGAAAACAAAAAATAATCACACGTCGTCCTTCTTGACATTCAACACCCTTCCGTTTTGCTTTTAAGAGTGAAGGGAAGATATGAGGGTGAGTAATGGAAAAGGATAGAGGAGGCGGGAGCGAAAAATCGAATTTGTCCTGGAATTTTTTTTTTCTTATAGCTGCTAGGAGTGTAGTCGGGTTGCTGAGAAAAGAAAACTTTGACACTTCCAAAGTTAAATATTGTCTTGGCCACGATACGGATGCGATGTCGTCCTGAAATCGTTAGATGTATATGTGTGTTTGTGTGCTTTTGCCATATGGGCACTCAAAGAACCGGGAACAGCATCGACGGCGGCGGCGGTGGAGTTGAAGTCAGCATAGGCATGGCATGGCATAGCAGGACATCAAGCTGAGTTGAGAGTGGCCATTCATTCTTGTCCTTTTATGGTACTTTAATAGTTTGAACAAATAAGGCAAAGGCAACCGGAAGAGGCAACAAAAATAATAAAACAAGAACACAAACAAAACAACAACAAAAATAGGAACGCTTATCAAATACATATACAAATGGTGATGGTTCTTTAGAGGGCCTCGCAGATGTTTCCTCAATTAGAAAAAGTTTAACCAAAAGCGGTGTCGCAAGTGGCAGTAGCGACGGCGAATAGCGATAGCAATGAAAATGACGACGACGACGACAAAAAGGACCCTGACTGAATGTGGTTTTAAGTGCTAAACAAAAGTTTTTCTTTTTGAGGACGATTTTTCTTTTCTCAGCTTAAGTGGCTTGTCGATTTATTGCTAGAGATATTGATGAGGCGAGGAGTGTGTAATGTCAGTGTTTGTGCGTTTTATCTAACTCAAGAGACATTTAATGGAGATAAACATAAAAATAAGGGTGACTCTGAGTATAGGTTAGAGCTCATTGAAACCGAAAAGGGTTAGGGATGAGATTTTTGAGAAGGATACAAAAAAAATCTGTTTTCAATTGAAATTGCGTCAGAAAACCTATAAAATTAGCATTTTTTTTTATTTCAGTTGATGACAAGGAAGCATCTAATTAGGGGTGGTACTATATACAATATATCGAACCTTTTATTATACTTCAAAAAAACTAAAACTTTCTTGGGATATAATTCACAACCCTGTGATTGTGGGAATATGACATCTAATAAAATATCGGTAATAAAATTCTAAGGCATTTATAGGACCTGCGATTTGATTTGGATTCAAAGTTTTTTAAACTTGTTGCCTGTGAGTTTTGGACTTGTCACAAAAAACTTACCGAAACTTTTTACTATCAAAGTATTAAAAAATACTGTATTAGATTTTCGAACTCACCTGAAAAGAGAAAAAGAAAATATTTGTTAGTTGAAAGTTGATTGGAAAAAAAAGTAAACTTGAGCCAAAAAGTATCTTAATAGAAAAAGCCCTAATTGAAAGCAGCTCACTACTTAAAAACAACTAAAGAACCTTCGAAAGCCCACCCGATATCTTCGATAAAATACCGAGCTCTGAGATTTTCTTGGAACGGTTCAAAAGAAGCAATGGTTAAAAATACTCAGGATTAGAGAAGTTCTTAAATAACAGTTTGTTAAAAAAAACTGATACCTTTATTGGTGAGTGGTTTGGAAAACCTATAACAAGTGATTTTTAATAAGAAATAAAAAGCATATACTTAAATGTTATGACTAAACATTTATTAAAAGGTTAAAGTGTGTCATCATGGTTCAAAAGTGAATAAGGGCAAGTGGCACTATTAAATTCCAGCCAAAAGGCCCAATTTTAGACTACAGTTGGAGCTGTATGTCATAAATAACGCACGCGCCGAATATTCTTTTCCAGCGCCACAAAAAGTTATCCGGTGGTGTTAAATCGTACGATCTTCTTGGAAACCACTAGACTGGCCCACGATACGCCAAGTCTCCTTCAATATAAAGGGCGGTTAAATTTCAAGGGAAGATGTTGATTTTAAATAAAACACAAATTATTAAGGATTTACAGTCCTTTTTTTTACTATGTTATTATTGGTAAGGTTCAATTATCTATGGAGCAATAGATCGGCAGACCTCCAACCGATAGTCAAAATTTTCAATCATGCTGAGACATAATTGAGGTTCTATTAACTTAATGTGCCGAATCAGATCATCCTTCAGCTCTTGAATTGTTGTGGGCTTTTCGTTTTACACCTTTTCGTCCAATTAACCCTAAAGAAAGAATTCAAATCATATCATCCTTGTGGCCCATTGACATCCCCACCACTTGAAGTAACACGACAAAAAAAAAACCATTGTTTCTTTAGCTGTGTGGTAAGTGGCACCGTCTTGTTGAAACCACATTTCGTCCACATATATATGTCTTCCAATTTGGGCCATAAAAAGTTCGTTATCATCTCACAACATTCACAGTAATTGCCCGACCGGCCTTATTTCGCAAAAATACGTCCCGGTGATCCCGCTCTCACTCTTTGTAGGTACATTGGCTTTTCGACAATCACTCTTGAATTAAAATTCACCAAAAAGGCGTCAATTTTGCTTAATGACCAATCTACTGTTTTAAAAATGAACCGCATCACTCAAAACAGCCACTGTTGACATTGTTTACCACTATTCTGGCCATTGAATATTCTGACATCTTCGCACAGTTCAAATTGAATTAGTCTAAAATTGAGAAATGTCAAACGAAATGCAGACAAGAACTTGACGTTTAGGTGTGGTTCACATTTAACATTGGCCATTAAAATTTAACCACCCTTTATATATTATATTAATTGTTTCTTTAGCTGCATGGCGTTATGGCAATTATGACAGAGGTTTGAAAATTCTTCTTGATATTGTCTACTTTTGATATTTTACAAATTAAAACTTCGCTTTTATTAAAATTATTTAAAAAGTTTACGAAAGTTTTATTGCAAGAAAGGTCTAGTTGGTAGAGATGATACCAATATTGGTCACAGAGATATTGTGATTTAACACATTCTGACTGTTTTTTTTTTGCTCTTATGTGAAAGATAAGCTCTATGCTAATTAAAACAATCGATTTAAGACCTTAAAGAATGAATTCGTGCAGTTATTCATTCAGTTTTATACGTGGACTTTGTAAAACAAGAATGAAATGTCATTTTAATTGTAAACCTACAAATACCGAATCGCTAATCTCTAACAAATTATCAAGCCATATACTTCATCAAAGTTTTCAGTCATTGCAAAAGAAACAAACATCCGCTCTTGAAAGCACACTCTAAATGACATTTAAGTCCTTATAATGACTCTATGTCTCGACAAAACGTGTCCTTTTTTCTAAAACAACTACAAAAAAAACTCAAACTTTAGCCGCCCTTAATCTGGAAAAAAGTCATATATCTTGTTGATGTGTGGACAAAAGGACTCGCGTTGACACAAACGATTTCCACACAATTCCAGTCGGGATCACAAGTTTGTTTTTGTTCATAGGTATAGGAGACTAGGTTTGTACTCCCCCAGGTATGGTAGTAAATAAATGTTTTTATACGCCCCACAAAAAACTAAATGTTCATTAGATTCAAAGGTTCCGTTCTTCGCCGCTGCGCCGCACAGCGCCGTCACTCTTCACCGTAGTCGTCGTTGCCAGTTTTAATCATTTCAATTAATTTCAATATAAATTGACTGCGGGTTTTGTCCTTCTCCTGAGAGATTAGGAAAAAACAAATGTCATCCTTGGGCTTGTCTCTTTAGTTTAATATTTTTGTTTGTTGTTGTTTAATTTTTTTTTTAGATGATGACAATATATACGTTTCAATTGTTATTTGTAATGCACCATGCATCCACTAGGGAGAGATACAAATTACTTTTGGGGAGTATGAAGTCTAGAGGAGGTGTAAAAACCACTTAGCCTTATTAAAACAAGGACGGGTTTTATACTACCTATAAGGTAAACGGTCGGTTTCACCCTGATGATGTTACCTCTATACCTAAACACCTTTATCTTTACGCTAAATGAGACTTCTGAACACAGTCAGCCGATCCCGGTCCCTAATCACCCTTGGTTTGCTGGCTTGACTTTATTTTTCGAATGAGCAATTGCTAGTCCCGGAGAATATATTAATTTTATGCTTCATGTGTCATCGTTGAACAAAGTACACGAGAAAATAAATAAAAAACAAAAAGATAATGTTTGCCAAAAATTTCGTATTCATATTTTGTTTTTTGAACAAAAGAGATGTAAAATCAAAACATTTAAGGACAGTCGAATAGGTTGCAATTGATTACTTGTATTTAGGTTTTAAAGCCTTCTGAAAATATCAACGAAACTGATGGCAACGTTTTTGTATAGAATATTAAATCAGATAATTGTATGTTTGTAAGTTTTGAAACCAGTTTTAAAACTCATAGCCTTACGAGAAACTAAAGCTCCAAACACATGTAATCAGAACTTCTGGCTTACAAAGAAGCTCTCTCGTGGATCAGAGAAAATGTGATATTTCTTGACTATAAATGCCATAAAATAATTGAACTCTGCTCTCTGAAACTTTTAATCAAAGAGACATTCTAGGAAACTGCAAAACTGACGAACTCCAAAAAAATGGAATAACTTAGCCCTTGATGAGCAACAAATCCAACGTCGCTATAGACATACATAGCTACTTGTAAACATATGCTTGAGCCTGATACCATAAAGAAAGCAAACCACAGATGGTCTAATAGAACCACATTTCGGTCAACTGATCTAATTTGTCCAATGCTTTATAATAACCAGTCTAAGCAACTTATATTGGTTGGTAGATTGCACAAGCTCATTTTTAGGACATTGGTTAATGGGTAAGCATCCTTTTCGACTTAGAGCTCCTGTAAATGATTTTTGTAGAAACTGAATGAATGAAGAAGAAAAGAAGGCAGTGTCTTAATTTTCGGTCCTGCTCTATCACAAAAACGAAGACTGTACCTTGGAGACTTTTTCTACAATGATTTTAGTGATCTAAAAAATTCTGACATCTGTTGTCTAAAATCCTTGATAGCAAGATCTAACTAGTTTAACAAGTAAGGTAGAAACAAGGCATTCCACATTCGCGTAGTATGGCTATACAACGAACCTCTGTACTACAAAGTACGGTCGAAATTGTGTAGAAGGGTAAACTGATAGAAATTTCTAGAAGCCCAAGTATTTCGGTTGAACTCATAATAGTGTTGAAATAACAGTGAAAAAGGGTGAGACAATAAACTTTACGACTATGTTCAAGTGACGTTATTGGATTAATGATGTAATTGTTGCTTAACATATTAAAATCTTCTGAATACTGTCTTAGAGGCTTAAGCAAGTTTCTGCAGCCAAATTTTAGTAAAATACAACCTTTTAACGCCAATTTTTTTTGTGTTTGAATTTCTGTTCAAGGTCTTTCATAGAAAAAAAGTTCTATTTTCGATACTTACTAACCTTTTTTCCCGATTTTTACGAATACTTCTGGAGAAATATTTAATTTTCTTAAGATTCAAATATTTTGAAATAAAGGTTGTATTTTGAATAGCTTTTGAATGGCAACTTTCTTATAAGAGCTCTAAAGCACCTTTCCTAGCAAGGTCCGTAAAGCTGGAAACACCACAATCGAATTTCGAAATTCTAATGATGGGTTGATTTAGGGCTCTTTTTGTGCTAATTTAGTGCTCTAATCCCGACTTGGTTCAAAAATCCCTTGACGTCAAGCTGGAAACACCACACCTTTGGGTTCATAATTTCAAAAAACTGATGATGAGGGAATTTAGGGCTGTTTTTGGGCTCCTAAGTTAGCGAAACTCCACCCCTTACCCCCTAAAATAAGTCACAAAGTTGAAGTTTTTGGAGACTTTCTAAACCAAACAACATTTAGAAAAACTAATGGAGTAATTAAGTGCTATTTTTGGGCTCCTTAGTTCGCGAAACTATAAATTGTTTTTTTAAGCCCATATCCCCAAACTTAAGTCGTAAAGCTAAAACTTTTGGAGACTTTCTCAACCAAACACAATTTTAAAAATCTAATGATAAGGTAATTTAGGACTCATTTTATTCTAGTTAAGTGCTTCTATCCCGGTTTGGTTCAAAAGTCCCTTCCCTCTAAAAATTAATGTCAAAAGTTCAAACATTTTTTTTTGCATTACCCTTACGAAATTTGAACAATTTTTAAATTTAAAACTCAAAATAAAATTTCTGTGGAGAAATTCTGTACCAGACGTTTTGAAAAAAAGATTAAAGTAATAATATTCCGTTAAAGATTTGAAAAATCTTGGAACTAATGATCGAGGTTGTCAGCTCTTTGGCATAAGAATTTGCAGACGATACGCGGCGTCAGCAAAAGAGAGACGAAACGCCCGGAAACAGGCTTTAGTTTCTCGGCAAGAATTTTTTGACGAAAAAAATTGTGTATTATATGGGCTAAGCAGATAAGCAATTTTAAAGCTAGACAAAATTGTATCAAACAAAAATCGATAGTTAACACTTTCAATGCGTTTTTCTTCAAACGGCTTTTCCAAAATTGCTGACATCATAATTCAACGAGAAATTGATTGAACTGAGTATTTTGTTTGAAAATTGTCAATTTTTTCAATATATTTGTAAAAAAAAAATCTCAAAAATAACTGAAAATATTATATGTCAAAAAAATAACCAATGACTTTACTTACAAAAAAAATCCAAAAGTCGGTTATATATCTCGGGTTATACCGGTAAGAAAATAGAAGGCAATACCCTAGTAACTTTTCAAACGAAAAAATTCAGGTTCTTGGAATTAAAGTTTGAAGACTTGAAGGACATGAACTTAGAAAATTAGATCAATTTAAAATGTCGGAAATAAAAAGGATTTTTTGAGCTTGGTTTTACCTCCGTCTCTCCTAAGAAGTTACTAGATATTTTTTAGGAAGCCATTAAAAAAAATTTCCAGGCACTCCTCTAAAAACAGTCCACATCTTTTGAAATGTAAAAATGAAAGAATTTTTTCCAAGAAAAAAATGATAACATTTTAAAGATTTTACAACTTAAAATATTTTTTTTTTTTAAAACCCATAAATTCCCATTAGAATTTTCATAGAAAACAACTTTGAAAAGATTGCTTCGTGCGAATGTCATTTGTCATCGCCGGAAAATTTTGTTCTATTGTTGCAAATATGAACATTTGTTTGGGCTCGTTTATGTATAACTTGCCAAAAGTTCAATGAAAACAAAAATTAAACAAAACAAAAGAAAACAACAACTAAATAATATAACCAAGTCACTTGTCAAATATATAAAAGCAACAACCAACTAATAGAGACTACGAGTTCAACACAATTTCTCATTAGTTTAATTAATTAATGAATTAAACGCTTGAAACGCGCTAATTTGGGTGAGGTAACCGTCCTATCCTATTTGTTGTTCGATGTTCAGGTTAGACGGTAGGAACGCGGCGTACGACGCGACGGTATTAGTGCTGCACACCATCATCAGCATAAAAATATCACCCTCAGTACAATGATGAAGAGAGAATGACGTATTAGTCTGAACAAAGTTCAAGGAGTAATTACTCCCAAAAGGGATTGACGAAAGGACGATACGACGATACGATAATAGTGAACGGTCGACAAAAGACCAATGACGCCGGGCGACAAACTTTGCGAAGAATGGGCGTGTATTTAATTTTTCTTTTATTTTCACTAGAAGGGATGGGGAGGGATTGGGGGAGGTGTATTATTATTACTTTTATCTTCCCCCATCAAGTCTTCTTATTTTTCTTATTATTAAGCACCACTTTCGGAGGATTGGAATAAATTATATCCCAAAACTTGCGGAGAAAGCAATTTCATGGACAAGGCACGAGAAGCTGTTTTATTTATTTATTTCCTTTGGACTAAGGATGTTTATTATAACAAAACAACAACAACACAACAAACACAAGATGAATTAAGATGGAGTATAAAACATTTCGCACAACAACAACAAAAAAGTGAAAAAGTGAAACAGAGCTTAAGTGGGAAAAAGGATTCTTTAGATGAGAAGTAATTAGTAGATCAAAGGAGAGACCCAAACAACAGCTCCCATAATCCATAGCACACAAAAACATATATGTATGTGTGTTTTGTATATTTAATGTAATGATATTGAATTTGAAAATTAATCTTTTCGAATAAAAATGAAAATGGTATAAAACAAAATAGCCATTCAAAAGATGGTTGTCTTCTCTATAGAAATTTCGACATTCAATGGACAGGACATTAACATTAACATGAACACACAATGATGGGAATTAATGGAAGACCCATTGCTAAGGATGAGAACTGTCAACAATGTCAATGTGAAAGAGAGATAGATATCTGACCTTGTGAGATGAGGTTAATGCTGGTACATCAAGAGTAATTAGGAATTTTAGCCATGTTTATATAGGTTTAGGTGATTGCGTGCTTTTGTTTTTATAGGTATAATTACCCGAGCTCAAGATAAATGGAATATATTTAGAATATTTTGATTAATATATATTTGGCCATTAAAGGATAATATGCAACGAATTTGATTTTGCTGATATTGCATACTTTAGAAGAATATTTAAGGGATCCTTTGTTAGAAGGCATACAAAACATAAAGATAAGCAATTAATGGTTTTCGGGCCTAGACAAAGAAATTTGTAATATTCAGAGATTTATCAATATTGGAAAAGATCTACTTTGGAATATTACGTTTTTTAATCTTAAGAAACATTTTAAATGTAGGGTTGTCAGACTTAAACTACTCATTTAACTTCTTTCAAGGACATGCTATCCAATTGCTCAAATAGAATAAGAAAGTCCCAAAACCACACGATTGCAGAAAGTCAAAATATACAAACAAAAATTCTCCTTGCAAAAGTATCAGCTTCCTGAATAATTTGGATAATTTTCAATATCTGCTGAAATTACGTCTTCCAGTGTGGAGAGAAGTGAATGCTGTTTTTATACTTAAAACGCAAATTAATCCTAAAATTGTATCATTATTTCTTCACAAAACTGTATGTTAAATTCGGCAACATTGGTCTAATATGAGCAAACGTCTCCAACAGAAGATAAGGATGACAATACCAAGGAAATGTTCTTCGAACTCTTGGACAAAGCAAAAGTCTTTGGAGATTTTTTTGCCAAGTTATATCTGAATTTTTCAAGATCCTAACAGCGACTCGGACCACTGCCTCGTTTTAGCCAAGGTAGCATTTCGGGTTTTCAGACTTAAGGCAAAACAGGAAGATCCTGGGAGATGAAACAACGTCGAACAGCTACAATCGCAAAAGATGGCCAAATCTTTCTCCGACCGAGTCACTAGTAACCTTTTTCGAAGTTCTTTGCCGCCAAAACCAGTGGCAATATTGCCCAGATGTGATCAGAGAAGCAGTCTTTGACGTGCTGGGTTTTAAACAGTAAGTAACAAAAAACTTCTGGTTTGAGAAGGAATGTCGACAAGCAAATGCATCCAAAAAATAAAAAACCCAAAGCGGCGGCTCTGCATTGAAGAATGAGAGCTGCTCATGAGCTCAATGAGCAGAAAAAGAAAAAAAAAACGACTTCTCAGAAGGAAAAGAGAGAGCGGTCGAAGATGTTGGGAAATTCAAAAGCTGAAAGGAAGTTCGCAAGTTTTATGAGCAGGTCCATAAAATATAGACACCTAAAAGCACCAAACCTGTCTGCCTGACTTAGACGAGTTAAGGATTGCCTTATAAAGGGTGGTTTTTTAGCTATTATTTTTTTTTGCAAAACTAGTTTAAACAGCTGACATCTTCAGTTTGCTCTATAATTTAACCATAAATCGTTTTACAAACAAACAACGCTTGCAAATTATTGAATTATTATTATCAAAATCGATTCTTCGGCGTTCGCAGCAATTGGGCCTCTGTTACTCAACAACGTGGAAAATTTTGCGGAGAATTTAGGTGTGATGATGTAAGGGGTGCAAAAATTGAAGCCGAACGACCTACTGTAACGTCGTGAATGGGCTCTTGGAAAGTTGGGCGAAGATCCACTTTTTTACCGAAAAATCGTGTTCAGCGACGATGCTCATTTTTAGCTCAAAGAATACGTAAATAAGCAGAATTGGCGATTTTGGATTGAATATCAGCCAAAAGCATTGCAAGAGATACCAAATGCATTCAGAAAAAGATGCAGTTTGGTGCGGTTTATGGGCTGGTGGCATCATTGGACGGTACTTCTTCAAAGATGATGCAAATCGTAACGTAACTGTGAATGGTGAACGCTACCGTGAGATGATATCTAACTTTTGTTTGCCCAAAATGCAAGACCTTGACTTGCATGACATGTGGTTTCAAAAAGACAGTGCCATATGCCACACAGGCCGCCCAGCATTGGACTTATTGAGAGGCGCGTTCGGTGAACATTTAATTTTACTTTTTTTTAGATCGTACGGTTTAAGGCCTTTAGGACAGCACAAGTGGAAAGTAACCTTACCCAACTTGGAGTGCGCAACTGGAGACATCTAGCAGGCCTTAGTTTACATATGTTAGGTTAGGTTAGGTTGGGTTAACGTGGCTGCAGATTTAGAATCCACATACTTAGGCCAAAAGAAAAGGCCCATTGTGATACCACATGAATCTAGAGAAGATATTTGATATTTTTTTTAGCTAGCTCAGAAGGGTTATCAAAAGAGTAGTCTTCCAGATGAATTTTGCGTCTAAGTGAAAGAGCAGAGGTAAGTGCAGAGAAGGTGAGAGATTGTTTCCTCTTTTTCTTCGTCCATACAACTCCTGCAGAAATCATTTGAGACTACACCAAGTCGTATTGCGTGTCTGCCTATAAGACAGAGTTCCGTAAGGACACCTATTAGGGAGCTAATTTGAAGTTTGCTTTGAGATAACAAGTCTTTAAAGCGCTTTAGGTCCAGTGAAGGCCATATGAGTTTTGTGGCTGCGCATGTTGGCAAATTGTGCCACCTAGAATTTGGTATCGCAAAAGCTGTTTCTTTGAGCATAAGTTTACATGCAGCTATCGGTACACCTATCTCCTCCCTTTCAGGTGAAATAGGCATGACGATTTCATTTTTAGCGAGTTCGTCGGCTCTACAATTTCCCGTGATGTGTCTGTGGCCCGGCACCCAACATAGGCGAAAATTGAATTGCTGCGCCATCTCCATAAGAAACGATCGACAATCGAGGGCCGTTTGAGATTTGGTTGAGACACCATCAAGAGATTTAATAGCAGCCTGACTGTCAGAGAAGATGCGGATATCAGAAGTTGATATCAAGTTTTCTTTTAGCCAGGATTAAATTAAACTTTTCTGAGTACACACCACTACCAACTCCCTCATTTGCCTTGGATCCATCTGTATAAAAATGAATACTTTTGCTATCCAGGAGTGTCAGATGGAGGAGAGTATCTAACGCTGCTGAGGGTGTGGTTCTCAATGCCCCGGTTATGCAGACACATGCAGTGCGTTGGACACTGCTGAGTTTGTCGCAGTATGTGACTTTCTCCAGTGAAGTCCACCATACTGCAACCCCGTACATAAGTATTGGTCGGATGACCGATGTTTATAGCCAGTAGGTTATGCGAGGTTGAAAACCCGATTTGCTTCTATGGCTTTTTTGCAAAGGAAAAGAGCTGCTGTAGCTTTTTTAACTCTTTCCTGTATTTTAGATTTCCAACTTAATTTCTTGTCCAATATCAGACAAATATATTTAGCTGCATTGGTAAAAATTGGTCGTACACCTTTTATTGAAGGAGGTAAAATTACTGGGATCTTGTATTTCCGTGTGAAAAGGACAAGGTCTGTTTTTTGAGGATTAATACTAAGTCCACAGTATCAGCCCATCTAGTGAGCACATTGAATGCGTTTTGGAGGAGGTCTCTCAGTGTATTAGGATGTTCTCCTGTGACGGCGATAGCAAAAACATCGGCATACGCAAGCACTCTGTGGCCTTCCCCCTCAAGGGATATCAGTAGTTCGTTAACCACTATGTTCCACAGGATAGGGGACAAAACACCACCTTGCGGAGTGCCTCTACTGACAGACCTTTTTGTGCAAAAATCCCCCAACTTAGAGTTGATGATCCTGCTTTTTAGCATTCGATTAATCAACTCACAGATTGAGTATTCGACGTTTAAGGTCGTCATAGCAGAAGTGATAGCGGATGTGTCAACGTTGTTGAAAGCGTCCTCAATATCCCGGAAGGCCACCATAGTATATACCTATTGCTCTAGGGAGTATTCGATAGTTCTTACCAGAGTGTGCAAGGCTACCGATTTCCCTTTGCAGTAAGCATGCTGAGACATTGATCGTTTCTTATCAATGCTATTGCGTATATAGATATCGATCCATCGTTCCAGAGTTTTGAGAATGGATGGTGATAGGCTAATAGGTCTTAGGTCTTTAGGGTTGACATGCGAGCACTTGCCCGCCTTGGGAATGAAAACTACCTTTACATCTCTCCATCGCTGAGGTATATAGACCAGATTTAGACAACTTTTGAAGATCATCTCAATGATGGGCAGTTATATCAATGGTAAATAGTAGCTCATCTGGTACGATTTGATCTGGACCTGAAGATTAATAAGCTTTGAAACTATTCAGAGCTCATGTCAATTTTTCTTTTGAAACCAGACCTTGATTAAAAGTTAAGTTAATACCCGACCCAGGACTGTTTGTTGTATTAACGGGAAGTGGGTGTCTAGTAGCAGGTTTAGCGTTTCTTCGCAAGAGTTAGTCCATGTACCATCTGAGTTTTTAAGACAACTAGGCATGGCTGGATTCGTCGAGAGAATCTTTCTTATCCTTGATGACTCCGAGGATTCTTCTATGGAGTTACAGAAGGATCTCCATGAGGATCTTTTGGCTATTCTCAATTCTAGTTTATACTTTTTGAGGGATTCTTTATAGGAGTCCCAATCTTGGGGATGTCTAGTCTTTTTTGCTCGATTGCAAAGCCTTCTACAACCTATCCTGAGTATTTCTAGTTTACATATGACTTTAGCTCCATTTTAAGTAATAAATAAATCTTCGTGACAGTCGTGACTTGATTTATGCTAAATATGGTTTGAAATTTCATAATGAATGAACTTGAACTTAACAATGTTTGAAAATTATCTGACGTGGTCGTGGGTCTCTAAGATCGGTCGATTTAAAAAATTTTGAACTAAACACGCTTCTCAAAATAACACCCTTCACATCAATATGCTGATGATAAAGACTTTGATATATGTTCAGCAATTATAAAAACATTTTTTAAATGTTATAACATCAAGGTTATAAACCCTTCTAGTTGCGCATTTTATTTTATCAATATACAAATGCTAACAAAAGGAAATTATAATTTCAAGATAACCAAGTCGAGTCTTGAACACAAACAAATAATTTCAATAAAATTCATACACAATTTTATTATTTAAAAATTATTATTTAATCTCGATTTAAGCTAAAAACAACAAAATGAATAAAAAAGAAAAAACTTCAACTTGGTGGATTTCATGAAAAAATTTCTTGAAATAAATTTTTCAATTTTTGATTAATTCAAGAGAAAGAAAGAAATTTTGTTTACTTAAAAAAAAGGAAAATTCAAACCATTGCAATGTCACTTTAGAATTCATTTTTCTTCTTCTAATTCCTCCAAACAAAATTGTTCACATAGTTATAAGGCTACACAGCCACTTTTTTCAGCTTCAGGGCCTTTAATCAAATCTTTCAACCGCTCTGCGTTGTACTAGGTATATGTAAGTGGTGTGGTATATGGAAAAAGATTGAAAGAAAAAAAGAAGCAGGTCCACTCAACACAATGCACGTCATTTCTAGAAGAGGCCACTTGAAAATTACATATTCATTCAGCTTGCTTGTTGGAGTACATTTCATTGGAATTACGCCAAAATAATAAAAACGAAAACACAAACAAAAAAATAATAATAATAATCTACGAGGTAGATATGACCCTCCCGCCCCTCCTTTATCCCTCTATACTGCATTTGTGTCTTTGAAGTTTGAAATTACCCCCAAAGCTCCCCCAAAAGTAAGAGAGCTCATGACACTGACACAATCATGTTATGCAGTGTGATTGATATCGTTGATACTTTTTTTGA
This sequence comes from Eupeodes corollae, assembly GCF_945859685.1. Classification (NCBI taxonomy): domain Eukaryota; kingdom Metazoa; phylum Arthropoda; class Insecta; order Diptera; family Syrphidae; genus Eupeodes; species Eupeodes corollae. Next base: position 142,656,678 of record NC_079147.1, on the reverse strand, counting down.
CACATTGCATTTGCGCGCATTCAAAAAATAATACGTGCAAAGTATGAGTGAAGTAGTTAGACTCAGAGAGCTAAAAGAGCGGGAGGGGGGAATCAATACCAGGGTTACCAAGCAATGTTTTATTTCAAGAGATAAAACAAAAGTTTGAAGGGTTACCTAGAGCAATTCTTGATTGAATTTTCATTAAGTCGGTTTAAAAAAAAAAAAGATTTTACTGTGGTGAGTTTTTTTTTTAACTCACCTTTGTACTTCAGAGAAGACGTGAGAAACCCTGGTCTCAGTAATGGTATTGTGAAAAGAAAGTTTAAACTTTTTCCGGCCAGCGGTATTTGGCCGATTGTTCACTTGGTTGTCCTTTTTGGTGAAATTTCATCTTTAAATATAGTGGTGAGTTTTTGTCGTTATTTAATCTCTTTACTACTGTCAGATTTAAACCATAGTTTTCACTTAGTTTAAATACTTAGATGGAATGACAATACATGTAATTTTCAATCAGGCCAAACCTTTCAAACGAGTTTGTCTCTTTGACAGCTGTCACATGACATAGAGTGGTAAATTTGTGTTTTGTGTCTTAAGAAATTTAATCAAATTTCCAGAGATATTCAAGGCTACATTTATGTATTCGGTATACATTACCATTATTATACATGCCATTAGTAGAATAAATAATGACAGTGGTGAATAATTATAAATGACCTGTGTAATTTGTCGCTCGAGTAACTCAGAATTAATTTGTTTTCCATGACAAAATCTTCACTGCATTTAGTTACATTTCTATGAAGTGTTTTTTTTTCAACGAGGTAAAATTTCAAGTGTGGTGAATATTTCTGAACCAATGAATTATGTGCACATCCAACAACACTGCTAAGAGCAACCAACTTTTACCTACTTGTCACCAATGCGATGTGACGACGTATTGTGCCCTGATGTGGATTGGATTGTAGTTTTTAGAGAAATGGGCCAACATTATAAAAAAATTTTCTACATTTTTTTATAGCTTACACTTGATATATTGTGGTGAATTTGTTTTTCCTAGACATATCCTTGGCTAGATATACACTGACTTGTCATTAATAGAGTAACTGATGAGTGATGACATAGTGGTGAATAATTATAAATAACTTTTGTTATTTGTCTTAATTTTTTTTCATCATTTTCACCAACATAATCAAACATTCTGTTTTTTTGATAGCTGTCACTTGATATATTGTGGTGAATTTGTGCTTCAAATCGGTTTTTTGTCATCTTGGACGTGGCGATTTATCAATATAAATAATATTTTGCTGTTACAGAAAAATTGTATCAGTTTCGTAGAGATATTCTTAGCTAGATATATACTGACTTGTCATTAATAGAGTAATTGATGACATAGTGGTGAATATTTTTAAATAACCTTTGCGATTTGTCTTCCGCCTGAGCAACTCTTAAAAAACTGTTTTCCAATGAGAAATCTTCGTTGTATTTAGTGTTGTATTTCTAATATTTGGTATTTTCAATGAGGTAGATTTTCGTGTGTGGTGAATATAAAAACTCAAAAAATTCTGAACCAATGAATTCCTCACACCTTGCAACACTGTCAAAAGTTACCAACTACGTCAATGGATTTGAGAAATTACGTATCTTTTTTGCTCATCATTTTTCACCTACTTCTCACCCATGCGACGACGTATTGTACCCTGATGGGGATGGGGTTGTAGTAAATAGAAAAATCCATGGATAAATGGGTCAACATAATCAAACATTCTTGTCACTTCTACGAGTATTTTTTGAACTATGCATTTGATTTGTTTGTTTTTTGTGTGTGTTTGTCAAAATGTGTCATTCAAACTATATTATTAAGTGTTTGAATTATCTCAACTCACACCACAGCCATCCATATGCACTATGCAGCTCCAGTCACAATTGTCAGTTGTTTTCTCGATGACAGTTCCCCATAGCCCCTTCTGTCATCTAAACTGAAAATGCATTCGGAATAATAAACCACCACGACTAAGTGAGTGAGAAAAGCCCAGAGGCGACTACAAAATTAAGTTTTCGATCGTCTGTCCGTGCGTCCGTCGTCGTCGTCCTTCGAGGATGCTTAGCTTAGGCGAGGTCCAATATTATGTGCCCCACCAAGTAGAATTGTGACTTTTTGAAATCGTTCGTTCTCTGTCTGTCCGTCGTTTCGTTGGCGTTGGCGTCGACACGTCATTCACGGTAAATCCATTCAAAAATGCAAGTTGTTTGGCCACCATCATCTCATTCTCGTGGACGCGACGTACGCAATTGAGTGCGCGCTGGATTATACCTATACTAGCAGGCACTCCCCGTTTATTTTGAACTGTCAACGTTTTCGAGGCAAGTTGTTACAAACAAACACACATATTCAGACATTCAAATACCGATCACAGTCCGTCCGTTTGTTCGTTCGTTCGTCCGTCATTGTCGTTGGCCGTGGAACGTGAATGAAGTTCTTAATTACACGTCATTGTTCCAATTTGTTTCAATTTGAATTCGTTTTTTTTTATTCTGTTGCATTTGTCTTTCTATAAAATGTTCAAGTTTCTTTGAAGGGAGGGGGATAATGATGTTGGTCTTCAGAGTGGTGCAGTATTTACGCATTCTTTGTACTTTTTGGTGGCATTAAATTAATTGAATGAACGAAGGGAGAATGCAAAAAAAACTAAGCCGGAAGCCCGGATGTCTGCCGCAGTAAGACGACCAAGCGTATAGGCAAACTGAAAATTATTTTCTGTGCTTGAACATACAAAATGAGAATAAAATATTATTATTATTTATTTTGTTAATTTATCACAGAAAATACTGTGGGGTGATTTATTTAAATTTGATTTAAATAACCGGATGTATTATTAGAAAAACTGTGGGAAAATTAAGTCAAATGCACTGCGCCCCTACATTTGTAGGAAGATGGTTAACTCTGACCCTCAAAACTTATGAATTCGTTTTGATGATTGAGCTCTCAATATTTGAGATCACTTTTAATCATGAAGTTCCAACTTTGATAGATGCGTTAACTATAGAAGCGACGGTCAATGAACTATCAAAAATTTTTAAGGGATCAACGAGGATAAATTACACTGCAAAATTACGTTTTTTTTCTTGTATCACAAGCAAAACAATACGTTTTGTCTTAAATTTAAATCTGGCCTTACAATTTTCTATCACATCGAGTTTTTAAAATATGCCTCTTTAAAAATGTCAAAGAAACCAAAGAGCCGCATTTCAAGGCTAAGAAGTAATAGCTCAGTAAAAAAAAAGTCACAAAAAGAAAATCGAATATGAAAATAAGAAAGCACTTTCATTAGGTCAAACCAAAAACTCGAAAGAATTCTTGAAGATAGCTAGAGAAATTAACGGAATAACTCATAAAATTGGCACAGAGTTATCTACAGAAAGTCTGGCTGCACACTTTAAAGAACTTCTAGGCAATAACCCAAGCCAATACTACTGCTATGCTCATATCCCCTCCTCTTTCAAAAAGACGGTAATTTATCCAATACACAAGAAGTGTCCCTTAGACATCGCTGAAAATTACCGAGGTATATCGTTTTTAAATGTGTTAACAATAATATTCTGCGGTAAACTAGGAGAGAGACTTAAAAAATTGGTCGAGAGGAAAAACATTCTGTCGGATATCCAAGCCGGATTTAGAAAATACTTGTCAACAATAAACCAGATCTTCACTCTTTCATCAATCATAAAAGCTTTTCAAGCAAGGAAAACAAAAGTTTATTCCATCTTTGTGGACTTCAAAGCGGCTTTTGACCTTGTAAACAGAAGCGCGCTCTTCTAAAGGGTGATTTTTTTGAGGTTAGGATTTTCATGCATTAGTATTTGACAGATCACGCGGGATTTCAGACATGGTGTCAAAGAGAAAGATGCTCAGTATGCTTTGACATTTCATCATGAATAGACTTATTAACGAGCAACGCTTGCAAATCATTGAATTTTATTACCAAAATCAGTGTTCGGTTCGAAATGTGTTTCGCGCTTTACGTCCGATTTATGGTCTACATAATCGACCAAGTGAGCAAACAATTAATGCGATTGTGACCAAGTTTCGCACTCAGTTTACTTTATTGGACATTAAACCAACCACACGAATGCGTACAGTGCGCACAGAAGAGAATATTGCGTCTGTTTCTGAGAGTGATCATGGTGTAAAACCGTATAAAATACAGCTCGTGCAAGAACTGAAGCCGAACGATCTGCCACAACGTCGAATTTTCAGTGAATGGGCCCTAGAAAAGTTGGCAGAAAATCCGCTTTTTTATCGACAAATTTTGTTCAGCGATGAGGCTCATTTCTGGTTGAATGGCTACGTAAATAAGAAAAATTGGCGCATTTGGAGTGAAGAGCAACCAGAAGCCGTTCAAGAACTGCCCATGCATCCCGAAAAATGCACTGTTTGGTGTGGTTTGTACGCTGGTGGAATCATTGGACCGTATTTTTTCAAAGATGCTGTTGGACGCAACGTTACGGTGAATGGCGATCGCTATCGTTCAATGCTAACAAACTTTTTGTTGCCAAAAATGGAAGAACTGAACTTGGTTGACATGTGGTTTCAACAAGATGGCGCTACATGCCACACAGCTCGCGATTCTATGGCCATTTTGAGGGAAAACTTCGGAGAACAATTCATCTCAAGGAATGGACCGGTAAGTTGGCCACCAAGATCATGCGATTTGACGCCTTTAGACTATTTTTTGTGGGGCTACGTCAAGTCTAAAGTCTACACAAATAAGCCAGCAACTATTCCAGCTTTGGAAGACAACATTTCCGAAGAAATTCGGGCTATTCCGGCCGAAATGCTCGATAAAGTTTTCCAAAATTGGACTTTCCGAATGGACCACCTAAGACGCAGCCGCGGTCAACATTTAAATGAAATTATCTTCAAAAAGTAAATATCATGGACCAATCTAACGTTTCAAATAAAGAATCGATGAGATTTTGTAAATTTTATGCGTTTTTTTTTTAAAAAAAGTTCTCAGGCTCTTAAAAAATCACCGTTTATAAGTTCTCACAATTGGGTCTATCTTCGAGGGTTTTTTAAGTCCACTCAGTGGCTTGTTGTTTTCGCTATTCATAAATGACAAAGAGGAAACCTTACCTAGATGAATACGAATATCTGATTCTGTTATAAATGTGCAACTGTACGCTGATGACCTGTTGTCGGAATCACCAGAAAACCTATACAGTTGATGATAAATCGCTTAACAAATTACTGTGATAGGTGGGAATTATCTATTTATACAGACAAGTCAAAAATATTGATCTTCTTATTTAATGGAAATCTTTAAGAAATATTCAAAGAACTTAAATATTTAGGTGTAAAGCTACAAACACCTTATGATGGAAAAAGCCAGCACCTCTCAAAGCTCAAAGTTTTTTTTAAAAGACAAAATAATCCTTTTAGCCAAATATAAAATATTTGATGCTGTTGTGAAATCAACTCTCTGATACGCTTCTCAGGTCTGGGGTGCAGATGAATACGAAGTGATAAAAAAATTTTAGAGGAATTTTTTGAGCAAACTCCTCAACTTACAGCAAAATGCATCGATTTATGTAATGTATTTAGAAACCGGAATACCGAAACTTCTCACGAGCACACTCAAGGCGCAGACTGATTACATTATTAAAACTTGTACCTACCAGGAGAATAGACAGTCGAAAAAATTCGTTTGTACGAACTGAGGAATAAAGATTGGTGGATGAAAAAATGGCAAGATATCGTTAATACCTGTGAAGGTATATTGTATATAGATTTCAACAATTTAAACAACTTAAAGGAGCAACTTTACAGGATTATACAGAAGAATGAAGAATTAGTTCGAGAATCCTTTATTAATAAAGATCGCGTATTAGATAGTAGAGTACTATACTCTCAGCTCAATTATAACCTAAACCAACGAAACTACTTCCATGATGGACTTACATTTCTTACATTTCTTTCATTTTTAAAGCAAGATGTGGACTTGTGAACATGTTTTTATTTCGAATTTAAAAAAAATTAGGTTATACCTCAAAAACCTTACGTGATAGAGTAATTTTGAAGTCAGACTTAAATTAATGAAATCAAACACCATTAAAAAATTGAAATTTAACGACCAATAACAAAAACCTCATTCACCAGTCTAGTCAATTTAGAGAAAGAAAGTTTAGAAGAGTCTGTATATATGTAATGGAGACTTTGAGTACAGTTTCTCTGGCCCTAGTGGTATACAAATAATTTTTCTGGGAAAAAATAATAATAATAATCAACGGAACAGGTGTATTGTGTACTAGGGTCTTAGAAATAAGTCTTCAGTCTCCCAAAAGCAGCACAAAACTTTAAATTTGGAATTCAAACATCTTAGTTCCTTTAGTTTTAGTTTTAGACTATATTGAGCCCTCAGTTTCTCTTGGTCACAAGATTTGATATTCTAGTCCAAAACCAGTAATAGAAAATACAAATTTTGAAAAACTAAAAGCTTAGAATAAAAACTTGCATCGAAAAAAGAACAAAAATTCACTCAAAATAAATCCTTGATTGACAACAACTAAAATACAAAATCCAAATCCGTTCAGCAGATAAGATTGTAACCATTTATTGGCCGGTTCAGAAGTCAGAAGGTTTCTTTTAACCAAAAGGAATCGTCTTGTGCTGAGTGAATAGTAAAATGTCTTTGGGGTTAATTTTTTTATCTTGGAAACTTCAGCAGTTTTCCTTTAATCGAGTTTTTTTTTAGAGTTTAGGGATTCTAAAATCAGAGCGGTATTCCTTAATAAGCATTTTATGACATCTCCACAACAAAACCCGTCAACCACTCACATGTGACTAGTTGGGGGATATTTAGTGTCAGGATTAGTGTTTTGAGGGTTTAATTTCTTGTAGTGTCAGTTCTGTAGTGTTTCAGTTCTTTTAAGCAACTAACCATAAACCTACGTCTACACAGCTTACCAAAAGTATTGGTGTTTCGACTTTGGGGTTTAGATTAAATGAGTTTTGATTTTGAGAAGAAATTGGTAATAACAGTAATACAAAAAAAATGATTGTGTAGTAAAGTGCCCAAGGTACTGTATAGTTAATTAAGCAATCAAGAACTTTCTAGGACAAGATCGAAAAATGATCTTGTTCTTGGCATTTGGCCTAATTTTTGAAGCAATAAAAATGAAGATCCGGACATTCTTGAAACTTACTAGAAAGCAAGCGTGTTAAAATCGAGAATAATGTCTTTGCTGGAGAATTAAGTCGATAAGAAAATGAAGACGTTTTCAAAAGAGTTATAGGCTTTATAAAGATTCCTACCCTTAACAGACAAACTAACAAAGCAAGTATTTCAAGGCAGATTCCACATTGAATACCTTGTAAAAGGCTGACAGGTGAACAGCTTTTACCCCTTTGTTTAGAGTATAAGTTATCAACCATTCAAACCTGGCAACGTTCTATCAAAACCATCAAACAAATTAAGAAATATAGCATCTTGTAAGTAGATATCTAACTCATACAAAATTACTGTGGCGAAAAATCTTTAAAGACTCAAGTCAACTTTCTATAGCTACAAATTAGAAGAAATGGTTATGGAGACAAAGATGCACTTACCAAGTTCAAATTTCTCTTCAAAAGAAAGCCAAAAACCTACAGGAGCATAATAATACAGGAGATTGAAGTTTATAAGCACTTACCGTTCACTTGCCTTTAAAGGCATTTTGAAAATTTTCTAAAACAAAGCTTTGCAGAGAAGAGGGAAAGGTTAAAGTTGAAGTTGAAGCAATAACTAATAATAAACTAAATTTCTTTTAATTAATTGAATTTATTGACCTGAATTTTGCATTCCTACACATAAACAACACACACATCTTATATCATATCTTATCTATGGTATGGTTTTAGATACTGATTTTAATTTTAATGAAATTTAGTGCAACCTTTTTCTGCATAAATTTTATAAAATAGTTTTACTAAAATATCTCTCCTTTCTGCTGTATTGAAGGTACTTGCTTCCTTGCCTAAAGGTATTAATTGTAATTTACGGAAAACCTTAAGAGTTACACCTAACCTTTATAGGTAAGGTATACTTGTACAACAGAACAGAGCTATATCTGCAACCCTATCCTGATAATGCCTTAAGGCGATTTATCAGCTCTCACATATGTATGAGTGGGGGTTGTTGCAAATATAATAATTTATACACCGAAAACAAACACAAACAACAAACTACAGAAGAATGAGAAAATGTACAATTTAATTTTGTTAAGCATCTGGATACCAATATACTATATATTTGATCCTTAAAATTTGAACAATATTCAGAATAATTATTAATTGCTTATACATTATTTTCGTGTGTATGTAAGGATCTCCGCAAATATATGTAAATAATCACAGAAGCATCTTTTGCAGCTGATATGGTTGAAGGTATAAATGTGTGTGTTTTTTTTGGATTAGAGGGTAATTTGGTTCTTGGAAAGGACCCTATCTTGTCCTTTTTCGTTTATAAAGTAACAACAACAGCAACAAAAAGACAAACCACGATGAATGAAAGTCTATAGAATAAGGAAGAACTTACAATACTAGAAGAAGAAGGACCAATTTTACATTCCAAGCGATTACATTTTGCCATAAGAGTCTACTAAATCAAACTTTACACACATTATTTCGAAGGTATAGTATCCAGAAAGGAAAAACCTTATATCAGGAATGGCTGGTTGGTAGCAAGGTATGTAGTGTGGTATTTTGCATAATGAAACAGAAGTATCTAATGGTTTTAAATGCGAAGGAGGAAGTATATTCATATAAAACATATGTATCTTTACCTGAAATATACGTTTATAGAATGTGTGGAATAAGTTCAACTTATACTAAATTGCTTGTTCAATTCGTAATTGAATTTATTTTGTTTATAGCTTCGTGAATTGCCGAGAGCTTATGATAGGTACAGGATTGTAGGTAGACATATACATATGTAGGATAGGGATGGTAAATTGACTACAGCTTTGGTTTTAGTGAGTTGTGATTTGTATTTTTGTTCTCTGTTAATTTAACAAATTGGCTAAAATATTAAGGATAATTTAGTTTTGAGGATTGAAGCAGCACGTTCCTCATCAAAATAAGTGACCATATACACTAAATTACCTATACATAAGGATTGTATGATAGGGTTTTTCTTCAGGGTTTATATTATAGCTATCATTGAAACCAATCATTTGAAATTTTTTGACAGGATGGTTTTAGCTTTCATTAAAAAATTTCTTTCATAGGACACACATTTGATAATTAAAAACAAGCATTTTCGGATTAGAATCAAGCAGTGGTAAGAGTTGATCATTTAAAGAAAAACTGATTGTTGTAAATGAAACGCTTTTAGTGGAATAATTTTATTCCGAAATCAAAAAATTTAATGTTTACATAAAACGATTTTGAAACATCAAAAATGAACTAAATGAAAAATTCTGCATTATTTTATTTCCAAATAAATTCTTCAACTTATTAACTTCATTTTGATACCAAATATACCAAACTCAACCCAACTTTTCATAATTACTTTTAAACCTCGAAACAAAATTTACAATGATGAAAGCATTTTTGGTTTCAGCTTTTAAACCTTTTTAGTGAAAATTATAATACACAACATAAATAGTTTGACATGAAGTAAGTCACACGAAATAGATTTTAGAACGGATGTTTTTTAGATTAGTGGTTTTCTGAGTTTGTCTTCTTGACAGCTGTCACTTGGTTTATGATTAGTTTATGTTTTTTTTCTTACTCTATCAGATCTTGAAAAATTTAATACAAGCTTTTTGTTGATGAATAATGACAATATCATTATTAACACTGATTTGTAAAAGAGGCTGCATTTGAATAAGCTTGTATAAGACTATAACAATCAGACCATGGTAGCCCTCTAAAGGCGAAATGTAAGAAGTTGCAGTGAACAGATTCTATCCTATTCTTGTAAATCTCGTAAAAAGGAGTCAATTCTTGGGAGTTGTACTCAAGATCGAGGCCAAGGATCAAGGTGTTATATAGAGAGTAATATAGGGATTCTAAAATTTTTAATAGCAACGTTTAACAAACCCTAACATAAAATTGGCTTTACTGACGATCAAAGAAATATGCTCCGTGAAATCGAGGTTAGAATTAAAAAGTAATCCAAGACCTTTATGCTACGATATTTAATAATCAATCAAACTAGAAGCACGTTTTTTAAGAGAAAAGTTATTGCCTTAAATTTAAGCACATTTTGTTAATATCGTCTTGGAGTTGTAATCGATTGTTTGTAGATGCTATGTTTCCACAAAGATAAGATTAAAATATTACTTTATTGTAAGATAAAGAGAAGAGGTCCTAAATGACTACCCTGGAGTACTCCTGATTTGAAAAGGGGTAAACCAAGAACTTTTGAATTTAACTTGGTAAAACCTATTTTGAAGAAATCAAATCCATGTGATAAACTGAGAAGGAAACCATATTGCTTTAAATGTGAACATATCATAAGAAAGGTGGTCAAAAGTATTAGAATAAGTAGTGATCGGTCTGTAATTACTGATGTGAGACTTGATATACTTTCTAAGGACTGGTGTAATAAATGCTTTCTTCTATATAGTTAGGAATTCACCTGAGGTTAGAGAAGAAGGGGAGCTGCTACTAATGACTTACATTTTTTGAATACAATTGGAGGAATTATAATTCGACTAGAGGAATAATAATCTTTAAGTAATGCAAGATTTTTTCGTACGTCATTTAAACATGTTTCGAGGTAGTCTAAGGACATCCCCTCATGTACAAAAATAATTTCTCATCTACTTCTACAGGACTTTCAATGAAAGATTGGTGAAAGTTGTTAGTAAAGGCGTTACACATTTCTGAAGTATTAACTAAGATATCTTTATTATAAGTTATCAAATTTCCAAAAGCTTTTGAGGTCAAGCTTAGGAGAACTTTTCATATCTATAAGATATTCAACATATAAATAATTGAAGAAAGATTTAAACTGTTCAAAGAGGATATCAAATACTTCACATGACTTTTAGCTGAAGTACTTTAATAAGATTTTTCCTAGACTTTCTTTTGTATACCATCGAAGACAAAAGCTGGAATATTTTGAAAATTTAAGAGGAACGATTTCTTTTATGTAGAATTCCAATACATTGTAAAAGTATGAAACTGCAACGTCATTGGCATTTAAAATGGGTATATTCTCAATACGTAGTATCCGTGGCATGATGGTTAGTGCGTTGGACTGTCATGCCAAAGGTCTTGGGTTCATCCCTGCCTATGCCATCTAAGGCTTTTTTTTCTCGGGTACTGCCTTTTGCGAAGAAGTGTCAAATTCTCCAAGAGTAATTCTTTTCATGAAAAGTGCTTTCTCAAATAGCCGTTCGGCTTGAAACTATAGGTCTCCTCTATTCCTGATAACAAGTACTAGCACACAGGAATGGTTGAGAATTCTATGTCACTATGCTCTAGTTCTCAATGGACTGTTGTCACAGCCAATTTATTTTATTTTTTTTATATTTTCAATACCACAAAGTTTCGCAGAATGTATACTCTAGCAGATCAAGCGCATCCAAAGAGACGATGTATACGTACAGTGCACACTGAAGACGCTATTGCTGCTTTAGACCAGTGCATCGAAAAAACCGGGAATTAGTTTATCCGCCATCACGCGCAACAATTGGAAGCTTAATTGAAGGAACTTGGTTTACGGGCTTACAAAATATTATTCGCGAAAGATTTGACCATCAAGTTCGTAGCAGTTTAGATGGATGAATGAACCCAAAACGCGATGACCATTGAGGTAATTTTGGGTTAAATATGTAAGTTGCTAAGCAAAATTGTCGGATTAGGAGAGTTTATAATCCACAAGATATTGTTGAGACACCACCGCCGATCTTCTAGATCCTCACAAAGCCAATGTTTTTCCGAAATCGTTTTTTGAAACACAATGAAACCACTGTATTTTGTAATAAGCAAAGTTCTTGGCCATTACATTAAATTATAAGCGTTTTTCTTAAAAACCCTTCAAAAACAAAAAGTTTCACAGCAAGTTTCTAACACCATATCTTCATTTTTTTATGGTCGAATGTCAAAAGATGGTAGCTTCCAAAGTGACAACTGCCAACAAATTGCGATGTTTTCAACACTAAATCCCTTGCTTAGAAAGCTTAAAAAAAAAAAAAAAAAAAAAAACACCACAACGAATAAGGCGAACCAGTAGCTATGTTATTTTTACAAAGACATTGCTCCTGGTTCTGTTTTTCCTCTGTTTCAAAGAGAACATACTTTTTCACTCATAACTTTCGAATGAAAGCTCTTTTTTAACCTCCTTACCTTTAAAAGCAAAACAATTCTTTACTTATTATTTCTTTGAGACCATTTTAAGAAGTTAAAGCTTCTCTAATCTTTTTGTCTAAGGTTTGTGTGGTGCAGCAAAAATAATATAATTTCAATTCAAATCTTCTTTACATCGTTTACAAATCATACAAAAAGTTTAACCGAAACAAATCTTCAAAACATAACCTCACTTTGTTTGCTTCACAGAAGATAATTCTCTCAAAACTCAAATTTCAAAACTTTAAGTTGGTGCACTATGTTTTTTTTTTTTTAAGGTCGCGTGATGCAGCTTAAGATCACCTGCTCTATCAGTAGGTACTGCCGAAGCTGGTGCTAAAAAATGTTCAAATCTTTTCTACATAGTTTTCCAGACCAGTCTTCCGCATATACTCGTAGTCCCCATGAACCAACAATCTAAACAAAAGCACACATTGCACATTGTGAGAACTTACTGATAACAAGTGTATCCAACAGCTTTACATATAGAATGTACATACATATATATCCGTATTTAGTAGAAGGTAGTTACACCAGAGTGTTCTATACGAACCTCGTAATAGAAATACAACAACAATCTTTGGTTTCGAAACAGCGGATACATTGCGTCAGCAAATGTTTCCTGCTCCATATCACATCCGCATTGCATCCCCTTTTTTTACATATACAAACATACTCTTATATCGTTACTCTATAACACCTTATACATATCTACACAGAACGACGTCATGCAGACACTAGGCTTGCAATCACAAAAACTCAAACCCCAAATCCAAACCAACCCAACCCAACCTTATTCCACCCCAATTCTAAACTCAAACCCCGGAACCCGAACCCGAAACCCAACACTACCGGGAATTTGTGTTAAGTTTGTGTGTTTTGTGCATGCATCATTCGAAATGTATGATGATGGCGGCTTCAGAATGTCACCTCTCTAGAGAGAGTTTTAGCTTGGCAGTGAACTTTTGTGACGCTCGTTTTCTATACAACCTCATTCGTTGTTGTTGTTGTTTTTTTTGTTTAATTTATTTTTAAGTCAAAATGGTGGTGTTAGGGGATAAGTTGGTTGCATTTCTGTAGGCGAGTGCAATGGCAAACTGGTGGGATTTTCTTCCCCCGCTCCAGCTGTACTCTGTCGATTCTTTATAGGAAGGATCTAGCAAGTGCTGGATGATTTTACTCGAATTCAGTTTGGAAAATAACGAAATTCAAAGGGCGTTTTTTTGATTGGAAAGCTTCGGAAGAATAATTTAACGAAGAAGTGAACGAAAAAATTATAATCAAACGGTAAAAAGCCAATAAGCAATATTACCCTTACGATTAAGCCTAAATTTGACAATCACAATACTTTTTTTTGGAGTTAGGTATGTACAGTTTTGAGTATTTAAGTGACTACACAAAAAATGTCAGTCCTTTGAATGCAACACCCTTTAAGAACCCTCTAACCTATTCAACTCGTATCCCTTTCGAAACCCATTGTACTATGTTTTTGCTGTGTTGTGTTTTAAGCTTTTACAATTTTAAAGTTAAGAGTAACGATGACTCCCGCTACTGTCACTGTGCTCCGTTGTTATTGTTGTCGCCGCCGCCCGCCGCCGCTGTGCGTCGTCGTCATTGTTGGTCTACTCCAAACGTACACAAAAGAAGATTTGTTTTATAATAAAATGTTTTGACGTTTATTTGAATTTGCTTTGACGTTTATTTGGCATTTTGGGTTTAATTTTGTTCGCGCAAACATGTCACACAACATTTATACATACTACTAAACTCTTACTTCATAGTAGTTGTAGGATGCTTTGAGAAGTTAGTCTATAATATGGCTATGGCTTTAGTGATGAAGGCGATATTGTTATTGTAGAAAGCTGACTTTGATGGTTGGCTATTATTAAGTTGCTGATGACATTGATTTTAACAATCTTGTTGACATTTTTATTGCGTCCTGTCACTTTGGATATGCATCAGTGCAATGCAACAACTCGGAAAGAGATGCTTTTAGAACTTTTTTCTTTACGGAGTTTTAATTTTTTGAAAGGGCAGAGAAAATTAACGCAAGGTTAACAATATCTTACATATCTATGTTTATATTATAAATGAGAAAGTTAGTTTGTTTGTTTGTCTGTTTATTTCCCTGTTTGTTTGTTTTTTTTTGTTTGGCTGTTTGTATGTTTGTCCGTTCTTCCCATCGCAACGGAGCAATAGTATTGCATGATTTTTTACATGAAAGTAGTCTTAAGCTCTGATTTACGAAATAACATACATGACGATAAATTTCTCTGTCAAATAGCGATTTCAGCAGCCAATAAATTGTTCTAAAAATAAATTCAAACATATTGGAGGAAGTAGAAGGAGATATGAAGAAGAATTCTTACTTTTGGTTCCTTTTTGTTTTTGTTGACAGTGAAAAACTTCACTGTTCCGTAAATTGATTTCTTTTTCGAATTTGTATCAATTTGGAATCACCTAACTTTTTATAAATAAAATTTAACTGAAGTCGCTAGCGTTATTTGTTCGAGAGATATTTGATGTCAACTGAATTCACTTTTCTTTGTTTAAAATGACATAGTAAAAAAAATACCCACTATATTTTTTGGGAGCTATTATTTGTAAAACAAAAATTATTTGATCTCAAAAATAAGATTGTTGAAACGTCGAGAAATGTCAACATTTTTAATTATACATATCCGATGGATTACAAAAACTTCTTATGGGAAATCAGTGAATTATATTTGTTGTTCTTTACTTAACAATGGCGCCCAAGAGAAAAGCTATGTTTAGAAACATGTGATTGAATAAAACATTAACTTACTTGACTATTTGACTGATTTACTGGTTGACTGACTAATTACCTTCTTAACTACCTGACTGAACAAATATCTGACTGACGTAATGTATGACTGACTGATTGCCTGACTGGCAGACTGAATGTCTGACTGGCAGACTAAATGTCTGACTGTTCCTTCTGTTTGAATGAATGACTGACTGATTACCGGACTGCCAGACTGAATGTCTGACTGTTTCTCCTGGTTAAATGAAGGAATGACTGACTGCCAAACTAACTTACTGGTAGACTGACTGCCTTACTGACTGAATCGCTAAATGAATGTCTGACTGAATAAATACCTGACTGACTGACTACCTTTTGGTTGAATGAAGGACTGACTGCCTAACTAATTGACTAGCAGATTGAATGGCGAAATGAATGTCTGAATGAATAAATACCTGACTGACTGACTACCTTTTAGTTGAATGAATGACTGACTGCCTAACTAAGTGACTGACAGACTGATTGCCTAACTTACTGAATGGCTAAATGAATGTCTGACCGAATAAATACTTGACTGACTGATGAAGTGGCTGACAGACTGATTGCCTACCAGACTGAATATCTAAATGTCTGATTGAATAAATACCTGACTGACTGACTACCCTTTGGTTGAATGAAGGACTGACAGCCTAACTAAGTGACTGACAGATTGATTGCTTAACTGACTGAATGGCTAAATGAATGTCTGACTGAACAAAATACCTGACTGACTGACTACCTCTTGGTTGAATGAAGGACTGACTGCCTAACTAAGTAAGTGAAAGGCTGATTGCCTAACTGACTGAATGGCTAAGACTGACTGAATATCTCTCTGTGTGAATGACTACTTCCGTTGAGTAAACGACTAACTAACTAACTAACTGACTGACAAATCAATTGCCTTAATGACTGACTGACAGAATGGCTAAATGACCGACTGCTTGAATTATTGTCCAACATGATTGACTGATAAATCATAAATATTTCAGAGCACTTTTTGAGAAAGAAGTTTTGTTGTTCTTCTATAAAAAAATTCGATATTAAATCGTTTCTGCAGAATGTTTAAAAAATTACGAAAAGTACTTCCAATTGCTTTAAACATTTTAAAATTTTCATAACATTTTTCGTATTAATGAAGGTAGAGATACAAATTTTTGTTTGCAGAGGTGTTGGATTCTTCACCGATCATATTAACTTTGTGTCATATTTATGAATATCAAATAAAACTTTTGAACTGAAAGAAAACAACACATTTTGAGTACTTCCTCACACAAATGGTTGATTATTCAAAGAAATATTCCAATTTCTAAAATTCAATATTTTTGTTACAGTAACGGAAATAGTTCCCTTCACTTTTCAATATTATTGCTTCTCTATTCTTCTTCTATTTTTTTGTTGTTTTCTTTTTAAGGAATTTATGAAAATCTTCTCAAGTTCAGAGACGAAAAATGATTCTTGTTTTTCTTTTCCAAAACGATGCAATGTTATGGTATACGTGTTTTTCAACACCTCTTTATTCAAAATATTTCTACTTTATTTGACTTGTTGTAGAAAAAAGAAAAACTTCCCGACAAACAATGATTAAATAAAAGTTTTGTCTATACTGATGTTTACATAAAACAAGAATATTAGGTACCTAACTGTTTTTTTTTTTTTGTAGACATCCTAGTTTTCTTTCTTTCTCAAGAAAAATATCCTTCAAACAAGTCAAAACCCTTCTTCCTTGAACTAAACTAAACGGAACACCAAAATATTCCAAAAAAAAAAGGACTAAAAATCAAAAACAACACGAACCAAGGCTATGAGATCCTTTCACTCTGAAATAGAACACAAATCTAATGTTAAAACAACTTTCTCAACATAGCACATATTTGGCGATGTATTCCTTCATCAGGGCACTACATAAATCCGATGTAAAAAAGAAAAGAAGCACTTCGCAGACAAAAGTCAAGAGGACGGAAATGAAAGACTGTTGTGAAAATAAAAAAAAAATAGAAGCACGAACAAAATTTTCTTCATTGCAGGTTCAATCTTCCAACACCTCTCCACCAGCAGCGGTGTTTGGCGCTCGGCGCTCCCCTATCAGGATCACTGAAACGTCACTTTACAAAGCAACGTGTAAATGCAATATGTGTGTGTTTGTGAGTTCTTATACAGATGGGTGTCGAGATCCTGGCAATGAAGAAACTATAAGTATAGAAATAGTTAGATGGAAGCAGCTACACCATTTCACAAACATCAAATCAAAAAGTCAAAAGAAAAAGAATTGCGAATGGAATAGGAAACTACCGCACCATACCACACGCCACCACATCACATCCCACCCATCGAACAGGAGGAAGAAGACACCTCCCCACCCTGACTTTGAGTGTACTCGGCACCAGAAGAAGAACCACCAGCAGAATCCTATTCCTATTCCCATTTCCAACTCTTTCAAACATTAAAATACATAGGACATGTTTTTCATTCCATCATCAGAGGCAGGGCAGCAGGACGATTGAATCCTTTTTCTCACTCCGCTTTGGCCAGGCCGGCCTGGGTGGCTCAAAATGGAATGATGCTCATAATATGAAACCATCTTCTCTCTGATTCCGGGTGTAACATGGCACATCATAATGATGTTCTGTTTGTTGTTTGGTTTATTTGTTCCTGGGCTACAAACTATGATGTTATTCCATTTCCCAGTTCTCATCATCAATGGCAATCATCTGCACAGTGGATGTGTTTCTGCTTAAATTCTCGTATATCCTGTGGAGTACACATACTCTTCCACACATATCCTGATACGATATCCATATCCTTTATATATCTTGTTGATGCCGCCATTGCCATCGCCATGATGATGATGATGATACGAGTAATGATGGTTGCAGGTCTTGGTGTATGTTGTCTAAAAAGTTTTTTAATAAACTAACTCAATGGGTGGTGGCGATGATGACGAACGACGACGACGATATAGGTGTAGGTTATGGCGGATAAAAGTAGGGGTCCTACACTGTACTGAACTGTTCTATGCTGTATTTCCTACTGCTGTGATATTTTTTGATTGAAGGGTTAAACTTACACGAAAGTATCACATACCCAAGCTTGTTGGATGCCAGGCTATACGAATATTATGCTTTTAAAAATGTTTAAGCGAAAGATGAATCATTAGCAAGTTAAACTATGGAAAAATGAGATTTGTTTATTTTATTTTTCATACATACATAAGTTTGGTTAAAAGAAAAAAAAGTAGAAAGGTTAACGTATCATCCTCGTTTTGCCAGAGAGCTAAATAATAATAGGAACGTACCTATACCAAAAATAAGGAACATTTATGAATGTTGTCTGTTTTGTTAGGATACATAGTTTTTTAGAGGTTGTTCTTTTTTTACCCAATGAAAACAAACTTTAAAAAAAAAAGTTGAAATTTGAGAACCCCTTTAAAACTTTCACGATGAATATGAATCAAAAATCTACTGGGTTCTCAAATTTGTGATTAATAATTAATTTATGTAAGTTATGTTAATCACAGTGGAAAATCATTATTCATTAGTTTTTGGTTTTCGAAAAAGGTTTACAAAGTAACTTAAGATTAACTAACAAAACTACGCATAAGGTTCTTTTTAAAATCACATTCTTTGTTTTTTTTTTAAACTTAATATTCCAAAAAGAGCTACATGATTTTTTAATTTTAAGTTTGTTCCAATTCGTAAAAAAGGCAAAAACCGATCAAACGCAGTTTTAACATCAAATGTTTGATTTTAACCGTTAGCGCTTATATGGAATAATTCGTTACCCAAGGCTTACAAAAGTGGAATAAGGGGTCTTAAACCTTTTAAATTAATACAACACACGACATCGCTACACAGTAATGTATGGCGGCGGTGCTTTAAGCGTTAGTTTCCTTGGCTTGGGGTAATAAGAGTGGTCGTAACAGTTGATCAATAGAAATAAGCTTTTTTTCAATAGACTTTAAACTAACCAAACAAAACCATTAGAAATACAAAAAACTTTTCAATTGTTTTAAAATATCCACATACCGTCTTGTTTTTCATCGTGGGGTAATGAGTTACCCA
Source organism: Eupeodes corollae (assembly GCF_945859685.1). Lineage (NCBI taxonomy): Eukaryota > Metazoa > Arthropoda > Insecta > Diptera > Syrphidae > Eupeodes > Eupeodes corollae. The sequence goes on along the minus strand of NC_079147.1, from coordinate 142,637,501 downwards.
GTGTAGCCGCTATGTGGCTTATATAAGGTATGGCCGCTATGGGTTGATTTGTGCAAAACGACATATAATGGAAAAAAAAGTGCATACCGATGTTTTGTGTCTGCACTCTTGGTCGACTGTATTGCCCGTGGCATGATGGTTAGTACGTTGGACTGTCATGCCAAAGGTCGATCCCTGAATATGCCACCTAAAGTTTTTTTCACGGGTACTGCCTCTTGCGAGGAATCGACAAATTCTCCAAGAGTAATTCTTGTCATGAAAAGTGCTTTCTCAAATTTTCCGTTCGGATTCGGCTTAAAATTGTAGGTCCCTTCCATCCCTGAAAACAGTACTCGCCCACAGGAATGGTTGAGAGTTTTCAGTCACTAGGCCCTAGTTCTCAAACGGACTGTTGCTCTCGGTCGACAATCTTAACAACTGAACCGATTTTCAATTTAACATTTGTGTGCGTGATTTGTCGAATTAAACATTTTGATGATTCTCGACGATTTAAGGTCCCTAGGATCTGAACTAAAGAGTTCTAGAGCTTACTGGGTAATCTTTTCTACACTACATTACTTTATTTCTAGTGGATGGCAAACAGAATTGATCCTCTTATTGCTCCAACTATCGTCCCTTCTTTCCAAGGCCATGTAACCGATATTAAACTTCAGCTAAAGAAATATGTTGATAAAAGAAAGTTTTTAAATGGTTATCGTAGCAATGGTTCCACTGACTGGTGACGTTTCATCGTTTGTACCTATGGGATCGTTTAATACAATTATTAGTATTGGACGGTTTCAAATCTGATATCTACAACATAAACGCTGGTGTTCCTCAGGGCTCCGTTTTTTCTCCGACACTCTTCCTCAATTTTATAAATGATCTTTTTCCTAAAACTTCTAAACGAATTAATTTTTTTGCTAATGACAGCACATTAAATTCTGATTTTGACAGCGTTGTCCAATGAGGAATTAAAAACCATGTAGAATGTAATGCTTCGAAAACTAAATGATTTCTACAATCGAAAAAACCTTACCCTCCCCCAATCCGTGGTTGGTATTTGCAAGAAGGAAACTAAATAGCTAAAAGTTGTATGCATTGTGACAAATATTTGACATAGCTAAAAATGCTACTTAGTATTGGTTTTTGTGTTATAAAGCCATAAATTACGAAGGTTTTGTTCGTCCGAAACGAGCGTATAGTTCTCATATTCAGGATAATGCTCCAATAACGTATTACTGGAGTATTTAAGGTATATCAACAATTTAAAGTTAACATTTGTTTTTTAAATTCGGAACAATGAACTTGATGGTGTGGTTGGGTTTTAAGATAGACGTTTTTTTCTTTAATTTTGATACCTACAATTTTCGCCTCATATGCTCAAGTTTATTGCACTTACCTGAAAAAAAGAGAAGAAAAATACAAACATTAGTTTAAATAAAAAAATTGTTATTTTGTAAAAATAGACGAATATTAATGCAAAATGTTCACTTCGTGACTCTTATTCAAAAGCGTAATGCATTTTAAAATAATTTGCAACCTTGACTCTGGAAAAACTATGGAATAATTTGTACTCACATATCGTGGGAATAAATTCTATGAACAGATAATCACGGATTTAAGTTTGACATAGAAATATACTAGGCCTTACTGTTGTATCAGGAAAATAATAATAAGAAAATAAATAAATTAATAATAATTTCAATTTTTGTTAACTCGAATCTTGTTGCCTAAGGCAGAATTCCAATTAAAAGCTTGCACAACTCGTAATGCAGAAAATGGTGTGGCTAAAGAGACATTAAAACGCCAAGCTAGGAAGAGAAGACATCTTTGGGGGCACAATCGGGAGATGCAGCCAGCACGACACCACCTCTGACAACGGATTTAGCCTAATTGATTTCGCCGCGGGGCGAGACCATCTGGTAGCTAGTACGCAGTGCACACATCTTAATATCCACAAGGAAACATGGAAATCTCCTAATCAATCAACTGTCTACCAGACTGACCACATTGCGATCAAAGCACAACACTTCTCTAGTATACTAACATTCCGAACATTCCCAGGGGCCAACATTGACTCGGACCACTACCTCGTTGTAGCCAAGGTACGGATATCCCGATCCAAGCCAAAACAAGGAAGTATTGTGAAAATATTCGACGTTAGACGGCTACAATCGCAAAAGACTGCCATGTCGTTTTCCGATCGAGTCTCTAATAACCTCTTACGAAGTCCTATGCTGCCTGCATTAAGAATTGGAAACCATTGGCAACATTGCCTTGCAGCCATTAGAGATGTCGCCTCTGAAGTGCTAGGTTTCATGCGGCCACCACAGCGAAACCCCTGGCGTCGTTGACGAACCGAATTCCGCTGTAAGGGAGATAGAACCACTCAATCTATGCGACGCAGATCAACAATTCCGCCTACTCGAATTAGACGAAGTGAAGATAGCTTTATCTAAACTGAAGTCAAACAAAGCTGCTGGAGCTGACGACATCGCTGCCGAACTATTCAAAGCAGCAGGCGATATCTTGGTAGGGAGTATGCACCAACTCAACTGCAAAGTATGGTCAGAAGAAAGCATGCCCGATGAGTGGAATCTAAGCATAGTGTGCCCGATACATAAGAAAGGAGACCTTCTAAATTGCGCCAACTACAGAGGCATAAGTCTCCTTAATATTGCATATAGGATCCTCTCTGCCGTATTATGTCAACGTCTGATGCATTTCATCAACAACCTTATCAGTGTGGCTTCAGACCAGGTAAGTCCACTATCAAATAAATATTCACACTACGGCAGATCTTGGAAAGAACCCAGGAGCCTCAAATACACACCATCTCTGTATCGATTTTAAAGCCGCATGTGACAGCATCCATAGGGAAGAGTTTTGGTTTGTACAGAATGACGATGAAGAATGCACGCTGCTCTATCAAGGTCGGAAAAGATCTCACCGATGCATTTGATGTCAAAAAGGGATTTAGACAAGTCGAGGTAGTTGAGGTTTTTGTGTGCCTAGGCACCGCTATAAACTCAGACAACGACTCCAGCGCTAAAATCAAACGAAGAGTAACTCTTGCGAATCGCTGCTTCTTAGGATTTAGAAGCAATTGAGTAGTAAAGTCCTTTTTCGAGCATTTAAAATCAACATCTCGAGACACTCATTATCCCGGTTCTCATTTTTGGCGGTGAGGCCTGAACCCTGTGAAAGAAAGATAAGAGTGTCTTAGGATGCTTCGAGAGAAAAATTATTTGGGTGATTTTTGGTCCCGTCTGCAGAGATGGAGAATGGAGGAGAAGATATAACGACGAACTGTACAGCGACATTGACCTAGTTAACAGAATTAAAGTCCAAAGGCTTCGATGGCTAGGTCATGTAAAGCGAATGGATATCAATGTTCCAGCCCGGAAGGTCTTCGAATCCAATCTCTAGGGACGGCGCAGCAGAGGAAGACCACGACTCAGGTGGCGAACGCAGGTGGGTGAAGATCTCAACCAACTTGGAGCCCGAAACTGGAGACAGCTAGCTAGACAAGGAGCTGGTTGGAGACGCATGTTGGTTGAGGCCCAGGTCTGCCCCGGATTGAAGCACCACCAAGTCATCCAAAATTTGGATCGTCGGATGAAGGTGTACCGTCGAGGTCACGGCATACCTTCTATATATGATTGAACCGTACCAATATTATCATTATAAAAAGAAATGACTGTACTTTCCTGAAAAATGTATGTATTACTTTAAAATCAACATCGGTCCTTAATATTTAACCATTTTTCAAATAAAAAACTTAAAGTTTGGTAGATTCAAATATTTTTAAGATTTTGTTACACCCTTTATATCGCAAGTAAAATTAAACTGTCATATAGACTTGATTTCCGTATATCCGTTAACCTTTCTTCCGCCTAATTGATATACACATATATTTTCACTATAGAAGAAACCATTTAATTTACATATTTACTTTGTCTATTTTCCTATTTTTCTTATTCCTCAAAAACAACATATAGGTAGTGTTTTTCTGCTTTTATAAGGAAACCTTATAATATAGTCAAATCACTTTTGCAGAATTTCTAAGACAGAATAAAAGAATTACAAGGAAATAGGAGAATTTTGAAACAGCTAAAAAAAACATATTTGTCTGTACGTTAGCCCTTATAAAAAGACAGACGACAACGGCGAAGACGATGACGACGACGACGACGACAAACGGATAACGAAGAATCAGTCTCAAAGGCATTCAGTTACATGAAATGGGTTGGTTGTTCAATTTGAGTTCTTATTCGCTGTAAAAGATGTGGAAGTATTTAGCTTGTAGTAGGTATAAGTTGCAGCTGATGTAAGACATTATGTGTGTCTGAAAAATAGACCAGTAGGGAATTAAATTAAATTTGAAGCAGACAACGAGACTAAATTATTAAATTCATACCAAAATACAAAAAAAATCACTTAAAATTGTTTGGCCCAAGCTTAAAAAAAAAACGTTTAAGAAATTTGGTAGAAATCTTCTTAAGATCACCCAAAGTTTCATCCTTAACTAAGCTTAAGGGTGACGAGTGCGACGTGAATAATTTTACACTGATTACTACCGTATAATATACAATGTTCTGTTTTCCTTTATTGAAGCTTAAGAAAGCAGTTCTCATTCGTGTAGTGCGGCTGAAAAAAGAAGCCCTATACTTGCTCAACAAAAATATTCGTATCCAAACTTCCTTGTGGTGTTAGGTGGTAAAAATCACGACTGCTGTCTTGAGAGTTGTCAAAATGGGGATCATCTAGAGTTAGGATGAATTTTACGTGGGTTCCTTTACTCTTCAATAGTTTAACCCCCAGCAATCCGTGTCGAAGAACGAAGGCTTAGTGGTGAACCAGCCCATAACAAGCTTTTCTCTAGTTAGACTTATATTCTTTAATACTCCGATAATTGTCTCTAACCTTTTCTTTATTTGGTCTCCTCCTATGAACTTTAGGACGCACAGCCAGTACTTGCTATAGTTCTCCTGTGCCGATCAACCAAGCCTCTGGTAGCAAAGCAAGCCATAGCAGAGCTACACGGGACAATGAAAAGTCATCAAGTATTCTTCTCGGAACCAGTTTAATAGAGCCACATTCATTCTGGACAAAATTACCATAAATGAAGCGGCTGGAACAATTCATGAGAGGGACGCTGAAGACAAAATAAAGTACCTAAAGTTTATTGACGACGCAAGAATAAAGCCGTTAAGCGTAACAGATATTTAGAAGGGGCCCTTCTAGCTGAGAAAAAGAGTAAGATGGACTGTCGGGCAGAAACAAGTATTCTGCCAACTCCCAGTGCAGCACAATTGCATACTCTGAGTGAAGTTATCAGAGATAACCTCCGAGTATTAATTGTGGATCAGCCCTACACCAATAGCAAAGGTCTGCTAGCGACTACGGCAATCTCTTTGAGATGGCTTTTACTTATGCCTTATCCAAAAGTGAGGGCAAATACCCTAGATTTAAATCTGGTGAAATGCTCAGGGGATAAAGGGTAATCAATCAAGGGTGGGCTTGAAGTTCAAGCTCAAGTGCGGAGACGATTATTCCAGGGAATTCCTTAGAGGCAGCATTACTAAGAACAGCATTGAATGGGAGGGCTTGAAACTAACGCTCATCTCTTAGAACATCCTTAGGCAGCACAAGGCAGGCAAGGGACAGGAGCTGTTCCGCGGTCGTCAGAGGATGAATCCACTGGTTCTAATTCTTGACTGCGTTATCATTAAGGCAGGAGAGCCGCAGAAGACCAGTGCTTCATGTCTTCTTAGATTTACTGAGGAAAGCTGTTAACTTTTAAAAAAGGCGTTAATAAACTGCGTTTTGGCATCAGGAAGGTCAAGATTAAAATCCTGCAAGTGCAGGAAACAGAGGCCAAGGACAAAGACTTAAGCTGATGATTATGTTTTACAGAAAAAAACATCACAGTAATAAGCGAAATTACTGAAATGGATCTGAAGAAAGTTAACAGCTGAGGAAAATCTGTTAACTTTTAAAAAAAGCATTAATAAACTGCGTTTTGGCATCAGGAAGGTCAAGATTAAAATCCTGCAAGGCCAGGAAACAGAGGCCAAGGACAAAGACTTAAGCTGATGATTTTGTTTTACAGGAAAAAACGTCACAGTAATAAGCGAAATTACTGAAATTGATCTGAAGAAAGTTAACAGCTGAGGAAAATCTGTTAACTTTTAAAAAAAGCATTAATAAACTGCGTTTTGGCATCAGGAAGGTCAAGATTAAAATCCTGCAAGGCCAGGAAACAGAGGCCAAGGACAAAGACTTAAGCTGATGATTTTGTTTTACAGGAAAAAACGTCACAGTAATAAGCGAAATTACTGAAATGGATCTGAAGAAAGTTAACAGCTGGGCCACGAGCAGTGGACTAGGTGGTAATCAGAGCAAAATTGAACTGATGCTCTTTACGACCAAAACGAAAATACTTGCTTTCACCCTATTCCCACTGAACGGTAGAATCCATACTTTATCTTAGTTAATTTTGTAGATATACACAGCTGTTGTACGAACCATTTTGTCTGATGGATCAACTGTGAGTTTAACAAGAAATACAACATCTAGAAATGTCAAGACTCAAGTAGGTTATTTGGACACTAGCCCAAATATGAGAATTATACTCTAGCTACGAAAAAATAATAGCTTTGTATTTTAAAGCCGGTTCACATGGGTAAAACAATTCTTGCATCGTTGGGAAAAACCGAAGCAGTTAGCAACTTGTCAAATATGTGGTCACCCAACAAGAGATGCAGATTCTTAGAACTATAATCTGTTCTCCTCCCCGAGAAGGGTTACGCTTTTACGAAAGTAGATATAGCATTTAGTTTTCGAAGCATCAATTTCTACACGATTTTTGATTCCCCAATAATTCTGCCAAAATAAAAATTCATGTGATCTTTTTATACGTTGCCGTTGGAAGATACTCCAATCAGCGAAACAATTAAGTGGGTTAGAAGTTTAAGGTAAAAACTCATTTATAAAAACAAAAAACTAAAAGTATCGGAAACAAAACAAGATACTCCAATCAGTGAAACAATTAAGTGTGTTAGAAGTTTAAGGCAAAAACTCATTTATAAGAACAAAAAACTAAAAGTATCGGAAACAAAACACATCCCTGTGGTACACCAGCGTTCATTTTGTGGATTTCAGATTTAAAAACCTCCAATATTTCCTGAAGGTGATTAATTTAACAAAATTTAACTCAAAATTTATAAAAACAAAATACAAATTATTTGTTATTGAATTGTATTCAAGCTTAAGGCTTAAAACCTTCTGTTTCTTTGGATTTAAAAAACCATTCTTCAAAATTTTTGAAATAAGTATTGAAAACATTGTCATCAGCGCAGCGCCCTTATGCCATATTATAGAGTGCACTCAGTTTTGGAATAGAAGTCGCGTCAGTCATGTTCGTTTCGCCTCTGCAGCAAAAAAAAGAAAGAGATTTTTCAACATACATGTATTCGAAACAATCTTAAACTTAAGTGCTATTGACATAAGGTCATTTTGGAGCTCTCGAGAAAATGCTTAAGTTTTATTTCAAAAGAAAACTACCCCACTCGAGAACCTCTTACAAGTCGATTTATATACGAGTATACAATGCATATATCATTTAAAAAAAAAAATGGAAATGCACAATTTTATTATGAATAAGGCAAACACAAGTATGCTGGACCTTATTCTAATTTCCACTTGAAAAATAGAAATAGAATAAGAAAAAACAAACTCAATACCATATTTCTAGATTTGTATACTGACTGCTGGTCGCGATTGGATGAATTGGAATGACATTTTCTAGCGTGTGAATTTATTTCGTTATTAAGGATCAACAAACTATAAAGTCGTGACATCATTAGAAACCTAAATGTGCATTCCAATAGCATGGAACTTAGAAGAGATCCCCAAAAACAACAACGCACCGCACCGAGGGGACGTCGAAAAACTAGTTGCTGGCTATTCGAACATAATTGGTTGCACTAGGACCTTAACTACGAGTAGTGAGGAGTTGTTGCTAGTTTAGGTAAGATATTGCCGCCACGTCTATGTGCCATGGGAGCATTTTTATGACACAACTTTGCCCGCTATAGTATCTAGGTAAATATAAAGAAATTCCCCAACTGAAGAATACTTCTTCGAGGTGAGGTGCAATTTCTGTACCGTCCTGAAGCTAACATACCTAAATCGTCGTTCGTAGCTCGTCGTCGTCGTCGTGGATACTAAAGCTATGTAGGACGTAGGTTAGGTAGTAGCCTTGAGAGTCCAGGTGGTTATTTATTTAATTTTCCTAATTGCTTAGTGCTTCGTAATGGAACGTCGCTCGTCGTCGTTGTCGTCGTTGGTCGTCATTGTCGGTCATGCCCACCATCCATTTCCTTCGGTGTAGTATTTTTGTGTTTTCTAATTTTCTTTTTTCGTTCTGCACAACTCCCCCATAAAAAAAAATAAAAGAAAAACACATCAACATCGGTTGTGTCGTTTGCGAAAACGAACAGAGCGTCACTCGTCGTTGATTGATGCAAATTGTATCGTCGTTGCCGTGCGTCGTCGTCGTCCTCGACGTCGAGGAACGTCATCGTATAGAAGTAGTTGTTGGGTGACAAATTTAATGACACAACTAAAAGTGCTTTAAATGTAGAATTAAAGTTAGTAATTGCTTAAAGTTCTGTGATTTAAGAGAGATTGTGGAAGAGGGGATGTTTTGTTGCATAGAGTATAGACATTGAAGTGGTATCAGGCACATATTGAATAAGGGAAAAAGTTTTAATCCAGAAGTTAGGTATAGTAAATTTATTTGGACTGCACAACTTTTTGTGAAAATTTGATTTGAGTTATTGCCGGTTCTTTAAAAGAAGGGAAATGTATGAAAGATATTGTTTTTGGGTCCTTTTTAGGGTTATTGAGTTGGGACGCGTAAATGTAACTTTGAATGCAAAATGTTCGAAATTTTAAGATGCAGTATCCAGGGAAATAAGTTTATGAGGGGTGGGGAAATGCATTATTTTTAAAATGAACGAATATATTTTAATGGAAGCACCTTAACTATGAAACATTTTATTTGAAAAAAATTAAGGTTCAAACTAATTTTTTTTTGTTACCAAAATGTTCGTATAAGTCTGTCTTGACAAGATAATATTGATTTGCAAGGACTAAACTTATATTAAGGGAAGATATGTTGTTTCGGTTCGAACGATAAATTTTTGTATTTTATTAAATTTGATGGACCAAACGAAATGAGTTTCAAAAAAGCTAATTTCCACACTTGACGAATTATAATAACAAGTTAAGTCGGCATTGAACTTTTTTTGAAAGTCATATGAACTAAATCGGAAATAGAAAAAATGGAGGTACTCGTAATAAGTTCACCAGAAATTCCCCGAAGACATTTTTTCAAACCACCCAAAGACGTTCTCATTTTGCCTTGACAAGGTCCAAGTCTCAGCGTCATAAATGAGAACCTATGTTATGAGTTTCTTGTAGAGGTTACTTCATTGCCCTCTAAGTCTATAGAGCGCAGCGAATCGATGGTACCGTTCTCTTAATTTATAGCGGTCCTTAGGCAGACAAAGTCCTAAACAACCTCAAAGCTGTCCATGTTGACGTTTTGTCCAAAACGTCGTCGTAGTTTAATGTACTTTTTTTGGATGAAAGTATATGTATACTTGACCTTGCACTTATTGACCACTTAACCAATCTTTTCTTCTTCCGTCACAATGCTCAAAAACGCCCCACTGACATGACGCTTCGATCTTCCAATTAGGCCACTATCATCTGTGTATCCGAGTAATTGGATGGAAGGTTGTGTCTTTAGTGTTGATGGTTGAGTTTTGCACACTTCTTCCCAAAACGATTTCAAGAAGTTTCATGAGAGTGACATCGCGGACAAGTTTGACAAAAATGACAAAACTCGTAGTTGCTCTGTAAGGTTCTTGAATTTAAAGAATAAGTATTGCATACCAAAGCTCTATAGTTTCGCCAAAGGAGTTACAGATTGCAGCATCTGTAATTCATAAGCGCAAATAGATTTCTTCAAAAGAATTCCCTTTTTACCAAAGCATTAGGAGTTATTTCTTAAGGGACTCTCGGTAAAAATAAAATAAGTAATTACGGTAATAAGTTACGTACTAAGTTGGATTTACTTCTACCAAAATTTTGTTTCTTCATTAGAATTTATTCGAAAGACTCATTTTTATTTTTGATTAAAGGACTCTGTTCACTTTAAAGCATTGCTTTGTGGAGGTTTTGAATATATTTCAGTACTAACTGTTACCCGCCGCTTTGCCAAAAGAAATTAAAAAATTGAAAGACATTACAAGGGCAAGTATACATGAGTTTGTTGGTTAGCTATCCACAATAAAATTAACCAAAGCAGAACCAAAGATAACGATGTCTATAGTTGAAACTAACGTTTAAGAGTGTGAAGTGTCAAGTTGGGTTAAACTTAAGCTCCCGCAAAAGATTTAAATAATTTGAAATTTGTTAATTAGTTGAACATTTATTTAATGTTAAGTGTTAGTGGCTTTAGGCCTGGTTACTCTACGATCGATCACATCTTTGTGCTAAAAACTATCGCCGAAACTTTTCCTCAAAACGGGAAAAAACTGTATAGCTTTTTCGTAGATTTTAAAGCAGCTTTTGATGCTGTGGATAGGCTTATCTACAAACTCTATGCACTGGGGATGTCTTCAAAGTGTGGAAAATTCTTACAAAATCTGTATAACGAAACAAAGTCAGCTGTTTGGAATGGACAGGAATTTTTGGAATGGTTTCAAAAGGCATCAGGTGTTCGACAGGGCTGTACGCTGAGCCCTCTTCTATTCGCACTTTTTATAGAAGATTTAACAGATTATATTTCTGGAGGATTTTAGTTTGCGGGGACCACTATAAAGGCTCTTTTCTACGCTGGAGACATTATACTTCTATCTGCAGCACCACAAACGCTTCAGTTGATGATCAACTAACTATATATAGGTACTGTTCTACGTGGAATCTCCAAGTGAACCTTAACAAAACGAAAATACTGGTCTTCAGAAATGGAGGTGGAAGAAATAGTCAGAATGAAAGATATGGTTCTTTAATTCAATACATATTGAGGTCGTAGATGAGTTTAAATACTTAGGAGTATCTTTTACAAAAAACTTAAGTATGGAAAAACATCTCAATGAAAAACTCTCTAAGGCCAAGAGTGCGATAGGGGCTACATTGAAAAAGTGTTTTGACAACAAAAATATTGGGCATAGCTGTAAATTTCGTGTATTTGAAGCAGTGTCGGAATCAGTACTATTTTATGCATCGCAAATATGGGGTTACAAACAATACGATTGCGTAGAAAAATTGCTGAGATTTTTTATCAAAAGGATATTTCACCTGCCGTCCAACACACCAAACTACGTAGTTGCATTAGAAACTGGTCTCTCACCACTCTTTATTTAGACGCTGAAAAGTCAGGTAGACTATGTTATAAAAGTTCTTCATATGAATAATGATAGACTTCCAAAGAAATCAGCACGTAATCAACAAGGCTCGGTTGATATGAGGAATGGAAGGAGCTCGCGCAATGGTGTGGTATCGAGGGGGGAATGGAGGGGTAAACTGCACGAGCTTATTGCCTTCGTTGACGAGAAGCTTAGGGAGAAGTACATTGAAGATGCAGTCAGCTCTAACCACAGAGTAATCTACACTCAACTTTGTCATAATCTAGGCCCAAAAAACTACTTTAGATATAAAAATTGTGTGGAAGATATTTCAACGATGTTGAGACTGCGTGCTGAACTTCTTCAACTGAATTATATGCCACACAGAAAGGAACTCCCAATGTTATGTAGTTTGTGTAACCTCAGGGAAAGAGAAGGTGTTTTTCATTTATTTTGTAAATCAGGGTAAACACTTCCAATAATTTAAGACTTACTATGTACTACATAACAAAAATCTTCTATTAATGTAACAACGCCTTCGACATCGGTTTAGAACCGCTCATCTCCTTTTTTTGATAGTGTTTCAGGATATTTTCGAGTGTTAATGTCATTATAAGAAACGCACAATTGGTAAACAACGATTATATATCCAAAAGCAGGAAGCACTAGTGTTCTAATATGTAATTATAAGTGTTACCGGCAGATCTCCTCGAATAAGTTGAAATTGAGATATTTTACCATGGTAAAAAGTAGCTTAAAGCAATCTCCAGCCTCGTAACTACTTAAACACAAAAAATCATGTAAAAATATTTCTCCATTGAAACGTAAAAGACGTACAAACAAGCAAACAAACAAACAAACTATATTTCCCATTGATAATATTAGTATAGATTAATTTCTAACACTCATTAATTTAATTATGTTTGTATACATTTTATGCAACAATTGAAATACAATGAATAATATTACAAAACTAGAAATATTGGGATTGATATTTATGTTTAAAAAAAGTAGATATATATAAACTAACAACATTTATTTTAAACCTTTAAATGAGGTAAACTAAAATAATCCAATGTTTTTTTTTTTCTTAAAGATACTTTATTTCCTATTAAATAGACATTTGTTGATTGCACTGAAAAAAGCATCGAGTCTTTATATAAAAAAATTGCTAATTGGTAATATTGCAATTAAAATTACAATGTTTTACAATGTATACACATTTTCAAATTATTATATTCCTAGCCAACAATTATTTGTGGTAGGTACGTTTTCAAAAACTAAAAACACAAATTCATTAAATTGTTTTCCATTTACTAAATGGCTAAGACTTATAAATATGTAAACAACAAAAAAACAAGCTAAAAGCAATCAACCTGAAAAACACTCACAATACATGGTCTCCTTCCTCTCCTAAGACTAAGACCCCTATCTATCTATCTAAATGTATCATCAACTTTAAGTATAAAAGCTGACCCGGTTCACACAATAATAATTAGCAGTCTGATACAAAAAATATTTACTATATACAAAATAGACATATAAACATATGTAACAAATATTGATACAAACTTATGGCACATAAAGGTGGTCTCTATAAAAATGAGTATTCGTCATTAAAAATTTTGAAAAAAAAGTATCTTCTTCTTCCTATAAACTAAATTTGTTGAATATTTTTTCGAGTTTCATTTTTGAAAATATTTAAATACATTTATGCATCCACCACACACAATCTCGTCTTTTTCAAAATAAACATTTTACCTGAATAACTCTTAAGTGAGTTGTTTTTGTCATATTACGTCTTTTCAGCTGGTTTTGAAATATTTTTTAAATTTTTAATTCGATGGGAATCTATTTTTAAATTCTCATCGTAATTTATAGATCATTATTCAAGTAATTATAATTTGTGAGATGGTTTTTCTTTCTGTTATAGATTTTTACAATACATTAAATAAAATCAAAATTAATTAAGAGAAAAACAAATTTTAAGCTAAAGAGAATTTAAATATTTTTGTTTAAAATTTAAGTTTCACACATTTGATGGAATTTTTCTCATCAAAAATTAAATCTTTTAAGATTCTGCACTTTAGATATAATACATACTATGAAGTTCAGGTTTTTGAAGGTGTGAACGTCAAGTAGTCAATGAGGCATGGTACGAGGTCATTTGTATATATGAAACTGGAATCTAAATTCTATGCATCAGTTAAGTGATTTCATACAATTATTTTTTTTTATCTTAATCTGAGCAATAAAACATGAGAAATAAAACACACAATAAAACTTGGGTTTGAAATTCATATAAAATGGATGCTGAAATGTCAGTGGTTGTTGGTGTCGATGCGATGGGATGGTACCGTGATTAAACCTTAAGACAAGAAATCTTGTAATAAATTGCAATCACATTTATTGTGAAAAGGCCAAATTGAGGTGAACAAAGATTTATTGGAATGTGAGTATTAGGTCATTTTTTCATGAGCACTCTGATGCTGAAGAAATAATAATACAAATTTTATGATAACCATAATAATTGAGGAGATACTTTCTTCAGTATGAAGAGATCATAAAAACAAATGATTCATAAAAACAGAGTTATTGTAAATAATTAGAATGAGATCACTCCTACACTACCGGTCAAAAGTTTGAGACCACCTGTGAAGTTTGAGAAATATCGAGTTTTAACCCCTAAAATGAAGTTTAAGGAAAAAAGTTAATACGTAAAAAAAGTGAAGAGAATGTCTAATTGTAAATGATAGAAAAATATAAACTAGTTTTGTACTAAACATAAATTATTTATTTAAAAAAAACAATAAAAGTTCTAAATTGAGTTTTCATCAAAAACCCCTTCTTTAAATTCAATAATTTTTTTTACAATTCTGGGCAATCTTCTTACAAGGTTTTGTATTTTTTCTTGTGGAATATTATCCCAGCAATTTTGTAGAGTTGCCCAAAGAGCAAATTCCGATGTTATGTGGTGATTCCGGACATTTCTGTCAAGCTCTTCCCATAAGAGCTCAATGGGGTTAATATCTGGAGGATGCGGTGGTCATACCATTACTTTTAGAATTTCCTCGTCTTCTTTTTGTTTCAGGTATCCCCGGCAAAGTTTTGGGTCATTGTCTTGCTGGAATACAAAACATTCACCTATTAATCGGAGTCCAGATACCAAAACGTGGTCTTCCAATATCGTTTTTTAGAAATCTTTCTTTAAATTGTTTACTTTTAACATTGTCATTAACAGATGAAATTAAATTATAAAATTTATTGAAGACTAAAATCAATTGATTTAAAGGGCTATTCATACCATAGTTAGTTCTGCTAAAGATCGGACATAAAGGTATCTGTCTTCTTATGCTAGTTGGGCTATAGCTAAAATTTAGACGATTCAGAGCTGTTGCGGATATAATAGAACCATTAATTAATTTTAAAATAAAACAAAATTGGAGATATTGGAGGAGGGTTGGGAAAACGGAAGAAAACGAAGACAAAAACGCATAAATCTTTTTTGGATACTTTCAAGTCTGTCAATATGGACTGAATAGTATGGTGCCCATATAACACAGCCGTATTCAAGTATTGGCCTTACAAATGATACATAAAGAAGTTTTAAGACGTATGGGTCACGAAAGTCACGAGAAAAACGTTTAACAAAACCTAGAATTTTGTTAGCTTTTTTAACTATAAAGTTATAATGGTCACAAAACGTTAATTTACTGTCAAGAATAACACCTAAATCAGAGAAAACGGAAAGCTTACAAAGGGAGGAAGAATCTAATAAATAGTTATAATCTATAATTGTTTTTTTGCGTGTAAAACACATAGTTTTACATTTGTCAATATTCAATAAAAGTCGGTTTGTATTGCACCATTCCCTAAAACTATGAAGATCTTCTTGAAGCTGTGAGCAGTCATTAATTGAACTAATTAAAACGGAGGAGTTTTTTATAACGGATGTTATGTCATTTATATATAAGATAAATAATAAAGGACCTAAATGGCTACCCTGTGGAACACCAGAGTTGACGTAAAATTGGTCGGAGAATTCATTTCTGAATATAACGCTATAACTTCTGTTCTTGAGATAAGACGCGATCCACGTCAAGAATTTGTCGTTAAACCCTAAGGCCTTAAGTTTATGGACTAAAGTCTTGTGACACAATTTGTCAAAGGCTTTGCTGAAATCAGTGAATACGCAATCTACTTGTTTACGATCTTCGAAAGAGTCAAGGCAGAAAGAAGTGAAGTGAAGTAGGTTTGTAATTGTTGATTTATTCTGGACGAAACCATGTTGATTTTCACATACAATTGAATTACAATTAAAGGATAACATCTTACAGATAATGGACTCAAATAGTTTGGGAATAACGGAAAGTTTGGCAATCGGCCGGTAATTCGTTATTTCATTCTTAGATCCTTTTTTATGAATCGGAGTTATAAATGCACTTTTCCATAATAGTGGGAAAACTGAGCTTTTAAGAGATTCATTGAACAAAACAAACAGAGGGTACGATAAATGAGACACACATTTTTTTAAAACACATGATGGTATCCTATCAGGGCCAGGGTGAAAACAGTCATCAAGTTCTGAGACACAACGAACAATTGAATCCTCACATATTGTCAAGTCAAGTGAGTTAAGGTGAGGATAATTTTGGGCTGGAAAGAACGAATGGGGAATTTGAAAAGAAGGAGGTACGTCGAAAGCATCCTTGAAGAAATTAGCAAACATATTTGAAATTATTTGGGAGTCATGACTTGTTGTGTTATTAAAAGACATAGAGTTTGGGTAACCGTCAGTTTTTCTTTTACTTTTCACGAAATCCCAGAAGTTTTTTGGGGTCTATTTCAATTCATTTTCAATTTTTATAATATAGTCAGAGTATAGAATATTGGAGTAGTCAATGAAAATATTTTTAAGTTCGGAGTAAATCCTGAAGTCTTCTTCTGCTCTAGTTTTACTAAATTTTAGCCATGCCTTATTTCTTTTATTTTTTAAGTTTTTTTAATTGAGTGTCAAACCATGGTCGAGTTTTAGATTTATAGCTAGATTTCCGTAATGGCGTAGTTTCATAAAAATAGTTAAAAATAATACTATAAAAATTTAGACACATGTCATCAATATTACGATTTAGGAGCAGTTGATTCCAGTCAACATTACACAATAAGTTAGTTAGTTCATTAAAGTTACATTTTTTAAAATTGAATTCAAGTTTTTCATTTGATGTATTAGGGATATTGCACACATTTATATTCAGTGATATATTTAAAGCTGGGTGGTGACGGTCTTCTTCTACTAGTTTAACATCGGCTGGAGATACAGCTACGTCAGTATTTATCGTGTCGGAGAAAAATATTAGGTCCAAATATTTGTTGTATTGATTGGCAACTCCATTAAATTGAACAAGTCCACAAGAAGCTAAACCATCAATAATTGTGAATTCATTGGTGCTCGTTGGACTGAAAGGTGTAAAATAGTTGAAATCTGACGATTTTGTCCAGTTGAGGTTCGGAAGATTGAAATCACCTATGATGAGCAGTTCATCATTAGGTCCATTTGGTCGTGGATCTTCTCAGTTAAATGCATGCAATTTTCATAGACAAAACTGATAGATTTTAATTTTCTCAGCAACTTATGAACCGATTTCAATAATTTTACCTCGAAACATAAATAGCAATTTCTTGTACCTGTTCGTATGCTTTTTTTTTTAACTTTAACGAAAAAAAATAAGCTTAACGTAATATTTAATTGTTTGCGTTGAAAACTTGTAGGAAAAAAGAAATGTAATTGGTTTGTAGAAAGTACATTCTACCAATAACATTCCTTCATTATCATCATAAACATTGTTTACTGGAGAAGATCACAGTCTCAAATAATTTTAAATTGGATCAAACCGAGCATTACATACAAAATCCTGAATATGTAGGTATTCAAATTTTCAAAATTTTTACCCTTTAATATTACCCCAGTCATACAAAAATTACAAATTGAATGTTAAAAGTCATAAAAATAAAAACTATGGAAAATCCAAATAGAAGCCAAAAAACCAATACTTTTTACGTTTTTCACAAAACTCCACATAATTTACAGAAAAGGATTAATATCTGGGGTTTTTTCACTTGCACCTTTTATAAATGGTCTAAGTTAACAATGCACGTAAACAAATCCTATATTCATTCATAAACCCAGGCGCCAGGTACAAATAAAGCAACCCTTTGAAGGTGGTCTCAAACTTTTGACCGGTAGTGTATATGCACATAAGTATATTAAAATAAAATGATAACTTCATATTTCATGCCAATAGTTATTAAACACATACCAATATAATATTTTAGTATAAATTTACTGGAAAACTAAAAGGTGTTATTTGAGGAAGACTGTGGAAAAAAAGAGATGCCCCATTTTTCTGTGAAACTTGGGACTAGAGCGTATATAACACTAGCACCAAATGAAAGCTTACGTTCAGCTCAAATTAGATAGTTGGATTTGAAGGAGATTCGGAACTTTGAAAAATCTGAAATATTTACTTGCACCGTACAGGAACTATATGGCAAGATTTTCATTCGTGCAAAATTTCGAACTCGAGATTTTAATCAAACATGATTTTACGATGATAGAGAAGCCAAAAAAAGTGGGTCCCGCAAACGCGCCTCCACCTAAACCATTGGGTCGATTTTCTCAAAAACAAATCGATTGATTTTTTAAAATTTTCCCTAAAATGTTATTTTTTAATTTGGCTTCTTTTAGTAAGAAAAACATGTATTGCTCCGGAAAGGTACCATTTAGAGAACTTATGAACCGATTTCAATAATTATACCTCAACACATGAATAGCAATTTCTTGTACCTGTTCGTATGCTTGTTTTTTTTAACTTAAACGACAAAAAATAAGCTTAACTTATATTTCCTTGTTTGCACTGAAAACTTGTAGGAAAAAAGAAATGTGATTGGATTGTAGGAGGAACATTCTACTAATAACATTCCTTCATTATCATCATAAACTTGTCTTTATCTATCTATCTGCATAAGGGTCAGCACGCCAAAGAACTATTTTTTATCCGTTTTAGACACCTACCTAACTACACAACCAATAGGCGATCGCTTTACAATTTCAAAATACATGTTCTTCCTCTTTCTTATTTTCAGATAATTTATTTTCCATCCTGGTTCTTCGAATATGAAATTAAAATAAAGCTATCCAAAGAAAAAAGCTTTGAACGAACTACTTGAATACACAAACAATTGTTTTCGTTAAGTATGCTTACAAGTATTTTTCATTTCCGGGATGAGTTGTCCTAGGATAAGTTGTGTATTGGGATGAAACTAGCTTACCGACAAAAAATGGTGTGTATTCGATAAGTTCATTCAAATACACGAACCATTTCCCTTAAACATAATATTTTCCGACTATTTCATATTTTTATTATGTTAAGTTTTTTTTCACCAAATATTCGAGGTGTCAAATATTTTTTTCATTGGATTTTGTTTCTAAAAATATATTTGCTTGGCATCGCGTTACAATATATACTATATACTATACGTTATTGGTTCGTGATATATTTTGGGTTAACCGAACATTTTTTTAAATTGCTATGGGAAAAAAAAATAGACACAATTTTTTAAGAGTCGTTTCTGCATCTTTTTGCATAACACATGTATACCATAGTTGCTTAAAATTGATTTTGACAAGAATATTTTTAGATGAAATAACTGCACCTATATTATATAAAGGGTGATTTTTTTGAGGTTAGGATTTTCATGCATTAGTATTTGACAGATCACGCGGGATTTCAGACATGGTGTCAAAGAGAAAGATGCTCAGTATACTTTGACATTTCATCATGAATAGTCGAAACGTCGAATTTTCAGTGAATGGGCCCTAGAAAAGTTGGCAGAAAATCCGCTTTTTTATCGACAAATTTTGTTCAGCGATGAGGCTCATTTCTGGTTGAATGGCTACGGCAAAATTGGATTTGGAGTGAAGAGCAACCAGAAGCCGTTCAAGAACTGCCCATGCATCCCGAAAAATGCACTGTTTGGTGTGGTTTGTACGCTGGTGGAATCATTGGACCGTATTTTTTCAAAGATGCTGTTGGACGCAACGTTACGGTGAATGGCGATCGCTATCGTTCAATGCTAAAACTTTTTGTTGCCAAAAATGGAAGAACTGAACTTGGTTGACATGTGGTTTCAACAAGATGGCGCTACATGCCACACAGCTCGCTATTCTATGGCCATTTTGAGGGAAAACTTCGGAGAACAATTCATCTCAAGGAATGGACCGGTAAGTTGGCCACCAAGATCATGCGATTTGACGCCTTTAGACTATTTTTTGTGGGGCTACGTCAAGTCTAAAGTCTACACAAATAAGCCAGCAACTATTCCAGCTTTGGAAGACAACATTTCCGAAGAAATTCGGGCTATTCCGGCCGAAATGCTCGAAAAAGTTACCCAAAATTGGACTTTCCGAATGGACCACCTAAGACGCAGCCGCGGTCAACATTTAAATGAAATTATCTTCAAAAAGTAAATGTCATGGACCAATCTAACGTTTCAAATAAAGAATCGATGAAATTTTGCAAATTTTATGCGTTTTTTTTTTTTTTAAGTTCTCAAGCTCTTAAAAAATCACCGTTTATTATATACAAAATATTATTGTTAACTTTTGGGAAAACTAAGAAGACAAAAAATGTTGCAGTTTGTTATTAAAAATTAGAGCAGAGGAAAAAATAGTTACATAAAACTTACTTGCAATTGAAATCTCCATACACGTTTTCAATGACTATTCAATGTAATTAAAGAATTTTAATAACCAATTACATGTAATTGAAACGCGTTAATTACTTGGAATTTATTTAAAATAAATGTTATCAAAAAAGCAGGGATTATTTCTTTTTCAGTAATTAATAAACCAAAATGTAATTAAATGTTATTTTAATTAATAACATTTTAAGAAATATTTTTTTAAAATAATCACCATGCTTATTTATTTTATCTATGTATCTTTGAATAACCACCTGTTGCCCATGTTCTGCGTTTCACTTATTGCGAAAGTGAAATCGGGTGTTCCACAATTCGTTATCGTGAATTGGATTTTCAAAGATGCGAATGGATGTTCTATATTTCGGTTTGTTCCATTTTTTTAACGCATTCATATCACATTTTATATTTCAGTGAATTGATCTTTGATAGCTTCCTTCTGCTAGCAATCGGAAGGTTGTAGCAAGTTCTTTAATTGAAGGTATCATAAAAGGTTCTATTTCACTTAGAAGTTAGAACATATAAAAAAGCGTATTTGCTTAATCTAAAATCACAATAAAATCTTAAAAGAGGAAATCAAGAATTAACTTTATTTATCAGAACAATTCTACATAATTTTTACACACTTACACATTGTGTCATGTGGATCAAATATATTTGATTTGTTTCGCAAAATTCATCATTTGTTCTCTTGAATTCTGCTTCCTTCTTTCACTTAAAATAACCAATAATATTGCATTCATCTTTAAAACAGCAATTATTTTACTTCAGAAACAAAATAAAAATGGATAATCCCTCAGTTCTGACAGTTCGAAGGGATTTCGAAATTTTCGAAATCGATCGAATTGAAGAACATGCAATTTCATTTCACGTGAAATTGAAAAGTGATTTCAATTCATTTTCGATCGAAATTCGGAACATGGGCGTGTATATATTTAATCAATTGCCTTAAATGTAATTACAAGTATTTGAAAGACAATTTCTTTTTAATTAAATTACGAACAAAATCATTATTTCTCAACTCTGCTAAAAATTCTACTCAATTTAATGTCCTGAATACCGCCACAGAAGCTTAAACATCAACTTATGCATATTTTTTAAAGTTTCAAATTGATTTATCTGAAATGTTTTCACTAAATAACAACATTTTAAAATTCAGAAGAAATCAATCATTATTTTTGGATTTAATCAAACTCAATTAAAATTTTCTAAAATTCAATAACTGCAGTAAGAATATTTTAAGTGTCATTTACTGAACAAAAATATACCGCAACTCAGATAGGTACTAATTTAATAATAAAATTAGATATAATATGCAAACAAACAACCTTTAAAAAAAAAAGAACTTACAAAATATTTTGCCCAGAGTATGAATTCTAAAAACAATAAATTAAATCAATAAATCGTTCACCCGTATTATACTTAGCGACCATATGGATTTGAATAAATTACAGAATTCAATCTTTTTATTTCTATGTTAAATTGTAGGTACAGTGTTGGACAGAGAATTAGCACTTTATAATTCGTTTTAATGAAAAATCCTTTTACCACCTGTCAAAAGAATTTCTTCAAAACTTTCTACACTATCTCAAAACAAGTTTTTTTACCCTGTGATCTTTTTAAATATGTATGTATGTATCTAAAGGGTTTTTATTAACTGCGGGTATGTATGCCATTTAGTTGATGTTCTCAGCCGATCTTGCGTTCCTTGAACGTACGGGTGTTGGCTGATTGTTTATTGAACCAGTCGTTTCAAATTTAGCCACTAAACGTTGAGGAGTCGACTGTGAAAGACGACCGCGTCTACCGTAAAATGGGCGCAATGAGTGCAACGTTTGTGTTAACGAACACTCATTTTGATAATAGTTTTATTATCATTTTCAAACGTGTAACTTGCCATGATGATTTGGCATGTCACCAAAACAAAATGGCCAAAATCTACCCACTCTAATTGAAAAACCCTTTATTACTCCAAAAGATTAGATCGCCTTTACTAAATATAATGTGGTCAACAAATTTGCACAAATTGTTAAAATTGTGTGTAATAACAGTAATATTTTTTATATTTTAATTAAAAAATAATCTAAATTTAAAGTAAGTTTTAAGCTAGACTAAAGGCTCACACACACCACACTTGTGGTTTGGACAGGAACAGATTTTCGGTGTCAGACACGAAGCGAATAAAATTAAAAGTTTTTGATTTTTATGTGTCAGTGTCTCAAGCTTCTGGAAAGAATTGTGCAAAACTCAACCGTCAACACTAGAGGCACTATTTTTCAAAGGTCTGTCCAATTACTGGCATATGCTGATGACAATGACATAATCGAAAGAGCTCAGCGTGATGTCAATGGGGCTTTTGTCAGTATTGACAGAGAGACTGCAAAAATGGATTAAGGTTTTAATGAGGGCAAAACAAAGTACAAGCTGTCGTCTAGAAAGGACATACAACACCGACGTCTTGGTCAAAACGTCACAATCGACAGACGTAACTTTGAGGTAGTCAAGGACTTCGTCTACCTAGGCTCCGCTGTAACCGCAGAAAACAACACCAGCGCTGAGATCAAACGCAGATTAACTCTTGCTAACCGCTGTTTCTTTGGACTAAGAAAGCAATTGAGTGGTAAAGTCCTCTCTCGAGGGATCAAAGTGTTGCTATATAAGACCCTTATCATCCCCGTTCTGCTATACGGTGCAGAAGCATGGACTATGACAAAAGCGGATGAAAGAACCTTAGGTCGCTTCGAGAGAAAAGTTCTTCATGTGATCTACGGTCCCGTATGCATCGCAGGGGAGTGGAGGAGAAGATGGAACGACGAGCTTTACGGGCTGTACAGCGACGTAGACTTAACCAGAAGGGTAAAAGTCCAACGACTAAAATGGCTGGGTCACGTAGAGCGCATGGAAACCAACGCTCTGGCCTGGAAAATCTTCGAATCCGCACCCACAGGACAGCGCAGTAGAGGAAGACCGCGGTCAGGTGGCGCGCACAAGTGGAAGGGGACTTCACCTGTAGTATATTTAAATATTTATAATTGTACTAAAATTTAATCAATTGTATGGTAATGCCTCTTATTTATTTAAGTTGGTACAACTTAGAAATTATACCAAATACTTAGATTTCCGAGGAGCATCCATTTTGATATAGATCAGACTGGGTCTTCTCCTTCAACCTCAGCTTAGAGTAAGACGTATTTTTAATTAATAAAGAAAACTTGAATTATTATAGAATTGTAACCAGAGTTTTATTTCCTCAACATTAAACACAAAAGTGGCGACGAGGATTAAAAGACAAAACAGAAAATAATAATTTTTTTTGTGTCAAATTGTGTCAAAGTACGGAAAAATCAAACACGTGCATAATGTCATCTCAGTCATTGGGAAAATTAGAGGAATATGAACCTGGTGAAGACTTCGAATCGTATGAAGATCGATTACGAATATATTTTCAACTAAATGAAATAAAAGAGGAAAGAAAGGCACTTATTCTCTTAAGTCTAATAGGAAAAAATACGTATGCAATTCTAAAAAATTTAGTTCAACCAAAAAAGCCAAATGATATTTCATTTGATAAATTGGTAAGTGCATTGCGAGACCACTTCGCACCAAGAGTCAACATACGAGCTGAGCGTTATAAGTTTAACAAAGCATTTCAACGTGAAGGAGAGAGCATCACAGAATTTATCATTCGTCTTAAATCTCTGGCTTCGACATGTGGTTTTGGCAATTTTTTGGAGGATTTGCCTTTAGTAGTAAAAACATCGACAAAGTGCTGTAAAGATTTCCAAGAGCCCGAAATCATGTCTCCGGTTCAACTTAAGTCAAGAGCTTTAGACGATGCTCTTACCGATCGTTTTATTGCTGGAATCATGTCTGAAGATATTCAGCGGCAATTATTAAATAATTCAAAGTTAAATTTCGAAGAGTGTTGTAAACTTGGGCTCAATATGGAAATGTCAAGAAAAGAAGCACATGCTATTCGTCCAAATCAGTCGGCAGAAGGTTGTCACAGAGTCTTTCAGCAGTCATCATCGTCAGGTTCCACCAAAAAAGACTCAAACAAAAAGGAAAAGCGCATGGATCATCAGGCAAAGTATACTCACAAAAAAGTAAATTGTCATCGCTGTGGACGGCAGCATAATCCAAGTACTTGCCCTGCAATCAATTGGAAATGTTTTACATGTAATCGATTGGGGCACACGTCAATTGTATGCAGGAATAAAACAACAAAAGCGCAGTCCAAAATAAATGTGGTTGATCAGATCATTGATGTGGACCAGATCAATTCAGTAAAGTCAGCTGAGCACGCTTTATTTTCGATAAAGGTAGAGAACCAGCTGCTGTGTATGGAGGTGGATACTGGAGCTTGTTCTTCATTAATCGGATTAGGAGAGTATAATAATTTGTTCTCAAAAATTAAATTAGAACCATGTATTGTAGATTTATGTTCAGTTACAGGTCAGAAATTAACATGCAAAGGGAAAATCAAAGTCCAAGTGGAGTGTCACGATAAAATGTATGAATTGGAGTTAATTGTCATTGAAGCTAATCGAGAATTTAAACCGCTGTTAGGCAGAAGTTGGTTGGATGTTTTGGTGCCTGACTGGAGAACAAAATTATTTGGAAATCTGGATATCAGTGAGTTAAAAGTTGTTAAAAAAGTGTCAAATGATAAATATCTAGAAGTCATTAGAAAAGATTTTAAGAACATAATTGATCCTCAGCCGAATCAGTCAATTCGGCTGAATTCAAAAGGGTTCGAGATGGACATTATTCTTAAAGAAAATGTGGTCCCAGTATTTCACAAGCCGTACGAGGTGCCTTTTCGTATTAAAATAAATACTTTTATGGGTCTTTTAAGATTTGTGCGTTGTCCAGCAGGGCTAAAGAATGCTCCATCAGCTTTCCAATCCGTCATGGATCGAATTTTGAAAGGTTTACCGAATGTTTTTTGTTTTATAGATGACATTTTAGTAGGAGGTGTAGATCAGGAGGATTGCCACACAAATTTGTTAAGAGTATTAAATAAACTCAGTGAACATAATGTTCAAATTAATCCAAAAAAGTGTAAATTTTTTGTCGAAACAGTGGATTATTTAGGTCACAGTCTCTCTAATGGCTCGATTTCTCCAAATAACGAAAAAATAAAAGCAGTTGTTGATGCTCCAGCACCGAAAAACGTGCAACAGCTGCAGTCATATCTTGGTATGTTAAATTATTATAGCAAGTTTATACCAAACTTATCAAGTCAATTGAAAGAATTATATGGGTTGCTTAAGAAAGGAAGCGAGTTTATATGGTCCCCAGAATGTCAGAACGCATTTCAAAAGTCAAAATACCTTTTGTCAAGTAACAAAAATTTAGAATTGTATGATCCGAAAAAACCTATTGTGGTAGCGACAGATGCTAGCCCCTATGGAGTGGGTGCAGTGATGTCACATATATGTGATGGAGTAGAAAAACCGGTGATGTTTATTTCAAGTACTTTATCTTCTGTGGAAAAAAACTACTCCCAACTCCATAAGGAGGCGTTGGCAATAGTGTTTGCTGTCAAAAAATTTCATAAATATCTTTACGGTAAAGAATTTTTAATTGTGTCGGATCATCAAGCTCTAAGAGAAATTTTTAATCCAAAGAAGGGCATGTCAGGTGTTGCTGCTGCAAGGCTACAAAGGTGGGCAATTATACTTTCAATGTATGATTACAGAGTAGAATACAGGAAAGGTTCCTTGATGGCAAATGCCGATGCATGTTCAAGGCTACCATTAGAAGGTACAACTGGTATAGAGGAAGTAAAAATAGTAAATATGATAAAAAATTGCTCAGAAGAATTGAATATTAATAGCCAGGAAGTAGCAAAGAAAACGCAAGCAGATCCAATTCTTAAAAAAGTCTTTGAATATGTATTTCATCATGATTGGCCAAAAAGTATAAGCGATGATATTGCACCATATTTTCGAAAGCGAAATAGTTTATCGACAGAAAATCAAAGTATATTTTATGGCAACCGAGTAGTAATACCTTTACAACTTCAAAAATCTGTTCTTAACATGATACATGGAATGAATCATGCTGGTGTTGTTAAAATGAAGTGTTTAGCTCGGGGATATGTGTGGTGGCATATGATCGATGAAGATATTGCTAAGGTAGTACAGCAATGCCCACAATGTCAGTCAACTGCAAATGTTCCAAGGGGAAGTTTTAGTCCATGGCCAAAGTCAGAGTATCCATTTCAAAGGATTCATTTAGACTTCTTTCAGTTTTTAAAATTTAAATTTTTAATTGTGGTTGACTCATTTTCAAAATTCGTAGATGTAGTTCTGATGAAAAATACGAACGCATCAAATTTAATAAGTAGGTTAGAGAAGATGTTTGCAATTTTTGGATTGCCGTGTGAAATTGTGTCTGATAATGGGCCTCCTTTTGGGGCATATGAATTTATAAAATTTTGTAGGGTAAATGACATAAAGGTAACGAAATCTCCACCTTATCACCCTCAGAGTAATGGTTCTGCTGAGAGAAATGTACAAACGGTTAAGAAGGCTTTGAAAAAATTTTACTTGGAAAATGAAAAATTAGATATTTCCACGATGATTTCCAAGTTTTTGTTCAACCAAAGGAATACACCAACATCACCAACAAATAGAACTCCTGCGGAATTGATTTTCTCTTACAAAACTAAAACTAAGTTGGATATTGTGAATGACAAAAAACAAAATAATTTTGTTGATAAAAATTGTAATTTAAAAAAGGAGAATAAGTGTAAGATTAATGAGTCAAATGCTTTACTTAAAAATGAGAATCAAAAGTCAAAAAATTGTTATAAAATAGGAGATAAAATTTTATTTTTGAATCATTTCCGTAATAATTTTATTAAATGGATTCCTGGAATTATAATGAAAATATTAAGTAATAAAACCATGTTAATTAAAGTCAATGATGTTATCAAACTTGTTCATACAAATCAAATAAGAAAATCAAATTTGAATGATAAGCATCACCCAAGGGTGGATCCATTGCCAAGGGTTGTTGACCCCTTAGGTAAAGAAGAACAATTGTGTAAAGAAAATAATACAAATGTAAAAAGTTCTCTTTCAACAAATTACAAACAAAGAGACCGTACTAGATGGAAGTGGCCATCGCGGCTTAGAAGATGTGAACGATTAAAATCCATCAATAATTGAATGTAATTTTTTGGGAGAAAACTTTTGTTAAAAGAAGGGAAATATTGTAGTATATTTAAATATTTATAATTGTACTAAAATTTAATCAATTGTATGGTAATGCCTCTTATTTATTTAAGTTGGTACAACTTAGAAATTATACCAAATACTTAGATTTCCGAGGGACATCCATTTTGATATAGATCAGACTGGGTCTTCTCCTTCAACCTCAGCTTAGAGTAAGACGTATTTTTAATTAATAAAGAAAACTTGAATTATTATAGAATTGTAACCAGAGTTTTATTTCCTCAACATTAAACACAAAACACCCAACTTGGAGCGCGAAACTGGAGACATCTAGCTAAGGACCGAGCTAGATGGAGAAGTTTGTTGGGTGGCCCTAGTTCACACAGGACTGTAGCGCCACCGCGTAAGTAAGTAAGTCTCAAGCAAAGTATATGGGGAAGCGTACGAACATTTACTATTCAGTTGCATCTGAATCGGTGGTGAGTGGGATGCGTCACAAGTTGTTTCAATAAAATCTTCAAGCTTCAATGTCACTTATTCTCATCTATTTTCTTTGAGATGTCTTTCACAACTTATGTGTATCTGATTTTGTGAATGGCACCTAGTGTGGCAAAATGTCACACTAGGTGCAATACACCTTTGTGCACACAAGTGTGGTTTCTATGGGACACTTAAAGTTTGCTAGAAAACACGAAAAAAAATCGCTACTATTTTTGAAAAATGTATATTAATTTGTCTTTTTTGAAATCTATATTTAATTTGATGATAATTCTTTGCCCAACACTGTATATTGCAAGCATACTTATCCATCTAGATCCATTAACATATCATTGTCAGTTGTCACTAATAAATAAAAAGCTTTTTTTCCAAAATTAAATAAAACAAAAAAGGAGAAGAAATAAAATCTCGACAATATTCAATCGATTGATGAGTTGTTGTAATTAAATTCACTTGAAAATTCAATTTTAATTCAATGCCAAAAATTTGCAATCCCCACTTTCATCTACTTTAGTGATGGTCGTCATCGGTTGTTGGTCGTTTGTAGTTGGGTCGTTTGGTGGTAGTGTCGCTGTCATCGCTCAGCTCAACTCAACTCAGCTTGGCGGCCGGCAGAGTCATCGTCGTCATCGGTTCGGTCTATAGCTATATAGGATAGATGCACATATTATAAGAGTGAAGCCAATGAATACATCATCATATGTCAAAATCACTGCAAAGCTATTTGCCAATTCAATTATTTTACCGATATTGAGAGAAGTCCAATTTATCAAAGGCAAGCCACCTCACCAACATACAAACTTCTATATATCTATGTTCATCTATATACCTAGGTGTTCCTATTTTATACAGGATGTCTGGTTATAGGAACATACATATATAGAAGACTCACTCATTTACTCACTTACTCATTCACCTATACTATAGGGTTGTCAATTTCAGAGTAAAAGATAAAAACGATTCGTTTCGGTTTTCAGTTTTCAATTTTTCAGCAGCAGCAGCAAAATCAGTACAGGAGTACAGGAGTTGAAAATGATGCTTATCTCGTGCTTCACGACGAAATTGACCTGTGAAATTAATGAAAGGACCTGTGTGAGCACTTGTATTCATAAAATACGAGAGTACCCGTCATTATCTACTTGATGTCTATAGAGTGTCCTCCATCCCATTTGAAGCTATTCAAGCGTTTTGTAGGTACACGGCAAAGGATGCAATTACCACCTAGAGTACACAAAAAAAAAAAAAAATGGGGTCTTGAAACTGCTGCTGATGTTTTTCTGTTGTTGCACTGAACATTTCATTCCATTCGAATGCAGCTATATTAAGGTGGCTTTTGGGAAGAAGGGGTATAGAAGAATTCATCAGCAGTTCTTATAACACTTTTGTTCACTTGCTATGAGACACTTTTAGAGAGTCAAATGGCGAAGGGGTTTGAGAATGAGGGTTAGTTGTGACTTATTGCAGAGAAAAAACAAAACAAAAAAATGAAATCTAAAAAAATTAAAATGTACAAAACTCCTTGACTTAACCTTAAGGAATGTTGCTCGTTAGTCTTGTATTGTTAGTCCTGTGGCGTATTTTGAGGTTAACAATTAAGCGACATGAATATCAAATCTTATGCTTTTGCACTTGCCAACTTTCAACCTTTATAAAATTAAATATATAGAAGAAAAAAAAAGAAGAGCAGATGATTAGTTTTTTTTTTCGAAACGCTTTTTCTGTGTGTTTTTTTTTTTAGTGAGTAATGAGCAAGAATATAAGAGGTTTCGTTAAGTGTCTTGAACTTTTGCCATTTAAGATAAACGGTTGACAATGTACATCAGCGAACTAAAAGGATATTCACATAAAATCAATATTTCCAAAAAGTTTGCATGTTGAATTTATGGCTGTCACCAAGTCAAGTCAAATAATTGAGTAGCGTGAAATTACCATGGATTCGAATTTTTTATAGATAGCAAACAAGGGTATTAGATGTTAAACTTCTTAGAAAAAATAATAAAATTTGAATTTCAAGGCACTAAATGTTGACGTTTAATGGGTTTTATAATGTAGGAAAAGATTGATTGCGACAGGTCGTGGCGGCCATATTGTTTCTTTTACTTTCTGTCAATATATCTTCTTTCAATAAATTACTAAAGATCAATCATCATGGCAAGTAACAGCGTCGTTACAGGTGTTCTCTAATTGCAAAGCTAGTGAATTGTCTACCGTTTTAGTGAAAAATCTGGCAATATCCGAACGAAACGCAAGATCTGTCAAAAAAAAGCCGATGTTTGTTTGAAAGTTTGCAGGAGAATACGGGACTGTCAATTCCGAGTCGACGTAGCTCACAAAAACTTAGCCTGTTGAAGACCACAACATGGCGATTTTTGCGTCGTGATTTAAGCTTGTAAAGGGTGATTTTTTTGAGGTTAGGATTTTCATGCATTAGTATTTGACAGATCACGCGGGATTTCAGACATGGTGTCAAAGAGAAAGATGCTCAGTATGCTTTGACATTTCATCAAGAATAGACTTACTAACGAGCAACGCTTGCAAATCATTGAATTTTATTACCAAAATCAGTGTTCGGTTCGAAATGTGTTTCGCGCTTTACGTCCGATTTATGGTCTACATAATCGACCAAGTGAGCAAACAATTAATGCGATTGTGACCAAGTTTCGCACTCAGTTTACTTTATTGGACATTAAACCAACCACACGAATGCGTACAGTGCGTACAGAAGAGAATATTGCGTCTGTTTCTGAGAGTGTTGCTGAAGTCCGTGAAATGTCGATTCGTCGCCGTTCGCAGCAATTGGGTTTGTGTTATTCGACCACATGGAAGATTTTACGCAAAGATCTTGGTGTAAAACCGTATAAAATACAGCTCGTGCAAGAACTGAAGCCGAACGATCTGCCACAACGTCGAATTTTCAGTGAATGGGCCCTAGAAAAGTTGGCAGAAAATCCGCTTTTTTATCGACAAATTTTGTTCAGCGATGAGGCTCATTTCTGGTTGAATGGCTACGCAAATAAGCAAAATTGCCGCATTTGGAGTGAAGAGCAACCAAAAGCCGTTCAAGAACTGCCCATGCATCCCGAAAAATGCACTGTTTGGTGTGGTTTGTACGCTGGTGGAATCATTGGACCGTATTTTTTCAAAGATGCTGTTGGACGCAACGTTACGGTGAATGGCGATCGCTATCGTTCAATGCTAACAAACTTTTTGTTGCCAAAAATGGAAGAACTGAACTTGGTTGACAAGATGGCGCTACATGCCACACAGCTTGCGATTCTATGGCCATTTTGAGGGAAAACTTCGGAGAACAATTCATCTCAAGGAATGGACCGGTAAGTTGGCCACCAAGATCATGCGATTTGACGCCTTTAGACTATTTTTTGTGGGGCTACGTCAAGTCTAAAGTCTACACAAATAAGCCAGCAAATATTCCAGCTTTGGAAGACAACATTTCCGAAGAAATTCGGGCTATTCCGGCCTAAATGCTCGAAAAAGTTACCCAAAATTGGACTTTCCGAATGGACCACCTAAGACGCAGCCGCGGTCAACATTTAAATGAAATTATCTTCAAAAAGTAAATGTCATGGACCAATCTAACGTTTCAAATAAAGAATCGATGAGATTTTGCAAATTGTATGCGTTTTTTTTTTTTTTTAAAAAAGTTCTCAAGCTCTTAAAAAATCACCGTTTACATATACAAAATCCAACTATACGAAGAGTGATGTGTTCGATAAGCGGATTTTGAAGCAGTTGAAAGTTTATCCCAAAATCATCATTTATCGAAAAATCATCTTTAGCGCAGAGGTCCATTTTTGAATAAATGGATACGTGAGTAAGAAAAATTGCCAGATTTGCTGGCCAGGCCATCATTGTCAACGACTTTCGCTGTAAGTCGATGTTCATCAACTTCTTGGAGCCTAAATTGGAAGACATGGACACCGAAGACATTGGATTTTTACAGTATAGCGCTACGCGCCACAAAAACATATGACACAATTGTTATTCTGCTCCAGGTTATTTCGCACCACCAAGGAGCCACTAAAATTGTGTGATTTGAACCCTTTAGACTTTTACTTGTGGTGCTCTATGCGAATAAGCCGCAAATGATTCCGGTCCTCAAAGACAACATAATCGATTTCATCGTTCAATTTTAGCTAGATTTAGATTTCTATGTAATACATTTCGATTTTTACGATTCTTAAGTGGTTTCAAATCACCTACATTAAGTTTTTGTTTTATATAATAAACGGGCACTCAAGGGGTTATTAATACCCTTAACATGTTTGAAGTTTAAACACAGTGCGAGTTTTAGGAAAATAGGGAAGGATTAAAGAGGAGATACCGATGCACATTGGTCTTAAAGTTTTGAATATCAAAATGATAGGGAAAAACAGAGCTGGGTCAAGCATTCCACATTCTCGATGTGCGGTTAAAAAAAGAATCTCTATACTTGACAGTACGTCCGAAATTGAGCTCAAGGTTAACTTGATGTGCATTCCTAGAAGTACGAGTATTACGGCTGAATTGTTTTAGGGGGGGATGCAACTGGATAATTCGATAGAACACTGTTTATAAAAATATCGGTAGAACAACGAAAGGCATGAAACATTGCGGCGGCGTTCAAGTGACGTAATTGTTTCGGTAATAGTTCTATCGCCTATCATTTGCAAAGCTCTTTTTTGGATCTTGTCCAAAATACTTAAACCTGCCCAAATATGCGAGTTATATTCAAGTTTTGGACGAATGAAGGCTTTGTAAATTACAGTCAGATCAGAAGGGTTGACAAATTTTTTGTACCGTCGTAGAAATCCTAAGCACCTAGCAGCATTTTTGGCAATATCGAATATGTGATCATTCCATAAGAGGTGACCTGTGATACACATGTCGAGATCAGAATTTAATGAGCTTACAATACGCTGCCGTTGATTTCCACATCCGAAGGACAAGGATGGGAATCTAAAAACGAATATGAAAAGCTGAGAGTACTGCCATCAGCGAAACAATTTAGTGGGTTAGAAGTTTCAGATAAAAGATCATTTATAAAAATAAGGAAGAGCGTGGGAGACAAAACGGAGCCCTGGGGCACACAGCGTTTATTTTGTGAATATCAGATTTGAACCAGTCCAACACTCTTTGAATTAAACGGTCCGAAGGGTAATTTCTAACCCAACGAAGAAGGGATTCATCAATACCAAATGCGCGCATTTTCGATAAGAGAGCTTGGTGCCAAACTCTATCAAATGCTTTTGAAATATCAAGTGGAATAATCTTACTTTCTCCAAAACGATATAATGATTTGTCCACTGTTTGGTGAGATAAACCATGAGATCGCCAGTGGACCTATTGCTACGAAAGCCATACTGCCGGTCATTAAGAATCTTCCGTTCTTCAAGATATTTCTTAAGCTGATAATTAATCAGCGTTTCCATGAACTTGGAAAGAAGGGACGATAGTTAGAGGGGGAGGATAAATCGCCTTTTGTAGGGACAGGTTATACAAATGCTGTTTTCCATGCGCTCGGAAAAAGACCTGTAGAGTAGGAAAGATGGAAAAGCTTACGCAGTGGTTTTGCCAACGTTGAAGAACATCTCTTCAGAACAAAATCCGGGTCAGCGGATTTGTATATGTCAAGGTCTCTTAGTACTCTTGCAACTGCACGAGTGCGAAAGAAGGTTCGTCCCATAGGATCGTTAACGCTCTCAAGAACAGGAGGACTCATGACACTCTCCGGTAGCGTCGAATTAACAGCAGACTTGGCTTTATCTATAGAGCTCACATAGGGAGTGTCATTGTGGACAAGCGTTGTAACCGAGGATGACATGGTGTTTCGTACTTTTTTTTACAAATGACCAGACATTTTACAATTGCAATTGAGTAGTAAAGCCCTCTTTTGAGCAGTTAAAGTCAAACTCTATATAAGGCACGTTTCTCATTTATGGCGCTGAGACTTCGACTTTGTCAAGGTAAGATGAAAATTTCTTAGGATGCTTGGTCCCGTCCGAATAGATGGAAAGTCAAGGAGAATATATAACTACGAACTATACATTCTTTACAGCTAAACACATCTATAGTCAAAAGACTAAAAGTCAAACGACGTAGATGGCCGAGTCATATAGTGTTAAACGGTGATTTTTTAAGAGCTTGAGAACTTTTTTTTTAAAAAAAACCGCATAAAATTTGCAAAATCTCATCGATTCTTTATTTGAAACGTTAGATTGGTCCATGACATTTACTTTTTGAAGATAATTTCATTTAAATGTTGACCGCGGCTGCGTCTTAGGTGGTCCATTCGGAAAGTCCAATTTCGGGTAACTTTTTCGAGCATTTCGGCCGGAATAGCCCGAATTTCTTCGGAAATGTTGTCTTCCAAAGCTGGAATAGTTGCTGGCTTATTTGTGTAGACCTTAGACTTGACGTAGCCCCACAAAAAATAGTCTAAAGGCGTCAAATCGCATGATCTTGGTGGCCAACTTACCGGTCCATTCCTTGAGATGAATTGTTCTCCGAAGTTTTCCCTCAAAATGGCCATAGAATCGCGACCTGTGTGGCATGTAGCGCCATCTTGTTGAAACCACATGTCAACCAAGTTCAGTTCTTCCATTTTTGGCAACAAAAAGTTTGTTAGCATTGAACGATAGCGATCGCCATTCACCGTAACGTTGCGTGTAACAGCATCTTTGAAAAAATACGGTCCAATGATACCACCAGCGTACAAACCACACCAAACAGTGCATTTTTCGGGATGCATGGGCACTGGGCAGTTCTTGAACGGCTTCTGGTTGCTCTTCACTCCAAATGCGGCAATTTTGCTTATTTACGTAGCCATTCAACCAGAAATGAGCCTCATCGCTGAACAAAATTTGTCGATAAAAAAGCGGATTTTCTGCCAACTTTTCTAGGGCCCATTCACTGAAAATTCGACGTTGTGGCAGATCGTTCGGTTTCAGTTCTTGCACGATCTGTATTTTATACGGTTTTACACCAAGATCTTTGCGTAAAATCTTCCATGTGGTCGAATAACACAAACGCAATTGCTGCGAACGGCGACGAATCGACATTTCACGGTCTTCAGCAACACTCTCAGAAACAGACACAATATTCTCTTCTGTACGCACTGTACGCATTCGTGTGGTTGGTTTAATGTCCAATAAAGTAAACTGAGTGCGAAACTTGGTCACAATCGCATTAATTGTTTGCTCACTTGGTCGATTATGTAGACCATAAATCGGACGTAAAGCGCGAAACACATTTCGAACCGAACACTGATTTTGGTAATAAAATTCAATGATTTGCAAGCGTTGCTCGTTAGTAAGTCTATTCATGATGAAATGTCAAAGCATACTGAGCATCTTTCTCTTTGACACCATGTCTGAAATCCCGCGTGATCTGTCAAATACTAATGCATGGAAATCCTAACCTCAAAAACTTGGCGTGCGAAACTTGAAAAAAAAAAACAGTGAGGGACCAACCTGGCTAGATATGCACGTTGGTTGAGCCCTAGGTTTGTTCAAGACTGTAGCTCTACCTTAAGTTTAATATGCAACAACATGATGAGAAATTTTTTATCAAAAAGTAAAATTCTTCTCGAAATAAACAGCAGTTTCCATCTCCACTTTTGGAAGGGTACAAAATTCAGTAGTTCTATACATAAGCTTCAAAATACACTATCACTAAAAAATGAAAATCGAGTTTTCTAGTTCTTGCATATTTTCGCTTTAAATAAGTCTAAAAAATGCTCATCATACACAAAAATGTGTCATAATCAAAACTACAAAAAATACGATTTGCAAAACTTTTGTAAAAAAATCATTTTAGCTACAATAAGAAAAAACAAAAATAATAAACTTCAAAATGGCGCCCAACGCCAAACTTTTGAAAGATATTATTCTATTTGTTTGGTTATTCAATTTTAGTGAAAAACACACATATTCGACACATATCAAAATGTTAAAATGTATGTATGTATATATACTTTATTGACTACTCTATAACGATTTCTAACGAATCCTTAAAAAGACAATTTAAAATTGTAGAATAGAGCTTCCTTTTTATGTCGTGTTTTTTTTTGTTGTATAAGTCTTTTTATACAACATACATTCGAGTATATGTACCCACGCATACATGAAAAAACGATACAAATCAACACAAGACCACAACTTTGAGGTTTTCTTTTCA
This sequence comes from Eupeodes corollae, assembly GCF_945859685.1. Taxonomy (NCBI): domain Eukaryota; kingdom Metazoa; phylum Arthropoda; class Insecta; order Diptera; family Syrphidae; genus Eupeodes; species Eupeodes corollae. Next base: position 142,601,476 of record NC_079147.1, on the reverse strand, counting down.
ATTTTCTTTATTTTTTTTTGCTTAATCAATACCAAGTTCCATCATCGCCGCGTTTTTATAGATACGTAAAGCAATTATATCAGTTAAAATGTTCTTTCGTCACTTTAGTCACGCTTCTTTTGTTGTTATTATTATTATTTTCGAAGTGATGTTTTCAAGTAAAAGAAAATGTTTACTTTGTGGGTGACTGAAGCTTTCTCACTACAGAAACCATACAAAAACAACAACAAACAAAAAAAAAAGTCCTTACGAACAAATAAGGACGAGTACATATAAACCGGGGGATAAATGCCATCCATAGAAAATTAAACACAAACAGAATAAAATAAATAAAAAAAATTAAAAATCTTTGATGGTATAAGGATACAGAAGCGGAGACATTTTCAATTCTTTAGTATTTTTATTTTTTTTTTTCAAGAATGAATAAAAAAGTCTTGAAAGAATTTTCATACACATGTACATTTAAAGAAAGAAAAAAAATTACTTTGATTGGATACCAATCGTATATGATACGTCAATGGCGGAGGAAAATATTCTTTCTTTTTTCTTTCTCTAGGCTACCACAGACAAGAAACTAGCTAAAGAGGATAATAGTCTGGTCGAAAAAGATGTCCTTTTTAAAAACAACATATCTTTTCTCATGTTAGTTATAAAAAAAAACCTAAGACCATTGCATACTTTTTCTAAACGTACAAACAAAAAACTAAAAGATCCAAAAGAAAAAATAGAAAAAAAACTATCTTATCTATGAAATTTTGCCCTCGAAACCTTTCTAAAAGTTTTGAAGGAAAAGGAATTTGTTTTCTCTATCACACTGACTGATGATTATACCTCTTCTTCTTTTAGTTATAAGAAAAAAAATTAATAAAACATATTTATTTATATATACACTTCGTTTCACATGAATAGAGACAAGCTTTTTCCGTTTTTTATTTGATATTTTTCAACCTCATATGTTTTTTGGAAATACAAAAATGTGGAATGAATGAGCAAAAATGTTTGGATTAAGTTGAAAAATACAAGTTTGTTGGTAGTTTTTCGTAAGAAGATCATAAAAAGTATCTGTTTTTTTGTGCCACATGAATAGGAACAAGATATAAATTTAACTATTAGCGTGTTTTAAATCAGATAAAAGGATACTTTGATTGTTTGGGAGATTAGTAAGAGTATTAATTCGATAGGTAAGGAAGAGGTAAGGATCTAACCACGGAGAAAATAGGCCAAATTCGAACTTACCGAAAACTCGGAAAAACCATCCATTTTACAGGAGGCGTTGTTATGCGTTGTAATGGTAGGGGAAGGGATTTTCAAAGCTTTAAAACGATGGCAAAAACTTACAAATCGATTCTGGTTTTTTGAATTATTTGGTGGACAACGATGGACCTTCTAACAAGATAATGCACCAATACATACACGGACAACAAAAGCCTGGATTCAGGCACAGAATGTTTTGGTTTTTTTTAAATAATTGTTGTTGGTACCTCCCTGACTGTCCCTAACCTAATCTTTAGTGGTAAATTAGCGGAACCGCCTCCCTATCCTGTATCAGCTCTCGATTGTCTATATAGAGAAAAGCTTCGGGCCGAATGTTGACACTTAAAGGTGGCACTTTCGTAGTACTCATTGTTGGAGTAGTAAGCCCAAAAAATTAAGCTGGTAACGGAGGTCTTCGCTCTCGCAATGTGACTTCTACCAAGCGTCAGCATGAAATTATCTATTCTGTTTATGTTGGCTCTGTTTTATAGAACCTGGTTGGAATAGTAGTGTTTGTACTCCGACCCTGGTGTTTTGTGTAGTCCAAGGCAACGTCATTGACATTGTCTCTCAAACACCCGAATCTTTTTCATTTGAGATGGGGCAACATTGAACCGGGCACCTATAGGCAATCTTCAGCCGGATAAGGCTATGTAGCAAATCTCCTTAACCCTGCTGTCAAGATGGCTGCTAAAAAACAACCGTTTTGTCGGGGCAAAGGCTCCGCTAGATCTGGCCAGAGCAGCACTCATATGTCTGTTGAAATACAAGTACTGATCCAACCAGATGCTTTACTACACTTTTTTCACTAGTGGCTGTCGATTTGGTCCAACGATCACTAGATTTTTCCAGTTTTTCTCGTATCCTTTGAGGCTTCATACAGCGGAGTCAGGAGCAGAATAGTTTCGCATTTCTAAATATTGATTTTCAACTTCCAGTCATCGCAATATTGCTGAATCTTGTCCAAGTCACCCTGCAAAAGTGACTTGATAACCTACATTTTTGGGGCCGTTCTGTACGCAATTAGGTCGTCGGCGTAAGCTATTGCCTCAGTCAGATTTGCTATCAGATCACTGCATAAATACTGAATAAGATCGGAGAGTTAACCGCTCCCTGTCGAAGATCATTTTTAATATCAAAGATTTTAGTAGATGTTACATTGCCAATTTTGACAATGAACCGTCTACCATTAAGCATGTCATAAGGCATATAAAACAGTGGTTTACTTATGCCAAGTCTGTTTAGCTTTAGATACAGACCCTCTAACCATACGGTGTCGAAGGCATTGTCCAAGTCAACCAGACAAGCACCCGAACATTGTCTTTTAGATTTGTTCCACTGGATATCAGAAACAAGCTTAGACGCAGCATGAATAGTGTCATGTCCCGCCTTAAAGTCCAACTGATTTTCCGGAATTGTTTTGTTGTTCTCAGCCACCTTGAACCGAGCTCTATTTATAACCTTCTCGAATACCTTACTGATACTCGGCAGAAGACTTATCGACCGGAGATTCACCGGATTGGAGTTGCCGTTTCTCTTTTTCGGGAGAGGATGTACCACAGCTGTTTTCCAACGGACGTACAGAGTGGTATAAATGTCCACAGCTTTCTGAGGTAAATGTCGTAGTACTTCTTATTCTTTAATGAAACGAAGATATGCTAGAGCTCTATCTTCGTGACTAATAGGGTATTAGTCCCGTTTTGCCCGGCGATGATGGCATTTGCCAAGTTTTCGTCATTGAACCTGGTAAAACCGAGGTTCTCGGATTGCCACTGCGTTATGTCGTTACGCAGGTAGAAGTGGTGCTGCAGGGCTCTATTTTCCAGGTCATGATTACGACTAATGGTAGGATTCACCTTATACACTTGCTGGAAAGCAGCCCTCGCTTTCTCTTGCGGATCTTCGACAACAAAGAAGCCATCATCCAAGACGGCGTCTCCTGGATCTATTCCTGCTGTCAGAAGTAAGTCTCTGTTCTCTGTCGTCCTCTGAAGCTTAAGACAAGGAAGGTCGTTCTGATCATTCCTCCTAAAGATCTTGTTAATTTGCGGAAACATACTCGGGTCACTAGAATTAACGGCCCGAAAAATGTGACAAAATGTGTACCTATTAGTATGGCCCCATATTCTCCTGACTTCAACAACATGGAAAACGTGTATGGCATTTTAGAAAAGTCTGAGGAGGAAGTTGCAATACCAAAAAACCGAAAAAACGGTCGGGGGCCCAGATTTCGCATAATTATTTGACAACACTCTACGAATCCATACACCTTATGTTACTTGGAGTAATTCAGAAATTAGAAAGCAGCACAATTCAGTTGAACCAGTATTAAACTAAACCATACGCTGTTATTTTATTAACTTTAAAGGGTCTTACAGGTAAATTTAGATTTTGACACAAAAAAACAGTTACTTTTTTTTACCTTCATCGGTAAAACCACTAAAAAACTTGTAATTATTAACTTAATTCATTCCACATTTGGGTTTTTCCAAAAAAACGTAAGGGTTTGAAAAATATCAAAAAATACGAAAAATTCTTATCACTATTCTGTGACACGAAGTGTACATATAGAAAATGAAATTCCATTTATTCGCATACATAACATTTTAAGGCATTTTGTATTTCGAACGAAGGAACGAACGTAAGGAATTTTTAGCTTCATGGACAGAAGATACTTTATAAACCTACTGTAGAAGAATGTTCAACCAAAAAAAAAAATGATGGAATTTAAAATACCTTGAAGCCGATGGAACTGCCGAGCTGCCAAAGCCGTCGCCGCCGCCACAATGAAGATAATATCACACACAGCAAATAGAACAAAATTGAAAATGTCTCTATATGAAACTAAGCATGGAAGTATTTAGTGCTATAAGGAACATGCTTTCAATCTTCGGTTTTTAAATTGCCTATGGGCAAAAAGTACTCGTGTGTGTTCCTTAAACATATATAAAAGGATAACATTTCTAAGATGTAGCTATGAATGTTGTTAAAATATACAAACTTCAGTCCTGTGTGAACTAGGGCCTCACGCAACAAACTTCTCTATCTAGATCTGTCTCTAGCTAGTTGTCTCCAGTTGCGAGTTAGGTGGGGTCACTTTCCACTTCTGCGAGCCACTTGATCTACGGTCTTCCTCTATTGACGTGTCCTGTTGGTGTGGATGAGAAGACTTTCCTAGCAGGATCATTGGTTTCAATGGCCTCTCATGACACAGCTATTTGGACTTTGATCCTTCTAGGTAAGTTTACGTCGGTACACAGCCCGTACAGCTCGTCGTTCCATCTTCTCCGCCACTAACCTTCTATGCCTTCTATGAATACGAGATCGTAGATCACCCGAAGGACTTTTCTCTCGAAACGACCCAAAGTGATTTCAACCGCTTTTACACTTTATAGCAGAACGGGGATGATGAGAGTCTTGTTTAGCGACAATTTAGTTGCTCGAGGGTCTAATTTTTTCATTATCGGGCTTCCATTGATCGGGCATGCTTTCTTCCGACAATACACGTACAAAAAAGTGTGTGCATCCTCCTAACCAAATTATCTGCAGCTGATTTGAAAAGCTCTACATTCAAGCTTAGATATGGCAATCTTAACTTCGTCTATGTCAGGAAGGCGGGATTGTTGGCTTTCTTTGTCTATATTGAATGAATTATCTTGTCTGATGGTGGATTTCGAATCGTTGTCAACGTTATACTGTCTTCTATATTTTCAGGATTGACTGAGGTACTACTATAATGTTTTCACTTTCGTCCTTTCAGTCTTCGGTTCAAGGTTAATGTACTTGTGAATTTCGTTACACCTGGTCATAAATCTTTTAAACTTCAATTCTGATTTTGAACCTCTTCAACCGCACGCTTCTTATGTTTTCTATTTTTTCTTCGGAAAAGGCGGTGTTCCTCTCTACTCTTCTGCTCATAGAGGTCGTGAGCAGCTCTCGACTCCCTACGCAGCACCGCTATGCGTGTCTGATGTTTCGCTGCATTTGCCTGCCGACATTCCTTATTTGATACCCAACGAGTCAAAGGCAGCTTTTCTAATCGCATCTTGGCAATGTTGCCACTGGTTCTCGATTTATTGCCTTGGCGGCAAAGAATTTTGAAAGAGGCTCGATTGGAGAAGGATTTGTCGACCTCTAGCGGTTGCAGCACTGCATGACAGGCAATGCAGTTGAATCCAATAACTCAAGAAGAGTCGGTAGACCTAAAAGCACGTTATGGTTATACTCCATCAAGTTCGAGGGACCCCAAAAACATGGCGCAAAAAAATATTTGAATCTGCATGTCCTGCTAAGGATCACCCACAGGCTTTAGAATTCTGAGACCCAAAGTAAGTATGTAGAAAGCTTGAGGGACAGCAAACGCAAGTATTGCCAAGTTAAAGATGTTATTAGGACTCCAGCAAGCCAAACTTAAAATAGCTGCTGAATATGAACCGAGATGTTTAACCAAGCTGCTGGATTGAGTTTACAAACCATCTAAAGTAAGAAACTCTTGCAGTGGGCTTATATGGATTCATCCGTCAGTTATTTTGCTTAGTTTTGAAGGGAAGGGTTGTAAGCCCCTAAAACACTTACATTAGTTCACGAAACTTTTCTTAACAGCCACTTTTGAAAATAACAGTTACTGTTAACAAACAACAACAGCTACATAAACTGGTCTATTTTAACAACAACGAAAAAAAAACAATAAACTACAATATGGTCCCTAAAGCACTAAGACTTAAAGCGAGAATCAGGACCATAGGACTACACTATATCTAGGGGAAGTATTTTTTATTGTTTTGGGTTTTGAAGTGTCATCGCCGGACAGATAACAAAAACACAACTTCCTCTAATACACCCCTTTCTTTCTCAGCCTTCAGTCCGCAACTTGTGTATATCTCTCTAGGACTTACCAACAACTCTCCTCTATAAAAGAATAGTAAGGGGGTTAGCTGATGGTAGGTTAGGAAGGTATAGGTAGTATTGCATAGTTAAAGGAGGGTAGGGAAGATGGAGTACTCTGAATTTCCGGCTAAAAATAGCGTAAAAACTGTTCTCGTTCCGGCGAAATAACGGTGCGCTACTCTACAGATTGAAATTAGAGTTTGGGGGGTTGGTTTTTTTTCGCTTTTTTTTTTGTTTAGCTTGAAGTTGCATGCCTGCGTGGTTTTATCCTGATCATCCGCCTTTCCACAATTGAGCTTCAAGGTACATAGTTGGTTGGGTGTTGCTGTTGGTGTTGGTAGTGTTTGTAAGTTTTGTTGAATTTTCATCGACGACGAGGACGACGATGACGATAATAGTGTTGACGACTATGGCTACGACTACGACTACAACTAAAACGACGGACGACCATTGCCGGAAGATGAGGCTGAAGGGGTACGATTTCCGCAATATAATGGAGAATATCTATTGTTCGTGTAGATTTTCCGGATTGATACCGGGTTTTGGTTGTTTTCTTTGCTATTTTTGCCTGTTGGTTTCTTTTTATTCTATTTTTTTGAATTTAATTTTTTTTCTCTCTGTTTTGTCGTTTTGTTCGTTACTTCTATTTGTCAGGATTCGATTATCCATTTTATTCTCTCTTTACTTAGTTCACTCTGATGGTTTGCCTGCCAAATAGTTTGCCATCAGGGAAAGTACACAAACTAACTCCATATACACTTTACACACAGTAGTTCTATAGGGTTGTTCTATAAGGTATAGGTATAAGGATATAACAATATAGATATAGGGAGACAAAAAGGATTTTCAACAATCCTTTGGTGCGGTATAGCAAGGGTGTGTTGCTTACTTGAGTGACAAACAAACAGAATTTGTTTTTTATACTTCCTCTATTTGTCGTTGGGAAATGAGGAGGGGGTGGGGGGAGTTGTTGCAGAGGGGGTAGTTAGAAGGGTAAAAGTTTTCTATCCAAGCCGGAATCGGAATGAATTTAATGCAAAAGTTAGATACATCTCTATGTGTTGCTCTATTCCTACCTACAAACCACGTAGATATATTTTTATTTTTTTGCTAAGATACTTTAATGGAAAATGGAAATCGATTATGATCCATTGAGTGTTTTTTTCCGCTTTAATTGATACAAATTGAAAGCGGCCTTTAAATGGTATTTAAGAGGCGGAGGTGGCGACTGCCGACGATGACTATGACTATGACTGTGACGATGAGGACGGCGAAGGCAACAACGACGACGGTTAGATGGTATTGCGTGGTTTTTCTTTTTACATATTTTTTGTTTTATTGAATGAAAAAAGGGACAGAATTGGATAAATGCTGTTTGGAAGTGAAAGTAATTTCCCAAACACCATTAAGGAATTTCATTTTTTTAGTGTTAACTGAAGGGATAAAAGCAAGGCAAACAACACACACACAAAACCGTTCGATAGGTATTTTTGGTGGATGTTGTAATGTGATGCAAATATGATGTTTTTTTCTCTTGTAGAAATCAAATTAAAACATCAGACAGATGATGTATGATATGACATATGAGGTATTTGACTGTAATTAATTTGTATATTTGATGAATTAAACAACAACAAAAAAAATCAAAAACATTTAAAAAATATTAAAAGTATGAAATTTATTTTAATAATATAAAGATGCAGAGTTAGTTTGCTTGTTTGTTTGTTTGTTTGAACATGTTTATCTCAGGAACTACTGATCCCATTTGAAAAATTATTTCAGCCTTAGATAGACCATTTATTGAGAAAGGCTATACGCTATAAAATGCCACGCTTATTCTAACATGAGCGGAGCACTAATAAAGAATGGTGTTTAAAAACCTTTTTTTTTTTTGGAAAGCTTCCACTGCGGAAGCTAAAGTTTTGCTAAAATATTGTAAACAGAAATGTTCCTCTATAATAATTCTAAAAATTATAATAATAATAAAATAAAGTGTTCAAATATCATTAATCTGAAAAGTTTGTTTGCTTGTTTGTTTGAGGGCGTTTATCTCAGGAACTACCGATCCCATTTAAAAAATTCCATTTATTGAGAAAGGTTGCAGGCTATATAACACCTAGTCTTATATGGGCGGAGCCTTAATAGAGAATGTTTAAAAATCGGGAGTTTTTTCCGCCAACTGCTCACGGAAACAGTTAAAAAGATGCTTAAAGTTTTATAAAATCTTTTAAGGTTGGATTGATAAAAACTGCTGTCTAAACTAATAAGAATGTGTCTTTTCTCTATTAAGAATTGGTATAGAGTTTTTCAATAACATAAAAGTAGAAATTAAGCACCGACTTTAAACTTATAATTGGGAAGAAGGTGTAAATAGTGTGCTTTTTGAGGCTATTTAAATTCATGAAGTAGATTTTTTCAATACAATTTGTGATGATTTTACAAATTTTGAATTTCTCTTTTCAATATTTAGTTTAAATATTTATAGAATTTCAGAAATTAGTCAAAAATGTTGTTCACGTTGTTAGATTTTACCTGTTTTATAAAAATTTGAACGAAACGCTTAACCATTTTGGCTAAGACTTTGTCCGAATAAATAAATAATTTTTCGAGCCAATCAACTTCTCCATCTTCATAGTCTTGCATTTTAGGAAGACCGAGAATTTTCGGCACGAAGGGAATTTAATTCTTTTAATATTGAAGAAGTAAAATAATTTTCAATGCCGCACCCTATTAATTATGTTTCTGTAATTCTTCATTTTAAATTGAATGTTATAATTTATCGTTTTTATTTCACTGCAAGATAATTCCCTTACAAATCGTGCACATTAACTCATAAGGACCCTTTTGTAGACTATTTTCTACTATAAACTTCTTGTTGTTGTTAACAATTCAATTCTTTCCTTTCTATTCTTTTTTTAATAAATGACAAAATGATACGATTTTAAATTCCCTATACCCTTTACATAAAGCAACAATTTGTATTTCCACTAAGCAACAACAATTCAGTTTTGCTTACGTCAGACAATTCCCATTTAGGATGAGACAACCTTTATTTTCCAAAACTCTTAAAACACAAACTTTTTTTCGAAGCACGCATGTTCATAAAAAATTTAAACTGTCTTAAATGTATTTTACAATAAATTCACCATAATTTCAAAAGAGACTTAAAAAAACAGTATTCTCTTACAATTTTCTATTTGAAGAGGACATAAATAAATACAAATAAAGAGAATGGAAATCCTGGAAAAATCTGCAAGGCATAACAAGATGAAGAGGTATAAATATAAACTCTCTCTCAATTCTAAACATTTTCCAATTCTATTGCATTGGTGCATTTTATATTCAACAGTTCGCTATTTTATCTTTTTCTCTTAGTGTTTATTTTGGTCTCTCTTGCTCTCAAAAACTAAGAGAACAGAAACTAAGTATAAGAGAGTGAAGCTGAAAAGTAAAGTTTAAAGATGAAAAAGCTAATCCTTTTTCCTACGATGGCAATAATTTTCTATTAATTTTCGCTTTCACTTCAAAATATAGGAAGGTCCAACTACAGGGCGGAGTAGACCTTCAATATAGTTTTATTCTATCTCTTTTCTGCTCTTTTATATTTCTTTTGCTGTTTTTTTAAGTAAACACGACTTTCACTTAAATTTTGTATTTATTTTTAAGAAGCAACTTATCATTATGAAATATTTATAGTTTTGAAACTTAGTTTATTTATAAAATCATAGGAACATAAGAACTAATTTTGAAACAGGATAACCCATCGCTCGACGGAGGAGTAAATCCTTTTTTGTGTATCTACGCTACATGGAATAAATTGTATTGTTACTTGAGTAGGTATAATAAACCATTTCTAACGCCTCTTTATTCGATTAATAATAATTGGTTATCATTCACGCACACTCGGATTACATCATCATCATCAACATGAACATCATCATAGTGAGGCATAATAATAATATGAGAAACAGAACTAAAAGGATATGGCGCCGTTTTGACGATGACTCTGGTGGATATTCATCATCAGTAAAACAATATTCTTTACCACACCCCATCCTATAAACCACCACTAAGGTGAATGAAAATAAATATAAAACAAAAAGAAAAAAAAAAAAACTTTGAAAACCTATAAGATGGGACTCAAAAAGGACGAAACTTTAATCGGCTTAAAAATTTGCACAAGCGATAGTGTTGAGTTTTCTTAGAACACTTAAAAAAAGACTGGGCTGCTCAAAAAATACACAATCGTGCAAATCTATCTATCCATAAATAGACAGACAAACAGACAGACCGATAGATAGATAGATAGATAGATAGATAGATAGATAGATAGATAGATAGATAGATAGATAGATAGATAGATAGATAGATAGATAGATAGATAGATAGATAGATAGATAGATAGATAGATAGATAGATAGATAGATAGATAGATAGATAGATAGATAGATAGATAGATAGATAGATAGATAGATAGATAGATAGATAGATAGATAGATAGATAGATAGATAGATAGATAGATAGATAGATAAATAGATAGATAGGAGCATAGAGAGATAGATAGATAGATATATAGATAGATAGATAGATAGATAGAAAGATAGATAGATAGATAGATAGATAGATAGATAGATAGATAGATAGATAAATAAATAGATAGATAGATAGATAGATAGATAGATAGATAGATAGATAGATAGATAGATAGATAGATAGATAGATAGATAGATAGATAGATAGATAGATAGATAGATAGATAGATAGATAGATAGATAGATAGATAGATAGATAGATAGATAGATAGATAGATAGATAGATAGATAGATAGATAGATAGATAGATAGATAGATAGATAGATAGATAGATAGATAGATAGATAGATAGATAGATAGATAGATAGATAGATAGATAGATAGATAGATAGATAGATAGATAGATAGATAGATAGATAGATAGATAGATAGATAGATAGATAGATAGATAGATAGATAGATAGATAGATAGATAGATAGATAGATAGATAGATATATAGATAGATAGATAGATAGATAGATAGATAGATAGATAGATAGATAGATAGACTGATTGATAGATTGATAGATTTATAGATTTATAGATTTATAGATTTATAGATTTATAGATTGATAGATTGATAGATTGATAGGTTGATAGATTAAAAGAAAGATAGATAGATAGACAGATAGAATGAACCAAGGAACAAAGCTCAATTTGAAAAATAAGAAAAAATAATACACACATTTATTAATGGCAAGAAACAATTAAATAAAATAGTTTTTAACAACTAAAACCATTTTGAAAAAACATAAAAAAGTAAAAAATTAAGAAAGTTAAAAGAGGTTTCAGTTTTTTAAGGATCTTATATTCATTTTATTATTTCAGTGTAGTTAACACTGCAAAGTTTACTATAGAGGAATATAAGCCTACTTGAGCTCGCGTTGTAGTAAGAATCTAGTAAGTTTATATATACCTATGCATGCATCTTACTGTGGCCACAAAAAAAGTATCTATCTTAGGATTTTAAAGTTTATCACTGTGGTCTTTTTCCTTGAATTGCCTTTAAGTATGTACTCAACATTTAAGGTGTACAAGTAAAATGCAGATATCAGGTGTTTTTTCTTTTCTTTTTAGTATAATTAGAAGAGGTTTAGCATATAGAAACTTTCCCTTTCCAAAAAAAAACTTTATACATTGGTTTTGGTGTTGTAAAATTGTAGTACTTATGCCTTCATATATATGTACTGAATTAGCTTCCAAGGAATAGGATAGTTAGGTGAGGAAGAAAAAAAACTTAAAGAAAGTAACTTCAAAAAACTTTGACACAGATTTCATAAAGTTTTTACTATTTTTATACATTCCGCATTTATAATTCTGATTTTAGCCCATATTGTCTCTGATCATAACAATATATATGAAAGTAAGTCTAAGCCGGAAATCCTATACTCATATTATAAATAATCAAGACAGCGTTTGTTTGTTTGTTTGCTTGTTTGTCCGTCTTTTACGGAGCAATATTATGACATGATTTTTTGGGGGGGCGGTAGTTACGAGACTAAAAAAGGGTCCTAGGTTATTTTTAACTACGAAAAAATATCTCATTTGAGCAATGTACTATCTTTTTTAGAACACTAATTAGTAGCCTATTATTAGGTGGTGCCAGATTGCAGACAAATTATCGTTGACTATCATTACGTTTTTTTTTAAATGAATAAATACACGAAACTATTCTGAAACAAAATAAAAATAGGAGATATACGTTTAAAAAACTTTGCTTAGGGCATTGTGACACTAACCCTCGATTATGAAAAACGACGTGTAACACAATTTGGACCAAACATTATAAGTGGCGTTTGAAAGGGTAAAACTGTAATTTTAACTCGAATCTTAATCATTTATTAGATTTACCATTCCTATTTACAAAATTCGTATCACCAGCTTAAAGGAGTGTTTAACAATGTTCAATAACCATTTGAATGTCATGTATTACAAGCACAAAGAGGAGAGGGCCCAAATGACTACCTTGTGGAACACCTGAAATTAGTAGAATAGGATTTCAACAAAAAGTTCAAAACCTAGTAAGGAGAGTTTGAAGACTGAGATTATGAGATATTTTGTCAAACGCTTTCCTGTCAGTCACTTCATCTATGTTTTTTAAGGCTCTTAGAGTGAATGAAACGAACTCTACAAGGTATGTGATGTGATTTAAAGAAACTTTGTTGTGCTAGGGTGGTTAGAGATCAATAAACAGCGTTACTTAGTATTAGTCACTCTTTCTTCGGATTTTAGAAAACTTACGAACTAACTCATATATGATTGCCCCTGGAATGTCTGATATTTTGATTGTCTTTTACCACCTAGGCAAAGCCTTGGACAAAAGCTAGTACATCATATCCCACAATACTTACATTTTTTCTTAATTTTTAAGTGTTCTTTGTAACCAAAGCATTAGAGACTAAAAATTCAAGTCTTACCTGTAATGAAAAAGATAAAAGAGAGAAAAACGTTAATTGTAAATAAAATCTAGAAACACGATAACATTCAAAGATTCATATAAACATGTACAAACATAGATATAAAATAAATAACAGAGTCTATTAGTTAGTTACGTTAAGGGTAGGTCGTAAACTCGCATATATTTGTATATGAAGTATTGAAGGGTAGAAGGATAAGTTTTTAATAAACTGTTACTGACCATAAGCATTTAGGAGGGAGTATAGCATAAGAAACACCAAAAGAGAAGGGATACATCATCAAGAAGGACGAAGGGGCAATGTTCTGCTAGGAATCGAGAGTGGACTTATAAAGCGAAAGATGGGTGAAATTAACAAACTGAAATAATATAGCAATTACACCCGAGTTGTGTTTGAACAGACAACAGACATCCACCACCTTCACCACCACCATTGCTCCGACCGGTACCGTCACTGAACGCACTCTCTCCAAAAGATACAACCCAGATTGCAACATAACAGACAGTAGGTAAAGGCAACACATATGAGAAGGAGGCATCACTCGAGTACGTGCTGTTTTCCATTTGAGTGAGAATCCTGAAAAGGAATTATCCTCGCTTCATGTATTTCAGGCAGGCAGGCAACAGCAGAAGCAGACACAGTACAGCTCGAATATTCTAGCAAACATGAACGGAGCACAAAAAAAACACCCATCATGAAGCAGCTAGTTACACCAATGCAATGTTTAAAATCCATTACACTATACTATACTACTTGACTACCGTTACACTCTATACACTACAACTGTATGCGCCAGTCAGTGTAGCATCCGCACATCTGCACTTTATGATTAAATTTACTTTTGTTAACAAACAATCTGAGCAAAGGATACAAGAACCCCAAAACCTCCCCTAACATACCTACATATACCAACCAAACCTCTCACACCCCCCTCTAAAGGTACACTTACCTATCCTAGCCGGGCTTAATTTTTACGCGAATAAAGGGTGTAAATATACGAATGGACGGACGGAGAGAGAGAGAGTCCTTAGATGTGATAACCTGGTGCTAAATGGACTGAAGTTGAATAGAGCTGGAAATTGCAAAGGGCAAATATGAAAGCAACGAAACACCCAACAACACAGTCAACACATAAATGTATGCCCGATGAACACAAGCAGCAACTGCAGGATTCAAGCATGAGCTCGCTCTACTCCCAGGAAGTTCTTTTGCTCCTTAAATTATATCCTTTCTTGTTCTGAGGATGTTCACGTGGTTGATACAAAAAGAATCAAAAAATTATACACAAACAAAAACTTTTATTTACTGGAAAACACGTGAAGAGTTTTAAAACAACAACAACAACAAACTTGGGAAAAAATATAATACAAATAAAAATTAAACGTGCTCCCAATTGCAATTGAGTGAACTTGGGATTATCAGATCGCAGGGATGTGTGCTGTATCTTGTATCTGTATTGTGCATAGTAAATGCAGTGATTGCAGATATTTTCCGGAAGAGATTTTAACCGAAAACGAATGCTGAATATTTTCGCTTGAATTCTTAATTGATTTTATTCTTCTATAGTTAAAAGTAGTGGTTTGAATTTGGCTGGTTAATTAAAACCATTCATTAAAATTTACAAACATGTTCATAAGATTGTGTGTATCTATTCGAAAACACAGAAATGTTTGAAACAAAAAATTTCGAAAGCGTTTAGTACTGGAAGAAAAAACATTTTGAGATATTCAATTTTAGAAAAAATAAAGACCTAATAACTTCTGGTTACTAAAAATAAAAAAGGTCTATAGGATTCAGGGTGATAAGTGAGTTTTCCAATTTTGTAATTTTTAAGAGTTATTTTGCGAATGAAAACATATCTAAATCACTCTGAATCGTCAAGAAGTTTTTCATGTTAAACTATTAATGGATACCCAGGTTACACATATTAAGAAAACCGGTGACTCCTAATTAGGCTGTGATATCAAAGATTGCTAGAAAACTTTGGTAGTTACATGCCAAACAATTGAAAATGTATTGATTTTTCATTATTATAAAGGGTGGTTAAATTTTAAGGGCCAATGTTGATTTTGAATCAAACACAATTTTTTTGGGAAATAATTGATACTTCTTTTTATTATGATATTATTGGAATGCTTCAATTATGTATGGACCAAAATATCGGACAAATGGTCGCCGCAACATCGTCGGCATACCTCTTTTCAATGGTCTAAATTTTCGATGACTCTGAGGCATAATTGAGGTTCTATGTCGTTAATGTGCCGAACTTTCTCATGCCACCACCTGAGATAACACGGCCAATAATTTGTCGCGCAAAAAAGCCATTATTCGTTTGTTTTGTAGCAAGTGGCACTGTCCCGTTCTGTAGTTCTCATATAGTCCACACCCATATCTTCCAATTAGGGCCACAAAAAGGTCGTTATCATTTCTCGATAGCGAACACCATTGACAGTAACTGCTTGACCATCCTCATTTTGAAAAAAATACGGTCCGATGATGACACCAGCCCATAAAATTCACCAAAGAGTCACACTTAGTGGGTGCATTGGTTTTTTGACTCGAGAATCAATCTTGGATTATTATTCGCCGAATGCGTCAATTTTGCTCATTGACGAAATTACTGAGGTGAAAATTTGACACATCAATAAAGATGATTTACTTCGAAAATTGATCATCCACTGTTACCATTTTTCGCCACCATTATGACCATTGTCGATGCTTTAAATGGTCAAGTGGCTGTAGTTCTTAAGAGTCGATTGCACCTTGTAAGCGTGAGAGGTGCAATTGTTTGGCACCACGACGAGTTAAGGTGTATTTAAGCTGTTCAGCAAACTATCGCAAACAGCAGCAATATTTTCTGCAGTTAGAGCTGTACGAGCTTGAACTGGAGTTTTTACATTTCCTACAGACCCAGACCCGGTTTGCCCAAATTCAAAGTCAGTGACCGATTGTAGCTTTAAGATCGTTAACTTTAAATATCTGCTCTAGAAGACAGTGTGATGCATGTATCTGTAGCCGTATCATTGAGACAACGGGTTGGTCGAAGTGTCGAAATATCGTTGCCGTCCAGGCTCAATCTTCCGTAGCAAACGATTCCAAATCAATCCACTCCACCACAACTACGTTTTCAAGAATGGGACATAGCTCAGACCGCATAATTGTGTATTTTGCTTAAGGATATTGGTGTACGTCCACCTATTTACGACTATTTTCTTCAGGGCTACATTAAGTCTCTAGTTTATGCCAACAAGCCGCCTACATTAGAAAATCTCCAAACTAACAGAACGCTAAATATCCAAAATTTGGTCCAATGAATCGACCTCTATAAACTAATTCAAGTTTCATTCAAAAATATTTTGAATGCACTTCAAAATTTTCAAGCCCTTATTGGAAAACAGTTCACATTTCCTTTAGAAACGTTTTTTTAAAACTATTTTCTGATCTGTTGCGCCTCGATCAGTCTTTAGAAAATATAGGGCCCAGTGAATTACAACTCTTAACTATTCCTCTGTGCGAGTTATTTCGGACCTAAACAGTTCTTATAACGAATCTGAACGCCAAATTTGAGAAAGCACTTTTCAAGACAAAAATTACTCTTGGGGGTTTTGTCAATTAAAAAACTTAAGTTGGCACAGGATGGGATTGAACCCAAGACCTCTAGTATAAGAGTCCTACGAATTAACCATCACCCGACAGGCACTGCTTCTGAGCTAGTGGTGTTATTTTAAGCTTTTACTTTTAAAAGTGAAAGCAAAAGCAAAGTAACTTAAGTGATTTGAGGAAGATATTCAGACTTTCTTTTAAAAAGGTCACCTTTCAAAGAAAGTTTCGCTCTCGATATCTTCAGGCAATCAATATCATACAGCTTCATTGATTCAGTATTAGTCTTGGATCAGCTTGAATCGGTCCAAAAAGATATTGGGCGACAAGTTTTTATTTCTGACAAGATGCATTTGAAATTCGGCATTAACACTTTCGGGGCTTGAAAAACTTGGTATGGTATTGTCCAGAAGCTATTGCATTCGTAGAAGGTGACATTTTGGGATTGTAAATTGGGATTGGCATCATTGGAATATTTGTCTTCGAAATTGAGTTTGTAAATAACTTTTCGGTCCATAGTGAGCAATGCAAAACCATGTTTAACGACTTCTATTTTACTGAAATTGAGGAAATAGTTGTGGACGACCTTGGTTGCAACATTAACTATCCGTACATCAAAATTTATATTACATAACTAAAAATCACTTTTTCTGCTTAACGTCTGCGGAATCTAAAGCCTGTGTCCGCACATCACTTCTATCACAACCAACAAAAGCAAAAATATCAGAAAAAAAAAACAAATTCTGTTTGTTTTATTTTGTTGAAGTAGTTGAACTATGGCACCTTTTTTAAAAATGTTCAATTTATTTGAACGAACATCAAGCTAAAGCCAAAGCCACTGCAATCATAATATCGTCTGACGATAAAAAACACTCAAAAACTTTATGTATCATAAAGTTAAGAGGCTTCCTCAACAATACTTATTATAACACACAAACAAATAATTATACATACATATGTATTGTATGTATGTACATAAACTACTATACTACTTTTCTATACATGCACCAGTGTTAAGATAGACAGATACATTTTGAACATGGCAGGATGCAGGCCACAGAGAGTTCCGGTGGTGCACCATATATCAATTAAAAGTGAGTTTCCCCAAATGAGGTAATGGAATAAAAGTTTTTTTTTTTCTTTACTTTTGTTTTATTATACATTTTAACAAGCTTATTTTATATATGTTTGTATTTTAAAAGAGGGAAAAACACTAAGTAGGAGGAAAATGTATTATTTGAGGGTTTGTCTATTTTAACAGGGCGCCTCAGAGATAGACGATTTGAAGTTTAAACCTTTACAATTTGTTTGTATTGGTTAAATGACACATAAAGTTGTTAAAATTAGTGGATTCAGTAATTAACGAAATCTTCTTAATAAAAAATGACAATTATTCCAAATAAAGGAACTTAGTAAGAAAATTCCTAACTATTGAAGTTAGTTCAGTTACACAAGTCTTTAGATAAGAATTCACCTAACGAACCGAATTTATCGAATTGACGAAAAAATAAAGTTACAAAAACTTTATTGGTAATAAATGTTTTACAACTAATAATACTAGGCACCTAAGTGATGTCCTTATAAAGAAGAAATTATTTCAATAACAGAAGTCAGCTACTTACTAGGTTTTATTTTAGTACCAGAAGAAATCTATTGTACAGAGAAGTAACAAAGATAACAGAAATCTTCAAAATAACAGATATCATCTAATATAAAGAAATGTCTTGAGCTATCGAAGTATCGGAATGCTATAAAAGTGACTGAACTTTTCTAAGTACAACATTCAGGAGTTTTAAGTCAAAGCTAAGTTGTGTGTGATTAAAAAGAAGGATTTTCTAAAAAGTTTAATGTTTCTCTAGTAATTGTTATTTTTAAATAGCTAAGGCTTGATTCATGTGGCTTTACCTTGTTTTCTAGCTAAAGCTAGAATCTGATAGTTCAAGCTACAAGAATCAAGGTTTCTGGACTTCCTTAACTAGAAAGCTTTGACTTGTCATTATTTTAAGATTTCTTTTCATTTGTAGTGCAAATATGACTGAGTTTATAAACGAGCGACACTCAAAATTTTATAAAAACGGTAAAAAATTAGTGATGATACTTTGATAGTTTATTTCGATTTCAAAAGAAAATATGGTGTAGCTTGCTGATAGCCTTTTAGGGTAATAAAATCAGTGTGTAGAAGATGCTCTGACGTCTGACAAGGTGGTGTGGATATTTTAGAGATATCTGAGGGAACCTGGAACACCATGGTGTGTGCATAACCACTAAGTACGTGGTCAGCAATATTATGCAAGAAATATGCAAGAAATACACGATTCATGGAGCTTTTGAAGCTATCGATTGTAACAATATTGCTTTCTCCAAACCTTTAAAGTTTCCAATTGAATACATAAACCGGAAGGCTTTCTTCAGTCTTAATCCAAAAGAACCAGCTGAAAAATTCACAAGTGTAAAAGTCTAGTGGCAAGGCTAAGTTCTTGAAAAGATCATTAATCTATTAATAAAATAGAATATGAAGAAAATCATTTTTAGAGATTCTGAATATAACACCTTGGCTACAAACGCCTTACAGAAATTTTTAAACAGATTGAGAAAAATATTCAATTACAAAATTTGCCAACACTGCGTTAAAGTGGCTGTGTGTGATGGAGTAGAATAAACTTAGGCCAGTTTACCACATGAATCTTGAGGCTTTCTTATAAGTTCAATAAATAATTCTCCTAGCTGGTTTTTGCGTTTTTGAGCTAGAGCAGTTCATGTGCAAAGGAGCTGAAGGGCAGTTTTCTCCTCTTCCTCATCCATACAGCTTCTGCAAATGTCATTTGAGTCATTAGACAGTGCCCGGTTATGACACCCATAATCGAGCTTATATGCGATCTGCTTAGAGATAAAAAGCACTTTAAGCGCTTTTAATCTTGAGAAGGCCAAATGTTTATCATCTAATGCTTGCCTTCTTTTTATAGCGTCGTAAAATAGCAATAGTGATTGGTACAATTTCTGGCAAGTTCATCTGCTCAACAATTTCCTGGAATGTTAAACCGTTTGTGAAATCTCCATTAAAGATGATCGTAAGCTATAGATTACTGTCGATTTTTAGAAACAGGGTGCAGAGATTTGATAGCGACCTGACTATCTGAGAAAAAACAAAGAGATGTTGATACCACGTTTTCTTTAAGCCGGGAATAGACTTCTTGGATCGCCAAAAGTTTCGCCTGGAACACGCTACAATGGTTGGGAAGGCGACATGAGAATGACTTAATTTCAGCCGTTCAGAGTACACACTAATTCATGACAGCAATACTTACGAAAAACACTTAACACTACGATTTGATAAACCAAAAAATCTGAAATTCGAATTGATAATAAGCCTAAGATTCTAAGCCAAAAAATGCTTATAAACAAATCAAAGCTAGAAATATTAAGCTTAAGCTTGCATTTGTAAGCTTCAGTTATTTAGTGTAATCTTTTATTTTGATTAACATGAAACAAAGCTAAAGCTAGAAGCTTGATGCAAAAATAGCTTAAGCTTTTTCCTTGCTCACAAGACCCGTTGTCTAAATAAAACAAGATCTAAGTGGTACCCTGAGGTACTTCATAAATATATTTAAAACTAAGAAACTGAAAAACTATTGATATAAAATACTTTGATGTTCCAACATATCCAGTTCACCCTGTGCTCTTGAACTAAAGCTCTTATGAGAAACGAAAAGTTTAAAAAAAAAATAAAAATGAAAACATTGAATGTTTGATATGGTGAACCCAAAGGATTTTAAAACAACAGATACTAATTCACAATGCCATAGAGAGACAATCAAAACTTTGTATGGTTAATTTTGAATGAGTTTGAGGTAATATTAATTATAAGTTCAGTTTTTATTTTATATTATGTTTTTGAATTTTGTTTTATTTTAACAATAAGGAAATTGATAATGAAACATTCATTAAGATTTTGTATTTCAATTTAAAATGAGGTTGTAGTGTTGCTGTACTGTATAGAGCACATACATACGTATGAATCATGATCATGATCATGGCATAACGATTAGTGCGGTGTCCCTGCCTGTGCCATCTAAGGTTTCTTTAACGGGTACTGCCTATTGCGAGGAATTGACAAATTTTCCAAGAGTAATTCTTGTCATGAAAAGTTCTTTCTCAAATTTGCCGTTCGGTTTCGGCGTAAGAAACTGTAGGTCCCCTCCATTCCTGACAACAGTACTTGCACACAGGAATGGTTGAGGGTTGTAAGTCACTAGGCGCTTTTTCTCAACGGACTATTGCTCCACCCAATTTATTTTATTTATTAATACAAATTAAGGATTAAAAGTGAGGCCTGAGAACGTCATTTCCTTTCAATACCTATAAAATTGGTGCATACAAAATTTAAGGCTCTAAATTTTGTAATTCTTTAGTTGAACCTTTTCATTCGATTTTTCTATTTTTGGCAAACATTTTCTCATTGTTAAATCTTAACATTAAGAATCGCCAACGCAACGTTTTTTTATATTTTATTTGTTTGGCAAACTTAACTTCCACATCCTTATGATTCACAAAAAAATAAAACAGCTAAAACTATTACAAATGCAAATCCTGCAGTTTATTGAAACAAAAGGACAATACGCTAACAAAAACCAACATCGTGACAAAAACTTAAATAAATCTAAATAAAGCTCTTTTTCGTAGGACTCAGATTTGAGAACAAAAATAATTGCATC
Organism: Eupeodes corollae; assembly: GCF_945859685.1. NCBI lineage: Eukaryota > Metazoa > Arthropoda > Insecta > Diptera > Syrphidae > Eupeodes > Eupeodes corollae. The sequence continues at coordinate 142,580,033 of NC_079147.1, read as the reverse complement.
TGAATTGTCCAACATATTTTATTTCCAACAAGAAATCCCCCCAAAAAACCAAAAAATACATCAAACCACCCACATTCAGTGGCTGTGTGATTTATTCACAACGCTTTCTTGTTAATTTTTCAAAATAATTTTTGCTCAGACATTTTCTTTTTGAAATTCAAAATCGGGTCTCTTTATTTATGCAGATGATTAAAACAGTGCTGTGCAATATTTTCATAAAATTATTTTTTTTTTAAACAAAAGCAAAAAAATTACAATACAAGATTCAAGAGTTTCAACATGTTAAATAAATTTCCGTATAAAAACTATATTTGTTCAAACGAATGAAATAATAGGTAGCAAGTATTTTTGGACTCTTCTAAAAACAACAATGGAATTCCAAAATGTAGGGAGTAAATGCGATGTACATACTTTTGCAATAAGTTTACAAAATTTTTCAACAAGCTTTAAAGATATCGTATTTTCTGAATTCAATAATATGGTTAAAATTATTTATTATATTAGTCGTTTAAATATAAATATGGAAGAGGTTGAAAAAGTAGAGGTTTATCCTCCCAATGTTTTAAGGAATTGTACGCCTTCCCTGTCCAGATTGTTTTCAACAGGTCTATTGAAAAACGTGAATTCTTAATAAAAAAGATCTTTTATTGCACGTATTCATAAAATTGGTGTAAAACAGGTCATATCTAATTATTGTCCAGTTTGCAATTTACCTGTTATACCAAAGCTTTTTATGAAAATGAATAACATGTATCAATTTTTTAACACGGCTTTATATCCGGGAAATCAACTACAACAATGATTTTATAGATACGGGTTTAGCCAAAGCATGTGACAGAGTTTAACACGAACACAGAGTGTTCCCAGGGCAGCCATCTTGGACTACTTTTAGTTGACCAAAAAAAATTTTGGAGTAATTTTCGACTCAAGTTCAGCTTTACAAACCATATTGATTTCATTATAAAGAAAGTTAACTCTAAAGGATTGAGTTAAACCTATGCCTTGAAAACGCTATACATTGCTTATGTTGAATTAGTTCTTCAGTATTGCTGTGTAGTATGAACTTTATAAAAATCATTCAATAAGAATGAAAAATATTCAAAGAACAAAAATAGTCATTTACAAACTTAGATAAAACCTGGATGTAATGTCAAATTTGAATATTTAACATCACCTGATTGGCATTCAGACTTTAAAAAAAAATCTTTTTTGGTATCTCTTAAAGATTTACATACACCAAATCGAGTGCTTAGAAATCGTTATTTATTTCATTTGGTAACTCAGTGTAAATTATACGGCTTAACGAGTCAATAAGTTGTAGAATTAGTCTTATATTTGGTTGCATTGATTTTAATTTCCAGTTTCAATTTAAGATGCATTGACAAATATACTTACATTATTCTTTTTCGAAAATTAATTACCATTTATGTATTTTAATAAGAGAGTCAAAACAAAAGCAACGAAAACCAAAACAAACGAATATTAAAATATTAACAAAACAAACGAGAAACAGAAAAATAATCGAATTACAAAATAAACGAAACAAAACAAACTTATAAAATCAGACAAACAAACGAATGACAAAACAAAAGAGAAACAATATCAAACAAACGAATAACAAAACAAACGGGTATTATAACAATTGAATATCAAAACAAACTGATATTAATACAATTGAATATCAAATTAAGCAAGAAACAAAAGAAGACCCAAACAAACGAATTACAAAACAACCCATAAACAAACAAAATAGAATACCAAAATAAACGAATAACAATACAAACGAATAGCAAACCAAACGAATGACGAAACTAGCGAAACAAACAAATAACAAACTAAATAACTTACAACAAAACAAACGAATAACTAAACAAACGAGTAACAAAACAACCGACATCCAAAACAAAAAATAAACGAAAGACTGATTAAAGTGAGAATTTAAAACATCGAATTTAGTATCCATTAGTCGGTACTACTTTTTTCAACCCCATTGTATGTTTTCACATAAACTATCTCGACAGGCCCTCCGTCAACAGTATAACGGTTGTTTGCCTAAATTATCGTTGCCATAAAATTGAGCTTAGTCGTACGAGTGATTTTGGTTTACTTGCTATAAATCGCCATTTTCAAAAAAAAAAAAATGACTAATTAGTCTTTCGATGATTTACAATAATAATCCCTACCGCCACGTCTATTTCTATCTTTAAATTAATTTATATAAAAAAAGAAATCAAATAAGAAAAAAAATAAATCATAAATGCATCCGAAGGGATGCAGAATGACATAAAAGAAGAAAATATGTTTCCAATGCCATATTATCAAATGAATTTTTGCCAAAACAGAAAATATTATTAAAAAAAAAAAGGAATTGAAAACAGAATAAAAATGCATAGATTTGGCAGAGAAGCCGGCTTCAAGTAAGTGGGTATATGTAAAAGTATATATGGTAAACCCAATTGGGTTTGATTTATTGGTAATTTTTTTTAATAGCTTTATAACGCCTTCCGTTCAATGAGTTTCTTAAGAAAAAGTTTCGATATCGTTTTGTTCTCTTGTCTCATGCGTATGAAATTTTGACATTTTGAAATAATATAAAAAGAATTTTAAGTTAGTCAAAGTTCATTTGCAAATGGAGGAAGTTTCTTAATTTTTTTTCTAGTCTTTTGTTGTTTTGGCAACTATATGATACAAAGTTTTAGATGCCAATGGAATTTTCTTAAAGAAGACATTATGGACACATACCATATACATGCTCAGACTTATCCTTGACCGATTTGATCGTATGTAGATTTTGAAACTACAAATTTTAAAGTCTTTTTATATCTGAAAATATCCTGATAGAATTTAAACGAAATAATTTGAAACTAAAAATTGAGTAAGTTGATATTGATATGTCAATGACATAAAGCAAACAAATTTAAGTTAAATGAAGTAAGAGCTTTTAAATCAAAGAAAAGAAAAATAGGTTTATAGAAGCTGCCTTATGCAAATTTGCTTGAATACATTTCTTTCAACAAACTTTTTAATCGAGATGACCTAGAATTACAAAAATAAATAGTTAAAATTTGTTTATCAAGTATTTAAAGTCACGACTTGAGGAAATAACCAATGCGGGCCTTATTATTTTTCGTTTGATAATAGTTACTGAAATGAAAGATTTAAAAAAATAAAGGGTAGTCTAGTGTTTTATTTGTTTTTATCATAGTTAAATTTGACGCTGAAAGCTGTTTTCCGCTCGAAATCTTAACAGAAGTTGACTTTGCGATTCAACAAAGTTTGGAAATATTTAATAATTACCCCATTAGGAAACGTGTGAGACAATTTAATATGACCATATTCCGAAAACGATTTACGAGCAAAAGACCCAGCAATCTGTAAGGTAAAGGGCGAAACCAAACACAAAATTGAAAATTTGAAAACTTGAAAAATTGAAAAACAAAATGCGCTTTTCGAGGCCAGCAGAAGCATTATAATACATCTCGCAAGTATGCAAGTATGATGAAGTAAGTTTTCTCAAGATGGCAAATCGATTGCAAACTCGAAAAAAGCTGATAATGTTGCAGAACATTCCCAGTAAATACGTTTGAAGATCCTTTACAGTTTTTTATTAATGACCAACGAATGTCACGTTAAAAAAAAGTTAAAAGCTTTTTTCAACAAATATGGTAAAAACCCACTATCTTATCACTGCTCGAGTTTTGAAAGAAGTAACAGCTTAAGGTGTATCGAGACCAAAGGAATATTTTGAAAACTTTTAAGTTTTTCTGAAGTTGGCTTTATTCTTGAAGTTGGGACTTGAATGTAAACTTTATACGGATCATCCAAAGCAGTATTATAAAACGCAAAAATTACTCAAAACTAAAGACAATAGAAGACGGTGTGCAGCAAGGAAGTGTCCTAGGACCTATATTGTATCTCTTGTATACAAGGGATATTTCAGTAGATATCGACGTTATTATGGCTAGCTTTGCTGATGGATACTACAGTATTGGTGTTAGATATAAATGCGGTCGATAAAGTAGATATTTGAACTCAAAATGGTTTACAAAACTAAACGAAACAAAATCCACTTATATAAATTATACAAACAAAAACATAAATAATTTTCCAATTTCTAAAAACAGTTCAGAAGATCCTTTCTCCAATACTACCAAATAACTTTAAATGACTTTGGAGGCAAAACTTAAATGAAAAGATCACATCAAATCAAAGAGAATAGCTAAACTTGAAGTACAGAAGAATGTACTAGTTAAAAGTAAAGAACTTTGACCTATCAATTCAAAACAAACTAGAGTTTGAACTTTGAAAACAATTGCTGAACTCGTCTAGAAATTCCAAAACAAAGTCTTTTGAGAAGTACATAATAACCTTCAATTTTAAATGGTTATAGAAGCCGTTAAAAATCACGCTGTAACTAGTCAAGTACAAGTGCGAGAACCTGACGTTGATAAGTACAAGCTCAAAACTTCTAATGGAAGTGAAATTAATGATGATGAGGTGGAAGAAATTAACAAAAATATAAATATGATGGTAGCAAAACAAATTACAACTAAATAAAAAAATGGGGTGGCGCAACAGTCCGTTGTGAACCAGGGCCTAGTGACTTACAACTCTCAACCATTCCTGTGTGCGAGTACTGTTGTCAGGAATGGAAGGGACCTACAATTTTAGGCCGAATCCGAACGGCTAGTTTGAGAAAGCACTTTTTCATGACAAGAATTACTCTTGAAGGATTTGTCAATTCCTCGCAAGAGGTAGTACCCGCGAAAATTTATTTTTTAAATTAAGGTGGCACAGGCAGGGATTGAACCCAAGACCCCTTGCATAACAGTCCAACGCACTAACTATCATGCCACGGGTACTACTACTAAATAAAAAAAAATAAATAAATAAGGTGACAGTCCATGAAGAACCAGGGCCTAGTGACTTACAACTCTCAACCATTCCTGTGTGCGAGTAATGTTATCAGAGATGAAAGGGACTTACAGTTTATTAGCCAAATCTGAATGGCTATTTTAAGAAAGCACTTCTTCATGACAAGAGTTACCCTTGGAGGATTTGTCAATTCCTTACAAGAGGCAGTACCCGTCAAATGTTAGGTAGCACAGTCAGGTATTGAACCCAAGAAACCTTGCATGACAGTCCAACGCACTAACCATTACGCTACGGGTACTACAAATTACAACAAGACATCGTAATTCACGTTCGTTGCTGATGTAAATGCAGTAAGTGTTCTGCCATCAGTGCCTTCGTTTCCTCACCTCTTGCACTTAAACAAGAATCTGACTAATGAAAATATTATTGCATATGCTGCTGGAAAGCCTTCTGCAATGTACTAGTTTGTTAAAGAAAGACACTTATGAGACTTATCTCCGCTATGTCAACTCTTAGTTGGGAAGTCCCAGTGGATTCTTCGTTAATTATGCTTTTGGCCATATTTGTGGCCTGCTGCTGTTCAAATAAAAAAATTCTTAAATTTTCCAAAAAAAAAAGTAGAAAAGACTCAGAACTTAACCATGACGTAGGGATTGCTTCATACCCATCGTATAAGTTTTGTCAGAAAAAAAACAATTTTTTTCAAAATGAAAATGACGTCCTAGTTATAGTTGAAACTTAGCTTAAATAAAATATTTCATCATGTGAACTTTTTGACAATACTTTTTGCCTTTTTATCTGGAGTGAACTATGGAGGGGGAGTTTTCATTTCATTCAGATGAACAAGATTCATTTTGTGCTTGTTTAAGCTTCAATAGCTCTTCTATTACAATGGACTTATTTTTTATCGCTGGTTAAATAAAAGACTCAAAAACTTAGAGAACGAGAAAAACAAAGCTTTTAAGCGTAGAAAGTTAACTAAGCGCTTTAAAGGCCGCAAACATTTCCTTTGGTTAAGAAGAGAATTTGTATTTCTCAGTAGTTTTCTGTATATAAAATACATTAGTTTTATCAATGTTAAAAATAAAAGACAATAGCTTAACTTGTTGGGTGTTTTTCAATTCGAAAAGAAAAACCTTTAGTTTATTTTTTCATTTTGAAAATTTTAAGTCAAATGATTTACAATCTTCTTGTATTTATTTGATGATTTTTTTTTATTTTCTGAATCATTGTCTTTTTAGTAATTTGTGATGTTTTGTATACTGATTTTATCAAGGCTTTTGATCGTTTTCACCATGGATTACTTTTGAGAAAGTTGCAAGTTTAAGGCTTAAATCTCAATTTTATAAAATGGTTAAGTTCTTTTGTGTCTGATAGAAAACAAATGGTACACATTAATGGGTTTTTCTCAAATTCAAAATCAATAAGAGTGATATCAGGTCTACCACAAGGTAGTTATTTAGGGCCACTCCTTTTCATTATTTGTATTTATGATCTTCTGACCATATTTGAACATTGACAATTCTTGATGTACGTTGATGATGTTAAATTAGTCTCAAATATTGCAGGTTGCAGGTTGTTGCATCCTGGAGCAGGATATTCGAAGCGATACATTGAATAATGTCTGCCTCAGTCATTCTTAAAAATACATTTTTTGAAGTATTACTTCTCCATACAAAACTCGTTTTCAATGATTATACTGATTTTGTTACCGCTAAAGGTAGTTCAATGCTAGTTTTGATTGACCAGTGGTTTTAATGCAGTTAAAGTCCCACACTACTCAGTACCACTTTTGCGCCAAATGTTTTGAAGGAAACATTACTTTGCATCAATTTTTAGGGTACTACAAAGTTATTGTTATTTTTTTTTTTAATATAACAAATACCAATTTCCTCTTCGTGACCTACAAAATTTCATGACTAATGATATGTTTTTCAAATTAATATTTCCTCTTAATAGATATAAATAAATTTCAATAGATTCCTTTTTCGCTTAAGGTTTCGGAAGACTTTTTTTTCATTACATTTTCGACAAATCTTCGTAAGGTATTCCAAAACAAATTCCAAAATCACTCACACAATATTGATGATTTTTAATATCCCGATTCAAAAAAGATTGCACCTTTTCAATAGAACCTAAAAATTGCACCTGTCTATCTATCTGTCTGTCTGCGTTGTCTGTGCATAATGCAGAAGGTACCCATATCTTTTAGATGGAACACATACGAGTAAATGCAAGTTCTTTGTCATCGAAGCTTAAATAATAATAAACATGATGAAGAAAAAAACAAAAAAAAAACTATTATAGCGTGCAACATGAAAACTGACGCTCTCAGTGGAAACTGATGCTAAGTGTTGGCTGACACGAGATTCTTAAGCTCGATTTTTCGCTCCTCGACGACTACTAAAACGAATTTGCCATCAGTTTTTCTTCCACAGCCATCGTTTTTAACCGTTTTCTCTTCTTTTTCCCACTTCTGATACTTCTGTTGGTAGTGTGCTGTGCTGTGTCACTCTGTGTGTCACAACTGATTTGTTCATGGATCTTTGCAAAACTTCACTTAGAAGTGCTTTTGCCGTCACGTGTCGGTCGTGTTGTCTATTTCTTTTCTATTCGACTATTGAATATTCATCATATTCTTTTTCGTTCGTCCTTTTAGTCTCACTGACTGTTTGTAAGGATAAATTCATTGCACTTAGTTCTTTTTTGGTGAGTTTTTAGTTATTACTATTTCTATAGGTACCATTAACCCCCTTTTCCTATCTACCGGCACGGCGAAGGCGGAAACTCCCAAATCCTTATTTTGCAAAATTTTAGTGGAAAGCGCACTTCATAGGAAGGGAGTGCTCCTTGATAATATTATTTCTTCTTTCAATGCTATGTCACTATGCCATTTAATATTATATTCCCCATCGGATATGTTTTCAGGGTACGAGTATAGAGTGTATGTTGGGCTTCTGCAGTATTTAGGGCTTTGGGAATTTTCAACAATAGAATCAAGCGCGCGTATACTGAATTGCACGGAATACAAATTCTATATATGTACACATGGAGATAGAAAGATAGGAAAGGATGTTGTTTTGTGTAAGGACCCAGGACATGACAGGACAGGAGAGTGAGGAACGTTATCATCATCATATAGGCACGCGGTACAACGACGACAACGACGCGACTTAGACTTCGTCAGAGGACCGACCTTTTATAAAATAGCTTTTTTTAGAGGACAAAAATATAAATGTACCGTATCTACATTTATAATGTACCACACGTACAATATGCATACAATATAAGTTTTATGTATTGATTTGAAATTGATGTGTTTTTTTTTGCATATATAGTTGTTGAGTCTGTCTTTGATTTTATGAACTATGTCACGGAATCAATAATTTTTAATAAAACATTCTGTCAGGCTTTATCACTCGCTGTATATATATTCAAATAAATATATATATGTAGCTTTTTTTTATTTTGGATAAAGGCTTTCATATTAGGTATAGGTATTGGTTTGCTTGTATATAAAGGGATAATCTGTATCGAATTCGGTCACGTATTTTTTCGGGGTAAACAAATTGGAAATATGGTAATTGGAACATGTATACAGCTGAAACTGAAATCAATATGACAGGACGACAAGGATGGCAACGACGAGGACGATGGGTACATATATAGGTAGTCAATTCCAAACGAAGATGAGAACACGTTTTAAAGGCATTTAAGGTTAAAAATACATTATCATTTCGATATCTTTTTTTGTTTTTTTTTTTCGAAAAATCATTGAGGTAATGAATAAATATTTCTTATGAAGATGAGAACTGTGAAAATGTTCAAAATAAGGTCATATGTATTTTTAATAAATTGTTTTCATTATAACATAATGAGTCCTTCAAGAGCTTAATGCGGCATGCAATGAAAATTGAATCTTTTGTGAGTCAAATCAAAATTGGGAATACAATCAATTGATTGCAATCTTTTGAGAATTTGTGAATTTTTTGAAATTATTAAGCTTTTGCACGGAATTTTGTTTGTATTTTTCTAAGTTTCTAAATTAACAGAGTCGCAGTCAACGATTACAAATTTTTGAATTGAAGACATTATATATTGCATTGATATAAAATTAGAAAGGATAGCATACTTTGATTATTTCAATGATGATGATGAATAAGAAAAAGCAATGTTAGAAATGGAATCTGATGACGAAGGGGAGAGTGATCCATTTGATGTTGGAGGCGATGACGCGACGCCCAGAATGATCTAGATTATGTGCAAAATGACGCTTGTGGGGAAAGTCCGAATAATGTTACATTAAAAGCTATGTAATTTTTATAATATGATTTTATTTCTTAGCGGATTATGAAGACATTGAGGAAGATGTGGCATAGGCATTGGGACCGTCAGAATGGAAAATGGCGAATCTCTTGAGCATGATCAAAAATCATCGACTTCGGCTTTAGCGAAGCATGAAGAGGTTTTCCTTGGCATCAAAGGTCGTAAATGTATGAAAGAGCCAAATGAAGCAGTTTTTTTCCTATCCAAGTTTGTACTGTTTTCAGACCTGGTGGAAATATAGGATATGTGGCCAATTTAAAAAATTAATCTACTCTGTCTATTTTCATCATCAAACGCACAAACGAAAAAGCCAATAATGTTTCTACCAAATCGAATGCGAATCAACAATCGCAAAGCATCTGGAAACCTTTGACAATGAAAGAACGCCAAGTATGTTTCAGGGTTATGATGAATATTAGAGCATTAAGAGATGGTCACCGTTGTGTCATACACTATGGGATCCTATCAAGGTGCAATTAATTCTTCGAGAAGTGATGAATTGAGAATTTTTTGAAAATCTCAATATCTTCCTTTGTTTCGAATATTCAATTAGTCATCGAACCCAATCATGAACCAGAACAAACATTCTCCAGTCTGTTGAAATATTTTTGAACGAATTGAAGCAGATTTTGTCAACATATTACTTTCCGTCTGAAAATTTTAACATTGATAAGCAATTGAAAGGCTTCCGTGGTCACTGTAAGTTTCGACAATTTATACCAATTAAGTCTGCAAAGTATGGACTGAAATTCTGATGGCATAATGAGAAAAATCTTTTATTTTCAGACAAGATGCCGCATTTGCCCACGACCAGGCCAAGGACAGGACGAGCAAAGTCGTATGTAAAGTTTTTGTAGAAACTGTTGTCTTTCCCACCAAAAGATTGCCTGCGTCCAATGCCTCCCAGAAATTGCTAAATTTCTAAAGTAAAATGTTTAAAACGTCTTTTCGAGCCTCAAAAGTGCAATTTAAAGTTTTTGTTTGGACTTCCATTAGGTAATAGTTTACTAAATGACAAAAATTAATCCATTCATATCAATTTCTAACGAAAATGGAAAACAATTTATTTAAAAAAAAAAAAAAACAAGTATACGCCTAAGTGTACTAATCAAAGTTTTTTTTTATCGTAGGATTATTAAGGTAATGAGAAAATGGCTTTAATATCTCAGACAGTTTTATCACAAAACTAAGAAAAATAAATAATTAATATTTAATTTGAACTGCCCAATAAAATGTTCAACACGATTTTTCGAGCTTTGAAAAGGGTAAGTATACGCCTAAGTGTACTAACTTATGTTTTCCATCATAGAAATAATAATGCCATAAGATAATGGCTTCAATATTAATACTTTTTTAACAAAATTTTAATGGACATTTTGAAAATGTCACAAAGGACGCCATTGAAATAATTTGTAAGTTATTTTGAAACAAATGATTGACAAACGGAGAGCAAACTAAGAACAAGAAAAAAAGAATGGACTCACTGTTTGGTTTTGGAATATACAATTTATGATCAGTCTAGTGGAAGAGTATTTGTTCGCCTTTTTCAACACATCAAAATGTGGATCGTGTTTGTCAGAGGAGGATATGATTTGCATTAAATAAGTCTTGAATAAAGTCTTAAAACTTCTTACTAGTTAGGCGTGCAACAAAACATTTCAAATTGTATATATAACAAAAACTTGGGCAGTAAAAGTAACAATTATGAGTATGTTACTTTTTGGCATGAAATATAAAACATTTAAGTCTTATTCATAAGAGGACTTTTATTCCAGCATAAAACGATGTAAGGATCTCCAAATTACATAAAAGCGGTAAGCGTTTATTTGCTTTTTAATTTTTAAACATTTTCATTCAAAATCTGCCATAACTTTAAGATGAGAGTCGGTCCTTGATTTTTGTAGGACTATTTTTCTTTTCAAGTATCCATGTTTGTTATATTTATATATATTTTTTTTGAATCGTCTATCTAAGTTTGGTTGCTTGGGCTTTCAAACGATTTCGTCTTGATAGTTCTTCAACACAAATTAAGTTTTATTAAGAAAATCTTTGTTCGTTCTTTTTATTTTTTTTTCTGTGGATTCTGGTGCATTATCCTGCGAGAAAGACGTCTACTAGCGAGACTTTCTTTATGTATCTTTATCTCCATACAGCCTCTCTGCGAACGCTGTTACCTATTTAAAAGTTTCATTTTTCGTTATAGAAATACCGCAGAAAAGTTACCTCCTTAAAAAGAAGAAATTCGAGCATAGCAGCGCAGCACAACGCACTGCTTCTTCTTCCATCACTATGTGATGATGATGATCCTGATGGAGATGATAATGGTGTTGGTATAGAAAATAAGTCTCACTCATACATATACATATAGAAAAAGTCCTTGTCCTTGCCCCGTTGAACTGTGTTTGCTTTGTTATGATGTGCATAATATTAATAATAATGCTAACTTTAAATGAGATTTCATTTGTGTATAGAAGTTTTTGAAATTTCAGTGCATCATCATAGAAGATGAAGATGAAGAAAACGAAGAAGAAGACATTGAAGAAGAAAAAGGCTATATTAGGTAGGTAGGTACGTATATGATACCGATATGGAATCTTCAAGGATTTATGTCCCTATCTCTCTCTCGTTGTCTGTCTTACAACTAGGACGGTTTTCGCTTAGATATATTTCTTTCTTATTATTATTTATATTTTGAAAGTGGTGCGGTACAATTTTCTTGATGCTGTACTGCATAAGTTTCAATTATTATCTCTCTGATAGACTCTGATGTGGGTATTTAAATTAGTTTGCATAAATGGTTTTATATACCAAAGGAACATACTTTGTACCTGCACTAGAGAATTTTGTTTTATTGTGACCTTATTATTGAGACATTTCGATATTATCTATGCGGACTAAAAATGTTGTTTTTGTCTGCACGAATACCTTTTTTTTCTTAATCGAGTCCTCAATATGATACAAGATGTCTGGTCAATTATTTTTCAAGATAGCTTCGTGGGATTAGTTTAAGTATGGTTAAAGTTTATATCTTAAGAAATGCATTGCTTATTTAAAGTTTGTTGGGGATTTGCAAATTGCATGAAAATAAGGATTCGTTATAGAAATTGAGGCACATTTAAATTGGAATTGATTTTCGCTTTTTATACCTGTTGGAAGTTAAGTATACGGAAATGTTTGCTACCTATATGGGTACACATTGGCTATTACAAACTCATAAAATAAAAAGGTAAATTAGAAACAAGCGTTGGAATTTCCCAATATCATATAATGAACTACTTTAATAAAGAGAATAAATAAGTGCTTCACCCGAGTGAGGACATTGCAAGCATTTTCGTGCAGGAGTTTATATGTGCGATCTTTTAAAAATACTTGTATAGAATATCTAAAAGAATGTTGAAAACAACTATTTTGATGTAATTTGAAGCACACATGGATGCCGAAAAGACTTTCGACAATTACAGGAAAACGGAATATAGATACAGCTAAAGAGCTCTCAGGACGTGAAATAGTAAAGAGATTTAACAGAAGCAAGACAGCTATAAGTGTTTATCTTGCTTATGCATAAAAATATGGGGAAAATCCAAAAGGGCATTTTATCTTGAGAAAAGCTGTTAAAAATACAGCTTGCATTAAACTCTATTCTAAAAAAAAGACCAAAAGCTATAAAAACGGTTCGAAGGATAACACAAAAAAGGGATACTATTCATATCAGGTTTGAGGCAAGTAGACAATGAAATAATGGGAAAAATAATGCATCGAACAAAAGTGGTTTGTGTATTTGAACGAACTTATCAAATGCACAAACCATTTACTTCCATAAGTTTGTTTCCCGGTATTTCATATTTTTCAATTTAGAAAAAACAGTTTTATTTTTTATAACTTGTTAAAAAAACGAAATTAATCTTACTTTTTTTCAATGTTTTGTGGGGTGCTGAATTTCTTGATAAAAGAAAAACATGTTCAAATACTGGTCTCGATATTTTTCGCATGATAGACATATTTTATAAGAAACTAACAACCTTGGGGATCATTCAATATGTTGATGCATTCGTACAATAATAGGACACTTTTGCAAAAATAGTCTCCGGATAAGAACGGATACAAACTAAACTATTTCGATATTTTCGTCCTTTCCAAGGATACTAAGCAAGCAGATTTGATTTATGTCAGATCTATGAGGTTTAAAATTTAATTCTAAGACTTCAGTTTTTACTTTAGAAATAAGTCTCAGTTCACTAATTGAGATCTCATTTCTTAAGTAGTTTTTCTCTCCCAGCTTAAAAAACTTAGCTGTCGATAAATACATCTAGACGACATGATTCCAAGCATCATCTTGCTAAACATTGTTTAAATAACTGGTCATTTATGCAGGCTATTCAGTCGTAAAAAGACGTTTTTAGATGTGAGACGTGAGATTGCAAAATTATATTGCAAAAGTTACAAGGTTTTGATAAGTGCTATTTACAGCTTCTTCAGAAATTCTTACAGAAGTCCGGATGGCACAATTCTTCTGAATACTTTTCAGTTCTTTCAACTTCTCGTATCCATATACTTTATTGCTATAGCAAAAGTAACTATTTATTTTAGCGTTAAATACTTTAAAGTTTGAAGCTGGATCAAATGAATTGTTATTGACAAAAATTAGACTGTTGAAAGCCACTTGAGCCGCATTTGTTTTTTCTTTAACATGTGCAAGTGCGTTTAAGTTATACGTTTATAGCTAACGAAGGTATTTGAATTCGTCTAATTACGACTACAAATTATTGACCTCTTACGCAACCTGAAAATTATTATTTTTAATTCTGAACGCTTCATTTGTAGGTCGTACCACATATCACAATATTGTTGAAGCTGGTATATGTGTAGCTGTAGAGTAAGGGGGTTATCGTCAAGAAGAACTTTGACAGTTTCATTACCGATCCATTTATCCCCTGTGATATGATTTTCAACATAATTTATAAACATGGAGAAAAAAAGCAAAGGACTCAAGACACTACCTTAAGGAACTCTGGTTTGGTATTTGATATGGCACGATTACTCAAAGCTTGTATATTAGGGATTTTATATTAACATTGTCAAATGCACCTTTCAAATAAAAAAAAGCATTTAGACATGTTGGAATGCGTTCTGTCTAAGGACTTGAGCGATCTTAAGATAAGCTAAACCTTGTGGATTGATTTGCACTTGGGACCGGAGATTAATGGTTTGAATTATTATGTCTAAATCGGATTTTTGTGGACAGGTTTTTTAAATAAAAATGTCATTAGTAAATTTGAACAGTTTACTAATAAACGTTCTTTAATACATTTTTTTATGATAATAAATTAAATATAAAAAAATAATATTTTACAACCAAAAAAAAACCTTGAACAATAAGAAAATAATTTAAAAATTGTATACATTGTCCTTTGACAAAAAAAATATGTTAAAACTATGCCACAAAAGGATTGCAATAATCCTTTGAGCTTTTTATTGATGCAAATATTTTTTTTCTTACACTGTTTCTTTTATGTTAAAGGATATGCAAGCATAAAGGATTTAATCGCTGCAAGCAATATCATTTTTCTTTAGAGAGGGACAATTTTTTTTCTGTTTTCATTTTAACATAAAATGTTCATTAAACTATATTACATATTAATAACCTAAACAATGAAGACAGAAGCTAAAAATATCCTTTTTAAATATCTTAGAAGTGCACTGTGAACTTAATATACTCACATCTTCAAGTGTTATTAATAAAACAAAAAACATGTGTGATTAATATGAAATAAAGAACACGAACAAGTTGTAGGTTCTAGATCTTGCTTTTAATCAGTTGTGGCATACGAAAGGCCTGGAAACGATTAAAAATATTTCTTGAATAAATTTTAACACCATTATAAGGACTGTTTTCTTTAGAAGTGTGTTTTTCAAGAAGAACCAAAATCAATACAATTTTTGTACACTAAAAAAGATATTATATATAATTTTTTTTATATTTCTTCAAAAAAATAAAGCCGAATAAATACTAAAAAATAATAATACTGCCTGTCTGCAGCCCTAATCGCCTTTTAGCTTTTATTTTCAAACCCAAACACATCCTTATATTATAAAACCACAAAACTAGATAAGAAATAATGAATAGATATTACAATATTCTTGTCTTGTCCTCGCAGCCATTCACAGTTAGAGAACTATAGAAGATTTGTAAATACAAGACAAGAGAAAAAAAAAACGGGAAAAAAACAAGAAGAAAAATGCATTGCTATAAAGAATAGTAAAGATGTCGTCATCGTGTTTTGAAATCCTTCTTCGTCCTTAAAAAAAAAAAACATATATCAATTCTACATATACACTATGGGGTTAATTTGTTTAAAATTAAAATGATATCTAACAAATTTATAATTACTCTTGAGCTTTTATTATGTATTTAAATTCACTTAAAGAGTAAAAAAGTGGAGAAACAAGTCCTCATAAATCCAATATGTATGGATACTAAATTTTTCTTGGCTTTTCAAGTGAATCATGGAAGCTGTTTGGGTTATCAACAAGACAAAATTGATTTTCCAAGTAATTACACTTGTTAAAAGATATATTCAATTAAATTTAAAACTTAAGCGAACATTCTTCTACTCTGATAATTTGTGACATGTCACAGTGTACAGTGTTTCATACATACAGTGTAACAAACTGACAGTGAAAGTTTTTGTTAATTTCAAGAAACGCAATTATCTAGTTTCTACAATTTACCTTCACTTGAAAAAGTTTCTGGCATGTAACAGTGTCACACCTATGCAGTTTACAGTGTTATAACTTAGAAACGGTATTCTACTGGTAAATTGTAACAAACTGATAGTGAAAGGTTTTGTTAATTTAAGACAACACTTTCAGCTAGTTTCTACATTATACTTTCACTTGAAAAAGTTTCTGGCATGTAACAGTGTCACATCTATGCAGTTTACAGTTTTGTTACTAAGAAACGGTATTCCACTAGTAAAGTGTAACAAACTGACAGTGAAAGGTTTTGTTAATTTTAGACAATATTGTCAGGTGGTTTCTTCTTTATACTTTCACTTGAAAAAGTTTCTGGCATGTTACAATGTCACATCTATGCAGTTTACAGGGTTGTTACTTAGAAATGGTATTCCAGTGGTAAAGTGTAACAAACTGACAGTGAAAGGTTTTGTTAATTAAGAGAACACTGTTAGCTAGTTTTTACATTATGCTTTCACTTGAAAAAGTTTCTGGCATGTTACAGTGTCACACCTATGCACTTCACAGTGTTGTTACTAAGAAACGGTATTCCACTGGTGAAGTGTAACAAACTGACGGTAAAAGGTTTTGCTAATAGTTCGCACATTTCACTTTTGGTGTGATTTGAGTTGGCCAAGAAACTTCGAAACGTATTCGAAGTTATAAAATCTTTGCAAAGATATGACCCTAAGACCCATTTAACACTTAGATCTTGATTTTTCACTCGGTTTCGGGAACCTAGCACGATTTTATTCTTTTTCAATACATCTGATTTTCTTCAAATCTGTATTTTTGTGTTGACCGACAAACATTTGTACGGGGACAGTATCACAGTAATACTTAACAAATTAATTTGGTGGTAATACTTGCAGAAGACCATTGTTTAGTTACTAATAACTCTAAGCCATTCCCATGGCAATTGACTTTATGAAAGAACTGAACTAAAAGAGTATGACTGTTTATCTTTGTAGTACAGTATTCGTTTTTAACATTGTAACTTTCTTTTCCAAAGAACTGAAAAGTTAATCGTAATACAGTATGAATTATTTTACATTGCTATGTTACGTTACTGTCAATTTTGACTTCTTACAGATTAGCAAACATTTTACACATTATGAGTATTGCAGATACCCATTGTTACAGATTAATATTTCTTTAAAATATTGTCGTTACAGATTTACTCGGTTACAGATTAACACTGTTACAGCTAAAAGTTTTACAGATTGACAATTTTACAGAAAACCATTATTATAGGTCGACATCAATATAATCGCTTTTATGGGGTTTTTGTTTTTACATTACTATTAGTTTTGACGTTTTAAAGATTAACGAAAATTTTACAGATTATAAATTTTGCAGATAAACATTGTTACAGATTAACTCTTTCTCTAATTAAGGGAACCTTTACAGATTATGACTGTTGCAGATAAACATTGTTAAAGATTGATACTTTTATAGATTGGTATCGTTGCAGATTGACTTTGTTAAAAACACTTAAACAGCTGGTAATTTTACAGCTTCAGGCATTTACAGATTAACCATTACATTACACTCACTACATATGGAGACTCATTACAGATGGACACTCATTAGAGAAATACACACCTACAGATGGATACTCATTACAGATGGACAGTCATTACAGATGGACAATGATTAGAGATAGTCATTCATTACAGACAGATGGATATTCATTACAGATTAACACTAATTACAGATGGACTGACATTCTAAAAGTTTAGCACTGTTGCAGACTAACATTATTCCAAGTTTAAACTGTTATGTGCTGATTCTGTTACTCAACTTTCTCGCGAAAGAAAACAAAAATTATTAAAAAAGTTTCCTTAAATTGACTTTTTTCCCTATTTTAAGCTAATCTTGCCCACTGTTTGTAACATAAAATATCGTATTGCTCCGTCTCTTGCTTTACAATTCTTTTGTTGTCCCAAACTAGAATTACATAAAATGCAAATGAAAATAAAAGCGTGGAAATTCTCCGAACCCCCCACCCCCCTCCACCTTTCCTCAAGCAACTTTTGTCAAGATGTAGTAAGTGACAATAGTTGCAAATAGCAAAAAAGCAAGAATCACAAAATGCAACAGAAAAATAAGAAACAAGAAAAGGATTCCCCACAGAAAAACCAAATGCCTTGGCACAGCAATATCCTTCGTATTACTGTCGTTTATTAGTTCTTCCCTTTTAGCGGCAGCTATTGTTAAAAATCGCTATGATGCCAGGAAGGATTCTAGAAACATAGTGGAGTTGGTATTGGTACTGGATTTTGTAAGTGATATTCTTTTAAAGGCAGCTCAGCATAGCAGAGACTGAGCATAAGAATGGTGACCACCATCTCTTTAGAAAATAGGAATACAAAAAAATAAAAAGCTAAAAAGGAATTGCATGTTTTGCATTTCCTGTGCACAGCATCTGCACCCTGTGCTCTTAATAGCACCCTCTCTCAAGCTTCTCAACATTCTGTCTGTGATGATAATTTTTAATTTGTGTCAGTATTCTGTACAAAAAAAAAATATTGTAAAATATAACGAACATAACGACATCATGGCTCGGAGACTGGATTTCCGGTTACCAAGTATTTTGAGTGTAAAATATAATGGGGTAAGCCACTAAAGTTAATCGCCAAAAGTTTTCAATAAAGAAATTATGTAACTTTGCACGATGTGCGATCGCTGTTGGCATGGTTGACAGTTTTTCTTTTATTTTCTTACTTAAATGGTTTTAAAGAGTTCTCAAGTAAAAAGAAAAAAAAAAGTTTTTAAAAAGTTTGTTCTTTTAAAACCTTTAATTTCTTCTAAAATCCCTAAGCACAAGAATTAGTCTCAAGGATCTCCAAAGACACAAAATCACAGAGATACTTATAGGTACTCGTAGGAAGAACAACCTTTTAAAAGATTGTGATGATGTGCAAAGCATACATTGGTTTGATAGTGTGGTGATTATAAATAAAAACGAAACCATCTGGTTTTTAAAGGATGTGCTGTGAACACCACAGGACACATTAAGGAACTGAAGGTACAGTACATGTAGTATTTCATTTCCATCTTCATGTGTGATGTTTTGTTTGCTTAAAATCTTTTTGAAAACAATAGAAAAGGAATACTATGTACAAGGATAGGGTTTACTTTGAGATGAGCACGTATAAGGTCTCGTCGACCATCATTGTTGGACATTAGAAAGTGTAAGTTTATTTGTTTATTTGCTTCTGTAAAGCTTGTATAATTAGATTCTAATGGAGGGTTTTCTAAATGGAATAGCTTCATGTCTAAATGACACAATTTCAAACGTAAGTGCAGTTGGATTATACTATTGGGTAACTTCTGCTCCAGGTTATTAAGTTCCACTAATAATACTTTCACGTAATGCTACTTTTGCTCTCGATTCTTCTCGAAGAGGGTACACGTTTTGAAGTGCTAATACCTTTAATTAGTCTTAAAGTATCTGAATTTTGTACAGAAGTTATTAACATCGAAACTAAAACTTAGACCCAGTTTTCAACGAGCACGAAAAGAAGCTTACAAATGAAGCCGGATGCTCACATGACGACCTCTTTTGTGTGGAGTAAATTAGGGTCGACTTTTGTCATCGCTTTTTTATACTATCATCGAAGTACTTTTAGGTGCAAAAGCAGGAACAAATAGATATTGAAGTAATTTTTTCCAACTTGTGCGTAAAAAAGGTTCCTCGTAGTAATAACGCTTTAAACTTGGTATTTTTTTTTAAATCATTGATGTCAAAATTAGGTGCAAATTTAAGCTGTGAGAAGCTTTAAAAATCAAAAAAAGGTCGTTCAATTGTTGACCTTTCTTGAAAAAAAAGACGATCTTTTCAACACTCACCGAAATGAGACCAAAAATTCATGACGTTTCCTGAAACATCAACAATACTGTTAGAGAAAGGTAAAAAGGACAACGACCAGCAACAATAGAAAATAAAGCGGCCCATAGACATCAAACTTGTGTTCACATTTGTTCTTTGTGCAGAAATGGGTGCTGTGTGTGTTCTGAAGCAGATACCGATTTTCGGTTTCGGACACGGAGCATTGATGAGCGGTACTTGAGGCCGTGAACAAAATGGATGGGTCACCCGACATTGTGTGTTAATAAGCGGTACTTGTGAACGAAAAGAAGCAAGCCAAGTGAGTTTTAGGTCAATCAATACAGTGCGTTAGCTGTCTTTAGGGGTTTAGAGCTAAGGTTAGGTTAGGTAAAAGTAGCTGTCCTTAATGGAGAAGGTTACACTTAGGCCAGTTAAATGGCGCATTGTGATACCACATGAATCTTAAGGTTTCCTTCTAAGCTCAATGAAACCAGCTGGAGTCTCCTACGAAACGTGAGAAACTTACCGATTATCGAGCTTACATGCGATCTGTTTAGATGAAATAAGCACCTGGAAGGCTTTAAATCTAGTGTAGGCCCGATATTTTTCGTGGTGATGTTATACCACCTGATGTTTGCCTTCTTTAAAACGTCTTGCATTAGTAACTGTTTACAGACTCGTATAGCCGATTGGTACGCCAGCATTAGACATTAATGGTAGAATGGGTTGTACGGTGACATTTTTGGCGAGTTCATCTGCCTTACAATTTCCTGGAACGTCTCTAAGATCCGGCACCCAGCAAAGGTGAATGTTAAACTGTTGTGCCATCTTCATTAGAGACGGTCGACAGTTATGGGACTGTTATAGTTAGTAGAGAGAGAATCCAGAGATTTGATAGCGGCCTGACTATCTGAGAAAATACGGATATTACATGTTGGTATCACGTTTTCTTTAAGCCAGAACAAGACTTCTTTTATCTCAAAATGTTCGCTTGTAACAAGATACAATGATTGGGAAGACGGAATGAGAGACGTAATATCAGTCGTTCAGAGTTCACGCCTCCCCCAACCCCTTCATTTGTTTTTGATCCATCTATGTAAAAGTTGAATGACTCATTTTTGAGGAATGCTTTTCCTCCCAGAAATATCTAGATGGCATAGAATTCTGGAAGTTTCTGTCGACTTGCAGTTAAAGGATGGTGTAGCCTGTGTGATTTGAAATTAAATCTAAATACTTAAGAATTACGGAGTGACCTATTTTATATTTAACTCACTGCGATGAAGCTTTGGGGCGAATAGCAGTGCTTACAATTGTTTGTTTGCTAAGTATATCAAGAGGTATTAGTTGGAGTAGGGCAAGCCAGCTGAATAGAGCTCATGTAAAAAATTAAGACCAAGTGTTATCGGAAAAGAACGTCCATCTCGGCCAAGTTTTGTATAAAACGTTAAAACAGAAATTCAAACTTTTAAAGTTGAAAAAGCAGAAGAAAATTGAGACAAATAGGGCTCACGAAAGTGTAAGAGAGAAAAGGGCAGATACGTTTAAAAAGAAAAGGTCAAATGCAACACGCTAGACAATCGAGTAAAGACGAATAATTCACTCTCCCTAGCTTCGACTCTTAAGCTGACCAAAAACACAAGTGATCGGAACAATTATGAATCAAGTGAGTCAAACCCTTAATACTAATAAAAATTCAATTATTCTGTAATCAATAGGTAAGAAAACTAACTTAACTTGAAGTTAAACCGAAAAAAAAACTCTTTAAAATTATTTCGAACCATCTAAAAGAGTGTTACCAACATCAAAATACAATTTTGTTCGCTTCAAGTTGAAAAACAGTACCGTCTAATGAAATATTCATCTCTATACTTTTGAAAGCAAAAATAAAACAAAATTTAAAAAATAAAACACAAACAAACAGAAAATAAATAAATAAATAAATAAAAGAGAATTGAAAAATATGAACGAAATCATCATAGAATCATTTCGTTTACTTTTTTGTTTTGTATTTGTATTTCTTCTTCATCCCTTCAATGTTAACTTTAGAATTTCGAAGGGATAACTTTGTTGCTATACCGTGTTATAGGTATGCTCAAGGTAGTGTAACCTTTGCCCCATCATCTGTATAGAGTTACTCTTTAGCTTGAACTCCACCTGCTGTTGCCTTTGCTATGCTATTACTGTTACTGTTGCTTTTGCTGCTGTTGGGTGCTTTTGGCTAAATGTCAGTGTTCATAATCAATTTATAATTTCCAGTCTACCAGATCTTGAACCACCTGGGGCTGTATATGAAAAGGTAGTGGTTCTGCTTGTTGGAGACGGTGAGATGAAGTAAAGGGAAAGGATTGGAGTTGAAGGAATCAGTTTCGATGAGAAAGGTGAACCCATGTTTTCTAGGATTTTTTTTTTTAATTTTTTCAAACTTATTTTTGTATCGTTCATCGTTACAACTCTCACCCAACACCCAACCACACCCCTTATTTCTGCCCATTCTACAATTTAATGTATTTCTTTCTATTTACTTATGGTTTGAGTTTCTCTTCTCCTTGAAAACGTTCGTATAGTTCGTTGTTAGGTCCTTCGTTGTCTTGAGTC
The DNA here is from genome assembly GCF_945859685.1 of Eupeodes corollae. Classification (NCBI taxonomy): domain Eukaryota; kingdom Metazoa; phylum Arthropoda; class Insecta; order Diptera; family Syrphidae; genus Eupeodes; species Eupeodes corollae. The sequence continues at coordinate 142,557,670 of NC_079147.1, read as the reverse complement.
CCTCTTCGATTCCACTTTCCACATCACATCACCATCACCACCCCTTTCCAAAACCTTCATAATAATTAGTTTACGAATGTTTCGCTTTTTCATAAAAGGAAATACTCAAGTCATTGTAAGTGGCATAGTCACCGGGTGATTTACAGAAGTGGGCGTCGGGGTGGGTGTTGGTGTTGGTGCAAACAACTAACAACGAAAAACGAAGAAGGATGCAGAGAATCCTTAAAAGGAAGAGATGATTCAATTTCGAAAGATTTCTTTGACCATGAGTAAAGTTAAATTGGTTAGAGTGGGTTTTTTTTTGTGTGTTTGGGTTTTGCACACGCCCACTTTCGTGTTGTTATATGAACTTTGATGTACAGTACACACTATCATTTCCCCTCACTCCCACCATCATTATTGATTGCCACACACTCACTGTGTCTATAGAAGACTAATACCCCTCATCATCATTGTGGGGGAAGAAACTATATTATTATTTCCAGTTCCTGTCATAAGTTTGCAATTTCAATTAATAACGTTCTTATACTTTTAGAATCTTGTTACTACGACTTGATGTTTTTTTTTTGTTATTGTATTAATAGTTTGTTTTGAAAAGATACTTATAGACAAGTTCAGATGTTGTATGTAGTTACTTACAGGCGCGGTCAGAAAAATAGCACCACAAAACATCATGGACTTTATGGAGTGAAACAATTTATTTGGTCCTTCGACTAAATGGACTCAAGTTGTTAAATCAATTAACTTTAACGCCGCCTTGAAATAACTTTTCAAAAAAACAGGGTATGTCAAATTGTCAGCCAGAATCAATTGCAGACCAGAGTTATTACGCGTTACTCGGCTTGCACCGACACACGTCCGTCTTTACGTCAACCCAAAGATTTTTCATTGGGTTTAAGTCGAACAACTGTGCAGACCATTTAATAACATCACCATTGTTATAATGAGACATTTTTTTGGCTAGTTTAATAGAAGACTTCATGTCGTGAATATTTTGAAAGACTCCCTTTAACGGCATATCTTTAGATGCATAAGGCCAAAGTATCCAGTGAAATAAATTAAGTGGTGCAACAGTCTCAAGAGAAGCTGTGCCAAGTGACTTATGTACAAATATCAACTATTTCTGTGTGAGTCATTTCAGGGATGAAGGGGACCTACGGTTTTTTTGCCAAATCCGAACAGTTAATTTTTGAAAGTACTTTTCAAGACAAGAGTAGGGTATTTTAATTTCTGGTAGGAAGCAGCTTTAGGTGGCACAGGCAGGGATTAAACCCAAGACATCTAGCACTTACCATCACGGCACAGGTGTGCATACAATTCTTGAGTATTTGAGCATCAAATTGTCCTACGCCAGAATATGAAGAATTTTATAATTTTGTATGTGTATTTGATGTTGAGTTCCGAATATGGAGGGCCTCTAATAATTTTACTTTCTTCTGCCCCTAAAACATTTAACCAACTAACATTTTTCTAAATTGTTAAAAATATTTCAGATTAAAAACCAGTGCTATTATTTTGACCTCCACTGTTTATGTAGCAACACGTGTAAAAGTATTTCTTATATAAAAGAGAATTTGAAATTGACAATTAGAAATGGGGTATACCAACAAAGCAAAAATACATGGAGTGGTTTGCCCTTTTATCATTCTTTACAACTCTCTCCAAAGAATTTACTAACGTCAAAAAAAAAAATAAAGTAGACAACAAAAACACTTTCTCGAGTTTTAACCTTAGAAAATAAAAGAAAAACTAAATTACCCGAACCCATCACTTCTGAAGCTGAAATAATTGAATTAACTTTGTGGAGTGATTGAAATGAGGTTGTGTTATAACTTCTTGAGTGTATTGTATAGTTTTTTTGAAGTATAGTTGTTCAGTAGCCGTTATAACATATGAAAAGTTAATTATGATTTAATTAAATATGTAAGCAGGGAACTCAAAAATCAAACGTCTTTCAGACAAACTGGCACTTTTGTTTTTCAAATAACTTTTAGCAAATGTACACGTTAATTTAGTCACGGTCTTTTATTACTCTACTTGAGTCGCAAATTTCATCAACTACTCCAAGTTTGTAGCTTGGAGCTAGCTTTAAGTATTTTCCGTGTAGATGCATTGGTACCTGTTCGTTCAAAATAACCCACTGTATTGAGTGGATGTCTTTTAATTTTCTTTAAGCTGAAATAATGCATTCGGATAGCTTTTTATTATATAACTTTGACCTCATGTAATTTTTTTCATAAGGATGTTTCCTCCCTAGAAAATTGGAATTCATTAATGAAGTTCGAAAATTCGGCTCGAAGTTCATAAACTGTTATTGAGAAATAGATTGAGTGATTGCATTGTGCAAGAGAATTTGTTTCAAATGAAGATTCAAGATACAAGGTACAAATTAAAGCAATCATAATAAAGTTCCCCAGAAAATTTCCTATAGGTCTTAAGCTTTGGGACACTTGATCTATAAGCTTGCCGTTATCTAGGTCTCATCCTTGACTCATCCAATACAAAAATTGTCCTAGACTTTCATATGAAAATCGAAAATTGGCTTTAATTGATTCAGATATAAATTATTGCGTAAAGCTTAAAGTTGCAGAGTGGTACCCGTGGCATGATGGTTAGTGCGTTGGACTGTCATGCTAGAGGTCTTGGGTTCGATCCCTGCCTATGCCATCTACAGTCTTTCCACGGGTACTGCCTCTTGCGAGGAATTGACAAATTCTCCAAGAGTAACTATTGTCATGAAAAAGTGCTTTCTCAAAATTAGCCGTTCGGAGTCGGCATATAAACTGTAGGTCCCCTCCATTCCTGACAACATTACTCGCACACAGGAATGGTTGAGAGTTGTAAGTCACTAGGCCTTGGTTCTCAACGGACTGTCGCGCTACCCAATTTATTTATTTTAAAGTTGCAGAGAAATTTTATATTATCATATCGTTACCAACATTGTCTAAACAACGAACTAAACGAAAATAGAAGGCGGTGTGCCGCAACGAAGTGTCCTAGGACCTACCTTTTATCTTTTATATATATGGTATATATTATATTCCAGTGGATATTCCAGTGGATATCAACGCTATCATAGCTACCTTTGCTGAGGATACTGTAATATTGGTGCCAGAGAAAGTCGTTGCAAAGGCAAAGATGTAGTAAGTGTTGGATGCAAAAAATGGCGTATCAAACTAAATGAAACAAAGTCAATCAACTTTACAAACAAAAACATAAATAATCTTTCAATTTTTTGTTTGGGAAGTAAAAAAAACCTTACACCAATACTGTCAACAAATACCTTGGATTGACTTTTACTTTGGATACAAAGCTTATATGGCTAATCAACATCCAGGCTGGACAGATAGAACAAAATTATGAAACTATCCAACAATTACAATAATAAATGCGCCTTGGTATTAAAGACATGCCCTCAAATTGGTAACAGAAGTTGTTAAAAATACAATCTGTATCACATGATCAGCGACTATAAAATTTTACCAACTCTGGAATGGAGAACGACGTAAATTTACGAGACAATTTTTGGAAATTTAGAAAAGCCAAGCCGGAAGAAATGATGGTTTAGAAGCTTTAAGAAAGTATCACAACTAAAAACTTTCCCTTGATTCAACTATAATTAAGAAAGCAAAAAAAAAAGACTATCATGGGGAAGTATTTGGCTTAAAAATCAAGTAGAAGGTCAGTTTCGAGAGCTACAAAACTTAAGTCCTAAAATCAAACCCTTAGAAATAAATTGTTTGTCTTAAATCATCATTAAAAATATGAACTCGATTGTTTAGGCTTTTCACCATTAAAGAGATATGTAGGTATGTACCAAATGGCCCTTGAAGAAAACATTGGAGGAAATCATATAAATGTATTGATATTGACCGTAATTTGATAATCAAATCTAAGGACTGTTAAAAAAAACTCTTCACTCTTGAAAGTGCTTCTGAAGCAAGCAATCATTTTTAGATTTTCTCTATTTCAATCATAACAAGAAGATAGAAATTGTTGAGTGTTGATAGATAATCGCAGTATCATCGTGTTCTCTCATTAAATTTTAATTTTATATTTTCACAGGCAGAAAACAGTAGGTCCCACTCATTCGATCCCAATCACAATTTACACATGCAAAAATCATGAAAAGTCCTTAGTCACGGTCAAAATTGTAACTTTCCTACCCAATTCCCTTTTGAATCATGGAAAAAAATGCTTAACGGTTCATATCAAACCTCTCCTAGCCTATACATATCTATCATACATCCACTAATATTCCCTGTGACAACTTTAGGAGAATTATATAAATCGAATCATCGATTTAAACTTACTTTGTTAGCCCCATAACAAAGAAATAAATAAAGTTAAAACATTGTTGTTGTTTTTTATTACTTTATCAAAATCGTTGAAGTTATGTGAAATGCTCTAAAGAGTCCTTCTCTTCCTCACCACCTCAGCTTACCTATACTTTGTATCTTTGTATTTTTTCTTAAATTATCCATAAAATTCAAAACAAAAATCTTCCATTTTTTGTTGTTGTATAGGTACTTTAGAAGTCTATTCTCAAGTCGATAAAGACTGTTTCGCAGCTTCATCCAAAAGCCACTTACCTATCAAAATAATTTGAAATTTTACCCTTTCAAAGAAAACGAACAAGGAGCAGGAGAAAGAGGAAGAACGAATTCCCTCGTCATCGTTCCTTTTCTGACACTTTTATAGAACATTGTAGAATTAAAAAAAAAAAGAAGACAAAGAAAAAACAGTTAGGTAGATATATATCAGATGAAGTTTCTTATGCTATTAAACTTTGAATTGATGAATGATGACGATTCGTCGACTTCTTCGTCCATATCCTTACACACACATTCTTACAAGTTCTCGCCTTTTACATTCCATCACTCATTCAATAGAGAGAGAGTATCAACAAAAAAAATATATAGAAAAAGGACGAATTTGTGTTGCTTTCATTTCACCCGTATCTATTGGCTTCTTTCAAAGTTATCTTGTTATTTTCTATCTGTGTGAAGGATATATAATGTACCTATACTATACCCTGAGTTTTCTGAGCAATTTTCTCAGTAAAATGAAAACAAATAAAAGTAAAGAAAAAAAAATTGAAAATAGAAAATAGAAAAGTGTCCTTTAACTTCTTCTATTTCAGTTCAGATGGATAGAAGAATTCCGATACATCACACTAACGTAACGCCACCTTGAGCGCTTGGACATCGATAAAGTAAAAGAAAAAGATACATCTTTTATTCCGTTTGAATACCGACATGTTTTCCAAGACATCGTCATTTGAATTTATTTAAGTTTATACATATTGTATTTCCTACGTATATAAAATATGTACATATCAGTTGACCAGTGTTGTGTGTTTCTGATATTTATCTTTGTGTATGGGGATATTATTTACTTCAAGACACTTAGGTCTTACTTATTTTATTAATTTAAGGGCTAGTTATGCATTCATACAAAAAAATCTATTTAAAAACTAACAAAAAAAATATAAACAAAAGTCAAAGAAGTCATTGACATCTACTTTTGGAAGAATTTGAAGTTCTAAAACTGAAAGACTACAGTCTTCAAAGTAACTTATCATATTCTTTATATGTAATTTATTTTATTAATTTAAAATATATTTTTTAGAAACTATTTTTAACTTTAAAGAGAAGTGAATAATTCATGTAAACAAAAGAGCTGACATCCAAACCTCAAACTGTGTTATTGTGGAAAGTGTTGTGGTATTGCTAATTTACAATTTTTATAAGCTTCGAAACATTGAAATATTTGTATTTACTTTTCAAAGATTTTATATCGATTTTGAGATTAAACAATTTTCGTTGGATAATAAGAACAGATAATGTTGATGGTCATTCAATGCTATTAAACAATTTGTATCACTAATAATATTTTTTCTCGATAGAACTTTCTCTTTTTAGACCTTCTGCAAAAATTTAAATACAAAATTTAAAGAAACTAATAGTTTCAGAAATTATTAAAAAAAACTTTTTGCTGTTTCCAGAGCTTTGGAAAAATGTCTTTACTTTTCATGATTATAAAAAAAGACCATAGCCAAGCTTTATTCAATTCCCAAACATTTAGAAAACATTGTCTATGAGTCTCTCTATTTTTATTACAGACTTACCTTTTCTTTCCAACAACATGACCTCTTAAAAGGAAGATCATTTACCACTAATCTTAGTGAATTTGTTTCCTAAACTTAAACGAATAAGTCGAAGTGAATGAAGGGACGTTATCACTAAAGACTGATAAAATCAATCACCAAATTATTTATTTTAAACTTAAAGTCCTTGATTTCGCACTTGATTTTTTTTTAGATATAGAGTTTTTTCAGGTTCTCAATTTATGAAACCATTTGTGCAAGCTCAGGAGCAGCTCAAGGGAGCCACTTTGGTCCTTTAATTGTCTCTGTTTACGCTGATGACATGATGACTCCATCTGATTCTCCTTCACTCCAAAATGATCTTGATTCATTTTAGACTTGGTGCGATAAAAATTTCTTAGAGCTCAATATTGCTAAATGTCAATTCATAACATTCACCTCGCTTAGGGGTAAAATCACATCTTTCCTACCGAACTTACAGTCTGCACGATGTTACCATTCATTCTGTCTGTTCTATTGACAACCTAAGAGTTATTTGTGACACGCGGTTAAATTATCGAGCTCATCCTTTGGCTTCATCAAAAATTGGTCTAAAGAATTCTCGAACATCTAAATCCCTACACATAACCTTTGTAAGACCTCTCCTTGAATACGGTAGTCAAGTGTGGCCTCCACATCATAGCTCTCACTTTTACAGAATTGAATCTGACTCGACGGTCTTTCTTGATATTCTCGTCAGGAAGGAGCCTGCTCTTCTGCCTTCTTCATCACCATACAAAGATTCATATATAAAGTTGGTTAAAATTGAAAGTATCTATAAATCTATAAATATTGTTAAAACAATTCATGATTGAAGCGTCTCTGGAATTGTCCTTCCTTACCTTACATAAGAGGCCAACAATTCTCTGGAAGACTTTCCTGGCAAACACGCCTATGAGATCGAAGAGGCTTTTACCAAGCACCCAGGTCACCGATCCATATGTGAGTACTGGCTGAACAATTGTCCTGTTCAGCAGCAGCTTAGAAGATTTCGTAAGGTTTCTGGATTTAAAAAGCTTTGACAGACTGAAGTAAGCAATGTTGGCTAATTTGCAAACCTAGATTTTATGATGCATGAACGATCTGGACGAAGTAATCGGGTACAGCTTGTTCGGTTCTCCCTAATATATAGCTAGATCTGGGGAAGATCTAGCTATATATTATCTCTCCAACACCAAGTTGAAGAGAAGGCAGGCTAAACCATTCCCTTGTCGGAGTCTATTGTAGATGTTGATTGGTGGGGATAGCAATCTGTCTATCTATTTGAACTCGGCTTGTTATGTTAGTCATGGTCAATCTAAATAGTCGTGTCAATTTTTTTGGGATGCTCAATTATCTCATGGCTTTTTATAGTTTTAACCTGGATATGATATTGTATTATGCGACTTAAAGTATATAAACAGATGGTTAGTTGGAATATTAAACTCTAGGAATTTTTCCATCGCCTGCCTATAAGGATACAAATCTGATCGGTTGCTCATTTCCCTGGGATGAAGCCACTCTGATATTGTCCGATCATAGTATAAGATTTTTTCCGTCTTCTACCATTTTTTCGTGTTTCCATTCGTTCAATATAATTTCAACGTTAAAAGAATTAAGGTCAAAATCACCACTGAATGTAACCAGTTACTTCAAGATTGACCTTGATCTAAATGAGGAAATATTCTACACCTTCATGTTACTTTTGTGACACCTGATATAAAATATGTAACTTATACACAATATTTAAAAGTATTTTAGCACTTTGATTTTAGATTAACAGAAAAACAAATAATACGTTAAACCATTTGCTTCTCTAAGTTTTAGGGTTCGTGTCATCAAGTCGTTATTTAAATTTCAAATACCTTAGATTTTTGTTCCTTGATATTTTAAAGAATTTTTTAGCTTTTCCTTCCCTTTGAAAAACAAAAACCAATACAGCAGAGTATGAGTTTTCCAAGTTCGTGCGACCTGTTTGTTGACTTTATTTTCTTCTTTTGATTATTGTGTCCTCAGTTTTCTATTTTATATTTTTTATTTTATTTTTATTTTGGTTGTAATGCATAATTTATCAAGCGGAAATAATTGACAGAAAAAAGAAGTAAGTTACATATACTTTGTGTGTGTTTTGTGAGTGCAGAAAGAGGGTGGACAAACATATCGAACTTTTTAAAGAATCAATGCTGAAATGACAAAAGGACGAAGAGGGCGATAGGAAGGAAGGAAGGTCTGAAGGAAAAAGTAGATCTCCTCCTGAATTAAGTCCATTTGATTGATGGTAACTTGTCGTCCGTTTGAGAATATTTCTATGCAATTTCTCATTTTGTCTTTGTAGTTTTTTTTCTATTCTCACTGAGTCCATTGTCTTTTATGGCAGTCACAGTGTCAACCCCTAAGGTTAAGTCTCCATCACTATTTTTTGGCACATATAAAAATAGATTTTCCTCAAGTCTCATATGTATCTATGTTACGAGTATGTTGTATTGTTTTATGTGGTAAGAGTATTGCATCCTAAAAACTCATACATTATCTGCGTGAAAAACCGAATTTTCAACGACAAAAACTTTTCTAATTGGAAATAAATCAAAGGTGCAAGCAACATGCATGGCTTTCCACCACTACTCTCGAAATAGAAACTCTATGGTTAGAATATTGTGGATCCGGGGATGCAACCCCTGAGCAGCCCTAGATACAATGGAAAAATAAAACTATTTCCGGTAGCGATGTCATTTTGTAAACTAGAAAAGGATGTTGGAAAAAGAACAGAAAAACAAAAAAACCATTGTCCTTGTGGTTCTTGTGTTTCCCTCCATAGATATGTATGGGTGCTTTTCATGACGACGACGATGACTTTACTATATCGTTAAATCGGATGAAGAAGCAAGCGGATATACACATTTTCCGGTGAAGCAAACAAATGGCCCCGCGGGGGATAAGGGTATTGCATGGAGGCGGAGGGGCTTAGATAGGTGAAGTAGGTATACATGTTAACAAAATTTTCCATCGCTTGGCGCTTTGGTTAACTCTAACCAAAAGCAAGTAGCTTTAAGGGTTGTTGGGTAATTTATTAAAGGTGGAAGTTAGTTAGTTAACAACATGGTATACGTTTTTTTTTCGTTTGGTGTATTACGCCATATAACTTTTTATCGCTCTCATATGCCCGCCTGGAAATTGTGTCAATGAAATCCGTCAAAAGAGCCAATAACAAATTTTATCTTTTCGACCGGCAGCGGAAGTTAATCCCGTATTTTTAAAGATTGTGTTACAGTTTTTTTTTTTGCAATAAATCATAGTGAACTGCAACTGATCTTTTAAATACTGCTCAACTTTTAACATTTCTGCGTTGTTTTCAACAGCTTTTTCAGACTAAATATAGAGATTAAACTAATGGATCGAATGGGCGGGATGTGGCCAGGAAGTGGGCGTAAGTGGTTACAAACTACGCCAAGAACGGTAAAGAAATCTTTATTTAAAAATAGATTAATTTTTTTGAGGGACATTTAATAAATAGAAAAAATTAAATAAGAGGGCGTGGCAGTAGGCGAATTTTTTCGATATAAAAAAAGGAAGTTAAAATTTAAATTTAAATTTTGACAAAATTAAATACAATGGACTCTCTTGTTTTTTAATTCAACACCAAAAACCATCCTTTCAATACAAATACAATAAATGGCCAGAAAAATGTCTGGTTTTCCCTAAGAATTCGACTTACGGAGAGTTAACTGTATTTTAGTTTTTTTGGGAAATACCAATTGAAAAGAGCTTTATACTACGAAATACGTTTTTACTTCTGTGTCTAAAAAATTGTATTATAAGAAAAATTGACTTGGGTGTGGACGAATTGAAAAGTTTAATTTTCATCCAATTCAATGTGTTTTTTGTTTTAACTGCATTACTTATTTAAGTGACAGAAAAGGGTGTTTTTATAAACTGCATCACTTATTAAAGTGATAGTACGTTTGACAATTGGTAGCAGTTTTGGCAGAAATACTTCTTTAGCAGCATTGCCACTACTTCCAAAATCTTCATACTCTTAAAGAAGGTTTCCATTAAGTGGTTACATTTTCACATTTCAAAAAACTAGTATTTTTATATAAAAAATAAATGAATGTTTATTTCATTGTAAAGGAGAAGGTATGCCATTAAGAATAGAAAATTATGCTAGCAATATGTTTACTATAAGGCTTTGAAGAATATTGCCATAGATCTTATATTTCATATATTGTTCCAAAGAAAAAGATCTAAGCCTATAGGTGTTAAATCACAAAATATCGCCAAATTTTCTTCCTGCGGTATCCCAACCCAACAGATTGTGGCCTATTACTAAGCCCACGATCAACGATAGGATAACGAACTTTTTATGGCCCGAATGGGTGGTTTTAACAGGGAGGTGCCAGCGTTGGACTTTTTTCTTTGGGGTTATTTTAAAGAAAAGATGTTCGTCGATAAGAAAGGAACAATTAAAGAGCTTAAGGATGAAATAATTTGACACATTAATGACATAAAACCCCAATTATTCCTCATCGTCATCGTAAATTTGGACCACCTGATGGAGGTGTGCCGCCGACTTCGCTGCGTGCATTTTGCAGATATTTTGTTCCATATATAATTGAACCATACCAATGTTATCATAATAAAAAAAAATGACAGTTAGTTCTTAAATCATTTGTGTTTTATTCCAAATCAATATAGGCCCTTAAAATTTAACCACGTTTACAATGAAAGGGATGAGCGGTATACAAGTCATCTTACAGAAATACCAAAATGATTTAAGCTTTAAAACAACTCGTTATGCTGTTATTTTTACCTTTAAAAAGAGGTATATTTCAAAAACTCGACCTAATAGAGACAATTTGAGGTGAGATTCAAATCAAGGACCAAAAACTCATCTGACAAAAAAAAATAGTAAATTGTTATTGTGTCAGAAAATAAATTGTCTCACTACCTCAAATCATTTATAGTAAAATATGAATCCGGAAGCCTGCATAACTTATACTTATTTAATTTTTTATCGAAAAAAATGAATAAGAAAAAATCCATTTGAAAATCTGAATAAGTAAACAGCAACTTTTATAATCTTGATTTCAAAAACAATCAAAATATCAATTCAAAAAACAATTTATTACCATAAAAGTAATAACAATTGTTCCTTATACATAATTTAACATCTGTTTCTATTTTTTGTTATATAAAAAATCAAAATAATAATAATCAACATACAATAGTCAATGGTTCTAATCTTTACAAATCTAATATAAGGTAGGTTACTTAATACCACTTTCTAGTACCAAGGTATAAGAGTAATCGACAAATATGTAATTAAATCGAAAACTAAATCAACACAACCGCAAATATGCTTTGCATGTCATTCTGTATAAAAAGAGTCTAAGGCCTAGCCTAGCCTACCCTAAATCCATGTACATATCTAAGGGTATGATAAGTGATTTGTCATTGGGAAATAGTGACACTTAAATAAAGGACCCAAACATAGACATAGGCAATAGTCCTATGAACATGAACAAATATAAAATATAGAAACTTAAAACCCAAAGAACTTGACAAATTCGATGAAATTTCTCAATTTTACTTTTTCATACAAACATAGCTACATGTGAATATTACATTCATGTATACTTATGTACATTATATCTATGTCCTGTTCTACCTACTTATCTGGAGGAAATTCCATTTTGATTCAAATCCAAACATTTACAGAGAACCTTAACGAAAATTCTTTTATGTCATGGATATGTAAAGGTCTATGTATCCTTTCTTAAGGAAAGTATTTTATCAAACTTAGAAAGACGTGCATACCCATACATATATATGTATATTATTACATATAAATGTGTTTATTTGATTGCTACTAACCATCTGGAAACTATCACAAAAGCATCAAATTGGAATTAAGTATCCTTTTCTCTCCAATACCTACTTTTGGAAATACATAGCGCAGCGCTACTCCATAGCGAATATCGATTCCATTTAAAAGGAATATAAGTGGTGGTCAGCAGCGTTAAACGGGTTGGAATTGGAATTGGAAGCGGCAGAGTGAAAGCAAGTAATAATTACACCCTGACATAGCACTGTTATGTATGTACGTGTGGCTCTGAAGGTCCTTTGTTTGTTGCTGACTGTCTGCTTGCCTGCTTGCTTGCCTGCCTATAGTGTATCCATGGAATGTCAATTGAATTTGAAAAGGAGTTTTGTCCTCGTCTCGTCGTCGTCGTCGTCGTTGTCGTTGTCATCGTTGTCGTCGTCGTATTTTAAGTTCAAGTAGAGGAAACACCATACTCGAAAAATAATAATACACAAAAAAAATAAATAAACAGAAAATAAACAAGGATTCTCGCCTCCTTTGACATACAAGGACAAGTCCGATGTAAATACAATTTTTTTTATATTCCGTTGTGTCTATTTTGTTGTTGTAGTTCTTATTGCGACCAACCAACACGCGGAGACATTGTATACACCCTTACAACATCCCATATACCACCCACCCACTCATATCGTAATAATAAGGGCTCCTGGGACACACAAACCCATTTATACCCCCTACACTCAACCTCATTATATTGTGCTGTCATGTCGCCCTCATACTTTTCGTACTTTTTTCTTGTGTTTTGTTGTGCGAAAGGCTTTTATATTATTTCATCATATGTATGATTAAATTAAAACAAAAACAACCAACAACAGGCAATGTACTAAAGGACACAATTTTAAATAATCATATCATATCATCAGTCGGGCGGAAGTTCAACGGGAAGCAACAATAGCAATGAGCAACAGGGTAGGCTGTTCGATGATGGTGGTGGTGGCGTATTCGATAATGGGGATAGTGATGGTGGGTGGTGGATATATTGATGATACAGATGGCGGCAACGCTCTCTGTACACTGCTGTAAGTGTATGTCGTCGAGCGTTTTTCTTTGCATTTTGTTTTTTAATTTTTATTTTAAAAAAGAAAAAAATATTTTCTTATGAAATTGCATTGGGAATTGTAGCGGAAGGACACAATTAATAATATTATATTTTTTTATTTTTTTGTAATTTTGTAGAAACAATTTAAAAGTTATTGGTAGTTTTTGTTTGGATTAATATTCAATCGTACATTCATTTTGTTTCTTATTTATAAGACATTGAAAACCATTGAAGAAAAAAAGTCCTGGTACCTGTTCATCAGTTCGGATTTAGAGGCAAGCACTCGACGATTAACTAAGTGCACAGAATCACCCCTACAACTTTGTTCGAAAAAGACCTGCCTAAAGTATTTGATTCTAATAAAATCCTAACTGATTTGAATGCGGAGGGTTTCAGTGTTTGCATATGCAAATGACGTTTCTAAATCGATTGCAGGAAAGCATCTTAACACCCTAAAGAAAACTCTTAAAAAACGACCTCGATAAACTAATACTTTAGACTGATCGGTGTGATATTAGTGTCAACCTACACAAACCGAAAAGCTTTTGACACCCTCTGCCCAGAAAAAACTTCTTGAAAGCTTGAACAAAATTGGTATCAGAGGATGTTTATCGGACTGGCTCAAAAGCTATTTTACTGATAGGTCGATTAAGGTTAAGGTAACATCAACTTCGAGTGAAGAAAAACCGAACCGTATATGGCGTTCCACAAGGCTCAAAACTATGACCGATTTTTTTTATACTTTATACTAATGAACTACTACGATTGTTTAAAACTAATACAGTATATGCATATGCAGAAAATATAGCCATTATAGTCAAACACAAAAGTATGAATTCAGCAGCAGAAATACTTTGATAATATATCCAAGTGGTGCCATGACCATGAACTGGTTATTAATGCTACCAAAAACAAAAGTTATGCACTTTCGCCACCCATGTCACCGAAAAGAACTTTTCAACATATATCACCGAAACCATCACTGTCCATTGTCAGCCAACTACCAACCAATCGAAATCGTCAAAAAGATAAAGTATCTTGAAGTTATCATAGACGAACTAAAAAGTACCCTATTTGCCTTGGTTTACCTTAAACAAACTTCAAACTTCGAAGTACTTAAGCAAGTTTATTATTCGCTCACGGAACCTCGAATTCGATATGGAATCCTGGCCTGGGGAAGAACTCACAATATCGTCTGATTAAATTCATTAAACCTTCTTATGTACACTTCAAAGTTCCAGATGTAAACGCATTATATCGTTTTACTACTTTACAACATTTTATGGATGACCATAGATTTCTATAGCCAATAAGACATAATCTAATAGAAGAAGAGCACGTGGAATGCTTGAAATCCCGTCAACTTTCAACTTATATGGGAACAGAGAGCTCAGATACATTGTTCTAAAAATAATTAATGAATTACCACTGAATCTGAAAAGTACAAGAAATTTCAAGAAACGAAAGAAAGAAGTTTAAAAACATCTGAGTCAAATAAGTAATGCTAAATACCTAATAGATTGTGTAAAGTTTATTATTCTCCCTCTCTATATCAAAGGTACCCAATTAAAGTTCTCGGACGAGGCTAAGTACGTGGGCCTTACAAGAAAGAATCAAAAAAGCTATTGGAGCTCTCTTTTCTTGGTTCGACCTTACACACTACTCAGGATATAAATGTACAGAGTAGAGACACAGCATCTTGAGCGACTAAGACCTTATAAGGTGATAACAACACAAGACATTAATACAAGACAGAAGGACAGAGGAGAAAGAACAACAAACAGAAAGAACACATGACAACAGCACGCGGTATGTTTTGAGACGGTTCTCCATCTGTCTGAAGGGATTGGTGAAGGTGTGTACTCTGAACGAAGTCTATTTTTCCGCTTTCCAATTAATGTAGCGTGTTCTAGGAGGAACTATCAAATATCTCAATTCTGTCTCTACAAACTTTTATCTCTAAGCATATAAGCTCGATAATTGGTGTCATATCCGGGCACTGTCCAATAGAAAAGCACGCCCAGCGGCTAGACGTATTCTTAAATAATTTTTGCAGAAACTATATGAGGAAGAGGAGGAAACAGTTTTTCATCTCCTCCGTACATGGCCTGCTTTAGCTCAAAAATGAAAGAACTACCTATAAGAATTATTCTACAACGATCTCAATCATACTAACATAATCAATATTTGACGTTTCGCAAGGGACTCAAACTGTTTTCACTGACTTTAGAAGAAAGCCTCAATATCCTGATTGGATATTGTGAAATGGGCGGCCATTAAACTAGCCTAAGTGTGTCCTACTATATCACGTACATCCACTTTAACCTTACTTAAAGGATTCTATCTAAATCTTAGAGAATATCTAATGATCAAATTTTCCGTAGTAGGACATTGAAACTAATATTATGACCACTTAAGCATTTTTTAAGCACATATTTCAAAAATCTGATGTAATAGAACATTTTAAAGGCAACATTGAATTCAATACTTTATCATTCAAACAATTCATGATTTAAGTTCATTACTAATTCTATTTTATGGTTTAAATTTTGAAATTAAGTTGAACCTATACCTTTTTTCCTTTCGCGATTATTTTTACTGAAATGAAATACTAAGAGTTGTGAAATAAAAATAAAACTTAAGATATTTTTTCCTTTCAATGAATCTGATCCTATGTATTTCTTGGCTCCTGATTAAAATCTTCGGTACACCTTTACCAAAGAGTATGATTTATTTATATGTTTTGGCTCAATCTAGAAGTAAAGCATTTAAGTTTCTTTATTCTAGTACTTGGGATCCTAAACACTTTAATCTCTAGACGCTGCAAAGAAAAGTTATTTTCCTTAGGTACTAGCGAAACATACAGATGGATCCAAGACAAATAAGGGAGTTGGTAGTGGTGTGTACTCGGAAAACCTTAATCTAAGCATCTGATCCCGCCTCCTTAATCATTGTAGCGTCTCCAAGCGAAAATGTTAGCCATCATAGAGGTTCTCTCCTGGCTGAAAGAATAGATATTAACTTCTGATATCCACATCTTCTCTGACAGTCAGGCTGCTATTAAATCCCTTGACGGTGTCCCAACCAAGTCTCAAAAGGACCTCGATTGTCGATCGTCTCTTATGGAGATGACGCAGCAATGTAACATTCACCTCTGTTGGGTGCCGGGCCACAGAGGCATCACAGGAAATTTTAGAGACGATGAACTCGCTAAAAATGGAACCTTGATACTTATTTCACCTGAAAGGGAGATGATAGGTATGCCGATAGCTGCATGTAAATTTCTGCTAAAAGAAACAGCTTTTGCGATAGCAAACTCTAGGTGGCACAATTTGCCAACATGCACAGCCACAAAACTCATATGGTCTTCACTGGACCTAAAGCGCTCTAAAGACTTGTTATCTCAAAAAAGGCTTCATATAAGCTCCCTAATTGGTGACCTTACGGGACACTGTCTTATAGGCAGACTCGCAATACGACTTGGTGTAGCCTCAAATGACTTCTGCAGGAGCTTTATGGACGAGGAAGAAGAGGAAACAATGTCTCACCTTCTCTGCACTTGCCCTGCTCTTTCACTAAGACGCAAACGTCATCTGAAAGAATACTCTTTTGATTAGTGAACTAGCTAAAAAGGATATCAAATATCTTCTTCGCTTTATAAAAAGCTCAAAAAGGTTGGTCTCTAGATTCATGTGGTATCACAATGGGCCTTCTCTTTTGGCCTAAGTGTGTGGATTTTGAATCCGCAGCCACTTTAACTTAACCTATTAGCGAAACAACCATTTCTTCCCTCTGCAAATTTCTTGGGCAAAATGTTAAGTTAAAAGAGTCAAAGGTTATAAACATTTTTTTTGGAAAAGATTTCTCTTAAACTTCTACTTTCGAATTACCCATTGGTTAACTGAATTGCTCGAAGCAACGTTCTTAGAAGAGTTTTTTTTTTGGAAAATTTTAAAATGATCAGATTCTAATTACTTTTACTTTCCAGCTAAACAAATTTATCAAAAATCATAATTCTCTAGGGGTTTTAAATATATATTATACATTTTTCAAAAATATTTATAATCTGAAGTTTACATTCTTCATAACCTCATCTCTTTTAAATGTAGAAAATCACCCAAACTTACTCGAGACTAGATTATCCTACTCAATATTTTTTTAGACTGACCTCAAAGCCAGTTCATTACATTGAACTTTCCCATTCTAAGAATAAAACTTTATAAATTATTGTCCAACTATAATCTTTCTAGAGAAATTGTTACTTAAATTTAATTGATTTTTTTTCTTTAAATAACTTAAACTGGAAAATATAATAAGATCCTTTATAACGTGGCTCGTTTTTCTTCTGTTTAATTTTCCTAACCCACTTTCCTAAGTAAATTTCCATACATATAATCTCCCTTTTTTTTTTGTTTGGTTCCTTTTCAACATTTACCTCAAAAGTAAATTCAAATCCACATAATTCTGTGCAAAATTCCAAAAGCCCATTTCAGAAGTAGTCTATCTATGTAAATGTTTGTATATAGAAGAAGGGATAAGGATAACTAAAAACAATGATGAAACACAATTAAAACTTCTCTTGTATTTACAAAATTTTACCGAATTATTATCATCAAAGAAGCTTATTGGATGATATCGGAAAACGGATATAACACAGAATCATTGTTTTGTATGCTGTGAATAGTTAGGTAAGGAACTTTATTGAAGTTGAACATTTGGTTATTCCAATAATTCCAATTGCATTGCGCTTCATAATACTAATACTTCGACGACGACGACGACGACGACTACGACGACAATACAACGTACATTTCTACTGGCACATCCTGAAACTAAGCAATCCTTCTTAGAGAAATTGTGTTTTCCTTTTTTTTTGTTGGAGCAGCAGTAGCTTTATACTAGGAACCAACACAACACTTTTGAACGATTCCAAATTCATTCGTTTGCCCTTCTGGACCAAAAGAACAGTAGTAGCGAATACCCTAGCAAGGATTTTGCAAAACCAAACATCAACCTTTTCAATAAATTTTCTATACGCCGATAGAATCATGTAAGCAATGACTTTTATAGCAATTTTCTCACAGTTAACCCCCTCTTTGTTTTCCTCTCTAGAGGTAATCAATTTTCAAGGCAATGGCATTTAAATCCGACCCGAAATGGATTCGTTATTTTAGATAGCTAAAGTCTTAGTCTATGTATTCCTTATAAGAGTTTAAAACTCATATTTTAAAAGGACTTACCTGTACATCGAAGTTTGGAGGCTGCTGTTGAAGTAAATTTGCTGGAGATTCAATTTGATTTGGACGTTGACCTTGATGATTCATCATTGGACTCTAAAATGAAAATATGATTGAATGATATTTACTTAAAAAAATATATATATAGGTACATACCTGTGCCATTTGAATACCACCAACTCCGTTCATAACTGGAGGTTGTAATTGACTCATCGGTGGCATTTGATGATGGGGATAAGAATTCATTTGAGGTCCAGGACCTTGTTGATGGTCCATTGAACCAAGCATATGATGTAGGGGATGTGGTGGAAAGCCATGTTGTGAAGGATCAAGTAATGTTGGTGGTCTTGGTAGAGATTCTTCGGCTGGAGATGGTTGACGTGAGCCGGGAGTGCGACTGTAATAATAATTTAAATGATTATTATAACTGAGGAAGTGGTTTGAGATGTTCTGTTGGAATATGTACTAAATCTAAGTCATGGATTCAAACCATTTATATTATTCTTCTTCAAATAGTTTGAGATACCATGGATTTTGTGCTTTGGATTATGGATTTTTAAACAGAAAAAAAAGAATATTTTAGTACTTGGTTTGCGTATTTGAAATAAAAGAAAACCAAGATGAGAACCGTATATTTTAGAACTTTATTTTAGGACAACATATCAAATACACAAACCAAAAAGAATGTTTAGACCTATTTTAGACTTTCTACCAATGCTATAAAATGAAATAAATATTTTATGGTAGCTTCTGCAGAGTTCTAAAAAGTCAAATTAGATTTTATGTTGAATCAAATCGTTGTTTTCATTTTAATTAAAAATGTATCACAAATGAAGGTCAAGCTAAAAATTACCAGTTAAAGAAATTGTGTCTTCGTTTTTAGAGTCAATTAATTTATATAAGTTTATATTAAGCTTGTAGGAGTTAAAGTCACATATACATAAGTGTGGACACTACTTTGAAAAATATTTAAATGGTATATGAATGATTGAGAATGGTAATTAGAATGTGAATGAATAACCATAAACACTCGATTTTATTTGAAAGAATGAACTTACACATCGTTTTATAATTTAAAAGGAAAAACATTTGGATTAGTTTTGCATGTTACACATCGATTTAATGTTAAATTCCTCAGATTTCTTTAAGGAATATTGAAGTTGATACGATACATAAGGTGCAAAGAGTCAATATTTCCAATTATTATTTATATACAAAACATAAATAAGAAAGTCTGCTCTCAAGACTCATCTTATCAATAAGTTTTCTTCTAAACTGATATAGTGAAGGATTGTATGATTTAGATTTATGACAGGCATAATTTGGTCCTGACAAGGGTATTAGAAATATGGCCGAAAAAATTTAAGTTTAAGGAAGCTGCTTAAAAACAAAAGCATCAGAAAATTGTTTTGATTTCTTTTTAATTTCACCAAGAGTTGAATTAGCCATTTTAGTTATTTAGTTGATTTGCTGTGGAAATTTCAATTTTCCATCGAATAATACATCAAGGAAAGATATTTCAATAACGCAAGATAATGATACTCCGTCACACATATAATTTAAAGGAAACTTTCTTGTAAGGTTTACGGTATCACATTTATCAACTTTAAGAAACAGATAGTCAAGAAAACACCAATCAAAGAAAATTGTTAACATCGTCGGCATGGATGATGCCCTTAGAGTTTTTCAACACGTTAAATCGTCTCTAAATAAAAAATAAAATAAAAATAGAAATGGACCCAAAGGACTACCTTGTGGAATTCCATAGTTGAGTTTGACATTGTTTAATTCGCAACAATTGACAAGTACAGAGGATGATCTATCCAATATATAAATTTGAAGCCATTTTACGAACTAAAACTCAGCTTTCTTAATTTAACAAGCAAAACTCGATGTGATACTTTGTCAAGCGCCTTACTGAGCTAGGTTAGGTTAGGTTAAAGTGGCTGCAGATTTAGAATCCACATACTTAGGCCAAAAGGCCCATTGTGATACCACATGAATCTAGAGAATTACTTACTACTAGTCGAACCATTTTGAGCTTTTTATAAAGCGAAGAAGATTTTTGATATTCTATTGAGCTAGTTCACTGGGATTATTAAAAGGGTAGTCTCCCAGATAAAGTTTGCGTCTTAGTGAAAGAGCAGGCAAGTGCAGAGAAGGTAAGAGATTGTTTTCTCTTTTTCCTCGTCCATACAGCTCCTGCAGAAGTCATTTGAGGCTACACCAAGTCGTATTGCGAGTCTGCCTAAAAGGCAGTATCCCGTAAGGACACCTATTATGGAGCTAATATGACGTCTGCTTTGAGATAACTTTGAGTCTTTAGAGCGCTTTAGGTCCAATGAAGGCCATATGAGTTTTGTGGCTGTGCATGTTGGTAAATTGTGCCACCTAGAGTTTGCTATTGTAAAAGCTGTTTCTTTTAGCAGAAGTTTACAAGTAGCTATCGGTATACCTATCTTCACCCTCAAGAGTAGCCTGACTGTCAGAGAAGATGCTGATATCAGAAGTTATTATCACGTTTTCTTTTACTGAACTAGTTCAATATAAAAAGTGACGGTAGAACGAACCTTAGTAAAACCGTGCTGATTTGGAATGGGCATAGACTTAACATAAAAACATAGTGATTCACAAATAATTTTAATTTTATGTTTTTTAATTACTAAGGAACTTTTTCTTCCAAAATTATGGAAATACAAGAAGATATTGCAATATTTAAAAGAATGTACAAAGGAAACGACAGATGAATTATACACTTTTTTTTTAAAGAAAAGATGGTATACCATCAGGATCTGGTGCACAAGTATGGTTAAGATTAGATATAGTTGGTGTTTACAGTTGAAAACCTTGTGGGACCATCAAATCTTTCAGTGAAACGACCGTTGTAAGACTCTTTCTCAGCCGATTGAACGCGGATAATTTTGTCGGTATTTATAATTCAAAATCACACTACACCCACATCCATCATCGTCGGAAAGAATCCGGCTAAGTGTAAGCAGGTAGTCAGTCAACCATATTTATGGGATATGAAATCTGTAGACGATTAATACCTTTAGGATGTTCAAAGTTTAAACATAGTGCGAGCTTATTGGTCTTAAAATTTTGAATATATAAAAATTATTGGGAGAAACAGAGTTGGGAGAAACGGAGTTGGGTAAAGCAGTCCACATTCTCGATGTACGGTTAATAAAAAAATCTCTATACTTGACAGTACGTTTGAAATTGAGTATATGTAATGAGCATTCCTAGAAGGGCGAGAATTACGGCTGAATTGTATGAAGGGGGGGTGGGAATGCTATTGGATAATTCGCTAGATTCGGTAGAAAGAACAACGAAAGGCAAGTGTGTTTGATCGCCTATTATTTAAAAAACTTTTTGTATTATTTGCAAAGACTCAAACTAGTTTTAGGGACACCTGCCCAAACATGCCAGTTATATTTAAGTTCTAGACGAATGTAGGCTTTGAAAATTACAGGGAGAGTTGATTGGTTAAAGCTTTAAGATAAGGCCAAGTGACATAGACAAAGTCAAGCTTTTAATGACATTTTTAAAGAAATTAAGAGAAAACTAAAATACAGAAGTTGTTTGTCTCACTGTGCTTAAGAGGTTATAGTTTCAATACAGGGAGGCTAAGGGCAAAGTTAACCTTTGCAAATGATAACCCGAATTTATTCCTTATTCATAAAATTTATTGCTGACAAAGGTTAATTTGTACATTTTTAGATCAATTTAATTCTGCAATTTTTAGACTTTCAAATTTGTCTTTATCAAAAAGCTTAACAAAAATAATGTGCTATTGTAATTGTAATCGAGTTAAAGAGGTCAGAACCAAATGTTTACACATAATTATTTTTACAAAATAGAAATGTTTACTTGAGAAAAACAAACAAAACACAATGCAACAAATATAAAACTCTATATCTTAACAATGACCACAAGTTTTTAGTAAAAAAATATGAAACACGCAAAACCATAACTTTTTTTTATTATGATTATTATTAAGTTGATTTGTTCTATTTTATTTTTAATATTTTTGTTGGTTTTATAGATATTAATATTTGTGGTATTCGCAAGAACACTAATTTCTTTTATATTTCGAATGTTAACCGATATTTTATTCACCTACAAAGATATGCATACTCAAAAGTGACCGACCACAATAATGTGGTTTGTCTATATGCAAATAGTTTTGAAACAAATAAAAATATAAAAATATATATATATTTAAGTAAATATACAAATAATGGTTTTTCTATTTGCACAAACAAAACAATACCTTAAAAAAAAGGTATCAAAACGGTTTTATCACATCCCGTTTTTAAAATTTGCCCCTTTAAAAATGATAAAGGCAACTAAAACGGATTTTTAAGGATAAGTAAAAACTCAACATGTCACTAAACAATAAATTTTAAAGTGCAAATATTTGTCTTCTAAATACAGTTTTTTCATCATTTTAGTATCTTACTTAGGTTCTGGAAATTCTCATTAGTTATGACTTATGAGTATTAATTTGACTCTATATGAAGTTTAAACTTAATATTTCCATAGTCACGAAAAAAAAAAAAACTTTTTGAAGTAAATTTTAAGTGCTGATTTCGAATACGAACAATCTCCTCAAGTTTTGAAAATACTCGTTTTCACCATAATTTTTTTGAGACTTGCGAAATTCAAAACGTTTTTTTTTGTTGAATATTTTAGAGATAAAGAATTGAAAAAGATCAAGAATTTTATCGAAAGATAGCTACAATGGAGTAATTTTGGAGTCGTATTTGTATTAAAGCTATTCAAAACCGATATGTTTAAGGTTTTGTATGTTTCGAATATACACTGACAATCACTAGGATGAGGCCACATATTTTTCAACCGATTTTCGGTCCGATACCGGTTGGAATTTGTTTAACCCGGAAAATTTTACTACATGAGAGTAGGTACATATTTTCTTAAAACAAAGTGATACAATTATAGGGTTAATTAGAAAAGACCGTTGGAATTTCCCTACATTAATGAATGAGCTATCTAAAAAGGATATAAAAAAGTGAGTCACTAGGATGAGGCCATTGCGAATATTTCGGTGTAGAAGTTCAGATCAGCATTTTTTTTTAAAATTTGGGTTACCATATTTAAGAACGTTTTACAAATAACTATTTTTATTAAATTTCAACTACAAATGGGTTCCGGAAAGACGTTGACAGTAGCAGAAAGAGGACAAATCGATGCTTTCAAGGAAATGGGACTCTCAAGCCGAGAAATAGCAAGGAAGCTGAACAGAAGTAAGACAGTTGTAAACAACTATCTTGCTGATCCTCAACACTATGGAAAAAACCAAAAAGGACGCACAGCCCAAGCAACAACATCCCGAGAAAAGCGGTTAATTTTACGTATTGCTTCAAACTCTACTCAATCAGCTACTTAAATAAGGTCCAAAAGCGGAGTATCAGCCAGTATTTCGACAGTCCGAAGGATAATAAGAAAAGATGGTACTATCCAGAGAAGAAAACTCAAAAAGAAACCTGTTCTAAAGCAAGTACACAAGGAGCTGCGAATGAACTTTGCAACAGAACATGTCTCTTGGAGCAGTCAATGGAAACGAGTCGTCTTTTCGGATGAAAAAAAGTTTAGCCTTGACGGCCCCGATGGTTACAACTTTTATTTCCATGATTTAAGAAAAGAGGAACTAATTTTGGGAAGGCATCACAGCCGTACATCAGGTATTATGGTGTGGGGAGCTATCACCTACTATGGCAAAATCGAATTGGAGTTTCTTTCTCTAACAATGAACGGAAACAGCTACAAATACTTGTTGGAACGCTCATTTCCGAAGATGAAAAATATTTTTGGACCTCCGCCTTGGATTTTCCAACAAGACAATGCTCCCATCCACACTTCCAGGGTTGTCAAAAGATGGATTTTATCATAAAACGTAGAGCTTTTGCCATGGCCACCCTATTCACCGGACTTGAACATAATCGAAAACGTATGGGCATGTCTATCTCGAAAAGTTTATGAAGGCGGTAGACAATTTGAAGACAAGGACTCCTTAATTGAAGCTATCCGTGATGCCTGGGACGAGATTTCACTTGACTATTTTAAAAAAACTTTATGATTCCATTCCAAACCGTCTAATAGAGGTCATATCAAAAAATGGGGAGCATACTCTTTATTAATTGAGAAAAAACTTAATAAATAAATGTTTGAAAACCAAAAACTGTAAACATTTCTTTCATTTTTTTTGATATTTTATAAGATTTTTCATGTGGCCTCATCCAAGTGACGCACTTTTTCATACTGTTTTTAAGTAGCTATTAAATTAATGTAGGGAAATTCCAACTGTTTTTTTCTATTTAACCCCTTAATTTTATTACTTTTTTTAAAGAAAATATCTGCCTACTCAAATGTAGTAGATTTGTATTGGTACGAAATTTCCAGCTGGTATAAAGAACGAAAATCGGTTGAAAAATATGTGGCCTCATCCTAGTGATTGGCAGTGTACATGAAAAGTTTGGAAGATATTTAAGGATTCAAAAAAAATTATGAAGAAGTGTATCAGAAACTCTTAGGCTCTGATGCTAATGTTTGAAAGCAAGATTTTTGTATGTTCGTCTTGTCTCATATGTCATCTTCCTTTAAGTTTGATGATTGTAAAGTTTTAAAAGTAAAGCTTAAAAAATCGCAAGTAATTGATGACCAACTTGAAACCGTGATATTCCTCCTCTTACAGGAAACTTCTCACGCAACAAAGCCATAATTTATAGTGTTGTGTAGTTTGTTGTCCAGTCTTATGTCAATCATTATTGTCGAAGTCATGATCTTTAAATAGGTGGCAAAAATAGGGGTGTACGAGACCCTTCCTTCAAACACTGCCTTGAAATTGATAAATGTATGCACGGGTCTAACGATATTAGTAACGCCTTCGCTCTCTTTGAATTTCTTAACGATTTTCCCAATTTCTTCCTCAGTTGGTCTATCATAAAGATCAATATTATCGCGTATCTACTTTTAGAGCACTACTCTTGTTATGAGTTTAAATCAATGTTAACGCTTTATTAGATTGTTAAGCGACCGCTATCGCAAATATCAAATATTAAACCAATATTATGACACTTCAAATGACATGAGTTTGACATGTGTCAAATGTCAGCGCTACCAATTGAAATCACGAAATAAATGAAGCTGCAACATAAAAATAAAAAAAAACTTTTTTCTAAATTTTACATCGAAGCTTAACTACAGCTCGTACCTAGAAACCAGGGCCTTGTGACGTACAACTTTCAAACATTAGTGTGAATAAGTACACCTTTTATGTCGAATCGGTTATTTTGAGAATGCACTTTTCATGAGAAGAATTACTTTTGGGGGATTTGTCAATTCCTCGCAAGGCAATTTCCATAAACAAAAACCTTTTAGGTGACACATGCTGGGATTGAATCTAAGACCATCACGCTTGGGGAACGTTTTAAAGAAATATAAAAAAAATATTTTTTAACTTCCAATCTCTAAAATAAAAAAGTTAAAATATTTTTCTAATTAAGTATTCAGAACAACAGTGGATAAAAGCGTACCTATGAAATATTGATCTTTACATTTTTCAAATCCGAGTTTTTGTGCTGAGAGCTTTAAACTCAGGCCCCCGAATTGATTGATTAGATTAGTAATTAGATACCTAGTTACTATAAAATTATAAATCGATGTCCAACAAGTAATAGAGTAAAATAACGTTCCAAAATCAAATAAACAATATAATAAGCATGAAGAATGATGATTCACTTAAAGAATATCTCAACAAAGTCAGGTCATTAACATTTCTCTACAATCAAAATGACACCATATAGTATCAGCATCTCAAGACACGACAACGAAAACGACGCGACGTGCATCTCCTTAACGTGATCTTCTTGTTTTGATTTCACATTTTATTTGCTTTAAGTTCAAGTTTGAATTGAAAGTGTTTTTTTTTAAATTTATTTATTTATCTTTGCTGTTAGAATATTCACCAATATTTGACAACTCTTTCAGACATGGAATTCATTGCCAACTTCCTTCGATTATATTTAATCGAATCGCTTCTTAACGGGTGTTTTTCAAGACGTTTGGATTTCAATTTGGCAATACTTTTTTTGGAATTATCTTTTTGACATCTGTCACTTGATTTGTGCTTAGTTTGGACAAGATGGCGCTAGATGCCATGTATACATTCAACAAAACAATACATTTACTGACCAGAACTTTTTGAGAGCGTTTTATCTCGCGTCGTCGTGGGCTAGTCTTAGCAGAGATGCTTGAGATGATTGACACCTTGAAAAAGAATATTCTATGGGTTATTGCTAATAAGTTTTTTTCCTCATTTAATTTGACATTCCTCAATTTCAGACAAACTCAATTTGAACCATGGAAACATACACAATCAACAAACACGTTAACATTTTTCAGACTTATTCTGAAAGTGAGCGTTCAAGTCAAAATGTATACGAGTATCGTGAACTTCGTGAATCTTTCCTCGTGTGTATATAATCGGAAATATCGTGCTTAAATTTGATCGAACCGGGTCTGGGTCTGTAAGAGATGTGAAAACACCAGTGCATGCAGAAAATATTGCAGTACAAGACTTAACTCGTCGTCACGCAAACCCACACTTACATCCCTCACGCTGGAATTGAATTTACACTCTTACAAGGTGCAATCGAATAAAAGGCTCTACTTAACCATTTCAAGCGTCTTCAATGGTTAGAATTGTGGCAGGATAGAATAGTGGATGATCAATTCTTGCAAAAAAAAAATCATCTTCAGTGATGAGGCACATTTTCACTCAATTCGTCAATAACCAAAAGTGCCGGATTTGGGCAAATGACAATCCAAGAGTGATTGTCGAAAAACAAATGCACCACATCAGGAACTATTTTTTTTTTTTTTTCAAAATAAGGTTGGTTAGGCAGTTACTGTACACTGTGTTCGGTATCGTGAGATGATAACGAACTTTTTCCGACCCGAATTGGAAGATATGGATGTGGACAATATGTGGTTTGACATCCTTGCTGCACTTCGGTAAGCCAGCAACAATGCAGGAGCTAAAGGATGATATAATTCGGCACATAAACGGTATAGAATATCAATTATGCCTCAGCGCAATCGAAAATTTTGACCATCGGATGGAGGTTTGCCGCCTAGGTCGCAGCGGCCATTTGGCCTATATTTTGTTGAATCAATAATTGACACATATTAGTTTAATCATAATAAAAAGAAATGACAATAATTTCCTAAATTTTTTGTGTTTTATTCAAAATTAACACCGGCCCTTAACATTTAAACACCCTTTAGTTATTTGGACAAATAAAAAGCGTCGAGGATATCACAAAAAAACAAACCACCATCTCAGTTTAAAAAAGAATGGAATTGCATATAAGGTGTTCCAATATAAGAAGAAAACTAAACGTGCAAAGTGAATAATTGAAGGTATATTTTGTTGCAAAATGGGTACAACATTCATTGCACATGCACAATAAAAGGAGTCCACAAAAACACAAAAACAAACAACAACAGCAAAAAAGGAGGATAAGAAGGGGAAGGGGAACAACAATCAGGAGGCAGCACCAAAAACAGAACCACGATGATGACTGAAATTAACGTTGTGCAACATGCACCTTGACTGCATAAACAATGGATGTCATCTCTCGGCAACGCATTACAGAAAAAAAAAAAAACAAAAAAACATATAAAACTTGTCCAAAAGAAAAGCCTATAGAATGCAAACTCGGCTTAGGGAGTCGACGATGATGTTCGCGTTGCTTGTCGTCAGGTAAGTCGCATACATTTATTTTGCATTGTTTATTTATCATCATCAGCATCGTCATTATTATTGGAGGATTCCTGGGGGTAATTAGCAGAGCTATTCAGTGCATAAAATTACGAGAAAGAACTCGAAAGAATTTCACATCGCGCCAGTCTAAGATGCGTCTTCAGGTTGGCGGTTGTACCTTTATACCCTTGAAGCCAAGAACTATATTTCTTTTTTATATAAAGGTAGAAGTACATATGTCCTGTCGTCTTTATAGCTTTGTTGTTCTTCGTAACCATCGTCGTCGTCTTCATACTCATCGTCAAGGATAAATATGCAGCTCAATGTCATATTGCTTTTAAACTATTGTACATATATAAATTAACCATAAACTAAAATTAATTGAATTAAATAAATAATTCGGGTCAAATGTACAATCCAGCTAAACAACATGTTCCTATATACCCAGACTTAATGTCATATTGATATGAAGCTTCAACACAGATATAATAAAGATAATGGAAATGGGAACACATATTATGAAACTCCTTCTTATGGCTAATAAATGAAAGCAGCATATACCGCATATACAAATTAGGTCACATTTTGAATGCTAATTATACCTACAGCTGCAGTAAAAAAAAATAGCACCACGGAACATCATTATGAAGTGTACTTCGTTCTTCAAATAAAATTGTACTATGTTAAAAATCCACTAGCTTTTCATCCTTCAAAGGATGTATGCAACCAATTGGTATTAAATTCAATCCATTTCTTTCAAATTTTCAAGGAATTTTTTTTTTTAATATTTTGGCATAATTATACGTTAAAAATATTGAGTATTTGGTAACACAGTAGGTCGCGAGCTGCTCTCGAGCTCTATAAGCAGAAGGGGACTAATTAAAAGGTAAATAGCGAGCATGAAAAGCGTGTGGTCGAAGATATCGAGAGATTCAGAAGCTGAAATGATTTTCGAAAGTTTTATGGTCACTTGAAACGAAATTCACAAGTACATAAACCTCGAACCGAAAACGAAAGGACGAAAGTGAAAACATCATAGTAGAACCGCAGTCACTGCTGAGGATACGGAAGGGCCACTTCTGCAGACAGTATAACGTTGACAACGAATCGAATTCCGCTATCAGACAGGATGATTCATTTGATATAGACGACGAACGCTAACAATCATTCTTCCCGACTTAGACGAAATAAAGATTGTCATATCTAAACTGATGTCTAACTAAGCCGCTGGAGCAGATGGCTTAAATGCCGAGCTTATCAAAGTAGCTGGAGATAATTTGGTTAGGAGGACGCCCCAAATTATCTGTGAAATATGGTTTGAAGTATGCATGTGCGAGGAATGGAACCCAAGTATTGTTTGCCCGATACTGAAAAAAGGAGACCCTAAGCTGCACCAACTAAAGAGGAATCAGTCTCCTCAACATCGCTTACAAAATCTTTTCTGACGTAATATGTAAACGCCCATCGTCAACAAGCTCATGGCTCCTTATCAGTGTGGTTTTTAACCAAATATTTTGAAAAAAAATCCAAGGACATCAAATCCACACCCACCATCATCGATTTCAAAGTCAAAAAAGGCTCTTATCTCATACCTCATTCCCATTTCTACACTAGAGGCTAAGAGAGCAATTGAGTAGTAAAGCCCTCTATCGAGCAACCAAAGTGTCGCTATATAAGACCCTTATGACAAAAGCGGATGAAAGCACCTTGGGGCGTTTTGAGAGAAAAGTTCTTCGCGTGATCTACGGTATCGTATCCATAGAAGGTGAGTGGAGATGAAGATGGAACGACAAGCTATATGGGACAGCGACGACTACGTAGACTTAGCCAGAAGAATAAGAGTCAAACGACTGAAGTGGCTAAGTCAATTAAATCGATCCGGTTCTGAAAATGTTCGAACCCGTGTCCAGAGGAAAGCGCAGAAAAGTTATCCCACCCACCATGGTGTGCACAACTGAAATTATCTAGTTAGAAATCGAGCTAGATGGAGAAGTTTGTTGAGTGAGGCCCTAGTTGACACAGGACTGTAGCGCCACCTTAATTAAATAACTATTTTCTTAAACAGTTTGTTAGCGTCTTTGATTATAGTTTACAAGCTTTCGACATCAAACAACAAAAATAGATTTTCAGCCCGTTTTCGGCAATAGACCAGTTCATAATCGTCAATTGACTTAAACCCAAACACTTCCGTCTTGACTTCAACTAAAAAATTTGCAATCGGTGTTTTTATTCAGAAACATTTTTTATATGTTGTTTACTGATATAATTATAATTGTTTTCATGTTGAAAAACACACTCCCTCTAATCCTGAGATCACCCTCAAGTATTTATACTAATATTTATAAAGCTGAAGACTTTATTTGATTGTTTGTTTGTTTGCGTGTTTGTTTGTTTGTTTGAACGCTCTAATCTCAGGAACTACGGGTCCGATTTGAAAAATTCTTAAATTCTCATTTAATGAGGAAGGCTAAAAGATATATAACATCACGCTAAGACTAATATAAAAGACCAATAAAGAATGTTTAAAAATCGGCGATTTCTTTCCCATTAAAGTTTAATAGTTCTACAAACAAGTATTTTAGATCTCTGATGATTTATAATTTGCAGATATTTACGGTTGAGCTCATTAAATATTTAACATAGAAATATTTTAATCGCTAAAAACGTTTTGAGTTACAATTCAGTCCAATTTTTTTGACCGCAATTGTACTAAAGGGTGATTTTTTTGAGGTTAGGATTTTCATGCATTAGTATTTGATAGATCACGCGGGATTTCAGACATGGTGTCAAAGAGAAAGATGCTCAGCATGCTTTGACATTTCATCATGAATAGTCTTACTAACGAGCAACGCTTGCAAATCATTGAATTTTATTACCAAAATCAGTGTTCGGTTCGAAATGTGTTTCGCGCTTTACGTCCGATTTATGGTCTACATAATCGACCAAGTGAGCAAACAATTAATGCGATTGTGACCAAGTTTCGCACTCAGTTTACTTTATTGAACATTAAACCAACCACACGAATGCGTACAGTGCGTACAGAAGAAAATATTGCGTCTGTTTCTGAGAGTGTTGCTGAAGACCGTGAAATGTCGATTCGTCGCAGTTCGCAGCAATTGGGTTTGTGTTATTCGACCACATGGAAGATTTTACGCAAAGATCTTGGTGTAAAACCGTATAAAATACAGTTCGTGCAAGAACTGAAGCCGAACGATCTGTCACAACGTCGAATTTTCAGAAAAGTTGGCAGAAAATCCGCTTTTTTATCGACTAATTTTGTTCAGCGATGAGGCTCATTTCTGGTTGAATGGCTACGTAAATAAGCAAAATTGCCGCATTTCGAGTGAAGAGCAACCAGAAGCCGTTCAAGAACTGCCCATGCATCCCGAAAAATGCACTGTTTGGTGTGGTTTGTACGCTGGTGGAATCATTGGACCGTATTTTTTCAAAGATGCTGTTGGACGCAACGTTACGGTGAATGGCGATCGCTATCGTTCAATGCTAACAAACTTTTTGTTGCCAAAAATGGAAGAACTGAACTTGGTTGACATGTGGTTTCAACAAGATGGCGCTACATGCCACACAGCTCGCGATTCTATGGCCATTTTGAGGGAAAACTTCGGAGAACAATTCATCTCAAGGAATGGACCGGTAAGTTGGTAACCAAGATCATGTGATTTGACGCTTTTAGACTATTTTTTGTGGGGCTACGTCAAGTCTAAAGTCTACACAAATAAGCCAGCAACTATTCCAGCTTTGGAAGACAACATTTCCGAAGAAATTCGGGCTATTCCGGCCGAAATGCTCGAAAAAGTTACCCAAAATTGGATTTTCCGAATGGACCACTTAAGACGCAACCGCGGTCAACATTTAAATGAAATTATCTTCAAAAAGTAAATGTCATGGACCAATCTAACGTTTCAAATAAAGAATCGATGAGATTTTGCAAATTTTATGCGTTTTTTTTTTTAAAGTTCTCAAGCTCTTAAAAAATCACCGTTTACATATGCAATAAATCTTTGTATATGTGCACACATTGATTTGAAATAAAAGTGCAATAATTTTGATAATATGTAAAAGGTGTTTTTATTTTAAAAGCTTCGAGCTTATGCATAGCCAAGCTACTATACATAACCCCACAAAAAAGTTAAGCGGTGTTAGATCGCACGATCTTGGAGGACAAAATTTAATTTAAGTGAAAGGTTTTGGATCTAGAATCTTAATACTATAATTTCCCATTTCATATTTCAAAACGAATCAAAAATGTTTTAAAAAAAAAAACACTATTGCAGAAAAATGGGTGTATGCCACTCCTTCTGAGTGAAAAATCACAACTATTTTTATTTCGTCATTAATTTAAGGTCATGATGTTGTCATAACGTCATAATAAAGATAAGGATAGTTTATAGAGCCTGAGAGCAGGCGAGCGATTGGCAAACAGATCAGATTTTTGCTTCACTTACAGCGGTCTGGATACAAACGAAGGAGTCAAAGGTTCATGTCAAAGTAGGCTTCGAAGGGCAAATGGAAAGAAAAGTGAAAGCTTTCAATTCTTAAAATGTGTACGCCTTGGTAAGGTGATCAATCTTGAGAGACATATTTAAGGAGGGGAGAAACAAAGGTGATGTTGATAGATCTTGTAATGTAGAGGTTCGAAAATTGTCTTGGCTAACGTGACGAGTTGGTTTTGAGTACTATATAATCTAAGCTCTCGTTCACATACACAAGAGCTCAAGATCGCGAATAACCCCAACAGAGAGAAAAATGGGTTAATTATGGAGAAAGAATTGAAGGGCTAAAGTTTCTTTTCGGAGCAGTTTTTTCTACACCACACTGAGAAACTTTCGAGATCTTTTTAAATGTGATGCAAGAATCATGCATCAATGTAATGGACTTGACACATTTTTTGTCTTCATCAGTGTAAAGCGAGATATGGGAAATCAACTCCGTATTATCATTAATAGTGAGGATAAAAAGAAGAGGACCTAGGTGGCTATCTTGAGGTACGTCAGAGCTAGCAAAGACAAATGCTCGGAAAAGCGCATCTGAAGCTAACATTGTATAAGCGACTTTTTAGGTAAGTACACATCCATTGCAACAACAAATCCGTTTAAAGTCGAGAGTAGAAAAGTCAAAGCTTGTGTCCTTTTTTAAGCGCCGACAAAAGCGTAAGCAGCACATTGTACAAGGTTGGCAGTTGTAGACTTCCATTTCCAAAAACCTTGTTGCTTTGTTGGGGAAATGAAGATTTGCAATAAAAACTTAAAATATTGTACAAGATTCTTTCAAATAATTTTTAAATATTGTTAATGTTTGTTAATTATAAAAAAAATGTCGAAAACAAATTTTTTAAATTATGAACTTTAAAGCAATCTTATTTGAATGGTTTAAACTGAAGTTGGTGACATTGTGGATCGCTAGGTAGCTAAGCTTTTGTTTTGGAAATTCTAAAGATATGATCTACTTAAAACTTGTACTAAATTTTATAATTATTTCTAAGTGAACTAAATGGAATGATTTAGAATACTTTTCGCTTGTTTCTCTTTAGGAAAACACTAAAATATTCACTTAACACACATTAGATCTGAATCTAACATCACGCTAATTACAGATTGATGCATTGCATGTTTTAAATGCAGGCAACAAATACTAACAAAAAAAAAGTAATAACAAAAAAGAAATGTTTAAACAAATAAAAATGTAGGTAGTATTTTTTCCAGGTCGCTTGCCAAATCCCCACAAAAGCCTAACAACCGACTTTTTATTTTTAGTCAGTAGATTCTTGATGCTTATTCATTGGTTCCGAACTGCCTTCCTGTTTTGGCCTCTATTATGACCGATGTCGACGACGACGACGTCAACCCTTTCCAAGTCGTTCTCTATTCATCTTACTTGTGTTTAACAAAGACTAATGGGAGCATTATTCCTGTTTTCTTTTTTCTTACTTTATTTTATTTGTTTTTACTTCGAATTTAAGTCTCTGTCTAAAGAGATACTTTATCTTCAAGTCTGGCCACAGCAGTCAAGAAAATAAGAAGCGTGCACACGAGAAATTATCACAGTTGCATGATTATGGTGATGGTAAAGGCAATGGTAATGGGGATGGTGCTGGTGATGATGATTCTACTGTTGAGCTGATGCAGCTCGAATTCCACACGCATCCATGAGGAAGGAATTTCTGATATATAACAACACCAGAAACAAACAACAACAATACCGTAAAAAACACGAATCCGTGACTAGATTTGGCCGAGCATCTACCAAGTATCTACCAACCCACCTATGTACCTATGCCTACACCTAAAGTTGAGTCTCATAACCCAGCTAGCCCCAGCATGCACTACACTGCACTAACTCTGCACTACACATGCACATTGCAAAGTCATGTGGTTATAAGCCTGGTATACTTTGGTCTTGGGAGAATGGATGATGGTCTCAGGTCCATGCAATGGCAAAAAGAAGACTACAAATGTTAATGCAATTGCAATATGAAGCCGAGTTCTCATTACGCAAATAATTCAATTCAATCAGCTCAAACCTATATACAGGCTAAAACCGACACCATACATACGTATAACTCTCCCATAGGTATAAATACTACGTTTAATATTACGTTAAGTTTGCCGTCTCAGCGAGGTTAGGTGGGATTGGAGGAGCGGACGGTTGGCTGGCAGTGTACGGCTACGGCTACGGTTGACGGTCACCGAGAACCTTGAAGAAACCAGTTAAGCTATTCTAATGTCAATGCCATGCGAATATCTGGCCAAAAGAAAGAAAAGAGCGCAATGGAAAACAGAAAAGTGGTGGATTGGAGGCTGACAAAGAGAGAGAGAGAAAGAGAAGACATATATTATGTGTAGAACCGCCCGCCACCTTCGTAGTCTTCGCCGAGTGGAGTCCAGACCGAGACTGAAAACATGCTTCTGCTGCTGCTACTTCTATCAAACAACAACGTGCTTTTTGCCTAGCTTCGTCGCGCAGCCCCGAGCTCCTCTTAACTAAAATCCATCAAAGCCACAAAAGCTAGCTATACACCAAAGAGGGTATGAGATAACAAAAACCGTTTGTAGTTGTGTATCTATGAGTCAAGTGTAGTAGAGATACACTCTATCTACATAGATACATTTCACATAGATACACTATACAATATACATACATAGATACACTCCATCCTCCACTCACAGTCATGTATTCATGTTTTTGTTTTTGTTTTATTATTTTATTCGAGTTTTGACCCAACTTGGTAAAGACGGGTTTAGTTGGGGCTGGTTATGGTAGACGAAAGAATACGATGACTACGAAGTAAGACGACAGCGACGACGACGATAAAACAACGAAAACGAGTATACAAAGACGTCAGAGGATTGAGAAAAGCAGGCATAGTAGGTACCCTCCGCCGCCACAGCCTCACCTCCGCCGGGCCTCAGCAGCACCAGAGTTACACAATTGAGGAGACACCTCCTAAGTTAGGCGCACGTTAGCTATTTTATAATACAAACAAAAAAGATAAACTTTTCTCTCTCTCTTTCTATCTGTTTCACTTTTTCACTCACTCACAAGACGAAAATCTATATACACAACCAATGGACTAAAAAGTATATTTTTGTGTTACTAGTGCTGCCAATTATTTCGAGCCAAATGATAGTTGTTGTAAGGATAGACTTTGTACTTTTTATTTATTGTTATTATTATTTTTAGGGTTTACTACTGACGAAATAATGTTTACACATTAAAAAACCTTGGAATCGATTGGGATTGTGAATTTTTAAGAGGGTTTAAGTTGATTTTTGTTTATAATTGGGATCATTGGTTTGAATGCATATGATACAAAACAAATACAGTACATATTCCCATAGCCTAAGAGAACAGAGCTTGACACCTTTATTGGTCGATTATGGCGTGAAAGGAATCTCATCATAAGGTATCTTTTAATGTTATACAAGTTATAGTCAAGGTCAAGGTTGTAAAGTTATGTGTAATCGAATATCTGCCTACACATTTTATTGGCAGTGTTAGCGAAGGTAAAAGAGTACAAATCTATGTATAGTTAAAATAAAAGAATAATGAGCTTGTGACGCAATAACTCCTTGAACTCTTACTATGAACATAAACATGGGGTTGGGATTATTATGGAAGTTATAGAGACATTTTGGATTATAGAATTTAAACACCTTATGTCATAATAATCAGCTTTATCGAGGTATGCGCTTGGAAGAAATTTGATCTTCGAACAGGTCGAAATCTAAAAATGTTATATTAAGATATCCGTTTCGACTCACTTGGGCTGCTAATCAGGAACGTTAATAGTTGAAAAATGGTTTAGAAAATTAAAAAATGTCATGGTATCAACAAATGTTTCATTTTTAGGTCTGGAGTGATTATAAATCTTACGTAAAAAAGAGGTGGACTGTTCAATTAAAAAAGCTTTATTCAACTCGATGAAAGTCTTGTTTCAATAAGATCTTGAAAGATAGGATATGGTAATTTTGGAACGGAAAGTGTAAAAATAGATGAGAAAGTAAAGTGTGTTGAAGAAAATGTGTCCCTTTATTAAAGGCCTAGCAGTTTCCAAAAGTTTAATTTGTTCGTAAGAAATTGAAAACTGTTTAAATTGTTCAGACAAATTTCGCACTTTTGAAAAATAACAGCTGACGGTATTGCAAGCGAACATATTCGTTGAGGAAATTCTCTGAGCGAGGGCTGAATAACCTACAACTTTTTAAAAATAGAGCTTCAGGTAAAATGTGCCCTGTTAAAACTAACGTTACGAAATAATTTATTTTAAAAGTTGAAGTGTTATTTTTAACATGGAGGATTGATTTCTCAAAAGCTGGGTTAGGCTACTTTTAACCTGTTTGCGCCACCTCATTCGCACCCTTTTTCTACTGCAATGTAGTGTTAATATAGACTTGAAGACGTTCGGGGGCAGAGCGTATTGTGTTATATTTTGAATTACTCATGCCGAGAAGGCCTAACGACTCTCAACGACTTCTTCAAAAACTTTAATTGTTCACTATGCTTCTTCGATTCCAGCTTACATATGGTTACAACCTTAATTCCTCGTGTAATCAGAAATACTATCCCGAATAGGATAAGATCTATTAAACCGAAAGAAAGCTCTTACTTTGATTCGAGCTGTAAAGAGGTTATTAGGATCAAAGATGTGAGTTTACTGATTTACAAAGCCAATTCCATTAAAATAAGTTCAAACAATCTAAAAAGACTCCTTTTCGGGTACCTTTCAACGTATGGAGTACCCGGAACGTATATCTTACGGGTAACCACGTATTAATTGATTTGGGTATTACCCGGTTGAAATCAAGAGCTTTAATATTCGACGGGTTGAATTTTCGCATTAACAGAAATTACGTCAAAAAGTACTCTAATGTCTAAAAGGTGCTAAAAATGTCTGCTAATTTTAAAAAATATAATGTGCATAAAACTAGGTTACTTTTCGCTCCTACCCTCGTTTTAATGACAACACCTTGGTAAGCTCGATCAATTTAGTCAATTTGCTTGCAGCATAGTTTGCAGTTAATTTAATGCTGCCAATGCTGACATGGTTACTTATGTACTGCGTAATTAATTGTATAAGACGGTTTTCTTTCCCACTCGTGTAGTTGCAAGAGTCCTGAAATACCTTGATAGACACAGATTTGCGCATCTGCAGAACTATGCATTTCGTCTATTATTTTGAAAAGGTGTTATTAAAAGCTGGAAAAACCACTGCGGAAGCTTTTCTATCTGTCCAATTCTATAGGTCTTTTTCCGAATGGATGGAAAACAACATTTCTGCAGGCTATCCCTAAAAAAGGAGAATCCGCCCATAAATCTAACTATTGTACTTACTTCTACCCTTCTTTCCAAGATCATGGAAACACTGATAGATTTTCAGCTAAAAAAATATCTTGAAAAACGAAAGGAAAGGTCACACTAAACAGTAGAACAAATGTTACATCGTTTTGGAGAAACAAAGATTATTGCACTTGATATTTCAAAGGCATTTGATAAAGTTAAGCATCAAGCTCCCTTATGGAAAACGCTTGCATTTGGTATAAATGAATCTCTTCTTTGTTGGGTTATAAATTACCCTTCGGATAGTTCAGTACAAATAACATTGCGCCGTTCCAAATCTTATATCCACAAAATAAACGCTGGTGTGCCACAAGGTTACGTTTTTCCTCCGACACTCTTTCTTACTTTAATAAATGATCTTTTAAGTTTCATTGCTTAGCTGATCCCTTTTTCTTTTGGTTTGGTACTTTAAAGAAAGCGAATGATAAGTTCTGCTGTCGTAAAAAGGGAACCCTTTCCCAAGGCCACTTTCCATGTGTGGTACTTGTATGGAGAAGACTCAACAGCTTCCAGTTCTAGGTATTTTCGTCACAAACTATCTCTGGTAGAGTGATCACTTAGATAAGACATCGCCAAAAACACTGCTAAGTTCTTTAGTTTTTATGACAATACTGAACTGGTTATAATTTACGAAGCATTTATTCTTTCGAAACTCGAGTATTTGAGTCTTTTGGATAGAATTGAAGAGGAAACTTTTAAAATGATAGGCTATCGTCCTCTTACTGAGACATTTGCTTCTCTTGAATACCTCCGTAAGGTCTCATGCCTAATCATTATTATTTCGATATTTTCAAAAACAAGGCTCTAGTACAAAAGGCGATTTCAATCCCACCCATATTAATAAAAGATCAGCATTTTAACTTTGAGCTCAATTTAGGACGTACTATTAGGAATAAGGATTCTTTCTTAAGTCGCGCGGCATGAATGTAGAATTCTTTACCTGCCTCAATATTCAAACTTCGGCACTGACATTTGACAAAAAGAAAAGAGTTGATATTCAACATTTTTCCGAACCACATCTATTCGTTCGGTAAATTTAAAAACTACCTTTAAGACAGTTTCAAGCTTGAAATTTAGAACAATGATAATCTAAGAATCAATAAAAAAGGGATTCATTATAAAATGAGAAAGGCTCTTGGAGAAATTCTATATCATCATGAAGCAGTTAAGATTGATTTTTAATAGGAATTCAATAAATTTTGTTTTAAAATTAGACATTCTTGAAATCTCTCCTTTTTGTAAAAAATTGGATAACCTACTTAATCTGCATTATGCATACGTATTTTTTTAAATTTTTTCTTGGTATATAAAATTTTATTGCATATGCGCTGTCAATTCAATTCTGAAAATGACATTATTATTATTGTCTTCTAAAGAATTACTCTGTGCTTCTTTTGTCTTTTTTTCTGTTGAGTTTTTTAAGTCTAGGTTGTGCTTGTGGCCTAATTTAAACAATACAAATCTCATTCAATACAAATCAGTTTCAGTGTCTACAAAATTGTTCTCATAAGTAGGTACACTTGGATGTCAACAAAAGAATATTTGTATGTGTATAAATGGTGTTAAAAAAGAAACTTTTGTTAAATAAAACAAAAAAAAACTAAAAACTATTAACAAAACGAAAACGCGTAAAAACAGGTATAAATATATTCTTATAGGCATAATACCTATGGCGCCAACCTACGAACAACCAACGCGACTTGTACAGGATACAAACAAAAAATCCCAGACAAAACGAAAAAAGTAACTAAAATGCAATTCCTGAGAATATATAGAAGCTTACATAGGACAAAAGCGGCAATGTAAACTATAACTTCAACTCCCGACTCCTGACTCTCGAGACTCCAGCATCGATTACATTATAGTATCTTGTTACAAAGTAAAGTAGGTAAAGTACACACACTGAAACATTAATATATGCAATATTTTAAAGTTTTTGTACATCCTAAATGTCTGCTTTTTTCAATCTCTCTCCTCCTAAGACTTGAGCATTTTTAAGATGACGTAAGACGAAAGTTACATTCATAAATGAATACATTACATAATATCCTCCTTTTATGAGGCGCTGTTACCACCGCGCCACCACCTTTCAGCAAGTTGAGGATTACAATTTTTGGCAACAAAACAGTCGTCTTATTTTCTTGAAACTAAGAATTAAGAAGAGGTCCATATAGGTAGATGTGTAGGTATAAGTCCAACAGTGAGTAGCGCAGGAACTTTAAAAGTGAAATTAATTTTAAGGAGCAGTCCCATGGCGAGCGGTGTATTTTCTTAATGAATTTAAAAAAAGAGGAAGAACTATACGTCATACTTATAATTGTCACTTACATATTTGTCTTTGGCTTTGTAAACATTTTAAGGCAAAAGTAAAGAAAAAATTTAAACTGTCCGAAACTAAATTACTGCCAAAAATTCGAGCAATTTTTCGTCTTCTTTAAAGTGTGTCTTGGGTATGCACTTAACTATAACTGGCTGAAACGTAAAAACTGTTGGCAAATGGGCTTAAACAAAAAAGTAATAAAAGGTTAAAGTAATAAAAGGTTACAACGCATTGAGTTATATTGGGAAACAAAAGTTGTAAAGATGGTGGTGGAGTTCAGACTTTAGACATTTTAAAGATTAAGAAAAATTATCTTTAAAATAATTCTTCTTCTCAACTGAAGTCTTTTAGTTTCAATAATTGGCGTTATGTATCTTAACCATTACGATTGTTATGTCTTATCATCATGTCACTCGTATTTCATAGCGAATTAAGGCTTCAAAAAAGTTGAACTGTAGGAATTGGATATTTTTAGAATACTTCAGTTGTGATTAGAGGATTTAGAGTACAAAAACTTCATATCGCTTTAGCAGGGACATGTTGACTTTGACAGCATTTGGCGGCGATATTGTTTTTTTTTTTTTTAACTTCCCGTAGGAAGTTATTGTAATGGGTACGATTAGTGAAATAGAAAATTTTGAAATTTCAAGGTCCCTGGAGTCGAAATAAAAGATTTTTAGAAAGATGCCTGTGCGTCCGTATG
This sequence comes from Eupeodes corollae, assembly GCF_945859685.1. Taxonomy (NCBI): domain Eukaryota; kingdom Metazoa; phylum Arthropoda; class Insecta; order Diptera; family Syrphidae; genus Eupeodes; species Eupeodes corollae. The sequence continues at coordinate 142,516,718 of NC_079147.1, read as the reverse complement.
TTCGCGACGTTTTTGTCGTCTTCCATAGCTAAAGAACCGGAAGAGATATGGACTTCAAATAAATTTTGTTATACAGATAATAAGGCACAAAGATGCAAAAAGGGCTCTCAAGAGAATTGCTTGAGTGGTTTTTTTTATCATAGCAGTTTGAAAAAAGGTGAACATTTTATATCGTATTTAATATTTTTTGAAAACAAAAATTCAACTAACGTCACTTCGAAAAATTTACGAATAAAAAATAGTTTTATCTCCAAAACAATTGTGTGCAACAAAAATAACGTTTTTAACATCTGGTAAGATTTTGAGTAAAATCGAATTGACAGTTTTTTGTATAAAAAATAAAGCCTAAAAAAACATTACTCAAAGTTGGTAAAAATTGATTTTCGACTCAAATATCTCTTCAAAACATCGAGATATTGGCTTTAAACTATCTTTATCTTTTAAAAAATATTGTTGTCAACATTTAGTAAAAATTTGAGAAAAATCGAATTGACAGTTTTTTTTTTATAAAAAATGAAAACTTAAAAGGAAATTTAACAAAAGTTGGTAAAAATTGATTTTCGACTCAAATATCTTTTCAAAATCTCGAAATATTGGCTTTAAACTACTTTTATCTTTTAAAAAAAGATTGTTGTCAACATTCATTAAAATTTTGAGAAAAATCAAATTGACAGTTTTTTTTACAAAAAATAGAAACCTTACAAAAAAAGTTAAAGCGTTGAGCAACATGTGGAAATAGTTGCACTTTATGTACACGCGTTTTGATCTTTTTATGGCGTACATGTTCGTCCTTCCAAGTTGACTATTCAACATTTGGAGGCCGAATTCGAGCGCACCGGCTCAGGGAACAATCAGTTAATCAACCAATCAACCCAAAATCTACCGAATCCGAGGCTGTCAATTTCGTGTTGTTCACAAGGACTTTGCCTATCGCTGACCAAAACTTGGATAGTTTTGCGGCGTCTTTTGGGCCTGAACCTATAAAAAATCTAATTGATCCAGGTACTAAACTCAAAAATTAATACGCAACGTCGTCGTGCGTTTGGAGCAGTTGGAATTGGTAAATGGCAAAATTGTCGAATTTGGGACAACACTAACCCACGCGAGATTTACAAGCGAGGTGTGAATGGAGGTCTATGCGAATAAGCCGAAAATCACACCATTGGTCCAATTCAGCCTGAATTATGGGCGAAAACTGGACCTTTCGAATGCGCGAATAGATATATACTGACTTGAAACTTTTTCTAAAAAAGGGTGGTTAGATTTTTAGGACGGATATTTAATGTAAACCACACCTAAACGTCAAGTTTTTTTCTGTATTTATTTGACATTTCTCTACTTCAGAATAACTCGATTTGAACCTAGAGAAATACACAATAAAGAAATGCGTAACAGTTATTCAGGCCTATTATGAAAATGAGTAATCAAATCAAAATGCAAACCGTGCACTTTGTGATTTTTTCAGTCAATTTATCCGTCCAAATGTGCGTAGAATAGGAAAAATCGTGGACAAAATGTGAGCAAACCGGGTCTGCAGAAAATGTTGCGACTATTTCCGATAGTGTGGCTGAAGAACCATCCACCTCAAAACGTCGAAGTTCAAGGTCCAATTGGCTCAAGAACTTAAGCTTTTTGACTTTTTGAGAATGGTAGCAAGAAATGGAAACAGTGGATAATCAATTTTCGAGCAAAATTATCTTCAGTAATCAGGCACCTTGTCACCTCAGTGCAATGGATTCGTCAATAACCAGAATTGCCGAATTTGGACGTATGGTATTCCATTAATAACTTTCGAAAAATGGACTGGCTGTTTCTTCGGGCCGTAGTTTTTCCAAAATGAGTCCGGTCAGGTAGTTACTGTAAATGGTTTTTGCTATCGCAAGATAATGACGAACTTTTTTTTATGGAAGATATAGATGTAGACGATTTGTGGTTTCAACAGGAGGGTGCCAAATGGCACAAATCTAACGAAACAATTAAACGACAAATTAAATGGTTGTGTTGGCCGCTAAGATCATGTCATTTGACACCGTCGATAAGCCAGCAACAATACCTGAGCTAATGAAAGAGAAAATTTGACAAATTAGCAGCGCAGATACTCCATTATGCCTAAGCATCATGGACAAGGCGTGCTGTCGAGGTCGCGGCGGCCATTTGGACTATATTTTGTTCCATGCATAATTGAACAATACCAATATTATCATAACAAAAACAAATTACAGTAAATTCCCGAATAATTTGTGTTTTATTTAAAATCAACATCGGCCCTTAAAAAAAAACCAGCCTTTATTTTAAAAACTTTAGTTTTTAGACTTGGTACTTAAAAAAGCTTATTTTTAGTTTTGAACACTTGTAATTCTTTAAAAAATGTTCAAGACAATAATTTTAAAACATTACATGTATTAATTATTAACAACAATTATGAAGAAGAAAGTCTTGAAAGACTCGAACAAAATTCACCAAAAGCTATCGAGCAGATTATTTCTATATTTTTGGAAGCATTGGTTTGGTTTGGTTTAAGAGAAAAGCAGAAATTGAGGAAGTCTACCTCGACTCCCTGACGCCACTGATGCTTTTGTTAAATTTTTAAATTTGCATACACAAACATTGTATATTTTTAGAAAATAATCAATGTTTTCAAAACTAGGGCACCAAGTAGCAATCTAGAGTTTTTATTCTTTGTTTTTGAGCTGCTATAACATCTTTTTTTCTTGTTTTAAAACCTGTTCACATTTTTTGGCAAACAATAAATCCAAAGCACAAAATTTATTACAGTATGAACGAAGAAAAAAAAAATTAGAACTAAATTTGAAAAACTCACTTGAATCCTTTGTCATCATCGATTCCATTGACAACAACACCATTTGTCGTGGTAACTTGGTCGTCCTTCTTTAAGCCATTTGTATCAAACGGAGAATTAGCCTTTTCTTTGTCATCATGATTCTGAAAAAGAAAACAAAAACACAAATAAAATACATGATAAATATATACATATGTACATATTTTATTTTTACTTTTTTTAAAATGAAATTTTTCGATAAAATATAAAGATTGTTTTCTTCTTATTTTATGTGAATGAAGTGAGAGTGTGTATTTTGTTTGCCAATAAACATAAAATCACGGTTATTTCGCAGCCCACCCTTTTTATATATTTTGTATTTATTTCTGAGCAGGATGTGAATATATCGATCGGGACAGAATTTTGTGTTTTTTTTTTTGGTTATTTCGAGGTCAAATAAATATTTACATGCATCACGAACATATGTAAAGTACAGTACAGACATGCGGAGGCGACGAAACGGACGACGACGAGACAAAATAATGAAGAATTTTCCCTAAATGAATCTTGATATATGGGTTGGGGTAGTGCGAGAACATAAATTGGAGTCTTGTTTTAAGAAAATAATTCTGATTTCCAATATTTTTTAAAATTATTTCTATTTCATCACTTTTGAAAGTTTTAAAACAAAGGGGTTTGTTTTTTGGTCGTCTTGTTTTCAATCTGGCAATACTTTTTTCAGAGTTGGTCTTTTTGACAGCTGTCACTTGATTTTTGTGCAGTTTAGTTTCTCATTTTACGATTAGATTTCATCATGAACAACGTTTTCAAATCGAAAACATTTGCTATGAATATAATGGTCAGGTTCTGTGTCCAAGATTCGGTCGACATAATCACTCAACGATGAAGCTCATTTAAGAAAGATTTCCGTATTTAAAGTGATCAGAATCCACAATCCACAAATCACACCGCCGCTGTTACATACATTTGAGTCGCTCTATGGGCATTGGAAATCATCGGTCTATATTTTTTTCAAAAATGAATCCGCCACGATCAATGACTTTTTCGTACTTGAATTGGAGGATGATGATTATGATGGCGCTGCAAGTCATACAATCAACGAAACAATCAATTTATTAAACGAATCTTTTGGTAGGCTCAAAAACCGATGACGATGACGGGGTAAGTGGAGGCGTGTTTCGTCTTTCCAATCACTGTAGCTTTCATCCAAGCAGAACTTCTGGCCATCAAGGAAGCCCTATCTTGGCTCTACAACCCAGATGCTTATCTTCTCATGTAGTCAAGCTGCAAACAAATCATTGGACTTTATCTCAAACAACTCACCAACTGCTCGAAACTGTTTATCATATCTTTTGGAGACGGTAGATCAGTTCAATATCCACCTTGTTTGGGTGACTGGTCACAGACACATTCCAGTAAACCGCAAAGCTGACGAACTTCCTCAAAATGGGTATAGTTTTCCATTGGAATGGCAACAAATCCAAAATCGGAAAACTCCATTACTCCAACCTTTTCGACTTGGAGCTAATGCAAACATTTTTTAGAGAAGTTGCATAGATGAGGTAGAAGATGAGACAGTGTCTCACTTTATATGTTCATGTCCTGCAGTGTCACAAAAACGAAGACTAAAGCTTAAAAGATTTTATTATAATGATCCTAGTGATCTAAGAAAATCTGACATCTATAGCTTGCTCTGCCTGGTTCAACGAGTAAGGTAGATCTTAAAATCCATGCGGTAACACAACCGCGTTAGTTTTCCCGCCAGTAGCTATTTTAGCATAACCTATATCTTTGTTAGTTCTTTAAATATGGTCATCTTTTTTAACATTTCTGGCGTCGTGGGACTGTGGCGTGGCCTCCACGATCATGTACATAAACACCTCTGGCAGCCACTTCCTCGAAACAATTTTTTAATACATAATGGCAAATCCTTACCCTTATAATAAAGCTACACTTCTGACAATGATGTTTTATTTTATTCGTTTTAATTCTTTTTTGAAACCACACGTATCAAGACAATATTTGTAGTAAAAAATCCATTTTTTGGAAAATTTAAAATTAAAAGAAATCTGAGTTTTCGAGTAAGGAATATGATTTTTTTTGACTTTTTTGACATTCGAAAAACTTTATGAATTCTTATAAGTTTTTTAATGTTTAATCGTGACATAGACTTTGCAATTTCTCGCTCCTAAAAAACGTGCTACTTTTTAGTTCTGATAATTGGTGCGATTAGCCTTAGTCACTTAAGGCTTTAGTCTTATTCTTAACCTAGTTTTGTTAAATTTTTAATTTTTTTTTTCCAAATTTCCAAGGCTAACGATGGATAACGTACCAATTTATTTTGACAAGTCTTTCAGAAGTGAAAATTCTGGTATTTGAAAGTTTGTGTTTGCGGGAACTCGATTCGCAAACCAGAATTTGGTAGTCTTGAAGAATGGAGTTTTTTAAAACCAAGGTAGCAAACATGGCAATTTTGAGGTTACCTTAAGTAGAGGAAGATCAGATACAAACATATTAAAAAGTATGGGCCAAAGTACCGGTACGCCGGACATTGTATTATGTATGAATAAAGATTCAATATAACCATTAACTTTCTATCGGACAGAAAGCTTTGAATAATTTGTATTGTTCGCATTGTAAACTCTAAGGACTTGTGATTATGAACCAATACCTTATCCCAGACTCGACTTTTTTCATTGATTACCTTTTCTAACAAGTTGCTTACACAAAAAGCAACCTAATAGGCCTACAACCTATACCTAGGTTAAACCGGTTTAATGATTGATGCTGTTTTCCAAGACTCTGGGAAATAGAACCGTCTAAGACAGACATTAATAATAATTGTTTGATCTTTAATAACACTCAAAGATTTTATTTATTTAAGTAACTTGTTTATGTCGTCAAGGATAGGTGACTTTTCTATTGCTTGATTTTATATAGGGTATGCCATCTAACGTTAGTGCTTTTCGTGAATGGTTACACTTAGCTCATGTCTAATTTGACAGATATATAGTTTTATCCTTCCGCTGAAGGAATATGGTTGTGTATACGCTTGAACAACGCTAACGATTAGAGAAGATGCCGATTTTGCCAAAAAAAAATCATCTTTTCAGATTATGTTCACTTTGATCTTGGGGGATTTAGACAAGCAACATTGGCGCATTAGGTGCAAAGAAAACCCGCTCGCATACATTGAAGAGCCGATGCACCCAAAACGAGTCACTGTTTGGAGCGGATTTTGGTCCAGAGGCATGATTGGGCCAGTTTTCTTCGAAAATGAGCAAGGAGTGGCCATTACAGTCAATGGAGATCGTTATCGGGTCCGTTGAACAAATATTTGCTCACAAAAATTGAAGAGGAGGATATTGCAAACATTTGGTTTTAACAGGACGGCGCGCGCTACATGCCACACTGCTGAAGCTACACTCGATGTTTTTATAGCATTTGCATATAAAAAAAGTTATTTTGCGGACCCAACATAAGTTAACCTGCCTTAGTGTGATTCGCCAACTGATTGTGATATAGTTGCCATGGAATTATTAACTTCACGAGTAGTATAAAACTCACTTAAGTGAATTGGTATTCGAAAAATGTGTAGCTTATCCAATGGAGGGTGTTAATAGTTATGATATGAACAACTGTTTCTAAAATTATAATAGTGGCAAGCTATAACCTCTATTTTTTATCAATTTCTAAACCTTCTAAAAAGGGTTAACTTGCTTTAAAAAAAAGGAAAGTAGTTCTTGAATTATATTGTGACTAAAATAATGTTTCTTTTAAAAAACGTATTTTTTACTATATCAAAAAAATATGTTTTTTTTTTCAAATTTGTACTTACTTTATCATTGTCATCAAATTTCAATGCTCGCAAACGAGGCTCCAAACCTGACAATGGGCTCTCTTTATTTGTTGGAGAACCACCAAGTACGTATTCAACCATTTTTACACCTAAGCCGCTTGTTGAATCGCGGGGGCTGAAAATAAAAGAAAAATTAATAAGTAAAATAAATTCAATTTCGTTTACAAATAAAAATTGTAATTAAACAAACTTATTTTTCATCAATAATAATATAAACTAATATAAGGTCTTAAAACAAATAACTTTAAGTTTAAATTATATTTATAGCTGCGAATTTTAGAAAAAAGGTTGTTATTAAATCAAATTTTTAACCGTTTTTGTGGGCTTGTAAAAGTTGGAATACTTTTAGTTCTACACCAAACTCGCACCGACTTTTCTAGAACTATTATGGCGGGTTTTCCGTTTGTATTTAATCTTAATACTTCTCTTATTTAAAGTTTCCTTTATCAGAGTTGAGCTAAGACATAATATCGTTTATTGCTTAAGATTAAAATTTTAACGAAGGCGCTGGAGTTAATGTACTACCCAAACCATCCGAGTTAAAAAGCCCTAATATTTCCAGAATTTTACTTTTAATCTAACCACTCCTGTAGATTGTACATAGGCTATCGCAGTGAGGACATTGGAATAAAATTGTAGTTTGAAAGCTGAATGAAGTATATCAAAAATATGCTCTCTAATGCTCTTAGTTAAGCAAAATTTAGGCAACTCCTTAAACTGTAAAAGCACAGGCTGTTTAAGATTTGTATGAAGTAAACGGGAGATCTAATTCAAAAGAAGTTTCAATTCTTGATTTTTTTTTTAATAATATCTGTCGGTTGAATTGTTTTTCAACTTTAACCTAAGTAGTCCAGTTATTAACAAGTGACAAAAAGTCCCCTAAAATTCCAAGTAAGCATAAGAAGTTATTAAGAATTTTTGTCAAAAAGGTCCTGTAAATTCTCTAGAAGACTTGTAAAGCAATGCAAACTTTTAGGAATGCGATCTTTTATGGGAATACGATCTTTTGGGAATTCAATCTGTTGAAAATTCAATCTATTGGGATTTCAATCTCTTATGACTTCAATAAAAATAAAGCATTCGTTGAATCTCCCTAAAGATTAAGACTTAAAAATATGCGAAATTTGCGATATTTGACCTTCAAAAGATTACAATCAATTTTCTTCAATTATTTGATTGTAATCAATTGATTCGACTCATTTGAGACTTCATGCAATCTTTGCATCAACTTGAAGTGAACATCTATCAAGAGCTAAGGTTATGGTTTTTCAATATATTTACAGAAAAAGCAAGAAACTCTAAAGGATATAACCCTTAATCAGAGGGGATGTACATAAGTTTTTTGAGCTTTGCAACTTAATTAGGTTCAGCGTAATGAATGGTACAAGTGATTCGGATAAAAGTGGCGAATTCACTTTAGTAGGCCAACAAGGCTTTTCAGCAGTTGAGCCTAGTAAATGGAGTGTGGATTTAAAAAGTTCATGATTTGGAAGTTTTGAGTATGCAGCTTTCGGACATACGCCACTTTCAGTTAAACTTATAAAGAACGAAACTTTAATAAAAAAAGAGAACAAAACGTCGAAATATCGTCAGAATATTAATTGGGATCTTCAAGTCTAAGAAGGTTTGAGTATAGGGGACATTGAAAAAATAATAAAAAACTCGTATCCGTCATGTAGACAAACGCCTGCTGTTATGACGCTGAATGTGAAGCAGCCGAAAACAAAACGACCAATATTTCAAAAGGCTTTTTATGTATGCTAAAATAAAAAATATACAAAGAATCCATAAGATCCTTAATGGGAAATGTCAAATCATTGACATCATTTATTTGATTCTGAAAAACAACCTTTAAGGCTTTCATAAAGATTTATTGATGCCGATGCACGCAAAACACTTTTACAAAGATGAAATTCTGGAGGCTGTTATAACAGAAGAAGAAGTATGCGTAACTGTTAACAAGCTCAAAGATAGAATTGCGGAATTAAGGAAATATAACTGCGGTGTATAATGGTGAAGAAAGTTCGGATTTTGTTTAACAAAAATGGGAGTAAAACAGGGATGTTCCTTGAGTCCATATCTGTTTTCCCTGTTATTTATTTATTATTATAATTCGTTAAATACTAACGTTAACAATTCTTATCAATATAATATATATTTAAGATCTAAATACTTATAGTTTTTATATTATCATTTGGTGAATCAATACAAGAGCGAAATTGATTATAGCTTTCAATTAATTGATTTTAGGGGCTATGTACATCATAGTTTGATCTTATAAAATTAGTATTCGATGGTTTCTGGATTCTTATACTTGAATGACTAAAACTAAAGTTTAAACTACCAAGAACTGATGGTGATGACATTTGTCCGTTTATTATTCAATCAATAAAAGAAAACTGCAAGTACATCCTATGATTTCTCAAAGAAGGAAGATTTATGAGAGAAAGTCTTTGTGAATAAGGCGGTAATGTTTGAATATCATGAATTGTCTGAAGATTTAACCATTTCTGGAATTGCTGATACTTTAGCATTTTCTAATATTGACGAAACAGTTTCAATTTTGTATAAGATCCTAAATAATTGTTTAGAAAAAAATCTTCCTTTTAAGAAATTAAGAAATACTAACTTTAACCACCCTTGGCACACAAAAGAATTGCTTTAACTTCGTAACAAAAGAAATAAGGCATGGAAAACTTATCTCAAAACTCTTTCTCCAAACAACTTCTCTGTTTATGTTGAATTATTTAATGAATTTAAGTCTCTTTCTTATCTTTTATACGTTTGTTATGTTACTGATATGGGCACCTCTTTGAAAGAGAATCCCAAAAAATTTTGAAAACTTGTAAACTTAAAGAAAATAATCAGAAGGCTTTTCAGTTAACTTCACTTACAAGAACCTTTCGCTAGATAAAACTGTTGATATCTGTAACGCTTTCGCAACAAATTTCCGTGAGTCATTTGTTGATAGCTCTGAAGAAGTTGACGAAGTATATTTTCATAATCTTCTCTCCTTTCCGCAAACTAGCTGTAGTCACAGGCTACAGAATACGGTCCTTGATCCCGATGGTATTCCCCCGATAGTACTAAAAAAAAGTGTAGTAATGCTTTAGTTGAACCCCTTGCGTTCTTATTCGAACTTTCTCTAAAAACTGGCAAATTTCCCAGTATATGGAAGAAGTCATTTCTAACACAAATTTTTAAGAAAGGTAACAAGTCGGATATAACAAACTACAGGCCCATTGCAATGCTCTTAAATTGTTTGAACAAGTTGTTTGTGAAAGTGCAGCGTTATTCAGTAAAAATCTCATTTGCGAACAGCAACATGGTTTTGTGAAAAAAGGTCAACCGTTACTAATCTCCTCACATTTTCAAACATATGTTCAAACGCTTTAGAACAAGGCCAACTAGGCCGCGGAATTATTTTATTTTAACTCAAAGCTCTTGGTTTTCCACCATTTTTCTTTGATTGGATCAAATCATACCTTGAAAACAAATCCTATAAGGTAAAATTTTGAAATTGTCTTTCAGAACCTTTTACTGCTCAATCTGGTGTTCCCCAGGGAAGCCATCTTAGCCCTTTTCAGTTCATCTTGTCTATTAACGACGTATCGTCATGTCTACTTTCAAGTGAAGTTCTCATTTTTGCTGATGACTTGAACATTTTTAAGATTATAAAGACCACCCATGATCGTATCCTTTTCCAAGAAGACATTGATAGTTTCACATTTTGGTGTGGGAAAAATAGCCTTGCCCTCAACCTTTAAAATGCCGGACGATAACTTTTACTAAAAAACGAGTCGTTAGTGTATTTGATTATTGTATATCACAGCAAAAGCTTTGTCGCGTCTCCACATTTAAAGATTTAGGTGATTATTTCTGTTCTACCTTAGAGTTTACACATCACATTAATTTTATTGTCAATAAGGCAAGTTCCATGCTTGGATTTATAAAACGCTGGGCAAAGGAGTTCAATGATCCCTATGTTACTGTTTCTTTGTACAGTTGCCAAGTTCGTCCTCATTTTGAAAATGCATCGCAAGTATGGACTCCTTATTACGAAATTTATAGTATTGAATCCTTGGGAAGATTCTTATGATCTGCCTCCCAATGAACATCGTATTCAGCTTCTTCAATTGTAATCTCTCCATCAAAGGAGTGTTAATAATGATTTAATATTTCTGAATATTGTGATATGAAAATTTTCTTCTGCGTGCAATTATGCAATGGAAGAGATGTCAAAAATACAATCTATGATCTCATCGCCAAATTAGACGAATAACATTGACTTGAATGTATCTTTTTTCTTTTAATATATTTAATAAAGCACCAGAAGAGATATCGACTTCAAATAATTTTTGTTATACAGATAATAATGCTGAAAGATGCAAGAAAATTGCATGAGTGGTTTTTTTTACCAAAAAATGTTGAGACAAATCGGTTTGACAGTTTTTTTTTTACCAAAAAATAAAAACTTAAAAGAAAATTTAACAAAAGTTAGTAAAAGTTGATTTTGGACTCACATATCTTTTCAAAAATTTTAAATGATGGCTTCCTAATAATTTTAACTTATTGTTTTCAACATTTTGAGACAAGTCAAATTGACAGTTTTTTTTTACAAAAAGTAAAAACTTAAAAGAAAATTTAACAAAAGTTGGTCAAAATTGATTTTCAACTCAAATATTTTTTCAAACATTAAAAATAGTGTCTTTAAACTTTTCGTATTTCACAGAAAATATTGTTTTTGATATTCAGTAGTTTTTTTTACAAAAATCCAACAGTCCGTTTTTTCATAAAAAACTCAAACTTGGTAAAAATTGATGTTCGTTTCTTGATATCTCTCAAATTATTCAATTATCCAATTTGTAAAAATTTAAGAAATAGTACTAAAATTGGTAAAAATTTGTTTTCGACTAAAAATCTATTTAACAAAACTAGATTTTCAAACTAAACTTTTTCTTTATATGAAAAATATTGTTGGTTGTTCTAAATTTTTTAAGAATAATTCAACTGACAACTTTTTTAACCCATCCCAAACACCTACAAACTTTTAAACAAGACCAATCGACAGACGGGATGGGAAGTTAACAGCCTCGTTTTATTTATGTAATCATATTAACTTTACTTCTTTTTAATAAACTTAAATATAGAATATTATTATTAAATATAAACAAATTATTAACTCAATTATAAATGAAAAACAAACAAAATAAAAATAAAGAAAAACCATGATGATGATGATGATGGTTTTCTTATATTATTTCTTACCTCAGTATTCCAGCATTTCCGGTTGAATTCGAATCTGGTGCCTGAGGAAATGTCCTCGGTCTTGGTGGTGCTAAAATATTTTCGCCTTGTGTCGACCATGTTGAATCCTTCCACACTGGATGATCGGCAACACCAGGTATATGCAATGGATTTAATGGTCCCGCCGATACACCACCACCATTTGGCCCTTTACCATCGGACTTTTCCCATAGTTTCTTTGCAGTCGATGTTGTTATCTGGATAAAAGAAGTAAAAAGAAATGAGAAAAAATTATGTACAAACGTGGGTAGAAAGAAAAATATGCTAAAATTTAATAAAGCTGATTGCAGTAGGTTTTTTTCTTTCATTCTTTGCATCTACTGAAAAAAAAGGTATAAGGGAGATGGAAGCTGAAGTAAGTATACACCTGTCCATTCGGAGATTAAATAAAAACGTATTTTTCTTCGGTTTTTTCGGAATTTAATTTAATTTTTTTTTTGCACCCTGACGACGATGGTTTCTCTTTTTTATTTTGTGGTGGATTTCATCATAATCATCATCATTTACCCGGATTTACTTGACCTATATGCAAAGCCGAAGCGAAAAAAGGCAGAAAAGACAAAAAAAAAAAAAAACGAGAATGAAACAAACAGAACTACACAACATACGAGTTTACCTATGGTTTGAAGGACTCACATAAGGGAGGACTGACCTTAATCAAAGACTAAATACAACAATAAAAAAAAGGGGGACTTGAAAACCTTCTTTTTTACCAAAGGTTCTAAGAGGAACCACGAACTTGAATAGGGGGGACTTGTACAAACATCAGAATGAATACGACGACGAACTCAAAGTACTACTTGTAGGGAGGTACCTTCGAGTGTAGTTTTTTTTTTCCAAGAGTTGCCAAGGAAGTCTTGACTCAAAAGCAAAAAGTCTGCATAGCGAAAAGCTAAAAGCCAACGTCGTCACTTGTAGTCGAAGTCGACGTAGTCATCAGAAGTGCTGCTGCTGCTGCACTTCACCTGTGTTTTTGTTGTTGTTTTTATTTCTTCGGTTTTTTCATGTAGAAATATTTACATGCATGTTAAAGGGACTAACAATGCGCAAGGTCTTGTTTGCGGATGACAGCAGCACCAGCAAACCTAGCCGGTTGCTGCTGAAGCATCCATAACCAGCAGTCAATGATCTGAAAGGAGTACAAGTGTTAAATGCACCGCCACACCGCTTGAAGGGAAAAGAACGAGTCGGAGGAGGAGCACTTGCAAAAATTTAAAGACACAACCAAGAATAGTCGTGTGTGTAGAGAAGAACAATACAACAACAAAAAAAATGAATATATTGCAGAAAAACGTCAGAAACAACGAATATGTCAATATAATAAAATTTCTTGAAAAATTTTATGGCAGAGCTAAGCGAAAATGAAGAAAAGAAATAGTAACACCCATGTAAAGGGTGGTTAAATTTTAAGGGCCGATGTTGATTTTGAATAGAAGACAAATTATTTAGGAAATTATTGTAATTTCTTGTTATTATGATAATATTGGCATGGTTCAATTATGTAAGAAACAAAATATCGGCCAAATGGCCGCCGCGATTTCGGTGGCAACCGTTCATTCGATGGTCTAAATTTGTTCGACGACGCTAAGGAAAAATTCAGGTTCTATGGCGTTAATGTGCCAAATTTTGTTATCCTTTAGCTTTTGATTGTTGCTGGCATATCAACGATTTTTATTACAAATAACCTCAAAGAAAAAAGTCAAATCACGTGATTTTGGCAGCCAATTGACATCGCCACCACATGAGATAACATGGCCATTAAATTTGGAGCGCAAACGGCAAAAGAGCAATTGTTTCGTGGCAAGCGGCACCATCCTTTCAAAACCACATATCGTGCCCATCCATAGCTTTCAATTGAGGCTCGATATTATCTTACGAAAGGGAACACCATTCACAGTAACTGTCTGACCGGCCTCGTTTTGAAAAAAAAAAAATACGTCTCAATGATGCCGCCAGCCCATAAACAGCACCAAACAGTCACTGTTGGATTATCATTCGCCCAAATGACGCAATTCTTCTTAGTGACGAATCAACTAAGGTGAAAATGTGCCTCATAACTGAAGATGATTTTATTCGAAAATTGATCATCCAGTGTCGCCATTTGTTGCCACAATTATTGCCAATTGTCACGAGGCTTTAGTTCTGACGTCAATTGCACCTGGTAAGCGTGTGAATACTAAGCGTTTCTTAACATGGTTCAAATTGAATTAGTCTAAAATTGAAGAATGTCAAATGAAATGCAGACAGAAAAATTGACGTTTAAGTGTGGTTCACATTCAACATTGGCCCTTAAAATCTAACCACTCTTTATATGATTGAACTGTTTCGACTTGGTTAAAGCAAAGCTAGAAACTTATGACTGGAGCATTTATTATTTCAAAATAATACAGAAATTACAGCCGACAATTCTAGAATGTCCGCAAGGTAGTAAAAATGTATGGTCATTTGCGAAAAAATATAAGCTAATCCTTCTCCACATCTTACTAACGTCATATTGCACATACGTCCTTCTTTCTAAGGTCATGGAAGAATGATAGCTTCTTATTGACCGGGAGTATGTCTTTCGTAGGAAAAGGTTCAGTGGTGATCTCATGGTTTAAAGAAAGTAAAATTAGTACCCTTGATATTAATGTTCGGCATCAATGAACTCTTTTCAATGAATCTCTTCTTTGTTGGGTAAGAAATCAGCTTTTCGAACATTCAATTCAAGCAGTAATCGACGGTGGTGTTCCACAGGGCTCCGTTTTGTCTCCGATATTCTTCCTTATTGTCTGAAACTTCTAAAACACTCTTTGTATTTGTTTTAAGATTCTCATCCTAGGCCTTCGAATGTAAACTTCTAACGGCAGCGTATGATAAGCTTATTAAATTCTGATCTAGACAGCTTTTTCTAATGGGGAATGAAAAACCTAATAGAATTCAATGCTTCAAAGACTCAATGCTATCTACTGTCGCCAAAGCTTCACCCTTAACCAAGGTCACTTTTCATGAGTGGTACTTTCATCGAAGTAAGTAAGTAGATCTGGCTATAATTTTAAGAACCCTTATTCGTACTCGAGTGCAACTTCCATATTTGGGCATGTGCTCCAATAGTTCACTTGAGTCTCTTGGACAGAGTTTGAAAGGGAGCTCTTTATATGATGACAGTTGTCGAACTGAAACATTTGTATTTCTCGAGCACTGCCGTAAGGTATCATAGATATCATTATTTTATCTCTATTTAAACAATTTTCTAGCAAATAGCCAGTTGCAGCATTTCTCCTCTTAAACAATTCAACCATAATACCCGTTCTTCTAGGTATGCTAATTAGTTTACCCTTGAACCCAATTTCGGACTTACTGTTAAGTACAGAGATTATTTTTGTAACCGTACTACACGAATGTGACATGCTTAACTAGCCTCAATATTTCTCACTCATTTTGCAATGTACAAATACTTAAAACCAATGTGCATTATGAGGGTATTAATAATACCCTGATTGCGCGTAAAATTAATTTAAAAAGAAAAAATGGTGTCAAAAAAGATGAATTTCAGCTCAAGCAAACAAAATTCAGCCTTTAAACTACATAGACTCTATCATCAAAAATATTTCCCTCAGAATTATGTTTGTCTTTTGAAAAGCAGTTAAATAAAACTATTTTTAGAAACCTCAATAATTATAATATTTTAGAAACTAGTTTTCTATTGATACAATTGGCTATTTACGGAAAATTAGACAATATCAGTTGAAAACCTTACTTCCTTAATGAAGATCGTTTCAAGTAGAAAATATTTAGTGTAAGTGTGGCATAACTGTGACGTTATTGTAACTTTTTGTAACGTAACTGTGACATAACTATGTCGTAACCGTGACATACCTATTTCGTAACTTTTACATAACTATGTCGTAACTTTGACGTAACTATGGCGTAACTGTGAATTGAATTGAATAAAAGTGTGGCGCAATAGTGAAATGACTGTATCGAAACTGTGACGTAACTTTTAACATTTACCAAAATAAAAATCAGCTTCTTGCTCTAATATAAAGCAAATTCCTGACGTAATTCCCTGTACGTTATTTTCAGGATAATGCAAATATGAGAAGAATGGAAGACACTACTACTGACTTACATTATTTTAAGAAAATTGGAGGAATCCTTTCTGGACCATCTTTAAATAATGCCAGATTTTGTTTAACGTCACTTAAACATTATCAAAAATAGTCTTCTAATAGCTATTAAGACTCTACAACCTAATGAATTTGCTTTATCCACGTAAGGATCTTTGATGAAAATTAAGAACTCTTGATCAAAAAGTCCCATGTCTAGTCATGTTTCAGAGAAAGTCTGAGAATTATTAAAAATATTACTCTTTTAGTAGAGGGAGAACCAACAAAGTTTTTTGAAGTTGTGTTGCTATTAATTCTTTATACAGTATTCAACCTAGAAGGGACCTTTTAGATTCTTTTACTAAAGTTTTAGGGGGCCATTTGCTGTTGCAAATTGATTCGCGTAAAGTGTGAGGAGCAGTTTGGTTGGAATTGGAAATGGATTTGAAGGCAATGAGATGTTGCAATAAGTCATCAGCTACAATTTTTGGTAGTAACCGAGAAATGAACATTGTTTGGGTTTGGTGCTGAATTTAAAGATCTAGGAACAAACTAATAGTTTCTTTACTTCCAACTGAGGGATCTTAACTCGTAGATTTTGGTCTTGACCTTCATTAAGGTTGAATACAATTTTAGCCTGTTAATATTTAATTTTATAGGAGCAGGACTTATGTTTTGTCATTAGTGGAAAAATGAGAGGATAGAAAAGGAAGCAAAGTTTTTTATATTAGTTATAGTTTTGTTGGTTTGAGTCCTACTCATAAAAAAAAAACGCAAAAGTGATATAAATAATTACTGATTTCTTTGGTATTTTCATTTTGGCAACACTGGTTTTGACAGCTTGCGCACGTTTCGCGTTCCTAACCAAGCTTCAGTTAGCTCTTAAAAAATCACTCATAAATATTATCATCATAAATACAAATTTCAAAAATTCAATTTTATATCAAATCAATAACTATTTTTCTTTTAATTGCCTGCTTTGAGATATGAGAGAGAAATAAAAAACATGAATCACTTAGACCACAGCTGCTGCTGATGTATGGCATAAGTACTTTGAACTTATTTCCTCGTATAACTTTTCTCAATGAAGTCCGTTGCCATAGTAGCCATCACCATCGCCATCAACTACCACCACCCCCAATAACCTATAATCCATTTTATTCTGCTCCCTCCCTTCCACTAAGCCCAATTCTCTTATATAATTAAAGTATCGATTACAAGAACATTGAGGAACTCTTACATGCTTTGAGTCTTTCTGGTATATGAATAATTTTTTTTTGGTACATTTAATATATGTATAGCCGATATAAGAATATTCAGAAGCAACTTTTGCAAAGTATCAGTAGTAGTAGTTCAGCATTATATTTGTTCCATATAAAGTCTATTGGAATTATTAGGCCCGTCTTGTCTTCATTTATCGCTTCATACGATGCAGGCTTTTTAACTTCTTCCTCACACAAGAATCAATGAACATAAATTCAAATCAGACCACAAACAAATGAGGAAGTCAGTCAGTCATTGAATAATTAGAGCCCCATGGCTTTTAAAGTATATTGCACCCAACCCAACAAAACCGAACCAATCCTACCATCCAACTTATAGGTACACTATAAAGTATTAAGTTCGCAGTCAGTTAGGTCTTCCGGACCAAAACAGAGAGCACAAAGTGTAAAGAGAGTAAAGAAGACAGGAAAAAAAAACCTCTAATCAATAATATTTCTCATACGCCACCGTGCCAATACTAATATGAAATTTTTGTTCTCTTTCCAAAGTAAAAGAAGAAAATATAGACACTACCGACTTTCTATATACTCTTAGTTATAAGGATTAGCACTTGGGTAGGCACAATACTACTTCCAACTTTTTACGAAGTATGTAAGTCTTGTTCGGTTTTTGCCTGAAAATATGTACTCGTAAAGCTTGACGATATTCCCTTAGTACCTATCTATATGCACAAGCTTTAAATGGATTAAAATTAAGAAGAAGAAGATACAAAAAACGACAAACAAATTATTAGTTTAACAAATTTGAAGTAGCTATACAGCGTTGTTATACGAAATTGGTTTGACATTAGTTTGACATTTCACTGCTGTCAAAAGTTAAAAATTAAATTTAAGAGCAATTTGCTTAGAATAAACATTAAGGAATTAGAGTTTTGATTGGTAAGGTTAAAGTGGCTATCCGTGATGGAGACAACCTTAGGCCAGTTTCATGGTTCACTTAAATCTTGAGACGTTTTTCTAAGCTCAATGAAGCCGCTTAAGAAACGTGATTGAGATCAATGAGATCGTTATAGAAGATTTCTCGTAGGTAAGCCTTGCGTTTTTGAGCTAGAGCAGGGCATGTACAGAAGAGGTGCAGAACTTTTTCCTCCCCTTCCTCATCCATTCAGCTTCTGCGTGACGTGCTTTCTTATTGGAAGGTGCGTCGTTATGACACCGATTATCGAGCTTATATGCAATCTGCTTAGAGAAAGCAAGCACCTTGATCGCTTTTAATTTAATGTAGAACAGATACTTTTTGTGACCTGACACATGGCGATGTTATTAGACCAGATGTTTGCCTTTTTCATAACGTCTTCCATTAGCAATAGTTTACATGTAGCATTGGTATGCCAGTATTAGCCAACGTGGTAGAATGGGTTGTACTGTATTAGTGCTGGCGAGTTCATTTGCCTTACAATTGAGAAATCTCTAGGGACTAGCACCTAGCGAAGGTAAATGTTAAGCTCTTGGGCCTTTTTCATTAGAGATAGTCGGCAGTTATGGACTGCTATAGAGTTTGTAGAGACAGAGTCCAGAGATTTGATAGCGGCCTGACTATCTAAGAAAATACGAGTGTTAGATGTTAATTTCATGGTTTCTTGAAAGTAGGACATGACTTCTTTGAACGACAAAAGTTTCGCCGGAAACAATCGACAATGATTGGGTAGGAGAAATGAGAGACTAAATTTTTTGTCGTTCAGAGTGCACACCTCGACCCCCTTTCATATGTTTTTGATCCATCTATATAAAAGTGGATTGACTCGTTTTCCAGGAACGTTTGATTGGATTCCTTTAATATATAGGGAGTGGGTTAACATATGGAATTTTGTGTTTCCTCGAAAATAGGACTAAATCAGTCCAAACCGATTAGTCGAAAGTATTTTACTCGTAGTATCTTAGGATTTTTTTTTAGGGTGTTAAGGTGCTTTCCTGAAACCGCTATAGCAACGTCATCCACATAGGCAATAACTCTGAAACCTTCCAGTTAGGATTTTATTTACCACCATGTTAAAGAGCACAGGGGATAGAATTAAACCTTGCGGTGCCCCTCTACTAACGAATCTTCTAGCAGAAGAGTTACCTTGTTTTGAGTTAATTATTCTGATATTCAGCATTAAAATAATTAGCTCCCCTAACGAACTCTCTACGTGCAAAGATGTTAGGGCAGATCAAATCGCCTTCGATGTCACCACTTTGGTTTTTACATTAACTCCTAGTACTTTTTTTCAAAAAAACACTTCTGTATGGAGACTTTTTGGACTAAGTGTAGATCGTAGATCTTTAGCCCTTACTTGAGCTAAAGCTTCTTTTATATAACTCAAAACTTAAGTTTGACTTAAAAATTCAAGTTTAAGCTAATGTTTTTTTTTTTAATCACAAGATTCAATGGATGCTGCTGGTTAATGATAACCAATTTCTGTTGTTCCAACAGGAGGACGGTACATTGTGTCAAAGGGCTTTTACAGTCCCATTTAACTGATTTGTTGCAATTTGTTTTTTCTTCAAGATTTCTCAAAGTTACATGTCTATGTCATGCCTGAATTCAGATAGGTTTTCGCTCATTAAACTAATCAGTTATACCTATCATTGAAAACAATTCGGAATATTTTTTCAATGATAGCTTTAAACGGGCTATAAAATGAATTCCAATGATTTGTTTTAATGATAAAAATGATAGGTAGATCTGATTGTTTTTTTCGCCTTAAACTCATCAGTTATAACTATCATTAAAACTATTCCAGGACCTATCAAGGTTGTCCCTAAGTCAACCTTTGTTCTTATCTGTACCAGGTTATGAATAGGACTCTCGACACTATTTAAAGAATAAGCTAAGTATTGAAGAGCGTGCCGAGTGACCGAGTTTTTAAAACACCCACTATTTCAAACCAAACCGAATTTCGTATAACAACGCTGTTCAACGACGATAAGAAATATAGACTGAAGGCAGAAGTCAACTTTTTTTTATTTACAAACACTTGATTTAAAACGTTATTTCATGTAACGCTGCCCTTAATTGAAGTTTGTTGTCCTAGAAAAATAAAACCTCGAAGTTCTTTAGACTCAAGCGAAAATCGAAGCATGCTAAAACCGAACCGAATCATCTTCTGATGATGATGATGACGAGATGTCGATGTAGAATGGTTTGTTTACTCGTGTTTTATTTCAATCAAGAGCGCAAGTACTTTTGTCGACTCGTAGTTTTAATTGGAATTATGAATAAACAAAAGGAATACAAATTCCATTTGATAGAAAATGGAAGGCACAGTTCTTGACTTTTTGGATTTGTAGAATTAATAAAAAGAAAAGTTTGAATTTTATTTTAATTATTACAACTAAAAAATATCTATACCTTTATCATCTTTGTTTGATTAATAAACAAAATTTGACTTTTTCGTTGGAATTTCATTTGAAGTCCTCTGATCCACGTGTATGTAAACATTCTTTTGATTGCAATTTAGAAATGTGTTGACTTTTGTGAAACATGAAGATTTAGCACATTTTTATAAAAATAAAATAACATTCTGCAGCAATCAAGTCAAAATATTGTTGTATGCGTCAATTAATCAAATAAATCAGACTTAATTAAATTGTCTGACACTTTAATTTGATACTTCATTTTTAAGTATTGAAATAGGTAATGTTTATTTTTGTGTCTTTAATTGAGAACCTTTAAATGTCAACTGTCAAATTATTTAAAACGCCAAATCTAAAGAAAATTCCATTTAATTTTTAGATAGTTCTTAAATTTAGGAAAAAGAACACGAGTATTTGTAGAGTTGTAATATTTATTTGAAAGAAACTAGAGATGAGATCAAAGGTAATAAGATGCAAAGGTGAAGAAAGCTACGTATGCTTGCTCGCAACAATATAAGTAAATTATTATATATGATATAATTCCTAAGCGATTTTATGGCTGAATTTTGAAGTTACCTCTTTGGATCTTATGTTCCACAACACCTTTGGAACAATTCCTGTGTACTCATTAACTTAACCTAATCTAACGTCTTACCTATAGACTTTCGCGTAACAGAACAGTAAATTTGTATAACAATTTTTTTTCTCTAATCCTGACGCAATAGAAAAATATTCTTTGTATTAAAACCTAATTTCAGAAAGTGGGTGGATACCACGCCCGTACTTAAGATTTTTGTCCTTTTAATGCAAATCAATTCGTTTCACTCTGCTTAATTTCATTGCACCATAACAATTGTGAATATTAATTTTAACTCATAGAATTAATTTAAGAAAGTGGGTGTATACCACGCCACCTGTGTGCATAATTTTCATGCCTTGATTATTTACTGAATTTCATTATTTTACAACACTAAAAAGTGATAACTAGATCCTTGTAAATCAAAAATCGCTTTTTTTGAAATTTTCCAGTCCTTGCGAAATTTAAACGTTCTGCGATGTCGGGAAGTACTTCATAATTTTGATGATGGATCAATAAGTGAGTTAGTCAGTCATTGAATCAGTCATTCAGTCAGTCAGTCATTCAGTTAGTCATTCAGTCAGTCATTCAGTCAGCCAGTCAGTCGGTCAGTCAGTCATTCAGTTAGTCATTCAGTCAGTCCTTCAGTCAGTCATTCAGCCAGTCATTCATTCAGTCAGTCATTCAGTCAGTCATTCAGTCAGTAATAGTGTAGTCTGTGTGCTTTGGAATTAAAAGAGCTACAGTAGCTTTTTTTATTCAGTCAGTCAGTCAGAAATTCAGTCAGTCATTCAGTCAGTCATTCAGTCAGTCATTCAGTCAGTCATTCAGTCAGTCATTCAGTCAGTCATTCAGTCAGTCATTCAGTCAGTCATTCAGTCAGTCATTCAGTCAGTCATTCAGTCAGCCTGCCTGTCAGTTAGTTTCCTTTTTTTCGATTTTTGAAGTGCCGTATCTTAGAAACTGTTCTCTACGGAGTAAAGGCTTGGTAAGGTGCTATCGAATATTTTAGTAAGTGTTACAAATTTGAGGTTCTTGGTTTGATTGGTTCTTTAATTAGACAGGGGTTATAAATCGTCTTAGATTGTACCCATAAATAGGCAGTAGTGCTGGGGACTACCGTGTACTTAAATTGTAACTTTGAATATTGATGAATTGTTTTTATGAATAAAAAAAACTTTGATACCAAACCAAACAAAACCCAATAACTGCATTTTTTGTAACAGGCCTAATCAAAAATTAAAAATTGTCATATTTTTGACAGGTTGACATCGATGGGAGAGTTAACATTGATTGATGAACATAGCCTTTATATAAAATAAAGTAAAATATACAAAAAATATTTCACAAATAAAACAAATAGACTAAACTAAGTTAAATGTCGGCATAAAATCGAACTAGTACAGGCAGTGTGTAAATATGTGTCCTTTTTTTATAATAAAAACATAAAAAACATCTATATATTGTTAAAACTGTCACTATGGGGAATGTCATCTAACTTGACCTAGATTGCAATGATTTTTACATTGGTTTTTATATTTTATTTTTATTTATTGGATTTTGTTTTTCTAAGTGGCCTTAGGCAATTTTATTAAACAAAAAAACATATGTACATACACGTAAAGTGATAGTGAAATATGATGAAGGATTAAATTAACTGTTGTAATCGATTGAGGAAAAAAATAAAACTAATATATTTCGTATATCCTTGAGTGATGTCAGGACAGCAATGTTAGTAAAATATACACCTAGCTTTGATTAAATTATACAAAATTTTGATTGCACTCGAAATCAATCAAACTTGAGAGATAAACAAATGTATTTTTTAAAACATTGATGGTTCCATCAATTTTATGATAACCGAAATAAAAAAAATAGACAGAAAAGTGTCAAGCATTTTATTTTATTTTATTTTAATTTATTCTTTATTTAACCAAGTTGTGTATGGAGTTGCTGTTGAAAAACTTATAACTTTCAGTTTTCAAGTTGGGATTGAAGACTGTCGTGTTGAACACATGAAATTTAATGAAGTTACATAGAATTTAAGATTTTATTTTCATAGAAAATTTATTCATTTATCAAATTTAGTTACTCTGTTGTATGTCAGGACTTAAAAAATGCGCAATTGCGTTCATGGGGTCTTCTAAGAGATACTTGACAACTTTGAACTTACTTTTATTTTTACTAATAATCAAATTGTCATGTTACTGTCAATTTATTCAATAAACTCAACATTTTGACCAAAGCTCTTTAACGCGTAAAAAAAAATTCTACCAATATTCGTAGTCAGTGGCAGGAATTTTATGAGCATTAATATAAATTACGGGTCGTAATTTTGTAGAGTCTACATATTTGTTCTATGATGCTGCCGATTCAGGAAGACACCAGTTTGGTCGAAGTATTGGAAATATCGCTGCCGTTCAGGTGTCAAATTAGTCAGGGACTTTCTCAACCACGTTATGTTGCATTGGTTTACACCCATAGAAGATCAAGCAGACTCAAGAATTGAAGCCCATAGATCATTTGAAGCGACGTTAGGTCTATGTTTAGGGAAGTTGTCAAGTCCTTATTGGAAATGATTATAATCATAAATTCTTTGTCGTTAAGTAAAAATTTCACCCTCTATAACTCAAGACCTTCAAAATGCACACGGTATGAGTGAATCCAGAACATTTTTGGAACTTTATCGTATTTTTTTTGTCGTTCCATTTAGGCCAGTGACCGACTTGATCTTGGCGAACTGGTTGTGGTGGTACGAGTTGGGAAGGTCATTTATGTTTTTTGCTAGAATATCACTTTCTATAGATCAGCGTGTTTTGAGCCCATCTTGCACAGAGTTTCAGCAACTTCCAGGCGAAAATCTGCGGATACCATGACAGCCTTGTGAGGAAGATTTGTATCTTTGCCCTTTTGTAGAGCAGCCATGAGTTGGCCATCGTAAGGTCCAAGGAGTGATAAAACAATCGCATCTGCCATCGTTTGATCCTTAGTCGTATCTTGTAAAAATACCCATAATACTGTCGATAAGGTCAGCGCCACCCATGTGGTTATTATACTCGCTTACAACATTGGGTTGCGGGATGTTGATATATGTCGAGTTTTTTTTGTCATATCTGCGTACTTCAGATATGGGATTTTGCCCAGTAAAAGTGGAAAACAATGTAACTAGCTTAATATATTTCCATACAACCGTTGAAACATCGATTCCGTTGATGTTAGCTACGTACTCCTCTGAGTATCCTCGGTCTTTCTTCATAATTACTTTTTCGTTTGACAACTTGCAATCTGGAATTCTATTCCTTCTTATAGTACCTAGACCATGAATACCATTTTCGGCTACATATTCAAAAAGATGCATAGAAGTGAAGTAGTTATCAAAGTAGATTCTGTAATTTTGGTGTCTAGGAATCATGCCCGATAATCTTACTACGACAGTGAAGACGCTCCCAAATCTGGCTCTTCAGCACTCACAATGTTTGCCTTTCCAGATCACTGTCTTATAACCGAAACACCATTCAAAACATACAAATTGTAGCCCCATTTATGAGGTTTATTGGGGTTGTACCTTTTTAGAATATTAATTGCATTTGTAGAGCAAATTTGTTCGTCGCCACAAAGCCTTGATTCTAGAGGAACTTTTGAATATGCTTCATTCAAAGCCTCAACAACTGGATAAATATTAAAAATTCTAGCGTTGTCGTTGAAATGAAGATGCTGTCTGATCTTTCCTAATTTATTTGATGGCATTGTTTGTTGGATAAGAGGTGTACCAAGGACGAAAAACCAATGGTTTGTTACTCTAGGAAACTGAATCAGTGACATTATATAAACCAGACCAATGAATTGACTGATTTCGGTCTCAGATACACGAAAAATATTGTTTCGATCTTTCTGTACCAGATAGAGGTTTGTTTCTTCGGAAATTTTCTTTATAACTTCCGGGGAAATAAGCACAGAGAGAACTGTAGAGGAGTATCAAGATTCGATATATCAGAACCCAACGATTCTTTGCCAGTAAAAGCCAGCTGCTGCGCATTTAGCTCTAGATTCTTCTTTTTCCAGAGCAATGTAAGTTTGTTATGCTTTCTTTGTTTTGCAGAAGGTCCTGATGGAACTTGAATGCCTGAACTCGATGGGGTCGGTCCTTCCTCGGGTTTCGATTTACTGATGTCTTTATCCAAATTGTCTATTAATTTCTCAATATCAAAATCGTCTTCAAAAGACTTCTCAAGAAAACCTTAAAAATCTGGCTCGAAAACAGGATCCGCTAAACTATCTTTGTCAAAGTCGAGACCATCTTCACTATCGGAATCTTGGAGTAAAAATGTCATGGCGTCGGTGAGCCATCCTAAAACATAATGTAGCCTACAAGCTACAAACACTAAATATCCCTAAATACGAACATATCTACAAAATTTCCAGAATAAAATAGCAAAAGAGGTAAGTACGAACACCTAACTTATAGATTCTCAAGGAAATAAGCACAAACAAACGTAAAATCTGTTTTGTATTCATTCACTGAACTTGCATTTCAAATGACATTTCTCAATTTCAGACCAACTCGATTTGAATCATGGAAAGATAATCGTCCAAATGTGTTTACAATCGGGAAAATCAGGCACAAATTTGAGCAAACCGGGTCAGGTGATGTAAAAACACCAATGCATGCTCGTGCAGATTCTGTTGCAGAAAATAGAAAATAGGGCTTGCTGAAGGGCTTGTCGTTGTGCCTCTCACTTTCGTCGCCATTAACTCAAGAAGTAAAACCTCTTGTGGTGAGGCACATTTTTAACTCAATGGACTGTCAATATCTTGGACGCTAATATAATGCGATTTGAAACCGTTGGACTTCTTTCTCTGGAGTTATTTGAAAGAAAAGGTGTGCCTCTATAAGTCACCAACAATTCAAGAGCTAAGGGATGAGATAATTTGGCACATTAACGGCATAGAACCTCAATTATAAATCAGCTTCATCTAACATTTTGAGCATAGGGTGGACGTTTGCTGCCAATTTCGCAAAGGCTTTTTGGCAGATATTTTGTTCGATACATAATTGAACCATACAAATATTACCATAATTAAAAGAAATGACAGTCCTTTCCTAAATAATTTGTGTTTTATTCAGAATAAACATCAGCCCTTAAAATTTAACCACTCTGAGTTTTGAGAGTATTGTTTACCTTTAATGTAACTATATAAATACCACCACCACCCCCTCTCTTTACATCAAATTATATTGAAATGACAGTTTTAGAAAACTGTGACGATAGAATAAATCTTTCGAGAACCAATGAGGTAAACATTGTATTTTTGTCCTAAAACAAGTCATAAAATATTCTTAACAAAGCAAAGTCAGGAAAACTCTCATATACATTTTATTTTTTCCAGGTTATTTGCAAGGTCATCGCATATTTTAGTATAAAGGATATCAATATGCTTCATTAAAAAGTATGAGATTCCATTCATAACAAAAAATTAAAGGAAAACCCCATTTTAATTCTCAAATAATAATTATTATCTACATTATTTTTTTTTGGGTAGATTTGCTTAATTCAAATTGATTCGTTTATATTAAATAAATTACCGAACATTTGGTATCTTCTAATTTCAGCATTTTCAGAGACCATTCTTGTGGAAAAAATAATCGATTTTATAACAATAATCTCTATAGACTTTTTTTGATTAGGTTGTTTCACTAGGTAAGGCTCATCACAATTTTATTCAACTTTATTCTTACGTAGCAATAACAAAATGAAGCAAAGGTATCTTTTGACTACTTACAAAACAACTTTGTATTTTAAGAAACATTATCTTTTAATGTTTGTTCGGGTAAATAAACTCCGGCTTAGAGGTCAATTTTCGACCACTTATTGCAGCAATCGGGGATGTACTGTGTCAGAAATAACACACCAAACATTCTTTTCCAAGGCGTCAATCGTTAAGCGATTTCACAACACCTCACAAAAATAGGTCCAGTAGTTTTGAATTGACAGATCTTGGAGGTTAAACCACTACCTATAAGCCCACGAGACAACGCGATGCGAGAAAATGCGCTCACCAAACGTAATATGACTAATCGAACCATTATTTTGGTAATGTTAAGACTAACCTTCTTAATCAAATGACAGCTGTCAGAAAAGTCCAATTCCAAAAAAAAGTATTGCCAGATTGAAAACCTCATAGTGCATGTGACATGATGGTTAGTGCGTTGGACTTTGACAAATCTTCGGTCGATAAGTCTTCTTTCAAGCATCAGCAAAGTTTTCGGTAAGAAAAGGGCTGCGGACAACAAATAGTTCCGGATAAACAGTTCGGGTTCAAGGCGGGTCATGACACAATTTATGCTGCGTCTAAACTCGTTTCTAATATCCAATGGAATACATCAAAACAACAATGCACAGGTGCTGTTCTGGTTGATTTGGAAAAGGCTTTTGACACCGTATGGTTAGAGGGTCTTTACCTAAAACTCAGCAGGCTTGGCATAAGCAAGTCATTGTTGTATATACTTTATGATATGCTTAACGGTAGAAAGTTTTTGTCAAAATTGGCAATGTAACTTCTACCACAACATTCACAATTAAAAATGGTCTTCAACAGGGTCACCGCTCCCGATTCTCTTCAGCAATTACACCAGCGATCTGATAGGTAGTCTTACAAAGGCAATTGCACACGTCGACGATCTAATTGCGTACAGAACGGCCCGAAAGGTTGAGGTTATTAGAATTCTCGACAAGATTCAGCGATATTGGGACGACTGGAAACTGAAAATAAATGTCCAGAAATCGGAGACAATTCTCTTCCGGACTCCGTTGGCTAGGGCCACGAGTTATACGTGCAAGAATTGGCGCAAGATGGTCATAGTTGATCTTCACGGGCAGCCATTAGCGAGCAAAAGTACCTCGGTATCAGGTTAGATCAGTATTTATATTTCGACAGACATATCAATGCTGCTCTGACCAGGGCCAGAGGAGCCTTCGCTCTGACAAAACAGCTGTTTTACAGCAGTCGGCTTGACCCCAAAGTGAAGGTAATTTGCTACATGGCCCTCATACGTTCAATAATAGTTTATGGTTGTCCTGTGTGGTTCAACGTTGCCAATTCCCAGCTGGAGAAGTTTCGGGTGTTCGAGCGGCAGTGTTTACGACGATGTACCGGCTTATATCGAACAGCCGAATCTTCTTACGTGCATTACTATTCCAACGAGGTCCTATACAACGGTGCTCGAATCAACAGAATTGACAATTTCGTGATAAAACTCGTTCGAGGTCACATTGCAAGAGCTATGTCTTGGACCAGCAATTTAATTTTCGGGACGTTCTATCCGATCGAAGAGTATTTTGAAAGTGCACGCTTGAGCGTCTTCATTCCTCTTTTTAGATAGATGCGGTCTGATAGAGGAAGATTGGCAGTTCCGCTAATCTACCACGTCATGGAACAAGGCGAAGCCGAGCTCCTTCGGTTCAGTAGGGATGTGTCCGAACGGGACCGAACTGAAAGTCTGAAGTGAGAACCGGTTTTGGTGGCTTCAATCGGCACTTGATAGTGGGTAGTCGGGATGGGGTTTTAAGCCTTGGCCGGCTTACATACTTGTACAGGACCAGTAAGTTAGTTGTTAGTTATGGATAAATAGGCTTGTTTTATGAATTTTTGTCTAGCTTTAAGATAGTTTTGAGAAATAATGAATAAAAATGAATTTTAAAAAAAAAAGTGAGTTGGACTTTCATGCCAGAGGTCTTGGGTTCGATCCCTGCCTGTGTCGTCTAAAGTTTTTTTTCACCGGTAATGCCTCTTGCGAGGAATTGACAAATTCTCTAAGAGTAATTCTTGTCATGAAAAGAGTTTTCTCTTATTAGCCGTTCAGAATCGGCTTAAAACTATACGTCCCCTCCATTCCTGAGAACATTACTCGCACACAGGAATGGTTGAGAGACATAAGTCACTACGCCCTAGTTTTCAACGGACTGTTGCGCCAACTCAATTGTTTATTTAGATTGAAAACCTCAAGTCTCAAAAAAACACCCGTAACTAGTCCTTGTATGAACAAATTTCAAATTAAATGATAATGCACATTGTAATTTGGTTTCAGTAGTTTGACTTAATTATCACCGAACGATGACGTCAGTTTACATTTTGGAAACTTTCATGAGGTTCTTTATCTGAGCTTTGTTCACACTAGGCACATTGACAGCTTATCGTAATCGTTTTCATTTTCAACACCTAGAGAAGCAATGGCTGGTGGTCGCATCAAAACCATCATCAGGAGCCATCACACACACAAACCAAAGCCAAAGGGTTTAAAATTAGTTTTCCGTGAACTTTACTCCAAATGGAGACTTGAGGGTGAGTAATTTTTTGACTTTCATTCAAAAAGGAGGCCATCAAGATAAATACACACACCGCATAGTCCGCCGTTCGTACCATCTTCTGTCAAACCTTCCAACTATATGCAGTCCAGCTTTTTGGGGGGCTTCAAGTGTGCGTCAGTGTTAAATGTATTTATTCATTATAAACGAAAATCTCTGAAGAGATACATGTACGAGTTTGAGCTCGTATTCCATCAGGAAAGGCGTGAATTGTGCCACAGTCAATGATGATGATGCGCCAGATAAAGTGACAATAACGTGCCTCGTCGTCGATGGTGGTAAATGGCGGTGGCGGAGCTGGGTAATGGTTATGGTGCTGGTGATGATGACAGATTTCATCAACATCATCGAGCAATGAACATTTTGATACTGTACGATGCCGATGATAGGGGGAAATACATTGAATGCACTTCTTGGCTAATGAATGATAAATTAGCGACATGTAGGCGGATAAATGGAAGCACTAAAACAAATACAGGATGTGTGACAAAAACTCTATCATTGTCTCATATTGATGCTTCCGATACGAATACGCGACTCCCTATAGCACTTGATTGGATTGAGGGTGTGCATAATGCACCACGCGATAGAAAAAGAGATTTTTTCCGAAGAGTAGTGAAATGTGATAACAAATTAAAAAAAAAAAAACTAAATACAAAAAGAAAATATTGATAGTTCGAGATTTTAATTAGACTAAAAGCTTGCAGAAGGAAATTATTAGCTGTGGAGAAAGAGCTGATTCTTTTTTGACTAGTTTACGTAATGGTTGTGTGAATTTTGCTGTGAAGATGTGATTTATTTTTTGATATTTAATTAAAAGTTTTATTAATTATAATTTTGTCTACCAACAAATTCGTCAGTTTTTAAATTTTACTTCTCGCTAAATTCGCTGAGTTGTAAAAATCAAGTAGCGCCAATAATTCTCGACAAAATCTTCTCAAGATGTGTCATGAAACCAAAGTGCGATGTTTAAATCGCAATGTTTCCAACAATACCCCACCCTATTTGCTTTCTTCAAAATGGGGCCTATAATGTTTGACACCTCCTTCTTCCTTTTCTCTCTTTCTCTTCTTCCTTTTCAAAATCCTAGCTGGGCTGAATCGAAGGTGTTATACAACCCGTGTCGATAATTAGCTTGACTAAGGGCCCATTTAAAAAACCAGATTAGTAGCGTCCTCCGGATTAACTATAGCCTTAAAGGGATCTCAGTGGAGATGGACCACTCTTTCTTCGATAGTCGTGAAATTCAAATGAATTCTTTTTCTCTTTGTGTTACGGATAATTTTAAATAGTCAAGATCGGAAAGGATTTCGACTAAAAAGCCGTCTTCTGCTTGGATAAAAAGGAAGAAAAACTTATAGACATCGAGTGGTATATTGCGGAAAGCAAACCTCTTCAAGCTTCGACACTGCGTTTCAGTGTTATAGAAAGAGTCTAAACTTCTTCCGCATTCAAAGCCTAATTTCAGTCCAAGAAGTACGGTAAAGCACGGTTCTTTTATCTCCTAAGAAACTGAGAATCCTACAGAAGCTCCACAACTCCAAAACCTTCTACAAGAATATGCAAAATGCTAAGAGGGTACTCAAGGTGTTTGATGAAAAACCTAACACCGCAAGCCCTCAGTACTATGCAAAAATCAATTAAGCTTAAAACTTCAGAACCAGCGTCAAGGCCAGCGGAGGATCTACTTCATTACATTAGATTACACACTACTCACATAAATGTACAGAGTAGAGAACACAGCACCTTGAGCGATTAGACTATGTAAGGTGATAACAACACAAGACAGAAGAACAGAAGATAAAGAATAACAGACAAAATGAACACATGACAACAGCACGCGGTAGGTTTCGAGAGTCCCCCATCTGTCTACTGACCACTCTTACTGATGCTTGATCTAAGTGATCGATGGGAACCGAAGCTTTATCAGTGACTAGGCGGTTGCCTGGTTTTACGTCAAAGCGCCAAAGGTCTATGGAGAATACTACATCAGTACCCAAAGGCTCCAAAATCCTTTATATCAGCACTCACCGGGATCTCTGTTCGTGGAAAGATCTTCCAGTTTTAGTGCGAAAGGAAAAGATTTTAAACGCAATTTTCGACAGAAAAGATATTGATTGAGGAAAAGCTCCAATTGAGATTCCTTGATTTTATTATGCAGTGCCCTGAACCACTTCCAATCACAAACAACGGTGGCTTATTTTAAGCAAAACTAATGGTATATGACAATCAGGGATCGCGAGATCTTTAATGGCATCAAGACCACGTAAGACTTATGGTATTTTACGATCAAAGTCCGAGAGATCTTTTATGATTGTCTGTTAAGACACCAAAGTCATATTCTTCGAGCACTTGGAAAAGACTTATGAGCAGTGTCCTGGCTATGACATTAAAATTATCTTAGGATATTTCAACGCCAAGCTAGGAAGAGAAGACATCTTTCGTGGCACAATCGGGAGATACAGTCAATTGCCAACCAGATTGACCACATTGCGACCGACGCACGGCACTTCTTCAATACACAGGATATCCGAACTTTCCGAGGGGCCAACATTGACTCGGACCACTACCTCATTGTAGCTAAGGTACGGCTACGGATATCCCGGTTCAAGACAAAACAAGGAATTACTGTGAGAAGTTTCGACGTTAGACGGCTACAATCTCAAGAGACTGCCATATCCTTTTCCGATTGAGTCTCTTATAACCTCTTACGAAGTTTTATGCTGCCTACATTACGCATTGAAAACCAGTGGCAACATTGCCTTGCAGCGAAACAGCGAAACTAGTGATTTAACGACGAATGCCGGCAAGCGCACGCAGCTAAGCAACAGGCATACAAAAATGGTGCTGCACAGAAGGACCAGAGCTGCTCGCAAGATCTACAAGAAGAGGAGAGGGGAACACCGGCTTCTAAGATGGAAAAAAAGAGAGCATGAGATGCGCTCGATCGAGGAGGAGATAGAGGAATTAGGTTCGTAAATTTTACCAAAAGATAAAAAAAAGTGTGGCTTCAGACCAGGAAAGTCCACTATCGACCAAATATTCACACTACGGCAGATCTTGGAAAAAACCCACGAGCTTCAAATCGATACCCACCATCTCTTTATCGATTTTAAAGCCGCGTATGAAAGCATCTATAGGGAAGAGCTCTACCGAGCAATGTCTAGTTTTGGCATCCCTGTCAAACTTATCCGTTTGTGCAGAATGACGATGGAGAATGCACGCTGCTCTATCAAGGTCGGAAAAGATCTTACCGATGCATTTGATGTCAAAAAAGGTTTTAGACAAGGCGATGCACTGTCATGCGACTTCTTCAACATCGTTCTGGAAAGAATTGTGTAAAACTCAACCGTCAACACTAGAGGCACAATCTTCCAAAAATCCATCCAATTACTCGGATACGCAGATGATATTGACATAATTGGAAGATCAAAGCGTGATGTCAGTGGAGCGTTTCTGAGCATTGCGACGGAAGCGAAGAAGATCGCTGCTTCTTTGGACTTAGAAGGCAATTGAGAAGTAAAGTCCTCTCTCGAGCATGTAAAATCACCATCTATAAGACACTCATCATCCCGGTTCTCATTTATGGCACTGAGGCCTGGACCCTGTAAAAGAAAGATGAGAGCGTCTTAGGATGCTTCGAGAGAAAAATTCTTCGGGTGATTTTTGGTCCCGTACGCATAGATGGAGAATGGAGGAGAAGATATAACGACGAACTGTACGGGCTGTACAGCGACACTGACCTAGTTAGCAGAATTAAAGCCCAACGGCTTAGATGGCTAGGTCATGTAGAGCGGATGGACATCAACGCTCCAGCCCGGAAGGTCTTCGAATCCAATCCCTAGGGACGGCGCAGTAGAGGAAGACCGCGACTCAGGTGGCGCACCCAGGTAGGAGAGGACCTCAACCAACTTGGCGTGCGAAACTGGAGACAGCTAGCTAGGGACCGAGCTGGCTGGAGACGCTTGTTGGTTGAGGCCCAGGTCCGCCCCGGACTGTAGCGCCACCTTAAGTAAGTAAGTAAAAAAAAAAACCTCTTAAGCTTGCAAGGACGAGCAAGGGAACATCGAGGTAGAAATGCAGTCTATGTTGCGAATATGGAAAGACCACTTCTCCAAATTATATAACTGCGATGACGAACCAAATTCCGCTGTTAGGGAGGTAGAACCACTCAACCTAGGCGACGCAGATCAAAAATTCCGCCTACCCGACCTAGACGAAGTGAAGATAGTTATATCTAAACTGAAGTCAAACAAAGCTGCTGGAGCTGACGGCATGGCTGCATAACTATTTAAAGCAGCAGGCGATGACTTGGTAGGGAGCATGCACCAACTCATCTGCATTATATGGTCGAAAGAAAGCATGCCCAATAAGTGGGATCTCAGCAGTTTGCCCCCCGATACATACCAAGGAGACCCTCTGCGTTATTGCAGAGGTATCAGTCTACTTATCGACCAAATATTCACAATGTAGCAGATCTTGGAAAAAACCCAGGAGCTTCAGATCGATACCCATCATCTCTTTATCGATTTTAAAGCTTTTCTATAGGAAGAGCGATGCACTGTCATGCGACTTCTTTAATATCGTTCTGGAAAGGATTATCTAAAACTCAACCGTCAACACTAGAGGCACAATCTTCTAAAGGTCCATCCAACTACTCGGATACGCAGATGATGGACTTAGAAGGCAATTGAGTTGTAAAGTCCTCTCTCCAGCATCTAAAATCACCATAAGACACTCATCATCCCAGTTCTCATTTATGGCACTGAGGCCTGGACCCTGTGAAAGAAAGATGAGAACATCTTCGGATGCTTCGATAGAAAAATTCTTCGGGTGATTTTTGGTCTCGTACGCATAGATGGTGAATGGAGGAAAAGATATAACGAAGAACTGTACGGGCTGTACTGCGACACTGACCTAGTTAGCAGAATTAAAATCTAACGACTTAGATGGCTAGGTCATGTAGAACGAATGGACATCAACGGAAGGTCTTTGAATCCAATCCCGAGTGACGGTGCAGTAGAGGAAGACCGCGACTCAGGTGGCGCACTCAGATTGGTGAGGACCTCAACCAACTTGGCGTGCGAAATTAGAGACAGCTAGCTAGGGACCGAGCTGTCTGAAGACGCATGTTGGTTGAGGCCCAGGTCCGCCCGGACTGTAGCGCCACTTTAAGTAAGTTAAGACAATTAAAGGAAATTTAGTGAATTGTGCCAGGTTGAAATCTTGTACAGACCAAGAGCTCCCACCACACTTTCATCCGAAGTCTCCCCCAGATGATCCTATCCATTCTTTCATGCTCACAACTGGAAGGTCGTGAAACTGGAAGAAAAATGGTGCTGGGCTGGAGGTGTTTTCGATCCGTACTTCTTCGAAAATGATGTTGGTCACACCATCTATGTTTTGAATTGAAGTAATGGACACCGAAGACATTATATTTTCAGTCAGGATGGCGCTAAGTGCCATACAGTTTACGACACAATAGATATTCTGCTCAAGCAGTTTCATGACGTGGGTATCTCGAGCAGAGGCGACGTGAATTCGCCACCAAGATTTGAACCCTGTAAAATTTTTCTTAAGAGGCTTTCTTATGTCGCATGCCTATGCGAGAATAAGGCGCAAACCACCCACGGCCCTCAAAAACAACATAATTCATACCATCGGACAAAGCCAATCAAAGTTAGACCCTTATTTATAAAGACCAAAGACTGTTAACCATTTCTACTTTCTGTTACGTTACGTGCAAACGTACGTTTTCTTATATAACGACAATTGCATATTTGAATAACTTGATCTTAAGTGCGCACCAAATAAAATGTATAAATATTTATTCTAATTGAAAGTGATTTATTTCAGACTTTTGTATAAATGACATCTGCGTGTGACTCCATTTACTATACACATACGAATATATACCAAAACGGAATATTTTGTTTAACATAATCCCACAAAATCGAGTAACAAATGATTGGAATAAGTTAAACAGATACATAACCTAGATCTCATTGCATTTTACCGCCAAGTTAAGAAGCTAGCTTTATAAAAATGTATAGAACATGAATTTTTCACAAGCTTTCTTACCTAATATATAGTTTCAATTTCAATTGCTTTTGCCTTTTTTGTTGTTGTTGTTGTAAGCTTCTTTTTGTTTATATTATTATTTATCTACATTATTATTTGGGTTATCTGTCAAGGAAGCTTAAGAAATTATTCAAATTAAATAATTTATGTGTCTCGATTCAAATTGTTTGTAACAAAACGAAGAGAAGAAACGTAAAAAATGAAAATGGCAAAAAAAAGATTACGCATACGCCCGTGATGCCGACTACGAAGACGACGACTGGTAATGCTGATGTATAGCCTTAGGTCAGTTAACTTAGTCGTTAGTAAGTGGTTATTTATACACGTTGATGTATAGAGGCAACGCACAATGTTTGAAATGTGTGTGTTTTCGTTGTACCTTGTAAATTTCCGAAATAAATACAGACATACGATCAAATGACGATAGTACTTATAGTAATAACTTGTATTTTATCCTTGACTGACAACAGACCCCTTATTAATGTTCACGAAGCGGGTTTTCATGAAAAACTCGCACAATCTTGTCTCGATTTTATAATGAAAGTCAAGGTCAATTTATTTGAACACACATACACACACAAAAAAAGTAAGAAACAAGCTTTACGCATGATTTTTATGTGGTATTTTCTTAATATTTTATTTTGCTTTTTTGTCAAACACAAATTGCACACGAAAATGTTCTTTGCTTTGATGGTCACAATTTGGATGTAGGGATAAGTCTGTAAATACCATAAATATGTACATAATTGGTTAAGGACATATGCTTATATTAAAAAGCAGCCAGTTTGCTTGTTTGTTTGCTTGTTTGTTTGTTTGTTTGTTTGAGCTTCCGTCACGTTCCAATGGAGCAATATTATTACATGATATTTTGTATGGAGGTAGCAACAAGACTGTAGATTTTTCTAAGCCGCTTTTTACCGCGATAAAATATCTCATTCACAGCTCAATCGAGTAGATCCACCGATAACATATTTTTTTTTAGATATTCAATGTTCTTTTTTTTAGAACACTATTTGATAGAATATTATTAGGTGCTGAATGGCTTTGGACTTCATCATCATTGACACGCAAAACTATCCTGATACACGATTAAAAACAGTAGACGGCC
The DNA here is from genome assembly GCF_945859685.1 of Eupeodes corollae. Classification (NCBI taxonomy): domain Eukaryota; kingdom Metazoa; phylum Arthropoda; class Insecta; order Diptera; family Syrphidae; genus Eupeodes; species Eupeodes corollae. The sequence continues at coordinate 142,479,916 of NC_079147.1, read as the reverse complement.
GGCTAAAAACAGATGCCAAGGGCTTTGTGACACTATTGAAAGATTTGTGTAGATTAATCCTGAACTTATTGCAAATGTTTACAGTTTTTTCAATATATTTATTTATTTATTTATTCATCAAGCAGATTAATATAATATAATATAATTAACAAATAAAATATAATCTTACAGACTACAGAAACAAGGTTTTAACTTTAGTAATAAAGAAGTGAAATATAAATAAAAATATCAAAATATGTAAGGCTAAAACTTGAACCACCAGTGTAGGAGTTAAGAAATAAATATAATAAATATTTTTTAAAAGATTCTCGACTTTGGTAGGAAAAGAAGTCAAAATGATTACAAATGATATAAGATTCTCTAATGCATCGAGTTAGAGGCTCATTGAAACCATAGTTTACCCTATGATAGGGTTCATGAAATAGAGTACAAGATCGCGTTTGCCTATACGGATCATATACATATATCGACTAAGGACAAAAGTGAAGGGCAGTTTATATGAGAAGTAATAATATCACGTATGAAAACCACTGAAAAATACCGACGGCGAATATCAAGTGGTGTTAGACCAAGCAGTTTACATCTGGTTTCATAAGAAGGCATTTCAATGTTCCAATTTAGTCGGTGAACTACAATTCGCGAAAACTTTTTCTGAATCCTTTTAATTCTTAAACAGTTAGTTTTATAAAAAGGATTCCAAATTACTGAGCAGTATTCTAGGGAAGATCTCACATAAGCATAAAATAATGACCGAAGGGTAAATGGATCTCTAAACTCTTTTGAGTTGCGAACCACAAACCCTAGCATAGTATTTGCTTTAGCAACAACCAAATCAATATGGGAGTTGAAGTTTAGTTTGTAATCAAATATTACACCTAGGTCTTTCTTTTCTTTAAGCTTAGTAAGTTTTGTTTTATTTATTTTGTATTCAAAACAAATTGGACTAAGACTACGAGATAAAGATTGGCATTTAGAAACATTTAAGAAAAGCTGGATAGCAGTGCACCATACAGATAAGCGCTCAAGGTCACTTTTAAGTAAAAGACAATCGTCCAGAGATTTGATACAGCGGAAAATTCTGATATTATCCGCAAACAATAGGCAGAGAGAATTGTTGATAACCGTTGGTATGTCATTGATTAATATCAGGAATAGAAGGGGTCCCAAGTGACTTCCTTGAGGAACACCAGAAGTTACATGAATCACTTCAGAAAGTAAATCATTAACGCGGACAAACTGTGTTCTACCTATGAGATAGGACGCAAACCATTTTAAACTATTAGAATGGAATCAGATTGATTCCATCTGTATTAATAGTATTCAATGGTTGACCCTATCGAAAGCCTTCGAAAAGTCCGTAAAGACTACATCAGTTTGAATACCATTTTTGAGATTTCTAATAATTTGGTTACAAAATATAGATAGGTTTGTTGTAGTGGATCTTCCGGCTATAAATCCATGCTGAGATGGCGCAATCGTTTCTTTGAGAATAAAGGTCAGTTTTTCATAAACTATTTTCTCGAAAATTTTGGGAATCGTAGACAATTTACTTATAGGACGGTAATTAGAAACATCCTGTTTAGAACCAGATTGATGGATAGGAATAATAAAGGAAATTTTCCAATCGTCAAGAAAAAGGCCCTTTTCGAGAGAAACATTGAACAGTAGAGTTAATGGCCCTGAAAGAGCAACAGCACAGTTTTTTAATACAATTGGTGGAATGCCATCAGGTCCAAGTTGACTATCATCATTGAGATCCCTTAGAGCTGACTCAACATCTTTGCAGCTTAAATTTATCACTTATAACTGATGAATAATTTTGAGGAACATATTGAGGGGAGTAAACCGATTGAAAAAAATTTGCAAAGAGGTTGCATATGGTATTTGAGTTAGTTGATGTAGTCCCTAAATACTGCATGCAATTCGGTATCCCGTTAGAGCATTTTTTTGTTATTTATGTACGACCAAAAATGTTTACAATTTTGTTTCAAGCAAGATTCAGTACGACACAGATAATCCTTGTACAAAAATGTATGTGAAAAATCGAATTATTTTTGAAGACGTAGATAGTTACTCCGGAGTGCAATATCATTGACGGAATTCCGATATAATTTATACGATTTATTTTTTTGGTTATTTAAGTTTGATAAACGTTTATTCCACCAATGCGACTTTGAATTATTATAGACAACGACCTTAGGTACAAACAAGTTTATTGCTTCTTTAATTGTCCCCAGCAATAAATGCATCCACGAGCTCATAATTATGAACGATATAGTTCCAGGAAAACGAATTTAAATGATTAATTAGTCCTTCAAAATTAGATTTTTTGAAATCACATTTGACTACTCTTCCCATTACAGGTTTAAAATAGTCATAGAAACTAAGTTTAACACTTAAGGCTAGGTGGTGAATACTATTTTTAAAAATAGGATAGTTACAATTTTTGAAATCAGCAACAATTTCACTATCGATAAATATGAGATCAGCTGTATAAGTCGAAATTTAAAGGGCTCAGCATATTCTGTTTTTGTAGTTCCACACACGAAGAAGAGGTATGTGAATCAGAAAACGTATATGAAAAGCAAAGAGTACTATCGTCTGTAAAACAATTCATTGGATTAGAACTTTCAGATAAAAAAAAAGAGTGTTGGAGACAAGGTTAGGTTAGGTTAGGTTATAGTGGCTGTCCAAGATGGAAACGGACACACTTAGGCCAGTTTAATGGCCCATTGTGATACCACATGAATCTTGAGGCTTCCTTCTAAGCTCAATGGGACCAGTTAGAGTCCCATACGAAACGTGAGAGGCTGATTATACCGATATGATTTAGATCGTTAAAGAAGAATTCTCCTAGGTTATTCTTGCGTTTTCGACCTAGAGCATGGCATGTGCAGAAAAGATGAAGAACCGTTTCTTCCTCTTCCTCGTCCATACAGCTTCTGCAAAAGTCATTTGAGAATACGCCTAGTCTCGTGGCGTGCTTTCCTATTAGACAGTGTCCGGTTATGACACCTATTATCGAGCTTATATGCGATCTGCTTAGAGAGAGCAAGCACCTTGAACGTTTTAAATCCAGTGTTGGCCAGATGTTTTTTGTGGCTTGACACGTGGTGATGTTGGTCCACCTGGTGCCTGCCCTCCTCACAGCGTCTTGCATTAGTAGCAGTTTACAAGTAGCGATTGGTATGCCAGTACTTGCCAAACGTGGTAGGATGGGCTGTACTGTACCGTTCCTGGCAAGTTCATCTGCCTTACAGTTACCTGGAATGTCTCTATGGCCCGGCACCCAGTAAAGGTGAATATTAAACTGTTGCGCCATCTCCATTGGAGATGATCGACAGTTATGGACTGTTATAGAGTTTGTAGAGACAGAGTCCAGAGATTTGATAACGGCCTGGCTGTCGGAGAAAATACGGATATCAGATGTTGATATCACGTTTTCTTTGAGCCAAGACAAGACTTCCTTAATCGCCAAAAGTTCCGCCTGGAACACGCTACAATGATTGGGAAGGCGGAATGAGAGACTTAATTTCAGTCGTTCAGAGTACACACCACCACCAACCCCTTCTTTGGTTTTTGAGCCATCTGTGTAAAAGTGGATTGACTCATCCTACAAGAATGTCCTATCCTCCCAAAAAGATCTGGTAGGTATAGAAATCTGGAAATTCCTGTCAAATTGTAGTTGGGGGATGGTGTAGTCTATGTGCTTTGGAATTGATTCTAAGTACCTTAGAATTACGGAGTGGCCAATGTTGTTGTTAGTCCACTGCGACGAAGCATTGAGGCGAATAGCAGAGCTTGCAGCTATTTGTTTACTAAATATATCAAGATTTGTAAGGTAGAGCAAGGTGTCCAGTGCCGCAGACGGGGTCGTGCGAAGCGATCCGCTAATACATAGGCAGGCTGAACGTTGGACTTTATTTAAATTATCCCTGTTTATACCTTTCTCTAAAGCAGTCCACCATACTGCTACACCGTACGTTAAAATCGGTCTGATTACCGATGTGTATAGCCAATGCGTGATTCTGGGTTGTAAACCCCATTTATTACCAATAGCTTTTTTGCAAAAAAAGAGAGCTACAGTAGCTTTTTTGACTCTTTCCTGTACGTTTCGTTTCCAATTTAGTTTTTTGTCTAAGACAAGACCTAGGTATTTGGCCTCGTCTGAGAATTTTAATTGGATTCCTTTAATGTAAGGAGGGTTGACAATTGGAATTTTGTATCTCCTCGAATTATTATTAGCCTCTTAGTATTAGCCTTAGTATTAGCCTCTCCAAGGCTTTTTGTAAGAGTTCTTTTAGGATATTAAGATGCTTTCCTGGAACCGCTATAGCAACGTCGTCCGCATAGGCTATCACTCTGTAACCCTCCGCACCCAGACTAGTTAGGATTTCGTTCACCACTAGGTTCCAGAGGAGAGGGGATAGAACACCACCTTGCGGTGTCCCTCTACTAACGAATCGTCTGCAAGAAGAGTTGCCCAGTTTTGAGTTAATTATTCTGCTAGTAAGCATTAAATGAATTAACTCCCGAAGCGAACTCTCTACATTTAGAGATGTCAGTGCAGATGTGATGCAGATGGCACCTTCGATGTCAAGGAAAGCAACCAAAGTGAACTCTTTGTGATGGAGGGAATATTCGACGGTGCGTACTAAAGTGTGTAACGCTGTTTCCACCGATTTACCCTTACAGTAGGCATGTTGAGACGAAGACAGAAGTCTTGTAGCGATACGAAGGAATGATGATAGACTTATAGGTCGTAAATCTTTAGGATTGACTTGGGAGCATTTATAGTATAAAAACAACATTAACTTCTCTCCATGCCGAGGGAACATGGACCAGGTAAAGACAGCTGGTAAAAATTGCCTCAAGGATTGGTGCAATTATATCAGAAGCTTTTTGTAATTCTGCTGGTATTATTCCATCTGGTCCTGCAGCTTTAAATGGTTTGAAGCTGTTAAGAGCCCATTGTAGCTTATCCTTTGTGATCAGACCTTGTGGATATGTTGTATTTGAACTTGAACGTGTAAAACTGTTGCAAGTTCCGGTAAGAGAACTACCAGGAAAGTGAGTGTCCAATAGTAAGTTCAGCCATTCATTACTTGAATTTGTCCATGAGCCGTCTGTATTTTTCAAGTAGCTTGGCATAGCTGGATTAGTTGAAAGAATTTTCCGTAACTTAGAGGCTTCAGAAGTTTCTTCTATCATGCCACAGAAGGATCGCCAAGAAGATCGCTTGGAATTCCTTAGTTGGAGACAAGACAGAGCCCTAAAGTACACCAGCATTTATTTGACGTGAAGTTTTTATCGAGACGTCATTGTTGTTGGTCCTTTCTTGATGACATCATGTACTTTGTTTCGCCCCCAATAACCGTTAAACCCATTTTTGCGGCTTCTATCCCATCGACAACTCGCTAAGTTCTTCCGATTATGTCAATGTTATCAGCATATGCAAGTAACAGACTTTAGAAAGATAGTTTCTCTAGTGTTGCAGAGCTCCCACCTGCACTATTCTTTCAAGGACGATGGTAAAGAAATCACCGCATCATTTTGTCTAATGCCATTTTTGACATCGAAAGGTTCAGTTAAATTGTTTCCAACCTTTATGGAAGAGCGCGAACGAACTAGTTTGGCAGGAATTCTAAAATTAAACACGGCTCTATACAGTTCGTTCCGGTAGATGTTGTTATACCCGGCCTTGAAATCGATGAAAAGATGGTGGGTTTCGATTTGATGTTCTTGGATTTTTTACAGGATCTACCGTAATGTGAATATTTGATTGACTGTGGACTTTCCTGGTTTAAAAAAAGATAAAGACCCATCAAGTTGTGGACGATGGGCTTTTGACAATCACATATTACGACAGAGAAGATTTTGTAAGCGATGTTTAGGAGACTGATTCCTCTATAATTTGTGCAGAAGGTCTAGTTTGCCTTTTTCAGTATCGGGCAAACTATACTGAGGTTCCTTTCATAGGGCATGATTTCCTCCGACCACATCGTACAGATAAGTTGGTGCACGCTCCCAACAAAATTATCTCATGCTGCTGTGAAGAGCTTGGCTTTGAAGCCACCTGCTTCGGCGGCATTATTATACTTCAGTTTAGATAAGGCAATCTTTACTTCGTCTAACTCGGGAAGAAGAGATTGTTGACGTCGTCTAAAGTAAATAAATCATCCTGCCTGACTTCGGAATTCGGTTCGTCGTCGTTGTTATACAGTCTGCAGAAGTGGTTCTTCATAGTCTCCAGATTTTTGTACTTGTGAATTTCGTTTCACCTGCTTTCAAACTGCATTTCTGCTTTTGAGCCTATTAACTTCTTGGACTGAATGTTTATACCCATCAAATACTACCTAAATACTTTTGAACGGTTCGAATATTAATTTCTTCTTTATGGAGCCGTACATTTTCAATTAATGCTTTTTAAATTATTAAATGTTATAACCTCACTTTTTCCATATCAATTTTAAGATATGTTCCACCACTGAACCTTTGCTACGAAAGTGGTTTTTTTTAGTTTAGATTTTTGAGATTCTTGTTATGTCTAAGTTATGGTTTTAAGATTGACAGAAGACATAAAATCTTAAAATGCAATTTCTATCAGCTAGAATGAAAAACTTGTTTATAGGTCACAAAGACACAAAATAGCTCCTTCGAAGAATATAATTATTGTTAAATTAACTGTTAAGACAGACTTCTTCTACTTTTCACTTCTTCATAATCTTTTCCTATATTAAACTCGTAGTTTTTGTTAAAAGAAAAAAACACGTTTTCGCACTTATTCTCTTTTGAAAAAAAAAAAAAAAACAGAAAAAGAATAAAATAGGAGTGGTTGAACTATGAAGTTGAATTAGGGGCACACCATCCAAGACAACCCGGTAGTCAAAATATGTCTATGGTAATTCGGATATGCCCGCGTTAAATGTTTGTATTTTATTTTCCCAGGTTAAATGGGAACTCTTTTTTTTTAAAGTTAAATAAATATTTTCCGGTTTCAATTATTCAACTTTTATGAACTGTTACAGTACATTTCATGCATCAATAGATACGCGGCGACCGACGACGACTACGACGACGGTCATTATAAGGGGGTAAATATCTTCTATTAAAGTACATTAAAAAAAACATGTACAAATGTAGAAAAATATACATAAACATCATATGTAGGAGAATATAAAAATATAGGTTTAACAAATTGTTAAATAATCATTATATTTGGATGCCCCTTCTGCAAAGTGAACCAAAACAAAATAAAGATGAATGGAAATCAACATTTCTATTTATTGATGTAGGTAAACTTATAAACAATGAATTTTAAACAATCGGATTTATTGACAAGACAGACGAATAAACAAATACGGAAGAAGGGTAACATTTCAACAGAGAAACACTAAAAACAAAAACAACAACTATCACAACTGTCTACTTTTCAAAACTATAATATACCACAAAGACACGTTCTTTGATTTGAACCTGCAAAAAGGCAGGGAAATTCTACTGAATATAAATTACTTAAATGTTGAAACATAAATAGTGGTGTGCAAAAAAAAATTAAAAATTTATAATTGTACAATTTTAAAGAAACAATTGAATTTGAGATTATACAATAATATTGTTTATTTTGTAATACCATAATAATTAATATGATGTAACACTATAGTAATATGATATGAAAATTGACTCATGTAAATGTCCTATTATTTTTGTTTCGAATTCGAACTGTCAAAAAGGATCCGAACTATCCGACCAATGAGATCGCTCGTTCTATCTCCCAATAGAATAGCTCGTTGTATTTGATTCAAAAGAAATTGAAATAACGAGGGCATTCAAAAAGTGCAAGTCGAGAAGGAAAGTCATCTTTTTCATTCCTGCCGATGTACTATTTTTTTGTATAAAATAAAGGAAAATTAAAATTAAAATAAAATACTTTTGGAAAGTACTAAAATTTATTGTTTTTTGGGGGTCATCCGTAATACAATCGAAAATTATATGAAAAAAAAAATAATAAAGTGTGGTTAAATTTCAAGGGGTGATGTTAAATGTGCACTACGCCTTAACGTCAAGTTTTTTTCTGCATTTCATTTGACATTTCTCAATTTCAGACTAATTCAATTCGAACTTTGGAAAAACACACAATTGAATAACGCGTTAAAGTTATTCAGGTTTATTTTAAAAATGGGCATTTCGGTCAATTTAATCGTCCAAATGTAAGTACAATCGGAAAAATCATGCACAAAAATGACAAAAACGAATCTGGGCCTGTAGAAGATGTGAAAACACCAGTGCATGCTCGTACAACTCGTACTGCAAAAAATATTGCTGCTTTTCGCGATAGTGTGAATGAAGAGCCGTCCAACTCAACTTGTATCGTGCCCAACAATTGCACCTCTCACGCTCGTCGATGATATTAATGGTGTTCGCTATCGTGAGATAATAACGAACTTTGTATGACCCGAATTGGAAGATGTGGATGTGGACAATATGTGGTTTTAACAGGACGGTGCCACTTGACGCTTTCTACACATCTAACGAAACAATGGTTATTTTCGCAACAAATTCAATGGTCGGATTATATATTGGTGGCGATGTCAATTGAGACCGTTGGACTTCTTTCTTTGAAGTTATTTGAAAGAAAATGTGTACATCGCTAAACTAGCTAGGCCTAAAACCTCAAAAACGGAGGCAGAAACGCATGAATCTTCTTTGTACTCCTTCTATTCTGTTATTATGGACTGAATAAAAGGGAGCCCATATTATGTAGGTCTTACATATGATATATAAAGAAGTTTAAAAATATAAGGGTCGCGAAAATCATGTTTTACAAATCCTAGTGTCTTATTTGCTTTTTTAATAATGTAGTCATAATAATTTGTAAAAGTTAATTTTGAGTCAAGAATAATACCTATGTAGGTCAGAGAAAGTAGTGGGTTTAGTCAAATAAGAAGTCTGATTGATAACTGAAAGTCAAAACATTTTGTTTGCGTGCAAAACACATTGATTTACATTTTTCTATATTTAGTAAGCTTATGTATAAAAAACCATTCCCGAAAACTATTTTGATCATCTTGTAGGAGTAAATAGTCGTGAAGTGAGTCATTACGTTTGAAAATTTTAATGTCATCAGCGTAAATTAAAACAGATGAGTGTTTTATAATAGAAAGTAAGTCGTTAACGTTTAAAACAAACAATAAAGGACCTAAGTGGCTACCTTCTGGTACGCCAGAGTTGGTATAAAAATATAAATACGACGAAACCAAACCAACGTATTTATGGTTAAATCCTTGGGATTTAAGTTTGGAAGTTAATGTTTTATATTTATCAAAGGCCTTATTGAAGTTTCTGAAGAGACAGTCAACTTGTTTCCATTTTTCAAACGAATCTAAGCAAAAAGAACTGAAATAGGTTAGTAACTGTTGACTTATTTTGAACAAAACCATGTTGACTGTCACAAATTATAGACTAAAAATTAAACGATATGACTTTACAGATAATGGACTCAAATAACTTGGGAAGGCGGACAGTTTTGCAATTGGACGATCTTTTCTTATTTCATTTTTACTACCCTTTTTATGTATCGGTGTTTTGTACGAACTCTTCCAAATTTCAGGAAAAATTGAAGATTTGAAGGATTCACTAAAAAGAATATAAACAGGATAAATAGGATTTTTTTCAAAATATAAGAAGGTACACCATGGACCAGGACTATAACAAACATCAAGTTCTGAAGTTTTGCGAACAATATCATCTTCAGAGATCCAAAGACTAATTGAATTAAAATGAGGGAAATTTTATGAGAGGGCCAATAAATAAACTCAGGCGTTTGACAGCAGTTCCCTCCTTCGAAAGCATCTTTGACAAAATTTGCAAACATATTTGAAATTTTTTCAGAGTCAAGGTCAAGTTCGTTGTTGAATGACATGCAGCTTGGATAGACGTCAGTATTTCTCTTACTTTTAACATAGCTCCAAAAGATTTTGGGTTGTTTTTTATGTCGGTTTTAGTATTTGAAATAAAGTTATTTCTTAGCTCATTTATTATTACCAAGTCATTATCAGCTTTTGTTTTATTATATTTAATCCAGGCATTGTTTATTTTATTTTTGTTAAAGTTTTTAGGCAAGAGTCAAAGCATGGAGGAGATTAGGAAATATTGCCTGGTTTTCTCAATGGTGTGGTCTCATAAAAAAGTTAAAGAGAACAAAGTAGAAATTAGAGCTTATAGCATTAATGTCAAAGGTCTCAAAAAATGATTCCAGTTAACATTACATAACAGATTAAAAAGTTCATTAAGTCTACATTTTTTAAAGATAAATTCAAGATTTTCTTTGGAGCAATTAGGAAAATTACAGACATCTAATCTAAAGGAGAGGTCTAATAATGGTTGATGTCGGTCTTCTTCGACAAGTTAGGTATTGTCTGAATTTACAGCAATATCAGCATTGAATGTGTCTGAGAAGAATATAAGGTCCAATATTTTGTTGAAGTTGTTGGCAATCCCATTAAATTGGCTTAGTCCACGTGAGGAAAGACTGTCAATTGTCAAGAATTCGTTGGTAGAGAACATGTTAATTGGAGATAGATAGTTCATTTTTGTTCTGTGATGTTGTCAGTGTGTCTATGAGACAACGGCTTGGTCGAAGTGTCGAAAATATCGCTGCCATTCAGGCGACTGTAGCATACGACACAAATCAGTCAATTCCACAACGTTATCAGGAGAAGAACATGAGTTCACACCCACACAACACCAAGGTGATTTAAGAATTGAAGCCGATGAACCATTTAAAGCATCCGTCGCAATGTACCATTTCGACTATACTCTTGAGAGCATGCTCTAAGATGATAAATTTCATCGCTCATTTTTTGGCTAAGTGGATTCATCAATAAGTAAAATATGCGACATTGGTCGGGTAAAAATCCAAATACCAAACCAAACTGAACATAAATCAAGTGAAAGCTGTCAAAAAGACTAACTTCGAATATTGCTAAATTAACAACCACACGTCTAAATCAATATCATTATAAATTTACATTTTAAATCTAACTTAATGAGCTTTCATTTTATTCTATTTCCGATTAGTATCTGCCCGTTGTCAGTGATTCAATATTACGTGGTATGTCATTTTTATAGAGTAAAAATTAAATTTTAATTGTCCTCAAACTCGACTTGATAGTTTATTATCCTTTTAATCTCACGTCCAACCTTAAATCTCACCAATCCTTTTATTTAAAATTTTAAGCAATTCCATAAGTTGGACAGAAGCTAAAAAATTTAAATCTGTTTTATTATACGTAAAAATTTCTTCACAGTACTGTAGACATAATTTTGTTTACATATCTTTATGTATCTATGTAAATATTTCTGTCGTCTACGGAACTTAGGAATAAAATTGGAAAATTACCCTTGTCCATATATGTGACTGACTAAATATTGTATACTGAGGGTTGAGAGTTAAAGTGTTGCCGCCCGGCGGCGCGGGGTGCTGTGAAACTGCCTGCCTGAAGACTGACTGATGTGATGTGATGGCAGAGACTCAGACGACTCAGAGTCAGACATAACACTTTATATGGAAACATTTATAGAAACACATGCTGTTTGCGTGCTACCATTTTTTGAATATGTGCCTACATATAATTCATAAAGTTACCTACCCAAGTGGTGCTTGTACATCATGATATGAAAGAAGAGGTTAATTAGAAGAAGTGAAATAATATCACGTAAATGTCACGTACATAAATGGGAATAGTTTGTTACCGGGTATAAGGGGTTAGAAAAATATTCATATGAAAAGTTTATTTCTTTTAAAAAAAAGAGAGCCTTCAATTCTGTAAAGGTCTCGAGAGATGAAAGACATTTTGGGAAAAAAAATAGTTTTATGAAGTTTTGAAATTAGGATTTGCATCGCACAAAAAGGACACAATTAAGATGATATGAGAAGATGTCGAAGGATGTTCCTTTTTAAAATTTCTACGAAAGGTACTTCAAAAAAAAAAATAGGATAGGTCCAATAAGTAACATCTTCTAAACAGAAAACGTAGGAAATACAAGGTTGGGCTCTATATTGCCATGAAATACTAAAACGCTCCGCATTACACGCACTTAAATAAAGCCTTTATACTACGTCGGTAACGTCACGTAAACTACTTCTTTTACAATTTGATGTTTGTAGTTTAATCTTCGGAAAATTTTAACCAAAAATAAGAGTAAGGCGGAGAGTCAAATGTTAAGATTGCCAACTTTAATCTTTGGCCAGTCATTGGAACTTCTTGGTAAAATTTGTTAAACCGTAACAATTGAAAAGAAATATAAAATTTTGTGTGTAATTGTGACACAATCGTAACAGTTTTGCAATTAAGACTGAAATATATTTTTTTTTACTTTTAAGCTGCTTCATTTTAAACCTTTTCTTTTCAAGTAAAGATGTGAATCTTTTATTTCATGTAGACAAAATCAAAATTGTCATTAAAGTAACAATGATTTTTTGAAATCGTAACAACTAAAATCTTTATATCCGTAACGTGATGGTTTGTACATAGGACTGTAATGCAAAAGTCTTTGATACAATCTCTGAGTGTGTCACCTAAAGTTTTTCTTTACTTTCACTGCCGCTTGAGAGGAACGGACAAATCTTCTAAGGGTAATATTCTGTGACCTTTGGATTTGACATACAAATTGTAGGTCTCAATCCCTTAAATTACACGCACGTAGGAATGGTCAAAAGTTGTAAGTCACTAGACCCTGGTTCTCTAGGAGCTGTAGACTTTATTATTGGTTCAAAGGAAAATTAAAAGATTTATGAATAGAACTTTACTTCGTTCCATTTTGGCCACCGTGGGCACGTTACAGAGCTCAGTCGCTTCGGTCGAAAAAGGTTGCTATTTCACGTTCAATGTTTTTGTCTCCAAATAAAATAGTCTAGAGGCTTTAAATCACACAAATACCAATTTCTTCAGATAACACGTTCCGCAAGATTACTCTTCAATAAGTCGCTGCCGTAACTGATCACCACTCTTTGGTCTGGCTAAGCAACCTTAAGGATCCGCAGGGTAGATTAGCTCGTTGGGTCATTCGGCTCCAACAATTTGATTTCAAGATCATCATGTTGTCGCGGGGAGTTCCAGAAGTAGCTGGTGTCTCTGAAGCGGATTCGTACCCTTGGGTGATTAAAATGAAATCACAGGTAGAAAAGAGCCCGTTAGAATACCCATCTTTGCGAGTTGAGAATGGGCGGCTCTATAAAGTTAAGTTGAACCATATAGTCGTTCATAATAATGGTGAGGAGTGGAAGTTAGTGTTAGGGAAAAGTGATAGGACGAGAATTCTTAATGAGTGCCATGATGCTCCGCTTTCAGGACACATAGGCGTTAAGAAAACTTTATTACTGGCCCAAAATGAGGAGTGATATTACGAGGTATGTTAGGAGTTGTAAAATTTGTCAACGCTTGAAACCGGTGAACGAAAAACCAGCTGGTCTAATGACCGAACGAGTCGGTAATTCCCAACCGTGGGAAATGATTTGCGTGGACTTGGTGGGCCCATTACCAAAATCGTCGCGAGGATTCGTATACATTTTTACGGTCGTCAACTATTTTACAAAATTCCCTTTGTTGTTCGCGTTACGGTCCGCAACGGCGAAAGCGGTATGTCGGGAGTTGGAAGAAAACGTGTTTCTTCTTTTCGGGATTCCTAAGTGGATCGTCTGTCACAACGGTCTCCAGTTCCGTGGCAAGGAACTGAAAACGCTTAGCGAAGCGTACGAGTCAGATCTTCGGTTTACGGCGAATTATCATCCGCAAGCGAATCCGGCGGAACGGATAAATCAGATCATTAAGACAATGCTCCGGGCGTACGTTTCGGAAAACCAGCGGAGTTGGGATTCTCAACTGGAAAAAGTGGCCTTCGCAAATTTTGGTAGGAACATGGTAACTAGTGGCCATGATGTAGGAATTAGGGATAGCGATAGGGACCCAGATAGAACGGAAATTGATAGGCAGTTTCGGAAACTGATAGAGGACATAGCGAGGAAGTTGGAAGCAGCGGGAAAGAAGGCTGCTAAGACTTATAATTTACGTAGGAGGGACGCGCAATATCACACTGGTGATCTCGTTTGGCGTAGTAACTTTGCGCTGTCCGATGCAGCAAATTATTTCGCGGCGAAGTTGGCGACCAAATTTGTAGGACCTTTCAAGGTCAGCAAAAGGATGTCACCTTGGACACACCTTTTGATAGACGATCGCGGAAAAGAGCTTGGGACGTGGCACGTTAAAGACTTAAAACGTTTTGTTGATGTTTGAGTCGAGTCCCTTTTGTAGTAGTTTTTTTTTTTGTTGTTCATTGTCATTTTTGTGTAATTTTAATGTGCCACATTAATAATTAGTGTGGCAGCCTTAAGCTTAATCGTGTATTGGTGTAAACCTAGGTCTTTCCGCAAAATAGGCCATAATGTAATCTAAGCGATGCCCAATTTTTAGGATCGCCGTGGAAACTCACTCAATTTCTTAAACCGAGAAACATAAATTGTCATTACCGTAACATTTATGTGTCACAAATGTAACAACGTAAAAACACCATGATATTCTAATTCATTAACTTTTACCTCTAGAAATTGAAGTTTAGAAATGTAATTTTCAACACGAAACTTATGTAATTTAAATAAAAGGACATCAAAAACCTTAATCCAATAAAAAAAAATCGTGTTTTATTTATGTACTTTCAAAAAATATGGACCACTCTTAATACAGCAAGAAATCGAAAAAAAAAAAAATGATGCAACAAAAATTATGTCAAATGAAGGTTTCTCATTTTTGTGATTTTATTCTGGGTTAATAATCAAATATATGTACACACACCCATGCAACCCAAGAATGGGAACTGAAAAGGACGAGTGAGGATAAATGTAGGTGGGTTAATTTATATCGTATTGCAGATATTGATTCTAGGTTAGGTATACATATATCCTTTTGATGTGTTCACGTGGAGAAGAACAAAAGAACTTCGCGACATTAATAGATCAGTATTTGGTTATTTGAAATAAGGTATAAGGAGGTATGACAAAAGATTCAAGGATTCTAAGTACTTTGAAAAAAAATAAAATATTTTATTATAGGGACCAAAAACATGTGTATATTTATTTGCATTGGAAAATGGATTTATATGTTTTTAGGACAACTTCAAAAGTATTCTAGAAAAATACTCCAGCCTGGTTTAAGATTATTTTTTTCAGCAGAAAATAAAATGAGGTTTGATGCATAGGTACGAAACGAAAATAATTTTCTTATTTACAGGTTAAAAGTTTTGATATTTTCCAACATCGGAAAGCCGCGAACATATTTTTTCTAGTATTATTACAATTATTTAGAGAAATAAACCAGGAACAGAAAAATGCACTTTATTTATTTTGGAAAATATTGTAAAAGTGTCGTATCCTCATCAAAAGAGGATTGAAAAAAGTTAGAAAACAGGTAACGAGTCTTGGTTTTATGAAGAATGACAAAAGTTTCGAAAAACTAGTTTGCATGGTTGAGCAACTTCCGAGGCTAACAGAAAGTTTAAGGAACTATGCAACACAAAGGAAATATGCAGAACTTCAAGCCTATAGAGTGGCAAATTTCAAAAATTTAACACAATTTTGGAAACTGGTCTGGGAGTTAAATGGCAAAAGATTTGCTGTGCCCAAAAATCTGGATGCAACAGTGCTACACACCCACTTTAAGGATTTACTTCATTCCATTACGGCACAAAAAAAAATTGGCATTATGCGTCACCTCAATTCAGCTGTGAAGTTTTAGACTCCAAATTCATTTAGAAGCAAATATTGGGTTGTCTAAATGATGAAAAAGTTGCAGGTACAAACGGTATTCCAGTTGACGTGTAAAGTGCAAAATTTTTTTATATATGGCACATTGAGCAGAAAAGTATAAAAAGAGATTTCAATAAATGAAATTAACTATTTATTCAAAAAATTATGTAGCTCGGAATATTATGAAACACTTTCTTTTCTCATTCAACCAAAGATTTACTTTGCATTTTTGGCACTCCACCTAAGTTCTTTTCCATGGCAGTCTGCAACCTTACACCGCTGTCTTGTGATCAAAACAGGAAGGTGATCTAATTGATCTAATCGAACGTCCTGGCATTATGGCAACAGTTCCTTTCAATTTCTTCAATTGTAGTTTATTTCCATGACATAAGAGCTTCGTCCACGTTTGTTAGTTGTGCTTAGTTTGCTTGCATGGCGTAGATCTTTGGCTACCGCGCACCTGAAATCTGTTAGTGGAAGCCACTCCTCAGAACCATCAAGCTAACGTCTGTACAATAGCCACGCATTCACGGCTGTTATGTCGACCATGTGGAAGAATGTTTTGTGGTAATTTTGTTTATCTAATTTGTATTCTATAGTATCCAAGAAGAACAAAATTTCAACTCCATCCATATGCCGATTATATGTCATGACTGCCTTTGGACATAATATAGTAGCCCTTTTCCTTTTTTGTTGAAGCGTTGGACTTCAGAAGACGGTTTGCTGCCGACATATGTCAAAGCAAGGTTCACAATTCTGTTGTCATGTTACCACAGAAATATCCAGGTTATCAATTGTCGCCAGTTTTTCCACAGTTGCACCTCTTCCTTTTTTTTCAATTACTTTTCGGTAGGAACTTTATAACCTGCAATCCGATTGGCTTTTATGGTTCCTAGCGGTAAAAACGCTTTCTTTCCAGATAAGTGAACAGCGGTAAGGACGTGTACCAGTTGTGAATGAATAATTTGTAGTTGAATCCGTCGGGAATAGTTCTCGGTAGTCAAACAACGTTACTGAATGTAATAATTTTTTGCAAGTCGGTGTACAATTGTTCATGTCCTTGGGATCAAGTATAAAGTTCAAAGTAGTAGCTGAACCCAGAGCTTCCACTGAGAACAAAATTTTGACATTCCCATCTGTGTGTTTTTTGTTTGGGTTGTATTGGCGCATAGATGATCTGCTTTTGGAAGGCAGATGTTTGATCCAAGAATGGTCTTATTTTATGAAGGGGATCATGCCCTTGATGTCCTTTAGGTATTTGCGTCGAGCTGGTGTTGAAATGTATGAACCTTTCTATATCTTCGAACCGGTAACATGCCATTACGGAGTTAATTTTTGGGTAACCTAGTAGATGGTAACTGTACAATGGACATGAAAAGGCATATTCCAACAAACTGTTTAAGTTCCATTGCTGTTATACGGGGAATTTTTTCGGAACGAATTTCACAGGAGTATCTGATTTTTTGTTTCTATATTTTTGAACATTTCGTCTGTAAATAAGTACTTGTAGAATTGTATTGTCGTACGTTTCACCTGTGAATGCGGTTTCGTTAGCACCTTTTTCCAAGAACCCATCCCGCCTCTTGGTTTCTATCTATTCGAGGGAGGTGCCATCGAGGGTAGAGAAATGTTATCTTCTAATTCCCATTTTTTCGTATTTTTGGATACATTAGACACTGGAATATATAGAGGCGGAAGTTTTTTGCATTTCTTTACCTAGTGCTCATCATCTGAAGAATCTTCGTCATTGCTGTCGGGAAAATTTTGTATAGAAGTATGGATACCTCCGTAAAACCGATGTGGGTCTATATCTGAATTATGTTATCTCGGCATAAAATGAACGTATATTTCTGCATGGTGTGCCATATTTGACCCAAACCGTTTTCTCAACTTATAATTACTTGTTACTTCATAAAATCGAAAAAATTCACATTTCCAATAATATTTTTTTTTCAAGCACTACCATTTATTTTTATATTTTTTATATAATTTTGAATTTTTCAAACACGCGTCTCTCGTACTGCAACCTTTGTGATGGGTTTGCTGTCGCAACTCGTTCATATATGGCTTTTATCAATAAAATTTAGAGCGTCTATGTTACTAATTTCACACTGTATGCACAAAACAACGAAATTTGTTGAAAACTAGAAAATATCGACAAAATACGGTTTAACTCATATATGAGCCACCATGAAGTAAAGGGTTAAGCAATTTCACAATCCACAAAAAAGGATCAGTGATAGAAGCTTTAAACGATTCGCAAATGAAAATTTGCAAAGTTGCAAAGTGAAAAGTGTTTCATGAAATAGGGCCTTGAGGTCTACAAAATGTAATGGCCAAAAAACTAAAATTATCATTATTAAAGCTTGACAATCAGGAAGATGCCCGAAGAAAAAAGTGGTCCCTTATAACACACTTATAGAGATTGTAAAAGAATTTAAGTATTTGCGTGTTTTTAAACTACACCAAGTCTCTTCAAAAGGTCTAAAAAAAATCTATTTTTTTGTTACTTAATAAAACTAGGCAACTATTCAAGATTATGTTTGTAAGATTTTAGCTGGAAATTCAAAGTAGTTTTAGCAGTTTTTTTTTTATAAAATTATGGTTTTCGTTAAGTACAACAGGTCCCTTTAAAATATTGGTATCATAATGAAATTTAGATCCGATTTATTATTTGGCATAAGCATTAAGAATCAACAGAGTTAAAGGGTGTTTTTTTTTTGTTGGAGAGGTATATGCAGCATTATTGCCATAACATTTTCCCATGACTTGATAGAAACATGAAATTTGCTTAAAATATTTCAGTGGTTATGGCAACTAAGAATCAAAAGTTTCGATTAAAATAACTAACTTAAAAGGGTGTTTTTTGTTAAGGTGATAATGGTCTAGTTTGATTTGTCGTGGACAAGAGTTTGAAGCCTAGAGATGTAATTTTGGAAGGTGGTGTGCAATCTAGTACTACCACAATTGCCGCCTGCCCAGAATGCCTTATTTGTTGCAATTGCAAAAAAAGACTACGGACAACAATAAGAAATGTGACTCTCTATCTGATCGTCCAAATTGAAAAACAAATTGTTGTATTATTTCTCATAATTTTGTCTAAACAATTTTGTACATTCGTGTAAAATACATAGTATTTACTGGAAAAGAGCAAAACTTAAGCCGATTCCGAAAACATCTCGAAATCATCATGATTTCAATGAATTTAGCCCAATTTCCCTCCTTCCTATTCTCTCAAAAAAATTGGAAAAAATTATTGCTGGACGAATTGGTTGGTAAATGGAAGAGAAGGCTAACCCAGGACAGCATGGTTTCAGACCTTAAAAAGGAGTTTCAACTCTCCTTCATCTTCTAGAGCACACACTTACTGGAAATTTATCGAAAACCAAACACAGCGTTATCATGCTATCCTATTTGGGAAAAGCTTTTAATAGAGTTCTAATGGTGGCAATTATTAAACAGTTTCATCAATGGGGCGTTCCTAACCAGGGGTTCCTAGTTGGTGCCTGTTTGAAACCCAGCACATCAGAGGCGGCTTCTCTGATTGCATCTTGGCACTATTGCCACTGGTTTTCGATACATTGTGTTGGCGGAAGAGAACTTTGAGAGAGGTTACTTGTAACTCGGTCGGAAAAGGTTTTGGCGATCTCTGGCGATTGTAGCCGTTCACCGTTGTACCTTCTCCCAGCACCTCCCTGTTTTGCCTTGGGTCTGAAAATCCGAAGTGCTACCTTGGCTACAACGAGTTAGTGGTCCGAGTCGATGTTAGCTTCTCGGAAAGTTCGTACATCCATAATGCTGGAAGCGTGTTTGGCGTCGATCGCAATATGGTCAATCTGGTTGACGGTAGATTGATCTGGAGAACTCTAAGTTCCTTTGTGGATGTTGAGGTGTGGAAAACGCGTACTGGCTACCATGACGTTTCGCCCCGCAGCAAAATCTATGAGCCTGAATATATTGTCGGAAGTGTTGTCGTGCAGGCTGTTCTTCCCGATTATTCCACCAAAATGTCTTCCCTTTTAATATCGTAGCTAGGGCACTGCTCATACATCATTTGTCTAGGAGCTCGAAGAACATATCTTTGGTGTTGTCGTCTTTCTCTTCTGTGGGGGCATGCGCGCATATCAGGCTAATGCTGGCGAATTTAGCCTTGATGCGTATGGACATGGGGCTCTCATCAATGCACCTATAGCTCAAGACTTCTTGCCTTAGTCTGGCTCCAATGGCGAAGCCGCATCCAAATAAGCGCTGTTGGTTTTCGTGGTAGCAGTCACCATAGTTAATATCTCAGTTTTTCATCCTCTTTTTGCCCGGCCCATCCCATCGTATTTCCTGGACGGCGGTGATATCTGCTTTATAGCGGTCTAGGGCCTCTGCTAATTCTTTGGCCGCACGTGGGCTGTTAAAGCACCTAACATTCCACGTGCATATCCGAAGTTCGTTGTCTTTTATTCGTTTGCGTTGGTTGGCAACAGTAAATCCGTCCGTATCCAAGGCTTGTTGGTGCTTCGCAACTATGCAAGCTTTTATGTTGCCAGGAAGTCACCCCGACGCATCCTCGTGGGTCTTAAAAATGAAACAAATAAATGCCCTTCTCTGGAGCTTATAAGACTATTTTTGTTCTCCAATAAAAAAATATTATTCTTACATGGATACCTGGACATTCCGGAATCAAACGAAATGAGGCAGCAGACCTTGCTGCAAGAACTACTACAAACTATCAACTAATTGTAGAGTATCCCAAATTGTATAAGCTCCTAAGCAGAACTTTGATTCAGGATCAAAAGAAAGAGTTCAAACTCTTGAAACCGTCAGGATCATGCAATCATAAAATTGTAAAAGTCATAAGATCACTTATAACTTTTATATCGTATAAGATCTTAAAACCAAAGTCGGCTATTTGCCAAAGAGCTCATAAAACTTTTATCTTCATCATAAATCTAAATTCCTGTTCATAACGTTAAATTGTATGCGTTTTATTTCTTCTTGAAAACCACACGTCTAAGAAAAATATCCTTTATTTAAAGCAAAATTAAAAACTACTTTTATAACCTTTTTCAATTGTGTGGATTATAAAACATTTATAAAACTCTAACCATGTATTGCAATATCTTAAATTTCGTCTAGTTTTTGCACAAAAAAAAGTTCACTCAAACTGGAACATGGTAACGAATATAAAATTAACAAATTTGTATTCTTTGCTGTAAGTTTTAATATTCAAAATTCTAATAAAATTTTACGCAAAAGTTCCTTAAGGAATTTTAAATAATTTTGTATTCAAAACTTTTAAAAAATTTGTATATTTTGACTATAAAATATAAAGAAAAAGTTGTTAATTTTATAAGACAAATTTAAAAAAGGTTATTTTTTTAACAAAACACTTAATTCCGGTCACAATTTTCATCAATTAGTAACCCACCAATAGCTCAAATATGAGTTTTTTCTTTCAATACATTTAATTTCCATCAAACTTAAATGAAATGAGATAAAATGTTTAGATGTTTTCTTATCCGCTTAAAAGTTTTCCAATCCAACACTTTTCCATCACACATATCCTGACATCTTATCACTTTAATGAAGATAAGAAAAAAAGACTAAAAAAAGGCTACACCACAATTTGAGTTTAGAGGGAAAAAAAACACAAATACCCTCATTTTTAAACGACTTCAATCTCATAGATCGTATAGGTATAGAAGGTAAATGATTTAAGGACGAAAAACGGAAAAAGAAAATCAACGAAATGAAATCAGAAGCCAAAAAAAACTGATAAAAAAGGACCAACAAATGTGATCTAGACACCCAAGAGCCATGCGTTCGTGACATGTGAATCAATAGGATTTTGTTTGTGAGAGAATATAAAAAAACACACTTGCGCCGCTTCACTAAAATAGACAACTCATCCTCTTTTTTGAGGTGTATCATCGTGTTTTTCCTGACAGACACTATAGACAAAAAAAAATCATAGAAAAAATCTTTAAAATGTTTTACCATTTCCTGTGTAAGGGCAATATCCTCGACATTCCTTGTAGAAGAAAATATAAATTCCTGTAGAAGTTTCATTATGAACAACACTAAACACTAAACAGGACGACACCCGACTATTGCAAATAACAATTTTTTCTTTAATCAAACAAACAAACAAGCAAACAAACAAACACAAAATCACTTAAAACATTTTTCACTTCACTTGACAACACTGCTTGCTTGGAATGACTTGCAAAAACACAACAAAAGTCGTTCCTTATTTGCCCTTCAACTGATCACTGAGCAGTAGCAGCAGCTGATTTATGATGAAGGACGAAAATGACAGATTGCAAAAATCAAAAAAAAAAAAACAAGACAAGAAAGGAAAGAAACTTGTTCACAAAACAACAGCTGATTGAGGTCGGTAGGACGTTTTTTTTTTTACTTTGTTATAGGTCGCGTATACAAGTATTGAGCAATTTCTTATTCTGTGATAATTATAAAACAATGTGGAAGCACTTTAAAATTTCAATACATCTACATAGAAACCACAAAAAGGACACAACTTGGCAATTGAATTTTATTTGAGTTGACAACAATCCGCTTACACCAAAAGCCGACAGCGCTATTTCACTTACTTTTGCTATACCCGTAGTCGTATAGTCTATATTGACTTAGAACATTGTGTACCGAGTAGTACGACAGGACCGAGTAGTGAGTAAGTAGAAACTAAGTATAGAAGTAAGAGAGAAAGACACACTGGCAAGCCGGTCGATTATAAAAATAAGAGGTGAGCTTCCAATTCCACCATACAACAATACACCAGGCGGTGGCAGAGCTGTTACAGAACAGAGCTACAACTGTCACTGTCACTATTATATGTTGCTGTTGCTGGTACTGGTACTGGTGCTGAATGCAACCAAAAAAGAATTTAAAAAAAAGATACAAAACAAAAGAAGAAAATGAATTTAAAAAAAATAAAAAAGGAAAAACTAAAACACACAATGATGATACACGACAAAAAGGAGGAGATATAGTTGTAAAGCTGTGTGCATAGTAGACTAGGAGAATATAGATACGATAACAAATAAAATGGTAGTAAAATAAGTAATGGCTTTGATAAAATAAAAATACATGAATGACAACCGAGACCGACGAACTACACGACCGACACTACCGACACTACCGACACGACCAACCGACAAACCAACAAACCAACGACACACGATGTAAGCGGAGATTAAAACAAAAAGTATTAAAAAAAAATTACTAAAAGTGTTGCCAATTTTAACAATTGAATTTGAAATGTAGCATATAAAGGGTGATTTTTTAAAAGCTATAGGAAAGTTTTTCAAAAAGAAAACATACAATTCAGAAAAATGCATGAAATCTTTTATATTTATTTTGAGATTCGAACGAAAAATATTCATTGCAGAAAATGACCCGAAATGAACCTTATCTTGGAGATCATATGTTCTAAATGATTTTACATTTTTCTTTGATTTAGTGTGACCAACCTGACTAATTAATTTTAGTTGAAAATGTTTGGAAAATTAATCCTACATATTACAAAAGCATAAAGCGAAATAATGTTTTGCTAAATGTTGATTAATTTGAAATGCATTAACGAAAATATGAATTTATTAACTTCCCATAGGAAGTTATTGTAATGGGTCCGATTTGTCAAATTGAAAATTTTGACATTTCTCGAAATTTCAAGTCCCTAGAGTCTAAAATAAAGATTTTTAGAAAGATGTCTGTGCGTGCGTGTGTACGTTCGTTTGTACGTCCGCGTCTGTACGTTCACGACGTTTTTTTCGTCGTCCATAGCTCAAGAACCAGAAGAGATATTGATTTCAAATAAATTTTGTTATACAGATAATAAGGCAGAAAGGGCTCTCAAGAAAATTGGGTGGGTGGTTTTTTTACCATAGCAGTTTGAAAAAAGGTGGAAATTTTGGTTAACCCTAAATATCTTACGAACCAAAAACGCTGGAGAAAATTTTACGACTAAAATGTGATTTTATCTCCAAAACCATTTTGTGCAACGAAGAATAACGTTTTTGACATCGGATCAAATTTTAATTTTGAGAAAAATCGAATTGACAGTTTATTTTTATAAAAAATTGAATATCGATTCAAATATCTTTTCAAAAACTTGAAATTTAGGCTTCAAACTTATTTTATCTTATAAGAAATATTGTTTTCAACATTCTGAAAAATGTAGAAAAAAATCGAATTGACAGTTTTTTTTACAAAAAATAAAAACCTAAAAAAAAATTATTAAAAGTTATTAAAAATTGATTTTCGACTCAAATATGTTTTCAAAAATTTGAAATATTGGCTTCAAACTAATTTTATCTTATAAGAAATATTGTTCTCTCACAGAAAATATTATTTTCGATATTCAGTAATTTTTATATAAAAATCCAACGGTCCGTTTTTTCATAAAAAAAAATAAAATCTACAAAAAATAGTACGCAAATTTGGCAAAACTTGATACGAGTACATATAGACAAACTTTTAAGCAAGACAAATCGACAGACGGGATGGGAAGTTATCAGCGTGAATCGCATTCCAACCTTCATTTTTTTTGGAACCGTAATAAAAGTTTATTGACATGAAAAAGAATAAAATAAACTATAAAACATTTGTCTAGTGAAATACTAGACTTTGATTTGACTATTCAAGTCAATTTTATTGAGTGTTAATGAATCAAAGATTTCACTGGTCAACACAATTTTAACTTTTTTTTGCCACACGGACTTTTTGATATTATTTGCTTTAGTTGGTGATCATAAGAAAAAATAAATAGTTAAAAAGAATTAGTTGGCCAAAGATCTTATTTTATTGATAAATTTAAAATATTGCGAAATAACACAGATCTTGTTAATCAAAACGTTATTTTTGTTTATAAATAACTTAATAAATCTTAGATTTTCTTCCATGTCTCGCAGTAATCCGCTAACATTTGCTCTAGTACCGCTTTTCCATATTCAAAATGTGTTGATGGAACCGCTCAACGCGCTAGTCGCTGACAGGCACTAAATTGTCAGGAAAAAAATCCATGTGGGAGTCTAAAAACTGTATCTTAAGTGACATGTTGCAACCCAAAGCTTTATATGTCATTAACAGCTCGCTTACTAACTCCCTGTAGCTGTCACTCTTGTGGTTACCCAACAAATTTGCAACAACATTTTTAAAAGCCTTCCATGCAGATCGCTTAGTTTTTAGACGAGATCCTAATAGTTCTGATTGTCTTTTGGACAAATTTAGATTCCGAATTAAATCATTTAAGTCTCCTTGAGTTATGAAATGTGGCACGTTTGCGATTCCTTTAAACTGAAAGTCATCGTCCTCGTCAACACATTTACCTGAAGTGGATGGGTGTGAATGGTCGTTCTCAACAGACGTAGTTGCAACTAGTAAAAGTTCGGTCAATTTTTTCCAATTATAGACTGGTCTTATAGCCGAAGATAAGTTAGGGTAAATAACAGTATTTTTGTTTCTTGTATTTTATACCGTTTATGTCAGTGAGACAAAAATAGCAATCCGAAACGTGATCTCGCTGTTCAGTCCATATCATGGGTACTGCAAACGGCATAGGTCGTGCGCCTTTCTTCCAGTCGGTTGAATTCTTCACACACGTTATGCACCAGACATAAGGAGCCCAGGATTTGTCTTGATGGGCGAGAGAAAAACCAAAACATTGGTGATAACACTCCAACACAAGATTCGTAAAGTTTCGTCTTTGTTTTTTTTTAATGTCAGTTCTCCGCAAACATAACATAAATAGATAGGCTCATTGTTACACTTTCTCGACATGTTCACAGGGTTAATAACAAAAAAATGTTAAAACAAAAAGGTGTTAAAATGCAACCACAAATATTTTTAAAACGGTTAAAACTGAGGCTAATTGACACTTGAAAATTGTGATTTATTAATGAGACTAGATTGACTATCAAAGTTTGTGTGACAAAACCAGTGTTGACCAGTGTTTTCAATTATTCATCTGGAATTATCAAAATTACGTTTGCGTATTAATGGTTCCACTATTTATTTCATACACATCTGTGGCCTATTGCACCACCTAACAAATTTGTGAACTACAAACGTTTTTACCACAATTTTTTTCAAAAATCAAGTTTTGTGTTTTGTAAAATTCTGTAGGCTAAAAAATTGTAGTTGTGATTCACAAATTACAACATTGTGAAAAAAAAAATTGATTTTCGGTTGCACGACAAAAAGTTTGTAATTGTAAATCACAATTAAAAAAATTGTAAAAAATCTACTTTATTTTGAATTTCTGTTGCACAATATGAATGAGTTTCACAAATTTGTTTCAGTTTGTCAAAAAAATTCTACAGGCGAAAGACCGTGTGTAAATTTGTATACAAATTTGCTAACCATAATTAAGATGCCTTTGCGTAGAAGGCACAGTACTGACTGCAGTAATTTGGAAGCGGATGTCATTGTAATAAGAGTTTATCGTCCAAAGTTATACTTTATCAAATTATAACTTTGAACCTTATTTTAATTTCAATGAACGATTTAGAATGAGTTATTCTAAAGCAGAAGAAATAATTAATATTATTGGACCCGGAATAAAACACAAAACGGTAAGAAATTGGGCATTAACCCCAAGACAGCAACTTTTAACAACTTTCCATTGGATGGGTAACGGAGAGCAATACCATGGCGTTAGGGATATGCATGGTACTGATAAGTCAACAGTATGTAGATGTGTCCAACGTGTCTCCAAAGCTATCGTTGACCTTTTATATGAGGACATTGTCAAATGGCCATATCAGATTCAAGAAAGATCTCAAAAAATGTTACTCTATTGCAGGTTAGTAAGCATCTTCTTGTTCAAATTTTCTCTCAAATCAAAATTATTTAGGTATGTCACGTATTTGTGGATGCAATGATGGAACGTTAATTAATATTGATGCACCAAACAATTTTGAAGCTGCTTATGTGGATAGATATAGAAGTCATTCAATAAATTGTATGTAAGTTTGTGGGCCTTATTATACGTTCTTTAAGGGCTATGTGAACTGGCCCCGAAGTGTGCACGATTCTAGGGTCTTGCGAAGAAGTCCCCTGTAAAGTCGATTTGGAAATGATTTTCGGCCTTTTCCCAATGCCGTTTTACTAGGAGATACCGGGTAAACTTCCCCTGTATTTGAACGTTATAATCGGGCACACAATTCTACTCGAAGAATAATTGAAAATTCGATTAGCATATTGAAAGAAAAATTCAAATGTTTAAATCATTTGGGATTACAACCTCAAAAACCTGTAAATATAATCAAATGTTGTATAGCTTTAACAAACATTTCAAAAACTTCAAATGATGGCATCATCGAAAAACCAGAAAACATAGAAAATGAAAATAATTACAACAATCGACGAAAACGAAGGGCATGCTAATATAAAATATGCCTTAAATAATTTTCAGTCAAACGAATAGCATTGATTAAAAAAAAAACGTTGAACAAATTGCGATTTAAATTTAATTTAATTTAATTTAATTTAATTTAATTTAATTTAATTTAATTTAATTTAATTTAATTTAATTTAATTTAATTTAATTTAATTTAATTTAATTTAATTTAATTTAATTTAATTTAATTTAATTTAATTTAATTTAATTTAATTTAATTTAATTTAATTTAATTTAATTTAATTTAATTTAATTTAATTTAAACTTCCAAGCATAAATAGTGCAACGGTTAATTGTAGGTTTACTGTACAATTTGTAACTTTCATCACAAATATGTGATCCCACTTATTTGTAGTTGGTGCAAACCAAATTCAAATACAAGTAAAAATTTGTGGTTATAATTTGTAAACTCGTGTAACAGGGCCCTGGTCACACCTGTGAGTTTTCAAAAAACAAAAGAAAACCAATTTGAATTTATTGGATTGAATTTGAAGAAGGATAAGGGATGCATCAAATCCATTCGATTTGGCTATTGAGCTTTGCAGCATCTCTCCAAAACCGGTCAGCATCTTCACGGTTTAAAGAAAACCCTTTGATACGTCCGGATTCTCGTACATTAACCTTATCAGGACTTCTTTTTGCTCCCTACTGTGACCTTTATAAAATAACAAAAAAATCTCGTCAATGTAACCAATTTCGTTTGATTTCGTATACAAATTGTTACATGTTATTCACTAGAAAATATCTGAACAACAGAAAAATGGTTAATGGTCAAAGTTTACTTATTTATTTTTTTAATGAACTTTCGATTGAATCAGCAAACTTACGAATCGATCGTATCCCAAAATAAAATTTTGTTCGAATTCGATAAACTTTCGATCGAAAACGAATCTCAAAATAAGCGTGTTTATTTGAATCGATAGTACGGTACATATAATTCAATGTTTGAAGATTATTTCATGCAAATGTTGACCTTAACTGCGCCCCAAATAGTCCATTCGCTTAGTCCAATTTTGGCATACTCTTTCCAACATTTCGGCCGGTATCTTACGAATAAATGCTTCAATATTGACTTCCAATGCGTTGTTGTCTTAAAGGCGTTAAATCGCACGATCTAGGCGGCCAATTGACCGGTCCCGAACGTAAAATACAATTTTCACCGAACTCGCCTTTCAATAAGTCGATTGTTACGCGTTTTGGATATCACTTCACAGTAGCGCTCGCCATTAACAGTAACTTTACGATTCGCATCATCTTTGAAGAAGTACGGTCCAATGATGCCACCAGCCCATAAACCGCACCAAACTGTGACATTTTCTGGATATATTTGGGAGCTCTTGCAATGCTTTTGGTTGATATTCACTCCAAAATCGGCAATTCTGCTTATTTACGTACCCATTGAGACAAAAATGAGCTTCGTCGCTGGTCACAATTTTTAGGTAAAAACAGTCGATCTTCCGCCAATTTTCTAAGAGTCCAATTTTTGACATTTCCCGACGTTTCAAGGTCCCTAGAGTCGAAATAAAAGATTTTTAGAAAGATGTCTGTGCGTGCGTGTGTAGGTGTACGTAAGTTCGTACGCCCGTACGTCGCTACGTTTTTTTCGTCGTCCAGAAGAGATAACGACTTAATAAATTTTGTTATACAAATAATAAGACACAAAGGTGCAGAAAGGGTGGTTTTTTTACCATAACAGTTTACAAAAATGGTGAAAATTTTGGTTAAACCTAAATATCTCATGAACCAATGACGCTAGAGACTTCAATTAAATTTTATATTATATATATTGTAACGTAATACAAAACAATTATATTTTTCGAAAAAAAAATCCAATCAACGATTTTTTTTATAAATCAAAAAAAAAGGAAAACAAAATTCACATCGAAAATTTGACGACTAAAATATGATTTCATCTCCAAAATAATTTTGTGCAACGAGGAATAATGTTTTTGACATCTAATACAATTTTGAGAAAAATCTAATTGACAGTTTTTTTTATAAAAAAATAAAAAAAAAACAGTACTCAAAGTTGGTAAAAATTGAATTTCGACTCAAATACCTTTTCAAAAAATTGAGTTTAAGGCGTCAAGCTTATTATATCTGATACAAAATATTGTTTTCAACATTCTGAAAAATGTTGAAAAAATCGAATTGACAAATTTTTAAAAAAAAATTAAAAACCGAAAAATTTTTTTTACAAAAGTTGGTAAAAATTGATTTTCGACTCAAATATCTTTTGAAAAATTTGAGATAATGGATTCAAACTTATTCTATCTTATAAGATATATATCGAGCTTACAGTATTTTTTACAAAACAGAAAAACCTATACAAACAAATTAATAAAAGTTGATAAAAATAGATTTTCGACTCAAATATCTTTTCAAAACTTTGAGATATTGGCTTTAAACTACTTTTATCATTCGGAAAATAATGTTTTCAACATTCAGTTAAATGTTAAAAAAATCGAATTCACCGTTTTTTTACAAAAAATTAAAAACCGAAAAAAAATTACCAAAAGTTGGTAAAAATTTACTTTCGACTCAAATAGCTTTTCAAAAATTACAAATATTGGCTTCAAACTTATTCTTTTTCATAGAAAATATTGTTTTCGATATTCAGTAATTTTTTTATAATAATTCAACAGTCCGTTTTTTCATAATAAAATAAAATCTTCAAAATAGTACGCAGATTTGGTAAAAATTGATACTTATAAACAAACTTTTGAGCAAGACAAGTTGACAGACGAGAGATTTTAAATTTGATGGTTGGAATTTCACCCCATCAGGGGTAGAATCGGCTAAGGTGAATTTTGATAAATGAAATACATAAGGTGATATTTAATTTTAAAAAAAATACGTTCTTTCTGAATATAGCTACCAGAAGCTTACACAAAAGACTGACAAATTTCCTAAGTTACCATTTTATCGTTGGAAAAAAATATTGTTGAGACCTACAAAGCTTAAGATATTCGAAAAAGAACAACAACAGTAATAAAAGTAAAATTAACCGATTCCACACCAGGTTTTTAAAATATGAATATTATTCTGAAAATGGTAAAGACAACCAAAAAGGGCCTTTTGAGGTTAAGTTAAAAGACAACATATCCCTTTAACAATTGATTTTGCAAATTTCAAATGTTAATCTTCTAGAAACAGTTTAAAAATCTTTAAATTTGAGATAACCTATGGGTTTTGATTTGAATCTATCTGAAGTTTTGAAAAATCTTTATTGTTACTCCTTTATATGTTTGAATAATTCGTTTTAGATCAAATTTTTGGATCATATTTTAGAAATATATTCAGACTAAGAAATACCTCTTTCAACATTAATTTTCTATTTTTATTTTCTAAATGTATTTCGAGAACTTTATATTATAACCTTAAGACTATTTTGCTTATTCACGTACCCATCCATTATCGATAAGAGGATTTTTCGACTAAAATTGGAATCAACTTTCAACTGTTCCAAAATGCAATTAGCGAACACACGACGCTAAATATAATCATTGCATTTTGTATGGGCGCAACTCCAAATCCCAACGCGAAATTCGGTATGTTGTGGCCTGCGATCTTAGAGCCCGTTCACACGATTCGATGTTTTCATCCCATCGGATATTTTCTCGATTCGGTGTCTTTCGGTTGGAGTGTTCAGACGGTACGGTAATTTTACCGTACTCCGTACTCAACCCTACACGGACAACCTACTACGATTAGCCCAGACAAAAAATGACGCACTATCGGTCAAAATATCGAATCGTCTCGAATGACAAAATCGACCTAATCGGTTATTTTACCGTATACAGTTAAATGCCGTATCGTCTGAATATACTCATTTAAATTATATTGACACTGGCTAATACGGTAAAATCGACGATACCGCCGATTCGGGATCGTGTGAACGGGCTCTTACTTTTATAAACAAGTAAGTGCAATTTAGGAAGCAAATTTAAATTATTTTAATAATACTACTATTAATTCTTAGGAAATGGGTTACGGTTAGCATTATTCCCCAAAAGAGAACGCTGCCATTTTAGCTCCACGGAATGAGGGAAATAGCCAAAATAATGAGCAAATCTCTCAAGTTAATAGAAAACGCAATTCGACCAAGAGAGCTAAAAAAAAACAGCTGAGAAGACCAAGAAAAAAAACCAAGAGAAGACCGAAACATCATTTGCGCCTGAACAAAAGATCCTTGCAAATCTTCAAAGAAAATAAAATACCAGCTAGAGCTTCCGCAATAACTTCCAAAACTGTTCGTAGAAGATTTGTTGAAGCTAACTTGCACGAAAAAATCGTAAGAACTGTGGCTTTTCTAAGGAAAAAAAATAATAAAACATCGCGGTTTAAATTCACCCACGATCATCTTGATTGGAGTGGGCCATAAGGAGGCAAAAAGTGGAGGAATGTTTTTTCGACCGGACAAAACATTTGTTCGGAAGTGATGGCAGACAAACCGTGAGAAGGCCTCCTTTAAAACAACTAAATATCAAATACAGCCAGAAGCCGGTAAAGTACGGTGACGGCAGAATAATACTTTGGGATTATTTTTCTTATGCGGACTAGAACATCCCTCTCAAATGGGTTCTACAGCAGGACAACAACCTTAAGCACACATCCAATCAAGTATTTCAAGGGCCATCTCAATCACCTGACTTAAATCCCATAAAACATTTATAGTGTAATTTAAAAAGGTTGGTTGAGGCACATTTAACAAAAAATAAAGCCGAACAATATTTCAGTTAACAGATTCCGCCGATTTGTTGACTCAATGTCCAATAGATGTCACGCTGTAATTATAGCTTAGAACCAGGCTAACAAATATTAAATAAATGTTAAAGCCAGAATAGCTTTAGATTCAATTTGTTTGTTTAAAATCATTGTATGTATCTATTTTAATGTCCACCACTTTTTAAGTTAAAATTTCGTTAAAATACTGGGTACTTTTTGTTTACAAGCCAAAAAATTAAGAAAATGCATTTGTACCAAACTAAAAAAAAATAGTTCCAAAACAATATTTATAACTCTTTTTGGTGCTTCTATTTTAATGTCCATATCTGTACATAGGATTTATTTTGTTTTGCACTCCTTAAATGTTTTTATTCGAAAAATAGTCCAACAGTATTAAATCTCACAATTTAAGAAGGAACGCTACAGACGAAGGACTCAAGATTCCTTCAATAATTTGATTGTTTCGTCGGGTCGAACCGAATCATTGTTTTGGTTGTTCAGGAATAAGTCTAGATTTTATAAAATGACAAGCCAAGGAAAAAAATCAATCAAATGACAGCTGCTGTCAAAAACTCTGAAAAAAAGTATTGCCATTTTGAAAACCACATTTAAACTTAACAAGGTTAAGAATATTTGGACTTATTTTTAGTGACACTACATACTTATTTCACAATTTTCCTTAAAAATCGTAATTTCTTCGCAATCAATATCAAGAGAAATAAAATCATTACAAAATTGCACGTCCCTTGCCTTAAAAAAGTCTTACCAAACGTAGGTACGAGTACAATGCAGACGTTAACCGGTGCAGTGGTGTATGCCTATTCCATGCAAAGCTAATTTCTAAACCATCTCTTACCGTCTTCAATCTATACTTTTGCCGGCGCGGCGGTAAGTAGCAGTAGCGTCATAATACCGCATCAAATCAAATACAAATCCTATCTATACTTTTATCTCTCTATGACTTTAGGTGGAGTTAGATACATTATCTATAAAACTATAAACAAAATTAATATTTATCAACAAAAAAAAAATCAAACAGAACTACGACAAGAGAAGAAGCATATAATGGGAAGCCAGAACAGAACAGAAAGCAATAAAAACAACAAAAATTGCAACAAAAAAATACTATATACATACATAGATACAAATAGAAAGAAAATCTAAAGACTAATCACAATCATAATCAAAATCCCACACTCATCGGATACAAGAAAATAGCCGGCTTTTTACGTCTGTTTTTGTTATGATTCTCTCTTTATCTACATTTTCTCTTTTTCTTTTTCTTTTCGTTTTTGTTTTCGTTGTTTTTCTACTGCACTACCAACACCAACACCGCCACCTTATTTGCCAACAGCAAACCACCCCTGTGATTGTGTTGTGTGGTGTTTTGTGGGTGTGTATGCGTGTATAGAATGGTGGGATTTATTTTGTTGTTGTTGCTGTTGGTACGTATGTATGTATGTATATATGCCTTTATATCAATCATATGGAATTTGATATAAAACAAAAAATTATGTTTTATTGCTTGTGCGAAGTTTTCTTTTATTGTTTGCTTTCGGAAACCTTTTTTGTTTGCTTATTTTTATATGAAAACAAAATAAAACAAAATTGTTTGATATTAAAAAATGAAAAACAACTGAGACATTGAAAGAGAGGGAATGAAGAAGAAAGAAGGCAAAAAAACATAAACAAAAACAAGTTGATATTGATCTAATCGGGCACAATTAAACAAATAAATAACCATGTTAATGTTCGTTAACAAAGTTAGTTAAGTAATTAATTTGTTTTACAAATGGTTTAAATATGAATGAACACGTGCTTGCATTTATCCATTTATTTTTTCTTTTTTTTTTTAAATGGTCGTCATTCTGTTAATGTGAACGTTTTGATGACAATTTTGTTGTTTGCTTGTTGTTGTTGTTGTTGTTTGAGTTATAATTTTTTAAACTTAATCAATTAACATCTGTGTTGTCAAAACGTCAAGGCAACATGCATACAGTTTTGGACATAGAATTAGCACTTAATACCTACCTTGTTTTAGTAAAAACAAAAGTTGATAAAAGAATTTCTTAAAAACTTTTCACACTATCACAAATTATTTTGTATCACCCTGTGATCTTTGTAAATTTACAGTTGTTTAACACATCACATAGTCCAAAAAGTCTTCGTACAGGAGATAATTTTTGTTTTATAAGTGCAGAACAAATAGTAATGTCAAATAAAAGAGCTAAAAAGGGAACACTGATGATAGCACATGTTCTCCTTTCACTTTAAAACAAAATTAAAAGAATTTATATAAACATACCGTTATGGATTTTATAACGCAAAACAACAACAAAAAGTTTCCGTACAGATCTTATTATCATGTTTTACTTGGCGTTGAAAGGTTCTTGATCACTTTTTTTTTTGTTTTTTTGGTAAGTTTTTTTTATTCTCAATAACATTTCAGCTAAAAAACTTCCTTTCACTCAAGGAAATGAAAATGGCAACTAAAAATAAACAAATGCCCGTGGCCACTTAACAAATCATAATTGACTTGAGAAATGAGGGAACATTTTTGGGTGAAATTTCTGAAATACGGAAAAGACAACGGTCTTCAATCCAATTGGTATAGGACAGTTATAAATGGAAAATTGCAAAAATCATTCCAATTTGTAAGGCGGGAAAACCTCCCGATTTAGCTAGCGGATATAGACCCATTAGCCTGCTAAGTAGTTTAAGCAAAATTTATGAGAAGATTCTTAAAGAAAAGATGCTAAAATATATTTCCGATGAAAAAATATTCCCCGATCAACAATTTGGTTTTCGCAGATTTCACTCTACGTCTCATCAGGTGAAAAGAATCTGTCAACATGTCAAAAGTAAACGAATCCAAGGTAAATCGACGGGTATGATACTTTTAGATATTGAGAAGGCTTTTGACTCAGTATGGCATAAAGGAATAATTTATAAAATGATTAAATTTAAAGTTCCGTTATATCTTTGTAAAATTGTTCAAAGTTTTCTTTCCGATCGATGTTTTAGTGTTCATGTCAACAGTGGTATTTCGTCTTTATTTACGTTCAATTTTGGTGTCCCCCAAGGCTCTGTTTTGGGCCCTCTTTTGTATAATTTATATACTTCAGATATCCCAACCATTCCGCTCTGTGAAATTGCCATTTTTGCAGACGACACAGCAATATATTCTTCAGATGAACTTGCTCTCAACATTGAGAGTAATTTAGTTCAAGCTGTTGAAATATTAAGCAATTTTTACAACAAATGGAAAATCAAGTTAAATGCTGATAAATTTCAAGCTATCTTTTTTTCAAGGAAAAGAAAGTCTTGTTATCTCCCCAGCAACCAATTTATTCAGATAAATGGAATAGACATAGCTTGGGAAAATTCTGTAAAATATCTAGGTATACATCTTGACACCAAACTAACATTCAACCACCATATTAATTGTACTATAAAGAAAGTAAATATAGCTATCAAATTGCTTTACCCTTTTATAAATCGAAGATCTGCTCTAACTATTGAAAATAAAGTGATCATAATGAAAGTGATATTTCAGGCAATTTTGTTATATGGAAGTCCTGTTTGGGGTAGGGCTGCACTATGTCACATTAAAAAACTCCAAGTTTCACAAAATAAATTATTAAAAATGATGCTTAATCTACCATTCCGTTATTCCACTTGTGACCTTCATCAAGAAACGAATGTTGAATTGATCTCCGAACGAATTCAAAAGCTAGAAGCAAACTTTGCGCTTAGATGTAATTCATCTGATAACCCTCTTATAAACCAAATCAATCTGTGATAAATATTTGTTCAGTTACCTATCTATTTACGTTTTTATTTTTTTTTTTTTTTCACTATATCTACATATAAATTGTTATTTATTGATCTCTTCTTTTGCTTGTTTTTTTTCGTAATAATTTATCCATTTATTTATTTATTCGTTTATTTATGTACTTATTCATTTATTTATTTATATTTACTTACTTTTTTTATTTATATTAATTTATTTATTTATTACTTATTTATTTATTTATTTATTTTATTTATTTATTTATTTTTTTATTTATTTATTTATTTACTTATTTATTTATTTTCTTTTTATTTATTAAATCATTAATTGTTTTTATTTATTTATATATTTGTATATTCACTTTTGTGTTAATTATATTGATTTGTTAATTTATTTAATATTTATATTATACTCCATTATCCAAGAATTCAATTCTATTTAAAAATGTTTGTTAAACACAACTGAATCAAATTCTAGTCATTTTTTTTTTTTTTTATAATTTAAATTGAAGGTTTTTCTTTGCTTTTCCTTCAAGTATTTCGTTGCCCTAATATTTTTTGTTTAAACTATAAAATAATATTTCAGATGTAAGATATATTTATCAAATCACTGTATTGTAAAATGTGCGGTTACAACACCTATTATACTGATTTATGCAAAATAAAAAATACTACTACTACTACTAAATAAAAAGAAAACAATCGCAAAACCAACCAAGATCAGGCCGATCAAAAAGGATTGATCCTCGTACGGGGAGAAGATTGTTGAGGAGTATCGCAGAGGATCCAAAGCAAAGTGCCACAGTTTTAGCAGGAAAGTTAAAAACTAGTGATGGAATTGATGTCCCACCCCAAACAATTAGAAACCTTTGAATCAGAAATGGTTTAAATGGTAGAGTGTGCCGGAAGAAGCCATTCATTCGAAAGGCTAATAGAAAAGCTAGGCTGGAGTATGCAGTTTCACACCTAGGAAAATAAAATACGTTTTGGGACCAGGTTATATTTACTGACGAAAGTAAATTCAACATGATTGGTTCAGATGGGCGCGTATGATGTGGAGAAAGCATAACACTGCACTGAACCCAACAAATTTTATATCGACTGTGAAGCACGGTGTCGGCAATGTAATGGTGTATGGCATCTTCCGGAGTTGGAAACCTAGATTTCATAGAAAATACAATGGATAAAACTGGGTACTTGAATATTTTTAAGGAAAACCTACATTCAAGTGCCCAAAAATTTGGGTTGTGGCAGCAACATTACTCGTACTTTTCAACAGAACAATGATCCTAAGCATACGACCAAGGTGGTAAAGGAATGGTTGCTGTCCAATGTTAGTATGCAAGTGAAACACCCCACTCATTCTTCAGATCTCAATCCTACTGAGCACCTGTGGCATCACATAAACAAAAAGATTCAGCAGCATACAACCGCTGACAAGAATGACCTCAAAACGATCCTACTTGACGAATGGAACAACATTTCTCCAGATACGACCACCAAGCTTGTCTATTCGATGAGAAACAGATTGGAAGAAGTTATCAAGAACAAAGGAGGCCTTACTAAATATTAAGCTTCTTTTTTCCTTAAGTGAAGTGATTTTGGTTAAGTTTTTTTTTTCAACGAAAAGAAATCAAAAAATGATTGTACGGAGACTTATTTGTTCCTTATCTTAAATTCGATATTTTAAGAAAAATTTCAAAACATTCCAGCACTACGGATACTTTTTGGACTATGTGTATTCCAGAAGATTAGAGATCGCCATTACTAAAGTTTATGTGGCCAAAAAATTAGCTCAAATTGTTAAAATTGTGTGTAAATTGTAAAATAACAGTAATATCTTGTCCAGATTTTATGCTCCAATTATAGCTATCCTTGGTTTTCATCATTGAAAACAAACATTTGAACATTTATAGCTGTCATTATAAATTTCTGTCATTGATACAAATTTTCTGATTGAAAACCTGTCATTGGAATTGTGTGACATTGGACCACAATTAGTGGAACGATTCGTTTTACTTTTGATAAGAGTATCAGCTGGCCAGGAAAATGGATTTCCGTCCGGAAAATCGAAAAATACATTTTTAGAAAAAAATAAATGCGTAATTACACTTTTTTTCTCAAAAAACAATTCTTTGTGGCATTCTCGATCGATTAGTATATAATTTTAATTTCTAATCAAAGGAAAACACCGTTAAATATCGATTCATAAATTTTTCGGGATCGATTTCAATGATAGCTATTACTGGCGCCTTAATAAAAGAAAAAGTAATCTAAAATTTGAAATGAGTTTTTCTAGAGGTTTAGGTATAGTAACTGGTTATTCTTTTTGCGGTTTCAAAAGTATAGGGCTAGAATTCGACATCTGTCAAACTAAGTTGTTGAACCAATCTTTTTTTTCAGTTGAAAGTCTGACATTTACGAAAATGGATCGTTTAATTGTGAAAACCACATCCACTTTTCATGGCAAGAATTACTCTTGGAGAATTTGTCAATTCCTCGCAAGAGGTAGTACGCGTGAAAGAAACTTTTTCACAACATCGTAGATACACCCGTCGAACTGGTGCTTGAACAACAGACAGGCGTTGGACGGCGATTCTTCGAACAAAATTTTCTTCAGCGACGAAGCACATTTCTCACTCGGTGGGTAAGTTAATATATAAAATTGTCCTGTTCGGGATTCTGAGAATCCTTTAGTAACTAAAAAAATGTAAGCCATTCCATTTACAAAAAGTCATTGTTTGGTGGGCTCTTTGGTCCGGTGGTGTGATTGGACCTTACTTCTTCGAAAACGACAATCGAACGACTGTCACCGTCAATTCGGAGCGTTATGCTCATATAATAAACAACTTTTTTTTGCATGTTATTGAAGAATACGACTTGGAGATTACAGGTTTGTTCTTAACAAAACGAGCGAATATGGCTTTATTGCAAGAGAAATTTCCTGGTCGCGTAATTTTTCGTCGTGGAATTATTAGTTGGCCACCAAGATCATGCGATTTGACACGGTTATACTTTTTTTTTGTGGAGCTACCTTTAGCTCTTGAACACTTAAAAACCAACATTTGTCAAGTTATGGCTGAGACACCGCCCAATATGTATCGGAAAATGGTCGAAAATTACCTCAAAAGAAACAATTCGCATAGTAATTATTTAAATAATGTAATGTTTCACACATAATTTCAACGTTTAAACTTAATAATAACAAAGAAATATCGTAAAAAAAATATTTTAAATGTGTTTCATTTACGTTTACTTTTATAACCGCACAATGGAAAACCACTTACTATTTTGAATATTTTTTGATTAGATAGGCAGACAACAGTCTTTTACACATGAGCTCAGAAATTTTATCACAACTATGAAATATAACGAAAAAACAATTCAAGAAATCACAAGCCTAGTGAGACGGTCAAGAAAATTAGTTTACAATGCCATTAAATGCCTTTAAACTCATGGCACGACCGATTCCATCCGAAGAAAATCGACACCAAAAAAGAAAAGTTCTGAACTGAAATTCGGGATAAAGATGAAGACCCTAAAATATCTAACAAACACCTGAGCAATACGTAGAAGTCTAAATGAGAATGATTTGAATTGATTTCAGTTAGACTAACGTTCATCAGAGAATACGGACAAAATTCGTAACTATATTTCCATCGGAAAGCACCATTTTAGGCGTCCTAGAAAACAGGAGCTGGAATCCACGCTACACAATAAAAGCTTCGTGGCTAGTCAAGCAGTTTATTAGTGATCATCAAATTAATTTATTGCCAGGGCATGCACGGCACAGTACCCTGACCTGAATTCCAAAGAAAATCTATGGATCGATGAAGAATATCAGGTTGGATTGAGGAAACCAAAAGATTTAGAAAAACTTTGCCTAGTAGAGAGTATTCCTTGGAGGTTACAAACTATCAATGAAAATAAGAAATTTTTAATAAAAAGAAAAAGGATTTAATTAAATAATTGTGCTAATTATCTGCCCAACACTGTAAACATTGAATCTTTGCAAAACTTTCTAGCTTAATGAACACGCCCTTTTTCGTCGTTCGTTCCATCATCGTCGGTGTTAGAATTTTATACTTTTGCAAGAGTGTACTTAGAACCAACAACAAATTGTTATATAGCTCGAATTTTACATATATAGGTACATACCGTGTGCTACGGGCTACAGGTTAACTTTTTTTATTAGTAACTTGGTAGTGGAATTGTCCAAACTTATAAAAGACGCTGCTACCATTATCTTTTTATCGATTTCAATGACTAGAGGCTAGTCCAGTTTTAAAATTCCATCCAAACTCGTACGTTTGTGGCCATGGAGAAATCGTGCTGCTCTATAAACATTGGAATCAGCTGAACAAAACCTTTTGATATCAAAAAAAAACTTTAGACAAGATGAGCACGGTCGTGATATTAGTTAACACTGTTTTTAAAAGTAAATTTAAGGTATTTAAGAACATTGGCTTCTCAGGCTCTGCTATGAATCCAGAAAACAACACCAGTGCTAAGATCAGACAAAGAATTATTCTTGCTTACCACTGTTCATTTGGGCTAAGAAAGCAATTAAGTGTAGTAAAGGCCTCTCTCGAGCAACCAAAGTGTCTCTATATAAGACCCTCATCTTCCCGGGCATGCTATACGGTACACAAGTAGGACTATGAAAAAAGCGAATGAAAGCACATTGGATCGTGCCGTTAGAAAAGTTCTTTGCATGAACTACGGTCCCGTATGCATAGAGAGTGTGCGGTGGAGAAGAAAGAACGACGAGCTCTTCGGATCAAAGTCCAAAGCCTGAGATGGCTTCGTCACGTAGAGCGCAAAAAAACCATATGTGCATGGGACCGTGCTAGATAGAGAATTTTTTTGATGAGGCCAGGGCTAGAGCACCATCTTATGAAAGTAAGCAAAACAAGTCCATTTTTGTTACGAATACAAGAAGCTTATTCAATTGCCTAAAAGAAATTGATCGATAAATGTAAATTTTAAAAGA
The DNA here is from genome assembly GCF_945859685.1 of Eupeodes corollae. Lineage (NCBI taxonomy): Eukaryota > Metazoa > Arthropoda > Insecta > Diptera > Syrphidae > Eupeodes > Eupeodes corollae. Next base: position 142,439,194 of record NC_079147.1, on the reverse strand, counting down.
TCAATTTAAATTTCATATAATCTTAATTTGAATTATTTAAATTATGGTTAAAAAAAAACAAAAGGGCTTTACAACTTAAATCGGAAATTCACTCGAATAAGTTGTCAAACAGCATCGAAAACGTAATTTTTCGCTTACCATTTACCATTTGAATAGTAGCAGTACCCGTCGCATGATAGTTAGTGCGTTGGACTATCATGCCAGAGGTCTTGGGTTCGATCCCTGAATATGCCATTTAAAGTTTTTCTCACGGGTACTGCCTCTTGCGAGGAACTGACAAATTCTCCAAGAGTAATTCTTGTCATAAAAAGTGCTTTATCAAATTAGCCGTTCGCATTCGGTTTAAAACTCTAGGTACCCTCCATCCTTGACAACAGTACTCGCACACAGGAATGGTTGTTTTTTTGCAAGGCTCCGATCGTATTATTCTTAGCGTGATGTTATATATTCTAAGCCTTTCGTAATAAATAGATAATGTAACATTGAAGTATTTTTTTAAATCCAACCAGTAGTTCCTGAGATTAGCGCGTTCAAACAAACAAACAAACAAGCAAACAAACAAACAAGCAAGCAAGGACACAAGAAAACAAACAAACTCTTCACCTTTATAATATTAGTATAGATAGTAACAATTTTCATGTGGCTATGTTTTTATATGTGAGCCCAGAAACCTATCAATCTCTGGAATTTCACAGCCAGCACTATGAAGAAATCCTTTTTAAATAATTGCCATCTCTCTCAATAACCGGATATTAAATTATAGCCAAACAACGCACCAAATTCCTGGGTGGTCATCAAATGGCAATATATATACATGCATGTATTTATATGTATATACAAAACCATCAGCAACAACTGCATAACATATGTATGTACATTGCACAGTACATAGTGAATATGAGACATCATAAGAGTAGAGCTCCCGTTTGTCTTCTTAGGTAGTAGAGTAGTTAGGTAGTTATATCTATTTGCTTTATGGAATAGCTAGCCGCGCTAGCCTGTCTGGTGGTATTTCGTATCTAGCTTCGAATCCATATAGCTACTAAAATGGCAGCTCTTCAATCAGAACAATTATGTGCGTATATAGAATCTAAAGCGAATTATTCGATTCTTTTTAATTTATTTTACAGTGCGTTCCGTTCCGTCCGTCGTCGTCCCTTCTCATGTTTTTTTGTTTTTTATTTCATCTTCGTAATCAGAACGATATTCCATCTTTGGGCAGAACATACATAAATTGTATAACGCTCTGGCACTGAGACTGGCACTGGCTCTAGCTCAGGCTCAGGCTCTAGAGCTCTAGCTGACAGCATGCAGTCCATCAGTGATCAAATGAAACAAGAAGCTATCGCTGCAGGCAAATCATTGACCTGAACAGCATACAGCGTACCAGTAAAGTACAGGCAACCAACTCACATACCTAACATGTTATACAGTATACGGCGCGGCGGCGGTGTTGGCCATCATCATCATCATCATTATTATCATCGTTGTTGGCGAAGTATAAAAGGTAAATCGATGACAATCACACATGAATGTGAGTGCAAATATCGGGGATGATGTAGGAGCACAGTTTCTACATAGTAGCAGTATAGCATAATAGTAGAGTAGAAATAAAAAGAAGAAGGTTTTGAGCTTTGAGTACACTTGGGATTTGTCCCGAACAAAATAGCAAATATGGCAACACTCCAGGACTCCAGTAACATTATATATACCTATGTGTTCCTAGTCTAGTAATGCATTTTTATTTACTTTTTGTTTAATGTTTATTTTGTTCTTTTTTATTTTTGAATCATTTAGATATCCGGAATACATATGCGGTATTGTAGACACATATTGTCATTGTAGAAAGTTTAATTTTTGTTCTACTACTTTTGTTTGACAACTAAAAGAACAACGTTCGAAACGATAGGAAAAGACCAAAAGGACATACAGAAAAAAAAGAATTAATTAAAAGAAACTCAAAGTTAATCGCCTTCAATTGGAGAATTTGCTGAATAAGCTCTAAAAACACGATACAGTCGCTGGCGCTGGATTGGCGACGACACGGTCCGTCGGTGGCGGCAACGATGATGATGATAAAGCGCAGTACTACTAAGAGGTTTAGGTTAATCCTATTTCTATAAAACTTGCTAACATTCGCAGTTTGATAATTTTATTTTATTTATAGTGAAACAAAAATTAGGTAGGTACTTTGGGGGTGAAGTACGGTGGGAAATGGATAATTGAAAAAAGTGGATTCAAATAAAATTCTAAATATAGCAGCTAGCTGATGATTCAACAAATTCATTTAAAAATTTCCATATGACTTTATTTGCCAATGGATTCCCCAACAAGCTGAAATCTACAAAAACAGCTGATTGAAGCCTACATGACCTTAACCATAACTTAACTAACTCAAAGCAGATACTTTGACAAACATAATCTGTCCTGTATGTTCAAATGTTTTGAAAAAGTTGACTGTGATAGTTTACAGTTTATTAACTTCAAGAATATTATAATGTTATGAAAAACATGGTTTGCATTTTAGCACTAGTGCTCAAATACCCTATAACTCGGTCAGGAACTTGACTGTATTTACACTGTTTATTCTAAAGCGTTTGACCAACTTTCTCATGGTATCTTCACATTTAAGATGAAGGCAATTGGGTTTCCTCCTCAATTTAGCAAACCGATTTGTTCCTATCTTCATAATAGGTCTTATCAAGTCAAATTCAGAAATTTTTTCTCCATCCCATTCATTGGCAAATCAAGAGTTCCCTAGGGAAGCCATTTAAGATCTCTACTTTTTATCTAACTATTTATAATGTACACCTCTTGTGTACGATACAGTATAATTTTAATTTATGCATTTATCCTCTAAAGGATCAATTACATCTCCGAAAGGATATTGACTGTTTTATTATCTGTAGTTTATCACGTAGTTTCAATGATCTTGAAGTCCATTTAATCGATTTCACGGAGTATATCAACTCTATGTTCGGATTTGTCAAACGTTGGTCTAAAGAATTTGAGAATCCTTATAATACTTTAACTTTATATAACACTTTGGTCCGCACCAATCTAAAGTACGCATCCCAGGTATGGACTTCTTTTTACGAGAGCCAAAATGATCGGATAGAATTTGTTCAATGCAATTTGTTCTTACGTTTCACGCCTACCATAGTTTGATTCTTACAGTCTTCCTCCTTATGAACATCGGATAAAGTAACTTCAAATACATCCTCTATCACAAAGGAGCATTAATAATGATATTTCTTGCATTGGCAATGATTCGAACGCTTCATACACACATATGGTCCAAAAATCAATAAAACTTGATATGATCAAGAAATTCAATAAGAATGTAATCTTAGTTTTCATTTGATTGATCTTTCGACATGGAATAGAAATAGTAATGATCACAGTGCAAAATTCTTTTGATTTCATTCAAAGCTTTTATTTTTCAATCAATATGATCTAATCAAGGATGAAATAATAAGGAGTCAACTGTCATTTGATTTACGATCAACTTGGTTGGCCATTTCTTAATTGTAAACATTTTCTCGTATTACCAAAATATTGGTAAGATCGTGCGATTTAACACTGTTCACACACTGAACGTAGGTTTAGTGTATACTTTAAGAAGCAACATTAGATGGTATTAACGACAGCTGTTTGTTATTTGTTCGTCGTTTAAAAATTTGTTGTAAAATTGTCGCGTTGAAGAAGTTATAAAACGACACGACAGAGAAAACGAAAGTTCTCGAAAACAAAAAGGTAATTCCATAAATAACCCTATCCCATGAACCCATCTCATTCCATTCAATAAAAAAGAATAAAAGGAGGTTAAATTTTAAGGACCATCGACCATCATCAGATGGGGTGTACCGCCGAGGTCCCTGCGGCCATTTATTACTTTGTTTCCGACATAATTGAGCCAATATTATTATATTTAAAAAAAAGGACAATAATTTCCTAAATAATTTGTGTTTTATTCCAAATCAATATCGGCCCTTAATATTTAACCACCCTTTTGATACATTCAAGTATTTCTGCGAGTATATAAATGCATACATACTTATACCTATATTTTTCTAATATTATTATATTACCTAAGTCGTTTTATATGGGATCAAAGGCATCTTAACGAGAGATAGAAGCACGTTTTGCTAAAGCAACATTAACAATATTGAATACATTTTTCTTTTTTTTATAAACTCTTAAACGACTTACAACAATCTATGTATATAATGTATTTGCAGTATAATATAGAAGTTCATATACATATGTATGTAATATCTATCAATCAATCCAAAAATATTTGAATTGTTTATTTTATCTTTATATAATCAGTAAATCTACCGCAGCACCAAGCACCAAGGACCAAGTACCAAGCACCGAGCATTGGGAAGCTAGCCTTTAGTCCTTTATGTTACATTTTTCCTTCCTACTTCCATTTTATTTTATTTGTTCGTGTTTTTTTGTTGTTGTTGTTGTTGCTATGTTATCTTCTGCTACCCCTCATGTAAAAGTTTATTTCCACCCGATAAGGCAGATGAATTTCAATGATGAAGTTTTTCTATGATGAGACGACAACGACACAACGACAACCAAGACAATATAAATTTACCCAAGGAAAAAAGGAACGACAACGCGCAGAAAGATCTCAAATTGAAGATACCAAAACGAGGAAAAATGTAGTGTGTAGTAAGTGCAAAACAAAAATGAAAAAAAAAAAACAAGATTACAGAAAACCATGACACTTCTCTACATCGGGAAAACCATATTTTTTTTTCTTAGTTACTATGAGATAGTTCCACACACCAAGGTTCTCATAGTCCATCGTCGTCATTCTCGTTATTTATAATTTTTGCTTCCATTTTTTGTCTTTCTATTTTTGCCGGCATTTGTACTTCTATATCTATGTGATTGTGATTGTGATCCTGCTGCTACTGCTACTATATGTACACTGTACACTGTACAACAGCTAATAACGCTCAACGGGCCGGTGGCCGCCGTTTATATTGTGACTGTCATCGTCAGATAGAAAAGTATCTATATGCAGCTAGGCACTATAAAAATCTCAGACACAACTCATAGTCATCCTCATCATCATCATTATTATATTGGGAAGAAAAAAACTTGTCAAATTCTCTGTGCACAGCAGTTTTGTGTTCTTGTGGAGTGGAAGTGGAAGCTGGAGAATCCCTCTAGCGCAGCTCTCATGTAAGAAAATGACAGTGAGAGCGAATTATATAAATATTACAACAAAAATGAAGTACAACTAAAATGAAAAACAAGAAAAAGAATTCGAATAAGAACTAAAAGATATCCTACTAGAGAAAAGAAAAGTGATAGCAAAACTCCAACAAGAATCATAAAAAGATTAAAAAACCTACAATAACAATAAAAACACCAACAACAAATCAAAAGGAAAAAGAATCAAAATGCAGGCACTGCACAAGCTTTATAATATCGAGCTCGACTCTCGAGCAGGCAGGTTTGACGTACTCTACTAGCACTTACCACTTAAGTAGCTCGCATTGTGGTGTATATATTTTTAAGGAGCATGATGAATAAGTTTATCTCACTTGACTTTGAATTGCACAAAGTGTAGTTTTATATTGTATTGACAACGGTCTTAATATTTACAAAAAAAATGTATTTAATTTAGAGCGATTACGATCAAGAACTAGATGAGTTGAATAACTAAGTAGTAGATGCTTGACCAATACAAAATGGAAAATACGTGAAAGTGTTTAATTTCTTTTGATTGATTTTTTTTTCAAGATTGTGATCAGGATACCTCAATAAATCAACAAATTTCAAAATTAAAGTACAGTACAAGCTCCGCCAGCGACAGATCAAATAAGAGGACAGTTTCCTTTTCTCATAAAAAAAACATTATATGTTTTCTTATCTATATAGCCTCTCATAAACGGACAAATATTCCATAAAAAATCATTTAAAATCTCGTTTCTTTTTCTATATATGTAAAAGTAAATTCGTACAAAATCGATGCTCTAAAATACGGAACAAATATTTTTTTTGTAAGCATACGAGGGTATTTCCCAGTCCCTCAGGTTATTAGAAAATTAAAAACAAGTAAATATCGTCAAGTTTTGAAGTCATTCTCAGCCTGTTATATGCTGGAAGGTACCTATTATTAAAAAGCAAAGTTATCTATTCGCAGTTTACCAAAAAGATTTATATTTAAGATCAAATATTAATCAAAAGAGTTAATTTTTGCAACGGTTCACATTTTAGATTTAATATGAGAAAAATACAAGGTACTAGATTTCGTAAAATAAACAAGACAGCAAATAAGAGTCGACATCCAAAGTTAATCAGAAAAAGATATTCCGAAAAACAAAGGGTTGCAAAATTGACTTACTGTGCATGGAATGTTTTTCGAGAGCCTTCAAAACATTCTCATTTTTGGTCCTAAAAGCAAGTGCAATGGAAGTCCCAGAACAAATGCACTAATTTAATTTGAATGCACCTAACGAATGGCTCCAAAGTGTGGCGAAAAAAATACACAACATAAGTTTTACTTGCGTATCGGGTCAATCAGCTGATGACAAGACAAGAAGGTGTCGACCAGTTTATAGATAAAGTTCCTTCGTTTTTAATTGGATACCAACCGGAAGACGAACTTTTTTCTTATAAAACATTACCTTACAGTACATCAACCCGTCAATCTAAAAAGTGCTACGGGGGTAAACTGTCAAAAGGCTTTTCCTCGGGCATTCAACATAAAAGTTGCATTGAAACAAGAAGGCTTGGGTGACTATTGATTTAATGAGGGAGTGGCTAATAAAGATTAATAAATCGTAATACACAAGAGGACAATGTTGCTCTTTTTAAATAATGCTGCATTTCATTCCTATGAACTAAACGATATTTTTACCACCGAACACAAATTCAGTGTTAACTAGCCCTTGGATCAAGCAGTAATTCAGAACTTCAAATTCTACTACAGAGATATAACTTTGAAGCACATACTTTCTAAAATGGGACATGCAAAACCTGCATCAGAATATCATATATATAATTATGATATATTCTTAAGACAGCTTGACACAAAGTTTTGCTGAGCAACCATACGAAATTGTTTTGTAAAAACCGAATTGAAGATAGCAGCAGAATTTTTGGCAATGGACTAACATTTGAACCGAAGATGACAAAATTGATATTTTACACCTTTAAGTTTAAAACAATAAAGAAGTATGATAATAATAACATCCCAATCAACTCTTATAACTTTGCATTTCAAGTACTTGAAAACTTAAAGCTGTTTACACAATGACTTCGTGGCTTTTAAACATTAACATTACAAAATTTAAAAACAAAAATAACTCTCTGAACCGGGCAGCTTCCCCGACCGGAGAAAAAATCTGGGATCCGCTTATGAAAGACTTCACTAAAATCATAAATCATATAAATGCCCATGACCAATAAAAATAAAAGGCTTCTTACAAGAAACAATCCCGTGACCTTAGCCATTTACATAGATTTGAGATTTTGGTGTAATGTTCAAAATATTTATTTGCTACTGTATGAAGACACGTGATCAATAATGTGATTTATAGTCTTAAGTCACTAACAAATGATGAAAGAAGAAGTAAAAACGCAAAAAAAGCGTCGGAACACCTTCTAAGAACACCTCTAACTGGACAAAAGTAAATTTAATAGTTAAGTCTTAACTTTAGATTTGAAGGCATACATCAAGAGGAAAGTGGTTAGGAACAAAGCAAGACTACAGGTTGCGAAGAATAAATAGCATTACTCAAGCAACCTCTAAGAAGGTGATATAAGACTGACAGGCCTTAAAATTATGACCAGAAGAATAAAACAAATACTACCATTTGGAGTAGCAAATTCTTTCGAGCCCTAGAATCAAATTAAGATTTTAAAGGGGTGCAATCACCGACATTGTTGGTGTAAAAAGTTTTTGACGACTTGTTTCAAACACCTTGCGCCAATCATATCATACCTGATAAAATAAAGATGCAAAATATTGTGCTGCATTCCTAATGTTGGCGTTCTTATTCTTTTCTTCATTTATTACAAAGATTGCAACGGCAACTATATCCATTTTTAAACCACCAACAAAATGAGCAACGAAAATTTATTTATTTTGTTTTTGGAATCAGCTGATTTTGAAACAACGAAGGTAGGATTGTTGTGTGGCAATACTTTTTTGATTTGGTTTGGGCTTATAATGTAAATTTATTTGTGTTTGTACAATAACAACATTTTCATGAGAATTGAAACGAGGGACTTTGTTTGATGCTTAAATAAAGAATATTTTAAGTCTTTAATTTTTAATACATTCTATACAAACCCCTCTAAAGGTTCTAAGATCGTTTCAAAGATTTTGCATCTTATAAGTTTCTGGTGAACAGAGAAAATATAGCTTAAGCAGAAGACAAAGTTATGAAACATGACATGAACTTCAGCTATCAAAATACTGGATTTAGGAGCTAAAGAGTCACTGTGCGAAGCCCATTAAGAATATACATTCTTTTAATTTCTTTTTTTAATTTAAAAAACATAAACCAAAGCGGTTTAAATTAGTTTTTAAATGTTGTAAAGTGTAGATTCTAGTTTAAATAAAGTAGAAAAATATTTAAAGCGATGTTATCAAGCGTACTTACTACAATCAACTTTCTTTTTAAGTAAAAAATAAAAACAAATTATTTAAAAGAAAAAAGAAAAAAAAAACACTTACGGCTGCTGCATTGCGATTAGCTGCTGTCATATATTGATTTTGTGGCATCATTCCCATATGAGGTTGTCCACCCAAATAGACTAATTGTTCGGCACCCTGAGGCGGTTTGGGCACTCCAACACCATTCATATTTACACCCGGGTGCACATGATCGTAGATATTACCTTGCATAGCAGGTGGCATCTGCAATTGCATACCTGCTGCAGCGGCAGCAGCAGCAGCTGCAGCCTGATTATTAAGAGCATGATTCAATATATTCGAATTGAGATGATTTGGGGCGCCTAAATGGTTCTGCATTTGCTGGTGTGATGGATGTGGTGGTTGTTGTTGCTGCTGCTGCTGTTGTTGTTGTTGCTGCTGCTGTTGCTGTTGTTGTTGTTGTTGCTGCTGTTGATGTTGTTGATGTTGGTTCATCATTTGCTGATGTTTAGCAGCAGCAGCTGCTGCAGCTTGTTGCATTGCAACATTCATTCCACTATTACCGCCACCAACATTTGGCATCTGATGGAGTCCACCATTAGTGCCCATGTTTCCCATGTTGCCCATATTACCCATATTGCCACCACCACCCATGCCGCCACCCATTCCAATGGGGCCAACTGGTCCGATACCACCACCACCGGGAACTGCATTTGACGAGTTCATGGGATTTGGCGGATTGTATTTCCATTTATCGGGATTCTGCAAGGAAACAAGTTAAAAACATAAATAAAATGTATTAGCAAAACGGCAAAAAGATGAATGATTAATTTGGATATATATTACGAAATATCTGCAGAGGATATTACTACATGTATTCCATCATTCTAATACCAATACAAAAGCCTCCACCCCTGTCTTTTCTATTTTATTTTTCAACGAGAGTTTTACTTTTTATGTCTTTATGGCTAAAAGAAGGGTAGTGGCAGTTCCTGACCGTGTCCTGTGCTTTTTTTCGATTTCCTTTTTGTTGTATTGTTTTATGGCGATTGGAACTTGGAACTGTGCCAGAAATTTGATTTTCAATTTCGTTTTTCACTCGTTTTATCTTACTCCGCTTTTCATCAGCGAAGAGTATGTATGCATGTAGAAATGACACTAACATTTACATATGTACGTCTCTGTTGGAAGAACGTAAGTTCGTAGTTTTCTTTTATATTTATTTAAAATCTTCCAATGATTTTAATAAAAAAAAATAAAATGTAGTTTTAACTTTGACTGTTAAAAAACTTTTGTTTTAGTGGTGCTGAATTGGATCATTATTTGTAAGTTGAGACTGCTGTTTGTCCAGTTGGACAATTTTCTGAGGATAATTAGCATTTATTAGAAAAAAGGATTCATAAGCTGTTCATTTTCATTTTTGTTGTATTAAGCTTGAATTTGATAAGAATCCATTGTTCATAGTTTCAAAATTTAAACTATTTAAGAAAGTAGACAATAGCCAATAAACAGTGTGATTTTTGGAAAAAAAGGCAGGTCTTGGTTTACATTGGTTTTAAATTCTTTTACAATGCAATGAAAGGGTAAGATAGAGTGTGATATTTCACATTATCGTATACGCCTAAAAACGAAGCTCTGAAGTTGAGCTCTAAAGAAAGGGCTCAAAGGTAAACTGATGGGAATTCTTTGAGGGAATAAGGGAAAGAATGCAAAACTATTTAACTATAGCATAAGCAGTTTAAAATAACAGTAAAAAAGAGTGAGATAAGAAACTTTACGACGATCCAACCGAAGGAGGGATTTATCTGAACTGAAGGCTCGCGTTTTCGATAACAGGATTTGATAAAAAAAAACCTTTTCAAATGCTTTTAAACGAGATCACCGGTAGACCTATTGCTACCGCACTTCATGATTTTACGTTAGAATACTAGCCGGGATGCAATATGTTTGTATGTTGAGATCTTTTAAGAACTCTCGCTAACGCATGAGTGCGAAAAAATATTGGTCCCACAAAATGATAGAGCCAACTAAAGGCATAAATTTGGTCTGTCGAATATGGGCTTTGCGCCCATCTTTAGGTTTAATACTCTTAACCCTATTCGGGATAAAAGTTTTGATTCCCAAAATAGTCATATTAATTATCTATCATATTTTTTTATCACTACCGAGTAACCAAATTATTAGAAGGGTTCTCTTAGGAGTACATATGCTTGACACTCAAAATTAAGAGACAGACATGAAAGTATGGTCAAATGTGGCTAGAGACTTTAATATGCTGATTATTCGTGTGTTAGTGTTCTTTCAAGTATGGATCATACTATTGATATATTCGAGATGGCAACTGAAGGATTCTGTAAGTTGGAGAATAAAACGTTAATGGACATTAAAAAATTAAGCCTTTGAAAATATTTAAGGAACCATAAATGTGTATTGCAGGTGATAACGTAAAAATTAATTTTTGAGTGAAAAGAATTGATAACTTAAAAAGGTAAAACAATAAACAAACAAACAAAGGAGTACTTTTTCTACATAAAACTAGTTGACAAAATTCTTGAAAATTATGCAAAATGCTGGAAAACGATCTTTTAAGGTGGGTGTCCATTTGAGAGTAAACGGAGTGCGAGCCGTTCTCAAGCTGCTCGCAAGTGGACATAGTCTAGAGAGTAGCTCGCGGAGATTTAGCTAATTACACTTCGATCTTTTTGAAAGTCACTCGCAAGTAGACACATGTGTTTACCACTTTTCGAGATAAGCTCGCGGAATATCAACACAGTTCGTGTTTAGCGAGTAGCTGTCGAGAGTAAGCATGGAAAAGCAGTTACCTCTAAAAACTTTTCTTTAAAACTGTTAAAAATTACTAGATAGATGTCTCTCACAATTCTTCCGATTGTACATACTGAAATCCGAAAAAGGTACTGAAGGCTTCCGTATGAATCACCTGCACCAATGATACAATTAATTTTTAGTTTTTTTCGAAAATGATTTGCAATTCATATGCATACCGGATGCTAAAAATTTAAGTGTTACCAGTGAACTCGTATGGCTTCCCTTAATTGGGTATCTTTTTTTTTTTTTAAATAATGGATCCAACGTTTTGTATCAAAAATTCAATTTTACTGATCTTTAATTTGAAGCTCGCTTGAAAGAGCAGACCTTGCACCAAATTGGTTACGACGATCTACCCAACGTTTTTTTCGTATTCTTTTTTAACAACAGTGCCGATAATTAAATCAGCTGCAACCCTTCCATCCATCAAGTGGATACGATTATAAGAGTACCCTCAGCAAGAAAACTCTCAATATTCTAGCAAAGAGCTCGCGATAGCAAAATTTCTAAAATTTCCATGTAACTCAAAAACACAATTTTATACCTTGAAGAAATTTACAAGCATATAAACGGTGTATTGAAAGGATTGAATTGTCTGTTGAATGAACTTTCGTTTTTCCTCTAAGTGTTATGAACTTTATAATTATTTTAGGAAACAATTATGGAATTTATTTTGATATTTAAAACTTAAAAAGTCTTTGTAAAATCAGAAAGTAAATTAAAAGTGGTGATCCTTTGGTGGTACGGCTGTTCATATTACAACCTAGAGTAGAGCATCATAATGTAGCTTGTCAAGTAGGAGAGGTGGACATTTTTGAGGGTTCGTTGCATTGCTTAGAAAAAAATCGATTTTTCTTAGATCACTATCCTTAAACAAAAAAAAATTAGTTAATTTAATTTATGTAATATTTTCATGATAAGGAATTGCTATGCTTCACTTGTTCATAACTTGTAAATGCGCTGTCATTATCAGCATCAGAAGTTTGTATTTTGGAATTATCGGTTGGAATAACTTCAAGAACATCAATAAGATTAGTCAGACTGAAAACAGTTGCACTAAGAAGTCTTGCAAATTGGCTGATTCGGCAGAAATGGTTTCATGTGAAAAGTAGATGGGATGGTGATATTTTACTTTTACGCAGTTTAACTAGGACTTATTCTTGACTGCCCATTCATGATATTGCAATACAAAGTATTGTATTTTCAAGGGGGATGAAGCAGAAGAAGTTTATTGTCAGAGCTAAATAAAAACAGATAATGTTCAAAAAGATAAAAGTGTAGAGTTAGTTGCAACAGTTGATTTGTTGTTGGAAGCCGCTGCAGTTGCTCAAGTTGCTCTTTAATTCATGAATCCGAAATGATTTGTTCACTATTTTTATTAGAAGCACCGAAGCAGGAGTTAACAACTTTTTCGGTTGACGATAGATTCTAACTTCTAGCTTTAAAATTAAAATGCGATAAAAATCTACTTTTATATTCAGCTAAGGTGAACGGATTTGTTGCTGATTTTATTTGAAGTCGACAAACAGAGTTTCCGAGTCTGTGTTGAATAACTTGTAATGCAAATTACGTGCTGAGCTTTATCAGGAATGGCGAAAAATGACAATTGTCAAAACCTCGATCATCAATTGATTACTTTTCTACCTGAATAATTGAAGCCTTAGGAAACTTTGGTTCCTTAAACAACACAGTTGGCAAAGCAAAATACAAATTGAGGGAATCCTTTGTCAATTGTGAATACATTTTTCTCTTGTTACTATTTTTTCGGGATTAAACCAAACCTAACGAACTTTCTCAAATATTTAATTGAGGCAAAGGTATATAAATACAAATATCCCTAACTAAGTTTAAGTTCATACTAATTTAGAACATTTTGTATACTTACATCAATAGAATGCTCATCACCACAAGCCCATCTAGCTTGTTTTTGGGCAAATTGTGCAGCATATTCGGCTTCATGTTGGGGCTGTCGTTGAAAAACATACCCAACAGCGGCATCGTCTTGGGAACGTACAGGTTGTTCCCGTACAATCCGGTCATCATTACCGCCCAGTAACTTCATGTGTTGCTGTTGTGGGTGATTGTGATGGTGGGTCGAAATTGAGATCGAGGGGTAATTGTTGGTACTGCTTAACAGCTCTATTTTGACGGCTTTTTTAAAACGTGTGTCACAAGAAATTATTTAAAAGAGCTTTTGTTTTTTTTTTATTCTGTTGTCTGTTCAATAGACAGTATTAGATTATCTTGTTATTTGATTTCGATTCACTTGTTATTAAGAATGTTTTGTATAAACGAATACGCGAGTCACACGACTTAAAGTTACTTATCGACGAATTTAAAAATATAACGCGAAATCGAATTGAAAAACCGAATTTTTTCGAATAGAAAAATTTATCGCACGTTTACAAGTGATTATTATTTTGTCTTGTTGTTTTTAGATTTTAGCTGATCCTTTTTTTTTTGTAATTGATGTCAATTTCTTTCAAAATGTTTGATGATATTTTATTCAAAATCTGAAATTATAGAAGAAAAAAAACAGTGTTAAACGGATGTATGTAGATGGTAATTGTCAATTTTAGAGGAAATTGTTGTTTGGGTATATTTTATAAATATAATAGAAAACAAATAACTTAAACCAGATAAATAAATAAAAGTAAGAAAAAGAGCTTAATCGGATATTTTGTATCGTATCTTACATCGTATCCTACATAAATTGTTTAAATCCCTTGTCTGTCTTTAAATTGCATTTCTGGTATATGTGAAAATCAACATAGGTTTGTGAAAAAAAAATCTACAACTATTTATTTATTACCATTCTCTACTTTTTGTTTAGTTGCATTTCAAAACCACTGTCAAGTCGATTGCATCTTTACAGACTTTTGCAAGCCATTCCACAAATCAAGCCATGAAATTTGTCTTAAAAAATTAAGAAAAATTGAACTTAACGAGTGTTTGGTTATGTGGATTTCGTCATATCTTAAAGAACGATATTGTAGCTGTCAATTTTAAATCAATTCTGGAGTGCCTCAAGGAAGTCACCTTGGTCCATTGCTTTTTATTTTATTTATTAATGATTTGCCTTCTGTTTTAAATTATTCTATATTGTTAAGCTACTCAGATGATATTTAAATTTTTAGAATTATAAACTTAATCAAGGATTGTAAAGAGCTACAAGAAGATTCTAATCAATTTTTTGGGAATGGTGCAATAAAAATAGTTTGGTTTTCAATATCGACAAATGTAATACAATATATTTTACACACAAATGTAACATCATATATTAAGACTATATGTCGGATTCGTCACGTTTGAAAAGAGAATCTAGCTTTACTGACCTTGATCTTATGCTGGGCTAGACTCAAAACTAACGTTTAAAATAAATAAATAATTTGGGTGGCGCAAAAGTCCGTTGAGAACTAGGGCCTAGTGACTTACAACTCTCAACCATTTCTGTGTGCGAGTACTGTTGTCATTGATAAAGGGAAACCACAGTTTTTAGCCGAATCGGAACAGCAAATTTGAGAAAGCACTTTTCATTCCTCACTCATTTCATTTCCTCACAAGAAACAGTACTCGTGAAAAAACTTTAGATGGCTCAGGCACGGGTCGAACCCAAGACCTCTGGCATGACAGTCCAAGGCACTAACCACCATGCAATGGGTACTACCAAAACTAACGTTTACTGATCACTAAAATTGTATTATAAAAAAACAAACCAAAGATTTTCCCAATTTTTTGTCTTCGTTTGACTTACTGTTATTACCTCTATACACTCAAGGGCTTTACGAACCAATCATTTGCTTTCCCTTAAAATTTAAAGTAATAACAAATATTTTGAAAATTTAGTTAAAACGATAAGAATACTACTTTTTGCAGTTTTGGAAAAAATATGAAATCGGTCCACCCATGCTATAATCGAGATTGAAGTTCTCAGTCGTGATAACTTAATTTGAACCATGGAAAGCTCCACAAGTTATTTAGGCTTATTGTGAAAATGGGCGTTAAAATCAAAATACATATCGTGAACTTCGTGATTTCGGCCAATTCAATCGTCCAAATGTGAATACAATCGGAAAAATCTTGCAAAAATTTGAGAAAATTCGGTAGGAGATGTGAAAACACCAGTGCTTGGTCGTATAGCTCGTAATACAGAAAATATTGCTGATGTTCTCGATAGAGTGGCTGAAGAGCCTTTCACCTAAACTCGTCGTCGTGCCTAAAATTTGCACCTCTTACGCTAATGAGCATTTTACAAAAAGACTTTAATTTACACGCTAACAAGGTGCTCAAGAACTAAAGCCTCTTGAACATTTCAAGCGTCGTCAATAGTCAGCATGGGGACAAGATGGTCAACTTTCGAAGAATATCATCTTCAGTGATGAGGCACATATTCTCCACAGTGGATTTGTTAATAAGCCAAATTTGGGCAAATGATAATCCAAGGCTGATTGTCGAAAAGCAATGCACCTACAAAGAGTGACTGCTTGGTTCGGTTTATGGGCTATCGGCATCATCGGGCAGAATTTTTTTCCTAAATGAGGTCGATCAGGCAGTTACGTTGAATCGTGTGATGGTACGACCTTTTATTGCCCAAATTGGAAGAAATGCATGTGGACTATATGGGGTTTCAATAGCACAGTGCCATTTGCCGCTTACTAAACAGCTAACGAAACAATGGCTATTTTATGCGACAAATTTCAATTCGAATTCAATTGGCCGCCATGATCATGAGGTAAGGCCTGGACCAGCATTAATCGACGATTCAACAATTTTCCAATAGAGCCGCACAAATCCATCAACTTTTAACTGATGGAAGATCCCTTCATATGAGCCATATAGGTCATATAGTTTAGTTGTATAAGCAAAGATCTCATCATACAAAAAAGAGGTTTTTCTATCAATAGCGAAAATTTAATAAAAATATATAGGTTCGTTTTTGAGAAAATTCGAATTTTCTATTTTTTATCTAAAAATTTATTTGGTTTTTGAGTCTTAAAAAAACAGAAGAAAACGCCTAACACGAATCGGTTTAAAATCTTAATTTCCAAGTTTGAACTAAGACAGACAGACGGACAGAATCGGAGGAACCTCTTTCTCAATGTTTGATTAAAATTTTAAGTTCAAAGTTTAATAAAATAGACACAAAAACAGTTGCTAAGAGTAAGTACCGTTTGATAGTTGATTGTTTGGAGATTAACTGTTCCTTGGGAAAAACTTGTGTTTTTGGTGGACATCAAAATAGAAACAAATTGGAAAACAGACCTTAATATTTAACTAGTATCAAACATATAAGTTTTTGATATTTTGTTTTACTTCTATAAAACAATAAGTTCACTTTAGGAAGTAAATTTAAATTATTTTAATAATATTACAATTAATTCTAACGAAAACATGGGTTGCCGTAAGCTTTGTTACCTAGAAGAGAAAGCTGTCATTTTAGTTATGACTTTATGAGAAGTGAGGAAAGTCTTGGAAAGAAACAGCCGAAATAATGAGCAGATCTCTCAAGTTGATTGCAAGAGCAATTTGACCGGTAAGAGCCAAAAAAACAGCTGGGAGAACCAAGCAAAAACAATCCCAAGATAAGACTTAAAACTTAAAAGTCTTCAAGCTAAATAAAAAACAATCTACAGCTTCCAAGTTTGTAGAAGACTTGCTGAAGCTAACTTGCTCAGAAGGATCGCAAGAATTGAGCCCTTTCGAAGGAAAAAAAATATAACAACGAGGTTTAAATTCGCCAACGATCAGTTTGATTGGATTGGGCCAAAAGGGGGCAAACATTGAATGAATGTTTTGTGGATGGACGAAACAAGGATCCGAAAAAATCTCTTCAGAGATGGAAGACAAACCGTGGGTAACCCAAATACATACATACAATCCAGAAAACGATCAAAAACTTTGGCGGCAGTATCATACTTTGGGGTTAATTTCTTTGGCATGGTGTTTTACCAATACATTTAATTGAGGGTAAAATGGACCGAAATATGAAGGTGAACATCATGAAAGATACGATGCTGCCTTATGGGAACTAGAACATGCCTCTAAATGTGACCCTAAGCACACGCCCAAATCTGCTCACAAGTATTTTAAAGCCAACAAAATCAGGTTATTGGAGTGGACTTAGATCCCATAGTAAATTTTTTTTAAAATGCGCGGTTGGAAAAAATGTAACAAAAAATAAAGCCGAAGTGTCGACAATGGTTTAACAGGAGTTGTACAATATTTCAATTGACAGATGCCGCTGATTATTTGACTCAATGTCCAACAGATATCACACTGTAATAAAAGCTTAGGGCAATGCTACCAGATATTAAAATAATTGTTAAATCCAGAATAGTTTTGCGTTTTATTTAATTTTTTTAAATCTGTGTATCTATTTTAATGTCCACAAAGTTTGTTCCTTAATTTAAAATTATTTTGGTTATGCAAAATAAAACAACTTTCCATTACCTCATCACGAATTTCGACTCGCGGATTTTTTTATTTGATATATGCATTTATTTCTATTTTAAATTAATTTTCAAAGTTCACTTTTTTACGTAAAAAACACGCAAAAATGGTTGATTTTGACATTTATTCCCTGTTTTTTGGGAGATTTCTTTGATTTTACTGCCTGATCAAATGCAAAAAGTACTTCGCATTTACACAAACTCGCACCCACCCCATGGGGGAAGCATGCTCTCCTTCCATACCTAGCTGTTCGTACGCCACAGTGGTTCGCTTTGTATGGGAGAGCGGAAAAAATTCTGTATAATCTGAACGGTTCAACGGATTTAATTGAAATTTGAGCAAACATGTTAAGATTAGTCTTTTACATATTTGGTCATAATTTGGTTGAACTAAAATTATTAGAAATAAATTTATTGACATTTTTCTAAAATTTGAGGGTTCTTGTGTTTGTATGGGAGAGCGGAAAAAAGTCTGTAAAATCTGAACTATTAAATGAAATTTGACACACATGTTGGTCATGAAAAAGTAATTAGAAAAAAAGTTATTGACATTTTTATAAATTTTGACGCTTTTAATGTTATAATTAAATAAAAGTTTTTTTAGTAAAATCTTAACTTTTTATTTTGAATAAAATATTATTATTAACTATTTTACTTAAACCTGTTATTATTGGATTTGAGGATATGAGTATATGATGCATCACATCTGCATTTGTCTCAATTCGCCTGCATTTTCCTACTTTTAGCGAAAAATTACAAAAAATAAAGGACTATCCCTGCTAGCGCTGCAGCGCTATTAGGCTGAAGGAATCAAACAGCTGGTTGTCAAAACCTTATGGTCACAGCAACACAACGAAATTGATTCCCTCAGATATTATCTCGGTAGACACTGACTACTGCACTCCTACTTTGAGCCTTAGTAAGGGTTTTAAGGTTATTTTCCCATCCAGAGAAGATTGAGACAATGACATCGTGGAGATAGATTTCGACACAACCATCTTTACTGACGCCTCAAAGATGGAGTGCGGAGTTGGTTCTGGGATCTCTCTGAGTCCCTAAATGTAGCCAAATCCTTTAGTCTTCCCGACTTTGCTAGCGTTTTTCAGGCTGAACTGCTGGAAATAAGGGAGGCATGTAAGATACTTAAACAAAACCCAAACCAGAACCGAAATGCGGCTATCTTTACAGACAGTCAGGCAGCTGTCAAAGCCATTAACTCGGCCATATCCTCATCTAAATTGGTCCAGCAATGTCGCGATGAGCTTGCGAGCCTGAATATTAACCTCGGTGTCACCCTGATCTGGGTTCCAGGCCATCATGGTATCGTGGGAAATGAACGGGCTGACGAGCTAGCCAGGCAAGAATCGGCCCTTCATAGCTCACTTGCGGAAATGGTTAACATTCCTCTTGGTGCTATGAAGGGTAAAATATTTTCTATCTACCAAACTGAATCAAACCGAAGGTGGAGTAATTTACCCAACTGCATTATATCTAGGAAGATATGGCCCACCTATAATAAAACCCGTACAAACGATCTTCTATGCAGGCCAAGACAAGACGTAGCCAGTATTGTTGCGGTTTGTACCGGACATTGGCCTATAGGAGTTCATGCAGAGAAGTTGGGTATCGGTTACAACACCTTTTGCCGTAGCTGTAGTGACCAAAGAGAAAGTAAAACGATAATCCATTTCCTCTGCAAATGTCCTGCTTTGGCAAACACTAGAATGAAATACTTTGGAAAAGCATTCTTTCACGAACTTGATGAGCTATCTGAGACAAAGATTAGAGACCTAATCTTTTTTCTCAATGCGACAAAATGGCTCTAACATAATCGCTATGAAGCTTCTCTATAAATCTATCCCTTTCAATCACAGGTCAAACGAGTTTTTGGTATCAAAACGGTGCACTACAGCGCTAATTGGATCTCAGGCTAGGTTGCCTTGAGATCGCCATTTCTACCTACCTGCCTACCTATCCCTGATCTTAATTTTGTATTAAGCCTTATTATATAATTTAAAATATCATAAAACTACATAGTTTTTTGTATGTTGTTTTCAACAAAATTGAGTTCAAAGTTGAAAACTTTTCCAGGCAGAAATAAATGGTTTCGGAAAAATCGAAATTCTTAGACCTGGCAATGTATTAATTTTCTTTTAATTTTAAAATAAAGTTTGACATTTTTTTCTTAAAATAATGGTCTTAACCAATTCATTCTGTCAATTAAAACCGACAAATCAAACTTTTTGGTAAACGGAGTTTTAACGGTGGTGTCGCATTGGTAAAAAGATGCAGAAATCTTCCGCCTCGATATATTCCAGAGTCTGATGAGTCCGATTGGGAATTAGAATATAAAATTTCTCTATCCCAGATGGTACCTCGTCCAAATAGAAGTGCGAGAGCTGAAAAAACCCGAGGCGGGATGGGTTTTTGGGAAAAGGTGATAACAAAACCTCATTCACAGTTGATACGATGCGTCAATACAATTCTACAAGTCCTTGTTTACAGACGAAATATTCAAATATATAGAACAAGAAACAATCAGATAATCCTATAAAAAACGTCAAAAAAATGGCCAATATAACAGCAATGGAACTTGACCAGTTTGTTGGAATATGCTTTTACGTGTCCAGCGTATACAGTTACCATCAACTAGGTTTTATTGAAATGAACGCCTAGGTTACACAAAAATTAACTCGGTTCGAAGAAATAAAAAGGTTCATACATTTCTACACCAACTCGACGCAAATACCCACAGGACAACCAGGACATGATCCCCTTCATATAAAATAAGACCATTCTTGGATCAAACAAGGCAGAGACTCCTTACTGTTCCTAGAGAAGAATATATGGCAGTAGATGAACAAAATATAACACACAAATGGGGATATCAAAATTTTGTTCTCAATGGTAGCTATGGGTTCAGCTACGACTTTGGACTTTATACTTGAGCCCAAGACATGTACAGTTGTACACCGATTTGCCAAAAATAAGTACATCCAGTGACGTTGTTGTTCGACTGCCAAGAACTTATCTCGACAGATTCAACTACAAATTATTCTTTGGCTGGTACACGTCCTTACCGCTGTTGACTTATCTGGCAAAGAAAGCTATTTTACCGCTAGGAACTATAAAAGTCAATCGGATTCCGGGTTATAAAATTTCTACCGAAAAGGAAGAGGTGCAACAGTGGAAAAACTGACGACAATTGATAACCTGGATATTTCTGTCGTAACATGGTTTGACACCAGAATTGTGAACCTTGCTTTGACATATGTCGGCAGCAAACCGTCTTCTGAAGTCCAACTCTTCAACAAAAAAGAAAAGATCTACCAAACTATAAAATGTCCAAAGGCAGTCATGACATAATCGGCATATGCGTGGAGTTGAACTTTTGCTCTTTTTTAATACTGTAGAATACAGATTAGATACAAAAAAATTACTACATAATATTCTTCCACATGGTCGACATGACAGACGTGAATGAGTGGCTATTGAAGAGACGATAGCTTAATGGTTCTGAGGAGTGGCTGCCACTAACAGATTTCAGGTGCGCGGTAGCCAAAGATCTACGCCATGCAAGCAAACTAAGCACAACTAACAAACGTGGACGACGCTCTTATGTCATGGACAATACAATGCCATCGCACGACGTTCGATTAGTTCAATTAGAATACCTTCCTGTTTTGACAACAAGACAGCGGTTGACTACCAGACTACCAGGAAGATCTTTTGTGGAGTGCCGAAAATGCAAAGTAAATCTTTGTTTGAATGAGAAAAAAACTGCTTCACAATATTCCATACTACATAATTTTATGAATAAATAGTTGACTTCATTTATTGAAAATTTGTATGTTACTTTTCTGCTCAATGTGCCATATAGGGGAGAGTACGATAACTTTGGCGACAAAGTTTGATGACGGATTTGTATAGAACAGTTAAAAACAAGCATTTTTTACTATGCGAGGGGCTGTCTATCTCCCCCGTTTAGGCGGTAGGGCAATTTAAAAAAATAATTAAAAAGTAACGGTAATACTTACAATTAAGTATTATACCTTTTTTTAAAGCCAACATTTTTATCTATTAGCTTGTTTTTAAATCAAGTCAAAACTTTGCATAGTTTTTGAAAAAAATAGTTTTAAAATCAAAATTTGTGCAAAAATAAATAAAAAAAAAGGGTTAAAGTGTAATTTTTCAATACTTCAAGATTAATTACCACTGTTTTTATTTCAGAATTTATTGCTCTTATTTGTTTTTGATCAAAAACTGAAAACTAGATGATATTATGTCTTTTAGTTTTTGAGAAAATTGAAAATAACCACAACTACTATGTTAATTTAATTCTATTTTTTTTGCTTGACTGGTCTTATTGGAAAAGAAAGTGTGGGTCTGCAACTAAAGCACTTCAACCCCCTCGACATTCGCAGTGAACACCTAGAAGGTATAAAACTTAATTGTAAGTATTACTGTTAATTTTTAATTATTTTTTTCCATTTAATGTACATATTTTTTTAAATTGCCCCTACCGCCTAAACGGGGAGGATAGGCCCCCCCCTCCCATAGTAAAAAATGCTTGTATTAAACCCCTCTACCAAAAACCGTTATTATATCTTGTCGCCAAAGTTATCGTACTCGTGCCATATATGATCCAAACTGAAAATTGCAAAATTTTGCACTTTTTTCAAAAAAATCTAAATCCCTGAAACACGTGTTTTTTAATTATAATTAACTACCACATATATTTTTTTATTAAGAAGACTTTTTTCGATCTTGCACCACTGTGCGACGTGCTATCAATTAAAAAAAAAAACTTGTTTTAGGTTCAAAAAATGAAATACCTACAAAAAAATAAAATATTTTTTCTATGAATTAATGGTGTTTCCTTGCCTTAATATTTAAAACATGTTCTATTGAGACCCCTACCTAACTGTAAAAAAAATCAGAAGAAAATTCGTGCTGCGGTAATGGAAAGTCACCCCAAAATAATAAGAAGAAAATGAAGACCAATCTGGAAAAAAAGTCAATACGAAATTGGACTTTTAAAACTCTGTTTGGTGTTTTCTCTTTTAATGTCACACTGCTGATCTGGAATTTGTTTGAGCGAGCCGAAATTGTTTTTAAAACATAAACCTTTTTCTTAATTTTTAAAAAAATCAATTTTTGGTTATATACCTATACATACAAATGTATACATGTACGCGGTATATTTCTTCTTAAAAACCATAGTCCAAAAACGCCCTATATGAAATAGTGAAACTTTCGAAAAATCAAAGATGTAATTAAAAAATTTCCTCAATTTAAAACTGTCGTATTAAATTTCTACCCAGGAGACAACGTTTTTCTTTTGATATTTTTTATTTTAATTTGAATTTGTTCGACTGAACAATAGCTAGGTGCTCAGAAACGTCTAAAGCGGCCTTACTTTTTTTGGAGAAGACATGTGTTTTCATTCGTTCCTATGTATTGTTAAATGTTACTTTATCGATTGGTTTAAATTTAAATATATTGTTTTGTTTTATTTCACTCCGTCATGTCAGTCTCTCTGTACGCGAAATTGTTTAGCAAATTTTTTGAGGTACCTTATTAATCGAAATTGTAGTTTTTATTGGGATTATCTTGATTTGGATAAAATATTAAACTAATAAATTTCATTCCAATTTTTTTTATATTTCCCAATGGAAAAGATAACAAAAACAAAAAAACAACATCTACATCATAACAAAATAAGAAATAATAAAGAAATTGAGAAGGAAATTAAAACAAAAAAGAAATGTTTTATTTATTTCTTCTTTTAACCCTCCTCCGATGACAGCAGAACCCCTTGATACATACGGCTACTATGTTTTCTTTTGCTTACCTTTTTTTTATTGTATTACGTTTGATGTCTCCTCTATAAGCTCTCTCTCTACTGTACTGAGGGGGGCTAAGGCTAAGCTCTCCAAATAAATTGATCTGATCCCCTCAATTTTGGTATTGCTCTCCTTTAATTGCGGCTAAAAGTGAGGGTGTAGGTAGATATACTTGAATTTGTTATATGCGGCAAATAAGTAATAATTTTTTTCTTGATTTCTATATAAATTTTCTTTTCCTTTGATTCACTTGCACTTTTCTCTTAATATATTTTTTTTTCTTTTATTTCCTTCGTTTTAAACGGCGCAAAACTTAGCAGAAGCAGCACATTCACAAAGATATTCGTACAAAAATGTGGAAATAAAGAACTACCGCGCACAACAAACACCCCAATGCACAATAATTTGTATTCAAAAAATTGAAAATTTTCGGCAAATTTATTTAAGATTTTTTATTTCTTTATGACAAGAAGACAAAATTGATTTTTCCTCGATTCTTATTTTTACATGCAATACACCACGAAATCCAAAATCACACACTATCTAGATATACACGACGACGACAACGATGATGGATGGTGATGATGATAGATAACGTTTAATATAACAATCAATTCTTTTTGTTTTATTAAAAATTAAAGAAAATATTAACAAAACTTATTGAATTCTTTTGTTTTACAAAATTTACACGATCAAAATGTTGGTTTTATTATATATTAAACTTCTCTATTTACAACTATACACAACGGGGTCTCAAAAATTTACACAAAAACGAAAGAAAGATATAATTAAGAAATGTCAAAAAATTAACTCTAGCAAAAATTGTTTTTCTTTTGCTCAGCGGCGACAGCGGTAACGGCTAGAGCTACGGTAACGAGCACGAGAAGGACGACAACGATAACGACAATGGCGATGGTGATTTTTTTTTTCACGCACACACACACAAATTCACCAACTATACGGCGCTCTCGAAAAACCAACGATTTTGTTTTTGTCTTTTTCTTATTGTTTTTTCAAACAAGATGTTTTTGAGTTTTAGTTCTTCGCGGGTTGTTATTTTTCGGAATCGATTAGTGCGAGGAGTATCCACTTAAAATTAGCTTTAAGTTAGAAGAGTTCGACAGCAATTGCTGTGTTCTTTGCGGGCTTTTTCAAACAAACACACTGCAAGTACACAAGAAAATGTGTGGTACTGAGCTGAGCGAAGCGAACGGAGGGAGAATACGAGAGAACGACCGACGAAGGCGAACGAAAAGACAAAAAGGATTTTTTTGTTGTTTTTCCTTTGGGCTAAATTTTCACGGTTTTTCCACCACGACTGTCATGAGAACAGAGAACTGAGGAGTGGCAGAACACAGAATTCTTTTATTTTTTTTTTGTTTATTTTTCCCTTTTTTCGAACCACAAAAATGTTTTTAGTTTATTTTGCGGGGTTTGTTATTTTGGTTTTTCTTCTGGAAAATTTAAAGAAGTTTTCTTTTCACTTTTCTTCTCTTCTTTTATTATTTGAATTTCAATGAAGAGGAAGAAGATGAAGATGTTTGTTTCCCGAGTTCTTCTTTGATTCTTCTTTTACAGCACTGGCTCTGGCACTCTGTCCAGGGACTCTTTTTGCTCCAATCGCTTTGGTGTCGTTTTAGTCGTTTCTGCTTTTCCTCTTGCTGTTTTTTCAATTTCGTTTTCTGTTGGATAACACGATGTAGAAGACGACGGACACGATGAAGAGAAGACGACTGCCGCAATTTATTTTTAATCTGCACACAAACAAAAAGAAGGAAAAATTGAATATTCAATTTTTTTCCTTTGCGATCAAAATTTCGCAGAAAATTCTTCTTTTTTTTTATATATTTTTGCTTTGGAAGGTTTTGGTTTTGTCTTGAAGCAAAAGGGAGGATATCGTTTTCTTTTTATGTTTGACTTGTAAAGCCAAGAAGTTAATAACTTCTTAAATATTATCCCGTCGTGGTTACGTTATTAATTTTCTTGCAAATTTTTACTTTTCTCCAATTCTTGGCTGTGGCGTAGAGCTCTTTTGTTTGATTCTTTTTCTATTTTTCTTTCCTCAATATATACTTTATACTTAAAACAAAAAAGAAAAACTGTACACAGAGATGTATTTTAAATTTTGATATTATATATATTTACAAAGACAATAGTAGATGGTAAATGGATATTTTGTTTGATTATTTATATTTATTAAAATGCTAAAAATGAATTTATTTTAATTAATTTACACGATTTTATACACACACGGATTTTTCGACGGCCCGTCTATTCTTTAAGCCATTTAAAAATGAGTTGCGAAAATTGTGTGAGCAGGAGCAGTAGTGCTTGGTTTTGTTGGATATTATTGATATCGAAATATAGCGTGTTCGTGTTTTTGTGTGGTGCGAGAGTATGTTTGGAGGGTGCGAATATTTAGGCAAGATGTATATGGTGTACTCGTTTTTGTAGAATAAATGTGTTTAGCGGCATTGTTATGAGGAATACATTGCGCCTGCTTTAACAAATAAAGCAACTCTGTGTATTGATTGCTTTCCTTTTTTTTGCAAGTATTTTCGAAGTTGAAGAAAGAGATGGAGCATAAATGGACGAATGTCAATTTTCGAAAAAAAATATTACATTTTTCAGCAATCTTTTAATATATATTAAGTAGAAAATAAAATAAATAATGTAATCTTCTACTTTCATGAGATAATAATCTTATTTTGAATTTTATTTGTGTTTTCCTGATTTCTTTAAATATAAACGAGCGCAGCCGGCATATTGTTTTTTTTTTTGTTTCTTTATGTTCGAGAATATTCAAAGCGAAATTTGTTGAAAATGGTCGTATTCAGCAAATGATGAATACTTATGGTATTAACACATGGATCTATAAAATCGATATTCTTCGCCTGAAGGGTTTCTTATTCATATTTTTTTTTTTTTTTTAACGTAGATCATAGGAAACAAATCACTTTTATTCGCACCTGCTAAGTTGTGTTCACACCAATTGGAAGTCAGTGCGTGTACTGACAATTGGAGATACATTTTTTCGATTTAACTTTCAATGTTGTTAACATAAGAAAAAAGTAAATTTTACCAAATAATTAGTATCAACTGGTATCAATATTATAGTTAAAAAAGAATATAAGTAGTATTTCCGATCTGATGAACCAAGTATAGAGTTAGTGTAAAAATGTAGAACTGTAAAATGTTTAACAATTAAATATACGGTGTATAATATAAAATGTTGCACTATTGACAGCCCACCAAATGCCACTTATTCGTTAAAAGTCTTAAAGCCAAAAGAAACAAAAATTGTTTTTAACAAAAAAGTATTAAAAATCCCAAATGGACTTGATTAAAACAAAAATTGCCAATCCCTGTAAAAGGTTGGAGTGACATGGAATGGCAGAAATCAACAAGTGAAGGTAGATTTAAGGTTAAAGTATTAATCAAGACACAGATAACATTCCTTTTTTTTGTCGACATATTTGTATGAATAAACTTTAATTCTAATAAAATTCAAATTTTCCATGCAAAAAACAAATGTCAAGCTCATTTTAACTTTTTAAAACATATTGGAAAAAGTGCGTTCTGGGACTACTAGAAAAAAATAAAATTTCGCGTTTTTGCTAAGCTCGTTGTGTTTATTTCCAAATCAGGTCAAAAATAATATATCAAGAACATTATAAACCAATGTAAATTTATCTCAAACTTTCTCATAAATTTTAGCATTAAAATGCAAAAAAACTTTGGATATACCCAACTTTTTGTACCTATCTCATATCCCACACTGCGCCAAATAGAGGGCACATACCTCTCTGTTAGTCACTCCACTAAAACATGAAATATGGCATGCAAAAACGTAGTACAAAAGCGAATGCACATGTATTTGTATCTACAATGTAATATCTCACTAATGTATAAGAGAAAAATTGCATTAAGTTGCACGTTCCTCTTGAAAAAAATGGAACATACGTAACAACAAAATTTAAAAATAAAGAAGAAATGTGAAGGTTTATTAAAATTTGTAACAGTGTGGCAACACTAGGTGTGTATTTTGTAAAATCTCAATTTGAAATACATTGCAAATAGAACATCGGCAGAATCCCATAAAACGCAAAGTGGAATTCTATGATCGATGGATTTTTTTAATAAATAGATTTAAAATTCGTCCCTTAAGCATCTTGTACATGAGCTACGAACTGCGAACTTCGCTGTTCACTCTTGAATTTATAATTGATCAATTTCAACAAATTTTTAATTTCGTTCTGAAAAATTAATCAATCTCTTTCGAACATATCCTGTATCAAAACAAAATATCGGTTTTTAAACGTGGTTTATTGGTTGATTGTTCAAACAATAAGCTAATAAAACATGTTCTTATATATCTAACAAAAACTAACGAAAATGACTTCATCTACTGCTTGACTTGAATTGAAATAGAACCAGGGAGTGATTTTGACAACTTATTAGATTTAGTGCGGATGAGAGTGAAGAATGTGCCCATTTAGTTTCATTTTCACAAGTCATATTGAGATCAGTTTTGGTATAAACTTGAAAATATAATAAGCGATCTCGAAAGTCAACAAGAATTATAGATTATTGAAATCGCAAAACATTCAGCTATTATTCTTCCCTCGCATGTCTTAAAACATTTAGTTTTATTTCATATTTTCTTTCTTCTTTTTCTTTCGCACTTAATTCATACAAGGTCAAATTTAAATAACTAGTAGCAGTCGTGACTGACAAGAGTACTCGCACACAGGAATGGTTGAGAGTTGTCACTCACTAGGCCCTAGTTCTCAAACAGACTGTTGTGCCACCCAATCTATTTATTTAGTAGCAGTCGTTTTAAAAATACTAAATAAAAATGTAATGTTTGTTTTTACAATAATTTTATTAAAAGGTTCGATTTTGAGAATTGTTACGGCTTGTGTAATGCGTAGATAATACTCTCTGTTCCCTAAGTCTAATTTAGATCAAGAGTTTTTATTTTTAATAAAATTATAATATAGAAAAAGTTGCTTTAATGAGTTTAACCGTTGTTTCTGTTTAGCCCAGTGAGTATGTTAAAAGAACGTTTTTGTTACTCAAATTGCTGAACATCTTTTTTCTTTCCGAAAAATATGACCAAACGGAATAAAGAATTACCATTTGACCAAGTGAAAAACTAATGAACATATTTCATCACACATGACCAACGTGGCAATCTTGGGTTGGGTACACCAAGTGAACAACGAAAGTAGAAATAAAAGATATTTGTCAAAATAATGCACAGACTTAAACATTTGAAAAGTCGTCGTGTATCAACCCTGTATCAACTGTAGTACGACTACCTTTCAGAAAAAAAAACATAAAATCGCCCTTTTAGTTCTCTAGTCGTCATCTTTTTACAATAAATGGTAATACAACGATATTTGTTTTTTACTATGCGAAAAGTTAGTGTCAAAAATAGCGCCATCTCTTGCACCTGAATATTTAAACATATTGAGAAAACCTTTTTTCGGTTCTTATTTCAATCAGCTTCAATTTACAAAACGAAAAACATAAAAACAAATTAAATATACATTATTCTTGATGTTTCTTAGCGCACCCTCTTTAATATTTTCCATTTTTTATGTTACAACAAGGTCTAATCCAAATTTCGCTATATTATTTTAAAATTTTTTGGTAAATTTTTCTGACAAATATTCAGTCGTATCAACTTCCAAATATAAAAACCGGAAAACTGTGGATCGTTTTTACCAAAAAAAGTATGGCTACTGATGAAGACAAAGATGCTATAAAAGACAATTTTTTTTAGCTCCGAGGATATTGAGCATTCTCTGAACATCCTCTGAGCACAGCTGAGCAATTGATCTCCTAGATATGGACAGATATTCGGTACTAATTCTCTTACTAAGTTCAAGCATCTTGTTTCTTTTAAAGTGAACTCAAATTTCCAACCGTAATCCTTGGTTATGCGATCTGCAAATTGGGAAATTCCAGAAATCTCGGACCTTCCGATAGACATACCCTGAATAGAAGCTCGCGAAGGCATCGTATAGCGTAACATAGCCCTGGAAAAAATGGAATTTCAGACTCAGTCCGTCGGTTCGTGAATTTCAAATCGATTCAAATCGTCATCTTACCTCTCGATTATTTTCTTTAGCTACTTTTGGGGCACATATCCATTGATTGATGTAGCCCAATATCATGAGGAGATAAAAGCCAAGATATAGTAGGAAGGCTGTGTGTAGAGGAACCTTTTTGAATGAAGATTTCCTCCGATTAGGATCATCATAGAATCCTCCTCTTCCTGATACTGCTGCTCCTTTGGGTGCTTTTCCGTTTCAGTGTTGTTTATGTTACTCTTTATTGTATACATTTTCATTCGCAGTCTGGTTGATAGCATTCGACGGCGACAGTGTTGTTTTACTCTTGACATTCCCATTTGTGAGACGCGAAACTTCATTTGAAATAATTGTGCTTTATTCCATTTTTTAAACGATAACGCACTTGATTGAAGTACATAATAATCTGAAAATAAAAAAAAATTAAAAAATGTGTTTTGTTTTGAGTTACAAATAACAATAACCATTGCCTTTCAGTGCATAAATACATTTGACGTTTAAAAAGCAGCAAATTAAATTATGAAAACAAACTTACGAGAAGGATATATTATTCTGCGCATCTGGAAGTATCCTACTAGCCTCGTCACACTTTAAAGAATCATTCGACTGAAATGCACTAATACATGCATACCAAAGAAACTATTTAGCTGCATGTGCGCGCAGTTACGTGTATCATAGTAGGATACAGACATTTTGTATGGGTTTAAGCAACTAATAATTTTTCGCAATCAATGTATGAAAGAGAAAACTAGTGAAATTGAGATGTAAGGTGGTACTCTTCCCTCAGAATTTTTGGTGAAAGGAAAACATTGACTCATTTTTTTTCTCTCTTGCACTTAAGGAAAATTGTTCAACGATTTAGTTGAATGTGCGCGCAGTTACCTATAATTCCTTGTGACACAAACTAAGGAATTGGTTTGGGGTGATCGTTTAGTTTGTGTCAAAACACAAACTAAAAAGTTGCTCGAATTGGCGACCGAATGGTTTCGGCATGTGCGCGAACTCTCGTATAAGTCTATAGTGCTCAGATTAGAAACCAAACAGTTTCGAAACTAAAAGTTGCATGTGCGCGCCTAGCCTAAGGCTATTAGAAATAAACAATAGGCGTTTTTATTTAATTTCAGAGCAGAGCACAGAGAGCCTGAACTCATAGAACACATACGCTCTGAGCAGAGTTTGATCAGAGCTCTTCGACATATTTATGAAACACACTGGAAAATGAACTGTCAATAGCATAAGAATCTTACATCTGTTCCATTCATATAAACGAAACAAACGTGAAGTCAGCCACGCTCAACTTTTAACTTCAAATCTTCAGCCATTTTATTTAGAGCTCAAAAGAAACACAATCCAAGTGCTCTGATGTTTTTGACAGCTCAGTTCTCTGTACTAATAGGCTTTTCACACCAAGTTCGCGAAATTATCGGTTTTCGCCGAAAACCTACATCGAAAACTCAAGTTTTCCCATTAATTTTTGGTAAACCACAAGTTTTATATAAAATCTCTCAAAAACTAGTAGCAATTCAAATTTTAACTAAACAAACAAACCTTTCGAAACATTCAGCGCTCAAATTAATGTAAGCAAAACAGCTGCTGCACAAAACAAATATTTCATTTTGAAATAAATTTGGTCGTGGTAAATAATATTATTTATCCAATTTTCAAGAAACAAAAAAAATTAAACTTTGGGGCCCCGGTGACTATTTGTGACGCTGGGGGTTCTTTTATGATCCTCCAGAGTTTCAAACGCTCTTTTTTAAATGATGAACCGGAATTCACTATGGCTACTAGCTTGACGACCCCAAGGACGAGTAAGACTTGCTCATAGTTCGTAATGACGTTGCCAAGGGATGCGTCTCCGAACTTGTCACCACAAATATTTTCGACGCTTTCGCTTTTTACCTGGAGAAAGACTTTCCGGTAACTCCGTTTAATCACAAAGATTTGGGAGATATGAAAAAGGTGATAAGTTCATTTGTGAAGGAGAATAAGTATGTAAGAAAATTTCTGTTGGAGGGGAAGTCGCAGGGGCTAAAAATATTTGTGCCAAACATTCCACAATGTGGGAATCAGTGAATAAAACCACAACAGTGGGCTATCGCAACTTGATGAACAGCCTGCCAACATCAAGAAGATCCTCAGTGCATTGGACAAACCAGGTGAGTCCTCAAAGGAAGAAGCCAAAGAGATAATTCATAGAGAAATTGCAGCCCATTGTGATTTTGGTACGAATCAGGAACTAGGAATTGACCTTTTCTGCTCCAGCCATAAGGCCCTACACGAAATCGTTCAGAATCTTCTCAAAACCACCTATAAGTTGCTCCGACGGCCACAATATTTGGCGATTCTGAAGGCACATTTGGCCAAAAGAAGGTCAGTATTTTGGATTGGATTTTTTTGAAAGAAGAAGAAAATGTTTTAAATAAAATTAATTAACAGTTTTGTTTGTTGTTGATTCTATGATTATATTTTCTTCACAATTAGCTTAGACTGGTTGAGGTAAACTAAGAGGATAGCTGCAGCCAAGCGAGCTTGTAGTTCTTGTTGATTCATGTCGTGAGCCCATTCCACCCGTCTCCAGAACTTCACTTGAAACTTTTTCTAAAGAAGCTAGTGTTAATTTGACAGCCGATGTTAAAAAATTTAAATGTCAAATGAAAACGTGTAAATGTTCGGTGTGAACGATTTTCAGGTTTTCGTAAACTTTTTGCCGAAAACTCGGTTTTGGGTTTGGTGTGAAAAGGCTATAAAAGAAATACTTCTTATAGTGATACGTATTGACATACTATACATGGACTGCTAGTAGCCAACTTCACGATGGTTCCACTTTTAACGGACAAAACACTAGCTCAAAGAGGGCTATGCGGAAAAATTGTGTAACATTTACATTTTATACTCACAACCACTGCTGTCGTTCTTGCTACTATAGTAGTATTTTACTATTTTCAGAGTCAACTGCTACTCTACCCACGGACGAAAACTACTCCCCAAAATAAAACGGAAAAGAAATTTGTATTTGGTTTCCAATAAAAACCAAAATTTAAAATATAATGTCCCAATAATAGTGCAACAGCAGAATGAAAATTTTCAGATGTAAGCCTTATAAAAGATAAAAAAGAAATTTACTCAAGGTAGAAACGGTGAATGCCTTACTAACTGCTAAGGAATTTCTTAAAAACAATTTCACCGACAAATGGGAGCCATCGAAAACTTTAATCGAGAATAACAAAACATTGAATAAGCCGCCAGTTATAGCTATCATTGGTTTCCATCATTGAAAACAGACATTGGAATTTTTTTGACAGGTCGTTTATAGCTATCCATAAACATTTCTGTCATTGAAAGAATTTCCCGATTAAAATCCACCGACAAAATTTTACTGACAGAAATCTATCATTGGAATTGTGTGAAATTTGAACACAAATCATCGGAACGATTCGTTTCACTTTTGACATAAAGTATCAGCTGTTCAGAAAAATGAATTTCAGTCCGTTGTAGAGAAAAATAAATGCGAAATTACACATTTGAAAAAAAAAAATTATTTGTGTGATTTCCGATGGATGATTATATAATGTTCATTTCTAATCAAAGGGAAACTACGTCTGGATCGATTTCAATGGTAGCTATAACTGGCCCTTTAATGTTTGTAACTGAAAATATGAAACATCGAATTTACAATAATGAATTTTACTTATATATATAATTTTAATTGTCAATTTCTAATTTAATAAACAAAAAGTGATGAATTGAAATTATTTATTTCAACTATATTATATTAAAATGTTGGCCTATGAGCAGTGAAAGCAAACATTTGGTACGACAATACATCCTTCTAGTAGTACCCGTAGCATGATGGTTAGTGCGTTGGACTGTCATGCAAGGGGTCTTGGGTTCAATCCCTGCCTGTGCCACCTTAATTTATAAAAAATAATTTTCGCGGGTACTGCCTCTTGCGAGGAATTGACAAATCCTTCAAGAGTAATTCTTGTCATGAAAAAGTGCTTTCTCAAATTAGCCGTTCGGATTCGGCCTTAAATTGTAGGTCCCTTCCATTCCTGACAACAGTACTCGCACACAGGAATGGTTGAGAGTTGTAAGTCACTAGGCCCTGGTTCACAACGGACTGTTGCGCCACCCCATTTGATTTGAATACATCCTTCTATTTGTCTGTTTTCGGAACATTAACCTTCGCAATATCCCAATTAACTTTGTATTTGGACATTATTATTTTTAATTTTTGTTCATGGGCTAAGCATGTGTTTGTTGTCTTTTTATTTTACTCCTAAATTTAAGAAAATATTCCCCAAAATGATAGAAAAATACTACTCTTGATATTTGCAAAACGACAGTACTGCTCACAGCAAAAAAAAAACATGGCATCGTTTGTCTTCAACAAATTATACTAGATGTCAATACTTTCTATGTCAGAAAAAGCTTATCCCAACTAAATACAAACAGATGTCGCTAAAAATTTCCTACCTTTTTTTGCCACTGTGCCTGAAAGGGCTAGTGTAGCTAATTTGAAGTGGAACCATTTTTATTCAAATTTTGTATGGAAAATTCACACCACTAGCAGTCCATGTATAGTATGTCAATGGTGATACGTTTCGTTGAAATGTATATTTGTTTGCTACACGAACACACCTAGTGGCTCGCTGAACTCTTCCAAACAGCTGCGCATCGCCTGAACTGAGTGAGTCATCTATCTGTCAAAATGTTATCTCCTACTGTACTTAACAAGGGAAATCTTCGAAGTCGAACTCCGATTCCGATCTGTTTTTTGTTTCGCTTTTTCGACTTTCGAGTTTTATACAAAATTGCACTAATGACGGTTGGCTGTCGTCGCTCGTTTGTCTAGTAATTAATTTGTTTTATTTTTTTCTTTCGATTTTTAATCTCCTGCTGTGAAAAATTATAAAAAAAGAAAACACAACTCCCTGCTAAATATAGTATTTTCTTTTCTTTATTAAAAATATACACAAACTTGTTGCCATTCTAAAGAAGTTATCCTTTGTTTTGTTAGGGTAAAATTCTTGCAATTGATTTAAACTAGATTTGTTGTAAAGAAAAAAAGATAGAACGCCATAACAAGTGAGTCAAAAAAGCCCGTTGATTGAAATTAAAGTATTTTTGTCTCGCAAGTCGCGACTTCCTGTTATTTCGTAACTTTTTTTTCGAAAAATTCTACGCAATTATTAATTTTGTTCATTGCACAATAGTTGCAGTTTGCAGCATTCACTGGTAAGTTTATTTTAAAAGAAAAAGAAAGAAAATATATTTATGCGTGTGAATATATATATCGTAGAAATAGAAAACAATGTAAATGCAATAAAATTGACTTGGTGTTACTTTTTTGATGTAGCTACATATATATAAATTCTAAGATCAGTGGACCGAATAAAATTAAATACATAAATATATATGTAAGCTTATAACTACGTCTTGTTTAGTTGTTTCTCATTCTTAAGTTTGTTGATAAAAGTTGAAGAAACTGATTAACAAGGTCAAACTGGTTCTTAAGTTAAATGTAGTATATTGTTAATAATTGTAAAGTTTAATGCAAATATATTTTGGTATTGAAAGAAGAAACTTTCAACAACAGATCATTTTGTTCGTAGGGCAGGTGTTAACTTGTGTATTTTGTAAGTCTGCTGGTTTCAACAATCGACAAAAAATCAATTAAATTGGCCATATCTAAATACCTACGTCAAGTTGATGCATCGAAGATATACTTTCATACTATGTATAGGTATGTTTTTGAATATATCAAATATTTTCATTTTTTCTCCATATAGTTTTTCTATGAAAATGAATCATTTTAGTATTGCATATGGGTTTAGTTCATATGTATGTATGTGTATAAACTGAAAAACTTGTATGATTGGAGAAACCCCTTGAATAACTTTTTGATAAAATTGTATTTATTAGACAAGTATAAATACTTAAATTTGCAATGAAAGATATTCTAGCGACTAGATCATATGGGAAAAAGACAAATGTATTCATATAGAGACTTAAATAAAGTTGAAGTAGATATAACATGAGCCACCTAAACAAAGAACATTTTTATTAAGAAAATTAGTTAGATACAGTGACACAAATCATATTTGTTTCGGGGCTTTGTTTTATAAGACACTTTTTCTGTTACTTTTAAGACCCAATATATTAATAACTTCACTTAAAAATGGGTTTTGATTCTACTCAATTCTTAGTATTAAAAGTTAAATTGATGGTCCACGTGTTTTTTATCAATTTTTTGTTTACTTTGTTTGATTATTAAATTAATAAACCAAAAACTGCAGTAGCAGTGTTTTTTCTGTTATAAGACAATTTTTTTTTTAATAAAACGCTAATGATTTGGGATATTTATTTATCGTCTTGAAGTGCAATCAAAATATTTATAAATGGCACGTATGCAGAGGTAGATTCGTTAGGCCACACATTTCGACCGAACCGTCTGCTATTTCACGTTCAACGTTGGCTCTGAGCTTTTCCAACATTAGCTCTAAGCTTTTTCAACATTTTTCTGAGCTGTTCCAACATTGGCGGCTTGTTGACATAAGCTAATGACTTAACGTAGCGCCAAAGAAAATAGTTTAGTGGTGTTAAATCGCACAGACAAGGTGGCCAATCGACTGGCCTATTTCTTGAGATAACACACTTAGTGAATTGATTTGTTGAAGGTATAAAAATCATCTATCGAATTTTTAAATAAAACATTAATTATTTAAGAAAATATTGTTGATAACTTTTAGGGTTTAAGAAAAAAAAAAAAAAAAATTTCAGCCAAATAACCTCGGTGGCACATCATTATCATTGACGCTGAGGCATAATTGAGGTTCAATGCCGTAAATGTACCAAATCGTCTCATTGCTGGCTTATCGACGTATAACTTTTCTTTCAAATAAGCCCAATAAAAGAAGTCCAACAGTGTCAAATCAATAAATGTTGTCAGTTGACATCGCCACCAAGTGAGATATACGGCCATTGAAATTGTCACGCAAAAAAGCCATTCTTCCGTTACTTGAGTGATTAGATGAAACCACATATCGTCCACATCCATATTTTGCAATTCGGGCCATACAAATGTCGTTATCATTTCAGGATAGCAAACTCCATTCACAGTAACTGCCTGACCGGCCTAATTTAGAAAAAAAATACGACCCGATGATGCCGCGTTCATATGAACCGCACTAAACGACAATCACTCTTGGTTTATCATTCGCCAAAATGAGGCAATTCTGCTTATTGACGAATCCACTGATTCTAGTTCTTGCCATTATCCAGAAAATTGAGAATGCTTAAAATGTTCAAAAGCCTTTACCTAGTTCTGGCGTCAATTGTACCTTGTAAGCGTGTAAATGAAAGTTTTTTATGCAATCAACTACGAGCGTGAGAGGTGCAAATGCTGGGCTCTTATGATCGGTAGGAGCATGCACTGGTGTTTTTACATCACCTACAGACCCGGTTAGCTCAAATTCTTGCATGATTTTTCCGATTGTACTCATATTTGGACAATTAAATTGACTGAAAAAATCACGAAGTTCACAATATGCATTTAGATTAGTACGACCAGTTTGATAGAAAGTTTGAATAACTTCACATTGCTCAATTGTGTATCTATCCTTAAGTCAAATTGAATCTAAAATTTAGAAATGTCAAATGAAATGCTAAAAAAAAACTTGACAGCGTAAATGATTTTAGGGACAAATCTTTTTTCGCATTCGTGCAGTTGCAAGAGCACTGAAAGACCTTGATACAATCAAATGCGCTTACCAGCATGGTACCCCCCTTTTGTTCTGAAGAGGTGTTTTTTAACGCTTACAAAACCATTGAGTAAGGTTTTCCATCTTTCCTAATCTACAGATTTTTCTCCGAGCGGTTGAAAAACAGCATTTGTCCTGCCTGTTCCTAAAAAAGAACTATCGTCCAAATACGCGTACAATCGGAACGAAAGCTTCTTAATGACTGACAGTATCGCTTTCGTAGTAAATGGTCCAATGTGCGATCTCATGATGTATCTCACCAAACAGTGGAATAAATATTTACATCGTTTTGGAGTAAGTAAGATTATTGCACTTCATATTTCAAAGGAATTTGCTAGAGTTTAGCACCAAGCTCTCTTATCGAAAATGTATGCTTTTAGTATTGATAAATCTCTTCTTCGTTAAACTAGAAACTACCTTTCTAACCGTTCAATACAAGTTGTAATGGATGGTTTAAAGACTCAAATTTCATAAAATAAATGCTGGTGTTCCCCAGGGCTCCGTTTTGTCTCCAACTCTTTTTCTTGTATTCATAAACGATCTCTTGTCTACAACTTCTAATCCATTAAACTGTTTCGCTGACGGCAGTCCCTCAGCTTTTCATATTTGTTTCTAAATCCTTGTCCTTAGGACGTGGAACTTCAATAGAATTAAATGCTTCAGTAGAATTAAATGCTTGAAAAATTCAATGTTTTCTCCTGTCGTTATTTGGCCTAATCTTAGCGCCAGGCGCTCAAAACAATTAATCTTTCTGAGTAGATTGCACATTAGCTACGTTATAGGTGTCCTGACTGGGCATTGCTTAACAGAAAGGCATGCTATTCGACTTGGAGCCCCTGCCAATGATTTTTGTAGGAGTTGCATGGACGAGGAGGAGGAGGAGACAATCTCTCATCTTCTGTGCACATGCTCTGCCTTATCACTACTTCAACGAGACATTATTTGTCTCCTACGCTTCATTCGGAGCTCCAATTGGTTCGACGAGTTAAGCTGATCAACTGATCCATGTGGTATTACAACGGACCATGCTTTGGTATAAGTGTGTTGGACTTCCCAACCAACAGCCACTTTAACCTAACCTAACTTAACCTGTCGGTACTGAAATACCTGTAAATTACTAAAAAAAAAACTGAACGTTTTTTGTATCATTTTGTATTTCAATAAATTGTTTCATCTTTAAAATTCTACTACGAAATTATAACTAGCTTATAGCTTCTGGTAACCTAACCTTATACAAATTATTATTGTCTTGTCTATTCTGATATCATGGTAATAAAGGAAAACTATTAATAATTAAGCTTTGTAGCTTCTCTGACCAAACGAAGGTTGAACAAATAATATACCTTATGTCACTTATATTTATCACATGTACGTGAATCCACTTACTGCATTAATACAATTGAGTTTAGCTGGAACAATGGAGTATAAGTTAAGGTAGTTTGCTAGATAGTAACTTGCTTACTACCATGTTTTTAAGTTTCTTGAACTAAGGTAGTTGCTAGATAGTAACTACTTATTATCATGTTGTTGATTTTCTTGAACTAAATCAGTAATATATCATGAAATGTATAATTACTGTTTATTTTTCAATGACGCTTTTTTTTGGCAAAATACAACACATCAATAAATCGGTTTATAAAATACATAACCAAACGTCTACAGCAAATAATCCCATCTAAAAATGAGAGCTTGTTTTACGTATATCTATTTTAGTCTTTAGACACAAAATAATCTTTACACATTTTTTCAATCTTCTCCATACAACAAAACAGGAAGCAATTTCGCTTAAAAGTGTGTTTTTCACTATCATCCACTTTCTTTAACTACGAGTAACTAACTATGTGTACTCTCGATTTCATGTTTATGTTCCATTTAGGCTTAACAAATAATTTGTTCCTCTTTTCTCGTTTCCTTCTCGTGTCATAAATTATTAACTTACGCTTTAAAAAGAGAGGCCAGAGTTAATATTTGTACATGCACATACATATGTACTATAAAAACAAATAAATTTATTTATGTAAATCTTACACAAGCATTTTGTGCATTCGACTTGAAACTTAAGGCCTATTAAGAGAAGGTGTCCAGAAATTGAAACTGAAACTTACATTGAGATCAGTAAATGAACCTCGAAAAAAGTAATTATTTTTAATATCATGATACCGTTTAGTGTTGTTTACTTGGTGCGATAATAAAACACTGTAATATGTGTTTTGTTCAAAAGCCGTCAAATAAATATCCGGCATTTTATTCTGATAATATTTCTTAATATTGATGTTGAGAATTTATAATAAAATAGTAATTAAGTCACTTAAAAACAAATTTGTTGGAAGACAACAACATTAATTTAATTCTTTGTTAAAGTAGGCCAACTAATTAATTAATGAAATAAATCGACTCTAAAAATGTTGGATAAGAAATCACTGAATTCAACACGATGCATTTTGAAGATTTTAAATTAAAATAGTTGATTTGATAGAATTGTACATTTTTAAAGATAAGACTTGAAACCAGAAACTCGGAAAATTATTAAAATTTATTTAAATTATTTAGATAGGTATCAGAAGTTTTTATACTCATTTATCACATTTATGTGCGCCTCTATGATAAAAGCATAACTATAACCATCATCGCCCAATCATGAATACGTGCTTTTAAATTTATTTTAATCGAACCACAACACAGTTATGTACAAAAAAGCTTTGTTTTTCATTTTGTCGTTTTATTATATTTTATTATTTTTTCTGTTCTTGTTGTTGTTTTAAGGAGCAAACAAAATTCTTTTTGAAGACTTATTTGCATAATAGACTGTAAATTCTCTCAACGTTCGTTTCGTCGCCGTATAATTTACATATATACTTTGATACGTAATCAAATCGAAACGACTGATGAAGACTATCATACATTCAGCTCGTCAACGTGTTTTGTTTGGTCGTCTTGCCGCTTGGCGGGGGCAACAACCTGCATTAATCGAATTTATAGCAATGTTCTCTGTTTAAATAGTGAACAAAACATATTAAAATTTATTAAATTTTGTCAAATGAATCAAAAGTATGGAATGGAATTGCCTATGGCAATTGTGAGAGTTTAATCAATCAATATCAATAGAAGATTATAAAAATTAAAAACAAAGTAAATATAAACTCTCCTACATTCTACAGGTCTATAACAACTGGA
Source organism: Eupeodes corollae (assembly GCF_945859685.1). NCBI lineage: Eukaryota > Metazoa > Arthropoda > Insecta > Diptera > Syrphidae > Eupeodes > Eupeodes corollae. The sequence goes on along the minus strand of NC_079147.1, from coordinate 142,398,400 downwards.
TTTATTTAAATTAAAAGAAAGCAGTGTTAGATTAAAAAATAACTTGTGCCGCAAATAAAAGTTTCTAAATTTACAGTAATAATATGAGAAATCATTCGCTTAAAATATAGATACAAATTCTTAAGCGACAATTGGCAGGTTCTCACAACATAGAGTCAACTGTTGATCGTGCAAAAGCTACCAAAGAAGTTATTGTCTCCAAAACACTCCTTAAGCGAGTTACAAGTTCATCGCTTATATTTTGTATTGTAAAGAAATATTTTTTTATAAAACATTAAATAGAATTGTGCAGAAAATACAATGATACAGAAAAGTTTGTGTGCAACAATGAAATAAGGAAAAAGAACGGTAAGCAGTTTATTACTTTTGCAAGTAATATTTTGTTGGATAACTTTTCAATCTTATTACTTTTATTAACTGGGTTTGCTCGGATACGACAAGTTTTTCAGTGTAAGAACTTCTTATATTATTTCATTGCAGTAATAAAATGTCTTTTAATTGGGATTCATTTCGAATATCGGGTGTACGTATTATTTTTTAGAGTGCATCCTTCACATGTTCGATTAAAACAATCATAATGTCTGGGCTTTGTAGTGGTGTTCGTAGTTAATGTGGGGTGCCGTGTGTTTAGGATCGTTCTAAATACCCAGCATCTCGGCACTTACTTTGAAATTTTGTTTGAGGATATCAATAAACACAAACTGATTCATAATTTCTTCGAATATGTCCAGCTTACCTACCCCTGAAGACCTCATGCAAACCCACGCCAACCTAACCCAACCATGGTTCACATTCTTTACAGTGCATTTCGGATTAAGGGCATCATTTGGACTTCTCCACAACCTAAGGCGACCGTCAGACCCAAAAATGTTATGCTTAGACTTGTCTGAGAAAATTACCTTGTGGGAGGACTGTTAACGTACTCCTTAGCGAACCTAATTCTTTTTTCTGGGTTTGCACGACTTAAATCAATTTCGAACTATGGTTCTTTAAAACCGTTTCTGGGTGCCCTTAAGTATTAAAATGGTTTTAATCCAAAATACATTTACTTACGCGCTTATCTGTTATTGAGAGCTTCGATATGGTCGGATTTTGCTTTAGATACTACCTGCCCTGAGTGCCTAAAGTGATCTATGGTTCTCTAGATCGTTGATCAACTTCTGGAAATGGGTTTTGAAACTTTGTTGTAGAACATTCTTTGTTTAACTTGTAGATTATTTATCAAATCCCTTTCATTCACGCTTAACTCTTTCTCGACATTTTTCTTGTTTTAATTTCTCTCAGTATTTTTTTTTTAAACAAAAATAAAAGTGTTGAATCAGATACTCCAAACTTGCCTTATCTTCTAGTTCCTTATGTCGTCTAAACCTGCTGATTATACGGTCAACTTAAAGGGTCAACGTGTTCGCTCTCTGATGTCACACAAAAATCAAACTTTTTTTCTCGCCGTGTGACAAGGCATGAAATGTTAAATATGATACAAGTGATGAAAATCTTCAGTCATAATTGTCCCAAAACACACGATTTGACAAAATGTGAGTCAACGTGTTGTAATTTATTTTGAGATGTAAAAGAATATTTACCTTTATGTAAAATGCATGATCATTTGGCACATAATTTAAAGATAATTTTGAATCTGCATTCGATGAAATACAAATTAAAGGCGTAAGAAAAGTAACAACCCTATTTATGAATGTATGAGGCTTTTTCTGAGTAGAGCAGATAAAATACTATCGAAAATAAAATACCATATTAAATACTATTACATACATTTCAACTGTCATTTGTGTACGTATGTTTGAACTGTGTCGAGATGGGATGAGGCAATACTAAGTGTGATTGTCATAGTTTAGGTTAATACATTTTAAGAAGTAGATATACTACATATACTACGTAAAGATTTTGTGGGTTTGAGTACGCTACATATAAATGTCCATGGGAAAAACAGTTTTTTTTTTTACAAATTTACACCTGACTTCAGTGTTTTTCCTTGAGCTTTATTTATTGTTATTGCAAATGCTGCTCTCAGAGGAAACTGCACTCTTTCAACTTAAACAGCAAATCGGTTGGAATGCGGTGAATTAAAACACTTTTCGTTATATAGCTTTTATAATATTTCGTCCTAGTTGAGTAATTTGTAGCCGTGTACCATTACATAACTTTGGTGCGTCAAGATTTCTCATTAACAGGACTGGAACATCAACCTTCAACTTATGAGAAGGCACCCCTATACTTCCAAAGAATTAGGAAACAATGCTCCATGTCCATAATGTTGTCTATTGAGACGTACTCGACGATATCTCCATCCACGTCCGACATACTTTGTTCGTTTATCTGGCTAACTATCTCATTAGTTGGAGCTGAAATTGCCCTCTCACACAACCACTCCCAATTGCTATTTTTTATATGCAGGATATTGTCCAAATCTTTGATGATTAAGGAGTGAAAGCGATCAGGTTCCCCGGAAAGTAATTTCCCATGGGAATGCGTTGTTTTCCCGAATTCGAAAGTAGCTCATGTCCTTTCTTGAGTCTCAAACTATCTCTTACCAAATTTCATTTAAGTCTGTTCAGTAGTTTAGGCGTAAAAGTGATCGGCTCACCTGAACATGGGAATGTGTCATTTTCCCGAGGTTAAAAGTAGCCTATGTCCTTTCTCGGGTATCAAAATATCTCCATACCAAATTGGTTCAGTAGTTTAGGCGTGATTGAGTAACAGACAGAGTTACTTTCGCATTTATAATTTAGAATGGAAGTATGGAAATTAGGCAGTATGGAAGTATGGATAGTATAGATTTAAGTTTTAGTTCAAAATTAATCATTTTGCACGTCATAGTTATTTTGTTCTAAGGAAAAATTCACTAAAGGTAGAAACTTGCTTCTCAGGTTAAAGGAAGATGAAGATATTTACCTGACAAAATTACAACAAGTTCAAAACACGCATTTGCAACGGGCAACTATATTCTTGCTCGTCAAAAAAAATGATGTCCATCGCAAGCCTACTCAAAGAAAGTGGCATAAGTATATTTCACGAAAAGCCGTTGTTGTACAGATAGAATAGACAAACGCTGTTTGAGTTTAAAAATAAACTTTCTCATTGAAATATTTTACTTAATAGTCTATTATTAATAATAAATATGCTTTATTAACAATTAATTCAAATAATCTTTTATGTTTTAAATCATCTTAAAAATACAAGATTTAATATTGTTTATCATCAATATTGTTAATACGCAAATAATTTAATTAGTTGTACTTTTTATTTTATTATATTTTCTTTTTGTGAAAAGTCATATCCGGCAGACCGCAAATTTGTCATGTCCGTATTCTTAACCAAAATGTTGTAGTCCTTTTTTTGTTAAACAAAGTGATTAAAAATATTTTTTAAAATACGAACTTGATTCATCGGATCAAGCGTTAAAAATACTTAGCTTTTGAATTCAAGTTTTGAGCCACAATTTTCGATTTTTACTTCGGACCGCCATCTTGCTGAAACTTGATCTATGATTTATTATATCCGGTTGCTTGTAAAAACGATGTACAATTTTATTGTAAAATATTAAGATTTGTTTTGTATTCCCTCGTTTCTCAATGAAAAACATTCCCAGAACAACCGCCCGGTTTTAAAAGCTTTTGAAGTTGATGTGCTTCGAGTGATGACCAATAATATGATTTCACATCTGTCCCTATACGGTTGACTTTCTCTCGTCAGATCAAATAACTTTCTTTTAATCGTCAATGGTCCAGTCTTCGTGCTTCTTTGTAAAGACTAACCCGGCTTTCCAATTTTTAGCTGACAGTAAGTGTTTCTCCTTGGAAACCGTTCCAATTTGTTTAAGTCCCCCGCCTTTATTGAAGCTGACCGTCTTGATGTTTTGCTCTTTAACTGCTTTCGACCTTTTTTATATCAATTTGTTTCCTCTTCTTGATATTTAACACTGAATTTTTTGAGATGTTTAATAATTTTGATATTTCTTGTGAATATTCACAACTTTTCAATATAAAAGCAGTACTTTAAAATGTTTTTGTATAAATGTGCTTTATTTTGATTATGATCAACTTCAACATTCCTAGTCTATTACTTGAATAACTTCTTAGCCCTAATACCTTTTGGCAGCTGGTGAATAAGTTACTAGAGCCTTGCTTTGCTTCAAGTTCGTTGTCTAAATCTGCCCAATGTTGAGATCAATTTCTCGTTGTGTACTCCAATTCAATGCTGCAAAAAAAAGTGTCAACTTATTTTTCTGACAAATGAAACAATCTTAGAACAATACTATTTTAAGTTATTGGACCTCGTTCCTCACTTTTAGAGGTGTGAACAGAACAAAGAATATAAATAATTTACAATGATAATATAATTTTAATCTAATTGAATAGACATATGGCCGCCTATTAGCGAGATGTTATTTAAAAAGAAAAATTAAGCACAGTGTGATGGCATTTCAGAGATATGTGACTAAGCGGAGTTTAGAGTTCAATTTGTATTGAAGTAAATACTCGATAAAATGAAAGAGAGAAAGAGAATGAAGATGAACACATATGTATATTTGCAAAAATATATTTAAAAAAAAATAAAGAAACATTTTGTCAATGCCAAGTCATACCCCGGCGTTTTTATAAATGGATGTTTTCGTCAATGAAGTTAGAACAAATTAGACTTATATATCTATTGTAACACATTGCAAACCAGCGATAAATAAAATTCAAGTGAAATTCTTAGAAGAATCTCAAATGTAGCACGTTTGATTTAAAACAAAACAAATTTGGTATATAAATATATAGGAACATACATAATGTACTTATGATGGTATGTATTTGTTTAGATATCCACTCTACGTAAGCAGCTGACGACCTTCATTTTTTTTATATTTAATTAAAACAAGTGTTGTTTATTTATTATTTATTTCTTTTTTTATTCACGTTCGTGGCGTGTCGTCGTCGTCGTAGCCGTCGTCGATTGTTGATTTTTGTTTCCTTTTATTGTTATAAAATATTTATTTGTTTATATAAAAGTAGATGTTGTATAGTTAGGTGGTAGATATTTGCTATTCATATTGTTATCTCTACACAAAGAACTTTTATATTGTGTGGTTTTATTGAATCTTTTTATATGAATCATATTTTTATTGAAAACTTTCTTTTTTGATATTGAGAAAATAACAATTCCATTTTTAGTTGTGATATATAGGAGCTACAATATACATTGAAATTGAATTGGAATATCAAACAATCATTAAAAGTTCAATTGTTACTTAACGTAGCAAAAAACTTAAGTTTCATCTTATTCTTCTTCAAAATATTTAGCTAGTTTTTTAATTAAATAATAAAAAATAATAAAAATAATATAGTCATAATAAGATGTACATAAAGAAAATGTTTTTTTTTACAGAGTATGAATAAACTGCTGTATTTATGTTGTTATTTTTCCGCTTAATCGATTTAAACCGGTTTTAAAAATACACCTTTTGCTTGAACAAATTTTGAAACATGAAAACAGATTCATTCATTACTGTCTATTTGATTATTTCTTGTTTTTATATAATTAAAGTGCTTTGAAAGAAGATTTATTTATATTACAAAATAAGGAAATGTTGTCCAATTGAGAGCTTCAAACAATCGCCGTCCTTCCACTCCTTTCCTTCCAGACCTTTTTGAAAAATTGTTTAGGTTAATTAGTATTCCCAAAATCATTTTTTGAGCTTCTTTCGATTTACATATTTTCGTTTTAATTGAAAAATGAAAAATAGTCAATCACAAATTTGATTGTCATAAGCCAGATGTATTGTAGGTATTCACCCTAATTCTGGTAGGCATTTTATTTAAACGACCGTTGTCGCTCAAATTTGACATAAAAGTTATTCAAATTCAATTGAAAAAAATTGGTTTTCAATTTTTGTTTATGTTTGAGTTTAAAATAAAATTGTTTTAAAATACAATCAACACAGAAATATTTAGTGTGGCAAACTTTTTTTCGTTGAACAGTAGTGACGACGAAGATCAGGTTGGTCATTCCGTAAAACGACAATCGTTAGACGATAGCGTTTCGACGATAACCTCACTTCACGTAAGACGATATCGTCAAAGTGGTATCGCCAAAACGATAGCGTTTGCACGACAGCTAAGTAGTTATCGTCTGCTATTAATTTCCTTTGATAACTAAGTTTAGTTTTGTTCTTTTAGTTTTGTAAAATCAAACGTTCAGCTTGCCTATGTATAAGCGGATCGCCTCGCACAACCCCGTCTGCGGCACTCGACACCTTGCTCTACCTAACACCTCTTGACATATTTAGCAAACAAATAAATGAAAGCTCTGCTATTCGCCTCAAAGCTTCGTCGCAGTGGGCTAACAACAACATTGGCCACTCCGTAATTCTAAGGTACTTAGAATCAATTCCCAAGCACACAGACTACACCACCCCCAACTGCAATTCGACAGAAACTTCCAGATTTCTATTCCTCCTAGATCTTTTTGGGAGGATAGGACATTCTTGGAGGATGAGTCTCTGAAGGTATGTACTCTGAACGACTGAAATTAAGTCTCTCATTTCGCCTTCCCAATGATTGTAGCGTGGTCCAGGCGGAACTTTTGGCGATAAAAGAAGTCTTGTCTTGGCTCAAAGAAAACGTGATATCAACATCTGATATCCGTATTTTCTATGATAACCAGGCCGCTATCAAATCTTTGGACTCTGTCTCTACAAACTCTTTAATAGTCCATAACTGTCGATCATCTCTAATGGAGATGGCGCAACAGTTTAATATTCACCTTTGCTGGTTGCCGGGCCATAGAGACATTCCAGGTAACTGTAAGGCAGATGAACTCGCCAGGAACGGTACAGTACAGCCCATGCTACCATGTTTGGCAAGTACTGGCTACTTGTAAACTGCTGCTAATGCAAGACGATGTGAGGAGGGCAGGCACCAGGTGGAACAACATCACCACGTGTCAAGTCATAAAAAACATCTGGCCAACACTGGATTTAAAACGTTCAAGGTGATAATAGGTGTCATAACCGGACACGCCACGAGACTAGGCGTATTCTCAAATGACTTTGGCAAAAGCTGTATGGACGAGGAAGAGGAAGAAACGGTTCTTCATCTTCTCTGCACATGCCCTGCTCTAGCTCGAAAACGCAAGAATTACCTAGGAGAATTCTTCTTTAACGATCTAAATCATATCGGTATAATCAGCCTCTCACGTTTCGTAAGGGACTCAAGCTGGTTTCATTGAGCTTAGGAGGAAGCCTCAAGTTTCATTCGGTATCACAATGGGCCCTTAAACTGGCCTAAGTGTGTCTGTTTTCATCTTGGACAGCCACTATAACCTAATCCTAACCTTAGTTTTGTACAAAATGAAAATAAAAACTCAAAAAAATACAATTAATTCGGTTACGAAGAAAATTAAGAGATGATTCGAACCTTCTATCTATTCTTACCCATATGTGAGGATCTTTGTATATACAAAACATTAGTAATATCTCTTAATTGTTGTTAAATAAATAAAACAATTTTAGTTTTGGAATTGCAAAAAAAAAGGACTTTAAAATGATATACACAATAAATTTGCCAGACAGTTGTCGTAGTTGCGGTAACTATTGCAACTTTGGGGCGGAGGAACATTGAATATTCGACAGGTAACGATTTTAGTATCCCCTTTGGACAAAGCACTAATCCAAAGTAGTTTTGGAACCAAAAAACATTTTTGAAGCCAAGTTATGTTCCTGTGGATAAAACGGAGTCTTCACTTCCTTCCCCTGGACAAAATCTGCAGCTGATTTACAAAAAATATCAGACATTGAACAAACATTTTGATATTATATTTTTATTGTCGGCGGCAACAAATGAAAACACAAAAAGTAACAATAACAATAAACATCACAAAATAGTTAGCATGTTTATTATCTAACAATACATTTTTTGCAAATTTTAAAATTTCGCATAGAGGAAGACCAAGTTTAATAACATTTTCAATTTTTTGAACAAGCATTAATTTGACATTTCAGTCATAGTATAAGAGTGTTTGGAATATACTCAACGAACTTATGCTAAAAACGATTGACGAGACGATAGTGATAAAGTTACGTGAAGCAAATTATTGACGATATCGTTAATGATAATCGTTTTGAAGATTATCGTTTTAAAAATTTCGGTATGACTTTTGCAAGAAAATAGAAAAAAAAATGTTTATTGCTTCAGAATAGATGGATTCGATCCAAAGCAAATCCAATAGATTTACTGGACAATAAGAAGATTATAATTATTTGAGTTTATATACTTTCGTCTGTACAAAAAAGCGTTCAAGTACATCCTATGTTTGATCAAAATTGACTTTCCTCGGAAGCGTTCTATCACAGTTCCAACGATCCTAAAGCTAGCTGCTATCATTATATTGTTCGCGGAAGAAAGGAAGCTATCAAAAAGGGGCTGGGAACGACTTTAATCCATTACTAGCACAGCATACCTTAAGTAAAATACTTTACAAAATATCAAACATCCTCGAGAAAAAACTGCCGCTCTTGTCTAGAATGTAGCTCGCGGAACCAGAAAAAAGACCTAAACGCAAACATTATTTTTTTGTTATAAAATTCAAAACATTTCTTACTTGCCATTCTTTTCCATCCGATAAAATTCAAATCCTATGCAAAAGAATCCCATCCAGCATTACTAATGAGACACCTATCTTGAATTGTTTGGCAAGATGATCATTTTCCTCCATGAGTTCAACAAGCCTTTTCATCTGTCGTTGACTTTTTACTTTAACCCTAATTAAAGATTTTTAAAATTTTAGAATCAAATACTAGCGACGAAATCTTATTTTTTGGTATAGTCTTTAGCAAATTTTTCATCGACAGAAATTGAAAATTTGTTATGAAAACGACTAACGAAATACCAAAAAAGAATTTCCTCCTTGTACACTGAAATCGTTCTTATGTTCGATCAACGAGCGTTCTCGACCATCAGATTTAATGGGGGAGCAAAAAATATTCTTGACTTGTTTCTTACTTCTGAACCTGATAAATACACAATCAATATATTGACGTCTTTGGGCACATTGGACCTTAGTGTTATGTTTCCTAATTTCTTTATTCCGAATAGGGTTAAAAGTATCAAGTAGAAATAGGTGAGCTTCAGGTGTTTTAGAGCCAACTCAACTGAGTAACACCAGAAAAGTCTTGAACAGACTAGGATGGCCTACAATGTCCATATCCGAAGGACCAAATTTAAGCATGATCAAAAATGACGCCAAAAGCATCTTCCTTAATCCTTACGCTTGCCGTTAAAGATACTCCTTTAGTTAGCTCTAATTTGTTTTCAAGCTGATTCGCCGCAAATTTCACTTTGCCTGATAGCGTCATGGCTCGCCTAGTTCTTGAGCTTGTTAATGATTCTATGGGACCGATCTTTTTTCGTACTCGTACTACTACTGACAGATATTAATTCACCGGTTCAGATGGTATCGTCGCTAGCAAAACCCCTAATTTAGCTTTTCCATTAATTTTATTCTACTTGGGTCGTTTGGAAAATAGCATTTGTCAGCCAATCACAAATCCAAATCTTCTACTCCCTTAAGTAATTGACGCAAATCCGAATCTTCTACTCCCTTAAATAATCAACCGATGGCACTAATGTCGTCATGGAAACGATAATTCTTGATAAGCTTAAAAAATATCTTAAGGAACTTCTTCTTCGGATGTGGGTCCGCATTTACGTCAATCTCACACTTTTTACCGTAATACTCGCTCTTCTGGGAATGTTCTTTAGTTCACCCTAAAACCCAATTTCGGCCCTTTTGGGAAGTATAAAGTTACAAACATAATTTCTTTTAAACCTGTTTATATTCTGGTATCCAAGAGCTTTCGATTGCGAAATATTTTAATAAACTACATATGTTATTCACAGATTTGTTTTAAAAAAATTGTCGTTTTTAATCGCGTAGGTCAATCTTAAGTGAATTTAAAAGTTGTCAAACGCCAAAATAAAGGAAATTTCAGCTTCCTCTGCAGGACAAATGCGGACAGGTAGGATGACTAGGTCTTCATTTTAAGTAAACCTCTTTTTGTTCATAACAGTTTGGACTCAGTTTCAGTCCTCTGAAAGGGAACTATTTAATTTCATTTTAAAAGCTAAGAAAACAAATAAATAAATTTAATTAAACTCTGTCATTTCCGTCAAATTCAGCAATATAATGAAAACAAATGCTAGCTTGACCGCAAATTGACTTCCGTTTTTCTTTTAGGAACACAACTTTTGCCATGCTCAGGCTGACCCCATACTGTTTATTTACTTCAAAGAACACAATTTTGGAAGCCCTTATTCGTTTATCATTCCCTATATCTTTTTCGGAACTGCTTTCGGACTGTGTCTTTACTTGCTTCTGATATATTTACGAATGGTATTTTTCCTTAGGTCATATTTAAAACACCAAATAAACTTATGTTACAGTAACTTACCATTTGTTTAAAGTTTTAATCTTTCAAAACAAACATTTTATTATATTCAATGTATATTTGTATGATTTATTGTTTAGTATTTTCGTTTCCTCAGTTGATTTAAATTGAACTCACCATCGCTTCGTTTTAATCAAGTTCAGACAATCGTGTATACTGCAAAAAAAAGTCAACTACTGATAAGAATTTGCTTTAGTAATGCAGCTACTTTAAAAATTAAATAAATAAATATTTACTCTTTATAAACAAACCTCTTTACTGTGGTATTTATTTATATTTTTTTTTCAGGAACCCATAGCATGACAATTCCATCACGTCCCGCACCTCCTCCACCATCGAGCATTGGAAATAACAATAATAATTTATCACAATACCAACGACAACAGCAAAATGGGGGCGTCGTACCTAAGTTGACAATAAAACTCCCACCTCCGCCTACAAAAGGCGTCAACAAAGGTGGTATACAAAATAATTACGCATCCACCTCATCAATATATCGGAGCAATAGTAACAATTCCCTAACGTCTAATGGCACAAATTCTTCGTCAATTACAAGAAAATTTCCTGCGGCCAACGTTCGATATGCACCAACAACAAACTGGGATGGATCACCTTTTGAACCGATGATGGTCAATGGGAAAAAAGCACCTCCACCAAGGCCGCCACCACCCAAAAGACCACCACCACCGAAAATAAATAATGGTCATACAACACCACCAACTCAATCGGTTAATATTCTATCGAATATATTTGGGCGTAAAAAATCAACCAAAGCACCAAAAAGGCCATCTCAGAGACCAGATGCCACTGCTAACTCACATTCTAGCTCTTTTTACGGCAACAACTCAGGTCAATCGCACTCAAATTCCTTGTATTCATTTCCCCCAACAACATTTGCACCACCAGCATCGTCTGAGACCACAAATGTCCAATTGATCAGTTTTGATTCACCACCCAGTTCTCCGACATTTACACAAAAGTCAAATAGTGATTGTGTTTCTGTTGATAGTTTTAGTTCGGATTCGAATTTTAGTTCGCCAAACAATGGAAGTGTATCGCAACCAGAATCAGGATTCGAAGATGATTTTAGCAGCAGTCGTGCCACAACAAGTCCCCTCGATCCGTGGGATGCCTTCAGTGGGGGTAGTAGCGAAATAAGTAGTTGTTATTCCAGTCTAGGAAGTGCTCCAGTTCGAAATTACAGTGTGGCCACAAATAGAATACAACAGAACACCGATAATCAATTGTGTAATGGAAAGAGTTTGCTTCCGCCACCTACAACTCTACACATGCCCACTATTATAAAACCGAAAATCTCTCAAAAACCTAAAGCACCAAAACCACCAACGTTGGAACAGGCACGATATAATCTTGCTGTAGGTGCAAAACAGTCAATAATAAGTGAAGATCCTAGTACGCCACCTTCACCACCAATGCCAAATTGTCCACCACCACCACCTCCACCAGGTGGAGTGAGTATCCTGGATGTAATCAAAGGTGGAGCAGATGCATTGAGCTTAGGAACTTATTATGATGATAGTGAAAATGAACAAGCATACGGTATTGCTCTTTATGAATTCGATGGTGCAGTCGAAGGTGATCTTAGTTTTAGGGTAAGTGGTATCGATTATTTATTCAATTCATAAAAGCAACTTAATTTATATCTAAGCTTTTTTAAGAAAACTGTATTTTATTATTTTTTTGACTCCTTATTACTTTCTTAGTTTTAAAAAATACGTTTTGTAGTTAATCTTTACTGCTGATTTTGAATCCGCACATCTTTAATTTAATTCAATCCATTATCTTATAACTACTGCCTTTCGGCCTAAGAACAAATTTAATACAAAATAACAATAACTTAATCTTAAACCAAGGAAATTAAAAAAAACTTGATATCTTTATCATTATTTTTTATTTAATATAAAACTAAATAAAAAAAACGAAACCCATTGTAATACTTAAGCTTCTTAAAACTAACCAAAATGCCACCACCATCTACAATTTTACGGCTGACGTGGTAGATTAGCTGAGCCGCCTCCCTATCCTGTATCAGCCCTCGATTGACTAAAAAGAGAAAATCTGCTGGCGGAATGTTGCCACTTAAACGTGCACTTTCGTAGTACTCATTGTTGGGGTAGTAAGACCCAAAAACTAACCTGTTAGTCGACGACATCGCTCTCGCAATGTGTCCACTACCAAGCTTCAGCAAGAACTTATCTATTCTGTTTATGTTGGCTCTGTTGTATAGAACCTGGTTAGAATAGTAATGTTTGTACTCCGACTCTGGTGTTCTGTGTAGTCCAAGGTAACGTCGCAGACATTGTTTCTCAAACACCCGAATCTTTTCCATTTGAGATGGGGCAACGTTAAACCATACCGGGCACCCATAGGCAATCACCGGCAGGATAAGGGGCATGTAGCAAATCACCTTCACCCTGCTTTGTCAGGGCAAAGTCTCCCCTAGCTCTGGCCAGAGTTCTCATATGTCTGTCGAAATACAAGTACTGATCCAACCAGATGATAAGGTATTTTACTGCACTTTTATTCGCCAGTGGGTGTCGATTTTTCCAGTTCTTTCTCGTATCCCTTGAGGCTCCAAACAGCGAAGTCCTAAACAGAATAGTTTCGCAATTATGAATGTTGATTTTCAACTAACAGTCATCGCAATATTGCTGAATCTTGTCGAAGTCACCCTGCAAAAATGTCTTGATAACCTCAATTTCTGTCAATGTAGTACCCGTAGCATGATGGTTAGTGCGTTGGACTGTCATGCAAGGGGTCTTGGGTTCAATCCCTGCTTGTGCCACCTTAATTTTAAAAAAATATTTTTGGGGCCGTTCTGTACGCAATTAGGTCGTCGGCGTAAGCTATTGCCTGAGTCAGACTTGCTATCAGATAACTGATATATGTAAATGCTGAATAAGATCGGAGAGTTAACAGTTCCCTGTTGAAAACCTTTTTTTATATCAATATTTTGGTAGATGTTACATTGCCAATTCTTACAATAAATCGTCTACCATTAAGCATGTCATAAAGCATATACAGCAATGGTTTTCTTATGCCAAGTCTGTTTAAATTTAGATACAGACCCTCTAACCATACGGTGTCGAAGGCCTTCTCCAAGTCAACCAGACAAGCACCCGTACATTGTCTTTTAGATTTGTTCCACTGGATATCAGAAACAAGCTTAGACGCAGCATGAATAGTGTCATGCCGAAGTTAAGCCGAGTTAAAGCCGAACTGATTATCCGGAATTATTTTGTTGTTCTCAGTCCACTTGGACAGAGCTCTATTTATAACCTTCTCGAATACCTTACTGATACTCGCAAGCAGACTTATCGACCGGAGATTCGCCGGATTGGAGTTGTCCTTTCCCTTTTTCGTTAGAGGATGTACCACAGCTGTTTTCCAACAGACCGGATAATATGCATTATTCAGAACGCTGTTAAACAGAGTGGTATAAATGTCCACAGCTTCCTGAGGTAAACGTCGTAGTACAATGTTGAATATACCATCGACACCTGCTGACTTCTCATTCTTTAATGAATCGAAGATGTGCTGGAACTCTATCTTCATGACTAATAGGGTATTATTCCCGTTTTGCCCGGCGATGATGGCATTTGCCAAGTTTTAGTCATTGAATCTGATAAAATCGAGGTTCTCGGAACGCCACTGCGTTATGTAGTTTCGCAAGTAGAAGTGGTGCTGCAGGGCTTTATTCTCCAAGTCGTTATTGGGGCAAAGAAAAGGCTACTTGTAATGTAATGCAATTTTTTCCAATTCTGTCAAAAAATAGAATATATTTCAAGATTTGACGTTTTGGTGTTTAATCAACAATTGATAAGGCCATTGATTACTGAATAAAAATTGCAAAAGAAAATGTTTATTCTGTTTTTAAATTTGAGACTTACATTTTTAAAGTTATATCACAATAATGTTAATATTGTCATTATTTTCCAATCTTTTAATTTGTATGTCAACTTACTTTTTTGGAAAATTCCCTTCCCGCCTAACAGGGGGTATACAAACCCCCCATCTCATTGTTTACTTACTTACTTAAAGTGGAGCTACATTCCGGGACCGACCTGGGTCTCAACCAACATCAGTCTCCACCCAGCTCGGCTCCTTTCTAGCGATCTTCAACTTTGCACGCCGAGTTGGTTAAGGTCCTTTCCCACAAGTCTCCCACATCCAGTGGGAATTTTCGTTTCGTTTAGTCGTTGTCTGAATTTATAACGGTGCCTAGGTAGCCAAAGTCCTCAACTACCTTCCTTAATTTTATAGCTGTCCATTGTAACGTTTTGTGCAAGACGTGAGTTGTCGTTCAATTTTTTTTCTGGATGACAGCATATAATGGGTCTTGCCATCTTCTCCGCTTCCAACGCAGTGCTCAAAAACGCGCTACTGACATCAAGCTTTTATCTTTCAACTGGGTCAATATCATCGGCGTATCTGAGTAATGAGATGGACTTTGCCACTAGGGTTGGGGTAAAGTTTTGCATAATTCTTTCCAAAACGATGTTGAAGAAGTCGCGTGACAGTGCATCGCCTTGACTAAAACCTTTTTTTTCTATCAAACCCATCAGTGAGATCTTTTCAAACCTTGATCTTCATTCTGCACAAACGGATAAGTTTGACAGGGATGCCAAAACTAGACGTTGCTCTGTAGAGCTCCTCCCTATAGATGCTGTATTACTTGGCCTTAAAATCGATAAAAAGATGGTGGGTGTCTATTTTAGGTTCCTGGGTTCTTCGCAAGCTATGCGGTAATTTTAATATTTGGTCAATGCTGGACTTTACTAGAAAGAAGCCACATTAATATGGACCTATCAGGTTGGATGAAAGGCTTCAGACGGCAGAAAGGAACTTAAATGCCTGGTTCAGAAGACTGATGTCTCTGAGGTTGGGGAAGTTCAGAAGGTGTCCTTTCTTTAATATTGAACAAACTATGTTGAGGTTCTACTAATCGGGCATGCATTCTTCCGATCATATTTTGGGCATCAGTTGGTGCATGGTCCCTACCAAGTCATCGTCTGCTGCTTTGAAAACAGTTATATCATTTTTAGAAGCTGTCTTTCTATATTCTCAGCATAGACTGCGATTCTACTACGTTGTTCCCCTTGTATGTCGTTTTTACAGGCTTCGTTACTTGGCTGGTATCCTTGGGAAGATTTTTGTACCTATTTGTGAAATTTATGAACCTCATTCCTGTTGTGACATCACTCTATATTATACTCCATAGGTAGTGGTTTGTGAATGTTGGCTCTTCGGAATGTTCGAACATCCTGTACACTAGGGAAGGTAGCGTGCGTTGATCGCAATGTGGTCAAGCTGGTTGACAGTTGATTTTTCAGGAAATGTCCTTGCCCCTTCTGGATATCAAGATATATGAACTACGTTCGTACTTCTTGGATAGCGGTTATACCTTGCAACAGTTTAAGCCTTCCGCTTACTGTTCGGCCGCACTTGGTCTATTAAGGAGCCTTACATTCCACGAACAGATCCGAAGTACGTTGCACTTTTTTCAATTGCTTGGTTCGTCATCAGTAAATCCGTTCGTACCGGTTGTCGGCTTGTTGGTGCTTCCGACGACACAATCCACAACTTGAAGGGCCAGATCAATAATAAAATGCCGCTAATCGCTCCTTACAGGCCTGAGCACGAAATATGTCGTAGAAGCCTTATAAGGTGTTCATTAAGTAGTTCACCTAACTGAAACTGTAGACGCCGCCGTTGATTCCATCTGCGGAATTCCTCCCCTGCTGGCTGGTGATATGAATGCCCTATTTGGATCATCATAGTCCACATTATTATCAGCAAATCTATCCTTACCAATACTTATTTCACACAGAGTCTTCCACAACTTGTCTTATGCCTCATCAATTCTGTAGTTTGTGGCCCACTTAAACGGTATCTGGCCCTTTGCTAAATCGAACTGTGTACTTTCATTTTTGTTTAACTAGTCTCAAGTATTCTCGCTTTAAAATATAAATAATTTGTGTTTTTTTTATTATTTTAACAGGAAAACGAAAAAATCTACATTTTGGAAAAACTCAACGATGAATGGTTGAGAGGTCGTAACCGAAGCGGCTGTGAAGGAATATTTCCAACAAACTACATTGAAATCAAAGTACCCCTTAAAGATTATACTGAAGTTTCAAGGACAACCACAACGACATCTTCTCTTTCAACTACTTCTTTTTCACTGAGCAATTCCTCATCGTCATCATACACTCAAAGCTATAATCATCATCAGGAGAAGAAAGAAGTAATAAACAGCTTTAGCAGCAGCAATGCTAAGGCACCAATAAAGAATTCAAACAATAATCAAACAAATCAAGTACGGTGTCTGTATACTTTCGATGCTGGTGAACCTGGAGATTTAGTATTTCAGGTAAAATAAAGCAAACTTGTCATTTAACAAAACAAATCCTGTGTGTTAGTTTAATCGAGTGTTTAATAATTTTGGTTGTCTTTGTATTGTAGGAGAACGATTACATCACTGTTTTATATAGAATAAACGAAGACTGGCTCTTTGGAGAATCCTCTGATGGAAGACAGGGCCAATTTCCGGCTAATTTTCTTGAATACATACCCGAAAACATACCAATGCCTTAAGTTCTTTATATAAAGCGTGAATGAATTGAAGCTTAACCTTTTTTTTGATAACAATTTATACATTTATAAAACAAACAGTAAACATTTTCTATAAAAGTATAATTTATATATATTTTTATATCGAGAAGTTAAACTATAAGAAAAGAAAAAATGATGATATGGTGGAAGTGGAAAAGGCACTGCAGAAGGACGTTGCGATAAGAACGTGCTATAATCACAACTGAAAGTAGCTTTTGATAAATTATAAAACAATTAATATTTCTCATAATAATCTTAACCGTTTATACATACATATACTTACAGAAATAAACAAAGTTCTAATTTACAATTAAAAAAAAACATAAACTTAAGTTGTGTATGATGTGTTTTTTGTATCTCGTAATTTTGTATTTGTTTGTTGAGAGAGGGCCTGATGAGAGATTTCAGTATTTATTATTTGTATTGTTATTTTCTCATTGTACATTTTTTTTTATTTTTATGAATGAATTGAAATCTGAAATGAGTTGAATGCTGAGATTTTTTTGTTTGTTTGTCAATTAAATTAAACTACTAATAATAAGGTATTCTCACGTGTTTGCTATAATATTGCTCATACAAATAACGATAATAAAGTTTATACCTATAAATAAATTATGAATAGCTTTTGATTCTTATGTTTCTTTAAAAGCAAAAGTTAAATACGTTTATAGATTTATGAATTGAAAGAGAAATACTTGTTCACATTCAATATAAATATTGTTATAATTTTTTTTTTGCTTTTATTTGTTATATTTATTATTATTATTATATTACAATTAAATGTCTTAAGAACATACACAAACTAAAAATTAAGTATTGTAAGTTGATAGAAATTCTTTCTTCTTTACTACTCTGTCCTAACTTAAGTGATAAAAAATAAATTAAAATACGAAATTATTACATTTGCTTCTTGTTTTTTTTTTTTTAATTTCACAACTTATTCGGCCCTATCGAGATAACCGTCGGAGCGGAATTCTCTCCGATTTCCTCCGAATCGGAGACATTTTACTTCAAGTTAGTTGTCCGATCAGCTGATCGGACATTCTCTCCGACAAAATTCAACGTATGGAATTTGCATGCGGTGCTTTGCGAAGAAGTACTTGTTTTGTTTTATTCTTGACATATACAAACATACAATTTTCCGAAGTCCTCCGACAAGTTCTTGTTGCGAAAAGTGTTTTCTTTTTTTAAAAAATAGCTTTAAGAACCAAAGACAAACACCATGAAGGCTTGTGGTATTTTTGTTTTCAAATATATTAATTTATTTTTAATAAATGTTTATGCATCAAAGTTGAGTTGAACTATTTCATTTCGAATTGGAGCTGCTTGGCTTCGAAGCAAATTAGTCTAAATTTCATGAATTTCTTCTTCCGTATTGTTTAAATCTTCATGCTCGAAAATTTCATAACTTGAATCCTATTTTCTTTATTTTGCGACCTAATCTCATTTGATTCAGCGTCCAAAAATAAACCAACACTATCCGTTTCTTATTATTATTGCTTGTATAAAGTCAAATAAATAAATAAAACTTATGTTTCAACAGTTTTTTTTTTCAATTTATTCTTTTTCTTTGACACTTCAAATGAAAACAAAAACATATGTTTGAAATAGGGAGGGGACTTTATTTGATAATTTTGATTTAAAAATCGTTGCATCTAAATAAATGTCTTAAAAATGCTAGCGCATTATAATTGAAAAAAATATTTTTTATAAGCAATATATTACATTCTGCCACCAATTTTGTATGGTTTAAAACGCTTATTGTCTTTATTTTAAAACATATTATCGAGAATATATCGCACGTTCGATATATCGGTTAATTTGTACATCTCTGCCTGAAATTTATATCCATCGCATTGCGTCGTCTCATATCCGTAAAATTTCTTCCGATGACAGCTACCTCAAACCGGAATTCAATATCCGAAAAGGGATGCGTTGCGGAGAAAGTTCCGCTCCGACGGTTACCTCGATAGGTCCGATTTTTTTCTTAGGCAAAGAGCTCGGGAATAAAGGGTCAGGTTTGGCTAAAAATCAAGGACATGTATTAACTTTTGTTTTTGATTAGAACTAAAAGAATTAGAAATTGCGATTTTCCGGTTTTTCGTGTTGGGTGAATGCCAATGTTATATATTCCACATATTTTTAATGACGTATGTAGTTGCAATTTTAATTATCTTCCCATAATAGTCCGGTCAAATTAGACCAAAAAATCAGTAAACCCACGACAAATTCAGGGGAAGCTGAAAATTCTTAAAATTGTTTAAATTATAATTATAAACATTGTCTTAAAAGTCCCAACCGATCCCATGTAAGGAAAAAATTTTAGCGGGGTAATTAACACAATTCACCTATAGTCAGGATGAAGAAGAAGAAGAAGAAGAAGAAGAAGAAGAAGAAGAAGAGGAAGAAGAAGAAGTGATTGACGATTCTGAATCCAACGAATAAACTATTAATTTCTAAATCTAATCACAACAGACCCGTGGAATAGGCCTATTGGGGAAACCACGTTAAAAAAAACGCGCTAAGTACACTACCTCAGAGGTGGCGTGGAAACGTGTGCGTTTATGACGCTTGCAATTTTTTGCATCGTTATATCTCAGAAGCGGTGGCTTTTAGGGAAAAAATGATTGATACCTTTTTTATAGGAAATTCCCTGATCTACAAATTATGTCTAGGGTAATTTTGCGATAAAACTTACCGTTTTCAAGAAAATCGCGAAAAACTCATTTTTTGGACCTTATTACTCCGCTAAAATTTTTTCCTTACATGGGATCGGTTGGGACTTTTAAGACAATGTTTATAATTATAATTTAAACAATTTTAAGAATTTTCAGCTTCCCCTGAATTTGTCGTGGGTCAAATGTCTAAATTGACCGGACTATAAATAGGTTGTATTCCTGTTTTTTACTTACTCATATCGTCGGCCTGGCGGATGATTTTGTCATCTCTGCACAACCGGTGTATCCGGTCCGAGCTAGAGACAAACGTTTAGATTATGATGTCCAACCATATGTTAAATAAGCTGTCAGATTTTGCACATATAACAAAAATTGGGTAGGTTCAGGCGTCATTTCATTCTTTGAACTTAAATTTTGACCAAGACAACTAGTTGGTCAAGTGTCATGGATTTCAAGTTCAGAACTTAGTTTAATAATTCACTACATTCATTTGATCGTGCAAAAACTACCAAAAACAATTGTCTACAAACAATTTCTCGGGCAAGCTAAAATTCAATCTTGGCTTAAATTTGCATTTTAAATAAATATTATTTTCTCTTTTTCCAATTTGACAAGGAACCCTTTTCTACAAAACATTAAATGGAATTGTGCAGAAAATAAATAAATTTCAGCTTTTAATTAAATAAAAAAAACATGATCAACTGTCATTTTGACATACATAAGTAGGCTTGTGTTGATAGTTAGGGAGATTTTTTCTTCTTCTAACTCTCCACTCAAACCTTCCAATTAAGGCAACTTTAATGAAAAGTTGACTGAAAAGATAGTCAAAAAAAATCTCGTGTCTATTTCTGTCAAATTGACAGTTGATCATATTTTTTCATTCAAGTGATAGCTGAACTTAATTAGTTTATGATTTATTTATTTTCTGCAAATACATACATACAAATCTTACATATGTTGTCTGAACCTGCCCAATGGTTGCCTAAATTGGGAGCCAATTTTTTGGCAGCTGGCCAATCAGATATTAAAAACTTGTCTTACTTTCAAGTCCGGTTATTACTACTGTTTACATGTTTATATTTAAAACAATCTGCGAGCTTTGGAAAATAGGGAAGGATTTAAGAGGAGATACCGGCGCACATTTAGTCTTAAATATCAAAATGGAGGGAAAACAGAGTTTGGTAAAGCATTAAACATTCTTCTTGTGCGGTTAAAAAAGTATATACATATACTTGACAGTATGTGCGAAATTGAGATCAAGGGTAACCTGATGGGAATGAGGTGCGAGTATGGCGGCTTTTATTTTTGAGGGTGGGAATGTAGTTGATGACTAATTCAACAGAACATTGTTAAAATATCGATAAAACATACATAAATATAAGCGTTATATTTAGGTTAGGGACAATTCAAGGCTTAGTATACAATTTTTTGCATTGTTGAAGGAATGCCAAGCTTAAGGTTTTTGGTTGCAAGTTATACTCATGGAGAGTGGCATCTGAGGTGGATTAAGCTTTAAAGACATGAGACAGCATTGAGTTTTTGGAGCATTAAATTCTACACAGTTAATTATTTCCCAATAAACAACGCTGTCGAGATCGGAATTAAATGAATGAACGATCTAGAAACGAATATGCAAAGCTGAGGGTATTGCCGTCAGCGAAACGGTTTAATATATTAGAACTGGCAGACAAGAGATTCTTTATGAATGTAAGAAATAGATTCGAAGAAAAAACAGAGTCCTGGGGAATAGCACAATTCATTTTATGAATTTCAGACTTGAAACCACCCAACACAACTTGTATTGAACGGTTAGGAAGGTAGCTTCCAATCTTAATAAGATTAGAGCTTGGTGCCAAAACTTTATGAAATGCCTTTGAAATATCAAGTTCAATAATCTTACTGTTCTATTAGATAAACCATCAAATCACCGGTGGACTTATTACTAAGCAAGCTATCCTCGTGGTCATTAAGAAACTCTAGTTCTTCGAGATATTTCTTAAGCTGATGGTAAATCAGCCTTGGAAGAAGAGCCGTAAGTCAAGTTGGACAATAGTAAGAGGGGAAGGGACAAGCTAGAAAAATGCTATTTTCAATCCACTCGGAAACAAAGCTTTGTCTGACCAACGTGTTTTGATATAAACCTAAGGAATTTGTATCTACATACATTTATTAACTATTTTCGTTTGTACTTAAGGCGTAAGGTCTTTTCGTCGAAAACCATATCGACCAAATTAAATATGTCACAGCACCCGAAACAATTTTGTTAACATTTTGTTGCTGTACGATTTGGAAAACAATAAATGAAAAAAATGTCAGATCGTCCAACACCTCGGAACGTGAAGAAACCGTACTTAATATTTTTGGCTTTATTTCAAAATAAGGCCAATTTTCAAAGTAAAAAAAAACCGAAATGGTTTGCTTGTTCAGAGTGTGAGCACCTAGCATCATGGCGTATAAACATGAACTATGCATGAATGCTGCCCCCCCTGCAGCAGTATGTCTTCCCATACATACCTCACTGCTTATACGCGCCACAAAGCACAATCATCCAAAATATTTTGGGCGTTATGTCATGTCATTTTATGATAAGGGTTATTATGTCATTGGGTTATAAAACAAAAGAAACGATAGAAATCATAAACTTTGTAATGTCGAACATAAATGTGACAAAGCCTAACCCCTAAACAAGCTTAACAAAACGGCAAAACTAAAATTTAGACATCAGTTCCAATGGAATCGTCGTCTTCAACACCAAAAATGTTTCAAAAGTTTTTAAATAAATAAAATATCTGTTTATCACATGAAGAACACTGAATACGATTTGGAAGTATTTTATTTAAGAAATTAGCTACACATCAAGACTCGAGTATAAAGACATAACATATTAATTTGCATATCTAATTTTTGATAATTTATAATTTGTCTAAAGTTTGCAGCAGTAAAAAAATTATCATCATCATCAGCACCATACTTTACAATTCGGTGTGCTGAGATGGAAATTTCTTCAATACAGCTTGATACAAGCTGTAGAAAATATAAAAAGCTACACTTATAATTCCAATTAATGTAGCACCAAATGCAAAACTAAGAAAGTTTCCATCAATTATTCCGGTCGATGATCTTCGAGCTCTGGACCATATTTCTTCAGTACTTGCTGTTGAAGATGATTTCTGGCTGTTGCGCTGTTCTGCCATCAAACGTTTCATTGAACTCAAACGCTCTCGCAGGACTTCAACAGATTCAGAATCTAAGTCTTCTGCAATAAAATTCCAATTCCATTCAATTTGTGTTTAAATTAATTCAAAATAACAATATAATATAAGTTTAACTTACCTGATACAGGTTCAGGCATATTAATTGATGAAATAAATAAATTTATACAGACGCGAAAAAGTAGAACGTTGAAAACAATGGTTTCTCGAAACTCGAAGAAAAAATATAAACAAATTCCTATAACTTCTATCTATGTAGCATCCATTGCGCAGAAACGTTAATAATTCACAATCAGCATTTAAAAATGTCTCTCTTTCATTTAGCAATTATATAATTTTAAATACTACACAATTTATTGGGGTTTAATACACTTGTACAAAAATAGGAGACATTAGTTCATTTTATTTTGTACAAGCACAAAAATCTTCTTATTTTGTTCGAAAATAAATTTAACTGTTTTAACTTCCCACAGGAAGTTATTGTAATGTGGACTTGAGAATTTTGACATTTCTCGACGTTTCAAGGTCCCTAGAGTCGAAATATAAGATTTTTAGAAAGTACGTACGTTCGCGATGTTTTTTTCGTCGTTCATAACTCTAGAACCAGAAGAGATATCGACTTGAAATAAATTTTGTTACACAGATAATAATGTAGAAAGATGCAGAAAGGACTCTCAAGAAAATTGCGTGGGTGGTTTTTTTTAACATAGTAGTTTAAAAAAATTTGAACATTTTTATTAACCCTAAATATCTCACGAACAAATAACTCTAGAGACTTTAATTAATTTTTTTTATTATATATTGTAACGTGATACCAAACAAATATATTTTTGGAAAAAAAATCCAATTAAAGTTTTTTTTATAAATCAAAACAAAATATTTGTCACCTCAAACGTTTCACGAATAAAAAATGATTTTATCTCCAAAACAAACGTTTTTAACATCTGGTAAAATTTTGAGAAAAATCAAATTAACAGTTAAAAAAATAAAAACCTAAAAAAACATTGCTCAAAGTTACTAAAAATTCAACAGTCCGTTTTTTCGTAAAAAAAATTAAATATACAAAAACTACGAGTAACACGCAAATTTGATAAAAATTTTTGTTCGGCTCTTGATATCTCTCAATTTGATTTCATTCGTCAAAATTTTAAGAAATGCTACTAAAATATATAAACATTTGTTTTTGACTTAAAATCTATTTAACAAAACTAGATTTTAAAATAATATTTTTGGGTTGGGTTCGAATTCCTGTATTTAAAATAATGGATCTCAAAATACTGTATGTACAAAATACTGTATGATGAAAATACTATAGCTTAAAATTCTGTATCTTAAAATTCGGTATACAGAAGTTCTGTAATTCTTGGGTTGGGTTCGAAATCCTGTATGGATCATAATACTGTATTTAAAATACTGTATCTCAAAATACTGTATTTCAAAATACTGTATGTACAAAATACTGTATGATGAAAATACTATAGCTTAAAATTCTGTATCTTAAAATTCGGTATACAGAAGTTCTGTAATTCTTGGGTTGGGTTCGAAATCCTGTATGGATCATAATACTGTATTTAAAATACTGTATCTCAAAATACTGTATTTCAAAATACTGTATGTACAAAATACTGTACGATCAAAATACTGTAGCTCAAAATTCTGTATCTTAAAATTCTGTATATAGTCATGTGGTTCCAATTTATGTTATTTAAATGAAACACACATTTAATTATTTTGGAACTTTTATTCACTTATTTAAATTTTATAAATGTAAACAATGGCGGATCCAGAGGGGGGAGTCGTAGGGATAATGACCCCCCCTGGGAGATAATTTGTTTGCTTTTTCGTAGGAATTCCCTTCCATTTAAAACTAATTGTATTGTGTTAATGGATATGACCCCTATTTTATTTTCAATTATTTATTTATTTTTTTATATGAAAACAATATTTGTATTTTACTTCCTTAGACTTTGTTGCTAAAAGTACAACTTTTAGCTGAGGACTGGACCAAGAACATAATATGAATCGGAAATTCAGCATAATTCATCAACTTTTGACCAATTGGCGATCCACGGGGGGGGTCATATGAGCCATAAATCTTATAAAGTTAAGTTGTATAAGTAAAGATTTCAGCTATATATTTATTAGTAATTTATCGACATTCACCAAAAAGTGGTTTGCTGACCAAAATAACTAAAATTTTTGTTTTGAAAAAAAAATTTATTTTTTAATTATTTTTATAAAAATTGTTTCTAAGAAAAAGAGCAAATATTCAGGTTCTTAAGAAGAAACCTTGAATAAGAGATTATCAATTTTATATCAAATATGACATTACGACGGTAGATAAGTCGAAAAAAGTGGGTACCCCCGATTTCATCCGTCTGTTTGTCTTTCCTGGCTCCTACAGTCCAAACAATTGTGTTGATTGAAATTAAGGATTTCAGCCGATTAGCGTAAGGCGTTTAATTATTAAATTAAATTAAATTAGACGTTTCAGAAACTCTTTTCACTTCAAATCTTAAGAGATTCAAAGCTTGTATATCAATAGATATGACCCGTTTATTATTTTCAATTAGTCATTAGTTTACCAAAAGTGTCACTTTTGCTGTTTTGGGGACATTTATATTATTGAAATTCGTGTTTATATATTAGTTCTAGAGCATCCAAAGCTCTAAATCTTCTAAGATCTTTTGTATTCAACAGAAAATCAATTTTGAAAGCAATATAATGCACGACTTGGTCGCTAGAACTGGTTAATTTCTTCAAAAAAGTCTGTTTAAAAATATTTCCTATATTTTAAGATTTAAAAATGTACCTGCAAGATAAGTTGTTTTTGTTTTTAAATTTAAATGCCATTTTATTTCTCAAAAAACCAATATTAACTTAATTTTTTCGAAAATCATTATAGTGGGGTTTTTAAATGTACAATTTTTAAATTTTCTATTTAAAATATTTTTGGTATGCAGTTGTTTAGTGCTTATAAATGTACATTTTACATTTAAATATCGTTAAAAATTTTCTCTTCTTTCTGAGATATCAAGTTTTGTAAATAATGACATTTTTGATCATCAAAAATCATAGTCAATTTGTGAATTACTTAAAACTTAAACTTAAAAACGAAATAACGGCCTTATGAAGGGTACTCTTTTAAGCCTAAAATTTGTATGGCGACTGCTGTTATTTTTCGTATTAAAAAAAATGAAACAAAAAACGCCTTAAGCTAATCGACCGAAAATCTTAATTTCAATCGGCACAATAGTTTAGTCTGTAGGACGGAATGGAAGGACCCACTTTTTTCAACTTTTCTATCATCATAATGTCATGTTTTATTCAATACTTGCCATTTAGTTTCTATGTGTCGTAAATAAAATTACTTCAATGTTCACTATTTATGGGCATCAAAAAAATAAGATGGAACTGAAGGCTAGTTTCAGGAATTTAAAGGCAACTTAATATAAATTGACGAATTATTCAAGATTTATTCTTAAAAACCTGAATATTTCCTCTTTTTCTTAGAAACAAATTTTATGAAAATATTTTAAAGCATTAAAGCAAACCGCTTTTGGTGAATGTCGTTAAATTAAAAAAAAAAATTTTAGATCTTTACTTATAAAACCTACCTTTATAAACATTATGGCACATATACCCCTCCCCCTGGATCTTGCATTGGTCAAAATTTTATGAATTTGTGGTAAGATTTTGGAATAGGGCCGGATTTCCGATTCATATTATGTTCTTGGCCCAGTTCTCACGTAAAAGTGGTGCTTTTTATAACAAAGTTCTAGGAAGTAAAACAGAAATTTTGTTTTCATATTCATTAACTCAATACGATTAGTTTTGAATTGAAGGGAATTTCTACAAAAATAAAATTGCCAACTCAACTCAACTCGTAGTCGTCCCAACAATTGCACGTCTCACTCTCGTCGTTGTTAAACAGTATGCATAAAGACTTGCATTTACACGCTTAAAAGGCGCAATTGACTCAACAACTAAAGCCTCTTGTTTGCCATTGCGTCATCAATGGTTAGATTGCTTAATCCTGTGTGAACTAGGATCTCGCGCAAGACTTGCATAAAGACTTGCATTTACACGCTTAAAAGGCGCAAGTGACTCAACAACTAAAGCCTCTTGTTTGCCATTGCGTCATCAATGGTTAGTTTGCTTAATCCTGTGTGAACTAGGGTCTCGCGCAAGAAACTTCTCCATCTAGCTCGTTCCCTAGCTAGATGTCTCCAGTTGCGCACTACAAGTTCCGTGAGGTCACTTTTCACTTGTGTTTCCCAAAGCGCTGGTTTCTATACACTCTACGTGACCCAGGCAACTCAGTCGTTGGTCTTTAATCCTTTTGGTTAAGTCTACGTACAGACCGTACAGCTCGTCGGTCTATCTCCTCCTACACTAACTTTCCTTGCCAACGTGGTCGTAGATTACGCGAAGAATTTTTCTCTCGAACCAATCCAAGGTGGTTTCAGCCGCTTTTGTTGTAGTCCATGCTTCTGCACTGTATTGTAGAACGGGGATGATTGTAGAACGGGGATGATGAGGGTTTTATATACCGACACTTTGTGAGCTCGAGAGAGGGCTTCTCTACTCGTACTCAATTGCTTTCTTAGCCCAAAGAAATAGCGGTTAGCAAAGGACATTTTTTGTTTGATTTGAGCACTTGGTATTGTTTTCAGCGTTTAACGCGGACCATAAACAGACAAAATCCTTTACGAACGTCGTCGGTGTTGTATGTCCTTCTTGATGACAGCATGCACTTTGTTTTGCACCCATTAACCGCTCTACCCATTTTTGCTTCCTCTTTACATGAAGCTGAGTTCCTCAGATTATGTCAATGTCATCAGCATATGCTAGTAATTAGACAGACTATTTAAAGATAGTGCCTCTAGTGTTGACGTGAGAGCTCTGGGACTATTCTTTCAAGGATGGTGTTAAGGAAATCGCATGACAGGACATCATTATTTTGTCTAAAGCCTTTTTTGATATCAAACGGTCGAGTTTGGCAAGGATGCCAAAACTAGACATGGCTCTATACAGTTAGTCTCAATAGGACGGTACCACTTGCCACACAGCTAAAGAAACAATTGCCCTTTTTAGCGTAGTATTCAACGGCCGTGTTATCCTACGTGGTGGCTATGTCAACGTGATTTGAAACTGTTGTATTTCTTTCTTTGGAGTTATTTGCAAAAAGGTGCACGTCAATGACCCAACAAAAAAACTAAATGATGGTATAATTTGTCACACGTCATAGAATCTCAATTATGCCTCAGCGTCATGCAAAATTTGGACCATCGGATGAAGGTGTGCGGCGAGGTCGCGAGTTTGGTTTCATACATTATTGAACCATACCTATATTATCATAATAAAAAGAAATGGTGGTAATTTTCTAAATAATTTGGTTTTATTAAAATCAGCATCGACACTTAGAATCTAACGCAACCGATATGACGTATAAATGCTTCAATGTTCGCTTCCAGTATGCTATTTAAAGCGGACTATTCGCTTTAGACATAAGCCTTAACATAGCTCCACAAAAAAAATCTAGATTTGTAGAATTGCACGTTCTATATAGACCCAAGAAGATGTTTGACACTGACACGAAACGTGCTTTGCGACCTGGTTTCTAGGCCTTTTAGCTCTAGAGTAAATGCGCCCCTGAGTACATGCTTTTTTAACATATATGTAATATATAAAATACATATGTACATGCATTTACTCCATAATTGTTTTGAATAATTGTTTCTTCTTTACAACAAAACAAAAGAGTGATGAATGAACATCTTTGTTGGGTGTGTGCGAAGATGATGTCATAACATTCTTATCTTCGTTTATTTTACATTTTCAAAAAGCAGTATTGGATCATAAATTCAAAAAAGCCAAAAATCTAAAAACATAAACGACTAAAAAATGTTGAATAAATTAAAGAGATCTTTCAAAGCCAAAAAAGATCCTCAACAATTTCTTCAATGTGGAATTGGAGAGAATAAATTCAAAATGATTTTGCTGAATGAACCAAATCCCCAAATTAATGCTCCTGAGGTAAGAGTTTTTTTTATGATTTTGTATTGTGTTGTGTGCAGAACCTAAACTTTATAGGAGAAACCACATTTCCTGCCATCTGGATTCAAACCAATATCTGCATCGACTCCAAAGAGATCTCGAGAATCATTTAAAATTATTGAAGAACCTTCACCAGTATTAAGTCGAGTATCACCAGCACCACGTCTTAAAATGTCACAATTTATTGGTCAGATTCCTCAAAAAAATGCTAGATCATCATTTACGTCATCACCGGCTTCATCGAATAGCTTTGAAAAGCAAAATATTTTAAGGAGTTCCATTAACAATTTTCATATGAAACCTCGTAGGCGGCCGAAGCGTAGTGCTTCCTGTGAATCATGGGATTCTTTTCAAAAGCCGTTAAGACATATTTTGAATAGGACAACAGTTAGAGATTTAAATACCACCGAACAAATCTTAAAATTAATTTTTGACTTTGATGTAAATTCGAAAAATAACGACAGCATCGATGAAGCTTTTCAAACGTTTCAAAACTACATCAAAGTGCAAGCTTTAAGAAAGGCTTCGGAAACCGTTGTTGATTGGAATACGTTGAAACAAACATTCTTGATGGACACCTCTCAGACCGAGGAAAATTATGTTGATAGAAACAGTGATGTTGTGTTATCACCACCGCCACCGCCGGAAACGAAAAGTGCTGGATCATTTGAGGTGAGTATTGCATGATGAAGCAGAATAAGTATAATTTTATATGTAAGTCCCATATGTAGCAAATTGACCCCTGCTCGTATATCATTCAAAAGGTTTAAAAGAATGCAAAAAGTTATATAGTCCAGTCAAAATATGCAACAAATTAATCAAAACTAGAAATATTTGCACATCGATCAAAATGAAAATTGGACAGACGCTAAGGACATCGTTCATGGGCAGGTTTACCAACTATTCTTTGAACATACATTAATTTTGACAAAGACAAGTAGTTAGTTTTAAGTGTCTTATCATTCTCTTAAACAACTGTTCAGGCAGCATTTCTAGGAATCGAACAATTAAGAAGTTGTTTGCATAAAAAACGAAATGAAATCTCGAATTAGAGGAATTGACAAAGCCTTAAAGAGTAATTCCTTGTTTCTAAAAATAATAATGTAGGTAGTTCTCTTATATACATTGCAACAAGCAGACTAAGACTGACCCTTAGACTTAGACTAAGACTAAGACTAAGACTAAGACTAAGACTAAGACTAAGACTAAGACTAAGACTAAGACTAAGACTAAGACTAAGACTAAGACTAAGACTAAGACTAAGACTAAGACTAAGACTAAGACTAAGACTAAGACTAAGACTAAGACTAAGACTAAGACTAAGACTAAGACTAAGACTAAGACTAAGACTAAGACTAAGACTAAGACTAAGACTAAGACTAAGACTAAGACTAAGACTAAGACTAAGACTAAGACTAAGACTAAGACTAAGACTAAGACTAAGACTAAGACTAAGACTAAGACTAAGACTAAGACTAAGACTAAGACTAAGACTAAGACTAAGACTAAGACTAAGACTAAGACTAAGACTAAGACTAAGACTAAGACTAAGACTAAGACTAAGACTAAGACTAAGACTAAGACTAAGACTAAGACTAAGACTAAGACTAAGACTAAGACTAAGACTAAGACTAAGACTAAGACTAAGACTAAGACTAAGACTAAGACTAAGACTAAGACTAAGACTAAGACTAAGACTAAGACTAAGACTAAGACTAAGACTAAGACTAAGACTAAGACTAAGACTAAGACTAAGACTAAGACTAAGACTAAGACTAAGACTAAGACTAAGACTAAGACTAAGACTAAGACTAAGACTAAGACTAAGACTAAGACTAAGACTAAGACTAAGACTAAGACTAAGACTAAGACTAAGACTAAGACTAAGACTAAGACTAAGACTAAGACTAAGACTAAGACTAAGACTAAGACTAAGACTAAGACTAAGACTAAGACTAAGACTAAGACTAAGACTAAGACTAAGACTAAGACTAAGACTAAGACTAAGACTAAGACTAAGACTAAGACTAAGACTAAGACTAAGACTAAGACTAAGACTAAGACTAAGACTAAGACTAAGACTAAGACTAAGACTAAGACTAAGACTAAGACTAAGACTAAGACTAAGACTAAGACTAAGACTAAGACTAAGACTAAGACTAAGACTAAGACTAAGACTAAGACTAAGACTAAGACTAAGACTAAGACTAAGACTAAGACTAAGACTAAGACTAAGACTAAGACTAAGACTAAGACTAAGACTAAGACTAAGACTAAGACTAAGACTAAGACTAAGACTAAGACTAAGACTAAGACTAAGACTAAGACTAAGACTAAGACTAAGACTAAGACTAAGACTAAGACTAAGACTAAGACTAAGACTAAGACTAAGACTAAGACTAAGACTAAGACTAAGACTAAGACTAAGACTAAGACTAAGACTAAGACTAAGACTAAGACTAAGACTAAGACTAAGACTAAGACTAAGACTAAGACTAAGACTAAGACTAAGACTAAGACTAAGACTAAGACTAAGACTAAGACTAAGACTAAGACTAAGACTAAGACTAAGACTAAGACTAAGACTAAGACTAAGACTAAGACTAAGACTAAGACTAAGACTAAGACTAAGACTAAGACTAAGACTAAGACTAAGACTAAGACTAAGACTAAGACTAAGACTAAGACTAAGACTAAGACTAAGACTAAGACTAAGACTAAGACTAAGACTAAGACTAAGACTAAGACTAAGACTAAGACTAAGACTAAGACTAAGACTAAGACTAAGACTAAGACTAAGACTAAGACTAAGACTAAGACTAAGACTAAGACTAAGACTAAGACTAAGACTAAGACTAAGACTAAGACTAAGACTAAGACTAAGACTAAGACTAAGACTAAGACTAAGACTAAGACTAAGACTAAGACTAAGACTAAGACTAAGACTAAGACTAAGACTAAGACTAAGACTAAGACTAAGACTAAGACTAAGACTAAGACTAAGACTAAGACTAAGACTAAGACTAAGACTAAGACTAAGACTAAGACTAAGACTAAGACTAAGACTAAGACTAAGACTAAGACTAAGACTAAGACTAAGACTAAGACTAAGACTAAGACTAAGACTAAGACTAAGACTAAGACCAAGATTTTAGTCGTAATTATGATACACATTAATTTGTTTGTTTTATTTCAATTTATTTTAAAATTAAATAAGTAAAACAATTAATATCCTTTTAAAGGTTTTGGCCACATCACATTCTTCTAAGTCTCTTATTACACCTACTCCGTTTAATTGTGAAATGAAATCTATGGCAAATCACATGGAACCAACAACAACAACTGTTGATGGGAGTGTAGAACCTATTGGTTTGTGTATGTTCAAATATTGGAAATGCATAATATCAAAATTCATAATTTTATTCATTTACACAGTTGGTGATTCTAATTTAACCGAAAATAATATCAGCATCAACTCTGTTTTGGATTTTAATTCTTCCTCATCAACTGAAACTAACGATGATTTGAGTATATTTAATAATGTTGACCCCATCAAAAGTAATGATTTATTAATGTTTTCAAAGAATTTGGAATCATTTAAGAAAAGATGTGAAGTGCGCAAACTTAAGACGGTAAACTTAAAAAATTATATATTTTTTGAAATTATAGAACTTACTACATACAGTCTTTTAATATATTCTGGGAATCTGATGCAACTCTATTTTCGAAACAGAAAAAACCAAAAAAGTCGTTTTTCAGATCTAAAAAAACTAATTTCAAAAGAACAGCTTCTCCCTTTTTGAACAACGAAACCTTTTTGAAACTAAAGAATTTAAGCAAGAATAGCAGACGTTCTTGTGGTTCAAGAACGAGTCAATTTGAAGAAGATTTTCAAATGAGTAAATTTGAAGAGGATTTCCAACAATTTCTAAAAACTTCCATACAACAAAAAAATAAGGTATTAGAAGAGGTTTGCCAAAATTAATGCAAAGATTGAATTCGCCGTCATTTTGTTAATATAAATTTTGAAGTGTTGATAAGCAATACCAAATTTTTAATCATCCAAAACTGTCAACTTAACATTTTTATGTTTTTAAAATTTCCAACGTTTAATAACAAAAATGACGTCAAAATCATTTAATTTTTTTATTTATTTTATTTTTTTATTCTATAGGTTCCCAAAATACAACTTTTTACACAAGCTAAACCTTCTTCAAACAATTTAGAAAAACTAATTTCAAATGATATCATAACAAGAGAAAATGTTAAACCTCAGCCAAGAACTTCATGTAAGCTTTACAATGTTTTTAATTATAACTTAAAGCACTTTCTGTTTAAAATAAATTTCAAAACTTACCAGTTATAGAGTCATTTGAAACTGATAACATCTTGGAGTGGTTTGAGCAGTACAACAAAAAAGCCGAACAAACGGTTGATGATTCCAATTTGTTTTTGAGAATATCAATTGATAGTTCATAATAAGACAGAAGTATTTGATAAATGAAGAACTACTTACCAACAAAATCAAGAAATACAACTTTTTCCTTATACTTATTAATTTCGAATAAAAATGATTGAAGAAAGAAGTATTATGAGCCTATAGGCGACTTGATCAAATGACGACCTCTGGGGGTAATCATGATAAAAACTGGATGATTTATTTAAGTAAATAAGATAATTGCCATTTTGAAATCATGATGACCATTGCATAACAACTTTATTTCCACTTGACTTAAATCAGATGAAATTCAAAAAGAAGATTGTTTAAGTAGAAAACTATTGGATGTGGTGATCAAATAATGAAAGTAAGAAGCTTGTTCTAAATTTGTTTATCTTTGGTTAATTTTATATGCAGGTCATCTTTGAATAATTTTTTGTATTATTTTGCTTTTTTTTTTTAAATAAGAAAAGACTTTATTTAATTTAATTAACATTTTCAATATAATACATATTGGTTTTTTAAAACTGTGAACATTAAGTGATTTCCAATAAAAAAATGATTAAACTGTATATTTTTTTTTAATATCGTAATTCGTCTAGAATTTCAGAGAAAATTTGTTTCTGTTAACTATAAAATAATGGTTACAGTTGGGTTCATGGTCATTCAAAATAAGATGTCCAGATTCTCTTTTTAATCTATTAAACTCTTAATGTTTTTGGCCTCTGATATTATTATGCACGAATTGAAAAAAAAAAGAAATTTAAAAAATACCATTTTCCAAAACAGCTGACAACGTTTGCTTATCACTCCAAGAATCTCAAAGACTAATAATATACTACCGAAATGTAAAGCGTGACTTGTGGACTTTCAATTGCAACTGAAGAATCAAGCCCTAAATAAGACTCCTACCAAAACTTTTGGTGCAACCAAAAAAATAGGGTTCAATTCCAAATCAATCTTAATACTTCCCTTCAAAGTTATCAGCAATATAACCTGAGTCAGTTAGAAGACATCATGCCTCTTATCCGAAAACGTTGTGCAGCATTAGGAAAATACTAGAAAGCTTTATAGTGGTTTGATCTAGAGTGTAAAAAGGGCAGAAAATTATCATTTGAAAGGAGCTTATTGTCGCTGAAGCGATGATCTCAAACACCTATTATAAGGTTCCCAAAAAAAATAAAAATACTTTGAGACAGAAGCTAGACTGTTATCAAATTGTATGAACTCGAAAGACTTCTGGAATTTGGTGAAAAATTTGAATGCTAAAACCTTTAAAATCCAAAACAACTGACAACGTTTGCTTACCATTCTAATAAGAAATCGTCTAAGCCTTCGATAAAAAGAGCGAATAGGCTTGGGCTCACCGTACAACCTTGTCTAACGCCTGATTCCGTTCTGAACCATTCCGACCTTCCTGCACCATTTCAAACTGCTGCTTTAGTATCCATATATAAGCTTTGCATGACTCTTTCAAACTTTAACGTAATTCCCATACCAAAGAGCTTACAGAAAAGACCTTGTCTATTCACCGTGCCAAATGCAGACTTTGAAATCTACGAAAAGCACCTATAACTTTTTCCTTCTTCTTATAAATGAATCCGCAATGCTTTTCAAAACAAAGATATGATCGATTGTTGAGTAACCGGATCTAAACCCTGCCTGAAATTCTTTCAACAGCTCGTTTTTATCAATCCATTTACTAAGCCATGTTTGCAGAATGGCTCTAAATATTTTATAACACAAAATTAAAAAAGATATTCCTCCATAGTTCGACATTCCTTTTTTATGGATCGGAAAATGCTTGGTGTGCTAAATTCGTGAGTAGTCATGGCTGTTTCCAACACCTGGTTGTAAACTGTAGTAAAATTGCTTATTAACTCACCGGTTCCATACTCAAAAAATTCCGCTGGTATCCCATTGAAGCCTGCCGCTTTTCCAACCCTCATTTTTTTTTATTGCTGCATCTACTTCTTCGTTGGTTATATCTGTGTCCAAAACTTCATTATAAATACCCGAGTGCGTAAAATTAAAGTTTTTCCTTCATGAATTGGGTTTAGCAAATTTTTAAAATGTTCTGCCAAAAGCATGGGGCTCGACTTGGGATGGATTTTAAAGGTTCTACCATTCAAATTTTTCACCAAATTCCAAAAGTCCTTCGAGTTCATAGTATTTTGATTTTTTTGGGAACACAAGGTCTTTTGGATAAGATTTGTTCATGATCTCTTCTAACTGACTCAGATTATATTACTGATAACTTTGAAGGGAAGTGTTAAGATTGGTTTGGTATTGAACTCTATTTTTTTGGTGTCACCTTAGTTTTGGTAGGAGTCTTATAAGGTTTGATTCCCCAGTTGTCATTGAAAGCCCACAACACAAGTCACAAGTAATGGAAGTGATCCGAAAAGGGGACATTTTTAAATTTAAACTCAATTATTTGGTCGTTCCAATTACCAATAATAATAATTGGCTTAAACAAAATATGCCAATTTGTGTTTAAATAAAGATTCCATTTTAATGAATCAGTTAATAAATATTTTCAATACCAAAATTTTCCTTGTTAATTCAGTTAATGAAAACACAAAATCTGACAGTTTTTATATAATTTTGTGTAAACATAATAAAATTATTTGTGATAATGAGTAATCCATTGTTATAAACTATAATAAGATGTTAAATATTAAGTATAAAATTTCATAACTAGCGTTAGTATTAACGTTTTCAAATAAATGACAAAGTCGCTTTAAATAAAATGTTTTAAAAATAAAGTGTGAATTCATAAACGCAATTGTTCAAAGTCAATTGTTCACAAACGAAAATGTTTTCGTCCCCTTTCACCTCAACTGTTCATTTTTGCAACGACGCATAAACTGATGCGCAAAAACTAAACAAAAAAGCCTCAAGCCTAAGAAAGTGATTAGTTATTGACGCTCGCCGTTGATTTATTTGGAAGTAAGAAGAAGGTAAACCAAAGTAAGAAATTTAAGGGGGTATTCTGGTCTAGAAATAAAAAAAATCGATTTTTTTTTCTTTTCATATTTTCATAGTTTAACTATTTAAGAATATGTCTACGAGAGGATTTTCCCAAATTCAAACTATTTTCGGAGAAATAAGTATTTTGCTGAGCAGCCATCTAAATCGGTTGCGCTGCAACTAATAGAACAAAAGACATAATGGGGTACTTTAAACGCGTTTTTCTCAGAACTGTCTTTTTGAATCTGATACCCACGATTTCTCAGGTTCTGCCGAACCGATTTACTTGAAATTTTAAGAGATTCTTCTTTAGGGACTTGTCTACGTCCGGAACTACGGCCATCCCCAAATTTTCATTTTTAATATTTTTAACAAATCGAAGAATGTTCAAAAAAATGGTAAATTTTTTATATTTTTCTTTAGACAGCCGCCATTTTGTAAAAAGAAATGTTTGTAACTTTTCCGTAGTTCCAGACATTGCGACATTATTGTAGATTAATAATCTTTTTTAGTTTTTGATTTCAGATTTCTAGGAGAGTTAAAATCGTGGGTATGGTCACGCACCAAATTTTTGAGACGCACCACTCCATGAACTGATAACTAACGGAATTTTGATTTTTTTTTTACTTTTTTATTTTTTTTGTATGCTTCTAACGTGAATAAATAATGTATAAAAAAATGTATGGTAAAATTGTTGCTTGCTTTTTTCTACAGCACTTCAAAAATTACCTAAAATTCATGTCTCTAGACCAGAATACCCCCTTAATAGCAAATATTTATTGATGCTGAATCACTTCACAAAAATTTTAAGCTTGTGAATTTACGCTTTATTTTCCTTTTTATTGGATGCAGAGATAATGTCACTAACTTCTATAGGTGTTGCATTTCCTTTGAACCGGGTAGGTTTCAAAGGCCTATCAAAAACCCAACCACAATCTTGCGGTCTTAAATTGACGCAGCATGTATCAGTTGCATGTAGCCACATAGAGCTTACGAAAAATCTGCGTACAATTCTTTCTTGGAGCGATATCCAGTGTAGACATCATATTGAAGTCAATAAAAGGACAGTAAATTCGTGGATGTAATTCATTTTTTCATTGATAAAAACATCTACTGCATCATTTAAAGACGCAAATATTTTCCGTATATCTTTCCTTTTGACAAATATTTTGAAGGGCTTTACTTTGCCTTTGCTATTAAATGCAGCCTTGTATTCACATCCCTAAATGCGTG
The DNA here is from genome assembly GCF_945859685.1 of Eupeodes corollae. Lineage (NCBI taxonomy): Eukaryota > Metazoa > Arthropoda > Insecta > Diptera > Syrphidae > Eupeodes > Eupeodes corollae. Next base: position 142,360,723 of record NC_079147.1, on the reverse strand, counting down.
GAAAGCTAGGTGATCGAGACATAGGGTCGTATGCAAAAAGATGAGATCAAACTCTTTACTCACTCTTTTGAGAACTTTCTTAAGGTTGTATGCAAAAAAAAAATTACTGACCGAGTTAGATCTCACTTGGTGAGTTCAATCTCAGAGGGATGAGATCGATCTCAAAACGAAAGCTAGCCATGAGATTGTGCTCGTTTTCATATGCAAAAAGCTGAGTAAACACTTGGTTACATGAGATCGCTCTCACAAATTGTTAAGCATGGATCAAGAATTGGATTATATTCCAACATACTGTGGAAGAAATGCTAGAAGCGCAAAGGTTATGGAGCTCGAAGTACGAGTTTCCTTATGCAATTGGTGCTTTAGATTGCACTCATGTCCAAATAAGGAAACCTTTGATCTATCATGAGGAGTACATTAACCGTAAGGGATACTACTCCATTAATGTTCAAGCTTCATGCAATGCAGAAGAAAATTTTACAAGTGTTGAAGTTTGCTGGCCAGGATCCGTACACTCCCCGTATTTTGAAAAACTCTTTCCTATACATTCTTTTGTACATAGAATGCTTGAAAATTTTTACCTGGTATTTTATTCATCGTTGGATTAGGTTCTGCGTCAATTAAAATTAGTAATTCTTTTTATCAGTCTTTTAGAATTGTTTTTTTATTTCCTGTTTTGTTGACATCTATTTTATTTTTTAAACGGGACTTCATATTTGCCACTTTTTTGGTTATTTGTTTGTCGTTGATGTCAATTCCAAATTGGCTTTTATAAGATCTAATTATTTTGAAAATGGCATCACTCTTTTTCTCCTTATGAATAGACAACTGTGATTTTTCCAACAAAATTTTATTGTTTTTAAGTTCCTTAACTAAAAACTTATTAAAATTTTCCGATTCACTATTGATGCATATATCATTTTCACTTTCAGACGACATTTTTTTTTCACTCGCCTTACATGAAGAAGAATCATAATTAAGCAACGAAAAGAGCTTTGAGATCGATCTCAATTTCAAAGAGTAATAGCTGTTGAGCTTGAACTCGTTTTTTGCATACAAAACTGAGTCTGAGTTCCGCCCTGCTCGATCGATCTCTAAAAGATGATGCTAAAAGATGATAAAGTTCTCAGAGTCAGAGCTGACGAGCTTGAACTCGTATGTGAGATCGATCGAGCAGACTCGGACAGATCTGACTCAGTGATATAAGAACGATCTCAAAGCTCTTTGTATCCACTTTGACTGGTTAAAACAGTAGTTTCTGTGCGGTCAGAAAATGAAATGTAATTATAAACAATAATGCTGACCATCTTAGTGAATTTCTAGTAACTGAAACTAAATAAAGTTTAACTGGAGAAGTCGCAGTTACCAGTTTTAAAGGCGAGAACATAAGTGAAAAAAAAATTACTAAAAAAGTGTAAAATATGAAGTCCCTCTCAAAAAGGAAAATAGATTAAAAAAACTAAAAATAAGAAAATAATTCTTAAGGACTGGAAAAAAGAATTGCTTATTTTGATGCTTGTAAATTTTGCATCCGCGTTGCCTGTACATTTATTGAGTAGTATCCTTTGCGGTTGACGTACTCCTCCTCGTGGTGAAAGAGTGGTTTCCTTATGGACATATGTGTACAATCCAGAGCACCAATGGCTGCTCCATAACCTTTGTGCTTCTCCTATTTCTTGAGAAGTTTGCAAGAATATGATCCAATCAGTTGCCACAGCTTGCAATTTTTGTTGTAACTTGTTTTACCACCCTTGATATCGCGGAAAAATCCTCATTTTTTCTTGATGAGTCAAAGCACCACCGCGTGTTTCCAGGGTTGAGCCCAAAAACTCATCTGTCAATAATTGCACACCTATCAAACTAAATCTATACAATTTTCGAAAACCTTTACCAATTGGACATTTTTAAAAGCACGATTTGTATACAAATTATTCAGAAACTCGTCCTTTTTGATAGTTGTTTATCAACTGATATCGATCTCATGCAATCGAACGTTTGCCCATCTTTTTGCATATCAAAACTAGAACTTCCTCACATAGAGCTTTCGTCGAGAGATAAATCTGAACACTTTGAGTTCGAACTCTTAGCTTGAGGTCGATCTCGGTCTCTGTACTTTTTTTTGCATACCACTCTATGGAAGTTCTCAGAAAAGTGAGTAAAGAGCTTAAACTCATCTTTTTGCATATGACCCATAGTGTAGGCTTTAATTTTAACGCCATCTTAGTGCAGTTTACACATTAAATATAATTTCTTTTATTTTTGTTTGATAATGAACCTGCCAATTGGTAAGTAATATTTTTAAAAAAAACGGTATAGTTTGCACTTACCAATTTATTTGAACTAGGTGGTGCTTTCGATATGTGAAACATAATCCGCATATCTTCGCGCTGGCATAAGTATTAAATTATATCTTTCTTTAAAACCCTATACTGTTGGAAAGAGAATTCAATATTCTTTCATTTAACACCAAGACCGAATTCATAGCACATGGGAACAAAATTCTACACTTCAAATCAAATAGGGTGGCGCAACAGTCCGTTGTGAACCAGGGCCTAGTGGCTTACAACTCTCAACCATTCCTGTGTGCGAGTACTGTTGTCAGGAATGGAAGGGACCTACAATAAATTATAAATAAATTAAGGTGGCACAGGCAGGGGTTGAACCCAAGACCCCTTGCATGACAGTCCAACGCACTTTTTTTTTTCTTCAAATTCATTTTTATTTATTCAATCTTAAACCTATCTTAAAGCTAGACAAAAATTTATAAAACTAGCCTAATTATCCATAACTTACAACTAACTTAATGGTCCCATACGGACACTCTAAGTTAAACTAAGTCCAACGCACTAACCATCATGCCACGGGTACTACAAATTCTACACTTACCAAAGACTTAATAATGCAGGGAACCCTGGGTTATGTCAACTTTTGTTTAGGCAACCGTTTGCTATCAGGCGGATATTTGGAAGCAAAACAAAAATCGACTCAATTACGTAAGATCCTCCTTTCAACCTATCTCTCCCTTTCCTAGTGCTCACAGACAGTGAGTAGGCGCTTATTATAAAAAAAAATAAGAGATCAAAGTGTTAAAATTAAAAATACAGGAAACCCTAGGATAGGAAAACTTTTGGTAAAGAAACTCTATACTGTTAGACACACAATTTAATATAGTTTTTCATTTAAACGAAAACCGACTTCATATCACATAGGTACATTTTCTACACTTACCAAAGACTTAACATTTCAAATGCAGGTAACCCTAGGTTATGCTCGGTTTTGGTAAGTCAACACTTTATTGTTCGAACCAGAGTCAAATAACCTTTCATTTGACACTTAAATCAAATAAACTACACATGAGGGTATATTTACTAAGCAGACCTACCTCTTAAAGCCAGGCAACCTCCAAATAGGGCCAGGAATAAGTAGGCAACCCTAGACTTTTTTCATCTTTGGGACTTTAATCATATTATCCGATTTTTGTAAATAACAGACTAGGGTCAATATTTGCACCTTAGGGCCAAGCGCAATTCCAATTGATATCTTTGATAAAATATTAGTTATTAGCAAATAACAGATGAGGGTAGATATTCCTTAAAGTCTTTAAGGGTTTATGTGTATTAATAAAAAAAATTATCAACTTTTCATATTTATTGTGAACTAAGAAACAATACATCTTAGGGCATCATTGTGAGCGACTCAAAAAATTATTGATTCGATTCCTGCGCAATGGATGTTGATGTTGCATTTCACTCCCAGTTTCAAATTTAAGAAATAGATTTATCATATTAAAGAAAGAATAAAGTTGTGGTATTGGAGTTTTTGCATCCTAGAAAATTAATTTAATTTTTAAAAAACATACATAGCTATAAATAAAATGTCTGAATCTGCAGGTGTGCTTAAGGAGTAATCTTTTGTTTTACAAAATATTATCAATAAATATTAATATAAAGACCAAAATTTATATTATTCCAGAAGATATCAATTCAGAATCCGTAGAAGTCCTTCGTGAACGTCTTAGTTCCATGAAACGACTAATGGCAGAACGAAATAGTCAACAATCCTCGCCAGCTAGTACCGAAGAAATTTGGTCCAGAACTCGTCGCACTTCGACTGGAATAATTGATGGAAATTTTCTTAGTGTAGCCTTTGGAGGTGCTTTGCTAGTGATTGTCACTGTTTCGGTTTATGCATTCTATAATTTATACAATGCGATTTTAAAGAAATTTCCTTCACATCACGAAGAACTATAAAATTATATTTTTGTTTAATTTTTATATTTTTCGGTAATCGAAATAAATTAATATTCCAAAATAGTTTGCTCTGAATCAAGCAATTTAATTTGATTTGTATTAAATTGTGTAAATTATTTACTTCGGTTAATATCATTATCTTTGTAATAGAGAAAAATATAAACATGTCTGTGTTCTTGTAATTTTTTTAAAGACGTAATTTTTTTAATAAAAGTTGTTAAAAGCTCAATCAAGATGCCAAGTTATGTCTTCTAAGAGTAGCTTTGGATACAAAAATTATCATTTTTTTATTTTAAGAGTTTCGCATTAAATGGGTTGTTGTTTATCACAAAATTTAAAAGAAGGCGTGGTAGGTAGTTGGTGAATTTCTCATAAACAAATATATTTGATATTGCAAGAAATCTTAAGGAACTATAACTTACAATTCCCAGCCATTCCTGAGTTTCCAGTGAAAGTAATTGCAGTAGTTCAAGGGGTCCTTCACTTTCTTGTGAAAATAGGAAATCTGCTTTAAAAAAGTTTTTACCAAAAGCAGCGACCATGAATAAATAATTAACTTTAAATTAAGCATAGTCTTCTAATTTACGAAATCACAATTAGCCGTCTGCAAGGTCGACAAGATAAAGGGGTATGCTCATTTTCGGCCCGGAGTGTACACCAATGAATTTGGTATCAAATTAAAGGTTGTTTTAAGCCGGATTTATCTGCAAAAATATTTTGTCGATAACTTATGGGAGATCCGAGATATTTGAGATTGAAGTTCGAAATGCTAATATCTTTGAATATAGAAAAGCTAGGAAAATCAAAAAGATATTAAAATAAAGGTGTTAAAAATATCTTTCAAATGAAACTAAAATTACATTTCTATGATTTATATATTTTGAGTTACTTTTAATCAAACCTTTGAATAACAGCATTTTTTAGGCAAACCTTTGTTTGACACCTTTATTTTAATACCTTTTTGATTTTCTTAGCTTTTCTATATCCAAAGATATTAGCATTTATGTCGAAAAAGTGCTGATTTTTAATGGTTGGACATTTCGAACTTCAATCTCAAATATCTCGGATCTCCCATGAGTTATCGGAAAAATATTTTTGCAGATATATCCGGCTTAGAACAACCTTTAATTTGATACCAAATTCATTGGTGTACACTCCGGGCCGGATGTCCCTTATAAAATGAGCAATCCCCTTTAATGTCATAATAAAGCTTTTAATGGTTGCATTAAAAATCAAGAATTGTTTAACAAAGAAAAACAAAAAACATATCTGTATATACATCTAATATATAAAAAATTCCTGTCACAGTGTTAGTTGCCATACTCCTACGAAACGGCTTAACCAAATTCAATGAAATTTTGCATATATATTCGGTAGTTCTGAGAATAGGTTTTTATCTATTTTTTATATTCCTCAGTGCTATGGTTTAATTGCATCAACATCGTAGACGATGAAACGATCTTACGATAGTATTCAGTGACGCTTTGTAGAATGAAGCATTGATTGCTATTGAGGATCTTTGCATTGTCATTGCCAACTTAACACTCAGAGTGCAGATAAAGAACCATTTATGACCACATTATGCTCGCAGTTTCGGCACGACAAGATGGATTCTTTTTTTGGATGCAAAAGTTGGAACTGGCAAAACATTCATTATTTCGCTAATCCTTGCTAAAATAAGATCAAATAATTTTTTCGCATTGGCTGTTGCATCTTCTGGGATTGCGGCAACTTTATTGGATGGAGGCAGAACAGCTCATTCAGTACTTAAACTGGCCAATAACCCAGACGCGGTGTGCAATATAAAAAGCAGTCATCAATGGCCAAAGTGATGAATGCACTATGGCACACAAACATTCGCTTGAGGCGTTGAACAGGACATTGAAAGATATAAAAACAACGACAGACTTTTTAGCAGCACTCTTTTCAGATGATTTCAGATTAATACTTCCCTTTATTCCACGTTTAACGTACGCTGATAAGATCAACGCTTGCTTAAAATCATCGCCACTGTGGCGTAATGTTGAAAAAAAATACTACTGAATGTAAGTATGTTCAAGTGCTTCAAGATCCATCCGCTAAAACATTCTCAAAACAACTGTTTGAAATAGGAGACAGAAAAGTTACTGATTCACAAGATTAGCAGCAAAAATGTAGATATGAACGAATTAAATCCCAAGATACAACATTTGTTACCAGAAGACTTGGTGTCATACAAATATTGATACAGTTTGTGAAGCTCTAAATTATGCAACTGAGTTTTAGAACTTATTGGATTTACCAGGCATGCCACAGCATAATATACAACTGAAGGTTGGATCTCCGGTAATTTTGCTTCGTAATTTGAACTCACCACGGTTGTGCAACGGCAGTAGTAATTACAAAATTAATGACAAATTTTATCGAAGCCGAAGTGAAAATATATTATTTTTTTAAAAATATGAAAATGAAATTTTTATTATTATTTTTTTAAAATCATGAAATGAAAATAAAAATAAATCAGCATAAGTGTTCTTATATGCGTTTCGCCCCGAGGTAATGGTTGGGCTCATCAGAAGATGACCATTACACCTTGTCTTGACGCATATTTTCTCGAAAAAATCGAAATTCCATATAATATGAGCTACATAGAGCTACTGTGAATTATATGGTTGCTACAAGTCTTCAGAGAAGATAAATTGTAGCTATTTTTATTTCCTTGCTATGGAACTTTTACAGATGAAATGTTTGAATGTTAACAGTCGAATTTTTTGTTCCTGAACACCATTACATCGGGCGAAACGCATATAAGAACACCTATGCTGGTTTATTTTTATTTTATTTTTATTTCATGATTTTAAAAATAAAAATTTCATTTTCATGATTTTAAATCATATTTTTTAAAAATTATTGGTGTTCAGGAACAAACAATTCGACTGTTAACAGTCAAACATTTCATCTACAAAATATATTATTACCGCGAATCCTTTTTATACGCACAAATGTGCAAATTCAATACAAAAGCCTTCAATTTCCAATTAGATTGGCATTTTTAATGACTATCACGGCCAAACGATGTTTGTCGGCGGCTTAAATTTGAGCAATTCATGTTTTTCACACGGAAAATTAAACGTGTTTGTATTAACGAAAGATGGAATCATAAAAAATATTGTTTACTCTGTTGCATTAAGGAATTGATATTATATAATTTAAAAAAAATAATTTTATTAATTAAAAAAAATTTGTTGGTGATTTGTTATTTTAATATTTTGTTACCGTTTACAGTGTTTTATATCTCTCCCACTTATAAACCACATCCTTACACAACTAAAATAAGTTATTTACTGCGAGCAAAATATTCATTAGACATTTTTTATATGACAAAGCAACGTTTGTCGGGTCAGCTAGTTATGTATAATTTAAAACCAAGATAAATTTTAATTTCTATGTATTTTCAGAAGCTTCCGCAGATTATTCTTTTCCGGTAAGTTTTAGCCACTGTGCAGTAAATATAGAGTTTTTCCACCTTCATCTCATTTAAAAGTCTTAATTAGATCCAAGGAAGGCTCTCCTACTTTCTGCTAGCAGACGGCATTTTCCTTAGAAGTGTTAAACATCGTCTCTTTCCCTTCGGTTACATAAACTGCATTGCCCGGGTCGATCCTCCCTATGCGGTATATAGTTCAGATGCAGGAGCTCCCCTCGAAGTCTCAGCATCATTAAAATAACCTTCACACTGCGATGACTTGGTACGGAGCATGCACCAACTCATCTGCAAAATATGGTCGGAAGAAAGCATGCCCGATGAGTGGAATCTCAGCATAGTGTGCCCGATACATAAGAAAGGAGACCCTCTAAACTGCGCCAACTACAGAGGCATCAGTCTCCTTAACATTGCGTATAAGATCCTCTCTGCCGTATTATGTGAACGTCTGAAGCCATTCGTTAACAACCTGATTGGTCCTTATCAGTGTGGCTTCAGACCAGGAAAGTCCACTATCGACCAAATATTCACACTACGGCAGATCTTGGAAAAAACCCAGGAGCTTCAAATCGATACCCACCATCTCTTTATCGATTTTAAAGCCGTGTATGACAGCATCTATAGGGAAGAGCTCTACCGTGCAATGTCTAGTTTTGGCATCCATGTCAAACTTATCCGTTTGTGCAGAATGACGATAGAGAATGCACGCTGCCCTATCAAGGTCGGAAAAGATCTTACCGATGCATTTGATGTCAAAAAAGGTTTTAGACAAGGCGATGCACTGTCATGCGACTTCTTCAACATCGTTCTGGAAAGAATTGTGCAAAACTCAACCGTCAACACTAGAGGCACAATCTTCCAAAAATTCATCCAATTACTCGGATACGCAGATGATATTGACATAATTGGAAGATCAAAGCGTGATGTCAGTGGAGCGTTTTTGAGCATTGCGACGGAAGCAAAGAAGATGGGTTTAGTGGTCAATGAGGGCAAGACCAAGTATATGCTGTCATCAAAAAAGGACACTGAACGACGACGTCTTGGACAAAACGTCACCATGGACAGCAATAACTTTGAGGTAGTTAAGAACTTTGTCTACCTAGGCACCGCTATTAATGCAGACAACGACACCAGCGCTGAAATCAAACGAAGAATAACTGTTGCAAATCGCTGCTTCTTTGGACTTAGAAGGCAATTGAGAAGTGAAGTCCTCTCTCGAGCATGTAAAATCACTGTGCCTTACCAATAATCAAATTTAGTGACGACTTAAATATTTAAGTGGACTCTAAATAATGAACCATACCAATAATCAATTTAATAGTCAGCTTAACGCTAAACGTCACTCTAAATTTTAGAGTAGAGAAACGCGTGTTTAACTTCGTGATTAAGGTTTAACGTCATGTTTGTGCTGTCATTCTGGCAGTTGGCAGGAAAAGAAATTTTTCGTATGTTTCTTTAATCTGCTGCAAATTTATTTTTGGCTGTGACCGTGAGCTCATAAAAATTAGCAATCAAAATAAACAAATAGATTAATTTCTTTTTATTTAAATATATAAGTAACATTTCAATTTATTTCAGAGTAAATTGTTATTCCAATGGCAATAAAGCAAAGTCGGGTCCGTTAACGGACACCAGCAATGAAGGAGTTGCTGGTTGAAGCAGTAAAGCCGTTTTCTATGACAGTGGAGAGTAAACTCAAGGATGGAAAAACACTCAAAGCTAAATTTGAAGCTTGACAGAGCATTCAGGAAATGCTAAATGCCACTGGCTATTGCCTTAAAAACGCAAGCCAGGAGCAAAATAAGTTTAGTCGGTTTCAGAAGGAAACTGGTGAACACCCCCCAAAGAACATTGAAATATCTGCAATGTTGTCAGTGGACTTCCAATTAGATAATGCGAGATTTGATACCGATGCAATTCACTCATATGTCTGTTTGGCAACAAATGTAGTAGATAATGTAATAGAGCAGCGTTTAGTTAAAGACGTGTTTAATTTGGTTATTGGTTAACACACAAATAAACTCGTCTCTAAAGTTTAACGTGGCGTTTATCTAAACGCTTGTTTAGGCAATAATTATTGGTAAGGCCCACTATCTATAAGACACTCATCATCCCGGTTCTCATTTATGGCGCTGAGGCCTGGACCCTGTCAAAGAAAGATGAGAGCGTCTTAGGATGCTTCGAGAGAAAAATTCTTCGGGTGATTTTTGGTCCCATACGCATAGATGGAGAATGGAGGAGAAGATATAACGACGAACTGTACGGGCTGTACAGCGACACTGACCTAGTTAGCAGAATTAAAGTCCAACGGCTTAGATGGGTAGGTCATGTAGAGCGCGACTCAGGTGGCGCACGCAGGTGGGAGAGGACCTCAACCAACTTGGCGTGCGAAACTGGAGACAGCTAGCTAGGGACCGAGCTGGCTGGAGACGTTTGTTGGTTGAGGCCCAGGTCCGCCCCGGACTGTAGCGCCACCTTAAGTAAGTAAGTACTGTTCTCATCTCTAAAATAGTTATTTGGATCAAGGTTATGACAAAGATGTTTATAAATTAATCTATGAGTTGAATTTGAAGCGTCTTCTATACAGTGACTACGGAGGTTTTCACCAACCCTTGCATTATATTTATACAATTTAATCCTGCTATCATCAACGCTACCGAAATCCAGATCCAGTGACATTTCACACCACAAAGCTAGCACGTGCCATTCTGCGTACCAACTAATTCCTTGATTGGTTGCATAGAGGGCTGCTTTCTTTGATAACCTTCCATTGTGCATTTGCAGAACTTTGATCATGTACATATAGTGGTAGTCTATATTTAGTTTTAAGGTTTGAATAAAAAGCGGCGATATTACAGTTTCCAGCAAAACTATGTAATTTGGTGTGTTGTATAGGAGGTGAAATATTCTTTTAATAAAGAATGTTAGCAGTTTTTCCAAACTTTAGTATTGTGGTGCGTAAAGCATAATAGATCTAGACGCTGCTTTAAACACACGAAATTTGCTACTATGTGCTATGTTCTTGTTTGAGAAACACTTCGCTCAGAAAGTACCGATTGCACTTTTTGCTTTCATAAGTTTTTTACTAAGATGTCTTTCCATACTTAGATTCTTTGTAAAGCACACTCCTAGGTAATTGAATTCTCTCACCACCTCAATCAAGTTCGAATCGTAGCTCCATTTTTCATTTGAGCAATTTCTTCCACCTCCGTTCTGGAATATCATTATTTTAGGTTTACTTAAATTGACCCTAAGATTCCACGTTACACAGTTCCTACGGAACTGGTTTATCATTGGTTACAGTGATTGGAGTGAATTAGAAAACAGCACAATGTCATCGGCATAGAATATCGCTTTGATCGTTGTCCTGGCGAATTCCACTCCTCCACCAATATTGTCGGTAAGGTCGTTCCCAAAGAACGCAAATAAAAGAGGACTCAACGAACACCCCTGCCGGACGCCTGTTTCAGTCTAAAACCATTTAGAGATTTGCTCTTCATTCCAAACCGAGGCTATAGTATCATTGATTAAGAATTCGAAAGATTTGATAAAAGCGTTATAAAGTTAAGTTTTATTTGTATATGAAAAAATCGTTATAGTGTTTAAGTTTTAGTTGTATAATGAAAAAATGTTACCAATTAGGGCTTGCTTGAAAGATTTGTTCAGGCCCGCCGCGGCGGTGGTCAAACATTAAGATGGAAAGATTAAAAATTGTACTCGTATATGGCAAATCATCCAAATCAAATGCATTACAATATTATTGGCCTTACATGAGGATTAAGAGAATTACAATTTGTTTGCTTCAAGCAGGGTTTTCTAACAATGATGATATTAAAAATAGTTAAAATGGAATGAAATTAATAAAATTAATTAATGATTTGAATTTAAATTTAGTTTGATTAATCCTGAACGTTCAAAAAACTATTCCATTATAATTGTCTGGGTTTTGAGTACTTCCTTTTTTGTGGATAGGAAAGATTAAGGTTTTCTTAAACCCTACTGGTATAGATCCACTATCCAAAATATGGTTAAACTCCGAAGTAATTTTATTTATCAGCTCATTGGTGCCGTACTTCTAAAATTCAACTGGAATTCCGTCGGAACCCGTATCTTTTCCATCCTGTACATTTTTTAAAGTATTTAAAACTTCTGCAGTAGTTATTATCGAATATTGGTGCTTGCCGGATAAGCCGATATTATGCAATTTGCAATAGCACTCACGCCAGAATTGATTGCCCGACTTAGCAAAAGGTTAAGGTTTCTATGATTGCGAGTATTTCTGTGCAGGAGTTTACAAGTGCGATCTTTTAAAAACTTGTGTATAGAATATACAAAAGAGTGTTGAAAATAAGTGTTTTAATTTAATTTTAAACAAATATGTGCTACGGAAAGTCTTTGACAGCTGTACATAAAGATCAAAAATAGATGATTCAAGGATTTAGGACTCTCAGGATGTGAAATAGCAAGGAGTAGACTAAATAGAAGCAAGAAAGTTATAATCAATCAACTTGCTGATTCACAAAAATATGGGAAAAACGAAAAAGGTTACAAAGCTGAAAAACAACAACATTCAAAAATGGATTAATTCTGCGGTTTGACTCCAGAATAATGAACGGGAACAACTATAAACGTTTGCTGATCTCTGCCTGGGATTTTATAAAAAGACAATGCCCTTATCATCATCATCAGACGTAGCTACCATATCAACCGGACTTCGACAATAACGTTTGGTCATGGCTATCTCGTAAATATATGAAGGTGGCAGACAATTTGAAGACTAGGACACCTTAATTGAAGCTTTTTGTGATTCCTGATCTCAAATTGCCTGTGATTATTTAAAAAAAAAACTAAATGTTTCTATTCAAAAACAGACATAATCATCAAGTATGTACGTTATAAACAAATGTTATAAAACAATAGGATGTAAATATTTCAATTACTCTTTTCGTTTTTTTTTTATGAAATTTTGTATTTGGCCTCATTCCTGTGACGCATTTTTGTATGCCCTTTTTAAGAAGTTTTTTATTTTGTTGATCTTGGGGAAACACTCGTTTCCAATATACCCTTTAATTGTATAACTTTTAATGCGTAGCTATCCACATGTACGGGGGTTCAAAACTTTCACCGGCTATAGAAACCGAAAATCAATTCAAAAATGTATGGCATTATCCTAGTAGTTGGCAGTATAAAGTGAACAACAAGTGCTATCCAATATGTGGGGTGATTTTTTAAAGAGTATTTGTGAGGTCCCTTTCTGAACTAATCATAGCTCAACAGCTATTTGTAACTATCCTCCTATTGCTAAATTGTCTGTTATTTCAAAACTGCTAGGATCTATTGTTTGTGATGCTCTTCCTTTAATTCTTCTATTTTCTGTGATAACTAACATGGATTTATAAAAATAAAATCTACTGTAAAGAACTAGTTAAATGTACAGCATTTTGTGTTGATACTTGAAAAACAATAAGTTGACTGTGTAATTACAGATTTTACCAAAGCATTTGACAAACTTAGCCATAAAATACTTTTAAGTGAATTAACAAATTCCTAGCTTCAATATCATCTCACCCTACTGATAGACATTATAGTTTTATATTTAAAAATTGACATTTCTAATTCGTTTATTGTTAATTCTGGTGTACTGCAAGGTAGCCACCTTAGTCCGTTGTTATTTGTTTTGTTTATAAACGACTTCTCCCCTATCATAAAACCAAAATCGATGACATTAATATACTTAATATATTTCGAACAGTAAATTCCTTAACAGACTGCGAATTATTACAAGAGGATCTACTTTGACTATGGGATTGGTACAATACAAATAGCTTAATGTTAAGTATTGGCTAGGGTAGAAAAATAAGTTGACTATGAATATATGTTTGATTCTTCGAACATAGAAACACTCTCTAACTTCTCAGACCTATGTAGGTAACATTTTGAACTGAAAATTTACTTTTACTGATATTTACAAAAAGCTAATAGAACTTTAGGCTTTATAAAAAGATGTGGAAGGGAATTTTAAGATGCCTTATATCTTTTACCTAAGCTTCTAACTTGCCGAATTGTAGATGCTGAGTAGGGTAAATGATTTTCGAAAAATCTTCTCCAGATAAGTCCTGAAACAAAAGGACGCTTTTTAACCTGACACTCTTTCACTAATTTCCTCCGCTCCCACAGATGAATAGCAAACAAGCCATCCATTATTTCCAACAACGCCTCATACGTCCTTCCAGTACTCCAGAATAGTATAGGTACTTAAACGGTTTGATTTTTTTACTCTCTTTCTCCTTCTCTTGTTTCTTTCCTAAAATCCCAATTAGATTGGGACAGTCAGTCTGGCTGAGCACCAGCTCAATCACTAATGGACTATACGGATGTCCGAATCAACAAATCTTATCTGAATATACGAATTTCTGTGCAGATGGACCCTCCTTTCCCCGTTACTATTGGTATTAGAATTGATTTTTTTTCTCGTTGTGTTGATGGTAAGTTGGAAACATCAAGATCGGCCTGCAGTGCAGTCGTCTGCTGCTTGTCCTGTTTCCGTTCGAGGTAATAGAACGGTGGGTTATTTTCATCAATAAAGAGTCTCTTGTTCCTCTAGCGCAGACCAAAGGTTACGTCTGAATTCTAAGAACATCATCCTTAGGTTGTACAAAAAAACGAAGTGCGTGCTCCAACACTCCATCAAATCCATCGTTCGAGGACTAGAGACTCAATAATACTACTTGCTGTATGCATCAGCTTAAAAAGAACCCAAATCTGGTACCGATCAAAGCATTTTCCTAAGGAAGGAATGGAAGTGCAAAACAAAGAAATCTTCGTTGGATGCTTTTATACAAAGCATGTAAAGATGCGGGTCACGTAAGGGTTAGAAAATTCTTTGGACCATCTTTCAACAAAACCCAAAACACAGTAGGCCTTATGAATTACTTCGCCAATGTGAAGTAGAAATTTCAATTCACGGTCACATAAAAGCCCGAGTTTTTAGTAATTGTTATATTATCATTGGCAGTTTCTTTAATAAAGGACAAGGAGGATGGATACATTTCAGACTTTTTTTTCCGATTAACGAACTGAAAGAAGGATTTGGGAACGTTGATAAGGTTAGTTTGAGTTTATGTAAATATTCCTGATAAGGGAAATTGTATAGATCGTTGAAATGAAGATAAGCAATAAGGTACTTTGAGTAGTCAATCGGACATTGAGAGCATAGGAATATTTCCCACAGCTTGTTCTTTTGGTTAGACAGGGATCGAATTCAACGATTATACCAACTCTACATCGGTAGGAAGGGACATGCAGTGAAATTAAATATTGTATTTCATTGTTAAAGAGGCAACATACATATCTTCAAGATAAAATGGAACTCTGGTAATATAATCGCTAATTTGGGAAAATTGGACTTTATGAAAATAATACGAAATAAAGGTGTGAAGTGGGAGTAACTTTTAGGTACGAGTTATTGTAGGACGTTAGTAGCAAGGGGCTATCAATAGCTTAAAGTATTTGGAAGCAGAGAGTGACTGATGTGATGAGTTACCTGGGTTAAGTTACCTTAACTTATAAGGTCAAGTTGATCTACAAAAAGATGTTCTTTTGCCGAGGAGGGATAACAAGTGTAATTTGATTCGTGGTCTGAAACTGTCTCTTTAAGGCGTAGAAGGTTGAAATCCCCAAAAATTAACAATATGTAGAAGCACATACTTTAAACAGATGTTTAAAGAAGTTTTATTTTAACTAAACAAAAAGTCAACTCCTCTGCAAGGAGAGCCAATGGTATACTGATCAGCATCACGATACACATTAAAAGAAAAGGGAAACATCTCTACGCTACTGATACTAGGGATCTGATTAGTTTTAGTCAAAGCGCTGACATCAAAAGGAAGCGAATGTGATTGGGCAGGTTCAGTTCAGGCCAACATAAGGGAATTTCATTCTTTGAACGTTCATTTCGGCAAAGGCAACTAGTTAGTTTCTCAAGCGTCGTGAATTTCAAATTCAGAACTTTACTTCGCAAACCTCTACGAAACGATTTGTATTTTGTATTGTAAGGAAATATTTGTTATTTCTTTTCAAAATTGACAAGGAACCCTTTTACAGAAAGCATTAAATGAAGATGTGCAGAAAAGAAATAAATAATAGGATAACAAAGTACAGCTTTTAGTTGAATAAAAAAACATGATCAACTGTCATTTTTCCAACTTTCCATTAAAGTTGTCTTAATTCGAAGGTAATTTGTTGGCAGTTGGCCAATCAGATACTATAAACTTGCCTAACTTTCAAGTCCCTTATGTCGTCTGAACCTGCCCATTGTCTTAAGACTTGGTCGAATTTAGACCGGAGAACTCTTACATTTTGATAAAAGATAGTTAGAGAGAGTTGTTGACTTGTTTGGAAGGAGTTTTGATTAGGAACGAAAAAACGGTTGTGATCATTTCTGTTGAGTTGCCTATGATTCGCTTGGATTGTTAGTATTAACGCCGGATGGACAATATCCATATCATCCTCTACTTTTCATTGTACACAATTAGCATTTTAGTAAACGCGGTAAGTCCAATTATTGTTCAAATTGTTTATCTTATAAAAAATCCAGGTTTTCTACCTCTAAGTCTGAACACAATATGACATAAAATCAAAAGTCGATATCTTTCAGGTATTGCCGATTTGCTTTTCAAAATACCTCCATAAAATACAATACAATCTTTTAAAATAGTTTAGTTTTTTTTTTTAATTTCTTTCAGTTATAGTTATGTGCTGCACCACTAAACCATTTTGTGGAATGGAATGAGTTACTAAAAACGCAACTAAGTGCCTAAGTTTTTTCTAACGATGCAAGATTTTTTCCCCGTCTGATCTGATTATAATTAACGAAGCTTTAATTGATCCGAAACTAGAGTATAATTGTAATATTTGGGCTGCTTCAATAACGTACTTGAGTCTTTTGAATAGGATTGAAAAGAAGGTCTAAAAATTATAGGCTATCGTTTTCTTTCTAAGACATTTGCTACGCTTTAACACTGTCGCAAGGTTTCATGCCTTTCATTGTTTGATCCTTATTTTCATAATTTTGAATGCTCTAGTGAAATAATCAGATGCAGTTCTCCCCTTAAAGGATTCAACCGTAATACCCGTACTTCTGACAATGCGCATCAGTTGACCCTAGAGGGAAATTCCGGAAATTCTGTTAAGCGCTGGGATCATTAATATTCACACTACAAAAATGTAGAATGCTTTACTAGGTTCAATATTTCCATTCCATGAGCAGACATTCAAAACTAATGTGCATCGGTATCTCCTTTCTAATCCTATCACCCTTTCCTAATCGTTCGAACTTATAGGGATATTCATTTCCCCTTAAGGCGCGCACAATTTAAAAAACTCAAAGGCAATTTATTTATAGTCTTTGTCTCTTTGAGGGTGGAACCTGTCCGTTCGTAGATTTAATGAAAACAAAAATGCTAAACAATTTGGGACCTAAATATTTTATACTTTATTATTGTTTTTGTTTTTTTTTTTAATTATTTTTTTTTCAATAGGATGATACAATTCTTATTTTTATATATAAAGTTTTGGAGATTTTTGTAGGTATCTATTTTATTTGTATGGATTTATTCTGCCAACTATATTTTCTTAATTATTAAATGGTTATAAGTATAATGAATTTCTTTTATCTTCCATGTAAGTATGTATGTTTGTTGAGTAATATTTTGTTTTCTTTTTCTGGTTCATATATATACATATACATGAGTATACAATAATAATTGTGTATAAAATCACAAAAATATCTATTATTATTTTTGAGTAATGTTTTTGTAGCATTTTTTGTTTCTTAATATTTTGATTATAGATATAAATAGTGGAGTAAATACATAATATAATATAATATAATAAAATATAATAAAAGAAGAGAACTTGTTTGTGTCGATAGCACTCAATAATCAAAACTAAAATTTCAAGCTAATGCGCTCACACACTATAAATTCGAAGAAACAAAAATTGTTTACAAACAATACAATTGTGTTGTGGTTGTTCTTTATCTCATTGTAAATGGCAATGTTCGTTTTGTTGTTTTGTTTTAATTATATTTTCTAGTCTTAAATTTGAATCTACATATAAATAAAAATTTTAATTTTAAAAAGAAACAAAATTTCGAGTTAACTAAACAAAATTTAAACAAAAAAAAAAGAAAACGTTATAACGTTAATGTAGAAAAAAGATCAGCCCTCTATTAAATCAGCACGTTAGAGTTGAAGCCAGTCAAGTCGTGTGTGGGACCCATTAATTGGATTTGCCGAGCTCGTTTATTATTTGTCATTAGTGTGTGCGATGTATTGCTAGGTTTTTACTCACGCCGCCCAGCGGGACTTCTGGAGGTCAATCTGGCCCTCGAGAGTCTTGGCCAGATAGATGACGAAAAGCTGAATGAGAGCAATACCCAGGGCCACACCAGCAATTGTATAGAGATTCCTTTCGGCCCAGACGCGAACGATTTCGATGCATCCACTGGTCCATATGCGTTTGCTAGCTGCTGCAACTGACTGTCCTTGCACATCATAGCCACACATAATGTTAACCAAACCGGAGCTTATGTCGGTAGCATTGATGCAGCAACTGTACGGCACTCCACACTTTTCAACACTGGGCGATGAGCAATTGAAGTATTCGTTCTTGCTCCAGTCCTGGTAGCCTGCATTGCTCAAGCCGCAGCACTTGAACTCCTGCTGAGCAAAGTCAATGAGATTCTGCAGGTCTGGATCGTCACGATAGGTGTGAATTATCTTGTCAGTGAAGGAATCCTCAAGAAAAGAATTCATATTGTGCGGGAAAACAAAGCCCATTATGGCAATAGCCATCTCGAAGAGGAAAAACAGAAGCAAACACATCGAATAAAACTTAAGCAGACAAGTATTCTCCCGCAGAGCACCAAGGCAGCCAGCAAAGCTGACAACAAAGATGACAATTCCAGCAATCATCATCACAAGAGAAATATTCAGCACAACATCGTAGAAGCTCTCCAAACGCACCCACCCAGTCGATTCCCATTTCTCTTTGAAGGCGTACAAACCAATGCCCATGAGAAGCCCCCCGAATAACCAAAATATAAAGTTCAACATGAATATCATGTATTTGACACATGAACTAACGTAGGTGAAGTTATGGGAGATTCTCGGATGCATATCGCGTACTTCAATTCCACAGTAGCCGTGACGATAATTACTCATTACTTATTTGGTGGGCTGGTTTGGTGATGATGGTGGCTCGACTCACTTCAAGTCGTTGATTGCGATAAAGGTTTTTTTTGTTGTTTCCGTGTTGTGAAAAGACTTTAAATTGCTGTGTCGTCGCCCTTAAAACTAAGTTAATATTCGAAAGATACGTGGATGCTTAAGTGAACATTATTTTAAAATTTATTCAATCACTTGATTGGATTGGAATTGGAACTTGGATTAGAAAATTTCAAAACTTTTTAATTGAGAAATATTTTTTCTTTCTTCTTGTTAACAACAAATAAAAAGCTGTCACTCAAACTCAATGAACGACAATCGAATTGAGTAGTACTCTGTAATCTCTACAGGGATGTCATGAATAAAATAAGAACTGTTCGATTGAGAGTTTGATAAAGCCAAATAGGGTTGTGGCTGTGGGCAAAACTAAATTTTAGAATGTTATACTACGTTTCCACCGGGCACTAAACCGAGAGTTAGCTAGATTTGTCACAAATCTCCTTGAAATCTCACAGATTTACAATAGAAATTTTAATCTCCTGAAATGAAGATTTCAAATAAAACTCATTGAAATCTACTTGGAAACATTAGTTTGCCAAATCAAACAAACTTTTGTTTCGGAGAATAATTGTAATAATTGTACAATAAACAACTCAAAAACGAAAACGAAAGAAATCAAAAACGAAATAAAATGTAAGTATACAAAAATAATAAATACATAGGTACAAGAATAAAATAAAACTAATTACGATTGGTTGTTATGACAACGTCAAATTAATCTGCTCTTCTTTGGTGGAAACACCTCATGATTTATTTTAAATCATTTGCCTTAAATCTCGGATTATTTTTTGGTGGAAACGTACTATTATGTTATAAGGAAGTAAATAGATAAAAATTAAATTATTATTTTAAACGAAAGCACAGACAAATTTTAATGAAATTAGAATTGAAAAGTAATTAAAATTGATATTATATAAACCTTTTTTGAAAGGAACAGTTTTCGAACTTTTTTGCAGCAGTTGGGGCCGTGTATCAGCAATAACGTGACGAATATTCTTTTCTAAGGTGTCTATCTTACTTACTTGAGGTGGCGGTACAGTCCTGTGTGAACTAAGGGCTCACTTAACAAACTTCGCCTTTTAGCTCGGTCTTTTATTAGACGTCTCCAGTTTTTGAGGTCTACTTGTGCGCACCAACTGATCCAAAATCTTCGATGCTGCGCTTTTCTGTCGTTGTGGATTTGAAAACATTCTTGGTCGAAGCATTGGTTTCCATGCGCTTTACGTTACCCATCCATCTCAGGCGTTGGATTTGTATCATTCTGGCTAATTAAACGTCACTGTACAGTCGTTCCACCTTCTCCTCCTTCTCAACTTCTATGCATACGGGACCGTAGATCACTCAATGAAAAAGCTCTATACAGTTCAACCCAATGTGGCTTTGAAAAAGATGATGAGACTGTGGGTGTCGATTAGATGGTATTAAAGCCATCTAGTCCAGCGACTTTGCTAGACTTTCGTCGTCTATATTGAATGAATCAATCATAGATTTCCATTGTCTCACGCTTATTTCCGTAAACAAGAGACTTCACATAACGCAAAAAAAGTGGAATACGGTGGTGTTAAATCACTCGTTTTTTGAGGCCACGCCACAAGCACACTACGAAATTTAATGCCCTAACAAAAAGTTTGTTTAATTAAATGCTTCTCTACGTGCGTCACACGAACCGAAATACTCTTTTGGTAATAAAATTGTAAGATTTTCAGATGTTGTTCAGGATAACAAACAAAATGTTTTAACAAGTTAATCTGTTAAAAAGTTGTTTCGATGGTGTTAAAAGATTCAAGAAATATTTAAAACATAAACAAAACTTATTTTTTTTTAAATACCGAATGCACTTTAGGAGTAAGCCTATTTATTATTAAATTTCAAACTAAACTGAGCATAAATCAAGTGACAACTGTCAAAAAGACCAACATCGATAAAAGTATAAAACCAACCATTTCATGCCAACCCGATTGCATTTAATGTTACAAACAAAAATTACAAATTACACATATTCGGTTTGTTTAGCAACAATCATTTTTCTTTTACAACATCGTTGAAGAACTTAACGATTTTAAAATACTTACTTTATCATCTAAGAGAACAAAGCGTAATCTAACGTCAACTATTGTATTTACACCCTAAGAATAAAGATGCTATTCTAACTCGATACTCGAATATGTCAGATTTAAAAGTCAAACTTGCAGCTCACAATTTTGGTAAACATACAAATTACAAATAAAAATAAATTTTATCGAAACAAATTTAATTTAAATCCTATAACTAAGCACTTAAAATAGAATTAATTTAATAAAACTTTCATACAGAGTAAAGATAATAAAAATAACTTTGAAATGGAAATAAGTATCAAATGGAATGTGTGTCGCATTTGTATGGAGGAAGAAGGTAAACGCGTCGTGTTGCATCCAATCTTCGAAGTTCCAACGCTACCAAACGATATCTTTCTATGCTCAGGAATAGAGGTAATTTTCAAATTGTTTAATATCATATTTTCAAACATATCCTAAATAATTTTAAAAAAATGTTTACAGCTTAAAAGAACCGACAATTTACCAGACAAAATATGCCAAAGATGCCTTTCAATTTTGAGATATGCCACCAAATTCCGCGAAACATGTCAAAGGACCACAGAATACCTGAATCATATTATACTAAAAACACAAACTGCATCAAAAATATTTAAATCAAATAAAAACACTACAGAATCAGAAGGGGCGTTTGAAAATATCGACTTCCTTGAAGATGATCAGGCGACTATTGAAGTCGATGGCTTGACTATCGACAGCAATGACGCTCAATTCATTGATTCAAATGACATCCAGTACGTTATTCAAGATGTGGAAGTTATCCCTTCGCCAGCTGGTAATTGTTCGTCTTTTAAAGCCGGCGAAATAGATGAAATAAATCTGGTAGAAGAAGAAGATACAGTTTTTGATGAAAATAGCCAAACAAACGACTTGCAGTCTGATGGGATTTCTGTTAAGGGTAGCGAAATAGATCAATGTGATCAAGAGGAATATGAAATGACTTACATGTCGGAAGATGATATTAAACAAGAAATCATTGAAGAACGAGATGAGCATCGAGTTGGTGGTGATGATGATTCACAAAGTTTTGCTGAAACAATGAATCACATAAGTGAACTAATTCATTCCGAAGACAATAAACCTGATCCAACGGAAATTAAGGAGGAAATAAAACCAACCATTCGGAAGTATATTCAGAGAGCGAAACCTAATAAGGCAAATGCATTTATTTGTGACATATGTGGGAATCATTTTAAAAAGAAATGTCTTCTCAGTTTTCATATGAAAATCCATCGAAACGAAAAGAATTATGCCTGCGAGTAAGTTGAAAAATTTAAATATTAACTTTTAAACATATTTTTTGTTAAATAGATTAAATTATTTGATCTTTTAAAAAACATGCCAAGTAATGAAATGTTTAGTCAGACAATTTTCATTGAATTGGTAGTACACAAAGAAAAACTACCTGTTTTGAAGAGGAAATACGTATTTTCCCAAGATTTCGGCAAAAATGCATTATTGAGGTATCGTTAGCTAGTTTCGTCACAGCCCATTGTTCAATTAACACCTTAACAGTCCCATGTATCACATTTGATGCACACATTTACTTTTTTTAGTTCCGGCTACGTCCATATGTATAATATTTGATACATTTTGTAATTCGGCTTGACTGTTCCCATAAAAATTAATATTGAAATACTCACACGTCCACTTCAATACGTCCCATGTATCATTTTTCATACACATAATTATTTTTTTCATGTGTCATGTTTGATACATAATCAATTATCATCTTTATATACACTTTGTGTCATATGAATAGGTACAAGCTTTTTGAATTTTTTGTTTAACGATATTTCTTAAACCCTGAGATTTTTTAGAAAAAAATCCAATTGTGGAATGAATTAGGTATGTATTCACACTTATTGTAGTAGGCGTTTTTTTTAAATTGTCACTTTTTTGGAGTTTAAGAGTCTGTATTGCGTTGCTTAAACGCTATTATTTGCAATCCACACACAAACCACATAAACAGCTGATTATGAGAGATTGATATTCGAAAGAATAAATTCAATTTTAAAATTTAAATAAAACTTTTTTAGTTAAATTATAAAAAAGTCACAAATGTGTAGCATTGGACTGTTTATTAACACTTCTTACGTGAGCTTTAAAGAGGATAGATTAGACAAAAATAAAAAAAAAACTTATTGAGAGAAAGAAGAAGAATAAGATTGACATCAAATCCTTTACATTTACCAGACTAGAAGTAAGTACGGACAAGTACATACATACATCAAAGGATGATTCATTAGACAAATCATTTTATTTTGTTATATTTCAAGACATGTTTTGTACTTTAGGTTTAATAAGGACTCCTTTATTTATCTATCAATTGAAATTAAAGAGAAGGTACTGCAAAGACAAAGCATGTTAACGGTGCCACTAGTTTTAAAGCTTACAATGAACCTCATTCTCAAAGAAATGCTCGAAATTGTGGAAGTACACGAGTTGAATAAATTCTCACTATTTGGACGAAGAAAAAAGACATGCTTATACTTTTTTTTAATGAAAAGGCTGGGAATCCAGGAATAATTGGACATGTAGATGGCAGCCACATAAAAATTCAAGCACCAAACAAAGATCAACATCGTTTATACAACAGGAATAGCTTGTATAAAGGCTATCCTCTGGAATCCTTTCTAATAACACTATTCAGATCCGACCAAGAAGAAAACAGTAAATGCAGTTTTACTTTAAAGTTGACATCAAACCATACCTTTCGCCACTCCTTTACCGTTCTAAGCAGTGGCCCCAAAGAATTGAGGATGTTTGCAACAAGTTTTTGTTTGTGTCACACGGATAGAGACAATATCAAAATTTACCTATTAGAGTGTTTTAAATAAGATAAAAGTATAGTTTGATTGTTTGTGAGCTTAGTACGAGTATTAATTTAATAAAGTTAAGAAAGCCACATCATTTCAGAAAAAGTAGTCGATAGTGAGTTGCTTCAAATTCAAGGCTTTCCATTAGTAAATTCGAAGCGGAAGCTGGGGTAAATGCTAATAGATCGACTGTTACTCGGTGATACAGAAGGCAGACCATATACGACACCAAAAATTTAAGAAAAAACCACCACAGAATGTTGGTATAACGTCATGATGAAACAAAATTAATTTAGACGGTCCTGATGGATATAGGTACTATTTTTATGATTTAAGAAAGGAAGAAATCTATCTTAAAAAACCGCACAGCAAAGAAGGCGGTGCAATTACCAATCACGGCCCACGGGACAGTGGAGCTGGATTTTTAAAGCTCTTAAACGACAGCAATCGCTTACAAATCAATTTTGGAACAAACAAACAACAATGTACTTTCACAAATGATAATGCACCTATACAAACCGCACGGACAACAAAAGCCTGGATTCAGGGCTATATGTGAACCTATTACCATGTCCCCATATTAACCTGACCTGAACATCATGGAAAACGTGTGCGGGTGGCTTTCAAGAAAAGTCTACAAAGGAGGATGGCAATACCAAAAAAACTGAAGAGATTATTGAAGCCATAAAACTGTCCTAGGACCAAATTTCACTCAAATGTCTGACAGTACTCTATGAACCCATACACCACAGGTTACCTTGGAGTATTTCAAAAATCAGGAGGCAACACACATTACTAAAAATTATTCTTCGGAAAAACCGCCAAAAAAACTTGTGTTTATTCACTTAATCCAAAATGTTTGTTTGCAATACAAACTTAACACATACCTCATTCATTCACATATTTGGGTTTTTCAAAAAAAACTAAGGGTCAAAGAAATATCGGCAAATAAAAAACGAAAAAGCTTGTCCCTATCCATGTGACACGAAGTGTACACTGAGCTTCAACTGAATACGCACAAACATTTTTGAAAATGCTTTTTACATTTTTTTTAATCGGACATGTGTCGACGCTAACTACTCCCTTAAGATGTTATGAAAAAGAATTCAAAAACATTATCCAATTATACGTTAAGAAGAAGTTAAGCGAAATTCAATTTCTGATCTTACATTTTAAGATGGTGGATCTGCATGCTTTATCAGTGTATCAAAAATCAACTTGATTAGACACCAAGACCTTACCTAACGTGCAGGACCTTATTAAATTGGCCGCAGACTTCATGACTTTTTTTCTTACTTAAAATAAAGATTCGTACAGTAAAAATATTAAGGGAGGTAAAAAGAACAGCAAAAGCAGCAGTTTAAAAACCAGCATTTTTAACGTGTGTACTTGATTCTTGTGCAAAAATAAAACAAAAAATTGTCGTTAACGCAAGTCTCTCAACTAAGAACTATTAAAATTCAAACCATTTAAACGAATGAAACTTAAGATAAAACGAACAACGGAAAGTTATGCGATTAGAGTTTTTCAAAATTCAAATAATCTCAAAAAAAAAAATGTTTTTGTTTTTAAACGGTAAAATGTTTTTACTTCGGATGCCCTGATGTTTCAACCTTTTATGTTAACAATTTTTAAAAAACAAAAAGTGTTAAAAGCTTTATCACAACTGTGAAGAAGCTGTTGTTATATTAAAAGCTATGGTTGATGTCGTTGCTTACTTACTTAGGTCCTCAGACCTATTAAGTGCGTTAGGAACCCCTTTAGGGGCATAGGGCCTCTACTACGCCTACGCGCCATCGTGTACGGTTGCCAGAGATGTGTTTTAGCTCCCTCCAACTTTTATCTAGTGACACTGATTCCGCCTCGACTGTCCTGCGTCATATGCTTCTCGGTCGTCCAGCTCTTCTCCATTCTTGTATGAGCGGATTCCACTGTATTGCTTGGCCTGCAATGCAGTCGTTACCTTTTCCAAGTGTTACGAAAACATCTATTCACGAAGTTTTGCAACTTTCTTGTAATGGCTGAAGTAACCTTCCAAGTGCTGCACCCATAAAAAAAGCACAGATTTAACATTTGTGCGAAACAGTCGTAGCTTGCTGATGCAGCAGATGATTTCCTGTTCGGTTCCGCCTTCGATGGAAACGATACTTCCAAGGTATTGAAAGCCATTCAGTTTTTCCACAGTTTGCGAAAAAATATTTATTTGAAAGAATGGTCGTGTTTCGAGGGTAATCATTTTTGTTTTGCCGGAAATAATTATCAGCCCCACAACTTCTGCTTCTCTCTCCACATTTGTTGTCATTTTATGAAGATCCATGATCCTATGAGAGAGTAAGCAAACATCGTGTGCGTAATCCAAGTGCTTTAAATAAGATGTCAAAGCCCATTAGATCCCTCCGCTACCTAACAAAGCTGCGCGCAATACATCGCTTATCAACAACAAAAACAATATTGGTGCCAAAATACAGCCCTGTCTGACTCCGCTACGGATTTCAAAATCATCTGACAACCTACCATCGTGCAGAACGTGACACTTGGATCTGTCATATGTTGCTTTATGGCTGAATCACATACACGCTTCAGCTTCGGCTTCGCCTGACGTTTACGAGTTCAGCCATAGGAATTCAATGCATGCTATCACAATGTAGCTTCGACCTCACGTTTTGTTTGACAATCGTAAGGAAAAGAATGTAATGTAACGTAATGTGACTCCAAACGGAAGCTCTAGTTCAATTTTCTGAACATTTGCTTTGTCTGACAGCTCATCAGCAGTAAAAAAATGTCAACAAACAAAATATTTGCTCTTTGGAGGGATGAAATAATAGAAATGTCATTCAAAGCAACCTCGAAGCGGGCCTAACGTAACGGAGACGAAGCCGAAGCTGAAGCGTGTATGTGTTTCAGCCATTAATGCCTCTCCTCCGTAAAGCTAACCAGATATACTCCCTGTTAAAGCTATCAAAGGCCTTCTCGAATTCAATGAACAGCAGGTGTAGTGGTGATCGATATCCGTCATTTTAAAAAGATTCGACTCAAGCAATCGTTCATGATATCCAAGATTTTGTTATGTTAAAAATAGTTGATTTTAACATTTAAACAGAGTAACATTTTTATTTCCAAAGTATTGCCTTTTGAAATAAGCTTACAAGTATGTAGATATTAGTATTCATGGAATGAGGGATTTAAATAATGTTCACTTTGAAGAACGTTCGGTTCGCTATTATTAACGACAGCATTCTTTTCGTTTGTTCTTGGTCTCCAATTGTGTGAAATGGAGTTAAGTGTTCTTTCAGTTCTCAAAAGAGAGCTTAACTAAAAATAAAGTTGTGCATTCATAGGAGCTAGTTTTTTCTAAATTTTTAATCGAACATTAATATACATGTTGCGATAAAAGTAACAAGTTATGATTTATTTATATTTTAGAATATGCAGCAAGCGGTTTAACTCACCCTGCAATCTGAGAGCACACATAAGAGTTCACACTGGAGAAAAACCGTTTCATTGTCAGTATTGTGACAGAAAATTTGCCGATCGCAGCACACAAATAAAACATGAAAGGTATATAATATTTTTTAGTTTCTTTAATAATTTATTCTTCCTCGTTAAAACAATAAATCCTTTTAAAGAATACACACCAATGAGAAACCTTATAATTGTTCAACTTGTGGAAAAGCATTTTCCCTTACAACATCACTTAAGGCTCATGAAAAAATGCACACAGGAGAAAGGCCTTACAAGTAAGAAAAATAAAAATTAAATATAAAATATGTATAAATTGTGTTTTTATAAAAAAAAACATTCTATATTTTTAGATGTGAACCTTGTTCGAAAGCATTTACCCTGCCACATCAATTAAAGGCTCATCTGCAGACGAATATGCATCGTATTATAACAGAGATTTAGTTTATCTTATTTGAAGGAGTAGTTTTAATGTTAGAAAATAAAATCTTTAATTTAAGAATTAGTAATACAAATACAAACACCAAAGTGTATGCGTTTAAAATGTGTGTTTTTTATATTACACCGAAAGTTGGCAAGAAGCCAAAGTTTTAGATTCTTTATGAAATTGTTTCAAATCGAAGCCATGAACAATTCAGAAATCGCTGAGTTACAGTTGCAGTCGGGTTTTTGGGACAGCAGAAATATTTTTGAGGACATTGTCTCTAAAACAAATTATTTCAAAATATATCCTCAGAGTTTCTAAAGAGTGGAGACCAATTATATTACATCTATATTCCAATGAAGCCTATAAATAACCAGCCTTGTAAAATATTTTTGGATCCTTTCGATTCAATTTGAATTGATAGCATGATCAGAAAGCTAATTAAAGTAACGTGAAATTAAACCAAGTAAGTAATTTGTTTTTGCAACAATAAAGTCAATATGAAGAATATTATCAATGGAATATTATCAATGTTATAAACACAGTTTGTAGTTACAAAATTTGGGCGTAAAGACAGAAAATCACATTTGACAAAATTTATACCCGTATTATGTTTGGCGAATCGAACGTCCGAAGTGAAATATTTTCATTAGCGAACTAACACATTCGACATACCACGGTTGACGAATTTTACAATTCGAGTTTAGTGCTACTATACAAAAAAAAATAACGTCAACTCATGAAATTTCAAAAAAAACTGCTGTGTTCATTAATTGATGATTTTCATATTTAATAAAAGCTATCAAAAGCCTTCTCGAAGTCGATGAACAGCAGGTGTAGTGGTAATAGATATCCGTCATTTTAAAAAGATTCGACTCAATCAAGCGTTCATGATATCCAAGGTTTTGTTATGTTAAAAATAGTTGATGTCAACATATAAACAGAGTAACATTTTTATTTCCAAAGTATTGCCTTTTGAAATGAGCATACAAATATGTAGATATTAGTAGTCATGGAATGAGAATGTTCACTTTGATGAACCTTCGGTTCGCTATTATTAACGACAGCATTCTTTTCGTTTGTTCTTGGTCTCCAATTGTGTGAAATGGAGTTAAGTGTTCTTTCAGTTCTCAAAAGAGAGCTTAACTAAAAATAAAGTTGTGCATTCATAGGAGCTAGTTTTTTCTAAATTTTTAATCGAACATTAATATACATGTTGCGATAAAAGTAACAAGTTATGATTTATTTATATTTTAGAATATGCAGCAAGCGGTTTAACTCACCCTGCAATCTGAGAGCACACATAAGAGTTCACACTGGAGAAAAACCGTTTCATTGTCAGTATTGTGACAGAAAATTTGCCGATCGCAGCACACAAATAAAACATGAAAGGTATATAATATTTTTTAGTTTCTTTAATAATTTATTCTTCCTCGTTAAAACAATAAATCCTTTTAAAGAATACACACCAATGAGAAACCTTATAATTGTTCAACTTGTGGAAAAGCATTTTCCCTTACAACATCACTTAAGGCTCATGAAAAAATGCACACAGGAGAAAGGCCTTACAAGTAAGAAAAATAAAAATTAAATATAAAATATGTATAAATTGTGTTTTTATAAAAAAAAACATTCTATATTTTTAGATGTGAACCTTGTTCGAAAGCATTTACCCTGCCACATCAATTAAAGGCTCATCTGCAGACGAATATGCATCGTATTATAACAGAGATTTAGTTTATCTTATTTGAAGGAGTAGTTTTAATGTTAGAAAATAAAATCTTTAATTTAAGAATTAGTAATACAAATACAAACACAAAAGTGTATGCGTTTAAAATATGTGTTTTTTATATTACACCGAAAGTTGGCAAGAAGTAAAAGTTTTAGATTCTTTATGAAATTGTTTCAAATCGAAGCCATGAACAATTCAGAAATCGCTGAGTTACAGTTGCAGTCGGGTTTGTAGACGGCAGAAATATTGTTGAGGACATTGTCTCTAAAACAAATTATTTCAAAATATATCCTCCGAGTTTCTAAAAAGTGGAGATCAATTAAATTACATCTATATTCCAATGAAGCCTATAAATAACGCCTTGTAAAATATTTTTGGATCCTTTCGATTCAATTTGAATTGATAGCATGGTCAGAAAGCTAATTAAAGTAACGTGAAATTAAACCAAGTAAGTAATTTGTTTTTGCAACAATAAAGTCAATATGAAGACGAATCGTTAAGTCAAGAGAACAATTAGTTTTTTTTTGTCCAAATCCTTTTGCAATGGAATATTATCAATGTTATAAACATAGTTTGTAGTTACAAAATTTGGGCGTAAAGTTAGAAAATCACATTTCACAAAATTTATACCCGTATTATGGTTGGCGAATCGAACGTTCGAAGTTTATTATTTTCATTAGCGAACTAACACATTCGACATACCACGGTTGACGAATTTTACAATTCGAGTTTAGTGCTACTATACAAAAAAAAAATAACGTCAACTCATGAAATTTCAAAAAAAACTGCTGTGTTCATTAATTGATAATTTTTATATTTAATAAAAATACAAAATAAACCAAAATGATAAGCAACATATAATTGTTTTTTTTTTGCAGAAAACGAAAATTAAAGAAAAAAGTTAGAATGCTTCGACTGTGCAAGAATATTCGAGACAATTTTGTCTCTGCTATACTAAAATTAGCTTCTGCCCTTATATTTTCTGATAGTGGGAGTTATCAGAGCAACGTAGGAAAAGATTTAGACTTAGGCCTGTCACAATCATCGATTTCCTTAGTATTAAAAGAAGTTGTGTGTGCAATTGAAGACAAATTATGTCCAAGATGGATCAGTCTCAACATGCCATCCGATGAGAAACAAGACGCACGAAACTATTTATTTTTAACGGCCAGGTTACCAGGAGTAATAAGATGTGTTGACGGAACCCAAGTAGGAATCATTGCCCCGATTGACTTGCTTCATCAGTATTTTAGCAGAAAAGGATATTACAGTTTAAACGCAATGATAGTAAGTTTTTCCCTTGAGAGTAGCTTTAGGTTTTTAGTGCAAGTCTTTCAGGCGTGTGACCATAAAATGTGTATTTGTTATGTTGAGTCAAGATATACTGGATCAGCCCATGATTCCTTTGAATGGAATTCCAGTAATCTTAAGTCAGTTCTTTCGTGGTACCAAAGAGGAGAACGTTCAATGCTCCTTGGTCGTATTTATATTTTTATTTCGTCGTTCAATAATTTTTCTTTTCCATCGCGAATGAGTTGAGGGTTGAAGCAAATTGGTCCCAATATTCCTTTTTGTTTTTTTTTTTTGAAGAACCAAGCTCTCCAAAACCTCTCTCTATATTCGGGTTCGATTCCATTAGTTCGAATAACTTTTCGTACTGATTTTTATAAGCTCTCTTGAAGCAGAATAAAAATGCATTGATTCATGTTATTTTATAAAAGAAATGAAATATGAACGTTCGACAAATAATAACACGAATAACGTTCAAATAAACGAACATTCAATAACGACAATAGAGTGAGATCAATCATCGAAAAATGTATGACATTTAAGTGGAATCAACGATTCTCAATTCGCCAACGGTAATACAAATTTCTCACACTCACACGTTCATTAATTCGATTCGCCAATGGTAATAGGGGTATTAGAAACAACTGAGATTTGAGTTACACCAATCCGCTAAATTATTTAGCTCATTCCGAAGGAGAAGTCAGTCATCGTCGCATTTAATCCATCGAAGTATTTGTATGTCATCAGAGCACAATAAAAGGGAATAAGAAGATCTAATACAATCAAGAATATCGTTATGAGAAGTAGAAGAAGAAGTGGACCTTAATCACTTCCTTGAGGTACTCCAGAAGTCACAACTACAGAATCCGATATTATGTACTCATATATTGGGTACGGCTTTTTATATAACACCTTTATATAAAACCATGTCAATATATTGGAGTGAAAACTAACGGTGAAAATCTTCTCAATTAAAACTGTGTGATTCACCCCATCAAACGCCTTAGAAAAATCATTATATATTACCAACAACTAGGATGAGGTAAATTAAAAACGATCGTTGCAATTTTTTCAATATCAAATAATGAACAGCTAAAAAAGCGTATACAATAATGCTCCACTTGGATGCGGCTATTGGGGATATTTTCGTGCAGGAGTTTAAATGGGTGTTCTTGTGTTAAAAACAATTGTTTTGATTTAATTTGACACAAATTGGGCTCTGCAAAAACTTTGACAGCTACAGAAAGAGCAAACATAGATTCTTTGAAGAATTTAGGACGTGAAATAGCAAAGAGATTTAACATAAGCAAAACAGTTGTAAGTATTTATTTTGCGGATCCACAAAAAATCAAATTGGGTACGAGGTAGAAACAACAACAAAGCGGTTAATTCTATTTATTTATTTATTTATTTATTTATTTTATTTTGAACGCTTAGTAACTGTAAGATACAATATCTTATAAGGTAGTAACAAGCTTATAAATGAGAATGACAATGTAATTATTATAATTAAATGACATTTCAATTATTTATATTATGATTATTATTATAATATGAAAAGTTTAATAACTTTCTATACGGTCTATGTAAGTATGTAATATAATTTTAAATTGAAAAGTAATTTGTTAAGTCCTTTTTAAGTCTTGTTGTGTTTTGATTTTCTTTAATAAAGCGTGGAAGGGAGTTCCAGAGGCGAACTGAATTCTACGGCGGTTAATTCTAAAATTCCACTCTACCAGCGTCTAAAGTAAGGGGTAAAATCTGACTATCAGCCGGAATAACAACGGTTCACAGGATAATACAAAAAAGTGATACTATCCAGAGAAGAAAACTAAAAGATAAAACTATTTTGAGCAAGTACACAAAGAGCATCGAATTATTTACCAAGAGAGCAGTGAATGGAAACGCGTTATCTTTACGTGAAAAAAAAACTAAAATTTAAAAGTTATAACTTGTATTTGAACAATGAACTTTAAGTTTTTTCTACAATAATTAACTGGAAGAACTATAAAAGTTTGCTGGAACGGTGATTGAAATGCTTTTCATTTTTGGACCTCTGCCTTTTATTTTCTAAAAAAAAAGATTGTTAGAAGTTAAGTTCCAAAATTTGTGGCCTCATCCTAGTGGTTGGTACAACAAATGCTAGATGGTCACAAAGTACCACCTGCCTAGCAACCAAGCAAATATGGCCAAGTATTGACTTAAAACGGTCAAAAGGCTTGATATCACTGAGCAGACAAAGTATAAGCTCTACAATTGGAGTAATAACGGGACACTGCCTCATAGGAAGACATGCTCTGAGGCTAGGGGTCTACACAAATGACTTCTGTAGAAGCGGCATGGACGAGGAGGAAGAGGAAACGGTCCAACACCTTCTATGTACATGTCCAGCACTCTCCATTAGAATGAATAACTTTCTCGGTAATCCCTTCTTCGATAAAACCAGTGAACTGGCAACGATTGACACAAAACGTCTCTCTAACTTTATTAAAAGCACAAAATGGTTTGTTTAAATTCATTACTCTCCCATGAATAACCTCATTAGTGGTATCACAATGGACCCTTGAGATCTACGTGCGTCAATGACATCTGGACAGCCACTCCAACCTAACCTAACCTAGTGGTTGGTAGTGTATATGACACTTTGGAAACCATGATCAAAGTTTGTTTTTATTATTTCATTGGTTAAGATTGTTAAGTTTGTAGTAATTGACCTTCCATTAGCATGATTTTGCTGACCAGGGCAAATAATTTCCCGAACAAAGAATTTTAGCTTTTCGAAAAGTAATTTTTTTTTAAAATTTCGGGTTGTAGAAAGATTGATTATTTGACGGTAACTAGAAACACTTTGCCCAGGAACTGATTTATGAAACGCACCAATATACGATACCTTCCACCCATCTTAAAACGAATATTACACATGAGAAGCCGACATTGAATAGAATAGTTGAAAAATTATAAAGCAAATTAGATGGAGAATAAACCGATTAGAGAACATGTTGCAGGTTGTCATAAGGCACTTGATGCCGTCCCTGAACATTGCATTGAATTTGGAGTAATATTTAAACAATTCTTACTTTTAACGAAATTCCAAAAACAATTGCTAATTTTTTTTTAAATTTGATTCTGTGTGTGAGATCAAAGTAATTTTATATATAAACTTATTTAGTACATCAAATGTTTGTATAAGCGGTAAGTAAATATTTAGAAAAGTATTACTATTTTAAGACTGTCCGAACATTGTTTATTGAACCAGGCTGGTTTGGAACTTTTACGAATGATAACTTTAGAATGGTAAGATTGCTTCGCATAAATAGTTATCAAATATATGGTTCCAAATTTCATATAAGTAATTATCAATTGAGTTAAACTCACAGTTAGATAATTCTTTCATCAAAGGCTTAAAATATTCATAAGATTTAAATTTTAAACATGATGATGAATAGTGTTAGGAGGAATTGGACAAATATTTGTATTTATATCAGTGCGGAATTCTCTATGTCATTACCGAATTTATTTATTTAAATAAAGCAATATTCAGAAAACGAATGAATTAACGTTACTAAGATTAAAAGGCATTCGATTCTGTAGAACATGTTAAAATATGTCTTAAAGCAGCAAGGTATCCCACACAAAATTATTAGAATCTTATACATGAAGAGTACATCAAAAATAACAACTGAAGTTAAAGGTCCAACGTTTACTATAAGCAGAGGAGTAAGACAAGGAGATCCTCTTTCATCAGCACTTTTCTGTGCATTGTTGGAAGAACTATTTAGAGGCATAGACATTGAAAACCTTGGTTTGAACATAGACGGCGAAAAACTTTCTAATCTTCATTTTGCAGATGATATAGTTCTTTTTGCAGAAATTCCAAATGAACCCAAGAAATAATTACAAAATTATCAGAAGGTTGTAAGACAGCAGGGTTGGAAATGAGTCAAACTAAAACTAAACTCATGACTAACAGTGCAGAGACTCAAATAAACATAGGAAGTGATACATATTCTATTCGTACAAGAAATCTACTTGGTACAAAAATAAAAAGAAGAATTTCTAATAGTCGGAAGCAGGTATGGAACCTTAAGAACGTATTTGGATCAAAAATAAGTGAAACAGCAAGAAAAAATGTATTCGACATAGCTGCCCTTCCGATTTTAACGTATGGTTCACAAACCTGAAGCATGAACGTACAAAGTTTGAGGTTTATACTCTTCACATATTATGAATAAATATACAAGATAATAAATAAATAATAATAATATTAATAAGATAGTAATATTAATAAAATAATAATTACACAAATGGGCAGGTTTAGACAAAATAAGGGCCTCCATTTGCAGTCAACTGCATTCTTTGAACGTACATTTTGACCAAGGCAACTAGTTAGTTTTTCAAGTTTCATAAATTTTAAATTCAGAACCTTGCTTTACAAACCTCAACTGCAAGTTCATAGTACAAAAACTTATAAAAATATTATTGTCTACAAAACACTCCTCAAGCAAGCTAAAAGTAAGTCACGATTTGGATTTTGTATTATAAAGAAATATTACTTACTTCTTTTCCAAATTGACAAGGAAAAGTTTCACAGAAAGCATTAAATGAAGTTTTGCAGAAAATAGATAAAGAAATAAATAATAAAGTTCAGCTTTGTGTTCAATGAAAAAACATGACGAAATGCCTTTTGGACAAAAGTAGACTTGACTTGATATTTACGGGGATTTTTCTTGAATAACTTTCCAGCCAACTGTCCATTAAAGTTGCCTTAATTGGAAAGTAATTTTTTGGCAGCTGGCCAATCAGATACTAAAAACGTGCCTAACTTTCAAGTCCCTTATGTCGCCTGAACCTAAAATGCTATTATTAAGAATTTAATTTGTTAATTTTATTATGTAAACATAATACGTATATAATGATTGTATAATACTATGTCAACAGAGTGAATAAAGCTTTATATAATAATAATAATAATAACTAAGATTAATAGGTATGAGGCACAACTCACCAATAAATAGAATTCCATCTTCAGGAAAAGGATTCAAATAGCCTAGTACAATAAAGTTATGGTTACAGTTTGTAGCATTTAAAACAAATCGATTATTTCTATACCTTAATTGTATACATCCACATGACCACCTGGTGGTATATAATTCAATATAATTAAACCATCCATAATGGATTTATTTAAGGTGACACGTAGAGCTAATTGATCAACGTCGATTTGTGATGAGAGAGACGGTAGTTCAATTTCAAGACATGAAAACGATGAACGTAACGAAGAGCTTTTAAGACACCTTCTCCTCTTGTCATTTTATATTTAGCAAAAACTTAACGCTTATACGAACGCTTATTTATTTGGTTAATTCGAATCTTACTGCGAGCGAATCGTAATTAGGAAAGAGCGACAAGAAAGGAAAGGAGATGCTGATGCATATTGGTTCGAATATCTGAACATTGTAATGAGTGGCAAATATTAAGCCTGGTAAAGCATTGCACATTCGTGTAGTGCGACTAAGAAAAAGAATCTCTGTACTTTACAATACGTCCAAAGTTGGTGTTCAGTATAAACTGATGAGAATTTCTAGTAGTACAAGTAAATATATGGTTAAATTGTTTGAGGAGAGCAATGATCTTTCTTGTTTAACTAAAGCATAGGCCGATAAAGCCATTCTTTACTTGTTTCTTACCTCTGACCCTGGTAAGCACACTATAAGTTTTCTATCTCGTCTAAGCTCATCTGGCCATTGTGTTATATCTTCCAATTTCTCCTACTAAAACACTCCAGTTAAAGAAAGAGCTCTTAAGAGAACCGTTTGGCAACACGAGAAAGCCAACTGGGACGGTGTCAATAATTATTTCAGAATCTTTAACTGGTCAATATTCTTTTTCGAAAGTGAGTTTGATTCTCCTATTATCATGAACAGGGTTGAAAGCATCAGACCTTAGAGAAACGCATGGTTTGATTCAAGCTGAGGAAATTTGGAATAAGTTCAGGCTCGTTGTCAATGTTATTCCATTTCGCCGCCAATCCAACGCTACCAGTGAGTGTTCTGCCTGTCATTGAGCGCGTTAGTGATTTTATGGGGCCAGTCTATTTTTCACTTCCGTACTGAAGCAAGAGTCCTAAAAGATCTCAATATACATAAATTCGCTGTGAGGGGTGGTATCCCCGCTATTATTGTTCTAAAGAGGTGTTCCTCAACGATAGAAAAACCACTGTGTACGCTTTTTTATCTCTCCTACTACTTAGGCTACGGCTACAGCTAATCTCCAAAAAAGGCGAATCCTCCACACCCTCAAATTATTGACCGACTGCTCTTAGTTTTCTCTTTCCAAGGTCATGGAAACACTGATTTAAGAAGTAAGAAAAATCTCGAAGAACTAAAGCTTTTAATGACTGACAGAACGGTTTTCGCAATAATAGGTCCTCTAATGATCTCACAGTGGAGCAAATTTTTACATCATTGTGGAGAAAATAAAATTTGTTGGCTTCATATTTCAAAAGCATTTGATAGGGTTTTTCATTCGGATCTTTTATCAAAAATACGTGCTTTGGATTAGCTCGTATCCTTTCAGACTGTTCAATCGAAGTATTATTATATGTTTTCAAATCTGAAAACCACAAAATAAATGCTGGTTTGCCCCCTAGGAATTTTTTCTGTCTCCATCACTCTTTGCTCATTTTTATTTAAGACCCTGTGTTTGCAACTTCTAATCTAATACATTCTTAGCATATTAAATTTATTTTCAGACTCACTTCCCGCTTCTTTGGATGTGGAACTGCTACGGCAAAATAGTATAAGCTCATTAAATTCTGACTTGAATACCGCATGGGATTTCAAAAACTCAATCCTATCTTGTATCGTTAAAACGAGTTATATCCTTCTTGTCATTGTCCATGGATTGCACTTGCAACAATGAGACTGAACATCTCGATATTATCGGTATGTGTGTCACCAACTACCTCTTCTGGAACTATTACATATGCGATGACGCGTCTCCCCTTCTGATCTGGAAGTTATTTTAACGGCTTATGCTTAAGAGAAATAGCCAGATGCATTCCTCCCCTTGAATAGTTCAACGGTAATACTCGTGTTTTAAATGCTCATCAGTGTACCTTCGAGCTCAACTTCAATCACACTGTCAAGTACAGAGATTCGTTCTTTGCCTTTGCCATTGCAATATTCAGGAATTCAAAACCGACACCTCCTTTCAATTCCTTTCCTTGTGGTTAAACTGTGTCTTTGCAAATAAGGGTTGTAACATCCTCCTTAGTGGGCACTTATTATAAATAAGAATTATTTATAAGTACAGGAACAATACGAACTCTTGATCAAAAAACTAAATTTTGGATTGAAATTACATCAATTTGCATTGACTTCCATTAATAAATACATATCTTCCAAAATATAAATTCATGAAATAAATTATTTTTTACTTATGCCTGTTGTTGTTCCGTTGCTCTTGTCCAATTATAACTTTTTATCTCACCTTTTTCAAATTGCTCTTGGCCACGAAATAATTAAAAAAAAAACATTTTCTTCTTTTTTTATTCTAAACATTCAACTTTACTTCTTTCTTTTGCCATTTCTGCGTGCCTTATCGTTTGAAAATGTGCCTTCATTTGATGTGCCTCGGAGAAACCTTTGTCACAAATCAAACACCTAAACGGTTTTTCGCCCGTATGTACACGTTCGTGTTTTTTCAACGTCGCCGAATAGGAAAAGTGAGCTCCACATATTGTACAACCATACGGTCGTTCATTCGTATGAGTTCTAAAATATCAGAGATAAATTAACAAAATAAAAACTTTGTGTAAATTAATTTAAAAAAAAAAAACTCACCTTTCGTGGCGTGTGACTCCGCTTCGGTCGCGGAATTTGCGAGTGCAGTAGGAGCAAGCATATGGCTTTTCGCCGGTGTGCACTCGAATGTGTGCACGAAGCTCACACGTTTGCATAAATCGTTTCGAACAAATTCTATAGATAGACAAAATAATTCAATTAGGTTGGTCCAATTAAACAAAATCTAGTAAGACAAACTATAACTTACTCGCACTCGTATTTCTTATCATTTCTGTGTAGTTTCATATGATAGCCAAATGTTGCTTTGTTTTTGAATAAATTGCCGCATATATTGCACATTAGTGTAACCGGTGGCTTGGGTTTTCTGCACGCTCTGCCCTGGAAGGTTTTGATCAGGGGTTTGTTGTCGTTATCATCTTCATCTTCGTCCTCGTCCTTTTTGACTTCAATTGCTTTGTGTGTCTCTTCACCACACTGATCTTCTACAATTGATTCGTAGTTGTTGTCCTGATGGTCTACTTCATCAAGGTCATCTTCGAGTTGATGTTCATCCTGGACCTCGTCGGGATTGTAATTATCTTCTTCTTGCTGTGAAAATTCAATTCCGTACTCTAATTTGGGTTCAGTGGAACTGGAGACATCCTTTTCGACAAACAGATTTGTTTTGTTTTCAACCACTTCTATTGCATTTAGTGGGTCACTTAAGTACTCTTGAGACCGTTGGCACAGAACTCGAAAACCATAGGCTACATTTAGAATGTCGGAACACTTTTTACAAATTTTTGATGGCAGATTGGAAATGTTTGGGATCTGTAAACAAACGTTTTTGTTTTCTGGAATTTGTTTATTAATAATTTTGTATGTGATTTACCTCCACTCCACAACAGAGTTCAAGCTTATAGAGGGTTTTTGAATCTTCGAATAACTCTATCATAGCGTCGGCAGATTCTAGGCATATTCTACATTGATTGTTTAATTCAATATCCATTATAAAAACTTATTCTAATGGAATTATTTTAATTTGATTATGAAGATCACAAATAATTTCTTATTTTTATTTTTAATAAATGTTTTCTATCTTGTTCTTCTTGACAAAAACATTTTTGACAGCCGTGGCTTTCACAAATTAGAGTCTCCAACTCTGTTTTTTTTAAGGTGCGTTCAGACGTATGAAACATTAAGAAAACATTTCTGAAATGTTTCTAATAGCAGTTTCATACCAAACCCAAAACCGGGTTTTTAGCCAAAAAGTTTTTGAAAACCCGAAAATCGTTCACATTGAAAATTTACACGTTTTTATTTGACATTTAAATTTGTTTAACACTGGCTGACAAATTTTGTATTGATTGTGAAGATAAAATTCTAACCAATTCCAATTGATTTTAACGTAACACTAGCTAGTCTCGAAAAGAGTTTCAACAGATGTTCTGGGGACGGGACGGGAATGGCTGAAGCTATCCTCTTTGTTTACTTCAACCGGTCCGAACAATTCAATAAGGAGAAGGAAGAGAAACAAAATGTTACAATAAAAATTCATTTTATTTAAACAACTTTTTTTTCTTTCACAATAAATTCAATCCAAAATACTGAGCTTATGACTATTGCTTCTGCTGGCCAAATGTCCCTTCAGAGTCGCCATATATTGTGGCCGTCCGAGAAACTTATATGCGGGGTTGAGAAGATTCTGAACGATTTCGTGTTAATTCCTAGTTGCAGATTCGTACCAAAATCACACTCATCCAGAGCGATCACTGAAGCTGTTATGATGGGCTGCAATTACTCCATGACTATCTCTTTGGTTTCTTCCTTTGAGGATTTGCCTGGCTTGTCCAAATGACTTAGGATCTTCTTGATGTTGGCATCGGTGTCCGTCAAGGAGTGATAGCCCACTGTTGTGGTTTTATTTACTGGAACAACATTGCTCCCACCAGAGATTTTCTTCCATACTTATTCTCCACCACAAATGAACTTATCGCCTTTCTCATATCTTCCAAACACTTGTAATTAAACAGAGTTACCGGAAAGTCTTTCTCTAGGTAGTAAGCGAAAGCGTCGAACTAAAACGTCATTACGAACTATGAGCAAGTCTACCTCGTCCTTTGGGTTGTCACGCCAGGAGCCAAAGTGGATTCCGGTTCCTTTCTTAAAAAATAGCGTTTGAAACTCTGGAGGATAAAGAAAGATCCTCCAGTGTCGCAAATATTCACCGAGGCTTTTGTTCTCAACGTTTCTTTTGTTGCCAAGCAGCTACCCCCAAGTTTCCTATTTTTTGTTTCTTTTTCTTTCCACATTCTGTAAATAAAAAACAAAAAGCAATAATTTTTATACTGTAAGGAAATTGTAGAAGTAATATTACTTTTTGTGTTTCAGCTATTTGAAAATCCAAATGATATCGTCAGAGCAAAATTCATTTTCCCCCACACGGTCGATTTTTGATTGACTCGGGCCCATTTGGCTCCTTATCTCCATCCTGTATGGATGTATGGATAGCTATCGTGTATGGCCAGCTGAAGATTTCTCAGCCATCTCTGTCAATCAGCAGGCAAATAAAAAAAAATACAATTTATAACAGTTCGTAGAGAACCAGGATCTAGTGACTTACCAATCGCACCTATTCCTGTTTACGAGTAATTTCGAGGATGGATGGACCTACAGTTTATATGCCAAATCCTAAACTTAAGGTTCTTGGCCATTTCCAGCCTCGTCAATGGTCAAAATGGTGGCAAGAAATGATAACAGTGCATGACCAATTTTCGAAGAGAATCATCTTCAGAGGCATATTTTCACCATAGTGCATTTTCAATAAGCAGAAATCGAAAAACCAATGCATCCACAAAGGGTTTATGGGGTGGCGGCATTATCAGGCCGTATTTTTTTTTAAATAAAAAGAAATAACAATTATTTCCTAAATAATTACTGTTTTATTTAAAATCAACATCGGCTCTTAAAATCTATCACCCTTTTTAAAAGGTTGCTTTAATGTCTTATCGAAAAATCATAATGCATTTAAGTTTTCTAGTAGATGATAACTCGAAATTCACAGCGAAAAGTTGAAACTAACAGGTCCATCCGAAGCGAATTGTTTTGCCTCAGTACCATCCCTGTCCAATGCATAAAGTGACATTTTTCTTTTTAGCTTCTGGGAGAGATTTTTAATTTTTGTTTACAAATTTCAATAAATAAATTGTTTATTTATTTTTTTTAAATAAATCAATTTAAATGGCAGACCCCAAATTACTACCATGTAGAATTTGTAATTTATACTTTGCCCCTTCTAAGTTATTAGATATAAGTGCAATTGAACAACAAATAAGGCTTCTAATTGGCATTGATGTGAGTTAAAAGTGCTCATTATATATTTATTTTTTGTTTTTTAAATAACAAAAATATCCTAATTCAACAATTATTCGTATCTATTTTAAAAGCTAATAAAAGGAGCTGATATACCAACGTCTATTTGTAACCAATGTAATGTAGACTTTGAAACTGCCC
Source organism: Eupeodes corollae (assembly GCF_945859685.1). Classification (NCBI taxonomy): domain Eukaryota; kingdom Metazoa; phylum Arthropoda; class Insecta; order Diptera; family Syrphidae; genus Eupeodes; species Eupeodes corollae. The sequence goes on along the minus strand of NC_079147.1, from coordinate 142,318,608 downwards.
GAGATTTTAGACGAAGGTGCATTGAATCAAATGAGTATTATGAAACAAAATGTGACAACGATCTTCTGAGATGTGATGTGATTCCTAAGATAGAACACATCGTAAGTATATGTAAATTAAAAAAGAAATCGCAATGTCTAAACAATCTATTGTATTTCATTTAGCCACTTTCACCAGCGCCAGTATCAGACAGTTCACTTTTCAAAGAATACGAAGAAGACGATGACCATCAACAGCACGACGATTCTGGAAATGATCATGACCCAGATTATACTTTGCAACAGGATAACGATGAGGATAATGAGGAAAACAATGAAGATGAGGATATATCAAGCAAAAGTTCGACGAAGCACAAAAAATCTGAAAACAAGTCGGTTAAGCGTGTTAAGAAAAAACAATCAAAACCAAGAGACTTGATGAATCGCAAACAGAAAGAACATCATGCTCTTGTTTGTGATATTTGTGGCAATGTATTCAAGGCTAGACACATCTTTGCGTTGCACAAACGAAGACATAGCAATGATAAACCTTATGTCTGCGAGTGGGTATTTTTTGTTCTTTTTCTTAATAATGACAATAAGTCGTCTTGTGGAACCGACTAAAATATGAGCCTTTTCTTTTCAGATTGTGTCCGAGTAAATTCTTTACAAATTCTGAGTTGAAACGTCACATGAGAAGGCATACTGGCGAAAAACCATACGAGTGCCAATATTGTCATAGGAAGTTTTCTGATTATGGAACTCATGTTAAACACGAAAGGTATTCTTTTTTTCAATGTATCCACAATCTTCTTTATAATTTATAGTTCTCAAAAAAGCTTGCAAAAAACGCAGTCAATGCATACAATAAAACTAAATACGAGATGAGAATCTTTCTACTGGTTATGTTGATGGGCTGTCAATTGATGACCAATTATTGGTGCCATTATTCTTTTCCCACCATGGTCTCTTGACTTGTTTCTTACCTCTGACCCTGGTAAGTACACTATTAGTGTCCTATCTCCTCTAGGCACATCTGACCATTGTGTCATATCAGCAAATTTCTCGTGTAAAAACTCTCCAGTTAAAGAAAGAGCTCCTAAGAGAACCGTTTGGCAATACGAGAAAGCCAACTGGGACGGTCTCAATAATTACTTTAGGATCTATAACTGGTCACTATGCTTCCTCGATAGTGACGTTGACGCCAGCGCTGATATGATCACAAGTTTGATTCTCCTAGGAATGAGAACTTTTATCCCGAATAGGGTTAAAAGCATCAGACCAAAGGAAAACGCATGGTTCGATGCGAGCTGTAAAGAGGTTATTAGGGTTAAGAAGGTAAGTTTCCGTTGTTTTAAAGCCAATCCAACTGAGGAAAACCGGAATAAGTTCAAGCAAGCCAGGAAGGCCTGCAACGCCCATATTCGACGGACCAAATTTTTACATGACCAAAAATTACGGAAAAAAATACTGCAATGTTCCAAAGGCAGTAAAAATTTTTGGTCATTTGTAAAAAATATGAGGAATTCTTCCTCTTCCTCGGTCCCTACGCTCGTTGTGAATGACACTCCATTTGTTAGCTCCTTAGAGAAAGCAAATCTCTTTGCTAGGCAGTTCGCCGCCAATTCAACTCTGCCAGTGAGTGTTATGACTCCGCCTGTACTTGAGCGAGTTAATGATTTTATGGGGCAAATCTTTTTTCGCACTCGTACCGTAGCGAGGGTCCTAAAAGATCTTAACATACACAAATCTGCTGGTCCGGATGGTATCCCCGCTATTGTTCTGAAGAGGTGTTCTTCATCGCTGGCAAAACCACTGCGTAAGTTTTTTCATCTGTCCTACTCCTCAGGTCTCGTTCCGAGCGGATGGAAAACCGCATTTGTCCAGCCTATTCCCAAAAAAGGCGAATCTTCCTCACCGTCTAATTATCGACCGATTGCACTTACGTCCCTTCTTTCCAAGGTCATGGAAACGCTGATTAATTATCAGCTCAAGAAATATCTTGAAGAACGGAAGCTTCTTAATGACCGACAGTATGGCTTTCGTAGCAATAGGTCCACTGGTGATCTCATGGTTCATCTCACCGAACAGTGGAACAAATCTTTACATAGCTTTGGAGAAAGTAAGATTATTGCACTTGATATTTCAAAAGCATTTGATAGGGTTTGGCATCAGGCTCTCTTATTGAAAATGCGTGCTTTCGGTTGGCATGAATCCCTCCTTCATTGGATTAGTAATTACCTTTCGAATCGTTCAATACAAGTTGTATTGGATGGATTCAAGTCTGAAAACCACAAAATAAATGCTGGTGTGCCCCAGGGCTCTGTTCTATCTCCAACACTCTTTCTCATTTTTATTAATGATCTCCTGTCTGCAACATCTAATCCAATACATTGTTTCGCTTTTCATATTCGTTTTCAGATTCACACCCCTCTTCTTCGGATGTGGAACTGCAAACGACAAAATATGATAATCTCATTAAATTCCGACCTAAACAGCATTGTACAATGGGGAATAAAAAACCGCGTGGAATTTAATGCTACGAAAACGCAATGCTGTCTTGTATCGTTAAAGCGAAATATACCCCCGCTGCCATTATCCATAAATGGCACTTGCATCGAGGAAACTGAACATCTGGATATTCTTGGTATGTGTATCACCAACCACCTTTTGTGGAACGATCACATACGCGATGTCGCCAAAAATGCCGCAAGATGTTTGGGTTTTCTAAGGCGATGCAAGAAGTTTTTCTCCCCCTCTGATCTGGCTGTTATTTACAAGTCTTATATACGTCCAAAGCTTGAGTATAACTCCCATATCTGGGCTGGTGCTCCTGCAACTTACTTTAGCCTCTTGGATAGTATTGAACGTAGAGCATTTAGATTGATTGGTGATATTACCATCATAAGATCATTTACGTCACTTGAACATCGTCGAAATGTTTCTTGTCTCACCCTGTTTTACCGTTATTTTAATGGTTTATGCTCTAGAGAAATAGCCAGCTGCATTCCTCCCCTTAAACAGTTCAACCGTAATACTCGCGCTTCTAGGAATGCTCATCAATATACCCTCGAGCCCATCTTCGGTCGTACTGTTAAGTATAGAGATTCGTTCTTTAGCCGTACTATGCGAATGTGAAATGCCTTACCACACTCTGTCTTTCCCAGCTATTGCAATATTCAGGAATTCAAAACCAATGTACACCGACATCTCCTTTCAACCCCTCTCTCCCTTTCCTAGTGCTCACACTGTGTCTACATAATAAGGGTAATATATCCCCTTGAGTGTGCGCTTATTATAAAAAAAAAAAAAAAAAAATTGCAGCTCTAGAGACATTGCTCTCGCTTGCTTCTGTCGATATATTCGTGATGGAACTGGCGGTCTACGTTACGTCTCATACAATACAATAACTGGAAAAGGGCTCCTTTTGGTCACAGAAACATACAAATCAATATTACCATAGAAATGGGCTCAAACTCAAAAAGGCTATTTAAAGCCGTACATAGATTTTAAACCAGTACCACAAACAGAAATTCTCAGAAGGAAGGACTGAATGGAAAACAGGTTTATTAAAAATAAATTACATATCTGTCTACGAATGCTTCCAAAACGGTGGAGGGTGTAGTTTCTGGCATCTTTACATATAATCCTCCCCTAGAAAGATCAGTAATACTTCCAGATTAGTGCAGTGTCTTTCAAGCCGAAGTAATGGCGGTTTTTAAAAGCCGCCAATGATCTTTCTTGACACAATTTGTATGACAAAAACATAGACATATTTATCGACAGCTTAGTAGCAATCAAGGCTAATTTAACAAAGTTAGACCTTGTACAACAATGCCGTAGGGAGCTTCGTTCACTCAGGAAAGCCAACACGTTTATCCTCTCAGTCCGATCCATATGGTATCAATTAGCTAAAGACTAAAGAACGAATCCACCAAAGTTTCATTGAAGGAATTTATGGCATTCTAACGGGTCAAACTCTTCAACCGAGCCAAAGCCGCAAGACTATTCTCTCACTGCGACGCTTACAAAGAATCCCTAAGAATTTACAAGAAGGCACTAAGGAAATCTGAGCGATCTTCTTGGCGATCCTTCTGTGGCACGATAGAAAGAACTTCCGAAGCCTCTAGGTTTCGGAAAATTCTTTCAACGAATCCAGCAATGCCAAGCTGCTTGAAAAATGCAGACGGCTCCTGGACAAATTCAAGTAATGAATCGCTGAACTTACTATTGGATACTTATTTTCCTGGTAGTTCTCTTACCGAAACTTGCAACAGTTATAAACGTTCAAGTCCTAATACAACATATCCAATAGGTCTGATCTCAAGGGACAAGCTACAATGGGCTCTCAACAGCTTCAAACCATTTAAAGCCGAGCTACAAAAGAATTCTGACATAATTGCACCAATCCTTGAGGCAGTTTTTACAAGCTGTCTTCACCTGGTCCATGTTCCCCCGGCATGGAGAGAAGTTAAAGTTGTTTTTATACCCAAAGTAGGTATATGCTCGCAATTCAATCCTTAAGATCTACGACCTATAAGTCTATCATCATTCCTTCTTAAGATAAAAGACTTCTGTATTCGTCTCAACATGACTATTGTAAAGGCAAATCGGTGGAAACAGCGTTACACACTTTAGTACGCACCATCGAATATTCCCTTCATCATAAAGAGTTCACTATGGTTGCTTTCCTTGACATCGAAAGTGCCTTTAACAACGTGGACACATCTGCAATCACATCTGCACCAACATCTCTAAATGTAAAGAGTTCGGTTCCAAAGTTGATTCATTTGATGCTGACTAGCAGAATAATCATCTCAAAACTAGGCAACTCTTCTGGCAGACGATTCGTTAGTAGAAGGACACCACAAGGTGGTGTTCTATCCCCTTTCCTCTGGAACCTAGTGGCGAATGAAATCCTAACTAGTCTGGAGGCGGAGGGTTTTAGAGTGATAGCCTATGCAGACGACGACGTTGCTATAGCAGTTTCAGGAAAGCATCTTAACATCCTAAAAGAACTCTTACAAAATGCCTTAGACAGACTAATTCTTTGGGCTGATCGGTGTGGACTGGGTGTTAACCCACACGAAACCGATTTAGTCTTATTTTCGAGGAGGTACAAAATTCCATTTGTCAACCCTCCCTATATTAAAGGAATCCAATTAAAATTCTCAGACGGGGCTAAATACCTGGGTCTTGTCGAAGATAAAAAAACTAAATTGGAAACGCAACGTACAGGAAAGAGTCAAAAAAGCTAATGTAACTCTCTTTTATTGCAAAAAAGCTGTCGGTAATAAATGGAGCCTACAATCCAGAATCACGCATTGGCTATACACATCGGTAATTAGACCGATTTTAATGTACGGTGTGGCAGTAAAGTGGACTGCTTTAGAGAGAGGAATAAACCGGGATAAAATAAATAAAGTCCAACGTTAAGCTTGCTTATGTATAAGCATATTGCTTCTCACGACCCCATCTGCGGCACTGGACACCTTACTCTACCTAACACCTCTTGACATTTTTAGCAAACAAACAAACAGCAAACAGCTGCTCTGCTATTCGCCTCAAAGCTGCATCGCGGTGGACTAACAACAACACTCCGAAATTTGTAGGAATTTAGAATCAAATCCAAAACACGCAGACGACACCATCCCCTAACTACAATTCGACAGAAATTTCCAGATTTCTATAGCTCCCAGATCTTTTTGGAAGGATAGGACATTCTTGGAGGATGATTCAATTCATTTTTACACAGATGGGGTTGGTGGAGGTGTGTACTCTGAACGAATGAAATCAAGTCTCTCATTCCGCCCTCCCAATCATTGTAGCGTGTTCCAGGCGGAACTTTTAGCGATAAAAGAATTCTTGTCCTGACTTAAAGAAACAGTGATATCAACATCTGATATCCGTATTTTCTCAGATAGTCAGGCCGCTAACATATCTCTGGATTTTGTCTCTACAAGCTCCATAACAGTCCATAACTGTCGATCATCTCTAATGGAGATGGAACAACAGTTTAATATTCACCTATGCTGGGTGCCGGGCCATAGAGACATTCCAGGTAACTGTAAGGTAGATGAACTCGGCAGGAACGGTTAGTGCAGCCCATCCTACCACGTTTGACACGTACTGGCATACCAATCGTTATTTGTAAATTGTTGCTAATGCAGGACGCTGTGAGGAGGGCAGGCACTAGGTGGAACAACATCACCACGTGTCAGGTCACAAAAAACATCTGGCCAACAGTGGATTTAAAATGTTGAAGGTGCGTGCTATCTCTAAGCAGATCGCATATAAGCTTGATAATAAGTGTCATAACCGGACACTGTCTAATAGGAAAGCCACTCGACTAGACGTATTCTCAAATGCCTTTTGGAGAAGCTGTATGGACGAAGGAGAGGAGGAAACAGTTCTTCATCTTCTCTGTACATATCCTGCTCTAGTTCAAAAACGCAAGAATTACCTAGGAGAATTCTTCTTTAACGATCTAAATCATATCAGCCTCTCACGTTTCGTAAAGGACTCAAACTGGTTCCATTGAGCTTAGGAGGAAGCCTCAAGATTTATGTGGTATCACAATTGGCCATTAAACTGGCCTAGTGTGTCCGTTTCCATCTTGGGCAGCCACTTTAACCTAACCAACCTAACCTAACGGGTGACAACTCATTGGGTACCCTGAACAAAACAGGATGGGTATAGGCTCATCGGATTTATTTAGAGGATGTAATGACGGCGACACTGAGAAGATACCTTTCACTTTCTATGAGAAATTCTTAAATTTTACCAGAAATCACGATGGTTCAGGGAGATGTTTTCTCAAACTGTACAGATGCATCACCCCATACAAATTTCCTAACCTAGCCATTGTTGACACTATCGCCACACATGGATCAATGTAGATCAATTGTAAAAGCCTGAAAGTGTGTGATTAAACTTATGATGTTAATAAATTCTCTTGTTCTATCCATTTAGATCCGGGTCCCTCTACTGCGCTGTTGTGGGCATGGATTCGAACACTTTTTGTGCCGAAACATTGGTTTCTATACGCTCTACATCACCCAACCATCTCAGTCATTGAATTTCTCTCCTTCTCGCTAAGTCAACGTCGCTGTACAGCTCGTTGTACCATCTTGTCCTACACTCACCTTCTATATATACGGGACAGTTGATCAGAGCAGAGCTTTCCTCTAGAAACGATCCAAGGTGCTTTCATCCACATTTTAAATTTGTACGTGGATAAAGAGGGTCTTTTATAGCTACACTTTGGTAGAGGGCCTTACTACTCAATAGAGGACTAGGTAGACAAAGTCGATGTTGGCATTTTGACCGAGAGGTCGGTGTTTTAGTCCCTTTCAGCATTTAGTTCGTTTTGCCTCATGACCCGCTGAACACATTTAAGATGCTTCTTACTTTATACTCACCAAAGTCCCATTCACATCGAGCTGAGTTCTTCCAATAATGTCAATGTTCTTATCACCACATGTGAGTAATTGGACGTACTTTTGACAGATAGTGCCTCTAGTGTTAACGTTAAAGAAATTACAGGACAGCGCATCACCTTTTCTAATGGCTTGTTTTGACATCGAAAGCTTTAGTTAAGTTGTTTCCAACCTTTATGGAGCAGCCTTGAAACCGAAGAAGAGATGGTGGGTGTCGATTTTTTGTTCTTGGGTTTTTTCCAGGACATGCCGTAATGTGAATATTTGATTGACCGTCCACATTTCCGGTCTAAAACCACGTTGATAAGGACCTATTAGGTTGTTGACGATGTGCTTTAGACGTTCACATATTACGGCATAGAAGATTTTGTGAGCGCTGTTAAAAAGACTGATTTCTCTTTAGTTAATGCAATTTAAAGGGTCTCCTTTTTTCTGTATCAAACAAATAATACTGAGGTTCATAGAGCATTCTTTCTTTCGGTTATATTTAACATGAAAACGTGGTGCTGGTTCATCAGAAAGTCGTAAAATAATATTGTAGGGATTCAGAAAAAAAATCACTAGTTCGTGTTGTTTGCAATTTTTTTGGCTAACCGTTATACGATGGTTTATCATTCCTTCCTGGTAATTTCATCCAAATTTTTTATTTCACAGAACCCACACCAATGACCGTCCGTTTTCTTGTCAACATTGCGGCAAAGCTTTTTCATGTGGTTTCGTTTTAAAAAATCACATGTTAACTCATACAGGCGAACGTAATTACAAGTAAGTTATTAATAAAATGACAACAAAAATTAATTATTGTTATTATTGTTTAAAAATGTTATTTGAATATTTTTTTTTCAGATGTACGGTATGCAATAAATCGTTTGGTCGTCAACATAACCTAACAACTCACGAAAAATCAATTTACCATCAAAATAATCTTCTTAAAAAAGAAAATTGCGATAAGTTAGATTCATAATTTTATAAGTATAGTTTAGTGTAATCATGTAAAGTTTTAATTTTAAAAATAAATAAATAAATTTAAATAAAGCTAAGTTATTTTTGAGCCGCAACGAGTGAAGAATTGAAAAATTTAGGTTTTAATAAGTCTCATTGAAAATTTGTCTAATATTGTGTCTGTTGCAGGTTGCAAAATCGAAGAACAAAAAAAAAGTCCGAAGTCGAGTTTTACGTACGAAAATTTGATTTGCCAGTCGTCGTTGTCAAAGGTGATAACCTGTGGTTGTATTTGATGGGTTGTAAATAAATAGACCAAATTTAAACAGATTGGAGAAAAAATGAAGTAAAAATTTCGCTGAGATAATAATCTATATTTCCAAGTGTCGTGAATGCAAATTTAAAAAGTCGCCTATAATAGGTTTAAAGGCAGATATAGTATTTTGAAACGAGAGAGGAGGGAGAGGTGTTTCCAGTAAGGCACCTCTTCTTATCCAGAGAGCAGCGGACGAATGCTCGAGATGAAATCAACGGTGGCGTCTACAATTCCAGTAAGGTTGAACTACTAAGGGAACACCTTCTACGACATATTCGGAGCCCAGGACTTTAAGGAGCGTTTTATCCGGCTCCCCGTCCTTGGAGTTATACTAAGGATGTGGGCATCCATGTTGGGGGTTGTGCCGTCGGGGTGACTTCCTGACCACGTACAAAATACCTTAGTTGCGAAGCACCACCAAACCTCGGATACGGACGAATTTTCTATTGACAACTCAAGCAAACGAAATAAAGACAACGAATTTCGGATCTATACGTGCAATGTTAGGTCCCTTAACAGACCACTTGCTGCCGAACAATTAGCAGAAGCCCTAAACTGTTGCAAGGCAGATATTACAGCCATCCAAGAAGTGCGATGGGATGGACCGGGAAAACGTAAACTTAAAGAATGCGATGTATACTACGGCGACTGCTGCCGAGAACAAAGAAAGCGTCTATTTGGGGGTGGATTTGTTGTTGGAACTAGACTCAGGCAAAAAGTCTTGAGTTTCAACAGTGTGAGCGAGCATGCCCCTACAGAGGAGAAAAATGAAGACACCGAAGACATATTCTGCTAGCTCTTAGGCAAGACTTATGAGCATTAAAATTGTTTTAGGAGATTTTAACGCCAAGCTAGGAACAGCAGACATCTAATCGGGAGATACAGCCTGCACGGCAGCACCTCCGGCAGGGAGGTCCTGCCATGTCCTTTTCCGATTGAGTCTCTAGTAACCTCTTATTTAGTCCTATGCTGCCTGCATTAAGCATTGAAAACCAGTGGCAACATTACCTTGCAGCCATCAGAGATGCCACCTCTGAAGTGCTAGGTGTCCCACGGCCACAACAGGGAAACCCCTGGTTTGACGATGAATGCCGGCAAGTGCACGAAGCGAAACAAAAGGCATACAAAACGGTGCTGCACAGAAGGACCAGAGCTGCTCGCAAGCTCTACGAGCAGAAGAGGAGAGACGAACACCGGCTTCTTAGAAGGAAAAAAAGAGAGCACGAGAAGGGCGCGATCAACAGGAATGAGGTTCGTAAATTTTACAAAAATGTAAAAAAACCTCCCAAGGGTATCAGCCACGAACCGAAGCCTGTAAAGAGGATCAGGGGAACATCGTAGTAGAACCGCAGTCTATGTTGAGAATATAGAAAGACCTCTTCTCCAAATTATATAACGGCGATGACGAACCAAATTTCGCTGTAAGGGAGATAGAACCACTCAACCTAGGCGACGCAGATCACCAATTCCGCCTACCCGACCTCGACGAAGTGAAGATAGCTATATCTAAACTGAAGTCAAACAAATCGTCCGAACTATACAAAGCAGCAGACGATAACTTGCTCCCAAAATCCGTAAGTGCATGCTCCCTACGAGCAAAATATGATCGGAAGAAAACATGACCGATGAGTGAAATCTCAGCATAATTTGCCCGATACATAAAAAGGAGACAATCTAAATTGCGTCAACTACAGAGGCATCAGTCGGCAGATCTTAATTTTAAAGCCGTGTATTACAGTATCTACAGGGGAGAGCTCTACAGAGCAATGTCTAGTTTTGATATCCCTGTCAAACTTACCCAGTTGTGCAGAATGACGATGGAGAATGCACGCTGCTCTATCAAAGTGGGAAAAGATCTCACCAATGCATTTGATGTCAAAAAAGGTTTTAGACAAATAGATAGACTGTCGTGCGTCACTTCTTGAACATCGTTCCGGAAAGAATTGGGCAAAACTCAACCGTCAACACTAGAGGCACAATCTTCCAAGGTCCATGCAATTACTCGGATACGCAGATGATACTGACATAATTGGAAAATCAAAACGTGATGTCATCAGTGGAGCGTTTTTGAGCATTGTGACGGAAGTGAAGAAGATGGGTTTAATAGTCAATGAGGGCAAGACCAAGTATATGCTTTCATCAAAAGAGGACATTGAACATCGACGTCTTGGACAAAACACCACCATGGACAGCAATAACTTTGAGGTAGTTGAGGACTTTGTCTACCTAGGCACCGCTATAAACACAGAAAACGACACCAGCGCTGTAATCAAACGAAAAATAGCTCTTGCAAATCACTGCTTCTTTGGACTTAGAAAGCGATTGAGTAGTAAAGTCCTCTCTCGAGCATCTAAAATAACCATCTATAAGACACTCATCATCCCGGTTCTCATTTATGGCGCTGAGGTCGGACCCTGTCAAAGAAAGATGAGAGCGTCTTAGGATGCTTCGAGAGAAAATTTGATGCATTATCCGTTTCCAAAAATACAGGACATTTTTTGCCGAGCCTTTAGGTTGTTCATACTTCTTTGAGATTGATTTCATCAACACTACTTCTGGTCTATTGGCATACAATCGTCTTATCCTTGATATTAGAAGTGCACCAGGTTATTTTCCATTCAATTATGAAAAGAATTTAACTGGACCTAAAAAGAGTTAAATGCTTTGTCGGTTACATTTTGTTCGGAGCTTCATTAGTTGATGAATGCAAGGAAACTTTATTTGAAGTTCTTCGCAGGCTTTTATTGCATACTGTTCTATTTTCAAAAATCAAAATTTCTGGAACAGTCTGTACATTTTTAACCGAACCAAAAAAAAGTGAAATCCATACTTGAAGCACTCTGCTCCAACTAATAATCAACAGTTGAAGGCTTTTAGAGGTTTCTAAACTTTTATCACCAATTTCTTCAAAATGTTACCACAAATTTAACAGATAACTGTCTCAAATTCGAAGTCAGTCGATTGTGAGAGTCCATTTAAAAAATGTAAACAGTCGTTAGTTCATAATTGTCTGCTAGTTTCAACTGATACCAGCTCATTTGGGGTAGGGCCACTCTTAGCACTTTTCGTGCTAGGGGTAGAAAAGCCAGTGCTTTTCGCATCATATACTCTGAGAGCTTCAGAGCACGACTAGTCGTAGGTGCATAGAAAAGGCCTCGCAGTGATTTCCGCAATTAATTGTGTCTTAAGTGGCAAATAAATTTTTTGAAGAATTTTTGACTTTTTATTTAATTTAAAAATTTTATTAAAACACATTTTTTATCACATGACTTTTGAAATCATATTTTTTCTCCTAGCTCAATAAGTTTTAAATTTTTTTTATGAAACAATGATTTTAAATGAGTTGTTAGATGCCCTGGATAGATGAAGTCCCTGTTACAAGTATGACACCTGTAGAAAAAAATAAAAATTAAGTTAATATTAGTTATTGTAAAAATAGCAAAATACAAAACATACTTATAATTTCTTTTGCCAGTATGAATCAAGATGTGGTTTTTCAGCATAAATTGATTTGTGAACGACTTCTCACAAAAATTGCAGCAAAATGGACGTTCGTTTGTGTGAGTTCTGTAAGGACAAAAAATAATAGTTTTAAAAACAATGAGCCAGATCACTTTTTCTAAAGGTCTGTTTTTTAGCTATCTACTATTGCTAAGTATTATATCTACAAACGCTTTTAATCTTATCACTGTTCCCGAGAGAGGTTGTGGTATTCACTTGAGTGACTTTTTCAATTGAGACATTTCATTTAATTATTCATTTATGTCGTGATAAGTCACAACTTAAAATTAATCAAATTTTTAAAGTATTTTAATAAAAAAAGGGTTTGATAATAGTATTGTTGATGCTGATTAACAACTCGTTGGAGACAAAGATGTGACATCAATTAGCAACGGGTCAAAAATAAGAGAAGACGAAACACGAGGTCAAGTTATCTCACCGAGAAGTCGATAAAATTTAATTCTGCTGGTGAATTGGTTCTCCTTGTAGATGCAAGAAAAGCTATGCTAGTTTTGGTATCTGGGATCTGGCATTATACGATTTACAAAAAGGATGTATTAAGGTAGGTAAGATCTTGGAAAAAAACCAGGAACATCTTATAGATTTCAAAGACGCGTATGACACCACCTGTAGGGACGAGCTTTACGGAGCAATGCCTGCTTTTAGCATCCCTGTCGAACTTGTCCGTTTGTGCAGAATGACGATGGAGAATACACGCTGATCTATAAAAATCGTGAGAGACATCAATGTCAAAAAAGGTTTTAGACAAGGCGATGCACTGTTATGCGACTTTTTCATCATCTTTCTGGAAAGAATCGTACAAAAGTCTAGCGTCAACCCAAGAGGCACAAACCATATAAGAAGACCATCTATAAGACGCTTGTCATCCATAATTAATTTCCCCTAAACAACATAGTTTTGAGAATTTTAAGCCTACAAGTATCAACCTTGTTGAATTCGTGTCCTTTACGCTGACAGCGCTTGAAAACGGAACGAATGCTGTTATCTCCACTCCAAATCTATTTGAACTGGAGTCTAATTTTAACATCCGATTTTTTAATCGATTTACCCAGAGCCGCGTTTATAATATTCGCTTTAGATCCGCTCCCTCCTGCCCTTTTCTTGCAACCTATGGCGTACCACAAGGTAGCCAATTAGGCCCTCTCCTTTTAATATCCATACAATTAATGTTATGGAGTGGATTTCTAAATATTCCCATGCCTCACTTAACGCTCATGATACACAATTTTTCAAGTTCATTAAGTCGATGCATGATTTTTACCTTATCCAACGAGATCTCAAAAATTTCTCAGTATGGTGTACAAAAAGCTGACGGTAAATTACTTTTACACGAAAGCGAGTAAAAACTTCACACCGTCAATACTTTCTCCTTAGCAATCCATTTGTACTGGTGAAATGAATTTTGTCAACTCCTACGTTACCCGATCTCTCTACATCACCTTGGTCCGTCCTCTCCTCGAATACTGTTCTCAGATATGGTCCCCCTATAAAGGCGTACATATTTCAAGAATTGAAAGCGTTCAAGGATGTTTCCTTTGATTTTGAAAATAAAGGGAAAGCTTATCTGACGTTAAGCGTCAAGAATGGTCAACTGATGCATATTGATGCATCCAGTATTAGTGAAGTTTTCTTTAAAGAAGTATAAGTTGTCTGTACTTAAGAAGGTTATTAAATGGTCTTCACTATATGGTTACTGCATCTTGCGAGGAATTGAACAAATTCTCAAAGAGTAATTCTTGTCATGAAAAAGTGCTTTCTCAAATCAGCCGCTCTGATTTGCATACAAACTATAGGTCCCTCCCTGCAATTACTCGTACACAGGAATAGTTGAGAGTTGTAAATCACTAGGCCCTGGTTCTTTACGGACTGTTGGGCCACCTAATTTATTTATTTATACTGGTGGTAAAATGAGTGACCGCACCATTCTTCGAATTGGTGAGCTTCTGGAAAACCTATAGAAGAAGATAAAGTTCTTGCAGTTTTGTTAGTGAGTTTGCCAAAATCATATTCTGGGCTCGTCACTGAAGTTGAAAGCTTGTGATGAATTAAGAGTTGAGAATGATATTTGGTACATCGACTCTGGAGCTACAATCCATATGACACACGATAAATCTTTAAGTCGATCCGAAATGACAACACAAAAATATATCTTGCCAATAGTTCTTCGGTGATGTCTTCAGGCGTACTAGAGAGTTCTTCTAAATCCCCGAAGAAATAGTTGCCAAGCAGTTTCTTCCTTTGATGGGAGAGTGCTGGACAGTGACACAGAAAGTACGGGGTGTCTTCAATCACCTCCTCGTCACGGCATCCTCTGCATAGATCATCTGAACTGATTCTCATCTTTTTCATGTGATAAGCTAACAAATTATGTCCAGTGATTATGCTCACAAGAGATCGAAGTGATCCCTTCTGTAGCTGCATAATTTTTTCCGTTCTTTGTTTGTTAAAACAGTGCTAAATCTTTCTTATAGTGCCGCAGATTCCACCTTTCATCGGACTTGATAGTTATACTTTTTGAGATTTCCTGTTTTAAATAACAGGTAGAGGTGCTAACTAACTGAGCTTGGCTTACGTCAAGCATTGACCCTAATCTTGCTAATTCTAAGTCTAATATTGTGGTGTACACTAAGAACGTTAAGCTCTTCGCGGCAGCATGAAACAAGCTTTGATTTTACCTTAGTTACAGTAATTGCTTTTATTGCCGCTTGGTTATCAATCTAAAAGGTGATATTAGCTCATGGTGTCGCCATCATTGATACCTTTTTAGCAGCTGTTGTCACTGCCAAGAACTCCGCTTGGAAGACGCTACTGTAGTTTGGAAGCCTAAGCTAGGCGGTTAACTTGAGAGCTTCAGAATAGAAGCCTGCCCCTACACCAGTGTCCATTTTGGAGCCATTAGTATAGATAGCTATTGACGACTCACTGGAGTATGGTATATTATTTATCCATTCCTCTCTGCTTGGGATGGCAGCCTGGAATGGTTTATGACAATCAAGTTCGGGTATTTTATAGTCTGTTGTAGTACTATGACCCATAACTTTATGCATGTCCTATAGAACTGTTTATCCAGACTTTAGTTTGACTAAGTCTCAGGGCACTTTTGGCCGCAGTTTCTTGAACAAGGAGGCATAACTTCCAGTCCCGCAGTTGGAGTGGATCTCTTTGCTCCCGTAATGCCAGTGCACGCAAGTCTATGAATTTTTATCAAAGTTTTCAGGTTCGTGCTCTTTTCTAAAGCTTTCCACCATACCAAATTACCATGGGTTAGTATTGGTCTAATTATTGCCGAATACATCCATCTGATAATTTTAGGGTTTGGTCCCCAGGTTTCCCCGAAAATTCTATTGCAGGAGTAAAAGGCAATCGATGCCTTTTTAAATCTATCTTTGGTGTTCAGGCCCCAGTTTAGTTTTTTATCTAAGATCATACCGAGATACTTTGCGTGATCAGAGATTTTAAGAGGGCAGCCTTCAATTGAAAGTAATTTAAAATCAGGTATTTTGCGCCTATTAGTAAATAGCACTAGTTCTGTTTTAGCTGGATTTACTGTCAGCCCACAGTTCCTAGGCCATTTGCTTACCAACGAGAGGGCGTATTCGGTTTGTTCACTGATAGTGGGTAGGGACTTGCCAGTCGCTAGTAATGCAAGATCATCAGCGTAGGCTATTATCCTTACTCCACTTGATTTCAATTTAGAGAGCATGCCGTTCATGTTGAGAAAACTCCACCCTGAGGGGTGCCCCTGGATGTGGTTACTCTCACCTTTTCTTCCACTAGCTCAGAGTTAATTTGTAGCTTTTTGAGCATACAACAACCGATAAAAACCTATAGACTTGAAGTGTCAAAACGAATCACACCCATCGAAACAGGTTTCTTGTGTCCAAATGAAAAAAAGGATGTTTGCACGATCCTGAAGAAAGGATACCCTCTAAACTGCACCAACTATAGAGAAATCAGTCTACTAAACATCGCCTACAAAATTAAATTTTCTTTGCCGTAATATGTGAACGTCTAAAGCCCATCGTCAACAACCTGATAAGTCCTTATCAGTGTGGTTTTAGACAAGGAAAGTCCACAGTCGGTTAAATATTCACATTACGGCAGATCCTGAAAAAAACCCGAGAACACCAAATCGACACCCACCATCTTTTCATCGATTTCAAGACCGCATATGACAGCATCTACAGGGAAGAGCTGTATAGAGCCAAGCCTTGTTTTGGCATCACTACCAAACTCGTCCGTTTGTGCAGGATGACCATGGAGAATTCACGCTGCTCCAAAAAGGTTGGAAACAACTTAACAGAACCTTTCGATGTCAAAAAAGGTTTTAGACAAGGTGATGCGCTGTTATGTGATTTTTTAACATAGTACTTGAAAGAATAGTGCAGAGCTCACACGTCAACACTAAAGGCACATCTTTAAAAAGTCTGTCCAATAACTAGCATATGCTGATGACTTTGACATAATCGGAAGAACTCAGCGTGATGTCAATGGGGCTTTTGTGAGTATTGAAACAGAGGCGGCAAAAATGGATTAAACGGTTAATGATGGCAACACAAAGTCAAGAAAGGACCTACAACACCGACGTCTTGGTCAAAACGTAACCATCGACAGACGTAACTTTGAGTTAGTCAAGGACTTCGTGTACCTAGACTCCGCTGTAAACGCAGAAATCAACACCAGCGCTGAGATAAAACGAAGAATAACTCTTGCTAACCGCTGTTTCTTTGGGCTGTACAGCAACTTAGTCTTAGCCAGGGTAAAAGTCCAACGACTAAGATGGCTGGGTGACGTAGAGCGCATGGAAACCAATGCTCCGGCCCGGAAAGTCTTCGAATCCACACTCACGGGACAGCGCAGTAGAGGAAGACCACGAATCAGATGACGTGCCAAGTGGAAAGTGACCTCACCCAACTTGTAGCGCGAAACTGGAGACATCTAGCTAGGGACCAAGCTAGATGGGGAAGTTTGTTGGGTGAGGCCCTATTTCACACATGACTGTAGCGCCACTTTAAGTAAGTAAGAAAGTAAATTTGCCTAAACTGCTTTTGTGAAAATCAAATTAATTATTATTATTTAATTATTATCGTTCCTATGAAGAAGTCTCGTTATTGTTTCTAAAGAAAATATCCTTTCATAACATTCTTTTAAAAAGAACTTGCACTTCAGAAAATTATATTGGTAATAAAACGAAAAATGTAACTGACACAAATATTATTTATTTACTATTTTGTGTATGATTACTTAAAAAATCAATAATTACTTGTTTTTTAAGTAAATGATGCTTTTCAATTACATGTACTAACTATATGTAATTAGTAATTCAAAATTATTCAATTTCATTTTAAAGTAATTGAAAAATTGCGTATGCGATCATTTTTGTAATCATTTTTTCCCAACTCTGTTGTTAACATTCCTATTTCATTAACGTAGACATATTTATTATTTAAAAGTATTTCAATATTATTAACATGACATTAAACATACCTCTCGTGTTTTTTATGTGTTCCATAGTCGGAAAATTTGCGATGACAATATTTGCATTGGTATGGTTTTTCTCCGGTATGTTTTCTCATATGGCATTTGAGTTCCGTATTAGTATGAAATTTATGTAGACATAATCTGTAAATTATTGTGAAATTAGTTAAAGAAATAAGGAATTCAAAAAGAATCTAGAAAGTACGTTATTTGTATAGCTCATGATTTAGTACACCAAAAAGCATTAGGGTCGTATTGTAACTGTCAAACTATCAAAACTTCTACTCAAGGTAAACATTAAAAAAATAACTTACAATAGTATTAGATAATGAAAATTATAAATTTAATGATTTATTAAAGAATTATGAATTAAGCTGGATTCCAGCAGTAAAGCCACACGCATTTGGGAGAGGAAGTGGTGGAGGATTATGGGTATATCGCAAGCATCTTGATGTTGTTTCTATGAATTTTTTAAAAGTTGAAGAAATGGAAGTATTGGAGCTAATAATAAATGGTTCAGTGGTCCACATTATAACCATTTAACTGAACTATTCACACTGGACGAGATTATAACAGACTCTGCGTAACCTTACAAACGCTAGGCTCAATGGATTTACTTCTGATTGGAGATTTAATAGTGGAACTTCGTCAACAATCTTTAACCACTATCGCCGATCTAAGGATAATATAAGTGATGCGAAAGGCGCTAAAATATTGGAAATAGCCGATTCTTTGGATGCAAGGATGCTCAACGGAAGCTGCAATGGCGATCAAAATGGCGACTATACATTTATTCGAGGAACATCGTGCTCAGTAATAGACTATTGTTTGTGTCCGACAAATGGAATACGATTGTCAGTGATTTTAGGATAGCTGAACAGACTATTTCGTACCACATGCCTTTGGAAGTGTCTTACATAGTCTCTGGTACCGAAGATACAACCAACACAAAGCAACTGAGGCTGCTTCCCAGGCTGAGATGGAAAGATAGATTTCTTAACATTTATCGTAATACTTTAAAATCAGAACTTGCATCACATATGTTACATAACTAATTATAACTTAAGGACCTGACTCAAATGATACTCAAAGCTGTCCCAGCGGGCGCGGAAGTTAAGGTTTATAATATTTTTAAGCAGGGATGGTTTGACGATGAGTGTCTAAAAGCAAGAAAAAAATTGTTCGCTTTCTTAAAGGTGCTGAGGAAATTCAACACATCTTTTTTCAAAATAATGTATGCAGATGCCAATAAAACATTTAAACAACTCTGTTTTGAAAAAAGAGAAAGTCTAGAGCGTCAAAACATTAACGTTTTAAATACGACAAAGTCATCCGCAGCATTTTGGAAAGCCGCCAAATCAATCAACGGAAGAACCAATTTAATGGCTGCATCACTGAAAGCGTCTGAACTCCGTATTTATTTATAGCGAAATTACTCAACGCCCCGCAATTTTGCACCGATTCCAGTACGCAGCTCCGTATTTCAAAGATGAACTTCTTAATGCAATTGATAATGCCAAAATAAGTAAGACACCGGGTGAAGACCGAATTCCACTAGAGTATTTTAAGAACTGTTCCATAGAGTTCTTATTTGTATTGACAGAGAAGTTCAACAGAATTTTTGAGAGCGCAGACGTCCCTGAAAGCTTCAATAGGTCAATAATATACCCCTTACACAAAAAAGGATCTTATGATGTACCGGAAAATTATAGCGGCATCTCCTTCTTGAATTCTTCCGTAAAGCTTTTCGGTACTCTAATTTTTAATAGGCTTACACATTGGGCGGAAGAAAAGAAAATTCTTAATCCATTTCAAGCAGCATTTAGAAAGAGCTATTCGACTATAAACCAATTATTCAGTTTGATGCAGAGGACTTCAAAAGAAGGAAACAAAAACTTTACACCTTTTTCGTGGATTTTCGGGCTGCGTTTGACCGTAAAGCGCTTTTTTATAAGCTTTATAAGACTGGAGTATTCAGTAGAGTCGTTACCCTTGTCAGAGCGATGTATGAAAATAATGTGGCCTATGTATGAGATGGGGAGTATATATCTGAAGAGTTTTCAACAGAAATGGGAGTTAAACAAGGCTGTGTTTTGAGCACACTACTATTTGTTTTGTCTATTAATGATATCTTTGAGGAGGTCGGAGGAGGAATCCAGTTCGGAAGTACTCGGATACCAGGACTGATATTTGCGGATGATATTACCTTTTTTTTCTGAATCGGTGGAAGAAATGCAGAGTATGGTGAACAGACTGAGGACATACTGTGAAAATTGGAATCTGTCAGTTACTTTACAGAAGTCTAAAATTATGATATTTCGGGGCGGAGGAGGAAGATATTCAAATAATGAAAAGTGGATGTACAAAGGTGTATATGTTGCAATTGTTCAAGAGTACAAATACTTAGGGGTTTTAATAATAAAAAAAGCATTTTGAGTCTAAGCTAGCGGAATCGAAAAGAGCAGTTTCTTCTGTGTGGAAACATTGCATCGATAATAAAGGTGTCAAGCATAGTACAAAGCTAAACATTTATGCTTTATACCGCGCAAGTTTTCGGATATTGGAGGAGGTAGAAAAGTTCCTCAGGTATTTCCTTAAGCGCATTTTTCGGCTACCAATTTGCACTCTAATTTATTTGCTCCATTGTTCTTAAGGACCTTAAAGCTGCATTTTGACTTCATTATTAAGGCGATGAAATGGACGAAGAAATATTGCCGAGACAAGTAGTTAAAAAGATTTTGTCATCCAAAGGTAATGTAGAGTGGGAGGAGTTGGCTCTTAGCTTAGGTGAAACATCGAACTTTTACTCGGTATAAGCCATAAGTAGTACCCGTGGCATGACGGTTAGTGCATTGGACTGTCATGCGAGAGGTCTTGGGTTCTATCCGTGCCTGTGCCACCTAAAATTGTATTAACGGGTGCTGCCTCTTGACAAATTCTCCAATAGTAATTCTTGTCATGAAAAAGTGCTTTCTTAAATTAGCCATTCGGATTCGGCATATAAACTGTAGGTCACCTCCATCCCTGACAACAGTACTCGCACACAGGAATGGTTGAGAGTTGTAAGTCACTAGGCCCTGGTTCACAACAGACTGTTGCGCCACCTAATTTATTTTATAAGCCCTTTAGATGTCGCGTATAGAAGTTTTATAAAGGAAGCTAAATCTTCGCAACATAGAATGATTTACACTCAACTAAATTTAGACCTTCAAGAACGAACATACCTCCTCAACCGTTTCCCCATAAGTATGATAAATGTTATATTTAAAGTAAGAGGCGAACTATTAAATTTAAATTACATTTCGCATCGACTATATCTGCCGATCCTATGCGACCTTTGCAATCTTAATGAGAGAGAAGTTGTACAACACTTCATTGCAAGATGTCCTGTTTTGAAAGAGTTTCGTATAAAATATTTTGGAGCAGCTGTGATGGAATTGGCCGAAACATTAGAACTTCTGAATGGAAAATTAGGCTGGAAAATTTTATATACATTTATAACAACCGCATTGGCCTATAGACAACGTATCCGCGAAGCAGACTTTTAATTAAACAACTACGTTAATTATACAATTAAACTTAAATACATTGTCAATCTGGTAGACGGCCACTGGCCAAACCATATAGTATGATAATTGTTAATTTTAAAATCATTTTTCAAATAAAGTTTTTCTAACTTCTAACTAACTTAAAATACATACAGAAACAATTTTTATAGATCTCAATCATTTGGGTAGAATTTAGTTTCAGTTTCAGTTTATTTATTTATAACGCTTACACAGTAAGATAATAGATATCTTATAAATTAGTGAAAGCCTATGACTTAACTTTATATAACAATTCAAATTTAAAAAAAAAAAATACGGTAAGAAAATAATATAAAATTTAATTATATACAAAAAAGAAAATAACAATAATTTATAAATAAAATATTAATTGACGTTAAAATAGAAATAATAGAAATAGAAGAAGGAAAAGATAGTTAAGTTAGTTAAAGTTAAGAAGAGAAGATAGTTCATTTAGTTAAGTTAGTTGCTTTGGTTGGAAAAGAAGATTTTAATACTTTTTTGGAAAATATGTATATCACTAATATCCTGCAAATGAGTTGGAAGTGAGTTCCAGAGGCGACATGCAGCGATGAAAAATTGCCTTTCTGAGGTCAAACACGAAAAGCGTGTCAAAATTACAGATGTCGATCTATTCGATGTTGACATTCTGATTTTTTCAAACAGATAAGCTGGTTGGCGTGTTTTCAAGATTTTAAAAAACAGTATCAATGTTCGAAGCTTCATGAAGTCATTAAAAGGCATACTAAGAAGAATCTCTTGCAAATGTGAAATATGGTCGTACCTTCTTAAGCCAAAGATGTATCGAATGACACTATTGAATGCTATGTTTAATTTATGTTTGCTGATGGAATCGCAGTTGTAAAAAATTTCGCATCCATGAGTGAGAACAGGTATTACAAGGTTCCTTGCAAGCATTAGTCTGATTTTCAATGGAGTGATGTTTTGGGCGGTCCACAGCGTTCTAAGCGTTCCATAAGTTTTACCTACTAATTGGTTGATGTGGTCATTCCAGGTCAATGTTTTATTGAAAATTACTCCTAGATTTTTACTGGAATTTACGAATTCTAACGGGTTTTGGTTTAGAAATATGGAAGGAAAGTATGTTAAGTCTAATTCTTTTCTTGATATAACCAGGCATTTGCATTTGTTTGCGTTGCACGACGCCCAGTAGGATATCTTTTCTAGTTCTTGGTTCAGGGTGAAAGCGCAGTCGTCAATTAAACCCAAAGGACAGCTTTTGTAAATTTGAATGTCATCAGCATATAAATGTTTTGATACTTCATTTATAATGAAACCGATTTCATTTACATATAATGAGAATAGAAGGGGGATAAAATTGATCCTTGAGGAACTCCTTGTTGAACCGGAAGAAAATCGGAGAGATTTCCATTTAAGAAAAAAGGAAGAAAGTAGTTTAATAGCTTCTGAAGATATTTTGAATCTGTGACGCAGTTTATTCAGAAGTATCGAGTGATTCACCATGTCGAAAGCTTTTGAAAAGTCTAATAGGACTAAAAAAGTTACATTATAAATATCGAGTTCAGTCCTTATGTCTTCAATTATTTTAGTTATTGCCGTTATACAGCTATGGTGCGAACGAAAACCTGATTGAACATCGACTAAAAGGTTATTGCGACTGACGAAGTTGCTTAATTGTTTTTGCATTATCCTTTCACATACCTTAGATAGAAATGGAAGTATTGAAATTGGTCTAAATTCATTGCAGAGCGAGTTTTTTGGGATGGGAATTATTTTTGCTTTTTTCCATTGATGTGGGAAAATGCCAGTTGTAAGGATTGAATTTATTACATGTGTAAAATAGGGTAGAAGCAAAGGAAGAATAGCTTTAATGAAAATAGGATTCAAATCATCAGCACCAGTGGCATTTGACTTTATACTTATACAACTTTCAACTATGTCTAAGGCGTTCACACAATCGAAACTGAACAAAGTGTCTGTAGAAGGTGGAGGTATGGTATTAAGAGATTCATGGTCTCTTAGAGTTATTATAGGTGTAGAAACAAATTTACTGTTTAGCTCATTAATATTCAATTCAGCTGGAAAATTATTTCTTTGTTTGCCTATTCCTAGCTTGCGGAGGTTGTTCCATATTTTACGACTATCCGATTTTAGTTCTAGACGGTTAGAGTAGAACTGTACTTTTGCGTGTCTTACCTCTTGAACTACTTTATTTCGCAATGATTTATACAAATCACAGAGCTCGTAAACACGGAACCGTTTCCAGCGTCGGTATACTAGATCACGCTGATTTATAAGTTCTTTAATTCTACTAGTAAACCATTGTTTATTTTCGCGGATTCTAGTTTGTGCTTTTAATGGAACGTGTCGATCAAATAAAATATTAATATTTGTGTTTAGAAACTCGACTTGGTCATTTGGTGAAGGCATTAGGAAGATGTCATTCCATGTTATCATGTTTATATTATTTTCAAGACGTGTTTTATTGATATTCTTAAAATCTCTAAACTGAATTCTAGAAAACATTTGGTTTACATTTAAATTAAAATCATAGGTCAAAAAAATAAAATCATATCTAGAAAAAACTGGTGTTTCAAGCTGATCATATAACAGTACTCTATCTTTTTCACTTACATAGGAGTGGTCTATCATCAGCGTACAGGAAGACTGGGAAAAGTGGGTGGGTTGAGTATTGTTCACTGAGTGCAAGTCAAAGGATCTCATATTTTCAATTAACCTTTTGTCAGTTAAATGGTCACAGTTAAAGTCCCCGCATATAATAACGTTTGAAGAGATAACAGTAATTTCTTCAATAACTCTATAGATTTGTTCCAAATCGATATACCTATTAGGTCTATAGAAAGTTCCCAAGAGAAGATTACCTTCACTGCCTTTAACCTCCAAAAAAAAATACTCACAAGAAGAGCTGGGTGACGAATAGTATAACTTCTTACAGATAGGGTTTTCCTTAACATATATAGCAACACACATTTAGTTAGTTGATTCGGAAACGATAAAGCCAAGCAATGGCGGATGCACGGGTTAGGGCATATACTTTAGTAATGCTTTAAATTATTTCATATGACTTTAAGAAGAAACCTTGAATAAGAGATCGCCTATAATAAATAAGATAAGTTGCCTTTAAATTCCTAAAACTGCTCTTTAGTTCCATCCTTTTTTTTTGAAGCACAAAAAAGTGTAAGGCTTTCTTCAAGTGCTTTTTTCAAAACTAGTTTTCTATTAAATACTAGTAAAACTAATAACTTTAAAGATTTAAAAAAAATTAAAGGAATCCACTTCTTGAAGTAAATTTGATTAAGATGCTCTAAAAATGAGATTTAAACACGAATTTAGATGAATACAAAGAATACAAATGTCTCAAATACAGCAAAAGTAACGTTTTCGTTTAAACTTATGGCTAATAAAAAACATACTAAACGTTTCAAATCTATAAATTTAATATAAAGGATTAAAATCCTTCGATAACTGAAGTGAATTTGTAATGGGCACTCACTGCACACCTAATTTTCTTCCCAACTTATTTGTTTACCTTAATTTTAATTAATTTTATTTTTAGAAAAATAATGTAGTTAAATGGATCTATTTCCTTAAATTCAAAAACCAAAAATTTTTCTCTCCATAATTTTTGATGGAATTCTCCATCGACAAAATAAATCAATTTATTCTTAATCTAGATCTGTCAAAACACTTCTTTTTTTTTTTTTGCATTTCTTTGGTAAATAATAAATTGATTTATTTTTGATTTAAGATCAAAATTGCAATTTTAAAAAAATATTTAGCTGGGAGCTTGAGAGTTCAACAGCAATCCATACCATGCCCAAGAAATTACACAAATACAATGACAACAACAAAAAAAAAAAACAGATTCAAATGTGTTCCACGCGCCCCGAAAAAAATCAATTTTTAAAGGAATTCTGAATCTACCCATGGAAAACCCCATTCGTTTTGTTGACTCTTTTAAGTTCAAAATATTCCCAAAAGGTTCACGCAAAACAGTAATTTTTTAGAATTTGTAATTAGAATCTACGGAAAGAAGAATAATAACGATGGTAATAATAGACTTGCTAACAAAATACTTCAAAAAAATCAATACAATTCTTCATGTCCGGTTCTGTTTTATTTTCCTACAAAAAAAGAGAAGATTTTTCTTTCAAACTTTCTTGTTAACTTCGCATAGGAAGTTATTGTAATGGGTCCGATTTGTTTAATTGAAAATTTTGACATTTCTCGACGTTTCAAGGTTCCTAGAGTCGAAATAAAAGATTTTTAGAAAGATGTCTGTGCGTGCGTGTGTACGTACGTTCGTACGTCCGTACGTCCGTACGTCCGTACGTTCGCGACGTTTTTTTCGTTGTCCATAGCTCAAGAACCAGAAGAGGTATCGACTTCAAATAAATTTTGTTATACAGATAATAAGGCAGAAAGATGCAGAAAGGGCTCTCAAGAAAATTGCGTGGGTGGTTTTTTTACCATAGCAGTTTAAAAAAAAGGTGAACATTTTGGTTAACCCTAAATATCTTACGAACCAAAAACGCTAGAGACTTGAATGAAATTTTATATAATATATTGTAACGTGATACAAAACAGGTATATTTTTAAAAAAAAATCAATATAATGGTTTTTTTTATAAATCAAAAAAACTAAAAAAAAAATTTGTAACCTCCAAAATTTTACGACTGAAATATGATTTCATCTCTAAAACAATTTTGTGCAACGAGGAATAATGTTTTTGACATCTGATAAAATTTTGAGAAAAATCTAATTGACAGTTTTTTTTACAAAAAATAAAAACCTAAAAAAAAATGTATAAAAGTTGGTAAAAATTGATTTTCGACTAAAATATCTTTTCAAAACTCTGAGATATTGGCTTTAATTTACTTTTATCTTTTAAAAACTATTGTTGTTAATATTCAGTAAAATTTTGAAAAAAATCGAATTGACAGTTTTTTTTACAAAAAAATAAAAACCGAAAAAAAAAATTAACAAAAGTTGGTAAAAAATGATTTTCGACTCAAATATCTTTTAAACACTTTGAGATAATAGCTTCTAACAAATTTGTTTTTATAAAAAATATTGTTTTCAACATTAAGAAAAATTTTGAGAAAAATCGAACTGACAGTTTTTTTTTACAAAAAATAAAAACCTAAACAAAATGTATAAAAGTTGGTAAAAATTGATTTTCGACTCAAATATCTTTTCAAAACTCTGCGATATTGGCTTTAATTAATTTTATCTTTTAAAAACTATTGTTGTTAACATTCAGTAAAATTTTGAAAAAAATCGAATTGACAGTTTTTGTACAAAAAAATAAAAACCACAAACAAAATTAACAAAAGTTGGTAAAAAATGATTTTCGACTCAAATATCTTTTAAACACTTTGAGATAATAGCTTCTTACTAATTTTTTCTTATAAGAAATATTGTTTTCAACATTAGGACAAATTTTGAGAAAAATCGAACGGACAGTTTTTTTTTACAACAAATAAAAACCTAAAAAAAATGTATAAAAGTTGGTAAAAATTGATTTTCTACTAAAATATCTTTTCAAAAATTTTAAATATTGGCTTCAAACTAATTTTATCTTATAAGAAATATTGTTTTCAACATTTGGTAAAATTTTTAAAAAATTCGAAATGACAGTTTTTGTACAAAAAATAAAACTCTAAAAAAACAATACTAAAACTTGGTAAAAATTTACTTTCGGCTCAAATAGCTTTTCAAAAATTAAAAATATTGGCTTCAAACTTATTTTATTTCACAGAAAATATTGTTTTCAATATTCAGTAATTTTTATATAAAAATCCAACAGTCCGTTTTTTTTCATAAAAAATAAAATCTACAAAAAATAGTACGCAAATTTGGTAAAAATTGAAAAAAGTACATATAGACAAACTTTTAAGCAAGACAAATCGACAGACGGGATGGGAAGTTATCAGTGTGGGTCGCATCCCAGCCTCTTTTTTCTTTTTGAAATTGAAAAGCAAACACTTGTGGCTGCAATTTCATCATTTGAATAAGCTGCTCTAGTTCGTAAGTTAATTAAATTTCTAAATCTTTACGAAAAATTTCGACCAAAATGTTTGCTTTTATTTTTACTTCATTTTCACTCATACTTAAAATAATGCAAAAAATCCGAATATATCAGTGATGTAAATGTAAGCTTCAATACTCTTGTGCATTTCTATGAGCAATTTATCTATTATTACATAAAAAGTGCAAATTCTAAAATTATCAGATCCATAGAGCTTTTCTTTTTCTTTTTAACCTTAGCCGTCGTTCAATATATTTGTAATTTTTCTTTTATTGAAATCAGAAAATTCTTGATTAACTTCTTTGTTCAAGGCTTTCGATTCTATTTCAATTTTTGAAAAATTATCTCGTGTATTTTTTAAATATTCAAAAGACAACATTATGTTTTAGCCACGTTTAAATCTAGTTCCTCTTTTTGCAAATACGAATTTGTGGCGTCAAATCTATTGAGAACAATATATTAATTAGATTAGCTATTATATACACCCGAATTTGTAGAAGTTTGATTTGATAACTTTCGTAAACAAAATATCCTCAAAAGCTACCCAACTTTTGTATAATCGCCCATATGTTAATGTAAGGTTAAGATACACATTCTGTTATTTAAATTTTTCCAGGCACATTTACAGAAAATTAAAGAACATTTTTAAAAAAACTCGTCTTTTTGTTAAGTGTTTGAACACCAACCCCCCTCTTCTCTTGATAAAAAGTCTGGATTATCCCTCAATAGCAAGAATGTAAATTCCACTTATTTAAGTGTATGCAAGTCATAATAAGTAACATATAAAAATAGTTGCTTACTCGCATTCAAAACGCTTGTTGTTGGTATGTCTTTGGAGATGTAATTTGAAGTTTCGCTTCTTTTCAAACACGTTACCACAGATTTCACAAATTCTTGATATGGTTCTCGTTTTTTCAACCGGTTGAACATTTGTAATTATCACTTCCTCAATAATTAATGGCTGATTTACACTGATGGTTGGCTAAAACAAATAAAGAAATATACGTTTTTTAATAACATAAATTATCCCTTGTATTTTAGAAAATAACACAATTTTTATGAGACCTCATTTTCTAAGACTAATTCATCCATCCTTTCCTCTTGCTCCACCGGCGCATCTGGGTTGTAATTCAATATCTGTCAAATGAAAATATATTGCTTATGAATCTTTTGAATATCTATTCTTTGCATGTACAAATTTCAAACCTTTTCCAAAAGATCTTCATTACTCGGATTCCCGTCTAGTCGTTGACTATTTTTAAAAAGTTCATAAGATTCAATACACCGTTTTCGAAATAATTGAGCTGCTGTAAGAGTTGTATAGCAGTTCATGCAAATATACCACGGTTGCTCGAAAACTCCATTAAACTTGATAATACATAATTAAATTTGATTTATTTATGTTCCCATATAAATAAATAACTTAATTCAATGGTTTTAAGTTTTACATCATAATTTATAGAGCCTTACATCTACGCCTGAGATCTCTTTTATTTCTTCCAAGAATCTTACGCAAGTGGTATCGTAGATTTGAAGAACATTATTTTCGATAGGAACGTTTTCTTTGCATATCCGGCATGTTTCCAAAAACTCGATAATGTCGGACATTTTTCTTGTTTTAAGAACAAAAATTAACAGTGTGATTTTTATATAAAATTTACACTAAATTCAAAGGAAATTAAGGCACAAATCGGAAGCAATGTGGAAAGCGACTTATCCATTCGAGTTAATCGATTAAATGATCTATTTTGGGCTTACTTCAGTCAACTTCGAGAAAAGACATTCCCCGCAAAGATACAATTTAAAAAAAAAATAAGAACCGGCAATTCTTTTCGATTTGTTTGGAAAGGAAGGAAAAGCAAAATCTTTAAGCATGTGCAATTATTCGGCTTTGCGGCTTTGATAAGAACATAAACAAAAATAGATGTTTGTAAAATGTAGACATTATAAACAGATGTTGTTGTACGCTTTTTTTAAAGGGCATACCTAGTAGAGTAAGAAACAAATAAAATACATGACTGGATCGTACGAACTTGCTCATGTAAAAAAGAGTCTTGTTTTAAAATATTTCCTGTATTTTAAGGTTTTAAAATGTACCTGCAAAAAAAGCTTGTTTTCAAAAATTTAAATGCCAATCGATTTCTAAGTTTTTCATTTTCAATTTAAAATTATATTTGTTTGTAAGCTTTATTTATCAATAATTTAATACAGGGATAAAAATATATGCATGAGTATTAGAAAATAAATTTTAATAACGTTTATACAATTTTGGACAAAGAACACTGGGGTGGAATCGGCTAAAGTGATTGTTGACTATCAATTTTTTGATAGTCAAATTGTGTTAGATGATTCAACTTAATTCAATGCGATTGAACAATTTCAGATTCAAATTGTCAAAATTCGTTGTTGCCTTGGTGAAATTTTAAATTGATTCTTATAAAACATTTAAATAAAAGTTTCAAAAAGCTGATTTTGAATAAAATTCTTACTTTTCTTGCTTTTTTTCGAATGTCGTAAGCTTTGTGGGTCACAGGAATGTGTTTTTTAAAAGAAACAAAGTGAACTAAGAAAATTTTCCAGTCGTTTGTGTAAGCGTCTGGTAGCTCTATTCGGAATAAACAAATTTGTTTGAAAACGACTATCACATTTTTTTGTGATAGCTTTATAGGTATCGATTTGACTATCACCTTATGTAGATCAAATTCGATCGTTTTGATTGTCATTTATCAACAATCACCTTAGCCGATTCCACCCCAGATCAACAAAATTTTAACTTTTTTTTGCCGCACGGACTTTTTTGATATTTTTTGCTTTATTATTATTATTATTATTATTTATAATTATATTCCAATTCACAGTAAGAGTACACTTATAAATTTGTGAAAATTAAAAATATTTAAATTACAAAGCTTGACAGTATAACAGAAAATAATTATATGCTTACAAAAAAATAAAAAAAGAAAAATAAATAAAACATAAAACAAATTAATCATAGTAACATTACGTTATTCCAAGCATAAAAAAGTTAAAGTTGAAGTTGCTTGATAAGGGTACATGGGAGCGGGTTTGGGGGTGAAAGTTAGCTAGTTGCTTTGGTTAATAAAATACAGTCTTAACTCGTCACTAAATTGTTGCTTGTCACTTAGTTCTCTCAAGTTTCGCGGAATTGTATTCCAAAGGCGTATAGCTGAGATAAAGAATTGTTTCTCGGATGTAAGGCAGGTGTAATGTGGTAAAATTAAACAAGCAGATCTGTTGGATGTCGAAAGCCGGATTTTATCAAAAAGATATGACGGCTGCATAGTTTTTAGAATTGAAAATAACTAACACATGGTACGAAACTTCATATAATTAAAAAATGACATGCCTAATACATTTTTTTCCAAATGTGAAATATGGTCGAATCTCCTCAGATTGTAAACATAGCGCAGAGCACTATTGAATGCTACTTGAAGTTTTCTTTTGCTTTCAGTATCACAGTTATAAAATATTTCACAACCATATACGAGAACTGGTATAACCAAAGTCTTAACAAGAACTAATCTTGTCTTTGGTGGTGTAAACTTTTGAGCTGTCCATATAGTTCGAAGAACCCCATATGTTTTTCCCACAACTTCATTAACATGGTCATTCCATGTCAAAGTTCGGTTGAACACCAACCCTAAGTTCTTTGACTTATCCACGAATTCAATTTTTGAAGAACCAAGCATAATTGAGGGAAAATAAGACAGATCTAGCTTCTTTTTCGAGATAACAAGGCATTTACATTTCTTCGGATTGAGCGAGAGACCATTGTTTACCGACCAACTCATAATTCTTTGGAGATCATCGTTCAGATCATTGGCACAGTTTTCTATGAGCCCAAGAGGGCAGCTTTTATATATTTGAATATCATCAGCATAAAAATGCTTCGATGAATTCAAGATTGTATGTTGTATGTCATTTATGTACATAGAAAATAACAGAGGGCCCAAAATCGATCCTTGTGGAACGCCCCGTAGCACAGGACAAAAATTTGATAAGGCAGTCTCTAAGAAGACAGCCTGTTTTCTATCACTAAGATACGATGAAACCAATTTTACAGCAGAAGAAGACATATTGAAACGGTGGCTCATCTTATCAATAAGAATAGAGTGGTCAACCATATCAAATGCCTTGGAGAAGTCCAGTAAGACAAGAAAAGTAACCTGGTCTTCATCTAGTTGTGCTCTAATGTCTTCAACTACTTTCAAAATTGCTGTGGTACAGCTATGTTTCGCACGAAAACCAGACTGAACTGAGACGAGAAGATCATTACATACGAGATAATCATTAACTTGCTTATGCATAATTCGTTCGCAGATTTTGGACAAAAAGGGAAGAATTGATATCGGCCTAAATTCCTCACCCGATGAGTTTTTAGGTATTGGAATAATTTTTGCATTTTTCCACTGACAAGGAAAATCACAGGTCAAAAAGATTGTATTGATAATGTGAGTTATATACGGAAGCAAAAAAGGTAGTATAGCTTTCATAAAAACCGGGTGTATTCCATCTATACCAACTGCATTAGAGTTTATGGATAAAAAGCTTTCCACGACATTCGTACTTTCTATTCTTTCAAAGAAAAACGGTGTTTCAGTGGTATCAACAGTGCTATTAAACGGGACTCTATTATTATAGGTGATATTAGTATCTGGAATCGATAAGAATTTTAAGTTTAGTTCATTCACATCTATATCACTTTTGCACTTCAATTTCTGCTTGCCTACTCCTAATTCCCGAAGATTATTCCACATCTTTCGCCCATCTACATTAGTTTTAAGCTTATTAGAATAGAACTTTGTTTTAGCTATTTTTATCTCACGAACAACTTCTTTTCGTTTATTTTTGTAAGCTTGAAGGTACTCATCTATGCGGTAGCGCTTCCATCGCTGGTAAGCATGATCTCTTTGCATTATTAACAAACGAATTGCATTCGTAAACCAAGCATTTACTTTAGGTCTCACCCTACCGGTTGATAAGGGAACATGTGTGTCAAAAAGGTTATTTATGTTACTATGAAGAAAGTCAACTTGAGCATCCGGCGAGGTCATACCATAAACATGACTCCAAGGAATTGAACGAATATGATTTTCCAAAGCAGCATAATTTATATTCTTGAAGTTACGGTAACTATAAGTTGTATTGTTGGCATGAACGTTAGTACGAAGTCAAAAGTTAGAAAGATGAGGTCATGTTTTGAAAAAGCAGGAACAGAAATTTGGTCATAAAAGAGTACTTTGTCAATATTATTTACAAAAAACAAATCTAGAAGGGTACTTGAGGTGTTGGTGAAGTGAGTAGGCATTTGGGTATTTACTAAATGTAAATCAAACGCTTCCATATTTTCGCTGAGTTGACTTTTAACTAGGATATTGCTGTTAAAGTCACCGAATACAATAACGTTTCTTGCAGTGGTTGAAAATTCATCCATTAATGAATATATAGGTGTTAAATCGACATTTCTATTTGGTCTATAAACGCTACCTAAGCGAACAAAATCAACTCCTAACATTATGTCTACAAAAAGGTATTCAATAGGACATCCAATGGGTGAAAAACATTTAAGCTTACAATTGAGACCTTCTCTTATATAAATAGCTACACCTCCACCAGTGCGATTTTTCCTATCCGAACGAAAAATTTTATAACCATTTAAAGCATAAACAGCATCATTTACATTTGACAAGAATCATGTTTCCGACACACAGATCGCATCAACTTTGGAATTAACAAATATTTCTCTAAACTCATCTATTTTAGGGAGCAAGCTTTGCGAATTAAGATGGCATATTTTAAGCCCTTGCCTACGACTACAAAACACCTTTACCATTGATCGCAAAACTACATCGTCACTTTCGCCCATGGAGATCACTCCGCTGTCATTTAATTCCATTTCGGTTAGGATTTTGGTGTATAGGAGAACCAAGTGACTCACAAAAGTATATGTTGATATTAAGCGACATATCTACTTTCCAAAGCTTAAGAATTTGTACAAAAGGACAGGAATAGGAAAGGAAATCAAGCAAAATCATTACACAAACAAAAAAATAAAAAGAAAAATTGCAATAGAAAAAAACATAAAAATGAAAAATTTCATGAATAACATAATCAAAACAAAAGAAGTGTGTCATAAATACTAGTTGATCGCTGATAAAGATAATCATTGTTGTTATTGATGTTGTTGTAGTTTGTCTTCTTCTTCATGACTGCTCGTGGCTAAAATATTCAGCATTCTCTCGTTCTCCACCAGAATGCCCCTTGCGTTTGCATTTTTCCTAACATAAACGGAACCAAGATGTGTAAAAACAGAAAACAGCTGTTTGTTATGCTTGAAACGTGAAGCTTTGTGATACAGTGAGCGGTTTTTCCTGGTCATACTTCCATACATATATATGTTTTTATTATGCTCTGCTCTATTATCAACGTCATCGAGACATAATTGCCTTTCATTCTTGCAAAAAAGAGCAACTGATTGAAGAACAGTGTTTCTTTCGTGGGAAGAGTGAAACTTTACTATAATGGGATTATCCCTAT
This sequence comes from Eupeodes corollae, assembly GCF_945859685.1. NCBI lineage: Eukaryota > Metazoa > Arthropoda > Insecta > Diptera > Syrphidae > Eupeodes > Eupeodes corollae. The sequence goes on along the minus strand of NC_079147.1, from coordinate 142,284,775 downwards.
TAGTCGGTTCGTATATTCGCCAACATATTTGGGTTCCATTTGCCCTATAGTACTGCTTTTCCAAATTCAAAATGTGTTGATAGAACCTCTCACCGTGCTCGTCGCTGACAGGCACTAAATTGTCAGAAAAAAGTCTAGGTAGGAGTCTAAAAAGTGGAACTTAAGTGACATGTTTCAACCCAAAGCTTTATATGTCATTAACAGCCCGCTAACCAACTCTCTGTAGCAGTCACTCTTGTGGTTACCCAACAAATTTGCAACTACATTTAAATCTAACTCGCTTAGTTTTTAGACGAGATTCTAATAGTTCTGATTGTTTTTTGGACAAATTTTAATTCCGAACTAAATCATTAAGGTCTCCTTGAGTTATGAAATGTGGCACGTTGCGGACCCCTTTAAACTGAAAGTCATCGTCCTCGTCAACACATTTATGATGGTCGTTCTCAACAGACGTAGTTGCAACTAGTAATAGTTCTGGCAAATTTTTACAATTTGAGACTGGTCTTATAGCCGAAGATAAGTTAGGGTAAATAACAGTATTTTTTTCTTGTATTTTATACCGTTTATGCCAGTGAAAGAGAATGATTCCTAGATCACAATCCTGAAATTTCAGCCATCTAGGTGGTCTAGATCAAGAAATATTGGAGTTCAAAAATTGTCCATTAGGTGCCGACTTTTATGCCTTTTAGATGCGTTTTAAGCGAGATATTCGCATTTAAAGTTCGAACATGGATTTTTGCCCATAACTTGTTGTAGAGTTGGTCTTATTCAAAGATAGGCACACCAATGGAAAGGGAATGATTCCTAGATCACAATCCTGAAATTTCAGCCATCTAGGTGGTCTAGATCAAGAAATATTGGAGTTCAAAAATTGTCCATTAGGTGCCGACTTTTATGCCTTTTAGATGCGTTTTAAGCGAGATATTCGCATTTAAAGTTCGAACATGGATTTTTGCCCATAACTTGTTGTAGAGTTGGTCTTATTCAAAGATAGGCACACCAATGGAAAGGGAATGATTCCTAGATCACAATCCTGAAATTTCAGCCATCTAGGTGGTCTAGATCAAGAAATATTGGAGTTCAAAAATTGTCCATTAGGTGCCGACTTTTATGCCTTTTAGATGCGTTTTAAGCGAGATATTCGCATTTAAAGTTCGAACATGGATTTTTGCCCATAACTTGTTGTAGAGTTGGTCTTATTCAAAGATAGGCACATAAATGGACAGGGAATGATTCCTAGATCACAATCCTGAAATTTCAGCCATCTAGGTGGTCTAGATCAAGAAATATTGGAGTTCAAAAATTGTCCATTAGGTGCCGACTTTTATGCCTTTTAGATGCGTTTTATGCGAGATATTCGCATTTAAAGTTTGCACATGGATTTTTGCCCATAACTTGTTGTAGAGTTGGTCTTATTCAAAGATAGGCACACCAATGGAAAGGGAATGATTCCTAGATCACAATCCTGAAATTTCAGCCATCTACGTGGTCTAGATCAAGAAATATTGGAGTTCAAAAATTGTCCACTAGGTGCCGACTTGTATGCCTTTTAGATGCGTTTTAAGCGAGATATTCGCATTTAAAGTTTGAACATGGATTTTTGCCCATAACTTGTTGTAGAGTTGGTCTTATTCAAAGATAGGCAAACTAATGGAAAGGGAATGATTCCAAGATCACAATCCTGAAATTTCAGCCATCTAGGTGATCTAGATCAAGAAATATTGGAGTTCAAAAATTGTCCACTAGGTGCCGACTTTTATGCCTTTTAGATGCGTTTTAAGCGAGATATTCGCATTTAAAGTTCGAACATGGATTTTTACCCATAACTTGTTGTAGAGTTGGTCTTATTCAAAGATAGGCACACCAATGGAAAGGGAATGATTCCTAGATCACAATCCTGAAATTTCAGCCATCTAGGTGGTCTAGATCAAGAAATATTGGAGTTCAAAAATTGTCCATTAGGTGCCGACTTTTATGCCTTTTAGATGCGTTTTATGCGAGATATTCGCATTTAAAGTTTGCACATGGATTTTTGCCCATAACTTGTTGTAGAGTTGGTCTTATTCAAAGATAGGCACACCAATTTAAAGGGAATGATTCCTAGATCACAATCCTGAAATTTCAGCCATCTACGTGGCCTAGATCAAGAAATATTGGAGTTCAAGAATTGTCCACTAGGTGCCGACTTGTATGCCTTTTAGATGCGTTTTAAGCGAGATATTCGCATTTAAAGTTTGAACATGGATTTTTGCCCATAACTTGTAGTAGAGTTGGTCTTATTCAAAGATAGGCAAACTAATGGAAAGGGAATGATTCCAAGATCACAATCCTGAAATTTCAGCCATCTAGGTGGTCTAGATCAAGAAATATTGGAGTTCAAAAATTGTCCATTAGGTGCGGACTTTGATGCCTTTTAGATGCGTTTTAAGCGAGATATTCGCATTTAAAGTTTGAACATAGATTTTTGCCCATAACTTGTTGTAGAGTTGGTCTTATTCAAAGATAGGCACACCAATTTAAAGGGAATGATTCCTAGATCACAATCCTGAAATTTCAGCCATCTACGTGGCCTAGATCAAGAAATATTGGAGTTCAAGAATTGTCCATTAGGTGCCGACTTTTATGCCTTTTAGATGCGTTTTATGCGAGATATTCGCATTTAAAGTTTGCACATGGATTTTTGCCCATAACTTGTTGTAGAGTTGGTCTTATTCAAAGATAGGCACACCAATGGAAAGGGAATGATTCCTAGATCACAATCCTGAAATTTCAGCCATCTAGGTGGTCTAGATCAAGAAATATTGGAGTTCAAAAATTGTCCATTAGGTGCCGACTTTTATGCCTTTTAGATGCGTTTTAAGCGAGATATTCGCATTTAAAGTTTGGACATGGATTTTTGCCCATAACTTGTTGTAGAGTTGGTCTTATTCAAAGATAGGCACACTAATGGAAAGGGAATGATTCCAAGATCACAATCCTGAAATTTCAGCCATCTAGGTGGTCTAGATCAAGAAATATTGGAGTTCAAAAATTGTCCATTAGGTGCGGACTTTGATGCCTTTTAGATGCGTTTTAAGTGAGATATTCGCATTTAAAGTTTGAACATAGATTTTTGCCCATAACTTGTTGTAGAGTTGGTCTTATTCAAAGATAGGCACACCAATGGAAAGGGAATGATTCCTAGATCACAATCCTGAAATTTCAGCCATCTACGTGGTCTAGATCAAGAAATATTGGAGTTCGAAAATTGTCCACTAGGTGCCGACTTGTATGCCTTTTAGATGCGTTTTAAGCGAGATATTCGCATTTAAAGTTTGAACATGGATTTTTGCCCATAACTTGTTGTAGAGTTGGTCTTATTCAAAGATAGGCACACCAATGGAAAGGGAATGATTCCTAGATCACAATCCTGAAATTTCAGCCATCTAGGTGGTCTAGATCAAGAAATATTGGAGTTCAAAAATTGTCCACTAGGTGCCGACTTGTATGCCTTTTAGATGCGTTTTAAGCGAGATATTCGCATTTAAAGTTTGAACATGGATTTTTGCCCATAACTTGTTGTAGAGTTGGTCTTATTCAAAGATAGGCAAACTAATGGAAAGGGAATGATTCCAAGATCACAATCCTGAAATTTCAGCCATCTAGGTGGTCTAGATCAAGAAATATTGGAGTTCAAAAATTGTCCATTAGGTGCGGACTTTGATGCCTTTTAGATGCGTTTTAAGCGAGATATTCAAATTTAAAGTTTGAACATGGATTTTTGCCTATAACTTGTTGTAGAGTTGGTCTTATTCAAAGATAGGCACACCAATGGAAAGGGAATGATTCCTAGATCACAATCCTGAAATTTCAGCCATCTAGGTGGTCTAGATCAAGAAATATTGGAGTTCAAAAATTGTCCATTAGGTGCCGACTTTTATGCCTTTTAGATGCGTTTTATGCGAGATATTCGCATTTAAAGTTTGCACATGGATTTTTGCCCATAACTTGTTGTAGAGTTGGTCTTATTCAAAGATAGGCACACCAATGGAAAGGGAATGATTCCTAGATCACAATCCTGAAATTTCAGCCATCTGCGTGGTCTAGATCAAAAAATATTGGAGTTCAAAAATTGTCCACTAGGTGCCGACTTTTATGCCTTTTAGATGCGTTTTAAGCGAGATATTCGCATTTAAAGTTTGGACATGGATTTTTGCCCATAACTTGTTGTAGAAATGGTCTTATTCAAAGATAGGCACACTAATGGAAAGGGAATGATTCCAAGATCACAATCCTGAAATTTCAGCCATCTAGGTGGTCTAGATCAAGAAATATTGGAGTTCAAAAATTGTCCATTAGGTGCGGACTTTGATGCCTTTTAGATGCGTTTTAAGTGAGATATTCGCATTTAAAGTTTGAACATAGATTTTTGCCCATAACTTGTTGTAGAGTTGGTCTTATTCAAAGATAGGCACACCAATGGAAAGGGAATGATTCCTAGATCACAATCCTGAAATTTCAGCCATCTAGGTGGTCTAGATCAAGAAATATTGGAGTTCAAAAATTGTCCATTAGGTGCGGACTTTGATGCCTTTTAGATGCGTTTTAAGCGAGATATTCACATTTAAAGTTTGAACATGGATTTTTGCCTATAACTTGTTGTAGAGTTGGTCTTATTCAAAGATAGGCACACCAATGGAAAGGGAATGATTCCTAGATCACAATCCTGAAATTTCAGCCATCTACGTGGTCTAGATCAAGAAATATTGGAGTTCAAAAATTGTCCACTAGGTGCCGACTTGTATGCCTTTTAGATGCGTTTTAAGCGAGATATTCGCATTTAAAGTTTGAACATGGATTTTTGCCCATAACTTGTTGTAGAGTTGGTCTTATTCAAAGATAGGCACACCAATGGAAAGGGAATGATTCCTAGATCACAATCCTGAAATTTCAGCCATCTACGTGGTCTAGATCAAGAAATATTGGAGTTCAAAAATTGTCCACTAGGTGCCGACTTGTATGCCTTTTAGATGCGTTTTAAGCGAGATATTCGCATTTAAAGTTTGAACATGGATTTTTGCCCATAACTTGTTGTAGAGTTGGTCTTATTCAAAGATAGGCACACCAATGGAAAGGGAATGATTCCTAGATCACAATCCTGAAATTTCAGCCATCTACGTGGTCTAGATCAAGAAATATTGGAGTTCAAAAATTGTCCACTAGGTGCCGACTTGTATGCCTTTTAGATGCGTTTTATGCGAGATATTCGCATTTAAAGTTTGAACATGGATTTTTGCCCATAACTTGTTGTAGAGTTGGTCTTATTCAAAGATAGGCACACCAATGGAAAGGGAATGATTCCTAGATCACAATCCTGAAATTTCAGCCATCTAGGTGGTCTAGATCAAGAAATATTGGAGTTCAAAAATTGTCCACTAGGTGCCGACTTTATGCCTTTTAGATACATTTTAAGCGAGATATTCGCATTTAAAGTTTTAACATGGATTTTTGCCCATAACTTGTTGTAGAGTTGGTCTTATTCAAAGATAGGCACACCAATGGAAAGGGAATGATTCCTAGATCACAATCCTGAAATTTCAGCCGTCTAGGTGGTCTAGATCAAGAAATATTGGAGTTCAAAAATTGTCCATTAGGTGCGGACTTTGATGCCTTTTAGATGCGTTTTAAGCGAGATATTCGCATTTAAAGTTTGAACATGGATTTTTGCCCATAACTTGTTGTAGAGTTGGTCTTATTCAAAGATAGGCACACCAATGGAAAGGGAATGATTCCTAGATCACAATCCTGAAATTTCAGCCATCTAGGTGGTCTAGATCAAGAAATATTGGAGTTCAAAAATTGTCCACTAGGTGCCGACTTTATGCCTTTTAGATACATTTTAAGCGAGATATTCGCATTTAAAGTTTTAACATGGATTTTTGCCCATAACTTGTTGTAGAGTTGGTCGTATTCAAAGATAGGCACACCAATGGAAAGGGAATGATTCCTAGATCACAATCCTGAAATTTCAGCCGTCTAGGTGGTCTAGATCAAGAAATATTGGAGTTCAAAAATTGTCCATTAGGTGCGGACTTTGATGCCTTTTAGATGCGTTTTAAGCGAGATATTCGCATTTAAAGTTTGAACATGGATTTTTGCCCATAACTTGTTGTAGAGTTGGTCTTATTCAAAGATAGGCACACCAATGGAAAGGGAATGATTCCTAGATCACAATCCTGAAATTTCAGCCATCTAGGTGGTCTAGATCAAGAAATATTGGAGTTCAAAAATTGTCCACTAGGTGCCGACTTTTATGCCTTTTAGATGCGTTTTAAGTGAGATATTCGCATTTAAAGTTTGAACATGGATTTTTGCCCATAACTTGTTGTAGAGTTGGTCTTATTCAAAGATAGGCACACCAATGGAAAGGGAATGATTCCTAGATCACAATCCTGAGATTTCAGCCATCTAGGTGGTCTAGATCAAGAAATATTGAAGTCCAAAAATTGTTCACTAGGTGCCGACTTTTATGCCTTTTAGATGCGTATTAAGCGAGATATTCGCATTTAAAGTTTGAACATGGATTTTTGCCCATAACTTGTTGTAGAGTTGGTCTTATTCAAAGATAGGCACACCAATGGAAAGGGAATGATTCCTAGATCACAATCCTGAAATTTCAGCCATCTAGGTATTCTAGATCAAGAAATTTTGGAGTTCAAAAATTGTCCATTAGGTGCCGACTTTTATGCCTTTTAGATGCGTTTTAAGCGAGATATTCGCATTTAAAGTTTGGACATTGATTTTTGCCCATTACTTGTTGTAGAGTTGGTCTTATTCAAAGATAGGCACACCAATGGAAAGGGAATGATTCCTAGATCACAATCCTGAAATTTCAGCCATCTAGGTGGTCTAGATCAAGAAATATTGGAGTTCAAAAATTGTCCATTAGGTGCCGACTTTTATGCCTTTTAGATGCGTTTTAAGCGAGATATTCGCATTTAAAGTTCGAACATGGATTTTTGCCCATAACTTGTTGTAGAGTTGGTCTTATTCAAAGATAGGCACACCAATGGAAAGGGAATGATTCCTAGATCACAATCCTGAAATTTCAGACATCTAGGTGGTCTAGATCAAGAAATATTGGAGTTCAAAAATTGTCCATTAGGTGCCGACTTTTATGCCTTTTAGATGCGTTTTATGCGAGATATTCGCATTTAAAGTTTGCACATGGATTTTTGCCCATAACTTGTTGTAGAGTTGGTCTTATTCAAAGATAGGCACACCAATGGAAAGGGAATGATTCCTAGATCACAATCCTGAAATTTCAGCCATCTAGGTGGTCTAGATCAAGAAATATTGGAGTTCAAAAATTGTCCACTAGGTGCCGACTTGTATGCCTTTTAGATGCGTTTTAAGCGAGATATTCGCATTTAAAGTTTGAACATGGATTTTTGCCCATAACTTGTTGTAGAGTTGGTCTTATTCAAAGATAGGCACACCAATGGAAAGGGAATGATTCCAAGATCACAATCCTGAAATTTCAGCCATCTAGGTGGTCTAGATCAAGAAATATTGGAGTTCAAAAATTGTCCATTAGGTGCCGACTTTTATGCCTTTTTGATGCGTTTTAAGCGAGATATTCGCATTTAAAGTTCGAACATGGATTTTTGCCCATAACTTGTTGTAGAGTTGGTCTTATTCAAAGATAGGCACACCAATGGAAAGGGAATGATTCCTAGATCACAATCCTGAAATTTCAGCCATCTAGGTGGTCTAGATCAAGAAATATTGGAGTTAAAAAATTGTCCATTAGGTGCCGACTTTTATGCCTTTTAGATGCGTTTTATGCGAGATATTCGCATTTAAAGTTTGCACATGGATTTTTGCCCATAACTTGTTGTAGAGTTGGTCTTATTCAAAGATAGGCACACCAATGGAAAGGGAATGATTCCTAGATCACAATCCTGAAATTTCAGCCGTCTAGGTGGTCTAGATCAAGAAATATTGGAGTTCAAAAATTGTCCACTAGGTGCCGACTTTTATGCCTTTTAGATGCGTTTTAAACGAGATATTCGCATTTAAAGTTTGAACATGGATTTTTGCCCATAACTTGTTGTAGAGTTGGTCTTATTCAAAGATAGGCAAACTAATGGAAAGGGAATGATTCCAAGATCACAATCCTGAAATTTCAGCCATCTAGGTGGTCTAGATCAAGAAATATTGGAGTTCAAAAATTGTCGATTAGGTGCCGACTTTTATGCCTTTTAGATGCGTTTTAAGCGAGATATTCGCATTTAAAGTTCGAACATGGATTTTTGCCCATAACTTGTTGTAGAGTTGGTCTTATTCAAAGATAGGCACACCAATGGAAAGGGAATGATTCCTAGATCACAATCCTGAAATTTCAGCCATCTAGGTGGTCTAGATCAAGAAATATTGGAGTTCAAAAATTGTCCATTAGGTGCCGACTTTTATGCCTTTTAGATGCGTTTTAAGCGAGATATTCGCATTTAAAGTTTTAACATGGATTTTTGCCCATAACTTGTTGTAAAGTTGGTCTTATTCAAAGATAGGCACACCAATGGAAAGGGAATGATTCCTAGATCACAATCCTGAAATTTCAGCCGTCTAGGTGGTCTAGATCAAGAAATATTGGAGTTCAAAAATTGTCCACTAGGTGCCGACTTTTATGCCTTTTAGATGCGTTTTAAGCGAGATATTCGCATTTAAAGTTTGAACATGGATTTTTGCCCATAACTTGTTCTAGAGTTGGTCTTATTCAAAGATAGGCACACCAATGGAAAGGGAACGATTCCTAGATCACAATCCTGAAATTTCAGCCATCTAGGTGGTCTAGATCAAGAAATATTGGAGTTCAAAAATTGTCCATTAGGTGCCGACTTTTATGCCTTTTAGATGCGTTTTAAGCGAGATATTCGCATTTAAAGTTTGGACATGGATTTTTGCCCATAACTTGTTGTAGAGTTGGTCTCATTCAAAGATAGGCACACCAATGGAAAGGGAATGATTCCTAGATCACAATCCTGAAATTTCAGCCATCTAGGTGGTCTAGATCAAGAAATATTGGTGTTCAAAAATTGTCCATTATGTGCCGACTTTTATGCCTTTTAGATGCGTTTTAAGCGAGATATTCGCATTTAAAGTTCGAACATGGATTTTTGCCCATAACTTGTTGTAGAGTTGGTCTTATTCAAAGATAGGCACACCAATGGAAAGGGAATGATTCCTAGATCACAATCCTGAAATTTCAGCCATCTAGGTGGTCTAGATCAAGAAATATTGGAGTTCAAAAATTGTCCACTAGGTGCCGACTTTTATGCCTTTTAGATGCGTATTAAGCGAGATATTCGCATTTAAAGTTTGGACATGGATTTTTGCCCATAACTTGTTGTAGAGTTGGTCTTATTCAAAGATAGGCACACCAATGGAAAGGGAATGATTCCTAGATCACAATCCTGAAATTTCAGCCGTCTAGGTGGTCTAGATCAAGAAATATTGGAGTTCAAAAATTGTCCATTAGGTGCCGACTTTTATGCCTTTTAGATGCGTTTCAAGCGAGATATTCGCATTTAAAGTTTGGACATGGATTTTTGCCCATAACTTGTTGTAGAGTTGGTCTTATTCAAAGATAGGCACACCAATGGAAAGGGAATGATTCCTAGATCACAATCCTGAAATTTCAGCCATCTAGGTGATCTAGATCAAGAAATATTGGAGTTCAAAAATTGTCCACTAGGTGCCGACTTTTATGCCTTTTAGATGCGTTTTAAGCGAGATATTCGCATTTAAAGTTTGGACATGGATTTTTGCCCATAACTTGTTGTAGAGTTGGTCTTATTCAAAGATAGGCACACCAATGGAAAGGGAATGATTCCTAGATCACAATCCTGAAATTTCAGCCATCTAGGTGGTCTAGATCAAGAAATATTGGAGTTCAAAAATTGTCCATTAGGTGCCGACTTTGATACCTTTTAGATGCGTTTTAAGCGAGATATTCGCATTTAAAGTTTGGACATGGATTTTTGCCCATAACTTGTTGTAGAGTTGGTCTTATTCAAAGATAGGCACACCAATGGAAAGGGAATGATTCCTAGATCACAATCCTGAAATTTCAGCCATCTAGGTGGTCTAGATCAAGAAATATTGGAGTTCAAAAATTGTCCATTAGGTGCCGACTTTTATGCCTTTTAGATGCGTTTTAAGCGAGATATTCCCATTTAAAGTTTGGACATGGATTTTTGCCCATAACTTGTTGTAGAGTTGGTCTTATTCAAAGATAGGCACACCAATGGAAAGGGAATGATTCCTAGATCACAATCCTGAAATTTCAGCGACCTAGATGGTCTAGATCAAGAAATATTGGAGTTCAAAAATTGTCCATTAGGTGCCGACTTTGATACCTTTTAGATGCGTTTTAAGCGAGATATTCGCATTTAAAGTTTGGACATGGATTTTTGCCCATAACTTGTTGTAGAGTTGGTCTTATTCAAAGATAGGCACACCAATGGAAAGGGAATGATTCCTAGATCACAATCCTGAAATTTCAGCCATCTAGGTGGTCTAGATCAAGAAATATTGGAGTTCAAAAATTGTCCATTAGGTGCCGACTTTGATACCTTTTAGATGCGTTTTAAGCGAGATATTCGCATTTAAAGTTTGGACATGGATTTTTGCCCATAACTTGTTGTAGAGTTGGTCTTATTCAAAGATAGGCACACCAATGGAAAGGGAATGATTCCTAGATCACAATCCTGAAATTTCAGCCATCTAGGTGGTCTAGATCAAGAAATATTGGAGTTCAAAAATTGTCCACTAGGTGCCGACTTTTATGCCTTTTAGATGCGTATTAAGCGAGATATTCGCATTTAAAGTTTGGACATGGATTTTTGCCCATAACTTGTTGTAGAGTTGGTCTTATTCAAAGATAGGCACACCAATGGAAAGGGAATGATTCCTAGATCACAATCCTGAAATTTCAGCCATCTAGGTGGTCTAGATCAAGAAATATTGGAGTTCAAAAATTGTCCATTAGGTGCCGACTTTTATGCCTTTTAGATGCGTTTTAAGCGAGATATTCGCATTTAAAGTTTGCACATGGATTTTTGCCCATAACTTGTTGTAGAGTTGGTCTTATTCAAAGATAGGCACACCAATGGAAAGGGAATGATTCCTAGATCACAATCCTGAAATTTCAGCCATCTAGGTGATCTAGATCAAGAAATATTGGAGTTCAAAAATTGTCCACTAGGTGCCGACTTTTATGCCTTTTAGATGCGTTTTAAGCGAGATATTCGCATTTAAAGTTTGGACATGGATTTTTGCCCATAACTTGTTGTAGAGTTGGTCTTATTCAAAGATAGGCACACCAATGGAAAGGGAATGATTCCTAGATCACAATCCTGAAATTTCAGCCATCTAGGTGGTCTAGATCAAGAAATATTGGAGTTCAAAAATTGTCCATTAGGTGCCGACTTTTATGCCTTTTAGATGCGTTTTAAGCGAGATATTCGCATTTAAAGTTTGGACATGGATTTTTGCCCATAACTTGTTGTAGAGTTGGTCTTATTCAAAGATAGGCACACCAATGGAAAGGGAATGATTCCTAGATCACAATCCTGAAATTTCAGCCATCTAGGTGGTCTAGATCAAGAAATATTGGAGTTCAAAAATTGTCCATTAGGTGCCGACTTTGATACCTTTTAGATGCGTTTTAAGCGAGATATTCGCATTTAAAGTTTGGACATGGATTTTTGCCCATAACTTGTTGTAGAGTTGGTCTTATTCAAAGATAGGCACACCAATGGAAAGGGAATGATTCCTAGATCACAATCCTGAAATTTCAGCCATCTAGGTGGTCTAGATCAAGAAATATTGGAGTTCAAAAATTGTCCACTAGGTGCCGACTTTTATGCCTTTTAGATGCGTATTAAGCGAGATATTCGCATTTAAAGTTTGGACATGGATTTTTGCCCATAACTTGTTGTAGAGTTGGTCTTATTCAAAGATAGGCACACCAATGGAAAGGGAATGATTCCTAGATCACAATCCTGAAATTTCAGCCATCTAGGTGGTCTAGATCAAGAAATATTGGAGTTCAAAAATTGTCCATTAGGTGCCGACTTTGATACCTTTTAGATGCGTTTTAAGTGAGATATTTGCATTTAAAGTTTGGACATGGATTTTTGCCCATAACTTGTTGTAGAGTTGGTCTTATTCAAAGATAGGCACACCAATGGAAAGGGAATGATTCCTAGATCACAATCCTAAAATTTCAGCCACCTAGGTGGTCTAGATCAAGAAATATTGGAGTTCAAAAATTGTCCATTAGGTGCCGACTTTTATGCCTTTTAGATGCGTTTTAAGCGAGATATTCGCATTTAAAGTTTGGACATGGATTTTTGCCAATAACTTGTAGAGTTGGTCTTATTCAAAGATAGGCACACCAATGGAAAGGGAATGATTCCTAGATCACAATCCTGAAATTTCAGCCATCTAGGTGATCTAGATCAAGAAATATTGGAGTTCAAAAATTGTCCACTAGGTGCCGACTTTTATGCCTTTTAGATGCGTTTTAAGCGAGATATTCGCATTTAAAGTTTGGACATGGATTTTTGCCCATAACTTGTTGTAGAGTTGGTCTTATTCAAAGATAGGCACACCAATGGAAAGGGAATGATTCCTAGATCACAATCCTGAAATTTCAGCCATCTAGGTATTCTAGATCAAGAAATTTTGGAGTTCAAAAATTGTCCATTAGGTGCCGACTTTTATGCCTTTTAGATGCGTTTTAAGCGAGATATTCGCATTTAAAGTTTGGACATGGATTTTTGCCCATAACTTGTTGTAGAGTTGGTCTCATTCGAAGATAGGCACACCAATGGAAAGGGAATGATTCCTAGATCACAATCCTGAAATTTCAGCCATCTAGGTGGTCTAGATCAAGAAATATTGGTGTTCAAAAATTGTCCATTATGTGCCGACTTTTATGCCTTTTAGATGCGTTTTAAGCGAGATATTCGCATTTAAAGTTCGAACATGGATTTTTGCCCATAACTTGTTGTAGAGTTGGTCTTATTCAAAGATAGGCACACCAATGCAAAGGGAATGATTCCTAGATCACAATCCTGAAATTTCAGCCATCTAGGTGGTCTAGATCAAGAAATATTGGAGTTCAAAAATTGTCCACTAGGTGCCGACTTTTATGCCTTTTAGATGCGTATTAAGCGAGATATTCGCATTTAAAGTTTGGACATGGATTTTTGCCCATAACTTGTTGTAGAGTTGGTCTTATTCAAAGATAGGCACACCAATGGAAAGGGAATGATTCCTAGATCACAATCCTGAAATTTCAGCCATCTAGGTGGTCTAGATCAAGAAATATTGGAGTTCAAAAATTGTCCATTAGGTGCCGACTTTTATGCCTTTTAGATGCGTTTTAAGCGAGATATTCGCATTTAAAGTTTGGACATGGATTTTTGCCCATAACTTGTTGTAGAGTTGGTCTTATTCAAAGATAGGCACACCAATGGAAAGGGAATTATTCCTAGATCACAATTCTGAAATTTCAGCCATCTAGGTGGTCTAGATCAAGAAATATTGGAGTTCAAAAATTGTCCATTAGGTGCCGACTTTGATACCTTTTAGATGCGTTTTAAGCGAGATATTCGCATTTAAAGTTTGGACATGGATTTTTGTCCATAACTTGTAGAGTTGGTCTTATGCAAAGATAGGCACACCAATGGAAAGGGAATGATTCCTAGATCACAATCCTGATTTTGATACCTTTTAGATCAAGAAATATTGGAGTTCAAAAATTGTCCATTAGGTGCCGACTTTTATGCCTTTTAGATGCGTTTTAAGCGAGATATTCGCATTTAAAGTTTGCACATGGATTTTTGCCCATAACTTGTTGTAGAGTTGGTCTTATTCAAAGATAGGCACACCAATGGAAAGGGAATGATTCCTAGATCACAATCCTGAAATTTCAGCCATGTAGGTGGTCTAGATCAAGAAATATTGGAGTTCAAAAATTGTCCATTAGGTGCCGACTTTTATGCCTTTTAGATGCGTTTTAAGCGAGATATTCGCATTTAAAGTTTGGACATGGATTTTTGCCCATAACTTGTTGTAGAGTTGGTCTTATTCAAAGATAGGCACACCAATGGAAAGGGAATGATTCCTAGATCACAATCCTGAAATTTCAGCCATCTAGGTGGTCTAGATCAAGAAATATTGGAGTTCAAAAATTGTCCATTAGGTGCCGACTTTTATGCCTTTTAGATGCGTTTTAAGCGATATATTCGCATTTAAAGTTTGGACATGGATTTTTGCCCATAACTTGTTGTAGAGTTGGTCTTATTCAAAGATAGGCACACCAATGCAAAGGAAATGATTCCTAGATCACAATCCTGATATTTCAGCCATCTAGGTGGTCTAGATCAAGAAATATTGGAGTTCAAAAATTGTCCATTAGGTGCCGACTTTTATGCCTTTTAGATGCGTTTTAAGCGAGATATTCGCATTTCAAGTTTGGACATGGATTTTTGCCCATAACTTGTTGTAGAGTTGGTCTTATTCAAAGATAGGCACACCAATGGAAAGGGAATGATTCCTAGATCACAATCCTGAAATTTCAGCGATCTAGGTGGTCTAGATCAAGAAATATTGGAATTCAAAAATTGTCCATTAGGTGCCGACTTTTATGCCTTTTAGATGCGTTTTAAGCGAGATATTCGCATTTAAAGTTTGGACATGGATTTTTGCCCATAACTTGTAGAGTTGGTCTTATGCAAAGATAGGCACACCAATGGAAAGGGAATGATTCCTAGATCGCAATCCTGAAATTTCAGCCATCTAGGTGGTCTAGATCAAGAAATATTGGAGTTCAAAAATTGTCCATTAGGTGCCGACTTTTATGCCGTTTAGATGCGTTTTAAGCGAGATATTCGCATTTAAAGTTTGGACATGGATTTTTGCCCATAACTTGTTGTAGAGTTGGCCTTATTCAAAGATAGGCACACCAATGGAAAGGGAATGATTCCTAGATCACAATCCTGAAATTTCAGCCATCTAGGTGGTCTAGATCAAGAAATATTGGAGTTCAAAAATTGTCCATAAGGTGCCGACTTTTATGCCTTTTAGATGCGTTTTAAGCGATATATTCGCATTTAAAGTTTGGACATGGATTTTGCCCGACTTTGATACCTTTTAGATGCGTTTTAAGCGAGATATTCGCATTTAAAGTTTGGACATGGATTTTTGCCCATAACTTGTAGAGTTGGTCTTATGCAAAGATAGGCACACCAATGGAAAGGGAATGATTCCTAGATCACAATCCTGAAATTTCAGCCATCTAGGTGGTCTAGATCAAGAAATATTGGAATTCAAAAATTGTCCATTAGGTGCCGACTTTTATGCCTTTTAGATGCGTTTTAAGCGAGATATTCGCATTTAAAGTTTGGACATGGATTTTTGCACATAACTTGTAGAGTTGGTCTTATGCAAAGATAGGCACACCAATGGAAAGGGAATGATTCCTAGATCCCAATCCTGAAATTTCAGCCATCTAGATGGTCTAGATCAAAAAATATTGGAGTTCAAAAATTGTCCATAAGGTGCCGACTTTTATGCCTTTTAGATCCGTTTTAAGTGAGATATTCGCATTTAAAGTTTGGACATGGATTTTTGCCCATAACTTGTTGTAGAGTTGCTGGTCTAGGTGGTCTAGATCAAGAAATATTGGAATTCAAAAATTGTCCATTAGGTGCCGACTTTTATGCCTTTTAGATGCGTTTTAAGCGAGATATTCGCATTTAAAGTTTGGACATGGATTTTTGCACATAACTTGTAGAGTTGGTCTTATGCAAAGATAGGCACACCAATGGAAAGGGAATGATTCCTAGATCCCAATCCTGAAATTTCAGCCATCTAGATGGTCTAGATCAAAAAATATTGGAGTTCAAAAATTGTCCATAAGGTGCCGACTTTTATGCCTTTTAGATCCGTTTTAAGCGAGATATTCGCATTTAAAGTTTGGACATGGAATTTTGCCCATAACTTGTTGTAGAGTTGGTCTTATTCAAAGATATGCACACCAATGGAAAGGGAATGATTCCTAGATCACAATCCTGAAATTTCAGCCATCTAGGTGGTCTAGATCAAGAAATATTGGAGTTCAAAAATTGTCCATTAGGTGCCGACTTTTATGCCTTTTAGATGCGTTTTAAGAGAGATATTCGCATTTTAAGTTTGGACATGGATTTTTGCCCATAACTTGTTGTAGAGTTGGCCTTATTCAAAGATAGGCACACCAATGGAAAGGGAATGATTCCTAGATCACAATCCTGAAATTTCAGCCATCTAGGTGGTCTAGATCAAGAAATATTGGAGTTCAAAAATTGTCCATTAGGTGCCGACTTTTATGCCTTTTAGATGCGTTTTAAGCGATATATTCGCATTTAAAGTTTGGACATGGATTTTTGCCCATAACTTGTTGTAGAGTTGGTCTTATTCAAAGATAGGCACACCAATGCAAAGGAAATGATTCCTAGATCACAATCCTGAAATTTCAGCCATCTAGGTGGTCTAGATCAAGAAATATTGGAGTTCAAAAATTGTCCATTAGGTGCCGACTTTTATGCCTTTTAGATGCGTTTTAAGCGAGATATTCGCATTTTAAGTTTGGACATGGATTTTTGCCCATAACTTGTTGTAGAGTTGGTCTTATTCAAAGATAGGCACACCAATGGAAAGGCAATGATTCCTAGATCACAATCCTGAAATTTCAGCCATCTAGGTGGTCTAGATCAAGAAATATTGGAGTTCAAAAATTGTCCATTAGGTGCCGACTTTGATACCTTTTAGATGCGTTTTAAGCGAGATATTCGCATTTAAAGTTTGGACATGGATTTTTGCCCATAACTTGTAGAGTTGGTCTTATGCAAAGATAGGCACACCAATGGAAAGGGAATGATTCCTAGATCACAATCCAGAAATTTCAGCCATCTAGGTGGTCTAGATCAAGAAATATTGGAGTTCAAAAATTGTCCATTAGGTGCCGACTTTTATGCCTTTTAGATGCGTTTTAAGCGAGATATTCGCATTTCAAGTTTGGACATGGATTTTTGCCCATAACTTGTTGTAGAGTTGGTCTTATTCAAAGATAGGCACACCAATGGAAAGGGAATGATTCCTAGATCACAATCCTGAAATTTCAGCCATCTAGGTGGTCTAGATCAAGAAATATTGGAGTTCAAAAATTGTCCATTAGGTGCCGACTTTTATGCCTTTTAGATGCGTTTTAAGCGAGATATTCGCATTTAAAGTTTGGACATGGATTTTTGCCCATAACTTGTTGTAGAGTTGGTCTTATTCAAAGATAGGCACACCAATGGAAAGGGAATGATTCCTAGATCACAATCCTGAAATTTCAGCCATCTAGGTGGTCGAGATCAAGAAATATTGGAGTTCAAAAATTGTCCATTAGGTGCCGACTTTTATGCCTTTTAGATGCGATTTAAGCGAGATATTCGCATTTAAAGTTTGGACATGGATTTTTGCCCATAACTTGTTGTAGAGTTGGTCTTATTCAAAGATAGGCACACCAATGGAAAGGGAATGATTCCTAGATCACAATCCTGAAATTTCAGCCATCTAGGTGGTCGAGATCAATAAATATTGGAGTTCAAAAATTGTCCATTAGGTGCCGACTTTTATGCCTTTTAGATGCGATTTAAGCGAGATATTCGCATTTAAAGTTTGGACATGGATTTTTGCCCATAACTTGTTGTAGAGTTGGTCTTATTCAAAGATAGGCACACCAATGGAAAGGGAATGATTCCTAGATCACAATCCTGAAATTTCAGCCATCTAGGTGGTCTAGATCAAGAAATATTGGAGTTCAAAAATTGTCCATTAGGTGCCGACTTTGATACCTTTTAGATGCGTTTTAAGCGAGATATTCGCATTTAAAGTTTGGACATGGATTTTTGCCCACAACTTGTAGAGTTGGTCTTATGCAAAGATAGGCACACCAATGGAAAGGGAATGATTCCTAGATCCCAATCCTGAAATTTCAGCCATCTAGGTGGTCTAGATCAAAAAATATTGGAGTTCAAAAATTGTCCATAAGGTGCCGACTTTTATGCCTTTTAGATGCGTTTTAAGCGAGATATTCGCATTTAAAGTTTGGACATGGATTTTTTCCCATAACTTGTTGTAGAGTTGGTCTTATTCAAAGATAGGCACACCAATGGAAAGGGAATGATTCCTAGATCACAATCCTGAAATTTCAGCCATCTAGGTGGTCTAGATCAAGAAATATTGGAGTTCAAAAATTGTCCATTAGGTGCCGACTTTTATGCCTTTTAGATGCGTTTTAAGCGAGATATTCGCATTTAAAGTTTGGACATGGATTTTTGCCCATAACTTGTTGTAGAGTTGGTATTATTCAAAGATAGACACACCAATAGAAAGGGAATGATTCCTAGATCACAATCCTGAAATTTCAGCCATCTAGGTGGTCTAGATCAAGAAATATTGGAGTTCAAAAATTGTCCATTAGGTGCCGACTTTTATGCCTTTTAGATGCGTCTTAAGCGATATATTCGCATTTAAAGTTTGGACATGGATTTTTGCCCATAACTTGTTGTAGAGTTGGTCTCATTCAAAGATAGGCACACCAATGGAAAGGGAATGATTCCTAGATCACAATCCTGAAATTTCAGCCATCTAGGTGGTCTAGATCAAGAAATATTGGAGTTCAAAAATTGTCCATTAGGTGCCGACTTTTATGCCTTTTAGATGCGTTTTAAGCGAGATATTCGCATTTCAAGTTTGGACATGGATTTTTGCCCATAACTTGTTGTAGAGTTGGTCTTATTCAAAGATAGGCACACCAATGGAAAGGGAATGATTCCTAGATCACAATCCTGAAATTTCAGCCATCTAGGTGGTCTAGATCAAGAAATATTGGAGTTCAAAAATTGTCCATTAGGTGCCGACTTTTATGCCTTTTAGATGCGTTTTAAGCGAGATATTCGCATTTAAAGTTTGGACATGGATTTTTGCCCATAACTTGTTGTAGAGTTGGTCTTATTCAAAGATAGGCACACCAATGAAAAGGGAATGATTCCTAGATCACAATCCTGAAATTTCAGCCATCTAGGTGGTCTAGATCAAGAAATATTGGAGTTCAAAAATTGTCCATTAGGTGCCGACTTTTATGCCTTTTAGATGCGATTTAAGCGATATATTCGCATTTAAAGTTTGGACATGGATTTTTGCCCATAACTTGTTGTAGAGTTGGTCTTATTCAAAGATAGGCACACCAATGGAAAGGGAATGATTCCTAGATCACAATCCTGAAATTTCAGCCATCTAGGTGGTCTAGATCAAGAAATATTGGAGTTCAAAAATTGTCCATTAGGTGCCGACTTTTATGCCTTTTAGATGCGTTTTAAGCGAGATATTCGCATTTCAAGTTTGGACATGGATTTTTGCCCATAACTTGTTGTAGAGTTGGTCTTATTCAAAGATAGGCACACCAATGGAAAGGGAATGATTCCTAGATCACAATCCTGAAATTTCAGCCATCTAGGTGGTCTAGATCAAGAAATATTGGAGTTCAAAAATTGTCCATTAGGTGCCGACTTTGATACCTTTTAGATGCGTTTTAAGCGAGATATTCGCATTTAAAGTTTGGACATGGATTTTTGCCCATAACTTGTTGTAGAGTTGGTCTTATTCAAAGATAGGCACACCAATGGAAAGGGAATGATTCCTAGATCACAATCCTGAAATTTCAGCCATCTAGGTGGTCTAGATCAAGAAATATTGGAGTTCAAAAATTGTCCATTAGGTGCCGACTTTGATACCTTTTAGATGCGTTTTAAGCGAGATATTCGCATTTAAAGTTTGGACATGGATTTTTGCCCATAACTTGTAGAGTTGGTCTTATGCAAAGATAGGCACACCAATGGAAAGGGAATGATTCCTAGATCCCAATCCTGAAATTTCAGCCATCTAGGTGGTCTAGATCAAAAAATATTGGAGTTCAAAAATTGTCCATAAGGTGCCGACTTTTATGCCTTTTAGATGCGTTTTAAGCGAGATATTCGCATTTAAAGTTTGGACATGGATTTTTTCCCATAACTTGTTGTAGAGTTGGTCTTATTCAAAGATAGGCACACCAATGGAAAGGGAATGATTCCTAGATCACAATCCTGAAATTTCAGCCATCTAGGTGGTCCAGATCAAGAAATATTGGAGTTCAAAAATTGTCCATTAGGTGCCGACTTTTATGCCTTTTAGATGCGTTTTAAGCGAGATATTCGCATTTAAAGTTTGGACATGGATTTTTGCCCATAACTTGTAGAGTTGGTCTTATGCAAAGATAGGCACACCAATGGAAAGGGAATGATTCCTAGATCACAATCCTGAAATTTCAGCCATCTAGGTGGTCTAGATCAAGAAATATTGGAGTTCAAAAATTGTCCATTAGGTGCCGACTTTTATGCCTTTTAGATGCGTTTTAAGCGAGATATTCGCATTTAAAGTTTGGACATGGATTTTTGCCCATAACTTGTTGTAGAGTTGGTCTTATTCAAAGATAGGCACACCAATGGAAAGGGAATGATTCCTAGATCACAATCCTGAAATTTCAGCCATCTAGGTGGTCGAGATCAATAAATATTGGAGTTCAAAAATTGTCCATTAGGTGCCGACTTTTATGCCTTTTAGATGCGATTTAAGCGAGATATTCGCATTTAAAGTTTGGACATGGATTTTTGCCCATAACTTGTTGTAGAGTTGGTCTTATTCAAAGATAGGCACACCAATGGAAAGGGAATGATTCCTAGATCACAATCCTGAAATTTCAGCCATCTAGGTGGTCTAGATCAAGAAATATTGGAGTTCAAAAATTGTCCATTAGGTGCCGACTTTGATACCTTTTAGATGCGTTTTAAGCGAGATATTCGCATTTAAAGTTTGGACATGGATTTTTGCCCACAACTTGTAGAGTTGGTCTTATGCAAAGATAGGCACACCAATGGAAAGGGAATGATTCCTAGATCCCAATCCTGAAATTTCAGCCATCTAGGTGGTCTAGATCAAAAAATATTGGAGTTCAAAAATTGTCCATAAGGTGCCGACTTTTATGCCTTTTAGATGCGTTTTAAGCGAGATATTCGCATTTAAAGTTTGGACATGGATTTTTTACCATTACTTGTTGTAGAGTTGGTCTTATTCAAAGATAGGCACACCAATGAAAAGGGAATGATTCCTAGATCACAATCCTGAAATTTCAGCCATCTAGGTGGTCTAGATCAAGAAATATTGGAGTTCAAAAATTGTCCATTAGGTGCCGACTTTTATGCCTTTTAGATGCGATTTAAGCGAGATATTCGCATTTAAAGTTTGGACATGGATTTTTGCCCATAACTTGTTGTAGAGTTGGTCTCATTCAAAGATAGGCACACCAATGGAAAGGGAATGATTCCTAGATCACAATCCTGAAATTTCAGCCATCTAGGTGGTCTAGATCAAGAAATATTGGAGTTCAAAAATTGTCCATTAGGTGCCGACTTTTATGCCTTTTAGATGCGTTTTAAGCGAGATATTCGCATTTCAAGTTTGGACATGGATTTTTGCCCATAACTTGTAGAGTTGGTCTTATGCAAAGATAGGCACACCAATGGAAAGGGAATGATTCCTAGATCACAATCCTGAAATTTCAGCCATCTAGGTGGTCTAGATCAAGAAATATTGGAGTTCAAAAATTGTCCATTAGGTGCCGACTTTTATGCCTTTTAGATGCGTTTTAAGCGAGATATTCGCATTTAAAGTTTGGACATGGATTTTTGCCCATAACTTGTTGTAGAGTTGGTCTTATTCAAAGATAGGCACACCAATGGAAAGGGAATGATTCCTAGATCACAATCCTGAAATTTCAGCCATCTAGGTGGTCTAGATCAAGAAATATTGGAGTTCAAAAATTGTCCATAAGGTGCCGACTTTTATGCCTTTTAGATGCGTTTTAAGCGAGATATTCGCATTTAAAGTTTGGACATGGATTTTTGCCCATAACTTGTTGTAGAGTTGGTCTTATTCAAAGATAGGCACACCAATGGAAAGGGAATGATTCCTAGATCACAATCCTGAAATTTCAGCCATCTAGGTGGTCTAGATCAAGAAATATTGGAGTTCAAAAATTGTCCATTAGGTGCCGACTTGTATGCCTTTTAGATGCGTTTTGAGCGAGATATTCGCATTTAAAGTTTGGACATGGATTTTTGCCCATAACTTGTTGTAGAGTTGGTCTTATTCAAAGATAGGCACACCAATGGAAAGGGAATGATTCCTAGATCACAATCCTGAAATTTCAGCCATCTAGGTGGTCTAGATCAAGAAATATTGGAGTTCAAAAATTGTCCATTAGGTGCCGACTTTGATACCTTTTAGATGCGTTTTAAGCGAGATATTCGCATTTAAAGTTTGGACATGGATTTTTGCCCATAACTTGTAGAGTTGGTCTTATGCAAAGATAGGCACACCAATGGAAAGGGAATGATTCCTACATCACAATCCTGAAATTTCAGCCATCTAGGTGGTCTAGATCAAGAAATATTGGAGTTCAAAAATTGTCCATTAGGTGCCGACTTTTATGCCTTTTAGATGCGTTTTAAGCGAGATATTCGCATTTAAAGTTTGGACATGGATTTTTGCCCATAACTTGTTGTAGAGTTGGTCTTATTCAAAGATAGGCACACCAATGGAAAGGGAATGATTCCTAGATCACAATCCTGAAATTTCAGCCATCTAGGTGGTCTAGATCAAGAAATATTGGAGTTCAAAAATTGTCCATTAGGTGCCGACTTTTATGCCTTTTAGATGCGTTTTAAGCGAGATATTCGCATTTAAAGTTTGGACATGGATTTTTGCCCATAACTTGTAGAGTTGGTCTTATGCAAAGATAGGCACACCAATGGAAAGGGAATGATTCCTAGATCCCAA